>NC_141696.1:1308966220-1313766220 GCF_964263255.1 Lissotriton vulgaris
CAATGAACCTGCCCCGTCCTTTAACAACCCTGGTTATCAGGAGATGGGTGATGAGGTGTATTGGGAGGGGTCTGAGGACCCTCTGACATGGGATTGTCAGTCCCAGCAGGACTGGACAGGTGAACTTGGGGATGCCAGTGGTCTGGACACTTCGCCAGACACTGGTTTTGTCTCACACCCTACTGTGGCTACGGAGGAGGAGGCAACCTACAGTGTGGTGCTAACACGGGCGGCCAGGGCCTTGGGCCTTGAGCTCCCCGTCACGGCCGTGATGACTAACCTCCTCACTGAGGTCCTTAAACCACATTCAAGCTCGGCTGAGCCTCTGCTGCCGTTTAATGAGGCCTTTACTGACGTTCTTTTGGGCACTTGGTTCAGGCCCGCTACAGGTCCGCCTGTAGATAGAAACGTGGCCAGACGCCACCGCCCGGCCCCGGGCGACCCTTGTTTCCTGTCCACCCATCCCACCCCCGAGAGCCTGGTCATCGAGGCCTCCAACTCCCAGAACGCATTCCCGACAGCTCCGCCCGATCGGGAATCCAAGAGGTACGAGCAATATGGCAAAAAGGTATTCTCCTCCCTGAGTTTGGGACTGCGGTCTTCCAACACCGCGTGCCTCTTGGGCCGCTACACCTACTCTCTGTGGGACACAGTCGCAAACGTGCTGCCAGACTGCCCGGCGGAGGTCAAGGCTAAACTCACCCAGGCCCTTGTGGAGGGTCGAGATGCGGCACGTCTTTCCATCCGGTGTGGGCTGGATACCACCGACTCACTGGGCAGAGCGATGGCAACGACAGTGGCGATTCGTCGCCACGCCTGGTTGAGGTCCGCCAACTTTTTGTCCGATGTCCAGAATACACTCATGTCCACGTGGTGTTATCTCACACCTTCTATTTTTTTCATACTAAATCAAAACTTATAACAATTACTTCTCATTCATTTAATTCTTCTTAGTTTCATCAAAATTCATGTTTTACATCACATGTTATCAATCAATCACATTTGATTATGTTAACACAATATATACATGAAATCAATCATCGTGATTCTTTTCAAAAATTGCAACAGTATTAGCACATAACACATCTTAATCGCGTGCCCGATGCATTTCGGCACCCAAAAGGTACCTTCCTCAGGGGCCTCTCTAAAAGAAAAAACAAGAAATAAGTACATCATGATTGTAATGTGTTCCCATGGATGCTTTGAAATGTTCTAAACGTAATATGTGTAATCCTACCTTAATGGGGTTGGTGAATTGCGTATGTTATCTGCAATAAAGAAACGTCTAAATCAGTCCTGTCTTACTTTCCATACATGATGGAATATGTCAAGATTTTAATGTGGATATATCTTACCAATACACTCTCGAAATATATCAACTTAGTGTGCTGTAATCAAAAACACACAAAAAAGGTCTCCTGTCAATGTGCCTTAATGTGGAATGCCTTTTTACAAACTGACATTATCTCTCACATTATGTTAAATGTAACTTTTTGGCTAGTCTTAACCTCAATATAATCAAGGAGTGACAACCCTTATCAGCCATAGCACCGATTGAGTAGAAGTTTAAGTTTAAGTATACTAGGAGTGCTCCTCATGCACTTACTTATAATCTTTCAGAATACAGTCATGGACATGCCGTTTGATGGCCGTCGCCTTTTTGGCGACAAGGCAGACCATGCGCTTGAGCGCTTTAAGGACTCCAGGGCTACGGCCTCTCGGCCCCGCGCCAGCAAACGGGTGCCTTTCGCTCCTTTTGTGGCCAAGGAATGGGCGCCCCCACACGTGCTGCCAGCCACGCACCGCAGACTAATTTCCAATGCGGTGGCGGCCGTGGAAACTGCCCTGGTGGCGGTCGGGGACAATGGCGAGGTCAGTCCACACCTACCCCTGCAGCATCCGCCTCAAAACCCTTTTAGTCCGAGCTTTCAGGCCCATGTGACGCCAGTGGGGGGCAGGGTTCGCCATCACCTCCTGCACTGGTGCACTGTTACATCGGACAGGTGGGTGCTGCAAATCGTCCGAAGGGGCTACTCCCTCCCCTTCGAGGAGACCCCTCCAGCCATGCCACCGCAGTACCACCTTGTGTCGAGGGATCACTTGTGACTTCTGCAGGAGGAAGTTACGGCCCTCTTGGCCAAGGGGGGCATCGAGCGCGTTCCTGGGCCAGAAGTAGGGTGTGGTTGCTACTCCCACTACTTTCTGGTACCCAAGAAGGGCAAAGGGGGCCTACGCCCTATCTTGGATCTACGGAACGTCAACGGCTTCCTCCGGAAGGAGAAGTTCAAAATGCTGACACTAGCTCAGGTCTTAGCTGCCCTGGACCCAGGTGACTGGATGGTAGCATTGGACTTGCAGGACGCATATTTCCACATTCCCGTCCTGCCGGCCCACCGGCGCTACCTGCGGTTCAGGGTAGGCCACGAGCACTTTCAGTTTTCCGTGCTCCCCTTCGGCCTTACCAGCGCCCCACGGGTGTTCACGAAGGTGATGGCGGTGGTCGCAGCTCACCTGCACAGGTTAGGGGTTTCAGTATTCCCCTACCTCGACGACTGGTTGTTGTAGGCGGGTTCGCCCCAGACAGTCGTCAGCCACCTCCAGGTGACGGCAGACCTCCTGCACCAGCTGGGGTTCTCCATCAATGTGCCGAAGTCACACCTGTGCCCCTCCCAGAAGCTCCTATTCATCGGAGCTGTTCTCGACTCGGCGCAGTTTCGGGTTTATCCTCCCGAGCAGCGGGTTTTGGATATTCAGGCTCTGATTCCAATCTTTCAGCCTTTATCCCGAGTCTCGGTCAGGTTGACGCTGCGGCTACTGGGGCTGATGGCCTCCTGCATCCTTCTGGTGCATCATGCCCGATGGCGGATGCAGGCTCTGCAGTGGGATCTGAAGTTTCAGTGGGCCCAGCATCAGGGTAACCTGTCCGACCATGTCCTGATCTCGGAGGGCACTGCGAGACAGCTGCAGTGGTGGCTCACGGACCGCGATTGGGTCAGCGGCAGATCCCTCTCCCTTCCCCAGCCGGAGCACGTGGTTGTGACGGACGCGTCCCTCCATGGCTGGGGTGGCCACATGGGAGAGGCGGAGATCAGAGGCCTCTGGTCTCCAGCGGGGTACCCGCTCCATATCAACCTTTTGGAGCTGTGGGCGATTCGTCTAGCACTGAAGGCATTCCTCCCCTCTGTCCGGGGGAGTGTAGTGCAGGTGTTCACGGACAACACCGCCATGTGGTACTGGAGGTATGTGGAGAAGTGTGGCTCAGTGGTTAGAGGCGGCAGACCCGGAAGCTGAGATCGGCCGTGAACCAGGGTTCGATTCCCCGCCTCGGCGGGTCTCGGGCTCAAAAATTCCACGGATCGACAATTCTCACTCTGGTGCCTACTCAACTCACGGGATCTCACTCTGCGACTCTGGGCAATAGCTTGCTTAATCTCCACTACGGCCCCTCGCGGCGGGATGCATGGCTTTCACCTTGTGGATACCCGGCCAGGGTATCTCACAGGGGAATACCAGGACGGGTTCCCTAAGCAAGCGCCTAGAGACCCCTGGGTTATAGCGCGCTATATAAATTGAAGCACATTTACATTTACATTTACTGCAACAAACAGGGCGGGATGGGGTCGTGGACCCTCTGCCAGGAGGCTCTGCGCCTCTGGCAGTGCTGGAACATCAGTGCATGACCCTGGTGGTTCAACACCTGGCAGGTTCTCTGAACGCCAGGGCGTACTGAGCCGACGGTGCATGATGGATCACGAATGGCGTCTGAACTCGGACGTGGCGCAAGGTCTCTTTCTGCAGTGGGGAGAGCCTTGGTTAGATCTATTCGCCACCGAAGAGAACGCACAATGTCATCAGTTCTGCGCATTGGGATTTCCAAGGCGGCACTCGCTCGGAGACGCTTTTCGTCACGAGTGGAGTTGCGGTATATTGTACGCCTTTCCTCCTATACCACTTCTGCCCAGAGTGCTGAAGAAGATCAAACGCGACCGGGCCAAAGTCATCCTTGTGGCTCCGGACTGGGCACGAAGGTACTGGTATCCTGAGCTACTCAGTATGTCAGTCGATCCCCCGGTTCGTCTGCCTCTTCAGGAGGACCTTCTGTCGCAGCAGCAGGGGACGGTCCTCCACCCAAACCTGTCCAATCTCCACCTCCATGCTTGGAGATTGAGCAGCGACAGTTGAGGCCATTTGACTTGCCTCCTGAAATCTGTACTGTAATTCTGGCAGCCAGGCATCCCTCCACAAAATCGGTATACGCCTGCAGGTGGAACAGATCTGTGGCATGGTGCACAGCAAAGGCTGTGGATCCTCTCTCTGCACCTCTTTCTGAGGTTCTTCTCTTGCCCAGCAGGGCTACCTTTCTGCCCTTTCAACCTTTCTAAGGCTGCCTGATCAACCGTCTTTGTTAGAGTCCCCCATTGTAACTCGGTTTCTGAAAGGCATCACACACATGTTTCCCCCTGTTCCGTTTGTGATGCCTCATTGGGACTTGAACCTTGTTCTTACCTATCTGATGTGCGCTCCCTTAGAGCCACTTCACAACTGTCCTGTCCGCCTTCTTACTCTGAAGACTGCTTTCCTGGTTGCCATTACCTCTGCCAGGAGAGTGAGTGAGCTCCAGGCTCTTTCATCCAAGCCTCCTTTCCTTTCTGTCCATCCGGGCAAGGTTGTGTTGCGGACTAGACCCTCTTTCCTGCCCAAGGTTGTCACGGCCTTCCACATCGGGTAGTCTATCACCTTGCCCACCTTCTTTCCGCCACCGCATCTCTCAAAAGAGGAAGAGCGGCTCCACCGTCTGGACCCAAAACGTGCACTTTCGTTCTATCTAGATCGCACACGCCAGTTCCGGGTGGATGACCAACTCTTTGTTGGTTACGTGGGCGCTAAGAAGGGACGGGCGGTGCACAAGCGGACCATCTCTCGGTGGGTCGTCTTGTGTATCAAGGCATGCTACTCCTTGCCTAAGAAGGAGCCTCCTGTTGGGCTGAGAGCCCATTCCACTTGGGCCACGGCGGCTACCACTGCCCTGGGCCGGGGAGTCCCTTTGCAGGACATCTGTCAGGCAGCTACGTGGGCCTCGCTGCACACGTTCGCAAGACACTACACCTGGACAGCCAAGTCTGGAGGGATGGCTTCTTTGGCCGTTCCGTCCTCCAGGACTTTCTGGTGTGATTATTGGTTCGCAGACCCACCACCGGGGTTTTTATTGCTGGGGTAACTATTCTAAGGTAAGGAATCTAATACTAACCTGTTTCTTTCAGATAAACAAGTTACTTACCTTTGGTAACAATATATCTGTAAGAAACAGTAGTTAGTATTATATTCCTTACCGCCCCACCCAACCTGCCCGTTCTGCGAACCGATATCTAGGGTTACGGTCATCCCCTTTCAGGGCCCTAGTTTCAATGGCACCAGTGTTGGTTTTTACATGGCTCTGGGTTTTTCACGTGGAAAAGCTGTGTATAAGAACTGACGTCAGCGCGCGAGGGCGGCGTCTAAGTACTCCGGCGACGTCATCCCGGCGCCAACGACGCCGACAACGGACACGGAGCAGCAGACGACGCCTACCGACGCGCAAGGGTACTGCTATGCAAAAGTTTCCGGATCCAGACTGACGCCCTGGGATATTGTAAGGTAAGGAATCTAATACTAACTACTGTGTCTTACAGATATATCGTTACCGAAGGTAAGTAACTTGTTCACTAAGGGCACCAATGTATCCCCAACCACACTAGGCACAGCATGTTAGGGACTTGGTGACGGTGCAGGAACTCTCCCCCCCACCCCCCCCACACATAACCCCCTCCCCATTTTCACATGCAACCAAAGGAAAAGTAGTCTGAGCCTTATTTTCTTTCTGTTGCTTTTGGGTCCAAATACACTGGCCGGAAGAGGACAGCGGGAAGAGAGACCCCAAGAAGCTCGAAGTGGAAGGGCCCTAAAATTATACAGCGTATTTTTGTTTTGGACTTAAGAGACTGTTTTGAACTTAAAAGAATTGTTAAGACCTAAAAGCCCAAACCGAATAAAGAGTATAAAGTACACAAATTTAGTCTGGGACTGACTACTTTAGAAAGGGGAATAGACAAACTGTTAGGGGTACCATGACCACAGGCTAGTCATTGTATATACTTGCACATATCCCTAAATTGTTATTCAACATCTTTCGTATTCTGTTGTTCTTTCTTACTATTCAGGGTTTTAAAAAGCATTAAAACCACAGCTATGCCCTTGCCATTTCATGCATAATCACAGCAACTTAGAATATGTTGTCCTATGACTGTGCCATTTCTTGCATAATCACAGCAATACAGAACATGTTGTCCATACCCCTTCGTACACATGTACTCTGTTATACAATTGAGCCCTAGTGGGCTGGCACTTTTGAATGCTATTTACCAATATAATTTTGTAGCCTGTATTACCACATACTAGGTGCTGATTTAACAGGTAATAAAGTAAAATGTCTTTATTGTTTCGCACTCTCAAATACTAGAAAATACAGCTCTCCCACACGGAGGCACACACACGACAATGCAAGAAAACACCTGGAAAGGGATTTCACACTCCTAAAATTAGTCACATGAAAAAACTGTTTTCAGAATAAAGAGTTTAGTTTTATTTGTGCAATACTCTATAACAGAAAGGCTTTCCCAGTGGAGAGGTGTGGTGCAGCAGCCAGGGCAGCTGACTTGGGAGCACAGGGCTCAAGGTTCGATCCCCGGCTCCGGCGGCAGCTCAGCACCATGTAACTCTGGGCAATGGCTCACTTAATTTCCACGACGGCCCCCAGCGCCTTGAGACCCGTAAGGGTGAGTAGTTTGCGCTTTACAAATGCAGATGTCAAATGAAACAACATATAAATGTATATAGAAATATATATGTGCAAGCAATATTATCACACTTACAAATAAGGAAATGAAACTGTTAAATGCATAGAATAATATACATGGAATAAAATACAACCAGATAATGATAAGGCTGGATGTCCACTTCAAGAAATAAACACTGTTAAATGGAAATAATCAGACATAGGAATCAAAGGAAAGCATGAAAAGATATAAAAATATATACACAAAACACATCAGATGATTATAACAACTGGAGAGTTGATTGTGCACACAGACACTCTCACACATCACAATGCCAATAATCAGAGAAAATACATCACCGGCTGCAATAACTTCATCTTAGCCCACTCCAGACTGGGGGATGCACAGCCGGGATCAAGAGACTCAGCAAGCCGGGAACTCTTACACCGTCCGTTGTTTCAGGTCCAAAGTCCCACTTTCCAAGTCAACAAACCCCAGTTTTATGATCTCAATTAACTAGAAGTTTCCAAGACGACCTCCTCGGAGCCAAGGAAACTTACAGGAGTCGGCCAAACTCCCACAAGCATTCCAAAGGCGAAACCGTTCTCGTGTATTCTTCTGTGCTCCCACATGTTCCAGCTCCTTATCTTAGTGAAGCTTACAATAGTAGAAAACATCTCCAAAATTACAAAAAACAATCTTGAACATGGATAACCTAAACATCTTGAGTGATCTGGGGGGCTGCTTGTATGCGCAAAGCTCAAGCTAGGCAGAGTCAGAATTCAAGATGGCATGAGAGCATGTTAAAGCCAGTAGTAAAAACGTCATAAAACGTCACAATGTAGAACACAATGCACATTTGTGCAAAACTGCCAATAACATCACACACTTTATTTCCCAATGTACAACCTAATGCCCATTTGAGCACCACTGCTTATAACACTACACTCAGAGACATAGAATTACATTCCTCTCTTCCTTTCAAACCCACATCCCACATGTTCTGTTCCTGGCAAGGCTGTAAAAAGCAAACACTTCCACTTTGAAGCTACAAGGAGACACGTAATGCAAGTGCAAAGTGGAAATAAAACACATAAAATCAATTAAAACAATGGTAGTCAAAGGTCATCACGTGGTCCCAATACATGGGAGTGTCTCTGGTACTACAATGTCTTAACTTGAATAACCTTCTAAACAGTGTATTTCGATCAATTTACATTGTTCAACATTTTACTATCAAGGACTGTTATAGTCAATTCAGCCTCTAACATTGTCATGTGCCATGCACATTCTAGGACTGGGTGATTATCAATGTTTGATGTATATTTAATTTTATGCACACAGTCTTTTTATAGTCCTGTGCCCCGCACACCATATTGGTACAAATGAGATATCAAACACATTTGATATACTCTGACTAATTGATTATCTGTTCAAGCCTGCAATAATGCCCCCGTGGGCATGTGCAATTAAGCCCATTGTCTATGTATAAACAAACAAAGCCTTGATGAGCAACCATCAAACCAAATAAACAAAATAATAAAAAGAAAAAACAAAGTCTAAATCAAACCAATTACACCATTCTGTCTCTGTGTGCCATGGTGTGCAAAGAATAGTCTGCTCATTCATATATAAGGTGATACATTGTCCATCTACATAAAAATGCCATCAGGCTATATCCCTGTAAAAAACATATATGCAAAAAAGAGATATAATAATATGGTCTAAAGAAAGCAGCTAGGAATGTTCATGGAGTTAAAGGTGTACATGCATTTCTTAGTCTATATTCAAACCAAATGGTTCTTTACTGTCCATCTCAAGTATGTATCTTGATTCCAATCCTCTCCACTCCCATTCCCTGTCACCGCCTCTCAATTTCCTGGGCATGCTTTCTATGGCACTGTATGTAAGTAATCTATAGTCTCCTCAATGCACCTGGTAAAAATGTTGAGCAACATCTACATTCTTTATGGTCCGTAAGTGCGGAAAGATATGCTTGTGTACCTGTGGAATTGTACTCCTTATGTACACTTCGGGGCATGGGCAAGATAGTGGATGGATGAACTGCAAAATCTGTTTCGCAAGACAAGGGTATGCAGTTCAATTATATTCTTCCTGGTAATGGAGGCTTGGCATTTCAAGCATTTTTATTAACCTGAACTGAGTTTAAGCCAGGTTTCAGTCACTGTTGTTACTTTGCTTTTGACCAATATGTCCCTGTCACGGGGGCTCTGCAGAGGACGGGCGGGGTGAGGACTTTAATGGGTGTTCGTTTCCATCCCGTCCACAGGACACGTATGGCCCCTTTAATGCGGCTTGGGCTTCCCCAGAGGCAGAGACCTCAGTCCTGACGTCATCCTCAGTAAGCCTGTCAGACCCGGAAGAGGCGGATAAAGCTGCACCAGCGGAATACGGAAACGTGAAAGCCGGAGGACGAGTTGGCGTTGGGAAGCAGGAGCTGGAGGAGAATACTAGTGAGACGGAAGGAGCACGGACGAAACCGGAGACCTCGGAGCCAGAAGGACTGAAGAGCCAGGAGGCCAACAATACCGTGACTCGCTCCGCCACACTTCCGGAGAAGTGTGGCTGGACAATGTACGAAAGAGTATACTGCGCTTTGCATTTTCATGAGGAGGGACAGGGTAGAAGACGTCTGGGGAGGTCACGGGGCTATGTTCTTTTCTTTTGCACACCCTTCTTATTCGTGATATTTCTTTTGGGGATAAGGCTTTAGTGGTAGCCCCTGGTGAACCCTCACCCCCGCCGTCTTCTTACAACTCGTGACCCGTGGGCCCGAGCCTTAAAATCTGTGGTCTCTTTTTCTTTCTCTCACCGGAGACAAGACGAAGACCCCTTTCCTGAAGTACCAAAGCCTCGTCAAGAGCCAAGACCCAGGAATCATTTTTCCCCCGCAAAATCCCGAAGCAAGCCGGATATCGCTATTACAAACATCGGATGGATGTTACTTTACTTTGAGTTGTTCAATAAATACCGTAAAGACTACAGTGGTCACTTTACTTTGAGTTGTTCAATAAATACCGTAAAGACTACAGTGGTCAGTCAATCATTCCTTCGCCACCTCGACCCTCCCCCTATATCTCGGCGACAGTCCCTCATAGAGCATGCTTTTTTATTGTAATCTGTGGTCTATCAGTCACGTCCTTTCCTATTACTGGATTGTTTTTATTGAGGTGCCAATGTTTTGTAAGAGCCTTCCTCGTGTTGGGATGCTTGTCGTAGAATGTGGTGATAAATCTGATGTTTTGGTCAGTGCTATTTTTGTTTTACAGTTGCTATCACAAAAAAGTATATCTTCGCTTTTTTTTTTCACAACAGGTTTTATTGATTAGGCAAGGGATAATTACAGTTTTCCACAATCAGGAAGGCACTGTCAAGTAGCAAAGCACATTTCAATATACATACAACCCAATCAATTGAAGGGAAAGAAATGAAAAAGGAAAAGGGAAAAAAGCCCCCCTACCACCCCCAGCAACCCCAACTACCCAGTGTCCCATCTACCCACCCCTTATCCCACCCTAACCCCATGCACGTGATCACAACAGCTCCATCAATTGATCATGTTACAGCAATCATAGAGTGTCACTCTAGGCCTGAAGGTCCTCTACAGTAGGCAAGCCATCGTCCGGGGCAGCCGGAGGCTCCAGAGTCAAACCCCTGTAGTCTGCCCACCGCTTCCAGATTTTAAAGTGTTTCCGTGGGCATCCTCTGGCCTCAAACACGGGTCACTCCAGTCCCATAAAGTAATCAAGACCTGCCTTCCAGGCCCCCAGTGGCGGAGCACGGTCACTCTTCCAAGCCCTCGCCAGGTCCCGCTTAGCCACTACCAGACCCAACAGCAGAAGGTGACGTTTGTAGATATTCCCGCCCACATTCTCCAAAACGTGTAAAAGACCCAACCGGGGGGAGTGGGGGAGATCCCACCCCAGCACTTCTGACAGACCGCTCCAAACCCCGTTCCAGAACCGGGTCAGACCAACACAAGACCATCCGTGTGCAACAGCGTACCTCTCTCAGTCCCACAACGCAGGCACGGCACTCTGGGGATGCAATCAGGCCCGCCCTCCACAATCTCTCCCGGGTATAGTATGCCCTGTGCAGATATTTAAACTGGATCAGTCGGAGACGTACTGCGATTGCAGCCCCAAGTGGGGATTCCAAGGCCTCCCTCCAATCGTCTTCATCTAAGGGGCCAACATCCTTTTCCCAGGAGTCTTTGAGTGGGAGCAAAGAAGCAGAGCAATGAGTGACTAGGGTTTGATAAATTCGGGACACCTTCTTGTCTCCCAGGTCTCCCATAAAGATTTTGGCTTCCACGGGACTGAATTCCGGTAGTTGCTCCAGGCCGACCAAGCTTGGGGCAAGCGCGTGGCGGAATTGTAAGTATTTAAAGAATTGGGATTTGGGCATATGAAATTCCGAGCTGAGGTCCTGGAAGGATTTAGGTGTAGTCCCAGTCAGGACATGTCCAAGGGAAGAGATTCCAATGGAATCCCAGCCCCCAAATCCTGATAGTGAGGACAAAGCGGGAAGCAGTCCGTTCTTCCACAATGGGGTCTCCGCTGTCAGTTTACCCCACCATCCCATGCGGCGCAGCACCTGGCGCCAGATCATGAAGACCACCTGTGTGGCCCGAGGCAATTCTTTCCGCAGCCTGGCCGAGTACAGTAGTGTGTGGAGCGTGGTGTCGCCCATCAACGAGCGCTCGAGGGCATATGCAGGATCTCCTCTATCTCCGTACCACCACTCGTTAAGAACTAGTAGATGGGAGACCTGAAAATAAGATAAGAGATCTGATGTGGCCAGCCCTCCACAGTAAGTGGACAGGAAGCATGCCCGCAGTGCCACTCTAGCGGCGCCCCCTGCCCATAGAAAGCGGCCCAGTACTGAGTTGACCCGGCGAAACCACTGTGGGTCTATCTTATGTGGGTGGTTCTGTAATTGGTATAACATACGCGGGAGTGCGACCATTTTGAAAATCGCAGACCTTCCGAAGATTGTAAGAGGCATCCGGGACCACGTCTTGATGTCTGCCTGAACCTTCTCCCATACAGGCAGCACATTGTCAGCGGACTCGGACAGGAAGACTCCCAGATATTTCAGTCCCCCAGCTGCCACCTGTAACGCCGACGCCCAGGGGTAGATACCGGAACCCCCGCCTAGTACCCAAAGGGTGGACTTACGTGGATTGAGGAAGAGCCCCGACACCTCACCGAATATGCGCATAATCTCCAAGATACGGGGGCCGGACCGGTTGAGATCTGTAAGAAAGAAGAGGACATCGTCCGCGTAGAGCGCAATTCTATCGGAGAGTCCCCCACCCCACACAAAACCGCGAAGTTGTGCATCAATACGCACCCAAGAAGCCAGGGGTTCCATGGCCAACGCAAAGAGGTAAGGGGATAGTGGGCACCCCTGCCGGGTCCCACGGGCCACCGAGAATCTCTCCGAGATTGCCCCGGACACCCCCACGGAAGCAGTTAAATCAGTGTATAGTAGTTTGACATAGGAAATAAACACCGGGCCTAGGTTAAGGCGTGGCAGGAGGGCGAATAGGTAGGTCCAGCTGACCTAGTCGAATGCCCTATCTATGTCCGCCAGCAATAAGGCCGCCCGTTCCCCAGAATCCCGTATGGCGTCGATGGCCGTCTGCGCTCGCCTGATGTTGTGCCGTGTCGCCCTATGTGGCATGAAGCCCGCTTGATCCGGATGTACCAGGTCAGCCACGTATGGGAGGAGGCGGTTAGCCAGAGCCTTCGCCAGTAATTTAGCCTCAAAGTTGAGTAAGGATATGGGGCGATACGACTCGTGACGGTCCAGGGGGCCTACCGGGCTTCTGAAAGACCACCACTTCGGTGTGGCGCCAGTCTGCTGGCATGCGACCCCGTTCCCTCGCCAACTCCAGCGCTTCCCTATAATGGGGCCCCAGTTGAAGATGAAACTTTTTATAAAATTCACAGGGAAAGCCACTTGGTCCGGGCGCCTTCCCCGTGTTAAGTTGCCCCAAAGCCTCACCCAGCTCCTCTGCTGTGAGGGGAAGGTCCATGGATTTCCTTGTGTCATCGGAAACAGCCCGAGGGGGCAGATCCGCAATAAATTTGTCAATCGCATCAGCCGGGAGGCAATCCCGTTGAGCATATTGATCTGCGTAATAGTGGGCAAAACTCGCCGCCAAAGCAGCTGAGTCCGTAATAGAAACTCCCTCCCCGTCCGTGAGACCCGGTAAAGTAACTGGTTGCATGGCGTGTTGACATAGCCTATGGAGCATAGTACAGGAATGATCTCCCCACTGATACACCCTGCTCCGCGTGGCCAGCCATGCCTGCCGAGCCTCGTCCATCAAAATAGATGCGTAGGATTGTTGTGCCTGCAGAAGCAACCGAATCGCCACCCCGTCCCCCTCTCTCTGGCACCGCTGTTCTAGGCGTTCAACATGCACTGCCGCCGCGACAATAGCCTCCCGACGACGGCGACGAGCGGCCGCGCACCGCGCTATGTCTACGCCTCTCAGTGTAGGCTTCATAGCCTCCCAGACCAACGTTTCATCGACGGATTCTCCTGCCAGTAATGGGCAATCGCGCCGCGCATGTGCTGAACATAGTCTGCCTGTTGAAGATGCCACGAGGACATCCTCCACCGAAACGGCTGACACTTCCTATGTAGCTCTATCTGTACTGCGACAGAAGAATGGTCGGACAGTCCCCTAGGCAGAATTTTGGCTTCTCTCACTCTGTCAAGGAATGCTCCCGGCATGAAAATGTAGTCCAGTCGAGAAAAGGAGCCATGCACAGCAGATACATACGTATATTCTCTCACCGTGGCATGCATATGTCTCCAGACATCCACCCAGCCCAGTCCTTCAACCGCCGCACTCAGTCTAGTAGGGACAGCCGCCACCACCGTGCCTTGCAAGCTCTTACGGTCCATGCAAACATCCATAACATCGTTCCAGTCGCCGCCCAGCACAGCCAGGGATTCCGGGACGTCCGCCCACACTTCAAACAACCGTTCAGCCAGGGACCACTGCAGCGGGGGAGGAGCATACACACTCCCAAACACCACCGGTTCAGCACCAATCATACCCTTAATAAAAACATATCGGCCCTGCGGGTCCAGCCATTGTTGCTCGTGAATGTAGGCCAGTCTGCGGTGAACTAGGATAGCAACCCCCCTCGAACCCCTGGAGAACCCGGCATGAAATACCTGTTGGTAACCAAATGCCTGCAGGCTTAGCACCTTTGTCCCCATCATATGCGTCTCTTGCAACAACAGAACATGAGCTGCCTCCCGCTTACCCCATCGCAAAACCACCCCCCTCTTAATTTTGTCCAGCATCCCCCTGACATTCCAGCTTAATATTCTCATTGACTCCCTAGGGAGTCCCGAAGGCGGTAAATCAATCATAGACAAGTTGGAAATGACCCGGAGGACCCCAGCACCCAGTCCAGACACTCCACTCAAGTAATGGTACGGCATTAGGAATCACGTGCAAACCCCCCTGACCCCACCAGACCCCCCCCCCAACACACCTTCCCCAACATACCAACCCCTGGAGCCCGCCCCCCACCCCTACGCTCTACGGAACTCTGAAGCATCTGTTGCGGCATGGGGAACCTCAGGCCCAAAACAGAGCGCCCAAGGCCGACCATACCAATGGATCCCAACTATTCCCTCAAACGATGAACCTTCCCCTCAGGGCCACCCCCCACCCGTGGGGAATGAGGCAGCCCCATAAGACCAGCACCCCGAAACCACACCACCACCCGCTTCAGCATTAGTCTATAACATCATCACAATTTGGTGACAATGTCACAAGCCAGGGTAGGCCCTGGACACCATCCGTGGCGTGCCACAGCACTATGCGCCCAATGAACAGATGACCAGGTAGTCACAATCCATCCTCGAGCCATCCCCTCGGTGTGTCCTCAAGATCCGTAGAAGCACTCGCATCCAAGAGTTCAATTTTCTTTACCAGACTGGTCAGTGCCAAGTTGTGTCTCATCGGGCTGGCCATTACGAGAGAAGGACCGCTTCCGTGACCTGGATTTCATGTGTCGCTTACTCCTGGTAGCAGGGTCGCCCCTCTCCTGTGAGGATCCGTGTGACGGGCCAGAGCCCAAGCTCGGCTGGGCGTGCGGCCGGACCCTGACTGTCTCATCAGTCCACCTGAAGACCTCCTCCGGGGAATCAAAGAAGTGAGTTTTCGACTGAAAGATGACCCGGAGACGGGCCAGATACAGCAAGGAGTACTGAATCTTCAAACCACGCAGCTTAGCTTTCGCTGCCATGAAAGAGTGGCGTTGCTGCTGTACGAGTTTAGTATAGTCAGGGAAAATCATTATTTTATGATTTTCAAACATAAGTGTCTCCTTGGCTCTTGCTTCTCGTAAAATGACGTCCCTGTCGTGGTAGTTCAGCAAGCGGGCTATGATCGGACGAGGTCGTTCTCCGGCTGGCGGTTTTTGCGTCAGGGCTCTCTGGACGCGTTCAATCACGAAGCATCGCGACAGGGCGTCCGGGGGGAGCCAGCTCTACAGCCATTGTGTCAAGAAGCCATCCATGTGTCCCTTCTCGCAATCCTCCGGAAAGCCCACGAAGCTCAGGTTGTTTCTGCACGCCCGCCCTTCCGCGTCCTCCACCCGGAGCGCCAAGCCCTTCTGGATTCTCTCCATGGCCGCCACCTTCTGTTTCAGTGTCCCCACATCGCCCTCCACTCCAGTAATCCTAGTTTCTGCCTCTGTAATGCGGGCTACGGCATTGCGAAGATCTTGTCGCAACAGAGTGACATCAGCCCCCACCGCTCCTATTTTAGCGTCCAGCATGTCCCGAGATTGGGTAATCGCCGCCATCAACGCCGCGTTGTCGTGCCCCGGCCCTGGCCACCCCCGGAGGCACCAGGCCCTCCACTAGGCCCAGTAAATTTGTCAATGGGTCCCTGCTTGGTGGACCCGCTCCCTCCACCGCCCCTGGCCATGGCTGGGTTACGCAGGGAGGGCAGTCCAACTCCGGCAGACAGCAGAGCTCCTCTCGTGCAGCAGTAGGACAGCGGATAAAGTCTTAGCCCCAGAGTATGGCAATCCACAGGGGGGTTCCTCCACCAATAGTCGGTTCGCACCGGACCCCAGTTCAGTCTCAAAGGCCCATCCAGGGGGCAGCAGCAATCTCACCTGGTGCCACTATGCAGCTGACATCGTTTTGGTGCCAAGTAGGTCCCTCCCAAGTGTCCACTCCGGGTGCCAGGGGTCCACCACCTCACCAGTCGGCGCCCCAGAACGTTTAAGTCAGCCCAGGCCTTGACACCCACTGTTAGGAGGCAATGCAAATCCCGACCGGCGGCGGCCAACCGCGTCCGGGGCTCTTCAGCAGGGGGGTTTCAGTGCGCCACAGTTCCTACCCCACTCCGTCTACCGGGTCTAGCATCCACCCCCACTGGGGCCGTAGGTACTCACTGCTCGATCCATGACACAGCAGCCTCCGTCCCACAGCTCCTCCAGGGGTCCAAATGGCACTCCGGCAGGGCCCACAGTTGGTTACTGGGCAGGAAGCACAACCAGGATGTCAGCGTCGCCCCGAGATGGCAAGCAGGGCCGCCCAGGTCGCTGTGCAGACCGGCTCCGGGTCCCACCATTCGCGGTCGGGGAGCTCGAAAATCCAGGCCCCGGTCTCAAGGCCTACGCTCAGGCCCCTGCCGTCTCTCCGTGCCCCCACTTCTCATCAGGCCACGTAGGAGGCGGAGGGAATGCAATGGAGTCCCCGACCCCCACTCCGACGCCAATTCCGCCGAGCCAGGCGGCACCGAAGATCGCCGCCGGAGGTCCGTTCCAGGGACGCCTGTCCCGGTCTCCGCCAAAATCAAGGCCCCGGCTGCGCACGTCGAGACTAGGCCCCCCAAAGGGCTGCAGCTGTGTGAGCAGCTTTGGGCGGTGCAGAAGCTTAGTCCGGCACACCGATGGGTTCTCCACACCTTCCGCCACCAGTCTAGGTTGGTGTATCGCCTCGTGGGTCCGGGAGCCAGGATAAATGCTGCGGATTAATTTCGGGCCGGCAGGAGCTCTAACAAGCTACGTCCACCATCTTCGCCCGCTAGGCCACGCCCCCTATATCTTCGCTTTTATGTTTGGAAATTGCTGTAACCTACTCACCATATCTTTTTGTGTGGCCTCAAAATAGTCTTGATTACTGCATATGCGCCAGGCTCGCAGCAGTTGCCCAAATCGGATGCTGTTCATGAGGGCTTTCTGGTGGAAACTGCTGGTGTGGAGAGTACCGTTGGCCGCAGTAGGTTTCCTATATACTTTGGTAGTCCGTTTGGAGTCCTTAACTATGATTCTTACGTCTAAAAACCAATTGATCTGGGTGTGATCGTTCCTACTTGTGAAATGTAAATTAAGGCTATTATCAATGATGACTTTCACAAGTTGCCTAGCTGTTACTTCACCTCCCTTCCACAATACCAGTCATCTATGTATTGGACCCATAAAAGTATCTAGTCAGTCCATTGACTTATTTTGGGTCCATTGAGTACCTGCTTCTCCCACCAGTGCATATGCGAATTCACATAGCTAGGGGCGACGCAGGTACCCATCTCTGTGCCCCGCTGTTATTGGAACAGTTCACCATTGAATAAAAAGATGTTTTTACCCAGACACCATTCCATCATCTGTATCAACATGTTGCCCTTAGGAAGTGTTGTGCCGCCCTCAAAATTACATTCATCCCAGTTTAACAAATCAGCCTCTCTCTCTATTCAATCAACTGTGCATGAAATTCATCTTTTCCTCTGCCATATTCTGTCATAGAGAGTCTCATGTAGCACTGTGCATCACTGAGTTGCAGATAGGCTTCCTCCATATACATTCTCTTACTCCGAAGTACAACCTTTGCCCCTTTGTCAGAGGCGGTCACTCCATCCTCTCTTGCATTCCACTTTTGAATTACTTGTCTAAATTTGAGAGTTAGGAGGTATCCTCTAGAGAATATGCAAAAGTTGAGCTGTGTACTATTATGGATATTGCTATGGATAAATGGGTATGGTGTGACATATGAAGATTTTGATAAACCAGTAACAGTACTCCCAGGATACTTCAGACTCCCCATATTTCGGCAGTTTGCTCTTCATCAAATAGGATTTAATTAATTTTTGTATTACTCTGAACTTCAAACCAGTGCCTCTATCGCACTGGTAAAATCAAGGTCTAAAGACTGCTATTCTATAGAATCTTGGTAGGTGCAACATCACACCTTCAGCTGTATCTCTCTATAGACTCAAAGCCTTGTAATGGTTATGAAAAAATTGTAAATGTATCATATCTGCTCAAATTGCATAATTGATTAACATATTACCAAATGGGCGAACACTGAGACCGTGACTTATTTTTGCTTTTTTTTTTTATAAACAATTTTTTATTGAATTTTTCATAAATTGCACATCATGACATCCCGAAATTACAACAACAGTAGCCATAGCAGTTAAACATGATACTGGCCAAGTGGATAAGATGGTATCATCGTCCGGTGGACAGACAGTGGCGGAAGTACAAGGGAGTGCAGGCTCGGGCCAACTGTCCCATCCACTTCTCCCACACCCAATCATGTTTCGAGAGACAACCCCAGGCCTCGTACAGAGGTCACGCCTACTGCACACACCAGTCCACCCCCGTCTCCACTGCGATAGGGTGGAAAGGGCAAGATTTTTCCAATGGGCGGCTAGGTCTTGTTTGGCCACCATGAGAGCTGTTCCTAGGAATGCCGGTCCGCCCTTGAGCCCCCAGAGCCCTGCAGGAGCACCAAAAGTGAAAGGTCTACCTCCCATGCCTACACGTCAGTTAATTCCCCCACCACAGCAGTCCAGAATTCCTGGATACTGCGGCTCCTCCACACCATGTGATAGAAATCAGCGGGAGCACAGGTGCAACGTGGGAGGCAGAGAGGAGGCCTGCCCGGTGCAGCCTGGCCGGAGTGAGATAGGCACAGTAAAGACATTAGGTCTGAATCCGATGCAGCCTGGAGTAAATGATGATAACCCTAGATGTCATTGGTGCATCTCCCGAGTCAGCTTCTTCAAGGGGACCCTGCCAACCCTCCCAACGAGTTCTAAGGTGGTCTAGTGTGCCTGGGTTATTGATTATTAATGTACAATATATTTTGGGAGATACCACCCATAAGCAGCTAAGCCCCCGTTGGATTAAACCCCTGGAGAGGGGTGCATGTTTGTGGAGTGAGTAGTGTAGCTGTAAGTATTTATAAAATTGTGTAGATATGAGAGCGTAAGTATTTTGGAGTTCTTGGAAGGACTGTTTGTAGGTCCCAGACCGCACGTTGCCTAGTTGTGTTATTCCAATGAGATTTTACTTCCCAAAGCCCGTTAGTGCCGCCACCTCATGTAACCAAGTGCCATGCTAAAGGGACTTTGCTGTGTGGGTCTAGTGTCCCAGTGAGTGTGGCGGAGTGCAACCCTCCAGGCAATGAAGACCACCCTGGTCACTGGTGGAGTGGCAATGGGGATTAGAGCTCCATAAAGCATTGCCTTAATCCGAGGAAACCCTAGGACTTTCACTTCCAGTCGGTAGGCAGGATCTGACCATCTCCCATTAAACCAATCATTGACCACCAACAGTTGGTAGGGAAGATAATACAGATGAAAGTTGCTTATTCCAAGGCCTCTGTCATATAGAGCGTGCTGGCAGTGAGCCAGGGCCAGGCGAGGCCTGGACTTATGCCAGAGGAAGGAGGTAGCAACTTTATCCAGAGCACAGAAAGAATCTCTGCAGAATCATTCAGCACATCACGTTCAGCAAAGGGACTGCCATTTGTCGAGGTCCTCCTTGGCTCTCTGCATCAGGGGCCTGAGGTTGAGGGACCAAGTGAGTCTTGGGTGAAGCTCCACTCAGAGAGCGAAAGCTAAGATGATGTATGGAGATGCTATTCTGCCAGTTGAAACAGTCTCAGGCAATAGGCAGAGGCACAAACACCGACTTGGTCTTGTTCACTTGGAGAACCAAAACTGCCCTAAAAAGTTGGAGGATTCAAAGGCAGTGGGGCAAGCAGGGTAAAGAAGGACACCATCCGCATATAATGCTATATGGTCTTCATGCCCCTCAGTCCATCTCCATCCACGCACTTGGGCGACGCTCCGGATAAGGCACACTAGCTGTTCCATCTCTAGCATGAAAATGAGATAGGGGACAGCCCGGCCGAGACCCTCTTCCAACAGGGGATACATCGGAGAGTATGCAATTTACCTAGACCCATGCAGTGGGATTAGTGTAAAGTTCCCGGACGAGTCCATGAAAACAGGGCCTAATTCCAGCTCTTGGTAGTACCCACCACAGAGAGACCCAATCCACTATATCGAAGGCCTTTTCAAAATTGATGAGGAGCAAGGCCAGATTGGTGGGAGCAGATGGCTGTGGGCCATGACCATGTGGAGGCACCACAGGCAGTGCCCTGTACTGCTTTTCGGCATGAAACCACACTAATCTGGATTTATGAGTGTATGGAGGACCAGCTTGAGACGATTGGCCATGACTGTGGCACATATCTTGACCTCACCGTTGATAAGGGAGATTGTATGATAATCGGCACAGGACGTTGAAGGGGGCTGCTTCTTTGGGGTTACTACAATAGGAGCAGTGTCTATTTCTAATGGAGAGACATCCTTATGTACCACCTTGTTATAAAGGTCAAGGAGCTTGGGGAGTCAGGGTTTTTCGAAATGCTGCGTAGTACTCTGCAGGAATCCTTCAGGTCCTGGGGTCTCTCAAGATGCCACTGAAGAGATGGCTGCCCCAATTTCCTTAGCTGTTAACAATTCATCCAGCATCCGAGCCGCAGAATGGGACAACCGAGGAAGAGGCACTTAGGATCTGGGAGGGAGAACCAGGATCCATCTAGAGGGGTGCTGCGCATAGGCGACCGTAGTAGTGAGCAAACGTTTGAACTATGTCAGGAAGTATGTGGTGGGTCACACCAAGGTTGTACATAATTTCAGGCACTTGCGAGCGGGAGGCCAACCAATATAATAGCTTCTCATTCTAATCCCCCCGTCCATAGACCATAGCTGTCGTAGGGCTCAGAGGTGTTTTGCTGCTTCTAGGGACTGGAGGTGGATCTCCTCCTAAATGGAGTCAATTGCCAAGGCACCGCACCTTGGAGATCAGCCTCAAGACCACTTTCTAAGCGGAGTGCACGGGCCTCCAACTGCATAATTTGAAAGGGATCGAACTCGGACCTGCGCCCAAATTCTCCCCTTAGCAAGTCCCCTAATGGTCGCTTTACCAGCGGCCGTAGGATGCCACCCAAGCTAACAGAGCCCTCATTACTTTGGAAATAGGCTTGCAGTTCGTCTCTAAGGGCCTGGGTGTAGGAATCATCTTGGAGGTAGCATACATTAAGATGCCACTTAGGTCGTGGGCTGTTCCTGGGGAAGCCAAGGTGAAGGAGAAGAGGAGCATGGTCTGATAACCCATGGGGAAGGATCTGGGTGTTTGATACCGCTCGGCAAACTGGGACCGGCATGACGGTAAGAACAATACGAGATTGGGTGTGGTGCGCTGCCGAGGTGTGAGTGAATCGAATCTGTTGAGTCTTCCACACTATCCATACATCAGAGAGACCAAGGGCGTGGGCCCAGTCATAGAGATGCCAAGCCCTGGCTTGACAAAAGACGGGGGCTGGGTGTCTACATCCGGGGCAGGAACTGCGTTGAAGTTGCCTCCTATCAACATCAACTCTTGTGGAAAATCCAGAAGGACCTTGGTTAGATCTTGTAGAAAGGCATCTAGGGCCGCTGGGGGTGCATTAATGCACACAAGGTTAACGGTTAAGCCCTCCCCTGTATTAGTAAGGGTCTCTCACTTCATGGATGACGGCCATAGAGAAGGATCGACGTAATAAAATTGCCACCACCCTGAGCAAAGCCAGAGTGGAAGATTCTGTTGCATTCTCTACGTGCCAGGAAGGAACAATGATTCACCATGAGGTGGGTTACTTCACATGGGGAGGAATCAATGTGGGTACCCAGGACTGCAGTGCATTTCACGCAATCTAGTAGCCCATTAACGTTCCAGGACAAGACTCTGAAGGATGCCATATCTGGGGAAAGGGAGTTTGTGTGAAGGGGGGGGGGGGTGGCAGGAGGTGTCCTGCTCCACTGAGTGAGTCAGCTGGAGTGTGCGCCTGTGGTGCATTCTAATTAACCGTGTATCTGAACCATACTGCTGAAGGTAGGACGAAGGTGTGTATCTGAGTTCAGTGAATTACAAGCAAATATATAAACAAATCAAAACTTGCATTAAGAACATAACAATATGCAATCCCCACCCCCCACGGCTTCCCCATCCCATATTTCCACCCTAGAAGCATCTTTCACCCTTAAATCAATAACTAAGACACAATGCAACTTGAAAACGAGAATGGAATGGAGGACCACTCCGTAGTATAGGATCAATTGGAACCATGAGGAAATCACAGTTAGTGCTTGTGAGGAAATACTGCATATTACACACCACATTGAGCAATTAGCAAAAAGTACTTACCTTTCACGGCTGAGTGTCCATAACTGGAGATTTACATCTTGGGGCTTTGCAAAAGGTCTGTATCAGGCATGTAAATGTAAATGTAAATGTGTAAATGTATTGGCATTTATATAGCGCACTACTTACCCGTAGGGTCCCAAGGCGCTTCGACCGCTGCGAAACCCTTCCTGGCTTCCCTGAGAGATGGTCCCTTAATGGGTATCTCCAGGGTGAGACCAGGCATCCCCGGCGGTCTGGTGGGGCCGTTAGTGAAGATGAGGCAAGCTAATGCCCAGAGTTGCCGAGTGTGATCGCTGATCAGAGTGGGCACCGGGGCGGAGAATTATCGAGTCCGCTGACCCTGGTCCAGAAACCTGCCGCGCCAGGAATCGAACCCTGGTCCCGGGCCGTCCTCTGCTCTCGGGTCTGCCGCCTCTAACCAGTGAGCCACACTACTTCACCAATATAAGAGAGAACCAGGAACAGGACAAGCTGCAGGCGGTAGTGCAGAGAAACTATGATCCTCCAAGCGATTCAGACCTCCCAAACCACTGTGGAAACCAAGATCGGTGAGGTGAGAGTAGATGTTGCCCTTCTGCGCCAAGCCCTGCGCAACGCTACAGCACAGATCACAGAGGCTGAAACTCGTCTGTCCACAGTGGAAGATGATGTAACCAATCTGAAATCCCAGGTCTCCTGACTCCTTTAGTGCGCGGCAGAGCTTCATCGCAGTGTGGAAAATGCAGAGAATCATTATTGCTACAATAATGTGCTCCCCGTTGAAATCCCGGAAGGTAGCAATCCGCCACAAGTTGCAGACTTCCACGAAACATGGACCAAGTGCTGGATGCCATCGAATCAGCTGCCCCCCTGGTTTGCGATCGAGAGAGCGCACAGAGCCCTGACTCCTAAACCACCTTCTGGGGCGCTGCATAAGCCCATGATTGCCCGAATCCTCAATTATAAAGACAGGGATACGATTTTGAGGGAGGGCCAATCCCACTCAGACCTTCGGTGTGGCGGCGCAAGGGCACTCCTTTTTACCCAACTACACTAAGCAGGTACAGCTGCAGCACTGTTCTTACATGGCAGTCAAGCAGAAACTCTGAGCACTCAGCCTCCCCTTCTAGCTCTTGTTCTTGGCCAAATTTCGGGTTGTTTATGCATATAAGTCCCATTTGTCCACAGTCGGCCTGGACATGGCTCACTGAGGAGCGCCCACTCTTTGGACCAAGTGGATCCTCCGTCTGGTGAAAAGGCCTCCTGAACTGACCTGGACAGCTACAGCTCCTAAGCTAAAGAGAAATCGCACCCGCTCACGAAGAGAAAGTAGCACAAAAAGGTCTAAATGATCCTCAAGGTCTCCTCATCCACAAGATCAGTCCACATTCTCAGCACATTCCACTTTGCCCCCACCGTGGTAGAACTTCCATCGAGTCAAGAGGACCTTCTTGCCACAACCTCTTCACCTCCTGCCTCTAAGACTGATTCAACACAGTAGATCTAAAGTACGCGTCAGCTTAGTATTTATATAAACTTAACTTTAAAAAAATGTAACAGATAAAATAAAATCATTACGGCACATTTTGCGATTATATTTGCTTTAAGTTAGTGGGATTTGTCGGTTGTGCATACATATGTACTACCAACATAAACATACAGTTGCAACTGTCACACCCTTCTGGGTGCAGTATTTTTTGGTTGTCCAAAAATCGCAATACCCAGATCCAACAACTAAGTAGTAGCTTAGAATGTTTCTTTATTGTGTACATACAGACGAGACATGAGTAGATTTTGATCGTGAAAAGTTGATGTCTCCAAGTTGTTTTGTGACCTTCTAGTCTTGGGCACTGGGAGAAGCCACGCAAGTGGGGTGCCCTTTTGTACTGGGAGAAGTATGGGAGAGCTGGTAGGTAGGAATTTTATGGATCTCCACAGATTCCTGAACATTTCCTTCTAGAAATATAAGGATATGTGTGGTTTTGGCTGGCATTTGAGGTTTGCAGGGAATTCTGGGTTAGAAAACATAGCGATCCATGCAAAATATACCACCCAGTACCCTCCTGGATGTCTATTTTTGAGAAATGACTTGGTTTAGTTAGGGTGCTCTGTTGCTGGCTGACCTAGAATCTGAACAGTACAGTCACGCACCATTTCAACTGAGTGGCAATTGAAATGTACCCCCTCTCTGCCAGCCGTTATGTCAGATCTACAGCCAAAATAATTAAAATGTCCTCTCACTTGCCATGTGGATGCTTTCGTCCCCTCCGAGTGGTGCGCATGTGGGGTTGAGCAGAAAGACTTTTGGGGCTTTAGAGATGGGGTGGCCTGGTGTGAGGGCAGGGCAGCCCCACTCCACTATTTTTTTTCTTCTGAAAACTTTTCTTTGCATTCCGTGGGGTTCCCTCCAGAGACAGATTAGAGCAAATACACCGATCTTCCCTCGATGGGACAAAAAGACAGCGTGGGCCCATTCTGAGCCCTCCCTCACCTCCCCCCCTTTTTTTATGCTGTCTAATGGGGTTGGTGCCCTTTAGAGAATAGATTGGGGTAAAGCCCCAAAATCTGCACCCTGGAGGGGCAGAAAAGCAGCTGGGACCGTGTCGTAGGCGGGGAGGGGCACAACTCAATGCCAGGGCGGGCGACCCCAACCCATAGGCGATCCCCTCCGACGGGGTTGGTGGTAAGAGACTTTCATAATTGTAACTTATAATATAGGGTGCCCTTGCCCATGTATTGATCAGTGCTCTGGGGAAGCATCACGCCCCGAGCACTGATTAGTGTTTTCACTATGTCTGCTGTGATGTCAGAGCACTGTATGTCACAGCAAACAAAAACAGAAAGAAACTTGGGATGTGATGGAAGCTCTTCTCTTGTATCCCGCCTTTTTAACCCGTTCCTTGCTCGTGTCGGCCAACTGCCATCGTGATCACTACCTTCCGGGTGCTGCGCACAACTGTTGGCCGACGCAGCCCCGCCCACTCCGTAGAACACCCACGAAGTGGCGGAATGTCCGCCACGGTAAACGGGTTAAGAAGAAAACAAACAAGCTTCAGGCGCTTGCATCAAAAGCATTTTCTTCTTGAATGTTCTGGACATCCCTTTGATGTCTTCCGCGCAATCCGGAAGTAATCCGATGAACTCCAAGTGAGCCTTCCACTGCATTTGAGAGGTTAATAAACATGCATAATTTTGTGACGCCCGGTTAGGAAAGAAACTTTTTTTAAAGCTGCACATCCTGCATTTTCTCTCTCTCGTTCTATGTTTTTCCTTTTCATAAAAAAATATGAAAATTTGCTCTATTCTGTGGTGTTTATTTTCGCTGTAACAACTAGTGTGCTTCAGAGGACGTAGGCATGCAATGTTTCCAATGTTCAAGAATAGCACTACTTACTGGTCAAGTCAAACTCTGCTCCATTCAATTGTTCAGTAGTTTATTGTCCAGCAATGCTGTGCTATATCCTCTTGTACTTAGATGAGAGGTGCTCATAAACTATGACTTTTGCATGGGTTTCTAGAGTGAACTTATTTTACGTAATATAATTTCTAAAATGTTGAAAGATTTCGGGGAATGATATTTAAGAGATTTTAGTACAGCCCAATGGTGTCGCTTCACACCATGGAAAGGGCATGGTTCTCTTTTCTTGTGAAACTGCAAAATGTACTGTTTTGGAATATGTGTCAGACTGTTCTTGGGCATCTATTGAGCATGTCCTATAGCCGACTGCTGTTTGACTTTGTAGTCAGTCTTTAACCATCCAGGACAGTGGCTCAAGCACTCCCTTTTTTTATGCTGTCTAATGGGGTTGGTGCCCTTTAGAGAATAGATTGGGGTAAAGCCCCAAAATCTGCACCCTGGAGGGGCAGAAAAGCAGCTGGGACCGTGTCGTAGGCGGGGAGGGGCACAACTCAATGCCAGGGCGGGCGACCCCAACCCATAGGCGATCCCCTCCGACGGGGTTGGTGGTAAGAGACTTTCATAATTGTAACTTATAATATAGGGTGCCCTTGCCCATGTATTGATCAGTGCTCTGGGGAAGCATCACGCCCCGAGCACTGATTAGTGTTTTCACTATGTCTGCTGTGATGTCAGAGCACTGTATGTCACAGCAAACAAAAACAGAAAGAAACTTGGGATGTGATGGAAGCTCTTCTCTTGTATCCCGCCTTTTTAACCCGTTCCTTGCTCGTGTCGGCCAACTGCCATCGTGATCACTACCTTCCGGGTGCTGCGCACAACTGTTGGCCGACGCAGCCCCGCCCACTCCGTAGAACACCCACGAAGTGGCGGAATGTCCGCCACGGTAAACGGGTTAAGAAGAAAACAAACAAGCTTCAGGCGCTTGCATCAAAAGCATTTTCTTCTTGAATGTTCTGGACATCCCTTTGATGTCTTCCGCGCAATCCGGAAGTAATCCGATGAACTCCAAGTGAGCCTTCCACTGCATTTGAGAGGTTAATAAACATGCATAATTTTGTGACGCCCGGTTAGGAAAGAAACTTTTTTTAAAGCTGCACATCCTGCATTTTCTCTCTCTCGTTCTATGTTTTTCCTTTTCATAAAAAAATATGAAAATTTGCTCTATTCTGTGGTGTTTATTTTCGCTGTAACAACTAGTGTGCTTCAGAGGACGTAGGCATGCAATGTTTCCAATGTTCAAGAATAGCACTACTTACTGGTCAAGTCAAACTCTGCTCCATTCAATTGTTCAGTAGTTTATTGTCCAGCAATGCTGTGCTATATCCTCTTGTACTTAGATGAGAGGTGCTCATAAACTATGACTTTTGCATGGGTTTCTAGAGTGAACTTATTTTACGTAATATAATTTCTAAAATGTTGAAAGATTTCGGGGAATGATATTTAAGAGATTTTAGTACAGCCCAATGGTGTCGCTTCACACCATGGAAAGGGCATGGTTCTCTTTTCTTGTGAAACTGCAAAATGTACTGTTTTGGAATATGTGTCAGACTGTTCTTGGGCATCTATTGAGCATGTCCTATAGCCGACTGCTGTTTGACTTTGTAGTCAGTCTTTAACCATCCAGGACAGTGGCTCAAGCACTCTCTTTTTGCGATGAAATGTCTTTCTTCCTGGATCGAAGCAGATATCTAGATGTACTAGGGATCGTGTGGTCTGGGAAGACTTCCTCAGATCTTTCAGGTGACACAGCTCGCCTTTCGCGGTAACCAGGATGTCGCGGTGATCTGTCAGCACAGCTGGGCTCACGAGGGCATGCAGAACTTTACGACAGTGAGTAGGATGCACCCAATTCTTCAGGTTGGTCACTCGTACCGTAGTTCTGGTAGCCAAGAGGACTTGCTCTGGTCCAGGCTCACAGGGTGCCAGGGAACTGATTCGTTGAAACGACTCTGTCAAGACAAAGTCGCTAGGCCGCAGATCATGGCCATCACTCTGCGACCTGTCTGGAAGGGCTTCCCGTATCTGCTGATAAATAGAAGACAAACAAACTGTAAGTTAACTCGGACAAATAGTCACTCATCAACACATGGGGTACGTCATGTATAGGGCGAGGCTTAGGGATTCTCCAATTATTCATAGGCCTGCCAAACACAACCTCATATGGCTTAAGGCCAGATCGTGTATGTGGTATTCATCTGACAGAAAGTAGTGCTAGGGACAGGGCATTAGGCCATTTCAAAGACATGGAAGCCTGTATTTTAGCCAATTTCAATTTCAGGGTGGAGTTATAACGTTCCACCAAGCCTACTGATTGTGGATGAAAAGCTGCCTGAAATTTCTGCTTAATCCCCAACCCTTTCATGACATATTAGACGACTTGCTCAATGAAATGAGGTCCGTTGTCACTCCATAGGAGTACTTTCGCTGTTGTGAGAGCTGTATTATCCTTTGTAGCATACTTCCCAACACTACCAAGACATATTTTAAGTTATTACAGCGCTCAAACTGAATGTAGTCCATTTGTAGGACCTCAAAAGGTGCAGTTGGTGTCGCAAACCCTCCTGTTGGAGTTTGTGTTCCCTTTCCAGGATTATACTGAAGACAGACCAAACAAGACTGGACCATCTTTTTAGCGATGCCAGCAATATGAGGATGATCCCAAACTTGCATTAGTTGTTTTGCCATTGAGGATGCACCAACATGTGCCGGCCCATGTGCCATGTGAATCATGGGGTATAAGTAAGCTGTGGGTAACTTCCATTTGGTCATATCTTTATTCCTCCAACAGCCCTCATCATCCAGTTCTCCCTCCTTAGACCATTGGTCTAGGTTATCAGCGGAAGCAGATTGTTGCATGTCCAGTACCTCTTGCCTGGCTTCATGCCAATGTTCAGCTTGTAACTTCACTACATACATGAATGTGGTACTTCGCTGCATTGCAGTTTCACATGCTGTGTGATCTTCAAAGGCATTACTGCTCCTATTTTATCATTCACTTTCTTGTGTGCACTACACTTAACAATTGCCACTTTCTTAGGATAGGTTAGGGCAGTAGGGAGATTATGTACCAATTCTCCATGCACTATCTGTGTCCAATGTGAGGTGAGAAAGCCCCTTTCTTTCCATAAGCGGCCAATATTGTTTGCCACCCCGAAAACATACTTGCTGTCGGTAAAAATGTTAACAAGTAAGTCTGTACTAATCTCACACTCTCTTGTTAGTGCAATCAATTTGGCCGCTTGGGTTGACATGAGTGGGATGCGAGCTGTTTCCACTACTGTCTGAAGTGTTGTAATCGCATAGGCAGCAGATGTAGTGCGATCAGGCAATTTTATACACGAGCCGTCAACCCATAACTCCCCATCAACTCTAGAGAGAGGTGTATCTTGTAAGTCAATGTGGCCTTTTGTTTGCTCTTCAGTAAGGAATATACAATCATGTGACTCTTCTTACTGTGGCAGAGTAGATGGAAATGGCAACAATGTGGCAGGTCTAAGTGTCAAACATCTTTTCAGTGTAATATGAGGGCCAAAAGTGTCAATTGATATCCTGTCAAGCGAGCACTAGTCAAATGCTGTGTTTTCGTTTGATTTAGCAAAATACAACAGAATGGGGTACTAACACAAGCAGTTTGTGACAAAACTATTCCTTCACTCTGACGTATTGATACAGCCGTTGCTGCCACTGCTCGGAAACATCCAGGCAGCGCACGGGCGACTGGGTCAAGGACAGCTGAGAAATATGCACAAGGACGTTGCTTATCACCGTGTGTTTGTGTTAAAACCGAGAGGGCACAACCTTCCCTCTCGTGGACATAGAGTGTGAAAGTCTTAGGGTAGTCTGGAGTTCCTAATACTGGTGCAGAGCAAAGAGCTTGGCCTAACTGTTGGAAGGCATTCTGACATTCAGTAGTCCATGGGAGGTGCATCGGAGTGTCTTTAGTCAAAAGGGCCAACAAAGGTTTAGTACTGTGTGAAAAACTAGGGATCCACTGTCTACAAAAAGAAGTGTGGCCAATCGGTGCAGAACATCCTTCTGAGTACGGGGCACAGGAGTGTCTAAAATAGTCTAAATGCGGTCTGGTGTAAGTGCACGTCCCTCCTTAGACAGTAGATGACCTAAATAGGTTACCTGCTGTCTACAAAATTGCAATTTCTTTCGCGAGACTTTGTTATTGTGAAAGGCAAGAAATGATAACATAACAGTGTTCCTTCTTCAAACTGCTCAGGAGTATCTGCAGCTAACAAGATGTCATTGACGTATTGAATAAGAGTCACCTCTTTTGGTACAGCAAAGGAATCAAGTAGCCTTTTCAATGCCTGACTGTAAATGCTGGGACTCTCTGCATAGCCCTGTGGAGCTCTACAGAACTGATATGATCTATTTTTCAGGGTGAACCCGAACAAATAACGGCTGTCAGGGTGAACGGGTATTGAGAAGAAAGCATTCTTCAAATCGATCACTGAAAATGTAGTGGCAGTAGGAGGGACCATAGGGAGAAGTGTAGTGATATCAGAAGCATCTGGATATTGGGGCACTACAATTTTATCAACTTAGCGCAAATCAATAATGGATCTGTAAATTTTAGTGTCAGTGTCTTTTTTCAAAATAGGAAGGATAGGGCTATTTCAAGTGTTAGAGGGGACATCTTCCACTACCCCCACTTTAATCAAATCCTGAACAATGTGTGCCAATGCTTCTTAACCTTCTCGGGAAATTTCATATTGGGGCAGTCAAGGCAATGAGACACCCTCCTTTACTTGAATATGTACAGGTGGAATAACCACTTGACCCACATCAGTATCTGATTTAGCCCACAAAGTAATGGGTAAGGGCCAGAGCGACATCCTCATTGATAAGACAAGACCTCTCAACCATTGGATAATTATCGTTCAAAATAACACGCACACCTTCAGGAGAACAACGTATTGTGGCACGAAAATATTTAAGCTGATCGATACCCACAATGTTATCAGGTGTGGTAGGGGAGAGCAAAAATGGGCATGCTGCAGTAAATTAATCAAGTCTGAATTCAAGTGGCTGTGAAAGTGGGCTAGGAGTAGGTGTCCCATTGAATCCTATCGATGTTTTAATTGTGCCGGACACGAGTAGCCCCTGTATCAACCAGAAACTGATCAGTAGACCCCAAGACGTTTGCGTCAATATAAGGACCCATTTGATCTACTGTCACCTCAACCGGTTCCTTACTCCATCCTAGGCTTTCCTATGCCTAAGCAGAATCTGCAAGGGCATCAGCAGAATAATCAGACATTTGATATTGATTTTCGTCTATCAAAAGTATTAGAGTAATTTGGTCCTTGTTCAACTGCTTCAAATCTGGGCCAAGTTCCTGTACCTCCAGTGTGTCCTGAATTCCCTGGGCGTCTTCTCACACTACCCCTTCGGTACGTCTGACCTTGTAAAAGAGGGCACTCATAACGCCAATGCCCAGTCTCTTTACAATAAGCACACTGATCAGGGTACACATTTGCTCAAGGGAGAGGGGGCACCCCAGGTGTAGGTGTATACATTGCACGTCCGCCTCTTCCACCTCCCCTAAATGGTGGACCATACACTTGAGCCAATATAACTTTTGTCTTTAACTCCTTAACCTTCTTATCCTCCCTGCCTTTTGCTTGCTGTTTCTGCCATTCATAGTATTGGACCATAGTCAAAAGGGAAACTGGGGAAGACGTGGTCCAAGAATTCTCACTGGCCTCTAAGCGACTAGCTATTTCCGGTAACATATTAGCAACACATTTATCAACAAACAAATGCTTACCCGTATCATCGGCCAATGACTGACCACTAAAATCATGGGATGTTTCCTCAAACCTTGAAAAGAAGTCAGAAACTGATTCATCCGTTTTCTGTTTACAGGACGCTAACGTAGTTCAATCTATTTTCTTAGGGGGTATGAGAGTCTTTAACTTATTCACAATAGCTTTAGGAAGATCTAATATCTCCTTCCGAGGTTTCTGCGCAGGCTCCCTTTACGCATCTATTTGTTCTGAATGTTCTCAGGTATCACCATATGCTACATTGTCATCTATTTTACGTATTGTTCTCCACATATCAGGAGTCAAAATAAGCCCAAAGAACATATCAATATCTGGCAAGGTCATAGTGCAGGGGTTAAGGGCTCCTTCCATCTCCTCATAGAAGGCAGCAGGATTTTTCTGGCCGTCGGGCAAAGCAGCTTTAAGAGCCATCACATCAGCTCTACTCCAAGGAGTATAAACCCAATATTATATCAAATATCCTTTTGCATCATCCGAAGTTTTATCATCATTTGTTCCTGCACCCTTCGGAGGAACATACAGGGATGCAGCTTCACGCATAGGTTTCATAGCAAATTCACTACTGCTGGAATCATTCGCATCCACCAGAATGCCCGTCTTCTCTATCTGAGAGTCTGTTGTCTCAATGCCTACTTGCTGCTTTTTAGGTAATTATTTTTCCTTTTGCATTTGTAATGTATCATTCCGTAATTTAACCGCTTGTCTAATTGTGTCAGATATATTTTTGAAAGAGTAAGTCCCATCTCTTAACTTCCTATAATCTGTCTTCAAATCATTTGGGCCTGATTCGTTAGAGATACAATCTAAATATAGGCAGGGGAGCCGTGCTGCACGGGATCGTGAAGGAAGCTTATTATACTTCCCTAGGGCCTGAGACTTAAGCCCCTTTTCAGCGACAAGTTCTCAATTTCTCTGCCTATGTACGTAATTAAGTGACCACTTGCCACGGTCTACTCCTACGATTCAAGCATAGAATAGGAGCATTTCCTTGTTGTTGACCTCCAAAAAGTCGCCGACCTAGCCGAGAATACGCTTTTGACTTTTTGAGTTCGAGCCTTGAAAAAGTCGTAATAACGACAAAACACGTGTCAGCTGTTCTGTTTCACCTACGTGTCAACAATCTGTCAACATATTTCATCCATGACAAAGACTGTTATATTGACTGATGAACGTATGAAAATAAACCAATATCTGACTGCTTGTCAGTCAGTTCAGAACTCGTTAAAGTGCTGTGCTCTATTTGTATTTTCATTTGTCCGAGATATGCTGCCAATCATATAATATCGCCCAACAGAAATTTTCTAAAAAGTATAACTGTTTTGCATTTTCCCAAGCCTGAACGGTAGTTATGAGGATAGTCACTGTAGTCTTCGGACGAGATTCCTCTCTAGCACTGCCTTTCAATTTATCTTTATCTGCACTAGACAGAGTAGAGCGACTGTCGCCCTACTTGCTTATCTTTATCTTTTTCATCGGAAGGCAAATGCTTCTCGTCAGAAACCTCATCCTTAGGGGCACTTGGAGTGGGGAATTTATATGTGGGTGGTGATCAATCTAATAAGATGCAGTCATCCTGAGGTTTGTTAAGTATGGAATAAATAGAGTGCCTAATAGGGTACTGGCTATTTATCTCTAATCGACGTTCTCTATCTTCTTTTTCTATTGTTTCCTTCTTTTCTTTATTTTTTTAATTCTAGCGCTTTTTGATATATCGTTTTTCGTTGTTCTTTTTCTACCACCTGGAGGGAAAAACGTAAAAGTCACGTCGGCCTGTAAAGATAAAGTTCTCCTCGTGCAGTGCGCTTCCTCAGCAAAATTACAATCCTCCGTCAAGACCACTTCTTCGGATGGCTGCGTTTCCAGTGGGGCCCCACGAGTCGGGGGCCAACTGTGGAAATATACTTTTTTAGGGGTACACTGGTGCAGGGTCACCCTGTTGTCCACGGGTTCAAAAACCAACAAAGTAGAGATCAGCACTGGAGTAGGAAATAAATAACAAGGTTATTAATCACTCGTGAGTGGGACCACAACCACACAGCACTCTCAAGTGCTGCCTGAGATAGTACACTGGCTTCACAAACCAGTGCCCTCTTTATACAGGTTTTGTGCAGTGTAAGCACATGAACAGAAATGGAAAGAACAGTTTTAGAAATAGTTATCAGCAAAAAAACGACATGGTCAGCAAAGTGGGAGGGGGAGCACGAGTGCTTATGGCAGCAGAAATGATTGACAGACAACCGATGTACTGGCAGCTACAAACTCTCAGCACATACATTGCTTTTAGCTGAGTCAGGAAGTCAACTAAAATAGATAGCACAGGCAGAAAAAGACGAAAGAATTACGAAGGAAATTTAAATGGACACCGCAGCCATAATGGCTACAGCTTATGCCAAGTAAAATATTACACGTTTTCCACAGATGCATCTTTCTGAAGATGTATACATTCCAGTGTATTCGTTTCGGTTGTGAATGTATAAGCAATCACATCTTCTCTTTCTTTATTGTCAACAGCAATTCATCCTTGACTATTTTTTGCTTTTAGTTTAATGTAGTGAGACAAATTCACCGGTGTGTCCTAGTTCTTTTATTTTACCCTTCTCTGTTCAGCCTCTCATTTTCTATGTCTGTATCAGTGGCCCAAAATAGTTAATCCAAATTTTTGTAAGAAAAGGGTTTAGGCAGGTAATGTTTCAGGTCTAGGTATGTTCAGTACAGCAGGTCAGTTGGGCAAATGGCGGAAGGCTTCTGGAGCTTATGTCCCTCCAACTCTGAGCAGGATGTCAGTTAGCTGACCTTGGGAGTCACTTCAGATAGCCTGAGATGAAGGCAGCAGGCCCAGTCTTCCTTTTCAGGCAGCAGTGCGGTTTTCAGGCAGCGATGAGGTCTTCAGGCAGCGGTGCAGTCTTCAGGCAGCGGTGCGGTCTTAAGGCAGCGGTGCGGTCTTAAGGCAGCGGTGCGTTCTTAAGGCAGCGGTGCGGTCTTCAGGCAGCGGTGCGGTCTTCAGGCAGCGGTGCGGTCTTCAGGCAGCGGTGCGGTCTTCAGGCAGCGGTGCGGTCTTCAGGCAGCGGTGCGGTCTTCAGGCAGCGGTGCGGTCTTCAGGCAGCGGTGCGGTCTTAAGGCAGCGGTGCGGTCTTAAGGCAGCGGTGCGGTCTTAAGGCAGCGGTGCGGTCTTAAGGCAGCGGTGCGGTCTTCAGGCAGCGGTGCGGTCTTAATGCAGCGGCGCGGTCTTCAGGCAGCGGCGCGGTCTTCAGGCAGCGGCGCGGTCTTCAGGCAGCGGCGCGGTCTTCAGGCAGCGGCGCAGTCTTCAGGCAGCGGCGCAGTCTGCAGGCAGCGGTGCAGTCTTCAGTGCAGTCTGCAGGCAGTAGGGCAGTCCTCCTTCTGTAGTACCCACAGGTCGGGAAATGTACTAAAGAGTTGGTCTAAGGGTCCAATATTTATACCTGGTGCCAGCTTTGTAGTGGGAGAAATGTATAGAATTCCCCCACATCTGGTTCTGGAATTTCCTTCCTTCTCCTGTCCTGGTCACAGGATGTCTGGAGTCACAAAAGGCTAATGTGAAGTTCTTTGAAGTGCAATTGTGGTAGGTGATTGCACCAACCCTCCCATCAGGTCAGGATGGCCCATACTGCCAAGACCCAGTCCCCCTTTGTGGTACTGTCTGGGAAAAATGCAGAAAGGTCAACAACATCTAGTCATGTGACCCAGGTGTTAAGCGGGCTTACTGCACCCCCACCCCATTCCGCTGCCGTTTCCCCTGGACCATGTTGGGGTGCAAGCACCAGAAGGATTTTTTTTAAGTGCGATTGACGAACCGTTCACGTCAACTGCACTACAGAGGTAGTACGGTTGACGTGCATGGGTCACCAGGGGCACAGTTGAGGGGCTAATGATTTGTGTTCTGGCAGTTAAGGAGGAGTGGAACCATTTAAGTCAATGTCTTTAATGCCCATTGTGGTCGAGAAGATGCTCAGTAAGTTGTGTAATTTACAGTGTAGACAGCTGATGTTGGGTCTAGAAGCACTAGTACACCATAATATCCTTCGTCTGTTTTTTGAGGATGTGAAGTGTGGCTGAATCTTTGCTATGCTGTGCTCTCGACACCATATTGAATTTTATTAAAGAGGTTATTATTGGTTACATGTGTAGTGAGTTGAGGTGCTCCTGCTTTCTCAGTTTTGCCCAAAAGTGTTTAAAAATTGTCACTTTTCTCAGGTTTCAAAAATGTTCTGAGTTTAGGTTGTGTGCTTGAGTAGTGCTGTTACTTGTTCTGACATATATGCACCTGGAAATGTTCCTTGTATTAGTGAAGTATTTAAGACCTTGAGTAGCAAGGGCTTTGTAGCTTCTGTGTGTCCCTCACCATCTTACATGAGCGGGCATCTTCTGAATGCCAGACTGAATGTGTTGGTATAACAATCGTATACCCTTTTCCCATACTTAACAAGTGGAAGGAAAAGCAATTGGTTGCGTGTCCTAATAGATAGGGATTTTCATTGCGAGGAATCGTTCTAGCTCCACATCTTTTTCTTCTAAATTATGAATCATTGGTTGCTTGTTTGGGCCTGCACATCATTTAATGGTTTGGAAGAGAATTTGGGACCTATTTCAGTCTCTTTAAAGCCACTTTTGAATTTTTCAACCCACTCACTAGATCTTTGGGGTTCTCTCTATTTTCTCGTAGAGCTTTAAGAGCAATTTCTGATTTCAAAAACCTATAGTTATTTCCCACCTTCCTGGTTACTGTTTTAATTGTGTTAAGCTCGTTGTTATAGCAAGATTTAAGAGGTCTTTTATTTATGTTTTTTTTTTTTAGAGTAATTCGACCTAGTTCATTGATGATATTGATTTTAGGCAGTGGTTAATGAGATCATTAGCTGTTTTAGTTACTTTGGCTTTCAGGATGATAACTGTTAGCCTTCCTTCTAAAACAGCGGTTCTTAACCTGGGGTACGTGTACCACTGGGGGACTGCGAAACCTACTTGGGGTCTGCACCTGTATAGAAAATTAATTAATATTAATATAAATAAAGGAAATGCAAATAAAGAAGCTAATTAATCTGTAAATGTGAAGGAATTTGAAATTGAAAGCTTAAAATTAAGTTGGTAACCTTAGCTTGTTTATTTGGGACAGTGCAAGTACAGCAAGCAGAACATAGTATAGATGATGGGTAGCCTCAATTAAAGCTCCAACAAAATCAGAGCATGCATTAGGAGAAAAAATGACACAGTGATATGCTAGAGTTTTGCGTATCTCTTCATCTTTAAGAATCAAAAACCAAAATTAGAAAAACGCCCAGCTTTTGAAATTACAGTTTTGATTTTTTCTATATTTGATTATGAATTAAATACAATATTACAATATTTATGTATTTTTCTGTAGCGTTTTGCGGTTCAAATCAGAGCAATAACTTAAGTCGGGGGCCCCCGGCTTTCAATAATGTCTCACCAGAAATCCTTGGATTCCAGTAATGATACAGTGGGGGTCCACAGAAGTCAAAAGGTTAAGAAACGCTGATGTAATACATTTCATCATACTTGAAACAATTTGACATCTGGTGGGTCTGGTTGTTCCCAAAAGCCAAATACATTGGATGCATACGTTCTGTCTAAGTTGTACCTCATTCTTGAAATAGCTCTAATTGCCAGTATTGCAGTGTACTGGCATGCTATGTAAAAGGTGTTCCTTTAACCAACTCAACGAATTGTTTTTACCTCAAAACAGTGAAAAGCTGAGTGAATCTTCTTCATACATAAACCACATGTTGCTATGCACAGATCTTATTAGCTGTAGCAACTGCATTAACTGTCACAAAAACAGGTCATGAGGCTATTGTTTCACCCATTGCCACCACTCTATTACAGCACTAAGCAACATGCACTGTAATGACACCACAATACTACAACCTAACAGAAACACATAATCACCCATCATTACTGCACTGCACACCCAGTACCTAAGCTGCCACATTCCACCACTGTACAGTCGCCAAAACACTATCATGTAACAGCACAATGTTAGTTGAGGTTGGGGGGGTGAGGGGGGAGGGTAGGGTCTGTTAGAGTTACTTTATATAGCTGATGACCGGAGAGACTCCAACTAGTAGACCTTACTGAGTCTTATTACAGGACGGCAGATGGGGAACGGGGGGCATAACTCCATTTTAGGCCACATCACCTCACATCAGGAGGAACTTTTTACAGATGATGATGCTGAGAGGTGGAAATATAGTATCCTGCTAAGTTCTATTTCTGATTTCAGATGTGTCCATTCGCAGCCCTACTCGGGGTATTTATTGTACCTGTGTTCTCTTTTTTTTTTTTTTTTTAAATCTCAATAAAAAATCTTTTTTTTTTAAACCGAGACTTGCTCAGTGCACTTGCACTTTATATTCAAACACAAGGGGAGAAAGAGGTACCTCAAAGCTCTACGCGGCTCCTCTCGTCCTACGTCAACGGAAGATAGAAGTGGGGTTTTTGACGTACAAAAACACATTTATCCCAGAAACTTCCTCATCAGAAATGCCGAGTTATACATGTTCATAAAAACACTGATACTTTAAAAGAGTAATCTTAATAAGTCACTGACTAAAGCAATTTGGTGAGCAAGCAATCAAAATTTAGATATTTGACGTTCAAATAAAGCCTACATTTGAGAAGTCGCAAGAGTATGGTTCGGTATGGCTTGGAGCTTAAAATGAACTTAAAGATTAGTTTTGGCGGGGAAATTGCAAACTCTTTTGAATGATACCTCATGCATCTATGCTACATCTTTGACTACTGAAGGTGAGATAAAAATAAAATACAACACTTGGGCATAAAATAATGTCTTCCGAATGGGTCGGGGCTTAATCGCCCCATGTGAAATATTCCACTGAAATATTTTCTCCCCTCTGCGTGTCCCCCATAGGAGGTGTGGATATAGGATCTCTAATTATCTAATGTATTGGGCCATGTCCTGTGTGATTCGCTAGCAAGAAGCGTGCACAACCCACTGCCATGTGCTTGAAACAGGAGGAGCTCGGTGCGGCCACATGTGCAGCTGGTGAACTGACCGGGTGCTACACATAAAACTCCGATCAGGGACGTGAGGGTTGGAGAGACCCCAGGTGGGAGGCTCAATTCATTGCAATCCGCATGAAGGTAGGGGGTACACGGTAATCACGAGAGGTATGCTTCGCCCTCTTCTAGGCAGCAGCATGCATCACGCTGCTTTGTGAGCTGTGGAAAGCCTGGCCACAGCTGGCTTACACTTCCCAGAGGCAGCCCGGTGTAACTACAATTAGGCAGCCAACCGGACTCCCAGGAGGCTGCAGAGTCATGGCAAGGCCCCGCTGGGAACACACCCCCTTACACAAAAAACAGAAAGCACCCCTTTAAACTTGCGCCCACCCCTAGAAACATACCCGCAACCCTCACGCGCGATACCTCATCCACAGAGGAGGTGGCTGCAACTAAGGCATGGTAAAGGGAGAAGCACGGGGCTAAGCAGACCGGCTGAGGGACTAACTTGTCAGTGGTGAAGTAGTGAAGCGTTTACAAGGAGGGCAGGGTCTTGTGTGGATGGGGTGGGTGTACAACAGATAAATCCGCCACTATGAGTGAGGTGGCTCCATCAGCTGACTGGGAGGCGAAAAACAACGTGAGAACAGAGTAGCAACGCACTGACCGGACGGAAATAATAGGAGTAGAATGAAGTGAAATTATGGTGTCATGCTGCAACCGTAGCAGATGAAAGTTTCAAAAATGCTTGGGCAGAAGCAGCGTGATGGAAGGTGCATTAGCCGCTGGAGCAACAAAATATACTGCGACTACGCAGCAACAAAAGCGGAGCTATGCGAGTGCACACTTTTAAAGAGTAGTGATAGCTAGCTAACTGGCCGCCCTGAAAAGTGGCAAGTTTAGCATCGAAATGCTGGTCCAGTTTTAAATTCGTATGAATACATGCACATTTCTGTACAACACAACAAGAACCGTGCCATTATGACAGAAAAAAGGTAAAATAATAGCGTGACTCCCAAAGCTAAAGCTGCTTGAAAACATACATTTGTGGCACTGCCTTCTTGAAGGGCTGACGGGCATGGCAGTCGGAAGCAGTGTTTGATTTGCAGGGGGAGAGGAGAAATTGCGAGTCTGCTTCCTGGGGGCGATGCTGCGGGCTCAGTCCATGTACAGCGTTTACCTTGCAGGAGCAAGCACGATAATTGCAAACAGATGTCGCCGCTGCTCGCTCCCACAAGGTAAATGCCGTACATGCACGAGTGCCCATTGGAAACCTTGCAGAACATGCACAAGTTTCCACAAACGCCTGGAGCGATTTCAAGAGGTCACTCCAAAGCAGCGCTTGCACTCTGCGTAGGTGAGACCTAAAAACAACATACAAAATGCAATTCTATCCAGCGGGCACCACAGGACAAGCACTCCCTTCCCCTAGAGGAAGAGGTGACTGGTGACAGTGTCCTGCACCGGCGGTTAAAGGTTTTGAATCTCAACAGCGTGGACTCTCATCCTCCTTATGTCCCCAAATGAGCATCACTTAGAGAAAATAAACCCCTAGGTTGTGTGCGGAAACACGTGGTAAATATGTAGTATGTAAAACTGTGTCTACAGGGCGGGAAGGTTATACCGTAGGAAATCGAGCTATAGCAATAAAGTAGGGTGCCCACCCTCTACACACAAAGCCAGTTTACTCCTTAAAGATCGCAGTTGCCTGTTACTCCAGTAAGTATTCATTACCAGGCATAGGTCCAACCAAAAACAGGGGTCATGCCAAACTCCTGTGGTAGGCAAAGGGACATGACCCCTCTGTGCTGCTGCCTATTCGACCCTTGCCTCTCTCTACTACCCTGCCTCTGTACTAATACCCCGCCTCTGAAACCCCTTTCAAAGTAACGCCTAGGACCCGTGTCTTTGTAATCTGATGCTGTTGTGCCCTCTGCGGCCCCTGTGCCCTCTGCTGCCCCTGTACCCTCTGCTGCCCCTGTACCCTCTGGCCCAGTCATTTTATGCCACCACCGTCATCGTAATGGGGCCAAACGAAGCCCATACAAATACAAACGAGGGGTATGCTGCCGAGCACAACGGAGCATTATCTGGTCTAAAAAATGCGCAATTTTAGCATTCAACCCGATTCAATAAAAGCTGGCCACAGTATTCAGACCCATGCTTTCAATTTACGTACCGGAAATCGAATTGTAATGACTGACTCTTATAAAAGGACATATATTCCCTTGAGAAATTAACGTCTAACAAAAAGTGAAAACCGGTGATCGTGTGCTGCCTGGATAATGTGTACTGAAAAAGCAGAAAACGCTGCAAGTCAGAGGACCTCACATTGACAAACGCAATTTTATATTGTATTTCTGCCGGCTTTGGTTCCTTACACACAAAAGAACAGTAGATCCAATATCTACCTACCTTAATAAAGACAATCACACAACAACACGCATGCCAGTACTGATAGCAGTTATTCTTCATTCCACATGATCACACAAAACACTTAACGTGACTTAGTTTTCGTTTTGTTTATTTTTCTTTCAATTTTCTTTTGTTTGTTTTGAAAAAAAATACCCATCGGTTTTCAAAACAAAAAATCATCATACAAAAATTCAGGGAGCACAACGATACAGAGAATCAATATGCAAATTGCTTAACACCACAAAATACATTGTTGGAAACAACATTGACAACAAATTTGACACCACAGAATACAAATAAAATAAGCTCTAGTTCTTTATTTAGTGCTCCAATTTCTCATTTGTGAAAAATGGGGGAAAGCAAAAAACGGCCTGTAGGTTAACGTTTGACTGCTTGCAAAAAAAGTCAATTTACTAGAGAAAAATCAAACCGTGAACTATTGTGCCTCACTAACTAACTGTTTCAAATAATTTTAAACACATTATACATCATGAGCCAACATAGTATACTTCATAACACACCTGTATGGTTAAACACCATTCAACGCGTTTCAAACCCAATGATATGTTTTAACAGGGTTCTCCTCGAGACACAGCACTCATGAAGAGCCCTTTTTCGAAGGCAGAAGACCTCTTCTGTTCGTTTTTTTTTTCTTTGAACCTAACTCTGACTCAATAGTATTAGTGCTCCACCATCCGTTCGAGAGACGCACTCGCATCCCCGTGAAAACCGTTAGTCCTTGGGTGCGTAGGTGAGTCCACTTGAATTTCTTTTAACTAAACTCTAAATGCTATTTCGTGGGTGTGTGTGATTTTCCACTGACATTTCTTTAGACTTACTGATTCTTCAGCATCGGGTGATGCTCCCAAGACGATGGCTCCTTGTCCTAGTGACTGTACCTCAATAAAGAAGCATTGGCAAAGCCAGTAGATCTGACTTGCATTTTGCTATAGAGCTATTGGTTTTGCTTTGCCTTTGTTGTGATATTAGTGCACCTGGGGTACGTGCACCAGGGCCTAGTAGCATGAGGGGTGTAGCTAGATTTGTAGGGAGAGGTGCAGTCTGTTTCTGTTACTTAACGTGCTCCTGGTAACCGGTATATACATGGGCATCAGTTTTCCTGTTGCTTTCACACAAGAATTTACAAGTGTGATTAGTTTCGCCTGGTCTGACCCTCTTTCCAAACGTCAGGCATCTGCAAAGGCCTGCCTGTTCTGAGGTTTGGAGAGATGGTTAGCTAAGCAACTGGACAGGTATGCTCATTATTTACCGTACTTTGTTGTGGTTCCTCTGTTTCGAGCATGCTTGAAATTAATATATTGCAACCTATTTACATTAGTTAATTGACACTATAATAACATGGCTACCCACAGTATCCCACAAATTAACACAATTGAACTATGTTCATCGTTATAAGAGTGGAACACCTTCCTATCTTGCATGCCTTAACACCTAAATCATGGTACATAATTAGCTTGGGTGTCAGTGCATTGGGTGCTTACAGTATGTGAAAACAAAAAGTATGCACTTCCCATTAGACGTCTATAATAGAGCATACGTTACCACCATGCTCGTGAATATATGCCAAGGTTGGGCACCTTTATGCAGTGGATGCACACAATCAATCCGGATGTGTAAAGCGTGGCTAATCACACTCGAGGTTATCCAGGCACTGAGGTCCTTTCTGCTACAGATGGAGCAGCCAGGACTTGAGTCTCTTCCTGAATTCTAGAAGGGAGGATAAGGTCTGTAGGTGAAGGAAAAGGTTGCTCTAGGACTTAGCAGCGAGGTGGGAGGAGCATCCTCCACTGTTGCTTCAGTGGATGCTGGAGGCGGCGCTCCGGTGTCTGAAGAGTTGATGGAAGTTCATATTGGTCCTTGATTGTGAAGGGCTTTGTAGGTGTGGATCAGCATCTTGAATTGGCATCTCTTCTAAACGGGGAGCCAGTGGAACTTATTGCGGTGGGGGGTGTTGTGGGTCCGTTTGGGGAGGTCAAGTCTGAGTCTAGCTGCCGAGTTCTGTATGGTCTACAGTCTTTTCAGGAGGTGAGTGGTGATTCCAATGAATAATGTGTTGTCGTAGTCTGGCCGGCTGGTGACTAAATCTTGCGTGACAGTTTGGTGTCTACTGGGAACTATTTGAAGGTTTTCTGGAGCATGCGACGAGTGAGAAAACAGGCAGAAAAGACTGCATCTATCTGGCTTTTCATGGCGATCTTGCTGTCCATTATAATGCTGAGGTTGCGGGCATGGTCTGTCGTAGTGGATGAGGGTCCGAGTTCGGAGGGCCACCAGGAGTCGTTCCCTGGGGAATTGTTGTTCTCGAAGATCTGCACTTCTGTTTTGTCTGTGTTGAGTTTTGGCAGTTGCTGTTCATTCTATTGGCGACATTCGTCATACATCTGTAGAAGTTGGCCCTTGTGGTGGAGGGGTTTTCTGACAGTGAGAGGATGCACTGGGTATCTGTGTAGGATATGATGTTTAGTTCATGGTTTCTGACAACGTTGGCCAAGGGGTGTCATGTAGGTGTTGAACATTGTGGGGTTGAGGGATGAACCTTGAGGGACACCGCAGATGATGATGTTGGTTTCCGAGGTGAACGATGGTAGGTGGATGCTTTGGGTTCTTCCAGGGAAGAACGAGACAATCTATTTCAGGGTGCCTCCTTCAATTCCAATGTAATGAAGTCCCTTGAAATGGGTGTGGTGAGATACGGTGTTGAACGCTGCTGAGAGGTCGACTGCCAATTCCCCCAGTCAAGGAGAGTTCTGATGTCATCTGTGGCAGCGATCCGGATAGTTTCAGTACTGTGGTTCATGCGGAATCTGGATCAGTAGGTGATTGTTCTGCAGGTGTTCCATGAGTTGGCGGTTGATGACTTTTTCTAGTACTTTAGCAGGAAAAGGGAGCAGAGAGATGGGGCAGTAGTTCTTGAGTTTGTTTGGGTCGGCGGACTGTTTCTTATGAAGGGGCTTGACTTCAGCATGCTTCTATTCTTCAGGAAATATGGCCTTGGTGATAGATGTGTTTAAAATGGTGGTGAGTTTGCTGCTGATATTCTTGCTTCCTTGGTTAAAAATGTGGTGGGTACAGCAATCTGTGGGTGCTCCTGAGTGGACAGAGTTCATGATGGCTGTGGTGTTCTGTGTTGTGAGTAGGCCAAAGGCAGTGAGTTAGGTGGATGGGGTTTGCATCGGTTGGAGAGAGGAGGCTGTAGAGGTCGGAGAGGGTAGGTTGGACTTGTAAGTTTTTGTAGAAGGTGGCGATCTTGTCATGGAAGAAGTCCACTAGGATGTTGCAGGGTTCCTGAGAAGGGGTGAGGATGTTTTCAGTGGCTGAGGGGTTGGAGAACTCTGACGGTGTTGAAGAGTTCTTTGCTGTTGTTGTAGCTCGCTTTGATGCAGTTACCATGACGCTCCGTTTCGTCTCTTTCCGGAGTTGGTGGTATTGGTTGAGGGTGGGTCTCTTGAAGGTGGCTCGGTCTGTGGGAATCCTTGGTGGCGCCCCATTTCCTTTCCTTTCAAGTCTCTTGCCATTGCTCTTTGAGGTTCTCCGTTCCATGGTGTACCAGCTGGCCTGTTCAGTGGATCTCTTGAGTGTGGTAGGCTTGACCGGGGACTCTGTCGGCACAGTCGGTGATCCAAGCGGAGAAGTTCTTCACAGACTGTTCTAGGTTTGTTGTGGTGTGGGAGTGGGAGGTGTTGAGGCCGTCGGTCTACTGGCTCTCTGACACTATGTTCCAGCTGTGATGTGAGATGCTGGGTGGCTTGGTGGTGTGCCGGCAGGTGCGGGGTGGGGTCTGTGATGGTGAAGTGGACAATACCGTGGTCTCTACAGGTGAGCTCAGTCATATGAGTGCACTCGACCCTGTCGTTGGCCATGAAGATGGAGTCAAGCGTGTGTACTGCGTTGTGTGTGGGCTTGGTAACTAGTTGGGTGAGGCAGATGGTGTTCATGTATCATACTGCCAGGGCAGGCTTGACACAATGGTGGCTATTCTTAGCAGATTTACATAGACTAGTTTTTGCAGATATGGGGTCAAGATTTTGGGGTTGTAGAGCCTGAGAGCAAATTTGTTGCCACTGTTTTCCCAGTTTGAAGCATGGGTGCTTTAACAACAAGCAGATATAATTGCCAAATGGCACCATGTCATATGTGACTCCCTCATTTAGTTCTGTTCCTTTGACCAACATCACTTTGCTTGTTGGCCTTTGCTGTTCCTACTTGTGATGGGAAAGTTTCAATTACGTTTCTCAGAGTGAAGCCTGATGGTGATGAAACCTACAGAAGTAGGCATATGATATGGCCCCACTTCAGAACTTACAGCACCCACAATGTCGTTGCCCATGTAAAATTGTTCTGCAGTTAGTGTTTTTTTAACGTTCTCTCAACACCAACCTTTGGAAATAGAAATATAGCTATAGTCTGAACACACCAACAAGCAGCTTCTGGTGCACAGATGCCACCAAAATAAAAAGTACACTGTGGTGGGAGTCTACTTTTTTACATTTTTTTGTACAATTTGTGTGTTTTGTAGCGTACCAGCATATGAATGAATGAATGAATAAAATATTTAATAGAGCGCACGATGGCCAAGCGGCTTCCTGGCGCTAGGGACCTGATCAAGAACTCGGCAGAGGGGACACAGGGGAGTTTAAGAGGGGAATGCCTGAAGAAAGAGGAAGGTTTTAAGGGCTTTGCGGAAGTGGGAGTAGATGGGAATGGAGCGAATAGAGAGAGGAAGGCTATTCCAGAACTGGGGGGCAAGGACTGAGAATAGAGTTCCCCCCGTTCTGGATTTGCGGAAGCGAGGGGTGTGAAGAAGAGAGAGAGAGGAAGAACGGAGGGTGCGAACAGGGGCATGAGAAGAGACGAGAGTGTTGATGAACAAGGGTGCGGATCGAGAGTGAGCCAGGAATGCTAGACAGGCCAGTTTGAAGAAGGATCTGAAACGAACAGGGAGCCAGTGAAGTGATTTAAGAGCCGGGGTGATATGAGAGGATTTAGGGAGGGAAAGGATGAGACGAGCAGCTTGGTTTTGAATGGCCTGTAGGCGGCGAGATTCGTAAGCAGGTATGCCCACATACAGGCCATTCCCATAGTCAAGGCGAGAGATGACGAGGGCCATGACTATGGATTTAAGGGCATCAGTGGAGAAGAAGCGGGAGATTTTCCGAATTAAACGGAGGGAAAGAAAACAGGAGGACACAACAGAGCTGATCTGACTGTGCATGGATAAGTCATGGCTGACTTTGATGCCGAGAGTGCGGACAGAAGAAGAGGGAACAGGGGGGGGACCAAAAGAGAGGGGCCAATGTGCGGGGGTCCAGGGGTTAGAAGGGCCACCAGTGAGAACAAGTTCAGTTTTATCTGGATTGAGCTTCAGTTGGTTAGCGCACATCCAGTCAGAAATGAAAACTAAGGTGGAACAGAACTTGGGAAGGGAATCAGGGGTGGAGGAAAGATCGAAAACGAGCTGAAGGTCATCTGCGTAGTTATACACAGAGACCCCCAGCTCAAGAAGAGAAGTGATGAGGGGGTGAATATAAAGATTGAAAAGGAGAGGGGAAAGAGAAGAGCCTTGGGGAACACCACAAGTGACAGGACGGGGAGGAGCGGAAAAACCGGAGAGATGAACTGCCTGGGACCTATCCTGAAGGAAGGACGCCAGCCAGGAAAAGGCCACGCCCCGAATGCCCGCTGCGCTGACACGGTCGAGGAGGATGGCATGGTCAACAGTGTCAAACGCAGCGGACAAATTGAGAAGGACCAGAGCCTGGGGGAGATTGGAATCGGCCTTCCCCTTAAGCTCGTCCAAGACTGCGAGGACCACCATCTCCGTGGAGTGGCCCGGGCGGAATCCTGCCTGGTGGGATGCAAGGAGGCCGTTCTCCTCAATATAAGAGGAGAGGCAGGAAGTGACATGAGCCTCGAGGATCTTGCCGAGGTAGGGAAGGAGAGAGATGGGACGGAAATTGGAGGGAAGAGAGGGATCTAGACCAGTTTTCTTTAGAATCGGAAGGACTATGGCAGATTTGAAAGAGGAAGGGACGGATCCGAGAGCCAAAGAGGAGTTGAGGAGGGCAAGGGGAGGTCCAGAGCAATTGGTGAAGAGGGTTTTAAGAATGCGTGCTGGCGCGCAATCCATGGGGGAGCCAGACTTGATTTTGATCAGAAGTTTTAGAAATAGTTCAGTGGAAAGAGGAGGGAAGGAAGAAAAAGAGAAGGAAGGACAGATGGGAGGACAGGTGGGGCTGGGTTGAGGCAGTGTGGGAATGTTGGCTTTGATCTTTACGATCTTGTCGATAAAAAAATCGTTAAGTGAAGAACAGAGGGACTGTGAGGGAACCGGGCTGGGGGTAGAGCGATCAGAGGTGGCGAGATTGTGGACCAGAGAGAAGATTTCACGGGGTTTGTTAGTCGCGAGAGCTACTCTCTCAGAGAAATAGGCGGTTTTAGCCGCCAGGATCGCTTTTTTATATTCAGCAAGGAGTGATTTGTATTTGGCGCGCAACAAGGGGCAATAGTTCCGTCTCCAGTGACGTTCCGACCGCCTTAGGTCGAGTTTGAGAGTTTTGAGTTCTGGAGAGAACCATTTGTGCGCGTCATGAGGCCGAATCGCCTTGATCTTTCTGAGCGGAGCGACAAGGTCGCAAGAAGAGGAAAGCCATGTGCCAATGGCATTGACCTGAGAATCAAGAGAAAGATTGGTGAGGATAGGAACAGATGAAGCCAAAGTGAGCGAGAGGGAGTCAAGGTCCGTTCGATTCCAATTACGGGCTGAGATGTTCTTAGGGAGGAGAGGCTTGTCAACCACTCCCAGGTGGATGGTAAAAGAGATGGAAAAATGATCCGACCAGACGCATGGGGAAATAAGAAGGGATGAAACAATGGGGCGGGAGGACCAGATTTGGTCCAAGATGTGACCCTGGACGTGAGTGGGGGCTGAGATATGAGAAGTGAAGTTTAGGCATTGAAGAGTGCCTGAAAAATCTTTCGAGGGGAGGTCTTCCCTGGGGTCGCCCGGCCAATAATTAAAGTCGCCGAGCAATAGGACGGAGGAATTATTGACCACGAGGGTGGCCATAAGGTCCTGAATAGAGGCTACAAAGGAGGGCATAGATTGAGGAGGACGGTACACAAGGACAACAGTGAGGGGGGCAGGTAGATTGAGAGAGCGGGCCACTAGATAGTCCACATTAGAAATAGGGGGGTGATTAAGAAGTTGGAATTTGAGGGTTGACCGAATGATCATCGCCACCCCTCCCCCCACCTTGCCGTCCGGATGATCAGCCCGGAGGGCATAATAGGTGTCGGGTAGAATGGCTAAGAGGTCGGGAAGGGAGTCAGCAGTGAACCAGGTTTCGGTCAGAAAGAGGAAATCCGGGGAGTCGGAGGTAAGGAGATTAAAGAGATTAAAGAGAGACGTCTGATGTTTGGCCGCTGAGCGGGTATTGAGCAGTATGGCAGAGGCTGCGGTAGAGGCTGCGGTAGAGGCAGCGGTAGAGGCAGAGAGGGAGGAGGAACAAGAGGCGGAGGGGGGATCAGCAGCTGAGGGGGTAGTGCTAGTGGGGCTAGAAAGAAGCGGGGTCAGGTGAGGGGGAGGGGAGGCGAGAATACCAAGTGTGTCAAGGTGGCGCAAGAGTGGAGGTGAAAGTGGGGAAACAGCAGTGAGAGCTAGGAGTTGTGCGGAGGTATAAGCCAGAAAAAGAGCAGGGGGTGTGGCCCCTGGTTCCGGCCCGTCGCGGACGGGCTCGGCGCGCCTTCGTCGCGCCCGCTGCGCGCGTCCGCTGCGCGGCCGGGACTGGGTAACCATTAAGTAGCGACACATGGGGGGAAGAGCCCGGGGGTGTGGCAAGGGGGGAGGGGCCAAAGAACTGCAGCGCCGAGCCCAGACCCGCCCAAGATGGTGGAGCCGCCCGTCCCACTCCAAGAGTCAGGCAAGGAGGGGGCGATCAGCGGTGGCGGTCTGGGTCGCGAGCAGGACAGGGGCAGCCAGGAAGAGCAGAGGCGCTGGCTCCGTAGCGCCAAACAGCAAAGCAGGTAGGCGGGCTAAGAACTTTTAGACAAGTGTCCAAGTAGTTTAAAAACAGCGTTTCTACCCCCTCCATAAACGTTGGACACAGTGCACAATCTGAAACTGGAGTACAACATGATCCCACTTTTGCTAAGCCAGGAAAGAGTAACTCACCATAGTCCCATGCCAACATTTTATTGACTAAATAAAAACTCCAGTGAACTAAGAGCTCATGGTTAAATAGCCACAGCATGCTAAAAATGTTGCCCATGATATGTGGCCACCTGACAATTGATTTGTTGTCTGGAAAGCCTCCGGTTCTCTTGCAGGGTTAGTACTATCCACATGTTTTGCAACGCATCTGGATATTATCATATTGTGCCTTTGATTGAGACTTGCTTATGTGTACACATTCATAGTAAATTCCTGAATCAATCTTATATTAGGGATATGTCAGGTGACCGTTTCCAGCTTGTGTGCTTATTCCACCCATTAGCCTCGTCACTAGAATTAACGTCTCTGTAGTGACAGTCTGTCTGACAATTGGTTGAAATCTAATAGTTAATACTGGTAGCCTTACACCTATTTAGGACCCCTGGAAGACCACTGGCTATCCAAATTGAAATCGAAAGATGCCTGAGGAATACCATCAATTTGAAATCTCACTCCAGAGCTGAAAACGTCAGAAACGGACACTGTCATTTATACCTAGCACCTGGATTTTGCTATTGCCCATCTCAGCTTACTTATTTTATTGACCTCAGACTAACTAAAAATACTGTAGATCCTATTGTGAACAATGCCAGTATCTAGAGTGGGCTTTGAGTCAGCCTTTTGCTTAACATTAGTTGACTTACCTGTCAATCTCATTTGTTTGCTACGTATTCGTTAAATTTCATTCCTCTACGTATGTGTTCTTCCACTGTTGCATAGCTTTTTACCGTCTTTTTCCATTGGATGATTTGAAATCTTGCACTGTTTACATTCAGGGAACAATTTTTTGTGGTGGCTGTCCAGGAGACAACATTGCCTACCATAATCTACAGAGGCAATCCTTGCTCAAGATTGGATGCTTTTTGTGTCCGTCTCATTTGCCTTGCTTTTATTTGTTGCTTTCCTCCCTTTTTTTGTGTTTGACCCAGCCATAGGAGCTTTGATTTTGCCATTTGTAGATTCGTCATTTGTCCTGCTGCTATTGCAGTAGCATTGCAAAAACAGCCACATTTAAGCACCAGGTTGCTCCTTTTCCGTGCCACCTTTTGGTTACTAGAATAACTGAAGCAGAAATGTGGAAGATGCTACCACATCGACCTTGACCAACAATGAAGACTGCTTTAAAGAAGCATTGGCAATGCCATTTGGTCTAACGTGTAAGCAAGGCAAACAAGACCATTTGGCATTTCCAATGCTTGTTGCTGCCATGTTGCTCACTGTCCCTCTATCTTTTCCATTGCTCCCTTCCTCGTCCCTCTTGGTTTTGTCTTTATTTATAAAAATAAATTGCACTCCCAACCTCCCCTCCATTGCTTCCCTTCTTTTACTCGTTGGCGTTTACATCATCCTCACTCCACTTGGCTCCTTCCCCCTGATCTTTTAAAAAAATGTTTTATTATTTTTCTTTTTTTAAATATTTTTGAGGGTCTAGTATCGACAAATTGTTGCTGGGCCTCTTCTTTCCCAAAAAAAGCCTCACACCTTTTTATATTTTTTTAATTTACTGCACAGATATGCGTGAACGTCATCTTGGAATGGTAAATGAAAGATAGCAAGAAGTGGCTACTGCATCATGATGCATGTGTGGTGATGCTGGTGTGCTGTCAAGTGATCACATATGCCTGCATATGCATCACTTTTTTTTTTTATTTACTGATGCTGCGCACCATAAGTGACAACATTTTTTTCTCTTTTGTATTTTTTTTTTAATATGAAAAAAAGACATCCACAAAAGTAATAGGTCTGCATTGGCTGCCAAAATGTTTGGCTTTGCCAATGCTTGTTGAAATTGTGGCCAACTCCCAAGTTCTACATCCGGAGAAAAAATAACACTGAGCTATTTTACCAGCTTGGTAAACACATGGAGTTAGAAGGCATCAAGCTATGCATGAGAAACTCCTCAATCCTCCATTTTCAGTCTATCCGTACGGTGGACAGCTGTGAACATTTCATTAAGAGTTACTGTATTTGGCTTTGATTAATAGAGGCGTTCACAGCCAGGGCCTCTGAAATAACATTGCGGCTCCCAATTAAAATAGAAAATTCGTCTACTTAACATGTGGCATCTCTTTGATCCTCAATTCGGAGTTTCTGTCATTGTCCACACAAACTCTGGTATTTGAGTGGTCCTAATTCATTTGTGGGCGTATCGGATTTCAGGCAGCACTGTCCATTCTTTAGTGGCAGCAGGGGCGGCCTTAGGCATGTGCAAGCTGTGCACCTGCACAGGGCTGCCAAACCCCATGGATACATATCTGCGTGGCGGCCCCTGGTAGGGATTTGGCGGCCTCCGGCTCTGTTCCACTTCCAAACACCTGACACCCCCCTCTCCCCCCGGCCCCCTCTTCACTGACCTCCGTGCCTGCATTCCTCCTGGTACCGCCCCGCCCGGACCCCCTCTTCCGGGGGGCCCCTACCTACGCTCCCTGCCCAGGGCCGCCATGAGCCTAGAGCCGCCCCTGGTGGCAGCAGCTTCGTGAACCTTCCCTGTAAAGCATATTAACTGTTATCTGAGGACTTGCAGCTGCTTTGCCATATCCTGCTGTAACGCGTCTCCCCACCTTCATTGTGTGGGGCTGCGACTTCCCGCATACAGAGAATGGTTCTGGCAGCTTCCTACAACAATGTATTACCTGACAACTATGTGCTCAGGACTTGATAAACTGTCCTGGCGCTGCTACAGCATAAACATTGTATCTGGTTAATAAAGTGTCTTGCCTTGAATGCCTATTAAGGACCCCATGTTGTGCATTGGCTCACTTCTTCATCATGACCTCAAGCCTAATTATATCATAATGTTCATCATTATTTATTGTCATGTAAGAATGTGTGCTACATTCATCTGATATCCTGATAACATTCTTCTAGTTCTTGTATTCATAATTAATTTGAAGGTTTGATGCTGAGGGAAAGGCACGTAGCGCTTTTAACTTGAATTTGTAAGTGAATATTCACTCTTTTCTTCCCAGCTGACATTATGAATCAAAAGGGTAAATGTTCCTAAAATAAGTGGTATGGCAGATATAGAATGCTCATTTACAGCCCTCTTGACGAGAGAGAGCGAGGAACTTTGGATCCTAGAAGGAGAGGAGCAGTCAGGCTAACTTCCTCAAGGAAATTGGCCCTCGTGGAACTGCAGGATGTTGATCATTATTGGCTTGGCTTCTATATAAAGGGATGCTCGCACAGGCCAACTAAATAAAATCACTGGTTAACACAATCTGGAAATCAGATGCCATATGCCGGTCACGTGGGACTGTTTGTTAGTTCCTGTGTGTGGACTCGCAACGAGGCAAGTAGAGGCCAGGGCAGACTGAAACAGGCTACAGGAGCAATGAAGACCCGTTTGCCAAAGCAGGAACCATGTCCGTTGACTACAACCGTGACAAGCTTCTACCTTCTGGCACCCATTTTGAAATGTAAGGCTGTTCTGATCAATTCTTTCTCCATGGATGTCTGTTGAAGAGTTATTACGCTTCTCAGTGCCTGCTAATATGGTCTTTGGCTCATGATAGATGTTTGAGTCCAGTTGATGATCAATACCGTTATTTGAGGATCAAACCGCTGTTAACTGGCTATACAGAAGATCCACTTTTGAATAAAAGAGCGCTTTGGCAAATTTTGCCACATGATATAATCATGGTTTAATCAGCAGGGGCACACGATTAAATAGTGTAAGCCTGACATTAATCCAAATGCACTCCTTCACACAGTCCATTTCTTGCCTCCCCCAGCAAGATCATGTGCAGGATTGGGAGTCGGGTCCTACCAGCAAAACCACCCACCAGACTGAAAGTTAACTTCACCAGTGGTGGCAGCGCGGAAGTGCATCACCCTTCTTTAAAATGTTTTTTTTAAAGTTCTTGTTTTCCACAAAGTAATCATTGTTATATCCAAGGACCTATAGCGCATTATTCAGTCTAATCGTGTTGACTTTTAAGTTATGCAAATGTTATAATATTGTACATTTTAGATTACTTGAACGAAATGTTCTTGATTTGATTCTTTAACAGTTGGTAGAAGATTATAAGAGAAGACTGTTTGTCCCTTGCATTTTGTTGTCCAAAAACATGAAAATCTTGATTTTTCTCACCTGGTGCAGAGAATACTTTTAATCAGGTAGATCCCAAAAGTAAATTCAGATTTTTATGGCATTTGGGAGCTAATATTAGTGTGAACAGACATTTATTTGAGATCTACCTGAGACTATTTACGCAGGGGAAGAAAGCAGAATTGACCAACATTCTGCCTTTGTGAGAAAACGTCTAGAACAGGCGCTTGGACTCAGCCGGAAACTAATGGGTGTTACAATGGGTTTAGGAAGAATGTATGTTCTCTCTCTTTATAGCAATGCTGCTTATTTCTTGAACTCATCTGGTTTGCTACTCTGATCCAGACTCATCGCAAATATTTGCAGTTTCTCTAGATTGAAAAGTGTTCACATTTTATTGTGCCTTTTGCTAGTGATTGGTCAGAATTGCATCATAATATCTGCCTTATGATAACATAACTGTTATCTACATATTTGGAGTAGGATATTTGTGAATACCTAAGCATCTTTAGGGTAAATGCCACCTAATGGTACTGGAAAATAATGGAAATGTTCTGGACAGATGACCTTGAATGATTCGTTGTTGAGTAGAATGTATTGCAGTTGTTAAAACAAAGGCATTTCCATGGTTCCTCTATCATTAACAATCTCTTGCAATTTATTTAATGCTCTCTTTAGCGATTCTGGTGGAAGATGGCGGTTTGAGTTGGCTACAGAAATCATATCAACGAATGAAGGATCAATCTGAGAAAGAGAAGCGAAGTTTGGATGAAATAATCACCGAACGATACGGGGTACGTACGGGGTCATTGTAAGCACTTTTCATGACGCTCATAAAGATTCCATCTGTTCGGAAGGTCCAATAGTTCTCAATGTGTAAATAGCTTATTTTTAGAAATGCTACTACTAGTTATCATTTTCTTTGTTGTCATAAGCCAAAGAGAAAGCTTAGTGATTTAAACACTCGTTCCAAATTTCTCAGAATTCCACAGATTTGAGGTGCCTGGGCATTACCAGAGCTACAACTTTATGGTTGGGTGGCTATGGACAAGAGATTAGCCATAATGATCAATTATCAATTTAAAGAAACAGGGGTGAGTATATATTAACTGTGTATGGGAGTGAGGCCTCTGGCTCTTTCCTGAGCAATAATGATCCAAATTAATACAAAATGGTGAGGTTTAAAGCGCTAGAGGATGCCAAGAAATAGTGGCAGCAGTGGTGAAAAGCTCTTCAAATACCACTAATACAAAGCACTGCCCAGATGGAAACAAGACTTCATTGCCTTAAATATTTTATGATTGTAATGCTCAGAGTGGGCAACATGTGGTCTCACATAGCTTGGAACGATCTATAAATAATCGGAATATAACATGCCCTTTCAGAGCAGTGTCAGTTCCTCCGAGGGGGATTTTATAAATATCCCCAACTAAGAGATTATGTGAAGCAATCAGAATTGCAGTGGAACAAAACTGACTTGCTACAAATACTAAGTAAACCAAAAACGGCTACTTTACAAAACATTAATTCGATCTTAATTTGTTACTTACCGAGTTGTAATGCACAGCTAGCTGAAGCATGGGCCAAGGTGTCTAATAATCCGGTTACAGCTGAGAAGGTAGAGTGTAGTTCTGCTTCAAGTAGTAAATATCTATGCACTGTCGGTATTTTGACTTGCATTGTAAAACTGTTCCATTATACCCCGAGTAGACTACATGTGTGGGAAAGTCGAGCAAATTCAAACTGTCCCAGATGTCTGATGGAGAATGCAGATGACGTACAGATGTTTGCTACTTGTATTAAACTCACGGAATTCTGACAGACTAGAGCTACAAAATCATGAGACATGCTGGTTACGGATATTACTCTCACGTACCCTTTGTATTGTTAGCAAAGGATATATTAAGGCCTAAAATTGCATCCAGTTGTATAGGGTTAAGCTTTGTGGCTATGACAGTACCCAGGTAACGCCGCCCAAATACACATATTGTTGGCAGTCGAGGTACACTGTGTTTTAGACTGAATCTGCGATTTAAAAAATTAAAGGCAGGTGGGCGAGAAAAATAGGTGCAAAAGTATGGGCTAAATGCCATTAACAAACTGATGTGTTTCCTTAAAGAATTCTTTGTCTCCTTTTGTATAGTTTTAAACGGGATATTTAGAACTTTAATATAGCCTTATAGCCCGCCGTAGCGGGCTATACTGGCTATTAAAGGCCCGCTGAATCGTTAAAGGCCCGAGCCGAAGGCGAGGGACTTTAACGAGACAGCGGGACTTTAATAGCCCTGCTACGAAGGGCTATAAGGCTATTAGAACATTCTGCCACTAGAGGGCAGAATGTTCTAACAAATTAAACAAAGGGTTCTCGAAGCTCGAGGGGAGCTTCAAGAAGCCTTTGTAGAACATTGGAATGTTGCTCTGCGGGCCTTTACCGGCCCGTAGAAGCAGGGAGCACTCCATTGTCTGCAATGGAGCTCCCAACATTCCAATGTTCTAATAAGGATGAAGACCGACTTATTTTTGATAACCCTCCCATCTTATTACTATGCATTTGATATATTATAGCCTTATAGCCCGCCGTAGTGGGCTATACCGGCTATTAAAGGCCCTCTCCAGCGTTAAAGGCCCCGAGCCGAAGGCGAGGGCCTTTAACAAGGGAGAGGGACTTTAATAGCGGTATAGCCCATCTACGAAGGGCTATAAGGCTATTAGAACATTCTGCCACTAGAGGACAGAATGTTCTAACAAAAAAACAAAGCCTTTTGGAAGCGTGAGGGGATTGGAATCCCCTCAGGCTCCCTGAAGCCTTTGTTCACAGCCAGAGCTGTGAACAAAGAAACATTGGAATGTTGGAGCTCCAGGCTTATACCAGCCATTATAAGCCCAGAGCACTCCATTGTTTTCAATGGAGCTCCCAACATTCCAATGTTCTAATATACTTACTAATTTCTCTTTTTTATTAACCATTATTCTATAATAGGGAATTAAAAATGTGTTGTTACAATAAAATAATACTCCTCATCAATCTGTTTATTTCAGATAGAAAATCCAAAAACCACAACAAAGCATCATACATATGGCAAAAGGCTAAAACAGCATAAAAATGTATAAGAACACAATGCATAGTGCATAATTATGCTAAAGTGGCATCAATCACAGCACAGATGCCAGTGCACATAAAGAGAAATACACAATAAGGATTGCGCAGACCATTCACAGGCCAATAGAAACCATCTATGAAAGGCATTAGAGACACTGGGAATATGGACACTTATGTATTTCAATAAATATTCTTGAAAGGGGTATCTTCATTATACAGGCCCTCCAACATTTTGCATTTGCAAAATCAGCTTAGGATCGCAGTGGCCACAAAAAAAACAAAAAGGTCTCCCGGCATGGCAAAGATGGGGTCAGCCCCATCACTGCCCCCTGGGTCTTGGCAGTCTGTACTGAGTGACCCAGTGGTGTAGGGAGGGGGTGCGGTGGGGTCGGTGTGGGCTGCCCGGGTGTTATCCCTGAGGGGGTGACTAAATGGTAAAAATGTGTTTTAAACACCTAATTTTGCCATTGTGTCAAGCCGGGGGTGACAAGAACGAAAATAAGTTACTTACCTGTGACTACAGTTATCCAGTATTGGTATCTTTCATAGATTCACATGCCTGAATCATTCCCTGTCGCCGAGGCAGGTGTCTCACAGTAATAATACATACGAAAGCAGTGCCTTAGTAAGAAACTGTAGTAGGCTGACTAGGCAATAGGCCCAAAAGGCCTAAAGCTTAGTAGCCTATCTACCTCATTGTATGAAAAGAACCGAAAAATAGTTCCCATCAATAAGATACCAGCCCTCTCTAGAACCTTTCCAGCAGAGGCAGTTCTTCTCAGATTTTCTTAGCAGAAGTGAGAAGTATGTATCCCCATTAGAGAACTGTCCTGCCGGGGAGGAGAGTGGGTACATGTGAATCTATGAAAGATACCAATACTGAATAACTGTAGTTACAGGTAAGTAACTTATTTTCTTATCCAGTATCGGGGTATCTTTCATAGATTCACATGCCTGAATCAGAATAGCAAGCAGTAAGCCTAATAATGTCGTTTGCGGAAGGTGGGAGACAAGGCGTAAATCTACATATCCCCAACACATCCGGAAGGTTATAGAGCACTAGAATATGTAAATACATGCAAATGCAGAAACCTTCTGAATTAAGATAGTTATAGCCATTTAACCTACTGCATATTAAAAAACAATATTTGACATCCAGAAACATTACAGTGAATATGATCATACTTATACATTATAAATGCAATATGAGAGACATTTAAAAGTCTAACCTTAATAAAGGAGATGTTGAAGAAGTGCTTGTCCCATTGCTGCATCGTCCTGCGATGCAGACTGAAAGCAGTAGTGCTTCGTGAACGTGTGGACATTCTTCCATGTCGCAGCACGGCAAATATTCTCCAATGTGACCCCGGCAAATAAGGCTGTAGAAGCCGATATAGTTCTGGTGGAATGTGCTTTGACCTTTCTGTGCAAAGGTTTGTTGGCTTTATCATGGCAAAATTGTATGACAGAAGACAGCCATCTGGCTACAGTTGCTTTTGTCACGGCTTGTCCTAATGTGGCTTGACCATAAGTGACCAACAACTGATTAGATAATCTAATATCCTTAGTCTTTTGAAGGTAAAACTTCAAGCAACGTTTTACGTCAAGAGAGTACAAAGCTTTTTCCGCCGGTGTAACTGTATCCGGGAAGAAGGTTTTCAGCTTTACAGGTTGGTTTAGATGGAATTGAGCTGGTACTTTAGGAATTAATTTTGGATTTGTTCGTAATGTGACGTAATCTTTAGTGAAATGTAGAAAAGGTTCCGAAATTGTGAAAGCCTGGATTTCACTAACCCTCCGGGCTGAAGTGAGAGCTAATAAAAGTGCCACATTCCAGGTTAAGAACTTGAGCTCGGCCTTGTGAATTGGCTCAAATGGCCTCCTCATTAGTTGAGATAAAACTGTATTGAGATCCCATTCTGGAGTTGGAGGTTGAATTGGACGAAAAACTAGAAAAAGCCCTTTTTAAAAATTGTTTGATAAGTGACGAAGAACAGAGTGATGGTCTGTTAGGACTCTTTCTGAATCTAGAAATCGCAGCGAAATGGACTTTGATAGATGAGAATACTAGACCTGCTTTAGCTAGGGATAGTAAGTACAGAAGGATATCCTCTGGTGGAGCCTGGAGTCGATGAGCATTATTTGTTTCACACCAATGGCAAAAACGCTTCCATTTAAAGCGATATGTCTTGATAGTACTTTGAGCACGTGCTTTAGATAGCATATCGCTACAGTCCTGAGAAATTTTTAGATCCTTAAATTCTAAGAAGTCAGGAGCCAGGCGTGCAAGTGAAGCGATTGTGGATCCGGGTGTAGATTCTGACCTCTCTAACGTCAGCATTGTGAGTGTTGGTTTTAGACGAACCGGACGCTGTTGTGACAACAGGAATAACTCTTGGAACTAATACTGCCTCGGCCAGCGAGGAGCAATTAGGATGAGACTGCAATGTTCCCTCTTCATGTTTTGCAGAACCCTCAGTATTAATGGTATTGGGTGGAAAAGCTTACTCATAAATCCCTGACCATCGCATGGACAGGGCATTCCCTCTTGATCCCCCGGTGAGGAAATCTGCTGGCGTAATAAAGGCATTTGTTGTTCTGTTGTGTTGCAAACAGATCTAGGATTGGCGTGCCCCACATCAGGAAGATCCTCTTCAGCTGTTCTTGTTCCAACTCCCACTCGTGACATCCTGGGAGAGATCTGCTGAGGTTGTCGGCCAGAGAATTCTGAATTCCTTTGACATGTTCTGCTCTGAGGGTTATGCCATGTTTTATAACCCACTCCCACAATTCCTGCAGAGGTCTCATCATTAGCCTTGCAAGCGGCACTAAGCTGATCGCTGAAGAGCACATCCCCAGAAGAGAAGTGAATGTTCGGACAGAAACTGACTTCCTTCTTGAAATTAACTTTGCCAGGCTTTGTAACTTGTTCTGACGATCTTCTGACAAGAACGCCTTGCACAGTTTAGCGTCTAGTGTTGCTTCTAGAAAAGTGAGAACCTGGAGGGGTTGCAACTGTGAGTTGTTTGCATTGAGAGTGAGTCCCAGATTTGAGAATAGATGAAGGCAACTTTTGACAGCCTGTCTCGTAGCCTGCTTTGATGGTCCTTTTAGCAGTCAGTCGTCGAAGTATGGGAAGACTTGAATACCCCGAGACCTCAGAGTGGCAGAGACTGGAGCTAGGCATTTTGTGAATATTCTTGGTGCCGATTTCAATCCGAACCGGAGCACTTTGAATTGAGAGTGGACGCCAGCCACTGTGAATCTTAGATATTTGCGATGTTTGGGATGTATCGGCATATGGAAGTAAGCATCTTCCAAGTCCAAAGAAGCCATAAAGTCCCCTTCGTTGAGACAGCTCAACACATATTCCAGCATCACCATTCGAAAACTCTGCTTCTTCAGAAACTTGTTGAGTTTGCGCAAGTCGACAATCGGGCACCACTCCCCCGATTTTTTTCCTTATGAGAAAGAAACGAGAGTATAATCCTTTCCCTTTTTGCGAGACTGTAACTTTTTCTATCGCATTCTTGAGGAACATGTTTAAAGCTTCTCTGAACAGTAAGTGAAGATGAGGGGAAGGGGGACCCTTGGGCGGGGTCGTAGGTGGCTTCTTTAAGAACTCTAGAGTGTGACCTCCTTGAACAAGGTCGATGACCCACTGATCTGATTTGTTGCCATTGTTGAAAAAGGCTGAGATCTTTGCGCCAACAGGGAGGGGAGAATGTTTGACTGGCGTCCGGCAAAGCTCATTATCTTTTATTTGAGTCACGGCCTTGATTGTTTGACCGTCTTCCTCCGCCCTGACGAGAGAAATTGCTTGAAGATGATTGCCTGTAGGAGGACTGGTAATAAGGCTGCTTATATTGAGATTGGTATTGCCTGTTTTGTTGATTGTGGTAATTTCCTCTAGAGGAAAAACCACGACCTCTTGATCCCCTGAAAGATCCTCTTTTATACTGCAGGGTACCCAGCGATTTAGCAGTGTCCGTATCTGTCTTGATGGTCAGTAAGGCGTCATCTATATGCTTACCAAATAGTGAGTCGCCATCGTAAGCCATGTCCAGTATTTTAGTCTGTAACTTAGTTCTAAAAAAGGTTGCTTTGAGCCATCCCTGGCGTCAGAGAACAGCAGCCCCTGCTAGCTGCTGAAAATTAGTATTAGAAATGTCTAAGGCGCAGTCAATAATTTCCAATGCCGCCCGTTCCCCTTCGAGCACTATTCTCCGTGCTAACTGCTGGCGATCTTCAGGTATAAGGTCTAAGAACTCAGATAATTCTGACCACATCTGGCGGTCATAACGTGCCAAGCATTGGTGGAAAATGTTTTGCCTATCAAATCCAATCGTCTACCCTCTTTATCTGGTGGAGTTGAGATTGGGGTGGATGGATTCTTTGAACTCTGCGGTGCAGTCTGCGAAATTACAGAGTCCGGACGCGGGTGTCCCATAAGGCAAGATGGAGTGTCTGGCAGTGCTCGATATTTCTTTTCAATTCGAGGAAGGACCGCGGGTATAGAGGCAGGTGTCTTCATTATCTTAAGACCTTCCTTCCAAATAAATCTATGATCGGTATTGCTCTGGTGATTCTTGTATAACCTTCTTTGAAGTCTTGAAGAAAACAATCTGAGTGTTTGATAGTAACTGGAAGTTCGAACCGTGCTGCAGCCCGTTGCATAATGTTATGAAAGCTGCCAATATCCTCGGGTGGTGAATCAGACGGTTGCGGCATAGGAGGCAAAGGCATGGGGATTATATATTCATCCCCTGGATCCCCAGGTGCATTATCATTAGGCAATTCACCTTCCTCTCTTTCATCCTCATCTGCTGATGAAGTATTCTGACCCCCTTGCGGTATAGCTTCTACAGGGTGTCTCGGTGAAATAGGATCTTCTTTGGTGGCGTAGGTGTAACCGCCGGCAATGGTAGGTAACATTCGAGTAGTTGTGTAGCTGGGAACCTCTGCCGATAATCAGCCAACATGGCCTGCAAATCTTGGATCCGAGAAGGAGGAAGATGACTTGTTTTTTCCGAACGTGGAACCTTATGTGACTGTCTATGATAGGGCGTAGACAAGTCTTCTTGATAAAAATGTTCCTGGTAGTCTTCCTCTTCATCCTCTTCTTGACATTTTATTTGCAACTCTGACAGATGGCCTGCAATCCCAAAAGGGCCTTCTTCCTACCCGTCACCTTCATCAGATTCCTCTTCCTCTACATATGTCTCCAAGATATGTGATAGTAACAATGGAGATATATTAGTATAGTCTTGCCAATGGTACGTTTTTAGTTGAAATTGGGTGAACGTAACAGGCGACGCTTGAGATACTTGTGGAATCGCTGACCAAGTTCACGCAGGTGGACTTCTAGTCAGTCAGTCAAAATACACTTTATTCGATTTTTGTTAAAATCATAAAAGGACAAGATACAGTACAATACAATTTTTTAAAACATCAATAGATTTGATTACTAATTTATGACATGAGTTATTAATTTCATTTTTCCACATAATTACAATGATTAAAATTACAAATAAGACCAAATTTAAAATTAGATTAAGATAAGGCTTTCCTAGATGTTCTTTTCTTCCTTAATCTGAAGGCAGCTGTTAAGTAACATGCAACGCTAAAGATGGTATGAGTTTCCGCTAATGATTGGAGGAAAATTAGAGCTGGCCTTACTTGGATGAAACCAGCAGCCTTTAGAACAGGAAGTAAATATTTTACCCTCTCACTAGCATACAGACCACAAAAAAAATTTAAAATGGAGGGTGTCCTGAATTGAAAACTGATCACAATCACAGGGTGGTCCATCTTCAGGTTTTGACCACACAGGGAAGTTACCAAGTGAATAATGAATTAAATTCAACCTAAATTATGTTAGCAAGAGTCTGTGGAGTGGGTTGGTAACAATTTTTAAGTATGGTTCCAATGAGGGAGTGGTGATTAAAACTATGTGAGCTCTTACCGAGGGTTTCCTCAGTTCCAACTCCTCTCTCGCCAGACAAGCCCTCTCCAGAAACTCTTGCTTAATCCATCTGATATCTTCCCTCCTGATGTTGATTGGATCGGTAAAGAGTTCTGGTCTCCCAAGCGTGGCGAAAGCAGATCTAATGTATTTCAGCCAGGGTATTCTCATGGCATTATCCCCCGAGATAACATCTTTAAGGATAGCATGATTTAGTGTTAGCTCAGAGTTCAACCATGTTTTAGTCCAGAAAAGAAGTGGGGCTAATTTTAATTTGTCAACAATATAAGGCAAGCCCATTTCCTCATGGATCGTAAAGGTGGGAGTGGAATTGGGGACAGATAAAAATTTTCTAATGAGCCCATTTTCCACCCTCTGGATTGGATCCAGGTTTGCATATCCCCACATAGCAGACCCATACATGGCAATTAGGATACACTTGCTGTTGTATACCTTTATCACTGCCTCCATTGGTTTGGCCCCTAATCTTTTTGTAAAGGCCAACAGGGCTGATGTTGATCGGGCTAGGCTAATGCTCTTTGCCTTAATCTGGGGGACCCAGGAGCCTCTCTGGTCAAAAAGGACCACCAGATACGGAAAAACAGGAACCCTAGAGAGAACCTCACCCTTGCAAGTAAATGATTTTGTGTGCAGCATATTTCCTTTACGGCCTATAATCATAGTATGTGACTTTGTTACATTCATTTTTAAGTCAAGGTTCTCCATAAAGGAGCCAAAGCGGTCCAAAAGGGCCTGTAGACCAATGCCAGTTTGTGCGATTAACACGGCATCGTCCGCGTATAGGAGAGCTGGTATCTGTTCTCCTCCTATACGCGGCACATCAGCCATTCCTGCTTCTAAATATTTCCCCAGCCCATTTATATAAATGGTGAAGAGAAGGGGGGCCAGGATACAGCCCTGGCGCACCCCTTTCTCAGACTTAAAGCTGTCCGTGCACCTTCCGTCCCTAGTGACCCTTATTTTAGCAGTGAGGTCTTGATGTAAACTAGCAATGAAAACTACTAGGTGTTCTTCTATACCCATCTCGAGTAAGAGGGACCATAGCTTGGTCCTGTTCACCAGGTCGAAGGCCGAGGAGAGGTCCATAAAGGCCAGATATACTGACCCCTCCCTGGCCACCGTGTATTTGGAGACCAAAAGGTGCAGATTGGAACATTGTTCGAGGGTCCCCTGTTTTTCTCCAAACCCGTATTGAATATTCGAGAGCCCCCCACGCAGTTCTAAATTTTCCCTCAATTTGGCCAATAAGACTCTGCCCAAGAGGGGAGCCGCTCGCAGCTGACCAGTGCTACCGTGACTCTGCCGTGTATTGCCAGCATACTGTGCCGTGAGGAAAGGAGAAAACCAGCGCCAGGACCAAGTGAGGCTGTCCACACAGGGGCCGGGACTGCGAGTCCCAGGGTTCCGCGCAGGATCATCGGAGCGCACCTGGGTCTCTTCCCGCCCCTGCTCATTTCTGATTGTTTGCCTGCTCCTCCCTGATTGCTTGCCTGTTAAAACAGCTCGCGGCCCTTGCTTCGCGGGCGCCGCTCGCAGCTGACCAGTGCTACCGTGACTCTGCCGTTTTTTGCCAGCATACTGTGCCGTGAGGAAAGGAGAAAACCAGCGCCAGGACCAAGTGAGGCTGTCCACACAGGGGCTGGGACTGCGAGACCGAGGGTTCCGCGCAGGATCATCGGAGCGCAACTGGGTCTCTTCCCGCCCCTGCTCCTTTCTGATTGTTTGCCTGCTCCTCCCTGATTGCTTGCCTGATAAAACAGCTCGCGACCCCCGCTTCGCGGGAGCCGCTCGCAGCTGACCAGTGCTACCGTGACTCTGCCGTGTTTTGCCAGCATACTGTGCCGTGAGGAAAGGAGAAAACCAGCACCAGGACCAAGTGAGGCTGTCCACACAGGGGCCGGGACTGCGAGACCCAGGGTTCCGCGCAGGATCATCGGAGCGCACCTGGGTCTCTTCCCGCACCTGCTCCTCCCCCTATAAAGACATACCCCTGACGCATAGCGGGACGCGTGTGCGGGACGCCGGACGAAGCCCGGACAAAGGGCGGACAGTTTTAGACAGTCCGAGACAGGTAGAGACTGGACTGGGCATGCTATACTGTCCGCACTGGTAAAAAGTCTCCTGGCTAAAGTAAGACCATCTGTACTTTGTCTTATGTACATCGCATCATTGTCTACATTTCCCCTTTTTATTCCCGGTGCATTACTTGTTCGTAACTGCCTTGTCTAAAAATCTGTGCTTCTAACACCTTCATCCAGGATGCCGAAAAAGAACACTACTGTTGTAGAAAACACTATGGATAACTACATGGTTCATGTAGTAAGTAAGATCAACAGCGACAGAAGACAGTCATTGGGTTTAAGCCAATCTCCTATTTTACATCCCATGAGTCCTCCACCTAACTCCCCATGGGTAGAAATTATATCTCAGGAAGTAGGAAACCAAATCCCAGACACTGAAATACATGACAGTGAGTCCCAAAATCATAGCGCTCTCCTAGAGCCTGATAAAGACTCAGCCCATGTCATTGACACTGAGTCCCAGCTTGATGATGATGTTGTACAGGATTCCTCTATACACCTGGATACACAGGCAGACAGCGCAGTTGAAGATCCCCCAGCCCCAGTGCCTTCTGCACGGGCGATTAGGAAATGTAGAAAGACGGTTATAAATCGAGGAGGGAGGAAGAGGGTTGCAACACCTCCAAAAACCAGGGACAAGAGCTCGGGAAAAGGGGACGATAGTACTAAACAGATAGCTGATGATGATTTACTAAGTAGGATAGCGGATATGATTGATAGCAAACTCAAGGCTTTTATTAAGCCGGTGGTGGCCAGACTTGACAAGCTATGCACTGATGTGAAGAAAGTGGGTATGACCCAGAAAACGCTAACGGACGAGTTAACAAACTTGTCAAATATAGTTACCAACTTAGCCAACATTACTAAAGAGCCCAATACTACTGGGATAGCACAGTCCGAGTCACCTAGAGATATACCAGAAACACACAATAACCCTTTATTGTTAAGTGAAGACCCACCTCCAGTTTCAGCTGAAATAGCAAGAAATAATGAAAAAGACCCCCTACATTTTCTTGAAGAAGCCGCACCGCTAGTCTTGGTACTTGCAAATGTTCCATCACTGGCTATTGGCCAGATAGAAACCCCCACTTCACTGACAAGTAAGGCCCTCCATTGGCTGTCTGGTAACATGTTGATGGCCCCCCAAGGGAAACAGCAGCTAGCAGGGGAGGTCAAGTCAGCGAGAAGGGTACCCTGGATAGGACAAAACCCGAAAAAGTTTACTGGTGATTGCGTAATTCTTAATTTTACAGCTGCAGATACATTGCCAAATATCCTACAAAATATATTTCCCCCTCAGCGCAGGAAAGGTACCATTGTCCCTCTTACTTTAGAATTTTTTGGCAAAAAACAACGCAGCATGATTTACCCTAAGACAAATCATGCCCCCTTAAGATTAGCCGGGAACGATACACTAATTGGCTGGGGCATAGCTGCGCTGGACAACAGGTGGGGACACAGCTTAGATAGGTGGGAAAGGCCCCAATTGACATATCATCCCGAATACTGAAAATACCAAGTGTGCAGAGGGTCAGAAGGGGAATAATTTACCGACCTGTCAACTCATGCCCCTAGAATCAACATAAATACACAGAAAGAGAAGACCAGGTCCAGGGGGGTGTGTGTTGCCCTAAATAGTAAATGAAAAACTACACAGGTGCATGTGTGAAAAGAGTGCGTTGGGTCACACTGGGCTGAGAGATTCCCATCAGACCACCCTCGTGGCGGCATTTCATCATATGGGAATAAGCAGTCGCTCCATATCACGCCCAAATCGTCACGTGGCGGAGTATCAGTGGAGAGCGGCATACTAAGCAACAGTCATGCTCAAAGCAAAGTATAAGACAAGTGCAGTGCTCTAGAAAAGGTGATTTATTAAAATCAACTACCTAAACTAAGGGAAGTACCTATGGAAGTTAGTGTAGGTGTCAAGATTAAAAACACGCCTAGTGGTGGATGAGTAAGGCTACACTATGGCGCTGTGCAGGGTGGTCGACTAGTTTCAGCTTAATGGAGCAGTGCTCCAGCTTTCGTCAGGACCTTCAAGGTAGTTAGCTACTGCAACAGGGTGTGATAGGTGTACAAATATAGTAGACATTACTGACAAACATTAAATGTACTTGAGGAAGTCATGTATCTCCCCAAAACTTGGACCCTGTGTGTCCACTGGAGACAGAAAGGGGATCTTCTTCCTGTCGAAAAGACAACAAAAGTGTATGTACCCTGTTACACACATGGAACAACATAACTTCACAGACACCATTAGGACAAAACACACATGCGAGAACAATTTGCGTTCCGCATAACATAGAAGCATACTAGCTCCATCACATGGAGGCATTTCCTCCTAGTGATACTCACCCAGCTTTGTGTGGGTGAAAGCCTCATCTCGCCCGGCAACCGCTCGGGAAATTGAGGCCCCGCTCTGATGTGTGGAAAAGAGGACACAATTAGCGCACAACTCATATGTGTCCAACCCAGTTTGTTTTACACATACAACCCAATAGACATGTGGTGAACACCTCTCTGTCCTGCAATAAGCTACCCCCACCATTGAACCAACTCTAATTCACTTGAAGTAAATCACTAACCCTCAAAGGGAGAGGAGGGCAAATTTAAATACTAGCGCTGCCAAGAGAGGCCATTAGTGTCTCTGTATTTAATATACAACTGACCCTTCTAGTACCATGGACTGTGGCAGCAGAAAAATGTATTTTTGCAGCCAACTAACAAGGACTCAGGTCTAAAAGCATTAAAAAAAGGGGAGGACTGTTAACTAGCAGTGCTCTCTGTATAATGTTAGTTTCTACAAGGCAATGACCCCATAACAGTATCACCACGCTTACCTTTCCGTCGGTACCCATAGCTCAAGGATGAGCGGAAGGGGAGGCACCGACGGATTCGCCTGCTTCATTTAAATAACGGGGCTACTTGATTGCAGAGCCAATAGTAGTGTACATTATAGCCATGCCGCACCGAGTCACCAGAACTCAAGTGCATCCTAGGGGAACCATGTTCACCTGTGTTCGTAGGAATCGAGTGGATAGAAAGGGGCTCGGAACCTGGGAGCGCCGCAAGCCTAGCGCTAATCTCCAAACGCATGCGCAGAGGTGCTTCGGCTCAATACCGGAAGACGCTAACCTCTCGCGCATGCGCTGCGTTGTTTAAAGACGTCTCGGGGATCGATCCAATCACATATAACGCGCTGCCTGAAGCTGAAGCTTGGAATACTTAATCTCAAGCTGAGATATATATTGGAAGCTGAGAAGGGCACTTCATAGTGGTTACCGAATAACAAAAGCTCCAATTACTCAAATTGATTATGTTACAGCATTATTCTGAAGGAATAGCAGGATTATTCTATATAGGAATAAAGACACCTTAGTGCAGTTATACAATATAGAATCAACGTACTGCAGTTACAATATGTAGATGGTATGGGTGGTGAAGACCAGCTGCTGGGGATAACATAGCTTGTACAGTATGTGTGGTGGGGCAAAATGCTCAAAGGGTAAGCACTTGGAACGTAGTGGCCATGGACTACTCGGGGAAATTGCATAGATGCAATATGCTGGCCTTATAGGGAGCTATGGCATAAAAAGGTGTTGATGATGCCAGGCCATCGAAATTTAAATTAAACCAAAATAACAAGTAAAAGGAAGGGATAACTGGGGGTAGGCAGGCAGTGAGAGTCACACTCAGTTGAATTGGGAGAGCTAATGATGTAAACAAAAGATGTGTTTACATCTCTGTATATATAGACCCGCAACCAGAAGTTGCTCTAAATACTGAAAATACCAAGTGTGCAGAGGGTCAGAAGGGGAATAATTTACCGACCTGTCAACTCATGCCCCTAGAATCAACATAAATACACAGAAAGAGAAGACCAGGTCCAGGGGGGTGTGTGTTGCCCTAAATAGTGAATGAAAAACTACACAGGTGCATGTGTGAAAAGAGTGCGTTGGGTCACACTGGGCTGAGAGATTCCCATCAGACCACCCTCGTGGCGGCATTTCATCATATGGGAATAAGCAGTCGCTCCATATCACGCCCAAATCGTCACGTGGCGGAGTATCAGTGGAGAGCGGCATACTAAGCCACAGTCATGCTCAAAGCAAAGTATAAGACAAGTGCAGTGCTCTAGAAAAGGTGATTTATTAAAATCAACTACCTAAACTAAGGGAAGTACCTATGGAAGTTAGTGTAGGTGTCAAGATTAAAAACACGCCTAGTGGTGGATGAGTAAGGCTACACTATGGCGCTGTGCAGGGTGGTCGACTAGTTTCAGCTTAATGGAGCAGTGCTCCAGCTTTCGTCAGGACCTTCAAGGTAGTTAGCTACTGCAACAGGGTGTGATAGGTGTACAAATATAGTAGACATTACTGACAAACATTAAATGTACTTGAGGAAGTCATGTATCTCCCCAAAACTTGGAACCTGTGTGTCCACTGGAGACAGAAAGGGGATCTTCTTCCTGTCGAAAAGACAACAAAAGTGTATGTACCCTGTTACACACATGGAACAACATAACTTCACAGACACCATTAGGACAAAACACACATGCGAGAACAATTTGCGTTCCGCATAACATAGAAGCATACTAGCTCCATCACATGGAGGCATTTCCTCCTAGTGATACTCACCCAGCTTTGTGTGGGTGAAAGCCTCATCTCGCCCGGCAACCGCTCGGGAAATTGAGGCCCCGCTCTGATGTGTGGAAAAGAGGACACATTGTTGTGTCCTCTTTTCCACACATCAGTTGTGTCCTCTTTTCCACACATCAGAGCGGGGCCTCAATTTCCCGAGCGGTTGCCGGGCGAGATGAGGCTTTCACCCACACAAAGCTGGGTGAGTATCACTAGGAGGAAATGCCTCCATGTGATGGAGCTAGTATGCTTCTATGTTATGCGGAACGCAAATTGTTCTCGCATGTGTGTTTTGTCCTAATGGTGTCTGTGAAGTTATGTTGTTCCATGTGTGTAACAGGGTACATACACTTTTGTTGTCTTTTCGACAGGAAGAAGATCCCCTTTCTGTCTCCAGTGGACACACAGGTTCCAAGTTTTGGGGAGATACATGACTTCCTCAAGTACATTTAATGTTTGTCAGTAATGTCTACTATATTTGTACACCTATCACACCCTGTTGCAGTAGCTAACTACCTTGAAGGTCCTGACGAAAGCTGGAGCACTGCTCCATTAAGCTGAAACTAGTCGACCACCCTGCACAGCGCCATAGTGTAGCCTTACTCATCCACCACTAGGCGTGTTTTTAATCTTGACACCTACACTAACTTCCATAGGTACTTCCCTTAGTTTAGGTAGTTGATTTTAATAAATCACCTTTTCTAGAGCACTGCACTTGTCTTATACTTTGCTTTGAGCATGACTGTGGCTTAGTATGCCGCTCTCCACTGATACTCCGCCACGTGACGATTTGGGCGTGATATGGAGCGACTGCTTATTCCCATATGATGAAATGCCGCCACGAGGGTGGTCTGATGGGAATCTCTCAGCCCAGTGTGACCCAACGCACTCTTTTCACACATGCACCTGTGTAGTTTTTCATTCACTATTTAGGGCAACACACACCCCCCTGGACCTGGTCTTCTCTTTCTGTGTATTTATGTTGATTCTAGGGGCATGAGTTGACAGGTCGGTAAATTATTCCCCTTCTGACTCTCTGCACACTTGGTATTTTCAGTATTTAGAGCAACTTCTGGTTGCGGGTCTATATATACAGAGATGTAAACACATCTTTTGTTTACATCATTAGCTCTCCCAATTCAACTGAGTGTGACTCTCACTGCCTGCCTACCCCCAGTTATCCCTTCCTTTTACTTGTTATTTTGGTTTAATTTAAATTTCATTGGCCTGGCATCATCAACACCTTTTTATGCCATAGCTCCCTATAAGGCCAGCATATTGCATCTATGCAATTTCCCCGAGTAGTCCATGGCCACTACGTTCCAAGTGCTTACCCTTTGAGCATTTTGCCCCACCACACATACTGTACAAGCTATGTTATCCCCAGCAGCTGGTCTTCACCACCCATACCATCTACATATTGTAACTGCAGTACGTTGATTCTATATTGTATAACTGCACTAAGGTGTCTTTATTCCTATATAGAATAATCCTGCTATTCCTTCAGAATAATGCTGTAACATAATCAATTTGAGTAATTGGAGCTTTTGTTATTCGGTAACCACTATGAAGTGCCCTTCTCAGCTTCCAATATATATCTCAGCTTGAGATTAAGTATTCCAAGCTTCAGCTTCAGGCAGCGCGTTATATGTGATTGGATCGATCCCCGAGACGTCTTTAAACAACGCAGCGCATGCGCGAGAGGTTAGCGTCTTCCGGTATTGAGCCGAAGCACCTCTGCGCATGCGTTTGGAGATTAGCGCTAGGCTTGCGGCGCTCCCAGGTTCCGAGCCCCTTTCTATCCACTCGATTCCTACGAACACAGGTGAACATGGTTCCCCTAGGATGCACTTGAGTTCTGGTGACTCGGTGCGGCATGGCTATAATGTACACTACTATTGGCTCTGCAATCAAGTAGCCCCGTTATTTAAATGAAGCAGGCGAATCCGTCGGTGCCTCCCCTTCCGCTCATCCTTGAGCTATGGGTACCGACGGAAAGGTAAGCGTGGTGATACTGTTATGGGGTCATTGCCTTGTAGAAACTAACATTATACAGAGAGCACTGCTAGTTAACAGTCCTCCCCTTTTTTTAATGCTTTTAGACCTGAGTCCTTGTTAGTTGGCTGCAAAAATACATTTTTCTGCTGCCACAGTCCATGGTACTAGAAGGGTCAGTTGTATATTAAATACAGAGACACTAATGGCCTCTCTTGGCAGCGCTAGTATTTAAATTTGCCCTCCTCTCCCTTTGAGGGTTAGTGATTTACTTCAAGTGAATTAGAGTTGGTTCAATGGTGGGGGTAGCTTATTGCAGGACAGAGAGGTGTTCACCACATGTCTATTGGGTTGTATGTGTAAAACAAACTGGGTTGGACACATATGAGTTGTGCGCTAATTGTGTCCTCTTTTCCACACATCAGAGCGGGGCCTCAATTTCCCGAGCGGTTGCCGGGCGAGATGAGGCTTTCACCCACACAAAGCTGGGTGAGTATCACTAGGAGGAAATGCCTCCATGTGATGGAGCTAGTATGCTTCTATGTTATGCGGAACGCAAATTGTTCTCGCATGTGTGTTTTGTCCTAATGGTGTCTGTGAAGTTATGTTGTTCCATGTGTGTAACAGGGTACATACACTTTTGTTGTCTTTTCGACAGGAAGAAGATCCCCTTTCTGTCTCCAGTGGACACACAGGTTCCAAGTTTTGGGGAGATACATGACTTCCTCAAGTACATTTAATGTTTGTCAGTAATGTCTACTATATTTGTACACCTATCACACCCTGTTGCAGTAGCTAACTACCTTGAAGGTCCTGACGAAAGCTGGAGCACTGCTCCATTAAGCTGAAACTAGTCGACCACCCTGCACAGCGCCATAGTGTAGCCTTACTCATCCACCACTAGGCGTGTTTTTAATCTTGACACCTACACTAACTTCCATAGGTACTTCCCTTAGTTTAGGTAGTTGATTTTAATAAATCACCTTTTCTAGAGCACTGCACTTGTCTTATACTTTGCTTTGAGCATGACTGTGGCTTAGTATGCCGCTCTCCACTGATACTCCGCCACGTGACGATTTGGGCGTGATATGGAGCGACTGCTTATTCCCATATGATGAAATGCCGCCACGAGGGTGGTCTGATGGGAATCTCTCAGCCCAGTGTGACCCAACGCACTCTTTTCACACATGCACCTGTGTAGTTTTTCATTTACTATTTAGGGCAACACACACCCCCCTGGACCTGGTCTTCTCTTTCTGTGTATTTATATCATCACGAATACCAATATCCAATCCACTTTAACAATCAGTATAATATCCCCACTTCAAACAGGTTCAACGCCCTTTATGGACAGGGAGGATTGGATGGGGTAGAATGACTACCTGATACACCCCTTTCCCCTAGCCGTGGCAATTTTAGACATCAGGGTGTAGAACCAGGATATGAGAATTACCCAATCGTGATGAACGGACTTACTCATGATTTATCTGCCTTGCCAGCCCAGAGAAATTGCTCTACCAATCCACCAGATATATATAATTTCCTAACTAATGATACAACACATAATTCTGCGGTGGGACAGGTGGACAGACAATTAAATGAAATACAAGTTTTTGGAACTGAAGAGGGGTAACACCACTTATGCTCTGATTAATTTTTACAATGCAACCAATCACCTGGGCGACTGTAATATTCAATTTTTATGTGACCTTTTGAGAAAAAATGCTGAGAGATTGTCCCGTCAGTTATTATTAGTTGGTGACTTCAATACACATCCATGTGGAAACCCTGGAGAGACAGTCATTAACCACTTAGGATGTAATGACCTGGAAGGTTTCCACTTTGACCACTCGCGGCGTGGAACAGATCTGAACTCACTAATGAACGAAAACAACATAATCTCTGCAATGTCAACAGTGGCGGACCAAACTCTATTTTCTACCCCCACGTTCAAAGGTCACATTACTGGATCATACATAGACCATATTTTACTATCTGCCGACCTTGCTAATACCGTCCTGAATTTCCAAATCCAAATGAGTATTTATAGTGATCACAATCCTATATGTATTACAATGGGTGGAGGAATTTTTGAACAGCGAAAGCCACGAGTGGATTGTGGGTCCACAAAACATTCAAATGGGAAGCGTCGCCTAAAATGGTCAATGGTGAACCATGAAAATCTATATAAATCTATTAATAACATCTGTAATTCTGAATTTTTATTATGTACATCACTTGTATCAACACCACAACAAATCCTTGCATCCTTTGAGGGAGTTGCAAAAAAAGTAGGATCATTACTAACGGTGACAACCAGAGGGAATATTAATAACAACCCAAAATGGTTTGATAAAGATTGTTCCAAGGTTAGCCGTGAGCTCAAGGTGGCATTGAAAACCAAACCCAGAGACCAGGCACTAATAAAAGCTGCGCGTGCCAGGTATAAAAAGGCCCTCGCAACCCGTAAAAAAGAGGCTGAAAAAAATGTATGGGAGTCTTTACTAGATCCTGAAATATTAAGAAATAGTGCAAAATTTTGGGACACCATAAATAAACCCCTTTTTGATAACCCAACTGACTCCTCAATGGGCACAAATATCGCAGAAGAAGAGTGGGTTAATTACTTCAGTTCTATTTTTAAAAGTAACGAGCTACAGGCGGAATACACTTACATTGTATCAAAGGAAAAACCATTGCTCTTCACAATAAATGAGGTCGAAAAGGGAATCGAAGGGCTCACCAGTAACAAGGCTCCGGGACCGGATAATCTCCCACCCGACCTTTTTAAATCCTGCAGTTCACTATGGGCACCAGTTCTTACCTCAGTAATTAATGCGGCTGTGGTTTCTGGTTGCCCCAAGTCTTGGGGGTATCTACTATCGTACCCGTGTTCAAGAAAGGGGACCGTAATAGCCCCCTCTGCTACAGGCCAATATCCCTAATTAACTCTATTGTTAAAGTAGCGGGGGGAGTAATTTTAAATAGACTGGTCACATGGGCTGACGAAAATAAAGTAATATCCCCCATTCAATATGGATTCAGACCTGATCATTCCACCGTTACCCAGTGTTTGAATTTGTACCGAATTATAGGGAAGTACACTAAGGCCCGGCAAGGTACTGTTCACATGGCGTTCATGGACCTCTCGTCGGCATTCGACTGTGTGAGCCGCGGAGGGCTCTGGACCGCCATGGCGAAAATGGGCGTAGAGCAGAATTTAATTAATTTTCTGGCAGACATGCACTCTGATACAAGGGCAAATGTCCGGTTCACAAAGGATTTAAATGTGACAGAAGAATTCTGTGTGCCTCGGGGTGTCCGTCAAGGGTGCATTTTAGCCCCGTTCCTTTTTAATTTATATATAAACGACCTGGAAGAGCAACTTTTAAGCACAGGAGCAGACTATCCCTATATTGGCCGTAAGGGACTGCCAGTCCTGCTTTATGCGGATGACGCAGTCCTCTTGTCTAGAACCGCTAATGGTCTTCAAACACGACTGAACTCCTTTTTTACATAGATAAAATCCCGTGATTTGAGTATAAATAACTCTAAATCCTTCGTAATGAAGGTTGGCCAAGGCAGTAAAAAATCGACCTGTTTAAATGTAAACGGGGCAAAAATTCCTACTACTAAAACCTTCTCCTACCTAGGGGTCCTATTCGATCACCAAATAAATTGGGGACCTGTAGTCCCAAAAAAAAAAGGGGAGAGGTAATCAGGGCAAATGCTGCTATACTTAATTTTGCGAGAAAAATGGGCAACAGCCCAGTGGCAGCATTACTCCAACTCTACCAGGCCAATAGCATCCTATGAAAGTGAGTTATGGGGATATGTCCCATTAGGGGCACTCGAGACTGTAGAAAATAACTTTCTAAAAAAAATATTAAGGGTCCCTGTTGGAACAGCAAACTTTTCCGTACACGAGGAGCTAGGAATACCATTCCTATGTGACAAAATAGCAGTAAAACCCTTAGTATGCTGGCTACAATGCTGGACAAATAGTGATGTCTCCCTTACCCAGCTAATACTGAGGGAAGCACTAACATGGGAAAACAGATTTAAGGTCCCCTGGCTAAGATATCTAGACAATTGTTTTAGGGAAATTGGGCGCCCTGAACTTTTTTTCAAACCCGAACTCCATCACGAAACAGGATGTTATGTCTGTGAAGAAGGCCTTTATTACTCTACGCTATCTAGACAGGGAGGCCGGTGAAATAACGAAGGGAAGCGTACGTAAACATGTGATACTAAAAACAACCATATTCATGGAACCGTACCTGTCATGGCCAATGACAGGTTACGATCGCTTCCTGTTGACAAGATTCAGGCTGGACTTGTTTCACTTATTGCTGGCCGTGCCAAAGGGAGCTCATCGTGGTCAAGTGTTGCCGGCTTGCGGTTGCGACGAAAAGTCTCCGCAAGACCTGGCACACTTTTTATTCTTCTTCTCATTTTATGATACTCCACGCAGGCTCTTTATAAAACCCTGTCTTAAAAAATTGCATTTCACCCAATACAGACCAGCACTCTATTATTTGCAGATGTTAGGGTGGGACTGCACTTTATTTGTGTGTAGTTTTTAAAAAGTGGCTCTTAAATTTAGAAAAAGCATGGAGGGTTAACTGCTTTTGTAATTTGATACATTTTTAGCTAAACCAATTTTATTTTTATTATGACTGTTCAATTAATTCTAGAGTGTATGCCTTGCCTGTAAAAATTCGTTTTTTATCCTTATAATTACAGATGCTAAACATAATCAAGTCATTTTTTAAAACCTTTTCATGTAATCATGTGTTAATATATGTTTTGTTTGTAACACTTTTATGGTTGTTTTTTTAAATAACCGAATAAAATTATTTGATTGATTGATTGACTCTGCCCAAGATCTTGAAGGCAGAGTCAATAAGGGAAATGGGGCGATAACACCCTGGGTCCTCCCGGTTTCCCTTTTTAAAAATGGGTACGATGATGGATGTTGCCCATGTTTCGGGGAAGATTCCTTCATTTATTGCCCCAAAGACTCTAGCTAGCACTCTGGACCAAAGTGTCGGACAGTATTTAAAAAAGTCCGCCGGCACACCATCGGGGCCAGGCGCCTTATTTTTTGTAGACTCCATTATAGCTTTGTGGACCTCCTCCTCAGTAAACTCTACTGTAGCTAAATAATGGTCCATCTCCATTGTACCTACTGTTTCATTACCTCCAAATACGTTGCTAAAATGCTGCACCCACTTCTCATCAGGAATCACACAATCAGTGACCGTATTATCATCCCCCGAAAAGAAAGAATGATTTATAATGTCCCAAAATGGTTTACTGTCTCGAAGGACATCTATAGTAAGGAGGTCATTCCATGCATTATTTTTAATCTCATTTTTCCTTGCCTTGATATTTGCTTTATAATCCCGCCTCAAGTTTGAAATTACAACCTTGTCTCTTACCTTGGCCTTTACGGCCTGTTTCAGAGCTCTATAGGACCGTGAGCATTTAGTGTCGAACCATTTATGAGGCTTTGTAGGGAACTGTAATAAGGGTTTTGTGAGGTCCCTGGCGGTTTGTGCACAGATGGAATCAAAAGCTGCTATGATTTGGGGGTTTGGAGTGGTATAATCCATAGAAATTTCCAGTGATCCCTCAATTTTGGGCAGTAAAGTGTCCATAAACGTTTCCTCCACAACCCTACCCCATTTAAGCCGTCTGCCCTGGTCACTGGGCACCGCCATGGTGCAAACCCGGGGTTGTCCCACTTGTTTGCGCCATAAATCACTCCAGTGTAACTCCACCGACAGAGGATTATGATCGCTATGGGGTGAGGCAGATGCCTTATAATCTTTCACCTTTGAAATAAGGCCTGGGGAAATTAATATGTAGTCGATAACCGACCCATTTGTCGAGCCTTTATAAGTGTGTACCATCTCATTTATTCCTGTGTTGAATGGTTCATACATGTTAAAACTAGCTAGCAATAGTTCAAGCGCCTCCCCTGTTTTGGTATGTTCAAAGTGAGGGGTGTCTGCTCCGTTAGGGGCCTGTAAAACACCTGAGTGGCACAGTACTTTACATTGGTGACTGTTAAAATCTCCCATCAAAAGGATCTCAAAAGGAATATGTGTATTTTGACTATAATTATTCAAGAAGTTCTCCAGGTGGTCCACATGATCAGTTTCTGTTTGTCCTCCCCATGCATTATAAAAATTGATTACGAGTAGGGTGCACCCTGGGGAAACTGTCCATTCTATTGTCAAGATATTGGGCGAACCTGAATCCAACTGATTAAAAGACCCCGCTAGCTCTAAAGAGAAGAGTAAAGTAAGCCCCCCTTTTCGCTCTACCTGCATTGCTTGGGATGGCTGGTACTGTGAAACTTGAGAAACCATCCAATAAGAAGGTTGGTGAGGTGTCCCACGTTTCTTGGATGGCTATCACCTGGTGTCTGGAGATATAATTAACCCAAGTTGGGTCTGACCTTTTAGCTCTCGTCCCTGCGACGTTCCAGGTCAGGAATGTACATAGGGATGGAGCCACCACCTCAGGGGGTACTGGTGTTGGGGTCACTGTTAAGACTGATTGTCAGTCGTTAGTGTTTAAATCGGCTAATGGGTCAAATCGATTTACTAGATCCAGGTTTAGGCCTTCGCTATTGGGTGTTGGTCTATTTTGTCTTACTTTACTAGATACTGTTTGCCACCCATTTCCCACTGTCCCTATGTTGGGGATTGTATTCATGTGTGTGTTAAGTCGGGTATGCCCCCTTAACGGAGGATAAAAGAACCCTAAGGGGACCGCTCTGAGGGTATAATTTTCTCGTATATCTGACCCATCCCAAAACAAGCTATTCGGGCAATAGGCGTTATCAAAATTTATCACCACACAGTCACCTTTCACGGTTTTGGCTCGCTTCCCCACCCAGCCCACCCTTCTCGCTAAGATAATGCTGGAGGAAGTGTTTGATTCTCCACTACTGGAGTCATCACACAATTTTTTTGCCTTCCTCATAAGGGTAGCAGTAGATTCGACCTTTCCTTTTCTTAGCGGGGGGACCCCTATAAAAACTGCCACAAAAGGTACTACTGTTGGGGGCAGATTTAGATGGATCTTACATTCTGGATGCGTATGCTCCCTTGCTGAAGAAGGAACCCCCTGTGAGAAATTGGATTTGAGTGGTTGGGGTTTCTCATTCATGCTTGGCCCTACGCTGTTTACTGCCATGGTGTTATTAATGGGTGATGGTAACAATGATTTTGCCCGCAATTTTGTGTGGCATTCAGATCCCAGTGTGTGACCTTTGTGGGCACTATCACATTTTTTAACTAATTCGTCTATCAAGACACTTTTTTTAACAATCCTTCAAGGCATGTATTCATAGTGTCAACAATGTCCTTCGCAATACCCACTAATAAAGGTTCAATCCGTTCCTCAAAAAGAGCATCAAGGTGATCCTTTAAAGTGTCCTCCGCCACTTTTCTAACTTCGGGGTCCCCCTCTCCCTTCTTCCTCTTTTTCGATGTCGGTTTTGAAATTGCAGGTGGGTCCAGAGTCACTATGGGTTGCAAAACGTGTGGAGCACATGCTTGTGTCAAACTAGGGGCTGAAGCGGGTTTCACTATAATGACATCAGGCTCTAAGGGGATGCCTTGCACTGAAGTTAGTTCTGTTGAGGTGGGAGAGACGGCTAATAAGCCCAGTTCTTGCTGTGCCGTAGCGATTTCTTTAGACAAAGCCCCAACCGAGGTGGTAAGGTAAGACATAATGGAGTCAGATTGTTTAGCGACTTTTGCCTTTTTCCCCCCTTCATCCACAGTCGCTCCATTTTTGCGCTTACCCATCTTATCGGCAGATGTATGATGGGCGGCCCAGCCCTGCCTGGTCCTGCCGTGGACTGCCGTAGACTGTCCCGCCCTTGTCGCGCGCCTCTGCCTTATGTAGCGCCTCCAGGCGCGCTGGTCTCGTGGCAGGTGTGCGGGGTGGCCGGGGTTGCTGGGAAATGTAGTTCCCGATTGGAACTACTGCCGTTGCCCCCACGGCGCTCTCGGGTATCTGGCCGTTCCCCTCACGACGTTCAGGTGAGAGTCAAGCTGTCCCCCAGAGATGTCCCTCGCAAAAGGCGCCTCCAGGCGCGCTGGTCTCGTGGCAGGTGTGCGGGGTGGCCGGGGTTACTGGGAAATGTAGTTCCCGATTGGAACTACTGCCGTTGCCCTCATGGCGCTCTCGGGTGTCTGGCCCTTCCCCTCACGGCTTTCAGGTGAGAGTCAAGCTGTCCCCCAGAGATGTCCTTCTAGTCAATAAGGGACTCTTTGTTGACAGGGGCGTCTTGACCAAAGGTGTAATAGACAACTGAGCCGTTGACAATGATGTCGTTGATGGAATCTTTGTCGACGGGCTCGTCTACGACGGAATCGTCGTCGACGGTGCTGCCTTCGATGGATTCTTCGTCGACAGGGCTTCCGTCGACGGTCTTGTCGTCGACGGGCTCTTAGTCGTCGATGACTTTGACGTCGACAGGATTTTCGTTGACAATGACTTTGTAGATGAAGGAACCGTCATCGATGGGATTGACGTCCAAGCTGTCGTCGACGGCGATTTAGATGGAGTGACAGAAGAGGATTCCTTAGTCCCAGAAGACTTATTTGTAGTAGAAAATTTTGAAGACACAATAGGAGAGGTTATAGGTCTTGTAGAGACCGTAGATGAAGTACTTGAAGTAGAAGAGGTCACAGAAACTGTGTGAGAAGACACCAGAGTAAGAGTCTTGATCTGGGCTATACTCACTGTTTTTGTAGCTGAAGATTTGGAAGACTCTGAAGGCGGAGATAAAGGTGATCCAGAAGGAGGAGAAGACGACCCCTTTGTGTGTTCTGAAGCTCTATGAGAGGATTTTTTATGTTTCCTCCTCTCAGGAGAAGGGCTGTCCCTTGATCTGGCTCTGGCTCTTTTGCTGGAAGTAGAGGCTCTGTCCTCCTCATCTGTAGAAGATGATTTGAGCCATAAAAGAACCCTTGCCTCCCTGTTCCTGATGGTTTTGGCAGGGAAGGTTCGACAAATCCTACAATCCTTAACAATATAGTTAGGATGTAGACAGTAGATGCAGTTTTTATGCTGATCATCTACATGGACCCTCTTTTTATCACAGGTCCTGCAAGCTTTGAAGAGAGCTTTCTTTTCAGACATTCTGAAAGAAAAAGGAGAAACTGAGTAGGCACTCAGGGAGACTCCCTTCCACACGACGTGCGGTGAAAATCTGAGGAGAACTGCCTCTGCTGGGAAGGTTCTAGAGGGTGCTGGTATCTGATTGGTTGGAACTATTTTTCGGTTTGAGGTTCCGTGACGGTTCCGTGACGACTTGAACCCGTGTTTTCAAGTTTGTCGGAAATACATAACATTAGTATCAGCGAACCGCAAATGATCCATTTAGCATATCCTGGTGTTTTCGCTACGTTACGAGCAAGAGCACTCCTGTTATGAACACATTTCTGATCTACCCATGGCATACATCTTAGATCATGGCCGCCATTTTGTGGTTCCTTGCCCTCACATATGCAATAGCCTCTGATCATTTCATTCACTTCACTTTGATTAAAGACACGTAGCCTTAGCCGGAGATTCACCTCTTACATGACACGTACACCTTAAACCAGATCACGCTGAAGCTGCATGACTCGACAAAGGCTGCCTCCTCTGCCCAAGGCCAGCCCACCTGAACTGGTTTTCCTGTCCATTGTACCTGATCATGATTAGGCGGCCGAAGCCGGTAGCCTTGCCCATTTACAACCCACAAACATCTCTTATCCCGTTTTCTATCTTCTGCACCTGGCTCTGCTCCTTTTCCTTCTGGGCCTTTATTAGGGGGAGGTAACGAACTTTACGATGAGGCGGTCCGGCTCTTGAATGCAATATTGACAAGGGATTGTGATGGACTAGTGGGAACCCCTCTTCGTGATGTTTGGTATCAGATATTATCGACAGTTCCTGTGTAACGCCAAATATTTATTGTTTAGAGACACAAAGGTTTGGGAGTGTACCGACATGTGAAATATTTGCCTAGAGCATAAATTTTGGTATATAAGGAGCAACCCTCAATGTACAAATCGAACAGTCTCCTAGATTCTGCCCGTGTGTAGATTCTGTGACTTCTGTGTCCCTGCAGTAATAAACCTTTGGTCTTTGACGCCACCATCGAGAAGCCCGTGTTTCTGTTCATTTGTGCACCAAGGCAGGTGGGACTCCGGGGTCTTTGGGTGTTGTACCCTGACACCTCTGGACGGAACCAAAAAGTCCAGAACTCCAATTGGCGCCCAACGTGGGGCGACGTCATTCGGTACCGGTCCAAAAGCCTGAAGAGTTCGAGAAGCTTCGTGTGAAGATTCCTGAGGGAGGCGCCCCACTTCATCGATCCCGGCATATCGCAAAAGTGGCCCTGAAGTTCTCTTCCACGAGGGTTCCCGTTCAGGACGGCTGCAGTGGGCCGTTGCCTTGACCGTCGCCCTGTCTTGGACCCGAAGTGGTGCAGTCCTTAGTACAGCGAAACGTGACGGGTTTCTCCTTGGTGACGTCTTCAGTGCCTCAGTTAAGTATTTAGTGATAGCTAGCTGGTTACTTTTGTGAGGATTGTTAAAAATCCTTGATCGGTTCTTGGTTTGGTTTGGTTTCGTAAGATTATCACTAGTTGTTCTGGTTACGATAATCTATTTGGTTCAGTTTTGGGTATCGATACATCAGTTCGTTTTTGGTAGGCCTAAGTTCTTGGTTCAAGTGCACAATTTGTTCCGTGTTTGTTTGTTTTGTGTTCCAGACTGAAAATGGTAAGTCGGAAAATGTTGTCTTGTTTTAGTTGCAACAGTGACTCACAATTAGAGGATTCCTGTCTGGTTCCTCCGATTGGGACTCCCCTATATGACCTATATTGTAAGTATGGTGTGGGTCCTATAACTTATAATGAGATATGGGTCCGTTATTGTAAGAAGGATGGTGTCCTTAGCTGGCCACTGCATGGTAGTTTTGAACAAGAGATTCTCGACAATTTAGAAGCGAAATTGTTTAGGAAGAAAGCCCGGCCGGCAATGTTTGACTCTTTTCGTTATTGGCGAAAAGAATCCAAACAGAGAGAAATAAAAAGGTTGAAGAAAGAACAAAAAGAGCAAGAGGAGTTAACTCTAGAGCAAGCAACTAAACAACTGCAAAATAATGAGTGCGAAAAGGCTATAGATGTAGCCATTAGAGAGCATAACTTAGCGATTGACAAGTGCTATCCTGCCTTGCCATCGAAAATGGCTAAGATACTGGAGGATCCCGAAAACGATCCTCTGCTATCTTATCTGTTACGTTCACCTCCACCGTACGCACAAGGTGCTGCGACTCAACTTGTACCGAATGTTCAATTGCCGGTTGCTGGACAACCTGGTGTTCCTGTTCCTCAGAATCAAGTTCCTATACCTCCTGTGGTGAATGTAAATGTTCCTACAGCTCCTCCTCTTCCCGCACTGCCCGCTCCTATACCTACCACTGTACCTATTGGTCCTCAAACTATTTTCCTCGATACTCCTACTGTTTCGTCATCTATTCCTACCTCTACTGCGTTCTCTATGTCTGCGAGTGTACTAACTCCACTTTCTGTTCGTCGAAGAATCACTGATTCTGTTACTAATATGCTGTCTCCTATATATAAAACCTTGATTAAGACTCCTACTCCTGACTCTGTTCAGAGACGGAGTCAGCTTCCAAGTACTGAGGAACGGGGAGTTTTAGACTCCACAGCTCTCAGATGGATTACGAAAGTTAGAAGATATAGTACGAAAGATGTGTTAGAGACATTTATGCAATGGGGAGAGCCAACGCAGCGATACGTCTTCGACGAGATGTGCTCGTTGTTGCGTGAGGAAATAGAAGAAGACGATGTCGAATCAGATTTGGAAGATTTAATTAAAATTCAAAAAGAGTTTGCTGCTGGAATGATAGTGGGCGATAATATAAAGGAAGCGATGGAACTCATTTTGAGTTTTAGGAATGATCCATCTCTTCGTTCACCGAGAGATTTAGAGAAAGGTAGAATGAAGCCAAGTCGCCAATATCCTATGAGGGAAGTTCCTCCAATTTGGCGCGAGGCAGTACAACGTGATGATAATGCGGGTATTGCAGCTGCTCCAGCACAGTTCCAAAGAGTATGGATACATATTCCATGGAAGCGAGCAGAAGTGTTAGCAGTGAAACAGGCCTTACCAGATCCACGTAAGAATCCGGCTGGATATTACAAGGAATTGACACAGACAGTTGAGGCTTGTATAATGAACTTAGCCGACATTGATATGTTGTTTGGTAATGTAGTTCCACAACCAGTATGGGCTAAAATTCGTAGAGAGGATCATCAGGCTGCCTTAGGTGGTGATTGGGCAGCTATCACTGCAGCGGATGCTCAACAAATAGGTGGTGCAAAACCCGAACCCCTAATTGCTAATCTTCCAGGTAGAATAATTGATTTAATGAAGACTTTGATGCCTGCATTGCGTGTTAATTGGGATAAATTATCCGCATGCAAGCAGAAGAAAGACGAAAGTGTCTCCGACTTCTTCACGAGGTTCGAAGAAACTTTTGTAGACCATAGTGGTCAGGATATGAGCACTGAAGGAGGACAGAGATTGTTTGTCGATAAATTTGTGCATAATTTGTTACCTGAATTATGCAATAAATTGAAAGACTCAGAAAGTGCGTGGGCTGTATCTACGACAGCGCAAATACTTGCGACTGCGCAATACTACGAAAATAGGGATAAAGAGGAAAAGGAAAAATCAGAGAAGAAAACGAAAGATTTAAAAACTAAAGTTCTTTTGCAGCAGGCGTATCCGCCTCGCGCGAATCAGACTAATACGCAGCAAAACTCATATCAAAGGACAGATTATAATACATCAAGGCCTCAATATCAGTGGAATCAGTGCGCGTATTGTAAGAAAGAGGGTCACTATAAAAATGATTGTCAGATCTTAGCGCAAAATAATGCGGCAGCAGCTCAGAGAGGTCGTGGTGGTTTTGCACAGAATTCTAGAGGTCGGGGACGAGGTGCTATGCCTCCACAAACGAATGATCGTCCTTCTAATCACTTTGATCAACAAAATGTACAGTCAGCTCAACAGAATAGATCTCAGCAATATCTTGTTGAGGATTATTGTGAAGTTGAAGAGGGATTTCAACAAAATGGGTACTAGGACAGCCATGGACAGAGAGAGGGAGTAGTATCAGTTCCAGTGGATCAGAGTGGGCTTTATGTCGCAGTAGCAACATCAGGTGTAGTCGAACCGTTTCTGTTGGATACTGGTGCCGCGAAAAGTTCTATAATTCATGCGAAACTCCCTGGCGCACCTTTGTCTGGCTCAACAAATGTTTCCGTAGGTTTTTCAGGCGCCCCTGTGTACAACCCGATATCTGGTCCTTTGTCTATTTCTGTTGGACCGTGTCAATTGAAAGCACCCTTAATTTTGACGACAGGTTGTAATGAAAATCTGCTTGGTTTAGATTTGTTAAAGCGACTATATGCGACATTGTACTGTTCTCCGGAAGGAGTACAGCTTACTTTGGGTAAAAGACTCACCTCTCCGATGTACTTGTCAATGGACGCACTCCCGCCGGAGCTACGTTCACTCCCTGATTCTCTTTGGGCGACTGGTCCCAATGATGTAGGTCTACTAGAAATTCCACCATATGTAGTAACTTTGAAAGCAAATGTAAAATTTCCAAGAATTCCCCAATATAAAATATCGAGTGAAGGTGAACGTGCACTCTTATTGATTGTGCAAGATTTGATTAAAAAAGGTGTGGTTGAAGAAACGCGAGGAAATATTTGTAATAGTCCTGTATTGCCGATCTTGAAACGAACAGATCCTACAAAGCCTCCAGTCTATAGGTTTGTCATAGACCTTAGAGAAGTTAATAAGATTGTAATTCCGCAGTTTCCTGTAGTGCCAGACATTACTGCCTTGCTAACATTGATTCCCGCTACAGCCAATTGGTTCTCAGTCATCGACTTGAAGAATGCCTTTTTCAGCATTCCGATAGCCGAGGAAAGCAGAGATATTTTTGGCTTCTGTTTAGGAGGTCGCAGTTTCAGATTTAAACGCGCTCCACAAGGCTACTGTGAAAGTCCATCTATTTACAGTCAAGCTTTAAAAAGTCAGTTGGATTCTTTTGTCCTTCCTCCAGGTTCTGCCCTAGTACAGTACGTAGATGATCTTTTGGTGGCTGCCGATGCCAAGGAAACTTGCAAGGCAGCTACAATTTCACTATTGCATCATTTGTCTAATTTGAATCATAAGGTGTCACCTTCCAAAATGCAATACTGCTGCCAAGAAGTAACCTACCTAGGTCACCTCTTATCAAAGGAGGGAAGGAAGTTGACCCCAGAAAGAATAAAAGCAATTACGCAGATGAGTGTTCCACGCACACAGAGGGAAGTACGTGCCTTTCTAGGTATTACCTCCTACTGTAGGCAATGGATCCCAAATTTTTCACTTTTAGCGAAACCATTGGTAGCTTTGACTGGGAAAAATGTTCCGAGTCCGGTGCCATGGTCTGATGAATGTCAAGAGAGTTTTATTGAGTTACGAAAAGCTTTGTGTTCAGCTCCTGTATTGGGCACACCTGATTACAGCAAGCCATTCACGCTCTACGTTCACGAAAGAGAAGGTTGCGCGTTGAGTGTCTTGACACAGAAGTTTGGTGATAAACAACGCCCTTGTGCGTATTTCTCATCAACATTAGATCCGGTAGCTAGAGCATTGCCTAGTTGTTTGAGGGCTACAGCGGCAGCTGCAGCTTCCATTCGACAATCTGCTGGTTTGGTGATGAACAATATGCTAGTGGTCATGGTTCCTCATGCAGTGGACACACTCATGAACCGAACGAAGACACAACACCTTACTAGTGCGAGATTATCTGGTTACGAGCTGACGTTATTAGCAAATCATATTCAGATCAAAAGATGCAATGTATTGAATCCAGCAACATTGTTGCCGACTGATCAAGAGTCGAGTGATTCTGAGCCACATGACTGTTATTTCAAAACGGAGGAAGAGACAAAAGGTCGTATCGACTTGAGAGATACTCCTCTATCCGACCCAGATGGTACGCTGTATGTGGACGGGTCATGTTTTAAATTGGAGAATGGTGATGTGACTGCTGCCTACGCGGTGACGACTTTGAAGACGATTGTGGAGACTGCAAGAGTGAGTCAGAATTCTGCCCAAGCTGCAGAGTTAATAGCTCTTACGAGAGCGTGTGTTTTAGCTGAGGGAAAGAGAGTGAATGTGTTTACAGATAGTCAGTACGCATTTGGCGTGGCCCATAGTTTTGGCCGGTTGTGGAGAGAAAGGGGTTTCATTACGTCCCATGGGACTAAGATTCAACATGGTCAGCTAGTTAACGACTTGTTGGAATCTCTAACCTTACCGACTGAAGTTGCGATTGTGAAGTGCAGTGCTCATAAAGCAATCACGGATGATGTTGGTCGGGGAAATGCCTTTGCTGATGAAACCGCTAAACAGACAGCTAGAGACATGATGAGTAGAATGTATGTTGCTACGTCTGCAAGATGGATTGCTGAGTCTGGAATGTGTGAGGACACAATGGAAAGTGTGAAAGAGATTCAGAAAGAAGCGACTGAGGAAGAGAAACGCGTATGGAGAGAAAGTACGGGCAAATTGGACTCGAATGGATGTTGGATCGATTTGACAGAACAGCAGCGTTGGATGTTGCCTGATGCGTATGTGCTTGCAGTAGTGACGATGGCGCATGGAGTGGCGCACATAAGTTCTAAAGGGATATGTAAGATGTTAGCTCCGGTTTGGAAGAATGAGGGAATCAGTAAGTGTGCAGAGAGAGTGGTGAAAAATTGTATGGTATGCTTGATGCATAATCCTGGCAAGGGAACTCCAACTCCAGCTGGTCATTTTGCTCCTCCTTCCTGTCCCTTTGAAGTAATACAGTTAGACTTCATTCACATGGAACGCTGCAACAATTTAAAATACGTCCTGGTGGTAGTTTGTGCTTTTTCCAGGTGGATAGAAGCATACCCACTAAAGGACAACACTGCTTTATCAACTGCCAAAATTCTTCTCAAAGAATTTTTCCCTAGGTATGGAATGCCACGGATTGTATGGTCAGATAACGGAAGTGAGTTTATAGGGAAAGTTATGCAGAGTGTGTGTGCTGGTCTAGGATTGAAACAAAAATTTCATAGTGCGAACCATCCCCAGTCAGCTGGTCTAGTGGAGGGTTATAATGGCACCCTCAAGCTTAAAATAGCCAAAATTCAAGCATCCACAGGTTTGGCTTGGCCAGACGCACTTCCTTTGGCCTTGTTATCAACGAGAGCAACAGTGCATTCTAGAATAGGGCTTTCTCCATATGAGATTGTTTTTGGCCGCCCGGCAAATGTCTGGGGTGTGCCAAGGCCTAAGCACTTTTGCTCCATTGAATATCCTATGTTGATAGACTACCTTTACGACTTGACTGCTAAATTAAGTCTTATTCATCAACAGGTTTTTGATGCTTTGCCAAAGCCTCCGGAGAGTCCAGGGCATCAACTGAAACCGGGTGACTTCATAGTGGTCCGGAACTTCGCGAGGACAAAGAATCTTCAGCCTCGCTACATCGGCCCCTTCCAAATCCTACTGGCAACGAGGACAGCTGTACGTGTTGCTGGCCGGAAGAACTGGATCCACGCTTCTCACGTAAAGCGTGTTCCACTGCCGCTGCCCTACGACGACTGGGTGAAGAAGGGAATTGGTGCCTCCGAATCTGAAATAACTCCAAAATTTGTCCCTTTCAGCGATGCCGATTTGATTTCTGACACTTTGAAACGTGACTCTCCTCTTGAAAAGACTACTTTGAACATTGAACATTTGTCTCCAGCATCAGAAGAAACTTTGCCATCTGCGAACGTAAACTCTGCAACAGCTGCTAGTGATACACTATTTTCCGATCCAACAGTACCAGCAAAGAAAAGATACAATCTTAGAAGCTATAAAACGAACTAATAAAGCAGGCAACTGCATATTGTGCTTTGGATACACATATACATTGAACTTTTTGCTTTTCAGCCAGGAAGTTTGCTATTGTTTATTGTTTTTTAAATTGCCTTGCCGTCTGGGTAGCCGTAGGGTCGTGGCTGTGTGCCTAGTTTGAATTTGCAGGGGTCTGACACAAGGTCGATCTTTCTGTTAGTACTGGGAACTCCCAGGGCTGACAGAGGCATTTTCATCTACGTACACATCATCAGTGGTCGCGAGCGGATTGTAGAAGATGGAACTTCCTGCGCTGCAACGAGAAAATGTGATTTACGCTCGCAGAAACAGACTAAATAGAATTCTTCATAGCAAATGTTTCTTGATGCAATGTGCCATTACATTTTTGATTGTTTTAGCAACACTGGTGGGTGGAATTGTCTTTAGCATAAATTTGATTTTTGTGCCAGTATCTACAGTACCTCCCCTTGATCCTGCTATTTCTACTGTTTCTTCTATACACTCTTTTCACTCGTTTCCGGAACATGAGCAAGCTCGACGCTCAGAATTCATTAATAATACTTTTGTACAGCTCTTGCACCAACACCAACTGGTAGTTAACACGACAGACTGTTGGGTGTGTGGCTTGATACCCCACACTATGGATAAAGGTATTCCCTATCTGGTTTTGCCTTTCAGCTACAATGGATCATTTCAGGCCCTTCAAACCATCTTTGCTTATGCTCTTGAGACCTATCCTCCACGCCCACCACGCTCCACTAAATATAACTCTGCCAACAAAGCTTTAGTCCAGGGAATTATTGACATGATCAAAGACGTCAATAATACTCCATCTTACCCTAGAGACGAATTGCGAGTATATTTAAGTTGGAATACTTCAGAGTATCGCCTTAGTTTAGGAGAAAGCAAGCGTAAAAGCTCAACTCCAATCTGGGTCGTACCTCACCGAGGTCAGGTCTGTTTGCAAGGTAATGGGAGAAATCCGAGAGCTCAGCTAGGGAGGAGTGAGTGCGTAGAGACTTATGTGTTTCCGGCTAACTCTTCCCCTGCCTTCCTTACTGCCAGGGGTACCTACTTCATCTGTCGAGACAGAGCTTATACATGGTTGCCTGCTGACTTTTCAGGTTCATGTTATATTGCTCGATTGTTGCCTCCGACATACACTGCTTCACCGGATTACCACAGAATAAGAGTAGCTAGAGGTGTTTTCAGTAAGGAAGATACCGCTGGTCAGGAAGCTGGAGACTTCTTCAAAGGCTTCCTTCCGTTCTGGGGGCCTATGGCCAATAGTAGAAACATACGTCAGCTAACACGGGTAGTTGAATCTACTATTACCGAAACTGCTGGTGCCCTTAGCAATCTGACAGCTGAGCTTCAGGCGGATAGGCTCATGACATTGCAGAACCGTATGGTTCTAGATGTTATACTTGCAGATCGAGGTGGGGTATGCAGAATGATCCAATCGAGCTGCTGTGTCTTTATTCCTAATAATGCTCCAACAGTTTACGAGGCGATCTCTAAGTTGCACAAGATTTCGGACTCCATACATGTAGATGAGGGAAACTGGTCCTTTATGGAGTGGGTTTGGACTCTGATCTCAGCGTGGGGATGGAAGGTTCTAATGGTCATTGGTGTCATCTTAATTTTACTATTCTCATGTTGTCTGATTATCCAGTGTGGTCCTGCTCTGTGTAGTCTTTGTGCTGCAACCTGTTTTAGGAAACCACCTGCATTTGGAGAAAAGACACGAGAAAGGATGATGATACAACAGCATGTCACTGACCTGATGAGCATAGAACTAGATTCAGACATAGATTGAGTAATTGCCTATGTAAGGGCAAAAGGAGGGTCTGAGGTTCCGTGACGGTTCCGTGACGACTTGAACCCGTGTTTTCAAGTTTGTCGGAAATACATAACATTAGTATCAGCGAACCGCAAATGATCCATTTAGCATATCCTGGTGTTTTCGCTACGTTACGAGCAAGAGCACTCCTGTTATGAACACATTTCTGATCTACCCATGGCATACATCTTAGATCATGGCCGCCATTTTGTGGTTCCTTGCCCTCACATATGCAATAGCCTCTGATCATTTCATTCACTTCACTTTGATTAAAGACACGTAGCCTTAGCCGGAGATTCACCTCTTACATGACACGTACACCTTAAACCAGATCACGCTGAAGCTGCATGACTCGACAAAGGCTGCCTCCTCTGCCCAAGGCCAGCCCACCTGAACTGGTTTTCCTGTCCATTGTACCTGATCATGATTAGGCGGCCGAAGCCGGTAGCCTTGCCCATTTACAACCCACAAACATCTCTTATCCCGTTTTCTATCTTCTGCACCTGGCTCTGCTCCTTTTCCTTCTGGGCCTTTATTAGGGGGAGGTAACGAACTTTACGATGAGGCGGTCCGGCTCTTGAATGCAATATTGACAAGGGATTGTGATGGACTAGTGGGAACCCCTCTTCGTGATGTTTGGTATCAGATATTATCGACAGTTCCTGTGTAACGCCAAATATTTATTGTTTAGAGACACAAAGGTTTGGGAGTGTACCGACATGTGAAATATTTGCCTAGAGCATAAATTTTGGTATATAAGGAGCAACCCTCAATGTACAAATCGAACAGTCTCCTAGATTCTGCCCGTGTGTAGATTCTGTGACTTCTGTGTCCCTGCAGTAATAAACCTTTGGTCTTTGACGCCACCATCGAGAAGCCCGTGTTTCTGTTCATTTGTGCACCAAGGCAGGTGGGACTCCGGGGTCTTTGGGTGTTGTACCCTGACACCTCTGGACGGAACCAAAAAGTCCAGAACTCCAGGTTCTTTTCATACAAAAAGGTAGATAGGCTACTAAGCTTTGGGCCTTTTGGGCCTATTGTCTTGACAGCCTACTACAGTTTCTTACTAAGGCACTGCTTTTGTATGTATTATTACCGTGGGACTACTGCCTCGGCGACGGGGAATGATTCAGGCATGTGAATCTATGAAAGATACCCCAATACTAGATAATTTGTTATGCCTTTAATGAGGGGAAAGGATGACCACAAGACGTTAACTGTATAGGATTCGAGACCCGCAAAACCACCAAGTGTGCATGCTGTACTTCACAACTTCGGCACGTGGTTGCACAGAGGGTGCCATGTATACAAGGAACTCTGGCGCAGGATGCCCGGTGTGTCACGATGCTCCGAGCCGATGCAAGTTTAAAAATAAATCTGAGTTAATGTGTTTTATTGCCAGGGCAAACAGCGCCCTTCCCACACTTTCTCTGTGGACTTCAAGAGCCACATCTGCATAGTGACTGTATGCGCATGCCAGCATGCAATGCAAGTGGTACAAGCCCAAACGATGAAATGGAAGGTGGTTTTACCAAATTGTACACAGCAATTTCAGGAGCTGACCCAGAGTGTTAGGTCTTAATTACGGGTAGTGGATACTTTTTAATGCCAGCAGACATTCGCAAAGTTCTTGATTTTCACAATTCACTAGTTTGCAATGTTTCCCGGTGTAACCTCCTCCGCCTTTGCAGAATAAAACTTTTCTGCGCAGTGCGAGATAATTTTCTTTGCTCCTATACATCATTTCGACTCAGGTCAACCCCAGCCAAGATCGAAAATGGATGCAGTATTTTTCGCTACAGATTTGATACTTCTAAACACATTAACAAACGTACATCAATTGCTTTTCTGCAAGTTTACCCTTTGGCAAATACATTGTTCTAAAAGTCCAGATTTTCACGCAAATGTTGAGTAACCACATAGGTGCTTTTTACACAGAACTGCAAAAAGATTTTAAATATGACACATCCAGCTTCACACTGGTCTAACCAGAAATTAGGAGAGGAGAGTCAGGCATTTGTAAGGGAAGAGGTTCACTGACGTATTCGGAAAAGTTTGAAAAATCGACATGCCTAAGCCTCCGATCCAAAGACTAGTAGATTTACGGATGAGTCAGTTACATCATATAAGGGTCCTCAGGTTTTTAGAGGCACCAGACTCTTGCTTATTTGCCTGTGCATCTTTCGTAATCAGAAAGCCGTAGGTGCGATAGAAGTATGAGTGACAAAGACACAGAAGAGGCAAGGTCAGAGGTTGAACAGAGTATGCATGAACTGGAAAAGGCATGCTGGAAGCTAAGCATCTTTGCATCATAGGAAGGTCTTTAAATGGTCCTGGGTGTTCTGGGGACTAAAGAAGATCTGCATAGAGAATGTGGATCCTGTGGGGTTCACAGAGTAAACTGACAAGTTTTAAGGGCGGGGCTATTTTGGAAGAGATGTGAAGGATGCATAGGGTCTTTCCAAGCAAATTACATGTTTGGAAAGGCCTTTCATGAGGTCCATGCTTGGAATTTTGACTTACATTGCTACAAAGAAATTATGGGTGTAGTTTTTAGGTAGTCCCTTAACTTGTCAAATGAAAGTCCAGAATCGGAAAAGTTAAGGTGCTGTTAACACAGAGTCACTCTCTTTCCTGCTGGTGTGACTTGTGTGGTCTATCATCGGAAATTTTGTTTTTTAACTCCTCCCACCAAGTGTACAAAGTATTTTGTAACCATGTTCTCTCTTCTCCTCTTTCACACTTCTGTTCCACGGTTATCTCTATCTATTCCTGCTTGTTATTCTCTGCTTCTAGGCATCTTGAATTGTCAGTCTTCTTGGCCGCCAGCCTCCTCTCCTGCCCCCTCCACCAACAGCTCTCACTCAAACAATGTCTGTCATTTATCTGCAAAATTATAAGAACTCAGTAAACTATTATTTTCAACTCCCTTACAATAAAGTTACTGTTAAAGATTGCATCGTTCAGGGGTATTGGACCTTGTTTGATTAAATGTGAATCATCACCTCGTTCTGCATTCCTCGTCCTATTCCTTACTTTTGCTGTATTATGGCCATGCCTCCCTTTATCACCCCTCCAAAAGTGCAATTTTTCCCTTTCTTCAAAAAAACCCAGTACTGTATGAGACCCCCCCTCCAAACCCCAGTTCACATGGTGGCTTCAGATTTGAAGACTCCCGCATGTTACACTGCACGGCAGAGGATGAAAGTGCTGTGCTCCTCCTTGTGAAGCGGTACAAAAGGGGGTGGTGATGGACGGAGCACCTGAACCAATCAAACACTCACACCCAGTCAAGAGATCTGGGTTTAATCCAACACCGTTCTTTAGCCCACTCTGCCACCACAGTTCAGACATGGCTATATGCAAATCAGTCTGACCCTGTGCCTCATGGGAACAGTCCAGCCCGAACTGCTAAGCCTTGCCTTCCCTGGACCGGAAACAAGCTTCCGAGGACCGGTTTCTGGCATTCGAGCCGTCTTCAGCCCGGCTTGCTTGAATCCAGTGGTGTGGAGAGCATGGGACTCACGTCTGAGCATACCCATCCCACTCGGGGTGACAATTGCAAAAACCACAGTTGATGGACAGAATGCAGAACAATGTCATACATTCACCCCAGTACAGTGATCTGGGCCTATATCCATCGTTTTTTTGCACTCCACACCACCCCAGTTCAAACATGGCCAAATGCAAATCAGTCTGACCCTGTGCCTCATGGGAACAGTCCAGCCCGAACTGCCAAGCCATCCCTTCCCTGGACCAGAAACAAGCTTCCGAGGACCGGTTTCTGGCCTAAGTTGGCAGGGTATGCTCAGACGTGAGTCCCTTGCTCACTTGGCCACTGGGTTCAAGATAGCCTGGCTGATGAGGATTATGAATCCGAAACCGGTCCCAGGATGCTTGTTTCCGTTCCAGGGAAGACATGGCTTGGCAGTTCGGGCTGGACTGTTCCCATGCAGCACACGGCCAGACTGATTTGCATATGGCCATGTCTGAACTGGGGTGGCTAAGTGAGCTAAAGAATGGTGATGGATTAAACCCAGATCAGTTGACTGGGGGTGAGTGTTTGATTTGTTCAAACGCTCCGTCCATCATCCCCTTTTGTTTCGCTTTGTTCGCCCTAAGTTGGCAGGGTATGCTCAGACGTGAGTCCCTTGCTCACTTGGCCACTGGATTCAAGATAGCCTGGCTGATGAGGATTATGAATCCGAAACCGGTCCCCGGATGCTTGTTTCCGGTCCAGGGAAGACATGGCTTGGCAGTTCGGGCTGGACTGTTCCCATGAGACACAGGGTCAGACTGATTTGCATATGGCCATGTCTGAACTGGGGTGGCTGAGTGAGCTAAAGAATGGTGATGGATTAAACCCAGATCAGTTGACTGGGGGTGAGTGTTTGATTTGCTCAAACGCTCCGTCCATCATTCCCTTTTGTTTCCCCTCCTTGTGAAGGGCACGCCCTGGGTTTGGGGCAAACAGTGGATGTCACAGTAGTACCTGCCTCAGTGAAAATGTAAACTGTCCAGTCAGTTCAATGCACGACCTACAACACCTGATCCTTCAAAGTTACACAAGTGCAAAGGTCCTCTGATATACTGTATAAATCACATGTTGCATACCTCTGCCTGTTTGGTTTTCTTGATGGCAGATGCAGACTAAATTTTAACTGTTGAAAGCCAGTGGCTTCTTTGATGACCCACATCCCTCCGCAGTTATTGAAAATGTGTTTGTGTTTTATTTGTTTTGGGAATTTGTCTAATCCTGATTTATTTGTTGACATGATTCATTGAGTTCAGCATAATTTCTCCTTCCTGTATAACAAACAAACACTCTCAGACAATTTAAACAGGTCTATTTCAAAGTTGAATAGTCTGCTAAAACACGTTCCATTGATTTAAGGCATAAAAGGCACATCAACAACGTGCCCAGCCTCCCAAACCCTTCATCTCCCTTATGACATCTCACCACCCACCACTAGAAACCCCCCTACCTCAATGCCCTCACCCAGTACCCTCCCCTGCAGTTCCAATCATTCAACTGCTCATCCCAACTTCACCTCCCCCTAACTGCCTTCGCCCCCTTAACCAGGTTATTTTCCCTCACCGCACTCCACTTCTGTCCACTTGGACCTCTCTTCGTCCACCAATCTGAAAACACCTCTCCACCCCCTCCCGGCCTCCCAACGCTCACACTCCACAGACCGCTCCCCCCAGACAAATCTGATCCTTCTCCTCCCCCAACCCCTTCTCTCTCCCAGCCCCTACCACTCCTTTGACTCAGACTCTATCTAATATTGAAAGCTCTCTCCTTTCCCTGGCATCTAAACGCTTCCAGCTCAGGAATGATCTTAACATGTCGTACGAACTTGCTCAACTCAGGAAAGACTTTAACTCCCTGTCCTCTGAAATCCGTTTTAACCACTTGATCTCCCCAAGCCATGACTCACCAAACAACTCCAAATCTCAACATTGGAGATCCTTCCCTCGCTGCAACTGTTCCCATAGGCCCTCCCGTGCCATGAACCATCTCTCCCCCACAGACCTCCTTTACCTCTGTAACTCTTACCTCCCAAACTATCCAACTGACCCCACCACCCCCACTCTACCATCCCTGTGATCCTGGGGACGAGCAGAGTCCCTTCATCCCCCATCTCTCCTAGACCCCCAACACAACTTACCACTATCCAAATATGCCCCCCAAACAAATTGATAGCCCTCGCATGCATGCTAGTCAACTGCCGCTCAGCTGTCTGGCATGTGACTGAAATAGCTGAAACCATCCTCCGCGATGATATTGACATTGCCTTCCTCACGGAAATTTGGCTCAATTACCACTCTACTTCCATCCTTGACCTACTCTCCCCCTCCAGGTTACTCCATACTCAGAAAAGATAGAGACGTTGGAGTTGGAGGTTGTCTAGCCATCATCTTTAAAAACAAACTCCAAATCTCGCTTGTTAAAAACACTGACTCCACCGCCTTCGAATACCTCGGAGCTGAACTTAAAATCCAGGGCGCCCCTCCTATTCGCCTACTTAACATTTACCATCCTCCTGGTGAATCCCTTCCCTTTGCTGAGGAACTTTCGGACCTCTTCACCCAATCCTCACTCTCCAGCTCAAAAAACCTCTTCGTTGGAGGCTTCAACCTCCACTGGAATGACAGCAAAGACCCTGCAGTTAATCTCCTCTTGAATCCCCTGGCGATCAGTTACCTTAAAGAAATCTGTCACTCTCCAACCCACTCCAAAGGGGCCACTCGCGATGCCATCATCACTAACGACGATTTGGCCTTCCTTGCCTGCTTCATCTCGGTCTACTGGTCCGACCATCACCTCATCCTCTTTACGATCAACACCATGAACCCCCCATCCACGCCAAAAGCACCAAACTCAAGAAATTGACCAAAACGTTCATCTTATCTCCCCCGGCGAACTCGAAATGAAAATCAAAATTCAACTCCTGCTAGCTTCCCTCTTCCAAAATGCTAACTCCCTCACCAAACACTATAATAAATCAGTTACTGTCCTAGACCAATTTCCCCCACCCCACAAACTTAAAACCCAAAGAAACATTCCTTCCAAATCCTGGTTCAACTCTGATCTCAACAACTAAAGGTGCTCTCTTAGACAATCTGCAAGAACATAGAGGCAACAGCCGTCCCCCTCTCATCTAGCCCTCCTCCGATCTGCTAGGTCCAACTACAAGAAACACATCCTCAATGAAAAGTCTGCCTTCTTCCGCACACAGCTTGAATTATTCAGCATGCACAACCTACAACACCTGATCCTTCAAAGTTACACAAGTGCAAAGGTCCTCTGATATACTGTATACATCACATGTTGCATACCTCTACCTATTTGGTTTTCTTGATGTCAAAAACCAAACATCCTCTGCCCCCCAAAGCTGTCGGCCTCTAACGTGAAATGTGAAGAAATTGCTAAGTTCTTCTTTGATAAAATCACCAAAATAGACCAATCCTTCATCTTAAATCCACTCTCTCCTTACCCACTACCTTCTTATAACTTTTATCCAGTATCTCCATCCCTTTTAAATCCTCCCCCTGTCTATTTCCCGCCTGTTTCCTTCCCATAGGAATCCAACCCCTCTCTCCCCCAGCAACATAAAAACAATGCTTCCTGGCATAATAGTCAACCTGTCACTGAATACGAAGTCTATAACATCATCACTAAGCTGAAAGCATCCTCTCACACCAAAGACCCTCTGCCCCCTAATCTTGTCCAAGACCTTAAACATATCATTGCCCCTTCTTGGACCACCATTATTAACTCCTCCCTGGCCACAGGGTGTGTTCCCGCCTCCCTCCAACTGGGTCAAATCACACCCATTCCCAAACATCCTAAGGCAGATCCCAACGACCCAAATAACCTCCGCCCAATCTCTAACCTCCCTCTTCTCTCCAAAGCCCTCGAAAAATGCGCCCTGCTCCAACTAGATAATCACATCAACACTTTTGAGCTCTTTGACTCACTGCAATCTGGCTTCAGAAAAGGATGCAGCACAGAATCTGTCATACTCAGTATAGTTGAATACATACATCATTCACTTGACAAAGGTGAGTCATGCCTTCTCATTCTCCTCGACCTTTTCGCTGCTTTTTTTTTTTTTTTTTTTTTTTTTACATTTTATTTTTGTTGCAGCATCAAAGTTACACAGCTTACGTATTTCCCAGTCAGTTTGCACACTCCGCCCACCCCTCTATCGTCCCGCCTGCATCACACAGCCATTCAGCCCACATCCCGGAGGCTGGGCGGCAAAAGTTCTCGACCTGGGAGGCGCTGAGTGACAAAACAATTATACGCACATCCATTCAATGTCCCTCATGACTGGCCCATCATATGTCGCTGCTTTTCCAATAACTATTGCCCCCCCCCCAACCCCAAACCGAAAACGCCCCCTCTGGTGAAGCCCCAAGGTATAACGATGCAGTGTAGCCCCCTCCCCCCTCCTAAGAAACAGGGTGGAGTCAGCCTGCCTAACTACAGCTCATGGTCAGCACGCCCCATGATCCTCTTCTAATTTCCCTAGGAGCCCGTGCCCACCCTCTCCCACCCAATCTCTAAAAAATAAAAATAAATTACAAAACCTAACCCCCCCGCTGGTGTGTGCCTACTGCCGGAATGGTAAATCTTGGTGCAGGAGCTAAGGGAACAACACTCAGGCACCTGTGCGCCATCTCGGAATGCATCTGCCGCTTCACTCTTCCTCAGTCTCCTCCTGTGACCTGTAGTCCTCCAACGCTTGCACCAGACATTCCCACGCATGCGCCACTTCCAGTTCCTTCTCATCTGCCGTGCGCGTTGCCTGTCTGAGCCGGATCACACTCTCAGTCTTGGCCCATTTACTCAACTCCACCACCCACCGCCTACTAGAGGGGCCCTCAACTGATTTCCAGCGCCATGTCAGTTCTCTCTGAGCCAGTATGAGCCCCAGGTCAATAAACTTATCGGTAACCTTCGTTTTTCTCGTGTGGGGAAACCATAGCAGTAGGCAGGCGGCTTTATCAAAGGTCACCTGTCTCTCTGTCACTTCGTTCAGGAGCTCGCCCACATCCACCCAGTACGACCCCAAGTTCGGACAATCCCAGAACATATGATCCAGTTCTGCCCCCAGAAGATGACACCTGGGGCAAGCCGCCCCTTCCACTTTGAAATGCCTCCGTATCCTACCCGGAGTGAGATAGGCCCTGTGGACCACAAAGAAATGCACTTGTTGAAAGCGCGCATTCCTGCAGCCCTTCCCTGCCCTCTGCAGGAGATGGCCCCATGTTGCATCCGGTATTGGCTTTCCTATACTTTCCTCCCATTTCTGCTTCAGAACAGGAAGGTCCGACTGTCCTTCCCGGAGCATGCGCGACTGGAGACACGTGATCGCCTTGACCGTCCCCGCAGCCATCACAACATACTTCGCTGCTTTTGATACTGTTAACCACACTGCCTTACGAAACACCCTTAAAGTCTGCTTTGGCTTCAAAGGCCTTGTCCTCAACTGGTTCTCCTTTCTCCAACACATAACCCAACAAATCAAAATCGAGAACTGCCTCTCCAACCCTACTCTGATCTGTCTCGGTGTCCCCCAGGGATCCATTCTCTCTCCTGCTCTCTTTAACATCTTCATGGAACCCCTCACAATTATCCTCAAACAAGCAGGAATCAATTACCACCTTTATGCCGACGACACTCAACTTTACTATTAGATCAAATCCCACTCTGATATCCTCCACCTAAATGACACCCTGACCAAGATCCAAGCATGGTTCCACCATAACCATCTCAAACTTAAACATAAAAAACCCGAAATCATTCACTTCTCGCCTAAAAACAACCCGCTCCCCATACAAGACTAGATCTCTGAACTGCTCTCTCACCACTTCTAATTTAGTTAAGTCTCTTGGCATCACCATTAATGATAGCCTTGCCCTCACCTGCCACATAAAAATCTCAGCAAAAGTAGCACTCTTCACTCTCCTTCATCTCAAGAATATTAAACCCTTCATCCCGGCTAATGACTTTAAAACCATTGTCCAATCGCTGGTCTTGTCGAGAATGGACTATGGTAAGGCTATCATCGCTGGGACACCAAAAGTCCACCTTGCTCCACTCAAATCGGTGCTCAACCTAGCTTCTAGACTCATCTCGGACTACACACGCTTCGACTACATCTCCCCCGCCCTGAAAACCCTCAAATGGCTACCCATCGAAGGCAGATCCACCTATAAGATTGCATGTATCACGCACAAAGCCCTTCACCAAAACACCCCACGCTACCTCTCAGACAAACCGACCGACGAGGAACACCAACGCCCTCATTCTTATCCCCCCGCTGTTAAAGAAGAAATGCACACAAGTTTGCTCCTTCTCTGGAAACTCTCCGTCTATCTGGAATTCCCTCCCTAAAGACCTACGCTGTAACCCCTCCTACTTAAAAAATCTCAAATCATACCTCCTCAACAAATACTGGGGTCCATAATTTCCTACCCCTGACACTGTTCTCACGCTCTGCGCCCGGTTAGGGTCCCCTCTATTTTCCCTCCAATTCTATCCTCTCCACCCTCTCCTTCCTAACGCCCCTCCCTCACACTACTCTTCCTTCAATCCCCCTCCCTGTTATCTGTATTTACATTTTACCTCTAGCCCCACGCACGACCGCCTACTGATTTTCTACTCCCCTAATTCCTACTCTTTGTCTCCCTCCTATCTCTTCTCTCTCACCCTCTCCCACCTACCCTAGCCTAAGTTCGAACTACCCAAGTTACTAATAGAGTTCTTTTGTAAATAGAATTCGTATTCATCTGCTTTCTCGTTTATATTGGTTCTCATTACATTGTTTGTGATCAAATGTTTTTGTATACTGTACCTCCTCACATTCCTGTAAAGCGCTCTGATATGTCTGGGTCTAGCCAGCCCCATAGAAAACCTTTAAATAAATAAAAGGAATGATTAAGAGTAAAATAAAGTGCTGCAATAATGCAGCAAAATTTACATTTTATGCCGCAAAATTTGCAAATGTTTGACGCAGTATCCTGTGGGGTCTGATTATAATGACAATGATCAAATAATGAAAATAATGAAAGTGCAAGTGCTCGTCCAAAATGAGGGCGTGGGTCAGTGTTTCAGCAATTAACGACCAAAGGCGGATCAAGAGGGGTATCCCAGCCAAGAGAAGCTTCTAAGGGGTGGCTGCCTAGCCCTTCTGAAACACCCGCCAACTGCCCCACACTTAGGAATAGTCACATACAAATGCAGAAAACAGTGTGTAAGGAAGTCATAGCAGTTAACAAGTGCTAAGAGGGTTTTGACACTCATTCAGAAACAGACAATGCAATTGTGAATAAGCCAACCAGCATGCAAATTTTGCCACCACAACAACAACCACTTCTCTAGGGTCAGAGCGTAAAGCTTGTAATGTGTCTACGTATTGACTAAAATCCAGGAGCTTGCATACAGGTTTGAGCCATTTTTCACGTAGTCGAGCATAGGCAAAAAAAAATTAAAATAAAGCAAAATAATGAAGTTTCATCTGTTGAGTTGCAAGAGAGGCCCTTGCTAGAACTACAGTATTTTTCCTACCATTTTACACAGGTGCTGTTTACAGGCAAGACTCCGTACCTCCATTTTGAATAAAGTTGCAGTGCTAAGCACCCTGGGAAACTTCATGGAATTACTCATAGGCAGTAATAATCTTACGCTCCTAAAAAGAATCTGTCAGACTCCCTGCCTTACCATCCTTCAGTTCACGCAGCCATAGATACTCCTTAAACTGCTTTTTAACCAGGGAGCGAGAAGCTGACTTTGCTGCGTCCGGAGAGTCCTACAGAGAGGGCATACCAATCTGATAAAATATAAATGTAATGTAAACAAACCAATACATTTGCTCACAATTAGAGGAACTTAGGGGTGCCTTTATGAATGATCTGTATGATTCCAACGCGTCTGTGGACCAGAGCCTGTACCTGAATAAGATAGGTCTGACCATCATGCTAAAATTGATCGGATAGATGCCAATGTCTATGAGATGGGGAGGCGGGAGTGCTCTGGGGGAGAATGAGTGACACACCTGTTTTCTGCCTTAATGAGTTTGTCAACCCTTACATAGCCCCAAAGCTCTGACCCATGCATAACTGACATTTTTGTTTATAAGATATAATTCTCCACTGCATGAGCAAGGGGACAGTCATGTGCTTTCTTTCGCATTTTGTTCACAGCACCAGCTTTTGCTGGAATTTCATGGTGCTTATGGCAATGTGCACGGGCCAATTCAGCTTGTGTGTAAGTCATAACCCGAAGAACACAAACTCCTGTTCTTGCTCCAGAACTGTCCCCTGCACCAGTATGTTTGCTCTTCCTGTTTTATAGGTGTTGAACACCAGGAGCTTAGTTTTGTTGATATTAAGTTCCAGACCCGTATCATTTCAAAAGCTTAAAAAGCAATCCACTATTGCCTGCAGACCACACAGGGTTTTGGATATTAATAAAAAATGCATCATGTGCAAAAAGTAGAGTGGAGATTTTGTGAGGGCCCGCTTTAGAGCATCATTGCCAGGGAAATCAAGAGCTTTTACCAGGTCATTAATGTTAAGTGTGAACAGTGTTGGTGCCAAAGTTCATCCTTGGCGAACATCTATCTCAATCTTAAAAGGGTTAGTAAGCTTGCCTTTACTCCCATATCTGACTTGAGCAGTGTTTAAGGCATGCAGCTTTATTAAAACGGACAGAATATTAGCAGGGACACCCATCTGCTTCAAGACTTCCCAGTTTGGCCCTAGGAATCGAACCAAATGCTGATCTTAAATCAACAGAGGCTACATAGAGCTGGCCCTTGTCTAGCATTACTGTTTTCAGTAAATACTGCAAAAAAGTAAGATTTGATCGGTTGTTCTAATCCTACTCCTAAAGCCTGCCTGTGTTTTTGAAACGGTGGAGTTCTCCTGAACTCACTTTATCAGTTTCCCTAAGATAAGACAGGAAAATAGTTTCTGAGAGGCGCCGATAAGACTGATTGAACTGTATTCCATGGGTCGTCTTTGCTGCCCTTTTTTTGTATCAGCACAATCTCAGCAGTCATCCAAGATCTAGGGATCGGGCCACCTTCCAAGACGGAAGAAAAAGCAGTAGAAGTAGGTGGCCCAGACAAGGAGTTCCGACAGGAACAGGCAGCCTGGGATAGAATTGGGGCCAGGAGCTTTGTGGAGTGCAATCGCCTTTATTGCCCCCAAAATGTCTCTAATTTGAAAACCCAACAGAGAGGTTTCCTTTACAAGAAGGGGAGGGGGGCTCCTTTCTTGACTCTAAGTTTAGAAATTGTCTTAGCTGCATATACCTTCTGGCAGTGATCCACCAATGACTCTGGTTGTATTCAACATGTATAACAGCTGATGGCTACCATGGGCCACTAAGACCCAGAATGATTTTTTGTCTCCTGCTCTAGTTGCTACTACTAGGTCCTCCCACGCCCTTCGTTCCCAGGCGGATTTGGCCCGAGCCAATGTGTCTTTATAGTTTTTCCTAGCCGAATAAATTTTTGTTTTATTCCCTGCGTTTATTGACCGGATAAGGTTGCTTCAGGCCATTCTACAATAGCTGTTAAACTATGAGCAAGACAAGTATGATTTGCTGGCTTTGCTACCTTCCTTTGTTAATAATGTCTGGAGACAAGTGAACAGTTTTCCATGGGAGTTAAGCACAGAGACAAGGTCTGGAGCTAGAGACCCACTAAGAGCCATTAGCTCCAGAGTGTCAGCAACTTCTCCATACATCTGTGCCAGCATATTTGAATCCCTACAGACAGACCCTCTTGTTTGAAAGGGCCGTTTGTCCCATTAACTTGGAAGTACCCACCGATTTTCTTGAGTCCCAGGCCTAGCAAGGATCAGCTTAAGGGCATTGTGGTCACTATCATGACGCTCAACAACCACCATGTCTACAAGGGAGGGCCACAGTTGTAAAGATAAGAGTCTTTAAGATAAGAATACCCCGGGCCACATCTTCCTCTTCTGTTAAGTTAAATGAAATAGGACAAAAGGCTTGAAAAGTTACATTAAAATCACCAGCTACAACTACCTGGTCATTAAGATTTAAAGCATCAATTACTTTCACAAGTATGAGAAGGGTACTGAATGTCCTATTCGCCCTGCTTATCCTATTGTAAATGTTAGAATTATAGTAGGGGAACCCACCCCTAGCAAGGGACAACCCCAGGATATTAATGGAATTTAGTTTGAGCCTCATAATCGTACAGACCAGCAAGTCCCAAATGATTAAACCACCCTCTGACAGACCCCTTTCCTGGGATAGCTGGACAATAGGAAGTTGTGCAACCAGTTCTGTATACTGGCTAGTGCACCAGGTTCCTTGCAGCATACATGAATTGAATTAGTCAATTAAAAAAAACCAGACTGGATCAGCCAGCTTGGAGTTAAGGCCAGCAGTGTTTCAGGATAAAGAATTCCAGACTTCGGGTTGCAGACTTCCAGTGGGGAACGATAAGGATGAAGTTTCTGGAGTAGTTAGCAGACAAATCTCAAATGATTCAGTATCCCTATTCGGAGATGTGGTTGAAACATCCTCAGCTGTAGTCTTTGGCTCATTGAGCTTTAAGTAAATCTTTGTTGGTATAGGGGTTAGGAAATGCACCTCCAGGCCAATGGGGTTATCTGCTTTGCTGCGGGAAGCCAGTCTGAGCTTAACAGAGTACAGATCACCCGCCGAGGATGGCCCACGTTTCACTCCAACAATGTCCTGGTGGATGACAGATGGGCATTTCCACACATTGCGCACACATTGCGTGTCCAATGGATTGCTTTATTAATCAGTCATGATCTTCCCTTGCCCCTTCTATCAACCTTGGGACATTGTGCATGAAGATGATACCCACTGAGAAGGGGGCCCCTAGAAGCGGATAATAGGCAGGAAGGGTAGGGGGAAATCGTTCCACGGAGATCAAGATAGAACGTTAACAACGCCGTGGCCTGGGTTCCTCGGACGGCAAGCACTTTCTGGTTTTCTCTCCTCTAAAAGAGGACGCAATGGGCTGGCAATTGGAGAACCATAGGTGCGAGTAAATGCCAGGTTAGTTGTCCCTGGCCTGGTACACGGTCCAATGTGCGAAACTCCCGGCCGTGTGTGACCTGGGGCACATCTCACTTGCTGTAGGGGAACTGGAGAGAAATAATTATATGGCCTGCTCACTATATTCGAATCATCCAACATCTGCCCTGGCCTCTGGGATGCCTAGTTGGGCAAAGAGTTTGTGATGTAGAACTAGATGGCCCGGAATAGGGCCGCAGGAACATTTCCACAAAATGAGAGGCTTGATGCATCATGCCCAATAAAATTGGATCTCCCATTGGTGGCAGTTGGGGTAGGGATTACATAGCTCTATGTAGATTAAAGATTTTTTCAGGACTCTCAGGTCGTTTACGTCGGTTTTCAGTTCTGCAACAGACTTTATCAAGACTTGATTGAAACACTTCTGGAAAGGAGCCAGCTCAATTTCCCATAGACCCTGGGTCCATAACGGGGGTCGACTCAACATTGTTGGGCCCGAGAACGCCTAAAAGGCATATCAGTTGCTACATGGAATGCTAGGAATTAGAGGGCTGAAGCAAGGAAAAGCCAGAGGCAAGAATGATGTCAGAAGAGTTTGCCACAATGCAACTATTTCTTATACTGGGGCGGTTGGGTCGGTGGGCACATGGCTGCAACCGAGATGCATTAGTCCTTTGCCCTGTGTTTTTTGTAAAAATGTCTGAAAGGAATTTGCTGGGTCCTTAGGGACAGGAATTTAGATTAAAGCATCGGTTCCACCTCCTCAATCAAATTATCAATCTTTGCTAAGGCGTTTCTGCTGGTTGTCGGAGTAGGCTTTTTCTTGGATGTGGAGACCTTCATAGACTTCTCCAACAGCTTACTTTCCCCCATTTTAGAGTATGCTCACTGCATCAGCAAAAAAACGGGGATCACTGATGGATATGTCTTCCTCCACAGACCCAGGCTCAGCGAATGAGAGAAAGTTCATACCGTAATTAGGGTGACCAACCGTCCGTAAATTTCCCGAACTGTCCGTTTTTTGGATCTCACGTCCGTTGTCCGTGACGATCCCTTCTACGGACAAGTTTTGTCCGTGATTTTGGGCATTGTGGGGAGGAGCACTGTTCCACTGCGAGAAGCCTCATCTCCCTGATGGGGCCGCCTTGCACTCCTCCTCTGAGCACAAGAGCAGCCCCACCCGCTCATTGTTATTCTGTATTTGGCTGTTGACTGTCACATACAGAAAGGCAAGGGGCCAGTCTGGGCTGGTACAGCATGTGGTTGTCCTCCTCCTGCCTCGGTCTAGGGCAGGGCATTCTGTCAGATGGAAGAAATTTACAACACAATTATACAAAAAAGCCCATGTTGCTATGTGCCAGTTCATGAATAGAAGCCAGCGAAAGAAGTTAGAATGAAGAGGTTATAGTTCTTTCACAGTCTCATCATTTCAGAGCTGAAGCATTTTCACTATTACATACCACAAATCCATAGTTGCTGCTTATTTATTTTATGCAACTAACAACCATTGACAAAGCCAGTTTTCATGGCTTGTTGTAGGTGTAATGTTACTGGATGCAATGACCGAAGCAGCAAAATACCAGTGGGGAAGCACACTATGCTAAGCACAGATTTTTAGCTTAGGTGCTTTAAGCCACTCCCTTAATTACATCGTCCATGCCTCTTAGAGATCCCCCACCCTCTGTTTTTTCATCCCACTTAAAGCCCTGGAAACAACACAATGACAAAGTCACCTCACGTCCTGGCATGGTGCATCATGCATGGCTTATGACTTCCACGTTTTCTGATTGTCTATGTGCAGTAAGTGGTCCCACATACAAAACCAGCCAATGGCTTGATTTAGTGATTACACTCAACATCAAAGTATCAAATCTAAGTGCCAGACCACTTATGGTCCGATTTATCTTCCTACCATTAAACACGCCCCAGTGCATTGCAACAAATGCTGAGATGGTCCAATTCCAACCAAACATATCAATTAAGTAAACAAAGTTCCAAAAAGATATTTTGAACAGCATTCTGAGATGCATCTAGAGCAAAAGCTCTCCGCTGCCCCACAGCCAACACACTCACTAGAGCTTCTCCAAAATCAAAGTCCTAGGACAAAGGCATCTTACACATACAGGAACCCTATACTAGAGCTCCTCAATGAAGAAAGAATATATGCCAACAAAGTAATATCATACAGAGCATTTTATTTCTTAGCAAAAATGACTTTGAAGTACAAAATCATATTTGAGTGTTGCCATTTGTGTCTGCCTTTGAACCCTGAAATAATTACTCACAAGCATACCTCAATACAGTTGGATCTTCTGGTTGAACTCAGTTGTTCCAAATGCAGTCAGTCTCATAACAGATGTATATTGATATTCCAATGATCCAAACTAAATCAGTTATTCCAATCTTCCATAACGGAAAACCCCATTGGTTTAGGAACTACAGCGAGGGTGGGATTCTTCATGGGCCTCTTCTGTCTGCAACTCTGCAGACAAAGGCTCAGCTAATAATTAATGTGAAAATGTGGGTGAGTAAGTGAAGGGATGAGTGGAATGGCTGGATTGTATGCATTAGTGAAAGGATGAATGGATGGATAATGGGAGAAAGGATGGATGGGTGAGTGGAAGGATGGATGAGAGAAAGGGTAAATAGATGGATGTATGGGTGGAAGGGTGGATGGATGAGTGAAAGGGTGGATGATGGGCGAGCGGATGGATGAATAAAAGGGTGGATGTAAGGATGGATGAGTGACTGAAAGGGAAGGTAGATAGACAAAATGGATGGATTTACGAGTTGATGGGTGGATGGGTGGATGCTTGAAGGGTGGGTGGAAGGCTAAATAAAGGGGGGAAGGAGAGAGAAAGGGAGGATGGATGGATGAGTGAAAGTATGGATGGATGATTGACAGGATGGATGGGCAAAACTGGTGCCCGGATGAGTGAAAAGGATGTAAAGATGGATGAGTGAAAGAATGTATAGATGAGTGAAAGGGAGAGTGGAGAGCGGGAAAAAAAGGATAGATGGATGGATGAGTGAGAGGGTGAATGGGTGGATGGATGAGTAAACGAAAGTATGGCTAGATGGGTGAGAGGGTAAATGGTTGGAAGGATGAGTGAAACGATGGATTGGGTGAAAGGGTGGATGCATGCATGGATGATGGATGGATGAGTGAAAAGATGGATGGATGAGTGAAATAATGGATGGAAGGATAGATGATGGAGAGGTTTGCAAATGGTTTAATAGGTTTGAAAATGGATGGGCACACATATGGAAGAACAGAATGAATGGTGAATGACTGAATGATGGATAGATGGATGAAAGAATGAATGGATGACAGAATATAAATGTGAAATGATGGATATCAGCAGTCTGATGGAAGGATGAATGGCTAGATCCTTGGACAAAAGAGATCTTCTAGGGAGGGCTGTGTTGACCAACTTTGCTTTGTTGGTGCCATGTGAGCTTTAGTTCAAAGTGGGAGGTAGTTTAATTTTCTGGCTACTCCCTTGCCTATGTTTGACTTTTCTGTATTTGCTGTGTGCTTATGTGTGGGATCTATACATCCTGCATATGACATTTTGAGTGACTCGACTTCTACTTGAATGTTACATTAGTAATTGTAAATGTTTGCATTTTTTGTTTTAGGTGTAAGGTTTTAGGGAGAGCCTCATAGTGCCATGAGCTGTACTTGAGATGTATATTGTGTTTTAGCAATAGGTAAGGCGTGAAACATAGACTATGTAATAGTGTATCAACAGTGCCTTCTTTAAGAAAGCTGCAGGGAAAAGCCCCTAAGTGACTTCCATCAGCCAGTATAACTCTCTGCAAAGCCCCCATATACAAAGTCTGATTCCATATTTTAAGTTCCACTTGCTGGAACACCCATAATGCGTTCCCTATAGTGGGTTCATCACAGCAATCCTCCTTATAGTTCACCTATGCGTGCCACTTTGTCTCACGATGGCACTCAGATAGAAGATGCTTTTAACAAAGTCTATTCAAGCAGATATTCCTGACCACTTCTCACCAAACATGCCCTGTCAGGACCATGAATTGTAAGCAAAATATCGGACAGGACAAACCATTGCAGTAACCTTATAATAGATTATTATCATATGAAATACCACAAAAAGACCTGCACAGTTGCTCAAAGCAAAGCGCATACCAAAAAACCATGAAGTGCACGTTTGTCTCAAACAAATATAAAATTATATCTATGCACTTAAGTGGTTGTCTATTTACTTACTTATATACTATCGCATGGCTTCCTCGGATAGGTCTGTAATACTTACCTTTTGTCCCAAAGTTTTGACCTCAATTTTGACCTTCTGTCGTGAATTATTGCCCTGAATGTTTACACTTTGTCCTGAATTTTTACACTCACCGTCCTGAACTTGCACCCATGCCAGTTGGTCACCCTAACTGTAAAGTATAGCAGACATCAGGGTGGTGGCCCATTCCAGCCTCCTCCGGGCGAGGACGGGCGCAAGATGGGCCTGCCCTTGGCATGGGCGCCGCGGACGCAGCAGAGTTGATGAAATGAAAGGAATTAAATGAAATTATAACTTATACTGCGCAAAACTGCCACCCTACGGGTATCCTGGCGCTTGGATTAATGAATGGACACCATAAAGTCAATGAGAAGAACTAAAGATCATTCCTTGGAAAAAGCCAAGATTTCAGGCTCTTCCTAAAGCCGTTCAACGAGCTGGCCTGTCTAAGGTTCAGGGGCAACTCATTCCAAATGCGCGAGGCAGTCACTCCAAAGGCTCTGCCCCCTTCCGGGATCTTTTAAATCTGGTGGTTGTAATCAGATTAACATTCGAAGAGTCGAGCTGCCTCCCAGGATTGTACTGTCTGAGGGATGGTCGGAAGGAGAAGAGAGGAGGCCGTATGGGGTCAATAATGAGAGATTTTATTAAGAAAAAAAAAACACTGGCTGAACAAGATATAGTCTGGGGTAATCAAAGTTCAGCTGTTTAGAAAGGCCGTCTGCTGATTTCTTATGGTCAGGGATCTATATGAGCTTTCTCAGTGTCTTGGTAGGACTTGCTGGTTACTCTCTTCTGGGCAGTCACAAAACCTATTACGGGGTTCCTCCTTCTTCCTGGGCAGTCACGAAACCTATTACGGGTTTCCGCCGCTATGCTGGGATTCCGGAGTAGGCTCGAGAATCAAAAGAAAGCAGCGGTCAAAACCGGGTCTTTCTCTACCACACCAAACCACGTGAAGGGGTGTTTAATTGCGGTCTTAGTCTTGGGCATCGGCAGGGTGATTAGGAAATCTCGGGGAAAGTGTCAAAGCAGGTAGGCGTAAGGGTGAGCGTGCAAAGGGGTTTAAAACCAAACGAGTCCCTTTGTAGGCTTTAAAAAAAAACTCTACCCGAAACCTGGTTTAGTATCGCCTACCGCCGCCCAGTGAGTTGTGGCAGCTTGTGCGTCCTCCGGGATCCACCACTCGTCCATCCACGTCTCGGGGCTCTCCTCTTCGGTTTCTCCCGCTCCGGCGTCCACGTTACTCATCTCTAGCTCCTGGGTCCTTCGGCACTTTTCTTCCGGCTTCTCTCCTTCCGATGGCGCGCCTGCTGTTCCGGAGCCTTCCCTTTTCTGCCTCCCTTGACCTTCGACTTCGGCTCCAGATCCCACCTTCCCACTGCCAGACTACGTCCGGGTTAACTGGCGTTCTGTGTGAGGGAAGAGTCGGCTATTAGCTGTGCCAGCCCTGGGGTTTCATAGTCTTTGTAAAGAATCCATTCTGTAGGTTGTGGGACTTTATCCTCGCTGGGGGGAATGCGCACCCCATCTCCCTCACATTCCCCTTCCCTAACTTTCTTGTTCACAAGAAAAGGCTTAGAAAGATACCTAAAGAAAAAATCAGCATTTGCATGTTCTTTCCCTTTTCTGTGATAGACTGTATATCTGAACGGTTGAAGGGCAAGAAACCATCTCGGGATTCTTTGATTTTGTCCTTTATTCCGAGACAGCCATTCAAGGGGAGCATGGTCGGTATACAATAGAAATTCCCCCCCATCTAGGTAGTATTGGAGGGCTTCTACAGCCCACTTAATGGCTAAGGCCTCTTTTTTGGTAATTGCATATCGTGTTTCTCTTGGAAAGAGCTTGCGGCTAATAAAAAAGAATTGGGTGTTCCTGTCTTGTCTCATCTTCTTGGGACAATACTGCGCCTAAACCTTGGGTAGAGGCATTTGTTTGTAGTATAAATGGTTTCTCGCAGTTGGGATTGATAAGGAAAGGTTTAGAAGTGATGATGTTTTTCAGTTGTTGGAATGCATCTAACTCTAAAGGGGAAGGCTTTCTCAGACACTTCTCGGTTAGACTAGTTTTTTGTAATAGATTAGTTAAAGGAGTGGCTATGTCAGAAAACCAAGGGATGAACTGTCTATAGTAACCAAGTAGGCCTAAAAAGGCCCTGAGGTCTCTCTTGTTTTTGGGGAAAGGAAATTGAGCTATTGCTGTGACTTTTTCTTTCTGGGGTCTCATGCAGCCTCCTCCTAAGAGGAACCCTAAGTATTTGACTAATTTAGCAGCCTAGTGACTTTTTGCTGGGTTAATGGTTAACTCTGCATCCCTTAAGGATTGAATGGCCTGGGTTAGATGGTGAAGGTGTTCTTCCCAGGTATTGCTGTAAATGATGATGTCATCTAAGTGAGCAGCACCATAATTCTGGTGGGGTTGTAGGATTTTATTCATCAGCCGCTGGAACGTTGCGGGGGCGCCATGTAATCCAAAAGGGAGTACCTTAAAATGGTACAACCCTTGGGGAGTGCAAAAATCATTTTTTCCCCTATCCTGACACTTCAACGGTACTTGCCAGTACCCTTTACATAGATCAAGGGTACTGAGGTATTGGGCTTTTCCTAGCTTTTCCACCATTTCATCAACTCTAGGTAGGTGATAAGCATCAAACTGGGATATCTTATTTACCTCCCTAAAGTCGATACAGAAACGTATAGACCCATCTGGTTTGGGCACTAGTACCACAGGTGAACACCATTCCCTTTTGGAGGGTTCTATGATGCCCATCTGTAACATTTGATGGATTTCCTGGTCAATGGCCTCTCTCCTGGCTTCTGGTATACGGTAGGTTTCAACCATACCGTTTTCCCGGGAGGTGTCTGGATCTCATGTTCCTCTAAGGTGGTTTTACCAGGGGTCAGGGAAAACACTTCTTGTAGTGGCACTAAGGTTTCCCTCCTCTCTTGTTTTAGCCTTTCCTCTAGGTCTGAGTTTATGCTCTGTTCTGTCAAGGGTTTAGGTTGTTGGGCCAACAATACAGGGGTGGCTCCTTCCCACTTCTTTAATACATTTATTTGAAAGACCTGAGTCGTGTTGCCCTGGGGATCCATTTCTAACTTGTAGGTAACAGGTGTGATCTTATCTACAACCTTATAGGGACCTTGCCACTGACTGAGCAGTTTATGCTCAGAAGAAGGACGTAATAACAGGACCTGATCGCCTATGTCTAAGGTCCTCTCCTTAGTAGTTTTTTCATACTGTTTCTTTTGGGCTGTTTGCGCCTGCTCTAGGTTATTGCGTACAATCTCTCGTACCTGATTCAGATGGGATTGAAGACCAACCACATAGTCCACTAGAGGTTTGGAGGAATCCCTTTCTTCTTCTCATTCCTCCCTGGCCATATCCAGAAGGGTATGTGGTGGTCTTCCATTCAAAAGGAGAATATCCCAAACTCTTCTGTTGGCTACACCTAATAGCAAAAAGAGCTAGAGGAAGCATAGCCTCCCATTTGCGAGCCTCAAGGTTTAACAACTTCCTTAAGGTGGTTTTCAGAGTGGAGTTGTAACGTTCCACCAGCCCATCTGTTTGAGGATGATAGGCGGCGGTACGTATCTTTTTGATGTGTAACTGTTAACACACTTCTTTCATGAGCCTCGAGGTAGAGGGAATGCCTTGATCTGTCAATATTTCTCTTGGAAATCCAAAGATATTGATCATGGCTTTGACGACCTGAGTAGTATTAGGTTGTCGCAAAGCCACAGCCTCTGGAAATTTTGTAGCATAATCCACCACCATGAGTACATAGCGACACCCACAGCGAGAGGGTAGAAGGGGACCTATGATATCTGTGCCCATCCTTGAAAACTGAATATCAATTATGGGTATGGGGTCTTAATGGTACCCGGGGTGGAATAGAGTGACTGGTCGTTTGGCACACGGCACACTCTCTACAGTACCGTCGTACCTGATGATCGATACCTGGCCAGTAAAACCTCTCCAGTATGGTTTTCTTGGTTTTCTCCCCACCAATATGACCCTCTAGTAAGAGGCTATGGGCAAGGTATAAAACTTTTTCCCGAAAGGGTACCGGAATTAGAAGTTGGGAAGGAAGTGTTTTCGCACGTTTTCGGTATAACAACCCTTTATGCTTGAAAAATTGGGGACCCACTTGGAGGGGGTCTTCCTGTTCGTGGGCATGTTTCCATGCTTCTTGTAGGGTGCTATCCTCCCTTTGGGCGAAGCGAAAGTTCCGGTCGTGTTCCCATATAGATGGGTCTGGGTTGGTCATAAGAACAGCCCTTCCATGGTTTTTTTTCTCTTCGTGTTCGTTGTTTACTTTCTCTGTCTTTTCCTGGTTCCCACTCAGGATGGGGTTCTGAAAAGAAGGGGCCTCTTCTCTCCACTATTTATTCTCTAGTTCGGGTTCTACCAATAGGCTGTTGATGTGAGGATAGTCAGTATCGAGGATCAAGGGTTCCGGTAGATGGGGAATAAGACCAACTCTCATTTTTATTGGACTTTGGGCTGGCTGGTGCTGTATATTAACCTCAGTCATGGGATATACTTTACTGTCGCCATGAATACATTGTATATTCACCATACCCATGGTAATGGGGGTTCCCCCAGGGACGACTTGGGGCCTCATAAGGGTCTGTTTACTTCCGGTATCCACCAATGCTTCCCGGGGTTCCCCGTTTACCGCTAATTGTCGGTGGAACACTCGTGATTCGCTGTCCGGACCGGTATACAGAACCCTTGTTTATCCAACCTCCATAGGTCCTTCTTTTTGTGGACGCACTCGTGCTATATGTCCAAATGCTTTTTTAGAAACAAGGGGAACCCAGAGGATAGCTAAGGACCATGGGTATAACTCCGTTATAGAAATAAATGGGATCATCATCAGGACTTAGAATTAAATATGCCTGAATGTAACAAGCCTGTTAGGAGAAACAAGGAAATATAAAAGTTTAAAGAGTAACACTAAGGAGTAGTTTACACATGTCTGTCATCTTTGTAACACAACCGGAATCGCAGTGTGTGATTAGTGCAGGGTGATCGTGCCAGGTAATAATACATGAAGTAATGCTTTGACAATAATCGCAATCGCAGTGACATGCGTGGTATGCTGCGATATGGACTGTGCGGTGACAGTGACTGAATTGGTTCATAGCAGAGCGTGGTGGTGACTTGGGATTTTGACTGTGCAGTAGCAATGACTATGGCTCATAATGAGAGTGTTGGTGAAAGGTGCTTGTGGCTCAGTGATTTTTGGCGGGCGTGCCAAGCGTTATAATTCTCTATTGCTAGGGGGACCCGATTCTGAATACTTGGGCATATTTAATTCTAAGTCCTGATGATGATCCCATTTATTTAATTGAGCAATAGGGATCGAAACGTCGACACCCATGAGTGGGGATACATTCACGATATTGTTAATAAGATTGTGTATGCTCTACTCCAGGCGATACTGTCATTACTCTTTAATTTACTTACAGTACCCTGCTTTGCTCCTTTCTTTTGCCTGAAAAACACCCCTTTCACTCTACTCTCATTCTTTCTTCTCCTTTTGGTACGGCACAGGCTTGTGTCACGCTATTTTTTGTAATGTATATTTGACATTGTTTCTTGGAAATAAACTCCTTGCCCGGCTGGGCAAGGAAACCATAACGTATAGTATTCCATTGTGTCCTATACTGTATTGTGATGACTTTGAATGAGCTAGGAACCTTTGTTTTCTATAACATATGTCCAAATGCGCCACAATGGAAACATTGAGGTCCCAAGGGTACGACGGGTCTTGGTATGGCGGGTAAGGGGTTCGATATCATAGCTACAGTTTCTGTTTTCTTGAGATATATGGATGAACGGGTTGGCGTAACAGATGAATGGCTGGGCTGCTTCCAAGAGCCCTCATCATTTCCTTTCTGTAACTCTTGTGCCCTAAAGTAGGCTACTGCGACCTCAACGGTTTTGTCTAGGGACAAATCTGTATGTTTAAGCACCCATCTTTGTATCGGTGGATGCAAAGAAGTAAGGAATTGCTCAAGGTATATTTTCTCTAGGATGGCTTCTTTGAAGGCAACTAAGGGCCGGAGGGTTTTCCTGAGGGCCTTCCATAATGTGATGGAGACGCATTCTGTTTGTCTCTTCATCTATGCCATTCTTTCCAGGACGCATCGCTTGATATCAGGGTATGGGGTGGTTCCCAAAGGGTTTGCGGCTTGATAAGCTGCTTGTAGGTCTCCACTCAGAAGGGGTCCCCATCGGTCTTCCGGCCATTGGGAAGCTCGAGCCATCCTCTCAAAATTGGCTAGAAAAAAATCGGGGTCCTCCCCTTGAATATACTTCTGTACTACCACTGAGGGTGGGGCAGTGTAACCCCGGGGCTGTCAGAGTGTCTCTGCCAGTTTTCCCATTGTGGCTTCTTGGGTCTGTCCCTGACTAGTAATGGTCTTATGCAGGGCTTCTCGTTCTGAATCTGCAGCTTCCAAAAAATGGGCCATTATTTTCTCTAGCCGGTCTTGTCCCTCAGCCATCTTTTTGACTACGGCCTCCATTTCCTCTGAACCCACTTCTGACACCAAATGTCGGAGGGATGGTCGGAAGCAGAAGCGAGGAGGTTGTATGGGGCCAATAATGAGCGTTTTTATTAAGAAAAAAACCCACTGGCTGGACAAGATATAGTCCGGGCAAATCATAGTTCAGCTGTTTGGAAAGGAAGTCTGCTGATCAGCTATGGCCAGGGGTCTTTATGAGCTTTCTCAGGGTCATGGTAGGACTCGCTGGTCACTCTCTTCTGGGCAGTCACGAAACCTATTACGGGTTTCCGGCGCTATGCTGGGATCCCGGAGTAGGCTTGAGAAAAAAAAGAAAGCAGCAGTCAAAACCTGGTCTCTCTCTACAATAGTGTAACATCAACACACCACGTGAAGGGGTGTTGTTGTACAGTGCTTTGCTTCTTTCTTTGGCCAGCACTCTAGATCTCTCCCTGGGTTCTGGGTTCTGGAGTTCTCCTTCGCCCTGTTGGCAGTTGGAGCTCTGGTTGGACGGGGGGCTGACCTACCTATATCTGTGCTGCAATAAAGCTTCTACTTCACCTACCTGCTTGTGGAGTCAACTTCTATGTACAACACTTGGCGACGAGGATGGGAACGAGTGCGAAAATAGTGAGGATGAAGCTGCTGCCATTGCAATTGTTAGGAAGAAAGGCTATGTCCTTCAGAAAAAGAATATACAACAAACTTCCTTTAGCAAGAATAATCAAAAGATTTGTTCTAGGTGTGGTAGCTTTTCCCATCCTTCTGATGGATAATTTTGTTTTGCAAACAACAAAGAGTGTCTAAAGTGTGGTAAGACAGGACACTTCGCTAAAATGTGTAGGAATAAGAATAATTCGAGAGTTACAGTTGTTAACGAGAGTGATGATTTGAGACGTGATGTCAACAAAATCTTAGTTCTGACTGACACTGTGTGCGCGTGTGATAACCAGAGAGGTAATCCTTTTAAGGATGATTTTGTTATTGATGGAAAAGTCATTACACTCATGGTTGATACAGGTTCCAAGTGGACTATAATTCCCAATTCTTTGATGAAAAGTGTGTGGGGTGAAAGAGTGTTGAAGATGTGTGATATTTTCCCGTCTGGATACCAGGGGGAGAAAATTGACATACTGGGTTTCTTTGAAGCTGAAATTGGTTTCAAGGGAAGATTGGCTTGTGGTAAGATTTACATATCTGCAGATGGTCCGGCAATCTTAGGCCGTCACCATCAATATGATCTGCACATAGTGGTTGATCCTAGATCCGATAATCCTATTTCTATTGTTGAAACTCCATCCTTAGAAGTCATTTTAGCTAAATATAAAAATGTTTTCAGAGATCAGTTGGGTGAACTCATTGGCTATTCGCATCGTATAGTCCTCAAGGAAGGCAGTTCACCTGTACAACACAAGGTAAGGAGGGTGCCCTTTGCTTTGCGAGATGAGGTCTTGTTATACAGGAAATTAACAGTTGCAAATCAGGATCTCCTGATGATCCTTGCCCACCGAAACTCTGGAGTGTGATGGCGGATTTTGTGGCACCCACTCTCCAGCACATATGGAATGTGTCCATTTCTTCTGGAGTGTTCCCTGAGTGCTGGAAGCATGCTACTTTACTCCCGTTGAAAAAAAAGCCAAACGGGGCCCCAGAAGACTTGAGTAATCTTCGTCCCATTTCCTTACTGGCAGCGCCGGGTAAAATGCTTGAGAAATTAATCCAGCGGCAGCTAAATAAATTCACGGAGGACAGCAACGCTCTGCATGAAACACAATCAGGCTTTAGAGCCGGTTTCAGCACCGAGACCGCCCTGATTGAGGTGGCCGAGTCAGTCAGGTGGTCGCTGGATTCAGGAGCATTGGCAATGCTGGTGCTCCTGGATCTATCGGCCGCCTTTGATACGGTGGATCACGACAGGCTATTACAACGCCTGGCTGGGATCGGCCTCCAAGCCCAGGCATTAGGCTGGCTCCACTCCTATCTGTCCAACAGATCGCAGAAGGTGGCTCTTGGTACCTTCTCCTCAGATTCCAGGAGTTTGAACTGCGGTGTCCCACAGGGCTCTGCCCTGAGCCCGCTGCTTTTTAATATTTACTTGGCCCCGCTGTTCACACTGATTGCCAATTGGGGAGTCACTGCAATTTCCTACGCTGATGACACCCAGCTGGTCTTCCCATTCTCTGAGGTTTCGGAGGCAGCATTTTCTAACTGCAAGGGCTGCCTCCGCGACGTGGCCTGTTGGATGAATACCAACAAACTGAAATTAAACGCAGGCAAAACGGAGGTGATCTTATTTGGCACAAGCGACCACCCCCCCGCTGAGTTTTGGTGGCCGGAAGAGATGGGTCCCGCTCCATCTCCGAGCATAAAGGCAAAGAATTTGGGGGTTACATGGGATAATGGCCTATCCTTTGCTCCCCAGATACAGAAGGTCGTCGGAGGATGCATTGGTAAACTGAGGAGCCTACGCAGATTTCTCCGACTGCTCCCAGTGAGCTGCCGCAAAACGATTATCCACGCCACAATCACTTCAAGGCTTGACTATGCCAATGGCCTCTATTTAGGCCTTCCGAAGTTTTTGTTGCAAAAGATGCAAATCGTGCAGAATTCAGCGGCTAGATTACTCAGGCAGGTCCCTTTTAGACATCACATTTCTCCCCATTTGCGCATGCTACACTGGTTGCCTGTGGCAAGTCGCATAAAATTCAAGGCGCTCACCTTGGCCTACAGAGCCCTTCATGGGACCTGCCCAAATTACTTAAAAAAACAGCTGCCTAGATATTCTCAGGCCAGACTCCTAAGGTCTAGCTATAAGGTCCATCTCCACGTTCCTCGAGTGAAAAAGGCGCGCTTAGGTGGAAGAACTTTTTACGTAAGTACGGCACGGCTTTGGAACACCTTGCCACAGGAAATCCAACAAGCACCCTCCGAACCTTGCTTCAGAAGCCTACTGAAAACATGGCTTTTCACGCAATAAATCTCTTCTCTCTTGCATTATGACTCTCACTGCCCATGCCAGCGCCGGGACCCTTCCTACGGAGGTAGCTGTTGCGCTCTATAAAACTCAGTATTATTATTATTATTATGAGGTCAAGGCTACCCTTGAAGAGATGCTCCAAGGGGGGATCATTGAACCCATTGAAGCGTCTCCTTGGGTTTCGCCTGTTGTGATCTCGCAGAAACCGGACAACAAGATCAGGTTCTGTGTGGATCTTCGTTCCCTTAACAAGTGTGTTGTAGCAGATGTGTTCCCCCTACCTAACATAGGAGAATTAGTATCAACCCTTAAAGGAGCAAGGTTCTTCAGTAAGTTAGACCTCAAACACGCCTATCATCAAATTTGCTTGGACGAAAGCTCAAAGCATTTAACTGCCTTTATCACCAGCGAGGGCACATTTCAATTCACCAGGCTACCCTTTGGGCTAGTCTCAGCTGCTAGCGTATTCCAGAGACTTGTCTCTGAAGTCTTTAAGGGTCTTGATAAGGTACTGTACTTTCAAGACGATATCTTGATTTATGGCAATTCTCTACAGGAACACAACAAAATCTTACAAGATGTGTTAGTCAGAGTGGATGAGGCTGGTTTGACACTAAGAAAAGAGAAGTGTGCTTTTCTATTGAGAGAAATTGAGTATTTAGGATTTTGTTTATCAGAAGAAGGCATCAAACCCAAGAAAAACTTACTTGAAGCTATTGAGTTAGCGCCCTCCCCAGTCGATAAGGATCAGCTTCGGTCCTTTATGGGCTTGATCGAGTTTTACTCGAAATTTGTAAGAGACTTCTCATCCAAGACTCCTTCTCTGAGATCCTTACTCAAAAAAGGTGTCAAATTTAATTGGACCTCTGAACATGAATCCTGTTTTAGACTAATCAAAGGAGAACTTAAAGCTGCTAATGTCCTCACCCCTTTTGACACTGCTCGGTCCTCCATTCTCATGGTTGACGCCAGTGCCATTGGCCTTGGTGCAGTTCTCTTACAAAGACATGGTAGTGTAGAGAAAACCATTGCTTTCGCGTCTAGGCCTCTGTCCACCTCTGAGTCTAACTACTCGGTAATAGAGCGTGAGGCTCTTGCCGCAGTCTGGGGAACGAGTTACTTTCGAACCTACTTATGGGGTTACAAGTTTGTCTTACGTACAGACCACAAACCCCTTTTAAATGTGTTAGCTCCTGGTGGGGCTGGTAAAGGTTCTCCAAGGTTGGCGAGACTGGCTTCTCGCTTGCAAGATTATCAGTGTGAGATCGAATTTGTCCATGGGTGGAAGAATGTCCAAGCGCATTGCCTGTCTAGGCTCCCTATTCCTTCCACTTGTTCTGGTTCTGCGATCCCGTCTGATGATCTTGCGGTTGCTGTGATGGAGGATGTTTTGTCGGTGGGCGGTGGTTCATTTTCTCATGATGAATGGTCCAAGGGCATGGCTGAAGATTTGACCTTGAAGGCTGTCATCAGTCTTGTTTCCAATGGTACTAGGAGGGAAAGTACTGTTAGTCCTTCAGTCAGACCCTTCCTGAAGATCTTAGATGAACTTTCTTTGGAGGGTAAAGATGTTTTGATGCGAGGTGACCGTTTTGTCCCTCCCTTTTCATTAAGGAAAAGGATTTTAGACTTGGCCCATGAGGGGCACTTGGGTCAAAGTCTCACTCAACGCCGTGTCAAACTGAACTTTTGGTGGCCCTCTATCGACAATGATGCAGTTGATTGTGTTACGAAGTGTAGTTTCTGCAGGGAAGGGGAGAAGCGCCTCAAAGTCTTGGGCTCTCGGTCTACACAAAAAATTGTTTTTGAGAATACTCCCTGGCATAGTGTCTGTATTGACTTCATAGGACCTATGAATGAACTACCTATTGATTATCGTTTTGCAATTGTTTTAATCGATTGTTTTTCTAAATGGCTGTGTGTACAATTCGTAAAGGAAATCACCACTGAAGCCACCATTAAGTTCTTGAAGGGTACTTTTATCAACGAGGGGTACCCTTCTGTTCTCATTTCAGACAATGGGACTCAACTCACGTCTTTGAAGATGACTGCATTTGTTAATGAGTGTGGTATCAGACATCAGAAGACCAGTCTTTACAATCCACAGGGCAATGGCATATGTGAAAGGGTGAATCGCCTCGTCAAGGGTGTAATTCAGATGTTCGTTGAGACTGGCTGTTTCTCAACAGAGCGTGTCCAGGAACTGGTCTGGGCTTACCGCTCCACACCCCATAAGAATGGTGAAAAGTCTCCCTTTGAACTTATGCGTGGTCGCACGCCTGTAAGCAAATTGACCCCCGCATGGTTGAAAGGTTCGAATAGCGATGTTCCTTTAATTCATGACAGTACTCCCATGCCCATTTCTGTGGGTGACCTGGTTAAGGTTAACCCAGGAAGATTTGCTAAAGGTCTCAGCAAGTTTAGGGGTCCCTACAGAGTCAAGAGGGTTTTTCCTCACTTCATTGTCCTGGCCAATGGTGAAAGTTGGAATTACCGGAGGGTGGCCCTCTACCAGAAACGCAAAGACTCTTCTTCTGATGATCTGCTTCCGGCTCATAGTGATGGTTGTAACGGTTATTTACTGTCTTCTGGTAGTCCTTCTCTACCCATTCCCTTGCCAATTGAACGGGGGGAGGTGGGTGGTGGTGATGCTTCTACATCCTTATGCACATATCATAGTGGTTCTGTGGTTAATTCCGCTCCTGCTTCGCTTGTTTCTACTTCTGTTCCCGTTCCTGCCTCCTCTTCCTTGGCTGACGTTGGTTTAAGGAGCTCTCGCTCTCGTCGCCCTCCCATGTACTTAAATGACTATGTGCATTAGTGTGTTTTCCTTTCCCTGTGTTTTCTTTCCTTGCAAAGGGGGGAGATATGTTGTACAGTGCTTTGCTTCTTTCTTTGGCCAGCACTCTAGATCTCTCCCTGGGTTCTGGGTTCTGGAGTTCTCCTTCGCCCTGTTGGCAGTTGGAGCTCTGGTTGGACGGGGGGCTGACCTACCTATACCTGTGCTGCAATAAAGCTTCTACTTCACCTACCTGCTTGTGGAGTCAACTTCTATGTACAACACTTTTATCAACGAGGGGTACCCTTCTGTTCTCATTTCAGACAATGGGACTCAACTCACGTCTTTCAAGATGACTGCATTTGTTAATGAGTGTGGTATCAGACATCAGAAGACCAGTCTTTACAATCCACAGGGCAATGGCATATGTGAAAGGGTGAATCGCCTCGTCAAGGGTGTAATTCAGATGTTCGTTGAGACTGGCTGTTTCTCAACAGAGCGTGTCCAGGAACTGGTCTGGGCTTACCGCTCCACACCCCATAAGAATGGTGAAAAGTCTCCCTTTGAACTTATGCGTGGTCGCACGCCTGTAAGCAAATTGACCCCCGCATGGTTGAAAGGTTCGAATAGCGATGTTCCTTTAATTCATGACAGTACTCCCATGCCCATTTCTGTGGGTGACCTGGTTAAGGTTAAGCCAGGAAGAATCGTCGCCCTCCCATGTACTTAAATGACTATGTGCATTAGTGTGTTTTCCTTTCCCTGTGTTTTCTTTCCTTGCAAAGGGGGGAGATATGTTGTACAGTGCTTTGCTTCTTTCTTTGGCCAGCACTCTAGATCTCTCCCTGGGTTCTGGGTTCTGGAGTTCTCCTTCGCCCTGTTGGCAGTTGGAGCTCTGGTTGGACGGGGGGCTGACCTACCTATACCTGTGCTGCAATAAAGCTTCTACTTCACCTACCTGCTTGTGGAGTCAACTTCTATGTACAACAGGTGTTTAATTGAAGTCTTAGTCTTGGGCATCGGCAGGGTGATTAGGAAATCTTGGGGAAAGTGTCAAGGCAGGTAGGCGTAAGGGTGAGCCTGCATGGGGGTTTAAAACCAAACGAGTCACTTTGTAGGCTTAAAAAAAACCTCTACCCGACCCCTGGTTTAGTATCACCTCCCGCCGCCCAGTTCACCTTCCCAACCCCTCCCTAAGTCCCCTTGGCCTTCACGTACTGCTATGAGCCACAACTCTCCTAAGTTGCGGCGGCTTCTGTGTACTCCGGGATCCACCACTCTTCCGTCCATGTCTCGAGGCTCTCCTCTTCGGTTTCTCCCGCTCCGACGTCCACGTTGCTCCTCTCCAGCTCCTGGGTCCTTCAGCACTTTTCTTCCGGATTCTCTCCTTCTGATGGTACGCCTGCTGTTCCGGAGTCTTCCCTTTTCTGCCTCCCTCAACCTTCGACCGCGGCTCCAGATTGGTCGAGGAATTCTCCGATCCCGCCTTCCCGCTGCCAGACTACGTCCGGGTTACTTCCGACGTTCTGTGGGAGGGAAGATTCGGCTATTAGCTGTGCCAGCCCTGGGGTTTCATAGTCTTTGTTACGGTAAATAATCCATTCTGTACGTTGTGGGGCTTTTTCCTCGCTGGGGTGAATGCGCACCCCATCTCCCTCACATGTACCAAGTAAACATCCCCTGCAGGGAGACAAGGCCCTGGCCATGTAATGCCCTGTATACAAAACAGAGAGATTTAAAGCAAATTCTCTCCTTCATAGGTAGCCAATGGAGATCTCTCAAGGCCAGTGTCGTGAAGGATCTACGCTGTCTATCTAGCACTAACTTTGCTGCTGTAGCCTGGACTCTCTGAAATCCCTGCACAATATATTGTGGCGCTGCAATAGTCCAGCCTACTCAGAATTACTCTTCTCACTGCCAGAGATCGAGTGTCTTTTGGAAGTAGTGGAAGAACCTTCAGTAGTATGCGTAGCAAAGAGAGGCAGACACTGGCAGTTTTGTTAGCTTGTAAATCCATTTGGAGATTTTCATCCACCATGACCCCTAGGTTGCGCACCACTTTAGCCGGGATAAGGGGTTCGTCCTCGTGGGTGAGTTTCAACTCCTCCGATAGTTGACGAGACATTCTAGTGGCTGGACAGTACACCACCTCTGTTTTCCCCCCATTGAACTGTAGGGAATTTTTCCTAAGCCAACCAGCAGTTTGGTGCATACACTCCTGGAAGGTAACCATAGATAGACGCCATATGCACTTGGGGGTTGCATTCCCCCTCTCACAGATGCTGGTGATGAAAGGCGCCTCCACGTGCAAGGAATAGTGGTTCGGCAGGTAGTAATACTGTGGTCTTTCATCTCAATTTTAAAGATTTTGTAGTAACCAGGCTGACAAGGGAAGAACTTGTCTGGTTATTTATTGACTTCATGGATAGCTGAGCCAGGCGCACCAGCTCTACCAACAGCTTCAACAGGAATGTCTTGACTCAACACAGTTGCTAAGAGACCTAGCATTCTAGAGCCTAAGCATCATTAAAGGATTAAAGGAGAATACATGAGACGCAGTATAACATATTTTAAAGCAGACGCTTACAGTGCAAAATGTAACTGTAGAGTAATTCCGTCAGTATAAGAAATGCTTACAGTGAAGCGTGTCGATCGTGGAGCTTCTATTCGGGAAGGAGGAGAAAGTAAGTTCCCCCCTCTTGACAATGCACTGCGTGTTTATTAATGCTAAAGTTAATTATTGTCCAGTAGTTCCACATTATTGAATTAATTATGTTACATTGACAAAATGAGCAATATAATCATTTTTTATATTTTTATTTCTAGTCTGTGGAGACATTCCAAGCTAAAATGACAGAAGCTGAAAAGCAGGCCTCTCAGCGCTACGGGTACAGAGATGACAGAAGGTCAGGCTGGAGAAAAGGTAAATATTCAGACCCCGGCTCCAGCGAAGCAGGAAAACGAGGTGGAAACGTGGACAAAACCCAAAGAGAGACCGAAGATCGATGTAAGATTCCGTCAAATGGAAGTCCCAAGAATAGGTATAGTGAGTCTTCTCAGGGGAAGGAGTACAAAAAACATTTTGAGCACAGGTCAAGGTATGATGAGAGAGACGCTACGAAGTCCAGTTCGGGTTCAGAACACAAGAATTATGAGTTCAGGACTACAAAAGGGGATCTTGATCCAAAGAACAGACAAGAAGGGATCTCTAATGTGAGAAGTCAGAAATGTAAGTTTCTAAAGCCATCTGACGAGGATGAATTTTCCTACAAACGCGGAGACAAAAACTCTGAAAGAGTGAAGAGTTCTGCATTGCCTGCTCAGGGCCCTTTGAGTAAGGCATTCCGAAAACCTGTGGATAACAATGAAGATGTTCCAGCACTGGGCAGTGGACATGCAAAAGACACAAGAGCCAAGGAAGAATCCCATCAGAAGTCCGAGCTATCACAAAAGAAGATTACCAGGGTAGAGAACTCACCCAAAGAAAGAGAGCACAAACCAGTTGGAGAGCTCTTGCTGTGCAGCACAGAGAAGCGTGATCTGTCACCTGAGAGGAATTCACCAACCTCCAGGTATTTTCCGTTTACTCATTGGAAACCCATTTGTAGGAATGCATGTTGTAGTAACAAAATAGCAAGATAATACTGCCACATATTGTGACGCACTATTTGCCTTATATTACCACGTGATTGTCAAACCTGACACACAAGTTATGCAGCAGTGCTGTCCAACTTGCAAGATTTCAATAGTTTGCACAGTGCAGATAGGTTTTTAAGAAAAAAAAGCATTATTCACCAACAAATAATGATCTTATCCTGCATGACAGCAACAGAAACAAAATGAACATTATCCCAGAATAAAATAGTTTTTTTAAAACATACAGAATTGAAATCAGAAGGACACAAGCCTGCGTATGCACACTTTATGTCTGTAATATAAGCATTGGCAAAGTCAGTAGGTCTTGGCTTAGCTGAGCTATTGGTTTTTTCAGTGCTTTTTGTTGATTGCACGTGTGGCTGACAACCTTGAAATGGGCTCAAACAAAACTAATTTCAAATATGGCCTTCGATGCGCATGCATGCATCGTGATCCAGCGCTGCAACTAAAATACTTTATAAATGATGTCACAATCCACTATCACACTTACCAATCAATACCAGGCCCATAAGAAACATTAGAGCAGCTGAATCATGAGGTGAATGGATCTAATATGTATTTGTTTTTGAGCTATAAACTATCTACAATAAACAAAACCAGCTTGTCATTTTAAAAGTTTATTTTAAAATTCATAATTGAATAATCTTTATTAACTCTCTTTATTAAAATCAAACATTTAGTTTTATTAATTCAGTTAAATGCATTAAACATTGGCACAAAGTTAACTGTCAATTCAGCATTGTTCAAAATAATGAACTAAGAAAAACATAAATCATATTCTCTAAGTTAGCTTTCTGACCTGAAAGGGAAACAAGTAATAAACAGTTGAATGCTTACAATCCAAAGGAAATCGGACAGCACTTCGCCCTCAGGAACCGACCGCCCTTAAACCCTTCAAGAGAGCCAATTTTATATCATTTTTGCTCTCAAATTTAACTAAATGTAATAATTTTACAAAAGTTCAGCACTGTGATTGGTTGATGGCTGTCAGACCACCTCAACTACCACGTCCAGGGAATGAGCGTCACCATGCCATTGTTCATTGACATAGAGTGACATCAGCTTCTGAGCGTCTTTGGAAACAGTTTAAAAAGTTAAATCTCTAACTTCCACCCAAGCTCGGCAGAAATCATCCCTTCCATTTCCTCGGCCTTGAGAAAAGAACATCCAGAGCAGTCCGTGAAAACAAGCTCCATTGTCAGAGCCACAGTTTTTTTTCAAATGTCAGAGCCACAGTCCTTTCAAGAAAACAAAACTCTGCATGGAAGATTTCCAAGACGTGTACACTTGGCTCCAACTCTGCTCAGTTCAGGCCGACCAACTTTTTCTTCAGAAACAGAAGCTAGGCCTCAAACCACTCTTGAGCTAATATTTAAACAAACACAAAAAGAGTGATTAATTCAGGTAAAGCAAACCCTTCTGTACCACCCAATCCCTTGCTAATTATTAATTAACCCACTAATAAAAGACATTTATCAAAAGCAAACAAATAAGCAGCACATAAAATATCTACCATTCTTCATGTAATCCAGCTTTATGTTTCTGAAAGAGTAAAAAGATGATTAAATGATACACAGACAGACAAACACAACATAGGACATACATGTAAGCACATATAAAAAGCACATGCCATGAATGATCAGCCGCATATTAATAGTGACAAAGACAATAGGACAGACATAACAAACAAAATAATATTAATCATGTGTTACAAAACAGACTTGCAAATGCAACAAGAGCACATTTTATTAGTTTCCCGCGTGTATATGTGTGGTGCAAACTTAATCTAGGTTGTGTTAATTAAACAAATCATGCAAAAATTCATTAATTGAGAAGTTCATGTTATGGGGAATTAAATCCACGAGTCAGAATACAATATTTTCTGAAGCCCGCTTCATCAACTCCCTCATCTGGTGATTTTAAAATCACCAAACAACAACCAAAGATTTTAGAATTTTTTCACCCATTTTGGAGAAAACACACATTGAATTAGTTTCCCTAAACCCCTGTTTCGGCTGTCTGATCATCTCTTTCAAACTGAACCCTTCGCATTTCTTCTAACTCATATTCCTTTTCTTGTTCCTTTCTAAGTTAATAAATCCTTCTCTTTTCTTTCTGATGCTTCCTCCTCTTGTGGAACAAACAACTAATTTTTAGCAGCATTATCACTATAATAATGACAATTACTGGATAGAGCACTTTGCCTATGATTGAATTGCCAAGTTCAGAAAACCAGTCTTTAATAACCTCCATTCTCTTCCCAATTTCTTCTGTAAATGTCTCTTCCTCCATAGGTTCTATTTCTTCATGAAAATGTGTTATATTTTTAACAAGTAACTCTATATCCCGACTTTTGTCAGGTATATAAGTACAGCAATGTCGGACATGCAAGACCCCACAGACTCCACCCTCTTTTGCAAGCAGAATGTCTAAAGCAAGACAATTCTGCATAACCAGACTTCTGGTAGCAACAAGTTCTGTGCTAATCAATTGAAAACCACTTGCAGTATCAGTTGACAACCTATCTACAATTGTGGAAACTTTTCTAATTTTAATTGAATTCATAGTAATCCCCACCATAGGAATAACAGCACCAAAGATGTCTCCCAGAATCTCTGTAAAACTTTCTCTTTTGTACCTATTCAGATTCAAGTGTTCACCAAATTCAAAGGTACCCTTTTCATTTCTGTCAACATGAAATATTTTTGGAAAGACCAGGCCAAGATAACAAGATACCAGTGGTCTGGGAGGCTAAAATATGCTTTATTACCACAGATAAAATAAATTCCAGGGAAAATTGGATCCTTCCCACCTTTAAATCCCCATCCCCCTACAATACGATAAGTATCTTCACATTGACTAGCACCCACAAAAAGATTATCATAGAGAGTATTATCTCTTCTGATGCAAAATTTACCACTAACTGGTTCATCTATATGTATTGCTGCATTAGTATTAACACCATTTAATTTTGCGTCCTCTAACTGCCAGTATTTAGATTTAGCATGTTTTAGCATTTCATTTCTTTTGTAAACAGCCCTTCTCTCCTCAACCATGTTAAGGAAAGTCTTTTCTTCAGCTCTCATTTTGCATGTTAAATTATTTCTATAGGCATATTCGTAATTGAGTTCATTAGTAACCAAAAAGAATTCCCTCATCTGTTTCCCAGGTCTCACTCTGTTCAAGCTGTTTACAACTTTGAGATTTGCAAAAACCTCATCAAAGTCTGAATAATAATATTCCAGACAACCAGTTTGATCAAACAGGCTAGCAATCACACTACAGGTAATGCCATAAGTGAGAGGTAACATATTATAAGTCACCCCCTCTGAAACAGAAGCAGGTAATTTTACACACACATAGCAATCCTTAACATTCATTACTTTGACATATTCAGACAAAAGCCTTGAAAATGAATTACTTGAAAAATCTCCAATAGATCTATCTTGATGAGACTCTGGATCATGATTAATAACTCTGCTGGACTTGCCAGCATGTTTCTCATGTTTAGACTCTACTTTACTTGTTATATTAGTCTTGGATTTTTGCTTATTAACATCAAAAGGATAGACCACAGCTAAAATTAACCAAAGTAAAATTAATAATATCACACAAATTGAAGTCATTTTACAGCATCTCTTAAAAATTGAACACCTAGAAGTATCTGATCTAGGCATTTCTAAATTCAAAAACAAAAATTTTAAATTCAAATGAATGTAAGTAACTAACTAACAAAAATTATATCCCCCTTTTTACATTTTTTTTTTTTTTAGAATATAACCCTAAACAGCTTTTCTTCGACCTTGTGTCACATAAATATGTGCTCTTCAACTAAACAGAATTTCTTCGACCTAAAGTCATCTAACAAGTTTTCTTCAGCCTTATGCCAGGAAACAAAAAGTTACCTAACACATTTTCTTCAGCCTTATGCCAGGAAATAAATCCTTAACTAATTTCTAACAGTTTCAATCCTTGTCATTTTCTAAAAATTCTTGATTGCTACTTTCCACCTCAACAATTGGTGGGATAATAATATAGGTCCACTCTGGGGACTTATATTTCTGATTTGGCCTAATTACTCTTTTTGATTTTCGAGAGATAACCTCTATTTTCTTGTTTTCGTTCTCGTTTTTCTTTTCAAGTTCACTTCCCTGACTAGAAATCTCGTTGATTTGTTCTTTTGATTTCTTCACTAGTTTGAATTTCAAATTGTCTTCAGGCCAAATGTCTCCTTTTATCAAGACTTTTTTCTTTGGCACACATTCGTTACATTCAGATTGCCAAGCTCTTTTTCTGTATTTTCTTATTTCAGTTTCTTCATCACTTACGTCAGTGTCTGTATCAGAGACTTCAAATCTGTACCTAGGAACTTCTTTACTCGGCAGCTTCACTCCATTCGAAACAATACCTTTACTGGTACTTGGTAATTCTTCTTCTTCTTCTTCAGGAATCACCTTCAGCTTCCCAGCTTCAAGCTTTTTGTTCACAGAGTTACTTTTTTGCCTTTCAATACTATGGCTCAGATTTTCGTCTCGCTCAGAATTTTCTGCTTCTTCTGAATCTCTTTTCTTTTAGAGACTCTTCTTCAAGCAAATCATCATCATCAACACCTCGATTTCCAGTTTTGATATTCAGATCTTCTTTATTCAAGTTCTGACTCTCATCTAGATTTTCTTGATGTTGATTTTCTTGTTGATCATCAGAATCAGGATCTTCTGGGTCTCTTTCTGAATCTGAATCAGCTGTTGTATCACTTTCTTCATCAGAATTTTCAGGAGGTGGCACACTAATTGTGTGGCTTGGATGAATCCACCTTTTCAGTCCTCTGCATTTAATTGCATATGTTGTAATTAAAACAACCTGTTGCGGTTTCTGCCACCTTGGGGCTAAACAGTTCCTTCTTCGATGAACCTTTGTCCTCACCCAGTCACCAGGTAGTAAATCATGAGCTTGTATCTTTTCTTTTGATATCATATCAGTTCCCACCTGATGAAACACAGAATGTACTACATCAGACAGGTTTTGGCAATATTCAATGATTGCACTATCATTAATACTCATTAGTTTGCCAACTGGAACAAATGCTTGTCTCATTACTCTACCCATCACTATGTCGTGAGGGCTAAGACCTGTCTTTTTATCTGGGATGCTTCTCATTGACATTAGAACAAGTGGAAGTGCATCTGTCCACTTTACTCCTGTAGCATCACACATTTTTGAAATCCTATTTTTTATTGTTCCGTTAATCTGTTCAATAACACCTGATGCTTCTGGTCTGTAAGCACAATGCAATTTATGTTCAATATTCAAGGCTTCACAAACCAATTTCATCAATCTGTTTTCAAAATGAGTTCCACGATCACTTTCAATAGTGACTGGAAATCCATACCTAGGTATGATCTCCCTAAGAAGAAATTTTGCCACAGTAACTGAGTCAGAGTGACGATTTGGGAAAGCTTCCACCCATCTTGAAAACAGACAAACAAATACCAAAACATAACTTAGACCATTATGCCTTGGCATGTCAATGAAATCCATTTGTAATCTGGTAAAAGGACCACCCTCCCGTCCTATGGTTCCCATGCTTACAACAATTTTTCTGTTGGGATTCATCTGTTGGCAGGTCAAGCATCTCTGACAAAGTGACTCTGCAATTGTTCTAAACTTGGTATTGAACCATGTTTCTCTAAATAATCTGACCATAGAATCTCTACCTACATGTCCTGGACCATGACACAACCGTGCCATATCAGCAATCATGCTGTCCGGCATTACAGGCCTTCCATCTTTGTGTACCCAAATTCTATCTTCCTCTCTTGGTCTGCAATCACTTGTGAACCATGTATTTTTCTCTTCCTCACTTGCCTCATCTTGTAAGTCTTTTACCTCCTGCCATGTTTCAACTACAGAAATTAGCATGAGAGAATTCATTGTGTGACTTTCGTCTTTTTCCCGATTGATTGCATAATTGTTTCTAGCACAGTATTTTGCCATCTCATCCGCGAAAGCGTTTCCTTTGGTGATGTAATCATCACCCTTTTTATGAGCTGAACATTTTACTACAGCAATTTGTTCTGGTAACTGAATGCCATCAATCAATCTCTTAATCAATTTCGCATTTCTTATCGGTGTTCCTGCAGAAGTCAAATAACCTCTATTGGACCACAGTTGTCCATAATCATGAACAACACCATAACCATATTGACTATCAGTCACTATGGTTACACTTTTGCCAACTGCATTTTCACAAGCTCGAATTAAACCAATTAATTCTGCAATTTGAGCGGAACGAATTCCATCCAAAGGTGAACCTTCAACAACATCTGTGACTGTGCACACTGAGTATGCTGCTCTCAGAATCCCTTCATCATTTCTCAAACAAGATCCATCTACAAAATATATTATGTCTGATTCAGGTAATGGAACATCTTTTATGTCCTGTCTTGGTGTTGTGCAGTAATCTACAACATCCAGGCATTCGTGATCAATGTCATCTTCATTACTTACCTCAGTAATAACTCCATCAGGTAATAATGTGGAAGGGTTTAGGTTCACACACCTTACAATTGATACGTTGTCTGAACCCAAAATTGTTTTTTCATATTTTGTTAGTCTGCTACTTGTTAAATGTTGAGTCCTACTTCTGGTAAGGAGAATCTCAACTGAATGAGGTACATATACCTTTACAGGAAATCCCATAATGATACCCTCACTTTGCTCAAGACTTACACTTGTTGCGGCCTCTGCTTTTAAGCAACCTGGCAAAGCTTTTGCAACAGGATCCAGAACAGCTGAGAAATATGCAATTGGTTTTCTCAACTTTCCATGCCTCTGAATTAGCACTGACAATGCACAACCTTCTCTTTCACTGCAGTAGAGTTCAAATTCCTTTTCATAATCTGGCATTCCCAGAGCAGGAGCTTCACATAAGCTCTTTTTTAACTGCTCAAAAGCTTCCAGTTCAATTTTTGACAGATTAATTGGATCTTTTATATCTGCCTTTGTTAGTCTCTGAAGTGGTTTTGCAATTACTGAAAACCCACTAATCCATTGTCGACAGTAACCAACCATTCCCAGAAACATTCTCACCTGTCTTTGTGTTGTCGGTGGTTGTATTGCTCGAATCATTTTGATTCTCTCAATTGTCACTTTTCCGGTTCCCTTTGCAATTCTGTGACCAAGATATTTCACTTCTTGTTTACAAAACTGCAATTTTGCTGGTGACACTTTATGTCCCTCATCTGCCAAACGATTTAACAGGGTAATGGTATCAGTAACAGAATTTTCTCGTGTTTTGGCTGCCACAAGCAAATCGTCAATGTACTGCACCGATGTGGAATTACCAGGCAACACTAGATCTTCCAGGGATTTCTTTAACAATTGATTAAAGATAGATGGACTCTCAGTATACCCTTGAGGGATACGACACCATGCTAAAATTCTATTTTGGAACCTAAAAGCAAAAATTTGTTGGCTTTCTGGATGTAATGGAACTGTAAAGAAGGCGTTACACAGGTCAATGACCGTTTATGTGGAATCTGGTAAAGAACTACTGCAGGGTTTGGAACAATGGGATAACATGGAACAACTATCTGATTAATTTTTCTTAAATCTTGAACAATTCTGTATGTTCCATTCGGCTTTTTAATACCCATAATTGGTGAATTACATGGGCTGCTTTCAATTTCTTTTAACACACCTTGACTTATGAATTTTTCAATCACAGGAATGACACCCTCAAGTGTCTCTGCTTTCATTTTGTATTGAGGAACATTTGGAAAATCAATTCCCTGCTTAACAGTAATTTTTACTGGATCAATATTTTTCATAAGACCCATATCATTTCCTGTTAGGTCCCAAATTGCCGGATTAACTGGCTCTTTTAGCTCTTCTGGCAAATCATTTTTATCAAATACAGGAAATAGTGGCGTTTTCTCCTCTTCAACCATTAGCATAGTCCATTTATAAAGCCCATCTTCTTCTGCTGTTTGCATTTCAATACCATCTGGTGAGCAATATATTCTGCAATTCATTTTGCACAATATATCACGACCCAACAGATTCACAGGACTGCTGTCACAAACTAGAAATCTGTGTTTATCTTTGTAGTTGCCTATTTCCACCTTTACTGGATCTGTCAAACTTGTTTTAATTTGCTGATTAGCTACACCTACAACTTGAATGGTCTCACCCGAGAGAGGAAGGTTTTCTATTTCTGCTGATCTAACAGTAGAACGGGTAGCACCTGTGTCCACAAGGAAAGTGATATCTTTGTCATTCACTTTACCATTAACAAATGGACCAGACTGATCTACCTCAAGAGTGGGTCCAAGCACACACTCTTCTTCCTCTCTCAGGCACCGTCATGAGTAATCCTCTGATGAATCACTCCCCTCTTTGTCTTTTAACCAAAATTGAGAAGCACTTGACATGTTAACTTTTGACACATTTTTAACCGAATTACTTCCACAGAAACCTGTTTCAGGAGAAAATCTCTGTGTGTTAGCACTACCAGGGAATGGTACTTGAGGTAACTGACTCTGCTGAATTTGATTCTGCTGTACCTGATTCTGCTGCTGAAACTGGCTTTGCTGAGTCTGGCTCTGCTGATTCACTATTTGTCGCTGTAGCTGTCGCTGCTGACTTAACTCATTCAGCTGCTGTTGTAGCTGTTGCTGTTGCTGCTGCTGCGGATTTAACTCACACTGCACCTGTGGATTCAATGAATAATTTTTTTAATTTCTGGACGGGTTTTTACACTCTCATTTCCAGTGTCCAATTTCGCCACAATTAAAACATGAGAGCTTTTGTTTCAGCTCTTCAACATTTACATTAAATTTTGGCTTATTATTATTAAAATTACCCTTGAATTTTCCCTGTTGCATAGAGCCTAACTGTTGTTGTTGTTGCTGCTCAGCTACCTTCACTTGTGCCCACATTGCCTTCTCCTTTAGATTCTTTTGCCTTGCGTCTATCTCATCACTGCAATATTTTGCTTTTCTCAGGATGTCATCAACTGATAGTGCTTGCCAACAAACAATTCCATTTCTAATCATGTCACCAATTTCAGGTCTCAGGCCATATACAAATCTGTATATAAAGTGGCTCATGTCCTTTTCACTTAATTTTTCATAGCCACTGTACTGTTTAAAGACTAACAGTAACCATTCATAAAATGAATGAACTGATTCTTTTGGTTCCTGATTTGTTCTGTCTATTTTAACCTAGTCCACTTCTTTTGGGGGAATTTTTCCTTTCAGCCAATAAATTACTTTATTATAAAGATTCATGACATCTTTTGATGGGGCACCTGTAATTTTGTCTCGGGCAGGTTCTTCTTTTGGCCAATCCACAGAAATCTTGCATTCTGTCCAAAGATCTGATAGGACAACAATGTCAAAGAATCCATCCAGATCAATCCACAAAACCTTTGACACCTTTATAAATCTGTCTACCTGTCGATACCACTCAACTGGTTTTTCCCTCAAATGTGGAAAATCATTAGTAAACAGGAGAATATCCTGTCTGGACCAAGGAACATGTACATACCCTCCTCCAGCTATTTCTCTCATTGGAAATTCAGAAATTTCATCATTTCTTAATCTTTTATCTTGTTCTTTCTTTGACCATTTTATTCTCCATTTACCTGATTCACCTAATTTTCTGAGAAAACTTATTAATTCTCTTATATGAGTTATTCTTCCAGCAGCATTTAAATTATCAATGTCCCTCTCAGAGAAATCCACCCTGTAATGTTTCTGTAAATGTTTCTGCTTGCTCAAATCAATTTCTAACTCAGCAGCCATTTCTTCCAGTTATTCATACCTGTTTTTAGTTTTCCACTGAATGCTTTTACAAATAAACAATAGTTCATCATCCTGATAACATTTCAAATTATCAGTACTAATTGTGCCAATGATTAATTCCTCCAGGTCAGCTTTTAATTTAGCTACATCAAGCTTTTTATAATCGGGAGCTTCAGGGGACATTCCATTTTGAGATAATTCTGTTCTGTTTAAGCTTTTCTCTGACAAACCTGAATCTGAATCTGCCACAGTTGGTGTTTGCGAACTTGACAAACTTCCATGTAATGTTAAATTTGGCATCATAGATTTTTCTCTATGAATCTGAAAGTTCTGAATAAAATTTTTCAGCAACCTTTTGAATTTCTGCATTTAATGGAACTGTTAAAGCTGTTTGTCTATTGTCTCCTTGATCAAAAACCGGTACAACAGGACCAATAGTTACTGGTACTGTAACTGCTTCCATGCCTTTTGTCAATTGTTGAATTAAATCTTGCTTTGCTTTATTGTAACTAGAAATTTCTTGATCAGTAGGTAATCTTTCTTGATTTCTCACAAAATTATTTTCCTGTGGGACTCTTTTTTCTCTGTGTGTACTACAATTATTTACTGAGCCTACCCTTTCAGGTAATTTTAAAAATCTGGGAGAACCTTCCTCAGCTTCTCTAGGAGGTGCACTTGGAGAAGTTTCTGTAGAAACTCTCGGGGTAGATTGAGAACCTGCTTGATAAGGTGGCGGTTTAGGTTTAGTGGCATAAATATCTTCTAAAACTGCATCATCTAATTCCTCATCCATTCTTCTTCCAGCTGTCTTTTGTTCTAAATCTTCAGTAATCATTATTCTTACTGGATACAGACCATCATACATGTTTGCCTTTCTCCAGCGTCTCACTTTATCCTCATGTGTTACCTTATTTACAACATATTTTGAATATTTAGGTGCTGAACACTTACTTTCGCGTTCAAGTTCCATCATCTCAACCTCCCATTCAACTAAAGCTTCAAATTGTGTAGGTCTTGGCTTTGGCACAAGATCCATCATTTTTCCTCTCAGATTTTGTAAAACTTTTAAATTAAATGACCCATCTTCTGGCCAGGCTAGTACACCATAATTTCTGGTATAATGCATCCAGTTATCAAACCAAATTACAGTATGATAGCCATATTCGCCTTCCATATAGGCTGCAGGTGTTTTGTACTTATGAAGTAATTTACCACCACGCGTTTCAATTTTCTTGTCAGGCTTAAAATAATTTTTCACCTTTTGAAACCATGAAGGCTTCTTCTCATAATCATTCCAATAACTCATGTTTGTGATATAATGCTGTGCTATCAAGGATCTTGATGGCTTTTTTAATGTACAGTGCTGTTAATGCTATAATTTTATTTGCAACCCTAATGACAATTGTTTTTACCTAATTTTATAATAATTAATATTACCAATGTCCTTGCTCTAGGTGACTTTTGCTGTTGTTGTCTAATCAGGATAGCTGCTTGCTGTGATGTTTAATACTTTACAGAAAATTCCACCTTCCCAATGTTGTGGCTAAATATTAAAACAAATTAAATATCAAACACAAAGCTCTGGGCACTACTAGAGTAAAAATAAACACTCGTTAAAAGTAAACAATGTGCATCAGCACAACGAGTGTTTTAGCCAATCAGCGTGTGGCTGCACAACACTCCGCCAATCACAGTACCCACCAGAGCCTTTAACCAATCCGGATCGCGGCCTTTGAATGACACTGTGCGTTTTCGACAAATCCGAGCACAGCAGCTCAGCGCGTCACCAACCAATGGGTGCGCGACTCCTCGATGACGCGACGGGGGACCTGAATCAGGGATACGCGTCACCAGCCAATGGGTGCGCGACCCTGTTATGACGCGTCGGAACGAAGGACGTCTCCCTCTATGACGCACACTTTACCACCGCAGTCAGTCTCCCTCCACACGCGCTCCTCTCAATGCGCGCAACACCCAAGGCCAATACACACGCCGAGACCACCAGAAGCAACAATTTAATACGGGGACATTTCAAATACAAATCCACCAACAACGTGTCCTTGACGACACGCTCCAGATCTCGCCCAATCAGAGCGCAGCTCCTCCGTGACTTTAGACAACACACGGAGCTTCGCCCAATCAGAGCGCGGCTCTGAGTATGACGCGTCGGCGTTTTAGCCAATGACAGCGCGGCGGCTGACGTAGACAGCCGCTGCAGCTGACAGCTCTCTCACTCGCTCCAGCCCCCCTCCTTCACAAAATTCTCCGCACTCTAGGACAGCGCAATTTCAACGGTGAAGCAAAACAGCTGATCTAATCCACTGCTCAGAATACAGAATACGCGCCGTCCCTGTAAGCTCAGCCAATTACCACACGGCTGTAGCTATTTTGTCAGTGCTGCTGCTATAGTCTCTCCTCGCGCAGAGCTCGCTCGCCACGCACGATATGCAAATAATTAGCTAGCGCGATCTATGAGCAGAACCCAGAACGGGGGAACATCCGCAAAAGCCAGGAATCACCTTAAATTAATCACACCTTAGCCAAATGAGAGCGCTGCTTTGCTCTAACACTCCAGGCATATTAACCAATCAGAGCGCGGCAGGCTCTGACGTATACAGCAGCTGCGGCTGCAGGCTCTCCCCACACGCTCTCACTCCTAAATCAGCCCCTCCCTTACAATTTTCAATCGGGCACTTTTCAATGGATTTAAATAGCGCGCAATGCCTTTAGGATGATTAAAATAACGCGCAACACTTTGCAATACTCTAAAATAGCATATTCTTTACCATGAAGGCTCAAAAACGCTTTCCAATTATCTTATTAAAACACAATTAATAACTACATGAAAACAAACCATTTGCCTTTTTCTCTAACAGAGATAGTTTTACACATTCATTCAAGTATTCTCAGCGTGGAATAGACGACGCTATTCTCACAGAATAGTTTCAATTACCAATAGAGTAATTCTTACCCTACCCTTCAAGTTACCAAAACATTCACACACTTTCAAACAAGAAAACCCTGATCATACACACACGAATTCTTGGCAGGACTTGAACCAACCACAGAAAACGTCAGGCGTTGATAAGAATAGACGACGCTATCTCACCCTTCTCTCAAGCTTGAAGAAATCCTACTACTCTTTTCACAGAAAGTTTTAAAACAGGCTCACCAGGTCCCTCTGCTTAATGCTACAATTTTATAGGCAATCCTCACTATACATTCAACCATGCACATCTAAGGTCCCTAAACTTGTGTTGTACGTCCACAACACGTGATATATTCTATACCACAATTTTGAAACAGACAAATGCACTGTGTAACTCTTCTAGTCACACTACCTTGCCGGCAATTAACCAGGAATTTTTTCACACTACTGAAAAAAAATCCTTAAGACTACATATAACAATCTGACAAAATCAAAAAACTTAACATTTGTTAAACATCAATCCTATGACTATACCAACATATATGTAACATGCATGTCAAAAACAACATATAACCGTCTGAAGCTACCAAAATTGATCCAGCGCTGCTTTATAAATGATGTCACAATCCACTATCACACTTGCCAATCAATACCAGGCCCATAAGAAACATTAGAGCAGCTGAATCATGAGGTGAATGGATCTAATATGTATTTGTTTTTGAGCTATAAACTATCTACAATAAACAAGACCAGCTTGTCATTTTAAAAGTTTATTTTAAAATTCATAATTGAATAATCTTTATTAACTCTCTTTATTAAAATCAAACATTTAGTTTTATTAATTCAGTTAAATGCATTAAACATTGGCACAAAGTTAACTGTCAATTCAGCGTTGTTCAAAATAATGAACTAAGAAAAACATAAATCATATTCTCTAAGTTAGCTTTCTGACCTGAAAGGGAAACTTGTAATAAACAATTGAATGCTTACAATCCAAAGGAAATCGGACAGCACTTCGCCCTCAGGAACAGACCGCCCCAAACCCTTCAAGAGAGCCAATTTTATATCATTTTTGCTCTCAAATTTAACTAAATGTAATAATTTTACAAAAGTTCAGCACTGTGATTGGTTGATGGCTGTCAGACCACCTCAACTACCACGTCCAGGGAATGAGCACCACCATGCCATTGTTCATTGACATAGAGTGACATCAGCTTCCGAGCGTCTTTGGAAACAGTTTAAAAAGTTACATCTCTAACTTCCACCCAAGCTCGGCAGAAATCATCCCTTCCATTTCCTCGGCCTTGAGAAAAGAACATCCAGAGCAGTCCGTGAAAACAAGCTCCATTGTCAGAGCCACAGTTTTTTTTCAAATGTCAGAGCCACAGTCCTTTCAAGAAAACAAAACTCTGCATGGAAGATTTCCAAGACGTGTACACTTGGCTCCAACTCTGCTCAGTTCAGGCCGACCAACTTTTTCTTCAGAAACAGAAGCTAGGCCTCAAACCACTCTTGAGCTAATATTTAAACAAACACAAAAAGAGTGATTAATTCAGGTAAAGCAAACCCTTCTGTACCACCCAATCCCTTGCTAATTATTAACTAACCCACTAATAAAAAACATTTAGCAAAAGCAAACAAATAAGCAGCACATAAAATATCTACCATTCTTCATGTAATCCAGCTTTATGTTTCTGAAAGAGTAAAAAGATGATTAAATGATACACAGACAGACAAACACAACATAGGACATACATGTAAGCACATATAAAAAGCACATGCCATGAATGATCAGCCGCATATTAATAGTGACAAAGACAATAGGACAGACATAACAAACAAAACAATATTAATCATGTGTTACAAAACAGACTTGCAAATGCAACAAGAGCACATTTTATTAGTTTCCCGCGTGTATATGTGTGGTGCAAACTTAATCTAGGTTGTGTTAATTAAACAAATCATGCAAAAATTCATTAATTGATTAGTTCATCTTATGGGGAATTAAATCCACGAGTCAGAATAAAATATTTTCTGAAGCCCGCTTCATCAATCGTGACGTGTGCATTGCATCACATGTGACACAACACAGGCAGTTCTTTTTATTTTCCTTTTTAACGGTTGGATGGTGATGTTAGAATAGTGCATAGATTTTTTTTTTTTAAATAGATGCGTGGAAAGTACAAACATTAGCTCGCATGGATTTTCCCCCAAGGAACTGGGATGGGAGAGTAGGATGGTAGGGCGGAATGTTGAGAACACATGGGAGGGATAGGGAAAACAAGGAAGAGATCCCAATAAAACACTGGCTCTCTGATGATGATCTGAAAGTAGAAAAAAAGCGGTGGCAATAACAATTGGTCAGGCCTTTTGCAAAGGTGCAGTATTGCAAGGTGCTACTCGATGCCGCTCTTGCATCAAATATGTAAGTGCTTAAAAAGTCTTCCACGAAGGTCCAGCACCTCTTTCTCAGCAGAAAAGAGAACCTCAGAATTACCCAACACATATGCCATTCAACTAAGGAATGAGAAAAATAAATAAAATGAGCCTCTGGTTGGCTCATTTTAGTCTGAATGGTTTATAACTAGATATATTTTGTAGAGTGAAAGGCCTCAAAATGAGTGTATAAAAAGAAAGGATAAATAAACAACAAGGTCCACCTCTAGAAGGTTTCCTGTGAGCCAGAGTATATCAGGCATACACAGTATTTGTTAAAATACCCCTCACACACCAAAAGGGCCCTTGGTGTCATGCTACATCATCGGGGTCTTCTCGCCCCGCTGCGGGACGGGGCGTGCTACGACTAAACACCACAGGATGTCGGCACCAGCCTCAGCAAGGGCGGGGGGAGGTTTGGGGGTGGGACAGGGCCAAAAGTGCCTCTTAAGTACTTTTCAGCACAAGGGCTACGCCTCCTCCAAGACCCCGCCCTCTCCTCACACAGTGAGATTTTTAGGTTGAGCCTCACCAGCGTGTATTAGGTGTCTGCAAGACCTGCTGTTATCAATAATATTACTCTATTCCCGACTGATACTTACCATTGGTTCAAGTCCTGCTTCGCTCTTTGTTGCTGCCTCCTAACCGGTACAGTCAGCGATACATTTCTTCCATTCAGCTGAGGAGCACTGGGTGAATACAGTGTTGTTACGCTTGCAGTACTTTTCTGTTGTTTTACGAGAACTATTTTTTTTATTTGTAGCTTTCTGCCCATCGCTTTTCCCACCAGTGTCGCTTTTATTTAGGTACACTTTTCACAAGTGCTACTCTTGCCATGGCGCGAGTATACTGCCTCCCTCCAACTAGCGTGGCATTTCTTCTCGTGTATTCTTCCACAAACCTATGTGTCTCGCACCTGCATCATGTGTGTGCTCTTCGCCGACTGGTATCTTCTGTTGGTGAGTCAAGTACCAGGACCCTGGCATGATGTGTTTGAGTAACTCTGGAAGAGTATCTTCCAGCCTGCAGCTAGGCTCGCTGCCTGGCAGTCTCATTCCATGCAGCCCGCTGCTGGGCATCATGTATATATTATGCTTGTGTTCTTCTGCTGGTGCGTCAGACACTGGGCCCTTGGCGTTTGAGCATGTGCCGCTCACTCTTCATATGCATCTGCCAGCCTGCAGCTGGTCATTACTTATGGGTCATGTGTGTGTTCTTGGGGTCTGGTCTTTGGTGGTAATTAGGGCGCTGGGGCTCTGGCAGGTGCCACTCTACTTGTGTATGTGCCAGCCTGCAGTTGCGCATCATGTATGTATTTTGTGTGCTCATTGCCTTAGGTGTCTTCTGATGCTGCCTGCAGCTGGGCAAAGCGCGCATGTGTGCTCTTCGGCTGCTAGTCTCCTCTGCTGGTGAGGAAGGCATCTGGCACTGTGCGTTTGAGCATGTGTCACTTTGAATGTGTACCTGCTAACTGACAGCTGGACATCATGTAAGTATCATGCGTGTGCTCTTTGCCTTTGGCCTGCTGTGCTGGTGAGACAAGAGTTAGGTCCCTGGTACTGTGTGTTTACCATGCCAGAAAATCTGCTCTCATTCTCGAACACCCAAGAAGACTCAGGATCTCACTCGTTCAAAGTTAGTTACCAGGACACTTTGGAGAACCTGTAGTGTCAGATTGCGGGTAATATGTTACTTCTATAGTTTTTTTTTAATTAAAAACTTTATTAACATTTTGTGTATACAAAGGTGCACAGTCATGTTGCATACAAACTATCACTTGACACATATTTACATTTTATATGACCCTTGTGTCCGACATGCAATCTAGCGGCAGTAGACATCAACTGATTTTAATATGGTTTACAATTTTGCCCACAGCAACACTTTGACAATATTGGGTCGCGCAGCTTACCCCTCTTTATCTTTATTCAGTGTATCTGCTTTTGAGCCTGCACGGTTCAGACCCGAATCTGTGCATCCGCACCTCAGTACTATTATAACAGTTTACTCTCTTTCCGCCTGACATGGTACGCGTGTCTCCCACCTTATGCATTCGTAGGCACTGCCTCATCCCCCCTCTCTCTATCTGTGGTGAGTAGGAATTTTTATATAGTCCCCAGAAGTTTTATGGGCGATTACCTGAGGGTAGAATCTCACTATAGTTTTGCGTTTGCATACTGCAATACACCATGTCTTTCGTCCAACTTGTACTGTGGGAGCCGGACCTGGGGACCAGCAAATCGCTACCCTTCGCTTGGCCATCAGTAGCGTCATGTCCACCAAACGCCTGACTGCTTTAGGTATTTGTTTAGAGTATCCCAATAATGACAGCATTGGGTCAGGCGTTAGTGCCATCTTTATAATGTCACCCAGATTCTTGAAAATCAGTACCCAAAAATCTGCAATCCCAGGGCATAACCAAGCTAGGTAGAAAAAGTCTGCCTCTTGTGCTCCGCAGCGATCACAGTTGGCGGAGTCTCGCAGTCCGTATTTGTGCAGTCTCTGTGGCATGTAATAGGTCCTGTTCAGAAATTTAAAATGAATCAGTTTATGTCTGCCATTTAGCGATATCCGCTTTGTGCTTTCGCAACAGTATTTCCACGTAGCATCTTCTAGGTATGTTTGCAGATCTGCCTGCCAGGCCAGTCAGGCCTTGGTTAAGGATTTGCCCTGTATTCCTGCGATCGTTTGTATATATGAGCTACTAACTGGGTAAGAGAGCTAGTTTTAATCATGTGTGAGCGTGTGACCACTTCTAGCGGTTCCGCCAGATCGCTGCCAAGGATTTCCAGTAGTGCTTGTGTCGATCTGTGGAACTGAAATTTATGGAGCAGTGTGGTGTCGTGCTCCATTGCCTCCTCCTCCTCCCACTTTTTCGCTATACCCTCTGAGAACATGTCCTCTATTGTGCATATATTTAGTGCACCTAATGCCGGAGTCAACCCCACGTCTCTGCAGGGTGGGAGCCAGCTGCACCAGTCTAGTGGGGTCAGCAGTGAATACAGGATGTCTCCATCTTGTGTTTTCAGAAGGTGATTCCAGGTGTGTACGATCATGTTGATTGAGTCCAGAATTCCCGTCCTACGGTCCGGGGGATTAAATAAGAGAGCGGGCAGTTGTTTAGGAGGCGCAACACCTTTCTCAATCTGTACATGGAGTGCTCCAGGGGGGCCATGCACCTAATAATTGGCATGTGCGCTGTGCTCCGCCCTGTCGTATAAATCTATGTTTGGAGCCCCTAAGCCTCCCAGGTGGTATGGAAGCGTGAGAATGTCCTACTTCACCCTCACATGTTTCCCAGCCCAGGCTAGTTTCACCAGTACAGTATGGAGTGTTCGGTAGAATGATTTGGGCAAGACTATAGGTATATTTGCTCAAAAAAATAAGAACTGCTGTAGTATCACCATTTTTATTATAGAGACCCTCCCTGCTAGGGAAAATGGTAGCCGAGCTCACCTGTCTACATCTTCTTCCAGTTTGCTGAGTGCTACTCAATAGTTTTCCCTTATCACTAGCTCTGAATCGGTGTGGATCTTTATTCTCAAATAGCGCACCAACTCAGTGGTCCCTAAGAGCGGATAATTTGAGGTAAATGGGATGGTAGTTGGCATGAGGGGGAATATGATTGATTTATTCCAGTTCACTTTAAGCCCTGATAGCGTACCATACTTTACCACCTCTCGTAGCATTGGTGAGAGGTGCCTTTCAGGGTCTCTAAAGTATAATTAGGTATCGTCTGCATAGGTGGAAATAGTCAGCTTGTAGCCCGGGAAGCGTATACCCCTGTTGCTGTGATACTCCAGTATGGCGCAGGCCAGGGTTTCCGCCACTAGTGCATATAAAATCGGGGACAGTGGGCACCCCTGACAATGCAAATCGGATCAATGACCATGTAGCCAATTTTTATTCTGACTGTCGGGGAGTTGTATAAAACCCCCACCAGCTGGAGAAAGATCTCACCCAGTCCCATTCTCGACAGGACCTGCTTCATGAATGGCCATTCAACGGAGTCAAACACTTTCTCCATATCTAGGAATACCACAACAGCCTGCATGTCTCTTCTTGTATGCTGTATAGCCCCAAATACAGTGCGGAGATTATAAGTAAGGTTTCTACTGGGAACAAACCTTGCTTGCTCAAGCGCTACTAGAACCAGCACCAACGGCGCTAAGCGATTTGCCAATATCTTGGCATAAATCGTTGCGTCAACATTTAGGAGCGACAGCGGGCGGTAGGAGGCACAGTCAGTAGGTTGTTTATCCGGTTTCAGAATCGCCACTATTAATGCTTCCCTCATTGTAGGTGGCATGATCCTGCTCTCGCTTATCTCTTCAAATAGTGTAGCTAAGTGCGGGATGAGCACTTCCTCGTACTCTTTATAGAATGCTACTGTTAAGCCGTCCCTGCCTGGTACGCTCCCGAATTTCATTGCTGCCAAAGCATCAGCTATTTCCTCCATATCGAGGGGACGCATCAAGTACTCCTGGTGCGCGTTCAGAAGCCAAGGCAGCTTAATATGCGTCCGGTAGTCCAGGATCTCTGGCTTGTTATCCCCGCTTTGCGAGCTGGATAAAGTCGAATAGTATTGTATAAATCTATCCGTAATCGCCAGTGGGTCAGTAAGAGATCCCCTTCTAGGTTATTAATTTCCGTGACTCCCGATGCTGCCCATCACTTATTTAGTAGCAATACAAGAACTGGACCCAGGCATTCTCCCTCCCGCATATTTCCCCAGGTGTTTGAGTTCCCCGTCAGCTGCTACATGATATTCTACAAGCAGTGTCTTAAATTCTTCTCCTACATAGTCTCTGGGCTCAGTTAGGGACATTTTTTCTAGCAAATTGAGGGAGTTCACCAATTGTGAGAGCCACGTGCGGAGCGCCCGTAAAACCCTTGAGTGTTTAGTCATGGCAAACCCTCGAATGTAGACTTTGAAAGCCTCCCACAGCACTGCAAATATGTCAACTGACCCAACGTTACACTCAAAAAACGTGTCTATGGCCTCTGCAAGTTCTGATCTAAACACTGGGTCCAAAAGTGAATATGGGGGGAACCACCAAACGAAAGGGGGAATGTGCTTATATGTGCGTTCCACTACCAGCAAGGCCGGTGAGTGGTTGGAATACGTCCTGGGAAGTACAACACAGTCGCCGATCCGGCTTTATAGAGCGCTGGAGGCCAACCAATAATTTATCCTGGTGTGTAGGTTATGATACGCTGAGTAGTGCGTATACCCACCCTACCCTGGGTGTCTCTCCCTCCATATGTCCCTTAGTTCCAATCGTATCATTGTGTCCGCAACCATCCGAGCCGAGACAGAGATGCCTCTTTCTGGGCCCCAACAGGTCTAATCGCGGCTCCAGGGTACAGTTAAGATCTCCACCCCAGAGTTGTATGTCCCTCGTGTAGGTTTGCCTTTTTTCCGAGAGCTTTCCATAGAATTGAGGGTTGTCAAAGTTAGGGCCATAGATGTTTACTAGGGTCAGGTCCATTCCCTGCACTGTACATCTCAAAATGGTAAATCTGCCCTCCGGGTCAGAGTCTAGTGGTTCCAGTTTCAGTTCAGATCGTGGATTAATCCAGGTAATCACCCCTGAGCATGAGTAGTGAACCCCGCAATATATGCATTTCCTTTTAACCCCTTACTACTGAGCATAGGACTATTTAGGGTTAGGTGCGTTTCTTGCAACAATGCAATATCTGTCTTTTGCCTGGTTAGATAAGCCTGTACCTTCCGAAGTTTCCTGCAATCGTTGAGGCCACAAACGTTCCAGGTTAATATATTTATTTTACCATGTTGGGTCTGGGTCTTGTTAGCTACTCGGCTTAATGAGGTTCAGTAGCGAATATATCTTCCTGCCTATCTACGCGCTATCTGTACTCTATAAGCTGTGCTCGAGCAATTCAGTAAATTTGTCATTATATTCACCAATAGTTGTTGACTCTGTGCCCCCTTTAAATTCCCTCCCAGCATGCCCCAACTGTGCTAAGGCGGAATCCCCCCGTACTAACCCAACGATACATTAAAACAATCCCATCTGCTGATTTAAATAGCAATCACAACGTAGTTGAAATTGTGTTACGGTTCTCACTTGTGGGCGGATGTTGGCTTAGCCGTACTAAACTAAACCGCGGGAAGCAGTTACCTAAACTCTGCCTGCCGCCTAAAACAACAGTTGCATCAGCGACCTTACATAACAATATGTTCTCTATCATATTAGCCAGTCAGAAAGCCAATCTAGCTTTAGTGCCCCTCTTACCAGCTTGTTATTACCTTTGCTGCTGTATTGGATAACCTTAGGGCGATTTTACTCACTAACGTCCTGGGTGTGCTGCAGCCTCTGATGTATGATTATTGTTTGTTGTTTAGACCAACCAAACCTGCATAGATAAAAATTGTATCTAACAGAGTAGCCTTCACAGCAGCTAGTCCTGATCATCAAGGTCTCCTCCCGTCGCTCTTTCTTCTCAAGGCATCTCACCGTTGACCTGCTTGTCTCTCGACCACTCCTTCAGGGTCTTCTGGAACGCTTTAGGGTCTGTGAAAATTCACGATTTTCCTTGTCTATTCACTCGAAGACGAGCCGGGTACAGCATGGCATGGTCCAAGTTCTGCTCCCTTAATAGTCTCTTTAATGGTGCAAATTGCCTGCGCGCTTGCTTTACTCGGAGCGTGAATTCGGGGAAGAGTGATATTGTGGATCCTTCGTAATGCAGCTTTTGTTTCTCCCAGGCGGCTTTCAAAGCCACATCCCTATCTCGATAGTTCAGCAATTTTACTATAATAAGTCTTGGGGGAGCACCAGGAGGAGGTCTCGGGCCCAACGAGCGGTGGGCTCTCTCCACCACAAACATCAAAGAGAATATTTCGGCTCCCAACAGCGTCTCCAGTAGCTTCTCCACGAACTGCTCCATATTTCCAACGCTAGTAGGTTCCGGAAGGCCCGTGATGCCGATGTTGCTTCTTCGGGACCTAGCTTCAAGGTCCTCCTCCTTGGAGCGCCTTTTCCCATTCTGATTTTGAACAATATCTGTTTCTGTGTGGGCCTTCTCCACCTCTTTGATCCGGCGTTCTGTCATGTCTATGTGCTCTGCTTGCTTGTGCAAGCGTTCTGTCATCCTGTCCATAAGATATGACAAAGAGTCTGTTTTGCCATCTGTGGTGGACAAGCTCTTTTGTATAACAGCGAGAGCAATGTGAATGTCTCCCTCCACTGGGTGCGGCATGTCCGGTTGTGAGCTGGCGCTACCTACCAGCGTGGGGGTCCGTTGCCTGGATTCCTTTGGTCGAAGTGCAGAGTCGTCGGAGTTTTATCCCCCCGGCCTATGTCTGCACCGTCAGTTCGCTCTCACCCTTCACCTAAGCAAGTGCAGGCAAGGCAGCAGGACCTCTGCTTCTGTGTTGTCGTGCAAGTGATCGTTCTTCAGCACCCAGGCATCACGCAGTTGTAAACGCAGCCTCTGATTTTCTTTACCAGCTTGTACTGCCAATGGTTTGACTCTAGAGATCTTAGGTCAGACCCACGATCTGCCCTCTGGGCTGCTTGCCATTCAATCTGTGAGGACCGAGATCTGCCCATTATGCTTACAGCGTTCACTTCTTTTTAGTTGTGGTGTCAGGGCGTAGTAGTAGCGAGACTGCAGCCGCTAGCAAGATCTGGGCTTAGGCCAAGCACCGTTGTTGTGAAGTATATCCGTCCCGCTTTAGCCTTGTGTAAGCTAGTGCAGCAAATCTCGCAATGGCACCCTTCAATTTGCTTGTGAGTTGCCGTACGTTCGGCCCGGTCCCAACTCCTCAGGTAGCTGGCATCCACAGTGTCAGGTGGGGGAAGTCGGCGCAGGCCACAGAGGAGTCTCTGCTGCCGCGGAGTGCATGCAGTCCACTTCGCAAGCCACCAACTTGTCCCGCTGGCACTTAGCACTCTTGGCTGATGCGTGTCAGATCTTCCAAGAGTGAGAAGTTAGAAATCGGACTCGTGTCCACAAATTCGTTTGTGATTGCCACTGAGATAGACTGTGCTTAACATCCAACAGTTTAATATCCCATCCGCTGGAGCGCTTGAAATGGGCAGGAGTTGCTGCTGGCATTGGGAGGAGTCTGGTTGCCCATTCCATCCCTAGCAGTGCTGTGTACCTCCGACTCCTGTTCAGACTATATTTGAAGCCGAGCACGGATTGTCTAGAGAGACCTGTTTCCGACTGATGTGAATTTTGATGGCACCCGTGGGTCACGTGAAACTGGACGAAGGCAAGTTTTATGACAACAGGGTGGCAAACTGGCTAAAAGTCTGAGTCAGTGACACCATTTCTGATGCACTAAAAGGCAGCCTCTACAGGTGATTAAGGTGAGAAAGGCCAGATTTATTAAATATTGCTGCCAGAGCTAAGTCACTCAAAGTCACGAAAAGAGGCACACGCTCTTGCTAGGTTATGCTTCCCAGTGCAAAAGAGATTTTGTGTTGGGGAACTGCCCCTTTTTTAGCGCAAATATGACTTTGTGCTGCTTTGTACTACTTTGCATCTAGGGGAGTTTACTCAGCGAAATATGGGCATTACATTGCAAGTACCCACTGTTTTTCACTCAAAGTCTAATATGCTAAAGTAGGCTTACAAGGCTTTGTGTAAAAAATAACTCCTCCTTGAAGAAGGAATTAACTTGAAGAAATGCTATTTTTTACCAAACATTGCATGTATTACATATGTGGTGCACTTTACAGCACATATGCAATGTGTCAATTGTTTTAAAATGTTTATAGACATGGGCTTTTGGCTTCCAGCAACACTCCTATAAACTTCACAAACACCAATGCCCCAGTTAAAAAACATTGTGCCTTGAGCTAAACAGCCTGTTGGTGTGCCACCGCAACAGATTATCTCAGCAGCAGGGAATTTTTAGGTCGAGCCTAACCAGCGCGCATGCACTGTCTGCAAGATCTGCTGTCATCAATAATACCACTCTATTCCCGCCTGTTACTTACCATTGGTTCAACTCCTGTGTCGCTTTTCTTTGCTGCCTCCTAACTGGTACAGGCAAGGCAGCGATACCTCGGCTAATGACAGTGTTACCCTTGCAGTGCTTTTCTGTTTTTTTTAAAAGAACGTTTTTCTTTTATTGTCACTTTCTGTCCAACGCTTTTTCGGCCAGTGCTGCTGCTTTAATTTGTAATTATTTATTTAGCAGCACTTTTCACAAGCTCTACTCATGCCAGGCTGCCTCCCTACCACCAATGCAGCATCACTTTTCGTGCATTCCACCACAGACCCATTGGTAACGTTCCACCCTCTCCCGCCGGCGCTTGGCATTTAAGCAGTGGTTTGCGTGGTTGTGTGATGTGCATAAACCATTCTCTTGGAACACCAAGTGTTTCATTATAACTTCCCAAGAGGTGCTTCATAGACTTTCTATACACTACATCAGTGGTGTCCAGGTACAGATGGTAAGGACTGTGCCCCGAGAAGTATCATTGTAGCACAAAGGAGGAAGTCATCATGAAGGGAGGTAGGTGGGTATCGTAGTTTCAGAGAGGTGAACATTTTTTGACCACAGGGGGCCCTTAACTGCTGATATCTTCAAGTGGCCCCCTTAGCACCAGGCATACGGCCACTTTCGTATCCATCTTCAGCAGGGTCTGTAGGTCAGGTGTGTGTCCACTGTTTACTTGAACACCACTGGGATGTATGTGGGTATTAAGACCACATAAAGAAACTCCATGTTTTATTGAATTTAGCATGGAGCTATTTGATATACTTTATTGCGGTTTCACAATGTGATGTATTTGCTTCCTCACTTAAATGAATAAAGCTTTTTTTGTTCACTCCTTTTTAGGTGTGGCTTAACAGCTCAGCTGTCACAACACATAATATGATCAACCTAATGAAGAGCTTTCAGAAGTACTAGAAAAGGGGCTTTGGATAAAATAAATATGTTTAGTAGTCAGAAGTACGTTTTAATTGGGCAGAAATGTTTTGCTTCCACAAAAAAGTGCTTTACTTTCTCATGTCTGTGATTATTTTATTTCTTTATCCAGATGCCTGAGCCAGCAGCAGTATGGCTTGCTGAGCTTGAACATTCAGGGGCACTCATGTGACATTGTAATGCTGTTAAAGTGTCTTTAATACCTAGATAATTATGGTGTTTGTTTTTCTCTGGCAGCAGAACGGTGGGAGGAGGGCAGCCATGAGGAATGTATTGCAGTCCCAGTACCCTCCACTTCCATCATTAACTTTAGACTTCAATATGTAGTTTTGTCTTTGAAAGCAGTAGGATTCTTAGAGCTACACTAATCTACTTGGATTTTGCTACTGGCTTGATAGTGCAACTCTTGCTTTCCTTATGTGATCAACAAAAAATAGCTTTCAGAGTACTACAGAGCGATGAAAGGCACAGGGCAAGCTGGTAAAAGTTCACAAACTGTCAAGGTTTAACTTGCTTTGAACAGCCCTCTCCCCACCCCTTGCATATAATTTACTCACCATGTAATATTACTTTGTCGTGGGGTAATATGTAAAAGGAAATAGATTTATAATTGCTCATTCACGTCTTTCTTAAATCCTAACAGTAATATACTTAGCGCTTTGCATTTGTACATTTAAAAGTGCAAACAGCTTTGTGATTCAGCCCATGTTTTCCCCTCTGAAGCTTTATTTACTCCATTGTGATGAGTTTAACCCGTTCCGTGCACCCGTCGGCCAACGGCCAACAGGAGCACTACCTGGCTGGTGCCCCAAATGACCGTTGGCCGACGCAGCCCCACCCGTGTTTGTAAATGTAAATTGATACTTGTATAGTGCACTACTCACCCGCAAACGGTCTCAAGGCGCTTGTACGAATACCGCTGTGGAACCCATCCTGGCTTTCCCTGTGAGGCGTCCACTCCTGGGCACCCCCAAGGTGGAGGCCAGGCATCCTTAGCGTTGTGGAGATTAAGCAAGCTATTGCCCAGAGTTGCAGAGTGGGACTCCATGATTGGAATAGGCACCGAGGCGAGAATTACCAGGTCCGTGACATTTTGAGCCCAAGACCCGCCGAGGCGGGGAATTGAATCCTGGTCCCGAGCTAGACCTCTGCATCAGGGTCTGCCGCTCTAACCATTGAGCCACACTTCTCCACACTTCTTCGAACGTTCTGCACTGGCACGGAATGTTCGAAGCAGCAAAAGGTGTTAATGTTTTGTTGTTTCTCTTTCAGGGCTTCTACTGTTTCACGCATGCTGTTCTTTCAGAAAACTTTGATTGGGTTGTGCTGCTTTCTGTCTGTTCTTAATGTTTGTTCTGTATTAGATCCTATTTCCGTGTTTTTTTACAGTTGTCATACAACCCACATAATTCCACTGGCCTACACATACATCCACTTCAAACCAAAACATATGTGAAAAATACACTGTCATTTACAACACCAATAGCTCTAACTCTTACAAATGCGAGACCTATTGCATTGCAAATCTACTTTGAGTTCCTCTTTCCACAATGAATTTTGAGATAACTGACAGCTCAGCCTGCTTTTGAAGGTGTTGTTTTCCTCCAACAAGTTTCTAAGGGCTTTGTATGAAAGTGCTGTATGACCATAATAAATAAAAAAATACCATCAGCACTTCTATAATAATTGTATGCGTGGGCACTGAAAAACGCCAGAGCCTTTGCAATTTTTGTTTCCTCTTGTAACAAGAGAGAAGCAGTTCATGAGTTAGAACCCTTCAACCATTCATGAATTCATATATATATATTTTTTTACTGACAAAACACCAGTGAATGTGCTACAAAGGAAAAAACACACATATATTTTACAGAATAGTACCCCTAGCCTTTTCAGAGCTAACATTTCCTTTTAACACAGGTTCTGCGTTATTACCAATAATTGTTGCATAGTTCAGTAAAAAGGTCAAATTAATATGCAAAAGAAAATCTTTAGAAATATTGGTTTACACATTTATAGAAATCTATTCATGCAATAATAAAGCTACTGTAGGCTATGATTATAATTCTGTCCTCTAGGCAGTGAGGCAGCTGTGTCTCTGTTACCAGCGGTACTTCCAGTAGTAATCCCTCATTCTAAGTCCTCTAGACTTTGTTGCTAGCTGCTTCTCAGGTCTCATCTGTAAATCCTCATTCTAGGTCCTCTATGCAGTCCTGCAGCTGCTTCTCTGATCCTTTCAGTAATTACTCCATTCTGAGTTCTCTAGACAGTGCTGCAGCTGTGTCTTTGTTCCCGGTGGTAATTCCCCATTTTTAATCCTCTAGGCAGGGCTGCAGCTGTGTCTCCGTTCCCAGTGGTAATAATTAATTTGTTCTCTAACCAGTTTTGATAGCTGCTTCTCTGGTCCCAGTGATAATTCCTCATTCTAAGTCCTCTATGCAAGTCTGCTAGCTGTTACTTGGTTCCATCAGTAATCTCTCCTTCTAAGTCATCGAGGCAGTGCTGCAGCTGTGTCTCTGGTCACAGTGGTAATTCCTCATTCTAACTCTCTGGTCTCATCTGTCAATCCTTATTCTAAGTCCTCTATACAGTCCTGCAGCTGCTTCTCCGGTCCTTTCAGTAATTACACCATTCTGAGTTCTCTAGACAGTGCTGCAGCTGTGTCCTTGTTCCCAGTGGTAATTCCCCATTCTTAATCCGCTAGGCAGGGCTGCAGCTGTGTCTCTGTTCCCAGTGGTAATAATTAATTCGTTCTCTAACCAGTTTTTATAGCTGCTTCTCTGGTCTCGGTGATATTCCTCCATCTTAGTTATTTACATACTGCTGCAGCTGCTTTTCTGGTGCCAGAGATAATTCCTCATTCTAAGTCCTCTAGGCAATTCTGCTAGCTGTTACTCTGGTTCCATCAGTAATTTCTCCGTTCGAGGCATGTGGGCTGCTGAATTCATATCTGTGCATAGATCGCCGCCTAGTGTTGGGTCCAGATGATCGCACATTGTTGTCCTGGAAGAGTCTTCGAAGTATCACGAGATAGGTGGCTCCTCCCCTGGACTACAGTGCGCATGGGCATCCTCTCCATCTTCAGATTGTTTTTTTCCGCCATTGGGTTCGGATGTTACTATCTTAGCTCAAGTTAGGAAAACTTTCTACAAAGCCAAAAGGCTTTCGACTGCGTCGGTATCGTTTCGTTCGGTACCGGTAACTTTGTTCGAGAGGACATCGAGGAATCAGACGGTTTCTTTCCGCACTTGACCCGATCTTCGATCTGAAATGGAAAGAAGCCCATTCAAGAGGTGTCCGCTTTGCAATGCAAAATACCCGCACATCGATGTCCACCCGGTGTGCAACAAGTACCTGTCCCCGGATCACAACGAAGCCAACTGTATGGCCTGTGCCCGGTTCAGGTCGAAGAAAACTCTTTGGATTCGACGCGCGGCTCGATTGGAGTCGAAGAAGTCAGCGCCTGTTCCCGAAAACATCTTCGGGACAGAAGACGAGGAGGTCGTTGATCTGGAAGATCAAGACTACTGCTCCGATCCGGCTTCGGGCCATGACTCAGAGTATGACTCTGAAGACGAGGAGGTGCAAGAAGAAGACGAAAACGTCGTCAAAGAGTTAGGAGACGACGCAGTGGCCCTTGGGGCCGTAGAAGATAGCTCAGGTGAGGAGCTAGGCCCAACCGGCTATACGGGGGCCGAAGATGACGCACTCAATAAGGCTCAGGTCGAGGGATCGCCACTAGGCCTTACCCGAGATCTACAGTCTCGTTCTACAGCCCCGCATAAAGGCCCGGCTACGAACATTACTAAAGAGCCATCGGTTTCAAAACCGCCATCGGTCGATCCAAAGAAATCGAAAGCATCAATGCCAAAACCGAAACCGAAAGTGCAACTAACTCTGGTCGGCTCCAAGGCCTCGAACCCCTCGGAGCCGAAGAAAAAGAAAATGGCCCTCAATGCCGAAAAGCTCAAGAAGGTCATCGAACCGATGGTTGGGGCACCGAGGACCAAGGTCAAGGCTGTCGAACCACCAAGGCCGACGCCGAAGGGAGTCGACACACACAAAAGACTCGAACCGAAAGACGGGATCGATCCTCGGTCGAGGCCTGCGGACAAGACAAAGACTGGCTCCAAGGACCCTGCCGAGTCGACGCGGCCCAGTCCATTCATAGCCAAGGAAGTGTCGGAGTCACTCCAACGCATCAAGGACAAGGCTACAGCGGTCGGGCCGAAGAAGGCCCCGACACCAAAGCTGGTCGAACACGTTCAGACCGCGTCGACGCCGATCAAATTCGGGTTGCCGCCCTCAGTGCGTCCGAAGATGTTCGAGCCAAAATCAAGGTATCGGCACCAGTAAAAAAGTGTCGACGGAATTGGAGGCTACAGAGGAGCCTGAAGAACAGGAGTCGAGGCCATTCATCGACTCGGAAACTGGTAGACTCTCCATATATAAGAGGAAAATCATACCAGAATCACCCATGGAGTCATATAAGATTCCCTTGAAGAAGAAGAGGGTTTCCACGACGTCACCAGCTCTTGTGGACCCCTCCATTCCTATGGACAAGAACCACAAAATGATTCCCCAACATACTCCGATGTGGATGCAGGGGATGACGAACATGAAGATGGCCTTTATCATGTGGACACTGATCCTGATGATCAAAACCAACCATGGGCAGACCCAGCTGACCCAAGGGATCCGCAGACTGTCCCTGACACTCATGTGTACAGTGTGAAAACATCTCCTACTGAGGACTGCCTTTAACGCCCTTATTGAAAGGGCAGCCAGTAATCATGACGTCGAACTTCATGCTGACCCTGTGGAGGAAGACTTTCTGGTCGACACCTTTTCCACTTCAGAAAGAACAGTCAAAACCCTTCCCATGCTAAAAGGGGTCCTTAAGCATGCTAATGAAATTTTTAAGGACACCACTAGAGCTAGGGTGTTAAACCCAAGGATTGAAAAGAAATATAGACCAGCACCTGCGGACCCTGCTTATATAAGGGGACAGTTGCCTTTGGACTCATTAGTTGTTTCTAATGCACGTAAGAGAGCAAACTCCCAGACTACAGGTGATGCTCCTCCTCCTGACAAAGAGTCAAAAGTTCTGGAAACTTCAGGGAAAAGGGTGGCTGCGCAGGCGGCTAACATCTGGCGCATTGCCAACACTCAGGCACTCTTAGCCAGATATGACAGGTCCCATTATGATACCCTTGAGACACGGTTGCAACACCTACCGGATCAGTACAAGGAGGGTGAAGAACTACTAATCCAGGAAGGGAAGCTTATAACCAATGCTTCCATCAAGTGCGCGCTAGACGCAGATGACACTGCAGCCTCGGCCATCAACACTAGCGTTATGTTAAGGAGACACGCCTGGTTGAGAATCTCAGGGTTCAAACCTGAAATACAAACCTCTATCCTCAATCAGCCAGTTAACCCGGACTTCTTATTTGGACCTGAGGTTGACACCACCCTTGAAAAAATTAAAAAAGTTACAGAGACTCCAAAGTCTATGGGGGCTCTGCAGTCACAGCAGTTTCGGGGTGGCTCCTTTCGTCGCTCTAATACTAGGGGCCCCTCAAGAGGCCAGTCCACACAACAGACACAGTACAATAAAGGAGGTACACAATCCACCTACAATAAAAACAACCGGGGTGGATATCATGGAAACAACATCAAGGGCAGAGGAAACAACAGTTCCAGATCCTCTGCCAATAACAAACGGTGACGGCCTGTCACTGCCCCCCGACCATATAACACCTGTCGGGGGGAGACTACAACAGTTCCTGCCAGTCTGGAAATCCATCACCACAGACAGGTGGGTGAGAGACATTGTCCAGTACAGGTATTGTCTGGAATTAACATCCACTCCACCCAACATCCCACCAAGACACCGTCCTATGTCCACAGAGCACTTACACCTATTGCAGCAGGAGGTCGTCAGCATTCTGCAAAAAGGGGCCATAGAGCTCGTGCCTGTAGAAGACCAAGGCTCAGGGGTGTACTCTCTGTACTTTTTAGTACCCAAAAAGGACGGGTCTCTCAGACCTATTCTGGACCTCTGGCCTCTAAACAGTTACATTCTGTCGGAGCATTTTCATATGCTCACCTTACAACAGGTTCTGTCGTTACTCAGTCAGGGAGACTTCCTCGCAACGCTGGATCTAAAAGATGCGTATTTCCATACCCATACACCCATCACACAGACAGTATCTCAGGTTCACTATTCAAAACCAACATTATCAGTTCAAAGTGCTCTCTTTCGGAGTAACGACGGCACCCAGGGTGTTCACAAAGTGCCTGGCGACAGTAGCAACACACCTACGGGGACAGCACATACATGTCTACCCTTATCTGGACGACTGGCTTGTTCAAGCAAAGACGGCCCAGCAGTGTGCCAGCCACATGTCCCACACCATTCATCTTCTTCACAGTCTGGGATTCTCGCTGAATTATCCAAAGTCACATCTTCAGCCCGCCCACGTGCGACAGTACCTGGGCGAGACTATAAACACTCTGGCATTCAAAGCTCAGCCAAATTCAGCGAGAATACACAGCATGCAGTTGCTGATACAAAAATTCAGACGTCAACACTCGCTTCCAGCAAAAGTGTTTATGCAGTTGATAGGCATGATGGCCTCCTGCATCTTCATAGTCCCGCACGCGAGACTACACATGCGTCCGCTTCAGGAGTGCTTGGCACGTCAGTGGAATCAGGCTCAAGGACAGTTAAAAGACCTAGTGTTGGTGAGCGGTCGGGCATTCAACTCTCTGCATTGTTGGAACCCACGAAACCTTTGCAAGGGCCGACCGTTCCAAGAGCCTGTGCCACGGATTATACTGACGACGGACGTGTCTCTCCAGGGATGGGGAGCTCATGTACTCCACTACACAGTGCAGGGACTATGGACAGCACAGCAAAAGAGGATGCACATCAACCTTCTGGAACTGATGGCAATCTTCATGGCGATGAAAGCATTCAAAGTTCTGTTCCCAGTGGTAATTCCTCATTCTTAGTCCTCTAGGCAGTGCTGCTAGCTGTTTCTCTTGTCCTGTCGATAATTGCTCATTCTCAGTCCTCTAGGCAGTGCTGCTAGCTGCTACTCTGGTCCCGTCTGTAATTCTACATTCTTAGTCCTCTAGCCAGTGCTGCAGCTCAGTCTCTGTTCCCAGTGGTAATTCCTCATTCTTAGACCTCTATGCAGTGCTGCTAGCGGCTTCTCTTGTCCTGTCAATAATTGCTTATTCTAAGTCCTCTAGGCAGTGCTGCAGCTGTGTCTCCGGTCACAGTGGTATTTACTCATTCTAACTCTTTTAGACAGCACTGCAGCTGCTTCTCAGGTCCCAGTGTTACTTCCTCACTCCTAGTACTCTAGGCTGAGCTGATAGCTGCTACTCTGGTCCTGTCATTAATTCCTCATTCTAATTCCTGTAGGCAGTGCTGTTACAGTGCAAACACAAGGAGATCATGGATGGAGTGCTGAAACTTTTCAGACACTCACCCCCAGTCACAGATCTGGGTTGAATCCATCGTCGTTCTTTAGCTCACTTCGCCACCCCAGTTCAGACCCAGCTATATGCAAATTAGTCTTGACCCTATGAGTGTCTGAAAAATATCAAAGCTCTGTCCGTCATCTCCTTGTATTTACTTTGTTCACCCTAAGTTGGCAGGGTATCCCCAGACGTGGGCCCCTTGCTCACTTTCCACAGGATTTAAGCTAGCCTGGCTGATGAGGGGTGTTACCCCAAAACAGGTCCCAGGATGCTTGTTTCCGGTCCAGGGAAGACATGGCTTGGCAGTTCGGGCTCGACTGTTCCCATGAGGCACAGAGTCAAGACTGATTTGCATATAGCTGGGTCTGAACTGGGGTGACTAAGTGAGCTAAAGAACCATGATGGATTCAACCCAGATCTGTGACTCTGGGCGAGTGTCTGAAAAGTTTCAGCCCTCCGTCCATCATCTCTTTGTGTTTGCAGTGCTATAACAGTGTCTCTGGTCACAGTGGTAATTCCCTATCCAATACTGCTAGATGCTTCTCTGGTCTCAGTGGTAAATCCTCATTCTAATTCCTCTATGCAGTGCTGCTAGCTGCTACTCTGGTTCCATCGGTAAATCCACATTCTAAGTCCTCTAGCCAGTGCTGCAGCTCTGTCTCTGTTCCAAGTGGTAATTCTTCATTCCTAGTCCTCTACCCAGTGCTGCTAGCTGCTTCTCTGGTACCAGAGGCAATTCCTCATTCAAAGTACTCTACACAGTGCTGCTACCTGCTTCTCTGGTCTCAGTGGTAATTCCTCATTCTAAGTCCTCGCTATACAGTGCTTCAGCTGCATTTCTAGTTCCAGTTGTAATTACTCATTCTAGGTTCTTTAGGTAGTGCTGCAGCTGCATCTCTGTTCCCAGTGGTAATTCCTAATTCTTAGTCCTCTAGGCAGTTCTGCTAGCAGCTTCTCTGGTCTCATCAATAATTCCACATTATAAGTCCTCTAGGCAGTGCTTCAGCTATGTCTCTGTTCATACATCCACCACACTCCAAACCAAAACACATAGATAAAATACATTTGAATTTCCAACCCCAATAGTTCTAACTCTCACAAATGTAAGACCTATTACATTGCAAACGCTTGTTGTTTTAGTTGCCAGGTCTGGAAGAGACGTAAGCTTATCAAAGGGGCACAGTGTAAAGTTGTCACTGAACAACAGCAGAAACTAAGGTCAGTTGTGTAAAGGATTATAATAGGTGGCCGGCTTTCCATAGCTGAATTGTATTGGTAGTGGGCCAGCATTAGTTAAAAACAGATTGATGCATGTATGGCCCCAATCAGGTAAGTAAAAATGTATTTCTGTGGTTTCATCAGGACTAAAATTGCATTAAGTCTTACTGCCCTTTCGAGGGTTGTTTAGTGGGGCTCAAGAGTCAGAACGTACCCCAAGATGTTTCTACATAAACTCATACCAGGGTCTCATATTAAATAGTCGCTTACACAATTTCTCCAGATGGAGTAGACAAGCCAAATCTTTTGTACGCAAATGAAAGCCCAACGGATCCAAATGTACAAATGGTCTAAAAAATATGTGATTCTCTAGCTGGTGTGGATTGTGGAACATGTCACACAAAAATTCGAGTACATCGAAAGAAAACCTGCCCAAAGGAAGTAATGTTCAGCTACAGCGAGAATCCTCTGCATTCGTTTTCTAGAAAAAAATCTTTTTTTCTAGAGACCCCTCACCCACCAGGGTTTCCTCCAGGTGGCGTGCTTCATCATTGGGGTTCATCCCAATCCTATATGGATTGAGGTGTGATGCGACTCTGCGATTACACAGGAGAACTTATTGGTTTACTATCAAACAATGAAGTGGAGGGGTGTGGACTATTTTATTCCCGCCCCTAGTTGGCAAGGTTAAAATCAGGGGTGACTACTGGAAAAAATAGACTGTAATGAGTCTAGCTCTCAGTAAAGTGGGGTCAACATGTTTCTAGCCATTTTCCTATTGGCTCTTCTTCATGACTACACAGGAACCACCCGCGTTTAGTGCCATTCCTAATAGGTCCTTTAATAAGGACACACTTGTACGTACATAATGTGTATGCACTCAAAAATACATACGATTTGTAAGGAACTATCCTACATCTGTAAAAGAAAGGAAACCCATTAGAAGTTAATAGACCTGTCAACATAGCTGGCAGGTCACAATGGCCAACCTTAACCAGGTCTATAAACCAACCACCCGCATGCTGTGGGTGCACAATAATTGCTACCAGTGATCACTCATTTAAGCATGGAAACATTCTCGCCACACTCTGTGGTTGGTGGAGATAAACAACACTCGTGGGACAATACAATACAATACAAGACCAAACATAACACTTAACATTAAGGAAATAATTCCATTAACCTACTTGGAGAACGCTATACTTGAGCGTCATGGTCAAAAACCAGGGTCGAGGGGCCTGTACTCAAACCCTGATAGAAGAGAAAAAAAAGGAAAGAATATCCCTAATCAGGAAAAACAAACTGCTGTTTGGTTGTGCAATTCGAGTAAACACGGCATCCGCCGTGCGGACTATACTTCCATTTGGAAAATATCCCCCTGAAACGGTGTCCGCCGTGTGGCGAAAAAATATCCTGTAGGGAAAGCCCCTGTTACTTCTTCAAAGACCGCCTCGGCTCAACCACCTACTTTCTGCCCTGGGGACCGCATCTTGGCATGATGTTGCTCCGGTCCCTGATTATCTGATCTGTTTGCGCTTGGGTAACTTGTGCTGGAACTGAGCCGCGCATCAGCCCGACTGACTAGAACGTCCCTTAATTTCAAAATGGCCATCATTATTGGCATAATGGGCGAGTGGATTAAGTGATGTGTGCTTGGTTGCAGGCAACTTTTAAAGAGACTTCTAAGGAAAGGACTTAGTGATTACATTAAGTCGGTCGTTAAGGTAAAAAAAAGGAGGAGACGTTTCTACTCACATCACCTAAAAAGTCATAGAATCAGAAAGGATGAGACCAGGCTTTAATATAGGAAAGGAACATTGGAGTCCCATATGAACCAAGGATACTGAAAACACTGAAACAAAAGCACATACTAAGAAATAATAATTTTTTTTAATTAAAACATAATAAATAAAGCTGGATACACCTGGTTGCCCTGGGTTAACCAGCTTCAAGTTCGGTATTATAGTTGTTTTCTCTGAGAATGTCTCAGTAATGTATGTATTTAGGTTGTTTATTTCATTTTTCATCTGGGATTATAGGTAGGGTTCCTGATTCTTAATCAGAATTTGTGGTGAGGTTAGACTCTGTTGAATAGGCCCCATGGAATGTTGTCATTCAGCCCTTGGGTATGCGTTCGAAGTTTGAAGACCCATTGTTGTTCTTTTTTGAGGAGTCGTTGTTCCAAGGTCTCTCCAGCTTTATGTGTTCCAGGATCACCCATTTCAAATCCTCAGGTGCATGTTTTTGTTCGTGGTGATGCGTTGGCATCTAACATTACTGCGGTGCTCGCAGATTCTAGTACTCACTTTTGTATGGTCATGCCCACATAATGTAGTTTGCAGGGGCACGTGTTAAGATAGACCACTCCTGTTGTGTTATAATTAGCTAGTTTGCGCAGTTCTCAACTCATTCCATTGTTAAACGACACTGTCTTGGTAATAGTCGTGAGGTGGCAGACGCTGCAGTTCCCACAGGGGAAGTGGCCTGTTGGTGGGTGCCCATTGTAGTTTGATTGTTTCTTATGGTATCTTCGGTTTAGGGCGGGTGTGAACAAGTTTTTCTCTCAGATTCTTCACACTCCTGTGGGAAATCATCGGTTTGCGGATGTTGAGTTGTCCACTGTTGAGGATACGTCCGTGTTTGCCTATTATTTTAGCAACTCGATCCGAAGCTACGTTGAACGTGGTAATGTAGATAGGTCTTTTGTCTTTCTCTTTGTTATGTTGTGGACGTGCCTCCAAAAGGGAATCTCTGTGATTGTTACTTGCTCGTTTTCTTGCTTGCTACAGAATCCGTTTTGGGTAGTTCTTTGCTTTAAGTTTGTCAGATAGCTTTGCAGCCTGCGTTCTAAAGTCATCCATTTCCGTGCAGTTTATTCTTATTCTAAGGAACTGATCAAACAGGAGATTCTAGAACCAGGTGTCTTGGTGTATGATCGGACCAGTTTTCTTCAAAGAGAACCTCTTCAATGATGTCCAAAGTTTCTCTGTGTGAGAGGCTTGTATATAGGCTCTCCACGTCCAGTCTAATTAGAATGTTGGTATCTGTATTGAATTGCAGGTCCTGGAGTAAGCACAGGACAGCTTTAGTATCCCTTAGGTATGTATTAGTCCCTTGTATCAGGGGTCTCAGGAAGGCATCTGCGAATTTTGAAAGGGGTTCCTTCACTGAACCTATGCCTGATACGATCGGTCGACCTGGAGGATTTTCCAGTGATTTGTGGATTTTAGCGATTGGATAAAAGTATGGGATTCTGGGATTGGTGTTAATAAGGAAATCCCCTTCCTTTTTGGTAATCCAATCATGTAATACTGCTTCTTCCACCATACTGGTTATCTGTATTCTTATGCGCTCTGTGGGATCATCTCTAATCCGCTGGTAGTTTCTCTCATCATCCAAGAGTCTCAAACATTCCCTGTGGTATGCTTCCGTGGTTTGTAGAACAATTGCTCCCCCTTTGTCAGCTGGTTTTATCACTACACCGGTGTCATTCGCCAGTTGCTGGTTGGTAATTTGTTCCTCCTTAGTGGTGTTGTGGAAGGTTTTGGTTGTCCTGGGGTCAATCTCCCCTACTTCCTTTAAGACTGCCTTCTTGAAGGCTAGGAGTTCCACTTGTACGTTTGAAGATGGTGGTGTGAAAGTGGATTTTGGATGTAATCCTGTGTTGCCGCTGCTGGCATCGAGGGTTTGCTTACCCGCAAAGAAGACTTGCAGTTTGATTTTCTGGATGGACTCCTTGATCTCACATTTTAACCTAAATTTGTCCAGGCATGATGTTGGTACGAATCCTAGGCCTTTCTCCAAAACTATAGGGTGGATAGGTGATACGATTTTTTCTGTCAAATTGATCACTAAACTGGTCAGTTGCTCGTTCCTGGGTTGTCGGTGGCATCCATACTCCTCATTGTCATCCTCGTCTGTTCTAGTGGGTTTGGCCGCTGGACTTGCTGGCCCTTCTTCATTTATCCTCTTTGCGATCCCTTCTTCTGCCCTAAAAAAGGCATTGGTGGTCCTAAGTAGCCTGGTTGTTGAGTTTGGGCTGTATTCCAGTATTCATACTGCTGCTGTTGGAAATGGTGGTGGACCATAATATAAGGAGGCTGAAAAAGGTCCTTGGAAAGGTGGCCAACCTCGTCCGTGACCCCCTTGATGTCCCATTTGTCTGCCGAAATTTCTCCTGTTTTTGTTGTTACCTCTCCTGTTACTGCTGGAGTTGGAACTGTCAGATCCGTCTGTGTCCATATTGTATTCGGGGTTTCTTCCTGGTGCGTTGTAGTTTTCTCTTATGTAAGGATACACTTTCTCATGCGAAAAGCTCTTTGCATCCTTATTATATTTTTGAAATTTTGTGTCCTTCAGTGTATCTTCAGACTCCCGCATTGTTTTATTTATTTCCTCCAGTGTCTTCTTTAGTTCCGTCACTGATTGGTAGGACTTCAGGCGTACCTCAATGGTGTGGATTTCTTCCTTTATTTCTTGTGATAAGCGTGCAGCTGTCTTAATAATCAGAACCAACCAGTCCCTGGTACAGTGCCATGATATTAGGGACCAGTCCTTTTTAAAGGTCTTCTCATGTTGAAAGATGAATGGCTCATTGCGTACGATTAAGCCCTGGGCTGCCACATTGACTCTTACGTAGTTCGTCATCATAATGCCATGAATCATACTTTTGATTTGATTACGTTTCAGTTCCATTAAGTCATCCCAACAGGGCCCTGTTGCGCCTGCTCTAGATATTGCCGTTCCATTAAATGGGAAAATTGTTGATAGAATCCTTTCCACCTCCTCTTCAGGGAAGGTGAGGCCGGTGATTTCAGCCATCATAGTGTGAATTGTGGAAGTCACAGAGGGCCTTCTACACTGATTCAGAAACACAAATAAATGCATATTTGGTCTATGATGAAACATTTCCGGCGTATAAGACGACCTTTTAACCCCTTAAAATTTTCTGGAAAGTCGGGGGTCGTCTTATACGCCGGGTACAAAATTTTATGGTATTTTTTCATGCGCTTTTTCATAGCGAGGACTTCACTCGAAGGTGTCAGACCGCTTCACAATACAAAATAACAAGAAACAACACACCTTATGTTAAAAAATACAGCCACCGACCCTGGCAACGTCCAAAAATACAGCCACCGACCCTGGCAACGTCCACACCCAGGCCCCGCGCCATGAATTGTGCAAGTATCGAAAGCGAGCGTGTTTTTGTCATAGCGAGGACTTCACTCGAAGGTGTCAGACCGCTTCACAATAGGAAATAACCAGAAACAACACACCTTATGTCAAAAAATACAGCCACCGACCCTGGCAGCGTCCACACCCAGGCCCCGCGCCATGAAGTATCGAAAGCGAGCGTTTTTTTCATAGCAAGGACTTCACTCGAAGGTGTCAAACCGCTTCACAAGCGAGCAAATGGCGCCATGAGTCTTACCTCGACTGCCGCTGCCGCTGTACACGCGCCTCCAACCGCTTGCACATCCCCAGGCAGACGAGGCAGCAGGACGAGGCAGCAGGACGTCCGAAACACGGTACATGGTAATGGGCAGCCAACGCCGAAGATGGCAGCGCCCGGTGTGTTGACACGTTTGGCACGTTTGGCACGTTTTGGCACGCTCACCTCTCCCCTTGGCATGGGCGTGGCATAGAAAGGGGACTGTACAATGTTCCCAAATGTTCCCGAAGGCAGTAGAGCACTTGCCGTGATTGGCTGGTTGTTGCTAAGAGGAAAAACAGTCTCGTGGCCAGATAGCGTATTTGCCGTACCGTACGTGTGGTGTTGAAGACAGTCTCTGCACCTGTCCATTCTGTACAGCACCAGTACCGTACATCGAGTGCAAATGGCTGACAGTCAAGAACCCGGCAAGGCTCCAGCAGCACATTCCGTGCAAACGGCAGACAGCGAAGAACCCGGCAAGGCTCCAGCAGCGCATCCAGAGCAAATGGCTGGCAGTCTAGAACTCAGCAAGGCTCCAGCAGTGGCAAGGAGAAGAAAATATGAAGCCAGCTACAAACTCAAAGTTGTGGCTTTTGCCACGGAACATAATAACTGTGCTGCTGCTAGGCAATATGGAGGCAATATGGAGTGACAGAGAAGATGGTTCGGGCCTGGAGAGCAAATGAGCAAGCATTGCGGAGTATGCCAAGGGGCAAGTGTGCACTAAGAAGACATGGTGGCCGAGCATCGGCAAAGCGGGTATGTCGTGACCCGAAATAAAATCCGCTTGGTTGCACTTCAGTGGGCCAAATCTAATCCCGATCTCAGCCACAGATTTAAGGCCACTGTGTCCTGGTGTACCAGATTCTTGGGAAGGCATAATCTGGTATTGCGGCAAAAGACAAAAATTGCCCAGAAATTACCAGCGGATCTTGATGCCAAAATGCATAGCTTCCATCGCTACGTCATTAGGCTGCGCAATGAACATGTGTATGCGCTAAGTAGCATCGGAAACATGGATGAAACTCCGATGAATTTTGATATGATCGCCAACAAAACTGTCCATCAAAAAGGCGAAAAGACAATTTTAATAAAAACAACAGGACATGAGAAGTCCAGTTTCACTGTGGTACTTGCATGCACAGCTGATGGTGGCAAACTGAGGCCAATGGTTATTTTTAAAAGGAAAACAATGCCGAAACTCAAGTTTCCTGCTGGTTGTTTTGTGCATGTTAATGAGAAAGGATGGATGGATGAAGAAGGGGTAAAGCTATGGCTTGATAACGTATGGAGCAGGCGACCAGGTGGACTTCTACAAAGGCGTAGTCTACTGGTGTGGGATATGTTCAGGGCTCATTTAACTCCCAGCACCAAGCAAAGGCTGGCAAGACTGAAAACGGATGCTGCTGTTATACCTGGAGGACTGACATCGTTGGTGCAGCCACTGGATGTGTGCCTAAACAAGCCATTTAAAGATCGCATCCGAGAACAGTGGAATGAGTGGATGGTTAGCGGTGAAAAAACATTCACAAAAGGAGGAAACATGCGTGCGCCACAGTTGGATGTTTTGTGCAACTTTGTCATAAAGGCCTGGAACGACATCGATGCAGAAACAGTCATAAAGTCTTTCAAGAAGTGTGGCATATCGAACTCATTAGATGGTATGGAGGACGACTATCTGTGGGAAGGTGAAGAGGATGCCGAAGAAGAGACCACATCATCTGATACGGAATTGGTACAAGATCCATACGATGACTGCCTTACAGATGTACCACAAGATCTCATAGACTTACTTATGAGATCAGATGACGAAGAGGAGGATTTTGAAGGTTTTTAAAGGGAACGTTATAAATCCTGTAGAAATCGCTTGGATTTATGGGAAGTTATGGAACGTTTAATGCACTTGCACTGTTTCATGCACTACGTTATTTATGTTTGCCGTTATTCAGAAGTGACAGTTTTTGATATGGTTTTAAATAAAATGTTTCCGAGTAAAGCAAGATTGTTTCTACAACCAATTTCTTTGCGTTCAGTCTTTCAGTTTGTAAAATAAACGCTTATAGGTACCCACTGCCCACTGATAAAGCCTTACTGCTCACCCACAGGGAGGAGGACTAGACTAATACGGTAAGTTCAAAATACCGGTACATACTCGGAATGGCTATGCTGCGCTGGAAGTGGGGGGTCGTCTTATACGGCGAGTATAGCACTAAACCTAAAATTTTTCTGCCAAAGTCGGGGGTCGTCTTATACGCCGGGTCGTCTTATACGCCGGAAAATACGGTATGTCTAGCTGAAAGACCACCTCTGAGCGGCACTTGATACCATCCTACTTGTAATCCGAGCCAGCGTCACAAACTAGATTATTAACTTTATAGTGGGTTGGCGCAACCAATTTAATCAACACAATCTAGTTAAATTACAATGCATTTGGATGAGAATCACTTCTCACCCTTGGTAGCACTAGCACAAGTATCAGGCAATTCTCCAGATAAATGCATGTTATGTTAAAGCAGTATCAAACTATTTCGTAGTCAAGAAAATCACAAAATAAAATTCCCAAATCAGTTTTGCAAAATCAGGAAACATTTAAAGAGCCTAACATGCCAAACCCATTAGATTAGATGAGGTGAGCTGGAGAAACAAGACAAAGGCCACTCAGTGCAGTGCTGTAATCTCTGGTGCGAAAGTGAAACACTCCAAAATAAACTTGTTAGAGGCACTTGCCTTTGGTCCAGGATGAGCTAAGAGCTCCTCAGCCTCCATGGTGCTGCTTTTTCTAGGCAAGTTACAACAAAGATTGGGCTGCTCTGAATTATAGGACTCGGCCATCACTATGTCTCTACAATGCCCTATTGGCATTGGTAGTGGGTCGTGCGATGCTTCATGTTGAGCCTGAGGTTTAGCAGCCTCAAGGACTATGAAATCCTGCTTTCTTCACCCAGTCAGCTGCGATTGTGGATTGGCAGTGTGGGCATGGCCAATTTCATACCACAGGCTGTGACTACAGTGACTTGCCCTGTAAAACATGCTGATAGCCTTGCCAAAAGCCCATTGCAAGGCCTCTTCAAGGAGTGGGACTTGAAGAAATGTACACAATCGCCACCTAACCACCTGCACCCCTGTTTAAGGTTGGTCAACGTGCCCTAAGATGCAGGGGTTGTTTCACGATATTTGATGTGAAATACCTCTATTCCTAGGGAAGATGCCAGGCCCCCCAGGGGCAATTTTCGAGTACCAAAACATGTTGATGCAAAGCAGAAATAGGGACGGTCGCTGTGCCACCCTGTTTTTAATCGTCCGGTTGGGAGACACCAGTAACCAACATTGTTTCCCACCCACATACAATTTTAATATAGGTCTGACAGTTTAACAAAGGCAGAACATAAATTTGGACATAAGTGATCTAGCTCCACACAAACTAGGGAACTCATACGTAGGAGACTTACAAGCTGTGAACTGCTTCCCAGGGGAAGAATCCACCAATGAAGCATACCTCACTAAGTAAGCGAGTGTTTATCACCCATACATGAATGTATTTCAGTGCCATAAGAGGTTTGGCTGTTTCCTCCTGAAGTTTTGTACTTCTTGTGTGCTTATGAAAATCGTACAACGGTCTTTAACTCCTCTCACTCCCTCTTTAGTGTTTTAGCTATCTGTGTTTTACCTGTCCTGTATGTGTGAGAGAAATGTGTTCTGTTCCTTCTGCTACTGACACCTGTCATTAACTTTTTGCTTGGGTTATGGAAGGTTGCACTGCTGCTGTACATGCTGTAGCTTTTTACCTCTATGGTGTTGTGAAGCTTGGTATAAAACTTTGTAGTACTCATAAAAAATGATACACATTGCCAGAGCTTGTTTTAACTCATGATGTGAGTGAAAGAGTGAACCCTTACAAAATACATGTGCAGAGTTTTCTTTTGGATTTATGTGTGAAACAAGCTATTTTTTTTAATGAAGTTGGCAACTAAAATTTGTAAACCTAGCTGACAAACCATTCTGGTATTTTAGCCAACAGCGTATTGTATACTGGGGGTTTGAGCCTGCGACAAAACTGTTCAAAGCACAACTACAAGTCCCACAATGCAACATGCTGTTTGTTACTTTTATTCCCTTGCAGGCAATCACTGGTTTACCAGCCCAGTGGTGAGAAGGCAGTGAAAGCCTTTCAGATGCAAATGCCAGTATCTGGATGCAATGGGTTAATATTAACAACCCTAAAAAAAAACCTGAAAGGACTCATGTGCCACAAGAATGTGAGAAGCAGTAGCTAGACTTCATAGAGACACTCAGAAAGGAGAAATAATGTCCTGTCGCCGCTATTCAGAAAGACGTCCTCGAACTTGGTGCGATTTTGAAGGTGCGCTTACAACACTACTGTGAAGCACCCAGTGGTGAAGAAGTAGTGCATGTGCTGCCCCGCGAGGGTCGCCAGTGCTTAAAGTGATTGAAATCCGAGACTGAATAAAGTGTCTCTAAAAAGTAGATATTTGGGGCTGTAGGCGCTAACGTGGGAATTCCAGGCCCTCCTGCAGTCACTCGTCCTTTAACAATCAAATATACATTTTGCAGTGGAAAAATGACAACTGTTAGAAACCAGAGAAAATGCCTCAATTCCATAAAAACAAAGGCAGATGACATTACCGTTTATTACAAAATTCCATAAAAACAAAGGCAGATGACATTACCGCTACAATACCAAAGGAAAGATCTTTGTTTTTTTTGTAGCTATTCCACCAATGCTTCATTTATATTCCCCTCAAACCCACTCTGCTATCATTACATTTATGTGCATTCTGTCTTATGTTTATTAAAAATAAAGCAGACATATTTCTCAATGATGGATCCAATCCATCAGTGGAATACGTTTTCGAGTATATATTTTCATTTATTTATTGCCGCAGCCGGAGCTTTTCGAACGGTGCTTGAGGCTCGGTTGCGACTAACTTTAAAGAATTCTGTATCGGATTGGTAGGTTTTAGGCAAGTTATTAGACAGATCCCTCTACTGGTCACTGTTATGTGACACGTATATAAATCATATTGTACATAATTATAATTAGAGGCAAATGAATATATTCTGATCCAAGCGTTGAGGTCGGATTAGAACTAGCTCCTGGAGGTTACACGGTCAGTAATTGAGCTACCTGACCACACGTCTTCCTATGATTTTCACACTAAGGTACATTTTCTGGCGTTTTCTGAAATTGCCCACCGCCTTCTTTCACACCGAATTCTATGGGGGGTCATTATGATAGCGGAAGGACCGCCACTGCCTGCCTGGTCCTTCCGCCATCACCAAAAGTCTGTCCGCCTCTTCACTGCCAAAAGCAATCGCACCGATTGCCTGGCAGATGGTGCAGGGCCACTAAAATGGTGGCAGTGCCTAGCTGGCACCCTCAGCCAAATTAGGATGAGGCTATGGGAAGGCCTTTCGCCATGGAAAGGCTGGCGGGGCTTGGGTTTGGGGGCCTGTTGAAGGCCTCCCTAGTTTGGGGGGGTCGCTGCGCTGGGGGGTACACATGGTACCCCTCTGCATTTCCATGCATCAAGTGGCAGGCACTGCATGGTGCCTGCCACTTAGTGCAGGGAAATGCAGTGCACACACTTTTGACATTGCTTACGGTGCTGCAGCCATCAGCACCGCCCGCAATGTTAAAAACCCTGGATGCGCCCGCCAGTATGGTGGGCGCATCCTAATCGCAGTGGTGGGACCGCCACATGTCTGGCGTGCGGTACCAAACACTGCTACGATGGCGGGCAAACCTAGTCCACCCACCATCCTAATGAGCCCTTATGTCTTTTTTTTCTGGAATTTCGTTTTAAACCTTTTTGTTAATGAGGAATTTGATTTTCACCCACACATAAACTTGCAGTTAATTTTTTTTTTAAAATACATCTTTATTGGCTTGAAAAATACAAACACGTTTGGCAGAGATAGATAACATAACACATCTGAAAGAGACACGTTAGTGATAGATTCCTTACCTTAGAATATCCCCAGGCGTCAGACTGGATCCGGAAACTTTTGCGTAGCAGTACCCTTGCGCGTCGGTAGGCGTTGTCTGCGGCTCCGCGTCCGTTGTCGGCGTCGTGGGCGCCGTGATGACGTCGTCGGAATACTTAGACGCCGCCTCCGCGTGCTGACGTCAGATCTTCTTTTTTCCGCGCCAGCCAGCGCAGATCTGGAAAGAGCAGTTACCCTAGTCAATTTTTGACTACGTTTTGGTGATCTTTTTTGATCCATTTCGAAGTCTGTACGACTCCGACGGTGCCTGTAGGGATGCCCGGCTTCAAACATTGCGACGAGTGCGACCGTACCATGTCGGTCACGGATCCCCACCGCCTGTGCCTGACGTGTTTGGGTGTTGACCATGACGACGAGGCCTGCCCCGTGTTGAGGGAGAAAGGAAGCCCTCTGGGGTGTGGTCACGAGTCACAACCCACAAACCACCCTGCTGTGGTCATGAGCCGTGGTCACAGGTCACCGACGCACACTTCACTGAGGAACAAGGAGCAATGATATGAGATGACAAAGATCACATGTAAAGTGGCATTTTATTTGTTAAGTCTTAAGTACATCAGAAAATGCATTTATTAATTGATCAGCCTGAGCAGTGAAATGTTTGAAAGTCTGACTTTTAATCTGTCAGGATAAAAACAAAACGCAAGTTCACATTCATTATGTCCTAGAAAACAGGCTGGAATGAGGACCTGTAAACCAGTATAATCTAAATCAGTAGGCGATTCAAAAAGGCTCAGAATACATTCAAAGAAAACATAGCGCCTACAAAGGTGCTTTTCTGAAGAAATTACCCAAGCAAGTTTAGCATTCTAAAGAGATTCAAGGTGCAAAAGGACTGGGATCTTTCAAAAGGCACAATAGAAATTAGTTAGGGAAAGCAGAACACTTTATAAAGTCTAGTGCCTTGAAGCACTTTAACTATGGAGACTATCCCAGCAGGGCCTAATAGTTTAAGGGAACCTAAAAATGCAAGGAATTGGGTGTGAATGGAAAATACAGAGCAAGGACAGAGATTTAAAAAGACAAAAGTATTATCTGGCTTAGGAAGTCAACCACCTGAGAGAGAGGATTTGAAGTCCCAAGTCAGACAATCGGCTAGCCGGAGAGCTTGCATGCAAAGGTCGCATCAGCAGAGCTCTGGCTTCAGATTTGACGAGCTGAATCTAATATACCTGAAAAATGCAGAACTAACACTGTTCTGACGCCTTTTCTGACGCAGGTGGCTTTGACCGCATTGTCCTAGGACAGTGGGAGTGGTCAGGTGTCCCAATGGTTGGTTGGCCCTGCTTGACCCCAGAACATAGACAAAGACTTCTTGTCCTGTACATTTCTAAAAATATATGTGCGAGCGGAACTTACGTGTTTCAGTGGAAAGTCCCTGAAATGTGTCAATCTGCCTCTGCACCAGCTGAGTCTCGTGTACGTGTGAGAGTGGGGTGTCTTGAAATGGCGCTTGTGAAAGGCTACTGTACTTTTCCAAAGTTGCTCAAGTTACCTCGCTGTGTCCTGCACACTAGAAAGGCACGTTTTAAAAATGATTTAGGCCCAGTGGATTTTGCTAACATAAGGTGTGACCTTTGGCCTTTCGCTTGGGCCCATAAACCTGAAATTAAGGGAATCTGTGGGATCCCATTTGCTGATTATACATAGCAAAAATTGTGGGATTTCAAGCATATTTTCAGATTTACTCTAGCAGGGCCAGGTAGGGCCTTCAAGCTACCAGGGTTGATAAAAAGGCCCTCTATCACCCGACTGTCGGGCCCTTTCGAGGAAGGCCAGACGGGAGTGGTCCCGCAGGCGGCTCGAACTCCGGCAGTCGGACCCGCGCCGTGTGAGGTCCCGGTCCCGGTCCCACGGGAGGTCGAGGGACAGGTCACGGGGACGGAGCCGCCACAGCTCCGGGAGTCGGCACCACTCCTCCGGGTCCAAGTCGTCAGGTAAGAAGCATAAGAAGTCGAAGAGACATCATCGCTCTTCTGACTCCCCCCGACGCTCGCGCGATGCCGCGTTGGTGACACCGCCCACGCGGCTCCTCGGGAGTCGCGGCGCCGCGTCCGGCCCCATACCCTCCGGTCCCTGGGCTGAACGCGACGCCGGAGGAGATTGAGCGTTTCCTCATGGCCATGAGGTCCCTTTCTCCTCGGACGGGTTCCCCGACGCGTTGGGTGCTTCGACGCCGCCGGCGCCTTCGGGCCCCACGATCCCGACACCGCCGGTGCCCTCGGGCCCAGCGCCGCAGAGTCCAGCGGCACCGGCGCCGTCGGCGCCTTCGGGCCCGGCGCCGCAGGGTGCCGCTGGACATTCATCGGGCTCTGGATCGTCACCGGCGTCGGTCCGTGTGGTGTCCCCTCCGGCGCCGTCCTCGGGCGTCGCCGTCTCCGATGCCTCCTTTCATTCGGTTCCGACGTCGGGACGGCGCCTATCGGTGCCGATCTTGACGCCGTTCGGAGATTTTAGCTTCTACGAGCCGACCTCATACAATTACGACCCTGAATCTCAGGAGATGAGGGATGAGGAGGATTGGGAGGGGTCTGAGGACCCTCTGACCAGGGAGTGCCAGTCTAACATGGACTGGGCAGGAGACCTTGGGGAGGCCAGTGGCCTGGACACCTCTCCAGACACTGGATTTGTCTCTCCTCCTACCGTGGCTTCGGAGGAGGGAGCTACCTATGGTGTGGTGTTGACGAGGGCTGCCAAGGACTTGGGCCTTGAGCTCCCCGTCGCGGCCGTGAGGACTAACCTCCTCACTGAGGTCCTTAAGCCGCAGTCCTGCTCCATGGAGCCTCTGCTGCCGTTTAATGAGGCCTTGACGGACGTTCTTTTGGGCACTTGGTCCAGGCCCGCTACGGGTTCGCCCGTAGATGGGAACGTGGCCAGACGCCACCGCCCGGCTCCGGGCGACCCATGTTTCCTGTCCTCCCACCCCTCCCCCGAGAGTCTGGTCATCCAGGCCTCTAATTCCCAGACCGCATTCCCGACGGCCCCGCCGGACCGGGAATCCAAGAGGTACGAGAACTATGGCAAGAAGATCTTCTCGTCCCTTAGTTTGGGACTGCGGTCTTCCAACACCGCTACACCCACTCTCTGTGGGAGACGGTGGCGGAAGTGCTGCCAGAGTGCCCGTTGGAGGTACGGGCCAAACTCGGCCAAGCCCTTGTGGAGGGTCGGGACGCAGCCAAGTATTCCATCAGGTGTGGGCTGGATACTACTGACTCGCTGGGCAGAGCGATGGCTATGACAGTGGCGGTAAGACGCCACGCCTTGCTGAGATCCGCCAATTTTTCGGCAGACGTCCAAAACACTCTTATGGACATGCCGTTCGATGGCCGTCGCCTCTTTGGCGACAAGGCAGACCACGCGCTTAAGCGCTTTAAGGACTCCAGGGCTACGGCCAAGTCCTTGGGCCTCTCGGCCCCGTGCCAGCAAACGGGTGCCTTTCGCTCCTTTCGTGGCCAGGGAAGGGGCGCCCCCACACGTGCCACCAGCCACTCGCCGCAAACTGTCGTCCAGCGCGGCAGCGGCCGCGGAAACCGCCGTGGAGGCGATCGGGGAAACAGGCGGAGTCAGTCCACACCTGCCCCCGCGGCATCCACCTCTAAACCATCCTAGTCCGTGCTTTTCGTCCCATGTGACGCCAGTGTGAGGCAGGGTTCGCCATCACCACTCTCACTGGCGCACTGTCACTTCGGACAGGTGGGTGCTGCAGATCGTCCGAAGGGGCTACTCCCTCCCCTTCGAGATGACCCCCTCAAGCCATGCCACCGCAACACCACCGCGTATCGGGGGATCACTTGCGGCTCCTGCAGGAGGAGGTTTCGGCCCTCTTGGCCAAGGGGGCCAGGGAGCGCGTTCCTGGGCCAGAAGTAGCACATGGTTGCTACTCCCACTACTTCCTGGTACCCAAGAAGGGCAAAGGGGGCCTACGCCCTATCTTGGATCTGAGGAACGTCAACGGCTTCCTCCGGAAGAAGTTCAAAATGCTGACACTGGCTCAGGTCTTAGGTGCCCTAGACCCAGGAGACTGGATGGTAGCGTTGGACTTGCAGGACGCGTATTTCCACATCCCCATCCTGCCGGCCCACCGGCGTTACCTGCGGTTCACGATAGGCCACGAGCACTTTCAGTTTACCGTGCTCCCCTTCGGCCTTACCAGCGCCCCACGGGTGTTCACGAAGGTGATGGCGGTGGTCGCAGCTCATCTGCGCAGGTTAGGGGTGTCAGTCTTCCCCTACCTAGACGACTGGTTGTTGAAGGCGGGCTCGCCCCAGACAGTCGTCAGCCACCTCCAGACTACGGCGGATCTCCTGCACCAGCTGGGATTTTCCATCAATGTGCCGAAGTCACACCTGTGCCCCTCTCAGAAGCTCCTTTTCATCGGAGCGGTTCTCGACTCGGCGCAGTTTCGGGTTTACCCGCCCGAACAGCGGGTTCGGGATATACAGGCTCTGATTCTGATCTTCGGGCCTTTATCCCGAGTTTCGGTCAGGTTGACGCTGCGGCTTCTGGGGCTGATGGCCTCCTGCATCCTTCTGGTGCATCACGCACGGTGGCGGATGCAGGCTCTGCAGTGGGACCTGAAGTTTCAGTGGGCCCAGCATCAGGGCAACCTGTCCGACCATGTCCTGATCTCGGAGGGCACTGCGAGACAGCTACAGTGGTGGCTCACGGACCGCGATTGGGTAAACGGCAGATCCCTCTCCCTTCCCCAACCTGAGCACGGACGCGTCCCTCCAGGGCTGGGGAGGCCACTTGGGAGAGGCGGAGATCAGAGGACTCTGGTCTCCGGCGGAGTCCCGGATCCATATCAATCTGTTGGAGCTGCGGGCGATTCGTCTGGCACTGAAGGCATTTCTCCCGTCTGTCCGAGGGAGTGCAGTGCAAGTGTTCACGGACAACACCACCGCCATGTGGTACTGCAACAAACAGGGCGGAGTGGGGTCGTGGACCCTTTGCCAGGAGGCTCTGCGCCTCTGGCAGTGGCTGGAACATCAGGGCGTGACTCTGATGGTTCACCACCTGGCAGGTTCTCTGACCATTCTATACATGCAGTAGATATTTGTTGAAAACTTCTGTTATTTTGCACTTCACGTTTTGTAATCTTGGAAGTGGTTTGCTCTTCATTAAAGTCTTTTTTTACATCCACTATCCATTTTTAACCACTCACTCTCACTTATTTTTTGTGCACTGCTTTTCAGTTACTTACGTCTTAGTGTACTGATTGTAGGTTGTGGAAATACCACTTGGTGAGACTTGCCCAAATGATGAAAAAGAGGGCGGTCCAGAGCGTGTAACTGATGGGATTCCATATCACGGAGTGATGGGTCCGAGCGTATCATGTAGTGGACTAGACACATTTTTGAACACAGAGTTCTGAGTTTCTTTTAGACCCATAGTTATTATTATTGTAATATAGGTTCTCTGAACGCCAGGGCAGACGAACTCAGCCGTCGGTGCTCGATGGATCACGAATGGCGTCTGAACTCGGACGTGGCGCAAGGCCTCTTTCTGCGATGGGGAGAGCCTTGGTTAGATCTATTCGCCACCGAAGAGAACGTGCAATGTCATCAGTTCTGCGCGTTGGAATTTCCAAGGCGGCACTCGCTCAGAGAAACTTTTCGTCGCGAGTGGAGCTGCGGTCTGTTGTACGCCTTTCAGCCTATACCACTTCTGCCCAGAGTGCTGAAGAAGATCAAGCGCGACCGGGCACAAGTCATCCTTGTGGCTCCGGACTGGGCACGAAGGTACTGGTATCCCGAGCTACTCAGTATGTCAGTCGATCCCCCGGTTCGTCTGCCTCTTCAGGAGGACCTTCTGTCGCAGCAGCAGGGGACAATCCTCCACCCGAACCTGTCCAGTCTTCACCTCCATGCTTGGAGATTGAGCGGCGACAGTTGAGGCCATTTGACTTGCCTTCTGAAGTTTGCAACATCATTCTGGCAGCCAGGCGTCCCTCCACAAAGTCGGTATACGCCTGCAGGTGGAACAGATTTGTGGCATGGTGCACAGCAAAGGCTGTGGATCCCCTCAATGCCCCTTTTTCTGAGGTTCTCCTCTTTCTTCTCTCTCTTGCCCAGCAGGGCTCTGCTCTGGGCCTTGTCAAGGGCTATCTTTCAGCTCTTTCAGCCTTTCTGAGGCTGCCTGACCAACCTTCTTTGTTCAAGTCCCCTATCGTTAATCGATTCCTGAAGGGCATCACTCATACCTTTCTTCCTGTTCCCTTTGTGATGCCTCAGTGGGACTTGAACCTGGTTCTTACGTTTCTGATGTGCGCTCCCTTTGAGCCACTTCACAACTGTCCTCTTCGCCTTCTTTCTTTGAAGACTGCCTTCCTGGTAGCCATCACCTCTGCCAGGAGAGTGAGTGAGCTCCAGGCTCTGTCTTGTAAGCCTCCTTTCCTTTCAGTCCATCCGGACAAGGTTGTATTACGGACAAGGCCCTCCTTCCTACCCAAGGTAGTCACGGCCTTCCACATTGGGCAATCCATCACGTTGCCCACCTTCTTTCCGCCTCCGCAACCCTCGAAGAGGGGGGGAGGCTCCACCGTCTGGACCCAAAACGTGCGCTCTCCTTTTATCTGAATCGCACACAACAGTTCCTGGTGGATGATCAACTCTTTGTTGAGTACGCGGGCGCTAAGAAAGGGAAAGCGGTGCACAAGCGGACCATCTCCAGGTGTATTATCTTGTGCATCCAGGTGTGTTACTCCTTGGCTAAGAAGGAACCCCCTGTTGGGCTGAGGGCTCGTTCCACTCGAGCCACAGCCACTACAACTGCCTTGGGCCGAGGTGTGCCCTTGCAGGACATTTGCCAGGCAGCTACGTGGGCCTCGCTGCACACGTTTGCAAGACACTATTGCCTGGACAGTCCAGTCCGGAAAGACGGCTACTTTGGCCGTTCTGTCCTCCAGGACTTTCTGGTGTGATTATTGGTTCGCAGACCCACCACCACGGGGATGGTATTGCTCGGGTATCTATTCTAAGGTAAGGAATCTATCACTAACGTGTCTCTTTCAGATGCACAAGTTACTACTTGTGTAACGATATATCTGTAAGAGACATTAGTTAGTGATAGATTCCTTACCGACCCACCCATGCTCCCCGTTCTGCGAACCGATATCCTGGGTTAAGGTCATCCCCCTTTCAGGGCCCTAGTTTCATGGCACCAGTGTTGGTTTTTGTCATGGCTCTGCGCTTCTGGCGCGGAAAAGCTGTGGCTAAGAACTGACGTCAGCACGCGGAGGCGACGTCAAAGTACTCCGACGACGTCATCACGACATCACGACGCCGACGACGGACGCGGAGCCGCAGACGACGCCTACCGACGCGCAAGGGTACTGCTACGCAAAAGTTTCCGGATCCAGTCTGACGCCTGGGGATATTCTAAGGTAAGGAATCTATCACTAACTAATGTCTCTTACAGATATATCGTTACACAAGTAGTAACTTGTGCATTACGGCATCAGACAGTTCGCGCTATAAAGCCGAGCATGACCCACATAATAAATATTACAGATGTATATGAGCTGCCTCTGCTGAAAGTACTGTGTTCAGAGTTTGGAGTCGCTGCTGTTAAGTGTCCGATATCATTAGACTAACATATCAAGGGGGGCGTGGCCTAGCAGCGCATGGAGTAGGACTTGATCCGGGAGGTCTCTGTGTCCCCGCTGCCTTTTGAAGCCATATCTGCAGCATCAGGACGCTGGGGCACTCCTCTCAAGGGCTCCTTGCGCATTTGAAGATGCAGTGGACAGTCTGGGGTCGGAGTTAGCCACTGGACTGCGGCCGCCATTTTGAGATCTGTGGCGGCACCACGAGCAGGGCGGATAGATTTGCTGCGGTAGGCAGAACGACCAAGACCGCAACACCATTAGCGACGGAGGTGCTCCTGAGAGATCCTAGCACCTCCTCAGCGGAGATGACCAACTTCCGGCCCGCGAACCCAGGGCCTGACGGCAGCCTTGTATGGGGTTGTATAGGGTAAGGGGCCTGCCTCCAGGGGACTGCAAAGGGGCAAGAGGCTGTGGGGGAGGGCGATCCCCGCGCCTATTAGTGTGTACCAGTTGACAGCGAGTCGGCGGGCCTGACCTAGGAGAGAATCCTGGCCCTGCGACTACCAAAAGCGAGGTAGGAGAACTGCAGCCTAGGCGGCCATCGGCCCCGCTGCGCACATAGGCACCCACGGGAGCGGGTGTTGGCAATTAAAACCTTCCGCCTGCTGTCTGGAATTGGTGTCTGGGTGCTCACTGGACCTCCCTGAAGGCCCAGCTGAAAACTGCTGATCCGAGCGAGGCAGCACTCCTCTAGATAGGGGCTATAACAGTCATCGCCCCATAGAACTGCGTCATTTCCCGCTGGGAAATTGAACCTGCATTGAACCTTGCCGAACCTGAGGGACCCCCTGGGGGCTGAGGCGTGGCGTGGTGTGGTGCTGGGCTGGGATTGCGCCCTGAAGAGAGGCGATCTGAGGGATTTGGAACTTCCGGAGACAGGGACACCTTGCAGAAAGCTGCTCACACGGAAAAGACGAGAGGTGATCGACTGCTATTTCGTGCAGTGTGATTACACCTCCAACTCAGTTAGGGCACTGCTTGCCAGCAATTTGGGCCAGCGGCCAAGTTCATCATCAGCCAGGGCTCTTACATAGGAGAGTATACTCACCTGAGTGCTGATGACACCTTTAAACACTTGGGATCCAACGGCAGGATCAGGAAGTTGACATGGCTTTCCCCCTGTCTTCACTTTAACGGCTGGGGCTCGGCTTGGGCCCCCCACTCTACAAAAGACGAGATCCTCCCTCCCGGCCATCTCAGCCACGCTTTGGGACCCCCTGCCTGAGCCTGCCTCGCCCTGAATACCACCAGCACATTGCTAGTAGCGGCGGGACTCTTCTCTACGGTGTTGGGCCCCTCTTGGTCGCTGGAGCACGGAACCCTTCCAGGGCCCAGCGTCCGTCGTCGGCGTCGTGGGCGCCGTGATGATGTCGTCGGAGTACTTAGACGCCGCCTCCGCGTGCTGACGTCAGATCTTCTTTTTTCCGCGCCAGCCAGCGCAGATCTGGAAAGAGCAGTTACCCTAGTCAATTTTTGACTAAGTTTTGGTGATCTTTTTTGATCCATTTCGAAGTCTGTACGACTCCGACGGTGCCTGTAGGGAGGCCCGGCTTCAAGCATTGCGACGAGTGCGACCGTACCATGTCGGTCACGGATCCCCACCGCCTGTGCCTGACGTGTTTGGGCGTTGACCATGACGACGAGGCCTGCCCCGACTGTCGGTCCCTTTTGAGGAAGGCCAGACGGGAGTGGTCCCGCAGGCGGCTCGAACTCCGGCAGTCGGACCCGCGCCGTGTGAGGTCCCGGTCCCGGTCCCACGGGAGGTCGAGGGACAGGTCGCGGGGACGGAGCCGTCACAGCTCCGGGAGTCGGCACCACTCCTCCAGGTCCAAGTCGTCAGGTAAGAAGCATAAGAAGTCGAAGAGACATCATCGCTCTTCTGACTCCCCCCGACGATCGCGCGATGCCGCGTTGGTGACACCGCCCACGCGGCTCCTCGGGAGTCGCGGCGCCGCGTCCGGCCCCATACCCTCCGGTCCCTGGGCTGAACGCGACGCCGGAGGAGATTGAGCGTTTCCTCATGGCCATGAGGTCCCTTTCTCCTCGGACGGGTTCCCCGACGAGTTGGGTGCTTCGACGCCGCCGGCGCCTTCGGGCCCCACGATCCCGACACCGCCGGTGCCCTCGGGCCCGGCGCCGCAGAGTCCAGCGGCACCGGCGCCTTCGGGCCCGGCGCCGCAGGGTGCCGCTGGACATTCATCGGGCTCTGGATCGTCACCGGCGTCGGCCCGTGTGGTGTCCCCTCCAGCGCCGTCCTCGGGCGGCGCCGTCTCCGATGCCTCCTTTCATTCGGTTCCGACGTCGGGACGGCGCCTATCGGCGCCGATCTTGACGCCGTTTGGAGATTTTAGCTTCTACGAGCCGACCTCATACAATTACGACCCTGAATCTCAGGAGATGAGGGATGAGGAGGATTTAGAGGGGTCTGAGGACCCTCTGACCAGGGAGTGTCAGTCTAACATGGACTGGGCAGGAGACCTTGGGGAGGCCAGTGCCTGGACACCTCTCCAGACACTGGATTTGTCTCTCCTCCTACCGTGGCTTCGGAGGAGGGAGCTACCTATGGTGTGGTGTTGACGAGGGCTGCCAAGGACTTGGGCCTTGAGCTCCCCGTCGCGGCCGTGAGGACTAACCTCCTCACTGAGGTCCTCAAGCCGCAGTCCTGCTCCATGGAGCCTCTGCTGCCGTTTAATGAGGCCTTGACGGACGTTCTTTTGGGCACTTGGTCCAGGCCCGCTACGGGTTCGCCCGTAGATAGGAACGTGGCCAGACGCCACCGCCCGGCTCCGGGCGACCCATGTTTCCTGTCCTTCCACCCCACCCCCGAGAGTCTGGTCATCCAGGCCTCTAATTCCCAGACCGCATTCCCGACGGCCCCGCCGGACAGGGAATCCAAGAGGTACGAGAACTATGGCAAGAAGATCTTCTCGTCCCTTAGTTTGGGACTGCGGTCTTCCAACACCGCTACACCCACTCTCTGTGGGAGACGGTGGTGGAAGTGCTGCCAGAGTGCCCGTTGGAGGTACGGGCCAAACTCGGCCAAGCCCTTGTGGAGGGCCGGGACGCAGCCAAGTATTCCATCAGGTGTGGGCTGGATACTACTGACTCGCTGGGCAGAGCGATGGCTATGACAGTGGCGGTAAGACGCCACGCCTGGCTGAGATCCGCCAATTTTTCGGCATACGTCCAAAACACTCTTATGGACATGCCGTTCGATGGCCGTCGCCTCTTTGGCGACAAGGCAGACCACGCGCTTAAGCGCTTTAAGGACTCCAGGGCTACGGCCAAGTCCTTGGGCCTCTCGGCCCCGTGCCAGCAAACGGGTGCCTTTCGCTCCTTTCGTGGCCAGGGAAGGGGCGCCCCCACACGTGCCACCAGCCACTCGCCGCAAACTGTCGTCCAGCGCGGCGGCGGCCGTGGAAACCGCCGTGGAGGCGATCGGGGAAACAGGCGGAGTCAGTCCACACCTGCCCCCGCGGCATCCACCTCTAAACCCTCCTAGTCCATGCTTTTCGGCCCATGTGACGCCAGTGGGAGGCAGGGTTCGCCATCACCACTCTCACTGGCGCACTGTCACTTCGGACAGGTGGGTGCTGCAGATCGTCCGAAGGGGCTACTCCCTCCCCTTCGAGACGACCCCTCAAGCCACGCCACCGCAACACCACCGCGTATCGGGGGATCACTTGCGGCTCCTGCAGGAGGAGGTTTTGGCCCTCTTGGCCAAGGGGGCCAGCGAGCGCGTTCCTGGGCCAGAAGTAGGACATGGTTGCTACTCCCACTACTTCCTGGTACCCAAGAAGGGCAAAGGGGGCCTAGGCCCTATCTTGGATCTGAGGAACGTCAACGGCTTCCTCCGGAAGGAGAAGTTCAAAATGCTGACACTGGCTCAGGTCTTAGCTGCCCTAGACCCAGGTGACTGGATGGTAGCGTTGGACTTGCAGGACGCGTATTTCCACATCCCCGTCCTGCCGGCCCACCGGCGTTACCTGCGGTTCGCGATAGGCCACGAGCACTTTCAGTTTACCGTGCTCCCCTTCGGCCTTACCAGCGCCCCACGGGTGTTCACGAAGGTGATGGCGGTGGTCGCAGCTCATCTGCGCAGGTTAGGGGTGTCAGTCTTCCCCTACCTAGACGACTGGTTGTTGAAGGCGGGCTCGCCCCAGACAGTCGTCAGCCACCTCCATACTACGGCGGATCTCCTGCACCAGCTGGGATTTTCCATCAATGTGCCGAAGTCACACCTGTGCCCCTCTCAGAAGCTCCTTTTCATCGGAGCGGTTCTCGACTCGGCGCAGTTTCGGGTTTACCCGCCCGAACAGCGGGTTCGGGATATACAGGCTCTGATTCCGATCTTCGGGCCTTTATCCCGAGTTTCGGTCAGGTTGACGCTGCGGCTTCTTGGGGTGATGGCCTCCTGCATCCTTCTGGTGCATCACGCACGGTGGCGGATGCAGGCTCTGCAGTGGGACCTGAAGTTTCAGTGGGCCCAGCATCAGGGCAACCTGTCCGACCATGTCCTGATCTCGAAGGGCACTGCGAGACAGCTACAGTGGTGGCTCACGGACCGCGATTGGGTCAACGGCAGATCCCTCTCCCTTCCCCAACCTGAGCACGGACGCGTCCCTCCAGGGCTGGGGAGGCCACTTGGGAGAGGCGGAGATCAGAGGACTCTGGTCTCCGGCGGAGTCCCGGCTCCATATCAATCTGTTGGAGCTGCGGGCGATTCGTCTGGCACTGAAGGCATTCCTCCCGTCTGTCCGAGGGAGTGCAGTGCAAGTGTTCACGGACAACACCACCGCCATGTGGTACTGCAACAAACAGGGCGGAGTGGGGTCGTGGACCCTTTGCCAGGAGGCTCTGCGCCTCTGGCAGTGGCTGGAACATCAGGGCGTGACTCTGATGGTTCACCACCTGGCAGGTTCTCTGACCATTCTATACATGCAGTAGATATTTGTTGAAAACTTCTGTTATTTTGCACTTCACGTTTTTTAATCTTGGAAGTGGTTTGCTCTTCATTAAAGTCTTTTTTTACATCCACTATCCATTTTTAACCACTCACTCTCACTTATTTTTTGTGCACTGCTTTTCAGTTACTTACGTCTGAGTGTACTGATTGTACGTTGTGGAAATACCACTTGGTGAGACTTGCCCAAATGATGAAAAAGAGAGCGGTCCAGAGCGTGTAACTGATGGGATTCCATATCACGGAGTGATGGGTCCGAGCGTATCATGTAGTGGACTAGACACATTTTTGAACACAGAGTTCTGAGTTTCTTTTAGACCCATAGTTATTATTATTGTAATATAGGTTCTCTGAACGCCAGGGCGGACGAACTCAGCCGTCGGTGCTCGATGGATCACGAATGGCGTCTGAACTCGGACGTGGCGCAAGGCCTCTTTCTGCGATTGGGAGAGCCTTGGTTAGATCTATTCGCCACCGAAGAGAACGCGCAATGTCATCAGTTCTGCGCGTTTGAATTTCCAAGGCGGCACTCGCTCAGAGACACTTTTCGGCGCGAGTGGAGCTGCGGTCTGTTGTACGCCTTTCAGCCTATACCACTTCTGCCCAGAGTGCTGAAGAAGATCAAGCGCGACCGGGCACAAGTCATCCTTGTGGCTCCGGACTGGGCACGAAGGTACTGGTATCCCGAGCTACTCAGTATGTCAGTCGATCCCCCGGTTCGTCTGCCTCTTCAGGAGGACCTTCTGTCGCAGGAGCAGGGGACGATCCTCCACCCGAACCTGTCCAGTTTTCACCTCCATGCTTGGAGATTGAGCGGCGACAGTTGAGGCCATTTGACTTGCCTTCTGAAGTTTGCAACATCATTCTGGCAGCCAGGCGTCCCTCCACAAAGTCGGTATACGCCTGCAGGTGGAACAGATTTGTGGCATGGTGCACAGCAAAGGCTGTGGATCCCCTCAATGCCCCTCTTTCTGAGGTTCTCCTCTTTCTTCTCTCTCTTGCCCAGCAGGGCTCTGCTCTGGGCCTTGTCAAGGGCTATCTTTCAGCTCTTTCAGCCTTTCTGAGGCTGCCTGACCAACCTTCTTTGTTCAAGTCCCCTATCGTTAATCGATTCCTGAAGGGCATCACTCATACCTTTCTTCCTATTCCCTTTGTGATGCCTCAGTGGGACTTGAACCTGGTTCTTACGTTTCTGATGTGCGCTCCCTTTGAGCCACTTCACAACTGTCCTCTTCGCCTTCTTTCTTTGAAGACTGCCTTCCTGGTAGCCATCACCTCTGCCAGGAGAGTGAGTGAGCTCCAGGCTCTGTCTTGTAAGCCTCCTTTCCTTTCAGTCCATCCGGATAAGGTTGTATTACGGACAAGGCCCTCCTTCCTACCCAAGGTAGTCACGGCCTTCCACATTGGGCAATCCATCACGTTGCCCACCTTCTTTCCGCCTCCGCAACCCTCGAGAGAGGAGGAGAGGCTCCACCGTCTGGACCCAAAACGTGCGCTCTCCTTTTATCTGAATCGCACACAACAGTTCCTGGTGGATGATCAACTCTTTGTTGAGTACGCGGGCGCTAAGAAAGGGAAAGCGGTGCACAAGCGGACCATCTCCAGGTGTATTATCTTGTGCATCCAGGTGTGTTACTCCTTGGCTAAGAAGGAACCCCCTGTTGGGCTGAGGGCTCGTTCCACTCGAGCCACAGCCACTACAACTGCCTTGGGCCGAGGTGTGCCCTTGCAGGACATTTGCCAGGCAGCTACGTGGGCCTCGCTGCACACGTTTGCAAGACACTATTGCCTGGATAGTCCAGTCCGGAAAGACGGCTACTTTGGCCGTTCTGTCCTCCAGGACTTTCTGGTGGGATTATTGGTTCGCAGACCCACCACCACGGGGATGGTATTGCTGGGGTATCTATTCTAAGGTAAGGAATCTATCACTAACGTGTCTCTTTCAGATGCACAAGTTACTACTTGTGTAACAATATATCTGTAAGAGACATTAGTTAGTGATAGATTCCTTACCGACCCACCCATGCTCCCCGTTCTGCGAACCGATATCTAGGGTTAAGGTCATCCCCCTTTCAGGGCCCTAGTTTCATGGCACCAGTGTTGGTTTTTGTCATGGCTCTGCGCTTCTGGCGCGGAAAAGCTGTGGCTAAGAACTGACGTCAGCACGCGGAGGCGGCGTCTAAGTACTCCGACGACGTCATCACGGCATCACGGCGCCCACGACGCCGACGACGGACGCGGAGCCGCAGACGACGCCTACCGACGCGCAAGGGTACTGCTACGCAAAAGTTTCCGGATCCAGTCTGACGCCTGGGGATATTCTAAGGTAAGGAATCTATCACTAACTAATGTCTCTTACAGATATATCGTTACACAAGTAGTAACTTGTGCATTACGGCATCAGACAGTTCGCGCTATAAAGCCGAGCATGACCCACATAATAAATATTACAGATGTATATGAGCTGCCTCTGCTGAAAGTACTGTGTTCAGAGTTTGGAGTCGCTGCTGTTAAGTGTCCGATATCATTAGACTAACATATCAAGGGGGGCGTGGCCTAGCAGCGCATGGAGTAGGACTTGATCCGGGAGGTCTCTGTGTCCCCGCTGCCTTTTGAAGCCATATCTGCAGCATCAGGACGCCGGGGCACTCCTCTCGAGGGCTCCTTGCGCACTTGAAGATGCAGTGGACAGTCTGGGGTCGGAGTTAGCTACTGGACTGCGGCCGCCATTTTGAGATCTGTGGCGGCACCACTGAGCAGGGCGGATAGATTTGCTGCGGCAGGCAGAACGACCAAGACCGCAACACCATTAGCGACGGAGGTGCTCCTGAGAGATCCTAGCACCTCCTGAGCGGAGATGACCAACTTCCGGCCCGCAAACCCAGGGCCTGACGGCAGCCTTGTATGGGGTTGTATGGGGTAAGGGGCCTGCCTCCAGGGGACTGCAAAGGGGCAAGAGGCTGTGGGGGAGGGCGATCCCCGCACCTATTAGTGTGTACCAGTTGACAGCGAGTCGGCGGGCCTGACCTAGGAGAGAATCCTGGCCCTGCGACTACCAAAAGCGAGGTAGGAGAACTGCAGCCTAGGCGGCCATCGGCCCCGCTGCGCACATAGGCACCCACGGGAGCGGGCGTTGGCAATTAAAACCTTCTGCCTGCTGTCTGGAATTGGTGTCTGGGTGCTCACTGGACCTCCCTGAAGGCCCAGCTGAAAACTGCTGATCCGAGCGAGGCAGCACTCCTCTAGATAGGGGCTATAACATTCATCGCCCCATAGAACTGCGTTATTTCCCGCTGGGAAATTGAACCTGCATTGAACCTTGCCGAACCTGAGGGACCCCCTGGGGGCTGCGGCGTGGCGTGGTGTGGTGCTGGGCTGGGATTGCGCCCTGAAGAGAGGCGATCTGAGGGATTTGGAACTTCCGGAGACAGGGACACCTTGCAGAAAGCTGCTCACACGGAAAAGACGAGAGGTGATCGACTGCTATTTCGTGCAGTGTGATTACACCTCCAACTCAGTTAGGGCACTGCTTGCCAGCAATTTGGGCCAGCGGCCAAGTTCATCATCAGCCTGGGCTCTTACATAGGAGAGTTTACTCACCTGAGTGCTGATGACACCTTTAAACACTTGGGATCCAACGGCAGGATCAGGAAGTTGACATGGCTTTCCCCCTGTCTTCACTTTAACGGCTGGGGCTCGGCTTGGGCCCCCCACTCTACAAAAGACGAGATCCTCCCTCCCGGCCATCTCAGCCACGCTTTGGGACCCACTGCCTGAGCCTGCCTCGCCCTGAATACCACCAGCACATTGCTAGTAGCGGCGGGACTCTTCTCTACGGGTTTGGGCCCCTCTTGGTCGCTGGAGCACGGAACCCTTCCAGGGCCCAGCGTGCTTGGGGTAGACTGAGGACTTGGCAACCCCTTACCAGGGTACATCACGCAGCATGAACCACACTAATCGCTGCCTGTTAGGGCCACCAGGGGCTGTAATGGAGATGCCTGGAGGCGGTGAAGGTGACCGCGTGGTACTTGTTAGGGGGCACACTCTAAGGACCATGTCTTGCACCAAAGCAGGTAAAGACACCACTCCAAGCTGGACCAAAGATAGTCCAGTTACTTCCCTGTGGCACAAATCTGGCCCGGCTCCTGATCCCATGACGTCCTTGTTGGAAAAATCGACCGGCCAGTTCACACAAGCCTACATGAACACCTTCCTTCAAGAAATTAAATAAGAGATTGGATCTCTCGAAACCGAATTTAAATCATGCCCCAAAGAACTAAGGAGAGAGATTACTGAGATTGCAAAACGAGTCGAAGATCTAGAATACACTGTGGATACTCGTACGGAAGAGCAGAAAAATCTCTAGAAGCGAAAGGCTGTGTTGGAAAAACAACATATTAAGCTCCAGATAAAGCAGGAGGATTTAGAAAACAGGAGCAGGAGAAACAATCTCCGAATCGGAGGTGTTCCTAAAGGAGCAGAGGGCTCAGATATTATGGTGTTCACAGCAGTACTACTCAACGAGATTAGAGAGGATGATAACACTTCCCCACCTGCCTTGGATAGAGCTCATTGAGTAGCTGTTCCCCTGGGGCGCCAGGAACTTGTGCCAGATATCCTATCAAGGGTACATTTCTTCACAGAAAAAGAAGCAATATTAAAAGCCTCTCGAAGCGAGTCAAAACTAATGCATAAGGGATACACTATCCAACTCTAATAAGACATAGCTCCAGGGATGTTGCGACAGCGCAAGGACTTCAAACCTATCACGGATAAGCTACACGACCTGGACATTAATTATCAATGGGGCCACCCCTTTGCCCTAATCTTCACTTTGGATGATAAACACAGAGTAATGCATGCCCTACAGGAAGCCAAACAACCTGCAGCTCTCTGTGCCTTTTAGGGATGCCAGCCCACTCCCCTGCACCCCTCAGTTATAGAACCAGCATGCTCGGGTGGTCCACGGTTTTCAGGTGGCGGCGGGGGCCCAGGCCAGAGATCAGTCCTCTGCCCAAACCACGCAAGACATCATAAAACACCTCCAAACCATGGAAGATGGAAAGTCACCCACCCCTTGCACCGCGACCTCTGAATAACTTAGTTTGTTTGCCAGTAGTACTCGAACTATGCACCACTAGCATATCCTAAGCATGCCAATAGCTTAGCGCACCTGTCACAAGCAATGAGGGTCGACACCTAAAATCTATGCATCTGCGAACAACTATATAGACAGACTCAGCAGCTGAACCCTGACACCTTCTCTTATTAGCAGAGTTACCTCAGTCCAGAACCCAGCGACGATTACAGACCAGAATGTAATGAAGGCCACCCCCCTCCATGCCCGGATGCAGGCTTGCAACAGGACACAAGGACCTCGAATTGAGATATATTGTCTCTTTAGCCCTCCCTATCCATTCCTACCCATAGGAGAGTGACTTCTCTGGAATGCCCCATGCCTCAGCGCTGGGGCCATTCTTGGACTGGAATGTAACCTGTCGGACCCGTTGGCCTTTTATCATTATCGTTCTTCCTTTTTCTCTCTTCTTTTCTTTTCCTTCACAATACAATGGGGGTGGGAGTAGAAGGCAATCTTGAAGCGGGCTGCCACCATGTCTGGAGATAAATGCAATACAGGACTTATTGAGGCTCTTCTTTACTGGAAAGGGCTCTGGCCTTTACCTTCATGGATCCATTTAGATCCTCCCCTGGCAACTCCAAACCTTACTTACGATCACAACCTTCGGGAGGGAGGCGGGCTTCACATGGGATTGGCCTTTCTATAGACAAATGCTACATCTCTAGCGACCATCTCTTACTCCACTAATGGGCACCAATCCCCGAGTTAAAATCTTTTCCCTTAACGTGAAGGGCATCAACACCCCTAATAAAAGCAGCCAGATCTGGTGCTACTTGCGCAATAAAGACCCAGATATCATATTTCTGCAGGAGACGCATCTCCTGCAATCGGACATGCACCGCATGGCCCACCCCAGGTACCCAACACAATCTTAGGCATCCTACTCAACCAAGACTGCTGGGGTTGCAATACTGTGCAAGGTTGGGACAAGTCGAGGTACACTACGGGTAGCGAGGGATAGGGAGGGGAAATACAATAAAGTCGACATCCAATATTGGGCAAACCTCTCACCCTCCTCTACATATACACACCCAACCAAGTGCAGTATCTTTTCCTCCGAAACCTTTTGAGAGATCAAGCAACACATGAAGGGAATCAGTTAATACTAGGTGGTGATTTTAACGTAGTATGAGACCTAGACCATAGCTCTAGCTCTTACCAGGGCGCTAGGGCGATGTCTGCTGCATTAAAGCGAACCCTCACCAACTTAGGCCTTATAGATGCTTGGCGCTACCTCTCTCGGGATGTGCGAGATTACTCCGATTATTCCTATATACACCGCTCATATTCCTGTGTAGATTATTTCCTCTTCCAATGGCTTGTACGAGACATGATATTTGTCTCTATGTCCGACATCTCCATCTCAGACCACGCTCATCTGGAGCTACTTCTGCAAAGGCACACAAACCTAGATCGCCCTACCCCTCGATGGTGACTACCTCCCCATATATTGCGCGACTCTGTAGATGTGACAGAGTTATGGACAGCCATCACAGCTTATTTCACATCCAACGACCTTGGGCGCTCACAGCGGGTCCGGTGACAATGAAGTGAGTCAGCTGCACGTGGACTCAACAGCTGCACTCAGCAGTTGCAATCTCTCTCTCTCTTCCCTGCCACCCACCTCCCACGCCTGCGCTCCGGCAGCGATTGTAGGTTTTGTTGCACTCTTCCTGTGGGTTAATATTCCACACTCCTGAAGGGGTGGGGCGAGTCCCATGCTCCCCCCTCTATCATCAACTGGTGTGGCAATGCTCTCATAACGTCCTCACTTATTCTGCTGGGAGTGGTCAGTCACAGTCCTACTTGCTCCTGGTGACCTATGGGTCACCATTGCTTACAGTTTATGGGCTCCTGCCTAGTCAACACAGCACAAGTACTCTCAGCAGACCCTCATACGGCGTTGTCGTACAGCTGCTACGGAAGGCAACAGCTCTTATCACATGCAGTCTCTTCCACTGCAGCCTATCCTGGCACATGGGGTTGCAGCTGCAGTGTTCATAGGCTTTAGCCCTTCTCCGCAATGCAGTCTCTTCCACCGTGGCCCCTCTTGGCACACTACAACGGTACCAAGCAGGCGTACACCTTCCCCATACTGGAATCTTTTCCAAGGCTATCTTCCTGGCAGCCCTCTCCTGGCATACAGGGTCACCGACTCAGTTCTGCAGGCAGGCAACGATCAGTTCAGTGCAGCAGCCGTTTCCTTTGACCTGGAGTCCAGTCGACAGGGTTCTCCACTGGACCTTGCTCCCTCCAAGGCTGTCGTGTCATCTTCCTCACAGGGCACACTGGTATTGACAAGCTTGCAGGGGCTTGTGCTCTAGGGCAGGTGGTCTTGCTTTCTCTGTGTGATGTGTCCTCACCCAGCAGGGAGACTAGCAGGTGTTGACCCCCTTACAGGCACGCTTGCACTCAGTGTAACACACACTTGTCCAGCGCTGTTACCTTCATGTATTATGCCACTGCAGGCACACATACACTCATCACACACATTCCCTTTGCGTGCACAGCACAGCCCTGTGGCTTTTCCGTATTGTGCTACTTGCAGGCGCACACACATCCAGCACATATATTCTCCATGTGCATGCTGAATAACACTGCATCCTTCATGGACTGTACGCCTTGCAGGTACACATACACTCAGTACATGCACTCACCATGCACCCACTGCACAGCACTGCCCAGCACTATCCTATCCATGTATTATACTCTTCCCAGGCACACATACATTCAGCACAAAGTCACACAGCACTTTACATCCAACCGATGTAGGCAAAGGGGGGAGTTAAGCATTCAGCAGGAGAATTTTAAAAAGTGAGTGAGGCTGTACCCCTCCCTTACATAACATGAGTTAAAACGGAACTGTTCACTCCTGCTTATCATTACACGGTATGCTATGCTGCCACCAACTGCTCGTGCTTCTTAACTCTTGGTAAAGGCAGTAGCCTTTTAACGCTGGCAGGATAGTGCTTTGGGAGCCCCTCCCTTTCCAACAAGACCGCAGTCCACGAGACAAGCCTACGTCATGCCGCATTTGCATGTCCAGTGATTGCCTGTGACAACACAAATCAGTATTAGGGATCCAGACAACAGTACAGTTTGGCACTCAAGGCATGGTTATACATCCATTACCATGAAGAGGACTTTGCAGTCCCAACAAGTATGCTTCAGTGAGGTACAGCATTAGGCTGTTGCTATTGCTAATGTATGCAGCTTGTTAGTGCTGTAGTATATACAGTCAAAGGTTGTAGTATGGTTGCTGTTGAAATTTTTTCCATGCACGTCACACATTAAAGTCCAAAATGCGTAAATGGTTGCTTGTTATGCACCGTGATTATGCATACGTTCATTCTGATAACATCATGAGTTTTAATTGCTGAATTGGGAGTATGACTATTTCTTTTTCCATAAACTGTTGACTTAACCTGACATCCGTACTTTTTGTTTTATTCTTCCTTTCATTTGTGTTGGGCTTTTTGTAGACATGAGTCAGATTCAGAGTCCATTCATGTCCTCAGCGAAGAGGAGCTGAACAAATTGGGAGCCAAGCTTGTCAAGGCAGAGCTGATGGGAAATATGGTAAGAAAGGCTCCTGAAATTTGCTCTATTTTAGTCATCTGTCATGTGCTTTAGCATTTACAGTTACTTCATATTGGTTTTAAAATAGTTGACAAACAGAGAACGTTAATGTATTGTTTTAAATATTTAATCTAAATACATGGATGAATAACAATTTTAAGAACATTTAATAATACTGTTTAATGGAGATTTGTTCGCCAGTGGATTAGGAATGCATGTTATTTAACTAAGAAGCAGTGACTTAAAAACAAAGGCACATAGATATTGCTGGTAACTGGGGACCGCCAGAATGTCAGTTTCCTTTAGAAGAATCATGGCTGTTCACTTCTTATGTCTATATTCGTCAGCTTTATTAGTACCAAAGCATGAAATTGGTATTTATACATGTGAAACTGTATCATTTATATTGTAGGTGTCTGTGTGGTCCCTGTTGGTGCTTTAATGTCTTTGTTAGTGTGGAGGGGCTAATTTATTTCAATCTTGGGCACATCACCCCAAGTTATTCTTAGCAGCCTACCTTTTCAGCGTCTAACATCAGCTGTGGGGTATCTTCATTCGACTGTGAAACCGTTACTTTTTTAGAAAATAATGTTTTTATTGGTTAATGAGAATGAGAACAGTACAGCGATCATGGCATATTCATGCTTGACCATCCAACAGCACCAGCAAAGCAGCAGCATTCATAGCCGCGTGTACACCAGGCATTTCCAACCCTTATCACAAGAACTATTTGTGCTCCAGGACAATCATTCCGAGCTAATAACAAATCTCATCACAATACCATAGTGACCACAGAAATGTCAGGAGAAGTGCTATCAATATGTAATGCTTCATATGACCTATGACATAACACCTGAAGCACCGTGCACCCCGGCACAAAGTACATAACCACAGCAATAAGTCTCCCCAAACTCAGTCTGAATTATCATCCTAATATCAAATCTAAATAGGTTTTGGAAGTACAGCTATTTTGTCTGTCAGCATATCACTGCCTGAATTTTTTTTCTCTATCAAATAACTCTTCCATTTTCGGCAACCAAAGTGAATTTTCTGAATGAAACATAAGATCTGATAGAGCCATCTAGCCTCAGATTCCTAAATTTAGAATTATCCCTAGGCGTCAGACTGGAGCCGGATTTCTTTTGCAGTAGCAGCACCTCTGCGCGCCGGGGGACGGCGCCACACGACCCTGCCCTGACGACTACGGACGTGACGTCAGTGAGGTCATATAAGTCCCTCCCGGCACGCTGAAGTCAGTTTTCCTTCTTTTCCGCATACAACACGGATCCGGAGTAAGCAGTTCCTCTGGCCTGTTTTCAGACCCCTTTGACGCTTCGCGCCTGGAACAGTGTGCGATGCCTTCGGGTTTTAAAATGTGTACCTCCTGTTTGCGGCAAATGTCCGCAACGGACCCACACCTTATCTGCTTGTGGTGTCTGGGCAAACACCACGACTCGACGGATTGTGAAGCCTGCCAACACCTCAAGCCGAAGTCCCGGCGGGAGCGCCGGATGAAGCTGCCTTCAGCTCGCCTGTCCCAGTTGGAGTCGTCACGGCCCCTGGCCGCCTCTTCGGCGGCGGGTCCCGGTGGCAGTGGCTTCCATTTGCCTTGGTCGCCATATGGTTCCAGGGCGCGTCGTTCGCCCCTTCCGGGTAAGTCACAGCACATGTCGCCGAGTCCTTCCGTCTGTTGTCGGGGGCACTAGTTCCCGGAATTCTCCGGACGTGCGCCTCCGGGAGTCGTTCCTCCCCTATCCGCCTTATCCTGGCGCGGGGCAACTCGGACCCAAATGGAGGCCTATGCTGCGGCCTTGCAGGCCTCCCTTGGGTCCCCTCCTCTCCCTGGGGCATCCTCGGAGCCTCCACTACGTGCGGGGTCTCTGGCAGACCCACTGACGGGATCTCCCCCGGCGCCGACTGCGCCCCTTGCCTCTAGGGATGATGAAGCTATGGCGTCATCAGGGCGCGGCCCGGCTGGGTCCTCCTTTTCAACCCATAGCACCCCTAACGCGCCACATAGTCCAGTGGGGCTCCCTGTAGCGTCGCAGGTGGTTGCTGATGCTCGTAGCTTTGCTTCAAGCCCACCTCAGCTTCCAGACAAGCTGCTGCTTGTTTGGAGGCGGCGTCGGCGACAGTTCGGCGCCGTAGGCTTGCCTCCTCGGCTCCGGCTCCATTCCTTACTTCAGAGTCCGGCGGCGTCGACTTGCCCCCCCCCCCCCCCGCCCCCCCCCCCCCCCCCCCCCCCGCCCCCGCCTACGGCACCATTTTTTTCTTCGGAACCGGAGACTGTCGTAATTGAGGTTGTGTCGGCACCGGACCTGGCTGAATCGGCGCCGAACGGGCCAGGGTTGGCGAAAACAGAGGCCGCCCTGGCGCTGCCAGATTATTGACTCCTCTCCGGAGGCTTCCAGGGGGGAGTTTGGCATTGCCTCAACGTCCGGCGACGCCAAATCTGTCCTTGCCTCTCCCCCCCCTTGGAATTTGCAGCACCAGCGAACTCCCCACCTCCTCAGGAGCCCCATCAGGACCCTCATTCGTCAATGGGGCTTCCTTCTTTTGGACATTGGTCTCATCCTCAGTTCATTGGACAACCCCCCTTGGAGCTGGGAGGTAGTTTACAGCCTTCACCGACGGATGAGTTGCTCTCCCCTCCTCTGAGAACTACCGAGGCCTTTGCGGCGTTCATACGAGTAGTCTCCTTGGCCGCCCGTGTTCTAAGTATGCAACCACCTTCGGTTCACCTGCCTGTTGACCCTCTGCTGGATGTCCTCCACCACGGGTCGGGGAATGTAGAGCTGCTTCTGGCCTTCTAAGCTTTTCTTTATGATGCCCTTCTGGGCACCTGGGCTCGGCCAGCTTCTGGTGATCCGTTTGGCTCGTTCTTTCTTGCACCGTCACCGACCTACTCCACACAATCCAGTTTGCTTATTTGTACACCCAGACGTTCAGGGGTTTGTTCTGCAGACTGCTTTTCCTTCCGTGCCTCAGCTGCTGCTTCCTCCCTCCCGGGAGCCCAGATGGCTGGAGTTGTGGGTTCATAATATTTTCGCCTCCACTAGCGCAGCTCCTCACTCATTTGATACAGTATGTGTCTTGGCTCGGGCTTCTTCTGCCCTTTGGGACTCTGCAGAGTCTCTTCTGTCTTTCACCTCTGAAGGCGCTCATGTTGACCTCTTCCATCTTCTCCATGAGAGCCGTGATCTGGCAGAATTTTCAATCCGCTCGGCCCTAGGCCGAGCTATGGCTAGTTCGGTGGCCCTACGACGCCACGCTTGGTTGCGGGATGGCGTCTTCCCGGAGAATATCCAGGAAAGCCTTGTTGACCTACCCTTTGGTGGGGTCCTTTTGTTTGATGTCCACGCCGATTCTGCAGTTCAGCGTCTCCTTGCAGTTTTTCACCCTCCACCATAGGTCTGTACTTCGCAGGTCTCAGTTTGTCATATCCTGGGGTAGTTACCCTTTCTTTTAGCGTCCACCAGTTGGACTATACATTTTTTGGCTGGCAGTAAGCCTACTGTGACGGTGTTCCACAGGTCGTTGTGTTCTGTCCTTGGACTATTGCCTACTGTGGTGGTGTTTCACAGGTCGTTGTGCTCTGTCCTCTGACTATGGCCTACTGTGGCAGTGTTCCACAGGTCATTGTGTTCTGTCCTCTGACTGTGGTTTACCTTATGAGGGGCTCCTCTGTTTTTCTTGGGGGCGTGATATACTCCAGGTGGGGTACCTGTATGCGAATGTGTATCTCCACTTGGCGCCAGGCAGGAATGGAGGTCCCTTTGGACAGTTTTCAGTGTTGTGCCTTCTGGCACTGCCTACTACACGCCATGGGTCTCACCTTGCTTGAGCCTTGCATGTGTGCCTCAATCTCCTCTTCTAGAGGCTTTGTCCTTGGACTAACTCTTTTCAGTGTATTTCAACACGCTTCAAAATTAGGCTGCCTCCTGCCTCAGGTGCATTAGGTGGGTTCCTCCTATAGCGCCCGCAGATGCGTTGTCTCTGGAATATATATATATATATGTATATGTGTAAAATTATAACTAAATTACTCTAAAATTTATGTTCCAGATAAAAGAGTAAGTATACAACTGTTTCAGCTAAAAGGAGAGTGCCAATGACCAATGCATGAGACAAACAATCTTACAAGCAAGTAAAGAAATCTTCACTTGCATTCAGGTCCTGTGGTACTTTGCAATCTAATTCTAATATGTATTGGGTCTCCAATTTGCGCAAGAGATATTCTCGCTTGTCACCCCTTCTAAGTGGCAAGACTGTGTCAATGACAAAGTATTTCAAGTGTTGTGTGTCACTGCCATGCTGTTCTTTGAAGTGTATTGCCACGGGATACGCAGCATCATTATTGGTTATTGCCTGCATGTGCTGGTGTATCCGTTTGTGAACCTACAGCTTAGTGCTACCCACATAGCGCAGGCCACACGGACACTCCAGCACGTAAACTGCAAATTCTGTCTTGCAATTGAGAAATTTTGTAATTGCAACTGGTTTCTGTGTAAAAGGGGTAGTATATGTGTTGGTATTATAACCTTGCTTACAAGCTCTACAGCTGGAGCATTTAAAGAACCCTGTTCTTCTACTGAGCCGATTTTTGGGGGTGGTGATCTCAGGGCTGCTCTTGACCAAAGCATTACTCATGGAACGTGCTTTCCTAAACGTGATACTCGGGGTTGCTGATATTCGTTCCCCCAGGATAGTATCGTTCAAGACTAGTGGCCAGTTCTTATTCACTATCTTTATCAGTGTCTTGTGCTGTCGATTGAACGTCAGCACCAGCCTTGTAGGCTTGTCAAAAGATTGAGACAGACTAGCCTTCTTTGTGGGGCGATCAGCCAATATTTCTGAACGTTGCTGTTTATTGGCTTTATTAATGGCGGATGCCACCACACTCTGAGAATATCCTCTAGCCAAGAACCGGTCCCTGCTGGCTTGCTGGGCCTGTATGCAGTCCATTTCTGTGCTGCATATTCTCCTAATCCGCAGCATTTCCCCGTAGGGAATGCTATTGATCAAATGAGGCGGATGATGACTAGAGGCATGCAGCACCGTGTTGCCAGCCGTAGATTTTCTATGAAGGGGTGTTTCTAGTAAAAACCTCCACGTCCAAAAAGATTATGCTTTCCTTGCTCATTGTTGCTGTAAATTGTAAGTTTAAGCTGTTATTATTTAACTCTGAAATGAAATCTTGCGCATCCTTGTCATTGCCCTTCCACACCAAAAACAGGTCGTTAATGAACCTATACCAACAAAGAACATGTCTGGAGAGTGTCGCTGTGCGTTGCCATGAGAACCCGCTCCTCCCACATGCCCATATGAAGACAGGCATAGCTGGGAGAAAAGCAGCCCCGCATGGCAACTCCCCTGACCTGTTGGAAGATTTGGTTATTGAAAAGAAAGAAGTTATTTTCCAAACATGTGGCAATCGTAGACAATAGCATTTTGTTGTGCATACTGAATTGTCTTGGTCTAGTATTCAAATAGAATTCAGCTGCCATTCAACCATTTCGATTGTTTATACTAGTATACAGTACCACATTAAGTGAAATCAATAAGCAGTCCACATCCCATTCAACGCTCTCGATCTTATCTTGTATGTACGACGGGAGTTTCTTCACCAGATCTTGTAAGAAGAAATCCACATACATGGATGTATATTCAAATTTGCTGCTAATGGCCAATTTAATGAGCCTCCCCGGTGGTTTATGTTTATGGTTTATATATATCCAAGGGTTGACTGTTGGTATCCCTTTTTTACACACCTCCACCTCTCTTTACTTCTACGAAGTCTGGTCCTATATTCCCGTTTTTCGGGAAGCAGTTGTGTGCCCTGTACTCAAGCTTGCCATCGTTCTGCCCTGCAGTGTTTTTCTTACCATGTTTATAGTGAGCTTCGGTGCCATTTCCTGCCTCTTCGGCACTGGGGATTCCTAGGGTTCCGTTCCCTCGGGTGGACCTCCGCTTCTGGATGCTCTTTTCTTGGGAATCTTGTCTGTCCCGTTCATGTACTGGATGGTCCCTCTCTTCAGTGGGAGTGCATTTCCCCTCTAGGTCGGAGGTGGTGGTCTGGAGATCTGATGTTCTCAACAGCTATGCGTGTTCTTCTTCATGGTTCCTATAGGCACCTTCGGTGCCTCGGATGCCACGCCATTTGGATGTGTCTTTTTCCTTTGGGTGTCACCCTATCAGTGTCTGGTGTGCCTGCGGGACAGCTTCTCTGATGAAGGTCGTACCAGGTGTTTTTTCTCTGCGTCTCTGCCTTCCGTGGGTGCGTTTTTGCTTCGGCCTTCAAACAGCCTTGTTTGGCAGTCCCGTACTCTTAGCTACGGCACCTTGTTGTCTCCATAGCTGTCTGCTATGTGCATGTTCTCGTTGTGGTCCACCTCGGTGTGCTTCAGCCTGGTGCTGTCTGCTGCTGTCGCCTTCATGTGACTAAGTGTGCACTTGGCATGTCTTATGTTGCCTTGTGAGGGCTCGCCTGGTAAGCTCTGGTTACGTACCTCCATCTTGTGCTCTGGCTTTCGTTGGTGTCAACCTAGTGCACCATTGAGCTCTGGGAGTAGTTCTTCGCTCTGAACACTCTCTTAAGTTCTGGGATATTACTTAGTGCTGTTTCTGCATCTCATACTCACACGGGTATGGTCTTGTGCCATTCTGGCAGTCTTGTGATACCTTGCTGTTGTCTTTTTCTCTCAGAGCTGCTTGGGTTGCTGACTGGCTGCTCTGCCACAGCTTTCCCCATAGTCCGTCACTTTGTGGCCGGTTTAGTGCTATCGGGCACTTTCTATTCTATCGCAGACCCACCTCTCCCTTGGGGTATGGCTGTGGTATCTTTTCTAAGTTAAGGAATCTGCGGCTAGATGTCTCTATCAGATGTACGAGTTACTTACCTTCGGTAACGATGTATCTGGTAGGGTTGTTGTCTAGCCATAGATTCCTTAACGGCCACCCATCCTCCCCGTTCTGCGAGGGCCTTGCCATGTGGGCTTCTCCACTTTGCCTCCTTTCAGTTGGCACTGGTGCTCCAGGGTGCTCAAATTGGTGCGACCAATTTACGAATGTCGTGGCTTTCTTCCCTGCACCTGGAGAGTGGCGAGTACTTCCCGCTCCGACGCTTGTGGAGATTACTTCCTAACAGCAAACAGTACGGAAAACAGTACGGCTTGTGTAATGCTGCGAAGAACCCGCCGCAGAGCACAAGGACTGTGAAAGGGGCATCGGCTGCAATGGCGGAAGAGAACGGCTGTCAGGGAACCACAGCGGCTGCTGCTGCAAACAATGCCGCGGCTGAGAAACGTGCGACGGCCGAAAAGCAAAAGACTCCTGCAAAGTCCCTCAGGAAAGAAGGAGCTGGAATGAGCTTACAGAACTCTCATACGACTGGGAAACAAGACAAGGCTGCAATAATAGCGGGTAAGCAGCTGATTATACGACCACCTATGTTCACTGTTGCAGATAAAAACACCATCACAAAAACGAAAGGTACTAATGTAACCATTGCTTCTGCTCCCTCTATAAATAATGGCGCTATAGTGCTAATGGATAAAGAAAAGACTAAAGATACTGAGAGAGATGAAAGCGCTGATAATGTTGAAGAGGCTATAGAAATATCAGAGGCAGATAAGGCTGATAAAGATGCAGAACAGTCGCAGTCACAGTTACATGCGCTGGACTTAGAGGACATGGAAATAATGGACGCAGAGCCAGATCTAAGCGGCGCTGAATTAAATAACGTACCTAACAACATGAACCATGAGACTTTGGAAACTAATGTCGAGACTCAGGCGGTAGCGGCGCATAATACTATTGAAGGCCTCAAAGTAACTGGGCCCCCTGGTGACTGTAGTGGAAAATAATGAGAAACAGGATGGGTCGAACGATGAATATGAGGAATTGATTGATGACGAGACAATGCTGGGGTGGACTCTTCTCAGGATGTGTTGAAATCACTGGCTCGGAAAAAAGGGAGAGGGAAGGCCAAAAATAATCAAAGAACAAGAAAAATACTAATCCTTCCTCTCTCTCTACGGCTATAACATATGCAAATACAAGGGCAAACCTATTATAGATGAGAGCCCATTGCGGAAGTGGATTCAAGCTAAAGGAGGGGTAAAAACAATGGCTTTTCGATTATCAGGAAATAGCTCCACGGGACTGCCCATTCCCCCACAAGAAGAGCGGGCCAGCGTAATCCCTTCTAATCCCTTAAACCAACCAATATTGGACAAATCTATTGGGGAGATGAGTTCTCATGAAGCAATTGGTGGCAGAGAAGAGACAAATGGAAATGCTGTATACCCTACCCTCTCTACTAGAGAAGACATGATTGAGGGGACTGGTCACTGTGAAAAGGAGGCACAAATTTCCTTAAGCTTATCTCCGAAAACAACTTCCCAGGGGGCCATTCTATCTGACACACCATTGGCGGAGATCCCTTCCTTGGCCTTAATCCTAAATACGCTGACCGAACACTGACTTGAAGCACAAAAATACTTCTTGCAATTGAAAGAGGATAATACAAAGACACAAAATTACCTACTTGAAGTTAATAGTAAAAAGAGTACTATAACTCAAGAAGTAGAAGAATTACAACAGAGGATTGTGCAAATTGAAGAAAAATCGGCAAATAATGAACAAAAAAATACTCGCCATGACTAAGAGATCCGGGCTCTACAATACAAAATCGAGGACATGAAAAATAGACAAAGAAGACAGAATCTTAGACTTTTCGGGATTCCAGAAGGATCGGAAGGATCAGATCCTCATGCTTATATTATTAAACTTTTTTTTTTTTTTTTTTTTTTCAAAACCTTTATTCAAAAAAGGAGATACATGCGCAGGCCCACAACCATCATGGCCGGCCGCAAAGCCATCAATGAAAACAGGAGAAACTGGAGCCAATCAGTAAACAGGATATATCAAAGTACACCAGATGTGGTTGTGGGGCTCGCAAACAGGATATGAGGTTTTCATTTTTAAATTTTAGAAAAAGAGTTGGGGCTGCAACATCAAGGACATCACCCCTTACAGGATAGAAGCACAAAGGAGACGATTGGGACTTACCCCAATTACAGTCGGAGATAGGCTATGACTGAAGCAACTATGCAATCTGGGCAGCCACGGCGATAATACTGGACAATAAACCACAATACAATAATCCACATTTCTAAACATCACCCCAGAGAGACTACCCCCCCCAAGAACAGAAAAACCGAGGCTTGTCGAGAAGCCGAAAAAGAAAAAAAAAAAAAAGGTGCAAGACCAAGAGACAGCCAACCCTACTAAAGAGGAAAGAACCCTCCCAAAGCCGGAAAAGAGCGATAGGGACCATAGAACAAAACAAACTAAAATAACAACCCCCCCCCCCGCTCCCGCCACCCTGCACCCCTGTAATGACTACGGCCTAACCCACTAACAGCGTGCCTGTCGCCCCGGAACTGCCCCACAGAAGGGAAAATATAAGAGGAAGTGGAGGAGGAGAAAAACTAACAGGCCCCCTGACCCCTGGTACCCCCGCCGGCAGTAACCCCCCCATAGCACAATCATCATCAAGCAAAGCAAAACGGTCAGCATTATCACTGGGAGGACAGTCACCAGAAACCCCCCCCCATCCTACCCCCGGCCCGGTGAGGTATTCGGTGCGGTCCCGGCAAAAGTAAACGGAGCAACCCCAAGGAAATAGAAGTCAACCCTGCATGCCTCACGAGGAGATTCATCGCCAAAGTCATAACATTGCAAACAAAGAAAGCGTCTCAGATGGTCCAAAGCAGTGGCAAGGAGCAAGAAAACCTCAAAGTCAAAGTCAACCCTGACCAGAGCGAATCCGTTCCGGAGCACATCTCGACCAAGCCATATCAGACCAGAGGCAGTCAAAGCGTCCATGACAGGCCAAGGCAGTGAAGGTGAAGCACAGTCCGGTCACAAAATGGCGGCATCCGTTATGCAAACGGGCCAGAACAAAGGAAAATGGCGATCCCCTTCGACGGGACCCCGAGACTCGGCAATGAAGAACATGACATCCAGTGACGATACACCATCGGATAGGAGGCTTAGAGGGAAGACCATGTACTGTAGCCGATGAAGGAAAAGTGAGGCCGACTCTCAAAGGAGCAAAGTCGGGCTGCCGCTCGGGCTCCTGAAGATGGTAGGTCAAATCGTTCGACTGGACCGCAGAGTTCTGTGCAGGCGCTGCAGCGTCCGTGGCCGGTCGCGAGCAGACATCATCCAGTTTCGCCGCCAGGGAGACACATGCGCCGGTGAATTGCGAGCGGAGCGCCCCAATCGCCGCCATTACGGATCTCAATGAATGTGCGTCATCCATCCCCTCCATCCCGGGGTCCAGAGGACGGAGGGGAACACAATCTCCAGCCCACATCGCCGGGCTCCGGGCACACATTTGGCGACCGCAACAACAGGGGCGCCCCGAACTGGCACACACAGCACAAACACCGGCCGTGGGTGCAGCCCGTCAGCCCCCGGACCGGAAAACGAGGGTCAGGCACACAACCCACAGCCACGGTGCAGGAGGATCGCAGCACGTCACAGTGTCTCGTCTTCGGCACCATCCATCAGCGAGGACAAGAGTCACAAGCGGAAAGAATTATTCAAACCTGGAAGACCGGCCACAATCGCGGTCCCACAGCCGATGTTGATCAGGTCCCTCCGGGTGTTTCAAAAATCGAGGTCCCGGCGGCAGCCCGGGAGTAGGCCAAGAATGGGACACGACATAACTTCGTCGCTGAAGAAGGTAGGAAATCCGGGAAAGCACCGTTGGCATCAGGCAACCTTCATACATCCAGGCACAGGGCATGGGTAGAGGATAAACGACAGGATAGACGAGCCGCCGGCGGAGGTCGGCGGAGCCGGGAGCTTATGGGGCCATCTTGGTTTGCGGCGTAGCTCCTCCTCCTGTTAAACTTTTTCAACGTGCCTTCCCGGATCTGGCGGACTGGGATTGGGACTCTCAGCTACAAAGAGTTCACAGACTACCGCTAGTTAACAGAAATAAAGGAAACAAATTTCCGTTCCTGATTTTTTTGGGAATTTTTTTACTGAGGCAGGCGGTTTCTCTAAAAGCAAAACCTAACTCCCCAATTGTCACAGAAGATGTAACTTTCTTTGTTAGGTCAGACCTTTGCAAGGCAACTATGGAGAGACGATGGAATTTACATCAATTAATTGATTCTTTTAAAGCAACAGGGGCTCAGGTTTTTCTTCAGGAACCTGCTTGCTTAAAAGTCATAAAAGCTGGTCAAACGTATTTTCTTAATCAGGTTAAAGAGGCGGAGCTGGTCTTAGCAAAAATTACGAATGCATAATGTATAAGACCTACGAGAGTTGATATTGCTTGAATCTTATTAATGTTCATACGGTGCTGATAAAAAAATGACAAACTGATATAGTTTTAGGGGGAGTCTAGAACGGCATACTTAATGATGAAGGTGAGGGGCACACGGATAGCTGCACCTTCAAGAGGCTGCCCTACCAACGGCAGCAGGTGCAAAAGGGGGGATTTTCCCTATGGTACGGGGGGAGGAAGACAGAGCAGGGAGGGAGTGGGAGAGGGGTATGGGGGGTATAAATAAAAAATGACATGACAAGTCTAAGTAAGGACAATTTGGCAGAATTAAGATGTAAAATTAATAGGAACGATAAGAAAGGGACAGAGATTTATGATTTCACTTACTCTCGAAATGGCGTACTGTAGTTGCTTAGCTTGGAATGTGTCAGGCTTGAATAATATGATTAAAAGAAGTTTAATTTACGAAGAATTGAAAATGTATGATGCACAGGTGGTTATGTTAACAGAAACACATATTTGTTTTAAGGACAAAAAACTTTTGACTCAATTAGGGTATGAGGTAGTAATCTGCACATCTTTAAACGCTCCAATAAGAGGAGTCGCAATATTAAAGAAGAGACAAATGCGGTGAGAAGTAATTAAAACTGCTGCAGATAACGGGGGGCGATGGGCAATAATGCAAATGCGGATAGGGGAATGTATCTATGTCTTTTGTGCTATTTATGGGCCAAATAGAGATGAGCCACGAATTTTTGATTGGTTGAATGTAGAATTATTATTGTTGGAGGGCGAACTTATTTTGATGGGGGATTTTAATTGTGTACTAAACTACGAACAAGATGTGACGAAGAGAGGGATATTCCCACGCATGCGTAAAACAAGAGCAGCAATAATGGAGCTAGCAAGGATACAGAAAGTGAAAGACATATGGCATAGCCTTTATCCAGGTATACCAGGGTATACTTACTATTCATCCCCCCACAAATTATGCTCTCGAATAGATTTGGCTTGGGCTTCAGATGCTTTAATGGATTCAGGACACATTGAGATTATGCCAAAAATTTCTTCTGATCATAATCCTATTATTTTTACATTTGGTTTAGCCCCAAGGTCAAAAGAAATACGCCCTTTTACATTTCCAAGATATTTACTATCGGACAAGGTTTTTGTAACAACCCTTAAGGAACATATAAAGGAATTTATTACAAACAATATTGACAATGCCAATGTTTTATCAGTATGGGATGTTTGCAAGGCCTCTATCAGGGTGATAGCACAACAATATCTATTTAAACAAAATGCAATAAGAAGGAATGAGACAAAGATAACGACGGCCAATATTTTACAGATTGAGAAACAACTAGCTGATAATCTCAGAGCTGAAGTACTGAGTAGGTCAGACATTGTTCAACTGGAAAATAAACTTTTGACTTTGCGCTCAACTATTAAAAGTTCACTTAGGGAAAAAAATAGCTGCAAGATACTTAAATATAAACTCTCTCAATACGAATGTGGAGATAGAGTAGGGAAGCTTTTGGCCTGCAAAGTTGCTGACGATCGAGCATCAACGTTAATTAAATCTATAAAAGGCCATAATGACATTTTATATTCGCAGCCTATACAAATTATGGAACAATTTGCTTCCTATTATGAAAAATTATACACTCCAGTGATTAGGAATGCAGAAGATCAGATTCAATCTTATTTAAATGATAAACTTCCAGCAAAACAATATTTAGATCAGGAAAACCTGGATAAATTGGAAGAGAACTACACTCTAGAAGAACTACGTTTAGCAGTGTTTTCTCTTCCATCTAACAAGGCGGCGGGAGAAGATACACTTCCAATTGAACTTAATAAAATCTGTGCAGACGAAATCTTACCCCTCTTTTGTTTAGTATTCAATTCTATTAATGTTACAGGCAAGGCCCCAGAATCCTGGAAAAATGCTAAAATCATGTTCTTTTTGAAAAAAAAAAAAACCTATGGAATGCGGGTCGTACAGACCAATATCTTTAATAAATACTGATGCTAAGGCTTACTCAAAGTTGCTATCAATACGATTGGCACCTCTTATGCCATATTTAGTAAATGACCAACAACATGGTTTCGTAGTAGGGAGGGATCCTACTACCCATGTTAACATGGCCATTAGGGCATTTGATGTGGCAGCATCTAATCTCACCCCACTCGGTATGATACTTCTAGACGCAGAAAAAGCGTTCGATCAAGTGGGGTGGGATTACTTGTGGAAGGTTCTGAAACAGTTCGGTATTAAAGAACAGTGTCTTAGAAGCATACAGGCTTTATATAGAGATCCCAACACTAAAATCAGTTATGCCGGGTCACTTTCACCAACATTTGCGATCTTAAGGGGGACTAGGCAGGGGTGTCCGCTTTCACCCCTGCTTTTTGCTCTCTCTATGGAACCTTTTATCAATGCCTTGCAAACCCAAGATAAGATAATACCGATACAACACGAACAAAAAATTCTTAAAATAACCGCATATGCGGATGATCTAGCTATTTATACTACAAATGTGGCAGATGCATTAATTGGAATTACAGAAGAAGCTAAAAACTTTGGAGTCCTTTCCGGATACAAACTAAACTTTAATAAAACACAAATTATTATGAATCTTCAAGCTAACTACGCAGTACCAGGACTCTGCAAATCGGCAGTGTATTTGGTTGTTAAAATTTCTTCTAAGAACAATGAAATAAATAGGTTAAACTATGACCCCTTACTAAAGGAAGTGACTATATTGCTCAAAAAATGGCATAAAATTCCACTTAATCTATTGGGCCGAATTAATCTGATTAAAATGAATATTTTGCCCAAATTTTTATACCTTTTTCGTTCTATTCCATTACGAGTTAACAATTTATTTTTTAGAAAATTAGACGGAATTTGCAGCAGTTTTATTTGGAGTTACAAAAAGGCTAGATGGTCTATGGCTATACTAAAACTGCCACCTGAAAGAGGGGGTTTGGACTTCCCGGACTTTAAAGCTTACTTTTTTGCATCATTTTTAGGTTGGCTCAGGAGTCTACTAGATAAAAACCAACATTTCTTTTTCTATCAGTTTATGCTTGGCATCTATTCAAATCAATTCTTAGCAAGAGTGCAAGATCCTAACTATTTTAAGCGAGTAAAATTTAAGACCGCAAGAGATGCGGTACGTATTTGGAACTTGATTTTGACCTACTGTGACACTTCTTTTTTTCATACTGAACTACCACTTTGGGACAATCCTGGGCTTCCCGACATTTTTAGTGATAAGATTGGGAGGGACTGGGCCAATTACAGAATTAAGACGCTAGGAGATCTGTATGGTTCAGAGGGTTTCTTACAGTTTGAAACTTTACAAATTTTGTATAACTTGCCCAAAGTAATGACATACAAATATATGCAAATTAAGGACTATTTGATACGGAAAATGAAATTGAAAAAAATAAACAGTTCGGACATCTGGAGCTGTTTATACTATATGAAAAAAAAGTCTCTAATTAGCGCGGGTTATAACTGTCTTAGTCAATACAAAGCGGATGACTGCCCAAGATTGTCGCTAAAATGGACTGCTGATTTAAGAATTAATGTGACATCACAGAATATTTCAAATGCTTTTGTTAATATTAATAATTTAGTCCATTCCTCTAGCTTGAAGCTACAACTATATAGGACGGTTAGCCAAATATACCATACTCCATTAAAAATATCTAAATGGTCACAAAATATTTTAAGCAGTGATTGTACAAAATGCCCTAAATGTGATCTGGTGGCAGCAGATCTCACACATATGATCTATTCATGTCCCATGCTTACTAAATACTGGCAAGAAATTGAAAATGTATTACTTCAAAAACAACTGATCAATACTCCAATCACTGCCCCTTTGTACTATTATCTTTACACCCTATGGGTATTAACAATAGGAGTTGGCTAAACATAGCTTTGTCCTGTGCGAGACTGGTTGTAGCCAGAGCCTGGATATCGCAGAATCCCCCTCATACGATCGAGTGGTGGAACCTGCTACATGAAATATATCCATGGAAAAGGCTCTTGCAAAGGGTAGAAGTTTAAAAACTGTAGCCAAAATCGAAAAAATTTGGATCAATTTTGTTTAATTTATAAAAGATCTAAGTTGTATTTCTTGTTTTATATTATACTATAGGCTTATCTGGCTTTCTTTCTGATATTTTAGAGAATGGCTCGCTTTTTATTTTTGATGTATATGCTGAAAAATGATCTGTCCCTGTAATGAACGAAAAAATATATTTTTTTTACTTGTATGTCTAAGAATACTTATTGTATATTTGGACTTGCTTGTCAAAAATTTTTTTTTTTAAAAAGGAAATTGTGTGATTCATTTTAGGTGCGGGTTGTGGGGTTTATATGGGTAAAGGTGGGAAGTAATCTATTTTTTTTTTTCACAACAAGTTTATTGATAAAGACGGGCACATGAAATAGAGTGGCACCCCACATTCAGGATGATACCACCAGACATTTTGATACAATTGCAACATAGGACCAAGTGTCCAATCGAGGAACCAATGCAAATCAAGGATACAAGGAAGCATTCACCCCACCTTTATCCCTTTGGTTTTCCACCCGCCCAACTCCCAGAACCCTCCCTGGAACCCGCCCTAACCCCATGCATGTGTGTACGAACTGTGTTGTTGTAAGTTCCTGATGTGGCAATTTTAGGCGCAAGATACGGGCTCGCCTGACATTATGGGACTATAGGTCCTCCTCTTGTTCCGCCGAGGGGTCCAGCGTCAAGCCCCTGTAGTCCGCCCACCTTTTCCATACCTTAAAGTGCTTGCGGGGGCATCCCCGTGCTTCAAAGATTGGTCGCTCCAGACCCATACAGAAGTCTATGCCAGCCTTCCATGCACTCAGGGGGGGGGCCTCACATCCTTCCATGCTCGGGCCAGGTCTCTTTTGGCTACCACTAGCCCCAGGAGGAGTAAGTGTCGCTTGTAGATGTTGCCACCAACCCCCTCCAGAATGTGCAGCAGACCCAGGCGATGAGTGCGGGGGAGGGTCCATCCCAGCACCTCCGACAGGCAGCTCCATACACCTCTCCAGAAGCCAACCAGTCTGGGGCACGACCATACCGTGTGAAGTAACGTGCCCACCTCCACCCCACATCGCAGACACTCCGGGGACTCAATCAGGCCCGCTTTCCACAGACGCTCACGGGTGTAGTAGGCCCTATGGAGAATCTTGAATTGTATGAGTCGAAACCGTATTGCAATAGCCGCTCCCCTCGGCGACTCTAGGGCCTCCCGCCAATCATCCTCATCTAACGGACCGATATCCGCCTCCCAGGTTGTCTTTAGCGGAAGAAGAGTGGAGGAGCAGTGGGTTACCATTGTCTGGTAGATACGCGACACTTTTTTATCCCCAAGGTCGCCCATGAAAACCTTCGCCTCAAGCGGGCTGAATTCAGGGAGTGAGTCAAGGTTGGTAATACTGGGCGTCAGCACGTGCCGGAATTGTAGGTATCGAAAAAATTGAGATTGGGGCATATCAAATTCGGTGCTAAGCGCATTGAAGGACTTGAGCGTCGTCCCGGACATCACCTGACCTAGCTGCGAGATACCTATTGCGTCCCAGCCATCGAAACCTGATAGCTTAGACAGTTCTGGTAGTATGCCGTTACGCCACAGTGGCGTTTCTGCGGTCAGCTTGCCCCACCAGCCCATGCGGCGCAAGGCCTGCTGCCAGACAGCAAAGACGAGTCTAGTGACCCTCGGCAACGAGCGGCGCAGCCGGGGTGAGTAGAGGACGGTGTGAAGCGAGTTATCGCCCATCAATGTGCGTTCCAGGGCATAGGCCGGATCCCCACCGTCACCATACCACCATTCGTTCAGAATGAGGAGATGAGCAGCTTGATAGTAGGACTGCAGATCCGAGGTTGCCAAGCCCCCACAGTAGGTGGACAAAAAGCACGTACGCAGTGCCACCCTGGCTGCTCCTCCAGCCCAGAGAAAGCGGCCCAAGACCGAGTTGACCTGCCTAAACCACTGGGGTGAGATCGGATAGGGATGGTTCTGTAGCTGGTAGAGTAGGCGCGGGAGTGCAACCATCTTGAAAATCGCAGATCTGCCAAAGAATGACAGGGGCATTAGAGACCAAGTCTTTACATCTGTCTGGACCCGCTCCCAGACGGGCAGTAGGTTGCGTTCCCAGGCAATGTCCGCCGAGTCGGAGAGAAACACTCCCAGGTATTTCAGACCATCTGTAGCCATCCGCAGCCCTGATGCCCAGGGATCTGACACCGCGCCTCCTCCCAGCACCCATAGAGTGGATTTATGCAGGTTCAGATATAAGCCTGAGGCCTCCCCGAACAGTTGCATAACTTCTAGTACACGCGGGCCCGAGCGCTGCAAGTCGGTAAGAAAGAAAAGGACATTGTCTGCGTAAAACGCAATTCTATCCGACAGGGTGGCATTCCACACAAAGCCTCGTATCAGCGCATCAAGGCGCACCCTGGCAGCCAGGGGCTGCATGGCCAGAGCAAAAAAGTAGGGGGAAAGAGGGCACCCCTGTCTGGTCCCGCGGCCAATGCGAAATGTCTCTGACACCGCCCCGGCGACCCGCACCGAGGCCGTGATGTCTGTGTAGAGGAGCTTGATATACGACAAGAAAACTGGGCCCAGGTTGAGACAAGGCAAGAGTGCGAATAAATACGACCAGCTAACAGAGTCAAAGGCCTTGTTAATGTCGGCCAGCAATAATGCCGCTTGGTCCCCCAAGGCCCCAACGGCGTCAATCGCCGCCTGGGCACGACGGATGTTATGTTGCGTTGCCCTGTGGGGCATGAATCCGGCCTGGTCCGAGTGGACTAGATCTGTGATATGCGGAGATAGTCGGTTCGCCAGGGCCTTGGCCAAGATCTTAGCCTCAATATTAATTAAGGAGATGGGCCTATACGAATCATGGCTATCGGGGGGTCTGCCAGGCAGGAAGTAATCTATTTTTGATTAATAATTATTTGTTAATTGATAAATAATTTATTGAAAATTAATTATGGGAATTGTGTTATTAATTTTAGGGGCGGGTTGTGGTGTTTATAGTGGTAAAGTGTGGAAAGTAATTTGTTTAATAATTAGTTGTTAATTCATATTAATTGAAAATTACATATGGACATTGTGTAATGAATTGTAGGTGTGCGTTGTGGGGTTTATAGGATTAAAGTATGGGAAGTAGTTTATGTTTAATAATTAGTTGATTATTGTGTGTGGGTTTCACTTTTATGGGGTAAAGGGTGGGGGGACTAAATTAATTTTACTTTATAATTAGTTGTTACATACTATTAGTTTTTTAATTGAAAATAATTTTTAATTCTCTAATACATTTTTTACAGTTTCATTTTAGCTGGGAGTTGTGGAGATTATAGGGGTAAAGTGTGGGAAGCTAATTAAGTTTTAATTTGTTTTTTAATTAATATATTTTTTTTAATTGGTAATTAAATATGTTAATTATGGAAGTACTTTAGATTTGGGTTGTGAATTGTGTGGTGCTATAGGGTAGGAAATGAAAAAAAACTCAATTTATGTAATTAATGTTTTTGTTTGTAAATATTTTCTAATTAAAAATATTTATTTGTTTAAAAATTATTTTTTCGTTTATATAATATATTTGTAGGCATTTGTCATATGTATTTAACATAGGTTGTTATTTTAAAAATGTTAATATTAAATCTATTTGTATTTTAATTTTTAAAATGTATATTTTATTCATTTATTTATTTAAAACGTTTTTTTGTTAATATGTTGTTTGTCTTTAATTTTGAACTGACTGGATTGGGAATATTAATTGTTGCCCCTCCGCAATCGAAACCTTTCCCTACTGTTACACTCACTGGCGTTGGAATAGTAATTTGTACCCCTCCGCTACCCAACACTTTACCTACTGTTGCACTCAATGGAGTGGGAATAGTTATTTTTACCCCTCAGCTATCCAATACTTTTCCTATTGTTGCACTCACATGAGTGGGAATAGTCATTTGTACCCCTCCGCTGTCCAACACTTTCTCTACTGTTGCAGTCATTGGAGTGGAAATAGTAATTTTTTTATCCCTGCGCTAGCCAACACTTTCCCTACTGTTGCACTCATTGGAGGGGGAATAGTAATTTTTACCCCTCCGCTATCCAACACTTTCCCTACTGTTGCACTGACTGGAGTGGGAATAGTACATTTTAACCCTCTGCTATCCAACATGTTCCTTTCTGTTGCACCGACTGTAGTGGGAAATGTCAGTTTAAAGATTTTTTAATAGTTTAATGTTTTAGTTTATAATAGTTTTTTTAAAATTACATTTTATGTTATTGCTCTGTGTGCATATATATTAAAGGGGGTCCCTGTGCCTCTTGGATGGATCAGACACACGGAGGGGTGGTTCCAGTGTCTGCGAGGGAATCCCACCAACGAGCAACGCGGGTCAGTTCGCTGGTTGGAATTGATACAGCTTGAGCAGAATGGGAGATGCCCTAAGCATTAAACTGGGTGGATTGCTGAACATTTATCCCATTATGATTGTTTTATGAGTGTTCATGATGATGCCCATTTGGGTGGTTATTCGGGTATTACCAGTCCCAGGATGCATTGGAGGTGATTTACATGCAGATGGTGAAATAAAGGAGGGAATCAACTGGTTGGTGCTTCCTGTCGTCATTTTCACAGATTGCCCATGAAGAAGGGCGTTTCCTGCCTTAAACGCTTAGGCTGAAATAGGAGGTTGTCCGGCGATACCTACCTGTCATATGGAGCGATCCCGAGTGTGCTCTCCGCTTAAAGGGGTAACTCATGTTAACACAATAGTGACCAGCTCTTGGTCATGGAGGTCCACCATCACAGTTGCTTCGGGGGTCAGTGTGCCTCTTGGATGGATCAGACACATGGAAAGGTGGCTCCGGCGTGGCGGTGTCTGCGAGGGAATCCCGCCAACGAGCAACCTGGGTCAGTTTGCTGTTTGGAATTGATACAGCTTGATCATAACGGGAGATGCCCTACGCATTAAACAGGGTGGATTGCTGGACATTTATCCCCTCGTGATTGTTTTATGAGTGTTCATGACGACTCCCATTTGGGTGGTTTTTCGGGCACTACTAGTCCCAGAATGCATTGGAGGTGATTTACATGCAAATGGTGAAATAAAGGAGGGATTCAACTGGTTGGTGCTTCCTGTCGTCATTTTCACAGATTGCCCATGAAGAAGGGCGTTACTGCCTGAAACGCTTAGGCTGAAATAGGAGGTTGTCCGGCGATACCTACCTGTCATATGGAGCGATCCAGAGTGTGCTCTCCACTTAAAGGGGTAACTCATGTTAACACGTGTGTGTGTGTGTGTGTGTGTGTGTGTGTGTGTGTGTGTGTGTATATATATATATATATATATATATATATAAATATATATATATATGTATTTGTAAATTTAATCTAATTTTAAAATTATAAAATACATTTAAATTAATTGTTTAAAAGTAAATACATATATTATTTAAATGTATTTGTTAAAATGTATATTCAATTTATTTTAAAATACTTTTAATATTTAATATATTTAATATTTATTTTATCGATATAAAAATCGATATCTTGTACTACTATATTTTTGACATCTAGATTTTTTCAATATTATTGTACCTACCTGTTTAAGTATAGGGAGTCGATATTTTTGTATTCTATATTTTTACCTCGATATTTTTTTCATCTATATCCTGTCAGTGAACCATTATGTCAAAGATGGCTATCAGTATGCACAAATACAAAAAATGCCCCAAAAAATGTCAGAGATGACCATTATTATGCCAGGGCTACAATTATGCAAGGAACAGGGAATTGTCAGAAATGAACATGGTATAATGGGTCGCACATATACTATTGGTGGTCCTTGACACCATACCTAGCTCCCCGTGAGCAGCACTGTTTATCAGGGAGAAACACAGTGCCAAACAGACATACACCTAAATGTGCACACATGCAAGCTCACGTAAAGATGCATGCAGAGTGAAACTTGGAAGTGGTTCTCAGGTCATGATCCATCCCCCGTTCACCTCAGCTTCTGGGCTAATCATTTCACACACTTTCTCTCTTGCACCTACTAGTCCACACTTAGGTGACTTTGCCTTCAAAGCTAGCATTAGCTTGATAGATGTAGTTAATTTGTACATCCCTCCCCTTTCATGTGTCCCTCCTCTTCTGTCTGAAAGAGACCAGTCTTTTCTCTTATTCCTATTCTTAGGGGTCCCTTCTGTTACTTGCACATCTGTCTTGCGCGTATCTCAAGCAGGACCCCCTTGTCCCCATCAACCTCCTATGTGAAGCAGACATTTCATGGGATCCTATTGTCAGGAGGAGCCGATAACCACTGAATCATTGCAGACTAGTTCCTCTGTCAGTTTGTTTTCACATCTCATGTATTGTATTTAAATTACACAGCTATACTTTATTCAGTCAGGTCCCAACCAGACTTGCTCTTTCTGGTTCCCTTGCACTTAACCAATGAATAGCTGCATGCCTTACAGTGAGGACTGCCCTAGTGCTGCAGATTTGCGATTAATCACCTGCTATTTTCTTTCCGGTACCAATCATAACGAGCATCGTCTTAGCATTAGTTCAGGTAGTCTCCAGTGATTAATTGTAGGCTGTTACCACCAACCACAACATCTGATCTTTTGGACAGCTCAGTGTCATCTGGAGAAAATTGTCTCCAGCCGTACCAAACTATGGTCAAGGTGGCAGACCGTTCTGGATAAATGAAAGCAATTGTTTTAGGTCTAGGCTGGACAGCACATGTGCTATCTTGAAGCGACATGTGTTTAATCTCTGTGCTTCAGTCCGCCCACAGGCTTCCCATTTGCTCGCTCCATCTTCTGTCTCATATTCTTTGCCACCTTTTGTCCCTGGCGCACATGGTCATTCCTCTTCTTGTGTTTAGCCCTTCCCCCAGAGCTTGGACCAAGTACTTGTAAACATTGTTAACATCGACTGCTCCTGTTTTTACAACCATTTTAGGACCAACCTTTTTCTTTCTTTTTCAGTACTCTACACAGTGCTCTTGCTTTTACCAGTTTCATTTCCTACCTCCCACCTGCCCTCATGTTCCGTCCACAGAAGCTCTTAGTTTTTAATAATATGTTTCATAAACACCTTGTACACTTAAGAATAGATTCCAATAAAGCAGTGATGAAATCACCATCATGTAAGTTGAAACATTGTTATACAATGACATGTTGAAATACAGCGCAAACCTCAAACATCAAACTTAAAAATACGAACAAGGGAAAAATAAATAAGACAACAGACCCTTGTCTATTTTGCTAATACCATCCTCCCTTCACATGCCTTGGCACGCCCCTCCCAGCACCGCTGGTTAAGAGCCGGCAAATGTAAAATAAAACGATGCAAAAACATCTTTTTATTTTACATTTGTTGGCTCTGAGCCAGGCAGTGGGACGACACTTCTCCGCCCTTGCTTACGAGTCGCCACTGCTATTTAATGCAATTGGAGCTCTCTTCTGTCCTCCTTCTTACCATAGTCTCCCTTGTGCACAAACACACATACCACTAAAATGTCTACGCGTGCACATAAATAAATGCATTTCTTAAAAATGTGTTAAAACATGAACATCAATTGTTTATTTTTTAGCACAGTCTGATAGTATTTGAGCTCTCACTCCGTCTTGCCATAGTGCAAACACAAGCTGATGGTATTGCAGTACTTTAAGTGCTCACCAGTTACATTTCACAATGACGCATTAATTTTTATCGCTGACCCTGCTTCAATTAAAGTGTTTTATTCCCCCTTCATTGTTGCTTCCTCCCGCCCTCTCCCGTCATTGCTTGCCCATCTCCCCATCACCTCCTCCTTCTCTGCTTGACCCGTCCCTCCACTACCTTCCGCACCGTAAGTGTTCCACCAGTAACAATACACAATGACACATTAATAATCGTACGCAGGGGGAAGCGTAAGTGGTTTTCCCATAATCACAAACTGTTCAGCCGGCCCTAAGATTCAAACCTGGTTCCCCAATTCCTGTTGACACCTCTGGTTGTTACACCACATCCTTGCTTCACTTCAAAGCGCCTCAACTGTTTCTCATTATCACGTCCACATTTGTTTAGCAAGAACCAGTCAACACCAAACAAGCATTGGCAAAGTCAGTAGATCTCGGCAATGCCCGAGCTATTGGCTCTGTCAATGTGAATGTCTTTTAGCCATGTTGTCTAGCAGCGCATTTGCTGTCTAACATGGCTGAAATTCACTGAAAAAAGCGCTATGATATGGCCAGCGCAGGCCACATCATAGTGTTTTTTTGTGTTAGGAGGGGCAGGACGATAAACTCAACATGGGGGGCGAAGAAACACACTGCTCAACATCCTGTGATTCTGAGCTTTCAGTGAATTTCAGCCATGCTGAACAGCGGATGTGCTGCTAGACAACTTGGCTAAAATACATTCACATTGACTTTGCCAATAGCTTGGGCATTGCTGAGACCTATTGACTTTGCCAGTGCTTGTTTTTGTGGTCATATAGGTTAGGTGTAGCTAATTGAACTAAATTATTTTAAACCTTGTGTTGCTTGATATTTTTCACTTGTATGCAGATTTTTTTTCCATTCCTTCTCTGTTATTGGATCCACATTTTACTCAGTCCATTTTTAGGTTGAGCCTGGACTTCGCATGTGCTGCTCTTCGAGCCATGCTGTATTGGAGTATGTACTTGAAGCTCCGCCCATATTTATCATTGGTTTGTGTCATTGTCCTTCGTAAATGCTGGCTTCTTATTCGTTATTAGGCTTGTTAGTCTCTCCTTAGTACCGCCCTGTCTATATTTGTAACCTCCCACGAGGACTGGCCCTTTTGCTTCGGTTGTTACATGGTACGTCTTTAGTCTGTAAGCACTATTTTTCGGTCTTGCCTGAGGCAGCGCACATGCGCTGTTCTGCAAGACTTTAAATAAGGTTTTTTTAACTTTAAACATACGTGCGTGTGCTTTTTTTTTATCACACCCATTGGCCTTTGCGTGCGTCTTGCTAAGAAAGACAAAACGCAATTGGCCAAAGGTGGGTGCATGGCCCGCCTTCTTTCTGCCTTGGCCTGGGTTCCGCGGTGGCAAGCAGCAGCGCCATCTGTTACCAATTATCTTAATTGAAAAAAGATGGTGGTCTCAATGGCTCTGCTGCAAATTTATTTTATCACGGGCGCACCACGCCTGGGCTTTTTTTTTTTTTTTACGGACTTGTGACCGGGCATGGAAGCTGTTGATGTTTTCTGCTGTGCGACTGGTGCACAATCGATGAACCTTCACCCCGCATTGTGCAGAATGCAGAATGCACAGTGGACTAACCTGAGCAGCTTCTCCCGTCGCAAATTATGCACAACCCTGTATTGTGAAGAATACAGAATGCACAGTGCACAATCCTGAGCAGCTTCTCCGTTCGCAAATTGTGCACGATCCTGAGCAGTTTTCTTCCTACATAATTGTGCACAATACTGAGCAGCTTCTCTATACCGAAGTCTGTACAGTCCTGAGCAGTGTTCTCCCTACCTAATTGTGCACAATCCTGAGCAGGCTTCTTTCTCCCTAACAAATTGTGCGAAATTCTGAATAGTTTTCACCCATCTAATTGTGCGTAATCCAAAGCAATGTTCTCCCAACCTGTGTACAATCCTGAGTAGTCGGCCCGCTATGTTAGGTGCACAATCCTGATACGTCAGTTTGCTATTTCGTGCACACACCTGAGCAGTTCACCCCTAGTGCTCAGTGCAGAATTTTGAGCAGTTAGCTCTTGTGGGCAATCCAAGAGTTCCACCTATGTTCAATGCACCATCCTGACCAGTGAAGCCCCTCCCCCGCCCGGCCCCTATGCACAATCCCTAGCTAGCACCTACTGTCCCGTTCATTGCTGATTCCTTAAAAGCCAATCCTCTCTCTCTCTCTCTCTCTCTCTCTCTCTCTCTCTCTCTCTCTCTCTCTCTCTCTCTCTCTCTCTCTCTCTCTCTCTCTCTCTCTCTCTCTCTCTCTCTCTCTCTCTTTCTCTCTCTTTCTCTCTCTCTCGCTCTCTCTCTAAATCTCTTGCTTTCTCTCTAAATCTCTCTCTCTCGCTCTAAATCACTCTCTCTCTAGAGATCTCTTTAAATATCTCTCTCGCTATCCAAATATCTCTCTCTCTCGCTATCTCACTAAATCTCTCTCTAAATCTGTCTCTCTAAATCTGTCTCTAAATCTCTCTCAAAATCTCTTTAAATCTCTCTAAATCTCTTACTAAATCTCTCTATCTCTAAATCACTCTTTCCCTCTAAATCTCTCTCTCCCTCCCTCTCTATCCAAATCTTTCTCTCTCTCTAAATCTCTCTCTCTCTCTCTCCAAATCTCGCTCTCTCTCTAAATCTCTCTCCCTCCAAATTTCTCTCTCCAAATCTCTCTCTAAATCTCTGAATGTCTCTCAAAATCTCTCTCTAAATCTTTCTCTCTCTCTCTTCCCCCCTTACCCCCCTCTTCTAAATTTTTCGGCCCCCTTTCTGCATTGTCTCACTTTCAAACTCATCCAGAATCTTTTATTATTTTCCAACTAGCACTTTGAAACCCGCCGGGTGGAGTTCGTGCTCACCCACAAGTCCTCTCCCCCCTACCCCGTTTCCATCATTCGTTTTCTATGGTAAGGGTTCAGAAGAACCCGCAGAGTTACAAGGCGCTATATAAATGCAATTAAGATCCAGTCAATGAAAGATGGTTTACTCGGGTGAGCGTTACTCAGGATCAAAGCAGGCTGTAGCTCTCTTTCTCTGGCTGTCTCTCCAAATTCTCAGAGTCGCAGGAACGACAATCTCAGAAGTGCAGAGTAAGACCGCATGGACACAGACAAGTAAGCACCCGAGAACGCGTCATCGCCTTATGGTGACGACAGGCTGGCAGGAGCCGGACTCAAGAGTATCTCCATCGCAGCCACTTTGAGACTCTACTGATGCATAGGTACGTAGGTCTGAGGAGTGCGCACCAGTAATGGAAGAAGGAACAAGCATCTGCAACGCAATATGTCTAAATACATGCCACATAATATCACACAGTGCCACATAATTATATGCTCCATAATAACATTGCACTCAATGCAACATACACTCCTACTACCACTCATTGCCACATAATTGCATGCCAGATAATTACACTCTACTGAATGCAACATACACTTCACACAACACATAATTACACGTCACATAATTACACTCTACTGGATACAACATACATTCCCTTATAATACCACTCAGTGCCACATAATTACACACCACATACTTACTCTACTCAATGCAACATAAATACACTCCACATATTACCACACAGTGCCACATAATTATATGCTACATAAGTACATTTCACTCAATACAACATACACTCCAAATACCACTCGGTGCCACATAATTACATGCCACATAATTACACTCCACTGAATGCAAAATACACTCCATACAATACCACTCAGTGCCACAGAATTACTTGCTACATAATTACACTGCACTCAATGCAACATACATTCCAAATAATACCACTCAGTGCCTCATAATTAAACGCCACATAATTACACTCTACTGAATACAACATACACTCCCCATAATACCACAGTGCCACATAATTACATGCCACATATTTACACTCTTTTCCTAATTGCAACATAAATACCCTCCACATAATACAACTCAGTGCCATATAATTACACACCTCTTACTTCACCTATACTTAGTGCAACATAAATACACTGCACAAAATACCACACAGTGCCACATAATTATATGCTACATAATTATATTGCACTCAATGCAACACACACTCCAAATTCCACTCAGTACCACATAATTACACGCCACACAATTACACTCTTCTGAATGCAACATACACTCTACACAATACCTCTCTCTCTCTGTCTCTCTGTCTATCTCTCCCTCGCCCTCTCCCTCCTGGGTAAACACTACATTGAGGGGGACTGACCACGGCCTGGCATAAACACAAACCACACACTGCTAGAGGAGGAACAGAGGTGAAGCGGACCCTGCTTTCTGGGTCAACCAGAGGGGCATCCACCCCTGCTCCTTCTTCCATCCCCTCCTGCTTTTTTTTCTCTCTTCAAATCTCTGTGCTCCTCTATCTCCTTCATAAAAGGGGATGGAAAGAGTTTTAATTGCAAAAAAAGGTTAGACTAGTTTGCAGAAGGTAATTAGTTGTGACTGTGGGCTTTCATCATTGCTCTCTCTTCCTCCCTCGGTCAGCACAATTAACATAAAATTGAAACCGAAAGTAGAATGTCGTCACGAGGGACATTTTGTGTGTCGTGAGGGGCGGGAGCGTATGTATCCTCAACAAACAAGTGAACTAATGCCAACAAACAAAAGAATGGGTTTTGGGTAAACTAGGTTCAACACATAAAACTGAAAGACATTAACAGTTAAATACAAATAAAATATGCAATGGATAAACGCACTTTTGGACATACAAGGGTGGGAGCTACATGTGTACTTTTTCTACAACAAATAAAATCAGATTATATTTGACCCTAACTCAGGAGAGATTTAAACATAATGAGTAATGTTTGATGTATTTAAATATAAATATACTTGACACGATTGGAGCATTCTGCAGAACTGTACACGAAAAAATATATTTATCCAAAATAATTTTGGGATAATAACTGGAGTCACTACCTTGCAGAGTGAGATTCCAAAAGGGCCTTGATATGGCCACAAGGAAGACAGAAATATCAATCAATCAATCAAGTAAATTTGTAGAGTGCGCTACTCACCCGCTAGGGTCTCAAGGCACTGGGAGGGGGCGGGGGAGTCGCTACTGCTCGAAAAGCCAGGTCTTGAGTTGTTTCCTAAAGGAGAGATGGTCCTGGATCAGCCGTAGGGAGGTGGGGAGGGAGTTCTATGTCTTGGCCGCCAGGTAGGAGAAGGATCTTCCTCCGGCGGTGGCCTTGCGAATGCGTGGGACAGCGGCGAGAGCGAGGCTGGCGGATCAGAGCTGGCGGGTGGGTGTGTAGAAAGTGAGGCAGCTGTTGAGGTATTTGTGGCCCATGTCGTGGAGAGCCTTGTGTGCGTGGGTGAGGAGTCTGAACGTGATCCTCTTGCTGACGGGAGCCAGTGCAGGTCTTTCAGATTGGCAGAGATGTGGCTGTGACGAGGGATGTCAGAAGTGTTGCAGAAGCGTTCTGTATGCGCTGGAGTCTTTTCTGGAGTTTGGCTGTGGTTCCAGCTTAGAGGGTGTTCCCGTAGTCCAGTCGGCTGGTGACGGGGGCCTGGGTGACCGTCTTCCTGGTATCGGTGGGGATCCACCGGAAGATTTTTGGAGCATGCGCAGGGTGTTGAAACAGGATGACGAGACGGCGTTGACTTGCTTGGTCATCGTGAGGGATGAGTCCAGGATGAAGCCCAGGTTGCGTGCATGGTCCGTGGGCTCGGGGGCGGTGCAGGCAGAGGGGGATTGTCCCAGGATGAGGACTTCCGTCTTGTCTGAGTTCAGTTTCAGACGGCTGAGCTTCATCCATTCCGCGACGTCTTTCATTCCTTCCTGGAGGCTTGCTCTGGTGGTGGCGGGGTCGTTGGTGAGGGAGAGGATCAGCTGGGTGTCGTCAGTGTAGGAGATGTTAAGGTTGTGTTGGCGTGCGGTGCCTGCGAAAGGGCTCATGTAGACGTTGAAGAGGGTGGGGCTGAGTGAGGATCCTTGAGGAACGCCGCAGATAAATTCGGTGGCCACGGATCAGGGGGGGGAATGGGGGGTGGGGAGGCGGACTCTCTGGGTTCTTCCGGCGAGGAACGAGATGATCCATTCAAAGGCCGTTACCAGGATTACGGTGTTGCTGAGGCGCCGTATCAGGGTGCGGTGGCATACGGTGTCGAAGGCTGCTGAGAGGTCCAGGAGGATGAGGTCAGCTGTTTCCCCGTTGTCGAGCAGGGACCTGATGTCGTCGGTAGCTGCGATGAGGTCGGTCTCGGCGCTGTGGTTTGCTCGGAAGCTGCACTGCGAGGGGTCGAGGGATCCGCTGGTCTCGAGGAAGGCGGAGAGTTGTTTGTTGACGGTCTTCTCAATGACTTTGGCAGGAAAAGGGAGGAGCGAGATGGTGCGGAAGTTCTTGAGGTCCGTGAGGTCCGTGGTGGGTTTCTTCAGGAGGGCGCTGAGCTCGGCATGTTTCCAGCTCTCCGGGAAGGTGGCGGATGCGAAGGAGCTGGTAATGATGTCTCGGAGTTGGGGTGCGATGATGGAGTCAGCTTTGTTGAAGATATGGTGTGGACAGGGGTCGGTTGGGGAGCCGGAGTGGATGGTGTTCATCATACGGGTGGTGTCTTTGATGCTGACCAAGGTCCAGGTGCAGAGGGTGATGGTGGGGGGCGGTGGTTCGGTGGTTGGGTGCGTGGTCTGTTCGCCGAAGCTGTTGTGTATGTCGGCGATCTTGCGGCGAAAGAACGAGGTGAGTGAGTCGCAGAGGTCTTGCGAGGGTGTGATGTCCTTGTTGCAGGCGCTGGAGTTGGAGAGCTCTTTAACGATGCTGAAGAGTTTCTTGCTGTTGTGGGTGTTGTTGTCCAGTCGTTCTTTGAATGTTGTCCTTTTGGTGGTGCGGATTAGCTGGTGGTGTTTGCGGGTGGCGTTCTTTAGGGCTGTCATGTTTTCTGTTGTCTGATCGCGGCGCCAGGCTTTCTCAAGGGTGCGGTTTGCTGGCGATTTGGGTTATATTATGTTTAACATTCTTCTGGAAGGGCTGAGAACTGGTACTTAAATAAGCATTGTTTGTAAAATCGTTTTAGTTTTTTTTAATAAGGTAACCTTGCCTTTGCTTGCTTTATTAGTAGTGTAGGAATAGTAGTAGTAAAATACTTTATTTGGCTGTCATAAAACCATCAAAGTGCACATTGAAACAGTACAAATACATATATGGCATGAATATAAATACAATAACAGTACATAAAAAATCATGATTTTTTAGATTGCTGTACAGTCGTGATGTTCATGATAAGTATGCATTTATCTACAAAGATAAAAACAATTGTGTTAAGATAAAATCGATTAAAAATACAATGTAAAAATTGCCATAATCATGGAAGTGCCAGTGCAACATAAATCATAAAACTAGGTACAAGACCACAGAGTACCTGTCACATTCTAAGCTCTGAAGAAATCTGCATGAATGAAAAACAGTACACAAAAGCCAGAGTATTGATCGTGCTCATTAGTGATCATGAAGCACTTTGTAATAAGATCTTACTGCGTTTGTACCTAACATTTGCTTAACAAGCATTTGCAAGGCAATAGGTCTCGCATTTGCGAGAGTTTAGACTATTGGCATTGTAAATGACAATGCCTTTTAGTTATGTTTTAAAAACCAACACATACATAAAAGGCATTGTCATTTACAATGCCAGTAGCTCAAACTTTCACAAGCGCAAGACCTATTGCATTGCAAATGCTTGTTCTCTCCCTGATGCCTTGTCTCCCCTATCATGCTCCAGGGAGTGTGTATACTGGCTACTAGTCTCTATCCTGGTGCCATATTTATCAGTGTTTCCATTGTGCTAGTAAACTTTGTGACAACAGAGAACATTTCCGTATTTCTCTAGCTCGCTGTTCTATTCATGTATGTTGCACAAATTAGCCTACTTATCCTAAAGCATTCATACGCCTCTTCTAAGGTGTTCAATTTGTTATTGGGATACAGATCTCCCAGCGTTTTGCATTCCCCTCTGGTCAGAGTCTAACTGATATGTTTTGTGCAATTTTGTAACATCAAATGATCCTCAATGGCATGTATATCGCAAATGCTAGTCTTTTTAACCCACTTTATTCCACAGCTTTCCATCTTAAATTGTAAATTACAGGTCATTGTTTGTACAGTGTCATCCATCATCAGCGTGTTCCTCTGAGCCTTCTGTTGATACAATCTCTCTAATGGTCTTTCCACAGTTTTTGCCCACTTCTAACCATCCTACTGTGAGTTTGTAGTTAGGCCTCAGTATAATCTATCTCTGTGTCAGATAAGCCCAACACATTCGTTCCCAAGACAGTTTGAACATTTCCAGCCTTACTTTACTGTTCCGCCTAGACCAGTTAAACCATTAGCTGACTCAGTTCTTTAAACTGCTTTTGTCGCATGAGGCGCCTTGAACCAGGATTACGTACAAACAGCTTTACAGCAACACCATCTTCCAACAAGGGTAACGTAATCCAGAAGTCAGTCGAATGCTTTAATCCTCCCATGTTGTGTGTATTTCTCATAATGATTCACTTGTATTCTTAAATAGCTGAAACTTTTATGCTTCCACTGTATACCTAGATCTGAAACTCTAGCAATTGTGCACAATTCTCTCAGTAGAATCAGCTTGGACACTTCCCAGTTCACAAGAAGGCCAGAGATCTCAATAAGCTACCCTACTCTGGTAGTTGTTGAGGCATGGACATTTCCGTCTCTGTCCGTTATATGATGGTATCTCCAGGGAACATGGATATCGTATGCTCTGTGTCTCCTATAGAGATTCCAAACTCACGCATGCTAGTCCTTTTCCTGCTCCCAGTGGCTTCATTGCCAGGGCAAACAGTGGTGACAGGGAACCCTTTCTAGGGTCAAGCTGCCTAAAACCACCTAGTCTGTCCTAATTCTGGTGGTTGACGCAGTATAGAATAGTCAGACCCATTCCATGACTTATAGACCAAAGCCTAGTGTGCTTACACAGCATCCACAGATACTCCTAGATTGCAGTGTCAAAGGCTCATTCAATTTTGAGCATTCCTGGCGTCCATTCAACAAGAGCCTGTTGATGATATATCTAGTGTCTCAGATTGAGCAACTTTCTTCTTCCAGTTTTAATTTCACACTATGAGCCTTATGTACTGAGCTATTTTGTGGTTGCAAAGGCTCCAAATTGCAAAATAAGGGCCTTTAAAACGGCAAAATAGTTTTTGTATATGTACAAAACCAACAATGTGATTAAGTAATGCATCACTGAATCACAAAATAGGTTTCTGAGTACATACTGAATTGCAAATTGGAAGGGGTGTATTTAAGGCGTCCCTTCCAATTTGCGATTCCTTAAAGTTCGTATCAATGGTTTGTGACCTTAATTGCGATACAAAATCATTGATAGGTTATCGACACCTCAGAGAAGGTGGTAACCCATTCACAATCATTCGTAAGGGTCCCTTTCCTTTAGTGAATTTTGACAAAAATGTTTTTTAGCAATAGGCAGTGGTCTCTGGCGCCAGTGCTTGGTCCTTAAAATGTTTGTGAAGTATTTCTTTTTTTAAGGCATCTGGTTGTCCTTTCAGAAAACGGCCTACATTTAAGTGAAAAAAATATTTAGGTTTAAATCTGTTTTTTTTGTCGCATTAGCATAACAAGTTAACAGTTTACATCGCAAGAGGAAACCTCTTTGTTTCACGTTGTAATAATGCAACGTTTAAACCCCTTTAAGAGAAAAAGGAGAGTAAGAAGGAAAGAGAAACTCCCCTCTCCCCCCACCCAATAGTCCCTCCCTCCTATCCATCTCCAGTACCACTTGCTGTGTGACATACGGTGTCTGGGTATTGGGATTGCTCTGGGAGCACTTTTCAAGTTGCATCTAGGTCTGTAAGAGGTAGTAATCACAGGTAACTGGGGCAGGTCAACTCTCTGAATTCCTTAGTTAATAGGGCTAAGAAGGGAAGCCACAGGGTTCTAAATGTATTGTCCCATGATGTGAGTGTAAAGGTGAGTTTTTCCATCCCAAGGATATCCGGCAGATGTCGAAACCACGCCGTGTGGGTCGGGCAGTGACTGTTCCCCAGAGCGCTAGGATGGTCTGATGGGAGGCACCCAGCGCTATGTTGATCTGATGCCCTCTGCGAGATGAGAGGGGGTAGGTGAGAGGAATTGGGAGGCCTAGTAAAGTATATGATGGGAATCTAGGGGGCTGGGTAGAGAAGTGAGTGTCTATATCTAACTGAGACCCAAAATGCTGTGACTCCCGGGCAATCCCAAAGTAAGTGTGTGATCATGACCTTTGCCCCGCATTGACGTCAACAGTTGTCGCTGTGAGCTGGGTTCCCCCGGTGAAGTCGCAGCGGGGTTAGGTACCAATAGGATGTGATTTTTATGGCCATTTCAGTGCTCGCTATGTTGTCAGTGTTGTGTCGGGCTCAATGGAATATGTTGTGCCATTCCTGCAAGGAGAGTTGATGGCCTATTTCGGATTCCCAGCGTTTCTGGGCCAGGGAGCTATCTTAAGTCAGTGTCGGCTGGAGTAGAACGTATAGCTCCGAGATAAGGCGTTTATCTGCTTGTTCGCCTAACGGCCATTTCTCATAAGGTGTCTGTGACCTTCCTACTCCCTGGCGCATCGATGGATGCATTAGCTAGTGTCTGATTTGGAAATATCGGAAGCGTTCATTTTCGGGAATGGCATAGTCTGTCTTTAGAGGGTCAATGGAGACAGGCCCTTCTTGATAGAAAAAGTGTCCTATCGCTTTATAAGGTGCTTTCTGCCACGCCTGAAATGATGGCCCAAGTCCTGGTGTGAAATCAGTGTTGTTGGCGATCGGGGTCAGGAGGGATGGATGGCAAGGTCGTCAATCTCCCTTTGTGTATGCATCCGTCCCACATTCTTAGTAAAGAGTGTGTTATCGGCGAGATATATAAGCTGGGTGCTCAGTGAGCTTGTGGAAGAAACAGGACCTTTGCCAGCGATTTTCCTGCCAGGGCTCTGTTCATGAACAGCCAGTGCTTCTCTGAATTGGTCCCAGACCACTCCACTTAGATACTGAAGTTTGGCGGCTTGGTAGTATCGAAGGAGGCAGGGTATTCCGAGGCCACCCTCCGTTGGGGGAGCCAGCTTCGCTCTTTGCTCATTCTAGACGGCTTACCCGCCCAAATGAAATGATTCAGTGCGGTCTGTAAGGCCACAACTGTGTGTGCTGGGGGTCCAACGGTAGGGCCTGAAAAAGGAAGAGGATCCTGGGCATGGTGGTCATTTTTGAGGCTGCAACACTGCCGACTAGGGAGAGTGGGTAGTATCGCCACTGGTCTAATTTGTTGCGCACCCGTCTTGTTAACGCTCCGTAGTTGAGGACACTTGTTCTCTCCAGTGTCTGGCAGAGCTGAACTCTCAGACTGGGGATGGACTCGGGCACCCAAAAAAATTCCATGAGATCGGTTTAGCTTCTCTAGCTCAGGAGGAGGGAGTGGCAGGTTGAGGGCCTGAGACTGAGGGCTCATTTAAAATCCTGACACCCTTCCGAACTCTGCTAATTCGTTTAAAGAAGGGGGTAAGCTCTCAATAGGGTTGTCAAGCATAACCAAGACGTCATCTGCATACAGGCTGATTCGATGCTCCTCCCCTCCCAAGAGAATCATGGAAGTGGTCTCTCACCCGCTGCCCAAAGGGCTCCATGTAAGGAGCAAATAAAAGGGGGGAAAGCAGACAGCCCTGGCGTGTGCCCCTGCGTATAGGGAAGCCCTCAGAGCCCAGCCCGTTCACTCTCTCTGAGGCCGTTGGGAACCCCCAGCTGCTAAGGACTCAAGATTGAAATCTCTCCCGTAATCCAAAGTGCGCCATGGTGGCACTGAGAAAGGGCCAGTGGGACCCGGTCGAAGGCTTTCTCAGCATCTACTGATAGTAGCGTGCTTGAGCCTTGCCTGCGGTGCGCTTTATCTATAATGTGCAGGAGTCATTTAGTGTTATCCGCACATTGTCTCAGCGGGACAAATCCCGCCTGATCGGTGTGCATAAGACCTTGCCTCAGGGGGTTAGGGCGAGATGCAAGAATACCTGTAAAGATCTTTGAATCTGCATTTAACTGCGATATTGAGGGGTAGGTGGCGCATGATCACTTGTCCTTCCCAGGCTTATGAATAATGACTATGGTCACCTCGAGCATCGAGGTCGGAAGAGAGGCCGAGTCTTCGCGTATTTCTCTGTTCGGAATTGTGTATATCAAGGATCAGTGCTGATTGGTCAGATAGGGCCTATGAAGCCCTGGAATGTGTGTGAAAATAAAATAGCCACCCCCGCTGTCTTGTGCCCTATAGAGTAGAGTAGTTGCTGCTGAAAGGCTTTGGATTTAAGCCTATGAGAGTTGCACACAAGGAGATGGGTCTCCTGTAGGAGGCAGACATCTACTCCAGTGTGCTTCAGGCAGGAGAGGATAGCCTTGTGTGGCTGGGTTGTTAAGCCCCTTCACATTTAGGGAGTGAAGCTTTAGGGTGTCACCTGTAGCCTTTGTGGGTAGATTTGGTCTGTCCGTTTATCCCCCTAACAGTACTAGGGTGTGATGTAGATGCCCGGAATGTGAGTCAACGTCCCTGTCGCCCCTAGGATTACGCCCCGTATAGTGCAGCAAAGTGGTACATTTCAATCAAACTTTTACAAAAAATAACATAAACAGTTTCTGGACGGGAGAGGCCCGTTAAGCGGCCTCAATCCTTCGAAGAGAAAACCACAGGATGGGGTTCGTGGTGGCCATGAATCTTCTTCGGGATCCACCCCCCCACCAACGGCCCCGGAGAGCGTCTGAAGTGCTCCCTACCAACAGACAAAGTGAGCTTTGCAGGTTTACTCTGCCCCTTTGGGACGCCCTGTCTCCCGCCAGACTCTCCAGGTCTGCCTTCCTCTTCAGCGCCATCCCTCAGGATCTGGCCTACAGGGCCACCGCGGCCTCCACCTCTCCTGCTCCCAGCGGCCGATCCGGCCCCTGTCTTGACCAATCCTCCTGTTGGTTTCTCAGACTGCTCAATCTGGAGGAGGGCACAAGCCGCACTAAGTGAGCGTAACTGGTGGATTTTCCCCTCCCTGGTGAGGATTAGGCAGAATGGGTGACCTCGTGTGTATGGAATTGTGTGCTCTCTGAGGGATGTGGTCTCTGGGCAGAATTATTTTATCTTCTGCAGCATGATCGCCGAAACGTCCTGGTACAGCTGGAGCAGGTGGCTGCTAAAGTGCGTCAGGTCAGGGCCCCTGGCGGGCCAAAGAATGTGTTCTTTAAGAGGAAAGCTGTGGACACAGGCCAGGATATCTGGGGGCGGCATGTTCGGAGCTCTGGGGGCCCAACCCGGTAGACTCTATGAAAGCGAATGTTTAACTCCGGTATGTCACCCAGGATCTGGACGAAGAGAGTTTTGACATACTCCTCCACGTCTCCTGCTTCGACGGCCGTTGAGGCATTCCTGATCTGTATGTTGTTGCGCCTCAACCTATTCTCAAGGTCCTCGGCGTGAGCCTGGAGATCTATCTGCCTATCAGCAAGGCGGATTAGTTCCTGCTGGAGTTGTTCAATCTGTTCGTCTCTAGTGGTCTCATTCAACTCCATTGTGTCCACTCAGTCTCCGATGTCAGAGATCTCTTTCCTAACGCCTTGCAAATCCCTGGCCAGGTCCCCTTTAATTGATTGCCGACCTTCTTTAAGTATATTTTACAGAACAAGGGAACCCAAGGTGCAATCGCTAGGGACCTATGGGTAGTATTTTTTAACAGAGACAATGGTCCCTAAACAAACAAATAATCAATTCAATGAATATAGACTAAATAGATCTATATTAACGTCCAGCCGGACGGTTTTATTTGATTAATTGGTAGATTGTATCAAAATCTTAAAAGATGTAAGTGGGACACCAGCAGGTGCCCGACTAAACACACTCAACAAGGAAAAACTTACAACATAGATTATAGGCAAAACAAGGGGTAGTCTGATTGGCATAGATTATACACAGACCGATCAAAAAATACACATATGCACATATAAATTCTCAATGCATTAGTGACATTTGTGTATGCTGTCGGCGACGTTTCGAACTACAATATATTTAGAGTTCATCTTCAGGACAATTGATCCTTTGCCTAGTCTGAATGGTTGAGCGAGCTCATCAAACTGATGAGAGGGGCAATACAATTACTGCTGAGTTGGATTACACCGTTATTATGCCGGATAAGTTTTCACATATAGTCCAAGATAGTCTGCTTACTGACAGAAATTAAAAATGTCGAGGTCCTGAGTGGGGTCCGTAACCCGGGTGCTCAAAATGCGGGAAGGTTCCTCAATGGGGGTCCGGTTACCGCTCGGGTGAATGCCCAAACTTTTTGAATTAGCAGGTCCTCAAGGGGGTCCGTTCTGCTTGTGGCCGAGTCGACCTTCTTTAAGTGACATGAACAGGGCCTCGAGGTAGGAGCAGGTAATGGGAGCCTCACCGTCGTCCGTGCCCTTCGGCGGCAGGGAGGCCACCGGGAGGCTTGGGCGGTCCTAAGCTGATGTTTTGATGAGCATGTCCTTTAGCATGCAATGTTTTTTGTCACGAGGCGTCGCCATCCCCCCTCCGTGTTGCAGGGACGAAAGCGGCGCTTTAGCAGAGCGTGGGGGTTCTTCCATTCTCAGAGGCGAGTGGCGAAGGCGGAGCTACCTGTCTCCCCCCCTCGTTCAATACCGCTTGGCGGCCTGGCATAGGAGCACGCTGTAGACAGTGCTGTGGTCCCAACCTCGGATCACCCCCGTGCTGCAGGTCCCTGCGCAGAGTTCCAGCCGGGGGAGAGGTGCAGCAACCCCCAAAGTTTGGGCTCACCTGCCAGTAATTCCCGGATCGCGGCGAGGCCCCCGATGCCCAAGCCGTGCAGGGAGGTGAGGGTGGGAGGCCAGGTAGTGCACCTCAAAGGGGGCTGCAGGAATTTAGAGCCTTGCAGATTTGCACGCCTTGGTACTGCTTTTGTCAATTGCTCTGTGGGCACTGTGCTAGACGGGTCTTGGGACCTCTCGCCGCCGCACCCCTCTACATCCGGGCCCCCCTCCACTTCCGGGGCCCCCCTCCTTGGTGGTCGCTTCGGCCTTGACTGTGCTCTGCAGTTTGGGCCTGCACCATCCCAAGGGCCCTTGCAGGTGCTGATTGTGCTCCTGGAACTGTCCCACTCCACTAGGTCCAGGCCGGTAGGCCCAGGTTCCTTTGGGAGGATCGTTCGGGGCCTGTGGTTGCTCCTGCCACTCCGGGGGGAAGCGCAGGCGTGCTGCAGTCCAGCAATTCTGACATGCACTCCTCCACAGGGGGACACCACAGGCAAGAATCGAGGCGGTCAGCGGTAGCACAGAGGCCCGGCAGCCGCTCGGCGCTCCTCTTCTCCATCTCCAAGATGACGCCTCTCTGTGGTGACAATGTGCGGGGACCCACGGGGACCTACGCGAGCTACTCCTCAACACCAACGTCAGCCTCTTTTTCTTCTGGCCTGGCTGCTCCGATCAGACCCCTCCTAGGCTCCAGGGCTTCGCGCTCTCGCCTCCAAGATGGTGTCTCTGGGCCAAGAATTTGCTGGGAGCTGCGGGGACCTCAGTGGGCTGCGTCCGTAGCACAGACGTCAGTCTCCTCTCCTTGAGCCCGGCTGCTCCGATCAGGCCCTGACAGGACTCCGAGGCCGTCAGTGTCCCAGGAGCGTTGGATCGCACAGCGAAATGGGCTGCTCAGGCTGCTGAGGGATTCACGGGATTTGGGACCCACAGTGCGGCGAGTTCACCCCCATCAACTGTGGGGGCACCAACAATTTAAATTCTTGTAGTGGGGCGAGAGTGGAGGGATCGTAAAGCACTTCTGCTCACTCCGCCATCTTGGGCACGCCCGGTAAAAAATATTTAAAAGAAATTACAGACATGGTTGTCTGCGTGTCACTGTTATGGCAGCAAAACATAGCGGGTTGCAGTTTGCGACATACCTCATTAATGCTCATGAGGTAGATTGAATTACGACCCAGTACGATTCAGTATTTTGCAACCCGACCTGTTAGTCATGGGTCGGTTCACAAAATGCCAATGCATTCGGTAAAAGTCGATATGCACATTTCAATCACTTTGCTGAATCCATTCTTTGTTCTTGTATTTAATGCCCTACAGTTTCTGTGATACTGGTTAGCACATTAGTTAATATTTTACTCAGAATAGGCCTGTAAGCTCTGGTATCCGCAAGATCTCTGTATCCGATGGCACTAGAGAAGGGGTTCGATCATCTTTTATAACTCCCTCCCTCAGCAAACTGAGAACTGTTTGTCTAGATTTCTATACTCTTCCTCCCCATCTCCCGATACCCAGCATCTCTCTACACCTACACATGTTGCCTTGCGAGGCTCACTTGCCTATACAGACGTTTATTACTCTCTTTTTCCTTTAGTTACCGTTGCTCATTCATAGCTCCTTTCTGGGGTTGTCGACTGTCTCTCCTAGATACTGTACAGATCTTTTTCTCCCCTTCTACAGTTGCCATTATTAGTGCTGATGGCTAACAATATTGTTCAATGCTTGTAGGTGATGTCATGCTTAGTGTAATCTACCTTTATCCATCATTGATAACATGACTGTATTGTTATGTACTGTACACATAGAGACGAATACTTGCCAGTATACCAACATACACTTTGTTTGTCTATAACCATGATGACGTTTTGCATTCTTGTACGGAACATGATATTTACATCTGTACTCAAACAAAAATAAGAGAGAACTGTTTGGGGGAAAAAATCAACAAGACCTCTGTTTATTTTGGGGTCAGTTGGAAGAGGTCTTCCCTTGACTCTGAATATCTCCAATAATTTATCAAATAATACTGGTATGTATTTTTTATGCCAGCATATGTTTGGTAAAAATCAGCCATGAGACCATCACCACAGGGTGTCTTTGACTTTTATAGGTCATAAAGTGCCTTTATTAGTTCTGTCTTTGTGATTGGAGTTAAAACTATTTCATTCAGCTCCTTTGTAATTCTTGGTAGTTCCAGTTCCTTTAATAATTATACTACTTATGGCCTACCTATGTTACCATGCTGTTTATAAACCAATGCAAAATGTGTTAAGCACTGTTTGCTTATTCCCATCTTTATGACATATCCTACCATTCTTTCCCTTAAACTGAGAATGTCGGAGCATTTCTCTTTTCAAAGGCCAAGCAATAAATGTTCTTTTTGTCTCCCTCCATGTGCAATCGTGCTCTGTAAGATGCGCATTTATTAAGTGTGGACCGTGTGTCCTTCAGCCATCCTTTGGTTTGCACTATTTGGGCTTACGTCCCCTTGTCTGTAAACACTTCTTTTTCCAGTTGTTGCAAGGTTTTTTTTTGGTGCCTTAAGTTTTAGCTTTGCATTCTCCTCACAGGACTACCTTGAACGTTTCCCATTCAATACGTTTCCCATTCAATAGCTCTCCTCTGTTTCTCAATTTTGTTCAAAATATTGCTTTACTATATCATTAATCCAGTCTAAAAAGTTTCAGCCCATTAGAGCCTCCGTTTGGAGGTGCCACATGAGCCCTCTTTGTTTGCGTTGTATGTACTGCCCCAGCAACGCAAAATGATCTGAGAGGCATTTGCTCGGATATATTTCTTTCTAAGCCTAGCCTAATTGTTTTATCTCATCAGCATATAAGCCATTCTATGTTGTTTGTGCTTACGTGAATACCAGGAGAAAAAGTTGTCCATAGGGTGCTGGATCCTCCATATATCCATCAGTCTAATGTATCCAGAATTACTCTGGTTTCTCAGAACGTTTTTGATTTGATATTGTCTTTTGGTGCGTGTTTGGCCATCGACTAAACATGTCAGATCCCCAGGCCAGACTAACATTACACTTACATATAAGATCACAAACTGGAGAGCACCTCCCAAAAGTACAACCTTTTGACAGTGTTTGCTCCTGAATGTTTTCAAGGCATAGTTCTACCTCATCTATCAATATATAGACCACAGCATATCTTCCAAGTGGTCTCCTTTCACCTCATACATTTGGAATGGTCTATCTATTTATGGAAAAATGCAAAAAGGACAATTGATGGACAGAATGCAGAACAATGTCATACATTCACCCCAGAACTGAGATCTGGGCCTAAATCGCTCGTGTTTTTGCTCCCCATGCCATTCCAGTTTGTACCCAGCCATATGCAAATCAGTCTTGACCCTGCACCCAATGGGAACAGTCCAGCCAAGCCAGGTCCTCCCTGGACTGGAAACAAGCATCCTAGGACCAGTTACGGGGTTTCACCCCTCATCAGCCAGGATAGCTTGACTCCAGTGGCATGAAGAGCAGGGGACCCACATCGAGGCATACCCGTCCCACTCGGGGTGACAAATGCAAGACCTGGTTTGGCAGTTCATGCTGGACTGTTCCCGTGTGGCACAAAGTCAAGACTAATTTGCATATAACTGGGTCTAAACTGGGGCGGCTAAATGAGCTAAAGAACGATGATGGATTCAACCCAGATCTGTGACTGGGGGTGAGTGTCTGAAACGTTTCAGCACTCCATCCATCATCTCCTTGTGTTTGCTTTCTCTAATTGAGCCCCAACTTACCGACCACACCTATAATACCAATACCGTGCACTTGCCCATCGCAAGGGCTCAGGTGTTAGACAAATAGTTTGGCACAAATTCAGGAAACGGAGTTATGATGCTGGGGATGCGTTTCTCCAGCGCTCACGATGACAGTGGTATGAAGATCTCCAGGATGCCAGAGGTCTGGGTAGTTTTCACAGAACCTGGATTGATTTCACCTGTGGGCCCAGCCACAGAGGAAAGTGCCTCCTTTTTGATGTTTGTGTGAAAGGCGGCAAGGGTCTTTGACCTATAACTTCCTACTAAGGAGATTAACGCCAATGTCTTAATAGAGGTGCTTCAGCTTGGCCGGACAAGTTCTGAGCCCCTACTTCCCTTCAACAAAGCTCTTACAGGCACATCTACGCAGACCTGAGCTAAATCCTATTCAGGGCCCCTGCCAGTTGGCAGGTCGCTAGGTGCCACTGCCCTGCTTGAACTTTCTCATCTTTCACCCCACTTCTGAGACCCTTATGGTGCAGGCTTCAGCCAGCAGGGCCAAACTGAATTCATTTCCATCTACTCCTCTGACAGCAAATTGAAGAGAATAGAGAACTATGCAAAAAGGGCTTTCTCATCCACAAGTTTGTCCCTTCGCTCTGTGAATTCCAGCTGCCTTTTTTGCCGCTACACTTACGCTTTGTGGAACTCAGAGGTACTGGTGTTGCCTATTGTCCCTGAGGAAGATACACAGACTCTCTTGGCAGGGCCATAGGCAACAATGTGGACCTTCACTGGCATGCCTGAATGTGTTCCACTGGCTTTTTGGGTGACATTCAGGACAGGCTCATGAACATGCCATTCTATGGTTCCTGACATTTCGGGAATAAAGCAAGTTCTACCCTGGAGAGCTTTAAAGACAGCAGGGCCATAGCACATTCCCTGAGTCTGTCTGCTCTACCATGCCATACGAACCATAGATGGAGTGCTGACACCTAAGTTTGTTCGACGTTGTTATATCCTCTACTTTTTGGTGCTGAAAAAGACAGACTACTGTCTCATGTCAGACTTTCACTGTTTCTATGCTTTTCTGCGGAAGGACATATTCAAGATGTTCACCATGGGCCAGGTCTTTTTTGCGCTCAGCCCTGGAGGCAGTAGTCACCCATGTCCAGACTAAGGCAAACCTAACATTGTTGTGGTTCGCTATAAACATGCTAAAGTCACACCTGATTCCTTTGCAGATGGAACCTCTTCTTCTGAGCCATTCTGGAAATGGTGCGGTTTCACACCTATCCCCTGGAGCATAGAATCAAGGACAATCTGGCTATGATCCTGATGTTTCAGCCTTGGTCCTGGACTTTAGTGAGGTTTTTCTGAGGCTGTTGGGACTGATAGGCTCCTGCTTCCTTTTGGTCAAGCATGTCAGATGACATACAAGGGCTCTGCGGTGGGATTTGAAATCCCAGTGGGATCAGCTCGAGGTGAATTTCTCTTATCAGGTCAAGATTTTGGAGTTAACAGCAAAAGACCTGAAGTGGTGGCTGCTGGACCACGATTAGATCAGTGATACCCTTCTCCCTACCCCACCTTGAGCTGACAGTGGTGACAGATGCATCATTCCTTAGTTGGGGTAGACACCTGGGAGAAGTGGTGATCAAAAGCCTCGTGTCTCTGAGGAGGCTCAATTCCACATCACTCTGCTGGAGCTCTGAGCCATCCACTTGGCACTGAATCCTTTCCTTACTTTGCCATGTAGTACTGCAAAGAGCATGGCTCGTTGGGATCGTGGAACCTGTGCCAGAAGTCCCTGTGCGTCTGGACAACGCTGAAACACCAGGAGATTTTCATGGTAGTTGGTCACCTGGCAGGATCTCTAAATGCCAGGGCAGACAAACTAAGCCGTTGCTGATTTGCAGATCATGCATGGTGGGTATATCTGGATGTGGTACAAGGACTGTTCCTCTAATGGAGAGAATTTTGGTTCAATCTTTTCACTACCACTGAGAATGCGCAATGCCAGCACTTCTGAGCCTTAGAGTTTATAAGGTGTCTCTAGCATGAAGACGCATTCCACGTTAAGGGGAGCACTGGACCCCTTTACGCCTTTCCACTGAAATCTCTCCTGCCCTCAGTTCTGAAGCTCAGGACAGATCGGGCCCACATCATCTTAGTAGCACCAGATTGGCATTCTGAACTCCTGGGCATGAGCATCAGTCCTCTGATCAGGCTGCCCCTTCAAAAGGATGTCCTGTTGCAGCTAGAGGGCAGGGTCCTGCACATTAAACCTGCTCATGTTCCATCTCCATGTTTGGAGATTAAGCTGTTGAGGTCTTTTGACCTTCCTCCTGAGGTTGTTGATGTGATCTTGGTTTCCAGGTGTCCCTCAACCAAGTCTGTACATGCTTGCCACTTGGAGAGGTTTGTGGCTTAATGTGCTACCAGGCACATTGACCAACTTCATGCCAAGCTGTCTTAGGTGTTGTTTTTTGCACTAGCCCAGCAAGGTCTTGCTTTGGGCACATTCAAAGGGTGCCTGACAACTCTTTCACCCTTTTTATGGTGTCCGGACCAGCCCTCATTATTTAAATTACCCTTTGGGATGCATTTCTTAAGGGCTTATAATATGCTTCCCCTTCTCCTTTTATTGTACCCCACTGGGATTTAAAATTGATTCTTATATTCCTCATGTATGCTCCTTTTGAACCTCTGCACAACTTTCCTCTTATGCTACTGACCATCATGACAGTCTTTCTTATCGCCATAGCCTCGGCAAGCCAAGTGAGTGAGCGAGCTACAAGCCCTCTCCATCAAGCACCTTATATCACTTTCTATCTAGACAAGCTGGTTTTTCGAACACAAGCCTCCTTTTTACATTAGGTAATGACTATATTTCATGTTCTCCAGCACATTACCCTTCCGGTATCGTTTGCTCCACCTCACACTTTTAAGGAAGAGAACAGACTCCATCTATGTATCCATAAAAATTCTTGAATTCTATATTGAGCGTACCAGAGAACACCAGGTGGATGATCAACTCTTTATTGGATTTGCTGGAGCAAAGAAAGGCAAGGTAGTGCAGAAGATCATGCTCTGCATTAAGATTTGCTACACAGTGGCTCTGCTTATTCCACCTGAACCACAGCTGGTACATGGCACGTGGCACCTTGGGTGCATGTCCTGGACTTTTGTAAAGTGGCTTCATGGGTGTCACACTATACGTTCATGAAACACTACTTCTTGACAGTCAGGTCCATCAAGAGGGGCACTTTGCCTGCTCAGTCTTTCAGGACTTTTTGGTTCGAATACGTTCACAGACCAACTACTTGGAAAGTACTGCTTTGGTATCAATTCAAAATGTGAAGAATCTGTGGTTAGAATTTTCTTTCAGTAGAACAAGTTTGGTAATGCTCTTTCTGTTAGAGACTCTATTGGACCGCATATTCCACACTGCTCCTCCCCGTTTTGTGAACTGGACTCTTCTCCTTTACAAAGGTCCCAATTCGAGATTTGCATGCTGGTCACTACCAATCTGGAGACTGGATTCCACGTCTTAGGGCACAGACAGTTCAGAAAACAACCAATGTTTGCTCGATACCCTATCTCCTTTGAAGCTGGTCGAACGTCTTGAGGAGATAGAGATTGGGGGCACGGCCTTTGGGCTTCTTGCATCCTTTCTTAGTGATCGGGCACAGACAGTGAAAATGGGCCAATTACACTGTGCTTCAAACTTCCTTATCATGTGGAGTTTCGCAGGGCTCCTCTCTGAGCCCAACACTTTTTAATATCTATGTCGCCCCCTGGCTAAGGTTGTGAGGTCTTTTGGGCTGGAGGTGTTGTCTTATGCTGACGACACCCAAATGATGGTGTCCATTATTGACAGTATTAGGGAATCAGCCACAAATTTCAAAAATTGCATGCAGGCAGTTTCTATCTGGATGGTGGAAAACTTTCTGAAATTCAATGACTGAGGTCTTGATATTTGGGAAAAAACAACAAACAACAACAGGTGATGGACAGAATGCAGAACAATGTCATACATTCACCCCAGTGCAGAGATCTGGGCCTAAATCCATTGTGTTTTTGCTCACCATGCCATTCCAGTTTGAACCCAGCCAAATGCAAATCAGTCTTGACCCTGTGCCTCATGGGAACAGTCCAGCCCGAACTGCCAAGCCAGGTCCTCCCTGGACTGGAAACAAGCATCCAAGGACCGGTTTCGGGCTTTCAGCCCTCATCAGCCCTCATCAGCCTGGATAGCTTGATTCCAGTGGCTTGGAGAGCACGAGACTCACGTCTGAGCATACCCGTCTCACTCGGGGTGACAAATGCAAAAAACAACAGGAGATGGACAGAATGCAGAACAATGTCATACATTCACCCCAGTGCAGAGATCTGGGCCTAAATCCATCGTTTTTTTGCTCACCATGCCATTCCAGTTTGAACCCAGCCAAATGCAAATCAGTCTTGACCATGTGCCTCATGGGAACAGTACAGCCGGAACTGCCAAGCCAGTCCTCCCTGGACTGGAAACAAGCATCCAAGGACCGGTTTCGGGCTTCCAGCCCGGATAGCTTGATTCCAGTGGCATGGAGAGCACGGGACTCACGTCTGAGCATACCCGTCTCACTCAAGGTGACAAATGCAAAAAACAACAGGTGATGGACAGAATGCAGAACAATGTCATACATTCACCCCAGTGCAGAGATCTGGGCCTAAATCCATAGTTTTTTTGCTCACCATGCCATTCCAGTTTGAACCCTGCCAAATGCAAATCAGTCTTGACCCTGTGCCTCATGGGAACAGTCCAGCCCGAACTCCCAAGCCAGGTACTCCCTGGACTGGAAACAAGCATCCAAGGACCGGTTTCGGGCTTTCAGCCCTCATCAGCTTGGATAGCTTGATTCCAGTGGCATGGAGAGCACGGGACTCACGTCTGAGCATACCCGTCTCACTCGGGGTGACAAATGCAAAAAAAAAACAGGTGATGGACAGAATGCAGAACAATGTCATACATTCACCACAGTGCAGAGATCTGGGCCTAAATCCATCGTTTTTTTGCTTACCATGCCATTTGGGAACCAACTTGACATCTGGTCCAATGATTGGTGGCCTGACACGCTTGGCAGCTGTCCATGCCCTGTATCTCATGGGAAAAATCTAGGGGTCATAGTAGACAATTCCTTTTCTCTGAAGTTGGAGATTAGCAGGTCAGTATCCACCTGTTTTGTGATAATCAGGATCCTTAGAAAAATGTCAGAGTTCCTTTTGTTTGCCTCACAAAAACAGGCTTTTATTGCACTTGTAATGTCCAGACTTGACTATTGTAATGCTCTTTATTTGGGCATTATCAAAGGTCTGGTGCGACGTTTGCAGCTGGTGCAGAATGCCGCAGCCAGGCTGATGATGGATCTCTCGAAATACCACACAGTCTCGGCTTCTCTTATCACGCTGCACTGGCTTCCTCTGGACCGTAGAATTCTCTTTAAAACCTTATGCCTGACCCATAATGCCTACCATGGCCTAGGCCCTGAGGCCATTAAAGCTCTATTTCAGCGCTATGTTCCTATTAGGCACCTCAGATCGGCAAGTAAGAATCTACTAACAGTACTGAGGTTTAAAAAGACTAGATGGGGAGAAAGGGCCTTCTCTACTGCTGCTGCTAAGCTGTGGAACTCCCTCCCTGAAGATCTCTCTGGTCAGGTGTCACATTCTCTTTTCCGCAAGGCCTTGAAGACCTGTCTTTTTTCACAGACTTCAGTCTGAGCATGTCATCTTAGGTCCGTGCATCAGTCCCGCTGCAGCACCTTGACGACCTTGGGCCAAGTTAGCACTTTATAAATGTAATATTCATTCATTCATTCATATGAGTGACACATATATAGAGCCCCACGTGGCATTTTCAGAGTGGAGCGATGCAGAGCCAAATGTCGATAGCTGTTGGCATAGTAGGGTGCTGCTTGAGATATTTTCTGATCCAGTCTGACTCCTGGGAAATATTCAAAAGGTGAGGAATCTGTGGTTAGATAGTCTCTACCAGAAAGAGCTTTACTGAAGATAATTTAACTTGTTTATTTGTGTAGCTTGAACACACAAGTTCACCCAAGGCTTATGACCCTTGGTGGCTACTTGTTTGTCCTGGGTACAAGGGCCTTTAGCAGACAAGCTTAACTTAATGAAACGTGTGTATAGAATTTAAAACACCAATAACAGTAAATAGGTAAGACACACCACACAGTAAAAATCCAACATCAGTTTATAACCATAGGAAATATGTGTATGATTAAAATGACACCAAAACAGTAAAACTTCAATGTAGAGAACTGGAGATATGAATGTTTAAAGAATGAATGCTTTCTAGTGCTTAAAAGCGAAAAGCGCCAATGTAAGACATCTAGTCATGCCTGACCGGGACAAAATCAAAGTTTCAGGCCAACTGCGATGGAGCGCGGGTTGGATACGATGAGTGGTAGGGCCATGTGAGAAAGGGGTTGTGAGCAAAAGTTCCTCCTTTTGCAGAGGGTATATTATCCAATCACAGGGTGATTCCTCATTTGAATGCAATAAAATGCAGGTAGGTTCATATGAAGATGATTCTTTTTATTTAATGTCTGTTTCAATCCATTTCACTTTTTATTAAATTTCCATAGAAATTGTAAAGTAAGTAGAAAAAGAACAGCCGACGCATGTTTCGCCCTGTTTGGCAAGTGAAGCCAGGGCTTTCTCAAGGCTAGTCAGTTCATTCCAAACAATATTTATCGTTTACATTTCCACGGTCATGATAAATGATATTGTGTACAACATCACATTTTGCAACTAGTGTTGATATCCTACGTCTGGTTCTCGGTTTAATCCCCTAGTCGTAGGGCCATGTCAAGGTTTTACCTTCTGACTTAGTCACTTTTTTAGAGCTTTTTCTCTCAACGTCAAGTGAGGCTCCTCAGCAGGCCAGGTTGCGAGTCGACGGCGACTTGCTTCAACGTGAAGCCTCGGTGACCTTTTGGAGGTCTCATCAACCCATGAAAAGCTCTGGAGCTTCAGTGGGGCAAACCTGAATCTCAGGTCGAGTCGTGGTTTGACATCTCTGGCTTGACTCTTGACGACGGGTCAGTCACCTTATGGAGCTTTTTACCAAAAATTCCCTAAGTGGTTCTCAAACTTCTGGATCTTCTTCCAGAATGTCCTTTCTGGGTCTTAAAGTGTCCACAACACCAATCCAATGTTCCATAAGCTCTGCTCTGAGTTACTCCTTGGGAAGTTGGTACTACAAGACCCATTATGCACCTGGCCAAATCCTTAAAAGTCCAAGTGAAGCTGGTCAGTTGGGTTTTTCTTGATACAGATGGAACTCTTTTAACCTGCTGCTTTCAGGGAGTCCACTCTTTAAACGTTCATAGCACTGCAAAGTTCTTTTGGTGAAACCCAAAGTGTGCAGCAGGTGCAGTCCTATTGAGTGCTGTCCTCTTGATGCAGGCCAGGGGTTCAGCAGGGCATTCCTTCTTCTTGTTTCTTTCAGGCAGGGATCTGAGTTGCTGGGCAGCTCCCCCATACTTATCTAGGTTTCTGGGCTAGCAAGCAGGGGGCACTCCTGACCAATGGGGTGCAGGGTGCCACCTTCTGTGATGACAACATCCCCTGAAGTGTGCAATTCCCTTGTCCCAGAAAGCACGTTTCCACAAAAATCAAAATGGAGAAAATCTTTTCTGGAGTTTCTGGACTACCTATACCCAGCCACAGGTGTGGCTAACTTTCTCCTACACTGCTCTTACAGCTCCTCTCCTAGCTCAATTACAGGGGCTTCCATTTGACTGGGGGTGCAGGAAGTGGGGATGGACCTGGTTCCTGTCCTCGCTGTCTTTCTCGCTTTGAATACCAGTTTGGCTACCCAGCCCCTTTCCTGTCCTAGCATCTGCAGACAACAAATCTCATCCCACCAGATGTCTCCTTTGTCTCAGCCCAGCCCACTTCACACCTATTTAGGAGTGGTTGGCTCTACTTTTCAAAGGCTTGCCAATCAGAAGAGGCTGCTTCAGGGCTGAATTTGGGTACACCAGAAAAACAAGCTCTATAACTTCTTTTCTGACATAGTTATATTAAATCCAACCATGGCAAGTTGTTGTATTCATTCTAACTATTATTTTGGCACTGTGAAGCATCATTTTAGCTCACTTTTGTCACTTGTTAGATGTTATTAATGTTAAATAAAGACTACCCACGTTAGGCTTTGGAGCTAATGTACTACAATAGGGAGGAATGAAATTGGCAGTGTTTCCATCACCAGGTCTTATAAAACACCATTTATAATGTCCTTGCTTATTTGAACTTGCCACCCTACCCTTGGAGTACCTAGGATAGACTTTAGGAGAGGGTCATATGTAGAGAAAAATAAGGTAATTTAAGACTTTAGAAGTGCTTTATGATCCTAAGTCGAATTTTGGGTTTAGTTTTTTTTTAAAAGCAGCCTGCAAGGCAGGACTGGCTTTCAAAATGACAGATAGATAAATCTACTGGACCTCAAAACCTACATGCCCTACCGTATTCTACGGACTTAAAGGTAGGTTGTCAGTACCAATTGTAATTATACCTAATTACTGTGCCCCTTTTACACAGAGCACATGCCCTGTGTATGATTAGCAGTTTCCATGGCCCACAGTCAGAAACCCAGTATCTAGTAGTCAAGATGAGGCCAGAAAGTGGGGGGGAGGGGTGGGGGCGAGGCACTGCAAAAAGACCTGGTTTCTCACATAACCATTCTCTGCCACCCATTCATAGCCACCCAAATTACAGTCACTCAAAACCATTGATGCCAACATCCACAGCAACTCAAACTATGAGTTACCAATATAACCACTCATCCACACCACAGTCTGCTAGCTGCACTCTTTTAATCCAGGATACTACTAACTGCAGTCTCCCCCCCCCATTTGCTCTGGGCCACACATGGATGCTGAGGAGTGACAGTCACTAAAACACCAGGAATCAATGTCAGCTCACAACTCAAAACAATTCCAGGTACATTTAGCACTGCATGCCTACTACCGTTTACTTCTAGTACGCTACACACTGCCCCAACCCCAGTAAGCTTCAAACATTAAACACAAGCAAAACACCCAAGGTTGTGCTGCCATTTAATGGATAAGACAGGGGTGTGTATTTTTACAAATGTGTCTCTACATGTGTGCATGTATGTGTACTAGTATATACATGCATTGCACTTCTCCCCGACACATATCACACTCATCGGAAGAGCGTAACCTCTCTTCATCAACTGCATATCACCATCCTTCGGATTAAGTGAACTGTCCCTCTTTAATAAACTAATGTTCGAGGCATATGGGCTGCAGATGGTACATTATGAATAGATCGCCATCTGGTGTTGGGCTCGGATGATTGCATTTGTTTTTCTCTTGGAGAGTCTTTTGTATCTTGGTGACTCCTCCTTTGGTAGCTAGTGCGCATGGGCATCGGCTCCATCCTTAGATTGTTTTTTTCCGCCATCGGGTTCGGATGAGGATTGAAGCGCTCCAGATCGACTTCGGAAAGAAGTGACTTTTCGGCGCGTATTCCCTTTCCAATTCAACGGTATTGTTATCGAACGCGATTTCATTTCCATTCCGATGCATTTCGACTCCAACATCGAAGAAAAACTTTGATCTACGTCAACGAACAGGAGGCCTTTCTCGACGTGGTCAAGCCCGGAGTCCATGGAAAGGACTCCATTTAAGAAATGTCCAACGTGTGGTGCTAAGTTCCCACACAAGGACCTACACGAGGTGTGCAACCTCTGCCTATCGCCTGAACACGAATCCAGGGACTGCGAAGCCTGCGCAGCATTCTCCTCCAAGTCGACGATTAGAAACCGTCGAGCTCGAAGACACGAGGTTTCCAGAATGCAGTCGGAGGCGATCCCGGAGCTGTTCGAAGACCAGCACCTCGATGAAGAAGAGGATCATGAAGAACAGTCGGGGTCGGAAAGGGACGAGTCGGATGTCGAGGAACTCGACGTGCAACAAACCGTGAGTGACGACGTCCCCTTACCAAAAAAACGACCCTTTGTGGTAACGACCCCGCCTTCGAGCCCTGTCAAACGGCAGAAGAAAGTTTCTGATGCCCCGCCTTCGGGCCCGGCAACGAAACCGAAACTAAAACCGAAACTCTCGGTCTCCCACCATGTCGGATCCGAGAAGCGGTCGACATCGACTTCGACGCCGAAGCTTCATACATGGGAAAGCTCGGCATCAAAACATTCCATGTCGAAACCGAAACATGCTTCGACGTCGAAGACTCACTCGACACCGAAAAAATCAGAATCGAGCAAATCCTCGGTGCCGAAAACACCGAACATTGACGATCGAAAGCAAAGGCACCTTTCGGAACCAAAAGCTTCGGTACCGACACAGGAGCAGCAAACCGATCCGAAACAAAAGATTTTGTTTATCGATCCACAAACTGGCAAAGTAGTGACGAAGAAGAGGAAGAATGAACAGCTAGAAGACAAACCTCTTCCTTCTAAAAAGAGAACAATGGGGACAAATACAACTCCTCCTACTTCTCCTCGACCTAGAGTCACACCCTCTTCTCCTATTCCTCACACTATGCCAACTATTCCTCCACCTTCTACACCAAGACCATCTACACCTCAGTCAGATGTAGACAGTGATACAGGGGAGGGAGACCCTCATGGGGATGATGACACTATCCCAGATGAGGATGACCCATGGGAACATTATGACGCAGGGTCAGATGATGACAACGACCCAGAGTTATATCCCTCAAAGTCTTCACCACCTGATAACACAGGGTTTGTACAGCTCATTAATAGGGCAGCAAAATATCATAAGGTAGATCTACATACAGAACCTCAGGTAGAGGATTTCCTATTAGAGACACTACCTACTGCACAAAGAACATCCGGTACTCTACCTATGCTGAATGGTCTTCTCAGTCACACAGCAGACATATTCAAAGACCCAGTGAGGGCTAGGGTGTTAAACCCAAGAATTGATAAAAAATATAAGGCAGCTCCAAAGGACCCAATATTTATCAAAGGGCAGGTACCTCTGGACTCGCTTGTAGTTTCAAACGCTCGCAAAAGAGCGAACTCATTATCTACAGGAGAAGCCCCTCCACCTGAGATAGATGCATCAGGCAAAAGAGTAGCATCACAAGCGGCAAATAGCTGGCGTATAGCCAATACACAAGCGCTACTTGCACGTTATGACAGGGCACATTACGATGAGTTAGAAAAACTCATCCCACATCTCCCCAAAGAACATCCGAAGAGAGCAGATCAGCTAATACAGGAAGGAAAGATAATAACTAACACTTCCATTAAGTGCGCCCTAGACGCGGCAGACACTGCAGCAAGATCCATCAACACCAGTGTCATGTTAAGGAGACATGCATGGCTTAGAGTCTCAGGGTTCAAACAAGAAGTACAAACATCTTTATTGAACCAACCCTTTGATCAGAAGACACTTTTCGGCTCAAGCACAGATGAGACTTTAGAAAAGATGAAAAAGGACACAGAAACGGCTAAGTCAATGGGAGCATTACAACAGCCAACACAAAGGGGTTCCTTTCGTAGATCCACCTATAGAGGGGGCTCAAAAAGTACAGGAACAAGTCAGCAATCCACCTCTTTTACGCCAACGTCACCCAGAGGTAATTCAAGAGGCAGTTACAGAGGTAACAACAACAAGGGTAGAGGTCGCGGAAATAATAACAACCGCAACTCCCCAACCCCAAAACAGTGGCTTAATACAACTTCCCCCAGACCACATAACACCGGTCGGGGGACGTCTAGCACAGTTTCTACCTGTCTGGGAAAACATCACATCAGACAAGTGGGTGAGAAAAATTATCCAACATGGTTATTGCCTAGAACTCACTGCTACGCCACCAAACATCTCCCCCAAACAGCGTCCAATGAGTCATGACCATCTGACATTGTTAAAGGAAGAAGTACTATCACTACTACTAAAGCAAGCCATAGAGAAGGTTCCAAAACATCAACAAGGGACAGGAGTATACTCTCTATACTTCCTAATCCCCAAAAAAGACGGGTCCCTAAGACCAATCTTGGACCTCAGACCTCTCCATGCATACATAAATTCGGAACATTTCCACATGGTCACGCTCCAACAAGTACTTCCTTTACTGAAGAAAGGGGACTTTCTTTCTACACTGGATCTAAAAGACGCTTACTTTCACATCCCAATTCACAAAGCCCACAGAAAATACCTAAGGTTTGTAGTGGAAGGACAACATTATCAATTCAAAGTCCTTCCTTTCGGTGTCACAACAGCACCGAGAGTGTTCACAAAATGCCTAGCTGTGATGGCAGCACACCTAAGAAGACAACAAATACATGTCTTCCCTTACTTGGACGATTGGTTAATAAAGGCCAAGTCACAAGAAGAATGCCTTCACAACACACAGAAGACCATTCAGTTGCTGCACCACCTAGGGTTTACGGTGAACTACAAAAAATCCCACCTACAACCAAACAAAATTCAACAATACCTGGGGGCTACTATAGACACAGAAAGAGCCAAAGCATACCCCAATCCAATCAGGATACAGACAATGGTCAAGTTAATACAAAGATTTCAACCACAACACTCACTACCAGCACGAGTGTTTATGCAGCTGTTAGGCATGATGTCCTCCTGCATACTACTAATACCACATGCCAGACTACAAATGCGTCCACTACAGGAGTGTCTAGCGACACAGTGGAATCAGGCTCAAGGTCAGATTACAGATCTGGTGTTGGTAGACGACCGTACGCATCGCTCTCTGAAGTGGTGGAACACAACAAACATTTCCAAAGGACGGTCGTTCCTAGAACCGATTCCACAAGCGATACTGACAGCGGACGCATCGCTCTCCGGATGGGGAGCGCACATGGACAAATACACAGTGCAGGGGAAATGGAGTGTGCAGCAAAAGAAACTGCACATCAACTACTTGGAACTACTAGCAGTATTTTTAGCACTAAAAGCTTTCCAAATGCAAATAACAAACAAGGCAGTCCTGATCAGAACAGACAACATGACTGCAATATATGATATTCAAAAACAGGGGGGGGGGGGGGGGGGGGGGACACTCTCTCCAACTATCCGGACTAGCACAGGACATTTGGAGATGGGCCATTCCGCAAAAGATCTATCTGTTAGCAGAACACCTACCAGGAGTTCAAAATCAGATAGCAGACATCCTAAGCAGAGAGTAGTCAGAACAAGTACACGAATGGGAGCTGCACAACCAAATACTGCAGCCATTCTTCCAAAGATGGGGACAACCAGATCTGTTTGCCAATCATCAGAACGCAAAATTCCAAAACTTTGCATCCAGGTACCCACACCACCGGTCCCAGGGCAATGCACTATGGATAAATAGGTCCAACAAATTTGCTTACGCTTTTCCCCCTCTCCCACTAAATCCGTTAGTGGTTCGGAAACGGCAACAGCACTCAATGACAATGATACTAGTAGCACCCACGTGGGCAAGACAGCCGTGGTTCACCACGCTACTACAACTCTCACAGGTGCCACATCAAAAGCTAAGATTATTACCCATGCACCTTACACAGAACCATGGAGAAATAATGCACCCGGATCCCAAACAATTGAACCTAGCGATCTGGCTCCTGAGGTCATAGAGTTTGGATACTTAGATTTACCTCCAGAATGTATGGAAATCATTAAACAAGCAAGACGTCCTACCACCAGAGCATGCTATGCAGCAAAATGGAAAAGGTTTGCTGTACACTGTAACAGTAATCACATCAACCCTCTGGACGCATCTACTAAACAGATTATTTGCTATTTACTACACTTGCAGCAATGTAACTTAGCATATACCTCTATCAGAGTTCATCTCGCAGCTATAGCAGCGTACCTACAAAACAGGCAACATCTTTCCCTGTTTAAAGTACCAGCAATTAAAGCTTTCATGGAAGGACTCAAAAGAGTCATTCCACCAAGACTGCCACCTTCCCCAGTCTGGAATCTCAACATAGTACTTACCAGACTAATGGGACCACCCTTTGAACCTATGCATCGGTGTGAAATACAATTCCTCACATGGAAGGTGGCCTTCCTCATAGCTATTACTTCACTCAGAAGAGTAAGTGAGTTACAAGCGTTTACAATTCAAGAACCATTCATGCAGTTACACCAAAACAAGGTGGTTCTTAGAACAAACCCAAAATTCTTGCCTAAAGTAATTTCAGCATTCCACATCAATCAGTCAGTGGAACTACCGGTCTTCTTTCCAAAACCACAGACGGTAGCGGAAAGGGCCCTACATATTAGATGTCAGAAGGGCAATATTGTATTATATAGAAAGAACACAAACTTTCAAAAAGACAAAACAGCTATTTGTAGCGTTTTCTCCTACACATAAGGGCAATCCCATCTCTAAAGCAGGCATTGCCAGATGGATTGTAAAATGTATACAAATATGCTACTTAAAGGCAAAGAGGACATTAACTGTTCCTCCTGGAGCTCACTCTACACGTAAACTAGGAGCATCTATGGCATTCTTGGGAAACATTCCACTAGATGACATATGCAAAGCAGCTACCTGGGTTACACCGCATACCTTCACAAAGCACTATTGTGTAGATGTGCACACAACACAACAAGCTAGAGTGGGACAAGCTGTACTAAAGACTTTATTTCAGACTGTTGCAACAGACACGGGCGACCACCGCTAGGGAGAGAACTGCTGTATAGTCTATTCATAATGTACCATCTGCAGCCCATATGCCTCGATCGGAATATGCTACTTACCAGTATGCATCTGTTCTTGGCATAGAGGGCTGCAGAGTGGTACATGCCCTCCCAGCCTCCCCGGAAATCTGTGTCTGTTCCAACAATATCTTATTTAGATACACTTACATGGGCATTTCTATCTGTATTCTATCATACTACTCCATCTAACCCTACTATGGCAAAACAATCTAAGGATGGAGCCGATGCCCATGCGCACTAGCTACCAAAGGAGGAGTCACCAAGATACAAATGACTCTCCAAGAGAAAAACAAGTGCAATCATCCGAGCCCAACACCAGATGGCGATCTATTCATAATGTACCACTCTGCAGCCTTCTATGCCAAAAACAGATGCATACTGGTAAGTAGCATATTCCATCACACTTGTACCAAGTGCAGTGCCCTTCTTGAACAAGCAACGTTTCAACAGTGTCCGTGCAGCTCTACCCCAAAACAAATACCATACTGAGAGGTCGTGCACAATTACTCGAACTATCTTTACCCCCCCAAAAAATCATATTTATACCAGCTGCAGTACAGGTCGTGGACAAATACCACACTTCACCTGACTTCACAAATATCACACTTGTAGTAAAGTGCACTGTGCCTTCTTCACCAAATGCACAACCGCGCTTCACTAAATGCACTACCGCTCCTCACCAATTTCACACTCGAAATAAGCATTACATTCTTCGTCAAATAAATCACCCACTTGAAGTGAAATTCACCGCTTCCCACACGTGTGCACTGCATCTCTTCCCACACATGTGCACTGCACCTCTTTCCACATGTGTGCATTGCACCTCTTCCCACACGTGTGCACTGCATCTCTTCCAACACTTATGGTAAGTGCAGTACCTCTTTTGTTACACATAGTCTTACAACCCTATACCCTGGCCTCATCTGTTAACAAGTTGGCTCTGTACAAAAGACTGTAAATCGAGAGCTAAAGTAGGCCGACATACTGACTTTGGCTCTACTTTTCAAAGGCTTGCCAATCAGAAGAGGCTGCTTCAGGGCTGAATTTGGGTACACCAGAAAAACAAGCTCTATAACTTCTTTTCTGGCATAGTTATATTAAATCCAACCATGGCAAGTTGTTGTATTCATTCTAACTATTATTTTGGCACTGTGAAGCATCATTTTAGCTCACTTTTGTCACTAGTTAGATGTTATTAATGTTAAATAAAGACTACCCACGTTAGGCTATGGAGCTAATGTACTACAATAGGGAGGAATGAAATTGGCAGTGTTTCCATCACCAGGTCTTATAAAACACCATTTATAATGTCCTTGCTTATTTGAACTTGCCACCCTACCCTTGGAGTACCTAGGATAGACTTTAGGAGAGGGTCATATGTAAAGAAAAATAAGGTAATTTAAGACTTTAGAAGCGCTTTATGATCCTAAGTCGAATTTTGGGTTTAGTTTTATTTTAAAAGCAGCATGCAAGGCAGGACTGGCTTTTAAAATGACAGATAGATAAATCTACTGGACCTCAAAACCTACATGCCCTACCGTATTCTACGGACTTAAAGGTAGGTTGTCAGTACCAATTGTAAGTATACCTAATTACTGTGCCCCTTTTACACAGAGCACATGCCCTATGTATGATTAGCAGTTTCCATGACCCACAGTCAGAAACCCAGTATCTAGTAGTCAAGATGGGGCCAGAAAGTGGGGGGGAGGGGTGGGGGCGAGGCACTGCAAAAAGACCTGGTTTCTCACACAACCATTCTCTGCCACCCATTCATAGCCACCCAAATTACAGTCACTCAAAACCATTGATGCCAACATCCACAGCAACTCAAACTATGTGTTACCAATATAACCACTCATCCACACCACAGTCTGCTAGCTGCACTCTTTTAATCCAGGATACTACTAACTGCAGTCTCCCCCCCATATGGCCGGGATGCCCGCCACCCCCTCCCAACACAATCCCCAAGGATGGGAAGTCGGACACAGGTTAGAACTTTTGGAAGGCGGGAGGGAGTCACCCTCCCGGCCGTATTTATTAAAATATGAAACAAAATTTAAAACATTAAATAAAAGTTTCATCATTATGAACAATTTTACATTTATTACATTTCGATGAAGACATGTTCTTTGGCTAACCTTAACAGATCTCTAATACAAAGGTTTCCTAGCCGAGTCTAACATCCTGAAAATGCATACATTCTAAATTAAAATTGTACATCCTAGCATTAAGGGCCAACGGCAAGGTCTTAACCGGTGTTAGATCCCTACTACCAAAACTCTCGCCCTCACGGTGTGAGTGGCGCATGCGCAGTGGACTCTACCCTCATTGCCAACTGTAACTTCCCTTGTCGTGGTGGGAGCCCCCTTTCCACTCGACGCCATCTTAAAGGTCGTCCGAGTTCCCGTGTGAGGTATCTGTAGGAAGGACATCGTGGACTCCCAGCCCCCCCCCCCCCCCCCCCCCCTATCCCCAAACTCTCTATCCGCCGTCGCGGATATCCGGCCCCCGGGAAATTAGTAGGAGGGGCATCTAGCCGCCTCCCCCCTGGGAGGGGCCTATGGCCGTCTCCCCCTAGGCGACCCATCCTTAGTGGGTGCCGCCTCCCCGTGGAAGGGGCCAATGGCCGCCTCCCCCCGGGCGCTCCCATCCATTCTGGGTGGCGCCCCCCTCTAGGGACCTTGAAATTACTGCTCACCGATCATGACCTTACCGCCCGACCAAAAAATAAATACGACAGTTGTTTACCTACTAAGGAAGGAAAAATTCTAACATAGCCTTGATGTGTCATCAACTGCTCTCTCCTACAAAGGAAAACATTATCCTACAGGCAGAAGTCACATCCTTATCTTAAACATTCCTCTACTTTTCCTACAAAGGGAAAAAGGCCTATTTCAGCAAAACTTTATTTAAACCAAACATTGCCATAAGGGGCTAGTGGGTGGGTCAAAATTGCCGCTTGTTCCGTCGAGGGCTCACGAGCAACGAGTGGGTGCAGCCTTCAGAGCACAGGAACAAGAGGACGCTTCTTCGGATTCCCGCTCTATTTATTCCTCTGCGGGAGGGCGTGTACCCTCCTCCGGTACGCCTACTGGGCGTGGTCTTCGGTGTAGGTGTCTGGGACAACCCCTCTTGGGCGGGAAAAAGGCGCGCCCCGGCTACGCCGCTTCGGGCATACCAGCCGAGCCACGCCCCCGCCCAAAATGGTTTCCCGGGAGGATCTGGGCACCCAACCATACGTAAATGGGGGACCGAGTGGTCGCCCCTTTCCATATGGCCGGGATGCCCGCCACCCCCTCCCAACACAATCCCCAAGGATGGGAAGTCGGACACAGGTTAGAACTTTTGGAAGGCGGGAGGGAGTCACCCTCCCGGCCGTATTTATTAAAATATGAAACAAATTTTAAAACATTAAATAAAAGTTTCATCATTATGTACAATTTTACATTTATTACATTTCGATGAAGACATGTTCTTTGGCTAACCTTAACAGATCTCTAATACAAAGGTTCCTAGCCGAGTCTAACATCCTGAAAATGCATACATTCTAAATTAAAATTGTACATCCTAGCATTAAGGGCCAACGGCAAGGACTTAACCGGTGTCAGATCCCTACTACCAAAACTCTTGCCCTCACGGTGTGAGTGGCGCATGCGCAGAGGACTCTACCCTCATTGCCAACTGTAACTTCCCTTGTCGTGGTGGGGTCCCCCTTTCCACTCGACGCCATCTTAAAGGTCGTCCGAGTTCCCGTGTGAGGTATCTGTAGGAAGGACAGCGTGGACTCCCCCCCCCCCCCCTCCCCATCCCCACACTCTCTATCCGCCGTCGCGGATATCCGGCCCCCGGGAAATTAGTAGGAGGGGCATCTAGCCGCCTCCCCCCTGGGAGGGGCCTATGGCCGTCTCCCCCTAGGCGACCCATCCTTAGTGGGTGCCGCCTCCCTGTGGAAGGGGCCAATGGCCGCCTCCCCCCGGGCGCTCCCATCCATTCTGGGTGGCGCCCCCCTCTGGGGACCTTGAAATTCCTGCTCCCCGATCATGACCTTACCGCCACAGGCCGGATAGTTGACCAACTATCCGGCCCCCCCTACTCCTCCTAAAGGTCATGCTTCCTTAAACCCCTTAGCCATGCTATGAAGTCTCCTATGAGTAAGTCATTCCCCTCCCTGGACAGGTGAACCCCATCATTCAGATACATGTGATCACCCCGAATACACCCATGAGGAATGCTATGCAACTGCGAAGAGCGAAACAATTTACCAATTTTATTGTTAACCCTTTTCACCGAATGGTTCAGTGCTGACACCGAAAGGCCCCCCGCCATACCTTCCTGGGAATCATGTGGGACCAGGCAATCGTGCACCCCGGGAGTCTTTTAGCCAAGCAGCTAACAGCCGACAAAACTTGTTCCAATAACACTCGTCTACCCAGTGACACCAAGTCATTGCCCCCCAGGTGTACTATGACTACAGATGGCGGTGACCTTTGCCGCCCTAAGAGACCCTCAAAAAATGATTCGAATTGGTCAAAACAGAGCCTGCCCTTCCCATGGAAGGCCACTCTGTACCCGTATTCCCCAGCTGCGTGAGTCGCGTCACCTGCTTTAAATACGTCCCCGGCGCGCCTCACATATGAGTGGCCCACGACCCATACCACTCTCTCTCCAGACGGTGATCCTTGACCGCTGGTCTCCTGGTGCTGGGTCGACTGCAAATTCCGCTCCGCGTGACAGGCTCGCGAAACTGTAATTCAAACAAAAGACAAGAAGCGTGAGTGCATGTCAATTGATCTCTACAACATGTGCAATCGCACATACCTTTTGAAGCAATTCGAGGACCAACGTCCCAACTGTTTTACTTCCTCCGCACTCTGACCCCTGGCTGTAGCCTCAGTAGCAGCCCCTATCCTAAAGGAGTGGGTCCCAAAATCGCACGGGTCCATGCCCGCAGCAGCGATTGTCAGTGCTAGCACCCTCTGGAACTGAAACCTCGTCAGTGGGGTGCCATCCTTGTGCCTCAGCAAACTCCCCCCCCATGTATCCGCCCTCAGTGCCAGGTATTCCTCTATCCACTTTATCGGGCACGTGGGGGACCCTCGCAAGCGCTGCACAACATCACTATTTCCCATAGCCCCTTGGTCAGTTTTGGACCTGGCTATCGAGATCACCATTGAATCACCCCTAATCTGGACGTGATCCCTGCACAAGCCTCCCTCCACCTCTTTCTTGTTCCTTGCGACAAGTTCGCTCACTCGCATAGCCCCATGGAATGCCAATTCAAAAGCTGCGCGGAACAGAACTGCTTCGAAATGGGAGGAGCACGTCTCATCCAGTTTTGCTACGAGTAGAGACAACTTGTCTAAGCCAATCGGGCGCCTCGCATCTTGCTTGCGACCCTCGAGGCGCTGCCAGCCGCGAAGGGCTTTCTTAACCAAAAAGGAACCTGTCGGGTCTTTTATGCCATGCACCTGCACCATGAATGAAATGGCCGCCCTATGCCTACTGGCCGTTGCCGCTGATCGGCCTTCTCTGTGCAGCGCTACCAGGAAACCCAGGAAGGATTCCTCCTGACCCCATCTCTGACTCCCTGTTGGACCCAAAAATGTGCAGTAGGAACGAAACGCTCCTTCGTATGCCTTCCTTGTCCTGGGGGCTAAGCTTGCTGCCACGAGGTCTTGTAATCCGGGGCACCGATTAGCCATAGCGCTTCGGGGAATGGTGCCGCCACTAGGTCCGCTGTAGGTAGATAACCCCTGAACGCCTGCATATGTGAACGAGAGATGGCATCAGCAGCATGATTCAGTACGCCTGGCACATGTTTCGCCCTGAACTGTACATTCAATCTCATGCAAAGCAGTACAACTTCTTTCAACAATCTCAAGATCCATTTGCAGCGTGCTGCCTGTTGGTTAATGCACTCGACAACAGTCATATTATCAGACCAAAACACCACCGAGCGGTCTCTGAAGTCATCTGGCCATGCCATCAGAGCAACCCAAATGGGGAATAACTCCAAGAACCCAATGTTACCTGTGAGGCCGCTAGAGTGCCACCACGTCGGCCATGTTTGCGCCGACCATCGGTTACCAAAGATGGCGCCAAATCCCACGCTCCCAGCTGAGTCAGTCCACAGACCTAGTTCATCTGAAGACGCTGGTGGCTTCTTCCACACAACTCGACCGTTGAAGTCCGCCAGAAATGCCAACCAAATGCGCATATCCTGGCGAACCTCTGCCGACAGTCTCGTACGGTGGTGTCCCTCCTTGAGACCAACCATAGCATGTGCAATAGAGCGCGAGAAGGGGCGGGCCATTGGTATCACCCTCAAAGCAAAGTTAAGCTGACCCACTGTTTGCTGTAACTGGTGCAGGGTCACCTTCTCCTTGCCCAGGCATTGCGTCAAGGAAGCCCTAAACTTGGCCACCTTTTCTATCGGTAAACGGAAACAACCCTCCACAGAATCGAGCTCAATTCCCAGAAACTCCAGTGAAGTAGATGGTCCAACCGTCTTACCTGGTGCCAATGGGACTCCGAACTCCAGCATGAGGATGCAGAAGTCCTGCAGCGCCTGCGCACATTTCGTATCACCGGCTGCTCCCAAGAACAGGAAGTCATCCAGATAGTGCATAACATGCCTATGCCCTGTCGCCTCGGTGAATGCCCACTCTAAAAAACAGCTGAACATTTCAAAATAAGCACAAGAAATGGAGCAACCCATAGGCATGCATTTATCCATGTAATAACTCCCTTGAAATGCGAAACCTAGCAAGCGCTGGTCCTGTGGGTGTACCGGGAGCAACCGGAACGCTGATTCGATATCTGATTTCGCCATCAGCGCCCCGGGGCCCAGGCGATTTAACATGGCCACGGCATCATCGAACGATGCGTACCGTACTGAACAAACATCTGGGTCAATGGCTTTGTTCACCGAGGAACCCCTTGGAGCAGACAGGTTGTGAATAAGTCTAAACTCCCCAGGGTCTTTCTTCGGGACAACCCCCAATGGGGAACAGATGAACTCTGCCACCGGCGGGTGATGAAAAGGCCCTGCCACCCGCCCTAAGCTGACTTTTTTCGCAATTTTCTTCTGTGCCACGCTTGGGTTGTGCTGTACCGATAACTGGTTTTTACAAAAGGAGTCCCCCCGAAAATCCCCCGCCGGGATGTGGAAGACATGTAAGAATCCCTTCCTCAACACCCCAGCGGATACATGATCAGGGTATTTGTTCAACCAAGGAGTCAGAGCCATGATATCAACGGGTGTAGGCAATCGGTCACTACGTCCTACCTCACTCCTGCTTAGACCCTCCTTTACCTCCCGTCCCGCTGTTTTTAGATCTGCAGGAACTCTCCGGGTGTGAGGAATTCCCACAGCCCGCACACGCATGCTTGAACCTACATGTTCCCTGTGGTCTGTTACAGTTGCCTCGATTGAAGCCCCAACAAACCCCCCGCTTGCCGCCATTCCCGCCGGTCTTGGGCTGGTGATCCCCACCGGCGCCCGCTCGAAAGGGCACAGCGGACTTTTGGCGGACAAACCCTGACCCGCTGCCGCCTGGCGAGGACGTACCTGCCGCCCCTGGCAAGAGCTGCTTGTGCCATGACACCGAGTCCAGGCAATCCCAAGTCAAAGTAGCATCGTACTCTTTCGCTTTCCGGAATTTCATATTGTAACCTTTCCATTCCTCCCCCTCATACATTGAATAAAAATCCATAATACGATTTTGGTAGCAAGTTAACTCCGTCAGTAGCTCGGGTTTCCGTTCCCCCATTACTGCAATAAATATAGAAAAGGCCTTAACCCAGTTCGTTACTGTCTCATCCACCCTGAATTCCGCCATCTTGGCGCGCCAAACACTCGGGTGCCATAAATCCTTCTGGGTTTTAGCATATTCCATCTCGCGATGGTCAGTCAATAATGAAAACATGTTAACATATTTGTCTCCCCATATTAATTCTTTCGTGGCCATAGGGATGTGCTGTGCAACCTTCTCCCGCCTCGAGGGTAATGAACCCTCCCCCGCCATTGGCAATGCGAGCTTACCAGGTTCGGCCGTTGTTTCTGCCGTCTTCTCGCGACCAACTGCAGGTCCTACCGGTGCCACCTGTGGGGAAACAAGAGGAACATTCGCCGTTGCGGCCTCTCTCGACTGCCGCAATTGCTCGATTATTAGTCTGGCCTCCTCGGCCGGGTCACCCGGGGCCACTGCTCCCCCTGCTTTTTTCTTGAGCCACGGCAACACCGCTGCCAACTGGATGGCCAATTCGGGAGGCATCTCCTCATCATTAGCGGGAGTAATCACAACCAGGATCGGCAGACCTATATCTGGGTTTGGTACCGTGTTGTCTGACGGCGTGACGGGGGCGACTGGGGGTACCTCTGGAACCGGGACCTCCCCCGAAACCACCCTCTTCTTGACCCGTTTCCCTCTACCCTCGGGGACGACTCCCGGCAAGGCCGGGCCTATTACCTTCTTAGGGTGACACGAGTTGCTCAGTTCCGCCAGCTGTTTTTTGACCTCCGCCAAACCTCGACCGATCAATTGGACCTGTCCGAGTTTGCGGTCCATGCAAGCCATCCGGTTCGACAATAGGCGCAACACCTTATCCGTCTCGGAACCCTTTCCTGCTTTCTTGCCAGCCATGATTTCGAGTATTCCGCTCCTAGTCGATCAACGAGGTCCTGGATCCTTCGTACTCCAAATCACTGAAAGAGAAACAAGATTACAAGTTCTCAAAATTGCCGCTTGTTCCGTCGAGGGCTCACGAGCAACGAGTGGGTGCAGCCTTCAGAGCACAGGAACAAGAGGACGCTTCTTCGGATTCCCGCTCTATTTATTCTTCTGCGGGAGGGCGTGTACCCTCCTCCGGTACGCCTACTGGGCGTGGTCTTCGGTGTAGGTGTCTGGGACAACCCCTCTTGGGCGGGAAAAAGGCGGGCCCCGGCTACGCCGCTTCGGGCATACCAGCCGAGCCACGCCCCCGCCCAAAATGGTTTCCCGGGAGGATCGGGGCACCCAACCATACGTTCGGGGGGACCGAGTGGTCGCCCCTTTCCATTTGCTCTGGGCCACACATGAATGCCGAGGAGTGACAGTCACTAAAACACCAGGAATCAATTTCAGCTCACAACTCAGAACAATTCCAGGTACATTTAGCACTGCATGCCTACTACCGTTTACTTCTAGTACGCTACACACTGCCCCAACCCCAGTAAGCTTCAAACATTAAACACAAGCAAAACACCCAAGGTTGTGCTGCCATTTAATGGATAAGACAGGGGTGTGTATTTTTACAAATGTGTCTCTACATGTGTGCATGTATGTGTACTAGTATATACATGCATTGCACTTCTCCCCGACACATATCACACTCATCGGAAGAGCGTAACCTCTCTTCATCAACTGCATATCACCATCCTTCGGATTAAGTGAACTGTCCCTCTTTAATAAACTAATATCATACTTGTACCAAGTGCAGTGCCCCTCTTGAACAAGCAACGTTTCAACAGTGTCCGTGCAGCTCTTCCCCAAAACAAATACCATACTGGGAGGTCGTGCACAATTACTCGAACTGTCTTTTACCCCCCCAAAAAAATCATATTTATACCAGCTGCAGTACAGGTCGTGGACAAATAACACACTTCACCGACTTCACAGTGCACTGTGCCTTCTTTACCAAATGCACAACCGCGCTTCACTAAATGCACTACCGCTCCTCACCAATTTCACACTCGAAATAAGCATTACATTCTTCGTCAAACAAATCACCCACTTGAAGTGAAATGCACCGCTTCCCACACGTGTGCACTGCACCTCTTCCCACACGTGTGCACTGCACCTCTTCCCACATGTGTGCACTGCACCTCTTCCCACATGTGTGCACTGCACCTCTTCCCACACTTATGGTAAGTGCAGTACCTCTTTTGTTACATATTGTCTTACAACCCTATACCCTGGCCTCATCTGTTAACAAGTTGGCTCTGTACAAAAGACTGTAAATCGAGATCTAAAGTAGGCAGGCATACTGACTTTGTCAGCGTTTGAGGAATGCTGTTACTAAATGTGCTTCTTTCTTATATATTCACATAACGCGTCTATGTAAAGGTTGCATCTTCTCGTTCTCTTTTCATTATTAGACCGCTGCGTTCATTGCTTGTTCAACCTTGACCATTTATAGGGAAAGGGGATGTAGATGGTGCGTGTGTGGAAGCTGGCATGATGAACTCTAGGCATGAATAGGTTTATCTTTCAGAAGAAATAAAACAAAATAAGCATTCGAAATGTGAAGCCGTATCATGAGTCTGGCCAGCTAATCTGTGCCTTCGTGGGTTTGTTTGGGCTCTGAAAGTCATTAAAGAGATAAGTGCCTGCAGTTTAATCTTGTCCATTTTGTTCTTCTCGGCTCTCGCGCCCATCCTTTTATTAGCGCTAAAGCGCGGGAAATAGTCATAAAACCTCCAGAGCTCATTCCAAGTCTGGTTTCTGCCCATTAAACAAGGGGACGCGTGGAAGTGTGTCCAGGACTCTTTATGCCTGTTAATAAATGCTGCAGTCGAAGCAGGTGCGGTCTGTCTGTGCAAGGATGTCCGTGTTCAACAGGGCCATGCCCTCCAGGGAGGGCAGAGCTAACCTGACCCGGAGGAACACGTCAGTGAGATCTTTACATTCCCCGCCCACGGGGAACATGTTGCATAGCCCTTACCTTTCCACAAATGCGTGTGCTGCATGAAACATTTTTATACTTCTAACATTGTGGGGATGTCGTGTGGCTTGAATTCGTATTTAATTAGATATTTTGATAACCTGATGCTTTCTGATTGATGGTCGTAATTGAACAAGCATGGCAAAGTGGTTCATGAACCCTTTTAAGAAGGGTCGACTTTCTTGGAAGCCAGAGAGAGGATGTTGGCATTAGGAGGAAGAGGGGTTGTAGCAGAGGGCATTCTGAGATGTGATTGGAGTTTATAATGAACATTCTGACGTGCTCCTACTAGAAACAACGGCTGAACCTTTTGATATGTTTTTAAGGATTTAGCTGCAAAACTAAAGGCTCAACTGGAGAAAGCCCGTGAGATTAGGGAGAGCCAAAAGCAGACACCTCGTCCATCTGCAGCGACCGGGAAAACCGAAGCAGCGGTAAGAAAGGTTTCTTTCTATGTATGTGTTTGAATATGCTCTGCTTTTATAATAGCTGTCTTTTTGTTTGCCTACAGCCTCACTTCCCTTTCAGGTGGATATTAGCACGAGTTGAAATTTAAATGGGATGGCTAAATTGTAGGAAGCTGGCCTTTTTAGGTGGTAGTGCCAATGTAAGGGTACTCCAGGCAAAAAATTCCCTTAGTGGTTTACTGGGCTTAAATTAATCATCCCAAGTGCTTTACTTGTGGTAGTGTGAGCGAGCAGTTCAGGCTTATCAGAGAGTAGTGTTCAGCATTTGTTTTACACACAGAGTCAATAAATGAGACACAAGCTCAAGAAGGAAATCCGAGACCAATTTTGAAAATAACACAGATTTTTATATAAATTTAGATACCAATATCGGAGCATGCTTCTCCTGCCACTCCTGCAGCTTCACCTGCGACAGAACCACCAAACCTTCAAGGACTGGACCAACCACCTCCGCTGCATACTCCTCAACACCATCGAGCTCTGGGATCTGCTCGACACCTCCGCCCCAGACGTGGCCTTCCTGACCGAAACCTGGTGGAACGACTCCTCGGCGCCCGGCATCGCCTTAGCCATCCTGAACGGCTACAAGATCACCCGCAGGAATCGCGCCAACAGAACCGGAGGAGGAATAGCCATCATCCACAAGTCCACCCTCAAGGTCGCCACCCACACAGACGACACCCTCCACACCGCCGAACACCTGCCCTTCCGGATCCACACCGACCCCACCACCATTTCGTCTACAGACCCCCACGGACCCCGGGCTCAGTTCAGCGACTTCATCGCCGACCCACGCACTCGCTTCCACGGACTACATCCTCCTCGGGGACCTGAACTTGCACCTTGAGAACAACAACTGCGCCAACTCCACCACCCTGATCGACAACCTCGGCCTCAAACAACTCGTCACCGTACCCACCCACCCCGCCGGCCACGCGCTGGACCCCGTCTTCTCCACAGGCACCCTCGTCACCTTCGACCACACCACGAACACCACTGGACCGACCACCGCTGCATTGATTTCACCTTTCAAGAAACCAACCACGCACCACCGCACCCAACAGCTGCCTCGCTGCTGCTGGAGCAAAGTCACCGAAGACCGCCTGATCACCACCCTCGCCCAGAATCCACCAACCCAGACGCCGCAGCCCGCAACCTCAGACAGTGGATCCACAACTGCACCAACACCGTCGCCCTGCTCAAGAAACTCTCCAACAACCACGCCAGCAAGAGAGCCACCTGGTTCACCAACGAGCTCCAGACCTCCAAACGCGCATGCCGGAAACTGGAGATAATATGGCTCCACGAACGCACACCGGTCAACCACGCAGCCCACCAGGACGCCACCCGCAAACATCACCACCTCATCAGATTAGCCAAGAGATCCTCCTTCAAAGACTGCTTGGACAACAACTCACACAACAGCAATGAGCTCTTCAGTATCGTAAAGGAATTTTCCAACCCCAGTGCCAACGCCAACGACATCCCTCCCTCACAAGAACTGTGCGACTCACTAGCCATCTTCTTCCACCGCAAGATCGCTGATATCCACAACAGCTTCAACACCACGACCGCCGCCCGACTACGCCAGACTCCACCTCCCCTGCGAACACCACCAACACCATCCGCCTGACCACCTGGTCCTCCTGGTCCAACATCAACGACGACGAGACATGCAAGTTCATGAACTCCATCCCATCTCCGTCAGACCCCTGCCCACACTACATATTCAACAAAGCAGATGCAGCCATCGCACCCCAACTACGGAAGGTCATCAACATCTCCTTCGAAACAGCGGCATTCCCGGAAAGCTGAAAGCACGCCTAAATCAACGCCCTCCTCAAGAGGCCCAAGGCGGACCCCAAGGACCTCAAGAACTTCAGGCCCATCTCCTTGCTCCCGTTCTCGGCAAAGGTCATCGAACAAATCATCAACAGGCAACTGGTCCGCCACCTGGAAGACAACAACATCTTGGACCCGTCCCAGTCCGGATTCAGAGAAAACTACAGCACCGAGACAGCCCTCATCGCCGCCGCAGATGACATCAGGCGCCAAATAGACAACGGCGAAACATCAGCCCTCATCCTCCTGGACCTGTCGGCCGCCTTCGCATCGGTCTGCCATCGCACTCTAAAGACACACCTCCTAGAAGCCGGAATCCAAGAGAAGGCCCTTGACTGGACCACATCCTTCCTCACCGGTAGAACCCAGAGCATCCGCCTCCCACCCTTCCGATCCGAAGCCATCAACATCATCTGCGGCGTCCCGCAGGGCTCACCCGACGCTGTTGAACATCTACATGGCCCCCCTCGCATAAGTGGCCCGCCAGCACGACCTCAACATAATCTCCTACGCCAACGACACCCAACTCATCCTCCCCCTCACCAAGGACCCTCACACTGCCAAAACCAACCTCCACGAGGGAATGAAGGCCGGCGCCAACTGGATGAGGAGCAGCCGTCTGAAGCTGAACTCGGACAATACGGAGGTACTCATCCTCGGACCCACTCCCTCAGCCTGGGACAACTCCTGGTGGCCTACCACACTAGGAACAGCACCGACACCCACCGACCATGCATGCAACCTAGGATTCATCCTCAACTCCTCCCTCTCCATGGCTAAGCAGGTCAGCGCCGTATTCTCCTCCTCCTGTTACAACACCCTCCGCATGCTCCGTAGGATCTACAAGTGGATCCCGACCGAAACAAGAAGAACAGTGACACAGGCCCTCGTCTGCAGCAGACTGGACTACGGCAATGCACTCTAAGCAGGAATCCCAGCCAAACACCTACGACAACTACAACGCATCCAAAACGCCTCCGCCCAACTGATCGTCAGCGTCCCCTGACGCAGCCACATCGCCCCCCACCTGAGAGACCTACACTGGCTCCCCGTCAACAAGAGGATCACCTTCAAGCTCCTCACCCACGCACACAAAGCACTCCACAACGCCAGACCAGCCTACCTTAACAGCAGACTCAGCTTCCACACCCCCACCCACTAGCTCCGCTCCGCCGGCCTCGCCGCTGTCCCCCGCATCCAACGAACGACCTCCGGTGGCAGATCCTTCTCCTAACTCGCCGCCAAGACCTGGAACACCCTCCCTACCCACATACGGCAGACCCAAGACCTACTCACCTTCAGAGTACGTGGTATCGTTATCCTATGAGAGAAACATACATTTCATACATATACTTGCGAGCGTTTCTGTTTCTCATTAGCTATCCTGCTGGAGGAGGTGTGAACTCCTTCCTCCGGAGCAGGCATTGTTTATGGCCTATGAGAGCACTGGGTGTCACCTACAGGGGGTCAAAAACTTGGCTGTGGTGGCTGACTGGAAGATACCAGTCAGCCAGCATACTACAGAAATAGTAGGTTTTCTGGGGGTGCCCAGAGGTGCCCTCTGGGTGTTTGTCCTGATCAATCTGATGCTGGCATCGGTATAGATTTATTGAGACGAGATGTTTGATACGAAACACTATTATTTTCAGTGCATTATGTAGCTGGGCATCTCGTAATGACCAGTGCCCAGTACATCCCTTTAACTTGGCTGCTTGATCAATTACAATGCCCTAACAGTGGAACAAGGTATCATGGGGATATATCTGCACATATATTTTATATTATAATGCACCCTGTCATAGGGCTCTAAGGGGTGACTTAAGGAGAAATTCAGTGGATCTGGGCATTGCACACAGGGAGTGTGCAATGTTGGGTTTTCAGAAGGGCTTGCACCATTTCACACATCCTGCAGTGGCATTCTCTGTGCAGTTTTTGTGGGGGTACCTTTGGGTGGCTTATTAAATTCTGCAGCCCATAGGGACCCTCTTTAGTATACATGCCCTGGGCACCATAGGGTCCATTTACCAGAGACTTGCAAGGGAGTAAAAGTCCTTGCCAACGTGGTTACAATTAAACACATGTACAGTTTTTAGGGAAAGAGCACTGACATTGGGGCCTGTTTAGCAGGGACCCTGTGCACATCCCACCAAGAACATAAGTACCAGTGGGCAAACGGTGGGAATGACCATGTCAAAAAGGGCACTTTACTACATAAATGAAAGACATAACATAGCTAGTCTTTTGCTCCAAGAAGGCAATAGAATGAGTGGCATATTTTCAGTGTTGGGATATTAAAAGGCGAATGGTAGAGGTTAAAAGTTTCCCACAGAAACACTATGAATCTAATCCGTGCTGAGCAGCAGACTGTGCATTTCCTTGGTAGTCTGCCTCCCTGAGCTGACAATGCCCTTGGCCGGACTAGGAAGCAAAAGTAACACTGGCAAAAATAACCATAACCTGTCCCACATTGCACTGAGCAAACATAGCAAGTGAGCCTGACCCTCCAGAAGGATGAGGGAGGTGGAGGAAAAATGGGGAGCTGCAGCTTCTCCTCCTCCCCAAGTTCTTTAACATTACTCGTCCTTCTGCCTGGTGCGATGTTGGCTATGGTATAATATGCAAGTTGCGCAAGGGCTGCTGGGGAATTTAGAATATTGTATGAGAAGGACCAAAGCAATTACACTTAGTGCTGCACACTTAGTTTTCAACCTCCCCAACCCTTACACAGCACCTACTGACTCCTACACTAGATCCAGCATCACAGTGTAGCTTGAAAGCCAGTTCCTGATCTGGCAGCCCCTCATGTACATAAACCTCGGGCCATATCCATATGCATGATTGAAGGAAGGGCATAGGGTAATATTTTGGTATTGGTGGATTGTAAAAAAAAAAGTTACGCCGTTTTTTGGTGGAAGGTGTAGGAATAAATATAGGCTTGGACTAAGGTGAACATCTTAAAGTTTGTTTGCAAAAGGATGAGGGGTGATAGTAAAGGAGGTTACAAGGGAATTAAAAACATTAAGGACAATGGAGAGGGTCAAAGGTTAGTGGGAAGGATGTGGGATAGATGGTTCTGGGGAAAGGTGTTATGGAAGTGGTGAGCTTCTGAAATACTGGTGTCTTCCAGAACTGAGATTATATGAGCTACATATGAAGTCGTCCCTGCTCCCCACACATATAGTGCGAGAGACAGAGAAGTTGCTACATCAGTAGGCACAGGGGAGGTTTTCTCCACTATCAAGGCAAGGTTCATTTCAGAAGTCGATTTGCTAATGTGTTGGTTTAGTTTCCAGCTCCTCAGTGAGCGTGTGAGTAGGTGGTGTATCAACTTGGCATTCGCTTCTTTCTCCATTCTGGTGCATCTGGCAGGAAAGCACTGTTAATACTTGTGTCCATAAAGGAAGAGGAGAAAGTGGAGAGAGTGGGAAGGATTTTAGTTGTTTAATGCAGGGTCATATTCAAGGAGGTGGATACTGTGAATAAAAGACTGCATCCATTTTATATAGGGATTTGTACTATTAACAGTAAAGAGTTGAAGCAAAGAAAAATCAAGCCTAAAAATAGAGATGCAGACAGTGATTCCTGACATTGGTTACCCAGTTAATTTAATCAGCAGCACCAACACCCACTCTTACCAGCACCTTTTATGAACAGTTGTAACTCATGAATGCCACAATCTTTGATTGTGTAAGAAGGCAAATTTCTATTTGGGGATGATGGTCACCCACCTCAAGGAATAATAACACTACCTTGTCAGGGTGATCCCTAAAATCACTAAATTAACCTGACCTCAACCATTTGGTAGCTAACGCACAGAGCAAATAGGCTCAACATAGGGCAATGTGTAAAGTATTTATGCAGCAAAACAGTAATAAAGGGAAAACAAAAAATTATTAAAATCCCAAACCGAATTCGAAAAATAAAGTACATTTTAATGAACAAAATTACACAGACCTGAATAAAAATCAGCAAGGAGGGCTGGCGATGCGAAGTTTTAAAATATTAAGTCAAATTTAGTACTGATGACCCCGTCTTCCCCCCCACCCTAAGGGGAAAAATATTATCCGTGGGCTCTTCACACTTACTTTGGGGTGGCAATTTCAATACTACCATGTGCCTTGCAAAGGACAGATCCCATACAACCACTCTACACAACACTACTATGCAGAAACAACTAGCTAGGATAGTATCCGAGAATTACCTCGTAGATGCATGGCAATACATATACCCTTCAACTAAAGAAGGCATGCAGTACTCTGCTGTACATTCCTCCTGGTCTAGGTTGGACTATTGGTTTGTGTCCATTGGCATGGCTGGTTGGGTGGACACCGTCACTCATCTGGCAAGAACGTATTTGGATCACTCCCCGGTGAAGATGGTGCTAAGTCCTCCTGGAAGCAAACCTCCATATGCTAGGTGGTGACTTAACCCATTGCACCTCTTAGACACCGCTTTTAAAGCTGAAATTGATCAAGATATACATGAGTATTTAGTTCGAAATGTGGACTCTGTACGGAGCCTCACAACTGTCTGGGAGGCATTAAAGGTCACCATTAGGGAATCCTGCATGGCCAAGGGAGGGGGCATCTTAAAAGATATCCGTAACAACATCAACCGGTTAGAAACCGATATAAAAGTATTGGAACATGAACTTAGCGACACGACAGACGATTGTCCAGTCAGAGCTAAGTTACAGGATAAACTGAGTGAATACAAAGACACTGCCGAACGCAAATGTAAATTTCGTGGTAAATATCATGTTTCACAAACTTATGGTGAAGGGGACCGCCCCGGGAAGGTACTAGCGGGCCACATCAGGCAACCCAAATTCTCGAACTTGTAGCAGAAATACAAGACTCGGAGGGCAAAATACACAGAAACCTCCCCGAGCAGTTGCACAACTTCATGGCACACTATAAAACTCTATACACAACACATAGGATACAGCCACTCGATCTCCCCACATATTTTGAGGATACCGCCCTGGCCTGGCTGGGAGATTCGCACCGTGAATTCCTGGGAGCAGAGCTGAAGGAGGATGAGATCACGGTGGCGATCCTGCAAATGAAGTCAGGGCGTGCGCTGGGGTCGGATGGTCTCCCCAAAGAATTTCATAAGATATACCGGACACAACTCGTTCCTATATTAAAAATAGTTCTTTACAAGGCCAGGGAGGAGGGACGGCTACCCTCCAGTATGAGAGAGGCCCTGATCACATCCCTCCTTAAACCAGATAAATCCCCCTCCCTGTGTGACTCTTGTCTCCCCCTTTCACTGATCAACTGCAACACCAAAATTCTTACGAATGTCCTATACAATAGATTGGACCTGTTAATGGATAGGCTGGTTCTACCGAACCAGTCCAGATTCACCCCGAACCGCACAATGTCCCACAACCTTCGGACCCGCCTTGCAGTCCTACAGGATATTAACCCCGACAGTACCCTAGTTGTGGTATTCCTTGATGCCACCAAGGCATTTGATTCAGTTGAGTGGGATTATCTCCTAGGTACCTTACGATATATGGGAATGCCCCCAGACTTCCTTAGATGGGTAAAACTCCTGCATCAACCACCCACGGCTATCGTTCTCCTCAATGGAGCGCGGTCTCCCAGTTTTGCCATCACTAGAGGCACACGCCAGGGCTGCCCCCTATCCCCCATACTATTTGCCCTGGCCATAGAGCCATCTGCTGCAAAAATTAGGCAGCACCAAAAGGAACGGGCACTTGTGTATCCATCCAGGCAACTCATAATCTCACTCTTTGCGGACAATGTAACACTCTACCTCAAAGATCCGCAAGAAAATCTTAACCCTTTACTAAGGGAAATCAGGAAATTTGGGGTAATCTCAGGCATAAATATGCATCAACTGGACCAAATCAGCTGTTTTCCCCACTCACAGATACAACCCCGTACGCTTTAGATTACTCATTGACATAGAAGTGCGAGGAAATCAAATACCTGGGGGTTCATGCCACCAGAAACAGGGAAGAACTAATGCGAGCAAACTATGGAGTCACGCTGGAAAAAGTCACAGAGTCCATCACGCGGTGGCTGGCCTTGCCCCTCTCCGTGACAGGGAGAAACTCCTTGGTAAAAATTATAATATTGCCCAAGTTTCTTTACCTTTTCTCTAATATACCATATAATCCTAGCAAATCCTTCTTCAGCTCGCTAAAAACACAAATAATCTGCCTGGTGGGAGGGGCAAACAAGTGAGGCTCGGCTTGGACACCCTGACATTGCCATACTCACAGGGTGGCGACGAGGTGCCTAACTTCGAACTCTACTACTATTGTGCTCAGGCACACTTCGCCACATGCTGGTTCCATCCCCCCCCTCTTCATGCCACACCTGCCAATAGAGGAAGGGTACATGCCCCCCTCGCCCACCTCAGGCTCTTTGTTCACCCCCAGTCGGGAGTGGGAGTGGGACCCCACCACGGTTGCATGCACTAACTCAGGTTGAAAGAAAATTGCTACCAAGCTGGATGTAACCAGGTTATACTCTCCCAAACTGCCTCTGATTTTTCAACCATCCACCCAGGTTACATACGAGCGACAGTCAGTTGATGCTAAAGAAAGTACAGTTCACCACGTGGGGCGTTTTCTACATGGAGGGTACCTTTCACTCCAAAGAGCAATTTATCGGCACAAACACCCCCACCACCATGGAGTTATTTATGTTTGTACGGCTTAGACAAAGCTTGAAGGCAGCCACTCCGGCATTTCCACCGGTGGTCATGTTCGCGCTATAGAAAACTTTCAAAATAAATGAATAAATAAATAAATAACATAAATGGCTCTATTGGGATGTACAAATAATATTGACACTGCATATAAAAAGTATTTGGCACTAGGATTTCTAATTGCTAAGCATATTTTGACGAGATTAAATCGTCACAGGGGTCCCGATCTCCATTTCTCCACCGGTGCAGCCGAGCACAGCGCTCTCGCCGGCTGGGCAAAGCGGAACCGCCATCTTGGGGGGAGGCAGGGTAGCGCTCCAGCTCCTGGACGCCTCCCGCCCTCCCTCACTACATAAGGAGTGTCAGTGATAGTGGAAACTGATTACTTGTTTTCCCCTGAGGCGGAAGCCGGGGGCATTTCTCTCTGCTAATTTACTAAAATCGAACCTGTGTGAGAGTATATGATTGTTTGCACATATACTGTTTGTGTGGTGATTTATGACCTCTGTGCAGTCGCGCTGACCGGCCTTTTAAAAGTTGTAATTATTTTAATTGTGGCTTTTTTAAAAATCGGACACTGACCGCCTGCATGTTTTGACGAGATTAAATCGTCACAGGGGTCCCGATCTCCATTTCTCCACCGGTGCAGCCGAGCACAGCGCTCTCGCCGGCTGGGCAAAGCGGAACCGCCATCTTGGGGGGAGGCAGGGGAGCGCTCCAGCTCCTGGACGCCTCCCACCCTCCTCCCACCCCCAACAAGATATGGATATAAAGAAACGGCTCTCCTGTCCGCGCAGCGGGCGGGCGCAGCGGGCGCGCCGATGGCGCCGAAGGCACGCCTAAGGCAAGCCCGTCTGCGCCCGTCCGCGCCGGACCCGCGCCCAGCGCCAGTCCCCCTGCCTCTCATACTTCCATGATTACCTGGTCCTCGGAGCAACTTGTACTGCTACGCCGCAACACTTGCAACCCGCCTAAACATTGTAACCCCCACACCTTGGACACCTGTTCTTATTCTTGCCTTGGGTGTAACCATCACATTCCCGCCTTCATTAAACGGTGTCCACCATCCAACAGTGGTACTCACTGCTCATCACCGTCTACCGTTCATGCTGGCGTAATTAACTGCCGGTCTCTTCCTGCACATGCATCCGACATTTGGCTTCTGCTAGATACGAACAAGTGGGATATTTTATTTCTCACAGAAACATGGCTTAAAGACTCGTCCATGCCAGATATCAACTTGGCCATTCCCTCTGGTGTCCGATTGGTAGGCATTAATCGAGACGGCACCAAACCTGGAGGGGGTCTGGCGATCATTGCAAAATCTCACTTTACACTGAGCTCGACTAAAATTGTTAACCTCGGTTTGATCGAGGCCATGTATTTTGCAATTAAGGACGCCGCTTGCACTATCTTTGCTGGTATCCTGGTATATAACCCCCTCCCCCGTTACTGCTTGTTCCCTCAGTGCCCTGTTGCACTCAATTGCAGACTTTTCCCTTAAACACTCGCACTTCACAGTGTTGGGAGATTTTAATCTTCATATAGATAATCCTTCCTGTGCTCAAGCCTCTTCAATTCTGGAAACCCTACAAGGACTGACCTTGTCCCAACTAGTTAAAGGCCCTACGCATAAAGCCGGTCACACATTAGACCTGATTTTTTCAAATCATCCTTGCATAACGGTCTTTCCTTCTCTCCCCCTTACATGGTCCGACCACTTTCTTATCCCCTTTCATATTGACAGACCTCCCCTTCCCCCTACCTCTTCCCTCAACAGAGATAGTGGTCGTAAATGGGTCAAGGTGACCTGTGAGGCTATTGAGTCTCAATTTCAGTTCCATTTTAATCAGACGGAGGATCTGGACAAGGAAACTGCGAGATACAACTCTGCCCTTACCTCAGCTCTTGATTCCATTGCTCCTCTTGCTCCCCTGGCGTCTGCCAGATCTCGTCCTTCGGCTCCCTGGTTCACCCCCCTCCTTCGCGAGGAAAAAAGCAAATGCAAAAGGCTAGAACGCATGTGGCGTCAGAAATACGATCCAGTGGCTAAACTGGCTTATAAATCTGCTTTAAATAAATTTCAAATGCTCAAATGTTCCTCCATGAGATCATATTTCTCCAGCCGTATTCAACAGGCGCAGAATTAGTCAAAAACCCTCTTCTCAATTGTGAAAGATTTTGTTACTCCTCTGGCCATAAAAACCCAATGCAGCCCTACCCAAGATCTTTGCAATGGTCTCTCTGATTTTTTTCAGGACAAAATTACTAAACTTGCCTCCTCATTTGTCTCAGTCATGCCCAACCCAATTCCAGACTCCTCTCTCCTTACGCAATGTTCCTTTAACTCCTTTAATGAATTATCATTTGATTCTGCCCTATCTCTTCTTCAGCAAGTCAAGTCTGGCTCACCTATAGACCCTGTTCCTTCTAAAGTAATGGGCAATCTTGCCCCAGTTTTAATTAATCCCCTTCTTTCCATTTGGAACTCCTCCCTGACCCAGGGTCATTTTCCTTCAGCTTGGAAACAAGCTAGGCTGCTTCCTATTCTTAAAAAACCCAACGCTGATCCCTCCCAATTCTGCAGTTACCGACCCATCTCGCTTCTGCCCAAGCCAGCTAAGATATTGGAGAAAGTTGTTCAGAAACAAATGGCCCAGTTCTTGGAAACAAATAAACTGCTTCACGATTCTCAATCTGGGTTTCGAACCGGTTACAGCACCGAGACAGCGTTGCTGGAAGTCTCAGAGACAATCAGGGAATCAGTGGATAGGGGTGAGGAGGCCATGTTGGTCCTCCTCGACCCATCCGCTGCATTCAACACGGTTTCCCATGTCATTCTTATATCTCGACTACAACAGCTGGGGATTGAGGGCACTGTCCTAGCATGGCTCAAATCCTTTTTATCCGGACGGACCCAAAGGGTACTGTTGCATCCATACCAATCCGCAGATAAACCCCTCCTGTGTGGCGTGCCCCAAGGCTCAGCCTTGAGCCCTTTATTGTTTAATGTTTACCTGCCCCCCCTCGCCAAGGTAGTTGAGTCTTCTGGAGTCAGGGTGGTCTCTTATGCTGATGATACTCAGCTTGTTTTTTCATTTAGAGACCATTCTGACTCCCTCTTTTCCAACTTTCGAAACTGGCTTGGCAACATTTGCACTTGGATGGCTGCTAACCATCTCGCCCTCAACACTGAAAAAACACAGGTCCTCTTTTTCAGCCAGAAAACTGCTCCCCCTTCAACTCTTTGGTGGCCTACCATTCTTGACCCACCTCCTGCACCAGTGCAATCAGACCGTAACCTGGGCTTTATATTTGATAATACCTTGTCCGGAAAAACCCAGGTTAATATAGTAGCGGCGGCTTGTTTTAATAAACTGCGCATGATCAGGAAGATCTTTCCCTATCTCCCCCAGTCTTCCCGTAAAACAGTGGTCCAGGCACTCATCACGTCACACCTTGACTATGCCAACAGCCTCTATGCCGGTGCCCCCCAATATCTCATTGATCGACTTCAAACTATACAAAACGCGGCTGCAAGGCTGATTGGCAACATCCCTCCTCGCAACTCGGTCAGAGCCTACCGAGAGGAGCTTCATTGGCTTCCGATTGCCCGTCGCATTGACTTTAAGGTTCTGACCCTTGCCTTTAGGGCAATTAATGGCATTGGCCCCTGCTATCTGAGCAAAAGGCTTAAAATAGCTTCTTCAGTAAGGCATCTGAGATCTAATAGTCTACGCCTGATGACTGTCCCTCGCTTCAGACTCACGCGTACTGGTGGCAGAACCTTTACCGTTGCATCCGCTAAGCTTTGGAACAGTCTACCCTTGGATCTCAGGTTTTCTGAATCAGAACAAGACTTCAGTCGTAAACTGAAAACATGGCTGTTTTCTAAGCACTAGCCAGCAAAGCTTCTGCAGACCTGCAGATTTTTCATGAACTCAGCAACCCCCTCTGTGATAAACAAGTAGTCTTAGCGCCGGGACACCCCCTCTGGAGGTAGCCGTGCGCTCTATAAAATTCTTAAATAAATAAATAAATAAATAAATAAGGTAGCGTGCAGATGGGGACGAGGTTAAGCTCCCAAATGTAAAGATTGGCTGCATGATCTCACAACATGGCAAGAGCAAACACTCAGCTATGCCGATCTACATCTGCCCACCTCCAGGCCAAGAGACATATGGGGTTCCTTGACAACATACTGTGACACAAGAGGGAGCCGAAGCTCAAGGGGGTACCACCCCCCAAGATAGTTGATAAGATACTACGGTCCATCACCCTACTGAAGATGTGAGTGAGCGACATCTGCTGTAGTAATCGAAAAGCGTACAGATATGCATACCCGTGGCCGCACGGCCAATGATATGCCAGCCAACTCATTGAAACACAAGAGTCCCTGACAAATATTGTCTATTACAATTCTAGGATGTATGCACTGCAGACCATATGCAGTAGTGAACATGTATAATTGAACCAGTAATAATGTGCATGACCGGGGGTTCTGTTCCTCGAGTTGGGATGTATTTTGGTTGACTGTATGATTTGTTACTTTTTGATTGCATTACTATGTATCATTGACAAAACTCAATACATTTTATTTTAAATGTACAATTTTGTACCAAAAACAACTAAGTGCCAAAGATAGACTATTGAATCAGTAGACCGAGACCTACATGTGATTTCAGGCTGACCTCCGTGAGCTCTTCAGATACACCAAGCGGGTTTGTCCTGTTTAAAGATTTATCTTCTAGTGTAGTTTTTTTGTGGAGCTCAAAATCCTCCAGTGGGCAAACCTGAAGCTGTATCAGAGGAGGGCTCACCAAAATCATAAACCTTTGCCGTGAAGTCCCCCTCACGGCTCCGGAAGTCTTAAAGTCCACAAATGTGTTAAATCCCAAATTTTCTGTGTTTTTTGGAGCAGCTCCTCTGGATCACTTTAAAGGCTTCCAGGACCTGAAGGACTGCACTTAGTGACAAGGACTTACTTCAGCAGAGGCACCCAGCAAGGTCAGGTGGGTACAGGTCAACTGGTCACTGAAGGAAAAGGGCTTCTTGCAGCAAGTTATGTCCCTTTAGCTACACAGTATGTCAGCCAACTGATCCTTGGAGTTCACTTCTTTTTCCTGGGTACAAGAGGGAGCAGGTCCAGTACTTCAGAGCTCCTCTGATGTCACAGAGAGCAAGTCCAGTTCTTTTTTGTGTTTCCATTGGTCCAGAAAGTTTTCTGATGAGGGTTCCTTGGGGTGCCACATTTATAGTTGGCAGTAGCCAGTGCGTGGGGGCTATTCCTGGACTCTCCCTAACCAATGGTAAAAAGTTCCCGAATGCAACCTTATTCCCTTTTTCAGCAGTCTCTTTCTCACCATGCCCTGCAATCCTAAAATCCAAGCTGGGGTACAGCACCCAGAAGCAAATGCGGCAGGAAGGCTGCAGGTGACTGCTATCAGCGTTTGGCTGGTTCATAAGCCCTTTAATTCCCTGAATTCGCTGGACACCCATACTGCCTGTGGAAGCCCTGTGCTTTTATGTGACATTGCTTTCTGCCTGGATTCATCCTGCTGGAGCTCTCTGGCTCGGACCACAGCGCTCAGAAGCAACTGCGATACAAAAGGGATGATGGACGGAGCGTTTGAGCAATTCAAACACTAACTCCCAGTCAACTGATCTGTGTTTAATCCATCACCATTCTTTAGCTCACTCAGCCACCCCAGTTCAGACATGGCCATATGCAAATCAGTCTGACCTGTGCCTCATGGGAACAGTCCAGCCCGAACTGCCAAGCCATGTTTTCCCTGGACCGGAAACAAGCATCCTGGGACCGGTTTCGGATTCATAATCCTCATCAGCCAGGCTATCTTGAATCCAGTGGCCAAGTGAGCAAGGGACTCACGTCTGAGCATACCCTGCCAACTTAGGGCGAATAAAGCGATACAAAACTGTTATTTTTGCATTTGTCACCCCGAGTGGGATGGGTATGCTCAGACGTGAGTCCCATGCTCTCCACACCACTGGAGTCAAGCTATCCTGGCTGAAGACGACTGATAGCCAGAAACGGTCCTAGGATGCTTGATTCCGGTCCAGGAAAGACATGGCTTGGCAGTTTGGGCTGGACTGTTCCCATGAGGCACAGGGTCAAGGCTAATTTGCATATGGCCTGTCTGAACTGGGGTGGTGTGGAGTGCAAAAAAACGATGGATTTAGGCCCAGATCTCTGTACTGGGGCGAATGTATGACATTGTTCTGCATTCTGTCCATCAACTCGTATATTTGCATTTGGTACCCCGAGTGGGATGGGTATGCTCAGACATGAGTCCCATGCTCTCCACACCACTGGAGTCAAGTTATCCTGGCTGAAGACGGCTGATAGCCAGAAACCGGTCCTATGATGCTTGATTCCGGTCCAGGAAAGACATGGCTTGGCAGTTCGGCTGGACTGTTCCCATGAGGCACAGGGTCAAGGCTGATTTGCATATGGCCATGTCTGAACTGGGGTGGTGTAGAATGCAAAAAAACGATGGATTTAGGCCCAGATCACTGTACTGGGGTGAATGTATGACATTGTTCTGAATTCTGTCCATCAACTGTTATTTTTGCAGAAGCAACTGCGGCAGGGAGACTGCAGCTAGTTACTATCCGTGCTGGGTGGCTTCATTAGCCCTTTAACTCCACCCAGCGCAGGACTCCTTTCCAGCCCGTTGGGGCCCTGTGCTTTCTGTCACATTGTTTTCAGCTTGGACTCATCCCACTGGAGCTCTCTGACCCGGACCACAGTACCCAGAAGCAACTGTGGCAGGGAGGCTGCAGGTAATTGCTATCCGCGCTGGGCATGTTCATAAGCCTTTTAACGCCACGCAGCACAGGATGCACCCGTCTATAACTGGGACATAATTTGTCTGTCAGCCATTCCTGTATTCTGCTAAGTATGACCATACTAAACAACTTTTGTCAAGGAGACTTATTTATATATTTAGTGTTTATAAAACGCAAACGTGACCCGTTAGGGTATCAGAGCGCTTTACAGGGATAACACGTTTTATACAAGTATGAAATAGTCAAAGAAATAAAAACATAAATAGTAGTTGAAGGAAGTGAAACATTTGGGGAATACCAGGGTGTATACAATGCTCAGATCATAATGCAGAGAAATCCAGCAAATACATTTGTGGGAGTACAAGGTCAGTACAAGATGGTTAGCAGCAAGTCAGTCCATAGTCTAGCGGCAACAAAAATAAGTAAAGCCACTGAGCGATGTGTGGAATGTATGATTTATGTGAGAAACTTGGCCATTAGGAAGGTTTTTGGCTTCCTTTTAAAATATTGACAGATAGGGACATTTTTTGATGAAAGACTGCAGCGAGTTCCAGATTCTTGGTGCGTGCCCAGAGAAAGCACAATTGTACATTTTTTCCTTTCAGAAGTGGGGCGGCTGGAGCACCAAGTCTGTGGCGGACCTGGAGTGTCTGGCTCCTCCACAAACCATGGTTTTATGGACGAGATATGCAGGGGATCTTGTATGTAGTGCTTTTTGGGTGATACATGCCAGTTTGATTTGGATTCTGGCTTCAAGAGGAAGCCAGTTCAGCGCCTTCAGATGCTGTGAGATGTGGTCGAATTGTTTTGAGCCTGTTAAAGAGTGGCGTTGGGGCAAGCTTTCAGGGGGGCCATGGAGATCTTGGGCAGGCCTGAAAGGGTTGAACATCCATATTCAATTCTGGAGATAACTAATGCATGTGCTGCCATTTTTAGGCCCGAGTCATCAAAGAAAGGGTTTAGGTTCCTCAGGTAGCTCAGGTGAAACCTTGCAGTTTTAGTCATCAAGTTGATGTGGTATCGCAAATTCAGATTGCTGTCTAGGATTATTATCCCGAGAAATTAGGCAGAGTCCACTATGGTCGGTGTGCAGTTTAGTGCTTTGATCGACTTGGTCCATTCCCGGATGTCAATGTTACTTTTAGGGGGTTAGATTTGAAGGAACTTCGTTTTTTGTGCATTTAGGTTGAACTGGTTACAGAAGAGCAACTGAGCTGTCAGCTTTAGGGCCTCATTAAAAGAGTAGTTCTCCTCTAGAGATGAGAGTTTGATGTAGATCTGGGTGTCATCTGCATACATGTGGAAGGAAATGTACGTAGGTACGTAGTAATTCAGCTAACGGTTCAAGGTAGAGATTGAAGAGGGTTGGGGAAAGAGTTGATCCTTTGGGGACTTGTGTTGGAGCAGATGGATTACTGTTTAATAAGAGTCTCTGGGTACGGTTCCGGTGGAAGGATCTTAAACCATTCGAGAACGGTTCCCCTTACTCCCATCCTGAATTGGAGCCGTTCAACTAGTTTCTCGTGGTGACTGTGTCGAATGCCGAGGATAAATCCAATAGAATTAAGAGACTTGTTTTGCCTTGGTCAAGGGCTTGAAAAGCATCATCCACAATATGGAGAATAGTAGTTTCTGTGCTGTGCCTGAACCCGCATTGGAATTCGTCTAGCAGATTGAAGATGGTGATATGTTGGCTCAGTTGAAGTTGCACACATTTCTCCAGAGCTTTCACTAGAAGTGGAATATTGGATATTGTCCTGGTATTGTCTGGAGTAGCAGGATTCAAGGTGTTTTTTTTAAGAGGAGGACGACTTGACCGGCTTTTAAAGAGTCAGGTATAGACCCTTGTAGTAGGGAAGCATTGATTATTGTAGTCCAAATGGGAATAATAAATTGGGAAGTCGCAGCCACGCAGCTGGAGGGGAGTTGGTCATTAAAGCGGTTATTTGGATTTAAGGAGGATAGAACTTTCGAGATGGAATAGCCGTCATATAACTTGAAGTTGAACCAGTGTGCTTGGTTCTTGGGTGTTGTCTCGGGGGGAGGAGAGGAGAGGAGAGGAGAGGAGAGATGGGAGCCGGCAGGAAGAGGTCGGATGTTGGTGGCGGAATCAAGTTCTTTTCCTAGGGAGGTCATTTTGGCTGTAAAGAAGGAGAAGAACTACTCACAGGTTAACGATTTTGAGGTTTCTTTGGAAGTTTTAGCAAGTTTGTTAGATTGGTGTTTGACCATTTCAAAGCGCTTAGGAGGTCTATGCTTAGCGTTTTCCACTTCCGATCTAAAGAACTCTTTTTTAGGTCTCGGCCTAGAGACGCGCAAAGCGCGTTCTTGGCAGACAACTATTGTGATCATGTCAGCCGCCAAAGCCGACAAAAGGAGACAAGAGCTGGGCACGCGCCCAGCAATCCTAATGGGAGAGGGAGCGACAAGTGCTGGCCACGCGCGGATTCAGTCGCGCGCCCAGCAATCCTAATGGGAGAGGGAGCGAGAAGTGCTGGCCACGCGCGGATTCAGTCGCGCGCACGCTCACGGCGCCAGCGTCCCTGCTGCCCGCCGATCACTGCTCTCTTCCTGGCCGGCATCCAGAAGTTTCGCAACGCAGTGAGGGCACTGAGAGGTAGGTGCTTGTTACAGTTTTCATCCATTTGGGGTATTCGAACCCGGGACAAATGTAACCACCCGCGTTTAAGAAGGCTCAGATGAATCGCATTTTGCACTGTCGGCTAACGTGTGTGGGCGTGCAAAAGGGTTAACTTGAATTGACGACGCTATGGGCCGCCTGACCCGTGCATGTGTTCGGGATATCAATTTTAGGAGTCTTCCTGGATAGGATTAGTTCAGATTTCATGATTCTATGGTCTATTCTACGTCTTAAATAAACCAGTCACACAAACTTTGGAAACTTGTGCCAAGTCTATACTTATACGGACAAACTGAGTGTGAAACCGAAATACATTTTGTATTATTTCACGCCGTTTACAACTGGTGTGTAAGTGTCGGCCGCTTTCTCTTCACAGTGCATTTTATCTGCTCTTGCTGTCGATTCTAGTTAGTGCTTTGTACTAAATACTTATAAGGTCCCACAGGCGAGACCTATTGGCTATGCCAATGCTTGTATTTAAAAGGATTCACAGCTCGAGATGCACAGCCACACACACACACAGCCACACACACACAACCACACACACACAGCCACACACGCACAGCCACACAGCCGCCACACACACACAGCCGCTCACACACAGACAGCCGCTCACACACACACAGCCGCACACACACAGCCGCACACACACACACACACACAGCTGCACACACACACACACACAGCCGCACACACACACACACAGCCGCACACACACACAGCCGCACACACACACAGCCGCACACACACACACACAGCCACACACAGCCACACACACACACACAGCCACACACACACACACAGCCACACACACAGCCACACACACACACAGCCACACACTCACACAGCCACACACACACACAGCCACACACACACACAGCCACACACACACACAGCCACACACACACACAGCCACATACACACAGCCACATACACACACAGCCACACACACACACAGCCACACACACATACACAGCCACACACACATACACAGCCACACACACATACACAGCCACACACATACACAGCCACACGCACACACACAGCCACACACACACCCACACACACCGCCACACACAGCCACAAACACAGCCACACACACAGCCACACACACAACCACACACACAACCACACACACACACAAACACACACACAACCACACACACACACGCAACCACACACAACCACTCACACAGACAACCACACACACACACACCCCCACACACACATACACACAACCACACACACAACAACACTGTCAGTGCACACTTTCACCAGGCACAGGCACCATCAGTCATCAGAGCACCCTTTCACTGGGCACAAACACCACCAGCCGTCAGTGCACGCTTTTACCGGGCCCAAACACCACCAGCTGTCAGTGCACGTTTTCATCAGACACACACCACCAACCGGCAGTGCACACTTCCACCAGGCACACACACCACCAGCCGGCAGTGCACACTTCCACCAGGCACACACACCACCAGGCACACACACCACCAGCCATCAGTGCACAATTTCTACAGGCACACACACCACCAGCCATCAGTGCACACATCAATTGTTAACGCATCCACAAATAACTATTGTAGCAATCGCAGTATGGCACACTTTACTTTCAAACATATTCATCTAAAGCGCAGCATGCCACCACTGCTACAAAAATAAATACACATTTTTTTGGCCTACAATTTATAGACTTTTGGTGCAGTTGGTGTTGCAATATTAAGCAATGCCAATAGCTCAAATTTAATTAACCCGAGACCTATTGCATTGTAAATGCTTGTTTGATTTGAGGATGTTCCAGTTGTAAGCATTTCTGGTCTGTCGGAGAAGTTTTAGTTGGGAGGCTGAGGGGTGCTGTCTCCAGGTTCTTTCTGTAAGCCGGAGGGTTCTCCTTCCATTGTTGAGGGATCCATTAAACCAGGGTTTTTTGTCTTTAACTCTGGATCTTTTTAGCTTTAGCTAGGGAAGATCACCAATTATGTCAGACATAGTCGAGTTGTAGTGTTCTGTAAGGACGTTGACCTTTGAGAGATTTAGGGGGTAGGAGGTCATTCTCGTAACGTGCAGCCGGCTTCTCGAGATCTAGGCTTTTTGTGTCCCTGAGCCAGAGATTTGGTTTAACGGGTTGCGCTGGCCTTGTCTTGTGGGTGCCAGGCAATAGGAAGGTAATAGCATGGTGGTCAGACCAGTTGCATGGAAGCCTGACCGCCGTTGCCTTAGCAATGATCCAATCCAGTGTGGCGCCTTTTGTGTGAGTTAGTAATGTGCAGGCTTGAGTAAGTGATTGGTCAACAAGGAAGTCTTTGAAGGCGTTAACCTGAGGGTCATTGAGGTCATTCCAGTGCAGATTAAAATCCTTGAGGAAAATTTCATTGGAGTGGGGGAAACGTTATCTGTAATGATTTCCATGAGGTGGTTAATGAAGATGTCGTTCTTGCCTGGAGGGTGGTAGAAGATGTGCAGTTTGCACAACTGGGTAGCGTTGTTACATATGGAGAGTGCAAGATATTTACAGGAGTCAGTGGGGTCAGCGTGAAGTTCAGTGACGAGGAGGTCTGAGCGGTAAATGCAAGCAATGCCTCCCCCTTTTTTCAAGCCTTACAATACTATAATTTATGGGTCTATAATTGGCTGACAAGTCACGTGGGGTCCTTTTTTTGTATGTAGGGATGATTTCAGACCCAGCCCATGTCAGAGGCAAAGGTGCCCCTTTCAAGAAGACAATGAGGAACAGTGAGAAATAGGCGCACCAGATGCTTGGCTCACTCTGGAATAGATCCCCAGGGATTTTATCCAGTCCCAGTGCTTTGTTTGGCACAATGCCTGGGCTGGGGTTGTCTGTTAATTAAAATCACAGCTAGGTGCAGAGATTTCTAATGGGGCCACCTCAGTGCTATCCTCCACCTCCCCTGTGCCTTTCATTGATTGTCCCAAAGTCTCCTGGTTTGTCAAATCATTATCCACAGTGGTCAGTTCTCCTTTCTGCACATACAAGCTGGAGAAGTGGGTGACCCAGTCACTGGTTAGTTTCTATGGAGCCATACCCATCCCTGCTGCCAGAGGACACCAGGTTCCAGAAAGCACAATGGTCTTTCTGACTAGCAGCAGCTAGGAGGCTCACCTACCTACCCCCTCCCACTCTCTTTTAGCAACGGAGAACACCTTTTTGTAGGAGCACCTTGTAATTACTTATACTCTAGAGTCTCAGTAAGTTCCTTTGAGAGAGTCCACTGTGCAAAGGGAGCCACTCACAGTTGAGGTATGGTATGGCGCCCCTTGCCACAGCACTCTCTCTCCCCTTTTTGGGGTAGGATCCAGTAGGTAGGCCTTGGAGTCTCAGAGACTCCTCTGAGAGAGTCCACTGCATGAAGGGAGCCTCTTGCAACGGAGTTGGGGGAACGATACCACTTCCCCTGGGATCACAGCTTACTGGACTTTGGACCTAACTATTACTCGTCTACATTATAGGCTCCACTGATTACACAATACTGGGAGATTTCAACTTCCCCTTGGAAGAACAGGGAAATCACGACACCTCCCAACTTACTGCTGATCTCCTCATTCTAGGACTTCAGCAACTGGTAAAGGGAACTACTCACCAGGCGGGACACACACTAGACGGTGTGTTTACCAATAACTCTCTCATCAAGATATTAGACACTCTACCCCTTACCTGGACTGATCATAGGGCCATCATATTCGCTATTGACACTTGCTCAGTTAACCCCCCCGCTTCCAGACCACCTAGCAGGGCAGCAATTCGTGCCTGGAAGAATGCTGATATCCCTCAGATGGCAAATATCCTGACATTATCCTCCCCTACTATAGGGTCCAACCCTGTCCCTTCAGCTTCTGACTTCCATGACTGGATTAGGAACGCTGCAGATCAGGTCGCCCCAGAAAAGTCCATCAAACCTAACAGAAGGTCGCCATCGGCGGCATGGTACACAGAAGAGCTTAGACTTCACCGACAACAACTATGTAACCTTTGTAACTATGTATCTTATACTCATGTAAAGCGCTCTGATACCTCCGGGTCTAGCCAGCGCTATATAAAACCTTTCAAATAAATAAAATAAATAATAAACCTGAATCAATGCCCTGTCTTGCTGTTCTATCGCTTTGGCCAGCTTGGACTTGTCATCTCTACAATGTTTTGTTGTACCAGGTCAATGGGCACTTCCTATCAGCTACTCGCTTGGTCTCAATAAAAAAAAGGTTTCTCAATTTTTCAATCAGCCCACGATGAATCTCAGAGATTGCCCCTAGTGGTGCTCCGGCTACCCATGCCTAAGACAGGGTCACCACGCCTTCCATACCATCGGCCATCAGACTATAGACCTGACTGAGGGTCCACTGCAACTTCTCCATGGTACTCCATTTGACCATACGTCTGTTGCTGGTGACTCTCCATATTCTGCCCAGTGGGTCTCCTGGTTGTCTGGCTTGCCTTTAACCCCTTGGACGCTGATGACGGAACCGCTCCGTCATCAGCTGCGGGTGCGCTGTGCTGATGACGGAGCGGTTCCGTCTGCGCGGCACGAATTCCGCGCCTGCTCTGGACGTTCTATTGAGCGGGGCGGGCCATGACGGAACCGCTCCGTCATGAGCACAGCTCAACCGAGGCTGGTGACGGAGCAGTTCCGTCACCAGCATGCGGCCGCCGCGCGGCCGCCCCGCCCCCTTAGCACTGCGGCGGAATAGCCGCCGCAGTGAAGGGGTTAATATTTAAACTAAGCTTGAGAACCAGGGCATTGTGGTCACTATCTTTACTGGGGCATTGCGACCATGGCCTCCAGATATGGCCATAGCTTAAGATCCACAATATGTAATCTGTTAAGCTAGTGTAAAATATGCGATTAAATGTACGAGTGTCTGTTCGGTCGGAGTTGGTACTGCCGTTTCAGACTTCTAATCCCCGGTTTAAGATGAGTGCATTGATTTTTACAGCAGTGGGTGTCAATTTATTAATAGGGATAATTTCAAGGGTTGGGACTGACCATATGTCACCCTCCTCAGTAAGGAGGGCTGGGATCTCAGAGCTCAGTGGTTTGAATTGACAGTGTAAGTCACCCCCCATGATTTTCCTGGCGTTGGGTGGCAGCGCAGCTAAGTGCGCATTTAGTTGATCTATTACAACAGGATCCTTATTATGTCCGGCAGATCTGCAATACACATTATAAAAAGAATACGTTTTGCCCTGGGTTACTGATAGACTGATGCAAGGTAGGTTTGGGTAATCCACCTTAAAGTTTCTCTACATACCTTACATAGTCGTCCTCGCCCATATTGTGAGTCCCTCAGAGGGCCTTCTGTTCCCAGCTGTTACGGCTTCCTTAGAGAAGTTAACATAGCATGCATGGTACAGGGGTTGCAGGGACCACATCTGTTGAAAGAGGCTTAAATCATGCTGCTCTATATATTCACACCACTCTGGACTGACTAATTTGGAGGCCAGGCCGGCTACATTGCAAGAGATTAGCTTCATCTGGGGGTCCGGAGCAGCAGGAAAGTCCCTACCCTCCACACCAATCATTAGGTTTGATGTGGCAGGGCAGACCGTCCCATCAGTGCCTGCTATGTGGATTGGCAGAATAGTGGTGTTGGTGTCCTCCTTTAGAGTTTAGGCCTTCTTGGTTAGGATTGTGGCCCGCTATGAAAGTTTGTTGGTTCTCATATCCATCTAGCTGTTGTCCTGCCACTATTGGGTGTGCTATGGGGCAGTCGATCCTTATACCTTGGAGGCAGTCTATGTCCGGGGACCCCACCTTGTTGCGCCCCTTGCCCAGCGGAATCCCATACTCAACCATGGGGTACGGGCCCTGATCACCCCCTAATGCTGTAAATGTAAGGGGCGGGGTTCTTAGCAGACCCACTCTCTGTACTGGATGAAGTGGCACCCCCGGATTCGGATCTTGCCTCATAAGGGCCAGGGGCTATCTTCTGTCTTCCAACAAAAAGTCAGCCTACACCAGCCAAAAAGTCAAAACGGTTGCGTATCAGTATGAAAAAGGCGTCACTCTGTCTCCTCTGGTTGGGGCAGAACTTAGATGGCAGAGGCTGGGTATACTCCTGTTGTATTAGCTGGTGAGTTTTAAACTGCTGTCTTATGGGGAAGCAATAGAAGTAGCCTAGGGGTTGCGGCTCTATGTGGGTCCCTGCTAGTGGTTTGCTGGCACTACCAAATATGATGCTTTGAGAAAAGGGTGGAAATCTAAAGTTAATAATGACACAGTCGACATCTCGATCTTCCCTCTCAGGCCCAATCCAAGCCACCCTTCTAGTTAACAGTATATTATTGGAATGTGAAAGGGGGATTCGTCTGACCCATACAAGCCGTCCCAGGGTTTTGTTATGGAGCTCATCGTAAGTCTCACCATGTCCTTCCCGCAAATGGTGGACTCCGGTTAAGACAACTACATACGGGCAGGAAGATTCATCACCAGTAATTTTGGGTTCCTCCTAGGGCCATGTGGGCTAGAATTGCCAGTATGTGATGGTCTGTCAAAAGTATTCTCTTGCTGCAGCCTGTGCTGCCCGAGCAGGAGGAAGGGCTAGAAGTCCTACAATCAAAGCCACGCCACTGGACCCAACTAGGGGGGATCTATGGGGGCTCTGGTTCGGGGTGCAATATGTTAAGGGGTAGCCCCTGCACACTCTGTATGGAATACGCCTTATTCGTGGCTCTCTGTGCTGCTCTAGGCTCCCTTGAAACGTGGGGGTTAGCTATGTCAAGCAAGGCCTGTGTCTGTCTACTGGCAGCCAGTTCTTTCTCAATAGCTACTAGGCGGTAACATATTGGAGTTAGTTGCTCCACTAGTGGCTGAGGGAGGGTGTATCTGGGTCAGACTTCAACTCTGCGGCAGTCTCTGAATGTAAGGACAGCCACTGTTAGTAAGCTCGATCTCTGTGCCAATCACCTTGATGGCTCTATGCAACATGCTGTCGATGGATGTAGTCTTAGCCTGGGGATTGTGGGCTGGATGGGTGTCTACGGTTTTCTTCCCACCCATCTTAGTTGAGATAGCTAACATAAGCAAGTGTAATTTGACCCACCCTCAAATATGAAAAAGTGGCATGACTGGGAGGCTGTTAAAAAAAAAAAAGGAGAGGGGGGAAGGGAGTTAAAATTTTAAATCTCTTCAAAGTAGGGCTTCAAGGAATAGCAGAGAAGATGAGCAGGTGCCCAGAATAACAACTGCGTAATGATAGGGCAGATCAATGTCACATTAATCTAATAGAGACATCTAGCTCCAGATTCCTTACTTTAGAATCCTCCCCAGGCACGAGACTGGATCCAGAAGTTTTTTCCCCACAGCACATCCTTCCGTTTGCAGAGGGTATCGCACAACTCCATATCAATGACGTCCACCAGATGTGACGTCGACAGAGTCCATATAACTCCCTCGCCGACGTGCTGACGGCAGTTCCTTCTTTTCCGCGCTTGCAACGCGGATCCGTAGCAGTTATGGCAACATTTTTCAGGCCCATCTCGATGTCTTGTCGAGACACTCTGTGCATCTTGTGATCGACAACTGTCGATCAAGGATCTTCATATTGTCTGTTTGTGGTGCCTCTGAGAACATCACATCTCTGAGGACTGCGGTTCCTTCCAGCGTCTTACACCAAAGGCATTGAAAGAGTGCCATGGGAAACTCCTGGCGCAGTTCTTTTCTGAGGAATCGTGGCATTGTCGCTTCTCACCAAAGACCACGGACCGGTTGAGGAGTTGTTAGGTGAGGTGTCACCTCCGTCGACCTCAAGGAGAACTCAGAGAAGCCAACGGTTGAAATGTAAGTCTGACGCCATCTCCCATCCTTCCATTGAGGAGCATTTACAAGAGTCTATCCCGCACCAAATTTACCGAATCGGTAATTTACTGAATCGGTAAATTACAGATTTCTTAAATACCGATTCGGTAAATTACCGAATTCCTAATGTAGGGAGCACTTAAATGAGTGCTTATCCCATGTTAGGATTCGTTATTTACCACCAACTACAAGTTGGTGGTAAATAACGGGGAAAAAAAACAAAAAGCAATTTTGTGAAAATTGCTTCAGTGCCATGTTGCAGACATACATGCCCCTAGGGCATGTATGTCTGCAACATGTGCACCCATACACAATTGAGGGGTGCAACAGCGTGTCAAAGTGACACCCTGCGACCCTTCAATGTTTTCCCCCTTTTACCGAATCTGAATTTACCGATTCAGTAATTGCCATTCATTCCTATGGGCCTCCAGGCCCATAGGAATGAATGGCAATTACCGAATCGGTAAATACCGATTCGGTAAATACCGATATTTACAGATTCAGTAAAATTTACCGAAAAATTACCTACATACTATTTACCTATTCTTAAATACCGAATCGGTAAAATTCGGTATTTAAGAATAGGTAAATAGTATTTACCTACATCTGGCCCATCATTTTTTACTGCCAAAGGTTTTGTGGCATTAGTCTCCTTCTGGTGCACCCTCTGCACCCAATTGGAGCCTCACAGGTGGGGTTGCCTTTGGTGACAGTGGGGTGATTGGAATCTGTTATCGGAATAGAGATGTTGCTGGTGGACAACTCTTCGGGGTTCACACCTTCGTTGTCTACTCAGCCATTGCTGGTCTAATCGGCCAGTGACAATGGTGGCGCCGCTGAATGCTGATTTCATTCCTATTTCTGACTTCGAGACAATGCCACAATAGCGTCGGACGGTGCCCGGGTCAGCGCCACAGTACTGTCTTCTTTGGATGACTCCTTCTGGTGTTGTTCAGCCCTTGTCTTTTCCATAGGAATACACAGTTTGGTAACTGAAGGAGAGAATATTCTGGGTCAAAACCTTTTGTATAATGCTGGCCAACCTTCTGAGGAGGAAAATTGGCTGACTGAACTGGATGAGGTTAGTAAATTAGAGTCCTCTCCAGTTTCAGATTTCTACTTTCCCCACCTGGTATGGCAACGGAGGAAAGTTTTCCTTTGGCTGAAATAATGAGAAGGGCAGCTGTGAAGTTGGATTGCCAATTCCCCTCAGTGGAATTGTCCAAGGATCGTTTGGTGAATATTCTTCATCAGGGTGAGACAGAAGTGGAGCCTGAGCTCCCTTTTAATGAGTCTCTGTTTGACCTGTTCTTAGGAGCTTCGGCAAAACCTGTGACGGGAGCTTCAGTTGACTGGGCTGTGACCATAGGATTCAACCTGCCCCTGGGGACCCTGGTTGTGTCCTGTGACATCTCACTACAAAAGAGCTGGTGGTTCAAGCTGATACAGCTTCTTAGGACCCTAATGCCCTTCCCTTGGTTTCATCAGGCAAATAATCTAGATGGTTAGAAAGTTGTGGAAGGAATATATTTTCTTCTGTAAGTTCTGCTTTGAGGTCTTTAATTATTGCATGTGTTATGAGAAGATTTTCTCATGCTTTATGGGATTCAGTGGCACAAAGCTACCTTCTCTGCTGGAGGAAGTCAGAAATGAGCTATTGCTGGTGGTGCAAGATGGTTGAGAGGTGGTGAGATTCACCATCAAATGTGGTATGGACACCACTGACTCTGTGGGTAGAGCGATGGCTCAGTCAATTACTCTGCGCAGTCATGCATGGCTGTATCAGTCTGGGCTTTCAGAACCTGTGCATGAGGGCCTAAAAGATATGCCGTTTGATGGTGTCCATTTTATTAGTGAAAAGGTTGATTCGGTTTTAAGACGCATCATAGCTGGTAGATCCGATAAGTCCACTCGAGTTACGTTCGTAAGCTTGAGTTTGGGTTTGGTCTTGTGTAGCGAGGTATCTACACAACTGAGTTAGGATATGTTTCATCTGGTACGCCCTGGATCGTGTTTTGTTTAGTGCAGATACCTGGTGTTTTTAATCCCAGGCAGTTGGCATTGCAGAAGTTGTGTTCCGCGATAAGTGTTTTTTTTTTGTTATTCTGCTAGCAGCAAAAGTGCTGGATTCTGTAGATGACAGTTTTTCAGTGTTGCCGACGGCATGATTTATCGGGCCATGTCGAACGAGGGAACACCATACTCCATTGGAAATACTGTAAAATTACATGAATATTGGGCGCTAAAAGATTGTAAAATCAAAGAACAAGATTGTAGAGCCAGTGATTTGAAAGGCAAGGATGTTTGAAATATATCTGAAATTGAATCAGGCTAACTAGATCACGCAGCACATACTTCATCAAGGAAATCTGGTGAGCTATGCGCCAGAATCCAGTCAAATTTCTGTAAGATCCTTTGAAGGCAGATACATAAACAGCAGTCAATATTCAAGCCCTGATGATGTCCTTTTAGGACGAACCGCGTTGGCTGATGTATTGTTTGGAATTTGCTTGGAATACGAATTATAATAATAGAGAAGAAGATTGTGACAGCTTTTGTTATATGGATTTTGAACTGTGATCATAGAAAAAAATAAAAAAGAAAGAATCTTCTTGAATTTAACATACTGCCTAAGGACTTATTATTGGAAGACTCCCAAAAATTTTGGATGGTTGAAAATCTTTTTGAAATTGTTTGGCGCTCCTCTGATTCGCATTTATTGTCTTAGTTATTTTTGGTACTGAAGTGGTGGACCACACAGAGTGAGCTCCAGTGTTCATTATAATAATTTTTCCACACATCAGTATAATCAAGTAGTGCGCCCAAGGTGCTTTACCCTAACCGCTTACTTGTCTTAAATACTCTGGAAAAGAGTTCAGGCTCAAGAGTTATAACCTTATGGTATATACTATACTCTTTGTGGAGTATTGTTTGTATGCCGTCGTGAGCATCTTTAAATGTGCAATTATGTATTTATACATTTATGTGTTTATATATATATTGGTTGAGCAGGGTTTGCTCAGCTTATGAAATTTTAGTCTCACGTTCTACTCTGTGCACGGTTAGTGCTCTGTAGTATATCGTATATGTCAGTGAATTTTGGTTCCCCTTGATAGGTACTTTTTAATTTGTACCCCATTTGAGTCTGTGCCTTTTAATGAGAGACTTATGTGCAAAGACCCTCATAATACGCTTGGGTAATATGATAAAGTGTCTATTATGTGTTTGTATGGTAAGGCTCTAGAGCGTCTATCTCAAAATTCCTTCTGATATTTCTCAGGAGGTAGCTGGTAGCCTACATTATTATTAATGTGGCTTTGACTTTTTCTCTAGTACTTGCCTGACAATCATGTGCTAGATGAGGTTCTCTATGTCTGCTAGATGTAGAACGGTATTATCCAAAACCTTATCTTGGGAACCTTTATGACATTATGTTGCTATTCAGGTTCTGTCTTCTGATCAGTGCTATTGAGCATGTTCATGTTCTCTCAGCATGATTGATTGTTTACTTTCCTAGTATTAATCAGGTTATTATTAGTCTTCAGGCAGATTCAGTATCTTAGGCGATACTATTACTTCTGTTGGAAAAGCTTATTTATTTTTTGGACTGTCATAACGCTGTGCATTATTGCTAAAGATTTTTTTTCTTTCTGAAGAATTTTTCCCTCTAATGGTGTGCCGTTTCTCCTCTATGAAGAATTAATATAGGTTGCTCCTTAAGGGGGAGAGGCGTGAGCCTCATAGTTTCTACCTTTTGTAGAGGACTTTTATTCCGGACATTCAGGGTCATTGCTCTCTTACAGATCAATTCTTTTCATTATCTATCTGTCTATAGTTGCGGGTGGAAAACTCTTTTCCTTATTTTCTGCCTCTAGGGGATGTTAGTTGGGTTCATACATTGCAAAGTTTGTTTCCTAGAGGGTTAGACAAACTAATGTTCATCTTTTTTAGTGGTCGGATCATTTACCAGACCATCAGTAAATGGTCTCTATTCATAAAGTAAGGCCTTGTGGAGATCTTGCTTCAAGTTAGATTATCAATATTTCTTATTGTTCTTGATATCTTATTCGATTTTATGCTTCCATTGTTTAATGGGGGTCTTTTAAGCACCCTGCATTACTCTGATGGGTTGGATGTTGTTGCTTTTCTAAGGGTCTGATTCCTCTATAATCGCATACTGTCATGTCACTGTTGCCTGCGGATTATTTGTCTTTATTATCCATCTTAAATATACGTTTTCTTTTGTTGATACAATAGGAGTTTAATTATTTTCCTCCTATGTCTCCATATATACAAAAGTATATACATATATGTGTGTGTGTGTGTGTTATACTTTTTACAAAAGTGTGTGTGTATATATATATATATATATATATATATATCTATATCCTACTGGCGGTCGCCAGTAGGTAGTTATAGTTAAAACTTAGTTTCCATAAGAAATATGCAACATTCTATTTGGAATAACTTTGGCGCCGGTGGACGAATCTTCGCAAATTTCTCCAAGAAAATGGCCTGCTTCACTCCGCTCCTTCCCTGAAAGTTTGGGGGTAATTCGTGAAGCGGAGGTGGAGAAAAAAGGGGGGTCCCAAAACGTGTTTTCCCCATGCAATTTTCCATAGGACCTTTAGCCAGGGCTACAGCCCGAACGGCTGAACGGAATTACACCAAATTTGGCAAAAAGGTAGAGTTTGGTTCGCAGATCACGCTTTTTGTTAAATGGTGTAAATCCGTTCAGTAGTTCCTGAGAAAATCATAAGTGAAATCATAAGTATATCTAGAGGTGGATACGGTAAGCTTACTGTTAGCTTACTGTACTCTGTACCTTCCGGAGCACGAGCTGAATGCTAATTGGCTGTCAGCACTCCAAACCAGGAAGTGTTGGCGGCCATCTTATGCCTCGGTAGAACCGAGGCACAAGAAAGCAGAGAAACAAACATGGAAAACGCAAAAAGGGGGCAGGGTAGAAACACCCTGACCTCCTAGGCCTGCTCAGGGGGTCCCACAAGGACCCCCAAGGCCCTCAAAAATGTATTTTTTTTTTATTGCGGGGTATGCGTACACACGTTAACTCTGCGGAAAAAAAACAGCCTGTGTCTGCTTTTTTTAAAATTAGCCCCCGAGGTGACCAAATCCCGGGGGCAAAATGAATAAAAAAGTGTGTGGGGGGGTCCCAATCCCCCCCCCACATGTCCCGGGGACTACCACCTCCCCGGGGCACGTATATGTAAAATAGGGGGGTCCGTGATGGACCCCCCAGCCCCGGGCACCATCACCCCCCAGGGCTTTGTTGATGTTGGGAGGGGGGCCGTGCGGCCCCCCTCCTGGAGCCCTTGATGGCCCTGGGGACCGCCACCCCCCAGGGCCTGCTCCTGCATTGTCCCGGGGTGCCAGGGGGACACTGCTGTTTGCTGTGGTAGGGCGGGAGCCTCGCAGCTCCCACCCTACCACAGCAAACTGCTTTGATTTTTGAAAGAGAGAACCTGCTCTCTCTCTTTCAAAAATCAAAGCCGATTGCTTTTCTGTATGGGGAGCAGCATGTTAGCTGCTCCCCATACAGAAAAGCAATGCCGGCTCCCGCAGGGTGTGGGGAGCTGGCAGGGACCGTGGGGGACCCCCCCACGGCCCCCAACGAGGAAGGCCAGGCCCCGGGGGATGGGGTCCCCGGGGCCAGAAGTGGCCCGGGAGAGGGGCCACGAGGCCCCCCTCCCAAAAAAGCCAAACCAAATTTAAAATAAAGGCCGGCCCCGGTGGATGGGGCCCCTGGGGCCTTTAGGAGGGGGGCTATGTAGGCCCCCTCCACAAAAATTTTAAAAGTAAAATTGGCCATGCCCCGGGGGATGGAGTCCCCGGGTCCGGAATTGGCCAAAAAAAAAAAAAACATAAAATTGGGGATTGGGGGCAGGCCCTGGGGGATGGGGTCCCCAGGGTCAAAAAAAAAAGAAGAGGGAGCTACACAGCACCCCTTCTTAAAAGTAAAAAAAAAAAAACTGGATCGGGAGGAGGCCACGCCCCCTCCCTGCACCTCTCTGCAAACGCGACCCCTGGCGCGTTTGCAGAGGTGGAAGTACTTCCACTTGCATACTTGGGGTCCCTGGGGGCCAACTAGCCCACCAGGAACCTGCAGTATGGCCCTGGGGGCTCCCTTGCAGAGAAGTGTAATGAGGCCACAACCCTTTTCACACCTCTCTGCAACGCAGCCCCCTGGCGCACACTGGAGGTTCCTGGTGGGCTAGTTGTCCCCCAGGGATCCCCAGTATGCAAGGGTAATTAGTTCCCCCTCTGAAAAAGCGCCCGGGGGCTGCGTTGCAGAGAGGTCTAAAAAGGGGCGTATCCTCTTTACACCTCTCTGCAACGCAGCCCCCTGGCGCACACTGGAGGTTCCTGGTGGGCTAGTTGGCCCCCAGTATGCAAGGGGAATTAGTTCCACCTGTGAAAAAGCACCAGGGGGCTGCGTTGCAGAAAGATGTAAAAAGGGGCGTGGCCTCTCTGTAACACAGCCCCCTGGCGCACACTGGAGATTCCTGGTGGGCTAGTTGGCCCCCAGGGACCCCCAGTATGCAAGGGGAATTAGTTCCCCCTCTGCAAACGTGCCTGGGGGCTGCTTTGCAGAGAGGTGTAATGAGGCCACGCCCCTTTTTACACCTCTCTGCAACGCAGCTCCCTGACGCATACTGGAGGTTCCTGGTGTGCTAGTTGGCCCCCAGGAACCCCCAGTATGCAAGGGGACTTAATCCCCTAACTTAGAACGCGTTACGGGGCATGTTTGCACAGTGGTGAAGGTAGGGGGCGGGGCTTGAGGTGACGTGTGCAAACACGCTCTGTGGCACGTTTTAGCTTGGGGAATCTATCCTCTTCAATCCAGAGGTCCCCTAGGGGCCAACTAGTCCAACGGGTACCTCTAGTAAGTGTCACGGAGCTATTGAGCAAAATATTCCTCTAAAATCAACCGAACTACGAATTCCCATTTACTCACCTGTTATCACGAGAAACGTCAGTGCTGCATCTTTGAGCCCAGGACGGACCCTGAAAAGTAATTGTAACCATACTTATAGTAACTTGAATTTCCTTCCATAGGCTAACATTGACATGTTTTACTTGGAAATTCTTCTAAGGGTGGAGTTTTGGAACTTTAAAAAATTCCTCTAAAATCAGCCGAACTACGAATTCCCATTTACTCAGCTGTTATCAAGAGAGAACCTCGGTGCTGTATCTTTCAGCCCACTACTGATCCTGAAAAGTAATTCTGATCGTAGTTACAGTAACTTGAATGTCCTTCCATAGGCTAACATTGACATGTTTTACTTGGAAATTCTTTTAAGTGTGAAGTTTTGAAACTTTAAAAAATTCATCTAAAGTCAGCCGAACTACGAATTCCGATTTACTCACCTGTTATCAGGAGAGACCTCATTGCTGCATCTTTTAGCCCACTACTGATCCTGAAAAGTAATTCTAATCGTAGTTACAGTAACCATACTTACAGTAACTTGAATTTCCATCCATAGGCTAACATTGACATGTTTTACTTAAAAATTCTTCTCAGTGTGGAGTTTTGGAACTTTAAAAAATTCCTCAAAAATCAGCCGAACTACGAATTCCGATGTACTCACCTGTTTTCAGGAGAGACCTCAGTGCTGCATCTTTCAGCTCACTTTCTGTTCCTGAAAAGTAAATTTAACTATACTTACCAGTAACTTGAATTTTCTTCCATAGGATATCATTGCCTGCTATATAAAATATATATCAATTAAAAAAATATTTTAAAAAAATATATTACAATTTCAATATTTTTAAAAACATTTATTTTTCAATTTATATAAAAAATATGTAATGTAATTTAAAAAATAAAATATCTAAAAATAAATCATTTAAAATAAAGTAGTAAATCACTATAAAAAAATTATAACAATTAATACATTTAAAAATGATCATTTACAAAACCTTTGAAATTCACTGAAAAAACCATAGGTTTCAGCCACGTTATAGTTAAAAATTAGCATTTAAAAAACCTTATAAATTCACTGAAAAAAAACATAGGTTTCACCCGCGTTATAGTTAAAAGTTAGCATTTAAAAAACCTTAGATATACATATATTTAGATATACATATATAAAACATATTTATTTTTCAGAAAAATACACATTCACTGGATGATGTCACCAGTGATGTCATCAGTGATGTCATGAGTGATGTCACTGACCATGTCATGAGTGATGTAGTAATATGTGACATAATCAGCAGTGCATTGCGGGGGCGCGAGTTATAGTTAACTATAACAGGGGAATTTCAATGGTTTTCAATGAGTGAAATATCCAGCTAACTATAACATGTGTGAAACCTAAGGTTTTTCAGTGAATTTCTAAGGTTTTTTAAATGCTAATTTTTAACTATAACGTGCGTGAAACCTATGGTTTTTCAGTGAATATATATATATATATATATATATATATATATATATATATATATATATATATATATATATATCCAATTACCGCTCCGGTGCTTGGTCACCAAAAGAGAAACACGAACGCTGTAATAACTGTTCTCACTGCCGGCCGCAGTGACTTTTATTATAACCAGATGCGCATAATGTCAGGCATATATATATGATATTCTAGAGGTGCTTGTACATCTATAGTTCTTTTTCCTATGAGAGGACTGCATTCTATGTCGTTAGGGGCTAATTTTGTCTTTGACTTCGTTTTTATTATGTACATTTGTTTTCTCCATGATGGATGGATTTTCTGAAATTCACAGGTTTGAACATGCTATTTGGACTTGAGTATATAACCAAATGGTTGAGGGTAAAATCTTATTGTCATGAAGTAATATCTTTCCCATGCTTTCATTCTCTTATAATTTTTATTACTGTGGTTCTGTACACAGTTATTTTGAAGTGTCAACTTCGAAAGCAGTTTTGTCTTACTGACCGGGGTATGTTATTCCCATGGTTTGAATGTCTTGCAACTTTAATTACCCATGGTCCCTTCTAGGGGACTTTATATGGTAGGGTATATTTCTGCTAGTCTACATTTTTATAGATTTTCTGTCTTTTTTTCCCTTGTTCTGGACCCGGTTGGTCTTAGTAAGAGACTTTCAATGGTTCGCAGACTCTCCTCCGGGGATGGTATGGCTTTGGCATTTGATTCTGAAGTAAGAAATCTGTCGCTAGATGTTTCTATCAGATGAACAAGTTACTTACTTTCGGTAACGCATTATCTGGTAGAGACAGGATCTAGACGCAGATTCCTTAACAGCCCTTCCATCCTTCCCGCTCTGCGAACAAAGTCCTTTTGGGTCTCAATTGGTTTTTGTTGGTCTTTTACATCATTAAAAAAAAGATGTGGGTAATATATATATGAGGTCTCTTTCAATTCAAAGTTTTCATTAGGATATTCATATACTGAATTATGGTTAGGAATTTTTGGGGTGGAGCTTGCCAGCGACCAAGATGGCCGCTTGAGCCTTGGGCTCCATCTCGCTGTGCAAACTATCCGATATTATCCTGCATCATTAGATCGTACCTGAACTGCCAAAGTACCCCCGATGAGCAAAAGAGCGGCGCTCCTGAAAGGTGCGCGGCAGATCGAGCTCGGTGACAGTAGCCCGAAGATATCCTGCAGAGTAGCGAGGGGAAGCGGCGGGCCGCGGAATCGCAGTCCAGAGTGCTGGGCGGAGCGGAGCTGCGTCGCTGTACGTATGGCACAGACATCTGAGGAGGCCTGGGGTTTGCCCTGCGACGGAGCACGGATGCCCTGAAGAGCGAGTGCGCAAGGGGTGAGTGAGGTGAGCGGCGCTGCCCCCCCCCATCTCAACTGTGAGGACACCGAAAGACTAGAAGCACCGGGCGGTGGAATTGGAGGCGGGAGCTGGGAGTCGCGGCGCTGTGCTTGGCGCTAGCGGCTCCGGCTCTGGCGGCTGGAAATCCGGGAAGCCCCGCTGTGAGAAGCGGTGGAGCTAGCTGAGACGAGACTAAGAGGAAACGCGGGGGAGTGCATGGCGGTGCCGCTGGAGTGAGGGCCACAGCGTGGGAGTGCAGACACCACACGTGGTCCCCTGGAGGAGGCGGCAGCATTACGAAGCTAGCAGTGTGAGGGCAGGCGCAGTAACACACTAGACCTGAATGAGTGGTTTGACTGTTGCGAGGAGCACTGGAATCACCAATTACGCAGCAGCAAGGGGCAAACTGAGGATAGGGACGACATTGAAGGTCATTTGAGGTGGAGTGTCACTAGTGAAGCCTGCACGGACTGGAGTGATTTGGAAGGACCCCCCCCCCTCCCCCACGCCGGCACCCGGCGGGCAACAGCACGGCGAAACGGAAACGGGAGCCATGGGGAAAGCGGTGACGCTCTGAGAGGCACGGCGCTGGCCCAGTATTGAGGAAGCAAGAGAGCAAGCAACATGAAGTGCTGGCCCAAGAACCTGAGACAGGCGGCGTACAGCAATAGCGGAAAGGCAGCGGTCTCTCGCGGAGACAGAGAACCAGTGGTGAGCTAGAGAGGGACAGAGCAATGAGCCTGGAGCAGGCCTAATGTTAGCGGGGCCTGAACGGTGCAAGGTCACAAACGACATATATACAGCACATCTGAAAGCACCCCACAGGGGTCCTTAGCCAGCATGGGCAGAGGTGATAAAACACAGAGCAAGCTGTCCTTTGATCAAAGACGCTCGAAATCCCAGGACACTGCGGACGCGGACAGAGAAAGGATGCAGGATGGCGAGAACTACGCTACAGGCACAGACATTAAAAGCTTACTCTTAGCCATGGAGAAAGGCTTACAAAGCAGCATGGCGTCCTTAGGCACGAAAATAGACGCTCTGACCTATAGAATGGACAGGATGGCAGAAAGGATTGACAAACATGCGGAAAGACTGGACATGTCGGAAAGAAGGATCGCAGAAGTGGAAGAGGCGCACACTGAGGTGGACACAGATAACAAAAAACTCGGGAAACTCATGCAAACCCTGCAGGCTAAGACTGAGGACCTGGAGGCCCGCTCGCGATGATGCAATCTGCTTACCACGGGCCTGCCAGAAACGACCCCCACAGGTAACATGGAGCTGTTCGTCCAGAAGCTATTAGTCGCCCTGCTCGGAGAGGGAGTATTCTCGCCAGTGTTCGTAGTGGAACGAGCGCGTCGCTCGCTGGGCCCCTGACCGCGTCCTGGAGCCCTTCCGCGCCCCATAATCGCAAAACTGCTCAACTATAGAGACAGGGACTCTGTGTTACGCCTCGCAAGGGAAAAGAAGTCGTTGTAGTTTGAGGGCTCAGAGATCTCACTCTCACTCTGAATGACCAGGTTGGGAGCGGTCAGCTGTGGGAGGGGGGCAGGGGAGGTTGAGTGCAGGGGGAGGATGTTGGGACGTTGGGGGGGATTGTTGCGGGTTATGCATACAGTGCAAAGCGCAGAAACGCCCAGAGAGCGTGCATACACGATGATCAAAGTTGGCAGCAATGGCGGGTATGGCTGAGGCTGAGAACCCTAGGCAGGTAGACCCGATTAGAGCACTCATGTGGAACATCAGGGGACGTAACGACTACCGGAAGCTTCGGATAGTTCTGAGCTACTTACAGGCAACAAGTGGACGTTGCACTCCTACAGGAAATCTACCTTACACAGACCACCACAATGTTACATTAGCAGGGGGCTAGAGGGGAACGTCACATCGGCGGGCTTCACAACACATGCAAGGGGGGGTACTTACATGGGTGAACCCTAAATCAAAATACACATTGGAGCTGTTGAGGGCGGACCCGGAAGGAAGATTCGTTATATCAAAGTGCAAGGGACAGGGGCTGGATTTAGTGTTAGTTAATGTGTATGGACCTAATTATGATTGCCCGGAGTTCTATGCATCCCTCGCAGCGACGGCCCGTAATTACAGTAATGTACAGTTTTTGTGGGGTGGAGATTTCAATCTGGTTCTCAACACAGGTTGCGGAGTAGAAGACAGATGAGGGAGAAGCCTCACAGATGAGGCCAATATAGCACAGAGATTATACAGATCTGTACTCGTCCAAGAGTGGCAAACTAGAAGAGGAAATTCTAGACTACTTGGAACATATAGAGCTCCCCACCCTCACGAACACGCACAGAGAATTCTTAATGCTTCCTATAGGGAAGGATGAAATTGTGGAGGCTCTTGCGAGTACGAGGTCTGGTAGTGCCCCGGAGGCGGATGGGCTCACGGTAGGATTTTATAAAACGTTTCAGGACTTATTGCTTCCACACCTGTTGACACCGATGACCTATGTGTGTCGGGATGCATGCCACAGTCGATGAGAGAGGCGATCATGGTGGCTATCCTCAAGCCGGGGAAGACGCCCGATGAATGCAGCTCGTACCAGCCCCTCTCCTTACTAAACGTTGTCACAAAGATATTTGCTAAGGTGCTGGCGAATCGGTTGGCACTCCTGGCTCCGTTGCTGGTCGCGCCGGAACAGGCGGAATTCATCCCGAGCAGAAATCTCACATAGAACATACGCACAGTCTTTGGCACTATGCAGCACGTAAAGCAGGACACGAAGGCTGTTGCAGTGTTCCTAGACATGGCAAAGGCCTTCGACTCGGTGAAATGGCCCTTCATGCGGCAGGTATTAACGAGGATGGGGCTAGGATTGCCGTTTTTACAAATGATTGGAACCTTTTACAACAGGCCTAGGGCGAGGATTCACCTCGGTAACCTGGTCACATACTCCTTTCCTATATGCAGGGGACCCGCCAGGGGTGCCCGCTGTCTCCCCTGCTGTATGCCCTGGTAGCAGAGCCATTAGCGTGCGCACTGCGGGAATACCATGGACACGAGGGCATAGGCTTCCCTACCTACAAGATTGTGGGCTCTATGTATGCATACGACACCTTGTTATACGTCCGAGATCCAGAAAATAATTTATCTGCGGTGCTCCGGGAAGTGGTGCACTACGGTGCTCTTTCTGAACTGAAGGTGAACTGGACAAAGTCATTGGCCTTCCCCCTTACTCCGGTCACGCAGGAATTCGACATGGAATTTCCGCTGCAGTGGACCACGACTCGATTAGGTATCTGGGCATACGGTTGCATACCGATTCCGAGATAGTGTTCAGAGAGAACTACGGCGTGGCCATTAGTGAACTGGAGGATGATGTAGAAGCCTGGTGCAGACTCCCGCTTTCTCTTCTGGGCCGTATCTCCGTCATGAAGATGGTAGTGCTCCCGAGAATGCTGTTTCTGTTTACAAACCTCCCAATGGTACTGCCTCGTGTATTCTTCCAGAGACTGACTCAAATTATGATAAAACTTGCGTGGGCGGGTAAGCAACCGAGGGTGCCGTGGAGGATTCTCACGTTGCCGTACAGTATTGGGAGCCTGGGGGCCCCAGACCTGGAGCTTTACTACAGGGTGGCACAGGGGTCGCACATGCACACCTAGGTGCACGGAGACGCTCATATCCCGCATGTTCGCATGGAAAAACTATTTGCAGACCCACTCCCCCTAACTGCAACGATTTTCAAACCTGTTGACTGCAGAACTGGAATACTAGATTCCATCACAGCCACCAACCACGCTTGGCATAGTCTCCTGCAACATCATTGTTGTACTCTCCAAGTATGCCGGTGGAATGGGCCCAATGGCTGACCCCCTGCAGAGATAAGGGAGTGATAAGCGCCCTACACAAGGTAAACATCCTGATGGCGGGGAACCTATTCCGGGACGAGAAGGTGAAGACTTGGGATTGAGTCTGGGGGGGCGGACTCATTACTACAACGTTTCCAATATTACAGAGTATGCAGGGCCCTTTTGGAGCAGCTGGGTGACGACCTCACAGAACCACCAGAGGTCCCTGAACTTACCTATGTGATTAAGGCCGAAACTCCCCGAAAGTTTGTGACAAATCTCTATAAAATAGCAATGTCCCATAGGGAGAACCAATACACGGCCGCAAGGCTAGCATGGCAAAGAGACTTGCAGATTACGATAGATGATGACATGTGGCACTATTGCTGCATGAACACCAGGCGGATTTCACTAAATGGCAAGCATAGGGTGGTACACTTTAAATTCATTAATAGGGTGTATGCAGAATGCGACAAGTGAAATGCGCTAGTAGCAGATTTCCTACACCTGGCGTGGTCGTGCCCGAGAGTACAGGCATACTGGGGGGACATCTTTAGAGAGCTGAGCAATATAGCGGAAGTCGCGTTGGACCCAGACCCCGCGCTGGCACTTCTAGGTTACTCCAGAAAGTTGCCCTGGGCTGCTCGTAGACTAGTGGACATGGGTATGCTTATAGCTAAAAGAGTGGTTGCCCTATGTTGGAGTAGAGGACCAACACCCACGGTTAAACGTTGGTCGCAAGACATGCTGTACTGCTGCACACAGTCTGAAAACTACAATGAGTTACTGCCTCCTCGGAGCCGTCCGAAGAATTTCTGGGGGCTGTTTCAAACACATATAAATGGCAGGGGCGTTGAGGAGGAGGCTGAGGGGTCGGCCTGCAGTGGGGGGGAGGAAATGCTACACGAGTATACAATATGATTCTTGCTTCTGGGTGAGCGAGATGTGGCCTGCAATCTGGGGAGCCCATGGGGAGTAACTATCCAGGGGGAGTAGACGTAGGAAGGTAACCTCCAGAGAGGGTTGGGGGAGGTTAGGGGGCCCAAGTGGGGACTCGAAAAGCGTTGTAAGGGGAGGGTGGGCGCATAAAAAGGGGTTCCCCTGTGAAGAGGATAGCGGGAGGGTAAAGTATTCCACAAGGAGTTTAAAGGATGGTTTCTAGGGGGGTACATTCCACCAGGCTGTTAAGATAATGATGAATGCATTGAGTGCTGCCTGCCCATTGCTGGGTTGTTGGCTATACGGCTGTGTATTTGCTGAAAGGCGGACACGTGTCCTACGGCATCGAAGCACTGCACTGTGTTTGTTCATTTGGGGGGGAGGGGGTTTATACGAATGCTGTGATTATGACTCACAAAATGTAATTAAAAAAAAATTATGGTTAGGAATTCGGTAATTGACACAAGTTTCTTTTGTTTAAGCACACTGTTCAATAGACAGTTTCTATATGTGGCTCTGCGTTTCGAGTGCGTAAAATAGTAATGGAAGAAACTGATATCAGTGCGTCGGTGTGGGAGTTATATGGACTCTGTCAATGTCAAATCAGATGGACGACATCGATATGGAGTCGCACGCCCGCCTCTACCGGTGCGCGGACGGACTGTGGGGAAAACTTTTTACGTATCCAGTCTTGCGCCTGAGGAGGATTCTAATGTAAGGAATCTGCGGTTAGATCCAGTCTCTACCAGATAATGCGTTACCAAAGGTGAGTAACTTGTTCGTCACTTTCCACTCTTTTCAAAAGTGATGCTGTGGCTGCTTCCTGAGCGACCAAGACAGCCAGGCAAAGGCCCACTCCAATCATACGTCTTTGGTAGGTCAAATGGGGCCTGGCCCAAGTCCAGTAGTCAATTATAGACCAGGATGCACTGCCTCTTGCTGAAGGTCATGCCTTGTGGCTTTTATTGCTCCCTTACAATACATGAGCGTAGTCAGCGTTGCTCTCTGCCTTAAAGAGGACCAGATATGATGAACTATTAAGTGGCACCTGTTTTGTGTATATGCTGTTTAAGGATCTGCCCCACCACGAATTTGGTATGGGTGGGGCAGGCCTGATGGATAAATGAGTACTGTAGGGCCAACTAGAGGATTGCCAGTGCTATGATGGAAAAAATAACAGTACCTTTACACAAGGAGGATCCGAATATTTCCAGCCAACGAGCCAAAGGGGTGGCCCTGCCCTGCCTCTCCACTGACGGGCGCAGGATAGGCCCGCCCTTGGCCTGGGCTTTGCTCGGGCACAGCCCACACCACAGAACTCCAGTTGTGCTTAGGAGTGCTGGTCACAGTTGCTGGCAGTAATGCAGGGCTCCTCCTCCTTGCCCAGAGAGACATTGCAACAGGTAGTCCCTTCATTGGAACATATTTCATGGCCCCCAGTTGCACTTATGAGCACTAGCCACAGTTGCTGACAGTAGTGGATGGTTCCTCCTCCTTGCCCCCTCACACCCCTGAGTTCCCAGCATTCCAATTTGTAGTCCTGTTACCCCCCCCAACTCCCAATTAGGAATAATCATACAGACCTAGGATTACCAGTCATTTGCTACAGGTTATTCCCGAATCAGGGAACTATTTTGCTAAAATGTATCACCTTCTCCCCATCTTCCTCATTAATTTTGAGCCTAAATTGTTAGGCAAGGTTTGTGGGATAGCCTCTGGACGTGCGTGACGGATTCAATCCACCCAGATCAGTTTTGCTTTATGCCCCAACGGGCTACCCGTCACAACATACGGAGAGTACATAAAACCATGGCGATGGCCCATACCCTGGGTCGCCCAGCAGCCCTATTATTGGCGGACATAGATAAAGCTTTTGATATGCTAAGCTGGGTCTATCTGTTCCAGTTACTTGAGGCGGTGAATTTCGGCCCTCGCTTCATAGCACAGGTCCGGTAACTCTACACTAATCTTGCAGCCTCTGTTCGCATAGCTGGGCATCCTTCTGATCCCTTCCATATCCTTAGAGGCACAAGACAGGGCTGTCCGCTGTCCCCGCTGCTGTTTGCCTTAGCAGTGGAACCCTTAGCGGCCTGGGTTCGTGGTGACCCAGTGCTCCGAGGGTTTGATTGGTCCCGATCGCACTCAGACCGTATAGCACTCTTTCCAGATGACGTTCTCTTTTTTATGACTGACCCATGGTTTTCGGGACCGCGCCTCCTACAAATCCTTAGAGTGTTTGGGGAAACCACTGGTCTCACACTAACCCGGTGAATCCGTGCTCTTCCCAGTATGCGGCAACCAGGGAAGAGGTACCTGAGCAACACAGCTGTCACATGCTACAGAGGGTTTCAAGTATTTGGGAATTTTCATATCGCCATGCCCCAAGGCTTCCTGGGCCAGTAATATCAGCCCGCTGCTAGCAAGTCTCACTAATGAAACATCCATATGGTCCTCCCTCCCACTATCACTATATGGCCGGTCAGCCATTTTTAAGATTGTCTTGCTGCCTAGAATTCTGTATAAACTGCAAAACCTCCCTTACAAGATTCCCAGATCCTGGTTTGCAGATCCTGGTTTGCACAAGTGAATGCCATACTCAATAAATTTCTCTGGAACGGGGGTGCGATCAGTGGTGCTCCACACTTTCACACAGTCAATGCCTATTATGTTGCCTCCCACGTCTTAACAATTAATGAATGGTGGTATAACTTTCCAACTGACCAGGCTTTCGCACTTGAACATGCCGCCATGGAAAAGTCTGCTCTTCTACAGCTCCTATATAGCTCTAACACCCTGGAAACGCTGCCCCCTGCGGGCCACGTGATGATCCAGCTTTGGCGGACTACAGTCTGACAGATGGGATGGAGCGGGACTCTAAGTCAAACGACACCCCTGTGGTATGGTACATGTCTCCGCCCTGTGGCTGCCCTGCAGGGTTTTGGTGGGTGGGACTTGGTGGGGATCTCGACCCTAGGAGATGTAATGCGGGGTACCACATTGAAATCAATCCAGCAAATTCAGGGTGACTTCCACTTACATAAGTCCCAGTTCTATAAATATCTTCAATTCCGCCATGCTTTGACCCCACTGATCCAAGCCCTAGAATGCCTACTAGAGTTCCATCCCCTTGAAGGGTGCCCCTTAATGGGGGACCTAGGCCTACATATAATCAGACAAACATATCAAACATTGACAACTCACACCCAGACCACCCTAGATAAGACCAGACATGCATGACAGGAGGGCATCCCCGACCTGACAGACGACGACTGGACAGAGGCCATTGCCAGCCCTTGGGGTGCGGCGGTTTCTTCACGGTACTGTCTTACATAATTTAAATATTTTCATTGCGCATATTATATCCGAACCAGACTTTGGGCAATGGGCGCTGTTCTACCCCCTACATGCCTGATATGTGAAAGGGAGTACAATATTATCATGGGAACTCATACATGATCTACGACTCTTTCTTTTGCATAGCACAGATGGAATTGGGGGGCAATAAATATGTGCAGTATCTACTTTTTTTTAGCCCTCACTATTGCCAAACGTGATGTAGCACTGCTATGAAAAGGGACCTGCCCGACTCTGGGCAAGAGGAAGACAGAGCTGGACAGATAGATGGGTGCGGAAATCGCAGTGTTTCTGGCACATTGCTGCCCCAAGAAGCATCATAAAATCTGGACCCGCTGGACAACATCCCATGGAATTGAGCTCCCCCCTTTACCCTCAGCGGACCCCTGACCGACGTCGCTATGTAGGGGCATTTTCCTGGACCTTTTTTCTCTCCACATTAGGCTTGTGTGTCTACCTGCGACCATACCCTGGGTTTTGTCTACTTGAATCTGGATCTGTCTGCATACTGTTTTTGTTGGCTTCCCTGCATGTTCGCAGGTTTTGCAATTATTGTGAAATGATGGTATTTCTGTCAATGTATGCTGTTTTACAGCTACATGTAGGGCCTCTGCCCAAATATTATCGGAAGTACCAAATAAAATCTGATTAAAAACATTTTAAAAAATGTATCACCTGCTATGAGCAGGGTGTAAAACTGGCGGGGGCGCAGGGCTGGCCGTGAGATGAGTGCAGAGGGTCAAAAAGCTGTGGTTAGGAGGTCCGGCTATGTTGTGGCTGGGTTGAACTATAGATCCTCACTGAGCTGTGGGCATGAGTCAGGTGGGGGTCATGCGGAGCCTTTCATCCCACTACCTGGTCCAGAGCCCAGACACACTTACTGGGTGTATTTTCACACCTGATCGAACCAAGCCTGATATTCCCACATCTGGTAATCCCAGGCATTGCAGCATAGGAGCTCTCGGAATCAGCTGGAGTGGCATGATTCACCTAACATGAGAGCCACAGTTCTTGAGTAAGAATAGGTTCTGATTGGAAAGGAGATTGACTTTGCCCGATTTAACAAAATCAAAATTGTGTTTGGAGTTTAGTTGAATTGAAGAATTATACAATCTGCATGATAACATTTTTTTTCAATCAATTATTATAATTACCGCTAGCACCCACTGTAAAGGTCCACGGGCATTCATTACTTAAACTGAATATCTTGCATGTTTCTACCAGCACTAGCAGCTAAATTGTATTGACCGTTAGTTTTTATTAAATTGAGGACTTTATTGCAGTGCCGTTTCACATGAAGAGCAAGCCAGTCTTCATGCAGAATGTAAAATAAGATATTGAAAGTAAATCACTACTTTTTAATTAAATTCAGAAATAATTGACCAGAACGATATACACCACTTAATAATTTTCTTGAAAATTTAGTTTTTCCTGATTTATCTTGTAATTCAGTTGCATATTTGTCAATTTCCGATCCAGTGCTTGTCATTTGCATGCAAGCAAAACTTTTTAGTATTGGCGTTACTAAATCCATCTTTGTGGACGTAGGAAACAAAATTAATTATTTAAACGTCTGCAAAGAAACCGTATGTGGAACAAAAACTGAAAATGTAATTTTAATGTAAAGGCACTGGAAAACTACTAACTTTGCATCCAATCTTTTTTTATCAAGAGAGTGAAATAGTAGATGTTGAATGTTCATTTTTTTAAAAATATTGTGCATTATACCTTCTGGTATTCTTCGGAGACTGTCACATAGGAGCATGGAGGTCTTATGGTCATAGGATGAGGTAGCGAGTTGTCTTCCTTGGCACAGCATGGGACCAGCGCTATGGTATCCCCATCCTACATTGTCATTTTTGATGGTGTATAACGAGAACTTGCTTCATGATAATTGATTGTTGGTTTAAATTGTCTGTACTAACAATACTGAACCATTAAGCAATTCCTTTTTTCCCTTTGGTAAACGAAATTATTTTTGAAGCACTACCCCTTTTTGTTCAAAGATGCATTTTGACATTACTGAAGCGAATCTGGATCTTAGTTTTGGATCCTTTCCTGGTTTTACCTTTGTTTCCCATGACTGGTTCCACCCAAGAGAAAGATTTGCAAAGGAAACCCAGCAAAGCACTCTTCTATTCCTTGCTGTACTTAAATGCAACTGTTGTTCCAACTGTATAATGTTCTGACAGATATTTAAACTCCTCCTGCACAACCCCTCTGCCCTCGAGACAGGCACATCTAAACACCCATTAAGAGAGGTCTAGACTTTCTGTTAGGGACAAACCTATTTTACTAAAAGTGATATTCAAAGTGCAGTCTTGAACATTTTTGACAGTTTTTGTGGCATATGCCAGCATTAGTTTAAATATTTAAATTATTTAAACAAACCCAGTGTTGATTTAGCTCATAGGAAAGGTTTTTTCATGCTTTCACCCTCTATGTTCAGGGGAACAACTGAAGAATTTGTGGTCTTCGGTGTGCATTCTTTTCCCTACAGCTTAATGCAATATTTTCCTCCCACGTCTCTTCTTTTTCCACAGCGTTACTGTCTCAACCATTTTTATTAATTCTCCAAAATTGTATCTTTCATGGTCACAAGCTAGAATCTTCCCCGTCGTCATGGCGGAAGCCCCAAAGTATTTAAAACAAGCAGTACTATTTATGTACATTAAAAAACATAAAAAAAGCACGTGGTGTACTTTACCAATTCACATTGTTTGAATAGACCTAAACTTCAGCCAATTTGATGCAAGACCGTGGACGACTACTCCCCTGCAGAGCCACCGTACCTCAGATTTCAAACTGTGCAGCTTGTGTGAAGAAGTCTTGCTGAGCTCTACTCAGTTGTTACAGTTGGTAAACTTTTGACCCCTATTTCCTCTCAAGGAAGATAACATTGGACTGCTACAGCTCTAAGGTTCCTTCACAATGTCAGAGGGATCTAAGAAAAAGTTCTTCGGGCCATGCAGGTCTTGTGGAAAGGCAAGACAATATTTGAGGATCCCCATAAGGAGTACCTATACTGTTTGCATCCTAACCATAAACCAAAATATTGTGAACACTGCAAAACCTTTTCTGCCAAAACTCTTAAGGACTGGGAAGCCAGGCTACTACTTTGGCTTCAAAAGAAAAAGACCAGATCAGAATCTGGTTCAGATGCGGAGGAGGGTCTAAGTCGCTCTCTTACTGAGCGTAAACGCAAAAAGAAGGCTCTACCGCATCTGTGAAAGACCATAAAAAACTGAAGGCTGATGAAAAAATCATCAAGAACTGAAAAAAACAGCCTCTAAAGAATCCTGTTCGGGCTCTGATTAGAAGAAATCGCCCTCTTTGAAGTCTACTGTGCCTGTCACACCTCCTAAAAATGCTCCTTCTACGAAAATGAGACAGTCGACAGACCCATCATTTGAGGGCAGTGGTGTAGACGAGAACTTAATTGATGGCTATTCCCATAAAAATGGTGATGACGGTCACTCTAACCACGACAACAGCTTTGTCGATGAAAGGTGTGACGACCACCACCACCTTGTCGTCGGCCATTAGTCAATGACCTTGCCAACGACCATTCCGTGATAATGGTTTTCAAATCACCATCAACTAGACCAGTGTCCGCGACCCTCACTATTAGGAAGAATATCTCATTGACGAGACACAAAAAAGCAGCATTTTTTGCGGAGAATGTCTCTGCCCAGCTTAGACCAGATCTGACCTTGCCCAGCAAGGTATCCCCACTGCCTCCAGCCCACCTTCTTGACATGGAGTAATCAGGCGACAAAGGGATTTTCGTTCCTGCTTACAGCCCATCACAATTAAGGGTAACGTGTCAGGATACGGATGATGAGGACGATCCTGACAAGGACGATTCCAGTTACATGGAAGGGAACTATTTATTCACGGCTCGCCAAAAGCCCATATCTCATCGATTCGACTCTTTCCAAGAGCACTATCCTCATGAAGAGCCCTATGAAGAACCACAAGGCTGAGGGGGAGATACCATTGCAGTGACCACCTCTTAGGTCACTGATCTAAGGCACATGCTAAATGATTATTTTAAGGACTTTCCTGAAACACATACGCCAGTCTCTCTCTCGGGTCATACAGAGGCATCTTTGCCTACATGTTCTATGCCTGTTCATACTCAAGAGGTCAGCTCTGTACTTCTTACCATCACCATCAGAGATGATTATATAGACAGCGATCCAGATGATCAGATTGAGGAAGGAGAATTACTTCAAGACCCAAATACATTGGGTCGGAAGTGGGATGACTATGTGGCTCCATCATCACCTTCCCCAGCATGTTCTCTTCGTGAGGCTGTTGGAGTTTTTCATGAGTTACTGGAATATGCTTCCAAGAGATTCGATCTGCCTCTCCCAATTAAGCAAACCGGATGTTGTCTGTACGATTTTAAGGACTCGGCAAGGAAATCAGTCAAATCTATCCCCATAGTCAGTTATATATGGGAGGAAGGCTTAAAGCTAATGAAGAACAGCGGACGCGGCTGTTCTGCGCTGATCGGTCTGGTTAAAGGCTACCTTGTTCCGCCCTGAGGTCCGAACCAAGATTTTGGATATGCCCTTTGATGGAGAAAACTTATTCGGCAAACACATGGATGATGCCCTTCAGGCCATCAAGGCTGATATGGATTTGATTTGGAATGCTGCAATTTATTTATTTATTTGTTTACATTTGTAATGCGCACAGCTACCCAACAAAGGGTTTCCCGGCGCGGCAGATCCCAATAGCAATGCGGTTACAGAAAACTAGATGTTAAAGAGCCATGTTTTTAGGGCTTTTCTGAATTTGATGTAATTCGACTCAGACCGCAATGTATGTGGCATTGAATTCCAGAGAGAAGGTCCTAGGAATGAGAAGGACTTGCCACCCATGCGTGACAGCCTGGTCCTTGGAATTTCAAAATGATTTGCCGTGGAAGATCGAAGAGATCTGGAAGGACGGTAGGGGCGCACCAGGTTTTGCAGATATTTAGGAGCGGTGTTGGTGGAAATCCTGTGCATAAAACATAGAGATTTGAATTTAACTCGGTTTTCAATTTTTAGCCAGTGTAACTTCCTGATGTATTTAGTGGTTGGAGTAGAGATGGGAATTTTACAGAGTAGTCTGGCTGCTGCATTTTGCACTGATTGCAACCTGCGGACAGTAGCTTTGTTCGCCCCCAGGTACAAAACGTTGCCATAATCTAGCCTAGATGTTATTAGGGCATTGACAACTGTTTTCTTGGTGTTTTCAGGCAGCATCCAACAGATCTTTTTTAGCCATTTTAATATGGCAAAGCAGGTGGCTGAAGTCTTTACCGCTTGCTGATGTAAACTGAGTGAGTCGTCAATAATGACGCCCAGGTCACGAGCATGAGTAACCGGGGTAGGGGGGGTGCCCATTTCAGTTGGCCAATGTTGGGGTCCCCAAAGTTCTTTATTTTTGCCCAACACGATTAACTCGGTTTTTTCGCCGTTAAGTTTTAGGAAGTTTTTTTGCATACAGTCGGCGATTTTACAGAGTCCGAGTTGTAGGGTGGAGGAATTATCAGAATCTGCAGCTGATAAAGAAAAAAGCAGCTGGGAATCATCAGCGTAAGAAAACATTAAAAGCCCTGTTTCCGCCACATTTTTGGCCAGGGGGCTCATATACACACGTTGAAAAGCAACGGGCTAAGAATAGAGCCCTGTGGAACTCCGTGTTTGAATGTCATGGTGTCGGAGCAGGCAGTTTGTGAGAAGACCTGGAAAGTGCGGTTTTCCAATAATGATCTAATCCAGTTGAGAGCTGCCCCACGGATGCCCAGGGAGTGGAGTGTTTGGGCGAGGACCGCATGCGACACGGTGTTGAATGCCGCGCTGAGGTCGAGCAGCACAAGTGCCACTGTTTCGCCCTTGTCCACCATGCGGCGGATATTTTCGGTTACCCCCAGCAAGGTAGTTTCTGTGGAAAAGCCTGCACGAAATCCCGACTGGTGGGATGGTAATAGGTCCTGAGTGGTGATGAAATCAGTGAGGCAACGATGTACATGTTTCTCCAATATTTTGCAAAGGTGGGCAGCAAGGATATTGGGCGGAAGTTAGCTGGCAAATCGGGGTCTGCGCCAGCTTTCTTCAGGAGCGGATGAATCATTGCATGCTTCCATTCACTGGGTACAAATTGTTCCAGTAATGAAGCATTGAGAAGATCAGTGATGGTAACCAAGACGTTGCTGTTAAGTTGCTTTAAGACTGAGCATGGCAATGGGTCTTTAGGTGAGCCAGATTTAATAGTTTTTAGCAGCCTTTGAACCATATCAGGGTTCAGCAAGGGCCAACTATCAAGTGTGACAGAAGATGCATTAACCGGAGTAGAGCAATCCGGAATGCCTGGGGTATTACCCGAGGTAGATGATGCACAATTTGGGGTAGCTTCAGTGGTTAAATTATATTTTTTAGAGGCTTGATTAATGTCTTGATGAATTTGGTCGACTTTATTGATGAAGAAGGCAGCTAGTAGGTCACATTGAGTTTTATTAAGTTCAGGTGGGAGTTGAGACGTATTAGAGCCAGCCAGCTCTTTTACTAGCTTAAAAAGTGTTTTGGAGTGGTCTAAGGCATTTGTGATTTTTGTGCAGATGAATTCTGCTTTAGCCTTGCTACACTGCTTTTGATACGCTATTAACTGAATTTTGTATTTTTCCTTGATTACAGGTGAGTAACTCCTCCTCCATTGACGTTCAAGATTTTTACATCTAGTTTTTTCATTTTGTAAAATATCGTTGAACCAGGGCGCAGGAGAGCGGTGGGTGTTAGGTTTTAGCTTTGTTTTGGGCAGGGTGGAGTCAATGGCTGCAAGAAGCCAGTTTTGTACTGTGGAGGAAAGCTGTTGAATAGAGGTCTTAGTGCAAGGCCTATGTTCTTCCAGGAGGGTATTAAGACTGTCAATGTCAAGTTGTTTCCACTTTCTTATAAACTGGGTGGGTAGGGGAGTATTATCTTTATTTATTGGGTCGACCTGAAGGGCAAATTTAACCAAATAGTGGTCGGGCCAGGGCAGAGGCTGGGCAGAATGCGTCACAATATTGTTAAGATTGGAAAAGATGGGATCTAGCAGGTGTCCAGCACGATGTGTAGGGCCTGAGTTCTTTAAGGTTAGATTGAGAGCTGCTAAGTCATTTATGAAGTCTTTAGCTAAAGAGCATTCCTCATCCTCTAGATGCAAGTTTATGTCGCCTAAGAATGTGAAATTGGCAGTTCTCATGGCTAACGGTCCGATAAGTGCAGACATATTTGTCACCCATTTGGACGCTGCCCCCGGAGGCCGATACACAAGGACTCCGGCTAAAGTGAAATAAGGGGCTAGCGTAAGTTTAAATGTCGCCGCTTGGCAGCCATCACATAAAAGAGGTTTAAATTCGCAATTAAAAATCTTTTTGAAGATGATGGCAATTCCTCCGCCAGGTATCTTTTCCCTATCAAGTCTGGTGATAGCGTAGGAGTCCGGAAGTGCCATAGCTATGTCTGGACCCGAACTTTCTTTGAGCCAGGTTTCAGTAATAAACAATGCATCAGGTGCTTCATCTAAGAGTAGGTTATAAATTTCTAGTTTATGCATTGGTAAAGAGCGACAGTTGAGGCTAATAAAGGAAAAGGATTTTGTCTTTGATTTTGAGGAGTTCTTGAGGGAATCAGACAGCGTAGATTTGATCCCTACAGGGTCAATGTGTAATTGACAGGTTTGACAGGAATCCTTCTCCCACCCCAATTTTAACAACCTGCAGGAGGGTTTTGTTGCCGGTTGTAGAGCCTTCAAATCGACAGACGTATATTTGATGTAGGGGGATTCTATTGAATATATTGCTATATCGGCTATAGGTACCTGTGGTATGTTGGGGACTGAACCATATGGTGGTGCCATAGCCCTGAGGCACGTCCGAGGCGCGGACGGGCACAGACGGGCTGACTCTGGCGTGACTCCGGCGCTGAGGAGGCGCTTCCGCAAACGCGACCGCTAGCGCGGAGATAGACCGTTTCCTTAAATACCGGCCACTAGAGCGCTCTCGCCCCCTCACTCAAGATGGCCGCTGTAAATGCTGTTGTCACTAGCCCTCGATCTACAGCCCTAAAATCGGCTGGGAATGTCAGGAACAGAGCGAAAATAGTGGCAAGTGAGTGCCAAGTATGCCAGGTATGCTGTATGCAAACAGTATGAAAATTCGAGCACTTTTAAAATTCGGCGTTTTTAAACTAAAATAAGTTGCACAGTAGCTGGAAATTGCTCCTAGTGTGATCTGAAGTCAAACAATATGTTGGCAAAGCGCTAGGATCTCGCGCCTGCTTCCTAGGGGCTCCTTAAATACCGGCCACTAGAGCGCTCTCACCGCTCTCGCCCCCTCACTCAAGATGGCCGCCGTAAATGCTGTTGTCACTAGCCCTCGATCTACAGCCCTAACATCGGCTGGGAATGTCAGGAACAGAGCGAAAATAGTGGCAAGTGAGTGCCAGGTATGCTGTATGCAAACAGTATGAAAATTCGAGCACTTTTAAAATTCGGCGTTTTTAAACTAAAATAAGTTGCACAGTAGCTGGAAATTGCTCCTAGTGTGATCTGAAGTCAAACAATATGTTGGCAAAGCGCTAGGATCTCGCGCCTGCTTCCTAGGGGCTCCTTAAATACCGGACACTAGAGCGCTCTCACCGCTCTCGCCCCCTCACTCAAGATGGCCGCCGTAAATGCTGTTGTCACTAGCCCTCGATCTACAGCCCTAAAATCGGCTGGGAATGTCGGGAACAGAGCGAAAATAGTGGCAAGTGAGTGCCAAGTATGCCAGGTATGCTGTATGCAAACAGTATGAAAATTCGAGCACAGAGGTGTTTTCAGTCCTTTTGTGGAGAAAGAGGACAATACACACAGAGATCCTCTGTACAATAACATCATCAGCATACAATGTGATGACATGCTCCTCCTCTCTAAAACCTACTCCAGTAACGTTAGGAATGTCTCTCCCTCTCTGTGCGAATGGCTTCATATAGAGCGCAAATAACAGGGGGGATAAGGGACACACCTGCTGCGTGGCCCAACGTATTGGAAATGGGGCAAAGCTTCTACCATTAACACCACCGATGTCACCGCCGTCTGTAGATCTCTGAAACCCAAGAAATGGTCCAGGACGGTGTACGATTTATGGGTGTGAGAGTAAATGGTGTAATCCTGGGTTTGAGAATGGCAGTCTCGCCAGAGATCTCTCAAACCCATCTCCTGGAGCTATAGGACACAATCTGAGGGTATAGCCCCTGCCCCTCTCTCCCTGTGGGTTGAGTGATCTAAATCATTATGAAAGACCAAATTGAGATCCTCCACAAATCAACACCCACCAGTCTTGTGTTGTCATAGTGTCCGCTACTGCTCTGTGTTTGAACTGTTCCTGTCCCTCATTGGGTGCGTATAAAGAACCCAAAATCAAAGTGGGTGGCCCCAGGTAAATCCAATAGACAAGGAGGCAGCCTCTGATTTCTGCTATGTTGTGGCCTACTTTCCCCTGAAAGGAGTGTGACATCAAGATTACAGCCCCTGCTGTCTTACGTGCCAAGGAGGAAAAGTATTGTTTGGGAAAGACCCTGGTCATGAGCTGATGCCAATCGCTCGTGAGTACGTGGATCTCTTGAAGTAAGCAAATGTCCGAATTTGTGTGCTCTGTATAAGAGATAATTGTGCGCCGCTTTATGGGGTTATTAAGCCCTTTGACGTTAAGAATAAGAACTCTCAATGAATCTCAAGGTATAGTCAAAGTATATTATTCTTACGTATAATTCTTAAGTCCCCAACTTTGGGATCGCCGCATTCAGATTGTGAGTTAGAAAGAATTCCCTCATGTGATGCAGAACAGACACACAATGTCTGAAATGTATTTGTGAGCACTCCTGTAAGGGAAACCCCAACAAGAAAATAAACAGAACCAATGTCCCTGGAAAAGAGAAATCACTGGATAACGCCAGTGCCAATCCAGTGGAAAATGAGTAAATGGGATCTGTGACAATTGCACCACAGCCTAGCAAGCTACCCCCTTTCCCCACCCCAGCAGACCCTCCCAGCATATAAAATGACATATCATTGTATAGGCCCTGGCGTTATCCAGAAGGGTGCTGGGTCATCGAATCTTCAGTCAGTTTCTCTAGGACAGCCCTTCTCTCTAATGCGATTGTGGAAGAGTCAGGTCTGGACCCTCTAGAACGAGAGGGTCCCCGGTTCCATCGCGGGCGCCTGTTGGTTCTCCAGCCCACTTTGATCGAACCAGGCATGGCGTCTTCAGTATTCTCAATCAGCAACAGTTCACAGGCCTCAGTCAGAGATCAAATTTGGTGCAGTCTTCCTTCCCATATAAAATGTATATCAAAGGGGTGACCCCAGGAATATGGAACTTTCTTGTCTCTGAGAAAAGTAGTGACCGAACAAAACTCTTGTCTCTTCTGGAGGGTTTTGACAGAAAGATCCTGGAATAGATTTAGTGTATGGCCCCAGAAGTGCACTGGTTGTAAGTCTCTGGCCTTGTGTAGTATCAATTCTTTTAGAGGAAAGTCATGCACAAAGGCTAAAATGTCATTAGGCTGCGGGTCACTTGGTCTCGGGAGACCCGCCCGATGGACCATATCCAGACGTATATCTGAAGCCTGTGTGTCCCCGAGGATCTGTATAAAATGGGCATCATGTAAGCTTTAATGTAGTCTCCTCCCGCAGCTGCAGGCCCTCCCCTAATCCTTATATTGTTCCTTCGAAATCTGTTTTCCAGATCCTCTTTATGGAGATCGAGTTTTTAGTCAGTAAAGCGAATAATTTCTTGTTGTAGTTGCTCGATTTCTTTGTTTCTGGTGGGTTTTTGTTCCTCCAAAGCATCAACTCTGTCTCCAATGTCCGTCACCTCTTTCCTGAATGCAAGGTCTCTATTGACTACCAGGAGGTCATCTCGCAGTGAGGTGAATAAGGTTTCCAGATATGGGCGAGTGACCGGGGCCTCTGCATTGTTTTTTTTGGGTGACGTGGCCATGCTTGACGCCATTGATCGATCTCCAGACAAGGTGCTGTATGATATCCCAAGCATGTCTTTGAATGTGCTGTGCTTTTTATTACATGCCAATTCCATTTCTGAATCTGGTTTGTATTCGTAGCTAGCGATTCCTGGTCTCCAGGGGATTAGTCAAAAGCACCACCAGTGTTCCCTATTGATAGACTTGTGTCTCACAGCTAATTTGGTGCGGGCGGTCAATCATTAAATGTCCACAGACCTCAGGAAGCTATGCAGCAACTATGACGTGTAAAAATCAGATGCTTACCATGAAACCCATTCAGAAAAGCCAAAGCCGCTTCCTGTCTGGCTCAATCGGTTATTGCTCACTATTTGAGGTCATAGGGTAGTCATCGGGCTGTCCGGAAACTCGTGGGCCCCAAACACTCAGATCCATCAATTCCAGGAGAAGTCTCAGCAAGTTCCTTCTTGGATATCAAAAGCCCCGATCACGGTCGTATGATATAAAGGGGCCATCTTGAACCACCAACATACTACGGTGTCTTTAAGGGCTCTGCCGTAGGTCAAAGTAGATTTACCTCCCCTTCTCATCTCCTCCGAAATAGGCGCTTACAAGGCGGCACAGTAAACCATGAGTCCACAAACAGGATGACATCTCTGGGCTCCCTGCGTGACCAGCCCCACTACCCACGTGGTCTCCCCTACTGCCCCGGAGCAGGCCTCCCCCACCAGCCGGTATTTCTCTCTGTCGGGGGTAGGAAGAAGGACTTCCCTGCCTCACTGTGGAAGCGGGGGCCCCCTAGACTCTCACAAAGCCCTCCAGGGCCACAGCAGCCAAAGAGGCGTCCTCTCAGATCGCCACCTTGGCCATGTCCCAGTCATTCAGCATTTTATGAATTTAAAAAGGTTTCATTTCATCTTCCTTCTAACCACAGCATTCCATGTGTTAGAAGATTGCTATGTGCCTCGTCATCACCGAAGAACCAATCCTCATGCATGGAAGCATCTCACATTTTGCCTTTTTTAAGTAGGCAAAGGTTATGAGCGACATTTAATCCTGCATCTCTATCACATTTATCTCTTGGATGAAATATACGAATAAAAAATAGAAGAAAAGAAAACTTCCTCAAATGTTGATGTTCTTTTGTTCTTTATTTCCTGCACGTTTTACCAGGTTCTGTATTTGGAAAACCATAATACTGTATACAATCTTTTTTTTTTATGTGTACTATTTGTAAATGCCCTGCTGAACTGATGTTTGTGAATGAATTTGTTTCCTGCCCTGCTGAACTGATGTTTGTGAATGAATTTGTTTCCTGTTGCAGGGTGCTAGATTAGAAGAGGATAATGAAGTGCTTCTAATCAGAACAGATCAGTCTGGAAGAGCGTGGCCCGTCAATGTGGCAGACACGTCAGAGACGAAAGGAGGGAGGCGGAGGAGACAGATGGTACGTGTTCTTTTGCTCTAGGGGGTATAAGGACTGCCACATATTCATGTGATCAATCCCTGTTTCTTACATATAGGTATGTTTGAAAGTTGCTGAATTCATATTGAAGTATTTTTTTATACTAAAGCATCTTGCATCGTAGTGTACTTATAAATTAGAATGGAACATTGTTGGAGTTTTTTTATTCAGTAGTACAAAGCATAACCGGTCTATCAATTCCACCAAATCAGCATTTAACTTGCATAAAGGCATCCCTTTAGCCCCTTTGCTGCGGGGGTAATTCCCCCGCTGTGCTGGGGGGAGAGGGGCGCGCACAGCGCCCGCATGCTCATGACGAGCTGAGCTCGTCATGAGCTACGGCGCTCCTGTGCTCATGACGAGCTCAGCTCGTCACAGGTGCATTGGCTCCCGTGGAACGCTCAGCACAGCAGGGGAATTCTCCCCGCACCTGAGCGTTCAACGGCCCATGACGAGCTGAGCTAGTCATGAGCACCGGAGCACCAGGGGCGTGGCTTGGACGCCGATAGGGATGGCGGCATGAGCCTGTAGCTCCGTGCCCGATCCTGCAATTTCTCCTGATAAACCTCGCCTAAGCGTCGATTGCAGCGCCGGCACTCTGCTAGGAACACCGGGGGTAGCGGAGGTGCATACTTTCGGAGAAGCAGGAGGCCGAATAGTGTAAGGAGAGCCGATTTGAGAGTTGGAGGTGTTGCGATCTGACTACAAGATGGCGGCAGCCCCGAGCCGAAGACAATGAAGGACGAGGTGCGAAGGACCGCGGCTGGAGAATAGCGGAGGAAAGTGTCTGACGGAGCGAGCGGAGTGGGGTTCACACCATGAGCAGGTCAAAAGATGCGGCTGCCATAAAGTGAACTCCCCGCCATCTCAGAAAATTACGATCGATGGACGACATCCGCTACCCAAGATGGTGACCGCATGAGGAAGACCTTGTTTCCTGAACGCGGCCCGAGACGATTGCTGCCGCGGAGAACCCGACAACAGACGGCTGCAGGGGAGTTGTGAAGAGGTGAACAGCACGAGGGAAGGCGCGGAAGTGGGAACGATTAGAACCTCAATCGAACCCCTGGCTGGTCGATAGCACCGGGCTGGAGCCCCGATGAAGCTTCACTCCATGAGCAGAGCAACAGATCACGAGAGCGACCGCTGAGCTGAGTGAGGAGTGATCGTTGGCGGGCTCCACCCGTTGAACGCGGTGGCACGGGCCGACGACTGGTGACGAGATCAGAGATCCGAAGCGGCACTTTGGCACAGCACGGCCGTACAGAAAGCGGTTGTGTTGAGATCGGTTGACGCAGAGGGGTTGCACACCGGGTCCATACGGAGTACTACTCCACGCGGAGCAACACTCCGGATCAAAACGGCATTTACTTGCTAGACCTGGAGCACACAACTGGCATTTCCACAATTATATAGCAACCACGAAGCTACTGTATTGCGACTTCCTCGACTCTTATATTAAGGGGGCACGGTGAGCCCGCGGAGAGGGCGACATTAGACTGGAACAAGAGAGGCTCTTGGGCCACTAAGTCCCTGAGGGAGTACTATCTGGGATGATCGTTGCCCCCCCGGAGGGAGACGCGGCGGATGGTGAACGCCCATTTTGGACATGGATGTGAGGCCCTCAGATTGAAGGAAGACGACTTAACCCCTGGTAGTGGCAGCCGCAAATCGGGAAACAACTAAGATTAACGTACGGGGAGAAAAGATCGAGGGACCAATATCACTCGGCGAACTGACATAGGGACCAAGAAATTCCCTGGAAGTGGAACCGAAACGGTGATCTCGGTGATCAAGATGGCCGCCAGGGGTCGTGAACTGAAAGTGAAACACGGGCATGACCAGGCGAAAGGACCGGAGATAGATGGCAGGTCCCACACCGATTCGGAAGGTTCAGCGCAGGAGCAGAGACTGAACAAAAGACTGGACGGGATACTCGACGCAATAGCGGCGACCAAGGAGTCCCTGCATCAAGACATAGTGCAGGTCGCCACGGGACTGGGTCTCTTGAGGGCAGATCATGCCAAACTAGCTGACAGAGTAAAAGAAAATGAGCTACTGCTTCAGGAGCTTAAACCGGCGGTGGTGACCGCGGAGCACAAACTGACGGATATCCTTAATCGCTTGGCGACGCTGGAGAAGAGGGCAGAGGACTCCGAAAGCCGCAATAGGAGGAACAACGTGAGGGTGGTAGACCTGCCAGAAAAAGTTGAGGGGGATGACGCAGTAATTTACATGGAGAACTGGTTTAAAACGGTTGTGGCCCCAGGGGGACTCTCCCACTTCTTTTCCTTGGAACGAGCACACAGGGTCCCTGCCCGCCCGCCCTTGCCGGGCCGCCCACCCCGACCAGTGGTGGTCAAGGTACTGCATTTCAGAGACCGAGACTTGCTGATACAGAGGACGCGCTCGACGGGTACTTTCCAGGTGGACAACAGTTCGGTCACGATCTTTCCCGACTACACGCAGGAGGTCCAAAAACGTAGGCCCTCCTATCTGGCAGTGAAAAAAGAACTGAGAGACGAGGGCATACAGTATTCTTTGCTCTTCCCTGCCAAGTTGCGAGTGATCCTGGACGGATCGACCTATTTCTTTCAGAACCCCTACGAGGTGTGATCATGGCTCGAGTTGTATCGGGCTTGAACAGACCGAAGAGGTAGAGGAGAGAAAGAGAGACAAAAACCTATCCAGGTGCGAAAGTCACAACGTATCCGCAAGCGAAACAAACTCAAGAGAGCGATGCGGGATGACCAAATGGCAGCGGACAAAAAAGGAGCTTTGGCGGCAACGGTGGTCATAACTGGCTCGCAACAGGAGGGACAGTCGGTGGGTTCGGAATCTGAAGAGGAAGGGGGAAAATCTGGAGGAGACATCTCGGACGTTGACAGCTATGGGGGGCCATCGGTCACCCCTCAACCGGCGGAGGGGATCTTTAATGAGTGACACTTCGAGTAAGGACCATGATCACTAGTTCTGCTAGGACTGATTAACCTGGTGATCTGCAGAGTAGCAGGTACTGTGTCGGAGCACCACATGGGATCTTGGGCTCGGGGTGAGGGCCCTGCCTGCCCCCGGTTGGCTCTGAATCACCCTCTCGTTGCCCTTAAGGCTTTCTGTAGTGACGACTACAGAGTAGTAGAATTTGTGTTGTGTTACAGGTTTGGATGGGGGCTGATGTTGCATTATTAGGTCCTGTTCTGGGGAGAGGGGTTGTGGGAGTTTTCATGGGTGTTTTGAGCGGAAGGTTTTGCTGCAATGATGTGGGTGGTCGATTGATACTGTTGAGGTGGTTGGGGGACGGCTGCAATGGGGACGTTACCTAACTTGAAATGTCTTACATGGAATGTCCGCGGACTTCGAACTATGTCAAGGCGATATAAGGTGCACGCCTATCTGGTGAGGCGTGGTATTCAAATAGCGCTGCTGCAAGAAACTCATTTAACCAAGCAGGAATACACTGCACTGCAGAGGAGGTGGCATGGCAGGTGTTTGGCACGTCTTACTCAGCGTTTGCCAGGGGAGTGTTGATATGGGTAAGAGCGGGGGTCCCTTTTCAGGCAACGAACCATCTGGTGGACCCTGAAGGTCGATTTGTAGCAGTAGAGGGAAGGCTGTATGGCTGTGACGTGTTTTTATGCAGTGCATACGCCCCCAATACAGATCAGGCCCGATTTTTTGATAAAATAACAGGTTCGCTGGCGCACTTTTTAGCGGGTCCCATAATATTGGGAGGCGACTTCAATTCTATCACCGATGTATTGCTGGATAGATCACACCCACCACTGGCCGACTCCCCAGTACGCAGGTTAGCTACACACAGGAAAGAGTGGCAAGAGAGGTGGGGCCTTATTGATGTATGGAGAGAACAACATCCTGCTCTTAGGGACTACTCCTTCTTCTCGGCACTGCATGCTTTACATGTTAGGATAGACTCCATCTTGTGTAGTGGCCCCCTGGCCGCCATGATGGCACACACAGAATACCTGGCTAGAACCATTTCAGACCATAATCCCTTACTGATAACTGTTCAGTGGCAGCGAACGAGGTCGGCGGTTCCAACATGGAGGTTGCGGCCTGATACTTTAGAGGACCTGGTGTTCAGTGATAGGGTCCACCAGGGTATTGAGCACTATTTTGACGAGAATGAGGGCTCAGCCGCCACTAGGTCGGTAGAATGGGATGCTATGAAGGTGGTAGTGAGAGGCATCTGCATGGGCAGGTTTTCGAATGAGAGAACGACGGTTTTGGCTGACTTGGGGAAAGCGGAATGTGTGCTGAGAGATCTAGAACAGCGTAAGCCTGAGCGACCCGAAATACAGGTCCGGCTGCAGGAAGCAAAGGAACTGGTTGCGACGGAAACTGAGCAACTGCGGTGTTATGACTATAAGTTGTATATCACCAAGGTGCATTCAAAAAGAGATAAGGTGGGTACTTTACTGGCTAAACTTGCTAATCCAGAACCCAGAGGTTGCCCGGTCATGAGCATAAAGACGGAGTCGGCAGAGGTAGTCTACTCGCAAGCTGCAGTTTTGGCACGCTTTCTGATGTACTATACGACTTTGTATGAAAGTCGGCTGGAGGTCGACACCCCTGACATTGAAAACTACCTAGAGAATGTTCAACTCCCGGTGCTGGATGAAGCTACTGCGAAGGACTTGGGCGGTGCCATAACGGTGTCGGAGATTAGAGTGGCCATCAAGCAGATGGCTAGGAACTAGACACCAGGGGTGGACGGCCTACCAATTGAATTTTATGTGAAATATATTGATGTTTTGGCGCCCAGGTTGCTAGAGGTATACTCTGAGGCCATGGATCTGGAACATCTACCCCAATCGATGAGGGAAGCACTGGTGGTCCCGCTGCTGAAACCTGGTAGGGAGGTCACCGACGTAACATCGTATAGGCCCCTGTCCATGCTGACGGTGGATTACAAGATTCTGAGTCGCATTTTGGCCACTAGATTGCTGCCGCACATGACCATGCTAATCCACAGGGACCTAGTTTATTCCTACTAGGAACAACTCAATAAACATCCGCGCTTAATCCGATTACTGGACAGTACCATGGAGGCGGGTCAAAAACCAGCAGTATTGTCGGTGGATATTGAAAAGGCGTTCGATAGCCTAGAATGGGGGTACCTTGATAAAGTACTAGAGAAGTTCAGCCTAGGGGGTGGATTTGGGTGCTGGACAAGAGTTCTCTACTCTTCTGCCACGGCTAGGGTACGACTGGGGTCTATTATATCCTCCGACTACCCGGTGTGTAGGGGAACGAGGCAGAGATGCTCGCTGTCTCCCCTGTTATTTGCATTAGCGATGGAGCCACAGGCAGCACAGGCACGGACAGGGGCGTTGTATAATGGGATTGGTAATGGTGGGGAGTTTCATCACATATCACTGTACGCAGACGATCTGTTGCTGTACCTAGAAGACACAGAAGGAGCACTAGAGGGGGCGGTAGAGATGCTGTCAAGTTTTGGAAGGCTGTCGGGCCTCAAGGTAAATTGGAATAAAACATGTGTTTTTCCGTTGCGGGCGGATACGCCTTATCCCCCTCTTACAGTAGATTTGGTCTGGGAAGGAACTTGCTTTACCTATTTAGGGTTCCGCATATACCACGATGCTATGAATCTGCTGGAAGGGAACATAGGGCGCTGTATAAGGGCTCTGAGGGGGTGCATGACCTTTTGGGCCTCCCTGCCTTTATCGGTGCAGGGCCGGGTGGCACTACTGAAGATGGTGGCTTTGCCCAGGCTGCTCTATTACTTCCGCACCTTGCCGGTGTGGGTTCCTCAGCGGATCTTCAAAGAATTGAGAACGATGGTTATTGACTTTCTTTGGGGGCATGGGAGACGCAGGGTAGCACTGAATACACTGATAAGACCCAAACTCGAAGAAGGGATGGCGGTTCCCGATTTTGAATTGTATTACCTAGCGGCACAATTGCAGATATTAACCCAAAGCATTGCTAAAGAATTTAGAGGTACAGACCAGGAACGGGGGACAGGTATCCAGAGACACATCCTATTGTATATAATCATGCAACAGAAATTAGAGTTGAGAGGCCTGACCATGGAAGAGAAAACCCTGCGGTTGTGCTGGCATAGGAGCTTGAAAAGAGCGAAGGCGGCACAACCATACGCGCCGGAGATTCCTCTGGGGATGTTGACGGCGCTGCCGCATGGCGGTGATTGGTCCCCTCTATTGGAATGGGAAGATCTGGGCCTACAGATAGTGGGAGACTTGTATGTTGATGGGATGCTGGCCCCCTTCAGGGTACTACAGGACCAGTTTGGTCTCCCGATGGGAGCTACCTCTTACATGCGGCGGTGGTCGCGGCGATGCAGAAACACTGGAAAGGGGGGGCTGGCAGAACCCGACACGACCATGGCCTGTCAATATGTAGTGATGGCTGCGGGAACGATCAAAGCGGTTACCTGCCTCCACACTAGAATGCTGCATGAGGGACTAGAGCCGCTTACAGCACTGAAAGAGAAATGGGAGGAGAGTATAGGCAAACGCATACCAGACACGGTCTGGGGACATATTCTGAAGAGGACGTGGAAGGGATGCAGAAATGCCCGCTTCCAGCAAGTGCATTTTTTTGTACTACATAGGGCTTATCTGACCCCGGGGAAGATCAGAAGGTACTTCCGGGTACAAGATGCAGCGTGCCTGAGATGCTTAGCGCCTGAGGTGGAGCTTGACCATTTGTTATGGGGTTGCCCGAAGCTGGGGACGTATTGGCCAGAGGTGAGGTAGCTTCTGAACGCAGTCACTGATCGTGAAGTGGAGTTTGACATGGCGACATGTCTACTGCTTTGGTTCCCTCACCCGGCCAGGACAAAAATCACGAGTAAATTCATTGACCTAGGACTTATATTGGCACAGAGAGAGATCACCTGGCACTGGAAATCCAAGGAGGGCCCATCAGTTAGGAGATGGATGAATGAGCTGCTGAAATGGTCCAGATGTGAAGGTGTGGTAGGTTGCGGCAGGCCGCTAGGATCGCAAATGTTAAGGGCTTGGAGATGGCGAGGGCTTGGGAGACAATAGTACAGGCGTTGAAGGACTATCTGACAGAGGATGAGGATTAGAGGGTATTCGGAGAAGGGGGTTCCAAGGGGCATATAAGAGCGAATGCATAGAATCCTCAGGTGGCGAACTCTTGAGTCAGAACCTACAGTTACAGCCCACATCAGCAGCAGTTGGGGAAGGGAGGGGCGGGGGGGGATTACTAGGGACCCGATATAGCAATAGGAGGGATGCCCGCAGAGGGGACTCGTGGTTATAGATGAAGGAAGGAACATTCGGGCCATGACACTTTGTAAACACATGGATTGGCTCACGATAGACCCCGGATAGTACCACCACGGGAGGGTTCATGAATGTGGTTGGAAAGTGCGGGCTCTGATAATACTGGCGTCACTCACCATGGGTGGTTGGCTATATTCGGCGGTGAATTCGAGGGGGGAGTTTGGGTGGTATAAAATGCAGGTACTAAATTGTGTTGTTGACCGGACATCTCTATGAGGTGGCCTCCATGACATCTTTAATGGAACGTTCAGGTACGCCGCGCAGCCTCCAGGATCTGGGCTGAATGGCTGTGTGCAATTTCATGACGAGAATGTGCTTTAAGATGTCAAGAGTGAGAAGGTTGACCTACTTCGATGCTTTGTTTATGAATCTGCAATAAAACATATTTAAAAAAAAAAAAAATGAGCACCGGAGCACTGTGCCTCATGACGAGCTCAGCTCGTCATGAGCATGCAAAAGGTTAGTATATAAAATAGTAGTCTCCTAGTAGCAATGTGTCCCACTTAGAAGAGAAAACTCACTGTTCTTTTTTCTAGCTATCCTCTTGGTTTGCCTTACCGCTCAAGAGACATTATAGAACACCATTCGATGGTGACAGAAGACAACAGCAGTTAAAGACAAAGCATTACCATAGAGGCAAATAAAATATGGAGCTTTAACAAATCACAAACCTATTTAGAAGAGCTCATGAAAGTAGAACACATTTAGAAAGGACTGAGAATTAAAATAGGAGAAAATGTGATGCAGAGCACGTTGGAAGGCTTGTAAGGCAAGACTGAAGGTGCACATTATGACTAAGGCTCCCGGTTTTCCGTTTTTACGGATTTTTACAGATAAATACAGACAGAAAAGAATGTGTTTTCTGTCTGCATTTATCTATAAAAGTGGATAAATACAGAAAATTGTGCTTTTTTTAGGTGACTCGCCATGCTTACTTTCATGAATTATAGGCCACCGCCTGAGCAGATGGACAGCATGGGAAATTAAAAAACAGGATGAAATGTCTTTAAATAACGAAATATGTTAACATATATTAAAGGTATAGTGCTAATATCTACCAGTGTATGTATTGTGTGATATTTGGCAGCTTAAATAGCTAAAACACAACAGACATCAAAGTATGAGTGCGCATCTGTCAGTTAAATAGGATATGGAAATATACAGTTTTACAACTTCATTTATACGCAAACACAAAATAAATATGGATAAATACAGATAAAATGGCCAAAAAATAGATATGGATAAATACAGACGGAAATGGCCCAAAAATAAATACCATAAAACCGGGAGCCCTAATTATGACCAATGTAAGTCTCTAAAATATGGACAAAAGGTGAGTCTCCTGTAACAGCGGAATCTCCGGGGCATGGCAACGTTTAGTTACATAGCAAACACAAGGAGATGATGGACGGAGTGCTGAAACATTTCAGACACTCACCCCCAGTCAGATCAGGGTTGAATCCATCATCATTCTTTATGGTTTAAATCTTTTATTGATTTTCAGAACAGATAATGGAAGGGAGAACAAGACCCCCAGCTCCCAGAGACAATGTAATACAGACACCAAGTGTCGCGATGAATAGCATTACTAAGGTAATATTGGCGGAGCGGGTCTGCAAGAAAGAACATTTTAAAGAGATAAAAAAGGGCAGGCGAAAACAGTGCAACAAAAGAAACTCAGAAACTCAACACCACCACCCCACACCCCCCCACCACCACCACCTCCCGTCCAGCAAAGAAAACCAAAGGGGAAAAAGGAAGAAAGGGATCATGGGACATGCTGAGAATCATTATGGTCTGTTAACTTTACGTGAGGAAGCCTCCTGTGGGATTTGTGTGTCAGCAAGGCATAGAAGTCTAAGATATCGAGCGGGGACAGGTCAGCTCCCTGAATTCAGTTATAAGCAGTGTTAGAAACGGGGAGCCACAGCTCAGGGAACTCAGACCCTCTTCCCGCCAGAGTGAGGGTTAGCTTCTCCATCCCTAGTACTAGCCAGAGTCTCTCTATCCATCCAGAGTAAGGTGGGGGATGAGGGGAGCACCAGTGCGCTAGTATATTCTGAGTGGCTGCCCCCAGGGCAATTGCGATCAGTCGGCCCCTTCGGGATTTCAGAGGATACATCAACGGATTGGGTAGGCCCAAGAAGATATAGGCTGGGAAGAGTGGGAGTTGCATGTCTAAATGGGAATCTATTTCGTCAAGGATTTGGGACCAATATGGTTGAAGGCGGTCACAACTCAACTAAAGGTGCTCTAGGGTACCTACCTCCCCACAGCCCCTCCAACACAGGGCGCTCTGTCGAGGATCAAATTGATGTAGGTGCTCCGGCGTATAGTACCAATAGGTAACCACCTTAGTCAGTGTCTCGGTAAGGCCTGCATGATACGCTGAGTGTCGGGCCCTATAATAGATGTTGTCCCATTCCTTGTGCATAAGAGACCGGCCAAGCTACCGTTCCCATCGTGCTCGCCCCGCATTGTATGTGAGTGTAGTGTTAGTTAATAATTGTTTGTACAGGTCCGAGATCAGCTTCTTGTCAGAGGTACGGGTGACGAGCCATTTCTCGAATGCAGTCAGGAGTCGCTGGGCACCGGGTATAACTTGCGGCTGCAGAGCCCAATGTCTAAGCTGTTGGTAGGGGAGCCTCTCCGTTTCGGGAATGCCATAGTCTTTCCGAAGCTACGGGAGTGGTATGATTCTCCCCAGGTCAAACAGGTGGCCCAAGGATTTGCAATGAGCGGGGCGCCAGTTAGCATGAGCCTTAGCATCCATGCCAGGCTGGAAGTCTGGGTTATTAAATAATGGCATTAGGGGGGAGGGAAACAATGTCAGCTCGTGGGTGGTGGCAGTGTGGTCCCAGCCCTCCATGGTCATGCTTGTCATGTAGGATGCGTAAATGTTAGGTGGCCTATGTATCTTGGGAGAAAGGGGGATTCCCTGGAAGGGCAAAGCTGCAACTGCCTGATCCTGAAACAACCAATGCTGCTCAGACTCAAGGTGGCTCCACTCCACTAAATAACGGAGCTGCGAGGCGTAAAAGTAGAGCTTCAAGTCAGGGATCCCACCCTTGCTCCGGCGGCAAAATTGCTATTGCATGCTTGAACCTAGGTTTGCGGCCCTGCCATATGATATGTGCTAGGTCCGACTGGGTTTGTTGAATCCAGCCAGCTGGGGGACGAAGAGGGAGTGTCTGGAAAAGATACAGAACCTGAGGTAATATAGTCATTTTAGTGGCCGCAATTCTGCCCAACCAGGAGAGGGTATGATGTTTCCACTGGCCTAATTCTTTGCGGGTATGAGTGCGGAGCCTATCGTAGTTAGTGGTGACAGTTGCTTGAATAGTACAGCCTAACTGCACCCCCAAGTACGGGATCGTGAAGGCAGCCCACTGTATGGGATGTTCCTCCCGTATATGGGCCAATGTGTCCGGGGTGAGAGAAATCTTAAGAGCAGTTGATTTGTCCATAATCATTTTAAACCCTGAGGCCTGCGCAAAACCATGCAGTTCGATGAAGAGTGCCGTCAGCGACTGAATCGGCCTAGTAAGGGACAGCAGGATGTCGTCTGCATACAGACTGATAGTATGGACATCCCCGCCGAATTTTATCCCATTTATGAGGGAGTGGTGTGAGCAGTGCAAGCGGCTACATATAAAGCACAAAGATATGGGGAGAGAGGACACCCCTTCCTCGTGCCTCTACCTATGGGGAACCGGGAGGATGTCTGACCGTTCACTCGCACTGTGGCCTTGGGTGAATTATAGCAGTTTAGTATTCGTGCATGCAGCTTCTAACCAAAGCCAAACCTCAACAGTACCTGTTCTAAATAGGGCCAATGCACCCTATCAAAGGCCTTCTCTGCGACGATGGCCAAAAACATATATTCCCCCTGTGTACGAGAGGCCTTCTCAAGGAGGTGCAGGACCCTTTTCGTATTATCACTTGTCTGCCTTTGCGGTATGAAACCTGCCTGGTCAGGTTCCACCAGTTGAGGCATGTAGGGTGCTAGGCGAGTAGCAAGGATGCTAGTGTAGAGCTTGATATCTACATTTAGGAGGGAGATTGGTCTATATGCACTGCAGAGTTTTGTATCTTTCCCGGGCTTTGGGATGACCACAATGGACGCTTCCAGCATTTCCTCAGGGATCGGTCCAGTTTGCGCAAAGGTGTTTAATAGATCTCGCAATAAGGGGGCAACTTGAGCACAGAAAGTTTTATAAATGGCTGCCGAATGGCCGTCTGGCCCAGGTGATTTACAGACCCAGAGGCGGGAGATTGCCGCAATGACTTCTTCCGTCCCTATGTCCCTTTCGAGATAATCTGCTTGTGCTTGGTTAAGGGCGGGTACCTGTGCAGCTTCTAAGTAATCGGCACAGTGGAGTGCATGTAGGGAGTCGCTCGTGTAAAGTGCAGCGTAAAAGTCCCGAAACGTTTCCGCGATGGCTGTATCATCTGAAGTAAGCTCACCCCCTGTGTGTCGAATGGTCTGTACCCCTTGCCACTGCAGTGCTTTCCGCAGTTTGTGGGCTAGAAGACGACCGCATATGTTGCCCCCGGTGTAAAAGGAGTGACGTAGATGGAGAGTCGCATATTCGGCCTTGTCCTGATCTAGTTCCGCGAGTTGCTTCCATTCCATGCATAGTTGGCGCCAGGCTCTGGCCGCTCCAGTGCGTTGGTGCAACTGCTCTAGTTCTGCAACCCTTTTAGTGAGTTCAGCTCTCTTGCGACTGCGTTCTACGTTACTGGTCGGCGAGATGGCAATGAATTCTTCCCGCAGGACGGCTTTAAGAGCAGTCCATTGCGTCTCTAGGTATGTGTCTGAGTTTGCGTTGAGGGCAAGATAATTTGAAATGGCCGCTTTAATTTGATAGACTTTGGAAGCCTGGGGTAGCAGTGTGTCACGCAAGCGCCAGTGTCGCAATGGTAGCTTGACGGGTGAGAACTGAAAGGTAGCCATGACTGGAGAGTGGTCCGAAAGTGATGCGGTAAGTGGCAGTCGCAAGCGCCTGCAGCGGGGAGGAGCTGAGAAAGTAATGTAATCTGACGTACGTCTTGTGAGCCCCAGAATAGTAAGTATGGGCCCGACTGTGAGGGTGAAAGTGGTGCCATAGATCAGTGAGGCACAACTCCCGGACACAGGCAAGCCCAGAATGAGATAGAGCCCCAACCTGGGTTGAGCGCTGACAAGATTGGTCGGTGAGATTGTCAAACACTAGGTTCAGGTCCCCCCTAGAAGCAGGCTACGCACTGTGCTAGCCGTCTCCTCAGTGAGAACTGCATGGAAGAATTTGTCCTGTCCTTCATTTGGGACATAAATGGAACCCGCTATAAGAGAAACCCCTGCTACAAGGAACTGGTATGTTAGCAAACGGCCCTTGATCTCAGCTTCTTTTTGTAGTACTCTGCCCTGAAAGGAGCGGGAGACGAGTATGGAAACCCCCGCTGACTTAGTAGAGTTAGAGGAGAACATTTGCGTGGGGAAGGCGCAGGACTTCATCCTATGGTGGTCTTTAGGAACAAGGTGTGTCTCCTGTATGAGGCATATGTCTGCGGCGGACTGTTCCAAATAGTGTAAAACTGCCCCGCGTTTGATCGGGTTGTTGAGGCCCCGGACATTGACTGTTAGGATCCTAAGTGATTTGTGAGGCATCTAGCGTGTTTAAGAAGAACCAGTCATACCGTATCCGGCAGCAGCTCCTTCGGTGTACATAGCCTGGGAAAGAGGGTCTCAATTCGGCGCAGGAAGGGCAAACGATCTGGAGAGAAGGGGAAGGTGGACGAGCGGTATTAGCCCCATGAAAACACACAAAAAACCATGGAGAAAGAAAATCCCTAACCCAAGAACAGTTTGAACAGATATAATCAAAAAGGATAGTCCGTCGTCCCAGGACGACTGGTCGATCAGCCAATTGGGGTCCATAAGTGTGGCAAAAAATAGGGGGCTCCCTCCCCCGCCGCCCACCCACAGTCAGCAGGGATGCATTAAGAGAGTCCGGTAAAGGAAGAGACCCCCGGGCTTTCACTTGGTTGTGGAGTTCTCTCCTGCGAATGCCTCCGTGGCTGCGGTCAGAGCTGTTTGTTGACTTCTAGCGATTTACGATTGGGCGGTCTCTGAGGACGGCGTCGTCTACCCTGTCGTTGCCATCCCGATGGGTAGGTCTTGGGCCCTGAGGCTCTGCTACCGTTGTCGTCTTCTTTGCTTGGCGTCGCCAGGCCCATCAGGCGACCAGTGTCCACTAAAGAGCGGAGTTGGTTAAGTTTACCGTTGTTAGCGGAAGATAAGGCGGAATGGATGCCCCCAGGAGTATGAGATCCCCTGCTGCCGGAGATGTTCGGTCACAGGGTGAAACTGCAGATGTTGCTGCAGTGTGATCAGAGCCAGATCCTGGTATAGCACTGGGGAGTGTCCCTGGAACGAGATGGGGTGTAGGGTTTGTGCTTTGGTGAGGATGGACTCCTTGGTTTTAAAGTCTTGGACACACACCAAGATGTCTGCCGGTGGAGCGTTGGAGCCTCGGGGTGGCCCCACCCTGTGTGCCCTGTCCAGACCTATGTCTGCCTCATGAGCGTCCCCCAGTATGTGCCGGAAGAGGTTGTTGGTGAAGGTAAACAGGTCAGGGTGTTGTCTGAGGTTTTTATGCCGTGGATCCGAATGTTGTGTCTTAGGGATCGATTTTCAAGGTCTTCCAGGTGTGACTGCATAGCCACGTTCTGGTCCTGCAGCCAAATTACCTCTTGCAGGAGCATTGTCAGATCAGCGGTAGTGGTGTCGCTTTTCCCTTCGAGGATGGTCACCCGCTCCCCAATTCCGTCAACATCCCGGCGAATTTCTTTGATCTCCGCAGCAAATTCGGTTTTCACCGATTGGATATCTTCCCTAAGATTGAGGAACAGCGACTCCAAGAAAGCCTTTGTGATGGGTTTGTCTCCATTGTTCGTGGGGCATCTCGAGGCCTCGGGTGCTGCATTAGCCATGTTGGGGATTGACTGTGAGCGGCCAAAGATATCTTTCAAGGGTTTCACCTTGGCATTCCTGGATTTGGACATGCTCCCCTTCTCCTCCTAGGTGGTCGCTGATGTGCTGTCAGAGAGTCATTGAGCCGTCCCAAAGATCATGAGTGTCTGCAAGGTTGGGTCCTTGTCCAAGGGTTCTAAATTCAGCCAGGCACATATGACCCCACCACGGTCTTCCCCCTACAATGTGGAGCACCTGAGATGCCGGACGTCCAGGACCGCTGGTTCTCCAACCGTCCCGGCTGCGTTGCCGTGTGGAGCTCCTGCGCGTGGCCTCCTTGCGGATCTACTTGGGGGAGGACCCTGTGGTCGGGAGTGGTGCCGCCTGGGTTGTTGCCTCCTTGTGGGACTCAAGGGGTCAGGTTGAAGCTTTGGTCTGAGGTGGGGAGGGAAGTCCACAGCACTTCACCGTGGGCCGGTGAGTGATGATGCAAGCGTATGTATCAGGGCTTCCCCACTGCCTCAATGCGCTGCAAGTCCAGCACAATGCCCACGTGTTAAGGAGTAGTGGGGTGTAAACAGATGTCCTTCCCCTGTAGCTGACCTCCCACGCCGCAAATCCACCAAGTCCCGCAAGTCAGGTAGGTACCGCCACACTTGTCCAGGGCAAGGAGTATGTATTGCTCACCGTGCGTCTATAGCCCCCACAGTGCTCCAAGGACGTCCTCCTCACCGGCTCCTCCGGGGACTCGTCTCCGCTGCTAATCGTCTGCCCGCTTTTCTGGGCCCACTAGGTCCAACGCCACATGGTTGATCCCCCCCCCCCCCCCGATTACAGGGGGTCGATGTTCAGAAGGTGTGATGTCTGGGAGTGGGCCGCATTGGTCTGATCGCCAACTACAGGTGGCCGGAGCAGGTGCCGGGGGCCCCGCCCCCAAAGCCACGGCCTCGCCTAGGACCCGGCCGCATTCCTCGTCGCAGTGGCGGGCCCGCTTCCAAATCCAGGCCAGGGATCTGCACCGCCTGGCTCTTCCGCAAAGCCACCAGGCCGCAAGCAGCACTCCACCCGAACCCGAAAGTACACCTCCCCGTCTTTCCAGTGCGCTCCCCTGGGGCGTCAGAGGGTCCCGCGTGGGTGTTGCGGTCTATTGTGGCTCCGGTGCAGAGCAGGCCTCACTCGCGGCCCCGACCGCGGCTCTATCAGGACGCCGCTCCCCGGTAGGTGGTCCTAGTGCTCGGGAGGGTCACCTGGTGGGTCGCTGTTTCCGTGGCCGCTGGGAGAGGAGTCACCGGCCTCGATGGTCCAGGATGTGGACCACCGCGTTATTGGGGCCTCCCCGTCCCGGGGAGGCTGGATCTGTGTCCTGCGGCCTCGATGGAGCACCCGCCTCCGCTTCCTCCGCCGGGTCTCCTGGCGGAATTCGGATCCGGTTTGCTTCGGGCTAAAATCGGGGATCACTGCAGGCTGTTCGCGCCCTGTAAGGACCAGGCTATGCCGATCTGGGCAGGCGGCGGGCAGGAGCCGAGGAAAGTGCGTCCTACCACGCCGCCATCTTGGCCACACCCCCCATCATCATTCTTTAGCTCACTTCGCCACCTCAGACACAGCTATATGCAAATCAGTCTTGACCCTGTGCCTCATGGGATCAGTCCAGCCGGAACTGCCAAGCCAGGTCTTCCCTGAACCGGAAACAAGCATCCTGGGACCAGTTTCTGGGTAACACTCTTCATCGGCCAGGCTAGCTTGAATCCAGTGGCAAAGTGAGCAAGGGACCCACGTCTGGGCATACCATGCCAACTTAGGGCGAACAAAGCAAACACAAGGAGATGATGGACGGAGTGCTGAAACTTTTCAGACACTCCCCCCACAGTCACAGATGTGGGTCGAATCCATTATTATTCTTTAGCTCACTCCGCCACCTCAGTTCAGACCCAGCTATATGCAAATCAGTATGTATGTATGAAATATTTCTATAGCTCAAAAGAACTGTTACCCTACGGGTATCCTGGCGCTTGAACATCAGAAGATATTGCGGCTGAACCGGTCCACCATTACAGCGGGAGGACTAGATATCGCCCCTCGGGAACAACCATGTTTTCACCTGCTTTCTAAAGCCTATTAGCGTATGGGACTGTCTAGTAGGCTGGGGTAGCTCATTCCAGAGTTGCGCCGCTACCACTCCAAAGGCTCTGCCCCCCCCGTCCTAGCTCTCTTAAATCTGATGGTCTTTACCAGTTTTGTATTGGAAGAGCGAAGCTGCCTTTCCGGATTGTACCGAGAAAATCTTTCCCTTAAAGGGATGTAGGGCCCATACCGTGCATCGCTTTGTACACTATGCATAGGGACTTAAAGCAGATCCTCTCCTTATTGGGCAGCCAATGTATATCTCTGAAGGCTGCAGTCGTTGAGGTCCTCCGTTGCCTATTCAGGGCCAGTTTAGCTGCCATAGACTCGACTCTCTGTAATCTCTGTATGATGTTCTGCGGGGCTCCCAAATATAGAGCATTACAGTAGTCCAGTCTACTAAGAATTACAGTCTGTACCACGATAGGACGCATATCCTTAGGCAGGAGTGGGAGGATCTGGCGTAGCATTCGCAACAAAGCAAAGCATACGTTAGTTGTTTTATTGACCTGGGATTCCATCTGGAGATTACCCTCCAATTGTACCCCCAGATTACGCACCGTTTTGGCCAGAGTTAAGGGGTCATCCTCTGGGTTGAGCTTGAAATCTGGCATTAGCGATTGGTGCGCTCTGGAAGAGGGACAGAACAGCACCTCTGTTTTCCCCACGTTTGAATTGAGAGAGTTCTGCCTGAGCCATTCTGCTGTCTGGCGCATACACTCTTGAAACTTGTCCATCGATACCGCCCCTTTCCCTTTCAGGGAGAACACCAGTTGGGTGTCGTCCGCATAATTGGCAAGGTCGATATCGAAGGACTTGATCAAGGAGAGAAGGGGACGCAGATAGATATTAAAAAGGATGGGGCTGATCGCCGATCCCTGCGTAACCCCATGCCCCACTAGCGACTGGCTCGTCTCGTAAGGGGGCAGTGACACTATCTGTTGCCTTCCAGTTAGGTAGGAACGTAGCCATTTCAGAGCACATCCTTTTATCCCCAGTAAATCAGTCTTGGCCCTGTGCCTCATGGGAACAGTCCAGCCCAAACTGCCAAGCCAGGTCTTCCCTGAACCGGAAACCAGCATACTGGGACCAAATAGCTGGGTCTAAACTAAGGTGGCAAAGTGAGCTAAAGAATGATGATGGATTCAACCCCGATCTGTGACTTGGGGTGAGTGTCTGAAAAGTTTCAGCACTCCGTCCATCATCTCCTTGTGTTTGCAACATTTAGGTACGTCACCGCTCCCCTCATCCTGCAGTATTGATGTTTCATGTCCTTACCATAAAGGAGTGCATGGTGATTGGAGAAAAGAAGTGTGTTGTGGGCATAGTGGGGTGGGCAAATGGCAGTGGTGCCTTGTAGGCACAGCGGGCCCTTCACCGGCAAAGCCCGGACCAGGGCCCAGGAATTTGTATGTGGATGCAAAGTGCCTGACTATCGCCACGAGCAGCGTAAAGCCAAATATAAATAAAACAAGTAAACAAGACAAATCCTAATCCCCTAACTCCCACATCCCTGTATTCCACCTCAGCCACCCCCCCACACCGAAGAACTATCCGTCATCCTAACCCACAACACAACAAGGAACTAGGTGGTAGAGTCAATCTCCCCTCTAGCCTGCTCTGCCTGTAAATAAATAATACTCAAATGTCGGATACAGTTGTGCATTGACATAAGAAATCAAAAGTCTTACAGTTGACGCATTCCCTGGTGTCACCCGCACCTGGGTGTTAATTATTGGTGTCTCGTGTTGGGGGCACCCCCAGTTCTTCTGGCTGTACAGTCTCTTGCGATCTCCTTTAGATTCTGACAAGGCCTCAGTCTCTCAAGGTTCCAGTCTGTGCTGAGATTTCTTCCGGCACCGCCACCCAGCAGGCTTCCCGGTTCCCTGGTCCTATGCACATGGTGAGTCTGACACCTGCCAAAGGGGAATTTGGCTCACCATAAGTGGTTGGTGCTCCATCAGCCAGTTCCCATGCCACGTCGGGTGTTTAAAAAAAATTTGATTTGGATATATGGAGCACACACAATTTCGATGGATATAGGAGCAAATATAGCTGATTTATGATGCAGAGTTTCTGTTTAACATGACCATAGGCTTTCCGCTGTAGTTGAACATTGTGTGTATAGTTAAGAAAGATCATGAGATCCCCAGATTGGCGAGGGCTTCTGTGCTAGCTTTCTATGCGCTCTCTCGATGATGAAGCAGAGAGATAAGTAAGTGGTAAGTGGGCGGTGGTAGAGCCCACAAGCTGCTGCTGCGTCTTTGACCCTCAGACTCGCTATTTTAAAACTGTTATTTGCAATCATTGTACTGCTTTTAAAAATGACTTGCACATTATTTTAATTTTAATTGTGTGGAGAAATGTACCGGGGCTGGAAGCTTGCCAGTGGGAGGAGGGCTGACAAGACGCTTCGGGGGCCTTTGCTTGATTGTTCCCTCCTTCCCGCCTCGGTCTGACGCGGCGAATAGCGCCGTTGCGCGGAGGGCGTGGAAGGGAGAGCTCAGGCACTTCCGGTGGCCGTCAGCGCACTAGTCGCTGCAGCAGAGGATAAAGGGCATATGCGAAAACGGCCGCGCAGCGGGCGCGCCAAAGGCAAGCCCGTCTGCGCCCGTCCGCGGCCGTTCGGGGACCGGGTCCACAACCCCGGGTCAAAATACTGCAAGAGTCCAGTGGAGCTTGAATCAACTATATTAACTCAGCCCCAAGACTTCCAGTGCATGTTGCCATAGCATGAAGGTAGATTATGATATGAGATGCAAACATTCAGCTACAGCACGGCAGACAAGCTAAAGCGAGGGGCAACAAGGCTCTCTTGCGGTCTGCTTATTTCCAGATCATTGTGCAAACATAAATTAGACATCTATAATCTACTCGCAGATTAAAAGCTTGACCTCCTATTCCTCACGGAAACTTGGCTGGACTCCGATTCCGAGCCAGACATTATTGAGGCCCTTCCCACGGGGTACATGATTGTCAGGTTGGATAGGACGTCTGGTAGAGGTGGCGGGATAGCTATTGTTTTTAAACATCTGTTAAGCTGCCAAATGGAACCCATAACCATAGCGGATAGTGAGGCAGGTGCATTTATAATCAGGGTCAATCCGCACCTTACTTTGAAAGGATTCCTGGTCTATAGACCTCCTGGCCCACATGCAGGCTTTGTCTCCAGCTTGTTGGAAGGTATTACGGAATCCGCCCTACGGAGGGATAAATTCCTTCTGTTATGGGACCTTAATATGCATCTGGAGAATTCCCTTGATAGGGGGGCGGTAGATCTATGCCAGGAACTACAGTCATTGCAATTAGGCTTGAACTCCAAGCCCCCTACCCATCAGCATGGCCATTTATTGGATCCAGTATTTGCTAATTGGGGGGGAAGTTGAAGTGAACACTCCCATCCCCATCCCCTGGTCTGACCATTTCTTTGTTCCCTTTGTGGTAAAGATCCCAGAACCTAGAGCCCCTGAGCAACCTATGCTAAATTACCTATGTCGCAAATGGGCTGGCTCCTCACAGTTGAAGTTTAACGAGGCCCTGACCAAAGGAGGACAGCCGGGGGGTATCGATGTCGAAACTGCCTGCTGTAATCTTGAAAGACGTGTAAGAGAAGCTCTTGATAGCATAGCCCCGCTACGTCTGAATAAAACAGTGAGTAGACCTCAGAAATCGGCACCATGGTACAATGACGACTTGCGCCTAGCGAGGACAGAGTGTACATGTCTAGAGGCGCAGTGGAGGGTAGCCTTTCTTAGTCAGGCCAAGTTAGAGTATCATAAAAAGTGGAGAACCTATCATGGGCTAATTAGACGGGCCAAGGCCACTTACTATGCTGAGAGAATTGGGGCAGCAGAAAATTCCACTAAGGAAATATTCAAGATTTAAAGGAGATCTCCTCACTTAAATCATCCACTATTCCCACGGAAAGTTCTGAGGAATCCTTCGACCGCATTGCGGGCTTCTTCTCAGAGAAAGTTGAAAAAATATTCTCTTCCTTTCCGGGAGCCAAAAAATGGGTGCAGAGTTTGTGGAGCCTACGGGAGTTGTTGGGGGAAATCAGAGGCTGGATAGCTTTACTACCCCCCCGAGTTGCTCTGCAGGATCTGCAGTTCTATAAAGTCAGGCTCACCCAGGGATCCTGCCTCACCTAAACTGCTTGGGGAAAGTATTGCCATTCTTGAGCCTTATATCAGGCATCTTCTTGATGTGTCATTTAGTACACACACAGTGCCTGATCGCTGGAAGCAGGCGGTGGTACTTCCACTTCAGAAGAAGCCTAACATCAGCATGGAGAAATTAGATAACCTTCGCCCTATCTCGCTGCTACCTTACTTGGCAAAAGTGGCTGAGAAGGCTGTAAATTCACAACTCATGGCCTCTGTGGAAGAAGCCAACCTTCTCCATCCCACGCAGTTTGGGTTTCGGTCACTCCACTCTACGGAGTCAGCTCTACTTATGGCCATTGAGGCCATGAGGCAGGAAGTGGATGAGGGGCAGACAATGGCTCTCATCCTTTTGGTCATACAGGGCGCCTACTACTTTAGAGCTGTGAAACTGGATCAGGGTGTGCCCCAGGACTCTGCCCTGAGTCCCACCCTATTTAATCCATACGTGTCCCCAGTAGCAAGTATAGTGGAAGGTTTTGGAATCCGGATTGTGTCATATGCCGATGACACACAGCTGGTTATCTCGCTATCACGGGCGCCTGATCTGGCTGCATCCAACTTCAGAGCCTGCATGCAGGAGCTTGCCTCCTGGATGGCTAACAACTGCCTGAAGTTGAACGGTAATAAGACAGAGGTTCTCGTGGTGGGAGGGGGCCCGTTGGTGTGGTCATCGGCATGGTGGCCATCCTGCTTAGGCCCAGTCCCTATCCCCTGCCCCCAGGCTAAGAACCTGGGTGTATGGGTAGATTCGGACCTTACATTTGAACCTCAGATCAGACGTGTGGTGGGGACCTGTTTTGGTGTCCTCAAGGGTCTACGCAAAACTATCAACCTTCTCCCTATAGAAGCTAGGAGGACGCTGGTGCATGCTCTTGTCACTTCGCGATTAGATTACGGCAACATACTGTATTTAGGTGCCACGGTCAGGAGTCTTGACCGGTTGCAGGTGTTGCAAAATGCGGCGGCTCGGCTGGTCCTCAGGCTTCCAAAAAAGGCCGCTTCCAAAAGGGCCTTGGACGCTCTTCACTGGCTTCCTGTCAGGAAGAGAATTCTGTTTAAGGCCCTCTGCATGTGCCACCGGATCATTCAAGACATTGAGCCTAGGTACTTGCAAAACCTCATCACTGTCTACAGGCCCATCCGGTCCCTTAGATCCACTGGAACTGGCCTGATGGTGATCCCTAAAGTTAAGAAGGCCCGAATGGGTGACAGATCTTTCCGGCTCTTGGCAGCTAGGAACTGGAACGAACTCCCTCTTGAGCTTCGGTTGCAACCTTCTGAGACCAGGTTCAGAAGAGAGCTTAAAACACACTTGTTCCTTCATTAATGGGCCAGGGCGCCTGGGTTTGGGGATCTAGGATCTCTCCCTTATCACAGCGTGGGGACATGCCGGTGGGCCTAACCAGACGCTTTACAAGCTTCCATATTATTATTATTATTATTAAGTGGTCAGCGCTCATCCACAACTGGATCCACTGTTCCAGAAATGTATTGGGTGATAACCCTCAGCCCCCTTGCGAAATGCCATAAATCGTAGGTTATTTCTGCAGGCTCCTTTCTCCGCGTCCTCTGCCCAGTCCATTAGAGTTTGAGATGTCTTCTTCAGGTGTGAGACCTCCTTTGTGAGCTCTTGCGCTGTCTTTCAGCTCGGAGATTCAGTCCTCTTCTTTCAATACTCTGTCTACCGCATTATAGAGGTCTTGTCACAGCAGGGCTGTGTCCACACCCACTACACCTATTTTTGCCTCCTGAATATCTTGCAGTATTGCTCAAATGTTGCAGCCCCTGCCATGTGTCCTCCCCGGCTCCTTAGCGCCCCCAGTAGAAGCTTGTTAATCTTGGTGTGGCCATGGATTTGTAGCTCTCCATGGCGCTGCAGTCCTCACCACATGGCCGACATCATGAACCTCAAGCATCCCTCACAGATACAGGCCTCGCCCCACATCGCTCCCTCCTGGACTGTTCCGGGGAAGCACCAGTGGCAGGAGTGTACCTGCAATTCCATCTCTTGCACTGTTTGACTCCAATCATTGGCAGCACGAGCTGTTGGGTCCTCCAATTGCTGGGGATTGGAAAGAAAGGGTCCCCAGCAGTATTCCGCCCTGGGGCCCAAGGCAATTGGTCCCCCAGGACTTCCGGCGGAGATGTGCTTACTTCATGGATGAGAATTTGGGGAGGAAAGGTCCAAGGTCCTTTGGTCTCTCCCTACACTAAGGAACCACGCCGGATCCAGCTATGGGTGCCCCCCTCACTCAAATCCTCAGGGTCCCAGGCAAGGCCTGTGCAGTCTTCGCACAATGTGCCTCCAGAATCTGCTCAAGAGGCTCTCCCCCCCCGACCAGGGATCAGTGCCAGCACCCACCAGATGGGCGTTGCGGCACTGCCAGGTTTGGACCCCTGCAGCTGCCAGGAAAAGCTGTGCTCACAGTCCAGGGGCTTGGTCGTCAGAAAGCACGTCTGCCATCGTGGCCATCCTGGCCCCGCCCCTGGGGGCTGCTCTTATCATTAGGTTCAGTACGCAATGCAAGCTCTGTATGTGATTTATACTTTTTTATCTTTGTCTATGCCAAAGTAATTTTTGAGCTGTTTGAATGAGCTAATCGTTCCTTTCACAAACATATAATCAATCTTTGTGCACCTCAAGGTCAGTTATTTGCGGAAGGCCTCCCTATCTAGAAATGCTGCAATCATTGGACTACCAAGGAGCAGTGTGAAGGGTGAGAGAAAAAAAAGTGAGGCCCATCTTTCCCACCTGCGTGCTCCGAGGCCTTCAATTAACCACATGTGTTAGGAGAGCATGACATGTTCATGGGTCTTGGGACTGAGCCAGTGAACCTCTTTCAAGCGTTGCCCCTTATAGAATATGGTCCAAGAAATACCAGTGGTGCTCTGTGTTGTAAATGAAGATGCAATTTTTTAATGTATTCTGTCATCTGAGCTGTGGATACTAGCTCCCCAGTGTAGTGTTTTCCAAATACTGTTGAAATGTTTTTAATTTGTCCCCTTCTGGGGATAATCTTTTGTTCCCTTTTGCCTTACTTGCCTCTACAAAAGATTGGAGCCTTAGTCTTTTGGGGGTTTTGATGCCAGCATTCTCCCAGCTTTGTCACTGCCCTCTGTATGGCTAACTTGTATTTTGCTGTATTAACTTCCATCAATCTCATCTGCACCCTCACTACTAAGACTATGCTCCATATGTTCTGTGTGCAAGTTATCATATAGTTTGCCTCAAGTTCATGCCAGTATTTGTGAAGGGCAAGTAGTGTTCCTTCAGCTTTTTTAATCCAGAGGTTTCTGCAGAGTAGGTCTTATTACTACAGCTTTGAGAGAATCCCAAACTATCAATAGTCCGGTTCATTTGCATTGTTAAACTGGAGGTATTATTTGATGAGCGTAAATCAACTGTCTAGCTACTTACTGAGTTCTTGAGCAATGAGCTATCCAGTCACCATATGGAGTCCCTACTGCGAGTCCCTTGAACATCCACATCTCCGCGTACATGTGGTTTGTTGGTGGTCTAACAGAACAGAATAATCACTCAATTGTCAGACTCCATAAGGTTCAAGCTCAAACATGATCCACCATGTGTAGGTAGATCCTGACATGTCTTCTGTGCCACAAATAAATTAATATAGTATGAGTCGTCTTGTGTTTGCCTTGCATCAGCAGTGCTAGGCTCACTAGCCAGTTCCTTTGTGAGACACTTTGCCCCCGTTTTGCTAGTTCAATTTATCTTTAAGCTCATCTAGACTGATTTCAAGTCAGCTCCCACTATTAGTTGACCTCTAGATCGAATGTCTGAAGAAACCCTCCTGTCGTTAGTTAGATGCATATATGAATGAATGAATGATTATGCATTTCTATAGCGCATGGTTACCCTGAGGCATCCCAGCGCTTAAGTGGTCCATTCATCTCCATTAATTTTAGCCGAACAAAAAGGTTTTCAACATTTTTCTAAACCTGAGGTGGTATATTGCACTTACGGTAACTGTTCGATCTCTCAATAGTCTGTCTAGAACAATCCAACTTGTTTTTATGTCAGCAAACATAATTTTGATTAATTTTGAATCTTAACTGGATTCATATGCTGTTCAGCATTCCACCATCTAGTGCTTGGGTCTGGAATTGTTTCTTGTATGCCTCTTTTTTTCTTTTCTTTTTATCCTTTTGGCTGCATTGACCATTTGGTGTCCAGTCCCTTCTGTTATCAGACGTCTGCCATGAAAGCCTCTCTGCATAGTCTCCATCTTCAGATTTTATTCTGCTATTAGTTCTGGAAGCACAGCGGGTAGTGTGGAAGGAGTTCAATAGAAAATGTAAGGTTCGAGGCATATGAGCTGCAGATTGTACACTGTGCATAGATCGCCACCTAGTGTTGGGCCTGGATGTTTGCAGTGTTTTGTTGTCCTTAAATGTTCTTTGGAAGTAACAAGTTAGGTGACTCCTCCTTTGGACCACATTGCGCATGGGCATCGTCTCCATCCCCAGATTGTTTTTTTCCGCCATCGGGCTCGGATGTGCTTCCTGCGCTCCGGTTTGGAACCGAATTTCCTTTGTCGCGCAATCCTCACCCAGTTTGACGGTATTGTTTCGATCGCGCTTCACATCGACGCGATTCTCTATCTTTTCGAAGTCTTCGATTCCGGTCGTCGACGAAGGCCTTCGGACCTACCTAGGCCTCACTTTCTGGCTCATGGAAAAGACGCCATTCAAAAAGTGTCCTCAATGTGGGTCGAAGATTCTCCACACCGACCTACATGAGGTTTGCAACCTTTGCCTCTCACCGGAGCACGAGGCCAAACACTGTTCGGCGTGTGCCTCATTCCGCTCCAAGAAGACCATTCGGGACTGACAAGCTCGAAGAACTATGGCTCGCTCGTCAGCTTCGATCCCCGACGACATCTTCGAAGAGGGCGTCGATGTGCCAGAACACCAGCACGCCGAGGAGAGTATCGGATCCTCAGATGCTGAAGACTCCGACGTCGAGGAAGTCACTCCAGCTCAACGGATCGTAAGTAAGACCGTCTACCCCACCCCTTCCTCGACACCCTCAAAAAAGGCTTCGATCACACCCTCACCTTCGGGCTCGGGTGCACACCGAGAGACTGCTTCCAACGCCCCGCCTTCGGGCCCGGCAAAGAATCCCAGTAAGCCTTCAGGCAACTCAGGCTCGAGCCAGCCTATTTCCGGTGCTGACCCAGTACTGACACCGAAGAAAAAGCCATCTTCCTCTACCACGTCGACCGTTGCTTCGACACCTAAGCACATGGCGCAAAAGACTGGCAGTGGTTCATCGATGCCGAAACCGCACTCGGAGCCAAGTAAAAAATCAACCAAAGCTCCAGATTCACAAGCACCGGAGCCGAAAAAACTCTCGGAACCGAAAAACAGGTTCCCGTAAAAGACACTTCAAAAGGGCCCACTTCTAAGCCAGCTACCGACTCGGTGCCTAAAAAACCTACGGAGCCGAGAATTTCGAAGCCAAAGGATCTGCCCTGCTCACAGGAACTTTTTACACCGGATCCATAGCAAAAAACTCTTGTAAAGGATCCTAAAACTGGACAATTGACTCTCGGCTCCAAGAAGAGACCACTGGAGGCGCCAGCACCTCCTCCCCCTGCAAAGAAGAGAGACATTGCAACCTCTCCATTAAAGGTCCCTTCTCCACCACCTCCCCATACTGTTCCTCCTCCTACACCTCCTCCTACACCTGCTCCACCACATCATTCACCTACACCATCTCCTAATCCAGACGATGATGTACACACAGATTCTGATTATGAAGGTGAAGGTGCAGATGACCCAGCAGGAACCAATAGTCCCTCTCAGTCACCTAATCCATGGGATGATTACAACACCCATGATGTGCCTTACGTCCCACAAGATGATGTATACCCTTCCAGACCTTCCCCACCAGAGGACACCATAGGTTTTAACCTACTAGTTCAAAGGGCTACACAATATCATGGGGTAGACTTACACACCGATTCAGTGGAGGAAGACTTCCTATTAGACACTTTTGAAAACACACAAAGATCTACTGCCATTTTACCAATGCTTAAAGGCGTTATCAAGCACGCAACAGAGGTTTTTAAAGACCCCGTCAGAGCTAGGGTCCTCAATCCTCGCATTGAGAAAAAATATAAAGCTGCCCCTGCAGACCCAGTTTATATTAAAGGCCCATCACAATTAGATTATTTAGTGGTGCCTAATGCACGTAAACGTGCTAATTCCCAGACAACAGGTAAAGCCTCACCACCAGACAAAGAATCTAAGCTCCTTGACGCCTCTGGCAAAAGAACTGCAGCACAAGCAGCTAACATCTGGCACATTGTCAACACCCAAGCGTTGTTGGCAAGATATGACAGGGCACATTATGATGAACTAGAGTCCATAATGCAGCACCTACCAGATAAATACAAAAGCAGAGCTAACTAACCTATACAAGAAGGTTAAAATATTACTAATACCTCCATTCGTTGTGCCCTAGACGCCGCAGATACTGTCTCAAGGGCAATCCAAACCAGCGACTTACTACGTAGACATGCCTGGCTACGTATTTCAGGTTTTAAACCTGAGGTACTTTAATCGGCCATTTGATGAGACACGTTTATTCGGCCCAAATGTTGATGTGTCTTTAGAAAAAATGAAAAAAGAGACCGACACAGCAAAATCTATGGGAGCCTTGCAGCAGCAAGCTCCCAGACATTCTTTTCGTCGCTCATCATACAGAGGCAACACAAGAGGTTACTCCTCAGAAAGTCCCTCCTCCTCCTACAAAACCCCTAGCCGATCAACATTCACTAAGGGCTACCAGAGAGGGGGTTACAGGGGTAACAACAACAAAGGCAGAGGCAAAAACAACACCTCCCGCTCTGCCTCTACCCCTACCCAATGACTTTCCTCCCCTTTCCCCCCAACATTCCACTCCTGTGGGGGGAAGACTCCAACAATTCCTGCCTGCTTGGATCAACATCACATCAGACCGGTGGGTGCAACAAATTATTCAGTCAGGTTACTGTCTAGAACTAACATCTACCGCCCCCCCCAAACATACCACCCAAACAGCGTCCAATGTCACAAGAACATCGATCACTGTTAAAGCAAGAAGTAGTATCTCTGCTAGAAAAAAAGTGCAATAGAACTAGTTCCTCTGCACCAGCAAAACAAGGGGGTTTACTCTCTATATTTTCTAATTCCAAAGAAGGACAGCTCTCTAAGGCCTATTTTAGACCTCAGGCCGCTAAACATTTACATACAGTCAGACCATTTTCACATGGTCACATTACAGCAAGTCCTTCCTCTCTTGTTGCAAGACGACTTCCTGGCTACTCTAGACCTCAAAGACGCATACTTCCACATTCCCATTCACAAAGCTCACAGGAGGTATCTCAGGTTTGTAATAGACGGGCAGCACTACCAATTCAGAGTACTCCCATTCGGAGTCACAACAGCACCAAGGGTGTTAACCAAGTGCTTGGCAGTGGTAGCAGCGCATCTACGGAGACATCACATCCATGTCTTCCCATACCTCGACGACTGTCTCATAAAAGCCAGCTCACACAATCAATGCGTAAAACACACTCATGCCACCATCCAACTGCTCCATAACTTGGGGTTCACAATAAACCACACCAAGTCTCATCTACAGCCATCTAAAGTACAACAGTACCTTGGTGCCACAATAAACACCTCAAAAGCGCTAGCTTATCCCACTCCAGCAAGGATAGCCAGCATGCAAACACTCCTAACAAAGTTTCAGCCACAACACTCCCTCCCAGCACGAGTGTTCATGCAACTCATAGGGATGATGGCCTCTTGTATCTTCATAGTACACCATGCAAGACTTCAAATGCGTCCGCTACAAGAGTGCTTATCACGTCAATGGAACCAGGCTCAAGGTCACTTAACAGACCTAGTGTTGGTAGACGGTCGAGCTCTTCTCTCTCTGCAGTGGTGGAACACCAAAAACCTTTCCAAGGGACGACCGTTCCTAGAGCCAGTTCCCCAGATAATCTTAACTGCGGACGCATTGCTCCCTGGCTGGGGAGCCCACCTGCTGCAACACACCATGCAAGGCAGGTGGACACGGCAACAAAAATTACTCCATATCAATCATCTGGAGTTACTAGCAGTATTCTTAGCACTAAAAGCTTTTCAGAAGCAAGTAGCAAACAAAGCTGTATTTGTCCGCACAGACAACATGACAGCAATGTATTACATAAAGAAGCAAGGAGGCACACACTCCCTGCAACTATCTCAACTAGCACAGGACATATGCAGGTGGGCTATACCTCAGAACATATTCCTTCTAGCCCAACATATCCCAGGAGTACAAAATACTATAGCGGATCTGTTAAGTCGTCAAACACAATAGACCCACGAGTGGGAACTTCATATGCAAGTTCTTCAGCCATTCTTTCAGATGTGGGGACAACCTCAGATAGACCGATTTGCCACCCACGAAACACAAAATGCCCAAGCTTCGCTGCCAGATATCCACACCCTCTGTCCAAAGGCAATGCGATATGGATGAATTGGTCAAACAAATTTGCGTACGCTTTTCCACCTTGACCACTCATGCCACTAGTAGTACGCAAACTACAGCAGCATTCTCTGACCCTCATTCTAGTTGCTCCAACGTGGGCCAGACAACCGTGGTACACCACACTGCTACAACTATCTGTAGTACCACACCAAAAATTGCACCTGTCTCCATACCTCTTAACACAGAACCATGGAAAAATCAGAAACCCGGACCCAGCTCAGCTCAGCCTTGCAATCTGGCTCCTGAAGTCCTAGAATTTGAGTATTTAAACCTTCCTCCAGACTGCATGAATGTCATTAAAGAAGCTAGACGTCCTACCACTAGGGTATGTTATGCAGCCAAGTGGAAACGATTTGTAATATATTGTCATAACAACAATATTAATCCCTTAGATGTGGCTATTCAACACATCTTAAGTTACTTACTGCACCTTCTAAGATGTAACTTAGCCTATATGTCTATTAGACTACATCTAGCTGCAATAGCAGCATATCTGCAAAACAGACAATATCTATCTCTGTTCAGAGTGCCTGCCATTAAAGCCTTTATGGAAAGCCTTAAAAGAATAATTCCTCCCAGAGTACCACCGTCACCTGTATGGAATTTAAACATTGTTCTCACACGGCTAATGGGGCCTCCCTTCGAACCCCTACACAAATGTGAATTGGAAAGTTGCGTTCATAGTAGCTATCACTTCTCTGTGCAGAGTTAGTGAACTACAAGCACTAACCATTCAAGAACCCTTTTTTCAACTGCATCAAAATAAGATTGTTCTGCGTACTAATCCAAAATTCCTGCCTAAAGTCATTTCTCCATTCCATCTCAATCAATCTGTGGAACTGCCCGTTTTCTTCTCGCAACCACAGTCAGTAGCAGAACGAGCTCTTCACACATTAGATGTCAAAAGAGCGTTGCTATACTAAATAGAAAGGACACAACCCTTTCATAAGACAAAACAACTTTTTGTGTCTTTCTCACCACCACACAAGGGTAATCCCATTTCAAAATCTGGGATAGCTAGATGGATTGTCAAATGCATACAGATTTGCTACCACAAAGCTAAACGTACGCTATCTGTTCCTCCTAAAGCCCACTCTACCAGAAAGATAGGGGCTTTAATGGCATTTTAAGGGAACATTCTCCTAGGACATCTGCAGAGCAGCTACATGGTCTACACCGCACATATTCACAAAACACTATTGTGTAGATGTGCAAACAAAACAACAAGCTAATGTGGGCCAGGCTGTTCTCAAAACATTATTCCAAACTACTGCAACAGATAGGGGTGGTCGCCGCTAGGAGTGGGTACTGCTATATAATCTATGCACAATGTACAGTCTGCAGCTCATATGCCTCGAACGGAAAATGCTACTTACCAGTATGCATCTGTTCTTGGCATGTAGAGCTGCAGAGTTGTACACGCCCACCCACCTCCCATTGTCTGTTCCATTATTATCTTAATTAGATACAAATTACACGGGCATCCTTCCTGTACTTGCAAAGCTCCATCATTACCCTAATGGCGAAAAACAATCTGGGGATGGAGCCGATGCCCATGCGCAATGTGGTCCAAAGGAGGAGTCCCCTAACTCGTGGCTTCCAAAGAACTTTTCAGGATAATAACAAACTGCAAACATCCGGGCCCAACACTAAGTGGCGATCTATGCACAGTGTTCAACTCTGCAGCTCTACATGCCAAGATAGGATGCATACTGGTAAGTAGCATTTTCCTTTTAGCGAGGGACCACCGACCAAAAAACAAAACATCCTGAGGGGAACCGAAGATTAGAAGACTTATGCTGAGGGGATTGAGTTTCCACTGAAAAAACATAGTTTTTTCAGGAGTTCTGTCGGAAGAACATCGAACATGTGGGTTGAAGAATGAACATCCGGGATGGGGCATACTTCCTTTGGGGTCTGCCTGAAGTGCCTCCACAAGTTCACCCAGAAGGACAGCCACACAATTTGCAAACTTTTCCTGCTAAAGGACCACAGCTAAGAGGGCTGTGACATATGTCTGGAGTTCCTGCCCAAGACCTTGAAGGCAAGGAAGAAACAGACAGAGGTGGAGTCACTACGCCATGGCACAGTTGTAGCAGAAAACATCGCTGAGAGACCTTGGGCTTTTGAGCAATGACGAGAACCCTGAGGAAACAGAGGCAGTACAAGGATATCACTCCAACTTTGAAGAGGTCGCTGAAACGGAGGAGAAGACTTTGAAGACGATTTCAAAAGACAGGTAACACCAAAGGGCACAGTGGGGCCGGATCATTCAGTCTCAAAGTTCTCCAAGGCTACCCTGATGCTGAAACTAACTGTGATCAAGAGCAAGCACAAAAAGTCCCAATGGTTGCGGTTGAAATACACCTTTGGCATTAAACCCTCGAAACAGACCTTGAATTCGTAAGGCAATCAGAAGTGCCTTATGAAAAGGAGGCCACAGCGCTAAAGAGAAAGTCCCTAATGCCAAACAGAAAGCTCTTGATGTTGAGAGTAAAAAACCACAAGGCATAAGGCCAAAATGTAGGCCCTCATGAAGAAGGAAGAGGAGGACCCCTAAAGGGATCTTGCATCTCACTCAAGCCTCAGAGGGGGAGAAACCAAAGTGGGAGCACACTGAGCTGAAACCTCCAACAACACTTGAGTTTCAAGAAGAGGAGAAGAAGGAAATTGTTTGCTGAAAAGCAGATCTTGAAGAAGGCTAGTTTGGACAGGGTTCATTGTCATGACCTGGAGCCAACAGAAGATGAGTGACCGGACATAGAGACACTAGTCTGGAACATGGGTAGGCACATACTCCTCAAGACCTTTGCCTCCCTGACGACATTGCGGTGTACAATCCCTTGTTAAAAGGGCAACTGACACCTAAGTGGCTCACTTTAGGAGGGACAGGCAGAATCATGTTTTCTACTAGAGACACTACTATAATACTTAAGGAATAACCAGTTCCTTACAATGCCTCACAGCGTCCTGGACTAGGAGCAATAGACTTTTAGGCAACCAGCCTTAGTGTAGGCTGTAACACCCAGAGTCTAGAAGAAGTATGAACATTCTTCCACGTGACCTGACTACATCAAGGGCAGCACTGCAGCTGACTCCATCATTGTCGCCATGGAACGCAATAGAGCCAATGCTCCCACCACCACGAGATCTCCATCAGACAGAGAAAGCAAGAAAAAATGGAGAGGTCGGGAGTCACCCGATGGCACATTGCTCAAAAGGTACACCCACCAACAATAGAATGAAGGTGGAGGAGTCAATGCAACAACTCCCTGAACAGCATCCAGGAGGGCAAGACCATCTCCCTGTGCTTAAAATCGGTACTAGATAGCTGTGTAAGGGCACCACCCTAAGAAGGCATGCATGGTGCAGAGTCAGCAGTAGTAAATATGTCTTTCATGGGCAAAAAGCTCTTCAGGCTGGCAGTGGAGAATTCATTGCAGTTTTTTTTAGAGACAGTGAAAATGCAAAGGTGATTGGTACATTGCAGTTTTGAGGGCCTTTTTTAGGAAGGCAAGCACCAAGAAGATGGTTGCTTGCTTGAAGTGAATCTCAGCCTGTTACCCCCAATCCTGCTTCACACTGTAGTGCAGCTGTTAAAATGCACCACCACAGTGACAATACCTAAATACACATACACCAAGGGAGCCCTTTTGAGCAACAGCCATAGGGAGATGGCCAGTGCTACCAGAGCCTCCCCTTCACTCAATATCAGTTTAGGTCAGGATCAGCAGATTTCTCCAGACGTGGGGCACAATCATCTCTGAAAAGTTCAAAATGGTGACGCTGGAAGTTGTTTCCCCCCCCCACATCTTCGAAAATGGGTCTTCTTGCAACCATAGACTTCAAGGACGCCTATTAGCATGTGCTGAAAAAACAACGGTCACGAAAGTTTCCTTCATTTAGTCGTGAATAAGGTACGCTACCAGTTTAGATCCATGCTTTTTAGAATAAAATTAGCACCAAGGGTTTTCACAAGGTGTCTTGGTTTAGTTACAGCACACTTTAGGAAACAGGGTGTCAATGTCTGTCCTTACCTAGACGACTGGCTGGTAAAGGCAAAATCATTCACGCAGTGCCAATAGAGGAAAAACACTGTCATGGAGCCAGTCCGCAGATTGGGGTTTTTCCTAAACTTCGACAAATCGTCTTCAATACCGTAGAGAGAAAATAAACTTTGGAGCGCAAGGCTAAAGTCCATAGAACTGAAGGCCTTCCCAATTACCAAAAGACCCCTGGCACTGACAAAGCACACTTGCCTTTATCAGCAGGGGCTGTGTCTCAGACAATGAGGACCATGGGAAAATAATATGTATCTAATGGGCATGATGGCATCTTGCCGACACCTGACACTCCATGCAACATTAGAAATAAGAACACCTCATTTAGCATGTTCATGTCAACCATGCTATACAGCTAGAAGCCCCTTTCCTAAACCCCAGATCAGACACAGAAAGATGTCAAACGTGCATTTATGCTTTACTTGGAGGAAACAAGCCAAATCAGGAATGTAAACCACTTTTTCATGTCTTTTGCACCAGTAAACAAGGGTGCACTGTTCACTAAGGGACATAGCAAGTGTACCACAAGTGACATCTGTATGGTAGCCACATGGTCTTCTGTACACATCTTCTCAATACATTGTGTAGATATCCAAGCTAGCAAAGAGGAACAGGTGGGGAAAAAGAGTATTAAAGCAACTGTATGCATACACAAACTCACTTCAACCCAGTCTCTCAAGAGGGGAGAGTACAGCTACACAATTGATGCACAGTATGTGAATCCAGAAAAGATCCACATTGAAAAACAGGTTACTTACCTACAAGAGTAGTTATGAAGCTTGAACATTTTTCTTGATTATCATGCGACCCTGGAAACGAGAAGCCTTTTGATTAAAGACAAGATGTGTGAAGAAGATATAGAAAGAAATAGGAAGCCATGACAAGGAGTCATCAAAAGGGGGTGGGGGGGGGGGGGGTAGAGAGAGAATCTGAAGATGACGACCAAGCAGGGGTGCTCCCGGGCCAGGGCACCAAATGGTCTACATTCCCTAAAAGGAGAAAAATGGGACTACAAATGACAATTCCAGACCCAACCACTAGATGGTGAAATGATGCAAAGCATGTGACTAGAAAATTCATCAAGCTGCCCAAGTACTCTCACATGTAAGTAATCATTTTGTTTACGTTGAGAGTCCCTCGGGGCACAGCAGGGAATCCTTAACACTTTAGCCTTCGTTTTGGCAGAAGAACTGTTTAAGAAATGTGCACAATCTAAGCAGCCACATGTTGTGAACAAGTAGATATGTAAACTATATGAAATAAATGTCCCCATATACATTGCCTGGCTCTAAAAAAAGCTATCCTCCTGTTTGGGGTGTTGAACCGTTGGACATTATTAGGGTTGTGTGTGATTTCATATAAAAACTATTTAATCTATACTGTTTAGTGGATGTTTTCAGATTAAATGGCATTTACCTTTTTGTAGATACCAATTTATAAAACGTCTTTTTGGTTGAAATTGGTTTTGGAATTCTTTTTTTTTAAGTGTAAATGAAATAGTGACAAGTCTTAATTTCAGAAACAGTTTTGTTGAAGAAATATTTTTCAGTGCTTTACCTCAGGGGACATTATTATGTATATTTATTTATTTTACATTGTCAAACAATTACTTCAGATGCTTCTAATTCGCTGACCTATCGCCACCTGTGAACACCATTCATCTCTGACCCTTCATAATCGCTAAACCCCATCAATTCCTGCTCCCTCAAACCCCTCAACACACATAAACCACACTCATCCCTGAAGCCTAAAACCCCTTTCGAGCCCAAAAATCCACCATCGCTAAACCCTAACACCCCCTTTCTACACCTTAGCCCCACCCATCCCATACCCCTTAAAACACCTCAGTACACCCAAACTGCACCAATTACTTGACCCTGAAAAACCCTTACTACCTTTACACACCAGCCGTCCATGACCAATAAGAACTCTTCACCCTAAGCTACTCATTCCTGAACCTAAAACCCCTTTCTACGTCTAAACTCCCCCCATTGCTGAATCCTTAAAACCCCTTAACACCTAAAACTTCATCCCATCCTGAATCTTAAAAACTCTTCACCACCGCAGCCACTACTCATAATTGAACCTTAAAACCCCTCACCAACCCTGAAATCCCCCTATCCCTGAAACCTAAAAGCACCTTGAATACCTAAACACCACTCATCCGTAAACCCCCAAAAAAAGTCACCACCCCTTTACTCCACCCTAAAAAACCCTTTCTATGCCCAAACTCCAATTATTCCTGACCCCTAAAACCTCTCATCACCCTAAATAGTACGCATCCCTGAACCCCCAAAAAACCCACAGTAGTGTTGAGTTCCTTAGTTAACTGCCTTACCTAACAGTTGGTCCAATAGCTGCAATATTTTCTATCTATTATGCAAGGGAGACCGTAGTACAGTGACCAGTCTATCATACCCCACACATAACTATTCGCAAAAGGGAACCTACAGGTGCAACATAGCCCAGGTGAAACTACATATGCCAGCTGAATCTAAGTCTTTACGACCCCTACCAAGCTCCGCTGGCCCATTCTAAACCGCCCATAGTGTGAGTTGATGGGAGCATCTCACAATCTACGCACAGAAAACCTTCCAGACAAAGGTGAATCGAAATGAATTTACATCCCCATACCGCTTGTTCAGCTCCGCCGGACCGTTCCACTTGATGCCACTGTGTGAGCTAACAGGAGCCTCTCCACGACTGGTCAATCCCCTGAATTCACTAATATCAACATGCCTGACATCCCCTATCACTGTGCAAGGATTGTAACGCCTTGTTTTTTAGTGACTGAGAGGCATCACCCCAGATTACCAGCAAATCGTACCAACAGAGTAGCCATCAACTCCCCCAACATACTTACCGCTCCTTCACCTATTTGAAATTCACTATGGCGGAAAAGAGAGAACATAAAGGCCTTAATGAGAAAGAAACCAGTCCAGTCTCAAACGCTCAAAACAGGACACCATGATCCCCGATTCTCCCATTAAAGAGAAACATAACCAAACGACTCTGGAAATGATATTCAAAAAATTGAATGACGTCCATGACATCGCCCACAGTACAAAGACAAATACAGACATGCTTCAGACCGAAGTCGCTGAAATCAGAAAAGATTTGAAGGAACTCCACTTAAGATTCACAAACAAAGAAAATTGCATAAGCCTGACCGATGATCACCTGTTAGCGCAATCTAACACTTGCTCAAGAACGATAATTCCACCTCTACCCTTAAACATGAGATAGCAGAGTAAGAGGACTGCAATAGGAGAGGGAATCTTAGAAGTTTTGGACTCCCTGAAAGTTCAGAAGACAATGCTCTTTCTCCAGTTGCCTGCCTACAGATAGGATCCCTACTCCCTGGAAATCACCCTCAGTAAAGACTTTGAAATTGAAAGTGCACATAGGGTGCCTAAAAACATGTCCCTCCAAGAGCATTAATTTTTCCGTCACCTGCGCTACCAGCACAAAGAACTTATCCTTTCACATATGGAAAAAACGAAGTCAGTCTTTTGGCAAGGCACAAAAATCAGCAGATCACAAGACTACGCAAGGGACACAGTGATCAAAAGGAAAGGCTTCCTTGCACTTAAAAACAACTCCTCGATAGAGCGATATAGCACCTTCATTGGTCCAGCAAAGTTCACAATTGTGTACATGGCAAACCCCATGTTTTCTCTGAGCCTAACGACTTGAGTTTTCCTGGATAACTCCACAGGATCTGAACACACTTTCTCAAGTCTCACTATAAGACTTTCTTTTTTATTGAACCATGTCCATCCTTATTGAACCATGACTGAAAAGATGCAATTTCTTTAAATTGTTGTTTGGAATGTTGACACGTCATCTTCTAACAATCCCACTACAATAATATGTCTACTATTAAAGGTCTGATTTATGAAACTTTGTCCATCCTTGTTGAACCATGATCGAAATGCTGTAATTGATTTAAATTGTAGTGTTTAAAATGTTGACACGTCTGGCTCCAACAAACCCACTATACTAGGTCCACTACTGAAGGGCACTGCGATCATTCACACCAGGGCAACATGCACTCATCCAGAATTGACCCATTGTAATTCAAGTATACGTCCTGCTCAGTACCTCTCATCGTACCCACTGATTACTCAACAAACAATACCCCTGAGTGGACCAGAACACACCGTGGTACACCTTGATACTTAGCCAAAGGTATACAAACTCTCAGTCTAACTCAAGTATTCTCCCTAATCAATATCTCTGTGTGGTCCATGATACAACACAATACCTGGTCTTGGCTCTTTTCTTGCCCAATAGGTTCCGTAACCCATAGCCTCACAATTCCTTAGTAGCACTCGTCGATGTCGCCTATCTGGACTACACTCTGCTAGGTACCAATACACACTATTTTATTTATTTTTTATTTATTTAGAGGGTTTTATAGAGCGCGAACAAGATCCTTGCGGATATCCGAGCGCTTTACAATGATCAAGGTTGATTATACATAATGAATAGCATGACACAATATACATGCAGTAATATGGGGGAAAGAACAGGCACGGGATAAATATAAGAATACACACGAAAAAGTCATAAAGTACCGAAACATGGGATCATAGTAAAAAAAAACACAGAAAAGTCGTCAAAGAGCATAACAGGCGCATCTCGGTTGAAAAAGGTTCAGGGCAGGGTAGAGTGGTCAAATAAATTTTGCCATGAGGATCGCTTTTACTTCCTTTTTGAACAATACGGTAGAAGAGATCAATCTGGTTTCAGGGGGAAGAGTATTCCAAATCCTAGGCGCCATCCCAGAGAAGGATCGTTTATAAGTTTTTATTTTTATTATTGAATCTTTGAGGTTTCAGTAGTAGGTTATTTGCACCCCTAGAGGACCTTGAGCCACTAGAGATTGTCAATTTGTGTGCGAGGTAAACGGGTGGTGTAAGGCCTTATCAGTCATGCAAGCTATTTTTAGATGAATTCTTGCTCCAAACGGGAGCCAGTTCAAGGATTTTAGGTCAGGGGAGATGTGGGAACTTCTTTTTGAGCCAGTGATGAGTCTTGCTGCAGAGTTTATAGATGCTCTAAGGGGGGCTGTATTCGCTTTTGGTAGGCCGCATAAAGAGACACTACCATACTCCACACGGGGGATAACTAGCGCTTGTATCGCCTGTTTAAAGTCGTTGACTGGCAAGAATGGCTTCAGCTTCCTTAGAATGTTTAACTGGAAGTTTGCTCCCTTTGTAGCGTTGCTAACGTGTTTCTGCATAGTGAGATTGCTGTCCATAGTTATTCCCAAGGATTTTGCTGAGTCCACAATTGTTGGTTGAACGTTGAGTGCAGTGAGATGTTGGATTGAGTTTTGCATCAAGGGGATTTTAGCGGGGGGCTATAAGGAGGAATTCGGTCTTTAGAGCGTTCAGTTTGAGATGATTTTCTGCCAACCATGTTTGGGTGTTCATGAGTGTGGCGTTAAGCTGTTTAATGTCTTCTAAGGTATTAATCTTTAGATACAGTTGTGTATCATCAGCGTACATATGATAGTGCACATTAGCCGCTTGTAGAATTTCGGTGAGCGGCTCCATGCACAGGTTAAACCATGTCGGGGATAGTGAGGATCCTTGTGAGACTCCCAGCCTTACTGGTACTGGGTTGGAAAGAGTGATGTTGATCTTGAATTGTTGTGTTCGGTTATGTAGAAAGGAGGTAAACCAGTTTAGCACTGATCCTGAAAGACCCATCCTAAGTCTGAGCAGATCAAGCAAACTCTCGTGTTCGACCGTATCAAAAGCTGAAGATCGTCCAGCACGATGAGTAGGCATGATCCGTTCTGGTCCAGGATTTGAAGCGCATCATCAATAATGTGAGTCATGGCTGATTCCGTGCAGTGCCCTGCTCTTAAGCCTGATTTGTAGTTGTTAAGGCGGTCATAGTGAACGATATGTTTCGTTAGTTGGTGGTGCACACATTTTTCGAGCAGTTTGGCCAGGGTAGGGATATTGGATATAGGACGGTAGTTGTTAAGATCCGTGGGGTCAGCTGTTGGTTTCTTTAGGATGGGTGAGACCTGACCGACTTTGAGGGTGTCCGGAATGCAACCTTGTTGAAGTGAACTGTTGATGATGTTGGTCCATAGCGGAAGCAGCCATGGGGTAAGGTTTTTAACAGCGTTAGCGCGGAGCGGATCGATGAGGTGGTTGGAAGGTTTCAAGGCATATAGAATCCTACCCAAAGCCTCTTCCGAATAGGTGTCAAATGACGACCAGACGGTTTCATTCTTAAGGTCACACTTTGAAGGGATTTGGTGTGTTGTAGTTGGTGGTGACGGGGGGTTTGTGAATGTGGCACAGAATATAGTAATCGGTCCTTTAAGAGATCGTTCTCGATGTTGAGGGTCTTCTGAGTAAAGAAGGCGGAGTATTGTTCACAGTTGGGTTGCGATTGGGCGGCATCTTGTAACCGTTGAGGTGCGTCCTTAGATTGAGTTTTGATTAGCTCAAAGAGTTTTTTTCGGCGATTTCTAGCTTGGTCTAGTTGGTTTTTGAAGAAGTCTGCTTTGGTGCGCTTAATCTTCTTGTAATAGCTATTTCTCTTTTTCCTTAGTAATTTGAGGTGAATAGTTGACGGGACTGATCTCCAGTTACGTTCAGCAACTCTGAGAGAGCGTCTGTCTTCATTGAGTAGGCTATTGTACCAAGGTTTTGAGTCTTTAGTGGAGACTCTCTTTAGTTGAAGAGGGGCTACCTCATTGATTATTGCGGTCATCGAGTTGAGGTAGTGGTTGGTGAGATCATGCACGTCTGCAGTGCCAGCAAGTGGCAATAGAAGGTTGTAGCTTGAGAAAGGTAGTTTGTTTATGTTGAGTTGTTTCAAGTCTTTTCCAGATCTTTGGTTTCGTGGCCTGAACTGAGTTAAATTTTACTGTTTCCGTGATAAAGAAGGTAATGATATGGTGATCAGACCAGTCACAGGGTTGTATCGATTCCAGTTGAATGACGTCAGTTTTGGAGATTATTAGATCCAGGGTTGATCCTTTCTTATGTGTGGGGTCATTGCAGGTTTGGGTAAGGGTTAGATCATCCAGGAAGCTTCTGAAGCAGTTGACAATTGTGTTGTCGTTGTCATTCCAATGGAGATTGAAATTGCAGAGGAATATTTGGTTATTTTGCCTACCGTTGTTAGTTGAAATCATATCCATGAGTTGTTCCGAAAATATGAGATTGTCACCTGGCGGATGATAGATGATGTGTAGTGAGCAAGCTGGTTTGCCGTTGCTGCTAAGGTCTAGGCAGAAATATTCGCAGGACGTGAATACCGGGGATGTAGCTCTATTCACAGTGATGTCACTACGATGAATACAGGCTATACCTCCACCTATCTTATCGATTCTGTCTAATCTGATGATGTTGTAGCTTGGGGGAACTAGAATGTCCATCAGTGGGGTGGAGGAATCAGTTAGCCAGGTTTCGATTAACAATAGCAGGTCTAGTTCCTGTGAGATGATGAGCTCAGCTATGTACGCAACATGTCTGGAAGCAGATCTACAGTTTAGGAGTGTGCATTTAAGACGGGGGTAAGGAGGGAGCAGTAGGGGTCTTGGGTGAGAGGGAAGCTTCTAAGGTTGCTATCGACGATCCCTCTATTGTTATGTCTGGCAACTCTGAGTGGGTTGGGGTGGATGGTAGGTATGGTCAACTGAGTAGCGGTAATGCACTTAGTGGGAGAGGGTTCGTAGGATTGTAGAAGAGATAAATGTAAATGTAAATGTGTTTGTATTTATATAGCGCCTTCTACCCAGAGGTCTCGTAGCGCTGTATTCATACCGCTGGGAACCCTTCCTGGCTTTCCTGTGAGATGTCCACTCCTGGGCACCCCAAGGCGAAGCCAGGCATCCAAGCGCTGCTGGGGCCATTGTGGAGACAAAGCAAGCTATTGCCCAGAGTCACAGAGTGGGACCCATGATTAGACTAGGCACCGAGGCGAGAATTATCAGGTCCGGGGAGATTGAGTCCAAGAGCCGCCGAGGCGGGAATTGAACCCTGGTCCCGGGCCAGACCTCTGCATCAGGGTCTGCCGCTCTAACGATTGAGCCACGCTTCTCCACAAGTAGATAGTAGATCGCTCTCTGAGAATGGATTGACTCTTTGCTTAGGGCGAAAACTTCCAATTGGTTGAAATGAGTTTAGGGGTGTGAGTTATGTGGTGTGATCGGTAGTTCAGGTTAAAGGCTCTTGAGGAAACATTACGCCGAGGTTGGCTAGATATTGTCAGTTTGTGTAAGTGAGCAGGAGTCCAATGTAGGAGAGTTTTTCAGTGAATTTTAAAGTTTTTTTAAAATTCCATTTCCTATCCATAATGTCCCTGCAACCTTTGTTTTTTCCAGCGAATTTCAAAGGCCCTCCAAATACCAATTCACAACTATAACTTCCCTGCAACCTTTGGTTTCTTTCAGTGAATTTTCATGGTGTTTAATGACTTTTGCAGAGTGGTGGTGAAAGGGGGCAGGCCTCTGTTCAGTTTTCAGGAATCCTGCTGTGTAGGACGCACAGAAAGTACCAGGAGGGCTTATTGGCCCCCAAGGTCCCCCAGCATCCAAGAGGCAAGGGGACTTCATCCCCTAACCAGCAGCGTACCAAGAGGCGTGTTTGCAGAGTGGTGGAGAAAGGAGGCATGACCTCCAAAGACCTCTCAACAATCCCACTGTGTGGGACTTTCTGGAGGTAACAGCAGGGCTTGTTTACCCCTCAACGACCCTCTGGATCCTAGGGGACTTAATACTCCAACTGGCAGTGTGCCAGGAGGCATTGCTTTTACACATAGGGAGAGACCCCCTTGAGACCTTCCTACTCCCTTTACAACCCTCTATCATATTTACCCTTAATATCCAGGCATATCGTTCATATAAACACAGTAGACATTGATTCCAATGCACCTACGTGATACATAAATCTTTAGATCTGAAAGAGGCCATTAGTTCTAGATTCCTTACCTAAGAAATACCCCCAGCCGTAAGACTGGACCCAGAGAATTTTTTTCTTAGCAGTACCCTTGCGCGTCAGTAGGTGGCGTCTGTCGACTCCACGTCAGTCATCATGGTCGCTGGGATTATGTCGCAATGTCTACTTAGACGCTGCCCCTGCGCGCTGACGTCAGTTCTTTCTTTTTCTGCGCCAGCCTAGAGCAGATCCGGAGAGAGCTACCCCTTAGTCACTTTTTGACTAAACTTTTTCTTGACTTTTGTGGACTTCTTTTTGAGTCTTTCGACTCCTGATGTATGTAGGATGTCCCATCGTTGGACCGGATTTAAACCGTGCGAGGTCTGGAACCGCCAGATGTCGGTTACGGACCCACACCTCGTGTGCCTTTGGTGCCTGGAGCGCGACCACGACCGGAAGTCATGCTCTGACTGCTAGGCCATTAACCCGAAGTCTTTGTGGGAGCGGTCTCAAAAGTTTTTGTAGGCCCGGCAGTCGGCTCCGCGTCACTCGAGATCCCGGTCGAGACGAAGGTCTCGGGAACAATTGCGGAGCCACCACCATTCATCGTCCAAGTCTTCGAGATCTTCGTGTAAGTCGAAGCACAAGAAGAAGGTGAAGAAGCGTCGATGTGGGACCCGGAGCGTCATCGCTCTCAAGGTCCTTCTTTGGAACCTGCTCTGAGTTTCTCTTCCAGGGGATCCTCATCAATAGTCATAAGCATTAGAATATTCCCGCCCATGCGCGGGACCCCGGAAACACTATATTATATGTGCCCCACATATATATACACATTTTGTGATTTACGCCCCTCCCCCTCCCCCAATTTCGGTACCCCAACATCCCTCCTAACCAGCTTCCCACCCGCCCTCCCCCGTGGTCGCGCTGCGCTTGAGTAACCATGTATTAGTGCCCGGTGTGTTGTAGGAGGAAGCAAACAATCGCTAAGGTGTGTTCTCCTGTATAGTGTTGGGGTCTGCTCCAGCTAGTTCGCTCTCGCCTTCCTGCCCCTCATCGTCCACTTCCCTGAGCGCCTGCACCATCACCTCCCATGCAGTCGCCCTTTCCAGTGCTTTCTCGTCATTCGACCTCCAAGCCATCTGGTACCGTAGGGTACTATCACACGCTGCCCATCTCAGACACTCCCCATACCATCTTTTATACGTGGGCCCCACTCTGGACTTCCAATTTCGTGTGATCTCCCGCTTGGCCAAGATAAGCCCTAAATCTATAAATTTACTTGACATCGTATTTCTAGGTGTATGTGGGAACCAGTGAAGGATGCCAACTGCTTTAGTATACTGGATATCCCTGTCCGTCGCGCCGTTAAGGGCCCGCCCAACTTCCTGCCAATAGTCGCCTAAAGAGGGGCAATCCCACAGCATATGACATAGATCCGCCCCCGTTGTATTACATCTGGGACAAGCAGCGTCGGTCGCCCCAAAGTACTGTTGGATTTTCCCGGGCGTGAGGTATGCCCTGTGGATAACATAAAAGTGGATCAATTGGAACCTGGCATTCCTCGAGCTCTTCCGCGCCCTCCTCAGCAGTTGGCCCCAGGTCGTGTCTGGTATCTCCACCTGGAGGTCCAGCTCCCACTTGGTCTTCAGGGCTGCCAAAGGTTGCAAGGCCTCCCGCTGCATCCTCGAGTACAGGCACGTGACGGCCTTGAAGGTTCCCGCCGCCATCATGGCGTACTGGCAAGCCATCAAGGTGCCTGGTTCCTGCAGCCCTTCCCCCCAGTGGGCTCGCATGGCGCCCGTGACTGCCGCGTGCAGCAGGTAGTCACCCCTCGGTAGGTCAAATCTCTCCTGCAGGTCCCGAAACGGCAGCAACACCCCATCTTCGTAGAGGTCACCCAGCACGTGCACTCCCGCCTCCTCCCACCCTAGCAAGCGTGACCAATCACCTCCATGTGGGAGGGCAGTGATCATTCCCAGCGGTATTTCGGGGGCATACATAAGGCGGACACCCGCCCGCTTACGGGCCCGGTCCCAACATAGCCGGAAAGTCTGTTCCTCGACCGTCAGGTCTCCCACTCGGAGTTTCTGGTGCAGCGTAATATAAGCCAGAACGTGTCGCGGGGTGCCTTCGGCTCTCGCGTCCTCGGGACCTCTATAAACTCTCGCCACCTCCTGAGTAAAACTCTGCAGCTGCGCGGCGAGGTAATATCCTTCGAAGTCCGGCACTGCCATACCTCCCTCATCTTTGGGGCGTAACAGCGTGTCGAGCGCTATTCGTCTCCTACCCGTGCCCCACAGGAACGCTATAATCAGAGACCTCAGGCGTTTGAAAACCGAACTCGGGATCCATACCGGCAGTGTCCTAAAATAATACAAAAGCCTGGGCAGGGCTATCATTTTAAGCAGGGAAATTCTACCAGCCAGGGAGAGCGGTAGAGTCGCCCAGAAGTCCATAGATCCACGCAGGGCGTTAATACAGCGAATTATGTTGCCATCCAGCAGGTCGGACGGGGCGTGGTAAACATAAACCCCTAGATAATGTAGGCAGCGCGGCTCCCACCGGAGTTCCTGAGCGGTGAGTGGGCACTGCTCTCCCGGCCTCAGGGGAAACAGACAGGATTTAGGCCAGTTGACCCTCAGGCCCGATAACCTACCGAACTGCTCCAGTAGCCTCCGCGCCCCCTGAAGTTCGGCGCCGGCGTCGGCCAAAAACATCAACAAGTCATCCGCATATAGGGAGATGAGGTGTGGCCTCCCCCTAAAAGGCAAGCCTGCGTAGTGGCGGCCCAGCCTGGCTACCGCAGCGAAGGGTTCCATTGCCAACGCAAACAGTAGCGGAGATAGGGAACAACCCTGTCTAGTGCCACGCCTAATCGGGTATTGTCTTGAGATCAGTGCGCCCACCCGGACCCTTGCTACCGCCTCAGTATAGAGGACCTTGGTCCACTGTATATATCCGTCTCCCAACCCGAAGCGACGCATCACCTCATACAGGTATCCCCATTCGAGGCTGTCAAATGCCTTCTCAATGTCGATGGACAGGACAAATGGGGAGACGGTGTCTGGCCAGTCCGCACCCATCAGTCTCGTAAGTCTACGGATGTTATGAGTGGTATTGCGCGTCGGTATGAAACCGCACTGGTCACCATGAACCAGGCCCGTCATGTGCACTAGTAATCTGTTGGCCAGAATTTTACTGAGGATCTTGTAGTCCGTCGTCAACATAGACAACGGGCGATACGAGGACAGCGCCGCACCCTCCCTGCCCGGCTTCAAAAGTGGGATCATAAGGGCCTCGCACATAGAGCCCGGGAGTCGGCCCTTCTCCTGCGCCTCATTGTATACCTCGCGCAGCCGCGGAGCAAGATGTTCTAGGTATTTGCCATAAAATTCGATCGGTAGACCGTCAAGGCCCGGGGTCTTGTTTCTAGCCATCTGTTTTATAGCACAACCTATTTCTCCTAGGGAGATGGGTCGCCCTAACTCTTCTGCCTCCGAGTCCTCCACTCGCGGCAACTCTAGCCCGTCCAAGAACTCCTCAAGCTCCTCCGTCCCTCCCGTATCACCACTCAGATAGAGCCCTTCATAATAAGCTCGAAACTTGTTCAGGATCCCGGGTTGGGAGTGGCAAGGCTCCTCCCCTGGCTCCTGGATCCTCATGATCGGCCCTCCCCCCCGGATAGGGTTAGCAAGCCAAGCCAACATCGCCCCCGCCTTATCACCTTCCGCATGCGCCCTCGTCACGTACGCTTTGTGGTCGAAGCTACGCAGCCGCTCCAGCTCCACCGCCAGCCCCTCCCGCGCCCCGCTAAGCCCCTCCTGCAGTTCAGGGTGATTCGGGCGCCTCTTCTCAAGATCCCTCAGCCGTGTCTCAGCCTTGTCCAAGTCATCCAACAGTGTCTTCCGCGCCCCTGCCGTGTGCCCAATACAGTGTCCCCGCACCACCACCTTGAAAGCATCCCATTCAACCGCCCTCGTGGAAGCCGAGCCACTGTTCTCCTCAAAATACCTCTCAATACGTTCACTCAGGGCCTCCCTGAACAACAAGTCGTCCAGGGTGTCAGGTTGCAGGCGCCATGTTGGCACGCAGTTAACAGTCACCATCCATTCCAGAGACATCAACAAGGGGTTGTGGTCCGATATCGTCCTGGCCAAGTATTCCGCTCCTCCCACCGCGGGGAGCACACATTCCGAACAAAGAAACGCATCCAGCCTCACATGTAAATCATGCAGGTGCGAGTGAAAGGAGTAGTCCCTGGTGGTGGGGTGCAACGCCCTCCATGCATCCGTGAGGGCCCAGCTCTCCTGCCATTCTGATCTACGCTTGGCGATCCTATGTGCTGGGGACGCGCGCAGCGGGGGATGGGACCTATCTAGTAGCACATCCTCAACTGAGTTGAAGTCCCCTCCCAAGAGGACCGGCCCTGCCAAATAACCCGCCAATTTGCCCGAGATGTTAGACAAGAAAGCGGGCAGATCTACATTAGGAGCATACACATTACAGAGAGAAATCATCCTGCCTCTCAGCCTTCCTTCCACCGCCACATATCTGCCCTCTGGGTCTATCGACGACTTCGAGACCTGGAAGGGGACCCCCGCCCGTATCCAAATCAATGTCCCCCTCGCAAATGCTGAAAATGTCGTATAGAATAATTGCCCCCTCCAGCGCCTTTGTAGAGCCGCCCCTTCCTGCTTGTTGAGGTGCGTCTCCTGCAAAAACGCTATGTGAACCCCCCTACGCTTGAGGTACGCCTGAACCTTATGTCTGCGCGTCATGGATTGCATACCCCGCACGTTCCAGGTCACACATTTCAACGCTCCAGTACTAGCCATTCCCCCCTACACAACCGGACCCCACAGCAAAGAACAGTGTTCGTATAAGTCCCGCGACCACGGGCCCCCCCCCCCACCCTCTCCAAACAGGAAGCCAAACCCCTCCAACAACTACAACCCCCTGAGCAACCCCAACTGCTCGCAACTCCCACCCCCCCAGGACAGGCCCCCCCGCAACTGGAAGTACCCCCATCCAAACCAACACTCCCGACCACCCCTCAAGGAAAGGTGGTAATATTCGCAGTCCCCACTGCGATGACCTTAGGGGCCAGTAAGGCGCGGCTCAATGCTATAAGACCTCCAACAAATCAGCCCCGCGCGCTCCACCCCACAATCCCCACATTACAGCTCCCCAAAACCTCAATCAATATCTTTCCACTGCTGCGGGTCCATCGCCCCGGTGTCCAACCAGCGAGTCCATTCCGCCATACCAGTTCAACACGCCTCCAGTATCTCTCCCGAGGTCTGCGGCGTCACAATAGGGCCCCGGGCTCCACCAAATTCCGATTGTCCTGTCTCTGAGCCCGTGCCCGGGGCCTCAGAATCCGTACCCTTCCCAGACTGAGTCCTGGCGGCTCTAGATAAGTCCACCACCGCCTGTAGGGCCGCCTGCCTCTCCGCCTCCGTCTGCGACATCGAAGGTTTCCCAGTCCTCTTGCGGTTCCTTCTGATCCGTTGGGACTGCCTGATCGGCTTTTCCACCTTAGCTTCTTCCTCCCTGGCCTTAGCACCGTCCGTTCCTGCCTTATAAGTGTCCCACCAGTCCCATGCGTCCGCGGAAGTCATGAAGAATAAAGACTTCTCATCCACCACCACTCTTAGCTTGGCAGGAAACAACAGGGAATACTTGATGCCTTCCTGGCGGAGCTCCCGTTTGAGGGACAGGAAGTTTGCCCGGAGTCGCTGAGTCTCAAACGTGTAGTCCGGGAACATGGTGACTCTGTTGTTTTCCACTTGAAAGGGCCCTGCCTCTCTCGCCCTCTGCAAAAGCCAGTCTCTGTCCCGGTAATGGAGCAACTTGAACACCACCGGGCGAGGAGGAAGGCCCAAGGCTGGCGGACGCGCCGGAACTCTATGTGCCCGCTCCAGAGAGAAGAAGGGGGACAGACCTTCTGGTGCTACCTCCGTCCGCAGCCAGTTATCCAAATAGCCCACCATGTCGTCGCCTTCAATTTTCTCCAGCAGGCCCACTAGGCGTACGTTGTTGCGCCTGTTCCTGTTTTCTGCATCCTCGGCCCTCCTTTCCAGCACCTTCAGACGGTCCATCACGTCGGCCATCTGGGCCTTCACCGTTGCCTGGGCCGGGGCTAAGTCCTTAACCGTGGACTCCACTGATTTCACCCTGTCCTTGAGTTTGTCGTGGTCGGCCTTCAGGAGGCCCAAGCCCGTTGCCACCTGAGCTATATCTTGCTGCAGGGCATCCTTTGTGGTGGCGATGGCTTCCAGGATACGATCCTGCATCCGCTGTAACGCCGCTTGATCTCTCTCCGCTCCTTCCGCCGCCTCAGTGTCGGTCGCGCCATCTCCCTTCCCCTTCGGCTTCCCCATCTGGGCCGGGGTGGGCGGTGGTCCTCAAGTGTGCACTTGGTCGCCCTCCGAGCGTCGCCGGGCACCGTCCTCCGGCCGGGTTCTCAGGCCTAGAAATGTCACCAAGAAGCAGGAAGCACCGAGCGGTCGTGGCCCGGCCAGCGCCAGTTGCGCCAGAGGTCTGGGGTCCTCGTCTCCGGGTCCCTGTCGCACCGTTGTTGCCCCAATCAGGAGACGGTCCTCAACCACCGCCCAAGGGCGCGCCAAAAGTCCATCCGGCACCTGGGGAGAGGCGCGACTCGGCCGCCAACACCTCTAGCGTGTCCGGGAGTGGTCTACAGTGGGTCTCCGGGCAGATGTCTCCGTCACAAGCTATCCCATGCTCTCGCCGCCATTTTGGGGTCCGCGACTTCTCGGCCGAGTTCAGCTTTCAAAGTTGAGTTACTGCTGTTGGAAGGCTCGGTGTCGTCCTCCGTGGGACCCGGACCCTCCGCAGTACCGTCCAGTACCGGATAGTGTCCTTTATCTCGGGGTTCAAATGAGTTTTCAGGATATTTTCCGGGATCGGGCACGGAGCTCCGAGCTCACGCTGCCTACCTCCTCGGCATCCAAGCCACGCCCCCATATATATACACATATATATATAAATAATATATATATAAAAAACAAGCAATAGCAGCCAAATCACATCAGAACTGAAATATGCTGTGAAGAATTTCCACCATACATGCATATAATAGGCATTAGAAACATGAGAAAACACACCAAAGATTGTTTAGAAATTGTTTTAATGCTCAGAAAGCAGTAGAAATTCTCATAACTCACTGGAAGCATAAAAAGCTCCCATGCTGCATTGCAAACACACAGTCTAAAAAGACTGAAAAGCTAACCTGTAGCTGACTAGCAAAAAACTGAAACTGTGCCTTTAAGGCACTCATGACCCCCTGTATCCCATCATGCCCCAGGGGTGACAGTTAGGTCAGTTGTTCTTTCCGGCTCCTTCAGTGAAGGACCCTGGTTACACAGCTCCACTATTTTTCTGGTTTTTGACAGAAAAATACTTCTTTTTGTCAATTTTTTGCTCTTACTTCGACGTCTTACATCTAGTCAAGTAAGATACTGCTTGCTTTCAGCAGTTTGGTGGGCATTTTCCTCTGAGAATGCCTTCACTCTTTGATAAATGCCCTTCTTGTGGCAACAAGAAGGCAAAATCAGACCGCCACAACGTCTGTATCCTTTGCCTGCCTGAAGATCATGATCCAGGCACCTGTCCTCATTGTGAGAACCTGTCAGGAAGAACGCTCAAGGACAGGGAGAGAATTCGAATTTATGGCCTGGCTCACAGAGCTTCAAGAGGGAGATCTCCAGTGAAGAAGGGCTCCAAGAAGACTCATACCTCTTCCAAAAAGAAGTCTTCATACCCTTCTACTTCAGCGTCGAGCTCAGCGCTGAGAAAAGATCCACAGGTGGAGTTTTCCTCTTCGAAATTACAGTCGACGGCGGGCTCGCCGTCGAGAAGAAGACCAGGTACGTCGACGACGTCGAAAGAACCACCTCCGTCGTCAAAATCCCCTCCGCCGTCGTCAACCGGGCGGCGATCGGCGTCGAGGAAGGTTACTCCGCCACCGTCAACCGGGCGACGGTCGGCGTCGAGATCCATTACCCCTCCGCCGTCGTCAACCATGCGACGACCGGCGTAGAGGGAGGTCACTTCGCCGTCGTCAACCAGGCGACGACCGGCGTCGAGAAGTGTGACCCCTCCGCCGTCGTCCAAGAAGCGGCAATCGGCGTTGAGGACCAAGACCCCTCCGCAGTCGACAGTGACTCGTCGATCGGCGTCGAGGACGCAGTCTCAGTCAGTGCAGCATCAGCGCTCGGCGTCGAGGGTGCCCAATACCCCTCCGCCGTCGTCGCACAGGCATTCGACATCGAGGCAGCGATCTCTGTCATCGGCCGGCCATCGCCGTTCGACGTCGAGGCAGAAAGCTCCGTCGACGACAGGACGAGGTCGTTCGACGTCGAGAGAGAAGCTTCCGTCGGCGACAGGACATCGTCATTCGACGTCGAGGCAGAGGTCCCCGTCGACGGCCGGACACCGCCGTTCGACGTCGAAGCAGAGGGCTCCATCGACGGCTACTCATCGCCGCTCGACGTCGAGAGACTACACAACCTCCCATGGACATTCGAGGTCGAGATTGTTTGATCCTCCAACTCCTCGAAGGCGTTCGACGGCGAGAAAAGAACGCTCGACGTCGAGACAATCGGATACGATCATGGTGACAGAATCTGCTTCTCACCATTCATCTTATCGGTCCTCTGGCTCCTCAACTGAGCATTCAAGGTCCAGGAGCCCTATACACAGAACTCCTGAGCGTCGTCCAGATCCTTCGGCGGGGCGCATCAGGCTGTCACCTAGATGGTACAGATCCTTGGACCATTGGCGAGATGCTGGGCCTACCAAGCGTATGCAGGAATATGCCAGCCCAGACCACAGGTCTCCTCTCCAAGACCTGGTGGAGGAGATGGACAAGCGTAGCCCTCCCAGGCGCACATCCCCTGTGACGCTACCCATCAAAGCGCCAAGAAGATCCCGTTCTCCTACAAGAGAACCTAGACTGGAAGGTCGGAGAAGGTCTCGATCTCCTACAAGGGAACCTAGACTGGAAGGTCGGAAAAGGTCTCAATCTCCTCGGGGCAGATCTCCCGTGCAATCGCCAGCCAGATCTCCCAGGGCATCCCGATCTCCTAGAAAGGAACATCGGACAAGGGATCGGATCAGATCTCGGTCCCCTAGGCAGGAGGAGCATTCAAGGAGGTCGCGGGAGCGAAGACTTAGTACTCACCATAGACATAGACGTACTCCGTCTACTTCTTCAACCTCTTCTACCAGATCGTCCAAGAGGGACTACTCCCCGACTTTGACGGACAGTCCAACGTCCAGGTCCTCCCCAGTGTATGATATTGGCACGTATCTGGATGTACTGCAAAGAGGTGCGCTCAAACTGAACATCGAAATGTCTGTCCCTCAAGTAACGACGACAGTCATTTTTGAAACCTTACACAAGAAGGCCATCTCCAGACCTCTGCTGCCTTTGGTTCCGGGGATATTGGACCCTGTCAAGGAGGTTTTCCTAACCCCGGCAGCAATCAGAGAAGTCCCAGCACGCATTCAGAAGAAGTACAAACCAGCGGCTTCTGACCCGGTGTTTGTGAAATCTGACCCTCCAGCAGACTCGGCCATTGCGAAATTATTATTAGCATTATTATTATTAGTCATTAGCATTCCGAAAGTCCCTGAAAACACATCTCTTCCCCATATAATGCCCCATTGGTGCCTAGCCTCTAAGTTCCATGATTTATCAGCGCCGGGACGCCCCGTTGGGGCAGCTGTTGCGCTTTACAAAATACACAAATAAATAAATAAATTGTGGCAGCGGCGAGGAAGACACATGCGGTCGGAAGGTTTGCAACTCTGCTGCTTCCACTCTTAAGGTCGCCAGTGCAGCTGCGCTCCTGGGTCGGTATGACAGAGCCTTATGGGACTCGATGGAAAGATTCAAAGCCAAGCTACCGAAAGAGGACCAGCAAGACTTTGAAGAAACTGTTACGGAGGGGTGTCTGGTGGCAAACCAGATGATAAGCACGGCCGCGGATGGGGCGGTGCTTTCGGCTCATTCCTATTCCCATGGAGTTTGTGCCAGAAGATCGGCCTGGTTGTGCCTTACAGGTCTAAAACCGGATGCTCAACATCGGATTCTAAATCTTCCCTTTTCGGGTTCCGCTCTCTTCGGTGAACATGCGGACGAAGAGATGACCCGAATGAAGACAGAGCTGGACACGGTGAAGGCGGTGGGCTTGGAGAAGAAAAAGGAATTCAAGCGCTGTTTCAAGACAAACAGGGGGAGAGGGGCTCAACAAAGGGTTCAAACCCCTCAGTGGTCCCAAAACAAAACTCAAGGGAAACCCCAGTTTCGTGGCAAGCCCAGCAGAGGAAGGGGAGGTCACCAACAGTCCTCCAACACCACGAGAGGAGGAAAGGCCTGAACAGTGGCTTCCTCTGACGCCGTTGCCCACTCCAGTGGGAGGAAGTGCTTCACAACACCTGGCAGAGTGGGTCAGCATCACAAGAGATCAGTGGGTGCTGAATATACTGCGCAATGGATACAGGATACGTTTCCGTGCTCTTCCAAAGAGCATCCCTCCGAAGAGCTCTTGCCCTCACCAACTAAGCTTGCTCCGACGAGAGGTAAAAATCCTGCTGCAAAAAAGAGCGATAGAGGAAGTTCCTCTCGCTCTAAGAGGAAAAGGAGTTTACTCCAGATATTTCCTTGTCCCCAAAAAAGATCAGGAGGACAAGTTCAGACCAATACTCGACCTACGACTCCTAAACAAGGTTATCATCAAGGAAAAGTTCCGCATGTTAGCGCTTCACCAGATATGTCCTCATCTGCAAGCCGGAGATTGGATGTGTTCGGTGGATCTGCAAGATGCGTACTTTCACATCCCGATTGCGCAACAACATCGCAAGTACCTAAGGTTTGTTGTGGGAAACAATCACTACCAGTACAAGGTGTTACCCTTCGGTCTCAAGTCCGCACCACGAGTCTTCACCAAATGCATGGCAGTGGTGGCGGCTTTTCTTCACAAGAAGGGTCTCTTCATTTACCCATACCTGGACGTCTGGCTCCTAAAGGGTCCATCTCCGGTACGGGTAACGCAAGATCTGCAACTGTGCCTGCGCCAGCTTCACAGGCTCGGCCTCCATGTGAACCTGGAGAAGTCAGTCCAGCAGCCTACGCAATCCATCCACTACCTAGGCTCCGTTCTGGACACAAGCGTGGGAAAAGCGTTTCCTTCGGAGGAGAGACTTTCTTCCATGAAACAGAAATGTGGGATTCTGCTAGAGTCTCGGCCTCCAACAGCACGACAAGTAGCGTCTCTACTGGGTTCCATGGCGTCCTGCATCTTTCTCATCCCAAACGCCAGGCTGAGAATGCGTCCTCTACAACAGGCTCTGGAGGATCAGTGGGACCAGGCAACAGGACGTTGGGAGGATCGAATCAATCTTTCCCAGGCGACAAAAGATTCCATCAGATGGTGGACTCGGAGACGCAATGGGATGGTGGGAGTGCCGTTTCACCAACCCATTCTGTCCCAATCTATTGTGACAGATGCCTCCCTGCAAGGCTGGGGAGCACACATGGGTCCGCTTCAGATTCAAGGCCAGTGGTCTGCGCAGGAGCAGACATACCACATCAACATGCTGGAACTCAGAGCGGTATTCCTGGCTCTCAAAGCTTTCCTGCCAGCGATCAAATCCAACTCAGTCCTGGTTCAGACGGACAATACGACAACCATGTTCTATCTGAACAAGCAAGGAGGCACAAAATCTCGCCCACTGTCTCGAGAGGCTCAGGCAATATGGCATTGGCTTCTCGCTCGAGGTCTCACAGTAGTGGCGCTGCATCTTCCGGGAGAGTTGAACGTCAAAGCAGACGCACTCAGCAGGCACTTCGAAGATCAGCCAGACTGGGTGCTAAGCGACGAAGTAGTAGAAGAGCTTTTTCGTTGCTGGGGACGTCCATCCATAGACTTGTTTGCAGACGACGAAAACACCAAGTACCTCGCCTTCGCGTCCAGGTTCCACAGGCCAGGAACGCAGGGGAACGCTCTTCTGTTGGATTGGGCAGGGATGTTCGCATACGCGTTTCCTCCCCTGGCACTGATTCCGAGAGTGGTTTCCAAGCTCCTCAGGACGAACATGGAAATGATCCTGATTGCTCCAGACTGGCCTCGGCAGTGGTGGTATCCGGACCTTCTACATCTGTCTGTGTGTCCACACAAACGACTCCCTTGCAGACCGGACCTGTTGAGCAAAATGAACGGGAGGATAATGCATCCCAACCTCCCATCATTGAACCTAACAGCATGGCTCCTGAGGTCCTGCAATACGGACATTTGAACCTGCCTCCAGAATGCATGAACATTTTAAAGGAGGCTAAGAGACCGTCCACGAGAGCATCCTATGCCTTCAAGTGGAAAAGGTTTTACTTGTGGTGTAGGGATCATCATTTGGATCCGACCAAGGGGCAGGAGGACGTCATCTTACCATACCTCCTTTCCCTCGCAACAGCTGGTTTAAAGTACGCTTCAATTAGAGTGCATTTGTCAGCTATTGTGGCTTACAGAAAGTCACCTGATCAGGTGTCTTTCTTTCAGGTTCCAGTGGTCAAAGATTTCCTCCAGGGATTGAAGAAAGTGTATCCCCCTGTGCGAAATCCTTCTCCTCCGTGGGAATTAAACCTAGTTCTATCAAGGTTAATGTCTCCACCTTTCGAGCCCATCAACAAGGCTTCCTTACAACATCTCTCTTGGAAGGCAGCTTTTTTGGTGGCAATTACCTCTGCGCGCAGAGTCAGTGAGATACAAGCGCTCTGTGCAAAGGAACCTTATACTGTATTCCACCATAACAGAGTAGTCCTAAGGGCTCATCCATCCTTCTTGCCTAAGGTCATCTCTGATTTTCATATAAATCAGTCTATTTCCCTCCCTTCCTTTTTTCCAAATCCTTCGACCCCGGCCGAGCGGTCACTTCACTCCTTAGATCTTAAAAGAGTGCTTAAGTTTTATTTGGAAAAGACTAAAGGGATTAGGAAAACGGACCAACTGTTTGTGAACTGTGGCTCAATGAGAACTGGCTTTCCAGCGGCAAAGAGGTCCATTTCCAGGTGGATTGTCTCTTGCATTAAGTTGGCCCATCAACTAGCAGGCAAACTTTTGTTGATGGCTCCGAAAGCGCATTCCACTAGAGGGAAGGCGGCTACAGTGGCTTTCTTGCATGACGTTCCCATGTCGGAAATATGCAAGGCTGCAACCTGGAAATCAGTGCATACCTTTACGAGGCATTACTGCCTCGAATCTGATTCCAAGACCGATACTCAAGTAGGGCAAGCCTCCTTGAGGAATCTGTTTGGGTAGTCTATAGTCTACTCAGGCTTATTGATGAGATTTCTGTCTTATCTTTCCTTTGCCCGCAGGGATGAGGAGAGGCTCGCTATTCTATTCTAATGCTTATGACTATTGATGAGGATCCCCTGGAAGAGAAGGATTAGATACTTACCTGTAATCCTAGTTCTCTTCCAGGGGTATCCTCATCAAAGTCTTAAGCAACCCTCCCGCCTCCCCGGGCAAAGGATACTCTTTAATAAGGAGATATTGTTAACCTATTTGTTATTGGGTTTGTTTTTCAGTCTCCGAAAAGAACAACTGACCTAACTGTCACCCCTGGGGCATGATGGGATACAGGGGGTCATGAGTGCCTTAAAGTCAGTTTTTTGCTAGTCAGCTACAGGTTAGCTTTTCAGTCTTTTTAGACTGTGTGTTTGCAATGCAGCCTGGGAGCTTCTTATGCTTCCAGTGAGTTATGAGAATTTCTACTGCTTTCTGAGCATTAAAACAATTTCTAAACAATCTTTGGTGTTGTTTCTCATGTTTCTAATGCCTATTATATGCATGTATGGTGGAAATTCTTCACAGCATATTTCAGCTCTGATGTGATTTAGCTGCTATTGCTTGTTTTTTATATATATATTATTTATATATATATGTGTATATATATGTGGGGCACATATAATATAGTGTTTCCGGGGTCCCGCGCATGGGCGGGAATATTCTAATGCTTATGACTTTGATGAGGATACCCCTGGAAGAGAACTAGGATTACAGGTAAGTAACTAATCCTTCCCTACCTTTCCCGGTGCCAGAGCGTCCTCTGCCCAATTTCGAGCTTTCTACGAAACGATTCACAGCATCTTTGGGCAGCCTTACTCTGCCAGCGCGTCTTCGGGCCCCGCAGAGTCGGCTGGGGGCCCTGAGCCTTCAATGGCGGCGGCTCCAGCCCCGTCGCCAGAGGCACCCTGAGGATCCAGCTCTGGATCTGGATGGATGCCGGTCGACCTCACAATACCTTCCCTGGCGCGGATCCAGGCGACGACGCCTCCGGCGCCATTTGTGCCCCTGACTTGTGCCGACCCCAGCCTCACCCCTGACTTGGACACGGCGCCAGACTGACATTGGAACCGGCGCCGGAAGGCATGTTTGTGCCTCTGTTAATCCCTGGTATTCCTTTCAGGCCTGAAAGGCAACCAGAGGAGGGTGGGAGGACTGGGAGGGGTCTGTGGACCCTTTGGCTGACCAGCTTTAAGAGCTAGACTGGCAAGAAGACCTGGGTGTGACGCCAGTGGTCTTGATACCTCCCCAGACCTTGGCAGGCCCCCCCCCCCACCATAGCTACAGAGGAGGGAGCCTCATACATAGTGGTGTTGCATAGGGTGGCTGAGGCCTTAGGCCTAGAGCTCCCAACTGTGGCAGTCAGAACTAACGTCCTGACAGAGGTGCTTCAACCGGTGGCGGCTTCTTCGGAGCCCCTTCTGCCTTTCAATGAAGCCCTCACTGATGTCCTTCTGGGCACTGGTCCAAGCCCAGCACAGAGGCTCCTGTGGACAGGATGATTGCCCAACGCCACCGCCTGGCCCCGGGCAACTCACTTTTCCTCTCCTATCTCCCGAGAACTTGGTGGTCCGAGCCTTGTCCTCTAAGGGCGCATTCCCTACTGCTCCCCCAGATAGGGAATCCAAGAAGCTGGAGCACCTTGGGAAGAAGATGTTTTCTTCCGCCAGCTTAGCGCTGCGGTTGGTGAATACCGCATGCCTCATGGGCCATTATACCCATACAGTGTGGGATATGGTTGCCCAAGTGCTGCCACAGTGCCCGGAGGAGGCCTGGGCTGTTCTCACCCGCGCAGTGGCAGAGGGTAGAGACGCAGCTAAATTCACTATCAGATGTGGGCTGGATACTGCCGACTCACTGGACAGAACGGTTTCCACGTCAGTAGCCTGGAGGCGCTACGCCTGGTTGAGGACGTCTGTTTTTTCTGGGGATGTTAAATCCACCTTAGTAGACATACCCTTTAATGGCCGTCGCCTTTTGGGTGACAAGGCAGACTCCATGCTCGAGCGCTTCAAGGATTCTAGGGCTACGGCCAGATCCTTGGGCCTCGCGGCGAGCTCTTGCCCCACACAGTCTGCTTTTTGTCCCTTTCTTGGCTACGGAATGGGTGCCCCACCATGGTCGACGCAGTCTAGCCACCAGTTCACGCAAGCTGCTCAGCTTGTGCGTGGCGGCGGATGTCAGTCCCAGCAACGCGGGTGTGGGGCCTAGCGCGTGGGCCAGTCCACCCATAACCCCCCTGAAGCAGCCTCCAAACCCTCCTAGTTCCCTCTTTCAGGGCCACCAGAGGCCAGTGGGCGGCAGGATTCGCCCTCACCTCCCCCACTGGCAAAACCATGTTAGACAGGTGGCTTTTGCAGATCGTCCGAAGAGGCTATTTCCTCCCCTTGGAGGCTACCCCTCCCTCTATGCCACTGTCCTTCCGTTACATGTCGGAGGATCACTTGGCCCTTCTCCGCCAGGAAGTCGCACCTCTCTTGGCAAAGGGAGCTATTGAAAGGGTCCCTGTGCCAAAAGTACGTCAGGGTTGTTACTCCCATACATTCCGGCACCCAAGAAGGACAAATGCCTTCCTCCGGAAGAAGAAGTTCAAAATGCTCACGTTGGCTCAGGTACTGTCTGCCCTCGACCCCCGGAGACTGGATGCTAGCGTTGGACTTGCAGGACGCATATTTCCATATCCCCGTCCTGCCAGCCCACAGGCGTTATCCATGGTCCACGGCAGGCTACGAGAATTTTCAGTTTACCGTGCTCCCCTTTCACCGTACCATCTCCCCTCGGGTATTCACAAAAGTGATGGCGGTGGTCTCAGTTCATCTGCGCAGATCAGGGGTTCCAGTCTTCCCCTCTCTCGACCACTGGCTGTTGAAGGCGTGCTCGTCTCAGGCTGTCATCTTCCACCTCCAGACTAGGGCGGACCTCCTGCACTCATTGGGGTTCATTATCAACGTGCCGAAGTCACACCTGACTCCCTCTCAGAAGCTCTTTTTCAATGGAGCAGTTCTGGACACAGCACAGTTTCGAGCATATCATCCCGAGCAGCGGAAGGGGATATTCAGGCTATGATACCGATGTTTCAGCCTCTATCCCGGATTTCGGTGAAATTGACTCTGAGGCTGCTGGGCCTCCTGCATCATGCTGGTGGATCATGCCAGGTGGCATATGCGTGCTCTGCAGTGGGACCTTAAGTTCCAGTGGGTGCAACTTCAGGGGAATCTTTCTGAAGTCATCCAGATCTCGGACTAGACATCAATTGCAGTGTCGGCTCAAGAACCAGGATTGGGTCAGCAGCAGATCCCTCTCCCTTCCCCAACCAAAGATGACATTAGCAACTGACGCGTCACTCCTGGGCTTGGGCGGTCAAATGGGAGAGGCGGAGATCAGAGGTCTCTGGTCTCCGGCAGTGTCCTGTCTCTACATCACCTTTTGGAGTTCCGGGCGATCTGTCTTGCACTGAAGGCATTCCTTCTGTCAAAGGATGAGTAGTGCAGGTGTTCACAGACAACACCACCGTCATGTGGTACTGCAACAAACAGGGCTTGGTGGGGTTGTGGACCCTATGTCAAGAGGCTCTTCACCTTTGGACATGACTGGAACATCAGGGTATATCCCCGGTGGTTCAACACTGGCAGGTTCTCTAAAAGCCAGGGCGGACGAACTCAGCCGTTGGTGCATGATGGATCACAAATGGGGTCTTCACTCAGAAGTGGTGCAAGGTCACTTTCAGTAGTGGGTCGAACCTTGGTTAGATCTGTTCACCACCGATGTCAGCAGTTCTGCATGTTGACATTTCCAAGGCGGCACTGTCACGCTTTTCTTCGCAAGTAGAATTGCGGCCTCCTGTACGCCTTTCCGTCTGTATCACTTTTGCCCAGAGTGCTGAAGAAGGTCAAGCGTGACTTGGCCCAAGTCATTCTTGTGGCTCCAGACTGGGCACGAAGAGTCTGGTTCCCTGAGCTCTTGAGCATGGCCATCGATCCTCCAATCAGACTGCCTCTTCAGATGGATCTTCTGTCGCAGCAGCAGGGCACGGTCCTCCATCTGAACCTGTCCAGCCTCCACCTCCTTGCATGGAGATTGAGCGTTGACAGTTGACAGCTGACAGCTTTCGACCTTCCTCCCAAAGTATGTAACATCATCTTGGCAGCCAGGCGTTCCTCCACTAAAACGGTATGCGCCAGTAGATGGAACAAATTTGTGGGCTGGTGCACAGCAAAGGCTGTGGATCTCCTCTTTCTGAGTTCCTCCTGTTCATCCTTTCTTTAGCACAGCAGGGCTCTGCCTTGGGCACACTTAAAGGACTTCCTCTCTGCCATATCTGCCTTTTTTCGCCTTCCTGATTAGCCTTCTCTTATCAAGTCCCTTATTGTAAATAGATTCCTAAAGGGCATTACTCATCTCTTTCCTCCTTCTCCTTTCGTAATGCCCCAATGGGACTTGAATCTTGTCATTTCTTACCTTATGTGTGCTCCCTTCGAGCCACTACATACCTGTCCTCTTCTTACTTTGAAGACTGCCTTCCTACTCGCCATCACTTCCGCTCGCAGGGTGAGTGACCTTCAGGCTCTATCCTCAAAGCCTCCTTTTAGTGCCATCCATCCGGACAAAGTGGTCTTTTACACTAGGCCCTCTTTACTACCCAAAGTGGTTACCTCTTTCCACATAGTTCAGACCATCACTTTGCCCACCTTCTTCCCGCCTCCGCTCCCTTCGCAAGAGGAGGAGAGACTCCACTGACTGGACCCAAAACGTGTGCAGTCCTACCTTGACAGCACTAAAGATTTCCAGGTAGACGATCAACTCTTCATTGGTCATGTGGGCACCAAGAAAGGTCGGACTGTACAAAAACGCACCATTTCACGATGGGTTGTCCTATGCATTAATATCCTCTATTCAATGGCGAAAAAGGAACCTCCAGTGGGACTGCGCGCCCACTCTACCAGGGCGACGGTAGCCTCTACTGCTTTGGGACATGGAGTTCCGCTCATTGACATCTACCAGGCATCCTTGCACACGTTCACCAAACAATATTGCCTGGATAGACAAGTCCGGAGAGACAGCTTTTTTGGTCGTTCTGGGTTGGCATTGCTGGGGAATCTATTCTAAAGTAAGGAGTCTATAACTAATGGTCTCTTTCAGGTGAACAAGTTACTTACCTTCGGTACATACATATAGACATATATTGGTCAATGATTCCTTACCGCCCTACCCATCCTCCCCGTTCTGCGAACTGACTTCTAGCGATAGGGAGTCCCTTCCAGAGCCCTAGTTATGTGCACCAGTGGTCAGTGTCTTGCATGACCCTGCGCTTCTGGCGTGGAGTCGTGTCAGAACTGACGTCAGCGTGCAGGGGCGTAGTCCAAGTAGACATCGCTACATCATCCCGGCGACCACGACGCCGATGACGGATGCGGACTCGACCGACGTGCAGGGGTACTGCTAAGAGAAAAATTCTCCGGATCCAGTCTGACGCCTGGGGGTAATTCTAAGGTAAGGAACCTATAACTAATATATGTCTCTTACAGATACATTGTTACCGAAGGTAAATAAGTTGTTCTTTATAACTACTCAATTGTGGAAAAATATTTGCTCTGTATGATTACTTCTGTTTTGTAACTATGTAACTGCTTTATCTTGTTACTCCTACCTATTGAAATTACTATATTAATCTGTACCAGGCTCTAGACATAACAGAGCTGCATTCAATGTTTAACAGAGCCTTATTAGATATTATTGTCAGGTTGCACTCTTCGTGGCGGGCTCGTGCCCTCCTCTCACTCTTCCGCCTGATCACCCTACAGCCTGCCTTGCATGTGATACCCATTACCCCACATTCTACACTTCATCTCTTGAGCTTCTCTCCTAATCAGAGATGTTAATTTTTCCCAGTTGCATTGATCCTACCCTTCACACCTACTGTCCCTTCTATCCCGCCCCTCACCCAGAGTCCTGTGATGTAAATGTTTCCTACTGACACTAACACACGGAAGAAGTTCCACAAATATTGCCACTCTATTACCGGTGGCATGGTATTCCTGCAGGAAATCCAAATTGGCTATAAAGATGCTCTCTCCCTCTGTACTGGTTGGGTTTCTGAAATTGTTTGCTCCCCGCTATCTCCAAAAAACATGGAGTTACACTGATCTTCAAGAATGTCTGGTTTGTCTATTGTATCCGCTGAGCCAGACAACGATGGTAGATGGGTAATTACGAGACTACAAAACTGATCCATGGAAATATATGCAGTGAATATATACCCCCCTACCGCAGACGATCCTAAATTCTGGAACACACTCTCTGCCAACCTTCCACTTCTCCCCCCGGAGGCACGAATCATACTTGGTCAAGACTTCAGTCTCCCTATGGATCCCATCCTAGACTGACAATCTGCATTCAGATATAGAATTCCTATATCGCATAAAGCCCTTCACCCCATTGCTCATCGCATCAGCTGACAGATGTTTGGGGACTCTATAATCCCCCGGGGAACGACTACCTTTTTCTCACCCACACATAACACGTTCTCAAGAATTGATTGCCTCCTGGTTGATACCACCCTTGTCCCACACACCATTTTGACAAAAATAGAACAGATCATTATTTCAGATCATGCCGCCATCTCAGTACAACTGCAACTACTCCACCCCTCTTTGAAGTTAAAAGCGTGGCGTATGAATCAAGATATACTTCACACTGAGCTGTCTCATTTCATTAAAGCTAATTATTTCATTAAAGCTAAACTCTGTGACCTCCCCTTTAGCTACCTGAAATGTTACTGTAGAGGCCAAATTATACGACGTATGTCACACTAAAACAAACTCATCAAGTCGTTCCTAGACAGAATAGCAGCAGAGATCAAAGCTGCAGATTTTAGCCGACAAAATAATGATTTAACCACTCTGGCATTCCTAAAACTTCTTAAGTGCAAATACAGTTCTGTTATGAGTAAATGAGCGCATCTGTCGGTTGACACCCAAAAAGGGGAAAAAACTTTTATTTCTAAACAGAGCCGGGAACTCTTATTTGATTCAACCGATTACAGATGAACACAAAAAAAAACTTTAACGGAAGCGATATTCAAGGTTTTCCATCAATTCTACACTAAACTCTATACTCCCTCCGTTAACATGCCCACTGATGCTTGCTTGAAATTCTTGAATTTGCTTCCAATAAAACAAATTTCCGACTCTGACGTAATTATCCCAGCCAGTCCAATCTCTGTAGAACAGATCCACAAAGCACTCAAAAGCATCCCATCTGGTAAACCTCCAGGTCCGGATGACTTCCTTATTGACTTTTAGAAGACTTTAGCCCCCTCAATTATTAATACTCTGGAATTGGTCCTCTCACACTTTGCAGATTCGGGTTCAGTTTCTAGCTCCGCATTGGTGGCAACTATTGTTGGCCTTTCTAAAGATGGAAAAGACCACTCAGACCCCAAAAACTTTAGGCCAATTTCCCATCTCAACATGGATGCAAATATCTATGGAAAATTTCTCGCTAACCGTCTTGCCCCACTGATTCCTAAACTTGTTCATCAAACTCAATCTGGTTTTATCTTAGGGCCCCTAGCTAGTGACATTTGCCTCTTTTTCCACATCATCGAAAAAACATCAAATCCGCTTTCTCCGGCCATGGCTATAGCCTGGACTCGGAAAAAGCTTTTGGTAAAGTCTCTTGGCCATACCGCAAAGCCTTTCTTTCCAGACATGCCTTGGGGAAGTAATTCATTACAATGACTATGGCTTTATACTCCAGCCCCTCCGCAAGAATTAGAATCAATCGGTCCTTATCACAAACTTTTACCTTTCAACACGGAACAAAAAAAGGGTGCCCTCTATCCCGGCAACTATTTTTACTTGCCATTGACCCCCCACCACCAATGATGAATGAATCACAAAGTATTCCAGGCATTTCATTCGTCGACATTCCACACATAAAACAGCCACATGCAGACGGCATTCTGATTTTAACAGAATCCCCAGAGCTCTCAATCTCTGCTACCCTTTCCAAAATTGAGCACTTTTCTTAGCTCCCGGGATATTCCCCAAATAGAGACAAGAGCGAAGTCCTCCAATTAAATATCCATTGCTGTCCTTCAGTGTGTGGCTCATTTAACGTCCAATGGAAAACAACTATAAAACACCTTGGGATATGGGTCAGTAAAATCCTTACTGACACAGTGTCCACTAATGAGAGTAAAACTTTAAAATAAAAGAGCTTCTGTTGGCTTGGTCCCCAAAGCACAAATCCTGGTGGGGGAGAGTCAAAACTAAAAATGATGGTTTCTCCAGTGATTAATTTCTTATCAAGCATGCCACCTACCCGGCTCTCCCCAGACTTCTACTTTAAAGTTGACCAAGCTCTCCCTGAATTCCTTTGGGAGAACAAAAAACCTAGAATCAGCCTTAAAAAAACGACATGCGAGGGCTGATTTAGGGAGTTGTAGCTTTCCTAACTGAATCACCTACCAGACGGCCTTCTTGGCAGCACAAGGCTCTCGAAGGTTTAAACCTAATCCACTAAAGAAAACTATTTGGGCCAAGGTAGAACTCTCTATCTGCCACCCCTTTTTACTCAACTCCATACTACTAATGAACCGATTCTCTTTTCCTCTCCCCCGCACAATATTTCAGGACACTATATCCGCCTTACTAACAGTTGACAGGCCTATGGGCACCAAAATCTGTAAATCCTACCTCACTTCTCTGTGGCACAACAAGAAACTACACATCTCTAATTCTCCATTCATTGATCTGATTTGGGCATCGAAAGCAATTGCAATGAAATATGATCTTTATGAGAACAGTGAACCACTCTCCTAGGTCTTCCGCCAACATAAACATGGCTTCTCCAATATGGACTTCTATAACTTTCTCAGTATCAAAGTGAAAATATCTAAAATGGGCCATATTCATGTCTCCACCCTACTGCAAACACTTCAACAAATACAATCAAAGGAACTTTCTGCCTCACACTTCAACAGATCCTCACCAATTCAAAAATCTCATGCCTCACACAGCTAACGCAGAAATCAACATCCTACTTCTTATCTAAGAGCATGGTCCTTCCGAACACAGCCACCTGGAGTAAGATAAGATCACACTTACTACAACATAAACTGGTCCCTTTTCTATCCCAAACCAAGTTCTTTGCTGCACATTTCCTTTACTGGGCTCCTGCGAAACTATTCTACTTAAAACTTAAGGATGCCAACACATGCTGGGCATTTGACTCTTCCCTTGGAGATGAAGAACACATGTTCTTCTGCTGCTCGTACTTACACTCATACTGGCAAGATATCGCCAAACAGTTACAAAAAATATTTAAAATAAATATTCTGGTGTTCTTTCCGCTCATCGTACTAGGACCACATCTGGCAGATTACCCAATAGACTGTCCTGAGACAGACCTCTCCCTACTTGACCTATTACTCACCACTGCTATCACAGTTATACATATCATATCACACTTGGTGGGCCTGGGTAACCTACCTGAGAAGCACACATATAAACCTATCTTAATACTAAAGGCTGCCCTGTAACCTCCCAACATATTTGGGATAAGCTAGACGCTGTTATACTTAACTCACCATCCTAGAGGGACATCCTTCACCCTTATCACCAACCACAGGTTGCACCACTGCAATCTTGGGGTTGCTAAACCCCCTCCCTCACACACGACGACTCCTCCCCGCTCTGTCCACCACGAGATATGTGCAAAATGTACACTCAGCTGATTTACTGTCTTCCAGACCAATTTTAGCACAGTTCGCTCCTCAGCCTATATCTTTTTAACTCGCTTGCGGTCTACTCCTAACTACATATTTTTACAACTAATGTAAGACTGCAATGATATTTGTCACCAGATATAATGACCTACTGTCGTGCATGTCTTGGAAATGCTATTGATTCTTGACTTGTTCATTTTATTTTAACCCCTCTTGCTTTATTATTATGTATTGTTTGTTCTTGATTATAAACCGATATAATATTCTATGAACAAAAAAGAAGAAATTATCTCTTATTTCCTTAGCAACTTGAATGCCCTTCCGAATCCCTCCCCTTTTAACTACGTATTTCAAAACCTCTTCCTCAGAGCGTGAGGGCCCTTCATACCAAAGGTATAACTCCTTTGAGGGCTATCAAATAAACCCTTATCTCTCTAACCATCTCTCCCCGCCATGACCTCCTCTGCATCAAGGAAAACATATAGGCGCTCATCTGATGTCAACTCTACCTTACTAGGTTCAGTCTGATTCTTCTCCAGATGTTTTTATTCTGCCGGGTAAATTTCCCACATCTCTGTTACTAATTTTCTTTCAATTATTCTCTCATTTTGATCTTTCACTGTCTGTCGGTTCCATTGAGGGGCGGTTAGAGCTCTGAAATTCACAAACAATGCCATATAGAGCTTGTATTAATGTTGATTGCCTTTTTCACCTGAGATGATTCTCTTCTCTCTCTCACTGCATCTGAATGGCCTTCTTCGCTCTTGTGAGAACCCTCAGTGTTTACTGTTGTTCTTGCTGGCGGAAAATTATGCCTCAGGAATAGCCCCATCTTTAGGCCACTCCTTGAGAGCTCAGTAAGTCCATCACAGGGAGGAACTCTTGTCTTTTGTAATGTTGACGTCACAAGAGCCTGATCGAGGACCACTAAGTGCACCTGATAATGTGAACTGTTATATTCTACTTAGACTGAAAATGGTGAACTCTGATATCCAGTTGTGCTTTTTTGTTGTGGGATCATGGAAGCCATCCTATTAGCTGTATCATATATCATCAGTTTCACCTCGCCTAGTCTCAGATGAATTCATAAAGTCAGTGCACATATGACTTACTGTGGCTTTCCTCCACTCCCTTCACAATCCCTCTAATGCATACATTGTTTAGGCTTGAGCATGTTTCTGAATCCTCAGACCTCTATTGTAGTACAGCCTTGTTCTTCTAGTGACAATATTTGTCTCAAAATGTGTGCCCTATAGTTCAGTAATCAGTGGATTCCTATAGAGTGCACAGTCTTTCTACCAGCTGTGCAACACCTGTGTCTTAATCTGTGGTGTTTTTGATAGCATGTCACTTACTGTGGCTCACTTTTGCATTCACTATTGATCCACAGAGTCCTGTGCCACTCATTGCCAGGTAACCTACAATTGCTGTATGTCACTCTGAATGTCCCCCTCTGGTCTCTTCAGAGCTCTTTGAAGTTTATTAATAACAAAAGAGGGAATGAGTGACTACCATCTAGTTGCGATCTATCCCATCAACTCCTGCTTTAGGATTCTATGCTTCTGGTTGTCACACTTTTATTTCCTCCATTCTAACTGACTGCAGCACCCCTGGCTCCAAGTGGCTCAGCATAATATAGCATTCCATTCGGACCTTCCCATCAAGGAGCTTCGAGGGTCACTCCTGTGTGTCCACTTGACTCTTCTCTGAACAAAAGTGTTCAGTGATGTATCCCCCTTGATACAGTCCAGTTCCTCACAGTGGATGCTTATTCAGGCTCAACTTCATGGCCCCAGGTGGAGCCAACCACAGGGTGTCTTTTCTACTTCATAGGTACTTTAAGATCTCTCCGTTTCCCTTCATCCACTTCTTACTTTGTCGCTGTCGTCATGTGCTTTCATGTCTGAAATCCATCCGTTGTCACCTAATAACTCTCCAAATTGTGTCCTTTCACCAATCCTGTTGCCCTGCATTGTGGCAGAGGTTAACACTGCAGTGAGGCAGCAGGTCACTCCATGTGTCTGCCCTTGCCTGCACCCTCCTCTCCAGCTGATGAATTCACCCCTGCTGTTTCCCTACTTCTTTAGAGCTTATGCCTCAACCTCCAACTCAGTAATTGGTGAGAGTACCTAAAAGGTTTTTTAAATTTTTTTTTTTTATAAAAGCAGAAATCTTCCGGAATCAAGAACATAAATGTATAAGCCCTGGCTAGTGGCTTATGACAAGTGAATTTACAAAATTAATTATATTCACTCAAGACAAATATATCCAAAGTAAATGAGTAAAAACAGTAAACATGCCAACAATGTAAGCCGGGTGTATATTTTGAAATACAAATTTATGTAAAAGAGTGTAATACACAAAAATAAATTACAAAATATGATATACACAAATACAAAAGTGATTGAGATAAATTTTTCTCACAGCAACTGTTTTCTCATGGACACTTTTGTTGTAGCCCATTTCAAATAAGGAAAACATCATTGAAGAGACATGAACAACTCCAAACGGACATTCACAAAAGAAAATGGGTAGGAATGTCGACGTTTCGGTCTGGTCTTGAGCTAACATCTATAGGACCATCTTCAGGACGAAATGTTCTTGTGTGAACTGACGACCCTGTAGTAATAAATGCATGAAACCATATATATTGGACTAATCACAGAAAAGATGTGCAGATTGGCCTCCAGCAATCTATAGTATTTTCGTGACCGCTTTCAAATTGCTTATGTTCGTCGCAAGACAAAAGTCAGATGTCAAAAGTCAAGCCACCCACTTCGGAATTCCTGAGAGCGGTGGCGGAGTGAAAACAAAATGTATTTATTTGTCAAATTCATTATCCGCATTGGGAGTCCGTCATGGATCGGGTTTTGGCAGGCCCCTTCTGATCCCAGGTCTGCTGCTTCCAGTGTTGTGTCCTTTACTCTCGGGTGCAGTCCATTGCACTGTTTCTGCTTCCCCGGGCGAGGTATTATTGCACTCCCTGTCACACTTTTTCCTCGTGGAAAACAGATTTTCAATTATTAACTTATGGGGCAATATTTTTTTAACAGCATTTAGGGCATATTGCGTCAGAGGATATTATGACAACAATATCTGGTTCTTAATGGACAGTACAGTATATAAAAAATTTAAACTGGGCTAAGTGTGAACTATTTTTATTTATAGATCTATTGCAAAAGCAGTAGGATATAGAATTTGCACAAGATTGCTCATCTGATCCATTCTGGTAAGACTGTTGAAAAATGCCTGAGCAACCCCCAGTTTGTATTACAATAAATACTTCTCTTCATGAATCCACACTATTTAAATGTGTTTCCCTACTGTGGCTTAATACGAACTCTTCTAAAAGGCAAAAATCCAGTGATGCGACAAAGCATAGACCGGTGCAATTACCGTAACAAGCGGAAATAAACTAAAGTTTCGTCTTGTTCCAGCATTGAAGGAATTTCTTAGAATGACTGTAAATTATGTGTTTTTTGTTCACTCATACGGTAGGCAGTCTGTATTTGGTAGCCCAGTATGTAAGCTACAGGGCTGGGAGTTGAGGATGGGACATTAAGCATATTTACCAGTCTTGCAATTGAAGTTTTCCACTTTTTCCAAGTTGATTATTCATTTAATTTCTGTATAATGTAAATACCTAGTTTCCAGTAGTTCTGCACTTTCCTCAAATTCACCCTAATCATTGCCCCCCTCCTACTAAAATGTCTAGGCTGCCTTAGGCCCCCACAAACAAGGGTATCAGCGGGCTGTTAGTCAAAATGTCTTTCTAAATCAAAATGCAGATGATGAAACTGGTTGTTCCAAACATGCTTTTCCAAGATGTCTGAGAGCGATAATTTGCCGTATCTTGTCCTAGTGCATTATGAGTTCCTGATTAACTCTTTCCTGATTTAAATGAAAGGGAAATCATCTCCGAGTGCCAAGCGTGGTCTTTTAGCATAGGACCATGTACTTGTGGTGTGTCTGTTGGTATACTTTACATTCTTCCAGCACCAAGACTACATGTCCTGAATCAGTACCAAATGATGGATCAGGAAAGACAGAGAAAATACTGATAGGATAGCAAACTGTGAAGGAAATCATTTAAGATAGTAACTGACACGAATCCTTTATACTTTGAAAGATTAGATGTGTTTTATCGATCTGAAATGCTTTAGCTTTAAAAAGACTGTAAGACATCCGAGGATTGTAGTGGGAAGAATTCATTATCAATACTACCTCCTGGTCTCAGCAAAGAATCAAGGGTTTCAGTATGCTTCAGTAGTTGCTTCACGAATCATAGCACTGGGGATAAATGGGTCGTCTTTCTAGAGCTCCTTTTTGCGGTTCTTAAGCTCCTCCCCTGCAGATGATATCATTGTTCGTTTTATATCAAACGCTGCCAGTTGCCTATTGAGTCTTCACATTGTAGGTTTTTACCATTATGTATCTAAAAAGCCTCCTTTTAGAGGATTGCCAGCTGATTTCGAAAGAGAATTTATAATTTCTGTTCAAGAAATTAGAATTCTTAATGCTGCTTTAAAGAGAAACCCCTTACTGTTTTAAAACAATTTCCAATCCAAATATGGTTTTATTTTTTCCTGTCAAGGTTGAAACTCATGAGGGGAAAGAAAGGGTGCGGTACTTTAAGGATGACGACAATCAGAGCCTTCAAGATCTAGTCAGAAAAGAAAAGATGGGTACAGCCGAGGATCAAAACAAGCTCTTCATGCGAATGGCTTCTAAGGTAAAATACAAAATATTGCAATCAGCTTTTTTAGATGTATCTCTTTACCTTCTTTTTTTTTACATGTACCGTGAGCTTTATTAATTTTTAAAAAAAGATCGAGAACTGGTATAATCCATTGGCGGCTGGTCCCTTTACAACCTAAAGTATTTGGAAATGTAAAGGGAAAATCTGCAGTGTGGCAAGCCTGTTTGACAAAATGCAATACTGTATCTTAATACATGTGCTTTGTCTGGCATGATTTCAAGGTATTGTGTGTAACCCTGGGCGGAACACTACGCTACGCTCGGAGTGTGCGTAGTTTGCGCAACTACGCGAATTGCACGTAGCACAGTGCAAAAATGCGTAGCGCAGTGTAGTAGGCATTTTTTGTTTGCTGGGGGTCCTCAGCGTCATGTTGGCGACAGCGAGCGAGCAAAACACCATCCCGGTGAGACTTTTTCCTCATTCGAGATCAGCAACATCAAGTTGCTGATCGCGAGCGTGAAAAATTAACCTCCCGGCAAGATTCTCAACGTGGGGTGGTCAGGTTTCTCATTGCGAGTGGTCACGTATGCTCGCGACCGCTCGTGATGAGAAGCTACCAGTCCGCGTTGAGAAAGCTACCGCTCGAGTACAAATCTACTCGAGCGGCAGAAAACGACCGCTTGCACTGTGCAAGATGCCGTTTGCAATGATTGCACAGTGCGGACAAGCATCCGGCACTGTGCAATCAGTGCGAACAGCATTTTCCCTACCGCACTACGCAGGTCGCGTAGCTATGCATAGCGTGAAGTGCACTTCGCGTAGCTACGTATAGCGCTACTAGGCGAACTACGCCCAGGGGTAATTCTGTGTGAAATAACCTCAATATTGACTGAACCCTTGGCATTGCTAGATCTGTGTTACTGAAAAGTGAAGTGTTTTAACGCATACCTTCAGAACTCCTACATCCAGTACTACTTCGGTAGAAATTGTGGAATGCATTGTTTCTTATTCACAACTCCTCCCTTGTTGCTAGTCACTTGTCGACACAAGTCCACGGAGGTGCCAAGCCTGCCCATGGCCTTGTTCAATTCATCTGTTCTAACTTGCTGCACCTCTTCTGAGCTGCAATTCAACCTACAGCCACAGTTGCCACCATGCCTGCGGCCTCAGTGTGGTGTTAAGCACTACCACATATTGCTTGTGCGTTTCCCCGCTCCCAGTTTCCCATCAGTGGTGGAGTCGTGGTGCTGTGAAGTGACTTTGGCCCATGGGTGAACTGCATCTGTGCTTCCTTGTAGCTTTTGGCTCAACTGAGTGTTGAGTTGAGTCTGAGCTGCTGACTCACCGAGCAACCACCCAATTGTTACTTAGTATATTTTGTGACTAATTTCTCCACTCGGAGGGAATTTATGCTCTGAATTATTTAAGAGAGAGCTGCCAGCAACGGATAAGGTAGTCTGATCAAACCAGATCGACCACACCCACTGCCTCATTGTTGTTTTACTATTTTTGTGTTCTTTTAGCCCGCTCCCCACTTTACAAACGATATATTGTTACACTGGTATATCTGATTTAATCTTATACAACAGAATCAGTACATAATCAGCATACGCGGCATATTTTTGTATTACTGGTGAACTGCTGGGAACTTTGCGCCAAATTTCCGTACTGCCTCTATGGTTGTTTACATTTGCACTTCTGCAACTAACACCAGTGACTCCCACTTTTCAACCCTCAATATATCTTTCCGATTGCACCAAGATTGTAAGATTGCTATAACCTACTACCCTTCATATCCCATCACCCATTACTTTGCAATTAACCGTGAGTTGATTGAGTGGCTATTTGTAATCTGGGCTCATGGATACTAGTACCAAGAAGGTCATTGAGAATTTATAATAACCTGATACTCTCCTTACTAAAAGCACATAGCCCGACTAAAGCAGTAAAACCCCTGAAATTAAAGTTGCTTGATACTTCTACCCTGAGCCCCACAAGTTTGCGTAGAAAACTGAATCAGACTCAAAATGTGACAATAAAGTTCATTGCTGATTTCTTTTCTGCTGGTGCCTGACTAACTACCCAAAAAAAAGAGAGAGTATACACCAGAAGGGACCGGGTAGTTAACTCTTATCAAAAACAAAATTCCCTCATGTGTCAAATTCACTAGTGTTTTTGATAAGTCAGACTAACTACCTCATTACCAGCCGCAGGTACAAGTGCCTTGAGTACTACGCCCATCACTGAAGGGCTGCAATAGAAAGGCTGGGCACTCGGATTAACAATGGCAATAGAGACTATAGAAATAAGAAGGATAATTAAGGGACTTGCTTAAGCACACTCACAAGGACTCAGGGTGGTCTATCTTTTGCACCTTTGTAGTAATAATTCAAATCTTGGATTCCATCTCCAATAATTAGCTCTTCCATGGTCTACAACTATACCCTCCTATACATCCCCGTCCTTATACGTCATAAAAGAAGGAGGTTACACAATGACATCAAATCTTGGGAGGATATTATTGGTAAATCACTGCAAGAAACAATCATGGGTATTATCTCACTGGCAGGTCTTGAACATATTTATCGGCTACTGACTTGCAATCTATAAACATTAACTAAATATGGCAGCATTACCAGCTTCGCTGTGCAATCAAAAGCTCTAAATAATTTGCCAAGGGTCAAAGCAGTGGTAGACTCTGCGCAACCTACTGCAGAAATATCATATTGTGTGAACTTGGAAACCTCAGATCAGAGTACAAAGCTTAAAAATAAAAGGACAATACTTAAGGCTATACTCAATAACCAGCACGGGCCTGGTGGGAGAACAATCATGTTACTATGTGTTGAGGTACAACAGACTAGTTTGCTCCCTAGTAAGAAAAAGAGTGAAGGGAAGGATAACATTGTGTACGCCCTAAAAAAAGCTCTGCACCGAAGTGGATTTGGATGTGGGACTAACCACAGACTCACTATTTCTAGCTAGCTTCATCAATTGAACTGAAGGAAAAAACAATATAGTGAGCAAACTGGTGTACCCACTTTTAACCCATAAAGAATCGAGTTCACTGGAAAGTAGCAAACAAAAAAGAACTTGTGAAACACAGTAGCAAACAAGCATTTGCAATGCAATAGGTCTCGCATTAGGAAAGTTTGAGCTATTGGTATTGTAAATGACAAATTTTGTATTTGTGTTGGTTTTGAAAATAGCTAAATTAATAGCTTTGTCATTTACAATGCCAATAGTTTTAACTTTCGCAAATGTGACACCTATAGCATTTGTAATGCAATATGTGTTGTATTTTCGTGACTTAGATGTATTGCTATTACACGGACGCCGTTTCCTCGCCGTTTCCTTGCTGCTGCCGTTTCTTTGCTGCCTGCCCACGGACTTCGCCTAACACCTAGTGGAACCCGCTTCGCGGGTCCCACGTCGCTGGAGGGGGCATCCCGAGGCTGTGCTCTCTGTTCTGCTGCTGGGCGGTGAGTGTGCGACAGGGCTGCGAGCAGCAACCCGGACTCAGTATCCCAGGAGTCCCGGGTTGCTCAGGCCGTTTCCAGCTGGCCGGCTCTCCCTGACCGCCCCGCCCAGCCCCACCTGACTCAAAAGCGGCAGTGATTCCCCTCTGCCTTGGGACTTACACGGACGCCGTTTCCTTGCTGCTGCCGTTTCTTTGCTGCCTGCCCACGGACTTTGCCTAACACCTAGTGGAACCCGCTTCGCGGGTCCCACGTTGCTGGAGGGGGCATCCCGAGGCTGTGCTCTCTGTTCTGCTGCTGGGCGGTGAGTGTGCGACAGGGCTGCGAGCAGCAACCCGGACTCAGTATCCCAGGAGTCCCGGGTTGCTCAGGCCGTTTCCAGCTGGCCGGCTCTCCCTGACCGCCCCGCCCAGCCCCACCTGACTCAAAAGCGGCAGTGATTCCCCTCTGCCTTGGGACTTACACGGACGCCGTTTCCTTGCTGCTGCCGTTTCTTTGCTGCCTGCCCACGGACTTCGCCTAACACCTAGTGGAACCCGCTTCGCGGGTCCCACGTCGCTGGAGGGGGCATCCCGAGGCTGTGCTCTCTGTTCTGCTGCTGGGCGGTGAGTGTGCGACAGGGCTGCGAGCAGCAACCCGGACTCAGTATCCCAGGAGTCCCGGGTTGCTCAGGCCGTTTCCAGCTGGCCGGCTCTCCCTGACCGCCCCGCCCAGCCCCACCTGACTCAAAAGCGGCAGTGATTCCCCTCTGCCTTGGGACTTACACGGACGCCGTTTCCTTGCTGCTGCCGTTTCTTTGCTGCCTGCCCACGGACTTCGCCTAACACCTAGTGGAACCCGCTTCGCGGGTCCCACGTCGCTGGAGGGGGCATCCCGAGGCTGTGCTCTCTGTTCTGCTGCTGGGCGGTGAGTGTGCGACAGGGCTGCGAGCAGCAACCCGGACTCAGTATCCCAGGAGTCCCGGGTTGCTCAGGCCGTTTCCAGCTGGCCGGCTCTCCCTGACCGCCCCGCCCAGCCCCACCTGACTCAAAAGCGGCCGTGATTCCCCTCTGCCTTGGGACTTACACGGACGCCGTTTCCTTGCTGCTGCCGTTTCTTTGCTGCCTGCCCACGGACTTCGCCTAACACCTAGTGGAACCCGCTTCGCGGGTCCCACGTCGCTGGAGGGGTCATCCCGAGGCTGTGCTCTCTGTTCTGCTGCTGGGCGGTGAGTGTGCGACAGGGCTGCGAGCAGCAACCCGGACTCAGTATCCCAGGAGTCCCGGGTTGCTCAGGCCGTTTCCAGCTGGCCGGCTCTCCCTGACCGCCCCGCCCAGCCCCACCTGACTTTCAACAGCTCCTCCCTCTTACCTCCAGTCAGTACATATTGAGCCAAGTGTCCAGCTGCGCGGGAGCGCGCGGGAGGGCGCCGGGAGAAGCCTGGGACAAGGGCGGGACCGTTTGAGGCCGTTCGAGGACTAGGAGGACTGGCCTGGCCCACCCCCCTTGGTTCTTGTCACTGTCATCGTGCCTGGTCTTTGAGATTAGTGAGTACTCAACAGAAATTATAACTGTCACACATTATGTGTACTCGGGGGAGTCGCAGTAAGACTGCGCTGGGCCTGACTAAGCCAAAGGGCACCTTGGACGATTTTCTTGTAAAAACAAATTTGGCAATAGATGCCGAAATCACAAAAATGCAGAAGAGGGTTTCAATTGAGCTAGATGCCGCGCGTAGACTCTCCCAAACATTTGCAAATTCTAAAAAATCTTCCCTGGGAAACATTGCGTCTGCTGCATCCCCGGAACAGGCTTCACGCCCCCCCCCCCTTTGTTGATCCTCGCTGACCTTCATCACTCTCCCCCTTCCTCCTCTCCTCCCCTATTAGACTCTTCCTTTATCTTCTCACCCATGACCTCCAAACCTACTGAGGGTCAATTGCCTACTGAACAGGGAAACTCTAGCACTTTGCCTGACATTCCTGCCCCTTCCTTTTCTGTTGCAAAAAGTAAAAACCTAGATCGCCAAGGCCTGAAAAAGAAAAATAATGCAAAATCTGCTTACGCTCGTAAGAAAGCAAAAATTGCAAGGCAGCAGTTTTTCAACCATAGAAGAACTCTGCCCAACACAGGGGAAGTTAAACAAACACCACCTCCAGCTATCCAGCCAACAGGGGGGGATAGCAACCCTATTTATTTTAACACCCCTACTGCCCCTGTTTCAGAGAATCCTGCTGTCCCTGGCGACAATCCAACAAGGGGAGGGCAAAATGAGCTAGGGAGGGACAGGGACAAGGCGGGTGATGATGAAGACTTTCTCAAAACAGTCTGGGTTACTTTAAAACAACTATTGACACCTTTTGAACTCAGACTGTCACGTATTGAGAATCACCTTCTTGAAATGGATAAAACCCTAGTATCCCTGGCCACGCTTAGCCTAAAACAGTTGGAAGCAACATATCCCCATATTACCGAGGTTGCTTCCCAGGTTAGTAATGATGGCATCCAACCTGTACCAGCCCCCAACATTGGCATCCAAACGGCTCCAGCCCCCAAGGAGGCCTCCCTTGTTCCTTCAATTCTGCCCTCACTTTTACCCCCCCCACTACCCAAACCTACTCCAATTCCGAAACCCCGGACAATTGCAAATGTCGCTGCCCCTCCCTCATCAAATCCACCAAAACCAGAGAAAAAACCTTCCAAAAAGCAGGTGCAGCCCAAAACTTTCCCTAGAGCTGACCAGAAGGTAAATAAGCCTATCACCCCTCTTTTAGAGCGCCCACCTAACCCACATCAAAACCATCAGAATTTTCGCGGGGGCTATATTGACCTCCCCCCTGAGGCCGGGCCCTATGTTGTTATCCTGGCTGGGGTACCTCCGCTTGACCCTGACACTGTGGAAACCCAGTGGTCCTCAAAGAACAAAGTGATCTACTGGCTAAATGTCAACAGGCAGCTCCCTCATACCAACAGGAGCAGGGTCCTAATGGTCAGGCGAGTTCCATGGGTGGGTCGCACTTACAAAGCGATACCAGGAGACTGCATCGTGGTGTCATTTGCAGACCCTCATACAGCACATCTCATCACCACGTGGGATTCATATGCAACTGAACAAGCCATTGTCACTAAACCCCTTACCTTTTTCTACCCCCCAAAACAGGTAGTAGAGTGTCCTGGGGCCTGGACCATAGCACATAATCACAGATGGAAGGGGCCTGGGCACGGATGGCAACCCACTAACAACTGGTGGGAAGGAGCACCCACTATGAATAGGTTTGAATGCCTAGATCAGGTGGATTGACTGGGAATTGTCGATCTTCCACCCCGGTCGAGTGCCCAAAATCACCCAATGAATGCCAGTAGCAGTGACAAATCACCACTCATTGACAACATTCCAACCCATTCGGTGGTGGAACAACCCTGCCCTGTCCAGCGCCCCCTCCCAGTGCGGGCCACACAACATCTAGATAGGGTATATCCCCAAGCTCCAGTAGACCTAACGGGGAATGTGGGCCAACCACACCAGGGAGTTACCGACTCTAAGCATTCACTGTTATCCTGGAATATAGCTGGTCTGGGAAATAAGATCATGCACAAACCCTGGTTGGAGACTGTGCAGAAGCATGACATACTTTGCCTGCAAGAAACTTGGCTTGTAGAGGAAAGGCACATTATGGGGTATCGAACATTCCATTCACCCGCCGTGCCCTCTCCACATGGTCGCAATAAAGGGGGTCTGTGCATATACACCTCGAATGTAGGGGATATAAAGGTATATAATTTCCACTCTGACCAATATTTCCAAATCCTTTCATTTAAATGGGGCTCCACACAAAAGGTCATACTGGTAAACTTCTATCAAATCAAAATTAGCTTTATTCGATTTATCTGCAAAAATCATAAAAGCATACAAATACATTTTATACAATAATTTAAAAAGATTTCCCCATCAAGAAATTTTTGTATGGAATTTATAAGACAGTTTTCCATATGTAAAAAGTCAATGATGAAGATATGACCGAAGGCCTCATGTAAAAGCGTCTAATAGAACTAAACATATAAGGCTTATACCATAGTATTTCTGTATTTCATCACTGACATTAAAAAGCGAGAAACAACAAAGATGACATGCACCTCATCTAGCAAGAGTAACTTCAGATAAGCGTTTTTACATGTTCTAATGCCCCAACGTTTAAGAAGAGGTAAGAGGAACAGTTTCCTCGGGGCAGAATACAGGTTACAGAAGAACATAATATGAATGTTACTTTGTGATGAATGATCATCGCATGGGCAAGTTGGGTTCGGTGAAATCCAATCATTTTGTTTCGGAAGGGTGACCATACGGAAGAAAGTGCCTAAACGCAGCCTGGTAAGAAGCATACGAGGGTAAGGTGCAGTTTCAATCCTGAGATACAATTGTAAACCTTCAATGGGGGTAATTTTTTGGTAACTCAGAGTAGTATTTTTGAGTTTCTCAGTGTCCCATCTAACGCTTTCCAGGTGTGTGATTAAAAGTTTTTTGAGAGCTGGCCTAGACAAATTTTCTAGGGACTCTGGGTCATCATAATACTCAGGATGTCCGATTTTAGAGAACATCAGTCGGACGTGTCGTAGCCATTTGATTTTGGATGCACCATCCAAATTCATACAATCCGTGATGAGTTCTCTATTAAATTGGCATTCCATAGTGGTCCAGATTTTGTGCCAAAGCAAACACGGTGATAGCTTTATAGTGTCGCCAAGGTATTTGAGACCAGTCTCAATGTGAGTAATAAAGGTTGAGGTAGATTTATTTCCAAATCCTTTCATTTAAATGGGGCTCCACACAAAAGGTCATACTGGTAAACTTCTATAATAACATGCCAGTAAATGAAATGGAATTGATTTTGAATAAATTGTCAAACCACATTCATAAAGTGAGAGATCAAAACACGGGGGACCATACAGTTCTTTGGGTGGGAGATTTCAATTGTGCCATCTGCCCATTCTCTGAGTTAGGTTTGTGCGGCCTTGCAGATCATGAGGAGGATGGCCCTTTCCACTTCTCACGCACCAACCTGGGGTCTCTCCTTAATAGTATTATATTCTCTTTTGATCTTACTTTCATTAACCAGGCATGCTCCCCCCCAGTTCCCTTTGCCCCTACATACAATGGAAGAGGCTGTGAATCTACAATCGACTTTGCACTGATATCACCCACTAAACCCAATTTCATAACTTTTTTGGAGATAGGAGATGAACCAATGAGCGATCATTACCCTATTATCTTTGGGGTAAGGCTCCTAGAGGAGAAAGCAAAGGAACCTAGCGGGCCACTTTATCCACTAGAGGTCACCTTAACAAAGATAAACGGCTATGTGATAAAGTGGGAGAAATTGAACCCCACAATCTTTCTTCACAACTTCATATCATCTTGCCTTGCAGACATATTTGTCTGTTTAGAAGAAGATATTGATCCTATGGCGATTATGGCAGCTTTCGCTAATATTCAGCTGTACATAAAAGATACTTTAACAAGGAGCAACAAAAAGAATGGGAAACAAGCACGCGGGTGGTTTGACTCCAGGTGTACAGCTGCCCTAAAGAATTTGAAGAAAGTTTTAAACACCATCCCGAAAAACAGGGCTCAAATTTCCCAGGCCAGACGAGAGTATAGACGGGAAATAAATCATCGGAAGGCAACTATGAAAAGGGAGGCCTGGGAAGCTTTGGGGGAAGCTGCCAGGAATAAGGATACCAACCTCTTCTGGAAAGTGATAAGATCAGTATACAACACAAAAGATACTGACAATTGCATAGATGTAGCAATCACGGCAGAGCTCTGGGTAGAACACTATGGCAAACTTTACACCAACAGCCAGGGGGACACCCAGAATCAACAAAAGGCAATCTTATCCCTGAATAAATCAACTCAGGATTATCAGTTAAGTGACCCCCCAGTATCTCCCTACCCAATTGACCTGGTCTTTACCACCATAGAAGTTGAAAATGCCATCAGGGAAAGCCCGCCAGGGAAAGCCCCTGGCCCCGACCATACCCCAGTGGATGTCTATAAAACAAATCTGGAATTTTGGGCTCCCCTGTTAACTAACGTTTTGAACATGGGTAACAAATGCGGCTTAATTAACACCTGGTCAGACGCAATTGTAGTGCCCATCTTTAAAAAGGGAAATAGGGACGATCCTGCTTGCTACCGTCCTATATCGTTACTGGACGGCCTCATGAAAATTGCAGGAAGGATCGTCCTTAAGAGAATTCAGCAGTGGGAGACAGAAAAAAAGGTCATTTCGGAACTCCAATATGGTTTCCGAAAGGGATTGGGTACTCAGGAACAATGTTTAAACCTGTCCTTACTGATGTCCAAATATACTCAGGCCAAAAAAGGGGACCTGTTTGTTACCTTTGTTGACCTTAGCTCAGCATTTGATTGTGTGGATCATCTGCAGCTCTGGTCAACATTGGAACATATTGGGGTGGATCCCACCATCGTCATATTCATAAAAGAATTGTACAGAGACGCCGGTGCCAGAGTGAGGTTCGGGACCCAGGGGCAATGTACGCAGAAATTTGCCATAAATAGAGGGGTTAGGCAAGGCTGCATACTTGCGCCCCTTCTATTTAGTTTTTATATTAACTCTGTTGTAGAGCATTTAATAAATCTGACAAGTGACTACCCAGCCGTCAATGGTAGGCCTGTACCCATCCTTTTATATGCCGACGACGCGGCAATTATGTCTAGGACTAAGGTAGGGTTGCAGAGAGCGGTAAGTGAATTCTCTTCCTACATGGGGAAAAGAAATCTGAAAATAAACATCTCTAAAACTTTCTCCATGCCATGCACCCAAAAAAACAAAAGGCCACAATGTTCGATATATCTTGACGAACAAAGAATTGAGAGTACGGACACTTTTTGCTATCTGGGTGTTGTTTTTGAGAGGAAAGGAGCGTGGAAACATGCAGTTTCTGCTAGGAAACTTGCTTTTACCCGTGCTATTGGGGCCCTGAGAACTTTTGCAGCAAAAATTGGGGGCAAACCAATTGCCGAGATGTCACAGATCTATCAAGCTAAGTGTGTAGCGACGGTCACTTATGGAGCAGGCCTATGGGGCTTCGAAAATGTGTCCTCACTACAAACTTGTGAGAATCTTTTTATTCGCTATTTACTAGGTGTGAGTAAATCTACCTCAACCTTTATTACTCACATTGAGACTGGTCTCAAATACCTTGGCGACACTATAAAGCTATCACCGTGTTTGCTTTGGCACAAAATCTGGACCACTATGGAATGCCAATTTAATAGAGAACTCATCACGGATTTATGAATTTGGATGGTGCATCCAAAATCAAATGGCTACGACACGTCCGACTGATGTTCTCTAAAATCGGACATCCTGAGTATTATGATGACCCAGAGTCCCTAGAAAATTTGTCTAGGCCAGCTCTCAAAAAACTTTTAATCACACACCTGGAAAGCGTTAGATGGGACACTGAGAAACTCAAAAATACTACTCTGAGTTACCAAAAAATTACCCCCATTGAAGGTTTACAATTGTATCTCAGGATTGAAACTGTACCTTACCCTCGTATGCTTCTTTCCAGGCTGCGTTTAGGCACTTTCTTCCGTATGGTCACCCTTCCGAAACAAAATGATTGGATTTCACCGAACCCAACTTGCCCATGCGATGATCATTCATCACAAAGTAACATTCATATTATGTTCTTCTGTAACCTGTATTCTGCCCCGAGGAAACTGTTCCTCTTACCTCTTCTTAAACGTTGGGGCATTAGAACATGTAAAAACGCTTATCTGAAGTTACTCTTGCTAGATGAGGTGCATGTCATCTTTGTTGTTTCTCGCTTTTTAATGTCAGTGATGAAATACAGAAATACTATGGTATAAGCCTTATATGTTTAGTTCTATTAGACGCTTTTACAGGAGGCCTTCGGTCATATCTTCATCATTGACTTTTTACATATGGAAAACTGTCTTATAAATTCCTTACAAAAATTTCTTGATGGGGAAATCTTTTTAAATTATTGTATAAAATGTATTTGTATGCTTTTATGATTTTTGCAGATAAATCGAATAAAGCTAATTTTGATTTGATTTGATTTGATATTGCTATTACGAATAACAATGGATTTTTTTATTTTATTTTTTAATAATTAATACTTAAATAAAAGTTATTGTAATTTATAATGGTAATAGCTTAAACTTTTGTAAATAACTTTTGTGAAGATTATGTTCAGTGTATTTTATTGTGACGAAAATCCAAGAACAGAAGTGAAATATTAACATCTTTTTGTGACATCTATACTACTATTATAAAGAGATAACTGTGTCCTTTGAGCCAAGTAAACTCGAAAAGTACACCACCAATCGCAACACCCAATACAGCGTTGGAAAGGGGTTGTCCAGTAGATGGACATAGGCTCTATAAAAAAAAAATATATACGTTATTTAAAAAATTTACAATAAAAAAAAGTAGTCCCTTCGAAGTAGCGCCAGCCGTGTGCGCTAACCACATACGTGCTGATATCATCGGAGGACGGGAGCGCGAGGAGCGGCGGCGGACAGGACCGCGGGGAGGAGCGGCGGACAACAGCGCGGGGAGGAACGGAGAACTTAGCCACACTGGAGCGCCCTGAGGTACGTGAACCGCGGGGAGGAGCGGTGAAGTAAGGCGGACTGGAGCGGAATGACAGGTAAACTTTAGCGCTGCAGCGGGGCGTGTATACTGGCTTTGTTTGCTTGCAGCGTCGGATGCGTGGCCACAGTGTTAGGGAGCAGGGCGTGTGCGGATGATTGGGGGCACTGAAGGTGGCGGTGAACTTGGGCTGAGGAGGTGGTTGGGGGCCTGGGTTTCGGCGACTGAGCCTGGGGTTAAGTAGAGTTAAGAATAAGTACCAGCGCCCAAAACTCTGCTTAAAAGTACGGGACCAGTGCAATTACATGTCGGCGGGTGGAATACCAGCAAGCCTGATTGCCCCCGGACAACGTCGGGGCGGACAGCTAGTTTGTAATAAAGCTTGAAACATTGAGAGAACATATTTGAACCAGTTGTTGTTGAATGGTTGCACAGATTGATGCTGTGGTGGCGCTGAGTGATGTTGTGGTGGCGACGAGTGATGCTGTGGCGTTCAATGATGTTGTGGTAACGCATAGTGATGTTGTGGTGGTGCTGTGTGATGCTGTGGTGATGCGATAGAGTGAGGGCGATAGATGGAGGGAGGGCGATAAATAGATAGAGTGAGGGCGATCGATAGAGTGAGGGCGATAAATAGATAGAGTGAGGGCGATCGATAGAGTGAGGGCGATCGATAGATAGAGTGAGAGCGATAGATAGGAAGAGTGAGGGCGATAGATAGATAGACAGAGTGAGGGCGATAGATAGACAGAGTGAGGGCGATAAATAGAGTGAGGGCGATAAATAGATAGAGTGAGGGCGATCGATAGAGTGAGGGCGATCGATAGATAGGGTGAGAGCGATAGATAGGAAGAGTGAGGGCGATAGATAGATAGACAGAGTGAGGGCGATAGATAGAGTGAGGGCGATAGATAGAGTGAGGGCGATAGATAGAGTGAGGGCGATAGATAGAGTGAGGGCAATAAATAGATAGAGTGAGGGCGATAGATAGATAGAGTGAGGGCGATAGATAGAGTGAGGGCGATAGATAGATAGAGTGAGGGAGATCAATAGATAGAGTGATGGCGATAGAGTGAGGGCGATAGATAGACAGATAGTGAGGGCGATAGATAGAGTGAGGGCAATCGATAGAGTGATGGCGGTAGAGTGAGTGCGATAGACAGATAGATTGAGGGAGATAGATAGATAGATAGAGTGAGGGTGATAAATAGACAGATAGATAAGAGTGAGGGCGATAGATAGAAAGATAGAGTGATTGCGATAGATAGATAGTGACTGCGATAGAGTGAGGGCGATACATAGACAGATAGAGTGAGGGCGATAGATAGATAGACAGATAGAGTGAGGGCGATAGATAGAGTGAGGGCGATAGATAGAGTGAGGGCGATAGATAGAGTGAGGGCGATAGATAGAGTGAGGGCGATAGATAGAGTGAGGGCGATAGATAGAGTGAGGGCGATAGATAGATAGAGTGAGGGCGGTAGATAGATAGAGTGAGGGCGGTAGATAGATAGAGTGAGGGCGGTAGATAGAGTGAGGGCGGTAGATAGAGTGAGGGCGATAGATAGAGTGATGGCGATAGATAGATAGATAGACAGATAGAGTGAGGGCGATAGATAGATAGATAGACAGATAGAGTGAGGGCGATAGATAGATAGGATGAGGGCGATAGACCGATAGAGTGAGGGCGATAGATAGACAGCGTGAGGGCGATATATAGAGTGAGGGCAATAGATAGATAGATAGATAGGGGGAGGGGGATAGATAGATAGAGGGAGGTCGATAGATAGATAGAGTGAGGGCGGTAGAGTGAGTAAGGGCGGTAGAGTGAGTGAGGGCAGAAGAGTGAGTGAGGGCGGAAGAGTGAGTGAGGGCGGAAGAGTGAGTGAGGGCGGAAGAGTGAGTGAGGGCGGAAGAGTGATAGAGTGAGGGCGATCGATAGAGTGAGGGCGATCGATAGATAGAGTGAGAGCGATAGATAGGAAGAGTGAGGGCGATAGATAGATAGACAGAGTGAGGGCGATAGATAGAGTGAGGGCGATAGATAGAGTGAGGGCGATAGATAGAGTGAGGGCGATAGATAGAGTGAGGGCGATAGATAGAGTGAGGGCAATAAATAGATAGAGTGAGGGCGATAGATAGAGTGAGGGCGATAGATAGATAGAGTGAGGGCGATAGATAGATAGAGTGAGGGAGATCAATAGATAGAGTGATGGCGATAGAGTGAGGGCGATAGATAGACAGATAGTGAGGGCGATAGATAGAGTGAGGGCAATCGATAGAGTGATGGCGGTAGAGTGAGTGCGATAGACAGATAGATTGAGGGAGATAGATAGATAGATAGATAGATAGAGTGAGGGTGATAAATAGACAGATAGATAAGAGTGAGGGCGATAGATAGAAAGATAGAGTGATTGCGATAGATAGATAGTGATTGCGATAGAGTGAGGGCGATACATAGACAGATAGAGTGAGGGCGATAGATAGATAGACAGATAGAGTGAGGGCGATAGATAGAGTGAGGGCGATAGATAGAGTGAGGGCGATAGATAGAGTGAGGGCGATAGATAGAGTGAGGGCGATAGATAGAGTGAGGGCGATAGATAGAGTGAGGGCGATAGATAGATAGAGTGAGGGCGGTAGATAGATAGAGTGAGGGCGGTAGATAGAGTGAGGGCGGTAGATAGAGTGAGGGCGGTAGATAGAGTGAGGGCGATAGATAGAGTGATGGCGATAGATAGATAGATAGACAGATAGAGTGAGGGCGATAGATAGATAGATAGACAGATAGAGTGAGGGCGATAGATAGATAGGATGAGGGCGATAGACCGATAGAGTGAGGGCGATAGATAGACAGCGTGAGGGCGATATATAGAGTGAGGGCAATAGATAGATAGATAGATAGAGGGAGGGGGATAGATAGATAGAGGGAGGTCGATAGATAGATAGAGTGAGGGCGGTAGAGTGAGTAAGGGCGGTAGAGTGAGTGAGGGCAGAAGAGTGAGTGAGGGCAGAAGAGTGAGTGAGGGCGGAAGAGTGAGTGAGGGCGGAAGAGTGAGTGAGGGCGGAAGAGTGAGTGAGGGCGGAAGAGTGATAGAGTGAGGGCGATAGATAGACAGCGTGAGGGCGATAGAGTGAGGGCGATATATAGAGTGAGGGCAATAGATAGATAGATAGATAGATAGATAGAGGGAGGGGGATAGATAGATAGAGGGAGGTCGATAGATAGATAGATAGAGTGAGGGCGGTAAAGTGAGTAAGGGCGGTAGAGTGAGTGAGGGCAGAAGAGTGAGTGAGGGCGGAAGAGTGAGGGAGGGCGGAAGAGTGAGGGAGGGCGGAAGAGTGAGGGAGGGCGGAAGAGTGAGTGAGGGCGGAAGAGTGAGTGAGGGCGGAAGAGTGAGTGAGGGCGGAAGAGTGAGTGAGGGCGGAAGAGTGAGTGAGGGCGGAAGAGTGAGTGAGGGCGGAAGAGTGAGTGAGGGCGGAAGAGTGAGTGAGGGCGGAAGAGTGAGTGAGGGCGGAGGAGTGAGTGAGGGTGGTACAGTGGTAGAGTGAGGGTGGTACAGTGGTAGAGTGAGGGTGGTAGAGTGGTAGAGTGAGGGTGGTAGAGTGAGGGCATGAGGGCGGTAGAGTGGTATAGTGAGGGCGGTAGAGTGAGGGCAGTAGAGTGGTAGAGTGAGGGCGGTATAGTGGGGGCAGTAGAGTGTTAGAGTGAGGGCGGTAGAGTGAGGGCGGTAGAGTGAGGGCATTAGGGCGGTAGAGTGGTAGAGTGAGGGCGGGAGAGTGAGTGCAGGAGAGAGTGCGGTAGAGTGGTGAGGGTGTGTGAGAGGGTGAGGGTGTGTGAGAGGGTGAGGGTGTGTGAGAGGGTGAGGGTGTGTGAGAGGGTGAGGGTGTGTGAGAGGGTGAGGGTGTGTGAGAGGGTGAGGGTGTGTGAGAGGGTGAGCGTGTGCGAGAGGGTGAGCGTGTGCGAGAGGGTGAGCGTGTGCGAGAGGGTGAGCGTGTGTGAGAGGGTGTGTGAGGGTGAGCGTGTGTGAGGGTGTGAGAGAGTGAGGGGGTGTAAGGGTGAGGGGGTGTGTGAGGTTGAGGGGGTGTGAGTGGGTGAGGGGGTGTGAGGGGGTGAGGGTGAGTGGGTGTGAGGGAGGGTGAGGGTGTGTGAGGCTGAGGGGGTGTGATGGTGAGGGGGGTGCGAGGGTGAGGGTGGGTGAGAAGGTGTGTGAGGGTGAGAGGGTGTGTGAGGGTGAAAGGGTGGGTGAGGGGTGTGAGGGTGAGGGGGTGTGAGGGTGAAGGTGTGGGGGAGGGTGTGTGATGGTGGGTGAGAGGGTGAGGAGGTGTGTGAGGGTGAGGGGGTGTGTGTGAGGGTGAGGGGGTGTGAGGGTGCGGGTGGGTAAGCATTTGGCCTTATAATCTTTATGACATTGCAGCCCGGGGTACCGAGAAAAGGTAAACAGTCGCATCTACCCCACAGCCGCGCTTTCCTCGGTGGTGTCAGTGACAAAGGCACAGCAGGGGGAGACACATATGCAGAGGAGAGGCAGGGGGTGCCAGTCCCGTGAGCCCCCACCTCTATCCCTCTCAGAGAAAGCTTTGTAAACACAAAGTACTGTGTGATATGCAGAGCCCCCAGGGCGCAAACAAAGAGGCAGAAGGGGGCCATTTAAAGCGATAAAGGGATAAATATTCAAGGAGAGGCAGGATGAAGCGGAGGGAAAAGTTTGAACTGTTAAGAGGATTAAAAGCGGCCTCCTCTCTTTCATCCGAGCCCCACCTCCCTCCAGAGAAAACAAACCTTCAAAAGAGCTCTGAGCCTGCTCGGCGGACCTCTTAAAATGGACGGGAAACCTGGCCAGATAAAGGGAAGTACACACAGATGAGATATTAGGAGAGACAAGAGATAGGGCTGGGGGCTGGGAGGAGACGCGCATGGGAAGGGGGATAAACCCAAATTACCATCTCAACAAAGGCCAGTTTCACAGAAAGATGATGTCAACGTGTCAGCCCAAAATGTGATTTTCAGCCGACGGTGGAAGAAGGGAAGGCGCAGATTGCCTGACCGCCTAGTCATTGACATCTGCGGGTGGTCCCTGCTTGGGCAGTTCTTTAAAGCCATTAGTAAACTTATACTGATGTGTCTGGGCCGCACATGCAGCAGGAGAATTTTAACACTATTGGCATCCCTAAGGAAGGATACACAATAAGCGGCCCAATATATCACACTTTTCTTCTCACGAGACGCACTAAAATTTCAGACAAAGAGAACCTCAAAAAGGGTCACATTTGCCATTCAAATCTGTATATAAATAACAAAATATACACACATTACTGTCGAAAGCTAATACATACTCACTTAGAAAAGATGTGTATCAGCTCACGCACAGCTCGCCTGCAAGGTCGAGACTCCCTGAAACGCTTACTGTGAGAATACCGGTCTGTCTCTGGAAATTAAAACCATAAGACGAACAAGTAAGTGTGCCCCAGAGTACGGCACGGCTTTGGTTGCGGAATGTGGACTACAACGAGGGACCTTGAAAAGCCTGCATTTGTCTCCCAAACGTAAGGTTTGTGTTCTGATGCTAGTACAGCACTTAGAAAGGTACACATTACCTGACGAAACAGTAGCAGTGTAAGACCTGCATGAAATTACTGTAAGAAATTGAAACACTCCAAGAACAAGTTGCATGAAGGGCAGTACACTTTGACTAGCGTCCCAAAAATGTGCAAACCTGCGTGAACGTCTAAAGAGGATGAACACAAACATACTCCGACCTCTAACGGCTGGAAAGGAATACTGTTCATGGGTTGTAGCTCCCTGGAATCCTGATTTATGTAAACACATGTCTTTGTGTACACTAACAATAAAAATGCGAGACACGGCCTGGCAGCCGTGAAAGTGAAAGCAAACCTGCGTGAACGTCTAAAGAGGATGAACGCAAACATACTCCGACCTCTAACGGCTGGAAAGGAATACTATTCATGGGTTGTAGCTCCCTGGAATCCTGATTTATGTAAACACAGGTCTTTGTGTACACTAACAATAACAAGCACCCATTTTAACAAGGCAGTGCTGGGAGGGGGGCTGTGCAGAAATGTGAGTCACGGCCTGACGGCCGTGAAGTGTGAAGCAGTGGGCGGAGAGGCAGGAGCAAGCAAATGGTAAGGGGAGCCTTTGTAGAGCAAGGCAGGGGGATAGAAGCGCGTTCACGAGCATGTGCACTTCTACAAATCCGCATCGTGAACTCAGCTTTGTGGTTTGACGGCAATAGGTCTCTCTGCGAGACCTAAAAAGAGATGTGCAAGGATGCCTATACAGTGGAAAGCAAAAGGAAGATCCTGCAAGCGCCGCATATCACTTTCAAAAATAGATGTAGCGGTCACTTGAAAAGACACAACCCCCAACTTAAGCCGTCTAGCTCCAGTGTTCTCTCTCATTGCAGTTTCTGCATCTGCTATATCAACTGCCACTAAATTTGCCAGTGCAAATTCAAGACCAGATCCCTAGCTATTAAAATAGGGGTTTCATTTTTTCTCAAGCTGGTGCCTTCCCCAAATTAGCAGTATTTATATTTTATTTTGCACTTTTTCCAAGACGACAGCTAAGCCTGCCACTGTGAAAATATCTTTTAGGGTCTTGTCCCTGTAGGGACATGTTAACCAGCCGCAGCTCACCCTTAAGTGGTACCAGGGCATAGACCAGAGGCACAACTAGAGGCAAATTTCGGAGGAGGAGAGGAGGGGCCAGTAAAAATTTCGGGGGGCGGGGGCTAATTTTTCTAGCAATAGGCAGAGTGGAGATGCAGGAACGGGTGAAAAAACAACAAAGCCTCGTTAAAATGAGGCTTTGTTAAAGACCTGTGAAGTATTTGGGTGCAGCTGCAATAAGACGGACGCCAGACCAGCCAACCCACAACAGCTCGAGAACTATCTGTGTGTGGGTGGCGAAGCTGTCTCAGCCCGGCTGACACACACAACGGGGGGATGAAGCCCTTTGAGCACTATGGGCATTTCGCGCCTGGCGTGACCTACCAAGCCTGCCTCCATCTCCAACGAGATGCTGACATGGTGTTCCACTGTTTCTTTGAAATGCGCATGTGTCAGGCGGTAGCTTCTTCAGCCCACCTCACACATTCGCAATAAATAGCCAACATAAAGCACTGGCCACAGCAGTGCAGCATGTCTGCAAATGAGGTTTCTGTGGGGCTTAACGTTCTGCCTCCCCATATCCTATCAGAAGCCAGGAATACAGGAGGAGGGCCCTCCTCCAGCGCTATCCTGGCATCTGATAGAGCAGAAGTTCGTGTTCTGGGTCAGGACAAGCAAAAGCTATCAGTCACGACTCTTCTCCTTGTTCATTGTGGCGTCCTTTGGAGACAGAATCTCGGAGAAATGATCATGCAGAAGTTGGTCATATGTCGCAAGGTAAACCTTATTGATAGCGTGTGTGCGTGCATGATTGTATGTATGTGTGTTTGATTGTGTGCGTGTGCATGGCTGTGAGTATGTGTGCCTAGGGCCGGTTCTAGGCTTTTTTGGGGTCCTGGGCAGAAGGGAAATGTGCGAGGCCCCTCTAATTTGCATAGACTTGACCCATTTAGGGCTATTTGCATCTGAATAGATTCCCATGCTCCTGAAGCTGCAGCCCCTCCCTCTGAACCACCTACGAGCACCTTTTAACAGCTCATCAAGGGCTGAAGGTGTGAAGGTTGCTTAGTTATTTCCATACTGCGAAGGAGCTAAACAGCAGAACAATAGCCATCCCGCTGTGCCTCTGCGTGGGTGGGGGGCCGAGGGGGGGTGGTTAGGTCTAATTGCAGTGACAAACCTGAGTTTCCAACTGTGAATGGGGAGGGGGGCCTCCTCCACTCTGATTCCCCATGTTACACCATAGCTGGGAGGTCAAGGGAGGGGGGCTCCTAAGGTCACCTTTCGTGCCATGGTCTGACTGTTGCATTGGTGCGGGCCCCACGTTGGAGTGCTGACTACGGGGTCCTGGGCCTGGCGCCAGCCCTGTGTGTGCCTATGCATCGTATGACTGTGAGTGCAAGTGTGCATGACTGACTGTATATAGTCACCCACATACTTTATCTAGAATGAGCAGCATCTTTTAATGTACGCTTCAGCATGGAAAATCGTCTGAGCAAACGCCTCGTGCAATGCCACCGCATCGAACTAGTGTTTCAAAGAAAACAACTCCATGGACACATTGAAAAAGATTTGGGGGGGGGGGGTTTGAAAAAGATTTGGGGGAGGGGGCTAATTCTTCCAGCCGTAACCAGAGAGGCTGTAAAAAGGGATGAAAACATAACAAAAGCCTCATTTACAAGTACACGGTCTTTTAAAGACCTGTGAAGTACTTGGGTGCGGCTGCAATTAAACGTCGCCAGTCCGCAAAGCTGTCTCAGCCCGGTCTAACACAAACGAGGGGGGGGGCGCTGAAGCCCGGTGAGCACAATGGGTGTTGCGCGCCTGGTCATGTGCCATAGAGCAAAGTCTATGTCTCCATTACGTATTACACATGGAACAGAAATGGCGTAAATACATTTGCTGTGTATTATGTACACCAGTGCAAGGTTTCTGTGATACAACATCAGAGCTCTATATATTGTGACCGTAAAATTGGGGTGAATGGCTCTTTAAAATAATTTAACTGAGCATTCAACTGTGGAGATCGTTATCACGAAGAAGGGAAACATCAAGTAGATCGAAAGGGGAAGATGATCTCATAAAGCAGAATAATTGAGTGAGAACATTTAAAAGTTCCCTCAAGGTATTGATGGAATAGAAAGGCCTTGGGCTTTTTCTAGTGATAACAAAGAGGAAGCCATGCACACAAAGGGGAGGGAAGAATTTCAGGTTGAGGTAATACAATAAGCAATATATACTCATATAAATAAACAATTAAGCATTAAATAGAACTTGTTCAAGTAAAGATGACAGGTATACATGACTGGGGTGGAATGCCTGAACAAAAGAATAGTAATATAATTCTTAAAATACTGTAATCTTTATAAAATATACAAAGATGACCTGAACAGATGTATAACTGTATGTTGCTAAGTTGGGCAACTTCTTGCTGAATGGGAGTTTGGGAGAAAGAGTGCTTAGCCCTGACCTCAATGTATCTTGTGATAGGTGACCAAAAATGTAAGCGTTTTGCAGCTAAATGAATAGGATGGACAAAAACTGTATCCAGTCTATGGTTATAACATACTGCATTGCCACCAGGCTAGAAAGGATAGCTTACTATCATCTTTCCAGTTTTTGGCAATCTTTTGAAAGGCACCTGCTAACAAGAGATCTACAATCCTAATATTATGAAAATAAGTGTCCCAGGCGGGGGTTAGGCTTTCTAAAAATAAGTGAAGTGGACAACTGAGAAAGGGACTTTAGAACCAAAGATTAAGTTAATTTGAGACCAGATGTTTTTCCAGAAAGTGTGCACATGCGGACATTTGAAGACCAAGTGTTTCAGATCAGCAGAAGAGGAGGAACATGTCCAACAGGTATTGGTTATCAGAATGTCTCCTCTGTAAAATAACCGGATGTAATAAAAGTCTATTGTAAATTAAAAATATTGTTTGTGTGGTTTTTGCCGTTCTGGAGGATTTTCTAATTTTGGACCATATTTTGTTCCAAAAGGAAACTGGACAGTCTGCATCAAGATCCTCCTCCCAAGATAATTCTACTTCGGTCTTCTCTCTGTCAATATGTGGGTTACGAAGGAGAGTGTAAATAATAGAAGCTCTGGGGCATGAGTATAAAAAAATGTTAAACCATTAACCCATTCCCTGTGCCGTGAATTCCACGGGGCAAGGGGGTGAGCGCAATGCTCATGACGGCTCCAGGCCGTCATGAGTCACGGGCGGCGTGTGCTCATGACGGCGTGGTTCCGTCATGACCACGCCCGCTCATTAATTTGCCCGCACAGGCAGGGAATTAGTGCCACGTGGGAGGGGCGGCGGCGGCATGATGACGCAGAGCCATCATGAGCACGCAAGGGGTTAACAGGGTAGGGAGTGGGATGGCTAAAAGATACAACTTGAGCATGTGCAATAGAGAGGGCTTGTTTTAGAAGAGTGTACTTTGATTAGTAAGAGGGTGGAAGGTCAAAAAGCCGGCTAGCCTGTGAGAAAGATATAATTTTATTTTGAAAATAAAGTTGATGTGTCCAAATTAAACCTTTGTGTCATCATGAATTCCAATAAAAGGGCTTGACATGGATCAGTATAAGATTATTGGGCCATAATGTAGAATTAAGAAAAGATTTTAAATCTGTGGGGGGTTCACATTGGATTAATATTTAGAAGTTTGCAGGTGTGGTTGAGAATAGGAGTAGATATAGATTGTAGTTTACGGGTGAAGGAAAGCTATTCCATAAAGGAGAGAAGAGATATGAACTTTCAAGGTCCACCCATAAAGGACAATCGAGCGGAGATTCAGAAATCCATCTCGAAGACTGACTAAGTAAGAAAGATTTTTGATAGGTGGGAAAGTCAGGAAAGGTAACCCCACCTTCTGACTTTGGTTTTGTCAATCTCGATTTTGACATGCAAGACTTTTTAGTGTTCCTTAAGATTGATGATAATATGGAGTTAGTTTTTGTTTGAAATTTTGAGGGGATAGGTACTGGAATATTAGAGATTGTATATAATGCTATAGGAAAGAGCATCATTTTAATGGTATCCAAACAACCCCAGCATGCTAGATATAAGGGGTGCCATTTGGTCGTTAATGTGGAAATTCTCTGTATACTTTTCTCCCTACATAAAGAAAGCGTTGCTGGAATTGAAGGGGCAAAATATAACTCAAAGTATTTTATGTGCTTAGAACTCCAAGTAAAATTTGAGATAGTGAAATCTTCTTTGAAGGTATACTTGGTCAAAGGTAGTATTTCGCATTTATCTTTATTTAGTTTATAGCCAGAAACGGAAGCTAAGAGCTTCACCTCTTGTAGGAAGGTAGGGACTGAGGATTGCGTATTGGAGATAAATAATATTATATCATCGGCGTGTGCCACCAATTTAATTTGTTTGTTATTAACATAAAACCCATGTATATCCTTGTTATGACAAATTTTAGACAAGAAGGGTTCTAAACCTAGATTGAAAAGGAATGGGGACAACGTACAGCCTTGACGAACACCTCTTCCCAAGTAAAAATAGGGGGATGTGTTACCGTTTACAAAAACGGCTGAACGAGGATTAGCGTATAAAAGCGAAATCAAAGCTATAATCTTTGGGCCAAAACCAAACCATTTAAGCACTTGAAAGAGATAGGACTAACTGACACAATCGAACACCTTCTCCGCGTCCAAGGCCACAGCTGCTAGTGAATACGATATATGAGAAGATGTAGATAAAATATCGAAAAATAGACGAGTATTATCTGAGATGAGGCGTCCTTTAATAAATCCGGATTGCTCTGCAACTAGTAATTGAGGGAGATAGGATTCCAGGTGCATGGCTAAAGCCTTAGAGAAAATGTTGTAATCAATATTGACCAGCAAAATAGGTCTATAATTTTTGCTATGTTTTAAATCCTTTCCGTTCTTAGGAATTAAACAAATTAGTGCTTCTAAAAAAGAGCCAGAGGATTCAAACGATTGCGAGTAGAAATGTAAAAGGGTATGCAACTTGGGAAGAAGTACTGGTGCGAAATGTGTAAAAATATTCCACTGTAAACCCATCCGAACCTGGGGCCTTATCTTTCTTGAGTGTTTGTAGAGCGATGAGGAGCTCTTGTTGTGAGATGTCAAATTCTAAAGGGGTGAAACCTATTTGGGTGTCAAAGGAACGTTGAATTCCTGACAGGAACTATGAGATATCAAGTTCCGAAGATTTGGTTTCTGGCGTGTATAATGCTTTGTTAAAAAGGAGAAATTAATTCAATATTTCTGAATCCTTAAACCTTAATGTATTTTGCTTATCCAAAATAGATTCAATGTCTAACATTATTTTTAAATTTTAAATATTTCGCCAAGAGTTTACCAGCTTTGTTCTGGCCACCATAACATTTTGGACTGGACTTTAACAAATAAAATGAAGCATTATCATTCGAGTCCTTGTTGAATTGAAGCTTTGCCTTAATAAGACGGGATAAACAGTCCTTGGATTTCGAAGAATAGTAGGAATGCTGCAATCTCCTTATTCCCACCAAAAGATCTCTGGTAATTTCATGTGAAATTCTGCGTTTTTTAGCTACAAAGCCAATAATAAAATCTTTGGCAGCTGCTTTAAATGCATCCCAAACAAGAGAGAATGGCAAAGTTTCAGTCTGATTTAAGGAAAAATATTCACTAAAAAAGGAAAAAAAAGGGGAATTAAACTTTGAATCTAAGAGGAAAGAGTTATTAAAACGCCATCTCCTAGGCATATTAGATTTTGGCAGTAAATCCAATTGAATAGAAATGGGAGCATGATCAGATATTAGAATTGACCCAATATCTACATCTCTGAAAGATTGAGATATATTATGTGATACGAAAAAGTGGTCAATTCGAGACTGTGATTGATGGGCCGGAGAGTAAAAAGTATATTCCATGTGACGGCATTGCATATTCTCCAAGCATCTATAAACTTATATGGCTGTATGATATCAAGAAATATTTTATGTGTTTTGTGCGGTTTAAAGGAGACCAATGAATTGCGATCTATAAAAGGATGAACTACTTGATTGCAGTCTCCAGCAAGAATAAAATTATCATCAATGCAAGACGAAATTTGTTGGGCTAGAGATAACCAAAAAGAGGGAGCATACACATTAAGCAAAGAAACCGGAGCATTCCCAATTTGCAGTTTAGTATATAACCATCTTTTATCATCATCAGATGACTGAGAAAGTAATTTAACAGAAATCTATTTGACAAAGAGTCACTACACCATTTCGTTTGCCATCTCCTGGTGAGGAAAAAACTTCTACCCAGCTCTTTTTCTGTTTAAAAGATTCAGTTGCCACTAAATGAGACTCTTGTGTAAGAGCTATATCAGTCTCCAGTTTAGATAGATGTGTTAAAACACGTTGTCGTTTAATGGAAGAATTCAGATCTCTGACATTCTATGACACCATTTTCAGAGACATGGAGATAACGAGACTGCACAAAAAGGATAATGGCCTAGGCAAACCATCCAAAAACATAGAACAATTTTTCTATCAACCCAATCATGTGCAATATGATTATATGTGAATTTGGAAAAGAAAGATTTCAACTACAAACGTGAAATATTAAACCGAAGAAAGAGGAAAAGAAGAGACAAAAGATAAATATAAAGGAAAGACAAAGAAAGATTAAAAAAAAAGACAGAAAAAGGTACAACAGTAGAAAAAGTACAATATACTTAAGAGTATCGTGAGGGAAATAAAAACGAAAAAAGGAATAGAGATAAGAAAAGCAATGCAAGAAGAACAAAAACAAAGAACATACCTAAGAATCCAATTAGAGATGGAGGGAGAGAGACCACTTGGGATAGAAGACACACCCAAGCATGACAAAGGGGAAGGCGAGGGAAGGCTGCAGCTCACAGAACAAGGGGAAGGAAAAACAGGAACAAACATGGACGGACCTGTAAGGGAAGAAAAAATAGTTAATTACAAGGAACCACCCGGCTATATTTAACAATAAATCTAGTATAGCAACGCCAAAGTAATAAACATCACTTCGAGATCAAAAACATAACTGTCCAATTTAAAAAGCAAATGTGTAGAAAGTTCCTGCAAGTTTACACAACCTGAGATGAAGACGCTCCCGAGAAATCCATTGTTTCTCTCTTGCAGCAATTAATTAAACTTTTCAGTCTAATCGGGTCTTAATAAGTTGTAGTTTTACTCTTATAGGTGACTTTAAATAGGCAAGGATGGAAAAGACCATAACGAGCTCCAAGGGATCTGAGTTCTGATCTCAAATTGAGAAATTCTTTACGTCTGTCAGGTGTTTTTTTAGCGTAGTCTTGAGAAAAATATAAATTGTTGCCAGACCAAACGACATGCTTGGTTGATTTAACTGCAGAAAGGACTTTAAGTAAGTCTGTATACTCTAAAAAATTATAAAATAACACCTCTAGGACACCGTGGAGTTGTAGAAGTGGCTTGTTGACGCCCCAGCCGGTGAGCACTTCAATATTGAGAGAAGTTTCTGCTGGCATATTCAGAACCCTTGGAATGAAAGATTTGAAAAAAAGCAAGAGGGTCATTCCCTTCTGTGCCCTCCAGCAACCCATAGATGCGAAGATTATTTCACCTGTTTCTATTTTCAAGGTCTTCCACTTGTCACTGGAGTGAAGCGACTTGAGATTAAAGAGTGTTGACCTTAATTTCAGTAAATCCAAGTGAAGACACATTGTGTTCTACCGTTGTTAGTCTTTCATCCATCTTTGATCAATTCTCAGTGAGAAATAGCAGTTTGGCATTGGTTTCCTCCATATATGGTCATAGTGAGCATATTTCCTTCCAGCAACATGTCTAAGGAGACAGGAGAGGACAGTTTCGGAGGAGATGGTGGATCCTTTTTAGGCGTTTCGTGGAGGCTTTTCATGCAGCAACAGGAGCAGGTATGGAAGAGGAGGAGCCCTAAGATATAGAGACCAGAGTCCTCCATTCTGGAAAATTTCGTAAAAATTGTAGATTTTTTGATAAACAACTGCGTGGAATGAGCCAAAGAAGGACTCACCCTTTTCAACCTTCCCATAAAAAATAATTGCAAAGTCTCTGAAACAGCCAAGAAGGAAACAGGACTGAGCCAGCACACAAATAGGTTATAAGTAGGGCTCCCGGTTTTATGGGATTTATTTTTTTGCCATTTCTGTCTGTATTATCCATATTAATTTTTTGGCCATTTTATCTGTATTTATCCACATCTATGTTTGCCGCAATCAAAAGGCAGCGCTGCAGCTAGTATTTTTCCACATTTAAATAGACAATGTGCACCGTTTCCCATTTATTTCTGTTTAATATGGATGATGTGTGAGAATCTACAGACATTTCTTTTAGATCAAAACAGACCTCAACTATGAAAAACGGGCTGGTGTGGCAGTGATTATTTGCAGTACAATAAATAAGCTGCTGCTGTTGTGCACTCGGGTGAGCACTGCCGCTGCTTCCTTTGAAGCCTGTTTGTGCTTGTGCCTTAGGCTTGGTTCGTGGAATCAGAAAGCTGACTTCCTGGCTCAAGGCTTCCACTGGGGTGCGCTTGAAACCAGGGTGTTAGCAGCGATGAGACCCCTGTATAAGGTGGCCCTGGCCTGCACAAGTAATATCGACCCAACAAGCAAAATAAAAAGGAGTCTGAGAATAAATACATCCAATTTCTTTGAGGAGCAGCTGAAAAGGGTACATTTCAGGCGCCTCGCTCCCCTGGGCCAACTACTGCCCCAGTTAATATATCACAAGAGGAGGGGACCCACCTAACTCCAGGGCTTTAAGTGAGCTGGGTCCTCCCGGTGCTCAGCATCAGAAGTTCTAAAAAGGAGGTGCTGAGACGGGTCCCTATCGGGCTCTCCATTTTTGCCCTTACCCTCGGGGTGGAAAAAAATTCTTAACTGCAGTATCGCCCTTCGCTGCTTTGATGTAACTTAAAATAGATTTGTTATAGTTCTTTCACAGTCTCACCATGTCAGAACTGAATCATGTTTAATATTATGCAGAACAAAGCCTAGTTGTTGCTTATTTATTCTATGCACATAATTCAGCCTAACTCTGCTAAATGTGCCGATGTAGATTTTTTAATCCCCGTAAATAATTTTTCACAAAATATTTAAAAGGGCACGAGTGAAGGGAAGCTCAGCCCTTCAAACCACTATTAGCGTCAATCCTTCTCCTCATGACAATTGTGAAGTTTCTCAGCTCTCTTACCACTCTTCTTAACTACACAAGTAAATAAACAAGCATGTGCATTAATTACGTAATACAGGGACAGATTCATTTTTGATTGTTACAGGGAGATTAAGTGACTGTACACAGTGTACTGCACTGCAAGAACTACCCTGCAACAAACTCTGCAAACACTCCTGCCCCTGCGAGTAGACTGAGAAGATGCCTTCAAGCTTTGCTTTGAAGATGCAGTGGCTGGAGTTTTCCTGAGTTTGTGGCTGGGTTGTTCTTGCAGCCACATGTTGTTGCAGATTTATATAGCGCGAACTCGGCACAGAGGTATTTGAGCGCTTTACCGTTCCGCACAAATTACATAGTACAAGGACACATTTATTTTTGGCAGTCACAGGGAGATCACGTGACAGTACACAGTACACTGCACTGCAAGAGCAACCTGGCCACAAACACGTAAACACTCCAGCCCCAGCCACGATTGACTCAGGGGCACGTCAGCAGGTCAAAAAAGACCCTAATTGGAAGGAATCTCCAGCAAATTACAAGCCCTGCAGCTGAAGGGCGTGGCAAGTCACCTCGGCTGGAGCATGTCAGCGCACAAAATTTGCTAGTATTTTGCCACTTCTAAATATAAATACAGACAAAGGAAAAATAGTTTTCATGTCTGTATTTATATGTGAATATCCGTTTAACCGCAAAACTGGGAGCCCTACTTAAGTGCAGGCGATGGTCATAGCAGGAAGAGGTACCAGACAGATAAATAAATCACTTAGCTGAGGTGATGTGATTGACACATTTTTACAGAGAAGCTGAATAAATAATAAAGTGAAGGACAAACGCCAATATGTCTGTCAAATTTTTTAAAAAACACTTGCAAATGTTTCCTCAGCAGCATTGCATCGATGTGGAGAGCCGGTCCTCTCACAAAATGGCGGCCGTCATTTGTCCGAGTGAGGATCCCTCAAACACAGCAGAGGCTGCAGGGCAAGCCTGCGGCCGTAGAATAGATACAAATCACCTCTGGTGCTTCAGAATTTCATGCATCCGCTTCCAACGGTCTGTCCATGAGGAGAAATGGCATAAAACTGCAGCCGTACCACTCTGCCGCAAGGAGAGTCACTCAGGCGCTGCCATCTTCCACGGGCGCTAAGCCACGCCCCCAACATATATCTATTTTTGACCTTCAGAATTGTTTGACTCTCCTAAGAGTTTAAGGAGCCTTATTAAACTGCAAATTCATAAGCCCTAAATTCGCAAAGCAACATGGAGGTAATGCTGGTTCCACTTGGTTCTTCAGGTAGCACTATTCACCTTTTCATGCTCTTCCTGGACAGTACAAACCTGGTTTTCTGAAAATATCTAAAGGGCAAGAGATATTTGGTAAAGCTTTGCGGCATGAGGAAAAGGCCAAGCGACATGTAGGAAAGACTATATGTAACAAGGAGGATGCTTTTGGGGCACATGAAAAAGTGTTTTTTTGGGGGGTTACTAACTTTACAGCATCAAGAATTTTAATCACAAATGCTCCACATAAAAACAGAACATGGTACATAGCATTACTGTTAAATGTGACAAGTAACCTAAGCTGTTGTGGGTTATTATGATGTAGCATGACATTTAATTGTATAAAACACGTTCACCCAAGTAGCCCTCAGTATCTCCTCTGGATCCCCGCTGGATCCTTTACCCCACAAAGTTGTAAAGGAATTCGGGCTGAATTCTTTCCTTTACTCCGTCAGCTATGTGGTCAATCCCTCTGCACAGGCATTGTACCGGCGGAATGGAAGCAGACAGTTATTACACCCCTGCTAAAGAAACCAAATCTTGACCCCAGCTGCCACAAGAATTACCGACCCATATCGCTCCTGCCTTATCCAATTAAGATCACGGAACGACTGGTCAGTAGGTCCCTGTCCCTCTTCTTGGAGACAAACAACATCCTGGAAGAGGAGCAGTTTGGGTTAAGACCAGCCCATGGGGCCGAGTCAGCTCTGTTGATGGTCCTAGACAACCTGCGAATGAGGGCGGACAGGGGTGAATCAGCAATTCTAATTCTGCTGGACCTGTCCGCCGCATTAGACATGGTGAGCCATGACATCCTACTGACCAGGCTGGAAACCTTTGTAGTAAAAGGAACGGCGCTCAATTGTTTGAGCTCATACCTGGCAGACAGATGGCAGGCAGTGGCACTCCCTCCATACCAGTCTGAATTTGCCAAAGTCCCACATGGGGTCCCACAGGGATCCGCCATCAGTCCCATCCTTTTTAATGCCTACATGCAACCCCTGATGGACATCATAAAGGCTTATGATATCCGCGCGATCAACTATGTGGACGACACGCAGCTTATGATCTCCCTCAATGGCGCCCATGCGGAATCAGTAGAGAGCTTCCACACCTGCATGCATGAAATGGCAACATGGCTAAAAGGAACTCTGTACAATTTATCAGCGGAAAAACAGAGATCATGCAATGCAAAGTGGGGAGAATTGACAGAAGCCTGCCTGCAGACTTCTGGCCTTTAGCCTCAGATGGACCACTGACACCAGTAAAAACGGTGCGGAATTTGGGGTCAGCTTCAACGAGAATTTAAACTTGGAGACCAACGTCAATAAACAGGTGAGCAGCTGCTTCACCTTAATGCGGGGCCTCCGAAAGCTGCTGCCTCTTCTACCAGCACAGACTAGAACAACTGTAGTCAGGAGCACCATCCTTAGCCACCTGGATTACTGCAACGCCCTGCTACTGGAATCACCTGCATATCTGATTTCTAGACTCCAGAGTATCCAGGCGGCAGCAGCTAAACTGGCACTCTCACGAGCCCACCGATCCTCAACTACGTTAGCACTGGCTGCCCTGCACTGGCTGCCCGTGCCTCAGAGGATCCTCTTTAAATCTCTATTTACTGTTTTTAAAGCAGTACACGGTCAGCGTCCTAAACCACTACAAAACAAGTTCCAATGGTATGAGCCCACACGGGCCCTCCGCTCCTCATCCACTAACCTTGTCAGAATACCTAGGATCAGGAAAGCAACCCAGGGTGGCAGAGCCTTTAGCATAGCAGCGGACCACCTCTGGAATAGCCTTCCAATCGCGATCAGGAAAACAAGAGAACTGTTGCCTTTCCTCAAAAAGGTTAAGACCTGACTCTTCCCTAAAGTATAATTACCCCAGGAGCAACAGTATCATTCCTCCATCCTTGCCCCTATGCTGATTACTTCTTGGTTGCACCTCTTCTAAAGCGCCAGGATGCCCGTAGGGTTGCAACGCGCTCTACAAATGGTATAAATAAATAAATAAATAAATAAGAGTGTTTTAACTCTGAAATAACAGATGTTCATCATTACCCAACTCACCAGTACTCATTTTATCAAGGTCAGGATGAAAGGGTGATTGGACCTGCCAAAATTTGAACTTGCGACAGATCCTTAATCCGCTGAGTAACCAGGTCCAGTTTGTAGAAGGAAGCTGTTATGTAATGGGAAGACAGCAGACACTAAATGTACTTTACATATGTTCAGAAGCGAATTGAAAGGTCTTCGCAGTAATGGTACGGTTGGGTAAAAAGATCTGGGTGCATGCCTCAACGAGCTGCTGTACTTAGGAGCGTGGCCACAGGATTATCAGGCTGCTGCAGGAAAACTGATCTGCAGCCTATCAAGCACCCAGAGATATTTCAAACCAAGGCACTTAAAATCCCTTTTATTGCTCTGTGACCAATGATGGTACACCCAGTTAGTGACTCCATGATTATTCTTAATATCTGATACTTACTAAGTTGGGGGATCTTTTCCTTCTTGGAAATATGCACTAGAAACTCCAACTGAAGACAATAGGCCTCTCCCTGGGTCAACATTAATGTGTTTGCCCCAGTCAATGCTGACCAGACCGGAAGCCAAGTTTTCCTTGTCACACTAGTAGATGGCACAATAGGTGCAGTAGTTCACAGGTGGCAGTTAACTTTCCATTCCTTGGGTTACGTTTCTGCGCCATATACTTTGGTTTTATGGGAGAATTAAATGCACCATTCAGGGATTAGCCAATGAGTACATATTTTAGGGGTTAGAGCACATACATTTGGCACTGTACAACAATGCACCAAGTCTAAAAATCTGCAATAAAATAGGGGGGTGATCATGTCATAGTGAGTATTTTCTCACAATTCTCTGATCTGTCATAGTACCAAGAGGCCCAGTATGTGGTTGTGCCCTCTACAAACCATCAACAGCATAACATAACTGTGCTACAAAGCTGATTAAGTATGCATGTGCTGTATAAAGTCCTATTACTAGCACTATTTCAGCTCCAGCATCTGGTAGGTCTTTTCATCGACCTTTTCCATAGAGTAGGAATGGAAGGAACAGACCAGTTAAAATATGGATATTTGAGTTGAAGAATTACTCTTACATGCCTTACTAATGTAGCCCCAGTAATCTAGATTGTGTACCGGCTGCATAGCCATTTAAACTTTGCAAGACTCAATGCCACTCTAGATATGCCTAGTGCATTTCATACAATCGGAATAGAAAATTGCATGGGAATGCACCTGGTCACCTCTGTGACCGAATGACCACTGATCTGAGGGGCTAGTTTCAGGAGGTTGCACTTCTGTATATTAGCCCTCACTAAAGATAGAATTTGAGTTTTACGGATGCACCGGTGCTACAGGGTGTGCACACGTCCACCCATGGATTTGGCTGATTTTCGTTTGTTGAATCTTCACTTATGTTTGCGCAGTGGTGATTCTGAAGAGACTCATTTTTCAATGAAGTTTCATCTTCTTAACACACATTGTATATGCCCTCTTACTCATTTAGTGGCTGAATCACAAAAAGTAAGACGCAAGGTGAAAAATGTGAAACTTTCTTCTGCAGGACTTCCAGTTGTATTCTCAGGAAACTATGGCCTTTTTAAATTTTTTAAGAGTACGGTCATGCCTAAAACTTTATTTTCTGCGTGCAGAAATCGGAGCTGGTAAAAAAAAAATCCACATTCAGAAATGCAGTGCATTTAAATTATTTTTCCTTATGGGAACCTCTTTCTTTAATCCAAATAAATATGGCAGTGATCTCTCCTTGACCTCAACCGCTGAACTCACTTCCGCCTGCCTTCACCAAAGTCTAATGCTGTGCTTCCAGTGTGAGAAACGAACGAGGTGTTGGTGACTCGTTCCAGTTTACATGTTTGTTGGTGTTTACCCACTTGGACCGGTTGACCCACGCATGAATGCTCACAAACTTGTCAGATCTGCGAAAATAGCAATTCCACATTTGCAAACACGCTGTGCTTGGAGCCTCTGAAGCAGAATTGTGCATTTAAGTATGCAATATGCGGGAGGCGTGGCTACGAGCCGAGCATGGCGGGCATGACCTGAGCCAGCTCCGACTCATACCCTAAAAATAGGCTGATTATCATGTACCCACGTTCCCGCGGGGCACCCACCTTCGCCCATAAAGCTGCTGAAAGTGGACGGAAGTGGCGGAATTGCTATTTTCGGCGCCAATTTACCCTAAAGCGGGTGAGAGTTTGCCGAAGGCAGGACGACCTTCCCACACGCTGGAAGCCGCGGACTGCCGTGAAAGGAGGAGCCGGACGGGGAGAGGCTTGCGGACGGAGCAGTCGGCCCGGGGCCCGGAGGTGAGCGGCCTGAGTTCTAGGATTACGAGACAGCCCGCGCATCAAATAGACCAATTATGCACGCTGCTGGTGCCAGAACTACCTGAGTGGTGGAGCGGGTGGAGCTGCAGTGCCGTTCGAAGCCGTGACAACAGTACGGAGACCCGACGATCGAAGGCCCACACGGGACGCTGCTGGGGACGAGGTGCGAGTACACGGTGTGGGGCGGAGCGACTGAGGGAAGAACCGGAGCGGAGAAAGGCACACTGCTGGTGGCTGTCCCCTGTTAATATGCGGTGAGAGGAGACGCTTGATAGACACCAGTACAAGAACTGGAGAACGCCATTTTGTGACCCTATGCAAAGACCCGCGGCACACCCGCGCCCCGACTGACGTCCTCACCGGGGGCTAAGCGGAGTCTTTCCGGACCTGCGACGGAGCAGTGAGGCCCCACCGACGCAGTAACAAGGGGGAAAGGCTACTGGCAGAGTGCACCCCGACTTAGGAACTACCCTGCTCAACGCCAAGCACGTGATCACTGCAGGACCGGGCCGAGCCTGGCAATCGGCGGAGGGTCCCCCTTTACCGCCATTCTGAGTGCCTGGAGAAGTGGACAATAGAGGGGACGTCCTCCCCCCAACCTGGCACGGGAGACACCAGACCAATTTAAGGGGTGGCCTGTAGTGCGCGCGCCACTGAGAACTGTGATAGTACACAAACACCCGCTGAAGGAGCCCCGGCCGTGTTGAGCCCCCACGCTCCGGCTGGTGCACTGACCTCCCCGACATCACGAGATAATGCACGAATAGCGCAACCACCTAAACTCACCACTGTAAGGACCGAGTACATACGCCGAAGCCCGGACCGCGACGCCTCTCCACCCTGTGACCATGGGGCGGAACAGAATCACGAAGCAGCAGGACCCAGGGGCGAACGCAGACCTCCAGTCTACTGGTTCGGAAGACCCGCTGGCCTCTTCAAGCAATGACATCATACCACCAACGGGCAGGAACTCGCAGGAGGCTAAATTAGGACTCATTTTAACAGAAATAAGGGCCTCCAGGGCAGCGTTAAAGACGCGGATGGATGCGATGTCGACAGGGCTATCCCTACTCCAAGCTGACCACAACAAACTGGTTGAGAAGGTCACGGAACACAAACTGGCGCTAGACTACTTGATACCGCAACAAACAGACCACTCCACGAGATTGGAGGTCATGGATCGACAGCTTAAGACCTTGAGGGATAGGGTGGATGATGCGGAAGGACGCTCACGCCGCAACTGGGTGTTCCGGAACGCAGCGAGGGGAGGAACACCACACAGTTCGTGGAAGACTGGCTGAAGTCAGTGGTGGGACCCACGGACCTCACTCCGTTGTACAGTGTGGAGCGAGCGCATACAATGCCTCCGAAACCACCCAGACCGGAAGCCCCGCCGCGACTTCTAATAGCACGCTTGCTACACTATAGAGACAGAGACTCGGTCCTGAGGGTAGCCAGAGAAAAAGCTCCTCTGAAGTTTGAAAACAAGACGATATCTATATACCCGCATTTTACTCCGGCAGTACAGAAAGCTAGATCGACTTTCCTGGAGGTGAAACACAAGCTACGTGACCGCAATTTGAAGTACGGACTACTGTTCCCGGCCGGCCTTAAAGTAATGCACGACAACAAATCCTACTTCTTCAAATCTCCAGAGGATGCCGCGGAGTGGATGGAGCTGGCGCTAACGCCGCTCAACACACAGGACCCCTTGGTGTAAGACCAAGAGGAGGGACCATCACGACAGGGAGAAATGCGGCCCTTAGCACTGGACGATGCTGCGGAGAAGACTGGCCCGAAGGGAGGGAAGACGCCGGGCAGACAGCGCTCAAAATCAGAAGTGACTTTACTAACGGCGGATGCACTGGCTGAACATGATGCCAGGGATAAGTCGGACATGGGCAGCAAATCAGACTCACGCACTGAAATGTCAGGCTCTGCAACAGTTTGCAATTGTTCCCAAAAATTACTGCACAAGTGGCGAACGATTTCTGACAGATGCTGCAGAAGGCACTGATTGGTAATGTAAGAAGATAGTTGTGTGTGGGCGGGGGCGGGCAAACAGGGAACGGGATAAGTAATGGTACAGGGTATAGTGCCGTAATCACCGGCAGATACCTAGTGAGTGCGCGTGGGAGACCACCCCCCCAGGACGCAGGCACACTTTAATTCAGTTGTTGCCCACGTTGGGCTCTAATGTTTGGACCTCAGGTTTGTTTAGATGGGGACCTTAAGGTTCTGGGGTTTACTAAAGTTCAGGCACTTATGACACCGCACTACATATACTGCACGCAAAGTGTTCTGGGTTTGCTACGTATAATAGACGTACACAGCCATGGAGACACATAACACGTATAAGATATGCACCTGGAACGTGCGGGGCATGGGTTCAGTACACATGCGACATAGAATTCTGGCACAGCTGAATCGGCGGCAGGTGGCCATAGCATACCTCCAAGAGACCCACCTTAATAGCGCAGAGAGTATGAAATTACACAAGAAATGGAAGGGACAATTATTTGCCACTATCTACTCCGCTTTTTTGAGGGGGGTGGCTATATGGCTCAAAAACTCTGTCCCCTTCAAGTTGATAGAGCAAAGGGTGGACCCGGAGGGGAGATATTTATTTATACTGGCACGTTGGATGGCTCCCCCATAGTGCTTGATAGTATATACTCACTAAACACGGCTCAGATGGCGTTCCTAACAGCGATCAACAGGGTGCTGGGTGAATGGTCGGAGTATGACTGGATAGTGGGAGGGGACTGAAACGCAGTCATGGACGTTTCCCTTGACAGGTCCCATCCACCGCTACAAGCGATGGAGAGTAGGAAACAGGCAGAGGGTTTGACACAATGAGCGGATGGTTAGGATTTGTCCGATGTATGGAGGAGCACACACTTCCTGCACAGGGAATGTACGTTCTACTCCCCACCGCACAAGCTCCACACCAGGATAGATCGAATTTTCTGCTCTAGAACCATACTGGGAACTATGATGATGGCTGAACATATGGGGAAGACGCTTTCCGATCATAACCCGGTGGAGGTCACGGTACGCTGGGGTAGGATCCCGACCCCCGTACCGACGTGGCGCCTGTCGTCGGAGATACTGGAGGACAGTGTCTTCAGATCCGCATTAGCTGACGCTATCACACATTATTTTGCTACGAACGCAGGCACTGCTAGCTCAAGACAGATGGAATGGGATGCATTTAAAGTGTCCATACGAGGTGTAGCGATGGGCACGAAGGTAGGTATGAGGTACACAACACTAGCCAAACTTAAGGAGGTGGAGGGGCGACTGGCAATGTTGGAGAATGAGGCAGCGGGAACCAACGTAGGACTAACACAATTGCAGGAGGTACACATACAACACGCCGAGATGCTGGAAGAGTTGAGGTTGCTGGACTATAGGGAATATACACGCAGGCAACATGCACAAGCAGAGAGGTCTGGTCCCTTATTAGCTCGACTGTTACGTAACGCACCCATATACACCCCCATATTGGAAGTAAATGACCTACGGGGGTCCCCGGTAACGACACAACTGGAAATCAACACTACATTCCAGGAGTATTATGCGACACTGTATGACCGGCACCCGCCCTTATCGGAGGAGTCATATGACCGACCTCGATATGCCACAGCTTGCGGAACACCAGAGGGAGGAGTTAGCACGCCCTATCACGATAGCAGAAATAAGACAGGCGATCCGAGCTCTCCCACGGAGCAAAACCCCCGGGACAGACGGCCTACCGGCTGAGTTCTATGGGGCGTATATATAGACCCGATTGCTCCACGATTGCATGTGTTGTATCAGGAGGTGCTGAAATCTGACGGACTACCACCTACGACCCTGCAGGCACTGATAGTCGCGCTGCTGAAACCTGGTAGGGATGGTCTCCAGATCGCAAACTACAGGCCGCTCTCATTACTAAATACAGACTACAAGATCATGAGCAAGATCTTGGCGACGACGCGACTGACTCAATATATCCCCCAACTAGTGCACCCTGACCAATGCGGTTTCGTACCCGGTCGGAGTACAGCGCTGAACCTGCGGAGGCTCAGCCAGATCATGCTGCACGAGGACGCGGCAAGGGGTGCGGAAGGATGTATATCTTTAGACCTCAGGCAGGCATTTGATTCTATACGGTGGGATTATATGTTCGCAACATTCAGCAAATTTGGAGTACCGCCCGAGTTCATAGCATGGGTGGCGCTGTTATTCACGCATTCCACAGCCCGGGTACGCACTAATAAATGTATTTCTGGCCCTCTAACTGTAGCGAAGGGCACCAGACAGGGGTGCCCGTTGTCACCCCTCTTGTTTATCCTAGCCCTAGAACCCTTATTGCATAAACTTAGGAATTCTGCCCAGCATAGAGGAATACAAAGGAACGCAGTGACGCATGTAGTGTCTGCTTATGCGGATGATTTAATACTTTACCTAGGGGACATGAGGGGCGATCTTGACCCCATACCGGGTATATTCGAGGACTTCTGGGCGATCTCGGGCCTTACATAAATGATACTAAATCCTATGGATATTGTTTTGCTGCATCCCGGGAGGACACCCACCTGTGATTCCCCCCCTACCAATTTCAGATAGCGGCAACGACCTTCCGGTATCTAGGAATCCAAGTATACAGAGGGAACCAGGACATGCTAGACGGGAACATGGGGAGAGCGATCACATCACTAAAGGCGCAGGTGCAGTTTTGATACACGCTCCCACTGTCGGTGGCCGATAGGGTGGCCATCTTTAAAATGGTGGTGCTGCCCCGTCTCCTCTATTTCTTCACAAACCTGCCGATTTTGATCTCCACTAGCACATTCAAAATGCTCAACACTATACTTACCGAACTGGTATGGGGGTCGGGTAGACGACGCATTAGTTTAGCTAAGCTGCAGCTACCGACTGATAAAAGTGGTATGGGGGTCCCAGATATGGAGGCGTATGGATACGCATGCCAACTGCAATGGCTAGCCTACTGGCTGGCGGGGCGTAACCTCCACAAACTAAACATGACTGAGACTGACAGAGCGAATGGCACCATACACACACTGTTAATGCCGAAGGTTAAGGTACCCAGTTCGACACCGCACCTGCTTAGACTTGCCATTCGTTGCTGGAGGAAAGCAGTGAAGTATACGAACGCTACGTCCACCTATGCACCCACAATACCCCTACTGGGACTTCCCCTTGGTACTGGTACACTGACTGGCTGCGAACTCGCCCCGTGGCATGACGCAGGCGTCCTACAGGTAGGGGACTTATTTGCTGAAGGCAGTATTATGGAGTATGTGGACTTTTGCAGGGCGCATCAGACTCCTGGGGGGTCATTCCTTTTATACGCTAGGATCAAGCACTACATTACATTGACCTGGACACCGAACGGCACAGAACCACCCACGAACCCGCTACTCACTAAGCAGTATTTAATGGGGTCGGGCAGCCACCTGACGAAATGTATAACGAACGGCATCAGAACGGGCAAGGAGCTCTCACTCCAGCCCACCCGAGACCGATGCGAGGGAGACGTAGGCAGGGCTTTTAGATATAAGGAATGGGAAAGACTCTTGAAATTCCCCAAAAAGTTCTCGAGGACCCCAAAATTTAAATGTATTCAATTAATGGTAGTGCATAGGGCGTACCTCACTCCGCACCGACTAAGCGCCATGTTCCATGATGCAGCAGACACATGCCCCCGCTGCAGAGCTGGCGACGCCGAACTGCTACACATGTTATGGGAATGCCCCAAGTTTGGGTACTATTGGACGACAGTACATGACACACTGGGTAGGATAGTACCAGCTAGACCCTACACATAAGTGACATATAGTATACTAGGTCTGGGCCCTACCGAAAAGAAGAGGAGCATAGCGACTCGCTTTGCTGACTGGGCCCTCCTGTTGGCAAAGAGAACGATCACGATGAGATGGAAGTCAGCTAGACCGCCAGACCCCGGTGTTTGGCACGGGGAGGTGGTGCGATGGGCTAGAGCGGAGGATGTGGAATTACAGAGGGAGGAGCGAAGGGGACTACGTAAAACTACTATATCGATGGAATGGAATGCAATGCTCTTGGACTTTGAATCCGGTGCTGATACTAATGTGAATAGATCACCTGTGGTGGACTCTGAGGGGGAGATGAATTCATAGATATCAGGGGGTCCTCTCCCCCCCCCCCCCAACCCCCTTTGCTCCTCGCCCTGCCAACGCCCCCCCCTCTCTTCTCTCCCCCTCCCCACCCCCCTCTCCCCCCTCAATGGTGGTTAACCCCCATCGGCCGCTGAGAATGCATGCATAGGTGCAGGAAGGAATGACCTTGCGATATTAACAATGAGAGTGTCTCCAGATGGCGGGGTTGTAAAGAAATGTTACCAGGCTTAACAGTACAGACCCAGTACAAGTGTGGGGTACAACAACAAAAAATAATGTTATGAAAGTGCCGGGGTGGTTAGTGGGAGGGGGGAGTTGTTCTTTCAGTGGAAAGTAAAACAAAAAATCGTTAATATGCATACCAATATATGTAACTGTATGGACCTATACTAATGGATATGTGAAAAATGCAAGACTTTATTCTTGTTACCTGTCCATGCTCCATGTTGGAAATAAAAATATTTTCACAAAAAAGAAACGTATGCATTATGCAAGTGTCCTCCGCAGACAAGTTGGACTTAATGTGCAAAATGTTTTAATCCTGTAAGGCTTAATACCAATGTTTCTCAGTCCTTCTGAATTTATGACACATAAGGCGGACATACGAGATGGGAACATTTGGTTATTGATCGGGCTCACACGGTGTTGTGAAGCTGGGATTAGAGCTCGGGTCTAAGAGTCTCAGAGCCCGTAATATAGCACTCGACCACATCCCTTCTGACAAGACAAAATCCACCTAGATTTTGTAGGGCTGAGAGTGTGTGAGAGACTTGTTTCCTGTCAAACCGTCGTGCTGTAGAACGGACCTACTTCTGCAGGCTTTGTCCGCACTTCTTAGCCCTTCCTTCACGTCCGCTCAAAGGAGAATAAATGACGTGTATCGCAGGCCACCTCCTTCGGCCGGCTTCCATATTTACTCGTTAATAACCCCCGTGAGCTTTAATCGGAGGCTGAAGTCGCCCCCTTTATGAGCATTCGTTGGCAGGTGCGCGTGGTGAGGGGGGATATATTGCTGCAGAAGTGATACTCTGTCCCCCCCCCCCCCCACCCCTCGGGAGGAAACAGTGAACTTCTAAATATAACCGCGGCATTGAAGGGCATCAAACGCAGCCCCTGGGTGCTGTGCGGTGGCTGCTGCGGATCCATCTTATTGACGAGCTGCAGTTAACGCGTCCCTGCCGCTGCCCTGGGGCATGCGCGTTTATACTTGGAAACATTAGCGCGCGCTCTGCACAGCCCTCTTCACAGAAACCGCCACGTCCCGGAGCTTGCGTGACATTTTGAAAACATTGCTCACGTTTTTACGTTATGATGACCTGTCTGCATGACCAGGAAGCGAAGGTGCTGCGTCAAAATGTTAACATTGAACAAAACAGCCATAGTCTTGTGGGGTTGTGCTGCTAGATAGCCGTTTACGATTAACAGTACAAACTAAATTACTACTGAACGTACTGTTCTGAAGGTTGGCTTTTGAATTCTCTTCTTGCACCCCCCGTCGTGTCAACGTTTGTGTTTGCTCTTTAGCCAACGTTTCTCCTCTTCCCGCTTTTCTTGAATATGTTCGTATTTCTCTTGGCTTAGGTACTAGACTCTTTTACAATTTGACGTGTACAGAGATGGCACACATTATCCGTCTATCTTGAGAACAACGTGGAAAAGCGGACCAAAACTTAAGAATGCCTTGACGTATGTCTACTTTGTAGGAAGCGTAGCTATCTTTGTTTGAACAGAACACTGAAGCCCAAATTTCAGGAGGGCTGGTTCTGAGTTTCTCCCTTTAAATGGTCTTCAAACATGGGCCCACTGTCATCTCTTCCCATAAGGGAAATGATCTGGTATAGTTTTCGATTCTTAACTTAGTTTATTTCACCTCCCCTTAAAGTAAGACCATGGTCAATTGAACTGACTTCCAACAGAGAATCCTCATGTAACTCTAACCTGGCTACTGATGGAGGTGGCACGTGCCATAATCAGATTGGATTACTTTAAAATAACCTACTGTGCCCTCCCCGCCTCCAAAAAAACTAATATGTTCCCAGACAGTAGAGTGCAGAATCAGGAAGCCAAATGTACCCGCTGTGTTTGCTTAATTTGTTTAACTGTGACCCCATAAAGCTCTCCATTGGGTTCCTGTTGAATTCAGGTTGACGTTCAAAACCCTGTACAGCATGCACAACACTTACTGAGCAAAAAGCAATGCTTAATTTGAGCCAGTGGGGCACAACAGCACTCGTTTTTGGGGACCAGCACTTATTTTTCCTCATCGGACATCTCCCAAGGGCAAGACCGGGAAAACCAAACAAAGGGAAATCATGAAGAGGAGAAAGATGGAAAACCGCCCAAAAAGGAGAAAGCAGGAACTTGAAATAGAGAGATAAAGGGGCAATGAGTGTCTTTTAGTAGATTAAAGAGACATGAGGCAGATTCCAGACTACACAGCCTTGGTATTCAGCGCACTGACTAGTGCAGGCTACTATTTTGCCCAACCTGAATTCTGTGTTCTTCGTCAGCCCTCCTGGAGAAACAACTTCCATTCAAGAGTGAAGGATGGCATTTGATCCTTTGTTGCAGGGTCTTAAATTATGAAACCGCCTAAGCCTCCACCTACAAATTAATTCCTTGTTATGTTCAATTCAGGAAACTCTTGAAACTTTTCCAACATGCTTTTAATCAAGTCCTAGATTTAAAAGTTTGCGACCAAAGACTGTCCAGTCTGTTTCAAAACATGTACTCCTGGCTCCCAAGAACCAAAGGCCTTCTCTAGTGATGCTATATACTTGTCTCGCAACAGCTGCTCTGTCAAGCCAGACCATAAAAACCTAATTTCTGATTGTGAAGTGGTTCCTTTGGGGGCAATAGAGCGTGAGTTTTATTTAACCTGTTCCAGAAAGACCAAAACACAGGTTTATAAGTTTTAGAAGTCATTACAGAGCATATAGACTCCTTATTCTGACTTTACATGATTGAGCTTCAATTACAAAAACAATTGTTTGTGAGCATAACATTTTCAAAACAAGTTGGCCTACTTCATAAAGTACTTTACAAGTGATATTACTGCAGCACTTCAAATTGTTTTACTTCTCATTGTATTACTGCAACAAACATATTCATATATTCAACATACAATAAATAAAAACAGGATACATAGGGTAGAAAGAACAAGGAAAACGAAAAATGGCAAGGGTAAGTAAGAGGAGAAAGAAATATGGATTTCAAAAGAAAAATAGCAACAAAAGAAAACCCAATGGTCAGGTGGGAGGAGAGCAAGGTGAAACAGAATTGAGCATGGCTGAAAGTCACTGAATGCCCGGAATCATCACATGATATTGGACTGGTGCAGAGTCTTTTTGCCACCCCCATGTAGAGTTTATTGTCCTGCCCCTCCTAACACAAAAAGGTGCTGTGACGTGGCCTGTGCTAGCTGCAGTTGAGGAGCTTTGAGTGAAGCGAGGATGTGGTGTAATGACCAGAGGTACCAACAGGGGAACCAGGTTCAAATCTTAGGGTTGGCTGAACAGTTTGTATTTCTGGGCAAATCACGTACCCTTACATACAACAATGAATGTGTAATGTAATGTAACTTGTAAGCACTTAAAGTGCTCCAATACCAGCAGCTGGTGTTAGCACTGTGGCAAGATGGAGGATGCAGCAAATGCTCCAATTCCATTGGATTGTGCAAATAAATAAATAAGTAAAAGCAACAGCGACGAGGGAGGCAGCAGGGGGGACTAGTCAAGAAACGAAGCAGTAGAGGATTGGGAGATGGGCAAGCAACGATGGGAGAGAGCGAGAGAAAGCAACAATGAAGGGGGGAAAATACCTTAATTGAAGCAGGATAATCTACAAAAACGAATGTAATTGGTGAGCACTTAGAGCGCTCCAATGCCATTGACGTGTATTCTCCCTATTTGTATGTTTATGTACACATGCATGCATTTTAGTGGTATGTGTACAAGGAGACTATGGCAAGATGGAGGAGGGAACAATCTCTTCAAGACCATCGGATCATAGAAAAAAAATAAAAGCAGCAGCGATGAGGGAGGTGGGGGGACGGGTCAAGCAGGGAAGTAGGAGGGGATGGGGAGATGAACCTGCCACGACGGGAGGGGGCGGGTGGAAGCAACAATGAAGTGGTAAAAAAGTACCTTAATTGAAGCAGGATCAGCGATAAAAATGAATGTCATTGTGGAATTTAACAGGTGAGCACTTAAAGTGCTCCCATACTATCGATTCGTGCTAGCGCTATGGCAGGACTAAGGACAGAGCGAACGCTCAAATACCATCAGATCGTGCAGAAAATAAAAATGAACAAGTTCTGTTCGTGTTTTAGCAACTTTTCAAGAAATAGATTTGTTTGTGTAGATATGCATTCATTTTAGTGGCATGTGTGTATGTGTACAAGGGAGACCGCCTGAAGACACAAGTACTCCTATGGAGAACTTGAGAACAAAGAAAAAATAGCTGCGCAAACTGGAAGCAGTGTAAGGAGACATGTACTTTGTCCATGCGTTATGGGAGGGCCACACACAAGAAGAGGACAGGACGCCCGCATGCCATGGTGAATGGCATCAAAGAAAATTAGTGCATTGCTGAAGTTGACAAATGGTAGGACAGGGCAGCCTATAATCCCACAGATAGAACACAACATGTCTCATCAAGACAGCATATGCTCTGTCTAGCCAAGAACTAAAACCAATAGATTTCACACAGGCGACACCTGCTGGCTTTGCTAATGCTTGTTGTGTTTAGAAACTTGGAGGTTGATTGCTTGGAGGTTGGCAAGGAAAGAAAGCAAAGACAAAGTACATTTCTCACATTGTTCAGGGGTATCGGCTGCCAACAAAATATCATCAACATACTGTATGAGCGCCACCCCCTCAGGTAGAACAAAAGAATCAAGCTGTCTTTTCAATGCTTGGCTGTAAATACTAGGACTCTCAGTATAGCCTTGAGGAACTCTACAAAATCTATACGACTGATTATTCAAAGTGAAACCGAACAAATATCGGCTATCAGGATGAATAGGGATCGAAAAGAAAGCGTTCTTCAAGTCTATAACAGAGAACGTAGTTGCTGTAGGTGGAACTAAAGTAAGAAGTGTCGTGATGTCAGAAACCACTGGGTATTGTGGTACCACTATCTTATTTACCTCCCGTAAATCAATAATAAATCTGTAAATCCTGGTATCAGTGTCTTTCTTCAAAATTGGGAGGATCGGACTGTTACAAATGTTAAATGGAACTTCCTCAACAACTCCAACCTCAATGAGATCTTGTACAATTTGTATGAGTGCTTCCTCACCCTCCTGTGAAATTTGATATTGAGGCAGGCGTGGCAACACAGCTCCCTCCTTTACACTAATATGCACTGGTGGAATAACCATCTGGCCCACATCGGTATCTGAAGTAGCCCACAGAGTGTTAGGTAGGGAGGCTAATGCAGCATCCTCTTGAACAATACAAACTCTGTCTGTTACGGGATAATTGTCATTCAGAATTACTCGCACTCCTTCAGGGGAACATCTTATTGTGGCTCTGAAATACTTGAGCATATCACAACCCACAATATTATCTGGTGTATTTGGGGAAAGCAAAAACGGGCATGGAGCAGCAAACTTATCAACATGATATGCAAGTGGTTGTGACAATGGGCTAAGGGAAGGTGTTCCATCGAACCCTATCGATGTAATCGTTAAGCCAGACAGGGGAGCCCTTGGAACCAATTGTTTAGACAAAGCGCTACGAGTAGCTCCTGTATCAACCAGAAACTGATCAGTTGAACCGAAAACTTGTGCTGTAACATAAGGACCCCTCTGATCTACTGGAACTTCAACTGATTCCTTACCCCATCCTACGCAATCCTATGCATAAGCAGAATCATGCGACTCAGGCTGCACATAATCAGACATCTGGTATTGGTTGCGCCTATCAAAAGTATTGAACCCATTTTGTACCCGCACATTAGAATCAAACATAGCACGATCGGCCATAGCACCTCTGGGTCCTGAGTTCCCCGAGCGGTTCCTCATGGATCCTCGGCCACGGACATAGCGCTGTGAGCGCAACAATGGACACTCATCTGCCCAATGCCCAAATTTCCTACAATACGCGCATTGATCAACGGCCAAAGAGGGACGAGTATAAGAGGAATTGAAAAATCCTCGTCCACCTCTATCGTTACCCCGAAGAGGTGGACCATAAACCTGAGATAACATAACCTTTGTTTTGAATTCTTTAGACTTGTTATCCTCGTTGCCCTTCGCTTCTAGTTCCTGACGCTTGTAATATTGAGCCATCGTCAGGACGGATGCCGGAGAAATCAATCAATCAATCAGGAGTTTGTTAAAGCGCGACTACTCACCAGTAAGGGTCTCAAGGCGCTAGGGGTGGGGGGGTTAGGGGGGTGCAGGTTCCATTCCATCAAGGTGGGGGTCTGTCGAAGAGCCAGGTTTTGAGGTTTCTTGCGAAGATTGGGAGCGATGTTGTCTGTCTGAGGTGGAGCGGAAGGGCATTCCATGCTTTGGTTGCGAGGAAGGAGAAGGAGCGGCCTCCCAATCTGGTCTTTCTGGTGCGGGGGACCACGGCGTAGGAAAGCTGGGCTGATCGTAGGGTCCTTTGGGGTGCGTGGAATTTGAGTCGGCTGTTCAGGTATGCTGGTCCGGTGCTGTGGAGGGCCTTGTGTGCGTGGGTGAGCATCTTAAAGGTGATTCTCGCCTCAACGGGGAGCCAGTGGAGTGTGCGCAGGTGCTGGGAGATGTGGCAGTGTTTTGGCAGGTTGAGGACCAGTCTTGCGGCGGCGTTCTGGATGTTCTGTAGCTTGCGGATGAGGTTTTTGTTAATTCCAGCGTAGAGTGCGTTGCCGTAGTCGAGTCTGCTGGTGATCAGGGCGTGAGTGACTGTCTTTCGGTGTTCGAGGGGGATCCATTTGAAGGTCTTACGAAGGAGGCGGAGGGTGTGGAAGCAGGAAGATGAGACAGAGTTGATCTGGCGGTCCATTTTGAGCTCGGAGTCCAGGATGATTCCCAGGTTGCGTGCGTGGTCTGTGGGGGTTGGCGGGTTTCCGAGGGCGGTGGTCCAAGAGCTTTCGCTAGCTTTCAAGAGGCTATCCACTCCTGGTAATACATTTGTAACATACCTATCTACAAACAAGTGTCGGCACGTATCGTCCGTTAGCGACTGGCCACTGAAATAATGAAAAGCTTCCTCAAAATGTGTGAAGAAATCTGAAACTGATTCATCTGTCTTTTGCTTACAAGATGCTAGAATAGTCCAATCAATCTTTTTAGGGGGAATAATCGTTTTTAACTTAGCTAATATTGCACCGGGAAGATCTAAAATCAACTGACATGGCTTTTTCGCTGGTTCCCTGTCCTCATCTTCCCTCTCTATCTCCTTCCATAATGCCCCATACGCTGCGCTATCATCTATTTTACGCACGGATCTCCACATGTCAGGCGGCAATATGAGCCCGAAAAATAAATCAATATCAGCTAATGTCATGGTACAAGAATTTAAGGCTCCCTCAACTTCCTCATAGAAAGCGGCAGGATTTTTACGCGGATCAGGCAATGCAGCTTTAAGTGCCATAACATCTGCTCTATTCCAAGGAGTATATACCCAATTATAAATAAAATACCCTTTAGCATCTACAGAATATTTATCATCACTTGTACCCGTTCCTTTAGGAGGAACATATAAAGTCGCGACCTCTCGCATAGGCTTTGCGTGCACTATCGCGGCCTTATCTGTTTCAAAAATAGATGATTGTTTCCCGTCGACCAATCCCGTTTTAGCTTTCAGTTTCTCCTCCCGTAGCCGAAGTGCCTCATTTCGAAGTTTAACCAGCTGCCTGATCGTATCAGTCACCTGGGAAAGAGTAAAAAGACCTTTACGTAATTGCTTACAATCGATTGCCACATCATCAGGTTCGAGTATGTCAGAAACTTTTCGAAACATATCAACAACTTCTTCTGCAAAATGTTCAGTAAAATATATCTGCTCTCTATCTTGCCATCCCTTTAAAGTCTCTAAAATATCAAAAACAGCAACAATATCCTTAAATGACTGTCTAGCAATCTTTCTAAGTTCAGCCGCACGATCGACCGAAATTATGGCGCGGGTATCACGTTTCGTTTTATCTGCCCCGGAATCCTTATCTTCGCAAGATGGAGCGGACGGAACGACATACGGAGGCGGAGGACGATCTAACAAAGAAAAAATCATCTTGCGGTTTATTAAGGACAGGATAAAGAGGTTGTCGAACAGCATATTGGCCAGGTAGCTGTAATCTGCGCTCCTTCTCCTGTCTCTCTTCCAACTCTTTCGCCTCCTTCTTTCTTAGTTTTTGCGCTTTTTCATACACATTCTTCCGTTGTTCTTTCTCAATCAGCGCTTGCTCACGTTTCTCACGTTCACGTACTTCTTTCACCCACATTCGCACACTCTCAAACATATCTTGTCTAGATTTTCGCTTAAACATACACTGTTCCACATACTCAATTTTTCGCATATCAAACGATCCATACTTTGGCCAACATGACTCTGGATTCTTTCGCGTGTATTTCCTCCACAATGTGCTGTACATTATAGAAGACAGACCATATTTTAAATACATATCTCTATGAGGCATCCCCTCTGGGGAGCCGGCTGCGATTCCTGAAGACTTAACCGGTTATTTCCACAAAAGCAGCACATCCTACGGATTGCGCTAAATCCAGGCATGCCAGAAATAGTGCAAAATATGCAGTATTATAATCAAAGTAGCACTTAAGGTATCTGTAATACGTTGTGCCGTTCAAATCAAAATCGCATTGCAGAGAAAAATCTCCTTATTACCTGCCTATATGTGTTGCAACACATATATTTCACATAAACATCAACATCATTGACTAGTCATTCCAAACCAAAATTGCCACAGCAAGCGTATCCTAAAACTGCCTTGCCACTCCCAGGCTTCCAAACCCACAGCAAGTACCGTACAACGGTTCTTACCAATCACAGGGCGTCCAGATTCCAACTGTCAAGTTCTAAATTCGACCAAACGGCCACTGCACGGCAAGCCAACAGAAGAGATCTCAGTCGAGGACCGGCACCACCTGGATGGTCAGATCGGAAAGAAAGGAAACAAGCACTGGCGTTGCCAATGGGTCTCGCAGTAGGAAAGTTGGAGCTATTGGTTTTGTAAATGACAAAGCCCTTTATGTTTTTAAAATGAAAACAAAAATAAAAGGCATTGTTATTTGCAATTGTAATAGCTCCAACTTTCCTACTGCGAGACCTATTGGCAACGCCAGTGCTTGTTATTTTTTTATTTCCTTCGGCACAACTCCCGGCTTGTTTGTAATGTACATGAACAATATTTAGTTTAGTGCATTGCTCTTTTACTAGTGCTTTATCTACTTTTTATAGAGCCTACGCCGAGGCTTGAACGCAGGTCTCCAGGACTAAAGTCAGCAGCTCTATGAACTATGACACATCACCCTCTGGGCCATCATCTATCTTCCGTACACTGCCACTACTAGTCTGCATCATGTTTCTCTCCAACTCTCTCTGGAAAAAAAAATTGCTTTACCTTCGAGGAGACGGCTCTGCTAGTTTCCTGTTATGGCTGCTTTGGTCCCCAAGATATTTTTCACGGTCGGAGTGGGGAGATAGCACTGGTTTTCTGCCTGCGGCCCTCTCTTCCCCTTGGCGCCCCTCTTGCGATCAAGGAGTCTGAACTGCTTTCCTAAACTGATGAGTGGTGTGGGTTCTGAGAGGTCTCCTCTCTTCATCGTAATTGGATGAGGTTCTCGGGATTGGCAGCTACGGACGGAGTCCTCCATCCTACGCGTTGGGAGGTCTTCGGTGGGAGCACTGTTGCCAACCAGTCTCATCTTTGGAATTTGGTGTTCGGCAACCTGGTTTGTGCCTTGCGACAGACTGCCGAGATCCTCCATTGCTCCCCCTTCGCTTCTCGCCTGCATCCTGTTTGGTGAATGATGGTGGTGCGAGGCGGCCATCTTAGCCCCCTCTCCTGGCCTTCTCCATTTGTCTACTAGTCTCGGCTCTGGGAGTGAAGCTCCTATCCCCTCTACTCTTCGTTACGTTTTACAGTGTTTATCCATTGTTCCACTGCATTTCATTAGTTGATGTACATTGCTGTATTTTTTATTTATTTGTATCTTATGCAACTTTCCCATTTTCTTTTCTCTGTAAAGCGCTGATACCTCCGGGGCTAGCCAGCGCTATACTAGTGAGGGCGCCTGTTCCAAGCACTTTTCCCTGCCTGCGCGCGCGCCACACTTGTGTACCAGATTACGTGGCGGCGCTCCTCACTCGTTAGCGTGGGTTCTCGGTGCCCGCGGCCGCCGTTGTCCCCCTATCAGACTGCCCTAAAATCCATAACGCGAACAAGGTGAGTGAGTTGTCCGCCGGTGTTCGGACTTGAAAAGTTTGGGCTCGCACTGTGGCGGGAAATTTAATCATGAATGCGCCACCTGACAGAGTCGAACCCACACCGGCAGCTGAGTGAACCTGGCCGCTGGATTGGTTCCTCAGCTGCAGCCTCAGCCTCTCCAGAGCACACCAGCAGCTGTACTAGCTAAAATCATGCCGACAGCGGTGTTGTAGTGGGCGGAGAGTCTGGGTTCTGGGCACCAGCTACCAGCAGGCGTGATAACGCTGCAAAAAAGTAAGTGCCTGCAGTTGTGTTCCTAAGTCCAATCCTTATGCAGGTTTAGGATAGATAGAAATATCGAGCAACGCAGGGTAGCGACCTTCTTTCTGTCTCTCAAGCATGCCGTTTCTGTCTTGTTTAACCGATGGCTGGGGGGGCACTTTAATTATAGGCATGTTTCACTGCAGTTTCACGTGCGCCTACTTGTTTGCAATTAATCATGGGTGCGGATTGTTTGTTTCTTGTGGCCATGTTGTGGTGTTGTGCTGCAAAAGGCAGCACAGCATGTTTTTTTGGGACGTGACGCCTTAGGAACAGGCAGAGGGAAGATGCAGCCAGCGCTGTAGTGACTCTCACAGGCATGACCTGTTGCCACAGAGCTGTGAAGCGAAGGAGCATGCCTGTAGACTGGAAACGTGCTGCTATTAGTTTGCAGACTTCAGGAACTCACCCCACATCTGCAGGCTGCCTACAAGCAAGAAGGGGCAGTGCCGTGCAGAGGACGGTTTATAGGGCCAAGCAGTGGCTTGCAGCAGCTCGCCAGCTCCCGGGACACATTCGTCCTTCATCGCCCTGTTTACAAATGCAATGCACGAGGCGTCTTGTGACGGAAGCCGGATGGGGGCGGGAGAGCCTGGGGCGGGATTCCGAGTGAGGGGAGGCAGGCGGATTAGGAGGGAAGCTGTATGGGGGCGGGAGAGCCTGGTGGGGGGGCGTGAGTGTTGTAGTGAGCGGAGAGTCTGAGTTGTGGGCACCAGCTACCAGCAGGCGTGATACCTCTGCAAAAAAGTAAGTGCCTGCAGTTGTGTTCCTAAGTCCAATGCCTATGCAGGTTTAGGATAGATAGAAATATCGAGCAACGCAGGGTAGCGACCTTCTTTCTGTCTCTCAAGCATGCCGTTTCTGTCTTGTTTAACCGATGGCTGGGGCACTTTAATTATAGGCATGTTTCACAGCAGTTTCACGTGCGCCTACTTGTTTGCAATTAATCATGGGTGCGGATTGTTTTTCTTGTGGCCATGTTGTGGTGTTGTGCTGCAAAAGGCAGCACAGCATGTTTTTTTGGGACGTGACGCCTTAGGAACAGGCAGATGGAAGATGCAGCCAGCGCTGTAGTGACTCTCACAGGCATGACCTGTTACCACAGAACGGTGAAGCGAAGGAGCATGCCTGTAGACTGGAAACATGCTGCTATTAGTTTGCAGACGTCAGGAACTCACCCCACATCTGCAGGCTGCCTACAAGCAAGAAGGGGCAGTGCCGTGCAGAGGACGGTTTATAGGGCCAAGCAGTGGCTTGCAGCAGCTCGCCACCTCCCGGGACACATTCGTCCTTCATTGCCCTGTTTACAAATGCAATGCACGAGGCGTCTTGTGACGGAAGCCGGATGGGGGCGGGAGAGCCTGGGGCGGGATTCCGAGTGAGGGGAGGCAGGCGGATTAGGAGGGAAGCTGTATGGGGGCGGGAGAGCCTGGTGGGGGGGCGTGAATAAACAAGCGCTGCCGGGAAACAAAGTACGGCCGGCCTGCGGCCGGCCATGATTCAATTAGGGGAGGAGAAGCCGCAGAGCACACGCTGGGCGAAGCCCTTTGATGTACTCTGCGGCCGTGAATGCGCGTGCTTGTTTGGTCACGTGATTCACGTGAACTCAATGAAAACCGCAGCGCAAGAAGCCCTTGGTTTCACGAGGATTTTCGAGACATGAATTCTCGCTCCGCTCATTGCGCTTGCGCGCATTGATAGGTCGCGAGACCTAAAAACCCCTTGGAAGCAAAGACTCGGGTCTCTTCTGGCATGCGATCGCGTCCGCAGCGAGACTCCAATCCTTTGTCACAACCACTTCTTCGGGCATCCGAGTCGCCGATGAGCCCCACATGTCGGGCGCCAATTTGTTGTAAGCAAACCTCTGCTAGGCCTACGTAGTGCAAGGGGTTCGCCCTTCTCTGCACAGAGTCCTCAGACCATAGGAAGAAGTTGGCAATGAAACTGAAAAATACAAAAGCAAAGTTTATTAAACTTTTAAAGGTGATACTACAATCCACACAACACCGTTCAGTATTGTATTGAGTAGCACACCGAACTAAAGCACATGGCCCCTTTTATACACAATGAGGGGGCTCAAGAGAAGACGGTACAGAAGACAAGAGCAGTTTCATGACCATACAAGGACATATTGGAAGGCACAATCGATAGATGGGCGGAGTTAACAGTCTTCGGTAACTGGTAAACACATTCCTATCTGGAACCAATTAGTAACAGTCATTGACCCTACTGCGCATGTCTGGACATGCTGGAAGCGGGGATTACTAAATATAGCCTGTTGCCAGGTAGACGTCAGGCGCAGTTAACAAAAAGGTAGGACAAAGCACATGACGAGCACATGGCAATGTATGGCATACAAAATAGCAGTCGCAAATACAAAATGGAGTCGGCACATTTGATACGATAATGGTCAAACAAAGCATGTCTTCTGCTAATGCTTAACCTAATCGCCGTTGATTTACAACACCAAGGAAGGGGTGGTAAGGGTATGCGGCTCGGGAGAAGGCGGGACTTTATCCTCTGTGAGGTGGTGGGAGGGGTCCCACTAACCCTCCTCAAAGTTGCTTTGATTGGTGAGTTGGTATGCTGGCTGTAGGGGTGGAGGAGAGGGATGGCTGGGGGAGCGCGATAGTGGGGGTTGTATATATGCAAGGTGGTGACTGCTCACACATGCTCTAACTATCATGTGTGGGGGTCAAACAAGCACTCCTTTTGTTCCTCTTAGAGGCCAGAGAGGTGTGCTACCCCTTGTCCTGGGTGTGTGTTCATCAGCACTCCCCTTCGTGTGTTCAAACACTGGTCCTTGCCCTCTGTGTGCTGAGCAGCTCTGCTCCATGCCCTGCTTGTGCTAAGAAGCACTGTTTGTTGTCTATAAGTGCTGGCACTGCGATATGCCAGGGGTGATGAACATCAAGGCTGCGGTTTTATGAGGCCTCGTGGTGCATCCTTCTTTTACTCTTCTACAATTCCGATCACCTCTTTCTTATTTTTCATCGCTACTTTCTCCATTTGTCATTGATTTCTTTCTCCTTCTGTGCCCCATGTGTGCCTTGCCCTCTATATTGCTGTGGCTGTTTGTGCTCAGCATGGCCGCCCGCTCCTGTATATCCTCAGTACTACCGCCCGTTTGTATTCCGCTGTACCGCTCAGGGACCCTCGTGTGCTTGGCAGCACTGTGCCGTGTGTGCTCAGCCAGTGGCGGAACGACAGCCCCGCAGCTCTTGTGGTGGTGGTGGGGGGGCGAGCTCCAGTCCAGCCGCAAGGCCCCCACCGAGGCACTGCAAACTGTTGCACAGGCGGCTGGCTTAAATGGGTCTAGAGGGGAGGGGTGGACAACATGTAAAGGGAGCCCCCTCAAGTTTCGTTGCTTAACTGCTCCTCAGCACTGCTTGTTTAAGTGCGTGCTCAACAGGACAGTTGTGATGTGCGTTCTCACCAGCACTGCTCCCTACCTAGGTGTTTGTTCCCAGCAGCATTACCCATACCCTGTGGGTTCTCAGCAGCGCTGCTCCCTGCCCTGTGTTTTCTCAGCAACACTGCTCCATATCTGAAGTGATCTCAGCAACACTGCCCCTGTGTGTGCCCAGCAGCACTATCCTGTACCTCTCGTGTGCTCAGCGGCATCGCCTCGCGGACAGTGCTTTCTCAAGTATTGCTTTACATTTTGTACATGCATCTTTCATGCTTACCACACAGGGGCGTGGTTAAACCAGCAGTGTCCTCTTGCGTGTGCAGCCGTCTTCGGGGATCTAAAAGAGACATGTTAGTGATAGATTCCTTACCTTAGAATATCCCCAGGCGTCAGACTGGATCCGGAAAATTTTGCGTAGCAAAACCCCTGCGTGCCGGCAGGCGTCGTCCGCGGCTCCGCATCCGTTGTCGGCGTCGTTAGCGCTGGAATGACGTCGTCGGAGTACATAGACGCCGCCCATGCGCGCTGACGTCAGTTCTTCTTTTTTCCGTGCCAGCTAGCGCAGATCCGGAGAAGCTCTACCCCTTAGTCTTTTTTGACTAAACTTTTTGATCTTTTTGATCATTTCCTCTTTCGAGTCTTCGACTCCTACGGTGCCGGTAGGGATGCCCGGGTTTAAGCCCTGTTCCAGGTGCGACCGACTGATGTCGGTTACCGACCCCCATCGCCGGTGCCTCAAGTGTTTAGGCCTCGACCTGCTCCGGTAGCGGATCCAGAGAGGGCCTAGCGGGTCGGGTGCTTCGGCTCCGATGCCATCGGGTGCTCCGGCCCCGGCTCCGCCGGCGACTTCGGTCCCGGCGCCGCAGGCCCTCTTTGGATCCGCTTCCGGATCCGGGTCGTCGCCGGTCGAACTCACGACCTCACCGACGCCGGCCCAGCGGGTGTCGCCCCCGGCGCCTGCTATGGGCGCCGTCCCCGATCTTACCCGTGGTCCGGTTCTGTCACCGGAGCGGCGCCACTGGGCGTCGCTACCGGCGGTCTATGGGGATTTCTATTTCCATGAACTGGCCCCATCCGCTGACCCTGAACTACAGGAGATGGGTGAGGAGGGTGATTGGGAGGGGTCTTGCCATGGGATTGCCAGTCTCAGCAGGACATGACATATGAGCTTGGGGAGGCCAGTGGCATTGGCACTTAGCCAGACACTGGATTTGTCTCCCCTCCAACCTTGGCTACGTAGGAGGGGGCTGCTTATAGTGTAGTGTTGACAAGGGCAGCCAAGGCCCTAGACCTTGAGCTCCCTGTAGCGGGCGTGAGGACTAACCTCCTCACTGAGGTCCTTAAACCGCAGACAAGCTCCAGTGAGCCTCTGCTGCCATTTAATGAGGCCTTGTGTGACGTTCTTGTGGGCACTTGGTCCAAGCCCGCCACAGGTCCGCCTGTGGATAGGAACGTGGCCAGACGCTACCGCCCGGCCCCGGGCGACCCATGCTTTTTGTCCACCCATCCCACCCCCGAGAACCTGGTCATCCAGGCCTCTACTTCCCAGACCGCATTCCTGACGGCCCCGCCCTACCGGGAATCCAAGAGGTACGAACAGTTCGGGAAGAAGTTGTTCTCTTCCCTCAGGTTGGGACTGCGGTCAGTCAATACCGCATGCCTCTTGGGCCGCTACACCCACACCCTGTGGGACACGGTCGCCGACGTGCCGTCCTGTTCAATGCCCGGAGGAGGTCCGGGCTAAACTCGCCCAAGCCCTTGCGGAGGGTCGAGATGCAGCACGGTATTCCATCCGGTGTGGGCTGGATACAACGGACTCACTGGGCAGGGCGATGGCAACGATGGTGGCGGTTCGACGGCACACCTGGTTGAGGTCCGCCAACTTTTCAGCCGATGTCCAGGCTACCCTTCTGGATATGCCGTTTGATGGCCGTCGCCTCTTCGGTGACAAGGTAGACTATGCGCTTGAGCGTTTTAAGAACTCCAGGGCTACGGCCAAGTCCTTGGGCCTCTCGGCCCCACGCCAGCAAACGGGTGCCTTTCACTCCTTTCGTGGCCAAGGAAGGGGCGCTCCCACACATGCCGCCAGCCACGTGCCGCAGAACGTTCAACAGCGCGGTGGCGGCCGTGGAAACCGCTTTAGCAGCGGTCGGGGACCACGGCGAGGCCAGTCCACACCTTCCCCCGCAGCAACTGCCTCAAAACCCTCCTAGTCCGTGCATACAGGCCCATGTGACGCCAGTGGGGGGCAGGGTTCGCCATCACCTCTTCAACTGGCGTACTGTCACATCGGACAGGTGCGTGCTGCAGATCGTCCGAAGGGGCTACACCCTCCCCTTCGAGGCGACCCCTCCAGCCATGCCACCGCAATTCCACTGCATGTCGGGGGAACACTTGCAACTTCTGCAAGAGGTAGTCACGACCCTCTTGGCCAAGGGGGCCATCGAGCGCGTTCCTGGGCCGGAAGTAGGGTGTGGTTGTTACTCCCACTACTTTCTGGTACCCAAGAAGGGCAAAGGGGGCCTACGCCCTATCTTGGACCTACGGAACGTCAACGGCTTCCTCCGACAAGAGAAGTTCAAGATGCTGACTCTGGCTCAGGTCTTAGCTGCCCTGGACCCCGGAGACTGGATGGTAGCGTTGGACTTGCAGGACGCCTACTTTCACATCCCCGTCCTGCCGGCCCACCAGCTTTACCTTCGGTTCACGGTAGGCCACGAGCACTTTCAATTTACCGTGCTCCCCTTCGGCCTTACCAGCGCCCCACCGGTGTTCACGAAAGTGATGGCGGTGGTCGCAGCCCATCTGCGCAGGTTAGGGGTGTCAGTCTTCCCCTACCTCGACAACTGGTTGTTGAAGGCAGGCTCGCCCCAGACAGTCGTCAGCCACCTCCAGACTACGGCCGATCTCCTGCACCTGCTGGGGTTCTCCATCAACGTGCCGAAGTCGCACCTGTGTCCCTCCCAGCAGCTCCTCTTCATCGCAGCGGTTCTGGACTCGGCGCAGTTTCGGGTTTATCCTCCCGAACAGCGGGTTCGGGATATTCAGGCTATGATTCCGATCTTTCAGCCTTTATCCTGAGTCTCGGTCAGGTTGACGCTGCGGCTTCTGGGCCTGATGGCCTCCTGCATCCTTCTGGTGCATCACGCCCGGTGGCGGATGCGGGCTCTGCAGTGGGACCTGAAGTTTCAGTGGACCCAGCATCAGGGCAACTTGTCCGACCATATCTTGATCTCGGAGGGCACTGCAAGACAGTTGCAGTGGTGGCTCACGGACCGCGATTGGGTCAGTGGCAGATCCCTCTCCCTACCCTCCCGGAGCACGTAGTTGTGACGGACGCGTCCCTCCTGGGCTGGAGGGGCCACATGGGAGAGGCGGATATCAGAGGCCTCTGGTCTCCGGCGGAGTCCCAGCTCCACATAAACCTCCTGGAGCTGCGGGCGATCCGTCTTGCACTGAAAGCATTCCTCCCCTCTGTGCGGGGGAGTGTAGTGCAGGTGTTCACAGACAACACCACCGCCATGTGGTACTGCAACAAACAGGGCGGGGTGGGGTCGTTGACCCTATGCCAGGATGCTCTGCGCCTCTGGCAGTGGCTGGAACATCAGGGCGTGACCCTGGTGGTTCAACACCTGGCAGGTTCTCTGAACGCCAGGGCGAACGAACTCAGCCGCCGGTGCATGATGGATCACGAATGGCGTCTGAACTTGGATGTGGCGCGAGGCCTCTTTCAGCATTGGGGAGAGCCTTGGTTAGATCTATTCGCCACAGAAGAGAACGCGCAATGTCATCAGTTCTGCGCGTTGGAGTTTCCACGGCGGCACTCGCTCGGAGACGCTTTTCGTCGCGATTGGAGTTGCGGTTTATTGTACGCCTTTCCGCCTATACCACTTCTGCCCAGAGTGCTGAAGAAGATCAGGCGCGATCGGGCCCAGGTTATCCTTATTGCTCCGGACTGGGCACGAAGATACTGGTATCCCGAGCTACTCATCATGTCAGTCGATCCCCCGATTCGTCTGCCTCTTTGGGAGGTCCTTCTGTCGCAGCAGCAGGGGACGGTCCTCCACCCGAACCTGTCCAGTCTCCACCTACGAGCTTGGAGATTGAGCGGCGACAGTTGAGGCCATGTGAATTGCCTCCCAAAGTCTGTGATGTCATTCTGGCAGCCAGGCGTCCCTCCACTAAGTGAGTATACGCCTGCAGGTGGAACAGATTTGTGACATGGTGCACAGCAAAGGCTGTGGATCCACTCAATGCCCCTCTTTCTGAGGTTCTCCTGTTCCTTCTTTCTCTTGCCCAGCAGGGCTCTGCTCTGGGCACTCTCAAGGGCTACCTTTCTGCCCTTTCCGCCTTCTTAAGGCTACCTGATCAGCCTTCCTTGTTCAAGTCCTCGATTGTAAATAGGTTTTTGAAGGGCATCACACACATGTTTCCTCCTGTCCCTTTCGTGATGCCCCAGTGGGACTTGAATCTTGTGCTTACCTACCTAATGTGTGCTCCCTTTGAGCCGCTCCATAACTGTCCTCTCCGTCTTCTTACCTTGAAGACTGCTTTCCTGGTTGTCATCACCACTGCCAGGAGAGTGAGTGAGCTCCAGGCTCTTTCTTCTACACCTCTTTTCCTCTCTGTTCATCCGGACAAGTTTGTGTTGCGGACAAGACCTTCCTTCCTGCCCAAGGTTGTCACGGCCTTCCACATCGGGCAGTCCATTACCTTGCCCATCTTCTTTCCGCCTTCGCATCCCTCAAAAGAGGAAGAGAGGCTCCACCGTCTGGACCCAAAATGTGCGCTCTCCTACTATCTGGATCGCACACGCCAGTTCCGGGTGGATGACCAACTCTTTGTTGGTTACGTGGGCGCTAAGAAGGGAAAGGCGGTGCACAAGCGGACCATCTCGCAGTGGATCATCTTGTGTATCCAGGCGTGTTACTCCTTGGCTAAGAAGGAACCCCCTGTTGGTCTGAGGGCTCATTCCCCTCGGGCCACGGCGACTACAACTGCCCTGGGCCGAGGAGTGCCCTTGCAGGACATTTGCCAGGCAGCTACGTGGGCCTCGCTGCACACGTTTGTAAGACCCTATTGCCTGGACAGCCAAGTCCGGAGGGATGGCTTCTTTGGCCGTTCTGTCCTCCAGGACTTTCTGGTGTGATTATTGGTTTGCAGACCCACCACCAGGGTGGGTATTGCTGGGGTATCTATTCTAAGGTAAGGAATCTATCACCAACGTGTCTCTTTCAGATGCACAAGTTACTTCATGTGTAACGATATATCTGTAAGAGACATTAGTTAGTGATAGATTCCTTACCGACCCACACATCCTCCCCGTTCTGCGAACCGATATCTAGGGTTAAGGTCATCCACTTTCATGGGCCCTAGTTTCATGGCACCAGTGTTGGTTCTATCATGGCTCTGCGTATCTGGCGCGGAAAAGCTGTGTATCAGAACTGACGTCAGCGCGCATGGAAGGTGTCTATGTACTCCGACGACGTCATTCCGGCGCTAACGACGACTGACGCGGAGCCGAAGACGACGCCTGCCGGCGCGCAGGGGTATTGCTACGCAACATTTTCCGGATCCAGTCTGACGCCTGGGGATATTCTAAGGTAAGGAATCTATCACTAACTAATGTCTCTTACAGATATATCGTTACACAAGTAGTAACTTGTGCTTTATAACCAGTTCTCCGGAGTGCTTCAAAGTTTAAATAATCGCTTTACGAGACGGGTAGCGGCACATCGGAACCAGGTGATGTGTTTAAAATGCTACTGAGGTAAGCTGGGGAAAATAGGCTTACAGTTTTTGAGGACAAAGTTGGCAAATTACGTTTTTTCCCTTTGAGCCTTGTCTCGCGATTAAAGAAGACATTTAATTTGACAATCCTAATCCTACCACAACAAGAAAGGTCACATTTGTGTGGCTTCAGTTTTATTTTCAAGCGTATCCCTTTAAATTACTGTCCGTTTTACCTTGGACTCTTAATGTGCTTTTGACAAAACACACGTTTTTATTTTTACACCCCTGACTTTTTGATTTACGATTTTCTCCTTCCTCAAAGTGCCCAATATTGTTTAATCCAGATTTAGTGTGACCCCTAAATTCTCTCCTGGAATTATGCTTAATATGAAATTTCTATCTTTCTTTGACTTTTCACAATGTTTTTCTTAAGGCTTATGCTTGTTTCCATTGTTGGTATTCTCGCTGTTATTTTACCACTATCTTTCCCCTAATGTGCCATTTTTTTATTATTTTATTTTTTAATAGTGTCTTTGTTCGTTTTTTGGGGGGGAGAGGGGGTGCTGGGGGTAGAGGGCTTCGCCTTAAGATCACAACTGAAACCTTTATCATGTTTCTATTTCTTACTTCTTGATTTCGCTCCTACATTGTGTTTTCGTTTCTTCTGCTCATTATTCTTCCCTTGATTTTCTTCCGACCTTACATATTTTGTGTTTTTTTACTGTGTGTTTTTCACTGAACGTGTGTTTAGTCTGCAGGTATATATACTGAGTCTTCTCCAAGTAGCAGTTCTGGCTCGTCTAGATTTGCAGGGATTGTAGGGTATCTGCTTTTAGTGTTTTTTGTTATCTCCCGTTTCTTGTCAGTTTGTTTGTAAGTTGTTTTTCTCATGTTTTTCTACATCAGTATATCTGGTTTGTGATTTCCCACTTTTCACATTGCAATTTACTTTTTTTGCTTTCCTGATTTACTCCTAAAGGATTTCACTGTTCAGAAATACTCACCATTTTTAGGTTTTGACTGGCGATGCGCACGTAGTGCGCATGCGCCAAAAACCTTATGATTTGTGTGTGGGGTCGGGTCTACACCCCCTCCTCCCATTGGCTAGCTCCATAAATGGAGACTAGTGTGGTGAGTGCTTGTTGCTTTAAGGTTTATTAGAATTGTTATGAGTAGTGGAACCTACTGGAATAAATACTTCAACACAACCTCAAGGAGCTTCTTTCATTTGTGAAGACGTCACTACAGCTAGCCATTGGGAGAGGGCTATGTCCGTCAATCTCGGACCAGATTCGGGGGCGTTCCCGAGAATTTATGGCTTTTGGCTACGTCGGCCGAAAGCCTCTTCTCGTCAACGCCCCCGAATCTGGTCCGGGATTGAGGGCACCCGCCTTCCTGCTCCTGTGCGATGGCGCTTTAATTACTCACTCCTGCCTTCGCCTCACAGGCTGATGCGTGTGTATACAGGAGCAAACACATACTTTTAAAGCGCCTTACGAGATTGGTGTGCTTATATTTTACCGAAAATTGACATTACTGAATATTTATAATTATAATTTCACACCAGAACCGGAGCGTCTCGTCTGAACCCAAAAACATGGCTTTTAATACAGCACCGTATGGAGGTCGGGAGTGTAACATTATAAAAAAATAGGCAAATTATAAAATAATCGACATAAGCCGAGGGTTGGACCACAACACGATGCCTTTGTTTACTAGAGACCAGAAAACACGGCTCCACATAGCGCCTTATGGAGGTTGGTGCATTTATTTGACTGAATATTGAAATTCTAATTTCATAAACTGCGACGTGCGCACTTATTGGGATGTGTTTGTTTAAATATAACCAGTCTTTTCTAAACTCATCTATACGTTGTTGACTTTAGTAACGAAGAAGATTCAGAGTGCAGATTCAGAGTACAGAGGCAGATTCAGAGTGCAGAGGCAGATTCAGAGTGCAGAGGCAGATTCAGAGTGCAGAGGCAGATTCAGAGTGCAGAGTGCAGAGTGCAGAGTGCAGAGTGCAGATTCAGAGTGCAGATTCAGAGTGCAGAGTGCAGATTCAGAGTGCAGAGTGCAGATTCAGAGTGCAGATTCAAAGTGCAGAGTGCAGATTCAGAGTGCAGAGTGCAGATTCAGAGTGCAGATTCAGAGTGCAGAGTGCAGATTCAGAGTGCAGATTCAGAGTGCAGAGTGCAGATTCAGAGTGCAGATTCAAAGTGCAGATTCAGAGTGCAGAGTGCAGATTCAGAGTGCAGAGTGCAGAGTCAGAGTGCAGAGTCAGAGTGCAGAGTCAGAGTGCAGAGTCAGAGTGCAGAGTCAGAGTGCAGAGTCAGAGTGCAGAGTCAGAGTGCAGAGTCAGAGTGCAGAGTCAGAGTGCAGAGTCAGAGTGCAGAGTCAGAGTGCAGAATCAGAGTGCAGAGTGCAGAATCAGAGTGCAGAATGCAGATTCAGAGTGCAGATTGTGTGGGTGACTCTATGTGTGTGTGGGTGGCTTTGCGTGTGTGGCTCTGTGTGGGTGTAAAATGCAATAGGTCATGCATTTGCGAGCGATTAAGCTATTGGCATTGTAAATGACAAGGCCATTTATTTAACGATTACGCTATTGGCAATGTAAATGACAATGCCATTTATTTATGATTTTTTTTAAAAAACACCCCTAAAAAAATGTCATGAGCAATGCCAATAGCTCTACCTTTAATATTGCCGAGACCATTGCATTGTAAATGCTTGTTTACACTGTCACCCTGCCTCGGAGACACTTATTTCTCAGTCAGTCCCTTCAACGCTCAGTTGGAAGTTGCCAAAACCCATTTTTGAACTTTAGACACGCAAATATCCGGTTGTATATTATTAGATATGTTGAGTAGCCCATCGAGTCTGTTTGTGTTTTTCCTTTTGCTTTTCATGTTAAAAATGCGAACTCGAGCAGCGGAAAACCCAGAAAAAACGTGAGCAGGCAGACTACTCGCTTGTAAAAAGCTTTCTGAACTTCCTAGTCAACTGCTATTAAACGCGTAAAGTGTATACATGTTGTATGTGGTCGTTTTTAGGGTGTGCAGGCAAAAATGGGGTAAAATTGGGGTCTGCAGTGCTACACGGTGAGCTCTCCTAGATATCAAGTGTGTATGTTACTGTTTTAAACACATTTTTGGTCTGGCAATAATTGTCAGTATGGAACTAATTAAGTTCTATCAAGCCCTGTGTGTGTTGAGGAGGGCCCCTCAGTGTTACACATGCTTTTACTGAGGTTTAGGGACCTTGTTGCTTCACTGCTGATTGGGCTCTGAGACGGCCATCCTGCCTAGTTGCCTGTTGTGAATGGGTATAAACAATAAACGTCCGATTATGGTGCCGGTTGGACCTATCCCCCCTCAAGAACACAAAGAACCTACTGACATTTTCTACCTGAAATAGACCATCTAATTTGGAAAGACCACCCTGTGTCCTTCCTGATTTTATTTTCACCTAGTCACTAATCTCAAACTTATACTCCTTTCTCTCCATGCTCACATTTGTCCCCTTGCCTCCTACACCATTTCAACCTTTCAGCCATGCAGGGACCAATTTAGTACCAGGTAAGCATCACACATCTATTGAAATGGGGGTCGCAGTGTGTAGGGCTTGCAGTGTGTGGGGGGGGGGTCGCAGCGTGTGGGGGGGCTCTGTGTGGGTGTGTGTGGAGGGCTCTGTGTGGGTGTGTATGGGGGGGCTTTGTGTGGCTGTGTGTGTGGGGGGCTCTGTGTGTGTGTGTGTGTGGGGGGCTCTGTGTGGGTGTGTGTGTGGGGGGCTCTGTGTGTGTGTGGGGGGGGGCTATCTGTGTGTGTGTGTGGGGGGGGCTCTCTGTGGGTGTTTGTGTGTGTCATTTGCGAGAGATAAAGCTAGTTGCATTGTAAATGACAATGCCATTTATTTATGTTTTAAAAAAAACACATAAATAAAAATAATGTCAAGAGCAATGCCAATAGCTCTAACTTTAACAAAGGCAAAACCATTGCATTGTAAATGGTTGTTGCTTTAAGTGTGTGATCTTTTTTCACTCCTTTGTCCTAAACATTTCCCATATCTAATCTTATGACGACCTACTGAGTGAAAAAAGAAAAAAAACGTTTTTTTGGGCAACAACGTTTGCCTGCAGTCAAACAATACATTATTACGAGCCATATTTGATCCGTTGAATTTCTGTTCAGGAACAGATTGGGTTATTTTGCTCCGAAGTTAGACCATTAAAGTCTTTTTCTTTTGGTTTAAAAATGCATGCGGTTTTTTCCTAAGTCATGTCAGTTCCACCTGCATTTGACCCAAACAACCCCATGTCAGAGGGTGACTTTCATCCAGTCTTGTTTTTCGCTGGGACATGGTGCTTCACCAGTCCCATTCTAAGTAGACCCTACCAATGCCATCACTTGGTCTTAAAGTGGGATGAATAAAGTGTGTGTGGTGGGTGCGGGTCTAGTGGGCGTGGCTTACAACTAAGAGTCCTTTTTAAAAGGTGTGGCCTATTTAATTAAGGGCATGGCTTACAATACATACACTAAAACCTATGCTTTTCATTAGGTATCACTCAGTTAATATTTTAGTGCCTCTCCAAGAGATTTTTAGGTCAAGCCTGGGCAGTGTATGCAGTGCTCAGCGAGGCATGCTGTATTCAGGTATGGATTTGAAGCTCCGCCCACATTTTTCATTGGCTTGTGTCATTGTCCACAGTAAGCTATGGCTTTTTAATGGTCAATAGGCTTTGTAGTCCCTCCTTAATACTGCCTTGTCTGCTTTTGAAACCTCCCTGAGGACACCCCCGGTTACATGTGTTGTTACTTGCTAGGCTTTAAATACAGCCTTCAAGCACTATTTTCTCAAATAGCTTTGTCTTGCCTGTTGTTGCAAGCAGGACATGCTCTCTCCTAAAACTTTTTTTGAAACCTTAATAGCACGGGTGCCAAACGCATTTGCAATGTAATAGCTCTCGCATTTGCAAGAGTTTAAGGTATTGTTATTGTAAATGATAATGCCTTTTATTTATCTGTTTTAAAAACAACACATAAATAAAAGACATTGTCATTTACAATGCCAATAGCTCAAACGTTCGTAAATGCGAGACCTATTGCATTGCAAATGCTTGTTCTAATGTGGTTTTGAGGCTGAAGACCGCCCACAAGGGGGAGCCGCCCCGTCAGATGCCCCTATAAAAATAACTGCGAGGCCTCTGGAATCATGCATTTAGCTCTCCGTGATGTGGGCATTCCTGAGAGTCTCTACGATTGAAGCTAATGCAATTCAGAAGAAAACTGGGAGAGACAGAATATGTTTAACCTTCAAGGGCACACTTAATGCATGCAGATAATTCACTGTGGAGTCTCAGTTCGAAGAAACAGATTAAGAAGATGTTTGAAATATACGGGCAAAAAAAGATGTTAATCCCCTTACATGAATGTAAGAGAACACAAATACTCAGGAGTAATAGTTTCATTTATAAGTCATCATTGTATATCTATTTATATGTGCGCGATGTGAAATAGGCTGCTTTAGCTATAAGCATTTAAAACGTCTCACCGTTGGGAAAGGATGCAGTCTCATGATGAGCCTGAAGTTACGCACACCACACAAAAACAATGTTGGGGTAGTCTGTCGAAAGCTGTATTCATGGTGTCAAAGCGGATTATTAGTTCAGAAATGAGGCGCAGTTATCAAATTCATAAACACTGGTTAGGTCTCAATACAAGGCTCAGTGAAACTCTGCTCTGCTGCTAGTAGCTGTGGCACAAGTCACAGGCATTTCTCTATAGAAATGTGTGTTACGTGCAATCAGTACCAATAGTTTTAGCGAAAAAACACTTAATTAAATTCCTAAACCAATTTAGAAAAAAAACAGAACATTTAATGAGCAAAAGACAAAAATAATGAAAACCGGTACCAAAAACTCAGAGTGGAAAAAAAGCTGGGATTCATAGCAGCCGAGAGTGCTTCAATGTTGGGATGGAGTTTCCACCTCGCTTCTGTCTAAGGTTTTGTCTTTGGACATAGTCACTTTTTGGATTCTCAGAATTCTCCAGTGGGGCAAGTCTGGGAGCTGTAGTTGGGTAGGACTCCACGAGGTTGGAAAATTTCAGTGCAAGGTCTTGCTAATGCTTTCTGCTTGACAAAAAGCTTGGAGTGGGATCAACCTGGTTTTCTGATTGATTCCTCCCCACGTGGCTATCCCCTGGTGCCCGACTGGATCCAGCGAATTCAAAAAAGTGCTTCTGTCGCAGACAGATGGCACGTGTGACCCTGTGATGACGTCGTTCCACTCAAGAAGTGACGAACAGGGCAGCATATAAGGACCACCCATGTGCGCTGATATCCACCCCTTTCCTTCAGCACCTTCAGACGTGAATCCAGAGATCTGCTCCTTGTTTTCTTCACTTGTGAAGAGATTGTTCTGCAGAATAAATTTCCAGTGTGCAAGGGATGCCATCCATAATATTACAGGGTTCCAAGTCTGTGACAGATCCTGTGAGGTCCGCCTTTGGTGCTTAGGCTCATCGCATGACTCCAAGGCTTGCGATAATTGCACCTAGATGAACCTGAAAGTCATCCATATTCATGAGATGAAGCTCTACGCAACGAAGCACCAGAAGGCTCCGCACAGGTTCTCCATCAGGTCGAAGTATAAAGCACAGATCTGCTCTTGTTCTTGCTCCTGAAGTAGTTACAGAGGAAATCTTTATTGAGGTTGAAGTCTTTGGGTAAGTCAAAGAAGAGACATTAGTAGTCTAAGAGGGACACTGCCCTTTCCCTGCCGCTCTCCAGAGTAGGCATAAGGGCATCACTGTGCCTCTCCGTCTGACACCCATTCCACCAAGGAACAGATTCCTTCACTCATCCAGCTGTGTCCAGAGTTCCTGGGTCCATCCCTACATTGTAGCAAGGCAATGCCTACTGAGAGGCTAAGGTGCACATTTTTGGCACGCTTTCTACTCCCTTTGGTGCACTTTCATGACCTAAGGATCTGCAGGGTCCCCCAGTCAGGTTACAGCTGACAGGTTTGCCCTTGGTACTGTCTGGGCCCCTTGAACACTCTTAGACTTCTGAATCGGCGTCCTGCTCAGTGCTACAACCCAAGTTGGCACCTCAAATATCGACGCCGGCACAGACGCCTCTGGTGCCGGAGGTGGACCCACAACCTATTCTGTTGTCTGACACATCCAGGTCTTGATATGCTACAATGTATATTGAGCCTAATAGACTGTGACACAATTTCACTACCGCACTGCTGCGCGCACACATTACACCAGCTTTTCAACTCTGACCAGAACCAGCCTTAAGGAGATAACAGTAGGAAGGATGAGGACGAGTTTGTCCCACCTTATAACGAAGACTACTGGTACATGGAGTTACAGGAGGCTAATAGGCTGATCTGAAAGAGTCACGTTAGTGATAGATTCCTTACCTTAGACTATCCCCAGGTGTCAGACTAGATCCGGAAAGTTTTGCTTAGCAGTACCCCAGCGCGCCAATAGGTGGCGTCCTGCGGCTCCACGTCCGTCGCTGGCATCGTATACGCCGAGATGACGTTACGAAGACTACTTAGGCGCCAGCCATTTGTGCTGACGTCAGTTTTTTCTTTTTCCGCGCCAGCAAGCGCAGATCCGAATTGAGCACGCACCGTAGTCACTTTTTGACTACTTTGAGACTTTTGTCTCCCCCCTTTTTTTCTCCTGGTGCACGTAGGGATGCCTGGTTTTAAGTCCTGTGGGGCCTGCTGCCTTAATATGTCGGTGGTGGACCCCCACAATGTTTGCCTCTACTACCTGGAGACTGATCACGACTCCTGGGACTGTCGAGCCATGGTCCCGAAGGCCTTGAGGGAGCGGCGCCAGAAATTGCTGGAAGTCCAGCACTCGTCTCACCACCGCTCCAGGTCTAGGGGCCATTCCCGGGACCGCTCGCGTTGCTCCTCGGGTTCCAAGTCTTCGGATTCTGGTAAGCAACGTCATAAAAAGAAGTTGAAGAAGAGTGTTCGCTCTCCGATGTCCCCCGTTGCTCCTCAGAGGCGGACAAGGGGGACAGGAGCTCCGCCCCGGCGGCTCTTCGGGAGCCTGGGAGTCCCACGGTCTACCCGCCCTACCCGGGTCCGTCAGCGACTCCTGAACAGGTGCAAGAGTTTCTTGCTGCCATGGACCGCCTTTTTAGGCCTCGGGCTCCCACCGGCGCGCCTTCGGGCCTCGCAGTTTCGTGTCCAGATCCTGTTGGCCCAGCGGCTCCGCCAGCAGATCCAACCTTGGTGCCACAGGATCCTACACCGTTGGCTCCGGCGACATGAGGTGCGGTGTTGCCGGCTCCGCCCGCAGCGCCGCACTGGGTGCCGTTCATTCCCGCCTTGCCCTGGTTCCAGGACCATTTTGTTCCGACCGGGGAGGCGGCGTGGGTCCGGCCCCGGCCGCCGTTTCCAATGCCGTTTGTCCCTTCTCCGGAGGCGGAGGAGGACTGGTACGGATCCGAGGACCCCCTTGCCCGGCAGTGTGACTCCGAGCAGGATTGGGTGAATGACCTGGAAGACACCAGTGACCTCAACGTCTCTTCAAACCCGGGGTTTGCCCCCCGCCTACGATGGAGGAGGGCGCTTCCTACACGATGGTGCTCCGTCGGCCTGCTGAGATCCTCAACCTCGACCTTCCCCACAGTGGGCCTCAAAGCCAACCTCCTCACCGAGGTGCTCCAGGCGGTGTCTACTTTGTCAAAGCCATTGCTTCCCTTCAATGACGCCCTTACCGACGTCTTCTTGGGCACTTGGTTGCTGCTGACCACAGGTGGATAAAAACGTTGCCAGACGCCACCGGCTGGCGCATGGCGACCCTGCCTTTCTGCCCACCCATCCCACGCCTGAGAGTCTGGTCATCCAGGCCTTGAAGTCGCAGAGTGCCTTTTCCATGGCTCCCCCGGATAAGGTCTCTAAGAAACTGGAACAGTTTGGTAAGTGGTTGTTCTCTTCTGCCAACTTGGGGCTGCGGTTGTTGAACACCGCCTGCTTACTGGGCAGCTATTCCCACGGGAAACGTCACTTACAACGCAACTTTTACCATGCAGTGCCTTTACAACGCGGTCATTACAACGCAAACCATTACAACGCATTGAGCTGGGGGGCGCTCTAGGATAGGGAATAGATTTAATTTACTATCCAACACCTTCCCTAGTGTCCACGGGGACTGGAGTTGGAATAGTAAATTAAATAATTCACTATCCAGTTCCTAAAAGCACTATGCTTGTAATGGTATGCGATGTAAAAACCGCGTTGTAAAGGCAGGCGTTGTAATAGCCTGCGTTGTAATGTCATACATCCATTCCCACGCAGTATGGGATTATGTTGCTCAGGTGTTGCCTCAGTGTCCTGAGGAGGTCCAGGCTGTCCTTTCTCAGGCGATTGCTGAGGGTAAGAATGCGGCTAAGTTCGCCACTCGGTGTGGTTTGGACACCGCAGACTCGTTGGGCAGGGTGATTGCTACAACGGTTGCGTCGCGACGCCATGCCTGGTTGCGTTCAACTGGGTTCTCGCCTGATGTCCAGGGCTCGCTCATGGACATGGCCTTTGATGGCACCCGCCTGTTTGGCGTTAAGGCCGACAGTGCACTAGAGCGCTTTAAGGACTCACGGGCCACATCCTAGTCCTTGGGTCTTTCTGCTAAGAACCCAGCCACTCCTGGTTTTCGTTCCTTTAGTGGCCAGGGCAGGGTCACCCAGGCACGTTCCTTCAACAAGCTTGTGCAGAACCAGCCTCAGCGCGGCCGTGGTCGCGGTTTCCGCAGGGTCGGGGAATCAGCGTGCGGGTCAGTCCACCTCCACCCCGCTGCTCCTACCTCCAAACCTTCCTAGTCCGTCCTTCGTGGAGCAACCAACACCGGTGGGTGGCAGAATCCGCCACCACCTCCCCCACTGTCACGATATCACATTGCACAAGTGGGTGCTGCAGATAATCCGCAAGGTTTACTCTCTTACCTTTCAGTCCTCCTCTCCAGCCATGCCGCCACCGCATGTCGGGGGCTCATTTAGTGCTTCTCTAACAGGAAGTCACAGCCCTCTTGGCCAAGGGGGCCATCGAGTGTGTTCCTGGGCCAGAAGTAGGGAGTGCGTCCTATCTTGGACCTCCGGAACGTCAGTTGCTTCCTCCGGAAGAAGTTCAAGATGCTGACCCTGGCTCAGGTCTTGGCTGCCCTCGACACTGGAGACTGGATGGTAGCGTTGGACTTGCAGGACGCATATTTCCACATCCCCGTCCTGCCGGCCCACCGGCGTTACCTGCGGCTCACGGTAGGCCAGGAGCATTTTTAGTTTACCGTGCTACCCTTCGGCCTTACCAGCGCCCCTTGGGTGTTCACGAAAGTGATAGCGGTGGTGGCAGCTCATCTGCGCCGGTCAGGGGTGTCAGTGTTCTCCTACCTCGACAACTGGTTGTTGAAGGCGGGCTCGCCCCAGGCTGTCCCCCCAGGCAGTCGTCACCCACCTTCAGACTACGGCGACCTCTTGCATTTGCTGGGATTCTCCATCAATGTGCCGAAGTCGCACCGGAGTCCCTCTCAGAAGCTCCCCTTCATCGAAGCGGTTCTGGATTCGACGCAGTTTTGGGTTTATCCTCCCGAGCAGCGAGTCCGGGATATTCAGGCTATGATTCCGATCTTTCAGCCTCTATCCCGGGTTTCAGTCAAGATGACCCTCTGGCTCCTGGACCTGATGGCCTCCTGCATCTTGCTAGTGCAACATGCCAGATGGCATATGCAGGCTCGGCAGTGGGACCTGAAGTTCCAGTGGGCACAGTACCAGGACAACCTGTCCGATCATGTCCAGATCTCGGAGGGCACTGCACGACACTTACAGTGGTGGCTCACGAATCACGATTGGGTCAATGGCAGATGCCGCTCCCTTCCCCAACCGGATCACATAGTAGTGCGGAATGCATCCCTCCTGGGATGGGGAGGCCACTTGGGAGAGGCTGAGATCAGAGGCCTCTGGTGTCCGGCGGAGTCCCGGCTCCATATCAACGTTCTGGAGCTGCGGGCGATCCGACTTGCACTGAATGCATTCCTTCCCTCTGTGGAGGAAAGTGTGGTGCAGGTGTTGTGGACCCTATGTCAGGAGGCTCTGCACCTCTGGACATTACTGGAACATCAAGGCATTACCTTGGTGGTTCAACACCTGGCAGGTTCTCTGGACGCCAGGGCGGACAAACTCAGCTGCCGGTGCATGATGGATCACGAATGGCGTCTGAACCCGGACCTGGTCCAGGGTCTCTTTCTGCAGTGGGGAGAACCTTGGTTAGATCTATTCACCATAGAAGAGAACGTGCAATATCATCAGTTCTGCGTGTTGGAATTTCCAAGGCGGCACTCGCTCGGACACACTTTTCGTCTTGAGTGGAGCTGCGGTCTGATGTACGCCTTTCCGCCTATACCACTTCTGCCCAGAGTGCTGAAGAAGATTAGGCGCGACCGGGCCCAAGTCATTGTTGTGGCTCCGGACTGGGCTTGAAGAATATGGTATCTTGAGCTACTCAGTATGAGCATCGATACCCCGATCCGTCTACCTCTTCGGGAGGATCTTCTGTCGCAACAGCAGGGGACGGTCCTTCACCCAAACCTGTCCAGCCTCCACCTCCATGCGTGGAGATTGAACGGCGAGTGTTGACTTCTTTCGACCTTCCTCCCGAAGTCTGTAATGTCATTCTGGCAGCCAGGCGTCCCTCCACTAAAACGGTATACGTCTGCAGATGGAACAAATTTGTGGCATGGTGCACAGCAAAGGTTTGGATCCCCTTTCTGCCCCTCTTTCTGAGGTTCTTCTGTTTCTTCTGTCTTTGGCCCAGCAGGGCTCTGCTCTGGGCTCGATCAAAGGTTATCTTTCTGCCATCTTCGCCTTTCTAAGGCTTCCTGATCAGCCTTCTCTTTTTAAGTCTACAGTTGTTAACCGTTTCCTCAAAGGCATTACACACATGTTCCCTCCCGTGCCTTTCATAATGCCTCAGTGGGACTCGAATCTTGTCTTGACTTACTGAATGTGCGCTCCCTTTGAGCCCCTTCATAACTGTCCCTTATGTCTACTCACCTTGAAGACGGCTTTCCTGGTAGCTATCACCTCTGCCAGAAGAGTGAGTGAGCTCCAGGCTCTTTCTTCCAAACCTCCTTTCTTTTCAGTTCATCCGGACAAGGTGGTTCTAAGGACCCATCCTTCTTTTTTGCCAAAGGTTGTCACGCCCTTCCACATCGGGCAGACCATCACTTTGCCCACCTTCTTTCCGCCTCCGCATCTTTCCAGGGAAGAGGAGAAGCTCCACCATCTGGACCCAAAACGTACGCTTGCATTCTATCTGCAGCGCACAAAACAGTTCCGGGTGGACGATCAGCTCTTTGTTGGCTACGTGGGCGCCAAAAAAGGTCGGGCTGTGCACAAACGGACCATTTCCCGGTAGGCCGTTCTGTGCATCAAAGCATGTTACTCCTTGGCCAAGAAGTAGCCTCCTGTGGGACTGCGTGCTCATTCAACCAGGGTAACGGCAGCCACTACTGCCTTGGGACGCGGCGTTCCCTTGCACGACATTTGTCAGGCAGCTACGTGGGCCTCGCTGCACATGTTTACCAAGCACTACTGCCTTAATAGTCAAGTCCGGAGAGACGGCTTCTTTGGCCGTTCTGTTCTCCGGGACTTCCTCGTGTAATTTTGTTCGCAGACCCTCCACCGGGGTTGGTATTGCTGGGGTATCTATTCTAAGGTAAGGAATCTATCACTAACGTGTCTCTTTCAGATGCACAAGTTACTACTTGTGTAACGATATATTTGTAAGAGACATTAGTTAGTGATAGATTTCATACCACCCCACCCATCCTTCCCATTCTGCGATCTGATTATTAGGGTTAATGTCATCCCCTTTTAGGGCCCTAGTTTTATGCACCAATGGTCAGTATCTTGCATGGCTCTGCGTTCCTGGTGCGGAAAGTCGTGTACAGTACTGATGTCAGCGTGCATGGGTGGTGCCCAAGTAGTCTCCGTGCCGTTATCGCGGCGCATACGACGCCAGCGACGGACGCAGAGCCGTAGGACGCCAGCTACTGATGAGCAGGGGTACTGCTAAACAAAACTTTCTGGATCCAGTCTGACGCCTGGGGATATTCTAAGGTAAGGAATCTATCACTAACTAATGTCTCTTACAGATGTATCGGTACACAAGTAGTAACTTGTGTGACACCTCATCCCTACACTGAGCTCCCCCTCCATCCCCCCCCTGGACCAGCCACAGAAGAAAGCACTTATTTTGCAACGGTTATCAGGAGGACTGCTGAGTTCTTTGATCTGCAAGTCTCCACTATGGAAGTTAAAATAAATGTACACATGGAGGTCCTACAGCCTGGCCAGGCACCAACTGCACCTCTTTTGCATTTCAATAAGGCCCTAACTAGCACACTGCTGGGCACTTGGACAAAACTCTGCTCTATGCTCTCTGTCTGCAGACCACTGCCTTGACCATAGACCTGCTCCAGGAATCCTGGATTTTCTGATCCAACATCCGACTTTGGAAAGTATGGTGGTACAGGCATCCACCAGTAGAGTGAACGCTTTTCCAACCACTCCCCCGATAGGGAGTCAAAATGAGTTGATACCTTTGGGTAAGCGTATGTTCTCTTCAGCCATTCTTGAGTGGAGGTCAGTTAATGTGAGCTGCCTCCTTGGATGTTGCACCTGTGCATTTTGGGACTTGGTGGGTGAGATCTTACCTGCAGTCGGGAAGACCTACATGCTTCCTTAGCCCAAACCATACAAGATGATCGGGATTCAGGCACTTTTGTTATCTACTCAGGCCTCAGCACCACAGATTGTCTAGGGAGGGCTTTGGGAACTAGCGTGGTGCTTTAGAATATGCAAGGATAAGGTAATGGGCTCTTCTAGGGACGTCCAACCATCTTTAATAGACATGTCTTCTGCTTGTTTGGCGAAAAGGCAGACTCAGCCTTAGAATTATTTGAAGGAAGCCACAGCACGTTATCTGTCTCATTCAGCTTCTGGGTAGCAACCCTCCGGCAATTTTGCCTTATTAGGAGATATGCCTGGGGCCTAGCATATAGATCACTCCAGCTCCTAACAACCCCAAAGCAGTTTTCCCAGCCCTTTCGAGGTCAGGGCTGTGGGTCCGGCAGACAAAGGCCTTGCCATCTAGGGCCACGTTACTACCAGTATTGCGTCCCTCCAGCACCAACTGAAAAAGCACTTAGTGGCACATAGCTATTCAGTGGGTGGCAGGATCAGCCTCTACCTGCAGGGGTGGCAAAAAAATTACATTTGACAAATGTGACCTGTAGATTGTCCGACAGAGTTTCATCTTACCATTCTTTTGCAACATGCCACTTTAGGTGGAACTTCTGTTGGAGAACCATCTGTCTGTCTTATGCCAGGAACTCCACACTTTTTTGGCCGAAGGAGCCGTAGAGAATTCTCCCGCATTGGCAGTAGGGACCCCTTGTTACTGTCAATACTTCCTGGTGCTGAAAAAGGACGGAGACCTCTGTCCTATTGTAGACCTTTGACTTCAATGTTTTCATGTGTAAAGATAAATTCAGGAGGCTCACTGTGGCCAGGTCCTTTTTGGAAGATCGGCTACTGATTTTGAACCGGCACAATGCTTATTTTCACATCTAGGTAAGTCTTGAGCACTTTAAGTTTGCTATGCTACCTGGCCATCTTAGGAGGTCCAGAGTACCAGTGTTCCCCTACCTCGATCACTGTCTGTTGAAGGCAGGCTCACCACAGTCTGATACGGACCACCTCTAGACTACGGCAAACCTTTTGACATCATTGGTGTTCTCAAAAAACCTGCTTAACTCACACTTGACTCCATCACAGAGGCTTACTTTCATCAGAGCCATACCAGATATGGTGTACTTTCAAGCTTTACCTCTGGATTAGCAAGTCCAGGACATGATCCTGATCATTCAACCTCTGTCCTTGGCCTCTGTGAGGATTGCTTTGTGACGCCTGAGCTTATTAACTTACTACATTCGGCTCATCGATCATGCCAATGGTGAGCGTTGCAGTGGGACCTGAATTCTCAGTGGCCCAATACCAAGGCAATCTATCGGATTACATCCAGGTGTCAGAGGAGATTGCAAAAGATCTATAATGGTGGCTGCTCAACCCTAATTGGACCAGAGGAAGACTCTACCCCACCCAGAGCTGATGGTGGTGTCGGAGGTGTCCCTACAGGGTTGGGGAGGCCGTCTAGGAGATGTGGAGATCAAAGGTCTCTACAGAGACCTGCCTACACATCAACATTTTGAAGTTGTCGATTCACTTGGCATTGAAGGCCTTCCTGTCAACCATCAAAGGGCTTCTCTTATGAAGATGTGGTTTATGTGATACGAAGAATTGGAGGCGAATAAAGTCAAGGATACTTATAAAAAGAAAGACTTTGCCTACCCTTTACTATTGACATAACATTGTCCAAGATAATGTGTTGAGACTCCTTTGTTTACTCTGGTACCATTCTTTTCTTAGCCATCTAACGGGGCAAGCGTTGCAGGTTCCCACTGACAGTACCACCACCATTTGGTACTGCAGCTTGTCACAGTACAAAGGCATCTGGCTTCCATTAGTGCAGACACTGCATAAATGTAGCTTACTCCTTTTTTCTCTTATGGTAGGTGTGTACGTTATCTGAACATAAAGCACCACAAAGGTTGCTTGCCACATTTCCTAGTGTCAAAAAGATGTCAAATTTTGTAAAGTAGCATTGTGTCCTTACTTCTCTTCTGAATGTGCTTAGGTGAGCACAATCCACCATACCCTGTAAAGTAATTTCATAGGTTGAGTGTCATGCAGACCTTTTAAAGAATGTTCTTGCAAGATCCTCTAGTTATAGACACAACCGTCTCAGGTCTGTTTAATAGTCAAATAACAGATTATGTTGATGAGTGCAGTGTGTCTGGTTCAATATAGTAAAGGTGTGTTTCCCAAACGTCGACACAACCTGGTTTGTACCAAAGCTTTCTTCAGCTGGGTTCACCTCTGACCCGTTTTGAAGGGCCTTATCGTCAAACATGAACTGCCCCCTTTGAATATTTTTATTTAAAGTTTGTATCCTTTCAGATACAGGTCAAGTGGGTCTAAAATGGAGGTCTGGCCCATAGCACTTGCAATTGAATGTTAGATCCACATACAAAAAATACACCTGTAGATAGTCAACTAAGATGCCCTGTCACAGTGGGGTTTTTGACTTCTAGATCCACTGTTCAAGACTAACACACTCTTGTCAAAAAAACATTCTGTGTACCTCTGAGTGGAAGTAAATTTAGCATTTTATATGTGCATCAGTCTCCGCATGTCACTAAGGTCCAAAACACCATCAAATGTAATTAATCTTCACAAAGTTAAATAACAATTATTGTTCCCCAACCATAACCTCAATATTACTAGTGCTCCATCTTGAGCAACTGCTCTGTTTGCAGTACACAACCTACAAAGACAGTGCCTAAATATGTGGCAAAACTATTCTCTGTCAAGATTCTGGAGGACGTGAGTATCTTTTGCACACATACATGAAAGTGAAAACTTCTTTGCTAATTAGACTTTCAAGAGGCTCAACACCGACATAAAAGAGGCTTAGGAACACACTAGAGAAGATGCCCTAGGATTTAAAACAAGGGGAGCAATAGACGTGTGTGGGAGCGTTCAGACAGGAATGACCTGAACCAATCCAGCACAATGCTATGGAGACCCATCACAGAGTGGGAATGGCGTAGTCAAATGTATCAGAGTGGTTGATTAATATAATGTCAGCACACTGATATCCCATTGTCTGAGAACAGCCTGAAAAGTATTGTTGTGCTCTCATCAAACCCAACGAAATTATTCATAGGACTAAAAATAAGAGCAATAGAGTTGGTGACCTGCCAGTTAGGCAGGGATCACTAACAAATTTTGTCTTGCAGACCTGTTCTCATGTGCAAGTTGAAACCCTATGAGAGTAAGGGGTTGCAAATTGAACTTCTAGTAGCCTCCCTGATTTTCTAAAGTTTGGTTTAAAGTATAGTGGTGTATTTATGACAAAGACGAAGAGTAAGAGTTTCTTGCTTGTCCAAGGTGGGAGAGCATAAAAAGTACTGCATAATATTGAAGATATTTTGCTTGTAGATGGCTTGCAAAAACTATTTGGAGAAGTAAAGCTTCGAGCCTGTTAAAGGATCAGTCTTGTTAAGGTTTCATTTATGTCTCTAAGTGAATGTTTCTGCTTGACTCGGTAAAATATCTCTCTATGACAATTGTGTCCCATGGACGAATTTAAATTAGCATGCATTGCTAACTAAAGTCGTTAAAATGATTGACTCATAACCATTAAAGTCTAAGAGGGAATAAGAAGTACCTTTTTGCCTTGTAAGTGGGTATAGAAGGCAGAACTATATAAAACATGGGTACTTAACATCACTGTCACCATTGCGCCTCTCACCAGGCCGGGTCACCCCCTTGCTCCTCCTGCCGCCTCCTGCTCCTGCCTGCCAGCCTTGCTGCATTTTTCCGCCGCAGACGCCCCCCCTGGCCCCCCGAGCGGCCCTGCCTCAGCAGAGCCGCCCGCTCGCCAGTTTCCCGCCGCAGCTCGCCACAGGCCCCGCCCACCACCGGCCCATTAGCCGAGCCGCTCCCGCCGCCCAGCTGACCCGCCCTCTCGTCCCCCTTCCTATGACGCCCCCAGAGCGACCGCACAGCGGACGCGCGCAGCGGGAGCGCCGACTGAGCGCCAAAGGTAAGCCCGTCTGCCCCCGTCCGCGCCTGGACCGCGCCCAGCGCCAGGACCCCTGGCCCCCGCAGACCCCAGCCCACCTGCCGGACGTACGACGCCGCCACCCTCAACGCACTCAACGCCGGCCAAATCCCAGGATGCTACCGAGCCACCCCGAGACGCACCCACAGACCCTTCTGCTGCAACGCCTGCAAGTTCACCTGCATCTGGACCAGCACTACTCCAGCACCAACCAAGACCAAGACAACCAACAGCAGCAGCCACCTGAAATGCATCCTGCTCAACACCCGCTCCGTCCGCAGACACGCCATCGAGCTCTGGAACCTGCTCGACACAACCTCACCAGACGTCGCCTTCCTCACGGAAACCTGGATGAACGCCTTTTCAGCGCCCGACATCGCCATCGCCATCCCAGACCGGCTACAAGATCATCCGAAGGGACCACATCAACCAGACCGGAGGAGGCATCGCCATCATCCACAGGAACACCATCCGCATCACGACCAACACCGACGACACCCTCGCACCCGCCGAGCACCTGCACTTCCAGGTCCACGCACACAATTCAGCGAAGACATCGCCGACTTCATCAGCCCACACGCCCTCCTCTCCGCTGACTACATCCTCCTCGGGGACCTCAACTTCCACCTGGAGAACAACAACGACCGCAACACCACCACCCTGCTGGACAACCTCGCAAACCTGGGACTCAAGCAGCTGGTCACCACCCCCACCCACTATGCTGGACACACACTCGACCCTGTCTTCTCATCCAGCAAGGACATCTCCTTCAGCCACGCCACCGGACTCCACTGGACGGACCACAGCTGCGTCCACTTCAGCTTCAGAAGGACCACGATCCACCACCACCAGCAACAGGTTGCACGCAGAAGCTGGAACAAGATCACAGCCGACCAGCTCGCGACCTCCCTGAGCATGAACCCTCCCACCAGCGCAACGAACCCAAGCCAGGCGGCCACCAACCTCGCGAAGTGGATCAGCAACTGCGCAGACGACCTCGCCCCTCTGAAGACCCTGCCTAGCAGACCCGGTAGCAAGAAAGTCCCATGGTTCACCGACGAACTCAAGAGCTCCAAGAAGAGCTGCCGAGCCCTCGAGAGAACATGGCGCAGAGACACAACACCGGACAACATGACTGCCCTCAAGCTCGCCACCCGAAAACACCACCAACTCATCCACGCCACCAAGAAAACCGCATTCAAGGAACGACTGGACAACAACGCACACAACAGCAAGGAACTCTTCAACATCGTTAAAGAGCTCTCCAACCCCAACGCCGGAAACAAGGACATCACCCCTTCGCAAGACCTCTGCAACTCCCTCGCCTCCTACTTCCACAACAAGATCGCGGACATACACAACAGCTTCAGCACTCAACCGACGCACGCCACGACCGAACCACCGCCCCCCACCACCACCCTCCCCGCCTGGACCCCGATCAGCACCGAAGACACCGTCCGCACGATGAACTCCATCCACTCCGGATCTCCTACCGACCCCTGCCCTCACCACGTCTTCAACAAGGCCGAGGCTGTCATCGCACCCCACCTGTGGGACATCATCAACACCTCCTTCGACACCGCCACCTTCCCGGAGAGCTGGAAGCACGCCGAACTCAGCGCTCTACTAAAGAAGCCATCAGCCGACCCCACCGACCTCAATAACTACCGCCCCATCTCGCTGCTCCCGTTTCCTGCAAAAGTCATCGAGAAGACCGTCAACAAGCAGCTGGCCGCCTTCCTCGAGACAAACGGATCCTTCGACCTCTCGCAGTCTGACTTCCGGGCCAACCACAGCACAGAGACCGCCCTGATCGCAGCCACCGATGACATCCGAGCACTGCTTGACAACGGAGAAACAGCAGCCCTCATCCTCCTAGACCTCTCCGCGGCCTTCGACACTGTCTGCCACTGTACACTAGTGCAGCGACTCAGCAACGTCGGAATCCAGGAGAAGGCACTGGAGTGGATCATCTCCTTCCTCGCCGGAAGGACACAGAGAGTCCGCCTCCCCCCGTTCAGATCTGAAGCCACCGAAGTCATCTGCGGCGTTCCTCAAGGCTCCTCGCTCAGTCCAACCCTCTTCAACGTCTACATGAGCCCCCTCGCAGACATTGCACGCCAGCACAACCTCAACATCATCTCCTACGCCGACGACACCCAGCTGATTCTCTCCCTCACCAACGACCCGCCACCGCCAGAGCCAACCTTCATGAAGGGATGAAAGAGGTAGCCGAATGGATGAAGAACAGCCGCCTGAAACTGAACTCGGACAAGACGGAAGTCCTCATCCTGGGATCCTCACCATCCGCCTGGGACGACTCCTGGTGGCCCCCCGCCCTAGGCAGAGCACCCAAACCAACAGACCACGCACGCAACCTGGGCTTCATCCTGGACTCCTCCCTCTCCATGACCAGACAAGTCAACGCCGTCTCCTCGTCGTGCTTCAACATCCTGCGCATGCTACGTAAGATCTTCCGGTGGATCCCCACCGAGACCAGGAAGACGGTCACCCAGGCCCTCGTCACCAGCCGTCTGGACTACGGCAACTCCCTCTACGCCGGAACCACCGCCAAACTCCAGAAGAGACTCCAGCGGATCCAGAACGCCTCAGCACGACTCATCCTGGACATCCCCCGTCGCAGCCACATCTCCGGACACCTGAGAGACCTGCACTGGCTCCCGGTCAACAAGAGAATCACCTTCCGACTCCTCACCCACGCACACAAAGCCCTACACAACCAAGGCCCAGGATACCTCAACAGCCGCCTCAACTTCTACGCTCCCAAACGCCAGCTTCGATCGACTGGCCACGCCCTCGCCGCCGTCCCCCGCATCCGAAGAGCCACCACAGGGGGACGGTCCTTCTCCTACCTCGCCACCAAGACATGGAACTCCCTCCCGACCCACCTCCGCCTGACCCAGGACCACCTTGCCTTCAGGAAGCAACTCAAGACCTGGCTTGTTCGAGCAGTTGCGGCCCCCCTCCCCCAGCGCCTTGAGACCCTCTGGGTGAGTAGTGCGCTATATAAATGCTTTGATTGATTGATTGATTGATTGATTGAAAGCATTCTGGATAGACAAGAGAGTAGAACAGCCATAGGCCCTCATCATTAGCATACTCTGGTATGCCATCTGTTGCCCCAAAGTCAGAACACATCTGGGCCTTTCCTGTCGAAGAACAGTGGCCCAGGCAGTTATACTTTATGGTGGTTGTTTTTGGTTCACCAGTAACCATGAACTGTTTTGGGAGCTTGAGGGCTGTTTTGGAAACTATCAACATGTGATTTATAGATACAAGAGTGACACTGTCTAATTTGTTTTATCCTTGGTTCCCATTTTCCTTGTAGTCTAAATGGGACAAAGGCTTATGTTGAAAATCAAAGTGTGAAGGAGTGCTGTAAATTGTTTTTAATGGTATTAAACACCAGTAATATTGAGTTGTTAGTGACTACTGGGAGCAGGGAACTCTAGAACTCCTCACTGTGTGTCCAACAGCACAGGGATATCTGCTTGTCCCTCTTTCTGTTGTAAAGAAATTGTGATTTTAAGTTTCAATTCAGTTTTTATTAGAACTTGCAAAGTTATAGGTTTCTGGCCCCACGGGTGAATTCCGATGGACTGACATATCTTAGTGGTTAATGCATATACCTCAGCCTACCTGGATAATAGCAATGCCCTTTTTAGGTCTCGTCTAGCGACACAGCTCATGCACTGCTTGCTTTGGCGAGATCTATTGTTGTCGATTAAGCTTCCGAAGGGGGACAGGAGATGTGCATGCGCCCAGACAGGCGATGTGCACGTGTCTCGTCCAAAGGGGGACAGGAGAGGTGCACGCGCCCGGACAGGACATGTGCACGTTTCTCTCACGGCCACAGCTTGTTACTTTACCGTTCTTCTCACGGCTGTTCCAACAACTTCAATATGGAGTGCTCTCATTAAATGCTAAACCGCAAGCCTGCAATAATAAAATGCTGTCTTTTAAAACTCCTTGATGCACGTGGTGTCATGAAATTGCAATCTGAAGGATGCGCGTGAGACTCAGGACCTGTTGTGGCAGCACAAGGCATGTGGTGCTGTACAGACACATCCTCATAACAACGGAGCCCACTTAAAACAATGTGCCCACTTACTCAATGTTAATTGCAAAGAACAAACAATAGAAGAAAAAAATCAATACTTAATGGTGCCTGCGGTGGGCGACGCTGCCTACGAATAGGAATCCAGATTTAAGTGCCGCATGTTATGTGGAGAAAGATGCCACAGGATAACCTCATTCAACCTTGTGATGTCATGAAATGCAAGGCAGTGTGTATGCATGATGATTGGTGTTAAACCAACCAAAACGTGCGAGCTGTGATAACGGGTGACAATAGATATGAAAAAAAGATAACCCATCAAAACCCTTGGAAAGTTTAAAAGAATAACCACCAACAGAAGACTAGTGACCACAATCGCGTATACACTTTCTAACGTGAAGTAGTGTGTACATGTGAATGCTAATTATATCAAATGTTCAGGAATGCATGTATACATATTTGATGATAAATTGCTAACAGTTATAAAAACAAGCATTTACAATGGAATAGGTCTCGCCATTGACACAAGTTTGAGCTAATGGCATTGCAAATAACAATGCCTTTTATTTTTGTTTTCTTTTTAAAAACATAAATAAAAGGCATTGTAATTTACAATGCCAATAGCTTAAACTCGCATAACTGCAAGACCTATTGCATTGCAAATGCTTGTTATGGATGTGAATAGCCTTCATCGGAAAAGGAAAATTCAGCTCGTGTAGAAATCCTTTGTGCCTCTGGTTTGTGGCCATCGGAGGTTTTCATTGTTTAAGTACCTTGTGGGCTTAATTAGCTCTCACTGTAGTTGCACTGAGTCAGTTGGCTTGTCTACTTGTCCATCCACCTTTTATCATTAAAAACCTTACTCCACCAGTAGCAGGGTGTTGGTTACATTCTGGCAAGGAGCTGCTTCTCTCTGTTCAACAGTTTAAGAAGTAATGGATAAAAGTATGTAAATTTCAGTTCCCTCAGGGAGTAGAAAGGGGAATGCAATTTCAAGGCTGACATGATCCCTTTTTTCCCTTCCGGTGCCTCTACTAGCTATATAGCAATGAGTTTAGGGGTCAACTGTGGAATTTAGACAGCAGACTACCCTGTAGCAAAACATTGAGTGGTGCCTCATCCATGTACTTGCTTTGAGCTGGTTTTGCTTCAGAAGGCCATATGCAGCTGTCAGAGTTTGCCGTTCTGTCTCCCTCCACCGTTCTGCAGTGGAGCCGGCTTAATGCTGTTGACACCAAAGAGTGAATTGGTGATTGCTGCCTCATTTACTACATGTTCAGCATTGGAGATGGACAGCTTGAAGTAGTAAAATATTTTGTCTACCTGGGACTGACTGAAACCAACATCTTAAAATGGGCCACTCATACACAAAAGAAATTGAAAGATCTGAAGCCTCATCAAATGCCATTCTCAGATTTGCTTTTTTTTCCCCCGCAACTCATTAGCTGAGTTTGTTCAAGCCACAATAGGACTCCAAACTGTATAAAGGTGCCTGAGTTACGGGGCCTGGAGAAATATTCAACCAAAATTGGAGTCCAAGAAAGCAAATTCTGAAAGTCCCTTCTTCTGCTTCTGGCAGGGTTCCCCACCGTTGCTCTAGATTGCTGCATTGAATTTAATTCCATTCAAATCATATGCCAAATGCCACTATTCAAATACAGACCAAAGAGACGGAAAATGAATGGGTACAACCTTGTAAATAAAGCATGGAAGGAACATTTCACCATGCACAATAAATCCAACTAGGCCACCGCATGGGAGAAAGAATTCAAACGTCTTGAGTTCATTCTGTGTCCTGAAACTCCAAGCCTGGGCATAGTGACCAAAGAATGAAATAACGAAATTGTATTTAAAAGCTTCCTTAAACTCCTGCAACACAAGATCAAACCATTAGAGTACTTCAAACCAGCTGGATTTTTCGGTCTGTGCGCCTTATCACCCGCAACCATACTTGAAGACATTTACTACCTTCACTGAGCGGAGAGTATTCACCATTGCTGCCCTCCTGCTGATGGCGCTGCTCAAGAAAAAAAGCCTTGTAGCCTCTGACTAATGTGCTTGGTGCCGCATAGAATATCTGTCCCACTTCCTGTTGACCTGCCTTCAATATGCATCAATCTGAGGAAACACGATGAAGTACATATCAACCAAAGAACAGTTAGATTGACAGCAAGATCGTATTCTACCTGTGACTTAACCAAGACAACAACAAGATTCATGAGTTCCTGTTCAAAAGCCGGGACAGAAGAGAAAATTAATTCTCCAGTATTAGGGGTGTCTTTCATAGATTCACATGCCTGAATCATTCCCCGTCGTCGGAGTGGGAGTCCCACGGTACATAAAATAGCAATAATATGCCATAATTATACAGTAAATACCATTAGAATAAACCAGGAAGTAAAGTAGCCAAGCTACAGTAGGAAAAAAACTTCCACATCTATGACTATCATAGTCATTTTGTATAGTCCAAACTACAGCCAATCAGGCGCCAGCACCCACCAGAATGTTCTCCCCAGAGGCTCAGGCTCTCAGATTTTCTACCGCACGTCGTGTGAAGGGAGTCTCCCTGAGCTCTGCTCAGTTTCTTTGGAATTTCTCTTTCTGGTAAAATGTCTTCAAGGAAGTCTCTGTTCAGAGCCTGCGAATCCTGTGGTAAGCTCCGGCTTTTCAAAGAGGATCCTCATGAGAAATGTATATATTGTCTCTACCCAGATCATCTAGTCAAAGACTGTAAGATCTGCAGGAAATGTCCTCCAAAGACCCTAAGAGACAGGGAGGGTCGATTGCTTTTGTGGCTACAAAGGCTAACGGATTCTGATAAGGCTGTGTCTGATGTGGACAGTATTGCCTCGGGTTCCACTTCAGTATCTAGGAAGAGGCCTGCGTCTGAACATCAACCATCTTCTGAGGCTAAGGTTGCTAAGAGAAATCAACCTACAAAGGGTTCTGACAAACCTTCATGTTCAAAGACTGCCTCTTCAGGCAAGGGCTTAGAGAGTTCTTCTCATAAAAAGCCCGCCAAGACTGTGCCTCAAAAAACAGTCCAGAGTTCTTCTCAGGACTCGTCTTTTCAGACACCTTCCACTGTCAGCTCGTCGACGAAGACCTCCGCCGATGCTTCATCCACGTCGACGATGACCTTCTCATCTCCTAAATCGTCTATGATTATGACGACGGCGGCGTCTTCCCCAACTATGGTCTATGTTACGGTAAGGCCTATCTCGTCGACGACGGCCGTCGGCGATTCCTCGTCGACATCGAGTCTGAAAGCCTTGCCGTCATCGAGAAGATCGGCAGCGACAATATCGTCGACGGCGCTGCCACCGACGAAGGTCATTCCGACGACGACTAGCGTCCCGTCGACGAAGGCCTCCCCGTCGACGATTAAGATCCCGTTGACGAAGATCAATCCGTCGACGACGGCCATCCAGTCGTCGACGATCATACCGTCGACGAAGAACATACCGTCGACGAGGAGCATACCGTCGACGGAGATGAAACCGTCGACGAAGGGCGTACCGTCGACGAAGGGCGTCCCGTCGACGAAGAGCGCACCGTCGATGAAGGGTGTACCGTCGACGAGGGACGTACCGTCGACGAAGGGTGTACCGTCGACGAGGGATGTACCGCCCACGAATGGCGTACCGTCATCGAAGGCTGTCCCGTCGACGAAATCCATCCTGTCGACGACAATTTCAAAGGCATCTATAATATCGGCCACTGACACATCGGAAAACGCGCCGACGACGCCGCAGTTTTCATCCTGTACAGCGTTGCAAGTATGGTCTCCGTCTACGGTTTTTGTTACACCAAAACCGACGACGCAAGTTCCTGACCGTCTTTTGGACTCGGATAGTGAGGAAGAAACAGATCAGAGGTTTGGAGTGGCTACAAGTCCTTCTGAATTGAATATCCAGTTGAAGGAGGATGAGCAGGAGGAAGATCATCCAGCGGTGCAGATGCCGTCCCAGGTGGATTCCTTGCCACTCACTCAAGTGCCTATGGCTTTACTGTCCAATCTCCAATACATGTTGGACGATTACTACAGGAGGTTTCCACCTTCAGAACCAGCGGGCTCAGAGCCGACTACTCCTAATACTGAGGTTCCGACACCAAATTTGCAGCTAGTACTTCCTACATCGCCTGCTTCACAGGTACAGGCGGAAGGAGCCGACCCTTTGTCTTCTGAGGAGGAGGAACAAAGGGAGGAAGGTGAGGTTCAAGATGAGTCGGAGTGGGATGAATATCAGGAGCACACACCTTCCCCTTCGCGCCAAGCAGCTTCGATTTCTCCACCGGTGGACGTGGTTGGCTTCCATCTCTTGATGGAACGCGCCACTAAACGTTTTCATATAGATATGGAACATAAAGAGCAGGATTGTTTTCTTTATGACTTTAAAGACCAACCAAAGAGACAGGTTAAGTCTATTCCCATTATTGATTTCATCTGGCAGGAGGGAATTAAGGTCATGGCAACACCAGCATCCATTCCTCCAGTCCTACCACGTTTGGAAAAGAAGTACAGGGCACCAGACAAATCTCCAGCATGCCTTATAGGACAGCCGAAACTGGACTCTGTAATAATTCAAGCGGCACAGAAGAGGGCTAGGAATCCTTCGGCCCAGCTGACGGCCCCTCCTGACAGGGATGGCAAACGCTTGGATTCTATAGGAAAACGCGTCTCTACAATGGCGGCTACGACAGTCCGAGCGGCAAATTCATTGGCCATATTAGGAAGATATGACCGGCAAATGTGGTCTGATATCGCACCATATCTTGATCTTCTGCCTGAACCTTCAAAGACTGAGGCGCTCAAGATCCTTCATGAAGGCCAAAGAATCTCGGAGGAGATTATTGATTCAGCTGTGGATGTGGCCTCAACAGGTTTTCGGCAGCTGGCAGGAGCTGCAGTTCTTCGCCGGCAGGGTTGGCTGCGATCTACTTCTATTAGGCAAGAAGTACAACATAAAGTACTGGATTTACCATATGATGGTGAATATCTGTTTGGACCTCAGGTAGAAGAAGCCTTGCAAACTATAAAGAAGGATTCTGAAACTGCGAAATCCTTAGTGTCTCTTCAATTTCGAAAGCCGCCCTTTCGAGGAGCGAGAGGACGGGGAGTGTCCTCTACCAGAGGTGAATATGGCCAGCAATCCTCTTACAGGCAAAATAACCAAAGGTACCAGACTCAACGCTATCAGTCTTACAACCAAAGAAAGCCTTCCTATCCCCAAAACAAGGGTAGAGCAAGTTACCGTGGAAAAGATAAAAGACAATGAAATTTTTCACCTGCCGCCACCGCTGCCCTATTCAAAAGAAAAAATTGGAGGGCGAATATCCAAATTTTACTCAAGTTGGCAGTCAATAACATCAGACAAATGGGTCCTAGACATAGTGTCCAGGGGTCATGCCCTAGAATTCGAGAGATTTCCCCCAAACGTTTCTCCAAAAGGACCCCCCCCAGCTCACCTGAAGGAATTATTTGCTCAAATCAGAATAATGATGCAGAAGGGAGCGATCGAGAGCGTGCCTCAAAAGATGAGAGGAATGGGGTTTTACTCCAGATTCTTTCTGATAAAGAAAAAGAATGGAGAGTGGCGCCCGATTCTAGATCTTCGCGCTCTGAACAAATACTTGAAAAAATTGACATTCAGAATGTTATCGCTCCAGGAAATATTGCATCTTTTGGCAGCAGGGGATCACATGGTCACATTAGATCTCCAAGATGCGTATTTCCATATTCCAATTCTACCTCGTCACAGAAAGTTCCTGCGCTTCAGGGTGGCTGGCAGGGATTACCAATTCAAGGTTCTTCCCTTTGGACTACGATCGGCGCCAAGAGTTTTCACCAAGGTTCTGGCTGCGGTAGCGGCGCATCTCCGACTACAGGGAATCCAAATATTCCCATACTTAGACGACTGCCTTATAAAGGCCAATTCTCGAGCAGTCGTTCATTCGCATCTGCAACAGTGTCTACACCTGTTCAAATCCCTGGGCCTCTCCATCAACCACGAAAAATCCAAAATGCAACCGTCACAAAGACAAGCCTTCTTGGGAGCAACTTTGGACACTCAGGAACTTCGGGCCTTTGTCTCGGAGGAAAGGCAACTCAGGATAAAGGACATGGCACAGAAACTGTTGTCAAAAAAGTCAGTTTCTGTTCGGATATTCAAATCCTTTCTGGGGATGGTCTCTTCTTGCATCCCATTGCTACCGAACTGTCGCCTCAGAATGAGGCCCCTACAGGAAGAACTGACCCAGCAATGGCTACAGGTCTCAGGAATGTGGCATCTCAATGTGGTCTTGGCACAACTTATGCGTCATCCTTTCGAACCCATTCACAAGGCTGACCTCAAATATCTCTCGTGGAAGGTGGCATTGTTACTGGCGTTGACTTCCGCCAGAAGAGTCAGTGACCTCCAGGCCTTTACAATCCAACAGCCTTTTCTACAATTTACGAGCGACTCTGTAGTGCTCCGCACTAATCCAAAGTACATTCCCAAGGTACCCTTGGAATTCCACCTCAATGAGCCTATAATTCTGAAAACATATTTTCCTAATCCGCAATCACAAGCAGAAAAAGCATTGCATACCTTGGATGTCAAGAGATGTCTTAAATTCTACCTGCAGAGAACATCCGCCTTGCGCTCTTCCAATCAGCTGTTCATCACTTACGGGACTATTCGTAAGGGGCAGGCAGTCTCTAAACAGACAATTGCAAGATGGATTTCGTCTGCCATTGCCTTTTGCCATACGCAAGCGGGACGACCGCTGCAAACAGCTCCTAGAGCTCATTCCACAAGAGCAATATCTTCATCAACGGCTTTGTTTGCTGGAGTTCCAATTCAGCAAATTTGCAGAGCGGCTACTTGGGCTAGTCGCCATACATTTACAAAGCATTACTGTCTGGAGACAGCCAGCGAAGCAGACACGTCTGTGGGTCGAGCAGTCCTGCGGAACCTTTTCAAATAAGGTGAGCCTCTGTTTCCCACCTCCTTTTTCACTGTCAGGCTCTGTTTATGCTATGTTTGTTACATTTGCTTGCAGAACTGTATTCTACTACACGTAGACAATATGTGTATATTCTATAATACTGTTTTATGTACTATTCACTGGCAAGCTGGACAAACATGCTCATCTGCCTGACAAGGATGTACTGCTAGCTACTCTGATTCAGGCATGTGAATCTATGAAAGACACCCCTAATACTGGAGAAGAACAATAGTTACTTACCTGTAATCTGTGGTTCTCCAGTATTGGTGTCTTTCATAGATTCACATGCAACCCGCCCACCTCCCCTCAGAGGCTCTGTTAGGCTAATTGGGTTACCTTCACTCCTTGCGAGAAAATCTGAGAGCCTGAGCCTCTGGGGAGAACATTCTGGTGGGTGCTGGCGCCTGATTGGCTGTAGTTTGGACTATACAAAATGACTATGATAGTCATAGATGTGGAAGTTTTTTTCCTACTGTAGCTTGGCTACTTTACTTCCTGGTTTATTCTAATGGTATTTACTGTATAATTATGGCATATTATTGCTATTTTATGTACCGTGGGACTCCCACTCCGACGACGGGGAATGATTCAGGCATGTGAATCTATGAAAGACACCAATACTGGAGAACCACAGATTACAGGTAAGTAACTATTGTTCTTAAAAGCAATCATAAATACCCAAAACTCCTATGTAGTACTATAATTCTGAGAAATCGCTATCTAAAGAAAACTTTAAAGCTAACATTTTCAGAATAATTGCAGTATATCCATTTCTCCTTCCTTCCTTTTTTTGAAGGAACCTCAAAACGAACATTAAGATCTATTGTTTTCCCACCTTTCATTGTCCTTCAGCTGGACCTTTGAAGAAAATGCAAGATGAATTTATATGACTTTACTGTTTTTCTTCTTTCTTTTCTTCCTTTACCCTACCTCTTATTTTTTCCTTTATTCTTGTTTTTAGATTAATTTGTAAATGTAAGTTTTTGCCCCAAAAGCAATTTAGCCCAAATCACCTTCCATGAATCAAACCATATCTTAGACAATAAGTTATGTCTCCACCAAGTTCTCTGCCGGCCGTTTTAACGCTGAGGTGTTCATCTTCAATGCCAAAAGCATGGCATTTATTGACATGTTGCTGATGACTTACAAGCCGAGAAAGGCTTTGGTTCAGAGTTTGGAGCCTGTGCTTTCAATTTTGCATCTTCTTTAGGGGATTATGCAGGCTTCGAAGCGTCTTAAACATCTTGGCAGGGACACTTCACAGATTAGTTCTTTGGAGAGTTCACCTCATAGTGCGAAATGTCTGCTGTATCCTTTGTATCAGTATTCTGCCTTCATCTGTGATGTAAATACTTGCTTGCCCGGAAAGGCGAGAAATACGCTGAACTTTGGGCTCCTTTCATAGCATTGTTATTGAAAGTTCTTTGTGAGGTCACTTGCCCCACCTCCTACAAGTGCTACGTTTAAAACCTCCTACTACGGATTGAGTGAGGCCCCTGCTAGGCGAGCAGGAAGGCCTCACTCAATTGTTGCGATTGAGCGATTGTTCTTGGGGTCACTATGCAGCTTTTGACATCTTGGTACGGATCCCCTTTTGTTTTACTTACCTTCTCTTTTAGGGGTGGGTGGGATTAGTTTTTCTATTTGTTGTTCCCCTTTTCAGGTGGGCTCTCGTTTTGGGACCAGCATTGTCCTTTGAATATACATGCCGTTCTGACTTGCTAGCCTTGATTCTGTGTGTTGCCAGCCTCCGGGATGTCTGCTTTAACACGGCAAACCATGTACACACTCAATGCATTGTATTTAGCCGCCGGCCCCTTTGGTTGTAGGCGATTGGCTGTGTGCAAATGTCGAGTCACCTGCCAAATAACCCAATAAACAGATTTGTTCCATAAATACTTGCTTGGAACCCTTATCACCTTCAAAGTCGAACTTGGATGATATTTCACCCTTTTCGCTGCTTGAAGTGCAGATGGGACCTCTTATAGCTTCTCCTTGGAAAATGTAAATGTTTTTTCACGGAAGTCACTAAGAAAGCTGCAGAGTTCCTTTGCATACCAGTGTCATCAAAGCAGGTCATAACTATTGTGATTTTTGAGACTTTAGAAATTACTGCAGCACCTACAAATAATGTGTTCGTGCACAAGTTTGTTGTAGCCTTTCATGAATGGGCTCCTCACTCCTGCTTCAAAATCTTGTCCTAAAAGAGGAAATAGTATTTTGGGCCTCCCCCCAAAAATTGTGTTTCTTAAACAAAGGTAGCTTTCAGATTTGTTAAAGGTTAGAATGTGTCTGTTTAAGCCTAGGGCTCATACTGCCTTAGGAAAGATGGTCAGTTTTTCTTACCTTGTAAATGTCCTATAGTTGACATTTATAAAGCTGCTTATTGTTATTCACTTTATAAAATCATAAAACATTATTGTATTAATTCAGACGCTGGGTTACATTGTTCATGTAAGCTGCCCTGAATGTTTTTTCCATTTTAGTTTTTCAACGTATTACTATCGTGTAGCAGACATAAATACAACATACTCTAAACAATGGAGAGAGTGAGAAGAAATAGGAAAGCCCCTCCTCCATCCCTTTATTACTATATTCAGCAGAGAGAACGAGCATTCCTCGTCCTTGGGTTCCCACCGAAGATGCTGAGTGCATCTGAGGTGTGCTACAATGCATGATTACTCCAGTATTGGAACTTTAATAGATTCACATGCCTGAATCCTTTCCCGTCGTCTAGACGGGAGTCTCCGGTACATAAAAAAGCAATGCTTAGTAGTATAGCAAACTGAAAAGAGGCCTAGACCCGTTTCCCTTTTGCAACCCATAGCCTTTGTTATGTAAAAAGGCACAAACTTTTCCCTTAACCAATCAGAGCTCCCCACCCTCTAGAACTGGGATTTGAGTTCTCTCTTTTTCCACTTTTTCCATATTTGAAGTTCCCTATTCTCCTACCATTGCTGACAAGTAGAAAAAAGGATTATTTAGAGCTTGTGCCACCTGCTCTAAAAAAAAGGCTTTATACAGATGACCCTCATAAAGACTGCAAATACTGCTTCTATCCAGACCATCAAGCAAAGGATTGTAAGGTATGTCGAACCTTCTCAAATAAGAGCTTGAGAGATCGTGAGGGAAGACTACTACTCTGGCTTCAGAAGGTTAAATCCAGGAAGGAGATCCTCTCAATTGAGAGTGAGGAGTCGTCCTCTTCATCTAGGAGATCTCAAAAAAGGAGCAGATCTCCTCAGGCTCATACCTCAGGTGAGAGACCTGAGAAGGCCCCAAAAAAGACCACTCCAGGGTCTTCAGGGCGCAGTCTCTCAAAATCTCCTTCAGACAAAACTAAGGAGAAGAAGGGTTCTGCTTTAGAGGCGAAACAAGTGAAGAAAGCTACCTCAGAGCCTTCAAAGTCTCCTCCCAAAATCAAAATTACCATCAAGAAATCATCTTCTACACCTTCTGAGGGGAAGGAGAAAAGATCTGTGTCATAGACAAGAAAAATCACATCATCGTCGACGAAGACGGCGTCGTCGTCAACGAAATCTGAGGTAAAGGCTATATCTAATATAGTGGAGAAGTGTGGCTCACTGGTTAGAGCAGGCATACCCTGAAGCAGAGGTCAGACCCGGGACCAGGGTTCAATTCCCGACGCGGCAGGGTCTTGAGCTCAAATGTCCACGGACTCGATAATTCTCGCTTCGGTGCCTGACCTAATCATGGGTTCACACTCTGCAACTCTGGGCATTAAGCTTGCTTAATCTCCACAATGGCCCCCCTGCGGCGGGATGCCTGGCTTTCACCTTGGGGATGCCCTGTAGGGGCTATCTCACAGGGAAAAGCCAGGACGGGTTCCCAAGGCAAGCGCTTAGAGACCCCTGGGTGATAAGCGCTATATAAATCCAATATACAATACAATACAATCTAAGGCTGTTTCGCCGTCAGCACTTCCACCGTCGCCGACGATGTCGCCGACGAGTCCTTCGACGACTATGGCACTGACGACGACCCTGACTACACTCGCATCATGGACTGGATCATCGGCGGCGACGACCACGGGACCCTCGATGACGACTGTGACTACAATGTCGACGGTAGAGTCGACGATTATGATTTCGTCGACGATCTCGTCGACGGGCTCGTCGATGAGGGAAAACCCCCCGGAAAAGCGTTTTTTCGGCTTGGAAAAGAACCATTATGCCGGAAATTACGTCTCCAAGTAAGGTGTCGCCTTTATTTGCATCTCACCTTCTAGAGGAAGAAGATTCAAAGGACGAAGATGATGGTGATCCTTTTGGATATGCTAGTAGCCCATCCCAACTAAGGGTAAAATACCAGGAAGAGGACTCGCAGGATGAGTATGAAGAATTTCAGGATCATCCCCAACAACAACACCACCAGGAACAACGCGAGGAGATGACAAGTGTACTATCTTCTTTATTAAAGGATCTTCAATTCATGCTTGAGGATTATAAGAAAAGATATCCTGCACCTCAGGCCTCTAAGGACATTTCTGAGATTACACCTCGACCACGCTCTGTACCAAGTATGCCAGTGCGTAGGCGGGAGATCTTTCCAGAGCCTCTCCCTAAATCTCCGCCACCAAGACCTCAGCAGGATCCTGACACTACTGATGATGATCAGGAAGAGGGGGAGATTACGGATCCTAGTAACTAGTTGGATGATTAACTCATTCCTTCACCTTCGTCTCCCTCACCAAAACCTGTAGATTCCCCACCAGAGGACATTGGTTGTTTTCATAACCTGATGGAAAGGGCCACTAAAAGATTTGCCCTTTCCATGGTGGAGGATAAAGCTGAGTGTTTCCTATATGACTTTAAAGAAACACATCGTAGGTCTGTTCGGTCCTGTAAGTCATATTTGGGAAGAAGGCCTAAAGGTGATGGAATCACCGGCTACAGTCACTCCAGTGCTTGCAAGACTGGATAGAAAATATAAAGCGCCTGCAGATGCTCCCGCCTGTCTTTTGCGTCACCCCAAACCGGGCTCGGTTATTACACAAGCAGAAGTCGAAAAATCCGTCGGCTCTGATTACGGCACTCCCAGACATAGAGGGAAGGAGGCTGGACAACGCGGGTAAAAGATTCTCCTTGATGTCAGCTTTGCTAGAGAAAGCTGCGACTGCCCTGACCATCCTAAATTGATACTTGTATAGCGCACTACTCACCTGCAAGGGTCTCAAGGCGCTTGTACGAAGATACGATAGGCAAATGTGGTGCGACCTGCTCCCATATATTGATCGTGTGCCAGAAGCGGAGAGGCAGGAAGCCAGGAAGATTCTTCAAGAAGGGGAGAGGACTTCGGCGAAAGTCATAGATTGCGCTATGGATATAGCGACAACGGCTTTCAGGTCTCTAGGAGGAGCAGCAGTGCTGCACAGACAAGGATAGTTGAGAGCAACAGCTTTTAGACCAGAGGTCCAGAATAAAATCTTGTATCTTCCTTTCAACGGGGAAGACTTGTTTGGCAAGCATGTGGATGACACCCTTCAAAGTATCAAAAAAGATATTGATACTGCTAAAGCTTTGGGAATTCTACAATATAGAAAAGTTCCTTTTCGAGGCTCTAAGGGTAGGGGTCAACCATCTTACAGAGGAGGATATCAACAAGGCAGATATTCCTCTTATACCACCTCTTCTCAGCCCTACCATCAGCAGTATACACAGCGACAATCTGGAGGTTTTACCAAATCCACTCCAAGAGGTAGAGGAGGTCGTCAGGGGAAAGACAACGCCCGACGACAATGACAACCTTCAGGTTCCGACTACACCTATTCTACTGGGATCATATGTTCCCCTGGGGGCAAAGATTGCTCATTTTCTTCAAAATTGGCAGGAAATAACTACGGACCAGTGGGTCCTCCACATTATTCAATTCGGCCACACGCTAGAATTTTTACAAACACCCCCTTGTACGCCACCGATGCATCACAAGGTCAACCATTTCTATCAAATCCGGAAGGAGATTCGGACAATGCTCCAAAAGGGAGCAATTGAACCGGTGCTGAACTCCCAAAGAGGAAAGGGGTTTTAATCCTGATTCTTTTTAGTCAGAAAAAACATCCTCAAGTGGCGTCCTATTCTGGATCTCAGATCACTGAACACCTTTCTCAAGAAGCAGTCTTTCAGGATGGTTTCTCTTCAGGACATCCTTCTACTATTGAACCCCGGGGATCATATGACTACCTTAAACCTACAGGATGCGTACTTTAATGTCCCCATCTATCCTTCCCACAGGTAGTGCCTATCCTTCCCACAGGTAGTACCTTCGGTTCAGGGTAGCCGGAGAACATTACCAATTCAAGGTAATGCCATTCAGCCTGAAATCAGCCCAAAGAGTGTTCACAAAATGCCTGGCTCCAGTTGCGGCTGTCTTAAGGAAACAGAAACATCAAGTTTTTCCTTACCTAGACGACTGGTTAGTCAAGGCACCATCTGAAGCACTAGCCAGAGCGTCAACAAGGGCTTGCATAGATTTGTTCACCAGACTGGGATTGACTCTACACGAGGAGAAATCCTCCCTTCATCCAAACAAACGGATCACTTTTCTGGGAGCAATTTTGGACACAGAGAGAAACAAGGCATTTCCCTCCAAAGAAAGACAGCTAAAGATTGTGTCTCACTTCCAGGAGTTTCAAAAAAGAAAGTATCTTTCAGTACGCATGTACAAATCATTACTGGGGATAATGTCTGTTAGACCTGCCAGCCCTTTGGGTGGTCCCTCCTAATTATTTTTTTTTTTTATCCCCTTTTTACCTTCTGTATTTTTCCTGTGTGTCCACTACATTTTTTTCCTGGTGTTGAACCTAGGTCTCTGGGCGCCTCATTGTTACTTTTTACTAATGCGGCACAGGTACTCTTGTAAAATGAAGGAAGTGTAAAAGGTCACCCACAAAATGGTGGCCTGCCAACTGTCAAAGTTTTACCTCAGAGCCATGGCCATAGGCTAACATTAGGAGGATCTTCTTGTCACTTCTGGTGGCCTGGGGCTAGGTTATAAAAGGGAGCTGACTGGTCGGCCATTTTGGTCATCACACAGATCTGACAGGAGTGCAGACTACGGGGTATGAGGAAGGCTGATCCTGACCAGGATGATGGTTCTGTTCTGAAGAGCTGCTGCCGGTGTGGTGAATCTGCCTCCCTACCTGTTGAACTGACCCAGCTGTGGGAGAGACTGAGGGGACCCAGTATCCCTGTGAAAGAGAGATAACTGAACTTCAAACCCCGCCCCCCCTCCCCTCCTTGAACCTCGAGAACGCCAGGTCACAGAGGGACATCCTTTCGCCTGAGACCAAGGTGGTGAGTGAGAGTCCTGCAGGGTCCTGCGCTGCTGCTGTTCCCTCTAGTGGAGTGAAAACAGACTGTGGGGCATTTAAGACCTTATCTGACCCTAGCCCCCACGTGAAGAAGAGGGGGAAGTGGGATTTCTACATCGATACCTTGATTCTCTCCAAAGTTTGCTTAGCGAGAGCCATTGCTCCCTGTGGTGCCGCTGAACTCCTGTGAAGCGGGAACGCCGGACTAGCTTTCCAGTGAGAAGCGTGAGAGTTGGCTGGGGCGGGTCCCGTATTGTGAGAGAACCGCCCCGTTGAACTCTGCCTGGGCTGGTAGACAGTTACATATTGCCAGAAGAACGGGGCTGGCGCCAGAGTTGAGAAGCGGCCGGCTTCCCTGAGGCGGTGTCGCGTGAGGAGGAGGAGTTCGCCCTCTCTCGGTGGGTGTGTGGAGAGGGAGGCGCGGGGGCAGCAGAGCACCAGGAATTGAGGTGTGCTCTGCCTCCAGGGGGAATCTGCCTTTGTGAGCCTCTCGTAAATCAACTGGGCCATAAAGAGCCCTCGAGACTCCCGAGAGGAAAGGCTTGATCCCCCAAACGGCCAGCACTGGGCGGACCGGCCGCTCGAACGCCTCCGTCAGAAGTAAGCTGGGATATGGAGCGGGGAGGGAGGAGTGAGACCCACGGATCCCTCTGCTGGGCCTGGTGAATACCTAGACTTCCCGCCTAATAGAAGTTGAGTGCATGAGGGGGACTGAGGGGCTGTATTCAGCGGAGCTACACAGGGAGGTCTCTCGAACTTTGTAAGTGATAAGCGAACCAAGGAACAACTGCTGTTCCAACTGTAGCAATGCAAATAATGGTGAAGTAACCAACTATAGGCAGGGTTATTCACGAGATTGGAGCCGCACCTTATCTAACTAAATGCATGAACTGTGATCCTTTCCTAAAACCAATGTCTATATTCGGAAAGGTGAATGTAAATTTTGGATTTGATTTCAAGTTGAAATGTTTCAATGAGAATTAACTGGCTTCTCCATTCCAGCACTAGTTTGCTAGACAATTGAAACAACCATCTGCTAATTCCATAATTCTGCCTTGTTATCAATCTGCCTCAGGACCTCACCCTAACCTTTAAAATATTTAAATGGACTATTACATGAAAAAGGGATCTGTTTGAATTCATCCTGATGATTAATTGAATGACTAAGTGAGGTTCACTAGAGATATATAATTTGTGCCATGTCCTAGAGTCACAGAAATAGGAACATTCAATGTAAAATGATGGCATGTTAAGGCTTATGCAACTGAATCCAAGTATAAAAAAGAGAAGATAAAGCTTTTCTATTTTTCTAAAGTGAAGGTGTAGTGTCATTTTTGAGTGGAAGTACGCTGTGCTACTGTATTGAGTGTGACGCAAGTGCAACAGTTCACCTTAGAGTTAGGCCTTACCACCTGAGCCAGGCTACCCTAGGTGGACCGGGAATCTCAGGTCCAACAATGTCATCTTGCATACCCCTCGTTCCTCACTGCAGACTAAGAATGCACCTGTTGCAAGAGTAACTCGACCTTCAATGGCGTCAAGCGGAGGGATCCTTCTAAGATGTGATCCAAGTGACACCGGTCATGAGAAAGGTAGCAGCATAGTGGACACAACAACTAAATGTCTCTCAAGGGCTCTCGTTCCTTGCAGAACCAGCCCCAATGGTAGTGACTACAGATGCGTCCCTAGAAGGGTGAGGAGCTTTTCTTCAGGACCTTCAAGTCAGCGGTCGTTGGAAGTTGCAAGAACAACAATTGCACATAAACTTGCTAGAACTCAGAGCAGTATGCCACGCATTGTTGGCTTTCCTGCCAAGGATAAAAGGTTTGTCGGTGTTGATAAGAACGGACAACACGACTGCGATGCACTACTTAAACAAACAGGGAGGAACAAGATCGCTCTCCCTCTCTCAGGAGGCCCCAAAAATATGGGAATGGGCTCTACAGCAAGGAATATCCATGTCAGTAGAACATCTCCCCGGAGATCAGAACACCAAAGCAGATACCCTCAGCAGGCCCAAATCATCCTGCCACGAGTGGGAGTTGGACCGAGGAGTCCTGGACAATGTTTTCAGAACATGGGGGAGACCAACAGTAGACCTTTTTGCCACAAGGGAGAACAAGAAATGCCGGTTCTTCGCAAGCTGGCTTCCCCAGTTGGGGTCCTGGGGGAATGCGTTTTTGATGGCATGGTCCCTTTTCTTTGCCTACGCTTTTCCTCCTATTCCCCTCCTGCCGCGAGGGATTGCGAAAATCAAGAAAGAACCGTGCAGGCTCATCCTGATAGCCCCAGGGTGGCCCAGGCTACACTGGTTCACAGAGCTTCTGCTACTGTCGAAGAGTCAACCAATCCGCCTCCAATCGATGTCATCACTTCTGACTATGTCCCGGGGACAAGTGCTCCATCCGGACCCGAAATCCTTGCGCTTAGCAGCCTTTTTCTTGAGCACTGTGAGTTTCGACACCTGAATATTTCAGCAGAATGTAGAAACATCCTCTCTAAGGCTAGTGCGGATAGCACAAACAAAACCTACAAGATGAAGTGGAAGAGATTTTGTCTCTGGTGTTAAAGGAATAAGATCCATCCTCTGACTGCGGCACCACATTAAATTATTCCATACATCTTGCTGTTAGCTAAGTCTGGATTGCCTCATGCATCTCTAAAGGTGCATTTAGCCGCAATATCCCGTTACAGGAGGTCTGCCTCAGGTCCCTCCATATGGTCATCAAGGATCATCAAACAGTTTATGAAGGGATTATTCAGAGTTTTTTCTCCAATAAAGCCTCCACCACTGCTCTGGAATCTCAACATAGTGTTGTCACAATTGATGAAACATCCTTTCAAGACTATCCACAGGGCGGACCTTAAGTTCCTATCATGGAAGGTGACGCTTCTCATTGCTCTAACTTCAGCGAGAAGAGTAGGAGAGGTGCAGGCTCTAACGATTCAAGATCCTTTTCTACAGTTTAAAGAAGACAGACTGATTCTTAGGACTAATCCTAATTTTATTGCTAAAGTGACAACTGACTTTCATTTGAATGAACCATTGGTTTTAAAACGTTTCTTTCCTCAACCAACAATGGCAGCGGAAAGAGTTTTGCATTCGCTAGACGTTCAAAGATGCCTCAAATTCTATCTAAGAGACTAAGAGTGTTCGCAAATCTTCACAGCTCTTCGTCGCTTTCACTGCACCCAGGAAAGGTTTCCCTTTATCAAAACGAGGGATTGCCAGGTGGATTTCCAGTGCGATTGTCTCCGGTCATCAGGCTGCTGGAAAACCTCTAGGCACACGAATTTGTGCCCATTCGACGAGAGCAGTGTCCACATCCATTATTTGGAGGAGGGCCAATCCAGGATATCTGCAGAGCAGCGACCTGGGCATGTACGCACACCTTTACCAGGCACTACTGCTTGGAGGCGGCCGCAGAGTCAGAAGCAGCAGTGGGAGAAGCGGTGCTGAGAAATATCATCCAGTGATTTTGAGCTTTTTTCTTTTCATCCCTCCATCCTTTTCTTTTGGTTGCAAAGACACATTTATTGTATTTTGCTATGCTTGATTATATTCTTAATACATTAAATGAGGAGAAAATGTAAGAGACAAATGTGCTTTGTGATATCACTGCTCGCTACTCTGATTCAGGCATGTGAATCTATGAAAGTTCCAATACTGGAGTAAGAAAACAAGTTACTTACCTGTAACTGTAGTTCTCCAGTGTTGGAAGCTTTCATAGATTCACATGCACCCACCCTCCTCCCCTGAGAGCCTCATCTTAGATTTAGCACGAAAAGTGTTCTTTATGCACAAGTGCGTGAAAATCTGAGGGCAAACAGTTCTCTCAGGAGTGTTCTAGAGGAGCTCTGATTGGTTCAGGGAAAAGTTTGGGCCTTTTTTACATAACAAAGGCTATGGGTTGCAAAAGGGAAATGGGCCTAGGCCTCTTTACAGTTTGCTATACCACTAAGCATTGCTTTTTTATGTACCGGACACTCCCGTCTCGATGACGGAGAATGATTCGGGCATGTGAATCTATGAAAGCTTCCAATACTGGAGAACTACAGTTACAGGTAAGTAACTTGTTTTCTTACAGTAGATGTGGGTTCTTCTTGTGACTTAGTGAATTTGTGAGTATATTTTAAAACTACATCCAGGATATCCGCCCCTAGGGAAAATATTTTAATTGGTGATTCCTTGCGTAGAACCCGCAGGCCTTAAATTTAGGTAAAAAAAGACTGGGTATTTGAGCCAATTGTAAACTACACCGCATTTGAGCACTTTTTACTCACGACCACCACTTAACCCTCAAAAACATCCAGCTCCGCTTTAATCAGGTGTCATAGCACACCCTGGAAACATTCAAAGACCAGGGTGGGAATCCTATGATAAAGCATGTCACCTACTAGGTAGATGAGTGAGGGTTCTTTTACAAAACCTTAGGGTTTCCTTAGGCAGTACAAACACCTGGTACATCCACTTGAAGTGTAGGGATAGGTGTGTATCTTATACAGACCTGTTTTTTTAGTTTTGATTCTATTAGTGGTAGGGTCCACACACTCCCAGTTCTCTCATTTGGATTCATATTGGCACGTCGAGGCTTCACCATGGAGATGGCAGTGGTGACACATCTGAGAAAGTCAGGAGGCTTCAGATTGCTTAAAAGTCAGCTCGCCGGATATAGTGCCACACCACCTGCAGATAACAATCAGTGCTTATTTTGAGCCGGTGATTGGTGGTGGGGGCCACTGGTGCTCATTTTTGGGGCCAGTGGGGTCCACAACACTCATTTTTAGGTTTTGCCTGGGGCACGGAGCGTTAGCTCCGCCCCCAGGAGAAATCTCTAGTCTTCAGTAAGGGACTCTTGAATACGCCCCTCTGTTCCATTGGCTAGCTCCATAAATGGAGGCTAGCCATTGGAACAGAGATCTGTCCGTCAAGGCCGGACCAGATTCGGGGGCGTTCCCAACATTTTTTCCATCTCCACCCTTTTTGCCTCGTCATCGGGCAGTGGGCGGGTTTTTTTTGTTTTTTTTTTTCCGGTGGGGGTGAGTTACAGACGTTCTGGTTGCCTTATTACATTCTTCGTATTCGACCCTCCTGGAACCACTGAGCACCAGGGTACATGTTTCCGGCCGGACCAATGTGAAGTTGGAGGGGAACCTGGGCTTACAGAATAGCATCCGATATGTACTTTACTGTGCGGACGGACTTCCAAACCCGGCTTTCTCACTTTAAACCCTAATCTAACTGGAAATGTGTCTCTGTTTCCTTATTTGTCAAAATGTCGGATGCTTGGAAACAATCGAGCACCAGAACTAAGCACCGCAAAAAAAATTGAAAAGTTGATATTTGTACGTTATTGAGTGCCCTCCCTCTCAGCCTTTTTTCTTCGTATCCGGCCCTATGAAATGTCCCCTAAGTCTTCAAATATTTCGTCTTCCTTTTATAACCCCTTATAGGGTGATCGTTTGCTCCTATTCAGCGTACATCACTTCCCGTTTCAAACCAGTTTTTGACCACTAATTTATGTGATATGTTTTACCTATTTAGAGTGCTCCATAACAACCTATATTTAACCACCGACTGCTCTTTGCTGTGAAGTTTCTTGGTGTGCGCCCTCCTGTCTCAATTCGAGATGTCCACCCTCTGTGACTCCTCTGCTTCGGTCCTCATGCAGCAACCGCCGGCCCCACCGGTACATGGCGCAAGCACCCCGCTAAGGTAGGGCTGGTATCAACAAACCTGCTTCCTTTGTAATTAGCCCCAGTGATAAATAAAGACGGTTCCTGGGCCGTTATTAAACAGTGACAGCTGTCAGACAATGACACTAAATAAGTAAGGCTCCTGTTTCTCTTCTCCAGAAAGAACTGCCTTTATTGCTTTGTAGTTTTATCTGTATAGCTCTTCGAACCCTAACAACCGGCATTTGCGACTAATAACATGCTACTTCTGGGGAGCATTGGGTGGAAAAGCGTGCTGTGCTCGTGACCCATGTTTAGATTGTTTCAGTGTGTTTCGTTATCGTGATTGTATCCCTGCGCTTTGGTGTGTTTTGAGGCGAACGTAGGACTCAGGCTTTTGAGAGTTGGGATATGAATGGAGAGAAATTCGAGCATGTTGTGTGGCCGGTGTGGGAAGTATTTTGTGTGCGTGTATATATACCATAGGGGCTGCTTCCAGGCTGTGTCGGGGAGCATATAGCTGCGCATAAGCTTTGAGTTGAGTAGTGAGATGCGGCTGTACAAGTGGTGGGGCCTACCAGTCTTAGTATTTCTTGGGCATGATCCCGAGTCTTTTGTCGTCCTCTGCCAACGCTTCCAATAACAGCAAATAGTTATTTTTTCTCTCCCCTTTGGACTATCTTGGGAAGAGCCAACACATCACTGTTTTGTTTGGATTATTCTACCCGTTCTTCACTGACGTAAATTGCCATCCTGGGTTTAAACAGGACAGAAGTCTTCCAGCAGCGTTTCTCCCCTTGCATTTAATACAGCCATATGCCGCTGTCACAGGCAGCCCAGGAACTATACCCAGATGCCAGCTCAATACGGTCACAGTGCCTGAGAATATGGCCTGAGTCCACCTGAGCCTTCTCTGTGCCTGCTTCGAAATAGTTTCAGTGGGCTGTTAAAGACTGACTTCACTTATACTTTCCGTTGCCTCTCTTTAAAAAAAATGCCCAATGGGACCTTTGTTGGATAATAATTATAATAATAGTTTATTTTTCAGTTAATTAAAACCATAACAATATTACATACACAATTTCAAAAAATGTCCTAAAAAATTACATTATTGTATACTAAAAACATCATAAGATATACACAATTGTTAAAATATTCTCCTGCATGTCTCATTAAGATACTTTTGCTTTCAGTTCTTGTTCATGAATTCGTAAAAACTTTATCAATTTGCAATTTATTTGGAGTCGGTTGAGTCGAGTCCTCTTATAATAGCAGTTCTACACAACTTTATTCATCTGTCCAAGAATGCTCTCCGTAGAAAGGTAATTTGCGCTGGTTGCAATATCTTACAATAGCATACAAGATGAACAAAATCTTCCTTTTTATTGCCACAAAGCCAGCATTTTTGGTTCTCCATGTGCTTCCATTTCGGGGCGACTGCAAGAGTGTGGAACTTTCCAAACCGTAATGCCATTAATTGTCTTTTTACATTAATAGAAAAAGTGGAGTACAAATAGGCTGCTTGTGTCAGTATTTTATAGCTATTGATCACTGTCCAAGAATGAGATCTTTTAGAAAATATGCCTCTATCAACCAGCAACGAATGGAACTTTGCAGCTTTGTTTAGTGCTAGCTTGAATGTTGGATAGGGCATATTTTTAGTCCAGTGATCAGTAGTACAAGTAACCTTTAGCGTGTGTCCCAAGAATCTATAGGCTGGCAAGTTTTTTTCCTGTTCTAATTCCAGCCATTACGATTAATTGAAACTATTTTCCTCTACATTTTGTTTTATCTGATACCACACCATTATGTACGTGTAGAGTCATCCCAATGTTTCATTCAATAGCCCAAATTCTAGGCGAATTTGCGCTGGTGAGGCAGTCTTGGGGAGCTGTAAAACCTTTTTTATAAATACTAGTTATTAGCTTGTTTAGAGTTTGAGTCCTTCCCATGCATAGCGGCACTGGCGTATGATAGTGTTGGCAGTACTTTAGCAGAAATAGTCATCAGTAGCGGTACTAATGAAGGTCTCTCCAGTTCCTTTGCAAGTGCTTTAAGGACAAATGTTAGAGCCCCTGCTCGCTGCGTCTTATATTTTTTCTGGTCTCGAAAGGATAACTTATCTACATAAAATCCCAAATACTTGTAGTATGATACTTTATCTAATAAGTTACCTTTTAGCCTGATGTTATGATCAGAGGCTATTTGGTTTGTAATGAGCATTGATTTAGTTTTAGATACATTGAGTTCCAATTTATTTACAACCAGAAATTCAGAGAGTTTGTTCAATAGTCCAAGTTAAGCTCAAAAGAACAATATCGCATCGAGCTTTCCAGATAGGTTGTAGTTGAATGCATTAAATAGGTGCTGGGCCAACACGCACCCCTTTTTTGGACCCATGGTGGTATAAACCTTTCTGTAAATTCTACCTACATTCCCAAGCTTCACAAAAACCCAGGTATCTGTATAAAACAGCAGTAGACCGCTAAGTATTCTCTCCAGTATATTCCAGGATTTCAATTTAGTCCATTTTAGTTTCTGGTCTACGCTGTCAAAAGCAGCTTTTAAATCAATCTCTCTCTCTCTGTCTCTGTGTCTCTGTCTCTCTCTCTCTCTCTCTCTCTCTCTCTCTCTCTCTCTCTCTCTCTCTCTCTCTCTCTCTCTCTCTCTCTCTCTCTCTCTCTTCTCTCTCTCTCGGTCCCGTTTCTTGTTTTTACATTTTTCAGCAATCAGTGAAATTGACAGGATATTTGAAATAGTTTCGATGCCATTTCTAAATCCTGTTTGATTTTTTGGAATTAAATTACATTCTCTTGACCAGTCAACCACATCTTTAAGGATAAGTGAGGCAAAATACTTAGCTTCGATGTTCTGTAAGGCAATTAGCCTATAATTTGTATTATTGAAGTTGTCTCCTCCTTTGTAAACAGGGGTTATGATTTATCCCTGCCAACTATCGGAACTAGATTATTAATTTCTACAAAAGTGTAATGTTTTTCTAAGTGCAAGCTCCAATACTCTGAATCATATTTAAAAGTGGCTTGCGGAATGCCAATCGGGCCAGGAGCTCCATCACTTTTACCTTTGTTTATTATATTTATTATTTCCTCTGCTGTGTAGAATGACTGATTTATCTGTGGAATCAATTCGTCCTCAGTTGTCTGTGTCATAGTCAGTGATTGTCAATCGTCCGAGTCTTGAAGTTGTTTCTGTTTAAATTTCTCCCTGAGAAAATAAACCTATTCCTGCTCTTGTATATTCGATGTTAATACATTTCGTGCCCCTGTTGCCTGCTTGTGCCTCCGTGTGCCCCTGTTGCCTGCTTGTGCCTCCGTTTTCATGCCCCTGTTGCCTGCTTGTGCCTCCGTGTGCCCCTGTTGCCTGCTTGTGCTGTGTGGGTGTGTGTGGAGGGCTCTGTGTGGCTGTGTGTGTGGGAAGCTTTGTGTGGCTGTGTGTGTAGGAAGCTTTGTGCGGCTGTGTGTGTAGGAAGCTTTGTGTGGCTGTGTGTTTGGGGGGCTTTGTGTGGCTGTGTGTTTGGGGGGGCTCTGTGTGGCTGTGTGTGTGGGGGGCTCTGTGTGGGTGTGTGTGGGGGGGGCTCTGTGTGTGTTTGTGTGTGTCATTTGCGAGAGATAAAGCTAGTGGCATTGTAAATGACAATGCCGTTTATTTATGTTAAAAAAAACATAAATAAAAATAATGTCAAGAGCAATGCCAATAGCTCTAACTTTAACAAAGGCAAAACCATTGCATTGTAAATGCTTGTTTGGGACTGACGTTTATTTTTCCTCATCTAACATTTTCAAGGGCAAGAGAGGGGAAATGCCCAATGGAGAAAAAATGGGAAAGGGGGAAGTAGGAAAAACCGCCATAAAGGGAGAAAGCAGGAACCTGTAAGTGAGAGATAAAGGGCTAGGCAGTGTCTGGAAGCCAGCTAGAGGCATGAGGTTGATTCCAAACTATGCAGCTTTGGTTTTATGTGTGCTCGTGCCAGCCATGGGCTTCTGTGCAAAGCCTTGGGCCCTGGAACTTATTCTTCAACAAATTAAGCACTGGTAAAAACATCAACTGTTCAACTTAGAATTTTCCATCAGTGTGTATAAGTCCTCTCATATCCTCCTGTTCATAGGGTCAGTACTGGAAACAACATCTTTGCAAACCATCTTTGTAAGCCTTCCCTCCTCCTCTGAGGATCCATGGCATTAAGGATGTGAATCTGATGTTTCGGGAGGGGGCTCAAGTTCCAGTCCAGAAGTTTATCTGCCTGCTTGGGTCTGTTGGCTTCCTGCATACTTTTCGTCACTCATGACGCTGGCACATGGAAACTGTCTGGTGGGTCTTCATTGGCTGTAGTTTCAGCACAGTGGACCTCAGCTAGACACCATCTTCATCTCTCGGAACGCTGCAGTGGATCTTGGTTGGTGGTTGATAGAAAAGCACCTATCAGTGTTGATATCCTTTCACCCACCTCCGCTAGTGATGAATGATAATAACAGATGCCTGGGTCTTGGGTGGAAAGTGGATCTAGAAGAACTGGAGATCAGAGACCTTTAATCTACAGAGGAGAAAGTTCTTCACATGATCCTGCTCGAATTGCAAGCAATTCACTTAGCCCTGAAAGCAATCCGCCCTTCCACTTGCAGTCAGCCTGTCCAGATGACTGACAAAAGAACCGTAATGTGGTATATTAGCAAGCATGGGTCAGTGAGATCTCATCTTCTCTGTAAGAAAAGCTTTGAGACGTTGGGCATGGGCACACCAGCATGGCATCTGGTTATTTGCCAACCAAGGAGACCACCTCAGTTAGATTTATTTTGCAGACCATGGCTGGCGCTTGCGCTCGGAGGTAGACGGGTCCTGTACCTCAATCTCCAGAGCCTACACCATCATGCTTGGAGATTGAGCAGGGACACTTAAGCCCCTTTCTGCAGCCTCCAGAGGTTGTCAACATTATTTTGACAGCTTGTTGCCTTTCCATTGTCTATTCTGGAAGTTAGAACAGATTTGTGAGTTGGTGTTCTGCGCAGAATATAGACCATCAAAGGCATGCTCGTCTGTGGTCCTCTGTTTTGCTCTAACCTAACCCCAGTAAGTTTGTGTATTGAGCACTGTCAAGGGACAATGATGCCTTGTCTGCGTTTCTCTGCTTCCCAGACCAGCTATCCCCTTTCAAAATCGCTGATTGTGCTGAGATTCTTGAAAGTACAATCGTTTCCACCAACACCCTTTGAGATACCCCAATGGGACTTTAACCTGGGTTTCACAATTTTGATAGGTGCACCTATTGAGCCCCTTTACAATTGGCAATTAAGGCTGTTAACTTTCAAGATTTTTCCTGTGGCCATTACCTCGGTGATGCAGGTCAGGGAGTTGTAAGAACTGTACCTCCATCTGCCTTTCAAATGCTTCTTCCCAGGCAAGTTAGTCCTCAGATCTAAAGTGGCTTTCCTGTCCCTTTTCGTGCAGGGCAATACATTATGTCTTCTGCCTTTTACCCTCCCTTCTATCCAGTCGAGGAGGAGAGATTACATTGGCTAGACCCCAGGTGAGTGGACAGTTTTTATATTGATCACACCAATATCATCAGGTCTAACTATCAGCTTTTGGAGGGCTATGAAGGCAGCAAGAAAGGCAAGGTAGTCCAGCCAATGTGCTGTTCTCTTGGCAAGAAGGACCCACCAGAGGAAGTCAGTGCTGATTCCAACAGAGAAAAGTTTTGTACATCAGAGCGTGCCAGTGGTGGTCCAGTGACTGAGAGTTTTTGCTCAGTGACATGTGCTTGCCTTCATACCTTCGCTAAGCATCATTACTTGGGCTTAGAAGTGAGAAGGGATTGTCATTTTGCATGTTCAGTGCTCCAGGATGTCCTCGTCTGTCCAATCCTTCAGCGCCACTTCCTGAGACGGGTACTTCTGTAGAAACTCTTCAATAGGTGAATAATCTGCAGGTAGTAGTACCCATCAAAAAACAGTTATCTTTAGTAAGTGTCTTTGTGCTAGATACTCTGTCGACTTGCAGATTTCTCTCTAATCTCACCGACCTACCTGCCACATTAAAAAGAATCGATGTAAGGTTGCGCAGAACTGCACGAAATGTAATTTCCTTGCCATTGCTTCTAAGGGCATGCAAAAAAATTGACGTATGTTTGCCGAGGAGGGCACTACATGGTTCCAGTGACATCACCATGGTGTTGCTTCCAATGCTAACGTGGAGCTAGCACTCCCTACCAGCACGGGAGAGTTTTGGAAAAGTTTCTAGATCAAGTCTGATGCCTGAGATATTCATTGGGTGAAGAACCTGCAAGTAGACGGAGTATCCACCGGAAGGATCTCTACCAACGGTAAGTAATTTGATCTTATTAACTACAATATTTACTCCACCTACTTCACTTTCTTCCCCTTCCCAATATCAACAAATCCATTAATATCAAATTGTATTAACTCTATAGGCTCATATAACTTGGCATACTGTTTTCTGAAATACATTATTTGAGTCCCTTTAGTGGACTAACCACACACCTTTACCAGCAGCTGCTTGCGATTTACCATGACTGATTCTTGTATTATCCCTCTTCTTAACTGCCTTTTATGGTCCTGCTCAAATGATTAAATCACCTTGACGTCCCTTCCAGTGATGTACATCGGAGGCTAAATGCTGGTAAAATTTACTACATAAATGAAAACAGCAAAAATACGAAACACAGGTGTCGTGTAGGCTTCTTATGAGATGTACTGAAAATGCAAACTGTGCGTGGTCCTTGCTATCTGGAGCCTGAAACAAAAATAATGATCTGCCCATGCAGGCCCAAGGCTACGGCATTCTAAGGCAGCTATTTGTTTGTAATGTTGTCTTGGCAAAACTCTGAAGTTCTGCGTATTATGCACAAGGATGTTTCCTGCAGACAGCAATCTTTCTTGGGTGTTCACTGTGCTGAAACGGAATAAAATGTCTCCCGCATATTGATACAAGAGGGAAAAATGAATAAAACAGTATGTGAGTAATTTAAGCACGCAGAGGAGCATTTTAGGCTGAACAAACAGTATGTAACAGACTGTAACTGTGCCTTTTGTACAATCGCTCAGAGTATCCGCTTTACTTTATCTGGGAATATTCTTTCGCTTTTTTATTTTATTTATGTGCCTACTTCACCATCTGCCTTTTTTCACATATGCTCTCACGATTTTTTTTTAAATGTATCAGTTTACATGGTCAACTGCTTAATTCTTGGATTTGGAGTGCAAAAATGATCGCCTATTGGGCCTGTCCACACTCAGTTCTAACTCCGTCACTTGCGGTAACCAATTGCTCCATCTTCTCCGTAATCCCTTTGGTGTGGTAATAGAATATCATTGTCAAAATATCATGTGGCATACATATTGTGCCCCAAGTTCACAAAAAATATAGCAAAAATGTCATCTCATTGTAGCTACTAATTGAAAATCTGCTCCCAACGGTACAATACTTTTAAAAGCGATATCTAGGACATGATATTTATGTTAGACAATATTTTTGTAGACAATATTCTAAGATACAATCGTCCCTTTCAGATTAATATTGCATTTTTCTGAGAAAGCAATAGATTTAGATTTGTGAAACGTTCCCAACTAGTTCAGTTATTTTTTAAATCTTTACAATTCGTAGCAATGGGGCAAGAGTCCCAAGGAAGACTAAGGTCGATTCGTTTCCAACTCAGTCTACAGTCTTGGGAAACCCCCATAGTGCAGACTTTTTGGGAGAGCCACACCCGCCATTCTTGAACTGTAATAACAAATTCCTATTCCTACCCAAAGTCATTCTTGGAACAACTGAAAAAGCTTAGAGCTTATGGTATAACTAGAACATGGCATGAAATAGTGATCAGCAAACATTTACCTTTCTCAGTGGAGTATGCATTTTAACCTATATCTAGCTTCATTCCTCTTCCCTTACTTTTACATCCTCTTGAACCCATTTTGCCACCAAGTCTTAAACCCATCTGACGGATGGAAACTCTAGTGCTCAATATAGCACAGGTGATAATCTCCCTTGTGGCCATTTTAGAAATCCATTCCATCCTAGAGCACTCAGATATTTCTCCCCTAGGCAATACTCATTGCAGAAGTTGCAAGTATTTCTAAAACCACCCCCAAATCAGGATACTATATTCCATCTACAGCTCTGAGAAGGGGCTGGCTTCACCATCATGCATAATTTGCCCTACGGTAGTGAGTCCATTAAGAACCCATACTTTTCCTCCAATCGGTAAGCCAATATATGGGTTAGATCATATAGGTTTGAATTTGTCACGTTTTATATTGAACCAGTAACTATCCAATTTATCTATTCTAAATCTTATCTGATATTGGTGTAAAATTCAAAGCATGGAGCTTTGCTATTTTTATCTGGAAAATGTCATGGAACAGTTGTTTATTGAGTTCTGCATTCCTCTCCTGGTCTACTCTTGCTCATTCACAAACAATAACTACTCTGTTTTGACATGGTTGATTCTATAGCCCGCCACTGCAGAATACTTTGACTTCGACGTGCTCTTGAAGACATCCAAGACCACAAGGACTAGCTCCAAATCTTCAGCATACAGTTTGATTTTAACTCCTCTGAAAAGTTTAGAATAACGTGGAGGTTTTAGCCATTGGTGGGACCCTGACCCACTCTAATAACCCCCTCCTCCATCTTCCTGTATTCTACACATGCAAGAATATTCACCTTTTCCTCTGGGGTCTGCCTACTCCACCAAAATGTTCTGGGAGATATCATGATGGAGGATTTTACGAATATATGGTCAGAACAACTCTGCTGTGCTTCTCTCCTCCCCTCGGGGCCAACATCTTCTCATTTCTCTTGCTAACTTCAAAGGTCCATGTGTCCTTTGTCCAGGCTAGGGCATCTAGAGGGAATTACTAGGATGATGCCACAACCATCTGTGAAACTTTCTGCACCTCCTCTTAAGTTAACCTCTTCTTGAATGTACGTCTTTTATGTAAAGAGCCTAATAATAATAATAATAATAATAATAATAATAAAACCATTTATAAAGCGCCTGGTTACGCAAAAACAGTGTGTCCCCGCGCTAAATACTGCAAAATAGCTCAAAGGAAAGAACAAGGGTTAGCCAGAAAGGAGCGGAGGAAAGGAGTAGGGGTTATACACGGGGAAAGAGAAAAGTTTTAAGTTTTCCACGGAACCTATTTTCAGAGGGTTCCATCCGAAGCTCGAGCGGGAGTTCGTTCCAGCACTTGGCAGCCAGGTATCTAAACGAACATCCTCCCATTCTTTGAACATCATCGTTCCAGAAGATCTCAGGTTCCTAATGGGGCGGTGTATTGTGAGAAGGCTTTGTAAATAGCCGGGACTAGTGCCATGGGCGATTCGATGAGCAAAGCAGAGGGACTTAAATTTAATTCGCTCCTTAATAGGGAGCCAGTGAAGTTTAGACAGAGCGGATTTCCCTGATGCTCTGCGAGGGAGTTTGAGCACAAGGCGCGCTGCGGCATTCTGAGCACACTGGAGTTAATGGAGTCCTTTTTTGCTCAAACCCAAAAGCAGCGCATTCCCATAGTCAAGATGGGGGGTTACTAAAGCGCGGACAATGGTTTTTCTGGAATCGATGGGAAGGAGATCTAAGACCTTACGGAGAACTTTCAGTATGCTGAAGCACCTGGCTGTTACTTTACTGACATGAGACTTATATGAAAGGTCTGAGTCGAGTATTATGCCCAGATTACGCACCAAAGCCACAGGACGAGGAAGACTGTCTAGTTCCGCAGGCCACCACATGTGTGACCATGCTGAAGGTGATTTCCCTACCACCAGCAGTTCGGTTTTATCGCCATTAAGGCGTAGGCAGTTACTGTTCATCCAAGCTGCCACTGATGAAAGACAGTTGGAAAAATTGGTGGCATCTTCTCTGTGGTCGGGCGTGAGCTTGAACATCAGTTGGGTGTCATCAGCGTAGCTGACAATGCCCACCCCAAATGTCTCAACTATGCGAGCCAGCCTTTGATGAACCAGCAGAAAGGACAGCAGCTATCCCACTCAGACAGTCCAGTCAAAAAGGAATCTCATTAACAAGGGATTTGGAAAATGGTAATGCATATACAGCTATATGGAGCTCATTGTGATTGCAAGCACTCATATATATGAGTCCCAGTCCCATTTACATGTAGACTCGGAACCGACTCTGGTCTCTGTGCTATGCCACTGAAAAACACTGTACTAAAACGAACCCTTATTCCTTTTGTAGCCAAAGAATTGTGGGCACCGAGCACCAATACATATTGGAACCCCCTATAAATTTAGAATAGGTCACATCTTCCTACAAGTCTGCTTGTATGCAGATGAGTGGCTGAGTGAGGCACAATTTCACCTCCCTCATCCTTCAGATCTATACAAGTATTGCATATATAACCTTCAACCTACCCAAAGTCCTTTTCCCTAGCTGTTGACGATTAGCTGGCCTCATTAAAGTTTGGAAATGTTTGCTGTAATACTCATTAAATGGTGGGCACTATAGACCGCAGCGCTGAAACCAATTTGAATAATGCATTACCTTGGGCAGCACTTCATTTGGGATTCTTGCACCACAGCAGAAGTAATAAAAGCAGAGGTCCAGAAATGTTAAAAATGAGCGATTTAAAGGGGCACTACTCAATCTCCTATAGTGCAACACTGACCGATTCTTTGACAAACGTACTTCTCTCTTGTGATACCACATTCCATTAAGCTATCCCTCCAACTCGCCACCACAAAGTGGCCATGTTATCACATTGAAATACAACCAGTTCAAAATCTAAAGTGAGATTTGGTATGCTGTCCTATATAATGGACCTCTGCTTCGGTTCAGAAAAGCTCTAACCAGAGCAGAGTACGAATTTGCTTTATTTCAGGATAGGATAGAGAAGAATCAATCACGTCATGCTGTTAAAGAATAGTAGGGCCAGGGCAGACACATGCTTAACCAGTGCCCCTGAAAAGCTGGAGGAGCTGGACTCAGTCAATAACATGTCAGGACATTGTGGTTTGTTTGCTCCATTGTAGAAGAATGTTAAGTATTCTACAGAATCCTACTGTCAGAAATGGGTTTATTAATTTCTGGGGGAGGCACCCCTGCCAGCTTAAGAAATCCACTCTGGTTAGGTCAAATCATGGTTCTGAGAGAATTTTTGCTCAGTCCCTGGTGGATATGGCACAAGCAGTAGACAATCCCCAGAGGTGTGTGCTAAGTTCAAGCAATACTAACAAATTTAAGGTAAAAGACACTACACAATAACGTTTCCAAACTTATTTAATAAAATGGAGAAAAATATAATGAGCAAAAATGAATCAAGATTATCAGAAAAGGTTTAAGGTAACAGGAGGTATGGGATTTTACTGCTTTAAGACAAAAAGTGACTATAAAACGTCAAGCCATATGGAAGGCCAACAATTTACACTTAACAGGAACCTACTTGCAATTTCAGGCTGACTGAGATGGAGCAAAGGTGTGATACACCATGTAGGACGTCCTGGTCAAAGGTTTTAGTACAGACTCCAATTGCTGGGAAAGCTTCGTCTGGTCAGTTCTGCAGGCCCTAGCTTTTCAGGCCAGGCATCTGGGCCCCAGGTCTCTCTAAAAAAAACAACCTTTATTCGGTCTTTAAAACAATAGACCATAAAAGTACATAAAAGAATAATGCGCAAAACTGTGGGCCCCAGATTGCTCTCCTGTCAGGTCTCCTGTGGGGTCTAATCCTCTTTAGGCAGCTGAGCCCTCTTGCAGTCAGGAGTCCTTCTTCTTTTTGTGAGTTCGAAGCAGGTAAACAGGAAGCCAACAACTTGACCCTCGGAGAGCAGATCCAGTCCTGGGTGCAAACAGGATTTAGGAGTCTTTGTGTGAGTCGTTTTCTTCCAGCGGGCGTCAGAAGTCGTCTTTCAGCAGGGTGGTCTTATTCAGGTGTAGTATTCTCAAGTCCAGGATTGTTCTGAGGAGGGGGTGGAGATGCTAGATTTATTCTGTGCACTAGCCAGTGATAGGAGGAAGCATTCTGTCACCCAGTCCTAGCAGTTTACGTGCAGTTCCCCCACCTCCTTTTGCAGCACTTCCTCTTTCACATATTGTAAAATAACCCAAGAGCCCTTGTTTCGAGGTGGCGGAACCCAGCTTCCACCAGGCAGACCTGTCTATAGCTTCTTGGTCCCTCCTAGCAAAACCGGGTCAAAACCTTGTTCTTCATCCTTCTGTGGCTGGAGCTTATTTGTCTGGGAGGGACGTAGGAATTCATAGAAGAAACTCTCCTTAAAATCTTCAAGTCAAAAGAGGTAGTGCTAAAGCAGTAATTTCTTCAACCAACTGTTCCTGTCCAATCCGAGATAGCTTATCCCTGCTAAGTGGTCAGCAGTTAACACCCTTTGGGCTTTCCTGGGCCCAGAGGTAAGCCATTGTCCTCTGAGCCAGAGTTGTTTGCTCTCCCAGCCAAAGATGTGTATTCCAGCTCTGGAAGTGTGATTGTTGGCGGAACAGTATTATGACTGGGGATGGGTTGTGTAGCAGGACCCTGTGAATAGTAGATACCACCCTTGGCTTCTCCTGGTCAAAAGAAGCAGAGTTAAAGTGCACTTTGTACTTATGTATTTACATGGTATTTCAATGGTGCGCACTGAGCCAAAAGGTACTCTGTACATGGCTAAAGACCAGGATAAAGAAAACAAGTAATAAGAGTGGAAGCTGGGCTATGGACGGTTAATGTATTGTGATGTAGTATTTTTCAAGTAGATGATTCTTCAACTCTTTTCTAAATTACAGCTGCGTTGGGGCAGTTATAATGAAGTCAGGGATGTTGTTCTAGATCCTGGTTGCATGGTTTCATTTTTTTACACTTCTTAGTCTGCAATCTGGTTGTGCACTGGCTTCTGGTGTACCGGGAACTGGTTTTGAAGGTGATGTCGTCTGCCAAGGGGAGTCAATAGAGTTACATCAAGATGGGGACGATAGGATCATATTTCTTTAGAAGGGTACTAGTGTGGAGTCTGGGAGCCCATGGAGTAGGGCAATACCAGCATTCCTATTCAACAGTATGAGTGCTTGAACAGCAGCCCTAAAGTCGCTTTCTAGAAGAAACAGTTTGGCATTCTTTAGAGTAGAGAGCTCTTTCCAGGCCTAAATTGTATTTTTTGGGGCTTAGTGTTCCTTGAGGGTGAGATTGGTGACCGGGGTGATTCCAAGATACTTGGCATTTGGTGAGAACTGGGATATCAAAGATCTGAATTCATCATTGTCCGATTTTAAATGCTAAGCAGGAAATAACTTAGAAACATTTTTGTAGCCCTTTCCTTTGCAGAGGTGGACACTAAAGGTTTTACTCCCACCTAGGCCTAAATAGTCTAGCCTAGCCTATATAGTGAAACAGCTTTTGATTTTTATTTACTGTGAGCACACTTTAGTCTCAGTATGTAGTGTACCCTATTTTTATGTATAAGCACTCTGCATGTGGTTCTATATGGCATACGTGAGGAATGACTTAGTAGTATATAAAAACAACCTTTTCCTACTAGGCACAGACATTTAGGCTGTAGCCTACCCAGTGCACAGTGGTGCTCTTGGCAAAAACATATTTTTGTCAAACTTGTGGTTGGTGTAAATGCACACTGCAGCCCACATTTGACGTTTAAGTTTCCATGTAGTTGTTGCATTAATGTATCATTTACAAGGCACTTGAAGGTAGGTTAAAAAGGCCAGATAGGGATTTTAAATGTACAGCACATGTTTAAAAGGGGGAAACACAGGCACTTTACTACTGTTTAGTAGGGGTGAAGTGCAAAAAGTTTTAAAACTAGCGAGTCAATACATGCAAAAATTGGAGGACCACGAGAAAAATTGGGTAATTTCTCACAGATACATACTTTATGCTACAGCCAGCAAACCTTTGAAATTGCTGAAGCACAGTTAGTCACATCGTGCATCATAGTCTGCGTTGCAAAAATCAATAATTAATGACCACGTTAATGGCTAAAAATGAAGCGTTCATCTGCATTTCTTTTAAATATTCATCGATTGAAAAATTAGCGCTACATAAATACATATTTTCTTTGAAATTATCAGCATATGTCCTTCTCAGAAATGTATTTTGATTAAAAGACAGCAGTGCTGTATTTTATGTAGTGTCTCCTGCTATAATGTTGCAGCCATATTGTGCTGCAAAATCAATATGTTGAGCATTGCCCATCTAAATTCTCATCTAAATGACCCTTACTGTTATTGATCTTGGAAGGATTTAAAGCGGAGTTTTCTCTGATAGCATACACATCTATGATCTGCAAGTTAAATCTTAAGTCAATGGGGAATGGCCATTTTTTCGACTGGATCAGGTTAATTTAAAGTGGTGTCTTTTGATGACAGAGCAGAACGCATCACAGATGAAGTGTGAAGTCAAATACCTCTGTGTAACATTTGAAAAACATTTTTTTTTTAAATTTTCCTTGAGGTTGCAATAGAAATCCAGCAAAGAACACATATGACTAAAAGTACATATCTAGAGAAATATGCACAACAGCAAAATTATTCAGGCAAGATAAATTAAAAGTATTGGCAAAGTCAGTGTATGTGGCCTTAATGTGCCAATGCATGCCAACAGCATTTATGTGTGCTTGTATTTACATGTTTTAGCGTTTAGCAAATTAGAGCCAGATCTAATTTCATTGCCGGTGGTGTTTATGTATGTGTAGGGTTAAAGTGATGTTCTAGTTTGTACTACTTATGACCTTACATATGACATCACTCATAAAATGGTCTACAATATCATTGATAATATCACTAATAACATCTGAAATAACATCATTAATGACAACTCTGTGAGTGGCAGCGGTGTGAGTTATTGTTAGGTTAATTATTACTGGCTTAGTTCTTTGTTTTTTTCCAGTTTACAACGTTATGTTTTAACTAACATTTTCACAAAACTTTACCCTTTGTTTTTTTCAGTGAATTTGTAAGATTTTTTTATGTAATTTTACGTATTATTACTATGCCTAATCATAACTTCACTTTCATCTTTGTTTTTTTTTTCAGTGTAATAATAAATATATATCTACACACACGTTGTAGAAACAACTTGTTAGGAGTTATAGGTGCCTTAGGGCACAGATTAGAGTTATGTGAGATAACTTTAACTGCTTGATTTTTATGGTTTTGTGTGTGTGTGAAACCTGAACCTAACTATAACATTCCTGTAACCTTTGTTTTTTGTGTGAATTTCTAGGTTTTATTTTAATGCTATTTCCTAACTATAACGTTCCTCTAACCTTTGTTTTTTCAGTGAATGTGTGTGTGTGTTGAAATGTTTTTGAATGGTGACAGGCTCATAGTAGCGTTTAAGTGCACCTTTGTCTTCAGAAACTGATGATGTTCTGGTTCCATTGTTTGGGGCACTCAACCACTAATCTGTAGTTTTTTTCATTAAAAGGGCTAAATGAAAATGTCCTTGTTTTCTTTTTGCTGTAGTGTTTGCTAAGTAATGCATTGAATAAAGTACTCCCTTCTGTAGGTTACTAATATATTACATGTCACCAAGAAGTTCTGTGATTGCATAAATCAGGACTCAAAGGTAACTTTGCTCGATACAACACAAACTCAGCTCCAAAGAGTAGTGGAACTCTACAGATAACATTATTTTATTGGTCGCACAATCATCTAAGACACAGGTTGCTGTACATATAACTATATAATTTTGAGAATGAGAGTTGTTAGTAACTAGATTATAGAATCCAGGATGTGATGCGAAGGGATGTTAAGAAAATGTAACTCGAGCAGTGCTAGACCGAGTACTGTGGCACTCCTCCTCATCCCCACATGTTTACTCACTTACATTAGATATATTTATAATTTGTTTTTTAAGCATATTTAATTTTGTGTCCGATGTTTTAGCTGCAGTAGATGGAGCAGAGGCCACCTTTCTATAAAAATTTAAAGGGGTGATGGATGGTGAAAGCTTGTATCTATGAATGTTTATCAGTAAGTCATCTTCCTTCAAATCTCCAAAAGAAGGCTGACATCCCATTTGAACTGTCGCTACACGGGTGCTATTGTTATGCGATTTCTAACCCAGACATTCCTTCTGAAGCGACATCTTGACGCTGTTTGAAAACCACAATACTATCACAGTGGAGGATCCATATACTATTGATTTAGCTTGAGAAGTGCCTAGTTTTTAGGAATTGTCTGGCCATAGGCGTGGCCGGCCTCCTGATGCCTCAAGTTCAAGGAAATTAATTTTCTAAAGAATTGCTTTGTTCACAGAGAAAGATATAAGCCCTTGGTGTGCCATTGTTGTTCCTTGTCTACAAGATGGTGATCCGGCTGGCTGAAATGCTTACCAAAGGGACCAAAGAAGGTAGCATGTATTTAGCAGATTTAAAATTTTGGGAGACAAAATTGGGTGTGTGGTATATCGAGACAATGGGAAGCAAAACACATGGGTAATCTCAAAAGATTAATCTCAAAGAAATGTATGACCCCTATAAAATCAAATTGATCCCTAAAGACAATCTCTGTCGTGTGGCGGTATCAGTAAGAGAGTTAAACATAACAATGTGAAGGTCTAAACAAACCAAGTTCTGAAGTATTGAAAAAATGCATAACTGCTCAAATGGAAGTTGATTGGAGAAATCGTTAACATGGGCCTCTATCAATCTCAGTACTAATGAAAAACAAGCATTGAATTGACAGAGGCAATATGTTGAACATTTCAGTTATATTATTCAGCCTTTTGGCTTTGCTAGTGCTTTTTCCAATGCTGTCCACATCAGGAAAAGTATAAAGAATTACAATTCAAAAATGGTGGGTCCCAATATTGGAGAGAGCAGTAAACCTTAAATAAAAATCCAAAAGGATGTAAGAGTGGAAAGGGCCTCCCAGTTGCAAATAGTAGCTGCCAGGACCCCCAAATAGTTTTTTTTTTAAAGGAAAGAACACAACGATTATGATGGAGGGGCTGGGGCACCAAAGAAGGAACAAGTGTGGGGAGAAGTCAACATTGAAGAAGGCAGCAGGAGAAATGGGTTGGGAGATCAAAGAGACAGACAAGGAGCGGTTTAGGGAAAATAATGGGTGTGCTGGGGTCAGAGGAGGAAGCGAAACACACTGCAGAAGAGATGAGTATTTATTTGAGGGGGGCAGCTCATTGGGGCGAGAGTAAGAAAACTCCCATGGAGTGCTGAAAGAAAAAAAGGTTGTGTCTTAAATGTGAGCGGTGGAAGGATATAAGTTATCCAATCAAAAGGATGGTATAGAAGCTATGCAACAACGGAGGGAAAAAGACAAGAAGAGGAAGGGAAAGCAATTGAGATAAGCCAACTAAATAGTAAGCAATGGGCTGACATACGGCCAACTGTAAAGTTTGATACTGTCCCTAATTGGTCTTCGACAACAGATAGCTAAAAGTACACTCAGTGGCCATCCACCTGGCAGACTGCTTCCTATGTAAACATTCAAGTTAAAGGTTACTATTACCTTTGTGTTATCTGGTGGTCTGTCTTCCCCACTGAAAGGAAAATCTGAAAGAGACACGTTAGTGATAGATTCCTTACCTTAGAATATCCTCAGGCGTCAGACTGGATCCGGAAATTTTTGCGTAGCAATACCCCTGCGTGTCGATAGGCGTCGTCTGCGGCTCCACGTCCGTCGTCGGCATCGTTAGCGCCGGAATGACGTCGTCGGAGTACTTTGACGCCGCCCATGCGCGCTGACGTCAGTTCTTCTTTTTTCCGCGCCAGCTAGCGCAGATCCGGAGAAGCTCTACCCCTAGTCATTTTTTGACTAAACTTTTGATCTTTTTGATCATTTCTTTCTTTGAGTCTTCGATTCTATCGGTGCCGGTAGGGATGCCCGGGTTCAAACCCTGCTCGAAGTGCGACCGACTGATGTCGGTTACGGACCCCCATCGCCGGTGCCTGAAGTGCTTAGGCCTCGATCACGACGACCGCACCTGCTCCGACTGCCGGGCCCTGAAGTCGAAGGCTAGGCGGGAGCGGTCCCGCAAGTGGCTCGAGCTTCGGCAGTCGGCCCGCGACACCGGTCGTCAGGCTCCAAGTCCTCAGGTAAGAGGCATGAGAGGTCGGAGAGGCGTCATCGTTCCTCCGACCCACCCCGACGCTCGCACGATGCGGCCGGGGGCTCGGGCGACACCGCCCACGCGGACCCGCGGGAGTCGAAAGCGTCGCCGCCTGCCCCACACCTTCGGGTCCCTGGGCACGGCGCGACGCCGGAGGAGATCGAGCGGTACCTCATGGCCATGAGGTCCCTCCCTCCTCAGTCGGGTTCCGTGGCGCCTCCGTGCCCAACGGTCCCGACTGGAGGCCCTAGCGGGTCGGGTGCTTCGGGCCCGACGCCGCCGGCGACTTCGGTCTTGGCGCCGCAGGACCTCACCGGTCGACCTCACGACCTCACCGGCGCTGGCCCCACCGGTGTCGCGCCCGCTGTGGACGCCGTCCCCAATGTTCACTACGGTCCGACTCTGGCACCGGAACGGCGCCGATGGGCGCCGGTTCCGTCGGCCTTTGGAGGTTTTTATCTCCATAAGGAGGCCCTGTCTACTAATCCTGTTTTACAGGACACAGGTGACGAGGGAGATTGAGAGGGGTCTGAGGACCCTCTGGCACTGGAGTGCCAGTCTCAACAGGACTGGACATATGAGTTTGGGGAGGCCAGTGGTATTGACACTTCGCCAGACACTGGGTTTGTCTCCCCTCCGACCGTGGCTTCGGAGGAGGGGTCTACATATAGTGTAGTGTTGATGAGGGCGGCCAAGGCCTTAAACCTTGAGCTCCCCGTCGCCGCCGTGAGGACTAACCTCCTCACCGAGGTCCTCAAACCGCAGTCAAGCTCCAGTGAGCCTCTGCTGCCGTTCAATGAGGCCTTGTGTGACGTTCTTGTGGGCACTTGGTCCAACCCCGCCTCGGGTCCGCCTGTGGATAGGAACTTGGCCAGACGCTACCGCCCGGCCCCGGGCGACCCTTGCTTTTTGTCCACCCATCCCACCCCCGAGAGCCTGGTCATCCAGGCCTCTTATTCCCAGACCGCGTTCCCGTTGGCCCCGCCCGACAGGGAATCCAAGAGATATGAACAGTTCGGGAAGGTGTTCTCGTCCCTAAGCTTAGGTCTGCGGTCAGTCAATACCGCCTGTCTCTTGGGCCGCTACACCCACACTCTGTGGGACGCGGTTGCGGACGTGCTGCCACAATGTCCGGAGGAGGTCTGGACTAAACTCGCCCAAACCCTTGTGGAGGGCCGAGATGCAGCGCAATATTCCATCCGGTGTGGGCTGGATACCACGGACTCACTGGGCAGGGCAATGGCAACGACGGTGGCGGTTCGACGCCACGCCTGGTTGAGGTCCGCCAACTTCTCGGCCGATGTCCAGACTACACTTCTGGACATGCCGTTTGATGGCCGTCGCCTCTTCGGCGACAAGGCAGACCATGCGCTGGAACGTTTTAAGGACTCCAGGGCTACGGCCAAGTCCTTGGGCCTCTCGGCCCCACGCCAGCAATCGGGTGCCTTTCGCTCCTTTCGTGGCCACGGAAGGGGCGTCCCCACACGTGCTGCCAGCCACGCACCGCAGAATGTTCAACAGCGCGGTGGCGGCCGTGGAAACCGCCGTGGCGGCGGTCGGGGACAGCGGCGAGGCCAGTCCACACCTCCCTCCACAGCACCCGCCTCAAAACCTTCCGAGTTTTCAGGCCCATGTGACGCCTGTGGGAGGCAGGGTTCGCCTTCACCTCTCCCACTGGCGCACTATTACATCGGACAGGTGGGTGCTGCAGATCGTCCGAAGGGGCTACTCCCTCCCCTTCAAGGCGACCCCTCCATCCATGCCACCGTAATGCCACCGCGTGTCGGGGGATCACTTGCAACTTCTGCAAGAGGAAGTCACGGCCCTCTTGGCCAAGGGGGCCATCGAGCGCGTTCCTGGGCCAGAAGTAGGGTGTGGATGTTACTCTCACTACTTTCTGGTACCCAAGAAGGGCAAAGGCGGCCTACGCCCTATCTTGGACCTGCGGAACGTCAATGGCTTCCTCCGGAAGGAGAAGTTCAAGATGCTGACTTTGGCTCAGGTCTTAGCTGCCCTGGACCCAGAAGACTGGCTGGTAGCGTTGGACATGCAGGACGCTTATTTCCACATCCCCGTCCTGCCGGGCCACCAGCGTTACCTGCAGTTCACGGTAGGCCAAGAGCACTTTCAGTTTACCGTGCTCCCCTTCGGCCTTACCAGCGCTCCACGGGTTTTTCACGAAGGTGATGGCGGAGGTCGCAGCTCATCTGCGCAGGATAGGGGTATCAGTCTTCCTCTACCTAGACGACTGGTTGTTGAAGGCGGGCTCGCCCCAGACAGTCGTCAGCCACCTCCAGACTACGGCCGACCTCCTGCATTTGCTGGGGTTCTCCATCAATGTGCCGAAGTCACACCTGTATCCCTCTCAGAAGCTCCTCTTCATAGGAGCGGTTCTCGACTCGGCACAGTTTCGGGTTTACCCTCCCGAACAGCGGGTTCGGAATATACAGGCTCTGATTCCCATCTTTCAGCCTCTATCCCGAGTCTCGGTCAGGTTGATGCTACGGCTTCTGGGGCTGATGGCCTCCTACATCCTTCTGGTGCATCACGCCCGGTGGCAGATGCGAGCTCTGCAGTGGGACCTGAAGTTTCAGTGGGCCCAGCATCAGGGCAACCTGTCCGATCATGTCTTGATCTCGGAGGGCACTGCGAGACAACTGCAGTGGTGGCTCACGGACCGCGATTGGGTCAGTGGCAGATCCCTCTCCCTACCCCACCCGGAGCACGTGGTTGTGACGGACGCGTCCCTCCAGGGCTGGGGTGTCCACATGGGAGAGGCGGAGATCAGAGGCCTCTGGTCTCCGGTGGAGTCCCAGCTCCATATCAACCTTTTGGAGCTGCGGGCGATTCGTCTAGCACTGAAGGCATTCCTCCCCTCTGTCCGGGGGAGTGTAGTGCAGGTATTCACGGACAACACCACTGCCATGTGGTACTGCAACAAACAGGGCGGGGTGGGGTCGTGGACCCTATGCCAGGAGGCTCTGCGCCTCTGGCAGTGTCTGGAACATCAGGGCGTGACCTTGGTGGTTGAACACCTGGCAGGCTCTCTGAATGCCAGGGCGGACAAACTCAGCCGTCGTTGCATGATGGATCACGAATGGCGTCTGAACCCGGACGTGGCGCAAGGCCTCTTTCAGCAATGGGGAGAGCCTTGGTTAGATCTATGCGCCACAGAAGAGAACGCGCAATGTCATCAGTTCTGCACATTGGAATTTCCAAGGCAGCACTCGCTCGGAGACGCTTTTCGTTGCGAGTGGAGTTGCGGTCTATTGTACGCCTTTCCGCCTATACCACTTCTGCCCGGACTGCTGAAGAAGATCAGGCGCGATCGGGCCCAGAATATCCTTGTGGCTCCGGACTGGGCACGAAGATACTGGTATCCCGAGCTACTCAGCATGTCAGTCGATCCCCCGATTCGTCTGCCTCTTCGGGAGGACCTTCTGTCGCAGCAGCAGGGGAGGGTCCGGCACCCGAACCTGTCCAGTCTCCACCTACAAGCTTGGAGATTGAGCGGCGGCAGTTGAGGCCATTTGACTTACCTCCCGAAGTCTGTGATATCATTCTGGCAGCCAGGCGTCCCTCCACAAAGTTGGTATACGCCTGCAGGTGGTACAGATTTGTGGCATGGTGCACAGCAAAAGCTGTGGACCCTCTCTCTGCACCCCTTTCTGAAGTTCTACTCTTCCTTCTTTCCCTTGCCCAGCAGGGCTCTGCTCTGGGCACTCTTAAGGGGTACCTTTCTGCTCTTTCCGCTTTCTTACGGCTACCTGATCAGCCTTCCTTATTCTAGTCCCCCATTGTAAATAGGTTTCTGAAGGGCATCACACACATGTTCCCTCCTGTTCCCTTCGTGATGCCCCAGTGGGACTTGAATCTTGTACTCAATTATCTAATGTGTGCTCCCTTTGAGCCGCTCCATAACTGTCCTCTCCGTCTTCTTACACTGAAGACTGCTTTCCTGGTTGCCATCACCTCTGCCAGGAGAGTGAGTGAGCTCCAGGCTCTTTCTTCTACTCCACCTTTCCTCTCTGTTCATCCGGACAAGGTTGTGTTGCGGACAAGACCTTCCTTTCTGCCCAAGGTTGTCACGGCCTTCCATATCGGGCAGTCTATTACCTTGCCCACCTTCTTTCCGCCTCCGCATCCCTCGAAAGAGGAAGAGAGGCTCCACCGACTGGACCCAAAATGTGCGCTCTCTTATTACCTAGATCGCACACACCAGTTCCGGGTGGATGACCAACTCTTTGTTGGTTACGTGGGCGCGAAGAAGGGAAAGGTGGTACACAAGAGGACCATTTCGCAGTGGATCATCTTGTGTATTCAGGCATGTTACTCCATGGCCAAAAAGGAGCCCCCTGCTGGATTGCGGGCTCATTCCACTCGAGCCACGGCAACAACAACTGCCCTGGGCCGAGGAGTCCCCTTACAGGACATTTGCCAGGCAGCTACGTGGGCCTCGCTGCACACGTTCGCAAGACACTACTGCCTGGACAGTCAAGTCCGGAGGGATGGCTTCTTTGGCAGTTCTGTCCTCCAGGACTTTCTGGTGTGCTATTTGGTTCGCAGACCCACCACCGGGGTTGGTATTGCTGGGGTATCTATTCTAAGGTAAGGAATCTATCACTAACGTGTCTCTTTCAGATGCACAAGTTACTACTTGTGTAACGATATATCTGTAAGAGACATTAGTTAGTGATAGATTCCTTACCGATCCATCCATCCTCCCCGTTCTGCGAACCGATATCTAGGGTTAAGGTCATCCCCTTTCAGGGCCCTAGTTTCATGGCACCAGTGTTGGTTCTATCATGGCTCTGCGTATCTGGCACGGAAAAGCTGTGTATCAGAACTGACGTCAGCGCGCATGGGCGGCGTCTAAGTACTCTGACGACGTCATTCCGGCGCTAACGACGCCGACGACGGACGTGGAGCCGCAGACGACGCCTACCGACGCGCAGGGGTATAGCTACGCAAAAATTTCCGGATCCAGTCTGACGCCTGGGGATATTCTAAGGTAAGGAATCTATCACTAACTAATGTCTCTTACAGATATATCGTTACACAAGTAGTAACTTGTGCAACAAGGCTTTTCATTTGGATATGGGATCACCCCCGGAACATGGTTCATCTCTTATGTGTGGGGCCAAAACAGCATTCCAGTGCAGTTGCTGGTTAGCCGGAGCCTGCACTGAGGATAGCATAGCCTGATCCAGACTCTTATTCGGAGGATGCTCCTCTCTCGACAGGGTGCAGCACAGGAAACCCCCTGTAGCACTGAAAGCACCAGTTGACCTCTGTGCCAGTGTCATCATACGTATGCTGCAGTCACCCTCCATCTAAACTAACTTCAGCCAGCTCAGGAGCACCATCCTGTGTCTGAACCTTTGTCACTTTTTTCCAAACATTCAACGGCTAGGCACACCTAAAGGTGTTCGACATTAGTCTAATTTCACTGGCAAGTTTGCTCAGACAGAAGCTTTGGTCCCTGCCGCATTGTCACGTTCTAATCCCTCTTATTTCAGGCCAAGGCTGGCGCTGGAGATGTTCTATTAGCTACAGGCTTTGTGCTAGCTCGACTCCTGACCCAGTCTGTATCATGGGGCATCTGGCTGCCTGGTAATTTCTTGTGAACTTGTGAAAGTCTCTCTTGCAGTGGATTCCTGTTTTCTGTATGTCAGAATTCTTCCAAGTCCAGAAGATAGGGCTTTCTCTCACACTTTACAAACTAGTGTCTAGGGTCTGTTGTCAGGAACAGCAGCTCTGTGGGGCATGAGCTAAGCCTTACCCTGCCAAAACAATCTTCGTCTTAGCCTGCCCTTTCATGCACTGAAGCACCAAACTCCCTGCCTTAGGAATGCACCCTTGACATTTCTAAAATAGTACTGGGGACCATATCACCACAACCATATCCTCAGGTTCATTCAAGTTGCAGATGTGCTATCTACGTAACTTAGTACACTTAGTCCACTTTTGGGGGGGTCCCAGAAGTCAGATCCCCGGCCATTGCGGCAGTGCTAGCAGATTTTGTGGCATCAAAATGGAAATTCTGGTACATGCATTTTTCTTTGCTGTATTATTGCTTCACTTTGTTTCAGTGTAAATCATATATTTAGCAGTTTTCTGTGGGTCCGCCTTGTTCGTTCAAGGTTGGTGTCTGATACTTGGGGCAGGAAGGAGGTAAAGATCAATTGAACATGGTCCCCCAGTGCTAATGGGCCTGTGGGTGAATTTAGTGTCTGTGGGAGAGGATGTTCAGGTGTTCGTTGTCCTGCAAGGGCTGGCTGCAGGGCCGTTGACTGTGGTACTGTCACATGATTGCAGGCCTGGTACTTCCCTGAATAGGGGAAAGAGAGAGCGCAAACAGGGATGCCAGATGCAGGAAGCTCATTAGTACATTTATTGTTGGTAGAGATGGGATGCAGCTTTGCTGGATGCCCGTGTGTCAGTGGACCCATAGCAGTTAGCAGCAGAACACAGGTGACTGTGGCCCAGCCATTTATCCCAATGCAGTTGACCCAGTACTGGGTGGGAGTGATGGGAGAGAAGGTATGTCTACAGGCCATGGTGCCAGGTGCTGGTGGTCTGCAGGTGAAGTTTGATGGGTGGTACTGTAGCAAGTAGCAGAAAGCATGCCCTTGGATACTCTGGTGCTCAGGTGCTGGGGGACCTTGTGGGTTGGCTGCTAGGGCAGGTGACTGTTGGTTTGTTGTGTGCTCTTTATGGTGGCACTCTTCAATCTGCTGGGGACTAAGAAGGAGAGAGAACATGCCATCGAGCCCCTGGGTGCCAAGAGCCCATGAACCAATGTAATGGTGGAGAGGGGAAGTGCAGGAACCCTGTAGGCTGCAGGATATCCTGGTGCCAGTGGACCCATAGTTATATATAATGGAGGAAAGGCGCAAGTAGCATGCTCACCAGCTAGAGGAGAGGTTAAATGTTGGGCCTGTGACAAAACATACCTGCGGCTGAGGGAGTTCTGGTCTCCAAGTAGCCGTTTCTCCTTTCTCTTTGCCTAAGCTGAAAGATGCAAATGAGAGGGAGGTGTGCTGCAGTCCCAGGCAGATCTTCCGATCTCCCTTGTGTGGCATCACACACAGGTGTGGAAGTAAACACACAACTCTCCTGCATGCTGCTGACCCTCCTTTTGTTTGGCGTAGCTGATAAATATGGACCAATAAAAGGGAGGGTTTGCATTTTTTGAAAAGTTAAGAACAAGTTAGTATTTTTTTTTCTTCACAGAAGTGCAAATTGTTTAATTAGTTTGCAAACTGTAGATGGAGTCTCTGAGCAATACCTGTACAAGGGTCTCTAAGTGGTGTATTGCTGTGGATGTGAACTACTTTCTCCTGCAGGTGCTTTGTGAATCCCATCTTTATCACATATTCTAACTTTTGTATGAATCTTTAAAATGTTTTTGAATTTTTCAGATTTAACACAACTCTAATGTAATTAACTGAACATATTCAGTGCATATTCTGCCAGTCAAGATTAGCAACCCTTCATACATTTCTGTTTGATTAACTTAAAAAGATAATTTCAGTGAAGAATTAACCATAGCCTCCCATATTTGGTTACATTTTTGAGTACTGTACCTTAAGTTTTTCGGATATCACTTTGAGGTCAGACAAAACCTTTTTAAAATACTTTCTTTCCTAATCCGTTTGCTTCCCTGAGTGAAAATACACCAACAAACCTTACAGGTAATCGCCACATCAGGACTGACATCCACTGCTCTAAAAAATGTATTCTAAAAAATATACCCAAGCACTCGCCTTGGGGACAGATTCACAAAGGTCACTTGTGTATGTTCAAGTTCCATTGTGTGTGCAACTAAGTTTGTACATGGTGACCAGTCATGAGCAAAATGTATTATTATTTTCAAGGCTTTTTTTCTATCCTATTGCACCCAGAGTGTTTCTATCTTATTGCACCAATAATGACCCTGTAAGAATAACTGAAAAAGTGTACTTGATAAGGTTGGCTAAAAGAAAACCCTTCACTTTTTTGGGGGAAACACCTGTGTCCTTGACAGTTCATGGAATAACATATTGCTTTGTAATTCCTTCAGATTTGCAGCGGTTTGTCCCCTAGTTCTGTGTCTTTAGAAAATGTGCACTTTCAACATGGATCTAGAGGACGTCAGAGCTGGTATACATTGGTTAGAGTTAGACCTATCTGTTCTGTGATTGGGCTTAATCTCCGCACGTAAATAATAAAACTGGATTGATTCGATAGTCCTCTGATGTAGGTGTACCATCATTTTTGTAAGGCTCTGTTAGGACATAATTGCTATGCCATTTCACACTTGACATTCAAAGCTATGTTTTGAGTCTGAGACATGGGGCCACAAACACCTCTTTTTTATTTGGAATCGATTGCACTGACACTGCAGACTTCCTAGGAGACTGTCATGTACCCGTCTCCTTCTCTAGGTCAGGGAGAATTCCTAGTTCTGATGTCAGGTGTTTTACGTTGATCATGTAATAGAAACCAGAATTCCATGCAGTCTTTGTAATGAAAGCACACAGTATGTAGATTTCCGAAGTATCGATTGCTTCAATATCCACTGAATTTCCACATGCTGATTTAGAAAGTTTCACCTCCTGAAGGCACTCACGAATACTTAGTCTGAATTGATGGCAACCTGAAATAATATGCAGAGTCCAGGTTTCATAGTTGCATTATGCAAAGCATTTTCGCGAGCTACTGTGTATATTTTCTGTATGTGCTATTTTCTAGATTCTTCCACGAATACAGACAAGATTTGGCAGTTCTCTGACAACTTTGTCTCGACTACAATCTCAATTCTACTTTTCTCCCCAGTTCTCAATCTTTCCCTGCATTGGGAGTAGAAGGAGAAGGGCATTAGATCATGAAATCTACTCCTTTATTATCCACCCTAACCGTCCCTATTTTTGACGTCCTCTTTCACCCCTGTAGATTTGGAACAGTTAAGAGACGATCTAGATATTGAGAACGTTTGATGGATGAGGCATGCTGGTAAATTATGGGTTTGGGGTATGGCGATTGAGAATAGGGAAACTGTATATGTGTGTGTGATGTACGATAGATTTTGGGTGCCTCGAAGAAATGTGAACCTTTATCAAGAATTTTGAATGAAGGAAGACCATCGTGAAGAGTACACATTTTATGAGAACAGTTGTTCGGTCCAGCTACAGGCAGCTTAACTTTTCGCAAGACCTCATATCCGCACACACACATTTTTTTTATTGTAAACAACACTCTAATAGTGCAGCAGTGCGCATTAGGTTTTATTTTTCTCAGGATGTCCTGGTGCTGTTTCAGAATCATGCCTTCAAGGGATTTATTTATAATATTTATAATATTTGATTATATTGCTTTTAGTGTATATTCAGGTGCAAGAGTTATTTATAGACTTGCCAATATATTTCTTTTAAAAAAACTTTTTGAAAAAATGCTTTTTGTTCCTTACATAAAATTGGAACCAGTGACCCAATCACCACAGAGAAATATACAAAGAACACGGTTGTATATAAAAAGAAGAATGTTATCTTTCAAAGTTTATCAAGGGTACTACACAGTTAAACACACAATGTAACACGAGGAAAGCAAATGCAGTTATACAGTCCTTCAAAGTCACTATTGTAAACACATCTTCAATCACAAATTCTTTTCCAGAAAAAAAGTGTAAAAGTTGACGTTTCGGTCTCTATGCAATCGTCCATGAGACCATCTTCAGGACTATTATGTATAGAACAGTTGACCCCTGAAATATACTTCAATCAATTCAAAATGTCGCATGCAATTTTTTGTTGGCGACTTCTGTACATAAGCAGGATAAGTCGTTGCTCCGTAACTTTTATTTAAAATGAGTAATCGCCGAAGGATAGGGGTATTTAAATGCTGGCGCTTCGCGGACGGTGTGACTCAATTTCCTGTCCACGGCAACTTCTCAGTCAAAAGGATTTCATGTGTTGTATCGTCATGTACAGCAAAAGTTGCCTATTGTGATATCTAGGTTGATGCCGGCATGATCAGTTATCAGGATTGTTTCTATGTAAGGGTTGGAGTGAACAAGGTTCTTTCTAGTTAGTATGTAATCTATTCTTGACATAGCGTTTTGATGGTGAGAGTAGAAGGTGAGAGTAGAAGGCAACATCTGAAATCTGAAAGAGACTACTCACCCTACGCCTGAGAGCATGGTCATTCAGGCCTCAGCGTCGCAAAGTGCCTTACCCACGGCTCCGCCGGACAAGGACTCTAAAACAATTTGGCAAGAGGTTGTTCTCCTTGGCTAGCTTGTGGCTGCGGTCGGTTAACACCGCCTGCTTGTTGGGCCGTTACTCCCACGCAGTGTGGGATTCCGTGGCTCAGGTCTTGCCTCAGTGTTCTGAGGAGGTTCAGGCTGTCCTTTCCCAGCGGTCGCTGAAGGTAAGGATGTGGCTAAGTTTGCCATCAGATGTGGTTTGAACACCACTGATTCCTTGCGCAGGGCAATTTCCAGGACTGTCGCGTTGCGGCGTCAGTCCTGGTTGCGTTCAACTGAGTTCTTGTCCAATGTCCAGGGCTCGCTCATGGATATGCCCTTTGATGGCTCCCGCCTCTTTAGCTATAAGGCAGACAGTGCACTGGAGCGCTTTAAGGACTCTCGGGCCATGGCCAAGTCCTTCGGTCTTTCTATGAAGAACCCTGCCACTCCTGGGTTTCGTTCCTTTCGTGGCCAGGACAGAGGCACACAGAGGATGCTAAGGGCCATGCCACCTCGGTACCACTGCATGTCGGGGGATAACTTGGCTCTTCTCCACCAGGAAGTCTTGGCCCTCCTGGCCAAGACCCCATAGAGTGGGTTCCCGTTCAGGAAGTAGGGAGTGGTTGTTATTCCCACTACTTTCTGGTCCCCAAAAAGGACAAGGGGGGTCTGCGTCCCATCTTGGACCACCGGGAAGTTAACTGCTTCCTCCAGAAGGAGAAGTTCAAGACTCTGGCTCAGGTCCTGGCTGTCCTGGACCCTAGAGACTGGATGGTAGCGTTGGACTTGCAGGATGCCTATTTTCATATTCCTGTCCTGCCGGCCCACCGCTGCTACCTGCGGTTCACGGTGGGCCAGGAGCATTTTCAGTTTGCCGTGCTCCCCTTCGGCATTACTAGCGCGCCTCAGGTGTTCACGAAAGTGATGGCGGTGGTCGCAGCTCATCTGCGCAGGTCAGGGTGTCAGTCTTCCCCTACCTCGTCAACTGGTTGTTGAAGGCGGTCTCGCACCAAGCAGTCATCACCCACCTTTAGACTACTTCTGACGGCCTGCATCTGCTGGGGTTTTCTATCAACGTGCTGAAGTCGCACCTGAGTCCCTCTCAGAAGCTCCCCTTCATCGGAGCGGTTCTGGTTTCGACGCTGTTTCGGGTTTATCCTCCCGAGCAGCGAGTCCGGGATATTCAGGCTAAGATTCCAATCTTTCAGCCTCTATCCCGGGTTTCAGTCAGGATGATCCTCCGGCTCCTGGGCCTAATGGCCTCCTGCATCCTGTTAGTGCAACATGCTAGATGGCATATGAAGGCTCTGCAGTGGGACCTGAAGTTCCAGTGGGCGCAGCATCAGGGTGACCTGTCCGATCATGTTCAGATCTCGGAGGGCACTACATGACACTTGCAGTGGTGTTCACAAATCGAGATTGGGTCAGTGGCAGATCCCTCTCCCTTCCCCAACCGGAGCACACAGAAGTGACGGATGCGTCCCTCCTGGGATGGGGAGGCCACTTGGGAGACGCGGAGATCAGAGGCCTCTGGTTCCTGGCGGAGTCCCGGCTCCATATCAACCTTCTGGAGCTGTGGGCGATCCGACTTGCACTGAAGGCATTCCTTCCCTCTGTCCGGGGAAGTGTAGTGCATGTGTTCACGAACAACACCACTGCCATGTGGTTTTGCAACAAACAGGGCGGAGTGGGGTCGTGGACCCTATGTCAGGAGGCTCTGCACCTCTGGACATGGCTGGAAGGCATTACCTTGGTGGTTCAACACCTGGCAGGTTCTCTGAACGCCAGGGCGGACTAACTCAGCCGCCGGTGCATGATGGATCACGAATGGTGTCTGAACTCAGACGTGGTGCAGGGTCTCTTTCTGCAGTGGGGAGAGCCCTGGTTAGATCTATTTGCCACTGAAGAGAACGCTCAATGTCATCAGTTCTGCGCTTGGAATTTCCAAGGCGACACTCACTCGGTGACGCTTTTCGTCTCGAGGGGAGTTGCGGTCTGTTGTGCGCCTTTCCGCCTATACCACTTCTGCCCAGAGTGCTGAAGAAGATCAGGCGCGACCGGGCCCAAGTCATTCTTGTGGCTCCGGACTGGGCTAGAAGGGTATGGTATCCCGAGCTACTCAGTATGAGCATCGATCCCCTGATCCGTCTGCCTCTTCGGGAGGATCTTCTGTCACAGCAGCAGGGGACGGTCCTCTACCCGAACCTGTCCAGTCTCCACCTCCATGCGTGGAGATTGAACAGCGGAAATTGACACCTTTCGATCTTCCTCCCGAAGTCTGTGATGTCATTCTGGCAGCCAGGCGTCCCTCCACTGAAACGGTATACGCCTGCCGATGGAACAAATTTGAGGCATGGTGCACAGCAAAGGCTGTGGATCCGTTTGCTGCCCCTCTTTCTTAGGTTCTTCTGTCTTTGGCCTAGCAGGGCTGTGCTCTGGGCACTATCAAAGGATATCTTTCTGCCATCTCCGCCTTTCTAAGGCTTCCAGATCAGTCTTCTTTTTTTGAGTCCCCGGTGGTTAACCATTTCCCCAAAGGCATTACACACATGTTTCCTCCCGTGCCTTTCATAATACCTCAGTGGGACTTAAATCTTGTCTTGACTTTTCCGATGTGCTCTCCCTTTAAGCCTCTTCATAATTGTCCTTTACGTCTTCTTACTTTAAAGACTGCTTTCCTGGTTGCTATCACCTCTGCCAGAAGAGTGAGTGAGCTCCAGGCTCTTATTTCTAAACCTCCTTTCCTTTCTGTTCATCTGGACAAGGTGGTTTTAAGGACCCGTTCTTCTTTCTTGCCAAAGGTTATTGCGCCCTTCCACAGCAGGCAGACCATCACTATGCCCACCTTCTTTCCACCTCCGCATCCTTCAAGGGAGGAGGAGAGCCTCCACCATCTGGACCCAAAACGTGCGCTTGCTTTCTATCTGCAAAGTACACAACAGTTACGGGTGTTTGATAAACTCTTTGTTGGCTACGTGGGCGCCAAAAAAGGTCGGGCTGGTCACAAACGGACCATTTCCCGGTGGGTTGTTTTGTGCATCAAAGCATGTTACTCCTTTGCCAAGAAGGAGCCTCCTGTGGGGCTGCGTGCCCATTCGACCAGGGCAACTGCAGCCACTACTGACTTGGGACACAACGTTCCCTTGCAGGACATTTGTCAGGCAGCTATGTGGGCCTCGCTGCACATGCTTACAAAGCACTACTGCCTTGACAGTCAGGTCTGGAGAGACGGCTTCTTTGGCCGATCTGTACTCTGTGACTTTTTGGTGTAATCTCGTTCGCAGACCCACCACCGGGGTTGATATTGCTGGGGTATCTATTCTAAGCTAAGGAGTCTATCACTAACTTGTCTCTTTCAGATGCACAAGTTACTACTTGTGTAACAATATATCTGTAAGAGACATTAGTTAGTGATAGATTCCTTATCACCCCACCCATCCTCCCCGTTCTGCGAGCTGATTACTATGGGGTTAAGGTTATCCCTTTTTAGGGCGCTAGTTTTATGCACCAATGTTCAGTCTCTTGCATGGCTCTGCGTTTCGGAGCGGAAAGTCGTGTGCAGAACTGACGTCAGCGTGCAGGGGTGGCTCCTAAGTAGTCTCTGTGACGTCATCTCGGCGCTTACGATGCCAGCGACAGACGAGGAGCCGCACGACGCCACCTACTGACGCGCAGGAGTACTGCTAAGCAAAACTTTCCAGATCCAGTCTGGCGCCCCGGGATATTCTAAGGTAAGGAATTCATCACTAACTAATGTCTCTTACAGATATAGTCTTACACAAGTAGTAACTTGTGCATCACTGCTAGTCAAGTTACACAGTCTCCAGACATCTGTGAAGTTATTGGTGTCCTAGCGATTGCACATTTGGGTTTGTGAGCAGTTGGGTTTATAGGGGCACCGTGAAAGTCTGTCTAAGGTAGTGTCATATGGGAGCTTAAAGTTCCCCATCTAAAGTAACGTTGCTGTCTTTGGATAGTTCTCTTAGTTTATTGCCCAGGGTGGTCCAAAAGGACGGTTCATCAGCAGTGGGGGCATAGATGTTAACAATAAAAATCAACACATCATCTTTGACTATTTTGAAAATGAGCCATCTACCCCTATTATTCTGGGCAATAGTTTTGTTTACTGCAGGAGAGAATGCACTGCTGTGGACCCAGGAGTGTAGCATACTACGGGGCTATGTGATCCCTCCCCTGGTTTGCTGTAGTACAATGACATCCCCTTTTCGTTTATGATAATAATCAGGAACTTTTTTTCATTTGATTTTGGATTGATAACTTTTCTATTAAGAGACTGTACCTTAAGAGTTGTGAGAGACATCAGACAGAAAGAAACTCAAGATAGCAGCTACGCATCAAACAATGAGCATTTGCGGAGAATATATTTGAAGGTACATTTCCAGCGTGATTTTGATAAACGAAGCACACATTGTTGGAAAAAGAATGCCTAATAGTAAAGTTGCTAAACGAAAGGAAAGCAAAGGAATGGGGTAAAAGAGGCACCTACGCCTGTGGAAAAAGAAAGAGTGAGTAAGAAAAGAGAACAAATTATGCAGAGGTATTACATCAATCCAACAAACAAAAGTAGACCACTCCACAACCTGAGCCCCTCCATCACTCAAACTATTCCCATCTCCAACAGGGAAAAACAAGGGCGATGTATTCCTCAAACTGCCATGTAGGCCTAGACTGGCCAGAGAGCACAAGTGAGTGAGAAGTAGTCAGGAAATGCTGAAAGAGTATGCAAATAATATAAAGTAATCAATAGTGATTATTCTTTGGCTACAGACATAAAACAATCTGAATTATCAAAACATCCTGAGAAACTTAAGGAAGTCAAGCATAACATGTATTAAAAAACGGTCAAAAATCTATATGGAATTCAGAACATGATATGAGAGGAACCTCCCCATGATGGTATGGAAACCCATTTTTGAGTCTCCATTTAGAAGTTGTAGAGGGGAGAAATTAAAGAGCATGTGCCAGTCAGACATATATGTGTTCATTGTGCAACATTGTCCACATGTTCCAACATATGCAGTTTAATCTAAATAACGTGCAGGCATAACAGGAGACCGAAATTAGACCAAGGTGAACGTACATCCTGAGGAAAGGGACTAATCTCAATAAGACTATTTGACCAAACCACAGCTAGCGAGACATTTGTGAGTCTAATAAGCCTTTTACAAAGGACTCCAGGACTTTATTCTGCGTAAATAGAGGTACAGCCTCCATATATGATCTTCATTTTTGCCAGGCCAACAAAGGATAAGGGAATGCTCAAAGATCACAGATTTTGACATAATGCCACAAATATTTTTCTGCAATCACCTGTAGGTGTGGCGTAGTCTTGAGAGATTCTGATTTTATGTCCTTTCTAGTCCATGTTTTTTAACTTCCTCATGCGTTTCAATGTAAGTTCAGTATGTTGGTACCTCAGGGGCCTGAAGATTAGGGTTCTCGGCTTGGAGAATGTAAAAGTATTTTTTGATCGAATCCTGTGTGGTCTCCCGGTTTCAAAATCTTTAGAGAACGATTCAAACAATGAAAATTCCAAAATCTTTTGAAAACGAGATCTTTAGAGCATGAGTTAGGCACGTTTCAAGAAAGGCAACACATAGTTTGGGCATCTCTTTGTTTCAGGTCAGCCAAAAAGTCTTAGGTTGCCTCTCCCGTTTCTGTCTTCCAGTTCGGTTATTTCACTTTCAAGAAATTCCATCTTCAGGCCTTATAATTAGAATTTTTTCATTAGGGCATTTTGGGTATCTTCCGTTTTCCCAATTGTGGACTCAGCCTCTTCCAATCTATTCGCTAGTGCTTTGACATCTTGCTGCAAGCCCACCATTTCCGATTGCAGATATTCTTGTTTTACCTTTGTAGATTGCAATAGGTCATGTAGTGAAGAGCGGAATTGCCGGATGATCTCTATATTGCTGAATCGGTCATGTTTACCTCTTATTGGGGAGTCTAGGAGAGGGGGCTCTGATAAAGCACATTTTTGGCCCAGCTTCAGATATCCTAATTTTTTGTCTCCTTTATGGTCTTAATCTTTGGACTTTACCATCATGGATGTTATTTAGCACTAGGCTTAAGTATGTGAATAGGCAGTATCAGGTCTAAGAGAGGATAGAAGTGACGAAAATACTAGTAATCGGGCGCACTAGATTTGACACCTTCATGAAAGTAAGTTGTAATGTGTTGTGGTTGTCTGGTGAGTCTTGTGCCCACGTCTGGCGTTCCTGGAATCACTGTGTGCCAGAGTTCTTGGAATGCCAAAGGGCAGTCTAGAAAGGCAGACGTGAAGGTGGTTGATAGGATGCTCATGTTTTAGGTTTAAAGTATTTTATTCAGCACAACACGTAAGGACAGACAAACATCTCAAGAGAATACAACAGGGTGGAAAAGCAAGTGTCCAAGAGTGCTATCAATAAATGTTATTCCGGGGACCACACCTGCACAGTAACAGAAGTCTCCTGTCGCCTCAACATGTTATGACATTTCCCGTGAACCCCCCCATCCAACATTCCCCCCCAACGTCCAAACCCCCCCACCTGACCCCCCTCCCCCCAATCCCACCCCACGTCCAGTGCACAGTCCCTAATCGCGACACACTTCAGAGCCACAATACCAAGGAGGGGAAATCCAAAGGGAGATCACGGGGCGGACTCCACCGGGACCGGAAGCCGCAGGAGGCGGAGATACTTAGGGCAGGTAAGTTCCTTAAATTCAGTAAGCAATAAGGAGTGAAATGGTCGCCAGAGCTCCCTAAACTGGTCCACATCCCCCGCCACTGTGAGGGACAGCTTCTCCATACCCAACACATGCCACAACCTGTGGAGCCAGCCAGTGATAGATGGTACCGTAGCAGTGTGCCAGTGAATCAGGATGTTCTGAACAGCAGACCCTAGAGCTATTGCTATCTGTCTTCCCCTGCGAGAACGAAGAGGATACATTAGATCATTCGGGAGCCCCAACAGGGTATAGGCAGGGAAGCACGGCAGTTCAATCTCGAAATGAGAATCAATTTCATCCAACACTTCCTTCCAGTACGATTCTAGGAGCGGGCAGTCCCACAGTATATGCGTGAGTGTACCCCGGTGCCCACATCCCCGCCAGCATGCGTCCACTTTACTACGATCAAACTCATGTACTCGTTCAGGTGTATAGTACCAATAGGTAGAGACTTTAGTCAGTGTATCAGTGAGTCCCATGTGGTATGCCGAGTGCCGCGCTCTATAGGATATGTGTTCCCATTCCTTAGGGCTCCGTGTCCTCCCCAACTCCCTTTCCCACCGCTCCCTCCCAGGGTGATAAAGGTGTGTCGCCGGTGGCTGCAGCAGCTTGTAGAAATCTGTAATCAGTTTGGAGTCTGAAGTCCGTGTCATGAGCCAGTGTTCATAGGGGAGAAAAGGCCGATCGGCCGTCCCTCTCACTTGCGGGTGGAGGGCCCAATGGCGAGCCTGCATATAATGAAGTCGCTCTGTCTCCGGGAGCGAGAACTCCTGGCGGAGTTGGGGAAAGGGGACAACCCCCTCTGGGCCATAAAGGTGACATAAGGCTCTACACCCCGCCTGTTGCCATCTCGCAAACGCTCCCTTCTCCATCCCCGGGGTAAAGTCCGGGTTGTATACCAGCGGGGTAAGTGGTGACGGAAACGTGGTGAGGCCACGCAAAACGCTGGTAGCATCCCACACCCGCAGGGGCACCCTCGTAACAAAGGAGGCATAGAGGATTTTGGGCCGATGAGGGCGACGTAGGAAGGGAATCTCCTGCAGGGGTCTCCCTGCCACCGCCTGATCCTGAAAGAGCCAATGCTTATCAGACTCCCACCTACTCCATTCCACAAGATAACGCAGCTGTGCAGCTTGAAAGTACTTGCGAAAGTCGGGGACACCCAATCCCCCGGCCTCCGGGGCCAGCAGCGAGAGGGCTCTACGCAACCTAGGCTTCTTACCCTGCCAGACAAACCGAGAAACGTCTGCCTGCAGTTGCGAAATCCATCCCACCGGCGGCTGGAGTGGCAAGGCCCGAAAGAGGTACAACACCTGAGGCAAGATCGTCATTTTGACAGCAGCTATCCTGCCTAGCCACGAAAAGGTGCCCCGGTTCCACCGGCCCAGTTCCTCCTTAATCTTGACACCCAGGGCCCGATAGTTTGCCAACACCATGGCCGCCAAGGTAGGAGCAATCTGGATCCCCAGATAAGGTACTGCCCCCGATGACCAGAGCATGGGAAACCGTTGTTGCAAACAGGCCCTAGTGACCGGGTCGAGGGAGATATCCAGCGCCACCGACTTCCCCATGTTCATCCTGAATCCCGACACCGCGCCAAAAGAGGCCAGTTCCTCCATGCACGCTGGCAGAGCCACGTTGGGTCTGTCAATGGATAAAATAACGTCGTCAGCGTAAAGGCTGATAGCGTGTGTGAAGCCCCCAATCCGGATGCCGGTCACCAGTGGGTTATCGCGCATCCGCTGGGCAAATGGCTCCATGTAGAGCGCAAAAAGCAGGGGTGAGAGCGGGCAACCCTGCCTGGTGCCCCGTTCAATGCCGAAAGAGTCAGAAGCGAGCCCGTTGACGCGGACCACCGCCGACGGACGACTGTAACAATTAAGAATCATGGAGCGGAATTTCCCTCCTATACCCGCTTTCATAAGCACCCGCTCCAGATAAGGCCAGTGGACCCGGTCGAATGCCTTCTCCGCGTCCACCGCCAGCATCATTCGTTCCCCTGGAATCCGGGAGGCCTTTTCCAGTAAATGAACAATGCGTTTCGTATTGTCCACAGTCTGTCGTCCTGGGACAAAACCCGCCTGGTCAGGATCGATGAGACCGGGCAAATGGAGAGCCAATCTAGCAGCTAGGATCCCCGTATATAATTTCAAATCAATATTCAGAAGGGAGATCGGCCTATATGACCCACACTGCTTCGGATCTTTACCGGGCTTAGGGATAACCGAGATAGTGGCTCTGAGCAGATCGGGCGGAATGGCCCCAGGCTCCGCAAAGGAGTTGAAAAGGCGCTTCAGAATGGGGGCTAACGTTGTGCAAAATGTTTTATAGTATAGCGCAATGTAGCCATCCGGACCCGGTGCCTTGCCATGTTTAAGTCTGGCAATAGCGGAAACCACTTCCTCAATCCGAATGTCTCTGTCCAGATGATCCGCCTGTAAAGGCTCCAGAGAGGGAAGGGCGACCGAGTCCAGATAAGCGTCCAAAGCCACCTCATCCGGGGGATCCCCGGCATAGAGATCCTTGTAAAAGCCTCGGAAGACGGCAGCTATTTGCGCGTCCTCAGTCTCCAGCAACCCCGTCGGGCCAGAGATCTCCTTAACTAGCTGGTTCTGCCTCGCCACTCGGAGCCTATTTTCCAACAACCTGCCACAGCGGTCCCCTCCAGTATAGAAGGTGTGCCGCAACCGCAATGCCGCATACTCTGCCCGGTCAAGGTCCAGGGCCGCTAGGAGCTTCCTGGCCTCCTTGAGCTGCCGCCAAATTCGGGGAGCCCCGGTCCTGCGATGGATCTGTTCAAGTTCCCGAACCCGATCCGTAAGTTCATCCCTCTTGGCCTGCCGCTCTTTATTATCCGCCGAGGAAATCGCTATAAACTCCCCTCTGATAACAGCCTTCAGTGCCGCCCACTGCGTGGCCCGGCTAGTGTCCGCATTATCATTATGGGATTGAAATTCCCGAATCGCCTTCTCAATGCGAGCCACTACCTCCGCCCTATGCAGCAGCGTGTCACGGAGGCGCCATATTCGCGGGCGGGGAGCCGTCGGAGGCACAGTCCGCATGACCTCAACCGGGGCATGGTCCGAAAGGGAGATCACACCCATCTCCGATCCAGAGGCTAACGCCTTCACTGGAGAGGTAACCAAAAGGTGATCTAACCGTGCGTATGTCTTGTGTGCATGGGAATAGTACGAGTAGTCCCTATCTGTCGGGTGTAGGTGTCTCCACAGATCAAGGAGGTCCACCTCCTCCAGCTGAGCCTTACGGTCCGCGGAGAGTTCTCCGACCTGAGGGGAGCGCTGCGCAGACCTATCCAGTGCGGAGTCAAAGACAATATTAAAGTCCCCCCCCCCCCCCCCCCCCCGAGTATGATATGTCTATCTTGGGAAGAGGTGATCTCCTCGATCGCTGCTTGCAGAAAGCGGTCCTGTCGTTCATTGGGACTGTAGAGGGACCCGATCGTAAAGAGAAGACCCCCAATCCTAAACCGATAAGCCAACAGTCTACCCTTTTGTTCAGAGAATTTGTGGAGAACCTCCTCCCGGAAGTGCCGCGCCACCAGAATCGCCACCCCAGCCGTTTTAGTGGTGCATGAGGAAAAGAATTGTGAAGGGAACTTATGTGATCGGAGTCTGTGTGTGTCCTGTGATAGTAGGTGCGTCTCCTGGAGGAGACAGATATCTGCCTGGGTGTTCTCTAAGAGCGAAAGGACTGCCCGCCTCTTAACAGGATTATTCAAACCCCTGACATTCAGGGTCACAACCTTACATGTGGCTGGGGGCATGAGCGGCAGTGTAGCAGAAAGCAGCAAGGCCCCCCGCAAGGCCGGGAGGACAAAAGCGTCACTCAGCATACGGTGCAGCAGAGCACTGAGCAAAAGGCACGGACATAAAAAGCAAACAGTTCCAAGCAAACCAAAGAGCAGACCACCCTTCCAAGAACTCACAGCCCGCAGAATGCATCCGACGACCCTCCCCCCCCCCCCATTTTTCATGCCAAGCAAAAAGACAAGCCATACTGTAAATGCCATAGCCAATTGGAAGCACGTCAAAAAGCACAGTGAATGTCAGGATGACTAGGAACCCCCATGTGCACTGGACGACCCCCCCCCTTCCAACTCCCAGACCCCTTCTTCCAACCCACTCCCCTACCCCCCTGAACCCCCTCAACTGTCCCGTCTTCCCCAACAACCCCCCCGCCCCCAGCCCCCTCCCACAACTGGGACTGGTTCAACACCCTCAAACACCCCTCCTTCCACCCCCCCAAAACCATGGAAACCCAGTGTCCCAGTCCGGTCCTTATCGGACAAGCCTGCGGAAAGTCAAAAAAGTGGACGTCCAACCACTACGCACCCCTCCGCTCCCCCACCCCCCCAGGCCCCCAAACCTGCAGCTCCACGATAGCGATGTCGATCTCCCCCCGGAGGTCACTTAAGCTGTCAGCGCCACCACAGCCGCTGTAGGAGCATCGGCCCCATCCTGCACTGCAACGTCCAACCCTGCCTGGGCCGCAGGAGAGTCCGGCCGTGTCGAGGAAGCAGATGATTGTCGGCCGGGGATTGTCTGCCATCCGTCTCTGGTAACACGGCCCCGGCGAGGCGTGTGAGTTCCGTCCTCAGTAGCAGTGATCCCCAGCACTCCACATGTGTCCTGAAGGGAACGCACCTGGTGCAAAGTTCCATTCCACCTGAAAATGAGCCGAAAGGGGTGTCCCCAAGAATACTGAGTGCCATGCTCCCTAAGAAAGTCAGTCGCAATTTTAAAAGCTTTGCGTTTCTGCAGAGTGGTCGCGGCCAGGTCCTGATAAAGAGCCACCCGGTGGCCCCGGAATTCCAAGGAGGGTCTCCTCCGAGCCTCCCTTAGTATCCGCTCCTTCAAGGGATAGTCCGGCAGGAAGGCCAAGATGTCGGGAGGAGGCGCTGATGTCCGGCGCTGCAGGCCCACCCTGTGCGCCCTGTCAATCCGAATAGCAAAATCAGCCGGTTCCCCCAGCACCTCTCTGAACAGCTCCCCGAGGTACGCCGCCACGTCTTCCCCTCCTCCCGGGATGGGATGCCCCGGACACGGATGTTATTTCTCCTGGAGCGATTTTCAAGGTCCTCCGTGTGCGATTGCAGGTCAAGGTGTTGTTCCCGGAGTCGGATGACCTCCTGCTGTAGTTGCGTTATTTCCTCGTCCCTTGCATGGCCCGCCTCTTCCACCGTTGATACTCTGTCACCCAGGCCGTCGACCTCTCTCCTTATCTCACAGACTTCACCGGCCACCTCCTGCTTGAGCGTTTGGAAGTCATCTCTCAACGTGCTGAAGAGGGATTCCAGGAAGGACCTCGTGACCGGCGGTTCCCCTCCACTTGCTCCCTGGGAACCACTCGGGTGAGTTGGGGATGGCTGTCCCCTATCCTGTCTCATATTGTTCCTATTCAGCATCTCCGGCAATGTGCGGTCTCCCTTCCGCGACCCTCTGTTCTGCGTCATGATGTCTACCGAGGCGTCCTTCCAGGGGAGCCAACAGTCCAGCCCTCGGAGCAGCCCAGAAACCGAGCCGGTGGCCTCTCACGTTGCCCCACGAATGTCCTGTGGGCCGAACCGCCCCACCGATATAGCAGGAACTGCGGCTTGACCTGCGGTCCGGCGCGTCAGCGTCTGGCTACCCACCAGGGTCCCCAGGTTCGACCAGCCCGGCTATGCTGTCGTCCTCCTCTCCTCAGGCTCTGCGGCCTCGAACCTAGCGTCACCAGCGCCACCGGGGGATCCCCCCACCAGCCAGGCCACTGCAGGCCCCCAGGGGCCAAGTGGGGGCCGCGATAGCGTCCGGTAAGCCTTCTCGGAGCAGTAGCCCGGCCTCCGTCCACTCGTGGTTCCAAGGGGTACAGGCCGCCCTTCCACTCCCCAGCGTCTCTTAGCACTCCGACTCACCATGGGGGCCCCCGTCGGCCCAGGAGAGCAGCTCTGCACTCCGCAATCCCAACTGGTGGGCAGGCGGCCCCCCGCCGTTCAGCGGCGCCGAGGTCCAGGATGCAGGCCAAAGCCACGGCCTTGCGTAGGTAGAGGCCCGAAGTCCGGCACCACTCTCTCCTCGCCACTGCCTCAGCTAATCCAGGCCTCGGAGGAACGCTGCAGGGCCAGGCAGGAATGGCCAGGGTAGGTGGTCAGGGCCCGCAGCTCTCCCAGACCCAGTAGGCGGCACCCCAAACAATCGAGCCCAGACCAGAGCCGCGGCCTCGCGTGAAGTCCGGCGCTGGGCCCGGCGCCGGTATCTTCCTGCCTCCTGGCTAGGCGGCCCAAGCCTCCGGGACGTGCCGCTAGGACGAGCGCAGATGTCCAGGGCCGGTAGGCAAGTTCAGGGGGTCTGCTATGTCCGCCCGGCTGACGCCCGAACCCGGACAGGGTCCGTCCCTTCTCCAGGCCGTGCACCAGGCCTCACTCGTTCTGAGCAATGGTGCCGTTTCCGGGACCGGACAAACGCCCTGAAAGGCGGCGGCGGTCCCGCAGCTGTTACTCCGGGGTTACAAACCTCCGCTCCGTGAATTGCGGCGTCCCGGGGGAGGATCAGCGCAGTCAGAGCAGGTCTAGGGCCCAGGGCCGACGGAGCTCACTTCGAGTGCGACCACTCAGCCCGCCATCCTGGCCACGCCCCCGATGCTCATGTTTTAGCTCCATGTTTTGGGAGCTACCAGATTTGAGTCACTAAACATCTTTAAGCTGAAGTACGCTTGGAGTTTACTTAAGAATATGACGACGAGCGACTCAAACCTGGGGAACCTTGCATTATGTTTAGCCACTGCATCGACAACTTGCGAGTGATTGACAATGAACAAAGGGGAAGCTGATCTGCTGGTTGCAAGGTGATGTCCCGCTTATACCTATTTCGCAAAGTCCTATGGATGTGAGTGAATCTTGTAAAGGAGGAACTGAGGAGGCGGAGGCTACCCAGAGAGCTACGAGGTCCGGGAAGGTGTCTAGCCAAAACATTTAGATGATGACTGTGTGTGTGTATAGTTGGTGACAAACCTTGGTTTGAGTTAAGTACAAAAACAAAGTATTTTAGTTTTATATGTAATTTTAGTCTCTGTACTAGGCTACTTGTTGGTATGTACAAACTACTTTTGATGCAACTTATGCAGATGTGACAGTTTCTGTAATAATATTTTGTTTATTATGACGCTTTCTTTTTGTAGCTTTCAGGGTGTGTTCTAAACCTGTCCCTTTCCTGAACGTGTCTTTGCTGTGTAAATTTTGTAAGGAAGGGGAAGTGTTGTGGTTGTATCGTTTGTCTCGTGCCAAAGTCTGGCGTTCCTGGAATCGCTCTGTGCCAGAGTTCCTGAGAGAGGCAGACATGAAGGCGGTTGGTGGTGATCCAGCGATCTGGGACTAATAATTTTCGACAGACAAGGCCCAATTTAATTACCCAACAAGTCCCTTCACGCTGGGTTAGTGAATTTCTAAACAAATACCAAACTTACCAAAATCCAATTTATATCTTCATTTCTAATATACCAATTTTGGCAATGCAATCTTTATATAGTTGACAGGGTTTGGCAAACTAATACTTGGTTCTAAGAATACTCATGAATCTAAATAAACACTTCTAATAAAGACAGACTCATTTGTATATTTATGTTTATCTAAAATAATGTGAATAAATGCTTATCAAATACCAACATACAGTACAAAATCATAGATCATCCCAGAGTAACAATATCAAAGAAATAATGACAAAAACACATATCCTCAGACGGTGTATAAAGGAGTGGAAAGGCGAAGAGACAAAAGCTTCAGAGATAAATACATTTGCAAATGATTATGCAAATTCAATTTTCTGTCTGTACAAACCCAGTTGAAATAGGAAATCTACTCCTTGGCCATGAGAGCAGTAAGGCCCCTCAAGAAGAGTTGACGAGGCAAAGACTAAGTCAGGGATCAGCAGACAGGAACAACCAGCTCAGAAATAGGAGACCGCAAACATGGCCTCTCCTCACGCAGGTAGGAAAGCAAGCCACCATCTAACCTCCGACAGACTAACCTAACCCTTCCCACCAGGAACCTCCATTATACCCTAAAACCCTGATGTCCAACCCACACCCGTGTCAGAACAGAAGGTTTTTCTACATTTGATTGGTTAAGGAAGGGGGTGTATTGTCACACCACATTCATCATGACCATCTTATTCAGTGTCCTATTGTTTAATTGTTCATCACGCCAGCTTCTACCCCAGGAAATACATATTCAAGCCACTATCAAAATGTGCACTTACTTCATGATGGTTATTTAGCTAACTTTGTATAACATTTGTCCTTCTGTGTCGCATTCTAAGGAAATGTTCTTGGCCGGCACACAGGACTCAAAGGACACTCGTCTTCCACTTTCATCGTTTTTCATTTAATTCTATTTCTCTGAATTTATTTCTTATTTCATTAACCCCAAATGTTCTCTGCAGAGCAAAAAACTATGCTTCTAAAAAAATGAAACCCAGGTGTTAATAATCACTTATAATGCTTTCCGTTACGCACCCTCCCGATGCTACATTTAACCATGCGCATGCCAAGTTAATATTATTTTCTTAGCAAACATTAATAAAGTGCATAAAAGCAGCATTAGTCCTTTTATTTTAGTTTGTCCACAATCATTTGCGGCCTAGTCCAGTGGTTTAGTACGCGCTTGCGCAATAGCATTTTCCTTCATGTTAGGCACTTTTCCACATTAGTTTTCACCGCACACTGTTAATACGTGTCACTGAGGGTTCAATTCGAGCAGGTTTTATTTTGCGGAAACCCCGCTCCATCAGTGGGATGCTCATGTTTTAGCTCTGGGTTCTTGGAGCTACCAGGGTTGACACAATAAACATCTTTATTCTGAAGTACACTTGAAGTTTACTTAAGATAATTACTATTCAACCCTGTATTGAAATGGAGGAATGTGTTTCTCGTCAACTCAGGAGGTATTAAGCATATGCTTTTTAGAGGAAGCTCTGGTTTATTGCTTCATACGATAGAGCTGTATTGTCCATCAAAAGAATTAGAGCTATAAGGGGCAGAGCTAAGATGGCCGCCATGCGGTGAAGCAATGGTAAGTAAGCAATGTGTAAGGCCCCAGAAATTCACCTTAGAAGAGTTTGGCTCTTCTGTGATAATTTTGTGTCAGATCTCTGCCAAATGTCAGCCAAAGCGCTGCAGTTGCTATAAGTCACTGTCATTTGCAATTCGTCTCCACGCAGACAATCCGATCCTCCTGCATGTTTAGCCCAGGGGTGCTATGTATAAGCCGAGTTTGCGATAACGAAGGTGGAAATGCCGGTGGGAGACTCACAAGTGACGTCGTAGCAGATTAAGGGGGCTTTGTGGTGTCTAGCAGGAGTTTGGCTTTGTGGTGCTCAACAGTGGTCCGTGCCATTTTGGTTAGCTATGTGCTCGCAGGGAGACTCTGCAAACACATCGATCAGGAGTGGTCACAAGCTCACCCAGCCTAGCATAGAGTTCCGTTGGCTTCCAGAGATCACTTGTTAAACCGAAGGTCCATTGTAGTTTGGGATTTCTCAGTGAATTGCAGGTGAGATTTAGACTTCACAATGAGCCAACGCATTTGCTGTATTGGAAACATGTACTAACGGTACAGGAACCAAAGATGAGGTCTTCAGTAGTTCTCGCTGAAGGTGTAGGGTTCCAGCATTTAACTTCGGCCATTCGATTTATCCAGCCTGCATCTCGAACAGCCAACGACGGCATCAGGCATTCCAGAATGTGTCTTTGATGATATCAGCATGGGTTTTAAGACCTTTTGTGGCATCCTTCTAGGGATGATCCTGTCAAGTGCAGTGAATGAGGCAGCGGCAGTGCATTCTTGTTTTATAAATGTTGGGGCATGATTTAATTCAGATGACCGGCAATACTACTTATATCCCTTTTTTTTTATGCTGTACCAATTTTCGAGAAAGCATGATTCAGAAACATTGTACCTCAGAATATCCCAGCAGTTGTCTTGTCACAACTAAATAGGATGTTTGTGCAAATGTCTTCTCAAAATAAACATGTTCTCGGTCGCAAGCTAGCCCTAATTCTGAGTGTATGAAACATAATATGAGGTAGCAAGTATATTCACGAACATTCTAAAGTGTAGCGCTTTAAACATATTTATGCTCAGCGGGCCAGTACGCTGCTTGCCTGCCTGCCTTGTAGTATGGGCTGCAGTCACGCCATCCAGTCAGTGAACACGTTATGTTCCATTGGCTATAAAATGTCCCTGCTGCTCAGCGTATACAACTGGTGCCATAACTTTCAAGCTTTAAGACTTTGCCAAGAAGTGCTATGATTTGAACTCTAGTTGTTTTTGTTTTCCATCAGGTACATTGCCACAGTGCAGTGCTTGCAACATCTAATATCTAAGAACACTGCATGATTTGCCTGCTTGCGTACCACAAGGCCTATATTTACACTTAAGATATTTGGGGAAAACATCTGATAGAATGCCGGATTTCTTTGAGTTTGGAGAAAAACAAACTGTTTTAAATATCAGTATCCTCTCAGAGGTGTACATAGTTTGAAAAGACTCAACGTGTTTTAAGTGCTTTCATTCTCCTCCCGTGTTTATGTAGGAGATGTTGCTTTTCCACACTATTAGATTAATAAGAGGACCACCTCGATATGTTTTTTCTCATCACTGCCCTTATTAATTCGGGTGTTCCTGCATGAGGGAGGCAACCCTGCTTGACTTCTTACATCAAACACTTCCTGAATTACCCATCCCCTTTAGACTCTCCGAGGTTTGCCTCTCACTCTCAACGCCTGCTTTTACTGACTCCAGATAAGACCGGATCCTGCGGAATAGTGTAACATAGAATATGCATATTATTGAATTGTCCCTGGGGCCTGTTTCAAGTTTTTTTTTTTTTGCGAGTTTGGTACTCGGAGGCAGGTTTCCTCTGTAGGGGACGAGACACCGGATGCAGCGAGCTCTTATCTGCTGATATCTGGCTTCATGAACATGGAGCAGCATGAGCCACAGATATACCTGGAACCCAAGGGCTTGTGGGCCAGTCTCAAAGCACATAAAGACTATCTGCTTCCAAGCCTCCTTCGTAGAAGTCCCACTGTCCGACTGAACACTCTGGAAATGAGAGCATCTGCCCCCGGTTCACTATCTCGCATCGGTGCAGATGTACTCATTTCAGAAGCTTATACAAGTTTACCCAGTTACAGTCGGAAACTAGCACCAGTAGTGACTTTCCACTCGTAATCCCCGGAAAGGTTTTCGAATTCCAGAATTATATATTTAATAGCATGAATAAATATGCTAATGCTTGCAAACCACCGGCAATCACAAATGTGTTTGCATATTTAAGCCAGACCTATTTTCCTTTGGGCACCCTCTGTATTGTGATTGCTCTCAGCATGTCATAGCACCACACTAAACACATTCGAACGATTCCTCCATCCCCAAACCACGCCCTGTCCTTCATCCCTGTCCGTGCTGTGTGCTCACAGTCCGGTCGATACATGGCGTATTGATTTCTGCCTTTCGACTCAGTGGTGAATGCCTGCCTCCCAGCCCATGCTTTCTATAAATCAGTCAGAACCAATTTAGTTGTTTTGCTTCCTTTTTGGTCTCTCTCGCCATTACCGAGTTATGTGAGAACACAGCGCCTTTGAATTCAGCTGCGCTATTAAATTTCTTTGATTGATTGCTTCATAACAATGCCTTAAGATAGCTGTCACTGGGTGTCAGGTGCTCGTGATGTTTGATTTATAGGGCACTAATAATACAGGAAAACATTAGAAGACCAGAACACTGAAGAAATGGTCTCTGAAAAGGACAGTGGACGCGTGTTGTGTTAGGTGCTGCTTTTGTTTGGCATAACAGTGTGTAAACCACAGAACACTACATTAATACATTATAAGATACACTCGTCAGGCGTTGCCGTCTTATCAATTTTGATAGATAAACAAGCATTTACTAAATACTTAACTGTATAAGACGTATTCATTTATGAAGACTCTAATATTATAAACCTGCACATCTGATTAACACTCACCAAGAAGAAAGCTCCGCAGAGAAAACCTGTTTGGTATTAAAAGTATTTGTTTCACATTCGATCATAATCATACTCTTTTAATAGGCTGACTTCGTTACTAAAAAATGTTTTATTCTTTCTTTCCTTTTAAAGCTCAATCGTTGAATGGTCACCATTCTCCTATCGCTGAGAGGGCCCTTTAGGGATTGCAAATATTACCTACTCTGGGTAGCTAGGGTATGATCTTTAGCACAAATAGCCTCCTTCTGACGTATTTGAAGACTTGTTCTTTATCAAATTTTGCACACTTAATCGCTCTTAATTTTTTCAAATGCCTTTGAAATTATTAAAAGTGTTGGAAATTCAAAAGTCACTTCAATCAATTGATTTTATTGAACAAGTGCACGTTAGGAATTAAAACCAAGGAAAATAGTATGCTAGGTAGAGTTAGCAAGGTTCTGCTGTTCCCATGTTGTAATATCAGCAACATGGCGTACAACCGGGAAACGTTAAGATTAGTGTAAAACCTGCTTTGAGCTAACACAGTTTTGTTGATGAACACCACCTAAAAAGACTCAAGAATTGTGAGCTGCTTATGACTGCATCATTGTTATCAATGCACCTGCACTTTATGCAAGAGATTCTTTTAAATTTGTAGACCACCCTTCCTTTGGCCGACAGGACTCTGTGATGCAAGCTTGAATTGTATGATATTTGCTATTTTTAAACATAATTGCTCGCTATTTTTACTTTTTGGATTGTCTTTTATTGTATTGTCAAGTTATACCACATGTATGCTCACCCTTGAATCTTTGTTTCTTTTATGGTATTTTTACTGAAATAAAGAGTGCTTGGGTTGACTCGCGTATTTTGGATGCTAATTCTAAGTTGGGCTGCCATGTGGTAGAAATGGTTCAGTATAACTACGCATGTAAAAATGTTGTTTAGCAATTGTTATATTTGAGATCTCAAACCCATCTACAGTATATCTAGAAAGAAAAAATGACATACTGGACAGGTGAAGGTCCAAGATATGAGAGAAGCTGACCTCTTTCTGTGTGCCAGCCAAATTTATTTTCAGAGTTACTTTATTGTGTTTTGGGTATTAACTTCTTTAAGTATACAGTAATTGCGGTTCATTTCAGTTGGCAATTCGAATACCACTGTCCTACTGACAGGATCACTTAGAGTGATAGCATTGAGAACATGTTTAAAGCCCGGCCATACACACACATTAGACTACAGAAGTTCTTAGAAATGCCTCATACAAGTACCTCAAACTTTAGTCCTACAGAACATCTTTATGCAGGGAAAATGTGTACGTTCAACTAGCCCTACTGCACAATTTGGATAACAAGGCCACCATAACCACAACAACTGCTCAATTCACATGCCCAAAGCAGGATCTCTGTAGTCGCGATAAGGGGAACAATCTTAAGACCATGATCAACAAGAATAAAGTGATGCCGAACCAAGGGAATTACCCATGAAAAACAACCAGAACAAGTCCCAAAGCAGTGTGAAATCAAGTTGGGATCCGTATGTGGACACACAGAGGTACAAACTATTCTTAGTAGTCCTAAAGCTAGAAAGACATTTTTGGTAGGGATAGCTTTCCGTTTAATGTATCTGGCCTAGAGACCATTGGTACATCATATTTTGATGTAAAATCAGATTTTGAAACATCTTAACATTTTTAAACTAATAATTTGGGATTAGGTGATCTCCCTGAAAGCAAGAACAGAAGATGTAACAAAGTTGTTAGCAGCTGAAGGGAAGGGTACAATATACAGTACTCTGAATTCAATGACCACACTTTGAAGGTCTCTTACTGAGGCTACCAAGCACCACTCTCTACACAGGTCACTATTTTTCGGACATTAGGTACATACCTATCTAATATTGATACGTTTAACTATTTAAAATATATTTGGGACTTCGACACTGATTCCGACATATTAACTAATAACTCTTGGTTCTGTGATAATTCTATTATAGAGAAACTGCCACTCTTGCCAAGTATTATGCAAGTAATGATTTGCAAGAACAAGTCTATTCAGTGTTTAGACAACCTGAAATATGCAAAAATATCAGCCAATAGTGAGGAGAATGATCATCAAGTTGCAGTACAATCCAGTTATAATTTACTTGGGTGGAAATGTAACCATTCATTTAATTTATTAAGACTGCAATGAACCATTGATAGAAAATAGTACATAAAGCATCTCTTAATAACATCCATACAATCAAAAAAGTTTCAGAAATTAATTTAAAAAATGTAAAACATTATAACAGACACATTCTTCGGGAGGTAAAATAATTAAATTAATCAAAGTGTCTGAATTAGTTCTATTAAATTTAAAGTATTAAGTGAAAATATAACAAATGCAAGGTTATGCAATTGAGGGGCAAATAAATAAAACATGAGTTGGGTCTTGGATCCCACCTTTACACAAGTCACTGAGATCATTCACACAAAAAAAAATATGATTCTGACATAGCTTTATGTGGAAATGAAGTCTAACATTCTGATGGAAATATTTTAGTCCTCCACAGATTCTGTAGAGCAATTGCTCCTGTTTAATGAGCCTGTCCTTAACCGTGCTGTATAGGAGAAACTCCAACAGCCCACAAGCAGATTGCCAGATGTCATAGGCCTTCTCAGTTTGCCCCGCACTTTGTTCTCCCATTGGTCACTAGGGAGGCTGGTGGTTGAGTCTTCTTCAAAACAGAGCCCAAATGCCTTCTGTAAAGCTCAAAAAAACGTGACGTCTGGTATGGCAAGACTAATCCACTTGCCTTTAGGCTAATTTGTCCCTGTCTTATGCAACTGGTGAAACCTAGGATTGTCATCCTTTAAAAACCTGATTGCCTAGATGCATCAGCGTAAATCCTGAATTGTCACTTTGACTACAATGGCACAGTTACTTGCTTTATGGATACTGCTGTCACACTGTGTTGGCATGCATGGACACATTCCATTGGGTTTTCTGGAGCTGCCCAGGCTACCCTCATGGATATGTTCTTTGACTGAGAGCAGCTATTCGAAAAGAAGGTCATCTTCTCAATAGAATGTTTCAATAACAGCAGGGCTACATCTGACACCTTAGACTTGACCTCCGCAAGCACAACAATTCCACCTTCATTACCAAACATTGTGCCATCTCAGCCTGTCCAAACCTCAGAACAAATAGATCACTTCTTTCAGGGCAGAGGTGGATCCATGTGACATCACAAGCAGCAGCTGATTTAGTTCCCACCATAAACATCACCCTCTGCTGATACCAAACACCGCTGACTTCCCCCTCACAACAATCATATTCCAGTGGGAGTGGCTTGTCATTTTGTCACTCTGTGAGAGATGATTACAATGGACAGTTGGATGATCTTGCTACTCTGCTGGTGCTGCGCCTTATTCTTCCTATCCTCAACACCAGACCACCCCCTTACTTCAGAGTATGATTGCTGTTATTTTGCCTCACTCCTGGAGACAGAAGTTCGTACCTTCTGCAAACAAGCATTTACAATGCAATGGTTTTGCCTTTGTTAAAGTTAGAGCGATTGGCATTGCTCTTGACATTATTTTTATTTATGTTTTTTTAACATAAATAAATGGCATTGTCATTTACAATGCCACTAGCTTTATCTCTCGCAAATGACACACACCAACACCCACAGAGAGCCCCCCCAACACATACAAACCCCCCCACACACACACCCACACAGAGCCCCCCCACACACAGCCACACAAAGCCCCCCACACACACCCACACAGAGCCCCCCCCACACACACCTTCTGGCCCATTATCTTTTCTCCTCATCAAAATAACTGCCACACCCCTTTCTTTGTTCTGAAAATGGTAGGTAGCAAGCCATTTCAAATCTAGGGGGTTGTGGCCTAAAGAGAACTTTCTGAGGGCATGGAAAGAACAGCAGTCTCCTTTTTCATGGATGAGCATCCCCTAGCGCGGTTCTTATGCTCCACCTGTCTTTCTTTGATACTTCCTCCATTCTTTCCATAGTGTCAACAGTGGGTCAATATGCTTTGTCCTTTCTTTCCATAGCATCATGGCCGCTGTTGGATTCGATAACAAGTACAATGCAACGGTTTTGCCTTTGACAAAGTTAGAGCTATTGGCACTTTAAATGACAAATTGTTTATTTATGTGTTAGTTTTGAAAACAGATAAATAAATGGCATGGTCATTTACAATGCCAATAGCTTAATCTTTTGCAAATGCGAGACCTATTGCATTTGCACCCACACCCCCACACACGCACACAGCCACACGCACACAGAGCCACACACAGAGCCCACCCCCACACACACACAGCCCTACACACACACAGCCCTACACACAAACAGCATCACACACACACACACACACACACACAGCATCACACACACACACACAGCATCACACACACACACAGCATCACACACACAGCATCACACACACACACACACACAGCATCACACACACACACACACACAGCATCACACACACACACACAGCATCACACACACACACACAGCATCACACACACACACACAGCATCACACACACACACACACACACACAGCATCACACACACACAGACACAGCATCACACACACAGCATCCCACACACACACACAGCATCACACACACACAGCATCACACACAAACACACACACACACAGCATCACACACACACAGCATCACACACACAGCATCACACACACACAGCATCACACACACACAGCATCACACACACAGCATCACACACACACAGCATCACACACACAGCATCACACACACAGCATCACACACACACAGCATCACACACACACAGCATCACACACACACACAGCATCACACACACACAGCATCACACACACACACACAGCATTACACACACACACACACACAGCATCACACACACACAGCATCACACACACACACAGCATCACAGGGGAGCAAAGAATTATGTGACAGTGGAGCAACGAATTATGTGACAGGGGATCACATACAACAACGTGAACCAGGTTAAGGAAGATGTCAGGAGCTAAGGCACATAACCCCAACTAGCCCTTCGGTTCTCAAAAACAGTATTCAGAGGCTCGGCACCTCTTCTCACAGAGTAAGCACTAACTGCACTCACTGTATCAGCTTCCTGGGTTTAGGGCATGACTCAAAGGCAACGGCGAGTTGTCAAACTCATGAAGGAGAGTCACATGGGGACAAATTCTGTAAGAGGGACAGATAAAAACAAACATGTGCCTCGAATCAGAACCGCACATTCGTCAAAGCCAGGATGGCAAACCCAGGTTCCCTAAAGGGGTAATCATTATTTCATTTTCCCCGGGTATCCCTCAAGTCCTGAGCGCTACTTACCAAACAGTTCACCCAAACTCGCTGGTAATAGCTGGTTTCACCGTTCCACAATCACTAGTTATCAACTGGGAAATCTCAGAACTCAGCCCGCTGAGATCCGTGTACTTGTGTCTCATTCAGGAATCAAAATCTAAAACAACAAGCTTCAACTAATACAGAGACAGACTCGCATGCATACCACAGTCCACAACAGAGTCAGTTACACTCAGACAGAAAGACAACCTCACAAACACCTGGAAGCATGGTTTGTGCACACAGCATAAGGAACAATGCAGGCCAACATGCTCGCAAGAATATATGAAGAAATTAAATGACACATGTAGCCAGACAAGAAGCGACAAACAAGATCAGTAGACCCGAGTACACCACAACTCGTTCACATGATAGACCCAAAATTGCCGCACACAATATATACATAAATTCTTGCGCACATTATAAGATAGGTAAAATAAGTATCCTGGTTAACGGACAACAGGCCAACCCGCACATCGCCAAGCACAACCTTGGGCTCAGGGAAATACTTCATGTCAGGTACCGACAGAAAACGGCACAGAGACACGCGATCGGACAGGCACACAAAAACACGAAGAGGCAGACACACACTGGGGAAAGGCACAAAGTCAAGGAAAGACAGGCACAGAGAAACGCCAACAAACGGACACAGAAATATAAAATTAAGCAGGCACAATCCACAAACTGGCACATAGAGACACATTCCGACAGTCATCCTGGGGTGATAATTGGTGGCCTGATACTTTAGGCCAACCTCCTGAGCCCAAGGAATGTGTAAAAAACTTGGGAGTCTGGGTCGACTCAGCATTGAAATTCACTCACCACACCAAAAAAATCGCAGCCACCTGCTTCGGCATCCTGCGCAATCTAAGACCTATTCTGAAGTTCTTCAACTGTCACACCCGCCAGGTAATTGTCCAAGCGACCATCCTCTCTAGGCTGGATTATGCCAGCTCCCTCCTACTGGGCGCTAACCTGGCGGAAACTACCAGACTTCAGAGAGTGCAGAATGCTGCCGCCAGAGCGTTAGTAGGTCTCCCCCGCCACTCCTCAGTGGCTGGCGCTCTGAAAAAAAATACACTGGCTCCCGGTGGGGAAAAGGATTCAGTTTAAGGCACTTTGCCTTGCCTTCAAAATCCTTAAAACCGCCTCCCCCCCGATGTTGCGCCCCCTCCTGACGGAATATATTCCTGGGAGGTCACTTCGTTCAGAAGGACAACATCTGGTGGTCATTCCCCGTACCAATCTAGCCAGAATGGGCGGTCGATCCTTTAGCCTGCTCGCTGCCAAGCTCTGGAACAGCCTCCCGGAAACTATCCGTGGCATGCAGGATCTTCTGGCTTTCAGGAAAGCCATCAAAACCCACCTCTTTCAGTAACCGCACCTCTTTCCTTCTGGTGCTTTCTTCTTTTTCTGTCTTTAGCTCTGCTCGCAGCGCCGGGACGCCCCTTTGCTGGGGCAGCCGAGCGCTATACAAATCCCAATAACATAACATAACATAACATACAAATAAAAGGACAGGCACATAGAGACACTGCAACAGAATACACATACAGCAGCAAATACACAAAGGAAATGTTAGGTGCCAGGGATTCAGTGGAAAGTACATTTAATAGTCTTTAACGTGTTACATGCGCTGCTTTAACACTTTGCCAGAACCTTCCATCAGGAGATGGATGCACTTGGGCTTTTTATGTTGCTGAATGGTATACGGGTCAGTTGGATCCTTTGTGTCTGATGCATACTCCCTGAGGACTCTGCAGAAGAGAGGAAGATACGTATTGGTCCTGTTATAAGAGCCATTTTGTTTCATCCACCAAGGTAAACAGAGCGAGAAATTGTTATGTATTATTTTAAACGACAATTTTGTGTTCTGTAGTGTATTGTGAAATTAAGTCAGTTAAGTGTTTCTGAACACACATTCTCAATTCTGGTATTAAGTTAAGTTTTAATTGTTAACATTTGGCATCTTGTAACAATTACTCTGAGTGTACTGTACATACTCAACTAGCGCAGAGAAGTACCAACGAATGTAACGTGTGTGTTTCAAGAATTTATAAATGTATACAGAATTATGGCAATAAACTCGATTTGTAGATACTGTGGCAAGGACGCCTGTATTCCTTCCCCTTTGTTTTAGACTTGCACATATCCACGCCTTCAGTGAAATCCTGCCCATTATCTGCCCCATATGCATCTGTTGGAAAGGGAAGCTGATATCGACCCATTTAAACAAATACTCGAGCAGATTCTCCAAGCCGGTTTTCATCTCTTTGCTTTTGTGTTTTGCTATTAACTTTCTGTCCTGCAACAAGCCTAACTGCTTAGTAGAATTTCGGTAGCTCAGGAAGCGTAACGGTCTTTTACAGCCGGCCCGCTGCACACCAACGCGCCCCACCTAGGCCTAGCCCCACCTTCCCCCCACCAAACAACAAAAACGTTAGAACGGAGATGCGCCAACGGGGCACCGGCAGTGTGCCCCGACGCCTCCCCCTTCCTTCTCAGGCACTCACCGGGTCTCGTCGGCGGCTGGAGAGCTCCCTCTCCTCGGGACTTTCCTCGGTCTCCGGCGTAGGTTGAAGGCTGCTTCTTCCTCCACTTAGGTCCCGGGCCGGCAGCCAATCAGAGCGCGGCCTGGGGAATGACGAGTGTCCCGCAGTACCGCCCCCGGCCTGCCTGACTTCCTGGTCGCGGGCCGGGCGGCGATGGGGACAATTCCTGAAAAAAACGAAAACGGGTCCGCGTTGACGGACAGATTCACCTCCCATGCCCCTTCTGCGAACACGCATAAATAAAACACACGGAGAGCGGGAGGGGAGGGAGGGAACAAACACGCAGAGAGCGGGAGGGGGGGGCGGGGGGGGCAGGGGCGGGAACAGACACGCAGAGCAGGAAGGCAGGTGCACGGAGAGCGGGAGGGGGGGCTGGGGGGGGGCAGGGGCGGGAACAAACACGCAGAGCAGGAAGGCAGGTGCCGGCAATGCCGGACCAGAATCGGGGGCGTTCCCGGCGTCGCGTGACGTCGGCAAAAGCCAAAGAATCTCGGGAACGCCCCCGAGTCTACTCCGGCATTGACGGACAGGCCCCTCGTCCAATGGCTAGGCTCCATTTATGGAGCCAGCCAATGAATGACGAGGGCCGACCCAAACCCACACTACAGTTCTCATTAGGTTTTCGGCTGCGCGAAAAAGCTGCGCAGAGCGCAGCTTTCGCCAGGCAAAACCTAAAAAGCGGTATGAGATTTTTTCTCTTTACCTTTTAGTCTCCAAGAAGGACGAATTCCTGCAGCCTTTCCTGTATCTCCACCTTCTGAACATGCTCATCTGCAGGATAAATTCATGATGCTGTCCTTGAACCAGGTCCTGTTGGTCTTTTATTCGGGAGTTTGAGTTCTGTCCCTGGATCTCCTTGACTTCTATTTTCATCTTCTAACTCTCTCACAGATGACACTTGAGGTTCAAAGTGGGGTCACAACATTATGACTTGGTAGTCCCACAGATCGGACTGACAACAACCTAATGTCTTTACAAAGGTGCTGGCAGTCGTGGAAGCTTTGCTGTGGATTATGCAAGCCCATGTATTTCCCTTTTTGGATGACTGACTGGTGAAGGCAGAGTCCCCCCCCATGCTGGTCTAGGAACATTTCCAGCAGACAATGACTCTTCTTCACAACATGGGCTTTATTCTCAAGGTTCATAAGTCTCAATGCACTCCCATACAGGTTATTTTTATTGAGTAGATCGTCCCAACTCCTCAGCCATCTAAGGGTCATTTATTTAGTTATTTTTAAAGTTTTATGAAGCGCAAACATGACCAGGCAGAGTATCAGAGCGCTGTACAACAAACTTGACTAGTTAAGCTGGTACACTAAAACATAATAGAGAAGTACGTGTATACAGCTGATGCGTATTGCTGACAAAAATGTACATATTAGTAGTTCACCCCAGATGCACAATATTTAGTAGATAAGGGAGGGGAAGGTTGAAAATCCATTTCAGGTAGTTTGTATGGTTACAGGACTATTGTTGCATGTAGCTGTTCAGGAGCAAACTTTTGACTTCTTTCTTGAGTGAGGAGGTCCAGGGGTTAGTTCTGATTTCTGGCGGGAGAGCGTTCCATATTCTTGGAACAAGACTAGAGAAGGGGCGGTTGTAGGTTCTTTTCTTTTTGAACTTTGGGAGTTTCAGCAATAGTGTGTTTGAGCTTCTTAGGGCACGAATCCCACCGGATAGCGAAAGTTTATTTGACAGGTACGTTGGCGTGTTCTGATGCAGTGCTTTGTGCATCAATCAGGCTTTCTTGTACCTGATCCTTGCATTGAGGGAAAGCAAATTGAGTTGAATTAGATCTGGTGAGATGTGGTCATGTTTTCTTAAACTTGTGTGGAGTCTGGTAGCAGAATTCAAAGGGCCCCTTAATGGGGCCAGTTTAGCTTTGTATTGAATGGCCAGGGTCATAATTCCGTAGTCTAAACGGGAGATACTTAGGGATTGGGCAGATAGTTGCAGTTTAGCAGGAGGTGGGGAGGAACGGTTTGATTTTCCTTAATGTGCGGAGATTGTGATTGGCTCATCTTATTGTAGCACTGATGTGTTCATGCATGGTCAGGCTTTTGTCCAGAAATAGACCAAATGATCTAGTGGGGCTAACTGCATGAGTGGTGTAGATTATTTATTTTATTTTGAAAGTTATATAAAGCGCGAACAAGATCCTAGTGGATATCAGAGCGCTATACAAACCGTAAATGTTGCTTATACAGGCCATAAGAGTAGATTCAAACAAATGTGCAAAGAATATACTAAAAAACAATAAGATCCAAGTGGATGTCAGAGCGCTATACAAACAGTAAATGTTACTTACGGGCCATAGGAGTAGATACAAACACATGTGCAAAGGATATACTAAAAAAACATCATGGTTGGTATGAGCGGATCCCAAGCAAAAGTACAAGAATATAGTAGAAGAACAGTATAGTTAAGTTTAACATCAGTGAGTGTCTTGTGGTTAGGAGCGCGAATGTCTTTCAACACGATGATTCTGGAGACCATACTCATGTGTATTTGGCCTTGAGGATGGATTTACCTTCCTTTTTAAAAGCATAAATGGATGGGTTAAGCCTGCTTTCTGGGAGTAAGGCATTCCAGATTCTGGGTGCCATCCCATAGAAGGATCTGTTATAGGTTTTTTTCTTATGGAATTTTTCTGGTTTCAGCAGTAGTTTTTCCGCATTTCTTGAGGATCTCGACACACCAGAGAGCGTTAGTTTCTGTGCCAGGTAATAGGGTGTCTTTTGATGTAAGGCTCCGTGCGTCATGCACGCAATTTTCAGCTGGATTCTCGCATCTAGGGGTAGCCAGTTCAGGGATTGAAGGTCCGGGGAGATGTGGGAGCTAAGTTTAGATCCAGTTATGAGTCTTACTGCGGCGTTAATTGAAGCTCTAAGAGGTGCAGTTGAAGTTTTGGGTAGTCCACAAAGGGAGACACTACTGTATTCCACTCAGGGTATAACCATGGCTTGTACTGCCTGCTTAAAGTCATTGTGTGGCAAAAAGGGTTTTAGCTTCCTCAATGTGTTTATCTGGAGGTTAGCTCCCTTTGTAGCATTGCTGATATGTTTTTGCATGTTGAGGTTACTGTCTAAAGTTATTCCAAGTGACTTCGCAGAGTCTACAAAGGTAGGTTGTATGTTGAACACCGTGATATGTTTGATCCAATCTTGCATTTTCGGGATTTGCGCTTGCGGGGCTATTAGTAGAAATTCGGTCTTCAGGGCGTTCAGTTTAAGATGATTTTCTGCCAGCCAAGTTTGGGTGTTCTCAAGAGCTGTGTTAAGAGGTTTGATGTCCTCTAGGGTGTGTAACTTGAGGTATAGCTGTGTATCATCTGCGTACATGTGATATTGCACGTTAGAAGTTTGTAGAATTTCTGTTAGAGGTTCTAGGAAGAGATTAAACAGTGTTGGAGATAATTCTGATCCTTGCGGTACCCCCAAGGTTACTGGGACTGGTTTGGACAGGGAGTTATTGACTTTGAATTGTTGTGTCGGATTTATGGAGAAATGAAGTGAACCAGCTCAGCACTGCCCCGGATATGCCCATTCTGTGTTTCAAGAGGTCTAAAAGGTTCACGTGCTTGACCGTATCAAAGGCTGAGGACAGGTCAAGTAGGATGAGTAAACAGGATTTATTTTGATCAAGTATTTGCAGCGCATCGTCAATGATGTGTGTCATGGCTGATTCTGTGCTATGACCAGCTCGGAAACCTGATTGGAGTTTGTTGAGCAGGTCAAAATGATCAATATGTTTCGTTAGCTGTAGATGCACACATTTTTCCAGCAGCTTGGCTAGGGTGGGGATATTGGAGATTGGGCGATAGTTGTTTAGGTTCGTGGGGTCTGCCATGGGCTTCTATAGAATGGGCGAAACCAGGCCTACATTGAGGGTATCCGGGATGCATCCTTGTTGAAGAGAACTGTTTATGATCTTGCACCAAAGAGGTAGAAGCAGTGGAGTAAGGTATTTGACCGCGCTTGCCGGAAGCGGGTCCGAACAGTGGTTGGCTGGGTTCAATGCACTGAGAATTTCGCCTAGTGCATCTCGGAGTAGGAGGAAAATGTTGACCAGTTTGCATTATTTTCAGGGTTGGACTTTGATGGGGGTTGGTATGGCGTGGATCTGGAAGTAGGAGAGGTTAGTGTATTTGGTCTCGCATATAAGGTCAGATCCTTTAGGAGGTCTTTCTTGATGGTATCGGTCTTCAAGGTGAAAAAGGTGGAGAATTTTTCACAGTTGGGCTGCGAGCATTCAACATCTTGTGGACGATGAGGTGCCTCCTTAGATTGGGTTTTGATCAGCTCAAAGAGTTTTTTGGGACGGTTTCTTGCCTGGTCAAGTTGAAGGCTGAAAAAGCCGTCTTTAGTGCGCTTGATCTTGCGGAAAAATGCACTTCTCTTTGTCCTGAGAATCTTGAGGTGATTGGTAGATGGTGTTGATCTCCAGACCCGTTCCGCAGTTCTCAGAGAGTGCCTGTCCTCGTTGAGTATACCGTTATACCAAGGTTTCGAATCTTTCAGAGAGACTCTTTTTAGTTGCAGAGGTGCTTCCTCATCTATTATTGATGTCATGGTTGTGAGGCAGTGGTTGGTGAGCTCGTGTACTGTTGTAGATCCTGTGGGAGGTAGCAGTAGGTTGGAACAGGAGGATGTAAATGTAGTATACTTGTAAAGCGCACAGCTGCCCCAGCAACGGGGCGTCCCGGCGCTGTATAACGCTGTGGAACCCTTCCTGGCTCTCCCTGTGAGATACCCCTCCTGGCCACCCCCAAGGTGAAGCCAGGCATCCCAGTGTTTTTGGGGCCGTTGTGGAGATTAAGCAAGCTATTGCCCAGAGTTGCAGCGTGGGACCCATGATTAAAGGAGGCGCCGAGGCGAGAATTATCGAGTCCGCGGACATTCAGACCAAGACCCTGCCGCGTCGGGACTTGAACCCTGGCCCCGGACCAGATCTCTGCTTCAGAGTCTGCCGCTCTAACCAGTGGCAAGGTGCTGGGATTAAGTTTTTTCAGGTCTCTTTTCCACACTTTTGGTTTTGTGGATTGGGCTGAATTCATTTTCAACTTTTCCTTAATGGTGAAAGTGATGATGTGATGGTCTGACCAGTCGCAGGGTAGGATTGATAATAAGTCCAAGATCGATCCTTTGTCGTGTGTTGGGATGTTGCAGAATTGCGTTAATTCTAGGTCAGTAAGGAAATTCTTAAGACTGTTCACTGCTGTATCATTAGGATCATTCCAATGGAGATTGAAGTCCCTGAGGAATATTTGGGTATTTTGTCGACCCATGTATGATGATACCATGTCCATAAAATGTTCAGTGAAGGTTAGGTTCTCGCCTGGTGGGTGATAAATGATATGCTGAGAGCAGACCGGTTTACCCTTGCTAGTGATGTTAAGGCACATGTATTCGCATGACTGGAATAGAGGGGAGATGGCTCTGCTTACTGAGATATGACTAGGATGTATGCAGGCTATGCCTCCACCCGACTTGTCGGCTTTAGCTCGGTCTAGTCTGATGATGTTGTAATAGGGTGGAACTAAAATGTCAATGATTGGTGTGGAGGATTCTTTTAGCCAGGTTTCAGTTAGCATTATCAGATCTGGCTCATGTGTGAGGATGAGGTCAGCTGCATGACGAGCGGCCGATCTGCAGTTTAGGAGAATACATTTGAGTTTGGGCGTGCTGATGGATAAAGAGGGTTCCTGAGTGATAGGGATTCTTCTATGGTTGTTGTTTGTGACACCTCTGATGTTTGGTTTAGTGGCCCTATGGGGATTTGGGGAGATAGTGGAAATTAGTGAAGCTGCGGGTGTGGTAGGCTTCAATGGAGCGGGAATTATTGGTGCTGTCGGTGCGGTAGGCTTCATAGGAGTGGGATCGTATGAATTCACCAGGGAGAGTAAATCGCTCTCTGAGAGCAGATTGGTGCTTCTGATTGGTCGAGAAGAATTGTTGCAGGAGGGGATTGAGGACCAGTTGGGACAGTAGGGATTCAAGTTAGTGGAAAATTGGTTTCTGGGTCGGCTGATTATGGGGTGTCCAGTTGCTCTAAAACCCCGTGGTTGATTCGCTAAACGATCGTTGAGAGCTTGGAGTTCTTCTTTGATTTGGTTCAACGAAAACATGATCTCATCAAGTCTGGGGTTGTGTGCAGGTGGGCCTGTGGTATATGATTGTGTTATGGGTGTGGGTTTGTATACGGGTTTGGATGCATGCAGTGGGGTCTGGCCTGGTGTATAGTTTGTAGGTGTGTGAGTGTGGATGGGAGGGGTGCTGAGGGTGGGGTGTGTGTGTTAGGTGGGCTGTAAGGGGGCCGTAGGGGGTCTGGTCTGGTGTATGGTTAGTTGTGTGGATGGGAGGGTTGCTGCAAGTGAGAGTGTGTGTGATGGGTGGACTGTGGGGGTGGCTACGAGTGGGGAGTGTGTCTGTGTTGAGGGTAAAGAAGTAGGCGCTGGGGACTGGCTTGGTGTGTGGTATGGGGTTAATGTGTGCAGGGAAGGTAGGGGTGCGTGCGGGGGGGTAGGGGTGTTGTAGGTGTGAATGTGTGTGTTAGGTGGTTTGTGGGGGAGGATGGCTGGTCTGAAGGTGGGGTAGAGTTAAGGATGATGGTGTGTGAACGGTGTTATCTGGGGGTGCGTAGGTAGCTTCGGCTATGTTGGATTGGGGGTTCGTGTGGTGGCTTGACGTGTGTTAACGGGTAAAGGACGGAAAGAAGAAGCGTTGTTGTCGGTAAAGATAGGACGAATGGTATGATGAGTATTAGCGGAAGGGGTGGCTTGAGTGGCCTTATGTGGTTTAGACACTTTCTCCTTGAAGATTGGGAAGATGTTATCTAGTAGGCTTAAGTAACGATCTGTAGATTGCATGAGGATGGTTCCATTATTATAGATAGTAATGGTTGCCGTCGCTTGGGAGGCAAGTAAGAGGAACTCAGTCTTGTGAGTATTTAGCATAAGGTGGTTGTGGGATAACCACTGATGGTTTTTCAAAAGGGCACACTTAAGAGTAGTGTTGTCATTCGGTGAAGAAAGCTTCAAGTACATGTGACAGTGTATGTTAGATGATTTCAGAAATACTGTCAGAGGTTCCATATATAAGTTGAAAAGAGTGGGTGAGAGTGCAGATCCTTGTGGAACTTTAATTTAAACGGGTTTACTGTTGGAAAGGTCATGGTTTTATTTTTTGCGTTCTATTATGAGGGAACAAGGCAAACCAATTTAATACTGGACCTGATACCCCCATGCTTTTTCCAAGAAGGTCTCTTAATTTATCGTGCTTGACCGTGTCAAATGCCGAAGAAACATCAAGCAATATAAGTAGGCAAGGTTCGTTCTGGTCAAGTAGACTTAAGGCATCATCAACAATGTATGTTAAAGCGGTTACTGTTCTGTGTCCAGTCTAAAGCCAGATTGGTATTGGTCAAGAAGTTGAATTTGTTCAATGTGATTACAGAGTTGTGTATGTACGTATTTCTCTAGTAATTTGGATAAAATCAATATATTGGAAATTGGACGGAAGTTATGATCATATAAGTCCGCATTAGACTTCTTTGGAATGGGGGTGACGACCCATCTTGAAGCAGTCTGGAATCAAGCCTTGTGTCAGAGATTCATGGACAATTTTTGACCGGAGAGGAAAAATGGAAGAAGTAAGCTGTTTAAAGATTATGGTAGGCTTACGATCATTGAAATGGTTGAATGTTTTAAAGAAATTATGATGTTGAGCAGCACAGCATCGTCGGGTAGTTTGAAGGCATTCCATGATGTATAATTTTTTGGAATATGGTGAACCGAAAGAACAAGAGGTGAGCTCGCCCAAGGTGTGCCATGAAGAAGATGATTGAGTCTGATTCTGTATGTCAGCAAGGAGAGTTGTAGATCTTTCTTGTTTTTTCAATGAAGTGGGCTGAGAACTCACTGCTTGGGATTGAGTTCTTGAGTGCAACAAGTTGATTTGAGGGGTGGTCCGCTTGTTGTTTGATGATTTAGAAAAGTATTTTTGGTCTGTGTTTGACCATGTCAAGCTGCAACCTAAAGTGGTCCGTTTGGACGCTATGTATATGTTTATTATAAGCATTTCTTTCCTTCCTTAGTGGTTTGAGGTTAACTAGGGAGGGAGAATTTCTCCGCGATCTTTCAGTAAGCCTAACTTTATGTTGTTCCTCATTAAGGGAGCCGTTGAACCAAGGTTTTGAATGTTTGCTAGGAATACGTTTGAGATGCATAGGAGCAAGTGCATCGAAAATATCAGTCAAGGAATGGGTGTAGTAATCAGTTTATACAGATTTGTCATGTTAGGGGGTGGATGGATAAGATTATTGTTCATGATAGTAAGATCATTTACGCTGATGTTTAATATTTTGGTCTTACGAGGTTAATTTTGTCTAATCAACACCTTTTCCATGATGCGAAAGGAGATTAGGAGGTGATCTGACCAATCGCACGGTGATATATCATCTACTTGTATGATGTTATCTTTGGCTATGATTAGAGATAGGGTGGAACCTTTGTTATGTGTAGGTATGTTGCAAGATTGTGTGTAGTTCAGGTCAACAAGGAAAGTCTTGAAGGTGCACATTAAAGAATCATTATCGTAGTTCCAGTACAAGTTGAAATTACCAAGGAAGATGTGGTTGTGAAGTTGGTCCGCTTTGGCTGATATGGCCTCTATTATTTGTTCAATGAACAGAAGATTGTCTGCAGGTGGGTAGTAGATTGTGTGAAGTGTAACATATTGTCTTGTTCAAGATTTTGATTTCGAGGTGTTTGTCGTATGACAACGGCACAGAGTGCGTCTGACGCAAGGAGAGACTAGATCGATGAATGCAAGCAGTGTCACCTCCGATTTTAACTAGTCCATCCATTCTAATGATGTTGTAGTCTGGGTCAACTAGAATATCTAGGATTGTTGTAGAGGTATCCTTGAGCCAAGTTTCAGTTAAGATCAGATTCAACCCTAACCCTTCTTCCTCCTGTAACTTCCTACTTCTTTACAGACCTCCACCTAGCAATGCGACATTCCCAGAAACGCTTCTAAACACGCTTTCAAACCTGATAACACTACACTCCAACCTGTGCATTCTGGGTGACGTGAACGTTTGGTTTGACAAACCCAATATGCCTATCAAGAAAACAATCATTGCTGGCGTAGATGCCCTAAACCTGCATCAGATTTCCCACAAACCCACACACAATGCTGGACACATCCTAGATGTCATTTTTGCTAATACTGAACTAGTTACCTTTCAAACTATAACTCCGGTCACATGGGCAGACCACCATTTGCTTGCTTTCCCACATGAAACAACACTACGAGACGCACCTAAAACAACCTTACATGCATCCACCTATCGACTGTGAAACAAACTCAATTTGGAACACTTACAAACACAACTAACATCCAATACAGATCTAGGAACAATACATTCTGTTGAAAAAATATTAGAGTGGCTACAGGAAGCTTTTGCTATCCTGATACCACTAAAAACCACACAAAAGAACAAAAGCAAACAAGCACCTTGGAGAAATACAGATATAAAAGACATAAAACAACAAATTAGAAAGCGGCAACATACCCGGCTCAAAACAAACGCCAATCACGACAAAGTTTGCCTACAGAAAATTAACATATTATAGGTGCCAGCTATCAAAAAAGGCTAAATGTGCAAATAAGGAATTCTATAATATATTCAATGAATTTTGTGAACCAAATTATCTAGAAGAAGCTCATCCCATTACTATAGATTTCCCAGACAGACTGTCAGATCATTACACGGCCAAAGCAGGCATGTTGGACTCGTACTTAAAACAAAGACAAAGCGCCAGCTTTGACCCTTTTACAAAACAACAATCCAAGAATACTCTAACCCAGCCTCTCCGATCCTTCCAACACATTTCACACAAAGAATTTATGAACCTGGTCAAAGCAAGCAGATCTGCTGGCAGCCCTTCTGACCCATGCCCACCACAAACTTTCAAGACAGTTCTTCTTACAACCTCTGCTGCCCCTCCAGTAAGAATTATCATCAACTACTCCTTAACTGGAATATTTCCAGAAGAACTCAATAAATCATACATACGCCCATTACTGAAGAAAACAAACTTGGACCCGGTGAATCCTGACAACCACAGACTGATTACAAATGGACCTTTCCTGGGCAAACTGATAGAAAGAGCGGTGTTCGCCCAGATGTCACAGTTCATTGAAGATAATGCCATACTTTTAGACTTCCAAATGGGATTGCTTCCAGGGATAGGCTCAGAATCTGCCCTCCTTGCTGTCTTGGATTACCAGAAGAACACAGTTGACGGCACCAGGGTTGTTGCGTTACTTCTCTTGGACCTCTTTGCTGCCTTTGACACAATTGACCATGACACTCTGATACAAAGACTCTACTAAGCTGGCATAGAGGGGATTGACCTAGACTGGATCACATCCTGCCTTCGCAACAGAACTAATGTCATCCATACCCCACCATTTTCGCCCAAACCGAACTTCACAAAAGCAGGGGTCCCTCAAGGCTCTATCATTTCGCTCATGCTTTTCAACATCTACATGAAGTCATTACCGGCCCTGATCAATCAATTTCATCTCACATGCTATAACTATGCAGATAACACGTTCAACTGGAGTGCCCCAAAGACATGGGAGACTCGCCAATTTTCAGTCGTGTCAGAGGCGTGGATAAATGGATGACGTGGAGCCATCCCAAATTGAATGTTTCCAAAACAGAAATACTCGCTTATGGCGACTGGAAACATTATGACCCACTTGCCGCCTGTCTAATGATCTGGGAACACCGCCTAACGTATCGAAGGAAGTAAGAAACCTCAGAATGACCATGGACTCCAAGCTGTCGATGAATGCCCAATTGGACAAACTAGCAAGATCAAGCTTTGTTACTATAAAGGCTCTGTGACAAATCATCCCCCATTTGACATTTTCACACAAGGTCCAAGCTACCATCTCCCTTGATCTGTCCAAACTCGATTACGCCAATAGCCTCTACCACTGATCACCTTTAACGACCATGAAAAGACTACAACGGATTCAGAACTCTGCTGCTAGACTACTCTTGCCTATAAAACCGCAAGACCACATCTCCCCTGCCTTGAATGCCCTGAATTGGTTACCAGTTGCTAGAAGATCCACGTTCAAGCTGCTTTGTATCACCCACAAAGCAATACATGGAACGGGACCACTCTTCAGCAGAAATAAAATCACCAAACATGTTCAACAAAGGAACCTCCGCTCTAGAGTGGCACCTCACCTCAAAATCCCAAGATACCAAAAAAACATGGGTGGCTCATCATTCTCTGTTTAAGCAGCCAAACTATGGAACTCTTTACCCCCAACATTACATCCACACATAACCACCTTATCTTCAGAAAACTACTCAAGAATTGGCTCTTCCCCACATAAGCGCCATACACAAACAGAAATATACAGCATATCTCTCTGTATGTAAACATTTATTTGTACTATAGATATGTATTTATATAGGTGTATTGTTATGTATGAACATGTGCAATAATTATGTTTAAAAGAAATATATATTACCTTTGCAGCCCATTATGAGGAGGTCTATACTAGCTCGCCTACAACTCAGGCCCCACGCTCGTCTGATTTCCTAATCACCATTGATGTTCCTACAATTTCCCCACAGGATAAGGATACCCTAGAGACGGACATTAGGGTAGAGAAGTTCAGAAGGCTATACAGAATGTCCGATCAGGTAAGGCCATGAGTCCCATTGGGCTCCCCATCGAGCTTTTTAAACCCATGTCTTCACTCCTCGCGCCAAATCTATTGAATCTATACACTGACTGTTTGAGCTGGGCCTCCTCCCTGCGGATATCTGAACCGCAGCCATTGTGGTCATTCACAAACCGAATAAGCCTGCCGAGGACTGTGTGTCATATCGCCCCATCTCCCTCCTGACGGTCAAGGCCAAGATCCTGGCTAAACTCCTGGCAAATCGACTCCTTCCTTATGTAACAGACTTGATCCATCCGGATCAGTCGGGATTTATGCCGGGGATTAAACATGGCTCAAATTCTGCGACGGTGCATGGGGTTTTTGGCAGGATTCCCACTTTAGAAGAAGATGCAATCCTATTATCAACGGATGCCTCTATGGCATTTGATACCATAGAGTGGGATTTTCTCTTTGCCGTTTTGACCCGCATGGGGTTCGGGCCCAACTGTATATGCTTGATCCGAATCTCGTATACCCAACCCACGGCGCATGTCGTTGTCAATAATCATCGCTCTGCCACTTTTACTCTTCATCGGGGCACGAGATGGGTGTCCCTTGTTCCCACTACTCTTCGCTTTAGTACTGGAACTGCTTGCGGAGAGGGTTTGTGGTGACCCAGGGAATCGCGGGCTTAAGTGGAGGCGACTCATGAGGACCGGATCTCACTCTATGCAGATGATATTCTCTTATATCTGGCTTCCCCCACGTGCTCACTGCGGCGGATGCTCCATATTTTCCACATCTTCGTTGCCCAATCTGGATATCGTATAAACTGGTCCAAATCCCAGATGTATGCATTATGGGGTGCTCCCCTCCGGCTAGTCCCCGGGCTACGAGATTGCGGTCGCTCCTCTGGGTTTTCAGTATCTAGGCATCTTCGTCACCCCAGAGGTTGACTTCTTCTTTGAAAAGAACCTGCTTGGTCCTCTTAAGCGCTTTAGGTCGGATGCCCTCCATTGGTGTTCTCTCCCTCTGACTCTCCTGGGGTGGGCATCCTTATTTAAAAGGCTTGTACTTCCGCGCTTCCTTTATGCCTGGCAAAATACCCCAAACCCGGTTCCAGACTCTTACTTTTCCCAAATAGATAGTGTATTACGGGGCTTATTGTGGGAGGATCGTACGCCACGAATCGCGATGAACAAGCTTACTATGGGATGGTATGATGGGGCATCGATTTAGTGGATTTACGAATTTATTATCAAGCGTCCCAGTTGATCGCAATTAACAGATGGGTATTTGGTCCTCATGATGACCCTAATTTTCGAACAGGCCACTGGTAATGGGGCGGGCGGTTACAACAGAGCATTATATACTAATCCTCCCAAACTCAACTTAACCGGGCCCACGGCAGTGACGGACGAAACTTGGCATAGCGTCACCAGAAAGTTGGGATGGCATAATTGTTTGACGAAAGCGACTCCCCTATGGGAATCTGATATTCTTGGTCACCTTAGTACATGCTCGGGGGTTTACAAATGGGATACAATTGGGATCTCTACGATCGGGGATATCTGGGCGAAAGGGAGGCTGGTCAGGTTCACAGAACTTCAAGCGAAATACCAAGTGGCACAATCCAAGGCATTTAGATACTTGCAGATCAGACATGCAGTATCTTCTGCTCTGCCAAAGGAGGGCCCCCTCCCCGCCTCTTCCCCGTTGAAGGACCTGTAGGTGTTGGACCCTATGGAGCGCAAAGCCATCTCACTCGCATACAAGAAACTAGTTAACAACCATGTAGACCTGATGCAAAAATTACGAGCGGGCTGGGAAAGGGATTTGGGAGAGATGGAGGAAGACATGTGGCGGGACGCACTGGCCTCCATTCGCGAAGTTGCTCTTCCCATGCGCATGCGACTCCTCCAGCTCAAGATACTTCACCGGGTCTACTTTGATGCCACACTATTGTTCAAAATAGGTAGACGCCCTGACCCACTCTGCCTCCGCCACTGCAATCAAGTGGCTACCTACTAGCACATACTATGGGAATGCCCCTGAATTCAGGGATACTGGGGAAAGATTACCCGCCATCTTGCGAGGGTGAGTGACAAGTCAATTGAGATGTCTCCCCAACTATGCCTGCTTAATATTTGGGGGGCGACTGACCTATCCCAAGCCGAACATACTTGGGTCTCGATGGGCTTTATCATTGGGAAACAAAATATCGCTCAAAAATGGGGGATGGAGGCGGTCCCGCTCCTAGTCGTCTGGGCAAAGTATATGGACACCGCAATGATTGCAGAGAAGTCTGTTTGAGTCGGAGTTGCCCTCGGAAATGGGATCAAAAATAGGGAAGATGGAACAAATATAGAGGGGAAATTTGTATCTCCCCGACGGTGGAGCTCCGGAGAGACAGACGACTATGGATGGCCCAGTTGACAGCGGAGGTGATGGCTTCTCCCCCTTAGCTGTATTGTCTCCGTCATTCCCTAACTTATTCTACTTATCACATTATGTTCCGGGCTCTTTGAGTTGCATTTTTTCTTTTGAGGGTTCAGATATGGCTTGGATGTAATGCCTGCAGTGATTCTCATCTAGTCTATTTGTGGATGTGGCAATGCTGATATTAGTATTGGAGGGGGGAAAGTCTTCTAGTAACTTTGTACTGCTTGTGCCGGCATCCGGTTTCTCATGTAAACCAATTAAAAAGTTAAAAAAATATATATATATATACAAACAAATGTACAGATTACTGATACATTTGCATTACTCTGTTTTTAACATGTGTAGAACTGACTACATAATAAGTAAATATTTTATCATAACTATCTACAATTGCTTCACTATTGAATTACAATATCAATATATATATATATATATATATATATATATAATTCATTTTAAGTACAATAACACTTGAAAGCCAGAGTTTATTTAATGCATCTTAAATGTACATACACTTACTTCCTTTATGCATCTATATACCTTCCATGCATATGGATCTATATATTTATTACTTTTCTTCTAATCTAGCATATCCAATGCACTACCCTATTTCTCCCCCATACCTCTAGCGATATATCCTCTACCCTCTCATTCATCCCAAATCCCATACCACTACAATGATCCCCAAAATAACCTTTTCTAGACCCTGCCATTCTCTACCCCCTCCTTGCATCAGCTCATACCTCTTATACTATTCCGAACCCTCAAAACAAGCCTTTCTAAACCCTTCCCTCTGACTCTTCCCCTCCACATCCCTTTTACTCATCCCAAGCCGCCTCCTACTGCTATAACCTCTAAAACAAAAACAAATCTAAATCCTTACCTGTTCTGCCCCTCCACTATCCTTTTCAATCCAGATAACAGACTAACGTCCACCTCTCAAATTAATTTCATATTTCACTATACTAATTCACCACTATTCCTTTATGGGTTTCGGGGTAGCGTGTTACAAGCCAAAACGTGCTTCAACATCTCAACAGGAGTACCAAGCGCTATATGAATGCAAACCATTTTCCCTCTTCTATCCCTCCACTATCATTCTCAATCCAAATAACTGGATAACATATCCACCACTCAAATTACTTTCATATTTCACTCTACTAATTCACCACTAATCCTATATGGGTTTCGGATTAGCATGCTACTCCCCGAAAAAAAAGCTTTAACACCCCATCGGCGGTAGAAAGCGCTCTATAAATGGAAACCTTTTCCCCTTCTATCCCTCCACTATCCTCCTCACTCCAAATAACTACCATATCCACCACTCAAATTACTTCCATATTTCACTATACTAATGCAGCACTAATCCTTTATGGGTTCCAGGGAAGCGTGCTACTTGCAAAAAAAGAGCTTTGACGCTTCATCATGGGTGGTAGGCGCTATACAAATGCAATTACAATACAATACAAAATAATATCTTATGTAATGCCAGTAATTCCAGTTGCAAACCGCTTCCTAAACTGAGGTGGTAACTCATTCACAAAAGGGAAGTGCTTATCTTGTGCCCCCTTCCTCTTTCTGAATTGTGATGGCAGTTTCAGGGGAAGTAGTCAGTGGTCCATGGTGGGACCTCTGCTACCTCTCCCTTAAGTTTTTCAAAGCTGAATTTTTTTTTTCTAAGCAGCTATGTTTCCTTGAAGGAAATCGGGTGGCTTGTTAATTTTTTTATTTTAGTTTTAAGATGCAAATACTAACCACCATCCCTGTCTTTGCAGACGATTGAGGTAGTCACACTTTGTAGTGTGTCTAATAAATATTAGTTCATAGGTTGTTTCACAAAATAAATTTGTGGTCTCAAAATTGGTACACAAACTGCTACCACTTGGTTGAGACCACAGTTCTAGTACATATGTCCAAAATCCTGTCTGCTGGCGAAAAATCTTCTTAGATCATGATCACGTGAAGCGGACCACTGTAGTTGCACATAATAACGTAAACAGGCATCTTGCAGTTCCTTTATATTATACTTCAGGGGCACTATGATGCTACTGTTTTTAGCTACTCCAATTACAGGGCCAACGTTGACTACAATTGACTTTTATTCCGCATTACAGATTTTCCTTTAAGCAGTCACGGAAGTTAAATGTCAGGTCAATTTCAAGGTAGCTTTGATGAGGAACATGCATTTCTTATCAGGAAGCAATAGCCTTTATGGATGGCAATAATCCAATAATAATAACGTTGAAAAATGTGCACAGCCTGGCTCTCCCTTCAAATCATTATTAATGTAGGGCATTTCTTGTTTTTCCTTCATGAAAATATCTATCTGCCTTGGGAGGATGTCTTTACTGAGCAGTGGGTAGTTTGCTAGAAGGTCGCACTTTTTTTTTTATAATTCCGCTGTGTAGTATGTAGTGTGGCACTGCTGTTTTGTTCAGTTTCTCTAGAACATGTGTTGTTATAACTGTGTGTGTGAGTGTATTTTTTTGCGTTCCTGTGTATTCTTTTCCATGGTTTTGAAGAGCTGGGTATTGCATTGCCTCCTCCTGCTGCACATGGGAAACCCGACAACATCACATGATCTTAAGAGATACAACGCTGGATGTACTCTGCTACTGTTGTGGGTCAAAATTGTAAAACTCTCGGCACTCTTTTAAGGAGCTCATTCCGGTGGGCCCTCATTCCCTCTGGCCTGTAAATTGTATGTGCGATGTGGGAGTGTAAGGGTCCCTTCGCCATAGTCTTCAGTAGGACCCATACATTTTGCGTTACGCCACTGCCTTGGTGCAAACACATATTGTTGGTTTGTAATAAGTGTATTGCTTTGAGGAATCAGAGGCTTCGCACAGTAATCATTGAAAACCGGTTATTAACAACGGGCTATAAGGGAACTGCAATTTAGCTGATTTTATAAAGAAATCCGTTGTTTTGCAGTTGGGCGTAGATATCTGGAGTTAGAGGTAGTGTTGGAGTGAGTGTGTGAGGTGGATGTGGGTGGGGTATGTTGTGTGGGGGTGGATGGGAGGCTGGACAGTGCCATTGATGACCCTTGCCTCAGAGAGTACTGGCCAGTCACAGGCCCAATTACTGGAATTGTTATCTGGATCAGCAAAGGATGCGTTCAGGTGGGCAAATGCGGGCTCAGTGTATGTGAATTCTGGAGGTAGCCTACAAGCCATATATTTACACATGGACATCGACTCACCAAAATGCCTGGGGTAGTGGAAATGTCACATACTCTTGACCTTAATGACATCACAGGGAGTGACATCATAGGCCCTTTGGCCCATGATCGTCCTAGAAAGTGATGTCACATGATTTTAACCTTGTTCCCATCACACTAATTGACATTGCTGAAGTCCTAATAAAAACAATAATAAAAACATGACTAATATAATAACACAAAAAATAGAAATGTCGGTTTTAGATACCAACTGCATTAGGGTGCTGGCGTAAAATGCAAGGAGATCATTAATAGTTTCTCTTAGTATCACATGAACACTTACGGGTTCATCTAAAGAGATTAGAGTACGACAAAACACACAACAGCACTGGGAACCTACATGTTTTGTACCACAAGCTGTCAATATGGAATAGTTTCCCTACTGTATACTGCAATGAGAAATGTATTGATAAGTAATAGGGAGGGAAAACAAGTAATTTAAATAAAACATTAGTAGGTAAGTCCACCTGTAGTAATGCACAACGACCATATATTGAATACAAACTATATTATTGGCCCAAATGAGTCTTTACTGTTAATACATTTTGATTTAAGATCACCTGTAAGGTTCGATCACTAATTTGCAGCACGAAGGTGAAGGGTTTATTTGGACACATAATTTTTCATGTATTCTCAAAAATGAAACATCACAACAAATTGCTTAATACGTTTTTTTAAAGTTTGTTTTTTATTTAATCAGAAGTGTGCACATTGCACTGCAGAATTGTTTAATTTGGCAAAATCTAATGTGTAAAATTCCCTGTCCCAGGCTCAGAGGAAGCTTCAAAAAGTAAACGGTGCTCATGAAGACACAGTTTGCCTGCTGTTCTTGGAGTTGCATCAGGGTTTTTTGGAAAGTGGTTGGTCATGATATTTGCCCAGAATTGTAGAGAGGTGAAGCAAGGGACCTGACATCTTCTAGGGAGGGTCCTGGAGGGTCCACCCCGATAAATATTTATAAAAAATGGGACCAGATAGTGCATTTTTAAAGCAGGTTTTTCACATACATTTGCCATAGGCTCCTCTCTCATTAGATATTCAAGTCTTTCATGGTATGCCAGGCAAACTTAACTTGATGCTCCAGTCAGTTCACCCCATTTTTAGGTTGAGCTTAGGCAGTGCATGCGCTCCTCTGCGAGGCATGCTTTATTGAGGTATGGCCTTGAAGCCCCGCCCACACTCCGCCCATATTTTTCATTTGCTTTTGTCATTGTCCTTGGTGAATGCTGGTTTCTGATTCGTTAATAGGCTTGTTAGTCCCTCCTAAGTAAAACCTTGTCTTCTTTTGTACCCTCCAAGGAGGACATCCCCTGTTCTGTGTGTTGGTGCTCCAAAGGCTTTAATTACAGCCTCCGAATACTATTTTGTTAAATGCTTTTCACCACGTTCTTGTAAGGCTTTATTTATTTTTCCCGTCTGCGCCCGTCCGTGCCAGATCGGCCCAGGACTCAGCACTATCTCCACCAGTGCCGCACATTCAGCTCTATACGCTAGGGAGGCTCTTGTCCGACTTAGACAGACCCCCCCAGCTGAGCTGCTCCCATACATTCACATTGTTGAATTCGCCCACACATTGCCCATCGTGTCCTTTCCAACTTCAGGGACCTGAGCATCGTCTTCCCACATGGGTCCCAGTCAACATGGCCCTACTTAACTGCCGTTCGCTGCCCAAACACGCTCCAGAAATAAATATGCTGTTACAAGACCACCACCTGGAGGTCTTGTTTCTTACAGAAACATGGCTAACAGCTGATTGCAACCCAGATATTGCGCAAGCCCTGCCCCTTGATTATTCGATACAGCGCCTTGACAGACCAGCAGGGAAGGGAGGTGGAATTGCCTTGATATATCAAGACCGCCTCTCCTGTCGCATCACCGACAGCCCCATTTTCGATTGTGAAAATGCTCTGTTCTCGATCCAAATTTCCCCTGGGAAATCTCTCTCAGGCCTCCTGGTATATAGACCCCCGGGACCCCAAGGTCGCTTTTCAAGCTCTCTTCAGGAAGCCGCTCTTGCATTAGCCAGCACTTCTTCCAATTTCATCATCTTGGTTGACTTAAACCTTCATTTCGACAACCCCAATGATAAAGGAGCTTCAGAATTACAACTTGATCTTGCAGCCTACCAACTCCACCTCCTCAGTGACCAACCCACTCATAAAAAGGGTAATCTTTTAGACCCCTATTCTCGAACATTCCCAATTTAAAAATTCCAAACGCGATACCCTTACCTTTGACAGACCATTTTTTAATCTGCTTTAGCTGGCACCTGCCAGCTCCATACCGGCCAAAACTACCCTCCTCCTGTCTCGAACGTCGTTGGTCGAAACTGGATAAGGAGGAATGGAGGCACTTCCTGGAATGCTCTAAGCCACCTAATGACTCCCTCACCCACGCAGCAGACACCAAGTTCTCGGCTTGGATTGAAAATTCCCTCGATTTAACCCTTCCCAAAACCCCAGTCCTGATCGCTAGGGGTAAGCCGCGATCCCCATGGTTCAACCATGAGCTCCGCTTACTAAAAAAACTATGCAAAAAACATGAAAGAGCTTGGAGGAAAGAATCCACCCCCCAAGAAAAGAAAGACTATAGCTGCGCAATCCTTATTTATAAAAAAGCTCTCAAATCCGCTCAAGCAGCTATCTTTGAGGAAAAAATTAGAACTTCCTCAAACCCAGCCAAAGAAATGTTTCACATAATCAATAAACTTTTAAAAACACCAGACCCTCCCCTACCTGATGACCCGCTCAAGGACCGTTGTAATGAATTCGCTGAATTCTTCAACGTAAAAATTCAAAACATATTAAAATCTCTTCCCCCCCCCCCCCTCACAGATGACACTTCTCCCGATCCTCTGCCCCTCACCCAGTTGCAACCCGGCTCCGGTCTGAACGCCTTCTCCCCCGCCACAGAAGAGAACCTTCTCCCTATTTTTTCATCCATCAAAAGTGGTTCCCCACGTGACCCAGCCCCTCCCCATATTCTTAAATCAGTTACATCAACTATCCTCCCACCTCTGGTCCAACTCATAAACACTTCCCTTACCCAAGGCATTGTCCCCCCAGGCTGGAAAAAGTCCATTGTGAAGCCCCTTTTGAAAAAGTCACATCTCGACCCAATAGATCTGGGTAACTACCGCCCCATCTCCATTTCTGCCTATAGTGAGCAAAACGGCTGAAAAATTTGTCAACAAGCAGCTCTCAATCTATTTTGAAAATAACAACCTCCTCCACCCTTCCCAAACGAGCTTTCGCCCAGGTCAGGGCACGGAGACAGCCATAATGGCTGTCGTGGAAGAAGCGCGCAAAATCTTGGACTCAGGAGGACCAGTCTCAGTGATCCTCCTGGATCTAAGCGCGGCGTTCGACACCGTGAACCATCACATCCTGATCCATAGGCTAAGGGCGGTATCTCAGGGCCTGCATTAGCCTGGTTGGAATCCTTCCTCCACAACCGATCCTTCCAAATTTGGGAGGGATCCTCTAAATCTCACTCCACTCCCTTACCCTGTGGCGTTCCCCAGGGCTGCTCTCTGAGCCCTACCCTTTTCAATGCTTACATGTCACCCCTCCAGGAAATAGTGTCCCCTCATGGACTCAAGCTAGTGACGTACGCGGACGACACTCAGCTTGTAGTATCTCTCAGCCAACCCGACCGCTCCCTCGACAATCTCCATTCTTGCCTTTGGGACATCTCGCGCTGGATGGACCGATCCCATCTTAGGCTTAACGGCGAGAAAACGGAGATCATGGTACTAGGTAACCCAGCCCACTTTAATCCAAACTCTCTGTGGACTCCCTGCATGGGTCCAGCCCCGACCCCTAAATCTTCTATTAAAAGTTTGGGCATATGGCTAGACCAGGACCTCTCGTTCACAACCCAAGCTAGGAAATTTGCCGGAGCATGCTAGGCTATCCTTAGGACTACTCGTAAAATCTTGCCTTTGCTTCCCCAAGACACTAGGAAACTCATTATCCAGAGTCTTTTAATATCCAGACTTGACTACAGGAATGCCCTGTATCTTGGCGCCCCAAAAAAAGTAATTGCCAAACTTCAGGGCGTACAGAACTCGGCAGCCAGGCTGCTAACAGGCACTACCCGTAGGAGCTCGACAAAACCAGCCCTAAGGCTACTCCACTGGCTCCCGGTGCAGGAGCGGGTCCACTTCAAAACGCTCTGTTTGACCCATAAAATCCTCCACAACGGCCCATCCATTCTCAAACACTGGAACGGACATCATGATACTAAAAGAAACCTGCGCTCCGCTTATCTTCACCTGGCACATGTACCTAGGATCAAAAAGGCCAGCTCAGGAGGTCATCTTTTCTCCTTCATCGCTCCCAAACTGTGGAACTCTCTCCCCCTCACCCTGCGAGCGGAACCCAACCATCACACGTTCCGCAAGGGTCTGAAAACTTGGCTCTTTCCCTGATTTTCCTCCTCCTCCACTACCTTGTCATTAGCGATGGGACGCTCAAGGGCAGCCATGCACTTTATAAATCCCTATTTCATTGCATTTCATTTCATTTCGCGCAGTACGCCACATTGCGGCTGCCTGTTTTTTGTTTCTCCATTCTTTATTTTACTTTTGTTTGTAAATCACCACATGCCGCATTTTCACGTTAACTGTGGCCCCACCCCTTTCTTTACACAAGCCGGGTCTAAGGAAAGGGGCATGGCCACAATTAAACTGAAATTGTGGCATGGGGTGCTTTTGCAAACAACCATTTGCAATGCATTAGGTCTCGCATTTTCGAGAGTTTCGTAAATGCGAGACCTATTGCATTGCAAATGCTTGTATCATTTGATAGTTGTGTGGTCTGCTGTTTGATGGGAACCAGACGTTTTGCATTTTGACAGTGTTTCACATTAATTTGCTGATTGGCTGTTTAGAGTTGGGATTGCCTAAAAAGGCACTTTTCCCATGAATATTAAAAGGACAGTGATTACACAGATTAGGGTTTGAGAAAAATAGAACATATTTGCGTTTTATTTTTTGACGTATTTCTGTGCATCGCATAAAGAATAACAAACTGCCTGTTCTCTGTGATTTGGACCTTGTGTTTTTAATACTGACTCTGCTTTGGGCACCCACACAAGTGAGGTATCATTTTGGGAGACTGAGAGGAACACTGGGTGGTTGGAACTGTGTGCCTGCGCAGTGATCTCTCAACTTTTCCACATAGAAATGTGAGGAAAATGTGATGTTTTAGCTAAAAGTTAGGTTTTCGGGGGAATCTGGGTGAAAAAATGTTGGGGAATCCTCACAAGCCACACCTCCCTGGACTCTCCCAGGTATGTTATGTTATGTTATGTGGGGGGTTTTCTATAGCGCTCTGCTACTCCGAAGAGTGTCCCAGCGCTTAGGATCCAACACTAGACAGCGGTGTGGGAGGGCCGGATAGCTTTATTGGGTGAACAACCAGGTCTTTAAACACTTCCTGAAAGGGAGCAGACTGCCCGTGGTTCTTAAGGACACAGGAAGAGTGTACCATATCTGAGGGGCGAGGAGTTTGAAAGAGCGACCGCCACACCTGGCCCGCCGTGTGGTGGGGACTACGGCCAGGGCTAGGGAGGCCGATCTGAGTGGCCTGGAAGGCAGGTAAAAGTTAACCCGGTTCCGGAGATAGAAGGCTCCCAGGCCGTGCAATGCCTTGAAAGCCAACGTCATTGCTTTAAAGATGATCCGTTTTTTAACGGAAGCCAGTGAAGAGTGGTGAGAAGAGCACTGGCAGAGGCCCTCCTAGTCAAACCAAAGATGGCACGGGCTGCCGAGTTTTGAAAAACTTGGAGGCGAGATAGGAGGAAGTCAGGGAGGCCCAGATAAAGTGCATTAGCGTAGTCTAGACGCGCACCGATCAATGCCTGTACTGTAACTCTTCTATGGTCAACTGAGAGATTTATCTAGTTTTCTAGAAATGTCTCGGTTTGGTAGGTTTCTTTAGATGGCCGCCAAGCTCGGGACCAAAACGCAGGTTCCCCGTATCTATAGCAAAACAACCTGTTTTGTAAGGGGGCACCTGCGCTTTTCTAAAAAGTTAAGGAAATTAATAAAGTTAAATGGAGAACAAAAGCTTAAACTATTTCAATATAAGTACAATGTATCTACTGTAAAGGAGGAAGCATATGAAACCAATTTTTGACTAAAGGAAATAGTTTTAATGGTAATATAAATGAGTATGCATTCCTACAGGTCCTTTTTGTATGACTGGTCCAAAGTTTGATTTAATCACTCCTACATGTGGTGAGTTGGAGCTCGGACGTTTGACTTGATGAAAAAATTTACTGTAGGATTTTATTTTAATTGAACTCCTCCTTGGATCTCTCCGCGGCCTTTGATACGGTCTCCCACAACATTCTGATAAACAGACTGAAACAAATAGGAATAAATGAGAAAGCCCATAAATGGTTAACCACATTCCTTAGAAACAGGAACCAGGTCGTCACTCTAGGTAGGTATAAATCCACAGGGAAACAACTGTCCTTAGGGGTCCCACAGGGATCCTCCCTTAGTCCGACCCTTTTTAACTTACACATGTCCCCACTGCTCACACTGATTGACTCCTTTGACATTGAAGCAATCAGCTACGCAGACAACACCAAATTGATTCTGACCCTGGATAAAAACTCCACCGCGGCAGAGGAAAAATGTCATCACTGCCTCACCTCAGTCATGAAATGGATGGAGTCAAACCATCTCAGGTGTAACAGCTCCAAGACACGATTATGTTGTTTGGAAAAGCTAACAACTTCAACCCTACCCTGTGGTGGCCCAGAAATTCAGACCCACCGCCCGCCACAGTGGACACAGCCAAAAACCTAGGTTTCAAATTCGACCCCACGCTTTCCTTCCACAAACAGGCACTCACAGTTGCAGGTACCTGTTTCCAAATCATAAGAATGTTGAGAAAATTCTTTGATCTGCTACCCCTGCACGCTAGAAAAACTGTTGCAGTGGCCCTGATTTTATCTCGCCTCGATTATGGCAATGGTCTATATGCAGGAACAAAAAAAATGGTAATAAAACGACTACAGGTGATTCAAAATGCCACCGCCAGGCTGGTACTAGGACTCCCTAAACGGTCATCCTCGACTGATGCCCTAAAAACCCTCCACTGGCTACCAATTCATAAATGGATCTTATTCAAGATCCTAACGATCACCTATAAAGCCACCATTGGTAGTGGGCCACACTATCTGAGAAATCATCTGCGACCGTACAAAACTAAACTAACTCTGCGGTCTTCCAATGAGAACTTGCTCACCAACCCCCACTTCAAACTGAAAACTCGAGGAGGAAAAACTATAGCCACACTAAGAGCAAAAGCTTGGAATCACCTGCCCACCCAACTAAGACACACCAACAACGAGCCCATGTTCAGAAAGCTATTAAAAACTTGGATTTTCAGCACCTCAGATCAGGAAATCTTAGCACTAATCTGATCCTTCTGCATTCATCCTTTTCTGCACTTTTCTCTTTTCCCCTCCTATCTTCCCCTCAGTCTCTGTCACATAGCGCCAAGATGCTCCTTGGAGTGAACGCTGCACTCTATAAATACCTATTTCATTCATACGCCAGAAAGTATTTTGAGGCTTCATCACAGATGCACTTCACATGGTCACCTACGATGATTGAATACCAGCTATGAAGTTTGAATAGCGGAGAGTTCCAGGCAGGATCTTTTTGGTGGTCGTTGTTGTATCCAAGATATTTGGATTCTCTGGATGGCATTTCTCAGAGTGTACTACGTTTGCATATGGTTTCCGTTATTACTACGTGTAGATCTCACACTAAAACTGCAGTTGCTTGCAGTAAGGAATTCTGTGGGATGATAACATTTTGAGAGTAGCAAAGGGCAAGTGAAGTCCAGTACCTTGATGTCTTTCCTGAACTTGGGTTGATAGGTCACCTTTCCTCGGGGTCTCAAAAGAGGACTATCTTGTGGCATTGTAAAGTTTTACCTCTGTCAAATGCTGAGCACTCTCCATGAAAATTTCATAGCCGATTTTTGAAGACTTTGGTGCCTGCAGACTAGGATGGAGTCTGCAGATGGGTCACCATTCAAAGCTGCATTAGTCAGTGCCTAAGACTCTCTCACTTCTGCTGTTGGGTATACCAGCAAGGAAACGGTTAGGTTTAAGAAACATTCAGTGTCGCTCTCAGGTTTCCTGTTTGTTTTGAGCTCTACATCTGAAAGACCTTAACCCTCTTGCCACTTGTGTCTCAACCAATAGGCAGAGCTCTTAAATATTCCTAGAAATAAATTAGAGAAGTGACTTCCCCAGTTCTGGCAGGAATGTTTAGTTCAACATGACTCTGGTGCAAGGGGAAACAATTTTCTCCGCTTCCTGCTACAGCAAGTCAGTACTTATTTTCTTGATTGAATTTGCTGCAATAAGGATAGTGATTCTACTGTGGGATAAAAAAAAATATATGTATATATATATATATATATATGCACACACTCACACATACATATATATATATATATATATATATATATATATATATATATATATATATATATATATATATATATATCTCGGTTATAGTATTATCATCAATGATGTAACTTCAATGGGCTGAAAAGAGACATTTTCCAAATGTTCCAAAAAGATGCATAATGGGAACTGCAGTCCAGAATAAGTTGCCGTAAGAATGCTCTTTCAATGAACTTTGGTCAGCTGTGCTCCCACTAATAGGAGTGAGGCAGCACATTCAAAATATGGACAATAAGAACCCCAGTGTCGGAGGCATTTGAGAACGGCACATCCGCCGAAACGGATGATGCAGTTTTACTAATAAATGGATTTTCCTGGAGACCTGCTGTATCCCCTGTCTACTTCGTAATTGAAGATGATTCTTTTGGTGTGTGTGTGTGTGTGTAGTGTGTGTGTGTATGTATGTATGTGTGTATATATATATATATATATATATATATATATATATATATACACACACACACACACTCATTGGTTAAAGTGACATTGTTAGGTGAAAATATCTAACAGAATGTAACATTTCATGTCATGACTGATGTAACATGCGGCCGTAAGCAGTGCATGGTGTGGCCAGAAGTTATATTTGTTGCCTTGGCATCCTTGGCGTGGTTTCCTGACTTTTTTCCTCTACCTCCTGCATTTTTTACTGTGTGATGGATTTCGGTTTTTTGCTGGCTTAGATGCTTTGGGATCTTTGCCACTGCTGATGCCGAAGTGCAATTGCTCCCTATGGAAATTGGTATTCAGATTGTTTATCCATGAATGGCATATATTTGATTTACTATTAAGTCCTTAGTACAGTGCACTGTGTGCGCCCAGGGCCTTGAAATCAAGTGCTACTAGTAGGCCTGCAGCACTGATTGTGCTCCCCACATGAGTAGCCCTGTAAATGTATCTCAGACCTGCCACTGCAGTGTCTGCACGCATAGTTTTCAAACTGCCATGATGACCTGGCCAGTGCCCCCACTTGTCAGGCCCCAACCTTCCCTTTTTCTTACATTAAAGGTGCCCATCAGGTTGGTCCAAGTTAGCCCTATGGGCAGAATGCAGTGTATATAAAAAGTGGGACATGTGCTGGCCTGTTTTACATGCCATGATAGTGAAATACTGCCGATTTCGTTTTCACTATTTAAAGGCTATCTGTCCCATAAGCTAACATGGGAGTTCCTTTGTAACCTATTACAAGTATAACTTTCTTTTGGTAAAAGATAGAAAAATGGAGTTTAGGCTCTCTAAACTCATAATTTTCTTAAGGAGATGTTTTTTAAATTGTGTGTTTTGGAAAGTAGGCATTATCTTGTTTAACCATTCTGTGTGTCTCTGCTGTTTTTGTATTAACTACCTGGTTTTGGAGTGACCGGAGCTGGTGATGTGCATTCACTGTAGACAGCCACAAGGGGGGTTCTGGTGTGTCCTGCCTTTCCTGGGTGGCTCATAGCTGGGCTGAATAGACTCTGGCTGCTTTTAGAGAGGTGGGAGGAATTTCACTTGCACCTGAAAAGGCTGTGTCTCCTTTACACAATGCTTTGTCCACCTCCTGTGGTCATGCTGCATCAGAGAGGACAGAACTGGTTTGGACTTGGCTCAGAGACCCTTTCCACAAAGAGAACAAAGATAAAATGGGATATAAGTAGTGGACCTTAAACCCCAGAGAATTAGATCACTTCTGGACTCAAGAGGAACCTCTACCAAGGAGAAGAGCTGGAGAGCTGTAAGGAGGAGCACTGCCCCTTTGCTGTGGGTGCCTTGCCGGGTTGGCCTGCAGTTGCTGCTTCTGCCAAGGAGAGGACAAAGCCTGGAACTTTGCTGTGAACCTGCTTGAAGAAGAATCTCCAAGGGCTTGTGTGTGTTTTCCTACTTAGGGTCACAAAGACTTCACCTGCAATCACTGACCAGCACCTGGACTCCTCTGCGGAGTCCTGCATTCAAAAGGGCACTAATTCCAGTTCCTGGGCCCTGAGAATTGTGAACTTTGTACTGAAAAGCAAAACTCCCACGCAATCAGCGCTGCCTCCAGTGAAGCCCGACCTGCACCAAGGCTGGGGCTGCTTGAGCAGTGCACAACGCAGAAGCCCAGCTGCACCGCAGCACCGCTGCCCTTCCACACCTGCAGGTATCAGCCTTCCCTTCCCTGCCAGTGCCTGCATCCCATTATCGCGGAGCCGATAACCGACAAGGGTGACTTCGCAAACTCTTCGACTTCGCATCACCTCACGAGAACAGACACCTCACTGCCGATGCTGCCTAACTTCCCTGGGACCATATTTCACGCCTCGCCTCCTCATGGAATCGATACCTCGCCTCCCCTGCGGCAACTTGGAATCAGAGTCTCCTCTGCACCAACACCTCACCTCCAGGACTCTGTGCATTGTCTCCAGAATTTTTTTCCAAGGTACTGTGGTTTGGGGCTCCTTGTGACTCCTTGCCCGGCCCCCGCACCTCACGGTCTACGGCGTATTTTGGATTTAAGCCTATCACGACATTGTAATGGCCCCAGGAGCTATTTGTTTCTGCAAAGTTCTATTTTTTAAGTAACTGTTCTAAAAGTATATCTTTATACCTGTATGTGGGATTTTTGCCGTTTGGTCTTGTTTGGTTTAGATAAAGATACTTTATTTTTCTAAACTAGTGTGGTGACCATTTGTGGTGTTTTCACTGTGTTACTGTGTGTTTGGGTACAAATACTTTATACATTTCCTTTGGGATAAACCTGTCTGCTCATGCCAAGCTACTAAGGGGGTGAGCACGGGCTATCAAAAGTGTGTAATCCCCTTATCCTGACTAGAAGCAAGGGTCCCTACTTTGACAAAAGTGCATACCTCTGCCAGCTAGAGACCCCCATTTCTAACAATAGCTTCTTCAATAATTAGTGAGTTTTAGTGTTTTTGTATTTTAAAATGTTCTATTTAAATTTACTGTTTCATCTTACTTTACCATCACTTTAACCTTTTATTTTTCCAGTGAATGTTTGAGGTTGTTTTGTAAATGTAATGTAAGATATTATTACCATACCTAACTATGTCACGTTAACCTTCTTTTTTTTCAGTGAATTTCGGAGGGTTTTTTATCGTAAAGTTCCAATATAAAGGGGTTTCGTTTTAAATAAGGTAGACCTACTGGCTTCTGCCTTTGTCAAAGGGTCATAACACCATAATATAAAAGACAGACCTATTGACTTTATATGGGGCATCAGCACAAGAAATATATATAAAGCATACCTATTTCGGATTATTACACGCAACTCTAGACCACGGGCTCCACCCCTTCACATGAGAACTTCAACCAATATTTTGACACCCTCGCACTTGTTTGGCTCGAAAACTATCACCCTGAATTTCTAGACGAGCCCTTCTCTAAAGTAGAAATACTTGTTGCTATTAACAGTTTGCCAGGTGATAAGGCCCCTGGATTAGACACCCTCCCCGCCTCGTTCTGTAAGACCTTTGCTCCTCTTCTGGTGCCGCATTTGGCCGCCATGTACAACGACTCCTTCGACCATGGTCTCCTCCAGCCATCGCTCCATGAGGCAATGATAATGCTTTTACTTAAGCCGGACAAACCTTCTGAGAGCCGCGATTCTTATCACCCCCTCTCTTTAATTAAAACTGACAAACTTTTCGCAAAGGTATTAGCCTTCCGTCTTCTCCTTCTCATGCCCCTGACCAGTCCGGTTTCATTCCTGGCTGCGCCACATCCTACAACTCCAGACCATATTCTCTGTTCTTCATCAGATTAATCCTAGCCTCCCTGCAGTGGCTGCTCTTCTCGATGCCACCAAGGCATTCGACACCCTGAAGTGGCCCTTTTTACTCTTTCTTCTACCATGCCTCGGCTTCAGCAGCATCTTTATTCGTAAAATTTTACTCCTCTACACCCGCCCTTCCGCCCGCCTTTGGATCGATGGAAAAATCTCTGATCCCATTCTGATTGAACATGGAACCCGACAGGGGTGCCCACTCTCTCTTATGCTCTTCGCCATTGCGATGAAGCCTCTTGCTGCCAGGCTCCGGCAACACCACACTCAGAAGGGCATCTGCTTTTCGGCCTGCACCCTCTTGGTCTCCATGTATGCGGATGATATTACATTGTATGTCCGTCACCCCCAAAAAAATCTCAGTCTCCTCGGGCGCAAGATAATACGGTTTGGTGGATTCTCCAGCATCAGTTCTGTTTCCTCTTGCTGATGCCACTAGGCCATTCACCCCAGACTTTCTTTTCGTATGGGTTTCTGGCCCCACTCGCTATCTAGGTATTTGGCTGAGCAGAGAGCTAGATGACCTTTGGAGGGCCAACTTTTGTCGTGCGGTGGACTGGCTCGAGTCCAAAAGACCTCACTGGAACCAGCTCCCCCTGTCACTGCTGGTCGTATAGCCATTGCCAAGATGGTGGTCCTCCCGAAATTCCTTTACCTCATTTTGAATATCCCCATACCTCTAACTGCCCATTTCTTTCGTAAGATCCATTCCCTGATTATATCCCTTGTCTGGGCTGGCAAACAATCCAGGATTGCATATCCTTACTCTCCCCATGTCGGTTGGTGACATGGGCGCCCCACAATTTTAAAGCTTTATGCTTTAAGTGCCCAGGCCAGCTTTTTACACTTCTGGATTCACCGCATACCAGCCGCACTTTGCGGTTGAGGCTGACCTTGCAGCCTCCTGGCCACTGAACACCGCCCTGTTTTCCCTGGCCAGTTGCTCATGAACTGAGGTGGACACGGTCGAGACCTTGAGCTGGGCCTGGTTGGGACAGTGTCGGCTTTCCAAGACTCCGACGCTATCGGCTAATACTATGCCAATTGTACATCATCCTGCTTTCCCTCCCCTCCAACCCTCTGGCATGGCCAAACATGCCGCCTGCCTGGGATCTCTACCCCGGAAGAAAGTTCTATTTTCTCCCTGCCGCCTCTGGTCCTTGGATACATTGCTCTTTTATCAGCTGCGGGCTATCTGTTGGAAGTTACATCCCACGTTCCCCCAGAAGTGTGGCTCACTGGTTAGAGCAGGCAGACCCTGAAGCAGAGGTCAGACCCGGGACCAGGGTTCAATTCCCGACGCGGCAGGGTCTTGAGCTCAAATGTCCACGGAATCGATAATTCTCGCTTCGGTGCCTGGCCTAATCATGGGTTCACACTCTGCAACTCTGGGCATTAAGCTTGCTTAATCTCCACAACGGCCCCCCACGGCGGGATGCCTGGCTTTCACCTTGGGGATGCCCTGTAGGGGCTATCTCACAGGGAAAAGCCAGGACGGGTTCCCAAGGCAAGCGCTTAGAGACCCCTGGGTGATAAGCGCTATATAAATCCAATATACAATACAATACAATACAACCTCCACCTTCGATGCCCTCTCTTGACTTTATATACTCCCCCCCGCCCCCCACTCCCGGAAGTTGGTGACCAAATTATACACCCTTACGCTGTCGTCCATCTCCACTGATCGCGCCCGTGTTGTGTGGGGCGAGGATCTTGGTGTGGACATTTCCCAAGCTGATTGGCTCTATTACTGTAACCAGACGAAGAAACTATCTCCTAACTACCGCCTCTCTTATACTCTTCAAATACTTGCACAGGCTATATCGTCTTGCACTGCTCTGCCCCTGCCGCAGATTTTTCTCATCTTGCTTGGTTATGCCCAAGGGTTTCGGTCTTCTGGCGGGAGGTCTGTGCCGCCATTACTGAGATCACCTCTACACCGGTCCAGCCTGACCCACCGTTATGCCTGCTGGGCTTTGTTACAATTTGCCTGGACGCCTCTCTCCGATTGGTTGCAATGCTGCTCGTCCTTGTGCGGCATAGGGTGTCCATGTGTTGGGGTTGTAGACTGGCGCCTAAGTTCGCCCAATGGCTTGAAGTTGCTTCGAGATGCCAGACCCTAATATATGAATTCTGCGACCTTATGCCTGCGAGATCTCGCCGAACCGACATATGGGGCCCTTTAGTAACATACCTTCATACCCGACCACATCCGAGCCAGACTGCCCCTCCCGCGCTCCCCTCCGTCACTCCGCCCGCAGCGGCCACCGATGTTGGTCAGTTGGTCGCTCCCTTCCATGTCCCCATCTCTACCCTGCCGGGCCTGCTCCTTCCCCTACAGTGCTGTCTCCACATCCTGCAGCTATGTATTGATCAATGGTGCTATTGCCGTGTTGTACAAGATAATGCCTATTTCTGATTGGTCTTTTCCTTTTTTCAATGTACTCCGCACATGACCTAATATGTAGGATACTCTGATTCGATGCAAAATTTTATTTTGGTAATGCTAATTGGTCAATAAAGGTTTTTTTTTTTTTAAGCATACTTATTCGCTTTGTAAAAAAACAGTCATACGATATTTTAGCAATAACCATGATCCAATGTACTTCCTATTAATATACAAATGGCTATGGAGAGGTGTGGCTCACTGGTTAGAGGCGGCAGACCCGAGTGCAGAGAACGGCCCGGGACCAGGGTTCGATTCCCGACGCGGCAGGGTCTTGGACCAGGATCAGCGGACTGATAATTCTCGCATCGGTGCCTACTCCGACCAGGGAGCACACTCGGCAACTCTGGGCATTAGCTTGCCTCATCTCCACAACGGCCCCACACAAACGCCGGGGATGCCTGGTTTCACCTTAGAGACCCCCAGGAGGGACTATCTCACAGGGAAAGCCAGGACGGGTTCCCCAGCGGTCTATAGCGCTACGAGGCCTCTGGGTAGCAGTGCGCTTTACAAGACACAACAATTTACAATTTACAATCTATGCTCAATAATAATAATTGTCACAAAAATATTTAAAGTAATACATTTTTATTCAAAACGACCATAAGTATGTATTTGAGTCTTTCTTTAACCCTTTTGTTGCGCCCGTCGGCCAACGGCCGTCGCGAGCAGTACCTCCATAGTGCTGCTCATGTCCGTTGGCTGACGTAGCCCCACCACTCAATGGTATGCCGCGCACCGTGGCGGAATTGCCGCCGCAGTTAAGGTGTTAATACTCTCTGGGCCACAAAATCCAGCCATAAGGTCAACCACAAGAGGTCTCCACACTCCAGATGTAGAGCATACAGCTCCAGCGTGGACTGTTGTTAAAAGGATGGTGAGCACATAGTAGATGTTTCATACTACTAATATAGAGTAAATTGAATAGTAGTAGGGTGGCTGATGTCATCACTGATGTCATTTGAGATGTCATCAATGATGTTATTTAACATGTCATGCGAGATGTAATAAGTGAGGTCATAGTCTTTGTGCAGCGGGGTGCAACGTATAGTTTTCCTAGTGAACTGACGAATTTCAGTGGTTTTCAGGTTTAAAGCCTATCATTATGACTGACATTGTCACCTAACTTTAACTTACCTTTTTTTAAGTGAATATAAATGTATTTAGGTTTTACAATTTTGTTTGAAATCTAGTTTAGCAAGTGTTGGTTTATTTAAATTAAAGCTTTACTGAAGTTGTTATCATGACAGCCTACTGCTATGATTTATCCGATTCCAATTTGTATGGTGCTACTTGCGCTCATGTTAAACCAAAATATCTCGACCAGTTGCTCTGTGTGACCAAGTAAAAGTCTGTATGAGAATCATTTGGTGATCTGAAGTAAATTTGTTGTTTAAAATAGATAAAAGCAGAATATGTTAATACATGATTGCCACGAAAAGGAAAATATTATTAAGGTGCCAACCCATAATATTTGTTCCAAATGTCAGTGACTGAAGGGATCTGCAACATCTTTCCAACTGACACAAAAGTTCCCTTACACTAATGTTTAACGGAAATGAACATTCTTAAATTATTGATGAACAACACTTAAAATGGCAGAGGGTAGGAACAAGAAGACCACTAAGTGATGTAAAGATGGTTTTATGCGCCATGTGATTTTCCTATACAGTCTCTGTGTTGATTTGCAACTTCACGTGCAGATTATATGTTCTTGCAAATAGCTTTAAGGTGAGTTTATGGTTAGGTGCCATTCTCCGGAGGCTGTTTACATAGCCCTTCTCTTTGGATCATCCTTTTAACAGGTTTTGAACATACTTACAAGTCATCAGTCTTGAAGGTCATATAGGTTCTCCGAGTTCTAAAACGAATGCGTACATTTTTTTAATATAGAAAATTCATAACAAGCATACAGCAGTCTAAGATGATTAGTTTTAACAAAAATCCTTCAGGAATGAAGGAGATGGTGCCCTTTGTGGAGGATTTAGATTTGTCATTCCAGAGCGAACTTTGCAATCAGAATCTGCCTATTATACTTGTAGATCAGAGACAATTACAAAGGACACATGGGAAAACATGAACATTCGCCTCCAGAGTAGCGGCATGCTAAATTGAATAACAAGTAGTGTAAAGCTTCAATTATGATTCAAAAACTAAAGAAAAGTTAATAGAATCAAGAAATTCATGCTTTTCACAGCGACAACCAAATTAGATGCTTTTCCCCAGTTGAAATTTCTGTCACAGCACTGAATTTCCCAATCCTGGCAGTGGCTGACATTTGATGTCTCGCTGTACTATTATGGCATATTAACTGTATTCATCCATTTTTATGTCTTTGTAGATGTGTGTCCACCCATCTTATTTTACTGCAGATTGAGGACTTTGCTTGAATAGTACCATCTCACATCAAGACGATAAAATATGAATCCTAATCCCTTAAATCCTCTAATATCTTCTTCTGCAGCGTCTCTGTCCAGTGTGGCTGCAGCTGTGCACTGGTGTATTTTAAACATTGTTACAAAGTCCTAATTTCTGGTTTACATTGCATACTGATGGGGGAGTGAGGGTATACGGAGAGCTGAAGAGTAGAGGGAATGTATTTATACCGTTAAAATATAGCAGACATAGTGGTCGACCAGTATTTAAGTACCAAAAATAGCACTACAGGAGTACATTTTTAGATATTTGTACACATCACAAGGATTTGGCGCCAAAATATCCACCTCCCTATTAGTAAAAATACCAAGAGTTCACGGTCCTTGCTATTTGTACTAATTGTACATTAATACTCCTTGAATGTTCAAATGTAGTGCACAAAGGCATGTAAGTTAGGAGTACTAGTTCAACTTCTCCAAAATGCCTTTGTGACTAATGTCCACCATCTTATAGTATGTTTTTTAACTTCTACAACCTTCCCTTTTTTACTTCCTCGAGCATTACCAACCTTTCCATTAAAATTAGTTGGATACAAAAGAAAAAAAAGGAGGAAAATCTGATGCAGTATTACCTCTTACAGACATTGTCTGTATATTATCTCCTGATGCATCTGATTTACATCGTCATGATGCTTTGACGCATTAGCAGTATTTGTAGAGAAACGTACAACTTGGATCATAACAGTGAGCGGTGTTGCCAGCCAGACAGCATTGCATTTTACTTTGGACATCGATTAAAATCTAGAGGTTTGAGCAGTGGTTGTGATAATGGACTGGAGACAGTGAATTATCATTGAAGTCGTGTGGAGGAATAGACCGGTTTAGAGCTGAAGAAGCACAAGCAAACAGCATATTGCACAATGTGCTATATTACAAGGTGCGCTGAACCAGTGCAAACACTACCAGTTGTAAAGCATCATTTATGAGCCAGTTTAATAATTTTGTAGATGACACCTGAATGATTCTCTTGATATGTTTTTAGGGTGCGGAAGACATAATTTTCCCAGGCTGTCTAGTTATGGTGGTAGGTGCATCCTAAGTAGCCTGGCTGAGATCATTAGCCACCAACCATGGAAGAATGCACAAAGGTCCTGAACCTGGTGAGAAATCAATGGACTCATTATGATCTTGTTACCCAATCCCACGTGATCAAAGGTTTGCAATCTAGTTTCTTTTAGGTAAATTAATGCATTTTGTGTTTTACCTTCTAACTCCAGGTTCAAGTAGTTTTGGCTCTAGCATTATTTCAGATTGGTTGTCTTAAAAAGTGTCTCCGGGTTTTTGCCAGATTACCTGTTAGACTGACCTCTGAGACTGCAGCAATTTGTGTACATCACAACAAAATTATTAATACCATTAAAAAAATAAACTAACCCAAAAAAACTCTTCTTTCAAGTGTATGATGTTTCCTACTTACTGCTCTTTCTTCCTCCATCAGTGCATAAATCCCCAACGCCCACAACTCTTCCTGTTTTCACAACTGGAAGTCCAAGTACTCCAATAAAACTTTATTCGGCTTTAAGGTTAAAACGATAAAAGTCATACAGCCTACGTTATACCGTAAAACAGACTGCAAATTGACGAGTGTTATAAAATCCAGGTGAATTATACACATGTAAAAAACATAAGTTACAATACAGATATTATTTACATTTTGTCCTTTGTCTGATGGCGAACTGTAAAACATTTGGTGTTCAAAATGGTAACACTAGAAGTTGTAAGAAAATAAAAGCTTGTCTCACCCTCCTAAAGCCGTTTTTTTTTAAAGATAGGAATTACAAATAACCTTCTGGGAACTGGAAGTCATTTTTGTTTCCCCAAAATGTTTATTAAAGTTTTCAAAGCAAGCAAGTTCCAACCATCCCTTCGCCTTACCAGTAGCACCCGTTGATTACCCCATCCAGATGGATTAAATTGTACCCCAATCAGACAAATTGAAGCTGCAACAAAGGAGTTCGACTTATACATATTATTAGGTATTACAGTGGTAAAATCTGCAGCCCCATTAATGTTTTCGAGCATCTGAGTTCTCTCTGGTTAGAACAGAATTAGTCCAGCGAAGGATGACACTTTTTTGTAAAAAGAATGTTCAGCACCATGAATTATATTTGTCACCTTCTCCATATCCAATTTACCATGCCAATCTAGTATGTTTCGGTATGAGTTGTCCCTCACCTGGCCAGAAGCACCGTACTATGAATGTAAATTTTATTTTTTCCTCCTATGTTGCCTCCAGCTTAAAAGAATGCTGTTTGGGTCTGCCAGTTTTAACAGTCTCAAAACGATCTCAATATCAGACAATACTTTCTCCCAGTAGTCATGTAGAAGATCACAGTTTCATAGAGTATGTAGTAGTAGTAGTAGTAGTAGTAGTAGTAGTAGTATGTACTTTATTCGATAACATTTTTTATCATAAAAGTATGTACATTTTCTAATCAATAAAACAATTCATTAATACATATGGCCAATACAAGGCGATAAAATACAAGAAAAAACATATATACTATAAAAAACAAGAGTCCTAAAGTGCTACAGCAGTAAAATCGAGGAACATCAATCTGCATGTGCCCGTAATCGACTAGATCATGTTGTTTTTTAGCAGCTTTGTGCGCGTCTGCCAGGCACTGCCCAGGTACTTTGCTACCCCACACACAATGGTCAAAGATGTGGTATCAGTTTTTAGGATCCGTTGAGCCATCCTGTGGTACCTGAAGCCCAACTCTTTACAGATTGGTTTCAACCATCTTCTTCTTGCCACCCTGTAAGCTTTACATGCAAACAGAAAGTGGGGTAATGATTCTCTAGGAGCTTGACACCCTGGGCAAGGAACATGTGGAGAACCAGACTTTTTCCAACCCTCTGCAATCTCATTGAGTGGGAGTGTCCCAAACCTCAGCTTCAGATAGAGTGTTCTGTCTCTAGGATTTTGAATGAAGTCGAGGAAAGATTCAAACTTCCTAACAGGTTTATTCTCCAGAAACTGTTCGGTTAAGGGACCCCATTTAGAGCTGTGTAACTCCTCTGCCTGCACCCAATCCCAATATATTTTCGTGATAGTTTGCTTGGGTGGTGGACATTGTCTCGTCCAGGTTTCGCCCAGCCCCAAATTTGAGACCAGCTGTCTCAATTTACTTAACCACAAGATCTTGTTACAGCTGTTTAATTTAATAAGTTCGTCAAGGACAACCGCATAGTTTGCCAGTTCAAGTGTCCATCTCAAGCGCACCCAGAATAATAATGGGCGAAGGCGGACTATATCTTTGATCGAGTGATTACCCATATCCTGACGAAGGGGCTTTAAAAGGGTTGAAACTGAAAGAGAAACCAGATCTCTAAGGAACTTATTCTCAGATCTGACCATGTCAGTAGTATTCTCAAACCCCCAGAGTTCAGACCCGTACACTGCTGAAGACAGTGCTTTCCCCTCATACACCACAAGGGCCGGAACTATTGGTCTACTGGTAGACCCCCGCTGTTCTCTTAAAATTGCTCCAGACTCGCTTGTGATTGAGGAGCATTTTGGCCATGTGGGAGTTCCATTTCATCTTATTGTTGACCCTAACTCCCAAGTAGTCAAATGCCTCAACCACCTCTAGTGGAGTTCCATTGAGGGTGATGTTATTCCTAAATCTTTTTGACAGTGACAGGATCATTAGCATTGTTTTGGAAGTGTTGATAATTAGAGTATGTGTTATTTCTTTCTGTCTGCTGTCTGTTCTGCAGAGATCAGATTTATTGCTATCTAATGCATACAATCACTAGGGCGTCAGATGCTAGCATAATATAATTTTAATCACTGGTTCTATTCCCAGGGAGTGTGTTATTCCCCTTAAGTGGTTACTCTTCATCTTCTTCTATTGTTATACTCCTTGCCCTCCGACAGCCTGAGCCTCACAGGCTTACCTTTGGCCGTTCCATGATATGTCACTGCTCTACCATCAAGACAGGAACAATACCACAGCGCAATCAACGTTCATCTGCATACCAATGAATGTCCCATCAATGCCCCCTCAGGCATGAACCTTTTCAGTATTATACATGCCCACAGATTAAGAAACCTTGAGAAAAGTGAGGCTGATGGCCACGCCCACTGCCGCCTGAATTTAGTTTTCAATTGTCTCCTAAGTACTGTCATGTTTTCCCCACATCTGCGCAATGCATTATTCAACAATAGTGAATTTTTAACTATTGTTCACATACTTTTAACTCGAAAACTGAAACCTAGTGTGGTAAAAAAATTTCAGCCATAACATACTCCTGCTAACCACTTCCCATCAAGCTGTCTACAACATTTGTGAGATATGAGGCTTTTATTAATACCACAAACTTATTTCTATACCCCAGTGTCTCCTAATCTCTGGAAAGGAAAAGCTTTGCACCCTATTTCGTATTTCCCCTACCATCCTAAGGGGATGACATCGGTGTGTTTTAATAGGCTCAGGTAAGTTTTATATGATGAAGGATCCTGTGAAAGCTTAAACATATATCTGTAATCTTACTGTTCTACTTGTGTTGCTCCTATAAAAGGTTCCATCATAAACTTAGATCCTTCAAAATAAAAAAATAAAACATGCATATGATCCTTGCTATCGTAAAACAGGAGAAGTCTATGTTAAATCATTTATGCATATCAACCAAAGGACATGTGCTTCAGGTACAGTGTGGAATACTCGAAATCCCAGAGATGCAAAACACAGATTAAAACAGTAACCACATAAAATTAGTTAAAAATACATACACCTACAGCAATACACAGCTGATTTAAGAAACCACCCTATTCTGTAGCACACATACTCTTGGGAAGAATCGCAGAAATGGGTGTGCTACTCTTCATTGACTGAATTTATATTCCCTTAAAATTGATAACAAAAACTGAGCTGTAAAAACAACATTTAATCTTAAGAAAAATGTAAAGTACTAAGTGTGAGATACAGTGGAGGCAACCATTAGGGGGTTTACATGAACATATATAGTGCATACACAGAAATGAATGCAAGAGGGCAGCCTGGCTGTTGCACAACAGATGCATAAGCATACTGAACACAACAAAAAAGAGCCCAAATGAAAACAATTCGTAATAAGGTACATGCCAAACAAGTCAGAGATGACGATACCTAAAATTTATTGTTGGGCAGAACCGAAACTTTGGTCTGTCTCCCTGGGCACTGTATTGGCTGAATATTCAGTTCAACTGTCTAATAACAAAGATGCTTGTGTTGATTTGTTGCCAACGTTTCTTTTATTTCTTATTTTCACTTCATGTTTTCACTTTTGGATGTTGTATTCAAATCGCATTTAATACATCATGGTTTTCACTTTCTGAGTTTCTTATTCATATATTTACAAGCTTGTAAATATATGAATAAGAAACATTCAGTACAGTTCAAGTAAAGGTAGTCACAGCAAAGTTCATAATCTTGCGTACCTTTTGCTCACTGTGCCACCCCAGTTTAGACCAGCCATATGCAAATCAGTCTTGACCCTTTGCCTCATGGGAACAGTCCAGACCGACGTGCCAAGCCAGATCCTCCCTGGACCGTAAACAAGCATCCTGGGACAGGTTTCGTGCCATCACCACTCAGCAGCCAGGCTAGCTTGAATCCAGGGGTACAGTGAGCCCTGGACCCACGTCTGGGCATACCCGGCACACTTAGGGCGAGAAGGCAAATGGCTCCACAGATGATGGATGGAATGCAGAGCAAATCAATCATTCTCCTCTAGTCAGTAGATCTGAGTTAAATCCATCGTTCTTTTGCGCACCATGCCACCCCAGTATAGACTCAGCCATATGCAAATCCGTTTTGTCCCTGTGCCTCATGGGAACAGTCGAGACCGAACTGCCGAGCCAGGTCCTCCCTGGACCGGAAACAAGCATCCTGGTACCGGTTTCGGGGCATTACCCCTCATCAGCCAGGCTAGCTTGTATCCAGTGGTACAGTGAGCCCTGCACCTGTCACTGCTGGATGTCAGTGACTGCCTCGCATCTTGTATGCCTTTGGTGCCTCGAGCGCAACCACGATCTCAAGTCGTGTTCCAGCTGCCGCGCCATGAACCCAAAGGTCTTCCTGGAGCAATCCCTCAAGCACCTGGCTGCTCGACGTGCGACGCCATGACAATCCAGTTCCTGGTCAACAGGAAGGTCCTGGGGGCGGTCTCAGATTCAGAGATCCTCTTGGCACTCGAAGTCCTCCAGTTATTTGGGTAAGTTAGGCTACAAAAAGAAGTCGAAGAGGTCTTCGACTTCTCATCCATTGGCCGATGAGACAAGTGAGCATTGACATTCGAGGACTGGCTCTGTGGTTGAGACAATGCTTAGGCCACCTCAGCACCACCCATCCAGTTAAAAGAATTTTATGAGGCTATGCACTTCATATTTGGGTGGCCTGTTCCCTCTTGCTCACCTTTGGGCCCCACGGGTTTGGAGGGGCCATCACTGAATCCACGCTGGTGGCTGTGGCGCCTGTTTGGTCCCTTCGATCCACAGATGGGTCTGCACCGGCGCCGGTCAGGCCACCTCGACCTTCCCAGATGCTGATCCCAATGCCGACCCTGTCCCCAGTCAGATCTTCGACTCCAACACAGAGCCAGATAAGTGTCGCCAGATGCCGACTGGAGCCATGCCTCCCATGCTGGAGCATGAGCCCTATTCGTATGGGCTAGGACTTGCGGAGGAGTGGGAAGGGTCGTTGGACCCTGAAGAATACCATCCTTATGCCACTAACATGGACTAGTGTGAGAATTTGATGGACGGCGGCAGACTTGATACCTCTCCAGCTACTGGCATGCTTCTCCCCCTACCATGGCTACTGAGGAGTGAGCTTCATTTGCAGTGGTGGTGAGGAAGGCGACAGAGGTCCTGGACCTTAGCTTGCTCTCTGTGGCAGTCATGACAAACGTATTGACAGAAGTGCTTTAACCGTGAGTGTCCCCTTCTGAACCGCTTCACCTGTTTAATGAGGCTCTTACTTACGTCCTGCTTGAGTCTTTGTCTGAGCCCAGCACAGGGTCTCCTGTGAACAGGAATCTTGTCCGCCGCCCTGCCCCAGGGGACCCCAAATTCCTCATGCAACACCCTACCCTGGAGAGCGTAGTGGTCCAAGCCTTCACTTTCCACGTAAATCCAGGGACATTCCAAACCGCACCACCACATCAGGAATCCAGGAGGCTGGGCAAGAAGATGTTTTCTTCTAAAACGCTGGCACTGCAGTCCATAAACACTGCATGTCTTTTGGGACGCTGTTCCCACACACTGTGGGATACAGTTGCACAGGTGCTGCCAATGGTCCCGGAAGAGGTCCGGACTGCACTCTCCCAGGTGGTTGCCGATGGGAGAGATGCATCGGAGTTCACGATCCTATGTGGATTGCACACCACCAACTCACTGGGCAAAGCAGTTTTGTCAACAGTTGGTTGAGGATGACTGGCTTTTCTAGGGATGTCGTAGCGTTGCTTATGGACATGCCCTTTAAGGGCTCCCATCTTTTCGGAGAGAAAGCAGATTCAGCGCTGGAGGGCTTTAAGGACAGCAGGGCTATGGCCAGGTCCTTAGTCCTTTCCATGGCCCCTTGTCACCCCCACTCCTTTCATGGCCACGGAAGGGGCTTCCATCTGTGTCTGTACCTGCCCAGCCACCAAGGCTTGTAACCTTCACAGCCTCTGCATGGCTGATGAGGCAGTGTCCACAGACCTTGTGGGTCAGGCTGCCAGCAGTTTTGACAGTCATAACCTTTCCCCCTATACCCCCAGCAGCAGCAGCCTCTAAACCCTTATAGTCTGCCCCCTTATCATCATGGGCACCCAGTGGGCAGCAGGATCGCCATCACCTGCATCACTTGCAGCCTATAACATCGGACCAATATGTTCTGCAGATTGTCCAGAGGGGCTAGTTCCTCCCCTTCCGAGACTACCCCTCTGCTTGCAATGGCTTACAAAAGAATATCTTTCTTTCCTCAGCCAAGAAGTGGCGACTCTTGACCAAGAGAGCCATAGAGAGGGTGCTGATGCCAGAAGTAGGTCAAGGTTGTTATTCCCGCTAATTTCTTGTGTTCAAGAAGGATGGAGGGGTTTGTCCTATCCTCGATCTGCCCCCTCTCAATTTCTTCTTCAGGAAGGAGGAGTTCAAAATGCTCACACTTGCTCAGGTCTTGTCTGCCCTGGATCCTAGAGACTGGATGGTAGCATTGGCTTGCAGGACGCATACTTCCACATTCCTGTCCTTCTGCCCACCGGCGTTACTTGCGGTTTACTGTGAGCAACAAGCCCTTTATGCTTGCTGTGCTCCCTTTTGGCCTTGCCAGCGCCCCTTGGGTGTTCGCCAAGGTGATGGCAGTTGTTACAGCTCATCTGCTATGATCAGGGATGCCAGTCTTTCCCTATCTCAGCGTCTGGTTTTTGGAGGTGGGCTCACCACAGGCTGTCACCTCCCACTTCCAGACTATGACGGGCTGCATGCATTCACTGTGGTTCACTATCACCGTACAGAAGTCACTCTTTCTCAAATGCTCCCTTTCATTGGAGCTGTTCTGGACATGGGGCAGTTTCGGGCCTATACTCCCGAACGGCGAGTCCAGAATATTCAGGCTATGAAACCGATGTTTCAGCTTCTATCCTGGATTTCTGTTGGACTGATCATCAGGGAATTCTCTTCAACATGGTCCAGATCTCAGAGGGGTCTGCACAAGATCTGCAGTGATGGTTAACAAACCGTGATTGGGTCAGTGGCAAACCCCTCTCTCTTCCCCAACCAGATCTGACAGTAGTAACAGATGTGTCACTTCTGGGATGGGGCAGCCATCTGGGAGATGTGGAGATCTGATGCCTCTGGAGTACACGTCAACCTTATGAAGCTCTGGCCGGTCCGGCTGGCATTAAAAGTCTTTCTGCCTTCCATCAAGGAAGGCTAGTGCAGGTGTTCAGGGACAACACCATTGCCTTGTGTTACTGCAACAAACAGGATGGGGTAGAGTCATGGCCCCTCTGTCAAAACGCCCGGCGTCTCTGGAATGTCAGGGCATTTCCCTGGTGGTCAAACACCTGGTAGTCTCTCTGAATGCTAGGGCGGACAAACTCAGCCGTATATACCTGTCGGATCACGAATAGCATCTACATCCAAAGGTGGTGCAAGGGCTGTTTCAGAAGTCGGGAGAGCCTTGGTTAGATCTGTTCACCACCAACAAGAAGGTGCAATGTCAGCAGTTCTGCGCACTGGAGTTACCAAGGCGGTTCTCGCTCGGAGGTGCTTTTTGTCTCAAGTGGAGCTCAGGCCTCCTGTATGCCTTTCTGAACATACCACTCTAGCCCAGAGTTTTCAAGATCAGGAACGACCGGGCCCAAGTTATACTTGTGGTCCGGACTGGGCTCGGAGAGTTTGGTATTGGGCTGTTGAGCATGGTCATCGGTCCTCCGGTCCGGCTGCCGGGAGGATCTTCTGTAGCAGCAGGGGAAATTTATCCACCCAAACCTATCAACACTCCGCCTTCTTGTGTGCAGAATGATCATGGCAGTTGACAGCCTTCGACCTTCTGCCCGAAGCTTGCAGTGTTATTCTGGCAGCCAGGCGTCCCTCCACAAAAACCGTATACACCTGCCGTTGGGGCAAGTTTGTAGCATGGTGTGCAGAAAAGCAGGTTGACCACCTTTATACTACCCTTTCTCAGGTTCTTCTCTTTCTTTCCCATTTACAGCAGGGCTGTGCTCTGGATACCCTAAAGAGTTGTCTTTAGGCTATCTCAGCCTTCCTGTGGTTGCCTGACCAGCCATCCTTCTTCAAATTGTACATAGGTTCTTGAAAGGTTTGCAATATATGCTTCCTCTTTTGCCTTTTATCATGCCTCAATGGGACATTAACCTTGACCTGATGTGCGCTTCCTTTGAACCATTGCACATCTGTCCTTTCACGCTCCTTACTATCGAGACAGCCTTCCTGGTGGCAATGACATCTGCCTGGAGGGTCAGTGAGCTTCAGGCTTGTCATCCAAGCCTCCATACCTGAACATCTACCCAGACAGGCTGGTTCTACGAACTAGAGCTTCCTTTCTGCCGAAAGTCATCACTCCCTTTCATGTAGGCCAGCCCATCACTCTGCCTAATTTTTACACCCCGCCGCGGCCACACCCCTCTAAAGAAGAGGAGCAAAGTCACTGTCTGGAGCCAAAAAGAGCATTGTCATTCTACCTAGACCACATGAAAGAGTTCTGGGTGGACTACCAAATCTTTGTAGGATATGTCTGAGAGAGGAAGGGAAAGACTGTGCAGAAACAGACCATCTCACTGTGGATTGTGCTCCGTGTTAAAATCTGCTACGCATTGGCCAAGAAGTAACCCCCTGAGGACTTAAGTGCTCATTCCTCCAGAGCCAAGACTGCGACCACTACCTTAGTGCACAGAGTACCAATCCTGGACACGTTCCAGGCAGCAACGAAGACTTCCTCGCACACGTTCACAAAATGGCATGAAATTGTTTAGGAAAGGTATTGCTTGGATATCTATTCTAAGGTAAGGAATCTGTGGCTATAAGTCTCTACCAGACAAACAAGTTACTTATCTTCGGTAACGCCTTATCTGGTAGAGACACAATCTTGCTGCAGAGTCCTTACTGCTCTGGGATCGAATTTCTAGGGACAGGGCGTTCCCCTTTCAAAATTTTCCACACCAGTGGTCAGTGTTCTTCGTGGCTCCATACTCCTGGCGTGGAAAGTCGTGAAAAGTAACTGACATCAGTGCACGGGTGTGGCGCCTATATAGGCACCTCGCACGTCACTAGCGGTGACGCTACACAGAGCTGACCGACTCCACCTTCTAGCACGCAGGGAGAACTTGTCACAAAAACAATTCTGGATCCAGTCTGATGTCTGGGGATAATTCTAAGGTAAAGAATTTGCAGCTATATAGAATCTCTACAAGATAAGGCATTCACGAAAGTAAGTAACTTGTCCGTCACTGAGAGCCAAGGTGTGTGGGGATGAAGTGAGTTTTGTAATAGTTTTATGTGGAATATCCCACTGCACCTACTTTACCTGAAGAATTCACAGCAGCCATCAATATCATCCTTTTTTTGGATTATGGTATGCATTGCACTCTCTTTCATAGTTAAAGCTTTACAGTATACTAACAGGTAACAGATGCATTTCTTAATGTGCTGCTTATTGGTGCTTCTGTCACCTTTGTTGTAAACATTTTTTAATCTAGCCTTTTGTTTATTGAATTTTTTTAAAGCCATTCTTTCAAGGTGAATTTTTGGATTATGTTTAGATTTCTAAAATCCACTTAATAGTACATTTATCTGTTTGGTTTTCTTTGTACTGCAGTTCATGGAGAAAACGGACAAAGAATACTACACTCTGGATGACATGTTTGTTTCCAAAACCGCAAGGAAGGAGAGTGCAGATAAAGAAGACGAGCGAGAAAGAGAGCAGGCAATCTCCGAGCACCGAAAACTGGCTGCACGGATGGAGAAGTGTCCTTACTGCTTTGACAACCCTGAACTGCCCAAGCATTTAATTGTTGCAATTGGCAAAAAGGTCGGAACATATTTATGTTTCTCATTTTTCATGAACTCTTGCGATGTATCCTTCATATGTTTCTGTAGGTGGTAGCAGCCATGTATTCTTTATACAGAGAGTAAATTACCCTTATTTGTTAGAAACCGTATTCTATCCATTTAATTAAAAGTTTGCTGACTTTACAAAGAATAAACACAAGTACTTTATGGAGTCAGACATACAAACATGTGCAGGTGAACACGTACTCACAGGTAAAACATCCCTCTTTCTAAGAATAGCATTTACAATGCTCTTACTGGGTTTGGCCGCCTTCGAACAGATACATTTGATGTTTTTGCTTACCCACACCAGCTTAGGCTTTCACTCAGCTCTCTTCATCCATTGTGTCTCTATCATATGTTCTTTGTGTTAGCTACATCCTACAGCAGTGGGAAGCCTATGTAAGCCATTGGTTAACCTCGCTGCTCTTTCACAGTGCCATGGACTACTATTGCGATATGTGCTGTTTGATATCAAAAATACTTCTTTGCATATAGCCAGGTTTTGCACAATAGTATTTCACTGAGAGGCAGTTTCTGCTCGAGTCAGTCCCTCCAGACGTTTATGCTAGATGCGTGCTTGCTTAAAACTCAGTCATGCAAGATACATTTCGCTAAGAAAGTGTAATTTCGTGGTATTTTCCTAGAATTCCAACAAAACAATGTGTGCAGTTTTGCGAACTTTATGACGAAAATACAACTTTGCGTTCCTGGTCATTGCTTTTGAACATCATTAACAGTTAAACTGTTGGTGTAATTGCCGGTTCAGTTGAACAGAACGAAGTCTGCATTTCCCAGATTGCCCTAATTAATTATTGGGGCACCCACTCTGTAAAGATGCTTCTTATTCCGTAATCATTGTAAAGTTCTTTATTGGCAACTCTGCTAAACATCGCAAAGACGATCTCAACATATCGCCATTCCCTCATCAACTGTCCCTCCCTGGAACCCCACGCAATGCACCCCAGAATAAACTTTTCACTTTCCTCTCTGTCCTAACAATTCCGAAATGTCCTTCAAGACATAAACCTACAACTCTTCCCCTCAAAGTTCTGGGAGGAATGACTTTCCCTCCTCCGTAAACAAATCCTGATTCCACACTCAACTCACCTCTCACATTCCAAAAGCTCCTTCCTTCATCTGCACTCACTTTCCCTTCACTCCAAACTTCAAAAACCTTCTCTTTTTTTTCCTCCATCAACCCATCTTTTCCATAATGCAGAAGCCACACAATTGACTTCTCGAATTCTTCCTCCACCACAGCAATTTGATACCCATTCCACTCACTCCTAGGTACTTCTTTAATCGGTAAGGGCAATCTACTCAAACAGTCCGCAACTTCACTTCTTGCTATTCTGAAATATTCCTTTTTCCACACACAACCAAGGGCCTCCCTTGCAGAATAAAGTTCTTCTGCTGGTGTCAAACTCCTTGATGCAAATCCAAAAACAACTTATTTTCCTTCACCATCATTTTGTGTTAAAACCGCACCCATCCATACCGATGACTCAACCCTCTCAACCATTCCTGAAGTCTCCAACCTTATTAATTCCTTTCCCAATTCATACCTTACTGTAAACTGTTCGTTTCTTACTCTATAATTTTCATGAACAGCATTCTCCTCTAATTTTATCTCATGTTTTAATTCCATAAGCAACCCCATTTTTCCGAACAACACATCACTATACTTCCCTTTAATTTCTTCTGTGAAATCATCATCTTTAACTTCTTCCACTAAATCATCATTCTCACCCAACACCATAACCTGCTCTTTTGCATTCGGATTAAGTATTATACCCAAGCTTGCCTGATCTTTCCATCCTAAAACACTTGGTCCATTTTCTGCAACATACATTCTTCCCTCTGCCACCCTCCTTTTAAACACAAATGTCACATCTCTACACCCCACCATTGGAATGCTTTTCCCAGTGAATCCTCTTGGATTTATGTCACTTTTCATTAGATCTACACCAATCTCCTTCACAAATTTTCACTTCCACATATCCAGATTAACAATAGTATATGGCAATCCCGAATCTGCCACTAACATCACTATTACCCCCGCCACTTCAATTTCACATTGGGGTTTACTTCTTCCTTTACTTTTTACATCCAAAATAAAATCTCTTATCATAAAAACGTCATCGTCTTCATCTGAATCGTCTTCTTTAACTTGTTTCCTCAACTCATCTTCTCCCCTTGTCACATACTTTATCCTCGTAGTTTTATCTCTTCTATAACAAACTCTTGCGTAATGACCAATTAATCCACAAACAGTAAATTTTTGATCTCTTGCTCTACATGCTTGACTGTTCGCTAAATGTGTATAACTTCCACACCTAACACATGCTAAATTATTTGTGCTTTCTCTTTTATATTCATTTTTTGTTGCTTGAAAATATTTCTTCTCCGTCTTCTCTTCATCAAATTTATCTTTCCTTTCTGCACCAACGCTGCTTGCCCTTATAGTTTTCCTCACAACACACACTTCTTCTCTATCTTTTCCTTTCTCTTCTTCCAGGGCTGCTTTTGCACATCGGACTGATACTTCAGCCTTTCTTACTACTGCTAGCACCTTGTTCAGTGTTCCATCTCCCATGGTCCATAATCTTTCTTGCACCCTTTTATTGTTAGTGAGCATAATGACTTGATCTCTTATTAATTCTTCCTCTATCTGTCCAAATCTACATTTCTCCGCCATTCTTTTCAACACGCTCAAATAATCATCAATCTTCTCATCCTGTTGTTGCTTCTTCCTGAAAAACTTGTATCTGTCAATTGCCATACATACCGTTGGTGCATAATATCTCTCTAAGTCGTCCAACGCATTCTCATATACATCCGTTTCATCTTCACCTCTTTCCTTCTTTTGCATCCGCACATATTGCCTTATTCCTTCTGTCCCTAAGGAATGTAGCAATATCCCTTTTTTTATTTCCGGTGTCATTTCTTCATTTTTGGTAGTGAACATATAATTATTGAAATATACTTTCCATTCCTGCCATCTTATTTTTGGTTATCCAGGTTCTGTTAAGAATGGTATTGGTGGCGTTAATGTAAATGTTTGTGACGCACACATTTTCAGAAAGTATAAGTTACGCTTCCAATAAACTTCCCTCTATGTTAGAGTTGTCCTTCCTTTTCCTTCTTTTTTCCTGCTTTTATTCACTTTAATGTAGCAATTATAAAATTACGCTTCTAATAAACTTTCCTTCTTTGTTTGATTTTTTTTCCTTCCTTTCCCTTCCTTTTACTCTGCTTTTATTTACTTTTTTTTTGTTCCAATTACATTCTTCTAAACGACTTCCAACTCTTAAACAGCTTTCCTGATGCTTAACATTCGTTTCCTTCCTTAATTGGTATTGGTGGTGTCCAAGTGAACATTTGTCTTGTACACATTTCCTCTTAATTATAATATTCTTAACGCTTTAAATAAACCTCTATTCTCTTTTTTTTTTATCCTTCTTCCTCCTTCTTCCCTTCTTTTATCTATCACTTTGTTCCATTTTCATTCTTCAAAAGAAACTTTCCGACTTTTTGAAATTGCTATTCTGATTCCTTTCATTCGTTTCCTTCTTTAAAACGAATACGAGTTTTCCCAACTCGTTAAAATGGCCGCCGACGTGATGACGTCACACGCTAGCCAATCAGCGTGTGTACTTCCACTACCTTCTTCACACGTCACAATCGCTGCTTCCCCTGCTGCAGTCCGCAGTGCCAGAGTCGCTCTTCATGCGCCTCTCAGAGCTTCATTCGCTGCACGCGCTCCTCAGCTGACATCCCGCGCCTCTCTGTGCTTCAATCACCGCACGCGCTCCTCAGCTGACACGCGCTGCTTTAAACGGTAACACAATACTTTCTTCTTCTTCCTTTTTTAAAATTTTTAAATCATTTACTTCTCATTCCGTCATTCCGCTCACCTCCGTCTATGTCAATTTCACCATCAGTTCGAATTATCCTCGTCCGTCTGTATCTTCCTTCCACTTCATTTAATTTCTTTCCTTCAAACTCCGTGGGTCCACGCAGAGTTGCCCAATCCTCCGTCGCCAAAATTGTAAAGATGGCTCTTATTCCGTAATCATTGTAAAGTTCTTTATTGGCAACTCTGCTAAACACCGCAAAGACGATCTCAACATATCGCTGTTCCCTCATCAACTGTCCCTCCCTGGAACCCCACGCAATGCACCCTTATTCTAAGAATACACAGACATTCCAGCAAAGAATACCACAACACGACACACTCATTATCAATCATCCTTGTCCCAGTCATATTTATATTATGATACATTGAATAGTCTTCCACCCTGCAGCGACCACCAGCACTGGTCCCATTTTCTGTAGTGCTCCTGCTTGTGAATTTGAAACTCTAGAGCACCTTGAAATTTTAACTTGTTGAAACATGACGAAAAACACCGTACTATTTTATGGGGTAGAACACTGTCAGGCGTTTGTAGATCTCAAGGAAGTGGCCTATCACTGCCTTCTCATCACATGTCAAACATAGGAATAGCCTGCTCTAAAACCATGGAGAGAAAGAGATACCATACTCTGCTGCTGCATGGTTCAGAAGACCCTCAGTCTGATATCATAAGGAAATGAAGAGGAGTTCTCACTTGTGACGCATCAGCCTGCCATTATCTGCTAGAAAGAAGGAACATAGAACATTTCCATCTGAAGGGACATACCGACAATCGGAGAAGAAATACTAACACAACTCCCATAGGAAATGTGAACTCTGAACTCGCGCATCCATTAGGTTTGTAGTGGAACCTCTCAAATAGATCTACTCGTGGGCAGCCCGGAGAATGAAATAATATAAAGCACATACTTGTGACTGAGTACCCTGCACACCATCCCTCAAATAGTGGTCTCAAAAATATCACGATTCTGAGGAAATTAGTTCAGGAGTCATTTGGCAGCAGAAATGAGTGACAGAAGAGACACCAGAAGATCCAACTTGTCTAACCATGTAAAAGTGCATTTGAATGACTTACGACGATCACTGGTGATAAACACCAGTTGCCCCTGGACCTAACTAACCACTGGGAAGTGGATGGGAGAGGATGTGACCTAATGGCTAGAGCGGTGGACCTCAAGGCTGAGGCGCTCAACATTCTGGGATTCTGGGCAAATCATTTAATCTCCCCTGCCTAACAAAATGAATGTGTGTATCTGTAACACAACTGGTGTAAAGCGGGCTGATACCTTCGGATCGAGATTGTGATACAAAAGCACCCCCAACAAATGTGACGCAAACCCAGCTTTTGAGGGTGGCTTAGGATAACACACTCTACATGAAACCTGATGAATGAGCAGAATTGCTGGAGTCCCTTTAAAAAAATTTTTTTAATTCTTTTTATTGAAAACCAAGAACTTTGGCTTCACACTTCTTGTAGCAGTAACATGGTTAATTTACAATACATGCACAGTGAGCCTTGGTAAAGCAGATAGATGCTCAGCAAAGTTCAATCTCTCAGGAACATCGCTTTTACGGCCATTCAAATAGAGTCAGAATGTTCTGACCTCACTCTCTCCCCATCCTGGAATCCCTCTCACAATCTCTGATCACCCCTGCCCCCTATAGCTACTTCATGCCCCCCACATCTGTTTCCATTTTTTGTAACAACCTCTCTCTTTGTACACTCCCTGTTCCGCCTTGGCACCAATCCAGGTCTGCCTCCCAGTCAGTTCCTACCGGTGCCCATTGCCCTTGCTATGTTTGTATAGTGACTCCAGCTCCTAGTTTCAATCATATCTGTGTACCTGGGACAATCCTGCTCCCCTTTAAACCCAGAAGCGATCATTTCGCATCAAGAGGGATTGTCATTGCCGTAACCCTGGCAATTGCTGTCACTCTGGCCCAGTATCTCCGCACCTGAGGGTAGCCCCAAAGGATGTGAGCAAAGGTTCCCTCGCTCCCACAGCCCCTCCTGCAAAACAGGGATTCTGCCCTACCTATTTAATATAGTAGGAAATCCTGTGGAGTACTTTAAATTGGACCAGCCAGAACAGTGCCCTAATGGCTATTTCTCGAGGGCCCGTAAGGGCCTCCCTCAATCACCATCCTCGAATTCCCCTAGGTCCTCTTCCCATGCCAACCTCATGGGGCCCAGTAAGTCAGGAGTTGTTTATTAGTTTTCTATAGATCAGGGACACACCCCCGTGCGGCAAAATCTCGGTCAGTATCCTGTCCTCCAGTGGTGAGGATTCTGGTAACTGCTCACCCTCCAACAGATGGCAGTGCAGGGCATGTGCTAGCTGCAAATGACGGAAGCGCCAGATCATATCCCCCCTGTAGGTCCGCAAATGTTATGTAGGCTTGGTATTACTACTATCGTTGACATCCTTTGATCGACAGGGAGGCAGCCCATGGTATTAGCTTTGCAGAACATCGATGGCATTGGTTTAATCACAACATCTGCCAACCCTTTGTACAGTTCAACCGGTAGACCATTGGGTCCCAGTGCTTTGCCTGAATGGAGCTCGCGTAATGCCCGCACCAGTTCCTCAGTCATGACCTATCCTTCATCCTCTGATAGCACCCGGAGAGCCACATTCTGAAGGAAGTCCATACAATCGGCATCAGTCATGGCAGTTCGGGAGGCATACAGAGCATCCTAGTAGGAGGGATAGGTCTCTGCTAAAGCCGTGTTGGTGGTATGGGTTTCCCCCTGGTTGTCCCTTATCTCAAGTGCCCATGACCTCTCCCTGTCTCAGTTTTCTAGCCACGCCAGGAATTTAGCTGCCTTATCCCACACATAATATAAACAACGCTGTGTCACCACTGTATTTTTCTGTGCTGCGTCCTCCACTAAGGCACGCAAGTCATGCGGGTGTAGTTGCAGTCGGTGTCTATTTATCTCTCCCTCTGCTTCTTGAACTAATCTTTCCAGCACCAGTATCTCTCTTTCCATGTCTGCCCATTGCAGTCAAGATTCCTTTTCCCTACACCCAATTATTGCCCTTGCCCCACCTCCCCCTCCAATCACAGGCTTGAAGGCCTCCCAGAGGGTCACTGCCGAATCCGCTGACCCTAGATTTAAAAAAAAATACAAAGCAGCAGAAATATGTACTTTTACCTGTGTCCAATTATCCTTCAGGTACCAGGTACCCAGTCTTGGTGGCAGATGCCACCAACGGTCCTGAAATCTGGGCCTCCACCAGGGAGTGATCCAAAATTTCCCTCACAGGTGCGTTGCAGCATAGAATCGTGGGAGCTGGGCATGGAGGGTCATCAAATAATGTTCTAGAAAAACTGCCATTTTGTGCTGTGAAATAAGTTTATTGGCAACTCTCTGAGATACGCTCCCTCCATATATCTGCAAACCACCTTGTTGACACAAATCAGGGCAGGGGGCCTATCCATCTTCCTCCAGCTGCATCAGTCGTTCTATCCATGCCTGTGTCTAGAACCGCATTCAGGTAACCTCCTAACAGCAGGATTCCAGGATGCCACTTAAACAATGGGCTCCCCGAGTCAGGTAACGTTGTCTTTAAAAGCTGGGGCGGAGCATAGACCGAGCAGGTATTCAGATCGGTACCCTCCCATGTCCCATTAAGGGCCACGTAAAGGCCATACATATCATGCCACACTCCACTGGAGATAAAGGGTAATACTTTCCTGACGAGGATGCCCCCTCCCTGGGAATCCGATGTATATCCTGCATGGGCCTTCAGTACATATCTCATTCTATCTAAAGCCTTTTAATGTTAACCCCGGAGGTGAGTCTCTTGTAGTATTGTTATGTCAGGGCCATGACGTTGTACGTAGTGCAGGACTAACATGCATTTAATGTCACTTCTCATCCCCTTAACATTCCAGGACCATATCTTCAGCCCCCAGGAGGTGTCTTGTGTACCTTTCGTCATCATCGCCTGGGTGTCTACACTCAGTCACCCCCGGCCCCTAGTGCCCTTCCATGTTACCTGTGGACCATTTAGAGGGTTTGGGGCCCTCCTTGTCCCTCCAATACGAAAAAAGGAGCCATGAAGCTGCAAAGCCTTTATAAACAATGAACTAAACTGTGAACCCCCTAACCCCCACACCCTGCTACCCTGCTACCCTGCTCAGTGGACGTCGAATTATCCGCTCCCCCAACTTGCAAAGTGCCTGTCGCCCCACACAAAACATCTAATAGTTGAGGTAAGTTGCAGCCGCCCGTCAACAGCATTTTGGATAACTGGTACATTCATAACTGAAATATCCCCCATATACATCAGCTTAGACGTGTACGCCGCGGCTCAGGATGGATCTAGCATGTCCCTATGAAAGGCACATTTAGCAACGTCTCACTTGCGTTCTCCTCCTGCCCCATTTCCTCCCATACCCCCACCCCTCCCATATTCTTAAATGATACCTCCCGCCCTGTGTTTCAAAAATACCCTTCATGATCCTTTCCTCCCTGATAAACTCACATACCCCGCATGGAGGATTCAGTTCTTGCTGCCTTTCTGTGGTGGTCCTCCTTTCACCAGGGCCCTTGGACCAATCTTTCTTCTTGTCACCAGGGGCCTCCTTCCCGGCCACCCTCCAGCCAATCCCACTCTACCTCAGTGGTGTCAAAGTGCCATGTCTTTCCATCTGCGATGACTTTCAATTTGAAGGGGTACAGCATCATGTGTTTCAGTACCTTAGCTCCTACTGCTCTTTTACCTCATTGAAGCTTTTCCTTTGGTGTTGCACATGAAGGGTAAAGTCTTCGGTTTCAGTTTATTACGTCCTTGAGGAATAGATCAACACTGGGACCCTCTGGAACACAAACCACTCTTATATTATTCCTTCTCACTTTCCCCTCTTGATCCTCCAGTCTGGCAGCCATGGCTGTACCTTGTTTTGTTAAGGTTTGTGCTTGTTCCTTCTGATGCTTTGTCGTGGAAAGAAGTCCATTTATGTGCGTTTCTACCACTCCCTCTTTTTCAGAAACTCTGTGGTGTCAGCTCGGAGCAGATTGACATCCACCGTCCAGTATCCAATTTAGGCTCAATCAGTGCAATGGATCCCTGTAATTCTTTTATGGCAGCCATAAGAGAGCGTAAGGAGGGTTCTCCCTCTTGTTGCGATTCCCCTCCCCTTCTCTGCTCCCTGGGCCAGTGTCCCTGCCATGGACATCCTCACTGTGTATTTATCGATGTTATTCTGCTGTGGGTTTTAGGGGTCGGCCCTTCACCATTTTGCAGGGGCCTCTTGCTCACCTGCCCCCCTCCCACGTCGGGCCCCGACCCACTTGGGCCAGGCACCCTACGACACCTTCTCACTCGCTGATCCTGACAATCCTTGCCCAACACAATATGGACTTCCAAGTACTGCAATGAGCATAGGCTCCTGCCCGTGACTCACCTCTTTGGGGCGTGCAGACACACCTAAGTCCAAAGGGTGCCTACAGTTATCCCCCCTCATTCACTCTCCTGTCTGTGTGAATCAGGATCTTCCTCTGCCCCTCCAGCAGATAGCACTTCACCAGCAGGGCTAGGGTACCGCACCTGGGCTTGTTTATTCTCCACGTGCCTTCTGAAGAAAAGTGGGGAAGGGAGGATATTCCAACCGGCAAACTATGTCCTGATATTGGGCTGACTCTCTCTCTATCCTCCTCCTCCACAGCCGGGCTGGCACTCCGCTTCTCCAGCCAGGCTCCTATCCCAGGTCTCTCCAGGCTCCACTGCCATTTGCTGCATAGGCCGATACCATGGGAACGCCGCCCACAAACCCTCCAGGAATCCGCGTTCCACACAGACATTGTGAGGCCACCCACCATGGTAAGTTGGTCTCCATCTCAGCCGCGGGTAAGGGCAGGGCCCGCAATGGCCTACCCAGCACCTTTTTGCCTCTGGTGGCCCGCATCTGCTGCACCTTTAAGCCCTGCCTGGGGCCCTCTTTTCACACCATGCTCTCCGGTGTGTGCTGGCTCGTCCGCAATTGTGGCTTTCCAGATCCGACCCCTGACAGGCAAGTGATAATCGGCCTAGGCCACCTGTTGCTTCCCACAGTTACCAGCTCTGTCGACATGCAATATGTGGAGCAGGGGCGAGTCACAGAGCCCAGAGCCTCCCGGCCTGTGGGGCTTCAGCCACCATCTTCCCAAGGCCTCCCGGCCAGCCTTAAGGCTGTCTCACGTCCCCGCAGCACCTCCCCGCCGCTCCTGGGTGCTACAGCTGAGGGTCACCGCATCACCTTTCCCTTCAAGATGGAGCTGATGGTACAGGATATCTGGAGGGTTATCGTGGGATCATCCACGGCCGACGCGGAGTCTGTTCAGCCGGCAGCCATCTTCCTTGGCTGCAAGCCACGGCCCCTAAATGCTGGAATCTCAATATGATATTCAGGACCATAGCAGGACCTTACTCACTTAGCCATTTAGAGCTGAAGGGCCTTTGGAACAACGCAAACCTGCAAACAGGGAAATTGGACGTCTTTTGTTGTCATACCAAATATCCATGACCCGCTTTCACATATGTGTCACCTGCCTTGTCCTACCTTGAGCTGCATCTACTATGGACTTGAGATTTCTTGGTTAAGGTGCCAACTGTGACAGTCCTGTCAAGACAAATCTGTAAGGTCCAACACCAAAAAGTCTAGCCTTAACAGCTAGGCTTATTTGTTCGGAATGTATAAACAAGCAACTCTGTACGTTTCATAGCCTAATGGTCACAACACAGTAATGAATAAACTACCTGAATTATTATCAAACACTTTCTGTTGCATTTCAGTCCATAATTTTTCTTTCGTCCACTGTGTTCTTACAAACAGAAACAGCCACAAAATCACATGGGAAACTGCCAGAGCTAAAATAAAATGCCTACCTCTACTTGTACGAAAAGGGAAAGGTTATCTGGAAAACTGCTAACTGGGTGCTTGATTTATAAGCTGGCAGTTTATCTTCCAAATATGCTGTTCATCAGGAACCCATCCTCATGCCTAAATTAAACTGGACATTTGTGTTTCTTACGCAAAATAGAGCGGACATTTAGCAGAATTAATGGTGGAAGGATGATTGAAGTATACAAGAGCCTGACCAGTAGAACACCAAACCACCCATCTCTAACTAAGGTTTATTTTGCAGGCCTTTGACTATATCAGAACATGTGCTCTCTTGGGATACAGAAGTCCAGAGCTCATATTACCTACACTTTTTCTGAGTTGAAGGAGGGACACTTGTGATAATTGACTCTGCCAACCTCCCCCTGCAGAAACCAGTGAAGTCCTGTCATGATATCCCCCCAAAATGGTTGTGCTTGTGTGGTGGCAGACTTTCAACGGGACGGTTGCATGAATAGAATATTGGGCACCATTGAGGCATGTTAGTCACGCACTTTAAGTGTGATGAACAAGTCCCCTTTGGTAAGGCTCTTTGTGATGGATAAACTTTCTAACCACAGTTTCCAGACCTTTTGAATTCCTCAGGCCATCAGACTGTATCTGGAACATTTCATAGTTTTAGCGTCTGCAACACCAGCAGGTGGACACCACTCCTGCACACTGACAGTGGACTCTGTGGCAATGCATTTCTGACCTCTGCAAGTGACAGTTTGGAGCCGTATATATAGGTGCTCCCCCAGCTCTATCTTTTTTGGGCACTAGAAAATAAACGAATAGCACGCCGCCCTGATCTTCTCTGCTCGGATACTCCCTGTGTGGCCCCTATGGCCACGAGCAACTGTAAGTCCTGCACAAGAATGGAGGGATCGATACTGTATGAAGACTAGCCACTTCCATGCAATCTGTTTCAGTGCATTGTTGATGTCATACGTATATTGTTCCAGCTGCAGTATTTTCCATGCCCTGTTAAGCCAAAGCTACTCTGTGGGTTGTTGATTCTTCTCCCTTAAACAAGCCACCTCTAGCTTTGCTGCAGTTAGTAGCTGGTAGTTTAATTTTTAATATCCGATGATTAGCGTTCCCTCTCCCAAATCATTTCCCTACCCCTTTAAAAGTACAATATTTGGGTAATCACAGAGTGCTTTCCCTGTCGCACTTTTATTGTTTTCTTATGTATTTCCATTTATGTATGATCTTTGGGCTTAACCACCAACTATGGAGCATATTCTCCAACCCAGTCTTTTCCTCAACAGTCCTATTTATATTAGTAACTCTGATTTAGAGGAGTTTAACTTAAATCCCAACATGCTCTGCAATTTTGTAATAAGACAGCAAATGATGGGGTAGCACTTCTACGGTTCAGGAGTATATCATCCGCAAATAAGTTGACAGCAGGCTTTTCACCCCCATTTGACACCCCTTCATTTCAGGTTCTCTCATTTTTGCTGTGAGTGGTTATACTGCGGTAGCAAGGAGAAACAGGGATATTGGTCTTCCCTGCTGTAGTTTGCAGTTTCAATAAATATCCAATGAAACCCTGGATAAAGAAGTTGATTTATTCATAACAAGAGACCCACGACCAGTTCCTTCAGCATGCAGTGTCTATCTTCAAATTATGCACATGGTCAGCGAAGGCTACCGCCCCTCTCCCTGTATGCCCACATCAAGCCAGAACACAGATGAAACGGAGCATGATTTGTCTTTGGAAGGCGGGGGTCGCAAAACCCCCCGGCCGTATTTATTAAGATACAAAATAATAAAATTGTTAAACAAAATATACAATTTTTATGCAAAATGATTCAGAAACATTTAGATACATTTATATCGACAATTGTGATTGGCTAGCCTTAACAAGATTCTAATACAGCTTGTTTCCTAACCAAATCTAGCATCCTCATCTGAAAATTTTGCATACTAACATTGATGGCGATACGGCAAGGTCGCTAACCAGTGTCATGTCTTACAAGCTGCGCCCTTACGCAGGTGCGCATGCGAAGCCGGCCCGTTAATTACCCGGTCCACCCCTGCAGCCGAGCCCATTAATTACTCGGTCCACCCTTGCAGCCGAGCCCGTTAATTACTCGGTCCACGCATGCAGCCGAGCCCGTTACTTACTCGGTCCACCCATGCAGCTGAGCCCGTTAATTACTCGGTCCACCCCGTGAACTTCATTTAACCAGTGAAGGAGGGCCCTAACTTGCGTTACCAGCTGCCCCTGAAGTTCTAGGAGGGGCCAGTGACCCCTCCTCCCCCTGGGCGGACACCTCAAAAGGATGATGCCGCCCCTAAGACCTTAAAATAGCTGCTCACCGGTCACGACCTTACTGCATGTCCAATACCCTAGTAAATACGACGACCTGTGGAAAAAAGGAACTAAAGAACAGCTACACTATCTACAACACATGTATGACATACAATCATCAAGCTACTATGGGAAAAAAGGGCCTAACAAACAAAAAACATTAACAATTACATCTTTACATTTTCCATGCAATGAGAAGCCAATAAATAATACATGAAAGGAATACACAACTCACTCCTACACAAAAGAGTTTACTGTGATGTCTGCGTCAATGAACATCCTAAGGGAAAACAATAACATAACAGGTATACATAATGCACAACACAGCTTAGTTCCAGGGATGGTGGGTGGGGAAAATTAGGAGGCCCTGGGCGCGGGGCACGACCAGTGTGGGGGAGCGTCAGGCGACAAGAAGTGCCAACTGAGCGCTCCCCCCTCCTTTATTCGAGGGGAGAGGGCGGGACGCCCCCTCTCCTCACCCGTCGACGCCCGCCCCTCTGACCCGGAAGCTGCACCACGCCTCCGGATCAGGGATTGGGCGTCGGCCGACCGGTGGTGTGGCGCATACCTCCCGCGTGCCATTGGGCGCCGGGAGATCACGCCCCCACACCACCGGCAGGCAGGGGAAGAGGGGATCGCCGAGCCGCCATGCGGGCGGGGGTGGCCAAGGGCCCCCCTTTTTCACATGGTCAGCGACGGTTACCGCCCCTCTCCCTGTATGCCCACATCAACCCAGAACACAACGAAACGGAACATGATTTGTCTTTGGAAGGCGGGGGGGTCGCAAAACCCCCCGGCCGTATTTATTAAGATACAAAATAATAAAATTGTTAAACAAAATATACAATTTTTATGCAAAATTATTCAGAAACATTTAGATACATTTATATCGACAATTGTGATCGGCTAGCCTTAACAAGATTCTAATACAGCTTGTTTCCTAACCAAATCTAACATCCTCATCTGAAAATGTTGCATACTAACATTGATGGCGATACGGCAAGGTCGCTAACCGGTGTCAGGTCTTACAAGCTGCGCCCTTACGCAGGTGCGCATGCGCAGCCGGGCCCGTTAATTACCCGGTCCACCCCTGCAGCCGAGCCCGTTAATTACTCGGTCCACCCTTGCAGCCGAGCCCGTTAATTACTCGGTCCACCCATGCAGCCGAGCCCGTTACTTACTCGGTCCACCCATGCAGCCGAGCCCGTTAATTACTCGGTCCACCCTTGCAGCCGAGCCCGTTAATTACTCGGTCCACCCACGCAGCCGAACCCGTTAATTACTCGGTCCACCCCGTGAACTTCATTTAACCAGTGAAGGAGGGCCCTAACTTCCGTTACCAGCTGCCCCTGAAGTTCTAGGAGGGGCCAGTGACCCCTCCTCCCCCTGGGCGGACACCTCCAAAGGATGATGCCGCCCCCTAAGACCTTAAAATAGCTGCTCACCGGTCATGACCTTACCGCCACAGGCCAGCATTGTTACCCGACAATCTGGCCTCCCCCCTTCCTACTCCTCAGAAAGGTCATGTTCCCTTCGCATATCCCTCTAGCCATGCTAAAATGTTATTTGACCACAGGATGTTCCCAGCCTCAGTCAAGTGTACCCCGTCCCGCAGGTAGAAATGCTCCCCCCAGATGCACCCATGAGGAATCGTGTGCAACCGGGGGGCTCGAAACAATTTGTCCAACTGTGTGTTGATCCTCTTTACCGAGTGATTCAACGCCTTGAACGAGTCCCCCCTCTCCACTGCCAACAAGGAATAAGTTGCCACCAGACTACCGTGCAACCCGCACAAGTCCTCGACACCCACCCCGCAGTGGATATGATTTCATCTATCAGGATGCATCTCCCCAGTTTGGTCAAGTCATTCTCCCCCAGGTGAAGTATCACCACTGACGGGGGGCGGGTTGCTGCGACAATAATTCCAGAAAGTAATCCCTGAACTGCCGAATACCCAGGCCTCCCCTCCCAAAGAATGAGATGGAGAACTCCGCCTCTTTAGCCCTGCCCATCCTGCCACCTGCAAGAAATACATCTTTCGCACGCCTAACATAAGAGTGGCCCACAATCCAAGTCACCATTGTCCGACGATCTTCCAGTTGCTTTTGTTGCATGCCGCTGTCTTCTGCCGCCATTCGGCAAGTTCCTCTCCCGCGTGACAGGTTCGAGAAACTGCAAAACCAAGAGATACAAGTGTGAGTCATCCGGCCATGTCACAACATGTCAACACGTACGTAGCGTTTGTAACACTCAGAGGACCACCTCCCAATAATTTTACCTTTTCGGCTGGGAGTCCCCTTACCACTGCTTCAGTTGCTGCCCCGATTCTAAAAGAATGGGAGCCAAATTCTGCGGGAGCCAGGCTGGCCTTTGCAACAGTTAGGTCCAGGATCTTCCTAAACTGGTACCTAGTTAAAGGAGTACCATCCATGTGACACAATAGTGCCCCTCCGGGCGTCCCGTCCCGCTGCCTCCTAAAAGCCTAAGCTAGATGCCACGAGGTACGGTAGTCTGGGGCACCAATCCGCCAGAGAGCAACCTGGAAAGGTGCTGGCGATGGGTCCGCCGCTGAAAGCTGTTCCCTGAACACCTGCATTTTGAAGCGAGAAATGGCATCAGCTGCATTATTGAGAACACCTGGCACATGTTTGGCCCTGAAAGTCGCGTTCCGTTTTAAACATTGTAGCACAATCTCCTTTACCAAGCGCAGTATGAATGGAAACCGCGCCGCTTGCTGGTTAATGCATTCTACCACGCTCATGTTGTCCGACCAGAAAACCACTGACTGATTGCTAAGGTGCGCCGGCCAGACCATCAATGCTACCCATATCGGGAACAATTCCAGGAATCCGATGTTGGTGGTTAGTCCCCACGATCCCCATTCCTCAGGCCACTTCTGGGCGACCCACTTAGTGCCCAGGATGGCGCCGAAGCCCACGCTACCAGCAGCGTCGGTCCATAAACCCAACTCTGCCGATGACGTGGGGGGGGCCGGCCACAATACCCTGCCATTGAAATCCTCCAGGAATGCTACCCATATCCGCATATCCTGGCAAACCTCCGCTGACAGTCTAGTGCGGTGATATTTCTCTCTCAAACCCTTCATGGCTTGGGCAATCGACCAAGGGAAGGGGCGTGCCATTGGGATAACTCGCAATGCAAAGTTCAATTGGCCCACCGTCTCCTGCAGCTGCTGCAATGTAACCTTCTCCTTCTGAAGGCACTGGCGCAATGCCACCCTGAATTGCGATACTTTACCTTGTGGGCCTGTGGCCTGTCTCATGACCCACTCCAGAAAGGAACTAAAAGTCTCAATGTACGCACAAGAGATCAAGCAACCCATCGGCATACATTTGTCCATATAAAACTTTCCTTCAAAAGCTTAAACCAAGTAGGTGGTGGTCCAAAGGATGCACCGGCAACAAACGAAAGGCGGATTCAATATCAGATTTGGCCATGAGAGTGCCCCGCCCCAATCCCCGCAATAACTCAACTGCTTGGTCATAGGAGGCAAATTCACACTACAAATTGCTTCATCTATCGCATCATTCACGGACACCCCTCTTGGTGCCGACAAGTTGTGGATCAATCTAAACTGGCCCTTCTATTTCTTGGGGAACACACAAAATTCGGCACTGGGACTTCCTGGAATGACCCGCTATCCTGTCCAGGGACAGTTATTTTCGAATCTTAGCCAGAACTACCGCAGGATTCTGTTGTACAGATAACTGGTTCCTACAGTGCGCACTGCCGATGTGTCCCCCAGCCGGGATCCGGAAACCTTGGGAGAAACCTTCCTGCAGTAACGCAGCTGCGCCGTGGTCTGGGTATCTGTTCAACCATGGAATCATTGCCAGGACATTAACCGGGGAGGGGCTAACCGGGCTTCCAGCACTATTCTGGTTTCTTTCCCCCTCTCTGATTCTGGTTACCATTTTTACTGCATGTTGTCTCGGGATGGGAGGTGTGACCACAGATTGCACATGCATGTCTGAATCTACAAGTGCCGGCCGGTCTAGTACAGGAACGCTTGTTAAAGTCCCAACACACACCTTTTCTTTCCCCGCCCCCCTACTTTTCCCTGGGAACTCATTCCCCAGTGCCGCACGAAAGGGCTGCTGGGTCTTTGCGGGGAACACGTTGACTACGGTCCCGGGCTGGGTGGGGGCTGTGCACCCTGTGAACTGTTTGCCACGACAATGAGTCCACCTTGTCCCATGACAATGACGAGTCAAACTCCTTCGACTTTCTGAAATTCACGTCATATTCTTTCCATGCGTCCCCGGCATACTGCTCGCTCCAACCCACGATCCTGCTCTGATAGCACGCCATTGCCGCATGCACGTTTGGAGGGCGTTCAACAGTGATAGCTGTAAGGATGGAGAAGGCCCTGATCCAATTGCTCAGTGTTTCCTCCACCCTAAAATTTGCTCACTGTACTCTCCATTCACTAGGGTGCATCCATTCCTTTTGCATTTTGGCATTTTCCATTTCTCTATTGTCTAATAGCAAAGAGAAAATATATATGTACTTTCCCGCCCAAATCATCTCTTTCACCGCCCGAGAAACATGTTGCCCTAAATCCTCGCTCCGAGACAGAATCGTCCCGTCTCCTAAAAGAGGCAGGGCTACCTCCTTACCGTTACCGGACACCGGGGCTGGTCCTGTATCACTTCCGTTTGGCAGAGCGGCATTCAAACCTGCAGAAGAAGGAGAAACAGAGGCCGCAGCCGCACTTGTAACAGTTCCCGCCCTAATCTTCTCCACCATTTTTGCAGCCTCCGCGGCATGATCTAACGTTGAGGGCATCATACCCCCTTTCTGCAGCCAAGGAAGTACAGCCGCTACCTGTGCCGTTAACTCAGGAGGGATCTGAGTGTCACAATCCGGTAATGCTGCCGGCACCACTGGTGCAGTCGGCGCCAAGGGTGCCGGCACTGGAGGAAATGGAAGTGGGCCATCCGGGGCAGGCGGCGCCGGCCCGACAGGATTGGTCCCTGCTGGCAAGGCGGGAGCCGGTGCCAAGGGGGCCGGGAGTACCGGCTCCGGGGTAGAGGGCACCGCCACCGGTGCATGAGTGGAAGCATTGCGCCTTGGCCGTTTAACCTTGCCCTTCTTAGGCGAGGAATCGGAATCTCCCTCCAGTAAAGGCGTGTCAATCTGCCGCTTGGGCCTACCGCGCTGGCCTGTGATATCATCCATTCTTTCCATCATACGGGCCTCTAGGCCATCAACCTTATTCAATCTTTTATCCATGGCATTCATCTTACGCATCATGGCCTGAAACATCAACTCCATCTTTGACCCCTTAGCCTTAGTTCCCGGCATTCTTACTATTGATCAATTCACTCACTGTCAGATTCGCAACCAGTGCGCCCTATACCTTCACGAGACGGAGGATGTGCAGGGGGCTATGAGCACCATGCAACAGCGACCGCAACACTGGCTATTCCAAATGTAATGGGTGGCCAAACTCTAACGTAGAACCACCCGGCGGCCACACGAAGCGATGAAATGCAAGCCCCCCAGTTTCCTCTTACTGTCGATGACTTGCGTGTCCTGCACTCTACAGATCCACCGTCCTCGATCTTTACAGTCCACTCTCCGTTTGTCTGCTTCCAATGTCGCGCTACCACACACTCCAGTCAGCAATCCTTGATCTGAAAAAGAAAACAGAAAATTAGGAGGCCCGAGCGCGGGGCACGACCAGTGTGGGGGAGCGTCAGGCGACAAGAAGGGCCAACTGAGCGCTCCCCCCTCCTTTATTCCCAGGGACGCGGGGAGAGGGCGGGCCGCCCCCTCCCCTCACCCCTCGACGCCCACCCCTCTGACCCGGAAGCTGCACCACGCCTCCGGATCAGGGATTGGGCGTCGGCCGACCGGTGGTGTGGCGCACACCTCCCGCGTACCATTGGGCGCCGGGAGATCACGCCCCCACACCACCGGCAGGCAGGGGAAGAGGGGATCGCCGCGCCGCCATGCGGGCGGGGGGGCCAAGGGCCCCCCCTTTTCACATTCACAATCCCATCATGACATTCTTGGAAAAGAACATTAATACTAAGAACATTCATGAACATTCCTTAAAGAAACCAACACAATAAAATAGCTTACCTTTATAACATATTACACATCTCCCTTTTATAAATATAAAAAATTAACATTGAACTTCTGTACAACATAACAATGATGGTAAAATCAATAGTACACATAATCCCTGGAATGAATAGGAGCAGATCTTACACGTGTACTACTTCTGGAAACATTGTCTCCACAATCATTAGAAATGACGCTTGAAACGTTGATGCAGGAATTATGTTGGAAGGTACTGCTCCACAACTGAAACGGTTAGATGAATCACCTCTACAAGTGATACCGTTAGATGAATCACCTCTATCTAAAGAATTATGATCCATCTGAATCTCTAAATTATCATTTTGACCAGACATTTTCAAATTGTCAAGATCAAACCAATCTCGTCGTTCAGAAACTTTTGTAGAAGTAGTTTTCCATAAAATAATGTTTGCTTGTTCAGAAGTTACCTTGACTAAAGCATTACTATTCCACCACCCCTTCTCCTGCAACAAAACACCTGTTTTGTTAATTTTCAAAACCTTCACAGGTTCAGAAAATTTCGACTGTCCTTTGGGGATTTTATTGTTTTTTTTAATCAAAACCCAATCCCCAATATTCAATGATCCTTCCTTAACATGCATTTTCCTATCATTATTTTCTTTATAGCTCTTTTGTATCTCTATAACATCTTCTCTGATTTTTTGTAAATCAATATTATGAGAACGTTCAACTTTTCCTAGCAACCAAGTTGGGGTAGTAGACGAAATAGGCTTCCTTCCTCTCAACAAGATAAATGGAGCTACATCTGTGGTACTTTGTGGTGTGATGTTGTAATTCTACACTTTAAACTGCAAAAATTCCACTACATTAAAATTGTTCGAGACAGCAGTCTGAACAGCTTCTTTAATTAATCTATTCGCCCTTTCTACCAAACCGTTATAAGAAGGACTATATAACGGTACCCTGATATGTTTGACATCTTGCTTCTTGAGGAAATCAGTAAATATTTCCTAAACAGAATGGGATCCATTTTCCGTGACAACTTCCTTCACTCTTCCTTCAATGTTAAACAAATGTTTCAAAAATGAGATAGCTGAGCCCGAATCAGCATTGCAAACAAAAGAGAAATATAACCATTTGGAGTAATAATCAATTGCAACAATTAAAAACTTTTTGTCACAACCAACGACATTTAATGGTCCCGTGAAATCTAAACCAATTTTCTCCCAAGCATTATTAGGCCAAATAACAGGAATGAGAGGACTATTAGAAGTTTTCCAGTGCTTGTCCGAACATAAACACTCTGAACAAGTCTTCACATATCTTTTTACCTGCCCATCAATTCCTGGCCACCAATAAGTTTGTCGAATTTTCTTAACAGTAGTCGAAATACCAAGATGCCCCTCATGTACGAAAGAGACAATTTTTGATCTTAGACTGATTGGAGGAACAAATAGATCTTGTCTCCTCAATATATTATTCACTAATGATAACTCTGATGACACCTGGGCAAAACATCTTACATCCATGGACATACATCTATCATTAGGCCAGCCACCAACTAAAAACTTTCTTACTAAAGTCAAACAATCATCCTTCTCATAACCATTTATCCACTCTTCCTCCGTAATCTTGAATTCTTCACCTATATCACGAACAGTAAACACATACTCAATATCATCCTTCACAGTAGCATGCTCATCAGAAACCTCAGATAAAACGGGTAACCTAGACAACCAATCAGCCCTTATATTCTTCCCGCCTGGAATATATTTAATTTTAAAATTGAACTACTGTAGTCTAGATAGAATCCTTATGAGTCTAGAAGAGGCCTTATTTGAACAGCTATCACCTAACATAAATATCAATGGATTGTGATCAGTGTGAAGCTCATATCGGGTACCCCAGATATACATCCTGAATTTTTCTGAAGCCCATGAACATGCCAACACTTTGCATTCAATAGTGCTGTAATTCCTTTCACTAACACTCAAAGTACGCGAAGCAAAAGCTATAGTGTATTCTCTGCCATTAGCCATCTGGCTGAGGACTGCCCCTAAACCTTGCACAAAGTGTGCATAATATTCACTCAATCCTAGGAAAGCCCTAAGTGAATCTTTATCATTGGGCACGGCAGCATCATTGATACCTTTAAGTAAGAAAACTTTGGGTTTTATACCCTCAGATGAAATGTTGTGTCTCAAATAATTCCCGTCTCGTGTAAAAAATCTGCATTTATCAATGTTGACTGTCATGCCATTCGATCCTAATTTCCCTAACACCTCTTCTAACAAGACAACATGTTGCTCCAGACTTTCAGTATGTATTAAAATATCATCTTGGAAAGCCTGTATCCCTCTCTGATCCCCAAAAATGTTATCCATTAAACGTTGAAAAACGCTGGCTGCCGACGCCAACCTGAATGGCATACGTCTATACATGTATACACCAAACGGTGTTACAAAGGTAGTGAGATGCTGTGACTTTTCATTCAAAGGTATTTGATGATACGCAGAGCGTAAATCAATTTTGGAAAAATACTTACTCCCACCCACTCTGGCTAACATCTCGTATATTCTAGGAAGGGGATGACAATCGACTAATATATTCCTATTAAGAACTCTTAAATCTGCACACAAGCGTATATCGGCTGAGCTCTTACGTGCGACTACTGCAGCCGAAACCCATTCTGATGACTAAACTTGCACAATTATACCCTGACGACACTTATCATTCAGTAACTTCTTACGGTCCTAATGTGCTGAAAGAGGTACTGGTCTAACTTTCTGTTTCACTGGAACAGCGTTACTCTGAGTTTGATGGTGTGTTCAAAATCCTTGATTACACCAATTTTGTCAAGAGAAAACATTTGGAAACTTATTATGTAGTTTCTTAGTAAAATCATCTTGTTCAAGAGTATCTTTAGTCGAATTATCTTGTTTGTGAGACTCTTGAAAAGAAAAAATAGGTAAATCACACAGTATAACAGGTTCATCGTGTCCTGGTCTCAGTATTATCCCCAGTTTGGCTTGATTTTGCCACCCTAAAATATCTCTCCCATTGACAGCTACATAAATTTTAGTATAAATGTTTCTGCCCTTGAATAGCTCACTGTCATCAAAGTAACCTTTCATAATAATGTCATATTCACCAAAAGCCTTAGGGTTAATGGTTGTAGGTTTGAACAATTTTTGCGACCAAAACTAGTTAAAGGTTTTCTCAGCCAGAATTGTAATAGGGGATCCAGAGTCCGCCGTAACATTTAAATCTATAGTGCCAATTTTTGTTTCACAAATAGGTCCTTTACAACGTTTCTCAAATTTACCTAACACATTAATTTCAATAGAGGATACAGAAATGTTGCTGATTGCTTAAGACAATATGTCCCTTTCGACATCAAGCTGGCTGACTTTAACCTTTGTTTTGATTGCATGATAAACATTTAAAAAATGGCCCACTCGTTTACATGTATTACATCTTTTGCCCTGGGCAGGACAGTTTGGGTAATTACCTAAATGAAATTTGGATCCACATCTATAACAACTAGCATTACCTCTACGATCCATGTTAGTAGCATTTTCATGTGATACAAGATTCACATTCATTTCATGACCAGAAGAATTTACATCAACTGTATTAACCTTAGGTATATCACTAGGAACACTATTAGGATTCTCAGACACAATTTTTGAAGAAACCACTGAGCGTTCTATACTTCGAGCTATATCCATAACTTCATCTAGAGATGGATTTTTACAGGTTAAAATACGCTCCTGTATTTTTTTATTAAAACAATTAAAAACTAGTTGATCTCGTAAAGCTGTGTTCAAATAGTTCTCAAAAACACACTTGGAAGCTAAGACTCCCAAAACAGTTAAATAATCTTCAATAGACTCCTCAGAATATTGTTTTCGTTTTGAAAAATGTATGTCTTTCTACCATTACTGAGGGTTCATCAATATATTGCTTGCCAATGCGTGCAAGAGCCTCTTTAAACACATCCCATGTTTCATCTTCAATTGGCTCTGGAACTGTGGGTAAGTTATCAAAAACTTCTTGCCCAGCGCTACCAAGGTGGTTAAATGATAACGCTTTTTTTCGAGAAGCTGAGTATTTACTAGCATCTATTGCTTCCAAATAATTCTCAAAAATTCTGAACCATTTATGCCAAGGTTTTGCTGGTTTGCCTGGTAATTCCAAAAATGGAGGGGGTTGCATTACATTATTGCTACTGCTGGTGGCCATGATATAGCAATATTAAGAAACGCCAAATAACAAAAGGAAATATATTTGAAAATATATCCTAATTATGTGTAAGCAACCAACCTACACTAGAAATAAACTGCAAATATATAAAATAATATACTTCAGACTAAATAAATAATTATCATGACATTAAACATGCAGTTTCCAAAGAGTTGAGCTAAAATATAGCTAGTAGACAGTATAATGCATACGATTAACATAAAATTCCTTTAAAGAATTTATACACAATGAAAATAAGTGTAACAAAAGAAATGATCAATTTCCTCCTTTGGGCGATGCTCCGTGTTTCTGTTGCTAAGCAATGAAAGAAAACAATGAAATCAAGATGGCGGCCGCAACGTAAGTTGCGTGTAAGAAGATGCGATGACCTCCGAGTTCACGAACAAAAGAATGTACGCAATTGGAATCTTGAGAGAAGAAATTCTTATGAAACTCTGGATAAAGAAGTTGATTTATTCATAACAAGAGACCCACGACCAGTTCCTTCAGCATGCAGTGTCTATCTTCAAATGATGCACATTCACAATCCCATCATGACATTCTTGGAAAAGAACATTAATACTAAGACCATTCCTGAACATTCCTTAAAGAAACCAACACAATAAAATAGCTTACCTTTATAACATATTACACCTGCTTTGTATCTTATCTCAGCTGAAAGGCTTAGTTAAACAACAATTTTTACGTTGGCTCGGCATCTTTTACTACCTTCACCAACACTTTAAAGAAGTGGGCCCACCTGTTGATTCATATCCTTTTCTTAAGCAACTAGTGAGGACCGCACTGCTGGGCCTTCTGGCACTGTAGCTAACAAAACACATATGCCGTTTTCCTTGTAGTTACCCAGGCCTGCCTTTTCCTCACAAACCCCACTTGGACACTTTTTATAACGATTTCACTAGGAGTTCTCCGATTATTGTATAGAGTTACCCTATAAGGCCATCTAGCCTAGGAGTTACTTTTTCAATGCTTTAATGGCTTGTTGGGCTTTTTCCATGGTAAATGGCCTTTCCATCTCCTCCCTTACCGTATGTGGTGGCTTGGGTATTTGGATTTTCCTCACATATGTCTTGGACTTCTTCATTTTCCCTTCTGCAGCATATAGATCCCTTCAAAATTGTTAGAAACTAGCAAGTTTCACCTCTTGGAACTCTAACACTTCTTATTCTAATTGACTCTGTGATTTGAGTCTCCTTTCCTTCCATACAAGCAGTCTCTGTTTGTGGGGTGTGGGCTTCGGCGGGCCGGAATAACAAGCGGGGAGGCCAGATATAGTGCGCTATGATTAGCGAGTTTTATTGTGGACACAGGTAGGCGGTGATAATAAGTCTCTGAAAAGGGGCCGATGGTGTTCTTGGTGATGTCCGGAGGAGAGAAGACGTCGGATTGGGAAGGGTTGTGGAATACGTCCTGCCGCTGGGCTGAAGTCGTCAGGATGGTGTACGCCTTCGCTCCCGGCTCCTTCGTCGGGTCTTGGGCTCCCACCGGTGGGCCTCGGGGGTTTGGGGCGAGAGAAAAATACAGAGCCGTTAGTCTTTCGCTCTTCTCAAGTACTGTAACTGCCACTGACACCGGGATGTGAGGATACGGAAGAAGTGATGGTGAGGGACGGGGAGGTGTAAGAGACCGACAAATAGGAGGGGAGAAAAAGGGGTGACATGATGCTCACGGTGTAGGAGGGGCCTATATATATATATACAGTGCTATCGTGCTCAGATTTGTGCAGCTTTATACTATTTACAACTATCTACAATAGGCACACGGAAACGGATGATGGTTACTCACGTGGCCCGCCGCAACTCCCTGGTGAGTTGCGGCCGCTCTCCAGCCACCTCCTGAGGACTCCACCAGTCCTCAGACCACACGTCGCCGTCGCCGTCCTCCTCCTCTTCTTCAGCTCGACTCTCCGACTCCTCGCTCCTCGCTCTCAGCTCCGGTTCCTTCCTTGCTGCCTCCTGCCACGAGTCCGCGGGTTGGAACCCCCTTCCTTGTGGTTCAATGGTTTTTCTACCTTCCGGGACGTAGCCGGGGGCGGGACTTCCGGGTTCATGGAGAACTACTTCCAGTTTTCCGTCTTCCGTGTTCTGACCGTGGCGTACCTACAGAGGGAGTGAGAGAGAAGAAGTCCTATGGAGAGGGAACAAGGTGCCATCTAGGTTAGACAAACTCGTCCCCGCGCGAGGATACTTCTCCGTTAAGGTAGGGACCGCGACCTTTCCACATCCCCTTTCCCTAGCTGTCTTTCTTGTGGGGGTGGTAGAACAAGGAAATCGAGAGAGGTAATCCGCATTACCCTGTTCGGCCCCCTTTCTATGTTCGGTTGTAAACCTATAGGGCTGGAGGGAAAGGAACCACCTGAGGACACGGTCATTGTGGCCTCGGTTGCGGGCCATCCATGCCAGTGGGGCATGGTCTGTATACAGCACAAATTCCCGTGCCTCGAGGTAATAGCGGAGACTGTCCACTGCCCATTTTATCGCTAGAGCCTCCTTCTCTACACAGGCATAGTTCATTTCTCTGGGATAGAGTTTCCAGCTTATGTACAAAATGGGTCTTTCATTCCCACATGGGTCTCTCTGGGATAGGACGGCCCCCAACCCTTGATCGGACGCATCCGTTTGTAGGATGAACGGTTGGCTATAGTCAGGGCTAACAAGGACGGGTCTTGACATCAGGGCCTGTTTTAGAGTCCCAAAAGCATGTAGCAAAGGAACCGAGGGATGTCTTAGGGCCTCTTCTGTTTTGGTACTCTTCTTTAGCAAATCCGTCAGGGGAACAGCGGTTTGAGAAAAGTTCGGTATGAACCGTCTATAATAACCCAGAAGTCCCAGGAAGGCCCTAAGTTCTTTCTTGGTCTTTGGGAATGGTACTGATCGAATGGCCTCTATCTTGTTGTCTTGGGGGCGGATGAGGCCTTCGCCTAAAAGATAGCCCAGGTACTTGACACTTTGAGCGGCTAAAGTTGTCTTGGCCGGGTTTATGGTAAACCCACTGTTGCCCAGAGCGGACACCACCGCTCGGAGATGCCCCAGATGTTGTTCCCAGGTATTGCTGTGTATCACTATATCATCCAAATAAGCCCCAGCATAGTTGGAGTGGGGCTGTAGGACCCTATTCATGGCCCTCTGAAATGTTGCAGGGGCTCCGTGTAACCCGAAAGGCATCACTCGGAACTGAAACAGGCCGTCAGGGGTAGAGAAGGCTGTCTTCCTTTTATCATCTTCCTTCAGGGGTATCTGCCAGGACCCCTTGCATAAGTCGAGCGTGCTGATGTACTTCGCTGCGCCTATCCTTTCCACCATCTCGTCAACCCGTGGAAGGGGATAAGTATCGAATCGTGAAACTTTATTTACTTCTCGAAAGTCAATACAGAAACGCACCGAGCCGTCGGGTTTGGGGACCAGGACTATCGGAGAGTTCCAGCTGCTAACCGACGGCTCGATAATGCCCATCTGCAACATTTGTTCTGTCTCATTCCTTATTATGTTTCGGCGGGCTTCCGGGACACGAAATGGCCGTTGTCTCACAGTTACCCCGGGATCAGTCTGGATGGCGTGTTCCACTAGTTTTGCGCGTCCGGGTAGGGAGGAGAAGACGCTCTGTACCGGGGTCAACATATGTCTTTGTTCCTCTTTCAATGCAGGGGGTAGATCCGAGTCTATGCATCCTTCAAAGGGCCTAGGGGTAACCGCCGGGTCACCGGACAGGACGGGGCGGGGCGGGGCCCCTCCCATTTCTTCAGGAGGTTGATGTGGTATATTTGGCGGACTCCTCGAGTAGGATCGGTCTCTATCTCGTATGTAACTGGGGTTACCTGTCTGATGACGGAGAACGGACCCTGCCATTGCCCTAAAAGTTTGTGGTCAGAGGATGGTAGAAGTAATAACACCAGATCACCGATAGCAAAGGACCTCTTCTTGGCTCCCTTGTCATACTGTTGTTTTTGGGTTGTTTGTGCATTTTCCAGGTTTTGTCGTACAATGTCTCGGATCTGGGTTAGGTGGGTTTTCAAGTTGTCAACATACTCGGGCAGGGGTCGTGTACGGTCGGGTTCCGCTTCCCAAGCCTCGCGAGCCATATCTAACAGTGTTCTGGGAGGCCTCCCATACAACAGCTCATATGGAGAATACCCGGTGCTGCTTTCGGTTTTGCACCGGATGGCGAACAGAGCCAGAGGCAGCATCTCTTCCCACCTCTTGCTTTCCAACCCCAATAGTTTTTTCAGGGTGGCTTTCAAGGTGGCATTGTAGCGTTCAACTAATCCATCGGTCTGGGGGTGGTACGCCGAGGTTCTTAGCTGCTTAATGCCTAACTGGGAGCATACCTGGCGCATCAAGGCGGATACGAATGGGGTCCCTTGATCTGTTAAGATCTCCCGCGGAAATCCCACCCGTGCAAAGATAGACACCAGGGCTTTTGCTATATTTTGGGTGGTGGGTTGTTTCAGGGCGACGGCTTCCGGGAAGCGCGTAGCATAGTCCACCACCACCAAAGCGTATCTACAGCCGCTCCTAGAAGGCAACATCGGACCTATAAGGTCCATCCCTACCCGACTGAAGGGTATATCTATGAGAGGTAGAGGACGGAGGGGTGCCTTAGGGGGTCGGTAGCGGCTGTTCTTTTGACAGATGGCACATTCCTTGCAGTATTGTTTGATTTGGCTATATACTCCAGGCCAGTAAAATTTCTCGAGAATTGCCTGTCCTGTCTTTTCTTCCCCGAAATGGCCGCCCAGGAGATGGCTATGGGCGAGGAACAACACCTTATCCCGGAATGGACCCGGGATAACTAATTGGGGGTTTTGCTGTGGTCCCGCTTTCCGGTATAACAAGCCTCTAGAACGGAAGAAGTAGGGACCTACATGTAGCGGGTCCTCGTTGTCATGGGCCTGTCCCCATGCATTCTGTAGTACGGGATCTTCCTGCTGTGCTGCTCGAAATTCGAGATCCGTCTCCCAGGGATGCAGCGCCTCTTGTACTGGATAGGCTCCAGCGTACCCTCTTCTTTCCTTTTTCTTTTGGCTCTTGGTTTTGGTCTGTTTCTCTGAAGAGGGGTTCAGGGTTTGATTTTGTGCAAACGGGGCTTCCTTCCACCACTTTTCAAGGGAACTGGTAGTGTCTCTTAGGAGAAGGGGGAGACCACTATAATCGCTTCCTAGGATTGCTTGTTCCGGTAGGTTCGGTATCAGTCCTACGTTCAGGGTCCTTCCGTGGTCGGTGCTGGTTTGTACAGTAACTCGTGCTGTGGGGTAGCTCTTGGTGTCTCCATGCACACATTTGATAGCCACGGACCCTGTGACTGGACCGACTGGATTCGGCATGTCCTGAGGTCGTAATACACTGTGTCTACACCCGGTGTCGGCCAGTGCCATCAGGGGGTGGTTGTTGATTTTAACTGGACACCTAAACGGTGGGGGTGAGACTCCTGCCGTGAGACACGCATAACTCCGGTACACCCCTACTTCCATGGGTTCCTCCTTCTGCGGACAATGACGTGCGATGTGTCCGAAACCACCACAGTGATAACATTGAGGTCCGGGTGGGTTTGGTCGAGACATCACCGGATAGGGCACGGAAGGTACAGGGTCCGGCTTTCGGGGGATAGGTGGTCGGGGGGAGCGGATGTGACTCCCAGGTGGCCCCCGAGGGAGGTGCTCTTCTTTGATTTTCTGTACTTCTTGGGCTTTGCTGTATGCACTGGCTATCTCAACCGCCCTGTCGAGTGTCAGGTGTGCATGCTGCCGCACCCATTTTTGGGTGGCCGGGTGAAGAAAAGCGAGGAATTGTTCTAGATTGATTTTAGCCACAATCTCGTCTTTAGTGGACGTAGCGGGTTTCAACCACCGGGTGGTTAGGTCCTGGATACGGTAGGAGAGGGCCCGCGGGGTTTCTTGGGGCCCCTCTCGGACTTGTCTCAGGCGGATCCTATAGGAATCTTCGTCTATCCCTAAGCGCTCGAGGATGCAGGTCTTGATGTCGGCATACGGGGTCTGCCCTTGTAGGTTGGCCTGTTGGTAGGCAGACTGCAACTCCCCAGTCAACAATGGTCCCAAATAATGCCCCCAGCGATTTTCAGGCCAATTTGCCGCCTGAGCCAGTCGTTCAAAGTTCGTGAAAAAGAAGTCGGGGTCTTCTCCCGCTACATACTTTTGTAACACCACCGAAGGTAAGGGTGCTACGGGTCTCTGTTGTCCCATTGCCTCCGTGAGTTTCTCGAGTGCCTGGTCCTGGGCCGTGCCTTGCCCCTTCAGGACATCGTGGAGTTGACCACGGTCATCTTCAGCTGTTTTCAGGAACCTTTCCATCATTTGTCCAAGCTGTTCTTGGCTTTCGGCCAGTTTCTTGACTGCGGCCTCCATGCCTCCGGGAAATCCCACTTCTGACACCACTTGTGGGGTGTGGGCTTCGGCGGGCCGGAATAACAAGCGGGGAGGCCAGATATAGTGCGCTATGATTAGCGAGTTTTATTGTGGACACAGGTAGGCGGTGATAATAAGTCTCTGAAAAGGGGCCGATGGTGTTCTTGGTGATGTCCGGAGGAGAGAAGACGTCGGATCGGGAAGGGTTGTGGAATACGTCCTGCCGCTGGGCTGAAGTCGTCAGGATGGTGTACGCCTTCGCTCTCGGCTCCTTCGTCGGGTCTTGGGCTCCCACCGGTGGGCCTCGGAGGTTTGGGGCAAGAGAAAAATACAGAGCCGTTAGTCTTTCGCTCTTCTCAAGTACCGTAACTGCCACCGACACCGGGATGTGAGGATACGGAAGAAGTGATGGTGAGGGACGGGGAGGTGTAAGAGACCGACAAATAGGAGGGGAGAAAAATGGGTGACAGGGTGCTCACGGTGTAGGAGGGGCCTATATATATATATATACAGTGCTATCGTGCTCAGATTTGTGCAGCTTTATACTATTTACAACTATCTACAATAGGCACACGGAAACGGATGATGGTTACTCACGTGGCCCGCCGCAACTCCCTGGTGAGTTGCGGCCGCTCTCCAGCCACATCCTGAGGACTCCACCAGTCCTCAGACCACACGTTGCCGTCGGCGTCCTCCTCCTCTTCTTCAGCTCGACTCTCCGACTCCTCGCTCCTCGCTCTCAGCTCCGGTTCCTTCCTTGCTGCCTCCTGCCACGAGTCCGCGGGTTGGAACCCCCTTCCTTGTGGTTCGATGGTTTTTCTACCTTCCGGGACGTAGCCGGGGGCGGGACTTCCGGGTTCACGGAGAACTACTTCCGGTTTTCCGTCTTCCGTGTTCTGACCGTGGCGTACCTGCAGAGGGAGGGAGTGAGAGAGAAGAAGTCCTATGGAGAGGGAACAAGGTGCCATCTAGGTTAGACGAACTCGTCCCCGCGCGAGGATACTTCTCCGTTAAGGTAGGGACCGCGACCTTTCCACACTGTTGTATTATTTTTTTCATAAAAAGTTTGTGGTGTATGTAGGATTAACATTTCCACCTTGATGGTGAGTAGTAGAGTTACCTGCGACCTCACCACCTCCAGCCCTTTGTAAGTCTAATGCAAAACTGGTGTATGTTTGTCTTTATATTAGCTACATCAGCTCTTTTTCTAGGCCTTCCCATCAAGTGGGAATATTTTATTTTTATCTCAACCGAAAGTGCTTATTGTCCATTGCCAAATAACTGCCTCAAAGGTGTACCATACTGCGCTATTAGTACCAGCCGCAGTCATTGGATCTCAACATTGTCATTGAATCACCAATTCACTTGTGGTTTTCCTCTAGCACCTAGATCGACCTCGCCTGTCACAAGCATATAGTCTGCGTCTGATAAGCTGCCAATCGCTGCTCCTCATATCACATGTGTATTGTCTGCAGAAACCATAATATGGTCTTTATGGGTAGAACACCCTTGGCCATGAGAGAATAATGATTGGTCAATCATCAGAGGGTGCCAAACTCTTCTCATATTCAGAAGCCCCATTTCCTCTAGCATGCCTGTTTGGAGATTTGGGACATTACTCCTACCACCTGCATTCCCCTCCTGTACCTGTGGATATCCCCCGATATTGCATTGCTTAATTATTATTATGAATGTGCCTTCAGCTATTTTTCCAAACGCTCTAAGGAGTTAAGCATGAATTCTGACTGTCTCTCGTTTGGTATAAATACCAAATTCAGGGTGAGTGGATGGTTCTCCTACTTGCCCTTCATTATGGTATATCAGCCATAAAGGTTTTTATAAACATCTTCACACTGGAAATGAAAGCGCTCTCACATACGTATGCTGCCCCATTTCTTTCTTTGAGGAAAAATACTGCACCCATATTTTCATTAGTTTTACAAACAACCTTCATGTTTGAAGTGCAAATTGTCTCCTTGATTACTTGAATGTCACAGCTCAGATCTAGTAGCTGTCTCAGAATCCCCAGCCTATTATTAGGGGTATTCAACCCCAGGCACGCAACACCCATTGAACTCACCGGGCTTCAGCCCCCCTCCCCCACCTGCCCCCCTATTCCCCCCTATTCCCCCTTTCCCCACCCCCCGCCACCCTGTCGTGTGTGGCAGCCCAGGATGAGACAGATCCCGGGCACACACACAGCCGCACCGAACGTTTCACAGGTCTTTAAAAGACCATTTGAATGTTAATTAGGCCTTGCAGTTGTTTCACCCCTTCTAAGAGCCCCTGCAGCTCCACTCTGCGTACTGATTAAAGGTTCAGCCCCCCCTGACGACATTTTTTCTTAGCCCCCCCGAAATATGGCTCTAGTTGCGCCTCTGTTCAGCCCCCTTGCATTACTTTTTAATAATTTTCACCATAGAGCCTGCCTACCCTGGAAACTCCTCCCCTGAACCTAGACTACGCTCCCAATGTCTCTCTCATTCAACCAATAATTTGTGCCCATGCAATATCCCTCCCAGTCCTCCCCGCATTTCCCTACCGGAACCTGTTATACTCCTGCGTGAGCCTTTGTAAGAAAGTATAGAAAACTATAAGAGCACTCCCAGAGTATCGGCAAGACACCCCCACACGCTATTAATCAGGTCTACCCCCAATCCACGCCCCTCTCTACTGCTCTATAACATTGAAACATTTGACAATTCAATTGCAAAGCAGCTATTGTTCTACATCACCTCACTTACATGGAGAGCACATCTTAAATGGTTCTTCATGATTCCATTCCCCTGTCATCCATTTTGTCTGCATTTACTCTTGCACAACTGTTAGCTTTTTCGTATGTTTTGAGTTGGCAGTCTCAATAACCATCTAATGTTTTGTTTATACATGGAATCGTCTTCCTGTTCCGTGGGTTGAAGAGAAGGCGTGTCCGCCTTCAACATCTTTACCACATGTATTTTACCTCGCGTTTGAGACATTAGACCAAAATGACAAGGTATACATATATATCAAATATTCTCTGCATTGAGCTTGTCGGTGATCACTTTGATTATTTTACTCTAAGTGAGAGTTGACCCTGTAACAGAAGTACCTCTATCATTAAAATTCAAAGTTATTTTGATGTCTAAAGGATTTTATTATGCATGCTTTCACTGGAAAGGCATGTAGTTTGGCTAGGATATCTCTTGAGAATTTAGCTTCTTTCCTTCGTTTCCCCAACTTGTGTACACTCTCCATTTTAACTTCTGGTTCTCTACCTCGCTTCAACACCCTCTTGAACTTTCGTCCAAAATATCCTTCCTCTCGCTTGCCGTCAACTTATTCTGGAAGTAATTGTGTATAAATCGTATGTGTCCTAATATGATTCTCAAGATGTTCACACTAGTGTTCTAGCTGTTTGAGTTGATATTCCATGTATTCTTATGCCTTGTTGGCAGATCTGACATTTGAGATGAGTCTTCAATTGCAGTTTTATCGATTTGCGTCCTCTGCCCTGTTATTTGTACTTCCATGTGTGTGTCCCTTATTGCCTGATTAGCCCCTTTCCATTTTGCCCATGGTCTCCTTCAGATCGTCCTTCATGCTGCTGAGACTTTCTAGAAGCTCTTACTTTGTAATGGTTGGAAGGAATTTCAGTTATTTTGCAGTAAATAACATTTGGATTCATTACATCAAAGTGTTTATTCGAGTGGCTTTACATCGCTTGTCAATACATCAAGAGTTCCTTTAGGTCATAGGTGTTTACATCTGCCGTCCTCTACTTTGCATGTAAGCATTACCTGTAACCTCTCATTTAATTTATATCTAAAATTATTTTATTTCATGTATAACTTGTTACATTTTATTTGCATACACCCACATACATATGATTACATTCATATATAAAACATTTCTCACTAATATATTTTTAAGTAGTTTGATTAGATTACATTTAGTTATATTTTTACTTGTATAATTAAATTAATAACTTAATTTGTAACATGTTAAAAACGCTCTGTTTTACTTTTTAAATCAAATAATTTCATTTTAAAACACTAGTACCTATACATACTAATTCCCTCATTAATTTTGTACAGTACAGATCCCTGAATCCAAAAAGCTCCTTTCCACCCCTTTTCTCTGTCCACTATCATCTCTGAACCATAAACCTCCTTACTACACTATGCAGAACCCTTCCATAAACCCCTTACAACCCCACTCATCCCTAAACCCCTTTAAAGCGTCTCACTACCCTATACACCACCCATATCTGCACCCTAAAAACCCTTTACTTCTACACACTGCCCATCCTTGAGGCCTAAAAACGCCTTTCTACCGCTAATTACTCCCCATCCCTGAACCCTAAACCCCCTTTTCTATCACTACCCATTCCAAAACCCTTGAAACTCTTTACTACCTATCTCTGAGACCTTTCTGCCTCTGTACATTACCCCTAAAAATGCAAAAGATTATATAGGTGTATTATACGTGTGTGTGTGAATATGTATATCAGCTCCAAGACTGTTCCACTTCCTTGTGACCCTGAGCCTCCTGCGTTGTGCTCACCTCTTGAAGGAACAACTTTCAAGAACTTTTTTTATTCCAATATTCACAGTTCAATCAGGTCGTTTTATCCAATATACAGCTTGATGCAAGGGTAAATTCACAGATCGCCAACAAGTGCTTCGTCTTGTGCTGCAGCACAAAAAATACTTCTTCAGGGCTGCAAACCCAAAGAGAAAACAAACAATTACACCACAGTTCCAATACATAAGTTTACTGTAGTCTTTCCAACACCCATGAGTAACCTTTTGAGAGTGTCCGTCACCAAGAAAAAAAACAGCAGTCTGATCGAGAGTAGGGAAAGAACCAACACCACACCGAACTAAATAGAGCTTTAGAAGATTCACCTGATAGGATCTCCAGTATCTTACACTAATAAATTAAACTCTTCAATCTTGATGAATCTCTTTAGAGTAGTGTATAAAAAACACCCCTGTAAATATACATACAGACCATCATTAGTTACTCGAGATGCCTTTGCCACAGGTAATTGTGCACATCTAATCAGAAAATTAAATCAAGTTCTAACTTGCTACTATAATCCTTGCAAGTGAGGGGGTCGATAACGTCCTTGGCGTTAATTAATAATAATTCCACTTAATAAGGTAGAAAAGACAAAAAATATAAAATAATAAGTGTATTAATATCTCGCTCTAATGCTCAAAAAGACGAGAGCCACCATTGAAATAGTATTCTGTTCTAAGCACAGAACCGCATTATGACGAAACGAATACTCGCTCACTTTATTATGGGCACGAGAGTGAGAGTTGCAATCAAACTGCGCTGCATGTATTGGTTGGTACAACGTTGCAAAGTAGTATAGAGTTGATCACGTGTTCATGACCTACAAAATATTAATAACATGCACTGTTATACATGAATTAAAGTTATAGTTTTTCCAGCACGAGCCGTCCTTTAATATTCATGTCGGGGACAGACTCTTTATGTTACACGTGCCTAGATTGTAACTTTAAAAGAGTATCAGTGTCTTCCACTCCGGGCTTCTCTAGTTACAGAAGTAGTTATATATTTTATAAATAGTATCAAATAAAGGGATCCTATAAGCGAGACCCTTATTATGATAAAGGCTGAACGTACGAGTACTCTAAAGTATGCCCCCAATCCACGTAACGGGATATTTCTCGCTCTCATTCCCTACCCTATTCTAAATCACATTGCAGCCACCTTGGAATGCTTTTTCGTGCACTCTAAGAAACATTGTTAAAAGATGGGTGCTCCTTCCGCATGAGTGTGCACTCTGGAAATCTTATGTGAATGGGGAGGATAAGAATTGGTAAATCCAACAGTTCTCACGGTTGAAACGAATAGGCTTTACCGATGTAGTTGTTTTTTGAGAATCAGGTTCTGTATCTCGGGCAGCTAGGAGCCCGAGGTACTAAAAAAACAAATAATGTTTGCACATACTTGGTGGGGCAGCGGGGGCAGCATGTCTCATTTCCTTTAGTTTGCCACAGGATCGCTCCTTCACTGGTTCTTGGGACCACAGCTTGAGCTAGCCCTGAAACCAGTGGTGACTTCAAATCTTTGCATTTTGGTTCAATTTGAGGGCACAGATCAGTTTTTCCTAATCATTTCTTTGATTTTTGAGTGCTTAACCATCGTGCAAAGTTTTTCATCAACTCGACCAAGGGTACATGTGGGGAAGTCATGATTGAGTATTCCCAGTTCGTAAAAGCCTCGGCATAGCCTTTCACATGAGACTGAAGAACCCGGGTTCCTCTTTTGACCATTTTATGGAGACAGTGTGAAGTCAGAAGCCAGAATTTTCCAGTTTGCTGCCTCGCAGTTTTTTAGGTCGAGCAGACCTACCCTCAATGCGTGAGCATTGAAGGTGTCTGCTTCAGACCTATTGTGGCCCGTATTGGCCTGTACCTAGGAATGTGGACACATAGCAGACGCGCGCTTTGAGGCTGTCAGATTTCACCTCGGGAGCGCGCTGCTTGCTGTGTGTGGAGTGGCGTGTCAGTTTCACTTTTTATTACTTTCGTTTTTGCCTAGACTGGCTTTCAATGAAGAACGCTTGCTGGAATTAAATGTTGTTTTTTTCTATTTTAACATGCGAAACGGGGTGAAGACTGATAAAGAAAATGACGGTAAAACGCTGACAAAGGGAGAAAGCAGGGATTTAAAAAACCCATGCATGAGTGAAATAAATGGGCAGGACATGTATGGTGGTTCATGAAAGAGATATGAGGTGGAATCAAGGTTAGACAGCCTTGGTAATAGCATACATACCACCATACCCGATTTGGGTGGGAGACTCTCATTTGTTAAGCCAAAATGCCTTTGTTTTACCTGTCTCCCACCCAAAATTGCGTGTGCAGAGTGCAGAGTGGAGCTTCAGAGTGCAGAGTGGAGCTTCAGAGTGCAGAGTGGAGCTTCAGAGTGCAGAGTGGAGCTTCAGAGTGCAGAGTGGAGCTTCAGAGTGCAGAGTGGAGCTTCAGAGTGGAGCTTCAGAGTGGAGCTTCAGAGTGGAGCTTCAGAGCGGAGCTTCAGAGTGGAGCTTCAGAGTGCAGAGTGGAGCTTCAGAGTGGAGCTTCAGAGTGCAGAGTGGAGCTTCAGAGTGGAGCTTCAGAGTGCAGAGTGGAGCTTCAGAGTGGAGCTTCAGAGTGCAGAGTGGAGCTTCAGAGTGCAGATTCAGAGTGGAGCTTCAGAGTGCAGAGTGGAGCTTCAGAGTGCAGAGTGGAGCTTCAGAGTGCAGAGTGGAGCTTCAGAGTGGAGCTTCAGAGTGGAGCTTCAGAGTGGAGCTTCAGAGTGCAGAGTGGAGCTTCAGAGTGCAGAGTGGAGCTTCAGAGTGGAGCTTCAGAGTGGAGCTTCAGAGTGGAGCTTCAGAGTGGAGCTTCAGAGTGGAGCTTCAGAGTGCAGAGTGGAGCTTCAGAGTGGAGCTTCAGAGTGGAGCTTCAGAGTGGAGCTTCAGAGTGCAGAGTGGAGCTTCAGAGTGGAGCTTTAGAGTGCAGAGTGGAGCTTCAGAGTGGAGCTTTAGAGTGCAGAGTGGAGCTTTAGAGTACAGAGTGGAGCTTTAGAGTGCAGAGTGGAGCTTCAGAGCGGAGCTTCAGAGTGGAGCTTCAGAGTGGAGCTTCAGAGTGGAGCTTCAGAGTGCAGAGTGGAGCTTCAGAGTGCAGAGTGGAGCTTCAGAGTGCAGAGTGGAGCTTCAGAGTGCAGAGTGGAGCTTCAGAGTGGAGCTTCAGAGTGGAGCTTCAGAGTGGAGCTTCAGAGTGGAGCTTTAGAGTGCAGAGTGGAGCTTCAGAGTGGAGCTTTAGAGTGCAGAGTGGAGCTTCAGAGCAGAGCTTCAGAGCGGAGCTTCAGAGTGCAGAGCGGAGCTTCAGAGCGGAGCTTCAGAGTGCAGAGCGGAGCTTCAGAGCGGAGCTTCAGAGCGGAGCTTCAGAGTGCAGAGTGGAGCTTCAGAGTGGAGCTTTAGAGTGCAGAGTGGAGCTTCAGAGTGGAGCTTTAGAGTGCAGAGCGGAGCTTCAGAGCGGAGCTTCAGAGCGGAGCTTCAGAGTGCAGAGCGGAGCTTCAGAGTGGAGCTTCAGAGTGGAGCTTCAGAGTGGAGCTTCAGAGTGGAGCTTCAGAGTGCAGAGTGGAGCTTCAGAGTGCAGAGTGGAGCTTCAGAGTGCAGAGTGGAGCTTCAGAGTGCAGAGTGGAGCTTCAGAGTGCAGAGTGGAGCTTCAGAGTGCAGAGTGGAGCTTCAGAGTGGAGCTTCAGAGTGGAGCTTCAGAGTGGAGCTTCAGAGTGGAGCTTCAGAGTGCAGAGTGGAGCTTCAGAGTGCAGAGTGGAGCTTTAGAGTGCAGAGTGGAGCTTTAGAGTGCAGAGTGGAGCTTTAGAGTGCAGAGTGGAGCTTTAGAGTGCAGAGTGGAGCTTTAGAGTGCAGAGTGGAGCTTCAGAGTGCAGAGTGGAGCTTCAGAGTGGAGCTTCAGAGTGCAGAGTGGAGCTTCAGAGTGGAGCTTTAGAGTGCAGCTTAAGAGTGGAGCTTCAGAGTGCAGAGTGGAGCTTCAGAGTGGAGCTTCAGAGTGCAGAGTGGAGCTTCAGAGTGGAGCTTCAGAGTGGAGCTTCAGAGTGGAGCTTCAGAGTGCAGCTTCAGAGTGCAGCTTAAGAGTGGAGCTTAAGAGTGGAGCTTAAGAGTGGAGCTTAAGAGTGGAGCTTCAGAGTGGAGCTTCAGAGTGGAGCTTCAGAGTGGAGCTTCAGAGTGCAGAGTGGAGCTTCAGAGTGGAGCTTCAGAGTGGAGCTTCAGAGTGGAGCTTCAGAGTGGAGCTTCAGAGTGGAGCTTCAGAGTGGAGCTTCAGAGTGGAGCTTCAGAGTGGAGCTTCAGAGTGCAGAGTGGAGCTTCAGAGTGGAGCTTCAGAGTGGAGCTTCAGAGTGGAGCTTCAGAGTGGAGCTTCAGAGTGGAGCTTCAGAGTGGAGCTTCAGAGTGCAGAGTGGAGCTTCAGAGTGGAGCTTCAGAGTGGAGCTTCAGAGTGGAGCTTCAGAGTGGAGCTTCAGAGTGGAGCTTCAGAGTGGAGCTTTAGAGTGCAGAGTGGAGCTTCAGAGTGGAGCTTTAGAGTGCAGAGTGGAGCTTCAGAGTGGAGCTTTAGAGTGCAGAGTGGAGCTTCAGAGTGGAGCTTTAGAGTGCAGAGTGGAGCTTCAGAGTGGAGCTTTAGAGTACAGAGTGGAGCTTTAGAGTGCAGAGTGGAGCTTTAGAGTGCAGAGTGGAGCTTTAGAGTGCAGAGTGGAGCTTCAGAGTGGAGCTTCAGAGTGCAGAGTGGAGCTTCAGAGTGGAGCTTTAGAGTGCAGCTTAAGAGTGGAGCTTCAGAGTGCAGAGTGGAGCTTCAGAGTGGAGCTTCAGAGTGCAGAGTGGAGCTTCAGAGTGGAGCTTCAGAGTGCAGAGTGGAGCTTCAGAGTGGAGCTTCAGAGTGGAGCTTCAGAGTGGAGCTTCAGAGTGGAGCTTCAGAGTGAAGCTTAAGAGTGGAGCTTCAGAGTGGAGCTTCAGAGTGGAGCTTCAGAGTGGAGCTTCAGAGTGGAGCTTCAGAGTGCAGCTTCAGAGTGGAGCTTCAGAGTGGAGCTTCAGAGTGGAGCTTCAGAGTGGAGCTTCAGAGTGGAGCTTCAGAGTGGAGCTTCAGAGTGCAGAGTGGAGCTTCAGAGTGGAGCTTCAGAGTGGAGCTTCAGAGTGGAGCTTCAGAGTGGAGCTTCAGAGTGGAGCTTCAGAGTGGAGCTTCAGAGTGGAGCTTCAGAGTGGAGCTTCAGAGTGGAGCTTCAGAGTGGAGCTTCAGAGTGGAGCTTTAGAGTGCAGAGTGGAGCTTCAGAGTGGAGCTTTAGAGTGCAGAGTGGAGCTTCAGAGTGGAGCTTTAGAGTGCAGAGTGGAGCTTCAGAGTGGAGCTTTAGAGTACAGAGTGGAGCTTCAGAGTGGAGCTTTAGAGTGCAGAGTGGAGCTTTAGAGTGCAGAGTGGAGCTTTAGAGTGCAGAGTGGAGCTTCAGAGTGCAGAGTGGAGCTTCAGAGTGGAGCTTCAGAGTGCAGAGTGGAGCTTCAGAGTGGAGCTTCAGAGTGGAGCTTTAGAGTGCAGCTTAAGAGTGGAGCTTCAGAGTGCAGAGTGGAGCTTCAGAGTGGAGCTTCAGAGTGCAGAGTGGAGCTTCAGAGTGGAGCTTCAGAGTGCAGAGTGGAGCTTCAGAGTGGAGCTTCAGAGTGGAGCTTCAGAGTGCAGCTTAAGAGTGCAGCTTAAGAGTGGAGCTTAAGAGTGGAGCTTAAGAGTGGAGCTTAAGAGTGGAGCTTCAGAGTGGAGCTTCAGAGTGGAGCTTCAGAGTGGAGCTTCAGAGTGCAGAGTGGAGCTTCAGAGTGGAGCTTCAGAGTGGAGCTTCAGAGTGAAGCTTCAGAGTGGAGCTTCAGAGTGGAGCTTCAGAGTGCAGAGTGGAGCTTCAGAGTGGAGCTTCAGAGTGGAGCTTCAGAGTGGAGCTTCAGAGTGGAGCTTCAGAGTGGAGCTTCAGAGTGGAGCTTCAGAGTGGAGCTTCAGAGTGGAGCTTCAGAGTGGAGCTTCAGAGTGGAGCTTCAGAGTGGAGCTTCAGAGTGCAGAGTGGAGCTTCAGAGTGGAGCTTCAGAGTGGAGCTTCAGAGTGCAGAGTGGAGCTTCAGAGTGCAGAGTGGAGCTTCAGAGTGCAGAGTGGAGCTTCAGAGTGCAGAGTGGAGCTTCAGAGTGGAGCTTTAGAGTGCAGAGTGGAGCTTTAGAGTGCAGAGTGGAGCTTTAGAGTGCAGAGTGGAGCTTTAGAGTGCAGAGTGGAGCTTTAGAGTGCAGAGTGGAGCTTCAGAGTGGAGCTTTAGAGTGCAGAGTGGAGCTTCAGAGTGCAGAGTGGAGCTTCAGAGTGGAGCTTCAGAGTGGAGCTTCAGAGTGGAGCTTCAGAGTGGAGCTTCAGAGTGGAGCTTCAGAGTGCAGAGTGGAGCTTCAGAGTGCAGAGTGGAGCTTCAGAGTGCAGAGTGGAGCTTCAGAGTGCAGAGTGGAGCTTCAGAGTGGAGCTTTAGAGTGCAGAGTGGAGCTTTAGAGTGCAGAGTGGAGCTTTAGAGTGCAGAGTGGAGCTTCAGAGGGGAGCTTTAGAGTGCAGAGTGGAGCTTCAGAGGGGAGCTTTAGAGTGCAGAGTGGAGCTTCAGAGTGGAGCTTTAGAGTGCAGAGTGGAGCTTCAGAGTGGAGCTTTAGAGTGCAGCTTCAGAGTGGAGCTTCAGAGTGGAGCTTCAGAGTGGAGCTTCAGAGTGGAGCTTCAGAGTGGAGCTTCAGAGTGGAGCTTCAGAGTGGAGCTTCAGAGTGGAGCTTCAGAGTGGAGCTTTAGAGTGCAGAGTGGAGCTTCAGAGTGGAGCTTTAGAGTGCAGAGTGGAGCTTCAGAGTGGAGCTTTAGAGTGCAGAGCGGAGCTTCAGAGCGGAGCTTCAGAGCGGAGCTTCAGAGTGCAGAGCGGAGCTTCAGAGTGGAGCTTCAGAGTGGAGCTTCAGAGTGGAGCTTCAGAGTGGAGCTTCAGAGTGCAGAGTGGAGCTTCAGAGTGCAGAGTGGAGCTTCAGAGTGCAGAGTGGAGCTTCAGAGTGCAGAGTGGAGCTTCAGAGTGCAGAGTGGAGCTTCAGAGTGCAGAGTGGAGCTTCAGAGTGGAGCTTCAGAGTGGAGCTTCAGAGTGGAGCTTCAGAGTGGAGCTTCAGAGTGGAGCTTCAGAGTGCAGAGTGGAGCTTCAGAGTGCAGAGTGGAGCTTCAGAGTGGAGCTTCAGAGTGCAGAGTGGAGCTTCAGAGTGGAGCTTCAGAGTGCAGAGTGGAGCTTCAGAGTGGAGCTTCAGAGTGCAGAGTGGAGCTTCAGAGTGGAGCTTCAGAGTGGAGCTTCAGAGTGGAGCTTCAGAGTGGAGCTTCAGAGTGGAGCTTCAGAGTGGAGCTTCAGAGTGCAGAGTGGAGCTTCAGAGTGCAGAGTGGAGCTTCAGAGTGCAGAGTGGAGCTTCAGAGTGCAGAGTGGAGCTTCAGAGTGGAGCTTCAGAGTGCAGAGTGGAGCTTCAGAGTGCAGAGTGGAGCTTCAGAGTGGAGCTTCAGAGTGCAGAGTGGAGCTTCAGAGTGGAGCTTCAGAGTGGAGCTTCAGAGTGCAGAGTGGAGCTTCAGAGTGGAGCTTCAGAGTGCAGAGTGGAGCTTCAGAGTGGAGCTTCAGAGTGCAGAGTGGAGCTTCAGAGTGGAGCTTCAGAGTGGAGCTTCAGAGTGGAGCTTCAGAGTGCAGAGTGGAGCTTCAGAGTGGAGCTTCAGAGTGGAGCTTCAGAGTGCAGAGTGGAGCTTCAGAGTGGAGCTTCAGAGTGCAGAGTGGAGCTTCAGAGTGGAGCTTCAGAGTGGAGCTTCAGAGTGGAGCTTCAGAGTGGAGCTTCAGAGCGGAGCTTCAGAGCGGAGCTTCAGAGTGGAGCTTCAGAGCGGAGCTTCAGAGTGCAGAGTGGAGCTTCAGAGTGGAGCTTCAGAGTGGAGCTTCAGAGTGCAGAGTGGAGCTTCAGAGTGCAGATTCAGAGTGGAGCTTCAGAGTGCAGAGTGGAGCTTCAGAGTGCAGATTCAGAGTGGAGCTTCAGAGTGCAGAGTGGAGCTTCAGAGTGCAGATTCAGAGTGGAGCTTCAGAGTGCAGAGTGGAGCTTCAGAGTGCCGATTCAGAGTGGAGCTTCAGAGTGCAGATTCAGAGTGGAGCTTCAGAGTGCAGAGTGGAGCTTCAGAGTGGAGCTTCAGAGTGGAGCTTCAGAGTGGAGCTTCAGAGTGGAGCTTCAGAGTGGAGCTTCAGAGTGGAGCTTCAGAGTGGAGCTTCAGAGTGGAGCTTCAGAGTGCAGAGTGGAGCTTCAGAGTGGAGCTTCAGAGTGGAGCTTCAGAGTGGAGCTTCAGAGTGGAGCTTCAGAGTGGAGCTTTAGAGTGCAGAGTGGAGCTTCAGAGTGGAGCTTTAGAGTGCAGAGTGGAGCTTTAGAGTGCAGAGTGGAGCTTTAGAGTGCAGAGTGGAGCTTCAGAGTGGAGCTTTAGAGTACAGAGTGGAGCTTCAGAGTGGAGCTTTAGAGTGCAGAGTGGAGCTTCAGAGCAGAGCTTCAGAGCGGAGCTTCAGAGTGCAGAGCGGAGCTTCAGAGCGGAGCTTCAGAGTGCAGAGCGGAGCTTCAGAGTGGAGCTTTAGAGTACAGAGTGGAGCTTCAGAGTGGAGCTTTAGAGTGCAGAGTGGAGCTTCAGAGCAGAGCTTCAGAGCGGAGCTTCAGAGTGCAGAGCGGAGCTTCAGAGCGGAGCTTCAGAGTGCAGAGCGGAGCTTCAGAGCGGAGCTTCAGAGCGGAGCTTCAGAGTGCAGAGTGGAGCTTCAGAGTGGAGCTTTAGAGTGCAGAGTGGAGCTTTAGAGTGCAGAGTGGAGCTTTAGAGTGCAGAGTGGAGCTTTAGAGTGCAGAGTGGAGCTTTAGAGTGCAGAGTGGAGCTTTAGAGTGCAGAGTGGAGCTTTAGAGTGCAGAGTGGAGCTTTAGAGTGCAGAGTGGAGCTTTAGAGTGCAGAGTGGAGCTTCAGACTGCAGAGTGGAGCTTCAGAGTGGAGCTTCAGAGTGCAGAGTGGAGCTTCAGAGTGGAGCTTTAGAGTGCAGCTTAAGAGTGGAGCTTCAGAGTGCAGAGTGGAGCTTCAGAGTGGAGCTTCAGAGTGCAGAGTGGAGCTTCAGAGTGCAGCTTCAGAGTGGAGCTTCAGAGTGCAGCTTCAGAGTGCAGCTTCAGAGTGCAGCTTAAGAGTGGAGCTTAAGAGTGGAGCTTAAGAGTGGAGCTTAAGAGTGGAGCTTCAGAGTGGAGCTTCAGAGTGGAGCTTCAGAGTGCAGAGTGGAGCTTCAGAGTGGAGCTTCAGAGTGGAGCTTCAGAGTGGAGCTTCAGAGTGGAGCTTCAGAGTGGAGCTTCAGAGTGGAGCTTCAGAGTGGAGCTTCAGAGTGGAGCTTCAGAGTGCAGAGTGGAGCTTCAGAGTGGAGCTTCAGAGTGGAGCTTCAGAGTGGAGCTTCAGAGTGGAGCTTCAGAGTGGAGCTTCAGAGTGGAGCTTCAGAGTGGAGCTTCAGAGTGGAGCTTCAGAGTGGAGCTTCAGAGTGGAGCTTCAGAGTGGAGCTTCAGAGTGGAGCTTCAGAGTGCAGAGTGGAGCTTCAGAGTGCAGAGTGGAGCTTCAGAGTGGAGCTTCAGAGTGGAGCTTCAGAGTGGAGCTTCAGAGTGGAGCTTCAGAGTGGAGCTTCAGAGTGGAGCTTCAGAGTGGAGCTTTAGAGTGCAGAGTGGAGCTTCAGAGTGGAGCTTTAGAGTGCAGAGTGGAGCTTCAGAGTGGAGCTTTAGAGTGCAGAGTGGAGCTTCAGAGTGGAGCTTTAGAGTGCAGAGTGGAGCTTCAGAGTGGAGCTTTAGAGTGCAGAGTGGAGCTTCAGAGTGGAGCTTTAGAGTGCAGAGTGGAGCTTCAGAGTGGAGCTTTAGAGTACAGAGTGGAGCTTTAGAGTGCAGAGTGGAGCTTTAGAGTGCAGAGTGGAGCTTTAGAGTGCAGAGTGGAGCTTCAGAGTGGAGCTTCAGAGTGCAGAGTGGAGCTTCAGAGTGGAGCTTTAGAGTGCAGCTTAAGAGTGGAGCTTCAGAGTGCAGAGTGGAGCTTCAGAGTGCAGAGTGGAGCTTCAGAGTGGAGCTTCAGAGTGCAGAGTGGAGCTTCAGAGTGGAGCTTCAGAGTGCAGAGTGGAGCTTCAGAGTGGAGCTTCAGAGTGGAGCTTCAGAGTGAAGCTTAAGAGTGGAGCTTCAGAGTGGAGCTTCAGAGTGGAGCTTCAGAGTGGAGCTTCAGAGTGGAGCTTCAGAGTGGAGCTTCAGAGTGGAGCTTCAGAGTGCAGCTTCAGAGTGGAGCTTCAGAGTGGAGCTTCAGAGTGGAGCTTCAGAGTGGAGCTTCAGAGTGGAGCTTCAGAGTGGAGCTTCAGAGTGGAGCTTCAGAGTGCAGAGTGGAGCTTCAGAGTGCAGAGTGGAGCTTCAGAGTGGAGCTTCAGAGTGGAGCTTCAGAGTGGAGCTTCAGAGTGGAGCTTCAGAGTGGAGCTTCAGAGTGGAGCTTCAGAGTGGAGCTTCAGAGTGGAGCTTCAGAGTGGAGCTTCAGAGTGGAGCTTCAGAGTGGAGCTTTAGAGTGCAGAGTGGAGCTTCAGAGTGGAGCTTTAGAGTGCAGAGTGGAGCTTCAGAGTGGAGCTTTAGAGTACAGAGTGGAGCTTCAGAGTGGAGCTTTAGAGTGCAGAGTGGAGCTTTAGAGTGCAGAGTGGAGCTTCAGAGTGGAGCTTCAGAGTGCAGAGTGGAGCTTCAGAGTGGAGCTTCAGAGTGGAGCTTTAGAGTACAGAGTGGAGCTTCAGAGTGGAGCTTTAGAGTGCAGAGTGGAGCTTTAGAGTGCAGAGTGGAGCTTCAGAGTGGAGCTTCAGAGTGCAGAGTGGAGCTTCAGAGTGGAGCTTCAGAGTGGAGCTTTAGAGTGCAGCTTAAGAGTGGAGCTTCAGAGTGCAGAGTGGAGCTTCAGAGTGGAGCTTCAGAGTGCAGAGTGGAGCTTCAGAGTGGAGCTTCAGAGTGCAGAGTGGAGCTTCAGAGTGGAGCTTCAGAGTGGAGCTTCAGAGTGCAGCTTAAGAGTGCAGCTTAAGAGTGGAGCTTAAGAGTGGAGCTTAAGAGTGGAGCTTCAGAGTGGAGCTTCAGAGTGGAGCTTCAGAGTGGAGCTTCAGAGTGCAGAGTGGAGCTTCAGAGTGGAGCTTCAGAGTGGAGCTTCAGAGTGGAGCTTCAGAGTGGAGCTTCAGAGTGGAGCTTCAGAGTGAAGCTTCAGAGTGGAGCTTCAGAGTGGAGCTTCAGAGTGCAGAGTGGAGCTTCAGAGTGGAGCTTCAGAGTGGAGCTTCAGAGTGGAGCTTCAGAGTGGAGCTTCAGAGTGGAGCTTCAGAGTGGAGCTTCAGAGTGGAGCTTCAGAGTGCAGAGTGGAGCTTCAGAGTGCAGAGTGGAGCTTCAGAGTGGAGCTTCAGAGTGGAGCTTCAGAGTGGAACTTCAGAGTGGAGCTTCAGAGTGCAGAGTGGAGCTTCAGAGTGCAGAGTGGAGCTTCAGAGTGCAGAGTGGAGCTTCAGAGTGCAGAGTGGAGCTTCAGAGTGCAGAGTGGAGCTTCAGAGTGCAGAGTGGAGCTTCAGAGTGGAGCTTTAGAGTGCAGAGTGGAGCTTTAGAGTGCAGAGTGGAGCTTTAGAGTGCAGAGTGGAGCTTCAGAGTGGAGCTTTAGAGTGCAGAGTGGAGCTTCAGAGTGCAGAGTGGAGCTTCAGAGTGGAGCTTCAGAGTGGAGCTTCAGAGTGGAGCTTCAGAGTGGAGCTTCAGAGTGGAGCTTCAGAGTGGAGCTTCAGAGTGCAGAGTGGAGCTTCAGAGTGCAGAGTGGAGCTTCAGAGTGCAGAGTGGAGCTTCAGAGTGCAGAGTGGAGCTTCAGAGTGGAGCTTTAGAGTGCAGAGTGGAGCTTTAGAGTGCAGAGTGGAGCTTCAGAGGGGAGCTTTAGAGTGCAGAGTGGAGCTTCAGAGTGGAGCTTTAGAGTGCAGAGTGGAGCTTCAGAGTGGAGCTTTAGAGTGCAGCTTCAGAGTGGAGCTTCAGAGTGGAGCTTCAGAGTGGAGCTTCAGAGTGGAGCTTCAGAGTGGAGCTTCAGAGTGGAGCTTCAGAGTGGAGCTTCAGAGTGGAGCTTCAGAGTGGAGCTTTAGAGTGCAGAGTGGAGCTTCAGAGTGGAGCTTTAGAGTGCAGAGTGGAGCTTCAGAGTGGAGCTTTAGAGTGCAGAGCGGAGCTTCAGAGCGGAGCTTCAGAGCGGAGCTTCAGAGTGCAGAGCGGAGCTTCAGAGTGGAGCTTCAGAGTGGAGCTTCAGAGTGGAGCTTCAGAGTGGAGCTTCAGAGTGCAGAGTGGAGCTTCAGAGTGCAGAGTGGAGCTTCAGAGTGCAGAGTGGAGCTTCAGAGTGCAGAGTGGAGCTTCAGAGTGCAGAGTGGAGCTTCAGAGTGCAGAGTGGAGCTTCAGAGTGCAGAGTGGAGCTTCAGAGTGGAGCTTCAGAGTGGAGCTTCAGAGTGGAGCTTCAGAGTGGAGCTTCAGAGTGCAGAGTGGAGCTTCAGAGTGCAGAGTGGAGCTTCAGAGTGGAGCTTCAGAGTGCAGAGTGGAGCTTCAGAGTGGAGCTTCAGAGTGCAGAGTGGAGCTTCAGAGTGGAGCTTCAGAGTGCAGAGTGGAGCTTCAGAGTGGAGCTTCAGAGTGGAGCTTCAGAGTGGAGCTTCAGAGTGGAGCTTCAGAGTGGAGCTTCAGAGTGCAGAGTGGAGCTTCAGAGTGCAGAGTGGAGCTTCAGAGTGCAGAGTGGAGCTTCAGAGTGCAGAGTGGAGCTTCAGAGTGGAGCTTCAGAGTGCAGAGTGGAGCTTCAGAGTGCAGAGTGGAGCTTCAGAGTGGAGCTTCAGAGTGCAGAGTGGAGCTTCAGAGTGGAGCTTCAGAGTGGAGCTTCAGAGTGCAGAGTGGAGCTTCAGAGTGGAGCTTCAGAGTGCAGAGTGGAGCTTCAGAGTGGAGCTTCAGAGTGCAGAGTGGAGCTTCAGAGTGGAGCTTCAGAGTGGAGCTTCAGAGTGGAGCTTCAGAGTGCAGAGTGGAGCTTCAGAGTGGAGCTTCAGAGTGGAGCTTCAGAGTGCAGAGTGGAGCTTCAGAGTGGAGCTTCAGAGTGCAGAGTGGAGCTTCAGAGTGGAGCTTCAGAGTGGAGCTTCAGAGTGGAGCTTCAGAGTGGAGCTTCAGAGTGGAGCTTCAGAGTGGAGCTTCAGAGCGGAGCTTCAGAGTGGAGCTTCAGAGCGGAGCTTCAGAGTGCAGAGTGGAGCTTCAGAGTGGAGCTTCAGAGTGGAGCTTCAGAGTGCAGAGTGGAGCTTCAGAGTGCAGATTCAGAGTGGAGCTTCAGAGTGCAGAGTGGAGCTTCAGAGTGCAGATTCAGAGTGGAGCTTCAGAGTGCAGAGTGGAGCTTCAGAGTGCAGATTCAGAGTGGAGCTTCAGAGTGCAGAGTGGAGCTTCAGAGTGCCGATTCAGAGTGGAGCTTCAGAGTGCAGATTCAGAGTGGAGCTTCAGAGTGCAGAGTGGAGCTTCAGAGTGGAGCTTCAGAGTGGAGCTTCAGAGTGGAGCTTCAGAGTGGAGCTTCAGAGTGGAGCTTCAGAGTGGAGCTTCAGAGTGGAGCTTCAGAGTGCAGAGTGGAGCTTCAGAGTGGAGCTTCAGAGTGCAGAGTGGAGCTTCAGAGTGGAGCTTCAGAGTGCAGAGTGGAGCTTCAGAGTGGAGCTTCAGAGTGGAGCTTCAGAGTGCAGCTTAAGAGTGCAGCTTAAGAGTGGAGCTTAAGAGTGGAGCTTAAGAGTGGAGCTTCAGAGTGGAGCTTCAGAGTGGAGCTTCAGAGTGGAGCTTCAGAGTGCAGAGTGGAGCTTCAGAGTGGAGCTTCAGAGTGGAGCTTCAGAGTGGAGCTTCAGAGTGGAGCTTCAGAGTGGAGCTTCAGAGTGAAGCTTCAGAGTGGAGCTTCAGAGTGGAGCTTCAGAGTGCAGAGTGGAGCTTCAGAGTGGAGCTTCAGAGTGGAGCTTCAGAGTGGAGCTTCAGAGTGGAGCTTCAGAGTGGAGCTTCAGAGTGGAGCTTCAGAGTGGAGCTTCAGAGTGCAGAGTGGAGCTTCAGAGTGCAGAGTGGAGCTTCAGAGTGGAGCTTCAGAGTGGAGCTTCAGAGTGGAACTTCAGAGTGGAGCTTCAGAGTGCAGAGTGGAGCTTCAGAGTGCAGAGTGGAGCTTCAGAGTGCAGAGTGGAGCTTCAGAGTGCAGAGTGGAGCTTCAGAGTGCAGAGTGGAGCTTCAGAGTGCAGAGTGGAGCTTCAGAGTGGAGCTTTAGAGTGCAGAGTGGAGCTTTAGAGTGCAGAGTGGAGCTTTAGAGTGCAGAGTGGAGCTTCAGAGTGGAGCTTTAGAGTGCAGAGTGGAGCTTCAGAGTGCAGAGTGGAGCTTCAGAGTGGAGCTTCAGAGTGGAGCTTCAGAGTGGAGCTTCAGAGTGGAGCTTCAGAGTGGAGCTTCAGAGTGGAGCTTCAGAGTGCAGAGTGGAGCTTCAGAGTGCAGAGTGGAGCTTCAGAGTGCAGAGTGGAGCTTCAGAGTGCAGAGTGGAGCTTCAGAGTGGAGCTTTAGAGTGCAGAGTGGAGCTTTAGAGTGCAGAGTGGAGCTTCAGAGGGGAGCTTTAGAGTGCAGAGTGGAGCTTCAGAGTGGAGCTTTAGAGTGCAGAGTGGAGCTTCAGAGTGGAGCTTTAGAGTGCAGCTTCAGAGTGGAGCTTCAGAGTGGAGCTTCAGAGTGGAGCTTCAGAGTGGAGCTTCAGAGTGGAGCTTCAGAGTGGAGCTTCAGAGTGGAGCTTCAGAGTGGAGCTTCAGAGTGGAGCTTTAGAGTGCAGAGTGGAGCTTCAGAGTGGAGCTTTAGAGTGCAGAGTGGAGCTTCAGAGTGGAGCTTTAGAGTGCAGAGCGGAGCTTCAGAGCGGAGCTTCAGAGCGGAGCTTCAGAGTGCAGAGCGGAGCTTCAGAGTGGAGCTTCAGAGTGGAGCTTCAGAGTGGAGCTTCAGAGTGGAGCTTCAGAGTGCAGAGTGGAGCTTCAGAGTGCAGAGTGGAGCTTCAGAGTGCAGAGTGGAGCTTCAGAGTGCAGAGTGGAGCTTCAGAGTGCAGAGTGGAGCTTCAGAGTGCAGAGTGGAGCTTCAGAGTGCAGAGTGGAGCTTCAGAGTGGAGCTTCAGAGTGGAGCTTCAGAGTGGAGCTTCAGAGTGGAGCTTCAGAGTGCAGAGTGGAGCTTCAGAGTGCAGAGTGGAGCTTCAGAGTGGAGCTTCAGAGTGCAGAGTGGAGCTTCAGAGTGGAGCTTCAGAGTGCAGAGTGGAGCTTCAGAGTGGAGCTTCAGAGTGCAGAGTGGAGCTTCAGAGTGGAGCTTCAGAGTGGAGCTTCAGAGTGGAGCTTCAGAGTGGAGCTTCAGAGTGGAGCTTCAGAGTGCAGAGTGGAGCTTCAGAGTGCAGAGTGGAGCTTCAGAGTGCAGAGTGGAGCTTCAGAGTGCAGAGTGGAGCTTCAGAGTGGAGCTTCAGAGTGCAGAGTGGAGCTTCAGAGTGCAGAGTGGAGCTTCAGAGTGGAGCTTCAGAGTGCAGAGTGGAGCTTCAGAGTGGAGCTTCAGAGTGGAGCTTCAGAGTGCAGAGTGGAGCTTCAGAGTGGAGCTTCAGAGTGCAGAGTGGAGCTTCAGAGTGGAGCTTCAGAGTGCAGAGTGGAGCTTCAGAGTGGAGCTTCAGAGTGGAGCTTCAGAGTGGAGCTTCAGAGTGCAGAGTGGAGCTTCAGAGTGGAGCTTCAGAGTGGAGCTTCAGAGTGCAGAGTGGAGCTTCAGAGTGGAGCTTCAGAGTGCAGAGTGGAGCTTCAGAGTGGAGCTTCAGAGTGGAGCTTCAGAGTGGAGCTTCAGAGTGGAGCTTCAGAGTGGAGCTTCAGAGTGGAGCTTCAGAGCGGAGCTTCAGAGTGGAGCTTCAGAGCGGAGCTTCAGAGTGCAGAGTGGAGCTTCAGAGTGGAGCTTCAGAGTGGAGCTTCAGAGTGCAGAGTGGAGCTTCAGAGTGCAGATTCAGAGTGGAGCTTCAGAGTGCAGAGTGGAGCTTCAGAGTGCAGATTCAGAGTGGAGCTTCAGAGTGCAGAGTGGAGCTTCAGAGTGCAGATTCAGAGTGGAGCTTCAGAGTGCAGAGTGGAGCTTCAGAGTGCCGATTCAGAGTGGAGCTTCAGAGTGCAGATTCAGAGTGGAGCTTCAGAGTGCAGAGTGGAGCTTCAGAGTGGAGCTTCAGAGTGGAGCTTCAGAGTGGAGCTTCAGAGTGGAGCTTCAGAGTGGAGCTTCAGAGTGGAGCTTCAGAGTGGAGCTTCAGAGTGCAGAGTGGAGCTTTAGAGTGCAGAGTGGAGCTTTAGAGTGCAGAGTGGAGCTTCAGAGTGGAGCTTTAGAGTACAGAGTGGAGCTTCAGAGTGGAGCTTTAGAGTACAGAGTGGAGCTTCAGAGTGGAGCTTTAGAGTACAGAGTGGAGCTTCAGAGTGCAGAGTGGAGCTTCAGAGTGGAGCTTCAGAGTGGAGCTTCAGAGTGGAGCTTCAGAGTGGAGCTTCAGAGTGGAGCTTCAGAGTGGAGCTTCAGAGTGGAGCTTCAGAGTGGAGCTTCAGAGTGGAGCTTCAGAGTGGAGCTTCAGAGTGGAGCAGAGTGCAGAGTGGAGCAGAGTGCAGAGTGGAGCAGAGTGCAGAGTGGAGCTTCAGAGTGGAGCTTCAGAGTGGAGCTTCAGAGTGGAGCTTCAGAGTGGAGCTTCAGAGTGGAGCTTCAGAGTGGAGCTTCAGAGTGGAGCTTCAGAGTGGAGCTTCAGAGCGGAGCTTCAGAGTGCAGAGTGGAGCTTCAGAGCGGAGCTTCAGAGTGGAGCTTCAGAGCGGAGCTTCAGAGTGCAGAGTGGAGCTTCAGAGTGGAGCTTTAGAGTGCAGAGTGGAGCTTCAGAGTGGAGCTTTAGAGTGCAGAGTGGAGCTTCAGAGTGGAGCTTTAGAGTGCAGAGTGGAGCTTCAGAGTGGAGCTTTAGAGTGCAGAGTGGAGCTTCAGAGTGGAGCTTTAGAGTGCAGAGTGGAGCTTCAGAGTGCAGCTTCAGAGTGGAGCTTCAGAGTGGAGCTTCAGAGTGCAGAGTGGAGCTTCAGAGTGGAGCTTCAGAGTGGAGCTTCAGAGTGGAGCTTCAGAGTGGAGCTTCAGAGTGGAGCTTCAGAGTGGAGCTTCAGAGTGCAGAGTGGAGCTTCAGAGTGGAGCTTCAGAGTGCAGAGTGGAGCTTCAGAGTGGAGCTTCAGAGTGGAGCTTCAGAGTGGAGCTTCAGAGTGGAGCTTCAGAGTGGAGCTTCAGAGTGGAGCTTCAGAGTGGAGCTTCAGAGTGGAGCTTCAGAGCGGAGCTTCAGAGTGGAGCTTCAGAGTGCAGAGTGGAGCTTCAGAGTGGAGCTTCAGAGTGGAGCTTCAGAGTGGAGCTTCAGAGTGGAGCTTCAGAGTGGAGCTTCAGAGTGGAGCTTCAGAGTGGAGCTTCAGAGTGGAGCTTCAGAGTGGAGCTTCAGAGTGGAGCTTCAGAGTGGAGCTTCAGAGTGCAGAGTGGAGCTTCAGAGTGGAGCTTCAGAGTGCAGAGTGGAGCTTCAGAGTGGAGCTTCAGAGTGCAGAGTGGAGCTTCAGAGTGGAGCTTTAGAGTGCAGAGTGGAGCTTCAGAGTGGAGCTTCAGAGTGGAGCTTTAGAGTGCAGCTTAAGAGTGCAGCTTAAGAGTGGAGCTTAAGAGTGGAGCTTCAGAGTGGAGCTTCAGAGTGCAGAGTGGAGCTTCAGAGTGGAGCTTCAGAGTGGAGCTTCAGAGTGGAGCTTCAGAGTGGAGCTTCAGAGTGGAGCTTCAGAGCGGACCTTCAGAGTGCAGAGTGGAGCTTCAGAGCGGAGCTTCAGAGTGGAGCTTCAGAGCGGAGCTTCAGAGTGCAGAGTGGAGCTTCAGAGTGGAGCTTTAGAGTGCAGAGTGGAGCTTCAGAGTGGAGCTTTAGAGTGCAGAGTGGAGCTTCAGAGTGGAGCTTTAGAGTGCAGAGTGGAGCTTCAGAGTGGAGCTTTAGAGTGCAGAGTGGAGCTTCAGAGTGGAGCTTTAGAGTGCAGAGTGGAGCTTTAGAGTGCAGAGTGGAGCTTCAGAGTGCAGCTTCAGAGTGGAGCTTCAGAGTGGAGCTTCAGAGTGCAGAGTGGAGCTTCAGAGTGGAGCTTCAGAGTGGAGCTTCAGAGTGGAGCTTCAGAGTGGAGCTTCAGAGTGGAGCTTCAGAGTGCAGAGTGGAGCTTCAGAGTGGAGCTTCAGAGTGCAGAGTGGAGCTTCAGAGTGGAGCTTTAGAGTGCAGAGTGGAGCTTCAGAGTGGAGCTTTAGAGTGCAGAGTGGAGCTTCAGAGTGGAGCTTCAGAGTGGAGCTTTAGAGTGCAGCTTAAGAGTGCAGCTTAAGAGTGGAGCTTCAGAGTGGAGCTTCAGAGTGCAGAGTGGAGCTTCAGAGTGGAGCTGCAGAGTGGAGCTTCAGAGTGGAGCTTTAGAGTGCAGAGTGGAGCTTCAGAGTGGAGCTTTAGAGTGCAGAGCGGAGCTTCAGAGCGGAGCTTCAGAGCGGAGCTTTAGAGTGCAGAGTGGAGCTTCAGAGTGGAGCTTTAGAGTGCAGAGTGGAGCTTCAGAGTGGAGCTTCAGAGTGGAGCTTTAGAGTGGAGCTTCAGAGTGGAGCTTTAGAGTGGAGCTTTAGAGTGGAGCTTTAGAGTGGAGCTTTAGAGTGGAGCTTCAGAGTGGAGCTTCAGAGTGCAGAGTGGAGCTTCAGAGTGGAGCTTCAGAGTGCAGAGTGGAGCTTCAGAGTGCAGAGTGGAGCTTCAGAGTGCAGAGTGGAGCTTCAGAGTGCAGAGTGGAGCTTCAGAGTGGAGCTTCAGAGTGGAGCTTCAGAGTGGAGCTTCAGAGAGGAGCTTCAGAGTGGAGCTTCAGAGTGGAGCTTCAGAGTGGAGCTTCAGAGTGGAGCTTCAGAGTGCAGAGTGGAGCTTCAGAGTGGAGCTTCAGAGTGGAGCTTCAGAGTGGAGCTTCAGAGTGGAGCTTCAGAGTGGAGCTTCAGAGTGGAGCTTCAGAGTGCAGAGTGGAGCTTCAGAGTGGAGCTTCAGAGTGCAGAGTGGAGCTTCAGAGTGGAGCTTCAGAGTGCTGAGTGGAGCTTCAGAGTGGAGCTTCAGAGTGGAGCTTCAGAGTGGAGCTTCAGAGTGGAGCTTCAGAGTGCAGAGTGGAGCTTCAGAGTGGAGCTTCAGAGTGCAGAGTGGAGCTTCAGAGTGGAGCTTCAGAGTGGAGCTTCAGAGTGCAGAGTGGAGCTTCAGAGTGGAGCTTCAGAGTGGAGCTTCAGAGTGGAGCTTCAGAGTGGAGCTTCAGAGTGGAGCTTCAGAGTGGAGCTTCAGAGTGCAGAGTGGAGCTTCAGAGTGGAGCTTCAGAGTGCAGAGTGGAGCTTCAGAGTGGAGCTTCAGAGTGGAGCTTCAGAGTGGAGCTTCAGAGTGCAGAGTGGAGCTTCAGAGTGGAGCTTCAGAGTGCAGAGTGGAGCTTCAGAGTGGAGCTTCAGAGTGCAGAGTGGAGCTTCAGAGTGCAGAGTGGAGCTTCAGAGTGGAGCTTCAGAGTGGAGCTTCAGAGTGGAGCTTCAGAGTGGAGCTTCAGAGTGGAGCTTCAGAGTGGAGCTTCAGAGTGGAGCTTCAGAGTGGAGCTTCAGAGTGGAGCTTCAGAGTGCAGAGTGGAGCTTCAGAGTGGAGCTTCAGAGTGGAGCTTCAGAGTGGAGCTTCAGAGTGGAGCTTCAGAGTGGAGCTTCAGAGTGGAGCTTCAGAGCGGAGCTTCAGAGCGGAGCTTCAGAGTGCAGAGTGGAGCTTCAGAGCGCGGAGTGGAGCTTCAGAGCGGAGCTTCAGAGTGCAGAGTGGAGCTTCAGAGTGGAGCTTTAGAGTGCAGAGTGGAGCTTCAGAGTGGAGCTTTAGAGTGCAGAGTGGAGCTTCAGAGTGCAGAGTGGAGCTTCAGAGTGGAGCTTCAGAGTGCAGAGTGGAGCTTCAGAGTGCAGCTTCAGAGTGGAGCTTCAGAGTGGAGCTTCAGAGTGGAGCTTCAGAGTGGAGCTTCAGAGTGGAGCTTCAGAGTGGAGCTTCAGAGTGGAGCTTCAGAGTGGAGCTTCAGAGTGGAGAGTGGAGCTTCAGAGTGGAGCTTCAGAGTGCAGAGTGGAGCTTCAGAGTGGAGCTTCAGAGTGCAGAGTGGAGCTTCAGAGTGGAGCTTCAGAGTGGAGCTTCAGAGTGGAGCTTCAGAGTGGAGCTTCAGAGTGGAGCTTCAGAGTGCAGAGTGGAGCTTCAGAGTGGAGCTTCAGAGTGCAGAGTGGAGCTTCAGAGTGGAGCTTTAGAGTGCAGAGTGGAGCTTCAGAGTGGAGCTTCAGAGTGGAGCTTCAGAGTGGAGCTTCAGAGTGGAGCTTCAGAGTGGAGCTTCAGAGTGGAGCTTCAGAGTGGAGCTTCAGAGTGGAGCTTTAGAGTGCAGCTTCAGAGTGCAGCTTCAGAGTGCAGAGTGGAGCTTCAGAGTGGAGCTTCAGAGTGCAGAGTGGAGCTTCAGAGTGGAGCTTCAGAGTGCAGAGTGGAGCTTCAGAGTGGAGCTTTAGAGTGCAGAGTGGAGCTTCAGAGTGGAGCTTCAGAGTGGAGCTTCAGAGTGGAGCTTCAGAGTGGAGCTTCAGAGTGGAGCTTTAGAGTGCAGCTTCAGAGTGCAGCTTCAGAGTGCAGCTTCAGAGTGCAGCTTCAGAGTGCAGCTTCAGAGTGGAGCTTCAGAGTGGAGCTTCAGAGTGGAGCTTCAGAGTGCAGAGTGGAGCTTCAGAGTGGAGCTTCAGAGTGCAGAGTGGAGCTTCAGAGTGGAGCTTCAGAGTGGAGCTTCAGAGTGCAGAGTGGAGCTTCAGAGTGGAGCTTCAGAGTGCAGAGTGGAGCTTCAGAGTGCAGAGTGGAGCTTCAGAGTGCAGAGTGGAGCTTCAGAGTGCAGAGTGGAGCTTCAGAGTGGAGCTTCAGAGTGGAGCTTCAGAGTGGAGCTTCAGAGTGGAGCTTCAGAGTGGAGCTTCAGAGTGGAGCTTCAGAGTGGAGCTTCAGAGTGGAGCTTCAGAGTGGAGCTTCAGAGTGCAGAGTGGAGCTTCAGAGTGGAGCTTCAGAGTGCAGAGTGGAGCTTCAGAGTGGAGCTTCAGAGTGCAGAGTGGAGCTTCAGAGTGGAGCTTCAGAGTGCAGAGTGGAGCTTCAGAGTGGAGCTTCAGAGTGGAGCTTCAGAGTGGAGCTTCAGAGTGGAGCTTCAGAGCTTCAGAGTGGAGCTTCAGAGTGGAGCTTCAGAGTGGAGCTTCAGAGTGGAGCTTCAGAGTGGAGCTTCAGAGTGGAGCTTCAGAGTGGAGCTTCAGAGTGCAGAGTGGAGCTTCAGAGTGGAGCTTCAGAGTGGAGCTTCAGAGTGGAGCTTCAGAGTGGAGCTTCAGAGTGGAGCTTCAGAGTGGAGCTTCAGAGTGGAGCTTCAGAGTGGAGCTTCAGAGTGGAGCTTCAGAGTGGAGCTTCAGAGTGGAGCTTCAGAGTGGAGCTTCAGAGCTTCAGAGTGGAGCTTCAGAGTGGAGCTTCAGAGTGGAGCTTCAGAGTGGAGCTTCAGAGTGGAGCTTCAGAGTGGAGCTTCAGAGTGGAGCTTCAGAGTGCAGAGTGGAGCTTCAGAGTGGAGCTTCAGAGTGGAGCTTCAGAGTGGAGCTTCAGAGTGGAGCTTCAGAGTGGAGCTTCAGAGTGGAGCTTCAGAGTGGAGCTTCAGAGTGGAGCTTCAGAGTGGAGCTTCAGAGTGGAGCTTCAGAGTGGAGCTTCAGAGTGGAGCTTCAGAGTGCAGAGTGGAGCTTCAGAGTGCAGAGTGGAGCTTCAGAGTGCAGAGTGGAGCTTCAGAGTGGAGCTTTAGAGTACAGAGTGGAGCTTCAGAGTGGAGCTTCAGAGTGGAGCTTCAGAGTGGAGCTTTAGAGTGCAGCTTCAGAGTGCAGCTTCAGAGTGCAGCTTCAGAGTGCAGCTTCAGAGTGGAGCTTCAGAGTGGAGCTTCAGAGTGGAGCTTCAGAGTAGAGCTTCAGAGTGGAGCTTCAGAGTGGAGCTTCAGAGTGGAGCTTCAGAGTGGAGCTTCAGAGTGGAGCTTCAGAGTGGAGCTTCAGAGTGGAGCTTCAGAGTGGAGCTTCAGAGTGCAGAGTGGAGCTTCAGAGTGGAGCTTCAGAGTGGAGCTTCAGAGTGGAGCTTCAGAGTGGAGCTTCAGAGTGGAGCTTCAGAGTGGAGCTTCAGAGTGGAGCTTCAGAGTGGAGCTTCAGAGTGGAGCTTCAGAGTGGAGCTTCAGAGTGGAGCTTCAGAGTGCAGAGTGGAGCTTCAGAGTGGAGCTTCAGAGTGCAGAGTGGAGCTTCAGAGTGGAGCTTCAGAGTGCAGAGTGGAGCTTCAGAGTGGAGCTTCAGAGTGCAGAGTGGAGCTTCAGAGTGCAGAGTGGAGCTTCAGAGTGCAGAGTGGAGCTTCAGAGTGCAGAGTGGAGCTTCAGAGTGCAGAGTGGAGCTTCAGAGTGGAGCTTCAGAGTGCAGAGTGGAGCTTCAGAGTGGAGCTTCAGAGTGCAGAGTGGAGCTTCAGAGTGGAGCTTCAGAGTGCAGAGTGGAGCTTCAGAGTGGAGCTTCAGAGTGCAGAGTGGAGCTTCAGAGTGGAGAGTGGAGCTTCAGAGTGCAGAGTGGAGCTTCAGAGTGCAGAGTGGAGCTTCAGAGTGGAGCTTTAGAGTGCAGAATGGAGCTTCAGAGTGGAGCTTCAGAGTGGAGCTTCAGAGTGGAGCTTCAGAGTGGAGCTTCAGAGTGCAGAGTGGAGCTTCAGAGTGGAGCTTCAGAGTGGAGCTTCAGAGTGGAGCTTCAGAGTGGAGCTTCAGAGTGGAGCTTCAGAGTGGAGCTTCAGAGTGGAGCTTCAGAGTGGAGCTTCAGAGTGGAGCTTCAGAGTGGAGCTTCAGAGTGGAGCTTCAGAGTGGAGCTTCAGAGTGGAGCTTCAGAGTGCAGAGTGGAGCTTCAGAGTGCAGAGTGGAGCTTCAGAGTGGAGCTTCAGAGTGCAGAGTGGAGCTTCAGAGTGGAGCTTCAGAGTGGAGCTTCAGAGTGGAGCTTCAGAGTGGAGCTTCAGAGTGGAGCTTTAGAGTGGAGCTTCAGAGTGGAGCTTTAGAGTGCAGCTTCAGAGTGGAGCTTTAGAGTGCAGCTTTAGAGTGGAGCTTTAGAGTGCAGCTTTAGAGTGGAGCTTCAGAGTGGAGCTTCAGAGTGGAGCTTCAGAGTGGAGCTTCAGAGTGGAGCTTCAGAGTGGAGCTTCAGAGTGCAGAGTGGAGCTTCAGAGTGGAGCTTCAGAGTGCAGAGTGGAGCTTCAGAGTGGAGCTTCAGAGTGCAGAGTGGAGCTTCAGAGTGGAGCTTCAGAGTGCAGAGTGGAGCTTCAGAGTGGAGCTTCAGAGTGCAGAGTGGAGCTTCAGAGTGGAGCTTCAGAGTGCAGAGTGGAGCTTCAGAGTGTAGAGTGGAGCTTCAGAGTGCAGAGTGGAGCTTCAGAGTGCAGAGTGGAGCTTCAGAGTGGAGCTTTAGAGTGCAGAGTGGAGCTTCAGAGTGGAGCTTCAGAGTGGAGCTTCAGAGTGGAGCTTCAGAGTGGAGCTTCAGAGTGGAGCTTCAGAGTGGAGCTTCAGAGTGGAGCTTCAGAGTGGAGCTTCAGAGTGGAGCTTCAGAGTGGAGCTTCAGAGTGCAGAGTGGAGCTTCAGAGTGCAGAGTGGAGCTTCAGAGTGGAGCTTCAGAGTGCAGAGTGGAGCTTCAGAGTGGAGCTTCAGAGTGCAGAGTGGGGCTTCAGAGTGGAGCTTCAGAGTGCAGAGTGGAGCTTCAGAGTGCAGAGTGGAGCTTCAGAGTGGAGCTTCAGAGTGGAGCTTCAGAGTGGAGCTTCAGAGTGGAGCTTCAGAGTGGAGCTTCAGAGTGGAGCTTCAGAGTGGAGCTTCAGAGTGGAGCTTCAGAGTGGAGCTTCAGAGTGCAGAGTGGAGCTTCAGAGTGCAGAGTGGAGCTTCAGAGTGCAGAGTGGAGCTTCAGATTGGAGCTTCAGAGTGCAGAGTGGAGCTTCAGAGTGCAGAGTGGAGCTTCAGAGTGCAGAGTGGAGCTTCAGAGTGCAGAGTGGAGCTTCAGAGTGGAGCTTCAGAGTGGAGCTTCAGAGTGGAGCTTCAGAGTGGAGCTTCAGAGTGCAGAGTGGAGCTTCAGAGTGGAGCTTCAGAGTGCAGAGTGGAGCTTCAGAGTGCAGAGTGGAGCTTCAGAGTGCAGAGTGGAGCTTCAGAGTGGAGCTTCAGAGTGCAGAGTGGAGCTTCAGAGTGGAGCTTCAGAGTGGAGCTTCAGAGTGGAGCTTCAGAGTGGAGCTTCAGAGTGGAGCTTCAGAGTGGAGCTTCAGAGTGGAGCTTCAGAGTGGAGCTTTAGAGTGCAGAGTGGAGCTTCAGAGTGGAGCTTTAGAGTGCAGAGTGGAGCTTCAGAGTGGAGCTTTAGAGTGCAGAGTGGAGCTTCAGAGTGGAGCTTTAGAGTGCAGAGTGGAGCTTCAGAGTGGAGCTTTAGAGTGCAGAGTGGAGCTTCAGAGTGGAGCTTCAGAGTGGAGCTTCAGAGTGCAGAGTGGAGCTTCAGAGTGGAGCTTCAGAGTGCAGAGTGGAGCTTCAGAGTGCAGAGTGGAGCTTCAGAGTGCAGAGTGGAGCTTCAGAGTGGAGCTTTAGAGTGCAGAGTGGAGCTTCAGAGTGGAGCTTTAGAGTGCAGAGTGGAGCTTCAGAGTGGAGCTTCAGAGTGGAGCTTCAGAGTGGAGCTTCAGAGTGGAGCTTCAGAGTGCAGAGTGGAGCTTCAGAGTGCAGAGTGGAGCTTCAGAGTGCAGAGTGGAGCTTCAGAGTGGATCTTCAGAGTGCAGAGTGGGGCTTCAGAGTGGAGCTTCAGAGTGCAGAGTGGAGCTTCAGAGTGGAGCTTCAGAGTGCAGAGTGGAGCTTCAGAGTGGAGCTTCAGAGTGGAGCTTCAGAGTGGAGCTTCAGAGTGGAGCTTCAGAGTGGAGCTTCAGAGTGGAGCTTCAGAGTGGAGCTTCAGAGTGGAGCTTCAGAGTGGAGCTTTAGAGTGCAGAGTGGAGCTTCAGAGTGGAGCTTTAGAGTGCAGAGTGGAGCTTCAGAGTGGAGCTTCAGAGTGGAGCTTTAGAGTGCAGAGTGGAGCTTCAGAGTGGAGCTTCAGAGTGCAGAGTGGAGCTTCAGAGTGGAGCTTCAGAGTGCAGAGTGGAGCTTCAGAGTGGAGCTTCAGAGTGCAGAGTGGAGCTTCAGAGTGGAGCTTCAGAGTGCAGAGTGGAGCTTCAGAGTGCAGAGTGGAGCTTCAGAGTGCAGAGTGGAGCTTCAGAGTGGAGCTTTAGAGTGCAGAGTGGAGCTTCAGAGTGGAGCTTCAGAGTGGAGCTTCAGAGTGGAGCTTCAGAGTGGAGCTTCAGAGTGGAGCTTCAGAGTGGAGCTTCAGAGTGGAGCTTCAGAGTGCAGAGTGGAGCTTCAGAGTGCAGAGTGGAGCTTCAGAGTGGATCTTCAGAGTGCAGAGTGGGGCTTCAGAGTGGAGCTTCAGAGTGCAGAGTGGAGCTTCAGAGTGGAGCTTCAGTGTGCAGAGTGGAGCTTCAGAGTGGAGCTTCAGAGTGCAGAGTGGAGCTTCAGAGTGGAGCTTCAGAGTGCAGAGTGGAGCTTCAGAGTGGAGCTTCAGAGTGGAGCTTCAGAGTGGAGCTTCAGAGTGGAGCTTCAGAGTGGAGTTTCAGAGTGGAGCTTCAGAGTGGAGCTTCAGAGTGGAGCTTCAGAGTGGAGCTTCAGAGTGGAGCTTCAGAGTGGAGCTTCAGAGTGGAGCTTCAGAGTGGAGCTTCACTCTCTTGGGGCCGCCTGGCCATGCCTACGCCTGATCCGAAACGGTTTAAAGAGACCTCGTCCTGATCTGTCCGACCCCCACAGAGCGGTCGCACTTTAATTCTTCTACAGCTGTCAGACTTCTATCGCGCCTGCCCCCCTCCCCTCCCCTCACTCTTTCCAGGAGCTGTCAGCCGCTTCTAGGAGCTGCCGCACACTGCACCGTGGGCAGAGCTGGGAGACGCGCCACAGATCTGCCAGACCACCCCTACCCGGAGCTGTCTTTTTCCAGGGATCTCAAGAGCCCTGATTTCCCCGCCAGTGCCTCCAGAACCCTCAACCCCTTCGCCGTAAGCCCCCTCCCCAACCAGCATGCCAGACCCTTCTCATGAATGTCAGACTCCCTGTCACTCAATTCCCATTCCCCCTGCCCCGTCATTTATGTCAGCTCCCCTGTGCTAGAGTCCAGGACCGCGCACGCCCTCAGTCCGTAGCTGAGACCCCATCCTACAGACACAAGACCCCCGCTCCGAGATGTCCGATAAAAACTATTTAAAAAAAAAAACACACTAGCAAGGCACCCTCTGGAGCGGCCTCCTTTCTAAAAGTGTCAAACCTCCCACATCAGCCTGGCCCCGCTCCTAGTTATCGGAAATGACTCTTAGAACTTTAACACCCCAAATGCAGCTCAGGCCCCCAAAAGATGACACACAAACCCTCCCCAGGACTGTCAGAAACACTCACGAGTGGCCAGACGCGTCTCCCCTTGCTGTCAGACACCCCAAAGCTGTGAAACCACCGCCGCCCCCCAGACACACACACACACACACGTCCGCCCCCTCTGAGCTACTAAGGGACAGCTCCTAGGCGCACGTGCCACGCCCCTGCCACCCCCGCAACATAAATATTAACCCTTCATTGCCCCGCCTCCTGCTCGCCAAGTCATGCGGGTTCACGGGCCGTGTCCTTACCTGCTCTGTCCCAGAGGGGCTGTCGGTGGCCGGGTCCAGTGCACACGGGGTTCAGGGTTTGAAGGGGTGGGGGGGGGCTTCAGGCCAGCCCGGTCACGCCGCAGCTCCGGGGGCTGCCGCCCCTGCTCAGCTGCAGTCAGTGGTGGCTGGTGAGATTTTAAAGTGGTGGGGCGTAACCCTTCCGTGGGAGATGCACCGTGACGAGGGAGTGTAGCAAGCAAGCCCGAACAGCTTAAGGGGGGTTCGGGGAAAATTTCGAAAAATGAGTGGGCAAATGGTGCATTTTCAAGCAAATTTGAGAAGCAAGAAGGCTAATAAAGTAATTGTGAAAGTGCAGTTATTCCATTAATAAAGGGATGTAATATAGAAGCTGCTCCTTCAGTATAACCACAGAGCTTCATAACAGACTTCCAGAAACAAAGCTGAGAACCTCACAGAATTATTTTATTTAAACTGCAAACAACTAAACACACAACTTAAGAAGATTAGAGCCACTCGCCTTTGAGAATCAGATCATACCACCACAACTGGCATGAGTATGGATATCTGAGCAACAGTTATCGACCAGAATTAATTGAGGTTACAAACAACTGATACCTGTGATTGATTGTGCAATGTGCACAATCAATGTGCATCACAAATAAGGAACGCCCGTTTCACTCTTTTCATAAATGAAAACATTTTAGTCAATCGGAAAGGTATTTCTGGGCTGCCAAGAGTTTTTGTACACCCTAAAAGAACCAATCGATCCTGTAAACGAACGGTTTAACACATTAGAGGTGTACTGATGCACACTTGTGAAGCACAAATCTACCTACACAAAGTAAAGGAGCACTGTACGCTGGTGGCGCTGCAGTGTGTCAAAAACTTGATCATGAGGCCCTCAATCTGTGTCCCCCACACGCGTCCCTTTGGCTATTGTCTGTCCAGGCAGCGCCTCCTCCCTGTCTGTGATCACACCTGGAGAGAAGCGCTAGAGAGGCCAGTTGGCTGCAGTTACCACCAGTCTGGACGCGTGCCCCTGTGCTGCGCAGTTGTATTTCATCATTGCTTCTGTACATTGCAAGGTTTGTCTGTCTCGCTGTCTGTCCATCCGTCTCAGACTGTCACCTCCTCCCACTCTGCACGGGGCTGCATGTGGCCCATTTTATCAGCTTTTATGATGTGGCAGTATCTGAACCCAGTTGCTGCTGCGCTAAAATAAAGATTATTTTTGTGAAGAGAAGAGCTAAATTAGCTAACTTCAAAAATAGCGCTGTTGTGAAGCGGCGCTGAAAGCGGAAAGTGTAAAGGAAGCGCCCCGAGCCGGATTTAGAGAGGGACACGCTGAAGGAACAAGGGACAGAGTCCCCAGAAGTGCTGCCTGCATCCAGCCATGCGAGGAGGGTGTGGGAGCCTCTCCTTGAACTCGGTGTTCAAGAGAACACTTTGTTTTCCTTCGAAAGCGCTTCACTCAACGCGATGGTGGCAGGTGAACAGCGGGCCTAGCACCATCATCTCTTTTCTTCTGTTTGATCACATGTGTTTCATCCATTCCTCCCGCTTTTTTTCACCCCGGTCCCTTTCCTCATTCCCTTTTCGTCCCTCTCTCCTACTATCCGTCTTCTCCTGGACATTCTCTCCTTCCCTCCCACCCCCTCTATTCTTCTTTCACCTTTTTTATTAATAAAAAAAAAAGTGTCCAGCCCTCGAGAACATCCAGCTCGCACTGCGACTAGGCAAGCAAAGAGGACCTCGTCTTTTACTACAGTACATAACAACAGAACAAATGTCCTACCTTTCACTTCTCACGCATTAGTAGTTAGCGCCGCCCTCGATGTCTTCCGACGACCACGACACAGCAGACAGTGCAGTGCAGACAAAGGAAAGCACCAGGCAACGAGGCAGCCAGCCATGCGGTCCACCACTCTCCTTCGTGTCGTGACTCACGCTAAGTTCTACTTTCACTTACTTGTTGTTGTCTGGTACGCCACGCACTGTAACGTCCCGACAGCGTAGGGAAATGGCCAATCACATCGACTTGGCTGGATATAGCCATATGTGATTGGCCATACAGTGCGGCCCTCAGCAGAGCAGCCAACACCCACGCGCGGCACCATCCTGCTGCAGCAGCCAATCCCGGCGCAGCGTTAACACCACCACTGCGCCAGGATTGGCTACCGAGCAGGTACTATTCTGCCCATAATGAGACTGGGGCCCCGGGTCCCTGGCTGTGTCTCTGAATGCCGTAGGGGGTGGGGGGGAGGTCTGCCAGTTGTACGCATGCGCTGACCAGTCGAAATATGAAGTACTCCTGGATTTCGTATGCGCAGTCACCCTGCTGCTTCTGTCAGTGCTATTCTGCTCTGCTCTGGCTGCCTGTCACTCTCTGCCGCAGCCCCGCCCCCCAAGGCCGTCGGCCCACTTCCTTATGTTATGGCATGCCCGATTCTGACGGCGTTGTCCCGTGGCCGGTAGCGCGCAGTGGGTGCCATTTGATTTGACAAAATCATTTCTTTAATGCATCTTGGGCAGTGCGGTCGTCCATAGCTAGTGGGGCAACGCCCCAACGCCCCCAATGGACGCACCGCCACTGGTCAGTCCTGCTCGCCCCCTCTCCACCAAAGCTGCATGGCTGGCTGCTGCAGGAGAGAGCGGCCCGGTGCCTCCAGTCCAACACCCCCGCCGGCCGGCTCTCACTCCACCTTGAACGCCTGGTGGTCCCCTCCTTCAGATCCCGCCCCCACTGGGGCTGCTTTTGAAAATTCGGGGGTGCAGAGTGCTGTTTTCTGCTCTTCTCGCCCTTTCCAGCCTCCTCTGCTCAGTGTGTGTCAGGGGCAGAGGAGATCATGAGACAGCCCTGCCAGCTCCCGCCCGCTCCTCCCAGCCTGGTCTGGGCCAACTCCCATTGGCATTTTTGAGGTCTAAGCTACATCTTACTGGTAAGACAACTGTTAACAATATACAGGTGAGAATTTTGAAAAGGTACTCACGTTATTTAAAAATCAATGTGTGGGAGGAAAATTGTTTTCTTCTTTAAAAATCAATGAGAGTTTCTGGAAAGGCACTTTTCTGTACATACTGTTTTTGAAGATGAACTGGGTTTCTCCCTTCCTTCCGTCTTTGTCAGCTTTAATATCCGCAGCTGACCCTTTACCTTTGTGCAAGGCAACGTGATCACAGGACAGTTCATGATTGTCCCACCTCCATGTCTATTCATCACACTGTCAACATCTCAATTATTTTAGCCAACTTGAGTTTGTTACAGCACACATACCATTGTCCTGAAGCTTCTCTATCCCACCCAATGCTGTGCCTCTTTCTCTTTTGACTTTATTCAAATGTCTTATTTCCAAATAATATGTAAATGTGAATCCAGTATTTGTAAAGCGCACCGCTACCCGGAGGCATCCCGGCGCTGGGGGCCATTGGGAAGATTAAGCAAGCTATTGCCCAGAATCACATGGTGCTGGGCAGACCCCTGCCGCCTAGCCCGGGGATCGAACCATAATCCTCTTACTCACAAATAGCGCGAGGACGTGAATTACTTTTGGAGGTGTCTCTGGAGGAGGAGAACTTTGAGGTCCCTTTTGAAGGCCTGGGAAGAGGCAGTGGTCCAGAGCTTTTTTTTGTCCTCTCGCGGTTTGTAAATACAAAACATATTGCATTACAAATGCTATAGGTATCACATTTGCGAAAGTTATAACTATTGGCATTGTAAATGACGAAGCTATTAATTTAGCTATTTAAAAAAAAAGAAACATAAATAAAAACTTTGCCATTTACAATACCAATAGCTCAAACTTTCCTAATGCGAGACCTATTGCATTGCAAATGCTTGTTTAGAAGGTAATGTTCTTAATGGGATGTTCCTAAGAAGATACAGTCAAGTATGTAGTAACAAATCCATGTCAAGTCCCCTCTTTTAATGTATTTAATATTACTTATAGTTGGCTATCCGGACTTTTCTGGCATGTTTCACATTTTGTGGAAGCAGTTAAGTTTCCTGTGTATTTGTATTGTGATGTTGAAAGTAGTTGCCAGCAGGAATAAAACTGAAATATTTCATGTCACAGACGTGGGCTCGGCAACAAAACTGAATTTTGGGATTAAAGTGAACAGAGTGCGTGCATTCAAGCTGCTGTGCGTTGCTAATTAAGAGGGTTGCGTGGATTACAATGCACTTGAGTTTGGCCAAAAGGAAAGCGGATCTCTCCGCATCAGTGCTGGAAACCTTCAAAACACTAACTCCGCATTCAGAAGTCGCTCTAGAAGGGAGGTCCCCAATTTAATATCGAAGGCGTAATTGATGTTGGGTGCATCTTTGAGTGACTGTAACTTGCAGCCTTGAGAACTGAACACATTTTCCCTGTCTTATTTCCAAATATGCAACTAGGTGGCAAGAAAAGATTTTTTCCAAACAACAGGAATATACTAATAGTCTAAAATATTTAAATTAAGCGGCCTCCAATAATGAGATGAATTGTGCAGTTGTTCTGCTAGCGACCTTGATTAATTATTTGATGGCGGAAAGCATGTGAGCTGAAATGGTCCAAGATGAAAGACCATCTTTATCAAATTACTTCAATCACCTAAACTATGAAGAACAATTATATTCTGCTAAATAAACTTCTTCTTTTTCAGTCATTTCACGTAGTTTTCCAGGGGAGCCAAAAAAAACCTGTCCAGTACCAGACACCTTCTGTGACTGGGGGTGAATGGTTGACAGTGATCAGCATTCCATCCATCATCTTTTTGTGTTGCTATAGTTGCCTTAAGTGGGAAGGGTTTGCCCAGATGTGGCTCCCGTGCTTGCTATGATACTGGATTAAAACTAGTCTGGCTGATGAGGGGTGATACCCCGCAACCAGTCCCAGCCTGCTTGTTTTCCGGTCCATATAGGACCTGGTCTGGCAGTTAGGTCTGGACTGTGCCAATGGGGCACAGGGTCAAGACTGATTTGCATATGGCTGGGTCCAAACTGGGGTGGCATGGTGATCAAAAAAACGACGGAGGTAACGCAGATCCATGACTGGGGTGAATGTTTGACAATTGTCAGCATTCCGTCCATCATCTTTTTGTGTTGCTATGGTGAATAATTTAGGTAGCACATTGTTTATCAAGCCTGTCAGATAATCTTTTGAATCTATCTGCAGGAGATATAGTGAGCACGCCTACCACCCGCCTTCCCCCCACTGAAGTCCCAAAGGCAGCACACAGAAACATTGGTGTCCTATAGTGAATTAGAGTTTATGGGCTATTTTTTGCAAACCATGTGTTCAGCAATTATCATAATAGTAAACTCTGCAGATATTAAACCAAGAATATAGTGCACACTAAATCGACCCCAAACATTGTTCATTGCACATTCCTTACATTAGTCTAAATTCCCCAAATATATTTTGTTAAACTGCCTTGTAGTTTCATGTGTTGCTTCATGGTTGTCGAAGCGTTTAAAGCTCCCAGCCTGCCTGTTTGCAGTAGGCCTAAAATTGGGCCCCAAGTTGACAGCATCTCTCCCCAGCAACGTGTAAGCCTGCTAGGATCTTTTATATTCTACTAGCTTACCCGTCGCGCGTTGCTGCGATCTCAGAAGAAAGGAAATTTAAGATAACTTGTTATGATAACATTCAATTTACATTGTGTCATTTTTATTGAAACGTATTCATTTTAATATGGAAAACATTTGAAAGTGTTCAATTCTGTTTATTTATTCGAGTGCTTGTGGATACACAGTATTTTTTTTCTTTTCGTCTGGTGCGTACACAAATAAATCAGAAGGTTTTCGGAAGCGTGAGCTAGCCACATACAGTTGTCCATGTTAGAAGCACAGATTCTCCAAATGTAGTCCACACACTTGCAGCGATTGTCCTTGTGCTTTGTTGATGGTCATTGCAAAAGCGAGTCGCACCGTAAACTGTAAACGATCAGTATTGGAAAGATTATGAGGGCCCTGGGGTGTCGGGAGCCGATATTTAACACATTTTTCTTTTTTTTTTGGGCAGAAACCTTCGCGGGAGTGTACTCAACAACTTTTAACAATTTTTTTATTTTTTTTGCCAGAAACCTTTGTGGGAGTGTACTCAACAACTTCCTAAAGTTTCATGGCGATCGGATGAATGGTGAAGTAATGCATAAAGGACAAACAGACATACTATTGTTTTTATATATTTAGATTGGCGGGTTAAAGCATCTGTGGGTAGGCTCCCAAAACGATGATTAGTGGAGCCTACTAGTATGGTTAAATTGTCTGGGGCCCAAATGTATTTTTGCTTGTGGGTATATGGCTCTCTTTTTTCACCTGCAAGAAACTTTCTTTCAGTTGCATCTGGTCAAAATAATTGTGTTCAGCGGATGCCCCTACCTACGGCTGCTGATGGGACCATCTTCGTCTTACCACTAAATAAAATTGACTGATGATTAAGTAGTGAGCCTATAAAACAGCACTCTGTGATTTTGTGGAACCTTGCTGGGTTAAGAAGTTAAGATTGGCAAATTGTCTTGGATGAGCAGTTTCGTTCCTTGAAAATGTTTTCATGGGACATGGTCTTTATTTATTTAAGAGTTTTATATAGTGCTAACTAGACCTAAGGTATCAGGGCACTTTATAACAGTAAATGTTCGTATCAAAGATAAGAAGTATAGACAGAACAGCTGAGACACATCATATAAAATCAACTGTTGGGCATAAGGGAGGAAGAATAATAAGGGAGATGACCCACTATTTGGGATACCGAAGACCGAGCCAGTGATTTTTGTTTGTGGTCTTTAGGCGCAATTAGGAGTAGAGTGTTTGAGCTTCTTAGGTTTCTTGTCTGACCTGCCTTTTTTAGTTTTGAGGCCAGTTGAGCTGGTTTCCCAGGGTGAAGGGCTTTGTGAGTAAGACCAGCAGTTCTGAAGCTGCAGCGAGCTTCAGTCAGGAGCCACTTCAGTTCTTTTCAGGCAAGTGGTTATGTGGTCATAATAATTTTATTCCTGTGACCCTCCTGGCTACTGCATTAAAAGTGGTTCTAAAGGATGAAAAGTGGCGATTTAGCTGTGCCTGGGAGGGTGACATTCCCTTAGTCTAATCTAGACAGCACCATAGCTTTAGTGGCATATTTAAGATCATTTGGCGGTAAGTAGGGTTTGATTTTTTTCAGAAGTTTCATCTAACATGAAAAAAAAGAGTCCCTGAAGAAAAAAGTTTGTCTAGATCGAACTGGTAAAGGGGGCGAGAGCCCAAGGCAGTCCTTCAAAGAGAGGAGAGGGCAGTCTACGACTCCGCCTCAAAATTGTGCTCACCATGCTTTCTCAGTGTATTCCGATGGGGGCTGGGTGGACTGGGCCAGTGGACAGCAAGGAAATGACTGATTCTCTCTCATTCACCATAGTTGCTTTTTCCGACTTGTGGGGGGATGAGGACGTCCTGACTCTTTGCCAGCAGGGCTGGGTGTGACTCGACCACTCTAGGGACCTGCGTTGTGTCTTCGGGGACATGGGCTTTGCAATTTCCAGGATATCCTTGGCCTCTTGAAGGGAGCAAATCTGTTGCAACTTGCCCTCATATCGGAAGATGATCCGGAAAGGATGACCCCAGGAGTAAGCAATACCTTTGTCTTTCCGGTGAAGCGTAAACGGTCGAAATTCCTGGCGTTTGTACAGGGTGGTGGCCCAAAGGTCCTGGAATAGTGTTGGGAAATGACCGCGAAAATGCAAGGGATGTGCAGCTCTTGCCTTTTTTATTATCAGTTCCTTCAGCTGAAAGTTGTGCACGCATACTAAGATGTCTGGTGGCAGAGCCTTGCCACTTCTCTGCAGTCCTACCCGGTATGCCCTGTCAATCTAGATTTCGGCTGAGTGGTCGTCGCCCAACAACTGGCGAAAGAGGGCTGAGACAAACTCCTTAATCTCCTCACCCTATGCCCTGACTTCACACCTCTGATGCGCACATTTGAGCGGCAGGAGCGATGTTCCAAGTCTTCCGCCTGGCCCTGTCATTCAATATGCTGCTCCTTGAGCTGGAGGTTTTCTTGCTGCATCATTTCAAGTTCTTCGCCCAGTCTGTTTTCGTGTTCTGCAAGAGTCACCACCCGCTCACCTATTTCCTCAACATCGCGCTTTACTTCTTTGAGGTCAGCTGAGAGTTGTCCCTTGAGTTCTTGAAGGTCTTCACGTAAAGATGTGAACAGCACAGTCATGAAGGCTTTTGTAGCTGGGGCATCCGCTCCCACCTGCCCTCCCTGTAGTCCCTCCACGTCTTGGCCCATATTTTCAGTGGCTCACTGGTGGACTGCTTCAGGAGCATCTCCTTAACAGAACGCTCCTTTTTCAGTAATGCGCTTGCCATTGTTCCAGCTACAGTGCAGCTTGTGTATAGCAGTCCTTAGGGCGCTTGCTCTTAACGCCGTTAAGATCCTGGTTCCCGGCTAGGACGAGTTGCTGGCTGTGGGGGTCAGCTCCCTCTTCCTGACCAGACTGCACGCTCCTGGACCCAGCACTTCGGTAGGTGTTGGCACCAAGTAGATGTATCACACAGGGCCGCTGTCCCAGACCATCATCGCGGGGATCTCGTGACAGCTATAGAAGGACCCACTGCTGGCGAAGGGCCCTGTTCACCACTTGCGAAAGGGGCCAGGGTTATGTCCTCAGGCGTACTGCTCATTCAGTTTGCACTCTGAAAGCTTAAGCTCTGGAAACATTTAGGGGTCCCTTCTCGACCAGACTCGCTCGGCAGCAATGAGGGCGTCGCACCTCAATGTCTGGTTGCTCAAGTCTGAGCTGAGTAAGTATGGCGCTTGCCCCAGTCACATCCGCACGTTGCTGCTCTCCCCCCTCGGGGGCCCGGAGTCCTCCCATACTTCCGTGGGCACTCTGCTCCTCTCCTAGGGGAGCCCAGGGCCCAGGGGCATTTCTTGGATTCCCCCCACGCACTGCACTTACCGTCTGGACACCACCTCTATCGTGCAGTAGGTGCCGTGGGGGAGCTGTTGGTGTATCCCTGCACTCCTAGGGACTGGTCTGCCTTCCGCTACAGATTAGGTGCCTACAGGATCTCCGGCTCCTCTGTCCAGTAGTGCTGGCGCTAGGGACCCGCCGCTGGTACCTCCCACGGGTCCTATCAGGCACTGCAACGGAGCTCCTTCGCCTGCTCCCTGGTCCTCTGCTCTTCTGGTGCCGGGGGGCCTCCCCACAGTCTTGCGCAGCTCAGAGCCGCACTGTGCTCACAGATTCTCAGGCAACGGACCCTCCTCCTCCACGGGACCGACTTTGCTTATCCGGCGCCCAGGCCACATGGCACAGCCCCTGCCGATTATTTCATGGGCCACCCCTCACTTACGTTTGTCCAGCTCTCCGCGGGAAAGGTTCAGTACAGGAGGGGTCGGAGATCGCCTCTGGCCGCCGTTACCGCCCAGATTGCCGTGCTGCAGGTCGCCGCCCACGCGTCACACCAGGTAGCTCGCAACCCTGTCGCTCGTTCTGGGGCCTACTGTGCTGGTTCCCTGGGCTCTCCGCTCCTCCAGGGGGCTCAATGGTCTTCTGGAGCCCAGTCCTCAACCTAGGGCCAAGCCGTAGAGCAGGCGATTGCAATGCGACTGCTTGGCGGAGCCAGAGAAACGGCAAAACGCGTCTTATTCGGCCACCATCTTGGCTACGCCCCTCGAGGTGTGCAGTTTAAGGTAAATTATATTATCACTTATAATCGTCTTTTGAAAAAAGATATTTTATTCAAAAAAGAAAACGTCTTGGTTCTACTCAACGGAACCATTTGTAGTTCACAGTGCTATTACCCAAGTTCCGAGGGACAAAGGGTCAGCCCATTGATCTCAATACTACCCTGTACAACAGCCAGCCACGTCCTTTTGGGGAAGGAGTCATGAAACCCAAAGAGGACATGGGAACCATACCCAGCAAGCTGCAAAGTCGCCTGCGCCCACTGGCTGCTGCAGCCGCCAAGATTCTTTAGTGTGCCCTTCACCTAGCACATACATTCTGTGGAAGGCAGTATCTAACATCCAGCATTATATCGGACCTGTGGGTGCTTCAGATAGTGCAGAAGGAGTATTCTCTACCATTCGTGGTCCCCTTGTAACCTTTATCACCATCTCAAGAAAACCTTGCGTAGGGCCATCTCGCTTTACTCTGACAGGAAGTGCAGGCCCTCTTGGCTAAGCGGGTCATTGAGAGGGTGCTGTGCCAGAGAGAGGGTGTGTTTGCTATTCCTGCTACTTCCCGGTACAGAAAAGGGATGCAGGCATCTGCTCAAATTTGTCCTCAAATTACTTTTTGCAGAAAGAGAAGTTCAAACTGCTCACATTGGCTGAAGTTATGTCTGTCCTGGAGACTGGATGGTAGCATTGGACTTGCAGAATACCTACATGCATGTGCCCATCCTGCCCGCCCAAAGACATTAACCTGTGGTTCATGGTGAGAGAGAACATTATAAGTTCACTGTGCTCCCTTTTGGCCTCACCAGTGCCCATGTTCACTAAGGTGATCGCGGTGGTTGCAGCACATCTGCTGTTAGGAATTCCAGTTTTCCCCCTACCTTGACGATTGGTTGTTGAAGGTGGGCTCGGCCCGGACAATTGTCTCCCACCTCCAGACTAGAGATGATTTCCTGCATTTGAAGGGGTTTCTATCAACATGCTGAAGTTGCACCTGACTAACTTTTAGTCACTCCCTTTCATTGGTGCCATTGGGGACACAGTGAAGTTTCGGTCCTATCCTCCTGAGTGGCGAGTCTGGGATATTCAGGCAATGATACCAATGTTTCAGCCTCTGTGGGTGAGTCTGCTGTGCCTCTTGGCTTCCTAGATCATGCTGGTAAAACATGGCCAATGGCATATGAGGGCTCAGCAATAAGACCTGAAGTTGCAGTGGGCACAGCATCAGGGTAATTTCTCTGACCAGGTCCAGATATCGGAGGGGACTGCAAAAGATCTGTAGTTATGGTTGTCAAACCGCAGTTAGGTCAGCGGCAGACTCCTCTCCCTTCCCCACCCAGATCTCACAGTGGAGACAGATGTGTTGCTTCGGGACTGGGGAGGCCATCTTGGAGAGGTTGAGCTCAGAGGACTCTGGTCTCCAGTGGAGATACAGCTTCCCATCAAGTTGTTGGAGCTGAGAGCGATATGTCTGGCACTGAAGGCTTTTCTACCATCCATCAGAGGGCGGCTGGTTCAAGTGTTCACCGACAACACCATCGTCATTTGGTATTGCACAAACAGGGCAGGGGTGGTTCCTCCGCTAAGGCAGAGGAGCTTCACCCCACTGCTCTTTGAGCAGGAAAAATAAAATGATAACTACATAGTTATTATCATTTTATTGTTTGCAGGTTCTGGGCTGAGTTAGAACGGGGCTGAAGGCACAGGGGGAGGAGTGGTTTGCATACTACAAGTGTGCATGACTGCTTGGCCGGTCGTCTTGCCCGGCGCAACAGTCACGCTCACTTTGCATGTTCCCCACCAGGCTGCATTACACAGCCTGGTGGTGATCATGCCTGGGCCCCCAGTCCCTATCTGAGCGCCGATCCAGAGCTCTCATACCAATCACAACTGCTGTCACTCAAATAAGCATTTCATCTTGAGTGAAGTTCAGGACTCCTATATGCCTTTTCCACATATACTACTACTTCCTTGAGTACTCAAGAATTTTTCAAACTGACCAGACCCAAGTCATCCTAATGAGCACGGATTGGGTTTGAAGAGTGTGGTTTCCAGATCTCCTGAGCTTTGAGCATTGCTCTGCCGATCAGGCTGCCTCTTCAGGAGGAACACAGCAACAGGGCACGGTGCTGCACCCGAACCTTCGCACTCATGCGTAGAGATTAAGTGGCAACAGTTGAAGGTGTTTGATTTTCCTCCTAGAGTCAATGATGTTATTTTGTCAGACAGGCATCTTTGTACCAAATTCATCTATGCCTGCCATTGGGAGATGTTTGTGGCATGCTGCTCCACGCCCCAGGTGGATTCCTTTTCTAAACCTCTGTTAGAGGTTTTGGTATTTGTTCTTGCCCTTGCTTGGCATTGCCTTACCTTGGGCACTGTCAAAGGTTATTTGTCAGACATCTCGGCCTTCCTGCGGCTGCTGGATCAAGCGACCGGTTGGGACTTGTTTCCTTAAAGGCTTCCTTCCTACCTCTTTTGTCATGCCCCAAAGTACTCTGACATTTCTTATGTTTACTCCTTTAGAGCCACCCATTCTTGTCCTTTATGGCCCTTCTCAATCAAGACAGCTTTCCTGGTGTTAACCCTCCATATTCCCTGTTTTTTTCTGGACAAACTGATCCTCAGAATACGTGCCTCTTTCCTTTTGAAAGTGGTCACCCCCTTGCATACTGATTAGAGTAACACTGCTTGCTTTCTACAGTCTGCCTCACCCCTCCAAGGAAGAAGAGAGACTCAATTGCCTAGACCCTAAACAAGCTCTCTCCTTTTACATTGTCTGCACCAAACCCCACCGGGTGGATGATCAGCAGTTTTTTCGGTTTGCCGGAGTAAAGAAGGGCAGGACTTTTCTGAAGCTCACTATCTCTCTTTGAATCGTGCTTTGTAACAACTACCTGACGGCTATGTGCCTATTCCACTGGGGGAAAAGTTGCCACTACTGAGTTGGCCCATGGGGGTCTCTGTCCTGAACATCTGTCAAGCAGCCACGTGGATGTTTCTGCACACAGTTACCAAACACTAGTGCCGTAATGGGCATTTTGTCTGTTAGATCCCCCAGGACTTTTTGGTCTAGCCTGTTCCCAGTCCTACCTCCAGGGAGGTATTACTAGGGTATCTATTGTAAGGTGAGGAATCTGCAGAGGGATGAGTTACTTACCTTCGGTGATGCCTTACCTGGTAGAAATTATTTAATCGCAGGTTCCTCACCGATCCTCCCATCCTCTCTTCTGTTAGAACGGGACTCTTTCCCCAAAAATCCAGATAGATTCTGCACTCTGGTCAACACTGGTAGATTGGTTTTTAACGTGGCTCCTCGGTTTTGGTGTGTTAAAATCACAAAAGAAACTGATGTCAGTGTGCTGGGTTGGAGCTTTTGAAGGTACCACACCGTTACTTCAGACGTGGACAGAGTTGACACAGAGCCAATCAATGGTACCTATTGGCATGCAGAGGTACTGCAACCTATTCGGTGCTCTGCAGTCTATTTTCCATGCACTCCACCCCCCAAAGACTTACTCCACAAAAAACATCGATTTTTTTCAAGTCACCCCACCAGAGTCCCCTCACCCCATAATTTTCATGATTAACTGTTTGTGTCATTCAGCATCCTTTAACATCCCACCATATTTATAACCCTTTCCCTCCTCCATAAGGATTATTAACCCAGAGTTAGTCTGCATCTCATTTAACAACTTAAATTCCTCATTCTCTGTCTTCTGGTGCTCCTCATACTCTTTAATTTACACTGCGACGGGAGTTGTCCTCAGTGGTCTTTCTGTGTCCTTTAGTTTTTTCTTAGAAATCACCTACTTTGTTGATAAACAAATTATTTTCTTCATCTTTCACCTCAAATCTATAAACTTGAACTTCTTGTCATCCATTAGACACCAAATAACTATCTGCTCATTTTTTCTAGACACTTCAAAAAGGCAAAGATAGTCTATTCCTGCATCCTCCACTCTTACCACCCAGTCTTCGCAAACCGATCCAACATACTGCTTTCCTCCCCCACTGCCAGGAACTTTGTGGCATTTAGATTTTAGTCCTGGAGGGGAAATTCTTTGTTATATTAAATTAATATTGTTGCAGCGGAGGTTGCAGACCTTGCACTATACTTTGAGAAATAAGCTTCTAAATGACATGGTCAGGTATGTCACCACAAATGGTACCTGGAGCTGGGCATTAATCCAGGCCAACTTCGGTTGTGGCTTCTTGCCATGAGCATCTATCCAGGACCAAGAGACATCTTCTTTTTAGTCTGTAATGAGATGTGGTGTCCGCACCTTGTCAGGCCCCATTCCCGGGATAGTCATAAATTGGTGACTTTATCCCTGAGGAAGTCTTCTTGCTCCAAGTTCAGGATATATCGAACATAGTACTCTTCTTTAGCTCACTGTCGTTTCAGTGCATGACAGGTCTTCAGATGGACAGGTGTATTCCCCACCTTCAACATTGTCCTCAGAACTGTGTGCGGTTTTGTTGAACATGAGCCCGATGCCTATGCCCGGGACCAATCCGGCTCCATGTCCAGTACTACCCAATCTGCTTTCAGCTTTCCCAGCCCTTGGCGCTGATCCCAAATGTTGCTGACCATGTTTCATCCACCTTCAGGCCACAAGGTACCCGCGGATCTTCAATAGTGTATCCCCCTGTGGACTCTACCCCAGCACCAGTTGACCCCGCTAATATCACTAATGCTCTTCTGACTTCGGCAGTATCTGTTTTGCTGCTGAAGACCTTGCAGTTTATTTTGACACTCGTGCTGATCCAAACGTTGTGTACATCTGCAACTCGGCCTGTGGAACTGAATGGGGTCGAACCGTGTTTGGACAGATGAATCTAAGGGCAAGACCGGTCTCAGGTCTCCTCTGGGACTGGCTCAGATTTCAGTTAAAGATTTCCGTATCCAGAGAGTCAGTAGTGAGGAATACGTCCTCCACTCCTATTCAGACTCTGGGAGGCACTCTTTCGAGTCTCTAGATCCCTAATTCCATTTGTGACTTCTGAGCCCATCACTGATTGTTCCTTTCGAGGATTTCCTCTCTTTTAACGCAGTATTATCTAAGTCAGCAGAGGTCCTGGGTTTGTCTTTGCCAGTGGCAGAATTTAAGGTAAATATTTTCTTCAGTGCGTCATCCAGTCCTGTACAATAAAGGAACTATCGATTGAAATTAAATAGAGCATTTTACCGCCTAAGGTAAATCGATACTTGCGTCTAACCAATCGAACCCCTGTCTCCTAATGCTCCTGAATATTTAGGGCTCAGTCATCTATACCCTATACAATGCAGTCCTGTGGATTGTCTCATTTGTTCATTATGACAGAAGTTGAAACGCTGAAGGTTATTTTACTTCTTGTTTTAACTAAATTACTCCAAAAATACCTCCCATAACCAACATTTTTATCCGATGGACTACTTCATAACAAGGGTGGATCATCACACATGTGTCAATATTTTTTTTACCTGGATTAATAAATATGTTGTTCTATCGTATATGTCAAGCTTATGTTGCTTTGAAGAAAATGTACCCCTTGATCATTTGTTTAGTTTTTTATTTAATCCTGCAGTTTTGTAATTAAATACTCGTACATTTGTACAACTACTTCTCCACTTTGTTTCATCCCAAAGCATTGATTAAGTGTGTATTTCTAAATACATAAATTATTCTGACATATTATTGAAGTATTTAGTAAATTATCCCTGTGATGGCTAATCACCACAGTATATACTGGTGTTTTCAGTGGGTCTCTTTGGTGGTATTGTTGCCTTTTCTGCAGGGTTCTTGGTTGTGCTATATTCGGATCCTCTTAGGGTTCCTTAAGAGAAATTCTATTTGAGCAGGAGTTTGATTGCAACCACCTGTTCGCAGCTTCTCACACTTCCACCTTGGAGGTAATAGTTGGAACAGAATTTTCCAGTTGTAGCTGTTTGGACTACAGTGACACGTGGTTTTCTGCTTCTCAGTCTGTTATTATTCCCCACCCGAAATGTTTGATAGCTTCTTATTAAGGGTTAATACATGTAATATGCCTCCTTTTCTTGATGAGTCGGGAGAGACCCAGCACAGGTGTCTGAGCTGTGCCTTTAAGTAGGGCATCCTCATTTTGGTGATATTCATTCAAGCATGCATAGAGTGCGAATGGTTGCCCCTTGGTGCATCATAGTAAAAAACTTTTTCCCAAAAGAACTGCGCATTTTGATACCCTCTATATGATCCTTTGATCTCATTTGTGGGTTATGCTTTTGCTTGCTCAGCAGTGTGTTTTTAGGTCGAGCCTGGGCAGTGCATGCGCTGCTCTGTGAGGCATGCTGTATTCAAGTATGAAGTTGAAGGTTCACCCACTCTCCGCCTGTATTTTTCATCTGCTTGTGTCATTGTCAAAATGCAGCCTTTGGATTCGTTAATAGGCTTCTTATTCCCTCCTTAGTGCCGCCTTGTCTTTATTTGTAACCTTCCATGAGGACTGGCCCTTTTACTTCTGTTGTTACACAATATGTCTTATTTAGTCTGTTAGCATTTTCTTGAATTAGTTTATCCTACTGCAGGTACGACATGCTTTCCTGCAACATTCAGCGTGCCATTCGTGCTTTCACTTTCCATGCAGCCCGGGAAAATGGCGGCCGCTTCTTCCAAATGAAATAGGTCTTGCTTTTACAAGAGTTTGTTATTGGCATTGTAAATAACAAAGCCTTTAATTTGTGTTAATTATCAAAATGGATAAATAAAAGGCATTGTCATTTAGAATGTCAATAGCTAATTGTTGTTAGAAGCCTTGGTATACCTGTTTTGGCCTTAGTTTCAAATAAGCCATGTTCATTTGCCTTATGGCGGGTCTGCCCTTGTGTATGCATTTTTGAAGGTACAGGGTGGCTGTTGTTTCACCGCCCTACCTTACTTCTGATTTTGCCCTACAGCGTCTTCTTTCTCCCTGCTATTTTTATTGCTGATTGCATTCTAGGAGAATATAAGGGAGGTTGCCCTTGTACTTCTGTTGATTAGATATTTTGTGTCCTTCTACTGCTAATATTCAGGGAACTGCTTTGCTTTCACCATTCCATGTTTTCTTGTTCTCTCGCTGTACTGCTTCTCCCACCTCATATCCCTGCCACACTTTATCCTACTCTCCTAATTCTTTCACCCAACCCAGCTTTTTCATTGCTGTTCCGCATCGGAAATATTTTGTTGCTTTCCCCCACCCCAACGCCTCAGTTTTTCGCTCGAACACTGTAATGTCTTATTTTCATGTAAAGCATGCTAATGTTATCCTTTGACTTCATGTAGAATGTAGAATCCTCTTGTTACTATGGTGGGCTGTGCTTCTGGTCATTAGACAGTTTCCTGCCCTAGGAGTTGGATGGGGTCTCTGTCACTAGGTACTTAATAAAGACATAATCTTCACCAACCCGGTCTACTTGGATTTATATCAAGATTGATCCTACATTTGGCGACGAGGAGAACTAAAGGGACTATCCTAACAGAGACCTCAACACTTCTACATTTTAAGACAAGATCTAGCACTGCTTTCTTCATTTCAACTTTGGAGCCTTGGGACTTGCTTCTAATCTGGTGAGGTACATGTTTAATACCCTCACGGGAGTGCTATTCCCTCTCCACCTTGTGACTTTCTTACTATGTCTGCAGTGTGTTTCTAATTTGAAGAGTCTCACCTCTTCTACTTCCATCTGTACCTTTGAGATTATTTGCTTCTCTTCATTTTTGATGATTGACATTGCTAGGTACACTTCCTACTTGGCTTTGACTGCTCTTCGTTTCTCGACTGTGATAGTCGCTATACTTGAGAGATTCTTCAGTCCCACATCTCTCATTCTCAGTTATTGACATTTTTTAACCTCCTTGATTACTTGCATGCTGTGTTGGATTCTAGCGATTGCACTTGGTTGGATTGGACTGTCTGTTACCGTGGTGAGACTGTTACTTACATTTTTTAAAGTCGACACACTCTCGTGAACTAGCTCGAGGATCGACTGCATCTTTTAACTTCAATAGATCGCGCACACTCTCTCCAATGAGTACCATCCAGCGCAATATTGCTGTGACGTCCTCCTACCTAAGATTAGTTTGTTGTGCAACGGTGCCGTCCCTCCTACTTCACTGAGAGCATTTCCGAGGGAACTGTTTGTGACGCCTTCCAGTCATGACCACGCAACCCTGCGTGCGTCCTCACGTCGTCGGCGCAATCTTGGATTGGGCTCATATTTGATTCTATGGGAAAACGCACTTTGACATACTGCGTGTTCAAGTCTTCTCGGGGACACACACCACTTTAGTTTACTATTTTGTGTGTCTCTTATTCATGGATCCTCGCGGATACACACAGCTTTCATTTATTTCACAGTGTGTCTTCTTCAAGGATACTCACAGACACGCACCGCTTCATTTAACTGCTTAAAAGCACTGGGAGACTCATCTTGACAAATCTAATGTGCCAGCCAGTCAGACTGCACCGCTGACACACACAGCAGCAATGAGAATGTCTGTATGAAAGTGTGTATAGGAGGTATTTACTATTACTTAATGCTGTTTGCGACTATAATTTAATGTTGTTTTCTTTTATCTGTAACTATTCAGTATCTTTTCCATCAAATTTGTAGCTTTATTTATTACACTATGCAGAATGTGCCAGCACCCCCTTTTTTCTTGTGAGCTCCCGAGCATCCAGCTCTTCCATGGTTAAAATGGAAGAAAGTGTTCACACACTATGCAAGAGTCTGTGGCACTTCCCTCAGTGCTGAAAGGAATACTTCTTTGTTAATGTGCTGTTTAGGATCAGAGGGACAGGAAGTCTTTGAGCATCTTCCTGACCTCTCTGATACCGATGTTGCAAACCTAAACGAATTTGAAATTGCTGTAAAAAAATTAGACCTACATTATCTCCCAAAAATAAGTACGGTCTTGGAGAGGTACCATTTTGGCAGAAGGATGCAGTGGCAGGATGAATCTGTGGAACAATATATCACGGAGTTACGTAAACTTGCTGCCACATACAATTTTGCAGCGTTTCTAGATGAACGTTTAAGGGACCAATTTATGTTAGGCTGCTCCATTGATAAAGCTAGAGACAGTCTGAGGCAGAAAGACAATCCTCTCTTCATGAAGTGTTGACCATTGCCAAAACGCATGAACATTCTAAAGCATGTATAGAGACTATAAGTAAAGATGATTCTGCTAAAAAAAAATAATGCTGAGACAATTTTGACTGTGTCTGACCAGAGCCGAAGGTATTGATAACACTAGAGTCTTACAAGTATGGTCGTGTGGCAGGGCCTGATAGTTCACTGTACAGCAACCAGTGAGAGCACAAATGGAATATAGTAGCATTACCGTCGCAGACATGTTAAAATATATTTTGTTCAGCAGAAATGCTAGCACAACAATGAATAGTTTAGCTTTCAAACTGTGTTTTATAAGCGAAAAAGAAATAGTCCAAGGGCGTTGTGCCACTCGGTTGCTTAACTTTTTTTTCCTGGTTTCTTGCTGTTTTTAAAATTGACGAAATCGTTCCATAGTTTCCTATTTCAGTACTGTTTTCAAAATCTATTGGAAACCTCATTTGGTCGTGATTGCTTTGTCATTGATCTGCGGTCTAACTGCGCATCCGGAGAAAGGTAGAACTTCTTTTCAGGAGAAAAGGGTTTGATTATTTCACAGATTAAAGCCTGGGAGTGAGTCGGGTTAGCATGAAATTGCTGTGCTGATGAAACGCTGCACTACTGGCATTATCAGTATGGGGCACAGCACACCGGCGTGCATGCTCCTGATGAGGACTGGCGTTCTGCTTACGATTATAAGACCTAAACCATGAAATAAAAGAAAAAGTATTGTAAAATGTAATTTTCACATAAAACCAGAAGCATCCACAGGTGTTCAGGGGTCATCAGCAGGCGGTGCTGTTTTTGAAACGCTTCCTTGGATGTGTAGGGTGAGGTGGTTCGTCTGTCATGCGCTGCTCTGCATTACAGGTGGAACTGAACCTACTCCACACAGTGTTTACTAAATGAGTGTAACTGGTCATCTAATGAAAAAAAAACATACTTTATTACTGGCCTGCTCGGACCAAAATGCTATTAACGATGTATAACTGTATATATTGTATAGGGCTGTCACCAATGTCAAACTCACTGTCTGTGCTACATGCTTATGTGCTCCCGCAACATTTACTGTAACACTAAGGATTGCAATGGGGGCATGCATATAGAAAACACACAACATGCTTCTGTATGCAGCAATCACCACTACACACATCAGTGCAGTTCCAACACTGCAGCTAAGACATTAACTACATTAAAAAACTGCAACAAAAGCAGGAAACTAAACCATTACATACATTGCTACTACCACACAACAGCACTACAACCCCTTGGGCGACAGCATTGCAAGTTCAGGACTACAACCATAACAATACAACTACAAGACTAACACTACAGTTTCAGTGCTCAGACTGCTGCCTCCATTTGCCAGACTTCGCACCGGGTTAAGCAGATTAAATGATGAAAGTGTCGTGCTGCACGTGCCACAATGTATTGTGTTGTAAAATACATACTACGCATTGCTCTGCAGCATCATAATGATAGTCCACTGCACTTGCACATGTATAAATTTGCACTGCAACAAACCCCTATAAAATCCCAAGTGTCAGAACTGTGAAATTAGTGGTGAGACCAGAGAAAGACCTTATGTTTACTTGAGGTCTTTCTCTTGTGGTATAAACCACATCATGCTGACTACAGCAGAGCCACTTCAGCAGCGAGCTGTTGAAATGGCTCCTCCGTATTCAGTTTGACACGGTTTTGACTTCAAGCTAAAGATCTCACAGAATCTACATACATCAGTGTTAAATGTCTTGCTGAATGTCTGTCACTTGGATTGCTAGTCAGGTATTCCTACTGTCAGTGTAAACTTCTGTGTTCCAATTTGTGTCTCGCAGTACCATGTTGTAAAGTGCTCTCTCTCCACGAGCCCATGGATTTGATCACTATATCAAGAACTAAAATAAAGGCATACTTGCGTATTTACATACAAAACTACCAGCACCCTGCTTATCTTGCACACAAGTTCACCATCTCTGGTGGCACTCTCACAGCAGGTGCACCATCAGTCTGCAGCCTAAGAGATGTAAAAATGAAAAGGGAGGCAGGCCTGTTACAGGACTCGAGACGCGAGCCCACACCAAGTAGCTGTGGTTATTCCTGAAAGTCTGAGCCATACAAGGTAGGTAGCTAAGGACTCTACTTATTGGTCTAGTTCTTCTGTTTCACAGTGTTTTCGTCTGGAGTCTTTTCCTCTGTTTTCCCTCAGAGGAAATATAAGTTTGAGGCCATTAGTATTGGTCATATCATGACCACAGAGCGTGTCACCACTTCTCACCTCTGTGCGATTTATACTGCTGTCCGTGTACCGCTATAAGGTCCTTGGGATCTCCTGCCAGTATGCAAGGGAAGGAAAAGAACCACCCATAAGTGCTGTTATAAGTGTACATGCAATATTCTTAGTGTAAAGTACTAAACAAAACCCTGATCGCTGGGAATCCCCTCTTCTGTGGTGTTTCTCATGCTGGGGGAACTATATCCCCTCCAAGTAAGTGTGGGCCGCAAACCAAAAGCCCATGTTGTGTGCACCCTTCTAGGCCACGTGCCTGAAGCCCTGACTCTTTGACATTCACGGCCACCTCGTCCGCCACGGCTTGCCCCGGGTGCTTGATATCGTGTTGAGGCATAGATAGTCGTCCTCCCAGCTTTCTGACCATGAAGGTGACCCCACGGTTCCTTTAATGCTGGTCTCGACCTCCGCTTCTTCTTTCTTCTAAACCTCTGCATCCCTCTCCTTCCTGTTTTCCAACCCACAGCCTTCACGCCATGTAGATGCGGTTGGCATCTCTCTGACCTCGCAACACTCAACCGTCTCAATGCCTTCCCTAAGAGGCCATCCCAGCGGCAAAAGGGGTGGATCACGGATGACTAGAATGCTAGTCGTTGACTTCACAGTGCTGCCGGGGTCTCCACCAGCAGTCAGCATATAAGGACTGTCTCAATACCTCTCATCCAGACTTGGCCGATCGGGCCATGAAGTTAAAGCCGAGCGAGATAGAAAGTCCCTGTTGTCCGCAGCCTCCCTGGCAGATGCTGGACCTGGAAAGAAAGGGTTGAAGTGCTACAAACCAACGCAGTACACAAGAGCTGGAGTCCTTGTGTCTCACCAGCCAGACCAAGGGTGCATCGTCAGTCAGTAGGGCAATGACTGACCCAGCAGATAGTATTGGAAGTCCTCTATGGCCCACTTAATTGCCAAACACACTTTCTCAATGGTAGGGGAGTGGGATTCCTGTGGCAACAGTTTCCTGCTGAGAAAGGCCACAGAATGTTGCTGACCTATCTGATCTGACTGAGAGAGAATTGCACCCAGTCCTCTATCGGAGGCGTTTGTCTGCAGGACAAATTGCAGCAAGAAGTTGGGTTACACCACCATAGGCTCCCCACACAGTATGTCCTTAAGCTTTTCAAAACTCTGCTGATGTCTGGGTGACTAGTCGTCGAGATGGATGGTTTTTTGCCAGCCAACCTGTCAGGGGTGCTGTCACCTCAGAAAAGCATGGAATAAAGTGGCGGTAGAATCCCACCAGACCTAGGAATGAACTAATCCCTTTCTTATCAGTGGACCAAAGTAGGTCCTTGATGTCCCTAACTTTATTCACTTGGGGTCTGATCTTGCCTTCCTGTATGTGATAACCCAGATATCAGACTGAGTTGGTTGCAAGGGCATTCTTTTCGGGATTGGCCATCAAACAAGCATTTCTCAGGGTTTCAAGCACTGCATCCAGGTGGTGAATGTGTTGTTCCCTAGTCTGAATTTAGATGACAGTGTCATCTAGATAAGCTGCGGCAAAGCATTGGGGTGGCCGTAATATCAAGTCCATCAATCCTTGGAATGTGACTGGAGCCCCATGCCAGCCGAAGGGCAGGAACCTAAACTGGTATAAACCGGAAGGGGTGGAAGAGGCGGTCTTTTCTCTTGCATTTAGGGTACGTGGGATCAGCCAGTAAACATTTGTCAACCCAAGGGTTGTTGGGTACCTTGCGGTGCCTAGGTTCTCAGTCATCTCAACAATCTTAGACATCAGGTAGTGTCAAACTTAGATATTCCATTCAACTGTCTAAAGTCAATGCAAAACCTAATAGACCAATTGGGCTTTGGGATCAGGACCACCGGGGGAACACCAAACACTATGGGACGATTCAATGATAACCACCCTCAACATGTCCTCCATTTCTGCTGCCACCACTCTCCTCCTAGCCTCCCGTATCAGATAAGGAAGTAGCCTGATCGCCCTTCCACCCATAGTCTTTATATCATGCTGTATAAGGGGGGTCCTTCCTGCTTTTTTTTTTAAAGACAAACCCGTATTTCATCACCAATCCTACAAGGTACTGTTGTTGGGGAGCTGAAAGCTGAAACGCCGTCTTGATATTATTAGATCTATCGGCGGCGTTCAATACCATTTCCCATAAAATACTGATTGGTCGGCTGAGAGAAAAAGGCATTACAGAGGTTGCCCTCGACTGGATAAGCTCTTTATCTGAGAGAACACTAACCATTTCATTGGGACCCTTCCTCTAGAACGAAAAAAGGTCACATCTGGAGTTCTGCAAGGCTCTATCTTGAGTCCGTTGCTATTTAATATTTACATGGTGCACCTCATCACTTTAATTAAATCATATGGGATACTAGTAACCTTGTACGCCGATGATACTCAATTGATTGTATCCTTAGATAAGAACTCCACAAATGCTGAACAGACCTTTAAGAACTGCCTGACGGATGTATTTTTGTGGATGGAAAATAACCACCTGAAATGTAACGCTACCAAGACGGATATAATGCCCATGGGTAAAAATGTCAATTTCAGCCCAAGTATGGTGGCCAGAGGGTACCACCGCGCCGCCTAGTTCGGTGGAACTAGCCAGAAATCTGGGTGTCCTTTTTGATTCCTCATTGTCCTTTGACCATCATGTAAGAAACGTTGCGGTAAGTTGCTTTAGCATTATAAAATCTCTAAACAAATGTTTTGATTTCCTCCCCACTGAATCGAGAAAGGTGGTGGCAGTGGCCCTCATACTCTCCCGTCTTGATTATTGCAACGGTCTCATGGCAGGGGTAAAAAAGCTCACGTTATAAAAACTGCAGAGCGTGCAACACGCTGCTGCAAGACTGGTACTAAAATTACCTAGAAAATCCTCCACAGCCCTTAGGACTGGCTGCCCCTTCATAAAAGGATCCTGTTTAAAATCCTTCTGACCACCTTCCGAGCTCTCAGCAACATCGGCCCAAGGTATCTCTCAAGAAGATACACCCGTTACAATCCTACCAGAGTTTTGAGATCAGTAGGTTGTAACTTAAACACCATCCTCAAATTCCACTACAAAACCAAGGGGGGAAAACTCTCACTGTTCTGGCCTCTAAAGCCTGGAATACCATGCCTAAAGAACTTAGACTCCTGGATTTAGAGAGCTCTTTCAGGAGACAACTAAAAACCTGGATTTTCGCGCGGGCGGTGTCGCCCGAACCCCGGGCCGCGTCGCGCGATCGTCGGGGGGAGTCAGAAGAGCACTGTCACCTCTTCGACTTCTTGTGCCTCTTACCTGAGTACTTCGAGCCCGAAGACTGATGACGACTCCCGGAACTGTGGTGACTATGGCCCTGCGACCGGTCCCTCAACTACCTTCCGGACCGGGACTTTGAGCGACGCGGGGTTGACTGCTGGCGCTCGAGTCGCTTGCGGGACCGCTCCCGTCTAGCTTTGGACATCAGGGCCCAGCATTCGGAGCAGGACTTGTCGTCGTGGTCGGGGCCCAGACAGTGAAGGCGATGGGGGTCGGTTACCGACACCATTCGGCAACAATCGGCGCAGGGTTTGAACCCGGGCATCCCTACCGGCACCAGCGGAGTCGAGAGAGTTCGAAAGGCGATCAAAAAGGATCGAAAAAGATAGTCAAAAATTGACTATGGGTACAACTTTTTCCGGATCGGCGCTTGGTGGCGCGGAAAAAAGAACTGACATCAGCGCACGAGGGTAGTTATTATTAGATTCCTTACCGCCCCACCCATCCTCCCCGTTCTGCGAACAGATATCTAGGGTTAAGGTCATCCCCTTTTAGGGCCCTAGTTTCATGGCACCAGTGTTGGTTTTTATCACGGCTCTGCGTTTCTGGTGCGGAAAAGCTGTGTATAAGAACTGACGTCAGCGCGCGAGGGCGGCGTCTAAGTATTCCGGCGACGTCATCCCGGTGCCAAAGACGCCGACGACGGACGCTGAGCCGCAGACGACGCCTACCGACGCGCAAGGGTACTGCTACGCAAAAGTTTCCGGATCCAGTCTGACGCCTAGGGATATTCTAAGGTAAGGAATCTAATACTAACTACTGTTTTTTATAGATATATTGTTACCGAAGGTAAGTAACTTGTGCAACACTCCCACGGCGGGGTGAGCGTTTGAAAGTAGATATGGATTCAATATCTGTAGCAGTATCACTGAAGTCTCCAGTGGTAAAATGTAACCATGAGAGAGAGAGCGGTAGTGCATAAACTTACCACGCATTGTATTCTGAAGAGAGACCACCTTGAGGGTTGAGGTCTTACAGGGTAGATCTTAGAGGCGGAGATACAAACCACCAAGTCAGTTTGAATCTTGGTGCCTTGTGCTGGTTCTTACACAGCTAATATCAATTTACGTTCTTCCTAGAACTTTACTTCAAAAATGGATTTCACAGTTGATGTGTCTCCTGCATCCCACTGTGCAATAACCAGCACAAGGCACCAAGATTCGAACTAACTTGGTGGTTTGTATCTCCGCCTCTAAGATTTCGATCCACACATCAGTAACAGAACAGTCTCTATGGCCTGAAAGCACTGAAGAGTATTTTCTTTCTTATAAGGTTATGTTATAAGGGTTGTTTCACAATATTGATTCATGTGTGTACTCCTTTCTTCTTTAGGTGTATATGTGCCTGCCTAACTATCTTTCTCTAACTGACGGACATTGTCTAATTGCCCCTCTTCAACACTACCATTCTGCTACCTTGTTGGATGAGGACATATGGGAAGAAATCCAGGTGTGTTCACATAAAAGCTTTCATTGTTTAACATATCTGAGTTAATTCAAAGAAAGTACTTTAAGCTGTGGGCTTTTTGGTATTGATGATGTGTGTTGTGTTGAATTGATGTACCTTGTAATGCGAGAGTCACAACCCCTGGCTATTTGATGGGGCTTTAAAACCACGTTTTTTTGGAATAACAATTCCTTAATGTAAAGCTAAACGTATATCCATTTTGACCATATAACTCTTTTTGTTGATTTTATTACTTGGCCATATACCAACAGTACCAGGTTACATGCATTCAGGTAGCAGACATGAACATGGTAGTGTCATTGAGCCATGGATCCTCTTTCACCCAAGCAGTTGGTAGGTGTTGTCCCCTTAGTCAAAATGAGCAGGATAGCGTTGAGGAATGAACAATGTACCTGCCCTACGAAGTCCACAACCCTCAGTTTTTTGCATGCTTTTTGGCACAGCCTCTCTACTTATTTATGTCCTTTTCGGCATTACATCAGAAGTTCATATCTTTCCGCCAGGCAGACAATCGCGGAAAGATTTGTGACCTCCAGTGCTGAGTGATGTCCCATTTAGCCACAAGATACCAAATATCTGCAAAGAATCGGTAGTATGTAGTATCCATCCAGCCATTCGTTATCCCCAGAAGTAGCACCTTGGGGGTCTAACTCTGCCTCCACATGCAGCATATGTGTGAGGCCCTATAGGTTTTCATAACAGGCAAGATCAAACATGACAGAAGGACTCTACGTGGTTGCACCATTGTGTAAATCTAGGTGAGCTTGCGCTACCCATCTTTCAGAGCCTTTCTGGGCTATATTATGCACTGTGAAAATATGAAAATTTAATGAGTTGGATATTAGAGGATATGGCCAGCATACCCTAAGCCATCTTCACATCCCGCCAGTCTTCATCGCAGAGTTCCCCCAGATCAGTAGTACAGCTCTCTCTGAGCTTTATTAGTGGTCCTTGGGCATTGAGGAGGAGGAACCAGTATAAGCGGAAAATTATCTGTCTACCCAAGACCCCATTGTCATCTTTCTTTCCATGGGGTTAGCACCAAGGACCTCCGTAAGCAACTCTTTGTATGTACCAAGGGCATGTTGGACTTTGCGAAGTTACGAGTTATGAAAGTTGTATTCTTTAAGATGGTCAAAGGAAACCAGTCACTGAGCATGGGAATCCATATCCAATCTCACCCCCAGAAGCCCTCCAGTGATGTTACCCATTCTAGCCACATCCCTACCCGCAGAGGATTCTACACCGTCTGTATCTCTCTGTCATTGAATGTGTGTAAGTGCCCCCCTCCACCACAGGAAAGGGATTTTGGAGATCTACTGTAGGGATGAAGGGTGCTTCCTCCCATAGAGTTATTTATGAACAGCCCATCTCTTGAGTGTATGTAGTTCAAGGCACCAACAAGAGTCTTGGCAATCTCCGAACAGCCAGTCATTAATTGGTACCATATGTGCTGCCCAGCAGTAGAAGCAGAGATCAGGGGCACCCAGGCCCACTCCATAAGGTGAAGCGAGGCACTTAATGTAGGAAACTCTGGAGGCCTGGCTGCTCAGTAGAACCAAGTGAACACAAGTTCCATTTTTAATGTTTAACTAATCAATAAAAAAACTATTTGATTCAACAAGTTAAAATAATTATTAAGATAGAATTGAGATATACTTGTTTGAAGATGGTTAGTTCATTGAGACCTATACACATTAATGGATTCCAGAAGAAAAATACAATTTAAAAAAATGAAATCTTGCCGTGGTGATGCTTTTTTTGGGCTAAAATTCATTTTTGGTTTCTAGCTTTTGGGGCCACACAGATCTTTACCTTGGCAATCACAGTACTAATTGAAACAAAATATTAATTTCTTCGTGAAGAATAATCCAATATGTTTACTCAAGCCTACGAGAGCTAAAAGTAGAGCTTGTTAGACCTGTGTCTTGTTGGTTCCTAAACTTATCACTGCTCCAACTTGGGCTAGAATAGCCCTTAGGAATTCCTTCCCTTTAATACTGCACATATCTTTTGCGAATTATCCAACAGGTTGTAAAACCTTTGTTAGATACTGTACTCTCAGGTGAGTGCATTTTCATGGCTCTTTTTATGCGTCTAAATTCTACTTAGTTTGCCCAGATGATTCACTCTCCTTAATTGTCTAACACATGGCAATTCTCCAGAAGCCAGACCCATGGTTGTGCAAGACAAGCAGACAACCCACTAAGTTACGGATACAAGCAAATCCAGAAACCCATACATCTGCCACACACAGCCTGTAATACCAAATGGTTTGGTGAGGATACCAAAGTCTAGGTGAAGGGAAACTGACACTTGCCATACCCAGTCAAGACCTGCAGCAGAATGCAGCCCATATATGACGACAAATTCCATTACTGAACCTCTAGAGTACTTTCCATGTGGAAACATTCAAACTGCATGCTGGCTTCGTAGGCTTTGTAATGGTTGATTCCATTCTAAATGTTCTTCTCCTCACTGGCTTAATCTTTTCAAACAGTGCATGAAAGCAAAGGATAGACAGTCTAGTCAAGACAAGCAGAACTGGGGACGTGCAGGAACACTCTCTCCATGGGAGTGAATAGGAGTAAAACCAAACACATGTTTAGTTTTGCTGTTTTGTTTTCTCAGTCCACCATCCTTACCAGTCAAGCTGTAGACTGAATTATCCTCAGGAGTAAGGGATTCTGCAGTTCGTACTAGTGATTTAAAACAATGTTGGAAAGAGTGACCTTAACATTGCAAATGTTGACTATGGAGGTCAAAGATCCATTGGCTTCCTCCCTCCCCACACCCATGCCAATTTACCTACTGTTGGTAACATGATTATCATTGGTATCAAAAGGAAGGAGTGGGGGGCGGTTACTGCTCTCACCGGAGCAGAAGGTCCACACACGACGTGCCCAAATTATACGTATATACAAAGTTTGTCGTGTTGTTCCTCATGAAAGAGAGAAATAAAGATACAGTCTACAATGCAAGTGGATTAGAACAGGGTAGCCTGATGGTCACCCTGGGAATCCATTTTGTTGGATTTAATGCCCTCACACACCCTTTCAGGTGTCATTCTTCACCATTTGGGCCTGCTCCTCGTTGGGTCGGCGGTGCAATACCCAACGGGCAACACCTCATAGAGGGGCTCTTTAGCGGAGATCTTTTTCCAACTGTCGTATGGATGAAGTGCGGGTATGGGGCCAGAATTTAGGGTAGACGTGATTTTGTAAATTAAAATAAAGCTAATGATACCGGAAATGCTTTATTCAGAAGGGCCACTGCTTCAGTTAAAAATGATTTCCTAGAGGAGAGTAGTGGAAAGTGATGTTTCCAGCTCTCATCTGGAATTTATTGCAGTCCGGTCAACATGTTTCTCGCTACTCTAAATTTTGTTGAGCGATTCTTCAGGACCAGGGGGACTAGTTAGCAAGTATCTAGAAATTTATGTAACTGTCTACACTGTTACCACGGAGTATGGTGTATGTAAGCTCGTATGGCTACCACACTAGTGGGTGAAGGGAAGAACAATATTATATTACCCTTCTTCAGGTTGTGATTGTTAATACCTGTTGGAGGAAAAGGGGAGAGCATATCACAAACAATTTGTAAAACGTTGCATCATTGACTGTAATACTTGTGTGTTCCGCATGCCGATGTGAGTCATGCGTGTCATAGCATTGTTACACAAGTGTGTCAAGCACTTTCAAACGTGGGATTTCAGTGGGAGTGACATGTGAAGGAAAAGACCTTGCATTTAAAAGTGAAAACCCAATTGGTCTTCATTGCACGCAGTTATTCACAACTCACCTAAAGTTAAAAACAATCAGACAACGACAGTGTCCAGCGGGTAAAGCTTCAGGGAGATCTTCTACCACAATGCTATATAGAGGAAGAGATCTCAATGGTATGTACAGAAAAACATAGACTGAATGGTAGTAGCAATCTAATGTTGATGTCCTACAAATATATACATAGACTATCACGCAATTACTGTTTAATGGTAGTGTAGTGATTAATCAAGGAATGTCAGTCATGATGGCTTGGTTTGGGGTTTGGAATATAAATCCCCTAAAATAAGTGTGTCTAGAGGGCTATGAAACTTTACAGGGTGTGGTCTAAGTCCTCTAAGTAATATTTATGGCTTAAGTTCCCAAGGGGTAGGTGGGGTCAGCTCTTTATGAGTAGATAGATTGAATCTGGCTCCTGATATTTAGCGCGGTCGAGTGTGGACTAACAAGTCAGACACAGACCGTTTCCCAGGTAAATAGAGTGCCTGATTGTAGATTTTGGTAGAGTACTAAGTGCATGGTCTCAGGCCGGAATTTTAGAATACCGTTCCTTTCCGATTCGGAGTGCGTTAAGCTTTATTGAGTTGTGTGCCTGGTTATAGAGTCTTCAGAAGCGCGAAGTGCAGGGCATCTTACCGGCACCCCTGTGACGTTTCGGAGCGCGGTAAATGTCCCGCCCGCACACGCCTAACAATAACTATGGCATTATGTTTGGGCTCAGGTAAATAGAGTGCCTGATACGTGCATGGTCTCAGGCCGGAATTTTGGAATCCCGTTTATGTCCGATTCGGAGTGTTGTGCCAGGTTAAAGAGTCCTCAGAAGCGCGACCTGCAGGGCATCTCACCGGCACTCCGGAAGTGTTTCGGAGAGCGGTAAATGTTCCGCCCGCACACGCCTACCGATATCTATGGCATTATGTTTCGGTTCAGTGCAGCGTTAGTATTAAATGCCGACTGGATACAGTTTGCTTGGCGTGCACATTAAAACATTATGGCGCGTGACTATCTTGTGCTTAGGGCACATTGTTAGGGTAACTGCCACTTAGTTGGTGATTTCCTGAGCTGCATGACAAGCACCTACCCATCGCCGCTGGAACCGGGTGGAGGCCGTGGGAGGAGTTGCTTTCGTTTTTAAGGGAAAAGGGATCACAAACCCGATTGGTTAGTGATATTAGCGGCCATATTGTAGTGGTTAGTGGTAGTGAACTAAATGTATTCTAACGCTCAAGGGCTCTGTTCAGTAAGGCGTAGTATACAATTTATGGAAGCTGGCGTATTGTTAAACCAAATTATGAATAATATAATTATGCCCAAGTTCGGGAATTAGTGCTATTTATTCATGTAATAGACTATTATGCCAACTAGGACCAAATAATGTAATTGTATTAAATCAAACACGGGCATTTGTTTATTTAACTGTTTGACAAGTAGAGATGCCTGTTCAATTTGGTTGTGGGTGCTAACACACTGTTGATGGAGTATATCTAGTATTAAGTCTTGCAGTGGGAACTGTCACGGCCATCTTGGAGTGGTGTTGATATGTTTGCTATGGGAGTCCTACTGCTGAGGTGTATTACCTCTTAATGAAAGGGTTTTGTTGGATAGCACGCTATAGTTAGTATCACATCTGTGGACCTCCAGGGTGGTGGGGGTTACATCAAGGTTGCTTACTAGGAGTTTGTTTCCCCAGAATTTTGGAAGAAGGTGTTGCTTATTAGATATTTTGTCAGTGTACGCCTAGTGATGACTGGGAGTTCAGCGATCATGTCAGAGGCTAGCCCAGGGTATATCTTCATATGGCCGGGATACCCGTCACCCCCTCCCAACACAATCCCCAAGGATGGGAAGACGGACACAGTTCTTGACTTTTTGGAAGGCGGGAGGGAGTTACCCTCCCGGCCGTATTTATTAAAATATGAAACAAAATTAAAACATTAAAATAACAGTTTCATATCATGTACAATTTCATTTACACATTACGATGTTTATTGGCTAACCTTAACACATGTCTAATACAAAGGTTCTCCTAGCCGATTCTAAAACATCCTGCAAATGCATATACTCAAAATTAAATTGTACATCCTAACATTACGGGCCAACGGCAAGGTCGTAACCGGTGTCAGATCCCTAATACCAGAACTCCCCCCCTTACTTGTGAGGGGCGGGCGCAGAGAGGACTGTACCTCTGTGCCAACTTCCAATTTCCCTTGTCTTAACGGGGGCCCCATATTTACTCAACGCCATCTTAGTGGTCGTCCGAGGACTCGTGTGAGGTGTCTAGAAGGTAGCGTAGACCCCCCTCCCACCCCACACTGCTTACCACATCCGCCGTCGCGGATGTCCTGGCCCCGGGAAATTCCCAGGAGGGGCCTGTAGCCCCTCCTCCCCTGGGAGGGGCCTATGAAAGCCTTCCCTTTCGGCGGCCCCATCCTTAGAGGGGTACCGGCTCCCCGTGTGAGGGGCCAATGGCCGCCTCCCCCCGGGCGCTCCCATCCATAATGGGTGGCGCCCCACCTCTAGGGATCTTCCAATTACTGCTCACCGATCATGACCTTACCGCCCGACCAAAATAAATACGACATTTTGACCCTAATGAGGACGGAATAAACAGTTAGACTGGACATTACACAATAAAACCTTTATCTACACAAATAACACATCACTCAACTAGGCTGTGATACTTCGCCTAAGAACATGCTAAATAGTAACCATTTTATTATCCTCAAAAAAGACAATCCAGACTTTATTAAAACAACCTGTAAAAGAGATAATATCACCGTTAATCGACTTTATTGCAATACTAATCGTTGCCATAAGGGGCTGGTGGGTGGGTCAAAATTGGCTCCTTGTTCCGTCTCGGGCTCACGTGCAACGAGGAGGTGCAGCTTCCAAGCACAGGAACAAGAGGATGCTTCCTTAGATTGTTGCTCTTTTATTCTTCCTCGGGAGGGCGTGTACCCTCCTCCGATCCGCCTACAGGGCGTGGCCAACGGTGTAGGTGTCTAGGACAACCCCTCTTGGGCGGGAAAAGGCGCGCCCCGGCTACGCCGCTTCGGGCATACCAGCCGAGACACGCCTCCCGCCCAAAATGGTTTCCCGGGGGGGTCAGGGCACCCTACCATACGTTCGGGGGGACCGTGTGGTCGCCCCTTTCCATATGGCCGGGATACCCGTCACCCCCTCCCAACACAATCCCCAAGGATGGGAAGACGGACACAGTTCTTGACTTTTTGGAAGGCGGGAGGGAGTTATCCTCCCGGCCGTATTTATTAAAATATGAAACAAAATTAAAACATTAAAATAACAGTTTCATATCATGTACAATTTCATTTACACATTACGATGTTTATTGGCTAACCTTAACACATCTCTAATACAAAGGTTCTCCTAGCCGATTCTAAAACATCCTGCAAATGCATATACTCAAAATTAAATTGTACATCCTAACATTACGGGCCAACGGCAAGGTCGTAACCGGTGTCAGATCCCTAATACCAGAACTCCCCCCCTTACTTGTGAGGGGCGGGCGCACAGAGGACTGTACCTCTGTGCCAACTTCCAATTTCCCTTGTCTTAACGGGGGCCCCATATTTACTCGACGCCATCTTAGTGGTCGTCCGAGGACTCGTGTGAGGTGTCTAGAAGGTAGCGTAGACCCCCCTCCCACCCCACACTGCTTACCACATCCGCCGTCGCGGATGTCCTGGCCCCGGGAAATTCCCAGGAGGGGCCCGTAGCCCCTCCTCCCCTGGGAGGGGCCTATGACCGCCTTCCCTTTCGGCGGCCCCATCCTTAGAGGGGTACCGCCTCCCCTTGTGAGGGGCCAATGGCCGCCTCCCCCCGGGCGCTCCCATCCATAATGGGTGGCGCCCCACCTCTAGGGATCTTCCAATTACTGCTCACCGATCATGACCTTACCGCCACAGGCCGGATAGTTGACCGGCTATCCGGACCCCCCACAAACTCCTACTAAAGGTCATGGCTACACCAACTCTTTAACCAAGCTATGAAGTCTCCTATGAGTAAGACATTCCCCTCCCGGGACAAATGGAACCCATCTTCAAGATACATATGGTCCCCCCGAATACATCCATGTGGGATACAATGCAACTGGCCTGAACGAAACAACCTACTAAGTTTGTTATTAACTTTCTTTACCGACTGATTCAAAGCTGACACAGAGAGGGCCCCCCGCCACACCTTCCTAGGAATCATGTGTGACCATGCAATCGTGCACCCCGGAACCCTTCTCGCCAACCAACTTACTGTGGATAAAATTAACTCGAGAAGTACTCGTCGACCAATGGTTACCAAATCATTGCCCCCAAGATGTACTATGATTACAGACGGCGGTGACCTCGTCCGCCCTAACAGTCCCTCAATAAAAGTTTGAAACTGGTCAATACAGAGCCCGCCCCTTCCGTGGAAGGTCACCCTGTACCCGTATTCCCCAGCCACGTGAATCATGTCACCTGCTTTGAATACGTCCGCGGCACGCCTCATGTATGAGTGGCCAACGACCCACACCATTCTTCCCTCAACCGGTGATCTTTGACCGCTGGTCCCCAGGTGTCGGGTCAACTGCACAGTCCGCCCGCAAAGCCTGCTCGCGAAACTGTAAACCAAACAGAAAACAAGAAGCGTGAGTGCATGACATTAGCTTCACAACATGTGCAGCCGCACATACCTTTTATAACAATTCGAGGACCAACGCCCCAACTGTTTCACCTTTTCAACACTCAGACCCCTGGCTGTAGCCTCTGTAGCAGCCCTTATCCGGAAGGAATGGGTCCCAAAATCGCTCGGGTTCAAGCCCGCTGCCGCGATTGCCATTGTTAACACCCGGTGGAACTGAAACCTAGTCAGTGGGGTGGCGTTGGTGTGCCTCAGCAAGCTTCCCCCCCATGATGCCGCCCTCTGCGCTAAATACTCCTCCACGCATTTTACCGGGCACATGGGAGACCCTGGAATCTGCTGGACTGCCACACTGTCCCCGATCGCTCCCTGATCGGTCTTGGACCTGGCTATTGAGACTACCATCGTCTCACCCTTAATTTGAGTGTGTTCTCGACACAGACCTCCCCCCGTATCCTGCTTATTCCTCGCTACCAGTTCGCTTACCCGCATAGCCCCATGGAATGCTAATGCAAAAGCGGCCCGGAACAGCACTGTCTCCGATTGAGATGAACATGTCGCAGGGAGTACGGACATTAACAGGGACAATCTTGCTAGACCTATCGGGTGCCTCTCGTCCACTCTACGACCCTCAAGGCGTTGCCACCCACGCAGTGCCTTCCTTACGAGAAAGGACGATGTGGGGTCCTGGATGCCATGAGCCTGCGCCATGAAGGCAATGGCGGCCCTGTGCCTATTGGCTGTTGCCAGTGATCGGCCTGCCTGATGTAGTGATACCAGAAATTTCAGGACATACTCCTCCTGCCCCCAATGCTCCCCCCTAGCTGAACCCAAAAATGACCAATAGGAACGGAACGCTCCTTCATATGCCTTCCTTGTCCTGGGTGCTAGACTCTCTCCCACGAGGTTTTGTAATCCGGGGCACCGAGAGACCAGAGAGCTTCGGGAAATGGTGCCGCCACCAAGTCCGCTGAGGGCAGAAAACCCCGGAAGGCCTGCATGTGGGAACGAGAGAGTGCATCAGCCGCCTGGTTCAGTACCCCAGGCACGTGTCTTGCCCTAAAGTGGACGTTTAGTCTCATACATAGCAGGACAATTTCTTTCAGCAATCTCAAAATCCATTTGCAGCGTGCTGCCTGATTATTGATACATTCAACAACGGTCATATTATCAGACCAGAACACCACAGTGCGATCACGAAACCCCTCTGGCCATGTTTTCAAGGCCACCAGAATGGGGGAACAGCTCGAGAAACCCAATGTTACCTGTGAGCCCACTATCGTGCCACCACGCCAGCCATGTTCGTGCCGACCATTGATTACCAAAGATAGCGCCAAAACCCACACTCCCTGCCGAGTCGGTCCACAACCCCAGCTCCTCGGAGGAAGCTGGCGGTTTGTTCCACACGACGCGACCGTTGAAATCCGCCAGAAATGCCAGCCATATGCGCATATCCTGGCGAACCTCTGCTGACAGTCTTGTGCGGTGGTGCCCTTCCTTGAGGCCAACCATGGCTTGTGCGATAGAGCGGGAAAAGGGGCGAGCCATCGGTATCACTCTAAGGGCAAAGTTAAGCTGACCCACAGCTTGTTGCAACTGATGGAGAGTTACTTTTTTCTCGCCGAGGCACATTTCAAGCGAGGCCTTAAATTTCATTACCTTCTCCTTGGGCAAACGGAAGCACCCCTCCACAGAATCGAGCTCCATTCCCAAAAACTCGAGTGAAGTAGATGGCCCCACTGTCTTGCCTGGTGCCAGTGGCACGCCAAATCGTTTCATGAGATTACAGAATTCCCTCAAAGCCTGTGCACATTCCGTGTCCCCGGCTGCCCCCAGAAACAGAAAATCATCAAGGTAATGCATAACCTGCGTAAAGCCCGTGGCTCTGGTGAACGCCCATTGCAAAAAAGTACTGAACTTCTCAAAATACGCACAAGAGATGGAGCAACCCATCGGCATACATTTATCCATGTAGTAGCGTCCTTGAAACACAAAACCTAAGAGACGCTGATCCTGTGGGTGTACCGGGAGCAACCGGAACGCTGACTCAATATCTGATTTAAAAAAACAACAAGTGATGGACCGAATGTGGATCAATGTCACACATTCCCCCAGTCAAAAGATCTGGGCCCAAATCCATCGTTTTTTTGCACTCCACACCACCCTGGGTTAGACAATGGCGATATGCAAATCAGCTCTGACCCTGTTGCCCCATGGGAACAGTCCAGTCCGAACTACAAAAGCCATGTCCTTCCCAGAACGGAATCAAGCATCCGAGGACCGGACCGGTTTCGAGGTAACACCTCTCATCAGCCCGGCTAGCTTGACTCCAAGTGGTGTGGAGTGCCTGGGACCCACGTCTGGGCATCCCCAGCGCACTTAGGGCGGCAATTGCAAAAACAACAAGTGATGGACCGAATGTGGATCAATGTCACACATTCCCCCAGTCAAAAGATCTGGGCCCAAATCCATCGTTTTTTTGCACTCCACACCACCCTGGGTTAGACAATGGCGATATGCAAATCAGCTCTGACCCTGTTGCCCCATGGGAACAGTCCAGTCCGAACTACAAAAGCCATGTCCTTCCCAGAACGGAATCAAGCATCCGAGGACCGGACCGGTTTCGAGGTAACACCTCTCATCAGCCCGGCTAGCTTGACTCCAAGTGGTGTGGAGTGCCTGGGACCCACGTCTGGGCATCCCCAGCGCACTTAGGGCGGCAATTGCAAAAACAACAAGTGATGGACCGAATGTGGATCAATGTCACACATTCCCCCAGTCAAAAGATCTGGGCCCAAATCCATCGTTTTTTTGCACTCCACACCACCCTGGGTTAGACAATGGCGATATGCAAATCAGCTCTGACCCTGTTGCCCCATGGGAACAGTCCAGTCCGAACTACAAAAGCCATGTCCTTCCCAGAACGGAATCAAGCATCCGAGGACCGGACCGGTTTCGAGGTAACACCTCTCATCAGCCCGGCTAGCTTGACTCCAAGTGGTGTGGAGTGCCTGGGACCCACGTCTGGGCATCCCCAGCGCACTTAGGGCGGCAATTGCAAAAACAACAAGTGATGGACCGAATGTGGATCAATGTCACACATTCCCCCAGTCAAAAGATCTGGGCCCAAATCCATCGTTTTTTTGCACTCCACACCACCCTGGGTTAGACAATGGCGATATGCAAATCAGCTCTGACCCTGTTGCCCCATGGGAACAGTCCAGTCCGAACTACAAAAGCCATGTCCTTCCCAGAACGGAATCAAGCATCCGAGGACCGGACCGGTTTCGAGGTAACACCTCATCAGCCCGGCTAGCTTGACTCCAAGTGGTGTGGAGTGCCTGGGACCCACGTCTGGGCATCCCCAGCGCACTTAGGGCGGCAATTGCAAAAACAACAAGTGATGGACCGAATGTGGATCAATGTCACACATTCCCCCGGTCAAAAGATCTGGGCCCATATCCATCGTTTTTTTGCACTCCACACCACCCTGGGTTAGACAATGGCGATATGCAAATCAGCTCTGACCCTGTTGCCCCATGGGAACAGTCCAGTCCGAACTACAAAAGCCATGTCCTTCCCAGAACGGAATCAAGCATCCGAGGACCGGACCGGTTTCGAGGTAACACCTCTCATCAGCCCGGCTAGCTTGACTCCAAGTGGTGTGGAGTGCCTGGGACCCACGTCTGGGCATCCCCAGCGCACTTAGGGCAGCAATTGCAAAAACAACAAGTGATGGACCGAATGTGGATCAATGTCACACATTCCCCCAGTCAAAAGATCTGGGCCCAAATCCATCGTTTTTTTGCACTCCACACCACCCTGGGTTAGACAATGGCGATATGCAAATCAGCTCTGACCCTGTTGCCCCATGGGAACAGTCCAGTCTGAACTACAAAAGCCATGTCCTTCCCAGAACGGAATCAAGCATCCGAGGACCGGACCGGTTTCGAGGTAACACCTCTCATCAGCCCGGCTAGCTTGACTCCAAGTGGTGTGGAGTGCCTGGGACCCACGTCTGGGCATCCCCAGCGCACTTAGGGCGGCAATTGCAAAAACAACAAGTGATGGACCGAATGTGGATCAATGTCACACATTCCCCCAGTCAAAAGATCTGGGCCCAAATCCATCGTTTTTTTGCACTCCACACCACCCTGGGTTAGACAATGGCGATATGCAAATCAGCTCTGACCCTGTTGCCCCATGGGAACAGTCCAGTCCGAACTACAAAAGCCATGTCCTTCCCAGAACGGAATCAAGCATCCGAGGACCGGACCGGTTTCGAGGTAACACCTCTCATCAGCCCGGCTAGCTTGACTCCAAGTGGTGTGGAGTGCCTGGGACCCACGTCTGGGCATCCCCAGCGCACTTAGGGCGGCAATTGCAAAAACAACAAGTGATGGACCGAATGTGGATCAATGTCACACATTCCCCCAGTCAAAAGATCTGGGCCCAAATCCATCGTTTTTTTGCACTCCACACCACCCTGGGTTAGACAATGGCGATATGCAAATCAGCTCTGACCCTGTTGCCCCATGGGAACAGTCCAGTCCGAACTACAAAAGCCATGTCCTTCCCAGAACGGAATCAAGCATCCGAGGACCGGACCGGTTTCGAGGTAACACCTCTCATCAGCCCGGCTAGCTTGACTCCAAGTGGTGTGGAGTGCCTGGGACCCACGTCTGGGCATCCCCAGCGCACTTAGGGCGGCAATTGCAAAAACAACAAGTGATGGACCGAATGTGGATCAATGTCACACATTCCCCCAGTCAAAAGATCTGGGCCCAAATCCATCGTTTTTTTGCACTCCACACCACCCTGGGTTAGACAATGGCGATATGCAAATCAGCTCTGACCCTGTTGCCCCATGGGAACAGTCCAGTCCGAACTACAAAAGCCATGTCCTTCCCAGAACGGAATCAAGCATCCGTGTGTGACATTGATCCTCATTCGGTCCATCACCTGTTGTTTTTGCAAACTCGCTATAAGTGTACTGGGGATGCCCAGACGTGGGTCCCAGGCACTCCACACCACTGGAGTCAAGCTAGCCGGGCTGATGAGAGGTGTTACCTCGAAACCGGTCTGGTCCTCGGATGCTTGATTCCGTTCTGGGAAGGACATGGCTTTTGTAGTTCGGACTGGACTGTTCCCATGGGGCACAGGGTCAGAGCTGATTTGCATATCGCCATTGTCTAACCCAGGGTGGTGTGGAGTGCAAAAAAACGATGGATTTGGGCCCAGATCTTTTGACTGGGGGAGTGTGTGACATTGATCCACATTCAGTCCATCACTTGTTGTTTTTGCAATTGCCGCCCTAAGTGCGCTGGGGATGCCCAGACGTGGGTCCCAGGCACTCCACACCACTGGAGTCAAGCTAGCCGGGCTGATGAGAGGTGTTACCTCGAAACCGGTCTGGTCCTCGGATGCTTGATTCCGTTCTGGGAAGGACATGGCTTTTGTAGTTCGGACTGGACTGTTCCCATGGGGCACAGGGTCAGAGCTGATTTGCATATCGCCATTGTCTAACCCAGGGTGGTGTGGAGTGCAAAAAAACGATGGATTAGGACCCAGATCTTTTGACTGGGTTGAATGTGTGACATTGATCCTCATTCGGTCCATCACCTGTTGTTTTTGCAAACTCGCTATAAGTGTACTGGGGATGCCCAGACGTGGGTCCCAGGCACTCCACACCACTGGAGTCAAGCTAGCCGGGCTGATGAGAGGTGTTACCTCGAAACCGGTCTGGTCCTCGGATGCTTGATTCCGTTCTGGGAAGGACATGGCTTTTGTAGTTCGGACTGGACTGTTCCCATGGGGCACAGGGTCAGAGCTGATTTGCATATCGCCATTGTCTAACCCAGGGTGGTGTGGAGTGCAAAAAAACGATGGATTAGGACCCAGATCTTTTGACTGGGTTGAATGTGTGACATTGATCCTCATTCGGTCCATCACCTGTTGTTTTTGCAAACTCGCTATAAGTGTACTGGGGATGCCCAGACGTGGGTCCCAGGCACTCCACACCACTGGAGTCAAGCTAGCCGGGCTGATGAGAGGTGTTACCTCGAAACCGGTCTGGTCCTCGGATGCTTGATTCCGTTCTGGGAAGGACATGGCTTTTGTAGTTCGGACTGGACTGTTCCCATGGGGCACAGGGTCAGAGCTGATTTGCATATCGCCATTGTCTAACCCAGGGTGGTGTGGAGTGCAAAAAAACGATGGATTAGGACCCAGATCTTTTGACTGGGTTGAATGTGTGACATTGATCCTCATTCGGTCCATCACCTGTTGTTTTTGCAAACTCGCTATAAGTGTACTGGGGATGCCCAGACGTGGGTCCCAGGCACTCCACACCACTGGAGTCAAGCTAGCCGGGCTGATGAGAGGTGTTACCTCGAAACCGGTCTGGTCCTCGGATGCTTGATTCCGTTCTGGGAAGGACATGGCTTTTGTAGTTCGGACTGGACTGTTCCCATGGGGCACAGGGTCAGAGCTGATTTGCATATCGCCATTGTCTAACCCAGGGTGGTGTGGAGTGCAAAAAAACGATGGATTAGGACCCAGATCTTTTGACTGGGTTGAATGTGTGACATTGATCCTCATTCGGTCCATCACCTGTTGTTTTTGCAAACTCGCTATAAGTGTACTGGGGATGCCCAGACGTGGGTCCCAGGCACTCCACACCACTGGAGTCAAGCTAGCCGGGCTGATGAGAGGTGTTACCTCGAAACCGGTCTGGTCCTCGGATGCTTGATTCCGTTCTGGGAAGGACATGGCTTTTGTAGTTCGGACTGGACTGTTCCCATGGGGCACAGGGTCAGAGCTGATTTGCATATCGCCATTGTCTAACCCAGGGTGGTGTGGAGTGCAAAAAAACGATGGATTAGGACCCAGATCTTTTGACTGGGTTGAATGTGTGACATTGATCCTCATTCGGTCCATCACCTGTTGTTTTTGCAAACTCGCTATAAGTGTACTGGGGATGCCCAGACGTGGGTCCCAGGCACTCCACACCACTGGAGTCAAGCTAGCCGGGCTGATGAGAGGTGTTACCTCGAAACCGGTCTGGTCCTCGGATGCTTGATTCCGTTCTGGGAAGGACATGGCTTTTGTAGTTCGGACTGGACTGTTCCCATGGGGCACAGGGTCAGAGCTGATTTGCATATCGCCATTGTCTAACCCAGGGTGGTGTGGAGTGCAAAAAAACGATGGATTAGGACCCAGATCTTTTGACTGGGTTGAATGTGTGACATTGATCCTCATTCGGTCCATCACCTGTTGTTTTTGCAAACTCGCTATAAGTGTACTGGGGATGCCCAGACGTGGGTCCCAGGCACTCCACACCACTGGAGTCAAGCTAGCCGGGCTGATGAGAGGTGTTACCTCGAAACCGGTCTGGTCCTCGGATGCTTGATTCCGTTCTGGGAAGGACATGGCTTTTGTAGTTCGGACTGGACTGTTCCCATGGGGCACAGGGTCAGAGCTGATTTGCATATCGCCATTGTCTAACCCAGGGTGGTGTGGAGTGCAAAAAAACGATGGATTAGGACCCAGATCTTTTGACTGGGTTGAATGTGTGACATTGATCCTCATTCGGTCCATCACCTGTTGTTTTTGCAAACTCAATATCTGATTTAGCCATCAGCGTCCGGGCCCCAGGCGATTCAACATGGCGACGGCCTCATCAAAGGATCCATACCGCACCGAACAAACTCCCGGGTCAATCTCATCGTTCACCGAAAGACCCCTAGGAACGGACAAATTATGGATTAACCTAAACTCACCTGGGTCCTTCTTGGGGACTACTCCCAACGGTGAACAAACAAAGTCAACAACTGGCGGGTTCCCATATGGTCTCGCAACCCGACCTCGGGCCACCTCCTTTGCAATCTTTGCCTGTACCACCGCCGTATTTTGTTGAACCGATAGTTGGTTTTTACACTGTGCTTCCCCCCGAAAATCCCCCGCCGGGATGCGGAAACCATATGAGAAACCGTCTCGCAACACCCCGGCGGAGACATGATCAGGGTATTCGTTCAGCCAAGGGATCATTGCCATGATGTCAACGGGAGTAGGTAACGGTGCCCCTCGGTCGATATTAGACCTGTTTGGCCCCTCCTCTACCCCCTGTATCACCATTCTTGGCTCTGCACGAACTCTCGGGGTGTGAAGACTGTCCGCACCCTGCACACTCATGCCTGAACTTGCATGTCCCTTGTGGCCTAGTGCACTTGCCTCTGTTAAAGCTCCAACAGACCCCTTTTCTACCCGAGTTCCCATTATTCTTTGTGTGCTGATCACTGTTGGCCCCCGCCCGAAAGGGCGCCGCCAAATAATGGCGGGAAGGCTCCGCCCCATTCCCGCCAAAAGAAGACGACTTCGTCGTGTTCGGCATAACCTGCTTCTGCCAGGAAATGGAGTCGAAACAATCCCACGTCAGGGATGAGTCGAAACAATCCCACTTCAGGGATGAGTCGTGCTCCTTGGCCTTACGAAATTTGTTATCATAACCCATCCATTGATTGCCTTCATACGTTTCATAAAAATCCATTATACGTGTCTGGTAACAAGCTAATTCCGACAATACTTCAGGCCTACGTTCCCCCATGATTGCAGTGAACATTCCAAACGCCCTGGCCCAATTAGCGATCGTTTCATCTACTCTGAAACCCGCCATTTTTGCACGCCATACACTCGGATGCAACAACTCCTTCTGATTTTTAACGTGCTCTATCTCATAGTGATCGGTCAACAGCGAAAACATGTTCACATATTCATCCGCCCAAATCCTTTCTTTCACATCCATCAGGATATGTTGGACCACCTTTTCCCTCCTTGAGGGTAACGATCCCTCCCCCGCCATTGGCAACGGCTGCTTACCCGAACCAGTAGCTGGATCTGTTGTTGCTGCTGTTCCAACGCTCGACGCCGGTTGTTCCGAGGGAACCTGTGGGGCCTCCCCCCCTGCCGCCCTATTCCTGGCCCTTTTACCTCTCCCGGCAGGGACTACTCCCGGCAATGCTGGTCCGATGACTTTCTTCGGTCTACCCGTACCATTCATTGCCGCCATCTGCTTCTTCATGTTCGCCATGTCTTTCACCAGCATGCGAAGCATTTGTTCGGTCCCAATCTTCTTTCCGACCCTCTTGCCAGGCATCGTTCACGGATATTCGACTCGAGGTCCTGGATCCAAAGCTTCAGAATCACTGAAAGGAGAAACACAAAAATGACAAGTTCTCAAAATTGGCTCCTTGTTCCGTCTCGGGCTCACGTGCAACGAGGAGGTGCAGCTTCCAAGCACAGGAACAAGAGGATGCTTCCTTAGATTGTTGCTCTTTTATTCTTCCTCGGGAGGGCGTGAACCCTCCTCCGATCCGCCTACAGGGCGTGGCCAACGGTGTAGGTGTCTAGGACAACCCCTCTTGGGCGGGAAAAGGCGCGCCCCGGCTACGCCGCTTCGGGCATACCAGCCGAGACACGCCTCCCGCCCAAAATGGTTTCCCGGGGGGGTCAGGGCACCCTACCATACGTTCGGGGGGACCGAGTGGTCGCCCCTTTCCATTCAGCCCCTTGCTGTCGGAGGATAATCTGTGGATCCAACACTGTTCTTTGTAGAACAGCCCTTCCTTCGATGTCTGTTGACTCGCTTCTAGGATAAGCCATTGGAGGGAATCTGGGGTGTGTTGCATTTCTAAGAAATGCCTGCACATCTTGGTGTTGCTTTTTTTTACATCTGAAGTTGCTTCGGTGTTCAGAGATCCTAGTTTTTACATTGCGTGTCGTCATACCTATGTAATATAGGTTGCAAGGACATATGATCAGGTAAATGCAATTTGTGCTATTACAGTTTGTGTGGCCTCTCATTTCCCACTTGAATGTATCAGATAAGGTGATGTATTTATATTTTTTAGTGAGCGGGCACGCAGCACAACCACCACATGGATAGTGTCCAGTGACTGGTGGCACGTTCCATAGTCTTACTTGTCGATTGGGTTCGTTTTTTGTCTTGGGTCTGGTGTGAATGAGGATGTCTTTCATGTTCCTAGACCTTTTGAAGGCGAACCTAGGTTGGTCTATGTTAAGAGTGCCTGTGTTGAGAATAGACCAATGTCGTTTCACAATTTTCCTTATTTGGTTGGATACTGGTGTGAAAGTTGTCATGCATGTCATAGGTTGATCAGTTGTGGGACTTCTTTCTCTTGGTTCAATTAGGCTCTCCCTGTTATTATTCTGTGCTCTTTTTAAGCTTCTTCTTATATCTCTAGTGGGATATCCTCTTTCTCTCAGGTTCCCTGAAAGGATAGCAGATTCAGTTTTGTAATTGGCCATGGTACTGCAATAACGCCGTATCCTGAGGAATTGCCCGAACGGTAAGTTGGATCGTAGAGCTCTTGGGTGATGGCTGTGGTAATGGAGCAAGCTATTGCGGTCCGTACTTTTCTTGAATAAAGTAGTACTGAGGGATCCCCCTTCTATACTTATTTTTAGGTCAAGGAATGCTATGTGATTTCTTGAGACCGTTATGGTAAAGGACAGATATGGATTGAGACCATTTATCCATTCAAAAAAATCTTTGTATGAGTCTTCGTTTCCTGACCAAAAGATCAGGATATCGTCTATGTAACGTTTCCATAACTTTATATTCTCATAGAAGGGATTAGTCAAAGAGATATGTGGGTCTCTTCAAAACTGGCCATATACAGGCATGCTATACTAGGGGCTACCGTGCTCCCCATGCAAGTTCCCTGTATTCGATGGTAGTAGGTTCCCTTGAATTCAAAATAGTTCTCAGTAAGAACTTTTTCTGCACATTCCATTACAAAGCTGATGGGCGTTGCAGACGTCCATTCAGTTTTTTCGAGAACAGTGGCCATAACACCTAGGGAGGCCCTCTGAGGGATGTTGGTGTAGAGGGCCTCAACATCTAGGGTTATGAGGAAGTCAATGGGTTCAGCCTCACCATAATCCTGTAGTAGACGTAGTAGATCTGTAGTATCCTGAATATAGGAGGGTATTTGTTTTACAAGGGGCTGTAAAAAGTGGTCGCAAAATTTTGAAAGAGGTTCCAATACTGAGTCTATCCCTGAGACTATAGGGCGACCCGGTACTGGCGTGACCCCTTTGTGTATTTTGGGCAGCGTATAAAAATACGGGACCCTAGGGTTCTTTTTCACTAGAAAGTCCGCCTCCTTTTTACTAAGCCAGCCGTGACATTCCGCTGCCTCCACCATGCTCACAATTGATAGTGTGAGTCGTTCTGTTGGATTTTGAGTGATGGCTTTGTAGTATTTTGTGTCATCGAGTTCCCTTTTACACTCTATCTCATAATCCACCATGTCCATTATTACAGTAGCGCCCCCCTTGTCAGCTTGTTTAATTGTTAGCAACGGGTTGTTGGATAAAGTGTCAAGAATGTTCCTTTCTTCTTTAGACATATTGCTATGTGTCGAGAGATTTGTTACATTGTTGATGTCTCTCAAGACTGCTTGTTCAAAAGTAAGTACTTCACTGGGGCACCATGCCGCTATGGGGGGTAAAGGTAGAGGCATTGTGTAACCCGGAGTCATCGATGGGTTTGTGTGGTTTCCCGTCGAAGAAGGCGTGCAGTCTTATTTTTCTGAAATTTTTTTGTAATTCGACAGTTTGGAGAAAGTTATCAGTTCTAGGTGTTGGGACAAAGCCCATCCCTTTTTGGAGCACCTTTTCTTAGTCGTCTGTTAGCTGGAGTGAGGAGAGGTTGACTAAGAGACTCATTTTTTGCTCGTTTTGCTCCGGGTGTCCATCCCTTGAGGTGTCGTGTCCTCCCATTGCACCCGTTTGTCGGTTGCGTTTCCTCTCTTTCGCCCTCGCCCTCTGCCCCAGCCTCTGTCTAAAAAAGGCCGATTACCTTGGGGGGCAAATTGAGGAGAGTACTGTGGTCCAAATTGTGGAATGGCATGTGGGAATTGTGTATACTGCCAAATTGGGTGTCCTGGGAAAGGTAACTGTGGAGGGGGGTGTGAATATTGTCCCCGTCTCCCACCTCTTCCACCTCGTCGTGGACGGGCTTGCCATTCGTCCCCACTGGAGTTGCTGTCGCTATAGGACCCTCTTCTTGAGGAGTTGTTACTAGAATCGGAGAGGTATCCTGAACCCGAAGGGGTGTAGTCTTTTTTAAGGTACGGGTATACTTTCTCCTTGTCAAAACGGTCAATATCCTTTTGTAATTTATTGACTTTTTGTTTCATCAGATAGTCCTTGTGTTCACTGATTTCTTTGTTGATTTCTGCCAGTTTTGTTTTGAAACCTGGATTATTCCCTGCGTTCTTCAGTGTTGCTTCTAATGCCTGGATTTTTTCTAACAAGGCATCGGCCAAGTTTTTGGAAGTATTGACAATTACGATCAATAAGTCATGTGTGCACTTCCAGGATATCTGGGACCAATCGACCTTGAATTGACCATCTTCCCAGAATATCCTGGGGAAGTTTTTAACAATCAATATATTCGGGGCAATTTTGGCCTTGAAATATTCTGCCATTAAAGCGCCATGTAAGCTGACCCTTATCCACTCTCTCTTGAGATCAGAGAGTGTTTTCCAGTCAGCAGTATTGCTTCCTGTTGCTGTGTCGTTATCCAAGTTTAAAAAAGAGGGAGTTCTGAGGATAGCTGCGGCATCATCCTCGCCAAAACTCAGTCATTGTCCTTCCAGATTGAATGGGGGTGGACTGAGATGGGATGTTGATTGGAAATCCAAGCCTGGCTGGTTTTGGCTAGACAAAGGAAGTAGATAAGGGGACAGAACTAATCTTACCCACCAAATAGAGACACTCCTACGGGTGTGAGCCGTGCAGAGGAATTGGTATCAAAAGGAAGGAGTAGGGGGCGGTTACTGCTCTCACCGGAGCAGAAGGTCCACACACGACGTGCCCAAATTATACGTATATACAAAGGTTGTCGTGTTGTTCCTCATGAAAGAGAGAAATAAAGATACAGTCTACAATGCAAGTGGATTAGAACAGGGTATCCTGATGGTCACCCTGGAAATCCATTTTGTTGGATTTAATGCCCTCACACACCCTTTCAGGTGTCATGCTTCATCATTTGGGCCTGCTCCTCGTTTGGTCGGCGGTGCAATACCCAACGGGCAACACCTCATAGAGGGGCTCTTTAGCGGAGATCTTTTTCCAACTGCCGTATGGATGAAGTGCGGGTATGGGGCCAGAATTTAGGGTAGACGTGATTTTGTAAATTAAAATAAAGCTAGTGGTACCGGAAATGCTTTATTCAGAAGGGCCTCTGCTTTAGTTAAAAATGATTTCCTAGAGGAGAGTAGTGGAAAGTGATGTTTCCCGCTCTCATCTGGGATTGTTAATACCTGTTGGAGGAAAAGGGGAGAGCATATCACAAACAATTTGTAAAACGTTGCATCATTGACTGTAATTCTTGCAACGTTTTACAAATTGTTTGTGATATGCTCTCCCCTTTTCCTCCAACAGGTATTAACAATCACAACCTGAAGAAGGGTAATATAATATTGTTCTTCCCCTCACCCACTAGTGTGGTAGCCATACAAGCTTACATACACCATACTCCGTGGTAACAGTGTAGACAGTTACATACATTTCTAGATACTTGCTAACTAGTCCCCCTGGTCCTGAAGAATCGCTCAATAAAATTTAGAGTAGCGAGAAACATGTTGACCGGACTGCAATAAATTCCAGATGAGAGCGGGAAACATCACTTTCCACTACTCTCCTCTAGGAAATCATTTTTAACTAAAGCAGTGGCCCTTCTGAATAAAGCATTTCCGGTACCACTAGCTTTATTTTAATTTACAAAATCACGTCTACCCTAAATTCTGGCCCCATACCCGCACTTCATCCATACGGCAGTTTGAAAAAGATCTCCGCTAAAGAGCCCCTCTATGAGGTGTTGCCCGTTGGGTATTGCACCACCGACCCAACGAGGAGCAGGCCCAAATGATGAAGCATGACACCTGAAAGGGTGTGTGAGGGCATTAAATCCAACAAAATGGATTCCCAGGGTGACTGTTGGAACTGGGGTCACCAGTCCCCTAGGGTAGCATGGCACGAGCAGGTAGGCATCCGAAAGCACATGTGTTAAGCGATCATGAAGCACACACTCACACTGAGACAGAAACCTGGGCACGCAATAAATGACTCCACTCCAGAGCTTGTATAAATACAAGTGATTTGTATTAAGATGAATAATCAGTTAGATAGAGCAGGATCAGGGAAATCATAAATTCATTTAGAATACATGTGTCTCAGAACTTGCAATCAATAATGGATCAATAGATATTAAATAATCAATAAATATTAAATATTGGATCAATAAATATTAGTTGGGTAAATAGTAAATATTCAATAAATATCAGATATTAGATAAATACATTTTCAGAAAAACCACAGGCCTGTCCTTCGCCTTGCTTCTTGACAGTACCTGTAAAAATGCTCTAAGGAGACAACCAAATAACATGGCATTTGTTCCTGCAGGTATTTCACCCATGTCTCACCAAGCAAGGGTGAGGGTTTCACAACCAGTAAACAGGTAAATAAATCACTTTAGGCTTTCAATAAATATGACACTAAAGAGGCAAAAACATTTCATTATAAATAAATAACCCCTTGTGCAGGTTGAGCCATTCTATGAGTTACTCCTAGAAGGAGTGAACATTTTCCTAGATTGGAGCAATGCATTTCATTAGATAAGGGTAAACCTTTCCTTACTCAGGAATAACCATTTCAGAAATCAACCATAGGCCGTTCCTGTCCTTTTAGAACTCAGGCTACATTTCAGTAGACATGTAATAACTAGGCAGTTAATTAACAGTGTCCCTATGGAGGAATAACCCTTCCATCTAACCAGGCCACATAAGCCATAACCCATTCCAGCTGTAGGAATAAACAGTTCATTAGGTGTAGGTCATCATTTCCAAAATATGAAACATCACATCAGAGCGAACCTAAGCTGTGCATAACTCTTCTGCCATATTAGGTGTAAAACATCTCATAAATAAATAAATGATGTATCATAACTGACTGTAGGTCAAAGTTATCATTCTCCTTACGCAGTGGAAAGACTTCCTGAAAAAGTCAATGTACAACATTTCATTTTACTAGCATTACCCATTTTATCAGGTAAGAATGAACCTTTCTTTTGACTAGGGTAAACCATCACAACACCTGATGCTGGTATAACAGTGCGTTATCCCTATTAATCAGGAATAAACCTCTCCTCAATTGGGAGTAACCAGCTCCTTATATACCTAGAGGTCTTTGGGAACCATTGCATTAGGCAGGAGTATGCATGACATATGACCCAGGAACCTTTTCATTATGTAAGTTAACCATTTCCTGAGGTAGCAAAAAGCATTCAGGTAACACCGCCTTAAGCAGAAGTAGCATGTCATAAAAGTGGGGCAGACCATTTCACTAAGCAGGTCTAAATCATACATCAGGTTCAGAGAAGAACATCTCATTAGGCAAGCATAGGCCTCACATTAGGCTAATAAAACATTTCTGCTAATTAGGGAGAACATTTCATCAACAACAAATATCCCAGGCATCATGGTAAGATTACACATTGCCCCCAGCATGGGTAGATTATTTCATTAATGGACCCCTAGCCAGGGGTTAACCTAGTGCCCAACTGTCCCTAATGGGCTTTCATAGTGTTAATGAACCCTGGCCCAGTTCCAGTACTTGTGGGGGGCTAGGAGGGCTCAGCAAAAGATTTTCCCAAGAGGAGGGGCGGCACCGGGACCTCCTTGTGGTTCCCGCCCTCCTTCCTTATGTTTACCTTCTCTCTTCGGCCTATTTACGGCCCTTGCGGAGGTTCTGCTGCTGGGGAGGGCTTCGGCCCTCAAGCAGGCCTCGTGGCGGCCCAGCGCAGTGCAGAAGGCCCTGATGCAGGCACCGGCGCTGGGGCCGAGGCTGATCCTCGATGTGGGGCGAACCGGAGGGGGGGGGGCTTCTGAACTCCACACCCCCTCTGCGATGCGTGTTGGGCCCGGCAGGGCTTTCCCCAATTATTGGCAGAGGGGCATCAAAGCAGCCGATCGCTGCTCGGCTCCGGCGGGGGCGCGGCCGATGACGCGGCTCGCGTCCCCCGTCATGTGACTCAGACTGGGGAAGGCTTCAGGCCTACGCGGCCTACCCGGACTCCGGCGCGCTGACAGGAATTTTTACGACGGCCTCCCCAAGGCTCCGGGGGCCGCCTTTAGAACTTCCCACACTTGGGCCCTGCGCAGCACCCAGCAAGATGGCGGCGGCCCTCTCCTGGCACCGAGGGCCGCCGGGGGCAAATTCCAGCTCTCCTCAGGGCAGCCTCGGCTGCGGCGGTGAGTGGGGCAGCATCGCTTGGGTGGACACAGCGCTCAACAGGTTTAGCGCTTCTGGGATCGAGCGCTTCAGGGGTCACAGCGCTCTAAGGTAGAAGCGCTTCAGCAGATCCTCTAAGGACAGCGCTTAGCAGAATTAGTGCTATGAGCCACATGTACAGCTCTTCTACAGTAACAGTCTTCAGGCAGTCCAGCAACTGGGGGAGAAATACAGCACTTGCAAGGGTGCCGCAGTGCTGGGGAGACCAGCGCTCTTCTGGGGGCAAAATATAGTGCCTTCTCAGGTAGCAGGGGTCCAGCGTTCCTCAGAGGGGCATTACAGCAGCTCTGTCAGATTGCAGCGCTGGGCAGTCCCTACAATAGCGCTTAGGGCAATGAGCTGGATACAGCGCTTCACAGCGACAGTCTCTATTTATTGCACTCTGTGGAAAAAGGACAGTGCTTCTCAGCAGGTTCCACAGGACAGGTCACACCAAAGAGGCAAACCAGAATAAGGGATTCCAGGTGGCGTCAGGGGCGCAGGGAGCGACACGGCGCCAGTTCCTGGTTAATTTCTTAATAGTTCTGTGGTGATCTTGTTTCTTCTTGGCACAGCTGTTTCTTGCGCCCTTGTAAGTTTCAGTTGGTTTCTTGTTTCCTTGAAGGGGGTTAAGTTGGTGGCTTGTGTTAGATCTCCTCAGCCAGTTCCCTTCAAGCAGACCGGGGGTTCCCCTTCCGCCGGGCCAGGTCAGAGGGGCAAATTCAGGACACCTCAACACTTGATATGCAGCACGTAGGCCCTGTCTCTACCAGTGTCATAGGCCCCTGTCTAGGCCCCACGGCCTAAAGCTCCTGCGTAGGTTCCCCCCAGGTCTGCGCTCCCTCAGTCTGCCAGGAAAGTTTCCCTCCCTTTCCTTTTATAGTGCCAGTTGACAGTTGGTAGTGGCAGCTGGTGTCACCTCACCTGTTCCAGAAGGTTCCAGGAGGTTCTAGGTGGTTCCACCATTCTACCTACGGGCAGGCTGGCAGGCTAAGATGGATACATTGTTTGGAGGGTTCCAGCCAGGCCCTGGCCACTAGAATGCGCCCACTAAACCCCGCTGCAGCAGCAGTGGTCAGTGGCAGCCATGTTAGGGGTATAAGACACCTGCATCTTAACATCAGTTTCACAGTACACAGGGCTTTCCTCACTACACAAGGCCTATACATTGTTGTTACCATAAGGGCATTCTGATTTAAAAGGGAAATAAAAAGCGAAACATTTTGGGGAAGGGCCAAGTCTCACAGTGACCATCAGGCTACCCTGTTCTAATCCACTTGCATTGTAGACTGTATCTTTATTTCTCTCTTTCATGAGGAACAACACGACAACCTTTGTATATAAACATGATTATCATGCCTAGGAGTCTCTCAGCATTATGCTACCCCTGACAAGATTATGTTGCTCATTGAATAGTAATTTTTGAGTTGGTCATTTCAGACTGAGCACAAGTATGTCTGTAGTCTCTGGGTTTTCTGTGCCAGTGTTGGCCATCATAAGGCCCACAGAACAGAATACAAACCTAAGTCATTTTACGTAGCCGTCCACTCTATTGTTTGTTCGCTGTTTCTCTGGTAATTGTGACTTGCCTAAGGATAAACCAGAAAATTCCCACCATTTCCCCCATATCTTTGTGTTTTTTTGTGGGCAGCTGGACGCTTGCCAGCGGTTTGCCCTCAGTGCCATCTGTGCCTCTCGAACCTGTCCAGGGTTCTGCAACAGTGCCAACTTTGGTCTTGGCACCGCTCTATATGCTCGTGGAGGATTCACGCTCTCTAATGGTCTCTGATTCCAAGCCAAACTTGTTCCGACTGAACCCACCGGAGCACAGCCCTTGGGCAATTCATCCGATTCTGACACACTACCTTTACTGTTCATCAACTTTTTGACTCAGTCTTGAATCAAAGCCAGAATTACAGTGATGATGGAAACAAATTTGTGGTATAATATGATGAAGACAATTGGTCTGAGGAATTACAGGATACCAGTGGCTTAGACATCTTCCCAGTCACTGAATTTGGCCCTCCCCCTGGTCTACCTCTTAGGAGAGCACATATTTTTCTGTTGTTGGAAGGGCATCAGAGGTCCTTGACCTGTAATTCCTCCAGCATTGAAGTTAAAACCAACATTCTGACAGAGGTCCTTCTGCCTGGCTCCTACCAATTATCTCTTGCTATTTAATGAGGCTTTGACGGATATGCTCTTGGGTAAAACCGTGCTTTCGTCCACCAGGCAGCAGGCAGTTCTGTGTCGCCACCAACCAGCTCCAGGAACGCTTATTTTCTCATGCAGCATCCAACACAAGAGCGCTTGGTGATTAAGGAGTCCACCAGGAAAGTCAACCCTGATGCCTTCCCTACAATTTCACCTGACCTGAAACCAAAGCTTAACACCTTTGGTAAGCACATGTTTTCTCCTGCCATCCTTGCCCTACTTTCAGTAAATGCCACCTTTCTCCCTAAACGATTTACAAAAAGGGGGTGGTGATGAACAGAGTGTCTGAGTTAAACAGACCACTCTTACCCAGTCCAAAGATCAGGGCTTGATCCATCACCGTTATTTATCTCACTGCCCCATCCCAGCTCAGAACCTGGCTATATGCAAATCAGTCTGTCCCTGGCCCAGTGCATCATGGGAACAGGGCAGACTAAACTACCAAGCCAATTCTTCACCAGAAAGGAGACAAGCTACCGGGGACCGGTTTCTGGCATTTCAGCCTTCTTCGGCCCGGCTTGCTTGAATCCTGATGGAGCAGTGAGAAAGGGACTCATGTCTGAGTATACCCTGCCACACCTATAGTGGCCAAAAACGATTTACAAAAAGGGGGTGGTGATGAACAGAGTGTCTGAGTTAAACAGACCACTCTTACCCAGTCCAAAGATCAGGGCTTGATCCATCACCGTTATTTATCTCACTGCCCTGATCTCTTGACTGGGTGAGAGCTTTCTGCTTAATTCAGAGACTCTGTCCCTCACCACCCCTTGTTGTAAATATTTTTGTCCACCCTAAGCGTGGAAGGGTATTCTCAGATGTGAGACCCTTGCTCATTGCACCATCAGGATTCAAGCAAACCGGGCCGAAGACGGCTGTAATGCCAGAAACCGGTCCCCGGGAGCTTGTTTCCTTCCCAGTGTAAGAATTGGCTTTTGTAGTTTGGTTTGCCCTGTTCCCATCATGCACTGGGACAGGAACAGACTAATTTGCAGTAAGGGGAGGGTAAGTGCTTATCCTTGTCCTGAAGAAGGAGCCCCCGCGCTCCGAAACATGTTGACACCTTTGTTGTGGTTGTAATACCCTAATACGTATTCTTACAACCCCATCTTGCACTTCTTTTAATAATACCAGCCGGGGATTTAATAAAATTATTTTTTACCCACGCGCCAGGTATTTTTTAACTACTCACTTTTTTCACCTCACCTCACTCACTCCTTAGTAACACACCCCCTCACATAGTTCACTTTCTAGTGCTCCTGCGTATTCGCGAGTCGTAGCACGCCGCATCCCGTAGAGGGGTGCGAAGGCCCCGATGATGAAGCATGACACCAAGGGGCCTGTTGGTGTGTGAGGGGCATTTAAACAACACTGTGTGTTCCCCATCACTTTAGGGATCACCGCCACTCTGAGTGGATTCTACTTTGTTTATTCGCATAACTAGGGAGACCGAATCCACTGACTCTCTCTCTCTCCCCCCTCCTGTTAGAAACTTTAATCTAGACTATTCATGACAGCCAGGATTCAGTTAAAGTTGTTATCCAGTCGGGCCTGGGTATAACTGGTTGCTTGGGTCAGGCTATTAGCATGAGTGTGATGCTTCAGCGCCACACTTGAATGAGGTTTACAAGTTTCTGAGGGGGTGTCCAAGCATACTTATTGGATCTGTCATTTGATGATTCTTGTGAGAAGGCGTATTCAGCCCTAGTATGTCAGGGTTCACTCATTAGGTCTCTTCATACCGCCAGACATTTTCCTAAACAATTTTGCCCAGTTCGAGGTTGTGCCAGGGGTTTTGTATACTGTCAATGTTCGATCCTGGTGCTGAGACAGCAAACATCTCGGCCCTTTTGAGATCGAGGCTGTGGCATCCAGCACGCAGAGAACCTGTAGGTCACAGGACCTGTATTTCCTCCAGGGGATGGCAAGATATTATAATTGACAGATGGGTTCTTCAAATGAGCTAGGCCCGTCCATTTCGTTCTACTTTGCCAAATCTCCCACCCCCATCACAGTGGATAATGGGGGACCACACAACCCTTATGCAGCAAGAAGTGCATGCCATTCTACTCAAAGTGTTTATTGAATGTTTACTGGCCTCAGAAGCAGGAACTGGTTTTTAATCCTGCAATTTCCTTGTACTGAAGCAGGATGGGCTCTGTCTCATTTTAGATCTCCGCACACTCAATGCCTTCCTGTGACAGGACAAATTAAAGATGCTCATGCTAGACCAAGTTCTGTTTGCCCTGAATCCAGGAGAATGGATGGTAGCTTTAGACCTGCAGGGAATGTATTTCCATATCACTGTCCTGCAGGCCCACAGGCACTATCTGCAGTGCACAGTGGGCCTCACTAATGCACCTTGGGTATTCACGAAAGTGAGCTAGTCGCAGCTGGGGGTTCCAGTCTTCCCTACCTTGATAACTGGCTTTAGAAGGGGGGGGGGGGTTGCTCTAGGCAGTCGTAGACCACCTTCAGACATGGGCAAACCTACTGACATTGTTAGGGTTCACTATCAACGTGCTGAAGTCACCTTTGACTCCTTTGCAGAAGCTCTAGTTTTTTGGGGTCATCCTAGGTATTGTGCAATTTCTTTCCTTTTCCCCCAGAGTGGAGAGTCTAGGACATTCTGGTTACCATCCCAGTGTTCCCACCTTGGTCCTTTATCTCATTGAGGACGACTCTGAGGCTCCTGGGACTGTTGGCTTCCTGTATCCTGCTGTTTAAAAATGCCGGATCTCACATTTAGGCTTTGTTGTAGGATCTGAAGTCCATGTGGCCAAAACCCCTAGGGGAACCTATCGGATTCTATCTGGGTTTCGAAGGAGACTTCAAAATACCTGCTGTGTGGCTGCTCTACTGCGACTGGACCAGGGGCAGACCCCTCTCCTTATACCACGCAGAACCCACAGTAGGGATGTATGTATCTCTGCTTCATTGTGTAGGCCTTTTGGGAAGGGTGGCGATCAGCAGCCACAGGTCTCTGGTGGAAATCCGACCCCACGATAATCTTTTGGAGTAGTGGGTGATCTGCTTGGCATTGAAGGCCTTCCTGCCAACCTTCAAAGGAAGGCTGCTACATTTCTCACAGGCAACACCACTACCATATGGTACTGCAACAAGCAGGGCCGTATAGCGTTTTGAGTCCTGTGCCAGGAAGCTGTATGGCTCTGGATTTCCAGAACATTTCTCTGATGGTGAACTGCCTTTCAGGATCTCAAAGTGCCAGGGCTGACAAACTCCACTGCTGATGCTTAGCTAATCAAAAATGACTGTTCATCCAGTGGTGGTATAAGGTATTGTGCAGCAATTGGGATAACCCTGGCTCGATCATGAGAATGCGTAATTTTAACTCTTTTCCATGCTGAAATTCCCAAGAAGGCTGTCTCTCAGAGATGCATTCCATCTGGGTGGAGCTTGGGATTGCTGTGTCCCTTTCCAGCCCTGCCTCTCCTGGCTTGAGTACTGAAGAAGTTCATGAATGACTCTGCCGAATCATTTCAGTGGCCCTATTGAGCCTGAAGAGAATGGTACCCAGAACCTCCTGGATATGAGTATCTGTCCTCGAATCAAGCCGCTGCTTCGTATCTTCTGTTGCAGCAGCAAGGCTTGGTCTTGTTTCTGGGCCTGCACAACCTGCACCTCCATGTTTTGAGTTATCATTTGAGCGAATTGTGCCTGCCCATCCCTTCCTTTCTAAGAATTAAGTAGTCCTGTGTTTTTGTGGCTCCCTCACAAGTGTTGGCCAACTGTTTACTGTGTTAAGGCTAGACTTCTTGAGGCTTACTTGAAGAGAAGACAGAATTGCTCCTCTGTGACTCTCAGTGATCCAGTTTGTCTGACACTAGACAAAGCAGACCGCATCAGCACCAAAGGATGCCTTTGGCAGAAGTGCTCAGGCTTCAGTCTCCATGATCAGAGACAGCAAGCAAGCATCAGTAAATGTCAGCACTTTAATGACAACATAGAAATAAAACTCATGTTCTGAGACAGTCAGTGTGAGTGGCAAACTAGTCTTTTGTAGGCCTGGGCGGAATTCGCGGAACTCTGTACAGTGACAAACAAACTGCGCAATGGCGGAGTGCAGCATAAGCTGCAGTTTGTGCTGCTATTCCTGCCGCTCGAGTAGAAATTCTACCTGAGCAACCGCTGGCGCTCGCCAGCTTACCATTGGCAAGTGTAAGAGGGGAAGAAACTCTGCTGCGCGCGGAGCGGAGTTTTCTGCGCTCTCCAAGCTCCACAAAGTGAAGAAAACTCTGTGACCGGAGCAGAGTTCACCGCCCAGGCCTAGTATTTAAGAGCACAAAATGGGTGTTTTCTACAAATGACAAGCTGATATCGTGGAGCAAACAAATGAACTTTCAGTTGATGAAAAGCTGATGTCTTCCCAGACGTGTGCGTTTGCTGCATTTGAAAAGCAGGTATTTTGAGAAACATGAGTGTGTTTGATGCAAATGGCGAATACATTTGTGGGGCAAATATGTGTTATGTGCAGTTGACAAAGAAAAAATGCTTTTCATCACTGGCACATTTTATTGACGAAACACTAATGTTGTCACCTTTCCCAGAGAAAACTATCAGTCATTTATTTGTCAACGTTTTAGGATTCTGTATAGGCCATGATATTTAAAATGACCGTTTTGATTTTGTTTAATTTAACTATCGGTGACTGATCATTAAGGCCGCTTTAGAACATATTTTGAAGTGCTTTGTTATGTTTGTCATTATATATATGTACTGATAAAAGGAGTAAATACCGGCTTTTGGTGCTTTTTTCATTTTTGTACCAGTTAATACATTAAAATATTGGTAATGCCAATAAAGCAAGCATTGGCAAACCAAATAGGTCTCGGCTATGCGAGAGCGATTGCCATTGGCAATGTGTTTTAGCCATGTTGTACACCAGTGTGGCTGCTGTTAAGCATGGCTAAAAGTAAGTGGGGTAGACAGTGAGGTAGAGTGTAGTGGGGTAGGTTAGGGTGGAATGAGGTAGAGTGGGGTAGATTGGAGTGGAGTCCAGTGAAGTAAATTAGAGTAGGTTCAAGTGGGGTGGAATGGTGGTAGAGTGGGGTAGATTGGAGTATGGTGGATTAGATTGGAGTAGGGTGGGGTAGATTGGAGTAGAGTTGAGTAGGTTGGAGTGGAGCCTCGTCGAGTGGGGTGCATTGAAATGAACTGGGGAATATTGGAGGGGTAGAGTGGGATGGGGTAGATTGGAGTGGTGTAGATTGGAGTATGGTAGATTGGAGTGGGGTAGATTGGAGTGGGGTAGATTGGCGCAGACTGGAAATGAAACGAAATAAAAAATATATTTGTAAAGCGCGATTGTTGCCCTGAGGCGTCCAAGCGCTAATAATTTGCTTAACAGAGGGAAATAGCTGGAGGGATTAGTGAGGAACATTAAAAAGGAAAGTCTTCAACTGCTTCCGAAAGGAGGACAGATTTGGGTTTGACCTGAGTTGAAGGGGGAGTGAATTCCATAGCTTGGCGGCATTATATGTGAACATCCTGCCGCCAGCTCTTGCCTTTTTTATTCTAGGGACTGTGGCCATAAACGCCTGGCTAGAGCGAAGATTTCTACTGCAATGGTATTATGTTATTAGATCACGGACGATAGCCGGTCCTGTGTCCCAGAAGGCTTGATGGGAAATACACATAGCCTTAAAGGCAATTCTTTGTCGTACCGGTAGCCAATGCAGACCAGGTTTGGCTGACAGTCTACGCGGCAGCTGGAGCAATGTGCAGGCCGCGCAGTTTTGAACGATCTGCAACTTACGCAGTGTATATTCAGGGACACCGATATAAAGGACATTGCTAAAGTCCAGTCGGGACTGAATCAGGCCCTGAATGGCCACTTGTTTTGCCTCCATAGGTAGAAGTGGAAGAACTTTCTTCAACATTCGAGGGAGACCAAAGCCGGTAGCCGAGAGTTTAGTGGCCTGGGTATTGAAAGAAAAAGCCTTGTCCAGCCAGACCCCCAGGCTCTTTATGTTGTCCTCGGGGGTTGGAGGGGTGCCTAGGCATGGGGGTCAGAGGGAGTTGAAAAATATGGGGTTCGTAGGACCCAGGAGCATCAGCTCTATTTTGTCCCCATTCAGTTTGAGGGAGGACGAAGTCATCCACCTCTTTACCTCCTCCAGACACTTTGTCAGCCCCGCTGATACTGATAGGCCGTCCTCCTGCGCCAAGGAGACCACTAGCTGAATGTCATCCGCGTAAGAGATGATTTTAATACCAAACGGACGGACAACCTCAGCTAGCGGACTCATATAGATGTTAAAGAGCACAGGGCTTAGGGAGGAGCCATACGGGACTCCACATCTCAGCGGTCTGCTCTTTGATACCAGGTCTCCATCAAAAATTTGAAAGGACCTGTTGCTCAAAAATGATTTGAGCCACAGCCATGGCACGCCTGATATTCCGACTTTCGAGAGACGGCTCAGCAGGGTGTCATGGCAGACCGTGTCGAATGCCGCGCTTAGGTCAAGGAGGATCACTGCCACTGATCCCCCCTGGTCCAAGATCCTTCTGGTTTCCTCAGTGACTGCCAGCAGAGCGGTCTCCGTCCCATGTCTGGGTCGAAAGCCTGTCTGGGTGGCATCTAACAGCTGGTTATTCTCGAGAAAGTCCACCAGATGGAAGTTGATGTGCCTCTCGAGAATTTTGCTCACTCATGGGGAGCAAGAAGATCGGGCGATAACTACGGAAGTCACCTGGATCCAGATTCGTTTTTTTCAGCAGAGCACGGACCATGGCCCGCTTCCAGGCAGGAGGGACGGTACCGGAGGTGATGGAGGCATTCAGGAGGTTCATGATGGTGGGTAGGACGACCTGAGGTGCCAGCATCATAACTTCTGGGGGTGCTGGGTCACATGGTGACCCAGATTTTACTTGGCGGGCTAAAGAATCCAAGGATTCAGGGTCTAGCAATGGGAAGTGTTCCAAAATTATCGGGGTTGTGATGGAGCATCCCCCAGGTTTGTCTGTCCCTGAGCTCTGGACTCTGGTGCTATGGAAGGAAACGAGGAATAGATTTGATTGACTTTGTGATGGAAGAATTCTGCCAAGTCGTTGCAGTAGGCTGTGGTTTTACTCGTGTGCATGCCAGGGGAGGGAAGTTTGGTGAGGCTTTTAACTATTTGGAAGATTTCCTTTGGTTTAGACTTGGCTCGCAAGATTTTGTCCGAGAAGTAGGTAGACTGGGCCGATTTAACCTCGTCCTTGTAGGATTTGATTGCTTCTCTATATTGGATTTTCTCATCCAGTGAGTAATCCAAACGCCACCGTCTTTCTAGTTTCCTGCAGTGACGTTTCTTTTCCCTAAGGGCCTCCGAGTACCAAGGGGTGGTTTTTTGTTAGCGTTTCGGTATGATTTTACGAAGGGGAAAGGTGGCCTCAAGGGATTGTGCAATCCATTCTTCAAATTCTTGATTGGCCACACGTGGATTCCCATTATAAGAGGGCTGAGCGATCGCGAGTGTATTGGACCAGGAGTCAACTGGTGGTCGGGCCCAAATTCTAGCGTTCCTTACAATGGGGCTAGGGGGGGTTACTTACGTGTTGTCCAGGTAAGGGGCACAAGTAGGTGGTCAATCCAGGGGAGGGAAATTGGTAGCCCAACCACCAGCTCTGTACAGTTACCAAACACTGGGTCCAAAAGATGACCCTTAATATGGGTGGGTGCCTCGACCCGTTGTACTAGCTATAGGGCCGCTAAATCATCTGCCAACGCCATGGCGGTATGATCCCGGGTGGCATCAAAGTGAAAATTGAGGTCGTCTAACAATGTGTAATTTGAGGCAGTTGTGGCCCGTTCGGCAACAACAGATGGAAGGTGCTTGTGAAACTGTTTAGAGGGCCCCGGGGGGGCGGTAAACAACAGTGCCTGAGAAACAATTGTTGGGGGAGAATTCCAGGCTAAATGCTAGGCTCTCGCATTCTGGAGTTGATTCAGGGATTACTCGGCAGTGATACTGCTCTTTATGTATGATGGATAGACCTCCTCCTCTCCCTTCCGGGCGGTCTTGCCGGGTGATTTGAAAGCCTGAGGGAAGGGTAGTCACAATGTCTGGGTCAGAGTCTGTTGTAAGCCAAGTTTCTGTGAGGAAAACTGCATCTGGCATACGTTCTTCTAGCATGAGAGCAAGTTCCATCCTATGTTTTGGTAGGGATCTACAGTTTAGCAAAAACATGCTATAATCCAGTTTCACATCGCGTAGCTGCCTGGGTTTGATAGTCTGTTTACACCCCGGACAAATCTCTGGCAGATCTGTAGCCTGGAATGAGTGCGAACAGCCTTTAATTCCCATAGACCTCATGCTAAGGAGGACTTCCGAGCTATAGTACCTTCTATTTAGCAGGTGAGGTGTAAGGGGTAGGGCCCTAGGCCCTGACCGGGCGCGGACGGGCACAGACGGGCTTGCCTCTGGCGCGTCGCCGGGGCGCCCGCTGCTCCCGCCCGCTGCGCGGACGGGAAGTCATCGTCTTTTTATATGTTGTGGAGGAGGGTGGGAGGCGTCCTACAGCTGGACCGCTACTCTTTCCGCCCACTAAGATGGCGGCTACCCCCTTTGACTCCCGGCGTCAGCGCCTCAATCGGCTGCGCCGGTAAAGAAATCGGGTGCAGGGAGCCTCGGTGCGACGCTAATCTCGCACCCAAGGGTCCAGGTTGCGTGGTGAGTAAAACGAACAATTAAAATATTTACAGTTTTTAAAACAAATTTACCAGCAAGATAAGAAATGAAGCAGGAGGGATAGAATAGAGAGCCCCCGGCTTCCGCCTCAGGGGAGAGTAAGAAGAATCTGAGTGCTAGTAGTAGCTGACCCTTAAGTATTCTGGGAGGGTGGGAGGCGTCCTAAAGCTGGACCGCTACCCTTTCCTCCCACTAAGATGGCGGCTACCCCCTTTGACTCCCGGTGTCAGCGCCTCAATCGGCTGCACCGGTAAAGAAATCGGGTGCAGGGAGTCTCGGTGCGACGCTAATCTCGCACCCAAGGGTCCGGGATGCGTGGTGAGTAAAACGAACAATTAAAATATTTACAGTTTTTAAAACAAATTTACCAGCAAGATAAGCAATGAACCGGGAGGGATAGAGTAGAGAGCCCCCGGCTTCCGCCTCAGGGGAGAGTAAGCAGAATCTGAGCGCGATAGATTGAGGTAGAGTAGAGTGGAGTGGGGTAGAGTGGTGTGGATTGTAGTGGGATAGATGGGGTAAATTGTAGTGGGTAGACTGAAGTGGGGTAGGCTGTAGTGGAATGGGGTTGATTAGAGTGGATTGTGGTAGTTTGGAATGGGTTGACTGGAATGGGGTAGAGTCGAGTAAAGTAAATTTGGGCAGAGTAGAGTGGGGTAGATTGGCGTACATTGGAATGGGGTAGATTGAGGTGGCATAGATTGGAGTGAAGTAGATTAAGGTAGAGTGGAGTGGGGTATGTTATATTGGGGTAAATTGGAGTGGAATGCAGTTGGGTAGATTAAAGTGGGGTAGGTTGGAGTGGGGTAGATTGAGGTAGACTGGAATGGGACAGATTGAGGTAAGTTAGAGTGGAGTGAAGTTGGGTGGAGTGGGGTAGATTGGAGTAGGGTGGGTGGAGTGGGATGGATTGGAGTGGGATAGATTGGGGTAACTTGGATTGGAGTCGGCTAGAATGGGTGGATTATAGTAGATTGGGGTAGATTGGATTTGGTTAGAGTGGAGTGGGGTATAATGGTGTACGGTATAGTGGAGTAATTTGAAGTGAAGTGTGGTAGATTGAGGAGGGGCTGATCGAGATAGGTTAAAATGAGGTAGAGTGAGGTAGAATGAAGTGGACTGAGGTACTGTGGGGTAGATTAGAATAAGGTAGATTGGACTGGGGTCGATTTGGGTAGAGCAGCATAGATTGGACTGGGTTAGATTGTTGTAGAGTGGGATAGATTGGAGTGGGTGGAGAGATTTGGGTAGATTGAAGTGGAGTGGAGTAGATTAGTTTTGAGTGGGGTGGGGGTAGAATGGAGTAGATTAGGGTAGAGTAGGGTAGATTGGGGTAGAGTAGGGAAGATTGGAGTGGGGGTGCGGTTGATTTGGATAGATTGGAGTGGGGTAGATTGGAGTGGATTGAGGTAGTTTGGAGTGAAGTAGGGTAGATTAGAGTTGGGTAGATTGGATTGGAGTGGAGTAGATCAGAATTGAGTGAATAGGAAGTAGATTATTATAACATATATATTTGGAGTGGGGCGGGGTAGATTGGAGTGGGGCGGGTAGATTGGAGTGGGGCGGGGTAGGTTGGAGTGGGGCGGGGTAGGTTGGAGTGGGGCGGGGTAGATTGGAGTGGGGCGGGTAGATTGGAGTGGGGCGGGGTAGATTGGAGTGGGGCGGGGTAGATTGGAGTGGAGCAGGGTGGATTGGAGTGGAGCAGGGTGGATTGGAGTGGAGCAGGGTAGATTGGAGTGGAGCGGGGTTGATTGGAGTGGAGCGGGGTAGATTAAAGTGGGGTGGAGTGGGAAGGATTGGGTTAAATTTGGCTGGAGTGTGGTAGATTGGGGTAGAAAAGGTAGATTGCGGTGGAGTGGGGTAGTTTGGGGTAGAGTGGAGTGAGGGAGAATGCGGTAGAATCCGGTGGAGTGGGGTTGTTTGGGGTAGAGTAGAGTAGAGTGGGGTAGATTGGGTTGGAGTGGATGTTGGTAGATTGGAGTGGAGCGCATTGAAGTGGGGTGAGGTAGATTGTAGTGGGGTAGAGTCGGATAGGGTAGATTGGAATGGGTCGATTGGGGTGGAATGAGGTAGGTTGGAGTTGAGTGGGGTACAGTGGAGTTGGGTGGGTTCAATGTGAGTGGGGTAGATTAGTGTGGAGTGGGGTAGATTGGGGTCAATTGGATTAGGTTGGAGTGTGGTAGATTGAGGTGGAGTGGAATAGTGGAGATTGGTGGAGTGTTGTACCGTACCTACTTTACAATTGACAAGAATTTCATTGAAATGCACAAGTCCTGAATACAGTTCACCCACACTCTGGCAGCAAGTCAGAAGTTATGTGATGTCCCTATCATTTCATTGGGGCATCGATCCTGCAATGTCACTTACTATGGTGTGATTACTAGGTCAAAGGACATGTGATGTCACTTATGCACCCCTGTCATATTTTTGAATTGACATCCATGAGAATATCACATAATATTTAAATGGTTTCAACAGGTCATTGTGCTTTCCCATCAACCCTCAAGTCTCTGACAAGAATAAAGATCGTCCGCATTGTGGGAGAAAATTGAATGGTGCTCGTCTAAAGCAAAACACATTATTAGTCTGATCCACTTTTTTCATTTCGTTATATTGGAGTGAAATACAGAAGCGCTAATAGAATTATGGAAACTCTATAAAGCTGTACAGTTCTAGGAAGAAAGTCTTAAGTGGGTCTAGACAAAGGGAAACAAAATCAAAGAAAAACCTGGTACATCCATTCAGTTCATATCGACTGTAAGAAACGGATGAATGCAGCATGGCTTTGTGTACTTCAGGCTTCCTGTGAAAGAGGTTTACTTGTTTTCAGAATGATATTGGAAAGCTACAGACAAAAGAGTTGGGAACAGCAGAGATATTTTCTATTTCCGCACACGTCAAGAGCCTAGACTAAACATGGATTGGGTTTTAAGTGATAAGAAAGGGGGGGGGGAGGACAGCGCATGCAGGGAATCAAAGCATAGGCTGATAGGATCATCGCGTTTCTTAAGAAGGCGAGAGGTACAACAAACTATCTTTTCCCCCTTTCCAGATAGCATCCTGTGAATCTAACAAAGTCATTGTTAAAAGCAAGGCTGAAAATGCTTAGGGTTAATAACGCATAAACATTTCATTTCCACATGTTCCTTATTTGAGTATACGTTTATTGATTTCATCTTGGCCAGCTCCGGAGTATGCGATCATAACATGCACCGTATGCGCAGAATATTCCCCTGCCTTGCAACCTCTGCCCGCAAGACTCCAGTCCAAGCCGCATTAATAAGCAGCTTGGACTACTGCAACACCCTCCTAGCGGATGTTCATGAAACCCTAGTTGCCGAACTCCAGGTAGTTCAAAATACTGCAGCCTGAATTGCCCTTCCGACAAGGCCTCAGCTCCATTGCTGGGGGGAACTGCACTGGCTGCCAGTGGAGAAAAGATCCCGTTTTAACCCCTTCGCTGCTAGGCCTTTTCCCCTCCTGTGCTAAGCCCTTTTTTGGCGATTTGGGGTAGTGCGCGCTTAGGCCCTTGTAACTTTTTGACCACATAAGGTATCCACGCCAAATTTGCGTCCTTTTCTTCCAACATCATGTGGATTCTAAAGGCGCCCAGGGTTTGTGGATTCCCTTGGAGGGGTCCCAGAAATTAACCAAAATATAGTGTTTTTTGTTTTTTTCAGAAAAATTGGAAAAACGGGCTGCAAATGAAAGCCTCTGGGTTTTTCCCTGAAAAAGTTATCAAAAAAGGGTTTGTGGGGCTGAAATCTCCATTTTCTCAGCTTTTAGGGAATGACAGTCTTTTGTCAGAGAACCGACATTTTTCACACAGTTTTGGCATTTTTCTGGAACATAGCCTATTTTTGCTGCAGTTAATGGTAGAAATGAGTTTGAAAGCAATAATGGATCCTGGAATGCTGTACATTTTCGAAAAGTAGACAAAATTCTGAATTCAGAAAGGGGTCATTTGTCTAAATCCATGAAGGTTTCTTCATAGAAACTAACAGTTAAATATTGGAATATTTGAAAATTTGTTGAAAAAAACAGCCTTTTGTCTCAACGTTTTCACCTATAACTTTTTCTAATTTTGACAGCTCTTGGAAAGCGATATACCGTTACATCAGTTAGACCTTCCTGGTTGTGGGGATATATAGGACTTGTAGTTTCACCAAGAACCCGACGAACCCAGATCCAAAAACTGAGCAGCAACTTGCAATGGTATTTTTTCATTTACTGGGTATAGAGCACTTTGTCTTGGAAAATGTATACATGGAAAAATCTGTATGAAAGACACCTATGTATTTCTGAATTGGGTACAAATTATAGAGTTCAGAAACAGTATATAATTGCTAATTTTCAAACTTGGGAATACTCATACTAACATGAGAATTATTGGTCATTTTTCAAAAATATTTTTTTTTTACACAATGTCTTTCATTGAAAGGGAGAAATGCATGAAAGCTCATTTGGTAATAACAGTTGATTTACAAATCTGAATTAGCCCAAGTCTCCCGATAAAAACGGTACCTCACTTGTGTGGGTCGGCCTTGTGCCTGCGACAGGAAACGGCGCAAAATGCAACGTGGTCACGCCTAAATTTTGCAGTTACAAATTGACCCTTTTTTGACAAAGTGCCTACCTGTAGTTTTTGCACCCTAGCTCTGCGGGCACCTATGGAAACCTAGCAAACCTATACATTTTTAAAAAGTAGACACCCAGGGAAATTTAGGATGGGGTGACTCGACTGCCTACCACCAGGTTTTGTTACCCAGAATCCCTTGCAAAGCTAAGAAATTGACAAAAAAAACACATTTTCCTCACATTTCTGTGGAGGAAAGTTCTGGAATCTACGTGGATCAACAAATTTCCACCCACCCAGTGTTCCCCCAGGTCTCCCGAAAAAAATGGTACCTCACTTGCGTGGGTAGGCATAGTGGCTGCGACACGAAACAGCGCAAAACGCAACGTGGTCGCACCTCAATTTCCCAGTGAAATCTTGCGCTCTTTGGACAAAGAGACTACCTTTTGTTTTTGCGCCCTAGCTCTGCTAGCACCAAGGGAAACCTAGCAAACCTATACATTTTTGAAAACTAGACACCCAGGGGAATTCAGGATGGGGGGACTCGACTGCCTACCACCATGTTTTGTTACCCAGAATCCCTTGCAAAGCTAAGAAATTGACAAAACAAACACATTTTCCTCACATTTCTGTGGAGGAAAGTTTTGAAATCTGCGTGGATCAACAAATTTCCACCCACCCAGTGTTCCCCCAGGTCTCCTGAAAAAAATGGTACCTAACTTGCGTGGGTAGGCATAGTGGCTGCGACACAAAACAGCGCAAAACGCAACGTGGTCGCACCTCAATTTCCCAGTGAAATCTTGCACTTTTTGGACAAAAAGACTACCTTTTGTTTTTGCGCCCTAGCTCTGCCAGCACCTAGGGAAACCTAGCAAACCTCTACATTTTTTAAAACTAGACATCCAGGGGAATTCAGGATGGGGTGACTCGTCTGCCTACCTCCAGGTTTTGTTACCCAGAATCCCTTGCAAAGCTAAGATTTTGACAAAAAAAACACATTTTCCTGATATTTCTGTGGTGGAAAGTTCTGGAATCTGCGTGGATCAACAAATTTCCACCCACCCAGCGTTCCCCCAGGTCTCCCAAAAAAAATGGTACCTCACTTGCGTGGGTAGGCATAGTGGCTGCGACATGAAACAGCGCAAAACGCAACATGGTCGCACCTCAATTTCCCAGTGAAATCTTGCACTTTTTGGACAAAAAGACTACCTTTTGTTTTTGCGGCCTAGCTCTGCCAGCACCTAGGGAAACCTAGTAAACCTATACATTTTTGAAATCTAGACACCCATGGGAATTCGGGATGGGGTGACTCGTCTGCCTACCTCCAGGTTTTATTACCCAGAATCCCTTGCAAAGCTAAGATTTTGACAAAAAAAACACATTTTCCTCACATTTCTGTGGTGGAAAGTTCTGGAATCTGCGTGGATCAACAAATTTCCATGCACCCAGCGTTCCCCCAGGTCTCTCGAAAAAAATGGTACCTCGCTAGCGTGGGTAGGCATAGTGGCTGCGACATGAAACAGCGCAAAACGCAACATGGTCGCACCTCAATTTCCCAGTGAAATCTTGCACTTTTTGGACAAAAAGACTACCTTTTGTTTTTGCGGCCTAGCTCTGCCAGCACCTAGGGAAACCTAGTAAACCTATACATTTTTGAAAACTAGACACCCAGGGGAATTCGGGATGGGGTGACTCGTCTGCCTACCTCCAGGTTTTATTACCCAGAATCCCTTGCAAAGCTAAGATTTTGACAAAAAAAAACACATTTTCCTGACATTTCTGTGGTGGAAAGTTCTGGAATCTGCGTGGATCAACAAATTTCCACCCACCCAACGTTCCCCCAGGTCTCCTGAAAAAAATGGTACCTCACTTGCGTGGGTAGGCATAATGTCTGCGACATGAAACAGCGCAAAACGCAACATGGTCGCACCTCAATTTCCCAGTGAAATCTTTCACTTTTTGGACAAAAAGACTACCTTTTGTTTTTGCGCCCTAGCTCTGCCAGCACCTAGGGAAACCTAGCAAACCTATACATTTTTGAAGACTAGACACCCAGGGGAATTCAGGATGGGGTGACTCGTCTGCCTACCCCCAGGTTTTGTTACCCAGATTCCCTTGCAAAGCTAAAAATTTGACCAAAAAAACAAATTTTTCTCACGTTTCTGTGGTGGAAAGTTCTGGAATCTGCATGGATCAACAAATTTCCACCCACCCAGCGTTCCCCCAGGTCTCCCGATAAAAATGGTACCTCACTTGCGTGGGTAGGCATAGTGGCTGCAACAGGAAACGGTTCAAATCGTACGGTGGTGAATTTACAACACCCAATTGCAAAACAACCTTGATTTTTGGAGGGGGGGGGGGCACCTGAGTTTTTGGCCCGGGGCTCGGTGGTATTCTTTGGATAGTACCAAACCGAAACAGTTCTGAAAAGTAGACACCCGGGGGAGTCCAGGGAGGTATGGCATGCGTAGGTCCCCCAATGTTTTCCTACCCAGAACTCTTCGCAAACCTTAAAATTAGGTAAAAATATCACTTTTCCAAACTTTTTTGCGTGGGATCTCGGTGCCGGCAAAAATGCCCTAACACCCAGCGTTCACCTTGTTCTCCCGAGTAAAAGGATACCTCACTTGTGTGGGTGGCCCAAAGCAGAACAGTCCGAAAATGTATTTTGAAAAAGTAGTATTTAAGTTTTACAAGATAAGCCCCCCTGCCTTAGTCACAGGCCTTGGGCCCACCCACACAAGTGAGGTGTCATTTTACTCGGGAGAACAAGGGGAACGCTGGGTGGTAGGACATCTGTGCCGACACGGAGATCCCACGCAAAAATGTATGGAAAACTGTTTTTTTAACCTAAATTTATGGTTTGCAGGGATTTCTGGGTAGGAAAACATTGGGGGACCCACGCATGCCATACCTCCCTGGACTCCCCCGGTTGTCTAGTTTTCAGAACTGTTTGGGTTTGGTAGTTTCCAAAGATGCCCGCCGAGCCCCGGTCCAAAAACTCAGTCTCCCCCCCCCCAAAAAAGAAGGTAATGTTGCTATTGGTTATTGTTATTTTTCCACCGTACGATTTGGACCTTTTCCTGTTGCAGCCACTATGCCTACCCACGCAAGTGAGGTACCATTTTTATCGGGAGACCTGGGGGAACGCTGGGTGGGAGGAAATTTGTGTGAGCCCAGTGACGCCACGCTTTCCCACACAAAAAGTGTGAAAAAACTGATTTTCTCAGCAAAAATTGATGTTTGCAAGTGATTCTGGGTAAAGGAACGTTGGAGGATCCACGCAAGCCATACCTCCTAGGAAGCCCCCGGGTGTCTACTTTTCAGAAATGTGTGGGTTTGGTAGGTTTCCCTAGATGGCCGTCTAGCACGGGGCCAAAAACCCAGGTAACCCCTCTTGCAAAAGCTGGTGGTACTGACATTTAATACCACCAGCAACTCCATGCACACCGCAAGCCAAGCACCCTCCACATACACCGCCAGCCAAGCACCACTCCATGCACAGACAGCCAAGTACCAGCCAAGGACAACCAGGCGGGTTAATCCTGGATTGCTTACTGGTGTACACCCTGAAATTAGAGACATATCCAGTCTCACTGTCACACAGCATATAAAGCTTAATTCCATAGCGTGCCCTCTTACTAGGAATGTATTGCCTAAATACCAAGCGGCCCTTGAACAACACCAAAGACTCATCCACTGCAATTTCTCTCCCAGGATAAAAGATCTCAGAAAATCGATCAACAAAATGATCAAGGACAGGCCGAATCTTGTAAAGACGGTCACAATCAGGGTGATCTCGTGGCAAAGCATCACCGTTGTCTACAAAATGCATCATCCGAAGCAGAAGCAAATACCTATCACGACTCATGACTGCCGGAAATATAGCTGTTGCCATCAAGGGACTAGTAGACCAATATGAAGCCAATGATGGTTTCCTAAGCAAGCCCATCAAAAAAGTTAAACCTAAAAACTTTTTCATCTCCTCCAAATTTGTGGGAGTCCACCGGTTAGCTCGAGCATGGGGCTTAAGGATGGCACTGTTCTCCTTCAAAAACTGTTCTGCATACAAATTAGTCTGCTCTACGATCTCTGCCAAAAACACATCATCCATGAACAACTTGAAAAAATCAATTGGCAAAAAATGTTCAGTGTTCAGCCTACACCCTGGAGCACCAGTAAATTCAGGCAATGCCGGCTGCACCATGCCTGGGGCAACCCTGAGGTCAGAACTGTCATCGACAAGTCTCCCAGCCTCAGGCTGCCCCCCAGCTGCCTCTTGTCGTCCCACTACACCAACTGGAAGTCTAGGAGCCCCAGGCTGCCGCCCAGCTGCCTCCCGCCGCACTACACCAACGTGAAGTCTAGCAGCCCCACGCTGCACCACAGATGCCTCTTGCCGCACTATCGGACATCAAGGTCCTCCTCTACCACAGGCACTTCATCCACACCAAAAATAGCTTCATCAGCACTCAGGGTATCTTCATCAGACGATGCCATGCGCAGAGAAAACTCACTACCAGAATCTTCACCTCCCATCTCTGCCTCAGAATCAGAGTCACTCTCAGCACCATGGTCAGAGGAAGAATCAAAAAGCATTCCAACAACTTGCTGAGCGGTAATCCGGCGGCTAGCCATTATCCTTACAAATAAAGGAGTCTGCACAAACAACTCAACAACCCCAACACTGTGCAAAGTAAGTTAAAAAATGGAAGCATTTATCACAAATATCTATATTTAGAAAAAATATACAATTCACTTACAACAGACAACTACACTCACCAGCACCTACTCTGCAAAGACACAGCAAAGAGGCATCGATATCCCACTAGAAAGAAGAAAAAAAAACTTACATCTACAGAAGGACACATCAAAAACAAATGCAAAACATGTTTTACAATCACAACAAACAGAAACCAAACATACTCGTATTACTACACACTTTGCAAAAAAAAAAACAATTACATTACAATTGAACAAAAAAGAGGTCTCTTACCAAACACATGCAACTACAGAAACAGCAGAACAACAGAACCACCAATAACGGAACCGCACACTGCAACACTCTAAAGAGAAAAAAAACAATACACATTAGAAGAAACAAAAACAACACACATTACAACAGGCTATGTCACAAATGGGGTGTCTGTCCCCAAGGGGGGAAGATTATAAATCATTATAAACGTGGGCCCCCTGGAAGCAACCCTACGGAGGGCAAAGAGGCCAAATAAAGAAATGGCAGAACATACTTTTGAAAACAAATGGGCCCAAGGAAGCAACCCTTGGCCAAGGGGTCGCTCCCTATAAAAAAAAAAAACCCTAGGGTCTAGTGGGCTTTTCTATTCACCTCCCTGGGTCCAGAAACGCAGAAACGGTAAAAAAAAAAACAGCCGATCTGACCCCAGGGGGGGCAGAAAAGTCTATAAAAAAAATTAGGGCCACTAGGAAGCGACCCTTCCCCAAGGGGTCGCTTCCTTTTCAAATCCAAACAAATCCCTGGTGACTAGTGGGCTTTTCTGCCCCCCCACCCCCCCTGGGTGCAGATCAGCCAAAAAAAACGCAGATCTGCCCCAGGGGGGGCAGAAAAGTCTGAAAAATATTACATCCCCCTAAGGAAGCGGCCCTTGCCCAAGGGGTCGCTTCCTTTATAAATATAAATCAATCCCTGGTGTCTAGTGGGCTTTTCTGCCCCCCCTGGGTCCAGATGCGGCCCAAAAAAATGGCCGATCTGCCCCCAGGGGGGGCAGAAAAGTCTAAAAAAATATTAGGGCCACTAGGAAGCGACCCTTCCCCAAGGGGCGCTTCCTTTTCAAATGAAAACAAATCCCTGGTGACTAGTGGGCTTCTCTGCTCCCCCTGGGTGCAGATCGACCGAAAAAACGGCCGATCTGCCCCAGGGGGGGCAGAAAAGTCTGAAAAATATTTTATCCCCCTGAGGAAGCGACCCTTGCCCAAGGGGTCTCTTCCTTTATAAATAAAAATCAATCCCTGGTGTCTAGTGGGCTTTTCTGCCCCCCCCCCCTGGGTGCAGATCGGCCAAAAAATGGCCGATCTGCCTCAGGGGGGGGGGCCAGAAAAGTCTGAAGATTATCATGCCTCAAAAGGAAGCGACCCCTGCCCAAGGGGTCGCTTCCTCGAAAAGTAAATATGCCCAAATAACAATCCCTGGTGTCTAGTGGGCTTTTCTGCCCCCCCCACCCCCTGGGTGCAGATCGGCCAAAAAAAAGGCCGATCTGCCCCAGGGGGGGCAGAAAAGTCTAACCAATATTATGGCCGCCAAAGGAAGCGACCCTTGCCCAAGGGGTCGCTTCCTACACACAAACGTATGCCCAAACACAATCCCTGGTGTCTAGTGGGGCATTCCTGGTGCACGATCGCGACGCTGTGCGCGATCGTGCACCAGGAATGCCCTGCATTGGGACATCAGGGGAGAGGAAACACAGTTTCCTCCCCCCCGATGCCTCAAGGCACCGAAAACCGCCCCCCCCCGTCCCACCGGAGCACAAAACACCTACCTCTCTGCTGGACGCACTGGAAAGAAATGGCTTCCAGCGCGTCCAGCGCTTCCTGATGATGTCGGCGCGCGTTGTGCGCGCTGACGTCACCAGGAAGCATGGGGGGGCCAGGGGGTGGCAGCGGAAAGTCTCCCGCTGCCACCCCTGCAAAAAACACTACGATCGCTGCACAGGGGGGGGGGGGGGCAGCGCTCCCCCCAGGGCTGTACTGATGACGGAGCGGTTCCGTCATCAGCACAGCCCAACCGATGCTGATGACGGAACCGCTCCGTCATCAGCATCGAAGGGGTTAAGATCTGCTGCCTTACCTATAATGTTGTAAAAGGGAAAGGCCCGTTATATCTGCAACAACAAATCAAAACGTATCCTCCAGGCTGTTGCCTAAGATCTTGTGATAAAGCCTTGTTGTGTGCTACTCGCATTCGTCTGACTCGCAGCAGAGGAAAGGCTTTTTCCTGTCTTGCTCCCTACTACTGGAACAAGCTTCGACTTCATGTTAGCACATGTCCGAACTACTGAAAATTTAGTAAACTTCTCAAATCCCACCTATTCTGATCTCCTCTCTTCCTCTTCGATCCCTGTTTCTGCAACAGCACAGAGATGCCCCCGGGTGAGTTGTGCGCTATATTAAATATAAATAACATAACATAACATAAACCATGACATCAGTGGCATAGCACAAAATATGACTACATTAAACTCCTGCAGCATGCATTTGAATTCAAGTCTGATGCAGACTTATTGCATCCCCAACATTGTGTAGTCAGAGCACTGCCTAGACATTGTCTCTCTTGCTGAATTCAGGAGTGGCCTCAAGACCTGGCTGTTCGAGTAGCTCCACCCCCACATCATGCTTGGTAACACCCCCTCCTATGATTAGCGTGCCCTACAAATACTGATTGAGTGATACCGACCACAAGAAGTAATATCAATTGCATGCCTTCACATCAGCTTAATAAAGTATGAAGCAGAAGAGAAAATAATCTTAGAATCAAGAATAAATAATCAAATGTAAACTAGTGATCCCCTCTAGGATTCCCTCGGTACACAGTGGAGAGACACTGACGGCAATACAGTCATGGATAATTAACTCAGGAAAAGGTGAGGTGTGGAGGGGGTAGGAGTTGGAATGAAGAATAGTCCAGATCAATCCCAACACATCAGCCGTGGTTCTTATTTACCAGGGAGAGGGTTGATATCAGACTTCCTCTGAAGCGCGATTGGTGAGTGTTTATTCTGTGGGTTTGTTCTGGTCATCTCCATATCTCGTCATTGCTGTGATTATAGAGTCCCATCTCAGGCTATGTTCCTCACCCTAAAGCTCCTCCTTGTGTAGAGTTCTGCTGTTGCTCTCTGCAATGATAGATTGCTTTTACCTGATGCCAGCGCAGCCCAGCACAGACGCCGACTCACCCGTAAGCGCACCAGGCCTTTCCTCTTGAGCTTGGGGGCCGGGCTTGTGGAATCCAGCCCAGCATTTGCTTTAGGTCTTCAGCGCAGTCGCATATCTTTGGAGCCTGCAGCTCCTAGGTTCCACCTCCGCCTGACAGCGAGTGTGCGCATGAGCGAGTGCAGCAGCTGTAGTCAGCCCCCACTCGCAAGGGGCCCGAAAAAGCTGGTGCCACATCAGGCAGGCACACCTTATAGGAAAGTGGGTTTCTGTTGCAGTAACCCCCCCACACTTTTTGCCAGACTACTTATGCACTTTCACTTTATGTGCCGTGGGTCCCTGCCAATCGGGTCACAGGGCCTGTGTTCTTTCCCAAAATTAACCCAATTGGCATCCCTGGCCACAGGTCAGCCCCTGGTAAATGGTACCACAGGTACCTAGGGCACTGTGATCAGGGGAGGCCTCTAAGGACTGCAACACTTAGAGGCCCTGCACCTCTACACACACACACACACACTGCCTTTGCAGGCTGCGTGTCTTATTGCGGAACAAAGTGAAGAGTCAAAATGGCACACATGTCGGTATGCCATGCCTACAACCCACTGCCCTGGCATAGATCAGTCACCCCTCTAGCTGGGTGCACTATACCTGTGGTGAGGGTACAGGTGCATGAGCCCTGTACCCCTACAGTGTCTAAGTCCATTCTTAGACATTATAAGTGCAGCGCTGCCATTAAGAGTATATGATGCTGGGAGTTTGTCATTACGAACTCCACAGCACCATAATGGCTACACTGAAATCTGAGAAGTTTGGTATCAAACTTCTCAGCGCATTAAACCCACACGGATGCCAGTGTGGGATTTAATGAAAAATGCACAGAGAGGGCATCTTCGAGATGCCCCCTGGAAACTAACCCACCACTAGTGTCCAGGCTGAGTGGCTGCTTTCAGCTGCCACCACCAGATATGTTTCTGGACCCCTGGGTTGAGTGCCTGCTGTTCTCTGGGGCCTGAAACAATGCACATCCTGGGACGAGGTGCCAAGCCTCCTCCCCCAGGATGGGCAGGGTCAATGAAGGGGAAGCTTCAAAGGCTTGCCGCCATTGTTTGCTTCCCCAGGCCACTTGCAGTTTTCAGCAACTGGTCCCGACCCCCACTTTGGGCGGGAGAACGAGCCGGAAAAACAAGTGAGGTGTGCCAACCTCTGCCAACTCCACCCCTGAGGTGGGGGAGGCTAGGTGAAGCACAACTCTCAGTCCCTGTCATCTTCCAGATGGGGGGGACTCAGCCAACCAGGGACAGGCTCATGTCCCCCCTCCCACTGGAGGGTGGCATATTAGGGGATGTACCAACCCGAGGGGAGGAACCCATTGGTCCCTGCCTTTTACCTACCTGTAATGCCCCTAAATCCAGTATTTAGGGGCACCCCTAACCAAACCTTGCTTCCTCAGACAAGAAGACACTATAAGAAGAAGAAGGACCGAACAGCCGTGCAGCAGCTAAGAAGAGGAAGACGCCCACTAACTTGGTCCCAGCCCTACTGGCCTGTCTCCCCCTCGAACATGCTCCTTCGAACTCCCGGTGTGTCCTGCAGCCAGCAACCTCAAAAACCCCAGAGTCCATGCCTGCCTTCAAGCACAAAGACTTTGTCTCCCATGAACACCGAATTTGTTCCTCTGGAACCTTTGGCTCTGGCCGGACACCCCGAATACGCCCCACCCTGCACCCACCATCCACGGCCCGAACTCAAGTGGGCAAACACCACAAGGAGGTCACTCCGGCGATCCTGACCCGAGATCCGATGACCCCTGTCCTGCAACCAGCCGACGTCTGCAGCCTAAATCCAGAAGGTCCCCCAACTGCGACCAGGAGCTGGTAAGAAGATCCAACCCAAAAAGGCAGCCCTGCAAATGATGCCCCACGGCCTTGAGCGCCCAAACCAACGCTGCCTAACCAACCACTAACTTCCCAACTTACCTCTCGAAGTGGTGATCGCACTCAGGAGACCTTGATCCCCGCTACTGCAGTGGTTTTGCAAACCGGAGGGTCCCTATTGAAACAAACAGAGCGCTCGATGTCGGAACCGCACCCTTCAACCGGCCACCCTAGTGCCGCTGAGGGTGCATCTTTGATGCTACTTTGTTTCCCCGTTTGTCCTGAGCTAAAGTCCACAGCAAAGTGGCCTGCTTGCCAGCAGCCAACAACCGGACGCCCCCTATTCCCCTTTGGATAACATTGGGCCTCAGAACTCTGCACCCGGCCGTCCTAGTGCCACTGAGGGTGTAAAAAGAGTGCATCCTTGACACTGGGGGAACCCTTGTTCTAACCCTAGAAGCTCAACTCTAAAGACCGATTACTTACCTGGTAACCATTAACTTAATTTCTCTCCATAGGAACCTATTGACTGTTTTTCTCTGAAAAATGTTTTAAGTGTGGAGTTGATTTGTATGGAAACCTGAAAAATAACAACTGTGCAAAACTGATTTTACTTCCCTTTTCTTTAAGAAATGCCCCAGTGTGATATCTAGGTATATCACACTGAGTTGAAAAAGTAATCTAAAAAGTAATCTCAAAAGTAACTTAAAAGTAACTTTCCTGTAATTCATATTGCAAAATCGATACAAAGTATATGTACAGCATTTCACAGTAGTGCATTACCAGTAATTTGAACTGTAACCATTTCAAAGTACATTTACAATTGCATTTCAAACTGTATATTTTCTGCAAAGTATTTATCAACTTACCTGTGGCAGGCTTGCTTGGTTCTAGAAAATAAAATAACTAAAATAATATTTTTATACAAAACCAATTGGTCTGAGGTTCAGTCTTTGAGAGTGTGAAATCATTTGCTGATTGAGTAGGTACAGCACATGCTTACCAGTGTCCTCTGATACTGCCTTACTGCTCGACCACTTTACCACAAATAGAGAGTGAGGTCCTATCTAACTTTACGTCTGCCTACCTTTGGGGATCCACTAGACTCTGTGCACACTATACCTCACTTTGGTATGGTACATACAGAGCCAGCTTCGTACACACCTGACTACCAGTAGGCAGCACCGAGCAGCATTAGCTGCCCAACCAAACTCTGTGCTCCAGCCCCAGCACCACCAGAACAGGAACTCTGGAAGCAGAGGAGAACAGAGAAGCAGAGGAGCAAAGAGTTGCATCATTAAACTCCCTTAGGAGACAGGGGAACAGGTTAACACTTCACGTCACCCCCTCCACTTCTTCCCCAGCTAGCCAATTATCTCTTCACACAATTGGCTTTTTTGGTCGACTGAGCCTTCAAAATAAACCAAGGTCCCTAAGGAGCAAATTTGATCCAGTCTCCAACTCACCTTAACACTGCTCTCTGTGGCAGTTGGAATGGCAGCTGGAGGGACTGTGTTTTGCACCCGCACCACCCCCTGCAGTCAGTGAAGCCAAACAACAACCCCCTCCCCCGCCAGCCAATCTAGACCGGCCTCTCTAAAACCGCCTGGGAATCACTGAGGACTATTGGGGGAGCACCGGATTACCAGAGGACAGTGGCAGCAGGCAGGCTCCATCTTCAGTTGAGTCCGCTATAGTTAAGAGTGACAGGCCTCCGGAGACAGTTTACCCTGTTGTTCCGCATCAGGGCACAACTACTCCAATTCAACTAAGGAGACCCTTAAACACATAAGACTCACCCCAGTCCCAATCAGTCACCAATTAACAACCTCTATAGTTCCCATAGCCCATTGAGTAGAAGAGTTATCCTTTAAATCAAGAGCCCCCCTACCAGGAAGCAAAGGCTGTATTAAGGACAGCATCAAGGGCTCCCGGGTCTGTACAGCGCCTGCTCTTTGTTATCAGCATCAGAGGGCTCCAAGCAAGAGCAAGCAGGAGAAGTAGGCGCAACCAGCCATAGTTATAGCCACAACCACTGCATGATGAGGTCAGGAAGAGTAAGGAAAGAATCAGCAAAACACTGCAAGAAAGGCAGTACGGAACCCACCACAGACACCCTGGATCCAGGGGTGGATTTTATGCCCTCTACCCTAGTGCAACGCACCTCGCCTCCCGGGCATTTAGCATCACCACGCCAGCTTTTTGACAAAGACAGGACCACTCATACCTGTGCTTGTACAACAGTAGAAACCCTAAAATCATTGGTTGAACAAAATACCAAAGGCAAGAGACACAGCAGTTGCTGCCCAAAAGAGAACCCTGAGAAACTATTTAAAGAAAGCCGAAACAAAAACTGACACAAACCTGTCGGCATAAAGTGACCCTACTGCTAACCCACCTTATGCAACAATGCCTGAAAGTAGAACCAGCGCAAATAAAAGTACAGGTCATGTTCCACGAGAGACCTAGTGGGCAGGGCACCTGTCTACTCTTACATGGCCTCCCAGAAATGGGAGAATATTCCACACAAAAACCTCTCAAGTCAAGACCACCTCTTCAGACAAGTGATGAAACTCTGCATGAGTCATCAACTCTACAAACCCACAACAGAGAAGTGTGGCTCACTGGTTAGAGGAGGCAGACCTGGAAGCAGAGGTCAGCCCGGGACCAGGGTTCAATTCCTGGCTCGGCGGGGTCTTGAGTCCTAAAATGTCCATGGACTCGACAATTCTCGCTCCGGTGCCTACTCGATTCACGGGTTCACACTCTGCAACTCTGGGCAATAGCTTGCTTAATCTCCACAACGGCCCCTCGCGGCGGGATGCCTGGCTTTCACCTTGCGGATACCCTGCCGGGGTTATCTCACAGGGGAATACCAGGACGGGTTCCCTAAGCAAGCGCTTAGAAACCAGTCAGTGATTTGCGCTATATAAATTCCTGTACATTTACATTTACAACATACAAGGTTCCTCCCCAATCACCATATCAAGTGAAGATTCTCATTTTAACTCGAAGTTATCCCTGTGCTATTTACTCAATACACAAACTTTTACCACCGTACCAGCCAGGAGCAAAAAGACCCCCAGCCCTCAAGCAGCACAATGGATCAGGTCTTCACCAGGAAACATAAAAATTATTGATCTCAATAACTCCTTCAGACTCTGTTTGTCACGACCACCCTGAAACAATGCGTGGTGAGCGTAATGACCGCTCCCTACTGGATGTATCCTTCTTTCAGGCTGACCTCAATAGGATCTCGGAACCACGCGAAGGCCACAATCTGGCTGCGACCGCATTGAACGCACTTTGTCCTCAACTTTTGCAAACTCTCCAATCCACAGTAAGTGCTCTAAACTACCATTCTGATAAACCTGACCTTCAAGTCGACCTTCTAAACACACGAGTGTACACTGCGGGGATTGACCTCAAACTGGAAGCTCTTAAACTACTTACTAAAGCTCAATTCAATGTCAAGCTATTACAAACAGAATGTTGCTATTCCCCAATTATTGACAGTCTGTCTTTTCTTCCTCAGTTTCTTGTAACAGTTTTAACAGAGATTAGGAAATCACCAGCACCAAGTCAGGACCGACACCAGCAACAGCATATGCATCCAGCTGTTCAGATTGGCTCCAAAGAGTACAACATAGCACAAGCAATCAACGCAGGTATTATGATCTTTGGTGCGACCACAACTGCTCTGAAAACAGTCATCCGAGCGGCCGACCCATTGCCCGATAACCAAATTTTCATTTCAAAATGTAGGTCAAATCATCAAGATAAACAAGACACCAGCGACCCAATGGTACCATGGATAGTTCCGCAGACCACATCAAAGACAACACTCCCATCGGGCAATGGGGACTCAGTTTGTATCTGCCCAGACAATGGTACAATGAACATTTCACCACAAACTCAACAGCTAAGCAAAAGGAAAAAAAGATTATGAAAAAAGTGCATCTGATAGAAACATGTTAGTTATAGATTCCTTACATTAGAATTACCCACAGGTGTCAGTCTGGATCCGGAACGTTTTCTCGTCAGCAGTACCTGTGCACGTCGAAAGGTGGTGTTGGTCGGCTCTGCGTCTGTCGGTGGCGTCGTGGTCGCCGGGATGACGTTGCGGCAGCTACTTAGACGCTGCCCTCGCATGCGGACGTCAGTTCTTTTTTTTTCCGCGCCAGCCACTGCAGATCCGGAGAGCAGTACCTCCAGTCACTTTTGGGCTGACCTTTTTGAGAAAACTTTTGTCAACATCTTTTTTGAGTCTACGAATCCTGGTGCACGTAGGGTTTCAAGGCTTGCAGTTCCTATAGCCGAATGAGGTCGGTTAAGGATCCGCCCAGTGTGTGCCTCTTTTCCCTGGAGCATGACCACGATCCCAAGTCGTGCTCCGACTGCCGGTTCATGGCTCCGAAGGTTTTGCGGGAGCTGTCATGAAAGCTTCTTGAGCGCTGGCAGTCGATTCTGCACCGTTCGCGGTCCCAGTCGCGAGGGAGGTCGAGGGACCGGTTTCGGAACCATCATCACTCGTCTTCCAAGTCTTTGCACTCTGGGTCAGGTAAGTTGAAGCACAAGAAGAAGTCGAAGAAGCATTGTTGCTCTTCAACTTCTCCCCATCGGTTGGCTGACGCAACGAGGGATGTGGGCGGTGCCCCTCCTGCGGCTTCGCACGCGGAGCCCGAAGAGTCGACTGCGGGCTTCCCTCCCTTTCCAGGACCTGGAGCGACTCCTGCCCAGTTTCGTAAATTTTACGAGGTGATGCACGCCATCTTTGGGAAGCCCGAACTTGCTGGCGTGTCACGGGCCCCGCAGACTCGGTAGGGGGGTCTAGGCCTTCTCCGCCGGCGCCGCAGGCCCCCCTTGGATCCAGGCCTGGATTCAGATCAGTGCCAGTTGACCTTATTACACCTCCCCCGGCGCCGCTTCCTCCGGCACCGCTACGGCAGCCGATGCTGGTCGTGTCCCCGGCCGGCATCGATCCCGGCCTCCATCCTGATGTGGATACGGAGCCAGACCTGCATCGCCCCACGCCGGATACGGCACAGAGAGGGGTTTTTGTGCCCCTGTTCACTCCTGGGGTTCCTTTTTGGCCAGATTGGCACCCAGAGGATGAGGAGAAGGACTGGGAGGGGTCAGCTGGCCCTCTGACAGATCAATTCGACTCTGAGCAGGACTGGAGTGAGGAACTGGGGGATGCCAGTGGCCTAGACACCTCTCCTGACCTTACCCTGTTGTCTCCTCCTACCATGGCTACGGAGGAGGGAGCGTTGTACGCATTGGTGTTGTTTAGGGTGGCCGAGGCTCTCACCCTCGAGCTTCCTACGGTGGCGGTCAGGACCAACCTCCTGACAGAGGTGCTTCAGACGGCTGCGAGTTCCACAGAGCCACTGCTACCGTTTAATGAAACCTTTACCGACGTCCTTTTGGGCACCTGGTCCAGGCCCAACATGGAGGCTCCTGGGGATAGGATGATTGCCCGACGCCACCCCCGGGCTCTGGGTGATCCCACTTTCCTCTCCCAACACTCCATCCCTGAGAGCTTGGTGGTCTAAACTTCCACTTCCAAGAGTTCATTCCCTACCGCTCCACCGGAAAGGGAATCCAAGAAGCTGGATCATCTTGGATAGAAGATTTTCTCTTCCGCCAGCTTAGGACTGTGGTCGGTAAACACTGCATGTCTATTGGGCCATTATTCCCACTCTGTGTGGGAAACGGTTGCGCAGCAGCTGCCTCAGTGTCCGTAGGAAGCCCGGACAGTGCCCCCCCCAGGCTATTGCCGCCGTTAGGGATGCAGTGAAGTTTACCATCTGTTGTGGGCTGGATACCGCCTATTCTCTAGGCAGGATGATTTCCACATCAGTAGCCCTTCAACGCTACGCCTGGATGAGATTGACTGGCTTTTCTGGGGATGTCCAGAATATTCTTATGGACATGCCTTTTGATGGCCGTCGCCTTTTTGGCGACAAAGCGGACAGCGCTCTAGAGCGTTTCAAGGACTCACGGGCTACAGGCAAGTGATTGGGCCTCTCCAGCTGCCCTGGGTTGTGTGCTTTTTGCCCCTTTCGTGACTACGGAAGGGGTGCCCCACTGTGTCCGGCCCAGAGCCACAGTCCGCAGCTAGTTTCCCAATATTCGCGGGGCCGGGACTTGGGAAGCAGCGCAGTGGTTCAGGGGACCAGCGGGCGGGCCAGTCCACCCACCCCCCTCTGCAGCAGCCTCCAAGCCTTCCTAGTCCGACATATCAGGCCCATCAAACGCCAGTGGATGGCAAAATCCGCCATCACCTCCCCCACTGGTGCACCATCATGTCAGACAGGTGGATTTTGCAGATAGTCCGAAGGGGCTACTCCCTCCCCTTCAAGGCTACCCCTCCAGCCATGCCACCCCAATACCACCGTATGTCGGAGGATCACCTGGGCCTTCTCCAACAGGAAGTTACGGTTCTCTTGGCCAAGGGAGCCATCAAGCGCATTCCTGTCCCAGAAGTAGGTTGTGGTTGTTACTCCCACTACTTTCTGGTGCCCAAGAAGGCCTGTGTCCTATCTTGGATCTCAGGAATGTCAACAGCTTCCTCAGTAAGGAGACGTTCAAGTTGTTGACACTCGCTTAGGTCTTGTCTGCCCCCTACCCTGGAGACTGGATGGTAGCGTTGGACTTGCTGGACGCTTATTTGCACATCCCCGTCCTGCCGGCCCACCGGCGTTACCTGCGGTTCACGGTAGGCCACAAGCATTTTCAGCTTAATGTGCTCCCCCTTGGCCTTACCAGCGCCCCTCGGGTGTTCACAAAAGTGATGGTGGTGGTCGCAGCTCATCTATGCAGATCAGGGGTTCCAGTCTGCCCCTATTTTGACTGCTGGCTGTTGAAGGCGGTCTCGTCCTAGACTGTCGTCTCCGACCTCCAGACTACGGCCGGCCTCCTGCATTCGCTGGGGTTCACCATCAATGTGCCGAAGTCACACCTGATTCCCTCTCAGAAGCTCCTCTTCATCGGAGCGGTTCGGGACACAATGCAGTTTCGGGTCTATCCTCCTGAGCAGCGAGTCTGGGATATTCGAGCTATGATTCCTATCTTTCAGCCCTTATCCCGGGTTTCGGTCAGGATGACCCTGAGTCTGCTGGGCCTCATGGCCTCCTGCATCTTGCTGATCGATCATGCCAGGTGGCATATGCGGGCTCTGCAGTGGGACCTGAAGTTCCAGTGGGCACAGCAGCGGGGCAATCTGTCTGATTGCGTCTAGATCTCGGAGGGCACTGCGCGTCAACTGAAGTGGTGGCTCACAAACCAGGATTGGGTCAACAGCAGATCCCTCTCCCTTCCCCAACCAGAGCACACAGTGGTGATGGATGCTTCCCTTCTGGGATGGGGCGGCCACATGGGAGAGGCGGGGATCAGAGGCCCCCGTTCTCTGGCGGAGTCCAGGCTCCATTTCAACCTTCTGGAGCTCTGGGCGATCTGTCTTGCATTCAAGGCATTCCTTCCATCTGGCCGGGGAAGGGTAGTGCAGGTGTTCACGGACAACACCACTGCCATGTGGTACTGCAACAAACAGGACTGGTGGGTTCCAAGACCCTATGTCAAGACGCCCTCTGCCTCTGGACATGGCTGGAACATCAGGGCATATCCCTGGTGGTTCAACACCTGGCAGGTTCTCTGAATGCCAGGGCGGACGAACTCAGCCACAGGTGCATGATGGATCACGAATAGCATCTTCACTCGGAGGTGGTGCAAGGTCTCTTTCGACAGTGGGGAGAGCCTTGGTTAGATCTATTTGCCACCGAAGAGAACGCGCAATCTCAGCAATTCTGCTCGTTGAAATTTCCAAGGCGAGACTCGCTGGGCAGCTCTTTTTGTCGCAAGTGGAGTTGCGGTCTGTTGTTCGCCTTTCCTCCTATACCACTTTTGCCCAGAGTGCTGAAGAAGATCAGGCGTGACCGGGCCCAAGTCATTCTGATGGCTCCGGATTGGGCACGAAGAGTCTGGTATCCCGAGCTGCTCAACATGGCCATCGATCCTCTGATTTGACTGCCTCTTTGGGAGGATATTCTGTCGCAGCAGCAGGGGACGGTCTTTCACCAAAACCTATCCAGCCTCCAGCTGCTTGTGTGGAGATTGAGCAGCGTCAATTAACATCTTTTGACTTGCCTCCCGAAGTTTGTGATGTAATCTTGGCAGCCAGGCGTCCTTCCACTAAGACGGTATACGCCTGCCGGTGGAATACATTTTTGGCATGGTGCACAGCAAAGGCTGTGGATCCTCCCCGCTGCCACTCTTTCTGAGGTTATCTTGTTCCGCCTCTCTTTGGCCTAGCAGGGCTCTGCTCTGGGCACTAAGAAGGGTTATCTTTCGGTCATCTCTGCCTTCCTTTGGCTTCCTGATCAGCCTTCTCTCTTCAAGTCCCTGGTTGTAAATCGTTTCTTAAAAAGCATTACTCATCTCTTTCCTCCTATTCCCTTTGTTATGCCTCAGTGTGACCTGAATCTGGTCTTGACCTATTTAATGTGCGCTCCCTGTGAGCCGCTTTACATCTGTCCTTTGAGGCTTTTGACTCTTAAGACTGTATTCCTGGTGGCCATCACATCTGCCAGAAGAGTGAGTGAGCTCCAGGCTCTTTCATCCAAGCCTCCTTTTCTGTCTGTACATCCGGACAAGGTGGTTCTCAGAACTCATCTATTTTTCCTTCCAAAGGTTGTCACTGCCTTTCACATTGGGCAGGCCATCACTTTGACCACCTTCTTTCTGCCTCCGCACCCTTCGAAAGGGGAAGAGAGTCTCCACCGTCTGCACCCAAAACATGCGCTTTCCTTCTATCTCGATCGGCCAAACCAGTTCTGGATGAATAACGCTTTTTTGGCTACGCGGGTGCCAAGAAAGGTTGAGCCGTACACAAGTGGACCATCTCTAGATTCGTCGTTTTGTGTATGAAAGCTTGCAATTCTCTAGTAAAGAAGGAGCCTCTAGTGGGGCTGTGCGTCCATTCCACCTGCCACGGCAGCAACTACTGCTTTGGGATGAGGAGTTCCTCTAAATTACATATGTGAGGCAGCTACGTGGGCTTCATTGCACACATTTACGAAACACTACTGCCTCGACAGCCAAATCCGGAGAGACAGCTTCTTTTACCGTTCTGTTCTTCAGGATTTTCTCTTGTGATTTGGTTCACAGACCCACCTCCGGGGTTGTTATTGCTGCGGTATCTATTTTAAGGTAAGACATCTATAACTAACATGTTTCTTTCAGATGAACAAGTTACTTACCTTAGGTAACGATATGTCTGTAAGAAACATAGGTCAGTTATAGATTCCTTACTGCCCCTCCCACCCTCTCCATTCTACAAACTGATTTCTAGGGTTAAGGACATCCTTTCAGGGCCCTAGTTTTGTGCACCAGTGGTCAGTGTCTTACATGGCCCTGCGTTTCTGGCGCGGAAAGTCGTGCACAGAACTGACGTCAGCTCGTGAGGGCGGTGTCTAAGTAACTGCCGCGACATCATCCCTGCTACCATGATGTCAACGACAGACGCGGAGCTGACCAACGCCACCTTTCGACGCACAGAGGTACTGCTGATAAAAAACTTTCCGGATCCAGTCTGACGCCTGGGGGTAATTCTAAGGTAAGGAATCTATAACTAACCTATGTTTCTTCCAGATATATCGTTACTGAAGGTAAATAACTTGTTCATCTCAGTGCTGTATGTAGGTCTGAAACCTAACTGCATCTTATTAAGAAGATTGTTGGTTTTATGGGTCAGGAATTCATTGGTGACAGCTTTTTCATAAAGGTTTCACATTTCTGTCAGCTTGGTGATTGGTATAAAGTTTGGGAAATTATTTGGCTTAAGGCTGGCTGGCTTTTTTTTTTTTAACGCAGCGATTTGGCCGTACTTAAATATTACTTGAAAAATCCCTTCTTTTAGTATTGTATTAATTATAGTGAACCTGCCAGGTGTTTAGAAAATCTTAAATCTTAAATCCCATCTCTGTTCTCAGCATAGGATTTGTTGAGGTTTTCCACACTGTGAGCTGAGCTGGGAGTTTTAGGTTAGCTGGGAGTTTTTTTTTTTATATATTTCTTTTTATTAAGACAAAGCATTAAAAAAAAGACATTGTTGCATTTTGCAGAAGAGGGTCGGCAACAATTTCAACATATGGTACAGAAAATAGTAGTTCGGGGGGCACACAGTACAAATATCAGGCAAATTAGCATGTAGGGGTCATGGGGAAAGAGGAGTATCAAAAACAACCGTTGCAGGTGGTACACATATATTCCCTCTGTATTGGTTCCTGGGTCCCCAAATATTATGCCACTTTCTAGGGCGACCCCGTGCCAGATAAACAGTTTTTTCACGGAACATACACCAATCCATACTTTCTTTCCATCCTTCTAGCGTAGGTGGTCAGGACGCTCCCCACTGCTGCGCTATAAGCTGGGAGATTTAGGTTGGCTGGTAAGGCTGGTGAATAGTTTTGTGGTTTGTAACGTTTTTTTTTTTTTTTTTAATTTTTGGAAACCTTTATTGTGCAACAAAAGCTTACAGGTACGGGCCCACAACCATTCAGGCCGGCCGCGAAATCAAGTGGTAGCACAATAGGCGAAATCAAAACAGCTCAGCAGTCCCTGAGATGAGGTGCAGCAATTATCCGAAACATCACTTACTGGAAAAAGGGGGGACCACTGAGTACAGGATAAATTAGGTTAATTTTAAAAGTTATAGGTAAGAAGGATCAGACGCAGTCACTTCATCGATAACACATGGCGGGCAATGATCCCAGCGGATTAGCAACAAACTAAGCAATAATTAGAGGATCATCAGAAGAACTCTAGGATAATAACAAACAGTATGGAACATCTTGACTAACGTTAGTGGAGAGACCAACAACAGAAACAATAAGCAGCGCTACACCTAACCACCAAACTGACCCAAAGGAAAAAGGAAAGAGTAAGAAGAGTCAAGGAAGAAAGGAGAGAAATAAGGCCCATAGAACCAAGACGAAACAAAAGACCCACCCCCAAACCCCCCACCCAGCACGCATGCAGAGGCTACGGCCTACTGGAAACAGGTCGCCATTTTCACTCACCGACCACGAACCACTCCGATGATCTGTTAAGCACCGCTGGGCCAGAGACGTAGGGGCAGCCGATCGCATTGCAGCACAAGCTGATTTGATTCCAGCGAGCATCTGGACCCCCATTCGCGATCTGAGGACTCCAATGCCGGGCACTCAATGCGCGATGCAGAAGATGGCGACCGTCACTAGACAGGGGCAACAAAGAAACTGTCCGGGCCACTTCCAAGCCGGGAAGGATACAATGTATTCTCCCCGGGCACATTGTATCCAGGCACACGAAATCGCTGAGCGGGATGGAGCGCTGCAGCGAGAAGCACAGCGCGACAGTGTCCCGCCGCCCGATCGACTCCGCCTTCTCTGCTGTGGCCGCCGTTGTTGTGGCCGCGTCCGGCCGTCCCCACAAACAAAGACTCGGTGTCGATCTCACGAAGAGCTGGGAAAGAAGCAAGGACGCATCGCCGCCGATACCAGTCGGAATGAGACGGGGAACACACCATTGTGTTCAGGATCGTTTCCCCCGTTCACTCGCTGGGTTGAAATGCAGGATGAAGGACAGGATAGTGAAGTAATACGCGATGGTCGGCGGAGCCGAGAGTCTAGGCGGCCATCGCGGCTGCAGGCTAGGCTCCTCCCAGTGTAACATGGTTTTTGGTAAGTCATTTGCTTTGTTGGTGGATTTTGACGATGTTTGATTTTTATAAAAGGGTAAGGTATTTATGTTCTTTTCTTTGTTTCCTTAGGGTTGAACAAACTTCAGAAGTTCTGTTTTGCTTTCAAGTTTTCTCTAAGTTTCCTGATAGTCTTTTGTTAGCATTTAGATCATTTGAGTGCCAATGGGCATACGTTCTAGCTGTGATGGATTTTAACTCTAGATCTGCCTGGTAATTTATGATATTAGATTTGATTCGCAGTAGATGTACGTGAGTGAGTCACTGGAGTCACAGCTGTGGATGTCAGTGGCTATTGTGAGTTCTGAGTTTTGATAGGGTTTCGATGGGAACATTTGTCAAGAATCTGGAAGATCGGGATGGACTTTTCTCAATGGGTCAGTGTCGCTTCTATCACTTTTTTGTATACATTAGCATGTTTCCCTAAGAGGGGCGGGTGTACCCAGACGTGAGTCCCTTGCACACTGCATCATTGGAACAAAGCTATACTTGACTGATGAGCCCTAACTAGGATGAAACCGGCCCTAGGTTGCTTGTGTTCCATTTCAGGGAGGATCCAGCCTGGCAGTTCGAGCTGTACCATTGGAGGAGGGTCAAGACTGATGTGCATGTGGCTCGTTCCAAACTGAGCTGGCATGGTGAGCAAAATAACGATGGACTGGGATGCAGTCCAGAGTAATTCCCAGTGGCCTAGATAATTTCAAGCTTGCTATCCATCACTTTTTTGTAACCTTTAGGCTACCTTAACGAGTAGCTAGTGAGCTACTGGTAGTTCCTTAGCTACCTGGAAGTAGCTCTCCAGTGTGCAGCATAGCATACTAAATTAGAAACGTTTTCTGGATTGAATTAATATATATATCCCAAAATTGGAAGATGTGTCTTCGCAATGAAAATGTGTTTTCAGAACTCATTAGCTGACGTTTAGAGAAAAATTGATTTTCAAAATATATTTAAAGCTTGTATTCGAGTGAGAAAGGATGCAATATTACTAATATTACCCTGTTGACTGGGGCATTGCAATTATTAGCGCTCAGTATGACTAATTTAGAGAAATTCCAAATAAAAAAAAAACTTTTTACATTAGTGCTGGCAAATCTGCATGATGCACTGAGGTGATCTCTACTGGTAATCTTGCATGGGGTGGCCAGTAAAGAAGACTTATCTTGTGTGGTCACTGTTACAACATTAATAACATTAGTAGCTCAGGATTGCCTTAATTGAACATACGTAGCTCCAGTAAAGTCCTTTCTTTAGGGTACATGCTGTTCCTGGGAGCTGTCAAGAAATCACAACGTAGTGCATTTGGCTGATGTTCACTTGCTCAGTAGACATGTTGAGGGTCAATTGACACAAGCATTTATGAGTATGAGCATGAGAAATTTGGGAAGTAGTACAGCAAAATAAGCCTTTTGAGTACTCTTCTTACATGTCTTTGTGAATTGGCTCCAAAACGTCCAACTCCCTATTGGTTAAAGTGCGAAGTGGGCACAGTCCTTTCTATTTGTGCTGATTGTATATGGTTTCCCCCCTAATATTTCTATTTAGTTCGAGTTTTAGATATTTTTGGGGAAATCCTCAAAAATATGTGGAGTGCTTCAAAGAACGCTATAGGTATTTTACGAACTCCAAAATGTCTTTGTGAATAGACACCTCAGTCTATTTCTCACCAAGTGCTTTAAACATTGATGCAAGTAGATACCCATAAAACCGACCCTGTGCCCCATGGTGTCTACTTGAACTAGCCTAGGAATTGTTTATTCATGACTTGTAAGACTGTAAATGTACATCTGAAAGCATGTTGCTCTTGTTTAGTATTATCCAGTGCACCAACGCCCCTGTATCTATTTCTATCTAGTTGGCTACACCAGCATATATAACTCGTGGCGTTGTGTGACACGAAACTTCTGTAACGAAAATTCTTTCTTGGTCACCATAACATTAGCAGGCACACAAACAAACCTCAAAACCTTTTCAACTCGCAGTCCTTTACAATGTTTGATCAAAATCTCCTGACCCATTCCTACCTTCATTTTGATGGTATGTTTTGAGTTCCCACGCCATTATTTCTTCCATGTGAAAATTGCTGAGGTCATTTATGTTCTTGTTCACTCTTAAATATCCCCTGTGTTGTGGCCACATAAATCGCAAGCAGCAGTTACATCAGCGCACTGGCGGACAGCTTACAGCCGTGACTTCGTGATTGAAGTGGCAGTATTTTGTACTTCCGATTTACAGGCATAAGACACAGAATTTGTGGCCTGAATGCACCAAAACGGTGACATGGAAAACTGTCTCTGGGCATGGAGGAAAATACAATGATAATAGGACTTACCGAGACACAGTGCTTAATTTCTTCTTTTAAAAAGAAATTGCAGGGGTCTACATTTTTCTTTGTAGGTCAATGCTGCTGAATGCAGGGGTTGTCAAATTCCTAGTCCGTGTAGTCTTGAATCCTCATGTTGGCTTAATCTACCATCCCTGCTTTTTCACTCTGTCACTGATCTCCCATCTTTCTTTCCCCTTCTGTTCTCCCTTTCTCCTATCACAAAAAATGTGTGCTGGTGCCCAACACCTCCAACCGCCAGCATGAATATAGCATTGCCTGCTTGGAAGCAGAGACCAGGAGACCTGAGCACTGAACTAGACAGAACCAGTCATTGAAGCGGCATGACATGGACACAGGGTAACACAGGTACCAGGAAAGGAAACTATAGATCAAGGAATAGCTAATCACAGACGATGTGACCAGGAGATGCTGAGATGAAAGAGACATGGTACATACAATAGACCATAGAGACAGGGCAGGGACAATGAGAAGAAAGCATGGGCAATTTGAGATGCACACACACAAACTGAGTCAAAAGGACAGCGACACTGGCGCAGGAACCACAAATAATGAGACAAAGGGTATTACCAACATGGGCACAGGAGCTTTTAGACACGTACACAGACACAAATATACACACACTGCAAGAGGGACGGTGAGAAAGACACTTGACTCTATGCAGGAATCCCAGCCAAATACCTACGACGACTACAACGCATCCAAAATGCCTCCGCCCGACTGATCGTCAACGTCCCCCGATGCAGCCACATCACCCACCACCTGAGAGACCTACACTGGCTCCCCGTCGACAAGAGGATCACCTTCAAGCTCCTCACCCACGCACACAAAGCACTCCACAACGCCGGATCAGCCTACCCGAACAGCAGACTCAGCTTCTACACCCCCACCCGCCAGCTCCGCTCCGCTCCGCCAGCCTCACCCTTGCCGCTGTCCCCAGCATCCAACAAACAACCTCCGGTGGCAGATCCTTCTCCTACCTCGCCGCCAAGACCTGGAACACCCTCCCTACCCACCTATGGCAGACTCAAGACCTACTCGCCTTCAGAAGACACCTCAAGACCTTGCTCTTCAAGCAGTAGCGGAGCCCTCTCCCCTCAGCGCCTTGAGACCCTCACTGGTAAGTAGCATGCTTTTTCAAGTACTCTGATTGATTGATTGATTGACTTGGACAGGGAGAAAAAAAACCCTGGTCTGACAGTAATGGACAATGAGACCGGGAAGAACCTCCACTGGCGAAGTGTTTCTAAGCAGTAGATTTATATTTTCTTCCATGCTTCTCTTGGTGGACCCAATTAAACCTGAAACATTAAAGCTGATAAAACAGGCCTGCTAAGGCTTATTGAGAACTTGGCTAGGTTCCTTCACTAATAACCACCTTCTAGGCATAGGTTCCCGTCTGTACAGGTTGTGCTGAAAATAGTTTTTTTCTCTGGAATCATTCACCAAAACTAGTATAACTGTGGAGGAAATTTGTGATTTTCCTGTAACACACTAGAAAATCTGGTAAATCAAAGCTCACCACAAGTAGGGCACAGACATGAAGCTAAGTGTTGGAGTAAGATAAATGTGTTCCAGGCACCTACAAGCACAGTCCTAACAACTGACCAGTATGGAACCCTTCCACTCAAACCTATCACATACATTCCAGATTGGCATCCAGTTGCAGTTGTCAGGACAGAGATTCCACATAATGAACTTCTATCATTGTCCCTATTTTTAAACGGGTGATCGCTCGTAGCCTAGCTGCTAAGGCCCATGTCCCTAATAGACACTACTTTTACAAATTCTTGGCAGGGTTCTCTGCAATCGGATAAAGGAATGGGCAGAAGAGAAGACCATCCTATATCCTTCCCAGTACGGATTTAGGTCCAAGGTTGGCACAATTGAGCAGTGCCTCATCTACTCATTGGGAAATAAACCATAGCCCAAATACCCCTTTATATTTGGCGTTTATGGATTTGACCTCCGCATATTTGATTGCGCTAATCGCTGAAAGCTGTGGTTCAATCTTTTCGCATATGGGATGGATGAAGCACTAGTGTACTCTTTAACATATTTGCACAGGTTCATGAAGGCAAGAATTAGAATAAATACTCCGGGGGAGGTGTCTAGTGAGATATGTATTTTTCAGGGTGTGAGACAAGGATGTGTTTTAGCTACATTATTACTTATTATATATATTAATGATCTTCATCCCTTTTTATTAACCATCACCTCTTATGTCCCTAAAGTTAAGGGCTCTTTGTTACCATCTTTGCTGTACACAGATGACACTGTGCCTCACAACCCTAGGGCTCTGCGGATGTATTAAAGCTTTTGTAAATTTTATGGATACCCTAGATTTACGTACCAAATTTAATAAATCTTATATTATGGCCTGTGGCCTGAGAAAGTACAATATAACTTTCCTCACTGTGTGTGAGATTAGATTAAAACGCTAGCACTTTTTCTTATTTGGGCCTAGTTTTTGCTGGCAATTGGTTATGGACGGTGCATATTGCTCAAAGTACGAACACATTTTCCAGGGCAATTGGCTCATTTTTTAGTTTCCCACAACCCAAGAGGGGTGGTGAACTTCTTTCTCTATTGCATATTTTAAAAATACTATGCCATCCGATGGCTACAGATGGGACTGAGATCTAGGGTACCACTAATTGTAATTTAATCCAGGTGGAACAAAATAGATTTTGCCAAAGAGTCCTGGGTGCTTCCATTTCCACCTCTAATTGTATTTGTAATAGTGAACTGGACATACCCTATATTGAAGATTACATCAGTGCCCGTCCTGCCCTATTATGGCTAGCGGTCTGGACAAAAAAAAGAAGCAAGTCTCACGGGACATTATTGCAGATTGCCTTACCTATGATAAAGGGAAGGGTATTCCTTGGTTGGCAGCGGTAGAATCTCGGCTGCATAAGGTTAGCTACCAGCATTTGTTTGAGAACCCTGAGGGCACCCAAGTTGTTAGTAAAATAGCTGCAGCTGGCCATGTTTAAACTTTCTCAGCATGAAAGATTGGCTATGGAAACCAAGAAGTAGAGTGTGGCAGCCTATAGGAACATTCGTAAAGATAGATCAGTTGCAAGGTATCTGACCAAACAACTGTGCCGTTGTGAGCGGAGTCTACTGTTTGGACATAGGGCTGGCACTGCTAAATACCTGTTATGTTTCCCCTTAGGCTTTCGAACAAACACTGACTCTTTACCCTGCCCATGTAATGGGAAATCGGGTCAATCTATGTTGCTTTTAATTTTCTATTGTGGTTATTATTCTTTATATACATAAACAAAGAGAATCCACAGAGAAGAGTTAGGTATGGCCCCTACAGTGGTGGGGAACACACTGTGTTCTTTAAATACCCCTCACACACCAAAAGGACCCTTGGCGTCATGCTTCATCATAGAGGTCTTCGCACCCCTCTACGGGATGCGGCATGCTACTAACCAGCGACTACGCGGGAGCACTGTTGTAAACTCTATGTTTGGTGCGCGAGGGAGTGAGGTACTATGTGAGTGGTGGGGTCAGGAGTGAATGAACAAGTGAGTGTTAAAAAATACCTGGCATGTGAGGTCTAAAGAAAATTTATTCGGCTTCCATGCTGGTATTATTAAAAGGGGTGTGATGGAGGTATTATTGTATTTAATGTACAATACCTCACTTGTGCGTCGATCTGTTTCGAAGCGTAGCTTCTTCAGGACGGGGTGCACAGATCCCCACCTTACTTACAACTGAAATGGATTTTATTACCACTATGTTACATTACCCGAAAAAATTAAAAGCTAAATGTGCCTATTCATCTCAATATCTCACTTATTATTGCCTACAATGAGGACCTAAAAAGAAAGTACCTACAATGAGGACCTGAAAAAAGAAGAACACAGGGAAAACGAGGAAAAAAAACGTGGTATTTCAATTGTAACATCCAACATGGTGAAATAGTGACCTAAAAAAGTGGTAATAACACTCTCTAGACACATAAGGTCATTCTATTCCGGTGCAGTGCACTGTAAAAAATGACAAGTACATGACAGACACACACAAAACATAAAACACACACTCTATTCAGAAATCCAGTGGTTAAAAGGTATTCTTGCAAACATTAAGTTATTTATCTCGGGTCAAATCAGAAAGCATACTTTTTACCAGTTGCTGAATGGCGACATGAGCCTGATAAACTGAGGGATCAGGTGCTTAATAGCATCCTAAAAAAGGGAGGCAAGAGGAATACACAGTCTCTGTAGCAGCGTTTATATCGGTACTCACATCAATGGACTCCAGTTGTAGGTTTGCGATTGCTGCCTCGGCTATGCCGTACTTACAAAGCAAGAGGATTCCCTGTCACCAAACCGTCCCATCCGCGGCTCCGTGGTTCAATGAGGAGCGTGGAGGGATAGGCTTAAATACGCTCCTTAATTGGACAGTTGGGAAGTTTTTGCAAATTACCATGAAGTTCAACTTCATGGTAATTAGCGCCCCCTATTAGCGAAATCGCTAATTTTTTTACTTTAATGCATTGCATTTAAGGAATCTCAATTTGAGATTCCTTAAATGCAAGATCAATTTAAGTAATCGCAATGTTGCGATTTCTTAAATTGCGATTTTTGAATTTGGGATGATGCATCCCAAATGCAAAAATACCGGTCGCAAAGGGGCAGATTCTGAGAATATGGCCCTTTGCGAGCGGTTGTAAGCTTGATGCATCTGGGCCTTAATCATATAAAAAATTCTCAAATACAACAATTTCCATTTCCTCCCACCTCATAGGACCTGCATCTGGCCTGGTAATCCTTCAACTTCAAACGATCTGTGTATGCTGTGCCTGTTTACTTTCTTTCATTCCCCTCCTCTATAAAACCTTGTTTTTTATTTTTGCCATCCTTTCACAAAAGTTAAAGGCTTTGAGTCATAGGTCAAGCACAATAGTCATAGTGTCACAGTCGGTGGTCCAATTGGTGTATTTGCCAGTAACCTGGTCATTTTGGCCAGCAGCTGTTTTATTGATCTGGAATGGTCACATTTTGCGTGTCCATTTAGTGTTCCCTTTTTTTATTTTGTATAACTTCTGTTTATTGTTTTTCAGGTTAACAGTTTCTATATCTGCATCTTACATCCATTTGAGATACAGATCAGGTTCATTGCAATAGTACATACATTTCTTGTTTTCTCTGGCAGATTATATTGGTGGTACAACATTATAGGGAGAGCTGCACACATATCGAGGTGCCTGGACATCCCACCACCTCATCTGTTTACTATTTTGCCCTAATATTTCTCATACATCAAAATATATCTGAATTTCTATTTACCTACTTATCTGAAGCAGTTGTCTTTTCTCACCACATTCGTCATCAGTATACATTCTTATTAACGTACCCTTCTTCCCTCATCCCGCTATATTTCTAGGAGCACAGTCTCATCTCTTTCCTCACCACAATTCTCTTTATGCTATTAGCCCTCGTCTCTCGGGTGAGCAATCAAGTAGCACTGCAATGAGGCCCATACATCCCTGGGCCTGGAGGCTATGGGTAGTAGTTCTGCATAGGTCGTGAGTCGCTCCTGGCACATTATCAGGTCAGCAATCCATTCCTTGAACTTGGGTGCCCGCCCCCCGCCCCATCGGCAAGCCACCCTCCTTTTGGCCATTAGGATCACCAGTGCAGTAAATTTACGGTGTTCAGCTTGTAAGGGCTTGACATATCCCAATGATGCCATCAATGGCGTAGTTTCTACAGGTGTATCTATCATACTCGCAATGCCTGAAACACTTGATCCCAGTATTCTTTCATCTCAGGGTACCCCCATGCTAGGTGTAGAAAATCCGCCCGCTGTGCGACATCTATCACACCTATCATCATCTCTTGTTTGGTGTCTCCGAGACATGTTGTATTCAAGATATGGGCATGAAACTCTGCCCACTTTCCCCCCATCTTTTTAATTGGCTCCTGTCACTGTCCTTTGTAAATGGTGGATTTTCATGGGTCAATAGGCATAATAGTCCTAGGAATCCTAACTATGAGAATATATATATATATATATATATATATACATATATATATACATATATATATATATATATATCCATATATATATATATATATATATATATATATATATATATATATATATATCCATATATCCAAAATAGGTCCATTGTCAGACAAAAGCTCGCACCCTTAGCCTTTTCAGATTCCGTTTTTTATGTAGAACGCATTACAGTGCAGGAAAATAACCCAACCTGTTACAGCCTCCTCAGGCTTTGTTCATGAGATAAGAACATGGTTCTCTTGCTTTGTTATATACATCAATCGACATCTGTGACCATTTATTTCCGAAATCATGAGATTTGTAGCTCCTTCTCCGTTTTGTGTGCAAAATTCCGAAATTCCACTACCTACAGGCACCCACTGTCAATATGCAAAAAGACTTCACCTTGTGTGCTACATCTAGGACATGCTGACGTTCTGCCTCGGTAGATCCTGGCTAGTTAATTTAGGCGTGAGATATGTCTTGCGTAGATTACAAAATCTGGTTAGCTTGAAGCGTGCATTTCAAGATATGCTCTTCTCCTGTGAGTAAGCCTTACCCCAGCTTCTGTCTGTAAAAGGCTCTAGGCACTAGCAGCAGCAGCACCACCTTCAGTTATACAACATTACTTTTGAATATTTAATACAGTTTTACAATTTCTTAAAGTATTTATTACAATTAAAATAATATTTATCTTAAGTTATTAAATTAATTTCCAAATCTATTTCTAAATAGTTACAAATTAATAAATGATATAACGTTATTAACTTTTTATAAATAACTAGTTCTCATAACAATACATTTTAAAAACTAATTTTAACTTCACATTTATTTTTACAAATAAAATGTAATGAAATATTGTAAATATTTACTCAACATTTAAAATATAATCAAAAATGTAAAATATTTTAAAAAACAAACACCCAAAATAAAAACACAAAAAGCAATAAATATATAATTAAAAGCAATGTTGTTTAATTTATTGTTTAGATAAAAGCTGTCTATTTTTATTAAAATAAATTATTATTTTTACTCTTTACATTTAATACAACAAGCCAAGAAAACATCTACCCAAAAATATTTTGTGGATAATTAAAAAATTATTTACTGTTAAATTGAAATACTATTTAAAATATAGAATTTCAAAGAAACTAATCAACAAAAACCCATTTGACCCACAACAACCGGAATTATAATTCTTTTTTCAAATTAGGTTGTGCATTTTATCATGTGTACAATATAACATTATTTTAAAATATATAGTAAATTATACAGTACCCTGGCATTACCGCAATAAAAATCATAACCAACCCTGGAATTAAAATATGAATACATTAAATTAAAAAGATTAAACTTATAATTAAATAGCATCTTAACATTTTGAAGTGCTGCTAATTCTATTCGCCAATATTACCCAATAACCCAAATAATGATTACACAATTCTTAAGTATTATTTTTTTTAAACTAAATTGGAAAAACTAAAAAAATTAAAACACAACCTGCACAAAAACAGCAACTAAAAAAGTAAAGAAACACATATATTCAACATGTTAATACACGTTACAAAATAAATAAACCAGTTATAATAAAATTTAAACGCATGAAAATACACCAAAAACAATAGCGTACACAATTATGTTAAAGTTTTAGGTGTTAACATCTTCGATAATATTACCAACTGCAAAATGACAAATTGACAAGTGTTAATCCATTCTTTAATATAATGTTACCCACGATATAATGCCGTTGATATTTAGTACCACCGATATTCGGTAGTAACAGTCCTCACCCTGTTTAAATATATGTGGAACTTTTATTCTGTTAAAGGTCAGGAAGAGCATATTTATAAAGAAGTGCACCTTTTTTGTAAATATTGCTGTTTTTACACTGGGTGTAATGGAGATTCTCCTTTTGGGATAGGTAGCATTGCTGCTCACCTTTTCCCAGAAGGCTGAGATAATTCACCCTTCTCTGTTTAGGTGATGGTGAGCTATTTTGAAAAGGCAAGGCAGCTAAATACGTTACTAATCTGGAATCTTTAGGTAATGATGTGAGGTGTTTTCTGTGGTGATTTACACTCTCCCCTCCATTTTCTTGTATACAAGAATAGTTGCAGGATTGCAGTTGAAGCGTTTGGTCAGGTCTGCATGTCAAACAGATATCATTGCTGCTCTTCCTCTTCTTCAGTCAGTGCTATGATTTTCCATTGTCAACCCCCTTTGTGTATAAATGACGTTCAGAGGAAGTTGAACAGCCTTTCAGCTACTAAATGTTGCCTTCCAGAGCTCGTGAGACTCAGTAGCATAGTCATTTTGGCGGGCAGGCTTTGCAATGGGCCTTAAAGGTAATTAAGTGCTCCAGGGCAGTGAGAGTTCTAACCGGTTTGTAGATGGGTGTTGGTTTTTGATGTGTGTTACACATTTGCCTTAGTATTCCTGACAAGGTGAACGGGAGGTCAGCACTTGTCCTCATTCTCATGAATGGGATCCTGGGCTCTGAACCCAACTATAGACAATGAGCCAGCGATCAAAGAGCTGAGCAGGGGAATGACTTCTAAATGGGAAAGGAACGCAGAATACTAAATACCTCGGAGATTTACTAGTGATTCCGGGCAGCCCTAGAGGCTTTATTTCTTGTTGGTGTGGTTTGATGCAACAGACATACTAAGCCTTGCTAGAGAAAATGACTGCACTGTGCAACTTACTGAAGCTACATTAAAAGGTGCTATATTGCATCACTAGTCGAAATCTCGTGGATTTTTTCAATCTATTTTCCTGTCAATTGCATTTATATCCTTCCGTGAAGAAACATGGTTGCAAATATAAAGCTGGTACAAAAGTATGCTTAAAAGGAAATATAAGAAGATGCTAAAATACCAGAAGTTCTAAGAGCAGGAGCAGACACTGGTCATCAAGATTCTCACCGTACATACACATCAGTAAGTCACTAGAGCCCGGTGGACATACGTGACAAAATGAAACAACCCACATGTACTAAGTGTACTCCAATATGGGGACAAATGGCTGGAACACATTGCTATTGTTAAGTTGTAAAAACAATTCGTGGACATGCATGCATGGCGTATGTCCCCATCCCCAAATAGAAGAAATAGAAAAGTATGAATGGCAGCTAAACAATGAAATAAACGCTGTTAGAAATAGGATCTCTGGTTGGCTAAGGCTTGCGCCAAAGCCAGGCAGAGACCATCACTCTAGTCAGGGCAAGGGAGTTACACGCCAAAGATAACCCCTGCTCGCGCCCTTGGTAGCTTGGCACAAGCAGTCAGGCTTATCCCGGAGGCCATGTGTAAAGCATTTGCGCACACACAGTAACAACGTCTTAGGCACACCACAAAAGGAACTCCACACAAGGTTATATAAAAAATAGCCTTTGTATTCTCATAACACATTAGAATAGTAAACACATAATATACATGGGGCCACCTGGCACTAGGTCATATTTACAAGGGATTATATACACCTGACGGGGCCCACTGGACCACTATCAGAACCATTACAAAGCGAACTTAGTAAAAGTAAAACCGGTCATAAACGTACAACAGTAACATAAACTACATTATGCACAGTATCACATCAGGAGCAAATTACATTCTGCCCCAACCTCACCAGCATAAACATATTATGCAATCCTCTCATAAGTCTAAACACATTAGACCCTAACCTCCTAAGCATAACTCACATTAGGGGCATAAATCACACAGTGATGCATAATCTCACTAGCATAAACCATAATATGCAACACAGCCTCATAATCATGAAAAATACATTTTAGAGGTATAACACAGGGTGCGTAAATCATACTACAATCATTACATTTCCTAGCACCACATAATCACATTAGGGCCAGGCGCCCTATAATCCTAACAGTCCCCCTGGCCAACTGCCCATCTCAAAAAGGGGGCTCAAACGCCCTATGTCCAAAAGTCAGGGCTGCGTATGCAGCGAAAGTCCAGGGTGCGCACTTTGCGCAGGCCTAAACGTTGCAGCTGGCAAGAAGTGCTGTGCAGCTGGGAATGGATAGGGGCCATGGAGTGTGTCTCACTCCTAACTTCAACATGCCCCTGAAGAAATAATAACCTAAACAAGGCAGCTGCCCACAACTTGCTGGGCAGCTGGGAATCAATTGTGAATGTCAAATAAAGACCTGGGCTCTCACCCTTGGGGCCCCACTGGGCTTCTCAATTAAATTGGCCTCCACTGTAGGGAAAAATGCAGGACTTTTAAGGAACTGCAATGGCCCCCAACGTTGGAGCCACACTGGGCTCTAAAAACACTCAAGCCCAAGACGTTGCAGCGGCCCGTAACTGAGACGCTGCTGTGAAAATCGGCACCACACTAGGGGCACTGAAAACGCTCATGGGCCTCTCTGGCCCTTTGAACAACAAAGTTTAGCGAGCCCCTATCAGGCGGGGGCTGCTCTGGAAATAGGCTGGAACACAGGGAACAAGACAGGCCCCTCTGGGCCCCTTCAGGGCAAGGGCCACCCATGTAGGAGCGACGCGGACCCCACACTGTGCCTCACAAGGCACCACAACATAGATGAAGCCCCTACTCACCAAGGCTTGTGGCGGGGGCGCTGCTCCTCTAGCTTCACCCGGGCTGCACACACAGGGCTCTCTGTCCGCTTAGGAGAGCTCTGCCTGGAATCCGGCATCCTGGTGCGGCACGCGGGCTCCCTCTTCACCACGGGAGCCCCGTAGGGGCCATGGCCGGTCTTCCGTGTCGCCCATGATCAGGCAATGGCGCCTGTCTTCCGGGTTGTGCTGAGACGCGGCCCGGCAGTTTGTTTTTTCTAGCGCAATGAGGGGTAGGCTCACTCTGAATTCAAAATATGAAGCGGGGTGGGCACCCGCCATTAAGATAAAGTCAACAGCGGCCATGTGGTGTGGGCTTCCACGAATTAAGATTAAAATAAGTGGGGTGGGCACCCGTTATCAATTCAAAGCAAATGCGGCATGAAAGCAGGGTGGGCACCCGCGAATTAACGAAACATGCATGGTGGGCACCTGCCGCAGTAGGCATAAAGGGGGAATCCCTATGAGAGGGATTCCCTCACCAACGGCTATAGCACAGCGCTCCCAGGGTGCCAAAGTCTTTGTAGGGTCCTGGAATAAAAGCAAGGCAGAAGGGTCCCAAAAAGGTCTTCCAGGGGCAAGGCAGGGCCTATAGAGGCAAGCCCTCATGGCAGCCGCCACCCCCTCCCCCATATGCCCCCTCCCCTCCCCCCGGACCCAAGCAGCAGCATGCCCCAGCAGGAACAGCACACCGAGATCTGAACAAATTAATGGGGTCACAGCCCCTATATTTATAGTAGCAACTCCCTTTGTGTCACAGCACAGGGTTTAGGGATACTAGTTAGAACTGCTATAGGAGAGCTTTGGAGCACTTTGTTTTGCTCAGCTCCTCTCTCCTTTGTGAGGTGGGGGCTCAGGGATTAGACACACCACAGGGGGCGGAGCCGGCATTGTGGAGGGAAGGCACAGTCCTATTCAGGTCCCAGGTGCAACTCCTCCCTCCCATTTACATATAGATCTCCCTATTCACCACTGGGCAGACTCATCCTGGCTCCTGGAGCCACCCACATCGTCCAGCACCTGTCAATCACAAGCCAGACATGCAATTCACATCAGGAATGCAGACACACAGCACACAAAAATGCCCACTTCTAAAAGTGGCATTTCTCCACCAGTCACCATACATCTGCGCACACCATTGCGCAGCATTTATTCTCACGAGTTCATACATACTAAACTCGCCCCTGCAGTCCTCTCATATCCGGAATTACCATGGACACACATATCCCCCATGCATTCCTATGGGAGGGTAGGCCAATCTCACCACACGCCCTCAGAGAGCGCATGCACTTTACACTGGGCCACAGTGCTAAAGTGCGCAGAGGCCAAAAATCACTACCACTATGTCAGAGCTTAAGGCAAAAAGTTCAGGGGTGAACCTGCCAAAAGGGCCAAGTCCAACAAACGCTTTATGGGAAATGACTGAGAAAACACAACAAGAATAGCTGAACCATTAACAGAGTGAACATAAGTTGTACTGCCACAGTATCCTTATGTTGGTGTGGAATTAACACATGCATTGTTATGTGAAAGATAAAATTAACCTTAAAATGAACCAAATAATTGTGTATTAAAGACCTTTTTGCCTAGTGTTAAGCTCCGGATCTCTTGCCTAGTTGCACCACTGTGTTGATGACTGATTCTTCTCTTGTGTCCTGGTGGTGTGCAACTACAAGTCCCATTTTATTAACTGGAAAAGCAGAGATTGGTTAGATTTGTGACAGTCTTGCCAGTAAGTTCTCGGAGGATGTGCAACATTTGATCTTAAGTGCCTACTACCGAAAAATTGCACAGTGGAACTGCTGAGTGAAAGGCGGGGATACATGTTTAGAAGTGTTACTAATAAGCTTAGGGATTTTTCTTTTGGAAGTGTCAAACAAATGAAATGTTTTTTGTAGCAGTTTATATGCTACCTGGACTTAGTTTTCTACTGGGAGGGACTGTTTGCAGATGTACTTCAGGGCAGCATAGTGGAAGGCCCTAAAAGCTGCGATTTCATCCATCTCTGATGGAGCTGCCAGAATACTGTGCTGTAGACGCTGCACTCAGTCGCCTCGAGACGGGTCTGGATCACATGCCCCAGGAGTGATCGCAGCCACCAACACTTGATCTGCCTCATCTGTTCTGCGCCCAGAGGCGCATACTTAACCAGGCTTTGCCTCCCCAAGCGCGGGACGTGCCCGGGCCAAGAGCGGGCCCGTCTTCGCCCATCATCGCCTGGAGAAGGCTGGGCTGGGCTACCTCTCGCGGAGCTGCGAAATGATTCCGGAAGCATGAGTCTCAGGGAGGAATCTCCCACACTCCATCACCAATTCTTAAGCTGTGAATCTTGTTCCCTGGGCAAGTTGGTCTTCACCCCAGTTTGATTTTCCGCTTTTTACTTTTTAGCCAAAAGACAGTCCTTGGTATATAATAGGGAAGCACAAAGCCCTGGGCCCTCAAGAGTCCAGCATTAAATTTACAAATAGCACCACCTTGGATTCCTTCTTGACAAGAGCAGTGGGTGTTATCACTGTGGAAATTGACCTGGCTAAACGCGCAGGCTATCATTGGAGGCGGGGGGAAACCTGGCTCTTCTTTAAGGGGGATGGCTACGCAGGCCCTAGAGTACCTCAGCTCAATAAAAGCCTTTCCAGCATGCCCCCCGTGGTTCAACCTTCTGACAACCCTGTTTTGGTAACCCCTAACAGCAGCATTTGTTCACCTCTGCCTAAAAGGAAGAGGCAAACCAAACAACCACCTAAAGTGAAGGGACCAAAGGGACTCTTGATTGTATCTACAACCTGGTCTAGCACTAATTGCGCTGCCCCAGCGAGTCTTGCTACCATGGACTGGTCAGATTTGATTGGCAAACTTAAGGACGCGATCCAGCTAAGTATTGCTCTCTTGATCGAAAGAATATCCGCCCTGGAGTCAGCCATAACAAAACTAGCTGTAGGGTTTGATCCAATTAAGGATGCTATGAACTCAATTTGCTCCTTGGGAGAAAGGCTTACAGGGCCTGATCCGCTTATTACGCCTGGGCGGGATACTCTGCGAGTCACTTTGCCCAGGGATCAAGCTGCAGATGGGGTGGTTCTCTCTTCCTCCAACCCACTCCAGCTTCTCTCTCAGCCTTGGCTCCTCAGGCTATATCAGCTGCAAGAAGTCCTGCAGCGGAGGACAGGTTCCGAAGGACTCGTGTGGACCAACCAGTATTTGGGGAGCCGGTGGGCAGGTTTGTTAAGTCAGACACATGGCTCTCTTGCCTAAATCTACCACCGGATTATTATCCTTACGTAGCTGTTTTGGCAGGGGTTCAAAGTATAAATGTTAACATTACAGAAACCTCTGGCCAACTGAAAAACAAAGTATGTCATTAGTTGGCAAATAATGTTAATTTTTACTATAAGGACTATTATGATATCTTGGTTGTTAGGAGGGTTGGGTGGTTTGGACCTATGCCCAGATTCCTAGAGGGGGATTGTGTTGTGATCAATTGTAGGTCACCTGATCTAGCCAAGCACCTACTCCATAGTTCTGCCCCATCGACCAACAAGGAAGCACGTATTAACATCCTCCGCTTGTTTTTTTCTACTGATGTTTACAGCCCCTTCCCCTCTTATGGACAGCTCGATCCATCATTCTTTTAGGCACCCAGCTCTATCCCTGTGAGTAATAGATTTGATCCCCGAAGTGCCTTTTACCAAAATGATTGACTCCAGGATATTTCTTCCTGCACCTCCCAGGGTTGGTCCTCCCAGCCAAGAGATGGTTCTCCCAAATTCTCCACCTGCAGAGTCTGCACCTTTAAGTGTCCCAGGGCACCCACTAAACATCTTAAGATGGAACATAGCAGGTATCGGGGACAAGCTAGCGGATCCAAATTGGCTTAATTTTACTTCTGAGTTTGATGTTATTTTGCTTCAGGAGACTTGGGCTCTTGACCCAGTTGGCCCGAGATGGATATGAAAGTTTCTGTGTGGCAGCAATTCCCTCCCTTGGTCGTCTGCCTCTAAGGGGCCTAATCACCTTAGTTATATTTTCAGCCAACATGAAAGTATTTCCAATCCCCTCTAAACATAGTGGCATTCAGATTCTTTGGGTGTGTATTTCTAAAGATTTTAATTTCTTCCTTGTGAATTTCGATAACTCGATCGGTGACCCTGGGTGCCGGATCGAGGTGCTCTTTGAAATAGTGTCGCTTCTAGAGTCTAGATCATTTGCTTACTTTACATCTTTTAGCATAATAATAGGCAGGGATTTTAATGCTAAGCTGGGTCAATATTCCTACGAGGGAAACCCATTTGTGCTAGAACATCTTGCGATTAGCGACTCTGAGTCTGACCAGAGGGACCGTAAGCTATCAGAGGCTCTTGGGCAGGCTGGGTTAAGGAAGGTAATGCCCGGGGGTCCTAGCCCATTGAAGGAACTACACACTTTCGTGGGGTGGGGTAAAGGGACCATTATTGATTATATCTTTATTTCGAGGTCCCTTGATTGACTTGTTAGCCCAGGAGCGGTCCATGAAACTACGTTTAGTGACCATAACCCCATAGTAATTGTACTAGGAATCAATGTTGACCCGGGCGTAACTCCTGGTCATGGCCTGACTGGCTTAACCGTCAAGGATGGGGGTTTGAGGGTAAAGTGGCGTAACCTCCCGATGGCTAAAGTGGATAAATATTTGATCAGGCGGAATATTGCTATAATCCTGGAGCCCCTGTCAGTCCTTGACTCATTACCTGCTCTAGTGGTGAAAGCTTTTGAACAGCTAAATGAGTCTACCGTTAACACCATAAGGGACCCTGGGGTGCCAAGCCGGGCTGTTTTGATAAAGCATGCAGGTCCGCTGGCAATTATTTCCGGGAGGATCTGAACATTATACTCCGTAAATAGGATATTATTGAGGAGCCTCGAAGGGCATATAAACTTGCACTAGGGAAGCATGAGGTAGAGCTCAAAGGAACATCTTGGGACCGGTTGGTGTCCACTTGCTCCTCTAGAGATTCCAGGGGTTTTTGGGCCGTGGTTAATGGAAGGCAGCCCACTGTGGCTGCGCAAGATGACATAGGCTCCTACATCCCTCCAGCCCTCTGAGGCGCTCATTATCATAAGGTGTACGCAGTGGATAAAGACCTCCTCTCTAACCAGAGTGATGTCGATAACCTGAACCCACTTGAGATCAGGTTTGAGTATGAGGAGGTATATGATGCAATCATGGGTAGCTCGTCCAATAAAGCAACTAGGCCAGATGGAATACCTATGGACCTTTACAAGGCTGAACCTCATCTCTGGGCTTCAGTTCTGGCCAATGTTCTTAATGCCATAACCCAACTGGGTCTACCGTCAAGCTGAAATTCAGCTACTATAGTTCCTGTATTCAAGAAGGGGAACGGGCAGGACCCTACCTGCTATAGACCAATTTCATTGTTATGCTCAGTGGTAAAGGTGGTAGGGCTTATCGTCCTCCATTGAGTGGAGGCTTGGGTTCGGGCCAATGATATTATCTGACCTGTCCAATATGGATTCAGGGAAGGGATAGGCACCGTAGAACAATGCCTGAACCTCAACCTTATCATAGGGATATATGTTGTGGCGAAGCAGGGATCTTTTTTCCTTGCATTTATGGACCTCGGTAGTGCCTTTGATACGCTGAACAGGTCTAAGCTTTGGGATATTCTTGGGGAAATGGGACTGTCAGCCCATTTTATTAACTTTTTTAGAGCTCTACATATGGACGTATATGCCCGTGACAGATATGGCACAGCCAGGGAAACCACTGAATCTATTAGTCTTCCGCGGAGGGTTAGGCAGGGATGATTGAGAGAAAATGGAGCTGAACCGCCTAGGGTAAAGTCAGTTAGCGTGCCTTCCCTGCTATATGCCGATGATGCCGTATTGATGGCCAGAATGGCAAATGGGCTAAAACCCCTGGTGGACCGCTTTGTAAAGTTCATAGATGACCTGGACCTAGATACCAACATCACTAAGACACATTATATGGACTGTGGGAGGAAGACCGCTGAGATGAGAACCATTGATATTAAAGTGCAACAAATTACTAGGGTCTCCACCTTTCCCTATCTGGGGATATCATTCGATCATCAGGATAATTGACTTTCTTGCATTTCCAGTCGCTGTTCAAAATTCACACACACCTGTTGCGCCTTCATTAGATTTTCATTGTCGGTAGGTAATAAGCCCATCCTGCCCCTGTTACAAATCAACAGAATGAAGTCTCTCCCAGTCCTGACTTAATTTGCTGCGATCTGGGGGTACTGAAAGTGTAAGGGGATCCAGTTGGAAGAGGACCCATTTTTGAAGGAAACTTTTGGCGGTGGGTCCAAACAGTTCCTCAATTGTCACCCATGAGGAATTGGGTTTGAACTATGTGGAGGACCAGGTCAAACTGGCCCCATTGTTACTCTGGATTTCTGTCTGGGTAAACAGGAGCGTGACTGAGGACTGTTTGGAATGTACGTATGGTCAAAAGATACTGTGGATAAACTATATAAAATTGATTGCCCGCTCCTTTGATTGTATGGCCAGCATCGATAGGCCACACATCCTTAAAAAGGGTGATCACAGTCTTTTTATGGAATGATGTTTAATTAAGGTTTAAGATGAAAGGGAAACTAGGGCGTTGGCGAAAAATCCATTAGATCCTTTCTACTATTGAAATCTGTTAGTGGCCCAGAAATGTATCTCACAGTATTTAAGCATCCCAGGGATAGCTCTTTCCTTAACTAAATTTCGTTTGGGCACTATCTGTACAATGATTTGTTTCCTTCCCGGGGGTCAGTTCGATCCCCATGCCCTTTTAATTTGCCCTTGTGACGACTGTTCTCCCCAGACCCTAATACATTTGGTCTTATTCTGTAAATCCTAAGAATGTTTGCACATAAAGTTCCTATTACTACTTTTAAAAGTGAGGGGTTTTACTCAATTTCGACCTGCCTTTTTATTCATACAGTTATTACTGGATCAGGCGGTGATGTCGGCAGTTATTGGTTACCTAAAAGGTTCCTTAAATTGGAATAAAATAATGTGTACCTAGTAATAATGATTTATATGCTAGGTTGGGCAGTCGATTTTATAAGGCCCTTATACACTCATGAATTGTTCAATTTGAATTAATTGTATTGGTTTGTGTACAACAATGGTTTTTAATTTTATTATATGTCCCTTTTAAAAAAAACGTTTTTATCTTGTATGATTATAATGTATAATCGAATAAAGATTAATACCAATCAAACTGTGCTGTAGACTTGTTCATAAAATACTCATACTGAGGACAGATCTTAAATGAGGGTATTTATACTGCTTGCAGGAAGTAAAATCTGCCTATCATCCAAGTGTCGAATTCTAGCTTGTAAGGAAGTGGGTTCTACCTGTGAAAACTCCCTGTTTTTGCTTTTGGAACACAGGTTTTCGACCTCTGCTATGGCATCAACCTCCCCGATGAAATCTTACCAACTGTCATGCTCTTGGTCAAAGCTGGTTTGGCCTGTAACGTGCAATGCCCGCTTATTGAAATAGTGTCAGGATTGGCATCATTGTTGAATCCCTGTCAGTTCTAATTAATTCTGGTTTGTATTCTGGCCTGCATGGATTCTTTCCTAGGCAAGCCACTCGCTCCCTGACTCCCTCCCAGGACCAGTAAAGGGTGAACTTGCTCATGATCTTTCTAGAAGGGGTCCTCTGCACTTTTATTGAACTTCATCAGGTCCACTCAAGGAATTGGTGCTGCAGATTCTTATTGTTTCACTCAGTTACCCTGCAAGTGGGGATATACTTGGGTGTCAGAGCAGTGCTGGCAAGGATGGTGGTCTGCATGAATGTGCTTTAGGATCCTAGCCAAAAGACCCAAGGTAAAGAGACCACCAGGACTGGACTGGAGGTTAAGTCTGTACTCCAGTTACTGAAAGCACCAGTTTCAGAGGGTGTTTGAAAACTGCAGGAAAATACCTAGTGAAAATCTTGGGGTCTGTAGGTTGGCCAGGAGCAGGACACAGCCAACAACACTTAAGTGCCTTCAGCTGGGACCAACATACATTACCTTTGTAACTATTGCTCCTGCTCAGCTTTTTGAGGCCCTGCAGTGGGATTTCCATATATATGGGCACACGCTACCAACGCAGAATCACAAGCATGATCTGGCACTACCCTTGGCTAACACCACAAAAGGGGTCACTGTTGAAAGTGTTGTAGCGCTGAGCAATCTGGCCCATGTTTAAAGGTGGTGGCTGCTGCTGAATGGAATTAACCTCCTTTCTCCATGGCTTCACCATTGCAACCCATATTGGTTAAGTATCTTTTTGGATCATTATGTGCATGGATGTGTGTACCATTTGTTTCCATCTTGTGTTTCCATAGTTAAACTGACCTTAACTGTTAAGAGGAAGGATTCTTTTATTAAATAGCTCTCACACGTGGATGTAGTGTATTTAAATGATCTTGTTCTGATTGATTGCTATGTAGGTTAAGAGGCAATGCTGTTGTTGTGGCAATGCTTAGTCACTTGTATAATTTTGGTGCTCTATTGTGCACTTAATTGGTGACAGGTGATGTGCCTAATGCTTTATATGGATGTAGGTCAAATTAGCAATAGCTCTCATTGATGGTTTTCTTTTGAGATGGCAGCACTTCGCGAATTCTATTGTTTCAGTGTTGTTTTATTTTTGTGTATTATTGGATTAGAGATTTCGTATTTCCTGCCAAAGCTGTTGCTAGTGGCATTCCACAAGGCTCTGCCTGATATCTCCAGCTTTTTCATTTATACGTGGCCCTTTTGGCATATGCTTCATATCAACTAGGTAGAACTCTGCGTATGTATGCTGTTGGAAATTTTTTGGGAGTTCCTGAGCTTTCAGAGGTTGCCAGGCTCAGATTTTATCAGTCAATGCTGCTTACCACTGGTGTCCCGGGGACTAATCTGACTGCTGGACACAAAATTGATCACCAAGTACAGACCTTAAACATTTGACTCTGATAGTAGGTAAGTCGTGCAGTGGAAAACTTACTCAAGGAAGTAGGTTGTGGTTCAGACTTAGCACTTAGCATTCAGCAGTCAATGATTGAAAATCTCCGGCGGAGGAGGCTTCGTGCGGTGTGGACATACGGCCTTAAACTGCGGTCTTTATAAGGGGACTGACTGTGGAACAATCTCAACATATATAAAGGACCCCTCACGTACATTGAAACCATGGTGTAAAACATGCCAGCTGATCGTCGAAGCCCTAAGCCTCCCCCTAACTACAACCTTCTATGAATAAGCTGCAAATCTTCACAAAAAGTTAATAAGTTTCTCAAACTTTAAAAAAAAGCTACTTACTGGCGGCATAGGACGTCTTGCCCCCTGAAATGCACTGAAGACGTTTTTTGGTGATTCTATTGCTGTGTGATGTGACTGATCCCTTGGTATCTGCACAGTCATGATGAAAATGGTCCTGATGAAGGCGGTTTAAGCTGCCGAAACGCGCATAGACCTGCGACGGGAGCCTTAAGTTACATCTTGGCCCAACTTTTTTTAGCGTTGTCATCTTGCTAAAATATCAATTCAGTTCCTTTCACCATCCTAGTTTGGAGTTTGAGTGTGGTATGATTGTTAGCACGTGAGTGTGTTGAGAGATATGGGTGTTACCAAGGGCTATTATTAAATAATTTTGTATGTTGTACATAATCTTTTGTTGTAGATATTTATGATTTAACTGTACTTGTCCTGAAATTTTTGATATGAATTGAAAAATGTTTGTCTTGTGATTTCTGATTGATAACAGAACTCATATAAACTGAAAGATAAAAAGAGAAAAATAAATTTTATACGTTTTGAATAATTTCAGTATTTTTTCTATCTTTTGTCACCTGGTTAGATATTTATAAACTTAGTTGCGTAATTGAATTAGTAGGCCACCGCAGGAACGTTTTCACATTAGAATGATTGAAAAGTAATACATCACTGCCCGGGCAGTACCTTGACCTAAGCAAAAAAATTTACTTTAGGTTTTATCACATGCAATAAAGAAAAAGGATTGCAGTACACAATGTAGCAGAATGTGGTTAATCTGGCACTGATGGGAATGGTACCCCCGGCATGTAATGGGGCAGTATTTTCTGATGCAGGACATTGGCTCTTGACCCAGTGCGTGGTAATATTATTGTGACTGAAATCATGTTGCCAGAAGCTCTGGTACAAATGGTCCTAGCCTAATCTTTCAGTTAGTTCCCAATCAAGTACATTCTTCTCTCTACTAATAGAACATTGTCACTGTACTTCTCTTAGTCTCGGTAGTGAAGTTAGTTCACAGGTGCTGCTCATGCACCGTTGTCCGCAGCGGCTGACCTGCTTTGATGGTGTGCACCTGGCACAGCCCAACAAGAGCGGATATTTCAGACGATGCCTCAGCCAACAGTGAAGTTTGCACTTCACATTGTGCAGTGCTGTAACCAAGCAAAGGTCATACATAGCACTAGTCAGGTGGAGGTGCACGACTATCAGTAGAACTCACCATTCAGGGATCTTGTCTCTCCCTCGCGCACCATCTTTAACTCCCCTATCAAACAATCTGGTACCCAGTCCAGGTTACCGAAACCAGTCCCAGGATGCTTGTTTTTTGTCCAGGGAGGAACTGGTCTGGCAGTTCAGGCTAGACTACTCCTATGGGGAGCAGGGTTAAGACTGATTTGCATATGTCTGGGTCCAAACTGGAATGGCATGGTGAGCAAAAAAATTATCGATTTAGGTCCAGATCTTTGTACTGGGGGTGAATGTGTGACAATGTTCAGCATTCCGCACATCATCTTTTTGTTTTGCCAAGGTTACCATAGTTGCACTCATCCTAATGTTTTGGGTTTCCCTCAGCCCTCTGAGAATCTTCTAAATCCGACTGATTCAACGTTCGCTGTTGCCTCATATCCTAGGTCTTTCTAAGCTATAAATCTTGGAGTCTCAGACTGGGATTCTTTACAGGATGAATTTCAGAAAACCCTCAGCTACAGGTGGTGATGCTGCCTTCAGAAGGGAGGCCTGTTGAAGCCTATGGACCTTGATCGAAGCCTCTTTATGCAGGTTGCAGTGCTTCTTATTGTGTCGGCATCGCCTCGACTCCTGCAGCGTCTGCTTCGGAGAAGTGTCTTTTTTTTGCAAGTCGCCTCCAATGTCCATAGATCAATCAGTACACTTTCCCTCGAAATAGTCTGCAGGCAGCCCTCCTAGCATGTTCAGCAAGTGTTCTCCAGATGACTCGTCTGTAACATTGCAAGGGAAGTTGGCAGTCAGTACCCCAACTCTGGAGCTCAAACACATTTCTCGGTTCCCAATGGGATTGGACCCAAGATTTTTGGTGAGGAAATCTTGGCACTCTGTATGGGAATTTCCTTCTGCACAGTCCTTGTGTATGTATTCCAGCAGTTCAGTTATGCACTTTTGTGCCCCACTCTTGGTTTCATTGCACAGCAGGGAAAGGCCTCAAATCCACACACATGATCATCATGTATGCTGAAGTACGGGGTCAAAGACACTGCAGCTTGCTATTAGGACTTCAGGGCAGGGGAAGACCCTTTCCAGAGCCATGCATGGGACTTTTCTGTCTCAACATGTGCTGAGGATACTCAGCTGCTGGTTGACATTAAGATTGAGTCGGATACCAATTCATATATCTTATTTGAGGCCCTAGCCTTTCTTCAAATTGAGTGTGGGCAGGTTTTTTACAAGTTGAATCATTTTATCTATACGAACTTCATAGTGGATTGGAATACAGATTTCTTCCTTAGGGTCTGCTTCAGAGCCAAAATCAGAGAGTTAGAAAATCCAGGGGATTAATGGATTCAGTGATAGGCTTGGAATCACAGATTTCTCTGTTAGTAAGCTCTTTTGATAATCAAGTTTATTGATTTTTAAAACAAACCAGCAAAATCAAGCACAGTATCTGGATAGCATACAACTGCAAAGAAGATGACGGAGACCTGTAATCATTCATGAAAATAGAGTCTTGCGCGGGATTATCATGATACATAAGAACACACACACCTCTCAGTTAAATAGATTGTTTTGTCTGCCATCTTAACACCTTCCATGCTAGTGACGGAACCCCTCCCTCACGAGCCACGGGCGTGCTGTGCTCATGACGGAGTGGTTCCGTCACGCTGCGGCCGCTCCCCCCACGCGGCACTGATTCCCCGCATGTGCAGGCGAATTAGTGAGTGGGCGGAGCCGTGACGGAACCACTCCGTCATAAGCACAGCGCGCCCGTGGCTCGTGATGGAGTGGTTCCGTCACAAGCATGACGGCGCCGCGCGACCCCGCCCCCCGCTCTCCCCAGCGCCGCGGCGGAATTAACGCTGCGGCCAAGGGGTTAATTGTCTAAGAAGCATTACCCTTTTATTAAGTCTCTAATTGAGAATTGTGATGACATATATGTATTTTTTCACTCCTGCTTAGATGACTGTTATCAGCTGTGCTTAGACCTCCAGAGAAATGTTCTCTTTCAATTACAACATATTCAGAATGCCTCTGCCTGGATGGGTATTAGAATGACAAAACAGGAATATTTTTCAACAAATCTTTGATTGCCTTATTGTCTTCCTACAATGAACAGAATTTACATTAAAGCACTTTACAATATGCCTCTGAACTTCTATCTCAGTACACCTTCTTGCACGGGTCGGGAGTTTACTCGACTGCAGTCCTTACTCAGTCTTTGATCCAATTCTAATTTTTCTCTTACTTTTAAGATGCAAGTGGAGGAAATTGGTGGAAGGGCTTTCTCCTTTTTTGGTGCCAAGACTTGGAATGAGCTTTCAATCTCTCTTAGGCAAATAATCTGCGGATGAGTTGGTAATGGTCGGCTAACTAGCTTTGGTGCTGTGTAGTGCACATGATGGTACCAGACCAGAGCTAAATGTGTACTGTTTGAGAACAACAAATAAGCATTATGTTTGTGTGTGTTTTTTGTGTTTGAGATTTCTTATTGACCATAGTCAAGATTGACTAATGTCATATTATTTGATGCCACTTTCAATATATATGTGAGATCTTTTTTAGAGTGTGTTCTGCTGTCCTTTTGGAGACAAGCGTCCAGAAAAAACAATGCAAGCCTTACAATTATACCCATGTAGATTCCACAGCAGTCATATAACTAAAATAAAAACATTGAAAAATATTGAATAAATACGATGGTGCATTCGAGAAAAGGACAGATGGGAGGAGGAGTTGGGCATATGAGATGAGAAGTTAAGTTGGGTGCTACACAACGTTCTCATCCCTAGTTTCACAGAGGCTCAGCAATGCTCTGTTCCTGGCATGAGTCTATGAAGTTTCAGGGACTCCTCTGAATGCCTTTGAGGAGCTGAAATGATGCATGAATTGAAAGGGGTTATTGGAAATCCTTAAGAGAGATGAGGGGCGAGGCATTTAAGTATGAGGGAAAATGTACAATATGAGAGGCAAGGAATGTAGAGAATATAGAAACAGCATTGTCAATACCTAGGGGCAATTGCTATATCTGGTTAACACAGACAGCTGATGGGAGAACCAAGCTGCAACAGGACTTGTGAAGCAGGCGTTATAGCAGTGAAGGAGTCCTACAAGAGTGATGTGGGTGTTAGAGAGTAAATTAATTATACTAAGGGACTCACACAGTAATAATATATTTGTTACAGTCAAAGTGTGAAATCCCGCATTCTATAGAATACCTAAGTAATGTATAGAATGCCTGAAAATCAAACGTCAAAGTATGAAATGATTGTTATTTAATACATTGCCTAGGCATTGTATACTTTGCCGGATTGTCTGCCGGCAAAGTATATAATACACCTAATCACAGAGACAGCACAAGTTATCAGCAAGCGAGGGGCAGAGACAGCACAGGTTATCAGCAAGCGAAGGGGTGAGCCAGCACAAGTTGCCAGCAAGCGAGGGGCAGAGACAGCACAAATAACCAGGCAAAGAGCAGGTGGCAGCCGTGTGGTGGTGTGGGGAGTGGCCTGCCTGCAAGCAGGGTCAGAGGTCGTGTATAGCATCCGGCTGAGGTTCCACAGACGCTCTGCCGTCATCCTTTCCCGTGGTTCTTGTATCACCATGTCGGAAGCGAGTGTAGTGCCAAGACGGGAATCACAGCATGCTGACATGCAACAACAGTTCTGCGATGAATTATCTCAAGTAAGAGCCAATGCTGCTAAAAACGGAGTTTTCCTAACCGAAACCAGTTACCAAAAGTTAGTGGACGATGTGAAAAAGGCTAAGACGACCATTAAGAAGGAACCACAGGACTATTGGCTGGTGAAACACTATGACGTAATGATGGCCGAGAATACGACTAAGTTGATCTATCCTGTTAAAGAAGGTACGAGTGCTATACAGTTTTACGTCACGTACTCCGAGTTATTTGACGTACTCCATTAGGCCCATTTGGCTATTGGTCATGGAGGACGGGACAGGATGTCGAAAGAACTTTCACCCAAGTATAAGAACATTACGCGTCATAATATTGAGCTGTACATTCACCTTTGTGAGCCTTGCCAGAAGAAGCAAAAAGGTGTTAAAAAAGGTGTTGTGGTCAAGCCAATGGTTTTTTCTGAATTCAACTCCCATTATCAGGTCGATCTCATTGATTTTCAGTCCCATCCTGACAGAGAGTACAAGTTTATAATGGTGTACCAAGATCATCTCACTAAGTTTGTAGTTCTCAGGGCTCTGAATTAAAAGAGAGCGGAAGAAGTAGCCTACAAGCTCATCGACATATTTACGTTGCTTGGTGCTCCAACGATTCTACAGTCCGATAACACCAGGGAATTTGCAAGCAATGTGGTAAGCAGCATAAAGGAGTATTGGCTCACCTTGAAGATCGTCCATGGTGAGCCACCCCACTCACAAAGTGAGGGGAGCGCCGAAAGAGCTAATCAGGACATTGAAAATATGCTGTGTGCTTGGATGCAAGATGAAAAAACTAGCTGCTAGAGTGAGGGATTGCGGTTCGTACAACTTATAAAGAACAGTGCTTTTCATTCTAGGATTAGGAGGTCACCATACGAAGCTCTGTTTGGCTGCAAAGCTAGAGTAGGTCTCTCGACGTCATCCCTGCCTGACGACGTTTTACAAGACGTAGAGACAGAGGAAGAGCTCGAAAAAAATAATAGAGAGCGTACAAACACAACAGCAGGAAGAAAGACGAGATGAATCAATGCAAGAGGCACAGCTCCCTACAGAAGACATAGCTGAGAGGGCAATCCATGATGGAGGAAACCAAAACAGTGATGTAGCCATGGTTATCGAAGAGTCTTCCATTTCTGTGGTTACGGAAAATCCTTCTTCTTCTGCTATTTGTTGCGTCTGCTTAAAAGAAACCAGTGGTGCTCATACATGTCGAAAGTGTGTTCATGCCATCTGTGGACATTCTCTTAAAGACGATGACGGCGACGAAGTAGAAGGTTATGGGGTTAGCATTTTATGCAATGTTTGCTTCAATATTGAGAAAGCTATCCAAAGTAAAATGGAATCGAAATCGAACCTTGAGATTCAGGCCAAAAATATGAAAAGGGATTCTGACAGAAAAATTCCTCCTGTGCCTTTGGGTGCCACTGTGCGAGTTCCGATTCCGGACTTCGACAAGCGGCGGGGTGACTCACACAATCTCTTGACAGTTGTTATGAACGTGACGGAAGATGGCTTTTACCGACTTGGAACTGTACAAGGAATCTTGAAGCAACTCTACGCCAGATCACAATTCACCGTATGTCCAAAGAACTTAATGAGAATTGAAGACGTTCCTGACCATGAAATACCTCTCCGATCTGCAGCTACTTCTCAGTCCACAGGAAGCGGCCAAGGATTCGTCATATGTATGTGCAAGATGAAATGCCAAAATACGAAGGGCCTTTGTGTGAAAAAGAAAATTAAGTGCAATTCAAAATGTCACTCTAGCCTTTCCTGCTGCAACAAGTAGGTCATGGCAGTTCTGCTTTGTGTTTCACCAGTAACAATATTCTGTTCGCATTCTTCTTTAAGTCGTGAAATGTATGTACAAGATCAAAGTGCCAAAATAGAAGGTGTTTTTGTGCTGCAACAAGTAGGTCATGCCAGTTCTGCTTTGTATTTTACCGGTAATAATATTCTGTTCGCATTCTTCTTTAAGTCGTGAAATGTATGTACAAGATCAAAGTGCCAAAATATAAGATGTTTGTGTGTGAAGAATAAAAGTGAGTACAATTCCACGTGTTACTCCGGCCTTTCTTAGTGTAACAAGTACTTCAATCTCAGTTCTGCTTTCATTGTTCTCCGGTAAGAATATCCTGTGCTTTATTTTGTAGTTTTGTTGTTTCAGTTTCAAATGCATATTCATTAATAAAGGCTTCTCATCTTGTGCCCTTTTAACACTTTGCATAAATGGCACTGGTCATTCTGTAAAATGCCTAGGAATTGTATAGAATGCCTAGGAAAAGTATGTAACATTTTCACAAAAAACGTATATTTCCTAGTTTGCCTCTAAACCATCAGGCATTCTATACATTACCTAGGCATTCTATACAATACCAGGATTTCACACTTTGCCGAATGCCTAGGAATCTCATCTTGTGGCCTTTTAACACTTTGCGTAAATGGTACTGGTCATTCTGTATAATGCCTAGGAATTGTATAGAATGCCTAGGAAAAGTATGTAACATTTTCACAAAAAACCTATATTTTCATAGTTTGCAGAAAAACCATCAGGCATTCTATACATTACCTAGGCATTCTATACAATACTGAGATTTCACACTTTGACTGTAACATAATAATGAAATCCCATGTAGGAAATTGGGTTAGTGGTTGGGGAGAGGGGACAAAACCCCTACACATGCAGCAACTATAATCTCTGTCACGGTGTAACACAAGCAAGCCCCAAATTAACCTGTGGTTAGCCCTCTTGTAGCTTGGCACAAAACAGTCAGTCTTAACTTGGGGGAAATGTGTAAAGTATTTATGCAGGACTTCAAACAGTAATAAAGTGACACAAGAAAAGTCTCAACCAATATAGAAAAATAGAGTAAAATGTAATAAATTATTTGAGAGCAAAATGACAAAAATCCAATCGGTGGAACCGGACATATGCATTTTTAAAGTTTTAAAGTAAAAATAGTGCCCAGAAGCACAAAGTGCCAACTGTGGTTATCTCGTCTTCCCGGACTGGGACAAAATCCCAAGTTCCGGCCAACCGCAATGGAGTGCGGGCTGGGACTAAGTAGGGCACGCTGAATGAAGTACCTTAAATCCTGCTTGCAGTGTGGTGCAAGATCCTGCATTGAGGATCCGGCACGCAGCTTAGGTTTCCGAAGAATCTGCTTGCTGCAATATGGAGGTCTGCGTCATCATCGAGGATACTGTTGACAGGGGCTTGCAATGAAAGTCCAGCGTCGAGGATGCGTCGACAAGAGGCTTGTGATGTGAAGGCATGTGTCAAGGATGCATTGCGCAGCGGAGGTTCCGAGGAAACTACAGGCTGGGATGCGAGGTCATGCGTTGGGGCTGTCTCATACATCAGTGGTTCAGGAGCGAAGCTGCAAGGAGATGCGTCACACTGCGTTAATTCTGCCCTTAGGACCATGTTCCCAGGCAGTCTGTATATACGGCATTGAATGCCCAGGGTGCCACCCATATCCAAATTCATATTTTGACCAGCCATCATGATCTGAATTTTGCCAAGGCATGCTGCGGACACACAGGTAACCCACTAAACACTTCATCAACAAACCTGCCCACCAATGTGGCTCATTGGCTCCTCTGCCTTTCTTGTATATAAAAAAAGTGGTCTAGATAGAAGATAGAAGATTGTACAAATAACGCCTCAACCCGAAGAGGATCTAAGATTGCAATGCTTTATTGTCGATGGTGCTCTGTTTGTTTCTAAGACACACAGTAGCGACCGGGACCTACTGGTGAGTTCTGTACCTTCAAGAGCTTGCCCATCAACACAGCCAAAACTAAGCTAATGATGTTTAGCCCACTTAGAGATGTTCAGAATAACTTTAAGCTCGATAACTCACTACTTCAGTAAGTGCACAAATTGTACGTATGTGGGCATTGAAGTAACACATGACCTATAATGAAAGAACCTTATAGCAAGGTTGAAGAGCCTTTCTCAACAGAGTAGGAAGAACCACACACTTTGCAAGGGTGATGGGTGGATGTTTGATTTCACCGACAGAGGAGGTTCATAAACGACGTCGGAATCCTGCATTGTACGGAGCCTGGTTGTGGGGCCATTCCAATGTCTCAGACCTGTTATGTTGCAAGAAAGTTCTTTAAAACATTTGATGAGACTATGCCCACAGCCTCCAAGGGTGCCTTCCTTTTTGGAACTTGGGATGATGGATATTTCCTCGTTTACTAAGATAAGTCCCACCCTGCATTGGGTTTGAATGTGACGGACACTCCGGTTGGGTAGCCACAGGGTGCTGTGCCGCATTGTCTTGGGCTTTACAGGTAGTTTTCCACTCGGATAGTTTAGGCACCTTCATGACCTGCTTTTGACAGAATGGCCCATCTGGTCTTTGGGATTCCTCTCAGTCTATCATACCTGGATCAGCATGTGATGTTAAATCTGGGGCTTAAATATGGCTTCTTGGGTTGATGCTCTCAGACTCCAACCAGCGGAGTTTAACCTGTAAAAGCATACCCAAGTTTGAAACCTGGATGAAGTGAAAACCCTATTGTCGAAAATATTGTATTTTAAACTAAGGGTTGGGATTTTTAAATATGTTACCTCTATGGGCGGTGTTACCCACTGTAAAAGAAGGCAAGGCAAAAATGGACCAAAGATGAGAGATACTTTGTTCCTCTCTGCTCATAATACAACAACCCAAGGGCATAATGGCTCAGCAGTTCTAAGAAGCACGAATACCTAGAGTGTAAGGCCTGCGATCGACTTGATTAAAAGTGATACCTCAAGACCTATGGTGTTCGCTGTGTCACGCTTTTTTCTGGCTGCCTGAAAGATCAGTCCATGCACTGTTCCTGAAGAATTGAGGAGCATGTATTTATTGCTTGCCGTAGCTTTTTAAAGAACTCTTCAGTGTTGATATGCCATACGGCCAAGATTTTATCTCTTTTGTTATATGTATGTGTTGTACAGTATATAATTCTTTTATGGCAAGGTTTGTAAAGTACTCAACTCAATGTTTTGAATTTTATGGGCTTCGCCCCCAAATAAACCCGTATCTGAGGCACTCAGTGTCATAATCATAATCAGGGGTCACAAATCATCTTCTAGTCTTCTGTCCTCAACTGAAACCACAGGTAGAATAGATGTAGCCTCAGCCCTCTCCACGTACCCATTTCCACTTACTGCATGCATGTGTCATTCTTCCGTAGACGTGCAAGACCTCAGTTCTTTGAAAACTTGTTTTATTTGCTGGTAGCTACTAACAAGTGACCTGACTCCATGTAGCATTGGACTCTGACTGTGTAGTGCCACTCAAGTGTGATTGAAATGTAGTGGCTGGCCCCACAACATCGCCAGTGTTGTGGAGCCTGCTTGCCACACAGGTGGCACATCTTCGTGCCATACACCATCTTAGTCAAGATCGATGTCCAGGCTGCCTTCCTGCCATCTGGGGTGCTAGCCGTATATCGGAAATTTGTGACTCGGGACAGCCACCCATGTGGTGACGTCACATGTCACAAAAATTGATAGCCCCTGCAGTTCATTATTAGGTAGTAACAAGTTGCCAGAGTATCAACAAAGCGAGGGGTGAGGTTCAGACAGGAGGTTGGTGTGGGAGTCACAGGGTTGCAGTGCAGGCACAGAGCTGGATTGCACATTCTTCAGTAAGGGGTAGAGAGGTGACAACAAACATTATCCATATCTGTACTTGTATGTTGGTGTCACATTACAGTATTTCTTCTGGCTACAATAGCACCGCATGTCCTACCATGCCCAGCGCTTGGTTATCATTGCAAGATGACCAGGGCATTCTCATGACTTGGAGGAATGCGTTTTAAGTGTAGTGAGTAGATACCTTGTACCACAAGCATTGCAGTGAAAGCTATACCGTGAAACTTAGTCGTCTGACCATATGCCACTGGAATGGCAAAACTCCAACAGTCATTAACGATAGTTAAAATTAATCAGTGTTTGATGAATGTTGGACAAAAAATGTTAATGTCGAGAACCAATGGCTGCCTGCGCCCCTCCCAGCTCCCCCCCATCTTAGAACGTATTGACTTTGCCACACAGATAAAATTTTCGCACATGTTGTAACCCACAATTGGACATCAACATCCACTCCCATACCTTGTTGTTGTTCAGCATTTTTTTTATTTTTATTGTACAGCAGTCGCTACACTATTCATACACACAGGGGGACTCCCAATTTGTCAAAGTAATCTCAGCAAGGCAAACCAAACACACTGGTGTTTGATGCTCAGTTAAGTCCTTCATGCAAGAACCTCATTAGGAGTGGCAACTTGGGGCCAGATGTACGACCATTTCATTTTGCGAGTCTCTAATTGTGATAGTTTGCGACTCTCAATTAGGGACTTGCAAGATGCGATGTACTAATGTGTCAGACATTTTTTTTTTAAACTTTTTATTATTATTTAATTGTCAGGAATTTACATACATCAATAAACATCAATCGTCTCCATTGTGATGAATCAGTACATTACATGTTTCATTGCATACATGACAAGTTATTTTGATACATTTCCATTTGCTTAGCAGATAATATCCATCACACCGCTCCTCCCTCTACCACCACCAGACACATTTATTGATTTCCAATGAGGTCACAAATGATCTACCTCATCAATCTCCATGAGGTAGGTCACAATTTGTGGCCTATTGTTAATGTCCTGTTATCACATAAATGGTGGCCTGCTGGGGTCAGCAGACCACCTTGTCTGTGATAACTTTTTAAATAAAGCAATTTTGGGGGTGAAATGCAGTCCATTTTCCTTAAAGGAAAACGGGATGTATTTAAAAAAGAAAAATGAAAAGTTTACTATTCATTTTTTGAGAGTAGGCAGTATTCCATGGGACCACTGCCTGTCGTAAAAAATGTTGACGCCCACATTCACTTTGGGACACCTCATTTGCGAACGGGTTACCACCACCTTCATGTAGTCGGTAAAATATTAATATTTTGCGACCGCATTCCAGCCGCAAAACATTCATACATACCCTTGCGACAGACTCGCTGTTAGGACGGGACACCCTTGCAATGCCCCTTCCTAATACCGACTCACAAACTCTATTTTGCGAGACAGTAATACGTTACCAAATAACAAAACTAGGAGAACACTGGTCAACAAAATGGTGAGACTATTAAGCTAGAAAAACCCCAATGGACCCAGTTCCACTATACTGAGACACGTCCCATTAGCCCACCTCACTGGCGGAGCATCGTCATATGGGACTGAGATATATAGATACAGTGAAGTGCACCCCTCAATGAAGGGGACTTTGCTCACACTGCATCTGGAGGACACTAAACTGTCCAAGTTCTCAGTAGAGTGGTGCTGAAAAATGTTGAAAAGTGCAGTAAAAATATCTACCGGAAATCACCACCATCTTTTATTTAGTGTTTGCCAAGTGCCAAAATTAAAAAGAAGTGAAAAAACTAGATAGTTTAAAATAATAACTATCTCAAGGCAATACTGGTACGATACCCCTACCAATCTTTGGTAGGGGTATCGTACCAGTTCTTATTAATTACATTTACACTGAAATTCTTCTTCATTGCAGTAGCATTTTTCAAACTAGGTCCTGAAGAAAGCCAGGTTAACATTAACCATTATGGCTGAAACATGTCGACCCTGATCCTATTGCCTTGAGATAGTTATTATTTTAAACTATCTGTTTTTTTCACGTCTTTTTAATCTTGGCACTTGGCAAACACTAAATAAAAGATGGTGGTGTTTTCCGGTAGCTATTTTTAACCCGCTCTTTTTCATGCACTGCACTTTTCAACCTTTTTCAGCACCGCTCTACTGAGAACTTGGACAGTTTAGTGTCCTCTAGATGCAGTGTGAGCAAAGTCCCCCTCATTGAGGGGTGTACTTCACTGTATCTATATATCTCAGTCGCAAATGACGATGCTCCGCCAGTGAGGTGGGCTGATGGGACGTGTCTCAGTATAGTGGAACTGAGTCCATTGGGGTTTTTCTAGCTTAACAGTCTCACCATTTTGTTGACCAGTGTTCTCCTAGTTTTGTTATTTGTTCATTTTATGGGGGTTTGGAGTTCATTTAGTCATTAAAAATAATTCCCTCGGACCCTCTTTTCATGTCGTGGTTTTCGAGTAATATGTTACCGGCTTGCAAAGTAGGGTTAGTACTTTGCAAAAGGCTCTTTAGCTGTCGCAAACGGCCCAATTTTCGATTTGCAACCGCTAAAACCGGTCGTACATCTGGCCCTTGGTTCCTTCGGGACTGGTAACGGCAGTTGCTGACACCTACAAAATCATGTTAAACAAAGAAGGGGGACCAAGGAGCTATAAAGGTCCAGTGTCCATGCTCCTAATATAAATCTATTTATCAAAAAGAGGACAAAGTTCCGAGATCAGGGTGCAAAAGTCACCCATAGTTCAAGGTGCAAACAGTCACCAAGGGTGCAAAAGTCACCCATGTATCAAGGTGCAAAAAGTCACTAACAAGGGTGCAAAAGTCACCCATGAATCGGGGTGCTAACAGTCACCCATATTTAAAAACACAGAGAGATTAAGAAAAAAGGTAGACTAAAGTAATCCTAGGTTTGGAAATGTCCTAATGTGAGAGGGAAAATAATTCTACATCCTCTGCTGCCCTCACACACCCCGGGGGGTGTCATGCTTCATCATCGGGCGTTTGCTCCTCGTAGAGCCGGCGCTGCAATTCCCTACGGGTCCCCCGAGGGGTCACTTTATCGGAGATCTTTTTTGAGGATTGCCGGATGTTGCATGCGGGTGTGTGGGGATTGGGTAAAAGGAGGGTAAATCAATTTATGTGCACGTGATATTCTAAAAAATGACTGACCCCAAAAGGGCCCATTAGGCCTAGGTGTCAAAAGTCAAGGCCAAAATCATGACATCTGCTACAACAATAAAGCCAAAACCTCTAGGGAAAACTCCGGAGCTAAATGAGAAATTATTGGGAAAATCAGACCCCAAGTGATTAATCCCCCTACTAAGTCCTCATTTCACATTGGACCCTTAGAGATAAACTTGTAATAGACCTGATTTTCACTGGCACGTAGTTACCGGTACCACATTATTGGTGATCCTGGGGGTGGGAAATCCTGGACCCCTTTTCTGGGCTGCTCCTACTGAGGCTCTAGGTCTCCAGCGTGGCTAGATCCGAAGTGGTTGGAGAAATGACAAACCTTAATAGAGAACACGTATGCTGTGATGTCAGTCCTTAATATGCCTTAAAATGTGTGCTTACTAAAACATTTAAATATATAATGCCACTATAAAAATATTTCAAAAAAATTCAGCTTTGTTAATATTTTTTTTGTACTTACAGTTTTATAGCGCGAACTTGACCCGAAGGTATCGGGTATCAGAGCGCTTTACATGAGCACCAGTTGCGTTACATGAGGACACATTAATTTTTTGTTAGGCATGGGGAGGTTAAGTGACGCCTAGCATCACAGAATGTTGTGCATCACTGCCGAGACTCGAACCCATTTTCCCAGCTCCAGGGTCGACCGCCCTAGCCCTTAGGCCCACTCATGTCCCCAAACAAATATTGACATTTGTTAAAGATTATTTATATGAATAACTATAGCCCCCTTAAATTAAATGAAGTACGGCTTTTCAATTGATGTAATATTTATGTGCTCAACTTCACCTCTTCAGGAAGGTTAATATTCTTGAGACTCGGGAGCTACATTAATTACTCTTTTCAGAATAGCGATTGTTGTGCATATTGATGCCGTTTTCCAAGTTTATTTTTACATTATTTACATGAGGAAATGGCTTTGAAATTTATTTTTATTTACACATTCCTCTAACCTCATTAAGTTGTATGCCAGAGAACACTCAATGTGATTTATTTTCGAACGTCCTGGGGCTGAAAACATTTTCCCTGCAGAAATCATAATTCTAATAGGTTGAATACATGAATATTTGTTTAAAGGTGAACTCTCTGAGGCTGAATACACTAGGTCTGTATTACAGTTAGCTGATAATGACTGTGCTCACAGACTTGTAGGCTGTGTTTTCTCCTGTCTGAATGGTGTGAAATGGAATATGGCTATGATGTGGACATTATCTACGGATGATATTTATTGCCTTTTAAAGACCCACGCACAGGACCTTAGTAATGCATGTAGGCTAGGAATATTCACTCTCCTCTCCTAGTGCAATGGCCCGCATCCATTAATGGAGAGGAGTGATTAAACTGTTGGATTTTCTCGTGAGTTGGGTGTGTCTAAGAACAAACTAGTGGAATCCCTTGTCAGTGAAGCATAACAAATGCCAGCAGGCATACTTGAGATAATATTTTGGTCATCTTTCTTGCTAAATATTTCCCACAAATGGATAGTTTTGCTCAGGTATCTCAGGCCCTGCATCATGCCGCAATATTCAGATTTCTGGTATTGAGCAGCTTCTTGTTTCTTTCCGGGATGCGAGCGTCTTTTAGTCAACTAGAGCTTAAGCCCAGCATAATTTGCCTAAAGCGATTGTCCTCAGATGTAGGATGTTCTCCTTAAAGTTAGAAGGGTTTCCAAATTAGGAGTTTCTCTCAATTACTGAGAGAACCTCACTGTTTTCATGTTATTTTTTTCTAATCCAACCCATCTTTTGCTTCTGGTAAAAGACTCCTCGGTGTTTTTTGGTTGGATGTTTACCATCTGGGCATTCTCACTGAAGGCCTGAGATAGTAGTAAGAAGGCAAAAACTCACACCAACATCCTGCTGCAAGGGCACAATCCCAAATACAAAAAATTCACACGTAGGTGGCTGCCCCTACCAACTTCATAAATTCAATCTTGTTAGGTCAAAAGACAGCTCTGAGAGAATCTCTGCTCAATCCCTGATGGCTAGTGGCAAGCATTCCCCATAGACGTGTGTGTTAAATTCAAGCAGTGGCAACAATTTCAAAGTTAAAAACACAACATAATCAAGTCCCCAAAATAATTTATAAAATAGAGACACAATTCATGTTCATAACAACTTCAACAACATCAAGATCATAAAAATGTTACGAGGAACAGACATATACATTTTTTACGTTTTCAGGTAAAAAATCGCCAATTCAGTCACTGTTCATAGTTGACTGAAACTTAGGTGCAACCCTTACATAGGTGTGATCAGATACACCAAGCAGGTCGTCCTGGTCAAAATGTTTACCTCCCTAGTTAGTATCCAAAACACAGTCAAAATCTTCCATTTTTCAAGAGTCAAGGCTGTGGCCGGCAAGGATCCTTCGAATTCAGATGCATCATCAAGCTGCAGCTGAAGCTGGTGGTTTTTGCACCTGGATTTCATAACCGCCAAGTGAAACTTGTCGATCAGATAGATTTGCCATCTCAGCCTGATCAAAGGTTTTACCTTGAGACCCCAATCGTTTTCTCTTTTTTGGGAAGACAGAATCCTCCAGAAGGCCAAGGCTTTAAGTTGTAACAGGGCATGACTCCTCAAGTTCCCCAAGAGATCCAGCTGGGTCAGCTTTCAATCCATCAAAAAGCTAAGAGTGGGACAGACATGGTTTTCTTTCTCTGCCTTATGTACAACACTCTTGGGCAAACCTCAGCATCTTGTCCTGGTCCTCCAGAGGTAGAAAAATGATCCACTTTTCTCTAATTGCTGGAAACGTTCCTTTGAGTCAGTCCTGCAGCTTCTAGCTCAGCAGGGCAGGCTTCTGGACAGCAAATCTCTCGTACTCGAGGACCAGACAGACTGATCTAGCTGCGGCTGCACTACGGCACGGAGCGGGGTGCTATTAGTGAAAATTATGGATTTGCTCACTTCGAAGCACGGACACTAGACTCACTCGCAGTCTAAAGCGTGTGGGATGGAATTATCACCACATGGAAAGTTGCTACCAATGACATTGAAGCCTTGAGAAAGATGCGGGCGATTTCCCATTTTGTGCAACGAAACACGTGTTGACTGATCAGAAAGAAAAAGAGAAGATTTCTGAAACTGTGTTTATAATTTTTGTATACTTGCAATGGTATCTAATATTGCTCTACAGACGTGTGCTGAGGATTTTGTGAGGTTTCCTGCAGGGTTCAATCCTTTCTGGTCAGCTAGGCCCTCTTGGAGCAAGTAGTCCTTCTGCTTTTTTATGTCTCTAAAGCAGGCAACAGGAGGCCAACTACTTAACCATTGGAGAGCAGTTCCAACCCCATGGTGCCATTATCGAATCCTTGAGTTAGCCCTCTTCATCCAGTAGGAATGAAGAGTCTTCTTTAGCAGGATCTTCTTCTTCAAGGGGAGTCTTCCCAGGCCCAAGAATGTTTCAAGAATTAGTATTTTTTTTGTACCTAAAATGACATCAACAGAACATTTCCAGCTCTAACTTCACTCTCTTCCCAGCTTTCCAGAACAGGCAGAGTTTTAAAAAAGGGTTTTTTTCACAGCGATTTTTGCAGTTTTGTACGTAGAAGTAACTATTGATAATTTTTGCAGTTTATACCTACTTGCCGTTAATTGGGGAAATGAGGTGTGAAATCCATGGTTTAACACAGAGAGCTGTACATCTATAACAAGTAGACACATTTTTTAATGCAGCAGAGAGTTATTTGTGTAGAATCTGTCATTGGATTTCGGAAGAAACTAATGACTGAAATCCAAAACTAATGAAAGTAAGATGAAAAAAATATAAGTAGGCGACAGTGTTTTCAGATTTTATTTTTTTCTCCAATTAACAATTTACAAAAGTAGTAGCATATTGTACCGACCATGTATCAATTTATAAGGGAAAATCTAATCAATGAAAAATGGATATGAAGGAAATCTATGCATTTCTTAAATGTGCCTAAGAATCTAAGTTTAGGAGTAGTGGTTATTTGTATAAATCTTTAATTTGGGGTTGCTCTTAATATCATGTGATTCTTCGGATTGCTTGAAAAATGTGTTCTTTCTTTTAAATTGACTTCCATATGGAAGCCATAAATAAACTGAAATTCTCGCCTGATTAAAATGGCCTCTACTTGTGTGTATTGGCCTATCGCTCATTACAGTAAAGACCGACAAATGCAAAATGGATACATCTAGCTTTTTCCTTGACACTTCAATCATTTTGGCAGTGAGGGTTGTTGCGGAATTCGGGCACAGGATTGACTGGCACCCAGGGAAATCCACCAATCCCAGACATTTCTAGATAGTAGATACCCAGGGAGTCTAGAGTGTGTGGCCTACATGGATCCCACCACAATTTCTTAGTCTAAAACTCTGCAGGCATAGCTTTTACTACAATTACAAGTTTTTCTTTTCTGCGAAAGGGTAGGTTCCTCAATCGTCAGGGATCCACAAAAGTCTTATCACCGAGCTTTCTTTCACTTCACTTTCTTTCACTTTTCTTTCACTTGAGATAGAAAGCGGCCATCTATTGAGGGCTCACACTGCACGTCGCGCTACCGAGTGCATAAAACCAGGGAAGGTTCGTGCGCATTTTACTCTGCTTGCACTTTACTCCTGAGGCTTGAGCCGGGAGGATCATTTATTTTAAAATTATCTCGCTGCTGTTTTAAATTGTATTACCTTTTCCCCGTGTGTCCGTTCCCGCCCCTTAGCGTTCCTCTGATCGAGCATTGACTGCTTGCTTTACGTACAACAAAGCAAAGGCGATTATCTTTTAAATTCACATTTGCTCTTTAGTCTGACGACTTAATTCTTGCCCTGCCCTGGGCGTGTGGTCGAATTTTTGACCGTCATCATTGGGGACTAACGGAGCTATTGAGATAGAAAGCGGCCATCTATTGAGGGCTCACACTGCACGTCGCGCTACCGAGTGCATAAAACCATACGTCAATGGCTCCGCGCAGCGGACGCGCATTGCGGGCGCGCCGATCGCGCGCCGGAGTCAAGCCAGAGTCCTGCCCGTCTGCGCCCGTCCGCGATCGACCGGGGCGCGGGGCAGGACTCCATGCTCGCACAGAACAAACATCTGACGCAGATCAGCATAGTATACATTATACCAAAACGGACCTCCTTACTATTGGTAAGAATAATTCTCAAGCATGCCTCCACACCATAGACCCTGAAGTGCTGCCCGCATACTGCAATATATGTAACATGTCACTTCCTATATTAAATAATACCACTGAACCAATAGTTAAACTGAAGATGACACTGTTAAATTGCAGATCAATGATAAAGCATAAATCGGAAATCCACGATTTATTATTAAACAATGATTTTGACACTATGTTCCTTACTGAAACATGGTTAGAAGAGTCATCCTCCCCTGACATTTTAGAAGCTATACCACCCAACTACTGTCTTCTTAGAATCGACAGGTACAAACAACAAGTTGGGGGACTTGCACTCATTTGTAAAAAAGAGTTAGAGTGCACTCTAAATACGAAAACCATCATTAACAGTGAATGCGGTGTTTTTTCCATAAAATTAGATGCATCAAATACGATAACAGCTTTACTTATTTATCGACCCCCTGGATCTTTGGGTCGTTTTTGTGATCAACTTGTAGAAGCAACGACCCAGCTGGCAATAAGACATAAAAACCTTATGATCTTAGGTGATCTGAATCTTCATTTTGAAGATATTAATGCAAAAGAAGCACAAACACTAAAGACTGCACTCAACTCATTGGGCTTAAAATTATTGTCCACTAATCCCACCCACCAACAAGGACACCTTCTAGACCCAATATTTGCTAGTTGGGAAGGGATCGACATATTCCCCCCTATTCCGTTAATATGGTCTGACCATTATATGATAAATTTTGAAATACCTAATAGTCTCACTATGCCTGCACCTTCTAAAACTTATTCTCATAAACGTCGCAATTGGAAGAACTATACCCCGGACCGTTTCAAAAGCTCATTAGAGGAACAACCTCTTATCATGGGGCAATCCCTTCAAGAGACATGGAACAATTATGAACTTTGGCAAAGTAAGGCTTTGGACAAAATAGCACCATGGACCACCAAACCTCCAGTCAGAAGAAGAAAATCTGAGCCGTGGTTCACTGAAAAACTCCAACTTGCTAAAGCTCAATGTAAATCAGTGGAGCGCAAATGGAGAAAAAGCTATACACTGGAACTTAAGAAAGAGTATACAACTAAGCTTAAAGAATATCATAAATTGATAAGAGAAGAGAAGAGTGCTTTCTTTAAACATAGAATTGAGGAGGCAAATAATCCCAGGAAGGAAATGTTCTGTATTTTTAAAGAACTAACAAATTCCTCACGCCTAGATACCCAAGACACGTATTCCTCGGAATTATGCGAACAAATAGCAGATTATTTTGTAGAAAAAGTAGAGAAAATCCATTCTACTTTCACTAAATCTACTAATTTGACTAATACTAATGTACCTATTAAAGCTCCTTGTACACACAATCTCACACTTAACAAATTCATTACACCTGACAGAAAGGATCTACTTAAGATCATAAATGGAATACATTCAGGATCCCCTAATGATGTGTGCCCGCAGAAAAGGAGTAAGGACATTATGGAAAACACACTTATTAATCATATCAGTCATATGATTACGCTATCCTTTCAGGAATGTCTAGTTCTAGAGGCTTGGAAAATAGCCCAAATAATTCCTTTAAAGAAAAAACCGAATATCCCCATTTCTCAGCTTCAAAATCTGAGACCAATCTCCCTTCTCCCGTACTGTGCCAAAATTATTGAAAAAATAGTTAATAAACAACTCATGGCATTTTTGGAGGGAGAAACATTACTCCATCCATCCCAATCGGGATTTAGACCAGGTTATTCCACCGAATCCGCAGTCCTGTATTCCACAGAATACATCCGTAAGATGGTAGACGAAGGCGAGACGGCAGCGCTGGTCATGCTCGATCTCAGCGCAGCATTTGACACCGTGCTGCACTCCACGCTGTTGTCTCGCCTCTCGGACTTAGGTGTGACAGGATCTGCTCTTGCCTGGATGGAATCCTTCCTTACTGATAGATCGTTCCAGCTGTATTGCCCACCCTTTAAGTCATCTCCTCGCAGCGTGAACCATGGGGTTCCACAGGGCTCCAGTCTGAGCCCTACTTTATTCAACATCTATATGGAACCCCTGGCACACGTTGTAGAGAATTTTGGGGTGGGCATTGTCAGCTACGCTGACGATACTCAATTAATGTTCAAATTAACACCGGATAGTAAAGACTATGCCGCCAACTTTTCCAACTGTATGGCGGCAGTAGCCACCTGGATGGACAACAATTGTCTCCGTTTAAATGGCGACAAGACAGAGGTGCTGGTGATAGGGAAGGAAACTTCCATATGGTCTCACGCATGGTGGCCCAGTGAACTGGGAGAACTACCCAGTCCCGTTAAATCGGTAAGAAACCTAGGGATCATGCTAGACTCGGATCTTTCTGGCAAATCCCAAGTTAATAAAACTACAGGAATATGCTTCGGCACATTAAAGGTTCTTCGAAAAATTATCGACCTTATTCCCACCAAAGCTAGAAAAGCATTAGTCCATGCTCTCATAACTCCCCACCTGGACTACGGAAATGCTCTCCTGATAGGTCTCAATCAAAAAGGCCTACACCAGCTACAATGCATTCAAAATGCAGCGGCTCGAATGGTGTTAGGCCTCTCGAGAAGAACATCTACCAAAGCAGCCTTAACCAAGCTACATTGGCTTCCTGTCAAGGAAAGAATTAGATTCAAAAGCCTCTGCTATGCCCATCGTATAGCTCATAATAAAGGCCCCACTTACCTCAGAAGCCTTCTGACCATCCATTGTCCGTTAAGAGACTTAAGATCTTCAGGAATGATGCTATTCAAACTCCCTCGCATTACGAGAGCCAAAATGGGAGGTAAATCCTTCCGTTTTTTGGCCACTAAATATTGGAACGCCCTTCCACTTCCTCTCCGGATAGAACCCTCCGAAACACTATTCAGGGCCAAATTGAAAACTCTTCTATTCCCTAAATAATTGCTGTCTTTACTCCCCCAGGTTTCATCTTCCTCAGTTTATGAATTGTAAGCAGTTGGCGCGGGGACACACAGTTTTGTGCAGCCAGGCGCTGTATAAATGTTTTTATTATTATTATTATTACTTCTCCCAATCAAAACGAAACCCAACTTGTGTGGCTTGGCCTATTGTACTAAACCGGAATGGATGAAAACTGCAGACATATGAAGTCAATGTACTATCAATGCAGTAATGCATAGGCACCAGAATGGTTTGTTTTTGTCACAGGAAATAGGCCCACCAACACATGTGGGGTACCACATTCATCGGGAGAAGTATAGAAATACAGATTGATAAGACTTTTGCCATTCTCTGCTGTTTTTTTGCCTGTGTAAAGAAATATGCATGTATCTACGTAAGGCACAGAGCCCTGGATTCCCTTAGTGTCTGCGTTTCAGAAATGTCTTGGATTTGTTGATTTCCTTAGGTGGTGGCCGATCCTAGACTCAAATATTCCATTCAAACTATGTTTAGTCAACATTGACTGCACATGGGTGCAGTGTTAGAACGTTCCTCTTCCATCCAAAAAGCACATAAATACATATTTTGTTATAATTTTAGTTAGAAAAAACGGGAGAAGTATGAATGGTGTAGCATTCTTCATTGACAGGCAACATGAGACTTTGAGCACCAATGCTGAAATTCCACTAGTGGTGAGCTCATGACATTTCCCCACTTCATTTCTGTTTTATTCCCTTGACTATTAGAATGAAGATGTGTAGGAATGAATATATATATATATATATATATATATATATATATATATATATATATATATATATATATATATATATATATATATATATATATATAATTTATTGCATAGTGTGGCATGCTTCATCGTTGGATCTTCCCATCTAGCAGTGGTTAACTTCCTTTTGTGTTGTTGGCATTTGTGTTGCAGACAAATGCCATGAGCATGGAGAGTATATAGGCAGACTTGTATGCTTGGTTGGAGAGGTGTGTGTTTATAGTTTGCCCTATGTGAGTGGTGGTGGGTTAAGTGACCTGTGTCACCAAACTACTACCTTGTCCAACTTCATTCCACCTACAGAAGATCCCTATAAAAACAAACAAGTCTAGGCTGAACTTTGACAATCTCTTCATGTCTCTGTCTCACTCTGAATCCTGACTAAAATTGTGCTGGTTCCCTATTGAACCTTTACTCTCTGATGGATGCATCTAACTGCAGATTCTACACTCCAAGTGCCAGACTTCCGGAAAATATTTAATTCCCCAACCAGAGCGGACTGTGGTGGCAGACCTGTCTCAGCTGGGCTGGGTAGGTTATCATTAGGAGGTGAAGGGCTAGTCCCACATCAGTCTGTTGGAGTTGTGGGCCATTTGTTTGGCTCTTAAAGTCTTCCTACCGCCATGCATCGTTTTCAAAATTCAATTATGTTGGACATAGGGACAGATTTGTGACCTGATGTTGCGTTTGTAATACATTCCCTTACAGGTGTGGGACATGCTTTTGTTAGTTTTATCTTTTGCTTAGCAAGTCCTTATAGTGGGCATTATTAAAGGTTATTTGTCAGCACTGTCGGGGGTTTTTGCATATGCCGGACTAACCATCCTTGTTCAAATAAGCTTTTGTAATGATGTTTACTAAATGCTTGACTCAAATGTTTCCTCCTAAGTCGTTTGTGATGTCATAATGGGCTCTTAACTTGGTCTTGACATTTCTCATCTGTATGCCGGCAGTCTGACTGCTAAAAATCCAGTAGACTGTTGACAAATTAAACTCTTTTCACTGCATGGGAGTAAGTTGGAGATGTCCGAGTATACCATGTGATCCATTCCTCAGACAGTGTGAGCATATCTTTAGTTTAAAATTGTGGTAAAAATCCTGAATCCATCTCCCTAGAAGGCATTTCCAAAAAGACTTAGGACCTTATTTAGCAGTAGTGGACAGGGTACTCCCATCAAATCTTGGTGAATGTCCTATCCCGTTTATGTGCACTGCATTGATTGTAATGCACTTGAAATACAACAGAAGGAACAGCCATCATATTTTCACGGAAGATGAAGTTAGCAAGCAGGCCATACTGATGACCAGTGTGTATCCTATTCATTAGAAAGGTTTTCCAACTTTGGGGTCGATTACGATGTCAGTCCGAAAGCATTCTGACCGAAACGGTTTCGGAATGGTTTCAAACCAATTCGGATTCTGGGAGTCCGTCTGACCGATTAAGATGGTTCCGAACAACTTTCGGTCGGACTCCCATGAACTTCAATGGGAGCTTGTGTTACAACCGAATACACAGGCTCCCACTGAAGAAAGGGGTGGTTGCGGAAAATCGTGCACCCTGTGATGGGCACCCCAAGGTGCTTGCCACACTGCATGGATGGAAAGTGGGGACTAATGGGTACCCCCACAGTCCCGGTTCAAAGGCCCCATGGTGAAGGGGGGCCAGCTACGGGCCCTCAGAGTCAGATTCTGACAGCCAATCCATGTCGGAACAACCAATATGGAGGCCCACGGGTGGAGGGGGGTCCGCTATGGGCCCCCAAAGCTGACTCATAGAGGTCTACCGACTGCGTTTCCGACCGAGCGATTAGGATGTCGGGTTTGAACAGCCTTTCCGAATGGGTCGTTCTGACACAGATCGGCTGTCTGAACAATCGATTCAGAAAGGCTGTTCGAATCCGACAACGTAATCGCTCCGTCGGAAACACGGTCTGTAGACCTGTACGAATTGACTCCAACCGACTTGGTTATTCCGAATGCCGTTCGGAAACGAGTCGGAAAGTCCAAACGGTTTCCAAACATCATAATCTGTCGTTCTGAAGTGTTTCCAAGTCAGTCGGAATCAAGGCTTCCGAATTGGATTTGGACGAACTGAATGCCGTTCGGAGCCTTTCTGAACGACATTGCATTTGACCCCTTAGATGGAACAATTTGAGATGCATTATATGCAAGTAAAGTAATGGCCACTGAAAGTATGTATCCATGCGCAGTCATTTAAAGTCACATACTAACTCTTGAGCTTACTGCTGTACTTCATTCAAGTACAGGTCGGGCTTAGATGGACACTGGAGAAAGTATAACAAATTCTCCCCCCTCCTTCCTTGCTGAGTATAAATTCTCCATTTACGAAATTGGTTGACTCTTCTTTTTTGTCAGGATTTAGTTGGCAACATGTCGATCACGTAGCCTTACAACATCATCTGCTATACCTTAAGTAGAGAATGCTTGTTCCAATGAATTAGGACTAATGATAATGGCAAACTCGAAAATCAAGGAAGGACATCAGTGTTCCTGTAGTAACCTGACAAATCTGAAACTTACACATTGTTTGCTGCCAAATGGAACTGGTGAATGGACCAGCTTCTTGAACCATGTGTAGGCTTTCCAAATCAAATTGTATGGTCAGAAGAGCTGGGGCAATTTTATAAACTGCACCCAATGTACTTGTTATTATCAAGTATACATTTGGGCCCACTGACCTTAAACTATAACCAGAGAAGTGTCATTGTCATGAATTATAGTCAGATCATGTACTTCCTGTATGACTGATAATGTCACTGCTAGCAGTTTATTGCACCGCAAGATACTTCACAGACCCGTTTAGAGTTTATTTTATTTTTTAACTCCATGGCTGCTAAGGCAATTCCCCTCCTGTGCTGGGATTTGCTTTTTTATATTGTTTTATGACGAGCTGGGCTCGTCATCAGTGTATGAGGAGGCTACACCATGACGAGCCCAGCTCGTCATGAGTGTGGAAGGGGTTAACAAACACGCTCCAGAGGGAATCGTTTGCAGTGACTTCGAAATTTCCTAAGTTTACAGTGCCAACATTGCACAGAAGGTTCAACAGCTATATTCCTGCATAGAAATTGGGCACATAAAGGTGATAACCTTTACGAGAAAGTGATAGAGCAGCGATCCTAAATAGTCTTTTTCCGATTCTTTAATGTGAAAGGGCTACCAGCACCAATTATAATGCAATCCTTTTCCATTATACGCTCAAAGACTGTATACATAACTATTGGAAGTTTTTCACACCATATAAAGGTTGATGCTGTACTGAGAATAAATGTCAGGAAACGTGACAAAGAAAATGTCCTTCCTTGACAAGTCGAAATTTGAGCAAATGTCATGGTGTGGATGGCCTCATTACAGAGTAACATTGAAATGCAACTTCATAAAACGATGTCTGCTCAAGAAAGATGGGAAGCCAAAGGTTGCCCTAACGTTTATTTTTTTGAATTCTTTTTACTAAAGAAAGGCATGGCATATTGGCGACACAGTTGTATTTGAGATGGCAGAGAATGATGTACCTGAAATAGAGTTCTATTCATGAAGCATAAAATCACATTGACAGTCTCATATGTACATCTTTTCTGGGTCTTGGGGGCTCACAAATCTCTCCCCTATGGACATTCCAGTGCCACCAAATTTGCGTCCATTTGTTCGGGCACCCCCTGGCTTCGTAGATGGACTTCTCCGTCACCATACACCCGTCCCTGTCCTTGCCCCAGTCAGACACACTAGGCGGATTCTGTGCCTTCCATAATCGGGCAATATTTATTTTTGCAACCATCATCCCCAAAGTGACCCATGCTCGTTCCCTGGAGTTTAAGTCAGTGGGGTCCCATATATTCAACAGTGCCAATTTAATAGTTCAGTGCATCTGTTGCCCCACTGCTTCCTCCATCTGACGCACCACCCCTTCCCAGAAGCTCTGTATCACTGCGCATTCCCGAGGCAGGGTCAAGGAATACCACGAACGAGTCTTCCCTAATTTCGTCAACCCGCCACAATACACTGTGAAGCTGACTCATATTGAGGTAGGTATTTCTAGCGGGCATAAATCCCGATTGGTCCGGATGGACCAGGCGGGGGAGAATCCGGAGCAGGCGAGTGGCAAGAACCTTCGCTAGGCTTTTGGCTTCGCAGTTAAGCAGCGATTTCGGCCAATAAGATGAACACTTGTTAGCTAGTTTTCCCGTTTTATGGATTACGATAATGTCGGTGAGTCACTGGTCCTCAGGAAGGATACCCTCTTTTTTACTTTTGCAGTACATTTCGGCCGTCTTGCTCGCCATGAGCTTGAATAACTCAATGGGCAAACCATTGGGGCCTGGGACGTAAATCTTGGATTGCTTTTTCTACCTCTGCGGTAGTGATGTCGCGGTCAGAGCGTTCCTCCTCAGTAAGAGGCGGCATCAACATATCACATAGAAGCGAGGAAGCCTCGTCCTCAGTATGCAACGTTTTGGGATGTATAAAGCGACTGATAATAGAGGCCGAAAGCATCCGCGATGTCTCGCGGTGCTGGGATGCAAGAGTGCAAGTCTGTTTCTATCTCAACCACGACCCTTTAGACCCTATCTCTGCGATCCAACCAAGCCAATAATTTACCAGCCTTATCACCCACATCGTAGATTCTGCTGAGCATGGTCCTATAATACGTCCTAGCGGCCTCCGTAGCTAGGTCAGAGAACTCCTCAATTTTTATACGCAATTTCTGGCGAGCTTCTGCCGAGTCTTGCGTCCGGATGGCGTCCTCCAAGTCTAGTATTTCACCCTCTAGGTGTGTCACATCTGCTGCCATCTCCCTGCCCTGAATGATCAGAAATCCCCCTAGCAAGGTGATGTACTTCCCTGACGATGTGGAGTTGATGCGCAAGCGTCCGTACGTAGTGGATACAGGAGATACTACTATGAGGGCCAGAGAGATGGGCGTACAGTAGTTCGATCAGATGCAAACTCCTCCACACATCCATCAAGCCCATTGCTCCCAGAAAGCTGTGGATCCTCCTGCGGGAGGGCGGTAGGGCCTTCTGGGACCAGCGGTCTAGGGAGTCAGAGACAACAGTTAAAATCACCCCCAATCAACAATCTGCCATCGGGTAAGTTCAGGAGAAGGAGACCTATTAAGGCCTGAGTGTGCAGTCCTGTGGTATGTAGACAGAGAGGAGATTGAGGGTGAGCCCCTCCCAAGTCCCGGAGACGGCCACAAATCTGCCCAGAACATCTGTGCAGACCAAATTGACAGTCATGGGGAACGACTTCCAGACCAGTATACCCACACCCGGGAACCAGAGCCGAAAGCCGAGTGGGCCACCAGCTGGAAGCCTCAGCGTGACAGGCATTCCAGAGTAGGTGGTTTTCCTGTAGGAGAACTACACCTGGGGAGTGACGTTATAAAATTTGGAGTACTACCCCTCGCTTGATCTTATCTCCCAGGCCGTTAACATTCCACAACAGCAACTTGAGCTCCTGTCTAATCGTTGTTCCCATCACCTCTTCTTACGAGTACGCTCAGTCTCAAAGGAAACCCATCGGGGAGGTCCCCAAGAGGAGACATTCCCGTAGATCCCCAGACTATCACAAACATATATACCAAGAGTATGGAACCCACACCTGTCAATACCTGGAGCCTGTCAAACATCTCTAATAAAAGAGAGAGGGACCCCAAAGCCAAAGGGATAGGGTACCAAAGCTGACTTTATGTCATAAAAGATTCCCTTTGGGCACCTTAATTAAGAGACACCAATTCTTTCACCCACATACACAAAACATAAAAATCTAACTATTGCAGCAATGTCTAAATTATAAAAACATAACTCTATTACGACAAATAAATTCAGTGAATTTATTTGTCGTTATAGAGTTATGTTTTTATAATTTAGGCATTGCTTGAAAAGTTAGATTTTGATGTTTTGTGTATGTGGTTGAAATAATTCGTGACTCTTAATTAAGGTGCCCAAAGGGAATCTTTTATGACATAAAGTCAGCCTGTCGAACATGCCATACCTAAGCAGAAACAAAACAAGACCAACACAACTTAGAACAATCCCCCCCTCCACCCCCACCAAGCGCCCAGAACTCGCTAGCCGAGATCTCCCTCTCTGCCTCCCTGCATGGCGGTGTCAGAACCTCCCGCCCACCCAAACTTGCAGTGTGCCTATCGCCCACCCCTCAAACTTGTGGGTGCATTCGCCCCTTTGATACTTGCAACTGGTAATCACACTTTGAAGCCTAAATCGTTTGTATGCACCAATCAATATCGAAACACTTTATGCCCATCACTATTAAATCTAGAAATTGTGGACCAAAAGCAGTTCAGTCACAGAGAGGGTCCTGATCACAACTCAGTTCCTGCGAGGAGTGGAGAGTTCCCCAGCCCTCAGAGTGTAAAACATACAGACCAGTCACTGAGGCCCTCCAGACGCTTCCTCCAGCCCCCCATGCTGCGAACCGCCGTCAGATTCATCCGTGCCCTTATCGTCCCTCGACCCTTGGGCACGGCTGCCCTTCCGGCCCACAGTACGCCAGCCATTCAACCAGTCCCGGACCTCCTCCAGGGTGGTGAAGAACCAAGCGTTCCCATTCGATTCCACCCTAAGCTTGGCCGGAAAGAGCATGGCATATTTCAGTTCTTTTTCACAAAGTGATTTCTTGACGTCGAGGAAGCTGTGGCGCTGTCTCTGTACTTTAAGGGCGAAGTCTGGAAAAAAAGGTAACCCTGCTGTTTTGGAAGTCTAATGTGGGTTCCGATCTGGCCGCTTGAAGGATGACGTCCCTATCCCTGAAGTTAAATATCCTAGCTAACGGGGCGTGGAGGGGCACCCACTTTGGCCTGCCGCCCGGTCCCCTGTGTGCTCTCTCCACAGAAAAGAAATTGGATAGACCACTTGGTTTGAGGTAAGTAGTGATCAGTTCCTCCACGAACAGGTCCGGTGCCGGCCCCTCCGCACTCTCCGGTACTCCCAGGATGCGAACGTTGTTGCGTCGGGAGTGACTCTTATAATCGTCCATCTGCGCCTCTAGCTTGTCTGCGTGGGCCCGGAGGTCGTTAATCTTGCGCTGTAGGTTAGACGTGTCCTTGACTAGGGAGCTCGCTTTAATTTCCACATCTTTCCGCCGGATGTTCATGGAGCGCATATCCGCACTTTTGAGGGAGACTTCAGAGGACACAGAATCTATCTGTGACTCCAGCGAGGTAAGTACAGACGTGATGGCCACAAGAATGTCCTGCAACGTGGGTTCATTCACCTCCCCTCAGGGTTGCATCCGTTCTCCTGTGGTCGCATCCGTTCCCCTGTGGCCGCATCCGTCTCCGGCCCTGCCCCAGGGGCCTTATTCCATGCAAATTTACTCAGCTTGCCCTGGACCGCGGACCTCGCGCCACAACCTCCAGTCATGGCCCAACCTTCATGAACCAAACGGGACTAGGGACCGGACCAGCACTCTCCACGTTCACCATCAGACGTCAGTGGAGCTTCCTCTTGTGAGCAATGGACTACGACGCGGGCCTAGGGCCTTTTGGGAGCAGGCAAAGGCGCCAGATCGTGAAAGGAGGCCCCCAGACACCAGGCAGCAAGTCCCCTTCCAAGCCGCAAAGGAGTATCCCAGCTTTGCGCGGTGGATTGGGCACCGTAAGCCCAATGGAGTGTGGCCAAAACTCGCAGTCCCGCTAGTGTGGGTTCACATCAATCCCTCAGAGCACACTCTGGCTGAGAGGCCTCACAGCAGTGTGTCACGCTGTCTCAGGGGTGCTCTTGTACCTTCCACCTCTAGTAATGACCACCTCCACGCCCCTGGAGTGTGTGCCTCCTCACATGATCGGTATGAAACTGTGTGCAGAAAGCAGGGCTGGCTCAGGCTGCTTCAGTGCCGGCAGTAGCCCACCACGTCACAGGCACCGGGGGCCAGTGCTTCCTCTGAATCCAGGAGCGCTCTCCCTGCTCGGCGTTCCCAACACTCGAAACGCTTGTGAGCGGAGCGCCAGTCATTTCCCACAGGGCGAGCCTGGCTGCCCACCCGGTGCCAAGCAAAGCAGCAATCCTTCCTGGGACCCGGCCGATCTCCACACATCCCAGCATCCGTCGCACGGCCGCTCCTCAGCACGCAGGCAGCTCCCAACCCTCTCACAGAGCCTCAAGATCACAGCCTCTCAGAGGGAGCCTCCTGCAATGATGTCAGGCGCCCACGAGCGTGGTTTCAGCCTCAACGCTGCCAGGCCGCAGCATGTATTCGTCAGACTGAGAGCCAGAGCCGCGCATTAGAGTTAGCGGTCTCATGGCTCAATTGATCCGCAGCGAGTCCTTGTGCTCCGTGGTGAGTGTAGTACCAGTTGCGGGTCGGATAATTAATCGAATTTATGCTGGAACGGGTGCTGATGATCGGGGACACCGTAGCAAGCGCCCATTAGACTCGGCGGTTGGCCCCGCCCACCCTAACCTTTAAAGGAGATCAGTAAAACTGCCCTGATGGTTTACACAATTTTCCCATAAACATTGTAAATCTCTAAAGATATTACACTCCTCAGGTGAAGTGGGATTCCACAGGTGTGCTCTACACTGAGGTGCCAGAGTGTCTCCATCTTCTCTCAAACGCTATTTGGCATATAAATATGTTCTGCTGCACAATTTCCTCAAGGAACTGGTCATCTATAAAAATCTGGACTTCGTCAATGGGTAAAGCAATTGCACTATTAGTTTTATATCCAGCATCTCCAAGGAAAGGAGAAACTAGAGCCTGGAGTTTATTGGGTGGCTGCCACAAGAGACAAGAGTCCCCTTCTTGTGCTCTGTGCAGCACCTGCTTGCACTTTGCATTGTGGTACACTGCCATTGTCTGTCAAGGACAACTGCCTTGCTGTGCCACATATCCCATGATGTTCAGAATCATTTGAAGAGAAGTCATTACTTGGTGGAACTCCGCCAACTGAAAATCCCTTTCAGGTTTGGATCCATCGTTCTCTCTCTCAGATGCAATCTCGGTATCCGAATCAGCCTCAGAGCTCTCCTCATGTATTTTACTTAAGGCTTGGACAGAAGTCTAAAAGGCTTTCCTTCAGAGAATGCCGAGTTACGTGAAGAAATGTTTATGCACTGAGAAAGTTGATACGTGAGTATGTGGTATCAGCAGAAGATGATATGGCAATGCAGTACAAATGAGAAAGTCGTGCAAACGTTTTAGATGCAGAATAATACTGGAAGCAGTAAATGAGTTTAAATTGTATTCCAGCACTCATAGGGCGTGGCCAAGATGGCGGGCTTAGAGGACGCACTCGTCGAGAGCTCCCGAGCCCCTGGATACCCTGCACCGCATATATCCGCTGATTCCCCCCGGATCGAGCGGTAACCACACCTGGTGAACCCGCGGTGGTGTGGAGCAGTCGGCGAGCCCCAGGTGTCCCGCCGCGGTGGTGTTTCCGGCCGGATACCGCCTGAGACGGCGCCCGCTGGTCGACTTGTGGGTAGCCCGAGAGCCGCGAGACCTTCAGGCTTGGGGTCCCGGCGGCGTGATCCGGCGACTGCGAGTGGCCTGTCGGAGTACCTGCGCTGCAGCGATCGAGTGGGTGCCGAGACGGCCTTTGCCGGCGGAGCGGAGCCGAGCGGAGAACGGCGACGGAGGCGTAGCTGGCCTACGACTACTACGCAAGACCGGGGCTCGAGAACGCCTGCTCCACGTGGCTGCTCCGGCCCACCCCTGGCCGTGGCGGAGTAGAGTCGCGCCTCCGGAGTACTTGCATGCCCAGGCGAGCCGGCCCCAGTTGTCACTCGCCCTGCGGGCCTGCCCTTTGACTGTGTGCATCGCATTTGGACCCGTGACGGAGGTAGGCCTCGTTCCCTGGGCGTTGGCCCCATTGACTGTTATGGGTAGCCATTTTGGAGACCTCGGACCGGCCGCCCAGCCTTGATCCGGGCCTCAGTGCTGCAGTGCTTCCTGACCGACGACGGAGTGCCCGACCGGCTTCCGCCGCTCAGCGGCCCTGACCTTAGGCGCCTCTTTACCAAGCTGCGGTCATCGGTGACTCCCGCCCGCCAAGATTTGGAATGCCAGGGGTCAGAGGAGGGGCGACCGAACTTTGCCGGACATGTTGGGACGTGGTGCCCTGCGAAGCGGGGGGAGCCAGGCCGCCCCGAGCTCCCCGGCCCATTCCAGAGGCGCTGACGGCGGAGAGCCCCCAGTGACTCGATCGTTCCTGGAGTCGCTGTTTAGTTCCTTGAGGGAGGATTTTCAGACTTTGAAGCAAGAGGTGGCCGGAGAGGTCCGGGAAGTCCGGAGAGAAGTGGACTCCCTGGGGGAGCGAGTTAACACTGTGGAGGAGGCTGGTCATTCCAGAGACGAAGAGATCACCCACCTGCAGCAGGAGGTCCTGCGGCTGAGGGAACAACAGATTGAGCTGCAGGCCCACGCCGAAGACCTCGAAAACCGGTCCAGGCGGAACAATATCAGGGTCCGGGGCGTCCCGTCCAACGCGGAGGGTGACGACGTGACCGCCTACCTGGAGGCCCTCTTCGCGCAATCTTGGGGGAGTCAGAGGACTTTCAAGTCCGTATCGACAGGGCGCACAGGGTGGGCCGCCCTCGCAGAGCCTCGGCACCCCCCCCCCGGACATTTTGGCCTTTCTGCCGGACTTCCCCCTGAAGGAGCGGATTCTCCGCGAGGCACGGAGGCAGCAGCCTTTCCGCTTCAGAGATCACCCGGTGGCTCTCTATCAAGACTTATCCACGGTCACGCTGCAGTAGAGGAAATCTTACAAAATTGCCACGGACTTCCTTCGGGAGTATGAAACGCAGTATTCTTGGGGGCACCCCTTCCGCTTGATCTTCCGGTGGAACGGGACACTGCACCAGCTCCGGTCCCTCCAGGATGTCTGCGCCGTACTGGGAATCACGGCCTCGGATGCAGACACCCCGGCGCCGCGCCGCAGGCGAAGCACGCGAGAGGGTTGGCAGCAGATCGGGGAGAGGCGCTCCCCTCCACCGGAGCGACCTGACTCGCCCACGATTCGGGCGGACATGTCGAGCGCTATCCAGGAGGCCTCCAGAGCAACAGCGAACAGTGATGTGGCCTTGATGGCCTGAACGTACTCCGGGGGGAGTCTACATTAGCTTTTCATCATTGCAGGTGCGAGGGTTCTGGGGGTAGGGGGGGACTGGGGTGCTGGTGGTGGTGGCTGGACGTCCACTTAATCGACTTTCCACGGCCTTGTCCGATAAGGACCGGACTGGGACAATGACTTTTTGGAATGGCCTGAGAAGCGGGGGGTGGGAAGGGGAGTTGCAGGGGAATGTTTCGAGTTGGGGGGTTTGTTGGGGGGATGGGAGTTGGGGGCAGGGTGGAGCTGGGTGTGTGAAGTTCCGAGGGAAGGGGGGGGTCCACTCAGTTGGGGGGTTTTGGGGTTCGGGGACTGTACTGTGCCGTAGGGATGTTTGCTTTCGCTGTGTGCTGAGGTTTCTTGTTGTGGCCTCTGTGTTTCGCCCGCTGGGCCTTGCCCGCCTTCATGTGCGTTTCTGGGGTTCCCCTCCTTGATGGCTCTTAAAGTTGTTACTCTGAATGTGAAGGGGCTGAATAACCTGGTTAAAAGGCGGGCCGTCCTGTCTCTGTTGGAGAACTCTCAGGCCGACATCTGCCTTCTGCAGGAGACCCATCTGCTGGCCAAGGATTGTCCCAGAATGCGCACCCCCAAGTTCCCCACGCAGCTCTTTTCCTCCAGTGCTTCTAAACGGCAGGTGTAGCGCTCTTGTTCTCTAGGGGGTTCAGAGGGGAGGTTTTGCAGAAGGTAGCGGAACAGAAAGGGAGACTTTTGGCATATAGGATCAAGGTGGGGGGCTTGGTGATAACTGTAGGCTCTATATACGGCCCCAATGATCATCAAGACCAATTTTTGCTCAGGGCATTGGAAGACGTGGCGTCCACCTCTGATAGGCACATTGTGCTAGGGGGGGATTTGAATTTGGTCTTTGATGCGACTCTGGACAGGTCAGTGCAATGGCGCCACCAGTTGGGAGAGCTTTCGGGCTCGGTTCGTACCCGGCTGGAGGAGCTCGATATGCACGACATGTGGCGCCGCCTCCACCCCGCGACCCGCGCGTATTCCTATTTCTCTCATGCACACAAGTCCTACGCGAGACTGGATCATCTTCTAGTGACGGGACCGATGTTCGCACTAGCCTCGAATGCCGACATGGGGTCCTCTCTCTTTCCGACCATGCGCCGGTGGAGGGTACCTTCAGTCTACCCCCGGTGGCTCGTCCGAGAGGGGTCTGGCGTCTCCGGGACACGCTGCTGCACAGGCGCTCGACGGTGCAACAGATTCGCGCGGCCATAACGGACTTCCAGCGGGCAAACGACAACGACGACACCTCCCGCGCGACGCAATGGGCTGCCCTGAAGGCTGTGCTCGGGGCAAATTTATCGCTATCTCCTCGGCGGAGAACAAGGATCGCCAGCTCAAGAGGGACGAGCTTACTCAGCAGGTGCGGGAGCTGGAACAGGTACATCATAGAACGGGCGCCCCCAGAGTCTGGAGGCAACTGAAGGCCGCCAGGAAACTCTTGTCTGCTCTTGACACTGACCGGGCGGAGTACGCGATGCTTCGCCTGAAGCACAAGTATTACACCTGTGGAGACAGGTGCGGCCGGCTCTTAGCACACAAGCTTAGGATGCAACATCAGCAGCACCGAGTGAAAGAGCTGGTTACTCCTGCCGGAGGGTCAGTCACGGAGGACGAGCGAATTGCGGACGTTTTCCGTAACTTCTACGCTGACCTCTACACTGGCGAGTCCCCCTCCGCCCGGGCGGAGGCGGACTATCTGGAATCTGTGTCGCTCCCATCGTTAACACCGGAACACTCCCAGTATCTGGAACGGGAGATTCGGATCGAGGAGGTGGTTACGGCGATCTCCCGGCTTAAGACGGGTAAGGCCCCGGGACCGGATGGCTTTATCCCTCTTTTCTATAAGACCTTCTGTCAGGAACTTGCGCCTCTGCTGACGCGCCTGTTCAATACATTTTCGGAGCCGGGTGCCATCCCCCCTGAATTTCTCCAGGCCACGGTCTCCGTGATCCCGAAACCGGGCAAGGACCGGACTGCCTGCGGGTCATACCACCCTATTTCGCTACTGAACACGGACCTGAAGGTTTTCACTAGCATACTGGCGGCACGTCTGGCACTTCATCTCCCGGGCATGGTCGACTCGGATCAGGCCGGCTTCGTGCCAGGCAGGCAGACTGTGGACATCACGAAGAGGGTGACTCATATTCTTGAGAAGGCCTCCAGGATTCCCGGGGAACGCATGCTCCTCTCCATAGACGCTGAAAAGGCGTTCGACAGGGTGCACTGGCCCTATCTAGAGAAGGTCCTGGGCAAGTTTGGGGTCGGCGAGAAGTTCCGGCACCTGATTTTCAACTGCTACCGGTTTCCGTCCGGGGTGGTCCGGGTGAATGGGGGCAGCTCCCGACCCTTTCCAATAGAACGTGGTACACGACAGGGATGCCCGCTGTCCCCTCTGCTCTTCGCTCTTTATATGGAGCCGTTTGCTCAAAGGGTCCGACAGAACCCCGCTATCACGGGGGTCAGGATGGGAGAGTTTCGCCATGCGCTCAGCCTCTACGCGGATGACGTCATTTTGACGCTCGATGACCCACGGAGGTCCCTGCCTGCATGTATCGCGGAATTGGACCTCTTTGCCGCGGTGGCGGGCTTCAAAGTGAACCTGGGGAAGTCTGCTGCCCTCGATATCTCGCTGAATAGCGCCACCATAGCTGACCTGCAGAGGCTTTTTCCTTTGAACTGGTCAGGGGACCGGATTCCGTATCTGGGGATCCTCTTGGCACCCTCACTCCCCGCGATGGTCACGGCCAATTACACGGCTTTGAGTACGAAAATCAGAGAGGAATTGGCCCGGTGGGATAAGGGCACGTTATCGCTGCTGGTCAGGGTGGCCGCAGTGAAGATGACCCTTCTACCTCAGGTGCTGTACCTGTTCAGGGCGCTCCCGCTGCAGCCCCCCAAAGGATGGCTCGCAGAGACTCAATCGGCCATCGCACATTTTGTGTGGCAGGGCCGTAGGCCTCGGATCAAACGGACCATAGCTACGCTGGCGCCTGAGTCTGGAGGACTAGGGATACCAGACTTGCAGAAATATTTCCAGGCCGCCCAATTGCGCTATTTGGTGGAGTGGAGCCGGTGGGAGTCGGATAAACACTGGCTGTTTCAGGACCAGGCGGTAGCAGGCAGAACGCTACAGGAGGTGCCTTTCCTGAGACGTGCCCATCGGCCCCCTAACCTTTACGCCTCCTTTGTGACGCGGGTCCCGCTTCGGGTGTGGGACTCGGTGGCTACTAGACATGAACTCACTACCTTTCCCTCACCCTTCACGCCGCTGATTGGCAATCCGGACTTTGGCCCGGGTATGGAGCCTGGCGCCTACGATCATTGGCGAACGGCCCGTTGCTGCACCCTGTTTCATCTATATGCCCCAGAGGTTGTCGTCCCCTTCCAGGACTTACGTCGGGATTATGGCCTCCCCGAGACGGAGCGTATGCGGTATATGCAGGCGCGCCACTGGGCGCTACAGCCTCAGGTGCGGGCGACGGCAGACCGGGAGATCACGGGGTACGAGCGCTGGCTAGTCACTCGCACGTCGGACGCTAAGCTTATCTCCGATTTGTATAAGATGCTGCAGCCCCCCCCTTTCATATCCACAACCCGGGTAGGGAGCGCTGGGAGCGGGAGCTTGGTCGAGTGCTGAGTCATACTGAATGGGACCACATCTCCTACCGGGCGCGCCACTCTGCCTATCACACAGGGCTCACGGAGACCTTTACCAAAATTTCCACCTATTGGTACCGCACTCCTGAGAAACTACATGAGATGGATAGATCCATGCCGGGGACGTGCTGGCGTAACTGTGGTCAGAATGGCACGCTTACTCATATCTTGTGGGACTGCCCCCTTTTGGCTTCTTACTGGGAGGAGGTCCTCAATGAGGTTGACAAATGTTTTGGGATAGAGCTGCCCCGATTCCCTGCTTACGTCCTTTTGGGATTGCCGAATGGATTGATGTACCCTCTCCGATCTAAAAGGGGTAGACAGATAGCTTTGGGGTCAGCTGTACAAAACATACTCATACACTGGCGATCCACCACGCTCCCCACTGTTGTCGGTTGGCTGCACAGATTGTGGCATGTCCTTGGCATGGAGAAGCTGTCCTTAGTGGTGGCAGGGGACGTAGATGCTTTTGAGGAGCTGTGGGCGCCTTTCCATAATCTGTTGTGCTCTGAATTCAAAGAAATCACCTGCCCTAGGTATCTCAGACTGTTGCGGCTGACACCGCCGCCGGACCCGCCTGTTTGATTGGTCTAGGACGGCATCTGGTAGCGGGGACACACGATAGGTTGCTACGATGGGAGAGCGAGTGGTTGACGGCACAGTACAGGGGGTGGGGACGGGGTGTGGGAGTTGGGGGGTAGTTGGCTGGGTGGGACATGGGGCAGGATTGTTTTCCCCACCCTTTTTTCTTTTTTCCCTTTTTCCCTTTCCTCCCCTCCCCCCCTTTTTTGTCTTCACCCACAGGTGCGCGAGCTGTGTTTCCAAGCATGATGGTGCCCACTGTGGCAAAAGAATTGCTCTGATGTATCTAATGTACCGTACGCACTGATTATGAGGGCACCTGTGGTTTTCTTTTTCATGTACTTTGTTGTTTCCTTCCTTACCCTGCTTCAATAAAATACTTTAAACCTAAATTGTATTCCAAACCACTCTATCACCATTTGCTTCACAGACTGTGAAAAAACGATGTACATTGGAATATGGAGAAAAACAAAACTACTTTAACTCGCAACTGACATCAATAAGGCAAACAAATGTAAATACAATAGCAATAATTAAATATATAACAAAGCAAAACTGTACAAATGATGATTGTGATTGGACGGCAGAATCAGTTAGGACGGTGTTGGACTTGGCACTCTCTTCTGGGTCACCCCCAAACCTTTTGCTTTGACCCCTCCTGTTTTCTAAACCTGTTTTTGTTGGCTTTTAGGACACCTTACTGGTGTTAAAGTGCTCGTGATCTCTCCTCTAAATATGGAATATTTGGCCTACACCTGATTGGCTCATTTAATTTACTTATTTGTTCATAGTAAAGTGGTACAACATGTACTCGGAACCTGTAAATTAAATGGTCACTGTGGGCCTGCAACACGTATTGTGCCACCCACTTAAGTAGCATTTAAAAAAATGGCTCAGCCCTGCCACTGCAGCCTGTGTGCACTACTAAACTGCCACTACAACTTGGCAAAATAAACCTTTTGCTAAGCCTAAAACTCCCTTTTTAATATCTATGTCACCCCTTACTTTTCAAAGTAGCTGCCTCAGTACACTCACAAAGGACTTCACAATAGCCTTTTGCCACCTCAGGCATACTGTGACGAGGGCAAGGAGAAGGAAAATTCCAGAACCATCCGTGGGGGGAAAAACTATAGCTGTTCTCCCGTTTCTAAGCTGGCAGCAGGTATAACTATTGGACCTTCAGACAGACTGTGCAGTACACTCCTAGACATTTCACAGTAGGACATTTCTTTACGATCGTATTAGAAATTGCAAATGTCAGTGTAACTAAACATAAACAAAATTAACTGTTGAACCTCAAATGTGTCCCTCTGAACTAGTCCTGCATAATTACCTACCATGATGAGCAAAATACATACATTTTCGTTTTGCTCATTATATCATTGGGCATTTAAAGCATTACTCTATGCTTCTACGATTCCACTGAGATTATTAATTTAAAGAGTTTTATATAGCGCTGGCTAGACCCGAAGGTATCGGAGCGCTTTACATGAGAATCAACAATGTAACAGAAATAGTTCAACAATTACACAATACATAAAAAAAAAATAGGCAATACAATTAGGAGAGGAGAGAAAGGAGAGAGAAAAGTAGTGGGGGGGGCAAGGGATGTGAGAAAGGGAGGATAAGGAAAGAGACAATAAGGAGAGACGAAAAGAAGTCTGTCTAAAGACCAACTGGGTAGGTGACGACCAAGGAGGGAATCCACGGCCCATCTCCCCTATAGCTAAACCAGGTAGCTCCATCGGGCATCCGACAAAATAGTTTGGTCTCAAGTGTCGAGGGAAAAGGTTCACAGAAAAACAGGGTGGGGACGAGGACAGAAGCTGGAAAGAGTAGGAGTGGAGAGGGGAGAGGGTTGGAGGAAGGGAGAGGGGGAAGATAAGGTCAGGAGAGACGTGGGAGTGTTTTCCCGAAGTCCAGCTGGGTAGGTGAAAGTCAAAGGAGGGAGTCCAAAGTCAATCTCCCCTATAGCTCGTGAGATAGCACCTCCGGGCATCATACAAAAGTAGATAGATCTCAGCTGTCTAGGGAAGTAAGCAGGGAAAAGGACCAGGTGGGTGACCTTTCTGCCATGGTTGCGTTGTTTGGGTGCCTCCCGGTGTATACCAGAATTGTGCTGGGCCACGGAGACACTTTATATTGTTGTGTCTTTGTATTGTTGCACCCCTCCTTCTTGTTGCTGTTAACCTGGCGGCATCCTGTAGTCCGAGTTTAAGATGGTTGCCTCCTGTGCCCCCCTGTGTGACCTGTGGAGCCTTGTCTCCTTTTGGTTTCTCTAGGGTCCTGGTTCGATGTTTTGCGGCCGGGCCCGGCAGCCTGTTATCTCCCCTCCCTTGGTATTGCTGGGTGTCTGGCAGTTTTGGGCCTCAGCAGGTTTATGGTCTCGGTTGAGCAGCGTGGAGCCACGCCCAAGCCCTGGGGCACCGGCATCCGACCAACTGCACAGGCGGTAGCTCCCTGATCAACATTTAAAACAGGGCTGCCACAGATATGGGGGGGTGATTTTCGTGCATTTGAGTGGCACACAGCAAGCGGCAGTGTCAGCTGATCCCTCAGCCAAGAGCAAGATCCTCAGAAAGGGCTCGGCAGCAGGGAGGGCCGCTAGTCTAACTCGCGGACCCCTCCCCTACTGGCCGCATACGTACCTCACCAATAGTACAGGCAGGCAGTTTCTTCGTCGAGGCAGTCTTCTCTCCCAGGGATGCAGCCGACCGAACTGCGCATCGAGGGAGGGCGGACCGCTACCGGGTGTTCAGGCGTATGACTAGCGGCATCGCGGTACCCAGCCCCTTTCCTCCGAGTGAGGTCTTGTTGTCCTCTGGGCGCCATCCTAGCTCACTCATACAGGCATGAATACAGCAGTAAACTCTAGACAGTGTATAGTAAATAAGTAACACCACATCTGATAGAGACATATAGCTGCAGATTCCTTAACTTGGAATATCCCCAGGCGTCATACTGGATCTGAAATTTTTCTTTGCAGCACCTCTGAGCGCCGGGGGACGGCACCACACGACCTCGCCCTGACGTTGTCCACCTACATGACATCAGCGAGGTCATATAGTCCCTCCCGGCGCACTAATGTCAGTTTCCTCCTTTTCATTGTACAAGTCGGATCCGGAGTAAGCTGTTCCTCTGCCCTGTTTTCAGGCCCGGACCCTTTTGACGCTTCGCATCTGAAAGAAACAGGTTAGTATTAGATTCCTTACCTTAGAATATCTCCAGGCGTCAGACTGGATCTGGAAATTTTTGCGTATCAATACCCCTGTGCGTCGTTAGGCGTCGTCTCTGGCTCCGCGTCCGTCGTCGGCGTCGTCTGCGCCGGAATGACGTCGCCGGAGTACTTAGACGCCGCCCATGCTCTGACATCAGTTCTTCTTTTTTCCGCGCCAGCTAGCGCAGTTCCGGAGAAGCTCTACCCCTTAGTCACTTTTTGATTAAAACTTTTTTGTTCATTTTTTATCCTATTTGGACTCTTCAGGCGCTGGTAGGGATGCCCGGGTTCAAACCCTGCTCGAAGTGTAGTCGACTGATGTCGAATACCGATCCCCATCGCCGGTGTCTGCAGAGTCTAGGCCTCGACCACGACGACCGATCCTGCTCAGACTGTCGAGCCCTGACGTCTAAGGCTAGGCGGGAGCGGTCCCACAAGCGGCTCGAGCTCCAGCAGTCGGCCCCCCGCCGTTCGAGGTCCCGGTCCCACGGGAGGTCGAGGGATTGGTCGCGGGGTCGGATCCCTCGCAGCTCCGGAAGTCGGCATCGGTCTTCTGGTTCCTCCTCAGGTAAGAGGCATGAGAGGTCGGAGCGGCGTCATCGCTCCTCCGACCGCCCGATGCTCGACTGCAGGATGCACCGCTTGCGACTTCGGCGGAGCCGTGTGGGTGGTGCCACCCAAAATCCCGCCCGACGTGGCCGGGGTTTTGGGTGGCACCACCCACGCGGCTCCGCTGAAGTCGCAAGCGCCGCATCCTGCCCCATACCTACGGGTCCCTGAGCACGATTAGACGCGGGAGGAGATCGAGCAATACCTCATGGCTTCTCCGCTGGGCCCCACGACGCCTTCGGGCCCAGTGGGCCCGGCTCCGGGGCCTAGCGGGTCGGGTGCTCTGGCACCGACACCGTCGGCGACTTCGGTCCCAGCTCCGCAGGCCCCGACCGGATCTGGGTTGACGCCGGTCGACCTTACGACCTCGCCGGCGCCGTCCCCGAGGGTGTCACCATCGGCGCCGACTTCGGTCGACGCCGGCCCCAGTGCTTCTGTCGCTCCTGTTGGGAGCCGTATGAGACGGCGGTAGGTACATTCCACTTTAATGAACGGGCCCCGATTGTTGATCCTGGCTACCAGGAATTGGGTGACGACGAGGATTGGGAGGGGTCTGAGGACCCTCTGACACAGGAGTGTCAGGACCAAGCGGACTGGACAGTGGAGCTTGGGGAGGTAAGTGGCCTGAATCTCTCTCCAGACACTGGGTTTGTCTCCCCTCCTACCGTGGCTACGGAGGAGGGGGCATCGTACAGTGTAGTGTTGATGCGGGCGGCTAAGTCCTTGAACCTTACACTCCCCTCAGCAGCCGTGAGGCCTAATCTCCTCACCGAGGTCCTCAAACCGCAGGCAAGCTCGGTCGAGCCTCTGCTGCCGTTCAATGAGGCCTTATGTGACATTCTGCTGGACACTTGGTCCAAGCCCGCCTCAGGACAGCCTGTGGACAGGAACGTGGCCAGACGCTACCGCCCGGCTCCGGGTGACCCTTGCTTCCTGTCGACCCACCCCACCCCCGAGAGCCTGGTTATCCAGGCCTCCAACTCCCAGACCGCATTCCTGTCGGCTCCTCCCGACAGGGAATCCAAGAGGTTTGAGCAGTTCAGTAAGAAGGTGTTCTCGTCCCTGAGTTTGGGACTCCGGTCAGTCAATACCGCATCCCTCTTGGGCCGCTACACCCACAGCCTGTGGGACACGGTTGCGGATGTGCTGCCACAATGCCCTGAGGAGGTCAGGGCTAAACTCGCCCAAGCCCTAGTGGAGGGTCGAGATGCGGCACAGTACTCTATTCGGTGCGGACTGGATACCACCGATACACTGGGCAGAGCGATGGCTACAAAAGTGGCGGTTCGACGCCACGCCTGGTTGAGGTGCGCCAATTTTTCGGCTGATGTCCAAGCTACTCTTCTGGACATGCCGTTCGATGGCCGTTGCCTGTTTGGCGACCAGGCAGACCACGCGCTTGAGCGCTTTAAGGACTCCAGGGCTACGGCCAAGTCCCTGGGCCTCTCGGCCCCGAGCCAGCAGTCATGTGCCTTTCGCTCCTTTCGTGGCCAAGGAAGGGGCGCCCCACACATGCCGCCAGCCATACGCCGCCTCAACAGAATCTTCAGCGCGGTGGCGGCCGTGGAAACCGCCGGGGAGGCGGTCGGGGACAACGGCGAGGCTAGTCCGCACCGCTCCCGCAGCATCTGCCTCAAAACCTTCCTAGTCCGAGTTTTCAGGCCCATGTGACGCCCGTGGGGGGCAGGGTTCGCCATCACCTCTCCCACTGTCGCACCGTCACATCGGACAGGTGGGTGCTGCAAATCGTCCGGAGGGGCTACTCCCTCCCCTTTGAGACGACCCCTACAGCCATGCCACCGCAGTACCACCGCGTGTCGGGGGACCACTTGCGACTTCTACAGCAGGAAGATACGGCCCTCTTTGCCAAGGGGGCCATCGAGCGCATTCCTGGGCCAGAAGTAGGGTGTGGTTTGTACTCCCACTACTTTCTGGTTCCCAAGAGGGGCAAAGGGGGCCTACGCCCTATCTTGGACCTACGGAACGTCAACGGTTTCCTCCGGAAGGAGTAGTTCAAGATGTTGACTTTGGCTCAGGTCGTGGCTGCCCTAGACCCGCAAGACTGGATGGTGGCGTTGGACTTGCAGGACGCTTACTTTCATATCCCCGTCCTGCCGGCCCACCGACGTTACCTGCGGTTCACAATAGGCCATGAGCACTTTCAGTTCACCGTGCTCCCCTTTGGCCTTACCAGCGCCCCACGGGTGTTCACGAAAGTAATGGCGGTGGTCGCAGCTCATCTGCGCAGGTTCGGGGTTTCAGTCTTCCCCTACCTCGACGACTGATTGTTGAAGGCGGGCTCGCCCCAGATAGTCGTCAGCCACCTCCAGATGACGGCGGATCTCCTGCACCTGCTGGGGTTCTCCATCAACGTGCCGAAATCACACCTGTGTCCCTCCCAAAAGCTCCTCTTCATCGGGGCTGTTCTCGACTCGGCGCAGTTTCGGGTCTATCCTCCCGAGCAGCGAGTCCGGGATATTCAGGCTCTGATTCCGATTTTTCAGCCTTTATCCTGGGTTTCGGTCAGGTTAATGCTGCGGCTTCGGGGGCTGATGGCTTCCTGCGCCCTTCTGGTGCTTCACGCCCGGTGGCGGATGCGGGCTCTGCAGTGGGACCTGAAGTTTCAGTGGGCCCAGCATCAGGGCAACCTGTCCGACCATGTCCTGATCTCGGAAGGCACTGCGAGTCAACTGCAGTGGTGACTCACGGACCGCGATTGGGTCAACGGCATATACCTCTCCCTTCCCCAACCGGAGCACGTGGTTGTGACTGACGCGTCCCTCCAGGGCTGGGGAGGCCACTTGGGAGAGGCGGAGATCAGAGGCCTCTGGTCTCCGGCGGAGTCCCGGCTCCATATCAACCTTCTAGAGCTGCGGGCGATTCGTCTGGCACTGAAGGCATTCCTCCCCTCTGTCCGAGGGAGTGCAGTGCAGGTGTTCATGGACAACACCACCGCCATGTGGTACTGCAACAAACAGGGCGGTGTAGGGTCCTGGACCCTCTGTCAGGAGGCTCTGCGCCTCTGGCAGTGGCTGGAACATCAGGGCGTGACCCTGGTCGTTCACCACCTGGCAGGTTCTCTGAACGCCAGGGTGGACGAGCTCAGCCGACGGTGCTCAATGGATCACGAATGGCGTCTGAACTCGGACGTGGCGCAAGGCATCTTTCTGCAATGGGGAGAGCCTTGGTTAGATCTATTCGCCACCGAAGAGAACGTGCAATGTCTTCAGTTCTGCGCGTTGGAGTTTCCGAAGGCGAGACTCGCTCGGCGACGCATTTCGTCGCAAGTGTAGTTGCGGTCTGTTATACGCTTTTCCGCCTATACCACTTCTGCCCAGAGTGCTGAAGAAAATCAAGCGCGACCGGGCCCAAGTCATTCTTGTGGCTCCGGACTGGGCTCAAAGGTACTGGTATCCCGAGCTACTCAATATGTCAGTCGGTCCCCCGATCCGTCTGCCTCTTCAGGAGGACCTTCTGTTGCAGCAGCAGGGGACGGTCCTCCACCCGAACCTGTCCAGTCTCCACCTCCATGCTTGGAGATTGAGCGGCGACAGTTGAGGCCATTTGACTTGCCTCCTGAAGTCTGTAATGTTATTCTGGCAGCCAGGCGTCCCTCCACAAAGTCGGTATACTCCTGCCGGTGGAACAGTTTTGTGGCATGGTGCACAGCAAAGGCTGTGGATCCTCTTTCTGAGGTTCTTCTCTTCCTTCTTTCTGTTGCCCAGCAGGGCTCTGCTCTAGGCACTCTCAAGGGCTACCTTACTGCCCTTTCGGCCTTTCTAAGGCTGCCTGATCAACCTTCCTTGTTCAAGTCCCCTATTGTCAATCGTTTTCTGTAGGGCATCACACACATGTTTCCACCTGTTCCCTTTGTGATGCCTCAGTGGGACTTGAACCTGGTTCTTACTTTCCTGATGTGCGCTCCCTTTGAGCCACTTCATTCTTGTCCCATTCGTCTTCTCACCTTGAAGACAGCTTTCCTGGTTGCCATCACCTCTGCCAGGAGAGTGAGTGAGCTCCAGGCTCTATCTTGCAAACCTCCTTTCCTGTCTGTGCATCCGGACAAGGTGGTGTTGCGTACAAGACCATCTTTCCTGTCTAAGCTAGTCTCTGCTTTCCACATCGGGCAGTCCATCACCCTGCCCTCCTTCTTTCCGCCTCCGCATCCCTCAAAGGATGAAGAGCGGATCCATCGTCTGGACCCAAAACGTCCGCTTTCATTCTATATGGATCGCACACGCCAGTTCCGGGTGGATGACCAACTCTTTGTTGGTTACGTGGGTGCAAAGAAGGGACGGGCGGTGCATAAGCGGACCATCTCTCGGTGGGTCATCTTATGCTTCAAGGCGTGCTACTCCTTGGCTAGAAAGGAGCCTCCAGTTGGACTGAGGGCCCATTCCACTCGGGCTACGGCGGCTACTACTGCCCTGGGGCGGGGAGTCCCCCTGCAGGACATTTGCCAGGCGGCTACGTGGGCCTCGCTGCACACCTTTGCGAGGCAATACTGCCTGGACAGTCAAGTCAGGAGGGATGGCTCCAGGACTTTCTGCTGTAAGTATTGGTTCGCAGACCCACCACCGGGGTTGGTATTGCTGGGGTATCTATTCTAAGGTAAGGAATCTAATACTAACCTGTTTCTTTCAGATGAACAAGTTACCTACCTTCGGTAACGATATATCTGTAAGAAACAGTAGTTAGTATTAGATTCCTTACCGCCCCACCCATCCTCCCCGTTCTGCGAACTGATACCTAGGGTTAAGGTCATCCCCTTTCAGGGCCCTAGTTTCATGGCACCAGTGTTGGTTCTAGCATGGCTCTGCGTATCTGGCGGTGTCTAAGAACTGACGTACTCCGACGACATCATTCCGGCGCAGACGACGCCGACGACGGAGAGGGAGCAAGAGATGACGCATAACGAGGCGCAGGGGTATTGCTACGCAAAAATTTCCGGATCCAGTCTGACGCCTGGGGATATTCTAAGGTAAGGAATCTAATACTAACTACTGTTTTTTATAGATATATCGTTACCGAAGGTAAGTAACTTGTTCGTCTGGAACAGTGTGCGATTCCTTAGGGCTTTAAAACGTGTATCTCTTGTTCGTAGCAAATTTCGGTGACGGACTGACATCTTATCTGTATGTGGTGTCTGGGCGAACACCACGACTCGATGGATTGCGACGACTGCCAACACCTCAAGCCGAAGTCCTGGCAGGAGCGCCGGATGAAGCTCCTTTCGGCTCGCCTGTCCTGGTCGGAGTCGTCTCGACCTCCGGCCTCCTCATAGCCGGCAGGCCCCTCTGGTTTCCACTTGTGGCGTTGGTCGCCCTTTGAGGCCCGGAGATGTCGCTCGCCCCTATTGGGTAAGTTGCGGTGCATGTCGCAGAGGTCCTCAACCTCACTTCCCTCTGTTGTCGGGGGTACTAGTTAATGGAGCCCTCCGGACGTGCGCCCCCGGGAGTCGCCCCACCCCTATCTGCCATTTCCGGGCGCTGGGGCGACACGGGCCCAGCTAGAGGCCTATGCCGCGGCCCTGCAGGCCTTCCTTGGATCCTCTCCTGCCCCTGGAGTGTCCTTTGGGCCTCTGCTACTTACGGGGTTCCTGACCGACTCGCCGGTGGGGTCACCCCCGGCGCCAAATAAGCCCTCGCCCTACAGGGTCGACGGAGATATAGTGTTGTCAGGGTGCGGCTCGGCTGGGTTCCCCTCTACGACCCATAGCTCTCTGCCGCGCCGCATAGTCCCATGGGGCTCTCTGTGGCGTTGCAGATGGTTGCTGGTGATCAAAGCCTTGCTTCGAGCACACCTCGGCCTTCCGGGCAGGCGGCCGCCTGTCCAGAGCCGGAGTCTGCGCTGGTCCAGCGCCGTAGACTCCCCTCCCTGGCTCCTTCAGAAGAGGAACTTGTCGTTGTGGATGTGGAGTTGGTGCCGAATGAGGCCGATTCGGCGCCGGATAGAGCCGAGTCGGAGCCAGACGAGGCAGGGTCGGCGCCGACCGAAGTCGTTTTGGCACTGCCCAACGCCGGATTGTTGACTCTTCTCCAGAAGCTTCTGAAGAGAGTTTAGCATCACCTTCACGTCCGGCGACGCCAGATCCATCCTTGCCTATTCCCCCCCTTAGAATTTGTGGACCCGGCAGGATCCCCACCTGCTCAGGAACCCCATCAGGACCCCCATTCGCCGATGGGGCTCCCTTCCCTTGGGCATTGGGTGCACCCTCAGTGTCTTGGAAGACTTAGTTTACAGCCCTCACCTACAGATGAGTTGCTGTCCCCTCCTCAGAGGGCTACCGAGGCCGGTGTGGTGTTTCTTAGAGTAGTCTCCTTTGCTGCTCGTGTTCTAAACATCACGCCCCCTTTGGTCCCCTTGCCTGTGGACCCTGTGCTTGATGTCCTTCACCGGGGAATGTGGCACCGCTTCTGCCCTTTGAAGCTTCTCTTTATGATGCCCTTTTGGGTACCTGGGCTCGGCCGGCTTCCGGTGATCCGGTGGCTCGTTCTGTCTTGCACCGCCACTGTTCTGCTCCACATGACCCAGTTTGCTTATTTGTTCACCCAGACGTGCAGAGATTTGTTTTGCAAACTGCCTTCCCTTCCTTGCCTCAGTTAATGCTTCCTCCCTCCCAGGAGTCCAGATGGCTTGAGTCATGGGGTTGTAACATCTTCGCCTCCACTAGTGCTGCCCTTCGGTCACTGAATATAGTGTGTGTACTCGTTTGGGCTACCTCTGACCAGTGGGAGTCTCTAGAGTATCTGCTTTCCACCACCTCTGAAGGCCTTAATGTTGACCTCCTTCATCTTCCCAGGGATGGCGGTGACCTTGCTGAATTTACGATCCACTCGGCCTTGGATACTGCTGATTCCTTAGGCCGAGCTATGGCTGGTTCGGTTGCCTTCCGGCACCATGCTTGGTTGTGGGATAGCGTCTTCCTAGAGAATATCCGGGAGCACCTGGTTAATCTGTCCTTTGATGGGGTCCTATTGTTTGATCCCCACGCCGAATGGTCAGCGCCTCCTTGGGGGTTTGCGGCCTCCCCCATAAGTCTGTATTTAGCAGGTCTTCATTTCACATGTTCTGGGGTGGTTGACTTCTTGTTTAGGCTGGCAGTAAGACTACTGTGGCGGGGTCCACAGATCGTTTGTGTTTGGGCCTCTGACTGTGGGTGGCCCTAAGAGGTGTTCCCCGTGGTTTAGGAGTGTGACATGCTCCAAATGGGTTACTTGTATGTTATTGTATAACTCTGCTATCTGTCGAGTGGTCCTAAAGATCCTTTTAGGCTCTTTAAGTCCACTGGTGCTTTTATCTTAGCGTTGTACGTTGTTTAATGTTGGGACTTTTGGCACGATCTCCTTTACGCCATGGATCGCATTACATATGTGCCTCATTCTCTTCCTTTGGAGGCTTTCACCTTTTTTATCATGCTTAAAATGCAGCTACCTCCTCCCATGAATGCACTAAGTGAGTTCCTCCTTTAGCACCCATGTGGCGTGGTCGTGGATCATTTCACCACTCTTTTTTTTACTATATATGAATGTGTGTGTGTGTGTGTATATATATGTATATATATATATATATGTATGTATGTATATATCTACGGGTTGCCCATGGATACCCTTTTTTTCTCCATCTCCAAATCTCTTCGCTACTGCGAAGTCTGGTGCTATGTCTCTGTGTTTTCAGGACATTGTTGATGCTGTACTCGGGCTCACACTTGTTCTAAGCGACAGTGTTTATGTTCAGTGTGGTTAAGTGCACTTCATTGCTTTTTCCAGCATCCTCCGCAATAAGGGTTCCTTTTGCGTCCCACTCCCTGAGGTGGTACTCCAGCTTCACACTGCTCCTTTCTTGGTGCTCAGATGCTGGACGATAAGTCTCTCTCCCTCTCTGAAGGGGAGTTAATTTCCTACATAGTCGGAGGATGTGGTCCAGAACTCTGAGATTCTTTCCATTGTTTATGCGTGTTCTTCTTCACAGCTCCTATTGGCACTTCTGTGCCTCTCTTGCCACTCCTGTCGGTGGTGTCCTTTTCATTTGGATATAACCCTATTCTGTATCTGCTGTGCCTGTGGGACGGCTCCTTTGATGGCGGTTGTCCCAGGTTTTGTGCCCTGCATTTCTGTATTTGTGAGTTAGTTCTCTTCTTGGCCTTCAAGCTGCCTACTTGGGCCGTTCGATGGTAATTTTAGCTACACCACCCTGTTGTCCCGGTGGCTGTGTGCTTTGTGCATGTTTCAGATGTGGCCGCACCAGCGTGCTTCAGGTTGATACTGTGCGCCCCTGTCGCCCCCTTGGGTGGCTCGGTGTGCACTTGGTGTGTTTCTTGCTCCTGCCTGTTCTCCTCATATGTTTCTCAGTTCCTGCTTCTTGCCCATCGGTTCTTGGATGTGGCCTCTCCAGCCTCCGTTCCATGGGCTAGCATGGCAGGTTCTGGTAACATCTCTTCATGTTGTCCTTAATCTGTGGTTGGTGTCACATAATGCACCATGCAGCTGAGTGGTCCTTCTTCCTCCTTCGTTCTGGACACTCTCTCTCCCTCTTTTGGCCTGGGATAAAACGGGTTCTTTTATACATCCCATACGGGTATGGTGTTGCGCCATTCTGGATTTTTTTCAATGCCTTGCTTCCCGTTAACTTTTGCTCTTCACAAGCTACTTGGGTTACTGTCTGGCTGTTCTGCCACAGCTTTTCCCATAGTCCTTCACTCTGTTGCCGGCTCAGTGCTTCGGGCACTTTCTGTTGTTCTGTCGCATACACACCTCCCCCTTGGGGTATAGCTGTGGTATCTATTCTAAGTTAACGAATCTGCAGCTAGATGTCTCTATCAGATATACAAGTTACTTACCTTCGGTAATGATGTATCTGGTAGAGACGGTGTCTAGCCGCAGATTCCTTAAAGCCCACCCTTCCTCCCCGTTCTGCGAGGGCATTGCCAAATGGGTTTTCTCCATTTGCCTCTTTCAGTTGCCATTGGTCTTCTTTCACTAGTGCTCCCATTTGTGTGCCCTTTGGGGATTGCTATATGCGGCTGACTCCCTCCATGGGGACTCTTTCCTCTAAGATGGTGTCTTTTGTTTTTCCTTCATCAGGAGATTCTTCTTTTTCTTCTTCTCCTGCTGCCTTCCCTTCCTCCTGCCTTCTTAATTGACTTAGGGCTCTTGTCTTCTCTATAGTTGTCTTCTTTGGGGACCTGTGGACCTCTTTTTCAGACCTCCATTACTATAAGGGAAGTGCCAATCTTTCATACCTTCCTGCAGTGGGTTGCTGTTCTTTCTGTGCTCCTTCCTTGCTGGGTGGCACAGTTCTACATGGTAATAGCAGTCGATTTCTGTCTGTTGAGATACTCTTCCCTAGTTGCACGCACTTGGGGAAGGGTCTACGTTTCACTTTGTCGGGTTCTTTCTCACCGCCTTGTTCCACTCTCGCTTTTCACTTATATGTAGACAGTCTCTGATACGGTCTTTTACGATGGTGTTTTGCACCATTCTACTTTCATCCTTCGCACACTGTTCCCATACTTTCACAGTTTTTGTTGGTGGCTCGGCGTTATGCACAGAATAGTTTCTCGCCGGCAGGGTCTTATATGACCTCGCTGACGTCACGTACGTGGACGATGTCAGGGCGGGGTCGTGTGGCGTCGTCCCTCGGCACGCAGAGGTGCTGCAAAAAAAATAAAAAATCCGGATCCCGTCTGACGCCTAGGGATATTCTAAGTTAAGGAATCTGCGGCTAGACAGCATCTCTACCAGATACATCGTTACCGAAGGTAAGTAACTCGTACTTCAATGCCATTGTGCCTTTATGGCGGCAATTCAAATTTTTTTTGCTTTTTAATGCAAGCCTCAGAACATTCCACACAGTCACAGCAACTGGTTTCCGTATCTGAGAATAGGCTTCCATGCCATTGCTATTTAGCCAGCAGTATCCAAGAACTACAAATCTAGTTTCCATTTTGTCTGGAGAAATGATGATATCAGCATGACCATGATGCGCCAATGTCTTCGATCGGCTGTGTGAGGGCTGGAGGTTGACACCGAATCATTTATCTGTGCACTCATGTATAAGCAAAAGAGGTTTCCTAGCCTTTTCCTTGGTGAACTTGACATACACATAATCTGCACTTGAGAGGCAGTGCGAAGGATATGAACATTACGTCTGCCATGCTGAAGGGATTAATAGTCACCTTCTGTCAGACCTGTCAAACCCCTGACCAGGCAGCACCACTCAGTTTGTGCCCTGAGGGATAAAGATTGCTGGACCAACAGAGAAAACGCCACTCTGAACCGCTGTTGGAGTTCAGCGGTTCACGAGCAGAATCTAAAGATGGCCGCCGACTCACAATAAATCCAATGCAGAAAAAACGGATTTCCCAATAGAAGAATAAATTACAAGACAGGGAAATACAAGAAGAAAGGGCACACAATAGGAGGTAAGAGCAGAATAAGAAAAGTTATAAGCAGGTGTAAACACAGAAATTTAAAAAGAGAAATCAGAGAATTAATCTTAATATATATTTGCAGATTTAAACTCCAGAAGCCCAAGAGTAGAGTCACACAGAAGACCAAGAGAGAAGAGTAGCACTAGTATCTAGATTGTTAGGTAAGAAATAGTTAGAATAAATATAGGATCAAGGAGAAATAGGAAGGGAATTTAATCTTCTTATCTTAAATGCATTAGGACTTCCAAGATCGGTCAGAAAACTATCGACGAGACAGAAGAAGCAGAAAAGAACAGATCCGGAGCAGTCTCTTCTTAGTTCATTATTTTATCCATTCCCCCTTTGGGGTCCTTGAGGGTCAAGCTTAAGATAACTGACTCTGAGTATCCTGGAGGTGGAGTTGGGAAAAGAGCAACTGCCTGCTCCTGTGCAAGTTGTGGTAAGAGTACACTTCAAGCCTCTTGACACCTACACAGTTAGTGAGAAGGGCTTTTTACCTTTGCATTAGCTTCAGGCCCCTCACTCGCAAAACAAAGCAGTTCTCTCTTGAAGATTGACCTGAGGGAAAGCTTTAGTAGGCTACTCCCTTCTGGTTTTGAGGTTGTGCTGTTGGCTAGATGTCCAGTCACAAAGACTTTATAAATTGGAAAAGTATATTGCTGCATTCATGTGTTAGAAATCTCATAATTTTTGCAGTTATCTGTTGTTCCTTTCAGACCAAATTTACTGCTCACTTTTTGAGATGTTCTCCATTCAAACATTGACATGTCCTTTGCTTTACTGTGCCTGGAAGACTGTATTTGTTATGGCTATCACCTCAGCTATATGAACTGAGGAACTGTAGGTTTGATCAGTGATGCTGTAAAGAATTATCGGACAACTCCTTATATTAAACGTGGTTTCATCGGGTATCATGAGCAATAACTCATCCACCATAACGCCCTGGTCTGCCAACACTCCACCGCGGGTCTCAGAACATTGTATCCCGCATTCCACCACCTCATGTTCCAGGTATCATTGGGTACCACACACCTCCCCCCTATTACACCAACAATATGTTATCATTGACAAGTTATATACATACAAAACTTGTAATGCTGTGTAGATGACAATGTTGTTAATTTGTGTCCTAAATAGATTATTTCCTCGCACTCAAGCCTACACTCATTCTCCCTCAGCATGAGGCCATGTTGCTGAAATCTCCCCAGAACTCCTCTCAGGTGCCTGTAATGTTGTTGGGAGTTGTCACCAAAAGCCAATACATCATCTTGATAGATTTTAACACCTTCGAGACCCTCCAGTACCTTCTCCGTGGCCCTCTGAAATGCCCGGGTGCAGACCAAGCCGTAGGGCATCCTCATGAAGCTAAATACCCCAAAGTGTGCGATAAATGCAGTAAGATCTCTAGACTGCTCTCCTAGTACAATTTGATGATAAGCGGCCCGTGGGGCTATCATGGTGAATACCGTTGCCCCATTTAGTTGTATTAGCATGCCAGAGATGTTTGGTAGAGGAAACACATCTACAACAACCTCCTTGTTCAGGCCCCTTAGATCAACACAAAATCTAATATCTCCCGCAGTCTTTCGAGCCAGGACCACCAGAACCACTCATTCAGATACCTCCACTTCTTCAATAATACCATCCTTTTTTTTAATCTGTCTATCTTATCTTTCCTGGGGTGCCTCATTGCCACGGGAACCCCCGTATCTTACTTACCACTGGCACTGCATTATTTTTCAAGATTATGTCATGGGTGTAACTCTTCAGGCATCCTTAACCGGTCATTAAACACCTCTGGGACTTCTTTCTTCCAAGTCCCACTCCACACATGACCTGTCTCACTTTGGGATACCCCCACCGCACACAACCTTGGGACATTTTGCTTCTCATGTTCTTCATTGTGTGCCTTCCTTCTCAACAGAATCTGCAGTGAACTGTTCAGATATATTACTTCCTAATCCCCTGATGGATCCAACTAATGATGCTGACATCTTTACAGGAAAAGTAGACTTTCCCTGAAGTCATGCGCCCTTTATACTCTGCTTACCCCCAGAGGTGCCCTACCAGTTTGATGGGTTATCCAACATAGGCTAAGGGCCTGATATCAGATTTACACAACTTCACCTTACCAGCCAGTTTCTCCTCAAAGAAGCTCTTTGGAATGAGCATAATCTTTGTTCCTGAATCAAATAGCATTTTAACCTCAATCCCATTCACCAACACATAATCATCCGGTCCACACCCTTTTCTTTGTTCATGCACTTGTAAGATAATTTCACCAACTTGCAAGTCATCATACTTCTCCTCTTCATAATCATCACACAGACCCACTTCCTATACTTTTGTGTTTTTTTTGCAATCTGCCATTTCCTGTATAGTGACCTTCCAAACCACAGGATTTGCACACCACACCCCGTGCCAAGCATTTCTTGTCATTCGACATATGGCCCACCATGTAACATCTGAAGCATTTACCAGAAAACCTTTTCCTTTGAACCTCTTCACCTTTTATTTTCCCCACCATTTGTGCTTGGTCCTTGGCCACACCCACATTCTTCTTCTTAATCACCTCCACATATGCCTATTTTTTTTTAGATACAATCGGCACCTCATCCACTTTAGTATCATCTTTAGGCCAAAGTGCATCTCTTCCCTTTTGTATATCACACTCTAGCATAAATTGATCCATAATATGCTCTTCTACACTCCCTTCAAACTTGCAGGTAGACGCTAGTTTATGCAACTGTGTGACATCATTTTCCACTGATTCTTGTGCTAACTGGACCCGCCTCCCAAAATGGTGGCCCTTCTAAATTGTGCTAACTTTAGGTAGGTATTGTTTATTATGTTTATTTATACACTCCTCAAGTTTACTCGGATCTTCTGCTTCTGTATCGTCTAACTCTGGCAGATGCTCAAACACCTCTTAACCCTCTGGACCTCGACAATGCATAAGCAGGGAAATCTTTCTCTCTGCACTCAATGAAGTCCCACACATTTTTGCTTAATGAGACAATACCTTTTTCCATTTGCCCTTCTTTAACGTAGGCTCTCCTGGTGATACTTAAAAAAAACGGTAGAGGTGCTATTTTTTGCATACTGTTTGTCTATCCAGGCACTAGCTGCCCACAATCTGTGCATTACCGTCTGTACACCAATGTCCGGCCAGTCATGTGAGAGAAAAACACAAAACACTAGTGCCTGAATAGGTACCCGAGGATCACTTCACCGCCTTCCTTTCCAGTATCAAGTATGATACTCGAGGACCAGGGCCAGACTGGCTACCGGGCGTTTTGGCATGCTGCCGAGCTGGGGGCTGATGTCACTGCGATGAGGGCTAATTTCGTTGATGGAGACCTGCGAGCGCTTCGAAATAAACAAAGCAAAACGAATTTCGTTCAGCACACGCAGGTCCCCATCAACAAAATCAGCCCCCAGTTCGGCAGCATGCCAAAAACGCCTGGTAACCAGTCCGGCCCTGTCGAGGACAATCCATAAAATGAGAAGCTTATTCTAATCCACAGTGGCCGTCAGAACCAGATTTCAAGTGGACTCGGCCCTTATCAAAGGGATTGACAGAAGAAAGAAAATGAATCTCCAAGATCCGCTGTCCTTTGGATTCTATCCTACTATCAATCAGGCACCTTAGCAGATGTCAATACCAGTACCCCAATCAAAGATGGCTGCCACTTTTTCCAGCCAATTGCAGAATGAGGAAGACTTTACTCCAATCAGGTCCCCTCTTAAATATTGCAAAACAGCTAATGCACAGTATTTCCTTGAATGAGGATATCGAAGCACAATACAATGGTGAGCACTTGTTTAAATAAAGCTGCTGCACTCCAAAACAGAGTAGGGATTTCATTCCTTAAAATAGCTGGTATGCAGGCTGGAGTGAAAGCGTTCAGTGCTTGCTTGAGAAACCAGCAAGCCAGAGTGCTAGTTGGTTCCGGAGTGTTCAGAAAGCTCCTGACAATGTCACAGCTGCTAGTGGCACGTGCTGCATAGCGTCAGGATGTTGGAGCTGAAAGGAGGTTGTGCACCTTTAAATTCTGAGCATACCTTATATACACAGGACAGCACAGAGTTAGTAATGTGAGCCGATAGGCCACCGATCTGTGGAATGAACAACAATGGTCTGCTCATGGCTTAAGCTGAGTGGTCTGCTCACTGTATAAGCTTACAACACAGTCACTTCCCAACACAGCTTCAGTCTTCAATTGTCCGCTCTGCCCACGGCCTCCAATCTCCACACATCCGCTGCCTCTATAATGTCCAATGCCACCGCCTTCTTTCTCTGTGTTTTGTTACGTGATGCGCTCAATGCATGTCGCACTGCCACCATTTCTTAACACTGATGTTGCTTCAAAGAGAGTTGAGGTGTTGCGATATCCATCCAGATCGTCGCCAATGTAAAAGGTCACTGGACAACTCCTTATATTAAACTCTGTTTACTTGGGTATGATGAGCAACACCTCATCCACCATCAAGCCCCATTCTGCCAACCCTCAACCGCCAGTCTAAGAACCTTGGAAACTGAATTCCACCACCTCATGTTTCAGGTATCATTGGATACCTGGATAAAACAGATAACTTCATATTCGGATCTGCCACAACCCACCTATGTTTAGCATGCACCTGGTTTTCTAAATGAAAATTATCAGCCTTTCATCTTTCACTATTGTTTGCTTTACATGTATCCAAATGACAAGGGGATATTCCACAGACTTGGCCCCTGATGGGGCAGGGATGGGGATCGGGTTTGAAGTCAAATTGAATACCTGTTTTATGTTGACTTCTACAGAACAAGAAATTGCAATAAAGTAATGAAGTGGACACTATCCAGATGAAGTGTGCCCTGTATCAAACTGTGCTTTGAAATGGCTAACAGTGACTGCATAAGAAATCAAGGCCTGCTCTCTGAGGCTGCCCCAACTGTGCTTTTAAAGATCTCCTGAGAATTTCACCTCTAATATTTGCTAGTCAGGAGCAGGAACAGCCAAAGCGACATGTTTCCCTAGAATTTTTCTTTCGCAAGGTTAGTTAGGAGACCTAAAAACAATCCATTGGGACCTCCCAGTTTTCTCTCTGTTTTTTTACTTTTATCTCAGAGCCAAGGTCTTGTGTGTCAAGCAAAGGGAGCGATTCTACATCGCACCTTAAATAAGCCAAGCATCTATGTCTGAATATTAAAAAGCTGATAATATGCTTGGTGTTCTTTTTTCCCTGTCTCGTGGCCTTCACCAGAGGTGGTGTTCTAGCCAGTAGAATGTTTTTCTTGGTGCTGTTGTAAAGGTGTTATCCTGTTGCTGTGGCACACGTCTAAAGCACATGATTTATTACTAGGTAGTACTATGTAGCCTCATTGCTGTCACTGGAAAGAGATATGTATTGACTTTCAGAACTGTATATGACACCATTGTGGAAGCTGTCCCATATTTTCCTGAAGCCTCAATCCGTTAGCACCAGAAGCAAAAGAACATGGGACTTAATGGGGAAGGGGTTGATATCTACTGGATGTGCATATGCAGGTTATCTTGTAATCAGTCAGCTGTGCTTTTGGAAATGACTTGGCATTAGTCCTGTGTATTGATTTCTTGTAATCCTGCTTAGGCAATACAAGATGAGCAAAAGAAAACCAATAACCATTGCCCTGCCAAGGATGCTGTAATACCACAACACTCTATCCTTACCAGAATATCTTTTTTTTTTTTAATTTAGAGTTGATTCACCATTCCCACCACACCCTGCACTGCACTGTGTTAATCATTGCATAAGTATATCTGATAGGGACATTTAGCTGCAGATTCCTTAACTTAGAATATCCTCTAGACGCCAGTCTGGATCTAGAGATTTTTCACCTGTACCGCTGTGCACTAGGGGACGGCGTTGCATGGCTCCGCCCTGATGACCTCCACGGATAGGACATTAGTGGAGCCATATAAGCCCCTCCTGGCGCGCTGACGTCAGTTTTCTTCTTTTCTGTGCCTGCAAAGTGGATTCGGGAGAAGCGTTTCCTCTGGCCTGTTTTCGTTTTTAGGCCTTACTGACGCCTTTTCGCGTCTGGGAACAGTGTGTTGATGCCTTCAGGCTTCAAATTGTGTGAGACCTGTGCGCTTGCAGAGGTCGGTGTCGGATCTGCACGCTATCTGTATGTGGTGCAAGGGTGAGCACCACGACTCTGAAGTGTGCGACGCCTGACGGAAGCTGAAGCTGAAGTCTCTGCGGAAACGTAGGATGAAATTGTTGTCCACCCGGATATCCCATTTGGGTCCAAGTGTTGCTGGTCTCCATTTCAACCTGGGGCTCCTGTCGGGGGCAGGTCTCTGAGTCATTCCAGAGGACGTTGCTCGCCTTCCTCAGGTAAGCACAAGAAGAAGTCACGGCGGCCGGGGGCCTTACGTGGTCGTGACGTAGTTGCCCTTTGCTCCCGGTCTTTACCAGACACAACCCCGCAAATGTCTACCCCCACCGACCCCCATTTCCTGGCGTTAGGGTGACTGGGACCCAGATGAAAGCCTATTACCTGCCTTTATAGGCCATCTTTGGGTCGACCCCTCTCCCTGGTGCATCTTCGGGCCCCACAGAGGTGGTAGGAACTAAGATTGGGAGCTCACCGGGGGATTCACCCTCAGCGCCAATCGAGTACCCTGACTCCGGTCTCAGAGTCGCTGCGATGTTGGGAGTCGGCCCAATGGGGCTTCCCATTCACACTTCGGGTCACAGTCCTCCTAAAGCGTCTGGGCACAGCTCTGTGGGGCTCCCTGCGATGACGTCTGATGAAGCCGCTGCAGGGGACATGTCCTCGAGTCGATGCTGCCCCATTCCACAGTCTCCCATTGCAGTGGGTGTCGGGTCGACGGCAGTCATCTGAGTCTCCTTCAGCGTTCATCGACGTCAATGCGGCGCCTTCTCGTTGTCGTTCGATGCCGACGCCTTCTCTACGTCGTTCGATGCCAGAGATGGGCTTTCCTCCTCCTTTGCTAATGGTGGATGAGGCCCCAGGGGATTCCTCCCCCCCCAGTGTTGCTTACGTGTTCCACAGGACATGTTGTGGAGCATCTACAGGCCCTTGGGCATCCTCGGGCTACAGAGCCTTTGGCTTTTAGTCGACGTGTTAGCCTGCAACCGTCCCCTAATTTTAATCTGCTGTTGCCACCTAGAATGGCCACGGAGGCTAGTGCAGCGTTTGCACGAGTTCGCAAAGCTGCTGACATTTTATAATTCCAGCCTCCCTCTGTCTCTCTACTTCCAATCCCTTGTTGGATCTGCTCCACCAGGGAAACAAGGATGTTGAGCCCTTGCTGCCATTTGGTGCGTCATTGTACGACATTCTCACTGGGATCTGGGTGAGGCCCTCCTCGGGGGACCCTGTGGAACGTACTATTGCACATAGTCATCGCCCGGTTCCAGATGACCCTGTCTGTCCGTCCTTACACCCTAGGGCTAAAGGGCCTGTTGTCCAGGCAGTCTCAGCTTCACTGCTGTCGTCCTCTCCTACGCTACTACCACCTACTAGGGAGTCTCACTGGTAGGAGACATGTGGTAGACAGCTGTTTGCATCCAATGGCTCAGATCTTCTGTCCTTGAACACGTCCTGCATGTTTGCATGGGCTACTTTCGCCATCTGGGACTCAGTTTAGCGCCTCCTTCCCTCTCTTACTGAAGGCCCATAAGCTGACCTTACTCAGGTACTCCAAGAGGGTTGTGAGCTTGCAACATTTTTGATTTGATCAGCCATGGACACCACTGACTCAGTGGGTCGGGCTAAGGCCAGGTTAGTTGATCTGCGTCTCCATGCTTGGATGTGTAATGGCAGTTTTCCTGAAAATGTTCAGGAGCGTGTCTGAGATTTGCCCTTTGATGGGGCCCATCTTTTTGACAGTCATATGGACTCAGTGGTCCAGCGTCTCATGTCTAGCTTCCCGTAATTGACATTGTTTTAAGGCCATTGATGCGGTCTTGTTTGCATTGGTTGCAGTATTGTCACTGCTTTTCTCTGTTTTCCGTCTCTGGGTTCATAGGATGTGACTTACCCTATGTGGGGTATTCGTTGGTTATTGTATAGCCATTCTACCTTACCACGGGAAGTGTTCTGCCTGGGTGGTGTGTGTATAATGTTCCAGGAGCGGTTCTTCCTGAATGATGTAGGTCCTTCCTGCAAGGTCCTCTTAGGATTGTTATCTTATTTCACTCTGGGGAATTTTCCAACAGTTAATGCTGTGGGCTTCTTGCAATATGGTTTTCGCTTCTTCATGCTGTCCCTCCTTTTGTGGGACTTCTCATCTGGTACAACCCACACGGGTAACATAGTTCTCTTTGGAACTTACATGGTGGCGTAGCTCTCTGTTGGTGCTTACATGCTTGTCTTTTATGGTTGGTCCGTAGTTCTCTCCTGCCTCTGAGGATGCAGACTTCCCCAGAGTATTGTTGGGGTTACACCAAGACAGGCTTGTAACGGCGTGTTTAACTCTTAATTTTTTGCCTCTGGCTATCTCTCAAGCGTTTCTCCGTGTTTCTGCCCTCTGTTGCCCATGTTAGCTGTCTCAGCGGTCAGCCAGTGGCTCTTGTGAGCATGTTTTTCTGATCCACTTCTGGAACAGTTTCTTTCCACTCTTAGTTTTGGCACGGTATGTGAGTACACACTAGGTACATTCACAGGCACTCGGTGCCTGCTGGTCCATCTTGCGCCACAGCGTTGGCTGCGTTTTAATCTTTGTGGTATTGTTTGCTCTTCAATCTCTGGTGTTGGGAAGCCCTTATGTCCTTGGTCTTTCCTCTGCTTTTTGCCTTGCAGAGGGTCAAGTCCCTCTGCTCCTGGTCTCTGTCGATGTTATCCTTGGAAGTCTCTCTGTTTTGAGATGCTCATGTTGAATTATACAGTGTCTGTATATGGGTATATATACATGTTTCTGAATATATATATGAATGTAACTTACGGTGTTGTGACATAAATTATATCTTGCTATGTTTCACATTGGTGCCGTTGGTACCTATTGTGCAGGCTGCTGTATTTGTCTTGGGCATAACCTTGAAATTTCACTGGTCTTTCCCAAAAAACAAACGTGTGTGTGTATTTATATCTTTGTATATATGTATATGGACATATGTATGTATATGTATACATATTATATATGCATACATTCTCTCTCTCTCTCTCTCTCTCCCTCCCTCCATCCCTCCCTCTCTTCCTCTCTCCCTCCCTTTCTCCCTCTCTCCCTCCCTCCCCTGCCGGTATCCTTTGACCAATGTACCCTTGTGTATGGTTGGTCATTATGACTACCTGGTAATACATTCTGTGTCTTTCTGCTGCCGCATGTGTGCTGTCGCTGCTCCATTTCATGGGATTTTGCATGTGTGCGGTGTGGCTCCCATGGTCACCACAGTACACCTTGTCTGCATATGTGTGTCCCTATTGTCTACATCCATGTATCTTCATGTACTCATGGTTTTGTATATCGCTACATGGGTGATATCTGTCTCTACACTTGTCACTCTTGGCATCCACTGTTATGCATGCTCATTTTGAACGCTCTGACTCTTTCATGCTGTTTTGTCCTTCCTCTGGGTCTTTTACTTTTTGCAGATCCATGGGATCCTGTGCACAGTTCTGCTTCTAATCCTTCTTACAGAAGCTTATGGATTTTCTTCCACTATGCACTGGCTGTTCTGGATTCTGTGATTTCCCTTCATCCCTTCCTTAAGAGTCTTGTGCTGTCCTTTGACGGACTGTGGTGCCAATGCTTTCCTTGTTTATGCTCCTTTTCAGAGCTTTGGAGGTTTAGTGTCAGTCACTCCTACACTTGCTGGCTCCACCTGTTTTAGTCCATCTTTATTGACGGATTTGTTCTCTTCAGAACTTAGTGGGGTTCAGTCGCAGACCCTCCTCCAAAGGGGTATAGCTTTGGTATCTATTCTAAGTTAAGGAATCTGCGGCTAGATATATCAGATGAACAAGTTACTTACCTTTGGTAACAATGTACCTGGTAGAGACAGAGTCTAGCCGCAGATTCATTAACGCAAACCCATCCTCCCTGCTCTGTGAGGACCTTTTCAGGTTGGGGTCTTACCCATTGGTCTTTTTACCCGTGGTTTCTGTCTTCATGCATGTTAGTTTACTTGAAATCTTTCCCAGGTCAGGATGTTTTATTCTGTTTTACCTGTTGCTTCTCCACCCATTCTCGCTTTGGGTGGTGGGCTCTCTTATCCATCCACGGTCTTGCTCCTTCTTTCTTTTCCAGTGTGGAGATTGGTCATGCCCTTCTTCCTTCCCTTCCCCTGGATACTTTTCTCCATTAGTTTGGGATCTATAATTGTCTATGCTACAAGTCGATTGGTCATATATATAGTATGTATGGTTGCACATTCCCTGTTGTAGAAATGTTGTCAATTGCCATAACAGTCATGTTGTTAAAGGCTCGTTGTCCATTACTATAAATCCATGCGGTTGCAGACTTCTTGTCGTTTACCATAGCATCGATTTCCATTGCTGTTTTGTCTCGTAGTAGGGTATGGTTCTTCGCTTGTGCGAGACTGTTTCTAGGGGCAGGTACTATGCTCTCTCCCCTCAGTACCTTACAGTATGAAGTGTTTTTCTTTGACATGCATTGTGATGTTTCTCATCAATTTATTCTTATTGTCATTGTTGCTTCAACAACTTTTTATCTTTTTTGGCACACTCACAGTTTTAGTAGTGGCTTTGCGTTGTCGCGCGGAAATGTTTCACAGTAGAAAACTGACGTCAGAGCGTCAGGAGGGACTTATATTGCTCCTCTGACGTTGTCCGTGGATGATGTACGCGCGGAGCCATGCGTGCGACACCTTATTCCGACACGCAGAGGTACTGCTGAAAAATCTCAGGATCCAGACTGGCGCCTGGAGGGTATTCTAAGTTAAGGAATCTGAGGCTAGACTTTGTCTCTACCAGATACATCGTTACTGAAGGTAAGTAACTATTTGATTATTCCTTTTTGGTTTTGTCTAAGTGCTTGTGTACTTGACACCAATTTTACTGACCCTGCAAGTTTGATACATTTGGTAATCCAACAACTGCACTATTATGCACATGCATTAATCTTGCCTTGTATCCCAAATGATGAGTGTACTTGTTGGTATCATATCATTTCTAACCCTGGGCGGAGTTGGCGGAGTGGGGCTTCGCGGAGCTACGCGAAGTGGGCGAGAAACTACGCCCACCTCCGCACTCCGCGTAGCCCCACTCCGCAAACACCACTGGCCGCCAGCCCCGCCACCCGCCTCCCTCCCGCCCTCCCTAAATACTTTAAATTAAAGGGGACAAATAATTTAAAATGCACTTACCTTGCCCGCCGCTGCCCGCCGCGTCCCCGGGGCTCGCTATCTTCCGTCTTCCGTCTTCTTTATTAATGCGCATGCGCGGGCGGCCGCCCATGCGCATTAATAAAGAAGACGGAAGACGGAAGATAGCGAGCCCCGGGGACGCGGCGGGCAGCGGCGGGCAAGGTAAGTGCATTTTCAATTATTTGTCTCCTTTAATTTAAAGTATTTAGGGAGGGCGGGAGGGAGGCGGGTGGCGGCCAGCTACGCTCCGTCTGCGGAGCGTGCGTAGTGCCGCCTGGCTCCGCCCGCTCCGCAAAATGCGGAGTAGGCGGCACTACGCACACTCCGTGCACGGAGCGTAGCTGGCCGCCCACCCCTAATCATTTCCCCCCCACAGTGTGGTATCTGTATGCCTGCAAGCAACTTATGTATTTGGGTGATGTCTCTTTTGGGGTATTTGCATCATGCTTGGTCACAGATGAGTCTCTGAGTGATGTGCATCTGCACTTACTTATTCCCTAGCCCGCCCTATTTTAATCTCTTATGGTTTGAACTATACCTGCAGGCAACCAAGCGCCAAGAAACCGCGTGGTAGAAGCGCGCTATACAAATGTTTTTAAATTCAAATTCAAATTCAAATTACAGTTGGGACGTTCCAATTTTGCTGACTTTGCTGGAGAGAAGCAATGTTGCCTGGAGATCAGAGTTTAAAACCACCTTGTTTGCCATAATAGCTATCTATAAATAATTGGTGCTGTAGAGCTGCAACTATAATCCACTTCTCTTTCAAGTTTCTTATCACAAAGGGTCTTATTAATATCCTCAGGCTTCATATGTAGCTACATGCAGGCATTGTATTCTGATCCACCCATTTTCTGTTCTGGATAATATTTTTAAGGTTTGAAAAGGAGGAGAGGTTCCACAAGCGAGTCCTCAAAAGTTATTTTAGCACCTACATTGTCTACAGAGAATATTCAGGATGGGCAGGCAACTCTTTGTAGGCTTTTCTAGAGGCTTATTATTATAACATCATCACAAAAGAAACCATCTCAAGATAGTGTTTGCATAAACATGCTAGGTGTTTGCATCGGGTGTGATCACATGGATAATTACTCCCCCTTATACTGATGCTTAAGACTTAATGAAGGCTTTTGACTGTGACACATGGATACATGGACTTCTCTAGGTATAGTCACTAAGTATTGCGGTCTCAACACCTCTTGTGGAGCCCATGCCCTAAGTGACCCGGCCACACTGCAGCATTCGCTGTCAGACAGTTTTCTGTAGCCCTAGATTCTTCCCTAGTCTTTCAGTAGCGGATTAATCTGTGAGACGAAAGAATAAGTTGCCCATGTTTTTTCCTTAATTCTACTGTCCACGGATGCAGTGCTTCCAGAGTGAACGCTCGAGGTGGCATGGTTATATACATCGAGTTTTCAGTTGTCAGTTTCATGGTTTGGACTTGTAGAAACCTTGTCTGAACTGAGATATGAGTCATAAGTAGCTCTTTTATAAAGGGGGGGAAATAGTTTCTTGATCCAGTATAATAATTGCTTTGATTCTGGAGTATACCAGATCTGCTCTGTAGCACACCGTTAGCTGCGTAAAGCATTCCGAAATGACTTGTGCTATCTTTCCTTTGATGATGAAACTTTGGGAGGAGACAGTTAATAAGAAGGTATGTTTAGAGAAACTGCCTCAGTTACTACCTGTATATTCACCAATATGAATCAAATTAAAAGATCAACCTAACTGTTAAGAGTGTTCCATTCAAGTCAGTTGTAACTGTGAAATCCACTGCATTTTGGCACTAGGCTAATCAGGTTTGCTAGTTTGCAGGTTTTGTAGAAGCAGTTTAGCATACACATAATGTTGACTTATAGGCGAATGCTAGTCCCACTGTAACCCCTCTCTGGCTCTTGAGAAAACGCCCAACACCCCTGCACGGATACCGTCTAGTCACTAGTCTGCCTCAGAAGCATATACCGACCTAGCAAGGGGAGCAATAATGCCATTCATATATATAAACGAGGAGAGCACACCCTCTTCCCAGCCCAACGACTGCTCTCCAAGATGGAGCTTGTATCATCATGCACAAAACGTGAGTAATCTGAATAAACCAGCAGGCTGTTTTTGAGCCGCAGTTTGATTTGCATTGGGCTGGGGGGGTGGTAAACAATACCAAATGAAGATGTCGATAGATAAAGAAACAACGCAGTTGAAGGGCAAGCAACGGTAATGTGTGGTGCAGAACTCGCCTTCTGACCAGGGCTCCTAGGAATAGCAACAGCACGCCTGAGGTGTAGTAGCAGAGACACCTGCTGGGGGACCAAGAGCCTTATTCTCACCACCCCTAGGCGATAATATTTGATCTTTGGACATGGTTGGCAAGCCCAACCTCCACCCACAATTCCTCCGTGCCACTCTGCCCCCCATGAGGAAGGGCAGACCCATGGCTTAAATATAGAGAAGGAAGTTCACCCACAGCAGTGTTAGGAGGGTGGTTGACCTGGTTGAGAAGATGAGGTTTAAAAATATTCTGGTGATTCTAGTGTCATTGGGCACTGAGAAAGCCTACATTTTAGGGCTATATTGTTTAAGCTAGCTCTGTTTGCTGATTATTTTTGTAGACCCTCGCCTGCACAGATTGGATAATTAAATGTCATTTAGGATGTAGCAAGTTGTAAAATTAATATGGGGAAGTCTGAAATATTAAACCGGACTCTCCGTGAGAAGGTGGTCACTTTGTGAGAGCGATAGCACTTCCAGTGGGACACAAACTCCATTAAATACTTGTGAGTAAAGATTACACCATCATTGACTGGCTTATTCAAAGCTAACTATCGTTTACTTCTTGCAGTCATATGTAGCAACCTATGTCCCTCTCCTTTTTCCTGGATAGACAAGATTAACGCTGAAATTATGCTACTTACCTAGGGTACTAGATCTGCATCTTGCAAATTATGGTTAAACCTCCCTTTTTGACTCTCTTCACAGCCCGGCACACCAAGTTATATGGCATAGATTTCACAACAGTTGCCTTTGAAGGTTATGCAAAGGACAAGATGGGAGGGGAGGGGGGTTGGTCGTTCCAGTTTTTTGAGCATACTATCATGCCGTGCAACTGAGAATATTGACTGATGAAACTAACTATAGACAAAATTTGGTCACATTTGGAGAAGGCTCTGATTGGCCGATGTAAGTAGGATGTGGTTTGGTTTATCAAGGCATTAGGCATAGAGGTCCTATATCTAAGCTTGCCAGTATGACCTCTTAGCCATTAAATTGAATCACATGACTTTCCCTTCACCATTCACTTTGATTCACCCCGATCCTTCTTTACGGGCCCTTGATAAACTGAGAAAATTAAGTTGTAGGACTATTTCATATGTTTCACAATTGTAAAATTAAGCCCTTTTTGAGATGGCTCTTAATCGCTTTTGGTCCACAGTGCTCGTGTAATCAAGCAAGTGACTGGCTTCTCAGAGATATTGATGTTGGAGTCCAGCCTTATGGAGAAGGTTCACTATCACAGACTACGCACTGATATGGTGGTGTCGACGAGAAAAAAAGCTTATAAAACCATGTAGTAGAAAAGGTTCAAGGCCACGACCAAGAGTACAGAAAGAGACTGCAATAAACTGAAGATGGGGCACAGGGGTGACACATGAATAGTTCAGATGCTGCACATCCTCGGTGGAATGAAGCATACACAGAGCTGCACGCCGCCGTCTAGTGGCACGTGAGAGCACTGCTATGAGAATTTTAAGATCCAGATTAACTATCAATATATGTTCTGTAATCCTCATCAATGTCCTCATAATCCTCAAATATCTAAGGAAGTGCTTTAGTGAAATCTATCTCTGCTGCTCTCTTTGTTCATACACGATGTCAATAGATCCTGTCTCTCCTCTGTCTTACACAGGTAGCTTGAGACAGTGCTGCTTCTCCACACTTTGTGTACTTTTGATTTTGGCTTTCATACAAAGATCTACTTTTCCATTGTTCTTATTTTTTAATTTTTATCGTTTTCAAATATGATGTATTCAGGAACAGTTGAATCCCAAGAATAGCTCTTTAGGCCCTTAGTCTCTGATTGCTACTCTGTGCCACCCTCTGCAGTCAGTTTATACTAATTTGTATGCGTTTAATCACTGGTTTATGACCTTTGGGCCTTTAAACACTTGCCATGTGTACTTGCGCAGGGAATTTGCCCTATTTGCCCTATTCGCCTTCAATCCAGGTTTTAATTTCGCAAATACCACCTTCCTAAATAGAGCAAATAAGTTATTTTTTGTTTCCGTAGGCGGGGATATCCTGTTGTTACTTTTACGTAGCCAACTATATTTAGCCTATTCAATAATTTATTAGACAGTGGACTATGAATTTGGAAGAGCAAACATAAATGTTGCTATGTCGGAGCAGGAAAGTAACTCATTCACAGCAATATTGTTCTGTAGTAGGGGATCTCTAGTGAATAGTCCCGCTCATGAGCGTGGACCCCGGAGCAATCAAAAATAATCTCTTAAGGTGTCTAAAAATGCGGAACTGCACAGACACTTAAGAGAGAACTTAACAGATAATGCAGCCTATATAAACAGGCTACACTGTCCAGTACTTCAACTAGAAATTCCACCAAAAATCCACAAACAGCAAAGTCTGTCCAGATTTCCCTTGCTTCAGCAGCAAAAACCCTCTGGAATGATAGAGAGGAAGACATGGACAGACAAGCCCCATAGGCTGCCATTATGTGGCTCAAAACAGGATACTGTGCCTTTAAGAGAACTTTCCAGAACTTCACAGTATCCCAGAATGCAATGCAGGTCCCTTTTACTTTCAGTTCTTTTTTCCGGCTCCTGCAAGCAGGACCCTGGAGCATTGAGCTCTCCCTTTTCAAGGGTTTATTGGTGATTGTTCACTTTTGTTCAAGTTTTGAGTGCTTTTCTAAAGTACTTTTGTGCCTTTCTTCTGGTTAATCCTTTGGTGCACTCTTTTTATTGTCAATATGCCTGCATTATTTGACAAATGTCCAGAGTGCTCCAGGAAGAAGGCCAAATCGGATCCTCATGAGGTGTGTATCCTCTGCCTTCCCTCTTCCCATGTCCCAGAGGAGTGTTTTATTTGTCAAGGCTTCTCTGGCAGGACCATGAAGGATAGAAAGAAGATCAGGCTTCAAGGCCTTGAGGAAAGAAGATTGAAGGCGCAAGGTGGGTCTGGAGGGGCTTCCTCTGCCCGTGCTGAGGCCTCTGGGGGGCTCCCCAGGGGCAGGAAGACCAGCAAGCGTCCCCATTCTCCGTCTGGGTCGATTGCACCGACTACGGCGTCGAGAGGGATGACTACAGTGTGTTCCCCGTCTCCCCAGGGCTCTGGGTCGAGGCGACGTCGACGCTCAACGTCTAAGGATCAGAACAGACCGCCGTCGAAGTCTCCTGTGACGATTTCGTCGTCATCCTCGTCTGAGTCGTTGTCGAGTGATCGACGTCGAAAGGCCCGGCGTCTGCGCTCGCCGTCGAGGCGATACCGCCGTTCGCCGTCGGCGAAAAGGAGAAGGTCGTCGTCCATGGGATCCTCGTCGTCGAAGAGAAGATCGCCGTCGAGGCACAGATCGCCGTCGAGGCACAGATCGCCGTCGAGGCGAAGGAGGTCGCCGTCGAGGCACAGATCGCCGTCGAGGCAAGGATCGCCGTCAAGGCACAGATCGCCGTTGAGGCGAAGGAGGTCGCCGTCGAGGCACAGATCCCAGTCGAGGCGAAAGAGATCGCCGTTGAGGCGAAGGAGATCGACGTCGAGGCGAAGGAGGTCGCCGTCGAGGCGAAGGCATTCGCCGTCGAGGAAAAGACGCTCGCCGTCGAGGGACCGACGCTCGCCGTCCGGTCGCCGTTTTTCGACGCCGAAGAGACGTAGAAGGAGGTCTGGCACCATGGGAGGTTCGCCAACGTCCCAGGCTGGTAAGGAAGGCGGATCACCGGGTTCGGTGTACTCCATGGTGTATACCCCGACACAGAGGCCGGTTACACCCCGCCTCCATTGCCGAGGGGGCTCCCTCTGCGGGCCCCTACTCCTCCGCCGCTATCACCACTTACTCAATCTCTACCTCCACCTCAGATGCCAGCAAACAAGCCGCTCCAGTCCCTCCGAGGTCGATCTCACTGCCCAGATTTCCGACTCCTCCCAAGGGGACCCCTCAGCCGAGGGCCCCGGCCAAACCCAAGTCGCCCGCCCCGGTGGAACCGGCGGATCGGCCGAAGCCAAGGAGGTCATGATCCCGCTCCGGACGGAGGGGGAGATCGAGGAGTCGGCATAGATCCTCCCCCAGGTCAAGACGGCGCCATTGGAGGGGCGAATCACGGTCCTGCACGAACTCCTCAAGGTCCAGGACCAGGACCTATTTACCGACCTTGTCGGAATCCCCGGGGACAAGGGTGTCTGCGGTGGACGACATCAGCAGGTTCTAGGATGTTCTCCTGAGGGGGGCAGCGAAATTGGGGATCACTGTGACTGCTCCAACACCCACAACGTCAGTGATCTTTGAGACGCTTCACAAGAAGCATTTGTCTCGCCCTTTGCTACCACTGGTGCCTGGGTTGGTAGAGCCCGCGGAGGAGCTGTTCCTCATGCCAGCAGTGGCGAAAGCCGCTCCCTCCCAACTTCTGAAGAAGTACAGGGCCCCGGATTCGGACCCGGCTTTTCTACGGATGGACACGGTTCCGGACTCTGTTATAGTGACGGCGGCCAGGAAGCTTCATTCTACCTCCCAGTCTTCAACCGTACCACCTGACAACAAAAGCTGATGGATCGACTCAGCTGGCTGGAAAGCTTGTGGGACGGCATCCACGGCCATGAAGGCCTCCAGCGATGCGGCTTAGCTAGGGCAGTATGACCGTGCCCTGTGGGAATCCCTTCAGCAGTTCACGGAACTCCTGCCAAGAGATAAGAGGGAGGACTTCCAGGAGATCCTCAAGGAGGGGATGCTGGTTTCGAACCAGGTCATCAGCGCGGCTGCGGATGTCTCTCTTTTGGCTGCCCATGGGTACTGTCATGGGATCAACCAGCAACGCCATGCTTGGCTCAGGCTCACATCACTCAAGCCGGAGGCCCAGCAGCGGGCGGCCAATCTGCCCTTCTCAGGGGAAACATTATTCGGCAAGCATGCCGACGATGAGATGGCTCGCATGAAGGCGGAGGCAGAGACCCTGGCGGCTGTGGGCTTGGAGAAGCCCAAAGAAAAGAAGGCCTACCGACCGTTCCAGAGACGGTTCGGTGCACAGGGCAGAGGAAGAGGACAGACTTCGGGACAGCAGCAGCAACAACAGCAGCAGTTCCGGAGACCCTTCCAAAAGCGACAGAAGGGTAGAGGGGCCAAGCAGTCCTCCACAGCGAACAAGGGCCCGGCTGGGTCGCGACCCTGAGCGGTTACTTCCCCTACATCCGTTACCCACTCCGGTGGGGGGAAGCATTCAATTTTTTCTGGCAGAGTGGAGAAAAATTACTCTGGACAAGTGGGTGCTGAATATTGTTTGCAATCGATACAGTCTTCGGTTCACCAGCCCGCCTCCATCACTTCCTCTGGTCAGCTTGCGGTTTTAACTGCGAGAGCTCCAGGCTGAGGCCGATATCCTGTTAAGGAAAAGGGCGATAGAAGACGTACCTCTGTCTCAAAGAGGAAGAGGTCTGTACTCCCAGTTTTTCCTGGTTCGCAAGAAGGACAAGAACGAGTTCAGGCCCATTCTGGATTTGCGACAGGCAAACAAGTGGATTCGCAGAGAGAAGTTCCGCATGCTGTCGTTGCATCAGATTTATCCTCCGTTTCAACAGGGAAGACTGGCTTTGTGCTATAGACCTACAAGATGCGTACTTCCATGTGCCCCATTCACACAAAAACAGGAAGTTCCTGCAATTCCAAGTCGACGCAAATCATTATCCATGATGCCATTCGGACTGAAGTCTGCGCCCAGAACATTCTCGAAGTGCATGGCAGTGGTAGCAGCACACCTAAGGAAGAACAAGGTGTTTGTCTACCGGTACCTGGACGATTGGTTGATCAAGGCCTCCTCCTTCTCGGAAGCTCCAGCACACTTCCAGAAGACGTGCGTTCTCTTGAACAAGCTGGGGTTGCACATCAACATGTCCAAGTCTGTCCCGACTCCGGTCCAGTGCATTCAGTACTTGAGAGCCACCATCAATACGCTGTCAGCAAGCGTGTCTCCTTCGGAGGAGCGGCAATTATCACTCCATCGGAAGGCTCAGGCTCTTATGACCACTCTATCTACAACAGTGAGGACTGTGTCTTCTCTACTGGGATCGATGGCCTCTTGCATCTTCCTAACGCCACACGCACGTCTGCACATGAGACTGTTGCAGGAGTGCTTGGAGGATCAGTGGGAACAGAGGAAAGGGACTTGGGATGACAAGATACGACTGTATCTGCATGCTCTTCAGTCTCTGAAGTGGTGGTGTTCAGCGGAGAATCTCCTCAGAGGGGTTCCCTTCCACAAGGACATTCCCACTCAGACGATCGTGACGGATGCGTCTCTCCACGGATGGGGAGCACACTCCGGAGACTTACAGATTCAAGGGACGTGGTCTCCGTCGGAGTCCACGTAGCACATCAATTTCCTGGAACTCAGAGCTGTTCACTTGGCACTGAAGGCCTTTCATCCGTCCTTTCAGACCAACTCTCTGCTTGTACGGACGGACAATACGACCCCGATGTATTACCTCAACAAGCAGGGGGGTTCGAGATCACGCACGCTGTTGCAGGAGGTGCAGGCGATCTGGCACTGGCTTCTGGCCAGAGGACTGACGATAATGGCTACCCATCTGCCAGGTGTGCAGAATGTTCAGGCTGACGCACTGCGCAGACTGATTCAGGAAAACCACGAATGGGTCATAAACGACAATGTACTAGGAGAAGTCTTCGCAAGGTGGGGGACTCCAGACATAGATCTGTTCGCCACCGCCGAAAACAGCAAATGCTGAGACTTCGCCTCCAGGTACTACCAGCAGGGGACGCTGGGGAACGCGCTATGGATCAACTGGTCGAACAGCTTTCTGTACGCTTTTCCACCCATTCCCCTGATTCCGGCGGTGCTCATCAAGCTGTCCCAGTCCAGGGCGCGGATGATCCTGATAGCCCCGGAATGTCCCAGGCAGTTGTGGTTCACGGACCTGCTTCCTCACATTCAGCTGCCGTGCAGGCCAGACCTTCTCACGAAGTTTGGGGGGCAGATGTTGCACCCCAACCTCTCGTCTTTGAGGTTGGCGGCATGGCTCCTGAGATAGTGCAATATGGCCATTTGAATCTACCTGAAGATTGCATGGACATACTGAAGGAGGCTAAGCGACCTTCCACTCGGACTTCCTATGCTTACAAGTGGAAGAGATTTTGCATCTGGTGCAAGTCCAAGAATTATGACCCGACGACTTGCAAGGAAGATGTCATCCTTCCGTATCTTCTGCATCTGGCGCGATCTGGCCTTAATGTCCATTCCATTAAGGTTCATCTTGCTGCGCTGACTGCCTACAGGAAATGCCCTTCACAGACTTCTTTCTTCCAGATCCCTGTGATCAAGGATTTTTTGGAAGGCTTGAAGAAAGTGTTCCCTCCTGTCCGGCTTCCTTCGCCTTCATGGGAATTAAATGTTGTGCTGTCCAGTTTGATGAAGGAGCCTTTTGAACCTATTCATAAGGCTTCGTTGTAGCACCTGTCCTGGAAGGCGGCGTTCCTCGTGGCCATTACATCGGCCCGCAGGGTGAGTGAAATTCAGGCGTTGTGTTGCCAAGAACCTTGTACTGTATTTCATGCTGCTAAGGTTGTTATGCGTACTCACCCTAAATTTCTTCCCAAGGTTATTTCTGATTTTCATGTCAACCAGACTATAACTTTGCCTATGTTTTTTCAGAATCCTTCATCTCCAGCGGAAAGGTCTTTACATTCCCTTGATGTTAGGAGGGTGTTGAAATTTTATCTGGATAAGACCGAAGATATTCGTAGGTCAGACCAATTGTTCATCAATTATGGATCAGTCAGGACGGGTCTTGCTACCTCTAAGCAGTCCATCTCTAGGTGGATTGTGTCCTGCATACAACTATGTTATCAAAAAGCTAATAAGACCTTAGAGGGTAAACCTAAGGCTCATTCCACCAGGGGAAAAGCTGCCACGACGGCTTTGCTCCGTGATGTTCCAAATCTAGAAATCTGCAAGGCCGCCACTTGGAAGTCGGTCCATACCTTTGCTAAGCATTACTGCCTGGACACTGATGGCAGGGCAGACGCTCAGGTTGGGCAGGCTTCGCTGCGAAATCTGTTTGCACAATAGTGGTGTTATTTCTCGTTTCTCCACCGCCGCTTTGGTGTGGGGATGGGCTTGCCATTCTATTCACTAGATTATGACAGAGATCCCCTACTACAGAAGGAGTAGTTTCTGTCCTGTAACTCCAGTTCTGTAGTAGGGGTATCTATGTAATAGTCATAAGCACCCACCCGCCTCCCTGGTGGAGAGAGATATTCATGTAAGGAATGCTACAGGTCTGGCGAGTTACGCCTTCAAAAAGAACTGAAAGTAAAAGGGACCTGCAGTGCATTCTGGGATACTGTGAAGTTCTGGAAAGTTCTCTTAAAGGCACAGTATCCTGTTTTGAGCCACATAATGGCAGCCTACGGGGCTTGTCGGTCCATGTCTTCCCCTCTATCATTCCAGAGGGTTTTTGCTGCTGAAGCAAGGGAAATCTGGACAGACTTTGCTGTTTATGGATTTTTGGTGGAATTTCTAGTTGAAGTACTGGACAGTGTAGCCTGGGGAGGTGTTTGCTGAAGCGGGAGGTGTTCTCAGCGGACAGAGAACTGACCATTACCTTGTGCCTTGTGCTCCTGGGTCCGAGCGTTCCTCCAGCCCCGCCATTCCCGCCATTACCGCCGCTTCCAGGACATCGCAGCGCGGCCATCGGGAGAAGGAACTACATCCCCCAAGATCCCTAGCGGCTGGACGCCGCAAGCAGCCAATCAGTGTGCGCCCGGAGGCGCTGATAAGGAAGGTCTGCCCCCCGCTACGCGGGAGCGCGCGGGCAGCGCCGGGCGAAGCCCGGGCAAAGGGCGGGCCCTCTGTGGCCCTCAGAGGCACTAGGAGGACGGGACGGGCCACCACTCTTGGCTCCAGCTTTGGTGAAGGTACAGTCAAGCTCCTTTTCTTCCATCCCTATTGCCTTGAACTGCTTATAGCTGTCACCAGGATAACTGGATTCAGTCACCCAACTTCAATGTCCATCTGGGAAGAGCTGAATGCCCTTTGTGGCACACACTATATCCCGGATGCTCTATCCCCCCCCATAGTGTCTCGAGACACTGCTCAAGCTATCTGCTCCCCCCAGGCTTCCTCCGTTACAACCCTCCCTCCATCTAATAAATGCAGCTCCTCTGTACCCGGACCCAGTACAGCCTCATCACCAGTGGATAAGGCTGAGTCTCGATCCCCCCTACAATCGACTCTTCTGGCCCAAATCGAGCGACTGCTTGATACTGCTCTCTCTCCACTGGTTGCTAAAATAAATGATTTGGGAGATAGACTGTGCAGGATTGAAAAAACGGTAGCACAGTCATACCCACCGACTAGAAACACTGTAACTCCCATACGCTCTTCCCCCACTAATACCCACAAAAGGCCTACGGACAATGCACCCAGGATATTGCAAACATGTGACTCCCCTGTTACACCACCTATCTAAAGTGATCACAATATCACCCGTATTCACGATCATGCCCCACAAAGAGCTCCTGTGATCGCACTAGATAGAAGATATTGCATCGATTTCCCCCCCTAGCAGCCCCATATGTCACCATTCTCTCTGGGGTCCCTGCTCTCAGACCAGGAAAACGTGAACTGCATCGGGACCTACTGAACAAAGCCATTTTTTGCCTCCAAAACAATAGACCATTACCTTCCTTGCTAGACGGTGGGATACAGAGCGTCAGAAGGGTGGGGTGGCTTAGTCATCTGCCCAAAAATGTTCCGGGGGACTTGATTCTGGTTAGGTTTAAGGACAGGAACACTGCCCCCTACTTGCGATCTATCCAGCCAAAACTTGGAGATGGCTCCATTCGTATTTGGGACCTCCATGACTTTTACCCTGGTCCTCGAGCACCGAATCACAACAACAGCGGGTGAAAAAGGGGGATTCTGTGTATTTTGGGGTTTTTATTTAGAACTGCTTACATGCTAAACTAGTTTTAGTTGGGTCTTAACTCATTTTTCTTTTAACTAGGCAATGTTATGTTGAGTTATTTTTTACTTGTATGTATTTTATTGTGTTGCTTTTATGGCTCAACGCCGAATAAAGCTTATTTGATGATGATAAGCAATAAAGTTTAGTGAGAATCATGAGGATATTGGGTACCAAGAGTAACAAAGTCATTGTCCGGAAGCATAGAGTTTGGTATGATACAATCATTGACAACGGTGCATTTTCTATGAATGTGCTGCTCTGGGGAAGGCTTTAGTGCAATGGGGTGGGGTTGTTGGGTTATGGTTTCTTTTATGGTTTTTCATCTGTATTGCTCTCCATTTTTCCTTGATTTGCTTTTGTCAAAGTCAGTCATGATGATGTACGCTTATTATGCAGAAGTTTCTGGGTTACAGAGCTCTGCTTCAAATTTGCTATTTGACAAATAAAATCAGTTTTTGTTTTTTTAAATGAGCTTGGTTGAACACAGGCTAAAAACTGAAATTGATTCCCACATTGTGCAGTGTACCATTCCGTTTCTTCTACAGCAACATTGCAGTTTTCACTCCAGTGACCTAAGAGCAATTTCCTATTGTAAAAGTGATGAACATGTTCGCGAACAGCACACTGTATACTTAGATTCAGTTTGTATCCTGCATTCGTAACAGGCTTTCTCTTATTTGTGTTCCTTCACAGATGTTCAGAAAAACCTTGGTTAAAATGTTTGAAAGCAAAGGGTTAGACTGCGTTTTCCTTGAGACAAATCTAGACACAAAAAAACGGTTTCATATGGTGTACGAGTGCATTCCGCTGCCCAAGGAAATAGGAGATATGGCTCCCATTTATTTCAAGGTATGTGGAAATCTGTTGCTTTGTTTATTTGGCAATTTATGTACAATGTTCTTTTGAATTTCACGTTGCTCTGCGTTTTCACAGTGGTGGTAATAGGTTGCTCGCTTGCAGGGTCTGCAGTAAATACGTTTTGGCTATATAAGTGACTCAGTGGTTAATTTGTGCTTCAGTCGTATGACTGTATAAATCTGAAAGAAAGAGGTTAGTATTAGATTCCTTACCTTAGAATATCCCCAGGCGTCAGACTGGATCTGGAAACTTTTGCGTAGCAGTACCCCTGCGCGTCGGTAGGCGTCGCCGGAGTACTTAGACGCCGCCTTCGCTCGCTGACGTCAGTTCTTCTTTTTTCTGCACTAGCTAAGCGCAGATCCGGAGAAGTAGTACCCTTTTAGTCATTTTTTGACTAAAACTTTGATCTTTTTGATCTGTTTTTCGAGCCGATTGACTCCGACGGTGCCGGTAGGGATGCCCGGGTTCAAACCCTGCTCCAAGTGCAGCCGATTGATGTCGGTTACCGACCCCCATCGCCGGTGTCTTCAGTGTCTAGGCCTCGACCACGACGACCGAACCTGCTCCGACTGCCGGGCCCTGATCTCTAAGGCTAGGCGAGAGCGGTCCCACAAGCGACTTGAGCTCCGGCAGTCGGCCCTGCGCCGTTCGAGGTCCCGGTCCCACAGTCGGCACCGGTCTTCGGGATCAAGATCCTCAGGTAAGAGGCATGAGAGGCCGGAAAGGCGTCATCGCTCTTCCGACCCACCCTGACGCTCGCGCGACACCACCCACGCGGCTCCGACGGAGTGGCGAGCGTCGCAACCTGCCCCATACCTTCCGGTCCCTGGGCATGGGTGACGAGGAGGATTGGGAGGGGTCTGAGGACCCTCTGACACAGGAGTGTCAGTCCCAGCAGGACTGGACAGGTGAGCTTGGGACTGCCAGTGGACTGGACAACTCGCCAGACACTGGTTTTGTCTCCCCTCCCACCGTTGCTACGGAGGAGGGGGCTGCCTACAGTGTGGTCGGCCAAGGCCTTGGGCCTGGAACTCCTCGTCGTGGCCGTGAGGACTAACCTCCTCACTGAGGTCCTTAAACCGCAGTCAAGCTCGGCTGAGCCTCTGCTGCCGTTTAAGGAGGCCTTGTCAGACGTTCTTTTGGGCACGTGGTCCAAGCCTGCTACAGGTCAGCCTGTAGATAGGAACGTGGCCAGACGCCACCGCCCGGCTCCAGGCGACCCTTGCTTCCTGTCCACCCACCCCAACCCCGAGAGCCTGGTCATCCAGGCCTCCAACTCCCGACGGCCCCGCCCGGTTGGGAATCCAAGAGGTACGAGCAATACAGTAAGAAAGTATTCTCCTCCCTGAGTTTGGGAATGCGGTTCGTCAACTCCGCGTGCCTCTTGGGCCGCTACACCCACTCTCTGTGGGACACGGACACGGTCGCGGATGTGCTGCCACAATGTCCGGCGGAGGTCCAGACTAAACTCGCCCAAGCCCTTGCGGAGGTCGAGATGCAGCTGGGTTTTCAATCCGGTGTGGGCTGGATACCACCGACTCACTGGGCAGAGCGATGGCAAAGACAGTGTCGATTTGTCGCCACGCCTGGTTGAGGTCCGCCAACTTTTCGGCCGATGTCCAGAACACTCTTATGGACATGCCGTTCGATGGCCGTCACCTTTTCGGCGACAAGGCAGACCATGCGCTTGAGCGCTTTAAGGACTCCAGAGCTACGGCCAAGTCCTTGGGCCTCTTGGCCCCGCGCCAGAAAACGGGTGCCTTTCGCTCCTATCGTGGCCAAGGAAGGGGCACTCCCACACGTGCTGCCAGCCACTCACCACAGACTAACATCCAACGCGGTAGCAGCCGTGGAAACCGCTGTGGCGGTGGTCGGGGACAACCGTGAGGCCAGTCCACACCTTCCCCCGCAGCACTCACCTCTAAAGTCTCCTAGTCCGTGCTTTCAGGCCCATGTGACGCCAGTGGGGGGCAGGGTTCGCCATCACCACTTCCACTGGCGCACTGTCAGTTCGGACAGGTGGGTGTTGCAAATTGTCCGATGGGATTACTCCCTCCCCTTCGAGACTACCCCTCCAGCCATGTCACCGCAATACCGCCGCGTGCCGGGGGACCACTTGCAACTTCTGCAAGAGGAAGTTACGGCCCTCTTGACCAAGGGGGCCATCGAGCGCGTTCCTGGGCCGGAAGTAGGGTGTGGTTGTTACTCTCACTACTTTCTGGTACCCAAGAAGGTCAAAGGGGGCCTACGCCCTATCTTGGACGTATGAAAAGTCAACGGCTTCCTCCGGAAAGTGAAGTTCAAGATGCTGGCACTGGCTCAGGTCTTAGCTCCCCTGGACCCTGGAGATTGGATGGTAGCGTTGGACTTGCAGGACGCTTATTTCCACATTCCTGTCCTGCCGGCCTACCGGCGCTACCTGCAGTTCACGGTAGGCCACGAGCACTTTCAGTTTACCGTGCTCCCCTTCGGCCTTATTAGCGACCCATGGACGTTCACGAAGGTGATGGCGGTGGTCGTAGCTCATCTGCGCGGGTTAGGGGTTTCAGTCTTCCCCTACCTCGACGACTGGTTGTTTAAGGCGGGCTCGCCCCAGACAATCGTCAGCCACCTCCAGAAATCGGCAGACCTCCTGCACCAGCTGGGGTTTTCCATCAATGTGCTGAAGTCACACCTGTGTCCCTTTCAGAAGCTCCTCTTCATCGGAGCGGTTCTCGACTCGGCGCGGTTTCAGGTTTATCCTCCCGAACAGCGGGTTCGGGATATTCAGGCTCTGATTCCAATCTTTCAGCCTTTATCCCGGGACTCGGTCAGGTTGACGCTGTGGCTTCTGGGGCTGATGGCCTTCTGGTTCCTTCTGGTACATCCCGCCCGGTGGCGGATGCGGGCTCTGCAGTGGGACTTGAAGTTTCAGTGGGCCCAGCATCAGGGCAACCTGTCCGACCATGTCCTGATCTCGGAGGGCACTGCGAGACAGCTGCAGTGGTGGCTCACGCTCCGCGATTGGGTCAGCGGCAGGTCCTTCTCCTTACCCCAACCGGAGCACTTAGTTGTGACGGACGCGTCCCTCCTAGGTTGGGGAGGCCACATGGGAGAGGCGGAGGTCAGAGGCCTCTGGTCTCCGGCGGAGTCCCGGCTCCATATCAACCTTCTGGAGCTGAGGGCGATTAGTCTAGCACTGAAGGCATTCCTCCCCTCTGTCCGGGGGAGTGTAGTACAGGTGTTCACGGACAACACCACCGCCATGTGGTACTCCAACAAACAGGGCGGGTGGGGTCGTGGATCCTCTGCCAGGATGCTCTGCGCCTCTGGCAGTGGCTGGAACATCAGGGCGTGACCCTGGTGGTTCAACGCCTGGCAGGTTCTCTAAACGCCAGGGCGGACGATGCATGATGGATCACGAATGGCCTCTGAACTCGGATGTGGCACCCGGCCTCTTTCTGCAATGGGGAGAGCCTTGGTTAGATCTATTCGCCACAGAAGAGAACGCGCAATGTCATCAATTCTGCACGTTGGAATTTCCAAGGCGGCACTCGCTCGGAGACGCTTTTCGTCGCGAGTGGAGTTGCGGTCTGTTGTACGCCTTTCCGCCTATACCACTTCTGCCCAGAGTGCTAAAGAAGATCAAGCGTGACCGGGCCCAAGTTATCCGTGTGGCTCCGGACTGGGCACGAAGGTACTGGTATCCCGAGCTACTCAGTATGTCTGTCGGTCCCCCGGTTCGTATGCCTCTTCAGGAGGACCTTCTGTCGCAGCAGCAGGGGACGGTCCTCCACCCGAACCTGTCCAGTCTCCACCTACATGCTTGGAGATTGAGCGGCGACAGTTGAGGCCATTTGACTTGCCTCCTGAAGTCTGTACTGTGATTCTGGCAGCCAGGCGTCCATCCACAAAGTTGGTATACGCCTGCAGGTGGAACAGATTTGTGGCATGGTGCACAGCAAAGGCTGTGGATCCTCCCTCTGCCCCTCTTTCTGAGGTTCTTCTCTTCCTTCTTTTTCTTGCCAAGCAGGGCTCTGCTCAGGGTACTCTCAAGGGCTACCTTTCTGCTCTTTCAGCCTTTTTAAGTCTACCTGATCAGCCATCTTTGTTCAAGTCCCCAATTGTAAATAGGTTTTTGAAGGGCATCACACACATATCCCCCCCTGTTCCATTTGTGATGCCTCAGTGGGACTTGAACCTTGTTCTTACCTATTTGATGTGCGCTTCCTTTGAGCCACTTCATAACTGTCCTCTTCCCCTTCTTACTCTGAAGACTGCTTTCCTGGTCGCCATCACCTCTGCCAGGAGAGTGAGTGAGCTCCAGGCTCTTTCTTCCAAACCTCCTTTCCTTTCTGTCCATCCGGACAAGGTTGTGTTGCGGACAGGACCCTCTTTCCTGCCCAAGGTTGTCACAGCCTTCCACATCGGGCAGTTCATCACCTTGCCCACCTTCTTTCCGCCTCCACATCCCTCTAAAGAGGAAGAGCGGCTCCACCGTCCGGACCCAAAACGTGCGCTCTCGTTTTATCTGGATCGCACATGACAGTTCCGGGTGGATGACCAACTCTTTGTTGGTTACGTGGGCGCTAAGAACGGACGGGCGGGTCGTGTTGTGTATCAAGGCATGCTACTCCTTGGCTAAGAAGGAACCTCCTGTTGGGCTGAGGGCCCATTCCACTCGGGCCATGGTGGCTACTACTGCCCTGGGTCGGGGAGTCCCTTTGCAGGACATTTGACATGGCAGCTACGTGGGCCTCGCTGCACACGTTTGCAAGACACTACTGCCTGGACAGTCAAGTCTGGAGGGATGGCTTCTTTGGCCGTTCCGTCCTCCAGGACTTTCTGGTGTGATTATTGGTTCGCAGACCCACCACTGGGGTTGGTATTGCTGGGGTATCTATTCTAAGGTAAGGAATCTAATACTAACCTGTTTCTTTCAGATGAACAAGTTACCTACCTTCGGTGACAATATATCTGTAAGAAACAGTTGTTAGTATTAGATTCCTTACCGCCCCACCCATCCTGCCCGTTCTGCGAACCGATATCTAGGGTTAAGGTCATCCCCTTTCAGGGCCCTAGTTTCATGGCACCCGTGTTGGTTTTTATCATGGCTCTGCGTTTCTGGCGCGGAAAAGCTGTGTATAAGAACTGACGTCAGCGCGCGAGGGCGGCGTCTGAGTACTCCGGCGACGTCATCCCGGCGCAAACGACGCCGACGACGGACGCGGAGCCGCAGATGACGCCTACCGACGCGCAGGGGTACTGCTACGCAAAAGTTTCCGGATCCAGTCTGATGCCTAAGGTAAGGAAACTAATACGAACTACTGTTTCTTCCAGATATATCGTTTCTGAGGTAATTAACTTGTTCTTATAGTTAGGACCAGTTACCGGTGGAAGAGCATTTTTTGGTTTGTTAATAACTTTTTGGTGCTATTTGATGAATCTTCGTGAAAGACTAAAAAAAATAATAATAAAGTTACGTTTATTCCTGGAAAGTTTCAGGGTTAGCCCTCAAGCTGAGATCAAGAAAAAGCGATATCCATAACACCGTTTCCTCGTTCAATTTTTCATAGTAAATCTGTTCAGTAGTTTTTGAGAAATTAAGGTTAAAAATCGTTACATTTAGATGGCTGGATTATCAGGACTCTCGCAAGAGTCCTACAATCACGCAGGTTAAAAAAATTAAGTGGAGGGGCGTGGCCGGGCAAGATGGCCGAACGGACATAGCCAGTCTCTGCTCCTGGTTCACGAGCTGTCTCGGTGGGGAAAGAAGCGGCTGCGGCGGCGGCAGCACACACTTACCACAATCGAAGTCTGCGGGCATATAAAGATGTGAGGCATCGGCTGAGTAGGTCTGCGCGCTTTGATCACCGCAGGAACTGCCACGTTTGACTTCGCTGTCTTGGAAGGGGAAGGCTCGGTGGGTTAACATGGCGGCACGCCTTCTGTGGTGCCGGGAACCCTTCGCGACTGCACTTCGGCAATGAGGACGCAGCAACCCCGACTTGAAGAGCGGAATGCGAGGCAAGATAGCGGAAGATCCGGGGGCAACAGCGTTAATCTACTTTGTTATTTAAATCGGCTGAACTTCACCTCCCTCGCGTGTGCTTGATCTCAAAAGGGCGGCCGCACTTCGCTAAATGGTGGCGGACTTTCGCGCTTGCAGCTTGTTGCCCAGAACTGCCTGCTAGCTTCACTATAGAGGGCTCATTGTGCGCTATAATCAGAACCTTCGCTTCACTAGGCATTGTGGGCCATAATTGGAAATGGCCTGAAGGTTTGGGGTCTGCTGCACACTACTGCCCGATACCACCAGGCTTATGTATCTCCCCCTAATTGCGGGCCCAACCAGCGCCTGACAAACGCAGCTCTGGCCGAAGGAGCAAACCCTCAAGGCTTTCTTCGCTGCTAAGGGCACTACTACGCACTTGATCATCACGCTTTCACGCAGCGACAGTGGCGGCCCTTGTGCACCGGAAGACTGTTTGGCTGAGCCCCTGAGAGGGTTCTTCCGCAGGATTAAAGGTACAAGGTCTTACGGCAAGGAGATCGACCTCTCTGGCACCACCTAATGACGCTTCCCAGTCAGAATCTGGCTCAATATGTTCTGGTTACACCTCCTCGCCTCTGAAGGTTTCGCCCTATGCCGCCTAAGAAGACAACGAGCAAGACACCAAATAAGGTCTCAGGCTTCTTCTTGACCGCAGAAAAACAATTTTCGCTACGGGGAGACGCAAGCTCTGTAGCAATGGCTCTTACGAAGACGGAACTTCTAAACATGTTCAAGGACTTCAAATCTGAATTACACAGTGACATTAGCCAAGACATCAAATCTTCCACGGACCAACTGCAATCAGACTTGACGGAACGTTTGTCCTACTTACAACATGATGTGGACTCTGTAGGCACTAGAGTTCTTGACCTCGAGGCACACCACCGGGAACAAGAGCAACTTTCTACCGAGCTCCGGGACGATGTGCGATTACTTAAGGAGCAACTCCACCAGTCGCAACTCAAGACAGAAGACCTCGACAACAGAGCACGGAGGGAGAACATATGAATCAGGGACCTGGAGGAGGGCACAGAGGTGCCCGCGAGGAGGCCTTCATGGTAGGTCTCTTCTCGGAGATTTTGACTCCACAGACTCTCAAAATAAAATTGGACAGAGTTAATCGAGTGGGGTCTCTACAACACCAGAGGAGTAAAGGCTGCGCGATGTCCTCGCAAAATTCCACTCCTATAAAGTCAAAGAGGCTGTTCTCGAGGCGGCCAGGGCGAGGGAGTCCGTCGCATTTCAAGGACATTCTTGCACCACCTACCAGGATGTCTCACCATCGACTCTGGCACGGAGACAATTGCTCAGGCCCGTTACCACTAAGTTGCGAGACAACAAGATCAGGTACAGATGGACCTATCCCTTTGTGCTCAGTTTTGAATTTCAGAACAAATCGCCATATCACCGATCTACAGGAAGGCTTGGATCTTCTAGGAATTCCCTCTGACAGGATACCCCGCCTAAGGAAAAGCTGGAGAATCTACCCGAGGAGCTCCATCAACCTCAGCATGGTCTGTTGGGTCGCGCATGGGGAGGCATTGATCGCTTTCTGGCCACTCCGTGGGCTACGCATCAAAGCCCCCTGCTTACCCGCCGTAATGCCGGACGTCTCTAGAAGCCTTCGATGATACACAGCATCTACCGGGAGAGCCATGAATGTCCCACTCCTGTGCCCCCTGCGGACCCTGTTCCAGGGGCGTCGGACACTTTCTATAGAGGAGGAGTGGTCATGGACATTGTAGACTTTATAATTAAGACCGTTGTTGGTTCCTTTCTTCTATAGCAAAGTGGGTTTAACAGTCGAGGATTTTATTGCTGTTGGGTACAGGCTATGATCCACAATGTTGCTAAATGTTTTACTTGCTAATGTAAATGACTTACTACTGCGATTTTCTAGACATGGGCTTTTATTACGACTGGCCTTTTTTATGTCTGTTTTCTTCTCTAAGAGCCGAACAAATATGCTTCTGATCGAACCTTCCGCCGAGTCCGGTGTGGACCTGGTCCTCAGACCTGTTGTCCCCCATGGTCTCAGGGGGGTCATCTTGGCCCCATAAGGGGACCCAAAGTAATGTTCGTATTGTTTATTTGTTTCTATTTGTTCTCATTTTTCTACAGGTTACTGGGTGGGTTTGGGAGGGTTGTGTTGGCAGCTTTTTAACAGTGGCTTCTGGGGGATCCTCAAAACTCTGGGAAAGCGCAGTCGGCAGGCTTGGGTCATACACTACCACAGGGAGCGGGGACACGAAGGGCCTATCGGTGATTCGGGAGAGATCTAGTTTTTTTTTCCTGTGATATAATGCCGATTACTATTGGAACTTGGAATGTTAAAGGTCTCAACTCCCCCCAAAAATGCCACAAAGTATGGAAATATATTATTTACCCCCACCTCGACATCGTGGCTTAACAAGAGATGCTTTTAGCTAGAACCGAAGACTCACGCGTCAGACACAAACATTTTCCACTAATTTATAGGTCCTCAGCCCACACGAAACACAGGGGGGTGGCTATTATGTTTCGCTCTTCTATACAATTTCAACCTCAGGGAGTCCAGAATGATGGGGTTGGACGATGGGATGCACTTTTGCGGCAATATATGCCCCCAACACTGGTCAGTTTTCCTACACGCATTTTTGGGGGAAATTCTTTGCAGAAGGCCCGCTTATCCTCATGGGTGATTTTAATTTGATATGTCAAAAGACCTGAACAGTTCGTGCACACAGCGTTCAGACACGGGCTCCTTCTCCGGGGAGACACAACACCACATATATGACTTGGGCCTTCTGACACCGGGCACACTCTTTTCTCGCAGTCCTGAGACTACACGTTCTACTCACATGTCCATTGTACATACTCCCGGCTAGATTACATCATCTTTATTAGTCAGTCCCTGCAGGGTGCATTACAGGATGCTAAGATCTTCTCTCTCTCGGTATCCGATCATAACTTGCTCTCTGTATGTTTCATTTGGCTAGGAAATGGCCCGACTACTCCCAGGTGGAACTTTCCTCCGCCGCTTACTCGAGACAAGGAATCCTGTACCAAATTAAGAAACACCATTACTGAATTCTTCGCGTCCAGTAGACACCTCGGAGTTTAACACCTGGATTACACTGAAGGCTTTTGTTCGGGGGGAGTGTATTGCCCTCAATGTGGCACTGAATAGGCAGCGTGTTAGCGAGAGATAGCTATTGGAGACAGAACTGACTGCTCTTGAACACACCCATAAAGCAAACCCCACAAGGCAAATGCTACGCACTCTCACAGCACTCCGAGGTAAACTCAAGGTAATTTATAACAGGGCAGAATTCACACTTCTTAAGATACGGCACCTATCATACACCCAGGGCAATAAAATTGGTAAACATCTTGCCAGTCAATTAAAACATAAAAAGGGGTAAAGAATACATAGGCGGCATTTGGGGACCTTCGGGAGAACTTACACATAGAGACGAGGACAAAGCTGAGATCTTCTGAACTTTTTATGGAAACCTATATTCTGGGGAATCCTTAGATTCAGATGCTCAACAGGACTATCTCCAGTCATTGCCCCTACCCCTGGTGTCTGCTGCGTGGAATGATTGCTCACCGCTCCTATTACCATAGACGATGTAACCATGGCCATTAAAAGCCTTCAGCCCCACAAAGCTCCTGGGCCAGACGACTATAAGGCCCATTTTTATAAGACATTCGCCCCAGACATTACCCCCTACCGTGTACGTCTTTTTATCAAAATGGCGGAAGAAGGTGCGACCTCCGGCACCATGTCTGAGGCTGTGATCTCAGTGATTCCCAAACCGGGGAAAGATCCCTAGCGCTGCGCCTCTTATAAGCCGATTGTCTTATTGAATCTTGATGCTAAACTGTATTCTTCAATTATTGCCAAACGCCTAAATGACCTCATGCCCACCTTCATCCACCCGGACCAATCTGGATTTATTAAAGGACGTCAAACACACGATAATACACGTAGAATCATAAACCGAACCATTAGCCTTAGCAATCAGAATTAACACCGATATTCAGGGATTACCATTCACAGGAGAGTCCCATATAAATGATCTCTGTTCGCGGACGATGTTCTTTTGTCCCTGTCTGAGCCTGCTACGTCCCTCCCGCACTTACTCGGAACTTGAGCATTTCAAACTAGTGTCAGGGTTTAAAATAAATCTAGGCATATCGTATATACTCATCCTTACCCTCCCATCTGCAGAAGTCCTCAAGCTTCAGTCTCTTACTCCACTATCATGTGCTACCTCATCCATCCAATATCTGTGGGTTCAACTAACGCCGAGAATTGAGGGGCTATATGCTGCCAATTCCCCGTCCCATCCTTGCACGCATTCAAACAGAACTTATGAAATTGCAACCTCTCTTGCTGTCATGGTTAGGACGCATACACGCCGTGAAAATGACTCTCCTGCACAAGCTCCTCTACTAATTTCAGGCCTTACCCATTGAACTGGGTAGTAACTTCTTTCGAAAAGAGAAAGCCATGATTCTTGCCTGTATTTGGCAAGGGGGACACTCTCGCTTCTCTTACGCTCTACTGCGCCGCTCCCGCACAGATGGGGGAGTTGGCCTACAAAGCGGCGCAGCTGAGAGTCTTGGTTGAATGGTCACAACAGGAATCCGAGAAACATTGGTTACATAGGGACCGTAACGTGACGGGAAGAAATATTTGTGAATTAGTGTGACGCCCTCGCAATGACAGTCCTCAGAATACCTACATTAGCACCCCTACACACACTGCCCTTAAAGTGTGGAACTCAGTCTCGGGTGACGATAGGTGGACATTGTTCCCCTCCCCTTTTACTCCGATCCACTTCAACCCAGCGTTTCCCCCGGCCCAACACGAGGGACCCTTTGATGCCTGGAGAAAGGGGGGTTGCTTAGCTCTGACACACTTGTTCCATAACTTTGATCCTCTCACTTTTGATGACTGTAAATGGGACTATGATCTAGAGAACACAGAAAGATACCACTATACTCAATTGATGCATTGGGTCCTTACTCCTCAGGTACGGGAGGCAGCCACTCGACCTCTCGCAAAATTTGAAGCCTTCTCACCAAAACTAATACTATGAAAGGGGTGATCTCATTTATATATGGCTTCCTGCTTAAAACCGTCCTATCCCCATGCCCCAGATTTATGTCCATGTGGGAAGACTTGATTCACCGTCCTATTTCTGATGAGGAATGGACACACCTATGGTCCGATATTGCACGCTTCAGTCACTCCACGGAACTCAAACACACCTGAAGACCATAATGGATTGGTTCCTGCATCCATCCAAACTTTGGCAGATCTTCCCCGCCACCTCTAATAGATGCTGGAGAGGGTGCAGATTTCTTGGGGACTTTCAACACATATGGTGGGATTGCCCGGCTATCCGCCCCTTCTGCGAAGACATTTTGGCACATATGAAAGACATGCTCGGTTATCCCATTCCCACTACCATGGTGGGTGTCCTTTAGGGGCTTTGTGTCGCTTCCCTCGAACACCAGACTCGAGCTGATAAAATAATTATGTAGCTTTGCATTGGAGCGGTTAAGTTCACTTTGGCAGCCGCCTGGAAGAGGAAGGAGGCTCCGGCTATTTCCCTTTGGCACTCTCGTCTATGGAATCTGCTTATCCTAGCTTATGTCTGACATTTTCAGGGATAACTATAAGAATTTTGTATTTAAATAGGGACCCCTTGTCTCCTTCCTCTCCAGTAGCCTCCCAATAGATGTGTGTCCTTTCACCATGAGAGCCCTTCATCTCTTTCAATTTTGATTGTCCCAGTGTCCTATCGCTCCTCGACTGTATGAGGGTTGCTGCCACCAGGGGTAGGGTGGGGAGAGGGTATTAGGGGGAGTTAATATGTCCTTTATGTAAGTTATCCCACGTTGGGATAAGTTTGTACATACTTTATGTTCATTTCATGTAAAGCACTCCAGTTGAACGACTTGGGGAAGCTACCGTCGCAGAAGGAAGATGAGCCTTCTATAGCACTGCCTGTTCGCATCTTGCCCCGGAAAGGACTCATTTCAAGCTCCATTATGTTTAGAAACTGTATCCACCACTCAGGCCTCTTAACAAGGAAAGGAGCTGGCTTATATTGAACAATGCATCTTGTTTAGCTGTTATAGTCCTGCTGAGGCTTTCGGAACCCCTTCTTGGGATGAATTGATGGTGCTAGCTCAGATTGTAAGCTGTAAAAAATGTAATAAACATATCTTTGAAAAAAATAAATAAAGTGATCTGATCAACCAGGCCCTGCAGCCAAACCTATGCCATCTGCGATGAAAATCTGTGTATATCATGGGGTTGGCTGCCTGCTGGTGGACTTGCTGCCTCTGGCTGGTTTGGCCAAAGAGTCTGGCTGCAGGTGAGATCCTGTAGCTGACCCCCTGCTGTGCACGCCAAAGGCTGTGCGCAGCGTGGCGTTGGCTGGCTGTGGGGGGTTTGCCGCAGGCCAGTTCCTGCGGCCAGTCCTCTGCGGTGCACAGCCAAAGTGCACTGCAGGGGTTGTCTTTAGGTATGATCCATAAACATTTACGTTCATAAAAAAAAATTACAATTCATCAAACATACTAAAGGTTAAAGTAACATTATAGTTTAATGTGATAAAAACATCTGTTGTTAGAAATTCAATGAAAAAAACCAAAGGTTAAAATAACGTTATAGTCAGTGACAATAGTGTTGTTTTGAACTCAAAAAAACACAAGCACAGCTAACTATAACTTGCGCCCCCGCCATGCACTGCTTATGACCTCATATCTTGCATCACTTATATGTTCTATAACCATCATTTGTGAGATCACTGATTACATCATTCAAGCTTCTTCGGTACACATTACTCTATAAACTAGTATGACATTAGAGGCCTAAACGTAAGTATGAAATAGCTTAAAATATTATAAAGCATCATTGATGCCATCAAAGGTACAACTCCCTTAGGTGTCGCAAGCATGTATTTAGTGCAGCATTGACCATGCATTTCACGGATAACCTAGTTTACATTAACATTCCGCTCAGTTATATGGGAAACTCTCATTGCATACGGTGATCTGATAGAGACTTCTTGCTGCGGATTCCTTAGCTTAGAATTATCCACATGTGTCAAACTGGAACCATAAATTATTTGTGAGCAGTACCCTTGCATGTCTGTAGGTGGCGTCATTCGGCTCCACGTGGCGCCGTCAGCGCTGGAAGTGAAGTTTGTGGTGCCTATATAGGTGCCACCTAGGCTTGCTGACTTTAGTTCTTTTCTTTCTGCTCCAGTCAGTGCAGATCCAGGAAGAGTTAGCCCTTAGTTATTTTTGACTAAGCTCTTTTCGCTATTTTGCCAAACCCTGCTGTGCCTGTCACCAACAAATGTCAGTGACAGACCTGCACCTGATTTGCCTAAGGTCCCTCAAACAAGAACATGACCCATGGGCCTGTCCCAACTGCTGCGCCATGCATCCAAAGGCTTTGAGGGAGCTCCTGGCGGCTCGACGTGCAACGTCGCAGCTGAGAGTAAAGTCCTGGGAGTGGTTGCGGAGTCCGAGGTCGTCATCCCACTCCAAGTCGTCACGCCATTCAGGTAAGTCTTGGTCCCACAAAAAGAAGTCGTCGAAGCGTGCTCACCTCGTCCACTGGCCGAAGAGATGGGGGAGCGTTCCTCGAGGCCTGGCTCCATGGTTGCGCCACTCCTGGGCCTACTCTGCGCCTCCCTACATTTCCAGGAGCCAGAGCAACCTCCGCTCAAATTCAGGTGTTTTATTAGGCTAGGCGCTTCGTATTTGAGCGGCCTGTTCCCTCTGATGCACATTTGAGCTCCGCAGGTTCATGATGGGCCCTGACTGGATCCACGCCAGCCGGCGGCTCTGGTGCCAGTCAGGCCCCAAGGATCCTGAGATTGGTCCGGATCGGCACCATCCCCATCCTTATCTCTGACTCCAACACTGAGCCGGAGGAGCGTCGTCCGACTGGAGCCATGCCTCCCAGGCCAGAGCCTGAGCCCTATTCCTAGGGGCTAGGACTCGGGGGAGAAATGGGCGGAGTTGCTGGACACTGAAGAATACCAGCCTTATGACTTCTTTACTGGTGTTAGGATCTGGGTGAAGCCAGCAGACAGAACATTTCTCCAGATACTTGCATGCTTTCTACCCTAGCTCAGGTACGGAAGAGGGATCATCATTTGCAATGGTGGTGCACAGGGCCTCAGAGGTCCTAAATCTTAGCTTGCCCTTGGTGGCCGTCATGACTAATGTCTTGATGGAAGTGCTTCAGCCGGAAGTGTTCCCTTCTGAACCGTTTCTCCCATTTAATGAAGCATTTACTGATGTCCTCCTTGGAACCTGGTCCTTGCTCAGCGCAAAGGGGATCCTGGGAACAGGGCAATAACCTGCTGCCACAACCCTGCTCCAGGTGACCTAAAATTTCTCACAGAACATCCTAACCCAGAGAGCTTGGTGGTCAAAGCCTCCACTTCACATGTAAATCCTGGTGTATTCCCAACTGCCCTGCCGGATCAGGAATCCAAGAGGCTGGACAATTTAGGAAAGATAATGTTTTCTTCCACCAGCTTGCCATTGCGGTCAGTAAACACTGCATGCCTTTTGAACATCTATTCCCACGCTGTGTGGGATACATTTGTGTAGGTTTTACCTTCTGTCCCAGAGGAGGCCTGGGCCGGGCTTTTCCAGGCTGTTGCTGACAGGAGGTATGTAGCTAAGTTCACCATTAGACGTCGACTAGACACCACTGACTCACTAGGCAGAGCAGTTTCATTGACAGTGGCCCGGCGACACAGCGCCTGATTGAGAACCACTGACGTTTCTGGGGATGTCCAGTCATCACTCATGAACATAGCCTTTCATTGCTCCTGTGTCTTTAGAGACAAGGCAAATTTGCTGCTGGGTCGCTTTAAGGACAGCAGGGCTACGGCCAGGCCCTTGGACCTTTCTATGGCTCTTCATCACCCTCAATCCACCTTTCACTCCTTTCGGGGCCATAGTAATGGCGTGCAACCTCGTCTTTACCCGCCCAACCACACTGACGTGCAAGCTTTCTAACCTCTGCGTGGACGTGGTTTCTACCGGCCCGTGGTTCGGGTAGTCACTGGTCGGGTCAGTCCGTCACCCCCTAGCAGAAGCCTCCAAAAACGCCTAGTCTGCCCGTTTATCATCATTAGAACCCATTGGGCAGCAGAATTTGCCATCACCTGCCCCACTGACAGTCCATAACATCGGACCGGTGGCTATGCAGATTGTTCGAAGGATCTACTCCCACCCCTTCGAGACTTCCCCTCCCCCATGCCACCCACTTATGACAGGGTGATAATAGGACCAACTATCCCTTCTCCATTAGGAAGTGACGGCTCTTTTGGCCAAAGGGGCCATACAGAGTGCCGACGCCAGAAGTAGATTTTGGTTGCTATTCTCGTTACTGTCTAGTGCTCAAGAAGGGCGAAGTTCTCTCAGTTTTGACCTCAAGAAGGAGAAATTCAAGATGCTCCCTCTTGCTCAGGTCCTTCTTTGCCCTGGAACCAGGAGACTGGATTGTACCAATGGAATTGCAGGACACACATTTCCACATTCCTGTCTTTCCTGCCCACAGGCGTTACTAGCAGTTTAGGGTGGGCCATGAGCACCATCAGTTCGCTGTACTCCCTTTTGGCCTCACAAGTGCTCTTGTGTTTACCAAGGTGATGGCGGAGGTTGCAGCTCATCCAGGGAGATAAGGGGTTCTGGTCTTCCCCCATCTCAACGACTGGCTGTTGCAGGTGGGCTTGCCCCAGGTTGCCGTCTTCCACCTCCAGACTATGGCGGACCTCCTGCATTCACTGGAGTTCACTATCCACATGCCGAAGTCACGCTTGACTCCCTCTTAGACGCTTCCTTCCATTGGGGCTGTTCTGGACACGGGGCAGTTTCGGGCCTATCCTCCTGAATGGCGAGTCCAGGATATTCAGGCTATGATACTGATGTTTTAGCCTCCATCCTGGATTTCAGTGAGACTGACTCTGTAGCTGCTGTGTCTCATGACCTCCTGCATCCTTCTTGTGACACTTGTGCGTTGGCATATGCAGGCTCTCCAGTAGGCGCAGCATCAGCAGAATCTCTATGACATGGTCCTGATCTCGGAGAGTACTGTGCAGGACCTGCAGTAGTGGCATACGAACCACAGTTGGGTCAGCGGATGACCCCTCTCCCTTCCCTAAACAGATCTCACAGTAGTGACAGATGCTTCACTCTTGGGATGTGGCAGCCATCTGGGAGAGGTGGAGATGAGAAGATTCTGATCTCTGGCAGAATCTAGATTCCACATAAACCTGTTGGCACTCAGGGAGATCCGATTGGCATTGAGAGCCTATCTATTCTCCATCCAGGGCAGGCTAGTGCAAATGTTCACGGACAACATCCACCACCATGTGGTACTGCAACAAGCAGGGGTGGTGGACCATTTGTCAAAATGACCTGCATCTTTGGACATGGCTGGAACAGCAGGTACTATCCCTGTTGGTTCAACATCTTCCAGGAACTCTGAACGCCAGAGCAGACAAAGTCAGCTGCAGGTGCCTTGTTTTATCAGGAATGGGGTCTACCTTCGGAGGTGGCGCAAGGTCTCTTTTTAACAGTGGGCAGAGCCACTGCCGAGAACGCGCAGTGTCAGCAGTTCTGCATGCTGGATTTTCCAAGGCAGCTCTCGTTCAGCGATTCTTTTCATCTTGACTCGAGCTCAGGCCTTCTATATTCCTTTCTGCCCATACCACTCCTATCCAAAGTTTTGAAGAAGATCAGGAACGACCGGGCTCAATTTATCCTTGTGGCTCCAGATTGGGTATGAAAAGCCTGGTATCCTGAGCTGTTGAGCATGGCCATCGGTCCTCCTGTGAGGTTGCCCCTTCGGGAGGATCTTCTTACTCAGCAGTAGGGGAGGTTCTCTACCCGGATCTGTCAATGCTCCGCCTTCTTGCATGGAGATTGAGCTGTGACAGTTGGCAGCTTTCAAGCTTCCTCCCGAAGTCTGTGACGTTATTAGGCAGCCTGGGGTCCCTCTATCAAGACGGTTTACGCCTGCCGGTGGACAAAATTTGTGACATGGTGTACAGAAAGACAAATTGATCCTCACTCTAACTCCCTTTCCCAGGTTCTCCTGTTCTTCCTTTCCCTTGCTCAGCAGTGCTCTGCTCTGGGCTCTCTAAAGGGATATCCTTCTGCTATTTCCACTTTTCTGTGGTAGCCTCATCAGCCATCCCTCTTCAAATCTCCTACTGTAAATTGGTTTCTGAAAGGTTTACATTTGTTTCCGACCTTCTCCCTTTATTATGCCCAGTGGGACCTCAGTCTTGTCCTCACTTTCCTTATGTGCACTCCCTTTGAGCCCCTGCACTGTTGTTCTCTCAGGCTCCTTACCATCAACACTTCCTTCCGCCCAGAGGGTCAGTGAGCTTCAGGCCTTATCAATCAAGCCTCCTCATCTGACCATCTGCCCTTACAAACGGCTTTGTACGAAAGCTTCCTTTCTCCCAAAAGTGGCACCCTATTTCACGTAGACTACTCTGACTTTTTTTTCGCTCTGCCTCGTCCCTCCAAGGAAGAGGAGCAGCTTTACCGTTTGAACCCAAAAAGAGTGTTGTCGTTCTACCTTGACTGCACAAAAGAGTTCTGGGTGGACTACCAACTCTTTGTGGTGAATGTTGGAGTGAAGAATGGAAGGGCCGTTCAGAAGAAGCTAATCTTACAATGGATTGTGCTCTGTATTAAAATCTGCTAAGCACTGGCTAAGAAACAATCCCAGGAGTGTTGCATGCTCATTCCACCAGAGCAAAAACTGCAACCACTGCGTTAGCTTGCGGAGTTCCTGTCATGGGCATCTGCAAGGTAACAACGTTGGCTTCCCTGCACACGTTTTACAAACACTACCGCGTGGGAAGTCAGGTCCGTAGGGATGGGCAATTTGCTTATTTGGTCCTGCATGACTTCCTCTTGTGAAGTTGGTCCGCATACCCACTTACGGGGAGCTATTGCTTGGGTTACCATTCTAAGGTAAGGAATCTGCAGCTAGAAGTCTCTATCAGATGAACAAGTTAACTTTGGTAATGCCTTCTCTGGTAGAGACTCTGTTTAGCTGCAGATTCCTTACAGACCCACCCATCCTCCCTGGGAACACCAACTTGCCCTGGCAATCTGCTTGACTGGCCCTTGTAGCGGGGGAGGGAACTCGTGAGAAGCACCACTTCCGCTTTTGTTACGGGGGCCAATATTGCACCAGCCCCCAGTAAAAACGAAACGCCCCCCCATGGGTTCAAAACTGGCCCGACCCTTCCCGCCCACCAGGAAAACACCTGTTGCTCGCTACGGCCAGTCCGACCCCGATTCTAAGGTATGGAATCTGCGGCTAGATAGTCTCTACCAAATAATCCGTTACTGAAGGTAAGTACCTTGTTCTTCATTATATATACATCTGTGCAGAGAAAGCCACGTTCCTCAATATACTCATGGTCTGTTTCAAAATTAATGCTCTGCTATGGACATCCTTTACCTGTATCAAAACCCCCCACAGTCATCAAACCCACATTAAGAAATTAAGTTAATAGGAGTGAAAAAAATTGGGTACTGTAGACTGTGTTCCCTCTATGGAGACAGGGAAACTCTAAGGAGAAATACACCACAGAGCATTAAAACACTGTACACTCTTTGTAACACATGCCAAAAAAGGCACTTCGCTTAAAATAACCAAGACCTGAAGGTGTTAAACATTATACTACCTGCAGCTTTCATACTGTAGTGAAAACTTACAGATATCCCATCTTATGAAACAAAAGATGCACAGGTTAGTACCTGGCGCACACAGTTTTCTATGTTATGTAGACATTGTCTTGCTGAGACAATTCTATCTAATAACTCAAGGCTGCTTACAATACTTAATATCTACTACGTAGAATTCTTGCCCTGTTGGAAACTTTTTCTGCAGAAGTAAAAAACGTGTGGGGAACTTACTGGACGCAAGTAGTCAACTGTCATCTGCACACAGCTTTAATCATCAATACAAAGATTTATAACTTAGTCAATACCAGTTGCAAGGCGGAAGTATTATGAGACATGGCTGGGAGGCCTCTTCATGTAATACTAACACAATACACAGAGATGGACCTCTGATTCATCCTTAGCAGCCTCAGTTTAGTCCTGGTAGTGTGGCATTGAGCAGTCAGGCGTACGCAGAGGAACATGTGTTAAGCATTTCACAGTACCAGCATTGACAATAATTAAGTGACATTACTCGAAAGAAGCTTTGACACCCATTTCTAAAAATAGATTATTTGGTGCCTATATTTATATAAAAATACAAACTTGATAAGTTGCATTTAACAGGAGGTATCGATTTTCAAAGGATTAAAAAATAATTGCAATGAGTCATCCCCTGATATCCTTGCAGCACTACCCTCTGATAACCACATCTTCCAGGCGAATCTCCTCAGGGGAAATTGGGTGGAGGAGTAGCTGCTATTACACGCTACAACTGTAACTGTACGACCCTTGCCTCGCTTGACCGACCCCTAGTGGACAACCTTGTCATAAAATTTGGGTCTAAATCTGGCACTGCCACTCTGGTATTTGTCTTGCTTTATAGAACTCCTCAAAGGATGCCCTCCTTTCCCCATTCCCTGGGTGAACAGTTAGTTCACTTGGTAACCAACTATGGGAAGGTCATGCTGATTGGTGATTTTAATCACTGGGCCAATGACCCTCTCGGCGGCCCCCAATCGGCAGAGTAGACCGAGCTACTCTCTGGACTAAATCTTACTCAACAGGTACCCTCAGCCACTCACATTAAGGGTCATATTCTTGACCTAGTCTGGACTATGAACATCACCACATCTCCCGTTTCGGTCTCCCCTTGTACCTGGTCTGACCACCATTTAATTCACTTCCCCATCCAAGACACTATCGAGAATAAAACCCCTAGCTTAGCGGGAGGTACTCGTAGGAATTGGAATAAGATTGATATGCCTCTATTCCTGACTCCCTCTCGAACTCTCTTCCATTGGGTGATCCCTCAATCGACCTGGCTGATGCTCCGCTTATTCACTGGCTACTGGCTGCCACAGACAAGTTTTCCCCCTTAGGGAGACTCATGCCCCTGTCACCATGATGCTCAGAAATGGTTTTCTGTTGAACTGAAACACCAAAAATTAGCCCTAAGACAGCTGGAAAGAAAGTGGCGATGCAAATCCAAACCTAAAGACAAACAGTCTTACTTAAACATTTTAAAAACTTATAAAAAATCCATTCTTATGGCTGAAACGGCGCCCTTCTCAATGCAAAATTCTATCAGCTACTAACCGCTCGAAAGAGATTTTTCAAATTGTGAATGAGTTATCCAACCTCAATAGAACCTCATGTAACCCCCCCCCCCCGCTCAAACCTTTTGCAATGCTATGAATCTCTTCTTTATCGACAAAATTAATAAAATTAAGTCTAGTATCTCAGTTAGTCTTAAAGCTATCCCCTTGTCTCCCCCCATTAACTAACCATAGTATATTCTCTCATTTCCCTATAATATGTGAACGCACTTTCATTAATCTCTTTTCTAAAGTTAAATCCGGCTCTCCCACTGACTGTTGCCCTCCCTGATTTGCATATGGCCATGTCTGAACTGGAGTGGCAGAGTGGGCTAAAGAACGGTGATGGATTAAATCCAGAGCTGTTGACTGGGTCTGAGTGTTTGATTGGTTCAGATGCTCCGTCCATCACCTCCCCCTTTTGTACCGCTTTGTTCGCCATAAGTTGACAGGGTATGCTCACACCTGAGTCCCTTGCTCACTTTACCAGTGGATTCAAGCAAGCCTGGCTGAAGACAGCTGTAATGCCAGAAACCGGTCCTAGGAAGCTTGTTTCCGGTCCAGGGAAGGAATGGCTTGGCAGGTCGGGCTGGACTGTTCCCATGAGGCACAGGGTCAGACTGATTTGCAAACGGCCATGTCTGAACTGGGGTGGCAGAGTGGGTTAAAGAACGGTGATGGATTAAACCCAGATCTGTTGACTGGGTGTGAGTGTTTGATTGGTTCAGATGCTCCGTCCATCACCACCCCCTTTTGTACTGCTCCCAGCATCCTGAAAGAAATGTTTACTACTATTCCCAGTCTTGTTTTAAATCTTTTAAACAAATCTCTTTCCCCAGGCTCTATCCCTGTAACTTTCAAAGAGCCCATTTTTGTTCCTCTCTTGAAAAAGATGGGCTCCGACCCACTAACCCTGACTAATAGCATCCGATCTCCCTTCTCCCTTACCTCGCCATGGTATTAGAAGCGTATGCTACTGGCTGTCTCACCGATTTCCTGGAGGAATCAGAATTCCTTGATTCCCACCAGGCGGTCTTTCGCCCACCCAGGCGTATATCCTTACAGTACTGGATACCCTCTGTAGTGAGGCTGAGACAGCTCTTCACAAGCCCTTGTCTTGCTCGACCTTTCCACAGCCTTCGACACAGTTAACCATTCTCTTTTGGTCGACCGTGTGAGGAACGCCGGAATCTCTGCCCTGAAATAGGCTGAATTAACTCTTTCCTGGAAAATCGCTCTCCGGCAGTTCGTACTGCCCAGTTTACTGCCCCAGAGTTAAAATCTTTTGTGGAGTCCCTCAGGGTTCCTCCCTCTCTCCCTTGTTGTTCAATCTCTACCTCCTCCCTCTTGTCCAAGCCCTGAAGGAGCACGATGTCGGCATTTTTAATTATGCAGATGATTTTCAAATTATTTTTTCTATTAGCAACTCCTCTGAGTCGGTTCATGTTTTACAGTCCACTATGTTATTCATCAGCAAATGGATGAATGAGAACCAACTCAAACTCAACCTGGATAAAACGGAGCTGGTTCTGACTGGTGGCACCACTAACAATCCTTGGGGTCCCCACTTTTGGCCTAGGGAGTTGGTCCAGCCGCCCTCTCCTTCCAGCTCGGCTAAAAGTCTTGGGGTGGTCATCAGTCAGGATCTTACTCTGAAGCCCCAGATTAGATCAGTGATATCCATCTGCTTCTTTCAACTCCGTAAAATAAAAAAGATCTGTAGATTCCTTACCTACGACGCTCGATTATCGCCTTGGTCATGTCGCGTGTCTATTATGCCAACTCACTCTACTTTGACATCCCTCTTTACCTTTTAAAACGTCTACAGATGGTATAGAACTAGGCTGCCCGCCTCAACCTCCTCCAGCCCAGGCATCATCACATCACTCCCCTCTTGAAGCAACTTCATTGGCTACCGGTTGCTCAGCGGTGCGCCTTTAAGATAGGATGTCTCATCTTTAAGTCTCTTAATGGAAAGAGCCCGAAACTCGTCAACAATATGATTAACAAATATGTTCCCACACGCAACCTTCGCTCTGCTCATTAAAATATACTCCTCATTCCCCATTTCAGACTAAAGCGCACTGGTGGTTCCAGATTTTCTATTTTAGCCCCCAATTTCTGGAATTCCCTCCCCTCTGAAATCTGATTTTGTCCCAACCTTCTTGGCTTCAGAAAACGTCTGAAAACTTTTTCGACAGGTTTTCTAAATTCCTCTCTCCGAGTCTCGGATCTCTACCAAACTAGCACCATGTACGTGCGCTCTATAAATTTCATATTGACATGACATGACAATGAAAGCTGTCAAGTGTTTGTCATTGAAGTCAATGGGGGAAAAATACACACTTAGCAAAATAATAGTTGCAGGGCGAATTCAAATGAACCCTCTAGTGGTTAAGGTTTTGCGGGCCCCCAGACCAAGACTCGACAGTTGTTACTTCGTTACCTTGCTCAGGGAGTCTGGGTGCCAAGGTTACTTGGCTGTCCTGGGTGCGAAGGGAATCTACAGGAGCTGTAAAAAATGCAGCACTTGGCAAAACCACACGTGGAGATGAAGTTACACTCTACCCTCGGTGGACCCTTGTGCACCAGCTGGATTTCTTCTACCTTGCTCGGCGGCTCTGGGTGCAGAGGTTGCTGGCAGCTGTCAATCACTGGGGCAGGTCACGTCAAAGATGCTTTACCGCACATTCGACGACTCCAACTTGAGGATTCAGGGATACATCAACGGGGTAGTTGCAGATGCCAGTCGCTGTAAGTTGCCCTCGGGCTGGAGATGTCACTCAAGGGGTTGATCACCCGACTGGCAATCACAAAGCCTTGGCTGCTGCAAATGTAGTCCACGGGTACTTTGGCATCTGGAGGTCAACAAGAGTGAACTAGCGGCTTGAAACTTGGTGTGAGATTAGCTACCACTCCGAGCTTGCAGGACACCACTTCTCTTCGGGCTCATTCTCGATAGACCCAGTGGGTCACAATTCTTGTGACCCAGCAAGTTGATTCTTCTGCGGTTGCAGTTCACTGGTTCCACTAGTCAGGGGAGTCTGCTTCAGATTTCTAGTGTCCACTGGAGTCCCTCTTACTGGGAGCAACAAGCTTTCACCACGGACATGTGTTGTGTCAGTGGCCAATGGGCAATTGATCCGTGGGGCTAGCCCAACCCCTGTGGTGAAAACATCTTGTGGGTGTACATCACTGTGCTACCCAGAATACTCTATTTTATGTTCTTCCAAAATGGCAGAACCCTTCTTCGGCTGTACAGACCTCCCAGCCCACCAGAGTCATGGTTCGAGACTTATAGGTGCCCAGAATGACCATTTGGGTCCTATTAGAAAGGAAGTCAGCCAGCCATTGTAAAGCTATTCCATAGATCCCAATCTCTTGTAGCCTACCAAGAAGCCTAAGATAGGATACCATACCAAATGCTGCTGACAAATCCAGCAGCACCAGCATTGAAGAAACATTTGCATTGAGAGAGCATTTGATGCGGTTGGTGACTGCTAACAGAGCCATCTCTGTACTGTGTAGTGGTCTAAAACCCGACTGAGAAGGATCTAATACACTATATGACTCCAGCTATCCATTGAGTTGTTTATTAATGTGTTTCTCCAGCAACTTCCCCAATAGAGGGAGAAGCGAGATTTGCCGGTAGTTGGTAAGATCCGTTGATGTCAGATTGGCCTTTTTTGAATGGGTCTAATCTGGGCCACATCCAGTCTAATGGGATTTTTCCCATGTTGATAGATAAATTAAATAGAGAGCAGATTGAAGGGGCCAGCTCATATTTGAGGTCTGCCATAGTTCTAGGCGGGCAGACATCTAAGGGGAAGACGGATTTCGCTGAGATCAAAAAGTTCTGAATTGACTCTAGCGAAGCTTCTTCGAATCTACCTAGACTGGTAACACAGTCAGGGAGTGGTGTATAGATGACCTGCTTCTAGCCAGGCTGATCAGGAGAGCTCAGGAAGTTTTGATAGATCACCTTGATTTTATCTTCAAAGTGATTAGCTAAGGCATCGCAGAGTGACTGCGACACATTTAATTCTGGAGTGCATACATCCAGATTTATAAAGGATTTGAGTATTGTAAAAAGGGCTTTGGAAGAGTTTTTAGCCTCAGCGATTTGATCCCCAATGTATAGCTTGCAAGTGTTCTTGATATTGCGATGGTACATAGTTAAAACAAGCTTATATGTATTTTTGTCAATAGGGTGATTAGTCTGGCGCCACCTTCTTTCTAGTCTTTTGCACGAGGCTTTCTCTGTCTTCAGGCCTATCGCAAACCAGTATGCATGGGGTCTGTGTAGTCTATTTCCATAATGTTTGAGAGGGGCTAATAACCCAGATACGCAACCTGTCGGGCGACCTGGTTCGCACGCAATCTGAGATCAACAAAGCGTTTTATGACCATCTGAGAGCGTTGTACGACCCCTTTGACCGAGAAGACCCGGACCGAGTGTCCGAGTTCCTACGCGATCTTCCCTTTCCGGTCCTTACGGATGAAGTCCGAAGGGAATTAGAGGGGCCCATCACACAACATGAGATATGGGCCGCCATTAAATCCCTCAATCGAAAAAAAACACCGGGTATAGCTGGGCTCCCAGTGGAGTTTTACACGGCCTATTGTGACACCCTAGTGCCTGTCCTGGATAAGGTATATCGGACGGCGTTTGAAGAGGGACATTTACCTGAGTCGACGATGCAGGCTTTGGTTATATCCATACCTAAGCCCGGCAGAGATAACTTGGAAGTGACGAATTATCGGCTCCTGTCGATGCTCTCCCGGAGTATAAAAACCTTTAGTAAGGCCATAGCCTTGTGAATACAACCCTATCTTCCTGCCCTTGTACACCGGGACCAGTGCGGGTTTCTTCCAGGACGGAGTACGTCCCTGAACACACGGAGGTATCAAGCACTTATGACGACTATGCCACAGGAATACCCCCGGCGGGCTGCGTAGCACTGGATCTAAAACAGGCGTTTGACTCCCTTTCCTGGTCATTTATGTTCGAAGCCCTGAAACAATTTGGTTTTCCAGATTCCTTCTTGAAGTGGATTAGATTGCTGTATACGGACCCTTCGGCTAAGGCGCGCACAGGTCGGCATGTTTCCGACAGTTACTCAGTGCACAGGGGCACCCGGCAGGGCTGTCCCCTGTCCCCGATTTTATTTTTCCTCGCTCTGGAGCCCCTAGCTATAGCCCTACGTGCCCATGGAGACTGGATGGGCATTCGATCCGGGGAACGCATAATCTGATATCTATCTATGCAGATGATATCTTACTGTACTTCAATGACCTAGAGGCGGATCACCCTGCCCTCTATGATATTTTTTGCCGATTTGAGGAGATCTCAGGTTTAGCTATCAACCCGGAAAAATCTAATGGCTTCTATTTCAGTGAAGCACTACGTCCCGTTTCCGTTCCTTTTGGAGCACATCTGATCCCAGTGGCCCAGACCACGTTTAAGTACCTGGGAATACAGGTGTACAGATCGCGAGAGGATCAACTTGACGGTAATATTAAACAAGCTATTACGCGACTTCGCAATTGTGTGGGCTTTTGGACTTCCTTGCCTCTGTCCGTCATGGGAAGAATTGCAGTCTCCAAGATGGTCATGCTCCCCCGCATGCTGTATTTTTTCGTAAATCTGCCTGTGATTATCCCCCAACATGTGTTTAATACGCTCAACACTCTCTTGATTAGTCTTATTTGGGGTGCCGGTAGAAGGCACATTAGTCTACGTAAGCTTCAATTGGGGACCAGATCAGGGGGCCTGGGAGCCCCAGATTTCCGGGGGTATTATTATGGCAGTCAACTCCAGTGGCTTTCCTACTGGACAGCCGGCAGAAATCTCCACGAGATTGACTTCTCGTCAGAGACACTTGGACGGGGAGAGCTACATGCCCTGCTGTTCCCAAGGAGTTGCATCCCCCCAGATTGCCATCCGCTTCTGCGTACGGCCCTCTTGTGCTGGAAGAGAGCCTTGACAGGGAAAATTAATATCACAGTTACCAGACACGCAGTCAATATGTACTACCAACTCTGTATATCGTTACAGACTCACTGTTCCCAGTCCCCGTCCTGAAGAGAACTTTTAACACCCTGGTTCGAAACGCGTCGACACCTCCACCCTGTGGTTACTCAAAAGGGTGCCTCTAGGATAAGAATTTTTTCCACTACTTTGGATCCTAGCCGTGCAACCCAATACAAACATTGAACCACAGGTTCTGATAGGCAGGCAGGCGTTCCATTCCATCTGCCCCCGCCTGTCCTTTGGTTTCATAGTCTTATGGACTGGTTGTACCTTTGCTTTATGCACTAATTTTGCACTGTATATAAATGCAATTCACTTTTGATCACTGAATTATTTCATTGTTTGTTGGTGTGTCATTCTTATTCGTTCTGCTTGATTCATTTTGTAAGTACTGTACATTTGTAAACTTGTATATTTGTAGATACTGTACTCATGAATTCACTGCTGTGACAGTTCTTTGTTTGTCTCTGTGTGTTTGAAATTTTGATAAACTGAGTTAAAAAGAAAATAAATTTGTTTTGGGACATAAATCCCGTGGTCAAGTAGTACATATTGACTGCGTGTCTGGTAACTGTGATATTAATTTTCCCTGTCCAGCCACCTGGTTCTGTTTTCTCTGTTGTTGAGATCCGGGCTGGGCAGACGTAGGATCCAAAACCTTCATTGTTTCACAGGAAGAGAGCCTTGTCATACACCTCACCGGCCATACCTTATGCAGCGAACATCCCCTTACTGGGTATCCCAACACCACAGCGTAGGCTCACGGAATGGGTACTGCGCCCTTGGTCGGCGGCCGGGATAGAAGAGGTGGGTGCCTTTTTCGGAGATGGCAACCTATTGGATCATGAATCCTTTTTACAGATCACAGGCGCTCCCCCTAGACTTTATTTGTTACATGCCACAGTGGCGCGTTATATCCGAAATACTTGGGCACCACAACGACTCCAACCCGCGCAGCATGAATTGGTTCATTTATTATATTACATGGGAGCAGTAGGACACATGGTACGCTGGCAATACACGGGGTCAAAACACACACAGCAATCCTGCTCACTACACTTAGAGATACGTGGGCTCAGGACACAGATACAGTTCTGTCGAATAAAGCATGGCAGGTTATCCTTGAGCACCCCAGGCAAGTTTCGCGGAACGTTAAATTTAGATTTATTCAGGTGATAGTATTGCACAGAGCCTATCTAACCTCTGAGAGGCTATACAGAATGTTTCCGAACTCCCCCCACTGTTGCCCACGTTGTGGGGAAGACGATTCTGGATTCCTCCACATGGTCTGATCCTGCACGCACATACGGGGGTATTGGACGGAGGTATGCCAAACACTACGAACGATTACCCATTTGCCAGTGCCCGGGGAGGCTCTGTACTGCCTGGTGGGGTCCCGTAAACGGTCCAAAACACTGAAGGCTCAGCTAAAATTCCTTGATCTGGCACTCCTATTGGCAATCAGAGCGTTGACTTTGAGATGGAAATCCTTCAGAACACCGAGGACATCCCTGTGGCAGATGTGTCTAGTGAGATGGGGCCGAGCAGAGGGGGCAGCCCTTAGAAGGGAGGAGGAACGAGGTCAGAGGAAATATCCTATATCACAAGACTGGGAGGTCATGCTGGCGACGTTGGAAGAGATAGACCTTATTCCGTCACAAGGGGATGGAGTGTAAGGATTACACAGAGTACAGAGCTTCCTTGACGAGAAATGTTAGTACCTGAGGAAGTGCACAGACTATTAGGAACCATCACATGACAGTATACATATTTGCAACGACCGGTAGGAGATAGCCCATGGAGGATTCCATTGCAACCAGGAGGCGGGAGGGTTGGAGAGAGGGTGGGTTAGGGAGGGCGAGAAGGGGAGTTGTTGTGGTTTCCCTTTTGTTTCCTTCCTTTTGTAATTCAGGACGATATTGAGGTCATACTATTGCTTCTCCTTAATGCGGGAAATATGTGATATGTCAGAGATAACAGAAGGCACTGTACTATTCACTCTGCTTTGTGAAGACATATAAGTAATTCTGTAACCCTGGATAGGCTTTATTGGGGAGAAAACGGAAAAGGTTGGCTGATGAACGTATATGATAATTTGTCACTGCTTTATTTTGTCCTGAACAGCCTTGAATAAAGTGTTTTTTTTTAAAAATGTTTAAGAGGGGCTATTGTATCAAAAACAGAGTTCAGCACACTATTGAAATCCGAAAGCACTCGCTCCACGTCTGAATTGTCAGAGTGGATAGTGGACGTCCGCTCCATGGCCCATGAAACAGGTGTAATTTTCCGGCACTGTCTCGATAGAGTTTGGTGACGAGTATGGGATTTTTCCATCGCCTTATGGGTGGGAATCTGGAAACAAATAAGTGAGTAGTCAGTCCAAAGTAAAGGTTTTGGTGAATCACAGGAAAATTGTGTGGTGGTGGTAAAAATTAGGCTGAGGGTATGACCCGCGACATGAGTTAGACCAATGACTTGTTGTTCTAGGCCTAATGTTGCTAGATCAGAATGTAATTGGCTAGTCTCTAGAATAAAAGGGTCTTCCCATAGTAATTGAAATCGCCCAACCGGAGGAACTGTTATGTTGCAAGCACATGGGCTTCTGTATATTCAAGTTGGCGGTGACTAAAGTCCTTTTTAGGTCTGGGCGGACAATAGGCTAATGCTCGTTTCGGCTGAATTTAGAGGAGTCAAGCATAACAATACATATTTCTACCCAGTCGAATATTGAAAGCATGATATTTTCTTTAAAAATAATAGCAATGCCTCCCCCAATTTTGCCTTCCCTTTCTAGTTTAAGTATTTTATAGTTGCCAGGTAGGGCAAATGTAATAGATGGAAGAGTAGAGGAACTTATCCAGGTTTCAGTGATGAAACCAATCGCGAAAGCAGAGGAAGAGAGTAAATCCCAAAGTTCACTGTATGTTTAGGCAGGGATCTGGCATTGACCAAAAAAAAGTTCCCTGCAGAACCCCATTACCTTGATTCCTGTCTCAATGGAAAATTGCATCCTTGGTCTTAAACCTTTTCAAACCTTGTAGGCCATAAAGTTCAGTTTACAAGTTCTAAGATATCAGACTCTCCCAGTGGTCTTTATTCTGAGAAGCCACTCAGTGGTATAGAACATTGTATGTAATCACCATACACATTTTCCGCTCTTGCAGCACTAACATAACATTGTCAATATTCTTTCTCTTTGTCAAGCTTGGTGATTCTCACCCTGGAAACATTTGAAAATCAAGCTAAAAACAGTTTCACCAGAAGGTGATTAGACCGATTCAGTAGTGTTTTGGGCATTGCTGACTCTGTCATGTCCAGTAACTCGCTTTAACATTCGTACTTACATCAGATGTGTTCTTCGATATGCTAAGCATCAGTTTATCTGGAGATTGCTCTTGGATTTTGAACTCCGTACACTATTCTGTTATCAATGACAAAACTTTTCTGATGGATTCAATTGATATAAGTTCCATGATATGCCTGAGAGTCATAATATATATGACATGCCTGATGAGTCCTTTCTTTCTAATTAAGCTATCAACTGCTTGCTCATACGCTTCCCCCACAAGTCATACACTTATTTACACACTTATTGTCCATGGTACTTCGCAGCTTGCTTTTGTTAAATAAGTGTTCAAGGTTCAGAAAATTTGACTTAAGGGTTTTGAAACTGAAAGCTAGGCGGGAACTAACACCAGATCTACGCTAGAGACTGTTCTTGTGCTGGGCCAAGTACCACACTCAGTCTAGGCATTGCAGTCTCCATGGGATATGAAAACAGTACTAGGCAGAATTGGTTTCGGAGAACCCCTAATTAGGTAGATGATGGCAGGTTACCACCTTCTAATAAGTCACAGTCATCAGTTTTTCTTTGGAAAGAGTAGGCATCTACAGAGACATTAGACAGGGTTGTCCATTTCCCCCACTATTTGTAGTGGAGCCCCTAGCACAGGAACTGAGAAAGTAGAAAGGCTAAGGCTGAGGATAAAGGCAGATTATGTATTCATGTCCCTTCTTACAAATATGAATAAGTTATTTAGAAAACTGCTAAATAACTCAAGGAGTATAGTACAGTAGCCATTTTTTTTAAAAGCCCTACTAAATTGGAAGGATCTGCATTGGTGCCTGTGGATATTCAGATGTAAGGAATGTACAGGAAGATATTGTATCCTCCAGAAATATTATTCACAAAGGTAGGTAATGTTTTAATTTGCCCAGTTCCAATATATTCTTATATTTGGCCAAATATTCATCAGATTGATGAAATGCTTTTGTGGGGTTTTCTTCATTCATTTGAGAATATAAGTAATCTTTAGTTTTAGTAGTATCATTTCTTGTTTCATTTCATTATTGCTAAACAAGAAGGATTCTGCTTGTTTTAATGTGATCCTACTGAGCTAGTCAAAAGGCCTTTTCTAATGGATACTTCTATGTGCAGATTCCTAATCTATAGAACAGTTCAAGGTATCAGACTGCATACTGAAAACTTCAAAGCTCTCCCATCACTGGTAGGGGACACTGGCTTTTTTAGGACACTGAAAGTATGTGATGTCACTGATGCCATATAGCATCCGCACCGGCGCAACTGCATTATTTGCCTTTTTTTTTGTGCTTTCGACGTGCATTCGAAGCTCCCTCCCTGAGGAGTTTTACTCACAGAATAAATGTATATGTGCAGTACCTTATCTTCACCCTAAGTAATCAGGGTTTAAAACCTATAGGGACTGTGAGGGACAGATGTCTATTACGGAGCCTGACTCCATTGATCTTTGGTGTTCCGGATTGGACCACGATTACCGTGCCCGCGAATCCTGCTGGAGTATGCACTCAAAAGCTATAAAAAAATGGTATGCAAAACTCTTCATGGCCTGGGCAGGGACAAGCATAGTAGGCGATGTTTCAGGTCACCATACTCACATTCTTCACGATGGGGGATGAGTGAAATAAACCGAAGAAACATAGGAAGAATTCTAAATATATGTCCCACCCTCTGACTACCACAGGATCTTTATTATCAGAACCAGAGTTGGTTGAAATAGAGCAAGTACTTCCTGGTTCAAGCTGCCCCGCTCCGGGGACCTCACTAGATCCAGTCTGGGACCCACATCAACCTCCACCGGCTTGTCATCTTCCTTCCTTAATCCTTCGGCGCCTGATCCATCGTACCCTGAGTTTTCGACGGCGACTCCAGCCTTTCCTGAATTTCCAGCTCAAGATTCCGACCTTGCAGCGCTCTAATACAATGTGCAACATATTTGCGAGGGCAGCCAGTGTGCCCTCGACTCCACAAGGCCTCCCAATGTTCCCATTGCTTTGATGCCCTTTGGTGACGCCCTGTTTGACTCAACATTGGCCTCACATCCATTGAACCCAGCAGTCAACTATATGACGCCTCTCCCAACCATGCCCTCGACACGTCCACTCCCATCAGTGCAAACTCTATCTTCGACTCCGTCAGCTCCGAACACGATCCCTTCAGTGCTGATCCTTGAAGTTTGCCACAGAGCAGGTCGCACATTGATCCAGCAACTCCTTGAGGAGGAGGAATATAGGATACATGACCCATTTGCAACGGATTCAAATAAATTGAATCTTTCCTTATATGGGCGTGATGATGTAAGGGTCACAGCCATGAAGTATAAAGCCTTTCTTCAGGTAGCAGGCTGGACACTTCCCGGGAACTTGAAATGTTCATCAACTCCAGTAGTGATGTCCTTTCTTACCATTGTGAAAAAAAGCCGCTGAGGTATTATGTCTACAATTGTGTCCCCACAGATTTCTTGTTACCATCAGCACCAACATCCTGTGAGATCATACCACCCATGCAATATAAACTACAGCATGTACCCCCTCCCCACGTACATATGAATGCCAGTTACCTTGCACCAGGCACACACCATACTGCAGACAGTGTACAAACTTGCTCAGCAAAAGGATATAGTCCTAGTCCTAATAAACCTAAAGAACTGAACCTGCAGTCATTGGTGTAAGTTCAGGACCCAATCTTCATTCCATTCCCACCTCCACAAGTTCCACATTGTCTCTGCGACTGGGTGTCCCATTATCGTCCTTCAGTGGATCCTTTCTAGGGCAACGCCATCTCCTCCATGTTCATGGCCCTCTCTCTAGAACCTGTTAATCGGGTAGGGAGAATTCAGAGTTTCTTAGTGATTAGACGGTTTCTCTGTGCCTGCCATCCCTCATCCGAATCTCTTCGATCTATCATATTAGAGTCTCCATTTGATTACAGACATGCCCTTGCTTCAGCCAGGGTACCAAACATGTGATTTATCACATTATATGACTCTTAATTTGCCTGGATACATCAAGGAGTAATGTAGGTCCATTTTTCTATGTCTCTTTTTAATGTCCAGGAAAGACTCCCTCTGACATTATACTTCAGTGGTATCAGAAAAAATGTTCACCTTACAGTTTTCGATTATCTATAGGCCTTTGCTACGTGAAGTTTACAGAATATGATCTCTATTGCAATAGTTGGAGATTTGTCACCAGCCATTTAAGAGATGCACCTGGAAGCGGCATTCTGCTCTGTAGCCTATAAGCCCATTTGCATTCAAGAACAGTATCACCAAACTATTTCTTAACAAATAGCTTCTACCTTCTCTAGTAGCCCCACAATGCACACATTGTTTCTATGGGATTGCCCCTCAGCATCATCAGCATTCAATTTTAGTAATTTGACCGCCTCTTACAGTTCTGTGATCTAGGACTGCATATCTTTCACAAGGGAAGTATCGTTTCCAGCGTTGACATGTTTGTTTTTTGCCTGTCAGTTAGTCTTCTACGGTTCGTTCTGAGCAGACTTAGCTCCAACGCCCCCTTGTCAATCTTGGTCTAGAGCATGGTTTTGTCACCTGCAGTAATGATCTTTCTAGTAGATACTTGATCTACCTGCAAATTCCTCACCGATCCTCCTGCCTCCCTGTTGGATGGATGTGTTAAAGGATAAAGTTGATGCGATCCCAGTTTCGATTTTGGTACTGCACTACTTTGGCGATGTCCCTCCGCCAACCTCAAAGGCTCGGAAACAGTGAATGGATAATGAAGTCTTTGCGCTGGGGCGGGTGGTGTATGGCTTCAATGAAGGCACCTGCTCAACTTTTGTCATCTTAATACAACCAGGACCGCGAGGAGACCACAATAGGTGCAGACTGCGGACTCCCAGTCTTCAGGAATGTGTGACTACAAATAGGCGCCCCTCCCGGGTTCTATAAACGGCTACAAGTAACACGTAGCTAGTGTTTTTTCCAGTGGGTTCGTAAGTACACAGACACCACTCATTGCACAACACACCTTAGCGTGTGTGTTAAAACAACGAAACACGTGGCTTGTTTTTGCCACACCCTCACTTAACTCACCGGTCCTGAAGAAAGCCTCTCAATATTTTACGAGGCTGAAACATGTAGACTAACCATAGTGACCCCTAAGAGCAATTTATCTTAAAGTTGTCCTCCTCTTTTTTTAACTTTGTCATAGGACGCTGGGAATAAAACTTTATTCAGTAAGGATTCCCAGAGACAATTTTAATTTGCACCACTTTTTTCATCACACAAGCACACAAAACCAGCTCCGCTGTAATCAGGTGTTGTAGCACAACTGGGTGGCATTCGGCAACCCAGTTGGGACCCCAATGATGAAGCACGCCACCAACTAGATTGGTGGGTGAGGGTTTTTTTAATAAACCCGCTGTGTTTCTGGCACTCATAAAAACATAAATATCAGTGAGTCTCCGTTGATAGTGGGTCCGTCCACTGTGTTTGTTGTATCTTTATAAACTCAGCATCCCCTACTGTTGATGGGAGAGCTTTGATGTTTTCGGGATCAGTTTGACGCAGAAAGGTTGTTACCGCCGGTAAGTAACTTTTTCTTATTAAAGTACTCCCTAAGTTTAACTGGTGTTGGCAGTCTTAAGTGCTTGCAAATTTAATCCCCCAAAAACGTATTTTTGTTGGACGAGGTTTTAAAATTATTTTACATATTCTTTGGTGCTGCTCATTGCCCGCTAACCACTCTGAATACAAAAACTGAGGGCCCAAAGAACAAATATGTATTGTAAAGCTTTTGATTCACAAAAACACTGTTTGCAACAGGAAAAACCATTCTACAATGTACCTAAGCCGTTTTGCATTTCCAAAAAGTATTTCTGACACACAAAAGGGCTTTTGCAACCCTTTCTGAATCGCAAATAGGAAGTGGTGCATGAGAGATATTACTCTTATTTGTGAGTCGCAAAGGGATATATCATTGGTTTGATTGCAGTTACAGTAGCAAACCATTATAATCTGCTTTCTATCTTTAAGTCACAGAATTTCTTTCAGAAACATTTTCATGATATTCCTCAACCTGCACGTTACAGTCTTATTCTCAATTCCTTGCTGAAACTCCCAAAAAATGAAAACTGTGAGGTTCAGTGACAGAGTCTTTTTCTGTAGCAGTAGTAAAAACTGAAACACTCGTCCGGTCCATTTTCATTCTGAATCCAATCTCTTTCACTTTGGAAAAACTTCTAAATACTCACTGTTTAATCAATAAATTCATAGCCTCTACCTTGCTTTTGCCACAATATGCTTCATTGAATAGTGTGCTTTTTAAGTGACCCATCCTTGACCATTTCTGATGTTCACTGCAGACCTTCATGCCAGTGTTTGCCGGCTTTGACATGGGGTTTCAGAAAACCTCTTACCAACATTCAATCAATCAGATTTCTTTCCTTTTTTCCCAAAATAAAAACCATAAAAGACAACAGCCATTTCATGACAATAAAATAGAAAACATTATTAAAAATTACAGATGTAGACTGATATATTTCATAAAGACATTACAGTAGGAGGCCACTGATATCTCCTAAAAACAGTGAAGTCAAAGAAGACTAAAACAGTAAAAGTAATAAAAAGATCGTGCATGAATAATAGATCCTACGTTCATTAAACACCTTAGAGAATTAAGACGTAAAAATTCATCATACGGGATCCTCCAAATTCTTTAACAGCAGCTGCTAGAAAACAAACCACATAAAAGCAGGTATGCTGATCCAACAGTAGTTGTAAATGTAAAAAGATAGGTTTAAGCTGAGTACAGTGTTTCTCTTTTAAAAGTGGAATAATATTTTTTTCATGGAAATTCCTGTAAAAAGGACAAAACATTATAAAGTGCAGAGCTACCTGCTTCGAGACCAAATCACAATCACATTGTTCCGGGGAATATTCCTTGTGCCAACCCTTACGGGACAGCCAGCAGATGATGAATCATGTTAAGTCTAAACCTTATTAGTAGAAAGTGATGATGCAGAGAAAGCCCTAAATTGGAATAGGGTTCACGAGTGTGTGTGATTTTGAACATAAGATGGAATCAACAGAAAATTGGTCAATTCCAGATTTTCTCTATTAGATCTTGAGAGATCCATGAATGCTTTTTTTTGTCCAAAACAGGTCATTCTTCACAAGCTTTTCCGGCTCGTCAAAAATCACAGGGTGCCCCAATTCCATTCCATTCCAATTCTCTTAACAAATAAAAACCATAAAATGATATTGCATCCGTCCAAGGAGAAACAGTCCTTTATTAGCAAATGATTTAGTTTGGCTTCTTGTTGAAGCCAAACCGAGGTACATTCCAAGAGAGGTTGCCTTTCAAAATATGAGCCAGAAAACCAATCCCTAACTCTTTGAGGGATAAAAGAGGCAGAACTATTAGTGAGGGATAACAACCACCTCAAAAACTTGTTCTCCACAATTTGGAGGGAAGAAACAGCAGACACCCAAATGTTGCTTCTATAAGAGGCTATAAACACACTTTTTGCCTCATAAATCCCCAAACTCGCTTTTGTGGACTTAATGCCAAGTCTGTTAGCAATTTCCAAAATTGAAAAAATTGAACATAAGATTTGGTATGCCTAGGACTAATCACTATTACATGGGATGTTTTTAAAATGAGTACTTAGGTCCAGAAAATCCAGGAGAGCCGCAATTGGGTCTGATAAACGTGGCGCCTAATGTCGTTCCTGCTAATAAAACTGTATCATCTGCATAGAGTAATACAGGCATCGCTCCCTTTCCAACGTGGGGTACACTATGATGGTCGTCTACCAAAATGCTTTCTAGCTGATTGATTTGCAGGGTAAAAAGAAAAGGAGCAAGAATGCACCCCTGACGAATACTTCTCTTTAACTTAAACAAGGCTGAGCATTCTCATCCCTGCCCGTACCTCACAGATGCTGATAGATGCAGATGACGGTCTTGTAAAGTGTTCAATTTGCACCCTAACACCAAGGCAAATCATGATGCTCCATAATTTCTATCTGTTAACCCAGTCAAAAGCCGAGATAACTTCCATAAACACTACATGGCTGTGGTGTATTTATTATTAATTAAGTGGATATGTAAGCACTGAATATTTGTCCGTAGGCCTGATCTGAAACCTTACTGAATGTCAGAGTGCACTGTTTTCAGAGGCCCATGTCGTCAACCTAATAAGAATCATGCACCCAATGATCTTAACCACCATATCTACCAGGTAGATAGGCCTGTAGCAACAGCGATCATCCTTATCTCCCTTTTTAAAAAACGGTACTCTCACAGATTGAGACCAGGTTTTGGAATGGTCATAATTCATTGTGACATTAATGGCCATTGCGAGTAAAGCAACCCAGAGAGAAGCTTCATATCGAAACATATCAACATGAGTGCCGTCTGGGCATGGCGCTTTATTTTTGGAGAACAAGTTAATAGCCTCCATAACCACCTATTAATTTGCCTACAGATGAGAGTCCACTGTAACTTATGAAAGGACAGGACTAGATGATAAACAAGAGGGAAAATCACATATCCCCTCAAAATGACTAACCCATTTATCTGCACACGGAATTTCTTGAGTGGGCAAAAAAAAGGACAGTTTTCAATTTCCCAAAAGAGGTCTAAATTATTAAACCTCCAGCATGCTGTAGCTGCTCCCAGGCCTCTTGCTGCAAAGCGCTTTTCCTAACTTTTGATTGCTTATGTATAAGCATCTCTACAGGCTGTCACCTCAGTTCGTAACCTTGGGTGTTGTTTCAAGGCACTAATCAAACCCTGGTGAACTTTAGAGCAACAGTAACTAAAACTCTGACAACGATTTACTCGAGTGGGTTTCAGAGATATACTCACCAAGTTCATCACATTCACACAGATGGAGTAATATGAATTCAAAATTGCCTTGGATAATGAATGATCATCCTAACAGATATTAAAATCCTTAACACAATGGATCACTTAATTCCCATTAATGGCTCTTGCAAGAAATGTAACCCATCGTAACCTCAATCCCTGGTCTTCTCGCTTGACACCCAGTGGGTAACCGGGCTTGAAATGACACTCCCGGCAAGGACAACAATCAGTGGACTGTTTTCACTACAAGGGTTCCAAATTACTTTCTGCTCTTTATCCGAGGAAAGAAGGGGTGCCGAAACCAATATAAAATATATAACTGAGGGACCAGGCTCGCCCCATAAAAGTTGGAATCTTAGTGGCTGATGGATAATCCTCCACTACAGCGCTTGCAAAGGAAAAATTGAACTAAGCCAAAATACTAATAATAGTATCCTCCAGGTCGCAACACTTAAAGTGTGTCCGAGACAATACATCACTGAACTTTGAGTTACTGGGTGCAAAGGAACGTGTAGAATAAAGTTATTAATTGAAATCTCCCATACAAACAATTGGTATATGTTAGAAATGGGGAAGAGTGGAGCGGAGCGGGTAGGCTAAACTCCAGGGTATTGTGTCAAGCATCTGCGCAGCACACCCACAGGCGACACACCAGGCACACTACAAAAGAGACTCAACACCAGGTGATGTGAAAATAACTTTTTGTATTAAGAGAACACGTTGCAGAATGTAATCTCAGGTACAGGTAAACTGTGCCAACAGGCACCGGGGATCAGTTCACAGGGGGACTATTTACAAGGAGGGGCCAATCTGGCCGCTGCCAGAACCATCACCATCACAACTAGAATAATGTAAGCATCAGTAATAACGGTGTGACGGCCAGGGGCTACTGGCACAATCATGCACTGAGCAACATCGCATTTGCATAAATCCCTTTAGCATGGGGCATAAACACATTAGGTCAAGAATCACGGCACATTCACATAACCACATGAGATCATGCGTGTATCTAGAATATCTGAGCACCTCAGGCATAAAACATATCATGTGTCCTCATTAGACCTAAATATATGCATGTGGCATCTCAATAGGTATAAAAGCACCTCAGGCACATCAATAGGCATAAACCTCATCAGCAGCCTGGGGCATGGCACATTATGCGGAACACCAACCTGGTAAGCGTTAGGGGAAAATAAACCATTAGCATTATAAACACATGCATTAGGCATAGCACACGAGGCATGTCAATAGGGCCATGAGCATGAAGAATAAACCATTGTATGCATAATCTCCGCATCACATTGACCGGGAAACACATTGTGCATGACAGTGGGCATAAAAACCTCATTAGCATAAGTGCAGTGTCATTAGGCATAAATCATGAGGCATCATAACCTGACATTAAGCTTAGGCCCAAAAACGGAAACAGGCATGAGTCATGACCATGGAGCAGAACACCAACAGTGTAAGCCTTGGGGGAAAAAGAACATCAGGCCTCAACCTTAGGTTTTGAAACACATTACGCATAGCATTAGCCTGCAGCCACCTTATGCAGTAAAACAGTTGAGGCATAAATGCAATATCATTAGGGTAAAGACACGTTAGGCATACATCATGGCATTAGGCATCATTAAATACAATAGGCACCAATCCTGGGGAATAAACGCCTTTGGTATGAATCTTTGCAGGTAGATTAGGCATCATTAGGACATTTCTCATTAGCATTAGAGCATGAACATCATGGCAGGAAATGTATTCCAACTCCCACCCCAAACACTTGGTATTTCAAAGTTTATATGCTGGGCCATTTCTCTTTTTATTCTTTACAGATAAGGAGGGGATCAATTATTGCATGTGATTGTGAGTGAGGTACATCAGCAGTAGCAGTCAATACGTTCCTCTCTCCCACCAGACAGAAGGCAGTGTCGCAAGTAATGGTCTTGGTTGGCAAAACCGAATTTGATTTCCCCTCTTTCCCACCCTCAAGTTCTTTGCCCCGGTCATTTAACTCCAGTTCTACATCCACAGTTGATATTTCATCATTGATTGCTCCTACTGCAGGAATAAGGTTAAAAATAGAGGAGTTTTTACAAGGTCTCTTGGATCCATTACTGGTGCAGGAGTTTTGAGGGGGAATTTTACACTTAACCACCCCTTATTTGAACGGTTAACCAAGCAAAGAGGAGTGGCTTAGCCTCCTCTGGGCTCTGATAGACGCACAGGAGCCCGCTCTTGCCCCATCTTTGCTGGGGCATGCACCCAGATAAGTGCCACGCCACAGGGAATCCAAAGCGCTTGTTCTGCTGGTGCGGCCCCATCTCCTCCTGCACAGGCTTGTCGGCAAGTGTGCCAGGCAGCATTCGCCCAGGCAAAGGGTCCTGCGGCATGTGGAATCCGATCTACTTTTTAGCGTCTGCTGGGCTGGTTTGGCCCCACCTCCTGCCCAGGCTTGTCGGCAAGTGTGTCCAGCAGCATTCACCCAGGCAAAGCATCCTGCTACACATGGAATACAAGGTGCTTTTAAGCGCCTGTTGTGCTGGTGCGACCCCTCCTCCTTCACAGGCTTGTGGGCAAGTGTGTCCAGGCAGCCCTCACCCGGGCAGAGCATTTTCAATCTGTTTCAGTTTGAAAACATTTCTATATACTCATCTGTTTAATCAGTAGGTTCATAGCCTTTACCTTAATTGTTCCTTTTCACCAAGAAGCTTCTGTGAATGTCTGGTATGAAAGTTACAGGTGTACCACATTTACAACAAATAATAAAATTAGTAAATCAATCAGTGTTTTCAAAAAGTTTTTCAAGAGATGATATACGAGAGTGTATCTTCTTTTTTATTTTTTCTTTGACTTCATATGTATGCAGCAAAAGACACCACCAGCCATCGTGTTTCATCCATGTGAAAGCAGACTTCTACAGGGCACGATAGAAGAAAAAAGCACCATAATATGGTCCATCTTTTGTTGTACCATCATTCCATCAATTGCAGGCTTTGGCATGGGGTTGCTAAATACCTCTTATCAAATTCATATTCATATTATTATTCATGAGGTAGGAGTGTTCATGATCTGTGAATCCATATTTTGTAATCGAACTGATTAGTACATCTCTTGTATCGTAAAATTAAGGGCAGGCTGCAATCTAATTGGTGTGCAAAAGCGCCAAAAGCCAAGCGACCTGGCCTTTAGTACATCAGGCCATAAATCCACTCCGTTCAAGACTCTTATCCCCTTTATGAAGAGCACTCAAAAAAGGAACGGAAAGCTCAAATGACGTGGTAAATTATTCTTCAATTACATCTTGCAATTCGCTTTCTAACATGAATGCTCATTAACTTATATTTCTAAACTCTATAGTTCGATGCCTTATGCGACTATTTACCATCCCTTCTTCATGAGATGGATCTTTTGGTACAACAAAGCCTTGGAATAAATAACACGAATAACCATTTTGCATAATCAAGAAGGAACATATTTTGTTATATTTGAACCTCTCATATCGGTCTATGAAAAAGTACCTCACTCTTCTGAGTTCTAAGCAAGTCCTAAGCAGCCACGCATGTTTGCATATTACTGGTTACACCATATCACATTTAAAAACGTGTTACAAATAATATTTCCTTTGTATACTTGTAAGCGAAGTTGTGAAATATTGTGTTCGCACTTAGTGGCCTGTTGGTGGGACTCGCTCACTGTAGAGGGCTGTCTGTCTCCTCCCAAACCTTTTGAAGGGGAGGCTGGTAGCAGGCACAGAAACAGCTGGAGCGCAGCTTTAATGTGCAGTTCAAAGGGTAGACTTGTTTGCGACTGCCCTGGGGCAGTGCATTGTTCGTAATTGGGCGGCCAGTGTTTATTGGTTCGCAGTGTACCTGTTGTGCAGCAATCGGGGACAGTGGCCCCATTACATAACACAAGCCCCAAGTAGCAAACTCGCGCAACATTTTGCAGCTTTTCTAGCTAGAGGGTAACATAAATGCTGCTGTCTGTTTTACTGGGTTTGTGGATATGGTTTATAAGTAGATATTCAATGCTTCTCTGTGCTGGCATTAGCAATAACTAGTTGCAAACGTGCAAAAATTGTATTCCAATAAATTAGGAACTGGCAAAATAAAATATCCAGAAACTACATAAATGTCATTTCAAATGTGAAATAGGCTGTTTCATGTGTGCTCAAAATGATTCTATCAATATTTACTTTCTTGACACTAATGTTCTACTTGTTTTTACAGAAAGCTATTATGGAGTCTGATGAAGAGTGGTCCATGAACAAAAAACTGATTGATCTTTCATCACGAAATGTCCGAAAGTCTGTAAGTCACAGAAACCTTAAGAGAACCGAGCAAAGGTCATTTAAAGTTAGGCTTTAAAAAAGCCATTATAAATTAACTAACTCCAATCGCCTACGCTGTGATAAACGCACATTGATTTCAGCAGAAGTTCCCCAGGAATCAGGCTTTGTCTGGTCGAGCTATGACGTTGGATTTATTGCCTTATCTGCACCAAGCTTGACCGAAAAATGCATTTGGCCGCTCTAAATGTTTATTAAGGGTTCCAACTTTTTGATTGAAACTCCTATAGGAACTTCATGTGTTTCTTTAGTACCAGTGGATGGAGGTTGGCCAGCTTCAAAGATAGGTCACTTGAGGTTTGATTTCAAGCCTATTTCAGCCTGATGAATTTTCATGCCGTATTCTTTTCTGAAACAAAAAAAATGTTGCTGTTATAATGCTTGAACTGCTAGTGTTTGTGAACAACTAAGGGCCTAATGTATATATTGGTTTAGGGGGTTAACTCCGTCAGGGCAACGGAGTATGTTATGGCGGAGTCCCCACCCACAAAATTTAGAAATGACTACCAAGGTAATTTCTAAAGCATTGTCAGGAACTGCTGTCATGGTGGTTCTTGTCAATTCTTTTTGACGTTTGTCGCACTGCTCCATCAACATAACTGAGATGTCTGTCAACCTATTATTCTATTTTTCTTCAAAAAGAAAATCCTAAAGCGGGATTTTCTTTTAAAAAATGTAAAAAACACAAAGGCCTCTCTCACCATGAAAGTAATCTCCCATCTACCGCCAGGTTCTGCATGGCAGCGATTGACAGTAAATAAACGGCTATGTCTGCCCATCTCAATTAGGTGTGTGGACAAATAGCCACATTTCCCATGTCCCTTTCTCTGTCGCACCATCAGATAAGTTTTACCACAGCAGGGTCAGAGGAGTCTCTGCCTTGGCCAGACTATGTTCTGCTCCCATTTAAGTCAGCGGGCTGACCATCATCTTGCAAGTAAGGATACCATTGTGATGGAGTATCCTTACCGCCAAGATTTAAATCTGGCCATAAGTTTTCAGTGTTGAAAACTTGCACTCCTACTGGTTGAGGATGGGTTTGCAAAATCTGATGCATCTTTAATAGTCCCATATGTTTCAGAACATTAACTGGATGCCCGTGGTCCAATGTGGAAAAATCATGGGTGATTCTTAAAAAAAAAACTAAAAGCAGGGAGAAAATATTCAGAGAACAAAAACAAATATTTCTATGCATATCCTACTGTGAAAGGGAGGGTAGTAAACTTGGAACGTAAAAGTCCCAGGGTCTGTTTAAAAAAATGCGTGAGCAGTGGATCAGCACATCTGCATTATGCGCTGTAATTGATACCAGAGCTTCATTCTTTATGCCTCAGTCCTACACAAATTGTGTTCATCCTGCTGCCTGTTTTTCATCTTCCTACAATGGTGTCCTGGAAAAACTATCCACTCAAAATTAATGTTCTATTCCCCTTCAGTATCATTCTCGTCCTCTTATTGTTTAATGGCTCTGATCTTCACTTTTTCGCCCTCTGCATCCTGAAACGTCTAGCTCCACAAAGTTCAACCAAATCCCCTCTAGCACAGCCATGATCACTCTCTGAGTTGAACCACACACCATCGCTGATCCTTACACATTCAGCGTTCACATACAATCTTGCACACTCCTACACAGTGGGGGGCGGGGGTGGAGTTTGGCGAGTAATGTAACACACACTAACATTTACCTACCACCTAACTCAGTCACACCCTTTCATTCCCAATGACTTGTGTGTTTGTGATGTGCCATGACAAATAATTGTCCCTGAAACACTCTTACCTAGTAACTTACTCACCAGTGAGTCTGCAAACACGTGCTTGTGTGTGAAGGTTTGACGGAGTGCACTGCTATTGTTTTATGCCATGGACCACCACAAGGACTTCACGTTTCATCACAAAATCATATTTATTTTATTCTGCTAAAAAGTGATGGGGAGATGGGCTGGGAAAATGGAATGGGCTATTTGGGACCACTAAGGAGGAATGGACTTTATGGACATTGAGAATAAGGGTATTGTGCGACATTATGAAAAAGTGGACTGGGAGTAAATTTGTCATGGTATTGAAACTGTAAATGGGCATTATGGAAATCAGTAGTTGCTTTCCTGTTGTACTATAGAAACTTGGAATGGGGTCATAATGGGGTATGTGGGATCCTATAAAATGGCATATTGGGTGCTTAAAGGAAACTTGAAATGGTAGCTTTATTGAAATGTAAAGTGGTCTTAATAGACATAACAGAAATGTAAACTTTGGGAATACTGGGAATGGGAGCTTGCAACCATATTATGTGAACTATAAATATGGGTATTTTGGGACATTAAGGAAAATGGTTACATACATGTACTGATGGAAACATTTAACATTGGTGTTATGAAAATAGTAAAGGCGAACATGCATATACTTTTTGAAAAATGGTTATGTAAGCTTATTGAACACTTTATGTAATCCTGAAATGGGGCATGTTGCAGAAGTAGGTGAAGAGGGAATACAGTCAAGACGTGGCATCATGGAAACGGAACATGGTTATTCTAGGAGGTGAAACCGAAGGGGGTCTTGCTAGGGCATTATAGAAATGCAGAATGGGAGAATAATGGTACATTATTGAAACTAATAGTATTAAAACACTGAGTCATTGTGGAATCTGGTCAAAAGGACATACCTAAGCATAGTGTTGTTATGGAAGCAAGTAATGTTCGCATTTTGGAGTTGTAAGAACAATGGGTTTTGAGACGTGCTTGTTATTGTGTTATTGTTAGAGTACTGAAGTAATCGGGAAACAGATAATGTAGATGTTCAGTTGATATGTTGGGGTAGGTTTTAGAAACTGGCTCTGTGGGTATATGGGGTTTTTACTTAGGGAAGCTGCTAAAGATAGTCTGCTATGCTGTACTCTCTTCAAAGATGATACAGAAAGTGAGAGAGACAGTGCTTAATTTGAGCTGGTGGTCTGCACCTGCACATAATCTTCATCACCTGCACATAATCTTCAACACCAGCGCTTTTCATGAGCAGCAGTTAAGGACACATTCATTTATGGGGAGATTAAGTGATTTTCCCAGAATCACAGGATGTTAAGTGAACGCTGAGACTCGAACCTGGTTCCCCTGCTCCGAAGTCTGCATCTCTGGCCATTATGCCGCATCTGCTACCCACTTTCTTAGTAAGTAGTTGGTTCTGTTTTAGGCAGTGCTAACAGGAGAAATGGGATGGTGCAAGCTGCCTCCTGACGATAGCCCCATAACTAATTATTTTTTCTCCAAATATATATATATATTTTTCCCCAGATAACAAGAAATACATTTACAATACATAACAAATAATATCTGGACTGGGATAAAAAAGATATAAAAGTCACCCCTTGGCTCACTGTTTCCGTCAAGGCCCCTTGGCCTTCCTCACGAATATGAGGGTTGGTGTAATCATAGGACCATGTTAGAAAAGAAAAAAAAAACAAGAGAACTCCTGGGACATGGTATAGACTATTGGGACTTTAGTTAAATAATCAAATGTCTGTCGTCCCCATCTTGTGAAGGGCTGCCAGATGTTGGGGGGGGGGGGGGGGTCATCATTTCCAGTGTCTAATTCCAATCTTGACATATTAAGTGCTGCTCTAAACCAGTCTTCTTTATCCGGGGGGGTAGGAGATTTCCAGTTAATACATATCTCTCTTCTTGCTAGAAGTATTAAGTACAACATTAATGCTTTTTGGCACTGAGAGAATACTCCCATGGTTTGATCATTCATTCCAAAAAAGACTAGAGATGAATCTACTTTCAAACCAATGTCGAAGATGGATGACAACGTATCCCCAACACCCTTCCAGTAAATGCTTAAGGTTGGGCATTGAAAAAAGATATGCAGATCGTTTGCCTTAATTTGGGCACATCTGGGAGAACTTGGTGGCGGGTCTGGGGTAAATTTCGATATTTTTTCTCGGGTGTAATATAACCTGTTTATTACAAAAAAGTGATTTTTCTTCAATGTGGCCGGTTTCACATATTTATATGGGGTCTTCAATGAAATATCATACAGTACTTCAATATTTGGATTTACTAATATTGAATTCCATACTAATACTGGAGGTGGAGCAGTGCCTTCCTCTTCTTCTTGGATTTGTGTGTACCAAAGAGCTATCTCTCTCTTACTTGGGCTAGGATTTTGTATTAGCATTTCAACTTCCTAGTTACCTAAGATATCGTCAGCTTCTGATTCGTACCAAGATTTTAGCTGAAGATACTTAAATCTTGAAAACTGGGGACCTATCTTGGCTTGTAAAAATTCCCAGGGAAGAATGCCCTCTGAATCAACCAAATCTGACCATCTAACCATCCCTGCATTTTTTATAGACATCGCCAGACTGTCTTTCAAACAGAGTGGTGTCCCAGGGGAGTGCCAAATTGGGGTGTAATCCGAAAAGTATCCTAAGCCCCATATGGTTCTTATTTTATACCAAGTGGAGAGTGCTAATTTTAACACCTTTAGCCTGACTCTTTTGAAAAATCTTGGTGCGCCGGATTTGTATAAAAAGCCACCAGAAAAGCCCCCCTCCTCAACCATAACCATTTCCCTGAGTACTCTGCCCCATGCCTATTGCTCTGGATAGGTAAATAGCATCCTTATACCTTTGAATTGAAAGGCCATCAGGTACCAGTTTATGTTCGGGAGTGCTAATCCTCCCTTGAGGAGCTTCCTCCTCCGCTTTTTTCACGACATCCTGGACTTTTTCTGACCCCATATAAAACTACAGATTTTCCCCTGTATTTTGTTGATAGCTTTACTAGGAAAGGTTCGAGGGATTGCGTAAAAAATATATGTGAGTATGGGCAGCACTGACATTTTAACTAAAATGACCCTCCCATAGATGGTCAAAGGGAGGTTTTTCCATTTAGCGAACAAAAAATTCAGATCTTTCTCGATTTTGGCCAGGTTGATCAATGGGATTTTATCTAGTTCCTTGACTTCCTTAATTCCAAGGTATCTAAGTTCCCTACTTTCTGAGCCGTTTCTATAGACTGTATTCCAGCACATTATTTCGGTTTTATCTGAATAAACCTGATACCCTGAAACCTTTCCAAATTCCCTCAAGGTACATTTGAGTTGTGGTATCGAATGATATGGGTTACTGGTGTAAACTATAATGTCATCAGCATATAATACCAGTTTACACTCATAGGCCGAGGATTTAAAGGGAGTAATGGCGTTGTTCAATCTAATGGTCTGTGCTAGAGGTTCTATATATAAATTGAACAGAAGGTTTGACAGGGGGCATCCCTGCCTGGTCCCGCTCTGAATTGAAAAACTCTGGGTCAAAGAACCATTCAAAAGAATCTTAGCCGAAGCATCTGCATAGCAGTGCTTCACCGCCCGAATAAATATTGGGCCCAGTCCCATAACCTCTAATGTTCCCCAAAGATATCTCCAACACACCCGGTCAAAGGCTTTTGCAGCGTCGATTGCAACTACTGATAATGGATCAGTCTTAGCCATTGCAAGATCAATATTGCCTATAAGGAGCTGGGTTTGTTCTTGAATCACCCTGCCTGGCATGAAACCCTTCTGATCTTGATTAAGTTGGATGCCAATTTCGCCAATCTCCCTGCTAAAATGGCCATAAAGATCTTGTAATCGGCGTTTAGCAGGGAGATTGGGCGGTAAGAGTCTGTGGCCGAGGGGTTCTTTCCAGGTTTTAAAAGTAATACCAACGTAGCCTCATTCCTCGATTTTGGCTTCACCCCCTTGGAGGAATATTTTGAATTAACGAGAGTAAAGACGGTGTGCTGGAGTTCTTTCTGTAATAATTTGTATATTTCATTGGGGATGGCATCTAGACCAGCAGCTTTTTTATTTTTTGCTCTTTTTATTTGGATTTTTATCTCCATCGTTATGGGGGCATCAAGTATCGCTCTAGAGGACTCAGTGAGAATAGGCAGAGATTTATTTACTAACCAGGAAGATATCTCGGTCTGAGTTGGTTCAACATCTTCTTTATAGAGGTCTGAGAACAATGAAAGTAAGGCGTTTTGAATATCCTCCTGGTTGGTTGACTTATTACCGCCTTCTCACCATATTCAAAGTGCTCAATATTCCTGGATTGCCACTGTGCTTTGCATTTTTGATCCAAGAGTATCCTAAATTTTTGTCTAGCCTCCTTCAGCTTTTTGTCTACTAAATCAGAGTTCCCCTTGTCCCCTAAACTAAGATTATTTCTTTCTGCCTCAAGGGCAGCAATATTCCCTTCTAAAGCTCGTAAATCTTGAGTTTTTTGCCTGCTTTTAGAGCTTATTAGGGAGTGCAGCTGGCCTCTCAAATTAGCCTTATAGGCGTCCCATACCTGTTCTACAGAAGTTTATCCCAGGTTGAAGGCAAAAAATTCTGAAGTAGATCTACTAATTAATTCTACGATCTCTCTATCGACAAGCATTGCTTTATTCAGTGTCCATCTTGGACCTACATATTTCCCACTGATTACATAAACCGTTATTAAGGGGGCATGGTCAGATGGATGTATTGGCTGGATTGAGATACTTATAATATTATTTAGATTTTATTTATTTCCCATAATATTATTTAGATTTTCTTTCTTTACCAACATGTAGTCAATCCGGGAGGAGTGCCTATACCTTTTACTAAAATACGTGAATCCCTGGGTATTTCCTTTCTTTGATCTCCATATATCCGCTAAGTTTAGATTTAGAATTACATTTTTCATTACCCTTCGTGATTTTGGGGTTGTTATTGTGTGTTTTGAATTAGAACTATCCTTCTCAGGATCTAGCCTTATGTTGAAATCTCCACCTATTATCAGCGGAGGATTTACCATCATTAAGCACCCCTGTAGTTTGGTCAAACAAGAAGGGTTGTCTATGTTCGGGCCATAGTACGATGAACATGTCATCTCCACCCCTCCAAAGTCTAAAAGGCAACTACCCACCTACCGTACTGATCAGTTTGGACGGACTTGATACTACAGGGGACTCCTCTCTTGATCACAATAGCAACCCCTCGACTGCTCAAAGACTGATGAGAGACACAACAGCATTGTACCCAAGGGGTCTTTGAGAAAATCTCACTAAACTCATTAGGGCTTAAATGTGTCTCCTGGAGTAGGCAAATCTGTACTGGAGCAAGTTCCAAGTATTTCAGGATCAATCTTCTCCTGCGTGGACACCTCAGGCCGTTTAAGTTCCATGATAAGTATTGGATTTTGCGGGCATCTGCCTCTTTACCCATCACAGCCTTGAGAACCAGCCTGGTTACTGCTTTTCTTTACTGTCTTTTTCCAAGAAATGTGAAAGTTAAGGTTAGATGAGGTATTTTATTTTTTTATTTTTTTCCCTACTCTACACTCCACTGCGAGCGAGAGTGGTTCAGTTAGCTGCAAATAGGGAGTTTACTCATTTCCTTCAAAGTATTTTTCCAAAAGTGGTAGTAGCCTCAGAAGCAAAGAGTAAATTGACAGCACCAATTCCAGCAAAGCAGTTTGAGGAGGAGCAGGCGACTCAGGGGGCCCACGAAAGCTTAGGAGACCAAACTCAAATTAAGCAAACTTAGGTCACAGAGAAGAAGGAAAAGAACCTCCATAATTAAACCTAAGGTTACTCCTTCGTTGAAGTCTTACTTTCAAGTTATCTCAACAGCAAGCTCCTCACTTACCTCCTCATCAACCCCTAACAAAATCCGGGGAACACAAGTTAACATTGTGCCCAGCCCAATTAAGGGGGTATTAGAGAGACACTCAACAGGGAAACAGAGTATAATCCCCTCAACCCCCTCTCCACTATCAAGAGAGAAGACAGGGAAGTCAGTAAAGGCAAAGGGCAAACTTGTTAAAGTACCTGATAGGTCTTTCCAACAGGTATGTTGTGTTAGAAGAACTAGGTGAGGAGGTACGGATGACTGCACAACCAGGACATAAGGCCGGAGAACAAGCTGAACAAGACCTAAATCAAGTACTCGAACAAGAATTGAGTCAGAATCATGTTAGTTCTCCTCCTTTTCTCTCGACTTCAAACTCAGCTATGCACTCATTAGCCGACTTGTTATTGACAATGAAGGAAGAGATGACGTCAAGATTTACTGTTTCTGAGGCAAACCAGGCAGAAATGGCCGCCAGGTTTACAGTGTCAGAGGCAAATCAAACTGCAATCCGGTTATCTTGTGAGGCCCTGGCTTAGAAGCTGGAGGAGATTACTGCAAGGAATGAAACATTGGAGGTAGAGATTCCTAAATTAAAGGAATCAATAACGTCTAATACATTCAGGTTGGAGTCTCTTGCCGCTGAGAATAAAAACTCAAGAATGACTTAGAACGTTTAGAGAATCACTCGTGGCGAAACAACTTGAAACTCCTGAATGTTCCATAGGCCGCTGAAGGGGATGATATAAAGGCATTCTTGATCACCCTATTAAAAACCACTGTCCTAAAGAATCACTCAAACATTGATCTTGATCGGGAGATACAAAGGATGCATAGAGATCCCTTCAAAAAGGAAGCTGGGGAAACAAAAGCCACGTAAAATATTAGTGAACTTCCTGTCGCATTCGGTAAAAGAGCTCATCCTCACAGCTGCGCTAAAAGAAGGAAGTATCGTGTCATCACTACCTGAAAACTCGACATTTACTTTCCTCATTAGATCCGACATCTCGAATGCAACCTCAACAAGGCAGTGGGAGCTGGGGAAGAGACTGGATGAGCTTAACGGATTAGGAGAAAAGGCACAATTAAGATTCCCAGCAACTATTCGGGCGATGTGGAACAACCATATGTATATTCTCAGATCCACTGAGTAAGTCGATACACTCATAGACAAAATTCAACTAGAAAAACAGGGAGGCAGATAGGAGTGCAATGGTGGCTTCTCAGTGAGAAAGATATCCCAGGCACAGCACCAAGCAGAAATCCTAACAAAAGAAGACTTTCCGAGAGAGCAATACCCGAATAGGTTAGCCTATTGGAAGGGAGGGTTCCTCAAGGGAAAGTGGGGCATGGGGGGCACTTAGGGGAGGATGAGGAAGTCGGAGGGGGGAGCACTGGGTGGGGTTCAAACCCCTAACATTAAGGGAAACTACATTTATACCGGGCATTGATATAGATGGAAAGTAAATAGTGATACATCTGGTGAAAGAGTACAAAAGCAATTAAACTATAGTTAAAAACCAAAGGAAGTGAAGCAGATGTCCCAATATTAAAATGAGGATCAAGGGAAGGAATGAAGAGAAGGGAAAAGAAAAGAGGGTTCAAATGCACTCCAGGAAAAACAGAGCAACATCAAAGCCCAACCCCTCCAGGGGATGTCTGTAAGAGACATTGCATGGGGAGTCAACGAGGATGAGAAACAGCAGAAGCTTCCATCATCAGTGTAGACATGTATAAACAAACACCCGAGCAGCGGAACACATGTTACCATCCCAAATACATAACCACATCAAACTTGGGGGGAATATTAATCAACAGGAGATTGAATAAATATAATATAAATGGAATGTCTGAAAAAAGATTACATTTTATAAGCAAACAAATCATAACTGTAATAGCATAGATATTCCAGTGTATACATACTACAATCCATCCATAAAGTTAATTCAGATAAATTCCGAAGTGATACGTATAATATATGAAATAATTATCCAACTATGAAGTAATAGCAAGTTATGAGTACGGATATTAACGATGTATTATATAAAAGATATAACATTAACTGTGGCCCTGAGATCAGAGCAACATAGATATATAAACCTGTAGGGAAACGTTAGTAGATGACAACACAGATCGTGAATGAGCAGTGAAGTTATTAAATCACATATAGCATCTCAATAAACTTCCATAGGAAAGGGGAGCAAATATAAAGGATAAGAAATATAATACCTTTAGCAAAGGGGCTATACAGCGAAGTGTAGGAATATTAAGACAATAATTCCATAAAGAATGTCATCCAATTAGAACAAAAAATTAGATAGGAGATTAAATAAGTAAAATGTAAAGGGAAGGTCTGTCATGAAATAACATTCGTAAGCAAACAAAGCTTAACTGTAATAGTATATAAATTCCAGCTAAAAAAAGTTTTCTAAAATAATAGGAGAACATTAGTAAAGAATAATGGATTTCATTGGTAATCAGTGAAGTCATTAAATAATAAATGGCATATATTCAAACTTCCACAGAGAAAAGGAGCTAAGATAAAGGATAAGAAATAGAATACGTACCTATAGCAAGGGAGTTATAAAAAGAAGAGTAAGAGTAATAAGAGAATAAGTTCATAACCAAAGTCAATCAATTAGAACAATACACCTGAATTAGACCATATCAGCTAGTTATACCAACATCATAATGATGATAATAAACAAATTTATAAAGCGCATGGTTACACTAGACTAGTGTGTCCCCGCGCTGCGGTACACTTGAGGCATATAATTCCGGACAAGACAGAGAAAGCCGAAACCAACTAGACAGGCCAGCTACTCAGAGGGGAAAAGGAGAGTTTTCAACTCCTTGCGGAAAATAGACTCCGAAGCCTCCAACCGGAGCCCCAATGGGGTCTATTCCACTGCTGTGCTGCCAGAAAACGAAAGGAGCGACCACTCATCCTTGCTCTCCTGATAGATGGAATGCTCAACAGCCCCATCCTGCTAGATCTTAGTTGATGGGTCGGTGAATAGGGGGTTAGTAGATCATGCAGGTAGGTTGGCCCCTTCCTTTGTAGTATACGATGACTGACACAAAGAACCTTAAATAAAATTAGCTCACTGACTGGGAGCCAGTGAAGGGAGGCTAAGGCCGTATTAGACAGGGCTCTCTTGGGAAGCATCAGAACGAGACGCGCAGCTGCATTCTGGATGCATTGATGACTCTGGATGCATTTAGCATTAGCTCCCAAATAGAGTGCATTTCCGTAATCCAGGCGTGATGTCACCAAGGCGTGGATCATGGTTTTCCTAGCTGTAATAGGCAGCACATCTAAAGTCTTCCGTAATCCACGCAGGACTCCAAAACATGTACCTGTGGTTCTCAAACGAGAGCTTGGTGTACAGCCACATCCCTAGGTTCCTAACCTGTTCACAGGGAGAAGGGGTTGGTCCCAGTGTCTGAGGCAACCAAGTCGACGACCAAACCGATGGTGCTTTGCCTATCACCAGCGCTTCAGTTTTGTTACTATTAATTTAAGCCATCCAGGAAGCCATTTCTTGTAGGCATGTCACAAAATTGATGGCTGCCTTCTCATATGCTTGTGTTAGGGACACCACCAGTTGAGTGTCGTAAGCATAGGACACAACACTGACCCCAAATTTTTCAGTAATCTCTGCCAAAGGAGTGACATAGAGATTAAACAGGGTCGGGCTGAGAATGGAACCTTGAGGTACCGCCTCTTTTAAGTTAATACTTTTAGAATAGTAGGGTCTCTGCGTCACCTAGAAACTGCGATCATGCAGAAATGACTCCATCTATTTCAAAGCACTGACCAGCCACATCTCCCTTCCTGAGACACTGGAGTGGGGTATGATGGGCCACAGTGTGGAATGCAGCACTTAGATCTCATAAAATTAAGGCCGCCGTCTGTCCCTCATCAACATGTTTCCGGATGGTCTCAGTGGAGAGGAGCAGAGCCTATTCGGTGGAATAAGATGCTGGGAAGCCAGATTGAGTGGGATTAAGTAAACTCTGTTTACTGATGTGGGCTGTCAGTTGGGTGTTGACCACCTTCTCTGCAACTTTAGCAAAGTACGGTAGCAGTAAAATTGGGCGCAGATTCTCCAATTGGCTCAAACTAACATTAGGGGGTCCATTAGGTTGGCGGACACATGCGGTGACGATCTGTCTGCCATCCTTGCCCGTCCGCCACCTTTCTTCCCCCGCCATATTACAATGGTGGGGGGACCGTGGCGGAGGGGAAGACCGTCCGCCGCTTTTCCGAAGCAGTCGCCTTGCGACCGCGGCGGAAAAGGCCTGATATGGTGGCAGTGACTATCAGACACCGCCAGCCATATTAGGATGGCCTGGGAGGAATGCCTTTCCGTGGCGGCATTCCGCCACGAAAAGGCATACGGTTCTTGCTTTGGGGGCCTGTTGCGGGCCCCCAGGGTGAGGGGGGGTGGGGTGGGGGGTGCACATGGGGGTTGCCTATGGTACCTCCCTGCGTTTCACAGCACAACATGGCAGGCACTGTGCGGTGCCTGTCATGTTGTGCTGTGAAACGCACAACAAGCATTTTTCACATTGTGGCGGCCGGTGCTTTAAGCACCGTTCGCCGCAATGTTAAAAATGCGGGATGCACCCGCCACTGTGGCGGGTGCATCATAATTGGGGGCACTGTTCCTCCGCCCTTGTGGCGGACGGTACCGGCCCCCGACAGGATGGCGGATGGACTTTGTCCGTCTGCCATCCTAATGGACCCCTAGGTTTCTTTTTTAACGGAAGAACGATTGCCTCTTTTCATTTTTTTGGCACCGTTCCTGAGATGAAAGAGAGCTCTAGGAGATATCTAATGCAAGATTCGAGAATCTCAATGCTCTCTCTTGGCACCTTGGGAGTAGCAGGGTCTCTGGACAAGCCTGACTTGATGCTGAGGGCAACCTTATTGAGGGTGTAACAAAGGGGAAGAGTGAATTCACCGAGACAATCTATCTCTGTTATGTTTGATGGCTTCTCAACGAGCATCCATTTCGTGCAGAGGTCGGGAAGGTAGAATAAATCTTCTCCACCTTTTCCGCGAAGAAGTCGGCCACCAAATTGCAAGACTCCACTGAGCCAATGTTAGGTGCTGTGGTTTTAGCCAGGGAGGATATCTCTTAAAAGAAAGTAAACAACTCCTTTGCCGAGTACTCCGCTGTCTCGATCCTCTCTTTATAATAGGTAGCACAAGCCTTTCTAATAAGAGAGTGATAATTCTTGAGACTGGCTTTATATTCACTCTTGATAAGAACCGAAAAGTCTTTTCTCCACTGTCTTTCAAGGCGTTTGCAGGTTGATTTTACTATTCTAAGTTCGTCCCCGAACCAGGGAGCAGATTTTATCTGTCTCCCAGACGACTTCGAAGACCATGGAGCATTGCTGTCTAATGCCTCCACGATACGCTTATCCAGAGCATCACAGGCAGAATCGATGTCTGAACCGCCAGGTAGCCCACCCTGTAATAGGGCCCTAATAAAATTTGCATGCGAAAAGCCAGCCCACTTCCTATTCTTTTTCTTAACCTCCAGTTTCTCCGGTACGCGCGGTAAGGGCAACCGGGCCCAAAAGAGAACAAAGAGTGATCCGACCATAGAACTGGGAGTGGGGGCTCTATTTCTAAGGCACCCCAGTTGGCAAAAATCGGTTCTAATAAATGGCCCAGTTGGTGAGTGGGGAACGCCGATCTTAGTGTCAGTTGTAAGGCTGCCAGTTCCTGGCAAATCTCTTGAGCCCTGGTATTAGACAAATCATCAAAATAAAGATTCATATCCCCCAACAGCAGTAGTTTCTCATATCGTAATGCCGGTTGAATTAAACGTTCAATCAGACTTGGTGCGAACCGTGTAGATGGTGCTGGGGGCCTATAAACCAGAAACCCGTTAATAACATAATTAGTTAATGCCGTGATAGAGAAGAAACCTGCTTCGCTATCCACAATATCCACAGACTCAAGGGTGCATTGAGTGGTGTGGCTCACTGGTTAGAGGTGGCAGACCCGGGAGCAGAGGACGGCCTGGGACCAGGGTTCAATTCCCGACGCGGCAGGGTCGTGGACCAGGGTCAGCGGACTTGATAATTCTCACCTCGGTGCCTACTCTAACCAGGGATCACACTCTGCAACTCTAGGCATTAGCTTGCCTCATCTCCACAACGGCCCCCCGCATACGCCGGGAATGCCTGGTTTCACCTTGGAGATACCCAGTAGGGACCATCTCACAGGGAAAGCCAGGACGGGTTCACCAGCGGTCTACTGCGCAGAGATACTCCTTCGGGAGTCGATTCTAGCGCATTACAAACCCACAATAATTAATTAATTAATAGAATGTTTGTAAATAATCACAATCCCTCCTCCCCTACCAGTAGGTTTATCCACTCTGGTAATTCCATAACCACTTGGGAGGGCCTCGAGAATTTCAGAAGCAGGATCCTCATTAAGCCAATGTTTCTGTGCCTGACCATGTGACAGATGGTCATAGATTTCCACTTTGTTTCCTCAAGGATCTGGGATTTATCAGGGAGAGGCTAAGTTTCTGATCTATCTCCTTGGACTTCAGCTGGGAGTACCCCATAAAAGAACAATGGCTGCACTTGAAATTTGTACTCCCGTCCATTATGCTGTGCTACCATGCCTTCCCAAAAGTGGGGCAAAGAGCATGTAGCTGTAAAGAGCTATAGTTCAATATTTGCTCAAAACGGGCAGGGATTCCGGCCAGAGCCCCGGTCGTGCGCAGACGGGCTTGCCATTGGCGCGCCTCTGGAATGCCTCTGAGGCATATGAGCTATATAGCAGGACTACCCCGCCAAATAGAGAGCTAACCCTCCCGCAAAGCGGAAGTACCTGGCTCTCCCTTCCACGCCCTCCACGCAACGGTATTAGCTACCGTGTCGGACCGGGACGGGAAGGACCAACCACTGAGCCCAGGTCTCCGCAAAAAAAGGTGAGCTCCTGGTGCCCTATTGCACCCCCAAGCTTTGAAACAAAGTTAAAAATGTTATAGTTTTAAAAAACAAAATGATCAAGAAGCAGTAGCAGTAACAACAGTGTTATGCCCACTCAAGCCGTACCGCCAATACGGGTCATTAGACTCCGCCACAGTCTGCGTCCACCGCAGCGCGGCCACAGAAAAACACGACCTATATAGCAGGACTACCCCGCCAACTAGAGCGCTAACCCTCTCGCAAAGCGGAAGTACCTGGCTCTCCCTTCCACGCCCTCCGCGCAACGGTACTACCTACCGCGTCGGACCAGAGCGAGAAGGACCAACCACTGAGCCCAGGTGTCCGCAAAAGAAGGTGAGTTCCTGATGCCACTATTGCACCCCCAAATTTTGAAACCAAGTTAAAAATGTTATAGTTTTAAAAAATGAAATAATCAGTAAGCAGTAGCAGTAGCAGTAGCAGTAACAACAGTGTTGCGCCCGCTTAAGCCCTACCGCCAATACGGATCAGCAGACTCTACCACTGTCCACCTCCACTGCAGCGCGGCAGCAGAAACACACAACCTATATAGCAGGAATACCCCGCCAACTAGAGCACTAACCCTCCTGCAAAGCGGAAGTACCTGGCTTCCCCTTCCACGCCCTCCGCGCAATGGTACTAGCTACCGCGTTGGACAGGGGCGGGAACGATCAACCACTGAGCCCAGGTGTCTGCAAAAGAAGGTGAGCTCCTGATGCCACTATTGCACCCCCAAGCTTTGAAACCAAGTTTAAAATGTCATAGTTTAAAAAAACTAAATAATCAGGAAGCAGTAGCAGTAACAACAGTGTTGCGCCCGCTCAAGCCGTACCGCCAATATGTGTCGGCACACTCTGCCACTGCCACCGCCATATAACTCATATCTGTAGAAGTATAGTCCAAAAAAGAACTAAATACAGCTCAAGGTACTGCATAGTACTATGTAGGAGAGTAGGGTCTGCAATCCTATGATCACCCAGATTTTTTGCTTTTGTTTCACTGGTTTACGACTTTCTCTGGCTGTGGGCCTGCCAATCAGACCCACAGCCTAGCTGTTCTCTCGCTAAATTGACATGTGTACCTTAGGTGCATTACCCAATTGGTACTGGGCCACCTTGTCAGACCCTGTCACTCAGGGCATCGGTGTGCCCAGGGCCTAAAAGGGGCTGAAGCATGTATTATGCCACCCCTGGATGGCCATCTAAATCTGACACAACTGGCTGCACGACAGCTGGGGCAAGGTGGTGTACTCACCCTTTGCTTTAGATATAGTATACCTATATCTAACCCCGAAAATGGACACACGGATCCCTATCAGTCACTCCTATGGCAGGCCTTGACAATCCTGAAGGCAGAGTGGTTGGAATTGTGTCAAATGGTGCTCTGGCATGAGCTGAGCCCGTTTGCAGCTTGCGGAACCAAATCCCAATGGCTGTTCCATGATAACGCGTACCATATACTCTTAAATGCTATCTGTGGTATCGCGTTATCAAAACATGTCGAGTAAGGTGTCATACGAATTGGGATACTGACCCCTCACCAATGCTGGCGACGGGGTTAGCATTCCACCCTTCTAGAGGGACACGACATGTACGTAACTGTGAACCCCGGTTAAAGTTAACTGAAGCCTCAGCTCCACAAAATGGATGCTGCCACCACAGACACGAGTCTGACCTCCTGCTGCTGGGAGTCCTTCCAGCGAGGAGAGCTTGGACAAAGGATTTCCTGTCCGGGGCGGTGCGCGCACCATCCCAGACAGGGTTTTGTGTATCCTGGGTAGGCAGGGCTTTACAGGAAGGTGACTGCGGAGTGGCACCCCGGTGCTCACTACGCATCTGCCGGCTAGAACCAGTTCCAGGGGCACACCAGCCCCTGACCTGGGGAAAGTCCGGCATGGGAGAGGGGTGTAACCACCCCCCTTCCTGGTCCCACCCCTAGGGCAGGACCTAGTCGCGTACCCACCCCTTTCTTTAGGATAAAGGCAGGAGCGGGGACCCTTCCAAATTAGATCATCTTTGAATCAAGAAACTACTTTCTACGAAAGGAACTCTCGACTTCTTCTCAAGATTCTCCCTTGTGACTAAGGAGTAGTCACCCTGCATCCGCAGGCACCATCTAAGAACTCTGCGGTTTGCTGCACGTCCTTCCTCAGGAATCCGACCGACCAGCTCGACGAGACCCGGCTTCCCTGGCACCTCTGACCTCTACCCACATCGTCAGCTCAGCTGAGATCCGTGGGTGCGACGAGACCTCGAGGGACCGGCCATCATCCGAACTGCACGACTTCTATCCAGCACGACCGCCGAGGGATCCTCTGGTGAGTGCTTTGGGGTCCGAGAAGCCCCGAACCTGAGCAGCTCCAGCACCGAAGTCCAGCCTCCCAGCATCTCCACGATCGGTGTGGGGGCCTTCTGCTTTTTGATGCTCATCATGTTGTCTGGCTACTAGCCCGCTGGCTTGTGGCCTTCTCGACGACGCCCGACGACAACAACGCTGCTGGTCTAGTTGCTCCAGACTGGCCCTTGCTCCCTTTTGAAAGAGGAGCACCCCGGACCCTCCTGGTCTACTCAAGGCGCCATTTTAGGTCCACCACGTGGCCCTGAATTTGCCAAGGCTTGTTGCCCCAATCCTGGGCCCAGCGACGCCGACAGCATCAACCATCGTGGGACAGCTCGCACCTCCATCCTGGTCGCCGACAACGCCTCCTGGTCCGTGAGACTACAGAGCCTAGCGTCGCCCACTCACCTAGTCGAGGTGACTACCATCCGGTGCCCTCCTGGTGCCCTCTGACTACTGGCTAGTAGTTACGAACTTGGTCCCCTCTGCTTTCAGGTGTCATCCATCTTCGATCCAGGCTTGGATCTCTTCGAACTATCTTCACTGGTCGCCTGCCAGGAACTCCTTCCTTCAGGCTCCTGGTTCGTCAGCGAGGATTCCCGACGTCTGTAAAGACCTATGCAGCCGCAGCCCCTGGGCTAGGTAACTTCGGCATTTCGGTGCCCCCAGCATAGCCTCATTATCTAAGGGTCCAGAGTCACTGTCGTTTCCGACTTACCTTATCGGGTTCGCCCGAGAACACTAAACTTTCCGTGCCCTCGGGCATTTGTGTAGATTGTGCACTTGAAGTATTTTTCTAAGAGTTTTGTTGTGTGCTTAGTACCCTGTCCTCATAAAGAGTACAGGGCTGTTGTGACTTAAAATAAATACACTGTTTATTTTCATAACACTTGTGTGGTGTCCTTTCACTTGGTGTTCAAGGGGTATATGTGATGGTATAACAGCTGGCTTAACACGCCCTCTAGAGTTTAGCCCGAAGACTGCTCGTATCCACGCTACTAGGATAGCTGGTCTAAGGTTGACTTACAACCAATCACCATAAGGGTTGTTTGGACTGATGCATAGTGATCACTAGAATAGTGAGCACTGCATATCAGGCCAACTTCTCACATACTATATAGAATATAAAATAGCAGATTCTGGCTTATCCAAAGTATGAAAACCATCAGTACAGTTACAGCAAAATGTATTCTAATGCTAAAAATTAGAAAAAAACACGACAGAGGCTACGATCGATCATACAATAGAGCCAACATAGATAAAGTTATACGGAGTATTATAAACTATTTGAATAAGTAATGACATTACTAAATACTATTCAGCGACAAAAGGAAAATGGTTATGTGGAAATATAGAAAACAGGCCAGGTCAAACTATACAGATAATTAGGAACGAGAAGTACCAGGTAGAGAATCCCAGCCCATTCTGGGATTCAGATAGATTATCCAAGAACGTAGACAGATCTGTATGTTCTGTTCCTTAGAGCTCTCAGCGCCAGGAAGCCGTTTGGCCATCGTGCGCTCTACAAATATTTTCATTCATTCATTCATTCATTAAAACATCTGTGGAAGACCTTTGAAAATGATCCGGAATCTTGAGGGCCCAGAAAAAGAAAATGGGATGTTCATATCAGTGAGCCTTCTGCGTAAATTGAGGAAGACTTAACAACGAATTATAGTGTCTCTGGCAAAATCTTGTGAAATAGAAATTTTAGAACTTTCCCATTGAATCGACTTGTTTTTCCTCATCTGCGCTAAGATTTTATCTGTATGTTGATGTCGTAAAGGTTTATCAATCTAATTACTGGTTTAAATTCTGGAATGACTTGGGAGCTAATTGATAATATAATTACTGGAGTAACTAAAGATCAGATATTGCCCAAGACATAGACGTAATCATTTTGAAGATATGTAGCAACAGTGGATTATTCAAATGGGTGGATAGTTGTAAAGGGGAAGTATTTGCTGTCACTGATTCAAATCATGCCAGGCATGGCAAAAATCAGCCAATCCTTTGCATTCAACATGTGTGGGGTGGAATCATGGTTAATGTATTTAAAGAGAAAGAATTAAAATGAGGGGGGACTAAAATGAATGTTGATTAAAGAAAAAATATGAGGTGTTTCATCTACTATTATTTTAGCTAAGTACTTAGCTAGAGCTGCCCAGTAGAAAGCCTGGAAGTTGAGGAGTGCTCATCTACTTTTCCCACTGGTAATTGTAGATATTGCAGAACACACATACAGATGAAGGAGGAGTGCTGCATCAAGCCTTTTAAAGAGGGACAACGAGAGCTAGGCTTGAAAAAGGTAGAACAAATGTAGAAGAAATATATTTTCACCCAAAGGTTAGTTGTGTCTGAGGCAGCCGCGGTCCTTGCATGGACCGCGGCTAGTCTGAGCACTCATCTGCATTCTGATGCGCCTCCTGGACTGGTAGGCAGGGAGGAGCTGACACTTGCAACTGAATAGGTAGAGTACTGTCCCCACACAAAGTACTGATTAACCTTTACTGATAGCCAGGGCTGTTAAGAAAGAGCTTCTGTGCACTTCAAAGACCCTTCTTTGAAGCCACCACCTCCACTTCAAGGGCACAACTAGGTATTAGTCATGGATCTCTGACCCTACAATGTCAGCACACTACTGGACCTGTGAAGACTCTGCCAGGAAGGACTGTTGTGCCGCTACAATGGCTGCCACTCTGCTGGACTGCTGCTCTGTAAGAACTGCTTTTCTGGTCTGCTGTGCTGCCTGTTGCCTACTACTTGCTGCCCTCTGCCCTGCAGAGGAAAGGACTGAACCGAGAGTGCCTCCAAGGGCTTGCTGATTTTCCCCTGTTGTGTAGTCTCTGGGCCATAAAAGACTTCCTTCAACTCTACAACAGCACCTGGACTCTGCCATCGGCGAGTCCTACCAAGTGGTGCCCAACCTAGTTCTGGGCCCTTGGAAGTGACTTTTTTGTTCTGATTCAGCAGAATTCATGCATCAATGACTTTGCTCCCATCGGAACCAACACATCTCCCTTCGATGCTGATGCAGTTGCTGCTTGACGACATCGCTCAACAACGACGTATCGCCTTCATCACAAAGGGATTCATCAACAAAGTATCGCTGACTGTGCAGATTGGAACCAACGCATATCCTTCATCCACAGGATTCACAACGCATTGCCTCCGCTGCTCCTCACATCAGGTCTTTGACATCGAGGCTTGTTCCATCCAAGGTACTTTTCCATCGGGGCCCTCGCGAGTCCTGTAGCCAGCCTGCACTCCATCGCAGTCGGGCCTAAACTTTGGATTTACCCCGGTTTGGTGCGACCAGATGTCCCCAGTTGGTGCTTTATGATTCTAAGCACTATATTCTGATTTAATCTTTAGACATTCTTAATTCCAGTTTTACTTATTAGATGTTTGTTGTTTTGATCTTGTTTTACTCATTAAAATGTTATATATGTTTCTAACCCTTTGTGGAATATTTTTATGGCGTTTTCATTGTGTACCTCTGTTTGTGTGTTGCATAAATACTTTACACGTTGCCTTTTTAGATAATCCAGACTACTCTGTGCCACGCTACTAGAGGGTGAGCACAGACTATTTTTAGTGTGCATCTAGCTTATCCTGACTAGCTAGAGTGGTGGTCCCTACTTGGACAGGGTGCATACATCTGCCAGCTAGAGACCCTGTTTCTAGCAGCCTGTAAATACAGTAATTTACAAATATAGATGTTGTTTATCACATTGAAGCTCGACCTTTGCAATTGGTGTCTGAAAAAGTAGCTGATAAAGGTTGTTTTCTGTTTCAAATGCATATGAGTTATAACGAACTCAGTGTGACATACATTGTGATGATTGAGTGAACTTTCCTGATTTTAAAATAGTCCATCCTGCATTACAGTGGAAGCACTTTCCTAGAAGTTGTAATGATGCACCTAATAGCCAACAGCATGAGTTGAGAGAGTGATACTTTACTAGGTGGAGCCCAAGCACATATCATGCTCTTTACAACCGCCCAGTTATTTGCGATGTGCGGTAACCTCTGAGTTTTGTGATTAACCCCTTCAGTGCTGATGACAAAGCCAGCTCGTCATGGGCTTTACCTGCCCTGTGCTTATGACGAGCTGGCTTTGTCATGTAAAGTGGGATTTATTAAATTGCAGTACCCAGGGGGAAAACCCATAGCAGCCAAGGTGTTAATATTGCCATGTCAAACCTGCCTGATACTTATCAGGTGGAAATGCTGAGTATTCGAAACGTGAATTTTGATGCACAAGCATCAAAATCCGCATTCCATCAAAACTTGTGAAATGTCATAATTACCTCACCCGATCAATATGGAACACCTCAGGGTTGCTTTTTATTGGATGCAATAATTATTGTGTTCAATAGTGTCCAACTCGTAAATATGGTCTATGTGTATATTGTAATGAACTGGCAACCCAATGTCTAGCAGACCGTTGCATTGTCAAGCAAGAGTTAAAAATTCATACTTGTATCAAAAAGAAAATGCTATGTTTGAGTGAACACATAGCACAGGGTCATGTATTTTACCCTAAATAATTATTTGGAGACCTCAGTCTATTCTATAACATAATTTATTAAACTAATTTAATTGAGATTTGTTCAGGCAGCCCAGATGTAAGAGGCCACCGAATATTGGATTACTCAAGCTATATATTTACAAAAAAGTGTTCCCTTACATCAAAAATATAACTAGGCGTAAACTATGTTTCTTCCTTTCTATGATGTGCACAGTGCAAATGAGCATAAAGTGTGCATAGTGGTTTCAAATACCAAACCACCACTGTGACAATATGGTGTTGTATTGAGTATACCTTTTCAGTTACAAATATAAAACTAAATCACCAATATCCTTAAATAGGTCATTTAATACTTGGAGAAATGCTCCATTTAATGTAAAAGGAGCACCCCACATGTCTGAACAAACTGTTTTGTTCAATAATTTTGCCCTCCACATACTTAATCAATGAGCTTGATCTAGTTAGCCAAATAAGAGATATCCATAGATCCCATATAGGACTTAGTAGGATTACTTACTTGTAGCCTAGCCAAGTACCGCATGGGTCACAATAAAATTTATATCTGAGATTTTAATCATCCTTTAATCATTTCCTGCCCGGCTGCTCCATCCAGCGTTCGTTCCTGCGCCGAGCCCCGGGTCGAGGTGAGTGGGGCCAAGAGAGGAAAATACTGAGAGTCCTGGCTGAGGAAAATCTGGCACAATCGGGGAAAGAGTCCTCACTCCTACACCCTTTGGTATCATCAACTGCAGGGCACCAAAGAGGAGGCCGTATCAAAAGAATATCCACGCACCACAGTCTCCAGGCTCCCCACACCCATCACCAATTCAACGGGGATAGCACTAGAAAGGACAGGACCCAGCAAACAGCTGCTTCTGCACGTCTAAAAAGACTGCTGTCTTCATCTTCCGTCTCCTCGTCATGCTTCAACGTCCTACACATGCTACGTAAGATCTTCCGGTGGATCCCCACCGAAACCAGGAAGACGGTCACCCAGGCCCTCGTCACCAGCCGACTGGACTACGGCAACTCCCTCTACGCCGGAACCACAGCCAAACTCGAGAAAAGACTCCAGCGCATTCAGAACGCCTCAGCACGCCTTATCCTGGACATTCCCCGACACAGCCACATCTCCGTACACCTGAGAAACCTGCACTGGCTCCCCGTCAGCAAGAGAATCACGTTCCGACTCCTCACCCACGCACCCAAAGCTCTCCACAACCAAGGCCCAAGATACCTCAACGACCGCCTGACCTTCTACACACCCGCCAGCTTCGATCGACCAGCCACGCCCTCGCCGCCGTCCCCGCAACCGAAGAGCCACAATGGGAGGAAGATCCTTCTCCTACCTGGCTGCCAAGACTTGGAACTCCCTCCCCATCCACCTCCGCCTGACCCAAGACCACCTCTCCTTCAGGAAGCAACTCAAGACCTGGCTGTTCGAACAGTAGCGGACCCCCCTTCCTTAAGCGCCTTGAGACCCTCCGGGTGAGTAGCGCGCTATACAAATGCTTTGATTGATTGATATAGAGTCTGACTTTTCACAACGCCTTCAGGAATGTAGGAGTGCACAATGTTAATCTGGCAGGCTGACTCCAGCCTCCATTTTGCACAGCATGTTTTCAATGAAGTTCAAATGATCATCCATACAACCCTGGTTCTTCTTTCAAGGCACACTAGTTCAACATACATGTGCTCCGCCCATACACATGAAACATAGTGCCCAACTTCGTTACATAAGGCTGGACAGACAGTTGTACCATGTGGCCAGTAGACTGCTGATTGTTCTGTAGGCAACAGGTAAAACAAGCATTGGCATAGCCAATCTGTCTTGCCTTTGGGACCTTATAAGTGATTAGTCATGCAGCACATTATCCTGGGTGCTTTCCCGCCATGGATTGAAGCATTATCAGGCTTATCTGCACCACTTTTGCATCTTGTGCAAAGCTCATTGGATGCCACGGAAAAGAAAATAGCAAAAGAAAGTAGCAACAGACTTTTTTTAGAAGGGAGTTCTAACTAAAACAAATAAAAATGGTATGATTAGGCTTCCCATCAACTCCCTTCTTTTTTCTGCAGAAGGGTACATCGAAGCGGGATCACAAACTACGATTTCTCAGAGAAGCCGTTATTCAGAGTATTCCCTTTTGTTAATCTCATGTTAGTGGGACCAGAAATGCGCCGCAAAAATGATCAATCGAATAAAGCACTGCTGTAGTTCTCTCTGTGTGCACTTGTACATTTATCACTATTGGTTGAGCCTTCTCAGAAAACCTTTTGAAATAAAGAAAACATTCTTGTTTTTTGCCCAATTGCGGTCCTCGCTGCTGCGTTTGGTTTGGGCCGTCCTGCTGTCGCTTTGGGGGCCTCTGCCGCTTCCGTTTTGCCCCGTGGTCCTGCAGCATGAGCCGGATCTCCTGGATTGCTCACCCCTCCCCCCCCTGCAGCATGGCACCAATGGCTCCGGTGCTCTGAATGGGCTGCTCGTGGCTCCCGGAGGCCACACATCTTCCAGGGCGGTTGTATCCACGCACGGCCCACCAGCTTCCGTGGCAGCGCCTCACGGACAACGCGTGATCGCACCTGCACCTTTGCCACCTTGTGCTCTCTCACGCCCACCGAGCCGGATGGCTGCAGGCTCTCCAGGATGGCGACGTGCCTGCGGCTGGCCTCCGGCGTCATCTCTCACCTGGGCTCCCACCTTCTCTGCTGGACTTCTTGACTTTTGCTCTGTCCTGACCGACACTTTGCTGCTGTTTTCGGACAGTTTCTCTGGACTTTGGCCCCCTACCATGCCCCTGGCCTTAGCCCTTCTCCCTGTGGATGACCCTCAAATGTTTCCTCCCTGTTGTGCTTCCCCTTCTCTCCATGCCCTTGCATCCCTCCCACCCTCCCTTTGTGCTGTGGCTGCATCCACACTTATGGACCTCTGCTTTCGTCTTGTTGTGGTGACTCTAGTTAATGGTATCTGCTTTAGACCTTGCACCATATACCATGCCTATGTGACTCTTGGAGCTTATCCAGTCATATCCCCTCCCTATGTATGTAGAGATGACTCTAATCACTGGTGTATGCAGTAGACCTTTGACCGATTGCAATAATGCTAAGCTTTGGTATTCGCTGAAGTCCTTACACCATATACCACCCCTATGCGTTTCCTAGAGTTTGGCCAGTCATATCCCTTCCTATGTGTACGTAGTTGACCCTTATCACTAGTGTTTGCAGTGGACCTATGTATTCTCTACCACCCCTATGTGACCCTTAGAGTGTTTCCAGTCATATCCCTCCTGTGTAGATAGAAGATAACTCTAATGACTAATATCCTATGGGATTCTTAGATTGTTATCCATGTGTATCCCCTCCCTGTGTTTAGAGCTATAGCTGTAACGACTAGTCGCCTGTTGTGACTGTTGGAATATAGCCAGGTGTATCCCTTCCCCCGTGTGAAGAGATAACCCTATTCATGAGAACAAAAAGAAACGTGTTCTTGAAATGTGTAACGTAACTGATTCTATGTTAAGTGCCTTGATAACATGTAATGGAACTGGTGCTATGTAATGCGCTTGGATAACCTAATCGGTTCAAGTTCCTGAAATGTGTAACGTAACTGATTCTATGTAAACTGCTGTGATAACATGTAACGGAACTGGTGCTATGTAAAGCGCTCTGATAACCTAATCGGTTCAAGTTCGCGCTATAGAAAACTCAAAAAAATAAAAATAAATAAATAAAATCCATAATTCATATCCAAGTTCTAATAAGGTGGTATCTAAGCACACATGCATTAGTGTTCTTAATATGTGGTTCACTATTGGCTTTAAAAAGTAGATTGCTGCTGTTTATAAAATCAGCTACATTTGCATCACTACAGAGGTCTGGACCATAAATAGTTTGCTGCAGCATCTTTTTGACACAATATCTGGAGCTTGAAACTCACTTTGCGGCTACCAGCCTTTTTCTGCATAAGATATGCAAGTGTTTGCTTCAGCATTGTAGCTGATGCTTACTGTTTCCAGACTACCTTGATGCCAAATTGTAACACATTTGTTTTGCCAGAGCACCTCTCGGTGCAAAAATGGGCAACGTAAAAAGAAATTAAGTAATTTCATTAGTCACAGCTCTACTGCCACAGGAGGAGGGCAGATTGAAGATACAGAATCCAAGCAACAAGGAAGTGTTGCATGCAAGTTTAGAGAGTTTGGAGTGTACACTTAGTTAATATGTCTCAGCAGCCTGTGACACCATATCTCATCACATCCTGATGAGAAGACTGCATCACATCGATATCCAAGGCAATGTCCTCAAATACATTGCCTCCTTCACCTGAAGAACACAGAAGGTCTGCTTACCTCCATTCACCTCTGAACCCAAGGACATCATCTGAGATGTCTCTAAGGATCATACCTCAGCCACTTCAATTCCTGCATGACCCCTTTGGTCAGCATTGTCAGAGTCCACAGTCTAAACATCATATCCTACTCAGATGACAATCAGCTCATCCTCTCGCTCTGAGAAGATCCTGCCCACACAAGAACCAACTTCCACAATTGCATAAAGAGTGTTGCCAACCAGATGAAGGAGAACTGCCTGAAGCTCAACACTGACAAAATGGAAATTATGATGTTCGGCAACACCACCACCCTGTGGAACGACTCCTGGTGGCCCTTGGAGTAGGACCATTACTTAAACCGACCAGCCACGCCAGAAACCTCAGCATAATCCTGGATATCAAACTGACCATGAATTCCCAGATCAGCAAAGTCTCCTCTGCCTAATTTATCACACTTTGAATGTTATGAAAAGGTTTCAAATGGCTCCACCTGAACACCAGACGTACAGCAACGCGTGCTACACTGGGATCACCACTCCCCTTCTTCGGAGACTCCAGATCATAACGAATTCTGCTGCCAGATTCATCCTCAACCTCCCCAGACAGACCCACATTACCCTCCCACCTCTGAAAACTCCATTGACACACTGCACAAAAGAGATGCTAATTCAAGCTGATGATTCACACCTACAAAGCTCTGCACTACCAAGGGCCAACCTACATCAACCACCGAGTGAACTTCCACCATCCTACCAGAAAGTTGCGCTCCAACTTCCTCTCACTCGCCCACACCGCTTGCACTCACCAAAGCAACAGAGGAGGACGCTCCTTCTACTACCTTGCAGCGAAAACAAGGAACGGCCTCCCTCTCCACGATTAAGTCACCTAATCCATCATGACAGTCAAGCGCCTGGATACCCTTTCGGGTAATAATTTATACTATAAAAATCTACTGATTGATTGATTGATTGAAGTCTATAAAAGATGGAGATGGCCATCCTGCATATAAGGAACAAGGCTCTCCAAGTGTACTGAGTAGTTTGTCCTACAATTGGAGGTTAAAATGGAGCACTTGGAAAATCATGCCTAATGAAGCGATCTACATATATTATGGGTTTTTTATCACCTAGAAAAGTAAAAAGTTGGCTGACCTGTTTTAGAAACTTAACAATCTGCTGTTCTGTTGCAGTAGAACAAAACATAATGAGGATCTTTAATGCATATCAACTCCACACTTAAGGGTCCAAGTGTAGTCATAGTAGTAACATACTCTAAAGGGAAAAGGGATTGAATCAAGAAAGCAACGGTTAGGAGGAGCAAAAGTGTGCAAAGTAGAAACAAGGAGCTAATTTTCCAAACTATAGTACAGAGACTCAGTCCAAACATTATGACCTTTAGCTTTCGAAGAACTAATATGTGGGATCGGGCATTATTGATGGCAGAAAGTGAGATTACTGCATTTTGCAGCATCCACATCATTAGGAAGGGACCTCTTTGGTTTCCCACCACAGCATCTTTAACAGAAGAAGTTTGACAAGCAGACTTTGTTTTTCATCACCTATCTCCACAGAAATTGACATTATTGCATTTTCCAGCATCTACATCACTTCCAGCCTTCTCTATAATTCAGTCAATTCATAAAGGTGTCGCCAGCAAAGAGCGGTTCGGGTCAGGAAGGACCTTTGGCCAGAACTCTCGTTCCACTCCAACTTACAAGATATAATCATCTACTACTCCAAGGACCCCAAACTGCCCATTTCCACAATCACACCCAGACCTAGACCTTGCAAATACTCTCATAGCATCCACGCAACACATCGACTCAACCGCATACACATCCCGCTAACCACCATACATCCTCAAACACATTACAACTCATGCCCATTAACATGCACTCTTCAGTATTCCAAACTCCATACTTCGTAGACCTCATCACCTATTAAATGCTCAATGTACTTTTCATCACAGAAACATAGTTCACACCCACATCCTTATACAGTGCACGCGTAATAGGGAAGAGGCCTCTCTGTCATCCCTTACTTCTTCTAGTCCTGCACCCTAGGCAAGCGATATTCAACTCCATGGACCTGCTTACATGCCTCTTCCCACTCTCTGCAACTCAGTCCACCACTTTGTCTCATCTACAGGCCTCCCAGGCAGAGTAAAGGCTTTATTCAAAGATTATTGGATTTCCTCACCTCCTCGTCTATCTGACACTCCCACTCCAAACTCACCGACAATGCAAGTTTATTAAAAAAATGACACCCTCCAGAACCTCCTTGTACCCTCAATCTGGCAAAGCAATCTAGTGCAAACCACTCAAGACCTCGGGCGGACCAACTGCCTCGCAGTCCCTGTCTCCCTTCTCAGCATCCAACCAAGATCAACCTAAAAGAGAACACCAAAACTTCAGATTCTTCTAAGACCTCTCCTTTAACAACGCAAAGCTTAAACCCAGCTTTCGCGCTGTCAACTGCACATCCAATATCAACACCCATCTAAACAACGTCAGTACTTTTCTTGAAAACCATGTAACCACTCACATGCCAACTGTAATGTGCAGCCTGAAACTATCCTCTCCAAAAATCCTGCCAATAACAAACGCTGAGTCTGTAGAAAGGAAAGAAAATGGAAGAAAAACATGACCTGCGGGTACCTAATGTAACTAAAGTCCCTATCCACAACACAGTCAACTCATCACTTCATCCTAAGCAAGGTAGTATACTAAAAGCATCAACAAGGCTGCCAGCTGAAGCAGAACACTATTTGTGAGATCTGGGGGTCTCTAATTGGTAGAGGTAAGTACCTTAGACCTAGTAGGGACCCTTGCTTCTAGTCAGGGTGAAGGAGTACACACAGTAGATAACCCCTGCTCCCCCTCTAGGTAGCTTGGCGCGAGCAGGCAGGCTTATCCCCAAGGCAATGTGTGTAATAAATGCACTTAACACAACAATAATCCCCAATCCACCACAAACTGAGACCACACAGGTAAGTATATTTATAAAAATATATCTTTATCTAATTGCAGCAGTAAAAATCAACAGTATACGATAATTACTTCTTTTAGGCAAATGTTGCTCTTAATCTTAATGGTTGCACGAAATGTAGGAAGTTCTTGTATACAACAAAAATAGTCTCTAGTCTCTGTATAGGAGAATAATGCTCCTAACTTATTTAAACTTAGCTCTCCAACTGCTTTCTTACTGTAATGCCCGCGTGATATGGGCACACAAATCAGCCATTCTAAATGCTGCGCTCCTAACAATGCTGTCGCACCTCTCCACTGATCCCAGGCGCACCGCGCTGATCAAAGCAGACTCGCTCCTTGCCCCGGCCGGTCCCAGCAGCCCTCCACCCGCTCTCGGTTCCTCGGGGAGCGGCGGGGAGCTAGCTCGGCGTTCCGAGCAGGGACAGACAGGCCAGGGGCAGGGGAAACACGCGGCGCTCCCTCGAGGAGGTCGGGTCGATCTTCCCTGGCTTCGCCGCTCACTACGCAGCTTCTCACTCAGGATGGCGCTGTAGACCAATCCGGTCTCGGCGTTCGGGGCAAGCCTCCACACACGCCCGGGAGTCAGCCAATGGCAGTGCGGCTCCCGGGGCAGGCCTGCGATGACGCGTCCCTGTCCACCAACCGGCACACAGCCTCGGCGATGACGCTATGGCGCACGGGCCAATCCCGTCGCGGCGTTGGTGAGGGGGCTCGGCTCTCTCGTCCAATCAGAGAGCAGCGGGCTCAATCTTTACAGTGTCGGTACCGGCAAGGTATGGGGCACTTCGTCGGGTGTTTACTGACCCCGGGCCGCGATGGTGAAGCTTCACACAAGTTGATTTAGTGCGCCCTGCATGGGGAAGGCCCACAAACCTTCGGTCTTCGCACAACACGTGTTGATGAACACGGCGACCTCACAGCACGGCAGCCGGTGGGCAGGCAATATGCAGCGCGGTGCTCTCCAGCCAAACAGAGGGCAGCCAGCCCTCCACACAGACGGATGATCGAGGGTCAGGCAAACCGCAGTACTCACGATCTCTTCAGCCCACAGCAGCTTCAGGGGACACAGCAGAGTTTTGTAGTCCTTCGGCAACCTTTATGTCCCTGGGTTGCAGAACAGAGGGGGCCAGCTCTTCTCAGGCCCTTGGAGATTCAAGTTGAAGACACAGCACACAGCAAAGTCTCTTTAGTTCAAGTAAGCAGGGGCACAGCACACAGCAAAGTCCCTCTTCTCCTCAGCTTCAGTTGGTCAGCAGAACAGGTCAGCCCTTAGAGCACACAGCAAGGCAATCTTCCTTCAGTTCTTCGGCAGTCCTTCTTCCAGCAGAGGTTCCTCTTGATTGTAGAATCTGATTTTCTGTTGTCAGGGGTCCTTCCCTTATACCCCAAAAAGTCTTTGAAGTTCTTTGAAGTCTTTGTGCAAGTGGGCCCTGAGCCTAGTCTAAACCAGTTCTAGGTGTTGCTGGGGCACTGGGGGTTTCCTGGCTTCCTTCTTTCTTTCAGTATCAGGGACAGAGGTGACAGTCGCCCAGCGGGAGGTGGAGCCAGCATTGTGGTCAGGCAGGCACATCCCTAGTCACTCCCAGGTGCTATCTCCTCCCACTTCCTTGGCAGCAGATGCCGCCTTTCATCCACGGGCTGACTCAGACAACCTCATGGGGGCTCTGCAGCCCCTGTCACCCTCAAACCAGACAGTCAATCCACAAACAGTCCCAGGCACACAGAAAGGTTAGACAACAGAACAGCCACTTTCTAAAAGTACTATTCTCAAACACAGAATTTAAAAACAACCTTTCCTAAAAGATGTGTAATTAAATTCTGAGTTCAGGGATATCAATCATTTATGTCCCATCTAGTTCCTATGGGAAGATAGGCTGGTATCCATTGGGACCAGCCTCCCCCATGTTAATCTATGGAGCAAGATAACTTTGCAGCAGTGAGCACACAAAATGGCTGCTGCTCACTACCAGAGCATGTTACCTGCACTAGTACATGCTCAACCTTACCCATACACTGCACCCTGCCCAGGGGGGTACCTTAAGCCTTCCATAGGGGTGACTGATGTGCACAGACAGGGAAGGGTTAGGCCTAGCCAGTGATGACACTGACCAGGCGGACATGGCAGTCCACTGACTGCACACAGGCACTACGCTGGCAGGCCTGAGACAACTATTTTAGGGCTACTTAAGTGGGTGGCGCAATCTGTGCTGCAGGCCCACTAGCAGCATCTGTCATCACCAGCCCTGGCACACACAGTGCACTTTACTAGGGACTTCATGGTGATACAAATATGCCAATCAGGTATACCCAATCAATATAACAATTTACATAGGGAGCACTTACACTCTGGCACTGATCAGCAGTGGCAGAGTGTCCAAAGCATCTAAACCAGCAAAAATGAAATCCAGCACAGCATCAAAAATACAGGAGGCAGAGGCAAAAAGATGGGGGAAAACCACGCCAAGGGTGTCAGGTCTAACACGTGTCCCCTCCAGCTGAAAGTGGGGAGAACTACCCAACCTCTTGGGAGTCCTCATCACTAAGGCGGAAGAATCTGGACAGACCATCAGCATTGGCGTGTTCTGTACCAGGGCGGTGCTCCACCGTAAAGTCCATCCCCTGTAGGGAAATGGACCACCTCAACAGTTTTGGATTCTCACCCCTCATCTGCATTAACCATCTGAGGGGCCTGTGGTCGGTCTGAACACGGAAGTGAGTCCCAAACAGGTAGGGCCTCAGCTTCTTCAGGGCCCAGACCACAGCGAAAGCTTCCCTTTCAATCGCACTCCATCTCTGTTCCCTAGGGAGTAGCCTCCTACTAATGAAAGCCACTGGTTGGTCTCCACCCTCATCGTTGATCTGGGAGAATACTGCTCCCACGCCTTGCTCTGAAGCGTCAGTTTGCACAATGAACTCACTGGAAAAGTCAGGTGCCTTAAGCACCGGTGCTGTGCACATGGCAGTTTTGAGGGCGTCAAAAGCAGTTTGACAGGCCTCGGTCCAATTCACTTTCCTGGGCTGATTTCTAGATGTCAGCTCTGTCAAAGGGGACACACTGGTGCCATATCCTTTGACAAACCGTCTGTAATACCCGGTGAGACCTAGAAAGGCTCTCACCTCAGTCTGGGTCTTGGGGGGTTCCCAAGCCAGAATGGTATCATTCTTCGCCTGTAGGGGCGCCACCTGGCCGCTCCCCACCTAGTGTCTAAAGTACACCACTGATCCCTGCCCTATCTGGCACTTACTGGCCTTGATAGTGAGGCCTGCCTTCTGCAGAGCCTTCAACACTGCGCAGAGGTGTTGCAAGTGTTCCTCCCACGTGGAGCTGAACACAGCAATGTCATCCAGGTATGCTGCGCTGAATTCCTCCAGCCCTGCTAATACCTGGTTGACCAGTCTCTGGAATGTGGCAGGGGCATTTTTCAACCCAAAGGGCATGACACAAAACTGGAAGTGCCCCCCTGGCGTTGAAAATGCTGACCTTTCCTTGGCCCCCTCAGTTAAGGCAATCTGCCAGTATCCTGAAGTCAAATCAAAGGTGCTCAGGTATTGGGCAGCTCCCAACCGATCCACAAGCTCATCCGCTCTGGGGATGGGGTGCGCGTCAGTCTTGGTGACCACATTGAGCCCACGGTAGTCGATGCAGAAACTGAGTTCTGGGGGGCCACCAGGTGTAGCAGCTTTCTTAGGCACTAAGACCACTGGGCTAGCCCAGGGGCTGCTGGAGGGCTCAATTACCCCTAGCGCTAACATCTTGGAAACTTCTTCTTTGATGCTAGCTCTGACCTTGTCAGCCACCCTGTAAAACTTCTGTTTCACAGGCAGACTATCTCCAGTGTCCACATCGTGGACGCACCAGTTGGGGACACCTGGGGTCAGGGAGAACAGTGGGGCGAACTGTCCCAAGACCTGGCGACAGTCCTTCTGCTGCTCTGGGGTCAGGGTGGGTGAGAGTATCACACCATCCACTCACCCATCTTGCTCCTTGGTTGCCAGGAGGTCAGGGAGAGGATCACTATCCTCCTCCCCTCCAGCATCTGTAGCCATGAGCATAGTCACTTCTGACCTCTCAAAGTCGGGTTTGAGGTGGTTCACATGCAACACTCTCAGGGGCTGCCTGGGAGTCTTCAGGTTAACCAAGTAGGCAACCTCGCTCTTGCGCTCCACCACCTCATATGGCCCGGTCCACTTGTCACGGAGCGCACAAGCATCCACCGGCGCCATCACCCACACTTTCTGACCAGGGTGGAACTCAACCAGAGAGGTGTTCTGATCATACCATCTCTTCATTTCCTCCTGGCTAGCCTCCAGGTTCTCTTGAGCGAGCTTCCTGAAGCGCTTGGTCTAGTTGCGGATGGCCAGCACATAGCTGAACACATCCTGAGGGGTTTCCCACTGGACTTCTCCCACCCCTCCTTCACCAGAGTGAGAGGCCCTCTGACAGGGTGGACATACAGCAATTCAAAGGGACTGAACCCTAAGGATTTCTGAGGCACCTCCCTGTATGCAAACAACAGGCATGGTAACAAGACGTCCCACTTCCGCCTCATGGGCTCCTCTAGGCCCATAATCATGCCCTTCAGGGTGCGGTTGAATCTTTCAACCAACCCATTTCCTTGAGGATGGTAAGGAGTGGTGAACTTATATGTCACCCCACACTCCTCCCACAGAGACTTCATGTACCTAGAGATGAAGTTTGTACCCCTGTCAGAAGCCACCTCTCTGGGGAACCCCACACGGGAAAAGATCCCCATTAAGGCACGGCCCACCACGGGGGCTGTGACTGTCCTGAGAGGGACTGCTTCCGGGTACCGGGTGGCAGGGTCCACCAAGACCAGGATAAAACTGTTGCCTAGGGCTGTCTTGGGGTCCAGGGGCCCCACGATGTCAATGCCCACCCGCTCAAAAGGGGTGCTCACCACAGGAAAGGGTTGGAGGGGTGCCACCTACTTCCCTCCGCTCTTGCCACTGGCCTGACAAGTTTGACAAGACTTACAAAAGGCAGCGATGTGCTTCTTCGTCTGGGGCCAGTAGAAGTGGGTGACAAGCCTGTGATAGGTCTTGTCTTGCCCCAGATGTCCTGCGAGAGGCACGTCATGAGCCAGACCCAGTAGGAAGTTCCTGAAGCGCTCGGGTACCACCAGCACACGGGCTGCACCGGGCTCAGCGAACTTAGGCTCACTATAAAGTAAGTCATCCTCCCAGTAGATCAAATGTTCCTTGGACCCCAGGCCTGCTGCCTGATCTGCAGCCTGCTGCCTCACACCAATGAGGGAAGGGCACTCCTTCTGAGCCTGGCAGAATTCCTCCCTGGAGGGACCACCATCTTGCTGCCACTGGGACAGCTCAGGCAATTCCCCCAGTTCGGCCACCTGCTCCCCTGTAGGTTCCAGGGCATCCCCCTCAGGTTCTGCTTCCTCCTGGACCGTGGGAACGGTTGGGGCTGGTTTCCCGCGCCCTCTACCCCATCCTCTCTTGGCAGGTCCCTGGGCCATTGTTCCAGGCTCCAGTTCTGCTAATCCACCCTTACTGGCTGCCATTGCACGTGTGGTCACACAGATCCACGCAGGCAAGCCCAACATTTCCAAGTGAGTCCTGTGCTCCACATCTTTCCATGGAGAGCTCTCCAGGTCATTACCTGATAGACAATCTACAGGCAATGCATCACTTACAACAACTTCCAATATACCGGAGACTCCTCCCCATTCAAATTGAACACGTGCCACCTTGCAGAGGCGCACTGAACTGTCAGCTGCCACCACAGGACGGAGTACATTGGGAATGATCTGCTCTTCAGACACCCACTGACACCTGACAGATGTCACACTGGCCCCCGTGTCTCTCAGAGCTTCTATCTCTTTTCCATTGATGGTCACCTTCTGCCCATATTTTTTAGTGTTTAGGCGCAGCAAGGTTTCCTGGGCCATCTCTTGGTCTCCTAAAGAGACAAGGGTCATCACTGCTAACCCCTCCTCCCCACTAGAAATCAAATCCCCTCCCAAAGCTACACTGGCTAACCCCGGGGTTGGAGCACCAGTGGGTGCTGGAGGTTTGTTTGGACATTTGGGGGCAATGTGCCCCACCTCCCTACATGAATAGCAAGTAGGCGGGGACCTGTTGTCCTGCTTGCCCTTATGGGGCCAGGACTTCTTAGGCTTGGGGGGTTGAGACTCCTTCTCCTGGGAATTATTTTGGGGCCCTTTAGAAGACGCCTTTTGATTACCCTTGTCCCCCCCACTCTTTTGCTGGGGACCCTGTCCACCTTTGGCTGGGGTACTTACCACCCCCTTGTGGACCCTGGTGCTAGTCCAGCGGTCCGCCTCCTTAGCAACTCACTGGGATCAGTTAACTTGCTGTCTAAAAGATGCTGGTGCAGCTCTGGAACACATAGACTACTCAAGTGCTCCCAACTAATCAAGTGACACAACCCCACATAATCAGTAACTTTGCTGCCCTTTATCCAACCTTCCAGTGCACGCGTGTACATACTCACACACTCCACCCAAGTACTTGAATCAAGCTTCTTGAAGTTCCTAAACTTCTGGCGGTACTGTTCTGGAGTGAGCCCATACCTGAGGCATAAAGCCTCCTTCATAGCGGGGTAGGATAAAGTACCTGCTGCTTCTAAGGGTGCTAAGACTTCCCTCCCAGAGGCCTCAAAGTGCTTCCACAAACCTGCCCCCAATTCTTCTCAGGCACTTCATTCATCTTTAGGGCAAGTTCATACGATCTAAACCACGCATAAATATCCTCACCCCTCTGATAATTCTGTACCAGATCTTTTGGTATGTATACTTTACCCACCTGTACTGGTTGTGCGCTGCCACCATTAGGACTGGACTCCACCTGTTTAGCTTTAATGTCCAGCTCCCTCATGCTCAACTCATAAGCCAACTGGAGTTTCTTCTCTTCAAAAGCAAGAGCATTCCTCCTCTCCTCCGCCTTCTTTTCACTTTCAAGGCGCAGTCTCCTCTCTTCTGCTTGGGCTTTGAGTTTAAAAGCTCAATCTCATGGGCCCTAGCTCTCTGATTATCCTCCAGCTGCTCTGGAGAAATAATCCTACTGGAGTGGTTGCTGCCAGCCCTAGACGCTGACCTATTCACTGGCAAATCACCGGATACAAAAGCATTCTCCTGTGTGCCTCCCTCTCCAGTAACATCTTCTGAGTCAGCATGTTTGGCCTCCCACCAGGCCCTTAGAGCTTTCTGAAGCTCTTCCTTGTTAGAACTGCCCTTCACTGGGCATCCAAGCTGCTTGCAGATTTGCTTCAGCTGCTCCTTTTTACAGATCAGCAACACCTGGATTTCAAATTCCACTTCCACTACTTCGCTCACAGCTTTCTGAGACATGATGCTTCCTAGACTTTCAAAAATAGGTTTCACCAAAAAGAAAAATCTTGTGCTGCTAAACTAGACTAGTGATGTACAAGAAATCACTGCAGGTCAAGTGCAAATATTAGTTCAAAATCCACACCGCTGTCCAACAATGTTAGATCTGGGGGTCTCTAATTGGCAGAGGTAAGTACCTTAGACCAAATAGGAACCCTTGCTTCTAGTCAGGGTGAAGGAGTACACACAGAAGATAAGCCCTGTTCCCCCTCTAGGTAGCTTGGCGCGAGCAGGCAGGCTTATCCCCAAGGCAATGTGTGTAATAAATGCACTTAACACAACAATAATCCCCAATCCACCACAAACTGAGACCACACAGGTAAGTATATTTATAAAAATATATCTTTATCTAATTTCAGCAGTAAAAATCAACAGTATACGATAATTACTACTTTTAGGCAAATGTTGCACTTAATCTTAATGGGTGCACGAAATGTAGGAAGTTCTTGTATACAACAAAAATAGTCTCTAGCCTCTGTATAGGAGAATAATGCTCCTAACTTATTTAAACTTAGCTCTCCAACTGCTTTCTTACTGTAATGCCCGCGTGATATGGGCATACGAATCAGCCCTTCGAAATGCTGCGCTCCTAACAATGCGGTCGCGCCTCTCCACTGATCCCAGGCGCACCGCGCTGATCAAAGCAGACTCGTTTCTTGCCCCGGCCGGTCCCAGCAGCCCTCCGCCCGCTCTCGGTTCCTCGGGGAGCGGCGGGGAGCTAGCTCGGCGTTCCGAGCAGGGACAGACAGGCCAGGGGCAGAGGAGACACGCGGCGCTCCCTCAGCGAGGTCGGGTCGATCTTCCCCGTTCACTATGCAGCTTCTCACTCAGGATGACGCCGTAGACCAATCCGGTCGCGGCGTTCGGGGCAAGCCTCCACACACGCCCGGGAGTCAGCCAATAGCAGTGTGGCTCCCAGGGCAGGCCTGCGATGACGCGTCCCTGGCCACCAACCAGCACACGGCCTCGGCGATGACGCTACGGCGCACGGGCCAATCCCGTCACGGCGTTGATGAGGGGGCTCGGCTCTCTCGTCCAATCAGAGAGCAGCGGGCTCGATCTTTGCAGCGTCGGTACCGGCAAGGTACGGGGCACTTCGTCGGGTGTTTACTGACCCCAGGCCGCAATGGTGAAGCTGCACACAAGTTGATCTAGTGTGCCCTGCACGGGGAAGGCCCACAAACCTTCGGTCTGTGCACAACACGTGTCGATGAACACGGCGACCTCACAGCACAGCACAGCAGCCGGTGGGCAGGCAATACGCAGCGCAGCGCTCTCCAGCCAAACAGAGGGCAGCCAGCGCTCCACACAGACGGAAGATCGACGGTCAGGCAAACAGCAGTGCTCACGATCTCTTCAGCCCACAGCAGCATCAGGGGACACGGCAGTCCACTGACTGCACACAGGCACTACGCTGGCAGGCCTGAGACAACTATTTTAGGGCTACTTAAGTGGGTGGCGCAATCTGTGCTGTAGGCCCACTAGTAGCATCTGTCACCACCAGCCCTGGCACACACAGTGCACTTTACTAGGGACTTCATGGTGATACAAATATGCCAATCGGGTATACCCAATCAATATAACAATTTACATAGGGAGCACTTACACTCTGGCACTGATCAGCAGTGGCAGAGTGTCCAAAGCATCTAAACCAGCAAAAACGAAATCCAGCACAGCATCAAAAATACAGGAGGCAGAGGCAAAAAGATGGGGGAAAACCACGCCAAGGGTGTCAGGTCTAACACTATTCAAGACAACTATCTAATCAAAGGGGGTGAACACCTTCCAGCGGGAGATGTTTCTTGATTTACATCCACATCAGGCATTTCTATTTGGTTTTTAAAAGGACTCTCACCCACTGTAGTTCTTTTGGTGGCATGTGTCATCATAAAGTCCTCACCCAGATAATCTTGGTATGTGGGCAAGTTCAACCTTGATGTTCAACGGAGTTCGTATTTTTAATGGAGGGGTCTATATCTAAAATTGCCTAGGGGTGCCCTAAATTTATTTTCACATATGTTTATTTGTAGACCCTGGCAAGGAAAGCAATAAAATGCAATGCTATAGGTTTGCCACACCTGGTAATTGGCTTTTATCAGGGCCAAATCTCTAGATCCCTATCTAGAATACTATCTGGATTTATTTGATTCTTGCAATTTAGTACACCCCATCTTTTACCACACTTGCAAAAAACACATTCGGTCATACATGCTGTACATTATGAACTCTCCTGGGGGACTTCTTTAGTCTAGTTCCTGTGGGTTAAAATAAGATCTTCATTACCAATCAAAGTTACTAATTGTGTTTGCTGTGATTCACATGGTGAGCACTGCTATCAACCTATAGTTGGTGGACGAAAATGTGTAAGCACAATACTTTGAGAATTCTTTTAAATGATCATTATCAGAAAACTGTGAGTGGTTTGAAATATTCAGCCATGCATCTCTCAATGCAATTGTGATAATGCAGAAGTTGAATATATATAATTGAAGGTATCTTTTTGTAGGCAACGTTGGAATGCAGAGAGGTGTCGGCCTTGTATTCACACACTGTTAAGAGAGGAGCAGAGGGAAGCAAAGCAGACGGTCAGTTACAAACAGTAACTGGCATAGCCATGGACCTATGGCCTCCATTCTACCCTCTCTTACTTTGTCAAAAGTCCAGACCTGAGGATATACTTAACTGCTCTTTCTATCTCCTTATGTTATTGGGGATGGTGTTCAGACGCTATTAGTTTGTAACAGCACTGCCTTTCGGGTATCATAACCAAGGCCATGTGATGCCTGTGCATAAGCTCCATGACGTGTTCTGGTCTTCTGATGGCGTGCCTTCACTCCTCATTTTGCAGGCGTTGTTATGGGGAAAAAACTTAACTCTAAATTCTTTCTGTTGTGAGTTTACACTTACATATGCCACCAGAAATATTAACCCTCTGTTATCTGCACTCTTCAAGGGAGCCATGCACTGCATCAAACCCCTGTCTGGTGCTCCGAGCCTACATTTTGAAACAAGTGCAATGCAATGCCACCATTCTCCTTTTCAGTGAAAAAACACAGAATATCCATAAGCATACTGACGACATCGATCCTGCTTCTCCTCTTAGCCTCACCCATTCCTCTTAGCCTCACCCATTCTTGTTGCATCCTGCAATGGTAATTCTTTGAAGTCTTTTCTCTCACAGGTCTAGCTTAAATAGACGCTGCCTCCTATGAAGATATCTTTCCCTTGCCCTTCCTCCAACACTTGTCACTCCTTCTCATTACTGTCAATGCCTCCCTAACTGAAGGCCTCGTCACAGACGCTCTCAAGACAAGCCACATCCTGCTACTCCTCACTCGTCTAACTTCATTACCAATATCATCGTAAAAACTGTCTATGCTCAACTCCAAAACCATATCTACACCAGCTATCTACTGTTTGACTATCAATTTTGCATCAGATCACACTGCAGAATGGAGACTGCTACCTTACACATTGTAGACAGGACCCTCCTGACCTCAGATGAACAGAACGTCTGATATTTCTGGACCTCTCAGCTACTTTTGTCATTGTTGGCCACCCCCTCATGCAGCACTTTTGAATGGAATTCGCTGGCAGTGTCCTTCACTGGTTCCCCTTCCACCCAACACTAGATGGCTCACATAGGCAGCTCCCGACTACCTCCCAGAGTTCCATACTGTTCCCCGTCTCGTTGGGCCCTCTACATGGAGCTCCTTGTCGCTCTTCTCATTGTTAACAGCATCAAAACTCATCAATATAGCAAAAATGTACAACTCTACTTGAAAGTTCTCCCCCACTCAAGACATCTGATGTCTCAAGCTCAGCGTACACCTCCTCCAGATGTAAATGACTTACACCTAACTAAAAGTCGACCACAGCAAGACAGAATTCTATTATGTGCTAAGAACAACAAGCAAGAAATAGTATGGACATGGCTCAAATACATTAACACTGATGAAGTCGAACCCAGTGCTGAGCCCCTGAGATTCCCCTGGACATCAGCCATACTCTCAAGGAACACATTTCCAGCAGAATAAAGACTAACTGGTTCCAACCTTCTCTACTGAAGAAAGCAACACTGTTTCTCTAAGAATGCAACTTCAAAACTATTGTTTAAGCCCATAAACCCTCCCATCTGGATAGTGAACACACACTGCTTCATGGCATAGACTCCAAACTGGCTCTCTTGGGACAATCCTACTGAGCACAGCATGTCTCATCCAGGCACTGTATCTAAGAACACACCATTCCCATCCTGATGGAACTCTACTGGTCCCCCCTAACTGCCCCTCGGGAGTTCAAGAAAGTGATGGCTGTGATCGGAACACCTCTTCAGAGGCCGAGGTTCCAGACTTTCCCTATCTCGAAGTCTGTCTTTTGAAGGTGAGCTTGCCCCAGGCACTAGTCACCCACCTCCAGACTGTAGCGAACCTCATAATTGTTTGAGTTCACTGTAAGCGTGCCATTCACACCAGTCTCCTTAGCAGACTCTCAGTTTCATTGGAGCCGTTCTGGACATGGTGCATCACGCCACCGATCTTCTACAAGGTGAAGCTATAGGTCTTCCACAGGGTCGTCGGATTCCAAGGCAGACTATTCTCTGACTCTTTCCTCATCTCCTCCAAGCAGAATATCACCCATCAATGATGTTATAACCTTTAATGAGGTTCTCTGCCGTGGGGCTGCTAAACTTCACATTGAAATACCGGTCTCTACCACCAAGACATCGGTGAGATTTGAAACCCTGCACCAAAAGTCCTCCTCGAGACCTTTGTTTCCTCTAGTGCCTGGATTGCTGGAGCCTGCGTATCACAAGTTTCTTACTCAAGGAGCGGTGGGGGCTGTACCATCTAAGATCTCAAAGAAATATAAGGCTCCTGATAATGACCCTTTCTTCCTAAGGGCTGACCCTCCACCGGACTCTGTTGTTGGTGGCACGAAAGAATCATCTGTGCCCCCTGATGAAGACAGGAAGGCTATGGACTCTGTAGGGAAGAGAATGTGTACTACCTCGGCTTCCTACATGAAAGTAGCCAGCGCCTTGACCCTGCTGGCTCGATATGATCGTTCATTATGGGACTCACTGTCACCCTTCACAGAGAAGCTCCCGAAAGAGGACAAACAAGATTTTCTTGAAATCCTGCATGAAGGTGGCCTAGAGGCCAATCAAGTAATGAGTGCAGCAGCGGATGCGTCAGATCTAGCTGCACATGGCTACTCGCAAGGGATCTGTGCTCAACGCTCCGCGTGGCTGAGGCTCACAGGACAGAAACCTGAAGCACAGTATCAGATTCTTAACCTTCAGTTCAATGGGTCATCACTTTTCGGATCTCATGCCGATGATGAGATGTCTCGAATGAAAACCGAGCTTGATACTGTTAAAGCTGTGGGTCTCACAAAGAGGAAGGACTTCTGGCGACAGTACCGTCCTTACGACCAACGACAAAACCAACAGAGGGTTCAAACCCCTCAATGGTCCTCGCAACAAAACCAAGGAAGGTCACAATTCTCCCAGCGTCATCCTTGTAGAGGAAGAGGTGGCAATTCAAGACAGTCCACACCTGCTGCCAAGCAACAGCAACAGAAGTGAGCGCTTGCTTTCCCTATCTCCGTTACCCACTCTGGTGGGGGGAAGTGTACGATTTTATCTGGAAGAGTGGACAAAAATCACGCTAAACAGGTGGGTGCTGAATATCTTAAAGAATGGGTACACCATCAAATTCAAGTCCTAGGCGCCTTCCCTTCCTTCTCAAAAGACTGTCACCCATTGTATAAATCTTTTGAGGGAAGAGGTGTCTGCTCTACTCCTAAGGAACGCCATCGAGGAGGTCCCATGGCAACAACGTCGGCAAGGGATCTACTCTCAATATTTTTGGTCCCAAAGAAACGTCCAAACAAGGAGTTCAGACTTACACTAGATCTCAGACGTCTCAACAGATTCATACTCCGAGAAAAGTTCAGAATGTTGGCATTACATCAAATAATACCGCTTCTGCATCAAGGGGACTGGATGTGTTCCATAGATCTTCAAAATGCTTATTTCCACATACCTAAAGCATCGGAAGTTCCTACGGTTTCGCATCCAATCAATCCACTTCCAATTCACGGTCCTGCCTTTCGGGCTGAAGTCGGCTCCCCGCACTTTCTCAAAGTGCATGGCAGTAGTAGCAGCTTTCTTGAGGAAACAGCACATATTTGTCTATCCTTACCTAGACGACTGGCTTCTCAAGAGTGCTTCTCCCACTCTTCTGCAACAACATCTCGAGCAATGTATTCATCAATTGCATCGGCTCGTTCTGCATGTAAACTGCAAGAAGTCCATCCTCAAACCAACACAGAGGATACACTATCTAGGCGCAACTCTTAACTAAGTCAACGCAAGAGCGTATCCTTCGGAGGAGAGACTATCGTCCATTCTCCTCAAGTGTCGAACCCTCTTGAAAACACCTCAGCCTAGGACCAGACAGATTTCCTCCCTACTGGGGTCTATGTCCTCGTGCATATTTCTTGTTCAAAACGCCAGGCTTCACATGAGAACTCTACAGCAGACTCTGGAGGATCAGTGGTCCCAGATTGCCAATCGCTGGAAGGACAGGTTGTCTATACCTCTGTCAGTCCGACTCTCCATCAGATGGTGGATGCGACGGATTCATCTCATCGTGGGAGTCCCTTTTCAAGAGGACAGGCCTCAACAGACTCTGGTGAAGGATGAGTCCCTTTAGGGATGGGGCGCTCATATGAGATCATTGCAGTTCCAAGGAATGTGGTCAGAAAAAGAGCAACTATACCACATAAACATGCTGGAGCTCAGAGCTGTACATCTTGCTCTCAAAGCGTTATTCCCGTCAATAATATCGACCTCTCTACTTGTTCAGACAGACAACACAACAACTATGTACTACCAGTACAAGCAGGGCGGAACAAGATCCAGACCCCTGTCTCTGGAAGCACAGACAATCTGGAAATGGCTTCTGGCACGAGACATGAGAATATCTGCAGTCCACTTGCGGACGACTTAAGGAGGCACTTCGCAGAAGCGCACAACTGGGTGTTAAAGCAAGAAGAGGTACAAGACATCTTCCACAACTGGGGAACACCAGACATCGATCTTTTTGCGGACGCAGAAAATGCAAAATGCCGCGTCTTCGCCTCCAGGTACCCGCAACCAGGGTCTAAGGAGAATGCTCTGTGGATAGACTGGTCAGAGACATTACTCTACTCTTTTCCACTGATTCCACTCATTCCCTTAGTGATCAGGAAGCTGTACGAGGCCAAGACAGACATGATCCTGGTTGCTCCAGATTGGCCTCGCCAGTGGTGGTATCCGGACCTTCTTCACCTATCCAAAGTACCACACAGGAGGCTGCCATGTCATCCCGATCTGCTGACCAGGGTGAGCGGCAAGGTGTTCCACCCCAACCTGCCGTCCCTGAGGTTAGCAGCATGGCTCCTGAGTTCATCCAATACGGACATTTAGGCCTCTCACAGGACTGCATGCAAATTTTAAAAGAGGCCAGGAGAGCTTCTATAAGAAAGTCTTATGCTTTTAAGTGGAAGCGTTTTTTCATGTAGTGCACTGCTGAAGGTCATGACCCTATTCGAGGTCAAGAACAGGTACTGTTGCCATACTTACTGTCTTTGGCCAAAGCAGGTTTACAGTATTCCTCCATAAAAGTTCACCTGGCAACGATAACAGCATATAGAAAGTCTCCCACTCAGGCTTCTTTCTTTCAAATGCCAGTTGTTAAGGATTTCCTGGAGGGCCTCAAGAAAGTCTATCCTCCTTTTAGGGCCCCTTTTCCTCCCTAGGAGCTAAATGTGGTCCTATCTAAACTAATGGGCCCCCGTTCGAACCCATTCATAAGGTTTCCTTACAACACCTATCATGGAAGACTGCTTTTCTCGTGGCAATCACTTCTGTGCGCAGGGTAAGCGAGATACAGGCCTTATGCTCTACAGAGCCTTATCTCGTTTTTCATGCGAATAGAGTGGTGTTACGTACTCACCCGAGTTTCCTCCCTAAGGTGGACTCTGATTTTCACATTAACCAGTCAGTCACTCTTCCCACTTTTTTTGCCAATCCGGACAGTCCGGCTGAGAGGGCTGTGCACTCTTTAGATTTAAAACGAGTGTTGAAATTCTACCTTGATAAAACAAAGAGTGTACGAAAGTCTGACCAATTGTTTGTAAATTATGGTCCGTTGAATACAGGTTTCCCTGCCTCTAAAAGGTGAATTTCTAGATGGATAGTGTCATGCATTTTGTTATCTTATCAGTGGGCACGAAAGCAGCTCCCGGGCAAGCCGAGAGCACATTCTACAAGAGGCAACGCTGCTGCAATAGCAATGCTTAGGAATGTACTAATTCATGAAATGTGTGAGGCAGCCACATGGCCTTCGGTTCATATCGTCGCACACCATTACTGCCTTGATTCTGATACTCAGGCGGATGCTCACTTTGTTCAAGCATCCCTGAGAAATTTGTTTGGGTAATGTCTGTTGGTAAAATGGTTTGGTAGGCTGTATTCGCCCGCAGGGTATGGGGATGGGCTTGCTAATCTATTCAGTGCTTATGACTATTGAGGAGTTTTCCCTGGAAGAGAAGGATAAGTTACTTACCTGTAATCCTAGTTCTCTTCAAGGGGTATACTCATCAAAGTCATAAGAAACCCTCCCTCCTCCCCGGACGAATACCAGAACTATATATGTACCTGTTACCAATGCTGTGATTACACTGTTATAAGCCGTCCAAAGGAACTGACCCAATTGTCACCTGTGGTGCATGATGGGAGCCTGGGGGTTCCTGGAGGTCTTAAAGGCACAGCGCCAATTTTCCAATGGTTTCCTAAAAAGCCTGTCTAGGCTAAACCTGCCTCTATGATCCTGCCTGTTTTCACCTTTGAAAATAAAGGTTGTGCGTTTCAAAGAAACTCAGGGCAGTTTTCTTCTTTACATATATCATATATGGTCATTTATATGTCTTTATTGGGTCAGATGTAAATGTTTTACATGCAATAATGGCAGTTTTGGAGCATAATATGGTGTGTTTCAGGCTGCATATGTATATGTATATTATCTATATATATGGGCATTTATATGTGTATATATGTAGATATATGCATATTATTGGCTATTGCTCCGGGATCCCGCACGTGGGCGGGACTATTCAATGCTTATGACTTTGATGAGTATACCCCTGGAAGAGAACTAGGATTACAGGTAAGTAACTTATCCTTCTACGATGTGGGAGAACCTTAGCTCAGTCAGTTTGCCACCGCCAAGAGCTCGCAATGCCAGCACTTCTCCGTGGAGTTCCCAAAGCGGCTCTCGCCCCAGAGAAGCATTCGGCTTAACGTGAGACCTAAGTCTCCTGCACACCTTTCTGCCGATACCTCTTCTGCCCGGAGTTCTGAAGATGATCAGGATCATCCAGAGCCAATTCATCCTAGTGGCTCTGGATTTGGCCCAGAGAGTATGGTATCCCAATCTCTTGGGCATAAGCATCTATCCTCCAATCGGGCCAGCCCTTTGGGAGGATCTCCTGTCACAGTATCAGGGCTGGGTCTTGCAGCCGAACCTGCGCACTCACCACCTCCATGCCTTGAAATTGAGCTGCAGCAATTAAGCGCTTTTGAACTTCCTGCCAAGGGGGTGGATGTTATTTTGGCAGCCAGGCATCCCTCCACCAAATCTGTGGGCGCCTGCAGATGAGACTAGTTTGTGGATTGGCATGCTACCAAACAAGTTGTCCCTAACCCAGCAAAGCCTTACTTTGGGCACGATTAAAGGGTATCTGTTGGCTATTTCGGCGTTATTTCTTTTGCCGGCGGACCAGCTTGTTTTGTTTAAATCACCAGTTGTGATGTGTTTTCTTAAGGGGTTACATTACAGCATCTGTTTCCTCCTTCTCCTTTTTTATGCCCTAGGGGGACCTGAATTTAGTTTTGACTTTTTTCAAGTGTTCTCCGTTCGAATCAATGGGCAGCAGTCCTCTCGGGTTGCTTACTTTGAAGGCAGGCTTTTTGGTGCCCATAGTTTTGGCATCGACGGTGAGTGAACTACAAGTTCTCTGTGTTCACCCTGTTTACCCGCACAAGCTGGTTTTCAGGATGCATTCCTCCTTTTTGGCAAAGGCACTTTGGTGAATCAACATGATCAGATCATTGATTAAAAGCTGTCAGAATTAGAATAAAAGGAAGCAGTCCACACAAACTAAAGAGATCAGACATTACTTCTCACCGCACAATGCAGAGACTTCTTTACAGGTATGTAAGGAGACACACCTTATAATAGAACTAAGTTAAAATAAATAGTAAGGGAAGAATTGTAAGTGTAAAAGGGAAAGGGGTTCAAAGCCTGGATGGGGAATAGCTAACGAGAAGAGAGCTTGATATTTACTGAAATTTAATATTTTTTTTTCTCCTTTTGTAGGTTCCTAAAGGCTTGCCATACTTTTGTGTGGACTTTGGTCTTCAAGGCGGCTTTGCACACGTTATTGAAGATCAGCACAAGTTCCCTCATTATTTTGGAAAGGTACTAACATTTGTTAAGTCAGAGCTGCGACCTTTAAATGATGCTAATCATTCAGTTGATAGAACGCGGAGCCACGGAAAATCTATGCATTGTATGCTTTAATTGTGTGATGATCTCTGCGTGTCTTTATCAGCTCAAGAACATACATATATGAAAAACACGTGTGCACCCCAATGCTGTCTGTTTCATTTACTACTGTTTGAAATTCAGAAGTGTGAGCATTTGGTTTCAAATATTCTGCACACTTGTTTGTCATTATTTGTAAGTCATCAGATGTATGAACCACTTCACTTGAACAAATGCGATGGAAAAGGTAACTGTCTTCAAAGAGCTACATATAACTTCCTGTGCTTGTTATACGTTCTACATTAACCAATGTCTGTTCATTCAGATGATTCCAGTTTTAAGAATAGCTAGATGCATTCTATGTATTTAAATTAGGAATAACTTAATTTGCATCGTTTTAATGCATCCATTGCAAAACAAACATCCTGTGCCCATGTTATGACAAAAGCCTATGTTTTATCCTGATACTTCTGCTAGAGGCTCTTGAAGAAGATGGTGTGGTTTCTAGATCCAAGGTGGTAGGGGAAGTTTTCTGTTTTTGCAGGACGCCTATTACTTCCATTGGCATATGCAATCCCTACTCACAGAGAAGGACACTAGGTGGATACTAAGTGGAGGCTCTTACTGGTGGATCTCAAGTGGTGAAGCAACCTGAGGATATAGGGGTGTGCTATGGAATCTTTGTGAACTTGCCCCGAAGAACAAGGTATCCGTTATTAGTTGCTATCCAGTGGAGTTTTATTTTGTTTTGGTGCAGTGACCTCCCATAATTAGGTAACCAGGCTCAATCTGGTTTCTACATTTTAAGGGTTGTGAAGATGTTCTAATAAATATTCTTCTCTCGCAGGGGATTTCCATGTATAGTCATATAGTTGATGAGCAAGCCTGTAGGTTAGGCAAAAAGTGTCCGTCAGCTGACAAATAAATCGTTATTTTGTCAAGACATTGGTTCGTCACCTTAATTTAAGGAATTGTGTGCTGATATATATATGTGTGTGATCAAGACCCGATTGAGGGTCGAAACGCGTCATGGCGGACAGGCTGGTCGATTAAATAAAGAAATTCTGATTGGCACAGACTTCAGGGTCCACTTCTCGTCTTTTGCCTACCAAATGGCATTTCAAAGCGCCGAATTTGGATATATATATATATATATATATATATCACAAGTTGCCCAGCAAGATGAGGACGCGCTCCACTGTAAAGTAAGTATCCACTTTATTTCGTAACAAAACTGTCAATTTCACATCCCCTTTCAGAGTCCTTGGCCTGAAATGTTTCGGAGTGCTTTGTTCTCCTTCCTTGGAGGCCTTCGCGAGTGAATACAGGTTTCAGGTGCAGTTTCCTCCCCTGCATGCCAAAGCTTCGCATCGCGGTTCTACCAGGCAGGAACTCTGGGAAATGCCCTATGGATTGATTGGTCAGGCAGATTTCTCTACTCCTTTCCTGTGATCCCCCCCCCCCCCCCGAATTCCGGTAGTTCTCATCAAATTGACTCAATCGTCAGCGAAGATGATCCTCATAGCTCCGGAATGGCCACGCCATTGGTGGTCACGGACCTTCTTAAACGGTCCATCCATCCACATCTGCGGCTGCCATGCAAACCAAATCTACTGACGAAATTCGGATGCCAGGTAGTACACCCCAATCTTTCCTATTTGAATTTGGCAGCATGGCTTCTGAGCTGATACAATATGGACACCTGAATATACCACAGGACTGCATGGATGTTCTCAATGAGGCTAAGCGTCCTTCCATGAGATCTGCATATGTGTTTAAGTGGAAGAGATTCTGCATTTGGTGTTCTTCCGAAAATAAAGATCCCACTTCTTGCCAGCAAGATGTTATTCTTCCATACTTACTCCCCTTAGCAAAATCTGGCTTACAAATTTCCTCGATAAAGGTGCACCTGGCAGCCTTAACTGCTTATAGAAAATGTCCCTCACAAACCTCCTTTTTTAGAATCTCAGTAATTAAGGATTTCTTAGCGGGCTTAAAAAAGGTTTTTACTCCCATTAGACGCCCTTCCCCTACATGGGAGCTGCATATAGCACTTTCACATCTTATGCAAGATCCTTTTGAGCCCATACACAAGGCATCTCTCCAACATTTGTCTTGGAAAACAGCTTTCATTGTGGCTATCACGCCGGCCCTCAGAGTTAGTGAAATCCAGGCCCTTTGTTCTCAGGAACCATACACTGTATTCCACTCAAATAAAGTAGTGATGAGAACACACAGGGCTCGAGTCGGGGTACCACGCGGGTGGACGGTGTCCGCTCACTTATTTTACCGGGTGGACGCCACCCCCCCTGCCAAACAGCTGGACTTCAATGTTTGTCCTCTCAGGGACGAAATCTGAGCTCTCTCTCAGCTCGCTGCGCACGCGCTGGCTTCTCTGATGCAATCGCATCTAAGGTGTGAGCGAGAGGAGGCAATGAGCCTGATGGTGCAAACCACCTTTCGTTGTGTCACTTCCTGTTATGACGTCCCTTCCGATGACGGCGCCCCCCCCACTTTTTTTTTTTAGGAGTTGTGCCCTGAGCACACACCCTAAGTTCATTCCCAAAGTGGTATCAGACTTCCACGTCAATCAAGCAATATCTCTTCCAATATTCTTCCAGAATCCCTCTACTCCAGCGGAAAGAACCCTTCATTCCTTGGACGTAAAGCGAGTTCTTAAGTTCTATCTAGATAAAACTAAGAGCAGTCACAACAGCTATTTGTTAACTATGGTCCAGTCCAAACAGGACTAGCCACTTCTAAACAATTCATTTCAAGTTGGATAGTCTCTTGTATTCTGTTATGTTACCAGAAAGCTAAAACAAGCTTTTCTGCCAAACCCAAGGCCCATTCTACTAGCGGAAAAGCAGCCCCTACAGCTCTTTTGCGTAATATCCCAATTCCAGAGATCTGTAAAGCAGCCACCTGGAAGTCAGTACACACATTTACTAAGCATTACTGCCTAGATTCTGACGCTAGAGCAGATGCTCAAGTAGGGCAAGCTTCCCTCAGAAATCTTTTTTCTTAAGTCCTTGACATTCTCCTCTGTCTGTTTCGCCGTGTTCTTGGGGATGGGCTTGCTACTTGATTCATCGCTTATGACTATACATGGAAATCCCCTGCAGGAGAAGGAATGGTTTCTTACCTGTAACTTCTTTTCTCTCGCTGGGGACCCTCCCTCCTCCCCGGCGGAAAAGGCAAAGGAATTGTTTTTCTACATATCTTTTATCAGTAGCCTCCAAAGAACTGAAGTAACTGCCACCTGCTATGCATGATGGCATACTGGTGGTGCCTGGTCCTGTAAAGGCACAGTGTTCTTTTTTAGAGATATAATGACAGACTATGAGGCTTCTCTGCCCTGCTCCCTTCATCTGTATCATAAAGATTAAAAAGGGTTTGTGAGATATTTCTACTGACACTAAACTTATCTCAAATTTACTTATTCTGGCCCCTTTTTCTCTTCAGGATGAAGAATCTGGCCAGAGTGGCCTGGCTAAATAGGCTTCAATTTCTGTCTGTTTTTCTCAACTGCTCCGGGGTCCCAGCGCATGGGCGGGACTATTCAGCACTTATGACTATCATGGAAATTCCCCTGCGAGAGAAAAGAAGTTACAGTTAAGAAACCATTCCTTTCCCTGCATATCAGACCATCTTAAAATATTCCCTAAAGGCTGACTGACTGTTAAGAAATGTTATGGGAATGCCATACGTTGTTAGGGATGGTCAAACATTACCAACCTTGCACTGAGGTGATTCATGACACCTACCAGAAATGACAACACATCTGAATATATCTAGCAGTATCATTATATTTTAGCTCTCCTTTTCCACGTCCAAGACATCATAAGAATAATACTTTGGACTTTTTTTTAATTTTGTTGAAAAGTGAATAAAACAACTTACTGTATTGAGTGCTAGTCATTGAAGTAAAATAAGGCCCGTATCCCCAGTGTCTTCCACCTTGTTGATTTTTAATCAATTCCTCTACAAAAGAGTAAGGCACCAGTGAGACGGGTTCTCTGACGTCCTTCTCATTGATTATAACATAAATGATGGAATAATTTTCTAATTTTACAGACACTGCCTTAAAGACATGGTACCAGAATAGATTATTCATTGTGATAGGCAAGCTGAGCTTCCCTCCTACCTCGAGGTTTACTCACTTTTTACATGCCAGAGCAACAGCTCATCCAATTCTGTATGGCTCTGGCTAGCGCACCAGACATATGAGTGGTATTTGTCACACATAGGATCGTTACGCTAAGCTTAGCATCAGAAAGTATCTTGTTACAGCCATTATAGTGGAGCAGCCAAGCGGATCTTCTCAGGTCCAAGAAGGCAGCACAACAGTTCACCTATTCTCTCTCCACCACTGTCCTATGCCCACATTTAAATCAGGTCCTGAATTTTGCCACCTGATGTGCAGGTGACAGTAGAGGGTGGGTTGGAGTCAGGGAAAGATTTTGAGTTGGCGCCCATTCATCTCATAATTAAGCCAGAGCAGGGATCATGGTGGAAGCAGGCTAACAAGATGGTTTTCATTTTCTGCGTTCGCATTTTTGCTTGTAATGATCCAGAACAGATTGTTTCCTCCCGCCAGATGTGGACACGTATTCCTTTTTTCTCCTCTTAAAAGAACGACAACACAGGAGGTGTCTGGGGCCTGCTTGTCTCTGGATTCTATCTTGTTTTTCATCTCTACTATGCCTTTTCTATCTCCCCTTTTTTCTGGGCACAAGTTTGGTAAGGACAGAATGCAATGTAATATTTCGTGACATTTCTTCAATGCCGGTTCTTTTGATAGAGTTACCCTGATTGTTTTTAGCACCACAGCAATAATTGTATTGACATCCTTCACTCCTACAGATGGTTTCTTGTCCAAACCCTATAGCCTTTTGTGATGTGTGTTCTCACTATTACCAAATCTGATGATCTTAGAAGTCTCTTTTCAGAAAATTAGCTTTAGTCCATCAGAAATCCATATATGTATCACAACCAAGGGCTTCATGCGACAGAAATTACCTTTTTATTGTTATTGGTTCCTAGATAGGCAGTCAACTTTTGTTTCTATTGAGTAAATTAGATGTATCCATTTTCTCATTTTCTTGTTAGAAGTGGGTGGTATTTTTTTTGCCCTCCTTTGTTGCTGACTGTTATTCATTTATAGGATTTCTACTTCGCCTATTGGCAATGACAGTCTTCGGTTTGGAAACATGTTTACCTTTGTGATGCTTTTTCATAACACTGATAAGATTTGCAATTATGTCCATGCCGTCAAACTTCTCTTTTCAGTCTACAACTTTTAGTCACTTTCTGCTAATGAACAGGAAACAAACAATTATAGTTGCCATTCATTCAGCTTTTCGTGTCCCAGAACTTAAGCTCTTTTCATGTGCACAGCCTTTGGGAGTTTTTCATAAGCTTCATACCAAGGTACTGAAGAACACACCTCTCCTAAAGTCTGGTTATCATCTCTGATTTCAAGGTTAACTGTTAGTTATTAAACTACATTTTCCAGATACCATGTTTCCTCTGTTGAAGGAACTCTTCACAACTTGGATATCAAATGTGCTTTGTGATTTGACAGTATATGCTTCCAGGAAATGTGTATCATACTCATACTCTCCTATCTTCAGACATGAAGGTAATTCTCCTGTAATGTAGGCTTTCTTTGTACTCTCCATAGATAGTCGCCTACACCTCTGAGTGGTCTCCTTTATCCTTTTCCCTTTTGCGAATGGGGCTCATTACAAGCTCACTGAATTTGTGGCTGTTAATACTGAGTCTACTTATAACTCGGAGGATGGAGTTACTGGGGGATTACAAGTGGGAACCTTGAGAGTTAGAAATGAGAAATTACTGGGTATGGGAAATTATATACTGTTTGATGGTTCCCTTCCACAATTCTTTCAATTCTAGTTTTGCTCGATTTTGGACTATGTGCCCTATACCACTTTTGCACAGTAGTGTAGCACATGTGCTTTTCCCCTAAAGCATGTATTAGGCATTGATTTACCTAATTGCTTATTCACCTTTCCTATAGGGCTATAGCAGCTAGCACAGAAAAAGCACTCGTGACATTTATGTTAAATGTCATGTATGGTCTGCAGTGTGTATTTACACAAGTCGCATATACGCCCATAATTTATGGCTGCTAGAACCACCACTGTGCTTTGGCTGGGCTGCAGTTTAAAAGCAGTGAAGTGACGCATGGTAAAAATTGATTATTTGCCTTGTAAGAAAACAAATAAGTTATCCCAAAAAAGTGCCTTGTAAGTTCGTCTACAAGCTGTTATCACTGCGTGGACTTAGCTAGACACTTCATGCACAAGCCTGGTTAAAATTCAAACCCTTAATTTTCATCTTTGTCTGTCAGAAGCTAGCAAAAATGTTATTTCCCACTCAGGTTTAAATATCTAATTTAACTGTGAAATCGGATGTTTGATAACTGTAATAGAAAAGTAACTTTATTACAATGGGCTTGTTGTTGCTTGAGCTAAAAATGGTGTAGAACCAGTTCTGCAACTCGTATCACCTTTGGAGGCCAATACACGTTCCTGGCTGGAGGGTACAACCCTGCCGTCCAAATGGCAATACCCTGGCTTTTGGGCAGAGGAAAGCAGGTGTGTTGTCAACAACTAACTAATCACGTAAGAGGGATTAACCATATGGGAAGGTGCAGAAACAGTTGCCAGATCAAAATTCAGCCTTGACTATAACTCTTTGACTTGGAGATGCTAAATGTGGCTTGCAGGGTCTGCTCTCATGTATTCCCATGACCTTTAAAGACTCTCTGACTCTAGTCCCAAAAGGGAGAAAACAGTTCTAGGCCCTGACTGAGGTAGAAGTCCTCATCTAAAGACCGGAATGGTTTAGGGGGAGCTGTAGGCTGTTCTGATTGAAAAAGGGTTTAGCCATTTTCGAGATAGGGTTTTGGGAATTTCTTTTAGGGTAAAGCTTAAAGGAAGCCCTGCAAAAGGAGATGGTCATAGGACTCGAGAGTGGAAAGGATTTGGTAGGGAAAAGTCTCCAATCAAAGGTCCGTGCACAAGGTAAAACTGTCATTTCACCACTACTACCTCAGAGTATTCCAGGACCTAGAAAGTTTACACCTGAAAAATAAGGTAATGCTGGAAAACCAGGCCAAAGGACTCCCGACTGCTGCTGGCTCTCACGAATTGGAACTGCTCTCCAAGGGTCAAGTGGCTGGCCTCCTGTTTGACTCCTCCAGGGAAATAAACAGCAGAAGAACTCCTGACTCCAAGATGGCCCAGCTGACCACTGAAGACTAGACCCTACAGACACCCTCACTTAACCACATGGCTGCTGGGCGTTTCCCCCCCCCCTGTGCTGGAAAATGCCATTTTAGTGGCACCATGACGAGCTGAGCTCGTCATCAGCACACGACACCCGTGGGTGATGACGAGCTGAGCTCGTCATCAGCATCGAAAGGGTTAAGAGACACATGGTGCCTAAAAGCCTGCCATGAGGACCAGGGGAAGTGAAAGAGTGACCAAAAGGAACTTTCCCAGCAGTTTGAAAAATGTGGGACTTCTGTCTCTAGAAAACCACGACACATTTCTGAGGCTTTCCCAGTGAGTTTACACCTTGGGTGGGCAGAAAACTGGGTCCATCCCACGTGGAGCTTTTCACTGCTCTGAAGGCTGGTTAAGCAGCACCACACTCTAAAGGATATCCTGCCTATGGAGTCCTGCCTGGCTACATCTTCCGGCCTTACCCTGCGTGAGGATTTCGAAAACTAAATAAGTGCCCAAGTATAAAGGTAAAACCTTGGACCGGCCTGAGGCATCAAATCTATCCCAGGGGCTAAGTGACCTTGGCATCTGTGAAACTTACCTTTGTTCTAATGGGAGCTTGTGGTGCCAAAACCAACTGCTTCAATGGGATCTCGAAGATGACGCATCAGACGTCGGGGGACCACTAACATGTTTCTGACCCCTAGAAAGAAGGCTAAGTCACAATGTAAAAACTGTGAGTAGTACGACCTCACTTGAGTATCTGACCTCCACTTAATTGTGGTTGGCTTGAAACAGAATCTGGTTCATGGTCAACCTTTGCATTGGTTTTCTACTTTTCCTAGGTGCTTGTTACCTTAAATTTTAAAACATAATTTGTCCAGTACCCTTTATCTGATTTAAAATATTTTGACAACTTTTTTTGGTTAGCAGTTTCTTCTATTTTTTCTTAGATTAGGTTGGGGATTTTTATTGTGTTTTTTCTTGATTTAAAATTGTTGGTGCTACTTTAACAACCTTTTCTCTGGGGAATATTCTGCTACTACTACCATAGCTACCAGGGGTTTAGCAAAGTTTCACAGAGACTTGTGTTGAGAGCTACACAGAGTATGTTTATTACGCCAGTAAGGGTCCAAGTTCCCAAAATAATAACACACTCCTGGTGAATTGTTAATTTTGAGTCTGATTATCCCCAGTAATTCCTCATATTCGCACAGAGATTTAAGCTGTCAAAATCTCTGGGAGAGACAAATTAGATCCGTGGTGGCCCCACAAATCGTAATTAATGCAAGTAAAATTGACCACTTAATGAGACCCTTGAAAGGTCCAATGCCCGTTTAACCAGAGCATCAACCTTATTGGTTACATTCCCCCTCAAAAAACACGTTAAGGTCATCTAGAAGACAACAGGTTCTGCTGACTCATATGATTCTTTCACGAATTTCCATCTGGATTGTAGCAGTAAACCTGAGGCTCTAGTTTGCTTTGGTGGCACTCTGAAATTATTTCCTCATGACCTTGTACCAACTTGTCTGCCATTTTCTATCTTTTTCCTATACTTTGTATTTTTAACTCGTGTATTGTTAATGGCGACCACAAGTTAAAGCAGTAAAAAAAACTCTATTGCCTAAAGTTTTGTTTAAGACCAAAAGGCGTGGCACATGTGAGGTGGGTGCATTTAGTGTTTTAGGATAGACACATATACAGTGCTGTGCCACAGTTTGCTTAGATTTGTTACAAGTTCCAGAACTGAGAACAATGGTATGCTTTTGAGAAAGAGAAGACTGCTAACCACACTTCAAATATGGGCGCTGACTAACTTAACAATTTGCAACTTCGTGCAACTAGTGCTTCGGTGAAGCTCTTTCTGAATATTTTTAAGTCTAGAGAAAGCCAGTCGATTTCCAAAATCATGAGCGAGAAAGTCAGACATCCATTGTTCTTAAATTATAACTTAGAGGTCTGACCATTGGAACTATTCTTTTTTAATCTATTTTAATCAAATAACTCTTCCTGCACACATTCAGTATTATTGATAAACTTTGGAAAACGAAGATAAAAGACAAAGGCATTTTTAGAGAAAAGATATATTCGATCTAACAGCAGTTGTTTAATGAGGTTCATCTTTAATTGTTATGATTGGGGTTGCAGATGGCATATCGTCCACATTGGTTCTTTACCTGCCTAATTAAGGAGCATGTTAACACATCTACCAGGATTACTCCAGAGTACCAAACATTGACACTCGGTCACCTTTGTTAATATTTTTGTAAATAAAAAAGGTCAAAGAACATCTTGTATTCGCTTGAATACACGCACCCAGGCAGCTATTTTGGAATGGTTGTAAGGCACTTTCACCTGCGAGCTGCCAGAAGTGCCTAGGGAGCTGCCTGGTTCTTGAAAATGTAAAAATACGGTTGAAAACATCTTTTGAAAAGAAGCCCACAAGTTTCTGCTATTGAAAGGGTCTGATTTCTCTGTGGTTGGGAAGAATGTCATCACTTATAGACAAAGCTGCCAAAGGCTCAAGTGGGCTCCATGTTGTATCCTATGGTGGACAGAACCAGTGTGTGATTCACAGTTGAACAGACCAGTGGATGAAGAGGACTGCCTAAAAGCCCCTCTATTTTAAGGATATTATGTATATAATTTGTCATGAGACTAGAAGGTCTTTGCTAACGTCAGAAAAAAAAAATATTCAGGTTTGGACAAGAAAATGGTGCAGTGGCTTGTAGGTGGCTCAGAGAAAAAACGATATTAGCGGAGATGGAAGTTGTTTGCTCTTCCAGTCCCCCACTCGGTTTTCCGCTACAAAATTGAAGACCGTGAGTGTGGTCTCCAGCTAAGTGGCAGAAAAAGCAAATGAATACACACCCGTAAGCAGGGCAATTACTGTGGAAAACGCACTGGCAGAGAAGATGAAACAGTGAGGTTCCATGTGGATATAAATATCCAGATGACCAGAGCACTACTAAAATATTCAAATATAGCAGACACCTTAAAAGCACCCAGGTCCTATACATGATTAGAACATTTTTTATGATTGATTGCTGCCAGCCTGAGCTCCAGGGATTGTGTTTTTCTTTGAATCTTTCGTGACAGTCTTGTCGAGCCTGAAATAACCTGAGGAGATGGTCAAACGAGCAGCACAAGAGGTACCCAGAGCATTCTAAGTAATAACTGCTCCCTTGGCGCACTCGCTTTTCAACATATTTCTAGAGTCCTTAGTCATACATCAAAAAGATACACAAAGGAAATAACGTTGAGTTTTTTAACTTTATAGTAGAACATATGTAGATACAAGTTATCAATTGTTTGTTTTAAAATTGTTCCCATTACTTTAAAATGTAAGTTCAGAAGCAGAATGACACAATGTTATGCTCATGGACATCTAAGTATTGCCTTAACCAGTCCAACACATGCAAATAAGAGAGGAACAAGGCAACCCTCTCAAATGTCCATCTTTACCAGATCTTTGAGCATTCAATACTTGCATTATTGACTGATGTCATTGAGAAGTCTCTTTGCTTTTGGTTTAAATGCAGTTTCAAACCTATTTAATGGCTTTTTCTGTTGGTGGATTTCGGTAAGGAATACAGAAAAAGCAACACAAACGTGTCAATCAGATAAGTACACCGTAAAAAAAAGGTTATCAAGTCAGAATGAGAGTCTCAAAATGAAAGGGTAATGGCCATGGCAGTGTTTATACAGACTAAAGTAAGCATTTGTATATATGCATCACAGATGGGGCTGAAGTTCTCAGCATAGCTTTGTCACTGCTGTGCCACTCTATCTTTTTAAATGCTGGGCAGCCCTGTGTGTTTTCTCCCCGTGAGCTCCAGTGTCTCGTGAGCCTATTGGATGTTCGCCTTTAATGTACATTAGGTCGACATCCCAGTTGTATTCTAATTCTAGGGGGGCACCCATACTGAACCCCTTCTGTGTGATAATGGTTCCTGACCTCTCATCTCAGGCTACGCTATAACTGGCAGTGATCCTGCATGTTTAAATTCGGGGACACATACCTTTTTGCTTGTATCCATGTGGGAGCCTGCCTACTGGCTCTCCCATTGAAAAGGTCTGACAGTCTTATGCCTTGCTCATGTCTGGAAGACATATGAAGGCTGTCTGTAGTGTATGGGCCTGTATTTTATTTGTGTGCTACACAACATGTCGACCTATTTTGGACTCATTTTGAAAAGTCCAGCCCATGGACAATCAGCTTGGACATGCACATTCTTCTCCTCCTTCCTGAAACTGGAATATCTTGTGCATTGGGGCGGTACCCAGCCAATTCCCATTTGCATTAACCAATGTTTCCCCTGCTGAAGGGAGCCCCACTTCTTCCCTGTTTGCTGTGTTGTGGCAATACTCCATATCAATGACTCCGGACATAAGACAAATACACATAGTACCTGAGCCAGCCCAAACAAGAACTCACTGTTTACACTGGAGTGGAAATGATCTCATTTGGCCAGAATGTATGAGATGCTGGTCTAGGATTGGATGATCCTTGACTTTTAAAATCTTTATTTCTGGGCCTGGCTTTCTCTATTTGGCCATCAGAGAAGAGATATTAGCCCCCTCTGCCAGTACTTGTCTCATGTTCATCGACCGAACATGAAGGAAGTTTGTACATGGTAAGGGGGAGGGATGGGCAATTAAAGACTGTGGGGCTAAAATTGCAACCACTGCAATTTTTACATTCTTCATTCAGATGGGTCCCAACTCTGAGAAGCCTCTGGAATGTCCATGCTGTCTAACTGAGAAAAGAAGGAAGAGCTAACTTCCTGCACAAGAAACTCGACTGTGCCTGCCAGGGTGAGTGACCTGATGCAAGGAAAGAGAGCCCAAGGTCCAGCTGACTTGAAGGACCATCATGAGGTCAGTTAAAGGAATAATACTTCCCAGGTCCCGCAAGGTCGCCGCAGCCCAAGAGAAGCAAGGGAGTATTGAGCTGCTCCATTGATTTCACATACGTGGAAGGGTGAGCCTTCATTGTTGCAACTCTCTCTAATCCATGGAACTCCTTTTCTTAGCTTTGTCACCACACAGTGAGCACACAGGATTAGTACACATCATTCTTCGCACTCATTGTAACACAAAACAGAACTTCTTCAGTCCATCAGTGTGGCATTCCCCCGCTCAATGGGTGATTGAGGCTGTCCTGTATATGGAAGCTTTTGAACCATTATTCTAGCCTGTACTGTTTTGGAGATATAGCAGGTTAAACGTGTCACTGCTTGCCGTAAAGGGCCCAGATGCCAATGGCTTCTCATGTGCTCATTGACTTCGGTGAGGGCTCCTTGACCACAAGTGGTAGCTACTTATATACAAGACCCTACTCTAAGAGGCACCTAAAGGTGTTAGTGGGAACCAGTCCCCTATTTTCCATCTGCACCATTTTAAAGTGATAGACTCCAGTTTGGTCTCTAATTGGACTAAATTCCAGAACTGGATTGAGCCCCTTTAACTAGGTCATTGGTGACTGGCCTACCTTGCTACTTATGTGTACATGGCGAGCAGCTTAGGCTTTCGAAAGCTAAGCTTTGGGTGATGTGTTTTTGGTGCAGGGCATGTTATCAGATGTCCTCTTCATTTAATCCGTGAACCTGGACTATTTTTTAAAGGTGACATTTATTCAATGTATCCTTGGGTACTACAGGCAGCTATTTCAAAGTGAAACCTAAGTACCACCTTCCCTGTAGTATTCCATTCATTGGAACCATGTTTTAGTAAGCGACACAACCCCTTCCCTCGAAACCCAAAGCATTCTCCTCAGGATAACATTGGCCTTAGGGCTCAATGTTCAGCTAAATTCTAGCAGCTCGTGTGAGGGAGAAATAAAGACATTAGGGTTTTTAGTTTTTTTTAAGTTTGAAGTTTATTAAGGAATGAAGTAGAAAGCAGTAAAGCAGTACAGGAAGAAACAATCATAAGTTATAAAAAACACAACATCTCTCTTACATTACAGTGGAATTGGTCATAAAAATAACGTAAAAAGAAACAATATATATTGAAGAAATGCAAGAATATTGAGGAGAAGGGAAAATCATTAAAAATATAAATCTTAGAAATAACAATAAGAAAACATAGTGTGTATCAATAAACTGATATATATTAAGACAAAACACTCATGGTGGTTTTTGAACTTCTACATTGCGTAATGGAGAAATGGGGGGGGATCCATAGTAGGTCACGTTTAATTGCTAGGGAAATAGGGGATACAAAATTTGTGTCTAGACGATGGTTAAAACACACTGCGTTCCACCATGCAGTGAAGGAAACATCATTAGCCTGTTTCCAATGTGATGTAATATGATGAAAGGCTATGGCAATCAGGAGGTCTAGTAGTTTGAGTTTGAGGTGGGGTCCAGAAAGATCAGGGGAAAGGGAACCTAGAAAAATATGAAGGATGGAAAAGGGATGAGTGATGTTGAAAAGTTTTTGGATTTGGGACCAAACTAAATGCCAGAAATGGAGAATGGGAGGGCATTCAAAGAGCATGTGTTTCAAATCAGCTATAGGACAAGAACAGGACCAACAGGTGGAAGGGGTGTCTGATGAGAAAGATGATAGAATAAAGGGAGTGTATAATGTACGATTATAAATAAAAAATAAGGTTTGGGTAGTATTGGCAGCTCTAGATGTTTTGTGAATTTTAGACCAAATTTTATCCCAAAAGATAGGGAGCCAGTTTTGAGACAAGTCTTCTTCCCAAGCCAACTCCACCTTAGATTTAGGGCGTTCAGTCGATGATTGTAGAGTTTTATATAGAAAAGAAGCAGAGGGGGATTGGTCAAGGGCATTAGAGATGGAAAGATGAGGTATAGGAATAGAATTGGTATTGGGAAGAGCGGAGAGATATTGGAGAAGGGATGGGATCAGCGATAAATATTGTTTACGAGAAGAGGAAGGTAGTGAAAATTGTTCTTGAAGAAGGTGAAAGGGGAGAGGATCAGTATCAGAAAGAAGTTGAGAAATCCATTTTAAACCACAAGAGTGCCAAGATTTCCAATAGAGAGAGCGATTACGAATTTGAAGGTGCTTATTATGCCAAATAGGTTGAGTGTGAATAGAAGAAGTAGAAGGATAAGAGGATAATAAGTAAGGCTGAAGAAGGGAGCGAGTGCGAGAAATTATAGGAGATCGAAGAGAGGAGACATTAGAGGAAAAGGAAAGAACTTCACTGAAGTCATAGGGATGAAGGAAGGATGATTCTAGCGTGAGCCAAAGTGGAGGATAATACGGAAGATCTGAAGAGAGCCAGCGTAAAGCTTGTTTTAAAGAAAAGGCAGTATGATATGCTTTAAAATTGGGGAATTTGACACCGCCCATAGATTTATCCCTCTTCAAAACAGAAAGAGCTATTCGAGATCTTTTTCCTTTCCATAAAAATTTCAGCAAAATAGAATCTAATGACTTGAAGTAATGATTTGGGATGTGAATAGGAGTCATAGAAATGGTGTAGAGAACCAAAGGCGCTAGCATCATTTTTATGGAGTCCAAGCGTCCCCACCAAGAAAGAAAGAGAGGATTCCAACGTGTGGTAGAAGTAGTGATCTTAGTAGAGAGGGATTCAAAATTAAATTTGAGGGTATCAGAAAGGCGAGGGGCGAACCAGACACCCAAATATTTAATCTTAGAGGGTTGCCAGGAGAAGCCAGAGGTATCAAATAGATGTTTGTGGCATAATGGGTTTAGGGGGAGTATTTCACATTTGTCCGTATTAAGTTTATATCCAGATACATTAGAGAAAGCAGATACTTGATGAAGGAAGGAAGGTAAAGTTGTTTGAGGATCTGAGCAGTAAAATAAAATATCATCCGCGTAGACGACATTAGGGTTTTAACATGGGTCAGAACGATGCTGGGACCTCCTGTTGTCCTGTATGCATCAGATTGTTTAACTGTACTATTTTCTTTATTTTTTCTTAAATTTATTGTAGAGGTAAGAAGGCACACAATCCAGGAGACCAATAAAGTTGAATTAAGATTTATTCCAAAGTGTTCCACCCACAGGAGGAGTGCCTCTTCAGTCCGGAGTCCAACAGGCAACTGCTGAAGCCCATCGAACACACGACTGAAGAAGACGCCATACATTCAAAGGACAACATTCTGTGATAAGAATTACATTCTAAGTTGCGCAATAAAGCAAACATTGACAAAACATACTAAACAGAAATACATCACCACTACAGTTATTTTTATCAATTAAAGTCCTAAGTGGATATTGCAATCGTGAAGTGTTATGCAGTATTGAGTTACCTTATGGAGTAAGCTTTGACTACTGACCATCCCTGCCCTAAGAGAGTCAAGTGCATAAGGGGAGTCTCTTGTTTATTCACTCTGTGGTGCAACATTATTAACACGCTGAGTCATCCGAGGTAAACAGCATAACCCCTATAAGTTAATACCCAGGAACCTCTTAACTGTCCCAGAAACCCAAGTAAATGCCTGACATTTATATCTCCGCATAGCCTTACACAGTTTGCCACCTTTGATGAAAATGGCAGGAATATCATCTATGGAAATCCTTGTTTAAGAATTAAGCACGCGTGAAAGTTGTATGGCGCTCACGGTGCTTTCTTTTCAGAGCATGCACTGTACCTTCAAGTGTGCACTCTGTGCTAGGCAGAGAGTGGGTATGCTGTACGCAGGGTTCATATACTTTGATATTCTTTCATACACTGATGGACAGGTGTTGTACCGTGCCTTCCCCTTATGGCATCATCCCTCTGCGGCCTGCCGGAGCGAGAGCGGTATTCTTTCTGCTTTCCTTTGTGTCACCGCTCTCGCGCCTCTACATTCCGCGGGCGGCAGAGCGGCCTTTCTTTCCTTGTTTTATTATAGTTTTTCAAACATGCGTGTGCGCGCAGATGCTTCTTGCCTTCGCGCAGATGCATGTTTGCATTTTAAAATGTGTAGGGTTTATTTCTTGTGTAGCACATGGCAGTTAGGTCAGTTTTACCTTCTGCCGCGTGCTTGATGTCACGCAGCTGTGGACTCCGTGTATTTTGTACAGAATTGGAAATACATTCCTTTCATACTTACCTATTGGAAGTCTCACTTCAAGTTTCTGGATATCATTTCCTGCAAATCCTCCCACTACAACAGGGAATGCTTAAACTGTACACTTAATTCGTATACTTCTATAGATAGGAAATGCATGTCTTGTGTTGTATTGCTAATTAACAGGGATGGAATTCAAGATTTAGCATTCTCTTTCCTAGGTGCCCAGCCTGTTATTTTCAAGTTTGAGTGTTTAATGAAAGTTGCAATGCACGCAAACTGCTTGCTTTTGCCTGTTCATCGAATTTGTTAAAAAATACTTGCACAAAAGGGTTTCCAGCTCTTTATTCAATGAAAGCCATGTATTCCTCGCATTCTTGTTCTGCAAACATCCTATATTCTGCTCTTTTTAAAGGAAATCATTGGCGGCATGCTGGACCTCGAGCCAAGAGTGTGGAGGAAGGCGGTGAGAGAAAACTTCGACGACCAGAGGAAGAAGGTGCTGCAGTTCGCCCAGTGGTGGAAACCTTATGATTTCACTAAGGGGTCCTGATTTTCCCTACAGTGACCGCCATGGAGCCTGCAGGGACACCGAAGAAGGGCTCCAGCTGCACACGTGGAGGAAGTGTGCGTAGCCTCCTCTGACGCAGCGTGCGCCTGCTGACTTTACTTGTTCCTACGGTGCCACGTGCCAGTGACTCTGTTTAGCTGCCTCTTGACGCGCACACACATAGGTGACCGGAATACAAATATTCACAGGGCTGTGTACTATAAATAAGTGTTATTTAATTTCTATCGTGTAATGTATGGCTTCTTTTTCTGAACATTCTTGCTGATTTCCAAATATGACAAATTCATTCGGGTTCATGACCTTTTTTTGCATTCAGCCAACAAATTCTCCATTGCAGTGGTGCAAGAAAAAATGGATGTGCTGACTGTAGTCTGCGGAGTAGCTATTCGCTGAAGGGTCCGCAATTGTTTTTGAAAATCAAGAGCTTAGCCTTTACCTTAAAAAAGTGTTTGAAACTGTAAAAGAAATGGCAACAAGTATGCTCAGCCTGTTAAGCAGTCGCTCGAGGACGTGAAAGGTGAGCGAACAATGGTCAAAGTTGTTTCACATGCGATGTTGCTAATACTTTTATTGAAGATACCTTTAATTAAATCCCATCAGGAACGAGTCTTTTTTCTGTGCTTAACAACAATATCCACCTACAAAGTTCTAAATTGAATGCAATGGCTTTTTTAAATAAAAAAATGTTTTCTAGTGAAAATACAGTGTAGAGGAAGGGAGGATTTTTTAAAAAATTGTTTATATATTTTAGGTACATTGTAGCCTACCAAATTTTGGTTGTAGATCAGTACTTTTATTTGACAACACTTATGCGTGTATTGCCTCCTGTACTCAGTGCACAGTGGTAGCGGCACACTGTTGTTCATTCCTGAAGTCTGTTACTGTGAGTGGTAATTTCATTTTACACTCGTAACGGCGTCGCCGATAGCGGACTCCCTCGTTTCATGTGTCCCCGAGTGTATGCTGGTTTTTAGTGCCAATGGATTTTAAATGTACGTCGAAGAGCATTGAGTAAAATTGGAGAATTGAAATAGGAATAAATGAACGAAACAGATTATTTTTGTACTGATTTTATTACGGAACATTTGACGCAGTAGCGTAAATAATGCAGTGTGTTTTTATATGCATAACGTGTTAAGCGTACCTCACTATGTGTCCACAAGACCCGGAGATGCATAGCAACCTATACCACCATGCTCTAATTAAGCCACTAATCTAAATTAATGACCTCGAGAGACTCCATTAAGCTACAGTTGTGCTGCTCTCCCAGAGAACTGCTAGCTCAAGGTGAATAATTTAAGCGCTGCTGAGGCGGCAGGTTGTTCTACTCAGATGCAAAGAAAAACAAAACGGTAAGTTACTCTGCAGATTCTTGCTAAGGACTTTATTCAGGGCCTTAAAGCACATATCCACACAGCAGACAAAAACAGTAAAGGTCTTAACATATGTTTGATTTTTTGGGGGAAAAGCAGAATGTGACATAACATATAGAGTGTTGCACGTTTACTAACAAAAACATTATTCGAGCTCTGAAGAATTGCCAAAGGTAAACTGTTACCATTCTCTAATTTCAAATGACACTATATCCAGCCTACTACAGCAATGCACGCCCCTGAATCAGAAAACCCAAGTTAGTTATATTCTGTTAATGCTCCTGCCAAACTATTGGCGGAGCAGACTGCATATAAGTACCTCCCCTGCACACTGACATCAGTTCCTTTCTTTTTACATCCATCAACACTAATCCAGAGTTCCACTTCTAACTTTGTCCATTTAATGTCAACCTACAAAATTCTTTCAGCAGTGTGCTAAGGAAAGTTACAGGATTCAAGCCATGCCGAGACTACAGGAAACAGACAACGGTCAAGGACTCTCCTTAAGTGTGTTGGTGGTGCTGGAGCTCTGGTCACGAATTGAAGTTGTGAAATAAGTGAGCCCTATTGAACCCAAATGCGATCTGAAAGTGAGAGCAGTTGTCAAAGTCCTGCTCCAATTTGTGAGACCACTAGCTGTATTGGTCCAGGGGACCAACATGCATGAAGTCCCGTTCCCGCTCAAAGTCTTCCAATGAGTCTAAGTCGAAAAAATGGAACATAAGCATAAGAAAGCTGAGTGGAATTCAATGCTGTCACTCCAAATCTGGCGAGAGTCTCAAGGTCGTAATTCAAAAGATACCCCTGGCATCTTCTGACTCCAAACCATTCATGAAGTTGCAACTGGTATGCTCCATATACCCCAGACTGTGGTTGACTCTGAATCACATTGTAGCCTTCAAAGAGGCCATACTGCAAATCATTCAGATGCTTCTAGTCCTCTGGGGAGCCTTTGCGCCCACAGAACCACATGGACCGCAAGATGGACTTCTGCCTATGGGACCTCCCCCAACACCAGCTGGCCTCTCGAACCCGTTCACAGGCCCAAGTCCAAGCTTCTACCCTGGTTCCCAGATCAACTCCTGTTCAGTCTGTTCCAATGCCCACTGTGCCGTTCCCAAACCCAGTCCAGATGCCAGACTCAGACCTTGATCTGATGCCAGCCCCATGTTGCACAATGAGAATAAAAAGGCCAGCCAGTCATTATGAACCTGCCCCTAATACTCACTCTTCCTCAACTTTAGTTCTATCAGAGTCTAGAGGCTTTGTTCAAATCCAATTCTGTCACTGTTCAAGGCATACCTATTGCTGTCATGACACTGATGAGGAGGAGGAGGCGCACCACCTGCTCACCTCTCTCTACATAGATCAGGAGCTCTATATTTACAAAATGGCAGTTGGCTAGACACATTCCAAGAGACAGAGTTCGATTCGCCAAATGTGGTAGATTCATACGACTATTGATGTAATGTGGTAGTCAGAAAGTTGACCTTTTAAGACATGATATTTGTAGTCCTTTTATCCTCTATAATTGAATAACAAGCGCAGATTATATACATTAGCAGTACTATGGAGGATCTATGCCATACTGGTGGCATTTAGCCAAAACACAAACTTAACTATATGTACATTACAGAGAAGGAAAGTGAGGGACAGAGTATGAATTTACATAGGCCAGGTGGTTCTTACCATATGTGGTTTATTGGATGTCATTTGTAGGTGATAAGGAGAAATAAGGTACATCTTTACAGAGTTAGTGCAGAGTGCAGGTTAAATATCTATATAAACAAGCATTTGCAATGCAATCGGTCTCTCCTTTTGGACCTTATAAGCAGTACTTAGTTTGAGCCGGTGGTTTCCGATGCTGAGCACTGGCACTTAATCATTAACACAGGCACCAGAGCATCAGTTAAGGAGACATTCATTTTTGCTAGGCAGAGGTTGATTAAGTGGTTCACCCAGAATCACAGGATGTTGAGCCAAAGCAGAGACTCAAACCTGGTTCGTCAGCTCCGAGGTCGGCAGCTCTGGCCATTATGCACCGTCGTCTCCCCACTTGTATGGTTTGTTGGTTCTGTGGAGAAAAGGGCTGGTCAAAGCTCCCTCCTGACGAGAGCCCTAGTACTTATTTTTACAAATTAACCACTGCTTATAAGTGTTTAGCCATTTAACAAATACAACATTTGACGAACAACTGACTTATTTTTAAAATAAGCATTGAATTGCTGCTGCATTCAGCTACTAAGATAGAATGTTTTAACACTTTTAGCCAAGCAGCATCATAGCAAATGGATTGGATAACTGGGAGTCTGCAACTTGTATATTACAAGCTACAAATCGTAAGTGTCAGAGATGCGGCCATCTGCAACAAAGTGCTGTAGCTTTTACACCAAGTTTGTTTAATAGTCATTTTCAGCATCCATTCTTTACACGAAGCATGCTTACATTCATTCATACACACACAAGTACCGCCAGTGACACGAGAACCCCCTGCTGCAGGACCTAATGCGTTCAACCTGGTCGTGTTATTAAACACGTGGACAATGACAGACGAGAAGTTGCACACACATTTTTTTTTTTAAAGCTGTGACTCAAATTAGTGTCCTGAAATGAAAAAAAAAACGAGTTTCATTTTGCCAACAATACACTTTCGGAAATACTAATATAATGGAATGTTCGCAGGACTGACACATTGTGAGAAGCCAAAAAGTTGGGGCGAATGGGGTGGGTGGCGGGAGCCCTTCGTTTGTCGCTTCCTGTTCTCACCCCAGCACAAATGAATGTCAGGAATTAATAGCTGATTGCCTGACAGCTCCCTTCACGTCACCAGCACACAGCAAGGCTCATTCAGGTGAAGCAAGACAGAGAGCCGGCGCGGACATCTGAGCTCTGTCATGCAATAGACGCCCGACCTTTCAGGAATAAATGATTGCGAGAATACTGACATCTGCGTTACCCCATTACCTCAAATCAATCCGCACTATGTTTAAATGGGTTAACACAAAGTGCCCTAACCTTCAGTTGAGGTCATTAAAATAAAAGAACAACAATAAGAGGTTCAAGCTACATGTTGTAAGTAGGTCCCCGTGTCTAGGTGAAGGCTGAGCAAGGGAAATTAATGTCAAATTGACGAACATGAAAGAGAACGGTATTTCCTAAATTAATTATGCATCCAACACAAAATGCACTTCATACTAAATTGGCGCACCCATTCATTGTTTGCTAGTCACGGGGAGATTAAGTGATTTGCCCAGAATCACAGGATTTCGAGCGTCTTTGCCGAGACTCGAACCGGTTCCCCAGATTCGAGGTGGGCCGCCTTAGCCGTAAAGCTACATCCTCTAAGAATGATATCAGTATATATAAAAAAAACTCCACACCACCCGAATTCCGCTTTCGACGCAGTGTAAATAACTTCGAAAGCACAACATATGTCGATTTGAAGGAAAAGTGGGGAAGGTTTAAAACATTCTTGAAAGTCCGACCACCAAGTCTGAGAGTCACTGCAGGGGATGGTACTGGTACCACAAGAGGGCAGACAGACACTGCACGCATTTTCACCAATGGTGTATAGTTAAAGTGAGTACCCAGTTACTATCAATGCTAACAATGGTTATTCGTGTGAATTTAACAGCTCTGGGTGAATGACCAAACATCTCAAAGTGAGCGCCCTATGATCAAGGGAAAATAGTCATGATTACAGCATATTTATGCAAAGGGAAGCACTTCACGATCAAACCATGTGCATCTCCGTGTGCGCGCTTCACAAGAAGAACAAGTTCAGCACCTTTTACATGCAATATAAAAACAAAACCCCTCACTTTAAAATAATACTATAATGACGTGAGGTACATTAAAACCACAATGAAGCCTGACCAGTTTATGGAAAATGAGAGCCCTCTGAAGTTGAGGCGTAGGCGCGGCTTCCCTGCTAGCATTGGAGCAGTGACGTATGAAAACTAAGGTACAGTCTGGGTGGTTGAAGTCAGTTTGATGCACCAAACACTGCTTGCTAGAGCCACCTCGAACATACCCAGCTCTGTGGAACATAGAATAAATCCGGTTACATTACCCGCAAGCATGCACATTTTAGGGAGGCATAGCGTTATTTTCTGAGTTATAGAGCTGACGTCTCCGGCATGCTGACCCCTCATTAAGAACAACAAGAGTCCTGCACTGTGAACAGACACCTTCAAAGCCCCCAGCCCTAGCCTCCTGACCTATCCCAGGAGCGTATGTAATTGTCCCGCTGCCTTGAAACTGGGTGGGCCGGCTGAAAGAAGCATGTCGTCGTGCTTGTGTTCGGAGAAACTCAATAAAGAAAGATGAACTGGTCCGGTGAAACAACCTAGTAAAGGGGCCAATACCCATGGGAGGAATGACGGCATGGACATAGTAAGGAGGGGCTAACAAGCCTCATAATGAATCAAAAGCAAGTATCTACACACAAGCCAATGAAAAAGATGGGCGGGGTAGTAAGCGTAGCTTCCCCCTGCTATACTGTATACAGCATCTCTCGACGAGTCAGCGCATGCGCTGCCTAGGCGAGACCTAAAAATGAGGAGGAAACAAAAACTGTGTAGGAGGGAAGAAAGTGCAAGACTGGTGATGGTAGGAAAGGATTGACACATCGGTATATGTTTGTGGTGTAGTATTTTGTAGGTGGACAAGGTTAGTGGTGTTGAGGACTGTAAAATAAGTGTGTGTGGGAGGATTGTGGTGTGTTATATAGCATGGTTGTGCGACCTCACCATTTAACAAGCTCACAAAACCTTTTTGGGTCCAGTCAGGCTAATTTGTGAAACCTCTAGCTCAACCTAGGGTAACTTTTACTTCAAGCAGTAAGGCTTAACAAAGGCACCTGTGCATTTAGATGCACCAAACAGCAGAATAACAAAGTTATACAACACAAAAGAAACTAGACACCAATTTATAAAAATAGGTTATATTTCTGTTAATTTTTAGACACCAAGAGAAGCTCACCCCACCAGAGGATTGAAGCGTTATAGAGTCCAAGGTGCAAACAAGCATTGGTAAACATAAAGTTTGAAAACGTTCTAAAGAGTTGTGTTTAACTTCTCTAGGCCGGACTGTGCGACCAATTTCAACAGGGGGACCATTAACGAATATTAGGGCAGTTACCTGGTCTTCAAAGCAATCTAAAGTTCGGTTCCATACTTTATAGGAGTGGTTGTGATGCTAAGGATGCTGTAAGGTGCTGTGCAGTCGAGAGTCTTCCTAGGGTTAGTTCTCAGTCCATGGTCGAGGTGGGGTGATTTTGGCCACAGGGGTCAATGTCCCTCGAAGTGCTCTTTGGTCCAACAGAAGTCCAGTTATGGCTGGGCTACTTCTCTCCGGTCACAGCAGGTCCAGCGTTTTTCTTTGATGAAGATTAGTGTTAGTCTTTGGTGACCAGTCTGCACTCTGACGACTCTCCCTGGTCCAACAGAGTCTGGTGAAAGTTTTAAGCATCAAGGAGTGGTCTTCTTAGATGCATGTTGGCGGTCAGAGATAATTCGATAAATGTGGCTACTGGCTGGCCAGGATGGGCTATTTAAGCTTTTATGGCACTGGTGCTGGGTCAGGGTGAAGGACTGGGCTAAATTTAAGGCCCAGTGATGCCAGGGGACAACACCTGAAACCTTCGTGGAGATACCTGTTCCGGCGTACAAATTACAGAGACACGGGACACTTCCTTCGGCGTCAAAGATCAGCGTTTATTTACTGCAGGGACATAGAGATCGCTAGAAGTACAACAAGTGTAGGTTCAGAGAGTCTGCTTCAAATTGCAAAAGTGGATCGCTCCTTTTATACACATTTTAGCCATTGCACAACATAGCGAACAAAAGGTTACAACTCAGTTCCCACAGTAAACTTCAAAAGGATTGCATTCATGTTTTCAGAAGCCCGGAACATAATTACAGTAACATGTCGGTTCCCTACTGTAAAAGCACGCTATCCCACCATTAAGCACATTCCATTCTAATCATAAACGACCTAAGACAAGGAATAGAAACCGGTGCAGAGAAACAAAGACAGAATAGTTTGAAAAGAGTGTGGGGGCAATATCGGAAGCGTGATCACAGGATCAAAGGATTCGAGCCTAACGTATGCAAGGCTGAAACAATAGACCGGCACGGCAAGATGAGCCTCGAGCGGAGCCATCTGCTTCGGCCGTGTCATTCCCCTAGTCATAAAGGCACACTCAAAGGAATATGCATCTTCCGCAAGAGCTTGGGAATCCCAGGGTCATCGAGCGGACATTGGCCGTTCGCCGGCTACATGAGGGCAAGAAAACAAAATGGATGCCGTATCTAAAATGGAACCCGAAGGTTCAGATGAAAAACCCGTAAATAAGACGAACCCTTCCAAGTAGTGTAGCGAAAACACGTACACCTACTAATCTCGTCATTTGCGGTTCGTAGATACCAAACTCATCCATATCCGACCAAGCCCAAAACGTCGTTCCGATTCTCACGGAACCTCAAGGGAGTCAGCTGACTGACTCTTGGCATCACAGGCACAGTCCACTCTCTGCTATATCAAAGAGCAGCTGGTGCAGACCATGCGGTTGGTACAGTCTCTATTGTTGGTTCAAGGGATAAGCAGAGCAGTCCTTTTCGGTCCTCTCTCTAGTCCAGATGTGATTTTAGGTCCTGGGTGCCATATTTGTGGTCAGAAAGTGCCCGCTTGGATGCACTGGGCACTAACCAAGGAGCTAACAGTTTCCCTCCTGCCTTATGATGACTTCTGGCTACGTGTGACTTCTTAGCTATCCCAGAGAGCACTATTCTGCCCATTCCCAAGAAGTCTGAATCCCTCTTTTGGTGTGGGGAGCTTTGAAGCCCACCCTAGAGGTGTGGCTACCAGAGAGCTATAAGGCAGTGGGAGAGCTGGTTTGGCCACTGTTTTACTGTAAGAAATTGGGTTACTGGTTGAGGGTGTAAACCCATCTCAAGCAGCATCCATAGTTCTTCTCAGGGTGAAGTCAAAAGCAAATCTTAAATTAACCTTTGCTCAACCCCCTGTATCTTGGCACATAGCAGTCACGCTTAACTCAGAGGCAATGTGTAAAGTATTTGTGCAGCACTCCAAAGAGTAACACAATGAAAACACACCACAAAAGTATCCCACAATAGGCTTAGAAATATTGAGTGATTTTTTAAATAAATATAGCAAGACCAATACGACAAACATCCAATCAGTAGAACAGGAGATATTCAATTTTAGTAAAATAGCGCCAAGAGGCATAAACTGGCAACTGTGGATATCTGAAAGAAACACGGTAGTTAGATTCCTTACCTTAGAATATCCCCAGGCATCAGGAAGGACCTGGAAAGTTTTGCGTAGCAGTACCCCTGCGCGTCGGTACTTACCGTAACTTTATTGTGTTCTTTTAGGACCTTTGTTTCTGTAAAATACAAACATATCACCCAGCACCTGTGCAACCTCCACTGACTTTCAAGAAGAGGATCACTTTCAAGATACTCACCCATGCCTACAAATGCCTCCACAACACCGGGCCCCAATACCTCAACGAAAGAATCTCCTTCCAAGCACCCAAGAGAAATCTCCATTCCGCCTCCCTCGCTGAAACCCCACAACTCCAGCAGGCCAGAACAGGTGAAAGGGCCTTCTCATACATCACAGCCAAGGCCTGAAACGAACTTCCGGTCAACACCAGACGCGCCCCCTCCCTGACCATCTTCAGGAAGATACTCAAGACCAGGTTATTCGACTGAAAGGATCTACACAAACTTGCACCCCCCCAGCACCTTGAGACCCTCATGGGTGAGTAGCGCCTGCGCCCGATTTATTTATTGATTGATTTATTGATTGATTTATTGATTGATTGGGTATGTGAAGGTGTGTGTTAGTGAGTGAGTTTGTGTGTATGTTGGTGTGTGCTGGGTGTGTTAATATGTATGCGACTGGCTGTGTGATTGTGTTAGTGTGTGGGTCTGTGAGTGGGTGTGTGAGTGGTTTTGAGGGACAGTGAGTGGGTGTGTGAGTGGCTGTATAGGGATACGAGTGATTGTGTTTGTGTGTAAGTAGATGTATGTACAGCAGTGGCTCCTCCACAACGACGGAAAAGCGTTTCCTCACTGGATCAGATTCGGCAGCTGAAAAATAAAACAATAATATTGTTTTATTTTTCAGCAGCTGGCTCAGCCAGCATGTGTAGAGAGAGGTGTGCATGTCTGTTTTGCCGGCTGTCTTAGCCCAGCCAAATAGACAAGCATAGTTAGGTTTCTCCAACCCAGCTGCATTGTATAGCCGGGTTGGAGGAACAGCACAGACTTCCTGTGCCTGAGTGAGTGTTAAACCAGTCTGATGTGGCCAATCCCAGTGCTGCTCTTATGCTTTGAAATAGTATGAGAGCAGTGCAGGGGTTGCACAGGGAGTCTCTGATGATGACCTAGTGTCTTCTGGGACTAAAAAGCAGAGGAACACCAAGGTTGGAGGCGACCCGCAGCTTTAGGTAAGTCTTTTATTATTATTATTACCCCTCCTCCACTCTCCCCTTCCTACGCTTCCCCATGCTCCCTCCACCCACCCGCCACTTTTTGTTTGTGTCCCTGTGTATGTTTTATTTTAATTTCGGGTCTAGATTTGCATATCCACCTATGTGGTAAAAATATATATATTTATCTGACAGAGACTTCTGGCTGCAGATTCCTTACCTTTGAATTTCCCAGGCGTTAGACTGGATCTGGAAATTTTGCGTGATCAGTACCCCTTAGCGCCGTTGGTATCTCCATTTGGTTCCGTGTGGTGGCTTTGGCCCTGGATATGACATCCCAGTCACTATATAAGCACCACCCGGGTGCGGACATTAGTTCTTCTCTTTCCACGCCAGTTAGCGCTGATCCATAGAAGAGCTACCCCTCTGTCTCTTTTCAACAGATATTTCATTACATTTTGTCGAGGGATGATCTCTAGGAAGGTAGGTTTGGCACCTGTCACAGCATCATGTCAGTTATCGACCCTACCCTTGTGTGCTTATGGCATCTTGAGAGCGACCACGACTCAAAGTCGTGCTCAGACTGTTGGGCCATCGTGCCAATGTCTTTGAGGGAGTGGTCCCTAAAGCTGCTTGCTGTCTGGCAGTTGTTCCAGGTCGAGTTTGTTCTTCAAACAATGGTTCAGGTGGCAAAACAGAGTTCGATTGTTCAGGTGACTGTTCAGAACTTGAATTCTCCAATGCTGAAGACAAAGGTACAGTTCCAGATGATTCAACAGACGTATCAGGCTGAGCTGGATCGATCTCTACAGGTTGAGCATCACTAAATGGCACATACTTTGGGATGACGTCGGTCTCAGTCGGGGCAAACCCTTTCCTTATCCAATTGTTTGCTGGCAATGGAAGCGGTATTTTCTTCGTGTGGGTGGCGTGCACCCAATGCTTCCTGCCGTCCAACCGAACTGCAGTCCTCGTTGCCAACAAGACTTGGTAGGGTCCCACGAACCTTGGCTCGAGATTTCGTTTTCTCCCAAAGCTGCGGACGAGCACCCACTCGCCAGGTTGGAGTCGATGTCCTGGACCTTCTGTTTGTGCCGGTAGTGCTTCAAAAACCTGTTGATGAATCAAACTCAATTTAGCAGTCAGATCGTAAAGATAGTCAATCAACATTGGATATTCAAGTCTGGTAAATTCCTTAGGCCTTGGAACTCCCCAAATGTTCGCAGGACGGCCGAACACAATCTCATATGGGCTAAGCCCTACTCGAGAGTGCACAGTCGCCCTGGTCGACAGGAGAGCTAAAGGCAATGCATCAGGCCATGATAACCCACTCGTTGCTTGGATTTTAGCAAGTTTCAGTTTCAGAGAACCATTGTACCCTTCCACCAAACCCGCCGATTGAGGATGGTTAGCACTATGAAATTTTTGGCGAATACCCAAACCCGCACACACACTCTTCATTACCTGTCCCACAAACTCACTTCCATTATCCGACCATACGATCCGTGGCATTCCGTATCTTGGAAAATATTCCTCGAGTAGAACTTTTGCTGTGGACAGGGCAGTATTATCCTTAAGAGGGTAAGCCTCAATCCATCTGGAGAACGCACAAACCACAACCAATACATATTTCAAATTATTGCATCTCTCCATATGGATGAAGTCCAACTGGATAACTTCAAAGGGGCATGTAGGAGGAGCAAAGTGACCAGGTGGAGTGGGAGTGCCCTTGCCAGGATTATGCATCAAACATACCATACAGTTCTTAACCACTCTCTCAGCACACTTAGCAATCCCATCATTCTTCCATACAGGAGACAACAACTTATACATATACCTTTCGCGCTAATATGTGACATGCCATGGGCCATAGTGACAACGGCAAGCACATACGCATCCGGTAACATCCATCTCTGATACTCTGACAAATCAACCCAACATCCATTCATGTCTAACTTCCCCGTGCTTTCTTTCCACTTAGCCTTTTCAGGTTCGGTAGCCTCATTCTGAATCGCTTTCACACTCTCAACTGTGTCCTCACACATACCAGTCTCCGCCGGCCATCTCACTGAACTCGTAAAATACATTCGGTTTGTCAGATTCTTGGCCGTTTCCTTAGCAATCTCATCGGCAAACGCCTTACCACTGAACGACTGGGCTATTCTAAGGCCCAGCGGTGCCAGGGGACAACACCTAAAACCTTCGTGGGTTACCTGTTCCGGCGTACAAATTACAGAGACACGGGACACTTCCTTCGGCGTCAAAGATCGAGGTTTATTTACTGCAGGGAACACAGAAGTCACAAGAAGTACAACGCATATAGGTTCTAGGAGACTGCTTCAAATTGCAACTGTGGATCGCTCCTTTTATACATATCTTAGTCATAGCACAACATGGCGAACAAAAGGTTACAACTCAGTTCCCACAGTAAACTTCAAAAGGGTCGCTTTCATGTATTCAGGGTCCCGGAACATAATTACAGTAGCATCGCCGGTTCCCAACTGTAAAAGTACATATCTCATCATTAAGTACATTCCATTCCGGCTGTAAACGAGTTAAGGAAAGAGTCAGAAACAGGTGCAAGGGAAGTCAAAGATAGGCAACAGATTGAAAAGAGTGCAGGGGGGTGATATCGGAAACACGATTGCAGGATCAAAGGAGACGTGCCTAATGAATGCACGGCTGAAACAATACCAGCATGGCAAGATGAGCCTCGAGCGGGGCCATCTGCCTTTGCAGTGTCATCCCCCTCATCATAAAGACACCCTCAAAGGAACACGTGTCTTCCGCAAGAGCTTGGGAATCCCAGGGTCGCGAAGCGGACGATGTCCGTTCGCTGGCTACTTGAGGGCAAGAGACAAAATGGATGCTGCATCTAAAATGGAACCCGTGGGTTCAGATGAAGAAACCCATGAATAAGACGAACGGTTCAGGCTAGCGTAGCGAAAACGCGTACACCCACTAAACTCGTCATTTGCGGTTCATAGATACCAAACTCGTCCATTTTCGAATGAGTCGAAAACACCACTATAATTGTCACGGAACCTCAGACGCTCCTTTTGCCCTCATGTAGGCAAGCACTAGTCGATATCAGAATCGATCTCGATATTCATCAGATCATTCAGATGTTGCTGCAACATCATTCTATCCATCAATGCTTCCTTGGTAACAGATGGCCGTGTTATACACGTCGTAGCACAGAGGCCACATAAGGCAGGACCACACTGCACACAAAGACAACACGTGAACAGAAATGCTACAACAACCCCAATGATCATCAGAATCTTCCAACCCCACGTCGACATCAGGCCCCAAAACCATCCTAGTAGCGTCCAATCACCTACGTCCACGTGTATGGACTCGGATATCCTATGCAACTTCGAGATGGCTTGATATACAGTTGGAGCGTTATCAGGGATGAAAATGCAGCAACTCGAATGGATCACCTTACATACACCACCTCTATCTGCAAGAACAACGTCTAAAACCATACGGTTTTGCAACGTCATAAGCCTGTCCGCCTGAAGCTCTGCTGTCAGATTACCAAGAGCACTTGCAGTTATATTAGCAGTTGATTCCACCACGCGAGTCAACTGTCTCATGTTCCTACTATTGATCATAGGTCCCCAAAACGGCAAGAAACCCTTAAAGAAGTCTCCTGCTTCTTGACCGGCAGTGTCTTCTTCGCTAATAACGCCTCTCACAACTCTAGTCTTGTGATAGTCCGAGGCAACTGTAAAAGTCGGTGGCAACAGATTCGCAATATAACAGGTACCAGAGAAATCACAAGGCAACCATGTATGTGCGCGGTCGTAACATACAAAGTATGTACCCTTGGCAGTCAAAAGAACAGGGGAAGAGGACGTTGGTAAAACATACGTTTCAGTACAAGCACTCCTCCCAAGCTGAGCTCGCGGGCTTCGACCAAGACCTTTCAAGCAGAAGTTTCCGAGATGGGGTACGATCCAGATCGGAGACGAGCTTTTGAGCTGTCTATCACCCACTGACATGCTATACTCAGCCTCACTCAGATCCTTGTATGCTCGCACCTCTTCCTCTGGGATGAGCGATGCATCAAAAATATCTCTATCTAAGTCAGCAATCGCTCTTGCCAAAGGCTTGTGGTACGGGCCGGGACCATGATCTGCAGTGCGTGGCTCTCGATGGGGGTAGGAATCTAGTGCGCTACGAAACATAGTTTGGAATGCTCGAGCTGACCCCTGGGAACTATAAGGAAGAACCAAATACGGAATTCCCCTATCCATGGTATGTGGCATTAACCCACACACCCAACAGTTGGTAGTATTCATCACCAACTGATGTTGATGAAGAAGCTGTACAAAGGAGTTATTCATGAATTCCGCACGTCTAACCTGTTCGTGTTGGGGCAGAGGATGAAAGGAATGTGGAGAAACAGTGGGAGTAGATTTTGGTTCAGAAGAAGAAGTAGGTAAAGCAGAAGGCAATAACGATTGTATTCCGAAATACACCCCACCCACCAATAACATGGAAACAGTCAAGAACAGCAGGAATACCTGAAACAGAAAGCATTTTGTTCGTGCAACCCTGTGTAGTGTCGATCTTTGAGCTAAAGTCTTCTCCACTTCCGACAACTTTGAGAATACCATCCTCTAAAAACCGTCCGCAACGTTCTTGACGCACTTCGTTCTGAGTAGCGATTATCAATTCCCAGGAGTTCCCAGGAATCGACAAAAGTACCGACCTAGTGTCAGGAACCTGCTAAACAGAAGGAAGTACCCGCACGGCCCTACGGTCGACCCGGATGTAAGGTTCTTCAATCAAACATTCAAGTTTAATACAAAATCTCCTAGCTGTGGAAGAAAACATACATACGTGGAAATGAACTCAAAAATTAAGAGAGGATGCAATTGCTCATAATGTTTAAAATGACAGTAGGGGTAATATGAATTCAAAAAGGGAAAAAAGGCAAAAAGTGTTTTATTAGTCTTTGTTGTGAGAACGAAGAAAATATCTGCTTCTTCCGGGACGAGTCTGCTCTTCGAATAACTGTTCAGGTTGCGGAACAGAGTCCTGTCGATCAGATGAAAGTTCAAGTCTCGAGTTCTCCAATGATAAAGGTTCAACAAATGTATCTGACTGCAATGAAGTATCTCCTACAAGCTGAGCATCACTAAACGGCACAAATTTTACTGGAGTTTCTGTTTCCGTTGCGGCGATTCCTGTCCTCACCCACAAATCTGCTGGTAAAGGAATAGGCACCTTCTTGGTGTGGGTGGCGTGCACCCAGTTTTTCCGGCCTTCCAGACGAACTGCAGTTCTTGTGGCAAGGAGGACTTGAAACGGGCCCACAAACCTCGGCTCCAAATTGCGCTTCCTGCCGAAATTACGGGTGACCACCCAGTCACCCGGTTGGAGCCGATGACCAGGACCCTCTGTCCGTGCCGGTAGTGCTTCAAAGACCTGTTTTTTATTTATTTATTTTTTTAAACCTTTATTTATCAAGTGCACAGTACACAGCGTCTGCCTACAGCCCCACCGGGCCGGCCGCTATGACAAACATTAAAAGACATAAATAAAAAGAACAATATGCAGTAGAGGTGGCCACTTAGCGTCCGTTATGGTGTAGTGCACAATACAATAATTGACAGGATAGCAAAGGTTTAATTTTATAGTTTTGTTGAAGTGGAAAACGAACAAAAACAACGCATGGTAGAGTACTGGCAAGGCTCACAGGAGGGGGGGGGGGAAAGGGAAGGAGGATACATAAACAGGAGCAATTCTAACATGGGAGGGGGTTTACGGAGGGAATATAGGATGGGAGTGTTGAGAGGAACGCCATTCACGGGGAGGAGGGAATAGCCTCGGCATAATCAAGTGGGGGGGGGGGGTACAGATATCGCCTCGGTAAGCATTCCATTGCGCCCAGACCCTGTTCCACTTTCTAGGACGACCCCGTGCCTCGTACACCGTCTTCTCTCGAAACATGCACCAGTCCATGTTGTCTTTCCGGGCACTAAGTCGCGGTGGTCTATTGGAGCCCCAGAGCTGAGCTATATCTCTCTTGGCAACCATGTTGCCCAGAGTGACCCAGAAGGTCTGGGCAGCCGTACAATCCGTGGGTTCCCACACATTGAGCAGACAGCGTCGTGCCTCGGGAAGGAGGGGGACTCCAGTAACACGTCCCATCACATCATGCACCCTGGACCAAAAGGTTGAAACAATCGGGCATTCCCACAAGACATGAAGAAAAGTACTATCCATACCACACCCACGTCTACACAGTCCATCCGTAGCAAGCCCCATTCGCACCAGACATACACCCGTCACATACACACGGTGGAGGATCTTAAGTTGGACAAAACGAAGCCGAGCCGGAATAGCCACCTCTTTCGGAGAGGAAACAGCCATCTGCCAGTCCTCATCGTCTAGTTCGAGCCCCTCTGCCGTCCAGGAGGCACGAAGCTTCTCCAGCAGGTCAGCCCTGTTGTTAATAAGTTTCTTATAGATCAAAGAAATCGTGCTATCGGGGACGTGGCCGTCAAGGATACGGTCCTCCAGTGGGGATGACTGGGGAATATCAGTCCCAGGGGGAAAAGCGGAAGATAAGGCATGCCGCATCTGAATATACCGAAAGTACTCTTTATCATCCAGCTGGTATTCCACCTTCAGAGCCTCGAAGGACTTCACAGTGCCCCTGGCCCATAGATCCTCCACCTTACTAATCCCAATCATATCCCACCTATCGAACCCTTTCGTCCGCCACAGGTTGCCCAGCCGCTCAGAATCATACAGCGGGGTCATACGCGTCAATTTGCCGCCCCAGCCCGTAGCCACAGTCGCATCCTTCCAGGCACGCACCGCACACTTCGTAGGACCAGTCAGGAGACTAAGTGGTGGCTTCGAGTACAAAGCTCTATTGAAGTTGCCACCGGGCAGTAGGAACTTGTCTAGGGCGAAAGCAGGAGCGGGTTCCGAAGAGTACGTCACATGGTTAATTGCGCTTAAATGCGAGGCCCAGTAATATCGTTTGATATCTGGTAAAGAGATACCGCCATCGTACCAGGGGAGTGTAAGTTTAGACAATGCGATACGGGCACGTCCGTCCCAAATCAATTGTCGCTGCAGGCTTTCGATTTCGCGGAAATAGCGAGCAGGGACTGGGTCGAAGAAATTCTGCAAGGCATAAAGAAATCTGGGGAGCGACATCATTTTAAAAAGTGCCGCTCGCCCCAACGGGGACAAAGGCAGTTCACGCCACCGCCTCACATCCTGTTTGAGGCGACGGAGGGGGGCATAGATATTCCGATCGTATCGCACCGTGGAAACCATGGAGACGTGGATCCCCAGATATTTGAATCCATCCTCCGCCACCTGAATTGGAAACCTACGGGGCAGCGGCGGTAACACCCCCGCTATGACATAAACACAGGACTTGGTCCAATTGATAACCAGTCCGGAATTCTTACCAAAAGAAGTGAGAACGTCAAAGTGCACGTTCAAAGACTTCTGGGGGGAGGTGAAATAAAGAAGGATGTCGTCGGCTTAAAGCGAGACGTGTTCTTCCAAATCCGGCGCCCAACGGATCCCTTTAATCGAGGGTTCCCACCGGAGCCACGCCGCAAGGGGCTCGAGCGCCAGTGCAAACAGAAGTGGGGAAAGCGGACACCCCTGACGGGTGCCGCGGCCCAAAGGAAACGGGTCGGAGCTTCTGCCATTCACTACAACTTGAGCCAACGGTTGTTCGTACAGGAGCCTCACCCACGCAATGAAATTAGGGCCGAAGCCAAATTTGGAAAGGGCTGCCCACAGATATGGCCATTCAATGGTATCAAAAGCCATTGTAGCGTCCAGGGAGACCACCACCGCTGGCTCAGCGAGAGTTGCAGCTCTCGCGAGGACGCCGTGGAGTCTACGCAAATTAAGGGCCGTGTTCCGATGGGGTATGAAGCCGGATTGATCCGGATGTATCAGGTCACAGATCACAGTAAACAACCGATTGGCCAGAACCTTGGCAAGGATTTTGGGTTCCGCGTTCAGTAAAGAAATGGGGCGGTAGGAGGTGCAGCGGTCACGAGGCTTGCCGTCCTTATGAATGACCACTATGGTGGCCATGGGCGGAAGAACTCCAGCCTCAAATGCGTCCAGAAACATGGTCCGCAAGTGAGCGGCCATCTTGTCTGGACGGAGTTTATAGAGCTCGATAGGCAAACCATTAGTCCCCATGGCCTTACCCGACCGCAAGGATCTGATGGCAAGAGCGATCTCGTCCACCGTAAAAGGAGCTTCCAGAGCCAATCCATCCTCTTCCGAGACACAAGGGAAAGCAATATCGCGCAACAGTAAACGGGAATCGGCCTCATCACGATCACTCACTGGGGTATAAACCTTCCGAAAATGGTCCACAAAACAGTCAACAATCTCACCGGGGTCAGACACACATTCACCAGACTCACGGGTAATAATGGGCACCACACGATTCATTCTTTCAGCCTTATCCAACCACACAAGGAGTTTGCTAGCCTTGTCACCCACATCGTACAAACGGCCCAACTGATTCACACGCATCACCTTAGCAGCATCAGTCACACATGCTCTATAATCCGCCTGCTTTAGTTCCAGAGTGTGGAGGAGCGCAGGCGTGTCATCCCCACCCAGCTCACTTTCGAGTGCGGTTATTTCGGTCTCAAGGGCCAGCACGGCCTCCCTCCTAGCTTTCCTTTCAGCTGCAATAAGAGACAGTGCGGATCCCCGTATGACTGTTTTAAAGGCCTCCCAAAGAGTCGTAGGGGAAGTCACCGAACCCACATTCTCATCGAAGTAGCAGTCGATAGCCTTCACCAAATCTGAGCGGAGCCGGGGGTTCCGAAAGTGCCAGGGCGGGACAGGGGGAACTCTGCTACTATGAAGACCACCCACCGAAACCCCAAGCAGCAAAGGGGAATGATCTGAAATACCCCGGGGGAGATGCCGAACTTCCCGCACCAGGGATAGGTTAGAGGTCAGCATGAAAAAGTAGTCTATCCTCGAGAGGCTGCCGTGCGCACCAGAGTGGAAAGTGTATTGCGTCTGTGTGGGGTGCAGCGAACGCCAAACATCCACCAGACCAAAAGTTTCGGCCATGTCAGTGAGCCGCATCTGGGACAGCGGCAGAACTCTAGGAGGCAGTCGATCACAATCACCAGACATCACAGAATTAAAATCCCCATCCATAATCAGTAGGCCATCAGGGAGTCCAAGAAGAGTCTTGCCGAGATCCGCATATGTAGTTGCCTGCAGCCCCGGGGGAATATATATAGCCACTATCACAATCAGCTTCCCCTCCCATCTCCCCGAGACAGCAGCATAGCGTCCCCGATCATCAAGAGTGACATCATCGACCTCAAGGGCCAAGGAGGATTTAACCATTATACCCACTCATCGGGAGCCGGACGTAAAACCAGCGTGAGCGACCAACCGGTAGCCCCGACGGTCCAGAGCTTTACAAGCATTACCAATCAAATGGGTTTCTTGAAGCAACACAACATCAGGGACATGACGCCTTATAAATTGTAACACAATGCCACGTTTAATTCTGTCTCCCAGACCATTGACGTTCCAAGAAAGAACCTTCATCTCACCCCCGCCCCCCATCCCTAGAAGAGCGACCCAACCCAACCCCCTCCCGGAACCTCAAATCAAGGATGTATGCAAGCAATAGTGTACCATGAGAAAAGAAAAACAAGAAACACAACACAACCAAGTCCCCACCAACCACCCCCCAACCATGAACCCGTTACAACGCCCCCCACCCTGCACCCCTGCTGACTAAAGAGCCACCCCAAACTGCAGTGTGCCTGTCGCCCCATCTGATCTACACAAAGAAACCCCAGAGGAGGAAGGGAGTGACTACCCCAACCCGCCCCACCCCGGGCACAAACATGGAGCATATGATAAAAGTTACTCTGTAAAGTTTATGATCCAAAACCGGACCGCGGGGGTCCAAAGTCAGTCCTGCGCCGTTGCACCGCCATCCGCGCCTCCGGGGCCTCCGCTCTCGATATCATCCTTTGGCAACGAGTCCAGCCAGTCACTGGCACTATCTGGTTGATCGAAGAAGTAAGCACGTTCCCTGTATTCGATACGCAGGCGAGCGGGAAATAACATAGCATATTTTAGTCCCAAATCCCTCAAGCGTCGCTTCACTCCAAGGAATCCAGAACGTTGCCGTTGCACTTGAGGAGTGAAGTCAGGATAGATCGAGACAGAGTTATTATCGAATTTTAACGGGCCGTGCTTGCGGGCGGCCTGAAGAATGGCGTCCCTGTCTCGAAAATGAAACAGTCTAGCAATGATAAGCCTCGGGGGTCCCCCCGGCTTCACCTGTCCACCCGGGAAGCGATAAGCATGCTCGACCGCAAAAAACTTGCTAAGGCCTGCGGGAGCGAGTTTGGCGACAATCAGCTCCTCAACCAGTAGATCGATCGAGGCAGCACCACTGTCCTCAGGCACTCCGACTAGGCGAATGTTGTTCCGCCGGGCCCTATTGTCGTAGTCCTCCATACGTTTGGCCATCAGGTCTTGTGATGAACGCAAATTCCCAATCTCAGACTGCGCTTCCGCCATGTCCGTCACCAGAATGGATGCCTTTAGGTCCAGCGCCTTGACCCTCTCGTTCGTCTTGGCCAGGTCGGCTCGAATAAGAGTAACATCAACCGCCACCGTGTCTATCTTAGACACAATGGCCTCATACTGCGGACTCATATCGGCCTTGAGCCCCGCAATGGCGGCCAGTAGGTCCTGAAGGGACACTTCCGAGGAGATCGCCATGTCCGTTTTTGGGTCTTCCAAGCCACGGCTGGCAGCACTGGGGGAACCCCTCGGTTGTGTATAGCGGTCGATCACGTTAGACTGGATCGACCCCCCACGAGTAGTAGCCTTCCTGCGCTTCTCCATCTCGGGTTTCGTCGCCATGTTGAGATCAGCACCCCACGGGGACCACCCGGGTGCAAAAGGATGTCGGCGATTCTCGACCCCGAAAGTCTAGGTTTTGCAAGAAATTGTCGCAGGCCACTGCGAAAAAGCGTGTTGCTGGCGAGAGCAGCAAAGCAGGATTGAAGAGCAGGTCACAGGGAGTCAGGACACGGGAGGACCAGAAACCGAAAGTGAAAGTGGCACACCATCGGTGAAGCAGATGCCAGGCAGACGTTGTTGTTGCATTACTGCTCGGCCATCCAAGACAGCAGAGTCCCCGGTCTCGTTCGGGGCTAGGCCAGGAAGTTAGAGACAATGTAAAAACGGTCCCCGAAGTCAGATCTCGGCCCAAAAAAGTTCAGCAGCATCAGCAACAGTAACACTTCAAAAGCCCGTCGAAGTGACCAGGATAACTGAAGGATAAATCGAGAAGAGCGGTGCGGGTCCCGGGAGCTCTCTGCTCACGCGACCATCTTGGATGCCCGCGTAGCTCCTCCTCCGCTTCAAAGACCTGTTGATGAATTAACCTCAGTTTAGCAGTCAGATCATGAAGGTAATCAATTAACATTGGGTATTCGAGACTATCAAAGACCTTAGGCCTAGGGACTCCCCAAACATTCGCAGGACGGCCGAACACAATCTCATATGGGCTAAGCCCTACTCGAGAGTGTACAGTCGCCCTGGTCGACAAGAGAGCCAGAGGCAAGGCATCAGGCCATGACAAACCAGTCGTAGCTTGGATCTTAGCAAGTTTCAGTTTCAGAGTACCATTGTACCCTTCAACTAAACCTGCTGACTGGGGATGATTGGCACTGTGGAATTTTTGTCGAATTCCAAGGCCCTTACACACACTCTGCATCACACTCCCCACAAACTCACTTCCGTTATCTGACCATACAATCCGTGGCATTCCATACCGAGGAAAGTATTCCTTCAGTAGGACTTTCGCTGTGGACAGGGCAGTATTATCTTTGAGAGGGTAGGCTTCGATCCATCTGGAGAACGCACAAACCACAACTAAAACGTACTTCAGGTTATTACATCTCTCCATATGGATAAAGTCTAACTGAATAACCTCAAAGGGATATGTAGGAGGAGCAAAATGGCCAGGTGGAGTGGGGGGGCCCTTGCCGGGATTGTACATCATACATACCATACAGTTCTTAACCACTCTCTCAGCACACTTAGCAATACCATCATTCTTCCATACAGGGGACAGCAACTTGCATATACCTTTCGCGCTAATATGTGACAAGCTGTGTGCCATGGTCACAACGGCTAGCACATATGCATCCGGTAACATCCACTTCTGACTTTCCGACAAATCAATCCAACATCCGTGTGCATCTAACTTCCCTGTGCTCTTTTTCCACTTAATCTTTTCAGTTTCGGTGGCCTCATTCTGAATCGCTTTCACGCTCTCAATAGTATCCTCGCACATACCAGTCTCTGCAGGCCACCTTACTGAACTCGTAACGTACATTTGGGTTGCAAGGTTCCTTGCTGTCTCTTTAGCAATCTCATCCGCAAACGCGTTACCACGACCAACATCATCCGTAACTTTTCGGTGCGCGCTGCATTTAATAATTGCCACCTGCTTAGGCAATGTAAGTGCGTCTAAAAGATCGTTCACGAGCTGTCCATGTTGGATCTTTGTGCCATGCGATGTCATAAATCCTCTTTCTTTCCACAATCGACCAAAGCTATGTGCAACGCCAAATGCGTACTGGCTATCGGTAAACACATTCACTCGCTTTCCCTTCGACAAAACACACGCTCTTGTCAACGCAATCAACTCTGCCGCCTGCGCGGAATTCTGACTCAATCTCGCAGTTTCCACAACCGTACTCAACGTCACCACAGCATACGCAGTTGTCACATCACCATTCGGCAACTTAAAACACGAACCATCAACATACAAGGTACCATCAGGATCTGCCAATGGAGTGTTTTTTAGGTCAACACGACCCTTCGTTTCTTCCTCAGTTCGCAAATAGCAATCATGTGGTGGTACATCATCTGATTCCATATTAGTCGGCAACAACGTCGCCGGGTTTAGTACATTACAGCGCTTTATTTGTATGTGACTTGCCAAAAGCGTCAACTCGTAACCGGACAACGTTGCGCTCGTCAAGTGTTGAGTTTTTGTACGATTTAAAAGAGTGTCAACTGCATGCGGAACCATTACCGTAAGCATATTATCCATGACCAATCCTGCAGATTGTCGAATGGACACCGCAGCCGCCGCTGTCGCTCTTAGACAACTCGGCAATGCTCTAGCTACTGGGTCCAAGGTCGAGGAAAAATATGCACATGGACGCTGCTTACCACCAAATAATTGCGTCAAGACACTCAACGCACAACCCTCTCTCTCGTGAACGTATAGTGTAAACGGCTTACTGTAGTCAGGAGTACCTAACACAGGGGCCGAACACAACGCATCACGCAATTCAGAAAAACTTTTCTGACACTCTTCAGTCCATGGCAAAGGAGTTGGAACATCCTTGCACGTGAGTGCTACCAATGGCTTCGCTAGCAATGAAAAATTTGGAATCCATTGCCTGCAGTATGACGTGCTACCTAGAAAGGCACGCACATCTCTCTGAGTTATTGGCTCAGTCATTCGAGCAATCGCTGCAATTCTCTCTGGGGTCAACCTCCTTCCCTCCTTTGACAATAAGTGCCCTAGATAGGTTACTTCTTGGCAACAATATTGCAGTTTAGAAGGTGACACCTTGTGATGTAAGTCACAAAGATGCTGTAACAGCGATACCGTAGCAGTTTTGCAGATCTCTTTAGTGTCAGCAGCCACAAGCAAGTCATCAACGTATTGGATCAAGGCCGCACCAGCCGGTAACACAAACGCATCGAGTTGACTCTTCAGGGCTTGGCTGTAGATCGATGGACTCTCACAGTAGCCCTGAGGAGCGCGTTTAAACCTAAAGCTGCGACCACCTAATGAGAAACCGAATAGATCTCTGCTTTCCTCAGCAATTGGAATGCTAAAGAAAGCATTCTTCAGATCGATCACTGAGAACCAAGAAGCAGAAGCTGGAATCAGAGTCAGTAAAGCCGTAATGTCAGGCACCACAGGGAATTGTGGAATCACAATTTTATTCACCTCCCATAAATCGATAACAAAACGGTAAACAGGAGGCTTGGATGGATCAGTGCGTTTCAAGATAGGTAACACAGGACTATTACACACGTTTCCCCGAGTTTCTTCGATAACGTCTTTCTCGATCAAGTCATAGATGATCGCTAACAGCGCTCGTTCACCATCAAGAGAGATACGATACTGGGGAATACGTGGTAATCGCACATTCGATTTCAATTGGACAACATACAGTGAGATGTCAAGCAGGCCCACATCAGTGGGACCTGTTGCCCACAAAGATTTAGGAAGAGAACTCAATTCCGGTGAGAGTTTATCAGTTGACAAGTACATAGGAGAGATCACTCTCTGACCCAAAGTAAGTTCCACTCCCGCAGGAGAACAATACAAGGTCGCATATAACCGTTTCAACAAATCCATGCCCAAAAGATTTTCACCACAACCAGTAGTCAAAATCAAAGGAGCTTTCAGCTCACATGGCCCAATTGTGAGAGGCAAAGGGCTAGAAACCGGATTGCTAACGGGGGCGCCTTAGAATCCAACTGAAACATTCGTCAAGCCAGACAAAGGTGCGCCAGGGAGTTTCGAATGCATGATGGAACTTTTCGCTGCACCAGTGTCCAACAGAAAAGGCTCAACTACGCCCGATGTGGCAACTGCGACGTAAGGCCCTCTCTGATCAACCGGAACTGATACTACTCCCTCTCTTTTGTCTGTGGCTGTCCTAGTAGTTACCGTCATCAATATTATGCTCGATATAACAGTCATCCACATGATACTGCGCAGATCTACCTGACGATGAACCACGCTGATCAAAGCAATTGTTAGAATCAGATGAATTATTAGAACGCTCATTCTGATTCTGAGTAACACCACGACCTCTACCACGTGAAGCCTGTTGAGGACCACTACGACCTCCTCGAGCCGAACCACCACTATTTCGGTCGCGCAAAACCGGACAATCAAACTTTAAATGGCCCTCACCTCTACAGTATGCACATTGGTTATATCCGAGCATAGATCTCGGCGTGGAGGAGTCATTACGCGACTGTGACCTAGATGATTGTAATTGCGATCTATTCTGTTGTTGGGAGGCATTTTGATTTGAGCGCGGAGGATACGCTTGCTGTAACAGAACTTTGGTTTTGAGATCCTTTGTTTTCTTATCCGCACGATCACTTTCCTCCTTCTCCCTATTTTCGTAATATTGAGCCGTGGCTAATATCTGAGCAGAGGTAGAAACAGCCCACAAACTTTCGGAATTTTTCAATTTGTTGCTAAGGTCAGGCAACAAATTTGATACAAATTTATCTCCGAACAACCGCTGACCTCCCTCAGTGCTCATATCCTGACCACTGTGATCGATGAATGCCTCCTCAAATCTCGTAAAGAAATCAGCGACACTCTCGTCTTTCTTTTGCTTGCACGCAGACAGTTTATCCCAATTAACTCTCATTGCTGGCATAAGTGTCTTCATTAACGTAATAATCCTCTGGGGCAGATTCTCAATAAGCTGTTCAGGCTTAGCCCCACCAACTTGTCGACCATCGGCCGCCGCAAGAGCAGCCCAATAACCGCCCAACTCGGCTATGTGATTCTCTTGACGGATTTTTGCCCAAATTGGTTGAGGTACTACGTTTCCGAACAACATGTCGATGTCGGCAAGATTCATGATAGTAGCATCCACTAATTGGGACAACTCTTTGTAATAACCTGCAGGATTTTTACGGGGGTCAGGCAAAGTTTGTTTCACCTGCAAGACTTCTGATCGCTTCCATGGGAGGTGTATCCAAACTCTCTGGAAGTGTGGTAGAATAGCAGGATTAACAGTCGCATCACCTGGCATCCACACTGGGGGAACTTCTGGCATGGGATACTGACCAGGTGTTGCCATCCACTCCTCAGTTTAATCTTTAAACAATACCCGAGATATTACAGTAGGCCGAAAAGATAGAAGATGTTCTACAGCACGTCGAACATTACTACCCACAATCATACCACTCGAAAACTGATGCTGAAGTTCAGTCACTTCGGGCGGCACATTGTCTACCTCATCATTATCCATCACTTCTCGAAAACATTTACACATTTCCTCAAACACAAATCTCTGCGTGGGCTCATTAAATTGAGAGAACGTCTCAAAAATTATGCGTGGGGTGTTTTTAACGGGATACCTAATCCAATTTCGCGCCATTTTAATTAACGTATCACTCTCCCTACCACCAGGAATCTGACTTCGTCGTTGAGGGACATCGGAAACATCGGACCCAAGGATCGGTCCAAAAGGAGAGTAAAGGTTAGCAACGGCATTAGGTATGCGACTACGGACAGACGGAGAAGAGGAGAGAAGTACAGGGGCAACAACATGGGGACTAAACACAGGAGCAGTAGGAACAGTAGGAGTAGCTAAAAGAGCAGAAGTAGCAGGACCAACAGACTGAGAAGGTATAGGCAGTGGAGCAGTAGGAGCAGGAGCAGGTAGAGGAACAGAAACGACTTGAGGAACAAGGGGATTCGGAAGAACGGGGATTGCGACAGGCTGACCAGCAGCTGCCGGAACAACAGGTTGAGGAACAGGAGGAACCACAGGAGCTGTAGTATTCTGTGCATATGGAGGTGGTGACTTCAGTAGATAGGACTACTGCTTCCTCTCCCTTCTTATCAGTACTCGACGGTAGAACGGGATAACACTTATCCACCGCCATACGTTGTAATCTATCAAAAACTTCCTTTTCCTTCTCTTCTTTGTCTCGCTGAAACTGCTCTGCATTTCTCATCGTTGTAACAATACCTTCCCTCTTATTTCTCTTAAGCTGTTTGAGTTCTTTTTGCTTGGCCTCCTTACGCCATAACCGAAAGGAATCAAACATGGCCGGCCTAGATTTCATTTTAAACAACTTTGCTTCGAGATTATCCAAAATTGCTGTTTCGAAACTACCATGAGGTGGCCAACTAAGGACACCGTCATTTTTTGTATAGCGGATCCAATAATCATTATATGCGATAGGACCCACTCCATGGCGACTATATAGCTCATAGACCGGAGTTCCAACTGGAGGTATCGGACATGAGTCCTCCAATCTGGAATCCGCACTGCAACATTTAAAGCAACTAAACAAAGTACTACGGTCAGGCATCGTGCACACTAACAGAGTTTCACAAACTTCAAGGGTTTATCGATTTACGATATCCTCGCAAAAATGCAAGACCCTCGGTTTTTGGCAATTGCAATCGTCAAATAAAACCCAACAACTAAGAACCAACAACTAAGAACCACAAATGCAATGGAACCATGCAAACAACCAAGTTTCAACAACAACCAAGGACTCTGGGAGCGACCCACAAATACTTAACTGAAAGAGCAATGGCGTCACCAGGAAGGCCCGTCAATCGTCTCGCTGTACAAAGGACTACACCAGGCGCCAAAACAGGTCGGCAGTCAGGGCATCAGTCCATCGCAGCCGTCGGGAGGTGGGGATCTTCACGGGAAAAGTCTTCGGACCACTTATTTCGACAACAGGATCGATGAAGCGGGGTGCACCTTCCCTCGGAGATTTCACACGAAGTTCCTCACGATCGTCGGGCTTTGGACCGGTACCGCTGATATCGCCCCACCTTGTGCGCCAACTGAAGGACTGGGCTATTCTAAGGCCCAGCGGTGCCAGAGGACAACACCTAAAACCTTCGTGGGTTACCTGTTCCGGCGTACAAATTACAGAGACACGGGACACTTCCTTCGGCGTCAAAGATCGAGGTTTATTTACTGCAGGGAACACAGAAGTCACAAGAAGTACAACGCATGTAGGTTCTAGGAGACTGCTTCAAATTGCAACTGTGGATCGCTCCTTTTATACATATCTTAGTCATAGCACAACATGGCGAACAAAAGGTTACAACTCAGTTCCCACAGTAAACTTCAAAAGGGTCGCTTTCATGTATTCAGGGTCCCGGAACATAATTACAGTAGCATCGCTGGTTCCCAACTGTAAAAGTGCATATCTCATCATTAAGTACATTCCATTCCGGCTGTAAACGAGTTAAGGAAAGAGTCAGAAACAGGTGCAAGGGAAGTCAAAGATAGGCAACAGATTGAAAAGAGTGCAGGGGGGTGATATCGGAAACACGATTGCAGGATCAAAGGAGACGTGCCTAATGAATGCACGGCTGAAACAATACCAGCATGGCAAGATGAGCCTCAAGCGGGGCCATCTGCCTTTGCAGTGTCATCCCCCTCGTCATAAAGACACCCTCAAAGGAACACGTGTCTTCCGCAAGAGCTTGGGAATCCCAGGGTCGCGAAGCGGACGATGTCCGTTCGCTGGCTACTTGAGGGCAAGAGACAAAATGGATGCTGCATCTAAAATGGAACCCGTGAGTTCAGATGAAGAAACCCATGAATAAGACGAACGGTTCAGGCTAGCGTAGCGAAAACCCGTACACCCACTAAACTCGTCATTTGCGGTTCATAGATACCAAACATCGTCCATTTTCGAACGAGTCGAAAACACCACCATTGTCACGGAACCTCACCACGACCAACATCATCCGTAACCTTTCGATGTGCACTGCATTTAATGATTGCCACTTGCTTAGGCAATGTAAGTGCATCCAAAAGATCATTCACGAGCTGTCCGTGCTGAATCTTCGTGCCATGAGACGTCATGAATCCTCTCTCTCTCCGCAATCGACCAAAGCTATGCGCTACACCAAACGCATATTGACTGTCAGTAAACACATTCACTCGCTTTCCTTTAGACAAAACACACGCTCTCGTTAAAGCAATCAACTCTGCCGCTTGCGCCGAATTCTGACTCAATCTCGCAGTCTCCACAACCGTACTCAACGTCACTACAGCATACGCAGTCGTCACATCACCATTCGGCAACTTGAAGCATGAACCATCCACATACAAAGTACCATCAGGATCTACCAATGGAGTATTTTTCAGGTCAATACGACCCTTCGTCTCTTCTTCAGTTCTTAAGTAACAGTCATGTGGTGCTACATCACCTGATTCCATGTTAATCGGCAACAATGTCGCTGGATTCAACACATTACAACGTTTTATCTGTATATGACTTGCCAAAAGTGTCAACTCATAGCCGGACAACCTTGCACTCGTCAAGTGTTGAGTCTTCGTTCGGTTCAAGAGAGTGTCAACTGCATGCGGAACCATCACTGTAAGCATATTATCCATGACCAGACCTGCAGACTGTCGAATGGACACCACAGCTGCCGCTGTCGCAGTTAGACAACTCGGCAACGCTCTAGCTACTGGGTCTAAAGTCGAAGAAAAATATGCACATGGACGCTGTTTACTGCCAAATTGTTGCGTCAAAACACTTAACGCACAACCTTCTCTCTCGTGAACGTATAGTGTAAACGGCTTACTGTAATCAGGAGTACCTAACACAGGGGCCGAACACAACGAGTCACGCAATTCAGAAAAACTTTTTTGACAATCTTCAGTCCATGGCAAAGGAGTCGGAACATCCTTGCACGTGAGAGCTAACAATGGCTTCGCTAACAATGAGAAGTTTGTAATCCATTGTCTGCAGTATGACGTGATACCTAGAAAGGCACGTACGTCTCTCTGAGTTGTTGGCACAGTCATTCGAGCAATCGCTGCAATTCTTTCTGGGGTCAACCTTCTTCCCTCCTTTGACAATAATTGACCTAAATAGGTTACTTCTTGACAACAATACTGTAGCTTAGAAGGTGACACCTTGTGATGTAAGTCACATAAATGCTTTAACAGCGATACCGTAGCTTTTGTACAAATTTGCTCAGTGTCGGCAGCCACTAACAGATCATCGGCATACTGAATCAAGGCCGCACCAGCAGGTAACACAAATGCATCAATTTGACTCTTAAGGGCTTGACTGTAGATCGATGGACTCTCACAGTAGCCCTGTGGTGCGCGTTTAAACTGAAAACTGCGACCACCTAATGAGAAGCCAAATAGATCTCGGCTTTCCTCAGCAATCGGAATACTAAAGAAAGCATTCTTTAGGTCGATCACCGAAAACCAGGAGGCAGAGGCTGGAATCAGGGTCAGCAGAGCTGTAATGTCAGGGACCACTGGAAACTGTGGAACCACAATTTTATTCACTTCTCTCAAATCAATTACAAAACGGTACATAGGAGGCTTGGATGGGTCAGTTTGTTTCAGAATAGGTAACACAGGACTATTACACACATTTCCCCGAGTTTCTTCAATAACATCCTTTTCGATCAAATCATAAATCAATCAATCAGTCAATCAGTGACACTTATAAAGCGCGCTACATACCCGTAGGGTCTCAAGGCGCTGGAGGGGGGGGGGGGGCGCTACTGCTCGAACAGCCAGGTCTTCAGCTTCTTCCTGAAGGAGAGGTGGTCTTGGGTCAGGCGCAGGTCGGTCGGGAGGGAGTTCCAGGTCTTGGCGGCCAGGTAGGAGAAGGACCTTCCTCCTGTAGTCGCTCTTCGGATGCGGGGGACGGCGGCGAGGGCGTGATTGGCTGATCGGAGGTGGCGTTTGGGAGCGTAGAAGTTGACTCAGCTGTTGAGGTAGCTCGGGCCTTGGTCGTGTAGGGCTTTGTGTGCGTGGGTGAGGAGGCGGAAGGTGATTCTTTTGTTGACGGGGAGCCAGTGAAGGTCTCTCAGATGTCCGGAGATGTGGCTGGTTCGTGGGATGTCGAGGATGAGTCTGGCTGAGGCGTTCTGGATCCGCTGGTGTCTCTTCTGGAGCTTGGCGGTGGTACCGGCGTAGAGGGCGTTGCCGCAGTCCAGTCGGCTGGTGACGAGGGCCTGGGTGACGGTCTTCCTGGTCTTGGTGGGGATCCACCAGAAGATCTTCCGTAGCATGCGTAGGATGTTGAAGCACGCCGAGGAGACGTTGTTGACTTGCCTGGTCATGGAGAGGGAGGAGTCCAGGATGAAGCCCAGGTTGCGTGCATGGTCTGTCGGTTTGGGTGCGGTGCCCAGGGCGGGAGGCCACCAGGAGTCGTCCCAGGCGGAGGGTGAGGAGCCCAGGATGAGGACCTCCGTCTTGTCCGAGTTCAGTTTCAGGCGGCTGGTCGTCATCCACTCGGCTACCTCTTTCATCCCTTCGTGCAGGTTGGCTCTGGCGGCGGCGGGGTCGTTGGTCAGGGAGAGGATCAGCTGGGTGTCGTCGGCGTAGGAGATTATGCTGAGGTTGTGTTTGCGTACGATGGCCGCGAGGGGGCTCATGTAGACGTTGAAGAGGGTGGGGCTCAGAGATGATCCTTGCGGGACGCCGCAGATGACTTCGGAGGCCTCTGACTTGTACGGTGGTAGGCGGACTCTCTGTGTTCTTCCGTCGAGGAAGGAGATGATCCATTCCAGCGCCTTGTCCTGGATTCCGATGTTGCTGAGGCGCCGTACCAGGGTGCGGTGGCAGACCGTGTCGAATGCCGCGGAGAGGTCTAGAGGGATGAGGGCCGCTGTTTCTCCATTTTCCATCAGGGCTCGGATGTCATCGGTGGCGGCGATGAGGGCGGTCTCGGTGCTGTGATTGGCTCGGAAGCCGGACTGTGAGGGGTCGAGGGATCCGTTCGTCTTGAGGAAGGCGGCCATCTGCTTGTTGACGGTCTTCTCGATGACTTTGGCTGGAAACGGGAGGAGCGAGATGGGGCGGTAATTCTTGAGGTCGGTGGGGTCCGCTGTTGGTTTCTTGAGTAGAGCGCTGAGTTCGGCGTGTTTCCAGCTCTCAGGGAAGATGGTGGTGTCGAAGGATGTGTTGATGATGTCTCGCAGGTGGGGTGCGATGACAGCGTCGGCCTTGTTGAAGACGTGGTGAGGGCAGGGGTCGGTCGGTGATCCGGAGTGGATGGAGTTCATCGTGCGGATGGTGTCTTCGGTGCTGATCGGGGTCCAGGCGTGGAGGGTGGTGGTGGGGGGTGGTTGTTCGGTCATGGTGTGCGTTGGTTGGTTGTTGAAGCTGTTGTGTATGTCCGCGATCTTGTTGTGGAAGTATGAAGTGAGGGAGTTGCAGAGGTCTTCCGATGGGGTGATGTCGTTGTTTCCTGCGCTGGGGTTGGAAAGCTCTTTCACGATGTTGAAGAGTTCCTTGCAGTTGTCTATAAATGATCGCTAATAGCGCTCGCTCGCCATCAAGAGAGATGCGATACTGGGGAATACGTGGTAATCTCACATTTGATTTTAATTGGACTACATAAGGTGGTATGTCCAGAAGGCCCACATCATTAGGACCCGTTGCCCATAAAGACTCAGGAAGGGAACTCAATTCCGGCGGGAGCTTATCAATTGACAAGTACATAGGAGAGATCACTCTCTGACCTAATGTAAGCTCCACTCCCATAGGAGAGCAATACAGAGTCGCATATAACCGCTTCAACAAATCCAGACCCAAGAGATTCTCACCACAACCAGTAGTCAAAATCAAAGGAGCCTCCAGCTCACGTGTCCCGATCGTAAGGGACAAAGGGCTAGAAACTGGATTGCTAACCGGGGCGCCAGAGAATCCAACGGAAACATTTGTTAAGCCAGACAAAGGTGCGCCAGGGAGTTTCGAATGCATGATGGAACTTTTTGCTGCACCAGTGTCCAACAGAAAAGGCTCAACTACGCCTGATGTGGCAACTGCGACGTAAGGCCCTCTCTGATCAACCGGAACTGATACTACTCCCTCTCTTTGTCTATGGCTGTCCTAGTAATCGTTTTCTGCACCGATCTCATGGTCAACATAACAGTCATCCACATGATACTGTGCAGATCTACCAGGCGATACATTTCGCTGATCAAAACAATTGTTCGTGTCCGATGGAGGAGCAGAACGCTCATTTTGATTTTGAGAGGTGCCACGACCTTTACCTCGAGAGGCTTGCTGATGACCACCACGACCTCCTCGAACCGAGACACCATTCGTTCGGTCACGTAAAACAGGGCAATTAAACTTATAATGGCCCTCACCCTTACAATATGCACACTGATTATACCCAATCATAGATCTGGATGTAGAGTAGTCAGAGCGCGACTGCATCCTAGAAGACTGCGCCTGTGGTCGATACTGCACATGCTGCTGTTGCGAGTCATTCTGATTTGAAAGGATACGCTTGCTGCAATAAGACCTTAGTTTTTAGCTCCTTCGTTTTCTTATCTGCACGATCATTCTCCTCTTTTTCTCTATTTTCATAATATTGAGCCGTTGCTAAGATTTGAGCTGTGGTTGAAACAGCCCAAGCACTTTCAGAATTTTTCAATTTATTGCATAGGTCGGGCAACAGATTTAATACAAACTTATCGACAAACAAGCGCTGACCTCCCTCAGTGCTCATGTCCTGACCACTATGATCGATAAATGCCTCCTCAAACCTAGTAAAGAAATCGGAGACACTCTCGCCTTTCTTTTGTTTGCAAGCAGACAATTTATCCCAGTTCACCCTCATCGCTGGCATGAGTGTTTTCATGAGCGTAATGATTCTTTGGGGCAGATCCGTAGTTAGCTGTTCAGGCTTGGCCCCACCAACTTGCTGTCCATCGGCGGCTACAATCGCTGCCCAATCACCACCTAATTCAGCTGCATGATTCTCGTGACGAATCTTTGCCCAGATCGGTTGTGGTACGATATTGCCAAACAACATGTCGATATCAGCAAGGTTCATAATGGAAGCATCCACTAATTGGGATAACTCCTTGTAATAACCTGCCGGATTCTTCCGCCGGTCAGGCAAGGATTGTTTCACCTGCAAGACTTCTGATCGCTTCCATGGGAGGTGTATCCAAACTCTCTGGAAGTGTGGCAAAATTACAGGATTGGCAGCAGCATCACCCGGCATCCACACTGGGGGAACCTCTCGCATGGGATACTGACCAGATTTCGTTTTCGGATCATCGGAGTCGTCGTCAAACGATACTCGTGAAGGCACTGTAGATCTAAAAGCTAACAATCGCTCTAAGGCACGCCGTACATCACCACCGACAATCATGCCGTTTGAAAACTGATTCTGAAGTTCAGTCATATCGGGCGGTACGATGTCTAGCTCATCATTATCCCACTCTTCTCTCAATGATTTGCACATCTCTTCGAACACGAACCTCTGTGTGGGCTCATTAAACGGAGAGAACGTATCGAAAACTATACGTGAAGTGTACTTAGCAGGGTGTCTAATCCACCTGCGCGCCATAGTTACTAACGTCGCACTCTCCCTTCCACCAGGAATTTGACTTCGTCTCTGAGAGATGTCAGAGGCATCGGATTCAAATGATGATCCGAAAAGTGGAGAATAGAGATTAGCAACAGAATTAGGTATGCGGTTACGAACAGAAGGAGAAGAGGAGAGAAGTACAGGAGCAACAATATGAGGACTGAACGTAGGAGCAGTGGGAGTAGCCAAGATAACAGGAGTAGTAGTAACAATAGACTGAGAAGTTACGGGCAGAGGAGCAGTAGGAAGAAGAGGCGGTAAAGGAGCAGGGCCCACTTGAGGAACAAGGGGATTCGGATGAACAGGACCACCTACAGGCTGACCATCAGCCGCCGGAACGACAGGCGGAAGAACAGGAGGAACTATAGGGGCTATAGCACCCTGTACATAAGGGGGTGGTGACTTTAGTAAATAAGATAACAAAGGATCCTCTTTCGATTCTTCTCCCTTCTTTTCAGAACTTGACGGTAAAGCCGGATAACATTTATCCACCGCCATGCTATGCTGTCTGATAGAAACTTCCTTTTCCTTCTCTGCCTTATCTCGCTGATGCTGTTCTGCACCTTGCATTATCGAAATGATACCTTCTCTCTTATTTTCTTAATCAGCTTGATTTCTTTCTGTCTGGCCTCTTTGCGCCATAATCGAAAGGAATCAAACATTGCTGGCCTAGCTTTCTTTTTAAACAATTTTGCTTCGAGATTATCTAAAATCTCAGTTTCAAAGCTACCATGGGGTGGCCAACTAAGGACACCATCTTTCCTCGTATAACGGATCCAAAATTCATTATATACAATGGGGCCCACTCCATGTCGACCATAGAGCTCATAAATCGGAGTTCCAACTGGAGGTATCGGACACGAGTCCTCCAACCGGGAATCCGTGTTGCAACATCTAAGGAAACCAAACTAAATACTACGTCCAGGCATCATGCACACTAACCGAGTTTCAAACTTCAAGGGTTATCAAATTACGATATCCTCTCAAAAATACGAGACCCTCGGTTTTTGGCAATTGCAATCGTCAAATAAAAACCCAACAACTAAGGACCAAAAAATGCAATGGAACCATGCAATGAACCAAGTTTCAACAACAACAACCAAAGTTTCAAAATACAAAGCAAATGTCAAGCAAATGCCAAGTTTTCAAATTTGAAACAAATGTTCCGAAAAAGGAACCAAAAGAGCTAACTGGGAGCGACCCACAAATACTTAACTGAAAGAACAATGGCGTCACCAGGAAGGCCCATCTATCGTCTCGCCGTACAAAGGACTACGCCAGGCGCCAAAACAGGACGACAGTCAGGGCATCAGTCCGTCGCAGCCGTCGGGAAGCGGGGAATCTTCGCGGGAAAAATCTTCGGACCACTTATTTCGACAACAGGATCGATGAAGCGGGGTGCACCTTCCCTCGGAGATTTCACACGAAGTTCCTCACGATCGTCAGGCTTTGGACCGGTACCACATGATGTCGCCCGACGTTGGGCGCCAACTGAAGGACTGGGCTAAATTTGAGGCCCAGCGGTGCCAGGGGACAACACCTGAAACCTTCGTGGAGATACCTGTTCCGGCGTACAAATTACAGAGACACGGGACACTTCCTTCGGCGTCAAAGATCAGCGTTTATTTACTGCAGGGACACAGAGATCGCTAGAAGTACAACAAGTGTAGGTTCAGAGAGTCTGCTTCAAATTGCAAAAGTGGATCGCTCCTTTTATACACATTTTAGCCATTGCACAACATAGCGAAGAAAAGGTTACAACTCAGTTCCCACAGTAAACTTCAAAAGGATCGCATTCATGTTTTCAGAAGCCCGGAACATAATTACAGTAACATGTCGGTTCCCAACTGTAAAAGCACGCTATCCCACCATTAAGCACATTCCATTCTAATCATAAACGACCTAAGAGAAGGAACGGAAACAGGTGCAGAGAAACAAAGACAGAATAGTTTGAAAAGAGTGTGGGGGCAATATCGGAAGCGTGATCACAGGATCAAAGGATTCGAGCCTAACGTATGCAAGGCTGAAACAATAGACGGGCACGGCAAGATGAGCCTCGAGCGGAGCCATCTGCTTCGGCCGTGTCATTCCCCTAGTCATAAAGGCACACTCAAAGGAATATGCATCTTCCGCAAGAGCTTGGGAATCCCAGGGTCATCGAGCAGACATTGTCCGTTCGCCGGCTACATGAGGGCAAGAATACAAAATGGATGCCGTATCTAAAATGGAACCCGAAGGTTCAGATGAAAAACCCGTAAATAAGACGAACCCTTCCAAGTAGTGTAGCGAAAACACGTACAACTACTAATCTCGTCATTTGCGGTTCGTAGATACCAAACTCATCCATATCCGACCAAGCCCAAAACGTTGTTCCGATTCTCACGGAACCTCAAGGGAGTCAGCTGACTGACTCTTGGCATCACAGGCACAGTCCACTCTCTGCTATATCAAAGAGCAGCTGGTGCAGACCATGCGGTTGGTACAGTCTCTATTGTTGGTTCAAGGGATAAGCAGAGCAGTCCTTTTCGGTCCTCTCTCTAGTCCAGATGTGATTTTAGGTCCTGGGTGCCATATTTGTGGTCAGAAAGTGCCCGCTTGGATGCACTGGTCACTAACCAAGGAGCTAACAGTTTCCCTCCTGCCTTATGATGACTTCTGGCTACGTGTGACTTCTTAGCTATCCCAGAGAGCACTATTCTGCCCATTCCCAAGAAGTCTGAATCCCTCTTTTGGTGTGGGGAGCTTTGAAGCCCACCCTAGAGGTGTGGCTACCAGAGAGCTATAAGGCAGTGGGAAAGCTGGTTTGGCCACTGTTTTACTGTAAGAAATTGGGTTACTGGTTGAGGGTGTAAACCCATCTCAAGCAGCATCCATAGTTCTTCTCAGGGTGAAGTCAAAAGCAAATCTTAAATTAACCTTTGCTCAACCCCCTGTATCTTGGCACATAGCAGTCACGCTTAACTCAGAGGCAATGTGTAAAGTATTTGTGCAGCACTCCAAAGAGTAACACAATGAAAACACACCACAAAAGTATCCCACAATAGGCTTAGAAATATTGAGTGATTTTTTTAATAAATATAGCAAGACCAATACGACAAACATCCAATCAGTAGAACAGGAGATATTCAATTTTAGTAAAATAGCGCGAAGAGGCATAAACTGGCAACTGTGGATATCTGAAAGAAACACGTTAGTTAGATTCCTTACCTTAGAATATCCCCAGGCATCAGGAAGGACCTGGAAAGTTTTGCGTAGCAGTACCCCTGCGCGTCGGTACTTACCGTAACTTTATTCTGTTCTTTTAGGACCTTTGTTTCTGTAAAATACAAACATATCACCCAGCACCTGCGCAACCTCCACTGACTTTCAAGAAGAGGATCACTTTCAAGATACTCACCCATGCCTACAAATGCCTCCACAACACCGGGACCCAATACCTCAACGAAAGAATCTCCTTCCAAGCACCCAAGAGAAATCTCCATTCCACCTCCCTCGCTGAAACCCCACAAATCCAGCAGGCCAGAACAGGTGGAAGGGCCTTCTCATACATCACAGCCAAGGCCTGAAACGAACTTCCGGTCAACACCAGACGCGCCCCCTCCCTGACCATCTTCAGGAAGATACTCAAGACCAGGTTCTTCGACTGAAAGGATCTACACAAACTTGCACCCCCCCCCAGCACCTTGAGACCCTCATGGGTGAGTAGCGCCTGCGCCCGATTTATTTATTGATTGATTGATTGATTGATTGGGTATGTGAAGGTGTGTGTTAGTGAGTGATTTTGTGTGTATGTTGGTGTGTGCTGGGTGTGTTAATATGTATGCGACTGGCTGTGTGATTGTGTTAGTGTGTGGGTCTGTGAGTGGGTGTGTGAGTGGCATTGCTGTTGGTACTTGGATTTGCAAATCCTCAGAGGATCCGAGGTGGATTTGTGGTACCTAGATAGACAAATTTGGTTTTCAGGTAATATTTCTAAAACTACTGATCGGATTTACCACAAATTACAAAAAGCACGCTTTCTTGACTAAGGGCTAGCTTTCTGCCAAATTTGGTGTAATTCCGTCCAGCAGTTTGGGCTGCAGTCGTGTTCAAAATCCCTATTGGGATTAACATGGGTGAAACATGTTTTGGGATCCCCTCCTTTTTCTCAGTCCGTCCCTGTGCTGAAATCTGATTGGCTGCCAACACTTCAACCAGGAACATCCCTGTGTCCCATGCCTGCAATCCACTGCCTAAGGCATAGGTAAGTCAGCCCTCTGGGTGCACTAGCCCTAAGGTGAGGGTACAAAGGCATGAGCCCATTCTTAGACATTGTAAGTGTAGTAAAGCAATAAAGAGTATATGGACTGGGAGTTGGTCACTACAAACTCCACAGCTCCATAATGGCTTTACAAAAACTGGGATGTTTGGTAGCAGGCTTCTCAGCACAATAAACCCACACTGATGCCAGTGTGTTGATGTAAAATGAACTCAGAGGGCATCTTAGAGATGCCCCTGAAAATCGACCAGCCCTGATCTGGTTCCTGAATGGGTGCCCACCATTTGCCACCACCAGACCGGATTCTGGACCTCTGGGTCAGGAGCCTCCACTCTCTGGGTCCAGAAACAAAGCCTATCCTGGGCAGAGGTGTCATGCCTCCTCCCCCAGCATGGACTAGGTCCACAAAATGGGAAGCTTCGAAGGCCTGCCGCCTTTGACGGCTGTCCCTGCTTTTTGCTGCCCCCAGCAACTGGCTCCCACCGGTTCTGTCTCCCCCCTCTTTGGGCGGGTGAATCGGCTCGAAATCCAAGCTAGGAAGAGAGGTGGTCCCACCAATGCCAACCCCACCCTTCAGGTGGGGGAGGTGAGGTGAAGCACACATCTTAGTCCCCTCCATCTTGAAGGTTAGGGGACTCAAGAGATACCAGAAGTCTGATTACAGGAACCTAAATAGTGTTCAATCTGTAAGACAAAACCACAAGGTTAATGTACAAAGTATGACAATCCTAAATGATAAGGATGCGAAGAACAGGAGAAGAAATGATTGCAAAGACACCCTACAAAGTGCTCAGAAAAGTACCCATCAGCCCGCTCATTAGCGGAGCATCGTCATCTGGGTGGTTGGTTGAAAATTGTGGTATCCAGTATGCCCTTCCTCAGGATAACCTGAGGCTAGCAGAACTTGGACCACTTTGTTGACCCTCAACCATTAGAGATGACCAAGTGCAGGTTGAAAAGGGCTTAAGTTGCAGTGCTCAGAAAATTGTGAGAAATGAGAAGAAAGGATAAATTGTAATCCAAGTGTGCTAAAAATACCTAACTTGATGTCATATAGAGAACTTTATTGGGTCTGACCATCAAGGTGGTATGATTAAAAAGCAGTGTGAGAAATAGCATGCAAGGAATTGCTATTCACCATGATAGTAAACTGGTCGACATGTTTCAGCCTATATAGGCTTTCTTCAGGACCTATGATGCTCTACTGCAACGTTGTACTCACTGTGAAAACTACAGAACCACTCCACTTCCTTTAGTGAGGAAGATGGTATATCTTCTCCCAAATTGTAGGGAGGAACAACCTCACCTCACCTGGCACTGGCTCAGAGTGAAGGAGGCCACGCACTCTCCGTCGTTGCCTCGCTCACGATAAGGAGCGAGGCAACGACGGAGAGTGCGTGGCCTCCTTCACTCTGATCCAGTGCCAGGTGAGGTGAGGTTGTTCCTCCCTACAATTTGGGAGAAGATATACCATCTTCCTCACTAAAGGAAGTGGAGTGGTTCTGTAGTTTTCACAGTGAGTACAACGTTGCAGTAGAGCATCATAGGTCCTGAAGAAAGCCTATATAGGCTGAAACATGTCGACCAGTTTACTATCAGTTTACTATCATGGTGAATAGCAATTCCTTGCATGCTATTTCTCACACTGCTTTTTAATCATACCACCTTGATGGTCAGACCCAATAAAGTTCTCTATATGACATCAAGTTAGGTATTTTTAGCACACTTGGATTACAATTTATCCTTTCTTCTCATTTCTCACAATTTTCTGAGCACTGCAACTTAAGCCCTTTTCAACCTGCACTTGGTCATCTCTAATGGTTGAGGGTCAACAAAGTGGTCCAAGTTCTGCTAGCCTCAGGTTATCCTGAGGAAGGGCATACTGGATACCACAATTTTCAACCAACCACCCAGATGACGATGCTCCGCTAATGAGCGGGCTGATGGGTACTTTTCTGAGCACTTTGTAGGGTGTCTTTGCAATCATTTCTTCTCCTGTTCTTCGCATCCTTATCATTTAGGATTGTCATACTTTGTACATTAACCTTGTGGTTTTGTCTTACAGATTGAACACTATTTAGGTTCCTGTAATCAGACTTCTGGTATCTCTCGTGTTATTTATTGTTAAGTTGGGGGACAAGGTACCAACAGGTCTATAAACATTACTCCCCTCAGGCCCCTTTTTCACATTCTGTTATTTGATGGTTAGGGGACTCAGCCAATTATGAAGAGGGTCATGCCCCCTCCCACTGCAGGGTGGCATAAGAGGGGGTACATCCACCTCAAGGAAGGAACCTATTGGTCCCGACCTGCACATTGAAATGAAGAGTGATTCCTGTTTCTCTTTATAGTGTTATGTTCATCAGTGTCCCCAGCGTCATGTCTTCTTCAGTACTTCACAGTAACTGCCTTTCTTCACATTCCTATCATCAGAACATTCTGAAATCACCCAGCAACAAACTCATGACATCTCTACACTCCTCCCCCCTTTTATACCATAAAATAGAGTTGTACGAATAGGAACATACCTTATAAAAGAATAAAAACAGATGCATACATGAATACATAAAATATGCACTTAAATAAGTGTGGACAAAATATCTGTTCACTGAACACATCCTAAGCATAAAACTTTACATATGCTCCCCATACTACATGTAGATCCATTTTCTAACAAAACCCCACTCTTCTTAATCTCCTTAACTTTAATTGGTTCCATATGCTTACTTTCACCTTTGTGAACCCATCCAGTCTTACGCACTACTACCCAATCTCCGGCATGGATCCACAACTTCCTAAGATTGTACGCCTGCTCCATCTTTCCTTGACCCTTTTCCACTATCTCCTTCTTTGCACCACGGTCAACCCAAACTTTATCCTTACTGCTTAATAATAAAGGACATTCTTTTTTTCCTGGCTCTCTACCCTTTGAGGACACAAACGGAGACACATCAGTTGCAGAATGTGGGGTAATTCTATGAGTCGATATCATCCTCCTCAACTCATGCCTCCATGACAATCCATTCATAAGTGATAACTGGATATTCTCCATCGCAATATGATTGATTCTTTCTACTAAGCTGCCATTGGCCTGTGATCTGAAAAGAGCCACCCTTTCATATACAATTCCCATCCTTTTCAGATACTCCGTCATTTCCTTGGAGGCAAATTGTACTCCATTTTCAGACATTATGGATCTAGGCAAGCCATCTTCCAAGAAAACCTTTTCCAAAAACTTTATCACATTGGCAGTATTGATTTCACCCATTGTCTCCACTACATACCACTTGCAATAATAGTCTACTAACACAAGAATATATTTGTCATTGAAACCTAATCCTCTCCACGGGTCCGATAAAGTCAATTGCTAAGTTTTCCCTGGGTCTTCCCAGAAACTCAGTACACATCTAGAGAGGTTACCTCACAACTTTCGACTTGTCACTGTTAGCACATATGTAACAATCCTTCACCAAATCTTCAATATCGCTATCTTTGCAAGGCCACCAAAAGGTCTGTCTGACTCTCAGATTGGACATTGGACATACTGCGTTCAGGATGCCTCTCATGAGCTATCTCCATAATTTGTTTGCGTATCCTACTTGTTGGTACTAACTGTCGTCTCCTTTTTATTTTTCCATCACTAATACTTAACTCATCTTTCACTTTGAAGAATTCTTTCATCATCCTATATTCACTATCTTCATGATCCCAACCTTGGACATTCTTTAACTCTACATTTTTCAATACAGAGTCCATTTCCATTGCATTCTTCCACTCTTCACTACATATGGCCGTTTCACCCCCGTTCCTATCCTCCACAATGTCATTACATACCTCACCATAGCTCATTTCAGTTGGCATCCTTGGTGAGCAATCAGCAACTACATGTTTGCTGCCTTTTACTTACTCCACCTCAAAGTTATACTCCATGACAAACACCAACCACCTTCATATGCGCAGAGTCACACTTCCTTCTAACCCTCTTTCCCCATGAACACATTAATTAATGGTTAGTGATTCGTTCGTACTTTAAATGGAAGAACCCACACATAGAATCTGAAATGATTTATCCTCCAACAGCAGGCTAAAGCTTCCCTTTCAATGACTGAATATGAGCGTTCTGCACCCTGCAACCTTCTAGATGCAAGCCCAATAACATGTTGTTCCCCATCCACAACACTGCACTTATCCCTACAGCACTTGCATCAGTAGAAATATAGGTCCTTCTTATCACGTCAAAATGCCCCAATATCGGTGCTTTACTAATATTATCCTTGATCATTTCAAAAGCTTGTTTGCACTTTGCACTCCATACAAAATATGACATTTTTCTTCACTATTTGTCTCAAAGGTTCCACAATTTCTGGGAAATTCCTCACATATTTAGCACAATATTCTGCCAAACCCAAGAATGACGTAAATTCATCCTTATTAGATGGTTCGGGAGCCGTAGCCACAGCACTCACAATATTTGTTTTGGGGCTTATACCGTCCACACTTATCTCATGTCCTAAGTAATTCACTCCGCTCTTTTTTTAACTGAAACATGTCTGTCCTTATAGTCAAACCATACTTTTTCAGCCATTCCATCACCTCTTTGAACAATTTATCATGATCCCTAATATCCTTCCCCACCACCAAGATGTCATCCTGAAAATACCATACTTGTATGATGTCCCCAAATATATTCTTCATTACTCTTTGGAAAACGGCAGAGGCTGACGCTAAACCAAATGGCATTCTTCTATATCTGAATGCTCCTAAGGTTGTAATAAAGAAGGTCAAATGTCTTAAATCTTCATGTAACTTAATCTGATGATAAGCGGCTGACATGTCCAGCACACTAAAATGCACCCACCATCAATGGTTGATAACATTTCAGAAATGTTTGGAAGAGGTTGTCTATCAACCCAATTTTTCTTGTTACGGTCTCTAAAGTCTATGCATAGATGAAACTTCCCTCCCTCCTTCGGAGCTATTACAATCAGATCCAACTACTTGGATGCTTCAATAGGTTTGATAATCTCTTGTCTAACAAATGCTCTAATTCTTGATGTAATGGTTCTATCATCATATTGGGTATATTCCTCATTTTGTGAACCACTGGTTTTGCTCCATTTTTTATAATGATTTTATGAAAAAGTCCTATCAATAACACCGACTTTGAATTAAACACCATCGGATATTTTATTACTATATCGGTACACTTATCCACTTCTTGAACATTCATTTTCTCCATCACAGGCTCTTTAGCATTGGGATTTATTACTATGTTTAGATCCTTTTGGTGACGCCATCCCAAATGTTTTGAGCTAAAATCCGTGATTCTAAACTCTTTCTTTAACCACCTCTTCTTTGAACCTTATGACCATCCAACACATTCCTACAATTTCTATTATGTTCCCTGAATAACCTACTGCTTGTATGTCAGGAGTACTTAACCTTGGCTCCCTTCAATAGGCCATTTGTCTTCATAAGATTTTTTAGACATGAGGGTGTATAAACTACCAGAATAAACTAAGACTTTTACGTCTTTACCTTCAAAAGACACATTACAATGTGGTTTTTCTAAAGTACCCACACTTTCCAATTTTTTACGTGCTCTACTTGATACTGTACTAATCTCTCCAGCCTTGGTGCCATTTTCTAGTTTATCAATAGTTAGTATAATTTCTTGTACATTTTCACACACATCATCCACCTCTTGTATTTCTTTTTTTTCTGGCATTCTGGTCCTGCAAACGTTTTCAAAATGCCCCCTTTTTCCACAACATCTGAAGAATACATTTCTAGCAAGGCAGTTTGAACTAGAAGCAATTTGTCCTGGAGAACCATAACAGAAACACATAGGGGCCTATTAGGATGGCAGGCAGACCCTTGGGGTGCTGCGACCAGCCGGCAGTGGTGCGGCGGTCCTGCACCGGCAATTAGGATGCCACTGCCACGGTGGTGGTAGCATCCGCCATACACATCATTGTGGCAGGCGGTGCACACAGTACCGCCAGCCACAATGCTGTGGCTGCACACTGTGCATTTGCATGCTCAACAATGGTAGGCATTGCGCGGTGCCTGCCACGTTGTGCATGCAAATGTACCCCCTACCCCTCCAACATCCTGGGGGCCGCAATGGGCCCCCAACAGTGTAATCTGCATGCAACGCCACCACAGAAATACTGATCCCAGCATGCATAGTTATATGGATGGCGCTGTCTAACAGACACTGCCACCATATTCAAACCTTTTCCGCCCTGTCTTTCCGTCCGCCACGGTACCCCCTGCCAACGTAATCATCCGGGGGTAAATTGCATGTGGGAGGTGAATAATGGCGGGCGGTGGCAATCCACCCGCCATTATAATAGACCCCTTAATGTCTCTGGCTAGAGTTTGGATAATCCATCTTCCAGGTTGTACTTTTATTGAATCACTGTTGCCTTGCTCGAGTCTTAGAGCAAGATGTGTGCTTTTGGTTACTGGGCAATTAAGCACAAGTAAAAAGCAAGTCTCAGCAGGAGGCTCAGCGTGAGCCTAACTGCTGTTTAATTAATTGCTGTGAACGGCTCCAAAAACAACAATAAAATAGTAGAGGGTCACAAATCATTAACCCTTTGGAAATTAATTCTTTTACTCATGTCTAAAACCTTAGGGGATAAATGTTTTCACGTCGGATAAACTCCTCCTTATTGCTCCAATTGATAATTAATGAATATTCCAGGGGTGGAGATGCTCAAATCTACCACCTGTGCAGGAACTCGTCACCATGAAATTAAGAGTGATTCCTGTTTCTTTTTATAGTTTTATTTGTATAAGCATCCCCAGCGTCATGTCTTCTTCAGTACTTCACAGTAACTACCTTTCTTCACATTCCTATCATCAGAACATTCTGAAATCACCTAGCATCTTACTCATGACATATCTACACATATCCATTTAACACCAATAAATCTAGCATTTAAGGTCAACCCTGAACCTTGCCTCCTCAGATTCAAGGATGAAAGAAGGACCGAAGAGCCCTGCTGACCCAGGAAGGAAAGAGGACACCAACTGCCTTGGCACCAATCCTTCCAGCCTGTTCCGTCTATGATCTGCCTACAGCAAGAACCCCGGCGAATCTAATAGCCAGCAACGTCCAGAGCCTGGCGGACCTGCCCTGCGACCTTCTCACAGACTCTGTCTCCCTTGAGCACTGGATTTGCTCAACCAAAGACTCACCTCCAGAATCTGGATTCCGTAGACTCTGCGGTTCTGCACCACTCTGCACTTCTGCACCACTCTGCACTTGACGCCTATGTGCTGAGGAGGTCTCCCCAATGATCCTGACCTGAGATCTGGTGATTCCGGACCTCTCTCAAGACTCCAGATGATGCCTGCAGACTCAACCTGAATGGTCCCCGCCCGGAGCTGGTAAGAAAACCACACGCCAGAAGACACCCCTGCACCTGACGCCCCACGGCATTGGGTGGCCCAACCAATGGTGTCCAATATCCTAACTTACTTCTCCAGCCGGTGGTCGCCTTCAGGAAGTCTCCCTGCCCAAACCTGCAGCATCTTTCCGAAACCGAAGGTCTCCATTGGAAAGCACTGGGTCCCCGACAGCCGTTTTGCACCCTGCACCGGCCACCCGAGTGCCGCTGGTGGTGGAGCTCCTGTGCTGGTCCCTGGCCCCTGCAGTGCTGACCTTAACCCCAGGAGCTTGTCTCCTACAACCAAGTGGCTTGCTTGTCAGCAGTCCCTAACCAAAGGCCCCCTTAGCCTCATTGGCTAACTTTGGGCCCCTGCACTCTGCACCCAGCCGGCCCAGTGCTGCTGGTGGTGCAACTTGAGTGCCCATCTAGACCTTGGGGAGCCTTGGTCCTAACCCCCAAAGCTCACCCTCGTGAGTCGATTACTCACCTTACAAAATCAAAAGTAACCCAAAAGTTATCTAAGAGTACTTACTGTATTATACAAACTGTGTTTAAAAGTGATACAAACCTGTAACAACTGCATTTTCAAGCACAACTGCATTTCCTTAAACAGCCTTCCATTTGAAAATATATTTTACTCACCTGTGTCAAGTCCTACTTGGTTCTAAAATAAACAGAAGTATACCTTTTTTTATACTTACCTCATTGGTCTGGATTCCTTTCTCTTAGTGTGTGTGTATCAGTCCTTAATTGAGTGAAAACAATAAATGCTTAACACACCCTCTAGATGAGCCTAACTGCTCACCCACACTACTACAAAGAGAGCTGTTAGTACTTACCTAATTTAGCCTCTGCTATACCTCTAGGGACTCCCTGGACTCTGTGCACACTATACCTTACTTTGGTATACTATATATAGAGACAGTTTCCTACAGTAGCCATATTTAAAAAAAAAAAAGGGGGCACTCTGCCCCCCCCCCCCTCCTAAGGCTTATTTTAGCACCGGGACCACCACCTCCAATGGGCTTTATTTTTTAATACGGAAGAGGAGCTGCACGGATCCCCCGCCTGGGGCTGGTTGAAGCCCCAGGGACTACCCCCTCCTTGGGGCTAAATTAAACAAAATGGAGGGGCCCGCTTGGTTCCCTGACCACGGGGACCACATTCCCAGGGTCAAGTGCAAAATCTAAACATTGGAGGCTGCGTTTCCTCCATCCTGGGCAATATACGGCCCGGGGACCACCACCTCTCCAGATCTGGCCCATGCTAAGTAAAGGAGAAGGGCTATCTGGCTTCCTACCTGGAGCCAATTATGGCCCTGGGAACCACCACCCTTGGGACATAGCCATTTGTATTTTGCTTGACTGGAGAGCAAGAGCAAACATAACTGCTCCCAGTAAGCGAGAGCTGTAAAAACGCTCCTGCTTGCTGGAAGCAGAATTTTCATCTGTTTCCCTGCCTGCTGCCATGTGGATAGGGAAACAGATCATAGAATTGCCCCAGCTTGCAAGGAGCTGCATATTTAGTTGCTCCCTGTGTGCTCGAACAATGCTGGCTCCTGCAGAATGTAGGGAGCCGGCTTAGAGGGACTGAGACTCCACCCACGGTCCCCACTGGGTTTGCTCCAGGGCACCCAGGAAGATGTGGCTGGGCCATGGGAGTTGGGGTCCCCAGGCTGAAATCAGCCAATGGAGAGTGGCTGCATGGCTCCCTCCCCCATTGAATTGACATTATCGAATGCACACAAGATTGCTGGAGACATTTCTTCGTGATCCATTACGAAGCTGTAGTGTAGAATACACACTGGACATTTAAATATGAGGTAGCACTTACTAACTAACCAGTAGAAAGTACTTAAAATTGGGTAGACATTTCGTGCAAAATTATGTCTCTTGTTGGATAAATGGGCAGGTGAATTTTTGTTCTGGCCCTGATGCTCATTTCAAAGAAATTAAACCTCAATAGGGTGCACTTTCAAATATATAATCTTAGCAGGTGCCCCAGTTGAAGCTCCACTTCTGTAAAGAACACATGATCCTAACCACTGGGCTTGGCAAAGGCAAAGCGAGTGTGCGTTCTCTGCAATTCCATATTGAAACATGATTTGAAATGCAATGTGGAGGTGAATGCATCGTTGATCCATTGGAGCACAATCTGTAGTGACTGTGATTAGTGGGTCCTTTATTGTTCGTACCTTGTGAGAGCAGAGTCCATGTTTCTCCATTTAAGAGTATTCAAATGTACAAATCACTTGGAAGCTCGCTGTTTGGTCATGCCTATCTTTAATATGCAACGGTCTTCCTACCTTTTGCCAGTATGATGGACAACTCAGTAAGGGCCACCCCCAGTGTATTCCCGCTGATCATGGTGACGCATTCTTGATGCAGAGGAATATGAAGACATCACCACCAAACAAAGAAGCACTTGCTTCATATAGACCCTTGTTTGGTGGAGATTTACCTCTTTGTAGTCTTGTTGTCTTTTCTATAGGATTCAAGTTATCACATATTTCTGGATAAAGATGCACGAGGAACAATCAAATGCCGAAATGTGAACAAAGTCACTGGAGATATTTCCTCGTGGCCCATTACACAGCTGTAGTGTAAAATACATACTGGACATTTACCCAAGTGGTAGCTCATACTAATTAACCAGTAGAGAGTGTTACATTTCGATAGATACTTTGTGCAAAACTGTGGACTCTTGTTGGATAAAGGGACAGGTGCAGTTCCATTGTGGACAAGTTACTCCCACAACTACTGACACACCCACTCACAGACAGACTCAGACACTCGCAAACCCCATCAGAGATCTACTCAGACTCTCACACACACATTCATAGACCCAGTCAGACACCCATGCATCCACAGACACTCACACCCACTCACAAACCTACTCATGCACCCACTCACAGAACCATTTTGACTCTCATGCACCCACTTACAGACCTACTGAGAGACTCACGCACCAACTCATAGACCCACTCAGAGACTCACGCACCCACTCATCATCATTCATACACTAATTTACAGAGGTATTCAGACAAACTATCGGGTTTAAAATTTCGAGACGCAGCAATGTCGAGTTTTTAATATCATGAACCACAAATATCATGATGCAGAAATATCATTGACAAGAATTTCGATTTTTTAAGGTAATATTGATGTAAAAAATATCTATGGACATCATTACGATGTCAAGCAATTTGGATGCGACCGCCCTGTGGAAAGTTAGAAACATCCATTTTCCAATGGCAGCTTGTAAGGCGGGCGGAAAAGGCCCGTTGGACAAGCTGCCATCGGAAAATGGATGTTTACAAACATCCCTGCACCGTGTGGCAGGCCCCTCATGGTGCCATCCACGCGGTGCCGGGTGCACCCAGGGCCCATAGCTGAGGGCCAGGGGGAAGGCCGTCAGTCACTTTCAAACAGCCTTTCCATGTTGGAAAGGCCAACATGGAAAGGATGTCGTAGACCGACAATGTAATTCGGATGGCGGAGCCGAGGGTGGCTCAGTCGTCATTCATGGGATTACAATTCTGCTCCTCTTTTCCGACAAGCTCAGTGAGCCCGTCAGAAGAGGAGTGGAATCCCCCCGCAGGTTTCCCTCTGACCGCCGTCATTGTAATACGGTGGTCAGAGGGAAACCCTCGATGTCGGAAAGGAAAGCCTCCGACAATCTGTTGGATGGCTTTCTCCCCGACATCGAAATCAGGCCCTATGTTGTTAATATTGTTTACAAAAGTATAGTTGTGAAAAATAGTTTTTTAATTATCTTTATGTATTTTAGTATATTCCTTAATTATATATGTTATAAATTGTATGCATAATTATAGTTAATTTTTTTAGTATAGTTTTTACTTTTTAGTTGTTTTTAAATGTAATTTAATTTGTAATTGTCATTTTTTGTGTTGTATTGGGTTGTGGGGTTTGTAGAGGTCCAGGGTGGGAAGTACACTAACTATAATTAATAATTAACTTTAATTAAAATTAATTTTGTAATTGATAATTATGTAGATTGTGTACTTAATTTATTTTCAAGTTTTATTTTAGGTGCGGGTTGTGGATTTTGTAGGAGTAAAGGGCGGGAAGTAAATTAATTATAATTAATTGATTTTAATGAGAATCATTTAATTGATAATTGTGTATATTATTTTTAACGTTTTATTTTAGGTGTGGGTTGTGGTATTTGTAGGGATCGAGGGTGGGAAGTAAATTAAAATTAATTGCTTAATTGATAATTATGTCAATTGTTTCATTAATATAAATTTGGGGGGAGGGGTGGTGTCCGGCGTCTGTTTGCTGAAGTTGTCGTATAGGACCTTAATCTTCTGATGGAAGTAGGAACTGAGCTTGTCGCAGAGTTCCTGGGAAGGTGTGATGCCCGTGGTTTCGCTGACTGGTTTGCGAACTGCTGTTTGCCGTTGAACAGTTCCTTGGCGTTGTTCTGGACTTTGTCTCTTATGAAGGTCTGTTTGGTATCTCTTATGCGCTGGTAGTATTCCTTCAGGGCGCTCCTGTGGTTGTACAGTGCCTCCGTTGATTTCTGGTTTCGCCAGGTTTTCTCTAGGCATCAGCAGGAACGTCTGGCTTCTTGTAGTTCTGTGGTGAACCAGGCGGCCTTCAGAGGGCATTGTTTGGCAGGTGATAGAGGGGTGTGAGCTTGGAGCAGCAGGAGATCCAGCGGTGAAATTCTATGGCTGTGGCGTTGATGTTGGTCGTGGCGCTGGAGGGGTTTTGGAGGAGGATGGTGTTGAGGTGTTCCTCTGTGATCTTGCTCCAGTTCTGTTGTGGTGGAGGCGGGTGTGCACGGGTGCGGTGGTGGTGTTGAAAGTGAAGTGGACACAGTGGTGGTCCGTCCAGAGGGGTTGGTTGATGTAGCTGAAGCGGATATTTGTCCCTCCTGGGAAGATAGGGTCTAGGGTATGTCTAGCTCTGTGGGTGGGCGTGTTGACCAGCTGCTTCAGTCCGAGGTTGTCGAGGAGAGTGATGGAGTCGGGGTCTTTGCCGTTGTCGAGGTGGAAGTTCAAGTCCCAGAGCAGAATGTAGTCCATAGAGGTGATGCCGTGGGGTGCGGTGAGTTTGGCGATGGTAGTTGTGGACTGGGTGCGAGGTCCTGGCGGTCTGTAGATGAGGGTGCCACGTAACGTGGTCCTGGGGCTCGTCTGGATCTGGAAGTGGAGGTGTTCTGTGTTGGAGAGGGGGTCACTCGTGCTGGATGTGGAGAGTCGGAGGGGGTCTTTTGTGCAATGGCGAGTCCTCCTCCTGGGCGGTGGGGGCGGTCGTTTCTCTGGATCTTGTAGCCCTGGGGGATGGCAGTGGCGATGTCGGGCTGGATGTGGTGTTGGTTCAGGTTCCGTGAAGAAGGCAACGTCGGGCGAGAGTGTGTCAGTCAAGTCCCAGATTACGGCGTGCCGGTGTAGGGAGAGCATGTTGAGGAGGATGCACTTCAGGGTTTCGGCGGTGCGTGTGTCAGGTGGGCCTTCTGTGGTTGTGGGGGCTCTGTCAATGGTGAAGGATCTGCGGTCCATGAGTGGTGTTTGGCAATGATCTTTCGCAGTCGGAGTATCTTCCGCGATTGAGTGCGTGGAAGGTGGTGGAGTCGTAGCGGTGGGGCCTGGGAGAACCAGGGATTCTTGTTCTGGTTGCGGTCCGGTCGCGGACGGGCACAGGCTGGCTTGCCTTAGGTGCGTCTTCAGCGCGCCAGCGGCGTGACCGCGCAGCAGTCGCCATTAGGCAGGGGAGGGGGGCAGGACCTGAGGTAGGGAGGCAGGAGCAGGGGCTGTGACGGGGTGGGAGGGGCCACAGGGGCAGCAGCGGCGGGAACCGGGTGGAGGAAAAAACAAGCACAATAAATTAACAAGCAATCAAGAGGGAGGAAAAACAATCAAGAAGGAGGAAAAACAATCAAGAAACCAGCACAATAAATTGTAACACAGTAAAAGTTACGAGTCCGGCGGAAATGCGGAAAGCAGTTGAACACCTAGATACTGGCGGGCGGCAGGCGCAAACCCTGCACAGCGGGGACTCGAGGCTGTGAGGCGAAGCTGCTGGGGAGAGTGGTGGCCTGGACCGAGTGATTCCTATTTCTGCTTACTCCCATGACCTGATATATTGTTGGCTTCTATTATCCTTCATTGTCCTGATTTGGCCCCTTACATCCTCTGATTGAGGTCAGCTACATTCTCAGCAGTTTCTCCAGTCTTAGGAGGCCCTTTTGTTCTTGTATCTGCGAGCTTATGCCTTCCAGGCTTCCCAGGCATTTGTGGTTTGTTAACGTTGAGCGCCCTGAAAAAGGTGTGACCCGCATCCTGGGTCACCGAAACGAGCGTCTGTGCATGTCTCCAGCCGATCAACACTACCTTCATACAACAGCTATTATTTTATGTTGTAGCTTTTTTTGTATAAAAGATATAAAAAATATGCATTTAACATTTGTTGGATAGAAATGATCAAACTGTTTAAACTGCCAACAATTGAATTAATTTGTACTATATTTTGGACCTTTTCTTGTGAAGGTCACTGGGCCGGTTGTGTGTGGCTTTGTTCTGCAGTTTGATGAGTGATTGAATGAGTGTGGTTTTTGAATGGATTGCATGGCTGCGTTGGTTGCACGATACATTTGATCTATTCTTGCTTGCGCCTGGTTACTAAGAATGTGTGTTATAATTTTTCTATTCTTTGTCATTGTATTTATTGTAATATTTTATTCATGTAATTTTGATATTGCCACATATTATTGACTTGTATAATAAAATCAGGGTATACACCCCAAAATAAATGTTATATGGTATACTTGTACTTTTTTGTTTACATACTATGTCATGACAAATGGGATGGGGTAACTTATTTTCCCTTCTTTTGATCCTTGACGTTAGCTGGTCTATTAAATAATTTTCAGGCAGTGGGGTTGTGTTTGATGATGAGTGCTTGTATGACAGTCCGTCTGGTGTTCAGAGGCAGCCATTTGAAGATCTTTCGCAACATGCATAGGATGTCGAAGCAGGAGGTGCACACTGCATTCACTTGAGCCGTCATGTTGAGCTTGTCATCTATGATGATCCCTAGATTTCTTGCGTGGTCGGTGGATGTTGATCCTAGCTCTGGCAACCACCAGTTGGAATCCCATGGGAGAGGTTGTGTTGTTGAAGACTAGTGAAGACTAGTACTTTCATCTTGTCGGACTTGAGCTTCATGCAGGTGGTTCCCATCCAGTGTGCTACCATGGTCATGCAGCTGGTGAAGTTGGTTCTGGTCGAATTTGTCCTATTTGACAGGGAGAGGTTGATCTTGGTGTCATCGGCGTAGATGATAATGATGGTGTCTTGTGGTCAGACGATGTTGGCAAGTGGTGTCATGTATATGTTGAAAAGAGTGGGGATGAGGGGCGATCCCTATGGGACACTGCATTTCAGTTACATGTTCTCTGATGTGCAGGGTGGCAGCCTGGCCCTTGGAGTTCTTCCCATGAGGAATGAGCAGATACATTTGAGAGTGGATCCTTGTATGCCAGTCTCGTGAAGTCTTCTGAAGAGGGTGTTATGGGAGACAGTGTCGAAAACCACGGACAGGTCTAGCAGGATGAAGGCCACTGTTTCTCCACGGTCCATGATGTTTTGAATGTCGCCAGAGGCAGCAATGAGTGATGCTTCGGGCTGGGGTTCCCTCTGAATCCTGTTTGTGTGTTGTCTAGACAATGGTGAAGTTGTAGGTAGATTGTGATTTGCTTGTTAATGCCCTTCTCAATCACTTTGGCTGGATAGGGGAGCTGGGAGATTGGCCACAGGTTGCTCAGTTGATTCGGGTCGGCCATAGCCTTCTTGAGGAGGGTGTTGATTTCTGCAAGTTTCCATTCATCTGGGAAAGCGGAAGACGGGATGGAGGTATTGCTGATTTGGGCCAGGGTGGTGCTGATTGGTGATGTTCCCAGGTTGTAGATGTGGGGGGGGGGGCATGGATCCATTGGAGCCCCTGAGTAGATGGTCTGTATGATTGCCATTGTGTTGTTTCTGGTGAGGGTTGTCCATTCAGTCAAGTGGCCATTTTGGTTGGTGGTGGGTAGGTTGGCGATGAGTTTTCTGGGGTTCGGGAGGGTGTGCGAAGTTGCTGTGGATGTTTGCGATTTGCTGTGGAAGAAGTTGGACAGATTGTCACAGAGTTGTTGGGAGGAAGCAATGTTGACAGTGGCTGAGGGCGAGGTTAAATCCTTGACGATCGAATAGATCTCCTTGAAGCTGTTGGAGCTTCCTTCGATGCAATCCAGTGGTGCTTTTTTCTTTGTGTTTCTAATTTGCTGGTGATAGCGTCTGAGCGCAGCCTTTTAGGTAGCTCTATTGGTGGTGTCATGTCTGTCTCTTCATATCCTTTCTAGCTGTTTACAGTGTCATTTGGTGTCTCTGAGTTCTTCTGTGTACCAGCTGGCCTGCTTGTTTGATCTACTATGCTTGTTGGATTTAATGAATGCGAGGGAGTCAGTGCTGAAGTTTTTTATGTCCTTGTCTAGGTTGTCTGCGGGGCGAGGCTAATTACTAATGAGGGCGCTGAGCCAGTCTGCTTCTGTGATTTTGCTCCAGCTGTGGCTTGTAGTGCTAAAACTGGGAGGTGTGTTGACTCGAGATGTGTCGATTTGGAAGTGGATGATTGAGTGATTGGTCCATGTGAGCTATTTGGTGGAGTTGTATATGATGCTGTCTTTTGTGTGACAATGGGGTCATTGTGTGTCCTGCGGTGTGTGTTGGTTCTGTGACTAGCTGGGTGAGTCTGATGTTGCTCAAGCTTTTAAAGAGTGCTGTGGAGCAGGGGTTGTTTCAGTCTTCCTAGTGAAAGTTGAGGTCACCGAGGAGAATGTAAGCTCTGGAGGCAATGGTAAGTGGAGCGACACAGTGAGTGATGAGGTTGGTAAAGATAGCTTGGGGTCCGGGTGGTCGATGGGCAAGTGTTCTGTTTAGGGTGAATTTTTTTGTGATTTGCACTTTGAAGGGCAGGTGTTCCATGAATAGGGTTGCTTTCTCTGTGGATGTTGTGCATTTGATGGATTACTTGTAGATGATAGCGAGTCCTCCTCCTGGCTTATGAAGGTAGTCCTACTGTGCGATCTTGTAGCCCGTTGGAGTTGCTTTCGCGATGTTGGGAGCCGATGAGGGGTTGAGCCACGTCACTATGATGAAGAGGATGTTGGGTGCGTTGTTTTTTTTTTTTTTTTAAATTTGTTTTATTGTTGCATCAAAGTATATAGGTACAGTGTAAATGATCTGCTGACATGGCCTCAACATTCAGCCACGAACAGCCAGGCGTGCAACGTTTTCTTGTAATAATCAGTGTAGATCGTACAAACATGTCCGCAGGCCGGGAAACAGCGAGTCTGCATCGCCAATAGGGCGATGGATAATAGCAGGTATGTAGGATCCCACCTCGAGAGCGTAGGATCGAGGTCTGTACTGTCCAGACAGTGGTGGCACCTGAGAACGGGGGGGACAAAAGTGTGGGAGAGAAGCGTGTGGGCGCTAGCAGGGTCTAAGTAGGGGGATACTGGCGACGGGCGTCATGGGGGGGCCACGGAGCCAGTCGGTCTGCGTTCCAAGAGAGGGGGGGGGAAGAGGAGTGGGCAGGGGGTGGATACACCCCGTGTATGCGGGCATCGAGGTGGGTGGCATGACATATGAGAGTTTGATCAGGATGTAGGGGGTACCGGGAGACAGTCCCGGGATGGTTGATACCATGTAGAGGCTACTGGGTCTCTCGGGCGGGGGGGGGGGAGGGGGAGGAGTAGGCGGGTCTTCTGCATGTGTGGACTGCCGGAAGCTGTGGAGGAGCATGGCCCATTCCATGGATATGGGAATTTTACGCGCACCCCTGGCTTCTTCCTCTCTAAGGGCATCCTCTTCCGCCGCCGCCCATTTACCGACCGCGCCCGTCCATGCCACTGCAGAGGGACCCTCCGGGGATTGCCAGCGCATGGCTATACATCTGTTTGCCAACAGGAGTGCTAAGGACACGAAGCGTCTGTGCACCGGGTCTCGCTTAGGAACATGAAAGATGCCTAGTGCGCTGGACTCCCAGGTGGCTAGTGTAGTGAGACCTGTAAGTTCCGCCAGAGTGTCGTGTACCGCCCGCCAAAAGGGATGGAGGTTCGGGCAGCTCCAGAACATGTGCCGAAAATCCGCCGTAGGGGAGCAGCATCTGGGGCAAAGGAATGGTGTGGAGGGATAGAACTTCTGCAATTGTGCTGGGGTGAGGTATGCCCTGTGTAGGATATAGTATTGGATGTTCTTGAAGCGGGCGTTCCTAGAGACGCGTTTTGGGGCCGCAAGTGCTTTAGTCCATTCAGAGTCGTGTAGTGCGCGACCTATGTCCTCCTCCCATGTAGCTCGCAAAGTCGTAAGGGGAGCGTGTGAGAGTTCCCGGATGGATTTATATAGCCAGGTGATTAAGTGGCGCCCCACCCCCATATGTAGGATTGTATGTATTACTGGATGCGTGTCTGGCTCGCCAGTACAGAGATTAAAATGTGGCCGGTATCCATCGAGTAGCTGTCTATATCTGAGGAATTGGCCTGGGGAGAGTCCGTATTCAGCGATCAGGCGGTCAAGCGATTTTAGCTGGCCTTCCTCGAAGAGCGATTCCAGATCCGTGATGCCACAGAGTGACCATTCGGTGAACAGTGGAGCGGTGAAGTAGGAGTCCTGCCTGGGACTGCCTATCAGTGGTAGTAGCGGGGAGTACGGAGGTCTACTGGGGGACAACCGGTGGATCCGCATCATGCACCGGCGCGCTATCGCCACTTGAAGGGGGTATGTGCGCCGTGGCTTGGTGCCCGGGAGGAGGAGACGGGTGAGTTCTGGGGTTGCGATTCTGCCGGTCGAAGTGACAGTCTCCTGGGGGTAACGGTCCGCCATCCAGTAAGATAGCCATTGGAGTTGTGCCGCGAGGAAATATGCCTCGAAGGATGGAGCTCCGAGTCCTCCCTGCGCCGTGGGAAGTTGGAGGGTTTTCAGGGCGACCCTGTGCCGGCCCTCGCCCCAGATAAGGGTCCCTAGGAGGGAGTCGACATCGCGCAAGAAGGACCTGGGTGGTATAACCGGCAAATTTGTGAAGTGGTAAAGGAGTCGGGGAAGCATCACCATCTTAGCTAGGGCTATCCGTACTCGGACTTGTCCCAGTTCACCTGTAGGCCCGAGGCGTCTGCAAAGTCCGCCAATGTCGCCCCTATGGGGGCCAGGTCCGTTTCGATGTCTCGGACGTATATGAGGAGATCGTCCGCGTACATGGACACGCAATGTGTGTCATCCGCGAGATGGATGCCCCAGTCCACACCCTCCAAGCACAGCCGAACCGCCAGCGGCTCGACTGCCAGCGCGAATAAAAGCGGCGACAGGGGGCACCCCTGTCTTGTGCCCCGCCGAACTCCGAATGCTGGTGATATGCGTTTCCCGATACGAACCCGAGTGGTGAGATCGGTATACAGGAGGCGCGTGTACACCATGAGTGTCGGGCCGATATTGAGTCGCCGCAGGACAGAAAAGAGATAGGGCCAGGTGAGGATGTCGAACGCCTTTTCCAGGTCCATGATGAGGCACGCGGCGCGAGAAAATCGGTCACGTACCTGATCCTGAACATGGAAGACTCGGCGGAGATTCTGGGAGGTATTTCTTCCCTGCACAAAGCCGCATTGGTCGGGGTGGACCAATGGGCGAATGATCTGCGCATACCGATCCGCCAGGATTTTCCCCAGGATCTTACAGTCGGCCGACAGGAGCGTGATGGGGCGATACGACCCCATGTGAAGTGGATCTCTGTGGGGTTTGGGAAAGGTGACGATCACGGACTCCCGCAGTGACTGGGGTAACCTACTTAGATGAAGAGACGCCCCGAACACCTGTGACAGACGGGGGACCACTAGGGGGGAGAATGTCGAGTAGTATTCTAGTGGGAAGCCGTCCAACCCCGGCGCTTTATTACGAGACATGGCCCGTATCGCCTGGGTGATGTCAGACGGGACAATCTTGGCGTCGAGGGAGCGCTTGTCGACGTCCGATATTGTGGGTAAAGTCAGAGGGTCTAGAAAATTGTCTACAGAAGACGGGGAGTACTGGGTCGGGGCCCCGTACACTAGTGTATAATGACGCTGGAACGCCAGAAGAATCTCGGCCTGTGAGCGCACCAGCACACCGTCCGGGTTGATAATATCCATGATAGGCTTGATTTCGGCGTCCTGCCTTGCCATCCAAGCCAGCAGCGCCCCAGCTTTGTCCCTGTCCTTGTGCACTCTAGAGGCGTAAGCCCTAAAATTGTATTTCCGGAGGTCAGCGCAGGCGGCCTGGTATTCCGTCTTAGCCTCGGCTGTGAGTACAGCGTTCTCCTCCGAGTCGTCAGGCCGTTTAGTGAGTGCGGCCAGAGCCTGCTCCGAGGTGAGGAGTGTCCGCTCCAAGGTGCGGCCAACCCCCACCACCTGTTTGATGCATTCTCCCCTAGCCACCACCTTAAACGCGTCCCACTCCACCAGTACCGACGACGCCGTGTTCGCGTTATGTGTGAAGTAGTCCTGTATGCTGGTTTTGTGTGTGTCTCTGAATACTGGGTCGGTCAGGCAATCCCTAGGGAGGCGCCAGGTGGGGACCGGTGGGTGGGGGGGCGCCAGGTTAGACGTATAATGTGAGCGTCATGATCCGAAAGGATCCGGCCCAGATAGTCTGTAGACGTGATCTTAGGGAGAATTGGTGCAGAGCAGAGGAAGCGGTCCAGGCGGACCCGGATGTTGTGCGGGATCGAGTGGAAGGAGTAAATGCGAGCCAGTGGGTGTAGGTGTCGCCATGCGTCAGTGAGCGCCCAATGTGTGACCCATGTCCTAAAGAGCTCTGCCTGCCGGGGGGCCGGGGAATGTGTGGGGGAGGATGTGAGCGGTCCAGGGTGGGGTCCAGTGTGCAGTTAAAGTCGCCTCCCAGTACCCATGGGACTGTGGTGAACTGGGCCAGAACGCCCATGAGGTGATCCCAGATTTTATCCTGGTCTGTGTTAGGGGCGTAAATGCTGCCAAGGAGTATTCCCTGCCCATCCAGTATTCCCTCCAGAAGCGAATACCTGCCCTCTTTGTCTACCACACGTCGGAGCACCCGGAGGGGAGTACCCGGCCTGACCCAGATTAACGAGCCGCGTGCAAACGCTGAGTATTGTGTGGCACAGAAGGTCCCTCGCCATTTGGACTGCAGGCGAGTGAGTTCGGTAGCGTTTATGTGTGCCTCCTGTAGAAGTGCAATATTGGCTGACATGCGTCTAATGTAGGCGTAAACAGAATATCGTTTGCTGGGCGTGTGTAGGCCCCGTACGTTCAATGTAAGGACATTAATGTCTGAGCGTGGGACTGCCATTCTTGGGGTGTCGTGGTAAGGATGAGGGCCCCCCTATAGTACCCGAGGGCCGCCAGTGTGTATGTGTCTCGTGTATTTCTGCGCGCCAAGCTTCCACAATCGTAGGGGAGGGACTAAGGGGATTAACAACAAGGAAAACCTTGGGTGGGCAACAGTCCCAATACTGAGGATATATCACCGGAGGTGGCATATCCAAACTAGTGTCCCACTAGGGGAGAAATACAACAGGTAACTGCGGGGGTGGCAGCATGTGTCGCTGCTGGGCCTGTGCGCGGGTCGGGCTCTTGTAGGAGAAGAGTCCATCGCTCGGTAGCGCATACAGTAATCAGGCAAAGCAGTCTAGGCTCCTAGACGTCGCGCAATACAGTGGGCAACCATTAGAAGGATACAGTAATCGAAAGTTCATTGTTCATGAAGAGGTGTTAGGTTGGCCGGCCAGGGTAGCGTCCAGTGTAGGTGCCGCCAGGAGGGGGGAAGAGATTGGGCCAAATCCCGACATCGTTCCATCGCTGTCTCGGTCTTTCTCTGGGGTGAACAGGTGCGGGTGACCTTCCAGGTCCGATGCTGGGGGTGACGTGTGCAGTTCGGTCACCGCTCGTAGGGCGTCTCGTCGCTCTTGCATGATTTGCGTGAGGTCGGGTGAACCCGTGGGGGAGGACGCCTGGCTTTTGCGGCGGCCAGATCGGGCACGGCTCGCACCCCGTCTTCTAGATCGTCTGGAGTCGTTGTTGCGTGTCCTCTGGGGTCCGGGTTTAGGGATCAGTGGGCAGTGGAATTCAGTCCAATCTTGTGCTTCCGCCGCCGTCGTGAAGAAGAGGGCTTTCCCATTGTGCAGCACTTTAAGGCGGGCCGGGAACAGCAAGGAGTATTGCAGATCGTTAGCACGAAGGCGCCTTTTGACTTCCAGAAAGGTGGATCGCCGCTGCTGGACCTCCCGGGCGTAGTCTGGGAACACCATTACGTGCTGATCTTCCACCTGCAAGGGACCCGCTGTCCGGGCCGCACGGAGCACCGCATCCCGGTCTCGGAAATGCAGGAATTTAGCTAGCATGGGTCGTGGAGGGAGGCCGGGTTTGGGTGCCCGGGCCGGGAGCCTGTGGGCCCTTTCGATGGAGAAGTACGGCGATCGCTCACTCTCCGGGGTGAACGATCTAGTCCAGGATTCCATATAGGTCAGAATTTTCAATCCCCTCCGGCAGGCCCAGGACGCGGATGTTACATCGTCTCGAGCGTCCTTCTAAGTCCACCGTGCGTTCCTCTAGGGCCTCCACGCGGCGTAGGACCTCTCTCATGTCTTCCTCTTGCATCTTCACCACGGGTTGTAACTCGGTCACGGTTCGTTCTCCTTCCTTCACCCTGTCCGCCAGCTTACGATGTTCGTCGTGGATCAAGCTAATGTCCGTCGTTAGGGCGCCCAATCTCTCTTCCATTGAAAGGCGAGACATTTCGATTGCCGCCAACACCTGGTCCAATTTTGCCGTCAGCGTAGGGTCAGTTTGTGACGCATTGGCTTGCGTCCACGTCCTGGTGTGCGGCATCTTCTCAACGGCCGTTTCAGGGACAGCCGTCACCTGCGAGGCCTTTAGTTTCCCCATAGGTGCTGTCAAGTGGGCCACCGGGCCTCCGTGCACTCCGGGAACAGCAGGCCGACGTGGCTGGGTTAGGGGCAGTTCAGTGTCAGCCGGTCTCTTCTGTCCCCCCCGGCTCCGGGGCGGCTCCCCCCTGTCCCAGGAAGCTTCCACCAGTTCAGGGCGTTAGAGGCGGTCCGCGGCCGCTGGGGCCGGTAGTCCTGGTGTCAGAAGGCCTTGCGGGCCCCCCCCCGGCGTGTGGCACAGTGTCAATACCGGCCGGGAGGGCCAGAGGTCAGGTGGTGTGAATCCGAGGGGGTTCCGGGGCAGCGAACGTCCACCGGCAGTGTCTCGAGTTCGGGGGGGGGCACCCCTGCTTCTATGGCGAGGCTCGCGCTGCTCCCGGAGTCTAGGCCTCCGTGGGCACCATCTTGGGGTCAGGCGCTCGGGTCCGCGGATCGGCTCAAGGCAGTGGGAGCGCCCCGGATCCCCGGGTCAGCCGGCGGCGTGTGCCGCGTCCTCACACGGAGCCCCGAGGAGGTAGGGTGGCCGCCGGGACCGAGACCCTTGGGGGAGGGGGGAAGAGATGGGCACTCACCGCCCTCGTAGGTAGATTGCGGGCCACTGAATGGCACACCACCGCGCTGGCAGCGCGTCCGTCGGCCCTCCGCACCTCGCGGTGGTAGGTCGGCCGATGGCGGAGAATGATCAGGCTCCCGGTGAGGCAACAGTGTCGGTGCAGCGGAGCCCCGGTGCGGCGGCCGCCATCTTGCGCGCCGGGGTGCTGGAACAAGAGAGGGCACCGTCCGGTGCACACTCCTGGGGGCCGGTCCCGCTGTTGCTCCGGGACCCTTCGTAGGTGTACGCTGGTCCCGTCCGTCGGGGTCGTCGGTCACCGGATCGGCTCCCGGCGGCGTATGTGCCCGCAGGATGGAGCCGCGCCCGCCATTTTGAGTTGCGGCGCTCGGCTCTGGCAATTTACGAGTCAGTTCGGGTCGTATGCCAGCTGCTTTTCGAAGTTCGTCTGAAGGGCGCTCCAGTACGCAGGGGGATCCCAGGTGTTTTTTCGGTAAGCTGAGGCTCCCGGCGATCTCAGGTATTGGGCAGGATGCTAGCCCGATCGCGGAGCCTCAGCAGGACACAGCCGCCATCGTGGCTTGCTAAGCCACGCCCCCCATGTTGGGTGCGTTGTTGATCAGAAGGTTCCATATCCTGTTTGTGTTTGCTGAGTGATCGTGTGTTGAGAAACATGCATGCAATTGGGAGTTAACTTGTGGGTTTGCTATGGTGTGTGGTGTAGGATGGGAGTGTAGGTGTTGTTGGCACTTGTGTGGTGTTTGTTTGCTGGGAGGGGGTATTGATAGTATTTGTGTGCGGGTGTGGGTGGGTAGCTGCTGGACCAGCAGTGGGATACATGTGAAAGCTCCTACCATGGTGCAAGGTGTAGGGCGGCAGCAGTTGGGGTTAATGGAATCTGTGGTAAAGCGACCTAAGGTGTACTGCTGAGTATCGCTGGGCTGTGATAGGAGCAGGGTTCCTGGCCCTGGGTGCGGGAGGGCATTGGTGGGTGTGGGGGACACCAGACCCCGCTCCCTGAAAACACTATTATCTCCAGAGAACCCCGACCCAGCATCCATACTCAGCCCCCACTTACCTCTTTCATCACAGCAATGCGAGAGGCTCCCACAGCTCCTTTCCTGCAACATAGAAGAGGACAGGGTTAACGTCGTTGAGGCGGATCTACTGACGGAAGGAGGACACAGGTCTTCCCAAGCGAGCAGCCAATTACAGAGGGGAACGGAGAGTCGAGAGAGGACAAACTGAGTGGAGCAGAGGGGGCGGGACCCATAAGACGCCGGAGAGAACAGCGTGAGTCAAAGTCACGGTCTGGAGGAGGAGAGCGGGATCCGCTCCACTGGTTTAGTGGACGTTGGAGGCATTGCACAAGGAACTGAAGAAGACAGCACACCACCAGCTGCACAAGGACAAGAGACAGAGCGCGAGGACGACGAGACTCTGGAGACCTGCAGCGAGGAGTAGTGGTCACCCTGGGAAGCGTGACTCCCCCACCGCAATTCAGGAGAGTTGCGGCTTTCCTGGTACGTGTTCGGAAGGGTGGAGAGGTGTACGGGACAGTAATTGAGATACACATCTGGACTCCTAGATTCGTCTGTTGCCCATCCCTCACAAACTTGGTGTCAGAAGTGGGATCAGATAAGATGGAGGCAGTTGTACACAAAATGGCGGAGATCAGGACAGACTGGGAAAGATTATGGAGAAATTCCTGGCAGTGGCTGAGGAAGACAGGGAGAAGCTCCATAAAACCCTCATGGAACAAAGCCATACTCAAGAAGCTGTAATCGGGAAGGTGGCAGATGCCCTCAGCCAACAAAGGAACCAAGCAACGCTTCCCTCGGTAATAATGCAAAAGTATGTTGCTGGAGAAGACCCAGATTTCTTTTTTGCAACCTTTGAGAGGATGGTCAGGTCTGCAGCATGGCCTGCTGACAAGTGGGGACAGTATTTCGGACCGCTCCTTTCAGGTGACATCCAGGCTTCTTATCAACCCACCAATCCCCTTGGTCTCACGTCCTATGAAGAGATTAAAAGGAGCATTCTCGAAAGGATGGGAGTGGACGATGAGACCTACAGAATTCACCTGCAACAAATTAAAGAAGGGGCCCGAGAAATACCAAGAGCCTTATACTATTGTGTGAAAAACATGCCTCATAGGTGGTTGAGCAAACAAAACAGGTGATGGACCGAATGTGGATCAATGTCACACATTCGCCATTGTCTAACCCAGGGTGGTGTGGAGTGCAAAAAAACAATGGATTTGGGCCCAGATCTTTGGACTGGGGTGAGTGTGTGACATTGATCCACATTCGGTCCATCACCTGTTGTGTTTTCATAGGTGGTTGAGACATTCAATATCAACGAAAGAGGTGATAATAGAGAAAGTATATCTGGAACAGTATCTCTCTTCCTTGCACACCCCCATACAACGATGGGTCAGACAACATTCACAGTTAACTTTGGAGAGAGCAGTAGAAATAGCCAGTGCCTATTATCGAGCACAGGAAAAACAGAAGGATAGAGAAGTGGAAACATCCTGGAGGGATTTCAGCCAAAGGCCAAAATGTTTTAACCCAGAAAAGAACAGAAGCCTGGAACAGAGCCTCTCCCATGGAAACCCTAATGAAGTAGGTCCCCAGTTCTTAAAAAAAAGGGGTCTCTTATACCCGGAAGGAGGAAAGGCCCTTGACCCACAATTACTATTTCCTCGGTCCTTTTGGGAAAAGGTGCTGTTTAGCCCATAGTCATTTGCTAGGGGGTCATTTTTTGGGAGGGGGGAGACAGAAAAAGCCATACTGGAAAAATTCTATTGGCCAGGAATCTATGAACAAGTACGTAGATATTGTAGAGAGTGCCCAGTCTGTCAAAAGAATAGTATGACCACTCCTAGAGCCCCATTACAACATCTCCCCATAATAGGAGAACCCTTCTCAAGGGTGGGCATGGATATAATCAGTCCTTTTCTTTCCTCCCTCAGTAGATTTCGTTATGTCCTGGTCGACACCGCGACCTGATTCCCTGAAACGGTTGCCTTGAGGCAGCCCAACACTACTCAAATAGATAAAACTATGATTAACATCTTTTCCCGAGTAGGATTTCCGCAGAAAAATGTGACAGACCAAGGAACGCTATTTGTCTCCAAATTACTAAAACAAGTCAGTCAACTACCGAAGCTTAGACAGATAAGGACCTCAGCCTACCACCCAAAGACAAACGGGTTAGTGGAGAGATATAATGCTACCCTAAAAGTAACATTAAAAGAATTGTTAGAATTGGAAATGTGCAAGTGGGAAGATATGTTGCCCTTAGCTCTATTCACCATCCGGTGTAGACAGCAGAAAAGCACTGGGTATTCCCCATTTGAAATTGCTATATGGACGACAGCCACTTACCTTATTAGACATTGTTAGACCTGACATCATTGGCGTGAGTCTCGCTTCCATTTGGCGGATTGCCTCCTCTGTTTTGATATGTTTTTGCTGGATTCATGCTTTGGGCACTGTGCTACTGCTAATCAGTGCCACAGTGCAAGTGCTCCCCATGTTAAATTGAGATACTAATTGGATTCCATGATAGGGTTATTTGATTTATCTGTCAGCCCCTAGTACAGTGCACCATGTGTGCCCAGGGCTTGTAAGTCAAAATGCTGCTGGTGGGCTTGCAGCCCTGGTTGTGCCACCCACAGAAGCATGTCTCAGGCCTGCCATTGCAAGGCCTATGTGCAGTCTAGCACTGCCATGTCGACTTGGCCAAGTGCCCCCACTTTCCAGTCCATAAACCTTCCCTTTGCTTCATATTAGACACCCCTATGGTAGGCTCAAGGGCAGGGTGCATTGTAAGTATAAGGTAGAACATGCTCTGATGTGTGTAGCATGTTCTAATAGTGATATACAGTCATTTTCGTTTTTCACTATTGAAGGCTACTTGTTCTCCTATGCCAGAATGGGCAGTTAAGATTATTACATTCTTATAATCCTAGCTGACTCGATCTGGGGAAAGGAAAGACAGAACAAAAAAATCAGAGTGACCCCCTCCCTAAGGTCCTTCTTTAAAGTACAACAGCAAGTCCAAGCTCAGGGAAAGCAGGGTAACCATCCTACACTACAAGAAAAAGCAAATTTGTAGCATTTGGCGCGGACTTCACCATAAACACAAACTCCCTCCCCGGTGCAGAACATAACACCATAACAGCAGGTGATAATAGCTTGGATATGAACAAAGAGAAAGAGACAGCTACACATCCACAGGCGGAGATACCCGCAGGCCCCACTATGGCAAAATCTGCTGAATCTACAGCAGCACAACCAGTTAGCAACATGGTGGAAGAGCAACCTGCCCTAAGTCAAACAGATAAATTTATGGAAAAGATGCTGGGAGAAATGAGAGAAAAATTTGCAGTATCGGAGGCCAATCAAAGCAAGATCCAGGAAGTATGCGAGACGCTAGAATGCAAATTAAATGCGCTAGGAGAAAGAGTGACAGTGGTGGAAGCAGAAGTAGAAGCTCTGAGCAGAAAAGTGGAAACTACCCAAAAGGAAATCAGAACATTCAGAGACAGCGATAAAACCATGAAAGAGAAACTCGAATCGTTAGAAAACCAGGCAAGAAGAAACAATTTGAGAATCTTAAACGTTCCAGAGAATCTGGAAGGGTCGGCCACCAAAAAATTCAGTGTCACTCCTTGAAGAATACTTCCCCTGGGCCAAAGAGGCTCATCTGGTAGACGAAATACAGAGGGCACACCGCAACCCCTTTGGCAAAAATAAAGAGAGGAAAGCACCAAGGAAAATTTTAATTAATTTTAAAACATACACCCTGAAAGAAAGAATCTTAAGTGAGGCCTTAAGGAAAGGCAAGTTCAATAAGGACGACTGGTCTTTCAGAATCCGCTCAGATATGTCTAAAGCTACCCAGGACAGGCAGTGGGAATTGGGACAGCACATGCAATAACTAAAATGTCTTGGTCCTATAGTGCAGATGAAGTTCCCTGCAGCTCTGAGGATCATGTGGAGGAACAAAATGCACAACATCAGGGACCCTAAGGAGGTTGAAAATTTTCTGGAGCAAATTAAGGATCAATTGCGGACCGCAACATAAATAAGAAAGGTGAAGCATTCGAATAAGGCGAAGTATGGAGCTCAAAGAGGGCGAAGAATACCGCCCAAAAAGAAGGGAGGCTTTCTCTGGGTGGGTAACGATGAATTTCACAAAAAAGCACAAATACAAAATAAAAAGAGAACACGGGCGGGGAGCAAACTAGGGAAAAAAACAGAAAAAATGTCCTCACCAATGAAAACAATAGGAGTCTACGGGGCCTATAAACATGAACAAAGTCATGCACTTCCCAAAAATAACACAAGACAAACCCCAGAGAACTTATTATACTCTCTTGGAACGTCAATGGCTTTAGAACCATCAATAGAAGGAGGAGGATCCTTGAATATCTAAAATCAATAGATTGTGAGATCATCATACTGCAGGAGACACATCTTCTAAAACCGGAATGGGATCAAATAATGAAAAATCTCAGCTGGGTCGATGCCTATGTATGCACAAACCAAGAATGCAACATTAAGGGAATTGCAATAATTTTTTTTAAATCGCTCAAAGTCAAGATAGAACACATGGAAGTAGACAATAAAGGAAGATGGGCAATAACTAGAGTAAGAATATTTGATAATGTATTTACCGTAGCAGGTTATTACAGTCCAAATACAGACGACCCAACCCCCCTTCAAAAACTCTATACACAACTCCTATCAGCAACTTCCCCGATAATTTTAGGGGTGCCTATAACATAATCCTAGATCCTAAAGTGGATAGATCCCCTCCAGGAAGACATGCAAACCTGCCAAAAATGAGGGAGTGGTTAGGACACTACATATAAGATTTGGATCTGATGGATATGTGGAAAGAGAAAGGCGACAAAAGACAGGCCTTTACCTTTCACAATAAAAAATTAGGACACAAATCAAGAATTGACTACTTCTTAATAAATAGGAGTCTACTAGGAAATGTCAGGAGAATAGAGCATCTGCCGGCTCACCTGTCCGATCATTGTGCAGTCCAACTTACATGGCAAACGACAAAAAACAATTCACAAACCAGATGGACTGTTGATCGCACTATACTATTAGACCCACAGTTATTAGAAGAACTTAGGATAGAGTCAGACAATTTCTTGGAGAATAACAAAGTTGGGACCTCGAAACAAACCACCTGGGATACCTACAAGGTAGTAATCAGGGGGAAGTTGTCAAGCATGGGGCATGTAGATCAAAAGTTATGAAGCAAGAAATAAGAGACTTGGAGAACGATATAAAACAACTTGATATACAAATAGCAGCAGAGCATACAACAACCACTAAAGAAGAACTAGAAAAGGAAAGGCAAAAACAAAAACAAAAACTCACAAACATTCTTGAGAGTAAAGTGAGGAGAAAATGGGAAGCCAGCAAACTATCGAACCATGAATATGGAGAAGGATACAGCAAAATGCTGGCGTGGAAAATAAGGACTGACCAAACCAGAAACAAAGTATTCAGCATTCAACAGTATAATCAAATAGAACCAAGCTCTGAGGACACAATAATAATGCAGGAGTTCACAAATTTCTTCTCCAATCTTTATAATGAAGTAATGAATCCTTCTGAGGAACAGCTGGGAAATGATCTAGATCATCAGCCTCTTCCATCTTTATCGGAAGAAGAAAAAGAACTGAATGCAGAAATCACAATTGAAGAAGTAGGAGACGTGATAAGAGGGCTGAAAAGAAGGAAAGCAGCCGGCCAGGATGCCTTACCAAATGAGCTTCACAAATCTAAGGGAGTCCTTGGCTCCCCCAATAACGGAGTTACTAAACACAATCTACAGAGGTCACAATAAAATCCCTGACTCCTGGAACGATGGAACTATCAGTATCATTTTAAAACTGGGGAAAAATCCAACGATTTGTGAATCATACAGACTTATATCACTGTTGAATTGCGACTACAAAGTTTTTATGCAGATCATGTCAAAAAGACTAGCAACAGTAATGACAAATCTGATCAACCCAGACCAAAGGGGCTTCGTGAAAGGCAGACAAATACAAGAAATAACACACAAACTCTTTGTCGCAATAGACATAGCCATCTGTGAAAAAAAAACATTCACAATAATCACCTTCGATGCTGCCAAACCATTTGACAGAGTCAACTGGACATTCTTGAGCAGGGCCATCAGCAAATATAATCTGGGGGAGAGCTTTCTCGGTATGGTGGAGGAAATATGCAAAAAACTGAGAGCTAAGATCTTAATTAACGAGAACCTCACCGAAAATATTGCAATCAGAATAGGAACACGACAAGGATGTCCGCTATCTCCGTTACTTTTTAACCTTTACAGTGAGCCCCTAGCAAGCAAAACCATAGCTCAATAACGCCCTTTAAACACCATGGATGGACCAAAAAGGTTGCTCTATACGCGAACGACCTGATGGTGTTCACAGACAATTTCCAAGACTCTATTGCAGCAATAGAAGAAACTCTAACTAACTTTGGGAAAGTGTCAGGGTATCAGACCAATCAGGCAAAGACTGAGGTTATGAGCTGTAACACAAAATTCAACAACCCATACTCCAGAGATAAAATAAAATACTTGGGGATTAACCTAGTTAAAGACCTGGAAAAAGTGCCCCAGATAAACCTTAACAGAGTCACTGAAGAAACTAGAAAACTACTTAAAGTATGGGGTGGTCTGCCACTAAGCTTCTTGGGAAGATCCAATGTAATAAAAATGTCTGTCTTACCTAAATTTACCTACCTTTTCAACACTATACCTTTGGAATTTAAGAGGGATGCTCTAAAGAAAATCCAGGGGGAAATAACAAGTTTTATCTGGTCATCCAAAGGAACAAGAATCGCTTGGAGTAAATTAAGGAGAAAAAAAGAATAAGGGGGGATAGCGAGTCCTGACCTATTCGAATACTACAGAGCATTTCCTTTCAAAAACATGAGACCACTCTTGAAGAGCTGTCAATACTACCCTGAATTTCTACAATCAATGACAGGAAGAACAGATCACTTTCTATATAAATTTGGACACCCAAAATTTTTCAAAAAGATCAAACTAAAGATTCTTAACACCGCAGTAAAATTATGGTACCAAATAAGAAGCACGCTGAACATACCATATTATAGTACCCTGGCCCCCATATGGGAATCCCTGGGCACCCCAGTCTGCCTCAAGGATTGCATGGCTACCCCGTTGAAAGCTGCTGGTATTAAAGAGTGGGGCCAATTGATGATAGAGAACACCATTAACACCTGGGATCAACTGACCACAATCACTAATGCTTTGCTATCCAAATTTCAAATACTACCAACTCACTAGCTGGGCAAAATCACTTACAGAAAAGAAAAAGGGAAACGAAGAACTAGAGAAAGAGATGATGAAAGATTCACCCATCAAAAAAGAGATATCTCAATGGTACTGGGCCCTAATAACAGTCGGGGAAGAAGACTTCCTGATCCCAGAAACAATCTGGAGGAAAGATTTGCCAGCGCCGGACCTAAAAAATATATGGCGAAGATACTTGGAGAAGTGCTGGTCCATTGTAAAACCGGTCACCTTAAAAAGAAACACTTATTTACTATTCACAGGGCCTATTGGACCCCAAAAAGACTATCCAAGTTCAAGGGAGCCAGAATAAAGACCTGGCCTAAATGTGGAATAGAGAAGGCAAACGACATACACATGTTCCAGCAATGCCCCCACCTCGACTCCTTCTGGCATGAAGTTGGTAAGACGATAAGCATGGTATTGAGAAAACAACTGGATATAAGTATACATCTTATCTTTGGGATTGATAATACAAATGATATGGGTAAGTTAACAAAAAAACAGGAAAATCTGTTTGTGTTGATTTTATTGGCAAGGAGAGAGATATGCATAAACTGGGTAAGACCGACACCCCCTACACACGAGGAGTGGTTGAACTCGATTTTAAAAATAAACAAACTCGATAGGAAAGGAAAACCTAGTAAAAAATATAGTTTCTGAGAAATATAGGAAGATCACCACCTAACAAATACCTAATTTTCACTTGACTCCAAAATATTTAAAGTCCAATGATTACGCAATGACAATAATTCAGACGGGAAACATTCCCGCCGAGTAGCCAGGATGGGTAGCTTCCCCCCTTACGAATAAACAGAATTATTGATTATGGTAAAGGACAAAGGGGACCCTAACTGAAACAACCGCCAAAGGGAAACTCCCCACCCAGGATGACCTCTAAGGGGCAGTGCAGGCACAGATGTTGCAGAGACGGGCTCCCGACAACTCCTTATACATAAACTCGCAGAATAAGGATTTGAAAAAAAAAATCCTAGCTGACTCAGGGAACATGGTAGAAATTCGAATTTAGTATGCCTGAACTCAGAATAATAAAATACATATTTTAGTAAAGTTTATTTTAGTATTCTTTGTTTGCAAATACCACTTTTAGAAAGCAGGTATTTGCTTGCTAACCATTTGAGCCTGCCTCTGCTGGGTTGTGTATTCCTTGTCTGGGTTTGTGTGTGACAGGGCTGGGGGATTCCAGCAGACAGGCTGGGGCAGCCCGGTGGTGAATAGAGAGATCTGCATCTAGATGGGAGGGAGGAGTTGCACCTGGGACCTGAATAGGGCTGGGCCTTCCCTCTACAATGCTGGCTCCACCCCCTGTGGCTTGTCTGATGTCTCTGCCCTGCACTGTGAAAGGAGAGGAGGAATCATGTCAACAGAGTGCTCCAGAGCTGTATCTTCCCTCCCCTGTGCTGGCTCCACCTCCTGTGGGGCAGCTGATGTCTCTGCCCTGCACGGTGAAAGGAAGAAGAGAGTCCTATCAACAAAGTGCTCAGGAACTTATTTGAACTAGGCAGAGGCCTCTCTGTCTTTAGAGAACAAAGGATTTTGGGGTATAAATATTGGGACCCTGATCCCAAGAAATTAGATCACTTCTGGAACAAAAACTTTTCTTCCAAGGAGAAGAACCAAGGAAGCTGCAGGAGTTTGGACTGCCCCTCTGCCAGTGTGCTGTTTGCTGGGTTGGCCTGCAGTGGTTTCTTCATTGCCAAGGGAAAGGAGAAGGAACTTTGTAAGGACTTTAATCTATAGAATATTCTACAAGGGCTTGAACTGTGCTTGCCTCCTGCTGAAGTTTCAGGGACAAAAGACTTCACCTCCAGATCCCTCCTGAGTTTCCTTGCTGGGAATTCTAACTCCGGTCACTTGTGTGCCGCTGGGAGCTGGAAGCGCGACGCATCGAGAAGAAGCATGTTGCCGCCGCAGCTATCATCTTTTAAGTAACCTTAAGTGTAGTATTGTGGATTTTTATCATTTGTGGTCTTGTGTTTAAGTCTATATAAAGAATACTTATTTTTTATAAAAACCTGTGTTGTGTCCATCTGTAGTGTTATCACTGTATTACTGTGTATATTCTCAAATGCTTAACACACTGCCTCTGAGATAAGCCTGTTTGCTCGTGCCAAGCTACCAAGGGGTGAGCAGGGGTTATTAAGGAGTGTAATCCCCTTATCCTGACTTAGAAGTAAGGGTCCCTATTTGTACAAAGGTGAATACCATTGCCAACTAGAGATCCCCAGATCTAACAGACATGCTAAAGGAAGAGGGGTAGGAAGAGACAGAAAGGGGTAAGCCCCTGCCTGAGTATGTCCTTAACTTAAAACATCAGTTGGCCAAATCCGTGACATCATAAAGTCCCATTTAGAGCAAGCCCAAGCTGCTCAAAAGACCCAATATGACCAAAAGGCCAAAGAAAGAACCCTCGCAGTGAGTGATCTGGTCCTGCTTAAGATGACCACTTCTGAGCATAAGCTGCTAGGGCAGTGGCAAGGTCCATTCAGGGTGATAGAACAAGTAACCCCAGTTACCTACAGGCTCGAGATGGATCCAGAAAATAAAATGAACACTCAGATATTCCATATTAACATGTTAAAAAAGTTGGAGGGAGCCAAACCCGCTTTGTTAAGTGTCAATGAAAACCCTTCCCCTTTATATCTACAAAGTATAGATACCGACTTGCCAGACTACCAAAAACAAGAGGTAAATACTTTGTTACAACCCTTTTAGTCTGTGTTTTCTCTAACTCCTGGGAGGACCCCAGTTATAAAACACCCCATACCAACCCTTCCAGGGAAAAAGGTCAAACTCCTTCCCTTTCGGATACGTAAGTCCCGACGAGTGGCTGTCGAAAAGGAAATCCAACAGATGCTTGGGATGGGGATTACAGAACCCTCCTTCAGCGAATGGAACCCCCCCAATAGTCATCGTTCCCAAACCAGATGGGTCTATCAGATTTTCCATCAATTTCCTAGAGGTTAACAAAATATCACAATTTATCTCATTTCCACTTCCCCGAGTGGACGAAATGATTGAACGGCTGGGTGAGACACAGTATATCAGTACTTCAGACCTTTGTAAAGGGTATTTGCAAGTGCCGCTCAGAGACCAAGACAAGGAGTAGACAGCTTTTTCTATGCCAGGAGGGCTAAACCACTCACCCGTGTTACCCTTTGGTGTACACGGTGTCCCGGCAACCTTCCAGCGGGTTATGAATGCCATATTGAGACCATGCAGCACTTTTGCAGCCACCCATATAGATTTATTGTTATTCATAGTGCAACCTGGGAATAACACTTGGTACATCTGACGAAAGTTATTCAGGCACTAAAGGGAGGGGGTCTAACTATCAACCCAATCAAGAGTCGTATAGCCGCAAGGTCCGTAAACCATCTGGGATACCTCTTAGGGGAGGGATGTATAAAACCCCAAAAGGAAAAAGTTGCAGCCATATCCAACCTACCCTTCCACAAGACGAAAAAACACCTGAGAGCCTTTCTGGGAATCTTGGGGTATTATAGACGATTTATCCCAGACTTCTTGCAGATAGCTGCCCCTCTAACCGACTTGTTAAAGAAAGACCAGAAAACAGAGAAAGTACTTAAGAACCCATCATCTGTCACTCTGCACACCTTCCACCGGTTAAAACATGCCCTCACATCGGAACTGCTCCTTTTTAGCCCTAATTACACCACACTGTTCATTTTGCAAACTGACGCATCAGAACAGGGATTGGGGGGGTCCTCTCCCAAGAAGATGCACAAGGTCAGTAAAGACCAGTAATATACATCAGCCGTAAATTATTTCCACAAGAAAAAGACTACTCTGTGATTGAAAAAGAAGCTCTAACAATCAAGTGGGCTATTGAGTTTTCCTGGTACTATCTGGAGGGCAGATAGTTCATTCTATTTACTGACCATGCCCCATTAGAGCGGCTGTCTTATAACAACGACCACAATTACATGGGTGCTGCAATGGTTTTTAGCATGGCAGTCCTTCCGGTTCCATACCTGTCATAGAAAAGGAAGAAACCAGACTAATGCAGACTTTCTTTCTCGATATCCTATATAAGAAAATCTTGCAGGCAATTATCTCTAGAGAACCCCGACCCAACCTCCATAATCAGCCCCCACTAACCTCTTTCATCGCAGCACGGTGAGATGCTCCAACATCTCCTTTACTGCAACATAGAAGAGGACAGGGTTAAGTTTGTCGAGGGGGAGCCACTGATGGAAGGAGGAGGCTGCTCTTCCCAAGGGAGCAGCCAATTACGGAGGGGAGCGGAGAGTTCAAAATTTGTGAACATACGTGACAAGAATTTTCAATTCTATTAAGGACAAGGAGGCGAGGATTATGCTTTCTCATTTCTTTATTAGAAATGCTCAGCAGCCAATAGAAAAACAGTATATAGAAATAAAACTACAATACCCATGAACCACTGGGTATCACATGACATATCATAGAGTCACTGGTTTAAAAGGTGCCATAGAGAATACCACATCCTCTTTCTTTGGCGACTAAAACAGGTCAAGAAACAATAAACCAAACGGCAGTCCAAGAAGCAGATCCAGAAGGAAGGAACCAGACAACAGAATCCATGAAGAGAGGGAAAAACTGTATGCTTGCAGCCGTAGACAACTTGAAAGAGAAGACAACCGCCAGGCTGGATGACTCTTGGTGGACATCAACCTTTCATTTCGGATCAGATCCTTAAAAGAGACATAGAGCCGTAACATACACATCTAGAGCCAGAAACTCAATAGCAAAATAGGGAGGAGACCAGGAACAATAAATCAAAATACCATATGCAATCAGCAATAATCAACAACAAGATAAAATGTAAATGCAGAATATGGGTGGGATAATCCTCGCCTCCTTGTCCTTAATAGAATTAAAAATTCTTGTCAGGTATGTTTGCAAATTTTGAATTCTATGTCAGGACAGGAGGCTCCGATTATGCTTGTTCAAAGCTGATCCACACCAACAGAAGCAACATGTTCAATAGGTTTGTAATAAAAAGTTTTAAACACAGAGTCAGAAGACCAATCAGCGGCCTTCATAATGTCTAACAAAGTCACTCCCATGGAGAATGCTTTAGAAGCCATAGCCCCACGTGCTGAATGCGCACCAAAAGTCGAGACATCAATACCAGCCTCTGACATAAGCGATCTGAACCAGTGGGCCAATGTAGCTGGGGCGACAGGGCGAAAAGGCTTTTACAAAACAATCAACAATTGACCATGCATATTATGACGAAAAGGAGCAGTACTCACCTCGTAATCCTTAACACATTGAACCACGCAAAGTTTAGGATTATTGGGAAAAGAAGGATAGGTAACCGGAGATGTATTAGTTTTGGTACGTCTGGAAATAACAAAAGTAACACCCTCAGGTGTAAAACTGCGACCAGCTAGGTCTAGTGCCCGCACATCAGTCACACGTTTGCATGACATAAGGCATAATAACATAGTTAGTTTTGCTGATAATTGTTTGCAAGATAACAAGGAATTTGAAGGCCAGGCTCCCAAAAAACACAACACAATGGAAACATCCCACAGGGTCACGTATTTGGGACCAGGAGGCTTCGCCAGGCAAATGCCCTTAAGTAACTTGGAAATTAACGGATGCTCACCTGCAGGTTTGCCATCAATTTGGATATGACCAGCCGAAATGGCTGAACGGAAATTATTAACCGTCCGATAAGCCAGACCGGAAGAGTCAATAGAAGCTAGGAAATGAATGATTAAAGAGACATCCGCTGAAGCGGGATCCACTTCCCGTTGAAACACCAATAACACCATCATTTCCAAGACCCTGTGTAACGTTTGTGAGTGTTGGGTGACCAGGCCTCGCTGATGAATCTGGAAGCGTCTCGCGAAAGGCCTGGGTTTTGCCAGCGATCCCCGAAATTCGCCATGCCAGAAGGAGGAGATTGCCTGATTGGATCAGGGGATGCGGATTGCCGAGAGGATCCAACAGGAGATTCCACTTCTGGGGAAGTAGGAGCGGAACTCCACAACACATTTCCAGGAGTACTGGGAACCAAGCCTGAGCCCTCAAAGAGGAGTGATCAGAATCAGTTCTGACTGATAACGTTGTGTGCAAGCCAAAACCCTGGTAATCATCATAAACGGGGGAAAGGCGTAACACAGGAGCGGTGGCCAGGTCTGCAGAAATGCATTCGTGACCAGGGCTTCCGGGTCAGGTCCCCAGCTGTAAAACAGGGGAAGCTGAGAGTTGAGACGAGAGGCAAACAGGTCGATCCGACACTGGCCCCAAACCTGGAGGAGAGAACAGAATATGCGAGGATGAAGCCTTTAATCGCTGAAGTCCCGAAGGTGGCGCGAATTCCAGTCCGCAATCAGATTGTTGCGACCGGGAAGGTACTCAGCAATAACAGTGATCTCCCTCTGGAGACAAAAATGCCAGAAATCCTTGGCGATCTACGCCAATATCCTGGCCTTCCTTCCGCCCAGTTTGTTGACATAGCGAACCGCCGAAACATTGTCCATGCGGAGCAGAATGCAACAATTGGACTGGCGGGGAGAAAGACGACGGATCGCGAAGGACCCCGCTAGGAATTCCAGGCAAGTTATATGGAGAGACAACTCCTGTTGAGACCACCGACCCCCCGTCGACAACGGTCCGCACCGGGCTCCCCAGCCCCACAGGCTGGCGTCGGACTCTTTCACCACCTCCAGAGACTGTCCGAACAGGGCTCGCCCATTCCAGGCATCCATGTGGTCCAATGACCACTGCATCTCCCACCTCGCTTCCTCTGAAAGAGGGACCAGATCTGACTAGCGAAGGCCTTTCTGGAGAAGAAGGATATTCAAACGTTGAAGTGCCCGGTAGTGTAGAGGGCCCGGGAAAATCGCCTGAATCGAGGATGCCAACAGGCCGACTACTCGAGCTATAGATCTCAACGATACAAGCTGTTTGGAGAGTACAGAACTCAACTCTCTCTTGATGTAGCGAATCTTTTGATTGGGCAAGAGGAGCTGACAAGAAAGGGAATTGACTTGGAAGCCCAGAAACTCCATCACCTGAGAAGGAAGGAAGATAGACTTCTGAGGATTTACCAGAAATCCCAGAGACTGTAAGAGAGTGACAGACCACTCCAGATGCATCATGAGTGTGCGAGGACAATCCGCCATGATCAGAATGTCGTCCAGATATATAATTAGACAAACTCCCCGAGCATGCAAGGATTCCACGACGGGCCTCAGAAGCTTCGTGAAGCACCAAGGTGCTGATGAGAGGCCAAACGGGAGAACTTTGTATTCGTACCAACTCCCCTGCCACTGGAACTGCAGGAACCGACGATGCGGATTGTAAATCGGAATTGACAAATACGCATCTTTGAGATCGAGACGGACCATCCAGTCTCCTTTTCGAAGCAGATCTCGCAACAGATGGATGCCTTCCTTCTTGAAATGGCGATAAACCACCTCTCCGATGAAATCCTTCAGATTCAGCACTAATCTGGACCCGCCACCTTTCTTCTGAACCAGAAAAACTGTGCTCACAAACCCTTTGGGATGGTGGGTAGTCCGAAGAATCGCTCCATTTACTAGAAGGGAAGCTATCTCTGCCGAAATTAACTTTTGATCTTGAAGGGAGAAAACCAATGGGGTGGGAGGGTGGGATTGATGCAGGGGCTGGTAAAACTCTATCTTGTAACTTTGAACAGTTTCCAGTACCTAAGCATCGTTGGAGATCAGACGCCAATTGTGAAGAAAAAACTGGACCCTGTCCCCCAATACAACTTCCGAAGCTGGAATTAACCTCACCTGAAGTGTTGGAATAGTTATGTCCTCCTTGATTGCCGCTGAATCTTCCTTTCTTATACGGACCTCTGCCTTTGCGAGAGGGGTAGAAGTTTGAACGGTTGTTGTAACTGGCATCCTGTCCTCCGCCTCTATGGGACTGGAATCCCCGCTGGGAATTCTGTTGAGATCCCCGGCCGAACGAGCGTCCCCTGTGTCGCCCAGCCCTGGCAAAAACCGGTCAAAAGGCTCTTCGCAGAGAAGCTTGAGCCTTATCAAGCCCACTGAAGGTAGCCACAAACTTCGTAAGTTCCTTTAGGAAAGGTTGGCCAAAAAGAAGTCCCTTAGCCAAAGGACCGGACTCGGATAAAGACAGCTCCGCCAACTTTGGATCCAACTTTAGAAGGATGGAGCGGCGACGTTCACATAAAATTGCACAATTGGCATTGCCCAAATGGCACGCTGGGACCACTCTATCAAGTCATCTGGATCTACAAGACCCAAAGACTTTTTGGCTTGAAAATCCAGGTCCAAGATCTTAGTAAGAGGACCTAATAAATCCAGCACTTTATCCTGGCAGGAACACCATGCCCGGTCAATTCCTTTCTTTGGATCTTTAGCATATTTCTTAATGTAGGTGACCATGGTAGGGTCCACCTCCGGGGTTTCAGCCAAATTGTCAGCCAGATCAGGACGAGGGCACTCAGATCTTAGACGAGCCCTGACATCCTTTTCAAAGGGCCGACGAATATAGGGGTGAACATATTCTGCGACTGCCGGGGACGGTAGCCATGAAGACGAGTTGGGATGAATAATGTCCGAAGGCTCAAAATTGAGAAGGGGAGGATGCGTGGGAGCATCAACATAATGCTCCTTACAAGCTTTTTTGGAGGGTAGAGGATCAACCTGATCCGAGGATGAAGAGGAATGGATATCATCAGAGTCAGTATCGAGAACCTGGGACGTGGTAGCCTCCACTGAGGACCTGGCAGATGACTGTGCAGAAGACAAGGATTTCGCCAACTTTTGAAAATCTGACTTATGGGCGTTAGAGGGAGACTTGGACGAAACACGAGAAGTCGGTAACCAACCTTGTTGTTTGGCGTATTTGGACAAATGACACTTCAATGGAGTTATTGCCTGAACCAGCGCCTTATTAACTGACTGCTGGACTCCCTGATCCAGAGCCTCAACCAAATCCTGCTTCATAGAGCCAGAGGCGTCATCTTCATAGTAATAGTCATCCTCCTCATAATATTCTGCCATAGTTACACACAAAATGCAACAATAATGCCCACAGAGGAGACTGAAATGAAAGTGGCCAAAGGCACAATGCAGGGGAGTGGCCAAACCCAAAGCAAGCCAAATACACAGGCAGAACCTGTGAAACAAGTTCATTTCAAATGTGGAGAGAGGGCTTGCTTTTTAAAAGCCACTCTAGGCAAAGTCTATGATGATTATAAAGCCCAACTCAAGTAATATAGAAGAGTGGGCGTAAATTGGGGCAAGCTGCAGACTGTGGGCTTAATTAGACAAAAATGCCGTTCAAATCTGTGCTCCGGTGCCGGTAGAAGTGTGTAAACACCGGCTAAATGGCGTCCGTGCATGCGCGAAACAGCCGCCTCGCAGTCCAAAGTAGAGAAGCTCACGCGCATCATGTGCGAGCTCCCCTGCCTCAAAAACTCCTGCTCCACAACACAGAACGGTGCGGGCGTGTATTGCCTATACCAAGGAGGCAGCCCGCGCTCCCAAAGATGCTCCCCGAACGCGGAAGCGACCCGCAAAGGAAAAACAAACATAGCGGCAGAAGCAAGGCAAAGCAGATCTGCGGTCGAGCACTAACACAGAGCGAAGAACGCATGAAACACAGCAAGTACAATAAATGTATGCATTCCATGCAGTAAGCACATTGAAGAACAATATATAAGAAAGTGCACTTAATTGGCTGCGGAGCAGCAAAGAAAGAGGATGTGCTATTCTCTATGGCACCTTTTATACCAGTGACTCTATGATATGTCATGTGATGCCCAGTGGTTCATGGGTATTGTAGTTTTATTTCTATATACTGTTTTTCTATTGGCTGCTGAGCATTTCTAATAAAGAAATGAGAAAGCATAATCGGAGCCTCCTGTCCTGACATAGAATTGAGAGAGCACAAACGGTGAGGAGCAGAGGGGGTGGACCCGGAAGACGTCGGAGAGAAGAGCGTGAGTCAAAGTTGCGGTCTAGAGGAGAAGAGCGGGACCCGTTCCACTGGTTTAGTGGACGTTGGAGGCATCGCACAAGGAAATGAAGAAGACAGCCCACCACCAGCCGCACAGAGACAGGAGGCAGAACGTGAGGACAACGAGACTCCGGAGGCCTGGAGCGAGGAGTTGTGGTCGCCCTGGTACATGTTTGGAAGGGTGAGGAGGTGTACAGGACAGTATAAAAAAGAAAGGGGTGGAGAAATGTGACATGAGAGGATTGGGGAATGAAGAAGATAGTATTGTTGCTCTAATCACAAAGGAGCTGGTGTCCAGAGGTCGCAACCCGGCCCATTGAGTGTTTTATTTTTGTTTAGTTTCTTTCTGTTTGACAATTTGTTTACGCCGTTTGGTTTAGAGGACGTACCCTAGGGGAAACGAGGTCCGAGACGTGGGCTCGAAAGAGTGATCAAAAGCAAGAAGGGCACAGCTAATCCTGCACTGTTTAAGTTGAAGTAATTGCATGTGTTTACTTTCCCTTGTACCCTCTCAAATCACACCTTCTCACTTCCCAAAGTCCTAGTAGTGAAAGGAGGAGGCCTAACACTCAAAGAAGGACATAACCCCATTGAAGGGGGGGGGGGGAACCTGTTCTACCATATTCACCAAAAAGGAGTTCTCCCTAAAACCCTGGGTGTGGTTATGGTCTCTATCCCATAACAACCCAACATTTCCTAGACTGACTTACTCACCTTACTCTTCTTGTCTTCCTTCCTTGCGAACCAGGGACGACCCGCCACGGAAACCTTAACCTAAAACAAACAGAAGAAGTAGAAGATTACCAGTGAAAGAAAAGAGAGATTCAGAGTTTACAACACTTTCAACCATTCCCAGCCCCTTCCTATTTTCCCTCAATTGGTTTCATAGTTGTTGTTACAGACTTTCTGTCAAATAAAGACCAAAATTGAGAAACATATCTGGCCTCCTAGATTCGTCTATTGCCCATCCCGCACAATGGGCTTACCTTGCGCGTCCGCACACTGCACTTCCTTGATGTAGCTGTCATCAAGTAGGTGGTGGGAGGAGAGAGGAGTACTGGGTGCCATGATGTAATTTCCTTTGCTGATGGGAAATTAAATCTTTTTGCTTGTCTTCTTCTTTTAAATACAGTTTTGTCAGGAAAACCAGTAATCTCAGTTCCTGTCCAGATGGATGATGGGAAATTCAGTTATGTCACTTCCTGTGCAGGTGGATGATGGGAGATCCAGTGATGTCACTTCCTGTGCAGATAGGTGATGGGAAATGGATGAAGTATTTTTTTATCTGCAAATAGGATTTGGGGAAGATGGGTCGGAAACACAAATGTTTCGTTTAGAAATAACTTGAGTCACTCAAATTGATCTCAACTTGACAAAACTGTTTCCATACAAAACATACATCGATTTTTTGTATCTGTTCGACACTTTGTAATAACACAATAAACATATTTAGACAGGTATTAGCCATGCCCAGCACTGTGCTGCTATGGGCTAACCTCACACTAAATAAGTACAAGCAATGCAATAAATAACAACCTAGAATTGAGTGCATCTTTGCTAATATATATGTGGAAAGAACACAGTGGATATTATTTCATAAACACTGGAAAGCTTGAGCTTAAATGTTAAATATCGGAGAGGCTAATATTACATAAAGAAAAGCCAGTGTTCTGCAGGAAGCAAGTCAGCAACCGCTGTGTGTGTAAACTAAGCTGAAAAGCAACACTGGCCTGTTCAGAGCTCTTCTTATTGTGGTCCCCTTTTTGTGCTCAACAGCTAAGGTATGATGCAGTTGCAAAGCACACAATGGTCACTGTCACACGGTGTTTGAGGGTTCCGGGTCAAGCAGGGGCCACAGGGGTGGTTGAGATAACTTACCTGTGATGTCCTGGGGTCCGTCCTACTATGGCTCTGCAAACTGGACCAAATACGCCTTCAGCACTTATCGCTTCGTGGTAGATATGGTGAGCACTCATATGAATCTCAGGGATGTAGTGTGGAATTGCCCAAGCTCAGTAATCACACAACAACATAATAAAATGTTCAACCCACTTCCTTATTTACAAGAAAAAAATTACTCTAAGGCACACTAGAGCGGAATTCTGCACACAAATATAGCCAAAAATCAATTTAATGTACTAGTGCTGTTAGCAGTAATGCGCCTCTATCTGCTTTCTCCACTGAGTCCTCCTATTTTGGTCGAGGCAGTTTCTCCTCCCTTTTGGTATTGGGTGTGATTGTCACTCAGGTACAGATCCTAGGGTGTTTATGCTGAGTCCCCATCTCAGTCCAGTCTTTCATAGTTTCTTACCACTAGTGGTGCTTCAATCTTTAACATAGCCCAAAGGCTTCCTTCTCAGCACGTTTGCTTTCCCTCTTTATTCTGAGAGGGGCCCAGTCGTCAGCAACTCAATCAGTGAATTCTGCCCTGGTTTATGCTTGGCAGGTGCCATGTTTGCTGGCCTCATTCGACTCGGTCTCTGGTGCTCTAGCAGAAGGGAGCGATGCAGTGATAGCAGCCCCCCCCCACTGACAAAAGGCAACATTGGTTTATGTGAAGCTTACAAAAGTGTGAATCTTCTGCCTAGATCAGGAGGGTTTGCAAGTATGCTCGAAATGTGCTCAAATGTACTCATGATAGACCTGCTTAACATATATGTGAGGGCTTAAGATCTGATGTCACTTCTTGTCATGCCACTTCCTATGATGTCACGCGCTGTGATGTCACGAGCTGCGATGTCACGCGCCCTGATGCCTCTTGCACACTGATTAATTAGGTTAGTCCCCCCACTTCTTTTTGTAGGACTTGTGCCTTGGTCCTAGCCTATTCTCTAGGCCAGGGACGGGTCGGTGTCCCCTAGTGGTGCTGCCATGCACCGGCTGATTTCCTGTTGGAAATATGTCCACGCACCTCCCTTCAACAGCGAATTTTTCAAGATCGTTTTAATTTTATTAGGCCACGTGTTAACTGCGATAAGACATGACAGATGCTTCACTGCTGTAAGAGTCTAATGCAATTGCCGTGTAAATGTCTCTTCACCTGTATTCCACCTCACGTACTTTCCTAATTATGGCATTACCCACAAGGGGATTCAGGAGCTTGGCGGCTTTAATCTAGTCAGAAATCACCACGCACGGCTGGAATCACGTTTACCTCTCAATCCACGGTGAGAATTATCCAGCCCTTTATTCAGTTCCTTTAGCCTCAGGCCGGAGTCACTAAAAGCCAATTTTTCTTCTTCAGTTCCCACCCACGGGATTTCAATTGTCAGTGTATTCTGTGATCAAAGGAATAATTATTATTGACCCGTTTAAATAATGCATTCCAATAAGCCGCTCTGTTTCCCAAAATAGCGCCTTAGGGGCAGGTAAAAAAAATGCAAGTGCTATGAGAATTCATTTAAATGATGCTGAGCCGGAGCTGCCCTATCATTTAGACTAAACCCTTTATTAAAAGCATTTAATAACACGAAGTAGGAATGCATATCAAATTCTTTCAAATGTTTCATTAATTTTGTAATCTTATAACTTCATCCCTTCTATTTTTCTGTCACTCAAAAGTTCCGAATGATTTCGAAAACTATATTTACGGGGAGGCTGGAGAAACAAAAGCCTTGAGGAGATCTTACTGGGTGTACACATAGGAATTCAGTGGAATGAAACTTTGTTTGAACTTGCAATGTATTACCCCGGTGGAACACTATTTGCTCCATTCTGAAAACAAAGACTGTAAAATGGGATTCTTCTACACCTGAGCAGAATTCGCTTGTTGGGTCCATAGGGAAAGTGTTCGAGGTTGCTGTAGCCTTATTCGAGAAATAGGCAGAAGCGTGCCGTGTAGGTGACAGCATAGGACATTGGCTATGCTGCGCAAAAACAGCCTGCTCTATAAATGCTACATACCTGGCGACACCAAAGGAATTCCTCCACTCGTCGAATGTCATTGTAATCATTAGAAACCGACACTGAAGTCCAAACGCATTCCTTTTTGGTGATCCCGAAGTACCAGGAGACCAGCTTGCCCTCTTCATGCAAGTGAACATTCATGGTTGGTTAGAAGCCAGTGCACCCGTTAAATGCTTTCTGAAGAGGTGGCTCGTGCAGATATTTGGTGTGAACTGCATATAGGCATCTACAAAGATTACAGAGTTCTCAAACATCATGTTGAATAGGTTGCTGCTTGTGGTCGAAGGATTTTTCATAGTAGCAGGTTTTGTGGTAGCTGGATCAGGCATTGTTGGAATGACAGCTGCACAAAGGGGGGATGCAGTAAGCAATTGAGCCTAGCTGGATCTTCAAATTCTGTGACACTTCTTATATTAATATGGACAGATATCAATGTTAGCTTGTAGCCATTGCTGCCTCTACAGTTGTGAACACAACAGAAGAACAAATATGTGAGGATAAGAACAGGAACAGTAGGAAGCAGTAGCCTTCTTAAGAGTTTTTGTTTCATGAAATCGGGCAGTTTTTCCTCCCACTGAGTCTAAGATGTGCCCTGTAGTGGTAAATCGACAGCAGGGCTTGGTTTGTAAGCTAAGAAGGAGGACACAACTTTCTAGTGTTCTGTCCTTCTTACCGCACATCCCACACAATCCAGGTCTGAGGCCCAGCATCGGAAACAATAAATCCCCCCAAGCACCCCTTATTGGGCTCCGAGGCGGTGCCGATTCTGACAGGCCTCGTGGGTTGTCTGCCTGGAAAGCAGAACTGTCTGCAGTCTGGCGGGCCGCGGCGCCTGAAGAACCAGAGGGGCTACAGAGCACCATGCAACGCCGCGCTCAGAGCCCCCTCCAACTCTCCAACTGTAACCACATCGACAGCCCAGCAGGCAAGAAGCCTTTGAACCACTCCAGCGGAGAGCGGCGATGAGGCACCAGTGGACCTTGAGCTGGCAACTGGGTGGAGCCTGGAGGCGAGCGCGACATTCGTCCCTTCCTGGTTGGAAGAGAGGGCTATTTTGTCCTTGGTGTATGCCGGAGGCTCCATCCGCTGACCTCCACACCATTTCCCAGACTGGGGTGAGCAGAGGGCGCGAACCGGAAGGTAGGAGCCCACCGGCCCTGCACACAGGACACTGCACCAACATGAACGGGAACCCCAACTGGGGAGACCTCCTGGTAGGCCTAGCCAAGGACTGGGGAGTGGGGAAGACCAGAGGGTGAAATGCATACCGCAACTTCAGTCACCCCCCGCCCAGAGACTCCACCAGAGTTAATATGACAGGAGGTCCCCGTGAGTCGAATTGTAGAACTTGTAGAAGTAATCACATCCGCGGGGTCACAGACCATTGACAAGGCGAGATACTTCAGGGATTTCTCAAATTCTACTTGTCCATATATCAGGCACCCCCACAGGCATCCATGGCTGAGGAAAATGCCTTCTTGTCAGGACTCACCCACCCAAGTATCATAAATGCGCCTGTCCCTGGATGCCAAGATCACAAAGGTGATATGAAACAGGCAATCCAGGAGCTCTCTAGGAACAGATCTATGGGCCTTGAAGGGCTGCTAACAGAATTCTATAATGCTTTTTCAACCAGCCTAGCACCCTGTCTTGTGGAGATGTTTAATGAAGCTCTCTATGAACTGGCAAGCTCCTCCCGCCCATCCGGGTTCTCTCTTATTCCTAATCCCCAAGTAGGATAGGAATCCCACCCATTTTGCCTATGGCCATCCTTGGGATAGACTACAAGATCCTGGGAAAGATTCTCTCCAGTAGATATGCACAGATACTTCCAGAACGTACGCAACCCAATCAGAACGCCTTCGTCCTAGGATGAAGCACATCGCAAAACATCAGGCGCCTATTTCACGTGCAAGATCAGGTACAGCAGCAGTTCCCTCGTGTGGCCTACCACGTAATAGACCTTGAGAAAGCTCCGCCCTGCTCTTTGCAATGGCCTTGGGACCACTTGCCTTCCGCCTGGAAGGGGAGGGTCAGGCGTGGGGTATACCCCTAGCAGATAGGACACACACAGTATCACTATATACAGACAATTTACTTTTATACCTGCAGGACATAGCGCCTGACCATTCCTCACTGCACAATTCACTGACTGAATTCCGTAGACCTACAGGGCTCCGGGTGAATTGGGCGAAATCGACCTTCCACCACAGGAGATATGCCTGGGTGACACACGACACGATGGTGTGGTGAAGGGGATCCGCTATCTGGGAATTTGTCTCTATCACACCCCGCTGGAACTATATGAAGGCAATTTTCGGGCCACCATGGCTGGCAGCAAATCTCAGGCACACTTCTGGAAGAATCTTCTCCTGGCTCCTATTGGTAAGATAGCACTAGCAAAATTGGTAATTCTCCACCATCTCCTATACTATTTCACAAACCTCCCTATAATCCTGCCGAAGACTTAATTTGGTAAGTTGGATTCTTTGCTCTGTGTCCTGATCTGGAGAGGCAAATGCCCCTGAAAAGCACTGAAAAAACTACAACTCCTGGTGAGCAGAGGAGGATCGAGTGCCCCCCTCCTTTGAGGCGTATTTTCTAGCAGCACAATTACAGTGGCTGTCACGTTGGACAACTGGGCGCTACATTGGAGAGACAAGCCTCGGACCAGGCTCTCTGTCCCTGTCCACAATATGGCCTTCTTCCCCCCCAAGATCTTACCCCTGTCTCCTGCAGGTTTTGGAACCCTGCGCCCATATGATCTGTTGACATCGTCTTATGCAAACACCCCTGGCACGCCCCCTCGTTGGTTTCCTCCGCTTTCAGGGGTTTTACATCTCTCAGGGAACTACGTGGTTGGAGAAAATAGTCCCTGATTACCATAGGGGAATCTGTTCGCCGAAGGACGCTTTCTCACCTTCAAACAACTTACCACAAACCACAGCAATTTCTCACCCACAGACAACTTCAATACACCTGCCAGATCCTCTGGGTCACAGTATATTCTGAGCCAGTTAGGCATTTGGTGCTGCAGACTACACTTAACATGGGAGAAGGGCACTACCTGATCACACACATATACAAGGCCATCCAAGAACTTACTGGACCCCCTCTAACAGTGAATTAGAATGTCCCCAGTCTGTCTCAGAAAACACCCGCTTTAAAAATATGCAGTTCTTCATGCTCCATTAGGCCCACCTGACCCCTGCACAACTAATTTGTTATTCCCTGAGGCACAACGCAGCTGCCTGTGTTGCCACACACAGGACGCAGCTCTGAACCATATGCTGTGGTCTTGTCCGGCACTGCAAAGATACTGACAATCGATACACACCACACTACTGGAGGTCACGGAACTACCTAATATTCATACATGGTAAGCATGCACAAGAAGCAGCATAGGGTGTGTACTCACTTCGCAGCGCTGCTGCTACTCCTGGCCAAACATGAACTCGCACTCCAGTGGAGCTCCACGGTGGAGGCACCAGTAGCGGTTTGGCATGCAGCGATGCAAAAGTGGGAGATAGAGTGGAAGAGGAGGCCCTCTTCTACCAGGAGGCTTGCCACCTGCAACCCTTTTCGCCCACTTTCTGTAGCATGTGGGAAATGCCCTCGTGAATTGCACCGGTAGCCCCTCATATTTTGTCTGGACTGCCACAGCCACAGAGCACCACATCCTGCACCTCCACTCTCTGGCCCTATGTGCCCTTCTCAGAAGACCAGAGAGCCCCCACTGGGGCCCCTCGACCTGTGCACGCTTCCGGCCCAGGAACAATACCCCCACACACCAAAGTAGCCCCTGCCCAGATCACTCGCCCACCCACATTCAGGAGCCCCTCCCCACTATTGCAGGGTGATGGCGATGATGGCTGAGCGGGGATGAGACCGGGGCTGCGCGCCAGAGTAGGATTGGGAACAAAACAGGTGATGGACAGAATGTGGATCAATGTCACACATTCACCCCAGTCCAAAGATCTGGGCCCAAATCCATCGTTTTTTTGCACTCCACACCACCCTGGGTTAGACAATGGCGATATGCAAATCAGCTCTGACCCTGTGCCCCATGGGAACAGTCCAGTCCGAACTACAAAAGCCATGTCCTTCCCAGAACGGAATCAAGCATCCGAGGACCGGACCGGTTTCGAGGTAACACCTCTCATCAGCCCGGCTAGCTTGACTCCAGTGGTGTGGAGTGCCTGGGACCCACGTCTGAGCATCCCCAGCGCACTTATGGCGGTATTGCAAACAAAACAGGTGATGGACAGAATGTGGATCAATGTCACACATTCACCCCAGTCCAAAGATCTGGGCCCAAATCCATCGTTTTTTTGCACTCCACACCACCCTGGGTTAGACAATGGCGATGTACAAATCAGCTCTGACCCTGTGCCCCATGGGAACAGTCCAGTCCGAACTACAAAAGCCATGTCCTTCCCAGAACGGAATCAAGCATCCGAGGACCGGACCGGTTTCGAGGTAACACCTCTCATCAGCCCGGCTAGCTTGACTCCAGTGGTGTGGAGTGCCTAGGTACCACGTCTGAGCATCCCCAGCGCACTTATGGCGGTATTGCAAACAAAACAGGTGATGGACAGAATGTGGATCAATGTCACACATTCACCCCAGTCCAAAGATCTGGGCCCAAATCCATCGTTTTTTTGCACTCCACACCACCCTGGGTTAGACAATGGCGATATGCAAATCAGCTCTGACCCTGTGCCCCATGGGAACAGTCCAGTCCGAACTACAAAAGCCATGTCCTTCCCAGAACGGAATCAAGCATCCGAGGACCGGACCGGTTTCGAGGTAACACCTCTCATCAGCCCGGCTAGCTTGACTCCAGTGGTGTGGAGTGCCTGGGACCCACGTCTGAGCATCCCCAGCGCACTTATGACGGTATTGCAAACAAAACAGGTGATGGACAGAATGTGGATCAATGTCACACATTCACCCCAGTCCAAAGATCTGGGCCCAAATCCATCGGTTTTTTGCACTCCACACCACCCTGGGTTAGACAATGGCGATATGCAAATCAGCTCTGACCCTGTGCCCCATGGGAACAGTCCAGTCCGAACTACAAAAGCCATGTCCTTCCCAGAATTGAATCAAGCATGTACTGGGGTGAATGTAAGACATTGATCTACATTCTGTCCATCAAATTGTTTTTTGTAATTTTCTCCCTGAGTGTACTGGGGTAGCTCAGACGTGGGTCCCAGAGCCTCCACACCACTGGAGTCAAGCTAGCCGGGCTGATGAGAGGTGTTACCTCGAAACCGGTCCGGTCCTCGGATGCTTGATTCCGTTCTGGGAAGGACATGGCTTTTGTAGTTCGGACTGGACTGTTCCCATGGGGCACAGGGTCAGAGCTGATTTGCATAAAGCCATTATCTGACCCAGGGTGGTGTGGAGTGCAAAAAACGATGGATTTAGGCCCAGATCCTTGTACTGGGGTGAATGTATGACATTGATCTACATTCTGTCCATCAAATTGTTTTTTGTAATTTTCTCCCTGAGTGTACTGGGGTAGCTCAGACGTGGGTCCCAGAGCCTCCACACCACTGGAGTCAAGCTAGCCGGGCTGATGAGAGGTGTTACCTCGAAACCGGTCCGGTCCTCGGATGCTTGATTCCGGTCTGGGAAAGATATGGCTGTTGTAGTTCGGACTGGACTGTTCCCATGGGGCACAGGGTCAGAGCTGATTTGCATAAAGCCATTATTTGACCCAGGGTGGTGTGGAGTGCAAAAAACGATGGATTTAGGCCCAGATCCTTGTACTGGGGTGAATGTAAGACATTGATCTACATTCTGTCCATCAAATTGTTTTTTGTAATTTTCTCCTTGAGTGTACTGGGGTAGCTCAGACGTGGGTCCCAGACCCTCCACACCACTGGAGTCAAGCTAGCCGGGCTGATGAGAGGTGTTACCTCGAAACCGGTCCGGTCCTCGGATGCTTGATTCCGGTCTGGGAAAGATATGGCTGTTGTAGTTCGGACTGGACTGTTCCCATGGGGCACAGGGTCAGAGCTGATTTGCATAAAGCCATTATCTGACCCAGGGTGGTGTGGAGTGCAAAAAACGATGGATTTAGGCCCAGATCCTTGTACTGGGGTGAATGTAAGACATTGATCTACATTCTGTCCATCAAATTGTTTTTTGTAATTTTCTCCCTGAGTGTACTGGGGTAGCTCAGACGTGGGTCCCAGAGCCTCCACACCACTGGAGTCAAGCTAGCCGGGCTGATGAGAGGTGTTACCTCGAAACCGGTCCGGTCCTCGGATGCTTGATTCCGGTCTGGGAAAGATATGGCTGTTGTAGTTCGGACTGGACTGTTCCCATGGGGCACAGGGTCAGAGCTGATTTGCATAAAGCCATTATCTGACCCAGGGTGGTGTGGAGTGCAAAAAACGATGGATTTAGGCCCAGATCCTTGTACTGGGGTGAATGTAAGACATTGATCTACATTCTGTCCATCAAATTGTTTTTTGTAATTTTCTCCCTGAGTGTACTGGGGTAGCTCAGACGTGGGTCCCAGAGCCTCCACACCACTGGATTCAAGCTATCCGGGCTGATGAGAGGTGTTACCTCGAAACCGGTCCGGTCCTCGGATGCTTGATTCCGGTCTGGGAAAGATATGGCTGTTGTAGTTCGGACTGGACTGTTCCCATGGGGCACAGGGTCAGAGCTGATTTGCATAAAGCCATTATCTGACCCAGGGTGGTGTGGAGTGCAAAAAACGATGGATTTAGACCCAGATCTTTGTACTGGGGTGAATGTAAGACATTGATCTACATTCTGTCCATCAAAATGTTTTTTGTAATTTTCTCCCTGAGTGTACTGGGGTAGCTCAGACGTGGGTCCCAGAGCCTCCACACCACTGGAGTCAAGCTAGCCGGGCTGATGAGAGGTGTTACCTCGAAACCGGTCCGGTCCTCGGATGCTTGATTCCGGTCTGGGAAAGATATGGCTGTTGTAGTTCGGACTGGACTGTTCCCATGGGGCACAGGGTCAGAGCTGATTTGCATAAAGCCATTATCTGACCCAGGGTGGTGTGGAGTGCAAAAAACGATGGATTTAGGCCCAGATCCTTGTACTGGGGTGAATGTAAGACATTGATCTACATTCTGTCCATCAAATTGTTTTTTGTAATTTTCTCCCTGAGTGTACCGGGGTAGCTCAGACGTGGGTCCCAGAGCCTCCACACCACTGGAGTCAAGCTAGCCGGGTTGATGAGAGGTGTTACCTCGAAACCGGTCCGGTCCTCGGATGCTTGATTCCGGTCTGGGAAAGATATGGCTGTTGTAGTTCGGACTGGACTGTTCCCATGGGGCACAGGGTCGGAGCTGATTTGCATAAAGCCATTATCTGACCCAGGGTGGTGTGGAGTGCAAAAAACGATGGATTTAGGCCCAGATCCTTGTACTGGGGTGAATGTATGACATTGATCTACATTCTGTCCATCAAATTGTTTTTTGTAATTTTCTCCCTGAGTGTACTGGGGTAGCTCAGACGTGGGTCCCAGAGCCTCCACACCACTGGAGTCAAGCTAGCCGGGCTGATGAGAGGTGTTACCTCGAAACCGGTCCGGTCCTCGGATGCTTGATTCCGGTCTGGGAAAGATATGGCTGTTGTAGTTCGGACTGGACTGTTCCCATGGGGCACAGGGTCAGAGCTGATTTGCATAAAGCCATTATTTGACCCAGGGTGGTGTGGAGTGCAAAAAACGATGGATTTAGGCCCAGATCCTTGTACTGGGGTGAATGTAAGACATTGATCTACATTCTGTCCATCAAATTGTTTTTTGTAATTTTCTCCCTGAGTGTACTGGGGTAGCTCAGACGTGGGTCCCAGAGCCTCCACACCACTGGAGTCAAGCTAGCTGGGCTGATGAGAGGTGTTACCTCGAAACCGGTCCGGTCCTCGTATGCTTGATTCCGGTCTGGGAAAGATATGGCTGTTGTAGTTCGGACTGGACTGTTCCCATGGGGCACAGGGTCAGAGCTGATTTGCATAAAGCCATTATCTGACCCAGGGTGGTGTGGAGTGCAAAAAACGATGGATTTAGACCCAGATCTTTGTACTGGGGTGAATGTAAGACATTGATCTACATTCTGTCCATCAAATTGTTTTTTGTAATTTTCTCCCTGAGTGTACTGGGGTAGCTCAGACGTGGGTCCCAGAGCCTCCACACCACTGGAGTCAAGCTAGCCGGGCTGATGAGAGGTGTTACCTCGAAACCGGTCCGGTCCTCGGATGCTTGATTCCGGTCTGGGAAAGATATGGCTGTTGTAGTTCGGACTGGACTGTTCCCATGGGGCACAGGGTCAGAGCTGATTTGCATAAAGCCATTATCTGACCCAGGGTGGTGTGGAGTGCAAAAAACGATGGATTTAGGCCCAGATCCTTGTACTGGGGTGAATGTAAGACATTGATCTACATTCTGTCCATCAAATTGTTTTTTGTAATTTTCTCCCTGAGTGTACTGGGGTAGCTCAGACGTGGGTCCCAGAGCCTCCACACCACTGGAGTCAAGCTAGCCGGGTTGATGAGAGGTGTTACCTCGAAACCGGTCCGGTCCTCGGATGCTTGATTCCGGTCTGGGAAAGATATGGCTGTTGTAGTTCGGACTGGACTGTTCCCATGGGGCACAGGGTCGGAGCTGATTTGCATAAAGCCATTATCTGACCCAGGGTGGTGTGGAGTGCAAAAAACGATGGATTTAGGCCCAGATCCTTGTACTGGGGTGAATGTATGACATTGATCTACATTCTGTCCATCAAATTGTTTTTTGTAATTTTCTCCCTGAGTGTACTGGGGTAGCTCAGACGTGGGTCCCAGAGCCTCCACACCACTGGAGTCAAGCTAGCCGGGCTGATGAGAGGTGTTACCTCGAAACCGGTCCGGTCCTCGGATGCTTGATTCCGGTCTGGGAAAGATATGGCTGTTGTAGTTCGGACTGGACTGTTCCCATGGGGCACAGGGTCAGAGCTGATTTGCATAAAGCCATTATTTGACCCAGGGTGGTGTGGAGTGCAAAAAACGATGGATTTAGGCCCAGATCCTTGTACTGGGGTGAATGTAAGACATTGATCTACATTCTGTCCATCAAATTGTTTTTTGTAATTTTCTCCCTGAGTGTACTGGGGTAGCTCAGACGTGGGTCCCAGAGCCTCCACACCACTGGAGTCAAGCTAGCTGGGCTGATGAGAGGTGTTACCTCGAAACCGGTCCGGTCCTCGGATGCTTGATTCCGGTCTGGGAAAGATATGGCTGTTGTAGTTCGGACTGGACTGTTCCCATGGGGCACAGGGTCAGAGCTGATTTGCATAAAGCCATTATCTGAGCCAGGGTGGTGTGGAGTGCAAAAAACGATGGATTTAGGCCCAGATCCTTGTACTAGGGTGAATGTAAGACATTGATCTACATTCTGTCCATCAAATTGTTTTTTGTAATTTTCTCCCTGAGTGTACTGGGGTAGCTCAGACGTGGGTCCCAGAGCCTCCACACCACTGGAGTCAAGCTAGCCGGGTTGATGAGAGGTGTTACCTCGAAAACGGTCCGGTCCTCGGATGCTTGATTCCGGTCTGGGAAAGATATGGCTGTTGTAGTTCGGACTGGACTGTTCCCATGGGGCACAGGGTCAGAGCTGATTTGCATAAAGCCATTATCTGACCCAGGGTGGTGTGGAGTGCAAAAAACGATGGATTTAGGCCCAGATCCTTGTACTGGGGTGAATGTAAGACATTGATCTACATTCTGTCCATCAAAATGTTTTTTTAATTTTCTCCCTGAGTGTACTGGGGTAGCTCAGACGTGGGTCCCAGAGCCTCCACACCACTGGAGTCAAGCTAGCCGGCAAGCTAGCCGGGCTGATGAGAGGTGTTACCTCGAAACCGGTCCGGTCCTCGGATGCTTGATTCCGGTCTGGGAAAGATATGGCTGTTGTAGTTCGGACTGGACTGTTCCCATGGGGCACAGGGTCAGAGCTGATTTGCATAAAGCCATTATCTGACCCAGGGTGGTGTGGAGTGCAAAAAACGATGGATTTAGGCCCAGATCTTTGTACTGGGGTGAATGTAAGACATTGATCTACATTCTGTCCATCAAAATGTTTTTTGTAATTTTCTCCCTGAGTGTACTGGGGTAGCTCAGACGTGGGTCCCAGAGCCTCCACACCACTGGAGTCAAGCTAGCCGGGCTGATGAGAGGTGTTACCTCGAAACCGGTCCGGTCCTCGGATGCTTGATTCCGGTCTGGGAAAGATATGGCTGTTGTAGTTCGGACTGGACTGTTCCCATGGGGCACAGGGTCAGAGCTGATTTGCATAAAGCCATTATCTGACCCAGGGTGGTGTGGAGTGCAAAAAACGATGGATTTAGGCCCAGATCCTTGTACTGGGGTGAATGTAAGAAATTGATCTACATTCTGTCCATCAAATTGTTTTTTGTAATTTTCTCCCTGAGTGTACTGGGGTAGCTCAGACGTGGGTCCCAGAGCCTCCACACCACTGGAGTCAAGCTAGCCGGGTTGATGAGAGGTGTTACCTCGAAACCGGTCCGGTCCTCGGATGCTTGATTCCGGTCTGGGAAAGATATGGCTGTTGTAGTTCGGACTGGACTGTTCCCATGGGGCTCAGGGTCAGAGCTGATTTGCATAAAGCCATTATCTGACCCAGGGTGGTGTGGAGTGCAAAAAACGATGGATTTAGGCCCAGATCCTTGTACTGGGGTGAATGTATGACATTGATCTACATTCTGTCCATCAAATTGTTTTTTGTAATTTTCTCCCTGAGTGTACTGGGGTAGCTCAGACATGGGTCCCAGAGCCTCCACACCACTGGAGTCAAGCTAGCCGGGCTGATGAGAGGTGTTACCTCGAAACCGGTCCGGTCCTCGGATGCTTGATTCCGGTCTGGGAAAGATATGGCTGTTGTAGTTCGGACTGGACTGTTCCCATGGGGCACAGGGTCAGAGCTGATTTGCATAAAGCCATTATTATTATTATTATTATAATTACATTTATTAAGCGCGCAGCTACCCGAAGGTTTCCCGGCGCTAAGGCAAACAGAGCGATATACAGGAAGAGAGGAGCGTCAGACCAGCAATTTAGGTATTAAAGAGCCAGGTCTTTGACTCCATTATCTGACCCAGGGTGGTGTGGAGTGCAAAAAACGATGGATTTAGGCCCAGATCCTTGTACTGGGGTGAATGTAAGACATTGATCTACATTCTGTCCATCAAATTGTTTTTTGTAATTTTCTCCCTGTGTGTACTGGGGTAGCTCAGACGTGGGTCCCAGAGCCTCCACACCACTGGAGTCAAGCTAGCCGGGTTGATGAGAGGTGTTACCTCGAAACCGGTCCGGTCCTCGGATGCTTGATTCCGGTCTGGGAAAGATATGGCTATTGTAGTTCGGACTGGACTGTTCCCATGGGGCACAGGGTCAGAGCTGATTTGCATAAAGCCATTATCTGACCCAGGGTGGTGTGGAGTGCAAAAAACGATGGATTTAGGCCCAGATCCTTGTACTGGGGTGAATGTAAGACATTGATCTACATTCTGTCCATCAAATTGTTTTTTGTAATTTTCTCCCTGAGTGTACTGGGGTAGCTCAGATGTGGGTCCCAGAGCCTCCACACCACTGGAGTCAAGCTAGCCGGGCTGATGAGAGGTGTTACCTCGAAACCGGTCCGGTCCTCGGATGCTTGATTCCGGTCTGGGAAAGATATGGCTGTTGTAGTTCGGACTGGACTGTTCCCATGGGGCACAGGGTCAGAGCTGATTTGCATAAAGCCATTATTTGACCCAGGGTGGTGTGGAGTGCAAAAAACGATGGATTTAGGCCCAGATCCTTGTACTGGGGTGAATGTAAGACATTGATCTACATTCTGTCCATCAAATTGTTTTTTGTAATTTTCTCCCTGAGTGTACTGGGGTAGCTCAGACGTGGGTCCCAGAGCCTCCACACCACTGGAGTCAAGCTAGCCGGGCTGATGAGAGGTGTTACCTCAAACGGTCCGGTCCTCGGATGCTTGATTCCGGTCTGGGAAAGATATGGCTGTTGTAGTTCGGACTGGACTGTTCCCATGGGGCACAGGGTCAGAGCTGATTTGCATAAAGCCATTATCTGACCCAGGGTGGTGTGGAGTGCAAAAAACGATGGATTTAGGCCCAGATCCTTGTACTGGGGTGAATGTAAGACATTGATCTACATTCTGTCCATCAAAATGTTTTTTTAATTTTCTCCCTGAGTGTACTGGGGTAGCTCAGACGTGGGTCCCAGAGCCTCCACACCACTGGAGTCAAGCTAGCCGGGCTGATGAGAGGTGTTACCTCGAAACCGGTCCGGTCCTCGGATGCTTGATTCCGGTCTGGGAAAGATATGGCTGTTGTAGTTCGGACTGGACTGTTCCCATGGGGCACAGGGTCAGAGCTGATTTGCATAAAGCCATTATCTGACTCAGGGTGGTGTGGAGTGCAAAAAACGATGGATTTAGGCCCAGATCCTTTTACTGGGGTGAATGTAAGACATTGATCTACATTCTGTCCATCAAATTGTTTTTTGTAATTTTCTCCCTGAGTGTACTGGGGTAGCTCAGACGTGGGTCCCAGAGCCTCCACACCACTGGAGTCAAGCTAGCCGGGCTGATGAGAGGTGTTACCTCGAAACCGGTCCGGTCCTCGGATGCTTGATTCCGGTCTGGGAAAGATATGGCTGTTGTAGTTCGGACTGGACTGTTCCCATGGGGCACAGGGTCAGAGCTGATTTGCATAAAGCCATTATCTGACCCAGGGTGGTGTGGAGTGCAAAAAACGATGGATTTAGGCCCAGATCTTTGTACTGGGGTGAATGTAAGACATTGATCTACATTCTGTCCATCAAAATGTTTTTTGTAATTTTCTCCCTGAGTGTACTGGGGTAGCTCAGACGTGGGTCCCAGAGCCTCCACACCACTGGAGTCCAGCTAGCCGGGCTGGAAACCGGTCCGGTCCTCGGATGCTTGATTCCGGTCTGGGAAAGATATGGCTGTTGTAGTTCGGACTGGACTGTTCCCATGGGGCACAGGGTCAGAGCTGATTTGCATAAAGCCATTATCTGACCCAGGGTGGTGTGGAGTGCAAAAAACGATGGATTTAGGCCCAGATCCTTGTACTGGGGTGAATGTAAGACATTGATCTACATTCTGTCCATCAAATTGTTTTTTGTAATTTTCTCCCTGAGTGTACTGGGGTAGCTCAGACGTGGGTCCCAGAGCCTCCACACCACTGGAGTCAAGCTAGCCGGGTTGATGAGAGGTGTTACCTCGAAACCGGTCCGGTCCTCGGATGCTTGATTCCGGTCTGGGAAAGATATGGCTGTTGTAGTTCGGACTGGACTGTTCCCATGGGGCACAGGGTCAGAGCTGATTTGCATAAAGCCATTATCTGACCCAGGGTGGTGTGGAGTGCAAAAAACGATGGATTTAGGCCCAGATCCTTGTACTGGGGTGAATGTATGACATTGATCTACATTCTGTCCATCAAATTGTTTTTTGTAATTTTCTCCCTGAGTGTACTGGGGTAGCTCAGACGTGGGTCCCAGAGCCTCCACACCACTGGAGTCAAGCTAGCCGGGCTGATGAGAGGTGTTACCTCGAAACCGGTCCGGTCCTCGGATGCTTGATTCCGGTCTGGGAAAGATATGGCTGTTGTAGTTCGGACTGGACTGTTCCCATGGGGCACAGGGTCAGAGCTGATTTGCATAAAGCCATTATTTGACCCAGGGTGGTGTGGAGTGCAAAAAACGATGGATTTAGGCCCAGATCCTTGTACTGGGGTGAATGTAAGACATTGATCTACATTCTGTCCATCAAATTGTTTTTTGTAATTTTCTCCTTGAGTGTACTGGGGTAGCTCAGACGTGGGTCCCAGACCCTCCACACCACTGGAGTCAAGCTAGCCGGGCTGATGAGAGGTGTTACCTCGAAACCGGTCCGGTCCTCGGATGCTTGATTCCGGTCTGGGAAAGATATGGCTGTTGTAGTTCGGACTGGACTGTTCCCATGGGGCACAGGGTCAGAGCTGATTTGCATAAAGCCGTGATCTGACCCAGGGTGGTGTGGAGTGCAAAAAACGATGGATTTAGGCCCAGATCCTTGTACTGGGGTGAATGTAAGACATTGATCTACATTCTGTCCATCAAATTGTTTTTTGTAATTTTCTCCCTGAGTGTACTGGGGTAGCTCAGACGACGGTCCCAGAGCCTCCACACCACTGGAGTCAAGCTAGCCGGGCTGATGAGAGGTGTTACCTCGAAACCGGTCCGGTCCTCGGATGCTTGATTCCGGTCTGGGAAAGATATGGCTGTTGTAGTTCGGACTGGACTGTTCCCATGGGGCACAGGGTCAGAGCTGATTTGCATAAAGCCATTATTATTATTATTATTATTATAATTACATTTATTAAGCGCGCAGCTACCCGAAGGTTTCCCGGCGCTAAGGCAAACAGAGCGATATACAGGAAGAGAGGAGCGTCAGACCAGCAGTTTAGGTATTAAAGAGCCAGGTCTTTGACTCCATTATCTGACCCAGGGTGGTGTGGAGTGCAAAAAACGATGGATTTAGGCCCAGATCCTTGTACTGGGGTGAATGTAAGACATTGATCTACATTCTGTCCATCAAATTGTTTTTTGTAATTTTCTCCCTGAGTGTACTGGGGTAGCTCAGACGTGGGTCCCAGAGCCTCCACACCACTGGAGTCAAGCTAGCCGGGCTGATGAGAGGTGTTACCTCGAAACCGGTCCGGTCCTCGGATGCTTGATTCCGGTCTGGGAAAGATATGGCTGTTGTAGTTCGGACTGGACTGTTCCCATGGGGCACAGGGTCAGAGCTGATTTGCATAAAGCCATTATTATTATTATTATTATTATAATTACATTTATTAAGCGCGCAGCTACCCGAAGGTTTCCCGGCGCTAAGGCAAACAGAGCGATATACAGGAAGAGAGGAGCGTCAGACCAGCAGTTTAGGTATTAAAGAGCCAGGTCTTTGACTCCATTATCTGACCCAGGGTGGTGTGGAGTGCAAAAAACGATGGATTTAGGCCCAGATCCTTGTACTGGGGTGAATGTAAGACATTGATCTACATTCTGTCCATCAAATTGTTTTTTGTAATTTTCTCCCTGAGTGTACTGGGGTAGCTCAGACGTGAGTCCCAGAGCCTCCACACCACTGGAGTCAAGCTAGCCGGGCTGATGAGAGGTGTTAACTCGAAACCGGTCCGGTCCTCGGATGCTTGATTCCGGTCTGGGAAAGATATGGCTGTTGTAGTTCGGACTGGACTGTTCCCATGGGGCACAGGGTCAGAGCTGATTTGCATAAAGCCATTATCTGGCCCAGGGTGGTGTGGAGTGCAAAAAACGATGGATTTAGGCCCAGATCCTTGTACTGGGGTGAATGTAAGACAGTGATCTACATTCTGTCCATCAAATTATTTTGAGTGTACTGGGGTAGCTCAGACGTGGGTCCCAGAGCCTCCACACCACTGGAGTCAAGCTAGCCGGGCTGATGAGAGGTGTTACCTCGAAACCGGTCTGGTCCTCGGATGCTTGATTCCGGTCTGGGAAAGATATGGCTGTTGTAGTTCGGACTGGACTGTTCCCATGGGGCACAGGGTCAGAGCTGATTTGCATAAAGCCATTATCTGACCCAGGGTGGTGTGGAGTGCAAAAAACGATGGATTTAGGCCCAGATCCTTGTACTGGGGTGAATGTAAGACATTGATCTACATTCTGTCCATCAAATTGTTTTTTGTAATTTTCTCCCAGAGTAGGATTGGGATCACAATTAGGCCTGGACACTCCCAAAAAGTGTCCCGCATTCCCGGATCATTCATTTTTTTGTAGTTTTATGTAGTGTGTTAAACTCAATCAAAACACTTACAAAAATGCACATAAATCGATCGCCAGAGTACTTAATGTATACAGGTTATGGGGCGATGCCCCTTACAAGTAAGACAGAGCTATCTGCACCTGCACCTGCAACAGATTGGTAAGAGTGACCGAGTGCAGGAATAATAAGCTGTACCTGCCTCGGGCCTCAGTACTCACCACCATGAGACTAACCTTGCAGGAGTATATTTAGGATCGGGTGACAGGTCAAGTGCATACAGGCCCTGGAAGGTCGCATGGAGATTTGTGTGGGCTAACCCCGAGACACTGCAGCGCGTCCATTGGTATGATCCCTGACAATGAGAACTGATGGCGAACATGCCAGCTTGAAAAATAACATAGAGGAGTGACAAGGGAAGATAAGTACTTCAAATCCTGTCTACGACAAGTTAACTATAACAACACATCACACAATCCGTGGAGCAGGGAGGATCCCTGATCACCAGCCAGAGTCCAGGGAGCAATGTAGGAGGCTTAGTAAACTCAACCCCAGCAATAATGAAGGAAATCATCAGTCACTTGCAACCTTGGCAGGGAAGATTGGAGACTGTGGCTGTGCTAAGGAAGGAATTTAAGAACTTGAGTGACTGAGTCATGGAGACAGAATGAAATGTGGGGACTGACTACATTTATTGTGCTTATCTTTACATTCTGACTTCCTGAAGAGACAGTAGAAGCCACCTGAAAGAAGTAGGCTTAATACAGTGACAGTTTACTGAGAGCAAGAAACGAGGAAGCATATTTGGATATCACAATGCACTAGCATGAATTCTGGCTCCAATGGAGCGATGAACTGTTCCACACTTCTCCTTAATCTCAGACCACCATGCACCATTGGAGTAAGCAGATTTGCAGTAGACATGAGGAAGGGGGAATAACAGAGAAAACAAAGATACTGCTTATTACCAATGAAGGAAGTGACCTGATTAGGGTCACCCTGGTCACTCGCAACCACCTCTCAGCCTTCCATACAAATGAAGAGTCGATCAGACAGTAGAGAATACAAACCAAGTTATTTAATAGTATTGTGCTCAAGCAGAGTCTAGTCTGACTAGCCTCCTGAGATGCTACCGAGGGGACTGACCCTCATCAACATTACATCAGATGTTATACATTTCCAATGCCCAGCAAGACCCGCCCAAAACTGAAAATATCCAGTTGGAGCAGGTTAACAAAGGAGACACAGAAGATGAGCTACACTCCTGAGATTGTGTACATGTTATTTCAGCCTTACTGCCGGTGCCACCCCTGAGAGCATGAGAACAGGCCTATCTAACAAGGAAGGTATGCGAAGGCACATTCAAGTATTCATTGAGACAGCGAAACTCAGCCTTGGAGAAATACACAAAATATATCGAAGCTGCTTTCTGCTGAGGCAGACAAAATGAAACAGAAGCTAGTTTCGATCATCACACAAAATGGCGGCTAAATGCAAAATGGTGCTGCAAATGCTAACTTAAGCATAATGCTAATAAGAGGAGTTGATTGAAAGTATTTTCCAGTCCAACACCAAGGTCTCGTTACACTGCGGGGTACTAACATCTGCTAGGTTATAGAGTATAGCTAAACATAACATTGATATCTTTAATAACTTTTCAATCTGTATAACCATTCAACATTTGCTAATGCAAAGGCTATACCTCTCTGGGGTATTGGTAAATTCAGACATTCCCTGGATCGAAACATAATATCAAATTGATATTACTGAGGTTTTGCATAACCCTCACTTCCCTCTCTGATTTAGACAGCTACCTTCCATTTTATGAGTACAATCTGGTTCTCATATACATTTAATCTTGTTTTTTCTTAATCAGTTATATAAACAAACATTCATCAGGTATATTTATTTCTACTGGTACCAATTAATTAATTTCCTAAGCACTCCATTACTAAAAGTAGTATATGCATCATGAAATAGCACCGATTCTTCTCATAGTTTTAGAATTCAGAATGTGAAACAAAAATATAAGTTCTAAACTGGTTCATGGCAAGATTTGACCTAAAAATGAAAAGCATTTTGCCTGGCAGCGCCAACATGCTGAGAGTGCACCGCCACCCTTTCTTTCTCCAGTATGAGCAGAGCACTGATAAGTCGTTCGGAGTACTACAGTGGGTGAATGTGTGAGCATGAAAATAGGTGCCAGGCATCATGACATTCGAAGACTAGTTCAAGAAGTTGAACCATGTGAAAGATGAGCTACTACTGCCGTGCTTCTCAGTGGAAGAACCCCCTTCCCCTGGAGCCCCACCCATGACAATCTTTCAAGTACCGTGAATTAGAAAGACGGACATGATGATGCCAGCCATAAGAGTGGTAACAAACGCACAACTCACTGAGGTTCTTCATTTTTTCATATGACAGCAGAGCACACAGAGGTGATGGATGGGAAGAAAAAGGTATGGGGTCTTAACTTTCAAGTCTCGTTCTTGTTTGCCATTCACAAACAGATATTCATTCCTCCCTAAGACACCAGAAGCAGCTTGAGACTAGACAACAGCTGCAGCATCAAAATCTGTACCCCACACGGTTAGCCACACCATGCATAGCTGTGATACTGTTGTAAGCGATGGGGTCAACATGAATAATTGCCTAAAATGTTACTTGTAAAGAAAAACAACTTGAAGATGAGATGCGCAAGGTGACTACCAGTGATTTGGGGGACAGAGGAAGGTTGTTACTGTAATCCCAAGTAGTCCGGAATCCTGAGGCCTCTGGATCAAAAAGATAAACTCGTCCCATAAACTTTTGAAAGTCAGTTCATGAAATGAGGCTGCCCCGGCACACGCAGTGAGCCCACTCAACAGGGCGGCCACCTTAGTGCCACATTAGGCACATCCACTTGTCTAATTGTGGGGCCCCCGGGAGTCCCCAAAGTCCGGCTCAGATTCCGCGTCACTTCAGGCCCATTGGAGGGTTCGGGTGAGGTACTTATACCTGTCCCCGCCCATCAGTCTGTCCTTTTGGTTCCTCCTGGTGACACAATTTTGCTCCCTACTGCATACCCGCCATGTTGGCTAAGGTGCGTAGCCTGGGAAGGTACATGTTAACTTGTGTTGCTGGCAGAGTTACAGGGCGGTCCAGAGGCTGAATGGTACATAGGAGTACCCTCTAAAGGAGCACATTAGGGGTGCATATGCCAAACAACCCCAGGAGTATTTACAGCAGGACCTTGGAGGAAAACGATAGTGCCCTGCTAGTCCTTCGGTGGTTGTAAACCTGAGCAACCAGGGGCTTGCCTGGGCATGCTCCGTGTAGGAGAGTAGGGTCTGTTTCCTATGGTTACCCCCACTTTTCTGTTGTGCTTCACTGGTTTTTCGACTTTAGTATGGCTGTGGCCCTGCTAATCAGGCCCACAGCCTAGCTATTCTCTTGCTAAATTGATACCATGTACTTTAGGTACATACCAGATTGGTTACGGAGGCACCCTTGTACCTTAGGTACCCACGGCATAGGGACCCAAGAGGCCTGCCAGGGGCTGCAGCATGTATTGTGCCACCCCTGGTTAGCCTTCCAAACTGACACCACAGGTCTGTACTTACAGCCTGGGTAAGGTGGTGTAAGCACCTCTTACTTAGATATAGTATACCTATATCTACCTTATATATTGACAAATAGTAGCCTATAAGTCACTCCTATGGCAGGCCTTGACAATCCTGGAGGCAGAGTGCTTGGTTTTGTGTGAGAGGGTGCCCTAGCATGAGCTGAGCCCCTCTGCAGCTTTCGGATCCATCTCCTTATAGCTGTTCTAGGATATAGTCATACCATATACTCTTAAGTGCATTATAATCCCTGTGGTTAATGCTAACTTTGGTTTGGCTTTATCAAAACATGTCGTGTAAGGTGTCAAACACTTTGGAATACTACCCCATGCCAGTTCTGGCAGCGGGGGTAGCATTCCACCCTTCTAGAGGGAGAAGACATGTAGTTACTGGTAAACCCGGTTAAAGTTAAACAGAGTCCCAGCATCACAAAATGGATGCTGCTGCCACAGACACAAGTCTTCCCTCCTGCTGCTGGACAAAACTCCGGCAGGAGAGGCCTGGACAATAGGTTTTCTGTCCAGGGAGGTGCTGGTACCTCCCCAGACAGGCTTTAGTATATTGGGGCAGGGTGGGTTGCATTCAGTGAATGCTTTTCAGACACTGCCTGGGGCACACAAGGTGCTCCATGCATTTCCCAGTTCAAACCGGTTGCTGGGGTGCTCATCCCCATCTCTGGCGCGAAACTGGACAAAGGGGAAGGGGTGTAACCACCCCCTCCCCAGGTCCACCCATAGGAGGGACTTTAGAGTTAGTCCAACCCCTAAACTTACTATAAGTATAAAACCCCAGTCCCTAGGACTTTAGATTACCCTTGACAAAACTCTGCGACATATATCTTGGACCTTCGACATTCCATTTTGACTGGGAGACGGAAGAAATCTCCCTTGTGGTCAAGGAGTGACCACCCTGTTCAAACAGGCACCAACTGCATCTTTGCTGGTCTGCATTTTCGAGGCTCCCGCCGGATCCCGAAGAATCTGCGACACAGAACACGGACTTCCAGACATCTCTGACGCTGACCTGCGCTCCCAGCAAAGCTGAGACCTGTAGTGGACACGAGAGACGTGGGACCAGAACTCCTGGACATCCTGCATCTTTGTAACTGCACCTACTTCCCGAGGTATCCTGAAGTTGTGCATTGGGGTATTTGAAGCCCCTGCCTGAGCACCTTTTGCACCGAAGCTCAGAGGGCTACACTCCACGAGTGTCCCGTGGGCCAGCATTTCTGCTCGAGGCCCCTTTGCGGTTCCTAGTCCATTGGCTAGTGAGCCCCCACGAAGGGCCATCTTGGATTTAGTGAGCTTTCCTTGTTGCTCCAGACATGCTCCCACTCCTCTCCATAGGAGGAGTCCATGAGACCTTGCTGGTCTGCACCGAAGCCAATCTTGTCATCTTGCGTGGGTTGCTGTTGCCAAGGCTTATTGAGTCCAATCCGAATTCCGACACCGCAATCAACTAAATCCTTTGTGGGACAGCTCAAATGCAGCTCCTGGTTGTCGTCGACACGTCTGGTCCTCGTGGCTGAAGAGTCAAGCTTCACCTCTTTCACCTGAAATCACCCAACATTGGCTGGCATCTTCTCCTCGCCGTCCTGGTCACTGGCTAGTGACCCAGACTCTGTCTCCTCTGCTTTCAGGTTCTTCACATCTCCGATCCACCCTTGGATCCACTTTTCATCTGGTCGCCTGCAGCATTTCTTCGATGCTCTCCATTGGAATCGGCGACGAAACCTGACACCAAAAGACACCTATGCACCCTGCTTCCCTGGGTGAGGTAACACGAGTACTCTGGTGCTCCCGAGGGTCTTGACTCTCGAAGTGTCCTACTCTAAAAGGGTTCCATTGTAGTTCACCTAGAAGTGCCCTTAATCTTTAAAATTGTAACTTGTTCGTTCTCCATAGAAAGTCAATGATGATTCGGGGCTGTGTTTAGACACTGCAGCTGTCCCCCGTGGGCCTCCTGCATTCTAACCTTAGGTGGTTATAGGTAGCCCCAGCGGTTCTACAGGCCCTAGGCCTGCTTTCTAACTCTCACGTGGTTCTTATACCACTATTTTTGTATATGGTTTGTGAGGTCTCTAGGGCATAACGTATACTGTGCAACTTATCGTATGTTAATTAAGTTCCTTGTATTGTACTTTTACCTCTGACCTCATAAAGAGTTTAGAGGGGTTGTGTTTAGAATAAATACATATATATTTGATATATAGCTTGTGTGGTGTGCTTTCATTTGATCATTAAAGAGATTATAATTGGTAAAACAACTAGCTTGACTCGCCTCTAAGTCTTAGCCTGAAGGCTGCTCTCCACAGCTACCACTAGGATACCTTTCTATAAGGTTGACTTTACAACTTACCATCAATGAGGGTCGTTTGGACTGGTGCAAGGTGCCCACTAGAATAGTGGACATCATATACCAGGCCAACTTCTCACACTCCACCCCTAAAAAGGCGTTAGTAAAGGGATGGACTGGTGGTCCATGGTATCTAAGGGGGATAATACCCACAAAATGGTAGCGCCGATTTGGTTGGCCGCGGTGCAGTTGGATCATCAAGCGGGCAGCTTAGGTTAGTCACCGCTGCCTGCCCTAGGAACGCCCGTAAGTCAATCCACCATGTTGGCATATATTTCTTGTATGAAATAAACCTGCAGCAAAATGTTTTCCAACAAACATGTCCTGTGTTCGTTGTATTGCTGTGCATGCTATGTTCTTCTTGCGGGGGTGGGGGGGGGTTGCCTTTATCGTCACTATGTGTTGCCGGGTTGAAGTAATACCTTTACAGTTAAATTGAAAAGTGTTTACAAGTTGGATGGAAATGGTAAAAACTGAGTACAGGGATATGCTGACCAGGTTAAGAGTTGGAGACTTGTTCTGGACGTGTACAATTTTCTTTCAGCGGCCAATGCAGTCTGGTGCTTGAGAGGGGTCTCCCTGCGTTGGGCATGTTGTTTCCTGTTCTGTCTCTTGATATAGGTGGTGTTGCAGTGAGGTGATGCAGCCAAGGTGGATGGCATGTTGTATGCCATGGTGATTCTGCAACTGATGCCGGTCCCACGTTATCCTTGGTGGAACCACACAAAGTCTGACCTGGGAGTGGTGGCTGGTGTTTGGGCATCCTGGTCTATCCAATGGTGCCAGTTGGGTCCACCCTCAGAGGTAATGAAGTGGCCTCAGGACATGTGGCTCGGTTCTGCATGATTTGGCATGATGCCAGGGTCCCCCTTTTGCATGTAGCTCCAGGCCTGTACGATTGCTGTTCCTCTCCCCTCTGTCTTCACGCCTCACCTTTGTATTTGTGGGTGTGAGTTTTAATGAGGGTTGTGTTGTTGCCATTTGGACCTGCAGTGGTGGTGGTGTTGGGGTCACTCGTATAAAAATAAAAATTTTTACTTTTATTGTAAATCACTGCTGGAAATATGTGGTTATACAAAACTGCAGTTCAAAATTGAAGTTTGCATGGATTCCTAAATTAATTTCATTGTGATTTAAAAACTATGCCCAGTCACTCCTCTGTGCCCCAATACTCTTCGGGAGGATCCTCCATAGTTATGCAGGCTGAAGATTCAAGTCCTTTATTTATGTACTCTCAACTAAAAGTGATGTGTATCTCAAGCCAATATGATCCCAGCTGACTGTGAAATAAGCCCCCCTCCCCCTCACCCCACGTTCCCCAGTGACCACATTGAAACTTCAAGGGGTTACAAGACCCCAATTCTTCAGGGGCCTAAATATCATGAAGTTTATAATCTCAGAATCCTGAAAACGAAACAAAATACACTTTTAATATATCTAATACATTGGTTTCGCGGCAAACAAAAGAATACATGATATTCACTAAAACGTTCTCTAATAAACTAAAGCAAATATCTAAAACAAATCGCTGAACATTTTGGGGGTCAGAAAAAATGTAATGTTCCTTACCAATTCCATATTAAATATGTTAACTTGAACAGAAGAATATGTAAAAACTAATTGCGTGAGTTCCTACCAGTTTATAATCAAAATAGGTACCAACATATTGTACATAATACTTTTGGTGGGCATAGAATTTTAACACACCGGTACAAATGTTGATTGCCAGTGTACAGAGGGAAGAATGTTGGCAAACTATGATAATAGGCACTCAGAAAAAGGAAATTGCCCAGTGCATAATTTATATTTAAATAAGTTCCAGGGCTCTCGTCAGGAGGCCACTGTAGCTTGACAATTCAGATTGGGAGTCGGAGTCCCGCAGGGCTCTGTGCTGAGTCCGACTCTTTTTAACATCTTTATGACTCCATTGGCGGCACTGGCGGAGTCCTTGGGGGCCCAGATCGTATCCTATGCCGATGATACCCAGCTCCTCTTTACGTGTGGGAAAGGAGAGGAGTTTGACGGAGAGAGTATTCGTGAGTGCCTTGGGGCTGTTTTCAAATGGTTCCAGCTGAACAGCCTCAAATGCAACTCAGATAAGTCTGAGGTACTCTTCTTCGTTTGTACTTCTGATCCTGATTGGCAGGAATGGTGGCCGATGAATATGTTTCCTCCTGCACATTCCTCCCAGCAGGCAAAAAATCTGAGAATTAAGATCGACAATGGTCTGACGTTGAGATCACAGATCCTCGGTCTTACGGGAACATGTTTTGACCTCCTGAAGATGCTCCGGAAGTTTCTTCCTTTGCTTTCAGAAGAGCACAGGAGGATCACTGTGCAGGCCTTAATTGGCTACAGATTGGACTATTGCAACATCCTATATCTGGGCCTACCGGAGTATCTACTACAGCGCCTTCAGGTGGTGCAGAATTCGGCTGCTCGGGCTATCTCCGGCCTTCACAGGCGAGCCAGAGTGTCCGGCCTTCTGCAGTCGCTTCATTGGCTGCCTATCCGGAAGCGGATAGTTTTCAAGGCGTTGACGCTGGCTCATAAGGCTCTTTATGCCTCGGGCGCGAAATATCTGCAACGGAGGCTTACCTTTTATCGCCCGGCCCGATCTCTGCGATCCGAATCTCTCTTCCTTGCGGTGGTCCCTCGAGTAAAGAGGGCCCGCGTAGGGGGTCGCTCCTTCAAGCTGAAGGACATTGCAGCTTTGGAATGCTTTGCCATTGGCTCTACGTAGCACTTCCAATTTGCTGACCTTTAGGAAGGGCCTTAAAACTTGGCTCTTTGCCACTTAGCATGCTCCCTCCTTTGTTTTGTTGTTTTTCTTTTATCCCACTGTGTTATGTCTTTATGCTTACAAGCTGCCAATAAAAAGCGCCGGGACACTCCAATGGAGTAGCCGTGCGCTATAGAAATAAAAAATAACATAACATAACATAACATTATTCTAGAACCCCAAAGCTATATGAATGTCTTCGACTGCAGGCAAAAGTAATTTTTAATGTACATTGAATTAATAATTGACTATTGTTGTAGTCATCTGACACAGTGCCACTTTATGGCAGACTGTCAGAAGCGCTGGTGTTGACAATTAAAGGCCAGTGCTGAGTACTGAAAAGCACCGGTTCAAGTTAAGCCCTGAAATTAAAAATTCTAAATATTTATTCCACCCTTAACCTTAATATTTCTGTATGAGCTACAAAAGGAGATGGTGGATAGTGGTGATATGGGTCAGCTCTAATGCAGTTATCATTTTCAGGACACGTTCAAGATTACACCAACAATATTGTCAAAACAAAATGCTGGATAAATTCTTCAAGGTAGTGGACATTTGAGCACAGAAATATCAAGTAGGTGAGGCCTCTATGTTGTACTCACTAACTGAACACTTTCATTCACATCATGAAAACTTCATATTTTAAATATTGAGGCCTATAACATCCAAGGGCCCTAATCTTTCCACAGAGCATGTCTTAACAAAATGCCAGGCAAACCAGAAAGGATATTGCAGAGTACAAGCAGGTTGAACGGGTTGAGGGGAGTGTGAGTCCTTCAAAAACAACAGCGAGAATCCTTGTTAGGGTGAGTCACAAAAAGGCACTAACTTAACCTGTGCTTAAACCTCTGGTCGCTTAGCACAAAAGCAGTCAGGCTTAACCTTGAGGGAATGTGCAAAGTATTTATGCAGTACTGAAACTGTAATAAAGTGAAAAAACAACAATAGAAATTTTCCACATCAATTTAGAAAAATGGAGTATAATCTAATAAATTATTTTACATTAAAATGACTAAAGTAGAATCCGTGGAACTGGAGCTATGGATTTTTTATGGTTTAAATGAAATCAATAGCCTAAACTATCAAAGTGCCAAACACTGACCTCTGATCGCGTGATACTAGGGCAAAGGCGAAAGTTATGGCCGACCGTGATGGAGTGGTGGTCCGGGGGCAAGAAGTGGATTCAGCCCAGTCTTAACTTACCTTCAAACTTAGAAGAGATTTCAAGAAAAATGTCTGAGAAAGTAAAGTTCAATGGGGCAAGGCAGCTGGTGATGTCTGAGGAGGAGGGGTCATCGTCAGGAAGCTACTGGATGAAGTCCCAGTGAAGATTTCTACATTCGGACTTAGTCTCTTTTTTGGAAGTCGAAAACTGTCAACAGGATAAAGCTTCAGGCTGTAGCCGATGAGGGCACCACAAGACAGGATACCCTTCTGATGAAGAGCCGCTGAACAGGAGTTGCTGCTGCGGAGAATGTAACGGGAGCTACCGCAAAGTAAGGCTGACTGGTAATGCACCTTGGGCGTATCGCAGATAGGTCCCACTCGCCTCTCGGTTCACAGAGCACTTTTTGGCAGAAAAGTCCCTTAGTTCATTTTATTTCCACTTTCCTCACCAATCTACACCTTCATAAAAAAGACTTTCACCTTCAAGTGAACTTTATTAACAGCCAAACATGTAAAAGAACTCCGGCAAAGAGCCCCTTTCAGGGGCTTTCCAGGGCATTGCAGCGCTGGCCCAAATAGGAGCTGCCCTATGATGAAGCATGCCACCCATGTTCGTGGGTGAGGGCTCTTGCTCCGAAATTTTAATATTTTCACCAACCTGTATTTCTCCTAGAAACACTATTGAAGTTTGCCTGGAGTGTAAATAGGAACAGCATAGTCTGCCTGGTCAGCTCAATTAGCCAATGTTTTGGGGCTTAGGCTTGGACCTCTCCACAATCATTTCCAGTGTCTACCTTCCCCCTTTGTATATAGAACGGCAGATACCGTAGTGTTTGAGAGTTGTATGCTGTCCTTTGATTGCCTCTTTTGTACTTCCCTCCTCCTAAGTGATCTAGATGACACCCAAGAAAAACCAGATGAGCGGAGATCAATCAATCAATCAACAACAACAACATTTGTAGAACACACTAGTCACCCGTAAGGGTCTCAAAGCGCTGAGCCGGGGAGGGTGCAGCTACTGCTCGAACAGCCATGTCTTGAGGACTCTCCTGAAGGTCAGCAGGACCTGGGTTTGTCGCAGCTGTGTGGGGAGGGTGTTCCATGTCTTAGCGGTGAGGTAGGAGAAGGATCTTCTGCCGGTGGAGGTCCTGTGGATGCATGGGATGGTGGCAAGGGCGAGGTTGGCGGAGCGCAGCAGGCGGTTTGGGGTGTAGAAGGTGAGGTATGCTGGTCCGACGTTGTGTAGTGCTTTGTGGGCATAGGTGAGGAGCTTGAAGGTGATCCTCTTGTTGACTGGGAGCCAGTGCAGGTCTTTCAGGTGGGCAGTGATGTGGGTGTGGAGGGGTATGTCGAGGATGAGGCATGCGGAGGCGTTCTGTATGCTTTGGAGTCTCTTCTAGAGTTTGAACGTCGTTCCTCCATAGAGGGCGTTGCCGTAGTTCAGCCTGCTGATGATGAGGACGTGTGACCGTCCTTCTGATTCTGGTGGGGATCCATCTGTAGATCTTGCGGAGCACACGGAGGGTGTTGAAGTAGGAGGAGGAGTCTGTGTTGATTTGCTGGGTCATAGAGAGTGATGAGTCCAGGATCAACCCCAGGTTACGTGTGTGGTCGGTCGGAGTGGGTGCAGCTCCCAGGGCGGCTGGCCACCAGGAGTCGTCCCAGGTGGAAGAAGTAGATCTAAGGATGAGGATCTCTGTCATGTCCGAGTTAAGTTTCAGGTGGCTGGTCTGCATCCTGCTGGCGATGGTCTTCATTCCTTCGTGGAGGTTGGTTTTTGACGGTGGCGGGGTTTTTGATGAGTGAGAGGATCAGTTGAACGGGCAACCTGTACTGGCTCCCCGTCAACAAGAGGATCACCTTCAAACTCCCCAACGCTCACAAAGCACTCCACAAGGCCGGACCAACATACCTCAACAAACAACTCACCTTCTACACTCAGCTGTGCTCCGCTGACCTCGCCCTTGACACTGTTCTACGCATCCACCGAATGACCGCCAGTGGCAGATCCTTCTCCCACCTCGCTGCCACGACATGGAACATCCTCCCAACCCACCTGTGACAGACCCAGGACCTGCTGACCTTCAGGAGACTTCTCAAGACCTGGTTGTTCGAACAGTAGCAGCTCCTCTCTCCTCAGTAGTGTGCTCTACTGATACTGCAACACCCTCTCATAGAAAATAATGGAGATAGGAACTTAAACTAAAACCCCATGGGAAATAGTAAGCATATTAAATTAAATTAAAAAAAAAAATTCTGAAGGTTAAATTAAAATCAAATTTCTACCTAAAGTACAACAATTATTTAAGTAATATATAGTATTCTTTAAAATTAATTTAACTATATTTTATTAAAACAGCTACATGAATGTATAAAATCAAAAACATTGATTAAATATACTGTAATTCTATTTATTTTAACATTATTTCCTATGATGTTTTATTTTAAGTATTTACCTCCATTGTATCCTATAGGAGGGTGTTGCATTACCTGTGGTTTGCGTGTGTGCGTGGACTTATTTACTGATGTAGGCTGCAGAAACTTTAGAAGTGCAGTTTGTGAATAGCAATGGGCTTTCTCTACTGTGGTTAGGTGAATGTCCCTCCCTAAACCCCTCCTTAACCCTCTCTAAATCCTCCCTAAACGCCGCCTTATTCCTCTCTAAATTTAGTAATAAATATACCCCTTTTTCCAGTCCCCCCCCCCCCCCCCCCCCACCACATTTGCTATTAAGTAGTAAGCTTACGTGTGTGGGTCTCTTCCCTTAGAAAAAATAGGAGAGGTGAAGGTGGAGATTTACATTCATAAGTTTGTAAATAGCATTTTGTAGTACTATTGTAGTACTATTCAATGTACTGCAAAGTGTAATTTATGAATAGGCCTCATAGAATTTTCCATTTATATCTGTTCTTTTTTATTTTAACCATGGTGATCTTGATTTGATTATTATAAAGTTGAAGAGCATTGTGATTATGCAAAATATAGCACAAAATATATTATCTTTATAGGAGATAGTTTCAAATTTTGTGTCACTCTACCTTTTGTGATTCAGGATGTAAGACCTGTCAGTAAAAGGTTTTACTTTCATCTACATGAGTTTCGAGACATGTCTTATCAAGTAATGGCGTATTAGATAAATGCAATTTTAGATAGAAGTTAAATATTTCATAACACAGGAAGCCCACTTGGGCGGTATTTCTGAGCCTGTTTGAACGTTGCTGTTAGTACATAATAAATGCATATGAGATTTCAGACATGCTTTGTTCAATATAAGTAGATTAAAACTGATCTATAAGGTCACATGAGTCAAGTATTCCATAATACGACAATCACAATTCCGTGGTATTTTTCCCAATAACAAGCTAGAGTCCTTTCTAAAAGGTGTTTGCCTAATGATAATTTCTGACTGTATTCTGATCCATGCCAATGAACACCTGTGAGAAGGTCCTCTCATTTATTTGTGACATAAAGTCTGTTGTCTATATCTGTGATTACAGTGCAGAGAATTATTTATATATCTCCCCCTATGGCGATTGCCACTAGGTAGTCTTTGTTGGGACCATGTTTCCATAAGAAAAACATTTTTGGTTTGCTAATAATTTTGGTACCATTTGCTGAATTTCACGAAACGTTCCAACAAAACAAATTTCACCCACCCCAGCTCTTTTCTGTAAAGTTTTGGCATGATCATTTAAGAGGGGTTGAGAAAAAGGGAGGGGGGCACAAAACACTTTTCCTCAGTAGGCTCCTACCCAGAGATATCAGCACAAATACACAATACTTCAATTGCAATAAGGTAAGAAGCACAAAATATAGTGATCTCCAGGAGGAGACCACCCATATATTAAGGAAATGCAGGAGAGGAGGGGGCTTGGACCAGAAGAACCAGAGGAGCGAGGGGCATAAGGAACCACCCAAGGTAAGTACCCAGGAACCCCACAGAGGCTGTGTGGAGAGTGGGAACATAGCTGCCGTCCAATATAAGTCAATGGAGAAGTTCCAGTTGCAGTTTTACAGAAGGAGGACACCTCCCAGAGGACCCCGAAGAATTTATTTGGAGAATGGAAGGTTGGAGAGCCACCCCACCTGTGGATGCCCCAGAGACAAGGTTACCTACACCAGGGAAGCCAGGCGCATTGGGGTGAACAGACGTCAGAAACCTCAGTAGACGACAATGGACGACTTGGAGAAAAGTACCTCTGGAGAAGAAGGTGAAGAAGTCCGGTGGAATCCAATGGTGAATTCTGGAAGAGAAGGACCTGCAAGCAGAGGGGACAGAGAAGAGCACTGCCAAATGATGTCGGACGGTTCAGTTGAGTTGACGGTGACCTTGTCGCTGCTGCTGTATTTACCAGGCAATGTTGAGGAAGAGCAGGAGCTGTGCACGAGCTGTCCCACATCGGATGTCGGTGACAAGTGGGTCGGTATCTGGTGGGAGCACCAACAAGCCTTGGTAACTGCAACTGGTGTGGATAACGAAGGAGGAGCGTTGGGACCAGCAAGGTTCAAGGGTCTCACCACAAGCAGGAGAGTTAGAACAGGCCACAAGCAAGCAGGGGTGCCCACTGGAACCAAAGACCACCCTCATGAAGACCCATATTTCAAAAGTACTGGAGTCACAAGAGGACTTTGAGCAGCTCACCAAGAAGGAAGGCCTACAGTGTAGAGGATGCAGTGAGGACGCTGGACTGGGCAGAAGATGCTGGAGCTTCTTGTAGCCTGAAGATCTCTGGAGTGCAGAGCCAGCAAGCCTTCACAACGGCAAGTCGATGCGTTGCATTGGGGTTTGGTCCCGGCAGTTCCGATGAGGGATACTGGCCTCAAAATTGCAGAGAGGACAGGTCAGGCCTGGAGGGTGTTGCAGAACCACCACCTGTGTTGCTGAGCCTTTCGAAGTCCATGGGACGTCAGGAGCAGCAGACAGGTCAGCTTTGTTGCAAGGCCTGCAGATGCAGGGGAGTGACTCCTTTACTCCAAGGGAGATTACTTGGGGGGTCCTTGATGGCCACAGATTCTGGAAAAAGTACAGACACAGAAAACGAAGAAGACTTGCAGAACAGCGAGACCAGGAGTAGCAGGAGTCTTCCTTGGTGCAGTCTTGGTTCCAGGCGCAGTCCAGCGAAGTCCAAGTGTCCAGAATGCCAAAGAGTGGTGTGGTTTCAGTCTTGAATTTTATCCTACAATGAATCTAAGGAACCATCCACAGGTAAGCCCTTAAGTAACCTAGGTAAAGGGTTGGAATGACTCAGGGGTCCCTCCTGAAGGAGGGAATGGACAGAGTGGAGGATACTCCCATATCCTTTGACCAGTTTCATGCCAGAGTGGGGGCCAAGGGCTCCCTGATCTGGCTCAAACTGGAGTATGCAAGGAGGGCACCAAATGTGCCCTTCAAAGCAGACTGGTGGTGCTGGCAACAACCCCTACCCCAGCCTAATACACTATGTCCTGTCTGGGAGGTGGTCCCACCTCCCTGTGACAGGAAGCCTATTGTTCTACCTTGCCCTGCTTCATCTTGGCTCAGGAATAGGAGGGCAGAATTGTGTCTGTGGTCGTCAGCAGCACTAGCTTGCTGTCAAATCCTGAAAGGCTATTACCGGTAGTGCAGGGGGTACCCTATGGGAACACTGCAGTACATGGGATTGTACTTTCAACACTGTAATCGGTGTTGAGGTAGGATTACAACATGTTTGATACCAAGTATGACCGGGTTTGGTGAAGCCACTATATAGTTAGACATCTTGTAATAACTGATATCCACTATATGCATTAAACTGGCTGACCCCACTTACAAAGCCTGGGCAATGGACTCCGGGATCGGTAGGTGTGTCCTGCTCATGCAGGGGCACCCTTACACTTCTAACCAAGCACCCTGCCCTCAGGACTGAAGAGCCTGCCATAGGGTGACTTATGGGTCTTAAGTGCAGTGGCCCCAGATATAAGGACACATATCTGTTGTGAGAGGTGCTAGCATCAGCTCACGCAGGCTGCAATGACAGGCTTGTACTAACAGTTTAAGTGGACTCCCATGGGTGGTACAATACATGCCGCAGCCCATGGGAAAGCCCTGGTGTACCTATGTCCTGGGTACCTCAGTCCCATATATTAGGGACTTACAAGGGTACAGCAGTAGTCAATAGTTGATGCACAGAAGTACTTACCATGGTCAATTTAGTGAGCAAGGACAGTGATTGGGGTCCTGATTAGCAGGGTCCAAGTCAAACTAGTTAAAAACATACTGACCCTCAGCAAAACGTGGGGGTAACTATAAAAGCAGATCCTACTTTCCTACATCCTCATTCATTTTCCGGAGGAATATTAGACACAGCTATAACCTAAACATATGACCGTAACTACATCAAATTTGGCTCATGGCAAGATCTTCAGAAAGTGTGCTTTTTGTGACTTGATGTAATTCTGTTCAGTGGTGTTTCGAGAAATGAAGGTTAAAAATATATACACATGTCATGCTGCGGAGGATCAATGCAGCCTACAGATCTAGAGACAAGATATGATTTGCTGCCACAACATCAACCAAGATGTGATGGCAGCCATTTTTTAACTCCAGGACTCAGTCACCTATCCTGAAAAAAAGATTGAAAAACGTTTAAAGGGACAGGGTAGGGATGCAACTCCCCTCCTCCCCTGAGTCTCATTGAGGCCCCGGGGGTCTCCTCCCCGAGGCTGTATTTAAAGTAATACGAAGGGGGTTAGTGGCCCCCTCCTTGAGCCATGCTATGAACCCAACTCCTGAGGATGGCTCCATGAGGGTGTCCCATGAACCCCATTCCCTGGGACACCGTCTTTTTGCCTGCCTACAAGAGTGCAGGTAGGTAAGTCTTTTGTGCTCCCCTCCCCCCAGCGGGAGCAGAAAGACCGCCAGGGAAACATCAAATTGCTCCCGTCCGCATAAGCAAAAAATAAAAACTGCTTCCACCGACTGGGATCAATGACGGCTCCTGCTATACCAGGGATGGGTGTTGACAGGGGGAGTCCTGGGGCTGCGGGAACTTTTAGAGGGTACTGCACAGAGTGGAGAAGCACCCCAGCAACATTGTTATGAAAAAACACAAAGTCTCCTTGGTCCTTGAATCCATGACTCAAGGAGAGCTTACTATTTCTTTTTTAAATAACTCCGAGCGCTAGAAATGTATGCTGTCCAGCTGGAGTGCAAGGCCCTCTTGTGGTGGCTACTATGGCTTGCACCTTATGGCCTCAACAGTGTTTAAAGAAGGACTCAAAGACATGTTAATGTTTTTTTATAAGGCTTTAAAAAATATATAACAATCACTTTTATTAAACATTGCAATGTGTGACTTACTATAATGTACATTTGTTTATAATTATTTGTTACTTTTTGACTTTGACTTTTTGACTAAGATAATAGGTCTGTTTTATATATGTTAATATGCAAACCATCATTTCCTTTGGTTTTTCTTTGTTCGCCATAAGTTGGCAGGGTATGCTCAGATGAGAGTCCCTTGCTCACGTTGCCACTGGATTCAAGCAAGCCGGGCTGAAGAAGGCTGAAATGCCAGAAACCGGTCCTCGGTAGCTTGTTTCCGGTCCAGGGAAGGCAGGGCTTGGCAGTTCATGCTGGACTGTTCCCATGAGGCACAGGGTCAGACTGGTTTGCATATGGCCATGTCTGAACTGGGGTGGCAGAGTGGGCTAAAGAACGGTGATGGATTAAACCCAGATCAGTTGACTGGGGGTGAGTGCTTGTATTGTCAATGCTCCGTCCATCATTTCCTTTGGTTTTTCTTTGTTCGCCATCATTTGGCAGGGTATGCTCAGATGTGACTCCCTTGCTCACTTTGCCACTGGATTCAAGCAAGCCAGGCTGAAGAAGGCTGAAATGCCAGAAACCGGTGCTCGGTAGCTTGTTTCCGGTCCAGGGAAGGCATGGCTTGGCAGTTCGGGCTGGACTGTTCCCATGAGGCACAGGGTCAGACTGATTTACATATGGCCATGTCTGAACTGGGGTGGCAGAGTGGGCTAAAGAATGGTGATGTATTAAACCCAGATCAGTTGACTGGGGGTGAGTGCTTGTATTGTCAACGCTCCGTCCATCATTTCCTTTGGTTTTTCTTTGTTCGCCATAAGTTGGCAGGGTATGCTTAGACGTGAGTTCCTTGATCACTTTGCCACTGAATTCAAGCAAGCCGGGCTGAAGAAGGCTGAAATGCCAGAAACCTGTCTTCTGTAGCTTGATTCCGGTCCAGGGAAGGCATGGCTTGGCAGTTCGGGCTGGACTGTTCCCATGAGGCACAGGGTCAGACTGATTTGCATATGGCCATATCTGAACTGGGGTGGCAGAGTGCGCTAAAGAACGGTGATGGATTAAACCCAGATCAGTTGACTGGAGTTGAGTGCTTGTATTGTCAACGCTCCGTCCATCATTTCCTTTGGTTTTTCTTTGTTTGCCATAAATTGGCAGGGTATGCTCAGACGTGAGTCCCTTGCTCACTTTGCCACTGGATTCAAGCAAGCCGGGCTGAAGAAGGCTGAAATGCCAGAAACCAGTCCTCTGTAGATTGTTTCCGGTCCAGGGAAGGCATGGCTTGGCAGTTCGGGCTGGACTGTTCCCATGAGGCACAGGGTCAGACTGATTTGCATATGGCCATGTCTGAACTGGGGTGGCAGAGTGGGCCAAAGAATGGTGATGGATTAAACCCAGATCAGTTGACTGTGGGTGAGTGCTTGTATTGTCAATGCTCCGTCCATCATTTCCTTTGGTTTTTCTTTGTTCGCCATAAGTTGGCAGGGTATGCTCAGACGTGACTCCCGTGCTCACTTTGCCACTGGATTCAAGCAAGCCAGGCTGAAGAAGGCTGAAATGCCAGAATCCGGTGCTCGGTAGCTTGTTTCCGGTCCAGGGAAGGCATGGCTTGGCAGTTCGGGCTGGACTGTTCCCATGAGGCACAGGGTCAGACTGATTTACATATGGCCATGTCTGAACTGGGGTGGCAGAGTGGGCTAAAGAACGATGATGGATTAAACCCAGATCTGTTGACTGGTTGTGAGTGCTTGTATTGTCAACGCTCCGTCCATCATTTCCTTTGGTTTTTCTTTGTTTGCCATAAGTTGGCAGGGTATGCTTAGACGTGAGTCCCTTGATCACTTTGCCACTGGATTCAAGCAAGCCGGGCTGAAGAAGGCTGAAATGCCAGAAACCGGTCTTCTGTAGCTTGTTTCCGGTCCAGGGAAGGCATGGCTTGGCAGTTCGGGCTGGACTGTTCCTATGAGGCACAGGGTCAGACTGATTTGCATATGGCCATGTCTGAACTGGGGTGGCAGAGTGGGCTAAAGAACGGTGATGGATTAAACCCAGATCAGTTGACTGGTTGTGAGTGCTTGTATTGTCAACGCTCCGTCCATCATTTCCTTTGGTTTTTCTTTGTTCGCCATAAGTTGGCAGGGTATGCTCAGACGTGAGTCCCTTGCTCACTTTGCCACTGGATTCAAGCAAGCCGGGTTGAAGAAGGCTGAAATGCCAGAAACCGGTCCTCTGTAGCTTGTTTCCGGTCCAGGGAAGGCATGGCTTGGCAGTTCGGACTGGACTGTTCCCATGAGGCACAGGGTCAGACTGATTTGCATACGGCCATGTCTGAACTGGGGTGGCAGAGTGGGCTAAAGAACGATGAGGGATTAAACCCAGATCAGTTGACTGGGGGTGAGTGCTTGTATTGTCAACGCTCCGTCCATCATTTCCGTTGGGTTTTTTCTATATGCAAACCTCTTCATAAAGCCAATTGGCCACTTTTTATATTTTGGTGTTCTGCCCATTTGACAAAGTCGGTAAATCTTCCTTACTGAAAATGATCCCCTTCCTATTGTAACATCAGAGAGTCAGCTGTGTAAGCTCGCTGTACTTTGGCCTGGTTCTGCGCCCAAACCCCTGCTGCACACAGCCAAAGGCTGTGCGTAGTTGGTGGTTGGGTGTATTGCTTGGCCTGTGGCCAGGCCCTGAACACAGGCCCATGCCATGCAAAGTGATGGACATCTTACTCTATGTTAAAACAAAATAGAAATTCACCGAAAAAAACAAAGGTTAATGTGACCTAATAGTTAGGTGAAAATGTTAGTTTAAACATACCATTTAAAACTAACAAAACCACTGAAATTCCCTGCTATGTGAACCTTTGATGGTCTGGTGTGAGGAGGAAGTGTCAGAATCACAGAAGCAGTTACAGTACATGGAACATGTGGTTATTTGGTTAAGATTAATGATGATCTTTTTATTATATGGAAATGTGATGGATTTAGAGCAAGCAAATTTATTGAATATTCATGAACTCAATTACGCCTATGCTCACCTGTGAATGACTTGGACCAAAGGTCTACTGCAGAAAAGGGGGAGTCAAGCGAAAGCTTAGACAGCCCACATCTCAGTCTTCACAGCTGCCTCATGTCCATAGCCCAAGGGTCATGCCCTACTGAATACAGGGCTTTTGGCTTCACCGGTTGGAAATTAAGCACTTTGAGGTGGCAACCTCAGTCCAGGCATCAACTATTGTATCCTGCTGCCAACATGCACAGCGGTGCAGGATCGTTGACATGTTCCTCTCATAATGCTAGGAAAGCGGACATTTGTAACGTTTTACTTAAACATTATAGCATACTACTGTGTTGTAACTCTTGTAAGCACGTTTCGAAAGATGTGCAAATTGGAACATGGTGGGTCGGTGTTTGGTGTGGACGTGCTCTACAGGAGCGCAATTCCGAAGCGCCAACGAACTGGATGAAGTTGTAACCTACCATTATACTGGTTTGCTGGTGACAAAGTTGTGTTTCCAGTTCAAAGTCCCTGTCTCGCTTTCAGGAGAGTAGATTAGTGAGTGGGATTCAGGGGGTGTGAGTCTTAGGTTTACCAAGAAGCACTACAGTGTACCCAACAAAAAAGATGCCACAGACATTCTTCTGTACTATCATAAATCCTACCCTGGAAAAGCGGTACGGAAACAGCACAGCTCAAGAAGATGTTTCTGCATCATATATGATGTAGAGAGATGCAGCATATTCACAGTGTCATCTTCAACATGCACAGAAAATGCGGAAAACAACGTATTCATGTTAAAGCTTTTTGTGCCTCCATAACTAGTGCAAGGTGTGTTGCTCAAGATACCCACATTTTCAATAAACTTCATGGTCTACTCTGCAACGTCTCGTGTATCTTCTTCTCCCTTGTCTCCAGGGCTTAGTTGTGTGCTTTAAACTTCAGCAGGGGTTTTCCTGCAGATCTGTGCACAAAACAAAATACACTTAGTACCGGTGCAACCAAACCCAAGCCAACTATTATTTTTTCTTTTTCAGTGTCCTAAGGATTATTGATGGTCATCCTGAACATCCACCACTGACAGGTAAAAACCACCTGAAAGCTAACAGACCTTTCCAGCCCGACAAAGCCTTTCAGAACGTGACTTTCAGCATGTATTAGAGGGGATAAACACCCCGCAAAACCCTCTGTAAAGCTACGCCCCTGTTCTCTTTATGCAGTTTTACAGCACACTTGACTGCAGGCAGTTAATTGGTTGAATTAGATACAGTTCGTGTGTGTTAGAAACATGAACGGATCTAACAATGGAAAGAGTCGAGAACAAGAGAGGCAAAATCGAGAAGACATTTACCATCTGAGCCTTACTGAGCTGCAGAAACCTTCATTGTGGACGCAACATTTGTTGATTAATCTCTCCCTTAATTATTAGGGTTCTTAATTAGAGTGGAAGAAAGCACAAATGAAAAAGACACCATTCTGTTTCAGCCTGTGAATGGGAGTGAAAATAATTATTTTATCCCTAATGGAGCGCGCAAAAAAATAGTCTCCGTGTATGTGGGGTGAGGAGCATCTTAAATTCTCCGAGTGCTAGCGCTGCCGCGGAAGTACCTCTCGCGCCTTAAAAATAAATTAGATATCCTATCCACCAATCAATGGAATCCCAAGAGTCCTGTTTGCAGCAGACCGAGCTGACGTCTCACCGCGGCGCGCGCTGCTGAGCGGAAATCCCAAGCGACCAATGGGAGGTTCATGAAATGCAGATGAGCGCGCGGTGAGCGGAGGCAGCCTGTCCCACCACCAGCGATCATTAGCTTCCATGTGCAGCATCGAGCTAGCCTCCAACACCTCACGGGGGCTCAGCCTTGAAACATTACAGCAGCCGTATATTTATTTTCAATGTTTCATGTATTAACAAACTTATAGGTCGAGGAGGGGTGGAATCATATCGGTTAACTATAAAAAGAAAACTCTTTCTTTCATAATAGTCTTCATGATAAAAATAATAACGAAGTTAAAAATATTACATACAAGCAGTGGTGCAAATGATATTTGCAAAACAATATTCAATTTGCCTACAAGCCATACTCAAAATAAAAGAGCCAGCACTTAGCTTTTGCTTTATGGAGAGATTCAACCGCCCAATTGCGGTAGTGTTCTACATTAACCCTTCTAAATGGGATCAAATACTCTCTCTGCATACATTGACAATATTGGAAGTCAGCAAAGTGTTCCGCGTCCATCCATACGCTGGCAGAGATGCACACACTGAACGCTGTAATACAATAATAATAAAAAACCTCAGGGGAGACTTGCAGAATACTGATTATGAGATGGAAACCTTGGACGTGACTTTGGGCCTGCGAAGAAATCGACTGTTACAGATCGTGCCAATTGCGCAAAGTAGACCTTGCAAATGTGCCTGATTTACTCACCTGATATCCACATTTGTAGGCCTTAACGCACAGATTGTTGTTGTCAATACTTTTTTGAGGCGCACAAAGTGAGCACAGTGACGGATCGTCCGCAATGGCAGAGGGGCATCACCCCAATACCTGGCACAAAGTCAGCAGATAAAAAGAAACCTATGCTCTAGCATCGTTTTATTTGTTGTTTGCTGGCTCTGAGCCAGCCTCCGCAGGGAGGGGCGGGGCATGGAAGGGTGGAGGAGGAGTGCTTGTGCACTCCCTAAGTGTGCATGTGTGGTTGGCCGGCCATCCAAAACACATTTGTAACAATGATGTCAAACTTTTAGAGGGTACATTTAAAAATTGTGTCTGACACAGGGAGTAATTAATTCAATTTGGGCTGTAACTGACTGCTTGTAGTAAATCAGGTTATTGTTTGATGTGGGCGGGGGGGGGGGGGTGGAAGCCCCACCCAGCAACACCCACAATCCTTGTCAGGGTGAACCACCAAAGTCACTAAATTAACCTGTGCTTAATCCTCTGGTAGATAGGCACCAAGCAGTCATGCTTAACTTGAAGGCAATATTCAAAGTATTTATGCAGCAGACAAACGGTAATGCAGTGAAAACACAACACAAGAAGCATCCCAACCCAATTTTGTAAAATAGATTACATTTTAATAAATATAATGATTCAATCAGTAGATCTGGAGATATATAATTTCAAGTTTTTCGGTAGATACGGCTCTTAAAAGCACACAGCGCCTCTCGCAGTCACCTAGTCGTGCTAGACCCGGGGGAATTCACTATTGCCACTACTGCCTGCATTAACAGCACCACCATTGCAAACTTACCAAATGGAAGCCAAAATTATTGGCTTTGCCAATGCTTGTTTATTTGTGTGTCATTTACTCATTTGGGGCTAGTGACAAAGGCATTTACATCAGCAAAAACACTTGAACTGTCTGTAACTTGCTAGAGCAGTGCTGGAAAATCCACTAATCAATTTCAATGTGCCGATTTATTTTGAGTAAAATGAATTTAATATTGTTTGTAAGTTGGGGCAGTGGAGCCCAGTTTAAACTAAAATTAATGAACAGGAATAAACTGAACCACTGTTAAAACCCAAGTGGACTACGTGATAACATCGAATCCAGCCTACCACACAATAACACTTGCTTATTGTGAGAAAAAACAATGCAAGATTGTTTTTTTGGCAGAACGCCCACCCTAATGCAGCAATTCAACAACCTGCATCAGAAAGCTTTATTGAGATAACCTTACCTCGCCATAAAGTAGTGCGTGCTGAACCAAAAGGCTATAATCCTATAAAGGTGCTCTGGGAATCCAAGCTTAACATGGAGGGTAGAAAGGGATCACAATCCAAATACTCTGACCATATATACGAAAGAGCATTGGGCAGGGGCATCTCATCCATTATGGCAGAAGAGCGTCGCCCCACTAGGTAGCAGCAGATGTAAACATATGAAAAGTAAAATGATAATAAACCAATTTTATTATCATTTTAAGTTTCTTCATGCCTTCTACCTTAGGACGGCCAATCCCGCATGCACACTTAGCATTTCTCCACCCTGCTGTGTTATACAGCCAGGTGGAGAAAAGACACAGGCTCCTAGGCACTTTTTGAGTGGCAAACCAGGTCGCTGAGACAAATCCCAGCACTCCTCTCATGCTGGGAATGTCATTTCCAGCATGAGAGCAGTCTCAGGATTGGCATCTGGGAGCCTGTGCAGTGTGCACCAGCCCTGAAGTCGAGTATCGGGAGAAAAGCATTGTGGCGACCGTAGCGGCAGGTTAAGTAATTTTTATATTTTTATAAATGTTTTTCTGTGCTTATTTTTGTATTCTCCTACCCCTGCCCTACCAATTTGGATCCCAAACAGTCACCACTGGCATTGGGCACAGCAATCAGTGGGGGGGAGAACAGCATAGGCTTGAGATGAAACCGCACTAGATTCAAGTGGGGAAGAAGGAGCAAAGAAGAGATGGAGGAGTGGTTGTGGTCGAGAGAAGCCATGCGAAATAGAGACTCTCTTATTGTGGTCATTTAGGCCAATGAAAACACTCCCAACTAAGTGGCCCATGTCCACATAATAATGTTGTAGGCCTCATTTCTTGACAACTGTGCAGTAAAAAACACACGAACAGGTACCAGATGAAGGCAACAATGCATCAAGCAAGGAATCACATGACTAGATGGAAAACAAGGCAAAAAAGAAACAACTAAAGAAACACATAAGAAACAAATCAAACAGAGAATCCACCAATAATTTCAGAAAGGTATACACTTCCCCAATAACTAGCAAGAAAACATATTCATAATTGGGAAATGGGAAGAGTTTTGCCAAGCAGCATGATCGATGGACACCAAAGTTTGTAGCATGGATGCAGAGGCCAAAAGCAAACAGAACATAAACATGATCCCCCCCACAAACCCATCTTTTATTAAATATCTTCTCACAAGAAAAGACACCAGAGCCAAACAAAGGGATGCTCTGAAGGGTCTTTTCCCAAACCTCGTCCCCTACACAAGCAGACAAATCAAATGTTCAAGAAATCCTAGGCTGGTGTTAGACCTGACATCATTGGCCTGAGTCTCTCCTCCATTTTTTTCTGTTTGCCTTCTCTGTTTATGAAGTTTTTGCTGGTATATTGCTTTGGGCACTGTGCCACTGCTGATCAGTGCCACAGTGCAAGTGCTCCCTATGTGAAATTACTGTATTGATTGAATTCCATGTTTGGCTTATTTGGTTTACTGTCAGTCCCTAGTCTAGTGCACCAGGAGTGCCAGGGCTTGTAAATACAAATGCTGCTCGTGGGCTTGCAGCACATGTTGTGCCACCCACAGAAGCGGCCTAGTAAAAGTATGTCTAAAGGTCTGCCATTGCGAGACCTACGTGCAGTTTGGTACTGTCACGCAGACTGCGCAAGTACACCTACTTGCCAGTCCCTAAACCTTCCCTTAACTTAATGTTAGTCACCCCTATGGTAGGCCCACTGGCAGGGTGCGTTGTAAGCATAAGGTAGGACAAGCCTGACTAGGTTGGCATGTCTTAATAGTGAATTACAGCCATATTTGTTTTTCACTATTGTAAGGTTACCTACTCTCCATAAGTTAGAATGGGCTGCCGGGGTTATTAATGCTATAATCCTAGCTGGCTCGGGGAGCATGGTGCAATGTCGAGTTTGGTATCCCTGAACTCGGGGTTTAATAACGCATCTGTTCGTGTGGATGGTTTTTGGACTCTGGGTTTGAAAATAGCACTTTTAGAAAGTGGCTATTTTCTTGTCTAACTATTTCTGGTTTTTGCTGGTTTGGTGTGTGTGTGACAGGGGCTGGGTGGCTCCAGAGTTCTGAATGAGTCAGTGTGGGGTGAGTGGTGCATTTGCATTGAGAGTAGGGGGAGAGTAGTTCCTGATAGCCTGCCCTGCCTGATACAATGCTGGCTCCACCTCCTGCTGGGCGACTGATAGCTCTGCTCCTGCCAGTGACAATACTGGCTTCACCTCCTGCTAGGCGTCTGAGGACCCAGCCCTGCACAGTGAATAGGCCAGGTGCCTCTGCCTGGCTACACCCACAACAAACCCAGGATGAGGGGAATTCCCCTGCATGGACAAAGGGATCAAAGCCAAAAAGGGGTATAAGAGAAGGACCCCTGAACCAAGATTTTAGATCACTGCTGACAAGGAAACCTGAACCAAGGACAAGAAGCCTGCTGATCCAAGGACTTGCCTACCCCTTCTACCAGAGTGCTGTTTGCTGGGGGGAATCCTGCAGTTGCTTCTTTATTTTTGCCAAGGAACCAGGAGAGAGGAACTGAGTGTGTACTCTCAAACTTTGCTAAAGAAAATCTCCAAGGTCTGGAAGAGTGCCAGCCTCCTGTTGAAGTCACAGGGCTAAATGGCTTCATTTGTTTGCTAAAAAGTGCTTGTTGCTGGAACCTGAAATTCCAGCACCTCTGAAAGAATCCAGCAATCTCGACGCCGACAGACGTCGCCGAATCCAGCTCGACATCGTGAGTAACGGCTCCAGTGTCCCGCTCCCTCGACGCCGGCCGCCGGGCCCAATCGACGCCAGTAGCGTCGCCAGTGAGTAGTGAGTTTGGCTCCAGCTCCAAGTGACCCCGTGTCGATGGCGCCGCTGATCGCATCGACTCCGAGCCCTCTCGACGCCGTGAGCGCTGCTCACTCTTGCAACATCATCTTCGACATCGACGACGACGCCGTATCCTGCTTCACCTCATGAGCGCTGCTCCTGTCTGACATCTGTCGACGCCGCTGCACGTCGCCCTGACTCCGAGGCTCGATCGACGCTGAAGACGCGACGCCGGACATCTCGACGCCGCTGATCATCGTGTGCTTGGCTTTTCCAAGGTACTGTGTTGTGGGGGTCTGTGCGACTCCGGGCTCGACGTAGCGCTCCTCGCGGTCGACGCCGAATCTTTGGATTAACTTTGCCTCGACGTCGTGTGACTCCCGTGTGGGTTACATTGTTGCCAAGAACTGTGATTTAAATAAGAGTTGCTTTTGTTACAAAAGACTTTGTGCTAAGAAGAAACTACGCTTGAACATTTATTTTTCCTTCCAAGAGTATTTATTAAGATTGTGGTATATTTTTGTCGTTATTTGGTCTTGTGCTAAGCCTTATATAAAAATCCTTATTTTTATAATACTACTGTGTCGTGTCCATTTGTAGTGTATTCACTTTATTACTGTATGTGGTCATAAATGCTTAACGCACTGTCTCTGAGATAAGCCTATCTGCTTTGCCAAGCTACCAAGGGGGTGAGCAGGGGTTATCTAAGTGTGTGATCCCCTTGCCCTGACTAGAGGAGGTGAGTCCCTATTTGTCAGAAGTGTATACCTCTGCCAACTAGAGACAGCCAAGTCTAACAGCTGGTTTTTGATACAAAAAATTAAGCAACCAATCAAAAGAATGAAGGATGAAAAAGCGACATGCCCGAACATCATAACCATATGAGTGCTTCAAACATCTCAAACTATGGTGGCTTCCCCTACTTCAAACTATTTTCATTTTCTGTGCATCCAGCTTGATATTTCTGACCTCCTGGTGCAACTGTGTTGTAGTGCCTTTATAGAAAAAAGCAGTGGCAGCAATTCCACTAAGGCGTAGGAGCGTCACACCGCTGCTAAAAAAGAAAATGATAATAACGTATCGTAATTAACACTTTATTTTTCTATTTCAGTCAGTGGCGGAACTGAGTGGGGCAGGGCTGGCCAGAGCAAGGAAGGATGGTGTTCACTTCCTAAGTGCACATGAACTGTTTGGCCGGCCCTCTTGGGAACCACGAACAGAGTCAGACTAAGTAGTACCGACGGAGTACCGCAAAAGGTTCTCCAGACTCGGTGGTACCCCGATGCAAATATTTACAACAAATTTCGGGGGTACAGATAATATAGATCTGACCATAACCTATTAAGGTGGTGAGCAAACAAACACCCCTTACTTCACCTTTAAGAGCTACAATTAGGCTCTTAACATATTGGTCCTGACGAAAGCCTCTAAAGGTCCCAAGAGGCTGAAACATATTGACCATGATGACCACGATCATCATTGCGTCTACACATGCACAATTTTTGTTTTTAATTTCCTACTTATTTTATTTATTTTTTTATTTATTTATTTATAGAGTTTTGTATAGCGCGAACAAGACCCGTGGGTATCAGAGCGCTGAACATAAAAAGATTACAGACTTGACAATTATCACATCAATTATAACAACAAACAGTTATGAGGTAGAAGCGGTGTGGTATAAGTGTGACTAGATAAAAGGCATTGAGAGGTGCATTGGTCTCAGCTTGTGTCATAGTTATATCTTCAAGCTCGTTGAGGTAGGGTTATATAACATAATCAATATCAATTGGCTATCTAGTTAGCTATTAGGAGTTGCATAAGTTTAGCTTGTCATAGTAGTCATAAACATAATAAAGTGAGGTAGAGGTTAAATAGTTTGAGCTGTGAGATACAGTATATAAGCTCACAAATATATGCGGTAGCAGTTCAGTGTGTAGCCAAGGCTCGGACGGGAGTCTTTCATTTGTTTGATATTGAACTTACAATTATTCATGATGAGTACCTCCTCTTTGGCGTATATGTTCATATCAATAGTCTGTAGTTTCTCTACGTAGGGTATTTACTCATCAAGTGGCTCTTTAGTTCCCGTTTGAATGTTTCTGTATTTTGAATCTTCCTAATGTTTGGAGGGAGTGAATTCCAAATTCTGGGTGCAGCTCCGGAGAAGGCCCGATCGTAGGTCCTTTTCTTGCGGAAGAAGGCCGGTCTCAATAGCAGCTCTTTGGCACTTCTGCTTGGTCTGCTGCCTCCCGAAAGTTTAATTTTCTTGGCTAGGTATCTAGGCATGTTGTAGTGAACCGCTTTGTGAGTAATACAGGCCATTCTCATTTGAATTCTGGCCTCGTACGGTAGCCAGTTTAGGGCTTTCAGGTGGGGCGATATATGATCGAATTTCTTCGTTCCCGTGATGAGTCTTGCTGCTGCGTTGAGGCAGGCTTTTAGAGGTGCTATGGATGTCTTGGGTAGGCCAGCTAACGTGGTACAACCATATTCAATCCTCGAGATAACTAGCGATTGGGTGGCCAGTTTTAGATCCGCCTCAGAGATAAAGGGTTTTAGTTTTCGTAAATAGTTCAAATGGAAGCGGGCGCTCTTGGCCATTGAGTTAATGTGGGCTTTCATGTCGAGGTTCTCATCTAACTTGATTCCCAGTGATTTAGCTGAGTTAACTAGGGTCGGAGTGCAATTTAACGCAGTCACCAGTTTCACCCATTCCTTTACTTCAGGTTGGCTCCTTGTTGGTGAGATTAGCAGGAATTCAGTTTTGTGGGCATTCAGTTTCAGATGATTAGTTGTTAACCATTGCAACGCTTTCTTTACTGTGTCGTTCATTCGGTCGACGTCATCACGGGAGGCGATCTTTATATATATTTGCGTGTCGTCTGCATACATGTGATAGGACATCCGTGATTTTCGAAGAATCTCCGTAAGGGGTTCTACATATAAGTTGAATAGATCTGGGGATAGAGTTGAGCCTTGTGGGACCCCGATTGTGTTAGGGCATGGGGAGGAGGTTGCTTGATTGATCAGGAATAGTTGAGTCCTGTTCTGTAGGAATGATTTGAACCATTTCAGTACGTTTCCGGACAAACCCATCCTGTCTTGAAGCCTGGTTATTAGTATTTCGTGATTTACAGTGTCAAAAGCTGATGACAGGTCTAGTAGGATCAATAGGCATGCCTGATTTTGGTCAAGGGCTTGTAAGGCGTCATCAACAATATGCAGGATCGCAGTTTCAGTACTATGTCCTGTTCTAAATCCTGATTGGCAGTCGTCTAGTAATGCGAACTTAGCGATGTGTTGACTCAATTGGCCTTGTACGCATTTCTCAATAAGTTTGGCCAGTAAAGGTATGTTGGTCACTGGTCGATAGTTATTCGGGTCTGTCGCATCCGCTGTTGGTTTTTTAATGATGGGCACTACCTGCCCCGTTTTTAGGCAGTCAGGGAGGGTCCCTTGTGTAAGTGAGGCATTTATTATCTGGGTCCAGATCGGAACTAGAGTGTGGCTGATTTCTCTTACACACTTTGACGGTAGAGGGTCTTGATAGTGGTTGTTCGGTCTAAGTTCGGCTAACTTTTTGGCAATCTTACCCTGGTCATATAGTTCAAATGTGTCCCAATTTGCTTTATTTTTTGTTTGAGGGCCCTCTGTTGTCTCATTAGCCTCATTTTTAGGTGAGGGAGGGGTCACAAGGTTGGCTGCTGCACTTGTGAGCTCAACTTCTAGTAGTTTGGTTTTTTCAGAGAAAAATGAGGCGAATTCCTCGCAGCTTATGGGAGTTTTTGCGTTCTCTTGGGTCGTTTTGGTTAGTTTGTTTGACTGTTGTTTTAGGATCTCGAAGAGTTTTCGTGGTCTGTTTCTGGCATTATCCAGTTCAGCCCTTATAAATTCTTTTTTGGAGTTGATTATCTTTTTGTTATACTGTTTTCTGGTTTTTCTGAGGGCTTTCAACTCGGGGGAGGAGGGATGTTGTCTCCATTTCCTTTCGGCCATTCTTAGTTTTCGCCTGTCCTCGTTCAATGCCTCATTAAACCAAGGATTTTTTGGCTTCTCTGAGACGTTTTTCAGTTTTTGAGGCATGGTGTCATTGACGATGTTACCGATCGAGGTTATGTAATTGTCAGTCAGCTCATTGACATTCTGCCTGTTCTTAGGTGGCTTCAGGTCTTTCTCACATCTTTCAACCAATTGTTGGATATTGGCTTCCTTTGTCTCACGAATCAGTTTTTTGATCTTGCGAGGTTGCACGGTCTTACCCTTTTTTATTGTAGGTATCGTGAATGTTATGGCGTGATGGTCAGACCAATCGCATGGATCTATAGCAAGGATTGATGTCTCATTATTTCTTGAGATAATCCAGTCTAACGTCGCTCCTTGCGAGTGAGTGGGCTGGGTGCATGCTTGAGTTGCAAGAATAAAACACACCATACTTGAATTTAGGAATTTTAATTCCCATTTTGAGCACCAGTACGCCCTTTTTTAATTTCTAGCCACTACTGTCAACCCAGTTGGTCTTCCTCCATGTGGAGGTCAGCATAACGAACAAAGGAAAAGACCCAATGATCATGCTGTAACGGTACACAAAGGCGGAGAATCAACATATACCACCCGATGCCTGTGTCCGTATATGAGGATTTTTTACAACAATGGTTTGCCACGCTATTTGAGACCCTGGTGAATCTGGACAAGTGGTCCACTCTCCCCCCTACTTGATCTTTATAATGAGCACTAACACCAAAGAGCTCAGACTAATCCCAACGCTGCATTGTAGTAATATGATTAGCTAAGGGGACCTTGTGTGCCCTGCTGCTTCCTGATGCTGACCGGGACTGCAGAAAGACAGAAGTTGATGAGGATGGAGGAGAGGCAGCATCCAGCCGTTAAAGGTAAATCCTTTTTTCTTTTTTTCATTCCCCCCGCTAGGCAGCAGCCGCTAATGCAAGAACGGACCAGTACAGAGCACCAGACTTATTAGTTTATTGATGCTAAAGGCAATATCTTCAGCAAGAACTTGTGAACTGAAGGACGGAAACTGTGCATGATTTTTGGGAACCTGGACATCAATGTGTGTCCCCCTACCCCCTCCGCCCACCTGGCCCTCATTTTGGAAAAGAATTTACCCAACCTCCACCACCCAGGTATGCTATGGCACCAACGGAAGTCTAACAGAAACATTCACTGCAATGTCCGAAGTGAAACAAGACTGCCTGCTTGCACTCATTTAATTCACATTATATACCAATGGCAGTAAATCTCACCGCAGCCACGCCCCAATAATCAGCGGTAGAAAAGTCCCACTTCTATTAATACGCAGATGATTCAGTTCTACTAAAACTAGTATAAGTGACAGTGACATTATGGGATGAATGTGATATCAAAATAAATATATACACATTTTTAGGTTTCGCCTCGTTAAAAGCTGCGCACCGCGCAACTTTTCGGCGCAGGCGAAATCTAATGTTAGAACAGTGTGGCCTTCATTCCGCCTCTCTCTTCCATTGGCTAGCTCCATAAATGGAGGCTAGCCATTGGAAGAGAGAACTGTCCGTCATTTCCCGAAGCGATTGGTGGGCGTTCCGCCGATTCTTTCCCTCTCCGCAACGTCATGAAGACGTGGCCACTGTGGGCGTGTACTTTTTTTTTTTTTACCACTGATGTTTGTGTTCATTGTTCGTCTTGTTTCCTGTCCCGCTGGCTGTTTCCTGACCACCCTCCTGCTGTCCGTGTGCCTGCCTGCCCCCCCACCCGCTGTCCGTGTGCCCGCCCGCCCCCCTTCCGCTGTCCGTGTGCCTGTTCCCGCCCCCTCCCCCTCCCCCCTGTCCGTGTGCCCGTTCCCTCCCCCTCCCCCGTCCATGCTTCTTGTTTACTGTTTGTTTTCATTTTACTTTTGCCCTCCATGCTGCTCTCCACAGTGCCTGTTCGCCCCCCCACCCCCGCTGTCCGTTCCCGCCCCCCCAAAAAATCCCCCCCCCCCCCCCCCCCGCAGCAAGGACAAAAACATGCTTTTTTGGAAATGTTCAGCGTGATTTCCAATCCATGAAGGAAGACATTTGCCCAACACTTGGTTCCATAAACCTTTTATTTTCAGCAGCACAGCGGCGATTACAGTTGAGGCAAACAATATGAAGGAGCATGAGCAGAAGGGAGGGTTTCAAGTATACGGGTTTTATAGGCACACTTGCAGAGTAAACGTGAGTGTGTGTAGCTCGATAGTAATGGTGCAGGCAGGGAGAGGAGACCCTTACAAACCCCTCAATAGGAGTGCAAAAAATTACACTCTTACAACATGAATACACAATCCTGCGCACTCAAAATGAATCACAACACAATGTTTTAAGTAAATTCAAGTTAGCACAAAAAGAAAGTCTTGTCAAGCGTCGTCGTAATTTGGAGGTTCTTGTATCACTCCTTTTATTAGATCAGCATATAGGATGATTTATAAACAGCCAGCCGACACGTGTTTCGTTGTGGGACTGTACATGAACAGACACCACAACTCTTCAGGACTTAATTGCTGAGATGTAAATTCCTAGGCCCAGTTCCGGTGATAATTCCAACCCGGAAGGGTAACCTTGTATTGTAAGTACACAAAATCAGTCGCCACAAGTTATGTCGAAATTCACGCTATAGATTATCACTCTTCAATCCAAGGTTCAATACATATCACTCGAATTCGTGGGCTTCCAATAAAAGAGAATCTCCATTTACCAACGAAACGTAACCACGGGTGCGTGTGTTACGGGGTCCTGCGGCTGAATCGCCCTCGCTTTATTGGCGTCTGAAACCCGGAAGTGCTTCCGGGTTTCAAACGCCAATAGCGATTCCCAGGGAACATTCCCATTTCAGGGGTGCAACAGGGTGTCCTTTGGATACCCTGGCACCCTTGAAATTGCAGCACTTTTGCGATTCGCTAATTGCTATTCGCAAATAAGGAATGACTCCCCATTCATTCCTATGAGCCTTTAGGCCCATAGGAATGAATGGGAAAGCCATTCCTTATTTGCGATTCGCAATTAGCGAATCGCAAATAAGGAATCAGTAGAAATCGCAAATAATATTGCGATTCCTACATGCATCCCGTTTTGCGAGTCTTTAACTGCTTGGACGCTCATGACGAGCTCAGCTCGTCATGGTGTACACCTCCATACACTCATGACGAGCTGAGCTCGTCATGAACAATGGAATATCCAAAATGTCAGCACAGGAGGAAAATAACACTAGCATCGATGTGGTTAATAGCGCTTCCTTAAAATTCGCTGTTAAGGACTCGCAAAACATAACTTTGATGCATCTGGGGGTATATTAATCCAGGATGTAATGCAGGTGACTATTTTGGGCCAGATCTAGAGTGTCTGCGGACAGACTGAGCAGCATTACTTGTGTTTTTGAGGCAGATTTAAAGCTGCATAAGGGAGATTGCCTTCCTAGATTGAATGTGCCTCCAAATCCTTGACACACTTTAAGTATGTGGCCCATGGATTTGCGGTAACACAATTGTTTGCTTAAAGATGCCTGAACTTAATTGAGTGATTCTTTCTTTGTTTCTTAACCAGGAGTACGCCAAAAAATTCACTTTACATGCAAGGTCTTGATGGGCTAAATCAGATTCCAGTCAGATTTGTGATTTTGAGGAGCTCTGGGGTATATAAACTACTTTCGAAATGTACTGCACTGCAATAATTCTGATGTTTGTGCAAGACGACCTGGAAAGCAGTGATGACCATAGGATTTTGCTGGTATGTGTTTTGCTGTAGTTACTCTCAGAATTGCACTTGCTGAACGACTATAAAGCTTTGAAATGAGCCTACACAGAGCATATGCCACTGTAGTTCCACTGTGTTTCATCTTTGATAACTGGTACCTTGATGTACCCTTCTCTGTGGGCCAAATGCCAAAGTATTTGTAGCATGGCAGTGTATCTCAGGATGGAAGGATCAGAGTACCATTCCTTTTCAGAATTTTTTCAGGTTTTTTCCAGAAAGCATCATTTTTGATTTTGATTAACTAAATTCTAGTTTTCTCTATGTCAAGATTTAGGGCCAGATGTAGGTAAATATTATTTACCGATTCTAAAATACCGAATTTTACCGATTCGGTATTTTAGAATCGGTAATGATATGTAGATAATGATTCGGTAAAATTCTGTAAATACCGATTTGGTATTTACCGAATCGTTATTCCCCATTCATTCCTATGGGCCTGAATGAGAATTACTGATTCGGTGAATACTGAATCGGTAATAGGGGGTAGACCTACAAGGGTGGCAGGGTGTCATATTGACACCCTGTTGCACCCCTGTATAGTGCATGGGTGCACATGTGACACACATATATGCCCTTAGGGCATGCATGTCTGCCACATGGCACTGTTAAAAAAGCACAAAATTGCATTTTGAACGGTTTTCTTTATTTACCACCAACTTGTTGTTGGTGGTAAATAACGAATTCTTGCAAGTGAAAAGCACTCACTTGAGTGCTTCCTACATTAAGGATTCGGTAATTTACCGAAACAGTAATTAAGAATTCGGTAATTTACCCATTCCATAAATTACCGATTCAGTAAATTACTGAATCCTTAAATTAGGCCCCTACATCCCAAAAGCCTAATACCGGTTGGACCTTCATCTAAGGGACCGAAAGGGCAGGGCCCATAAATTCTGGACCTATTCTAGAATCCCAATCCGATGGTTCTTTTTTAGCAGCATGCAAGCATAGAGGGGAGAAAGTTGTTATTATTGCCAATCAATTGGACAGGAATTTCCCTGGAATTATAGTAACCACAGACAACTATGTACAGTTAGTTAATTTATTACAAAGCCAAAGTTAACTGGACATAAAGGCACCTCAAGATGAGAGTGTAGAAACACAACGGGATTAGCATGAAACCAAATCTGCGCATCCAGTTTGAATGTTGCAGCATAAACAAAACAGTTAATTCAAGAAGCAGAATACAGAGGATCAGACGTGGGCTCTCTCCCTTCTCCCAACAACACAATATTGAAGAGAACGTTTCCAAGATCCTTTGCAGTACATGCCATCCACTCTGGGTACCGTCCTAAAGGTAGTTATTCATGGGACAGCAGTGTTCTTCTTCTCACCACATTTGTCCTTGGTTCCCAAGCCTTCTCCTGTGCAAAGGAGAACCACCTTGGTTTATTGATTCGGACTGCACGATGTAACATTTTCTCTCCTTACCAGACTAATAAAGCAAAGATTCTAGCTAACAGGAGCACTTCTTTCACCTGCACCACAACATGTGGAAAAGAACAAATCCCACAGCACACATGAAATTCAAACTGTTAATTCTAAAGTGAGAGTTTCCAGGGAAAATGTGTTTCAGGCCTTCAAGATTCAGCTATCAAATGACATGTGAGCTTTATAAAATGTATTAGGAAAACAAGGCACATTCAGTTAATGCATTTATTTACATGTAGATAACAAATTAAACATATTTAATAAATTAATGGTGGTCAGTACCATAACACAAACTCTTCTCATTGATGTTTGCTGCTAGACACATTCACTTTCTACGTTAATTCTCCAGGCCACTATTAAATGGCTTAAACACATCACGTTTTGTGTTATTACATCTCGAAATTCTAACACTTCAAGTTAATACGACAAAGGATTATATGCGGGTGAGCTCTACACGTTTATGATGCACCTTTACAAATTAACTTCATTCTCTGCTACATCAGGGCAAAATAGATATGTGGCCCTCTAAATCCTATATTCTCCCAATCTGAACTCTATACTCTCTCAGTTTCCCCAAAACCTGCTAACTCTCGTAGGCCGAAAGCGGTAATTCAGAGAGGTGAGGAATGACCACCACTGCATCCAAAGAAATCCCAAAGGTGCCAATTTGTTTCTGGTTGTGGTGTCCGTTTAAGGTAATAGATTATTGCTGACCCCTTTAAGATCTCTTTGGATGCCGTGGTGGTCTACCTTAGCTCTCTGCATTTCCAAGGTGATAATCTATTGCACTGAAACCAGTAACAAATCCGGCCCTTGATCAACTTAACAGAAGTTTAAGAATATTTTCTTCATGAAAGCCTTAGATGGACTTTTAACATGCACCTCACTCTGATGGCCACTATCGCCAAACTCAAGACTGTCCCCACTTATAAGGAAGTTATCTAAGGTGATGTAATATTTGGCTCAAATTTAACACAAGCTATAACAACACTATTTTCCTAAACCATGCACAAAACATGAAGGAATTCCACAGATGTAGTCAACTCAAAACCCAGAAAATGTTTCTTCTAAAAAGGTAGGAGGCGGATGGTTAGATTAACCCTGCATAGGAGGTGATGGCTAGTGTTGTGTTTAAAAAAACGACACCTCCTGGCCTTTTACACTGTAAAAAGCCCCAACTAAAGAAATAAATATTATTTGGGAAGGAGACAAGAGCATAGGAGGATATGAGCGAGCACCCTATACACCAGATCCATTGTTTGCCAGAATGTAATAAATGGTGCTAAGGAAAGAAATGAACCAGCACAGCTAGAGGAGCCCAGGGCCCTGTGGGAACGTAATCACACCAGGATATTAGGCTACATGGCTCGGCTCGTCTTTATAATCAAGCCAGGTCTTAAGGATATACATCTCCATAACCAGACCCATACAAGCAAAAAAAGAATTCCGGATAAGAATAAACAGACTGCAGAAGAACCATGCTCATTGCACATCTGAGGGAAATCCAAACTTTTAAAACAAAGGAAAACAAGGACAGAGACAGAACTTGGCTAGATGCAATAATCAATCAATCAATCAAGAGTATTTGCAACGCGCGCTACTCACCCGCTAGGGTCTCAAGGCGCTGGAGGGGGGGGCTGCTACTGCTCGAAAAGCCAGGTCTTGAGTTGCTTCCTGAAGGAGAGATGGTCCTGGGTGAGTCGTAGGTGGGTGGGGAGGGTGTTCCAGGTCTCGACCGCCAGGTAGGTGAAGGATCTTCCTCCGTTGGTAGTTCTGCGGATCCGTGGGACGGTAGTGAGGGCGAGGCTGGCGGAGCGGAGCTGGCGGGTTGGCGTGTAGAATGTGGGGCGGTTGTTGAGGTATTCGGGGCCCAAGTCGTGGAGAGCCTTGTGTGCGTGGGTGAGGAGTCTGAACGTGATCCTTTTGCTGACGGGGAGCCAGTGCAGGTCCCTCAGGTGGGCGGAGATGTGGCTGTGTCGGGGGATGTCCAAGACAAGTTCAAGTTCAAGTTCGGGCATTTATATAGCGCACTACTCACCCAGAGGGTCTCAAGGCGCTTGGGGAAGGGGTTCATAATTTGTCGAATAGCCAGGTTTTAAGTTCTTTTCTGAAGGCGATGTGGTTTTGAGTATGGCGGAGGTGGGTGGGGAGTGAGTTCCAGGTCTTGGCAGCCAGGAAGGAGAAGGATCTGCCCCCCATGGTGGATTTTCGGATGCGCTGGACTGCGGCGAGGGCCTGATTGGACGATCTTAGTTGGCGGGTGGGTTTGTGGAAGGACAGTCGAGTGTTGAGGCATTCGGGTCCTAGATTGTAGAGGGCCTTGTGTGCGTGGCTGAGAAGACGGAAAGTAATTCTTTTGTTGACGGAAAGCCAGTGGAGGTCTTTTAGGTGTTCGGTGATGTGATCTTGGCGAGGGATGTCCAATATGAGTCTCGCTGATGCGTTTTGGATGCGTTGGAGTTTTTTCAGTAATTTTGCTGTGGTTCCGGCGTATAGTGTGTTACCATAGTCCAGTCGACTCGTGACCAGTGCGTGGGTTACAGTCTTTCTTGTCTCGAGGGGGATCCAGCGGAAGATCTTTTTGAGAATGCGAAGTACGTTAAAGCAGGAGGATGAGACTGCGTTGACTTGTCTGGCCATCGAGAGAGAGGAGTCCAGGATGAAGCCAAGAATACGTGCATGGTCTGTAGGTGTGGGTGCTGTGCCCAGGGCGGATGGCCACCAGGAGTCATCCCAGGCAGAGGGGGAAGTTCCTAGGATGAGTACCACTGTTTTGTCTGAGTTGAGTTTAAGGCGGATATGTTTCATCCATTCGGCTACTTCTTTCATGCCTTCGTGAAGATTGTTTTTGGCGGTGTTAGGGTCTTTGATGAGGGAAAGGATTAATTGGGTGTCGTCGGCGTAAGAGATGATGTTGAGGTTGTGTTGGCGCGCGATGGATGCGAGTGGGCTCATGTAGACGTTGAAGAGGGTGGGACTGAGTGATGATCCTTGTGGTACTCCGCAGATGACTTCAGTGGCCTCTGAGTTGAATGGGGGAAGTCGGACTCTCTGAGTTCTCCCAGCTAGGAACGAGATGATCCAGTCCAGGGCTTTTCCTTTTATGCCGACGTTGCTGAGGCGTTGTATGAGGGTGCTGTGGCAGACTGTGTCGAAAGCGGCGGAAAGGTCGAGTAAAATGAGGGCCGCTGTTTCTCCGTTATCCAGTAGAGTTCTGATGTCGTCTGTTGCTGCAATGAAGGCGGTTTCGGTGCTGTGTTTGGCTCGAAATCCGGATTGAGAGGGATCGAGGGAGTTGTTGGATTCAAGGAATGCGGCGAGCTGGCTGTTGACAGCTTTCTCAATGACTTTGGCCGGGAATGGGAGGAGGGATATGGGTCGGTAGTTTTTAAGTTCAGTGGGGTCTGCTGTGGGTTTCTTCAAAAGGGCGCTGAGTTCGTCGTGTTTCCAGCTTTCTGGGAAGGTGGCAGAGTTGAACGAGCAGTTGATGACGTCGCGGAGATGGGGTGCGATGATGGAGTCCGCTTTGTTGAAGATGTGGTGGGGGCAGGGGTCGGTAGGCGAGCCAGAGTGGATTGAGTTCATTAGGCGGATGGTGTCTTCGGTGGTGATTGGGTTCCAGGCGCTAAGGGTGTTAGTTGGCGGATTAGGATTTGAGAGTGGTGGGGAGGGTTGATCATTGGGAGTATTCTCGAAGCTGTTGTGGATGTCGGCAATTTTGTTGTAGAAGAAGGAGGATAACGCATCGCAGAGGTCTTGGGAGGGAGTGATGTCGTTGGATGCTGCAGTGGGGTTGGTGAATTCTTTAACGATGTTGAAAAGTTCCTTGCTGTTGTGAGTGTTGTTGTCGAGACGATCCTTGAATGCTGATTTCTTGGTGGAGCGAATCAGTTGGTGGTGTTGGCGGGTGGCTGCTTTGAGGGTGGCCATGTTGTCGGTGGTTGGGTTTTTTCTCCATGATTTCTCCAGGGTGTGGCAAAGTTTCTTGGATTTTTTAAGGTCATCATTGAACCAGGGAGCCTTTTTGTTGGCTGATTTGGTCTGGTGCTTTTTCAGGGGTGCTAATTCGTCAGCACTGTGGGTGATCCATTGCTTGAGATTGGTGGCCGCTTGACTTGGGTCCGATGAGAGGGTGGAAGGGTTTTGGTTGAGTAATGTGAGGAGTTGCTCGGTGGTGATTTTGTTCCAGTTTCTTCGTGGAATAGGTTGTGGCCGGTTTTGGGTCATGGTAGTTTTGTAACTGAAGTGAACACAGCTGTGGTCCGTCCAGTGGAGAGCTGTGGTGTGATCGAAGGAGATGTGCTTGCTGGAGGTGAAGATAGGGTCGAGCGTGTGATCGGCTACATGGGTGGGGGTGTCGACAAGTTGTTTGAGTCCGAGGTTGGCCAGGTTGTCCAGAAGGGTGGAGGTGTTGTTGTCGTGTTTGTTTTCAAGGTGGTAGTTGAGGTCTCCTAAAAGAATGCAGTTCTCGGAGGCGAGGGCATGTGGGCTGACGAAGTCCGTGATGTTATCGCTGAATTGACTGCGGATGCCTGGAGGCCTGTAGATGAGGGTGCCTCTAAGTGTGGTCCTAGGGTCGGTGTAGATCTGAAAGTGGAGGTGTTCGGCGTTTGTAAGGTTATCGTCGGAGCTGGTCGAGATTTTGATGGTGTTCCTGTGGATGATGGCGATGCCTCCTCCTGTTTGATTGGTGCTGTCTTTCCGGATGATCTTGTAATTGTCCGGGATGGCTATGGCGATGTCAGGTGCTGACGATGTGTTCATCCATGTTTCTGTAAGGAAGGCGATGTCCGGTGACGCAGTGTCGAGTAGGTCCCAGAGCTCAGTTGCGTGTCTGTGGACCGAGCGGGTGTTGAGTAGGATGCACTTCAGGTGGTTAGAGTCGGAGCTTTGTTTGGAGGAAGTGGGTGTGGTGAGGGTCCTGATGTAGTTGAACTTGCAGGAGAGGCAGGCGAATGGGCCGCGGGTCTGTCCTGGGGTGGCTTCTCAGCATTGTGGTGTGCGTCCGGGGTTGAGGGCGAGGAGAGTTGCGGCATCATATGTGAATCTAGTGGGTTGGGTGCGGCGGGGACCAGGGGGTCTGGCGCTGGGCGCGGTCCAGGCGCGGACGGGCTTACCTTTAACGCACCTTCGGCGCGAATGGGGCGCGACCGCTGCACGTGAACGCTGCGCGAAAATGCATCTGTCATAAGTGGATAGTAGAGGGGGAGGGGCGAGGGAGAAGCAGCTGGGAGGCGGGAGCGGGGCGAAGTTCAGGACAGGGAGGCACAAACAACAACAAGATACAAAATGGCAGTCAGCCCAAAAGCGCAATCGGGTTGGGGCACAATATGAGCTACAGAACGCGAACTGTAGGTCAGTGGAACCGGCACAAGTCACAATCAGGCACAGAAAATCCCACACAGGCAGCACACTTAATTAGAACGTTGCAGTGCGCTTTGTCGGACTAGCGCAGCGATAATATGCTAATGAGCGCTCTTGAACTCGGCAGGGCAGCGCAACAATACAGCAATTAATTCGAGCATTCTGACTCGAACTGGCACAATGCGGTAATTAAATTAATGCAGGCACAAGTCTTGCAAGGTGTGGGTGCTACCATACCAGACAGTCTCGCAGGGCAGGGAGCAGCGTGGAGGAGCGACCGCCTCCGATGAAATCAGGACGGTCACAGTGGTTGAATGGAACAGCGCGGCCTAACCCGCAGTGGGAGGGAGGACCAGCTGGGAGGCGGGAGCGGGGCGGAGTTCAGGGCAGGGAGGCACAAACAACAACAAGATACAAAATGGCAGTCAGCCCAAAAGCGCAATAGGGTTGGGGCACAATATGAGCTACAGAACGCGAACTGTAGGTCAGTGGAACCGCCACAAGTCACAATCAGGCACAGAAAATCCCACACAGGCAGCACACTTAATTAGAACGTTGCAGCGCGCTTTGTCAGACTAGCGCCGCGATAATATGCTAATGAGCGCTCGTGAACTCGGCAGGGCAGCGCAACAATACAACAATTAATTCGAGCGTTCTGACTCGAACTGGCACAATGTGGTAATTAAATTAATGCAGGCACAAGTCTTGCAAGGTGTGGGCGCTACGATACCAGACAGTCTCGCAGGGCAGGGAGCAGCGTGGAGGAGCGACCGCCTCCGATGAAATCACGAGTCGTGCTGAGGCGTTCTGGATGCGCTGGAGTCTATTATGTAGTTTGGCGGTGGTCCCAGCGTAGAGGGCGTTCCCGTAGTCCAGACGGCTGGTGACGAGGGCCTGGGTGACCGTTTTCCTGGTTCCAGTGGGGATCCAGTGGAAGATCTTATGGAGCATGCAGAGAGTGTTGAAGCAGGAGGAGGTAACAGCGTTAACTTGCTTGGCCATCGTGGAGAAGTGTGGCTCACTGGTTAGAGGAGGCATACCCTGAAGCAGAGGTCAGACCCGGGACCAGGGTTCAATTCCCGACGCGGCAGGGTCTTGAGCCCAATTGTCCACAGACTCGATAATTCTCGCTTCGGTGCCCACTCTAATCACGGTTTCACACTCTGCAACTCTGGGCATTAAGCTTGCTTAATCTCCACAACGGCCCCCCGCGGCGGGATGCCTGGCTTTCACCTTGGGGATGCCCAGTACGGGTTATCTCACAGGGAAAAACCAGGACGGGTTCCCAATGCAAGCGCCGAGATACCCTAGGGTAAGTCGAGCGCTATATAAGAACACACACACATACATATACATACATACATACATACATACATACATACATACATCGTGAGGGAGGAGTCAAGGATGAAGCCCAGGTTGCGAGCGTGGTCCGTGGGCTTGGGTGGGGGGCCCAGAGCAGGGGGCCACCAGGAGTCATCCTAGGCAGAGATGGATGGGCCGAGGATGAGGACTTCCGTCTTGTCTAAGTTCAGTTTCAGGCAGCTGAGCTTCATCCAGTCTGCGATGTCTTTCATTCCGTCCTGGAAGCTGGCTCTGGAGGAGGTGGGGTCGTTGGTGAGGGAGAGGATTAGTTGGGTATCGTCAGCGTAGGAGACGATGTTGAGGTTGTGCTTGCGTGCGATGGCTGCGAGGGGGCTCATGTAGACGTTGAAGATGGTGGGGCTGAGCGAGGAGCCTTGAGGTACGCCGCAGATGATCTTGGTGGCTTCTGCGAGGAAGGGCGGGAGACGGACTCTTTGGGTTCTGTCGGAGAGGAAGGAGGTGAACCATTCCAGAGCCTTTCCTTGGCTCCCGACATGGCGGAGGCGGGTTGTCAGGGTGCGGTGGCAGACCGTGTCGAACGCAGCCGAAAGGTCGAGCAGGATGAGGGCGGCAGTTTCTCTGTTGTCCAGCAGGGTCTGGATGTCGTCGGTGGCCGTGATGAGGGCGGTCTCGGTGCTGTGGTTCGCTCGGAATCCGGACTGCGATGGGTCGAGGGAGCCGTTCGTCTCCAGGAAGGCTGTCAGCTGTTTGTTGACGGTTTTCTCAATGACTTTTGCAGGGAAGGGGAGGAGCGAGATGGGGCGGTAGTTGTTGAGGTCTGAGGGGTCTGCGGTGAGTTTCTTCAGGAGGGCGCTGATCTCTGCGTGCTTCCAGCTCTCCGGAAAGGTGGTGGATATGAAGGAGTTGTTGATGATGTCCCAAAGTTTGTGTGCGATGATGGAGTCGGCTTTGTTGAAGATGTGGTGTGGGCAAAGATCGGCTGGGGAGCCCGAGTGGATGGTGTTTATCGTGTGGGTGGTATCTTCCGTGCTGACCTGAGTCCAGGCGCACATGGTGGTGGTGGGGGGTGTAGGTTCGGTGGTGGGGTACGTGTTCTGAGCGCCAAAACTGTTGTGTATGTCGACGATCTTACAGTGAAAAAAGATGGCCAGTGAGTTGCAGAGGTCTTGAGAAGGCGAGATGTCGTTGTTGCTGGCGTTGGGGTTGGAGAGCTCTTTCACGACGTTGAAGAGTTCCTTGCTGTTGTGGGTGTTGTTGTCCAGTCGTTCTCTGAAGGATGACCTTTTGGTGGTGCGGATCAGCTGGTGGTGTTTACGGGTGGCATTCTTGAGGGCTGTCATGTTGTCCGTTGACTGGTTGTGGCGCCAATAATAGTACAAACAAAAGTTTTCTACGAGAAAGCTTACAGCCTATGCCCTCTTTACAATAAAAAAAAAAGGAGAATTCTCATACACAAACTAGTTGGATGGAAAGTACTATTAGTGTATTTCCCAGGTTCCCGGGATGGCTATTGGCTAGATACAAGGGGGCATCCAGCAAAGAGCCTGTGTCAGGGACACAAACTCCTCTCTTTCCACTGGTGCCTCTCTTAAAAGGATTTTTGACCAGGGATTACATTACGAATGTGATCCCCAACAATCATTCTTCCACTTGAAACTAACTATACTTGGGGGATAGCAATGCCAACATCCCCTAGCAATTTTTATTATTAAAGTTTTCATATCCCCTAGCAAATTAGTTTTTCAGCAAGGGTGTGGATAGCCCATTAGCAAAAGTGCATAATGAAATGGAGGATATGGCCACCCAGCACATGGTCCAGCTCCCATTAACCCTGCTTCATTATATAGCTTTTTCCCTTGGCTGTGGGAGATAGGTTACTCTTAATCTTCACCCCCTAAAGAGAAGGAAAAATACCACCAGGCACCAGAGACTTTGAATTGGCAGCTGGCCCACTGGCGTAAGACCTGCCATTCCTCCAATTCACTGGCCCCAAAACCTATTAGGCATAGACACTCTTTCTACTATCCACGGAGAATCTGCCCTCTCAAACACCAGGGAAGTATGAAAAAGGGGAACTCCACTTCTCCACTATTGTATCTGTTGATCTTTCTACCTAGATATCCATGTGACAATTTTGGTAGAAATATTTTAAGTCAAAGATCCATCCCATCAGAGGTGTTTTGGCACTTAAGTGGAAACCCCAAGCAGAAAGTGCTCAAGCAGTGATGCAGAAATTACACATCCTGGTTAAGCATTGGGATTGTCTGATATTTCAAAACTTCAGTGTGTTTGTTTCTCCGTGAATATATGGTGGTTAACTGTTCTATAATTTGGTACTTTAGACTACAAGCGATCTGTCTTGCCAATTAGACCATTTTAACCAAGGAAAATCATGAACATTTTGGATTGAATTTCAAAGTCCTTAAAGAGGAGTGGGATAACTAAAAGAACATCAAAAAGGCTGATGTTGAAAAACTTATGATTTATTATTGGACCTTCATATATGATAATTATAATTTAAATCTGGCCAATGTCCACCTAACCAAACAATAGTTTGAATTAATATTTCACTGCACTGTGATTTATTCCTAGGTAACATTACACCTCCCCCACCTGCTTAAAGTCGGTATGTAAGATCCCAGATTTCGAATTTACCACTTAAGGCTTTCATGATGAAATGTAGAAATTAATTATTTTCCAGTATCGACCCAGCTAGGGGTATATACGTCCCAAAATCGAGGAGCATATATGTAACCCTGTATATCGAAAGGCCAGATGCAAATAGACCCGCCTGTGTGCCTGAAGCTAGGGACCAGGATATATTTTGTAGCTCTCAAAGCATTGACAGCTGATACTTCTCATCATATAGTCTTTACTGTGAGCCGTTTTCTGTTAAGTGTCTGGTATAAGAGGGGAAAGATTTTAGCTTGAGTTCTAGTACTTTCGCATGACACAATGCAGGGCTTGAATTTAATCCAAATTGTCAGGAGGTTTTGCTAACTGGCTCCTTGTTATTAGCTCTTGCATAAAAAATTATGTGCTATATGACTATATGTGTATTTTAGCATTCTTGTCTAAATAGTCCTAAGTATACTCTCTAGAGTTAATACATTCAAGTACTCACAGTTTTAGTAATGTCATTGAGCTTCTGGAGAGTCCCATTTGGATTGTTTTTTTTTTTTTTTTTTTTAAATTTTTTGAAAACCTTTATTTGTGCATCAAGAAAAGTACAAATAGTGGCCTACAACCGTCAGGCCGGCCACAAAAACGGTTATGCACAGGTGCAAACACTACGTAGGCACAATAGCTCAATAATATCAATTAGCAAATAATCAGCTGTTACACTGTATACTTGTGCCGTCGCGCCCCAGGAAGAAAGAAGGTTAATTTTTAAAGTTCCATTGCCACTAGTAAAGTCCAACTATTTCGCTGTAATAATGTTGAATCAAAACAAAAAGAAAAAGGAACAGGGTCCATGTGGACGTGGAACAGCACTATCAGCTGAGACATACACAGCCCAGCACTTCAGAGGACTAACCCCACGTCGGGCGGCAAGTCGGCCAGCTAATGCAAAGGGTATTAGACCATGGTCCCAACAGTACCCACCGCCACCCGCACATCAGCAGCGTCAACACGGACCCAGGAAAAAGGAAAGAAGGTAAATAAAAAAGGGAAAAACAAGGCACCATAGAAACATAAAGAAACGAAAACCCCATCCCCCAACCCCCACCCTATACGCATGCAAAGGCTACGGCCTACCCCCCCCAGCAGCGCATCTGTCGCCCCATAAACCCGAAATATAGAATAGAAAGTAAGAGAGAGAAGAAGAAAGATAAAAGGACACCTAAGATATAGGGAGCAAGAAAGGAGAACCCAATCTAAAACTCCCACGAAATAACTAACCCCGGAGGAGGGCCAATCTGTTCGTGCTCGGACCCCACTACCCGCACCAGATCTACTACGCAGTAACTATAGCAAGCGAATACAACAGTCATCATCCCCAGTATGGAAGAAATCTTAGTCTGAGCCCCTGCGCATGTCCAGGTAATGCAACATCCGAGTCCCCCCCAGCCAAACAGTATCAATACAAAATCACCATCCGGACTTATTCTCACCGGACCCCCAGCCCTTGAATACACCCATCCCCTTAAGAAGAGCAAAATCAGGTACATCTTCCCCGACAGCCATTACGTTGTGAAGTCCGGTGCCCTCAATCAGCAACATTTACTCCCGGACCCCCGCCCACGAAAGCATTCACCCTGTTAAGCAGGACCCGGCAGAACTGGCACTGATTTACAGCTTATAAGAAACAAGGACCATTAAAATTAGCACCTACGGACACACAGGATAGCGTCCCAATTTAAATCTTCGTCCGCCATATATAACGGTTCAGAAGGAAGCAGTTAAGGGGAACAAAATCAGGAGGAGAGTACCACAATTTAGCGCTGACAATCCGGCATACCATACAAGTGCAGTTCCAACGGAAGCAACGAGGAAAACAATCCGAGTCCAGTCCCACCAGCTAGTTCAGAGAGAGCAGTGAGTGAAAGTCCCTTCAGCCCTGGCCAGATCTCGGTCGCCGCTTCAGAGACGGCCGACGGGGGAGGGCCGGTACAAGCAGTGCAGGAAGACAAGATGGCCACCACTGATGAAGAAGGAGGAAGCAGAGACAAAATGGGCGCCTCCAGGCACTCTCGATGTTGCAGACACATGGGGTAAACACCCCAAAACACAGAAGCCGATATACACACCACCGCTCGGACAAAGAATTCTGCGAGGCTGCAGAGTTCAGGGGGGCCGATGCAAGCGAAGCCACAGTCCGATGCACTAGCGTTGCAGTTAACAAAGTTGCAGCGTCCGACTTAAGGGGAAACATTGTAGCGCCATGGAATACATTGACCTGCGAATGGAAAGTGGCTCGGGAGACAGGGGAAGGCAACATCTCCCCTCGTATAGTCTGCGCCCCGGCACCCTCCGCCGCGACCAACAGGGGCAAGCCAGCACAGATTTGGTCGGTGACCGATCTCCCGGGACTCGGGAGAAGGACATCATCGAGGCGCCCAATCATCCGGGCATAGGAGGTACGCCAGTCCCGGCGGAGCTCATGTAGTGCGCTCAGCACTGTTCCGTACGTCGGCTCCGGCTCTAGGCTCCCCAGCCCCATGGCTGAGGATGTTGCATCCAGTGGCATCTGCAGTTTTCCGGCGGGCCGGGCGGTATGGTTGTGGCGCAGGATAGCCCCCGCCATCACGGGGAAGGCAGCCGCCATCATGCCCCCTCCGGGATGTACACAGGATGAAGGGGCCAAGTCCGGTTACCAAAACCCAAACCGGGTCGCGGACACAGCACACAGTTCTAGAGCGCAGCCCGAGGGCCTCCGCGGCGCTCCGCCACCAGAGGGGGCAGGCACGGGGGCGACCAGAAGGAAGGAGGCGGCCATCGGCGGAGAGGAGGCCAGCGGGGCACAGATCCCAGGTTCCGTCGGACCCACAGGCGTGCGGCCGTATCTTCGTCGGTTCAACGCGCAGGGTTCACTGAAGCACACGGGCAGAGTCAGCGCGAACACCGCATCTCACTACTGCGGTCAAAAATCAGGAGAGACAGCAGGATAGTGATACTGGCGGTGCAGGCTCGCGGAGCCGAGACGCAGCACGTCCGTTCAGGTCGCCATCTTGGCTCCTCCCTCCCCATTTGGATTGTTGATTAATTTTATTACATTGCACTTTTATTCACTTGCACTTCATATATAGTGCGTGGCATAATAGACTGATGTTTTTTCATATGCATAACCACTGAATTGTGGAAAGTTAGCCCAATTTACAACCGATGCCCAGGCTGCTGGCGCAAGACGCCTCTTAGTTCCCATTCTGAATAGTTATCAAATAAAGAGACGGGCGCTGGAAGCAGGAACACAAGAACAGAGTTTTATTTCTCATGAGGAGAGCCTGTCATTTCGGACACGAAACACAGTGTCTTTCGGGAGGTGCTCTAACAAGTTCTCTGAGACATCGCCTTTTATACATCACAAACATTCCTTATTACAATAATGACATTGTGAAGCAAGGAAAAGACATCCCCGACCCCTCCCCGCTCTGGCGCAATCCAACACGTGGCTACAGTAGAGGTCCTCACCCCATACAATGGGAGGGGGCTATCACCCAGCTGAGTGTTCCGCTGATTCTTTTGGAATGTGTGCGCCTGATCGATTCTCGGAGGGGCGGGGAGGTCATGATCAATAGTAGCTCTTTTGAAGAGGGGCGAGTGCATACAGTGGTGGGCAACAAACTGTATCCTCAGGCGAAGGAGATGACCAGTGGTCCGTGCGGACAATCGGGCTCAGTGGAGGGGTCATCAAGGGAGAGGTATTCATAGGAAGAAGGGAGGTGATGGTCAGGCATGGGGTGTGATTCCCAGGGACAGAGTCGCACAGAGAGAGAGGTCTTATGACCCGTACATGAGAGAGCGGGGGCAGTCAGGTACAGCTGGGGGGGTTATGTCAGCTGAGGCGAAGGATGCTTCTTCAAGAGGAAATGGGGGGGTGCGTGGGTCAAGCAGGAGGGTTACTTTTCAGAGCAGGGTCGCGCAGAGGGAGAGGGTTTTATGGTCTATGCATGTGAGAGTGGGGGGTGTTCAAATGCGCGCAGGAGGGAAGCCGGGGATTCCAATGAGCGGGCAAAAAGGCCATGGTGCCTAAAATGGCTGTCATGTACATATGGGAACGGGCTTTTACTGGCGGAATGATGCGGTCAACGTTTCACGGTATTCATGGTGCCTACAGGGAGGGGGATGGGAGAAGGCAAATGAACGCCGCTTATGTACATTAATATTGCTAATTTCCACAGTCGCCGCTTTTAACATAAGTGAGTTCATTTCCTAACTAATGGGCGTACATATAATACATGTGTGGTCGATGAGATAGCGTTTGTCAAATACCAGCGAATTGCATATAACCATGGCACAATCGATGCGGTTGGTGGAATGCAGCACATATGAATTCACAGTTGCTGGGTTACTTATACAAGCCTAGAGTTCAGCATAATACATAGTATAAATGTTCTGACTTTCTCTTCGGTGGCATCAATGTACAGCTTTTAAAAGTGACCGAAAAACATTTTGAAAGCAATACAAAGTGGTTGAGGGCGGAATTCAGTTTGACACAAGTAATTTAGTCAAATTGATGGGTGTCTTCGTCACAGTGTCTTTTTAGCAGTGAGCCATCACTGGTAGGCTCTAGTCCGTTTTCTTTCGTTGGCGCTGTTGAGCACCGGCGGTGGAGCTATAGGTCCAGCTCGGATCTAACCTTACGCGTTGCAGGGTGCGGTCAGTCCTCTGCTGTTAGACCACAGTCCTGTTCCCTAACCAATTTTTTAAGGGTGCCTTATGCTCGGCACCTGTATTTCCTTTTTCCTTCTGTGGCAAACCCCATTTCCATCTGAATGCTGTTCTTCTCGTCTGAGTCAAAAAGTCATGTGGAAAAGAGGAGGTGTTGGATAGTCGAGGGAAGAGAGGGCGGAGTGGGGTCAGATCTTTTCTTGGACACATCAAGGGACCAAGGGAGCAAAGGAAAACTAGCAGGCAGGCCCATCAATCGGGCCCAAAAAGGGGGCGAAGACTTCAGGCACACGTGGGTTAGCAGACAGAGGGCTTCAGGGCAGCCCTTCAACCTTTCATTTTCCACGTTTGAGATTGCTGTCTCGTCCCGTATCTTGTTGCTCTGCAGCTCCACCTTTGGTCGAGGTCACATGTGTCTCAAGATCTGCAGCCAGGCTGTACGTCACGTCCGACCCTTCTCCTCCGATGATCGTATATCTTTGAATGGGTACAAACAAGTTTTAGAGAACTGGCAGGAGAAGACATTTATGCATTTGAATTCCGCCCTCAATCCTACGCATTTGGGGGTTACGTTCATCGGTCACAGTCAGAACCCTACCACCATGAAGTATATATGTCGGCACTCCTACTGTGTTTGTGCCAAGTCTATTTATCGTTCATTCCGGCTAACCCTTTCAAAAAACAGGGCAGGGGTGCTATCATCGAGAGAGGGGGAGGGAAAACAGGCTTTCATCGAGGAGCGACAGTTAATCAAGGTCATCAGTTATTCTTCGAGGACAGCTGATATGGAGCAGGGGTCAGGGAGAGGCGGGGACGCTTTGGACATTCGCGCTTGAGTGCAGAGGGGTGGGGCAATCTGGGCATTGGTATCAATCTGGACATTGGGGCTTGTATCTCTAACGAACTGAAAAATAGGATGCCATTGACATATAGTCCCCCTATAAAAGGGCCAGATTAGGGGACATCAGCCGTCTTACCTGTCCCTTCCTTCTTAGCCAATTCAAGTTCTTTCATTTTTGCAAAAAGGAGAGGTAGTAATATGGCGAGTTACAATCATTTTAGTTTCTGTCAATTTTGCTGAACTCCTTCGCGTTCAATAAGTATCCAATTAGGCTGGTGACGGCGGGGCACAATTTTACCACAAAAAGGAAGAGGCAATAGGGGGGGGGGGTGGGCTTCTTATAGAGAGTGAGAGTCGTCCACATTCTAAACGAGCCATTCGGTACACGTATAACATGTAGAAAGGTAGAGAGAGAGAGAGAGAGAGAGAGAGAGAGAGAAAGATAGAGAGGGAGAGAGAAAGAGAGAGACGTGTACGGTAATAGGTCATTTAGTGCGCTCACAACACAGAACGGCAGGGGTCAGGTAACACGAAACGCAAACAGAGGGAAGACATAAACCCATACATTACATACACACAAACTCAGACATGGGAAGACAGTACGTGTGTTACATACAAAAAATTCACGACAAAACATAGAACAGTTATTGGCCAAAAAGATCTCTTTCTGCATGCTGCGCATCTTTAGTATCCTATTTATCTACGTTCTGAGCTCTTTTTACCTTTTTCCTCCTTTTCCTTTCGTTTGCCATCTTTCCGAGTGTTCTCGGTTACTAATACTTACACCTCGGTCAGTTGGTCAGGAATTAACCTGGTCGGGTTACTGCTCACGGTGGGATCTTTGAATCATTTTTCCTTTTCTCCCTTTTGGCGAAAAGGTTCTCCAGGCTGAGGCAACGGAGGGCGTTAATCGGGAGAACAGTCGGACAGCTTAGCTAGATCTATAAGGGTGCGAGAAGGAGGTGGTACACGTTTTTTTTGTTTTAGACATTAACAACATTCCTAGTCTTCCAGACGGGCGGTGCTTAGGTAAACCTTACCCCGGAACTTTCCTTGTCCTTTCCCTATCTAGTTAAACGTCATAGTTACATTATCTGGCGTGCTGGTTCGAGTCATAGTCTGTCATATCGTACTAACCCGTCGAGTATCTACGTCAGTCCATCCTTCCAATCACTAGGTTCTGAGGGAGGAACAGTCATGTCTAAGTAAGGGGGGGGGGTGCTACATCTTACAAAGCTCGTCATGTATAAGCACTATGCTCAAATTCCCTACTTCCCCTTCCGTCGGTCGTTCGGTCATCACTCCTCCAAATTTCAGCCGATGTTCCGACGTGACCTGCAGATGGGAGGAGAAAGAAGGGGGGTGGGGGCAACATTCAAAACACATCAGCGCGCATAAATCCGAAAATGTTTTTACTTACCACATACTCGACCTATCTCCACACGGTGCATTTTTTACCATCTCAGCGTTTAAGCCCAGAGGGAACAGTAGTGTTAGAAACATAATCATTGGTGTTCTGCGTATCCGCATGAATCACTCGAGCGTGGTCTTTTAGATCATGCGCAAGGGTGGTGGTCAGGTGGCGTTTCTTCAGAATGGCTTAAGGGCATCTGAAACGTTTTTCCTGCTGCCTGTGGCATACAATGTAACGGCTTAAGTATTGGGCTTTTTAACCTTCAACCTTAATAAAGCTGCTTACCTTTCGCTTATATCGGAGACAGTAGTAACACATTCGAAACTCATTAATGCAATCGCTACAGTTGTACTTGCTTTTTCAAAAACCTTTAATAAAAATGTTGGCGCACAAATACGAGCCTACAACCCAGTGGGCCGGCCATAGAGCAGACTGGAGCCGGGCGTGAGGGGAACGAAGTCGGTGGCCATTCATTTCATAATATAAAGTGCGGCAAGTGCAATAACATCATATCGAAATTCATTGGGAGTAAGCATCATAAATGTCGAAAAGTCAAACTTTCGATAACCATGGTGCGTTAATACTTAATATCAATTCATTGTCCGAATGCTCAATTAGTACCTATTTCATATCAATTCATTGCTTTAACACATAGTTGGTACCCACCCTATACCAGTTCATTGTCCCAACACATAATCAATATCCATCTTATATCACATCCTTTTCTGAACACATTATCAATATCCATCTTATCTACTTTCATTGTCCAAAAACTACATACATATCTCAGAACATCAAGGCTTGAGCAATCAGGGTACAACAAAGAGCTGAAAGTTTCATTTGTATCGGCGCCATTTTGGGCGAGGTCAGGCAGGTCCCAGTACAGTCAGATTGTCTACACTGACTCGTGGTTGGACCAGAACCTCTTTTGGCAGTTCAAAGAGTTTTTCGCAATAGGGTAACAGACTGGCGATATGAACCATCAGTCAAAAGTGGGGAGGGAGGCAACAATCTCTCCTACCGGGTCACTCTGGTGTTCCACCGGAACTGAACAAATCTGCATTTTTGCAGGATTTTAGTCATTTCAAAACTGAGGCTGGCGCCGGCTGGAGTGCGCCGACGTCTCGTGGTTTCCATCGGGGGGACGGGAGCGGGGGCGCCCGTGGAGGGGTCGGCCCCCCGGCTCTTCTAGAATCTTCAAGGTCGAGGAGAAGAGCACAGGACGTGCACCAGTCCTGGGCCAAAAGCCGTTTTTCGATTGGGACCCTGTTGATCGAAGCGTTGGGGTGTCGCTGGAAGCCTCCACCTGGGGGAGATGGGGGAGGCTCGTTCGCGCCGCCTCCCCCTTCCAGCGACCCCACGCCGTTTCTCGGCTCCAGCACTTTGGGATGGCCGTACCAGGCAATGAAGAGAGGGGGGGGGGGTCGGAGGCAGCAAGACACCCCCCGCGGCCTGCAGGGCACCGTTTTCTCTGGACTTTTCGTAGCGGCCAGACCAGGCGATGCGAGGGGGAGGGGGGGTCGGTGGCATGTGCAAGACATCCCCCCCCCTCCGTTGTCAGGGCCATCATAAAAGAAAGAAGTAGTGTCGCCGTGTGCAACCCTCCAGTGTTGTCGAAGCAGGGCGCTGCCTGTCAACCCTCCAGTGTGGTCGCAGAAGGGCGCTGCTGACCTCGGCTCCGGTTTTGTTTTTCTGATGGCCGGAGCAGGCGATAGAGAGGGGGGGGGGTCGGTGGCAGAGGCAAGACATCCCCCCCCCGTGGCCCGCAGGGCAGCCAAAAGAAGAGAAAGGGGAGACCATTACAACTTTCGGGCCGTCCGCCCTACAGCCTCCCCTTCCGATGGCGGCCAGCCGGGCCCTGCTCTGCACGTGTTGAGGCCTCGCCTTCCGGATGGGCGTAACCGCGGACCCGTTGCACTTCGGGAGCTTCCGGAATGGGGGTAGGTATCTGCTGATTTGTATCTATTTCATGTTACCGTTATTTGGGCGTGGCGGGCGGTGGGACAGACATGCTTTGGATAGCGAGGGGGCGGCGGGGCCTAGCTACCTCATGGCTGTCTTGGCGTCAAGCTTGGCTTCTTTCGCCATTTTATATTTCTTATTACTGACTATTTCTAATGTTTCTTATTTTTAGTGAAGTCGGAAACTCATCAGTGGGCTACTGACTTAGCTCGACTTCTTTTTCCTTCCTTTTCTAGTGTGTGTTTCATGCTAAAGTTTCTGTTAACAGGATTCGGTGATCACTTCATATTTTATATGTCCTTTTATCAGGGATACCCTCCGGTTGAGCCGGATGATCTATCTCCAATAAATGGTCCGGGTGGAACTAGATTATCAATCAGTGGGGAGTGGGTAGGCATGACGGATTACAACGGGGACAAAAGTCTGCATTATCTACCCTTTACTACTTGCAAAGACTAGACAGAATATCTCTATTCCACGTTATTTGCAAACAGAAAATACCTCAAACGAACTATTCCTTGAACAATAAATGTCCAGTCAATCAATCAATCAGTGGGGAGAAAAACAGGCATGACGGATTACAACGGGGACAAACGCCTGCATTACCTGTCCTTCGCTCTCTGCAAAGGGAGCCGGAATATTCCTATTCGTCTCTGTTTGTAGACAGGGAAGATCTCAAAGAGCAACAATCGATATAAATCGATATCAAACAATCAGTGGGGAGAAAGGTAGGCATGACGGATTACAACGGGGACAAAAGTCTGCATTACCTACCCTTCTCTATCTGCAAAGAGAGACGAACGTTCCTATTCGCCGCTGTTTGCGAACAGAGAATGTCTCGTCTCAAGAAGAGAACCAATATTTCAAGTAGCAACCAAAGCTAAATGAACCAATAAGCGAACAATATCAGTATTTAAATACTGATTCCAATACAATCAATCAATCAATCAATCAGATGGGTAAAGCCATCCTACCAATCAGGCGTGAAGAACGCCCTACTTAATCTTACCCGGACCGGACCATGTGGACAGTTCTTCGTTTTCCCTTTCCAGCGCCCGATCGTTCTCTTACTCCATGCAGCATTCCTGTGGGCTTCCAGTCAGGACAATAGGTCACTTGAGAGAGGTCCGTTCAGAATCGGTGAAGTTCATTCAATAGGCAGCCGGACGAGGGCCCTCTCAAGGCAGGTATACTGCAATTTTTTAGATGTTCACCCCATCGTCTGGACCTCTCTTACTGGACCCTATGTCACTGGTGGACCCCGCGCCCGCGTTGGGACGCCAATTGTGGAAAGTTAGCCCAATTTACAACCGATGCCCAGGCTGCTGGCGCAAGACGCCTCTTAGTTCCCATTCTGAATAGTTACCAAATAAAGAGACGGGCGCTGGAAGCAGGAACACAAGAACAGAGTTTTATTTCTCATGAGGAGAGCCTGTCATTTCGGACACGAAACACAGTGTCTTTCGGGAGGTGCTCTAACAAGTTCTCTGAGACATCGCCTTTTATACATCACAAACATTCCTTATTACAATAATGACATTGTGAAGCAAGGAAAAGACATCCCCGACCCCTCCCTGCTCTGGCGCAATCCAACACGTGGCTACAGTAGAGGTCCTCACCCCATACAATGGGAGGGGGCTATCACCCAGTTGAGTGTTCCGCTGATTCCTTTGGAATGTGTGCGCCTGATCGATTCTCGGAGGGGTGGGGAGGTCATGATCAATAGTAGCTCTTTTGAAGAGGGGCGAGTGCATACAGTGGTGGGCAACAAACTGTATCCTCAGGCGAAGGAGATGACCAGTGGTCCGTGCGGACAATCGGGCTCAATGGAGGGGTCATCAAGGGAGGGGTATTCATAGGAAGAAGGGAGGTGATGGTCAGGCACGGGGTGTGATTCCCAGGGACAGAGTCGCACAGAGAGAGAGGTCTTATGACCCGTACATGAGAGAGCGGGGGCAGTCAGGTACAGCTGGGGGGGTTATGTCAGCTGAGGCGAAGGATGCTTCTTCAAGAGGAAATGGGGGGGGTGCGTGGGTCAAGCAGGAGGGTTACTTTTCAGAGCAGGGTCGCACAGAGGGAGAGGGTTTTATGGTCTATGCATGTGAGAGTGGGGGGTGTTCAAATGCGCGCAGGAGGGAAGCCGGGGATTCCAATGAGCGGGCAAAAAGGCCATGGTGCCTAAAATGGCTGTCATGTACATATGGGCACGGGCTTTTACTGGCGGAATGATGCGGTCAACGTTTCACGGTATTCATGGTGCCTACAGGGAGGGGGATGGGAGAAGGCAAATGAACGCCGCTTATGTACATTAATATTGCTAATTTCCACAGTATCCTGTTTGATTTTGTTATTGTGTGTCAAATGTATGCTTGTGTATATATATATATATATATCTATACTACTATAATAAAGCAAGAACTTTCAGGCTTTGAGGCGGGTAAACTCGGGAACCACAGCGCCAATCTACACACCCGATACACCGTTGAAATCGTCAGGGTGTGGAGAGGGTTATCGTCATATAAATTTTAAAAATAAACGTTATTTAAAAAGTTATATTAAAAAAAAAAAGTAGTCCCTCCAAAGTAGCGCCGGCCGCGACGTGCGTCCTGACATCAGGAGGAGCGGCGTACAGCGCGGGGAGGAGCAGTGACGATCAGCGCGGGGAGCAGCGGACATGAGCGGCGATCGGAGGGCAGGCAGTGAGGAGCGGCGGCGGGGAGGAGCGCTAGGGTGACAGCGGAGGCAGAGAGGAGCGGTGAGCGAGCCACAGGAAAAAGAAATGTGTGCAGGTAAGTGGAGCGGGTAGCAAACAGCCCATTACAGGAGGAAAAAGCGGCGACGGGGACGCGGGCAGTGAGGATCGTGCAGGTTAAGAAACGTGTGCAGGGCGTCAGCGGCCGCGTAAAAAGAAACGTGGATCGGGTAGCAAACAGCCCATTACAGGAGGAAAAAGTCACAGAAAAGTCTTCAGGTGACAAAAAGTGACGTGGACAGTGAGGAGCGTGCAGGTTAACAAACGTGTGCAGGTTACAAAAGCCTCCAAAAGTAAACATACAGCCATAATACTGCACTACGTCATGGCGGGCAGGGGCCCTAAGCCATGATTGCTCCCGGACAAGGTCGGTTCGGGCTGCTAGTATATATATATATGTCGCAATTGTTCTTTTTCTTATGCACCTTGCTACATTTTATATTGCTACTGTTTTTATTATTATGGTGATTATATAACCGAATAAAGTAAACTTGAATGTCTCCTCATTAGAAAACAGCACATTTTGCTTTAAAATATATGAATTAGCTTAGCATGTGAGAAAATCATCCTTTTAGCCCTGTTCACCCCCATTGTTTGACTGATACTGGTGGTAACTGACTCTGACTGCATCCTGGGCTCTGCTAGCCAGGCCCAGGTCATTGATGTGATTAAAAAGTAAATAGCAATTAGGTGTAATTACAATTGGCTTCTGATAACCTACCTGTAAGACCCTAGTATATGGTAGGGCATGTAAGTTTAGAGGCCCAGCAGCTTTGAGACACTTAAGTATGCACTGCTGTGTTGCTTGTTGTAATTTTTAAAGTCAGCCCTGCTTTGCAAGCTGCAATATTAAATTGAAATTACACGAAAATTCTACTTTGGATTTAAAGGTACTTCCAAATTATTAAGCTATTTTATTTCTACAAATAATACACCCCACTGGTCATCCTTCCCTAGGTACTCCAAATAAAAATAAGCAGGGACCTTTTAAAATATGTTTTATATGCCCTGGTGAGGGAAACACTAGCAATTTCATTTCCCCCCATTTTAGCTCCATAGGCTAACATGGGAATACAGTAAAACTGTGTAACTATTGACAGGAGTGAGCTAAAATAATAATTCAAGGATTTAAAAGATTGGTAATGATAAATCCAACAACTTGCTACTGTTGAATTTATCATAACAAAATTAGAAGAAAAGTTATAGAACCTTCTCTTCTGTGAGCCATAATCCAGCCTTCTACAGCGTCTCTTGATTGGCCATCCTTAACAGCCTTAGCCAAACTGCTTTGATGAAGTGATAAGTGGCCTGCACAGAGGCAGAGGTTATCTTATGGGGGAGCTCTGCAACTGAGGAGAATAGGCTAGGGCGGGCTGGGTTAATCAAACTGGGCTTCAGAGAGAACAGGACAGTAAGGAGTGCCAGACAGGCCTACCCCCATTTCTGTACTCCCCAGCCAGATGGCAGCCCAAAGAATGGAATTTGCAGGAGTTCTGGGGAGGGAGTGTTAAGGGAAATAAACCACACCAGTGGATTGGCTTAGCCAGGTATTAATCCCAAGGAGAGGAATTCTCTATTTTGATATTTAAAGTGCAGTGCTTTGTGGGACAAGAATAAGCCACACTTTGGAGAAAGCTGGCATGCTTTTGGTTGGCACCCTGTACCCCACTGGTCGGGGATGTCCCCCTGCTTGTTGCCCCCAGAACATTGAATAAATATGTGAGAGCTGCATAGCAACTCAGATCTGCTGCCTGAAACTACCAGGAGAAGAAGGATTGCCCTGATGGGACCCAGGTCTGCTCCACACAGGATTGCAGTCTGCAGGACTGCTCCTACTGCACTCTTGAAACTACAGCCCTGGAACAATGCCTTGCTTCAAAAAGGATTAAGGAGAGGACTCCCTGAAAGTAACAGGTTAACAGAGCTCACCTGCACCATCTCCTCCAAGAAGTCCCATGCCTGGACTAAGTCCTGTGGATTTAAGGATTTGGCTAGGTGCTTAATGGGAACTCTAGTCCCAGATTCGAAGAAGCAACTCTGAGATTATGAAACCTTGGATTTGTGTTGGAACAACTGCGGTGACCGACTCGACGCCGAGAGTCAAGTTGACTACGTCACACTGCGACCTGGTCTGGATTTCAGGTACGTCCAACTGGACGTTCCAGAGGGCATGACTTCCAGGAGTTGACTGAAGGCTCCCGTTGAACCAAGACTAAGATGTTGCTGTGAATCCGGGCTGTTGGAGAGGCCAGCTCAATGTCGAGAGAAAATCTTCCAGAAAAATTCCTACGTGCAAAGGTATAATTTTGACCAAGGCCTCCTGCTTAGTGTATCCGACCAGGGCTCCATCCCGGTTGGCCTCACACTTTGACTCTGTCCCGGTCAAGCACAATCAGATGTCCCAAGTTGGCACTATATGTTTTTAAGCACTAGAAAGTATTTATTTTTCAAAATTCATATCTCCGGTTCCCTATATTACATTTGTGTCATTTTGGTGTCATTTTAATCATAAAAATATTTCCCACTTTTATCAGTTGTAGGTTTCTATTGTGTGTAGTGTCTTACTTAGTTAATACATTGCTGTTGTTAAATGCTTCACACACCTGTCTCTTAAGTTAAGCCTGTCGGCTCGTTGTCAGCTATCAAGGGTTGAGCAAGGGATTAATTTATAGAGACCTTTGCCTGGACCTTATTTTGCGGTGGTGGCAATATTGCTAGAGGGAGGTGCATACACACCCCTACTAATAATCCAACTTCCAAGACAATTTCTGACAGTCCTGCATTTAAGGGGTGGGGATTTTATTTGTTTATTTTTGTTGCGTGCATACAATAAAAAAACTAAATAATTTTACGATTGCAGGAGATTGCCAAGGCCAGACTTTGGTTTACAGCATTAGTAGCATGCCTGTTCTTGTGCAAATGAAAATTCATCTTATTGGGAATGCAGCACTATGCAAATCTCTGTTATACATTTGTGTGTGAAATTCGAATTGTACATGGAAAAATCTTTGAATGCGTCTGACAAGAAACTCATCATTGGTGGCAAGAGGCCATTCACGAGCAGATCTCCGAGTACCACTTAAGCAAAGAGCCATGTTACAGGAGAAGTACATTTTATTGCACACAGTGCAGCAGGAGCCCCAGCAAGGGGACACAGCGGGAACATAAATGAACCAGAAAAAAGTGCAAGACCGCAACAGGTTAATTGCAAACTCCACTCTATATTGAGAGACGAAGACGAAATCGAACCACAAAGTAATTGAAAGCTTAGAGCAGTGCACTTAGCCAATACTTTATTAAACCGATAGGGCTGAAAGTAGACCAGTTTATAAAAGCAGCAAACTTTTTTGCAAAACAGAAGAGACAGGATCTGAAGTATTATTTTCCCCTTGACAAAACACGGTGATGAGTCCTTGAGCATGTACTGCTTCCAGAGAACTCGATTCAAATTTAACCAAGCCATTACCTCTGCAACAAACAAGTGAAGGGCTTTTCTTCTTGAGTAATGGCAGGATCCAATTTATAAAAGGGCCTTGCTTTAGATATACACTGATGAGCAGTGACACTTATCTATTGTTCCTCAAGGCTGAAGCCCTTACTTTCGATCAAATAGCTCGGAGCGATTTTGAGAATTTTGAACAGAGAATGACATTGATTTCTGAGACAAGCGCTCTGCGGAGTCATAATCTGCCTCAAGTGCCTGCAAGAACGATGTGCAAAAGCGAATGGAAACCAAAACTGCATTGAGTTGTATGGGCACAGTCAAAACTGGAAGAAACAACATTCATGCAAAGCAATTGTTATGCTGCAGTAACACATTAACAGTGCATTGTTGCTCTTACAAATTATGTCCTTTAGCATTAGTGGGATGTAACCTCTTTGACTGCGCTCTTCCCTCATGTTCTGCGTGCAATTGTTTATTCATCTATGCATTTTTATATTGAATGGACATTACCCAGAGGTGCTACAGCACTTTGAAGTAGTAAAGGAATATTACATAAAGTGTAAGATTATCATTACACAGTCATAGAGTTACGTTAGACAACAAGCATTAGTAATAAAGTATGAGTTACAGTAATCCTAGACTTTACGCATCAGGATTTCGACTGGTGCCACATGGGTGTTAGAGTCTATTAAACGTGAAGTAGACCAATAAGTCTTAAAGGTATTATTATTAATTGAAACTGGGGAGAAGGTGTTAGCTAAATTGACTTTGAAAGAGATGGGCTTTCAGTTTAGTTTTAAAGACAGCAATCGAGGTGGTGGTGCGGAGGTAAGGAGTTCCATATTCTGGTCACGCCTCATGCGAAGGGTTTTGCCATAAGTCGTTCTACTATAAATGTCAGGGGCTCTGGAAGCAATGCTGTAGCATTCCGTGATGGTCATGTGCCCAGCAGATAGTTTGAGTTTGTCAGCAAGGTAACGTAGAGTGAATGCATGTAGGGCTTTGTGACGGATGCAAGCGGTCTTGTACATGCTTTTGACTTCAATGGGCAGCCAGTGCAACAAGAGCAATATTGGTTAAATATGGTTGCTTCCTTTGGCTCCATAGACGAAGCGTGCTGAATACTATAAGATTGAGTTAAGAGGAGTGAGATCAGTCCTGGGGAGATCAGTCAAAAGAGATTTACAGTAATCGATTCTGGATAGCACCAGAGATTATACACGAGTTTCCAGATCTTGTTCAGAAATATAGCAGCGCATTCCCCAGAGAAGACACAGATGATAGCACACATTTCTAGATTTTTATGCAGGATAACTCAAGGTATTTGATGCTGTCAACAATGGTGAGCTTGCTGTTGGGAATGTTTAGTGTATTCCTTCAGGATTGTACTGGTAGTGGTGATTTTGATGAGGAGGGATTTGGTTTTGGAAGGGTTCAGTTGTAAGTGATGGGAATTCACCTAGTCTTGGACGATGGTCAGTGTTTTGGCAAGATGTAGTTGGGAGATGGAGACCTTTAAGTACAATTGAGTGTCATCTACATAAGGATGATAGACGACGATACCCTATTTTCGCAGTAAGACTCAGAGGCTCAAAATACACAATGAATATGGTCGGAACTAGAATAAATCCCTGAGGGACTCCTTGATCTACAGCCATCAGAGTTAAGAAACATTCATCAATGTTTTCCCTCTGCGACCTGCCCATGAGGAATGATTAAAACCATCTAAGGACCATCTATTGTGGTTACATTTTTGATGGGCGGTTAAGAATCGTATTGTGGCTTATTGTATCAAAGACTGCCAGGAGGTCCAGAAGCCGCAGGATGCAGGAGTTGCTGCAGTCTAGGACTTGAAGCACATCAACCACCTCCGGCAGTCCTGTTCCGGTGCTGCAGCCATGATTGAAGCCTGACTGGTATTCGTCTAGGAGGGTCTTGTCTTGAACGTGTTGGTTGAGCTGATCAGCGACACATCTTTTTATGATTTTTCTAGGAAAGGGTGGTTGGCGACAGGAAAAAAACTGGTGAGATTGTTCGCATCTCCAGAGGGTTTTTTGCGAAATGGGGCATCTTGTCCAGTTTCTAGACAGTCAGGAAATAGGCCTTAGCTGAGTGAGAGATTTACCAATACAGTCCAGTAGGGGAGCATGTGTGTGTGTAATGATATTTGGCAATATTACCTGGAATCAGGTCGGCAAAGTGGTTGGGATGGTTTGGTTTTCAGTAAATCTTGATCACTAACAGTTGGCACGTATTTTTGTATTTGCACATAGTGTTCCAGTTGAGGCAGACATCTCTGGGCAAGATCGATTTCACTTTGGAGTCAAAGAACTGTGCAAATCTTTTGTTTTCTTGATTGGTTCTTTGAATTTCAGCTTGTGCTTCATAGCTGATCTGCAATTATGAAGCATGCAGTGAAGGCCCGAAGTGACCAATTTGGTGTAAGGGGTGTCAAGAGATTCGGTTATGACAGGAATAATGGTTTACTTCTGGCCAATGTAATAGTAGATATTCTATTTTGGTTAAGGTTGGATGGAGTTGAGGAGGTTGAAGATAGAGGGGTGTCATAACTTGCAGAAAATTGACCATCTTGGCCGGCGAGAGGTCAGGTATGGGTCTCTTGGGATGAGGTAGGCAATTTCTCAGTGCTCTTTTGCAACAGGGTTTTTGTTGTAGCTTGCTAAGTAGTTGTACAATATAAGTTACAGAAAGTCTGTTAAAGCGTTATGACTTGTTTATGTACAAAAAGGCAGTATATTGTGCTGTTACTCATGGTGTAGTGCCGGTAAATAATAGCAAAAGTTTGAAAAATAGAATGAAGGGGGAAATAATAGAATTAATTGAAGTAATAGCAATATTATGTGTTTAGGGGAGTTCTGATAACTTTTAGACCCTGTGCCACTGCACCTACTGCACCATTTAAATCATACCCTAGTACCTGCAAGATAATTGCATATATGTTTGCCTGTTTAGTAGTAAAATATAGCAATAATTGGTGTTTAGAGGAGTTGTGACAACTTTTGGTCCCATTGCCACTGCACCTGCAGCATCATTCAAATCATGGCCCTATTGCCTGTAAGGTAAATGCACTTGTGACAGCCTGTTTAGTAGTAAATATTTCAATTTTTGGAGTTTAAAGGGGTTCCTAGAGCTTTAGTCCTGGTGTCACTGCACCTGCTACACCATTCAAATCTTGACCCTGTTGTCTGCAAGAGACTGCACTAGTGACTGCATGTTTAATTTTACATTTGAGCAATAATCTGGGTTTAGTGGGATCCCTAGAGCTTTTTGCCCCAATGCCACTGCACCAGCTGCACCATTCGAATCAAGTCCCTTTTAACTGAAAGGTACCTGGATTTGTGATTTCCTGTTTAGTAGTCAAACATAGGAATATTATGTGTTGAGAGCCGTTCTGACAAATTTTGAGCATTGTGCTCCTGCATCTGAGCACCATTCACATCATGACCTTGTTGTCTTTAAGGTAACTGCAATTGTGGCTGCCTATTTAGTAGTAAAATATAGCATAGCTCTTGTACTTTAACTTTATTTTTAATCTGCAATGTTTATTACAACATTTAGAATTTGATCATAATGACCAAATAGATTAAGTCGCAAAGATGGCACAAACATTTTAAGGCTAAAGCATCTGCTTTACACAACTAAGTAATAAAAGCAAGCATTTCAGCCTACTCTTAGAAGCTGTCTGCCTATTCTGTGGAAAGATATCTTATCTTGACAGTGAATGGGGCATAAACAGTGTGACCAGCTTTAGTAGAAGTATTGTAAATGCATGCAGCCAGGGAAAGTTAACTAACAAAAGGTTCCACACAAAAGCGAATGGACACAGTAATTCGGCAACCGAACTGGTAAGAGCCCCCTTTTAAGATATATTAAATACACGAGATAACACAAGCACATCGCAAGCACAGTTCAGGTGAAACTTAAAAAGGCTTCACCAATTTAAAGTAGCACATCCTGTGTGCTAAACAAACAAGTGCTTGACAAGCAATCTAATTAAGAATGTATAAGCAGTAATATCTGTCAGTGTTATTTTTCAATAAAAATTATCTGGATCTTTTAGTGCAAATAAACCCTACCTGCAAAATAGAAATAAAATGATTTTATTAAGAAGTAACACTTGATGGTTATAATGTGTTTACATATTATTTAGAGGGAACAACAAAAGTATCTTGTTATTTATGATGCTTGGGGTGCATGTAATGGAGAAACCCCTTTTCCAATATGGTTTCTCAGCAGAAGACATGTCTGTACAATTATCATACTTACAATGTGCAGGTCTCATCCCTATTCCCAGTCCTTGCTTTTTAAATGCTTGCACCACTGAGTATAGCATGAGAGCCACAGTGCATGTCACATTGTTCCATCAAAGATGGACACTTTGGTGGGGTCTACGAGTGCCCACCACCCAGCTTTAGTTTCCAGAGCACATCAAAACACCGGGTACCCGCAATGTGAACTGAGGTCCAGACTTTTCTCAGTGTTGCTGGCTGAAGCAAAAGAGTCCCCACATGGCCAGGGAGGTGCACTGGCAGGCAAATAAACAGTAAGGATTACCAGCAAATGGCACACATCTAAACATACACCAATGAACTTATGAAAAAAGTCACAATGCAATTGAGAACAATCACTACACCTTAGAATGAGGGTAATATTAACCTGCTATTGACATTCTTCACATAATGTGGCCCTATCCTGTTTAATACATGCTGCCCTAATGGGCTAATTCTTGACATAGTGTTCGTGTTAAGATGACAACATCTGATGCATTGAGTGCACTATCATTATGTTTAAATGTTTATATATTGCCAGTATATTTGCCCCAAATGGCGCCTGGACTGGTGTTAATCTTGAACTTGCAAAATATTGATACATTTTGCTATGTTATAACATTAGCACCATGGATGTCTGAGACAGATTATTGCGACATGTCGCCATCAAAATATAAGCTCAATCAAACTCGAATCTAATAAATCAATGGTGTATTCAACCTTTCACTCACCCATTTACACATGCACTGCATCTTCCAGCCATAGACCCTTCTTTACACACACCCATATACACAAAACTAAACAAACAATGTAATAATCACTTGGACATATAATACAGCCAGACACCATTGGCTTTACCAATGCTTGTGTAAGGCTACTTCAGTAACTGAAAAGGAAACTGTAATCCTAAATGTACATATACTTCACATAGGTGTATTGAAACACAGCTGCATGAACAAACTGGAAGTGGAAGTATCGGTTCATCATTGCAGAACTACTTGTAGTAACCAGTTATTAGTATCATACATTTGTAAAATTTAAGGAAACGCTCATGAACTTCGATATATAACAAGTGGTCTCAACATCGTGTAGGCGGAAACACGAGGAAGAAGGCTCTGTGATTCAAACGCTCATCATTGGTTTGAATATGACATGGGCAACTCAGCTTTCCATATTTCCAAGGTTAGTAAATGGAGTACCATTCAACTGGGTTGTAATAGAATGTTAGAAATGTTCAGAAAAAGTATTAGCACAGTAGGAACTGATAGAAAACAAATTGCAATAATTTTTTAATACAAATACATATTGACTTCCCCCAATCCAAAGAAGTTACTGAAAGTTATAGTTATTTCAAGGGAAAGCTGAGTTCATTTCTAAGGGTGAGCAATATTGGTCCATAGGCCCCAGCCAGACATTGAGGAAAGCCGCGGACTATTTATTCAACTTTTGTTTAGATCCATACTATGTAAATAATCCTTATGGTTATGTCTTGACATTATGGCACAACTCCATTCCATGGCACAGTGATCTAGGATCACAGACAATAATAAACAATCTAGGATCATATTGGCAAAACGGATGCAGCCAAGAGGCGCCAAGCCGTATGTGAGACCATCATTTCAACACTTTGCGGGTACCCAAGCGGTATCAACATGCCACGTAGTTGACAAATTAAAAACACAGAGTAAATATTGACTTTCAGTTCCTTGACATGCAGCTTCTTATTCATGATGGGAGAAACGAACCACAAGTACCAGCGTGCAAATGTCATTGGGTAAAAAGGCAGGTTGGGACTAGGAGAAATGTTCACGAATGGTATCCATTCACACTTGGCGGCTACGATATTCTCAAATTACAAATTGATTGCCATTTGATTACAAAGTCAAATGAGTAGGAGTCTGAAGACCAAAAAAATCCATCATGTCAGAACAACGAGAAAGAAAGACACCGCATAATCCTTCAGACCAGAGAACAAATACACCTGGGCACTTGGATATAAGATAAAATATCCCATGTGTCATCAAACATTCAACTAGTCATAAAATTCACATCACACACAAAAAATGTTTTAGCTACAAAATGCTTTTCATCTCGGCCACGATGAAGATGAAAATAATTACTCTTTGAAAGACATTCGGTGGTTTAAGAGTATGGTCAGCAAGAGTTTCCATTGAAACAAACCTGTATCTTGCAAAAGCAACACTACCGTTCAATAGACATGATGTGCAAGCGTGAGTACTTTCAATCGTTGTAGCTGTTGACTCCGTTCAGGAATTTAACGTTCGAGGACCGGCCAGAGCATTACACGATCACCTATCTGCAGACAGCGCAAAACAGTTTGAAAACGCAGGCATTATTGTAAGTACTAAAGAAACAAGTATCAGGGGAGTGGAGAGGATGTGGTGCAGCAGCCAGAGCAGCTGACTCGAGAGCTGCGATCCCGGTTTGAGTCTTGGTGGCACAACATCCTGTGATTCTGAGCAAGCCACTTAATCTCTCGGGTGATAAGTTGGGCTATATACATCTGCTAATTTTATTTTAAAGTATCACACAAGTTGAAAAAGCAGAAAGAGGCAAAAGTTTCTGAAAATATTGTTCCACCAAAGGAGATATTAACAGTATTTCGGCTACGGAAAACTGATAAGAGAAGCAAACAAAGAACAAGGATTGGTAAATGTAAGAAACTATGCTACAGCCAATAGCTATGGAGGAAAAGTAAGTGGCAAGCACAGTAACCAATGAAAAGCCTGGAAAGCGAGGGGGCGGGGTGTAAGCCCCTTTTAAGATTTATATTAAAAATAATAGATTTCACAAGCACAGCGAAACAGGCCCAGCAGACTACAAAACAGGCACACTGACAGTAAAAAATCTTTTTTTTAATCCTGCCCACACACAAAACCTGTCATAAAAGCCAGTCGGTCATCACCTGATTGCCCTAGAGGCCAGGCCGACCCTGGCAGCCTTCAACATCTGTACCCTACTTCTAAAGCGCATCACTAAGGTAGAACATAGATCACACCACTAACACGTCCTCAGTCTCATGTGCAGCATGTATGCAAGTGGGATATTTACATAGAGTTCACCCAGCTGCACAACTCCAGAATGTTGTATATTCATCGATGTATAGAGAAGTACAGAATAAAAGGTTTATTATACTGTATATAAGATAGCAGGAATGGCACAAAAGGGTGCACAGGGAAGATGAGGGATTGTTTTTATAAATGCGGTTTTATATAGCGTCTATAGAATGTGGCACAAAGGATTACAGTGCTTTACGATCAGAACAATACGTAAACTATCTAGGATATATCTGTTAAGAAACACATAATAATAAGCGAAGGTACAAAGAATATCTGCTGATTAAACATCCGTAGTGCACAGCCCTCCCAAACCGACTTGTAACCGTACATCTGGATAAATAAAACTCAGCAAGATATAAATAAACTGTAGTGTTAGCTAACGGAATTAGGATGGGGATATCTAGCTGGAGAACACCCCAATGTGGTATGTCTGTCCAAATATAATGAGTAATCCTCAGATGCACCACTTCTTCCTCCTATACAGTGATGTAACTAGGAAACCCAGGGTATAGTGAGGAAATGTAACTCTGTTTAGTTACTAGTGATTTGTTCCAGATCATTGTTGTGCAGCCTAGTACCGTGCTGCATCATATATTTTAGATCAACACTTCTTTTGGAATTTTAAAATGCTGACTAAAGAGAATGAACTTGGCAATGACGTTGTGATTAAAGTCTATGGAGGGTTTTCATTTTGCTGGGTTATGTCCACTTATCATTCCTTTACTCATTTGCACTCTCATTTTTTCTCTCACTAGTTTACGCAAGAGGTCTATAGAATGATAGAAGATAGAGGATGTGTTTCTTATCATGCACAGTCCCGGCTTGGGGCATGTGTGTCTGCTAACGTCTACAGGAATTAGGGGCCAGATGTACGACCATTTTTGCATGCGCAAACGGGTTTGCAAATCCGTTTGCGCTGGCAAAAATGGCATGGGGTATGTACAAACCCGATTATGCGAAATATGGTTTGCGACTCGCGTTCCCTTCCTAATATCGAGCGGAACGCTATGTACAAATGTGTTGTGACCGCAATTGCGGTCGCAAAACTCTCGCAAATCACCACCCTCTTCAAGAGAATGGTAACGGGACCCCTTCCCATTTGCAAACGCAGGAGAAAATATTTTTTAAGGACAGGCAGTGGTTCCAGGGACCACTGCTTGCCACTAAAAAATGAAACGAAAACATTTCATTTTCTTTTTTTTAAAATGCAACCCATTTTCCTTTAAGGAAAACGGGCTACATTTAAAAAAACTGCTTTATTTAAAAGCAGTCCCAGACAGGGTGATCTGCTGAGCCCCGCAGGCCACCACACCTGGTATGGTAAATTGCGGCTCACAAATTGAGACTCGCAAAAGAGTCGCAATTTGTGAGGTGCAATTTACTTGGTTGTACATCTGGCCCTTAGTCTATTAAAGTAATTTGTTCGAGGCCAGTATGAGATACTTGATTCACACATTGTGGCCTCATTGTAGTCCAGTAAAGAGCGAGATCAGGCATGTCCATAACCCATAGAGCAGGCTGCAGTCCAGTTATATGAATTTACAGCATATTGAGTCTCTAAATACTTTAGCCTTTATCTAGAATCATTTCTATAGTTTTATATAACCAGACAGCATACCGTGCATATATGATGTCAAAAATCATTAACATTGCAAAGTGGCTTGTGCATAAGAAGTAAAGTGCGGTGTTTGACAAGCTGAGCAACAACCACAGTCCGTCGGCATTTGACAGAATAAACATTACATCCTTTATATATCACAAGTATCCTTTACCAAACAATCGATAGCGAAATTACATTACTTCGACATTTTAACTTGGGGGGGCTCCATGCCCTTGTAGTTAGTAATGTGATGCTCCTGAGAAAGGAGTGCAGTGGGGCCATATATCTTCGGGCCGGTTGGCATGGGGTATAGTTGAGTGATATGTTTCCAATTGTTTGTTACAGTTCCCAGAGACGGGGGCGTGGCTTACGCGCCGGCAAGTGATGGCGCTTCCTCCGTGAGCTCCGAGGCGACGCAGGATTTTTCGAAGTTTTCCTGTGCTATTCCAGGCTCCGGAGACCAGCTTTCACGTCCCCGCACGGCGGAACATGGTCCCCGTGTGTTGCGAGATGCAGCGGGGATTTCAATTGCTGCTTTTATGACTTTTCGCCGATATACCTTCCTCGGCAGTCACGGGATGCGAGCGGCCGCCATTTTGTGCCACTGAGCTCGCGTCCCGTTTTTCCACTCGTCTCTACCTCCTCAACAACAAGTACTCCTCCTGCTTCACCATATGGGCACATATCTATGAGGTATGTTATAGAATAAACGCAGCATATTACTGTGCCCCACCTTTATGACTTTTTGCGCCACGATTCTCAACTTTGCTTATAACTGCGTCACTACTTCATAACGGCGGCCATTTTGTGGTGCTTTTGCTGCGCAATGCTTAACATCCTTTTCTTTCTTGCCTGCAACCCTCTGTGGATTATCAATTGAACCCTTGGGTCTCATTTATTATGGACACTTTGCTGTTGCTGTTTCTATACTACCCTATCACTGGATGATTTTTTGGATGCGTATTGAGCTAATTCTTACTCAATTCCGACGCCAGTCATGTGGGTTTTAGGTATTGCTTCTCCATTGATCCTCCTTGCCTCATTGGTACCCTCTTCCTTCTACTGCATCTCCGACATCTGCTCACAAGGTCTCAATCCCTTGGTTCTTGTGGTGTGGGTCCCATCCCTGCGTCCCTCCTAGTGTGCCCCTCTGCCGGCACAATGTCTTTGGACGTGGGCCACACGAGATCCTCCGTCACTGGTACCAAACCGAAACGCCTCAAGAATGACCCTCCGTCTCCAATTCATTCCTCCCCGAACCCTGTGTTGGATTCCATCCTAGAAGAGGTTCGTGGTTTACAACCATTTATGTCAGCAACTAACGAGAAGCTCAAACAGATAGAAGACAGATGGGTCGTCATGGAAGGCAAGGTTCTGGACTTAGAGCAACGCATCAGTGACATTCAGGATGTGTCTACTAAAATTCCCATTCTCGAAAAGGAAATTCAGCAGTTGAAATTACACACAGAGGACCTTGAAAATCGCAACAGGAGGAATAACCTACGTATTTATGGTGTTCCGGAGTCCCTTGAGGGGGCTGACATGGTGTCCTTCATCCGTAAATTCCTCTATGACCTTTTGGAACTGCAACCTGAATCTACTCCTCTAAACATCCAGCGTGCTCACCGTCTGGGTCGTCTCACATCCAACCCGACCAAACCTAGGGGTATTATCCTGCTATTTCTAGAGTTCACCGAACTGATGACTGCTCTTAAAGCTGCAAGACTAAAACGTCGCCTCCTTTGGTCGGGCCATACCATCTTTATTGCCCAAGACTTATCAAACGCTACGAATGCACGCCGTAAGGAGTTCCTCAATCTTCGCCCTCATATGAGGGACTTGAACATTCAATATTGAATTCTGCATCCATGTCTCTGTAAAATAACTCACAACGGTTGTTCCCGTACATTTGATGATCCTCTGAAGCTTCGAGCATATCTCCAAAGTGTCTCCACTTCCACTATGGACACCAATGACTGAAGATGATTATGCGTTATTCTCTATATTTACTTAACTCATGTCTTGACGACTGTTGTGGCCTTGTCCTGGTGTCTCCAATTTAATTCTTCCCTACGACTTTTCTTTTATTTTTATCTCCTATATCTATTTTTCCCGCGTTTCCCTCGCTCTGTGGGGAGGGCGCCTTCGCCGGCGTCTCCATGCTCCATGTCTTGGTATTCTCTTTTCTCTCAGATCTGGCTTCTTTGCCATGATCTGTTTGTTTCTTTTCTCCTTTTCTATCTTTCTTCTCTTCTCCTTCATTTCACAGGCCATACATGTTCTTTCTCTGTCCCTTTGTGTTTCTTTCTCTTTCTTATGTACCCCCCCCTCCTTCCTTATTGTTGCTCATCGTATTTCTCCTTGTTCCCCTTTTCTTCTCCTTATGATTGATATGGTCACCCGTTCACTGTTTTTCTCTGTTTACATGATTTTCCTTGCCTTTGTTTCTATTTTCTATTTGATTTTCATTTGTAATGTATTTGTCTCCATTGTCTTTCCTTGTAGTTGTTTCCCTGCAGTGTATTGGACCCAAATATTACCCCCCTCTCCTGCCTTTCATCATGTGTAATTTTGTAACATGGAATGTTCGTGGTCTCGGCAACCCTGTTAAACGTCAAAAGGTACTGTCCCATTTATCCAAGTTGAATTCTCAAATTGTTTTTCTTCAAGAGACTCATTGTACAGATGTTGAATCGTTGAAACTTAAGAGGGCATGGGTGGGTCAAGTTGTATTTTCTCCTGCTGTTGATAAAAAAGGTGGTGTTGCTATACTGTTTCGTAAAGGTTTGAATGTTCAAATTCTCTCTTCTCAAGCTGATGATATGGGGCGCTGGGTTATGTCTAAGGTTACCATCCCAAAAAAATATGGTGCTCCTGAATAAATATGGCCCTGTTCGGCCTGACCCCAAATTTTGGTCTGACATCAAAATCCTCATCTCCTCCATTGATTGTCATAGCTGGTGACTTTAACCAATGGTTAGATCCCTTTTCAGACAGGTTATCTTCCTCCAAATTCCAGCCTGATAAGACGCATAAATCCTTTCAGTCAGCCATTGCCTCACGTCCCCTTTTTGATGTATGGAAAACATGCAATCTGAACTCGCTTGAATATACCTTCTACTCGAATGTTCACCACACCCGGTCCAGAATCGGCTATATTTTAGTCAGTAAGTCCCTTCTCCCTGCGATTCAAAAGTCCGAAATTGGTTCTATTTTTCTTTCGGACCATGCCCCTGTCTATGCCACCTTTGACCTTACCCAAACCTCCTCATCTTTTAGCCGATGGAAATTTAACACTTTCCTCCTCTCAGACTCTGTTTTTATGTCTAAAGTCAAGGATTTTATCTCTGAATACTTTTCACTCAATCTACCTCATTACACATCGATTTCGAACAATTGGGATGCCTTTAAAGCTGCCCTACGCGGCTTCACAATTTCATATGTATCTAAGAAGAAGAAACTCAATCGTGCTAAGTATAATGCCCAACTCACCAACATCAAGACACTAGAACACTCTTATTTTTCTTGCAAAAATCCTGACGCTCTCCTCAAACTTATCAAAGCCAAATCTGACCTCAATCAAATTGCCACAGTTGAAGCCTGTAACACCCTTTTGAAGATTAAATCTAAATTTCACGGGGTCAGAATAAAGCTGGCAAAATGCTAGCAAATTATCTCAAAATTAAATCTGAACGAAAATCAATTGGCCCTATTCTCAATGATGCTTCCAACACTCTAGTTACTTTAGACGAAGATATTGCAGAAGTTTTTCATAACTACTATAAACTCCTATATACTGATGACACTCATCCTGATGATGATGACCTCTCCCGTTTTATTAAAGATCTCCCCCCTCCCCCATCTCTACCTACCGAATTCCATCATTTAGAAACCGATATCACACCTCAGGAAATTCTCAAGGCAATTACTTCCTTTAAAAAATCGAAAGCCCCTGGCCCAGATGGTCTCTCTATTGAATTTTACTCCGCCCTACATTCTATTTTTGTCCCCCACCTTTTACAACTTTTCAACTCCTTTATTGCAAATGCTAAAGCCTCTGGCTCCTTTTTGGATGCCCTGATAATCATAATCCCCAAGCCTGACAAAGACCATTCTCTATGTAAAAACTTTCGCCCCATCTCCCTGATTAATTACGATTGTAAGATCTTTGCCAAAATTTTAGCTGCCCGTCTCGAATCCCTTATCCCTCTTTTAATCAGCACGGATCAAGTTGGTTTTGTGAAAGCTAGACTTGCTGCTGACAATGCCCGTGTTTTTGCCAATGTTATTTCACGCAGTAAACGATTTAAAGCCCCCCTAGCTGCCCTGTCCTTGGATGCTGAGAAAGCTTTTGATCGCATTAATTGGAAATTTATGTTTAAATCATTACAATGGGTTGGTTTTGGCCCCTCTTTTATCTCTTTAGTTAAACTCCTCTACTCAGCTCCACATGCCAGTGTTTTTGTTAATAATCAAGTCTCAAAATTTTTCCCCCTATCAAGAGGAACGAGACAAGGATGCCCTCTTTCCCCTTTATTATTTATTCTTTGCCTTGAACCCTTCCTAATTAGAATCCGCTCAAACCCCTTAATTAATGGGTTCCAATTATCGTCGATTGAGACGAAAATTTCGGCTTATGCCGATGACATCCTGGTTTACATGGCTAATCCTGTCTCTTCCTTACCTCCATTTTTGGGAGAAGTCCGCCTATACTCCTCTGTCTCTGGCTATAAGCTTAATCTTTCCAAAACGGAGGTTTTACCCTTAAATTCAACTTGTTACCAATATATGTTTGCATCAACTGATTTTGCCTGGTGTCCTTCCAAGATCAAATACTTGGGTATTTGGTTTTCCTCGTCATTATGTGAAACCCTTAAACTGACCTTTGCCTCTCTTACTCCAAAAATTCAATCCCTTCTTCAATCCTGGTCTCCCCTTTTCCTTTCCTGGTGAGGTCGATTAGATACCATTAAAATGATGATTTCCCCACATATTTTGTACACTGTTTCCATGCTTCCCATGAAAATCCCTAAATTATATTTTAACCGGCTGAACTCCATCTGCTCCAAATTTTTGTGGAATAATAAAAGACCCCGTATTGCTTTACATAAGCTTATACACCCGAAATCTGAAGGTGGAGTTCGCTTCCCTGATTTTAAATCATACCACTCTGCCTTTTTAATAAAGCAAGCTTTCTCATTGGCTTTCAATTTCAATGATACCCCTCTACCCATATGGATTGATATTGAACGGTCCTTGTTAAAAGATTTTACTTTCCAACAATCTCTTTTTATGTCAAATTGTTCATTTCTGACTAATCACCCTGTACTGAAATACTCACATACTCTGCTGCACACTGTATTTTCGAAAGATTTATCCCCCTTGCAATGTTTTCTCTCATCAAGTGTGTGGTACAACAAATATCTTAAGTATAAGGGTAAATCTTTTTATTTCAAGTATTGGAAAGAAAAGGATATTATATTTGTATACCAATTTTTCTCTGATTCATCCATTATCTCATTTCCTGTAATGCAAACCATGTTTGATTTACCTGTTCATTTTCGCAAAGAATATGACATTATCACTTCCGCCATTTTATTACATGTTTCTACCCTTCCTACTTTTGATTCCCTTCCTTCCCTTACTCCTTCCACTCCTCTATACCCTTTGTTTTCCCAACAAATCCCCAAAGCTGCTCTAGTTTATAAACTTTTGTTAGATAACTATGTTCTTAGACCTAAAACCTATACTGAGACTGCTTGGGAAACTGATCTCTCTTTCTCGCTATCTGTCGATGTTTGGCATCACTTATGGTGTAAATTGTTTAAGACATCGATTTCAGCTCGACTTACTCAGTCACTTTTTTTTTATACCATAGAACTCTTATCACCCCTGTTAGCATAACAAAATTCTCCTCCTCTTCCTCCCCCCTTTGTTTGTCATGCTCTTCTCACCCCGGCACACTCAAACATCTCTTGTTTGATTGCCCTGCTGTTCTTGCTTTTTGGAACTCAGTTTGGGATTTTTGCATGCGTATTTTTAATTTTTCTATTCCATTCTCATTGCTACACGTTTTTTTAGGTTCCCTATCTGATATTCTAGACTTACATTCATATAATGCTAAATTATTTGATCTCTTCATTGCAACTGCTTTTAAAGTAATTTTGTCATGTTGGAAGGATAATACTAAACTGTCTGTTCATACATGGTGGAATTTCATATGTGATGAGCATAGAATTGAAATTGCTTCTTCTTCTTCTGTCACCTTAAAAATTAAATCCGATCTTACCTGGCTGCCTTTTTCTAACTTCTTATCATCTCCTCCCCCTCCCTAGCCTCTCCTTCTTTTCTCTCTCTCCCTTTCTTTTTCTTTTCTTTTCTCCTCTTACTTTCTTCTCCCTTTCTCTTCCTTATCTCACATTATCTGAACCATTTCTCCTCTTCATCTCCTTCTCACTGTTGTTTTTCTCATATTGGTTCAGATTTTTTTGTATACTGTTATATTATGCTGTAATCTTTCTTAAACAAAATAAAACTTTATTAAACTGAAAAAAAAGAGTTCCCAGAGACCTTATTCACTGATTTACAGGAGAGAGGATCACTCCCCTCCATGTATTTAATTCGAAACATGTGAGTTCTGGAATCTGTGTCAGGTCGCTTCCTTGGTGATCGAGAAGAAGTCATTGACACTATTCATGTATAAACCTGAGATGACTAGTCTACAGTGGACCCAATGTAAGATGTAGGGGGCAAGATTGAGGGTGGAGGAAGGGCCAGAGGATTTTGTTCCAGCACTCAGTCAGTCAATTGTATCTCAAGAATTGGTCCGACCCTAAATCAATCTCCTCATGGAGGGTCGGGAAAATCTTAGTACTTTCTGGTTTGAGCATAAAATCCACTATGACTTGCTTTTACTGTACCATGCCCTCCAGCGAATGTTGCTGCAGCAGTTTTGGAGTCTAGCATTACTCAGCAGTTTAGCTGAGAGGTGGACTTGAAGATCTATTTTTAATATACTGTGTTTTGCATTCTAGGTTATCTGCATACACACACTATCAGATTGGGCATGGTAGCTTGGTGCACTTGGTTGCCATAGACTAGCTCGAAGCCATTCGAGCCACAAAGGGGCTGAATAACGTTTCAGGGTCCAATTAAATCAATTGACAGGAATGGGTATTCAGAATGATTCTCTGCATGACAGCCTGAAGTGTATTTTACCATCCCATATCAAGGATTTAATTTCACTCCTTACATCACTGAAGGGGAAAGTAAGGCTGGGTGGCACAGTAGTGGGGGAAAAAACCAACAAACCACTCTGTGTGTTTTATCCCCAGCTCTCTGGAATTTAGCCTAGTACCCGTTATTGAGGCAAGGGGTGGTGCTGCCATGCTGTAACCGCAAAGAGAAAGCATCTTATATTTAAGATTACCAGGAGAGACGCAGGAGCAGAGTTGGATTGGGATTAGAAATCGGCCCACGCACATAACGCAATTAAGAGGCATAATATTAAAACTTAAGACCGAGGGAGCGGCAGGTGCAAATGGGCTTCCCAATGTAATTTTTAAAAATGACCCTGATTTCTGGTCTGCCCTGCTTACGCCGCTCTTTAATCAGATTTACACACAGTCCAACGTCCCAGTTTCCTGGAAAGGGGACATAATCCATCCAAAATTTAAACAGGGAGATCACAGTAAGCGAGGAAACTACAGATTGATCTCTCTGATAGATGTAGAGGCCAAGCTTTACGCTTCTTGTCTCCTTGTCCAGCTTCAAGATTGGATGGATGAAAAGAACATAATTCCCAAGTTCCAAACGGGTTTTAGGCAAGGGATGGGCACAATAACAAACTTAGCCATTCTGGCGCTCCTAACGGAAAAAGCGGTAAAAAAGAAAACACTGATGTACGCATGTTTTGGGGATATAAAATCCGCCTTCGACCGAGTGAGTAGGAGGCGTCTCTGGTAGAAACTAAATGCATGGGGACCGCCTAGTTTACTACTGAATGCAATAATTGCCTTATATAGTGATACCTGGGCAAGAGTAAAACTGGGCGACGGGTGCAGTACAACCTCAAGCATCCATACGCAGCAAGGTCTGAAACAAAGCTGCATCCTAGCGCCAAGCCTATTTAATTTGCGTCTTTTCAGATATCAGTACGCATATGGAAAAAGCCAATTGTCACCCGCCTAATATGGCCGAGTCTATTCCTGTCTTACATTATGCTGATGACATCGTTGTGTTGAGCCAAACCCCTATTGGATTACAAAGAGCAATAAATAGCCTAGTAACCTATCTGGATCAGAAAAAATTGGAACTAAACAAAGAAAAAACTAAAATTGCTCTTTTAGTGGACTCCAAAACAACTAAGTTTAAATGGTCAGTGAAAGGGGCAACAGTGGAAGAGCGAGGGTCCTATAAATATCTTGGCATAACAATAGGGCAGGGCACAACACACAAGGAACATGAACTGGCCATAAAAGCTAAGCACAATCGCTAATTTCCAACTCAGCCAGTGATGTTCTCAAATAACTTCCCCATGAGTTTGATGTTTCGTGGTCCATCTGGTGCTTGATTTCTTCCCAGCATAACCTATTCATTGTATCTGGATTGGCGGAGCGAAATTTAGAAATATAGTTTAACAAAGCCTCTCATGCCCCATAATTTCTGATTCTGGAGGCCGAATTCCAGCCGGAGCTGAGCTGGAGAGGAAGACTTTGGCAGGTTAAAAACAGCCTTATAAACCTTCATCTGAAGTTCATTTAACCCTTTCCGTGCTGCGAACGTCCAACGGTCATCGCGTGCACTACCTCGCTAGTGCTGCGCACGACCGTTGGACGTCTGAATCCCGTTAGCGCGATCGAACGTCCGCACTGGGACGGAATGTTCGACGCGCTAAACGGGTTAATAAATCTGTTTCTTTGCCACACCAAGTGACTAAACCATATGACTGAATGGACTGAATTTGTGCGGCCATTACTTTTAACAGGTGGTTATAGTTCAGGCAGTCCAATTCTTTGCTAATCTGTATGCATAAATACAAACCAGATGGGAAAATAGGGTTGATGGAGCAAACTTCAGTAAAGCTGCCAATGATGCAGCTAAAAAGAAATCTTTGCTGGAAGACAAAAAAGTAATTTCCAAACGCCGGCATGGGGGTACAGTCATCAACTCTTATAAATCCTTAAAGCCACAAGCATACCTATCTGCTCACTTCAGCTTGCAGTTAAAAAAGAGCTTCATAGACTATCGAATGGGCCTGCATGAATCAAAAAACTTACAGCCCTCGTGGAAAAACACTTACCGAACCGCGCACTGTAGATTATGTGGCTTTCACGTAGAATCTTTAATTCATCTACTATGTGTATGCCCAGTAGTCATAGACCTGAGGAGACAGTATTTAAAATCTACTTTCAATGAACTGAGTATTCGCATGTGCAGGCAAGCCGTGATATGCTGGTTGGAGGGTACCTCCATATTCTTGGCCTGCTGGGGAGTTAAATACATGACAGAGGTTAGAAAACTTTTACGGCAAGCCGATCCGAAGTAAAGTAAAGAATTATGACCTGCTTGGCAGTGCCCCAGCTGACTTATCAATGCAAGTAGGTCCCAAAAGTTGGGTTGAAACATTATACTTTTCTGAATAATCGTGCTTTCTCCTAATAAACTCACCACCTTTTAGGGCTCGCTAATTATTAAGTAGGCGGTTTTTGTTTTCAAAATGTAGTACTTATTTAATTTCATATTGTTTCGACTAACTGACAGTTCGTCAGAGTGGGAGACACTATACAATAGTAAGTTTAAAGCGCTATCAGGGTCTTAGCTAGGAAAATGTTTTTAGTAGGTATCTCAACAACACGTTTCATAATATTTTGTGCCGAAGGATAAGTCCTTGCACTTTAGTTAAATACCTAACGGGATTGCATCAATGTCATTCGGTTTTATATTGTGAATGTAATGATAGACCTTTAAATAAATATACTTATTTTTTTTTATTGGGGGGGGCTGTAAAGATTTTAACTAATCATACAATGAACTATGACTGACTGGCCCGGGCATGCTAAAAAAAAAGAAGTGGCCCTCATTTGCATATTGCCTCACTGCAAAACACTCCTTCGGCGAAGTTTTATATGCACCTAAAAAACAAGTGAGGCAACTTCTGCTCAGGCCCTGCCCCCGCACAGTATGCACACATTTAGTGGCCGGCCCAGCAAGAGAAAGGGAGTGACACCTCTGCCCGTTGATACAAGGGAGGTAATGGATGCCCGTCTGCCTCTAGAAAGGCCACTCAGGTCCCGACTGGGCAGCTGGCGGCATCTGAACACACCAGACACAGCCCAAATCGCCCCGCCCCCTCCCCGGAGGCTGTAAAGAAGCAGCCCACAGCTGGAACTTCGATTCCGGCCCCTCGGCCATTGAAGGAGTGCCCGCCTTACCAATCCGACCCTGCACAAGAGCTACACTGCCTCTCAAAGAAGTCTGGCCCAGCTGAATATCAGAACCACTGTTTCCTTCCCAGGTGGTAAAGGAAAAAAGGGGTGGTGACTGAGCCTGAGCCCAATGGTGCAGGGTCTCCACCACACCAGAGAGACAAGGAGATGACAGCCACAGGATGCTTCATGAGAAGGCCTAAATATTGGTTACAGCACGCTAAGGAAACGTTCTAATAAGCTGGCCATCTCAGAAAGTACCAGTCTGGATGGTAATGGGACACCATAAGGATAGCTTTGGCACCTGAGGAGTGCACCTGTACAATCTGGGTAAACTGAGTGATAGTTTAGCAATTGTGTTACACATTGCTGTGATGTCTGAGGAACATGCTTTTATGCCCTGGATAGTGTAGCTGCCTCTGTTATCTATGCATCCCCTGCTGCCTAAGGTATCTTCATGTATCATGGATACAATATTGGGGATAGTTCTGCTGTCGTACAACATTTGTTTGACTTGAGTTTTAGCTGTTCTGTCTGAGTTCAAGAATTTTGTGTTTACTGGTGAAGAAAGTAAAAGGAGAAATCGGGAATATTGGAACCTGGAAGTTCCAAAACTCAAGAGCCGATCTTAGGTTTTTGACTGTCAGTGGGTGGTAGAAACTACATATGGAACCTTGGCAGACTCATTGGAGATGCAAGTTAATGTAAATGCCATGCATGGGCTGTATTGAAGAGCATCATGAAGTTCTGTTGTCTAGTTTGATGTGATCAGGCTGTAGAATTGCTGGAATGTGTGTGATTTATGTTGTGGCCTTAAGGAAATCCTCCTGGAACAACAGGTGAAGAGGGAGACTGTGCCAGAGGGCAGAGATAAAGCTTTAGGAGGTCACCCAGCCACCCAGTCCTACATCACTAACAATCACCAGTAATAGGCAGTCTAGAATGTTGCTTTGCTTGATGATATTTGGCTGTAAGATAAATAATAACTAAACAACCCCTGTTTCTATTTGGCTGATTAAGGTGGATCACCTTGTATGTGGAATGCACATCTAATGTGATGACAGACCCTGAAGAATCTCATTGCAGGGATTTTGAAATTGGCTCATGGACAGAAACAAATTTAAAGAAACCCTAATATGGTGCCACAATTGAAGATGGGGCACCTTTTATTCAAAATACAAGGGTCATTCTCAACTGAGTAAGTACTCATTAAGTTCACTGGTCTATCAACACCATATGATAGGCACAGTAGTCTGTCTCTATCACATATGTTAGAAGAAGTCCCAGGGATCACGCAGAGGAAGGCTCTAGTTTTTCACCATCTGCCTGGCAGGCACACAGATGGGAACCGACATGCAGGCCTATCACTGGTGTGCTGTCTTACACCAATTGCTTCTAGGTAGCAATTAGCCAGCCAATTCATGTCCACATAAACAGAAATGCTAGACGGCAGCTGATAGATTTCTCTTAGTGCACTCAAAATGGAAGTGGTCAGAAAACTGGCTAAATTCTATGGCCCTTGGTATGGTAATAAGCTCTATGAATCAACCAATCTGTATTTGTACAGTGTGGTTTTTACTCGATGGGGTACCCAGCAGCTGAGAAGTGGGGAGGCTTAGTTGAAGAGCCAGGTCTTGAGTCCCTTCCTGAAGTCGGCGAGTGAGGGGGAGGATCAGAGATGAAGCGGGAGGTCGTTCCAGGACTTGGCGGTGAGGTAAGAGAAGGAGCGACTGCCACTAGGCTCCGCCGGATGCAGGGTACTTGTGCGAGGGAGGCAAATCGAAGTTGTCTGGTCGACTGGTGGAGAAGCAGGCGGTGGTTGATGGAGGAGGGGGTCCAGTGTTGTGGAGGACCTTGAAGGTGTGGGTCAGCAGCTTGAACTGGCATCTCTTCTGGATGGTGAGCCAGTGGAGGTTTTTGAGGTGAGGGGTGATGCTGGTCTGTTTGGGGAGGTTGATGATGAGTCTGGCTGAGGTGTTCTGTATAGTCTGTAGTCATTTGAGAAGATGGGAGGTTGTTCTGGCATGAAGAGCGTTTCCGTAGTCCATTGTGCTGGTAACGAGGGCTTGTGTCACTGATTTCCTGGTGCTGAAGAGTGTCCATCTGAAAATCTTATGAAGCATGCACAGGGTGTGAAAGCAGGAGGAGGCTACTACGTTGACCTGGTGCTTCATGGAGAGATCGCTGTCCAGGGTGTTACCGAGGGTGTGGGCGTGGCTGGTAGGGATAGGTGAGGGTCCCAGTGCAGTGGACCACCAAGTGCTGTTCCATCCGGTGGTGTTCTTCCTGAAGATGAGGACTTCTGTCTTGTCCTTGTTCAGCTTCTGGCAGTTGGGTCTCATGCAGGAGTTGAAATTGTTCATGGCGTTCTGGAAGTGGATTGCGGTGGTGGCGGTGTCTTTGTTGGGTGTCATCAGCGTATGAGATGATTGTGAGTCCGTGGGTGCGGGTGATGTGTGCCAGTCAGACCCTCCAGGATATCGCGATTTCGCGATTTTGCGGTTTGCCGCGAAATCGGCACTTTTGTAAAAATGCCGCGATTTTTACAAAAGTGCCTCGCAAAATCAGCACTTTTGTAGAAATCGCGCGGCATTTTTACAAAAGCCGCTATATCCTGGGGGGTCTGCTTAATGGAAGAGCAGAGGGAGGACGCTGCCCCAGCGGCCGGCCACCACGGCTGGGACACCCTCAGGGACCACCAAATTACTCCCAAGAGTAGCCAGGTACTGCAGCAGCACGCCATTGCCTAAACCAGTTTTTTTTTGCTGAACATGTAACTTGTATGAATTACTGTAGTATTACTTTGTATCACCTCTCCCATGTTAATTGGAGTTTCTTATGTAAGTTACTTCGCTTTTTTGTAAAGCGCTCTGACTGACACCTCTGTGTAGAGTATGCGCTACATAACAACTCATAAATAATTATATGGTCCAGCCAATGGAAGACAGCCTATAGCAGCCTGTGCCTACTTTTGTCCTATCCAGTAGCAGTGGGCCAGTTGTGGCTAACAGCCAATAACTTCCTGTTGGCATTGCCCAGCCCACTTTGTTTTCTATAAAGAATGACGCAGCTCATCCAGTTTCACGCTGTGTGAGCCTCGGCACAAACATACCTCAGAGGTACAAACAGGGCACGGAGGCAGGGGGCAGCCAGGCCCCCTCGCATGCTGATTGTTTCTGCCCTTCATTTGGGGAGAAGCGCCCCCCTCCTCCGGTTCATTTCTAGAGCTGGTTTATTTCGGGCTTTTCTTTTTTCGTGCTCTAGTTCTGTGAGACCCCGGGGTTTCTCTCCGGAGGATGCGAGCGGCAGTTACCATCGGCTTCCTGCACGGAGGACCACAGACGGGAGGGAGAGAGAAAGAGGGGGTGGAGGCACGTGTGAGGAGAAGAAAGGGGTGAAAGCAAGGGAGAGTGGTGAGTTTAGAAGGAAAGGGTAGGGGTGATAGAAAATGGGAGGATAAAGGTGAAAGGTGGAGCGCAAAGGTAAAGAGGGGGAGCAAGAATGAAAACTGAGGGTATGGGGCAGGAGAGACGAGAAAGAAGGGGTGAAAGAGAGGGGGAGTGAGCAAAGAAGTCATAAAGGTGGGAAAGAAGGAAAGGTTAGTAGGTGGTGAGAGAAACTGGGCGAATGAAAGTGAAAGGTGGAGAAAAGTAGAGAGGAGTGAGCATGGGAGAAAGAGGGAGGGTGAATGTGCGAGAAAGAGGGCGAGAGAGGAAGGGGAAGAAAGACAGTGTCTGGAAGAACGAAAGTATGAGAGTTAGAGAGAGAAGAGAGGGCGAGGAAGGGAGAGAGGGCGACAAGAGAGAACTAGAGAGGCAGGGTGCTAGAGAGATCCGAAGATGGAAAGAGAGGGGGACGGGGGAGAAGAGACTGGGCTGAGAGAGATATCGATAAGGAGAGAAAGATGTGTGTGTGTGTGTGAGAAAGAGGATGAGTGAATGAGGCACAGAAAGGAGGGGGCATGAGAGACAGAAAGCTGAATGGGACAGTGGAAAGAGTGAAACAGGAAGTAGGATAGAGGAGCTAAAAGCGGCAAAACACAACTAAGAGAGGGAGAATTGGGAGGCAGAAAGAGTGTAAGGAAGGGTGGGTGACGGATGGGGTCACTGGAGGCCGCTTTATTAAGGTCTTGGCCCAAATAAAATGCCACAAAAGTGCCGCTAAATTTCCATATTTGTGCCGCTAAATTTCCATTTTTGTGCCACTAAATTTGCTAATCCATGCAGCTATATCCTGGGGGTCTGGCCAGTGGAGTCATGGAGGCATTGAAAAGGGTGGGGCTGAGGAAGGATCCATGGGGGACTCCACAGATGATGCTCTTGGGTTCAGGGGCGAAAGGCGGTAGGCATATTTTCTGTGTGTGTCCTGTGAGGAAGGAGGTGATCCACTTGAGGATGTTACCTCTTATGCCAATGTGATGGAGTCTGGTGATGAGGGTGTGGTGGGATACTGTGTTAAAGGCCACTAAGAGGTTGAGGAGGGTCAGTGCTGCAGCCTCACTGTGGTAGATGATGGAGCTGATGCTGTTGCCTATTAAGGCAGTCTCTGTGCTGTGGTTGGGGCGGAAGCTGGACTGAGTGGCATCAAGAAGGTTGTGTCCTTCCAGTTCTCCAGGACCTTGGCCTGGAGGAGGATCAGTAAGATGGGGCGGTAATTCTTTTTTTTTTTTTAAAGTTCTTTTCATTGGTAATCAAAACAACCGGCTTCACAAATCATTCCGTCATAGCATATTAAGGTTATTGCACAGAAATAGTGGCATTGTATCGCCCTCCCTCTGCTCCCCTTGTCACGGGATACAGACTTGTAGATATGGCACTTTTACAGCCTACTCATTCTTGTTATGTTATTCAACATATTTTTCTGGTCTCATACTGCTACCCGTGTGCTTGCCCCATGCGCTCTTACCTTTGTAGGTTTTTCAGTCTCCCCACATTCTTTCCTCTGGCACCAGTCAAGGTCCTTCTTCCAGTCTTCAACTGCCGGCATGGTCGCAGCCTCCCATGGTTTGCAATGTTTCGTTTTGCCACCCCGCTGCCATTCTAAGCCAGATTTCTTTTGATCTAGGCCAATCTTGTGCTCCCCTTTATTCCCAGGAGTAACCATTTGGATTCCACAGGGACCACTAGATTTGTTACCCGTGCCATCACTGCCATGATCTGGGCCCAGTAAAGTTGGATATGTTGGCAACTACCAAGGGTGTGAAAAAAGGACCTTTCACTCTAACAACACCTTCTACATAGTGGGGAGTTTGCCTTACCTATTCAGTACAGAAGGGTTTGCGCGTAATATGTTCTGTGGAATATCTTTAGTTGGATCTGCCTAAATCGCACTCTGATGGATTGTTCTGGGGGGCATGATGTATTGGTAGTTTGGATGCTGCAGTTCTCGTCTTTCAACTCTAGCAGTCATGACCTTTCTTTATCCCGTGCCACCAGCCATGCTACAAGTTTAGTTGCCTCATCTCCTATGTCACAAAGGCATCACTGTGTAGCCAGGGCTTGTTTATGGGCTAGGTCTTCAGTCAGCGCTCTCAATTCTTGTTGGCAGAGCAGCAGCTGATGACTGTCTATTTCTTGTCCCGTGGCAAGTGCGTCCTTTTCTAATTCCAATACTTCTGTTCCAAATCGGCACATTGCCGCTTGGATTATTTTCTCTGCCCCCCCAATTACCGCCTGGGTGGACCCTTGCAGCACAGTTTTAAAGGCTTTCCTTAGAGTCAATTCTGAATTGACAGATCCCTGACTTTCCTTAAAGTATTGATTGGTCTCTTTGCGTATTATGTCTCTAGTGTCTTTGTCTTTCAGATATTAGGGATTCAGTCTGTGTGGGTTTTGATGGTACGTTGGTTGGCCTTGTAATTGGACCTCCACCGGAGAGTGGTCCGATATCCTTCTGGCTAAGTGCACAGCTGCTGTAAAATGCTTCAGCGGACTTTGGGGGTCAATAAATAGTCAATTCTGTAGAAACTGTGTGTGGTGCCGAAAAATGTGTATAGCAGAACGTCAGGGTTTAGTTCTCTCCAGAAGTCAGCCAGGCCCATTGCCGAGGTGAACTGTAAGAGCGGAGACACCCAATTCCTGCCCCCCCCCTGTTTTAACACTTGTTCTATCAACTTTCGGATCGAAGCAGCATTAAAGTCGCCCCTTATCAGTAGTGTCCCCGTGGGTAGATCCAGTGTTAGGTCCCCCAAGTCAGAAAGGTTTGGTACTAAGAGCCTGGGTGGAGCATAGACTGAGCATACATGGGCCTTCAGAACATATTCTATTCTGTCTAATGCTTTGTAATGGTGTCGCTTCAAGTGTGTTTTTTCCATAAGTATGACATCTGGGCCATGGCGTTTTATGTGTTGTAGGTTCAGTGTACTCTCAACGCCACTTCTCAGTCCATTAACGCTCCAGGACCATATTTTTAATCTTTGCATGCTCTCACATTTGGCATCCTTTTCTACCCAACTGTAGGTTGTCCCTCTAGCTGTTGTTGGGTATTGGTGTTCATTCTGTCCGCCCTTGGAGAAAACTCTGTGCTCAACCCCCCCCCCCCCCCACCTTCTGCAAAAGCACTCGCAACTGGCAGAGTGCAGTGAAGCCTCAATAACTACGACTAAAAACCTTAATACCCCAAACTCCTCTCACCCCGCTATCCTGCTTAGTGAAATTTGAACTGCCCACTTCCCCAACTTGTAGAGTGCCTGTCGCCCCCAACTCAGCCTCCAATAGCGGCACGTGGTGCAGCAACCCGAGCCATAGCCTGATGGATAAGGTCTTCATCTATTATGGGAAAACATCCCCTCATTGCTAGGAGTTAACTTCACAACAGGTGGATATCTGCCTGGTATATTGCCCCCATCCACATTTGGCTAATTGGTTGGTACGGAGTTACCTACCCTCCCAGCAGCCCCTCACGCCACCGCCCTAGGATCTCAGAACTAAGTCTCAGTGAATTGCTCTCTCACCGTTCTAAAAGTACAGGTGATCATGTGTTCCTCTTAGGGGGATGTAGGTCACAGGGGCTGTCCCACGGGGGCAGCTCTCCTCTCACCAGGACCCTTTGTCGTGTCCTTCTTTTTGTCTCTGGCAGCCCCTTTCCCAACCAATCTCCACTTCCGATACTTCATCCGGAATTGCAAAGTGTAATGTCTTTCCATCTGTGATTACTTTTAGCTTAGAGGGGCAGAGCATCATGTATTTCAGTTTCTTGGCTCATAGGGCTTTTTGACTTCATCGAAGGTTCTACGCAGCGCTGGACCTGCAAGTTGAAATCCCGGGAAAAAGCGGATCACTGTGTTATCCACATGCAAGTCCCAGTATGCAAGTCCTGTTTGAAGGATTGCATCTCGGTCTCTAAAGTTCAGAATTCGGGCAATGATAGTGTGCTGGGGACGCCGGCCTCGGCAGCGGGCCAAGCCCTGTATGGGCCCTTTCCACTGAGGCAAAGGTTGACAGGCATTTAAGTTTAAACTTGTTGACAATCAAGTCATCCAAGAACAGCTTCATGCTGGGACCCTCGGAACCCTCCGGACCCCCAACCCGCTAATGTTGTTGCACCTCGCCCTTGCCTCCGGGTCCTGCAGCCTGGCGGACATGTGCATGCTTTGCTTTTTAGGCTCTGTAACCGTCTGATCGTGGAGAGTAGTCCCTTTATTTGTTTCAGCTACTGCTACCTTTTTAGACATTTTGTGGAAGTCTGCGTGAAGCAGGTTAACCTCCATTGTTACTGCATCTAACTTGGGTTCAATCGGGACAGAGTAACCCCTGACCTCCTGAATGGCAGCCAATATTGTTCTTAGGGAGAGTTCACCATCCGGTTGCTGGTCCACCTGCGACGCAAAGGCACCGGCCTCCAGGATCGTTGATCCAGGTGTCGTCCTCTTCACCTTGTACATGTCCAGGTTGTTCTGTTGTGCAGATTTCTGAGAGCGGCCCCTTTGTCATTGGAGGGGTCTCCACTCCCTCTGCTGTCTCCCACCTCCTCTTTATGACGGTTTTTACTTCACTTTCCTGTAAGCCCCTGGGGCCCGGTAGTCTAGGGTCGGTTCCCTCTGTGGGTGGCTGCAGGCCTCACATCCACTGCCCAGGTCGTCGATTACAGTGAGGCTGGACATAATACCCAACAACATCTTCAGGGCCAGGCTCTCATTTTTTGCCTCTCCCCCACAGACCCCGGGTCTGGCCCCTTCGCTCCAATTTCCCAGGTTACCCAGGCTAGGTTCAAAACTGCGTCTGGCACCACAGGTCAGTGCCCAAACCACTCTTCTGCTCCGGACAGTGGGCCGCAACTCTGCTATAGTCTGCCTAGCCCTCCTGAGCTGGGAGGTGAGAAGCGGAGGGCAAAGGCCTGTTTTATTTAATGGGCCCCGGACTCTGGGTGAGTGCCTCGCTCCCCGGCGGCACTCCTGGTGACTCTGCTAACTGTATATTTGGCCTTCTCCGGCCGTCTAGTTCACCCAAGGAGAGGCGGGGCCAAGGTTCGCTCAGGTCACCCCACTACAGGGATCGCAGGCCCATTCCGCTGCACTGAGAGAAGCCAATCACCCCCCTGTCGGGTTCAGCCACTTCGCACTCACCACAGGAACCGTCACAGGATGCCTACTCCCTCCAGGCCGGTGTTTGCTGTTCATCTCTGAGCCGACCGTTCACTCCGCTTCAGGCTGCAGTGCTCCTCTCAAAGGCGGGCAGCAACAAGGGGAGACCTCCCTCGTAACCACCTCTGGGATCCCTTTCTCCTGCCGTTGGGCTCCCCTGCTTCAAGGCAGCAGCGACCTCCTGGTTTCCTCCAAGGAGACTGTATCTGTGTCCTGGCATCTCTCTCAGTCGGGAAGGGCACCCGGGTAGTCTGCATTCAAGCCTGAAGTGGGACCCTCAGCCACACTGATCTTTGCCACACACAGCCAGGGGGAAAGAGAGCAGAGGAACCACCTCACTCAATCTTGCCCATGCTGTCTCTGATCAGGCACCATATTGCCTGGTGTCATCTCGGCATCGCTGATCCGACTCTTTGTTGCCCCTCAGGGACCACACAGGCCCGAAGCCCCCCATCGAGTTAACAGGGAGGGGGGGGAGGGGGGCGCACAGTCCTGCTACCACTCCACTAGGTCCCACTTCATGGAAGGATGTGATGGATATTGGGGGATTTACTCCTGGCAGCACAGAGCTCCCTTAGAATGCAGCCATTTCTTTCAGCTGCTAGCCACACCCTGGCGTCGTAATTCTTGTGCTCGTTAGGGTTGATAATGTTTTCATCAGGAGGAGTTTCACCTTCGTGTGTTTCCAGGCGTCGGAGAAGTTGGCTGTGGTGATGGATGAGTTGAGGCTGTTGGTGAGGGCGCTGCTGATTTCCTTCTGTCCCAGGTTGAAAGCATGGCAGGGGTCAGATTGTGCTCCCTAGTGGTTGGAGGCCATGCCTGCTATAGTAATTGGCATGGTGAGCGGTTTCATTCGGTGAGGTGGCTGTAAGAGTTGCCAGTGTGAGTCAGGAGGTGGACGAGGTCGGTTGACTGAGGCTCGAAGTTGCTGTAGATGTCTGCTATATTATCGTGGAAGTAGTCCACCAGGGAGTCACAGAGGGTTTGGGAAGAGCAAATTGAGGTCTCAGTAGCTGGCAGGTAGGAAAAATCTCTGACGATGCTGAAAAGTTATTTTGTGTGATTGGCGCTGGCTTCGGTGCGAGTGGGTTGGACGTCCTTTTTGGCTTTCTTGAGGTGGGGGTGGTATTTGCTGAGGGCAGATTTGAAGTTGGTGAGGTCTGATGGGTTCCTGCTGGAGTGCCACTGTCTCTCTAGTCCCTTACTCCTACGTTTGAAGGTGCGGAGTTCAGGGCTGACCCAACTGGTGTTCTTTGAGGGTTTACTGGTGCTGGTTGTTTTCATGGGTGAGATGGTGTTGCAGCTGGAGATCCAGTCAGAGATGTTTTGGATGGCTAGCTCCAGGATGCTGGTGGTTAGGGTTCTGGTGGTGTTGAGGGTGGTAGTCCATCTATGTAACTGAGGCTCACAGGACTAACAGATAAAACAGAGAAATGAAACAGAGTAAAATGCAATGTATGCTTATTACATTTCAAGACAAATGCTTTTTTGAAACCAATGTAAAAATCCATGTATTTAAATTGAGAACATGATATCAAGGGCCCGATGTAGGTAATCCTCATTTACCGACTCTAAAATACTGAATTTTACCGATTCGGTATTCTAGATTCGGTAAATGAGATGTAGCTAAAAATTTGGTATTTTCTACCGAATCGGTAGGATTCGGTAATTACCGAATCGGTATTTACCGATTCAGTAATTGCAATTGATTCCTATGGGCCTCAAATACCGATTCGGTAAAAATACAGAATTGTATTGGGGAACAGGGTGTCACTTTGACACCCTGTTGCACCCCTGATTTTGGCTTGTGTGCCATGTGACACACATACATGCCCTTAGGGGCATGTACAGGTGTACATGCACAGATGTGTATGTACACAGGTATTCGTTATTTACCACCAAATAGTATTTGGTGGTAAATAACGAATCGGTAATGGCCTGTGGCACAGTTTAAAGTGCCACCTACATCTGGATTTACCGATTCGGTAAATTTACCGATTCAGTATTTTACCGAATCTGTAAATTTACCGAATCGGTAAAATTAAGGCCACCTACATGTCAAAACCCAAATACCGGACGGTAACGGCTGAAATCGGCCGTAACCGACCGGTATTTGGTGACCTACATCTGGCCCTAAGTGTTTTAATCTATGAAATGTGACACTCAGTGACTTCTGATATGGGGATCTAGAAAAGATTTCTTTTAAATCTTTTTTTTTGTCTATCACTGATTGAAGAATATGATTTAAGTCCTTCCCTTATTTCTGAAACTGCTATAGTACTTGCTAACTATGGGATGTAATGACTAAAATGTTGTGGGTTAGTTAAACATTTAGAGTGATACTTAGCATATGCGTGAATACGTTTCTTGCATGTTTTTTAGACCTAAAAACAGTCCCAAGTCAAAGGAGGAAATACATTGACTGCATTATGTTGAGTATAGTGTTTTTACATTTTGGACATGATGAATAAAACATTAAATTGAATGATATTTAGTAATTAACTAGTAACTGGTTTTGTATCAAATTGATTATATTAACCCCTTCCATGCTGGTGACGAACCCCAGCCGTCAAGCTCTGCGGCGCTCGTGTGCTGATGACGGCTGGGGTTCGTCACGGCCCCGCCCTGTTCTTTTGTTTACCGCACAGCGGTGGAAACGGCCCAGCATGGAAGGGGTTAAGGTTATTCTTTCTGCTCTTCTAGTGAGAAGTGAATTAGATAATTTGTGCACCCGGATTACCTTGGGCGAGTAGCGCCCAAAATTCAAACATTGGGGATTTTATTGTTGTGGGTGGAATTTATGTCATTAGCTGCCATTGTAATTGGGCAAACAGTTTTTTGTTATTGTTCACTGTTGGGACATACATTTACTTAATATCTAGCATGCTCTACTTTTAAATATTAAGCACACGCCCATTCGGGCTCACAAGTCACAACGTGAGGCTGACTTAGTTTATAAATAAAAGTCGGTTTTTCTACATGGCCAAAACAATTATCTTTGGCATGTGAAATGCATTTCTTTTAACCCCTTGCATGCTGATGACGGCCCCCAGCCGTCATGCACTACAGTGCTCGTGTGCTGATGACGGCTGGGGCGGTCATAAACCCGCCCACTCGCGATTCTGCCGCACAGGCGCAGAATCGCGGCCGCATGGAAGGGGTTAAACTGTTCCAGCCATTGCACAATGGTGCTCCCTTGAGATATACACCTTTGCCTTACATGGGGTGGTGTAAATACACACTGCAGTCCACGTATGAAAGTATCCTTCCATGCCCCTTGAGCATCTTCTGCACCATCAACTATGGCCTTACCAGAAACTTAAATAAGCTAATTAGGTGAAATAAATGCACAATATATATTTTTGGGGGAAAAGCACAGGTGCTGTGACACTATTCAACACAAGCATAACACGAAAACAAAATACGAAAAGGCAACAAAGAAAATGATGTTCTTTCTTACACCTATTCAATGCATATTGTCTGCAACCCTGACTGGATTCTGTAATTTGGTCAGATGACAAACTCAGAATTAATTTGATAGTAGCAATAAAAGTTTTAATTTACATAAATGCTTGGAAAATCCGTTTGGTAGACCAATAATCTACTTGTAATTCAGTCTTGGAACTGCTTGCCAAATACAGCGATGTTTTTCTTAAAACGTTTGGTAATGAAGATTAGACCGCAAATAAAAAAGGCAAGCATTAATTGCATGTCAGAATTGATTGTAATACTTTAGGCTGAAAGTGTTCATACGAATACTACACAAGAAGAGGATATATAAGTTTTAGGATTTATTTAGACATAGGTCAAAATAAACACGAAGTCACTACAGTATTCACAACCGAATATATATACATTGTGTTCATTGTACCTATAACTATTGTTATGAAAGGATGCCTTTTATTTACAGTACCAAGGTACCACGATCAGTGCTAAATTTGTCCTGAATTTAGCAAAACTGTCTGTGTCCACCTTTGAGAAAAATTGGATTTTTGGGGTAGAAAGATTTGTCATATGGAAAAGGTACATTGATAATGAGACCACGTTCGAGAGTTCCATACTTCATTGAATGCATACAACAACAAGCTTCATTACGACAGAACTATTGAAAAAGAAATCAACTAAGTTGATACACAGATTTGGGTTGAGAATAAGACACATTGGGGCTTATTTACAAGCCCTTTGCGCGCACTGTGTCACTTTTTGAGACACACCAGCGGCACAACCTGCTGCCCCATATTTACAAGGACATGTAAAGCCACCCTGCGTGTCTTTGCATGTTATTGAAATCATGACTCCTTTACACGCCACACCCATGGCTTCTCCGGCATTTCCAGATTTACGAGAAATTGTAAACCTGAAAATGCTATGCCTCCCCTGGGGAGGCCTTATAAGGCACAAGGTAGAGAAATGTTTTAATTTCTCCCTGTTTTTTCCTCTTTCTATGCGTGCTGCATTCTGCAGAATACATAGAACGAGGAAATCACCTCTTGTGATTGTTTATGTACAGGAAGTTGTGCCTTCCTGGACATAAACAATCATTAAAAAATGACGTTTTGCAACTTTTATGTGTGCTGCATTAAGCAGCACACATAGATGTTTCAAACACCATTTCAGATGGTTTATGTGCAGGAAGGGACACCTTCCTGCACATAAACAATCATTCCCCTCGAAGCAGGCACCCGTGCACCATGGTGCAAGCCAAGAATTATTGTGGACAATGTATAAAGAGGCCTGATGGATTAAAAGAAGTAAAGTAATGAAAAACGGACTGAATTCAATTAAAGTAGACAATATACGAGAGAGTGGTTAATAATATGTTAATTTCAAAGGTAACGTTTGTCCGATGAGACTTGCGTTAGAGCTCTCTTGAAAAGTGTCACTCAAGCCTCTATGTTGCTTCTCTCAAAGTACAACACATAACTATCAGAGGCAATCTTGAATGAATGATTCATATTTTACTATTAATTCAAAATTTTCAAAGAATTTTCTAGAGCCCAAGTTTTTCAGATTGTTTTAAGATTTCCTCTTATATGCATCACGAGTTTTGTGACTCATTCTATCGCTTTCTCAGGGCTAAAAGTAAGGAGTCACTTAGGTTAAGAACTGATTTTATTAAGGTTGAATGCTTTGGATCCCATCACATGGATTATATATTTTAATTTTAACCCATCTGATTGTGTTTTGTAGCCAGAAGACAGCATCAGGATTAGTTGCAGCAGAGGTGTTGTCAATCAGACGAAAATGTGTAATCTGAACATTTTGTTCTGTGGAGCATTGGTTGAAATTATTTCAGTGACACTAAAATTATAAAACATAATACAAGACTACAGTGCCTCTGAAAGTTATTTTGGTTGATATGATAATAGGGACCTAAGAGCCCATATTTTAGGCCAATTGAGTCACTTTTCCACCACAAAACATGTTGCAAGAGTGCCGCAAACCTCAAGACAGATGTTTGAAGCCACGCAAAGCCGTTTTGAGTGGCTCCAAAAATCTGGAGTAACGTAACGCTGCACAAATGACTGTGTTGCGTTACTCTGCCCTGGGAAGGTGTTACATGGGTGTTCCCACGAAAGTCATATGGAATTTGACACATCCTCTGATATACAAGTACTTGTAAACCCGGGTATACGCCAAAATCTTACACCTTCCCAGAGGAGGCGTAACAAGGAGAAATATATTTCTCCTTGTTTGTTCCTCTTTCAATGTGTGCTGCAATATCTCTATTTCTCCTTGTTTCTTCTTCTTTTAATGCGTGCTGCATTTTGCAGCACACATAGAAAGAGGAATATGCCTCCCAGGATTGTTTTTGTGCTAGACGGTGCCCCTTCCTGCACACGACACAGGCACCCTTGCACCATGATCTAAGGGTGCTGCGTTGACACTAGGCTGCCAAAAGGTTGCCAGCGTAAGAGAAGGGACAGAAATTTGCCATATTGTCTTAAATCCATCACATTCCTGCCCTTTCCCTGTCACACTGTGTAGTGCAGCAAGGTGACTTGCTGCACTGCGTGACTCTCCCATAAATAAATCCCCAAGTAGATAGAATCTGTTTTCTTGACCACACAGAATTGCCTTTGAATCTGATTCAAGAATCCAACTCCTTGGCCACCGCTGCCTCTGGACGTTACTCTTATGAAGACACTAATCTCTCAGGAGGGATGTATGACAGACATTACAACGCATGCTTTTACCACGCATGCCTTTACAACGCGGTTTTTACATCGCAATCCATTACAACGCATAGCGCTTTGGGGTGCTGGATAGTGAAAAGTTTAATTTACTATTCCAACACCAGTCTCCGTGGACACTAGGGAAGGTGTTGGATAGTAAATTAAACGTATTCCCTATCCTAGAGCGCCCCCCAGCGCAATGCGTTGTAAATACCGTGTTGTAAAGGCACTGCGTGGTAAAAGTTGCGTTGTAAAGGTTGTTTACCCTCAGGAGTGATTTACGATTTTTTGCATTCTATTTAATTCAAATCAAGCATTTCTCTCACACCTCCCACCCTTTGCTATGCATAGAAGTATTCGTGCTGCAGGTGAAGTCGTGGTTAAACTTTTAATTTGCAAATGGACTTCTATCTTTTAATCAATTTTTTAAAATGGAATAGACAGGAGGAGGTGCCAACAATAAATAAATGAAATTGACATTAGTATAACTTTTGATGTTAAGTAACTTTGCTTGGACTGGATGCGTAAATGCAAATGTTATGTAATGGTTTGAATTTTGAGGTCTCTTATGGCAATGCATTTAGTAAGAGGTCTGCCCGAGTTTAGGTCTTATTATAGAGAGCTATAGCTGTTTGGGAGACCTCATGTTACTATACTTTAAAATAGTACATATTACAAAAAGTATTACAGAGAGAGTGAGCTTTGGTCAGTCCACTTCAGCCACTTACTTTCATGGCTTGTTTCTTGGTTTGTCATTGCTTCGACGGGCTGTCCATCAAGGCAAGACCATTTTGTAGACCGTTCCATTGTGCCGTTTGTGTTTCCATTGGGTTTTTATGATGGGTTCAATCATCCCTTTAATTAGACTGCAGAAGCACCGTATTTTTTTTACTGACATGTTAACATTTTAATTGCCGGTTTATGACTGTTTTATTGTACAGAGTGTTCCCTGTTAGTCTATTAATTAATCACCTGTAATTGCGCCTTTGGTATGTCTGAGGTAACTAAAGTTAACCAAGCCGAAAGGTGTAGATTGCTAGATTACTTTAAGGTAATAATAATATGCTGGATCCTCAGCTTTTTTGCGCACAAATTAAAGACATGCACGCCCTTATGCTTTCTTACAAATGCTGTGAAAATACTGGCTCGTTGTTAAAAGTTAAGTGCTATAGAATATAAACACTTTTTATTTAATTTTCAGATAGCATAATCCGAGAAACAATCAAATACACAATTTTCAACATTTTTCTGGCCTATATAACAGGAATGTCTCAGAGTTTTACATAGATGGTAATCAAGCTGGTATATTGTTGAAGTGGCCCATTCCCACTAACCATCTTGTTACTCACCACCAAGGCAACTTTCCAATTCCTCCATAACACCCAGGAGTTCCAACTTTAGTGAGCATAGCCTGACCAATGTAGAATCTTATGTAGGTTTGACATAACACGTACCCATCGATCATGAATTATTTCACACCCCATCACCAGTATAAGAATCACCAGTCTATCGACAACATCTTTTGACAACATTTACGACAATTAGGGGACTGAAAATGACCAATAATGTAGAGGCCTAGTGGGATGTAATAGACTCTGTGTCTATTTAAATTGCATCAAACCCCTTCCTAAAACCATCCTTCCCTTTCCCATTTAGGTGTAAGTATTCCCTATTATCCTGTCCCTCACACATTTACTACTAAAATGTAAACGTATGTGTTCTCTCCTTGAAAAAGATAGGGAAGTGTTAGAAATTGGGTTTCTGGCTGGCAGAGTATGCACCCGGTCCAAGCAGGAACTACAGTCATAGTCAGGGTAAGTGTGGTACACACAGAGGGCCTCATTTATAAGGCCCTATCAGCACTTTTGAGCCCCGTCACTTTTTTGACGTTCCGGTGGCGCAATGTGCCACAGCATATTTATAAGGCCACATAAATCCACTTTACATGGCTTTTCATGGCCTTATAAATATGTGCCCCTTTGATGCAGAAAACTGCGTGAAGGGGCTTTCCATGAGTGTTGCTGTGGGTGTTCCCACGCAACACCCATGGAACCTGACACATTCCCAGATTTACGAGGCATCGTAAACCTGGGAATGTGTCAGAAACTAACGCCACCCCAGGGGTGGCGTTAAGGAGGCGCTACGAAGAGATATGAAAATATTTCTCCTAGTGCTTTCATTTTTCTATGTGTACTGGATTCTGCAGCACACATAGAAAAAGGAAAGCGCCTGAATGGATTGATTTTGTGCAAGAAGGGTCTCTTCCTGCACAAAATCAATAGGCACACTTGCACAATGGTGCAAAGGCGCCTGCATTAATGCACAGCAGCCCATTGTGTGCCGGTGCATGGGAAAAGGACAGGAATGCATTGTATCATATAGATACCCCGCATTCCTGCCCTTTCCTTTTGCCGTAGGCAAAAGCTCATAAATAAGGTCCTAAAAGTTTTTTGCGGTAGTCGGGTGCTCATGACAGCCTGGACTCATCAGAACTCCGCCCACTGATTAATTCACCCGCACAGGCGGGGAATTTATCGCGCCTGGGCAGAGCGGCAACGTTCTGACGGCTCCAGGCCGTCATGAGCACACGACTACCGTGACTCATGATGGCCTGGAGCCGTCATGAGCACCAAAGTGGTTAAACACACACACTAAGGCCATTTAGATTTTACTAATACCATCATGAAAATTAAACAGTATTACTGGTGACCAGGAATTGATGCCCAGGTGAAGTTTTTGATTGATTGGTGCCCTGAAAGTCTCATTTCCGACTAACACTGGAAGACACACAACACCCCTTTGCATCCTGTCCAGTATCCTAATGCCGCAAGGGAGAAATTAGGGTTAGATTTTTTCAAGAACATTCCTTTTATTACCAGACCACATGAGGTACTTGGCACTTTTGATATATTATTACTTGGTACTTTTGATGGATTATAACTCTAAATGGATGAACTCTTCTTTTGCAAAGTCTACAAACTCTGAGTCAGCTATTGAATTTTAAGACAGGTTTTCTTCATTTAAGGTTCACCCAAACAAGTGGCTACCGATAATGGTTCACACGTTACATCTGATCGCATGTCCAAATTTTGTGTACAACATGACATCATACACTTACGGATGGCTTTGTATGCTCCTTCATCCAATGGTTCGGTAGAAAGGGGCAACGATTCTTCAAGGAAGAGGTGCAACCCACATTGGCAAGCAACATGAAAGCTGTAATGTTTATTAAACAAAAAGTGTGGTGTTATAACACGTGCCCACATTGTACCACAGGCGCTACATCTTTTTCCCTGCTTACAGGCAAAGAAGCTCACACAAACCTATTTCCATATTGGTTAGATGATCAGGTCAGGAAGACGAGGTTACCATTTTGAAAGGGAAACCTGTTTCCAAAGTAATACTTTCACAGCATAACATGGAAGAATACTTTGACAAAAAAACAATGTGTCCTTGCAACCATTTATGGTAGGTGAGTGGGTGCTCATAAACAGTCCTATAAGAGTCAGCAAAGGACAATCCACTTATTCAATTCCAGTCCAGGTGGAAAGAGACGGCAACGTTTCTGTAGTGTTAGATTGCAGAGGGTTGTGGAACAAACATCAGTTAGTCAGATTGATGCCTCAGCAAGCATTCATCATTATTGACAGAACTAAACACGTTTTGGAATCAGACTGTGCAACTTGGGTGCAACCATTTTCAACTGACGGGCGTGTTTCTAGTAGTCCTTTTAATCCACTGCCCATTTCAGGCAGCACCTCTGTGTCTAACCCTACTGACACTTCTGTGACAAGGTCCCGCACTATCAAAGCTCCTTTGAAATTTAGAGACTTTGTGATGTACTAATTCTTTGCTTGTGTTTTTCATCTATGCTTATGCCTTTTGTGTACTGCATCATTTTGATACCTTTTGCTTTGTATAACCCAAAAAAGTTTCTTGTATTATTTTTTCATTTAAAGGAAAAGGTAATGTAGTAAATGTTACTGGTGCATTGTGTTACTTGCGTATTGTTGTGTATTCTTGATTGAGAACATGGGGCACCACGCGTGCCCTCGTATGTGATTTACTTACAAAAGTTGCCTCGCGTTCCTGGGCAATGGTTGTGTTCCACGGCAGTTCCTCTGTGGTGGAATTCCGGCCAGCTGCACTGGGAGCATCGTCTGATGCTTGATTACAATAAACCTCTTTGGATGATCACACTGCTTCCGAGTGAATCCATCTGATCAAGGATATAGTGAAAAACAAATTTAGCAGATTTTCACTACAAGGACAAAAACACATAACCTACTTTTTAAATATGTGCACCCTGCCAATGGGGCTACCTAGGGCCTACCTTAGGGGTGACATATGTGTAATAAAAGGGAAGGTTTGGGCCTAGCAAGTAGGTGAACTTGCTAGGTCGACATGGCAGTTTAAAACAGCAGACACAGGCTTTGCAGTGGCAGGCCTGAGACAGGTTTGAAGGGCTACCCGTGTGGGGGGCACAATCCGTGCTCCATGCCCACTAGTAGCATTTGATCTACAGGCCCTGAGCACCTGTAGTGCACAATACTAGGTAGGGACTTATCAGTAAATCAAATATGCCAGTCATGGTGAAACCAGATGCCATTATATTTTATACTCAAAGCATATGCACTTTAGCACTGGTCAGCAGTGAAAAAATGCCCAGAGTCCTAAAACTAACAAAAACGAAGTTCAGCACACAGTCAAAACAGCAGGTAAGAAGGCAAGAAGACTGGGGAAGTCACGTAAAAAGATGCAATGTTCTAATAGAGAAAGTGGAGGTATTCTGCCATCTTTTTGTGAATAGCATTTAGTAGTATGCGAGTACTACTACCGAAGACTACTCATGTACTATAAAGTGCTGTTTATAAATAGGACCCCATATGCCAAATGATTTGTTCTGGGGATATTTCGAACTAGTAGATCTCTCTAGCCGCCTTCAGTCAAGTGCAGAACTTTAAATATTTAGGCATAAACAGAGCTCCCTCTCCTAAAAGCACAATTAATTTGTATCGTTTTCAGCATACACACACACACACACATCTTCATGTTCCACATTTCCTTTGATTAAGCAAAGCTATGCAAACAGCCAGGAAACAAATTGAGTAATATACGTGCAATATTCAGCACCGAATATTTTTTGTTTCTTCCCCAATAACTTGAATATGTATAAATATAAGCTTCCATCATTCACATTGGCATTGCTCAGTTAAGGTCAATTCATATTTCTAAAAAGGGTGTTACATTTTTTACCATCTAGGATAATAATTTGAGTACAAGTGCTTTTCTTTCAATGACAAATATACATTTTTCAAATCTTTATATTATAACATTTCACTTTACAAATAGAGATCATTATTGCACTTGTGAAAGAAGCGGTTCATGATACAGGCTCGTGTTTTATTTGGTGCTCGAACTGGTGCTTGATAGTCCCTGCTACTCGTAAATCTCCGCAGTCCCGAGAGCAGTGTTGTGATGTATCTGTCTGGGTCACTGAGCCCTGTGCTGAAGTCACCGCCCTGGCCTCCACAGTTGCTGCACTCCAGCCTGCACGGGAAGAGCTGATTCTAATCTGGAGAGTCAAGCAGTCCAGCCATGAGACCAAGGTGTGCTGTCTTGATAAGATTTTCAATTAGGGAAGGAGATCTTAATCGTAGATAAACAGTGAGATATCATGGACAGCTGACGTGGATGAGCCCATGGGACCATAGGCTAAATCTAAACTTGCTGCAGTTGACTCTAAAAGTTATAGGTTCAGTGACAAAGTGAGACTTAAGGCCTCTCAATAGGGATGTAGTATTCTCCACAGTGTTTCTGTTCACTGAGGAAGTCGGCAGTGGGTAACATGTTTTCAGTGAAATGCTGGCTTTTCATATAATCATTCCCTAATCATATATGCTTATTCACTAAAGTAAGAATGATATATCCATTAGCATTTGGTGCTATGATAGAACGTGAGCGCTTGGGATTTTTCAGCCGATCTAGATGACGCGCAGTGATGTCACATGACTTTTGACCCTCATAACACCACAGCAAGTGAAATCATTAAAGTAAAATAGAAAACTAAAAGAAGTGCCAATGGACATTGATTCACCGAAACACCAGGAGGAGTGAAAGTGATATCACATGCCTACTGCTGAATCACAGGAAGTGACATTATCTGATTTTTGATCCAATGAAGTAATGAGAAATGACATCACTTAACCTCTGACTTGCTGTCATTGTGTGCTGTTACTGTGTTCTGGAATAGTGCATTTTATTTCAGTTGGTACAGTGCATCTCATATGCCTGACATGCTCACTTTCAAGTTACCCTTATTTGGGAGTAAGACTCTTGCTTAGCCAACTCTTTATCACAACTTTCAGTAAAAAAAGTTCGTGCTTCTCTTTGACCCTCCATTAATCTTCACCCATTCCAATATTTTTCAAAAGTAAGGTCAAATTTGCACCAGGGGTTCTATATTAGAGGTAGCCCCAGTACAAACGATAGGCCATGTGCAGTGTCCAGTTATACAAATACCCAATAAACATCTTAGGTGCTTGACATATTGCTGAGATTAAAAAGATGCAGAATGCAATACCTTAATCATACAAAACCGTTTCGAATGGAGACATTGTATTGAGGATTAACAAAAAAAATTGAAAACATAAGGAGCTTCAAAACATCCCAGTACGGCACATGCAATGCACCTCATATGGCATGACACATCGTTCATTCATTCATAAAATCTTTATTTCGGTACAGAAAATAAATTAAAAGCACAAGTTTAAAAGACATACAGCATTGAATAATAAAAAAAAAGTTGTTATAGAATCACACGATTAATTGTTACAATCGCAATAAAAACACATTAAAATTAGAGTTATCTTTTGGGGGCACGTTATGCACTATTCTAGGAGGATAAGGAACCAGGAAGAACCTCCATGACAAAATGTATAGTTTAACACTTTGTAATCGAAGACCTCCTTATACAACACATGGCTGCTAAAAAATGCGAGACTGCAAAAACAATGGGTCCTGAGGTGTCAGTTTGCATTACTCTGAGTGATTGCAAGCACTGCCGGAAGCCAAGATTTTTACAAAGTGGAATCAGCCAGTATTTCCTTGGTTTGAGGTATGCCGGGCAAAAGAAGAAGACATGTTGCTCTGTTTCACTGTTGCATTGACATAATGGGCAGTTTTTCGGTGCTGACAAACTCCAATTGCATGTAAAGGCCCGTATAGGTAAAACACCATGCCGCCATTGCACGTAGAGCTTTCTTGCTATGACGGGATAGATGACAGCCAGGAAGCCTTCAAAATGGTATATATTTTTTACCATAAGGAAGGATACCGTTCTGGAGCCGTGCTTAGGATTGCACATGGCCATATCCAAGCTCTCAGCACGATATCCTTTCGATAGCATGGTAGCCGAAATCTGATTACATCCCCAATCAGGGTCAATCCATAAATTAGGGTATCCCATTCTAGTAAGTTCCTTCTTGATGAAGACAAGCCATGGTATTTTACGTGCACAGCTACTAGTAGGTACTTCTTTGAGCTCTTGCCTATAATTGACCAGCTCAGGTGTGACCCAGAGAAGGTGCCAGTACCTTAGCGGTCTTAAAGCTAGCTCCTCCTCAATTGGGGTAATCCCCAAATCCAGTCTCAGTGGGAGGAGCGGAGTACTGGGCGAAAGAGCTACTAAGTTCCTTAAGAACTTGTTCTCAACCCTGGAAATTTTGGATTTGTCACAATAACCCCACAGCTCGGCACCATACATAATTGCACCCCTGGCCTCTGATTTGTAGACCTCCAGTGGAGGACCCAGGGACTTTATCGTTGAGGAGTTAGATAGCCTCAGGATCCCACTCGCTAATTGGGCAAGCTTTAGCTGGGATTTAGTTGCCTGGGGACCCCACGTCATGCTCTCATTGATCGTGACCCCAAGGTAAACAAAGTTACTAACCCTTTCCATTATTATTTTGCCCAGGGTGGGATTGGGTCTTGTGGTTCTGGGTGGGTTGAAGATCATGAATTTTGTTTTCAGTGAATGAATCTCCAATCCATGTTTGGTGCAAAATTCTACAAATCCATCTAGTGTTCTCTGGATACCCATCGGGGATTTGGAAAGCAATAGGGTATCATCGGCGAACATTATCGCCGGTACCCTAATCCCGGCTATCTTTGGCGCATCATTATTCAGCACCCCATTCAGATGCGCGATTATCCCATTGACATAGAGGCAAACAGGGTCGGCGCAAGCACACAGCCCTGCCTTACCCCCCTGCCAACGGGGAATCTGGATGTATGCGTGCCACTCTTCCCGCATCTGACTTGTGCAAAATTTGTCTCATGTAACCTAATCAGGACTGAGGGAAGATGATCGGGGATGCCCAGATATAAAAGGACTTTCCTCAATTTGCCTCTTGGTACAAGATCAAAGGCAGACCGCAGGTCTACGAACACCATATAGAGGCTGCCACCCTCTATATGCACCATTTTCCAGTGTAATACTACTAGGCAGAAGATTTGATCTATGGTGGAGGTGTTCTTCCTGAACCCTGCCTGATAGGGGCTCAGTATTTCAAAATCCTCCATCCAATCCTGCAATTGGTCTAAAATAAGTCTCGGAAAGATCTTCTGTGGGACGTCGATGAGACTTATGGGTCTGTAGTTGGATGGAAACAGAGGCGAGCCCTTTTAACACCTTGGCTGCTGTGGTTATTTTTCCCCTGTGCTGGGAAATTCTTGATGCCATATATTCATGACGAGCTCAGCTCGTCATCAGCACACGACCACCGTGGCTGATGACGAGCTGAGCTCGTCATCAGCATCGAAGGGGTTAATAGATAGGTACTATCTGTGCTCCCAGCCAAGTACTAGGGAGCACCATCTCTCTCAGAATTGCATTAAATACCAGACAGAGGTAGGGGCCCCAAACTTTTGGTTGGTGCTTGAAGAGATCGCTCGGGAGTTTATCCAGGCCCGGAGCTTTATTTAGTGCAAGTCTGTCAATGGCAGTGCATACCTCATCCACCGTAACCACACACTCCTCAGGGCAGGGAGTACTCAAACCATAGGCCGATAGATCTGCGTGAACGTCTTCAGAAGTACCCTCACAGGAGTACAGATTCCGAAAATGATCTTCCCATACCTCAGGCGCCAGGTTAGGTTCTACTGCTTGTTTTGTTTGTCCTGAGCCTACACTAATTATTGACCAGAATGTTTTAAAGTCACATCATTCAAAAAGCGCACAATTCAACAACTCTAGGCACAACATAATAGTTCTTAAGTGAACCTCATTTATAATTGTGACACACCAAGGTACCCGTACCCTATTCCAATGTATGATTTATAAGCTAAAGGCATACTAAGATTTGAAGAGCAAAATCAGTAAAACAGACAGGGTGAGAGCTATGCTTAATGCCAAGTTAATGTCCAGATAAGGAAATGATCAGTCACATAATAGAGAGCTACAGGCCTAACAATGGGAGATGATCACTTTTAAAAACTGTTTCCAAGTTTGAAAAGTTGTTTGAGTATACTTGGTTTTAAGAGGTAATCATTTCAGTGGGGTCACTGTGAACGTTTGGTTTTATTATCATCTGAACCTTGGGCACCATGCATAATTGCTAAGCATTAAAATCACAGTTTATAAAATGAAAACAAGATTTGCCTTCCCCCATGCTTAGAGTATACTAACGGGCTATATTTACTCTACCTCTCCATGTGCAAAAGCTCTCCTATATCCAAATGTATGGCAGAAGACACAGACCTGCATAGCCAGTCTCTCCTGGCCTGACCGCTAATTCAGGCATTGCAAGGGCAGTGTCAAGGGTCGCAAAGGGAAAACCAGGAGTCACAGCTGCGACATCTAGCAACTCCAAATTGATGTCCATGTAAGAATGAAATTAATATAAAACTGAAAATTTACTAAAGCACAGACAAATGTTTTAGTAACTATATCCACCAGTATGCCAAGTATGCAGCCATCATGTGACGGCGTGCACAAATGATATATTAGTGGTGCCATACTTAGGTACACCTTCATATATCCAATTGCAGATTCACATACCCAGCATTGCCATTATATATATATCAAATCAAGTGTCCCCAGAATCTTAATGCTTACAAACAGAACCCCAGCTCCCTATCTTTAGCTCTAAATAAGGCTATAGACTTTAACTTCCAGCATCTCGTCTCCTCTTTGCTATCGGTTTCCCAGTAACTTTCTTGCATCGTAAATTGACTCACTAACCTGCTCAGGCGTCACTTACTCTAACTTGCCAGATGCCTCCTACGTTTGTATTAAAATCTTCACTTTGAGCTCTGTGCCATGTTTGCATTATTTTGCCTGCATGTTTTGCAGGGGTTACAGTTTTCCATACACGTGGATACTTTGGATGTATTTGATATTCAGCATGTATACAGCAGGCAATGGTGCTTTATGTACCTTGAAAACCTAATATGTTTAAAAAAATAAATCTTCACTTTGAGAGCCACATTAACTATCGTACCTGCTCCACTACCACAGCACATCCCCTCCGTCCACAAACTATGAAGCCTCCAAATCTCCCTCCAGGGTAATTTCTTGCCTGACTTCGATGTTTAATCACTCTGGTTTCTATAAAAACAAGCTTCAAATTGGCAGTTATCATATTACTGCTAATAAAATAACAGTGCTGCCTGCATGTCACCTTCCCTAATAATCTTGCCTTTTGCAAAATACTTGAACACATTGTCCTTAATTGACTATCTCACTATTTCGGCACAATCTAGATAATGCTTTCTGATAAGGATACTATCACCTTTCTACTTCAACCACCTTCACCCACTTCCTAAACGTCATCACCTCGTCACACCAAAGGCACCTATCGTCTCTCCTCATACACCATTATCTCACTGTGGCATTTATTTTATTTAGTCACTTGTAGAGCGCGAACAGCTACCCCCAACGGGGGTGTCCCGGCGCTGACAGCATGAGTGGTCCTAGAGGGTCAGACAGGGGGTTCCAACCAGCTAGATCTGGGAGAAGAACCAGGTTTTAAGTTTCCTGCGAAAAGCAACCTCGGATGTAAGGAGTCTGAGTTCTACTGGGAGGGCATTCCATAGTCTGGAAGTGGCTACGGCAAATGCCCTACCGCCTGTGCGAGATAGACGAAAACGTGGGCAGAACATAAGCCCAAGATGGTTGGATCTAAGATCCCTTGTGGCTATAGATCGTCTGATTCGGAGCCTAAGGTATGCAGGACCACGACCATTGAGGGCTCTGAAAGCAAGGACCAAGGCCTTGAACTGGATACGAAATCTCACAGGTAGCCAATGGAGTTTGGCCAGATGGGGTGAGATCGAGTGGCGGTATGGGATATTGCAGATCAGCCGGGCCGCAGAATTCTGCACTAATTGCAGTTGATTAATGAGATATGCCGGGGCGCCCACATATAGACTGTTAGAATAGTCCAGATGAGATGTGATTAAGGCGTGTACTACAGCTCTGCGGGAGTCAAGAGGTAAGAAAGGAATGATCTTTTTTATCATTCGTAGTTTTCCGAAGCATGCAGATGACACCTTATTGATTTGGGACATGCAAGACAGTGCTGTGTCGAATTGAAAACCCAGGTTGCGGGCAGCTAGCACCGGCACAGGGGGGGGATTGAGTTGAGATGGCCACCAGATATTGGAGGGGATGGGAGATTTTTGATTAAAAAATAGCACCTCAGTCTTGTCGGTGTTCAATTTTAAGTTGTTGGTGGACATCCATGAGGCGATGTTAACCAGACAGTGCCGGAAGTCTGCCATGGAGCTGTCAGAGTGATCCTGAAAAGAGAACACAAGCTGAGTGTCATCAGCATAAAAGATCACTCTGACGCCCCATGCCTCGACTACCTCCGCTAAAGGCCTCAGGTACACATTAAATAGGAGAGGACTGAGGGCAGATCCCTGCGGAACCCCCCATCTCAATGGTTTTTTAGATGAAACAAAGGGTCCGAGGGAGACCTGTTGAGATCTGTCTGACAAAAAAGATTTCACCCAAGCCAGGGGAGTTTCACCAACACCAACCTCCTGTAAGCGAATCAGTAGAGTGTCGTGCGAGATGGTATCAAATGCCGCGGATAGGTCGAGGAGGACCAACATGGCCTCCTCGCCCCTATCCACACACTCGCGGATAGATTCAGACACTTCCAACAAAGCTGATTCTGTGCTAAAATCAGGCCTAAATCCTGACTGAGTGTCATGAAGGAGGTGATTGGTTTCTAGATATTCCGAGAGCTGCTCCTGAACCGCTTTTTCCAACACTTTTGCGGGCTTGGGGAGCAATGAAATGGGGCGGTAGTTATTGAAACAAGATGGATCAGCCCCAGTTTTTTTTAGGATGGGTATCAGAAGTGCCTGTTTCCATAGATAGGGGAAAAGGCCAGACTCTAATGAAGAATTCCAAATATCTAGAAGGGGCTTAATCAATAAAGGTGCTAAGTCACTCAGGACACGAGCTGGGGCTGGGTCCAAAGGAGAGCCAGATTTACACTTCAAGTATAAAGATAGCGCATGGTCTTCCGTAAGTGGTCTGAATGAGGTAAACACTTCCGTACAGTTGATGGGCTGGGCTGGCGGTGCAGAGGAAGAAATAGGCTGGATGTTTACTGTGATCTTGTTTATTTTCTCATAGAAAAAGTCAGATAATCCTTCACTGAGTGATTGGCTTGGGGTGATAGGGGAGGCCATTGCAGAAGGATTAGCAAAATCCTTGACAATATTAAAAAGGGCTTTAGTAGAGTTTTCTGCTCTATGAATTTCATCTGAAAAGTACTCTTTCATAGTCAGTCGTTTCAGTTTGTGGAATTCTTTTAGCGCAGATCTGTAGCGGGCTTTGGCTGCTGGGTCATAACCCCGGCGCCAACTACGCTCCAGTTTCTTACAGTTACTTCTGTTTTCTCGCAGGGACTTAGTAAACCAAGGGGCAGAAGGTTTGGATCTTAAGGAAGAAAGTTTTTTCAAAGGGGCAATCTGCTTGATAGCTTCAAGAAGGTTATTATTAAATGAGGCTACACGATCATTAAGATCGTTTACTGGGGAGGCCAAACTGATGTTAACTTCCAGTTCCAAGGCAGGGTAGGTAACTTTGTGCCAATTACTACCCTTGTCTCTGCAAATAGTTTCTATCCTAGATGACTTGGGCATAGGCAGGTCAAACGGGATTAGGTGATGGTCAGTCCACGTTAAGGGCACAGATGGAAGGACTTTAAGGCCAGGAAGATTGGTAAAAATCAGATCGAGGGTGTGGCCAGCAGAATGGGTGGGGCCGCTCACCTTTTGAGATAGGTTCAAACCTTGCATAGCATCGAGAAGATTTTTAGCAGACAGACAGTCATGCAGATCAACGTGATGGTTAAAATCCCCCAGCACAATGAAGTCAGAGTGTTTGAGGCAGAGATCAGCCGTAACGGCTATTAGCGAGTTCAGAGCCGACTGATGGGAACGCGGGGGGTTATACACCAACAGTCCAGAGAGTATGGCAGCAGAAGACTCAGTGATGGAAAAATAGAGAGCCTCTATAGGCTCGATGTTGGGAATTTTCCTAGAGGTAATAGTAAAGTGGTCCCGTAGAATGACGGCGATACCTCCGCCTGGTTTCGGACCCTCGCGGCTTATTCCTGTGAAATGATAGCCCGGGTTGATAGCTAGGGTAATGTCTGGATTAGACGAGTCCTTAATCCAGGTCTCAGTGAGGAAAAGTATATCACAGGGTGTTGATGTTAATAATAACCAAATGTCGCTTGAGTGGCAAGGCAGAGAGCGGCAATTCAGTAGGCCAGCTGTGAGGGATCGAATAGGAGGGGAGGGGGTCTTTGTAATAGGATAGGGGGGGCTGGAATTTGTGACAAAAGAAAAGGAGCATTTATCACATATAAAATCGGAATGGCATGGAGACGCCAAATTACAACGGATCTCAGGGATGCAGGGGGCCTGATTTAATGCCATGAGCTGGGATCTAGACCAATGATGATAAAGGCGGAGAGGGGGAGCGGCAGCATGGCTGGCCCTAGGCACGGAGCTGGCGTGGACGGGCGCAGACGGGCTCACCTTTGGCGCGCCGCCGGCGTGCCCGCTGCGCTCGTCCGCTGCGCTTCCGGTGCCAAGGGACCATTTATGCTTGTGGGGCGGGAGGGACCGAGCACTAGACCGCTCGCCGGCTCCTCGCCTCACACAAGATGGCGCCCAAAGTAGTCTAACCCAGCCAAACCTTAGTCGTCTGTGGTGGGGGCTACAGCGCTTCGGGGAGTGGCAGGTAATTCCCAGTATGTAAGCGCCGAGTGCGCAAAGACAGTGAATGATTTAAAATTGAGAGCGAAAGTAAATAAACATCAAATACAATTTATGGCAGTTTTAAAATTAGTAAGCATCAAATCGCATACGAAAGAAATCACACTAGCAGACTAGCAGAGTCCCGGCTTCCGCCTCAGGACTTACTCACTCAGCTGTAAATCTGGACGCTTTGTCACTCTAATTATCACTAGATCTGCCCTTGATAGCCCAGATCTGTTTTTTCACTGCCAGATTGTACCCCTGATCTCCAATCTTGCATCTCTGTCTCTGTTGGGTCGCATTGACACCTAGCAACAAGGGGATCCTTAGGATTTTGATGAAGTGGAACCCTTCAAATCCTCCGCTCTTTTCAACCTGTCTTACTACAAGAGACATGGTCACAGAAGGCTCATCTTCTGGAGGGTTACAAATCATGTAATTACTGCAATCAAACGATGGCGGCACAGCATGAGTGGTCTTCCAATTACGTATCCATCACCAGTGCAATGGAGTGGTGGACACAAGACAGTGATGATGCAGGGCTACAAGTAGTAGGTCTATCACTCAAAACATTCAACGGCCAAACCAAGAGATTTACCCTGGTAACATTTATATCCACCCAAACTCCGCCTCAAGTATGGAGGTCTCTGGCAAGCTGATTGACATCATTATAAGCTGTAGGTCAGAGAAGTCCAACAAGGAGATTATTATATCAGCTGCCTTCTACATGTGGCTAATGAGTGCACTACCTTCAAAGGAGATCACAGAGGCGCAAGATAGCCACTGGACTACAGCACCTCAAGATTCCCCTGGGTGACACAAAGACAACCCAAGAGGGCGGTCCTTACAAGGCAATCTTGAACATCTTGGCCTTAGAGCTTTAAATAGCCGTATACCTCTGGACAAACCACCTTGTCTCTCATAACCAACAAGTTCCGGGGTGTGAGAAGTTGGCCTGGTATATAATGCTCACTAATTCTTAGTGATCACTTTGTACCATGCCAAGCAACCCTTATGATGATTGGTTGTAATTCAACCTTGTAGACCAGTTATCCTAGTGGTAACGTGGACAAAGCAGTCTTAGGCTAAACTCTGAAAGGCACGTGAAGCCAGCTGTAATACCATACACAACCCCCTTGAATACCAAATGAAAGGGACACCACACAGATATATATTGAAAATATATATTGATTTATTAACTATAAAATCCCCTGGACTCTTTATGAGCACAGAAGCACAAGCGTTAAATCACAAGACAGTTTAAAATACACAAAAGTTGCACAATATGGATGAGCCCTAGGGGCCACCTAAACCATATACTAAGAAAGTGGTATAAGAGATACCAATAGGAAAGGGAACAGGCCTAGGGCCTTGGGAATCGCTGGAGCTATTCGAGACTAGCAGTGACTAAGTCGGGAAAGGCCCGCGGGACTCAGGTGCAAGGTTCAAAGTGCACGCACTTTCCAATGTAAAGTCTATGGTGCGTAAAAAGTACAAAGTTAAAGAGTTAGGAACCTTCCGAGTGACCTAGAACGCTGAAACTTAAGACACAGGCCCTTGAGATGTGTACCAGTGTAGGAACACTGGCGGAGCTGAGTTACCTCACCCACAGGAAGCGGGTGCACAGGGTCGAAGTAGTGTCGGGTTTCGTCACGCTGGTCGATGGTGCTTGGAGCTGAAGATGCTGCAGGCGGCTCGATGTGAAGAGTTCCGGTGGATTCAAGGCTGGATCTGAAGTTGTGAAGACCTGAAAGCAGAGGGGACAATGTTCAAAGTCACTAGCCAGAGACTACCGTGGAACCAGATTGGAACCAGGCGATGTCGGGTGCAAACAGGCGTTGTTGGGTAGCTTCTCTCTGCAGCCACGTGAACACCGGGGGTCGAGGACATCCAGGAGTCGGTCACAAGCTGTCCCACGCAGGCTTCTCGCTGTTGGCGGTGTTGGCGACCTGATTGGAGCAAACAGGCCTTGGCTAATGCAAGCCACGCAGGAATCGAAAGATGCTTAACACTCGGACCAGCAAGGTCAGAGCGAGTGCTCCTTTTCACAGGAGCTTGGGCAAGTCTGGAGCAGCCAGACCCGCTGTGTAGTTAGTCGGATTCGTCGCCAAGATGGCCGCTGACCACGTGGCTAGTGGCAGGGATGGCACGTCGAGTGGCACAATGCAAAAGGGCCCCACGCAGATCGTGGAGATGCTGGGGGGCTGATCTTCGGTGCAAGGGCTGCTCGGTGGTGGGGGTTCTCAGTCCCCAAAGCACAACGTCGAGGATACCTCAGAAGCTGCGCAGTCAGCTTTTCGAGTGTCTTCCAAGAGGTCCGGTCCCATGTCACTCGGTGCTTCCACGGGTCCCTTCTTTGCAGGGACTGTGGATCGGGCTCTGAGAGGTCTGGGAGTCTGGTTTTTGTCGGGCTCTGGGCTCGGGCTCCGGCGGGAGGCGGCGGCAAAGCAGACGTCGAGTTGCTGGTTGGTGCCTGTGTTCACAGGGTGGCCACTCCTAGGCCACAAGGGAGATTCTCTTCAGTCTTCTGAGCAGCAGAATGTCGAAGTCCAGTCGTCTTCTTAGTTTCAAGTTGATTCAGGATGATCTGCTGTGCAATGGCACTGCTCCCACTCTTATTCCCAATCTGAGGGGTGGATCACCTACTAGGTCCCTCCTCTGGGAGGAACCAGGAAGGGGGGCGGTTACACCCCCTTTCCTTTGTCCAGCTCCTCGCCAGCCCTGGGTCTGGAAAGTCCCAGGACCGGTTTGGACTGGCCTATACACGGGGACACCTTGTGTGCCCCGGGCATGTCTGATTCTATTCAGCCCTGTCCTATCCAATACACAAAACCCTGTCTGGGGTGGTGCTCGCACCTCCCAAGGCAGGAAACCCTTTGTCCAGGCCACCATCTGCCGAGTTTCGGTCAGCAGCAGGAGGCCAGACTCGTGTCTGTGGTGCCAGCATCCATTTTGTGATGCTGAGGCTCTGGTTAACTTTAACCGGGGTTAAGGCTACACACATGTCGTGTCCTTCTAGAAGGGTGGAATGCTATCCCCGTCGACAGAACTGTCGAGGGGATAGTATTCCAATTCGTATGACACCTTACTCAACATGTTTTGATAAAGCCAAACCAAAGATAGCATTTAACCGCGAGGATTATAATGCACTTAAGAGTATATGGTATGGCAATATCCCGGAACAGCTTAGGGAGTGGTTCCCGACAGCTGCAGACAGGCTCAGCTTATGCCAGAGCACCATCTCACATATTTCCAAGCACTCTGCCTCCAGGATTGATGAGGCCTTCCATAGGAGTGGCTGATAGGAACATATGTGTCCAGTTTAGGGTTAGGCACAGGCATACTGTACCTAAGTAAGAGGCGTTTACACCAACTTACCCCAGCTGAGTGATCAGCTAGTTGTGTCAAATATGGAGGCCAGGCCAGGGGTGGCACAATACATGCTGCAGCCCCTAGTAGGCCTTGGAAACACCTATGCCCTGGGTACCTAGGGTACACTACTACAGGGGCTAATAAGGTGAACCAGTTCCAATTCGTAATGCACCTAAAGTGCATTGGCAGTAATTTAGAGAGAGAACAGCAGGCTGTGGGTCTGATTATCAGGCCCACAGCCACATTAAGTCATAAACCAGTGAAGCAAAAAGCAAAAATTTGGGGTGACCATAGGATTGCAGACCCTACTCTCCTACACAACCCCCCCAAACGCAGGGACATTAGACTAACCTTGACCAGTTGTGTCTTCATGTTCTAAGTGGAAGTACCTGGAGAGACCATCTGCGTTGCCATGGTCAGTCCCTGGGCGGTGTTCCACTGTAAAGTCCATCCCCTGTAGGGAAATGGACCACCTGAGTAGTTTGGGGTTTTCACCCTTCATCTGATTGAGCCATGAGAGGGGCTTATGGTCGGTCTGAATCTTGAAGTGAGTGCCAAAAAAGTATGGTCTCAACTTCTTCAGGGCCCACACCACAGCAAAGGCCTCCCTCTCTATAGCTGACCAACGTTTCTCTCTGGGGGTCAGCCTTCTGCTAATAAAAGCAATGGGCTGGTCCTGGCCATCTACATTAAGCTGTGAAAGCACTGCTCCCACTCCCAACTCAGAAGCATCTGTTTGGACAATGAACTCTCTTGAGTGGTCAGGACTCTTCAGGATAGGTGCAGAGCACATGGCCTTCTTCAGGTCATCAAATGCCTTTTGACAGATTTCTGTCCACTGAACCTTTTTGGGCATCTTCTTAGATGTCAGATCATAAGAGGAGTCACAATGGACCCATAGTTCTTAACAAACTTCCTGTAGTACCCAGTCAGGCCCAAGAAAGCTCTGACCTGAGTCTGGGTAGTTGGAGGGGACCAGTCCTTTATGGTCTGGATCTTACTCTCCAGTGGTTGAACTTGGCCTCCACCTACAAGGTGGCCCAGGTATACAACCTTGCTCTGCCCTATCTGGCACTTTGTTGCCTTGATAGTGAGGCCTGCCTTTTGCAGAGCCTCAAGCACTTCCTTCAGGTGGACCAGGTGGTCCTCCCAGGTGGAGCTAAAGACAGCAATATCATCCAGATAAGCTGCGCAAAAGTCATCCAACCCAGTAAGGACTTGATTCACCAACCTTTGGAAGGTGGCAGGTGCATTTTTCAAACCAAAGGGCATCACCACAAATTGATAATGCCCACTAGGGGTAGAAAATGCTGTCTTGGCTTTAGACTCCTCAGCTAACCTGATTTGCCAGTAGCCAGCTGTCAAGTCAAATGTGCTCAAATATTTGGCAGAAGCCAACTTGTCAATGAGCTCATCTGCCCTTGGAATAGGGTGTGCATCTGTCCTGGTGACAGCATTGAGTCCTCTGTAATCCACACAGAACCTCATCTCTCTCTTGCCATCTTTGGTGTGAGGTTTGGGGACCAGAACCACTGGGCTAGCCCAGGGGCTCTCTGAAGGTTCAATAACACCTAATTCCAGCATCTTTTGCACCTCAGTCTTTATACAGTCCCTGGCGTGGTCAGGTTGCCTGTAAATCTTGCTCTTTACAGGAAGACTGTCACCAGTGTCCACCACATGTGTACACCAGTTAGTCTGACTGGGTGTCAAGGAGAACATATGTCTGTATGCCTGTAGAACTTGTCTGCAGTCATGTTGCTGATGTTCAGTGAGGCTGCCACCTAAGGCCACACCATCAACTGAGCCATCCTCAGGGTTCTGAGTGAGCAGGTCTGGGAGAGGGTCACTCTCTTCCTCCTGTCCCTCATCTGTAGCCATGAGCAAGCCCATGTCTTCCCTGCTGACATATGCCTTCAATCTGTTTACATGGAGCACCCTGTGGGGGCTCCTGGGAGTTCCTAGGTCCACCAAGTAGGTAACCTCTCCCTTCTTCTCCAGAATTGTATGGGGTCCAGACCATTTGTCTTGGAGTGCTGCTGGGGCCACTGGCTCCAACACCCATACCTTCTGTCCAGGCTGGAACTCAACAAGGACAGCCTTTTGGTCATGCCAAGCTTTCTGTAATTCTTGGCTAGCCTCAAGGTTTTTGGATGCCTTTTCCATGTACTCTGCCATCCTGGAGCGGAGACCAAGTACATAGTCCACTATGTCTTGCTTAGGCTTTTTGAGAGGTAACTCCCATCCTTCCTTCACCAGACACAGGGGTCCTCTTACAGGGTGCCCAAACAACAATTCAAAGGGGCTGAAGCCAACCCCCTTTTGAGGGACCTCTCTGTAAGCAAACAAAAGGCAGGGCAGTAGGATGTCCCATCTTCGACTGAGCTTTTCAGGTAATCCTTTAATTATGCCCTTTAGGGTCTTGTTAAATCTCTCAACAAGCCCATTGCATTGTGGGTGATAAGGGGTGGTGAACTTGTAGTTGACACCACATTCCTTCCACATAGCTGTCAAATATCCTGACATGAAGTTGGCACCTCTATCAGATATTACCTCCTTAGGAAACCCCACTCTGGAGAAAACTCCAAGTAAGGCCCTGGCCACAACAGGAGCTGCTGTGGTCCTAAGTGGAATTGCCTCTGGGTACCTGGTGGCATGATCCACTACCACCAGTATGAATCTGTGCCCAGATGCTGTAGGGGGATCCATTGGACCTACAATATCAATCCCCACTCTTTCAAAGGGAACCCCCACCACAGGTAGTGGTATCAGGGGGGCCTTTGTTGTTCCACCTGCTTTACCACTGGCTTGGCAGGTTTCACAGGAGCGACAAAACTCCTTGGTGTCTTCAGACATGTGAGGCCAGTGAAAGTGAGGGACAAGCCTGTCCCAGGTCTTATTCTGGCCTAAGTGTCCTGCTAGAGGAATATCATGGGCTAAGGTGAGAAGGAAACCCCTAAATTGCAGAGGTATAACCAACCTCCTGGTTGCACCAGGCTTGGGGTCTCTACCCTCTGTGTAAAGGAGTCCTTCATCCCAATAAACTTTATGGGCACCTTGAGCATTCCCAGCAGCCTCAGCAGCAGCCTGCTGTCTGAGGGGTTCACGAGAAGGACAGGTTAACTGAGCCTGCCCCAAGTCTGCCCTAGAAGGTCCCCCTGTCCCCAGAAACTCAACCTGATCAGGTTCAAGTTCTTCAGAGACAGTTCCTTCAGGGGTCTCAAGACCAGCTTCCTGTGAAGCTTGATCCTCACTTGCAGGCAGTTGGGAAGGCACAGCCTTAACCCTCCTGTTCTTCTTCTTGGAAGGTGCTTGGTCCACTGTTCCAGGATCCAAGACCTGAGGTTCAGAGAGGCACTTTTTGGCCTGTGACCTGGTCACAGCAAGGACATGTGATGATATCCCTAACATCTCTGCATGAGTCCTGTACTCAACTTCTGACCATAGAGAGTTCTCCAGGTCATTGCCCAACAAACATTCTACTGGGAGATCAGCACTAACCACAACTCTTTTTAGGCCAGTTACCCCTCCCCAGGAAAAGTTAACAAGTGCCACACTATGTGTAGTAGTGACATTGCTGGCATTGGTCACCAGGTAATTATCACCTGGCATGTATTGTCCAGGGTCCACAAAGTTAGGTGTCACCATAGTGACACTGGCACATGTGTCCCTGTAAGCTTGAGCCACTTTGTTATTAATCAAAAGTGTCTGTCTGTATTTGCCCAGGTTACTGGGACTTATGTCACGGGTCAAATCTATGTCCCCTTCACAAATCAGAACAGCCTGAGTAAGGGTTCTGACTAGGTCAGAATCTCCTTCAGTTCCCAAGGTGATACCCACTACCCCCTTGGTTTGTGGACCAGCACTGCTAGCTGTACTAGTGGGTGCAGTTGCCTTAGGGGCTGCAGTGCTGGGGGCTCCACCCTTTTTACACTCACTTGTCCAGTGAGAGGTGTTCTTACAAGTTTTACACCAGGGTTTCTTTTGACCTTCTTTCTTCTTCTTCTTCTTGGAAGTTTGGGATCCACCCTCTGTATCATTTTGGGGCCCTGTTGAAGACTTCTGGTCTTTAGCTTTCTGCTCCCCACCCTTCTGGTCTGTTTTCTTCTGGTCACCACCCTGGTTCTGGTTCTGGTTCTTTTGCTTAACTCTGGTTCTTACCCATTTATCTGCCCTCTTTCCCAATTCTTGGGGAGAGGTCAAATCTGAGTCAACCAAATGTTGATGCAACTGCTGGTTCTGACAATTATTTAAAATTTGTTCTCTCATCAGCAAATTATACAATCCTTCATAGTCTGTAACCTTGCTTCCCAGCAACCATCCCTCCAGAGCCTTAGTGGCACACTCAACAAATTCAGACCAGTCCTGAGTCTGTGTCTTCTGGGTATCTCTGAACATTAACCTGTACTGTTCAGTGGTTAAGCCTAACCCATCAATCAGAGCACTCTTCAGGACCAGGTAGTTTCTAGAATCCCCATCACTAACTGTGAGGAGTCTGTCTCGGCCTCTACCTTCAAAGGAGAGCCACAAGATTGCTGCCCACTGCTCCTGGGGGATCTGCTGTACTCTGCAGGCTCTCTCCATTGCAGTGATCCATTTATGGATATCATCCCCAGCTTTGTAGGGGGGCACAATCTTACTCAGGTTTCTGTTATCAAAAGACCTGTCTTTATCCTTGTGGATATTGCTGCCACCAGTGGGTTCTATTACCCCACTCTCTCTAGGCTGTCTTGCTCTAGCAAGTCTCTCTTGGACCAGGGCAACCTCTAGTTCTCGCTTCTGGATCCTAAGCTCAGCCTCTCTCATTTTGGCCTCATGTTCCCTTCTCTGAGGGCTAGTCATCTCCCTTCTGGAGTGACCATGAGAGCCTCTAGAAGCATGGGAGTTGTCAGAGTCACCTGAGTGAGTCCTTCTCCTCCTAGGCTTCTGGTTAAGTCCACCTGGGGGTCTGAATGGGTTGTTACCAGATTCATTCCCAAGTAGGCTTAAGTTAGCCTGGTTCAGTCTACTGACCAGCACCTGACTATTTCTGTCATCATCTGACTCACTGCTTCCCCCCTCCTCCTCTTCTTCCTCTTCCTCTTCCTCCTCATCTACCTGAGGAGCTCCAGTGATGGGGGCTTCCTCGTCTACCAGGATGATAGGACCAGGGGTATCTACAGTGTCATCCTCTGAAGGATGGCCTCCTTCAGCATCCCCTGTGGGGTTTGCCTTAGAGGTATTTAGAGTCTCAGACTGATCCAAGATCTCTCTAAGGTGGTCTGTGGTAGGGGAAGGCCCTGTCCTCAGACCCCTTAATACACAAAGCTGTCTTAATTCCTTAAAGGAAAAAATAGCAAATTTGGATGGTGCCCTTGGAGGGTCACTCTCAACAGGGATGTTCCCAGTGGAACCCTCTGCTCCAGACATTGCTCTAGTGTGGGTGGATGTGTTGCAATCTACCTACACTGGTGTTTACCTACTAAACCTATCTAGTAGTTGTAGCTAGGGTGTGCTACTCCCTTTGCTCTACAACAACTAAGTTCAGTAGAACTTAAGTATACTAGTCTTGTTTTATATGTACCTAGCAGGTACCTGTATGATCTTTCAAATGATAATCTCAAAGATTGTAATGGTAAAACAACAGCAAGCTCAGATCCCAATCCGCTGCTCACCCATGTGAGAAGTTGGCCTGGTATATAATGCTCACTAATTCTTAGTGATCACTTTGTACCATGCCAAGCAACCCTTATGATGATTGGTTGTAATTCAACCTTGTAGACCAGTTATCCTAGTGGTAACGTGGACAAAGCAGTCTTAGGCTAAACTCTGAAAGGCATGTGAAGCCAGCTGTAATACCATACACAACCCCCTTGAATACCAAATGAAAGGGACACCACACAGATATATATTGAAAATATATATTGATTTATTAACTATAAAATCCCCTGGACTCTTTATGAGCACAGAAGCACAAGCGTTAAATCACAAGACAGTTTAAAATACACAAAGGTTGCACAATATGGATGAGGCCTAGGGGCCACCTAAACCATATACTAAGAAAGTGGTATAAGAGATACCAATAGGAAAGGGAACAGGCCTAGGGCCTTGGGAATCGCTGGAGCTATTCGAGACTAGCAGTGACTAAGTCGGGAAAGGCCCGCGGGACTCAGGTGCAAGGTTCAAAGTGCACGCACTTTCCAATGCAAAGTCTATGGTGCGTAAAAAGTACAAAGTTAAAGAGTTAGGAACCTTCCGAGTGACCTAGAATGCTGAAACTTAAGACACAGGCCCTTGAGATGTGTACCAGTGTAGGAACACTGGCGGAGCTGAGTTACCTCACCCACAGGAAGCGGGTGCACAGGGTCGAAGTAGTGTCGGGTTTCGTCACGCTGGTCGATGGTGCTTGGAGCTGAAGATGCTGCAGGCGGCTCGATGTGAAGAGTTCCAGTGGATTCAAGGGTGGATCTGAAGTTGTGAAGACCTGAAAGCAGAGGGGACAATGTTCAAAGTCACTAGCCAGTGACTACCGTGGAACCAGATTGGAACCAGGCGATGTCGGGTGCAAACAGGCGTTGTCGGGTAGCTTCTCTCTGCAGCCACGTGGACACCGGGGGTCGAGGACGTCCAGGAGTTGGTCACAAGCTGTCCCACGCAGGCTTCTCGCTGTTGGGGGTGTCGGCGACCTGATCGGAGCAAACAGGCCTTGGCTAATGCAAGCCACGCAGGAATCGAAAGATGCTTAACACTCGGACCAGCAAGGTCAGAGCGAGTGCTCCTTTTCACAGGAGCTTGGGCAAGTCTGGAGCAACCAGACCCGCTGTGTAGTTAGTCAGATTCGTCGCCAAGATGGCCGCTGACCACGTGGCTAGTGGCCAGGATGGCACGTCGAGTGGCACAATGCAAAAGGGCCCCACGCAGATCGTGGAGATGCTGGGGGGCTGATCTTCGGTGCAAGGGCTGCTCGGTGGTGGGGGTTCTCAGTCTCCAAAGCAAAACGTCGAGGATACCTCAGAAGCTGCGCAGTCAGCTTTTCGAGTGTCTTCCAAGAGGTCCGGTCCCACGTCACTCGGTGCCTCCACGGGTCCCTTCTTTGCAGGGACTGTGGATTGGGCTCTGAGAGGTCTGGGAGTCTGGTTCTTGTCGGGCTCTGGGCTCGGGCTCCGGCGGGAGGCGGCGGCAAAGCAGACGTCGAGTTGCTGGTTGGTGCCTGTTTTCACAGGGTGGCCACTCCTAGGCCACAAGGGAGATTCTCTTCAGTCTTCTGAGCAGCAGAATGTCGAAGTCCAGTCGCCTTCTTAGTTTCAAGTTGATTCAGGATGATCTGCTGTGCAATGGCACTGCTCCCACTCTTATTCCCAATCTGAGGGGTGGATCACCTACTAGGTCCCTCCTCTGGGAGGAACCAGGAAGGGGGGCGGTTACACCCCCTTTCCTTTGTCCAGCTCCTCGCCAGCCCTGGGTCTGGAAAGTCCCAGGACCGGTTTGGACTGGCCTATGCATGGGGACATCTTGTGTGCCCCGGGCATGTCTGATTCTATTCAGCCCTGTCCTACCCAATACACAAAACCCTGTCTGGGGTGGTGCTCGCACCTCCCAAGGCAGGAAACCCTTTGTCCAGGCCACCATCTGCCGAGTTTCGGTCAGCAGCAGGAGGCCAGACTCGTGTTTGTGGTGGCAGCATCCATTTTGTGATGCTGAGGCTCTGGTTAACTTTAACCGGGGTTAAGGCTACACACATGTCGTGTCCCTCTAGAAGGGTGGAATGCTATCCCCGTCGACATAACTGTCGAGGGGATAGTATTCCAATTCGTATGACACCTTACTCGACATGTTTTGATAAAGCCAAACCAAAGATAGCATTTAACCGCGAGGATTATAATGCACTTAAGAGTATATGGTATGGCAATATCCCGGAACAGCTTAGGGAGTGGTTCCCGACAGCTGCAGACAGGCTCAGCTCATGCCAGAGCACCATCTCACATATTTCCAAGCACTCTGCCTCCAGGATTAATGAGGCCTTCCATAGGAGTGGCTGATAGGAACATATGTGTCCAGTTTAGGGTTAGGCACAGGCATACTGTACCTAAGTAAGAGGCGATTACACCAACTTACCCCAGCTGAGTGATCAGCCAGTTGTGTCAAATATGGAGGCCAGGCCAGGGGTGGCACAATACATGCTGCAGCCCCTGGTAGGCCTTGGAAACACCTATCCCCTGGGTACCTAGGGTACACTACTACAGGGGCTAATAAGGTGAACCAGTTCCAATTCGTAATGCACCTAAAGTGCATTGGCAGTAATTTAGAGAGAGAACAGCAGGCTGTGGGTCTGATTAGCAGGCCCACAGCCACATTAAGTCATAAACCAGTGAAGCAAAAAGCAAAAATTTGGGGTGACCATAGGATAGCAGACCCTACTCTCCTACACGGGCATTCTTTAATTGACTACACATTTGCAAGTCTTCCCCTGCTGAATACCATTATCTCCTTTGGCTTTGGAGAGAGAATGGATCGTGATCACGACCTCAAGAGATGACCCTCAACATTGGTTTGGAGGAGTATGGCTATGCAGCAGACCAAGGGATTGAACGGCACACAATTAACCTCAAATGTATCAAGTATACCACTGATACCTTCTTAGCCTTGGCCACAGAAGCTAAACAACTATTGGCATCTACTCATAAATTTGAGGGAGACACTGTCTTGTTGGCTAAAGTTTACTGAAAAATTCACAGTTAGTCAGCATCTAAGCCCATAAAGAAATCCAACATGCAAAAGTCAACCCTCCAACAAGAAAGGGAAACAAATCAACTGATGAAGAGGGCCAACAGAAGCCTCATCTAGCTGTGGAGAACCCTCAAAAGGTTTTCAATGGATCCAAAAATGCTATGCAAAGTAAGGAAGGCGAGAAGAAATCGAAAGGTGGCGCAATGGAATTATCAAAGGGAGAGAAGGAACTTCTTCTGGTCAAAATTACTGTATGACATCAGATCAGACAATTCTCAAACCTTTTAAGACAGTAAATGGAGTGGACAGAAATCTTCTAAAAGTGGCCTCCTCTAACATTCTGCAGCCAATCTGGTACCATCTCCTGTATGAACACTTCAATCAATCGGCACAGCCGGACCAGACCCATGAACAGGGAGATGATTTGGAAGCTAGCAGAGCTAGTTCAGAAACACATTGCTAAGGGTCACAGGAAGGGTGCGCCAGGCCCATGTGGAATCCCACCATCCATTTGCAAGGAAGATCCAATATTCTGGGCTGCACAACTAAAACCACTCTTCTCGACCATCTTGCATTTGTATCGTGTTCCTTCTTCATATCGTGGTTCAATACTCACACCGATTTTCAAGGGGGAAGCTAAGGGGGACCTTGAAAATTATGATTTTGTAGCTCTAATAGACAACAACGCCAAATACTTTGCATGGGTGCTCTAGAAGAGCTGCATAGTTGGGACGGGGCTAATAAGGTAATTCCGTCAAACCAAACCAGGTTCACTAAGTAGACAGGGCCCTCTGTGAACCTTATGGCACTCTCCCTATTATCTGATCAGCCAGAATCCAACAACCATCCAGTATACCTGGGCTTTATTGACTACACGTCTGCATTCAATAGGGTCGACAGGGGGAAGCTTTTCTGGAAATTGGCCCGCCTCAACATCCCTGGTAGCCTGAATAGGGCCCTGGAATTACTGCCTCAAGAAACATGGGTCAGAATAAAAATCAGAGACGGATCCCGCTTGTCCAGGTCAATCAAAACCATGCAAGGGCTCAAGCAGGGTTACATCTTTGCACCAACGTTATTTAGCCTGTTCTTATCTGATCTGACTCCTACTTTTGATTCAGATAATTCCCAACCGCCCAAACTAGGGGGCTTTCAGCTCTTAAACCTGCTGTATGTGGATGATCTAGTACTGATTAGTAGATCCAAGGCCGGCCTGCAGTGCCTTCTGAACACTACCTCCGCCTTTTCAACTATGAATGGCCTGACAATCAACAGAAAGAAAACTAAGATCCTGGTGGTCAAGGAACTAGACTACAAATACCAACATGGATCCTGAACCAAGAAACGTTAGGATCAACTAAAAGCTTTAAGTACCTTGGAGTCCACTTCAATGGTAATAGGAGATACAGCAACCAATTAAATTAAAGCAGGAGGAAGGGCGTCTCCTTACCCTTTGCCCTTAGGTCTCTTTATACAATGAAAAGGTCCTATACCTACGCCTGTCCTACAGATGCCCCAAGCAAATATTTTCCAGACCTTAGCTTATGGAAGTGAAGCTCTTACGGGACAGGATAGCCCAAAACACTGGATATGCTTCTCAAGATCTACAGAACAACTTTCCAGCTTCCCTCCCACTCATCTCCACCCCATATAAGGCTGGAGTTTGGCATCACTAAGCAGACACTTTACAATATGCTGCCACAAACTCAGGTCAGCAAAGGAAGATTCACTGGGCCATCACCTTTGGTTTGTACTGGAAACTAAGCCAATCTCCTCGGCAAGGTCCTACCTGTCTCAAGCTTTAAGAATGCTTGGATTAAACAGTGCTTGGGACCGATCATTAGCAATCAGGAGTTCAAAAAGCTGGCAAATACAAGTTCTCATTTCTAGAGGATAAGGCTTGCCTGTCTCAAAGTAAACACGGCTGGATGACGCTGCACACCTATATGTGTCTGAAACCGCAGAGCTATCTAAACAAACGTTATAATGATTGGACCAAGGTACAGTTCATGAAGCCCAATTTATTATCCTGCTTGGAAAAGATGTGAGGAAGAGGCGAATTTCTGGCTTTGCAACCAGGGTCCAAAAGATATTATGCATATACTGTGCTTGTTCTCGACCCTTATGGAGGACTGAAGAAGATGGAACATCCGGGGGGGGATGGTCCAGCAGGGAGACCGTGTTGGTCTGCTTTAATCCATAGGACATTAGACTAAACAGTGCACTGGTGAAATTTCTTCGTTTCTCAAAAGAGTTGGAGGCCATGGCCCCAGAAGATGAAGGGAAGGGGGGGGGGGTGTAATTAAACATTTAACAGCTCTGATCTCAGCCCAAAATATTTTTTATATGAATGTATATAGGTTGCAAGCTGAGTAAATACTTTACATGCCAAGCCCACTGTTTCTACACTTGTTATGATAATGCCTCCAGTGGACTATCAACCTGGCACTGCGGACATCTTTTCATCCTTTGCCTTCCCTTACTGTACATCTCTTGGATCACTTTCAAAGACTTACCTTCTGAAAACATATTAGGTGCATGCAGGTCCACCAGCCGGCTACAGTCCTGAGACACCTAGACCCATGCATGCGCACCTTTTAAGCGTTAACAGCATAAACACTTCAACCAACCTGTGCTCTGACGCAGTTTTATTCTAGCTTAAGTACAGTGCACTCATCCATCGCTCAGGTCCATCAGTCGGCTAAGGTGTTCAGATGCCTAGACCTTTGCACATGCACCTTCCAATGACAACAGTCTTGATGCAGTTCATATTTTATCCTAGGCACACTGCACTTTCTCACTCTTTCACAGGTTCACTGTTTATGATGTCTGCTTATGTGAACCCTTCACGTTCTGGGGCAGTAGGAGTTCACCTAGAAAACGGGTCACACTCCAGTGGCGCGACTCAATTTGTACACACACACCCCGGTTGAGATGACTGGTATTAACAGGCGCAGGGCAGTTCCATCTTAGTTTCACCTTAATCTACAAGGCAGGAAGTGGGTCCCTCTCCGGGGTCCCGCCTTATAAAGCCCAACTGCGATGACACCACGTGTCTGTTTTATATAATTCCTTTAATATATGTTTTAGTATGTTTATTGTGTGCTGTATTGCAATGGTTTTTTAATAATCAAGTAATAATGATTACTTACTTACTGACGAGGTGGAATGTGATCTCCACTACTGCCCAGGCATGATTCTACACAATTTCACAAGTTGTGTACACATGCAGTACATTTGATGTAGTCTTTTAATTTGCATCAGTCAAAATCCTGATCGGTTTCCCAGGTGTATCTTATCGCCTCATTTACAATCCTCACAATTGATCAGTCCCAAGTTATCATCCCAGCCTTGATACACACTTTAAAGCATGCAGGACTTTGTTGACCAAAGTTTTATAAATTGAAGAAACTGATTTTTAGTGGAGGGTGCTGACAAAGCTATGTTGGCTAACAGAGAGCAGTCCTCAATATCCTGGAGCCTATTTTAGCTGTGCATAATTAAATAGCTGTGAGTGTTCGAGAAATGAATGCATAATCTTTCAGGTGTCTTTATGGCCATCCTAGTTTCTTCATGGTCATTTTCCATGTATAGGAGGGTGTTGGTCATTAGTATCCCTGTAAGCTACAATTGCCCCAGATACGGCCTGTTCATCTTTTCTCAGTCTTATTCATGGCCAGTGGGAGAAGGAAGATGCTGTAGAGATTCAGGTATACCAAACAAGAGCACCCAGAAGTGCACATGACTCTTCACCTCTTAAGTTCAGGACTTTGGCCATACCATTTGGTCCTGCTTGAATAGGATTAGTCCAGTCCAAACTGCCGGAAGATCCCCACCCCTTTTTTTATTGGATTTTTTCTGTTAATTAACTCATACAGCATTGAGTTTTGCAGTTGTACTTATCACTAGCTGACACAGTCATCACATTTAGTCACATGTGCAATCTATCTGTTATCGCGGTATGTTAAACAATTACAACTATTAACTTTCCCAAGCTTATCTGGATCCCAGGCTGTTTGATTTTGAGTGATGATCCCTGAAGGGTGTTAGGGGTTGTGTACCTGCTCTTTATATAAGTTGAGGTGTGGTGTCTATTGTCTGCTTCACATGGCTTCAGCCTGTACTCTATTGATCCCATATCGTGCATGCATTCAAGTCTGCTCGAGAGTCCATAATACTCAAGTCGCAGCTTCTTCCATGGTTGCTGGGCTAACTATCACGTCCTCCCAGAGATCTGCTAGTGGTTTTCTCCAGAGCCCTCTAGAGGTCTCTAGTCGCAGCACTATTTCCTCCGCACCCGCCCCGCTGAGAACCTCTGCTATCCACTGACTATGTGGTGGACCGTCTGGAGACTTCCAATGCCTAGCAAAGCCTATACAGGTTACGCTACGCACTAGGTCCAAAAATTTGTGAGCCACTTTCCTGGCTACCTCTTGTCATATATCCTGAGTAGGCAAATCTCTGCAGTTTGTGAACTTTGGCAGTTGTGGGCCTGCTCTAGCTCAGCCATCACCAGCTCCCAGAGTTGTGCAATCACTGTTCACTTCCATTTATTGTGTCTCGTCAGTCTACAATATAATACTCTGTACAAAGGGGGTGAAGTGGAGGAGCCATGAAGGGCACATCTGGGCTTGATGAGCCTAGATCACTCCAGAGCTTTCACGATGGCCTGGGTCGCTTCCAGATTAATCTGGGCCTCCGCTTTGGCCACCTCGTCTGATGCGCTCGACAGCTCCGTCTGCGCCTTCTCCAAGTTTGCCTTTGCAGCGTTGATGTCCAGCATGTCTAAAGGATACGCTTCCTCTGCCAGCAGCTGCACCGAGGAGTCTGGGTTGACCGTAACCGAGCCGCTGCTCACAAAGTACTTGGAAGCAACCCCTTCATCACTGAACACGGTAACGACACCAGGGGCCAGGACCTGGAGGGTTGGGACATGAGCAGGGAGGATACCAAAGGATCCGGTCATGGTGGGGACATCCACTTGCTTCACACTTGCACCATTAAAGAAGACCTCCGCCGGGGAACAGAAGGTGAAGCTCATGGGCTGCGGGCCCCCGGGGGCCGCCTCTGCCGCCAGCGCTCGCCTGGCCTGGCAGAGGGGGGCGCGGAGGCGGAGCAGGCGGCGGACGACTGACAGCTGCATGGCGGACACGGGAAGACCGGCACCGGAAGCAGCACCAAGGGCAAGAGCGGCAGGACGCTCACTTCCAGATCATATGGCCAAAATCCGCCTCTGGTAGGGCGCACCTGGTACAATTTGTATCGCCAGTTTGGTGCATAGTGTTCACTTGATAGGGTTTAAGGTACGTGGTGTTCAAGTAATTAAATTGTGTAAACTTAAAACATGTGTTTCCCGAGACCAATTTTGGTATACTTCAAGGTTTGCTCCCATTCTTTACACACAAATTGCCACCCAGAATAGTCTCCCATCGAGCCTGTGTGCCTGGGAAGCTGCCCCGGGTGTTGCCCATCATCATTCGGTGCAGCCAAGATACGAGATATCTGCCACTACCTAAGGACAGCATAGTTTGCAGGTAGTCATGCATAGGGGATTCCTGATTGGGTTCCCGTAAAGCCGATGCAGCATCTGCGATAATCCCTCGGAGGCCAAGAATTGTGCTCCAGGGAGGTGGTAGTTCTCAACCAAGGTTTCAAAGTGACTGAAGGCACCTTCCTCATAGCAGTCCTCTAATGTCGTTATCTCTGTTGTTGTGTACTCCTTTAGATGGTGCAGCATAAAACAAATCCTCTAACAATAGTTAGCCCCACCATTGGTATTGCTGATGCATATTGCGACTGTGCTCTGAGCCGTTTGTTCCCCCCTTCCAGCCACCGAGGGCCACTGCCAGCAGCCTTAGTTTCCTCAAAGAGTGCAACTCCGCTTCTAGGAGACTGCGTTAAGGGCACCCTCACTGAGCTCATCACTGAACTGCCCAAAGTCTCCTCTGTCCAACCCAACGAACCATCTGGCCAACCATTACAGTTGTGGTGCAAAATAATACAATTCGCAGTACGGTACCCCTAGTCCACTCTCCAGTGGCATTCTCTGTAAGACCCACATGGACACCCTATTGTGTCTCCCATCCCAGAGCAACTCACATAACAGTGTGTTACGAAAATAGAACCAGCTCTGGGGGATTCAGACCCAGAGGTTGACAAAGCAGTAGAATATCCGGGGCAAAACAATCATCTATGTTAGTGCTATCCTTGCCATATTGGGGACTTGTAAGGTGCACCAAAATGCCACGCTCCCCATCAAGCTTCCCTTCCTGATGTCCTCATGCACAAGGTAGATTCTGACTCCCAGGTTGCAGATGCTTTTGGTTCCCAGTGAATTCCGGTGGCATCTGCCACCTCCCGTGGTCCCTGAGCAGCCATCACTAGTGGGAAGGCACACATCTTAGTCCAGTTTGTGCGGAGCCGGAACACATCTCCATGATCCGCTAGTATCTCCATCACCCATAGTATCCCTGTGTGATCCTCCTGCTGGTATAATAACATATCATCAGCATATAACGAGATAATGTGTTCACTGTCTGCAGGTGAGTGCCTCTCACTCGGCCCTCAGCTCTCAAGCAAATGGTTCGACTGCCAAAGCAAAGAGCATCAGTAACAATGGGCATCTCTGTCTCATACCCCTGTGCACCCCAAACGGCTCACAAATGCAGCACCTCATATGAACCTGTGCGCTAGTAGCAGCATTGAGAAGTATTAAACACTTGCCCCACACTACGCCAAAAGCCATACCTTTCCCAGATAGTCCCACTGAAGGGTGTCAAACGCCTTACGGATGTCTATGGAAGGCACCACTGCCTCCAGAAAAGTGGTCAATGGCGCCTGCCTCAGTACACGGTATAAGCATTGGATATTGGCAGAAGTGCTGCGCTGCAAGAGGAAAAGGTTCTGGTTGGTGTACACTAGTGTGCATAAATTAGGTTGCAGGCAATTGGCCTGCACCTTACTAACGATTTTCTAGTCAATGTTAAACATGGACAGGGGACAGATGGACATCACTTCCAGCATCTCGCCAGTGTGCTTGGGTAGGGACACTATCAGGGCTTCCCTAGTAGTGATGGATAATTACCCACAGGCAATGCCTCTGCATACATTCTCACCTGTTGTGGTGCCAGCAAGGAGGCATATGTTTGGTACTACCCTGCTGGAAGCCCATCCATGCCAGGGGTCTTGCTGCGCTCCAGCTCCTTGAGAGCGCCTCTAATTTCGGGTTCAGTGATCGGGCTGCCCAGGGCCTCAGATTCCTTGTCCATCAGGTTCATGACCATCACGAGAGCAAGGAAGGGCTCCATGGTTTCCGCCCGTGTTGCAGCTTGTGCTCCTCAGAGGTCTTGTTAGTAGTGTGTGAATACAGTGTGGATATTATGTTGTGTATGGATCAATTCCCCAGTGAAGGTCCGTATTTTTGTAGCGGTGTGGCCCCTCTCCTCTGAACAGACCAGCCACAACAAAAGCCTCCCTGCTAACCCTCCCTCTACCCCTGCTATGATGAAGTATTCTCACCTATTTAGGAGTTTCAACTTGTCTAGGAGCTCAGCATTGACCATATGCTTATCCCTGTATGTGGACTGCGCCTGAGGGTTCGGCTGTGCTTCTATCTCGAGGTAACATATATTGTCCACTACTTTCATTAGATCAGTATTGAGTGGTCTCCTAATTCCTACGGTTTGTCCTGTGCAGTGTCCATGCGCCCGTACCTTGATCACATCCCACTCAATATTACTGTACAATGCCGTCTAGTCATTGGTCTAGACGTATTCCTGTACAAGGTCAGCGAGAGGTTCTCCAAATATGGGCTCACCTCAAAGTGCAGTCCAGAGCCTCCAAGTGGGAATAGGTGACATATCTCTACCCCAGTTCAGGCTCATGAGCAGTGGGTTGTGGTCTGAGTATGTGCGTCCATCCATGCAACCTGCCCCACTACTTCTGGGGAACAGAGTATTGTGTCAAAACAGTAATGGAGGTCGTGAATTCGAGAGTAGAATGAATACTCCCACTGCCCTAAATGTCAGAGCCTCCAGGGGTCACACAGTCCCCAATTGTCTACCCTGGTCTTAAAGTCTCTCACAAGGCAGACAATTGGGGAGTTTGGCACCTATCTGTCAAGGTGGTGTCCGTGGCACTGCCATCCTATAAGAGGAGCAGCAACAGCACCTTGCAGAATTGCGCCTGGCCGGCATTCAGGGCGTAGATGCTGCCTATGACAACCTGCAGTCCACCCAGTGCACCAGTGAGGAGGACGTATGGTCCTCTATGTCAATCCTGATGTTGGTGACTGTTAGACCTGGCACCATTGGCGTGGGTCTCCCTTCCATTTTTGCTGTTGCCTCTTGTATTTCTGCTGGTGCTGTATGCTTTGGGCACTGTGCCACTGCTATTCAGTGCCACAGTGCAAGTGCTCCCTACTGTAAATTGATGTACTAATCAGTGGTTCCATGTTTGGCTATTTGGTTTACTTGTCAGACCCTAGTCTAGTGCACTGAGTGTGCCCAGGGAGTGTAATCCGAATGCTGCTGGTGGGCCTGCAGCACTGGTTGTGCCACCCACAGAAGCAGCCTTGTAAAATGTGTCTAAGGTCTGCCATTGCAGAACCTGCGTGCAGTCTGGTACTGTCATGCTGACTGAGCAAGTGCACCCACTTCCCAGTCCCTAAACGTTCGCTTTTATTCATATCAGTCACACCTATGGTAGGCCCAAGAGCAGGGTGAATTGTAAGTATAAGGTAGGACAAGCCCTGATGTGTGTGGCATGTCCTAATAGTGAATTACAGCCATTTTCGTTTTTCACTATTGCAAGGCTACCTGTTCTCTATAGGCCAGAATGGGCTGTTAGAATTGTTACATTTTATCATCCTAACTGTCTCCGAGAACATGGTAAAATTTCGAGTTTAGTATGCCTGAACTGAGAATAATAAAATACATATTTTAGTAAAGTTTATTTTAATATTCTGTGTTTGCAAATACCCCTTTTAGAAAGTATGTATATGCTTGTTTAACCATTCAAACTGCCTCTGCTAGGTTGTGTATTCCTATATCTGGTTTTGAGAGTGACCGGGCTGGGGAATTCCAGGAGACAGGCTGAGTCACCCAGTGGTGAATAGAGAGACCTGCATCCAGATGGGAGGGAGGAGTCGCACCTGAACCTTGAATAGGGCTGTGCCTGCCTTCCACAATGCTGGCTCCACCCCCTGGGGAGCGGCTGATGTCTCTGCCCTGCACACTGAAAGAAGAGAAGGAGTCCTGTAAACAAAGTGCTCCAGAACTGTACTTGCCTTCCACAATGCTGGCTCCACCCCCTGTGGGGCAACTGATGTGCATACCCTGCACTGTGAAAGGAAAGGAGAAGTCTGGTAAACAGAGTGCTTCAGAACTGGTTTGGACTGGGCAAAGGCCCCTCTCCCCTCAGAGAACAAAGGATTTCTGGGTATAAATATTGGGACCCTGAGCCCATGAAATTAGATCACTTTGGACTACAAGAATAAACCTTTACTGAGGAGAGGAACCTGAAGAAACTGAGGAGAGACTATTCCCAAGCTGAAGTGCTGCTTGGGGGATTGGCCTGTAGTGGTTGCCTTACTGCTAAAGGAAGGAGAAAGGAACTTTGTGTACTTTGGTTTCAACTTGTGAAGGATCTCCAAGGGCTTGGAAAAGAGCTTGCCTCCTGCTGAAGTCTCAGGGAATACAGACTTCACCCCCCAGCTCCCCAGAGTTCTTTTGGAAGTGCCTGCTGCTGTTTTGGGCCTTCTGAGGAACTGCGTGTCGCAAGGAGCTAGAAGTGCGACTCAATGAGAAGAAGCTTGTCGCCGTCGATGTGCCTGCCGTCGCAACTCTGAATGATGGTGTCACCGCTGGAACTGTCGCACTGCACTGCATCGGAGAGAAGCGTGCCGCAACGAAGAGGAAGCGTGTCGCAGTCGCTACTGCTGCCATCGCAACTCCGAAGTAGGAGGGTGACGCCCCTGGAGCTGTCGCACTGCACCGCATCAGGAGAAGAATCTCGCAACGAGGTCGGAGCGTGTCGCCGTCGCTGTGCCTGCTGTCGCAACTCCGAAGAAGGAGGGTGTCGCCGCTGGAACTGTTGCATTGCAGTGCATCGACCAAGAGCACCTCGCATCCATGAGAAGCGCGCCCCCGTCGGAGCTGCTGCCGTCGCAGCTTGGATGTCGCTGCTGTAGTGGTCGCATCAAGCGGAAGCTTCACGCATCGTGGAGAAGAGTGTCGCCGCTGGAGCTGTTGTCGTCGCATCATAAGGGTGTCGCCGTTGCAGTCCGCGTATCGAACTGAGAACTTCTCGCATCCCTGAGAAGCGTGCTGCATCTGGAAGATCTTCACGTCTTTATTTCTTTGCATCTGACTTTGCCTCATTTCCCATGGCTGCGACATTGCTTGTCGTGGGAGCGCAACGCAATTTAAGGTACATTGACGCAGAGTGTCGCAACTAAGAACTGAACTGAACTAAGCTTAAATCTACCATCTTAAAGTAATCGTAGTGTGTATTTTTGTCGTTTATGATCTTGTGGTAACTATATAAAGTCTACTTATTTTTTATATAAAACCTGTGTGGTGTCCATTTGTAGTGTTGTCACTGGGTTGCTGTATGTGGTCACAACTGTGTAACTTACAACGCTCTGAAATAAGCCTTGACTGCTTGTGACACGCAGCCTAGAGGGTGAGCAGGGGTTATTTTAGGAGTGTAATCCCCTTGTCCTAGAGGAGAGGGTCCCTATTTGTCACAAGTACCTACCTGTGCCAACTAGAGACCCCCAAATCTTAACAGTGACCATTAATGGGACCCCCACTGCCAAACCCACAACATAGTTCCCTTGGAGAAAGGAGAGTAGGAGGTCGAAAATATCTCGACCAACCATCTGCCATGTAGGGCCTTGAATTGGTCCGTGGCCACATGTCTCCTGTAAGAGTGCGATGCCTGTGCCCTGCCCTCCAGATATGCAAATTTTTTATAACGTTTAGCCACAGAGCCCATTCCACTGATGGTCCACGTGAGGAATGTGTAATTAGTATTTGGGGTCTGTATTTTTCTTAGAATTTGCATGTACTGTCCAGGCTCGCCCACTGCTCTATGCGAGCGATTCCTCTTCCTTCGGCGCTGGTAAGCGATTACACCAATTAATCCCCATACACAAGTAAAGCTTTACCACCGGCATATTTAGCAGCAAATAAAAAGAAAAAGAAAAAAGTGGGAGAGATTGTGCAAGACGAGTAAAATGTACACAACTGAATTAAAATTGACTATTATAGGTTTAAGAAGAAATCATGAGGGGAGAAGTTACCTTTTAAATGCAAATGATGCAACACAGATTGAAAAGTGCAAGACTACATAAAAATTCAAACTCTTTGGATTAAAAGAGAAATAACTGCATAGTAAAATAGAAACTTCCCCTAATCAACACTGTTGTGCAGAGAGCAAGTTAAATTATGTTGAAAGGGAAAAGGTAAGATTCTCCGGCAGAAGCGGGCAACATTTTTGCCAAAGGCCAGCATAACGCCATGTCATTACAGTGCAGAATTATATTAATTAAGGCGCTAATTCGACAGCCCTGCAGCTCTCTAAAAATAGGCAGTAATAGGCAGCGTCTTATGTTAATAAAGAAGGCACAAAAACTTTCAAAAAGGGTAAGAATCCATGTCCCTCCTGAAGGACTGGGTTATTTAAGACCCAGCGGTGCCAGGGGACAACACCTGAAACCTTCGTGGGTAACCTGTTCCGGCGTACAAATGACAGAGACACGGGACACTTCCTTCGGCGTCAAAGATTCGAGGTTTATTTACTGCAGGGAACACAGAAGTCACGAGAAGTACACAACGGGTATGTTCGCGGGATCTGCTTCCATTTGCTACTGTGGATCGCTCCTTTTTATACACATTTCTCTCATAGGTTAACATGGTACACAAAGGTTTACAACTTGGTTCCCATAATTATCCCCGAGAGGGGGTCGCTTTGATGCATTCAAGGTCCGGAACATAAGTACAGAAACATTCGTGGTTCCCAACTGTAAAAACCCATCTTCCCACCATTAGTACGTTCCAATCGGCAGTAAACAGATCGAAAAAGAAACAAGGACAGGTGCAGAGGAAGGCAGAAACAGTGGGGAGATCGGAAAGGGTGTAAAAGGGGTGGTATCGGGAAACACGAGCTACAGGCATCAAAGAGACGTGCCCAATGAGATGCACGGCTGAGACAATAGACCGGCACGGCAAGATGAGCCTCGAGCGGGGACATCTGCCCTACAGCATCATCCCTCTCATCATAAAGACACTTTCAAAGGAAACGTGTCTTCTGCAAGAGTCTTGGGAATCCCAGGGTCGCGAAGCGGACAGCGTCCGTTCGCTGGCTACTTGAGGGCAAGAGACAAAATGGATGCCATATCTAAGATGGAGCCCGTGGGTACAGATGTATAAACCCACGAAACAGACGAACGGTTTAGGTTAGCACAGCGAAACTGCGCACACCCACTAAACTCGTCATTTGCGGTTCGTAGATACCAGACTCGACCATATTCGTGCGAGTCGAAAACACCACTTACAATCGTCACGGAACCTCAGTCGCTCCTTTTGCCCTCATGTAGGCAAGCACTAGTCAGAATCATATTCAATATTCATCAGACCATCTAGATGTTGCTGCAACATAGCTCTGTCCAACCGAGCTCCTTTGGTAACAGGCGGCTGTCTTATACACGTCGTAGCACAGAGGCCACATAAGGCAGGACCACACTGCACACAAAGGCAACACGTGAACAGGAACACTACAACAACTCCGATGATCATCAGAATCTTCCAACCCCAAGTCGACATCAGGCCCCAAAACCACCCAAGCAGCATCCAATCCCCTACATCCACGTGTATGGACTCAGAGATCTTATGCAACTTTGAGATGGCTTGATAGACAGTCGGAGCGTTATCTGGAATGAAAATGCAGCAGCTCGAATGGATCACCTTACATACTCCACCTCGATCTGCTAAGACCACGTCTAAAACTATACGGTTTTGTAACGTCATAAGCCTTTCCGCCTGAAGTTCTGCGGTGATATTACCAAGGGCACTGGCAGTGATATTAGCTGTCGATTCCACCACACGAGTCAACTGCCTCAGGTTCCTACTATTAACCATAGGTCCGCAAAACGGGAGGGAACCCTTGAAAAAGTCTCCTGCCTCTTGACCGGCGGTGTCCTCTTCGCTAATCACGCCTCTCACAACTCTAGTCTTGTGATAGTCTGCATCTACAGTGAACGTCGGAGGCAACAGATTTGCGATAAAACATGAGCCCACAAAGTCGGAGGGCAACCATGTATACGCACGATCATAGCAGACAAAATATGTACCCTTGGCAGCCAGAAACACAGGGGACAAGACCATCGGCAGGATATAAGTCTCGGAGCAAGCACTCTCTCCAAGACGAGCTTTCGATTTTCGGCCACGACCCATTAGACAGAAACTACCAAGGTGGGGTACGACCCATATCGGAGGCGAGCTTCTAAGCTGTTTTTCACTCGTGAGCGCACTATACTCGACCTTACTCAGGACCCTATAGGCTTGTACCTCTTCCTTTGGGATGAGCGACGGCTCATAGATATCTCTATCTAAATCCTCTATCGCTATAGACAAAGGCTTCTGATACGAGCCAGGACCAGAGTAGGGAGAACGTGGCTCTCGACTGGGGTAAGAATCTAGTGCACTTCGAAACATTGTTTGAAATGCTCGAGCTGAACCCTGGGAACTATAAGGTAGGACCAGATATGGAATTCCCTTATCCGTAGTATGTGGCATTAACCCACACACCCAACAATTTGTAGTATTAACCACTAACTGATGCTGATGAAGGAGCTGAATAAAGGAATTATTTCTGAATTCCACACGTCTAGCCTGCTCGTGTTCGGGTAAGATATGGAAAGAATGAGGGGATGCAGTGGAGGTAGATTTAGGTTCGAAAGTAGGAGTAGGTATGGCAGAAGGTAGGAAGTACGACATCATGTAATACACCCCACCCGCCAATAGCAAAGAAACAGTCAGAAACAGTAGGAACAACTGAAACATAAAACATTTGGTACGAACAATTTGTTGCAATTTGAATCTTTGCGCCTGAGCTTCTTCCAAGTCCATCAGCTTCGAAAACGCCATCCCCTACAACCGTCCGCAACGTTTCTTGACGCACTTCGTTCTGTGTAGCAGTAGTCAATCCCTAGGAGTTCCCAGGAACCGACGGTCTTTGGCCTAGCGCCAAGACCTACTAACCAGAAGGAAGTACACGCGTGGCCCTACGGTACACCTGGATGCAAGGTATCTTATTCACAATGTATGTACAAAAAGTCTCTTAGCTGTGGAAGTAAAAGCACATAGATGGAACGAAACTCAATTTTTACCAAAATAATCACAATAATACGGGTGCTTTAAACTCGATCGTGGCAAATGGGATAGTGCAGTTGTCAAGGGACAGAACAGAAATTTTTATTTGTCTCTGGTGTTGGATCGCAAAAAGTATCGAGTTTTCCCAGGACGTGTCTGTTCATCAAACAAAGAATCCGATGAGGGAACAGAGTTCTGCCGATCAGTCGATTGTTCTGATCTTGAGTCTTGTGATGGCAAATGTTCAACAATGTCTTTCTGCTGCACTGAGGATTCTCCGACAGTCTGTGCGTCGCTAAAGGGTACAAAAGTCTGTGGTCCTTCGGTTTCAGATGAAGCAATGCCCTTCCTCACCCACGAGTCTGCCGGTAAAGGTATAGGAACCTTCTTGGTATGAGTGGCATGCACCCAATTTTTTCGCCCCTTCCAAACGGACGGCAGTTCTCGTGGCAAGGAGGACCTGATAGGGTCCAGTAAAACGGGGTTCCAAATTCTTTTTGCGGGTAAAGTTGCGGGTAACCACCCAGTCCCCAGGTTGGAGCTGGTGGCCTGGACCCTCCGTCTGCGTCGGCAGTGCTTCGTAAACCTGTTGGTGAATTAACCTCAGTTTAGCAGTCAGATCATGAAGATAGTCAATCAACATTGGGTACTCAAGATTAGAAAATACACCCGGTCTAGGAACCCCCCAAACATTCGCAGGACGGCCGAACACTATTTCATAGGGACTGAGCCCTACTCGGGAGTGTACTGTCGTCCTTGTTGACAACAAGGCAAGGGGCAAGGCGTCAGGCCACGACAGACCAGTCGTAGCCTGAATCTTAGCCAGTTGGAGTTTAAGGGTGCCATTATACCCCTCAACCAAACCTGCTGACTGGGGATGATTGGCACTATGGAATTTTTGATTAATTCCAAGGCCCTTACACACACTCTTCATCACACTCCCTACAAACTCACTTCCGTTATCAGACCATACAATTCGAGGCATTCCATACCGAGGAAAGTATTCCTTCAGCAGGATTTTCGCAGTAGACAGGGCAGTATTGTCTTTAAGAGGGTAGGCTTCAATCCATCGGGAGAATGCGCAAACCACAACTAAAACGTATTTCAGGTTATTGCATCTCTCCATATGGATGAAGTCTAGCTGGATTACTTCAAAGGGATATGAAGGGGGAGCAAAATGGCCAGGAGGTGTGGGGGTCCCCTTTCCAGGATTGTATAACATACATATCATGCAATTCTTCACCAATCTCTCAGCACACCTCGTAATACCATCATTCTTCCACACAGGAGACAACAACTTACAAATACCTTTCGCACTAATATGTGCTAACCCGTGTGCCATTGTCACAACAGCCAGCACATACGCATCTGGCAACATCCATCTCTTGTGCTCCGACAAATCGACCCAGCAACCATTCGCATCCAACTTTCCCGTACTCTCTTTCCACTTCGTCTTTTCAGTCTCAGTGGCCTCATTCTGAATTGCTTTCACACTCTCAATAGTGTCCTCACACATGCTAGTCTCTGTAGGCCACCTAACCGAACTCGTCACATACATTCTAGTGCTAAGGTTCCAGGCAGTCTCCTTAGCAGTCTCATCCGCAAACGCATTACCACGGCCAACATCATCCGTCACCTTACGGTGCGCACTACATTTAACAATCGCTACCTGCTAAGGCAACGTAAGTGCTTCCAAAAGATCATTCACAAGCTGTCCATGCTGAATTTTCGTACCATGCGACGTCAAAAAACCTCTCTCTCTCCACAATCGTCCAAAGCTATGAGCAACGCCAAAAGCGTATTGGCTGTCGGTAAACACATTCACTCGTTTCCCTTTCGCCAACACACACGCTCTAGTTAGGGCGATCAGCTCTGCAGCCTGGGCAGAGTTCTGATTCAATCTTGCAGTTTCCACAACAGTATTCAATGTTAGCACAGCATACGCAGTCGTCACATCACCATTCGGCAATTTAAAACATGAACTATCCACATACAAAGTTCCATCGGGATCTTCCAAAGGAGTGTTTTTAAGGTCCACTCGACCTTTTGTTTCCTCCTCAGTCCTTAAGTAACAGTCATGCGCTGCTACTTCATCTGACTCTGCACTAATTGGCAACAAAGTCGCCGGGTTCAGGACATTACAACGTTTTATCTGAATATGACTTGCCAACAGCGTCAACTCGTACCCAGACAACCTCGCACTCGTCAAGTGCTGAGTTTTCGTACGATTCAGAAGAGTGTCAACTGCATGCGGAACCATCACCGTAAGCATATTATCCATGACCAATCCTGCTGATTGTCGGATGGAGACCGCGGCTGCCGCTGTTGCTCTCAAACAACTCGGCAATGCTCTAGCTACCGGGTCCAAGGTCGAGGAAAAATATGCACATGGACGTTGCTTATCACCGAAAGGTTGCGTTAAAACACTCAACGCACAACCTTCCCTCTCGTGAACGTATAGTGTAAACGGCTTGCTATAGTCAGGAGTACCTAAAACAGGAGCCGAACACAATGCGTCACGCAGTTCAGAAAAACTTTTCTGACATTCTTCCGTCCATGGTAAAGGAGTTGAAACATCCTTGCATGTAAGAGCCACCAGTGGTTTCGCTAACAATGAAAAATTCGGAATCCACTGTCTGCAGTATGACGTGATACCTAGAAAGGCACGCACATCTCTTTGGGTTGTTGGCACAGATATGCGCGCAATGGCTGCAATTCTCTCTGGGGTCAATCTTCTGCCCTCCTTTGACAATAAGTGACCTAGATAGGTTACTTCTTGACAACAATATTGAAGTTTAGAAGGAGACACCTTGTGATGTAAATCACAGAGATGCTGCAACAATGATATAGTGGCAATTTTGCAAATGTCCTGAGTATCTGCAGCCACCAATAAGTCGTCGACGTATTGGATCAGAGCCGCACCAGCCGGCAACACAAACGCATCTAGTTGACCCTTCAAGGCTTGACTGTAAATCGATGGACTCTCACAGTAGCCCTGAGGAGCACGTTTAAACCGGAAGCTACGGCCACCAAGAGAGAAACCGAAAAGGTCTCTGCTTTCTTCAGCAATCGGAATACTGAAGAACGCATTCTTCAGATCGATTACTGAAAACCAAGATGCAGAAGCTGGAATCAGAGTCAGTAGCGCCGTGATGTCAGGCACAACAGGGAACTGAGGAATCACAATTTTATTTACCTCCCGTAAATCGATAACAAAACGATAAACAGGCGGTTTCGAAGGATCGGTACGTTTCAAAATAGGCAGTACAGGGCTGTTGCACACGTTGCCCCGAGTCTCCTCAATAACATCTTTCTCGATCAAATCATAGATGATCGCCAACAATGCTCGTTCACCATCAAGGGAGATACGATACTGGGGAATACGTGGCAATCGCACATTAGATTTCACGTGAACAACATAAGGGGCGATGTCAAGCAGGCCCACGTCATTGGGACCTGTCGCCCACAAAGATGCAGGAAGAGAACTCAATTCCGGTGGAAGCTTATCGAGAGACAAATACATTGGAGAGACAACTCTCTCACCCAAAGTAAGCTTTACTCCCGCAGGAGAACAATACAAAGTCGCATACAGACGTTTTAACAAATCCAGGCCCAAGAGATTTTCACCACAACCAGTGGTCAAAATCAACGGAGCTTCAAGCTCATGTGGCCCAATTGTGAGTGGCAATGAGCACGAAACCGGATTGCTAACAGGGGCGCCAGAGAATCCAACGGAAACATTTGTCAAGCCAGACAAAGGTGCGCCAGGGAGTTTCGAATGCATGATGGAACTTTTCGCTGCACCAGTGTCCAACAGAAAAGGCTCAACGACGCCCGAGGTGGCAACTGCGACGTAAGGCCCTCTCTGATCAACTGGGACTGATACCACTCCCTCTCCTTGTCTACGGCTGTCCTAGTAATTACCGTCGTCAGCATCCTGATCGACGTAATAATCATCTACGTTGTACTGCGCAGATCGTCCTTGCGATGATCCACGTTGATCAAAACAATTGTTAGAATTTGATGAATTGTCTGAACGATCGTTGGGAGCACCACGACCCCTACCACGTGATGTCTGCTGAGCACCACCACGACCTCCTCTAGATGTGTTACCACTATTACGCTCATTTAAAACAGGACAATTGAATTTTAAGTGACCTTCCTGTCTACAATAGGCACACTGATTGTACCCTAATGAAGATCTTTGCGAAGAGGAGTCATTTCGCGATTGCGACCTATTAGATTGCGACTGCGACCGATTACGTTGTTGCGAATCATTCTGATTCGAGCGCGGAGGATACGCTTGCTGCAACAACACCTTAGTTTTAAGTTCTTTCGTCTTTTTATCGGCACGATCATTCTCTTCTTTCTCCCTATTCTCATAATATTGTGCCGTAGCCAATATTTGAGCAGACGTAGAAACAGCCCACGCACTCTCAGAATTTTTTAATTTATTGCTCAAGTCGGGCAATAAGTTTGAAACAAATTTATCCACAAACAACCGCTGACCACCCTCGGTACCCATATCCTGACCACTATGGTCGATGAATGCCTCCTCAAATCTCGTAAAGAAGTCAGAGACACTCTCGTCTTTCTTCTGTCTGCAAGCTGACAACTTGTCCCAGTTCACCCTCATAGCTGGCATAAGCGTTTTCATCAAGGTAATGATTCTCTGAGGGAGAGCAGTAATGAGCTGTTCAGGCTTAGCCCCGCCAACTTGTCGCGTCTCGGCCGCAGTAAGAGCAGCCCAATCGCCACCTAATTCGTTTGCATGATCTTCGTGCCGAATCTTGGCCCATACCGGTTGCGGTACGACATTGCCAAACAGCATATCGATATCGGCAAGATTCATTATCGTCGCATCTACGAGCTGCGACAACTCCTTGTAATACCCTGCAGGATTTTTGCGAGGGTCAGGCAAAGATTGCTTCACCTGTAAAACTTCCGATCGTTTCCATGGGAGATGTATCCATACTCTCTGGAAATGTGGCAAGACAATAGGAACGGCATTAGCATCGCCTGGCATCCACACGGGTGGAACTTCACGCATAGGAAACTGACCAGACGGATCTAACTGTCTCTCAACATCCTCAACGAACAATGCTTGAGGTATCGGAGAGAGACGGAAAGCTAATAATTGCTCGATAGCACGTCGAACATTGGTACCCACCACCATTCCGCTCGAAAACTGAAGCTGTAAGTTAGTCAAAGCAGTTAATACATCTTCCGATGCATCTGCCGATATTTGATCGTGCAAAACCTTGCACATTTCTTCAAAAACATACCTCTGTGTCGGTATATTGAATTGACTAAACGTATTCAACACCGAACGTGGAGGATTTCTATAGGGATGCAACATCCATGACATCGCCATGTTGTACAACGCGGCACGTTCCCTATTACCAGGAAGCTGACTACGTCTCTGTGGACCGTCCGAATCAGCGGACTCAAGAATAGGTCCAAGAGAATTAGCAAAATTAGCAGCCATTAAAGGGGTACGACGTCGAGTAGTTGGAGAAGTGTACGATAGAGTAGAAACGAGAGAAGGAGTAGGAACAGAAGAAGCAGTAGGAGTAAGTAGAACCGGAGCAGTAGCGGGAGCAGGAGTATGTGGAAGTACAAGCGGAGGAGCAGTAGGAACAGCAATAGGCAAGGGAGCAGGAACAGTCGGAAGAACAGGTTGAGGAGCGGGTACAGGAGCAGGGGCAGGGGGAACCACAGGAGCTGCGGTACCCTGTGCGTACAGAGGTGGTGACTTCATAAGATAGGACATTAAAGGATCCTCAACTAATTCCTCCTTCTTATCCGACACCGTTGGCAAAGCGGGATAACATTTATCTATAGTCATACGCTGAAGCCTGTCAAAAACTTCCTTTTCCTTTTCCTCCTTATCACGCTGAAACTGCTCTGCTTTCTTTACAATAGTAGCAACACCATCTCTCTGATTACGTTTTGTCTGTCTGATCTCTTTCTGTCGGGCTTCTTTACGCCACAACCGAAAGGCATCAAACATGGCGGGCCTTGACTTTTTCTTAAACAATTTTGCCTCGAGGTTATCTAAAATCGGAGTCTCGAAACTACCATGAGGTGGCCAACTAAGGACACCATCCTTTTTGGTGTAACGAATCCAATATTCATTAAAGGTAATAGGACCTAACCCATGCTTACTGTAGAGCTCATAAGTTGGAGCTCCAACCGGAGGTATCGGACACGAGTCCTCCAGTCGGGAATCCGCACCACGACGTCTGAAACAACTGAACAAAGTACTACGACCAGGCATCTTGCACACTAGCCGAGTTTCACAAACTTCAAGGGTTACGGGATTTACCAAGTCCCAGCAAAGAGCAAAAACCCTCGGTTTTTGGCGACTGCAGACGTCAAATAACACAACAAAGAACCAAGTACTAAGAACCACAAATGCAATGGAACCATGCAACAACTAAGCAACCACAACCAAGGACTCTGGGAGCGACCCACAAATACTTAACTCAAAGATCAATGGCGTCACCAGGAAGGCCCGTCAATCGTCTCGCTGTACCAAAGTCTACGCCAGGCGCCAAAACGGGTCTACAGACAGGGCAGCAGTCCGTCGCAGCCGTCAGGAGGCGGGAATCTTCGCGGGAAAAGTCGTCGGGCCACTTGTTTCGACAACAGGATCGATGAAGCGGGGTGCACCTTCCCTCGGAGATTTCACACGAAGTTCCTCACGATCGTCGGGCTTGGACCGGTACCACTGATGCAGCCTCACGTTGGGCGCCAACTGAAGGACTGGGTTATTTAAGACCCAGCGGTGCCAGGGGACAACACCTGAAACCTTCGTGGGTAACCTGTTCCGGCGTACAAATGACAGAGACACGGGACACTTCCTTCGGCGTCAAAGATTCAAGGTTTATTTACTGCAGGGAACACAGAAGTCACGAGAAGTACACAACGGGTATGTTCGCGGGATCTGCTTCCATTTGCTACTGTGGATCGCTCCTTTTTATACACATTTCTCTCATAGGTTAACATGGTACACAAAGGTTTACAACTTGGTTCCCATAATTATCCCCGAGAGGGGTCGCTTTGATACATTCAAGGTCCGGAACATAAGTACAGAAACATTCGTGGTTCCCAACTGTAAAAACCCATCTTCCCACCATTAGTACGTTCCAATCGGCAGTAAACAGATCGAAAAAGAAACAAGGACAGGTGCAGAGGAAGGCAGAAACAGTGGGGAGATCGGAAAGGGTGTAAAAGGGGTGGTATCGGGAAACACGAGCTACAGGCATCAAAGAGACGTGCCTAATGAGATGCACGGCTGAGACAATAGACCGGCACGGCAAGATGAGCCTCGAGCGGGGACATCTGCCCTACAGCATCATCCCTCTCATCATAAAGACACTTTCAAAGGAAACGTGTCTTCCGCAAGAGTCTTGGGAATCCCAGGGTCGCGAAGCGGACAGCGTCCGTTCGCTGGCTACTTGAGGGCAAGAGACAAAATGGATGCCATATCTAAGATGGAGCCCGTGGGTACAGATGTATAAACCCACGAAACAGACGAACGGTTTAGGTTAGCACAGCGAAACTGCGCACACCCACTAAACTCGTCATTTGCGGTTCATAGATACCAGACTCGACCATATTCGTGCGAGTCGAAAACACCACTTACAATCGTCACGGAACCTCACTCCCCACCTGGTTAGACCCCACTCATTTAATGAAGACAGTAAACTGACCCAACCAAGCCTTCAGGGCCCACCTCCTAACAGACCTACTCTTGATATCCATCGAATAGGGTTGCATTAGACAACAGTAATCAGCTTCCACTAGGTGCTGCAAGTTGATTCTTTTACTAACATCAATAGAGTCGCTATGGAGTGAACACTCTTATATTAATCGCTTTAGTGCTTTTTTTCTGTTGGGGTGCAGACATATTTAAGGAGGAATACCAGAGAGGGAGATCCAGGGACACCTCCATGGCATGTAAATTATTTACCCATTGCCCTTTATGTTTTCCTTGCAAGTGAAGTAGCATGAGGTGCCTCAAGGAGCCTTCATCAGATTTTAATAGGCCTGAACAATAATTGAGCAACCTCTATCTATATTTTTTAAAAAATTCACCACGCCTGTGGGCAATTCTAGTCAATTTTTCCAAATGGTTGTTTCAATGATTTGCAAGCGCTTGACCTATTTTGCAAGCGAAACCCTGCACCCTTAGAGTAACAGAGAAACTATTTTTGCATTGTATGCCTCTCTCAGCACTTCTATTTACTTATGTCCCAAAGCCGAGTACAGGCACTGGAGCAAACCTGCGATGGCCTTGGCACTCTATTCTTGCAACGAGACTTGAGCCCGTAAGTCAAGGCTGTGGCTAAATCACACACCAAGGTATTGTATTCCTTAATGACCTCCATTTGTACACCACTCAGCCACCCCCTCAACCTCAGGGATTGCCTCATATCTTTTGAGAAACCATAATATTAGTTTTAGCCAAAGTGATTTTTAGATCATTTCCATTGCAGTAATGTGAAAATTTGTTGGGTTACCGCTGCAGCCGAACTGGCGTAGGGTCTAATAGCCCTGTGTCATCTGCATAGAGCAACGCAGCTATGGGGTCCGTCCCCAACTTAGGAGAAGAGGGCTTAACCTGCCTTAAGGCCCCAAAGGCATCCGCTATATAAATTGAAAACTGAGGCAGGCCATAATACACCCTTGTCTAAACCCACTGGGTGTGTTGATCTTTTTGGACAGGGCCCTACCTCCCCCAAGTTCCACTCTAGTCCAGGGGGTCTCATGCAAGTGAACTACTAGTTTCAGAAGACCCGGTGTGCACTCCCATCTGCCATCTTGTCCCATAATAGAGATCTATTTACAGTATCAAACGTGGTTGACAAATCAATATAAGACACCTAACGGGGCTGTTTCCGTTTTAGGGCATAATCATCCACCAGCAACTTTAATACACATAATCTATAGTGGAGTTCCCTTTCCGAAAGCCCATTTGGGTCAAGGGTGGAATTCTAGCAGCACTCACCCAAACTTTCAAAAGACCCACCAGATGCCTCGCAAACATTTTACTCGTAATATCCAACAGGGTAATCATACGATAATTAGATGGCAGTATCCTATCGCCCTTTTTGAAAACAGGAACCCTAATACTAATTTTTCATGTTTCCAGCAGCTTTTGCCCCCCCCCCCCATTATTTCTACAAACAGTGGGAGAAAGATATGTGCCCAGAAATGGGGTTTAAGCTTACTAATATTGGAGGGGATACCATCTGGCCCTTGAGCTTTTCAAGCCTTTAATCACTGCTTCAATGTGACTAACGGTGGGAAGCGGGATGCTCTCCTCGCCCCCTGAGCCTGCGGACTTGCTTGTGTCATGCTAAAGGGCACCTCCTGCATCTTCTCTAACTTTATACAGGTCTGAGATGCAACTAACCCAGTTTTCTTCGGGGACTGACACTACTGTTATATGTGTGACAAGCCCAAGTACTCGGTTGGGTTTAGGCCAAAAGCCCTTGAGGTTACCAGTATACAGGAAAGAGATTGCCTTTGTCCATAGGCTCGCGTTTCCCCTTCACTTAATTTACCACATTTCTTTCCTATTTCCTATGTTGTTTTATCTGACTCTCCTTATGTTACCCACCTGCTCAGAACGCCTCCCTTATTTTCTTATTGAGAAAAACTTTGGCCCATGACTTTTCCAAACTAAAAAGATCCATTCTAATCCAGTCCCTTTCAAGACCTACAGCCTCCATATCGCTGACGGAGGAAATGCGTTTTTCAAAATCCTCAACTGTGTAAAGTGACAGTGTGTTAAGTTGCTTCCTTAGCAACCCCATCAAGCCATTTATAAAATGGCATTTTAGTTTGGCTGAACACACAATTATGCACTTCTTTTTGCAGCACAGGGGAAACAACCATTACAATGCAGTCATTACAACACCGGTGTTACATTTGCGACTACATTTACATCGCATGCCATTACAACGCAGGCATTACAATGCATGTCACTACAACGCATGCCATTACAACTCAAACCATTACAATGCATGCCATTACAAAGCTTTATAAGGTAAGTAATGGAGTTTATTTTAGTTTTAGGGTAGGTATGGGTTTGGGGGTACATAGGAATAGTAATGTTTACCCCTAAACTATCCAACACTTACCCTACTGTTGCACTCACTGGAGTGGGAACAGTAATTTTACCCCTTCACTATCCAAAACGTACCCCACTATTACCCTTAAAGTATTATACATTGTAATGGTATGCATTGTAATGCTATGCGTTGTAATGGAAAGCGTTGGAAAGGTAGTTTCTAAGAATGCGTTGTAAAATCATGCGTTGTAAGGGTAGGGTAGCTGCAATGTAAAATCTCCACCCGACTCCCCTAGTATAAGTTGAGTGAGGTTGTGCATATAAACAATGTTCAACCCCAACTTCCCCTCCCCTAGTTGACCTGGCAATGTGCAGCTGGCCAAACCAATCCAAAACAAACATTTGAAAAAGTTCAAAACCCCAATACCAATCCAACTGCTGGGGGTTCTTGCAGGGGTGCGGGTTGCTCTAAATCAGCTGCTGTGTAAAGCTTTGATCTCTTATGAAGGTAATAACTTGACGGATTACGGTCATGACAGGCCTCATGACAGGCCAGCAGGCACAACGTTTCTACGTGTGTTGTTCCCCCTCATCGCCACACTCGTCCGTCATGGCCCATAGCTAAAGATTATTACGTTGCTGTTAGGTAGGAGTCCCCAGAGTCTTTTGCAGAGATTGCAGAGACTGCAGAGATTTTGTCGACCCTCAGCCTTGGCTGTTGTTTGCTGTTTTGAAGAAGTCCGAATAAAACAAGAAAAGAAATTTGAATTGAAGATTGAAATTGTTGACCTTTATGTCTTTGTATATGATATATGTGTGTGTTATTGAAAAAGAAGGGAAACCTGATTTATAAACATACGTGTGCTTGGGAGTTAGAATTTCTAGAATTATTCTCAGCCACAGGTAATTATTTGGGCTACATTCCAGTCTTCTATTTTCTGCTCATCATGCCATCACAGAGAGGAAGTAGCCATATGCAAAAAGCCTTGGTTCTGCTTCAGAAGGAACAGTTCAGCCTGGTAGAGGGGGTATATTAAGATAGGTGGGTTAACTGTATAATTGAGATTTTAGTTTTGTGAGGCAAAGGCCTAGGTTGTGTTGTGCACCTGTTTCAATAAAGCGGCCTTTTTCACACAACCCTGGTGTCAGTGGTCCGTGCTGCTCCTCTCTTCCCCAGTGGGGATTTGGGGGGCAGCTGACCACAGGGGAGTCTGTCCCCAGGGTTATTTGGGGAAGTGGAGCAGTTTGGAGACTGCTAGGGGGCTTGGGCTATGTTTGGGCATATATGTAACGTGTAAAACTGGGCATTTTGTAGTGCCACCCACCATTTTATTACAACACAGTGGCTGGCACTTAGCTAGTGGAAATTTCCCTAGTCTCCCATCCTGGTTTTCTGTTTGTCTGGAAGTAAGGTTAGTTTGAGCGAGCTTTATTCGAACAGCTATGCTGGGGTTTATTTGTGTCTGTTTAAGGTTGTCGCTTGGAGCTGGTGCATAGGGCGTTTGGCAGAGAAGTTGCCATCACTTAGTGAAGTTTATTCTTGTTGACTGTGCCAAATTAGTTCACACCTAGAGGTCAAAGGAAAGTTCAAGGTATTGTAGGAAATCCACTTCAGTAGGGGTCAATAGTTGTAGTAAATAAATAAATCGTAAATCATACGTTCTTATATAGCGCCTTTCCACCGTAAGGTCTCAAGGCGCTTGCTTTGGGCACCCGTCCTGGCTTTTCCCTGCATGATAACCCCTACTGGGCATCCCCAGGGTGAAAGCCAGGCACCCCATCGCGGTGGGGCCGTGGTGGAGATTAAGCAAGCAGAGTTGCAGAGTGTGAACCCATGATTCGAGTAGGCACCGAGGCGAGAATTATCGAGTCTGTGGACATTTTGAGCTCAAGACCCTGCCACGTTGGGAACTGAACCCTGGTCCCGGGTTTGACCTTTGCGTCCGGGTCTGCCTCCTCTAACCGGTGAGCCACACTTCTCCATAGTTGTAGTAAAGGGTGGGGGGAGATTAAAGGGCACAGTTACAATTAAACAGATCAAAAGCGGGTACAATGTTCCGGTATTAAGTTCGTGGGGGGGGGGGGGGAGGGGGTTAGTGGAGTTAGATAGGTGAGTTAACTGTATAGTGAGGTTGTAGTTTTGTGAGGCAAAGGCCTAGGTTGTGTTGTGATGTGCACCTGTTTCAATAAAGTGGCCTTTTTTTACACAACCCTGGTGTCAGTGGTCCCTACTGCTGCCCTCTTCCCAAATATAGAGTTTTGCAAAACCCATGAACAAACAAAACAAGCGCTGACAAATCCAAAAGGTTGGGGCCAACGCCTGACCTATTGGTTTTTCGCTAATGATTGATTTTTTTTAACATGTCTCCCAGTAACATTCAATCCTTTAATCTCTCAAAAGCAATTTCATTTTACTGTATTTAATTTTAAATGCAAAATAGCTGCCTCACTGTTCCAAAGCCTGCCATCCTACGGAGTTAGAGTGCCCAGCCAGGGTGTGCTCGGAATGCTGACGCGGGCGAGGCTAGTGCCCCACACACCCTCTCCGGCGCGCTGACAGAGTCGTAATGATTTGCTGCCATTAGATTCACCAGTGCAGCAGAGGGGTGTGCGCGAGCCTCGGAAGAGATGTTTATCCCGTCATGACGCTGCGTGGCAGGCTGCTGTTTCGTAGCCAGCACACACACAGCTTCGATTGCGAGAGCGGCTGATTTGCATGCTGGTGCCCCCTTGTTAACAGCATGCACCAATCCGAGTCGTAATAACACCTTGTGGCTGCGCACGAGCGGCTGAAATAATTAGCCAATCGGAGCAAAAAATCTGCAATAAATCATAATCTCTGAAGCATGGGGAGGGAATTTTTGGACCATTGAAGGTGAATATGGCTGCTTTAGACTGAAAGATATTTATAGTCTTACTGACAGCTTTTACTGAGGCCAAGAACATCTTGCGAAAATAGGGGTAGTTATTTGGTAATTACAGAGCTATAGCAGTTTAATTTCCAAACTGCTCCCAAATTAGTTGTCACTTCGCAGTACTGGCATCTCTACATGATACTGATTTTAAATTCAACGGCAGCTCACATCATCAACACAACTGCCATTTGGGAGAGAGGGGTGGGGGGAGAGTGAGCAGACTCAAAAACCCTTCAAGTGTGAAAAAGGCCGCTTTATTGGAACAGGTGCACATTTACAAAAATACACAAACTCGGCAACCGCCTCACAATCTAAACCACAACCCAAGTTTTTGTTCGTTTTTATTTCAAACCCCAAACCCCGCCCCCACCCCACACCCTCCATCACACCCACCCCCACCCGTACATACCCAACACAAAACCATACAAACCCCAATAACATTATAACATTATAACATCACCTAATAAATATAATCTTACATCTCTGACTATAAACCAACTGAACATATCCCCCGATCCATATTCTCCGAACCCCACGTCAATCAAACTGAACAATCCCCAAACAATAACCGATACAACTAACGGGTCCAACTTGGCCCAAAACTGACGATCACATAGCAAAACCGCCACGCACCTGTCCCAAGCGACAAAGAACAACGTAAAACCCCATGAACACATGTTTCAAACAGCAGCCAAACTAAAAAGAAATAAATAAAAAATCCCATAAAAGGGGAGGGAGGGAGGGACAAAAAATTCTAAGCTCAACCGGCCACCAGGTCACCAAGCCCAAAATGGTGCCCGGAGCGAGGAGCCCCGTCCATTTATAGGGGAGCGCACAACACTACTAAACCAGCCCAAAAACGCCCAAAAAGAACCTGCTAGAAAGAATACCCCACCCAGATCTCCCAAACCGCCCGGGGGAGGAGACCTCCCGGTGGTCGGCTGCCCTCCCCCAAGCCCCCCTTGGGAGAGAGGGGTGGGGGGAGAGTGAGCAGACTCAAAAACCCTTCAAGTGTGAAAAAGGCCGCTTTATTGGAACAGGTGCACATTTACAAAAATACACAAACTCGGCAACCGCCTCACAATCTAAACCACAACCCAAGTTTTTGTTCGTTTTTATTTCAAACCCCAAACCCCGCCCCCACCCCACACCCTCCATCACACCCACCCCCACCCGTACATACCCAACACAAAACCATACAAACCCCAATAACATTATAACATTATAACATCACCTAATAAATATAATCTTACATCTCTGACTATAAACCAACTGAACATATCCCCCGATCCATATTCTCCGAACCCCACGTCAATCAAACTGAACAATCCCCAAACAATAACCGATACAACTAACGGGTCCAACTTGGCCCAAAACTGACGATCACATAGCAAAACCGCCAACCAGAAAGCCGTGGGGTGAAAGACTGATACGGAGAGAGCCCCACCTTTCTGCCCCCCCAACCGCCTAAAACCGGGGGGGGAGAGGGGGTGGGGGTTACGAGGGAGACCCGGGAATAAGAGGAAGGAAAAGAAAACTACAGAAACCGACTACCACTTACTCACCAGCCAACTGACGTACCATCAAACAGCGAGATAGAACCTCCCGCAACTCCAGAAGATACAGGTCCATACCCATACGTGACAGGTGTACACCATCCCCCCGAAAAAATTCCACCGCATCGTATTTAATGTCACTATGGACGATGCGACCGAAACCCAGGTCTCTACAAAAACGGGAAACCTCCAAATTCACCTTCCTCCGGGATTTGTCCACCGCCTTCGGTTTCACCGCATACCTCCAAACCCTCTGCGGCACCATTTCCGTCCAGATGACATGACAACCCGACCACTGACTGTGCAATAAAGCCAAGTCCTTCTTAATCGCCCGGAGCAGGACAACCCCTTTGACAGAACCCATGTCATTCTCACCCAAATGAATCACCAGGACGTCCGGGCAAACCCCCCCTACCAACCAAGAATTCAAGGCAGGTATAAGTTCTTTCCACAACATCCCCCCCTTTCCCTTCCAAACCACATTAAACAAACTGTCATTAAACCCCAACGAGGAACCAAAATAACTCTGTCGGGCTTGCACTTGGGCTCTCTTAATGAACGAATGGCCCACGATCCAAACTGTAACGAAAGCAGCCCGAGGACCAGCCACAGAACCTGAAAAAGAAAACAGAGTCAGATAGGCAAAACAGAGGAGGACGCCAGCGCTCCAGGAGGCTCATTACGAACATAGCGCCGAAAACAGTTAGAAGTCCAGCGCCCCAGACCCATGATGTCCTCCCTCGACCATCCCCTGTGGAAGGCCTCTGTGGCTGCCCCAATCCGAAAAGAATGAGTACCGTATGAAGACCCATCCAAACCAATATGTCGCAGCGCTTTACGCAGCACCATGCGCAGTTGATAGTTCGTCACACTAGATCCATTGGCATGTTGAAAAACTCGAAGATCCACCAACCCACCCGACAGTTCCCTCCAACAAAGAGCCCAATGTAAAGGGGACGTTTCCTGAGGTGACACCGATTCTAACCAGACACCCCTACCCAAACTTCTCTGATCTGTTTTGGAGTGTGAGAGCCAGATGTGGACCCCCCGCTCCGTGATCTGAACATCCCCCCACAAAAGGCCAGGAGAGGACCTGTTGCCAAGCAATTCAGACACCCGAAAAGCTCCAAAAAACATCCACACCATCAACGTGGCAAACAAACACGCTTCCATTCGGTCAGTACACACAACCGGTAGGACAGAAACAACCTGAAACAGCTTTTGCCACGACAAAGGAGAACGCACAGAGCGAATAGCACCACTCTCTCTAGACCAACCCTCCAACATTCTCCTACCCAACTCCCCAGCCGACGGAGAGTAACCCCACAAAAGCTTACCCATGAAAGAAACTCCAGCTAGTTTTCCAGATATAGTAATTCTAGACAACTTCTTATCCATCAACACCAAAATAAACTGTACCACATCTTCTGACCTCCGCCAATCCAGGTCCCTCCGACAAGCGCCTGACTCCAAAAACTCCTTCCAGGCTAACTCATACGCCGTCCTCGTGGAAGGGGCCAGGGAGCCTAAAACCAAGTGAAGGACCCGGTGTTGCCTATCGTCCAAAGGCGTTCCGGCATGGGAGTCGGCTCCTCGTCTGCCTCCAAAGCAAGCCCACGGAATCTCTCCCACTGTGAACGAGACAAAGCATCCGCAATGTCATTGTCCACGCCAGGCACGTGAAGGGCCCGAAAACCAATATCATGTTTCAGACAACCCAACACAAACACTCTCAGAAGTTTCAAAATCTGGGGATCTCTGGCCGACTGTTTGTTAATCACCTGAACCACAGCCATATTATCAATCCGAAAGAGGACCTTCTTGTGGGCCAACTCCGCCCCCCACAGTGTGACCGCCACAACCACAGGAAAAAGTTCCAGAAAGGCAATACTTCTACCACCATTCTTCCATTGGATGGGCCACCGTTGAGCACACCACCGTCCTTGCCAGTAAAGACCAAAACCCTCACTACCAGCGGCATCAGAGAAGATTTGTACCTCCCAACACCAATCCACCTCCCAACACAAAGGCACACCATTGAAGGAATGTAAAAAGAAGACCCACATACGCAAGTCCTCTTTCACCCCCGCAGACAGTCTCACTCTATGATGTGGAAGGGAATGACCAGACAAGGCTCTGCCTAACTGCCTACAGAAAGTCCTACCCGCCCGAACCACTCTGCAGGCAAAATTCAGGTGTCCCAGCAAAACCTGTATCTCTCTCACAAACACCTTCTCTTTCCCCAACATAGTTCCAACCAGCTCAAGCATTTTCTGTTTCTTGTCCAATGGAAGACGAGCCTGCATCACATGAGAGTCAAGCTCGATCCCCAAAAAAGACATGGTCGCACAAGGACCCATGGTCTTCTCTGGAGCCAATGGCACACCCAAGTAACTCATCAGTGATTGAAAAAATGTGAGAGCCGCATGGCAGGCTAAGGAATTGGCAGCACCTACAAAAAAGAAATCGTCCAAATAATGAGTGACAAGGTCATGGCCACTCTGTGTAGTAAACCACCATTGAAGAAAGGTGCTGAAAGTTTCGAACAAAGCACAGGACATAGAACAGCCCATTGGCAACGCCTTGTCCACGTACCATTTCCCAAGGAAATGGATGCCCAGAAGACACCAGTCCTCAGGATGGACTGGAAGGAGCCGAAATGCGGACTTAATGTCGCATTTTGCCATCAGGGCGTCAGGGCCCGCCAAAACAACCAGCTGCATGGCTACATCCACAGAGGAATAAGACACCGATGCAGCTTCCGGGTCAATGAAATCATTTACGGACTCACCGTCCGGCCATGACAGGTGTTGAATGAGCCGGAACTGACCAGGCTCCTTCTTAGGGACTACACCAATTGGGGACACGATAAGGTTCGCCAGAGGCCAGTCATCAAACGGGCCCGCCATCCGACCCTCACTCACTTCTTTGTCCAATTTCGCCTGTACAATGTCTGGGTGTTCGCTCGCTGACTTTAAATTCTTGGACCAACGCCTTAAACGCGGTCCCTCATACCCCAAGCGAAACCCCACTTGAAAACCCAACAATAAGACCAGGCTCATAGTCCCGCAACGCCGCGGCCAATCTAGTTACGTTAACCGGAGTACGAGCCTTTGGGCCCAGCTCCAGATGAACCTTTCCCTCCCCTGGGAGCTGGGGGTTGTTGTGGTGGCACGAAAGTTCCTGAACTCTGTTGGGAACCCTGGGGCCCTGGGGTCCTAGGACCCCAGCAGCGGGACAACGGATGACTCTTCCTCCCACATTGGGAACATTCATGGCGGAATTTACAAAACTGTCTGGTACAGGTCCCCGTATTAAAATCCCAGCATGTGCCGATGGGCGACTGGGCGGAAGACACGGCCCCCACCCCTCCCCGGGTGGGACGGGACTGAAAGGGACGATACAATATAGGAAGACCACTGGCCGTAAAAATGGTTTTACCAGAGGCAGACGAGCCCATCGTTTGCTGCCAAAGGTCAGAGTCCAACTCCCCCCATTTCGCTTCAGGATCCCAAGCCATTCGTGCCCTGAACTCCTCATCATATTGGGCCCACGCATAATCATTCCTGGTTAGCTGAGCCTTACGGATAACATCCATGTATTTAAACAGGGACACGCAGCGCTCAGGGAATTTCTCACAATAGACGCTGGCAAAAATTAAAAAGGCCGCCGTCCAATTTTCTATATTCAGGGGAACTTTAGGGCGTTTAGCCAACTCGAACTCTTCTTCTTTAGAACCTTCCTTAGCACGAACTTCCCTGTGGAGCAATTTTAACAGCTCCACATACTCACCATTCCATATCTTTTCTTTCGTACTAAGCATCAAATGAGCCCCCAAAGGCTTTGTAACACCCATGTACGGCAACTTTTTGATTTTAAGTTCCTTACTGTGAAGCACCCTTGTCGTAGTACCCACACCACCAGTGGACGTGCCACTATCTACCATGTGACTTGTATTAATCTCATCACCATTAGTACCAACACCTTGATCACGTACCACACGTCCTTTATACAGTTTACCATCCTTTTCCGTCGAAATTAAATCGACACCAACACCAATAGAGACCATATTGGGCCGCACGGCCTGAACCACATTCTCACCTGGATTTAAAAGAGGCGGTTGACTGGTTTCCGTCCTCCATGCCATCCGTGCACCGTCATCTGCCCTTCGAGGAGCCCTCACCGCGGGGCCGAGCACTCGTGGCCGTGACGATTCCACACGACTCCGAACCACTTGGTCCTGTAACATGTCACGAGAAACATTAACATGCCCCCCCCCAGACACAAAATCACGAACCTCGCCCTCTTCAGGGCTATCTTCATCATAATCTAAGATCAGGGAGTCCTCCAACTGAGGGGGGGGGACAACCACCGAAGTCTGTCTTGACTCCACCGTATTTGAACGACCATGGGCCTTACCAGCCCGCACTCTGGACCTAGGTGGGGAGGACGACTGAACTCGTCTATACATCCCCCCACCAGAACTACTGACAACCTGTTGACTTCCAGAAAAGGATAAACCAGTAATCAAAACACCACGTGGCACGGGAGAGGTCGTACGTAACCCGCTCCCATGAGCAATGCTGGAATCCACCGCCGAGGCCGGGAAGGTCGTACTGGACCCGGAGGCACCGCCCATGTAGAAATCCCTCGTTGGGACCATCGAGGTCGTATTAAACCTGCTTGTGATGGCCACGGCGGGATCCCTCGAAGGTATGGGACGTGCCGCGCGAGGCTCCACCCGCACTTCTCCTCGGCGTACCCGGGCTGCCTGCCGCCCTGCCAAGTCTGCTGCCGTAGATCGAGCTTCTTCCTGCAAAGAAAAAGGCCGGACTGGTGTGCCGGGTCCCTCACAAAAACCAACTCTATGTGCGGAAGACAAACCGCCAACATTAACACCGCCCCCCCTACCAGACATCCTAAAACCTCCAGAACTAACAACACTCTTTCTCTTTAACGCATCGCAAAGCCGCGGAGACGGCGGACAAACCTCTTCATCCGAGCTAGCATCCAACACAGCCTGAATAATTCTCGAAGCCGTCCCCTGAGGGTCCCAATCCTGAACCCCCCCGACTGAAACAGCACCCCGAGAAGCAGGCCCTGAACCCACCAACCCACTATGACATTGAAAATCTCCCGACAACCTAGAAAAGGCCCCTTCTCCCCCCACACCTCGCTGAGTAACGTCCTCACCACTCCCAACCCCTCCGATGGGAAGGTCGCCCACCACCCGAAACTGGCGGGAATCTCCCACCGACCCGCCCGCGCTGCCCAGCTCCCCACCAGGGATCAGCAAGTCAGTCCGCCCCACACCCTCTCCCAGACCCATCTGGGCCCATTCCCCCTCCCCCAAAGAGCTGCAACCCCCAGACACGGCCTCCCCCCCCACAACCGACCCAGATGGGGAAAACAATAACGGACTCTGCAGATCCCTCCCCACAGAGCGAACAAGAACGCCACGGCCCTCAGGCCCTCCGACAACCGCAGTAGATACCAAAGGACGTGCAATTTGCCCACCAACTGCACCACCGTCAACCGTCACCGGGGCCTGCACCACATGGCGGCGTATAACGCTCAGGGGAGCGACCACCTCCTCAATGTCCCGATCCGGGGCACCCCGTAACGGTTGCTGCGCCACAGAAACCACATCCAAAATGGCTTCCGCCCGCCCCGCCTGAGTGACGTCAGTCCCCACCCCCGCGGAGGCAGAAGCCGAACGCCGCGTGCAACCACGTTGCCTGGAAGCACGACGGCCCCGCAAAACAGGAGCCGAGGCCGCCCTGTCCCGCAGACCGATCTCAGAAACGTCCCCCTCCCCGAGAGGGAAACCCCCAACCCCAGCCCCCTCCAACAACGAGGAATCCAAAGAAACGGCCGGGTCAGAAGAACTAGCATCACTCCCCCGCCGTGCCCTGGAACCCGCCCGACGGGTCCTAGAACGACCCCTCTCACTTACCCCATCCTGCCTCCGACGTTTCGGGGAGTAACATGCTGCCACCACAGCCGACACCCTCGCAGAGGCCTCCCGCTGGGGGCGCGGGGTCTCGGCCTGACCCCGGTCGCCAATGACCAGGTCCAAACGCCCCGCCTCGCTAAGCAGGCGAATAGCTTCCAACACACGATAATCTTCACCAGACATGATATCGGATCAGACTAGCCAAGGAAACTAAACAAAGTACCAAAGTATGAACACACAAAAAATTCTAAGCTCAACCGGCCACCAGGTCACCAAGCCTAAAATGGTGCCCGGAGCGAGGAGCCCGCCCATTTATAGGGGAGCGCACAACACTACTAAACCAGCCCAAAAACGCCCAAAAAGAACCTGCTAGAAAGAATACCCCACCCAGATCTCCCAAACCGCCCGGGGGAGGAGACCTCCCGGTGGTCGGCTGCCCTCCCCCAAGCCCCCCTTACGGCTATATTTAGTGTGACTTCGGTCCAATGTTATGATGAAATGCCAGGCGGCGGTGGGGGTCCAAGGGGAAATACATCGAATTCTGTCAGACACGCGCTTGGCTGGTCAGCGCATTACAGTTCTTTAACATCATTTAGATTCGATTCATAATCTTTTATTCGGTTACCACTTGTTTGCAACCATAAAAAGTACAGAGTTTAAAACAGTGAATTTAAAAGAACAAAACAATATTTAACTAAGGGCAAAAATATAAGTTGTAAAAATAACGGTAGGGTAAATGAACAAACATGCCAAAGAATTTGGAACTGTAAAACTTAAAAGAGAAAAATTAAATTACATAAATATGAAAAGGTTCATCATTTAGAAGATGATGACTGTAAAAGTGTAGGATGGTATATTTTAGATTTATTATTTAAATGGGGAACGAGTATTCAAAGTGAATCGAATGTTAAATCGTCTTAGCTTTCGTTTTACACTTGCCACTGAGCTTTGCTTGCAGTGTATTGCAAGTGTAATGATTTTTGGCCCTGCGTTTATGCACAGTTGATTTACTGTGGTTTGCATCGCATTTCTGTGACTAACTAGATACTTTAAATGTGCGGTGGACAGTGAAATGACCTTCTAGATTTCACAGTTACACGAAGGCAGAGTGGGATATATGCCTAGTTTCAGTATACAACATGGTACAAAAAAGGGGTATCATGTCCCCATCTTGGGGTAGTCGAGGGCAGGCCTCAAGAAATACACGAAGTATCTACAAATAATATTATTCAATTTAGGCCAGCGATTATCTGGCCCAGTTCGTACATCCTTAAGGTAAAACATACATTAGACTGGTGTCCTTTGTTGTCAATAAAAAATGTCGTCCTGTCTGAGGCCCTCATTACCAGTTGTTTAGAACAAAACTGTTAGAAAATGGGTTGGTGGTTGACTGGGAAGGGAGCCCAGGCAAGCAGCAACCAGTGGTCGAAGTGCCTCAAAAATAGTATGGGAACAGTGATGCTGCGCACAATGGGGGCAAGTGTGAGCCAGTGTGGTGGCATGGTCAAAGGTGTGGCGCAAAACACGTTATCTGTAACTTGTTTCAGTCTTTCACCTCCAGGTATCTACACTTAAAAACGCACAGTTTGAATGAAAATTAAATGCAAGTTCTATTCATCATTCGGAAATACTCCATTGTACATTATGCACTGCCCCAGAGAGCCACAGAATTTAATTCTATGTCAAGAAACGGAGGTTTCGGATTATGCTTCTCTTTCTTTTACTGACGTCAAACATAGCAGCCAATATTTTAAGAAATGAAAAACAACATTTCCTCTGAGCCCGAGTAGTCCAATTATCGGGGCATACAGCATATATAAACCAATGCAACCTTATCACTTCCTCTTTCCTTCTGGTGCAGCAGCCGCATTTGTCATTAACCTATTTTATCATATGGTGCATGCTCTACGTGATTTGATTGTGCAAAAAGTGCTGGTATAATCAGGGCACAAGTCCTATAAAAAGAAATGGGGGGACGCTGTCACCGGAAGTGACGTCACAACAGGAAGTGACGTCACAAAAGGTGGCTTGCACCATCGGGCTCATTGCCTCCCCTCGCTCACCCCTTTGATGCGATGGCATCTGAGAAGTCAGCGCGTGATCAGCGCCTGATCAGCGCGTGATCAGCGTACTGTGAGCTCCGAGCTCCTCGTCCCAGAGAGGGCAAAGAGTGAAGTCCAGCTGTTTGGCAAGGGGTACGGTGTTCACCCGGTAAAATAAGTGGGGGGACGCCGTCCACCCGTGTGGTACCCCGACTCGAGCCCTGGGTATAATTGAACATGATATGCTGGGGCCGTGCCACACACTTATCAGTTGCTGTGGAGCAGGAGAGAGACGCTCGGCATATGCGCTACCCAGTTCCTGTCCTCCTCGTTGCAGCTAACTCGCACATGCGTGGTGAGGCCGAAATCTGGCAAGCTCAGTTGGATTTATCATCCAATAAAAATATTTTATTTGACCCCAAACAAATCGTCCATCCAAGATTTACAGAATGTGTCCATATATGGATGTGGTGGCACACTACGTTCAAGTTAATGTGCGCCAAGGCTTGGAGAAGGAAGTGCGCAACACGCTGCATTCAGAATGCACGCGACCTTCTTTACTAGGGAAAGTAGTGGACATGCCAGATCTTGATCCCAACAAGACCACATTTTTTAAGAAGTTCTCCAAAGACCCCCAAGAAGGGTCTAGACAGGGCCTGGAGAGGCTGTCAGGATAAGGTATTAGATATTTCTGCTCCCATCACAAAGATTCTAGATTTCTCGTTACAGGCTAAAGACAACCAAGCCTAGCTGGACCTAAGTGAAAACCTGGAGTGGGCGCAGAGAGCCCTATGCCTCCTAGGCAATGCCAATTGCGCTCTATCCAGCGATCGCCAAAAGTCAGTCCTGATGTGTATAGCTCCACAACTGGCAGATATGGCCTCTAACGAGCCGGGCACGTAGGCCACCAGTTTGCTGTTCGGAAACAAGTTCGTCAAAGATCTCAGAAAATATGTGTTGACATTTTCAGCTCTAGACAAGGCACAGACATCTTTAAAAAAGGTCTTTAACAGGGGCTTTTTTTGTCAGGGCCAGATGCTATTGTGGTCGAGCACCAGGCCAGGGGGGTGCTGGGGAAAAATGACGGTGGGCACTTGTAATAAATCCCACCGTACAGCCCAATAGCCCGTTAACTGTCAAAAGCAAAACCTTTTATTCACATCTTTTTTGTAGAATCAATCAAATGATTTGCATCAGCTTTTAGCTTGTTTACTGCTGCAACAAGTACGCAAATAAATCTCATAATCACCCCCCACCCATCTCAGCTGCTTAATAGCCCTTCTTCAGCCTCTGTGGTGGTATTTCTACCTCAGAATGGATTCATTTTTGCAGTTTTCCCAACGTTGCCTTTAGACAGTGGCATAATTTCTAACTGACAATCGATTAATTAGATAATTATGATGAATGGGAAAACTTAATAAATGCATGTAAGCACGAGCGTCAAGCCTAAAATGCGCGGGCAATAAATGGATTGAAGAAAACGCAGCATTTCAAGCTCTGAATGTATCACCTGAAATAGGTGGAATAAAGCTGGTGACCCTGCAACACAAGAAATAATAAGAACTGTCATTCTCTGTGTGCAATACTCTCCAATGGCAATTTCGCAGAGAGAAAAAGTGAATGGGGTGTTCTGATTGTTACAGTGCTGTGCAGGCCAGCACCAAGGTGTGCACTGACAATATGCATTCTTAGAGGAAGCAACTTTGGTAATTGAGACTGAGACTGCAACCGAGAGCTCCCTAAACAGCGCAGAGAAGACCTTGAAGCACTTTAAGGCGACCCCACACAGCTGTGGGCTGCACATGGACAGCGTCGAGAACCCCCGCACACTGGTTCCAGCACCCTGCATTAATAGCATAACAACATCACCTGGGGGCGAACATACAGGGGCCTCACAACCCTTGAGTGGGGACCCTATTCAACCCCAGGCCAATGAACGAATATCTGTGAGCTACTGGAGAATATGGGCCCCTCCTGACATTCTGCATGGGGTGGTCAGCTGCGTCACACCGCCCCTCCTATTTTTATTTATTTATGCATTTTTATATAGTGCAGACTTTACCCGAAGGCGTCAGAGCGCTTCACAATAGGAACAGTAATTATACATGAGGAGAAAATTAAGAGTGAACAAATTACAAAAGCAGACGTTAAGTTACATGAGGCAAAAGTGACAATTGTGAGCAAACAAAATACAAGAGGTAGAAAACTGTGCATTACAGGAGGAAAAAGTGACCAGAGTGCAGGTTACAAGAGAAAACAAAGTACAATTAGAGATATAATACTTCAATATACGGCAGACACTCAGGCACAAGAACAAACGTTACGTAGGCAATGGTGGCACTTGTGCAAGTATCAAAAGCCAACAAAATGTGAGAGGTAGCAAACAGTGTGTTACAAGAGAAAAGTGGCGTGTGAATGTTACAAAAGAGTCTTTTCAAGCAGGTATAATGACACTAATAAGAACTGAGAAAATCTACCAAGCTCCAGTTCCCTCACTGCCCACATTGTATTCCACTGTCCTGCCACTCACAGCTTGTTTAATGCTAGGTAGACATTGTCCAGAGCAGGAGGCCCTCTCAAGGCTAGGCCCCGCTCCACATCTCTTGCCCACCAGTATCAGGATGTACAGTCCTTGCTCCCCCATCACTTATTCATATCTGCCCTCCTCAAGACGTCTTTGCCAGGGTGCCCAATGAAGGATGAAGGAAAAATGGCACATTCCCTGTTTACTCCTGTTGAGACTGGACCAGGGAGCTAGTCATTCTACATAATATTTTTTATTCCAAAATGGTATAGTGCCTCAGAAGTTGTGAGTGCTTTACCAGATACTTCAATCATGCTATATGAGGGCTCCTATTCAAAGTCTCGAAAAACCATAGTATGTGCCATGCTATTTATTTTTGAGTGTGCTGCCTGTTCTAACAACCTGCTCATTTGCTACACACTCCGATAACCAACCTACAATATTTATTTATTTATTTATTTATTTTTGACATTTCTAGAGCGCGACGAATACCCGCAGGCGTCTCGGCGCTAGGAAATTCGCTTACTTGAAGTGAGGGGAACTAGTGAAGGAGTAGATGGATCTTATTGGTCAAACAGCCACGTCTTTAAGAGTTTACGGAACTGAAAAAGTGAGGGACTCATCCTGATGTTTTGGGGGAGAGTATTCCACAGTTTGGGTGCTGCCACTAGAAAGCGGCGATCGCCCCAGGACACTGTTTTGGATCGTGGAATCATTAGTTGGTTTAGGGTGGCAGAGCGGAGCGGTCTGCTTGGTATATAGGGTTTAAGTTGATCCTTAAGAAAGTGAGGTCCTTGATTGTTAAGTGCCTTATAGACTATACATAGGGATTTGAAGTGTATTCTGTTCCGAATCGTCAGCCAGTGGTATTCATTTATAATGTTAGATATGGACTCAAATTTGATCTTGCCAGAGAGCAGACGTGCTGCAGCATTCTGTATTGACTGTAATTTCCTCTTGACTCTGACCTGGGCATTGAGGAATAAACCATTACAGTAGTCAAGGGATGACAAAACTAAGGAACTGACCAATGTTTTAATAGCTGTCTCCGGGAGGAAGGGGCGAATTTTTCTAATCATTTTCAGTTTGTAGTGGGCTGTGGTAGCTACTTTGTTTGCGTGGTCCATGAAGTTCAGTCCTTCGTCAAAAATGACTCCCAAATTCCTGACTTTGGCTGTCGGGCTAGGGGGAGTACCGAAGGCTTCTGGCCGCCAACATGATGGCCAAGCTGGTAGAAGGGGTCCAAAAATAACTACCTCCGTTTTTTCTGGGTTCAGCTTTAAGCAATTTGTGGCCATCCATTCTCCTATGTCGAGCATTCCATTTTTTAAATTCTGTGCCACTTGACCTCCATCGCCTTTGATGGCCAGTACCAACTGCGTGTCGTCCGCATAGGAGGTTAAGCTCATCCCATGTGCTTTGATGACATTAGCAAGGTCTGACACGTAGATGTTAAATAGTGTCGGACTAAGGGATAAGCCTTGGGGAACCCCGCATGGCGACGAGAGTTGAGCAGATTGGAAAGGTCCTAGAGTGACTGCTTGCGTTCTTCTAGCCAGAAAAGACGCAAGCAGATCTCTGGCGGAGTGACAGATGCCGAGCTTTCCGACACGGTCGACCAAGATGGTATGGTCGACCGTGTCAAAAGCTGCCGATAGATCCAGCAATACTAAGATTGCTGTCCCACCTTGGTCCCTGATTGCCCTTACATCGTCTGCGGCTTTGATCAGGGCCGTTACGGTCCCATGATACTTCCGAAAGCCAAATTGTGTGTCATCCAGTAGACGATGTTTCTCAATATATTCCGATAGTTGAGAATTCATGGCATATTCGACCACTTTAGCTACAAATGGGAGACTCGCAATAGGCCTGTAGTTTTTCAGTTCGTTTTTGTCAAGGCATGATTTTTTTAATAGAGGTTTTAGTAGGTATTTTTTAACGAGTCTGGGTAAATCCCTGATAGCAAAATGGAATTACAGACTTGTGTAATTTCTGGGATGATGGACTCCATAACTGGTGGGAGGACTGAAAAAGGACAGGGATCCAGTGCAGATCTTGTTTTGATTGTTGAGACAATTGTCCTTATGTGATCACCTGCAAGTGCTTGAAAGCTGGGAAAATCGTTTACCGGAGGTGAAGTGGGGGAAGGGGCCTTCACCATTGGTGGTTTGGCGGTAAAGGCTTGATAAATATCGTCCACCTTAGTGAAGAAGAATTTAGCCAAGTTTTTTAGTTAACAAGGGGGACCCACTTAAATGGCTTTGGACCATGGGTATCGGCTATTTCAACAGAACAACGGTCCTAAGCTCAAAACAATTTCTAGAAAATTAGATAACATATGGACCACAATCGGACACCATGTACAGTTCTTCTTATACCCAGCCGGGCAAAGAGTTTATTCTAGGAATGTTTGACAAGAAGTCAATTTGAATATTTCAATAGCATAACAAACATAATAGTGTTTGAAGTAAGGCACAAGCCTGTGCCGTACTCATCAAGATAGAGAAAAGTTTGTGAAAAGTGGTGCAGAGGAAAGAATATTTTACAACAGGCAAAGGAAGAGTTGAGCAACAGAGTGGTACTGCTTTAGAATTTAAATTGGCAGTATTCCCTTTAGTAGAGCATACAACAGTAAATCACAGTAAATAACAATGTATGTCTACATAACAGTGTCGACGGCGTTTCGATCCTATGCTCTAAGATAAAAGGATCATCATCAGGACTTAATATATGCCTGGATTAACATGGAACAATCAAGCCTGTAAAGAGAAACAGGAAAAAACAGAGAGACAAAAAATATTTTTAGAGAACGCTACTCTGTCTTTTTTCAAAGATATGGACAGGAAGTCAACTTCGTCACACACTACTTGGCATGCACTTTCGAAATCGCAGTGCGGTGAAGGGTGTTGTCTTAGACGGCGGCAACCAGAGAAATGCGCGGTGCCTGAGATGTGCCTATTTTGTAAAGGATAATCATTTCCGTGGAGGTGAGGAGATGACATCCTGTGTTTACATGGACTACTGGGGTGACGGAATTCATCACAGGTCAGTGAGACAATAGTGGAGGAGTGCAGGTCTTAAAATAATGTGACGTGAGATGTACTGGATTATAACATCAACAACGTACCCAGAGGTGGATTTGAAGAAGCGCTTTCATATAATGTTTTACCTCGAGGTTGCGGTACATTGAGGGCAAGGAGGCTGTGAATTAATGGTCATGGTTAGCAATTCGGTGATGCCCAAACTAGTGATCGTCAACTAGCAAATAGCGAGCTGTGGCCCTTACCTATATCTTTAATGTCCTGGAACGGCTGCCCAATGCGGGGTGCCTCGTAGAGAGGAGATAACTGGGAGAACAGTCTATGGGAGAGAGGTTACCCGATTTAGGCATTGGACAAATTATAACTTAAGCTAGGGAGCAGGAGCGGTTAATTGCTCACCTTGAATAGGGAAATGGTATCCCTTAGCGGTATCAATTGGCTGGATACAGTTGAATGAGCGCCTTGCTTGGCGTTCTCACCCAGGTTCCAGGGGGTCTGGAGCGGCGGTCGGAGGATACAACAATCCGCTATAATTAAAAAAGGGGAAAAAATGTCAGGGTAGGGTGTGCCCTTCTGCTGAACGTGTCAGGGCTACGGGCTCGGGCAGGGGCTGGTTCTTACCTCGCTGGTGTCGGGGTGACGATGCATCTGTTCCGCGCTGGCGTTGCAGCTTCCGTGTTGGGAAGTTTGCGCGCAGGGCTTTGAAAGGGTAGCAGTCACGTGACATTGGTCATGTGATCCTCCGTGCTGACGGCGGACATGTTGGAGTGGTGAGAGAGTCTCAGTACGTGCCTGATTGGCAACCATGCCGGGAATTAAAACTAACAGCGTCACAGTGGCTTGCCGAGGTTGAGCATGAATTGAATGGTAACGAACTGGCAATTTCATAAGTGACCTAGTTGGTTAAGGTTGCGTTTGGCAGTGATCAAGAGGGTGCTAATCGGTTGTGGTGGCCATACTGGAGTGGCGAGGGAGTGAATTAAAGTGCTTAAGGTGCGTGCCCAGGGAATGAATGAGGACACATGCAATTCTAATTAACATATGGCAAATAAGCGTACAATATACCATATACACAATGATTTTAAATATCAATGTACATATAATGTAGGGCCCCAGAAGACAAGTATGTTACGTTGCATTCAAAGCAAATTGGTCCAGTCCTCACTCCTATTCAAACCAGTCCTGATGGTATTGAATTGAATGATGGATTTAAGTTCCTCTCTGTTCATTATTTGGGACAGATTCCCACCTCTTTGCGGAAGTTTGATGGATTTCAAGATGGTCCACCTGATGTCATCTGCTGTGTGGTTCAACTCGGAAAAATGTTCCACCATGGGGGCATTCGGTGTGTTACATCTTATCCTGCTTCGATGCTGTCTGATTCTCGTCTTGGCCTTTTGACTTGTCTGGCCTATATACATTTTGTTGCATGGGCAGAGAATAGCGTACACAACATTGCAAGTATTACAGTTTGTGAACGATTTCATATCAAAGCTTACCCCATTGTGACTGATACTCCTGGTTTCAATTGTGAAATCGCAGACAATGCAGTGTCCACATTTTACATGGCCCCTCAGTGGTGGCATCCCCCAATTAGAGTCAATAGTGGTGCGGGGGGTGGGAGTTGGTAAGGCTGCCCTCACCAGGTGGTCTTTCAGATTCTTATTCTTCTTAAATGCGAAAAGGGGTCTCTCCAAGGTTATGACTCCAGCATTTATGGTGGGCCAGTGCTTCAAGATTGATTTTCTGATTTTGTTAGATACGGGGCAAAAAGTGGTCACACATGCAATTCTATCTTTATTTTCTTTTGGCTTTGGTGTCAATAGGGCATCTCGTGGACAATACCAAGCCCTTTTTGAGGCGGCTTTGACAATTCTTCTAGGATAGCCACGCATTTTCAGTTTGTGTGATAAAACTGCTGCTTCCCTGAAATAGTCAGTTTTTTTGGAGCAGTTACGCCTTATTCGCAGGAACTGCGAGTAGGGTAATGAGTCTTTTAATGCTCTCGGATGACAGCTCTCGTAACTGAGCAGGGTGTTCCGCTCAGTTGGTTTCCTGAAGAGGCGCGTGAGCAATTCGCCTTCGTGATGGTATATTGACAGGTCAAGAAATGCTATTTGTGATTTGTCATGGGTCATGGTGAAAGTGAGGTCTGCGCAATTATTGTTTAACCAGTGGAGAAACAGGTTCAGCACATCAATATCGAGGTTCCAAATTACAAAGATGTCGTCTATGTAACGACGCCATAGGGAGATACCTGCAAAGAATGGATTGCTGTTGTGAAGGATGATACCAGTCTCTAGTGCATCCATGAAAAGAATGGCTAGGATGGGGGCAAAAATAGCCCCCATGGATGTCCCCTTGATCTGCTGGTAGTATGTACCTTCGAATGAGAAATTTTTTTTTGAGAGACATATCTCAAGCAGTTGCAAGATGAAAAGGCTTGGGACCCTGTGTGGGCGGGGTCGTGTATCCAAGATTTTTTGGATCACCAATAGTGCAGCCGTTTGAGGGATATTGGTGTAAAGAGATTCCACATCAAGGGTGCAAAGTGTATTGACGGTGGGATCGAAGGGATGATGCTCTATTAGATTGATCATCGCCATACTGTCTCTGATGTAGCAAGCAGTATTGGGAACGAAATCTTTGATAAAAAAGTCCACGTATGCTCCTAGGGGTTCCAGGATAGACCCGCAGGCTGACACAATGGGTCTACCTGGTGGGTGCTCAATGTTTTTGTGAACTTTGGGTAGAGTGTAAATTACAGGAGTGCGGGGACTTTTTACATTCAGGAAGCTGTGTTCCTTTTTGCTGAGAAACCCTTCGTTTCTAGCCTTGGTAGTAATTTCCATAATAGTGGTCTGGATCTTCTTGGTTGGGTTCCCTGGGAGGCGTTGATAATGGTCAGTATTACCAAGTTGTCTGAGGACCTCCGTTGTATATGCATCGATGTCTTGGAGGACAATCCCGCCCCCTTTGTCCGCACTTTTGATTACAAGTGAGGAATTTATTTTTAATGTGTCAATTGCTTCTCTTTCTGATTTGGAGATGTTGTATGGTATATAGAGTTTCTTTTTCTCTAGTTCTACCAGGTCATTTAGAGCAGAATTCCATAGAATAGAACAAAATAAAAAATCTAACAAAATAAAGAAGGATATAAAATCCTACAATATAGAAAATACTTACCCATATTTACAGAAGGATTTCTATACAAACAAACCCCACTTCAACCCCAACACCAGACCTTGGGGGAGATATAATAAACGACAGAACCTTGTGGGTTTTTCAGAGACCTCTGGAGATTCCTCCGATAGTTCAGACCCTGGGGAGGGTGGTAGTAACCCAAGACGAGGGGGAGGGGCACAACCCTATTTTTTATCCCGAGGCCAACCGAATACCCCCCAACGAGGGAAGGTGAAGAAACCACAGCGTTGGTTCAACGCGCACGGCGAACGGAAGACTCGCAACAATTTCTACCAATGGTAGTTGATGCGCCCAATATTGAACCTTCAAATGAGGCAATTCCCATTTTCAATCTGTTGAAACACAATTTGTGTGGCTCAGAATTGGAGCTCCTTAAAAAGGGTCTCTCATTCGTTCCAACTGTTCGTCCAAATTTTATGGACCTACAGGCTGAACTACTGAAATTCTTCAGACTCATCCGCCTGAAAGCCTTTTTTCAGTTACACCCCTCCCCTATGAGTTGCTCGAATACCCCTTTCCATCCACCCTCTACATTTTTACCCACGTCCAGTATGATCCCCGCAGAAATTATGACCTTCGAGAAATTGGTCATAAATGACCTGGTAGAACTAGAGAAAAAGAAACTCTATATACCATACAACATCTCCAAATCAGAAAGAGAAGCAATTGACACATTAAAAATAAATTCCTCACTTGTATTCAAAAGTGCGGACAAAGGGGGCGGGATTGTCCTCCAAGACATCGATGCAAATAAAACGGAGGTCCTCAGACAACTTGGTAATACTGACCATTATCAACGCCTCCCAGGGAACCCAACCAAGGAGATCCAGACCACTATTATGGAAATTACTACCAAGGCTAGAAACGAAGGGTTTCTCAGCAAAAAGGAACACAGCTTCCTGAATGTAAAAAGTCCCCGCACTCCTGTAATTTACACTCTACCCAAAGTTCACAAAAACATTGAGCACCCACCAGGTAGACCCATTGTGTCAGCCTGCGGGTCTATCCTGGAACCCCTAGGAGCATACGTGGACTTTTTTATCAAAGATTTCGTTCCCAATACTGCTTGCTACATCAGAGACAGTATGGCGATGATCAATCTAATAGAGCATCATCCCTTCGATCCCACCGTCAATACACTTTGCACCCTTGATGTGGAATCTCTTTACACCAATATCCCTCAAACGGCTGCACTATTGGTGATCCAAAAAATCTTGGATACACGACCCCGCCCACACAGGGTCCCAAGCCTTTTCATCTTGCAACTGCTTGAGATATGTCTCTCAAAAATTTTTTTCTCATTCGAAGGTACATACTACCAGCAGATCAAGGGGACATCCATGGGGGCTATTTTTGCCCCCAACCTAGCCATTCTTTTCATGGATGCACTAGAGACTGGTATCATCCTTCACAACAGCAATCCATTCTTTGCAGGTATCTCCCTATGGCGTCATTACATAGACAATGTGTATGTAGCAAGGACCCCCTGAATTAGCGAATATTAGAATTCCTAGGCCAGGGAAATTAGCACAATTGAAAAGTAACAACCTAGGACATTTTACAGTATAAATCACATCTAGATCAAGAAAGATGTAGAAGTAAGCTACAGCTGGCTAAAAATACAAATTTTTATTAAACAATTAACACAATTAAAAAATCATTTGTATGTCATCAAATGACAGTTAGAAAGAACACATTTATAATTGACAATTACACATTATTAATTCATAAACAGTTATTTTTAAAAAAAGGTTTTTCTTATATAAAAGAAAGGTAAGTGGCATGAAAATTCGGTCTCTACGCGCGTTTCGGCGGCCAGCGCCTTCTTCCTGGAGCAGCCACACAATATTAATGGTTCACTTTATCATAAAGTTGTTAAAAGATAAGTTTCCGTTCTTTCATTCGAATTATCTTGATGGCAAATTGGTTTAAAACTGATAGATAAGATGATTGGATAGGTATTCCCGCCAACCGGAGCCCTTTTATAATGGTATTGAAGTTCCTTCCTGGGTATTTCTGGGTTTCTTCTAGACTATATCTAGTTTTCTTTGGGTATTGTCAATAGAATCCAAAAGGATAGCTGGTCTATTGTTGGTATTTTCTTAAAGGTCTAATAACCTAAAGTGAAGTAGGATACTTGTTTTTTCAGATTTCAGGTGCAAGGAGGATATTGGTCCTTGTATCTCTTGAAAATAAGGTTTAAAAGATCTCCCTGCCTGTAAATGAACGGCAAGGCTCCCTATGTCCGGTGGCGGGATGACACGTCTTGGCAGGCGGCGATCGCGGCAAAAAATCATCTTATCTATCAGTTTTAAACCAATTTGCCATCAAGATAATTCGAATGAAAGAACGGAAACTTATCTTTTAACAACTTTATGATAAAGTGAACCATTAATATTGTGTGGCTGCTCCAGGAAGAAGGCGCTGGCCGCCGAAACGCGCGTAGAGACCGAATTTTCATGCCACTTACCTTTCTTTTATATAAGAAAAACCTTTTTTTAAAAATAACTGTTTATGAATTAATAATGTGTAATTGTCAATTATAAATGTGTTCTTTCTAACTGTCATTTGATGACATACAAATGATTTTTTAATTGTGTTAATTGTTTAATAAAAATTTGTATTTTTAGCCAGCTGTAGCTTACTTCTACATCTTTCTTGATCTAGATGTGATTTATACTGTAAAATGTCCTAGGTTGTTACTTTTCAATTGTCATTACATAGACGACATCTTTGTAATTTGGAACCTCGATATTGATGTGCTGAACCTGTTTCTCCACTGGTTAAACAATAATTGTGCAGACCTCACTTTCACCATGACCCATGACAAATCACAAATAGCATTTCTTGACCTGTCAATATACCATCACGAAGGCGAATTGCTCACGCGCCTCTTCAGGAAACCAACTGAGCGGAACACCCTGCTCAGTTACGAGAGCTGTCATCCGAGAGCATTAAAAGACTCATTACCCTACTCGCAGTTCCTGCGAATAAGGCGTAACTGCTCCAAAAAAACTGACTATTTCAGGGAAGCAGCAGTTTTATCACACAAACTGAAAATGCGTGGCTATCCTAGAAGAATTGTCAAAGCCGCCTCAAAAAGGGCTTGGTATTGTCCACGAGATGCCCTATTGACACCAAAGCCAAAAGAAAATAAAGATAGAATTGCATGTGTGACCACTTTTTGCCCCGTATCTAACAAAATCAGAAAATCAATCTTGAAGCACTGGCCCACCATAAATGCTGGAGTCATAACCTTGGAGAGACCCCTTTTCGCATTTAAGAAGAATAAGAATCTGAAAGACCACCTGGTGAGGGCAGCCTTACCAACTCCCACCCCCCGCACCACTATTGACTCTAATTGGGGGATGCCACCACTAAGGGGCCATGTAAAATGTGGACACTGCATTGTCTGCGATTTCACAATTGAAACCAGGAGTATCAGTCACAATGGGGTAAGCTTTGATATGAAATCGTTCACAAACTGTAATACTTGCAATGTTGTGTACGCTATTCTCTGCCCATGCAACAAAATGTATATAGGCCAGACAAGTCAAAAGGCCAAGACGAGAATCAGCCAGCATCGAAGCAGGATAAGATGTAACACACCGAATGCCCCCATGGTGGAACATTTTTCCGAGTTGAACCACACAGCAGATGACATCAGGTGGACCATCTTGAAATCCATCAAACTTCCGCAAAGAGGTGGGAATCTGTCCCAAATAATGAACAGAGAGGAACTTAAATCCATCATTCAATTCAATACCATCAGGACTGGTTTGAATAGGAGTGAGGACTGGACCAATTTGCTTTGAATGCAACGTAACATACTTGTCTTCTGGGGCCCTACATTATATGTACATTGATATTTAAAATCATTGTGTATATGGTATATTGTACGCTTATTTGCCATATGTTAATTAGAATTGCATGTGTCCTCATTCATTCCCTGGACACGCACCTTAAGCACTTTAATTCACTCCCTCGCCACTCCAGTATGGCCACCACAACCGATTAGCACCCTCTTGATCACTGCCAAACGCAACCTTAACCAACTAGGTCACTTATGAAATTGCCAGTTCGTTACCATTCAATTCATGTTCAACCTCGGCAAGCCACTGTGACGCTGTTAGTTTTCATTCCCGGCATGGTTGCCAATCAGGCACGTACTGAGACTCTCTCACCACTCCAACATGTCCGCCGTCAGCACGGAGGATCACATGACCAATGTCACGTGACCGCTACCCTTTCAAAGCCCTGCGCGCAAACTTCCCAACACGGAAGCTGCAACGCCAGCGCGGAACAGATGCATCGTCACCCCGACACCAGCGAGGTAAGAACCAGCCCCTGCCCGAGCCCGTAGCCCTGACACGTTCAGCAGAAGGGCACACCCTACCCTGACATTTTTTCCCCTTTTTTTAATTATAGCGGATTGTTGTATCCTCCGACCGCCGCTCCAGACCCCCTGGAACCTGGGTGAGAACGCCAAGCAAGGCGCTCATTCAACTGTATCCAGCCAATTGATACCGCTAAGGGATACCATTTCCCTATTCAAGGTGAGCAATTAACCGCTCCTGCTCCCTAGCTTAAGTTATAATTTGTCCAATGCCTAAATCGGGTAACCTCTCTCCCATAGACTGTTCTCCCAGTTATCTCCTCTCTACGAGGCACCCCGCATTGGGCAGCCGTTCCAGGACATTAAAGATATAGGTAAGGGCCACAGCTCGCTATTTGCTAGTTGACGATCACTAGTTTGGGCATCACCGAATTGCTAACCATGACCATTAATTCACAGCCTCCTTGCCCTCAATGTACCGCAACCTCGAGGCAAAACATTATATAAAAGCGCGTCTTCAAATCCACCTCTGGGTACGTTGTTGATGTTATAATCCAGTACATCTCACGTCACATTATTTTAAGACCTGCACTCCTCCACTATTGTCTCACTGACCTGTGATGAATTCCGTCACCCCAGTAGTCCATGTAAACACAGGATGTCATCTCCTCACCTCCACGGAAATGATTATCCTTTACAAAATAGGCACATCTCAGGCACCGCGCATTTCTCTGGTCGCCGCCGTCTAAGACAACACCCTTCACCGCACTGCGATTTCGAAAGTGCATGCCAAGTAGTGTGTGACGAAGTTGACTTCCTGTCCATATCTTTGAAAAAAGACAGAGTAGCGTTCTCTAAAAATATTTTTTGTCTCTCTGTTTTTTCCTGTTTCTCTTTACAGGCTTGATTGTTCCATGTTAATCCAGGCATATATTAAGTCCTGATGATGATCCTTTTATCTTAGAGCATAGGATCGAAACGCCGTCGACACTGTTATGTAGACATACATTGTTATTTACTGTGATTTACTGTTGTATGCTCTACTAAAGGGAATACTGCCAATTTAAATTCTAAAGCAGTACCACTCTGTTGCTCAACTCTTCCTTTGCCTGATGTAAAATATTCTTTCCTCTGCACCCCTTTTCACAAACTTTTCTCTATCTTGATGAGTACGGCACTGGCTTGTGCCTTACTTCAAACACTATTTTGTTTGTTATGCTATTGAAATATTCAAATTGACTTCTTGTCAAACATTCCTAGAATAAACTCTTTGCCCGGCTGGGTATAAGAAGAACTGTACATGGTGTCCGATTGTGGTCCATATGTTATCTAATTTTCTAGAAATTGTTTTGAGCTTAGGACCGTTGTTCTGTTGAAATAGAAGAATTTAGCCAAGGCATCACACAAAGCTTGTGACGGAGGAGGAGTAAGGTCGGGGGCATTGCCTGACAATGTTTTGGTAATCTGGTATAATTGTTTGCTTGAATTTTTGGCTTTATGAATTTGATCTGAGTAAACAGATTTTTTCGCTTTTACAATCATAGCTTTTTAGAGCGCCAATGATTCTTTATAGCAGGTCTTACTTGCCGTATCATAGGTTTTCCTCCAAAGCCTTTCCTTGTTCCTGTTACTTTGTTTTGTAATCTTAGATCCTCAGTGTACCATGGAGCAGTCGGTTTGGATCTGTTCCTAGATAGTGATTTGATGGGAACTAGGTGGTTAGTTGCCTGGCCGAGCCAGGTCTGGAATTGTTGTGTTGCCACATTAGGGTCAGTGGACACCGTTGGGCGAGTACGGTCCAGTTGTATTTTCAGGTCTGACTAATTTATGTTCTTCCAGTCTTTGAAGGAACTTTGGATCATTGAGATAGATTTCTTATTAGGATGGGTCTTGATGGTGATCTTACTAAGTATGGCATGGTGGTCAGTCCACGACATGGGCAGAATGTCCGTTATTTGTAAACCTTCTACATTGGAGAATATGGCGTCTAGAGTATGGCCCGCCGAGTGAGTGGGAGAGGTGACTAGTTGTTTTAGCCCCAATGTTTCCATATCAGAAATGAGGGTAGACGTGTCAATTTGATTGACTTGTTCTAAATGAAAATTCAAGTCACCTAGGACCGTAAACGAATTTTCGGTGGCTAAAGATTCCATTATAGTGTTAATATCGGCGAGGAAGCCAGTCTTAGTTCCTGGGGGGCGGTATAGCAATATCCCCTTGAAATTGAAAAGGGCGGAGAGCTTAATTCCGAATTGCATAGATTCACAAAAGGTGGATGTAACGGGGGCCGTTCTAACTATGAACCGTTCTCTGGCTATAATGGCTAGCCCACCTCCTCTTTTCCGGACTCTATCCTGACGATAAGCTTTGTAACCATTAGGCACTGCAATTACCAGGTCTGGCTCAGAAGAATCGTCAGTCCACGTTTCAGTGACAAAGAGAATATCTAATTTGAAGTCAGTGATAAAATCTGCTATTTCCTGACTATGCTTGCATAGTGAGCGGGCATTAATAAGAGCGATTGCAATAGTGTCCTCTTTTATAGTCATTAATTGATTGGTATGAGCAGGGGCAGTATTTATAGGTATTGTACTGTTACAATGCGGACACAACGTGGCGAGTTCATGTAAAGCGAAGGTAGGATCTACACTTATACAACTCGTTTCTAGCAATGGTCGGAATTTCAATAAGAAAGTTTGTGAGTAAGCCAGCCTGCCTTTAGATGAGCACCGGCCAGGGGTTAATTCTCCAGATAGATCTTCAGTGTTAGGTATTCAAGGTTTATTTGAACATTCCCTCCATCCACTGGCGCCTCGCTTATTCTCTACTTTAAATTGCCTCTTGCACATTAGACACAATTCTATTGCACTAAAGCAATAATTCAGTGCTATCTAATAAAATGCGCTAATGAAACAGCCTGATTTTGAGCCACCCCGGCATCTCTTCTACCCACAGGACAATGTGCTTAACGTTGCTACCAGACACTTGTCCAACTTGTCTAGACATAATACCCCCCTTTTCTCCCATGGTTGTTCTTTTTAAACTTTATTTCTCATTTTATACACATATTCTACGTAGGCAATGGTGGCACTTGTGCAAGTATCAAAGCCAACAAAATGTGAGAGGTAGCAAACAGTGTGTTTCAAGAGAAAAGTGACGTGTGCGTGTTACAAGAGAAAAGTGAAAAGTGACGTGTGCGTGTTACAAGAGAAAAGTGACGTGTGCGTGTTACAAAAGAGCACCAAACACAGGTACAAGGATAATACTATACTGCAATAAGTAAATGGCAAACACTCCAACCACAACAACACACTGGGAAGGCATTTTCATAGTCATGGAGTCGGACGAAGGTTGCCACATATTTGGTTGGGCGCCGTCAAGCGGCCTCTGGCAGCGCCCACTGGGGGCTCTGGACCTACAAATCAATTCAGCCTCACCTGGCTTGTTGTACTGGATGTCCGGCACCGGGATGGCCGCTGCTGCAGCCGAGAAGCTGTGGTCCGGGTGGGGCCTCCCCCCTGGAACAGTCCCACGAGCTGCGCACGACAGTGATTACTGATTTGACGCCCTCCCCCTCTGGAGGACTCTGAGCAAGGCTGGGCGGGGCGTGGGGGGGGAGCAACAACCACAACGGATGGACGAGGACGTCACTAACGCGGCGGCGGTACTTAGGCCTCGCCCGCGCTGCAGCCTGCACACTCCTGGCCTGCTTGTAAGTTTTTTTTGGGGTGTAACTGCAGCAGTCAGGCACAGTGAGTGAGTGCAAACAAACCCGGGCGGCGGCCGCGGCACTGGAGGCCCGTTGCGGCCGCGGGCGCCTTAATAATTTATGTGGGACACTGTGCGCCTTATTGTTAAGAATCCCAAATAAATTATAAAGGCGTCTGCGGCCGCAACAGGCCTCCAGTGCCGCGCGACTGCGCCGCCTCAAAAATGGTGCCGCCTGTGGCGGACCGCCCCCCCCCAACCCCCCCCAACTCCCCCCTAGCTACGCGGGTGAGAAGGTGGCCAGTCTAAAGATCAGACATGCTCAGAATTCTGAGGGCTCAACTGCTAAACGGGGAATGGGCTCTGACGATGCTAGACAGTGCGGCAGAAGTAAAAATAGCTTGCCGGAACCTAATGGAAATTCTGGTGACAGCGGACTTCAATGATTATATCACTGTGGCATACTGACACTAGGGTAAGTGTGCCACATAAATTATATGAAATAACATTCCAAATGGAGGGGGACAAGCGCAGGAAAGTTAGAGGTCTCTTTTGGGAGAACCTAACGTTTGGCTATGTCATCCTATTAGCTGAACAAGATTGGCCAACAGCATTCGTCATGGACTGCCCTAGGGGAGAAACAGTAATTTTACCAGCCTTTTCCGACCCTGTTACTAAATATCTAAAATACACATACGCATGAGAGTGGGTGGTAGCCCTAGCCCCGGCATTATATAGAAACCATGTTGGATGGGATAAGGATTCGACCCACCACATAATTTCATAAAAAATACTTCGGCTCCACAGAGGCAGTATCCAATAAAGCAAGAAGCTAAAAAGCAGGTCAAGGAGATCTTGATCAGGAGTCTCCAACCTATTCTGTAGTGAGAGCTACTTCTGGTCAATCAAATTCATCGTGAGCTACTAAAGGCCCAGCAACTTGCGAATTTTTTCGAGAGACCCCCCACGCCCAGCTGTAAGGATACTACAGTGTTTGAACTACAGTTGGCTGCGCAACCGCTGGGTGTAGTTTGTGTATTGATGAGGGCAGGAGGTTTATATTTGTACTGCCATTAGTATATTAATATTTGGCCTATCCAAGCGACTTCATATCGTTTGTAACACTTTCAGACAGTTCAGGCTTTTAGATAAAATTTTGCATGGTGATATTTAGAGCCCAACATTCCAATTCAAAAAGCACGTACACAAGGCCCCCAATGCAATGTTCTATTGAGCAGAAAGCCAAGATTGGATGAGAGTTGAATGTGACGTGTCCACTGGCATCTCTGAAAATGGAAGATGGACATTTATTTTTTATTAGGACACATTTACACGTTGCTCTTCCAGCCTTACTTTGTGTGTTACTTAAATTACATAATTTGTGATTCAAAACTTTACTAATTTAAAAAAAGTATCACTCTTCAAAACTGCGTTTTTTGCTTTGTGCATTATCACACTTGGCCAGCTACCCTCACTGCAGAGAATGGGCACGTTTTTGTAATCTTGACAGGACAAACTTCCACCATGTGTAACCCACCTTGACAGTCATCTGTTTTGACAGCCGAGAACACTGTTCATCTGCTGTGTCAAGATGTTATATTTGTAATATAATAGTGGGGCAGAGTGCGCCTTTGGACCTCATACCTCTGCTGCTTACAGTAAGGGTGTAGGACAGGTAATGCATATGATGTGCATTGTACACCCTGTCAGCACACACACTTGGTGGATAATGGATGCAGAGAGAACACCCACCGGCATCAAGAACACTTGGTACATAATAAATCATGATGCAACTTCCCTCCATGTGATGGACACTTTTTGACGTTCTGACAAGCATCGCATCACCAAATGATCGTAATGAGACTGAATGCCAACACGGCAGCAAGCAGTCGCACTGCTAGATCCAGGAACATATCCTTCATCTTTCAACAGGTTCTTCATTTAAGTTTAGGCAAACATCCTTAAACAATCCTAAAATACAAAAACGAATCCCATCCCACCACTAGCTTAATCTCGCATGTGCTTAAAAGTAAATCCAAAACCTGTTCTCTCAGCTATTACTGTGGCCCGCTTTAAACCAGGTACTAAATCACTTTTTTGCAGATAACAGTCACTTTTCTTGCCTCGTAATCTCTTAATAAATGGATAAACACATAAATCACTTACAAAGCCGCAACTGGCAACCTCATCATCATGTGTACTTCCATTCCATGCTGCCAGCATTACGTTTTGTTCAAACCACTACCGTGAGTTATTTTAAATCACGTACCCACTAACAAAACAGGTGTAATTCTAACCCCATGACCAGATCAGCTAAAGAAGTTTAAAAATTTAGGAGACAGCTTTGAAACTTATTTACGTGCACTGCAAACACTTCAAGAAACAGCTTCATGGGGAGGAGCTACGACAGCAACCAGGATGGCCGCATAGTCTCCCGGCTCCGCTGACCTCCGTCCTACGCTCGACTATCCTGTTACCTATCCTGAGCTCCTGCCCCGGATCCGTGTGTGTGAACCGATTTGCACTCCGATGGTGTGATCCTGTAGTTTCTCCGACATTGTGGAGCGGAGTAACGTCGAGGACCGATTTTTGGCCTAACCCAGCCGGGGAGCCGGGGTCTCGAATGCTAGCTTAGCCGGGTCCGAGTTGAACAACAACGGACTGCTAAATGCGGTTGGGTCCGGTCTCTGGAACTTTCGGAATTTTGGGATTGCCTTGCTACCATCTGCTGCCTGGTGTTGTATTGGAGGTGAGGTGACGAGTGATGCACGGTGCTGTGTTGCGGTGGTCCCAGGCCGGGGGTCCGGCATTCATATCGCCAGTGCCCCTTGGGTTGGAGTCTCGTCGCGCGCTATTGCACGCTGACTGTCGGTCCCTCATGGCTCATTCCTGCTCCGCCTAATCTTAACCCGGAGAAGGCGCCTCTCCTCGGGGAACACCATGCCTGAGGAAATATGGAGTCTGGCGGAGCAGGCTCAAAGTGGCCCGTCATTTCGGACGGTGCTGGAGGCCCTTGTGGCACTTCGGGCGACTGCTGAAGCCCAGATCTGCAGCCTGTTGTTGGCGGCGGATGGAATCAAAGGATTGAGACCGGATCCCGACTTGACGCCCGAGACCCGGCGGCCAGCTCGCCTTTCGATTGACGTCCCAGTGGCGCACTGAGACCCGGCGCTGGAAGCTGTATTTGCCCCTATTGAAGTGGAGCTACCCGAATGGACTGTGCTTGGTGACTCAATTAATCCGTTGGAATCCCCGGTTTTGCAACTGTCGGAACATTCACTTGCTGTCCCCATTTCGAATCCTTTTAATTGGCACTGTGAACTGTTTTGGACTGTGTCGACCCCCCTCCCCAGTCGGTCTATCAAGATGGCGGATGGGATAAAGCCTGGCTTCGGAGACGGGGAGGGGCATCGTTGGTACCAGCCGACTAATTTGGGACCTGCCGTTCTTCTTCCATCTATGGACCCATGTTCTGCCAACTTCTGTGTACCTTTTGACATTTTGAGGACGGGGCTTTCTTCATCTGACGGACTCAGCGAATTTGATCGACGGGGTCAAGGCTGAGATTGTTGTCTGGGTTGTTCATTGTGGTTTTATAGTTAACGAGATTGTTTTATTGCATTAACGGAGTCCGGGCGGGGTTGGTTAGGGCAGGGGCGAGAGACCGGGAGTGCGTAGAATAAAGCCCTCCTCCATTTCCCCTCTTTGGGTGAGGTCTAATTTCCTTCTTTCTTTCCCTGTTCTTTCTATATTTCGGGTTTCGGTTCTTGGGCGACAGGCACGCTGCTAGGGGGATGGGCCGTAGTCATCTGCAGGGGTGCAGGGCGGGGGGTTGGGGGATGGGAGTTTTGTTTTTCTTTTGTTTCTATGGCCTTTTTTCTCTTCTTATCTTTCTTTGGCCTTTTCTTTTCCTCTTTTCCGGGTCAGTGTAGTGGGTTCATTGTTCTGTCCATCTCTGCTTTTACAACTGTGCCTCAACTCTCGTGCTGTTTCGGTGCCACGGGGCGGGCATTAAGTTGGCGCGAACCGTAATAGTACGCTTGTTTATCCTGATGTCGTATGTTCTAACGCCACTGACCTAAACGAAAACGAATTAACTGTGGACATAATGCTATTTTGCCCGCCCCTTCTTCGCAACTTGAGATATTGTATGGCACCTGATCCTTCTATTTTATATTATAAAATGAAACCTTTTGTATCCTGTTCCCAACTTGATATGCCTTACAACCAGTACGCACTATAGATGTAGCGAAGCTGCTCCCCAGGAGGCTGAGTCTGGAGTTTTGATTGTTGTATTGTGTTGCAATTGCTTAGCGGCCAGCCCTGGGGGTTGTAGGCCCGTGTCTGTATCTGGTTGAAATGTCAAATAAAGGTTTTAAAAAAAAAAAAAAAGAAACAGCTTCATAATCATTGCATGAAAACAAAAAAGTAATCATCCCCAGTTTTCCACCATAATTCACATAATAAGCAATAAGCGCACACTCCTTGACCCATCTCAAATACTATTTCCTCCCAAAATTAACAGGCCAGGGTAGGGGCTCGCTACGGGTGTGGAGCTGATCAGGCCTGCGCAGGGCTCCTTAAAACTTACCTGTTGCTCCGGTCGAACTGGTGGCAGCTTAAGCAAGGCAGGTGGCACAGGTCCCGGTAGCAGTTTAATACTGCTTACGCCACCTGCACGCTTTCCAGCACCGGCTGCTCCGCTCTGCCATGCCTGCTGCTGTGCACTGGCACTCCACGTGCAGGATGAAAAGCACGGTGCCAGGGTTTGAAAGGCAGGTGGCGGCGGCGCAGAGAGTACTGGAGGAACAACGTAATCATCTTTGGCCCGCCCCTCACCAGCTAAGCTCAATTTGCGCAGCAGGTTTGGGTGAGGGCGGGCAACGTCGCCATAAAAAAAAAGGCCGAAATATTATAACAATGTTAATGGGCTACTAAATGTTACGGCTACCAGCGCGAGCTACTTACGGGGCCTTGGCGAGCTACCAGTAGCTCTCGATCAACCGGTTGGAGACCGCTCTCTTAGATCAACTTGAATACCAAGGGGTGATTGAAACTTGCACCTCTCAAATGAATAATTCTTTGTTTCCAATAATGAAACCTGACAATTCGCATTGTCTAGTTTTGGATTACAGACATTTAAACACTTGCAATAAAACATTTGTAGTAAACAATGCGCACAGTGCCGCATCAATGAATAACATTGTTCAGAAAAGCCTCCGCGGTCAGCTGCTCGGACACTGCCTGTGGATTGGCAACACTATGCAACTACCATAGAAGCTAGTCTTCGGGATGCAAATGACCAGGAGGGATAAGTTGGCGGCGCCAACACTGCACCTGGCTAACATTCCCTAGATCCCTCCCATATCTATGGTAGGACACGCCTACAGATGAAGAGCTGGGTCATATACACAAGGGAGGGGCAGGCATACATTATAGTCCCCCACCTCCCTCTCCGATCACATACACCCACACGCAATGCAAAACCTACTTTGCACAACCCCTTCCTCATGCTGCTTATACAGTGGCGTCTACAACAGCATCTTATACTCTGCATAACCGACATACACAGCAGGACCATACTTGTGATACTTATAGGACAGACGCATTAAGACAGTGGTATTAAGTTTAATAGTTTATTTCCTTTATGTTATGTTTGGACATTGCTTTGTACAGTATCATAAGCTGTTAATCTCTGAAGTGAATTATTGTTGTCATTGCCTGATAGTAGTGTCATACATAGCGTTTGCTCCCCCCACCTAGTGGACACAATAATGCAAATGGGGCTGAACAAAAATGTACACTTACTGTGTCATAATCACAGCTGTATGAGGTGCTGAGTATAAAATAAATAATGAATACAAATTATTCACAAAAAAACATTGTGCAGAAAAAATACAAAACAACACTAGATATCTCAAATGGATTTGTTTGTCAAAATATAACACCTGAATAACTGCATTCTCCATATTAGGCTCCCAGCGTCAATTTTGTAGACTCCCCCAGGATGATGACCTAGAGGAACACTTGAACAGACTAAATATAATAATATTGGGATTTGCGTCTGAGGGCTACAAATGTAATAAAATAATATCAAAGATAGCCAACCTCAATGTTTTTTTTGTGGGATACAGGCTTTCAAGTGAAGGGAAAAGCCTAGCAGCTAACTTTTTAGAAAAGTGTGCTTTGTTACAACCTCCGAAATCATTAAAAAATTTACAATCAATACTGGGATTCCTGAACTTTGGCAGAACATACATTTTCAATTACGCAGAAAGAGTTAAACCTTTCTACGATTTGATAAGACCTGACTTTTCAGTTAGACAATGGACACAGGAACAAACAGATATCTTTTGTTCCCTACAAGCTGATTTGATAGCTTCAAAACACTTACAGACACGCGTAAATGTACGCAACCTGGTAATCCGAATAGTTGCGGGTCAATCAAGTAACACATACCTAACTTATAATGAAGGTGAAACAGTCCCAATAGCAAACAAATAACATTTGTACACAAATACTGAGATGCGTTTTGCAACTATAGAAAAAAAATTCTGTCTGCTGTACAGACTGCTGTAGTGAGAGAATGAGCACTGGCTCAGGAGTAACAAATAATTTTAGCAACCCCGGTACCAGCCTTTGCGGCTGCTACAAAGGCAAGAGTTTCCAATGCTAAAGCCTTACATCCGAGATGGAAACAATGGGCTAATTCTCTTACTGCAACAGATGTAGAATACAGGTATGACCCAAGTCTAATAACACAAGCTTTTTTGCAATACGAACAAGAATATCCTCTCCCTAATGAAATAATGCCTTTAGATCAGTATGAATATATAATTTACACTGACGGATCTGCTCAGCTGGCCATTGGGAGTAAACAGCAATACAGTGCCACATGCGCAATCCTTAAAGGGTGCATTCAGGATGGAAAATTTTATCCGAGTAGTACACAAACTAAGTCTCTAGGTGACTGCAAGGCACAGCTGCCAGAATTAAAAGCCCTGTTACTGGCACTGGTAAATATGGATTGATATTTACCCACACTAATTGTGTGTGATTCCTTTTACAGTGTACAGTCATACAATAAATACTTACACCACTGGGGACAAAATGGGTTCACGGATACAAAAGGTTGTTCAATTAAGCACAAAATGCTATGGGAACAGGTAGTAGAGTTGAAAAATGAACTACCAAGGGCTTACGTGATACACATACTGAATCATCAATGTGATGGCGTTCACGTTGAAGGGAATTCATTGGCTGACAAAGCTGCGAAGGGGGCTGCACACATGGCTTCCGTAGCTGCAATCACTCATTCAAAAATAAGAATAGACGGTGAGATTATGGTTGCGATCATTGCTACACGCAATAAATCAGCAGTACCGAAAAGATTTCCACTCAAGTACTCCTACAAGTTAGATGCAAATAATGTTCCATTTGCTCTGATTACTGGAGTGGGGGATAGAGTAATACCAAATAGGTTTAATTCTAGCAGCACATGAGGGTATAGGTTCTGCACACGCAGGAGTAATGACTACTGTTTCCCTACTGAAACAACGCTACTGGTGGCCAGGATTAACAAAGCAGACTAAAGATTATGTGGAATGCAACATCTTTCAGCAAATGAAAGGCTCCACCGTAACACGTCCAGCGCAGACACCATTGCTAATATCAGACAAACCACTTGCATGTGTTTATTTGGCCAGTGCGGCCCCCTACAAACAGATGGGGCTTACAGGTATATCATGGTTGCAGTGGATCCCTGCTCTAGATTCCTAAGGGTGTGGCCCCAGCTCTCGGCTGACGCTTGAACTGTTATAAAAGATTTCCAAGTCTTTATAGGGACATACGCAATTGGCACATAACATTTTGACCATGGCCCTACGTTTAGCTCTAGGGCTTACAAGGAAGCCATGGGAGGTTTGGTTGTAGCATTCCAGTACTCATCTGCATACCATTCCGAGGGAAATTTGGCGGTGGAGAGGAAAAACCGGGACGTAAAGCAGTCTTTAACAGCAAGAGTATTAAGCTCTGGTGATAGTTGGGTAAAACATTTGTATGGAGTTTAAAGAGCATTTAATAATATGCCAAGAAGTTCTCTAGGGTGTGTCACTCCTTATGTGGGTACCTGATCTTGATTGTGAAAGCACAGTGGCGGATGAGAAACCTTTTGACATCCATAAACGTTTGGCTGTTTTACAGGAGCTAAATGAATCCAGGGTACTACAAAGCAATGTCCAGGTAAAGTGGCCTGCCACTGTGGAAGCAAAAGTCAGTCAGAGAAAGACCTGTCTGGGTCCCTAAAGTTGGGGATCTGGTCGAACAGAAAATTGTGGACAAAAAAGAATTTGGGCCATCGTACAGAAAGCCTGTACCTGTCCTGGCCGTTGAAGGAACAAGAACGATACTTCTGCTGTCTCTTGCCGCTAAAAAGGAGAAAAGCTTTGTCTCAATTGATCTGATCAAACCACGCTATGTGGCTAATACTGAGTAGTAGGCCGCGCAGACCCTGGAGTAACAGACACACTCCTCAAGTTTGAAGTGTCACCTGCACGGAGTGATGGACTATGCAACAATGCCATGGAAATCGTTCCTCTTGAAACTGAAGTTCATAATCAGAATCAAAACCAAAATGAAAGACAAATTTCAATTAGACCATACACAGATATCTATATCAACATGATTCAACAAGAGCAAGTTACAGTTTCTACAAGACCTGCGGAAATACCGCAAATTGATCGAACTGCATCTGGCTACTTCATAGACTTTGATACAATTTCTTTGGATCCAAGTGGACCTGAAACCATGCCACCCCAAGAAACACGTAACCAGCAAATTAAAGATTTTCAGAACTTTCTTAAAAAGACTAACCTGGTATCACCTTAGATAGAGCTTTGTGTAATTACCAGGATACTTTTCTTTCTTTTCTGGATAGGCTTAGTAACTGTCTTTAGTATGCTTATAAATGGAACTTACATTCGACAAATCTCTGCAGCTTAAAAAGGTAATCTGATTCTGAAACCTCACCTATCATTAAATCGAGAACAAAGAGACTTGTCATCAGTGAACATTACAGCAGTTTCTATACCTGATGGTGTAGTATGGGACAAGATTAATTATGATACATTTGGTCCGACTGAACTTAAAAAAATGTATTTAAAATATAATTGAGTAATATCATTACCTGTAGTACATTTTCCGATGATTGGTATTATGAAACTGTAAATAATATGTTGTCTGATTTAGAAAAATCTGCTACCTGCCAAAGGCGAGCCCGTCTGCGCCCGTCTGCGCCGGACCCGCGCCCAGGGCTATACCCCCTGCCTTTCCTGACTCCAGTCACACTCATAGACACATGTATGACAGAGAGGCGCTTTGGGCCTTAAATAACAAGTCCTCTACAATGGGATGTGCAGTAAGGGAACCAGGGGCGAAAGCCCAATTCAATACCTCCCATTGTGCTAACTGCCTACAAACCCTGCCTAAACTACTCTGGCAACCTATTGTACCCCAAGGGAACCAAAATGCAGTCCCCATTAGGAAGGAAGATCCACTGGCCTTCTTCTTGGAATTGCCTTCTTCTTAACACGAGATCATTAGTCAAACATAGCACGGAGGTAGCTGAGGTAATCCAGGACGAGGATATAAAAATAGCTTTTATCACCGAGTCATGGACTGATGCTGCGCCAGGTCCTGACATAGTCAAGGCCACCCCACCGGACTATGTGTGCCACACCCAAAATCATGACAAGAGGAAAGTTACCATAAAACTATGAGAGGGTCTTTTCAATCCGGTCCCACTGGCCTTGAGGAGTCACTTCTTTTTAACTTCACCCTTTCCGATCATCTATCCTTTAGTGGCTGTCTTGTATATAGACCCCCTGGTACGAAAGCCCCATTTATAGTAGCATTTAGTAGGGTACTCGAAGCTGCAGCATCTGCCCAAAAGTTCACCCTCCTGGGTGATTTTAATTTTCATCTGGAATGTGACGCAGACACAGACACCCGTGAGCTAATCGACCTACTGCTGGGGGTTGATATGATTCAACGAGTGTCTGACCCGACACACAAAGCAGGACATACCCTAGACGGGATTTTTTCTAATCATCCTAGTCTGAAAGTGTCATCGGTTCTGCCGGTCCCTTGGTCAGATCACTCAGCGATCTATTTCACGGTTTCTTTAACCACTCCCAGGAAACCACCCAGCACTAGAAACGCTCCAAGACAGGTCAGAAAATGGAACAACATTAAAGGGGATACGCTGGAGGACATATTAAAAAATTCCCTGACACCCCTCTCCGACAATGTGGAGGAAGCAGCCACGTCCTATGCAACCTGGCTGGTCCGGAATCAGACAGCACTTTGGAAAAACTTCTACATTTTCAGCGCATCACAGAAAAGGAAGTGGTGAGCCGCCTATTAAAGATAAAATCGGTCTCCCCACACGATCCATGTCCTACGGCAATAGCCAAACTAGCCCCTGACATCATTGCAACCGGACTCACCCCTCTCTTTAATCAGATGTTGGAGAAAGGGGAATATCCTTCCAGATGGAAGCGAGCCTCCATCCTGCCCCTGCTAAAAAAACCTAACCTAGACATCACTGAGATGAATAACTATCGGCCGATCGCTCAACTTCCCCTCCCCGCTAAAATCATGGAAGGCAACTTAAATGCACAACTAAGCTCCTTTTTAAAGACAGGGGAACATCTCGACCCTTCCCAACACGGCTTTCGTGCGGAACATAGCACGGAATCCGCCCTGATCAAATCAGTGGAAGACATCAGACAGGTGATGGATGCAGGAGGCAGAGCGGCCCTAATTCTGTTGGATCTTTCCGCGGCCTTCGACACGGTCCACCACAAGTTGTTGGTAGACCGGTTGAGGGCCTGTGGAATTCAGGGAAAGGCCCTAAAAATCTTACAGGCCTTCCTTTCCAACAGAACCCAGTCGGTGGCCCTGGGAGACTTTGAATCGCGTCCGTTTGTGTTGCCCTGTGGAGTTCCCCAGGGGTCCTCACTTAGTCCCACCCTTTTTAATGTTTATGTGGCGACCCTTGCCCCGGTGATTCGATCGGTCGGTTTTCACCTTACGGCATATGCGGATGACACACAGATAGTGGTGTCACTATTACCCGGCAACACTGACAATACAGCAGACAGATTTAAAGGTTGCATGCATGAGGTGGACTGCTGGATGGCACAAAACTGTCTAAAACTTAATTCCATGAAGACAGAAGTACTGCTCTTTGGAGCCAGGGACAACTTCTGGTCCCCGAGATGGTGGCCAGATGAAATGGGACCTCTCCCCTCTCCGGTGGATAAAGTTAAAAACCTGGGCATGTTGGTGGACAATTCGCTGTCCTTCAAACCCCAGATTAATGCACTATCTACCTCCATGCACTATACCCTCAAAACCATCAGGAAAATTCTCCCGTATTTGGAGAAGGAGCACAGGAAAACTGTTGTTACTGGTCTAGTCCTTTCACGCTTGGACTATTGTAACAGCTTGATGTTAAACGCCCAGCAGAGTGTTCTTAATAAACTCCAATTACTGCAGCTGCCCGCCTGATCACCGATACTCCCAAATTTGCATCGGTAGCTCAGGACCTGGTGAACCTCCACTGGTTGCCAATTCGCAAGAGAATTGCCTTTAAAGCGCTATGCATGGTCTTCAAGGCCCTACATGACATGGGTCCTAGACGCATGAAACTGCTCTTCCCTTGGCATAAACCAGCAAGAACCCTGAGATCGGGGGAACTGGCACTGGTCACGGTCCCCAGAGTTAAAAGAGCACGCTGGGGAGGCAGCAGCTTCTCCTTCGGGGCGGCAGAGGCCTGGAACAAACTACCACTCTTCCTTAGACAATCCCAGGACCTGATGGCCTTTAGGAGAGAGCTCAAGACCTGGCTCTTTACCCATTAATCCCTTGCTACCCACTCACACTAGTTCAATTATGCCAGCGCCAGGACACCTCCGGGTAACAGAGCGCTCTACAAATGTAATAAATAAATACCTTTTCTAATAGTGAAATGTTGGAAGACACTTCAGATTTTGAAACAATGTATTGCTATCAACATTATGGTCATCATTTTCTGCAAAAATCTGCTAATCCCAGAAATGTTTTCACATATCACCAATGGGAACAATGCCCAACACAGCCGGAAAGCAGTTCAAAGACATTTGCATAGAAATTTCCATATTTTTCAGGGTTTAACACGTCAGAGCCGGCATCATATTATTATAAGGTTACACCAACAACAGCACAGAAAAATATGTTGACAAACACCAAACAGATTTACTCTGCTTCCTTTATTACCCAGTTGTCTGAACAAGGTTTTGACTTAAGGAAAGACACTATAGACTTGAAATCTGTCTTGAGTACTAGAGACTGGCAGGTCCAGGGAATAGAAGCGCTACTTAGTACATACCTCATTCCTCAGCAGATGGTGCAACAAACGTCCTGTCTTGGAACAGCCAAGAACAAAGACTTGAATACCCTACGGATGCCCACACCATCACACACAGAGGGTGACATAACATCACACAAAGGGATTACATTAGATGAGATCATGCAATCAATAGATCAGACCCCGATTGAAAGGGATGGTTGATTCGGCCCACAGACACCAATAGATGTCAAGAAATATTCTTGGGTAAAACCAAAGGGTTTAATATCCACAGGCCGGATTCACGCTGTGTACAGAGAGAACATTCACGGGTAGTGACATCAGACAGTGTTGGAAAGTTATGCCTCGATTGGTCAAAAACCTCATCACTTACACAGGTGAAACAACACTTATCCTTACTTATACAGGATGTGGACCTGCAGGATTTTTTATTACGTCCTAGAAAGCCACATCATAAACGTTTCTATTATGCTGTCTATAATGAAATCTGGAAAATATCCCAATAAGAGGCCATGGAGAGATTACGTGAAATAGATCGTATAAACCTAGAGAAACTTCTAGCCGTGGTTGATAATGGTTTAACTACACTAACCGCCAGAATATATTCACCGGGCAAAATTGTATCTTCTACAATAGAGATGGGCAAACACGATTTGTCTATTTTACAGCAAGGGCAATCACAATTGCATTCTATTATGTTATTAAGCTTGACGCTGAAATCTTTGCGCGCAGGCTATGTGCCTTGGCGTTTCATCAACAGTGCATGTCTGTTTTCTTCATACAATCTAACAGAAAAACAGATAGAAATGGCACAAAGGGGAGTAAAATATACAATGTTGCGTATTGAAAAACTGGATAGATTAGCTTTTACAGTGGCAGAGTCACTGTCCACAGAATGGTTAATCCATGACCACATAACTCTACCGGTCACTACTTTCCAGTTTCAATATTGCTTAGAACAAAAGCAAGCAGGCAGATATGAAGAAATGGGTAAGGAATTCATCAAGGAATCTTGGGAATTTCCATACAGATTTCGATGCTGGAGTGGGGATAGAGAAGTGTTTTTAAGCAGTACAAACTGTGAGAACACTTTAAGTAGATCACTCATCTGTCAGGATATAATGCTGCTTGGGGCCTGTAACGGTTCAGTAGCAAACGTATCTTGTCACTTGAGGATTGCCCCAGCTACTGTGATCAATCCAGTCGTCAGGCTACTTTTGAATGGGAGTTACTTGATGCTGAACAATCAAGGTTGCTGTGGGATGCTTCTGGGCATCGCACATCTGGTGACCGTCAGTGTCCAGGGTTACTTGCTGTATACAAGTATTGTTTCCACCAACACATACAGTCAGGGAGGTGCCGTTGTGGCCTTCGCTAAATGTTTCATTAATACAGGTTGAGGCTTTGAGCAGAATGAAAGCCATGCTTTTGCAGAGGTGCATGCCCTTAACTGCCGCTCGAGAGACTTTTGATCTCCAGATCGCAAGGTCTTCAGCAGAGATACAGGCGCTCATACATACAAACTGCCCCTTCCGTTTCACAGAAATGGTAAATCATATCTTTAACATGTCTGATACAACAGGCACTGTCCACCTATTTAAGACCACAGGCTCTGGACTATTAAGCACCTTTCAGAGGGTCCCCAGAGGAAGCATTTTTGGAGGACTGTTGCTGATCCTGTTTCTAATAGCAGGTATCCTGATTATTATTTTTCTGCTACGTAATGGACGTCCTAGTCACCAAGGAGATGGAAAAAGTACTCCTGGAGTGAAAATACAGTGATCGCATGGTACAACATCTAGGCACACCTCGCCTAAGCGGGCTAAGTGTGTCTTGGTTCCTGTCATTTAGACCAGTCTGGATGGACTGCATCTTACCTGTCCTCCAATTCCTGTTTTGCGGAGAAGAATGCGTGTTGGATCTCTGTCTGACACTCCCATCAAGTTTGCAACCAGTTGTTGATGCTTTACTGCACCCAATAACAGCCTATGTTCTTCAGTGTCCCCACCGTATTCCAATGTTGATGGTGGCATTTCTAGAGCCACCACAGGTAGTATCAGCTCTTGTGGGTATGGACATCGGCTCCTCCTCTGACACCCAGGATTTACATGGTGCACAGGCTGCGGACAGTACAAAAGATCATCTGTGCTCAATTGACATAATGCGCGAGGTGTTACAGAAACTGTCATCTGTGGAGGCAGTCAACGAAAATGTTGTGTCTACCAGCCAGGACACATAAACATTTCACTTAGTTGGCTCGTCGTGTGCTGGAAGAATGTTATTCCTTTTAAAACAAACTAAAATTGGAACTCCAAAACATAATTGACATTCTTTTAGGGCATGCATGGCTTTCAAAAAGCTTGTAGTAGTTCGAACTATACCTATGGACACATTTGAGCTATGTCTCCAGTGACAATTTAAATTTTTTCCTTTTAATAGATTTTTCAGACCTTTTAAACATTGTTTTTAGCTAAACAAGAAAATAATGTTTTGTTTAACTATTTGCATACCAGTATCTAGTCAACCTAGTAGTACGTTTAGAATTTAACTATGTAGTCGGTTAGGAAGAGGAGTGGGTATTATGTTCCATATAGGTACCATGATATAGACCCAGGTAATTTTGTAACGCTTCACCTATATTCTTCCCTATATTACACTTATAATGGTTTACAGGAACACTGCATTCAGAGCGCAGGATTTCCCTAGTTCGAAATCTCATACATTATACATGAGGATTCTTGGAAGCACAGCAGGACTACCATCTCCTGTATAATATCTATGTGTAAAGTTCATGCCTGACGTCATCCCAAGTCACGTATCAACAAGGAGAGAGGTAGGGAGAAGGGAACACTCTTATTCCCCACTGATCATCATTAACAACAACCAGAAGAGTGTTCAGAGCTCGTCGGGAAGGACGGGTTTCAGAGCACAAAGAGAAGAAAGTAGAAACACCCTCTTGGTGTTTATAGAAAGCCCTCACTCGCCGACCTGGTCGGTGACATGCTTCATCATCGGGCCCCACTGGGAGTGGCCAAGTGCCACCCCAGTGTGCTTCAACGCCAGATTTACTGCAGAGCGAGTAATGTGAAGTTGTGAGTGGCTAAGTGGTTGTGTAAGTGACTAGAGAAAGTGTGAGTGGTGAGATTAAAAATGCCTTAATTGTATCAAAAGGTTCTTTATTGCCTGATCAATAAGACATATTAAAAATATGTGTGGGAAAACTCAGCCAGATACATTTAGTGGCTTGTTTCCTCTAGATTTATGAGCTGGTCAACATGTTTCTGCCAAAGTCGGTGTTAATTTACCTGGCATTCGTCAGGACCTATAGTGTAATAAACCCCGGCGGTATGGACGCGCTAAGGCCCACCCTACCAAGGGACGTGAAAGTAAAAATAAAAATACTGTCAAAAAGAAGTGCAACAGAATGGTAGGTTCTCGCAGTTTTGGAGACCACACAAAAATGAAAATGCACTTGACAGGTGTGAAACTATCACATCATACACCTCGGGAGGGGGGTGGTGATGCAATTGGCACACCGCCCTCAGCATCTAGCACCCGCTTGGTACCTGCATCTGCCCTCGGTAACCGGGTCTCGTGGATCCCATCCCAAGTCAGACACAGTAATACTGTGAGGTAGGACCTCTGGGGAGACCTATGGGTGTTTATATACATACTGATAAGAGACGCTGAGGTTCCTGCATGCTGACACTCCAGCTTGCAGTGGTCTAAACACATCCCTTGCAGGGTGTCCAGCTCGAGACCAGGACAGGGTCCCACAGTCTCTCACTTCAGGTAAAGGGGTTGACTTTATCCTAGATGGATTCTTGGCTTAACACCTACACACATGCTAGGTACACTTAAATATATCTAGTTAGGGAGGCATCGTAGGAGTAAACATCTTTTTATTGTCATGTATTTCATAAACCTGTATGTATTTATGATTACTACAAGATGGTAGAACTTTACCATCCATTCATTTTTATAGTGCTACTAATCATTTATATCTTTTACTGTCTAACAGTTGTTGCAGCTCATCTATTTTACACCAGAATAACAACTGTTCAATAAATAGTCATTGAAAAGGCCCAGCCTGTTTATTCTGTGTATCTCTCTAAGACAGACCAAGTAAGCATGAGTGACTGAGGGAAAGGTAGTATATTGTTTCCACGATCCTGAGGGATCAGGGTTGTCATGTTCGATGGTTGCCAAGAACTATTCTCTCCTTGGTAAGAGGAGATTATAGTGGCACTGAGAGCTAGCTGATAAAAGAGGCCAACATACTCGGTGGGGGTGTTCAAAATCAGTCTGACACCAATCCTACAGTGTATGCTGTCTGAACGCGCAGATCCTGTATAGTTTTATAGGAACCACACAACAGGAGGGGGCGCCCCCCAGCCTCAAACATACTTCTACCCTATATGAAATTGAGGTGACAGAGGCTGTGGCCGCCGGGGTGTTACATAGGAGGATACAAAACCACAGATACGCTTACTCAGGCGAGCCAAATTCCTCAGGAGGGCAGAACCAGTTGTTTTATCACAATCTGGTGGCAATCTCACAAGACACTTGGGTTTTAGAGATAGTACAAGGGTTTCCCCTTGAGTTTTATTCCACTTCCTGTCAGGGGAATCAGCCGTTTCCTCTTCATTTTTCCCACGCCAAGATATCTTTCATAGACAACGAGGTTCAGTCCCTCATAACCAAAGGAGCGGTGACCTTGACAATGTTGCATCCCAGGGCCTTCTCTAGTACAATATTTTTAGTTCCCAAGAAAGATCAGGCTTATCGACTCGTACGTACTCAACCTAAAAGAGTTCAACTCCTGAATCGTGTATTGTCACTTCAAAACAGAGGGCATACACTTGTTACGGGACCTTCTCCAGGAAGGGGGTCGGCTGATTTGGCTAGATTTAAAGGACCCATATTTGATCCTCATCACAGAATCTGTCAATTCCAATAGCGTCATTGGTGGTACAATATCACTGCCATGCCATTCAGTCTCTCCTCAGTCCCTTGGTGTTTGACCAAGCTCCTTCGACTGGTAGTTCAGTCCTTCGGGAACGAGGGGCTCATTTGATTATCTATCTGGACAATGTTCTCGTCATGGCACAAGACAAGGAAACAGTCCTTTTACACCTTTCTTGGACAGGTCGACTTCTACAGGACCTGGGATTTGTCATAAACAGGGAAAAGTCTGTCATGGTACCTTCACACATTTTGGATTTTCTGATTTCCAGGTGGACTCCATCAGAGCCCAACTTCTCCTACCATTACGGAAGAGATTGTCAAACAAGAAGAAGTTGAGGAGAGCACTTGCCCCTCCAACCATATCCTTGAGAACCCTGGCTTGACTAGTGGGTCAAGCCATCTTCCAGGGCCATTACACTCTCTGGTTCTCCAACGATTGAAAATTCTTCATCTTCTCAAGGGTCTGTCTTATTCCAAACAGATTTCTCTGAAAGAGGAGGTCAAGGCAGAGATGAATTTGTGGGTTGAGCATATGGATACCTGGAAAGGCAGGGCCATTTTTGCTTCAGTACCTGAGGTAGTGATATATTTGGATGCCAGCTGTTGGGGCTGGGAGCCCGTTGCGGCTCGTTGGAGACTGGAGGCAGATGGTCTTCCAAGGAACTATCGCTATATATCAATTGTCTGGAATTACTGGCGGGATCCTTTGCGAACCGGATGTTATCTCTACACAAGACGAGTTGTTGCATTCTAATACGGATGGACAATGTGTCAGTGGTTCATATAGGGTGGACGAGATCTCTCCAATGGAGATTGCCAAAGACTTTTGGCACTTTTGCCTCCAGAATCAAATTTTGGTGACAGCGGAATACATTCCGGGCTCGACAAATGTACAAGCAGCATGGAAGTTGGAAGATTGGAGGCTGCACCCACAAGTGTTTCAGGTCTTAAATGTTCACAGGGGTCCAGATCTGTGGACTTATTTGCCTCCCGACTTAATGCTCAGCTTCGTATGTAAAGTAGCATACCCAGGCAAACAATATGACAACTGGCACATGTTTAAATGGCAAACAAAACGAAATTAATGATAAAACACTGAATTAGCATAGAAAGTACATTTTAATTAATTTCATAAAAAATGTCACGAATAAAATCATTGACATATTGGTAAAACATTATAAAAATAGATCAATTAGCAAGTATGCATTGTTTATACAGATAGTGATATGGTGGAGGGATGATTTCCTTTCAGACCACTATGTCAATGATTTTATTCGTGACATTTTTTATGAAATTAATTAAAATGTACCAAGGGTCCAGGACCAGAGGAGAACCACTTGGGGTTCAGGAACTGGCTGAAGATGAGGAGCTGTTGGGGAGCCTTTTAAGTCCCTGAGGCTCAAATCAGGAGGCCAGCAGTCTATCCCTTTGGATCACTCTGGCCCCTGGGTTCAAGATGGCTTGCAGGTCCTGTTCTTTCCTCCTCTTGCAAGAGGGCAGCAGGTCAGCACAGCAGAGCCGCAGTTTCTTAAGAGAAGCAGTCCAGCAAAGTAGCAGTCCTCGTAGCAGCCTAGTAGTACTTCTTCCTGGTCGTCCCGAAGTGTACTGAAGAGTTTATGTCTGTGGTCCAGTATTTATACACAGTTGTGCCTTTGAAGTGGGGAGAAGCTTCGAGAGGCATGCCATTGAAGTGTACATATGCCCTGCCTTCTTGGCCCTGACTCCAGACTAACTATAGGATGTATGCGGCCCTTTTTGTGGAGACAGCACAAGGCCTATTCAAATGTAAGTGTGGCTGGGCCCAGCTCCTCTCTCCCAGCCTGCCAATGATGGCCCATCCAGTCACACCCAAGCTCCCATTGGGTTTGGTTGTCTAGGAGGAATACACAAAACCCAACTGCCAATTACACACAGTCATGTGACCAGAAACAGGCTACAGGCACCAAATGGCTAAGGCAAGAATATGCCAACTTTCTAAAAGTGGAATTTTCAGAACTGTAGTTTAAAATCTAACTTCACCATAGTTTTGGATTTTAAATTAAGATGCCAGAGACACCAAACATGAACCAATTATCTCTTTCCATTTGGAAATTGAACTTATAAAATGTAATCAGGCAACTCCAATGTTATCCTAATGAAGAGATAGGCCTTGCAGCAGGGAAAAACAAATTTAAGTGTTATTCACTACCAGGAAATGAAAAACCTAAAAGTACATGTCCAACCTTTTAAATAGATTGCACCCTGCCCTCTGGGCTGCACAGGGCCTATACTAAGGTTGACCTATATGTATTAAAAGTAAGGGGTTGGCCTATCAAAAGGTTTATTTTGCCAGGTTGACATGGCAGGCAGGTTAAAACTGCATACACAGGCTCTGCAATGGTATGCCTGAGACATGTTTAAAGGGCTACTTAAGTGAGTGGCATAATCAGTGCTGAGGCCCACTAGTAGCATTTAATTTACAGACCCTGGGCACATCTAATGTACTTTACTAGAGACCTATAAGTGAGATAAATATGCCAAATGGGTATAAGCCAACGTTACCATGTTTTAAGAGGAGAACACAAGCAATTTAGCACTGTTTAGCAGTGGTAAAGTGCACAGAGTCCTATGGCCAACAGAAACAAACTCAGCAAAAAGTAGGAGGAGGAAAGCAAAGTGTTTACCACTTCTGGAGTCCTGACTACTCTAAGAGGGGAAATTAATAGGGACTGCAAGTTTTTGAGAAATACCATGCAGACATTTCATTTTTCGTGTCAATTACTTCATGATGTTATTCAGTATTTTATCCAGACATTTTGCCTGCTTGCAGCAGGAGGGTACTCAGGGTAAAATACCGTAGAGCTGTAGTATGCCTGATAAACTATAATTCCGAGCTAGTCAGTAATTCTGTTACCAGGTTCATCAGAATACTCAGACCACTCATAATAAGAGCCTTACCCATAGATTCATCAAGCATCCTTTTTGCGATTCCTTATTAGCGAAATATAAGGATTCGCTAATAAGGAATAGCAAAATGCTATGCATGAAGAACTCGCTTAAAAATAGAGATTTCTGAAAATCCTTTATTTGCGAGTCACAATTAAGAAATACCTCCCTATTCATTCCTATGGGCCTAGGGGCCCATAGGAATGAATGGGAAGACAATCTCAATTTGCGATTCTCAATTAGAGAATCGCAAATTGAGATAGCAATTTCAAGGGTGCCAGGGTGTTAGAATGACACCCTGATGCACCTCTGAAATCTGCATATGGGTACATCTTGCACACACACATGCCCTAAGGGCATGTTTGTGTGTAAAATGGAACTTTGAAAAATGCACTTTAGTGCATTTTTCAAAGTTTTTGCAAATTACCATGAAGTTCAACTTCATGGTAATTTTCTCCCCCTATTAGCGAAAACGCAATTTTTTTTAACTTTAATGCATTGCTTTTAAGGAATCTCAATTTGAGATTCATTAAATGCAATAGCAATTTAGATACTCGCAATTTTGCGATTTCTTTAATTGTGATTTTTGCATTTTGGATGATGCATCCCAAATGCAAAAATACCGGTCGCAAAGGGGCAGATTCTGAGAATCTGCCCCTTTGCGAGCGGTGTTTAGCTTGATGCATCTATGCCTAAGTTCCTTAGGGTGAGAACATGTAGGGACAGCCCCTCCTTCATTGTTTATCAAGGCAAAAAACTTGCAATGACTGATAAATATGTTGGGAAAGGGTAAGGGGACTGTCACTGGGATGAGGAAGAGTGGGACTCTGTGATGTAGATTACTGGAAAGCATTCTGAACATTATCATATCGTCTTTTCAGTTTTTTCTTCGTACTCATGTAATGACAGGGCCACTGGAAAATGTAGCACTGGAGAGCCAGTTTATACAGCAACAGTGGCGGCTCGCAGAGGTAACGCTGTGGGTCGGTGAGGCGGGGTGGGGGCGGGGCTAGTTGGGGTAGTGGAGTACGACTTACGACGGCAGATATTTATTTACGTTCACATTCGCCGTCGTATGTCGGACTACACTACCCCCCACACAGCCCGCCGCCCCACCTCACAGCGTTACCTCTGCGAGCCGCCACTGTAGAGCAAGGTTGACTATATTGTGTTTTGAGGAAAGGCAAATTATGCAGCAAATTATGCAGCAATTATTCAGCACTTCTTTCATTTAAAAACAGCTATTTGGAACAGTGTAGTACATTTTTTTAAATCTTCTAGAGTATACTTTCTTGAAATAACTGTAGGTTTAGCAACAGTTTCTGTGATGTGAACAGGTATTTATTGAAACACAGACAAACCACAACAAAGAAGAAATCCTTCTATCCATACTGTTTGAATTACATTTAACTAAGGAAGGTTTTTATTATCTGCTGGACACTAAGGCCCCCATTACCTTGCGGAAAACGGGACCGCCTGCGATCTGGGTGGGGGTCCCGCCATGCCCATTATGATGTGCCTGCCACACTGGCGAGCATATCATGGATTCATAACATTGCGGCGGGCGGTGTTCACACAAGCACCCACTGCAATGTTATGAATGCAATGAATGCATTTTCATACATAAAGCGGCAGTTGCTGCATTGTGTATGCAAATGCACAGGGGTACCACAGGTGCCCCCCATGTGCACCCCTCACCTCGCCTTCAACATGGGGGCCCACAGGGGGCCCCCAAAGTAAAGACCGCATGCCTTTCCATGGCGGCAATGTATCTGATTTAGCCCATCATAATATGGCTGGCGGTGTCTGATAGACACTGCCACCATATGAACCATTTTCCGCCGCGGTGTTTCCGTCTGCCGCGGTCCCCCCCGCCATAGTAATATGGCGGGGGGGAAATGGGTAGTGGGCGGACAAGGATGTCCCAATGGGCCCCTAAATTCCTGATAACAGCAATCAGCAGATGAAGGGAAGCTGTAGGTTTTTAATGTGTCTGGCACAGAATGGTACCAAGTGTGCACAAGTTTTAAAAAGTTTTGACTGCTTCAGCTTGAAGCATTGTTTTGTTAAAATTTGTAAATTATGCAGCAGATTATGGATTACGTTGCATGAGACTCTAATGACAATGTATCAAATAAATTAGGCAAATTTCCATTTAACCACAGTGTCCTAAAATGCTACCACACGTTTAATTCTAATGAGAAATAAAACTATTCGACTTGCAGAATTAAAAAAATTGCTTTCCTAAAATCTCCTGCTGTAATGCTTTTGACATGGAACTTAGGATAGATGAATTATTTTGTAGACAACTGTGCCATCCCCGCCTGGCAGATCTCAGGTTCAACAGCCTATATCCCTGCTTTGTCAGAGGTGATGACAGGCCTGGTTGTAAAGAAGTAGTGACCCCCAAAATATGTTTTATAACCTCTGTCAATTCTAAACCTCAGGAAAGGAAACCAATGCTGACTTCATCAACATGAGACCTCCTATGGAGAACCCCCCTAGTCCGCTGTCCATGCTTGGCAGTTGCTACGGATGATGTTCTAACTGGGAGCAGTGCATTGCTGTTAAATGTGAAAGGTCTAGAATTGACTTGTCAAGCATTAAGCAGATGTAGTTGAAGATTTACTTCAAGGGGGAGTAATCCTGTGAAATGGGGACCTTATGCCCACATATTTTTCAAGTCAGAATAGACTGCAACCTTCAAGAAGATACAATATACAATACAATACAAGGCAGTTGTAGTGCGCACAGTTGCCTCAGAGGAGGCGTCCTGGCGCTAGCGGAAATGTCACAGCCAAAGAAACCTAAAAGCAAAGAGGCTAGATGACATCTATGCAGGAATCAAAAAGCAAGGTTTTGAGGCTCTGTCTGAAGAAAGTTTCAGAGCAGCTGCTTCACAAGTCAAGAAGAAGAGCATTCCCCAACTTGGTGCCCAGGAAAATGAATGATCTGCCTCCTCTTCTGGCCTTGTGAATGTGGGGGAGAGGGAGCAGTTTGAGGTTGTTAGACGTCAGTGATTTTACCTGGCTGTATGGCTTAAATCAGCTCCTATCATAGAGAGGACCTTTGTGAGAATAGGTCATAAAAGCAAAGATGAGCGCCTTGAATTGGATCCTCTTATTGACCAGGAGCTAATGAAGGTGTCATAGATGGCCGAACACCGAAATGCGAGGAGAAAACTTGAGAATTAATCGAGAGGCAGAGTTCTGAATACTATGAAGACGCTGGATTAGAAATGCAAGCAACTGCAGGGTCTAGCTGTTGACATAGTTTAACCAGGACTATCATTCTACAAAGTCTTCGGGTATAAGATGAAGCATAATTCTTAGAGACCTGAGAGTGGAAAAACAGGTGGTGGATATTGCCTTGATTTGGGGCTTAAAATTAAGGTTTGAATTAAATTTCACACCAAGATTACTTACAATACATGCAGGGTAGGAAGGGACCCAGTTTAGATGGCCAGCAGATACTGGATTCAGGAGAGGCCTTCACTATGGATTAGTGACTATGCTGCTAACTTTGATTTTTATAATATGCATTTTGGTATTATACAAGATACTGCGTTTGAGAACCTTGCATTGAATAATAAATATTTCAAACTTGCACGTGTGTTCTTTGACTCTCAGTTTTGGTTTGAAATGATTATATAACGAAAGAGTGTTCATGTGTTCCACGATTCATGAGGTATTCTAAAGATCATGTTCTGGTTTGTCTAAGACATGGATCATTTCATAATGATCCATGAGACACTGTAGCTAGCTAGGTAAGGGGATTTCTGATACTGAGATGAGTTTTGGATCATCCTAACTCACTGAGGTTCTAGATCTCTATGCACAGTTCTGTGGGAGAACGGAAACCCTGCTACACCATAGAATAAATTGTGGGTTCCGTGGAGGGTTTTCACGTGTGCAGGAAGTATGGCTCCTTAACTGGTAACGGTATATGTTTGGGTGAAAAGCAACAGTGATGAAAAAGGTGCAACAAGGTCAGAGGAGATCCCGAAACCTGTGCAGAAAGTGGCAAGGGCCCACTTAGTAATTACAACAAAGGTCCTATGCACACGTTATGCGAGGTGTATACAAATGTCATACCTATTGGAAGAACAATTTGTAGTTACAGTAAACATGGTAGACACAATTGAAATACTCTTTTTCAAAAGATTGTATTGGACCTTCTTTTCTGGAAGGGTGCCATCAAAAGAAAATAACCAGCCGATACGTGTTTCGTCATGCGGGCAAGGCGCCCGTGACTCTTCAAGGCTGGGGGTGAGATGAAAGACATGGTACAGTATAGAGAAATTATATACACATGGCGCATTGTCTACCAAATAGTGAATAGTGCAGAAGACCACCTCACGTGAGTGGAAACCCTTTGGACGTGAAAGCGAAAAAACATCAAATATTTTATAGTGACATCACACAAGAGATAGGTAGAAACCGTAGTGAGGAAATAAAACAAACAAGGTTCCGTGAATATGAGAAATAAAAACGAAGATTCAAAATGAACAGTAATGATTCAGCCAGAACAAGAGAGTTGGTACAGATCCTGTTGGTAAGTACTGTAAATTGGAACCAAAAAAGTGACGTGACGCTTGAGTGAGTGATAAGTGACATGGACACAGGCAGTGAAAACTGGGCTATACCAGCATGATCATTAGATGCAAAATGACAACCATTCTGTATTTAAATGCTAACCACATTAACTATGTCTGCACCCCAAACGAAAATTCTTATATAACACTCAATCGAAGTACAATTAGATTATCCAAGGAGGTTGGGCATTAGAGTAAAATCAAATCGACATTAAATCCAAGGAAAGTGTAAACACCCAAGTGACCAATTCAATCAATCGGCTACTAATTAGCGCCAAAATAAAGGAAGCAACAATTACAATGCAAGAGTTCGAACCAGTAATGTTATAGTAGACCTGGAGCAATCGGTGAAAAACATTACCCAGTCCAGTATCATTCCTGATAAGCAGCAACATATTGACATTTAAAATATCAGAGCGAAAAAATCAAATCAACATTAGATCCAAAGAAAGTATAGACACCCAAGCGACCAATTCAATCAATCAGCTAGTGTTGGACTTGGCCCTTTTGGCAGGTTCACCCCAAAACGTTTTGCATTTGTCTAGCCTGTTTCGGTAACCTGGTGTTGGTGATTTTAGGCCTCTGAACACTTTTTCACTGTGGTCCATTGTAAAGTGTGTGCACTCTCTGTGTAAATGGTGAGAGTGGCCTGCCCTCACATAGGAATGCATGGGGATATGTGTGTCCATGGTAGTTCCTGATGTGTGGGGAGTGCAGGGTCGAGTTTGTATGTGCGAACTTGTGAGATTAAATGCTGCGCAATGATGTGTGCAGATTTATTGTGTCTAGTGGAGAAGTGCCACTTTTAGAAGTTGGCATGTCTGTGCAGTGAATGTGAATTGACTGTCTGGCTTGTGATTGGCTGGAGCTGGCTGGTGTGCTGGGCTCCAGGAGTCAGGATGGGTCTGCCCGGTGGTGAAGAGCAGTTGGTGGTCTCAATGTTAATATAACACAAAGTTTAAGGACTACTTCAGGCCATGAGGTAAATAAAGAGAGAACGGTAAGGCTACCACAGAAAAAAGGGGAGCATGATAGCGCCGCAAAGGAGTGAGCCAAAATACCTGTAGAAAGTCAGAGGGTGAAGGTCCTGTTAGGGGAATGAAAGGGATTCCCGCCCGGTAGTGTGGGTGTCCATTTGAACTTAATTTTGAGTCTAATGGCTATGGTTTGGTGGGTGTCTATGTCTAAGTTGTGAAACAGATCCTCCATGGTGTTAGTGGGATTGTCACAGTCAGCTAAGGATAGGAGTAAGTGTGTCTCAGAGATCATTGATGCTTTGAAAATTGTAGGGATTCTCATCCTGGATTGGCATTAAGGTGTTGTTAGTCGTTGGCACTCCAGGGAAGTGTTTTTTTAGTTTCAGGCCCCTGATGAATCTAAAGAGAGACCATGTCGTCAGTAAGAAGTTTTGATGAGAGATTAACAACCTGGACCTCTTGAACTGTTGTCAGAGTTTCTTACCGTTTCCGGATCTCAACTTCTTTTTGTTTTCTTCCTTGGCCGGCTCTCTTCCCCTGGCGGGTTTTGCGTCGGTTGTATTTGTCCTCTGTTGCGTCCGATTCTCGCATCTTATTGCCTGAATTTCGCGTAAAAAATTAGAAGTGCGGGGTACTGGATCTTGTGCTGCACCAACACGATTATCCAAATTGCTCTCACTGCTGGCAATGCAGCTGATGGATATAGAGCTTGAGGACAAGGAGGCACTATCTATTTTGGAAGTTTTATCTATTCGTTGTACATTTTGGACTACTTTATCATATTTCCTCGCACATTGAAGACTCAGCCTTCTCTGTAGTCAGCCTCGTACCGTTTCAGTTGTCTTGTTTTTCTTTCTTTTATATCATTTTGGTGTTTCGAAAGAATTTCGTTGAGAACAACATAGTTTTTTTCTGTTGCCTCTTTTGGATCCAGAACCTCAATTTCTTTTTCCAAATCAGTGATGTCTGCCTGTCATTTGGTGACCTTACGTTCCACGTTTTCCTATTAAGATATGTATAAGTGTAGTAGAGTTGCTCGTGAGTGTTTCTTCCCACTTGCCTAACAAATCATCATCGAGATTGTCGAAGGTTGGAAATATCTGTGAACGGAGTCCCCTTGGGACCAGATTCAGCCGAAAATACTGTTTAAGCGTGGCGCTGTCCCACCATCGCGAGGTTTCGTTTTTTTTAGCCTTTCAAGTTTGATAAACTTTTCTTTCAAACTTTCTTTGCGTAGAGGGTTAGCACTCGTTGAGGGAGTCATGGTACGGATACCTTTAGCAAGATTGTCGAATAGTTCAAAAGCCACCTTGTCCCTATCTATGGGACCAAGAGTTTTCATGGCTTCAACAAAAAGAAATATGAAATTAACCACAACATCACAACATCACATGTAACAACCAGTATGTAACCTATGTTTTAGAATGCACCTGCAAACGCCAATATGTAGGCAGCACCATTCGAGTTCGTGAAGAACGCATCAGTGAACACGCAAGAGCCATCCACCAACAAGAAGCACGCTACCCTATGGCTTTACACGTTGCTTCATGCCCCTCACAAGGCTCTCACAAAAGATTTCAGTTTTTTGGCATAGGCATCACTGAAGCAAGCGTAAGAGGAGGCAACCGGGAACTTAGGCTCAGACGCCAAGAAGCACTACAATCAGTCCGCCATGGCCAGCACTCTGATCACGAGTTACAATCCTTATTGGGAACATGATGACTACTTAACTGAACATGGCTAGCAATGGATAGCCAGCATCCCACAGTCCAGATATCTCTCTTCTGACTAGCTTCCATACTTAAGTACTCTGTCCCATGGTGCGCATGCCTGTTGTCCTATGGCCTTCTGTCTCTTTCAATGATTTGATTACTCTGTCAGAACACTGTATGAAAATCTAATATGTCTATCACCTTTTGACTTTGATCATGATGACTGTTCTTAGTACTGTTTTCAGTGCCACATTGCACTTACTATCTTTATCACCTCACAAACAATTTTGTCATCTTGGTTCAATTGCTATTTTTATCGTGCATGCTAAATAATTTTGTTCCTTGTGCATAATTATTGTGTTTCGAATCATTGCTCTTTGCTTGTAGCTCACTTCAAGTAATATTCCTGGATGTACAGAAGGTCATGCTCTCAAACCTTCCATCTCACAACTTTTCCTTGCTTTCTCTTATTTTCTTACATACTATTTTACTGCAACTAGCACCCCTCATCCTAGCCTGCACATTCGAGTACACCGGCATCCTCGGAAGTAACTCTTCACTCCCATTATCCTAGCTCCTTTTACTCCGATCAGGTAAGCATTCTAGTTGTCCTGACTAGCCCGCTCCATGTGACTCAGTATTTAGGCCCTTTTTTATGTTAATGACACCCTCCGGCGTCACTCACTTCCTGTTTCTGCATCAGTTAGCGGTCTAGAGCTCACACCGGCGCGTTAGGATTTTCCCGCCTACCGTACAGTATAGATGCTGTTGACCGGCACTCCACTCGCTCTCCAGCTCCCACGGAAGACAGGACCCGTCTCTCCAATGCCTTATCCCAGGTGAGATTTCTCCCCTGACTGCAGTCAATGACTATGTGACCATTTCCTCACTGCTTTCCAGGGTTATTCTTCGCTTTACTTCATTTGCCAGGCATTTTGCTGGTCTGGACGGATGCACCCGCCCGTCCCCGTGTCCACACTGACACACTCTCGCTGGTTGTGTTTACTCATACCCCAGACGCCGGGTCGGAATTATCACCGGTTACACAGTGAGTGACCGTGTCATGCGCACACGTGATAAAGAGTCTTGTGGGACCCTTGCTCTCCCCTTTTACTTACTTCCCTTTCTTTCACCTAACAGGACCTTCACCCTCTGACTTTCTACAAGTATTTTCGCTCACTCCTTTGCGGCGCTATCCTGCTCCCCTTTTTTTCTGTGGTAGCCTTACTGTTCTCTTTTTATTTACCTCATGGCCTGAAGTAGTCCTTAAACTTTGTGTTATAGTAACAATGAGACCACCAACTGCTCTAGGACTACTGTAATATTACTGGTCCAAACGATAACATTGTAATTTGTTGCTTCGTTTATTATTGATGCTAATGATTAGCTGATTGATTGAATCGGTCGCTTGGGTGTCTATACTTTCTTTGGATCTAATGTTGATTTGAATTTTTCGCTCGGATATCTTAAATTTCAATATTTAATGTTTATCAGGAATGATCTTGGACTGGGTAATGTTTTTCACCGACTGCTCCAGGACCACTATAACATTACTGGCTCGAACTCTTGCATTGTAATTGTTGCTTCATTTATTTTGACGCTAAAGAGTAGTTGATTGATGGTCGCTCGGGTGTTTGTACTTTCCTTGGAATTAATGTTGATTCGATTTTTCTCTAATTCCCAACCTCCTTGGATGATCTAGTTGTACTTTGATTGAGTGTTATACAAGAATTTTCGTTTGGGGTGCAGACATAGTTAATGTGGTTAGCATTTAAATAAAGAATTGTTGCCATTTTGCATCTAATGAGCATGCTGGTATAGCCCAGTTTTCACTGCCTGTGTCCATGTCACTTATCGAATGTTTCACCCACTCACGCGTCACTTCACTTTTTTAGTTACAATTTGAAGTACTTAGCAACAGGTTCTGTACCAACTCTCTTGTTCTGGCTGAATCATTACTGTTCATTTTGAATCTTGATTTTTTTTTCTCATATTCGCGGAACCTTGTTTGTTTTATTTCCTCACTACGGTTTCTATCTATCTCTTGTGTGATGTCACTATAAAATATTTGATGTATTTTCGCTTTCACGTCCATAGGGTTTCCACTCACGTGAGGTGGTCTTCTGTGCTATTCACTATTTGGTAGACAATGCGCCATGTGTATATAATTTCTCTATACTGTACCATGTCTTTCATCTCACCCCCAGAGTCACGGGCGCCTTGCCCGCATGATGAAACACGTTTCGGCTCGTTATTTTCTTTTGATATCACCCTTCCAGAAAGGAATGTCCAATACAATCTTTTGAAAAAGAGACTTTCAATTGTGTCCACCTTGTATAATTTAACTACAAATTGTTCTTCAAATAAGTATGACATTTGTATACACCTCGCATAACATGTGCACAGGACTTTTGTGGTATACCATAGAATAGAAACTTCGTTTTATCTGAGTTAAGCTTTAAGCAGCTTGCATTCATTCAGTTATCTACTGCCCTAAGACAAAGCTTAAAGAAACATAATGTTAATGGCTCTTTTTTATGAAAAACTAAAAAGAGTTATGATAACAAGGAAAAGCTAAATTCAAGACGTTTATCTAACTATAATGTTATCCAATCTCCTTCCTGTAGGAAATGACCCTTACATCGGAAAAGGGTACTTAACCTCATCCATACCCTCGCTCCCTTGAGAATGCTTTCAACTTCTGAACTAAAATTGATTTCCTTTCCAGATAAGGCCTATGTCTTTACAGTCCGAGTCGACTTTTGGTCTGGTGTTATTTCGGCAATTATTCTAAATGGGCGTGAAACCCTTTAGTACGGATTTGAAGTGATTGGATTAAGGCAATAGTCTTCACAGGCCTTATTAAAGGCATCATCATTGCATCAAAGGGAACTTCCTCAAGGGCCAAAAAACTTACTCATAATCACAGCGCGGTTCCTGGGTTAAAAACTTCCGCATTACCCGAGTCTACACTGACTCGTGAGGGCGCCCTACGGAATACAAAGTGACGTCACCCACGTGACGTTTGTAGTTCCGAGAGCGGCGTATATATTCATTGTAAAGTTTTAGGAATATACTCCCCCCAACCGAGTGGGCAATTTAGAGCACACTGTAACTGTTCTCTTCAAGTGTTCCTGATTTAAAGACTTCAGCACTTCCCAGGTCTAAATAGACTCGCGGGTGATGCGCTACGAACTACAACATAACATCACCCTCTTGACGTTTGTAGTTCCAAGAGTGGCGGATTTTCTCCTAGTGGACAGTGTCAAGAAATATGCTTCTCATTTTGGACAGTATTCAAGTATCCAAGTGGTCACGGACTGAAAACATTGCACAGTCTGTCTCACTTTTCTCTGTGGTCTTTATTCCGATTCCATTGAGCGTATCCCTTTGTTGGAAGTCTGTCTCCATGATCAGGAGACACATCATCCATATGGGTGGATAACCAGACGATAAGATTGATCACTCTGACTATTGATGGAAATCCAAGTTCAGCTCAATGATTTCTGGTTCCTTTAATGCTCCTGTTATCTTCACTCTTCTAACTCTGTCTGTAGCAATCTGAAAAGAACTGGGTGTCTGTTAGACCCCCAGTCAAGTTAGTTAGTGTTATTATGTAAAGTGGGGATTGGAACTGTGGCTGGTCATTAAAATATCCTTTTGTCCCTAAATCTCCTTGTTGTGTGTTTTTTTTACGTAAAAATATTCAACCAGATAGTCTTAATACAAAAGTTGTGTGGTAGACATCAAGTCCTTATTACAGAAGACTTCAACGCAAAAATCTCCAATCACGCAATTAAAACTTGAGAAATATAGATGAAGAAGTTGCCTAGGCTATACCATCCCCAATTTTCCTTGACACCACCAAAACAGACAAACGAGGAAAGATACTACTTGAATTAGCAGTCGGAATTAGTGGACTGATCTTAAATGGAAAACTTGATGGTGATATTCTGGCAAGTTACACAAAAAAAGGAGTTAATGACAGCTCTATTCTAGACTACATATAATGCAACTGAATGCTAAACCAAAAATGTAATTACATTGACTCCCAATTCTCACCTGATACTAACCATGCGATACTCCATCTGAATCTCAATTTAAATCTATCTTTGATTTCCCCATGAACGCTCTATCCATTAATTGGTGACTCTGTCCTAGATTCCAAGCAGGGCCGACTCATCTGGAATACAGCAAGCATACATATTATCAATGAAGTAATTTCCTTTGTTGGAAGTCTGTCTCCATGATCAGGAGACACATCATCCATATGGGTGGATAACCAGACGATAAGATTGATCACTCTGACTATTGATGGAAATCAAAGTTCAGCTCAATGATTTCTGGTTCATTTAATGCTCCTGTTATCTTCACTCTTCTAACTCTGTCTGTAGCAACCTGAAAAGAACTGGGGGTCTGTTAGACCCCCAGTCAAGTTAGTTAGTGTTATTATGTAAAGTGGGTATTGGAACTGTGGCTGGTCATTAAAATATCCTTTTGTCCCTAAATCTCCTTGTTGTGTGTTTTTTTTACGTAAAAATATTCAACCAGATAGTCTTAATACAAGAGTTGTGTGGTAGACATCAAGTCCTTATTACAAAAGACTTCAACGCAAAAATCTCCAACCACGCAATTAAAACTTGAGAAATATAGATGAAGAAGTCACCTAGGCAAAACCATCCCCAATTTTCCCTGACACCACCAAAACAGACAAACGAGGAAAGATACTACTTGAATTAGCAGTCGGAATTAGTGGACTGATCTTAAATGGAAGGCTTGATGGTGAGATTCTGGCAAGTTACACAAAAAAAGGAGTTAATGGCAGCTCTATTCTAGACTACATATAGTGCAACCCAATGCTAAACCAAAAATGTAATTACATTGACTACCAATTCTCACCTGATAGCAACCATGCGATACTCCATCTGAATCTCATTTTAAATCTATCTTTGAGTTCCCCATGAACGCTCTATCCATTAATTGGTGACTCAGTCCTAGCTTCCAAGCAGGGCCGACTCATCTGGAATACAGCAAGCATACATATTATCAATGAAGTCATTTCCTCCCAACAGGTCTGGTTGCCAGATAGCATCTTCAACCCAATTAAGCATTTTGAGCAAACTCTCATTGCTATTACCAATACACTGCGTAAGAAGGTTCCTCCATTTAGTCCCTCTCTTAAGTCCACCAAGATCACTGGAGGGGAGAACATCTCCAAAAGATAAAATCAATTAATCAGACAGCAATTTATCACCTTTTCAAGTTTAAGTAAAGCAGAAATAGTTAGCCGGAAGAAAAAACTGCAAAGACTCATTTAGGTGAAAAATAAAGCAGCGTCAGATAAATACTGGATAGAATTACATATGGCCGCTACCAAAACGAATTCCAAGCAATTCTGGCGCTTGATTGCCAAAGGAATGGGTAGCCTGAATTCCATAAAAGTGACGCAGATATCTGTGACAGAATGGGAAAGCTACCTTCTGGATCTCTACAAGTCGAAAATAGAGCATTCCGGCAGTAGGGAAGCACCATGCAATTTAAGTCATTTTGATGTGACCGAACAACCTTTATCTTCCCCCTAAAGAAAACAAATTGAGCTTTATAGCAGGAAGACGAGAGCCATGGGTCCAGATATGAAACCAATAAAAGTATTTCAAAGGGTCCTGGCGAAGTGGAGTGCGTTCCTGGCCCCATTTTCTATATTGTTACACCATAGCCCAAATTCCTTGCTCATGGACTGGGAGTATCATCATTCCAATACTAAAAAGGGCATTCAATTTAATCCTGGGATCTATAGGCAAATTGCACTCCTGGACTCCTCAGGGAAAATATTTGCAGCAAGCATTCTTGAGCATCTAAGGGACTGGGCTTTCTTTAGGTGGCTTTCAGCCCAATCACTCTGTCATCGACAACATAGGTATTCTAAGCTCTGTTATCGATAAGGAAAATCAACAGCAATTTCTGATAATATCATTTAAACTCAATCAGTAGTCCTTCCATTTTTTAGACCAGAAAAATTCCCAAAACCCTTTATGTGCAAATGAAAACCACACTAAGAAACTACATCAACCAGTTGGCATCAAATCTCAAACAAAAGAGAACTGTGATGCTCCAGCATGCATAAGAACTAGAGGTACTCAAACAAACAGCGAAAACAACAAATCTCAAATCACAAACAGAGATCAAGTAGACAAAATGTACTCCTTTAAAAAGCTATTTGAGACACCAATGGGATGCAGCTTATAAATTGCAGCCCCTAAATTGTACCCTATTTTCACTTGCAAAACAACACAGGTGATGCATTATCTAAATCACAAACAATGTATAGTCTTTTTGTTGGTTTTTCGAAAGTCTTTGATAGGGTCGACAGACCATCTCTTTGGAAGAAACTAAATATAATAGAGACACTGGAATTCAATTTTCACGCTGATAGATGCCCTTCACACCTCAACATGGAGTAAAGTCCAGATGGGAAGTGACAAATGCCTGACTCACAAGATATCCCCTCATAACAGCGTAAAGCAGGGCTGCCTCTTAGCTCCCCTCCTGTTCTTGCTTTACATAGGAGATCTTCCAGAGATTTTTTTTAAATGTAAACAATTTCCCTCCGAAAGTAGCCTTTGAAAATATACATATGTTAATGTACGCTGATGACATTATAATCTTCTACCTTACCCCGTTGGGCTTACCGAGAATTATAGATCCACTCACAAAATATTCAGAAGCAAACTACCTAAAGGTGATTATCTCTAAAACTAAGTTAGTTCCATTTAGGAGTAGGAAGCACACACCTGATGGCACCACAATCGAGGTGGCAAAAGTCTATACCTATCTCGGGCAAGTCTTTTCACAAACCCTAGAAGTTCATTCTCACCTACATCAGATAAACCAAAAAGCAGTAGCAAACATAAATGTCATTATAAATCTATCACCTCTACCACTGAGTTTAAGATCCCCCAACAATATGTAAGTTTACCTTGGAGCACAGTATCAGGCGATGTATCACCATGCTGCGTCTAAGTTTACTTCCTTTAAATGCTTATGCAAGAAGTTGGTATAATTGCGATTCTCCTATTAACATGACCAGAGAATCTGGATTTCATTAAAGACACGGAGGCTAACATTATGCATACAACTTTTAATGCAGTCCAAGCATAGCTGCGTATGTCACAAAGCAAAAGTTCCAACTTAGAATACATATGAACCAACAATAGCATGAATCACTAGGCAATCAGCCTATTTTAAATGTGGTGACAGTGAGAAAGGAAATGTCCAAACAACTCCAATGAAACATCAAACTTGAAGAAGGATGATGGAAGAATACACCATCCACGATTGATTCACCAGATGTGGAATAAAGAAGACAAAATCAATAAAGGTTATCTGCAAAACAAAGAAAGGTTTTTTATAAACCCAAATAAAAATATTAAGGATTTGAATAATAAACAATCAGCTAAATAACAGTCCTGAAAAGGAAAAGAAAGTAAATAGTCCTGCAAAGGAAAAGAATGTAAGCTTGTAAGTAAAATATTCAAATAAGCATATCATATCATAAAAATCAACCTGTACCGTAATATATCATATAATCAACCACCCAGGGAAAGGGTGGGAGGGATAATGTTAGCCTCCGTGTCTTTAATGAAATCCAGATTCTCTGGTCATGTTAATAGGAGAATCGCAATTTCATTACAAGACCGGAGGCTACCATTATGCATGTTGGTAGCCATGTAAAACAACATCAGACATGTGAGATACAGGTTTGCAATAATGATGAGCAAAGGTTCTAGCATTAGACCAATCACCAGCCTTTAGAATATCATCTAACTTACCACCTGACCAGAATGACTTACTGGCCATAGCACCTCTAATAGAATGTGATTTAAAAATATCCAGATTGATTTCAGTGAGCTTCATGACAGTCTTAACCCATCTAGCAATAGAGGAAGAAGAAATTCCTTTGTGGGGTTTAACAAAAGAGATGAGTAATTGAGATACATTCAAAGGACGAAGAGAGTTCATTCTAACATCGTATTCTTTCATACATTGAACAACACAGAGTTTAGTGCAACTATCAAAACGAGGATAGAAAATAGAATCTGACATCGTTTTAGTTCTTCTATGTATTTCAAAATTAACCCAAAACATATCATAAGATCTATACGAAATATCAAGAGCTTTAACATCAGAAACTCTTCTGCATGAAATTAAGCAAAGAAGAGTAGCTAATTCGATAGGAAGATTCTTCCTGCTGAGAAGAGAATTAACTGGCCAAGAACAGAAAAGGTCGAGAATTAAATTAACATCCCAAAGAGATTGATATCTAGGTTGAGGAGGTCTTCTAAGTCTGATACTCTTAAGTATTCTACAAATAATAGGATTTTTACCTACCGTTTTATTGTTAATTAGAGAATGTCCAGCAGAAATAGCAGATCTAAAACAATTGAGAGATCTGTAACTTAAACCTCTGTCGAATTGTTCTCAAAGAAAATTAACTATATCAACAATAGGTGCCTCCACGGGATCCAAGTCCCTTTCCAAGCACCAACGTTGACCAGACTTTCCAAATGTTATTGTACCGGTAGTGTGTCCCAGGGGCCCACGACTCTCCAAGGAGAGTTGAAGCTGTTGACGAAAGTCTTGCGAGATCGTTAGATCTCCTGACACCTTCCAAGCAAGAAGGTTCAAATTCCCTGTCTAAACAAGAGGGTGAATTTGACCATCTGCGTCTGTGAGAAGATCTTTCAGAGGAGGAATTAGGAAGGGAAAATCGTAGGTTAGTTCCAGAGCTGTTGGGAACCATGCTTGGGATGGCCAAAACAGAGTTACTAGGACAATTGAGGAATGTTCTTGTCTCACTTTCTGAAGGAGTCTCTGGATCATTGCGAATGGAGGGAAGGCATAAGCGTTGATCCATAAGTCTATACCTATCTCGGGCAAGTCTTTTCACAAACCCTAGAAGTTCATTCTCACCTACATCAGATAAACCAAAAAGCAGTAGCAAACATAAATGTCATTATAAATCTATCACCTCTACCACTGAGTTTAAGATCCCCCAAAAATATGTAAGTTTACCTTGGAGCACAGTATCAGGCGATGTATCACCATGCTGCGTCTAAGTTTACTTCCTTTAAAGGCTTATGCAAGAAGTTGGTATAATCTTGATGAAGATAGTGGGGTATGCGACAAATGCAACCACGAAACCAAGGACTTAATACATATCTTATGGGTATGCTCCAATAAGGAGGTCGAGTCTAGAAATTGTCTAGAAATCGTTTTATAAAACCTATTATTTTTAGATAACCTCTCCCCCTCCACTGACCTGATCGCTCTTTATAAATGTCCACCCTGAATGAATTGTTTTGTTATAAATAGTACACATTTATAAAATCTGTCTTTTTATGTTCTAAATTAGATTTTTAAAATATTTTTACAGAAGAATTGTATGTAAAGAGATGGAATTACGTGCAATTGATGATCTTGTAAGAGATCTAAAACAATAAAATATTTATTGAAAATTAAATTGAATTATGTCCCAAGAGATATCAGGCAACACTTGCACCTCTTCCATCATGATGAGCAACAATAGGAAACAGACAGCCCCTTATTATCTTGTCTAACTATTGGGTAACATAAATACAATAATCATTTCTGACTTTAATAAGGAGATTTAATAATGCATTTCAGCGCTCAAGAAGTCTGAGGCCACCACAGTATTACCATATAGTATCAGCAGTTAAAGATATATCTATAGTGATGAAGGAAAGTGGCCAACAGAAACATTTAAATGAAAGATTGTTGTTAGGAATCTTGAAACAATTAATGTTATTGTGATCGCTGTGTTATCTGTAAAGTGTATAATACATTTGTAGACTTTGGGACCTATGGCTGGCAGAAAATTACACCTCAGCACAGGCTCCTGTTCATTCACTTTGTTCTAACTAGATATTTTCTTTTGAATGGTACAATAATGTTACAATATGCACAATACCAATTCAGGATAGTGACCACTTCATAAAAGTAGTTTAGGAAAGTTGTCTTGCAATGGCATTGCATGCATTGCACACACTGCATTACTGTTTTACCATTTCAAAATGGCTGCATTGTAGCATCTAAACATGGTGGACATTTTTGAACAGTAAAGCAGTGATGAAGTGCACCAGCTACTATCCAAGAGGGCAACCAGTTGAAGCAGTGCTTGTGTGGGATGCGGCTCACTGCTAGAGACAAACGGGCAATTGAGCTGCCTGCCTTACCCTCACTAACAACATTGGCAAAGTTAAAAAATATATAAATGAGTGCAGCTAGCAAGAAGCCTAGTAGCAGTATGGAAGGAGCTGCTGGACCCTCACAAACAAAAATAGAAAAATAAAAAATAGAAAAGAGCAAAGGCAAAGCTAAAACAAATGTAGAAAAAGAAAGAAATTAATGGGAAAGTAGCCCACAAGTCTCTCACAACTGAGAGAGAGGGGGAAAGGGGCAAAGCACAGGGAGAAGTAGGCTTCACAGTAGAACTAAACAGTGAAACAATGCTTGTTTATAGATTCATGAAATACTTATCCTAATTACCAGTGTTGAGGTGGACCTTTCATTCTAAAAACAATTTTCATTGATTTGTGTCACAACCCGTTCAGGGTCAAGAGGCACGCTGGAGTTACTGGGACTCATCTGTGGTAGTTGTGGCCTTTTACAACTGTGTCCTCGGGTCCCTTATAATACTTGGCTTTCAAGGTAGCAAGGGTGAGCAGTTCTAGTCCTCTCAGGGAGGATGTAGTTTGGAGGGTAGAGACTCAGAACTCACAGAATAAAACAATACGTGAATATCAAGCTCTTTGCTTTTCGTTCTAAGAGAAGAGAAGTACTGTAATCACACCAAAAACTATTATGGTACACAGAGAAAAAGGTAATTTTAATGGGATGCACACTATGGGCTCTAATACACAGAGAAACAGGGGGGCATATCTATCAACGGTTTGCTTCATGTATGCACCACGCAACGCGGCACATGCGCAACACAAACCCAAAATTCGATGTATCAAACCATGCAAGACCTCTATGTGTGGCCTGAGTGGCTTGATACATCAGGAATAACGCAGCACCGCACGAATCGCTGCGTTATGTTACCTTTCCCATGCAACGCTCATGAATTTCGATGTATTTCCAGATTTACCATTACTGGTAGACCTGGGAATGCGCCTAAATGCTAGGCCTTCCCACGAGAGGCATAACACGGAGAAATATCTTTATTTCTTCTCTTTACTTCCTCTTTCTATGTGTGCTGCATTCCCGCCCTTTCCCTGTAATGCAGCGCAGCAAAGCGACTGGCTGTGCTGTGCTGAACTGCATTACCTTTTAATAAATATGCCCCAAGGTCTTCCAGTTTAGCACAGGTACAGGCTCACTGTGATGAAGTGGAGCACTTTTCCTGTATTCTGGGATCAGTCTGTAATCCTTGCTTTATTGCGTTCGGGTTTCCTTATATTTAAAGGTCCCACCAACATCTGTTTAGCCATCTTAACAATCATGTTTCAGGCGTTCGTAAATACCTGATATTGGCCTCTAGTCACTGGAGCTTATCTGGGCAGCCCAACTCCTCTCTGCGTTGGACTGGTGAAAACTGCAGCAGCTTGACAAATGCATCCCGGTAAAAGGGCATTTGAAGAAAATGTAATAATATACATTTAAATAAACATGCAGAAATTAATGTGCAAGCTGAAAATAGAAAGAAAATGTTTAAAATTATGAAAATGTACAGCACTGCCACCCTTACACGCACTAGCCCTTAAACAGCTTAAATGCAATGTCAAAAGTCATTCATTTAGAAATGCTAACAGATGAATTTGCTAATGATAATGTGATCTTGTAAAAAGAATATACTGCATAAATATCTATTCTTGACCCTCGCTAAAAGATGCTATTTCATGATAAGTTTAACATTTTATAACATGATGCACATATTTTTGTAGAAATGTTTCTGTTTTATTAGAAACTTATTCTTAGGATTGATTAGAAGTTTTAAATGGAAGCTGTGCAACCTCCTATGAGGAATCAGCAAAAACCCATGATATGTTGACCCCTGAAACTAACTCGTATTTCCTTTTTAGGTCATGTCAATGTAAAATGTATATCATTTTCCTGAAAGATGTTTCAACTTCTGCAAAATTTAGCTTAGTCTGAAGGATAGTTTAGTATAAGTTTCTGTGGAAAAACTCAGACGAAAGTGGACCTGAACCCTGTTCGATATTAGTTGCAACAAATATAGCTAACAAAGTTAGTCACTGAGGAGGATCGTTCTGTGACGGCTCCGATTTCAGGTGCAGGCACCCGCGAGGAAGCAAAGAACACCCGGGAAGCCTCTGCAGAGACGCTGGTTCCAGTCACAGCAAAATCAAAGCCTACAGTTCCAATTATGTTTAAAAAATCGTCAGACAAGAACAAAAAGCTGCAGCCATCCATCAAGGCTAAAAAAAGGTCAGTCTGCTACTCTAACTCCTCTTGCAACTGTGTCTCCAAAGCTCTTAACAACGTCAGTTTTCGATAAAACGAATGCTGGCCTTTCTCCCACTCCCCGGAGTTCACTAATTTCTGCGGGTAGCAAGGTGGGATCTGCAAATAATGCTGTAACGCCATTTGTCGGAGGGAAGGACGTTAATGCTGAGCTTGGAGTTACCATTGAAAATGCAGTCCATGTGTCACAATCCAGTGGAACTCTGGGAGCTGTAGTTTCAGCTCTGATTACAGGAACTACAGTAAACCCCGCTGAGCTAGGGGAAGCCCAGCCATTATTGCCACAGCCATACAAAACTACGCCAGGCGAGTTATCGGAATCAACTCTGCAGGCGGCAGCCTCAAGTTCAAACGGGGACCCTGAAGGCGGTGATAAATTCTATTCTCTATCTGACTATACAGGCTCATCTGAGGAAGATCTTGGGGAGGACAAGGATTGGACGGACGATGACAGCTAGCTGGGGGACTGGCGAACCAGGGAAGCACTGAGTTCACCCTCTGGGCCTCGTGCAGTTTGTAAAGCAGTCAGATAACAGGGGGCCCCAGCATCTTGTCCCGACATAGGATCATTAGCCTGGGATTATTCTTTTTCTATGCAGCTTGGTATGGAGGGTGATACCACTGAGGTAGGGAATGAGAATGGTGCCAATCTTTCCCATGCACATTCTGGTGAGATGACATTGGCGGTAATCTATCAGACCATCATGGCCCACCGTCAAGAGACCCGGCAAGAAAGTGCTTGCACTGAGGGTGCATGTCGCAGGGTGCAAAATTCCATCCGCAGAGTAGCGAAGACATGTTTATTGCCTCTAGAATTGGGGAAGCGGAAAAGAGGATTTCTACTCTTGAGGATGACATGGCCACCCAGAAAGGAATTACAGACCTCATTAAGAACCAAGGGAAGATATTGTATGGAAGCTTACGGACCTTGAAAACAGAGCTCGGAGGAATAACCTAAGAGTCTTGGGAGTTCCAGAAAGGATTAAATGGTCGGACATTAGGCAGTTTGTGGTCGAACTGTTCATTGAAGCATTCCCGAGGTCAAACAATGGGACTGGCAAACTGAAATTCAGCGGGCTCACCGCTTTCTTTTTAAGCAAAAGAAACGGACAGGCCAAATAGAGGACAAACCTCTTGCCATTCTCATAAGATTAAATAATTTTTTGGCCAGGCAGAAGATTTATGACCTGGCCAGGCCCGATAGGAAGTGGAGGGGCAAGGGATGTGAGTTTCTCATTAGACTCGATCTTTGTCCGGCTACTGTTGAGTGGAGGTGGTAGCTCCGCCAGCTAATAGCCCCGTTTCAGTCTAAGGGAGCTCAAGCTTTCTTGCTTTTCCCGTCCAAATTGAAAATTATCTATCACTGCCAGACCAGATTCTTAGTCTCTGAAATCCAGGCTCAAGACTTAATTCACTTTAGGGGGTAATGTTACTTTATTGTTCTGTTTTTTTTCTCAGGATCCTAAATATGTAATGGGCAGGTGGTGCTGTTCTTGAGTGGAGAGGAGTAGGAGTTTTGTATTTTCTTTTTCTTGTTTTTTGTTTTCTCCCTCTTCTCTTCCCAGGACTGTACCTCTTATTGCTATTAACATAATGGTGAGGATATCGGGGGATTTTGTGTTCAAATCAGCTCTTCCATCACAAGGATCTAGGTCCTGTTGCCTTTTGTAGGGGGTGGTGGGTTCGGGGGGCTTCAGATGGGTGGGATCTGGGAGGGTGGTTTGGGGGTGGGGGGCTGGGTCTAAAATTAAAAAATTGCTTGAATGTATACTATAATCGTGGTATTTCTGTTGATTTCTGCATTACTATGGCATGCTTATGGCTTGAAAGATGGTTTAAAGGTATTTTGTATGTACCTTGCGGGTTTGGTTCTTTATGTGAAGTAGATGGTGCAGGGTTAGATTTACTTAGCCTCTTGGAACATATGTGGGCTGAATGACGGCAAAAAAAAGGCATTACTTTCAAAAATTGTCCTTGCTCTGCGCATCGACTTACTCTGTCTACAAGAGACTCATGTTCCTTGGAATGATCGGGACCATCTCAGAATTGGTGGGATTGATTTAGTTGGGTGTTCCCGTCAGACATCTAAGATCAGAGGGGTTGCAATTCTAATAAGATGGGGATTGGAGTGTGCAGGAAAACCTGCCAAGATAATTCCGGGAGGTGGGTTATTACAGAGCTGATAATTAATGGTAGACCCTTAACACTATGCACGGTGTATGGCAAATTTAGATGACCCTGAAGTTTTCCATCACTTGAATGCAGAGTTGGCACCATACCCTCAGCCTATTTGTTTTTGTGGTGATATGAATATTAATTTGCCCTCGGACTTTAAGATATCGTGTGATCTAAATTATGGGGGTAAGAAGCCCAGGGTTTTTAGTGCACTTCAAGCCCTGATTCAAGAGCATTGCTTGATTGACCTCTGATCTTACCATAGCAAGAATCAAGACGGCTTTACATATTACTCGGCTGGATTATTTTTTTATGTCGGATCAGTTAGCTGAGGTTTCCTCTATTTCAGCCCCTCCAAGAATTCTATCAGACCATAATTCTCTGATTGCTGAATGCCCGCTTCCTCAAGTCCTTGGTGTCCCAAGGATTTTGACATTTGAAAGGAAGCTTTTAATGGAGCAGTCCTATTTAGATCATATGAGGATTTGGATATCTGAATTTTTAAATATCAACAGGGGGACAGCTTCTGGTACCACGGTTTGGGACACACTTAAGGCTGCTGTTAGCGGGGAGACGAAGAGCTTTTCAGCTTTTCGGCGCAGGACAATTCGTGAACAAACTACTAGTCGCATGGATGAGCTCAAAGCAGCAGAGGTCCATTTAATAGATGCTATCAAGGAAGGACAGGATATAGCTGAAAGCCAGGTATTGGTTTCTAAAATTAGGGCTAGCTTGCTGAAATTTTTTTGCCAGGACCTTGCTGTTACATTTTTGCAGTTTCGTACTGAGATGTTTGAGCTGGGTGAAAAATCTGGTAGGGTTTAGGCCAAAAGGCTCCAGCAGAGGAATCTGGCTAATCGCATCACTGAGATACATGATCATCAAGGTCGGGTTCAGGACACACCAGAGGGGGTTATGGGAGCTTTTTAACAGTTTTATCATACATTATACACTGAGGGCAATGTTGGCTTAGATATAGAGTCAGAAGCAGGGGCCTTCTTTCAGGACATTAATACCCTCCATCTTACATCCCAACAGAATGAAAATCTTTCTCCTCCTATAGAATGGGAAGAGGCCGAGCTCGCAATTAACTCTTTAGCCAATGGAAAAGCTGCCGGCCCACATGCAATTCCTTTGCAATTTTATAAATTGTTTCTCGCAGAGGTTCGGCAGGATTTTCTGTCAGTTCTTAGAGCTGCGCTGCATGGCTCTATTCCAGACTCCTGGCTCCAAACTAATATTATTCTCTTTAAGAAAAAAAATAATCCGGAGCTTGACCCTTCCTCATACCGTCCCATATCCCTATAAATACTGATTGGAAAATGTATGCTATTCAGGCGATCCAATCACTGTATACTACTCCAGTGGCCTCTTTATCTATATCTGGGATAGTATCATTATCCATTCAGTATTAGCAAGGGCACTCGGCAGGGGTGTCCCTTCTCGCCTCTGCTATTTGCCCTATATATATTGACCCCTTTTTAAATAAAATGGAGCACTCTTTAGATATCTTGCCGGTTATGGTAAATTCCATAGATTATAAGGCTTTGGCCTATGTGGACGACATTGTCGTACTGACCAATGATGTTGCATCGGCCTTCTCAGCTTTACAGACCCTAACAGAACAATACGGCCAGCTTTCTGGATATAAACTCAATGGGCCCGATTCACAGAATGAACTTACTACTTTTGGCATTCACAGAATGCACTTACTACTTTTGGTATTCACAGAATGAACTTACTCATTTCGGTATTCACAGAAGTTAGGACTACTAACTTTAGGACTCCTAAATGCCTTCTGTGAATACCGAAAGTCTTAAAATTAGGATTTTTCTCTATATAGTAGTAGTAAAGTTAGGACTCCTAACTTTAGAATGCCTAAATGCCTTCTGTGAATACCGAAAGTCTTAAAATTAGGATTTTTCTCTATTTAGTAGTAGTAAAGTTAGGACTACTAACTTTAGGATGCCTAAATGCCTTCTGTGAATACCGAAAGTCTTAAAATTACGATTTTTCTCAATTTAGTAGTAGTAAAGTTAGTAGTCCTAACTTTACTACTACTAAATAGAGAAAAATCCTAATTTTAAGACTTTCGGTATTCACAGAAGGCATTTAGGCATCCTAAAGTTAGTAGTCCTAAATTTACTACTACTAAATAGAGAAAAATCCTAATTTTAAGACTTTCGGTATTCACAGAAGGCATTTAGGCATCCTAAAGTTAGGAGTCCTAACTTTACTACTACTAAATTGAGAAAAATCCTAATTTTAAGATTTTTGGTATTCACAGAAGGCATTTAGGAGTCCTAAAGTTAGTAGTCCTAACTTCTGTGAATACCGAAAAGAGTAAGTTCATTCTGTGAATACCAAAAGTAGTAAGTGCATTCTGTGAATGCCAAAAGTAGTAAGTTCATTCTGTGAATCGGGCCCAATGTCACCAAAACCCAAGTTATCCAATCCTACGCTATGGGCCCTTCTCAAGCTCCTGTGATCCAATCTGCAACAAACCTAGGAGTTAAAATTACTGCCCTAGTAAGTGACATTCCAGATTTGAACATCTTACCAGTGATTGAGTCAGTTAATCCTACCTTGGTAAGACTGGATAATTTACATCTTTCTCTGTATGGTAGGTGCAATGTTTTAAAGATGCTGGTCCTACCAACGTTTTGTACCTATTTAGAACTATTCCCCTTGAGTTTTCCCAATCTAGTATGGTCAGGGCAGAGAGGACCTGCAATAGAATTCTCTGTGGATATCATTGCCCTCGCAGGGCAGCGAAGTGGATGAGCCTTCCGAGAGAACGAGGTGGCTGGTCAATACCTAACCTGTTGCTCTATTTCTGGTCTTCACTGATCCAACACTTTGGCATACCACTGTTCGGGGATAGGGCGGTGGTTCCACTGTCTTGTAGGCCCTCAATTTACGAAATTGGACTAGGAGAGGATGATAAGGGGATTCTGTTGCGAATTCTTGAACCTAGTTATTATAAGAAGACCAAGTTCAAGGTTATCAGGACAATGTTCTCTGTTTGGCTCAAGATCCGACGTAAATGGTCTATCCCTAATATACATTTTTATACACCCTTCACAGCTGCTAGACTCCTACCTCTAATCTTTCAAGATCAGACCATTTTTAGATGGACATCGCTTGGGCTGGCAGCTCTAGGGGATTTAGCTGTGGATGGGATTATGGCCCCTTTTTCTTTCTTAAAGGATAAGTTTAATCTTAATATACATGATTTTTTCAAATATTTGCAGATTCGAAGTTTTGTTGATAGAACGAAGGCCCAAACAATCACTATGTTTGATAGGAATATTTTGTTTGAATTGATTTCGAGGAGGTCTAAAATTGGTGTTGTCTATCAACAATTATTATCTGGCCTCCCAGACGACATCCCTTTACAGAATGCTAAATGGGAGGCTAAGCTGGGGGTGTTAGGTGTGGATTTACCCAAGCACTGTCGCCTGAGATGCGGATTTTTAGCCGCAAATGATAAACATATGTTTTTTGATTGTCCAAAATTGGGGCCCTACCTTTTGGATGTAGAGCAGTTTATTAATTCCAGGCTGAGGATATCAGTTAATCTTTCACCAGAGGTGGTTGTCTGTGGGTTTGAAAACAAAAGACCGCCAGGGAGATCCCGACACGCCTCAGCCCTCCTGCTTATTGCAATGTCCTTAGTCCGCCTCTGTATTACATCAGAATGGATCAGCCCAGTCGCGCCAACTTTTATCAATTGGAGAGCGAGGATCCTGGCTCTTTATAATTTGGAGTCATCAGTTTGGCGGAGGAGGTGTAGAAAGAGGCGGGTATGGGGCCAGAAGATCTGGGCTCCAGTGGTGGAGTGGTTTAGTGAATAGAAGTCATTTTGGTTTTTTCTGACTCTTTCAAAACTGTCTGGTTATCTGTTTCTGCTCTGGTTATATTGATTTCTCTGTCTTGCTACTGATTTAAGGTCATGTCTGGATTTAATGCGCCTTCTAGCTATGTTTATTTATATATTTATTTGATTGTATATAAGCACCTGTGCATATTTGTTTTTGGAATGTTCCCTTTTTTGCCACGGTTATTATGTTGCTATTTAAAAAAAAAAGACAAAAAATTATTATTAAATTGAGTTTATTGAAGCTTTATACTTGTCTTCACTCTCTTGCTCTTTATGGGTTCTAATTGACTCCTTTCTCTTGCTATTCTTTGAATAGAGATACTTTCCTTTATGGAACACGCTTGATAATGATTCATGCATTATATTGATACTATCCTGATTTGATATTGATGATGAATAAAAATGGTGATACCAGCCCTGGATCATAGAAGCTCTTTGGATAGTCAGTGGAGCATCCCCATCCTTGGTCAGAGAAGCACATTAGAACTGAAATCAAGGAGCAAAATTTGGGTCCAACCTTTATGCGTTATTTCCAGACAAGCAATGTGGATCCACTGTCCACAGATCAGGAATCGATTTTGTGGGGGTTCCTTTTCCTTAAACCCCAAATCAAGATGCTGCGGATGCACTAGACCAGTAGTTCTTAACCTTTTAACTTATGTGGACCCCCTTTCATTCATACTGGAACTCAGGGATCCCCACTGAATCTTTATTTGAATCCAAGTACCCCACTGTGACATTACTGGAAGCCGGGGACCACGGAATAGGCATTTTTGATGATTTGAGTCACAGAGAAATACAGAAAATATTAATCAAACAAATACATAAATAGCCGAGAGACCTGTGTCGTTCTTATCGTCCCATCTCTCTCCTGAATGTTGAGCCTAAGATCCTCGCCAAGCTACTCGCCAATCGACTGATTGGAGTTATTGGTGACTTAGTGCATCCGGACCAGTCGGGCTTTATTCCTCACCGCAACACTGCCCTTAACTTGCGTCGACTCCACGGTGCCCTGGCTAGGGCCCATACCCTTGAGGAATCGGCAGTCCTCGCTTCTCTTGACGCCACGATGGCCTTTGACTCTCTTGAGTGGAGTTACCTCTGGGCAGTGTTGACGAAGCTCGGTTTTGGCCCGGTGTTCGTGGGTTGGGTAAAACTCCTCTACGCTAGTCCACTGGCCAACGTTGCTGTCAACGGCCGTCTATCGGCATCTTTTGCCCTTCACAGGGGCACCAGACAGGGCTGCCCCTTGTCGCCTCTGTTGTTTGCCCTTGCTGTTGAGCCGCTCGCGGCCATGTTACGCACGCACCCTGATCTGCATGGCATAACCTGGGCCCCCGGCTTCGAGGACAGAATCTCCCTCTATGCCGATGATATTCTGCTCTACTTAACCTCCCCCTGCAAGTCACTCATCGTGGCATGCGATGTACTCAGACTTTTTGGACGGTACTCTGGCCTCGTTATCAACTGGGCCAAGTCCTCCCTGTACGTACTAAAAGGGGACACACCGCGCCTCCCCAGAGGCTGCAACATCCAGGTGGACAGTCAGGGATTTAAGTACTTGGGGATTTACATCTCCGGGAGTTCGAAGGCTCGATACGACCACAACTTGCTCCCTCCTCTCCTGCGTCTCCGGTGCGATGTGGAGAGTTGGCGCAAGCTTCCGCTCTCCCTGCTTGGCCGTGCGGCATTATTTAAGATGATGTCTTTGCCCAGATTCCTTTATGCTTTGCAGAACACCCAAGATCCGGTTCCGGCCCGCTATTTTAGGGAGATTGAGAGCCTTCAACGTGCCTTGCTCTGGGATGGTCGCCCCCGCGTCGCTATGACGAAGCTCACGCTTCCGTGGTACGACGGGGGCATTGCACTGCCGGACGTGCGTAGGTATTACTGGGCCTCCCAGCTGGCGGCTATTAACCATGGTCTCTACGGTCCGGTGAACAGCCCCAGCTATGCAATGGATAGATGGCTCCTGGGTGGTGGTAATTACTACCGGGCACTATATTCGAGGTCTTTGGATAGGCGGATGTCGGGTCCAACGAAGACAGCGGTCCACATCTGGCGGACGATCACCAAGGCGCAGGGCTGGCAGGGCAGGCTGACCAGATTCACCCCTTTGTATGACTCTGATATTTTGGGCAGGTTGTGGCACACCAAGGGCTTTGATAAATGGGACCTCATAGGTATCTCCAGGGTGGACGACATGATCTCTAGGGGTGAGATCAAGACCTTTCTTCAATTACAGGCTGAATACCAGTTGGGCGGCTCGGAGTCCTTCCGCTATGCCCAGCTGCGGCACGCGCTGCTCTCTGCCAAACCGGCGGAGGGGGCGATTCCAGAGAGCTCCCCTTTGGAAGACAGAGTGTTGGATGGCCATATGCCCGATAGTGCTATCTCACTGTCGTATAAAAAACTAATCAATGTCCGCACCGACCTTCTCCTTGGAGTGCGTGATCATTGGGTGGGTGATGGCTTGGAGATTGACGATGAGGACTGGTAGAGTGCTGTGTCCTCCCCTAAGGAGGTCGCCATTTCCTCTCGTCTTCGGCTGGTGCAATTCAAGATCCTGCACAGAGTGTATGTGACTGGCCCCCGGCTTGTGCGTATGGGATACTCGCCTGACGGGCTTTGTCGTCGAGGCTCTGGTGCCCTTGCTACCTTCCTGCACATTCTATGGGACTGCCCCGTCATAGCCTCCTACTGGAGACGTGTACACCGGATTATGAGCGAGGTGACTGGGGTGGAGGCGTATGCAGAGGCTCGGAGGTGTCTCCTCAACATCTGGGAACCATCCGACCACAATGTGGCACAGACCCAGTGGGTGACCCTGGGCAACATGGTGGCCAAACGGGACATTGCGCAAAAATGGGGTGCTGCCACGGCTCCCCTGGTGGTACAGTGGAAGGCCAACATGGATTGGTGCATGTTCAGGGAAAAGACGGTCTATGTTGCCAGGGGTAGGCCCCAGAAATGGACAAAAGTGTGGGGGGCCTGGAATGCTTACCGGGGAGATATTTGCCTGCCACCGGAGCCTGCTTCTCTGGATGAACATATGTCACCGTAGCCTGTGACGCCAACTGTGATATGTTGTACTGCTTGATCCTGTTTTTCCTCCTCCCCTTTACTATCCTGCTTCACTCTCCTGTATCAGTGACTCAATGCTTGTTCTCCCCTGCCCGCTACCAACACCTCGAAAGATTCCTCTACTCCATTGCCACTCTTTGGCGCCGCTTGGCGTTTCTACTTTCTTTGTTCTATGTTCTCTTCCTACATAAAATATGAAAACAACCTGCACTGTACTGTTACGAATGTTTTGGCACTATTGCTCTCCTGACTCACCATGCTGCCTTGCCTCCGGGATGTTAGGCTGAATAGCTGTGTGCTTTTTCAAATAAAGGTTTTAAAAATTAAAAAAAAAAAAAAAATACATAAATGATTCAATTGTTTATTTAATTCACAAAATCTGTATTTTAATGGGAAGATCAGAGCTTTTGTAAATTCATTTCAGGCCACTCATCCTTATATTTATTTTATGTTCGTTTGTTAGGACTGCAGCTACTGACAGATCCTGTCAGATCTCAGTGTCGTTTCAGAAATGGCATTCCAGGCTTTGTGGAAATGTATGCTACTTCATATCCCCACTAGTTCAGGCTACTAAGAAATATGAAACAATTCCTCTCAGAAAGCGACTACAGATGGATACATCTTTCTGCTGATTTCTCAATTTAGGAATATTCCCCTATGTGTTCAACTGGTTTTGAAAAGCTTTTCTCTAAAGGGGATTCTCATAATAGTCATAAGTGCTTAATAGTCCCGCGCACATGGAGGATCGTGGAGCACTTTTCAAAAACATACATGGCTATATGTATACATATATAAAAACAATGTGCAAAGGAACAATTGCACATATGTTTGGAGGATATTGAGACAGAATATTGAGGAAACAAATTTGAACTACGATAATATTGAGTGAAAAATATAGCTAGTTTCAAAATATCGTTGTCAAGAATATCGATTTGAAGGTAAGGAATATCGATTTTAAAAATATAGAGTCAATATAATTTGTAAAAATATAGTTGTAGAAAATATCGTTTTTTAATTATTGTTATGTTTCTTAGTATATATTTTAAATGTATATGAATTTATTTTTATATTTAATTATTGTTTATGTTTCTTGCTATATTAGTTAAATTTAAAGGGGCCAATTTTGATGTCAGACAGACTTGAATCCATCCGACATCGATCTGGAGGTGGGACCGACCGACCTACTGTCAGCTGTCTCAAACCAGCAAGTAGGATGCGACTGAACACTGTTTGGTCGCAATCCTATTCTTTATAATGCGAGCATGCATTCCGAATTTATAGAAGTAAAGGGTGTGAAGTAATTTATTTTAAATTTATTCATAATTATTTGTTAAATAATGAGTTTATTAATTGATAATTAATTATGTGAATTGTTTAATTTTTTTAGGTGTGGATTGTGGGGTTATAGGTGTAAAGGGTGGGAATACATTTCTTTTTTAATTATTAACTAATTGTTAATAATTAATTAATTGATCAATCATTTTGTTGTTTAATTAAATGTTTTTTAGGTTTGGGTTTTATGGTTTATTGGGGTAAAGGGTGGGGACTACACTATTTTATTTTATTTGTTAAATACTTGCAAAATACCAATAATTATTTAATTGCAAATTAATTAACTTAATTTTGTAATTAATCTTTTTAGTTTAATTTTAGGTTGGGGTTGTGGAGTTTATATGGGTAAAGGGTGGGAAGTCAATACATTTTAATTAATTTAGATTTTCATAAATAATATGTGTGTAATTGATAAATAATTATGTCAATTGTGCAAGTACATTTATTTAAATTTAGATATGGGTTGTGGGTTTTGTAGGAGTATGGGGTGGGAAGTAAATGAATTTTACATTTTAAATGTTAAATATATTTATATTTTGTATTCAACATATTTTTTAATGTATTTAATGTTCTTAAATTATTTTCTTTTTGTTTAAGATATTTTAATTGTTTTTAACTTTGCACTGACTGGAGTGGGAGTAGTAAATTTTACCCCTACACAATCCAACAACTTTCCTTACTGTTGCAGTGTCTGGAGTGAGAATAGTAAATTTTACCCCTCTGCAATCCAACACTTTCCCTGCGGTTGAACTGACTGGAGCTGGAATATTACGTTTTTCCACTCCACAATCCAACACTTTCCCTACAGTTATACTGACTGGAGTGGGAATATTACATTTTTCCCCTCCGCAATCCAACACTTTCTCTACTGTTGCACTGACTGGTGGTGGGATTTTTATGTTGTGTTAATTGTACTGTGGATAGGAAATTGTAGTGTTTTCCAATGTTATATTTTAATACATTTTATATTTATTGGTAGTAAGAGTAGTTACTCTTATTTTTGTGTGATGTAAATAATTTTTTTATTGTTGTTTTGTGGTAGGTGGGAGTATATATTTCTATATTTATTTAGTATAAAAACATTTTTTTTTAATGTAGTGGGAAAATGATATGTATTTAGTTTAATGTTTAATAATATCATTATGTTGTAATTAAGAAAATAATGTGTTTCATTTATCACAATATGAATATTAAAAAATGTCAGTATTTTTTGTTTGTAAATTATTTATAAATACATTTTAAAAATGAGGTTTACTTTTTATATTAAATTTGCTTGGTTTTCTCTTTTAATATTTTATGTTTTTGATATATTTAAATATGTATACATATATTTTTGATAATATATTACTTACGATTTTTTAAACTATATTATTATTTAAAATATTTGTTTATTTTTATATGCATGTTTATATATGTGTGCTTACATTTTTTAACGTATGTTTATTTGTCATATTTGTTAAAATATATATTTAAATATATTGTATTATTATAAATTAATAGTAGTATTTAATATATGTTTACTTTATTTTTTACATTATATATTTAAAAATCGATATATAATACAGGTATATTATTGTAAGCAATAACATTTTTTGATATTTTTGTGCTTACCTTTTTAAGTATAGGCAGTCGATATTTTTTCTTCTATATTATTTCCTCAATATTTTTTCTTCTATATTTTTCTTCAATATTATGTCAGTGACAGTGAACTGTTTGCAGGCTCTAAAATGACCAATTTTCATTTAGTTTTTATTTTAAAAGAGAAGCCAATTACATAGAACTAGTCCCCAAATAGAAAAAGTGACTATTAGTTTGATGCATTGTACTGCTCCCACAAATCAATCTGAGGATACCTTCTAAGGGGCTGATTACGATGTCAGTCGGAATGCCTGCCAACTGACATCGCAGCTGAATCGGGACCGACCGACCTTTGGTTGGCGGTCCCGACCACATTATTATGATGACACCGCACATGGGGGCCGATTATAATGTCAGGCAGATGCTTAGGTATCGGGACTCTGAATCAGGACTGACCGACTCGCAGTTCTACCTGCAGCATTACGATGCGACCGAACACTGTTCGGTCGGATTCCCACTGTTTCCTACAGGAGCTCGTGTTAGGCCTGACAACCCGCCATAACACAGACTCCTATGGGGAAATGAGGTGTGTGTGTAAAACCATGCATCCTGCTCTGGGCACCCCACAGTGCCTGACACACAGTGCAGGGTTTTACAGGGGGGTCCCTTAGGTACCCACTCGGCCCCCAACAGGAGTTTGCAGGATGAAGGGGGCCCTGATATGGGCCCCCAAAGTCACTTTGTGACAGTCTTTTCGTGTCGACCAGGCCACTTCGGAAGGGCTGTTGGAAATTGACATCGTAATCTCGAGGATGGAAGCCCTGTCCATAGGTGTGTACAATGCAGTTCCGACTGACACAAATACTCAGATAGCCGGTCGGAACCGATTTGGAATGACTGCACGGTTTACCTTCCGACCGCAAACATCGTAATCGGGCGGGCGTAATGTAAACCAACCGAGGCGAGGAGATTTTGACTGTCTGGAGGAGGCTCTCCACCTCACATCATAATCGGCCTCCATGGTGGGTCCTGTAATGATGTATAAATGACATCATAATGTGAGATGTAAAAGAATGTCAAGAATAAAGAATGTTGAGGGAACATTCATGGGACATACCAGGACAGATATGGAAGCTGATTTACAAGCTCCATTAAAGCTATATTAATTAATTATATTTATTGTGTCTAATGGATTTCTTTACATTGGCGACGAAGGGAGAAGAACATTTATAAAGAAAGTGAAGATTTTCCACAAAAGGAACTTATTATGGAAATTTTCTAGAGGAATTTACATGACTGGCTATTCACTGGATTTACGTAAATGACTGCTGATTGCTTGGAAACATCAAATAAGCTGTGGGCTAAACTATTTGAAAAGGAAATGAAATCCTTACTTGAACAAGACATAATAGAGGAAGTAACAGGCCCAACGCCCTGGGTAAGTCCAATTGTCATAGTTCCCAAAAAAGATACTGATGATACCAGGATATATGTAGATATGAGAATTCCTAACACTGCTATTGAAAGGGAACGTTATCCAGGTCCTCACTTGAATGACATGATTAGTACTATAAGTGGAGCAACAGTGTTCTCAAAACTTGATTTATGCAAAGGATATCACCAGCTGGTCATTGATAACCAATCAAGATATATTACAACGTTTTCAACACACCTGGGGTTATTTAGATATAAAAGATTAAACTTTGGAATTTGTTCAGCAGCAGAAATTTTTCAAGAAATTATAAAAAACATAATAAGACCAGTACAAAATTGCATGAATTACAGTGATGACATCTTAGTTTTTGGAAAAACGCAGGAAGAACATAATCAAACATTGGAAAAAGTATGTCAACAGTTGGAAGAAGCTGGGTTAACTTTAAATGCAAAAAAATGTGAAGTTAATAAAAATGAGTTAACATTTTTTGGACATATATTTTCAGAAAGAGGAATGAGACCAGAGCCTGTCAAAATAGTAGCATTAAATGCAATGCAGAGACCAAAAGACATAGCAGAAGTAAGATCCTTCCTTGGAATGGCAAGTTATTGTGCAAGATACATAAAAGACTTTGCAACTACAAGCTCACCTCTAAGAGAGTTAACAAAAAAAGGAAGGAAATTTCAATGGAATATCGACTGTGAACAAGCATTTAAAAATATAAAAATGGTAATTACGAATGCAGCAAACCTAAAATATTTTGACCCACATCTATACACAGAATTAATAGTGGATGCTAGCCCTGTAGGTCTTGGGGCAATTAATTAATTAATTGCGTGCTTATATAGCGCTGGAATCACTCCCGAAGGGGTACCTCCGCGCTTCGACCGCTGTGAAACCCTTCCTGGCTTCCCTGAGAGATGGTCCCTTTAATGGGTATCTCCAGGGTGAGACCAGGCATCCCCGGCGGTCTGGTGGGGCCGTTAGTGAAGATGAGGCAAGCTAGTGCCCAGAGTTGCCGAGTGTGATCGCTGATCAGAGTGGGCACCGAGGCGAGAGAATTATCGAGTCCGCTGACCCTGGTCCAGAAACCTGCCGCGTCGGGAATCGAACCCTGGTCCCGGGCCGTCCTCTGCTCTCGGGTCTGCCGCCTCTAACCAGTGAGCCACACTAATTCACTGCTGGTACAACATAAGCCGGGAACAGAAAGTCAAAGATATGTAATCTCACATGCCAGTAAAAGTCTATCTGAAATAGAGCAAAGATATTCACAGCCTGAAAAAGAAAGTTTAGCTGTTGTTTGGGCATGTGAGCATTTTCATGATTTCATTTATGGTAAACCCTTTGTAATTATTACTGACCATCAAGCATTAGTTTCCATTTTTGGGAATCCAAAGACAAAAATGCTGCTGAGAATTAAAAGATGGGGTATGAGGCTTATGGATTATGATTTCAAAATAATTCATAAACCAGGTAAGGAACATAATCCAGCAGATTATTTGTCTAGACACCCATCTTCAACAACAGGTGTACAACAATTAGAGGCAGAAGAATACATACACTTTATAGTGAAATCAGCAATGCCAAGAGTTGTGAAAGAAAATGAACTAATTGAAGAAACGGAGAAAGATTTTACTCTTCAAGAGGTGAAGAAAATCATACATGAAAATAAGTGGAGATTGATAAATAAAGGAAGTCAATTTCAAAGAAAAATTAGGAAAAATGATATGTTGGCGTTTAAAAATATAAATTCGGAATTATCTATAACCTCCTCAGGAATACTACTCAGAGGAACAAAAATAATAATACCAGACAGTCTTCAACGTCGTGTAATTGATTTGGCTCATGAAAGTCATCGTGGTGTATCAGCAACAAAGAATTTTCTAAGAGAGAAACTATGGTTTCCAAGGCTGGACAAACAAGTGGAAGAAATTGTCCAGTCTTGTTATATCTGACAATGTACCGTAAAGGAAAAAGGAATTGAAGAGTTGCACATGTCGGATCTTCCAAATGCTGTTTGGTCAAACGTGGCAGCAGATTTTTATGGGCCTTTGGATTCTGGGCATTACCTACTAGCAGTGGTAGATGAATATTCTCGTTTTCCAATTGTAAAATTGATATCATCTACGTCTACTTCAACAGTACTTTCAATATTAGATGAAATATTCTCAACATGGGGAATACCTAGTATATTAAAAACAGACAATGGGCCACCACTTAGTGGAGAGGATTTTGGAAAATTTATGAACTATTTGGGAATCGTACATAGGAAGATAACTCCAATGTGGCCTAGAGCAAATGGAATGGTAGAAAGATTGATGGCAACAATTAAAAAGGGAGTACAAAGAGCAAAACTCTCACAGATTTCAGTAAATCAAGCTTTGTGTCAAATTTTAAGAGACTATAGAAATACCCCTCATCCATCAACTGGGAAATGCCCTTCAGAATTAATGTTTGGGCAATCAAGGAGAACTCGATTACTACAATTACCTGCAAGTCCAAAAAAAGCACATGAAGAAGTCTTAAAACAAGACAAAGAGGCCAAAGAGAAAATGAAGTACTATGCAGAAAAAGGAAAAACTTATCAAGGCAAAGATTATCAAATTGGTGATTTAGTTTTAGTTAAACAACAGCAAGTTAAGAAATCACAAACTAGATTTTACCCAATGCCTTTAGAAGTTACAAAAATACATGGAACAGCAGTGACTGCAGAAAATGATAGCAGAAGAATTACACGAAACAAGTCTTTCTTTAGGAAAGTTGCAACAGGCAATGCACAGAGAAACATACAACCAAATGATCAACAAGATGAGTGGATACAAAGGAGATCAGAAAGAATTTCAAAAAGACCAGAGAGACTAATTGAACAATGTTAATATTGAACAATGTTAATCTATTTATTTATTTAAATTATTTCACTTATTTTCGGGGGGAGGCGGGAGAATGTAATGATGTATAAATGACATCATAATGTGAGATGTAAAAGAATGTCAAGAATAAAGAATGTTGAGGGAACATTCATGGGACATACCAGGACAGATATGGAAGCTGATTTACAAGCTCCATTAAAGATATATTAATTAATTATATTTATTGTGTCTAATGGATTTCTTTACAGGTCCCACATTCTCATTTCCCTATGGAAGCTTGTGCTGTGGTCAGAAACCAGCCATAGTCCAAGCTCCCATAAAGTAACAGGAGTTTGTGTAAATACCTGCACCCAGTGGCAGTCACCTCCCCATTGGTGCTCCCCAGACCCACCAACCGTAGGCTGCGGAGGCAACAGGGCCTCCAAAGTAGGTTTCTGGCATCGAAAGGCTGTGTGAAACCGGCATTGTTATCCCCACGGCAGAAATTCCATTCTAAAGGGATTACGTTGCAGTTCCGACCGGCCAAAAAGCTCTGTGAGCCCATCGGAAGCTAGCCGGAATGACCGGCCAGTTTGACTTTCGACCGCCTGCATTGTAATTAGGCGGTCGGGAGTCAAACCAGGGATGTCAGTCGGAAAGCCTCTGACTGACATCATAATAGGGCTTTTAATTTTTTGCCTCCAATTTCAAATTCCTTCGCATTTCCAGAATGTTTTAAAGTGTTCAACTTTAAATCACAGTTCTTCATTTATATACACTTTATTAATCTATTAATAATATTAAATTTTTTAAGCAGTCCCTGAGTAGGTTTCGCGGACCTCCAAGAGTCCCAGACCACAGGTTAAGAACCACTGCAATCGACGTAATACATAGTATATGTGCTACGTTCGTGCAAGAGTGTAAAAATATTCTTGACACTGTAGCGCCCTCCTCAGCCTGGGTACCTGCGAATGACTACGTCACACACTGAGCTTAGTAAAACATCTCTTTATTCTTCTGCGTGTAATCACAAACTCAACATTCTAAACCCGCTTATGTCACAGTTCAATGGAGTCAATCAGGAGCCAAAAGGGTTCCGTCATTACAATCTTCACACTACACTTCAGACACAAGTCAGATGGCTATTTTGAACACAGTTTGGCAACAATATTTGCCACTGGACGCACAGAAAAATATCCTTATAATATCCGATAGGTATCCTTTAGCAAAATGATGAATTAACTACACCTTTCCTTTTGCCTATTTATTATAGACTATTGTATTTATATTGACCCTGGTCGTCATATTAAAGTGGTTTACAGATAAGCAACTTAAAAAACAAGTCACAGAAGAATACCTTGTGATATTTATCAAGGTGAACCTTCTACAGGAAGGTTAGGATATGATCTCCATTGTTATGCAGTAATCACTGATTATGCTAGGTAATGGTAGTCAGTAACGACTGTCCCTCTTCCTAACCTGTTGATCAAACTCGATCACCATACGCATTCCAGCATATTCTGCAAATTACCTGTTAGTTTTATATAGATATTATCAGTTAGGGGAAGGGAAGAAGTAACTTTTGCCAAATGTGGTATTAGGGTGCCTATTAGGATGGCGGGTGAACTTTCGTCTGCCCGCCACCCAAGCGGTGCTGGGACTGGCCGCCGGTGGTGGGGCGGTCCCGCACCAGCAATTAGGATGCCACCGCCACTGTGGCGGTGGCATCCCCCATCCACAAGATTGTGGCAGGCGGTGCACACAGCACCACCTGCCACAATGCTGTGGCTGCACTGTGTGCATTTGCATGCACAATGTGGCAGGCACTGCGCGGTGCCTGCACGTTGTATATGCAAATGCTGGGGGTTAACATTAGTACCCCTCATGTGCACCCCCAATACCCTGGGGGCCCGCTACGTGCCCCTGCATTCAGTAACCACATGCCTTTCCATGGCGCCATTGAAAGGCACATCACCACATATATAGTAATATGGACGACGGTGTCTTGCAGACACCGCCACCATATACAGGCCCTTTTCCACACGGTCTTCCCGTCTGCTGAGGTCCCCCTGCCATACTAATGTGGCGGGGGTAAATGGAATGCGGCAGAGGTGTTGTGAAGCATTTTAGAATCAAGGTAATTTACCGATTCATGCCCTTATATAGGTATAACTCACATTGCTCTTATAGAGGCATAGAAATCATGCCAATATTTAGACATAACCCATCCAGTCCAAATACAGGCATGGCTACTTCCGCTAGTTCCAAAAAGCCACAACGATTTCTTGGAAAACTCGGCTTCAGCAGTCAGAGACACCCCCTTACTTGAATATTGATTTGTCGTAGAAATCATGGCGTTTTCAAAGAACTACCATTCCCTTGGGGTTCTATAGTGACGTTAATATGTCCGACTTTACGTCAAACAAGGCACCTTCAAGGTATAAATATGCCTACACTTGCCCTAGCAAACACACGTGGTTCGGAGCAGCTCCACAATCTACTTGCCCGACGCAGCTCGCTACAGCAAGTGACGAAGGAAGCCGACCCTCCCGCTGACGCACTGACAGAAAAGCTGTCTTTTCTCTCGCGGAGAATCCAGCTCCAGTGTTTCCAAGCTCCCCTCGCGGGGTGTTGGGAAATCGAGTCCCAAGACAGAGAGATACCAGACCTTCTTCATTCTAAAACCAAGGTACAGAGCTGATTAGACCCTAAGAGAAATCTTGGTTAGATTCATGGCAAAAACAGACAAAACCTATGCTACACCTCACTTACTTCTTCCCTCGTACTGGACTTAGGTTAGGTACATTTGGGGTAGGCATATTTTAGAAGCACCAGTTGAGTACTTTTAGCCTTTGTTATTTATGTATGTATTTATCTAGGGTCTAGAAGCCATACAATGCTTTTACAGTATTATTTTATAATAGTCTTCTTACTGTACGCATTATACTTTGCAACCAGTATTCCGATTGTAGCAGTTAATTTCTTTTGCATGAGAAAGAAGACTGTTCAATAAAAATTTTATTGAAAACACCCGTCTCTCTATTTCTCTGCACCTCTGATGAAACGAAGCATGCACGATTGACTGAGTAAAATATCTATCTATTGTTTCCACGACTCTGAAGATCAGTTTTATTCTTGGGGAAACAAAGTTGTCATGTTTATGCGGTTGTCAGAAACTAATCCCTTCTTGTGTATGCGAGAAAGTTTCTAGTGACCACTGAGCTAGCTCGATTTACAAAAGGGGGTGGTGATGAACAGAGTGTCTGAATTGAGCAGACCACTCTTACCCAGTCCAAAGATCAGGGCTTGATCCATCACCGTTATTTATCTCACTGCCCCATCCCAGCTCAGAACCTGGCTATATGCAAATCAGTCTGTCCCTGGCCCAGTGCATCATGGGAACAGGGCAGACTAAACTACCAAGCCAATTCTTTACCAGAAAGGAGACAAGCTACCGGGGACCGGTTTCTGGCATTTCAGCCGTCTTCGGCCCGGCTTGCTTGAATCCTGATGGAGCAGTGAGAAAGGGACTCATGTCTGAGTATACCCTGCCACACCTATAGTGGCCAAAATCGATTTACAAAAGGGGGTGGTGATGAACAGAGTGTCTGAATTGAGCAGACCACTCTTACCCAGTCCAAAGATCAGGGCTTGATCCATCACCGTTATTTATCTCACTGCCCCATCCCAGCTCAGAACCTGGCTATATGCAAATCAGTCTGTCCCTGGCCCAGTGCATCATGGGAACAGGGCAGACTAAACTACCAAGCCAATTCTTTACCAGAAAGGAGACAAGCTACCGGGGACCGGTTTCTGGCATTTCAGCCGTCTTCGGCCCGGCTTGCTTGAATCCTGATGGAGCAGTGAGAAAGGGACTCATGTCTGAGTATACCCTGCCACACCTATAGTGGCCAAAATCGATTTACAAAAGGGGGTGGTGATGAACAGAGTGTCTGAATTGAGCAGACCACTCTTACCCAGTCCAAAGATCAGGGCTTGATCCATCACCGTTATTTATCTCACTGCCCCATCCCAGCTCAGAACCTGGCTATATGCAAATCAGTCTGTCCCTGGCCCAGTGCATCATGGGAACAGGGCAGACTAAACTACCAAGCCAATTCTTTACCAGAAAGGAGACAAGCTACCGGGGACCGGTTTCTGGCATTTCAGCCGTCTTCGGCCCGGCTTGCTTGAATCCTGATGGAGCAGTGAGAAAGGGACTCATGTCTGAGTATACCCTGCCACACCTATAGTGGCCAAAATCGATTTACAAAAGGGGGTGGTGATGAACAGAGTGTCTGAATTGAGCAGACCACTCTTACCCAGTCCAAAGATCAGGGCTTGATCCATCACCGTTATTTATCTCACTGCCCCATCCCAGCTCAGAACCTGGCTATATGCAAATCAGTCTGTCCCTGGCCCAGTGCATCATGGGAACAGGGCAGACTAAACTACCAAGCCAATTCTTTACCAGAAAGGAGACAAGCTACCGGGGACCGGTTTCTGGCATTTCAGCCGTCTTCGGCCCGGCTTGCTTGAATCCTGATGGAGCAGTGAGAAAGGGACTCATGTCTGAGTATACCCTGCCACACCTATAGTGGCCAAAATCGATTTACAAAAGGGGGTGGTGATGAACAGAGTGTCTGAATTGAGCAGACCACTCTTACCCAGTCCAAAGATCAGGGCTTGATCCATCACCGTTATTTATCTCACTGCCCCATCCCAGCTCAGAACCTGGCTATATGCAAATCAGTCTGTCCCTGGCCCAGTGCATCATGGGAACAGGGCAGACTAAACTACCAAGCCAATTCTTTACCAGAAAGGAGACAAGCTGCCGGGGACCGGTTTCTGGCATTTCAGCCGTCTTCGGCCCGGCTTGCTTGAATCCTGATGGAGCAGTGAGAAAGGGACTCATGTCTGAGTATACCCTGCCACACCTATAGTGGCCAAAATCGATTTACAAAAGGGGGTGGTGATGAACAGAGTGTCTGAATTGAGCAGACCACTCTTACCCAGATGTGAGACCCTTGCTCATTGCACCATCAGGATTCAAGCAAACCGGGCCGAAGACGGCTGTAATGCCAGAAACCGGTCCCCGGGAGCTTGTTTCCTTCCCAGTGTAAGAATTGGCATTTGTAGTTTGGTTTGCCCTGTCCCCATCATGCACTGGGACAGGAACAGACTAATTTGCATACAGCCAGGTTCTGAAACTGGGATGGTGCAGTGAGCTAAAAAACGGTGTTGGATCTAGCCCTGATCTCTTGACTGGGTGAGAGCTTTCTGCTTAATTCAGAGACTCTGTCCCTCACCACCCCTTGTTGTAAACACTGAGCTAGCTGGCACTCACAATTAAGTCTAATATATTCAATAGAGACCTTGTCGACCTAAGTCCTACGTCAAATCTATAGGATATATTATTCCAATGCGCAGAGCCAATTGGGAATATAGGAACTACACTACATGGCGCCCAATGTTTGGTAAGGCACTAATTTAACGCTAGATACTACAGCAACTCAGTCGTGCTTTTTACAGAGACCCCTTTTTTGGGGTAATAAAACTCCAATAGACGTCTGGGGTGGGTAAAAGTATAAAATATCCACCATTACTGAGTAGGACGAAAATCCTATGTATTAGTTTTTGGTTTGTTCAACGTTGAAGGATACAGTGTTCCAAAATATTGTGCACCTTATCTTTGTTTCCTTGAAACTTGCTCTGCAAACTCTCAGCCAACAAAATGACTGAAAGCCAGAACGGTGGGGCTGCAGCCCAACCGGGTTTAAACATTACAGGTTTCCAAGACCTGGAAAACTTAAGAAAAACCATCGCTATAAAGCTTATAGCGAATGGCCTATCACCTGGAGGTGGTAGGGTAATTTTTGTCTTAGAGACACACGAATATCGGCAGACAGAGGTATCCTATTCATGGATAATCTTCCCTGAAGCAAATGCAGTATTGCATGTGTTTCATTCTACAAAGTAGAGGATAATCCAACGGAATACGTTCCTTTTGAGGACATTGAAATTCCACTAACTGACCAGGAGCATCAGCTCTGGTTTAAAGGCACCCTACAACATCAAAATCACATTACCAGGCTCAGTCCACTAGGTAGACCAGGAGCAACATGGCTTGTACTAGCTAGCTATATACCTCATTCTGCCATTGAAGAAATGTCAAGTGAAGAACTATTAGTTCAACTAAAACAACTAATTAAAATACACAAGCAATTGGTTCAATATGTCATGCGGACTCTAACAGTCCAACCTCCTATAAGGATTCCACAGCAAACCCCTCACCAGGGGAACACAAATAAAATACACCACAGACTATACAATCAGTAATTGGTAAATTGCATACAAAAAGGGAACAAATTCCATTCTGGATAGCTAAGAAAATTGAGGCAGTCTTTCCTGACAGTACACCTCATGAGAAACACAGAATTGTAACAATCTGTTTACCAATGGGGATCGCACCACACCTAGAGGACTGCAATACTTGGGGTACAGTCTTTGCTGCAATCTACACAAAAACACATGGTGTTCCGTCTATGGCGGTGATACCAGATGTCCTGAAACAGATTCAAAATGAATACGGGGCAGAGCCTGCGATAAATCTGGGTATGAAATTACTGAAATATTTCAAACAGGTCTCAGCTATAATACTAGCTAATATTAAAGGTGAAGCAGCATCCGTGGTGATTCACCCAAAAATAAGGGAAATAGATATAACTGAGCAACCATATGAACTGGCCAGAATAATTGAAAAATTCTATGAAGAACCAGGAAGAGATAGTTTGGGTGGGAAACCAGTTAAGCCCTAACTAACAGAAAATCCTGAAAAGGACTTTATTAAAAACACTCTCACTACTCCTAAAAAGAAGCGGGAAAATACTAAACATACTTCTTTTGAGAAGCGCTCTCAGTCCCGAGGAAGGTCTCCTCAAAAGGAACCCTCTGAAAAGAGGTATAACCTCAGGAATAGGGATAATTTGAGAAAACTTGATAGATGTCAAGATATTGATACACGTTCCTTTCTTACCTTTCAGACTTCACAGAAATCGGAAAGAAGAGGACGGTCAGAACACAAGGAAGAACGCGATAAGTCCAAAGACGATCAACATGTTCCAAAAAATAAGAAAGCTCAATTCACCAAAAAGAAGGTAGCAGGTCTAAAAATCAGACATGCCGAGGATCTTGAGGACACAACTCAAGAACGGGGAGTGGGCCCAGACAATGCTGGACAGTGCAGCAGAGGTCACCATAGCTCGCTGGATCTTGAAGGATCATCTGGAGACAAGTGGACTTGAATGAGTACATTCAATTTATAACAGCTGATACCAGGGTTAGTGTACCCCATAAGTTATATGAAGTAACACTCCAGATGGAGAGGGACATAACTAGGAAAATAAGAGCACTCTTTTGGGAGAAGCTCTGTAAGGGTTATGACATTCTTCTAGCTGAAAAAGACTGGCCACCAAAATTTGTCAGGGAGCGCCCACATGGAGAAGACATCATTATGCCAGCCTTCTCGAATCATATTCCAATTCATTTAAAATACACCTATGCCAGAAAATGGGCAGTTGCCCAGGCTCCAGCAATATATAAAAAACATGTGGGATGAGATGAGGATTCTCCTCATCACAAAATCCAGTTAAATCACAACCAACTGCACAGAGGCAGTATCCAGTTAACCCCTTCAGCGTGGCGTGAATTTTCACGCTGTGCTGAAGGTTCTAATGAGCCTATCGGCTCATGACGGAACGATTCCGTCATGAGCACAGCTCAACCGACGCTCATGACGGAACCGTTCCGTCATGAGCATGGAAGGGGTTAAGCAAGAAGCTAAAAAACAGGTCAGGGAGATCTTAGATCAACTTGAATACCAAGGGGTGATTGAAACATGCACCTCACTAATGAACAAACCTTTGTTTCCTGTATCCAAACCAGACAATACATATTGTCTAGTTTTGGACTACAGACATTTAAATTCTTGTTGCAAAACCTTTGCAGTTCAAAATGCACACAGTGCAGCACTGATGATTAACATCGTGCGCAAAAAATATAAAACCACATTAGATATTTCTAACGGGTTTTTCAGTCAAAACATTTCACCTGAAAGCAAGAACTTGACCGCTTTCTCAATCATGGGGATACAGCGTCACTTCTGTCGTCTCCCCCAGGGATTCAAGAATAGTCTGTGTTATTTTCAGCCAGAGTTACTACAAACGTATGATGATGAGGCATTATCTTATGTTGATGACATCTATCTGACAGGCGATGATTTGGACAGGCACTTGAACAGAGTGAATACCATTATACTTGGATTCGCTTCTGAAGGGTACAAATTCAACTTTAAGAAATCGAGAATTGCCAACCGAATGTCTTTTTTCTGGGATACAAGTTATCAAGTGAAGGCAAAAGCCTGACAGCCAACATTTTAGAAAAGTGTCCGCTGCTCCAACATCCAAAAATGCTGAAAAACTTACAGTCAATTCTAGGTTTCCTGAATTTCAGAAGAACTTACATTCTAAACTACGCAGAGAGGGTTAAACCTCTCTACGAATTAATCAAACCTGATTTTAAAACAACTAATTGGACTCAAAAACACACAGAAATTTTGCGTTCAGTGCAAACAGACATGTTAGCACATCACATTTACAGACACGCATAAACATACGCAACCTTGTAATCAGAATAATCCCAGGAAGATGCGGATTTAAGTACTTAACCTTTAATGAAGGTGAAAAAGTACCAATTGCTTACAAATCACACTTGTACACACAAGCTGAAATGAAATTTACTTCTAGAGACCGAATTCTGACAGCGGTTCAAACTGCAGTAGCAAAAGAAAGAGCTCTTCAACAGGGTAAGCACATAATGGTTGTTACTCCTGTACCTGCCTTAGAGGCAGTGACAAAAGCAAGCATTCCGAATGCAAAGGCTTTACATCCAAACAGGATACAATGGGTTAGCTCTCTTGCTGCAACAGACATTGAATAAGTTTTTTAGCCCTATTTGAAAACTCAAGAATTTCTACAATACGAACAAGAATGTCCTCTGCCCACTGAGATTCTGCCTCTAGAACAGTACGAATGTATAATTTATACAGACGGATCAGCACAACCCGCAATTGGGGGTAAACAAGCTTATAGTGCTGCATGCGCAATTGTTAAAGGTCGCTGGCGCGATGGTAAATTCCAACCTATGGTCACAAAAATCCAATCTCTCGGAGACTGTACAGCTCAGCGAGCTGAACACCAGGCTTTCAAGATGGCGCTTGAAAATACTGATCTTTAATTCCCCACAGTCATAGTGTGCGATTCGTATTACTGCGTCCAGTCTTACAATGAATACTTCCAGAACTGGGTTCAAAACGGTTTCAAAGATGCAAAAGGTTGCACAATCAAGCATAATTTGCTTTGGGAACAAGTAGTTCAATTACAGAAAGAACTACAAAAGACTCATGTGATCCATACACTGAATCATCAACGTGATGGCTTTCACATTGTAGGGAATTCATTGGCTGATGAAGCAGCGAAGGCAGCTGTGCAAACGGCTTCCATAGCTGCAGTCACTCGTCCAAAAACAAAAATAGCCACCGCAATAATGCAGGCTGTCGCCGCTTCCAGTGGTAAAACGTTACCAAAAGGCTTTCCTCTCAAGTACTCATATATAACTGATGTAAATTATGTTCCTTTTGCTCAAATCCCTGGAGTGGGGGATAGGGTAATTCCAAACATGGAACATAGATTAGGACTAATCTTAGCAGCACATGAAGGGCTCGCCTCTGCACATGCAGGTGTTTCCGCCACAGTGTCATTATTAAAACAAAGATACTGGTGGCCGCGCATGAGGAAACAGACCAGAAACTCTGCTTTGGAATGTGAAATCTGCCAAAAAATAAAGGTTTCAACGGTGAAACGCCTGGCGCAGACATCCCTTTTAATTTCAGATAAACCATTAGCATGCATTTACCTGGACCACTGTGGTCCCTTACAGAGGGATGGTAACTACAAATATATCATGGTCGCAGTGGATTCTTGCTCAAGATTCATTTGGATGTGGCCTTGGCGCTCGTCTGACGCCCGAACTGTTATGAAAGATTTGCGAGTCTTTATCGACACATTCGCAATCAGCACGCTACATTCTGACCAGGATCCTGCGTTTAGCTCTCGAGCTTACAAAGAGGCCATGGCCAATCTGGGCGTTGTATTGCGGTATTCAAGTTCATTCTATCCTGAGAGAAATTCGGTTGTGGAAAGAAAAAAACGTGACATAAAGCAATCTTTAACACCTAGGGTACTAGGCTCACGTGACGGGTAAGTCAAACATCTAATAAGTGTCCAACGTAGTCTTAACAATCTGCCAAGAAATTCTCTGGGTGGAATCACTCCATATGAAATGCTTTTTGGTACTAGAATGCCAGTCCAGGACCTCGATCGTCACACTTCAGTGGTGGAACAAAAACCCTTTTATTTCAAAGACCGTTTGGCTGTTTTGCAGGACTTAAATGAGAAAAGAAGAAGTCAAAGCAACACAATACAGAAGCCAACTACCACTGAAGGAGAACCACTCGTCCGAGCAAGGCCTGTCTGGATTCCAAAGATTGGGGATCTGGTCAGAGAAAAGATCACGGATAGGAAGGAATTTGGGCCTTCTTACAGAAATCCAGTACCTGTACTAGCCATCCAGGGATCAAGAACAGTGTCACTGCCGCCTCTTGCTGGAAGAAAAGAAAACAGGTTTGAATCCATCGACCTGGTCAAACCACATCATGTGGACAACAATAAGTAGTAGGGCCAGTGGACCAATCTTGCTACTATTCAAGAGGTTCAGACTGAGAGACTAATAACATTTGAAGACTTTGCAGCACAGAATAAAGGACTAAGTGGAGAAGCGTGGCTCAGTGGTTAGAGGTGGCAGACCCAGAAGCTGAGATCGGCCGTGGACCAGGGTTCGATTCCCCGCCTCGGCGGGTCTCGGGCTCAAAATTTCACGGAGTCGACAATCCTCGCTCCGGTGCCTACTCGACTCACTGGGTCACACTCTGCGACTCTGGGCAATAGCTTGCTTAATCTCCACTACGGCCCCTCGCGGCGGGATGCCTGGCTTTCACCTTGTGGATACCCGGCCGGGGTATCTCACAGGGGAATACCAGGACGGGTTCCCTAAGCAAGCGCCTTGAGACCCCTGGGTTAAAGTGTTGCGCTATATAAATCGAAACACATTTACATTTACATTTACTAAGCAATAAAGCAACTCTTGAGACCCAAATTACAGTTCTTCAAGACACTCCCGTCTACAATGATGTAGCATCGGCTACACTAATATGACAAAGGATCCGGTAGCCCCAGCGATTTCAAATAATCCTGATGCAATTCCAACAATTGACAGAACTGCCTCTGGCTATTTCAGCAACTTAGATACGTTTTCGGAGGATCCCAGTGAGCCGGAAACGGCACCAGCAAATAAAACTTTTAAAGATCATTTAACAGAACTTTTTCAGCAACTTGAAAAAACTTATCTGGTTTCACCTTGATTGGTTGAACTTTGGATTGTGCTTGGCGTACTGTTTCTCCTACTTTGGCAAATCATGGTATTAACTTTGGGGATGCTTATAAATGGAAAATATAGTAAAATGGACACAGCAAGTAAGAACATCAACTTGCTCCTGAAGCCACACAAATCATCTCATCGTGAATAAAGAGACTTGACATCAGTAAACATCCCAGCCGTTCCTATACCTGGTGGTATAGCATGGGATATAACTGATTATGATTTCTATGGTCCGGCAGAGCTGCTGAAGATTCTACATCAATTTAAGGCTTCCTTGAGTGACTTGGTTCACAAAGCACGTTTTCTGATGATTGGGACTTTGAGACTGTTAATAATATGATGTCAGATTTAGAGATGTCTGCTAAATTTACAAAACATGAATACTTAGAAGGTTTCATCAGATTATGTACAAATGTATTGTTATAATCACTATGGTCATCATTACTTGCACAAATCTGCAAGCCCTAGAAATGTTAATACTTTCAATCAATGGGAACATTGTCCAACGCCACCAAAAGGTAGCTCAGAAACATTCTTTGAAAATGTCCATACCTATCAGGTTTTAATACCACAAATCCGATGACATTTTACTTTAGAAATATTAATAAGACAGGAATGAAAAGTATGTTAACCAATACAAAACAAATTTATTCAGCAGCCTTTTATGCTCAGCTGCCCTCATTAGGTTTTGACTTTTAGAGTGACAACATAGAAAATAAAAATGTATGGGGCACAAAAAAACTGGCAAGTGCAGGGAATAGAAGCTTTATTTCGAGCTTGCATTATTCCTGAGCAAATCATGTTTTTGAATGACACTGTTCAACAGACATGCTGCCTTGGCCTAGCCAAGATAAAAGACTTAAACAAACCATCTATGATTACACCTACACCTGATAGTAAGAACAAATCCAGAGGGAGGGGTCGACGTCAAAACTATTTTACTTAAATACAGAACAGATCCTGATTGGAAAAAAATGGGTAATCTGGCCCACAGACACGAACTACTATCAAGATAGATTCCTGAACAAGACACAAGGGTTTACAGAAACTAGGCCAGATCCAAGATATGTCCAGAGACAACATCCTGGGATAGTAACAACATACAGTGTAGGAAAACTGTGCCTTGAGTGGCTAAAAAAATCTACACTGACAGAGGTTAAACAACACTTATCTTTACTTAAAGATAGCGTTGATTTAAGGGACTCTTACAAGGTTCAGCACAACGACATCATAAACGTTTCATATAAGCAGGTATATATGCCATTTATAATGAAGCTTGGAAAGAAACACAAGCAGAGACTGCAGAAAGAATACGAGAAATTGATTGTATTAATTTAGAGACAGCACTCTCTGTAGTTGACAATAGGTTAACGACCCTGTCATCTAGAATTTATTCTTTGGACAGCATAGTATCCTCTGCCATTGGCATAATGGAACAGGACTTGCTCATGCTACATGGACAGTCACAATTACGGTCTATAATGCTTTTAGGCTGGACGTTACAAAATCTTTGTTCTGGATATGTGCAATGGTGTCTAATAAACACCACGTCATTGTTTTCTGTATTTAACCTTACAGAAAAACAAATTAGCTTGGCACAGAAAGGAGCAGACTATACGGTGCTGCACATTGAAAAACTGTAAAGATTACCATTAACTGTTTCAGAAAAGCCTGCCACAGACTGGATAATACACAGGATAATAACTCTGCCTGTCACAATTTTCAACTTTCAATACTGTTTGAAACATATACCAGTTGCCGTATATGAAAGGTTGGGTAAGGAATACATAAAGTCAACCTGAGATTTACCATACACACACAGATGTTGGAGTGGGGGAAAAGAGGTATTTCTTAGTGGTTACCAATGCAAAAGTGCACTTAGTGGTACACTCTTATGCCAGGGTATCAATTTACACGGAGCCTGTGAAGGTTCTTCGAATAACTTATCCTGCCACCTGCAAGGTTCTCCAGCAGCAGAGATAGATCCAATTTTTAGGCAGCTTTCTAATGGGAGCTATATAATGTTGAATGATCACAGCTGTTGTGGAATGATGCCAGGAATAGCCTATCTCGTAACTGTGTCAGCCAGGGTCACTTGTTGTATGCAAGTCTTGTTTCCTAAAGCTAAGACAGACCGGGAGTCGCCGCTATGGCCTTCACTGAACATCTCTTCGAATTGATACTGTAAGCAGAATGAAAGACATTCTTTTACAAAAAACTGTGCCACTGACCTCGTCCAAAGAGACGTATGAATTGCAAGTTCCAAGGTCCTCTGCAGAGATACATGCCCTTTCATCCACAAACTGTCCAATACATTTCGTAGAAATGTTAGGTCGTATCTTAAACATGTCTGATACCAGTGGTATTGTACATGTATTTAAGACAGTTTTTTCGGGACTGTTAGCACCTTTTGAAGCAGTCCTCTGCATTTTCCCAAACTTCGTGCGCTCTGTGTTCGGCGGCCTGCCTCTCATTTTGTGACTCGTAACAGGAATACTATTTTTGTTCATTTTGCTCCGATATGGCAAGTCCGGTCAGCAATGACACCCAGATTACAATCGAGAACACTCTCCTGGCAATGAAGTGTCGAGAGCGCATGATACAGATCCTGGGTCTGGCTCGTTTAAGAGACCTGAATACCATGTGGTTCCTATCATTCCGACCAATCTGGCAAGATTGCATCCTACCTGTTTTACAATGCCTGCTATGTAGAGAATAATGTGTGTTTGATGTCTGTCTAACACTTCCATCAGCATTGCCAACAGATGTTGATACACTGCTTGGTTCGGTAACGGCCCATGCATCGTGTTGTCCCCAGCGGCTACCAATCCTGATGACAGCATTCATTGAGATCTCACAGACGCAATCTGCTGACGGTGTGATACGTGGATCAATAGGCACACAGGTACCACCTTCATCTCCATCTCCAACAAACATTGCTAATGCGACTAACGCTTACTTAATGAAGTGGTCCAACTTTCACCTACTGTGGTAGACGATTTCTTTGCCAGCTTAGAAGATCTGGGGCCAGATGTAGGAAGCCTAATACCGGTCAGTAACGGCCGAAATTACCAAATTTTTGCTATTACCGACCGGTATTTGCTTTTTCAGATGTAGGGGCCTAATTTAAGGATTCGGTAATTTACCGAATCGCTAACTTAAGGAATCAGTAAATTGCCGAATTCTTAAATACCTTATTCTGTAAATTACCGAATCCTTAATGTAGGGAGCACTCAAATGAGTGCTTTTTGCATTTTAGGATTCGTTATTTACCACCAATTGCAAGTTGGTGGTAAATATCGAAAACCTCAAAAGAAGCAATTTTTTGCAAATTCTTACAGTGCCATATGGCAGACATACATGCCCTTCGGGCATGTATGTCTGCCGCATGTGCACCCATACACAATTCAGGGGTGCAACAGGGTGTCAAAGTGACACCCTGCCACCCTTCAATGTGTTCCCCCTTTACCGAATCGGTATTTACCGATTCGGTAATTCCCGTTCATTCCTATGGGCCTCCAGGCCCATAGGAATGAATGGGAATTACCAAATCGGTAAATACTGATTCTTAATTACCGAATCTTACCGATTCGGTAAAAGTTATCGAATAATTAGCTACATCCCATTTACCGATTCTTAAATACTGAATCAGTAAAATTCGGTATTTAGGAATCTGTAAATGTGAATTACCTACATCTGGCCCTTGTTGTTTTATCCTACAAACAAGAATAATTTTTGAAGTTAGCACAGAGCGTTCTATAAGACTCTGTATTCGACCTTCACTTTTCAAAACAAAACTTCCAACTTTAAGAACTCTGTTTTTTCTACGATTTGACTTTTCCAAAATTAATTTTTTTTTTTTGCACAAAGTAATCTGCTTAAAGTAGAACTATTCTTAGAGAACAAGAATTCTTTGAAACACTTCCAAATGACAATATTTGACCTTGTCCACATCCTAAACAGTTTATATATTCTGTCAAGGAATGGTCTTGACTTTTTTTCTGTATTTAAGAGCCATTTCATACATGTTATTTCATGACTCATTCTGATAAGCATTGTTTTATAAGTTTCATAGTACATGATTTGAATGATATTGCTTTTTAAATGCATATCGCATAATGCTCTTCCTACGTGTACAACCATTTCAAATGCATTCTATGTATTTTGGGAAGGATTTTATACACATCATGCTTTAGATATATTTAAAAGGCTTAGAATTTAGTCATATCAAACATAATAAAGTGGAGTGGGTGTTGTGCAGCATTTTAGAATCAAGTGTAATTTACCGATTCATGCCCTTATATAAGTATAATTCACATTGCCCTTATATAGGCATATAAATCATGCCCACATTTAGACATAACCCATCCAGTCCCAATACAGGCATGGCTACTTCCACTAGTTTCAAAAAGCCACAACGATTTCTTGGAAACTCGGCTTCAGCAGTCAGGTACATCCCCTTACTTGAAAATTGATTTGTCCTGGAAATCATGGCATTTTCAAAGAACTACCATTTCCTTGGGGTTCTTTGGTGACGTTATTATGTCCAACTTTACGTCAAAGAAGGCACCTTCATGGTATAAATATGCCTACACTTGCCCTAGCAAACACACAGTGGTTCGGAGCAGCTCGACTATCTACTTGCCTGACGCACCTGGCTACAGCTAGTCCCGAAGGTAGCCGACCCTCCAGCTGATGCTCTGACAGAGAAGCTGTCCTTTCTCCCGCGGAGAATGTAACTCCAGTGTTTCCTAGCTCCCCTCGCGGGGTGTTGGGAAATCAAGTCCCAAGAGAGAGATACCAGACCTCCTTCATTCTAAAACCAAGGTACAGAGCTGATTAGACCCTAAGAGAAATCTTAGTTAGAATCTTGGCAAAAACAGACTAAACCATTGCTACACCTCACTCACTTCTTCCCTTGTACTAGACTTAGGTTAGGTACATTTGGGGTAGGCGTATTTTAGAAGCACCAGTTGAGTAATTTTAGCCTTTGTTATTTATGTATGTATTTATCTATGGTCTAGGAGCCATACAATGCTTTTGCAGTAATATTTTATAATACTCTTCTTACTGTACGCATTATACTTTGCAACCAGTATTACGATTGTAGCAGTTCATTTCTTTTGCATGAGAACCTTTTATTGAAAACACCCGTCTCCCTATTTCTCTGCTTCTCTGATGAGACGAAGCATGCATGATTGACTGAGTAAAATATCTATCTATTGTTTCCACGACTCTGAAAATCAGTTTTATTCTTGGGGAAACAAAGTTGTCATGTTTATTCGGTTGTTAGAAACGAATCCCTTATTGTGTATTCGAGAAAGTTTCTAGTGACCTCTGAGCTAGCTGGCACTCACAATTAAGTCTAATATATTCAATAGAGACCTAGTCGACCTAAGTTCTACGTCAAGTCTATAGGACATATTATTCCAATGCGCAAAGCCTATTGGGAATATAGGAACTACACTACAGAGGAGAATGTCGTGCTGATCCCCACCGCCATGCGGGCGGTCGCGGTCTGCCTGACATTCTAATAGGCCCCTTGGTCTGGTCTGGAGACAGCTTTAGCTTCTTTGCCATACCAGTGCTTAATTTGTGGCAGTGGTTTCCAGTGCTTAGCACCAGCACTTATTTCTCAGGCCAACTCACAAGGTGGCAACGTGTGTCACGCGATATCGGCTCACTGCTCACAGTCTCCCGGTGAAGAGTTGATACCACACGATAAATCTATGCCTGTTATCAGTGTTGCAAGACAGATTGGCTAATTTTCCGCACAAATGGGTGGCATTTCTCTCATTTGTGCAGGAAAAAGCTCCCTTGGTAAGCCACTGATTGGGGCTGGATTTGGTCCTGTGTGCCGCACAATGCATAAACTTTTTAAAATGTGATGCTGCGGCCTCCCACTATATCATGACTCATACACTGCCAGAAACTGCTTGGGTGGGTCCCCACACGCCCCAGCGAACATAACACGTCCATCATCAATCATATTAGCGGTAGTGTGTTACAATGACTGCTTACAAATAGATTATTAGCCCGTCCCTCCTTGGTGTTGAATCGCTGAGTGTCCCGAGTCTACCAATGTAGATCTGTGTCCCTGCTTTTCGCCTGCCCCAGCATACTGAACACAGGAGTGGCTCTAGGCTCATGGTGGCCCTGGGCAGGGATCTTAGGTAGGGGGCCCCGGAAGAGGGGGTCCAGGCGTGGCAGAGCGCGGAGGCCAGTGAAGAGGGGGGGGGTCAGGGTATTTGGAAGTGGAACAGAGCCAGAGGCCACCAAATCCCTGCCAGGGGCCGCCACACAAATATGTATCCATCCTCAGAGGATTATTATGTTAAGGATATATATTGACGTGGTGGCCACTGGGATTTGGTGGCCCTGTGCAGGTGCACAGCTTGCACATGCCTAAGGCCGCCCCTGCTGAACAACCACAGCGCTAGACAGAAGAAGCAAGCAGCGTGTCATGCAGCAGGCCAGCAGCAGGCCTTGGATCAATTAAAAGGCAGGCAGTAATAAATGATTTCATAACAATACATGCTAGTAGTGTGAAGTAAATGAAATGTGAGCTAAGCCGCTTTATAGTTCACCATTTCAGCACGACATCATGTGTGAGCTGACAGTGGGTCATGCAGTAAAATGAGGTACATATATTTGCATCGCTACAGGTGGTATCCTCATACAGCTAAATGGTTGGCTCACGAATAACTGACTCGAGCATGTTTTATAATGCGCAGGTTGGTCGAGAGTTGAGACCCACACTTGATGACAAAGGGCCTGCACTTCTGCTATTTCTTATTTCACTGAGTTCAGCCATGAAGAAAGTGCGCAAAGCTAAGCTGTCTTCATGGGTGCAGTATTATGCTGCAAGGCGGCAACAGAGTGTTCAGTCTCTTTCGTGAAGAGCTTGTATGATGTATTCCCGTCAAAAAGAAAATGAATCCTACCTGTCACCTTCACTATAATCCCGTCTTTCAGTTTCGGGGCAAAATAACAAAATGCTACCCTTTGATGTGAGAAAAAACATGCCTAGGCTGGATGGTGGCTGAATTGCAGTGAAAATCGAAAACCTGGGATCAATGGCGGCTTCCCTGCTTAGGCAATTTATATGATCCTAGGCTGATATTTTTTTAATTGGCTCTCCCTTTTATTCATTGGTAGAAACAAGGAGAGAGCTAAAGCTGAGGATGTCTATTTTCCTGAGATAGTCTCAGGTGTGTGTGTCTGTGTGTTCCATTCATACCTCGTAGGGCACACAGTAAAAGGAGGAATGTATATTTCGTATTGACCATGACACATACCACAGTCAAAGCAGGAGTCCCTCCACTATCCCCTTTTACTCAAGGGTGCCTATCACAGCCAATTAAGAGGAACCATATTATTAAAGCAGTGGCACACACCACTTTTCCACCTGCAGCTCTGTGGGGCACATCACCTACCACTATACTCAGCCTTAGGTCGTAGGATACATTAATTCGCAGCCATGTGCATTATGGATCTGCGTTGGAAATTTTAGGTGGTCATGTGGCTGCAATTGGATTTTACATGGTGGTTGTTAGTAATCATTTGGGCATGCTTGGGCACGAGGGCAGTGCTGGTGCTGTCAATTTGAAGATGTTAAGAGTGCGTATGATGACTGTGTACGCCTACTGCACCTGGACATTTGACGGACATGACTCAATATATTTTTGTTTTATTTTTTAAAGCAGGACCCAATATATATTAATTAATCTCCCTTGTCACATCATGGCTAAATCTTGAGATTTCATGCAGCACCCTATCTAGGAAGTGGTGGAATATTAAAACACACCATTATGTATGGTTTAGTATCTTTCCATCTTTTTATTTGTTGGATCTGGTCTTTTTTGTATGGTTATCCCCAAACCTTTTGCCTTATTCCTTCTCTTCACTCTGCTCTGTTTTTGTTGGCTTTAGGACTTTGGACACTTTACCACTGCTGCTCAGTGCTAAAGTGCATATGCTCTCTGTTAAAATTTTATTGGTGATTGGTTTATCCATGATTAGCCTCTTTGATTAACTGTTAAGTCCATAGTAAAGTGAACTATGTGTGCCCAGGGCATCTAACTTAAATGCTACTTGTACTAGTGGGCCTCCAGCATTGAGTGTGCTACCCACAAGAGTAGCCCTGCAAACGTCTAAGGCCTGCCACTGCAGTGTCTGAGTGCAGTTTTAAACTGCAATGTTGACCTGACAAGTGCACCCACTTGCCAAGTCCAAGCCTTCCTTTTTACTACATGTAAGGCACCCCTAAAGTAGGCCCAAGGTAGCCCCATGGGCAGGGTGCAGTGTATTTAAAAGGTAGAACATGTACTGGTGTATTTTACATGTCCAGATAGTGAAATACAGCTAATTTTGTTTTTCACTATTGCAAGGTCTATCTCTCCCATAGGTTATCATTGGTGCTGCCTTGTAACCTCTTACAAGTGTAATTTTTAATTGGGAAGAGTTAGAGATTTGGAGTTCCTGAACTCACAATTAAAAAATACATATTTTAGTGAAGTTGGTTTTTAAATTGCTTGTTTGTAAATGCAATTTTTAGAAAGTGGGCGTTTTCTTGCTTTACCATTCTGTGCCTCTGCCTGCCTGTGGAATCTGAGGGAGGGTTACAGTTGGACTGTTTGTGCATTCACTCTAGCCAGTCACACAAAGGGAGCTGAAGTGTGCCCTGCATACCCTGGTGGCCCATTATCAGGCTGATGGGTCTTCCTGAGCTAGATTGGTGGGAGGGGTTGTCACGGACACCCGAATAGGGCTATGCCTGTACTGGAACAAAACTGTCTACACCCCCCTGTAGTGTGTCTGGAGCCAGGACAGGGAAAGGCAGGGTCTTGTGTACTACAGAGAATTTCCTTTGAAGTTTGCCTACTTCAAAGGCAGAAACTGGTATAAGTACTGGAGCTGTCACACCATAACTTCAGAACACTTCTGGACTAAGAGGAGAATGTGCCAAGAAGAAGAACCAGAGAAGCTGTAGGAGGGGAACTGCCACTCTGGTTGTTGTTTTGTTGTGCTGGCTTACTGCTTGCTGCTTCTGTTTAGGGCAGTGAAAGGACTGGACTTTCGCTTTTGGTATCCTGCTTGCTATGGTTTTCAAAGGCTTAAGTGTGCTTGCCTCCTGTTAAGAATTCTCGGGGCCATCAAAGTGTTCCCCTGCAGCCCCATTACTCCTGGGCCATTAGACGGAGTTTTGCTGCAGAGAGAGAAGAAATCAACGCATCACCTGCCAAGTGGCTGAAAAATCGATGCAGTGCCTGTTTCGCCACTGCCGCATCGACCCTGCGCATCCGGATTTTCGGCGCATCGTACCTTTGTGTCAAGTTCTTCATCGATGCAGCCCAGCAGTAAGGAACCGAGGCAATGTGTCCGGAACCGACATACCATCTCCCCTGACAGTAAGGAACCAATGTGTCACCTCCCTTGAGAGTAAGGAACTGACACATCACCTCCCGGATGCACCAGTAAGGAACTGATACATCACCTCTCCTGGCAATAAGGAACTGACACATTACCTCCACTGGGCATAAGGAACTGACACATTGCTTTGCTTTTCCGGTGCCTCGCCTTTCATGCGCCTGTTTTCATGTTTGGTTTTGATGCATTCCAGGCACTTTGTGATAAAAGTGACATATCCATAGTTTCCTATGGACTGAAGTACTTTAAACCTTTAAAAATTATATCATTACTTGTGTATGTTGACTTTTTGTCGTTTTGGTTTGCTTGAGTCAGATAAATATTGGTTATTGTTCAAAACTGGTGTGGTGTCTATTTGCATTGTTTTCACTGTGTTACTGTGTGTGTTTGTAAAAGTGCTTTACACATTGCCTAAAAGATAAGCTTAACTGTTCGTGCTAAGCTACCAAGGAGGTGAGCAGGGGTTATCTTAGCTGCGTAATCCCCTTACCCTGACTAGAATAAAGTTCCCTACTTGGACACGGTGCTAGCCACTGCCAAACATTAACCTTGCGCTTATTATAGATATATTTCACATCGGAGATGCTACTTCCATTGGTGGCAATGGGGTCACTGGGTCACTGGTCAGGTGACATAATTCCCTATAATGTCAAAGGAGCAAGAACCATATGCTGTTACTTCTTAATGTCATTCCAGGGGGGGGGGGGTCAAATGGTGCATCATGAGACTGTCATGGCATGTGGCTCAAGTCATGCAAACAAATGATGGAATGAATGCTGAATAAATCATACATTAACCCCCAGTCAAGAGATCTGGGTTAAATCTATTGTTCTTTTGTACACCATGCCACCCCAGTTTAGACCCAGCCATATGCAAATCAGTCTTGATCCTGTGCCTCATGGGAACAGTCCAGACCGAACTGCCAAGCCAGATCCTCCCTAGACTGGAAACAAGCATCCTGGGACCGGTTTGTGGGTATTACCCTTCATCAGCCAGGCTAGCTTGAATCCAGTGGCACAGTGAGCAAGGAACCGACATCTGGGCCTACCCATCCCACTTATGGTGAAAAGTGCTACACAAACAAATGATGGGGAGAATGCTGAATAAATCATGCATTCACCCCAGTCAAGAGACAAGAGATCTGGGTTAAATCCATTGTTCTTTTGCTCACCATGCCACCCCAGTTTAGACCCAGCCATATGCAAATCAGTCTTGACCCTGTGCCCCATGGGAACAGTCCAGACCGAAGTTCCAAGCCAGGTCCTCCCTGGACCAGAAACATGCATCCTGGGACCGGTTTTTGGCCAGGCTAGCTTGAATCGAGTGGCACGGTGAGCAAGGGACCCGCGACTGGGCAAACCCAACCAATCCCACTTAGGGTGAAAAGTGCTACGCAAACAAACTGTTTTAATCTGTTTTATTCAGGGGAAAGACTGTGGTGCTGAATCTGCCTCTCCTAACGGGCCACGTATTTGTATTTTGCACACTGTACTTTGCACACTCAAAGATAAGCTTTTTTTTCCTACTCCCGCCCCGTACCACTGCGGCTGACGTGCCGATTGAGCGGTGGGCATTTCTGTTGTTCCCTGCCTCGCGCTATCGACATTTCCGGGTTCTGGTCTTTAAAAACCCATTCAATGATGGGCGTTCTGAAGGCGCGCCTAAGGCAAGCCCGTTTTCGCCCGTCCGCTCCTGGACGTCGCCAAGCGCCAGGCATGCTGCCGGTTCGGGGAGAGGTATAGTGCGGTACTCTGTGGATGACCTTCTTGAGATCAGGAAGGGGCTTAGCGCTTGTAGCTGCTTGCCCTGTAGCCACTATGAGGCCCCTTTCTGCTGCATTTCCTGTGGTTGTAATTCCTGGCCACTAGTCGCACACTCTTCCTCCCAGCCTAGCCACAGGCCCACCGTAAAACTATTGAGGATTAATTGCCGCTCATTAGTTCACCATCACCCTTTCTGTCATTTCTGTCTTTGCCTGTGGTTGTTACAGTTTAAAAACTTTAGTTTTAACCTGCCTGTGATTGGATATTTTATCACCTTTTTTGTCTTTTAAACTTGTGTTTTTTCCTGCCCATAATTGCTTCCATTTAACGTGTTGAATTGTGGGATTTGCAGTCCAAACTCTGTAATTTTTCCCTCTCATTGCTGATGAATTTCAGTTTTCCCTCCAAATTTCTCCTTTGCTCTGTGCTAAGACCTGTATGTTAAAACAGTGCACCCCCAGCCACCATTTTGTGTTCCCAAGCCAGTGAAACCAGTCCCCCTGCCTCCCCCCAGCAACAGGGATATTCAACATCTGTGAGCTGTTTAAACTGTGTTTACTAGGGACTGTGCACTTTGTTTTTTGGCCAGTAGAGGGAGTAAAGTTTTATTCAAACAGTATTGTTAGATTTCAAGTTAGTGAGGCCTTTACCTGCAGAAGTCCAAAGTGTGGATTGAGCTTGTCTGTCTGCTAGCAGAATCTGATCAGGAAAAGCAGCTCCCCAGCCCCCAGGCCAGCAGACCCAGGACTGGGGATTGGTTATTCAACTACCAGGCAACTCTGAGCCGTCCCCTCACACTACCCCAGGCCCCTTAAGCCCTTGCTGGGTGCACCCCAAATCATTATCATCCATCCTGTGAGTTGCAGCCTCCCTGTGCCCCAGATTGCAGTGAGCAGAGTCCAGGAAGTGGTAAGGAGGCAGACTAGTGCTGTCTCTTCCCCAAAACAAAAGTTTCTAAAAAAACGATTTTCCCTTTCTGTGATTTCTGTCTTTGCCTGTGGTTGTTACAGTTTAAAAGTTGTAGTTTTTAACCTGTCTGTGATTGGATATTATCACCTGTTTTGTGTTTTAAACTTGTGTTTTTTCCTGCCCATGATTGCTTCCATTTAACGAGTTGAATTGTGGGATTTGCAGTCCAAACTCAGTAGTTTTTCCCTCTCATTGCTGATGACTTTCAGTTTTCCCTCCCAATTTCTCCTTTGCTCTGTGCTAAGACCTGTATGTTAAAACAGTGCACCCCCAGCCACCATTTTGTGTTCACAAGCCAGTGAAACCAGCCCCCTGCCTCCTCCCCCCCAGCAATAGGGATATTCTACATCAGAGGGTGCTTCTGTGAGGTGTTTAAACTGTTTTTACTAGGGACTGTGCATTTTGTTTTTTGGCCAGTAGAGGGAGTAAAGTTATATTCAAACAGTATTGTTAGATTTCAAGTTAGTGAGGCCTTTACCTGCAGAAGTCCAAAGTGTGGATTGAGCCTGTCTGTTTCCTAGCAGATTCTGAACAGGGAAAGCAGCTTCCAACTCCCTGGCCATCAAACCTTGTCTGAGGTCGCTGGGACCTTATATGGTCTGATATTGTTTGGTACATGTGTACACTGATTGGTGGTTGTATCTGATGTTTCTATTGGATTAGCGTTAGTGTCCTATTTGGTTGGGTATTTGAGTGTTCTGATTGGTTTCTGGGTCTGTGATTCAATCAATGTAGGGTTGGGACTAGGGCTAGGGTTAGGATTTCTATTGCAAATAGGGACTAGGGTTTCCTGTGTTATTGGTTGTTGGGACTAGGGTGGGACTTGTGCTAGGGTTAGACTTTTGTTTCAGATCTGTTTTTATTTTTTAGGCAAAAGCACAAGACAAAGGTCTATTTGATACACAGTGTTAAGCCTACAACCCTATACCGTGCCGTCGGCGTAACTGGATGTTTCACTGGTGTCTTTAGGAATCAACATAGAGAGCAAGTTTGTACACAGCCTTTTGCCTACAACCCCTGAGGGGCCGGCCGCGTCACTTGGTGCATAATGTAATGCCATCTGGGCATGTGATAAAGCAAGACCCCTGAGATCTACTCCTATAGCGAACAGGCAACAGGCCCAAAATCAACAGTCAGCCCAAAAAGGCCCAATAACCTGAAGAGTAGTGGGGAGAGGAAAGGAGAAAGAAGAGGAAAAGAGAAGAAGAAAGTAGAAGGGGGAAGACAGTACAGCAAGGCTAGGAGTGGTGCGCGCGGGGGGGGATGGAAGGGGGTGATCCAGCGCCCCTATAGAAAATCTGTCTCAACAACACTACCCAACACCATGATACTCACCATTAATCATAGGTTCTCACAAGGCCCATAAATAACCGAGACAAATATTGGGCAACTGAATCATGTGACCTAATAAATCGGATCTATTCAGAAACTATTTACATATTATATACAACTGCAGTTTATCATCATCATTATTAAGAAAATATAACAGAAACATTTAATTAAGCCACTTAGGTAATGGATCAACTGATGGCAACTAGACTAAGATTAAACAAGACCAGCTTGTCATTTCACAATCTAATTTATTAATTTTTATTTTCAATCAAAGAGCATTTTTAGAATATTGAAATCTTTTATTAGCAATTTAGAAAGCATCATTTAATCAATTAAAGGCACATTTGACGGATCAATTTGCAAAGAATTAAAGCAGCAAAGGTCTCATTCCCTAAATTCTATTTCCCTGACTAAACTCATTAGAACCTAAAGGAAAAGTCATTAGTTCTGTTATCCTTACGTGAGTCAAAAGTCCAACAGCACTTCACGCCCTTCAGAAATCAGGAACGAGCCAGCAAAGCTCCTCCCAAGGGGTCAGGTTTTATACCTTTTCTTTATCTAAAACTAACTAAAAGAATACTTTTTCTCCAACATTCAGAATTTTCATTGGCTGACAGCCGTCAGTCCATGTGAAGTCATAACCCTTTTAATCCAACGTTGTGCCTTTCTAAAACGTCTTTGTCCTTTGTCTACAAGCGACATTAGCTTCCGAGGATTTTGCAACAACTTATTAAATAACAGTTCGCTGTTTCCTCAGCTTTGGCTGTTCTGCCACTTCCTGTCCTTGAAGTTATTCAACACAGAGCACATCTTGCACAGTTCCATTAATTTATTTATTGACGGACATCATTGTGGCAAACTTTTCAACGTTCTTTAGCTGTGCTCGGCTCATCACGACAGGATTCCAAACACCCTTTTAAAAGCTAGGCCTCAAGCCTCTCTTTCGAGAACTAGTATGCAAAGAAACACAAAACATTAATTAATTTGAGCAATGAAGACTATTCTATTACCCACCCCCTTGCTAAATATTAACCCGGTTAATTATGTTACTTAGCTTTAAGCACATGTATGCAGCATTATAAAGACCTTCTTCTTATAGGCCTCCAGGATTCTCCAAGAGCCTTTGCCACATAAAAGACACAACATAGACAAAAGCACATTTAAAATAAGCATATGCCATTAATTAAACAGCCGCAATTAATATTGACAAAACAAATAGACAAACTTAATTCATTATTTTTCAACGTACTTGCAAGTGCGACAAAGAGCACACATAATGTTAAACCCTTATTTCGTGTATGCATTTTAATCTAAGTTGATTAGTACATATTCGTGCATAAACTCATTAATATGATTAATTATTATGGAACAATAACTTTTCGAGTCAAAAACATAATTTATTTCTGAAACTCGCCTTATCAACTCCCTCATCTGGTGATTTCAAAATCAACAAACAATACCCAACATGTTATCAAAATTTTACTTTAGAAGACAGCATGTTTTGAACACTCTCTGTGTTAATATTCCTAAACTCCTGTCTCAGCAGTTTGTCTACAACTCTCATATTGTGCTCTTCAAAACTCTTCCAACTCTATCTCCTTCTCCTGCTCTTTCGTGAGCTTACAAATCCTTCTCTTTTCCCTCACATGCTTCTTTCTCTTGTGTATCATGCAACTAATTTTTAACAGAAGTGTCACTATGACTATGATTATTACAGGATAAAGTACTTTGCCAATGATTGAACTGCCAATCTCTCGGAACCAGTTTCCAATTGCTGCAAATCTTTTGCTCAAACGTTCTGAAAAATTGTCATCTTCCAGAGGTTCTATTTCAGAATGAAATTCAGTGATGTTTTTAATAAGCATTTCTATATTCTGGCTTTTGTCTGGGATATAAGTACAGCAATGCTGGACATGTAAAATCCCACAAACTCCTCCTTCTTTTGCTAGCAGAATGTCTAATGCAAGACGGTTCTGCATAACCATGCTTCCTGTGGCAACAAGTTCAGTGTTAACTAATTGGAAACCACTTGCGGTGTCTGTGGACAATCTATCTACAATTGTGGAGACTTTTCTGATTTTAATCGCATTCAGGGTTATTCCCACCATAGGAATTATTGCACCAAATATGTCACCCATGATTTCTGAAAAACTTTCCCTCCTGTACCTGTTCAGATGTTTGCCAATTTCAAATGAACCTTCTGCATTTCTGTCCACATGAAAATGTTTTGGAAAAACCAAACCAAGATAGCACATCCCATACCAATGGTCTAGGAGGCTAAAGTAAGCTTTGTTCCCACAAACAAAATAAATTCCAGGAAAAATTGGGTCTTTGCCACCTTTAAATCCCCAACCCCCTATGATACGATAAGTATCTTCACATTGACTTGCACCAACAAAAAAGTTATCATATAAGGTATTGTCTCTCCTAATACAGAATTTTCCACTAACAAGTTCATCTATGTGGATAGCAGCGTTTTCATTTCTACCATTAAGCTTTTCATCCTCTATCTGCCAAAACTTGGATTTAGTCTGTTTCAGCATCACATTTCTCTTGTAAATTGCCTTTCTCTCCTCAACCAAATTTAGAAAAGATTTTTCTTCAGCTCTCATTTTGCATGTTAAATTGTTTTTAAATGCATATTCATAGGTAAGTTCGTTAGTCACTAAAAAGAATTCCCTCATCTGTTTAGCAGGCCTTACTTTGTTCAAGCTATTTACAACTTTCAGGTTAGCAAAAATGTCATCATAATCTGAGTAATAGTACTCCAGACGACCTGTTTGATAGAACAAACTAGCTATAACACTGCATGTAATGCCATAAGTAAGGGGCAGCATGTTATATTTAACCCCCTCTGAAACAGAAGCAGTAAGCTTCACGCAGACGTAACAGTCCTTCACATCCATAACTTTTACATATTCTGACAATAATCTCAAGAAGGAATTAGTAGAAAAATCACCAATAGATCTATCTTGGTGGATCTCTGGTTTGTGCTCAATAACTCTATTAGTTTTGCCTGCTACATCATGAACAGCTTGTTTAGTTTCAGCTTTACTAGTCATGTTAGCTTTATCAATCCCAAAAGGAAAGATGACTGCCAAAATCAACCAAACCAAAATTATTAGGATCACACAAATAGAAGACATTTTACAGCATCTTCTAAAAATAGCACACCTTGAATTGTCAGTATTAGGCATCTTTTTTTTTTACTAGAAACAAAAATTTAAAACAAAAATATTTAAAACAAAAATTAAGAATACTTTTTATATACACCTCCCCTTTTTAAAATGTTTTTTTTTTAGAAACCCTCTAAAAGCTTTTCTTCGACCTTGCGTCTTACATCAATGTGTTTTTCCAGCTAACACAATTTATTCGACCTTGTGTCACCTAACACAATTTCTTCAGCCTTATGCCAAAAATAAACTCCAACCTTAAAAGAAAACGACTTTAATCATTGTCACTGGTTTCTTCTAAATCCTCCTGACTACTGCTACTGATTTCCACAACTGGTGGAATTATAATGTAAGTCCACTCAGGGGACTTGTACTTTTGGTTTGGCTTTAATGGTCTTTTTCCCCTACTGCTAATCACTTCAATTTTCATTCCTGCTTGATTTTTCTCAGAGTTACCCTTTTGACTTGATATCTCATTAACCTGCTCTTTTGACTTGTTCACCAATTTGAATTTTAAATTTTCTCTTGGCCAATTATCTCCTTTTCTTATGAGTTTCTTCTTTGGTTCAGTTTTGTTACATTCAGTTTTCCAAGTTTTTTTTCTGAATTTTCTTATTTGGGAATCTTCATCACTCTCATCTGAATCAGTCTCAGAAACTTCAAATTTATATCCAGGATCTTCTTTACTCAGCAGTTTCACTCCGTTAGGATCATCATCCTTATAGCTGGTACTCGGTAATTCGTCTTCTTCTTCTGGAATTACTTCCAACTTCCCAGTTTCAGAATTCTTGTTCCTGCTTTCAGAGCTTTCAATCTGCTTTTCAATACTCTCCTGATTTTGATTCTCTTTTGACTCAGATTCTTCTTCTGCTTCTTTTTCTAGCAGATCTTCATCATTTTCAGAATCTAGAATCACAATCTCTAGATCTTTTTTTTCAATGGCTGATCCACATCTGAATCTTCCAGATGTCGACCCTCTTGTCGATCTTCAGAATCTGGATTTTCTTCAGGTTCTCCTTCAGAATCTGAATCAGTTGTTGTGTCACTATCCTCATCAGGATTATCAGGAGGTAGTACACGAATGGTGTGACTCGCATGCACCCACCTTTTCAAACCTTTGCATTTAACTGCATTTGTTGTGACTAATATCAACTGTCTTGCTTTTTGCCACCTGGGTACTAAACAGTTTCTTCTCCGGTGTACTTTTGTTCTCACCCAGTCTCCTGGCAACAGATCATGAGCTTGCTCCTTTTATTTTGAAATCACATCAGTTCCCACCTGATGGAATACAGAAGTCACCACATCAGACAAGTTCTTGCAATATTCCATAATTGCACTTTCATTAATGCTGAGAACTTTTCCAACTGGTACAAATGCTTGTCTCATTACTCTGCCCATAAGAATGTCATGTGGACTTAAACCTGTCTTTTTATCTGGTGTACTCCTCAAAGACATTAGAACAAGTGGAAGTGCATCCGTCCACTTTATTCCCGTAGCCAGGCACATTTTGGCTATTCTGTTTTTTATTGTGCCATTAATTTGCTCAACAACTCCTGATGCTTCTGGTCTGTATGCACAGTGCAGCTTCTGCTTAATGTTCAAGGCTTCACAAATCATTTGTAACAATCTGTTTTCAAAATGTGTTCCACGATCACTTTCAACTGTAACCGGAAATCCATACCTAGGTATGATCTCTCTCAAAAGCAATTTTGCCACAGTAACTGAGTCATTGTGACGTGTTGGGAACGCTTCCACCCATCTTGAAAACAGACAGACAATCACAAGGACATACCTTAATCTATTGTGAGGTGGCATGTCAATAAAATCCATTTGCAACCTAGTAAAAGGACCACCCTCCCGTCCTATGGTTCCCATGCTCACAACTGTTTTCCTGTTTGGATTAATTTGTTGGCAGATCAAACATCTCTGGCAAAGTGACTCTGCAATAATCCTAAATTTGGGATTAAACCATGTTTGTCTAAACAACCTGATCATAGAGTCTCTTCCTAAATGTCCTGGACCATGGTACATCCGTGCCATATCAGCAATCATGCAATTTGGCATTACAGGTCTGTCATCCTTGTAAACCCAAACCTCATCTTCTTCCCGCTGCCTGAAACCTGCTTTTAGCCATGTGTCTTTTTCCTCATCATCTGCCTCATCTTGTAGATCTTTTACTCCTTGCCATGTCTCAACTACAGATATTAGCATGAGTGAGTTCAAAACATGATCATTGTCTTTTTCTTGATTAATTGAAAAATTGTTCTTCGCACAGTATCGTGCAATCTCATCTGCAAAGGAATTACCTTTAGTAATATAATCCTCGCCCTTTTTATGAGCTGCACATTTTACAACAGCAATTTTCTCTTATAACTGAATGCCATCAATCAATCTCTTGATCAATTTTGCATTCCTGATCGGTGTTCCCGCAGAAGTCAAATAACCTCTTTGAGACCAAAGCTGGCCATAGTCATGGACTACGCCATATCCATACTGACTATCAGTCACTATGGTAATCTTTTTTTCTTTTCCTCTTTCACATGCACAAATTAAAGCAATTAATTCCGCCACTTGAGCTGAACGAATTCCCTCAAGAGAGGAACCCTCGACTACTCCTGCAACTGTAAAGACAGAGTAAGCTGCTCTCAGAATGCCTTCATCTGTTCTTATGATTCAGAAAAGGGGGTGGTGATGAACAGAGTGTCTGAATTAAGCAGACCACTCTTACCCAGTCCAAAGATCAGGGCTTGATCCATCACCGTTTTTCAGCTCACTGCACCATCCCAGCTCAGAACTTGGCTATATGCAAATTAGTCTGACCCTGGCCCAGTGCATCATGGGAACAGGGCAGACCAAACTACCAAGCCAATTCTTATACTGGGAAGGAAACAAGCTACCGGGGACCGGTTTCTGGCATTTCAGCCGTCTTCGGCCCGGCTTGCTTGAATCCTGATGGTGCAATGAGCTAGGGACTCACATCTGAGTATACCCTTCCACGCTTATGGTGGACAAAAATGATTCAGAAAAGGGGGTGGTGATGAACAGAGTGTCTGAATTAAGCAGACCACTCTTACCCAGTCCAAAGATCAGGGCTTGATCCATCACCGTTTTTCAGCTCACTGCACCATCCCAGCTCAGAACTTGGCTATATGCAAATTAGTCTGACCCTGGCCCAGTGCATCATGGGAACAGGGCAGACCAAACTACCAAGCCAATTCTTATACTGGGAAGGAAACAAGCTACTGGGGACCGGTTTCTGGCATTTCAGCCGTCTTCGGCCCGGCTTGCTTGAATCCTGATGGTGCAATGAGCTAGGGACTCACATCTGAGTATACCCTTCCACGCTTATGGTGGACAAAAATGATTCAGAAAAGGGGGTGGTGATGAACAGAGTGTCTGAATTAAGCAGACCACTCTTACCCAGTCCAAAGATCAGGGCTTGATCCATCACCGTTTTTCAGCTCACTGCACCATCCCAGCTCAGAACTTGGCTATATGCAAATTAGTCTGACCCTGGCCCAGTGCATCATGGGAACAGGGCAGACCAAACTACCAAGCCAATTCTTATACTGGGAAGGAAACAAGCTACCGGGGACCGGTTTCTGGCATTTCAGCCTTCTTCGGCCCGGCTTGCTTGAATCCTGATGGTGCAATGAGCTAGGGACTCACATCTGAGTATACCCTTCCGCGCTTATGGTGGACAAAAATGATTCAGAAAAGGGGGTGGTGATGAACATAGTGTCCGAATTAAGCAGACCACTCTTACCCAGTCCAAAGATCAGGGCTTGATCCATCACCGTTTTTCAGCTCACTGCACCATCCCAGCTCAGAACTTGGCTATATGCAAATTAGTCTGACCCTGGCCCAGTGCATCATGGGAACAGGGCAGACCAAACTACCAAGCCAATTTTTATACTGGGAAGGAAACAAGCTACCGGGGACCGGTTTCTGGCATTTCAGCCGTCTTCGGCCCGGCTTGCTTGAATCCTGATGGTGCAATGAGCTAGGGACTCACATCTGAGTATACCCTTCCACGCTTATGGTGGACAAAAATGATTCAGAAAAGGGGGTGGTGATGAACAGAGTGTCTGAATTAAGCAGACCACTCTTACCCAGTCCAAAGATCAGGGCTTGATCCATCACCGTTTTTCAGCTCACTGCACCATCCCAGCTCAGAACTTGGCTATATGCAAATTAGTCTGACCCTGGCCCAGTGCATCATGGGAACAGGGCAGACCAAACTACCAAGCCAATTCTTATACTGGGAAGGAAACAAGCTACCGGGGACCGGTTTCTGGCATTTCAGCCGTCTTCGGCCCGGCTTGCTTGAATCCTGATGGTGCAATGAGCTAGGGACTCACATCTGAGTATACCCTTCCACGCTTATGGTGGACAAAAATGATTCAGAAAAGGGGGTGGTGATGAACAGAGTGTCTGAATTAAGCAGATCACTCTTACCCAGTCCAAAGATCAGGGCTTGATCCATCACCGTTTTTCAGCTCACTGCACCATCCCAGCTCAGAACTTGGCTATATGCAAATTAGTCTGACCCTGGCCCAGTGCATCATGGGAACAGGGCAGACCAAACTACCAAGCCAATTCTTATACTGGGAAGGAAACAAGCTACCGGGGACCGGTTTCTGGCATTTCAGCCGTCTTCGGCCCGGCTTGCTTGAATCCTGATGGTGCAATGAGCTAGGGACTCACATCTGATTATACCCTTCCACGCTTATGGTGGACAAAAATGATTCAGAAAAGGGGGTGGTGAAGAATTGGCTTGGTAGTTTAGTCTGCCCTGTTCCCATGATGCACTGGGCCAGGGACAGACTGATTTGCATATAGCCAGGTTCTGAGCTGGGATGGTGCAGTGAGATAAATACCGGGGATGGATCAAGCCCTGATCTTTGGACTGGGTAAGAGTGGTCTGCTTAAGTCAGACACTCTGTTCATCACCACCCCCTTTTCTGAATCGTTTTTGGCCACTATAGGTGTGGCAGGGTATACTCAGACATGAGTCCCTTTCTCACTGCACCATCAGGATTCAAGCAAGCCGGGCCGAAGACGGCTGAAATGCCAGAAACCGGTCCCCGGTAGCTTGTCTCCTTTCTGGTGAAGAATTGGCTTGGTAGTTTAGTCTGCCCTGTTCCCATGATGCACTGGGCCAGGGACAGACTGATTTGCATATAGCCAGGTTCTGAGCTGGGATGGTGCAGTGAGATAAATAACGGTGATGGATCAAGCCCTGATCTTTGGACTGGGTAAGAGTGGTCTGCTTAATTCAGACACTCTGTTCATCACCACCCCCTTTTCTGAATCGTTTTTGGCCACTATAGGTGTGGCAGGGCATACTCAGACATGAGTCCCTTTCTCACTGCACCATCAGGATTCAAGCAAGCCGGGCCGAAGACGGCTGAAATGCCCGAAACCGGTCTCTGGTAGCTTGTCTTCTTTCTGGTGAAGAATTGGCTTGGTAGTTTAGTCTGCCCTGTTCCCATGATGCACTGGGCCAGGGACAGACTGATTTGCATATAGCCAGGTTCTGAGCTGGGATGGTGCAGTGAGATAAATAACGGTGATGGATCAAGCCCTGATCTTTGGACTGGGTAAGAGTGGTCTGCTTAATTCAGACACTCTGTTCATCACCACCCCCTTTTCTGAATCGTTTTTGGCCACTATAGGTGTGGCAGGGTATACTCAGACATGAGTCCCTTTCTCACTGCACCATCAGGATTCAAGCAAGCCGGGCCGAAGACGGCTGAAATGCCAGAAACCGGTCCCCGGTAGCTTGTCTCCTTTCTGGTGAAGAATTGGCTTGGTAGTTTAGTCTGCCCTGTTCCCATGATGCACTGGGCCAGGGACAGACTGATTTGCATATAGCCAGGTTCTGAGCTGGGATGGTGCAGTGAGATAAATAACGGTGATGGATCAAGCCCTGATCTTTGGACTGGGTAAGAGTGGTCTGCTTAATTCAGACACTCTGTTCATCACCACCCCCTTTTCTGAATCGTTTTTGGCCACTATAGGCGTGGCAGGGTATACTCAGACATGAGTCCCTTTCTCACTGCACCACCAGGATTCAAGCAAGCCGGGCCGAAGACGGCTGAAATGCCAGAAACCGGTCCCCGGTAGCTTGTCTCCTTTCTGGTGAAGAATTGGCTTGGTAGTTTAGTCTGCCCTGTTCCCATGATGCACTGGGCCAGGGACAGACTGATTTGCATATAGCCAGGTTCTGAGCTGGGATGGTGCAGTGAGATAAATAACGGTGATGGATCAAGCCCTGATCTTTGGACTGGGTAAGAGTGGTCTGCTTAATTCAGACACTCTGTTCATCACCACCCCCTTTTCTGAATCGTTTTTGGCCACTATAGGTGTGGCAGGGTATACTCAGACATAAGTCCCTTTCTCACTGCACCATCAGGATTCAAGCAAGCCGGGCCGAAGACGGCTGAAATGCCAGAAACCGGTCCCCGGTAGCTTGTCTCCTTTCTGGTGAAGAATTGGCTTGGTAGTTTAGTCTGCCCTGTTCCCATGATGCACTGGGCCAGGGACAGACTGATTTGCATATAGCCAGGTTCTGAGCTGGGATGGTGCAGTGAGATAAATAACGGTGATGGATCAAGCCCTGATCTTTGGACTGGGTAAGAGTGGTCTGCTTAATTCAGACACTCTGTTCATCACCACCCCCTTTTCTGAATCGTTTTTGGCCACTATAGGTGTGGCAGGGTATACTCAGACATGAGTCCCTTTCTCACTGCACCATCAGGATTCAAGCAAGCCGGGCCGAAGACGGCTGAAATGCCAGAAACCGGTCCCCGGTAGCTTGTCTCCTTTCTGGTGAAGAATTGGCTGGGTAGTTTAGTCTGCCCTGTTCCCATGATGCACTGGGCCAGGGACAGACTGATTTGCATATAGCCAGGTTCTGAGCTGGGATGGTGCAGTGAGATAAATAACGGTGATGGATCAAGCCCTGATCTTTGGACTGGGTAAGAGTGGTCTGCTTAATTCAGACACTCTGTTCATCACCACCCCCTTTTCTGAATCGTTTTTGGCCACTATAGGTGTGGCAGGGTATACTCAGACATGAGTCCCTTTCTCACTGCACCATCAGGATTCAAGCAAGCCGGGCCGAAGACGGCTGAAATGCCAGAAACCGGTCCCCGGTAGCTTGTCTCCTTTCTGGTGAAGAATTGGCTTGGTAGTTTAGTCTGCCCTGTTCCCATGATACACTGGGCCAGGGACAGACTGATTTGCATATAGCCAGGTTCTGAGCTGGGATGGTGCAGTGAGATAAATAACGGTGATGGATCAAGCCCTGATCTTTGGACTGGGTAAGAGTGGTCTGCTTAATTCAGACACTCTGTTCATCACCACCCCCTTTTCTGAATCGTTTTTGGCCACTATAGGTGTGGCAGGGTATACTCAGACATGAGTCCCTTTCTCACTGCACCATCAGGATTCAAGCAAGCCGGGCCGAAGACGGCTGAAATGCCAGAAACCGGTCCCCGGTAGCTTGTCTCCTTTCTGGTGAAGAATTGGCTTGGTAGTTTAGTCTGCCCTGTTCCCATGATGCACTGGGCCAGGGACAGACTGATTTGCATATAGCCAGGTTCTGAGCTGGGATGGTGCAGAGAAGATAAATAACGGTGATGGATCAAGCCCTGATCTTTGGACTGGGTAAGAGTGGTCTGCTTAATTCAGACACTCTGTTCATCACCACCCCCTTTTCTGAATCGTTTTTGGCCACTATAGGTGTGGCAGGGTATACTCAGACATGAGTCCCTTTCTCACTGCACCATCAGGATTCAAGCAAGCCGGGCCGAAGACGGCTGAAATGCCAGAAACCGGTCCCCGGTAGCTTGTCTCCTTTCTGGTGAAGAATTGGCTTGGTAGTTTAGTCTGCCCTGTTCCCATGATGCACTGGGCCAGGGACAGACTGATTTGCATATAGCCAGGTTCTGAGCTGGGATGGTGCAGTGAGATAAATAACGGTGATGGATCAAGCTCTGATCTTTGGACTGGGTAAGAGTGGTCTGCTTAATTCAGACACTCTGTTCATCACTACCCCCTTTTCTGAATCGTTTTTGGCCACTATAGGTGTGGCAGGGTATACTCAGACATGAGTCCCTTTCTCACTGCACCATCAGGATTCAAGCAAGCCGGGCCGAAGACGGCTGAAATGCCAGAAACCGGTCCCCGGTAGCTTGTCTCCTTTCTGGTGAAGAATTGGCTTGGTAGTTTAGTCTGCCCTGTTCCCGTGATGCACTGGGCCAGGGACAGACTGATTTGCATATAGCCAGGTTCTGAGCTGGGATGGTGCAGTGAGATAAATAACGGTGATGGATCAAGCCCTGATCTTTGGACTGGGTAAGAGTGGTCTGCTTAATTCAGACACTCTGTTCATCACCACCCCCTTTTCTGAATCGTTTTTGGCCACTCTTGGTGTGGCAGGGTATACTCAGACATGAGTCCCTTTCTCACTGCACCATCAGGATTCAAGCAAGCCGGGCCGAAGACGGCTGAAATGCCAGAAACCGGTCCCCGGTAGCTTGTCTCCTTTCTGGTGAAGAATTGGCTTGGTAGTTTAGTCTGCCCTGTTCCCATGATGCACTGGGCCAGGGACAGACTGATTTGCATATAGCCAGGTTCTGAGCTGGGATGGTGCAGTGAGATAAATAACGGTGATGGATCAAGCCCTGATCTTTGGACTGGGTAAGAGTGGTCTGCTTAATTCAGACACTCTGTTCATCACCACCCCCTTTTCTGAATCGTTTTTGGCCACTATAGGTGTGGCAGGGTATACTCAGACATGAGTCCCTTTCTCACTGCACCATCAGGATTCAAGCAAGCCGGGCCGAAGACGGCTGAAATGCCAGAAACCGGTCCCCGGTAGCTTGTCTCCTTTCTGGTGAAGAATTGGCTTGGTAGTTTAGTCTGCGCTGTTCCCATGATGCACTGGGCCAGGGACAGACTGATTTGCATATAGCCAGGTTCTGAGCTGGGATGGTGCAGTGAGATAAATAACGGTGATGGATCAAGCCCTGATCTTTGGACTGGGTAAGAGTGGTCTGCTTAATTCAGACACTCTGTTCATCACCACCCCCTTTTCTGAATCGTTTTTGGCCACTATAGGTGTGGCAGGGTATACTCAGACATGAGTCCCTTTCTCACTGCACCATCAGGATTCAAGCAAGCCGGGCCGAAGACGGCTGAAATGCCAGAAACCGGTCCCCGGTAGCTTGTCTCCTTTCTGGTGAAGAATTGGCTTGGTAGTTTAGTCTGCCCTGTTCCCATGATGCACTGGGCCAGGGACAGACTGATTTGCATATAGCCAGGTTCTGAGCTGGGATGGTGCAGTGAGATAAATAACGGTGATGGATCAAGCCCTGATCTTTGGACTGGGTAAGAGTTGTCTGCTTAATTCAGACACTCTGTTCATCACCACCCCCTTTTCTGAATCGTTTTTGGCCACTATAGGTGTGGCAGGGTATACTCAGACATGAGTCCCTTTCTCACTGCACCATCAGGATTCAAGCAAGCCAGGCCGAAGACGGCTGAAATGCCAGAAACCGGTCCCCGGTAGCTTGTCTCCTTTCTGGTGAAGAATTGGCTTGGTAGTTTAGTCTGCCCTGTTCCCATGATGCTCTGGGCCAGGGACAGACTGATTTGCATATAGCCAGGTTCTGAGCTGGGATGGTGCAGTGAGATAAATAACGGTGATGGATCAAGCCCTGATCTTTGGACTGGGTAAGAGTGGTCTGCTTAATTCAGACACTCTGTTCATCACCACCCCCTTTTCTGAATCGTTTTTGGCCACTATAGCTGTGGCAGGGTATACTCAGACATGAGTCCCTTTCTCACTGCACCATCAGGATTCAAGCAAGCCGGGCCGAAGACGGCTGAAATGCCAGAAACCGGTCCCCGGTAGCTTGTCTCCTTTCTGGTGAAGAATTGGCTTGGTAGTTTAGTCTGCCCTGTTCCCATGATGCACTGGGCCAGGGACAGACTGATTTGCATATAGCCAGGTTCTGAGCTGGGATGGTGCAGTGAGATAAATAACGGTGATGGATCAAGCCCTGATCTTTGGACTGGGTAAGAGTGGTCTGCTTAATTCAGACACTCTGTTCATCACCACCCCCTTTTCTGAATCGTTCATCTGTTCTTAAGCAGGAGCCATCAACAAAGTAAACAAAGTCTGATTCAGGTAAGGGTACATCTTTTATGTCTTTCCTAGGTTTAGTGCAGTAATCCAAAACATCCAAGCACTCGTGGTCAACATCAGTCTCATTTTTGATTTCAGTAATAGCACCATCAGGCAATAATGTGGAAGGATTTAAATTCACACATCTTGCAATTGCGACATTATCTGATCCCAGAATAACTTTTTCATATTTGGTTAACCTGTTACTTGTTAGATGTTGAGTCTTGCTTCTGGTAAGGAGAATTTCAACCGAATGAGGTACATACACTTTTACAGGAAACCCCAATATGATTCCTTCACTCTGCTCAAGTCTTACACTTGTTGCAGCCACTGCTTTTAAGCAACCTGGCAATGCTTTGGCAACAGGATCAAGAACAGCTGAGAAATAAGCTATTGGCTTTCTCAGTTTACCATGTCTCTGAATCAGAACTGATAATGCACAACCTTCCCTTTCACTGCAGTACAGCTCAAATTCTTTCTCGTAGTCTGGCATCCCTAATGTTGAAGCTTCACACAAACTCTTTTTTAACTGCTCAAAAGCCCCTTTGTTAGGGTAATCGGGTCTTTTATGTCTGCTTTTGTCAGTCTCTGCAGTGGTTTTGCAATTACTGAAAATCCACTAATCCATTGACGACAATAACCTACCATTCCTAGAAACATTCTGACTTGTCTCTGTGTTTTTGGAGGTTGTATTGCTCGAATCATTTTTATTCTCTCAATTGTCACTTGTCTGATTCCCTTTGCAATTCTGTGACCAAGATATTTTACTTCTTGTTTGCAAAACTGTAATTTTGCAGGTGACACTTTATGTCCCTCGTCTGCTAAACGATTCAAAAGCGTGATGGTGTCTGTTACACAATTTTCTCGTGTTTTTGCAGCCACTAAAAGATCATCAATGTACTGGACCAATGTTCATTTTCCAGGTAAATCTAGATCTTCCAAAGATTTCTTTAACAACTGATTAAAAATAGATGGACTCTCAGTATACCCTTGAGGGATACGACACCATGCTAAGATGCGATCTTTGAATCTGAACGCAAAGATTTGTTGGCTCTCTGGATGCAGTGGAACTGTAAAGAAAGCATTACACAGGTCTATCACCGTGTACCATTCTGCATCATGCGGAATCTGATATAGAATTACCGCTGGGTTTGGTACAACTGGGCAACATTGAACAACTATTTGATTAACCTTTCTCAGATCCTGAACTATTCTGTAAGTTCCGTTTGGCTTTTTTTTCTTTTTTTAAAAATCTCTTTATTAACAGATAATTGATCCACTTTGATATACAAAGGTTCAAGCAGATAAACGTTGGAGAACATATGCGATAGGACATGCAAAGTAAACAACCGTGCAAAGGGACCATTGACATCAGAAATGGTGTATCACATTCTTATTTTTTTCCTGTTTTGTAGAACAACCCAATGCATGAAAGGAGCAGTGTAACGATACAAATAATAAAACAAACAAAATCTATGTGGAGACTTCCACGAGAGAGAGAGTATGACAAGCAGCATATCAAGCATAAAAAGATACTGTCGATGTTCAGGGTAGGGCAAACATATCACATCCTGAGCCAAGTCTGCTCATGCAGAACACTTACGTAAGGAACTGGAACTAAATAGAGGAACACAGCGCATACCAGAACCCGCCACCATGTGTCAAGTCAGTTAAGTTCCGTTTGGCTTTTTGACTGGACTGCTTTCAATTTCTTTTAAAACACCTTGTTTTATGAATTTCTCAATCACAGGAATGACACCTTAAATAGTTTCAGCTTTCATTTTAAACTGAGGAATATTTGGGAAATCTACTCCTTGTTTTACAGTAATTTGCACTGGGTCTACATGTTTCATTAAACTCATTTCATCTCCAGTTAAATCCCACATTTTTGCATTAACTGTCTCTTTTAGTTCGTCAGGTAAATTATTTTTATCAAAAGCAGGAAATAGTTTATTTTCTTCTTCAACCATTAGCATTGTTAGCTTGTACAGACCATCTTCTTCTAATGTTTGCAGCTCAATACCATCCGGTGAGCAATATATTTTGCAATTCATCTTGCACAAAATGTCCCTCCCTAACAGGTTTACAGGACTGCTGTTACAGACTACACATCTGTGTTTATCTTTAAAACTACCAATTTCAACTTTAACTGGTTCTGTTAAATCTGTTTTAATGTGTTGATTTGCTACACCAACTACTTGGATGGACTCACCAGAGAGAGGAATGTTTTCTATTTCCACTGATCTCACAGTAGAACGGGTAGCACCAGTGTCCACAAGGAAAGTGATTTCTACATCATTCACTTTACCATTAACAAATGGACCGGACTGATCTACCTCAAGAGTGGCTCCAAGCACACACTCTTCCTCCTCACTCAGGCACCGTCATGAGTAATCCTCTGAATCACTTCCTTCATTTTCTTTTAACCAAAATTGTTGAGAAACATTTGATACATTCACTCTTGGCGATCTATTTACCTGTTCACCTCTGCAGAATCCTTTGCCCATTCACACAATTTGGAAGTGGCGGTTGTGGAATCTGGCTCTGCTGATTCACTAACTGTTGCTGTAGCTGTTGCTGCTGACTTATTTCATTTAACTGTCGCTGTAGCTGTTGCTGCTGATTTATCTCACTCTGCATCTGTGGATTTAATGATGTATTTTTAAAATTTCTGGGCGGATTCTTACACTCACGCTTCCAGTGTCCAATTTCACCGCAATTAAAACATGGGAGCTTTTGATTGAGCTCTTCAATATTTACATTAAATTTTGGCTTATTGAAATTTCCTTTAAATTTGCCTTGATTCTGGTGATCATTTATATTTTCTAAGGTCGCTATTTGCTGTTCAGCTACCTTCACCTGTGCCCACATTGCTTTTTCCTTAAGCTTCTTTTGTTTGGCATCTATCTCATCACTGCAGTATTTTGCCTTTCTCAGAATGTCGTCAACTGTTAATGATTACCATCTGACAATTCCATTTCTAATCATTTCACCAATTTCAGGTCTCAAGCCATAAACAAACCTGTATATGAAGTGGCTCATGTCTCTCTCACTTCATTTTTCATAGCCACTGTATTGTTTAAATACCAGCAGTAATCTTTCATAAAAAGAATGTACTGACTCTTTTGGTTCTTGATTTGTTCTATCAATTTTAACCCAATCTACTTCTTTCGGGGCAATTTTGTTTTTTAACCACACGATTACTTTGTCATATAAATCCATGACATCTGCTGAAGGAGCACCTGTTATTTTATTTCGAGCTGGTTCTTCTTTGGGCCAACTTACAGAAATTTTACATTCTGTCCATAGATCTGATGGGACACAGAATTCATCAAGATCAATCCACAGAACTTTCGAAACCTTAATGAATCTGTCTACCTGTCGATACAATTCTACTGGCTTTTCTCTCAGCCGAGGAAAATCATTCGTAAACAGTAAAATGTCCTGTCTTGTCCAAGGGACATGAACATATCCTCCGCCAGCTATTTCTCTCATTGGAAACTCATTTGCAACTTCCCCTCTTTTTCTCTTTTCTTCTTCTCTTTTCTTTGTCCATTTCACTCTCCATTTACTTAATTCACCTAATCTTTTTAGAAACACAATTAATTCCTTTACATGAGTTATCCTACCTGTGGTGTTTACATTTTCAATATCTTTTTCAGAAAAACCCACTCTGTAATGCTTTTGCAATTGTTTCTGTCTAGACAAATCTATTTCTAGTTCAGCAGCCACTTCCTCTAATTGATCATACTTGTTTTTTGTTTTCCATTGTATGCTTTTGCATATAAACAGTAATTCATCATCCTGATACTGCTTTAAATTGTCAGTTCCAACTGTGCCAATAATTAATTCTTCCAAATCTGCTTTCAATTTTGCAACATCAAGTTGTTTAAATTCAGGGATTTTTGGGGTTTGTGGAGTCTGTGTTAAATCTGTTTTATTCATGCTCTTTTCAGGAGAACCAGAATCAGATCCTGCAACAGATGGTGTCTGATCATTTGACAAACTTTGATTAAAAGTTAAATCTGGCATTGTTTTTTCTCGATGTATTTCTGCCAACTCTGAATAAAATTTTTCAGCTACTTTCTGAATTTCCGCATTTAATGGAACGGTCAGAGCTGAGTGTCTATTTTCTCTTTGGTCAAAAACCGGTACAACAGGACCAATTGGTACTGGTACTGTTACTGCTTCCATCCCTTTAGTTAATTCCTGTATTAATTCCTCTTTTGCTCTTAAATATTCCGAAATTTCTGGTATATTCCCAAGTCTCTCCGTTCTTTTTACATTTCTCGGGAATTCATTTCTCTGTTCTGGAATCTCAGAATAATTTCTGTTTACTCTTGGAGTACTAGAATTACTTCTTGTCCCTACTCTTTCAGGTAATCTTAAAAATCTAGGTGAATTTTCATCAAATTCTCTGGGAGGTGCACTTGGAGAGGCTCCTGAAGAAACTCTCGGGGTAGACTGTGAATCTGCTTGATAGGGTGGGGGTTACGTTTTGTAGAATAAATTTCTTCTAAAACTGCATCATCTAATTCTTCATCAATATTATTTTTCTTTCGGGTAATCTTTTGACCTGATGTTTCAGTAATCATCACTCTTACTGGGTACAAACCATCACACATGTCGGCTTTTCTCCAACGACGTACTTTATCTTCATGAGTTTCCCTATTAATGTCTAATTTTGGGCCTCTTGTTTTACCTCTGGTTTCTCGTTCAAGTTCGATCATTTCAACCTCCCATCCAACTAAAGCCTCAAATTGCGTAGGTCTAGGCTTTGGCACAAGAGCCATCATTTTTTCTCTCAAGTTTTTCAAAACCTTACTGTTAAATGACCAATCTTCCGGCCACGCTAATACACCATCATCTTTGGTGTATTGCATCCAATTTTCAAACCAAAGGACAGTATGATAACCATATTCACCTTCCATATATGCTGCGGGTGTTTTGTACTTATGAAGTAATTTTCCACCACGCGTTTCAATTTTCTTGTCAGGGCTGAATACATTTTTCAATTTCTGAAACCATGTAGGCTTCCTTTCCACCTTTCCGTACCAATAACTCATGTTTTAAAACTATTCCGCTTAATTTGGAAAAGATCGTAAGTATTTCTTGTCGTTCCGCTACTCTAGCCAATCCGTGCGCGAAACTCACCAACAAGCCAATCTGGTTAAGCCACGTCACCACCTTGCTCAACCAATAGAAGTACTGTTTTCAGAAAGGACCAATCAGCTATCAGCTCGTTTTGGTCACGTGAACCAACCAGTGCGTTTGCTGTGACGTATGGTAGCCAATCACAGCGCAAACCTTGTGACGTATACTGCCGCTGCAGCTTCGCTGTCTCCGCTTCGTAAACTCACCCCTCCTTTACAAAATATTTTCACAGCGCCATATTAACAATTCTATTCAATTAGTACCTACAGAAAAACAAACCATTTGCCTGTTTCACTAAATGAAGTAAAAGTTTTTCTCAATCATTCAAGTATTCTTTCTCGTGAAATAGATGACGCTATACTCACAAAATCATTTATACACATTCAAACAGAAAACCCTAACCATGTATACGTGAAATCTTTGGTAGGACTTTAACCTGCCAATAGAAAAATCCTCAATCGCCAGTAAGAATAGACGACGCTTCCTTACCCTTCACTCAAGCTTGGATAAATCCTATTACTCTTTTCACAACGAGTTTTAAAACAGGCTCCTAGTCCCTATATTCAAAGCTACGATTTCATAGGCAATCCTCACGATACATTTTACCTAACACACCTAAAATCCCTAAACTTGTGCTGTACGTCCACAACACTAGTGATATGCCAATACCACTATTTTGAAACAGAACAAATGCACTGTGTAACTTCACCTGTTACACTACTCTTTTGCCAGCAACCAGGAATTTTCACACTGCTGGAAAAAACCTTTCGACTACATGTAACAAGAAAACAAACTTAACATGAATAAACAAGACCAGCTTGTCATTTCAAAATCTAATTTATTAATTTTTATTTTCAATCAAAGAGCATTTTTAGAATATTGAAATCTTTGTATTAGCAATTTAGAAAGCATCATTTAATCAATTAAAGGCACATTTGACGGATCAATTTGCAAAGAATTAAAGCAGCAAAGGTCTCATTCCCTAAATTCTATTTCCCTGACTAAACTCATTAGAACCTAAAGGAAAAGTCATTAGTTCTGTTCCTTACGTGAGTCAAAAGTCCAACAGCACTTCACGCCTTCAGAAATCAGGAACGAGCCAGTAAAGCTCCTCCCAAGGGGTCAGGTTTTATACCTTTTCTCTATCTAAAACTAACTAAAAGAATACTTTTTCTCCAACATTCAGCATTTTCATTGGCTGACAGCCGTCAGTCCATGTGAAGTCATAACCCTTTTAATCCAACGTTGTACCTTTCTAAAACGTCTTTGTCCTTTGTCCACAAGCGACATTGGCTTCTGAGGATTTTGCAACAACTTATTAAATAACAGTTCGCTGTTTCCTCAGCTTTGGCTGTTCTGCTGCTTCCTGTCCTTGAAGTTATTCAACACAGAGCACATCTTGCACAGTTCCATTAATTTATTTATTGACGGACATCATTGTGGCAAACTTTTCCACGTTCTTTAGCTGTGCTCGGCTCATCACAACAGGATTCCAAACACCCTTTTAAAAGCTAGGCCTCAAGCCTCTCTTTCGAGAACTAGTTTGAGTTTGAGTTTTAAATTATTTTTAAAGAGCGCGTACACCTGGCGGTTTCATGGCGCTACAGTATACCGAGTCCTTAAGAAACAGAACGGGGAGTGACAAGGGGAAGCTTATTGAGAGAAAGCTTTAGAAAATAGAAAGGTTTTTAACCCCTTTCTGAAGAGAGAGTATTGGGGAGAGCATCTAAGATGGGGTGGGAGAGAGTTCCAGAGAGTGGGTGCCAGTGTGGAAAATTTAGAGCCCCCCCATTTTTTCAGGCGAAAGCGGGAAACTATCAAAAGATGTTGAGAAGAGGAGCGGAGTTCCCTGGCGAGGGCATAAGCATTGATCGCTGAAGAGATGAAAGCAGGAGCGGAGCCTTGCTGAGCCTGGAAAGTGAGGCAACCCACCTTAAACTGGGAGCGCTCACAAATGGGGAGCCACTGCAAGGATTTTAGGAGGGGGGTAACGTGATTGGATTTGGACAGATTGTGAACCAAGCGGGCGGCTTGGTTCTGTACAGGCTGTAGTCGTCGTATACTGTAGGCTGGCATGCCGTGGTATAGGGCATTGCCATAGTCCAATCGAGAGACTACCATAGCTAGTACAATTAGTTTTAGGGCAGTGAAGGAGAAGAAGAGGGAGACCTTGCGAATAGTGCGGAGAGAGAGAAAAGAAGAAGAAACCACCGAGCTCACCTGGGAGTGCAAAGTGAGTTGCTCGTTAAGTTTGATACCAAGCGTTTTGAGAGAGGAGGAAGGGGATGGAGGGGGCCCAAGGGAGGAGGGCCAAAAAAGGGGGGACCAGGGACTGGAACAACCACCTGTCAAAACCAGCTCTGTTTTATCTGGGTTTAGTTTCAGGTGGTAAAGTATGCTAGTATGCAAAGAAACACAAAACATTAATTAATTTGAGCAATGAAGATTATTCTGTTACCCACCCCCTTGCTAAATATTAACCCTGTTAATTATGTTACCTAGCTTTAAGCACATGTATGCAGCATTATAAAGACCTTCTTCTTATAGGCCTCCAGGATTCTCCACAAGCCTTTGCCACATAAAAGACACGACATAGACAAAAGCATATTTAAAATAAGCACATGCCATTAATTAAACAGCCACAATTAATATTGACAAAACAAATAGACAAAGTTAATTCATTATTTTTCAACGTACTTGCAAGTGCGACAAAGAGCACACATAATGTTAAACCCTTATGTTGTGTATGCATTTTAATCTAAGTTGATTAGTACATATTCGTGCATAAACTCATTAATATGATTAATTATTATGGAAGTTTAACTTCACGAGTCAAAAACATAATTTATTTCTGAAACTCGCTTCATCAGGGGCAAAAGGGAAGGAGGTCTGGTCCAGCACCAATGCTGACAGGGTCCCAATGCACGGGGGCGACTACGGGAGCAATATACCAGGATCAGGTGGAGCAATAGCATCCTCAAAGAGGCGCAGCGTCCTGAGCTTGGTAGGCATGTGGCGTGCATGTTCAATAGCACAGAGATATTTAACCAGAGGTTGGCAGACAGCCTTAAAACGTGTGTTGCGTGCTTGCAGTCGCGTTGTGAAGAGCTCCATTGTGATGACATGCCATAAACGCACAAACCAGGCTGGGACTGGGGGCGCCTCATTTTTTTTCCAGTACAGGGCTATAAGCTGTTTGGTCGCTCCTAGCATATGGAGTGCCAGAGTCCAGTTGCTCCGGGTGAGAGCCTTCAGGTTAGCAGGTTTGATATCTAGTAGGATTGTGCTCGTGGCCTCAGGCAGAGGGAACCCCAATACCCCCTTAATGTGGCTAAGGACCTCTTTCCAGAATAGGGTCAACGATGAACACGCCCACCAAGCATGTATAAAGTCCCCAGATGCAGACTGGCACCTCCAACACAGAGGAGAAGATGTAGGAAACATCATGTGGAGACACTGGGGCGTGTAGTACCATTGAGTCATGAGTTTATAGGCATTTTCCTGCCATAGTCAACACCACTACGAGGGCGCAATATCCGTGTCGGACGTCGACTGCCATTGGTGTTGATACGGGTGAGAGGGGGGTGCCTTTGGATGCTGCAGAATCTGATAGATCCGAGATATCAACCCCATTGACCCATCAAAATAGCGGACCAGCCGTTCGAAGGGGGTGAAGGTGCGTGTAGCCGCCAGGTACATCCCTCTCTCGGACACCCAGTGCCGCAGCAGGGAATATTGCAATCTCGCTTCCAATGGGATGTGAAACTCCTCCCTACATTGGGCAAAGGTCTTGAGTGTGCCCCCCTCATATAGATCACAAATCACCCTGCAGTCCCCTTGTGTTCTTTGGCAAAGGCACGCATGCGATGTGCCGGCGGGAAGAATGGATTCTCCTCCCGCGGGGTATGCGGTTAGGGAAATGTTGTGAGGCCTCTGCGCTCGGCTACTTTCTCCCATATCTCCAAAACCATTCTTGTGGGTACCGCTATGTAGGCACTCCTAGAGCGTGCCGCCCGATGAAGCCATACAAGATCCCAAATGGTTCGCCCAGTCACTGCCCGATCCATATGCAACCACCCCTTCTCACTCTCCGTCACCCCCCACTCCACCACAAAACAAAGGTGTGAGGCCCAGTAGTAATCCACGAGGTTGGGGCAGGCCAGCCCCCCCTATCTTGTGGCGTCATAAGGAGCTTTTGAGAGAACTGAGGGCGCTTCCCACCCCAGATAAAGGTCATGAGGTCGCGTAAGAGGTGTTGTATATAATGTAGCGGGATAGGTGTGGGGAGGCATTGAAATAGATATAGAATTTTAGGGAGGATCGACATCTTGATGGTGTTGATTCTGTCCAGCCATGATAACACCAGGGGATTCCACCTCCGTAAATCTTCAAGGACCGCCGTCCGACATTCCCGCCAGTTTACTTGTGTCCATGTGTCCAAAGAGGGAGTCAACTGGAGGCCATGATAGCGAATGTTTTGGGAGGCCCATTGATACGGCACAAGTTTCTCCAGGAGGGGAATCTCCACCTTCGGAATGGTGAGATTGAGGGCCCAGGATTTGTCATGGTTAATCTTAAGGCCTGAGGCCCACTCAAAAAGGCACAGCGTTGAGTGCAGTGCCAAGAGGGACACCTGGGGATGCGTTAGAGTGAGTATAAGATCATCTGCAAACAGCGCCACCTTGTTCTCACGTCCTCCAAGGGGGTACCATGGATATCAGGTGCCTGATGGGTCATCTCCGCTAGGGATTCCACTACAAGAGCAAACAACCAGGGTGAGAGGGGACACCCCTGCCTCGTACCCCTATGGATGGAGAACTGCGCCGTGAGTTGCCCATTAACCCGGATCCTGGCCTGCGGGGCGCGATATGGTGCCATGACTCTAGTGATCATATTCTGACCTAGCCCAATCTTTTGCAAAACCGCCCGAAGAAAGGTCCAATTCACCCCATCGAATGCCTTCTCTGCATCTAGTGACAGGAGGCAGGCCAGTATCTTCCAGTGGTGTGCTTTCCCCACTAGGTGCGCGAGTTTACGCACATTGTCTGCCCCCTGCTGATTGTGGATGAAGCCGACCTTGTCCGGCTCTATGAGTCCCGGCATGTGGGGATCTAGGTATTTTGCTAGCAGTTTAGTGTAAATTTTTCGGTCAGTATTAAACACGGCTATGGGGAGGTAAGACGCACATAGCGTGGGATCATTTTTGGGCTTCGGGATCAGCGCTATCTCCGCCATAGCCATGTCGAATGACGGTCCTTCTGTATCAGTGAAAGAATTGTACAGTCTCAAAAGGTGGGGCCGAAGCCGTGACTGGAACATGCGATAGAAGGACAGGGATAGGCCATCTGGCCGCGGTGTCTTCCCAAGAGGGAGATCGCTCACGGCTGCTGTCACCTCATCTTCAGTGATAGGCCCCTCCAGGGTCCTTGCATAATGAGGGTGTATCGGGGTCCCCGTATATCTACTCAAAACGTCTGCCACCATGTCCGGGGATGGTGTCTCCGCCTTATACAATGCAGTATAGTAGGCCCAAAACGCCTCGCACTTGTCCCTCTCCGAGGTAACCCTCGTCCCACCTGACAGCTGAACATTGGCTATATGAGTCTTGGCTGCATGCGCCCTTAGTCGCCTCACCAGCAGCCTGCCCACCTTATCCCCCCCCTCGAAATACCCCTGTTCCAATGCCAGCAAAGATTTTTCTGCCCTGTTGGTATGCAAGAGCCGAAGCTGCCCTCTAAGGTTGGCAAGCCGCCGCCTAGACGCCAGTGAAGTGTGTTCCTGATCCCGTTGCTCGGCTCGCATTATGTCCTTCGCCAGGCTATCCTGTAGAGACTGAGCCTCACGCGTCTGTGCAATCGAGGGGGTGGTAATGTGACCCTGAATCGTGGCCTTGAAAGGATCCCACACCACGGGGAAGGGCGTCTTCGGGAGATCATTACTAGCAAAGTAAGAGTCAATGGCAGCCCAAATACTTTCTACGTCGGCTGCATCCCGGAGAATACTCGGCGGCAGGCACCACCTCACATCTTGGGCGGGGCGAGCGGCCAGGTCCTGCAGGAGCAGCTCCACATGGGCATGGTCAGAAAGCGATATATCAGATACGGAGGCTCCAAGCATGTCTCGTATCAGAGCATGTGAAATAAATAAATAATCAATACAGGAGTATGAGCGGTGAACATGGGCATAGAACGAGTAATCCTCAGCCTCGGGTAGTGGTAACGCCATGTATCCAACAGCCCCCAGGCTGTTATAAGCACGCGTAATGCTGAGGACATGGCCCCTGTTCCACTGAGCGAGGTTTCACTACGAACTGCTTCCGGGTCCCAAACTAAATTAAAATCCCCCCCCAGTATCTGCAAGGGGTCACCTTGCTCCCTCAGGAGTGTCCGGAGGTATCCGTCCTGCATCTGGTTGGGTGCATATACATTACACAGAGTGAAAAGGCGCCTGCCAATCCCCACATTTACTTTAAGAAAGCGCCCATCCCTGCTCCTAAAGGTTTAGCTTCCCCCTGCCTGATGCCATTTCTGCACAATATTGCCACACCCGCCCTTTTGGTATCTGCTGCGGTCCAAAATTGGGGGGGGTATTTAGGGTGCGCCATGCGCCTCATATCAGTTTGTAAAAGATGAGTTTCCTGTAAAAATATGATGTCGGGGCTCTGCTGGAAGAGATAACGCCACGTTTGCCTCCGTTTATTGGGGGAGTTTAGGCCCTTGACGTTAAGTGTTAAGACCTTTTGTCGCATTTTCTGTTTGGCCTGCGAGGCAGAACACCCATCCATGGGAGGTGAACGTTGGTGGCGATGGACAGTGGTCCAAGATGGCTTGGCTGGGATCCGCTCCTGGCGCCGCGGCGGGAAGGGCTCGTCGGCGGCGACGACTGCAATCGAAGCAGCTGTGCCGCCTCCGTGTAGGACCGTATCACTCTTCGCTTGGCCTCCTATTGGAAAATGAGGTCGAAAGGGTGGCCCCATTGGTAGGAGATGCCCATGGTCCGCAGCTTCTCGGTCACTGGCTTGAAGGCCCGGCGTCTTCACAAGGTGTAGGGCGCCAAGTCTTGGAAGATCTGTATCTTGTGCCCCTCGTAGCTAAGATCCGGCTTGTCCCACTCCGCCCTTAAGATGGCCTCCTTCTCAGTAAAAAAGTGGACCCTTGTCAAGATGTCTGGGAGGAGCCACGGCCTCCCTGCGGGCCTGGAGACCCGGTGGGCTCGATCCAAAGCCGGCGGAGAAGCATCTTCGTCCTCCCAGACCTCATGGGGGAGTTGCGCCACATAGGTCAAGATGTCCTTCCCCTCTGCACCAAGAGGAACCCCCTGGATGCGGAGGTTATTTCGGCGTCTCCGGTTCTCCAAATCCTCCTGCTTTACTTGCAGCTCATTTTGCTCCTCTAACGCTGCCAGGCGTTTCTACAATTGCTCCTGGTCTTCCGTGCGGGCGTCCACTGTCTTCTCCAGCCCATCTACCCGATCTCCCAGATCAGTAACCTCTTTTCGGAGTTCCTGCATGCAGGATTGATCCTCAGAGCATAGGGAGCCAATTTCCATCTTGAGTTCTAACATAAAAGAGGTCATGAATGCCTGGTTCACCGGCGTCGAGTCTCCAGCGGCTTGCGGTGTCCCCTCAGTGAGAGCTGACGCCCCCGCCTTGCCCCACATCGCCACATCAGAGTTGTCCCTGGGAGCTGCAGCCAGGTCAACCTTGCCCCCTCTGGAATGCGACATCGCCTGCTCCGGAGCGTTTCGTTAACAGCTAGGCAGCGTGTTCACTGTAAGCCCGGTGCAGTGTACCTAGAGAGGCCCACCTCCCAATCCCCGCCGCTGCGATTCCTGTCTGGCAATGTCCAATATTTCAACAGAGGTATAGAATGGGTATGTGCCGCCTTCCAACACCCAACCCGTCAGAGCGCGAGTGCCGCCACGCTAAATGCCACTACCTGCCCACCCTCTCCACAACTGGGCCTATGGGCAGAGTGCTGCAGATGCTGAGAGGCCCACCGCCCCGAGTCAGTAAAGTCGGGTGACCGCTTCTGGGTTGCCCGGCCCTCTAAAACAAACTACACATACCACTCTTATCCCCCCTGCAACAGGTAATCTAAAAGCTCCCAAGAGCCAAGGAACACATTCCAACCAGTCAGTGCACCGCACTACCCAGCCGTGCCTCGTTATCTCTCCCCCGCCTCGGTAGATTTGCCCTGGTCTTCCCCCCTCCACCCTAAGCAATGTAGTGCATCTCCTAGGCCCAGTCAGTGCCGGAACAAGCTGCCCAGTGTCCCCAGTCCGCCTCGCTCAGCATCCCCAAAATGGCATCCATGCACTCCATGTGCGATGTGTCCCCTCCCCTGACGTACGGGGGCAAAGGCACCGCAGGTAGCACAGGTCCCCAAGGTGCAGCAGCGCGCAAAAGCCAATGTCCAATGTCCTAGGGCCACTCGGCGGAGCTAGGGTTAGACTTTTAATTGGAAGTAGCGATGAGGGCTTCTGATGTGATCGGTTGCTGGACTGGTTGTGGGACTAAGAGTAGGGATAGGCTTTCTATTGGAAGTAGGGACAAGGGCTTCCTGTGCCATTGGTTGCTTAGATTTATGGTGCGACTACTGGTAGGGCTATGGCCTCTATTGTACGTAGAGATTAGGGTTTTTGAACTGATTGGGTGCTTGGACTAGGGCTAAGATTGGCTATAAGGTCCTGGTCTCCTATTGGTTCTAGATTTTTAGGGCTAGTGTTTTGATTGGATAGTGTAAGGGGTAGAGTTCCCATTGGCTGAAGGGGTCACCTGATAACTAGGGCCATAAAAGGCCAAGCTTAGAGCGTCTCAGCCCGGGCGTCGAGGCTAAGGGCGGAGAGGACAAGGGCAGTTGCCTGTTTGAGCCTGTTTAAGGCGGAGAGGACAAGGGCAGTTGCTTGTTTGAGCCTGTTCGAGACTGACCAGGGCCAGGGCCAGAAATGCTGCCCAATATATACCTCCATTATGCATCTATATACTTTCAATGTACTTATGGATCTATATACTTATCACTTTCTTCTAATTTAGCATTTCCAATGCACTTCCCTATTTCTTAGGCCAATACTTTATTCATTATATCCTCTACAGCCACTCTATCATTTAACCCCAAACCCCATACCACTACTATGATACCCAAAAAACACTTTCAAGACTTTCTCCTACTCTAACCCTCCTTGCATCATCTTACACCTCTTTTACTATACCGATTCCCCAAAACAAACCTTTCTAAACTCTTCCCTCTTTTCTACCCCTCCCCAACCCTTCTCAATCCAAATAACTGACTAACAAATCCACCACTAAAATCACATTCATGTTTCACCATACTAATTCAACACTAATCCTGATGGGTTCCAGAGTAGCGTGCTACTAGCGCTTCAAAACCCCATCAGGGTAGCAAGCGCTATATAAATACAAGCCTCTTTCCCTTCAGTATCCCGCCACCTACCCTTCTCTACCCAAATAACTGAATAACATATCCACTACTCAAATTTACTTCATATTTTACTATACTAATTTTCAACACTAATCCTTTATGAGTTCCGGGGTGGCGTGCTACTCGCCAGAAAAGTGCTTCAACATCCATTAGGGGTAACAAGTGCTATATGAATGCAAGCCTTTCTTACCCCTTTTATCCCTCTGCTATCCTTCTCACTCCAAATAACTGACTAATAACCACCACTGAAATTACTTTCATATTTCACTATATTAATTTACCACTAATCCTTTATGGGCTTCCTGAATAGGAATTTTCAACACCCCATCAGGGATAATAAGCGCTATATAAATACAAACCTTTGTTTTCCTCCTCTATCCTTCTGCTATCATTCCAAATCCAAATAACTGACTAACCCATCCACCACTTAAAATGTACTTGCATGTTTCAATATACTAATTCAACACTAATCCTCTATGGGTCCCGGACTAGCGTGCTACCCACCAAAAAAGTGCTTTGACGCCTCGTCAGGGCTAGTAAGTGCTATATAAATGCAATTACAATACAAAAAAATACAATATCTATGACCTGCTTCAGAATTATTCCCCTGATGTCTTCTTTTTAACTGAGATGTGGTTAACCGAGGATACAGTGGTAGAACCTGGTCTGGCTCTTCCTCTAGAATACAGTATTCTGACGCTTAACAGAGGCTCTAGGAGGGGGGTCATAGTGATAATTTTTAAATCCGGCTACATATGCTCATTGGCTAAGGTGCTGTGGTCGGATGTCAATGCGGATATTTTTGGATTTCGTTCCATGCCAGCTACACTATGTCTGGGTTATTAATCTACCGCCCACCAGGGCCTTCTAAGGAGTTCAGAGCCACTCTCATTGAAGCTGTAAGTCCCTTACCGATGAGAGCTGCCAACTTCAGTGTAATTGTTGACCTGATTCTACACCTTGATAGTTTTCAGGACACAGAAGTCACCAATTTCCTGGATGATCTTGTGGCATGCCAGCTGAGTCAATGGGTCTAGGGCTCCACGCACTATGTAGGCCACCTACTAGACCCGGTCTTTTCAAATCTGTCTTTCCTTACGGTTCACGTTTAGTTAATAGCTAGGCAGCGTGTTCACTATAAGCCAGGTGCAGTGTACCTAGAGAGGCCCACCTCCCAATCCCCGCTGCTGCGATTGCTTTCTGGCAATGTCCAAGATTTCAACAGAGGTATAGAATGCGTAAGGGCTGCCTCCCAACTCCCAACCCATCAGGGCGCGAGTGCCGCCTCGTTAAAGGCCACTACCTGCCCACCCTCTACACAACTGGGCCTATGGGCAGAGTGCTGCAGATGCTGGGAGGCCCACCGCCCTGAGTCAGTAAAGTCGGGTGACCGCTTCTGGGTTGCCCGGCCCTCTAAAACAAGCTACACATACCACTCTTACCCCCCCCCCCCCCTGCAACAGGTAATCTAAAAGCTCCCAAGAGCCAAGGAACACATTCCAACCAGTCAGTGCACCGCACTACCCAGCCGCGCCTCATTATCTCTCCCCAGCCTCGGTGGATTTACCCTGGTCTTCCCCCTTCCACCCTAAGCAATGTAGTGCATCTCCTCGGCCCCATCAGTGCCGGAACAAGCTGCTCAGTGTCCCCAGTCCGCCTCGCTCAGCATCCCCAAAATGGCTCCATGCACTCCATGTGCGATGTGTCCCCTCCCCTGACGTCCGGGGGCAAAGGCACCGCAGGTAGCACAGGTCCCCAAGGTGCAGCAGCGCGCAAAAGCCAATGTCCTAGGGCCACTCGGCGGAGCTAGGGTTAGACTTTTAATTGGAAGTAGCGATGAGGGCTTCTGGTGTGATTGGTTGCTGGACTGGTTGTGTGACTAAGTGTAGGGTTAGGCTTTCTATTGGAAGTAGGGACAAGGGCTTCCTGTGCCATTGGTTGCTTGGACTTAGGGTGCGACTACTGGTAGGGCTAGGGCCTCTATTGTACGTAGAGATTAGGGTTTTTGAACTGATTGTGTACTTGGACTAGGGCTAAGGTTTGCTATAAGGTACTGGTCTCCTATTGGTTCTAGATTTTTAGGGCTAGTGTTGTGATTGGATAGTGTTAGGGCTAGGGTTCCCATTGGCTGATGGGGTCACCTGATTACTAGGGCTATAAAAGGCCAGGCTTAGGGCGTCTCTGCCCGGGGGTCGAGGCTAAGGGCGGAGAGGACAAGGGCATTTGCCTGTTTGAGCCTGTTAAAAGCGGAGAGGACAAGGGCAGTTGCCTGTGTGAGCCTGTTAAGGGCGGAGAGGACAAGGGCAGTTGCCTGTTTGAGCCTGTTCGAGACTGATCAGGGTCAGGGTCAGAAATGCTGCCCAATATACATACCTCCATTATGCATCTATATACTTTCAATGTACTTATGGATCTATATATTTATCACTTTCTTCTAATTTAGCATTTCCAATGCACTTCCCTATTTATTAGGCCGATACTTCGTTCATTATATCCTCTACAGCCACTCTATCATTTAACCCCAAACCCCATACCACTACTATGATCCCCAAAAAACACTTTCTAGACTTTCTCCTACTCTAACCCTCCTTGCATCATCTTACACCTCTTTTACTATACCGATTCCCCAAAACAAACCTTTCTAAACTCTTCCCTCTTTTCTACCCCTCCCCAACCCTTCTCAATCCAAATAACTGACTAACAAATCCACCATTAAAATTACATTCATGTTTCACCATACGAATTCAACACTAATCCTGATGGGTTCCAGAGTTAGCGTGGTACTAGCGCTTCAAAACCCCATCAGGGGTAGCAAGCGCTATATAAATACAAGCCTCTTTCCCTTCAGTATCCCGCCACCTACCCTTCTCTACCGAAATAACTGAATAACATATCCACTACTCAAATTTACTTCATATTTTACTATACTAATTTTCAACACTAATCCTTTTTGAGTTCCGGGGTGGCGTGCTACTCGCCAGAAAAGCACTTCAACATCCATCAGGGGTAACAAGTGCTATATGAATGCAAAACTTTCTTCCCCTTTTTATCCCTCCGCTATCCTTCTCACTCCAAATAACTGACTAATAACCACCACTGAAATTACTTTCATATTTCACCATATTAATTTACCACTAATTCTTTATAGGCTCCCTGAATAGGATGTTTCAACACCCCATCAGGGGTAATAAGCGCTAAATAAATACAAACCTTTTATTTCCTCCTCTATCCTTCTGCTATCATTCCAAATACAAATAACTGACTAACCTATCCACCCCTTAAAATGTACTTGCATGTTTCAATATACAAATTCAACACTAATCCTCTATGGGTCCCAGAGTAGCGTGCTACCCACCAAAAAAGCGCTTTGACGCCTCGTCAGGGCTAGTAAGCGCTATATAAATGCAATTACAATACAAAAAAATACAATATCTATGACCTGCTTCAGAATGATTCCCCTGATGTCCTCTTTTTAACTGAGATGTGGTTAACCGAGGATACAGTGGTAGAACCTGGTCTGGCTCTTCCCCTGGGATACATTATTCTGACGCTTAACAGAGGCTCTAGAGGGGTGGCATAGTGATCATTTTTAAATCCGGCTACATATGCTCATTGGCTAAGGTCCTGTGGTCGGATGTGAATGCGGATATTTTTGGATTTCGTTCCATGCCAGCCACACTATGTCTGGGTTATTAATCTACCGCCCACCAGGACCTTCTAAGGAGTTTAGAACCACTCTCATTGAAGCTGTAAGTCCCTTAGCGATGAGAGCTGCCAACTTCAGTGTAATTGTTGACCTGATTCTACACCTTGATAGTTTTCATGACACAGAAGTCACCAATTTCCTGGATGATCTTGTGGCATGCCAGCTGAGCGAATGGGTCTAGGACTCCACGCACTATGTAGGCCACCTACTAGACCCGGTCTTTTCAAATCTGTCTTTCTCTAAGGTTCACGCTCATCACCGGTATGGTGGTCTGATCATTTTTTTATATCTATGACATTGACAGACGTTGAGTCGGTTAAGAGGGCTCCCGAAAAGTTCTCTTTAAGGTCCCCATGCCATAAACCTGACATTGCTCAATTCCATGAGCTTCTTTCTACCACCAAGTTTAATACGCCACTCGATTCTGTGTTGGCTGACAGAGCATTTTTGGGCTGGATATCTTACAGTTTGGATTCCCTAGTCCCCGCTAGATGGTCTAAATGTCATAGCACTAAATCAAACGCATGGTACAATGATAGGTTAGCCTCCCTGAGTAAAGGCTGTAAAAGTTGGAACGTGCATGGAGAAGAGATTATGACCCTACTGTAAAGGGATATTACCAACTAGCCATTAAGAAACATCATAGGGCGATCCAGTCTGAGCAGGCCGCACACTATTCAGATGTGATCAGAAAAAGTAGTAGCCCTTCTAAAAGTATCTTCTCTTTAGTAAAAGCTCCTAAAACCTTGACAGATAATGCAACACTCTCAGTATCATCAGATGCCTAATGTGAGGCCATTTCCTCCTTCTTTTCTAGCTGACAGGACTTTCCAGGCTGCAGTTCCCCCCTTTGCTTCCAAGATCCATACCATCAAATATGGGGTACCACAGGGCTCAGCTTTGAGCCCGACACTGTCCAATCTATGTGTACAACTTCTGGCAAAAAGCAGAGGACTCACAGCAGTGTCCTATGCGGATGACACACAGTTGGTAGTGGCACTCTCGGATGACTCTGGGCAGGACGCATGTAAGTTCCAGAGGGATTTGGAGATCCTCTCTGAGTGGATGACTACCAACTGTCTTCAACTCAACGCCAGAGGTACTGCTAGTTCGGGAAGGACACCGAGCTGTGGTGTGAGTGCTGGTGGCCTGCTATGCTGAGCTGTGCACCCGTCCCGAACCAGGTGGTAAAAAATCTGGGTGTGTGGGTAGATTCTGGTCTTAGCTTTCAGACGTAAACAAAGAAAGTAGCAGGAACATGCTTTGGCATTTTACAGGGGCTCAAACCAGTGCTAAGGTTCTTTGACCCATCCATGAGGCAATTGATTGTTCAGGCTTCCATTCCGTCTAGACTGGATTATGCCAATTCACTCTACTTGGGTGCCAATAAGGTGGAAATGACAAGACTGTAAAGGGTCCAGAACGCTGCGGCTAGAACCCTGTTCGGTCTGCCCAGGACGTGCCCTACTTCTAGTGCTATCCCTCGGCTCCATTGGTTGCCTGTGGCTAAACGCATAGAGTTCAAGATTCTCTGCATGTCCTTTAAAATTTTAAATATCTCCTCTCCAGATATCTTGGCCAATCTACTTACATTTTACACCCCCTCCAGTCAACTTCGGTTTATGGGCCAGCATCTGGCAGCTATTTCCCGGGCGAGGTGGGCGCTCCTTTCGTGTATTGGCAGCCAAACTTTGGAATATGCTCCCCATCGCCATTCGCAGTATGAAAAATTACCTGGCTTTCCGTAAGGCTATAAAAACGCACCACTTTCCTCCACTGTAGGCGGCTTCTGTTCTGCAGTTTTCGGCTTCAGTGCTGGGACACCCCTTTGCCGGGCAGATATGCGCTATATAAAACCTCATAACATACCATGGACGGAATGCTGAAAAAATCATACATTTACCACCAGTCAAGAGATCTGGGTTAAATCCATTGTTCTTTTTGCTCACCATGCCACCCCAGCTCAAGTCAGACAGAGCTCGAAAGTCATGAGCCTGAGACTTTGCACCACATCAGCAATGAGACAGCACCCCTGGGCCCTTCTGGTTTAAAATATACAGCACTCAGACAGAGCATCACTCCTTTCCTCAAATCGGTACATAGAGTACTGGAATATTTCACGTGTGTCTTTCAGCGCAATAGTCATTTTAGCCAATTTATTCCAAAATTGTGCTTTAAATGCCATTTTTTATTTCATTTTTTCAAACTTTTCTGGGAGGTGGAGAGAATCCCCTATGAAAACCTTACTTGAGGAAGGCTCCCTTGCTGAAATTCAGTTTGGGTATTACATCTTGTTTTTAGCAGTGCCAGTTGAGCATGTGTGTGGAGCCAATAGTATACGTGAGTGGAGCCAGTGGAGGAAATGGTTGGAGCTGGGGAAGTGGGTGTGGCCTCCCCCAAAAAATTGACCACCTTCACTTAATATTTTACAAATTAAGCACTGTGCCCTATTCATGTAATGAAAACGCTTCTTAAACTATTATGTACATGAACACATAGGGGACTTTAGGTCAACCCTCTGTCATTTGCCTTTTGCTTCCGCTCACTACTGCATACAACAAGGAGAAACTTAACTGTGAGTAATGGCATTTTGCTTGATTCCATGAGCATATCAGTCCACAAAGAAGTGCCCTTCAGTGCTATGGATGGTGGGGCAATACTTTACTTTGTCTATGTATGTTTTCTTTCCATTCAAAATCCTTTTTATATTTTTAGTCATTGTTGTGAGTGTTAAACAATGCCCTCAGATTACAATTATTCATAGCAAATATAAACTTTTCTTTCCGCCAATAAGAATGATATTTCCAATAATTAGAACATCTCAAGTTTTGGTTGAACCTTTACAATGTGTATTAAAATAATTCTGTGAATCACAGCAATTACTGACAAAGAGATTCTCCCATGCTCTGGTATTGGAGACAAGCTTTGCCAGAAAAGAGCCAAATAAATACCCCAATACACACAGTTTATACCATTGATCACATGACTGAATTCTCATAAAGATTACTGGCAGTTGCCTAGCTAAGCTCAAGAGATATATCAGACAGCTGTCTCGAGTAACAAAAATGTAAATAGTTTTGGCTGATCAAGCTGGTTTGCGAAGATCCATGGTCTTGGAGAAGCGCACATCTACTAGTAGGCAACATTAAACTGAACAAAAGATAACCCGGGTGATGTAAGCAAGCCTCAGCTAGGCCTACCAATGCAAGGGGTTCTCCCTTCTCTGCATAGAGTCCTTAGACCATAGGAAGAAGTTGGGACGGAAACTGGAAAATACAAAAGCAAAGTTTATTAAACCTTTAAAGGTGGTACTACAGTCCACAAAACACCCTTCAGTATTGTATAGAGTAGCACACCGAACTAAAGCACATGGCCCCTTTTATACACAATGAGGGGGCTCAAAAGAAGGTGGTACAAAATACAAGAGCAGTTTTATGTACATATAAGGACATATTGGAAAGCGCAATCGATGATTGGGCGGAGTTAACAGTCTTCAGAAACTAGTAAACAGATTCCTATCTGGAACTAATTAGTAACAGCTTCAGACCATACTGGGCATGTCTGGGCATGCTAGAAGTGGGGAATGCTAAATATAGCCTGTTGCCAGGCAGATTCCAGGCGCAGTTAACAAGGAGGTAGGACAAAGCACATGATGAGCACATGGCAATGTATAGCATACAAAATGGCCGCTACGAATACAAAACGGAGTCGGTTCATTTAATACGATAATGGTCAAATATAGCATGTCTTCTGCTAATGCTTAACCTAATCGCCGTTGAGTTACAACACGGGTGTTGTAGGTTACTATTATGATACAATAAAACAAACAGTGCATTTTAATGTCACAAATACTAAAAAAGAAACATTTTGATACATTTTCTAAGACCACCTGCCTGCTAAGAAGCACCCACACCATTCAATTAAAGAATATATAATGATTAAACAGTTTTTTACTTGCAACAGATTTATTGTAAGTATATGGCCACTGTTTCTCAACTGTGGCATGTTATTTCTTTTTTTTTTGTGGTATATGATTATAATTGATGGTATATAATTATACAAAAGTAAAATAAATACCCATCGCACCAGATTGTAAAGGCTAGATATATTGGGCCAGATTAACAGAACTAATTTAAGACAAAATCCTAAACTTACTACCATTTTTGTATTCACAGAAGGCACTTACTCATTTGTGTATTCACAGAAGGCACTTACCTAACTTTAGGACTCCTAAATACCTTCTGTGAATACCGAAAGTCTTAAAGTTAAGATTTTTCTCAGTTTAGGAGTAGTAAAGTTAGGACTCATAACTTTAGGACTCCTAAATACCTTCTGTGAATACCGAAAGTCTTAAAGTTAATATTTTTCTCAGTTTAGGAGTAGTAAAGTTAGGACTCATAACTTTAGGACTCCTAAATGCCTTCGGGGAATACGGAAAGTCTTAAAGTTAGGATTTTTCTCAGTCAGTTTAGGAGTAGTAAAGTTAGGACTCATAACTTTAGTACTCCTAAATGACTTCTGTGAATACCGAAATGAGTAAGTGCCGTCTGTGAATACCAAAATGCGTAAGTGCCTTCTGTGAATACCAAAATGGTAGTAAGTTTAGGATTTTATCTTGTTAGTTCTGTGAATCAGGCCCCTTGTCTCTATTTTATGCTAATCCCACTCAATAATGTCAAAAGGATTAAGGGCCACATGTACAACCACTTCATTTTGCGAGTTTCTAAGTGTGACGTTTGGCAGCTGTCAATTAGGAAGTTGCAAAATGTGATGTACTAATGTGTATGAGACACATTAAGCGATTCCTTACCGGGGTCATCAATATTCTTGAGGAAGGTTGAATTTGCGACCCATTTGTAATCGCTATAAACACAGGGATGGTAGCCTGCCGGGGACAGCAGACTATAATGTCTGTGTTTGCTTTTAAATAAAGCAAATTTTTTTTTAAATGCAGCCCGTTTCTCTTAAAGGAAAATGGGATACAATTCAAAAAGAAAAATAAAACATGTCAGTTTCATTTTTTAAGAATAGGTAGTGGTTCCTGGGACAACTTCCTGCTCTTAAAAAAGTTTTCACAACCATTCACAAAGGGAAATGGGTCCCCTAGAGATCCATTCCCGTTTGCGACTGGCTTACCACCTTCTTGAACTGCAAAAGTTTTGCGACCGCATTTCGGTCGCAAAACATTCATACATCTCCCTCTGACTTACTAGGAAGGGAGGTCCTTGACACACATCTTCCTAATACTGACTCATAAACCATATTTTACGAGTTGGTAATAGGTTACGAGTCGCAAAATTGGGTTAGTACATGTCAAAAGACTATTTAGCGGTCGCAAATGGCTCGGTTCTCCTTTTGCGACCGCTAAAACCTTTTGTACATGTTGCCCTAAATATTCCTATTTTATAACCTGTTATGTGTTCTTACTTAAACCTGATCTCTAAGTTTGCTCTTTAGAAATGTTTCTTACGCTTATGTAAACATATGCTACAGGAGGGTCATAGACTATTGAATCTAATGCTAACAGCTATTGTTATAGTCATTGCGTTCTACTTTATATAGTTGAAATTAATCATTTAATGCTTTTTGTGCTTCTTAGAACCTACAGAACAGGAGAGATGTCTTGTCTAACGTCAGTCCGTATTGTTCCTATCATTTCATATTAATCCTTACTCTGTTTTTCAGTTTTTCTTACTCTTACATTCATATTATTCACTACCTTTGAATTCCACCTACACTTAGACAATGCACCTTTGACTGACAGTTTATCATTGTATAAATCAGCTGCTTGGATTGTATTTTGTTTGTAAAAAAAAAGCATCAAGTACATTGTAGAATAAAACTACAACATATATAATAAAAAATGATAAATAAATTCCATGTTTCGATTACAAGACCCATTTACATTAGATCCGTTGATTTGTTCAGAGAACTATGCAGAGATGCAGTACCCAGAGGAGGGAGGAGGTGGGTGGCTGAAACATCACTAGGCATCAAAACTGCCGAATGCACGACTGAAAGTACATATTTAACTAACTTAGGAAGTTAGTTTTCCCCTTTGATGCGTGTGCCCTTTTGCCACCATTAGTCAAAAGCAGCTGCTGTCATGACTTCATCACTTCCCAGCAATATCCTGAAGTGCTTTTAGGATGCATTACAGAAGGTCTGCATTTATACTGGCGAACATCATAGGACGTGCAGGAAATGATAACTAGGCCAACGCGTGATCATGCAGGCCATGAACATCTTTCATCAACTACCCGATGCTACATTTATATTCACTAAATACATCTTCTATCTACATTGTCATGCAATGCTCTGTAGAACTCCAAGCCTGACTCTACAGATCCAATTATCTTATAGCTACATTTTGTTGGTGAGACTTAGATTTAAAAACCAGTAAATACTGGCTGTATATGCAGCTTGGTTTACAATGTAGCAGTATTTATGTAGAATGGTGGGAGATGCATTACAGACAGCAATTAAAAACAGAAGGAAAATGAGTGTTACAATGGAAATACTGCCAACTTTACCTATGCCACAAAAATATCTGGGATTAATATTGTCAGCAGATCTAAATGCTTTGGGTGTAAAGCTAGTGGTCATGCTGAAAAAGGAGGATTTACTGTATCCATAGTATAATCTGCCTTCTGACCCTCTTAATAACAATGGGCCCGATTCACAGAATGAATTTAAGACTCAATCCTAAACTTACTACTATTTTGGTATTCACAGAATGCACTTACTACTTTTGGCATTCACAGAATGAACTTACTACTTTTGGTATTCACAGAAGTTAGGATTTTGTCTTAAGTTTGTCTTAAGACAAATTTAAGACAGACTTAAGACAAACTTAAGACAAAATCCTAACTTCTGTGAATACCAAAAGTAGTAAGTTCATTCTGTAAATGCCAAAAGTAGTAAGTGCATTCTGTGAATACCAAAATAGTAGTAAGTTTAGGATTGAGTCTTAAGTTCATTCTGTGAATCGGGCCCCTTCTCTTTAGTTCCTCATAACTCAGGCACTTCACTTTGCTCTAAGAGCATGTTGTGAGATTTAGGATATGTGTGACGTGCAGGGGGGCAGTGCGATATAGAGATGGTGTCATCTGCGACGTCCTATTCTATGTCCATTCCTGCATCAGGCTGTTCTAGCTTCCATATTCTTTGGAGCAGTGCCCGAGTCTGAGATGAATGTCTGTTAAATATGCTGCATTCAACATTTACCTCAGACACCTGCCATAGGACTATGCTGTTGCTGAAGCTGGTTTGGCTGCCGGGGCAGCCCAGACCATGAGCTGCCTCAGCACAGTTCACTTCCACTTGGGGCGGCTGACTGTAATTTGCCACTACACATAACACATCCCACTTGTGATTTTCTGTTCTTATAGCTTTTAGGCCCTCATTACATGTAGCCCTTTCTATTCTGTTCCGTGTGCAAACTCCTGTTTGTATAGGAATCGGAATTACAATTTTTGTGGTAGTTACCTTCATGCATTTTCATTTTCCTGAAGTACATTTTCGCAGGTGAAATCTGGTGAATTTTACCTGGGGAAAGGCCAGGTAAATACATGTACATGCGAATTTTGCTGCACAAAGCACCAACATCTAAATGTTATGCCTCATTTTAAAGGGCACAACTTGTAATTGGAGATAATATAACATCTTTTAAATTCCTATCACCGAGGTATAGGATTAAAAAGGTGTGATAATAATCACCTTCCTAGCCATGGTATTGAGGGAATTAGTGTAGAAACCCAAAGCGCCTCAGCCAGGATCATATTAGACATCCCGCGCAACGAACACATCTCTGCAATAAGAGGATCACTTTCCGACTGCTAACCCACGCACACAAATCACTCTACGACATCGGACCAGAATGCCTCAACTCACGACTGTCCTTCTACACCCCCCCCCCCGCCTACTACGCTCTTCCAGCCAAGCCCTCGCCACTGTACCTCGCATCAACAAGACCACCATGGGAGGCAGATCCTTCTCATACCTGGCTGCTAAAACATGGAACTCACTCCCCACTTACCTTCGCCTTACCCAGAACCACCTAGCATTCAGAAAGCAACTTAAAACGTGGATATTTGACAAGTAATCCTCCTCCCCTCCTTAAGCGCCTTGAGACCCTCTGGGTATGTAGTGCGCTATATAAATTCTTTGACTTGACTTGACTTGACCTGAATATGCATACTGTTGTGGTTAGCTGTGGAGTGGACATTTGATAGTGGCACACCTATTAACTGGTCCAGGCACTTCCAACGAGTAGCATGTGAGCTACCAGTAGCTCTCCACACGCCTGTGAGTAGGTCTCCTGGTTGCAGCCCAGCCTATTATAATAGAAGCTTTTGCTTGGTTGAAATATTATACGTGTACCCAAAAAAAGTACAAAAGCATGTACTCGAGATGAAATTGTGTATTTTCATACCTCATAAGCTGGTGTTTGAAGAAAAATGGTTGAATTTTCAAAATGTATTTAAAGCTTCTATTTGAGTTAGAGAGATATATTACTCATATTATTAACTTGGTGCCAGTGGGATTGCAACTATAGCTTTTTTGCATCACTGCTACATAAACTTTACACTAAGGCACAGATTTGCGAAGATTATGCATCAGGCTAACATTTATTTTTTAGTGCAGACCCGACACAAAATTCAGGTTGGTATTTATAAACCAACGCAAATGGCGATTTGCACTGGTTTGTAACTAAAAGTAATGCAACACAATGGGTGCATTGAGTTATTTGTGTCAAGTAGGCGTTCCATGCATCCACCTATGAATTTTGACGCAAATCCATATCTACGAAAACTTGTAGACATGGTTTTGTTGCAAAATCCTATACCTCCCTCAGGCTGTCGTAATGAGGGGAAATATTTTTATTTGTCCTAGTTTTTTCACTCTTTGCCTATTCGCTTGATTCTGCAAGACAAATACAAAGTACAAATTGCCTTAAAGCATAGTTTTTGTGCAGGAAGGGGCGGATCCCTTACTCCACAAAAGTTATGCTGACGACAACGTAGACATCCTTGCACTGAGGCTCAAGCGTGTCTGCATTGGCAGATGGCTGCTAAAAGTGCACAAGTGCAGGGAGAAGGCAGAACTGTGCCACTTCTTTGTATATATGGGGTTGTTCTGCTCTTTCCAGTTCATGCATTGCAGGTCAGCACCTTTACTTACTGCCCTGTGTTGTCAACTGTTTGTAAATCTGAGCCTCAATCTGTTCTAACCCCCCATTTACAACCAGTGAGATAGCTGTAACTTTGTGCTTTCCCTACTAAGCCTCTGCCAAAGAAGGTAAATCCATTACTTGCATATATGAGGTCAATCAAAGCCCACATTTTTCTTATTCTACCCCTCTCACTTTGATTTCCATAGTCTAGCAAATATATTGTCTGACGTGGCACCGCTTCTAGTAGGAGTATCCACAAAGGACTGCATTTATATGTGCCCTAAACTCTACTTGTGGAATGAAACAGATGGCGTGGCCTGGCGCCCACAACTATGGCGGCACTCTAGGTAAGTTCCCAGTCTCGGCGGGAAGACTCACCCAACATCCGCGGCCTGTGCACTGGGGTCGGTAGGGTCAAAAAATAACTGGTGGAGGCCTTGGGACACCGCGGGCAGGAGATTTCACACATACAGATCAGCTGGCTGAGAGGAGGCGGACTTGGCCTGGTTGTTGGAGGCAGTTGGAGGAGCAGGCAGGTCTACCCTCAGGTCTTAAAGTGTGCCAAAGTGCACCTATCTGCACAGCAAGCATGAGAAAGCAGACCAACTAACTGAGTGCTGTGCGCATCCAGAGATCGATTCTCATTAGGGCAACTCGGTAACCCCACAAGTCTCCCACCAGAGACACACCTGAGTGGGCACTGAAAGCGGAAAGGCCAAGACGGAGGGAACAGCGGAACAGCTCTAATTAGGACTGTGGTTTTAGTCCCCATCAGCAGCCAGTAGTGAGTAGTGCCTCGGGGCTTGCAAGTGACAGTGGCCTATTCATTGGAGGTGACGAAGATACAGGTATGGGCCACTATGACTCCCAGCAAGAAATGATGCGTGGTGAAGCTGCCATGCAGATTCTAACATTGTTGTCAGGAGATGTGAGGACTTGGGCTATGGATATGCAGCACAATTGGGGTGATGCGTCAGTTCATAGGACTGCGGTAGGTGATTTCATTTTTGTGCCGGGTCAAATCCATGCAGTAGCTGCAATTCGTCGGTTATGCTCAGGGATGCGCTGTTCAACCAAGGAGATGTGTCAGTGCCTCTGGCAAGTTCCCCAGGCCAACTTCCAAGGGTCTAGGACTGGAGTGGCACCTCTTGGCAGGGTAGGCTCACAGATGGCAAAGCCCAGGTGAAAGTTCAGGAAGTTTGGAAGTCTGTTATGTCCCTGAGGCTGCAGATCAGAAGGCCAGCCAACTAGCCCTTGGAGTGACTCTGGGTTCTCGGTTCAAGAGATGAGGGTTCAGTCCTTCTCACCAAGGCAAGAGGGTAGCAGGCAGCAGGTCAGCACAGCTGTGGCGGAGTACAGTAGAGTGCAGTGCAACACAGTGGCAGTCCTTCAGCAGCACAGCAGTCCTTCTTCATGGCAGAGTATCCACTGGTCCAGAAGTGTGCTGACGTGGTGGTGTTTGAAGTCCTTCATTTATACACAGTGGTGCTTTTGAAGTGGGGAGATGCTTCCAGAGGCATGCCTTTGAAGTGCACAGATGCATTGCCTTCCGTGTTCTGGCTACAGACTAACTACAGGAGTATGCAGCCCTTTCTGTGGTGACAGGACACAGTTTATTCAGGTGTAAATGAGGTTGGGGCCAGCTCATCCCTCCCATCATGCCAGTGATGGTCACTGAGTCACATCTAAGCTCCCATTGTGTGTGGCTGTCTAGGAGGAATACACAAAGCCCAAATGCCAACTATACCATGTGTCATATGACCAGAGGCAGGCTGCAGGCGCCCAATGGCTAAGGCAAGAAAATGCCAACTTTCTAAAAGAAAAAAGAACAATTGATGGACAGAATGCAGAACAATGTCATACATTCGAACCAGTACAGAGATCTGGGCCTAAATCAATCATTGCTTTGCTCACCATGCCATTCCAGTTTGGACCCAGTCCTATTTAAATCAGTCTTGACCCTGCACCCAATGGGAACAGTCCAGCCAGAACTGCTAGGCCAGGTCTTCCCTGGACTGGAAACAAGCATCCTAGGACCGGCTTCGGGATTTCAGCCCTCATCAGCCAGGATAGCTTGACTCCAGTGGCATGGAGAGCACGGGACCCATGTCTGGGCATACCCGTCCCACTCGGGGTGATAAATGCAAAAAGAACAATTGATGGACAGAATTCAGAACAATGTCATACATTCACCCCAGGACATTGATATGGGCCTAAATCCATCGTTTTCTTGCTCACCATGCCATTCCAGTTTGGACCAAGCCATATGCAAATCAGTCTTGACCAAGAGCCGAATGGGAACAGTCCAGACGGAACTGCCAGGCCAGGTCCTCCCTGGACCGGAAACAAGCATCCTAAGCATCCTAAAACCAGTTTCAGGCTTTCAGCCCTCATCAGCCAAGAGATCGCTTGACTCCAATGGCATGGAGAGCACGGGACCCACGTCTGGGCATACCCGTCCCACTCGGGGTGACAAATGCTAAAAGAACAATTGATGGACAGAATGCAGAACAATGTCATACATTCACCCCAGTACAGAGATCTGGGCCTAAATCCATCGTTTTTTTGCTCACCATGCCATTCCAGTTTGGACCCAGCCATATGCAAATCAGTCTTGAACCTGCATCCAATGGGAATAGTCCAGCCCGAACTGCCAGGCTAGGTCCTCCCTGGACTGTAAACAAGCATCCTAGGACCCGTTTCAGGCTTTCAGCCCTCATCAGCCAGGATAGCTTGCCTCCAGTGACATGGAGAGTACAGGACCCACGTCTGGGCATACCCGTCCCACTCGGGGTGACAAATGCAAAAAGAATAATTGATGGACAGAATGGAGAACAATGTCATACATTCACCCCAGTACAGAGATCTGGGCCTAAATCCATCTTTTTTGCGCACTATGCCAATCCAGTTTGGACCCAGCCATATGCAAATAAGTCTTGACCCTGCGCCCAATGGGAACAGTTTAGCCCGAACTGCCAGGCCAGGTCCTGCCTGGACTGGAAACAAGCATCCTAGGACTGGTTTCAGGCTTTCAGCCCTCATCAGCCAGGATAGCTTGACTCCAGTGGCATGGAGAGCACAGGACCCGCGTCTGGGCATATCCTTCCCACTCGGGTGACAAATGCAAAAAGAATAATTGATGGACAGAATGCAGAACAATGTCATAAATTTACCCCAGTGCAGAGATCTGGGCCTAAATCCATCATTTTTTTATGCACCATGCCATTCCAGTTTGGACCCAGCCATATGCAAATCAGTCTTGACCCTGCGCTCAATTGGAACAGTCCAGCCCAAACTGCCAGGCCAATCCTCCCTGGACTGCAAACAAGCATCCTAGGACCGGTTTCGGGCTTTCAGCCCTCATCAGCCAGGATAACTTGACTCCAGTGGCATGGAGACCACAGGACCCACGTCTGGGAATACCTGTCCCACTCGGGATGATAAATGCAAAAATAACAATTGATGGACAGAAAGCAGAACAATGTCATACATTTACCCCAGTACAGAGATCTGGACCTAAATCCATTGTTTTTTGATCACCATGGCATTCCAGTTTGGACCCAGCCACATGCAAATCAGTCTTGACCCTGCGCCCAATGGGAACAGTTTAGCCTGAACTGCCAGGCCAGGTCGTCCCTGGACTGGAAACAAGCATCCTAGGACTGGTTTCAGACTTTCATCCCTCATCAGCCAGGATAGCTTGACTCCAGTGACATGGAGAGCACGGGACCCACATCTGGGCATACCTGTCCCACTCGGGGTGACAAATGCAAAAAGAACAATTGATGGACAGAATGCAGAACAATCAATTTTGGAAAAGGTGATGGACAGAGTTTCTGAATGATGCAGAATACTCCTACCCAGTCAAGAGATCAGGGCTTAATCCATCACCGTTTTTTAGCTCACTGCACCATCCCAGCTTCAGAACCTGGCTATATGCAAATTAGTCTGTTCCTGTCCCAGTGCATGATGGGAACAGGGCAAACCAAACTACCAAGCCAATTCTTATACTGGGAAGGAGACAAGCTACCGGGGACCGGTTTCTGGCATTTCAGCCTCGTCGGCCCGGCTTGCTTGAATCCTGATGGTGCAATGAGCTAGGGACTCACGTCTGAGTATACCCTCCCACACATAGTGTGGATAAAATCAATTTTGGAAAAGGTGATGGACAGAGTTTCTGAATGATGCAGAATACTCCTACCCAGTCAAGAGATCAGGGCTTAATCCATCACCGTTTTTTAGCTCACTGCACCATCCCAGCTTCAGAACCTGGCTATATGCAAATTAGTCTGTTCCTGTCCCAGTGCATGATGGGAACAGGGCAAACCAAACTACCAAGCCAATTCTTATACTGGGAAGGAGACAAGCTACCGGGGACCGGTTTCTGGCATAGCTTGACTCCAGTGGCATGGAGAGCACAGGACCCGCGTCTGGGCATATCCTTCCCACTCGGGTGACAAATGCAAAAAGAATAATTGATGGACAGAATGCAGAACAATGTCATAAATTTACCCCAGTGCAGAGATCTGGGCCTAAATCCATCATTTTTTTATGCACCATGCCATTCCAGTTTGGACCCAGCCATATGCAAATCAGTCTTGAACCTGCATCCAATGGGAATAGTCCAGCCCGAACTGCCAGGCTAGGTCCTCCCTGGACTGTAAACAAGCATCCTAGGACCCATTTCAGGCTTTCAGCCCTCATCGGCCAGGATAGCTTGCCTCCAGTGGCATGGAGAGTACAGGACCCGCGTCTGGGCATACCCGTCCCACTCGGGTGACAAATGCAAAAAGAATAATTGATGGACAGAATGGACAACAATGTCATACATTCACCCCAGTACAGATATCTGGGCCTAAATCCATCTTTTTTGCGCACTATGCCATTCCAGTTTGGACCCAGCCATATGCAAATAAGTCTTGATCCTGCGCCCAATGGGAACAGTTTAGCCCGAACTGCCAGGCCAGGTCCTGCCTGGACTGGAAACAAGCATCCTAGGACTGGTTTCAGGCTTTCAGCCCTCATCAGCCAGGATAGCTTGACTCCAGTGGCATGGAGAGCACAGGACCCACGTCTGGGCATATCCTTCCCACTCGGGTGACAAATGCAAAAAGAATAATTGATGGACAGAATGCAGAACAATGTCATAAATTCACCCCAGTGCAGAGATCTGGGCCTAAATCCATCATTTTTTTTTGCACCATGCCATTCCAGTTTGGACCCAGCCATATGCAAATCAGTCTTGACCCTGCGCCCAATGGGATCAGTCCAGCCCGAACTGCCAGGCCAGTCCTCCCTGGACTGGAAACAAGCATCCTAGGACTGGTTTCAGACTTTCATCCCTCATCAGCCAGGATAACTTGACTCCAGTGGCATGGAGAGCACAGGACCCACGTCTGGGAATACCTGTCCTATTCGGGTGATAAATGCAAAAATAACAATTGATGGACAGAAAGCAGAACAATGTCATACATTTACCTGGACCTAAATTCTGGACCTAAATTCATTGTTTTTTGATCACCATGGCATTCCAGTTTGGACCCAGTCACATGCAAATCAGTCTTGACCCTGCGCCCAATGGGAACAGTTTAGCCTGAACTGCCTTGCCAGGTCCTCCCTGGACTGGAAACAAGCATCCTAGGACTGGTTTTAGACTTTCATCCCTCATCAGCCAGGATAGCTTGACTCCAGTGGCATGGAGAGCACGGGACTCACGTCTGGGCATACCCGTCCCACTCGGGGTGACAAATGCAAAAAGAACAATTGATGGACAGAATGCAGAAAAATGTCATACATTCACCCCAGTACAGAGATCTGGGCTTTAATCCATCTTTTTTTTGCTCACCATGCCATTCCAGTTTGGACCCAGCCATATGCAAATCAGTATTGACCCTGCGGCCAATGGGAACAGTGCAGCCCGAACTGGCAGGCTAGTCCTCCCTGGACAGGAAACAACCATCCTAGGACCGGTTTCGGGATTTTAGCCCTCATCAGTCAGGATAGCTTGAGACTAGTGGCATGGAGAGCACGGGACCCACGTCTGGCGATACCCGTCCAACTCGGGGTGACAAAAGCAAAAAGAACAATTGATGGACAGTGTTAGAATCGGCTGGCCTCTAGTTGGCAGAGGTAAATACTTCTGACAAATAGGGACCTACCTCCTCTAGTCAGGGCAAGGGGATCACACACTCAGATAACCCCTTCTCACCCCCTTGGTAGCTTGGCAGAGCAGACAGGCCTATCTCAGAGGCAGTGTGTTAAGCATTTATGACCACATACAGTAATAAAGTGAATACGCTACAAATGGACACAACATAGAATGTATTATAAAAATAAGGATTTATATATGAGGCTTAGCACAAGACCATATAACGACAAAAATTTACCACAATCTTAATAAATACTCTTGGAAGGAAAAAATAATAGTTCAGGTAAAGTCTCTTCTTAGTAAACGGTTCTTTAGCAACAAAAGTAAATCTTCTTCTTTAAAGCACAGTTCTTGGCAACAATGTAACCCCCACAGGAGTCACACGACGTTGAGGCAAAGTTATCCCAAAGGTTCAGCGTCGACCGCGAGGAGCGCTACGTCGAGCCCGGAGTCGAAACAGACCCCACAAACACAGTACCTTTGCGAATGAAGAAACGATGACCCACGGCATCGAGATGCACTGGCGTCGAGTCTTCGGCGTCGATGGGGCCTCGGAGTCGGAGCGATCTGCGGCGGCGTCGACAGGTGTCAGGCTGGAGCAGCGCTTACAGTGGCAAAGCGGGATACGGCGTCGTCGTCGATGTCGTTGTTGCAAGAGTGAGCAGCGCTCACGGTGTGAAGAAAGGCTGCGGCTTCGATGCAATCAGCGGCGGCGTCGACACAGGGTCACTTGGAGCTGGAGCCGAACTCGCTACTCACTGGCGTCGCTACTGGCGTCGATCGGACCCGGCGGCCGCGTCGAAGGTGCGGGACACTGGAGCCGTTACTCACGATGTCGAGCTGGATTCGGCAGCGTCGAAATTGCTGATTTCTTTAGAATACTGGAAACACCACGCTCCAGTTCAAGTAGATGACGAAGTCCTTTAGCCCTGTGTCTTCAGCAGGAGACTGGCACTCTTCCAGTCCTTGGAGAATTTCTTGGCAAAGCTTGAGAGTACACACTCAGTTCCTCTCTCCTTGTTCGTTGGCAAAAATAAAGAAGCAACTGTAGGATTCCCCCCAGCAAACAGCACTCTGGCAGGAGGGGTAGGCAAGTCCTTGGATCAGCAGGCTTCTTGACCTTGGTATAGGTTTCCTTGTCAAAAGTGAACTAAATTCTTGGTTCATGGGTCCTTCTCTTATACCCCTTTTCTGCTTTGATCCCTTTGTCCATGCAGGGGAATTCCCCCCATCCAGGGTTTGTTGTGGGTGTTGCCAGGCCGAGGCACCTGGCCTATTCACTGTGCAGGGCAGGGTCCTCAGCCGCCCAGCAGGAGGTGGAGCCAGTATTGTCACTGGCAGGGGCAGGGCCATCAGTCGCCTTGCAGGAGGTGGAGCCAGTATTGTGTCAGGCAGGGCAGGCTATCAGGAACTACTCTTCCCCCACTCTAAACGCAAATGCCTCATTCACCCCACACTGACTCATTCAGACCTCTGGAGCCACCCAGCCCCTGTCACACACACACCAAACCAGCAGAGACCAGTAAATAGTTAGACAAGAAACTAGTCACTTTCTAAAAGTGCTAGTTTCAAACTCAGAATCTAAAAACCATCCATCCTAAAGGATGTGTTATTAAATTCTGAGTTCAGGGATAATAAACTCGACTTTCCACCATGCTCTCTGAGTCTGTCAGGATTATATAGTGTAATAATTCCAGCAGCCCAGTCTGGCCTAAGGAGAGCAGGTAGCCTTACAATAGTGAAAAACAAAAATGGCTGTAATTCACTATTAGGACATGACACACACATCAGGGCTTATCCTACCTCATGCTTACAAGGGACCCTGCCCGTAGGCCTACCATAGCGGTGACTAACATGAAGTTAAGGGAAGGTTTTGGGGACGGGCAAGTAGGTGTACTTGCGCAATCAGCATGGTAGTACCAGACTACACGCAGGTTCTGCAATGGCAGACCTTAGACATATTTTACTAGGCCGCTTCTGTGGGTGGCACAACCAGTGCTGCAAGCCCACCAGCAGCATTTGTATTTACAAGCCCTGGCACTCCTGGTGCACTCTACTAGGGACTGACAGTAAACCAAATAAGCCAAACATGGAATCCCATTAATGTATCAATTTAACATAGGGAGCACTTGCACTGGTATTATTATTATTATTATTTATTTTTGTAGAGCGCATAGTCACCCGGAGGTATCCCAGCGCTAAAAGATCCTATCTCCTAAGTTCAGTGGGACAAGGAAAAAGAAGAGGAAAGGGTAGGGGGGCACAGAAGATCAGGGTTACGGACGAGCATGGTTCATTGCGGAAAAAGGTGAGTTTTGAGCCGCTTCCTGAAGCGAAGGTATTGTGGTTCGAGTCGCAGGTCGCGGGGGAGTGAATTCCAGAGACGTGCAGTATTGACTGAGAAACGTCTTCCTCCTGAGCGGGCTTTCTTGAATCTGGGGATAGCAATGAAGTTTTCCGTGTCCGAGCGGAGGGGTCTTGAGGATTTGTAGGATGTGATGAGTTTCCTAAGAACAGGGGGGCCTTGATTTTGTAGTAGTTTGTGAGCTAGACACAGGGCCTTGAATTTGACCCGCTCCCTTATAGGAAGCCAGTGGAGTAGTTTTAAGCAGGGCCGTTTCTAGGTGTTTTGCCACCCTAGGCAACAATTAAGAAATGCCGCCCCCTCCCTTTTACTACCATCACTCTCTTCCCCTGTCATCAAGCCTAGAAGAATTAATTGACAGGTGAGACTCGTGGGTGCCAAGAAACATCACTCCGGTTCTATGCATGCTGATAAGCAGGTGACGCAGCCCAGATATAGTGTACCGAATTCACCTACAATAACTGGAATGCACTTTATTTTATTGATTGGGCAATCATTGAACTACAAATACAGGGGCCTATGACGTGGGTGCGTGTTCGTGCAGGGCACAGGTGTGTGTTTGGCTTTAGGTGAATTTATTGTGACATTTAAGCTGGGGACCAGTTCGGAGGCTGGAGGGAGGCTAAATCATCCTGTGATTCTGGGCAAATCACCTAATCTCCCCGAGTCTACCAAAGAACAAAAATGAATGTGTCCTTCTGTTATTCTGTAATGCAACTGGTGCTCCTGTAAAGTGCACTGGTACCAGGGCGGATTGGCAAGGCGGGCATTCGGGAATGGGCCGAAGGGCCGGTGCCTCAGTGCCCTCTGTGGGCCGTTTTTTTTCTCCCCTGTCCCAGTCCACAGAGAGTGGACTAGGAAAGGGGAGAAAAAAACAGGTCCACAGAGTGCACGGAGACAGAGAAAATGAAAGCAGCCTCGCTGTGCGGCCGGACAGCGATTGTCAGCTGTGGCCTCTCCTTCACCCCTACCCTGCCAAGCAATCAAGCTGAGGCTGGGCTGGGGAGGGGTGATTGTTAGCAATAAACGGCCTCCCTGGGGGCCAGGTGTTTCTCAGGCCTTTGAGCCATTTGCACCTCGGCCCCCTGGCCGGTCTTAACACCTCGCCCACAGCCCTTCACATTCAGGGCACAGTGGGCGAGGAAGAATGGGTCTTGCTGTGGGGGCCTGGTGATGTTTGGAATTTTTTTGTTTTATTTATTTATTTATGCGATTTTATATAGCGCGGACTTTACCGAAGGTGTCAGAGCGCTTCACACTAGGAACAGCAATAATACATGAGGAGAAAATTATAAGTGGACAAATTACAAAAGCAAACGTTAAGTTACATGAATCAAAAGTGACAATAGTGAGCAACCAAAATACAAGAGGAGCAAACGATACATTACAGGAGGAAAAAGAGATATGTGTGCAGGTTACAAAAGCGTACAAAATACAAGTAGAGGTATAATACTGCAATTAATGGCAGACACTCCAGCACAAGAACAAACGTTACGTAGGCAATGGTGGCACTTGCGCAAGTATCTAAAGCAAACAAAAGTGAGAGGAGCAAACAGTGTGTTACAAGAGAAAAGTGACTTGTGCAAGTTACAAAAGGGTACCATACACAGGTACAAGGGTAATACTACAGTAAATGGTAAACACTCAAACTGCCAGAATACACTGGGAAGGCACTTCCCATGCACCAGCTTCACCTCAGCCTCCCCCCTGGCTACCTGGCTACCTTGGATGACCCAGAAAGCTGTGTTTTGTGCTCCCCTGCCAGGACATTTTCCCAAGGCCTGGAGGGTTGATTAATTTACTAATTGCAGGGGCCTTACCTCTGTTCATGTGCTCCTGAGCTGAAGGTCTGGGGAGGGCTGAGTAGGTTAGTAATAGCAGGGGCTTTGCTGCTTTTCAGGTGCTCCTGTGTTGGAGGGCTGGAATAATTTTGTGACAAAAAGGGGCCTTGCTATTTTTTTTAGTTGCTCAGCATGTAGGCCATTGTCACCTTGGCCCTGTGTCATGTGCAAGAACAGTATCCTCCCACTTTCATTCCTTGTCTGTGCAAATGGTGTTTCATGAAAGGGCACGCCCCTTGAATGTGGGCCACGCCCCTTAAATACGGGCCACGCCTCTTGAATGTGGGCCACTTTTTTCGTCAGTGCCCGGGCGGAATTGTGATCCCAATCCGACCCTGACTGGTACCTTCCGGTCGAGTTTGCGGTAAATAAACTACAAAAAAAAATACAAACACTTAATGCGGAATTTCTCGGAGGATGTGCACCAAGCAGCATAACTAGAATGCCAGGCAGTCACCTCCCGCTGTTATCAAGTGCTGCTCTCTGCAGCACATGTTCTAACCCTGAAAACAACCCGAGTTTGCTGTATGCACTTTAGAAAGTGCCTCGCGTAAACAGGAAGACATCAGTTCCCTGCGGGAAGGCACGCCTTCATGACACCACCCCACATCTTATCTATCGGTTTAGTATTTCTTGTTGTCATCTCACATAGTTCTGTTTATTTTTCTCTTAAACCTGTTTCCTATACATGAATCTCTCCTGCGCAGTCAGCATGCACAATGCCATAGTTCACTGGGCCTGGCCAAACACGGTAAACAGATAAAAAAGAACATTTTGCTGATGCGTAATGCATTTCATTTCATTTCTGTGCACTAACGTCCAGTAATCTTCCACTAATTCTTGTTTGTTCTACTGACAACGTTTCCCATTGCAGCATCAGGCAAAGTAGCCAGTTGGTTAATGTAAAACTTGTTTTTGCTCCCGAATTTGAAGGAAATGCTTCCGTCGGTGTGACCTACTCTAAAATCCAGCTACGACAGATGGCCCACATGCTCCGAAAGAAAGGGCTTATCTTGGAATACGAAACCTCGCCACCTATAAGCGCTGTATAAAATGTTCTTAAAGCATGACAAAAACTTGCCATTGAACACAAAAAAACTGCAACAAGTATATCCACATAACCATACTACTCGGAAAATCAGTAAGCACATCTACATTGGACTTTCAATAATTATCAAACCACGCGTCTTTTCTCGCTCATGAGCACGACTTTTAGTACATTTCTTCTCTGCATATATAAGAGAAAATATCTTTTTAAAAGGCACACAAACGAACGTGCAGCATTTTGGTGCCTGTGCTATGTTTTTCAAAAGCGATTTCTCTACCGAGCACAAGCTACACGTGTGGTTGGTTACAAATGAACCAGCTTTGTGAAATGCTGGGTAGGGTCAGCACGAAATCAGTTTTTTTGCCGCCCTCTGCCTTTTGCCGCCCTAGGCGGCTGCCTAGTCCTGCCTAATGGTAGAAACGGCCCTGGTTTTAAGGCAGGTTTGGCCGAAGCTGCGGCACTGATCAGCAGTGGCACAGTGCCCAAAGCAATATTCCAGCAAAACATTGTAAACAGAGGAGGCAAACTGACAAGAAATGGAGGAGAGACTCGTGCCAATGATGCCAGGTCTAACAGACAGAATGCAGAACAATGTCATACACTTCACCCCAGTACAGAGACCTGGGCCTAAATCCATCTTTTTTTTGCTTACCATGCCAATCAAATTTGGAACCAGCCATATGCAAATCAGTCTTGACCCTGCGCCCAATGGGAACAATCCAGCCCGAACTGCCAGGCCAGTTCTCCTTGGACTGGAAACAAGCATCCTTGGACCGGTTTTGGGCTTTCAGCCTTCATCAGCCAGGATAACTTGACTCCAGTGGCATGGAGAGCCCGGGACCCACATCTGGGAATACCCGTCCCACTCGGGTTGATAAATGCAAAAATAACAATTGATGGACAGAAAGCAGAACAATGTCATACATTTACCCCAGTACAGAGATCTGGACATAAATACATCGTTTTTTGATCGCCATGGCATTCCAGTTTGGACCCAGCCACATGCAAATCAGTCTTGACCCTGCGCCCAATGGGAACAGTTTAGCCTGAACTGCCAGGCCAGGTCCTCTCTGGACCGGAAACAAGCATCCTAGGACTGGTTTCAGGCTTTCATCCCTCATCAGCCAGGATAGCTTGACTCCAGTGGCATTGAGAGCACAGGACCCACGTCTGGGCATACCCGTCCCACTCGGAGTGACAAATGCAAAAAGAACAATTGATGGACAGAAGGAAGAACAATGTCATACATTCACCCTAGTACAGAGATCTTGGCCTAAATCCATCTTTTTTTTGCTCACCATGCCCTTCCAATTTGGACCCAGCTATATGCAAATCAGTCTTGTCCCTGTGCCCAATGGGAACAGTCCAGCCCGAACTGCCAGGCCAAGTCCTCCCTGGACTGGAAACAAGCATTCTAGGACCGGTTCTGGCTTTCAGCCCTCATCAGCCAGGATAGCTTCACTCCAGTGGAATGGAGAGCACAGGAGCCCGGTCTGGGCATACCCATTCCACTCGGGGTGACAAATGCAAAAAAACAATTGATGGACAGAATGCAGAGCAGTGTCATACATTCACCCCAGTACAGAGATCTGGACCTAAGTCCATCGTTTTTTTGCTCACCATTCCATTCCAGTTTGGATACAGCCATATACAAATCAGTCATGATCATGCGCCCAATGGGAACAGTCCAGCCCTAACTGTCAGGCCAGGTCCTCCCTGGACTGGAACCAAGCATCCTAGGACTGATTCCGGGCTTTCAGCCCTCATCAGCCAAGAGATTGCTTGACTCCAGTGGCATGGAAGCACTGGTCCCACATCTGGGCATACCCGTCCCACTCGTGGTGACAAATGCAAAAAGAACAATTGATGGACAGAATGCAGAACAATGTCATACATTCACACCAGTACAGAGATCTGAGCCTAAATCCATCGTTTTTTTGCTCGCCATGCCATTCCAGTTTGGACCCTGCAATATGCAAATCAGTCTTGAGCCTGCACCCAATGGGAATAGTCCAGCACGAACTGCCAGGCCAGGTCCTCCTTGAACTGGAAACAAGCATCCTTGGACCGGTTTCGGGCTTTCAGCCCTCATCAGGGATCTCCTTTAGACCCTGCACCTCTGAGATTCCTCAAAAACGTGGCCCCCGCTATCACCCCTACAATCACGGAGCTTATCAACTGCTCACTTGCTCAGGGATCAGTCCCCCACAGCTGGAAAAACGCAGTGGTGAAGGCACTCCTTAAGAAGCCTCAGCTCGACCCTACTGATATGGCAAACTACCGGCCCATATCACTCCTCCCGGGGATTAGCAAGATCACCGAGAAACTGGTGAATAGTCAGCTCTCCAGATTTCTCGAGACTAATAACATCCTGCGGCAATCCCAAACCGGATTCCGTCCGGGACACGGCACAGACACCGCCCTGATTGCCGTCATCGAGGAAGCAAGGCGCATTCTAGACTCAGGGGGATCAGTGGCAGTGATCCTCCTGGATCTGAGTGCCGCCTTTGACACGGTCAATCACCGTGTCCTTCTTCACCGATTGGCTACAGCAGGGCTCACCGGGATGGCACTCAAATGGATAGAGTCCTTTCTCACTGGACGCACGTTCCAGGTTTGGGACGGCGAATTCCACTCGGCCACACTCCCACTCACCAGCGGGGTTCCTCAGGGCTCCTCCCTGAGCCCCACACTTTTTAATGTGTACATGGCCCCCTTGGAAGATGTGGTAACACCATACGGGATAAAAATCGTGAGCTACGCTGACGACACACAATTGGTCGTCTCCCTCTCCCAACTTGACGACCACCCAGACAAATTACCAAACTGTCTCACCGAAATTCACGGGTGGATGTGTGAATCGTCATTGAAACTCAACGGTTCCAAAACCGAGGTGATGCTCATGGGCAAACAATGGGCGACCATCCCCCCGGCAATTTGGCCAGACGTGTTCGGGGAAATCCCCACCCCGAAACACGAAATCAAGACCCTCGGAGTCTGGCTAGAACCCGCCCTCTCAATGAAGACCCAAGCGGCCAAAACCGCCGGAACCTGTCTGGGGCTCCTGCGAACTATTCGCAAAATTCTCCCCCTCCTACCGCCCGTGTCCAGGAAACTACTAGTACAGGGCCTCATATTGTCACGGCTAGACTACAGCAACTTGGTCTACCTAGGTGCGCCGGAAGCCACCTTAGCGAGACTGCAAAGAACCCAGAACGCTGCAGCCCGCCTAATCATGAGCGTACCTCCTAGAGTATCCGCTAAACCCGCCATTAAGGCGCTGCACTGGCTGCCAGTCCGCCAAAGGGTGGAGTTTAAGGCCATGTGCACGGCCCACAAACTAATCAGCGGATTGGGACCTGCGATCCTTAGGGGTCTGGTCACCCCCTACATTGCACCAAGGGCCCTAAGGTCGGAGAACGAGCACCTGGCCAACATCCCTAAATTCAAGAGAACACGCACTGGAGGCCGACGTTTCTCCGTCAAAGCGTCCACTGGTTGGAATTCTCTCCCACGCTCCCTCAGACTGGAGCCCAACCACCTGACATTCAGGAAAAAACTTAAAACCCTTCTGTTCCCTAAATAAACCCTCCACCTTCCTCCCCCTCAGTAGGACTCAATGTTAACAGCGCGGGGATGCCCTCGGGTCACCAGGCGCTATACAAATTGCCAAATAATAAATAATAATAAATAATAATCAGCCTGGATAGCTTGAGTCCAGTGGCATGGAGAGCATGGGACCCACGTCTGGGCATACCCGTCCCACTAGGGGTGACAAATGCAAAAAGAACAATTGATGGACAGAATTCAGAACAATGTCATAAATTCACCCGAGTACAGAGATCTCGGCCTAAATCCATCGTTTTTTAATGTTTTTGCTCACTACACCACTGGATTTAAGCTAGCTGGGCTAATGAAGGGTGAAGCCCTTGAACCGGTCCCAGGATGCTTGTTTCCGGTCCAGGGAGGACATGGCTTGGCAGTTCGGACTGGAATGTTCCCACAAGGAACAGGTTCAAGACTGATTTGCATATGGCTGGGTCCAAACTGGGGTGGTGTAATGAGCAAAAGAATGATGGAATAAACCCAGATCCTTGTGACTGGGGGTGAATGTTTACATTGTCCAGCATTCCGTCTGTCAATTGTTTCTTTTGCATATGTCACCCTAAGTGGAAAGGGTATGCCCAGACATGGGTCCCTTGCTCACTACACCACTGAATTCAAGCTAGCCTGGCTGATGAAAAGTGATGCCCTGAAACAAGTCTCAGGATGCTTGTTTACGGTCCAGGGATTACCTGGCTTGGCAGCTTGGGCTGGACTGTTCCCACAAAGAACAGGGTGAAGACTGCTTTGCATATGGTTGGGTACAAACTGGGGTGGTGTGGTGAGCAAAAGAATGATGGATTGAACCCAGATCCTTGTAACTGGGGGTGAATGTTTGCATTGTTCAGCATTCAGTCCATCAATTGTTTCTTTTGCAACTTTCTAAAAGCTGCATTTTCAAAATTGTAATTTAAAATCCGACTTAACCATAAGTAAGGATTTTCGATTAGGATTCCAGAGACACCAAACTTGAACCAGTTATATCTTCTCACTTAAAAATTATACTTATAAAATGTAATAAGGCAAATCCAATGTTATCCTATGGGAGATATAGGTCTTGCAGTAGTGAAAAGCGAATTTAAGAGTTTTCACTACCAAGATATGTAACATTTAAAAGTACATGTTCTGCTTTTTAAATACATTGCACTCTGTCCTCTGGGCTGTCCAGGGCCTTTCCTATGGTGATGTATATGTACTAAAAAGGAACAGTTGGGCCTGTATGAAGGCTTATTTTGCCAGGTTGAAATGGTAGTTCAAACTAAACACAAAGTCTCTGCAATGGCAAGCCTAAGACATGTTTACAAGGCTACGTAATTGGGGGGCACTATCAGTGCTACAGGCCCATTAGAAGCATCTCATATACAGACCTTGGGCACTTATAGTACCACTTCACTAGGGACTTATAAATAAATCATATATGCAAATTGGCTCTGAGCCAATATTACCAGGTATTGAGCAGAGAGCACATGCACTTTAGAACTGGTTACCACTACTTATAGTCCTAAGTCTATCAAAAACTAGGTCAGAAAAAATGGAGGACGAGGCACAAAGTTGGGGGAAAACTACTCTAAGGCTGACAAGTCTCACATTTTCCACACTAAGGCCCTACAGTAGCAGATGGAGTAACTCCGTAAAGAAAATGACCACATAATGGTGGACCTTGAAGACTATGAAAGTCACTCATGAAGAAAAAACTTCAGAGTAGTGGGAATGCCTGAAAAAGCAGAGGGGCTCACAGCTGAGCTCTTTTTGGAGGACTTCTCCCTTAACACCCTGAAGGAAAGGGCATTTCTAAATTCTTTTTGATTGAGAGATCCCACAAGGCTCCCACCCTTCTGCTAGGGTGTCATCAAAAACAATGATAGTGAGGATCCCCAACCACAGGGACAGAGATGTGATTCTGCAGGCTAGCAAGACCACATCCATTACAGGAATGTGACAGTCCGCCTCTTCCCAGACTTTGCACTCATGGTGGAAAAGGTGTGTCACACCTTTGATGAGGTTAAAAGAATGCTACGGGCCAATTAAATCAAATACACAATGACGTTCCATGTGTGACTCCTGATCATTGCGGAAGGAAAAACCTGGCACTTTAACTCAGCAGAGGAAGCAAGGAGTAGCTCAAGATTGAATGTCAACCTCTCATAAGCCATTACAGCTCAACAAACAAAAGATGCCAGGAGGGCCTCAGATCTTCCCTGGTAACAGGGCCAGTAATGTCAACTTCAAAGGTGCAGGAGTACTGAATTAATGCGGAGGGCAAGATCCTTGCTAAAGTCCATTTGGCCAGGATTAGTCCGTCAGATTTTATGCTGAATACAAGTAAAATACTCAATTGTTTGGAGGCTGTAAGGTTGAATGAAGTACAGTAGAGATTTACAGGAGCCAAACACTAATGCTAACCTTAGATACCCTAGAATGGCCTTACATCAAGAAGTACTAAATAAATCAGGCTTTGGCCCTAACTTCAGACATTGGATCACACTTTTATCCATCAAACTGAACTTCACGCCTTGTCTAATCTTCACAAGCCATCACAATTGCTTGTCCTTCCATAGAACGCATGCCACTTCTACCACTTCCAAACGCTCACAAAGTTTTGAAATAATTTAATTGACAACAAACACTGAGGCATTTCGCGCTTTGTCTTATCTTCACCAGCCTTCCACACTCACGTCTCTGGAGTCACTGAGTCAAGCACCAGAATCACAGGCACAACACGTCCCTGCAACCTTGAGTCACCAGGCCAGGCAAATTATTCACCTACCGGCTCAGGCAGAGTGCCAGGCTATGCATGCATAATACCTTCTTTCGCATACACCACCATCAATCACATTGAAGCTTTTTTGGGGATTTGATTTTTATATTGACCGCCAGTCACCTTTCCCATTAGTTACAGAACAACGCTCCCCTATTGATGTGATTCAACACCATCTCGGATGCTTTCCATAGTCATTGTGAGTCCAACCCATGGTGGACCATTTCTGGAAGACCATTCTTGCATAAATCCTGGTAGGTCCACAGTCATCCTACCACACTGCTCAGTTTCTCTTTTCAAACACATCATTCTTAAAACCCACCCTTTTCTACTTGTACAGGCTGTCCCTTTTATCACCTTGTCCTGAGGAAGACCCGCCTTGCCTATCAGTAAATCACGCACCCCATTGGGTCGAAACGTCGACGTGCTCTTAATAATCCTGACCCTACTCTCTCCGATCATCGTGAAATGGAAATCTAAAACTCCAAGCTGTGCAGAGCTTTGTGTACCAAGGGATGGATGTCTTTTGAATTACCAGTTTCATCATTGAGTACAGCACTGTATATATCTTGTTCACATTCAGCACTTTTTTTGCACTTTTTTCACCATACCATTTGCGCTGTTGGAACAAATTACATGTCCATGAACCTTGACAGCCTGTTAATGTCATTTTGACACCATAAAATGTAAAGAACATATGGATTTATCTTTAAATACAGACCTTGATTGATTTAATTTTGGTGTGTTTTTGTTTTGTTCTTGTTTCTTTGAGAAATGGTATTTGCGTAGGGCTATGAAACTTCTGGAGTTACCAATCGAAAAGGGGGGATTATCTTTTCCCGACTTTAGGCTATACTTTCTCGCTACTTTTTTTCGTTGTATACGAAGTCTGATGAAAAATGAGAGCTCGCTATTCTACCATCAGTACATGCTGGGACCCGATTGCAACCAATTCCTATTTTGTTTACATGATCCTAACTATTTCAAACGAGTAAAGTTTAAGACAGCTAGACATATTAAAAAAAATTGGGACCAAATCATGATCATCTATAAGATTTCTTTTTTTAATGCCGAACTCAGACTATGGGGTAATCCAGGCCTACCGGACATTTTCTCAGACAGGGCAGGAAATCTTTGGGCTAGACATGGCATTAACACTTTGGGAGATCTATATGGCCCAAATGGTCTCTTGGATTTTGACACATTAAAAATCGTATTCGATTTAAGCGACAATATGTATTTTAAATATATCCATATAAGAGATTACCTGCTCCGAAAGATGAAAATATCTGAAGTGGCCCAATCGGACATATTAGTATGCCTATACTCTGACAAAAAAAAATCACTTATTAGCCTGGGCTATGGACACTTAATTCGTGGCCAAATTGACGATAGCATCAAAATTGCGTCTAAATGGTCTTCTATACTGGGTATGAACATCAATTCCACACAGATTGTAGCTTCACTATGCCACATAAACTCAATAGTTAATTCCTCTAATCTAAGGCTACAGCTATACAGAACCATTACGCAGCTATATTACACTCCGCAAAGAATATCTAGTTGGGCGCAGGGGAATCAAGCAAACGATAGAACAAAATGTCCGAAATGTGACACAGAAGCAGCTGGCATTGAGCATATGCTTTTCTCTTGCCCAGGGTTACTTTCATTTTGGAAGGGGATAACGGATGTCTTAAATAGTAAACAAATTACTACCCCACTGCTTACAGCACATCTGGTTTTATTGGACATCCAAGATGTTAATTGTCAGCATGAAGACTTAATAACCATAATATTCGCCTGCGCCAGGCTAGTCATAGCAAGATCATGGATCTCAAAAGAACCTCCAAATATATTTGAATGGTGGACCTTGATAAACGAACTAAATGTAATGGAACTTTCGCTAGCAAGACATAGAGGTCCAAAGGCATTTAAAAAGAAGGAAAAAATTTGGCTAACTTTTTTTGAGCTCTGAAATATGAACCTCTTTGCTACCACGATTGAAGAGGCCAAGTCTATGGAGATTTTTTTCTGTTAAAAATTACATTTGTTTTCTGAAAATGTATCAGCTTTTCCTCTGATTTTGATTTTGATGTTAATCGACTTGCTTACTTATTCTTTGCTTGCTAATCTCATGAAATGTAAATCTAACTTGGTCCTTCTTGCAATAACAAAAATAATAAAAAAAAATTAAAAAAAAGAGAAATGGTATTTGCCTTTTCTTTCCTTCGCTTCAGTTAACCTAGAATCAATTCTGTACCCAACAGAATCAACATTTTCCACATTCTCGTACACCCAGGCTCTGAGGGGCACTGGGTCACGCCATTATACTTGATGTAAATATAGCCTCCACAAGTATGTCAGAACTTTTGTCTGTGTAAATCATATGATCATGTTGTCCCACCTGCATAGATTATGAGACAACGTACTGACAGCGACGGCCCCTCAGCTAATGTGTAGGAGCGACACCTCACTGGTCTAGAAACAGTTTAAAAAGGAAAACTAAAATTATAATAACTGATGTTATTATCATTTCAGTTTTCCTTCCTGCTTAGGGGTGGGCTGGTGAGGCTGGGCTGGCCAGAGCAGGGGCCAGGGGGAGGAGTGTTAGCCAAACTCATGCAAACGGTGTGTCATAGTGCACAACTCGAGGAGTATCGTATTTTACCCAATTAGGGTTATCGCTAAATAAATAAAAAATTAATACCAAATCTATTTTAAACTTCACACTTTTACACTAATCTACTACTTAAGCCCCCACACCAGCACATCACCAAACAGTGGACAAAAATATCTCAGGCAAAGAGTCCCCATTGAGGGTGCCTGTCGGGCATTGCTGCACTGGCCTCACGAGCAGCAAATGCCCTATGATGAAGCAGGACACCTATCCAGGTGTGTGAGGGCATTTGATTGTTGCAGAGTCACGCCCCAGCGTACCCTGCAGAACAGTTTTGACCTACATAGACACTCATTCTTCATTAGGAACTGCATACCCTTTATACATTATCTAGAATATTTGGAGCATGTATGCTGGACCTTGATGCTCTAAGTTCCTCCTATTTTGCTACACACCACATATTGTAAACATTGATATTGTAGGCTTCTGTAATGCAGTAGGTAATTTTCAACTGAAATTATGTATTAATCTCTGCTGAAAGAAAGTATTGCATACAATCTAAGTATGTTTTCCCTTCTCTTTCTCTTTTCACATGCCACAACATTTTGTGTTCTCCATGCTGGGAGTAGTGGGAGATGACTCAGTTTGTTATTGATATATCATATTTTGGAGCTCAGTCTTCAATGGGACATATGACTTCCTGAGCTTTCGATCTGAAATTACTAAATACATCCTTACAGTGATGTGTTATTTTAGTGATGCTAAATGTAAAACATATTTGTAAACCTTAAATGTACGCCCGTCTGGATGCGGTGACTATGTTTTTATCGAAGTAATAGAAGCCTTCAGACTCAACTTAATGGCCTATCCCTATCAATTTACTTACCATTTTGAGTTTGTCCACAAGCATGTGCAACTTTAGGACAGTAAAATAAATGCCCCGGCACAGCGATGTGTGTTCACCACCGTCCTTCAAAGGGTTAAAGTGAGTATAATCCCATTGTTAAGTACTGTTTAGCTGAGATGCACACCCCTTGGTTTGTGCTTCCTTCATCCCTTACCTTAAATACTGTATTGTTTTCCCACCTGTATTTTTTAGTTCTCCTCTTCAGGAATTATCAATTGCTGTCTGTCGAGGAGGTATTTTGGCTACATATTTAATATTGATTGGTTGCCTATAGGTTTTCATTGCTTCTGTTTCCCAATGGTTGGTTGTGCATTAAATAGCGGTTGTGAACATTAATCGAAAAGAGCTGGTGTAATATTTGCCTTTCTATCATTAACAATGCATTATCCGGTGGATTGCCCCAATATTCTATCCTCCCTCACATCTTAGGATGTCACCAGCTCTGCTCTAAAATGGTTCTACTCTTACGTCTCTGGCCACTAATCTTAATTTTGAGTCCCAAAGGCTCAATCTGGCATCCACTTTTGTTCATCATTTGTGGTGATATAATTTATTCTTTGTTTTTGCTGCCATGTCTACACCATTGAGACAGAACTCCTTTTCGCCTTTCCTTATTTATCCACACACCTCCACTTATACCTCAAAATGATCCACCAATGGATGATGCTACAATCTTCATGCTAAACTCATCAAAGACCAAGGTTTTATACTTTTCTTCCTCTGTTGCACCTACATCCTTACATCACCGAATCTACTTCCTTCCAATATCCTGACATTTGCCATCTCTGTGATTTCCTACCCACATTATGGAGACTGCCAGAATTTCAAATGTTTACCCCACCATTGCTCCATTATCTGCACCTCTGTACACCCACACATACAATGTCCTCCAAACTCCCTCATTAAGGGTTCAAGCATTAGTATTGCCCTGCTCCATGCTGCTCAGTGTTATCAATTTCTTTGGTGATATTGTATCTGGTGGTAGTATGGTTTTTGGTTTGGGTTGAAAGAACATCATGGAGACCTTGGCTTTAAACGCAAGGCTAGATGTTGGCATGCCCAATCATGTATAGCACAATATGGCACATGCTAGGACAGATCCTATACTGAGCTCAGAATGCGCTCTGAGATACATGTGCTTGCTGGGAAACTCGAAACCATACAACTACGTGCACCTTCAGGTCACAGAGAACAACAGTATTATGGTACATTGTCCATGTCCTGGTTTGAAGTGGACCCTGTGAGGGCAGACAAATACATCCAGTGTGCCATTGGAGTCTAGTAAGTCTGTCATACCTCTGTGGTGCTCATATGACCAGTAGCAAGTTGAAAACAGTTGGGTACGTGTGACTTGACCCTATCTCCCTCTTCTTCAGCTCCATAGTGTCTGGATGTAGCAGGCACCATTTGGTGTTTCTAGTCAATCATGGATATCTCTGAAAACAAACAAGGAAAGCCTCTTCAAACAGGAGTTAGAGTCAAAACATCTACAACAAAGATTGCAACAGATCTTAAGACCTGCGGACATAAGTATTTCTGTAGCCGTGAACGTATGGGGACTGCTTGAGAACTACACAGTGCCTATGGTGTGGCTCCTGGGATATACCTAGGATCTTGCTTAGAAGTGCTTAGCTCTACTTCTTCCCCAAGGGATTGCAAGGTGCCAATATGACAATCCATGGTAGTGCATGTCATTCTGCCATCTACAATGTTTCTTCATGTGTTAAGACAGCTTGATGGGGATTTGGAATTGAAGTGTGGCCTAAGGCCTGATTTGCACGCATGTTATGTTAGCATGGCTTATTAGAAGTTTAAACGCCATTTTACCTTTTGCCGTTTTTGCACACAACACTGCATATAGCTGTTTTTATAATTAGGTTTCGTGAAGGTCTACACATGAGAAAAGGTATGTTTTTGACATTTCTAGACTTACATTGTGCCCCTAGTCTGCACAGTGAGTGCTGAAGCCATCAAGGTTATCATAAATTGGTAGCTGTTGTTCGACATGATTGGCTAACGCTTTTAGACACAACAATTGGCAGCTGTGAGCCAACTGAGATTCTGGCGCCCTTATTATTGCTCAGTTGCCATGATTTCACACACTTGGAAGATTTTACGTTTCCAGGGATGCAGAGAGCTTGTGCTGATCCTGATGTGATTTACTCTTACTGAGAGGAGAGGTAGTGGGTTCCCCCAGACAAGCCTAAGAGACCTTCTATAGTTTATAATACATAATTCCTATATAGGGAGGGTGTTACAACTGGGTGCTATATGACCTGTTTTCACCATCATTGTAAAAGATTTCTCATTTTGAATTTTATGGAATTGTGACAATGCTGACCATATTTTTTCTAATCATATGTCTGCTTACGTTGGCTTAGATACTGCACCTGAGATCACGTTGTTAAAATAAATATTTTAACCTTAACCGTGTCTCATTTTTACTCCTGTTGTGGACTGGTATGAGAGTATAACGAAAGAGTGTTCTCATTTCCCACCATTCCTGAGATGGTCCTAAGTCGCATGTTCTAGATTGTCTAATCAATGGTTACTTTGCTATAGGATGAAGAGCTAATGTGACACTGATCCTAGCTGGTTGGGGTTTTTCTAGGTACTGAGGTGAGTTTCTGGTACACCCCAATTCCCTGATGTCCTGGGTCTCTGCGCCGAGTTCTGCGTATGAGCAGAATCCTTGCAACATGGCTCCGCCAACGTAGTGGTCTTAATGTGAGACTCTTGAGTAGTGCTTGTATCAGTCCACGACCCGCTCACTATTGTTTCTGGTTGACAATGGTGATGGATGAACCCCGCCTATATTTACATAGGTCTTTTCAAGCTTGATGATATTAATGGTTTATTATTGAATTACTACCCAGTTGTGCATTTTTTATTGCATTGTACTTAGTTACCTTTCACTGTGTCGAAATGGCTGCGGTTGATATCGCGGTTCACAGTCGCATGGCTGTGCGTAATCATTTGCAGGATTTCCAAGTCTCTTTGGAAGGGCAGGAAGTGACTTTTGTTGTATCTGCTGACGCAGCGTACCCGTTGGAACTGTTTTACTCCTGGGTCACGTTTCCTGCGGTTGATGCTGGTACTGGTGTATTTCACACTTACACTCCGACTGCCGTGCCTGTAGAGTACGCTCCATATAGGACACATGAAGTTCTGATTTCTGCTTGGCAGCATGCTGTTTGGTTTAATGGCGCCCTCCCCCACTGTTTGACGGCGGTCAGAATGGGACCGTTGTCAATTACAGGCGCTTCTTGGCCTGTTTTAGCTGGTTATACCCCGCACCCTAATGCGGGGTGTTGTACAACTTTTGAATTAAGGCCACTTTATGCCTCTGCAGTGTCAGTGATAAGGGGTCTGGTTCATTATATTTCCCACAACTTCCCGGGTGGGGCCCCGGGTGTTGTGGCACATCCAGTTGGGCCGAATGGGCTGAAGCTTAATCCTGTTATGGTTAATGGGGTTATGGGCAAGCGTCCCTAGGATAAGGATGAGATGCCTTTCTGGCTTACTGAGAAATTTGACCAACTAGAGGCAGTATTTCCTAATACCACTCCTGTGGAAAAGCACAGGATCCTTTACAATTTGTTTGCAGAAAGACTAAGTGCCGGACGTAAATGACTGAAACAATTGTGGTGTGATTTTTGCGGCAGTCTATTCTAGGTCCTTCGGCACCCCGTCAAAGGCTGTCCTGCCCTTTGTCATTTAGCGTGTTCAAGATAAACACGGACCGGAGCGGCTGTGGAGTTTGGAATGCGACTCGTGGGAGCATTTGACATGGTTCGCGATCTCGTCCTTGCAAATGTTAAGGGGTATGCAGTAAGTTTCCAGGTGTCCAATGCTTTGCGCGATATTCCCGAGGTTGAGAAACCCCGTCAATTACCGAGAATTATTACGGAGGCTTATAAGACCATTGGCAGTAATAGTTTGGGTGTTAAGCCTTCTGCTAAAAAACTAACACAGCAGCAAACTCAGCAGGCGTCGTCTGATAAAGATGGCCGCCAAAAAGTTCCGAAACAAAATTGGAGTAAGAATAAAAAAGTAGGGGAAACAGCAACAGAAACAGGGGCCCCGTCCTGCTACACCTACACCTGCCTCTCCTGAGCGTACATATAAGTTGCGCAACCGCACTACGATTAAGTCACCTGATAGATTTCAGGTTCCTGAACAATGTACTCCTCGCTCTTTTCAAGAAACATCGGTCTCACCCAACGGTGGAGGAGGGGGCGGCAGAGGACAAGGTGCTCAACAGAGCTGTGAGCAGCCTCGCAAGGCTGACGGAAAAGGCAAGCAGGATGAGTCACTGCGTCAAAGGCCCCAGTTTCAGAAGAAAAAAGTTGCTGCAGTAACAGTGAGATATGCCACAGATAGTGAGAACGCAGCTTCGGAATCTGACATGGGCGCTGACACTGTTGGACAGCGCTGTGGAGATTACCATAATTCGAGAGGCGTTGTATCCACTACTGAAGGTGACAGCGACTGACACCGTCGTTGTAGTTGAGACAGCTGACACTAGAGTGGCTCCCCCTGAAAGGCTTCATGAAGTTGTCCTTATGATTGAAGGTGACATAGAACGTACCATAAAAGGTTTTTTTGGGGAAAATCTAACTACGACCTAAGATATTTTGTTTTCGGAGGTCGATTGGCCCCCATCCTTTGTCTGAGCTGCTCCACAAGGGGAGGAGGTAATCCTCCCTAGTGTCACGCACACAGTGCCGAAAGAGCAGGCGCTGCATTTTTGCAGACTATTGGGCTAAGGTGCTTGCGCCGGCTTTGTACCGTACTCACTGTGGGTGGGACAAATTTTACCCCCGACATGAGATTCCTTTGAGGTTAATGCCACAGCCTCTACCCCAATACCCCATGCGGCTAGAAGCGAAAGCTTTAGTTGCGGAAATCCTTGAACTATTGGAATATCAAGGTGTAATTGAAACGTCTGTGTCTCCGATGAATAACCCTCTTTTTACTGTGACCAAGCCAGATGGCTCGTATTGTTTGGTTTTAGATTACCGCCACTTGAACTCACATTGCCGTACATGTGCGGTACAGAATACTCACGGTGCACCTCTTGTGGATAGTCTTGTGCATAAAAGGTTTAAAACCACACTTGACATATCCAATGTTTTTTTTGCCCACAATCTGTCCCCTCCTAGAGTCAATAGACAGCTTTTACCAGTGGTGGCGAACAAAGCCAATTTCGCCATTTGGCTATGGGATATAAGAACAGTCCAGATGTCTTTGCTGCCCGTGTAGTCTCTCTCTTGGAGTAACTCCACGCAGATGCATGTTCGTATGTGGATTACACCTATCTCCCAGATGATGAATTATGGCCGCATCTGTGCCATGTAGACCGCATAATTTGCCGTTTTGCGGATTTCGGCTATAAATTCAACTTTGCGAAAAGTCACATTGCAGAGTACACAGTGTTGTTCCTGGGCTACGAGCTCAACACTGAAGGTCGAGGTTTAGCTCCTCACTTCCTGGAGAAATGCGCCCTTTTGCATGCTCGCACAACACTGAAAAGGCTTCAATCTTCACTGGGCTTTTTGAATTTTGGACGTACCTATATTCCTGAATATGCCCATCATATATCAAGACTCTTTACGCTTTGATACAACCAACTTTCTCCAAATCGTGCTGGCTGCCTGAACATTCAGCCATCTTACAATCTTTGCAGGCTGATCTTCAAGAATCAAAATTCTTGTTGACTAGTGATAACCACACAAACCTGGTGATAAGAATCGTGCTAGGGGCAGTGGGTTTCACATACCTCACTTTTAATGAGGGTGACACAGTACCTATCGCTTTCAAGTCACACTGGTACACTTCGGCTGAGTGGCGGTTTTCCACTGTGGAAAAAGTTTTGACAGCAGTGCAAATGGGGATTCTTAAGGAACGTGCAGTGTCGCAGGGAAAATGCATTTTGGTTGTTACTCCATTTCCTGCCTTAGAGGCAGTGACGAAAGCCAGTGTACCAAATTCGAAAGCTTTTCACCCGCGGTGCATACAATGGGCCATGTCCTTGACATACAAGGATGTCAAGTTAATTTTTGATTCCTCTCTGCATACTCAAGAGTTCTTGCAGTATGACTTCATTCATCCTGCTCCTCTGACCATGTGCCCACTTGAGGATTTCCGTTGTATCATTTACACTGACGGAAGCGCACAAGCGGCTACTGGTTCAAAGCACGCATAATCTTCGGCCTGCGAAATTGTGGTTGGGAATATGGTGGATGGTGAATTTAAGTCCGATGTCATGCATACACAGACATTAGGGGCAGAGCTTCGTGCTCTGATGCTTGCATTGGAGTACCCAGATCCCAGTGTGACTACTCTCATTGTAAGTGACTCTTACTACTGTGTTCAATCATACAATGACAATCTACCCTTTTGGACTCAAAATGATTATAATGACTCCAAAGGTCGCCCAATAAAACATAAAATGATCTAGGTTTGAGTGGCTGAGCTTAAAGAATGGCTGCCACTTGTCTTTGTAATTCATACTATGGGTCACCAGCGTGTCGGAGTTCACGCTGTTGACAATTGTCTCGCGGATGAAGCCGCTAAGACAACAGTCGCAACATATGCAGTAGCAGCAGTTACATGTTCCAAAAGTAAGATTGATGATGACATCTTGGTAGCTATTCCTGCATCAGAGAATGGAGGTAATTACCCTAGAGGTTTCCCTTCTAAATACTCTTATCATTTCAGTCCTGATAAAGTTCCTTAAGTGAGAATTAACGACGTTGGTGACAGGTTGATACCCAATTTGGACCGCAGACAGACTTTGATTACAGCAGCCCACACTGGGATGGCCTCATCGAATGCCGGCGTGTCAGCTACTGTATCTCTTCTCCAGCAACGATATTGGTGGCGGGGTTTATACAAACAGACGCGTGAATATGTCCTTCAATGTGGCATTTGTCAGCAGATTAAACCTTCTACTGCTGGAAGCCCACCCCAAACTCAGTTGTACATATCGTACTTGCGTGTGTTTATTTGGATCACTGCGGTCCTTTCTCATCAGATACTGCTTTTAAGTACATCTTAGTTGCAGTTGATCCGGGCACACACTTTGTGTGGCTGTGGCTGCAACGCAGTGCTGATTCCAAGTGTCGGAAGGGATTTGCATGTTTTTGTGGGAATTTTTGTGTGTGGTACCTTCCATTCGACCAGGGTCCAGCGTTTGCCTCTGAGGCATACAAGGATGCCATGAGTTCTTTGGGGGTCCAGGTCAAATTTTTGTCTCCATATCGGCCTGTGGGCAATAGTGTTGTGGAGCGAATGAACCGTGACTTAAAGCAATCCTTGACAGCTAAGTTATTAGGTACTGGCCGAGACTGGCTTACTCACCTCAATAGCGTACAGCGTGCACTAAATAATCTCCCTAGAGGTCTCTGGGTGGGCAGACCCATACGAAATGCTCTTTGGTATCAAAATGTTTGTTTCAGACCTTGAGGGTTTAGACATGGCGGCTGCCTCATTCTTTGACATAGATGAACATTCTAATGTTTTACAGAACCTACAAAAGACCAGAAACAGTCTTGCAAAGGAACATTTGCCCTCCACATCTGATGCTGCGTTGCAGATTCCGGTAGCCGGCTGGAGAACTGGTCCGAGAGAAGATCAAGAACAAGAAGGAATTCGGTCCCTCCTCCCGAGCTCCAGTTCCTGTGCTTGGCATGCAGGGTACAAGAACAGTCATTTTACCTCCTCTTCCTGGGCGAAAGGGGAACACGTACATCTCCATTTACACAGGTTGGCCGATTCTTCTTAGTATGACACCTGCGGTCTCGTGTCCAGCAATGGTGCGACACTCTGTTTTGGCCCTGGATCCTGCCATTGGGCCTGATGTTGCCATAGAGATGAATACAGTTGCGAATCCTTTATTGAATCTACCTGCTGGTGATCCTCTTAATAATACTGAATATACTTACCTCCACATCTGATGCTGTGTTGCAGATTCCGGTAGTCGGCTGGCTACCCCAAGTTGGAGAACTGGTCCGAGAGAAGATTGAGAACAAGAAGGAATTCGGTCCCTCCTATCAAGCTCCAGTTCCTGTGCCTGGCGTGCAGGGTACAAGAACAGTCATTTTACCTCCTCTTCCTGGGCAAAAAGGGAACAGGTACATCTCCATTGACAATGTCAAACTACACAGGTTGGCCGATTCTTCTTAGTATGACACCTGCGGTCTCGTGCCCAGCAATGGTGCGACATTGGTCCTGGATCCTGCCATTGGGCCTGATGTTGCCATAGAGATGAATACAGTTGCGAATCCTTTATTGAATCTACCTGCTGGTGATCTTCTTAATAATACTGAATATACTTACCCCACTGACTTGTCTATGCCTGATTTGGAGACCCGTGTGGCTAATCAATCACGTTTTTTATTTGACACTGGCACCGCCTCATCAAATTCCCATTCAAAAATTTAGATTTTTGCATCTTGGTTTAAAAAATATTTTTTGATTCCCCCTTGGACTTACATTTGGCTGGTGCTTTTTAATTTTTTTTTTATTCATGTCCATTGGATTTGTGGTGTATTTTTTTCATTTTGTAAATGCACACTACGTTCAGGAAAGAACTTCAATAAGACTAATTGATGGAACTTTGGCTCCCCACTACTCTTCGCACATCATGAAGAGGGACCAGACATTTTTGAATATAACTGCTTGGCCCTTTTTAGGTAGGATAGTATGGGATGCTGTAAAGTTCCAGGTTAATGGGCCCACAGAGGTTATTAATGTTACCAATGTACTCCATGTTTCTATGGGTGATGTGGTTAAACAAAATATTCACTCTGATGATTGAGACGTCCAGGCCGTAGCTGCTTTATTTTCTAATTTGAAATATTATGCTGCCTTTGATGCTGAAGATATGTATCTAGATTCTGCTAACTATTGTGATTTATTCTGTTACCAGGCAGCATTTTGGAAATCACTTTCTGCATAAAGCTAACACGTCTAGAAATGTGGTGAACTACACACAGTGGGAACATTGTCCCGCACCTGTTAAAGGCAGCTCTAAAACTCTTTATAAAAAGTTTCTTATTTTACTGATTTTGATCAATCAAACCCTGATGCATTTTATTTTAAGATGACTGAGAAGTCCTCTTCAAAGGTTAGACTTACCCACACAAAATTACTGTATTCGTCCTTATTTGTGAAAAATAAGGAATCGCAAATAAGGACTCGCATACCGCGATGCATCAACAGATTCGGTATTAAATACCGAATCGCAAAAAAATCGCTAAATAAATCGGAAACCACGATTGCGAGACTCGGTATCACAGAATTCGCTAAAAAAAAAAGTTGCATCGGAAGCAGGTTGATGACATCACAAGCAGGAAGTAACACAGCCCATGCTTCATTCAGTGCCCTGAGGAGCTCGGAGGAGGAGGCAGAGCACAGGAGCTGAGGAGTGAGACAGTGACAGTACAAACCAGCACAAACCAGCTATTGCACAGCCATCCAGGATGGAGAAGGATGCACCCCAGGACAAGGACACGCCCAGGAAGAGGAAGCAAAAGTTTTCTGATAGAGAACTTGAACTACTCATCGAGGGGGTGAGCAGCAAACATGACAGGCTGTTTGGCAAGCTGTCCCTAAAGGTGCCTGAGGCAGAGAAGCGCAAAATCTGGCTGCGCATCAAGGAGAGGGTAAATGCTGTAAGAGTAACCCACCGCAGCATAGACGATCTGAAGAAGAGGAGGTATGAACTCAGGAAAAGAGCAAAGGAGAGGATTGCAGAAAGGGTGAAGGATGCAGCTGGCACTGGAGGTGGAACATCCAATGTTGCGCCAAACAGAGCCCTCGAGGACCTCGTTGAGGCTACCATTGAGCTGAAGTCACCCAATTGGACACTTCCGGCACTGCAGTAGGAGTACAAGGTAAGATGGATGCTAGTGCAGATACACAGCGTGATGTCTACCCCTGTCCATTCCCCCAGGCCAAACACAGTGCACATGTAGCCGTGCCTAAAGCATATACCCTCACCAGAGTGTTGCATCATGGGAGTTGTAGTCATATCATGAAAGTGTGCATGTCTGATCCCTGATGTTAATGAAAGGAGACCAGCAGCACAGGGACAATTGTCAGTCCAAATATGTCCTTTATGTAGATGAAAGTATGCAACACACATACATCCTGACAAAATAATAACAATGCACTGTTTCACACACAGATGCATCCCCCCTGGATTCAGATGACAGCGGACGCCTCATCATCTCTGAAACACCAGTAGTGACCGATGCTGAGACTCCGCAGGGACCGCAACCTACGACACCACCAACACCATCACCACCACCACCATCACCACCACCGCGGACAACCCCACCACCACCACCGCGGACAACCACACCACCACCACCACCACCGAGGACAACAACACCAACACCACCACCACCGCGGACAACAACACCAAGCCGCAGGGCAAATGTCACCTCCCTGCAGGTGATGGAGATGGAGCAGAGGCCAGCAGCCACAAATGTTCCATGGCAGTCTGTCTTCACTCCACCAGCACCAACACCAGCACGTGTCCGAGTCCAACAGCGGGGCAGGCCCAAGGGTAGAGCTGCAGAGAGATCTGAGGATCCAACAGACGGCTACGGTGTGGTTGAGGCACGGATGCTGCGGGTCCAGCGCCTGCAGGGGAGACACATGGGTGCCATAAGCATTAATATATAAAAATTGGCAAACAAAATTGGCATCATGACTGATGCTGTGTGGGAGATGACCACAGCCGTTGCTGAGGGTAACAGAGACATGAAACTGTGCCTGCAGGATCTCACACGTGCTGTCATAGCAGGGCAACAGAGCAAGCGCAGGAGGCATTGGCAGAACAAGTTCCGTTCCAATGCCTCCATTAGGGCCATCACTAAGCTGTGCAACAGCACAGCTGTACTATCACGCAGATCTGTGTCCCTGCAGGTCGACTTGGGCCATTACTGTGGAGATGTGGCAAAGTCCTTAGAAAGAGTGACCACTGCAGTGGAGCGTCTGGGACTTTAAGTGCCAGCAGTTTGGAAGTGGAGGAGGGGAGTGAGGCTGCTTCAAGCGTCAGCAGTGTCTCTGTGCCAGAGGCCAGCGAGAGGAGGCGCAGTGTGCGCAGCTCCACAGCCACTGACACACATCGCAGTGATGTAAAGGAGTCACGCAACAGGAGGCTGGGGGTACGTGGGAAGCGCAAATAGCCATGTTCCATTGGCTCCCTGGCCATGGTGACATAACCATGAACGACCTATACTACCACAAGATACTCCCGTGATGACAACGGACATGTATCCCATCCTATTATTTTGAATCTGCGTCATGTTGGCGTCTCATTTATATGCACCTGACAAGTGCTCATGTGCATTAAACATTTGCAAACAAGATCATGTTGTGATGTCTCAGAAGTGATGTCGTGTGATGTATGTCCGCCTCCTTTAGCCTTCAGCTGTGTTAGGCACGTGTGCCTGTTGGTGTTGTGGGGGGGGGGGGTTGCTGTGCACATAAGTCGTCCTCTCCGTCCACCTCTATTGGTATCCCCCTTCCTGTGGCAATGTTGTGCAGCATGGCACAAACTGCTATTATCCGCAGCAGGTCACTGGGTCATACTGCAAGCCACCTCCTGTCTTGTGTAGTATCCGGAAGCGACTCTTGAGGATGCCAAAGGTTCGCTCTACCACATTCCTGGTGCTGCTGTGTGCTGTGTTGTAGCGCTGCTCCTGAGGTGTTGCTGGGTTGAGGTAGGGAATTAGAAGATATTCCCGCAAGGCGTAGGCGCTGTCACCTGCAGGGTGGGGGCAAAGGGTTAGCAGCATGAATACAATTACATAGGTGAGGATGAAGTTAATGATGAGGCATTAGTATGTACCTAGTGAGTGTCCCTCTCCAAATTCACTGTTGATCAGACGCCTGTGGATGCCACTGTGTCGGAATATGTATGAGTCGTGGGTGCTTCCTGGAAATTGGGCTACAATGTCCGTTATGATGTGCTTGGCATTGCACACGACCTGCACGTTGATGGAATGATATGACTTCCGGTTGCGGAAGATGTATTCGTTGGCTGAGTTGACATGCGTTCAGTCAACACTTCCTATCACATGGGGAAATTGTGCCAACTGGTAGAACTCCTGTTTGGTGTGGTTCAACTGCTGTGGGGTTGTGGGGAAGGTGATGTGGTGATGTATCAATGTCAGCATTGCATCTAGGAATTCGTGGAATAAGTGTGAGTGCGCTCTGCGACACGCTTCTGCTATGATCCCCTGGAAGCTTCCAGACATCAGCAGGTGCAGGCTGCATAGGACCTGGACATGGGCTGGGATGGCGTTGGTCCCACGGGTCTGGTGCTGCAGTAGTGGTTCCAGGTCAGCAATGAGGCGCATGATCATAGCCTGGTTCAGTCTGTACTTGACATAGATCAGTTCCTCTGTCTTGCCCAGCAATGTGATGCGCACCCTGAATACCCTGTCCTGGATCATCCTCCTGCGCTGTGCAAAAGCATTGATTCTCCTCCTCCTAGCAAGCTCGTAGGGTGCAGCCATTTTGGTACACATTCAGAGTCTCCAGAGGCATATTTGAAAGGTTTCTGATTGTCTGCACCTGTATTTTTTTTTTCTTCCTTCCAACAACTTTACCTCCAGTTTGAGATTCCCCTTTATGTTGCTCATGCAAAATAGCGATTTTGGGCATTTTCAGTATTTGCGACTTTTGATGCATTTCGTTGCGATTTTTTAATAGCCATTCAGTATTTCCGGGGGCTGATTTCTTTCTGGGTATTACCGATTGGCTAATTTTCGATTCGGTAATTTACAGCGGGTTTTATTTTGCGATTCTTTATTTTTTTAGGAATTGGGGTTGATGCATTGGATTTTCAGGTTTTGCGTTCGGTAACGGCCTGTTTTACCGAATCGCTATTTTACCGGGAGCTATTTTGTTTGATGCATCTGCCAGGTGGTGAACTACACACAGTGGGAACATTGTCCCGCACCTGTTGAAGGCAGCTCTAAAACTCTTTTTAAAAAGTTTCTCATTTTACTGATTTTGATCAATCAAACCCTGATGCATTTTATTTTAAGATGACTGAGAAGTCCTCTTCCAAGGTTAGTGTAATCAAAGTCCTTTATTAACCGGTTGGCTGTTGGGGGCTATGAGCTGTGGAAAGATACTGTAGATCTTAAATCTGTTTGGGGTTCTAAAAGTTGGCAAGTGCATGCCTCATCCCGAACCATATGTTGTTTCTGAATGCTTCTATTTCACAAACCACCTGCTTTGGATTGGCTACTTCTAAAAAATTAAATGCTCATTCATTTCCTGATTTGGGTGAATATCCCCATTGGAATAATTGCACCAGTACTTCCCTGAGTGATTTACAAGGCCTGTTGAGAAATTCCTCTTTTAATGTTTCCAGCATTAATCCTAGCTAGTTGCTATGGCAAACAAGTGTAGATTCCTGGCAGCACCGTTTTCTGGATCTGACCCCTGGCTATACCCCTGGCTATACAGAGGTTAGAGTAAATCCCAGATTTCAGAGTCAACATTCGGTCACCACCTTTTCTGTAGGCAAATTGTGTCAGAGTTGGCTCAAACACTCTACCTTAGCGTCAGTTAAGTTGCATTTGTTTAAACTGACTGACGCCATTGATGTGAATGATTTTGTAAAAGGTCCTGCAGCAGGCAGATAGAAAAGGTGGATATATGCTGCTTACAATGAAGTTTGGAAACTGTCCCAGATTGAAGCTGCTTCTAGGCTCAGAGCTATTGATCAGGCCAATTTAGAAAAAGTGATTGCTGTTATAGATAATAGCAATAACACCCTTTCTTCCCGTATTTACACATTAGATTTTATTTGACACACTTTATTGATGACCACTGAGTAGCGTTCACTATATAATCATTTCAAATACAGTCTTTTTTTGTTTTTCTCCCACATTTGCCATTCCAGTGCATTTATATATAACAATATGGATGCTCAGATCTGTCAGTATAAGAGAGGCTTACAAAGGGTATTTATAGTCCGATCCCTTCCCCGAACCAATAATGTACATGTAGTGTTGCATCCATAATTCAAAGTACTGCATATTTGAAGTCCAATCAGTAACAAAAGAAAATCCCCAACTATTCCGCCCCGCTCTCCCATCCCACCCTAACCCCCTCCTGGTCAGTCGTACTGCATCGCCAACGATGGTAATAGGGAGTCACTATAAGAGCGTCCTCCCCAAGGGTACATTGTACCGGGCAAAATCCTAGTATCTCTGTTCCATTGGCCGTACAGGCACAAATGGACTCACACTCTTCGCTTTACTGTGACATGGCGTCTTGTGTGGGAGCCAGGTCCAGTGTCTCCAGCTCAATCAGCATTTCCTCCCAGTCCAGGGAGATGTGTTGCTGCCTCAACTCCCTCTCCTCCTCCCTCCGGAGGACAGCCCCCTCCGCCCTTCCCCATTGTAGCACTTCAGTCTGCCAGACTGTGACCGCCAGGCATCTGGGGGACTTCCACCTCATAGTAATCACCCAAATTGCCAAGATGAGGGCAAGATCTACAAACTTGAGCTGCACCTTCTGAACCCTGGAGCGTCTGCGAAGGCCCACCAGGCAAGACAGGGCTACGTCCGAGACTGGTAGTTTTGTCACTGTGGTTAGGGAGTGTCGCACCCCCTCCCAGTAGCCCAGCAGTCGAGGACAAGACCATAGCATATGAAGGAAGCCCTTCCCATCTCCTCTACATAAGGGGCAGCAATGGGGGGAGTGCGGGAACATGTGGTGTACCTGCTTAGGTGTAAGGTACGATCTATGCAGCACCATCATCTGTATGAATTTGAGCCGTGCATTACGTGACACTTTTTTGGGATACTCCAGTATGCGTTTCCATGCGTGGTCTGTAATCTCAGCACCGGAGTCCGTCGCCCATTGTTCCCTAAGGGAGGTAAGAGAAATTGCTGCATGTGCCCGTACCCCAGTATATAACCAATGTACCAGATGTCCCCCAGGTCCCATGTAGTATAAGAGGTGTAATAGGGTGTGCTGCGGGCGTTATGTCCTCTGTGGGGCCCAAGTGGCTCTAATGTAGTGCGTGATAATGGCATGTAGCAGATAGAGGCGTGGCGGCACCCCAGTGGCCTGCAAAAAGGAATCATGGTCCATCAGTGTTCCATCACAGAAAAAAGATCCTACCTCTTCTTTCACGCTGTCTGCCCAAGCCTGGAGTCTAGTCCATGTGAGTCTCCCCTGTGGTGTGGGCAGGCTTATTAAAGGTATGTTCCTAGCGTATGGGGTTGCCACAGATGTGTAAGCCAAGGCCTTCTTCCAACAGAGCAGGGCAATTTGCAGTAGGGGGTGTCAGTCGGGAGGGATCCGGGCCCTGGCAACAACAGGGTGTGTAGTTCCCCTCTATCTAACCTCTGCGGTGTGAACCCAATCTCGCATAAGTTCCTCCCTGCAGTCCAATATGACAGACACTGGAGTTGGCTAGCGTAATAGTAACCTAGCAAGTCGGTACCCCCAGGCCGCCACTCTGCATCCCTAGCAGAAGTTTCCGAAGACTTATCCGTCTCCGACCTGCACCCCAGATGAGGGTAGTCAGCATTGTGTCCAGCGTAGTAAAAATGGATTGTGGGAGAACTACCGGCAAATTCACAAAATAGTATAGCAAACAAGGTAGCATCACCATATTTGAGATGGCAACCCGCCGCATTACTGAGAGGGGCAAAGAGGACCAGAATCCCACACTAGCATGGAGCCCTGTTATTTTCCGCTGGATATTGCCTTCTATCTGGTCCTCTTGCGTTCTGTACACATAAATACTGAGGTATTTAAAGGTAGTGAGAGCCACCAAAAATGAGTAAGTGCCAAATTGTAAATACGTAATGTGTTGTGTTTCTTGGAAAAAGTAACTGGTTGATTTGTCGGGGTTTATGGCCAGACCCGACAGGAGTTTGAAGGTAGTAAATATGTCCAGGAGGGGAGTCGCATCAGCCTTGAGGTCTCGCAAGTATAAGAGCCTGTCATCTGCATAGATTGATAATAAATGATACACACCATTGACGCAGATACCGAGCTGGGCCGCTGATCTACGAAGAGCCAGGGCCAGCGGTTCCAATACCAACACAAACAACAAGGAGGACAGAGGGCACCCCTGTCTTGTGCCCCGATGAATATTATATGTATCAGAAATATAGCAGCCCATAGGGGCCCTAGCCGTCGGGGACGGGTACAATAAACGTACCCATTTTAAATATGTGTCTGGAAATCCAAAGCGCTGCAACGCCGCAAACATGAAATCCCATGATAGGGAATCAAATGCCTGCCGGAGGTCTAGTGCAATACACCCAGCATGGCGGTGGGCCTGTGGGGTAGCCGTCATTACTGCGTGCAATCGCCTAGTGTTAAGCGAAGTACTGCGGTTTGGGAGAAAACCGCACTGATCACTGTGGATAAGTGCGGGGAGGTGCGGTTGTATACGGTTGGCGAGGGCTTTACTCAATATTTTGTATTCGGCAGCTAGCATAGAGAGGGGTCTATAATTTGACATGTCCAATCCGCACCGCCCCACCCCGGGTATAGACATGACCAGCGCCTGCATCGTGGAATCCAGTAAGCGGCCCGTCTCCAGAGCCGTCTTGTAGACGGTCTCCAGGGTAGGCACCAAGGACTCCACGTAGGTGAGGTAGAACTCAACAAGGAGTCCGTCGAAACTCAGCGTTTTGTTATGATTTAAACCTTTAATCGCGGCACGGATCTCCTGTTGAGTAATAGGACTGGCTATGTTTTTCTTTACTTCCTCCGAAAGGACCGGGAAGGGGAGGTCCTGAAAGAAGTCAGCAACAAGAGAGCTGTCCACCAAATGGGGAGGCGCATAAAGTTTTTCTAAATGATCACGAAAGGCGTTATTTATGTCGGCTTGTGTGTGAACTACGTGTCCCGCCGTGGTGCTGATCCTCGATATGGTCGGCATGTCTGGTCTGTCACTAACCATGCGGGCCAACAGGGAACCAGCTCTGTCCGCCTCCTCATGTTTACGCTGAAGATATGCTCTGTAGTCTATAGTCCGCAACATCTCCAGAGTTTCTGCATGGTCTATGTGAGCGGATTGTAGCAGCTCTCTCTTGGCAGGGTCTAACACTGCCTCCATCTCCAATACGTGTAACCTGTCCTCAATGTCCTGCAGCCTCTGGTGTATTTCTTGTCTAGCGCCCACCAGCTGTCCTATTGTCGCCCCTCTGACCACTACCTTCAGCGCATCCCATTCAATCAGACGCAATGTCGCAGTGTTCCAATTTTCGGTTAAGTAATTGGTAACAGTGTCGGCGAGTGTCGTGCGAAATGTGGCGTCTTCGAGCAGGTGTGGGTGTAATTTCCAGGTGGGTATCGGAGTAGGTACCATGCCCCATCGCAGGGTGAGCTCCAGGGGACTATGGTCGGAAAAGGTCTTAGCTAAATATGTGGAGCTGTGGACCTTCGCGAGAAGTGGACTTGAGCAGAGGAATCTATCAAGTCTAGTGTGGAGGCCATACACCGGGGAGTAGAATGAGTATTCCTTGTGTGTCGGGTAGAGACAGCGCCACACGTCTGAGAGTGTCCACCCACCTGCCCATGCAGTGAATTAGTCCACAATCTTACCAGCGGTTGTACCGTGTAGGGGCTGTGTGATCTATCCAAGGCAACATCCAGCACTGCATTCCAATCCCCTCCCTGCACCCAGGGAATCCCGACCCAGTCAGCCAAACCCCCACTCAGCCTACTCAGAAAGCAGTCTTGATCAAAATTAGGGGCATAGATACTCCCAAGGACCACCGGGGAACCATCAAGTGTGCCCTTAACTAATATGTACTGTCCCTGATCATCTATCCGGCGTTCAAGTGCAACAAAGGGAACTCCTTGCCATACCGAGATAGTCGCCCCTCTAGCGAAAGCAGAATACTTAGTGGAATAGATGGTACCCCTCCCTTTTTTCCTCATTTTCTGCGTCTCAGAGTCAGTTAGGTGAGATTCTTGAAGGAATGCTACTTGTGTCTTTCGTGTGAGGAGGAATTCATGTATGCAGTGTCTTTTCTGTATTGCTCCTAGACCCCTTACGTTCCATGTCAGCAAGTTGTACGACCTTATTGTGGTGTCAGCCCCCGTCATGGTCCCATGAGGAAGCGGAGTTCAACTCCACATGACAATAGCAAAGCAGTACTGACGAGGAGTCCCTTTTCCCCAACATTTTGGACAAAACTTGGCACAACCCCTAAACCGGCTGGGCCCAACAGTAGTGCACAAATGGTACATAACAAATAACGGTGCAGACGCCATGAGGGAGGTAGCCAACCTTACCTCCAAACATGATCTTCGAATGGCCTAAGGCTCAATGGCTCAACGGTACCCTGTCTTCCGGGGGGGGTGGGGGGGGGGGTAGTGTACTTCAGGGTGGGTGGGGCGCTACCAGCAGCATAGCAAGAGTAACATTAAATATCAGATAGTCCCCCATCAGGCATCTTGGACTCTAGGTGGCACACAATCCTGTGGATATAGTGGCAGAGCTTGCGCCTAGCATCCCTCATAACGATAACTGCCCCTCTAATATACCAGTTCATACAGTGGGCTATCTCTTTAAAGGATATAATAGTTTTTCTGTTGCTGGGTGCATGCACGCCTTACAGCAAAGTCGGTAGTAGGAGTCACAGGTGCCGGTGCCCCAGCTTCTCTCCTTACTCATCAAGCAGGTCGTCTACTGCTCTCGGAGTGAGTCTGATTGTATCGTACTGTCCTCTGAGTCCGTGGCATTCTTGTTCGAGTCAATGCGGAAGGAGCCAGCCACCGCCAGAGCCCCCTCCTGGTCATTCCGCTGCTGTTCTCGTGAGGGTCCCGCTCAGCCCTTCCCTCGGTTATTGTCCTGTGTTCTTCCAGAGGTCCTCTTTGGGAGAGCTTCTGAATCCTGTGAGGAGCCCTCCATGCGGCCAGCTTGGCTAGAACCAATGCACATGACCTCCATCCATTCTTCCACGTCCGCCGGGCTTTCGAAGAAGTGAGTCTTTCTTGTCATGCATCACTTTTAGTCGGGTGGGGGATAGGAGGGCCTACTTGAGTTGTGCTGACTGTAACTTTTTCTTCACCGCCTGATAGGAAGACCTCTGTATTTGCACCATCACAGTGTAGTCCGAATAAAGAGAGACACAGTGGTTTTCGTACTGGATGAGGGTCTTTTCCCTAGCCTTCTGCAGGAGCATGTTGCGGTCCCTATAATTGAGTATCTTTACAATCAGAGGTCGGTCGGCGCTCCAGGTTTGGGTTGTCCCGCCGGTATTCTGTGTGCACTTTCAACGCAGAAGTAGGGGGAGTGTCCTTCTTGAGCCACATGTTCCCAAAACCATGTTTCCATGAAGTCAGCCGCCATACTCCCCTCGCAGCGCTCCGGCAGACCAATAACGAGGATGTTGTTGCATCGGTTTCTACCCTCCGCATCTTCTGCCCGGTCCATGAGCGAGGTGACCTGCTGCTGGAGTCGCTGCAGGGAGGAGGAGTGGTCTGCCACCGTAGGGACGAGGTCTGCAAGGGACTGGTCGTGGTATTTAACTGTGTCAGCCAGTTTGGCATGGTCCGCCTTAAGCAGTGTCAGTCCCGTATTGAGCGTACCCATCTGTAGCTCCATCGCGGTCCTTGAGTCCCGTATCTCCTGAAGGATGAGATCCAGTTAATCTGGCGTACCCCGGTGTGGTCAGTCAGGGCCCCCCTCGGCGAGGGGGGTCTGCTAGCCTTGCCCAACATTATGGAAGGGGGGTTTTCACTCCGTTGTCCCTCTGCCACCTTAGCCCGGTTCCTCCCCATTGCCCGATGTCACCACCTGCTCTTCCAGCTGGGCTTTCCCACCGTTGGTCCTATGGGGGTAACAATCCTGCTTCCAGGATTAATACTGCACAACTTTACACTCTGGGTATGCGCTAGTGGGGAGGCAGTGGAGTGCAGCGCCAGAGGGTTACAACTCCCTCAGCAGAGCAACTTAATACAGTGGCTCATGGGGCCACCCAAATCGTCATCCGCTCGCCCCCTCTCTGCACAGGTCTCTCCTCGTCTCACTCGACAGTGTGCACCAGTCGGGTCCCCGGGCCTCAGCATGTGTCTCCTAGTCCTCCTCATCTCACTAGAGGGGCCTCCGTCGTGTATGGTCTCTGGGGCAATGGGGGGCCCATCAGCCAGCCCGGGGCTTAGTCATAAATTGCCCCCGGCGCGGCTCCGGCAGTCTCCTCACCTCTTAATACATGGGGGGGCCACCCTTATGGCAGAGCAGTGTCTGGCGGCCTCACGGTCCGCCGCGTTCGGCCTCAGCGCGCTCCTTCAGTGCCTCACCTGCTCTGCCCCTGGGCCGCACACCAGCAGGTCCTTCATGGAGCCCAGGAAGATACCCAGGTCTTCAATAACCCTTCCGTACCACACAGCGGGGGCAACATTCGGAGCAGGGATTCAAGGAAAAGAGTTGCCGCACCTCGGGTGACATGGAAGCCCGGCCCAGCAGCACCTCCCGCGGGCACACTCTGTAATACATCTCCCGGCTCCTTCCAACGTCACGGGACAGGTAGGCCCAAGGTCGTATCAGCCTCCTGGGCACTCCGCAGCAACTGTCGAGCCGGCAACACCACTACCGTGGGCTAAGAACATCCATGCCAGCAAGCCCCCACCAAATGCGGCCGTGGAGACAGCGTATTAATGCAGGTTCCCCCCCGGGAGGGTCTGGAGCTCTACCGAGCCACAACCGCCATTCCCGTTGGTTAGCCACGCCCCCTACACATTAGATAAAATTGTTTCATCTGTCATTGATATTGTACAAGAAGATGTTGCAGTTCTGTACCGTGGACAAAATCAATTGCGTTCTATTATGCAGTTTGCATTGAGTCTTCAAACTGTAAAATCTGGGAGGGTGCCTTGGGATTACATGAACAAGACGTCTTTATTTTTGCCTTTTAATTTGACTGTTAAACAAAAATTTATGTCAATGAAAGATGCCACGTTTTCTCTGTTGCATATTGAAAAATTGGAGCCGTTACCATTTTCTGTGGCCGAGTCAAATTCGGCAGTTTGGCTCATTCATGGGTTAATAACACTACCTTTTCCTCTGTTTAAATTTGAGTCATGCATGGAACATTATGTCATAGGTAGATGTGAACCTTTAGTGAGTGCTTATCTTCATGAAGTCTGGAATCTGCCGTTTACATATAGGTGCTTGAAGGAAAAAAATAAGTTTATTTAAAAGGTGAAGACTGCACATCCACACTAGATCACTCATTACTCTGTAGAAACCTGCAATTGCACGGTTCTTGTAATGTAATGGCACCGAATCTTGCGTGTGTTTTGAAGGGTACCCCCGTCCCGGCTGTTACAACAACTCTCACGTTGCTTGCAAACGGTAGTTATTTGTTATTAAATAATGAAGATTGCTGTGATATGCTTGCGGGAATTCCGTACATCGTTACAGTTTCCCAACATGTTGTTTGCTGTAAGAATGTTCTGTTTCCTTCTCCACATGGGAGGCTCGATGTTTCCATCTGGCCTTCTATTCCGACCTTCAAAGCAGAGTTCAACAAGATGAGTGGAATAAGGGCTCTTTTATCCCAGAAGGAAGCCGCCCTTACATCTGCACGTGAATCATTTGTCCTTCACGTTGCTAACACCCGTACTGAGGTACATGCCTTATTAAATACAGATCTGCCCCTGCGTTTCGGTGCTTTGATTCACACAATCCTTAATACCTCTTCTACCATGGGCCTGGCACACTTTTTTAAAGTAGTAAGTCCTGACCTTGTTACTTCCTTCCAAGCTACATTTGGTGCAATTCCAGCATTTTTTCATTGGATTTTTTTGAGTGTTTTGGGCGTTTTCCCCTTAATTCTCGCTTTGGGAGCGGGCATACTGCTGTTAATTTGCTTACTCCAAAATGGAAGCACATTCTGTGCCCCACGATGAGCTGCCCCGGCTGCTCCAACTTCGTAACTGGATGCTTGAATACCTTGGATCGCTACCTCTGGTGACTCTGAGTGTGGCGTATGGTTTATCTTTCCGGTTCTCTTACTTTACTTGCGTGCAGCCTGTTCTTCATTGCCTGGATTGTGGATTTGAGTGGGTCCTGGATTTGTGTCTCTGCAACACGTTGTCTCCTGACCCGGATTTTAATCTACTAATGAGTCCCTTAGTTGCTCATGAAATAGATTGTTCTGGTTTCGGGATTATGGCCTGCGCAACGGCTCATTGGGTCCTGGGCAATTGGATCATATGGACTGCTGCCAATGACTTTCTGGCACGCAGTTATCTTGAAGAAAGCCCAAGTTGTCCTCTGATAGTGCTAGAGGCTCTGGCTGTTGAAGAACATGTATGTTCATATTCTTTACTTAATTGGATGGCTGAAATGTTCATGGATGACGACAACGACTTCCTGTTAGAGGCAGTTGCGACATACAGTGCCTATAGGCTGTTGGTTTGAAGTGAGATTGTTTTCTGCTTCATACACACGTACTGAACTTGTGATTTTTTTTGTCTGATGTATTAATGTTTTGTTTTTTTAAATTGAGATCTTGTTCTCACCATGGCTACCCACAAATCTTTTTACTGCATTGGATACTTTTTAATTCTGATTTTTTTACTCCCAATTATCAAGTTTGGCAAAATTCCTGAACTTGGTTCTGTCTCATTCAAACTTGATTTCTGCGTTCTATGAATATTGCCCCCTTTATTGTGCGTTCTCCGATCAAGGGAGGGTGTAGTGTAGCCTAAGGCCTGCTTTGCACGCATGTTATGTTAGCATGGCTTATTAGAAGTTTATTTTAAACGCTATTTTACCTTGTGCCGCTTTTGCTCACAACACTGCAAATAGCTGTTTTTGTAAGTTAGGCTTCGTGAAGGTCTACACATGAGAAAAGGTTTGTTTTCGACATTTCTAGACTTACATCGTGCCCCTAGTCTGCACAGTGAGTGCTGAAGCCGTCAAGGTTATCATAACATGGTAGCTGTTGTTCGACATGATCGGCTAACGTTTTTAGACACAACAATTGGCAGCTGTGAGCCAACTGAGATTCTGGTGCCCTTATTATTGCACAGTTGCCATGATTTCACACACTTGGAAGATTTTCAGTTTCCAGGGATGCAGAGAGCTTTTGCTGATCCTGATGTGATTTACTCTTACTGAGAGGAGTGGTAATGGGGTCCCCCAGACAAACCTAAGAGACCTTCTTTAGTTTATAACACATAGTTCCCATATAGGGAGAGTGTTAAAACTAGGCGCTATAAGACCTGTATTCACCATCAATGTAATAAGATTTCTCCTTTTGTATTTTATGGATTGTAACAATGCTGACCATAATATTTCTAATCATATGTCTGCTTATGTTGGCTAAGATACTGCACATGAGTACACGTCATTAAAATAAATATTTTAACCTTACCCCTGTCTTTTATTTACTCCAGTTGTGGACTGGTATGAGAGTATAACGAAGAGTGTTCTCACTTCCCACCATTCCTGAGATGGTCCTAAGTCTCATGTTCTATGTTGTCTAATCATTGGTTACTTTGCTATAGGACGAAGAGCTAATGTGACACTGATGCTAGCTGATAGTAATTCCCCCTGAGCACACAATTATTAATTCATGTCTTATAAATCCATAAGTTCATATAGTTGTCAAAAAGTAGGAAGACAATAAATCGAAGTCCTTGTTGAAATGTAAATACATTTTCTCTGTTTTTCAGTCAGATTTTATTCATCCACTTGAAATCTTCAAAACGCAGCCAAACACAGCCAACACGTGTTTCGTCGTGCTCTTTAAAACACTATGACTTCCTCAGGGCTGCAAACCAAATAAATAGTGTATACACATTATACACTTACCAAGAGAGTACCCCATAATATCCCATTGTACCATAAGATTACAGTGACACACTTGATTCTTGGAATCCCGTGCTCGGAAAGAGCAAAACAAAGGATAGGACCAATTCCCACAGTCACCTAAATGTGTAAGGTAACCATACTGTGTGAGAGTTAAAATGAGAAGTGTGAAAGAGAATTAAATTAAAAGTAAGAGAAAATTCTGAAGTCACCTGTCCTACACACTCGTTTCACTACTCCATATATCCATGGGTATAAACGCAATTATTCACCTGTAAATTTCAATGCATCAATGTTACATAAGTACTCGCATTCCCTAACAGCTCACAATAAGTTACATCCAGTAAGGGTCAAGTATTTATATTTGTATTTGTATTTTGTATGGGGTATTTCTAGAGCGCGAACTGTCGCTCCGAAAGGAGCATCCTGGCGCTGGTAGACTAGTAAGCAGACCTGAGGGGAGAATCTAGATGGCTGCCATTACAAAGTGGTCCGTCAAACTGAAGATCCAGGTTTTTAACTGTCTCCTGAAGGCATTTTCCTGTGTAAGTAATCTAAGATTTAGGGGCATGGAGTTCCAGGCCTTAGATGCCAACACTGTAAGAGTCTTTCCTCCTTTGGTTGTAAGTTTGAATCTTGGGATGTTAATTAGGTTACCTCCCGACAACCTCAAGCATCTCAGCGGGTCATATCGAGTAAAACGTTTCCTCAGGTATTTTGGGCCTGACCCGTTGTGGGATCTGAAGGCGGTTAGCAGGATTTTAAAAAGAATCCTTTTATGTAGAGGTAGCCAGTGGAGGGTTTGAAGTGCAGTGGAAGCAGAGGATCTTCTAGGTAGTTTCAATTCTAATCTAGCTGCCGCGTGTTGCACACTCTGTAATTTTTTTAGAGTGGATTTTTTTATACCGGCCATCAGTCCGTTACAGTAGTCTATTCGGGATAGTATGAGGGCCACTGCGACCGATTTGCGAGACTCGATGGGTAAAAAGTCAAAAAACTTTTTAAGGGATTTAATAATGTTGAAACAGCTTCCTGCTGTACACCTTGCATGCTGGTCAAAAGAAAGGGAGGAGTCGAATAGGACCCCTAAGTTTCTTGCAGTTTCTACTGAAGGAGGGGGAGCGGGATAGTCTTCCGGCCACCAATCCTTGGAACAAAAAGAGGCCTCCTTTCCCAGCGGTAGAATCTCTGTTTTGTTAGTGTTACATTTTAGATGGTTGTTGTCCATCCAGCGGAATACATCCGTCATGCAGGTCTTTAAATTTTGTTCTTCTTTAGTAGAGTTTTTGTCTAGGGAGACCACGAGTTGGGTGTCATCGGCATAAGATGTTACCAATATGCTGAATGACTCTATTAGTGCAATAAGTGGGATCATATAGATATTGAACAATAAGGGGCTTAAGATCGAGCCCTGGGGGACCCCTGTTGACACCTTTTTGTCTTTGGAAGGAAAAGGGGGCAGAGAGACTGATTGCGATCTATCGGTCAGGAAGGATATTATCCAAGCTAGGGCAGTGTCAGTTATCCCTATACCTCTAAGTCGATCGATCAAAATCTCGTGGGAGATGGTATCAAATGCTGCCGAGAGGTCCAATAAAATCAGGACAGCCTTATTACCCTCATCCTGCGAAAATTTAATGGAATCAGTGAGCTCCATGAGTGCAGTTTCGGTTGAATGTCTTGGGCGGAATCCTGATTGTTGTGGATGTAAGATGTCATGGGTATCTACGAAATTCTTTAACTCTTGATGCACTATCTGCTCTGTTATTTTACCTAAGACTGGAAGGAGTGATATTAGGCGGAGATTTGACAAGTCGGTGGTAGGTTTATTAGACTTCTTCAACAGTGGCTTGACAATCGCTTTTTTCCAGTCAAGGGGTACGATTCTTGAGCTCAATGAAGCATTAATGATGGTAATAATGATGGGGTTGACTATGTCGATTAACTGATGTAACATCTGAGGAGGGCAGGAGTCGGAAGGTGCTCCAGACTTACAGCCATAATAACTTCTTTAGTTTGAAGGAGAGAGGCAGATCGAAAACTGCTCAAAACATGACGTACCTTGTTACCACTCTCCAGTTGATTGGTAGGAGCACCCGGGGGAAGGCTAGGGAAGTCCTTTTGGATTAGCGCAATCTTCTCCTCAAAGAAGTCTGCAATTCGGTTGCAGAAGACTTCTGAGACTGGAATTGTCAGCTGGAGAACTTTAGGGTGCGTAAAAGATTTAACTATAGAGAAGACCGTTTTTTGCTTTTGTTGGGCATCATTAATGGCCTTAGTATAGTATTCTCTTTTGGCCAGCTTAATATTGGTCGAGTAGAGGGGGCATTTTGTTTTTGCTTTGTGCCTTTACGTTGGTGGGCTGTAGTCGGAGAGCATTCTGTGATGACTTGGTGCATCCAAGAATGAAAATTTCTTGAGTCATGAGAGGCGTCTCCTGACATACTAGGCTGTTGCAGCTGACATGAGGGGTTTGCTTTTAACATCTCGGCAACCTTCCTCCAATTTATATTACAAGTTGACTGTTGATGGGTATTAGATGTTTTAGTGAGGCCTGGGAGATTGATATTAAATGGAATAAAACTGTGGTCTGTCCAGATTTGTGGGACTGGGTTAAGAGTAGAAAGTGCCTGAAAGTTAGAACAGACTCCGTCCAGTGAGTGCCCCGCATAGTGAGTGGGTGATTCCACCAATGGATGCAGGCCGAAGATATCCAGAGTCTGGTAGAAATTAATGGCTTGGGCGTCATTTTTAGACTCTAACTGTAGATTGAAATCCCCCATGAGTGTAAAATGTGGGTAGCGCACCAGGAGTTGTCCTAGACATTCTCCTATTGAGTCAAGAAATGGAGCGGCGTTACCTGGAGGGCGATAAACCAGACCCCCGGAAAAGGACGCAGAGGCATTAAGCAAGATGGAAAAGCCTATTCCTTCTGTTCCCTTCAGCGGGCCTAAGTTGAATGTATGGCATTTAAGTTACATCCATACCGTGATTCTAGTTCACCACTCCTAATCCATGTCCAATCCAAGTCAATATCCATCAAACCCAAAAGTCTAGAAACTTTAACTGGGTCATCCTCATTTTCTGTAAGGGACATAAGTATTGGAGTAGCATTAATTTCTTCAATAGACAATTCACTTGTTACCTTTATTGCATCCCTAAATCTCCTTTTTTCTGGTACATTCATGAAATACTTCTTCAATTTAAGTAATCTTACAATCTGTAAACATCAATTTTAGTCATAAATCAATCTGGTTGCATAGTAGAGCAAAAGCCCAATCCCTTTTTAAGCAAGGTAATCATATCATGAGTCAGATCTTGTGATGCCAGGTTGATAATTTCTAGTTCCCCTCCTTGTAATTCACTGCTGTCAGTCAATTTTTATTTATTATTGTCACAACGTGACAACGTGCGCAGGTTTTATTTTGCTTGATTTTTACTTTTTGCATATGTGATATTAGGCTTATATTGTATAAAAACCGATGCGTATTAAGTATTTGTTGCAGTATATGGTTAGCTTTGACCTATTCTAAGATGGCGCCCACGTTCTTTCGGGTATTTAATGTTACACTAAGATGGAGCTGGTGCAGAATGCCGGTTGCCGATAAGGGATGTTTCTGACGAAGTACTTGACTACTGGTGAGTCCCCATTGTTCCGTATGAGGTAACTATGGGAATTCTGATTGGTTTTCTTGATTGCAGTAGATATGGTTTTGTTGTACAGACCGAGTACCGGATTTTAAATGATGTTATATGGGTATTGGAGACGGTTAGCTTTGACCTATTCTAAGATGGCGCCCACGTTTTTCTGGGTATTTAATGTTACACTAAGATGGCGCTGGTGCAGAATGCCGGTTGCCGAATAAGGGATGTTTCTGATGAGATACTCGATGCAAGTAATAAAAGTATCGCTTGATTTCTATTTTCTATAGATGAGATATTAGTTTTATGAGGTACAACACTGATGCGTATTAAGCATTTGATGTAGTATGTGCTTAGTTTTGACCTATTCCAAGATGGCGCCCACGTTTTTCTGGGTATTTAAGGTTACACTAAGATGGCGCTGGTGCAGAACGCCGGTTGCCGATAAGGGATGTTTCTGACGAAGTACTTGACTACTGGTGAGTCCCCATTGTTCCGTATGAGGTAACTATGGGAATTCTGATCGGATTTCTTGATTGCAGTAGATATGGTTTTGTTGTACAGACCGAGTACCGGATTTTAAATGATGTTATATGGGTATTGGAGACGTCTTATATATAACTTGTAATGCTCATGTGAATCGAGAATGTACTCTTTATCGGGATTTGAATCATGGAGTAAATGAATGGAATATTGTTTATTTACTCCTTAGATAACTAGCGCTCGGTGAGATCTTATACCGATGTGGGATATTGGAACAATTTCTGATTGTGGATTGTTTTCGAAGGGGTGAGTAGTTTCCTTATGTTTTTTGAGCAGGTACTGCTGTAATTACTTACTGGTTACAATATTATTAAAATTGACATAGGCTTTAGGAACGTCGTGATAGGCGGAGACCGTAAATTATTGGTGGATATTGACTTGGATTGGACATGGATTAGAAGTGATGAACTAGAATCACGGTATGGATGTAACTTGACCCTTACTGGATGTAGCTTATTGTGAGCTGTTAGGGAATGCGAGTACTTATGTAACATTGATGCATTGAAATTTACAGGTGAATAATTGCGTTTATACCCATGGATATATGGAGTAGTGAAACGAGTGTGTAGGACAGGTGACTTCAGAATTTTCTCTTACTTTTAATTTAATTCTCTTTCACACTTCTCGTTTTAACTCTCACACAGTATGGTTACCTTGCACATTTGGGTGACTGTGGGAATTGGTCCTATCCTTTGTTTTGCTTTTTCCGAGCACAGGATTCCAAGAATCAAGTGTGTCACGGTAATCTTATGGTACAATGGGATATTATGGGGTACCCGCTTGGTAAGTGTATAATGTTTATACACTATTTATTTGGTTTGCAGCCCTGAGGAAGTAATAGTGTTTAAAGAGCACGACAAAACATGTGTTGGCTGTGTTTGGCTGCGTTTTGAAGATTTCAAGTGGATGAATAAAATCTGACTGAAAAATAGAGAAAGAGTATTTACATGTCAACAAGGACTTCGATTTATTGTCTTCCTGCTTTTTGACAACTATATGAACTTATGGATTTATAAGACATGAATTAATAATTGTGTGCTCAGGGGGAATTACTATTTGTTATATTAGTGAGTGTGATTGGTAACCATACTCTCCACCCTTAGAAGCACCGTGTTAGACTTTATTGTTTTGGCAACATCCCCTTTTACTTAAGCAGAGAGCCCTGACAAACTGGTTACCATTTTAAAGTAAAACTGATGCTAGCTGGTTGGGGTTTTTCTAGGTACTGAGGAGAATTTCTGGTACACCACAATTCACTGATGTCCTTGGTCTCTGTGCACAGTTCTGTATATGGACATTCTTCCTCTTCCTATGTGACGTCAGACGCCGGAGGCCATTGTTTGCCCCGGATCTATGCATAAAGAACAGCTATCAAGCTTGCTGTCGTCTTTTTAAATATCGTAAGGCTGAAAATATTGAAATATTGCCTCGACTTGTCTGTATTCTAAGTATTTTACAGATTATATATTTTCACAAAGGCGTCATATCTGGATGCATGTGGATTACGGGGAGATACAAGCTCCGTGTAGTTCTTCTTTTAAAAAAAATATTTTAAATTGAATCAAAATTTGAAGAGTGAAGATTTCCTTATCCAATACTCGTTTCCTATACCCCGAGTATCATTGAGGCATAATACAATAAAGGAAAGATGATAAATTCTGGAGTCTGTATCGAAATTTGAAGAAAGACGGTCATCCATATGAGAGCTTCAACCGTTTCATTCCTAACTATCTGTTGGGATCTATGCTTCTTGGAATTGTGGGCATGTTGCTAGGAGGCTAGAATGTTGTGATCTGAAAAGGAGACAGTACAGAGGAAGCTGTGGAAGGAGCTGGAGGTCTCTTTACTTCTGACCAATAAAGACCAACTTTAATCATCTACCCTGTATTGAAGTCATCTTTACATTGGCGACGAGGGAACCCTACACTCTAGCAGGGGACATAGACTACTGTTATGACCTCCACCCCTGGATGATACTACTGGAATTGACTGTAGTATACAATTTACTCCTCCAGCTGATTTCCTATTTTTCTTTCTAAGGCAGTAGCGACCTGGTGGTATGTACATTTTATTTCATCTACTGCTCTGTATCTGAATTCTGAAGAAGATACAGCTATATTGAAATTCGGGATTCTTTGCCTGCTATTTCGCTACCTAATGCGACTGGAATTTACATTGTTTTCCTGGCCGTGTTTGCGCTCTGCCCTTCAGCGCTTCTAAACGTTTCTGACTAAGTTGAATGTATGGCATTTAAGTTACATCCATACCGTGATTCTAGTTCACCACTCCTAATCCATGTCCAATCCAAGTCAATATCCATCAAACCCAAAAGTCTAGAAACTTTAACTGGATCATCCTCATTTTCTGTAAGGGACATAAGTATTGGAGTAGCATTAATTTCTTCAATAGACAATTCACTTGTTACCTTTATTGCATCCCTAAATCTCCTTTTTTCTGGTACATTCATGAAATACTTCTTCAATTTAAGTAATCTTACAATCTGTAAACATCAATTTTAGTCATAAATCAATCTGGTTGCATAGTAGAGCAAAAGCCCAATCCCTTTTTAAGCAAGGTAATCATATCATGAGTCAGATCTTGTGATGCCAGGTTGATAATTTCTAGTTCCCCTCCTTGTAATTCACTGCTGTCAGTCAATTTTTATTTATTATTGTCACAACGTGACAACGTGCGCAGGTTTTATTTTGCTTGATTTTTACTTTTTGCATATGTGATATTAGGCTTATATTGTATAAAAACCGATGCGTATTAAGTATTTGTTGCAGTATATGGTTAGCTTTGACCTATTCTAAGATGGCGCCCACGTTCTTTCGGGTATTTAATGTTACACTAAGATGGAGCTGGTGCAGAATGCCGGTTGCCGATAAGGGATGTTTCTGACGAAGTACTTGACTACTGGTGAGTCCCCATTGTTCCGTATGAGGTAACTATGGGAATTCTGATTGGTTTTCTTGATTGCAGTAGATATGGTTTTGTTGTACAGACCGAGTACCGGATTTTAAATGATGTTATATGGGTATTGGAGATGGTTAGCTTTGACCTATTCTAAGATGGCGCCCACGTTTTTCTGGGTATTTAATGTTACACTAAGATGGCGCTGGTGCAGAATGCCGGTTGCCGAATAAGGGATGTTTCTGATGAGATACTCGATGCAAGTAATAAAAGTATCGCTTGATTTCTATTTTCTATAGATGAGATATTAGTTTTATGAGGTACAACACTGATGCGTATTAAGCATTTGATGTAGTATGTGCTTAGTTTTGACCTATTCCAAGATGGCGCCCACGTTTTTCTGGGTATTTAAGGTTACACTAAGATGGCGCTGGTGCAGAACGCCGGTTGCCGATAAGGGATGTTTCTGACGAAGTACTTGACTACTGGTGAGTCCCCATTGTTCCGTATGAGGTAACTATGGGAATTCTGATCGGATTTCTTGATTGCAGTAGATATGGTTTTGTTGTACAGACCGAGTACCGGATTTTAAATGATGTTATATGGGTATTGGAGACGTCTTATATATAACTTGTAATGCTCATGTGAATCGAGAATGTACTCTTTATCGGGATTTGAATCATGGAGTAAATGAATGGAATATTGTTTATTTACTCCTTAGATAACTAGCGCTCGGTGAGATCTTATACCGATGTGGGATATTGGAACAATTTCTGATTGTGGATTGTTTTCGAAGGGGTGAGTAGTTTCCTTATGTTTTTTGAGCAGGTACTGCTGTAATTACTTACTGGTTACAATATTATTAAAATTGACATAGGCTTTAGGAACGTCGTGATAGGCGGAGACCGTAAATTATTGGTGGATATTGACTTGGATTGGACATGGATTAGAAGTGATGAACTAGAATCACGGTATGGATGTAACTTGACCCTTACTGGATGTAGCTTATTGTGAGCTGTTAGGGAATGCGAGTACTTATGTAACATTGATGCATTGAAATTTACAGGTGAATAATTGCGTTTATACCCATGGATATATGGAGTAGTGAAACGAGTGTGTAGGACAGGTGACTTCAGAATTTTCTCTTACTTTTAATTTAATTCTCTTTCACACTTCTCGTTTTAACTCTCACACAGTATGGTTACCTTGCACATTTGGGTGACTGTGGGAATTGGTCCTATCCTTTGTTTTGCTTTTTCCGAGCACAGGATTCCAAGAATCAAGTGTGTCACGGTAATCTTATGGTACAATGGGATATTATGGGGTACCCGCTTGGTAAGTGTATAATGTTTATACACTATTTATTTGGTTTGCAGCCCTGAGGAAGTAATAGTGTTTAAAGAGCACGACAAAACATGTGTTGGCTGTGTTTGGCTGCGTTTTGAAGATTTCAAGTGGATGAATAAAATCTGACTGAAAAATAGAGAAAGAGTATTTACATGTCAACAAGGACTTCGATTTATTGTCTTCCTGCTTTTTGACAACTATATGAACTTATGGATTTATAAGACATGAATTAATAATTGTGTGCTCAGGGGGAATTACTATTTGTTATATTAGTGAGTGTGATTGGTAACCATACTCTCCACCCTTAGAAGCACCGTGTTAGACTTTATTGTTTTGGCAACATCCCCTTTTACTTAAGCAGAGAGCCCTGACAAACTGGTTACCATTTTAAAGTAAAACTGATGCTAGCTGGTTGGGGTTTTTCTAGGTACTGAGGAGAATTTCTGGTACACCACAATTCACTGATGTCCTTGGTCTCTGTGCACAGTTCTGTATATGGACATTCTTCCTCTTCCTATGTGACGTCAGACGCCGGAGGCCATTGTTTGCCCCGGATCTATGCATAAAGAACAGCTATCAAGCTTGCTGTCGTCTTTTTAAATATCGTAAGGCTGAAAATATTGAAATATTGCCTCGACTTGTCTGTATTCTAAGTATTTTACAGATTATATATTTTCACAAAGGCGTCATATCTGGATGCATGTGGATTACGGGGAGATACAAGCTCCGTGTAGTTCTTCTTTTAAAAAAAATATTTTAAATTGAATCAAAATTTGAAGAGTGAAGATTTCCTTATCCAATACTCGTTTCCTATACCCCGAGTATCATTGAGGCATAATACAATAAAGGAAAGATGATAAATTCTGGAGTCTGTATCGAAATTTGAAGAAAGACGGTCATCCATATGAGAGCTTCAACCGTTTCATTCCTAACTATCTGTTGGGATCTATGCTTCTTGGAATTGTGGGCATGTTGCTAGGAGGCTAGAATGTTGTGATCTGAAAAGGAGACAGTACAGAGGAAGCTGTGGAAGGAGCTGGAGGTCTCTTTACTTCTGACCAATAAAGACCAACTTTAATCATCTACCCTGTATTGAAGTCATCTTTACATTGGCGACGAGGGAACCCTACACTCTAGCAGGGGACATAGACTACTGTTATGACCTCCACCCCTGGATGATACTACTGGAATTGACTGTAGTATACAATTTACTCCTCCAGCTGATTTCCTATTTTTCTTTCTAAGGCAGTAGCGACCTGGTGGTATGTACATTTTATTTCATCTACTGCTCTGTATCTGAATTCTGAAGAAGATACAGCTATATTGAAATTCGGGATTCTTTGCCTGCTATTTCGCTACCTAATGCGACTGGAATTTACATTGTTTTCCTGGCCGTGTTTGCGCTCTGCCCTTCAGCGCTTCTAAACGTTTCTGACTAAAATGGCTCATGCTGGGTAAATTGCGCTGCATATACCAATTTGCTTTCAATGCGCAAGTCAGCTGCATCATTCGAAATACCCTTCTGCCTTACTTGCTCGTGCTTGGATTGCTGGAATTTTGAAACCGCCGCCTCGGGAGCCTTCGACATCATCAGCTGGAACATAGCGTCTTTGATCGCGTAGGCTTCGGGAGGTCAAAAGCGTCACTTACGTGATCCAACGTAGCGGCCATCTTGGTTATCCTGAAGGCGTCATTTGCGTGATTCAACGTGGCGTCCATCTTTCTTATGGTTATTTCCCGATTTTGAAGTTCTTTTCAACCGCGTTATGACCGCGATGTCATTTTAATAACTAGTTGATACTTCGGATTCATCTGTGGCAAGAAGCATACTGCGAAGACTGTTTTGGAATATTTCGCCTCTGACTTGAGTATATTTTACAAAAGACCGTTTATCTATACACAGATGTAGTAATTCTGACTAAACTACAAGAGTTATTTTATTTCCTATTAGTACTTATTGTTTATAATGGGTGATCAGACCTTTTCTACTCCTCCTTCTTTCCTACCTACTCCTGGCGAACCTTCAATACCTTGGAAAGAATGGAAAAAGTTGTTCCTAACTTACATTTTAGCTTCTGGTGCGGACAAATATGGTCCTGTTCGCAGACAAGCCATTCTACTTCACAATTTGGGAGTAGAAGGTAGAAGGTTATATGAGGATCTGCCTGAAATATCTTTAGGTGTGGGAGACGGTCAAGCTGCTAATGTTTATGAAATGAGTATGTTAATGTTAGAGAAAAGGTTTATAACAAAAATCAATACTGTTTTAGAGAGGCATAAGTTTTTCTGTCGTGCTCAGAAGATTGATGAAGATATTGCAACCTATGTAGCAGCCTTACGGGGATTATCACTTAATTGTCAATTTAAAGATTTAACAGATTCCCTAATTCGTGATCAGATCGTCAGGTGCACCAACAATAAAAAGGTGCGAGACTGCCATGGCAGATGATCAACTAATCCCTTTGGTTATGGAACATGTTTCTGGGGGTTGGTCTAGGGAGTCCTCTAATGATATTTGCCTGAAGGGTTTTTTAATGTAGAAGCAGAATTGAGTGTGTCTGAGGGTAAGTTGTGGAGGAGGAACAGATTGGTACCACCGTGCAATCTCAGATCCAAGATCATGAATATAGCGCACAAAGGCCATTTGGGAAGGAATATGACTTAGAGAAGGATCCGTGAATCTTACTGGTGGCCAGGGATGGATGGAGAAATAGATGAGTTGGTTAAGAATTGTCATGCGTGTGCTGGTAGTGATAAGACGAAAGTAATTAGGCAGCCTCCTCTTTCCTGCGTTGATTTTCCAGTACGTCCCTGGGAGAAATTAGCAATTGATTTCTTAGGACCAATTTCCAAATTGGGTACTCGGAATAAATTTATAATGGTCCTTGTGGATTATCATTCAAAGTGGTTTGTGATGGAGTCTACTGAAAGTATTGACACAAAGAGAGTGATAAGTTTTATGGAAAGAACATTTTTAAATGAAGGTATTCCGAAAACGTTGGTATCGGATAATGGTGTGCAGCTGGTCTCGAGAGAAATGAAGGAATTTTTGGATGGCATGGGAATTTGTCATGAGAAGGTTGCGTTGTTTAGGCCACAGGCCAATGGCCTTGTGGAAAGGATCAATAGATTGTTGATGGAGAACATTCAGTTATCTTTGGCGAATGGTCTGGTGTGGTCTGAGGAGCTTAAGAAGATGGTCTGGTCATATAGAGTAACTCCACATTCAGTCACTGGTATCTCTCCATTTGTTTCTCTGAAAGGGCGTGAGCCAGGTTTGAAGGAAGTTCCGGGTTGGCTGAAGAATAAGGAATGTGTGTGGGTTGACCGATCGAGTGTGAAAGATGGTGTTGTTAGAAGACAGCGTGATTCTACACATTCGTACAATCTAAGAATGAGGGTGAGAGATTCGGATATACATGTTGGTGATTGGGTTGTGACAAAAAAATGTGGTATTGTAATTAAGGGGGAAAGTAAATATTCACAACCTAAACAAGTAAAAATTGTGAAGAAAACTGTTCTTATCCGAAATGATGGTTCTGCTTGGAGTTGTGGTAATGTTGCAAAATGTAATTCTCCATAATTCTCATTTGTTTCTGTTCGCTTTATTTTATATGTTTCTTTTGTATTTTTCTTCTGATATTGAAATGGGGGAGATGTGTTGGGATCTATGCTTCTTGGAATTGTGGGCATGTTGCTAGGAGGCTAGAATGTTGTGATCTGAAAAGGAGACAGTACAGCGGAAGCTGTGGAAGGAGCTGGAGGTCTCTTTACTTCTGACCAATAAAGACCAACTTTAATCATCTACCCTGTATTGAAGTCATCTTTACACTATATCAATATAAATTGAGAGTTGGATGTAATAGGAATTCATTCACCGTTTAAACAACTTTGAATGGTGTTGACATCTGAAGATAGTGAAGTGATTTGTGGCTATTCCTGAAGAAGGCGTCGAGTACGCCGAAACGCGCCTCAATAGAAATTACACATTTTGGCCACTAGTTTTTTATATATGTATTCTTTTTCTTTTTTTTTTATAATTCTTTTTATTAAACACACACACCAAAAAAAATTATGATACATGTACAAAAAAAATACACTGGTCTGCCACTCATGCACAATAAACCAATATACATCCTCCCGTTTGAAAAGGTTCAACAATGATTACTACATTTGGGTTCAGGGAACCTCCAGCACTTCCGGGTCCTCCAAGGCCACAGGGGCAGTGCATATATCACCCCTATAAACATTCCAGGGCCCCAAAATCTTGCCCCATTTCTTGGGCCTCCCCCTTGCCACATACACCGCCCGCTCTCGAAACATGCACCAATCCAAATCATCCATCCATTTCCTGACTGTCGGCGGCTGAACCGCCCCCTACAACTGAGCTATATTATGCTTTGCAATACTACATGCCAATGTGGCCCACATCTTTCCATGGGATGATAGATCCGTCGGGTCCCAAACATTCAGGAAGCAACGCCGCGCCTCCAACTCAAAACTCACTCCCCACACCTCCTTCACCTTAACATGAATAGCCGTCCAGTACCCCTGGATGTGGGCACAGTCCCACAACACATGAAAAACCGTTCCAGACTCACCACACCCTCTTCTGCACTCCCCACTCACAGCCAGACTGATTCGCACCAACAGTGTGCCAGTCACATAACAGCGGTGGAGAATCTATAATTGAAGCAGTCGGAGCCTCATCTGGATGGCTACTACCCTTGGAGAGGCCACTGCCTCCCTCCAATCTTCATCGTCTAGGATCAACCCATCCGCTGTCCACGGGTCCCTTAGTGCCTTCAAGGGATCCTCCGTGTGATTAACTAGTTTTTATAGATCAGGGAGATCGTTTTCATCGGGAGATGACCATCCAACACTCGATCCTCCAACGGGGAGGCCTCCGGGAGCGGCGTGTCACGGGGAATACTAGTAAGCAGCACATGCCTAATCTGAAGTTAACAAAACATCTCGCCCCCCTGCATTTGATACCGTTCCTGCAGAGTCTCAAATGGAAGGATGCCTTCCTTACCCCATAGATCCCCAACTCGGGAAATCCCATTGAGGTCCCACTTGTCAAAACCCTTGGATTTCCATAGACTGCCCAAACGTTCCGAATTCCAGAGGGAAGTAGCCAATGTGATCTTCCCCTCCCATCCGAGGGAGCGGTTAGCCTCGTGCCAGACCCCAACAGCAACCGCCGTTGGTCCCACCAAGGGAAAACGTCCCCGCTTCGCATAAAGTGCCCTAGTGAAGTCCCCCCCGAGAACCTGGCCACGTCCATAATATAGCTGGGGTACAATGGCGATCCGTAAACAGCCTGATTAACCGCCAGCAACTGTGACGCCCAATAATACTTCCGAATATTAGACAGACCAACCCCCTGTCGTACCATGGTAATGTCAATTTCGCAAACGCAATTCGGGGTCTACCCTCCCAAAGAAGTTGTCTCTGGAGAGACTCGACCTCCCTGAAATACGACGGGGGAACCCGATCCATACAGTTCTGAAGCGCATAGAGGAAACGAGGAAGAGCCATAATCTTAAACAGAACAGCTCGACCAAGAAGAGAAAGCGGAATTGACTTCCAGCAATCCACATCGCGCCTAAGCCGAATCAAAGGAGGCAACAGGTTATTAGAATATCTGCTCTGAGGGTCTAAGGATATAAAAATACCTAGATATTTGAAGCCCTCCACTTCCAGTTTAACGGGGCAACTTGGAGCAACCTCTGGAGGATCCCCACTCAAAACAAACAGGACCGACTTTGTCCAATTAATGGCAAAGCCTGAATATCTACTATACGCCTTTAGGACGTCTAGGAATACTACCAGTGAAGCTCGAGGAGAGGTCAAATACAACAAGATATCATCCGCGTAGAGCGATATCTTTTCTTCCCAGTCAGGTGTCCATTGGAGCCCCTTAACCTATCTGTCTCACCGGACACATGCTGCAAGCGGCTCAAGCGCCAACGCAAAGAGCAGCGAAGAGAGAGGACAGCCCTGTCTGGTGCCTCTCCCTAGTGCAAAATCAGCTGACTTGTGATTATTAACGACCACTCGGGCCAGCGGACCAGAATACAGGAGGCGGACCCAAGATACAAACTCCGAGCCTATGCCCAACTTTCCCAGGACGGCAAAAAGATAGGGCCACTCCAAAGGTCAAATGCCATAGTGACATCCAAAGACAACAAGATCGTCGGCTTGTGTATCTGTGAAGCCCCTCCGAGTACCCCATGCAACCTGCGCGAGTTAAGAGCAGTATTCCGGAGGGGCATGAAGACCGACTGGTCTGGATGAATCAGTATTGTAATAACCTTCACCAGGCGGTTCACCTGCAATTTCGCCAAGATTTTAGGTTCAGCATTCAACAAAGAGATCGGCCTATATGAGGAACACTCGGTCTTAGGCTTACCCTCTTTATGGAGAACTATGATATTTGCAACACGCTGATCATACGGGAGCTGACCTCTTTCCCTACTCTCCACAAACATGCCCTTGATGAAAGGAGCTAGCTTATTTGCATTGACTTTGTAGAGCTCAACAGGGAGTCCAGGAGGGCCTGACGCTTTGCCTGAACGAACCCCTCTAATCGCCTGCGCCACCTCATTATTAGTGAGGGGGGAGTCAAGGAACTCTCTGTCCTCGTCCGCAAGAATGGGCATCGGGATATCCCTGATCATATCCGCATTCTCGGCCTCCGAGTAGTGACATTCAGCTGTGTAAACTTTCTCATAGTATTCAGCAAATACGTCCACAATCTCCTGCGGATCGGTGACTCTATCGGACCCCGAGGGCTGCAGCACCAGAACCAGTCGCCACGCCCAGTCCCCCTTCTCCAACCAGGCAATCAGTTTCCCGGCCTTATCCCCATGCTCATACACTCTACTCTGGGTATTTGCCAGTTGTGATTTTGCTTTGTCACGGGCCAGGCACCTGTATTCGTCCTTAGTGAGACTCAGACGATGCATCCCCTCAGGAGTGGAAGCTAGCGACACCTCTCGTTCCAGCGCAAGCAACTCTGACTCCACCCTGTCAACCTCGGCGCGCCCTTCCTTCTTCTTTCCTGAGATATACAAAAGCAGCTCGCCTCTAAGGACAGTTTTGTATGCTTCCCATAGAGAGCACTCGGATTCCATAGAGTCTACGTTCTCCTGAAAATACCTAGCGGCCACTCGCACACTCTCCTTCTTTGCCACTGGGTCCCGGAACCTCCAAGCATTTGTTGGTGCAACCCGGGCCACATCGCGCCCGCCAAGATCTAAACTGAGCCAAACAGGTGAGTGATCCGAGACCCCCCTGGCCAAGTTCCGCACCTCCCGGAGCCACGCCGCCTGGGCCGCCGGCACCAGGAGGTAATCTATTCTGGAAAGGGATTTGTGCGCTGCCGAGACTTGCGTATATTGAGAAACACCGGGGTTCTTAAGCCTCCAACCACCCACCAATCCTGTAGTTCCCACAAAGTCAACCAACCACCTCTGGGAGGACAACAACTCACGAGCTGGGCTTCTATCAACATTCCCATTCATGACTGCATTGAAATCTCCACCAACTACCAGCAATCCAACAGGCAACGACAAAAAAATCTTACACAAATCATGGAATGTGTCCGTCTGGAGGCCAGGAGGAACATAAACAGATAAAAAAAGTCACAGTTCTCCCCTCCAACAATCCAGAGATGCCAGCATACCTCCCCCTATTGTCGGTCCATGTGGCCTGAATGGCCAGTGGGAAGGCATTCTTGACCAGAATCCCGACCCCCCATGACCCAATCGTAAAACCAGCATGCACTACCAACTTATAGCCCCCTCTGTGGAGAGCCAGACACCGCTTTCCCATAAGGTGAGTTTCCTGCAATAACACCACGTCCGGAGAATGCCTTTGAATCAATTGGCCAACCATACCCCTCTTGATCTTGTCCCCCAATCCATTGACATTCCAACTCAGTGCTGAGATCCCCACAGCCCCTTTAACGGAGGACATTTGTGAAACAAAAGCAAACAAAATAATTCAATGGCGCCCAGTGTAAAAAAATATTACATACATAAATACAAAAACCAACCCCTATTCCCCCCCTCCAATCCCCCTCCCTGCACCCCTGCATATAGCTTAAGCTCATCCCCAACTAGCAGTGTGCCTGTCACCCCCAACTAGCTACGAAAATCTAAAAGTAGATGTTAGACCTGGCACCTTGGCGTGAGTCTCCCTTCCACTTTTTGCTGATGTGCCTCCGATGTTTTGCTGGTTTTCCGATACTCAGGGCACTGCGCCACGGCTGATCCGTGCCGCAGTGCACGTGCTCCCTACTGTAAACTGTACATACGATTGGTATCCCTGATTGGTGCATTGGGTTTACTGTTAGACCCTAGTAAAGCGCACGAGAGAGTGCCGGGGCTTGTAGATGCCAATACTGCTGGCGGGCCTGCAGCGCTGGTTGCGCCACCCACCCAAGCAGCCGTAAAAATGTGTCTGGGAACTGCGACCGCAGAACCCGCGTGCGGTCTCGTACTGTCACGCTAGCTGGGCAAGTGTCCCCACTTGCCAGCACCGACCCTTCCCTTGACTACATATTAGCCACCCCTATGGTAGGCCTGCGGGCAGGGTGCATTGTAGGTGCAAGGTAGGACAAGCCCTGATGTGCGTGGCATGTCCTGGTAGTGACTTACAACGAAGACCGTATTTCACTACTGAAGGCTACCTGCTCCATTAGGCCAGACTGAGCTGCGAGGATTATTACAACCTATAACCCCCGCAGGCTCAAGGAGCATGGTAGTGAGTCATGTTTAGTATGCCTGAACTCAGGATAATGAGATATTTCTTGTAGGCAAGTTTATTTCAGTATCCTGGGTTTGCAAATGCTACTTTTAGAAAGTTAGCATTTGCTTGCCTAACCATTTCAGCTGCCTCTGCCAGTATGTGTATCCGACTGTCTGGGATGTGTGAGTGACAGGGCCGGAGGGATGACAGGTGGTGAATGCGCAGATTACACCTTAGTGGGAGGTAGGAGTGCCTCTTGACTCGAACTGCCACTGTGCTCGGCCACCACAATGCTGGCTCCACCCTCCTGGGGAGCGGCGGATGACTCTGCCGGCACCTGGCCCAGGAAGGGCGAAGCCCCATCAACAAGGTACTCTGGCCACCCCTGTCCGGACAATGCTGGCTCCACCTCCTGTGGGGCGTCTGATGTGCCTGCCCCTCACACTGAAAGCAGAAGCCGGAGTACACCCGCCGGGGTACTCCAGAACTGAGAGTGGCTATGCAAAGGCCCCCCTGGCCTGCGAGAACAAAAGAATTGGCCTATAAAAGAAGGAGCCCTGCTCCTTGAAAGTTAGATCCGGTTTGGGCCACAGAAGGACTCTGCCCTACGAGAAGGACCGTGAGAGACAAGGAAGGGTGCTGACTCTTGCCTGTGTCTGGTGCCTTGCTGCTGAAGGAGAGGAAGACAATAAGACTACGAAAAGACTTTTGTGCTACTTGTGCCAAACTCTGCAAAAAGATCTCCAAGGGCTTGCAACTGAACTTGCCCCCTGACCAGCGTCCCAGGACCAGTGGACGCTACCCCCTTGGGAGAAAGCGACTGCGGGTGCTGACCATCGCCGCAGCACCGACAAAGAGGAATCTCCTCTAAGGCATCCACACCCTCCCGACCACCGTGACCGGGGCCCACAGCAACGGCGGAAGCAAAGTGAGGACCAGCCGCCGCTGGCCCGAACATCGTGACCACAACTGCACCGGGAGCCCGAGAGCAAAGCAAAGGAGGACCCGTCCGGTCCGAGCTATCGAGGTGGCTGCATAGCGAGCCGTCACTCACCTGCAAGGACAGACAGTTGCCCTACGAGAATCCACAAGGTCGGTAGCCTGCCCGACAGCCCAGCTGTGAGCCCACAGCTGCACCGACATTTGGCTGGGTACGTCCTGCACTTGGGGACCGTACTGCCACTTGTCACCGCCGCACAACCGCCGTCTCCGAGGTCGGAGCGGGCGACGAGGAGAGGACCGTGCCGCCACAGAGCACCGCTGCCCCGGACGACCAGTGACCTGCTCGGCCGAAGAGCCGCAACGATCAGCGACACCGGGAAGGCAACGCGACGTGGGACAGATCCCCTGGAAGCCGCTGGCTCCACAAAGAACTTTGTTTAACGCCGGCCTACGGGCCTCAAAAGAACTACGATAAGAACTGTGGTAACCTGAATCTGATATTCTGCAACCGTATCCATAAAGTTATTGACTGTATTCACAAGCCTGCATAAAATCTATATAAAGATATATATTTTTACAAGAATACAGTCTGGTCTCGTTGTGTGGTGGGTTGGTTGTGAAGGTGTACTGTTGCAAGTGTTTAACCCTATGTGCCCCAAAGATTAGCCTACGACTGCTTAAGCCACACTACCTAGAGGGTAAGCAGAGGTTGTCTGAAAGGTAACCCTCAGCCCTGACGAGGAAGAGAGAGTCCCTGCTTGTCGCTAGTGTTGCACTGCGCCAACTAGAGCCTCCCCCTTCCTACATTGGACGCAGCGGTGAGGATTTCGAATTTACACTTGCGATAGTTATACCCGAGCTTCTGACCACTACACAAGGATTACGGTACAGTTACTAAACCACAGACTTTGCTCTTTGAAAGAAGATTCCGAGTGCAGAAGCCATGCCGGGCACCAAGAGCCTGGATGGAGCAGAGTCCACGACCTCCGAGGTGTTGGAGGTAGAGTGGGACCCCGCCAAAGTGGATAAATATTCCAAGGACGAACTGAAATTCTTTTGCAAGAAACTCAAAGTTCCGCACGCTGGCTGCAAAAACAAAACGCAGCTCTCCAAGGCCCTGAAAGCCTGGATAGAGTCCCGAAAGACCCCGGAAGAGCAAGACGTCCTCGCCGAGCAGAATGCAACGGAGGAGCAGAATGCAACGGAGGAGCAGAATGCGCTTGGGGATCTGATCGATCTCGAGCGACAAGACAGCGAGCACAGCTTTGGAAAAGGCCTGTCGCCAGAGGAGCTGGCGGACAGGAAGGAAACCCGGAATCACGAAAGAAAGTTGGCAGAATTGAAAATCCAGCTGGAGCTGGAAACAAAAAGAATGGCGCTGGAAGAACGAAAGCACCAAATGAATTACGAAATCAAGATGAGGGAGATGAGTCTCAAGGAGAGAGACTTGGATCGGCCTCCCTCTGGTGGCAGCACATCGCCAGTGCAGGTAGAGTCAAGAGTGCATATCCCGAAGGACGTAGTCAAGGAGTTCTTTAAGGGGGATGACATAGGACAATGGTTTAGGGCATATGAGGTAGCCATGTCCTCCCACCGGGTCCCTGACAAGGATTGGGGAGCGGGGTTGTGGGGAAGGTTCCTTAGCGAAGGGAGAGATACCTTGCTAGATTTGCCCGTTGAGAATCAGAGGTCCTATACCCACATGAAAGAAGCTTTGTTGAACCGGTACGGGCTTACCCCTGAAATGTATAGACAGAAGTTTAGGGGGTGTACTAAGCGGCCTGGGAATACGTATGTGGAGTATGTGACTTACTTTTGCAGAGCACTGGATGGTTGGGTGAAAGGTAACAAAGTGAATGATTTTCAAGGTCTCTTTGATTTAATTGCATGGGAGCACTTGTCTGATCACTGTTTTCCTGAGTTACGCCAACACCTGATCGATAGCAAGCTGTCCAACCCGAGGAAGCTTGCTGAGGAGGCGGACCGCTGGCTCAGCACCAGGGTCCACAAGGGTCCCGTGGGAGATTCCGCCAAGAGTGGGCAGGGTCCCCAGCAGAAGAGTGGGGGGGACAAGGGGGGAAAACAGAAGGGGTTCCAAAAAGGCCCCCAAAGTAGTTCCCAAGGGAATCCGCAGCAGGGTTCTCAGCCTCCCCCACCCCCGAAGCAGAATGGGGCCCCGACAGGTAAACCTGTTCCAAAGGGGCCCTTCAATTGTTTCAAATGTGGCGAGCCTGGGCACATATCCAGTGACCCCAAGTGTCGCCTATTTGGAAAACCCGCACCCACTGGTGCTCCGCCCCGACAGGTGACTAGCGTTCACCTGGGAGAAGAAATGATGGTCCCGGGGGGTGGAGATCCCGTTCACATGACCCTGGTCTCGTTAGGAGACAGTGAGATGATCCCTACGAACTACCTGCCCTCTAACACTAAGAAATATGGGCAGGTGGTGATCATCAATGGCAAGGAAGCTGAGGCTCTTAGAGACACAGGAGCCAGTGTGACTGCAGTGAGGCAGCACCTGGTGTCTCAAGAGCAGGTTGTACCCCATGCCTACTGTAGGGTTATCAACGCTGATAATTCTGAGAGTCAGTGTCCGATGGCTCAAGTTCCCTTCGAGTGGGGGGGGGTCTCTGGTACTCTGCAGGTCTGTGTGAGAAAAACCATGCCTGTTGACTGTTTGCTAGGGAACGACTTGGAGCACTCCCCTTGGGAAAAGGTGGAGAAAACGACTCACCTGCGGATGGTGGGTCTGCCTGACTGGGCGTGCGTGACCACCCGGTCGATGGCAGCCAGTAAGGGTGATCGAGAGGTCCTGGGGCCTGATGGAGAGGCCCAGGAACCGGCCTTAGGGAGAAGGCGCAGGGGGCGCGGGAAACCGGCCCCTGAAGTTCCTACGGTCCAGGAGGAGGCAGACCTTGAGGGGGATGCCCTGGAGCCTACAGGGGAACAGATCGCTGAACTGGGGGACCTGCCTGAGCTGACCCATTGGCAGCAAGAAGGAGGACCCTCCAGGGAGGAATTCTGCAAGGAGCAGAAGGAATGCCCTTCTCTCGTGGGTATGCGGCAGCAGGCTGCAGACCAGGCCAATGGTGTTCAGGCCAAAACACATTACGTGTACTGGGAGAACGACCTCCTGTATTCGGAGCCTAAGGCTGCTGAACCTGGGTCAGCCCGTGTGCTGGTGGTACCCCAGAAGTTCAGAGCCTTCCTACTGGGTCTGGCTCATGATGTACCTTTAGCAGGACATTTGGGGATGGACAAGACCTATGACAGGCTTGTCACCCACTTTTACTGGCCCCAAATGCATAAGAGTTCAGATGCTTATTGCAGAACCTGTCCGACTTGCCAGGCAAGCGGGAAGACGGGAGGGAAGAACAAGGCTCCCCTCCAACCCTTCCCTGTGGTCGGTACGCCATTCCAGCGAGTGGGTATTGACATCGTTGGGCCTCTGGACCCCAAGACAGCCATGGGCAACAGGTTCATCCTGGTCTTGGTGGACCATGCCACCCGGTACCCTGAAGCCATTCCTCTGAGGACAGTGACGGCTCCCGTGGTGGGGCGTGCACTGATGGGAATTTTCTCACGAGTAGGATTCCCTCTAGAGGTGGTGAGCGACAGGGGGACCAATTTCATATCGAAGTATATGAAGTCCCTTTGGCAGGAGTGTGGCGTAACGTACAAGTTCACCACACCCTACCATCCCCAAGGTAACGGGTTGGTTGAAAGATTCAACCGAACCCTCAAAGGCATGATCATGGGCCTAGACGGTCCGATGAGGCGTAAGTGGGATGTCCTCTTACCATGCCTGCTGTTTGCATATCGCGAGGTGCCACAGAAGTCCCTAGGGTTCAGCCCCTTTGAACTACTGTACGGCCACCCCGTGAGAGGACCACTGAGTTTGGTAAAGGAAGGCTGGGAGCAATCTCCCAGGAAACCTCCCCAGAATGTATATAGCTACATGCTGGCCTTCAGAAACCAGACCAGGCGCTTCAGACAACTTGCCGAGGCAAATCTGGAAGCGAGCCAGGAGGAGATGAAGCGGTGGTACGATCAGAATACCACTCTGGTCGAGCTTCAGCCTGGACAAGAGGTGTATGTCCTGGCCCCAGTGGAGCCCTGTGCCCTTCAAGATAAGTGGACAGGACCATTCGAGGTTGTGGAGCGGAAGAGCCCCGTGACATACTTGGTGGACATGAAGACGCCCAGGAACCCTTTGCGGGTCCTACATGTCAACCGCCTCAAGCCCCACTTGCGAAGGTCCGAAGTGGGCATGTTGTTGGCAACCGATGACGGAATGGAGGAGGAGTCAGAGCCTCTACCGGACCTCTTGGTGGCCTGTGAGAAGGATGGGTCAGTGGATGGAGTTAACCTCTCACCCTCCCTGACCGCCGAACAACAGGAGGACTGCCGCCAGTTGCTGGGGCAGTTTCCAGACCTGTTCTCCCTGGTTCCGAGTGTCACAGATTGGTGCGTCCATGATGTGGACACTGGAGACAGCTTACCGGTGAAGCATAAGGCTTACCGGGTGACTGACAGGGTACAGGCCTGCATCAAGGAGGAGGTCTCCAAGATGCTTGCCCTCGGGGTGGTTGAGTCTTCCAGCAGTCCTTGGTCCAGCCCCGTGGTCTTGGTTCCGAAGGCTGCTGCGCCGGGAGCCACACCCGAACTCCGGTTCTGTGTGGACTACAGAGGACTCAATTCAGTCACGAAGACTGACGCGCACCCCATCCCCCGAGCTGACGAGCTCATTGATCGGCTAGGGGCTGCCCGGTTCCTCAGCACGTTTGATTTAACGTCTGGGTACTGGCAGATCGCCTTGACCGATGGGGCAAAGGAGAGGTCGGCATTCTCTACCCCAGATGGGCATTTCCAGTTCCGGGTTATGCCATTTGGAATGAAGAATGCCCCTGCCACCTTTCAGAGATTGGTCAACCGGGTGTTGGCTGGACTGGACGAGTTCAGTGCCGCCTACCTGGATGACATCGCGGTGTTCAGCGGCACCTGGCCCGAACACCTGCGACACCTCTGGGAAGTGTTGATGGCCCTGCGCAGAGCAGGCCTCACAATCAAGGCAAGCAAGTGCCAGATTGGGCAGGGTTCCGTGGTGTACTTGGGACACCAAGTTGGGAGTGGCAAGGTAGCCCCCTTGCAGCCCAAAATCGAAACCATCCTGGCTTGGGAACCCCCCAAGACCCAGACTGCAGTGAGAGCCTTCCTGGGGCTCACTGGGTATTACAGGAGGTTTGTCAAGGGCTATGGCACGATTGTGACCCCCTTGACAGAGCTGACTTCGAAAAAGCAGCCCAGGAATGTGATTTGGACTGACACCTGTCAGAAAGCTTTCGACACCCTGAAGACTGCCATGTGCACGGCGCCCGTGCTCCTGGCCCCCGATTTCTCCAAGGAGTTCATTGTGCACACAGACGCTTCAGAGCATGGTGTAGGGGCTGTTCTTTCACAGATGACTGAGGAGGGCTTTGACCAACCCGTAGCCTTCATAAGTCGGAGGTTACTTCCACGGGAAAGTAGGTGGAGTGCAATAGAGCGTGAAGCATTTGCTGTGGTCTGGGCGCTGAAGAAGCTAAGACCCTACTTGTTTGGGTCTCACTTCCGAGTTCAGACGGACCACAGGCCCCTCAGATGGTTGATGCAAATGAGGGGTGAGAACCCGAAACTGTTGAGGTGGTCCATTTCTCTACAGAGTATGGACTTTACGGTGGAACACCGCCCTGGCACCGATCACGCCAACGCTGACGGTCTGTCCAGATTTTTCCGCCTTAGTGATGTGGAACTCCCTGGGGAAGGGTAGTTCCCCCCACATTTCAGCTGGAGGGGACACATGTTAGACCTGGCACCTTGGCGTGAGTCTCCCTTCCACTTTTTGCTGATGTGCCTCCGATGTTTTGCTGGTTTTCCGATACTCAGGGCACTGCGCCACGGCTGATCCGTGCCGCAGTGCAAGTGCTCCCTACTGTAAACTGTACATACGATTGGTATCCCTGATTGGTGCATTGGGTTTACTGTTAGACCCTAGTAAAGCGCACGAGAGAGTGCCGGGGCTTGTAGATGCCAATACTGCTGGCGGGCCTGCAGCGCTGGTTGCGCCACCCACCCAAGCAGCCGTAAAAATGTGTCTGGGAACTGCGACCGCAGAACCCGCGTGCGGTCTCGTACTGTCACGCTAGCTGGGCAAGTGTCCCCACTTGCCAGCACCGACCCTTCCCTTGACTACATATTAGCCACCCCTATGGTAGGCCTGCGGGCAGGGTGCATTGTAGGTGCAAGGTAGGACAAGCCCTGATGTGCGTGGCATGTCCTGGTAGTGACTTACAACTAAGACCGTATTTCACTACTGAAGGCTACCTGCTCCATTAGGCCAGACTGAGCTGCGAGGATTATTACAACCTATAACCCCCGCAGGCTCAAGGAGCATGGTAGTGAGTCATGTTTAGTATGCCTGAACTCAGGATAATGAGATATTTCTTGTAGGCAAGTTTATTTCAGTATCCTGGGTTTGCAAATGCTACTTTTAGAAAGTTAGCATTTGCTTGCCTAACCATTTCAGCTGCCTCTGCCAGTATGTGTATCCGACTGTCTGGGATGTGTGAGTGACAGGGCCGGAGGGATGACAGGTGGTGAATGCGCAGATTACACCTTAGTGGGAGGTAGGAGTGCCTCTTGACTCGAACTGTCACTGTGCTCGGCCACCACAATGCTGGCTCCACCCTCCTGGGGAGCGGCGGATGACTCTGCCGGCACCTGGCCCAGGAAGGGCGAAGCCCCATCAACAAGGTACTCTGGCCACCCCTGTCCGGACAATGCTGGCTCCACCTCCTGTGGGGCGTCTGATGTGCCTGCCCCTCACACTGAAAGCAGAAGCCGGAGTACACCCGCCGGGGTACTCCAGAACTGAGAGTGGCTATGCAAAGGCCCCCCTGGCCTGCGAGAACAAAAGAATTGGCCTATAAAAGAAGGAGCCCTGCTCCTTGAAAGTTAGATCCGGTTTGGGCCACAGAAGGACTCTGCCCTACGAGAAGGACCGTGAGAGACAAGGAAGGGTGCTGACTCTTGCCTGTGTCTGGTGCCTTGCTGCTGAAGGAGAGGAAGACAATAAGACTACGAAAAGACTTTTGTGCTACTTGTGCCAAACTCTGCAAAAAGATCTCCAAGGGCTTGCAACTGAACTTGCCCCCTGACCAGCGTCCCAGGACCAGTGGACGCTACCCCCTTGGGAGAAAGCGACTGCGGGTGCTGACCATCGCCGCAGCACCGACAAAGAGGAATCTCCTCTAAGGCATCCACACCCTCCCGACCACCGTGACCGGGGCCCACAGCAACGGCGGAAGCAAAGTGAGGACCAGCCGCCGCTGGCCCGAACATCGTGACCACAACTGCACCGGGAGCCCGAGAGCAAAGCAAAGGAGGACCCGTCCGGTCCGAGCTATCGAGGTGGCTGCATAGCGAGCCGTCACTCACCTGCAAGGACAGACAGTTGCCCTACGAGAATCCACAAGGTCGGTAGCCTGCCCGACAGCCCAGCTGTGAGCCCACAGCTGCACCGACATTTGGCTGGGTACGTCCTGCACTTGGGGACCGTACTGCCACTTGTCACCGCCGCACAACCGCCGTCTCCGAGGTCGGAGCGGGCGACGAGGAGAGGACCGTGCCGCCACAGAGCACCGCTGCCCCGGACGACCAGTGACCTGCTCGGCCGAAGAGCCGCAACGATCAGCGACACCGGGAAGGCAACGCGACGTGGGACAGATCCCCTGGAAGCCGCTGGCTCCACAAAGAACTTTGTTTAACGCCGGCCTACGGGCCTCAAAAGAACTACGATAAGAACTGTGGTAACCTGAATCTGATATTCTGCAACCGTATCCATAAAGTTATTGACTGTATTCACAAGCCTGCGTAAAATCTATATAAAGATATATATTTTTACAAGAATACAGTCTGGTCTCGTTGTGTGGTGGGTTGGTTGTGAAGGTGTACTGTTGCAAGTGTTTAACCCTATGTGCCCCAAAGATTAGCCTACGACTGCTTAAGCCACACTACCTAGAGGGTAAGCAGAGGTTGTCTGAAAGGTAACCCTCAGCCCTGACGAGGAAGAGAGAGTCCCTGCTTGTCGCTAGTGTTGCACTGCGCCAACTAGAGCCTCCCCCTTCCTACAGTAGAAAACAGAGGAGGGCCAACAGACCGACCCACCCACCCCCCACCGGCCCCATAGATGTACTGGCCCTTCATAATTACTCAACAAAATCGCTAACAGAAATTTTACCCAAAGTCCAAGCACTACCACCCGGAAAAACACACCCCTGGCAATTATCCACCGCCCCCTGCTAAGCCCCACTCAACCACATCATTGTTCCTCTGACTCCTCTCGATCTGTAGGCTCCTGTTCTGGACACTGGAATGTATCCAGCCAGTCTGCCGCCACCTCAGGATTGTCAAAAAACCAGGCCTTCCCATCGAGTTCCAGACGAAGGCGGGCTGGAAACATCATGGCATACCGCAAGCCTTTATCTCTCAGTTTCTTTTTGATCGCGACGAACCTCTGCCTTTGCTTCTGGACCGCCTGGGTGAAGTCAGGAAAGAACAGCAGTGTCGCATTTTCAAATTTCAAGGGATCTGCCGAGCAAGCCGCCTGCAAGATAGCGTCCCGGAAATTAAGCACTGGGGCAATTATCGGACGAGGATTCGACCCAACCCGGGGCCTGCCACCCAGCACTCTGTGGGCACGTTCCACCGTGAAGAACTTGCTGAGCCCCTTCGGTTTAAGATGGTCAAGGATGAGGTTCTCCACAAAGAGGTCCATGGCCTGCCCCTCCGCCTTCTCCAGAACGCCTAAAATGAGGACATTATTGCGTCGGGCACGCCCTTTGTATTCGTCCAGCTGCCGATCCGTGCTCTCCCTTCAGGATTTAAGATCACTCACCTCCCGCTGGAGCTGGCTCACATCGTCTATAAGTCTAGTCGTCTTAATCTCCAGCGACTTAACCTTCTTGTTGGTCCTCGACAGATCGGCCTTGATCAGCCCCATCACAATCAACACTGTGTCAAGCTTGGCATCCAGAGTCTCCATCTTTTGTCCAAGGAACGTGCGTACCCCCGTGATGGCTGCCATCAAGTCCTTTAAAGTGGGCTCTTCCGCTGCAGGATGGTCATCGGCGCAGCCGCCCGGGCCCCTCTTAAGTTCGATCGGCAACCCCTTGGGCCGGGTGTACCTGGCGAGTTTATTGGACTGCACCTGCCGAGCCCCTCTGGTGGTCCTAGGGCCCTGCCGCTCGGAATCTGTCTTCGTCGCCATTGTTAGGAGCTCAGGCTACCCCCGCCTCAGCACAGGTGCAGCCCCAACCAGGACAGAGACAACCGCAACCGAAGCCAACACCTCCTCCAAAGCAGTTCCAATCCAGGGGCTTGCCCCTCACCAGCAAAGACCATGGAGGAGTGTAATGCTCCAGGCCAGGCGGCTGTCCAGTCAGACCCACGCCATCACCATCAGCCAGTCAGGGTATCTCCTCCAGGGCCGGGCTGCCACTCCAGAGATCTCTTAAAGTGGGGTCCCACCTCTCCCACATGGGTCCCATGCCACCGCAGCGACCATCAGGGGCACCAGGAAGGATCACCACGAGCACCTGGCGCCAACCCTGCACCTTATATCAGGCGTGGGGGACTGATTGTCCCAGCCCCCCAGCCATCAGCAATGTAGGGCGGTCCACGGGCCCCACCAGGCCCAGCATCAGCAGGGAAAAAGTCTCGGGTCCAACACCGGCCCCCAGGGGCCCACACAGGGTTGTCCTCAGCCCAGCCAACGTATGGGCACCCCCCCATCCAGCGGGGGTCCTGTGCTGCGGATGAGGGTACAGGAGTCAAACGCCAGCCGTCCCCCCATCCACTGACCGGGCCGATACAAGGCCACCCCGGTGGCGGATGTTGTCTCACTCCGGCCGGGGGGCCTGGCTACGCGAGTCCCCGGCTTCCAGCACGCGCAGGCCGCAAACTTCCAGACGGCGCTGCGCAGTTCCCGGGGCACACAGAATGACCGGGGCAGCTTCTCTGGGCACCGCTTGGGTTCCCCCGCCTATTGCACTAGGCGGGGGACAGGATTATGGCAAGGATGATGGGCCGGTGGAGCTTGGTCGGCCGGAGCCGTTCGTCAGGCGGCCATCTCGGTCGCCGGCTTGGCTCCTCCCCGTATTCTTTTTCTTGATTCTTGACCAAATGAAATGTTATATGTCTGTTTGATTTACACCACATATTGTGTTGTTACACAATTTTTAATTGAATTGTTTTTATAATTTTTATAAAATGAATGCTTTTTTATAAAATCATCATTCTTAGTTTCATTAAGTTGCTCTCCCTTACTTGTTTGTGTTGATAATTATTCAAGATTGCCTAGGAATTGTTTCTTGCTTCATTCAGTTCTGTGTATGAACAGGATCCTTGCAACAGAATTGCCTGTACCAAGTGGATGATGGAAATGACACCCCACAGATTGAAATTTACACTGCGCATGTTGTGCTCCAGGCTTTTTGATTTTTAGGCCGCTAGGTTGTAGACCTCACATTTATCAGTGCAGTCACTGTGATTATGCTGACACTGAGGAACGGAAAAAAAAGTAGCACTAATTGTATTTTATTAGTTAGTTGTATTCGTACAAGCCAGCTACTAATATTCCATGTATGTGACCTGTCTGTGCCACACTAAGGTTGACAATCTATGTTTCTCATAGTGCAGCTAATCATCTCTGAGAGTAGCCAGGTGCTTGTAAGCCCGATGAGCTCCGTCTAACAGCCAGGTCTTGAGTGCCCTTTGGAATTCTAAAAGAGAGGTGAGATTCCGTAGCTGTAGGGGTAGGTCATTCTGTCTTCATCCCGAGGTAGGAGAAGGAGTGTCCTCCGCATCTGCTTCAGTGCATGTGGTATGTGTTGGAGCACAGAGTGCAGCTGTCTGGAAGGTTGGTGGAAGTTCAGGCAGTGGTTGATATAGGTGGGTTTCCGATTGTGTATGCCTTGTACAGATGGATCATCAGCTTGATTTGACATCCCTTCTGTATGGGGAGCCAGTGGAGTATTCTAAGCTGGGGGGTGATGTGAGCTCGTCAAGGGCGGTTGAGGATGAGTCTGGCTGTGGGGTTCTGTATGGTCTGAAGTCTCTGTAGGAGGTGTGCAGTGAGTGTTGCCATAGTCCAGTAGGTTGGTTATTAGGGCCTGTGTGACTGTGCGTCTTTTGTCTGGGGGAGTCACTTGAAGATTTTTCAGAGCATGCGCAGTGTGAAGAAGCATGACTATAAGTAACAAGGACCCCCTGAAAATTGGATCAAGCTCCTGGGTCAGGGTAAATAGACCATTAAAATTAACACACCCAGGCACGCAACCTAGATATACAATGTGATGAGACACAGACTGCTGAAATGACGTGGAACTGCAAGATGGTATCTTTTTAAAAAAAAAATCTTAATGTTTTAATAATTATCATGTACATATGAATAAAAGTTTTACATTCAAAATATTTATACATAATAAAAATACATTGCATTGACAACAATTTATATAAGAAACAATAAAAAATAATACAAATAAGGTAATGACGAATTCTTCTCTACGCGTTTCGACAACAAGTGTCTTCGTCAGGAAATTACCATCTAGAAGCTTTTAAAACAATCTACAAAGAAGATAAACATTACAAGATACATATTCCAAATTACTTTTTTGACATTTCAGCAAATATTTCTGTCTGGGAAAAACATTCACATTGTTTTTGAAGATACATTAGGACCGCTTCTGTGTACCTGCGAAGAGCTATGTTTACAGGGTAAAAGAAAGCCTAAAAAGAAAGGGGGAAATTGAACAAAGATGAAGAATGCCAAGAGTTCAGGATGGAACAAATATAAAATGATGGGGTCTACAGACACAGAGTATAAAGGTACTTGGATGGCATGCTATCCTGTCATTTGTCTAAATAGTGGAAGATGTTCTTCCCAGTAATTTATAAAGGACTATTGGAAACAGAGACTTCTGTAAATGTATGACCTTCTGTGGGGGTAATGGTCGATAGATAGCCTTTGTTGTAGTAGCAGTGCAGTTAATTCCTGGTCTATTACTTATGTTTTTAATTACCCTGATACCTGTAAATGGTTATATATTGAACTCTGATTTGCACATGTGATGATGAAAATGTGGCTCACCTGACTCAGGCTCTGGCAGAGATTCTGTAGAGCAATCACTGGTTTGTGCTGTCTTATGGATAGTGATTCAGAAAAGGGGGTGGTGATGGACAGAGTGTCTGAATTAAGCAGACCACTCCTACCCAGTCCAAAGATCAGGGCTTGATCCATCACCGTCTTTTTAGCTCACTGCAAGAATTGGCTTGGTAGTTTGGTTTGCCCTGTTCCCATCATGCACTGGAACAGGAACAGACTAATTTGCATGTAGCCAGGTTCTGAGCTGGGATGGTGCAGTGAGCTAAAAAATGGTGATGGATCAAGCCCTGATCTTTGGACTGGGTAAGAGTGGTCTGCTTAATTCAGACACTCTGTTCATCACCACCCCCTTTTCTGAATCGTCTTATGGATAGTGACACCTGTGATTTAAGGCGCTCTGGGACAGTTCAAGTCCTACAGAAGGTGGTGATCTGCTGTCATATAACAATGGAGAAAAACAAAGAGTGTAGTAAATTTACCGCATTAGGAGTGGAACATAGGCCCTTAGTTTTATTGACTATACCAGGGATATCTCTCTTACTGTAAGAGAGATATCTCTCTAAAGGATAGGCCCTCAGTTTTATTGACTATACCGGGGATATCTCTCTTACTGTAAGAGAGATATCCCTGGTATAGTCAATAAAACTGAGGGCCTATGTTCCACTCCTAATGCGGTAAATTTACTACACTCTTTGTTTTTCTCCATTGTTATATGACAGCAGATCATCAGTACTTCCGTTTTGTCTGTGATGAGGTTAAGGCAGGTGTCCTCCATCCATTTTGCGACACTCGGCATGCAACTGCGGAAGTTGGTTTTGGTGGTGGTAGGGTTTTTGGTGAGGGAGAGGATGAGTTGGGAGTCTTCTACCTAGGGTATGATGTTTCGTCCATGGGATCTGATGGTGTTGGCCAAGGGGATCATGTAGGTGTTGAAGAAGGTGGGACTGGGGGTTGAGCCCTGGGGGATGCGGCAGATAATGTATTTGGGTTCGGAGTTGAGCGGTGGTAGGCGGACCTTCTGTGTACTTCCAGTGAGGAAGGAGGCGATCCATCTGATTGAGTCACTTTGGATTCTGATGTACTGCAGCCTTGCGATCAGTGTGTGGTGGGATGTAGCGTTGAATGCTGCTGAGAGGTTGAGGAGAATCAGTTCCGCCATCTCTCCCTGGTAGAGCAAGGCTCGTATGACATCGGTAGCAGCGATCAGGGCGGTCTCAGTGCTCTGGTTCCAGACTGAGAGGTGTCGAGAAGGTGGTTCTGCTCCAGATATGTTGTGAGTTGCTTGCTGAATTTTTGCACTTATAGCATTTCCTGGCAAAACAAATGGCTTCATTGAGACCTCATCCAACACCTATCTGCCTTCCTCACATACAGCCTGCTCTCTTGCCCCTATGGAGTATTTTACTTTCCAGTAAAAATAATAAGCTCCAAGGTAAAACCCACAACCAGGTTGAACCTGGCTGATGCATTTGACCTGTGCTCTAAAGCGTTTGGCCTAAAATCATGCTTCGGTCTCAGTCAACTGTGACCATCGACTACCAATGGTGCTTTGCACTTTTTGAATCTATTTTACTTTAAAATTAGAAATTCATATCTTTGGTTCCACTTACTGTTTTTTGTAGTTTTGGTGCCATTATGTTCATTAAATTATTCCCTATTTTTATAAACTGAAGTGGGATTTATATTGTGCTGTTTTTGATTTCTTAACTATTTTGGTAATTTTAAATGCTTTACAGATTTTTATAAGTTAAACCTGTTTGATCTGTGCTGTAGCTACCAGGAGTTGAGCTCAGGTTTATATTACTGAGACCATTAACTGGGCCTAATAGGACCTACATGCACCCTAATTAATAATTCACTTTCTCACAGGCTGTATCACATAAACTGAGCAGTGGTGATGACCACAATTTTGGACTAACATCAGTCTAAGTGTTACAGAGCTAGAACAGCATTATTTTAATACCTTAGACAGTTGCAAATGGTTGCTTGCCACAGGATCGTTTAAGCCATTTGCTGCTGTTGACTGGAGATATGCCAGCATTTGTTGACATACTAAACATACCATAACAAACACAAAGCTACATAACACCACAATTAAAGCATAAGGTGGCACACCACAACAAAGCAATCAAAACAGAACGCAACATGAAACTGCTATCAATTAGCAGTAAGGCAGCATAAAAAATCAGAACCACAAAAAAACTACTGAAGACATCACCAGCACAACAGAATGCCACACAGCAAATGTGTACACACTTTTTTTTTATCACAAATTGCCCTCGCCAAAATCATGTTTTCATAATACGATGGTAAAAGGTATTTAGAGCAAGCACTACTTTAAATAACAACCTAGTATATGAGATGGTGCCAATCAAAAATGTTTTGTGATTTCGCTCTCGGAGTTTACTAGAATATAGGCTATCACTAGCCAACATTGGTCCACTGTTAACCATGCAAGAATGCTTAGTTGAAGGCCAATTTAAACTGTTCTGTTTTTAGTGGTTTTCTGAAATATAAGTGGGCTGAGGCATGGGCGGCTCCTCTGTAATGGCGGAGGAGCACCGCCCTACTCGCCAGAGTCAGTTACAAAAAAATAAAATGATAATGAAACAATATAATGTAATTTTTCGTGACTGGCTCTGGCATGCGTCTAAGGCAGGGCGGTGCCGGGCCATAACAGGCATGTGGTGGGCACTTAGAAGTGCGCATGTAAGTTTTGACGGCTGTTCAAGGCTGCCCAAAAAGACATGCACACTTCTATTTCTCCAACCCAGCTGTGTTCACATCCGGGTTGGAGAAAAGCCACAGGCTACAAGGCAGTGTCTGAGTGGCAGAGCAGGCCGCACTTCATAGCATGAGAGCAGTGTCTGGATTGGCTGGGCAGCTTCTGCCTTCCCAGAGATTGCAGGAAGAGCACTGAGGCGGCCGTTGGCATCAGTGGCAGCTGCGAAAGGTATGTTTTTAAATATTTTTTCATCAGTACCTATCCCCCACCCCATCTGTCCCCCGCCACCAACCCCCACTTTCCTTTTGTCACGGCTGCCACTAGCCTGAGGTCAGCCCAAAGGTGGAAGCTCATTTTTATTCAGAATTTGTGGCGGAGCACAGCCACAGATCTTCCACCATGTTCTAGTCATTTAAAACCTCTTGGATGGATAAAGTTGGAAGAAACTTACCTCAAGGATGTAATTAAATTGCCAGTTTTTTAAGGACGCACCGAACTATTCCCACTATGTCCCATCAACGATCAATAAAACGTATGATCAAATCTTGATTCAACCAATGGAGTGATTTCCGGTTTGGTTTCAAGTAATCTTGATTCAATTGCTTGGTGAACTCACTGTTTGTATAGTTGCTATTTGTTTATGAAGCATACATCTCGTGTAATAAATCCCCATACTACTGTAAGTGATGCCTATATCTCCACCCAAGTAACATGTCCCTTATTTAAAAACTAAAAGCAACTTTTTGTGACAAAAAGAAGCTGTCTTAATGAAGCAGACCTATGTTTCAACAAGCATCTGATGTCATACTGCAGAATCACAGCGGCGTTTATCAATTCAGCCACCATCCGACTTTCTGTTCTGGAACTGTACACCGCGAGAACTGGAACTGTCTGAACTCCGAGACACTTCTGCTGAAAGTGTGACACCTCATCTGAAGCGCAATACCTGCAGCCGCGGCCGTCCCCTGACAGAAAGGACGTGTCCGGCCTTTTCTGTCAGCCTATTACCTTGTGGGCCCAAAGGCATGCGAGCGCCGAGCTGACCAGAGGTCTGCTGTTCAATGTGACTCAGAAACTGGCCCTGCTGAAAGTGATGAAAATCTATATGTTTCCCCAGGCAGAACCTTTTCTACAGGAACTGTGCATTTTTCGCTTGGAAGCGAAAGCAGGGATATTTTCCTCCAGAAAGAAGCCTTTGACAAAGATTAAAATGAAAATTAGAGTAAATGTTTTTCACTAAGACAACATGTTTCTGAAATGATGCAATTTTATATTTACATCAGTCTAATCCGTTAACATATTTGCCAAAAGCTGTGCTACAATGGATTTGGATGACTTGTCTGAGAGGTATTTTTGTAGTGTGTAGTAGACACAGGTGGCCTTGAGCCAGGGTGGTGGGATTTACAGGTCCTAGGGTTGTTGTCTGGTTCATTGAGAGGAGAACAGTAGTGGCCAAACAGAATATTCCAGAAAGACTGCGGTCTGGGGCAACTATGTGTGGAAGTTTGTACAGAGAGAAACTGAGGGGCATATTTACAATAACTGGCGCATCCCTGCAAATCAGCAGGGATGCTCCAGTTATTGTGCGCCACAGCTCCGCCAAGATGGATGCGCCGGATTTACAATGCGGTGCACCATGGGGCAAAAACAGCACAGATGCGTGATGCATCTGTGCCGTAAAAGTGACGCAGCTCCAGCAATGCTCTGGGGGCCCTATCTAGTTAATGCTGCGTCAATCCTTACGCCTGCTTCAGGCAGGTGCAGGGTTTGGACGCAGCATGGGCCTAAAAGTGACTGAGTGAAATCTTGTAGATTTCACTCAGCCACTCTTAGGAGGCGTTCCTGCGCCGGAACGCCCCCCCCTGCACAGGAACATCTACATGTGGCGCAGGGCATTACAACGGGACGCATCTCCCAGATGCGTCATGTTGTAAGTATCCCCGCACCATGGAGCAGGATTTGCGCCGCCGCTGCGTCACAAAAGTGACGCAACGGCGGCGTAAATGAGGCGCAAGGGGCTTGTAAATCTGCCCCTCTGAGTCTAGTTGGCAAACTGTTTTAGGTTTCAGCTACAGACGGTCCTATAGCCCTAACGTAAGATGGTGGGTGAGGAGGATACCTTTGTGATCAATATTCAGATTAAGCAACTGTATCATATTCATAGTATGTTCCCCAACATTAACACGCTGAATATTCCGAATATTTGAGCTAGCATGACTTTGATATCATCAAATGGTAGCGAGTCTGCTAATACGGTTTTCAAGCCACCATAAGATTTCCACTCTGAGGCCTCATACAGCAAGAAAGGAAAATAAATCTTTCAATTGCCTCATCCTCTAGTGCCCCCTATCTTAGAGCACTGACATGCTAGAATATAACTAATGACAAGGTATTATTAGCTTAGTATAAGTCTTCAGTATCCCTATGCTGGGATAATAGACTATTTTGTGAAACATGGCATACATGTGTTGTAAATATGCAGTTGACGATTTGAAGAACTCCAAAGAATACTACATCACAATACAGTAACAGCCCACACACCACCTACAGCTCATTGACTGTATGCTTGTGTTTGACCCTATACAGAAATCCAATGCCTTTTGACTAGGTTTGTGCTATACAAGTACCATGAGCGAAACTTGTTGAAACGTGTCGATGTCTGGCAAATCGAATAGTTGAATAAACAAATTGCTGTAAGAAATATAGATCCCTGGAGTGGACCTTATTGTTTTTGGCTATATATTTATATCTCTTCAGCCCCCCCCTGACACACACATAAAAGAACTTCCACAAGGCATACCTGCACTGCTTTTCAGTTTGTTAAGCATTATTGTTTGTATTTTATATTGCCTAGGAGGAAAGCAATACATTCAATAAATCTGCTTGTTTTCTAATCCGCGTGCCTCGATACACGTCTGTATTTTTGCTTTATAACACCCAAAAGGAGGTAGGAAAGTATATTCTGGAGGTGGCACGTGCTCAGTGAGTATTGGAAAGGGGCGACCACTCGGTCCCCCCGAACGTATGGATGAGTGCCTCGATCCCCCCGGGAAGCCATTTTTGGGCGGGAGGCGCGTCTCGGCTGGTATGCCCGAAGCGGCGTAGCCGGGGCGCGCTTTTTCCCGCCCTAGAGTGGGCTGGCCTAGACACCGACGCAGCCAGCCACGCCCTCGGGGCGGACAGGGGCGGGTTTTCGCCCGCCCTGAAGACGGATAAAAGAAGGCGCAAGACCAGAAGACGTCCTCTTGTTCTTGTGCTCCGAAGCTGCACCTCCTCGCTACACGTGAGCTCGGGACAGAACGAAGAGCCAATTTTGACCCACCCACCAGCCCCTGAGGACAGCAAAGTTGTTGTGCAATAAAGTGAATTGATAAGTTTGTTTTTTCCGTTTCGTTTACAGGCTATAACAGTATCAGTTTGTGGTTAATCATAATAAAGGATGTTGAATATCGTTTAGGTTGTTATGATTAAAATAATTTGATGTAGTGTTGCATTTCTAGCATGTTCTTTCGGTCCTAGCGACCAATGTTTTCATAGGTTTAAGAATTGTCGTATTTATTTTTTGGTAGGCGGTAAGGTCATGATCGGTGAGCACTAATTGGTAGATCCCTATGAGTGGGCGTCACCCAACACGGATGGGAGCGCTCGGGAGAGGTGGCCATTGGCCCCTCAGTGGGGAGGCGGTCCCGTCTAAGGGCGGGTCGCCGGAAGTAAAGGAAAGGCGGTCAAGGCCCCTTCCTTTGTAGGAGGGGTTACAGCCCCCTCCTGGGGAATTTCCCGGGGCCAGTGTCATCTGCGACGGCAGATGCGGTAAGTTGTGTGGGGTGGGGAGAGGTCAACGATACCTTCTAGATACCACACACAAGTGTTCGAACGACCTTTAAATGGCGTCGAGTCTTAAGTGCCCCCGTCAAGTCAAGGGAAATTGTTAGTAGTTGCACTTGGGTAAGCCCCTGTGCCATCGCCCCTCCTAAGTGGGAGGGGTAAGTCTGGTTAGGGATCTTGACACCGGTTATGACCTTGCCGTTGGCCCTTAAACGTTAGGATGTACAATTTCAGTGTTCTTAGAGAATGTTTTTTGTAGGATGCTAGTTCGGCTAGGAGAACCTCTGTATTAGAGATTATGTTAAGGTTAGCCAAACATCGTAATGTGATAATGAAATTGTACATAACATGAAAAACGTTTAATGTTTTAATTTTTTGTTTTAATAAATACGGCCGGGATGGTCACTCCATCCCACATCCAAAAACTTTAAGAACTGTTTCCGGTTTCCCTTCCTTTTGGGGATTGTGTTGAGAGGGGGTGGCGGGTATCTCAGCCATAATAGCTTCCTACCTTCTTTTGTGTGTTATAGTCATTGACTGGGGAGGTTGGGTTAGGAATGTAACCTCTCCCCCCTTCTTGTGTGCCGATGTATTTTTGCTTTCCCATCCGCCTCATTGTAAGTTCTAAAATGTGATATAAGACTGGGACTAACAGAAATAAATATTTCATGGCTGATGGTTGTCCATAAAACTTGAGTACTACAAATTTCTGATTTTAAATTGCATTACTGTATATAAATCTGGCCCACTGTGTGAGTCATCTTTCCCTTGGATGTAACTGAACAGCCTGCTTCGTGACTGATGCCTAATGCTCAGGAGGCCGTCAATGGGTCTCAGCTATCTCTATTTATCTTTTTATGTCTTGTTAAGCACTTTGACAGTTCATGCTACATCTCCATCTCGTTGCCGAGGGTAATACAAGAATAGTACATAGTTCCCAGCAAGTATAAATTATTGTACAAGTACCACTTTGAGTCATCAATCCATAAACACGTATAGCCAATCAATATTTAATCAATCTCAATTATTTATATTAGACCACAGGGCAAATTCCACAAGAAATATGTGTGTTAGAACAAGTAAAAATACAAAAACAACAAACAAATGCAGTGTATTAGGTAAAAGAATGGAAATCTGTACATTCCACAAAAGAGACATTACATTTGATTTTAAAGTGTTTTCATTGTTAATCCCTCATGCGATATCTTTCAGATGCTCCTAGAATTGCCTCATTTAATTCATTTTGTATATTCATAACCGTATTTATAAAGCTGTTGTCCTGCATTGGGAGGCAATTGGTGTATTCTAGATAAAGAGATTTAAACTACAAAAGCATTCATAAGCATCTACAGTCAGAGGAACTGGCAATCCTTGGGTCTGTGCAAATGTAGAAAATTTGCAGTGTGGAAAAGCTGAACAAGTTATGACTTGAAAAGAGTTGGAGTTGTTTTTCTTTGGAAAACATTCTGTACACACTAGCTAAAGACATCTTCGATAGATAGACACTCTCATGGCATCAGTTCTTCAAAAAGGTGCAATATTTATACTGAGAAAGAGCAGGCTTTTGGTCTCCCCATTCCAACCTTTGGCATTTATGTGGTTCCCTTTGTCCTCTATTGTGGAAATGTCACTGAGGTAGAGACAGCCCTTAATTAAGTTCGTTATAAAATACTGCAAACTACTACATGAGTTGTTTCCATTCTCCCTCAGTGGAACACAGAAGGGAGCCTTCACCAAGGGGGTGAGAAACTATCAACGTTTTGGGGTTGGAGACTTGCACCGTGTGGGATATTAAAATGAAATGGCAAGACAAGAGGAGGCAGGTGAAGAAGAAGTTCTCGATAATTTAGCTGACTGAAGTTCTGCCTGGAGGGCCAACTAGATCCTGTCCCCAACTCACCCCCCCTCAAGAAGGTTGTTTTCTTCAAAATGCACCCCCACCTGCTACTTGGGTTGGCTCTTTCTAACAATACTAATGCGGTGCCCAGTAAGATCCTAAACCACCTTCTCTCTCGCTAAAATAAACCTACAATCACTCCCCCATATCCTTTACTTTACCTTTACTCATTGCATCACATACTCACTTCTCTAAAACACATTCTAACACAACCACATCAATTACTACTTGCTTTATATGTATAGTTTGTATAATCATTTCATACAGCAAACCTTTCAAGTTGATTGGTAGCCTCAGCTGGGATAGGAGCCATTGCAATGTTATGTTATGTTATGTTATGTTATTTTTATTTGTACCGCGCACAGCTGCCCCAGCAAAGGGGCGTCCTGGCGCGTCCTGGTGTGTTGCCCTGCTGCAATAGCAGCAGGGCAACACACAGGGCAGATCTTGCAACACCACCTATCAACATACACATATGTGCTTTTGCTAACAATCCCACCAATGCACCATAACCTATTTATACAATTTTTCGGTTAAATCCTAATATATTTGACAATCTTTTCTTGAATGCCTTTTAATTGTAATCATACGTAAACTTGACATTTATGCTCTTACCATATAATATAATCATGTATTTCAAACTTTTTTAAGGCACTCTATTGTTGTCACACCCGTACCTGTCACAACTATGACTTCTCCTCCTAGCAGTGCACCAACAACCAGACTGGCACCACATGGCAGAGCGACATAAGTTAAATGACTGCTCCTTTGCCCGTGAATCTAACTTATTTTTTATGATTGGCTGGGTACTTGTTTGTCTTTTGCCATACACCCCTGGTTGACGCATGCTCAATATGTTATGATTTTGAGTTTGACAATATATATTGCCTTACTAAATGGCACCTAGGCATGTCAATGTAAGTGTAGCACTATAAGATATCTATTAGGTCTTATCTTAACTTACAGGAGAGGAATCTTTGTGTGTTTCAAATAGAGTATGTAAACCCTTAATATAGCATGTTCTTCTATAATGTTGGATGGCTTACTTCCCTATATGTGTCTCTCTTGTTCTGTCCTGTTAGCTTCTGGTGGCCACCTTCACATCCTCACCACTGATGATATCAGGGGACATCATTGATGCAGCTAGTAGGCCCTCTACCATCCGTAGCTATGTCTTGGAACATGTGTTCTTTACTTTGGTATCACATCATTAGTCCTTTCAATAAGTCACGTATGCGTTTTTTGAAAAATATAGTTGATTGTTATTGTTTGTTTTTCTTTTTTGTATGTATCACTAAATTGTCAGCATTTCTGCTATTCATTAATTTTATAACAAGATAATATTAATTAAACATAATTTAAATCCCTCTTGCTGCTGGATCTGGAGATGCTCTGCCAACACCAACTACAATAACATGGGTTAACCAACTGACCTCCAACACTCAAAAATGTTTGGCTGGAGCTGGTGAGTTTACATTGGTGAGATATATTAATTGAATCCTTGAATCAACCCTTAATTTTATCATGTTTTTGGACAGATGTTAATAACTTTATTTGTTATTTGCAGAACAATGTTTATGTACTGTGTTGACATGTATGAATCATCAAATATAGGGACAGGATGCACACCTTTTTCTTTACAGTTTCAAAACTTTTTCAGTTTTCTTTTTTTTGCATGCAGACTGGTGAGTACAATGCCAAAAAAGCACTCTTTACACATGACACCATTACAATGGGGCGACATCTCACCCCAACCAATCGCACAGCTTAGTTGTGCCTACCTCGGCAACTTATTAAAAAAAATACTCCTTTTGTACTCCAACTTTCTACTCATTCATTTTACTCATTGTTCTTAATTTCAACATGCTTGCATTCCACAGGCAGAGTGATCATGCAATTTCCCAAGTTTCTGATGTTCCCACTGTGCCCATCCGGACCTCTTCGAAAGAACACGACTTAAGCATACTTCATTCAGGGCAGTGTTTATTCGTTAAAACCCAATGCATTTCGTGCATAAAAGCACTTCTTCAGGGGTCACTACAATCAATAAAAACAGTCATCAGTTAATACAATCACTGTCATTGCACTCATGTTATAATTTATACTTAGCTATTTCAATACTTTATACGCAAAACTGTCTTTATATTTTAGTAAACGAAACCCTTCCTTTCTTCCGAACCAGCAACAGCTTTCACCTAAAATGAGAAATTCACACCCCTCACTCCCTCCTGCTTAAATCGCTCACTCCCTGCATACTGTAGTGTCGCGATATGTGATGGCGTGACTACGTCGTGACGTAGTCGCGACACGTAATGGCCAGTTAATAAAAGGGCAGGAGCACGTCCACGTCGGCCAGTTGGCGACGGAGACAGCGACCTGTAGTTGTACCTCAATTAAGACTCCTGTCATTATTTGTGTGCTAGGCCCCTGCCCGTCACGTCCATTCCTTTGGTGCCGGCACTACCCAAGTGTGAGACACAACACATACTACTACAACCCTCGTTCTTCCCCATTTCTGTAACAGTCTCAATGCTGTATGCCTCACTTAACATCGCTCCTTATTTGTTCTGTTGATTAAACCCTTTTCTGAACATTTTGTACTCAATCTATACATTCGCTTTTATTAGCTCTTTCCCATACATCTAGCCTTAATAATACTCTCGGTTTTCTACCCTCGACAAAATTCATACTGCGAACTGTACACATACCTGCCCTGAGCTGTTAAAAAACATTCCATCTTCCGAGCGACTTCAAGCCGAGCTTAACTACACCCCTCCCTTCCTCTCACTTAAAACCCTCCCTTCTTACCGCCTGCTTATCACGCTAATTACGAATTTCCCGCTTTTTCAACATTGTAATTACTACCGGCTAATACTACTGCATTGAAAAAACTACATTCTCCACAAAGCAATTCGTAGCAAACTTGAAACCCAATGAGGGTCTCGTGGTTTAAAATCGTTTATATATTATGAACACAAATGTTCCACATGATGTAGTGTCCATTTCCTGATCATTTAAACTCTGTCCAGGATGAATCACGATGTAATTCCCAAGCGAGTGGAATATAGCATTTTTCTTTCCGTTTTAATGTTTCAATCATTTTTACCCATGTGGGTGCTATCCCGATGCTGGGATGATTCATACAGAATGCCCAGCATCGGGATAGCACCCACATGGTTGAAAATGGTTGAAACATTAAAACGGAAAGAAAAATGCGATATTCCACTCGCTTGGGAACATTTGTGTTCATAATATATAAACGCAGCGCCGGCGGTGGCGATCCGCCCGCCCGCCATCATAATGGGGCCCTAACAGGCCCGGACTGGCCGTTGAGGGCACCGGGCAATTCCCCGGTGGGCCGCATGGTTGGAGGCGCACCGGGCAATTCCCCGGTGGGCCGCATGGTTGGGGGCCGGTTTTGGGCCCCTGGGGCCGTTTTTGTTACAGGGCCGTTATGCTGCAAAAACGGCCCTGTAACAAAAACGGCCGAAAACCGGCCCTGTCACAGAGCGCGGTCGCACCTCTCCCCCCTCCCCTCTCCTCCCGGAGGGGGGGAGGGGGGGCGGCCGAGCACTTTGCCAGGGCCGGTTCTGGTTCCCAGTCCGGCCCTGGGCCCTAAGTACTGTGCAGACTCATCTACAAGCAGAGGATGGAGGGCAATCCAAGGAGAGAATCAAATTCACCTTCATGCACACATGTCAGCAGCTAGCACTGCTAGACAAGATGATGAGGACATGGACAAGGAGGAGGATATTTTTGTCTCCACACAGAACAATACCAAGAATACAACTTCCTCCTAAATCAGGTCTGAGGACGGCCAATCCTCAGTTGTTAGCTAAGCAGCTACAGGTGCTTGTTCCGCTTACGGATCGCTGATAGAATATCGCCATCTAAAATATTGACCTACAATAATATATCGAAGCAAAAATATCGTTGTCCAGAATATCGAAGTCCTATCTACATATTGGTAAGTACAAAAATATTGAAAATAAAATATCGTTGTTACAAATATTGTTGTTAAAAATATTGTTTTTTTAAATATTTAAAAAATTATGTAAAAGAAAGGAAATAATACATATATTGAAATAAAACATAGTTAGAATTATTAGAAAATGTTTAAAATTATAAGTAATACATATAATGTCCCTGCTGTGTTTCCCCATGCTGATTTCTGGACAGATTGCTTGTCTGCTATTCACGCCACTCCCAAGGATTTTCTCTTACCGGCGAATATTCAGCCCCCGGCGCTGCCTGTAGCTAACTCGGACTCCAACGCCAAGGGTGCAAGGCGAGTCCGCCCAGGTGTTACTAACAAGGAGGAGGCACTGTAGATCTTGGCGCATAAAGCGTGGTCTCTCCCCCGTAACGTGGGTCCCTGCTGTGTTTGCCCACGCTGATTTCTAGATAGATTGCTTGTCTGCTATTCACGCCACCCAGGAGGGTTTTCTCTTACCGGCGAATATTCAGCTCCCGGCGCTGCACGCAGCTAACTCGGACTCCAACGCCCAGGGTGCAAGGCGAGTCGGCCCAGGTGTTACTAACAAGGAGGAGGCACTGTAGATCTTGGTGCATAAAGCGTGGCCTCTACCCCGCAGCGCGGGACGTGCCGGGCGAAGCCCGGGCCAAGGTCGAGCCCGGCTGAGCCCGTCAGAGACTGAAGGAGACTGGGCTGGGCCATCCCACCTACATCTGTCGCTGTATGAACTGGTTAGCTGTTGTTTAGTTGTAATTTTGTATTTGTACAACTCCTGTTCGCTGTCAATTTGGAAGCATGAGCAAGATTAAGCGCAAGGGGGGAGGAGGGCCAGGAGTTGTGGGTACGCTGGATGCTTTCTTGACACGGGCTGAGTCTGTGCTAATACACAAGATTGAGCTGACGGAAAGGAGACTTTCTCTTGAACCGCATAGACTCCCCATTGAAGTCACTACAATTTCCCCAGTCCCAGTTCTAGAATCGGACATAGTAGTTGATTGTACCATTCAAGTGAGCCAAATGTCCCCAGTGTATCAGCAAAATGGGTCTTCCCCGGTAGCCAGTACTTTATTATCATCGCCCAAATTACCTGCCAAGGTACTTACACGCCGCACTTTGGTCCCTGGTGGGGAAGCTGCTAAAAAAAAAAAAGGAAAGCGCTTGGATTATCAAAAACCACGCACCAGGCTAGCAAAATGGCAAAACGGAAGGCGGTTCCCATAGGAAATGTTTCGACCCCAGCTATCCTGGGGATGGGTGACACTAGGTCAATGGTTATAGATCAACAGCCACATAGTAATTTTTAGCCCACCCTATTATTCAAATTTGAAGAAAAACTTACGGCTATGTTAGGTCTGCTACTGTTGAAGCTGTCTGATATAGATACAAGACTGGCTAAAATTGAGCAGCACTTATCCACTACTCCCCAATTAGTGAGTGAGGGTGTGTCAGTGGGGTTTTAAGAACCCAGACAGGAAGGGTTCATCAAAATTAGATCATCTAATTCTGTAGTAGGTTGCCCTTCCCGTGTGAAGAGAGGGTTCCTTCGGCTAATCCCACGGGTTTACATCCACCCACACAGCACTTAGGGGAGATCCAGTGGGTCTTCAGGTCCCGGTGTTGCCTCAAAGAGGGGTCGCGAGTGCCAGTATGTTTTTGCATCTTCCCCCAGAAGCTACTCCCTACACAGTCGTATTAATGAATGTACCTGTGCTTCCCATTGGTGTTGAAGAACATTGGTCATCACATAAGGCCCTCCATTTGTTGAATTCTCGAACTGGGGTGGGTAACCCATTATTTAGTGAATTCAAAATGGTATGAAGAATCCCGTGGGTTGGTTATTCCCCGAAGGCCTCTAGAGGAGACTGCGTGGTCCTAAGCTTTAGGTCCCCACGCCTAGTCCAAAACATCTTAGATAGGGCAGGGTCTAGGCACCTAAGCAAGGACGATATCAACATATTACCGTTAGGTTTCTTCTATCGTAATCATAGAGCTCAGGTAATAGAAAGGGTAGGATCAAGGGCCCCAGATCAGGCGGTAGCCCCCTATGGCTATGCGGTTCCCACACGCAACAGATTTGAAGCATTTTCCAATCTGGAGGATATTGATTGACTTTGATCAAGTTCCAGTATTAATAATTTAGTCTTACCCCCATGTGACGAGTTGGGTGAGGGTGAAGGTGTATTAGGCTATTACAACTTAGGAGGTCCTTTTTTAACCCCACACATTGTTCATAGGAGTAAGAGAGCCCCGACTGTTAATATGCGGGGCGAGGCTGGGGAGCGTAGTTTATTGTTCAATGGTATCTCCCTATTTGTAGGGGTTACAGGCCCAATAGAAGCTAATAGCAAGCAGCACCCTCTGTGTAGCAGCAACATTCCCGACCCCGCTATAGGATTTAAATTAGTCTCTTGGAATATAGTAGGGCTTACACCGAAAACTTTTTCAGCTAATTGGTCTGCTTTTATTGAAGGTCATGATATATTGATCTTCCGAGAAACCTGGGCCATGGACCATGTTTATCGACAGGGCTACCTACATTTTTCTAAGAACGCGCAATGGGGTCAGAGGGGAAGACCGAGGGGGGGGGGACTCACAATATGGGTGAGACAATGAGATTGTTACAGGGTGAAGGAATTGTATATTGATAGCAGGGACATTTTAATAATCAGGATTCAAATAGTGATTTGCTGCTCATTAATGTTTATGCTAGGGGGTGCAAGGGGGAAAAGCTTCTCCCATTGTGGAACTCTTAGACATGTTTTTAACTGAACACAGAGGTGTAAACAACTTGATAATCGCTGGCGATTTTAATTGCTCCCTCGTACCCCTGGATGAAAATGATGTCAATCTTAATTTGGAGGAGGATGCCCAGTGGAATATCCCACCTCTGGATCTTCCTCCTATTAAAAAATGGACAGGGGCAGCTTTACAATTAAAGGTGTTTAGCATGGAACAGGGGGTTAGGGCCGCCAACGGGAGAACCATTTCCGACAAGCAGGGTTCACATACTTACAACAACGGATTGCGTAGTAGTCGCATTGACTATATCCTGCTCAACAAGGAATTTTGGCCCTCTGTTTTAAATATGGATGTTCGCGAACGTACTGAAAGTGACCACAATCCCTTAGTCCTTTCCATGCATTGAATAGGTATTTCTTTTGGTGTTAGGTGCCTGGAACTGGTAACTTGGAGGCTCTTCTGACTAATGATACAGGAGAGTTAAGTGGTCAAACGTTATACAAAAAGAAGAGCACTTAGAGCAGATTAGTAAACTGTTGGCTGGAGCATTAGCTCCTTTTCATAATAGTGTTATTCATGAAGACTTTAACTCAAAAGTTGTGCAGGTCCATGGGGAATTGTAAAATAAGCTTAAAGGTTTTTTTATTACCATAAATAAGAAACCCCAGAAACATTTTGGATTCAAGGCGGCTGCCTGGTATGACGGCCTGCAGAATTTTAGCTAGGACAATCAGGTCAAAGAATAGGGGAGATATAAAAAGGGCAAGGGCGTGGTACAAGCTGGCCCAACATCATGCCAAAAAGTACTGGGATGAACAACACTGGGCTGAGTTGCTTAAGGCATGCTCAGGGAGATGTATGACCACTTTCTGGCACCTAGTGAAATGGGGCAGTTGTGAACCAAGTAGGGTGCCGGTGAACCACGTAACCCCTGATCAGTGGGTATCTCACTTTAAAGCCCAGTTTTCAATTTCGGATGAGGTTCAAGAAATATTGGACTTGCCGCCTCCCACATCCACCTTGAATTTTACTAAAAAAGAGGTGGAAACAGCATTACTCTCAGTCCCTAGAGGTATCGCGCCAGGGCCCGGTTGTATCCCCGGGGATCTGTTCCTTTATGATATACCCAACTGGGCATCATACATTCAGCTCCTTGTGAATGCTATACCAAGTGGTGCACCTATGCCCAGTGTATGGTCAGGAGCAGAAATTCTCCCCATCTTCAAGAAAGGGGACCGTTCCAAACCAGGCAATTATAGGCCAATAAGCCTAATCAACTGTATTCAGAAAGTTGGTTCTGAGCCGAATCCAGGCTTGGATGGAGGAACACAATATTTTGTCTCCACTCGCGGCGGGCTTCAGATTATGTACCAGCACCATTAATCAGGTTTTAAGATTTATTTCGATTTATTGGCATATAGTACTTATAGGGAGGGCCACCATCAACGCAGCTTTCGTCGACCTTAAGTTGGCTTTTGATCTTATCCCCCGCAATAAAATGTGGAGAGCCTTTTTGAAATTGGGTATGCCGCTAGAAATGTTGGCATTTCTGGTTACTCTACATGACGCTAACTATGCGCAGGTACGCTGGAACATGCAGGGGTGCGCTATTCAAAGGTTTCCCATAGAAAAGGGGGATCGCTAGGGGTGTGTGCTAGCACCAACTCTTTTTTCTCTATATATCAATATGGTAGTGCAATACTTTCAGAAACATCCCACTGACGCACCTTCCTTAGCAGGCCCAAAGATCCCATTGCTTCTGTTTGCAGACAACACCCTTATACTCCCTAGGACATGAAAGAGCTTACAGTGTACCCTAGAGAGATTTGAGAAGTTTTGTCAGGACCATGATCTCCTAGTGAATGTGGAGAAAACGAAATTTATGGTCCTACATAAACATAAGAATATTAAGGGTAGAGTTGAAATGAAGGAAAGCATTCTGCAACAGACACAGAATGTTACTTATTTGGGGGTAACTATTGGTAGTAAACTCAGTTGGAAGCCACATATTGATCTACTCACAGCCAAGCATGCCCAGCAAATTAGCGCTTCAATTTTGTACGGGGCTGAATTGTGGGGTTTTGCCAATTTAGATTCCTTAGTAACAGCGCAGAATACATTTCTAAGGTCACTACTTGGACTCCCACAGTCAACCCCGATACTGCCCTTATTTTTAGATTTGGGTTACTATTCAATTGAGGATGTGGCGCACTTTAGGCCTGTGGCTTACTGGAGAATGTTCTGGGTCACTCCAGAGCTCTCAATGAAGTGATGTTATGCTGTTCCTCAAAGGGGGAGAGAGAGAGTTGTAGAGTCAAGCATAGGCTGGGACCAACTGGACCCTTGTGAGGTCTACAGTTGGGAATCAATTTGTTGGATTTTAATGCCCTCGCACACCCTCTCAGGTGTCATGCTTCATCTTATGGGCTGCTCCTCGTTGTGTCGGCAGTGCAATTCCCAATGGGCTCACCTAAAAAGGGGAACTTTGGTCGGAGATCTTTTAACCAACAGCCGTATGGTGAAGTGAGGGTGTGGGGGCCAGAAGTGTGTAGATGTGTAGGTGAGTTAAGATAGGGCTGGGATTACCTGGCATTGATTATTTTATTCTGGAGGTCTCCTACTCTAATTAAAAACAGTGAACACGGCACTCATCAGATTATAATGTCTCCTATTAGTGTGTCCATTTTTAAGAAATAAAGGTTAACATGTTTCTCGCGTTGTGTTAATTTACTCGCAATTCTTCTGGGCTGGGAAAAACAGAAACTATCTACACTTTAAAACTATTGGACATCCATTTTAGCCAAAGAAGGGTAAGTATATAGTATGCAGATGTACCTGTAATAACCTGGATCTGCCTGTAATGGGAGAAAGAAGGAACACATTTCAGGCATGAAAAATAACAGACAATTATAGTCATAGCCTAAGTATTGACTCCAAACTCAGATCTATAGTATTTGTGGTGAGCGACATATCGCTAGATGACAATAAAAAAACAAAGTGGTGAACTCCCACAGTGAGTTATGGTGGTTATACGCCCCCTGTGGAGAATCAAAGAAGTAGCAGAAAAAACCGGGCTGGACTCACCTAAATGTGTCAAGTATCCAGGCTTCAACAGTACCCGGCGGTCGCCACATAGGGCTTAGCTCCTATGTGTATGGACTGTGAAAGGATGAAAACAATCAGTAGACAGTGGGTAATCACTGGGTATAAAGACTGTACATGGTGGAGGTTAGAAAGGGGTGGTGGGGCGTTGTCTTGTATCGCTGGGCCAACATGCATCATTTCTTATGTCATGAACAAGCCCTTACTCACATTTTACATGTAGGAAAAACAATTACCCCTCCTCAAATCTCAAAGTAGTGTCACGGAGCCAGTGTGGCAACATAGACAGGAGGAGGGTGTGGTTCCGTGGTTTGCGAACCGGGGTCGATGGTTCCGAACCCGTTCACTAAAGATTGTCGGAAATGGACGATTTTGGTGTCAGCAGGCCGCAAATGGTGAGTGTAGCGTGTCTGAGTGTTTTCATATGAATCGATATAGGAGAACACTCTCTTTTCGAGGATTTAGTTTGAACCTCCGGGTTCCATTTTGTATATGGCAGCCATTTTGTGTGGTTGCCCTAACATAGGCCCGATGACTGTGGCCGAACGAGTCCTTGAGACACGTACACCTTAGCTGACTTTTGGGTGACCTGGCCTAACTGACTCCTTGCCCGAGGCTGACCTCGCTGAGCCAGTTCCTTGTTCAGCAGCTGGTCCGATAAAGATCAAAGAGCAGGACGTGCCCGAGTTTATGGTACACTGCTCCCACCTTTCTATCTCCTTTCCAATCTGTTTCTGCCTTTCCTTTACAACATAATCATTGATTTGGGTTGAAGGCTTTATGATGGGTTTGTCCGGCCTGATCGAACAGGAAACTTGGGAATGTGCGTGGTCATTTCTAGTGGGCTGGACAACGGAGAATGGGTTTGTCTGGGATCATCGTCATACGCTACTTTTGAAATGTTACATTGTCATTGGTCAGTTTGTATGCACCGAATGTAAATTTGAAATGTTGCCTGAGGCTTGATTTTTGGCATAAAAGACCATGCTCCGCTTACTGAAATTGTGCAGTCTCTGACGAACCACCCGTGTGTGCTTCGTAGATCTCTGTTCCTGGTTGCAGCCAATAAACTTTGGTCTTTGATGTCATCAAGAAGTATCCCGTGTCTCTGTTTGCCAAGACAGGGGAACTCAAAGGTTTCAGGCGTTCTCCCTGACGCCGCTGGGTTCTAAAAACCCGGTCCTTCAGTGGTGGTATGCTTACTTGTCCCCTAGGTCAAATACTGTCTCACATCGCTGGCTAATGCGTAGACAGTAGCCTCCCTGTGTTAAGCAGCGTAATAAGATAGGTGCTGCAATCTACGCTGCGGGCATACGTCAAGGGAACAGTGATTTAAGAAGATGGTAACTCGTAGCTTCACTGTGAAGGGAGCGGTATGCTCTGTATATTGAGGTGGAGTCGAGCGTGTTGGGGCCAGTGGCAGAGGGATCATATTGGCTAAAATAACTGATTTAGCTGCATCGCCAAGAAATGTGAACAACAAGCGTACTCTATCTAGCGCGTGTGCGATGCGGAAAGGTGTGTTCAAGACCTTAGTCATCGCATGGGCGCTGAAAGGTCAATAGCGTGGATTGTGTACAGCAAAGAGTTGGTGCATTCTAAGTTGTATTGGTTGTAAGCGGTTGTCTCACTGAAGGTCTAATCACTATGATAGAACTTAGAATGCACCAACTCTTTGCTGCATGACCACATTCTGTTAGGGGTAAACAAACTCTGTATTTTGTATATTATTGTATGGTTTAAAATGTACCCAACCTGGCTTTTGTATGCAGGAATGTGAATGGTTGTACATACCTTGACTCCTCCCTCACGATTGCCAGGCAAGTTAACGCCATCACCTTCTCCTGCTTCAACACACTCCGCATGCTCCGTAAGATCTTCCGCTGAATTCCCACTGGAACCAGGAAAACAGTCACCCAGGCCCTCGTCACCAGCCGTCTGGACTACGGGAACGCCCTCTACGCTGGGACCACTGCCAAACTGGTTGTAAGCGGTTGTCTCACTGAAGGTCTAATCACTATGATAGAACTTAGAATGCACCAACTCTTTGCTGCATGACCACATTCTGTTAGGGGTAAACGAACTCTGTATTTTGTATATTATTGTATGGTTTAAAATGTACCCAACCTGGCTTTTGTATGCAGGAATGTGAATGGTTGTACATACCTTGACTCCTCCCTCACGATTGCCAGGCAAGTTAACGCCATCACCTTCTCCTGCTTCAACACACTCCGCATGCTCCGTAAGATCTTCCGCTGAATTCCCACTGGAACCAGGAAAACAGTCACCCAGGCCCTCGTCACCAGCCGTCTGGACTACGGGAACGCCCTCTACGCTGGGACCACTGCCAAACTACAGAAAAGACTCCAGCGCATCCAGAACGCCTCAGCGCGACTCGTCTTGGACATCCCCCGACACAGCCACATCTCCGCCTACCTGAGGGACCTGCACTGGCTCCCCATCAGCAAGAGGATCACGTTCAGACTCCTCACCCACGCACACAAGGCTCTCCACGACTTTGGCCCCGAATACCTCAACAAACGCCTCACGTTCTAGACGCCAACCCGCCAGCTCCGCTCCGCCAGCCTCGCCCTCGCCACCGTCCCACGGATCCGCAGAACCACCACCGGAGGAAGATCCTTCACCTACCTGGCAGCCAAGACCTGGAACACCCTCCCCACCCACCTACGACTCACCCAGGGCCATCTCTCCTTCAGGAAGCAGCTCAAGACCTGGCTTTTCGAGCAAGAGCAGCCCTCCCCACTCCCCCCCCCCCCCCCCCCCCCCCAGCGCCTTGAGACCCTAGCGGGTGAGTAGCACGCTTTACAAATGTTCCTGATTGATTGATTACCTTGGAGGCAGAACATTTAGTCCATTTTAGCAGTTTTAGTTATTTATTATATATTTATGTATTTTATAATTGAGGACTTATTACACCTTTTGTTTAATACCGTCTTAAAGTTTAAATAGTGTTTACATTTTGCTCATGTATTTCACCCCTGTGTTCTAATGAATTGTCTTTTGTGATTTTAAATTGAAATAAAGACTTAGGGCCATATGTAGGTGGGCCAATACCGGTTGGTAACGGTGAAATTCAGTAAATTTCACTGTTACCGAAAGGTATTTAGGCAATTGATATGTAGGGAAGGATTCGGTAATTATGAATCGGTAAATACCGATTCACCATTAATTACCGAATCGGTAAATAATAAACGGTAAAAACGAGAAAAGAGATGTAGGAAAAATCGGTAATACTGAATTTCATGAAATTCAGTATTTAGGAGTCGGTAATTAACACTGACTGAAAGCAGGTGGTAATCAGCTTCAGTGTATATAAGCAATCCCAAAATGCAACATTGTGATCACTATGGCGGCTTTCTATGTGATTGCAAGGCGGCTACAGCTACAGGCAGCAGGAGTGAGGATCTGGAGACAGGAGGAGAGCATTTACAGACAGCGCATCACACTCTTCCAACAGACTGAGACTGAGATCCATGAAAGGTACAGGCAACACCCGCACACCATCCTGGACTTGATAAGGGACCTGCACCCACTCCTGGAGCACCCAACACCAAGGGTGCATGCCATACCACCACATGTGCAGGTGCTCTGTAGCCTACATCTACTTGCATCTGGCAGTTACCAGGGGGTGATAGCTGCGGTAGGCAGGGTGTCTCAGAGTTGCCTGTCCAGTTTCTTCAGAAAGTTCCTGGATGCCATGATGCAGAGAATGCATCACTACATTAGCTTTTTTTTAATGCATATTTATATAGCGCAGACTTTACCCGAAGGTGTTAGAGCGCTTCACAATAGGAACAGTAATGATACATAAGGAAAAAATTACAAGTGAACAAATTACAAAAACAAACGGTAAGTTACATGAGGCAAAAGTGACAATTGTGAGCAAACAAAATACAAGAGGTAGCAAACAATACATTACCGGAGGAAAAAGTGATATGTGTGCAGGTTACAAAAGCATACAAAGTACAAGTAGAGGTATAGTACTGCAATAAATGGCAGACACTCCAGCACAAGAACAAACGTTACATGAGGCAATGGTGGCACTTGCGCAAGTATCTAACGCAAACAAAATTTAAGAGGTAGCAAACCGTATGCTACAAGAGAAAAGTGATGTGTGCATGTTACAAAAGAGTACCAGTACTGGACAGATGGCTCAGTGGGCTATAGGCCACCGGTTCGATTTAAGGCAGGCTGAAGCAGCATGTAATCCTTAGGCGGTTGATAAAATGCATGCAGATTTCGTGCATACAACCTTGGCACAGTCAAAAAGCTAACCCCGCCCCTTGTTCCCCCTTAGCTCCGCCCTAAACTCCGCCCACTGCTCCTTTTGGTGAGTACCTGCACTTATTTTTTTACATTTAAAGCACTGGGCAAGGCAAGCGGCAAACTCAAGCTGGACTGCCTACAACAATTAGAGCCAGCAAACAGAAAGCAAGGAAATGTAAGTTATGAACTGCAAAGCCAATGCTAAGCAATGGGCAGAATACATTCCAGAGAAGCTTTCTGAATGTCCCCAAGATTTTTTCAGCAACCCTGTTGTCTGGTAGGCGTCTTTGACCTAAAAAAAAAGTGGGGGATGGGGGTGTCTGACAATAAAAGGGGAAAAAACATAAATGTATCATTAATTGAAAACATGGGATGGGTTCCCCATAAATTTTTTTTTAAAAATGTTAACTATAGATATACTACTACAAAAAACAGAGAAAGACATGTCATAACCAGATCTCAGGGACTATATATTTTACCAACACTGCAAATCGTGATTCTGACTTTAGGGTATTTTAAGGCACTATCAATCCCACTTTCCATAGTGGGATTTCGGTATCAGGTTTGACCTCCCAAATATATAAAGGTCTAAGTGAAAACTTTAATGAGATTGTCATATTGAGTAAAATTTAAATATTTTTACTACTTTTCCTTTATTAAAATCATTCCTTTTGGAATAACCTTAATTTTTCAGAACTAATCTAAGGTTTTCAAATGTTTATAACCTTTGTAAACTTCGGATGCTGCAAGTACGGCATTTTTGTGATCTTGATTACTTCCTTGAAACCGTAGAAGGTAGTCCAACGACTGCTGATATTTGGGCATTTTCAGACTGAGCAGGTAGTTTGAAAGCTAGCACAAACAGTTTGGCTGAAAGGCTGTGGCTAGTAGAGAGGTTGTATTGCTAAATAAGAACATGTACTATAGTATCACTGATCTAGAGCATTCGACTTCAGTTTTGAAAGTTGAAAGTTAAAACTATCTTGAATAATTGAATCATCATTTGTACGCAAGCCATGGCGAATGACACGAACATTTCAGAAGCTCATAGAATAGTTTCTAACACATTATTTTACACTTGGGCATTTATATTACACCAGCCCGGATGCAACATATTCTAGATATTAAAGAAAGTACAAAGCTCGTTCTTTCGGGTAACAGAAGCAGACTGCGCATATGTTTGATGTGGTGTTAAGCTGATAAATGGCCAACTGATGTTTTCGATGTAAAAAGGTTAACAAAGTGAGTACGCAATTCGTTTGGTGACGGGAGACTTAATAATTATCATCACGCCAACAGCCATGTATTTTCTCCCGTGATAATTTTTGCGTGGTATAATTTTTTGCGTGGCACAGAGAACGCCCTATTTTTTTATTAGAAGGTAAAGTGAGATATATGAACGATTTACTTTGCAGTTATTAACAGCTCTTTCTCATATACTTAGAAAGTAGCAGCAAGTAGGAAAACATAGCGAGGCGCTCAAGAAAATGGATTGTATGGCAAATTGAGAATACTTTTCTGATATTCAGTCACATTGGGAAGTGCCCAAGCAAGGCTCTTTCGTGGTAAGATGTTTTTTTTTATATTTTTCATTTTTGGTCCTCCATCCTTTATTTCTTCTTATAGTCCTAGTTTACTTATACAATTACGTGCAGATTCTATTTTACTCCTCATCACAACCAGGACAGATGCTTTTTGAGTGCCACAAAACGGTTTAATAATAATGTAGAAAAACTAACCAAAATAGAATAACTGTTGAGAATTAAAAAGAAGCTTTACTCGGTGATGTACTCATGCTGGCTGTAATCCAAGGAACATGGCATTTCAAAGTACTGGTTGGTTCAGGTCTTGAATCCTATTCCTCACTTTAAATGCTCAAGAGACTGTACAGATATGCAGAGAAAATCAAGAAGTTATGAGTACTAAAACCATTGAAATGTCTTAGAAGTCTCTCTAAACCATGGGTCACTGAGTAGCTTGGGTTCTCCTGGTAGCTCGTCAGAACCTTTGAAATAGCTCCCCAAAGTGAAACTCAGACCACTATATCATTCAGAGAGTTTATGCAAATTTCAAGTCCTTCAGAGATTTAGCCATCCAAAACAAAGGGAGGGCATCATGCTAAGACAGAAACACACAATGTGTTGGCCTACGGGAGCCAGCACCAGTCCATATATAACCACCTTCAATCTTGTAAAGTCACCAGGAGAGTGGCAATTTAAGCCCAAACTATCAGTCACACTATGTATGGGAACAATGGGCCAGAAAGGATGAGTGCCAGCAGTAACCAATCCTGAAGCTAGAGCAGAGTCACCTAGGTTTGGGCTGACATAAGCAAGAGAGAAAATGTGTGAGTTGAGTGCATAATCTGCCCTGCAGATAAGGAGAGCAGAAAATGGATGCAGTGTTCGGATTCACTTTTGAGCCTCACTGTGCATGCATCTTTATGTGGGCATGTATGCACATGTATGTGTGTGTTTGTGAGTGCGTTTCGTATTGTGCTTCATCCTGATAAATGAGGTAAAACTCTGGAAGCTATGCCTGGTGCCAAGGCCCAGAAAACATATATGCTTCTTACTATCATACCAACTTAATCTCTGGCACAATTGTGTCCAACTATGGTATAATTGTGGCCATGGCATAATAATGACCAGCCTTGATATATTTTAGGCATATTTGATAGTTATGCATACTGGCAGCCATTGCTGAACTATATTAAAAGCATGACGTACCAAGATCTGGCCACCTGTGACATAATTGGTGGCCACCCCTGTCTTAGCAATGGCCATGACTTGTGTCTTGTGCTATGAACATAACATTTCTTTCTGGAAAGGAATCTAGAAAATTAATTTGGTTTGTATAAAATGGAAGAGGTAAAGCTGATAGATGAATTGTCATTCAAGCTGGGTTGTGGAGACCTATTGTTGTGGATATGTACCTTGTGCTAGAGGGTGTGTGCAGCTTCATGTCTTATGTCATTAGTCATCTGGAGGTATTGCATATTGAAACTCTTTTTCTGCCATTTCGGTGAATGTTGTACTTTGATCAATCATTTAAGTGGATCTGAATGATTTTACTCTGTCTCTTGACATAAGTTTAAAGCTCCCTTTCACCTTCCACAATACATTATTGCTCTTAGATTAAAAAAAAAGAAAAGAAAAATCTACATTGTATTGATGGCACACACATTCCAATCTGCCCACCTGCAGCCACTGAGTATATCTACAGGAACAGAAAGTCCACCCACTCCATAAATGTGCAGGTAATCTGCGATGCTGCCAACATAATCACCTACATCGTGGCCAAATTTCCTGGGAGCACCCACGACTCATACATCTTTCAGAACAGTGGGATCTACACACGCCTGGCTGCGGGAGAATTTGGAGAAGGATACCTGCTAGGTAAATCACTGTGACACACCCGATAGTTACTGCAGATAAATGTGTTTTGGTGTATGTAACTAATGACACTCACTTTCTCACCTAGGCGATAGTGCATATGCCGTGCGGTCATTTATCCTCACTCCCTACCTACACCCATCAACCCCGAGTGAGAGATGATACAATGTGGCACACAAATCAACACGCAACGTTGAAGAGCGCACCTTTGGACTATTGAAAAGCAGGTTCCGCTGCCTCCACAAAAGCGGAGGCGCACGTCAGTACACACCCATTATCTGCTGCAAAATCATTGCAACTTGTGCAATGCTGCACAACCTTGCCACAAAGAAAGGTACAGAAGTTGAATTACCTGATTTTGAGGACAATGATGATGAATTTTCACAGCCAGAGCCCAACGTAGCAGGAGTGGCGCCAGCAACAGATGGGTGACAAATTCAGTTCTGATAGTGTGGGCTGCATCAGCATCTGCGGCCATGCACAACAGTGCTGGATGCCATCAGCTGACTGTCATCACTGGCTGTGGAACCAGTGCCAGCCCCATGCCGTCAGCTGCTCCTCCGGGTGTCTGTTGCAGGGGGGTAATGCTGCACCGACTGGTCGTGTCCTCACTGTCCCCAACTTCGACAGCACCAGTAGTGGCAGACTAAGTCGTCAGCAGCACTTCAAGTGCACTGGTTACCTTTACCAGCACCCTAGAGACATCTGTGCTGCAGTGCACCAGCCCCTCCTGCATGGCCACGGAGCGCCTGCAGAGCAGAGAAGTGGCAGTTGCTAGGCGGTTCAGTGCCTTCGTATGGTGTTCCATTTTCTGCCTCTCCCTGCGCTGTGTTACCCTGTCCTCATCCATTTTGCTGCACAGCACCATCACAGACCGGGACATGTCCCGCATGCCGGCAGCCATCTCCTTCATGCCCTCAGCCATTGAGCGAATACCCTTCTCAATGTTAACCAGGTTGTTATTGAGGTGCTTCATTTGTCGCTGTACTGACTGAATTGCCTTGCCTTGTAGGCGCTGCACCTTCACCATTTTTGCCTTCAGCCCTGCAAAGACACCATGACCCTCACCCTGTAGAGGTGGACTGCTTTCCTGAGCCCTGCGGCGGCGTCTGGCACCTGTGTGTGCTCCCTCAGAGGTGGACAGCAAACCAACATTACTGCCATCCAGTGGCACAGTTTATGCCCCCCCCCCCCTCGTGTCTTCTGAGGACGACTCAAACTCCTGCAGTGTGACAACAGCATGCCTCCTGGGTTTAACCACTGGAGGTGGTGTTGCTGCTGGTGAGGCTAGCAGTAGTGGTGAGGCTAGCAGTAGTGGCGAGGCTGGCAGTGGTGGCAAGGCTGGCTGTGGTGGCGAGGCTGGCTGTGGTAGCGAGGCTGGCTGTGGTGGTGAGGCTGGCTGTGGTGGTGTGGTGTGCGCTGCACTTGTACTGGTCTTCTCTGTTCTGTCCTTCCGGGGTGCCCTTTCTTCCGTGTCCTGAGCAGTCCTGCGCGCTGTCTCGCCTGTGGACAGAAATTGTACATTAGCTAAGTGTTCCTGCAGCCCTGCATTGCAATAATAAATATTCATTTCTGCCACACTATCTCATTGTCCTCTGCCTGCTTATCGCTGATGTGTGTCACATGCCTTGTTGTTCAGTGCGATTACTGTCATGATAGGGGTTTCACTGACTACATCTCCCATAATGCATTGCTGGTCTTAACAAAAACCTGCACTGGAGTGGGATTGACACAACCCAATTGGGGATTTGGGATAGGGGAAGGGGGGGGGGGGTGCACAATGCTATGCATGCTTCTTACCTTGTTTGGTAACAGCTCTGGCAGAGCTGTCTGCATCCCCGATTCCACAGACACTTTCTGGCTCTAGTGTGGACTCCACAAGCTGCTCAAGTTCAGTCAGGGCAGGTGCCCTGTTCCTTCCTACTCCTGTCTGGCTGGCTTGTTTTTTAGATAAGCCATCTTCTTTTTGGTGATGCTCCTGATATCATACCACCCTTTCTTGAGCACTTCAATGTCCCGGGGGGGTCATTCCAATGGCATTCACCTGTGACTGGATTCCAAGCCAGATTTTTCTTTTTTCAGATTCAGCCACTTGCAGGGACTGCTTTCCAAACAACTTTGTATGCTGTTTTACTACCTACTCCACAAGGGCCTGCAGTTCCTTTTGGTTGAATTTCAGTTTCCTTTTTCTTTCACCTCCTTCTCTTTCTGTGTCCTGTTTAGCCATTGTGCAAGTTTTCATGGAAAAGTTCAGGCAGTGGCTCTGTTGCTCTCCTCTGCACTCCCAGCCTCTCCAGAAGGTTCTGATTGTGTGCACCTGCCTGGGTGTGGCCACTTCCTGATTGGGAGGGGTGGTGGATGCACAGGATTGGCTGATTTCTCAATTGCTGTTGATTTGAATTTCCGATTCGGTATTTACCGATTCGGTATTTACCGATTCTGTAAAATTTACCGATTTGGTATTTACCGATTCAGATATACCGATCGGTATTATGGAATCGGTAAATATTTACCGATTTTCTTTACGTACATCAGAAATACTGATTTCTAAATACCAAATCGGTAAAATTCGGTATTTAGGAATCAGTATTTCCAAGTTACCTACATATGGCCCTAAAGGATGATGATGATGATGTAAAAATAAATTAAACATACATATATATAAAATATAATATATATATTTACTTAATAATATTGATAAATAATTATTTTAATAAATTCTAAATTGTTAGAAACACATTAAAAATTATAAATACATATATACACACATACACCAATAACATACAAATAAAATATATATACAATAAATAAAAATATTAAAATATTTTCAATCTTTTTAAAATACATTTTACACTACATTAACTGAAACAGTAGAGAAAATATTGGATAGCAGAGGGGATACAAATACTATTCCCACTCCAACAAATGCAACAGTAGGGAAAGTGTTGGATAGCGAAGGGGAAAAAATTACTATTCCCACTCCAGTAAGTGCAACAGTAGGGCAAGTGTTGGATAGCGCAGGGGTAAAAATTACTATTCCCATTCCAGAGATTGCAACAGTAGGGAAAGTGTTGGATAGTGAAGGGTAAAAATTACTATTCCCACTCCAGTGAGTGCAACAGTAGGTAAAGTGTTGGATAGTGTAGTGGTAAAAATTACTATTCCCACTCAAGTGAGTGCAATAGTAGGGAATGTGTTGGATAGTGGAGGGGTAAAAATTACTATTCCGACTCCAGTGAGTGCAACAGTAGGGAAAATTTTGGAAAGCAGAGGGGCAAAAATTACTATTCCCACTCCAGTGAGTGCAACAGTAGTGAAAGTATTGGATTGCGGAGGGGTCAAATTTACTATTCCCCTCCAGAGAGTGCAACAGTAGGGAAAGTGTTGGATAGCGTAGGGTTAAAAATGACTATTCCCACTCCAGAGACTGCAACAGTAGGGAAAGTGTTGATTAGCGTAGTGGTAAAAATTACTATTCCCACTCCAGTGAGTGCAACAGTAGGGAAAGTGTTGGATAGGGTAGGGGTAAAAATGACTATTCCCACTCCAGTGAGTGCAACAGTAGGGAAAGTGTTGGATAGCGTAGGGGTAAAAATTACTATTCCCACTCCAGAGAGTTCACAGTAGGGAAAGTGTTGGATAGCGGATGGGTAACAATAACTATTCCCATTCCAGCGAGTACAAAAGTAGGGAAAGTTTTGGATAGCAGAGGAGTTAAAATTACTATTCCCACTCCAGTGAGTGTAACATTAGGGAAAGTGTTGGATAGTGGAGGGGTAACAATGACTATTCCCACTCCAGAGAGTGCAACAGTAGGGAAAGTTTTGGATAGCTTTGGGGTAAAAATTACTTTTCCCACTCCAGTGAGTGCAACAATAGAGAAAGTATTGGAGAGCAGAGGGTTAAAATTATTATTTCTGAAATATTAAAATAAAAATGAAACAAAATATCAACTACAATACAAAAATTGTTAATAACACAAAACTAAATCCATATAAAAAATTTTAAAAAATCCCAAAAGAAAAATAATTTAATGTTACAAATACTAAAAATTTACTACAAACATAAATGTTTAAAAGTTCAAAAACAACATTTTACAAACAAATGACTATCTTTAAAATAAATTGATTATAATAAAAACAATATTTATTCATGATTTTTAAATAAATTACTTCACACCATATTCCCCTATAAACGCACAAACAACTCCTACAGATTTGACACAATTAAAATATTTACCAAATAATTATTTATAATTTACAAACAAATAATAATTAATTATTATTAAATAAATTACCACAAACAAACCTAAAAAATCGAAATATACATACATACTAATAAATAAAAATAATATTTACTTTATTTTAATTGAATTACTTCCAACCCTATTCCCCTAAAAACCCACAACCCTCTCCTAAAAAAACCCACAATTAATATAATTATCAATTAATTAATAAAACAATTAATAACCAATATATTATGAATTAATAATACATTAATTATAAATACGATTAAATAAATATTAATAATTACTTTATAATAATTAAGCTACTTCCCACCCTACTCCCCTATAAACCTACAACCCACCCCTAAAAAACTTGTACACAATTAATATAATTATCAATTAATGAATTAATACAATTTAATAACCAATTAATAATGAATTAATAAAAAATAATTATAAATACTGGTAAATAAAAATGAATAATTACTTTATTATAATTAAATTACTTCCCATCCTATTCCACTATAAACCCACAACCCGCTACAGAACTAAAATACACAAAAAGAAATGAACCTAAAATTAATTACTGCTTAAAATTTAACACATACATTAAAAGAAAAAGCTATACTTCCACAAAAAAATTACATCACATACTTTTTACACACACACTAAAATACAGAACACTAATATAAATATCAATATTATTAACAACAATATTTTTACAAACAATATTACTGTCTTCGATATTTAAAAAAAAAATATTTCTTACCTCACTGTCGATATTCTATACCACGATATTCTTGCAGTCAATATTCTTCTACCTCGATATTTAAAACTCGATATTATGGTACTTCGAAAAAAACAACTCGATATTCTGTCTGTTCACCTCCGCCTACACAAAAAACATCTCCATACAGCCCTCAACTAATAAGTACCTCTCTAAATCTCCTGCACACTCTTCCCATAAACATTCTCCAGCCTTCTCTCAATCATCTGAGGGATAAAACCCCACTAGGGAGAAGCAGGTATCTACATTAATCAATTCCCCACCTAAACCGTCCAAATGGCATCCCTCTATGTGGTGGACAACCTGCTGGGAAAGTCAGATGTCCACACATGTGTTTGGGGAATAATACTGCGGTCTGGGAGGATAAGTTTCTCCATCATCAGTTTAATGTGGGGATGATATTCTTGTTATGGGGGCTACTGAGATAGCTGCCTACCCTAATGAACTACCTCAGATCATTGACAGGCAGATGTGTGCCTTAGATACCGCTGTGAAATGTTACCAAGACCAGTCAAAAATGCACCAAGAGCATCTTAGAATTGTTCGGGACGAGAATGTGAAGCAACATGCCTTGATCTTGATGATGATAAAGGAAATAAGCAAAAAATTTCAGTCACTCTAATGGCCAGGGCGGTCGACCTTGAATCTGGGGAACTGGGTTTGAGTTTCGGCAATGATGCTGAACATCCTGTGATTCTGGGCACATCACTTAATCTCCCCATGCCTAACAAAAATGCATGTCCTCATGTAACGCAACTGGTGCTATGTAAAGCGCTCTGATACTCGATACCTTCGGGTCAAGTTTGCGCTATATAAAACTCTGTAAAACAAAAATGTATGTGGAGATTCTACAGCGCACCTCAATGGATGAGGGCCATACCACCTTCCAACCTCACACTTCTGCCAGGGCCACCAGTGCCACCTCCGTCTGGACTATTTGCAGCACCTCATCCTCCAATACCACCAACGTAATTACTACCAAATCATGCACCCACAACACAAACACAATCCAAACACAATCTCAATCGTTCTCACCACCAGCATTGCGTACAGTAGTTTTGTCACCAATTACTGACGTATTCCTAACAGATTCACTGTTACTGTTACCATTCCTGCAAAATATAAATTAGTATACATTTTATGTCTACCAAATCCAACTTTCGTCAATGTTGAATGTTTGAACTTGCAATTAGTGCACACGACGATTTTACATATTTTGTGTTCTTTGTTGACCTTAAAGTTTAATGTATTTAAAAACTGCATTCTGATCTAGAAAGCATCGTCTAACAAAACATTTCCTTCAGCTGATTCAGAGTGCCGCTGGTGTTGTAGGGTGCTCTATACAGGAGCTAGTCATTATCTAATCTTGGGAACCGCCCAGAGTTCTGGGCTTCTTTTTTGAATAATTTATGCATCACTCTAAGCCTGAAAGGATATTATTTTGACTTAAACTGGGTGCTCCTTTGTGTCAGGACAAAGCCAATCCTCTCTGAAGAGCTATAATGATAGCAAAACACTTGTCAGGGGTTGCTTTTATTAACTGCAGGTTTGCTAGGAAGATATGTTATCAATCCAAAGCTGTAATACTTTGCCTGGAGTGGTAAAAGACTTTGTCCCTTTCTAGCTTGATGTGGATGGCACTGTGCTAATCCTATGCTTAACAACTTTGCTAGATAAACAGCATTTTTTTTAGCAGATTCAGAGTGTCTCTGGTGATGTAGGGTGCTCTATAAGGGAGCTGCTCTCCATCTAAACTTGAGAACTACTCAGAGTTTTCTATACTATATATATATATATGTATTAACTACTGGTGGTTGCCAGTAGGTAGTTATAGTTAGGATTTAGTTTCCATAGGAAGTGCGTTTTTTCATTTGCTAATAATTACCCTGCCCCCCTGCTGCCCTTGGAACTGCAACCTCCCTGGGTCAAAATCAAACAAAGGAAGGGGGCCGCGCAGCACCTTCCTGGAGCCATACATGGCCCTGGGGACCACCACCCCCCTGGGCTGGCTCCTGCTATGTGCTGGGATGCCCACCCCTGGGACATAGCCGTTTGCTATGCCTTAGCGGGAGCTTTACCACTACAGTCAAGCCATAACAAACTTTTTTTGCTCCCGCTTGCTCTATGTAGAGCACAAGTACTTTGACAGAGAGAGAGCTGCATGTTCAGCAGCTCCCTCCCTGTCAAAGCACTGCTGGCTCCCGCAAGAGGCGAGGAGCGGGCAGGGACCGCAAGGGCCTTCATGTTTCCCCGCAGTCCCCAACATAGTGGGTTCCGTGGGTGGGACCAGGCCACCCACAAGTGAGACCCGGCCCCCTGCGTATAGGGTCCACAGGGCCAAAATCAGCCTGGGAAGAAGGGGCCCTTCAGCCCCCCTTCCTTTCAGTTAGTAAAGAACTACTAGGCTGTAGTAGATGGGGTCCCAGGGCCGTAATCAGCCCAGGAAGGGAGGCCACGTGCCCCTGTCCACTATTCAAAATAGGCCTACCCCGGGGATGAAGTGACCGGTGCCAAAATAGGCCCCGGAAAGGGGGGCCATGCGGCCCCCTCCCAGAATAAATCGCATTTTTTGGGGCACCGGAGGCCACTCTCCATTTCTTCACTACTCTTCGGTAGTGCCTCCTGGCACCCTGTTGGTTGGAGGATGAAGTCCCTTTGGATGCCTTTGGAGGGTCCTTGAGGGGCAAAAAGCCCTCCTGTTGCCTTCATAAGTCCCAAAACAACCAGATTGCTGTGAGGACCTCGAGGGCCATGCTCCCTTTATCCACCACTCTGCAAACATGCTTCCTGGCGTACTGCTGGTTGGGGAAGGAAGTCAGCTAACTATAACTGCTGCTTTTCTCTGGTTTTGTAAGAGTCAAATGTCAGCCTTTGGTTTTTCAGTGATTATATATATATATATATATATATATATATATATATATATATATATATATATATATATATATGTATATTCACTGAAAAAAACATAGGTTTCACACCAGTTATAGTTAGGAATTAGCATTTAAAAAAAACCCTATGAAATTCACTGAAAAAACCATAGGTTTCACACCAGTTATAGTTAGGAATTACCATTTAAAAAAACCTATTAAATTCAATGAAAAAACCATAGGTTTCACACCAGTTATAGTTAGCTGGAAAATTTACTGACATAAAACCATTGAAATTCCAATGTTATAGTTAGTTGGACTCACTATAACAAGCGCGCCTGCAATGCACTGCTGATGATGTCACATATTAGATCACTCATGGCATGGTCAGTGACATCACTCATGACATCACTGATGACACCATCCAGTGAATGTGTGTCTTTCTGAAAAATAAATATGTTTTATATATGAATTTGTAAAGGTTGATGGAAGAATAAATGGTTAAATAAGTGTGTAAATGGATGTTTAAAAAAAAAAATGATTGGTTAACTGCCTTATTAAGTGTATCTTAGTGATTCCATATATTAGCGAGTAACTTTTAAATATTGAAATATATGTATCAGTGTTTCACTTTGTGTATAAGTGGCTGCACGGGTTGGTGACTGACTCACTGTTTGTATGTGTTTTGAAGACAGCATATGTGCAGGACTGTATTGGTGAATGAGTGTGTATATGTGTGTGTTAGTGAGTGAATGACTGTCTCACTATTGTTTTTATTAGTAACAACATATGTTTTAATCTAGTATATGTGAGTATTGATGTATATAAGTGAGTATATGTGAGAGTGAGAGATTGTAAGAGTTCCTGTTTAAATAAGTATGTGTTTCTATAAGTGATTGTTTAAGAGAGTAAGTATGTGTAAGTTTCCTTAGAAGTAAGGTGGTAGTGTGTGTATAGTTGTATATGCAAATAAATGGATGTTCAATAGTTTATTTGCATGTGTGAGTAACTTTTGGATGACTGTCGGTGTGTAACAGGATGTATAGATCTATCACTACATATGATGAGTGAGTATATGTATGAGTGACTATATAGAACTGTTGGTGAATGAGTGGAAGTGTATATAGATGGTGGAAATACTGAATTTGTTGTTGTAACTGGTATGGGTATCTCAATTTTTTGGAAAATGTTAGTTTCTATTTTTGAATATGTGTTTCAAGGGTTACATTACACTGAAAGGAGGTCTGTCACTCTGTCACAAGGATGGTGTCATCAGTGATGTCATGAGTGATGTCACTGACCATGTAATGAGCGATGTAATATGTGACGTCATCAGCAGTGCATTGCAGGCGCGCTTGTTATAGTGAGTCCAACTAACTATAACGTTGGAATTTCAATGGTTTTATGTCAGTAAAATTTCCAGCTAACTATAACTGGTGTGAAACCTATGGTTTTTTCAGTGAATTTATTAGGTTTTTTAAATGCTAATTCCTAACTATAACTGGTGTGAAACCTATGGTTTTTTCAGTGAATTTCATAGGTTTTTTAAATGCTAATTCCTAACTATAACTGGTGTGAAACCTATAGTTTTTTTCAGTTAATTTCATAGGTTTTTTAAATGATAATTCCTAACTATATGTAGGGCCTCAAACCTATATTTTTTTCAGTGAATTTCAAAGGTTTTTTATTAGCAAATTTCTATAGTTATGAAATGTAATATTTTTTATAATGAATCCTATATAGTATATTTATGTAATACTATTTTATTTATGTATATTATTCATGATTTTTTATTTCTTTTGTCCTGGTGCGCTTCCGGTGCGCGTACCGGTGAGCGCACCAGTAAGCGCAGTCTTCTGGCGCGCCCCGGTGTGCGTACCGGGGAGCGTCCCGTTAGCGCTATTGCCCCGAACGAAAACATCATCGTGATGTATCGCGTAGCCGCGTCCGCGTGATACGCACGGCGTAAGCGCAAGCAAACGCGCTACGTAAGCGCCCCGGGGCCACGCTCCGGGTCGCGCAGCGTAAACGCGTCGGGTCATGTGACCTGACAATAACACTTTTCATTGGTTCAGAACAGTTTTGGTTTCCAAATGATAAAGCCAGTGTCATGTGACCTGAAAATAACACTTTTCATTGGTTCAGGACAGTTTTGTTTTCCAAATGAAGAAAGCCCCCACCTTTTTTCCTTATTCTCACTTTGTCCTTTGACTGAGGAAGACCTGTTTGGAGAGCTATTCCCAATTTGTACTGAAAAATGGCTACAGTAGCAGCAGCAGCAGGAGCATCTCAGCCTCCACCACCACCACCACCACCACCTCAAGGACCACCACAACACCACAGTGGTGGAGATGAAGAAGAGGAGGAGGAGGAGGAGGAGAGAGGACGTTCCTGCATGAAGATACTCCCACCTATAAGCCAAAGGAGCACATAGTCTGGGAGTTTTTTTCAATCCCAAAGGACCTCAAGGAAGTAAATGCGCCAAAGGTTACTTGTTTGATCTGGGGCACTGTACTTTCAAGGGGGAACCCTAACAGAAAATACTCTTTTGGCAACAACACCATGATTCGCCACATGCAACGCCGGCACCCTAACAACTATGCTAGGGCAGAGGTCGGAGAAATGGCCAGGAACCCTCCCCAATCTTCTCCCAGCACCTCCCAAAGTAAGCAACCCACTGCATCGGGTCCAGAGGCAAGGGAGATGGTCCCAAACATACAAACCAAAATTGGACAATACAAAATCGTTTGTATATTTTGTGGGAAAACAATTACGTATGGTGAGCAAAGCATTAAGCTCCTCAACCGTGCTGGTGACAACCACGTGTGCCCCAAAAAACCTTAATTTTTCCAGATTTTTTTTGCTCCAGTTGAGCCGTTTACAATTCCCTGTTTTATGTTTGTCCCCATAAAAATAACAAAAAAAATATAAAATTGTTCATAAAAGCCAAAAAAAGTACAAAATGTTCCAAAAAATAATAAAAAAAATATAAAACAACAAAAAGAATAACAAAAACAGTTCTTTTTAGAACTACCTCCAATTTATAAAAAAATGCTACTTTAAAAAAAAATCTGTCATTCTTTTTTCCCCATGGTACGCTTCCCGGTACGCTCCCCGGTGCGCGTACCGGGCGCTCCCCCCGCGCAAATCGAAACAAAACATTTTTTTTTTTGCCCTGCTGGGCCCTTTTATAGCCCCCACATCAAACCTAGGGGGTCAGGGGGGTCTACCCTGCCCCCTTTTAATTATTTCCCCCTTCGTTTTTGTCACCTCTTGTGTCTCGATCCTACCGAGACACAAAATGGCGGCCGCTCCGGACTATTTGGAATGTTGACAGACACCCGAGAGCCAATCAGCTTTACGCTCGCGAACTCGCGTAGCGCGCTGGTGCGCGCCCCGGTGCGCGCCCCGGTGCGCGTACTGGGACGCGCTTATAGATATATATATATTTATTTGAACCTAAATTACTCAAAATCCACTGGAGCACATATCTTGAGACATAGCAAAGGCACATCGGGCTACCAGTCCCTACAATTTTGCCAAGTTTGGTGAAAATCCATTCAGCCGTTCGGGCTAAAAGTGAGTCCAACCGCCCTATGGAAATTAACATGGGGAAAACACGTTTTGGGACCCCCCTTTTATCTCGGCCCCCACTTGACGAATCCCCCCCAAACTTGCAGGGAAGGAGCGGAGCACCGTGAGGCAAATTCGAGGTAAATTTCAGGCAGATTCCTCAACCAGCGCCAAAGTTATTCCCAATAGAATGTTGCTAAATCCCTATACAAAATAATCCTAACTATAACTACCTACTGGCGACCACTGGGTGGTTATAATTAGGTCTACATTTCCATAGAAAGAACGTTTGTTGGTTTGCTAATAACATTGGCACCATTTGACGAATGTTCACTAAACTTTCCAAAAGAAAGGTTCACCCACCTCAGCTCCTTCATGGAATGTTTCATGGTCAACTGCCAAGCGGGGGACAATAAAAAAGAAACAAGTAAAGGGGCCAATAGCCATAGGCATGTACAACAGGAAAAAAGGAGGGACTTGAAACCCTATTAGCCAATAGCAAGAAGTACATTTTGAAAGACACACTCAAAATCAAATAGGAAAATAGAGGCGGAGACTCCCTCATTAAAGCATATACTGCATGTCATATCAAGACAGCCCATGCGCTGCCTAGCCGAGACCTAAATATCACCATGCATTTTCCATAGTCTTTTTTACGCCGCTCTACCACAACAATTGCTCAGCGGAATTACACCTAATTTGGCAGCAAGCTAGATCTTGGTTCAGAAAACATGCTTTTTGTGATTTGCTATAAATCTGTTTAGTAACCTCATGCACACTTTGCATGTTCCCCACCAATGCTGTATTACAGTCTAGGTGGAGAACATGCCCTGACCCCCAGTCCCTCTCTGAGCGCCGAACCACGGCGTTTCTGACCAATCACAATGCTGCTTTAAGGCAGAGCTTGTAATTGGTCAGGGGAGTCTGGGAGCCTGGGCACTTCCATGTTCCTGCTTCCTTGCTGATCCTGGAGTGACAAAGAGGACCGAGAGGCGGTGGCTGGCCAGCGTGCAGGGAAGTGGAATCGCCACTACCGTTGGGGGGGTGGCGATCCGCCCGCCATGCTAATGGGCCCCTAAGTTATTATCACGTGCAATGAACATATAGCTGGACTGCTTGTTTACTCCTTTCAGAAACATTGGTCAGATATATGTGAGAGACTGCATTGGTGCAATGTTACTTATAATAAATTTAAGGTCTAATACATTTGTCAAGCAAATCCCCAGTCAACTATTTAAACAAGCAGATTCATTCAACTGCCGATAAGCATACATGTAACAAATTGCACTTACCCAATGCATTTCCTTTAAGTATGTAGCTGACTACTTTTACAGATACACCATTGTCTGAATTGCTATTAAACATATAGCCAACGGGTAGTGCACAGTACCAAGTTCTAGAATAAGGGCATCCAAGACGGTTTACATTGCAATGCAGTCTTTATTCCGCAGTGCAGGAAGTGTGCACAAATAGAGAACGCCCCGGACATCTCTGGTGAGAGGGACCATAGAAAATGTCTTGACTTGGACTTCGACTGAGCCTCTGACCATTTAAATATGTTGAAAAGTGTATTAATTTGTTTGTTGTTCACCCAGTGGAGCTCTGTTGAGAGCAGCGATTTGGATGCGATGACTAGAACTCTTTTGTGTTCTTTGCCATCATGATTTCGCAATTAATTACTACAAGTCATTATTAGATTGAATCATATTCTTCCTCCTCCAATCTGTGATGTGATCCACCTCTTGTGATAGGTACCTTGCTGCTCTTGTTCATAGACATATCAAATTAAAAACATGAGTTCTGCCCCACACCTGGGGAAGTGCACAATAGGGCCTCAACACCACCTGCACAAAACAAGCCCAACAGAAGCAACTACCACCATAAATTATGATTAGTCAAAACCCACCAAGAAGAGTGATAAAATCTCAAAGAATGAGACAAGAAAGAGTGGGGCTCAGTGTAAGGAAAATAGCGGTAAGTAGTCAAATCATTTCAATTTGCCTCTCTTCGTTGCTCTTCCTCTTACAGCATGAGGATGTAGAAAACAGTGGTCAAATTTACTCTGAACCACAGTAACACAGAAGACATGCTAATCCTATAGAGTGAATGAAAATGTAAATGTGGTATACTTGTAAAGCGCACAGCTGCCCATCACCGGGGCGTCCCGGCGCTGTATACCACTGGGGAACCCGTCCTGGCTTTCCCTGTGAGATGGTCCCTCCTGGGCACCCCCAAGGTGAGACCAGGCATCCCCGGCGTTGAAGGGGGCATTGTGAAGATTAAGCAAGCTATTGCCCAGAGTTGCAGAGTGGAGCCCAAAGTTAGAGTAGGCGCCGAGGCGAGAATTATCGAGTCCGCGGACATTGACCCAAGACCCTGCCGCGTTGGGAATTGAACCCTGGTGCCGGGCCGATCTCGGCTTCCGGGTCTACCGCCTCTAACCACTGAGCCACACTTCTCCACTTGATACGTTTCAATACAGATAAGCACAGCCTAATAAGAGGGTCCCCAACCTAGCACATCCAATTCAAGTGAGGCAGTCCACAGCGATAAGGTAATTCCTGATAAAGTTGTCAGCGTAGACTCTTGTGGCAGCCCTACACATTTGAGCCTTGGGAAGGCCTCAAATATCAGCCAATAAAGCAGTCACCCCAGCTTAAAACAACCCAGCAAACCAATGGAGTCTCTGTCAGATCTATTGGTTGAGAATAGCTGAGGAAGGTTTATGTCCTTTACCCACTAGCCCAAACTTAACAAAGAGTTGCTGTGAAGTCCAAAAACTAAAGATACAGTCCAGTTCAATCAAAACAGCTCTAGCAGCATCCAGTGAAACATCGGCGGAATAATCAACACATTCAGGAAATGTAGGAAACAAAGAAAGACCAATGTAGTGGTGCAAATGAACAATGAATCTGACAAGACTGTTGACAAAGTGAAGACTAAATCACCAGCCCTTTAGTGAGCTAATAAATGTATAGCTATAGTAGTGCTCCAACCTCCACAATGTGTCTGATGGATATGACCTCAACCAGGAAGAGAAGCTAGTTGGACAAAAACATCAGGACATTAGAGTATATGTGCTGAAATGGCAAACTTCTCAAAATTGTGGAAAAAACAAAGTCCTAAATGATAAGTGCCGAAATGGCAGCTAATTGGACGCATCTGAAAGAGACACAAAGATTCAGAAAAAATCTCTTGAAGGAAGCTGAGGACCCTCAGGAGAGTAGTAAGCAGCCATGCCACCATGCTTTGAATGAGAACCTATGGTGGACACAGACCATCTTAAGGTTTGTATGGAATAATCCATAGTATCATAGAACCCCCGTTTGCGAATTCCTATTCTGTCAACAGCCAAGGTGCCAGCTGTATCCTGATTAGGGTCAAACATATTTTCCTGCATTTTCAGGTTGTAGTAGACGGAAGTTAAATTCCTTTTCCTGATAGCCTAAAGTTAACTAAAGTTACCTAAAGGTCTGAATACTGGAGGTACACGTCAGATAAAGCTAAACAATCTTATCTTATCTTATCTTAATGTTTTGTTGAAGCGCTACAGCTGCCTCGGCAATGAGGCGTCCCGGCGCTGAAACCTAGATCCGATCCTGAGCAAGAAGGCCTAGGGGCAGAGGCGAGTTTAGAGACAAGGGAAAAGATAAGTTTTCACTGCCTTTCGGAAGGCAGAGAGGTTGTCCAGCGCGCGAATGTGATGTGGGAGTTCGTTCCACATCTTGGCTCCCAGGAACCTAAAGGAGCGTCCGCCCATGCGGGAGAGTTTTATGCGTGGGACGCAGAGGAGGTTTTGGTTGGAAGATCTTAGGTTCCGTGACGGCGCATAGGGAGTGAGAAGGGGTTGAAGCAGAGGGGGAGTGTCAAGTTTGAGAATTTTGAAGGTCATGATGAGGGTCTTAAACTTGATTCTGGAGTCAACCGGGAGCCAGTGCAATTTTCTGATGGTTGCTCTGGCTGAACATCTGCGGGGCAGGCCGATCAGAGTTCTAGCGGCCGAGTTCTGCACGCGTTGGAGTCGTGCTAGCTCACATTTGTTGGCGCCAAGAAGGAGTACATTGGCGTAGTCTAGACGCGAGAGTATGGTGGCTTGGATGATGAGCTGTCGGGTCTTTGCGTCAAAGAAGCCTAGTATATGGCTGAGGCTTCTCAGTAAGCCAATGCAGGTGCCGGCAACTTTCTTGGTGTGAGCTCGAAAGTTGAGTGAGTCGTCCATCCATACACCCAGGTTCTTCACAAGGGTTTTGGGGGGAGGGATGGACAATCTTACTCACATCAACGAAAAAGATACGCTTGAGAATCTAGTTGTTAAATGGAAGTGAGGCAAGGAGTAAGAACAATGTCGGAGTTCAATTGAAAATCGGACAAGGCCTTTAAAAAAGAAGAAAGGAAGGCCAAGGCACCATACTTTCTACAAGGGACTGAAACCATGGCTCATCGCAGATAATAAACCAGGCACCATAAGGGGTCTGGCAGAAATGATCATCAGCAGGAAGACAACCTAGTGGAACAGAAACCTCAAGGAAGGAAAGCCCAGGGACACAAATAGCTGCCTTTTAGAGTTATAAGAGTCAAATGGAAGTCCCATGGTGGGGCCATAGTGTGTTAGGCAATCACATGCTGTATAAAATCTAAAAATAAATGAATGGTTTACTACTGGAATATCATGGACGACACATTGTCATACAAAAATATTATGGTCTCACTATTGAGAAACAAAATACTGTGAAGTATGTATGGCTAAGTATAGCGTTACTATCCTTTTTTGAAAACTTTATTTTTCCATTTATTAGGACCAGTTAATCATATAAATCATAAATCGCCAGTTACAAGTGCTCCATGACACATCAGACGTTCCTGACATTAAGGGACAATAGAAGGTAGACAGTACAGCATAGCCCAAGTCTGCAAGCTTATTCAAACATATACTTAAAGGCGACATGACAAAACAGCCATTTAAAGCGAGTCTTGCATGGGAGACGGAATTGGGGAGGCTCCTCACAGATGTGGTTTGGGACAGTGCCAGTGAGCTGGTGCGGGCGGTCTCCTGTAACATCTCAACTACCTGCATCGCACGTATGTTTCACCTTTTCAACCGAAAAGGATTAATCCCACCGGGGAAGCAAAATGTGCGCGCTGTGGATAGGATAGGATAGCATTTGTAAAAAGCATATTTGTTTGGGCATCTATATTATTTCTGACACTATAATGCAAAAAACAAGTGAAATGAAATTTGATTGCTGGGCACAGAGGCAAATAGATTGCTGAAAATGGCTTCGGTGACAATTTGGTTGAGTCAGATGAGAAAGCAAAGAACTATTTGCCAGAAAAAAAATGACTTTCTGGAGCAAGAAATTAAAACAAGAAATAAAAAAGAGACAATAGAAGATTATAAGAAAGGACATCATATTTCCATGTCTGATTTTTGATAATTTAGGACTCTCTATCTTCTATGCCACTGCTAAATAGTGGTGAATCGTGTGTTGTTCTCCTAAAACGTACTGACATACTGAGCATTGGATTCTCCTAATTGGCTTATTGAGCCTTCCTGAAAGGCCCTTGTAAATGCTTCAAGCATTGCACCAAAGGTGTGAAAGTTAAATATCATATTTTGGCTGCTATGTCTATTCACAGTACTAAAAAGATGTTGTATCAGGAAGAACCATTGTTCTCAGACTGTGCTGCAGTTTAAAAACACTGCAGTGACACATGGCAAGAAAAAGTGCATTTCCCATGTAGAAAAAACTATTTTTATGTACCATATAAATCACCCTTTTGGGCCCTGTAAGTAGTATGCCATATAAAAATGTGCGTTAGAAGGTGGTTCTGACACTATGGGCCGGCCAGATTTTTCGCTTTTTGAACACCTAATTGTTGAGATTTTACTGTGGGGGAGCCTCATAAGTTGGGACTCACCCGCAGTGAACTCATAATGAAAGAGACTGCAGGGGTATTTTACAGGTGTCCCCCTGGCTTGACCAGGCCACTGCGCTTTAGCTGGAGCAAGGGACACCGGGCTAGTTACATGCAGACACATGTGTACATGCATGTGCACCTGTGTAAGGGCTGTGCTGCGGAGATTCCTAGCATGCGGAGTCCCGGAGCAGCTACTAAGTGAATGGTGTGGCAGGACTTATGCAGAATTGGGTGGTGACATGGAATAGGCTTTATACCCTGGGAAGGAACATGCCAGGGAAAGTCAGTGTGTTTTACTGCTTTTCACTTCAATATTTCCCTATGGGTGTGTGGATCCCATGGGCTAGAGTAACTTTCATAAGGCCTACAGATTCCAGACACACACTATAGTCCACTGTAATGGATGTGAGAAGGAGTATTCTGCAGAGTCCAAAGGCATATTTGTACTTCTTTTGGGTCATCCAGAAATGTCACATTTCTCTGAGTCAGTCATAACCAGGGCCTGGCTGAGGGCTGACCTCAGCAGGATGGCTTGATAACCTTTCTTACACAAGCTAAGGCCTCCTCTCCACGAAGAGAAGATGGGTGGGGCCACAGGCTCATCCATCAGCAGCTATCACTGGGTGCCGGGCACCAGGCTGCACCAAGGAAGGAAGGCAGAGAGGGGGCAAGGGACTTTTTCAGAGACCATGTGGCAAGAGACCCTGGATGACGCCATTTTAAACAAACCCAGAGGCTGGGCAGGAAGGAGTGAGCAGGGGCAGTGAAATGATGTGTCACTGTTCGATAGGACAGAGACTTCCTGCCAGCCTCCTACTCAACTTTTAAAAAGTGCTGGCACAGTAAGAGAAGCTCTCTCTGGGGTGTGATCTGGTGAGGCAGAAGGTGCTGGAGCCTGGCGCACTGGGCAGTTGGAAGGAGAAACCCCCTGACTGCCCCCAGAATCCTGAACAGCGCCAGGAGAAGAGTCCAGGACCAGTGCGCAGAAGCAGGGGCCTCTGCGCAGGAAAAAGAGAGGCCCAGGAGAAGAGCCAGGCGAAAGGCTGGTGCAGGGAGCCAGTTAAGACAGCTCCCTGATGAATCCCTCCACCACGTGACCAGGAGGGAGAAGGAGAGGGCTCCCAGTGGCTGAGGAGGGCCACCAGGAGCAAGAGGAGGCAAAAATGGCATAAATCAGCAGCCTTGGGGCCAAGATATGCCCCCAGAAGATAGGCAACCTTTGACCTCCAAGAAGACCGACGACGAAGCGCGTGGGGCTCCGCTGCTAGTCTTGAATGGGCCCCCGGGGTGGGTCAGGTCCTGGTGGCTGCCCCCACAAAGAGGCAAAGACGGGGAGTGTTATCGCGCTCCCTGTGAAGCTGGTAAAGTTGGGTGCCAGGAGCCCACCCTGGCCCGGAGAAGAATTGGAGTAGGGGAACGCCGTTGCATCCCCTGGGAAAAGTTCAGGGGTACGGGATTCCAACTCCAGGCCCGTGTGCAGTCCAAGGAGGGGTGGTGTGCCATTGCACTGCCCCCTGCGAAGAAAACCCTGGGGCCCGGGATCCCCACTCAAGGCCCAGTCGAAGCAAGGGAGTGCTGTTGTGCTCCCTGTGAAGAGAGGGAGGGGACCCGGGACCCCAAATCCGGGCCCAAGTGCAGGACGGAGGAGGGGCGTGTGTGTCGCACTCCCCCGTGGCCTCAAACGAGGCCGTCAGCAGTCTCCGTGTCCACCCACTGGAGGGGGCGGACCAGATGAGAAGTGCCGGCTCCCGCGGCAGCAAGCGAGGGTGCTGGCCGGGCAGGGAGCCGGCGGGGCAGCCGGGGTTGGGCTCCCCAGGCTGCCCTCCAACGTGGAGGTATGTGGGCGTCCCGGGTGGGGCCGGGACCCCGAGAACCGAGGAGGAGGTGCCAGGCGCCCGGGTGGGACCAGGCCCCGAGCACAGACAAGAGCAGCCAGGGGTGGGCTCCCCGAGCTGCAGGACTCCCCTGGGGGTCTGGGTTGGACGAGCCCCCCCAACGAAGCCTGAGGAGGTAGCGAATCCATGGCAGTGCGATCGCGGCTTTCCCCAACACAGCGGGGGAGCCGCTGCTACAAAATTCATGAAAACTGAGAAGCGCTCCATAATGCTCTGCAGGCCCGGACCGGCCTGCAGGGGAATTCAGCCTTTTTCTCGGTTTGTGGTGGCCACAGGAGAACGGGGTCACCAGCCAGTGAGTGCAGAGGTGGTGGGGAGCTGCAGGAACAACCCAGTCTCCCCCAGCATGAAGATGAAAAGTCCTACCCTCAGTCTCTGGGGGACTGAAAAGAATAACCCCTCAAGGGCTCATCCAGGCTATATCAGCATTTCCATGGCTGGAACTTTTGTTCTACAGCTGGGGGTGCCTCAAAGATTGCCTCACGGAGTGAAGGGCTGAGTTGGGTAAGCATGGGCAAAATTTGCGAATTCGTGTTCTGAGAAATCGCAAAAAGAATCCGCGAATTCCCAAATATCCCTGCGAAATCGCAGATTTTTTTGCGATTTGCCCTGGAGTACTTTCTACTGGCTAATCCAGTAAGTGCTCCCTCATTGGGTAAATGTATAGTGCTTTTACTACACTGCAGCTGCGTAAAGGGCCAGAAGATGTGTCTCCAGTGACCATGTGTGCCTGTAACACAGGCACAGGCACACGCACACATGGTCACTAGAGATACATCTTCTGGCCCTTTACGCAGCTACAGTGTAGTAAAAGCACTATGGGGCAGATTTGCAAGCAGCTTGCGCCTCTTTTGCGCCGCAGTTGCGTCACTTTTGTGAGGCAGTGGCAGCACAAAAGATGCGCCATGGTGCTGGGTATTAACAGCGTGACGCATCTGCTGTGAAGCCCTGCGCCATCAGGAGGCGTTCCGGCGCAGGGGAGGCTGTTCCTGCGCAGGAAAGCCTCCTAAAAGTGGCTGAGTGAAATCTACAAGATTTCACTCAGTCACTTTTAGGCCAATGCTGCGTCAAAAGCCTGCGCGTGCTTGAAGCAGACGCAAGGCTTGACGCAGCATTGGGGAGATAGGGCCTCCCAGAGCATTGCTGGAGCTGCGTCGCAAGTGCGACACAGCTCCAGCAATGCGCTGCTTTTATGGCACAGATGCGTGACTCATCTGTGCCGTTTTTGCCACATGGTGTGCCGCATTTTAAATGAAGCGGACCATGGGTGGCGGAACTGCAGTGCACAATAACTGGCGCATCCCTGGGGATGCGCCAGTTATTGTAAATCTGCCCCTATACATTTATTTACAACAAGGGGTGGTGAGGGACAGAGTCTCTGAATTAAGCAGAGAGCTCTCACCCAGTCAAGAGATCAGGGCTAGATCCAACACCGTTTTTTAGCTCACTGCACCATCCCAGTTTCAGAACCTGGCTGTATGCAAATTAGTCTGTTCCTGTCCCAGTGCATGATGGGAACAGGGCAAACCAAACTACAAAAGCCAATCCTTACACTGGGAAGGAAACAAGCTCCCGGGGACCGGTTTCTGGCATTACAGCCGTCTTCGGCCCGGTTTGCTTGAATCCTGATGGTGCAATGAGCAAGGGCCTCACATCTGAGAATACCCTTCCACGCTTAGGGTGGACAAAAATATTTACAACAAGGGGTGGTGAGGGACAGAGTCTCTGAATTAAGCAGAAAGCTCTCACCCAGTCAAGAGATCAGGGCTAGATCCAACACCGTTTTTTTAGCTCACTGCACCATCCCAGTTTCAGAACCTGGCTGTATGCAAATTAGTCTGTTCCTGTCCCAGTGCATGATGGGAACAGGGGAAACCAAACTACAAAAGCCAATTCTTACACTGGGAAGGAAACAAGCTCCCGGGGACCGGTTTCTGGCATTACAGCCGTCTTCGGCCCGGTTTGCTTGAATCCTGATGGTGCAATGAGCAAGGGTCTCACATCTGAGAATACCCTTCCACGCTTAGGGTGGACAAAAATATTTACAACAAGGGGTGCGCCTCTTTTGCGCCGCAGTTGCGTCACTTTTGTGAGGCAGTGGCAGCACAAAAGATGCGCCATGGTGCTGGGTATTAACAGCGTGACGCATCTGCTGTGAAGCCCTGCGCCATCAGGAGGCGTTCCGGCGCAGGGGAGGCTGTTCCTGCGCAGGAAAGCCTCCTAAAAGTGGCTGAGTGAAATCTACAAGATTTCACTCAGTCACTTTTAGGCCAATGCTGCGTCAAAAGCCTGCGCGTGCTTGAAGCAGACGCAAGGCTTGACGCAGCATTGGGGAGATAGGGCCTCCCAGAGCATTGCTGGAGCTGCGTCGCAAGCGCGACACAGCTCCAGCAATGCGCTGCTTTTATGGCACAGATGCGTGACTCATCTGTGCCGTTTTTGCCACATGGTGTGCCGCATTTTAAATGAAGCGGACCATGGGTGGCGGAACTGCAGTGCACAATAACTGGCGCATCCCTGGGGATGCGCCAGTTATTGTAAATCTGCCCCTATACATTTATTTACAACAAGGGGTGGTGAGGGACAGAGTCTCTGAATTAAGCAGAAAGCTCTCACCCAGTCAAGAGATCAGGGCTAGATCCAACACCGTTTTTTAGCTCACTGCACCATCCCAGTTTCAGAACCTGGCTGTATGCAAATTAGTCTGTTCCTGTCCCAATGCATGATGGGAACGGGGCAAACCAAACTACAAAAGCCAATTCTTACACTGGGAAGGAAACAAGCTCCCGGGGACCGGTTTCTGCCATTACAGCCGTCTTCGGCCCGGTTTGCTTGAATCCTGATGGTGCAATAAGCAAGGGTCTCACATCTGAGAATACCCTTCCACGCTTAGGGTGGACAAAAATATTTACAACAAGGGGTGGTGAGGGACAGAGTCTCTGAATTAAGCAGAAAGCTCTCACCCAGTCAAGAGATCAGGGCTAGATCCAACACCGTTTTTTAGCTCACTGCACCATCCCAGTTTCAGAACCTGGCTGTATGCAAATTAGTCTGTTCCTGTCCCAGTGCATGATGGGAACAGGGCAAACCAAACTACAAAAGCCAATCCTTACACTGGGAAGGAAACAAGCTCCCGGGGACCGGTTTCTGGCATTACAGCCGTCTTCGGCCCGGTTTGCTTGAATCCTGATGGTGCAATGAGCAAGGGTCTCACATCTGAGAATACCCTTCCACGCTTAGGGTGGACAAAAATATTTACAACAAGTGGTGGTGAGGGACAGAGTCTCTGAATTAAGCAGAAAGCTCTCACCCAGTCAAGAGATCAGGGCTAGATCCAACACAGTTTTTTAGCTCACTGCACCATCCCAGTTTCAGAACCTGGCTGTATGCAAATTAGTCTGTTCCTGTCCCAGTGCATGATGGGAACAGGGCAAACCAAACTACAAAAGCCAATTCTTACACTGGGAAGGAAATAAGCTCCCGGGGACCGGTTTCTGGCATTACAGCCGTCTTCGGCCCGGTTTGCTTGAATCCTGATGGTGCAATGAGCAAGGTTCTCACATCTGAGAATACCCTTCCACGCTTAGGGTGGACAAAAATATTTACAACAAGGGGTGGTGAGGGACAGAGTCTCTGAATTAAGCAGAAAGCTCTCACCCAGTCAAGAGATCAGGGCTAGATCCAACACCGTTTTTTTAGCTCACTGCACCATCCCAGTTTCAGAACCTGGCTGTATGCAAATTAGTCTGTTCCTGTCCCAGTGCATGATGGGAACAGGGCAAACCAAACTACAAAAGCCAATTCTTACACTGGGAAGGAAACAAGCTCCCGGGGACCGGTTTCTGGCATTACAGCCGTCTTCGGCCCGGTTTGCTTGAATCCTGATGGTGCAATGAGCAAGGGTCTCACATCTGAGAATACCCTTCCACGCTTAGGGTGGACAAAAATATTTACAACAAGGGGTGGTGAGGGACAGAGTCTCTGAATTAAGCAGAAAGCTCTCACCCAGTCAAGAGATCAGGGCTAGATCCAACACCGTTTTTTAGCTCACTGCACCATCCCAGTTTCAGAACCTGGCTGTATGCAAATTAGTCTGTTCCTGTCCCAGTGCATGATGGGAACAGGGCAAACCAAACTACAAAAGCCAATTCTTACACTGGGAAGGAAACAAGCTCCCGGGGACCGGTTTCTGGCATTACAGCCGTCTTCGGCCCGGTTTGCTTGAATCCTGATGGTGCAATGAGCAAGGGTCTCACATCTGAGAATACCCTTCCACGCTTAGGGTGGACAAAAATATTTACAACAAGGGGTGGTGAGGGACAGAGTCTCTGAATTAAGCAGAAAGCTCTCACCCAGTCAAGAGATCAGGGCTAGATCCAACACCGTTTTTTAGCTCACTGCACCATCCCAGTTTCAGAACCTGGCTGTATACAAATTAGTCTGTTCCTGTCCCAGTGCATGATGGGAACAGGGCAAACCAAACTACAAAAGCCAATTCTTACACTGGGAAGGAAACATGCTCCCGGGGACCGGTTTCTGGCATTACAGCCGTCTTCGGCCCGGTTTGCTTGAATCCTGATGGTGCAATGAGCAAGGGTCTCACATCTGAGAATACCCTTCCACGCTTAGGGTGGACAAAAATATTTACAACAAGGGGTGGTGAGGGACAGAGTCTCTGAATTAAGCAGAAAGCTCTCACCCAGTCAAGAGATCAGGGCTAGATCCAACACCGTTTTTTAGCTCACTGCACCATCCCAGTTTCAGAACCTGGCTGTATGCAAATTAGTCTGTTCCTGTCCCAGTGCATGATGGGAACAGGGCAAACCAAACTACAAAAGCCAATTCTTACACTGGGAAGGAAACAAGCTCCCGGGGACCGGTTTCTGGCATTACAGCCGTCTTCGGCCCGGTTTGCTTGAATCCTGATGGTGCAATGAGCAAGGGTCTCACATCTGAGTTTAGTCTGCCCTGTTCCCATGATGCACTGGGCCAGGGACAGACTGATTTGCATATAGCCAGGTTCTGAGCTGGGATGGGGCAGTGAGATAAATAACGGTGATGGATCTAGCCCTGATCTTTGGACTGGGTAAGAGTGGTCTGTTTAACTCAGACACTCTGTTCATCACCACCCCCTTTTTGTAAATCGTTTTTGGCCACTATAGGTGTGGCAGGGTATACTCAGACATGAGTCCCTTTCTCACTGCTCCATCAGGATTCAAGCAAGCTGGGCCGAAGAAGGCTGAAATGCCAGAAACCGGTCCCCGGTAGCTTGTCTCCTTTCTGGTGAAGAATTGGCTTGGTAGTTTAGTCTGCCCTGTTCCCGTGATGCACTGGGCCAGGGACAGACTGATTTGCATATAGCCAGGTTCTGAGCTGGGTTAGGGCAGTGAGATAAATAACGGTGATGGATCAAGCCCTGATCTTTGGACTGGGTAAGAGTGGTCTGTTTAACTCAGACACTCTGTTCATCACCACCCCCTTTTTGTAAATCGTTTTTGGCCACTATAGGTGTGGCAGGGTATACTCAGACATGAGTCCCTTTCTCACTGCTCCATCAGGATTCAAGCAAGCCGGGCCGAAGAAGGCTGAAATGCCAGAAACCGGTCCCCGGTAGCTTGTCTCCTTTCTGGTGAAGAATTGGCTTGGTAGTTTAGTCTGCCCTGTTCCCATGATGCACTGGGCCAGGGACAGACTGATTTGCATATAGCCAGGTTCTGAGCTGGGATGGGGCAGTGAGATAAATAACGGTGATGGATCAAGCCCTGATCTTTGGACTGGGTAAGAGTGGTCTGTTTAACTCAGACACTCTGTTCATCACCACCCCCTTTTTGTAAATCGTTTTTGGCCACTATAGGTGTGGCAGGGTATACTCAGACATGAGTCCCTTTCTCACTGCTCCATCAGGATTCAAGCAAGCCGGGCCGAAGAAGGCTGAAATGCCAGAAACCGGTCCCCGGTAGCTTGTCTCCTTTCTGGTGAAGAATTGGCTTGGTAGTTTAGTCTGCCCTGTTCCCATGATGCACTGGGCCAGGGACAGACTGATTTGCATATAGCCAGAATCTGAGCTGGGATGGGGCAGTGAGATAAATAACGGTGATGGATCAAGCCCTGATCTTTGGACTGGGTAAGAGTGGTCTGTTTAACTCAGAAACTCTGTTCATCACCACCCCCTTTTTGTAAATCGTTTTTGGCCACTATAGGTGTGGCATGGTATACTCAGACATGAGTCCCTTTCTCACTGCTCCATCAGGATTCAAGCAAGCCGGGCCGAAGAAGGCTGAAATGCCAGAAACCGGTCCCCGGTAGCTTGTCTCCTTTCTGGTGAAGAATTGGCTTGGTAGTTTAGTCTGCCCTGTTCCCATGATGCACTGGGCCAGGGACAGACTGATTTGCATATAGCCAGGTTCTGAGCTGGGATGGGGCAGTGAGATAAATAACGGTGATGGATCAAGCCCTGATCTTTGGACTGGGTAAGAGTGGTCTGTTTAACTCAGACACTCTGTTCATCACCACCCCCTTTTTGTAAATCGTTTTTGGCCACTATAGGTGTGGCAGGGTATACTCAGACATGAGTCCCTTTCTCACTGCTCCATCAGGATTCAAGCAAGCCGGGCCGAAGAAGGCTGAAATGCCAGAAACCGGTCCCCGGTAGCTTGTCTCCTTTCTGGTGAAGAATTGGCTTGGTAGTTTAGTCTGCCCTGTTCCCATGATGCACTGGGCCAGGGACAGACTGATTTGCATATAGCCAGGTTCTGAGCTGGGATGGGGCAGTGAGATAAATAACGGTGATGGATCAAGCCCTGATCTTTGGACTGGGTAAGAGTGGTCTGTTTAACTCAGACACTCTGTTCATCACCACCCCCTTTTTGTAAATCCTATACATTTAGCCAACGAGGGAGCACTTACTGATTAGACAGTAGAAAGTACGAGTAGTGGTATTGCACAAAACGGTGGCACCTCCGTGAACAAACACGCAGGGCGGGACTCATTCTGCCCTCTGTTAGACTCGTTTTTTGTGTCCTTCTGCCCTCTGTTAGACTCGTTTTTGTGCCTTTCTGCTCCCTGTTAGACTCGTTTTTTTGTGCCCTTCTGCCCTCTGTTAGACTCGTTTTTCCCTTGTTCTTCTGCCCTTCTGTCCTCTGTTAGACTGCTTTTTGTGCCTTTCTGCCCTCTGCATCACAACATCATCACTCAGCGCTACCCCAGCATCACTCAGCACCACCACATTATCACTCAGCACCACCACATTATCACTCAGCACCACCACAGCACCACTCAGCACCACCACAACATCATTCAGCACCACCACATTATCACTCAGCACCACCACAGCACCACTCAGCACCACCACAGCATCAGCATCACTCAGTACCACCACAGCATCACTCAGCACCGCCACAGCACCACTCAGCACCACCACAGCATCACTCAGCATCATCACAGCACCACTCAGTGCCACCACAGCATCACTCATCGCCACAACAGCATCACTCAGCGCCACCCCATTATCACTCAGCACCACCACAGCACCACTCAGCACCACCACAGCATCACTCAGCACCACCACAGCTTCACTCAGCACCATCACAGCACCACTCAGCGCCACCACAGCACCACTCAGACCCACCACAGCATCGCTCAGCACCACCACAGCATCACTCAGCACCACCACATAATCACTCAGCACCACCACAGCACCACTCAGCACCACCACAGCATCACTCAGCACCACCACAGCATCACTCAGCACCACCACAGCACCACTCAGCACCACCCCTGCATCACTCAGCACCATTCCAGTATCACTCAGTAAATCGTTTTTGGCCACTATAGGTGTGGCAGGGTACACTCAGACATGAGTCCCTTTCTCACTGCTCCATCAGGATTCAAGCAAGCCGGGCCGAAGAAGGCTGAAATGCCAGAAACCGGTCCCCGGTAGCTTGTCTCCTTTCTGGTGAAGAATTGGCTTGGTAGTTTAGTCTGCCCTGTTCCCATGATGCACTGGGCCAGGGACAGACTGATTTGCATATAGCCAGGTTCTGAGCTGGGATGGGGCAGTGAGATAAATAACGGTGATGGATCAAGCCCTGATCTTTGGACTGGGTAAGAGTGGTCTGTTTAACTCAGAAACTCTGTTCATCACCACCCCCTTTTTGTAAATCGTTTTTGGCCACTATAGGTGTGGCAGGGTATACTCAGACATGAGTCCCTTTCTCACTGCTCCATCAGGATTCAAGCAAGCCGGGCCGAAGAAGGCTGAAATGCCAGAAACCGGTCCCCGGTAGCTTGTCTCCTTTCTGGTGAAGAATTGGCTTGGTAGTTTAGTCTGCCCTGTTCCCATGATGCACTGGGCCAGGGACAGACTGATTTGCATATAGCCAGGTTCTGAGCTGGGATGGGGCAGTGAGATAAATAACGGTGATGGATCAAGCCCTGATCTTTGGACTGGGTAAGAGTGGTCTGTTTAACTCAGACACTCTGTTCATCACCACCCCCTTTTTGTAAATCGTTTTTGGCCACTATAGGTGTGGCAGGGTATACTCAGACATGAGTCCCTTTCTCACTGCTCCATCAGGATTCAAGCAAGCCGGGCCGAAGAAGGCTGAAATGCCAGAAACCGGTCCCCGGTAGCTTGTCTCCTTTCTGGTGAAGAATTGGCTTGGTAGTTTAGTCTGCCCTGTTCCCATGATGCACTGGGCCAGGGACAGACTGATTTGCATATAGCCAGGTTCTGAGCTGGGATGGGGCAGTGAGATAAATAACGGTGATGGATCAAGCCCTGATCTTTGGACTGGGTAAGAGTGGTCTGTTTAACTCAGACACTCTGTTCATCACCACCCCCTTTTTGTAAATCCTATACATTTAGCCAACGAGGGAGCACTTACTGATTAGACAGTAGAAAGTACGAGTAGTGGTATTGCACAAAACGGTGGCACCTCCGTGAACAAACACGCAGGGCGGGACTCATTCTGCCCTCTGTTAGACTCGTTTTTTGTGCCCTTCTGCCCTCTGTTAGACTCGTTTTTGTGCCTTTCTGCTCCCTGTTAGACTCGTTTTTTTGTGCCCTTCTGCCCTCTGTTAGACTCGTTTTTCCCTTGTTCTTCTGCCCTTCTGTCCTCTGTTAGACTGCTTTTTGTGCCTTTCTGCCCTCTGCATCACAACATCATCACTCAGCGCTACCCCAGCATCACTCAGCACCACCACATTATCACTCAGCACCACCACATTATCACTCAGCACCACCACAGCACCACTCAGCACCACCACAACATCATTCAGCACCACCACATTATCACTCAGCACCACCACAGCACCACTCAGCACCACCACAGCATCAGCATCACTCAGTACCACCACAGCATCACTCAGCACCGCCACAGCACCACTCAGCACCACCACAGCATCACTCAGCATCATCACAGCACCACTCAGTGCCACCACAGCATCACTCATCGCCACAACAGCATCACTCAGCGCCACCCCATTATCACTCAGCACCACCACAGCACCACTCAGCACCACCACAGCATCACTCAGCACCACCACAGCTTCACTCAGCACCATCACAGCATCACTCAGCACCACCACAGCATCACTCAGCACCACCACAGCACCACTCAGCACCACCCCTGCATCACTCAGCACCATTCCAGTATCACTCAGCACCACCACAGCACCACCACAGCACCACTCTGCATCACCACAGCACCACTCAGCACCACCACAGCACCACTCAGCACCACCCCAGCATCATTCAGCACCAGCCCAGTATCACTCAGCACCACCACAGCACCACTCAGCATCACCACAACAACTGGTTCAAATATGTTCTCTCAATGTTTCAAGCTTTATTACAAATGTCACAAAAAGATGTTAATATTTCACTTCTGTTCTTGGATTTTCGTCACAATAAAATACACTGAACATAATCTTCACAAAAGTTATTTACAAACGTTTAAGCTATTGCCATTATAAATTAAAATCACTTGTATTTAAGTATTAATTATTTAAAAAAATTAAAAGCCATTGTAATTTGTAATATCAATACATCTAAGTCACATAAATAAGAACATGTTGCATTGGAAATACTATAGGTGTCACATTTGCGAAAGTTATAACTATTGGCATTTTAAATGACAAAGCTATTAATTTAGCTATTTTCAAAACCAACACATAAATTAAAAAAATTGTCATTTACAAGACCAATAGCTCAAACTTTCCTAATGCGAGACCTATTGCATTGCAAATGCTTGTTTTTATATCTGTCAGTGCTTCCTGTTGAGGTTTAATTTTCGTAACAGGCGCTTCATTGCCTACTTGTAACTATTCTCTGACTCTGCTTCAAGGGTCAGAGCAGGGTCAGAGAATAGTTGCAAGTAGGCAACGAGGCGCCAGGAAGCCCTTACAGGCTTACAGCAGTAGGTGCCCAAGTTTAAGTTAATTTCTTTGTAACCCTTTTGTAAAAGGTTACAAAAAATTTGCTTCAACTTTTGCACCTGCTGCTGTAACCCTGTAAGTGCTTGGCTGAAAATTTGTCCCGCTGATTCGCGGATTTTACCGCAATTTCGTGAGATTCGCGGATCGCGGAAAATCCTCAAATTCCGCGAGCGGAACGAATTTTCAGCCCATGCTTAGGGTTGGGGATGTCTGGAGAAGGGCATCCCCTGGAGGTGAAGAAGTGTAATTGCACCCTTAGTGCATTTACTAATGTTATTGACGGAAGGTCACAGGTGTAATGTGAAGTACCTGTGAAGTACCTGTGAAAAGTGATGTCATACGCAAAGTGGGGCTATGTTGCCAGACATTCCTGCTAGGGTGTCTGGCTGTATATGCGTAATCCTGTGATTTCATCTGTGATGCCTTTACGGGCTTTAACTGCAATAAATTCTAATGATTCACAAATATGATGGGTACTATCATTCTAAAGTGATGCTTTAGCATTTATTCTTGCTGCTGCGCTTAGGTGAAGAATCCAGACTGCCAGCCCTTAAGATATAGAGGTGAATACTTCATGGTCAGTAGGAAATGCCCAGTCAGGGTATGTGTCACCAAGGCAGGGTTACCTATTTTAAATGCTTGTTGAGATAATGAGGTGAGTCGCCACTGGGCTGGTGCCAGTGCGCAGGGCCGCGCTCCAGGTGATGTTATCTAACTGCATTGGGGCAAGATGATGTGCATACAAGTGAGTGGTGGTACTAGACCCCACCACCCTGCGGGAGGGGGTGGAGATGTTATGCAATGTCACAAAGTAATTCCAACAGCTTATGCATATTTGTAAATTGGTGCATAGTATTGAGTAGTGTGTGTGTTTAATAAATGTACTCTTACTTTTATAAAGTAAAGTACAGACTGGACAATCAATTATTGAGTGTTATTTCTGCACACCTGCAAATGGCGATTACTAGCCCACACCACCTCCCTTGAGTACGCCTTAGACTACTCTGCAAAGCTACCCTCTGAGAGTCAGGCGCTACAATTGGGTGTTTGGTTCCCAGTGAAGGACAAGTGTAGTCATGTTATTTGTGCAGGCCTCACAGATGCTGCCTCGTTTTCCAACAGTGCCATACTACATATTAGGAATAAAATGCCCTTACAGTGAACATTTATCCAAAAGCTGTTTTCACTGTGAAAATTACAAAAACAACAGCTGATGGGCATTGTTTTTTGCTCGCCATGCTATTCCAGTTCCAACCCAGCCATATGCAAATCAGTCTTAACCCTGTGCACCATGGGAACAGTCCTGCCCGAACTGCCAAGTCAGGTCCTCCCTGGACTGGAAACAAGCATCCTAGGACCGGTTGCGGGCTTTCAGCCCTCATCAGCCAGGATAGCTTGACTCCAATGGCATGAAGAGTACGGGACTCATGTCTGAGCATAGCTGTCCCACTCGGGATGACAAATGCAAAAACAGCAGTTGATGGACATGCAGAACAATGTCATGTTCACCCCAGTACAGAGATCTGGGCTAAATCCTTCATTTTTTTGCTCACCATGCCATTCCAGTTTGAACCCAGCCTTATGCAAATCAGTCTTGACCCTGTGCACCATGGGAACAGTCCAGCCCGAACTGCCAAGTCAGGTCCTCCCTGGACTGGAAATAAGCCTCCTAGGACTGGTTTTGGGCTTTCAGCCCTCATCAGCCAGGATAGCTTGATTCCAGTGGCTTGGAGAGCACACGTCTGAGGATACCCGTCCCACACCCCATTCCCATGAGGCACAGGGTCAAGACTGATTTGCATATGGCCAAGTCTAAACTGGGGTGGTATGGTGAGCAAAAAAATGGTGGAATTAACCCAGATCTTTTGACTGGGGGTGAATGTTTTGATTTGTTCTGCATTCCGCCCATCAATTGTATGTCTTTTGCTTTCTCGCCCTAAGTGCGCCGGTATGCCCAGACGTGGGTCTTGGGCTCACTGTGCCACTAGAATCAAGCTACCCTGGCTGAAGAGGGGTGAAACCCCGAAACCGGTCCTAGGATGCTTGTTTCCGGTCCAGGAAGGACCTGGGTTGGCAGTTCGGGCGGGACTGTTCCCATGAGGCACAGGGTCAAGATGGCATATGGCCAGTTCTAAACTGGGGTGGCATGGTGAGCAAAAGAATGGTGGATTTAACCCAGATCTTTTGACTGGGGTTGAATGTTTTAATTTGTCTGCATTCCGACCATCAATTGAATGTCTTTTGCGTTTTCACTGTGTAGGCACAGTTGCATTTTCCATAATCAGTACTCGCTTAAAGTAAAATCTTTATTTTACATCCCCACCTGGGAAATAGTAAAATAATGCCTAAAGATACTTTTCACTTAGCTTCAAAAACCTAAATCAATGGTGAAAGTGTGCATTTTGCTGTCTGAGAGTAAGCCAGTTTAGAATTGGTTTGCCGTTTAGCCCTAATTCAGAGGCCCAATGGACATACTTGGATGGTTGTTAATAATTCTCCGTCCCCAGTGCATTGTCTTGGCTTTGGCCTCAGAAGGCAGGGGTACTGTCAACAAGATTTCAGTTAGAAAGAGCAGTTGACAGAACTAAGTACGTCCTTAACCCATTCCGTGCTTGCATCAGCCAATGCCTGACGCGAGCACTACCTCCCTGGTACTGTGCACAACCGTTGGCCGACGCAGCCCCGCCCACCTAATGGAACGTCCGCACCGCGGCGGATTTCGCGCCGCGGTAAACGGGTTAACGGTTCTTCCATTCACTTTGAAATGGGTGTCAGGAGGCAGGGGCTCACTGATAAACGTGAGATGAGCATGAGGTCCGACATACTTTAGACTGCTATGCTAAGTGTTTTTTTTAGGAGGGGGGAGTTTAACCTCATAGATGCTAGTAAACATCCCTCCCCAGTGCTGCGCTGTCCATTAGAACCAGTGCTGAATGGACGTCCAATGGTCGTGCGCAGCACTGGGGAGGTAGTGCTGCCGTCGGCCAACGCACCGACGCAGCACTTAAGGGGTTATTATAGCGCAAACTCAACCCGAGGGTATTAGAGTGCTTTACGTGAGTACTAGTTGCGTCACAGACAGACACATTTTTTTTTGTTAGGCATGGGGCGATTGAGTGATTTTCCCAGAATCACAGGATGTTGAGCGTATGGCTTCTCGCTGATGGAGCAACTGGCGGTATGCAGCGAATATATACACAGCCTAAAAAAAGCCAAGCCTCCATCCTCCACTCGATGCTGCCCAAAAACAGACTACAGGGGCTGAGCCCCCAAGCTCTCCCGAGGGTTAGAAATAGTTAGTCATCTTGTATAATTGACTATAATTTCCTTATTGTTAAACAGAATCCTTGCTAAGCAATCAAATATTGATGCTCCTGCAGACAGGACCCATGCTTCATGGATTGTGATTCAAGCATTTGGTTGAGATATTTCCACTTTAGAAATCGCTGGCACACAGTTGGAAGTTCAGAATAGTAGTCTGGCTATTAAGCCAAATGGAAAATTACATTTGAACAGTTATTTTAACTTACATGTAGTGGTCATAGATCTTGGAATAGTGTGTATTTTATTTTACATTTTAATCCTTTTGTAAAGTGACAGAAGAAGTCTATCATCAACCATTTATGATGATGATATGTGCATGTGATGCATATTGATGATGTAAGTGGTATTAGGAAAGTGACATACTTGTTTTGAGATTAGGAATTGCAGTGAATTAATAAATGTAAATTATCTTTCATTTGTGTTGCAGACAAATCAGAATTTGAGGCACAATCATATCAGGAAGCACACATATATGAAATTGAATGTAGCTATCCTACTCATAGGGAGGAAAGTTAATATATGCCCAAGTGATTACTTGTGCTGTATAACACTTTAGTTTTAGAAGACCCAGCTTCATATAAAGTCCACAGAGAGTACTTCAAGGAATACCACTGCGAGAGTTAAATGCTAAACATTCATGAAAAAACACAATGGATCTCATAATTACTTTTAGAAATAGATTTCCACCTGCTGACATTAGTGCCCAGCAGAGTAATGATGCAGGGAAGTGATGATCCGGTCTCTCTGTTATCTCTCTTACCTCATTCCCTTTCCTGCTTCTGCTGTTTGTCTCACAACTCATTCTGTGTGTAGTCAGTAGTGGTTGCAGTGAGAGGTTGAAAAAGTGCATTGCTCCTGATGGATTAGGAGTATGGCTGGGCGTAGTTTGCGAAGTAGCGCTTCGCGAAACTACGCGAAGTGCTCTTCGAACTACGCGAAATACGCGTAGCACTACGCGAACTGCGTAGAAGCATGTTCGCACTGTGCAAGATGCCATTTTCAATGATTGCACAGTGCGGACAAGGATCCGGCACTGTGCAATCATTGAAAACGGCATCTTTCACAGTGCGAGCTGTAGTTTTCTCCTCGAGCGGCAGCTTTCTCAACACAGACTGGTAGTTTCTCATCGCGAGCAGTCGCGAGCATACGCGACCACTCGGAATGAGAAAACAGACCTCCACGCGTTGAGAATCTCGCAGGGAGGTTTATTTTTCACGTTCGCAATCGGCAACTTGATGTTGCTGATTGCGAACGAGGAAAAAGTCTTGCCAAGATGTCATTTTGCTTGCTCGCGGTCGCCAACTTGTTATTGAGGACCGCGAGCAAGAAAAAAATGACTGCTGCACTACTCTACACTACGCGTGTTCGCACTGTGCTAAGTGCAGCTCGAGTGGTGCGAGGTTGCGCAAACTTCGCAAACTACGCGAGCGTAGCGTAGTGCTTCGCCCAGGCCTAATTCGGAGCACAGTTTTTTGTTGTTGAGTTTTATATAGCGCGAACTAGACCGCAGTGGCGGCTGGTGACATTTGAAAGTGGTGAGGCGTAAAATTTGTGTGGGAGTGCACCACAGCGGGCGAAGTGAGCGAGCCTGAATGACCTAAGGGGGATTCCGGGGGTTTCTCCCCCGAGAATGTACTTTTAAAAAGAGTGGGCAAACTGGGACATCTTAAGGGTTTTGGGGGCCCTGGGCCAAACATATTTAGGGGGCCCCTATTAGGAACAGCTTTGAATACATGGTCCAGTTTCAGCTGTTTCATCCCCTCTTTGACCAGGTCACTGACAGTGCACAGCCATTCCTCCAAAATTCGAAATGTGTTTACATCTGTAATATTCATGGATAGTGATGGCATGTGTTTTCAATATTGGAATGGATGTCAGTGTCATTACTGGGACCGGAGTCATCCCCATCACTGCCAGCAGAATCGCTGTCACTACTCTTGCTGCCAAAAGCGTCACTAGCAATACCATTGCCCTTACGATCTGTCTCAGAAGTGCTACTGCAACCAGCATGCAAGCATCGCTACTACTATTATCGCTGCCAACAGTGTCACTGCCAGTACCACTGTCCATATGATCTCTTAGCAGTACTACAGCCAGCATGCAAGCATCGCTGCTACTGCTATCTGTACAAACTCTCACAGAAGTATTATCAGTACCACTGCTACTGCTTCCAGCATGCAAGCCTCACTGGCAGTACTTCTGCGATTGACATCTCTCTGGGCAGTGAGACTGCCACTAGCACCGACATGCACACATCCGTGCTATGACTATCGCTGCGAAATACACCACTGCCCTTATGCTCTCTCTCAGAAGTACCACTGCCTGCTTCCCTTCTACTACTGCTGCTGCCAACACCGTCACTGCCAGTAACTCCCCAGTGGTTATCTCTCTCAGCAGCATTATCGGTACCGCTATTATCAGCTCCAGCATGCTAGCTTACAAGCCAGGCAGGACCACTGCCTATGTCATCTCTCGCAGGAGTACTTGGTCAGGCTCATTCAGTGCAGCTGGCTGACAGGTGGATAAGGCATAGGTAACAGAAGTGGGCAGACCTCCAGGATGCCAAATTGAATGAAAGTGAATGACGCTTGGCTGCGTTGAGATTACTGGATTGTTCATAAATGAGGTACATACTCAGCTGCATGGCTGCCCGGTATGCCTGACTGGATGTATTGGTGGATACTCTGGTCACCTGGTACAAACGAAAAGCTTTGGCAGTGAATGTTCACCAGTGGAGAAAATATAAAGCTATCACTCTGAATGGAGAGCCCAAGTCAGATCTTGTGAAACTAAGTGAAAGCAGCCTTTAAACCTATGGGTTTTATCTTCATACATGTAAACATGGTCTCAATGAGTGAGACGCGGGTCGGTGGTAGCACCCCTAAGATCTAGTATTATACAATCTGGTTAAGAGTGAAATTCGGGGTCTTTTATAGCTGGTGATTCCGTAGTCTGCTGCAACTGAGCCACCACGCCACATCTCCTCTCATTTCTCCAGTTCTCACCCTTTCTCGGTTCCTCCTTTGAACCAACCCTCATCTCTGTAACTGCTGGCAGTTTTAGAAACACAGGCATCCTAGTCTGGGGGAACGTTGGAGGGGTGGAAGGTAAGAAGAAAGGGTGATGTTAAAAGAGAAAATCAGCATTATAGTCGAGGTCTCTTAAATTCAGTCTGCCACTGAGTCACTAAACCACATTACCTGCTACTATTACTCTCAGTCTCGGCACCCCCAATATCCCCCGATTCTCTTTCTCTTTGTTTATTCCACCTCCTACTTTCGAGCTCCCACACACATCCACTGTCTCTTTTGCCTTGCAGCTCCCCTCTCTTTTGTCTTATTCTATCCCACCAACACCCCTTTTCACAATCCGCTCAGCTCAGCTGTACAACCACCTCTAGTTTCTATACTTCACCCTGCATGGAAATCATTGCAGTGTCGGGCCATCCGCTGCTCTCAAAGTGACATGAATAGCTGCATGTAGCCCACACAATTCTGCATAGGAGGATCTTCTGACAATCAGAATACTTGTCACTGCTTGTTTTCTTCCTCACTCCATACTACAAGCATACTTAAATGTGAGCTCGGCCGCAATGCAGCAAGAAATAAATAAATAAACCTATTAAAACACCTTCAACAGTCAATCAACCAGTCACCCTTTGTAGCGGATTTTTTTCAAAATGACAACATTTCCTACCTCCCTCGATACTTATTGCTGTATTCAAGCTGAGAAGGCAGCTCTTACAACAGGGGCGGCTCTAGGCTCATGGCTGCCCTGGGCAGGGAGTGTAGGTAGGGGACCCCGGAAGAGGGGGTCCGGGCGGGGAGGAGCGCGGAGGCAAGTGAAGAGGGGGGTCAGGGTGTTTGGAAGTGGAACAGATCCGGAGGCCGCCAAATCCCTGCCAGGGGCCACCACACAAATATGTATCCATCCTCAGAGGATTATTATATTAAGGATATATATTGGCGTGGTGGCCCCTGGGATTTGGTGGCCCTGTGCAGGTGCACAGCTTGCACATGCATAAGGCCGCCCCTGCTCACTATTGAAATATGAGCAGCTTGTGGTCACAAGTTCAAACACTGACAGGAAGGACCAACCCGCCTTTCCTCCTGCCAAGGTCGATGCAATGAGTACTGCGGATTTAGAAGTAGTTAGCAATGTGACAGTCTGGTCGGCACTGACAAGCGCGGCCCGGTCTATCAAAAGGCTGCATAGGTCCCGGACCCTCACTGTGCCTCGTGTGGTGACAGTGACAGAAATGCTACAGAAGCCCGAGATTGAATCGGGCCCCAAAAGACACCAGTTTGGTTGACGGATGAGCAGCATTGAGAGAGATCACGCTACAATGAGCCTGTGCTCACCCTCAAACGTTGGAGCGAGTTGTTCCGACATTTGAGGGTGAGCAGTTAGCCAAAGGTCACATGGTAGAAACGAAAGGCCGCGCATACAACATACACACACACACACTCCTTTTAACGAACTCGAAATTACCTTCACCTCCGCTTCGTCATTACTCTTGACGGCTTTTATTCATCATCGTTATATCGTATTATAACTAACTCACCAATGGAACATTCTGGCGCCCGGGCTCCTCGTGTCTGGAAACAGTGAGGCAATGTTGGAAGCTGGAACTGGAAAATGCTGGATTTGGACTCCTCCCCCAGACCCCAGACCACCAATCATTTAAAAAAAAAGCAACTGGAAGGAAGAGACAGAAGTGACTGACACTCCCCCACGTCTACATTGTTTTAACCAGACTGCCCTGCCCCGGCCATTGAAATAAAAGGGGGGCTTCTGACTCCTCCCTGAGCCGAATGAATAACGCCCAAAATCAAACCCTATTCTGGCAGTGAAAAATAGACAGCGCACACCTGTGTGTCGTCACTGCCATGCTTTCTCGCTGAAGGTCGAAGAAATCCATGCCCAGCCAGAAAAGCATGCGCAGCAGAGACAAGGGCCATCCTACCCCAACCCCTCAAAGAAAAAACCCAGATTTACGCATGTTTATTCACCGAGCAGCTAGCACAATGTATTGTTAGCTGCTCGGTGTTCCATCTTGAATTTTTTTTATCCCCCAGGGTGGCAGGGCGATGCCCATATCGCCCCTGAGCACCAGCCACCTATCAGAGTGCTTTACATGAGCACCAGGTGTGTTACAGACGAACACATTCTTTTTTTTGTTAGGCACATGGAGATTAAGTTAACTGCCCAGAATCACAGGATGGTGAGTGTCCCTGCAGAGACTCGAACCCGGTTCCCCAGTTTCAAGGCAACCCATAGCCGTTAGGCCACATCTTCTCCCCTAATTAGTGCTTTTAGACAATGTATTTGGCTGAAACTGCTGGCATTCATTCCAGGTGCACTTCATATTTTCTAGCTGCAAACGCAGTAGGGGGCAGTACCTTTCCTGACCTTGACAGAGGCGACAACATCCTATTTAAATTAGGCAAAGGGAGGTGGGAAATGTGTGAGACAATAGTCAACACTAGATGGAAAGAATTTTTCGATCACTGGCTAGTTCACAGGATAAGACTGTCACCTCACCGCCACCATCTCAGAACATTCCTAGGTGAGGGAAGAAAACATATCTAAAGAAGAAGAGGCTGTCTGAGTGCTGGAGGAGAAGACATAAGGATATCTGACTACTGCTGGCACCAAGGGACTGCTGTGGTCTCCCATGGTGAAGTGGATTACCGTAGCTTTCTATACTCCAGGGCCACAAAAGACAGAAGGAATACTGAGGACTGAATCCTGCAAGAGCTGTGACTGGAGAGAAGCCTATTGTAGTGTTGGCTTTCTAGTTGTTTTACCTATGTCATCAAATGGAATGTTACCACAAAGGATGTCTGATTGGAATGTTATGTTCTGATGCTAGAGTCAGTTGGGAGCTGAGGATTGAGCTGACTGGTTACAGCTCCTGGTGGGGATTTACCTTGGAATTACTCTTACTATCTTGAACTACCACCTCATGTCAACTTAATTAATAAATACATCTTTCTACAAGAACCTACGTGACCTGATCTTCATTTAACATCACTACACCTACCCTGAGGACATGAGGGCTGTAGGAATGACGAAGAGGAACTTTGTCAACAGTTAGAGAAAAGTGCCACTTAGTATTGTTTTCTATATTTGGGGGAGAGAGATAAGGTACAGAGACTTCCCTAGGGAGGGTTTACCTTCAACAGGCATGAAAACCAGGTTTGTCCCGCACTGAGCTTTTTGCTGCAATGGAAACTGGTTTAGTGGGACCCCGTTGTAAAGGTATCCAGCCTTGTGGAGCCATGCACAGCTAGATATTCCAGCCTTTCCAACTAGTGACTTATGAGAACCAAAACACGGACTAAGTTCAAAGGTAAAACCAGACTGCATGGAGGTGGCAAATTTGTCTCACACTTGTGGAACCTTGTCATCTATGAAATCTACTGTTGTCCTGTTCTATGCATTGGGCACCAAAGGCAATGGTTTTAGCAACAGCTCAATGACAAAGTATCTGATTGAGAAACCCTTGCCAGCTTAAGCTTTAGACCTTACCCTGCTGGAAGACTTTAAGCTTCCACAAAATAGACCCAGAATTACCCCTTATTTGGACCAGTGCAGTGTCAAAAAAGTGATGATTTGAGACTGACTTTCCAGTGCAAACTTTTTTGTGCTCTAAAGTAGCCCTAAATTAACACAAAGTAGCACTTTTCTCCAATGGCCCTTCCCATTGGTGCTACATAGGTGTTCCCTTTGTGACTTCTAAGTAAATTTGCCTATTTGACTGGTATTGTTTGCTTGGCTTCCTGACCCTTGCTCCATTGTAATCAATGAGAAATGACTTCTACGTGCCAACTGGAAAATTGACAGCGGTGCTTCACTTTTCTAGGCACTTTTTTGTCTTAAAACGTTAAAAAACCATAATTTTTCAATACTTTTCTAGTTTTGGAGATTTGCTTGTGTTATTATCTTTACTGTAAAAGCCTTCCTATTGTTTGAACTTAAAATGTATTGCTCTCGGAAATTGCGTGCTGCATGGGCCACGGCACCCAGGCATTACGTAGAGTTTCACTAAGGCCTGTTTGAGTCTAAACCAAGGTCTGTTTATTAAGTTAGTAAGGGTGCCCTCATCCCAAATTAACAACCCGCTTTCTAACAAACACATACTCAATAGCATCATTGACAAAATAGCAAGAGTGATAGAGTCAACACACAGGAAAAATATAACCAAAACTGGTGAAGCAAATAGAAGCCATGCCAGGCATCCGGGGTGACCCTGAATTGTGACAGAGAAGGAACAGCATTCGAATTCTTGGATTACAAGAAATGATGTATGCTGCCCACCTGAAATTGATATTCCTGAAAGACAAGATAAAGCCAAACAACTTCAGATCAAAGGCTCCTCTGAAATGGACAAATCACATACACCAAGACGAAACCAAGTCATCTTTCTGTTGTTCACAATGAAGAAGAGAACTAATGTTTCAGCTGACAAGATAATCAATTAAATTAGCAATAAAGTCAAGGAAACAAGGTGTACGAAGTTCAGGCCTTCAGAAAATGGGCAAAATAAGAAGCTTTGCACAAGTCAAGGGAAATGGCAAGAAAGAAATGTCAGTCAATAAATTTCAGAATGAGTGTCCTGCCCAAGGAGATGGGTTTTATTAGGAGAAACCCCAGTAGAGGTGGCGAGAATTACAGCATTGGAGCACCCCGCAGTGAAGTGGAGCTGAGAAGATAGCATTGGTAGGGGCCATTAATGGGCCAATTTCAGACTTTTTAGGGGAAAAGAGCAGGATGAGGGTCAACTTGAGCTCCTTCTGTGATCAGAGAGATCTTCTTCTAGGTAAGTTTTAGGATTCAAGAACAGGTTTCAACCATGATCCCCATATAATGTATCGCCCGAGAGGGTGTACAAAAGGATTTCCCATAAATTATGAGAAAGTCTAAGTGGTGAAGAAGAAAAAATTATGAAGTCCAATTAGTGTGTCAAGGAAAGAGCAGAAGAACGTCATCCAGATAATGGTTAGACATATACCAACAGACAGCTGGTGAACCAACATCAGTCATAAAAGTTTAGCGAAGCACCAAGGGGCAAAGCACAAGCCGCTGAAACTTTATAAAGATTTCAAGGTCTCTGAAAACAAGAATGGAAAACTACATGGCCTTTATGTCCAACTTAACAATCCTGTTGCTTAGGAAAATAATGCCCCTTAATACATGTATGCCATTCATCTTGAAGTGACGATAGAAACCACAGTGACCCTTTTCTTTTTTTCTTACCAAATAACTGGATCGTACAAAAAACTCTATTGTAGGAAGCTTAAATCTAACACCATATTGACGTATCTCAGTGGACTGCACTGTAGGGAAAATTTGCAAAGAAGTGAAGCAATGCAGTACAGCAATCACATTTTCTGCGCTTTGTTGGCGAAAGAGAGAGAGCAGAGCAGAGGTATATCTACTCTCCCGCTGTGCTGGCACACTTTGGCTGGCTGGTGCAATGCACACAAATTCTTGCACTCTAGTGCAAGGATGAATGTGTGATGTCTAGCATAGGTTTTGTATTAGAAGGGAACCATTCTAGTAGAAGATACTTTTCTTAGACATAGTTTAATTTATATGTGTACTGTACAATACAGGACACAGGCAAAGATACACAAGTTTGGAGAAAGAAAACTTTTCTCTAACGTTGAGCCTGCCACTAGGTGGTGCAATTATTTTACGTAAATCCCAGCATACTAAAATTAGTAAATAGGAATTTGCACCAAAACTCATGGGTGGTACATGGGGACACCCATCGTATGCTCCCTTGATGAAAAGTAGCGCAATGTAAAGAAGAGCACTACTTTACATTTCTTTAGAGTTACTTTCCAGCGCAAAACAAGTTTTGCACTGAAAATTAAATCCCAGTTCTATACCTTGTGCCAAATTGTTTAACTTTTCGAGATACCAACCCTGCGCAGTGTTAGAAAATCTGGGCCATAGTGTTACCCACCTAGACACATGAAGCAAGTGCATCTTCATCACAGACGTATTAGAGAAGATGTGGAATAAAGGGTCATGCATTCATACGTTGATGAGCTGAAATGTAAAGAATATTTGGTTCATAACAATGCTGCATATGAAGATGAGCTGAAAGGTTCGATTGTCTCTTCCGCACTTTCAAGCACAGATTAAAAAGAAAACAGCAAAGCAGAGACTGCCAGCTTTGTTATAAAGAATGATCGTTAGGATGCAGATGTAAACATGTTTAAAAAGTGGAAGCAATTATAGACATGAAAACTTTGTAACAGACAAAAAACATCCTTCAATTTTGAGTCATTTACCCACCCAAAGCCAGAGGAATGTGTTTCAAAGGTTTGGGACCTGATGTATCAATGTTCCTTTTTGCGATTTCTTATTTGCGATCTTTTGCGTTTCGCAAATACGGAATCGCAAAAGGCGATGCATGTACTTTTTTGTGATTATTCTGCGATTCCTTAAAAATCGCAGAATATATTGGGATTATTTTGCGATTTCTTATTTAGCTAATTTTGCAAATTAAGAAATAGCAAAAAAACGTGAATCTGCTAATAATGGAAACAAGTTATGAAATCACAGTGAGGAACTCTTGCTGATTAGCTGCACGTGCTTGCCTGAGCCAAACCCAGTGATAGTTGGACGCTTGTTTGGCAGCTGTGAAGACCTGTTTTGCTGCAGCATGGAGGCAGAACATTCTCAAGAAAAAAGGAAAAGAAAGCAGACATTTTCAGACAAAGAACAGGAAACCCTTATTGAATTGATGGCTAGCAACCATGAGTTGCTTTTTGGAAACGCAGCCCTTAAAGTTCCTGAGGCTAGGAAAAGAAAAATCTGGTTGGAAATCCAGGAGAAAGTGAATTCTGTGGGAGTTGTGCCCCGTACCATTGATGAATTAAAGAAAAGGTGGTATGATATGCGCCTCCGGTCAAAAGAAAGGCTTGCTGCCAGGCTAAAGGACTCAAATAAGACAGGCAGGGGAATATCCAAAGTGGAGCAGCCCACTCCTCATGAGGAACTTGTGGAGGCAACTATCTTGCCAGAGAGTGTCAGTGGTGTGGCGCAGATCGACAGCTCTGAGTTTGGACAAGAAGCAGAAGGTAAGATGAATTAATTTGTATTAGTGTAGCTGTGGGTCATACATGTTGTAAGTTGGAGTGCTTGTGCACAGTGTAATTCCAAACTAGAGAGGAACCCTGACTCTCAGTCTTTGGGGGTAAATTTCAGCAGTATTTTTGTCACTTAAGTTTGGTTTACATGCCTACTTTAACTGGTAAAAAAGTTAACAATTAATAGTATTGACTTGAGAGGCACACACGAGACAGTTTTCATTTCTTGAAAAATGTAAACTTTATTGAAATGAAAAAGTACCACACACCACTGTAAAGTAGAGAAAGAGGCTGTTGTATCTCATAAGGTTTATTTGAGATAAATGATAAAACAGGTGGAGCCAGGAAGCACAACTGACAGCAGCAGAGGAAGGCTTCAACTGACCCTTCATAGAACAAGAATGCAAGAACAGTAATTGACATTCTACATGGTGGCACGCTCTAACGCGAGCCTTAAAGCAATATGCAAATAATAAAAGAAAGCACAACATAACACATCCCCCTCCGTCACAATAATGGGCAAAAGGGACAGCGGAGGAAAGACAAGGGAACAAGGGAAGGAAGGAAGGGACAAGGAGGGAATAATAAATTACTTCACATAATCCTTAAGCCAACAAGGCAACACTCGTGTCCTATTAGAAACCTTAACTGTAGGTGGTGTGGGTGCTGAAACAGCATCATTATTAACAGCAGGAGAAGTTACAATTGGAAGGGAAGGTACGTTGTCATGTACATGACCAGTATCAACTGAGTTGGGTTCCTGTTCAATACTGTCAGGTTTACGTGAGGATTTATTGGTCTGACAATCATGAGAAACAGGAGAATCGGTTACCCCATCCCCCTCCCTTAATTGAGGCAGAGATCCATTAGGCGCAAGTTGAGACTGCAAACTGATGCCTTGGAAGTAATCCTCAACCCAATCAAAATCAGTTAGTTTGTCTCTTACAATCTCATCTGCACCATGGTTTTGACAAATATCCAAAGCCACATCCTTCAGGTTCCAAACCTTCCCGTCACTTAACTTGACTGAGTTTCTAAGAACTTCCAGAACCTGTTTAGGCGAATCAAATTTGTTCTCCCCCTTCGAAACCCTGTACGGTTTCTTAATCCTGACCCAATCACCACTTTTTATAAGGATATTTTTCACGCCATGGCGCTGATCATAGTAGGCTTTACTCTTGTCATGCACCAATTCCAAACTTTTCTTGACCTCAATAGGTGACCACTGCTGGACGTTATCTTTGAATACCCAACCAGGGTTGAATTTACACCTAGGTAATCTACCACGCATCATCACAAAAGGGGAAACTCCTGTGCAGTTATTTAAAGTCACCTTGTAAGACCATACAGCTTTTTGTATTTCCAGTTTCCAATCTAAACCTTTGTAATTTGCAGCTTGCAAAATCCCCTTAATAACTCTATTGAAACGCTCAACAGTTCCATTCCCACTGGGATTGTACAAAGAGGTTGTTTTGTGTGTGATACCACATTTTGCAAAATAGTTTTGGGCAACTTTGGACAAGAACTGTACACCATTGTCCGTTAGGATGTTAACAGGTAGACCTTCCACAATAAAGATTTTATCCAAAAACTTTAACACGGTCTGAGTATCCACACTGTCCACAAACTTAACTACGGGCCACTTGGTAAACAGATCAATGGCAACAAGCCCGTATTCCTTTGGGTCACCTACAGGGCCAAAAATATCTACTGCGATGGTTTCCCAAGGCATGTTAGGAATGAGTCCCTCACTCATAGCTGGTCTAAGAGTCCTCAAAGACTTGTCTGCAGAATTGCAAACAGAGCAACCTCTGACAAAGGTTTCCACTTCACTGTCAACTTTGGGCCACCAAAACAAATTTTTAACAGCTAGCTTAGTCCTTACAATACCGAAATGTCCCTCGTGACATAACTCTAAGACTTTTTTCCTCAGCCCAGAGGGTGGAACAATCCTGTCCCCCCTCATTAGAACCTCTTTTTCAAATGATAATTCAGAACGTACCTCCCAAAATGGCTTCACAGTGCCCGACAAAAATCTCTCTTTCGGCCAGCCGTGACAAATAAACTTTGAAACTTCCACTAAATCCTTGTCAGCATTGTGTTCTCTTAACCAATCCTCCCTGCTAATGGCTGGAAAACCCGAATCATGAATGAATGCTATACTAATGTTTCCCCAAGGATCATCAACGCATTCTTCCAGAGGAGAAGGGAGTCTAGACAAACAATCAGCGACAACATTGTCTTTACCAGGTACATATGTGATCACGTAAATGTATTCCTTCATCCGCATAGAGATCCTTGCCAACCTGGCCGAAGCAGTAGCTGTGCCATCAGTGGATAAAATGTGGACCAACGGTTTGTGATCAGTCCTAATGTGAACCATTTTCCCCCAAACAAATGCACGAAAATGTTCTAAGGCCCAAGCGCAAGCCAAGGCTTCCCTTTCTATAATCGGGTATCTGCTTTCAGCAGGTGACAGAGCCCTGGATGCAAAAAAATTATTCTGTCTTTACCCTTCTCATCAACCTGTGATAAGACTGCGCCTAAACCCTTGTCACTTGCGTCCGTTGTCAGATAACAATCTAGATTAGGGTCAAAGCTAGACAAGGCGCTCACCTTTTGCAAATCCCGCTTGATTTCCACAAACTCATTCTCACACTCTTTAGACCATTCAAATTTTACATTTTTCTTCAATAGGGATCTGATGTTGTATACCTTTGAAGCAAAGCCTTTGATGAACTTAGCACAATACTCAGCCATACCCAAAAAGGATTTGATTCCTTCTTTGGAATCAGGTGCAGGTGAGTTGACAATACATTCTATTAGTGAAGTTTTTGGTCTGACACCCTCCTCACTAATTATATGACCCAGATATGAGACATTTCTTTCTCCAAATTTGCACTTAGACAGTTCAACAGTCAAACCAGCAGAACTAAGTGTGGTAAAAACTTCCCACAACTTGGTGTCATGATCCTCTTTATCGTTGCCAGCAATTAGAACATCATCCTGAAAGAAACTAATGCCATCCATGTTACCAAACAATCTGTGCATTAGGCGTTGGAAAACAGCCGCGGCTGATGCAAGGCCGAATGGCATCCTTATAAATTAGAAACAGCCAAATGGTGTGATGAAGGCTGTTAGATGCCGAGACTCAGGATCTAAAACTACCTGGTGGTATGCAGCGGAAAGGTCCACTGTGGAAAACCAAGTCGCTCCCCTTAAGGAAGAAACCATTTCGTTAATTTTGGGCAAGGGAAAACGTTCAATTACAATATTTTGATTAAGATGGCGTAAATCAATACACAAACGGATTTTTCCGTTGGGTTTCCTCGCTACGACTATTGGACTAATCCACTCCGAAGAGTCTACCTCCTCGATGACACCTTTGGCTAAAAGACCCTGAATTTCCTTCTTGACTTCATCTCTTATCAAAAGGGGAATAGGCCTAACCTTATGCACTTTAGGCTGTGCATTGCGTTTGAGCATAATTCTATGCTCAAAGCCCCTAAGCTTGCCTAGCTGACCACTTACTACGTTGGTGAATTTATGCTTTAAAATATCTTCCAATTTGCTGCCCTCATCTACGACTAGTACCTTCTCTTTGCTATTCGGATCTAAGATGATATGGAGACTTTTCTGGTCATACCACCCCAGAACAGAAGGTCCTTTTCTTGCAATGTATAATTTGCCTCTGGCCATTCTGCCTTTAAATATAAAGGTAAGCCATCTGAACCCTAAAAGTTCAATTTTACCACCAGTATAACTTACTGGACTAACATCTGAGGCATTTAATTTATCCCCTATTTTCTGTGTAAAATTCTTTTTCCATATCTCCTCGTTGACAATCGTATATGGAGACCCCGAGTCTGCATATACCTTAACTTTAACACCGCCAAACGAGACTTCACAGATAGGTTTTCCCACCATTGCTTCATCAGTAAGGTTTAACATATAATTGCCTTCCTCAGTAATGTTCAACATGTAATTCCCTCTTATATTCTTTACACAACCACTTTCCTCATCACTACTTCCATCAACACACTCATCCTCATTCCAAATACATTTGACATTAGTACGCCTACGGCACATTTTGCTGAAATGGCCAATGAGACCACAAATACCACACTTTTTTCGTAAAGCAGGGCATGACTTGTAGTAAGCCATATGCTCTTTGCTACCACAGCGGTAACACTTTTTGTCTTCCAACTTGTTATCCATTCCTTGGTTCTTGTAAGGTTGACTAAACCCTTTGTTATAAGATTGTTTGTTCTGATATTTTGGTGTCCCTTGGATTTTGAAGACAGCCGATGACGCCTTGTCAGAATCTTTAACAGTATCTTTAATCACAGTAGCACATCTTCCCGACATCTCTGATTTCCTCATTATTGCGAGTACATCGTCGAGAGGTGCATCGCCATTAACCCAAAGGCGATCTTGAATAGGAGAATTATCATTGTGCATCACAAGCTGATCTCGAATAAGTTCGTCGTGTAAATCACCAAATTTGCAATCAATAGCCAGTTTTTTAAGGTCATCAACCCATTCGTCTACTAATTCATCCTTTTTTTGTTTTCTTTGGAAGAATTTGTGTCTCACAACACCTATACACACTTTAGGTGCGAAATATCTATCCATATCAGCAATGGCATTATCAAATTCACTTGAATCAGCGTCAGCTAATTTTTGCATACGTGAATATGTTTTTAATCCTTTAGGACCCAGTGAATGTAGAAGTATTCTTTTCTTTTGCTCTGGTTTCATTTTAGCATTTTCATCAATAGCACAGATGTAATTATTAAAATACTCCTTCCACTCCACCCACTTCATGTCTGGTTGTGATCCAGTAGCCCAAAAGGGTTGTGGGGGGCTAATGACAAAGCTTTGTTGAGCCATTACTGTTTCAGAAATATCTTCACTGTGGAGTTGATCCCCAGAATTCATATATATGTATATAAACAATGCAAGGATTTTGTGCAGTAATCCCGTTTAAAACACAACACTTGGTTGATTAACAATTAGCAAGTGCCCCGACAGTCTCACCTGTTTATCTTTATCCTCCTTGGTAGACAGAAACATTATTCAATGGTGTGAGCCAAATGATGGATTAGCGCTGGTTCAATAAAGTTCGTTTTTTTTTTTTAAACTGCCTCGGTGACTGAGCCTCGGTAATTGAATCTTCCGAGATTCCATCGACCAACCCAAAATGGCCGCTACGCAGGGTCACGCAACGTGACCTAGCGCGATTATGTCATCACGCGATTAACCCAGGCGCGCGTGATTGACGTAAGGCATTCCGTGGTCGCGCGTCGTCAGATGGTGTTTGGAACCCGGCTCCCGATTGAAAGATGCCGGCATGCGCGACCAACCGGAGCCTGCAAGTCAGTAAGTCTCCTTATAGTAAAGAAAAATATACGAACCAGCTTTTGAATCCGTTGAATGTAAATGGCTCAGGTGATAGTAGATATAAAAATAAATTTCTTTGCAAAGCGATTCTCTTTTTTCCTTGTAGACGATGAAAAAGAGAAAAAAAAATAATCCGAGGTTTTAGGTTGCAGGGTGTCGATCCCGATCGTCGCCAATTGTAAAGTAGAGAAAGAGGCTGTTGTATCTCATAAGGTTTATTTGAGACAAATGATAAAACAGGTGGAGCCAGGAAGCACAACTGACAGCAGCAGAGGAAGGCTTCAACTGACCCTTCATAGAACAAGAATGCAAGAACAGTAATTGACATTCTACATGGTGGCACGCTCTAACGCGAGCCTTAAAGCAATATGCAAATAATAAAAGAAAGCACAACATAACAACCACCAACTCATATGTCTCAATCTACATCTACAGCACATGCAGATCAATCCCAGGAGGATAATGAAGTTAATGAGGCAGAGATCCCAATTGTTTCACCAGCAGAAGACAGTGTATCTAAGGAAGTTGAATCCATTGTCAGGGGAAGAAGGTGACGTGTGGCCCCTCTGCCTCCATTTGAGGAAGATGATGTTGAGCCTGAAGGTTCTAGAGATAGTACACAGAAGGAACACGTTAGACCATCACATACTGGGCAAACAGAGGCACAGAGAAGAAGAGCATACAGATTGGAAAATTCTAGGGGCAGCAGGGATGGAGCTGTTGAAAATCCAACTGTGTTTTCTGGGTTAGAGCAAGACATGTTAAGCGTGCAGCGCCAGCAGCAAAGGGCCCTACGGTCCATCAACAACCAGCTACTGAAAATGAATAAAAACAATGCAGGAATGGGTGTAGGAATGAGGGTAATAGCTGCATCTGTTGATAGACTTGCTTTGGCCATAGAGCGCTCTGAGGATGCACGAAACAGGGCTGGACGTCGTATGCGTGCAAGGATGCTTGTCTACCCTAAGGCCATTAACAGGCAGTGTGCTGTCACTACAAATTTCACAAGGAGAAGTGTAACAATGCAGCGCATGATCTCTGACTGCACATGAAATGTTGCAAAAGGACTGGACAAAGTTGCAATTGCAGTTGAATTACAGCAAACTGCAAATGCAGGAGCAAGGCCTCTTTTGGAAACTGCTACAGATACTGATGATTTAACAAGTAGGAGTAGCAATAATCCAACTCCTACTTCAGACAGTAGTCAACGCAGAAGTGAAAGACATGCAGCCCAAACTAATGCTAGCACGAGCAGGGAATCTGCTCAGCACTCTAACCGCAGGCAGAGCAGAAAGTAATGCTTTGTGTCATATATGAATGAAAAAGTATACTTCACTGTTGCTTACTTTATGTTGAATGAGTGAAAAGACCGGTGCAGTAAAAGGTCTGAAATCACATTTGCAGTTTGACTTTGGTTACAATGATTAAAGGAATAATGCTTCAAACAGCATTTAACTTTTTGTTTTTCAACTCATACCTAAAAGTAATTCCATGTGATGTCATTACGTCTTTGCCTTCTTGCTGCTGCTCCAACTCCAGTAGCAACTCTTTCTGGGGGGTGGGGGGGGGGTATTTCTTCTTCATCTGATGTATCTGAATCACTCATTTCCAAAATAGTTCCTATTCTCATTGCCATGTTATGTAACATGGCACAGCAGGTCACAATTTTATAGCACATTGCAGGATTATATTGTAATGCACCTCCACTCTGGTGAATCCTACGAAACCGGCTTTTTAAAATTCCAAAAGTCCTTTCTATTACCCCACGTGTTGAACGGTGTGCTTTATTGTATCTTCTTTCATGTACATTTGCTGGATTAAGGTATGGGGTCATGATGAAATCACGAACAGCATAGGCACTATCACCTGCATGATGAGAATTAATAAAGGCCTGCTTAGGACATGGGAGTAGTGAATTGATAGCAAAAAAACATTGTATTTGAAACATATTTACCTAGTAGGAAACCGTCACCAAACTCGCCAGCACTCAACCATCTGTGAAATCCAATGTGCCTAAAAATATATGAGTCGTGAGCTCCCTGGGTACTGAGCCACTATGTCAGTGATTGTATACTTAGCATTGCACACCATTTGTATGTTGATGGAATGGTAGCGTTTTCTATTTCTTTACACATATTCTGTGGCAGCAGGTGGAATGATGGAAACATGGGTACCATCTATGCATCCAATAACATGTGGAAAATGTGCAATTTGATTGAACTCCAATTTTGTATCTTGAATGTCTTGCTGATTGCTTGAGAGGTAGATATGATGTTGCAACCTACTCATCATTGCATCCCAAAAAAACTTTTAAAAGTGTGAAAGGGCACTCTGAGAGACACCTCCAACCTCAGCAATGACCCTTTGAAAAGAACCAGAGGCCAAAAGGTGCAGGGAGCACAATATCTGCACATGTGTTGAAATTGATTGTGTCCTGGCTGTTGCATGTTCCAAATATGTCTTCAATTCATCAATTAGGTCCAAAATGGTGTGTGGATGCAGTCTGTATTTCTCATAAATTTCCTCTTCAGTTTTCTGAAACAGTGTAATACGCAGTATTAAGATTCTCTCCTGCCTCTGTCTCCTCTGTGCAAGGGCTTGAATGCGGAGCCTCCTGCCGATCAGGTACAGTCCAGCCATTGTGACAGTTGAAACAGCATTGTGGAGTTCTTTATATACTTTGAACTTGGTTACCACCTGACTGTTGTTAGTGTTAATTGCGATTTCTTAAATTGCGATTTTCGTGTTTTCGCAATTAGCAAATTTTTTATACATCTAATTACGATTTCTTATTTTGCGATTTCTAGATTTGCGATTATCACAAAATAAGAAGCACGCAAAACTAGGAATCGCAAAAATGTTTGCAGAAACACAAAAATCGCAAATAAGTAATCACAGAAATAGCGATTACTTATTTTGCGATGCGAAAAATTACATACATCACAAATTTCTATTTTTTTGTCACAAACGCTGCATTTTTGCGATTCGCAGCGGTTGCGACAAAAAAATAGCTTGATACATCTGCCCCTTGGACTCATTTTGTTATGCTAGTTTTGGCACACCATGTCAACTATTCTTTGTAAGCCTCCATAAATGATTTCTTAATTGTTAAGGGGCCGTATTATGAATATGGAGCACTTTACTTTAGGTGCGCCGGGTGCAAACAGGGACACTGTGCTGTATTACAAAGAATGCACTGCCCCCAGGGCAGCCACAAACTCCCACACCCCCAGGGCAACACCTTCGAGTAAAATATTGAGCACCTGTTTAAAGTTGCTCCTTGTTATAAGAGGGGATAGAGATACCCTTGCAGGAAGGTGCAGTGAGGTATTTTACCCACCTGCAGGAAGATATCTGTGGGGATCCCTTTTCTCTCCTCCAAAGGTCTGCCTTTAGGAGGCGCACTGAAAGGCTTCTTTCCCACTGTGATGAAGTTACAGCACAGAATGCACGGAGGTCTCTTACTTTTGGCAGGATGGATGGCAACATTCTTAGGTTTTGAGACCAATTAATGGGCATTGTTTCAGGCCAGGCTTCTCCTAAAAATCTCGTCCTATTCTCTGTTCGTACATATGAACTCCCTTTCATCCCGTGACACATGGTCAATTCATTAGATGATGTTGTGTTAGCCCTTTAGTCTGTCTACCACTCAATAGTAGATATTGGTATAATCAGCATACATGTAGACATCTACCTCTTAGGGACTCCTTACCATGGAAGAATCACTGGCCCCTTCGGAATCATGAGATCCATAGTAAATTCGTAGATCTTGTATCTTTCAGGCAGAGACCCCAACTGCGTTTAGTTAAAAGCAGTAGGGGTCTCTTGGTGAAACACTGGGGAAAATGAGGAATTATCAGAGGGATAGGAACCAGAATGACCAGTTCCCTAGAGATTGCTCATTTACAAGGGGGCCCTCAGTGTTCACCTCATAATCCACAGTAACTCAAACACGCCTGCAGCTCATGCCCCACTATTAATAACTCAGAGGTGAGAATTTGCATGGGAATTCCTACAGGGCTCGCGTACTAAGACCACTTGTGGCCGGGATGGATGAGATAGATGGCGCACTGCATGAAACTGTCCTAGATGAGAACTCTGTTCACCTAATACAAATTTCCTGGCTACAGGTAGAAAGAAAAATGTGTAATTACTATAGGATGAGTTTGCACACACCGCCGCATTATATCAGCGGTGGTAACATTTATTATATATGGCCGAAAGTTTAATGAGAATTAGTGGTATTTTTTTTGTTTGCCTAGGGAGAGGAGGAACTCTTCTATTTGAAAGAGCACATCTAGCGCAGCTCCAAGACCCAAACTGTCGTTGCTTCAGTTCCACTTTTACTCAAACTTGTCTTACTAGACACCTATCCATGATACGACTGGGGTAGGGTGAATTGGAGATTGTGAGTTCATCACAGGCTCTGATTGGAGCAATGATAACAATTTTAAGGGAGCCAATGACGACTCTTTTAAAAAGGTGGACATTTATTGTTGTAGTGATGTTCACCAAGTTAAGGAATTGTGTCATATGGGAGGCCGTAAAAGGATCTACAGGGAAGATAGGCAGTTTTATTTTGACGGCCAGTCTCCTCACCTCCTCTTTAATTAAGGGCTTGAATGTTATAAAGGCAGATTGTAGTGGGTGGGTTATAGTAAAGCTTCTGAGTTGTGGGAGATAGCTTCACAGATTTAAGTTATTTTTTACTCCAAGACCTCAAGTAGGTCTCTGCAGTATTATTGTCATGCACAGAAGATGTGCTTTATGGAGTTTGTGTTAGATAGTTTCTGCTATACGGTGAAGAGCTCCATTGTTTGGTTGAGGGAATTGCTGTTGCATTTCACAAGGTAGGCTTTTTTGTCTCTCTTGACGCTGTAGTTGTAGACTTGTTTCCTGCAGCAGATCTTGTCATCTTTGACCAACAACATACATTGTTCACGTTCCAGGAAGAGAATGGTATGTTTTGGTTCAATTGACTCCTCTCTGTAGTATTTTGTGTGGATCTCATGCTAATATTTAGACTGCTTGCTCTGGTGGGACCAAAATATCAGTAAAGGTTATATAATATACTAAATACTTTCAAGCACATTTACAACATTCAGAGGGTTTAATGTGACTGCTCTCTTGAAGGTATCAGTTGAAACAGGTGTGGATCTCTCGTGCCACAAGAAATATGCTGATGCATTATGTCCCGATTGGCCTATATACTTGCTTTTGAATGTGCCCTGGTGCCAGACTGGACGCAGAAATGTTGCCATAGCATTCCTGCCAAGGTAGATGTTGTTAGCTGCCTCTCAACATCAGATGTAGTACAGATGCAACATCACTGGAGCTATATAGAGTCAACCTGGCACCTCTACATCAGTTCCCTTGTTTCCATATCCTTCAACGCAGATCCGGGGTTACTTTCCGTGAAATATTTTTTAGAAGAAATTCTTTTATTCAGTTTTTTTATGATTGTTCCACTCTTCCTGTCCTGTATGAACAGATTTTTATTTTTAACATACACAAGGTTTCTTTTGCTGCCTGGGGCATAAGCATGACTCCACGATGTGTGACAAGTGTGGCCTTATGCACACTAGGTCAAGCCTGCTGCTGACGAGTGCAGGCCCTCATCAGCAGCAGGCTGGACTACAGAAACGCCTTCTACGCAGGAGCCTCAGCCAAACTTCTGAAACGCCTCTGCACGCCTGATCCTCGACATCCCTCACCACAGCCACATCACACCCCACCTGAGAGTCCTGCAATGGCTTCCCATCAATTAGAGGATCACCTTCAAGCTCCTCACCCACGCACACAAGGCTCTTCACACCACCGGACGAGCATACCTCAACAGACGACTCACCTTCTACACCCCGAACCGCCAGCTCCGCTGCGCCAACCTCGCCCTCACCACCGTCCCCTGCATCCAAAGAGTAACCACTGGCGACAGATCGTTCTCCCACCTCGCCAACAAGATCTGGAACACCCTCCCCATCCTCCTTTGGCAGACCCAGGACCTACTAACCTTCAGGAGGCTACTCAAGACCTGGCTATTCGAGCAGTAGCAGCACCCCTCCCCCCCTCGAGCACCGTTAGACCCTCTCAGGTGAGTAGTATGCTCTACAAATGCTCTGAATGATTGATTGATTGATAAAGGAGCGGGAGGCTAAACTGTTCATTGGTGCACACATGATGACCACAGGGTTTGATAGTGATCTTGTTTAGCACCTAGACCGAAGTCACAAATTTCCCCATCCTCAAAGTTATCCAAGGAGAAAAAACAGGAAGCGTTAGAAGAGGTGCGATCGGATAACTCCTCATCCAGATATCATTCTCTCTCAAGAAGTAGGTCTCCCCGACACTATGAGTGGAGTCCTCCTTCGAGCCGTGGCTGATGGACAACACTCCAGTCTCTAGCCCCATGCCCAGCACCATGCTCAGCACCATTCCTGGTACAGGCACTGACACCAGTCCCCGTCTGAATGACAGCACCCCCTGCGATATACCTTACATTTCTGGTGCCGATCCTGTGCAGTTTCTGCAGGTCATGATAGCACTGTGTAGGAATTCAGCAATTCCTTCTGGTACCTCTGCAGGTCCCATAGCTCCATTTGGGCCTTGGATTGGGATACTGCTGGTGGTCCATGCTTGTCGACCCTAGAATCCCACCACAGGGTTCACCATTGGTGCCAGCTGGTGGTGCACCGATGTCCAGGACCTTTCATCAGTGCTAATACTGGCATCTTTACCGACTCTGGTCTCTCCTCAAGGGACATAGGCCATTTTAATGCAATCCTGAAGGGGGGCGCAACTGCAGGTCGATGTGGGCTTTTACATCAATCTGCCCAAGTTGTACCTGGAGCTATATCAATGTCTCCTGTTCATATGGGCAGTACTGGCATTGTGGGCTTTCTCTCCTCCCGAGATGGTACAGGGCATTCAGGATATGATTGCAATGTTTCAAGAGGGAGCTTGAGTTCCAGTCTTGATCATTCTTTGCCTGCTAGGTTTGCTGATGTCTTCCTGGTCACTAATGCAAGCTAGGATGCAAGGGCTCTTCAGTGGTGTGTCTGTCCGAATTGTTTCCAGCATGAGGGCTATCTAAAAATAATTTCCCTGGACACCATGTTGGATCTTTTCTGGTGGTTCTGGTGGTCAGTATGGGAAAACATGGCACAAGTCACTTTGCCCACCCCTAACAGTGGCCAAACTAGCAATGGATGCCTCCACCGTTGGTTGGGGTGCACATCTGGAGAAACTTAAGATCAGCGGCCTCTGGTATATGGTCAATGTTAGGCCAGGCAGTCTTGATGTGGGTTTCCCTGCATTTTTTGCTTTTGCCTCCTGGTGTTTTACCGTGTGATGGATTTCATTTTGCTAGTCTACATGCTTTGGGCACTTTGCCACTGCTGTTCAGTGCCAAAGTGCAAGTGCTCCCTTTGCCAATTGTTGTTATTGATTGGTCTTTCAATGATTGGTTTAGTTGGTTTACTGTTAAGTCCTTAGTACAGTGGACTCTGTGTGCCCAGGGCCTGTAAAACAAATGCTGCTAGAACGCTTGCAGCACTGATTGTGCCAACTACACAAGCAGCCTTGCAATAAGGTCTCAGGCCTGCCATTGCGGTGCCTGTGTGCAGTCTAGTACTGTTATGTTGACCTGGCAAGTGCACCCACTTGCCATGCCCTAACCTTCCCTTTTCTTACATGTAAGTCAACCCTAAGGTAGGCCCAAGGTACCCCTGTGGGCAGGGTGCAGTTTATGTAAAAGTTAGGACATGCCCTGATGTGTGTGGCATGTCCAATTTCGTTTTTCTCTATTGTAAGGCTATCTGTCTAATAGGATAGAATGGGGAATTTGCTTATAACAACTTATGAGTATTACTGCGCATAGGAACAAGATAGGAAAACAAAGTTTGACATGCCTGAACTCAGAATGTTAAGATACATCTTTTAGTGGGCGTGATTTTTACATTCTGGGTCTGAAAATACCACTATTAGAAAGTAGGTATTTTCTTGCACAACCATCAATTGTGCCTCTGCTAGGTTGTGTATTGACTGTCTAGCTTTGGAGTACCAGGGGCTGGTTTTGGCTGGGCAAAGACCTTCTCTGCCACAGAGAACAAAGGATTTTGTATTATAAAAAGGGGGGCCCAGACCCCAGATTTTTAGATCACTTCTGGGAATCAAGAGGAATCAAGAGGAACCTTTGCTAAGGAGAAGAGCTGGAGAAACTGAGGAGGAACACTGCCACATTGCTGTTTGCTGTCTGGGGTTGGCCTGCAGTGGCTACTTTCTGCAAAGGAAAGGAGAAGGACTTTGCAGTGTACTGTGTCCCATGCTTGAGGAAATAGAGCTTGCCTCCTGTTCTGAAGTCCCAGGGACACAAAGACTTCCGCCCCATTCCCCCTGAACTCCTTTGCTGGGAGTTCTGACCTGCTGAGAGGTGCCTGCCAGTGTCCTGGACATCTGAAGATTGTTTTAGGACTGGAAACTGTGAGAACTGTGAAAATTGACGCACCGCCTGAATTCTGATGCATTGCAGCGGTGTGAGAAGAACTTTCCAACGCATCGCTGTCACCTAAGAATCGATGCAGCGCCTTCTCATGGCTGAAGTGTCTGCCGTGTGACAAATCCTGTGCACCGATCTCCGACGTCCGAGATCACCGTACCAATTCTGACGCAGGCCCAGTTGGAGAACAACCAACGCATTGAGGGGACGCGGCTGAAATCATCGCAGTGGATCCCTGGTCTTCAGGCATCATACCGGATCATCACGAATTGAAGCGTCAAGCCTGTCGCATCTTTGGGGTATGCAGTAAGAAACCAATGCATCACCTCACCATGCAGTAAGAAACCAAGTCACCCCTCCTCTTCAGTAAGGAACCGACGCATCACCTTGTCCTCATGTACCTTGTGTCTTCATGTTTCGCAACTGCTGCTATGTAAAGTGCTCTGATACCCGACACCGGGTCAAGCTTGCACTATATAAAACTCTGTAAAATAAAATTAATAAAAATCACCTCCCCTGTGTAGCAGTAAGCAACCGATGCATCATCTTCCCCGGAGCAAAGAGGTTATGCATCACCTTCCCTGAGTGTAAGGAACCGACGCATCACCTTCCCTGCGACCCTTTTTGCTTGCATTTTTTCGATGCATCCAAGGTACTTTGTGTAAAAGTGTTGCATCCAATCATATTTTCAGTACTGTATTGTAGATTTTTGTAGTTTTGGTCTTGTTTTGGTTTTGGTTTATATAAAGATGACTTATTTATCTAAACTGGTGCAGTGTCTATTTGTAGTGTTTTCACTGTATTACTGGGATCTATGTTGATACAACGCATGTTATTACAACGCATGCTTTTACAACGCATTTTTTACAACGCAAAAACTTTTACAACGCATGTATTTACAACAAATGTTTTTACAACGCAGGTACCTTTACAACGCATACCATTACAACGTAAGTATTGGTAAGTATATATTAATTTTATAATCGTAAATTAATTAAAAAATATATAATTTAATGTAATTTAATTTAAATTTAATTTTAATTTATTTTTACCCTGTACCCCTGTACCCCCAAAAACTAAAAACTGACCCTGAACCCCAAAAATACCCCTTTACCCAAAAACTAAAAACTGACCCTGAACCCCCAAAATACCCCTTTACCCAAAAACTAAAAACTGACGCTGAACCCCAAAAATACCCCTTTACCCAAAAACTAAAAACTGACCCTGAACCCCAAAAATACCCCATTACCCAAAAACTAAAAACTGACCCTGAACCCCAAAAATACCCCTTTACCCAAAAACTAAAAACTGACCCTGAACCCCAAAAATACCCCTTTACCCAAAAACTAAAAACTGACCCTGAACCCCAAAAATACCCCTTTACCCAAAAACTAAAAACTGACCCTGAATCCTAAAAATACCCCTTTACCCAAAAACTAAAAACTGACCCTGAACCCCAAAAATACCCCTTTACCCAAAAACCCCAAACTGACCCTGAACCCTAAAAATATCCCTTTACCCCAAACATATAACATTTAAAATATAATTATATACTTACCAATACTTACGTTGTAATGGTATGCGTTGTAAAGGTACCTGTGTTGTAAAAACATTTGTTGTAAATACATGCGTTGTAAAAGTTTTTGCGTTGTAAAAGTTGCGTTGTAATGGCATGTTGTTGTAAAAGTTGCATTGTAAGTGATGTTTCCCGTATTACTGTATGTGTTTACAAATGCTTTACTATCAGCTCATGCCAAGCTACCAAGAGGGTGAACAGGGGTATTTTAGAATTGCATCCCCCTTACTACTAGGAAGAAGAGTCCTTACTTGAACAAAGATGCAAACCCTTGCCAACTAGAGACTCCGATTTCTAACAGTCAAGTAAAAATACATTAAACATCAATTTGCTTGAGCTGAGGGCAGTTCGCCTGGCCTTTCAGGATTTCCTGCCCTCTTGTGCAGCCGATGGGTTTGGGTCATGATAGGCAACATGACGGCGATGTATTATGTGAAAAAGCAGGGTGGCTGGGGTCCCACCTTCTCTGCCTGGGAAGCTCTGAAACTGTGGGCCTCAGTGCAAGTGTATGAAATCATTGACAAGGCTCAATTAACAGGAGTGCCGGCCAACAGCCTTAGTCAGCGTCTTCTCACCAATCACAAGTGGCTTCTCTATCCGGAGGTGGTTCGGGATATCTTCGCCCTCTTGCCCTGTAGGGCACTTCCCAGGCGGAACTTTCACCACTCAAAAAAATGCACATTACACTCCAGTTTCCATTGCAGAGAGCCTTGGGGCATGGATTGTGGTTCACATTGAGTTTTTTGATTCACTCCTAATTTCCCCCCATATCTTGTTACTTTGTTTTGGTTGCCATCATTTCTGCTTGGCACATTAGTGAGCTCCAAGCGATGCGTATCCGTTTACCCTTTATCTGTTTCACTGAGACAAACTGGTTCTCAGGACAAAAGCGACTTTCCTACCAAAGGTGGTTACCCTGTTTTATATGATGCAATGTATTATACTTCCCACATTTTATACCCCTCCTAAGGCGAAGAAAAGGTTACATCTGCTGAACCCTTGTAGGGCTGTCAGTTTTGAATAGGACCATGAAGTTCAGGTCATTGCTGGATATGTCAGTAACAAAAAGGGCAAGTCAGTTTAAAAGAAGACTTTGTCATGGTAGATCGTCTTCTGCACTAGGATATGTTATGTTGTTTCTAAAAAGGAATCACCAGAAGGAAACCAGGCTTGTTCCACAAGAACAAAGGCATCTACCTCAGTGCTGGCCAGGGGAATGTCCATAGCAGAGATCAGTTGCATGGCAACATGGGCTTCCCTTCACACATTTGCAAATCATTATTACTTGGATTCAGGGGTGTAAAATGGATGAACATTTCACCCGTTATATACTGCACAACATTGTGGTATGAGAACTCCTTCAGACTCACCACCTGGGAGGAAGTTCTGTTGGGGTATCTATTCAAATGTATGCAGGTAGAAGTGCCCATTAGAAGAAAAACATACTTACCTTCGGGATGATCTTTCTAGTGGATACTCCATCTACCTGCAGATTCCTCACAGATCCCACTCACACACCCTCCATTCTAAAGCACGGTCATAGTCATCTGATGAGTATTACGTCAAAAGATTGAGTAAAAAATATTGCGAGGCACAAATATTTTGATGTCAAGAATATCGTGGGATAGATTATAAAAGACAAGTACATTATGTTTTTATGTATTGGTATTGTTTTGTTAAAGATTACAGGAATCGTTGTTAGCATGAGCTGAAATCCATTTTGCTCTTGGCAGCCATTTTAGTTAGTCATGCGCTTGCCATGTGCTTTCTCCATCTTCCAGAGCCTTGCACATGCTCAGTACTCCTCAAACTGTCTGCTACAGTGTCCTGAGGCTACTGTATTACGCAGTCTTAATATATGCATTGTTTTTATATTACAGCTTCCGTGCCAATTTCTTCTTTGTTGGTTTAAAGGACCAGGTGTATCAGTGAACCCCTTAGAAGGTTTTCATTTCTTCAAATGGCGCCCAAAGGTGGACCTCATCAGGGAAGCGGCTATCCAAGGGAGTGGTCTTGACAGGAGACAGGACTCTACTGAGGGGGACAGGACAGGAATCTACTGAGGAGGTACCCTGCCCACGGAGATTGTTTGTCTTTCCAGACCATTATATTTCTGGTCCCCCTGATCTGATCCTCCAAGTGTTGCCGCTCCCGACTGAGAACTTCTTTGGTGTAAGTATTCTAAAACGACTGTTAGGTCATTCAGAACTTGGCAGTGGTAGGCTGGAGATTTGTGCTTGGCAAGGTCGTCGACATGTGCTTGACTTGTATTGGCCAATAATGTGATTACCGTGATTTGAGTGATTATATGTAAATTGCAATTTATGTAGGCAGGTAATGAGGAGATTTTTCTCTAAATTATGAAAACTTGAACGGCACACATTAAGTTCAGTGCCACTTGGTGAATAATATTGTATATGCTGCAATATTCTTTGCATGCCTGTTTTAAGCGCATATCGAAGAATGCGCTGCTTTCTTGGCGGTACCAATTTGAATCTTGAATGAACTCAGCCGGGTCCCCTAGAGGGTATACCTAAGTAGGTTTAGGTATAAAAAGGTATTTCTTCCTTGGTGACTAAGTACCCCATGGAACTAAATATGTACATAAAAAAGGATCCTGATTTGCGCACTTAGTAATATTCATAAGTGGTGATATGCAGAGCGCTTTTTGAGTGTTCTGCCAGCTAAAACTGGCAAATTTGGTGTATTTTGGCTTCTTGAACATGGAACAGTCTTTGGGCTGTTTTTGTGCAGTCTTTTGTACTACATTTGAGAGCTTTTCTTGTAAATATGACTTACAATTAGTATTTACAAGGTTTGGTTTAAGTACAGTCTGTGGGCTGTCTTTTGTTTCTGTCCTAATGTTGATTCGTGGGTTAATTGTGTGTTTGAATGTCTATGTGGTTTGACACAGGTGATACTTGTTTGAGTAAGTAGTGATTGCGCTCTTTGTGTAATAATGGCTAGCCTTAAGCGTGCTGTATTGTGTGTTCTGAGTGTATGACCTCCTTCTAAAAATGTCTGGAATGAGCTCAATGTGTTTTTGTCATCATTCTGTTATGCAAAATGTCATTGAAAGAATTACATATAAAAAACCCCAAAAAGGAATTATGTAACCTATGCTAAATAGCTATACGCTACCATTAAAATTGACAAAGTAAGAAACTGTAGACATGTGCAAATTGCCACAATGCTAAATATAAATTAGAATTCACATTCAATAGGAATAATATAGGCCTCATAGAAAGGAAGACAAAAAAAGTGTGTGCTTCACAATAACTAGGACTAAAATACAAAATGTTACAGCATTTATCCTTATATATTAATGTTAAAAAGGCATTCACATCATCTAGGTGAATTGGTTGTTGTTGAAATAAACACGACATTATCAAACAATAGATTTTGATGGGCTTGAAATGCCTGACTTTTAAATAGACTGTGACCGTGCTTACTTTCAACACTAGAAAAAAAAGCTTTCAAACAGCTGTGTTTAAGCTGACTCACTGAGAAGAAGCTGTCTGACATAACAAACGGAGATTACACTCTTTCAGGACATTACACTACAGAAAAAAAGGGTTTTTTTTCTCCTGAGAGAGGTGTGGAAATTGACACCTGCTGGTCAAGAGCACAGCTGAGTCAATAATACATGACAATTCTTGGTCCAAAGGCACAAAAAAACTGCTGGGTCAACTAGATTTTAAGTTGAGTGCAAACACGGTATAAAGGCTTACATTAAAGACTGCTGATTTTAAAAGTTACAAAAGACAGTTTCATTATTTTGGATAACAGGTAAGAGAATATTGGAAGGGATTTTCTTTCTTATTGCCTTTTTGATAAGCACATCCGTGGTTCTGATGTAAAATAATAACTGTCCTTTTTACGTTTCAGTAAGGTTTTTGTGCTTAGTGTTATTAATAAATGCATTTAAAGGTGATTGTAAGAGAATGAGACTTGCTTTTCATATGTAGAACCATATAAAGGGTTGGTGATCGTTATTAAAAAAAATGTTGACAATATGGGAAAAATGTTCATTAAAAAAATAAGTGCACTAAAATCGTTTTTTGATCTCTAAAATGCCTAATAATCATACTTTGAACTCCTAGCATTAAAAATGAATTTAAGCAGCGTTTTACAAGGGTATACCTTATACATTTCTGATTCCCCATTCCTGGGATATCAAAAACTGACATCAGGACTTCCCTCTCTTGTCCGTCTGGTTTATCCAACAATCAGAGGTCTATGTGCAGACAGTCTATGGTAACTTTCCCCTAAATACAATCAATCATGGTCATTGTAAGCTCTGTTGCTAAGAGCCAAGTGGAAATAGTAAATCAGACCCCTCTAAAGTCTAACACTTTACCTACTTTTGCTTTCGTTGGAGTGGGAATAGTAAATTTGACCCCTCCAAAGTCCATTACTTTACCTAATTTTGCTTATGCTGGAGTGGGAATAGTAAATCTGATCCTTACAAAGATTAGCACTCTCCATACTGTTACTTAAATTGGAGTGGAAATAGTAAATCTGTCCCCTCAAATGTCTAACATTTTCACTACTTTTACTTCAGTTGAAATGAGAATAGTAAATCTGACCCTTCCAAAATCCTGCATGTTTTATACTGTTGCTTAGATTGAAGTAGGAATAGCAAATCAGACCCCGCCAGTGTCTAACACTTCCACAGCTTTTGCTTAGGTTGGAGTGGGAATAACACATTTGACCCCTCTAAAGTCCAATACTTACCCTGCTGTTGGCCAGATTGAAGTGGGAGCAGTGAATCTGAATATTTCTTTTTTATCAGATTTTTTAACTGTTTACTTATATATTTTTTATAATTTATTTTTAGTTTAATGTTATTTTATATATTTTTTATATTTTACTATCTAGGGTTTGTAATTGAACTAAAATTATTCACTTTTATTCTATGTTTGTAAGTTGTACATTTTTCAAATATTTTAATGATATATGTATATTTTATAAAAAAAATTATATTTTAAGTTAAATATATTTTAAAGTGAAAATAGTCTACAATAGTTACATTTCAATATACTTACCTATTTTCTGACAAATATTTTGCTCTTCTATATTTTTGTTGTTGATATTTTTGACTTTATATGCAAGATATGTAAAGTCGATAGGTTTGTTCTCAATATTTTTTTGGCGATATTGTTTATGCCAATGTTCTTTTCCCCATTATTCTATCATACAACCACCTGATGAATAATAAGGTTCAAATTGAGCACTGTCACACACATATTACCCATTGATTTAAACTGACCCAGTCCCTGCCTTGGATGGCTCAGAAAAAATTGTTGGGGTGGCACTATATGCTCCCATTAAAGTCACATATATGCTGCATTCGAGGACAAAAGGGAGGTGACGGCACCAATCGGTGCAGGAGAGCGGTAGAAAAATTCCAAGTCAGTCTGGTGCCTGAGGATTTTCAAAACTTGAGGAATCTATAGAGAGATAGTGTCTCCACCGAAAGATTGCTACGAAAGATAAGTAACTTTTTCTTTTTGTAGATGGATGGAGATAAAGTCAAGTTCCAACCAGACCTATAGTGCCAGAATCATGTTAGAGGAGAAGTGGATACTTTTTCCCAGCTTGAACAAATGCTACAGATAATGAGGCCCTAGGTAAACCCAGAGTCTTTAACATTGTTTTCAATAGACTTGTGCTCAGTTTGTTGAAAATGGAGCATAAACCCCTCACCTACACTGGTTGGCATGCTTCATCGCATGGACTCTCTTTCACCTCCAAACAATGGTCCTCATTATGATGCCGGCGGGACTGACAAGGATGTTCTGTCGGTCCCACTGGCATCTATGTCCGCAGTCCACCCGCTGCATTACGATGCTACAGGCAGAGGCATTGGGTGGATGGACTGTCTGCGGTGCTTCGGACGGCTTCAAGGAGCCTTTCGGAAAAAAACATAATGCCATATGGAGGGCAGAGCCAGTCTCAGCTCTGCCATGGGGATTTTGATGGCACATTCCAAAGGCCTTTTCATGTCGGCCTTTCCGACATGGAAAGGCTGCCAGAAAGTGTATTTGGGGGAGCCTGGCAGGTCTCTTTCCCCCTTGGCCCTCCGCTATGGGAAACATCCCTGCACTGTGTGCAGGCACTATGAGGTGCCTGACACACAGTGCAGGGATGTTTCCAAACATCCATTTTGCAATTGAAACTTGTGCTGCTGGTCTTTTTTCACCCGCCTCACAAACTTCCATGTAGAATGGATGTTTTCGACTGTCCTATGGGCAGTCCCATCCTAATTGTGCGGTTGGAACCACCGACCTATGGTCGAGCAGTTACAGAGCGCTAGGGTGTCGGTCGGAGCTCGTAATGAGGCCCAATGTTGCTAGTGGGCTCGCTACAAGTGTTGTTTTTTTAATTTTATCTGTGTGAGTGATGGCTGTGGTAAGAGATCTGAAAAGTTAATTTTAAGTTGTACATTGGGTCAAACTGAATTCTTATTAATGTCTCGCAAGTACAAAATTACAAGAAAGAAGTAGGTTAGGAGCCTGTACATCAGAGTCACAAGGCCAAAATGTGTCATTTGGGACTTAAGGTTGTGGCATTCGTCAGGACCAAACTTGTGACCTATCCTTTCCCAAAGACATCTACTCACCTGTCACTATTATTGACTTTAACTGGTGTTTGTGTAAACTGGGGAAAGTAACAAAAATAACAGGCTATATTACCTGTTCAGAATAGTTTCCCGAACTGAGATAAAATCAGACATTCAAAGAAATGAGTACAGTGAAGTATGGAAGGAAAGGGCACATAGGGACCCCAACCCAATGCTGCCAATTTCAAGCCATAGTGTCCCGTTCAAGAATAATCCACGCAGCATAAGTAATGAATATTCGTTAAATAGTAATGAAGTTTGATAACTCCATACAGGTCCTTCTCAATCAAAAGGATACAGGAATGCATCCATCAATCTGATTTATTTCTGTTGTTTTTCGTGAAAGGAGAGGGAGCACAAGGGTTAGATAAATGTGTGAATATTCAATGTATTCACTTGAATGATGCAAACCTGTGCAAAATGATTTATTTTTCCTTACTTTCTAGCGCAAAACTTATTTTGCACTGGGAATTTGCCTCAACGTACAACAAAACAAGGCAAAGCTGCTTTGCATTATTCTGCACCAAAGAGGGCGTTCCATATGTGGTACATGGGTGTTCCCATGCTTCTACCCTTCGTTTGTGACGCAAAACCCTATCCATAAGCAATAGTTGACAGAGTTTAATGCCCCTTTCAAGCAGTGGTAAAAAGGAGAAATGCTTTTAATTCTCATAACTTTACCCACTTTGCATGTGTGCTACACTGTAAAGCACACACCTGAAGTAGGAAAAGTTTTAAAGTTAGTATAAGCATAGTATTTGTACTATTGCACTAATGTGTGTGCATGGCTTAGTAGTTATGACGCTTCCTGCTGTCTTCCTCTCACGCAACACAGCACAGCCTCTTTGCTGCTGCGCTTAGTTGTGTGACACCTTTTTGTAAATCTAGGCCTTAGTTTAAAAGGCTCTGCGCCATTTTCTCCCATGTCGCTACCGTACCTTAACATTAAACTTGTGCTTTTTGTCCAGGTCACTGCATTGTAGGTGACAACGTGGTGTCCTCAAAAGAGCACTCACTAAGTCCATACCCTTCATTCATCACCATCTCTACCCAGAGTGACGTACATTTGCCTGTTAGAATTTGCATGATCAGGTTGGTGGATGCAAGAGTGAACCGGTATTAATGCAAAGTGTAAATTATTTTCAAGTTATTCATTGTGCCAGCAAAATATTTTGGTATGTCTGGCCCATTCTTCTCAGATATAGAAAATAACAGAAAAACATGTTCTATTTTGGGATGCCTGGAAGATGTGAACCCCTACCCCTGTGCTTCTGCTTGCAGTCTATGTGGACTCCTGTGATTTAACCAGACTAATCATCGTTTAAAATGAAAAATTCCTTTTGCAGTTAATGTTTTTTTTCTGGTAGCTAGTTGTTCGTGCATGTTATTTAGCACTGTTCATTGACAAACAGCAGGGGTGCAGCCTCCAGGGCCTTGTGGTGTGGCTGACAAACGAAAAGCGGGTTGCTTTTTGCCAACCAAGATTAAATGTGCAGCCGTGCATATTGCTGTGTGATGCAAAGCTTCAATAATGACTTCAATAAACGAAATGCCAAATGGATTCACCCTGAAGAAGGATGCATACATTATTTAGGGCATGTCAAAAAGTTTCCCGACACATCCAGTGAGTGTCAGATGTAGGAACCACAGATCATTATTTTTGTTTCAACTCTGTTTATTGAAAACATAACACAAAAGTGAAGCCTATGTAGCCCCACCAAAAGGACATAAGAACAAAACATCGACACTCCAATAGAAAGTCAAAGCATTTCAAAGAACACAGAAATAAAAGAGTCAGTACCTTCACATCCTAGCCCATATTGCCAAAGAAAGGAAGGAAGTAAATCGGGAAGCAAAACAATATGCTACGGATCCTGTTACGATTACATGCCTTCTCTCACAGTTCGAGAATACACAGGGGAGGAATCAGACATCGCTGGGGTCTTATGGAGGTTGCCCCAGCCTTCGACACCAGGTGATTTATATAAAGCAACTTGTGGAATAGTCTGCTCTCTGCCTTGTACACTAGACAACCCAATATATCAAACTGAGCGACACCAGGGGCACACAGCTCACAGTAAACAATAGCAAAGAAGAAAGAAGAGGAAAAGGGAAACAGAAGAAGAAGGAATCAATCCGCTCGACTAAGCGAAGGAGCTATGGAAGCTGCATTAGGTATAACCTGTGGGTGGAGGGGGCAGAGGTCCTGGCGTGGAGGGAGAGATGAGGCCTCTTCGACGAAGGAATCTGTTCAGGGGAGTCTTGCCTACGCCCCCTCTCACAAGGTTCGAGGGAGTCATCAAACAACTGCAGGACTCTTAGCCTAGGTGGAACCAATCTAGAATTCTCCATACTAGAGAGATGACGTATTAGGGGCTGCCAAACCCAGTCAATTGGGGGAGGGTGGGGTTTCTTCCAACATAAAGCTATGGATTGCCTGGCATCACCCAGCATCTGTAGAATCAATTGCCAGTCTGCATATTTCATGGCCGTCATTGTTGGGTGTCTAAGGCCTAGTATGGTGACCATCGGGGAGGAGGGAATAGGGAAACCCACCACATCCTTTATATGACAGAGGGTCTCTTTCCAGAATAATTCAAGTCTCGAGCAGGACCACCAAATATGTAGAAAGTCTCCTCTGTCAGCCTGGCATCTCCAGCAGGTCGGGGTAAATTATGTAGCATCTGGTGAAGTCGAACCAGAGTAAGGTACCAAAGCGACATAAGCTTGTATGCTTATCGCACTTGGGTATGCTATGATACATTTTCAGGATATCCTGCCATTACCGGGCCTAACATTCTGGATCTATGTCTTCCCCTGAATCAGTGTTCCATTGCTTTTGGTAAGTGTGAGGTAGGGGCTGATGTGAGTGTTTCAAGACAGTGTAAGTGCGAGAGATCAATCCCCTCGACCCAGTGAACTGACGCACTAGATTTTCAAAGTCTGTGAGTTTTCTAGTGGTTCCTTGGGTATAGGTCTGGGTGAGCAGCCAGTGCTATAACTGATAGTATTGCATCCGAGCACCATCCGTAAGGTGGAAGAATCGTTTGCATTGATCAAAAGAGAGACATTTATCACCTTGAAACAAGTCTTGGATGACCCGGCATTTACCATTAGACCACGCACTAAACGTCTGGGGTTGTAATGCGGGCGGGAACATGGGATTGCTCATAATGGGGGTGCTGGGACGCTCCCGGGCAGCCATGCGCTTTATAAATCTAATTTCATTTCATTCATTCATTTCATTCATTAGGGGAAGGGGAAGTAGACAGACCCTGAGAGACCGCCAATGTGTCCCAAATCTCCAGAACAGTTTTTATTGGGGGTAGCAATGTAGGCACTCCGGGGTCAGGCTCCACGAGAAAGCCAAGCCATGTCTCACAAGGGCCTACAGGAAATCGCCTGATCCATATGAAACCAATGTTTCTCACTCTCACAGACCACCCACTCTGAAGTATACCGAAGGTGACAGGCCAAATAGTATTAAAAAAGATTAGTACACGTAAGCCCCACTTAGTCCCGGGGCAACATCAGGATCTTGGTAGAAAACCGCTGGTGCGACCGCCACCATATGAACGAGGTGAAGTCGCAATGAAGCAAGAGAATGTCAGCCTGAGGTATCGGGGTGGGTAGGGATGAAATAAATACAAAATCTTTGGAAGAAGCAACATTTTTATAGTGTTAATATGCCACAGCCATGCCAGAGGGAGACCTTTCCATCTACCTAATTCCTCACGTAGCACCCCCCCTAAATCTATGCCAATTAGCTGATGTCCAAGAGGAAAGCGAGGGAGTCAAATCTAATCCTAAGTATCTGATAGACTTGTCTGTCCACTGGAGAGGGAGTAACCTTCTAGGTCCCAAACTTCCAAAGCCGATAGAGTGAGATTGAGAGCGTGAGATTTAGCAAGGTTAATTCGGAATCCCGACGCTATCTCGAAAGATCATAAAAGTGTAGCTAATGCTGGAAGAGAGGAGGACGGGGAGGAAAGAGAAAGCAGAAGGTCACCTATGAATAGGGACACCTTGTGATCATATCCCCCAAAAGGAATACCCCGGATTTTAGGGTTGCGTTTAATGGCAATAGCAAGGGGTTCCACCACAAGGGCAACTAACAAAGGAGACAAAGGACATCCCTGTCTGGTACCGCGACATATCGAGATGGAAGCAATGAGGTATCCATTAAACCGGATGCGGGTGGTAGGATGCGTGTAGGAGGCCATCAATCTAGAGATAATTATCGGACCCAGACACACTCTCCACAGTACTTCTCGAAGAAAGTGCCAGTTTACCCGATTGAAGGCCTTCTCTGCATCGAGGGACACCAGACAAGCTGGTATATCCCTGATGTGCGCCTTTTCCACTATATGGGCGATTCAGCGAATGTTGTCCACTCCCAGCCACTGCTGAATAAACCCTATCTTGTCAGGGTCTATCAGACCCGGAAGATGGAGTTCAAGCCGGTTCGCCAGGGTTTTAGTGTAGATCTTAGCGTCTGTGTTTAAGAGGGCAATAGGGTGATACGAGAGAGTGATCCTTTCCAGGTTTTGGCACAAGAACAATCTCAGCTTCCACCGTGGTCGGAGTAAGGCCTGAAGTCTCTGTAAAGCTGTTAAAAGGTGTAATAAATGTTCTTACAGTTGCGGGTAGAAGATTTGAGAAAAAGCTACCGGTAAGCCATCAGGTCCCGGAGTTTTCCCCACTGGGAGCTGTTTCAAAGCTTTTGTCATTTCCTCCTGTGAAATGGGCTCCTTCATTAGACCCCTATGATAGCACTAATAGTGTCCCAAGGGCATGAGTCTAAGAATTCCCTGACTGCCTCCTGAGGGCCAGAAGTGTCTGCTTATAGTGCCTCATAAAAATCTGAGAGAACCGTGGACTTATCGGATTCTGTGATGGCCCATGCACCATCCGGGCACTTGAGTTTGGCCATGTGCACCTTCGTGTCCTGAGCCTGGAGACGCTGAGCAAGACTTGTCCCCACTTTGTCTCCACCCACATAAAAATTCTAGTTAAGTGCAAGAAGAAGTCTCTCCGCCTCAGGGTGGTGTAAATGTAGTTGAGCCCGTGCCTCAACAAGTAAACGTTTAATGCAACGTTTTAATGTCTGCGGCGAGTGCATGCACAACCAGACTGATTTGTGGGTTCTCGCAATAGATATAGTAGAGATAACCCCCCCCCATTTTAGCTTTAAAAGCATCCCACCTAATGGCTTCGGAAGTGTCTGTGAGGACATTTACCCTAAAAAAGGGCTCTATCTCCTTACGAGTGTCAGCTATGTCAACAGGGTCTCATAGAACATGTGGCGGGAGTCCCCAACTAGGAATGGTCTCCGCATGGGGTCTAAGGGACAGTAGAGATATCAATAAATGCGCATGGTCTGACAGCGAGATATCAAATATCTCAGCAGCGGCAAGCGCATTTAGTAATGGTAAGGAGAGAAAGTAATAGTCGATACGGGAGTATGAACGATGTACATGGGAGTAAAAGGAGTAGTCTTTAGAGTCTGAGTGTAAGTATCCATGGATCTATTAGTCCCAGGTCTGTAATTGCATTTTTTTAAACTGCTCCAGTACTGTGGAGGCCTGGCACCGTACGGTCCCATTCCGGTTTCCAGACCAAATTAAAATCCCCTCCAAGAATAATCGGAGTAGTGACTGAGTGGAGGAGGTCATGTAAGTATGTGTCCTGGTTGTGATTGGGGGCATACATGCTCACAAGGGTCAGGGATTCCCTACCCCAGGGTATTTGGATCTTTAAAAACCTCCTGCTCTCGTCTTTTGTGGCCCTAGCACATTGGACACCCCATACAGCTTTACGGAGAATAGCTCCCCACCTTTTTTAGTAGAGGTACAAGCCCAGAATTGTCGGGTTACATGGGGTGAGTCATGAGGCGAGTGGCAGAGGAGAGGAGGTAGGTCTCCTGTAGAAATATGATGTTGTGGTCCTGCTGAAGTAGATACCGCCAAGTAGGGCGGATTCTAAATGGTCTATTCTTCTATAGCAACGTCTAAGCCCACATGATAGATTCAGCAGCCTCCACATACTTATTCCGTGGCACAGCCATAGAGTCCAGACTCGCCCCAACACATCTCTATTTGCCAGGTATCTCTCAGAATTTCCTAAAGGATTAAGAGTGCCGTAAGCCAGTTCACCTCCCTCCACTAACACACTTTAGGGAAAGAAGAGAGATAGAATAGAGCGAGACGGAAAACAAAGAACACGAAATTACATCGCCAACTGAACCAAACATTTTCAGAGTCCCTGAGGAATAACCCAAAGTCCGAAGGACAGACCATTCGGCAAATGTCACTTTCCAAGAGAACCCTGTAAGAGAAGGGGGGGGAGAGAGGGGGGTTAGCGCAGGATCTCTTGTGGGTCTCCGCAACCAATCACCTGTAGTCATGGAAAATCAGCTTTAAAATGTTCCCATCGCCAGGGTGCTGCTAATGCCACCAGCGATGGCTCAAGAGGTGCCCAGGGGGGGCTGCCAGTAACGAGTGCGTTCCTGGTGATGGATTGGTCTCACCCTCATATGATGACCTTCGACCAGACATCAGCTGTACAGAGTTAGTCAGGGGGAAAATCCAATCGGAATGTCCAAAGTCTTGATACCACAGACGGCAGCGAGACATCGAAAGAAGAATCAAGATGTGGTCACTTTATTTCGTATGGGCCAGTGAGTGTGGTAGCGATGAGGAGTCGCTCAAAGCCTTGATGTGGCTCATAACTTCCTGCTTAACCTGAGAAGAGTCTCGCTCCTGTAGGCTTCTTCTGTGTTTAAGTGGTCCAACCATGGACCAGTCTGAGTGTAAGGGCCCCCCAGGATGTTCTCTGGAAGTTGGGAGGTCTGCATCCTCTAGTTCGATCAGAAGGTGTAAGAACTTCTTTGCTTCTGTCAGCGATCGGAGGGCTCACTTGATATTAAGATACTGGAGCCTGTCTGTGACTACTTTAAATTCCTTAGCTGGAGCTATGTCCTGAAAGATCTGGATCGACAGACCATTGTAAGAAATGTCCTTAGCCCCCGAAGTCTTTCTCAGGATGGCCCCCTTGTCCACGAAGAAGTGTACTCTTGTGAGGATGTCGGGGATGATATCAGGTCTATTGCGGGGCCCTGGACCCGATGGCCTCTGTCCAGCACAGGGGGCGACACCTCTTCTCCCTCCCGGATTGCATGTAGGAGGTCAGCCATATATGCCATGATGTCTTTGCCCTCCGTCCCCAACTGGACTTTTCTAATACGTAGGTTATTTCGCCTACTGCGATTTTCCAAGTCCTCTTGCTTCAACGGCAGGCTGATGTTTTGGTCCTCAAGTTTGTTCGATCTTTTCCACAATCTCTTGAGGTCCTCGGATCTAGCATCCATCATGCGTTCAAGGTCGTCTACCCTTCCGCCTAACTCGGTGACCTCCCTCTGGATGTCTTGAAGACCCGCTTTGAAATTCTGTCTGAGGGAGCTGATTTCATCCTTGATCTCCTGAAGGAAGGACGCCATGAAGGCCTTTGTAATTGGGACTTCCTATCCTGTTTGGTCTGGAGCAGCCGCCGAAGGTGCGGGGGCGTCTTGCGAATGCGTGATAGTTTTAGATCATAGAGAGGTGACCAGATTATCTCTGGAAGAGGCCTAATCAGAGTCCATATTGGCTTTGGCCTTGGCTAGGCGTGGCTGAGGTATAGGGTAAAAATGTAGTAATTGCGTAAACATTTACTCTCCACAGAAGACGAGACTAACGTGACAGATCGCCCCCACCAGGGATGAAGAGTCAGCAGCGGGAATACGGGGGGCTTCAAAACCCGTCTCTCTCACTCAAGCTCTTCCCAAGGGAGAGCCCCCTTTATTCAGTACCAACAGACAATGCAAATTGTGGTGGAGTCGCTGGATAAAGTAGGGAAGTGTCCACAAAGCACAGCTATAGTCGCAGGCTTTCCAAACTGCCCCTGTCAATCAATCAGGGAATTGTAAGCGCACTACTCATCCGCAAGGGTCTCAAGGCGCAATGAGCTGGTGCTAGGTGCAAAAGACAAAAGCAGGAATCCAGAGGGGCACCAGCAAACCCCTTCCGCCCCCAGCAAAATTCCTGGACCAAGATGTCTAGAGGGATAAGCACACATTGTACAGGAAAGTCAGTAGTATCCATAAGGCTTGAGGCTGCGTTGACTCCAAAAGTGCATCAATACTCCAATTACTCCCCTGAGGTTCTAGTAATAATAGGGAGCTTTAGTTGCTGGCGAAACATACTAAAATTGTCCTCTGATCATCACAGGATGCAGGCCATGGCAAAATGTGAAAACGGAGCCCATATAGTGGTAGGAGGAAAGTTTGCTGATTCCCAGCCTGGGTCCCAAGAGCAAACTCCCAGGAGACAAAGGGGTAAACCCACCAGGAGTCTGTTATTTTCACTGGTAGACTTCATCTGCCATTGCAGTGTGTCCCCTCCCTTCCCAGTCTCCACTCTGCAGGGTGATACAGAATCCGGGGCCTCCAGACCTTCCCCCAGGGCTTATCTGCCAGCACAGACAGGGTAGTTCACAGTTGCCCTTAGTATTATATTCGCAGCAAGGCAAAGGCGGTGCTCAGATGCCTCCAGTCAAGGGCCTCATAGATATGCCATCCAAAGCTGAAGAAATGCTACGTAATGCTATACCCATAGATGGTGCCGGAAGTACCGGAATGATATCAGGACCCAAACCCGGCAACTATTTCATTCCAGGAGGTCCCTGCGCCCTCCTCAGCAGAATCTCTCCATACGGGTTCACTCGGGGACCCAGCTCACCTCACTCGTGGCGTTGGATCCAATCCGTGAAAGATAGCCAAAGCAAGGCGCTACCTCTGCGAGAGCCCGCCAGTCCACAGAGCTCAACTGGTCGCCCGCTCCACTGGATTTCTCTTGCGACCAGGACTCCTCAAACGGGGTCTGCCCCGCCGCCGCTTCAGCCGCTGCGGTCACTAGATCGGGAAGGGCTGCCCAGCAGGATCTGCACTGTGTGGAGGCTCCCACAAGATGGCAGCCATCATTCGTAGGTAGAAAGTCAGCTTGGAGGGCCGGATCCCCAGACCAGGCAATAGCCCCCACCAGCAACTCGGGATCTTCTAGCTGCAGGATGGGGCCCAAGACACCAGGCATGAGCCTCGGCGACCGATGTAAGTGGCTTTAGTCGAGCGCCAGTGGAGACCCAGGTAAGCATGTCTCACTCCATGCCCGATTTAGCCATGCCCCCCAACAGATCATTTTGTGTTGTCTATCCAAGGCTAAGGAGTGAGTATGGATGGAAGAAAGCTGCAGTTCTTACTCTCGTAAAAGAAACAATTGATGGACGGAATGCTGGACAATGCAAACATTCACCCCCAGTCACAAGGATTTGGGTTAAATCCATCTTTCTTTTGCTCACCACACCCAGTTTGGACCCAACCATATGCAAATCAGTCTTGACCCTGTTCCTTGTGGGAACAGTCCAGCCCGAACTGCCACCCCAGGTCTTCCCTGGACCGGAAACAAGCATCCTGAGACCGGTTTCAGGGCATCACCCTTCTTCAGCCAGAATAGCTTGAATCCAGTGGTGTAGTGAGCACGGGACCCACGTCTGGGCATACCCTTCCCACTTAGGGTGCCATATGTAAAAGAAACAATTGATGGGCGGAATGCTGGACAATGCAAACATTCATCCTCAGTTACAAGGATCTGGGTTAAATCCATCATTCTTTTAGTCACCACACCACCCCAGCTCACCTCTCTTGTGGCATTGGATCCAGTCCGCAGAAGATAGCCAATGCAAGGAGCTACCTCCTCGAGAACCCGCCATTCCACAGAGCTCGACTCAGCGACCCGATCCACTGGATTTCTCTTGCAACCAGGACTTCTCGAACGGGGTCTACCCCGCCACCGCTTCAGTCGCTGTGGTCACTGGATCGGGAGGGGCTGCCAAGCAGGATCTGCACTGTGTGAAGGCTCTCACAAGATGGCGGCCATCGATCGTAGGTAGAAAGACGGCTCAGAGAGCCAGATTCCCAGGCCAGGCAATAGCCCCCACCAGTAACCGGGAGCAGCCCTGATCTTCTAGCTGCAGGATGGGGCCCAAGACACCAGCCAGGAGCCCCGGAGACCAATGTAGGCGGCTTTAGTCGAGCGCTATGGAGCGGAGACCCAGATAAACACGTCTCACTCCATGCATGATTTAGCCACGCCCCCTGTAGATCATTTTGTGTTGTCTATCCAATGCTAAGAAGTGAGTGTGGATGGAAGAAAGCTGCAGTTCTTACTCTCAGCATTTTAGCCAGACCTCCCCTGCTCGGTTAGTTATAAGCATAAGTGTGGAGGTGACAACAACTCATGGCTTGGAATGCTATATCACTCCATTCACTTTGGACTTTTCTTTTTTTAAGATTCTTTTTATTTTTAAAAATAGAATTCATACATCATATGATGAAAAGAGGGTTAACCAGTTAATACATACAATATTAGCCATGATATATCATAGGACTGGTCTGTATTTCCCAATCTTGCAAGAGTGGTGCTTTTACGGCCCAATCAATTACAGCATGCACATACCACCACCTCAACTCCTCCCATATCGAAGTTCCTCCCTCAGCCTCTAAACGCCCTTGTCCTCCATATTCATTCCATGTCCCCCAAACTTTCTCTTATTTTTTGGGGCAGCCTCTCACCTTACAAATCACTAGTTCTGCCCTTTACCACCAATGCAGGTCTGCTTCCCACTCGACTTCTCTTGGTGGGACCGTAGCCCCCCATGGGCATGATATTCATCTTGGACTTTTGTATCCATTTTCTATTCTACAATGTTAACGAGGTTGTGTATAAATGGTTTGTGCTTTGTGAGTGATAATAAATGGAGTTACTATCTTGAGATCCATACTCAGCGAATTGGGTGGAGGAGTGTGGTGTATTCTACAGGACTGGTTGGTTGTTGATGTCTGTCACTAATATGATGGTAATGTGTTAATGTGACTGGAACAACGTACACTTTTTTTTACATAGAATATGATTGTTGTTGTAGTGATTGAAAGGTACGCCTTCTTTTTCCCCCGCTTACGGTGTGGTACCATTTAATTTATTACATTATTTAATCCAGAGCATGTTCATTGTTTTACCCCCTGGCATTTCACAAGACCAAAAATAGACAGTGACCAGGGAAATTGGGTGCTGTAATCCTGATGCTGTACAAAAGAGGGTGGTGACGGAGCATCTGAACCAATCAAACACTCACACCCAGTCATCAGATCTGGGTTTAATCCATCATCGTTCTTTACCCCACTCTGCCACCCCAGTTCATACATGGCCATATGCAAATCAGTCAGACCCTGTGCCTCATGGGAACAGTCCAGCCCAAACTGCCAAGCCATGCCTTCCCTGGACCAGATTCAAGCTTCCTAGGACCAGTTTCTGGCATTACAGCCGTCTTCAGCCAGGCTTGCTTGAATCCAGTGGCAAAGTGAGCAAGGGACTCACGTCTGAGCATACCCTGCCAACTTATGGCGAACAAAGCGGTACAAAAGGGGGTGGTGATGGACGGAGCATCTGAACCAACCAAACACTCACACCCAGTCAACAGATCTGGGTTTAATCCATCATCGTTCTTTAGCCCACTCTGCCACCCCAGTTCAGACATGGCCATATGCAAATCAGTCTGACCGTGTGCCTCATGGGAACAGTCCAGCCCAAACTGCCAAGCCATGCCTTCCCTGGACCAGATTCAAGCTACCTAGGACCGGTTTCTGGCATTACAGCCGTCTTCAGCCAGGCTTGTTTGAATCCAGTGGCAAAGTGAGCAAGGGACTCACGTCTTAGCATACCCTGCCAACTTATGGCGAACAAAGCGGTACAAAAGGGGGTGGTGATGGACGGAGCCTCTGAACCAATCAAACACTCACACCCAGTCAACAGATCTGGGTTTAATCCATCATCATTCTTTAGCCCACTCTGCCACCCCAGTTCAGACATGGCCATATGCAAATCAGTCTGACCCTGTGCCTCATGGGAACAGTCCAGCCCAAACCTGCAAGCCATGCCTTCCCTGTACCAGATTCAAGCTTCCTAGGACTGGTTTCTGGCATTACAGCCGTCTTCAGCCAGGCTTGCTTGAATTCAGTGGCAAAGTGAGCAAGGGTCTCACGTCTGAGCATACCCTGCCAACTTATGGCTATAACGATGTATTTAATGCGCTGACCCACTAGCGTCATCAGATACCTTGAACTCCTGAGGCGGAAAGCCGGGAGCGGATAATTTTGTCACGATATTTTAACATTTGAGTGTCACTTTACCTGCTGTATTGTTTTTAATCTGCACTCTACTTTACTGGCTCTGATACTCCTCCCCGACACCCGCACAGCGGAGTTTAACGCTGACGCGGGAAGAGAAAGTCCTTTGCCGACATTACTGGCGAAACCACTGGCCTCGCCCCCTTCCTGAGGCCACACCCCCTCCGGCCCCTTCACCTCGAGATAATATGTGCATCTTTAGGAAGCGCAGCGGACGAGCGCAGCGGGAGCGCCGTTTGCGCGCCGAAGGCGCGCCTAAGGCAAGCCCGTCTGTGCCCGTCCGCGCCTGGCCAGGCCCAGGGCCCTCAAATGCTGGTGGGTTGATCTCTTACACGCCCGACCTCTTACGCTCCCTACGTCCTCCTGTTAAACAAACCTGCGAAACTTTAACCAACTACAGAGATCATAACATCGTCTGTCGTGCGTGTAATTTCTATCTTGATTCCCCGCAACTATGTGGCCAGCGACCCAGACCCAAAAATCACAAGACAACTCGCCCCTGGCAATTCGGCAGTCTTAACTGCAGGTCGCTCTGCAAACACAAAAGAGAACTCTTCGATCTATTATCCGACAGTTCCCTCGAAGCACTCTTTCCCACGAGACATGGCTTCATGCTAGTTCTGGCCCAGATATCGCCGAAGCCCTACCGTCTAACTATGCTATTGTTCGACAAGATCGACCCTCCGGTACCGGAGGCGGAATTGCAGTCATCTTTAAGAAAACGCTGCAATGCCTTTTGGAGCCTATTCATCTTCTTGCAAGTGAGGCGGCTCTTTTTAAGCTTCAACTTCTACCGACATTCACCTTTACTGGCCTTCTGATCTACCGCCCACCGGGCCCCAGTCTACCTTGGGCCATTCAACTAGTAGACTGGATTGCATCGGTAAGGGTGAACTATAACCATCTATCCGTTATCGGTGATCTAAATATTCATCTGGACGATCCTACCAACAAACCAGGCGCTAATTTAATTCATGATCTCGCCGCCATGAATCTCGTATTATTGAACTCTGGTCCCACTCACAATAAAGGTCACCTTCTGGACCCCATTTTTTCTAGTTTCCCCCAGCTGCAATGCCAACAAGCTTTGCCCTTAGATTGGTCAGACCATTTCTTAATAAAATTTCATCTGGGTAACCACCACTTAGCCCTTAACCCTACCGTTAAATCATCGAAAAGAAATTGGAAAAATCTGGACATTGAACGCCTTATGTCCACTCTAAGCCTGACTACTCCAGAGGAAGCCTTCAACACTGGAGACATCGAATTGGCAGCCACCAACGTCAATAAATGGCTTACAGACGCTTTAGACACCTGCCTGCCTCTAACCCACAAAAAAATCCCTTACCACAAACCTCCTGCCCCGTGGTACAGTGAGCAGCTGAAAGCCCTTAAATCAAAATGCAAACGATTGGAACGCCAGTGGAGGAAGGACTATTCCACGGCTGCCAATCTACTTTACAAAGGTGAGCTCAAGCTCTACCATAAAGCCTGTAAGCATGCAAGGTCCACCTACATTACTAAATCCATAACCGAAGCCTCTAACAAATCCAAAACTCTTTTCAATCTTGTAAAAGAGCTTGCAGGCGCAAATACCACCTCCAAACCTCCTCCCCTTGACAGTGTGCAATGTGAGGAACTGGCGAATTACTTCACTTCCAAGATAAAGACCATTCATCAAGACATAGCTATACAACAGCAAGCCCAATCCACTAATATGCATAACCCCACATCTGATGTAGAGGTCATCCCGACCCAAACTCATTTGTCCCACATCCCCCTCAACTCATGGCCTGAGATAAACGTCCAAGGGCTACGGGACACCTTAGAAAAGTTCAATCTGGATCTCCTGTCGACCCCCTTCCAATCTCCATTCTTAGACTCCTGGACACTCCTCTCCTTGCCGTGCTATGTCAAACTTTAAACTTATCCCTTACCACAGCTACGGTCCCCTCATCTTGGAAACACGCCATGGTTTCTCCCCTTCCTAAGAAACCAGGGGCTGATCCCAAGATTTTGGCTAATTTTCGCCCAATCTCCCTTTTGCCTGCACTCTCCAAGATACTGGAAAGGCATGTCCATGAACATCTCTCCAAATTTGCTGAGGCCAACAACATCTTGCACCCCTCCCAATCTGGTTTCCGTGCGGGATTCTCGACGGAAACCACCCTACTCGGAGTGGTGGAAAACCTTCGACAGCTGGTCGACTCGGGTAACACGGCCGCGCTGATCCTTTTGGACCTCAGCGCGGCGTTTGACACCATCTCACATCAAACATTACTTACTTCTCTCTCCATGATAGGCATAAGAGGAAAAGCATTAGAATGGATTGCATCCTTCTTGAAGCTCAGGACATTCCAAATCTCGTCCAGCAATGCAACATCCAAGGTCCATTTCTCCCCACACGGGGTCCCACAGGGTTCGATATTGAGCCCTCTGTTTTTCAACCTTTATGTAGCCCCGTTGGCCCAGATCGCAGAAACTGCTGGCCTTACTATGTACACATATGCTGACGATTCCCAAATAGTTTTTTCTCTGTCTAACGACAATCCTGAAACTACTTCCCGTCTTCAGGCAGGCCTTAGGGACATTTCATCGTGGATGAATAAAAACCTGCTTAAACTTAACGGCAGTAAAACCGAGGTCCTGATAGTAGGCCCCGACCAGAACCTCTGGAACTCCAGACATTGGCCACCTGAAATGGGCCCTCTGCCAACACCATCTCACCAGGTTCGCAACCTGGGCTTCATTATTGACAGAGAACTAACTATGGAACCTCAAGTGAACGCCCTCTCAGCCATCTGTTTCACAATCTTAAGATGGCTCAGAAAGATCATATGGATGCTCCCTGACGACACTCAAAAGACGGTGAAAAATGCATTAATTACCTCCCGCTTGGACTACGGGAATGTCCTTTATTTAGGGGCATCTCATGCAACTATAAAGCGCCTCCAACTAGTCCAGAATGCGGCAGCCAGGCTGCTCTGCAAATGCAACAGGAGAGACCGTATGTCCAGCCACCTTAAGACACTCCTCTGGCTTAAAATTGAAAACAGGGTCAAATTCAAGACTCTCAGCTTTATGCACAGGATAAAGTGGGGCAAGGCAACTAAATACCTCCAGACCCTTGTGCACACATACATGCCTGCCCGCTGCCTAAGATCTGCCACCCAAGGTCTCTTCTGTGTTCCCAAGATACGTCGGGCAAGGATGGGAGGTAGATCTTTCTCCCTCCTTGGCCCAAAACTCTGGAATTCCCTTCCCCAACCACTGCGCCTTGAAAGTAGGTATGTGTACTTCCGTAAAGCCATTAAGACCTGGCTTTTTAATCAGTGACTCGCCTGTCCTTCCACTTACATCCCTTTCCTACTCTGCTAGTTCATGACTCTGCTTAGCGCCGGGAAACCCTTTTTGGGTATCTGTCGCGCTCTATAAGCCAAATAAATAAATAAATAAATAAATAAACTATGTATGACATTGTTCTGCATTCTGTCCATCAACTGTTGTTTTTGCAGCAATCCTGATGCCAGAAGTAATTCTCTATTCCTCGTGGCACCCTGGGGAGGCAACTTGGAATACTGTAGTATTCCCTCCTGCATCCCAAAATTAATTTTTCTACTTGTAATGGTGCCCTTTGTCTGGCTACTCTTGGGGAATCCACAGATGGTCCGGGGACTGCAGTTGCACGAAAAACCTACATTTGTCAGCATATGAAGAAAAACCCAGAGAATGTTTAATATGTTTATAAATTGCATTGTCAAGATAGTTCTTGATTTCGAGTTGTATAATGAAGGAAAATACACGTTTTCTGGATGAAATCGTAATCCAAGTGAGACTCTCTTCTAAATAAATAAATAAAATGTGCTCTGATGGTGGAGTCTACTTTGTGTTTAACATTTGTTAAAGATCACCCCTTGACCCCTGCCCTCTCAGTCTCCTTAAGCAATGTAAGGATACTCTTTTGCCCCCTCTTCTCCAGATCATGAATAGGGCTATGAGGGATGGCATTTTTCCATCCCAATGGAAGAAGGCGTGGTGAAACCCCTTTTAAAAAAGTCCACCCTGGACCCGGAGGTGCTTAAAAACTTTCGCCCCATTTCGTTGCTCCCAGCTCCTGCATCTTTCATCCTTTCTGGAAACCTCTGGTCTTTTGGATCATTCGCAGCACGGATTTTGTAAGGGTCATAGCACGGAATCGGCCCTGACGGTGGTGCTTGATAACATCCACACCACTGTTGATAAGGGTGTGAGTACCCTGCTGATCCTGCTAGATCTCTTGGCTGCGTTTGATACCCTTTCTCCCTCCGCCTTAACATCTCGACTGAGGGAGATAGGGGTGGAGGGACCTGCTTTAAGTTTGTTGGCCTCCTTCCTGGACCAGAGGGAACAAAGAGTGAAGCTGGATGTGTTTCTATCTCCATCCCTGAAGTGTGGGGTCCCACAGGGGTCGGCGTTAAGTCCAACCCTGTTTAACATTTATGTGACCCCCCTCGCCAGGCTCATTAGATCTTTTGGGATGGAGGTAGTTCCCTACGCTGATGACACGCAGATCTTGCTGTCTCTCGCCCAGCCGGTTAGCTCTTCTGCCTCCAAATTTAGACAATGTATGGAGGCAGTCGCACAATGGATGATTGACAATTCATTGAGGCTAAACGGCGAGAAGACGGAGATCCTTGTGTTTGGCAAGAAGGAAGACATCTGGTCTCAGGAATGGTGGCCCGTATCTCTGGGGACCTGCCCGGTTCCAACCCGGATAGCACGAAATTTGGTGGTCATGATTGACCTGGCCCTTGACATAGAGCAGCAAGTAAATAGGACCATTTCCACCTGCTGGGGCATTCTTAGAATCTTTCGTAAAATCAAGCACTATCTGTGTGTTCAAGCCCGGAAACAGACTGTGGTAGCACTGATAGCCTCTCGGCTTGATTATTGCAATGCCCTTTACGCTGGAGTAAATAAGGGTTTGTTGCAAAGACTTCAAACTGTGCAAAATGCTGCGGCGAAGTTTGTACTTGACCTACCCAGGAGGTCATCTGCAACTCTTGCCAGGAAATCCTTGCACTGGCTTCCAATTGATGCCAGGTTTTTCTTTAAAGTCCTTTGTCTGGTGTATGCAGCCTTAAACAGTAAAGAGACCGGAGGAGTAAAAGGTCTTTTGATTCCCTATGTTCCTTCTAGAAACCTCCGCTCCTCAAATAAGTTTCTCCTATCAGCCCCCTGAGTTCAAAGAGCTAAGTGGGGGGGGGGGGGGTAGAGCTTTTTCCAGTCTTGCTCCCAGATGGTGGAACATTGTTCCCCATGAAATTAGGACCTTGCCCTCAATGCTAACCTTCAGAAAGGCCCCGAAGACATGGCTCTTTGTCAAAGCGTACCCCTAGTTCTTTGGTTTTGCCTTGTATTATTTTTGTGTAGGCGCCTTGATGCCTTTGGGCAAAGTCTGCGCGTTATAAGTTTTATTTCATTTCATTTCATTTCATATTGGAGCATTTGCATTACCACCCAACACCATTAGGCGTTGTGAGTGAAAGCCCTTTTTGCAGGATCACTTCCACTTTTTGCCCATACTTTCTGCTAGGTTTAGCTTTGGTTTACTGACTCTGAAACACTGGGGCGCCGACATCCAGTGCCCAGGATATGTGCTTTGACCCCTAAAGTACATGTTCAATTTGCTAATCACTGATTGGCATATTAAAATTATCTATTTGTCTCTATTATGTGGTACCCCATGTACACAGGGCCTGTAAACTAAATGTCACTAGTGGATTGCAGCACTCATTGTGCCACCACTAAAGTGACAGTTTATAGTATGTGTTCAGGCCTGCCCCTGCAGTCTAAGTATGCAGTATTAAAACTGCAAGTTGGACCCGGCAAAGTAAACTTGGTGCCTAAGCCTGCCTTTTTAATACATGCAAGTCACCGCTAAGGTAGGCCCTACATTCCTTTAAGGCAGGGTCATGGTAGTTAAAAATTAGGACTTGTGTATTTAAGTTTTACATGTCCTGACAGTGACAAATCTTTTAAGTAGTTTTTTCACCGTTGTACGAAAACTAATGGGTTACATTATAACAGTTAATGATGTTTAACTTCAGTTAAACATGGTGGAGAAGTGTGGCTCAATGATTAGAGCAGCAGACCCTGATGCAGAGGTCTAGCCTGGGACCAGGGTTCAATTCCCCTCTTCGGCGGGTCTTGGGCTCAAAAATTCCACGGACCTGATAATTCTCGCCTTGGTGCCTATTCCAATCATGGAGTCCCACTCTGCAACTCTGGGCAATAGCTTGCTTAATCTCCACAACGGCACCCACAACGCTAGTGATGCCTGGCCTCCACCTTGGGGTGCCCAGGAGTAGACGCCTCACAGGGAAAGCCAGGATGGGTTCCACAGCGGTATTCGTACAAGCGCCTTGAGACACTTGCGGGTGAGTAGTGTGCTATACAAGTATCAATTTACATTTACAGTTTGCTTCATGCATTCCACAAGCTGCAAAACTTACTGTCTCAAAATATGTTTACCAGGTTCATTGGGCGACGTTTGTGTGGAGGATTTGGTCATTAAACTTATTTTGCCCCCTGATTGGTGGAATTATCAAGCAGCTGAGAAAGAATGCCTTAGTGTTAAGCATGGTCCTACGAGTCAAGGTCACAGACAACACCGGAGCTTGCATTTTGTGAATTCTGCATCCATCTTGGGACATGGCAGCCCCACTCGAACATCAACGTTGTTTTTTATACCTCATTTATTGAAGTGATGACATTTAAAGACCCAGTAACAGTGATCAGTTTGTCATTGCTCCTCCTGCGAGACTGGCAGCTGGGAGTCTGACTTTGTCCTCCTGACACTGTTTACAGAGAGATGCGCATTTGGCTGTCAATACCCCTATATTTTCCGGAAGGTGCTGTTCACATTAGGCGGCAGCATTTTGCTGACTTGGTGTTTTTAAGCTACATATTTTTCCCTGTGGGGGGAAAAAGGTTTGAAACACTAGTATACCAAGTGAGATCTTTACTTTCTGACAGCATCAGCGCTCTATATTATTATAAAAACTGTCAAAAGAACGACGTCAAACTCTGTCTTGAAGTAAGTATATATAAATGTCTCCATCTTGATGACCTTTTGTGGCATGCTTAGACTACACAACGCATTGTGTTGGAAATGACATTCTCCCACAGAAAGTTTGTAAAAATATTACATTGCGCTAATGGGAGTGGACCATCTTCCTGTTGACAGGTAGTGTAGACGAGCCTGCCAGCAGACCGCCCGGGGAGGGCGAGGGCCGTCAAAGGGTGTATCGGCGTGTCACTGTCGGCGCTGACATTATACCTTCCCGCAGCACTATCAACACTTTGCAGCTAAAACACGGGGAAAATCTAGGCCAAATGCAGCAGCGAAATCAAATAATGCCACAGAACGTCAACAAACAATGCGTTTTCGATATTTCCAAGACCTGTTTGACCTCAGTTTAGTTTCTACATTAGGGACTTTTAGTCTAGTGCGTGTAGATTCCAGATTGCGTTGTATAAATAGCGTTTTCACTATTCTGTTGCGGTACTGAGGCCCTGAGGTTATTTTTACGTGATTTGTGGGAACTCCGCAGAGTTGTTTGATTTCATCTGGAGATTTCCAGCTAAAATCTCCGGATGAAACTTTAGGGCAAAATAAAAATGTACTGGGGTAATCACACTCGGATTTACCGATTCTCTGGTATTTTTTCATTTCTAATGGGACCGTCAGGGTCCCTTATGTAATCCCCTATTGACTGTGCTCGCACCCAGTTGTCACCTCCAGGGACAGACTTACTTGGAGCATTATTGGCCCCCTCATAATTAGGGCTGAAGATGGGCTGTAGCTGCATGGATTTTGGACAGAGACATTAGCCAAAATGGAGCCTACAAAACGTGCCATAAAAGTTATGGAAAATAGGGAGTTTGACAACTAAAATATATATTGCTAAAAGGGCTTCCTGGACTAGAGTACCAGCAAAGATCTTGAAAGCTCACACAGGCCATTAGTATAGGGAAAGGCCCCGATTATGAGAACCCTGTCTCGGCCTCTGCCACTGCAGGGCCTGCGAGCGCAGTTTACTGCCACTGTGACATGGCACATAAAGTGGTTGCCACGTCTGTGACTCCCCTTTTACTACATATCAGTCACCCCTAATGTAGGCCCTAGCTAGCTACGGCTTTTTTTTGTATTCGCTCATATCACTCAGATTTTCTTTTCACTTGGGCCTTTACCTTTACTTTCTTTGTATAAAGCGGTACTGGGTTGATTCATATGTATTTACTAAATGTCCCTTAAATCAATTATGCTTCAAATGAAACCCGAGTTCTCGGGTTTGAGGACCTAGTATAGGGTAAGTATATGGAATCCGATCAATGTGATCAGAGATTTCCTTCAGGAAAGAAAAATTTCTTTCTTGAGTCCCCTCACTCACCAGGGTTTCCCCACGGTGACATGCTTCATCATTGGGGCCATCCCAGTTCTCTACGAACTGGGGCGTGCTGCGACTTGCAGAAACTATGTAGTAGCACTTTAAGTGGAAGGCTATATGTAGTTCATAGTGTGGTGGAGTGGATTACAGTGATTAAAAATACCTTGCTAGTGGACTAAAATACTTTATTATCGCTCCTAGGTTGGTATGTCTAAAAGGGGGTGATACACAGAGAAAACTAACTTATAATGGGTTAGAAGTTCAGTGTAAGATCAACATTTTTCGAGCCTACCCCCAGCTCTTCGTCAGGACCACACAGAGACCAGCCCTGTGTATGCCACCCCTATTAAACCTAAATATGGAAATAAAGAAAAAAATTAAAAAATGCTGCAACTAATAAAGCATGCATGGTTATACATACGATCACTATGTCACGTAGTATGGCTGCAACAATAAAAAGAGACATGGTTAGGAGACAGCCCCTTCTCTTTTGTAGAGTAGGTGGGTTCACATTTGAATGTACTTCGATGCTAGTGAGATGCTCCTTAATGGTGCGTGGAGTCGTCCAGGCTCAGAGTGTGGTTGTAACCTCATTAGGTATAAACATGCTGGCCAAACATGCTGCATAGTGGTTGGTTATACATTAAAAACACACAAAATACATGAGGTGACTTTCACACAACACACACAAAAAACAGGGAAAGAATGGTTACACCAGGATGGTAACACATACTTATTTGCGAGCAAAACTGTGCTTCATGGGCACTTGGGGGGGGCGGGGATTCCATGAAAGTAATATCTGTAAAATGAGGAAAAACCGGTAGGTAATCGATAGTGCTGGTCGAAAAACCCCCCGAAAATGAAACAGACTTACGTCCTGTCGTCCTGTTCCTGTGGAGGGAAAGAGCACTTACCTCAATATGACTTTGACTTTTAACTTTGTTTACCTGCACTGCCTTCAAGCGCTTTGGACCCAGCGCTCAGATCCTCCCTGGCTGCCCCCTCTCCTGCACGCGACCCAGACCGCCTCCGCTGATCGCCCCCTCCTTGCCTGACTCTCGGAGTGGGACGGGCGGCTTCACCATCTTGGGCGGGTCTGGGCTCGGCGCTGCAGTTCTTTGGCTCCTCCCCCCCGCCACGCCCCCTTGACCCTACTCCCTCATGTGTCCCTACATTATGGCTCCTTCTTTGCGGACGAGCGCAGCGGGCGCGACGAAGGCGCGCCGAAGTTGCGCCTAAGTTAGGCCCATCTGCGCCCGTCCGCGGCGGGCCGGGACCAGGGGCCACACTCTCTGCTCCTTTATTGGTTTACTCTTCCGCTCAACTCACTGCTCTCTCCGCTACCTCCTCACCTTCACCCTCTCTATTGCATCATCTAGACACACTTGGTATTCTCACCTCTCCCCGTCACACCTGACACGGACCTCTCACAGCCCTACCCCTCTTTCTGTTAAACCTCCCCTTGTCTCCCGCCCTTCCCCATCTCCTACTGCAGCCTCCGCTTACCTACTCAACACCCGTTCTGCAGTCAAACACCAGACTGCACTTTTCAACCTCCTGACTACCGACTCCCCTGACTTTCTTTTTCTGACCGAAACCTGGTTCACCGCTGATTCCCTCCCAGATCTTTTAGCCATTCTCCCCGATACCTACTACACCCTCCGAGCTGACCGCCCGGATGGCAATGCTGGGGGAGGGGTGGCAATGATCATTCGGTCGACCCTCAAATTCCAACTTCTTCCTCACCCCCCTATACCTAATGTGGACTACTTAGTGGCCCGCTCTCTCAACCTTCCTGCCCCCCTCACTGTTGTCCTCGTCTACCGTCCCCCTCAATCTATGCCTTCCTTTGTAGCTTCCCTTCAGGACCTTCTGGCCACCTTGGTGGTCAACAACTCCTCCGTCCTATTGCTCGGCGACTTTAACTTCTGGCCGGGTGATCCTAGGGAAGATCTTCCCTCTAAAGACTTTTCCGCCACCCTCCAATGCTTGAATCTCACATCCTATGTTACAGTTCCCACCCATGTTCAAGGTCACATCCTAGATCAAATCTGGTCCTCTCGTTTCACCTCCCTCTATATCTCCTTGCTTTTGGTCGGATCACTTTATCATTTCTTTTTCTATTCACCTGGGTGTGGTCGACAAGCCCCCCCTTCCCAAAAACATCCCTAGCCCGCAACTGGAATCAGACCGACTTTGACTCTCTTTCGCGCTCTTTAGTTTCATCCGCCCCTGACCTCACTGATCTTCCCCTCGAATCTCAGGCCAACGCCATCTGCACATGGCTATCTTCTTCGTGTGACCTAGTGGCCCCGCTCAGAAAGATCAAAGCGGTTCGCCCCTACGATGCGCACAAATGGTTCTCTCCAGAGCTCAAAGCGTTAAAACTCGACCTTAGGCAGTCGGAATGCCTCTGGAGACGGAAGTACTGTCCCTCTTTGCGCGCCAAATACAAAAAACTTCTCACCGAATACAAAAAAGCAATTTTAGCACCCAAAACCTCTTATTTCACTGAGAGAGTAGCTCTCTCCGCTAACAAATCCCGTGAAATCTCCCTGGTTCACAATCTTGCCACCTCCGATCGTTCCTCCCCTTGCCTGGTTCCCTCTCAGTCCCTCTGCTCGTCACTCAATGACTTTTTCATTGACAAGATTGTGAAGATTAAAGCTAACATCCCCACTGTGCCTCAACCCAGCCTCACCTGTCCCCTCACTCCTCCCCCGTCCTCCTTTGCTCTCTTCCCCCCTATTTCCCCTGATTTATTTTTCAAATATCTGCTCAAAGTTAAGTCTGGCTCTCCCGCGGACTGCGCACCGGCACGCATTCTTAAAACTCTCTTCACTAACTGCCCTGCCCCCCCTCTCGCTCTACTTAATTCTTCTCTGGCTCTTGGTTCTGTCCCCTTATCTTTCAAATCCGCAATCGTTCTCCCCATTCTAAAAAAAACTGGTCTGGATCCCTCTCTCCCCTCTAATTTTCGACCCATCTCCCTTCTTCCCTACCTCGGCAAGATCCTTGAGGCCCATGTCACCTCCTGCCTCTCCTCGTATATCGAGGAGAATGGCCTTTTGGCATCCCATCAGGCGGGTTTCCGCCCGGGCCACTCTACGGAGGCAGTGGTCCTCGCGGTCCTGGATGAACTCAAGGGGAAAGCCGACTCTAACCTTCCCCAAGCCTTGGTCCTTCTCGATCTGTCCGCTGCGTTCAACACGGTTGACCACTCCATTCTTCTCGACCATGTCAGCGCAGCGGGCATTCGGGGCGCGGCCTTTTCTTGGCTCACGTCCTTCCTTTGGGATAGGTCCCAGGCTGTTCACCTCTCCGGTTTCTCTGCCTCTCCCCGCCCGGTCACCTTTGGTGTTCCCCAAGGTTCCTCCCTTTCCCCCCTTCTCTTCAATCTTTATATCCATCCTCTCATCTCTTCCCTTCTCGAGCTGGGGGTCTCTGTGTACAATTACGCTGATGACCTCCAGCTCGTCTTCGATCTCTCTTCTTCTCCGGACTCTCTTCCTAAATTTTGTTCCACTTTAATTTTCATTTCCGAGTGTATGAGTGCTAACCATCTTAAGCTCAATCCTGACAAGACGGAACTTGTCCTCACTGGTGGTCCCTCTAACCCTTGGTCCCCTGCACACTGGCCCCTCTCTTTTGCCCCCCCCACCCGCCTCCTCTGTTCGCACCCTTGGTATTAAAGTCAGTCATGACTTATCCATGCACAGTCAGATCAGCTCCGTCGTGTCCTCCTGTTTTCTGTCCCTCCGTCTCATCCGGAAAATCTCCCGATTCTTTTCCACCGATGCACTCAAAACCATAGTCATGGCTCTAGTCATCTCCTCTCCCGCCTCGACTATGGGAATGGCCTGTACGTGGGCATACCCGCCTACGAAACCCGTCGGCTCCAGGCCATTCAAAATCAGGCTGCTCGCCTCATTCTGTCCCTCCCCAAATCCTCCCATATCACTCCTGCTCTCAAATCTCTTCACTGGCTTCCTATCCGATTCAGATCCTTCTTCAAGCTGGCTTGCTTAGCCTTTCGGGCTCATTCTCACTCTGCCCCCTCCTTCATCAGTTCTCTCATCTCCTCTCACGCCCCTAGCCGCACCCTTCGTTCTTCCTCCCTCTCTCTCTTGCACATCCCCCGCTTTTGCAAATCCAGAACGGGCGCACTCGGTTTTCGGTCCTGGCCCCCCAGTTCTGGAACAGCCTCCCACTTTCTATTCGTTTCATCCCCATTTACACTCACTTCAGTAAGGCCCTCAAAACTTTCCTCTTTTCTCAGGCATTCCCTTCTTAGTTCCCCTGGTTTCCCTCTGTGAGCTCTGATCAGGTCCCCAGCGCCAGGAAGCCGCTTGGCCGCAGTGCGCTCTATTAAATACTTTTTTCATTTCATTTCATTTCATTTCAAACCTCGTGTCTGGACACCTACTTGTCTCCCCGTCGGACCGCATCTTAGCGTGTTTGCGGCGGGGGACTCAATAAATACTTCCTGCTTCGTCTGCGTTGTGGTCTAGGAGACTAGACCACAGGCGGTGTATTGCAAAATGGCCACCGCACATGGCAACGGTGGTGGCCATGATGGAAGTATACACGAGTGGGCTCCACGATATCCTTCTGTGATTCTCGGTGTTCGAGTCTCAGAGATGGGTGTAGTCCCCAAAAAATTATGAAGATTTTACATTTTAAATACAGGAATTTCCACATACAGAATATTAAAAAGAAAATTACAAAACCGGTGATCTAAGGATAATTTGTATATAGGATGGATTTTGTCATGCAGGCAGGGGCTCTTCAGTGCTTAGTGTTATAGAGAGGAGCACGCCCGCAGTTAGGTACAGTGAACGAATAAAGTTGTACGGCAGGATCTAGTTTGTAGATCATAGTGTTTTATCGAAGCCCAGATGTTATTGCCACGTAGGTGGCTCAATGGTGTTTTTTAATTGTAGGTGTCTAAAAAAATGTTTTACTCATGACTGCCATGGAATTTATGTCCCAACTTAAAGGACATAGGTTTTGACAAGGTGTATGTTCCCCAACTCTGTAAGTCAAGAGGTATCTATCTTCCCTCAGAGGAATAACTAGGATGGTATAGTTCATTGTGGGTCAGCTTCTCAGCTTCCTCCGTAGGTTTTACAGCCAGTGGCTATAGCCTTAACAGAACTGGCCCCAGGGGATGTTGTCATTCAGGCCCTGGGTGTCCGTCTGTAGTCTGAAAAGCCAGCGCTGTTCTTTTTCATGCAACTTTTTCTCCAGGTTCTCTTTACTTTTTATGTGTTCTAGTACCACCCACCTCATATCATTAGGGGTTTGTTGACTCTCGAGAAAATGGGTGGTCATGCTTACAGGGTATGTTACTCCAATGTGCCACTATTCGGGTGCTGACTTTCCTAGTAGTCATCCCCACGTAGTGGAGGTTACATGCGCATGTGATTAGGTACACCACACCTGTCGTGTTGCAGTTTGTGAAGTTTCTCAATTCCCATGTGGTGTTGTTGTTCAGATTCACTACTTTGGTGGCTGAGGTAAGGTGGCAAACGCTACAGTTACTGTATGGGTAGTGTCCTGGGGGTAATGGGTGCAGTTGTCGTACACTAGCTTTTTGGGTCGTGTGTGTACTAAGTGTTTTTTTAGGTTCTTGCCTCTCCTGTGGCTGAACATGGGTGTCAGTATGTTCAGGCCCCCACAGTTACGTGTGCGCCAGTGTTTTTTGACTATTTTTGTTACTTTATCAGACGCAATGTTAAATGTGGTAATGCAGATAGGTCTTTTTGTTTCTGTGGTGTTTATAGCTTTGTGTTCTAGCAGGGCTTCTCTATTGTTATTAGAGGCCCTCTTTTATGCTTTGGACACCAAACGTTTGGGCTAATTTCGCCATAACAGTTTCTTACTGATATCTTTAGCTTGTGAGTTGTAGTCCTGTTTGTCGGTGCAGTTCCTCCTTAGGCGCAAGAATTGCCCGAATGGGAGGTTATCTTTAAGTGTATAGGATGGAAGCTGTCATAAATGAGAAGGCAGTTTCAGGCAGTGGGCCTGAAATGGGTAGTGGCAGCTAATGCTCCTTGTCGTGCCAGTATATTGAGATCAAGGAAGACAAGGTGTGACCTGCTCATTGTGTAGATGAATTTTAGGTAGGGGTCTTGTTGGTTCAGCCAAACCACGAAGTTAGTTGCTTCTATCTCCGTGCCCTCCCAGATCAGTAGTACATCATCTATGTACCTTTTCCACAGTTAGACATGTTGTATGTGGGGGTTGTTGTTATTTAAAATGTTATGTTTTTCCAGATGGTGCACATAGAGGCCGGCCACGCTCGGTGCAAAAGTGCTCCCCTTACTAATACCATGTTGTTGGCGATATAAATTCTCTTCAAACCTGAAGAAATGTTCAGTTAGTGCCAGTCTACCGCATTCTAGGACTACGTGTCTCAGGGTGTGGTAGGGCCCCTCTTCTAGAATCTCAAGTGTTTCTTTATGTGGGAGGCTAGTATAAAGGCTTTCCACATCCAGGCCAATAAGTATGCTGGATGTGGGTTCAAAAGGGGGGTATTTTAGTAAACAGAGGACTGCTTTAGTATCTTGTAAATAGGTGTCTGTTTTCTGTATTATGGGACATAAAAATGCGTCCGCAAACTTGGAGAGCGGTTCTAAGATGGACCCTATCCCTGACACTATGGGTCTTCTTGAAGGTTTTTCCAGAGACTTGTGGATTTTCAGAATCATGTAGAAATAGGGGATCAACAAACAAATGGAAAGGGGCGACCACTCGGTCCCCCCGAACGTATGGTGGAGTACCACGATCCCCCCGGGAAGCCATCTTGGGCGGGAAGCGAGTCTCGGCTGGTATGCCCGAAGCGGCGTAGCCGGGGCGCGCTTTTTCCCGCCCTAGAGTGGGTTGGCCCAGACACTGACGCGGCTGGCCACGCCCTTGGGGCAGGCAGGGGCGGGTTTACGCCCGCCCTGAAGACAGATAAAAGGAGAAGCAAGACCGGAAGGCATCCTCTTGTTCCTGTGCTCTGAAGCTGCACCTCCTCGCTGCACGTGAGCTCGAGACGGAACGAAGAGCTAATTTTGAGCGTTTTAATCGTTCTTGTTTGTTTTCCAGATACTCTGTGGGAGAATGCCGAGGAAGGCGGGAAAGCGCATGACTACTGACCAGATGCTGCGCGTTCTCATGAAAGAGATGACCGAGTTAAAGAGGCGAATGGATGAAAATGAGGAAGGGGGACCGAAACGTCCATCGGCGGGAGCAGCCCCGGGAGGGAAAAACAAGAGGCCCAGGAGAGGAAGAGCTGGGGAAGACATCCCGGGTCCCAGTACCCCGCTAGAGGCACCCACCCCCGTGCCGGAGGAAGGGAATCCGATTCCCGTTGTGGTCACCCCCGTGTCCGGGGACGATATGCCGCCCGAGCTGGCAGCACAATTAGCAGCGTGGTTGGGTAAGGATAGTGAGGGCGCCACGGCTGTCGACGCGCAGGGGCTGATGAAGCAACTGCGTGAAACAAGGGAAGCAGCGAAGGCGTCCACGCCGGCTGCGGCAGTAGAGAAGCCACAGGAGACAGGTTCAGTCGCAGAGACACCGTCCGGTTCAGGTAAGCGGCCATTGCCGATTGTGAGGGATGAGTCCGCACCTTCCCGTAGGGAAAGGGTGGGCCAGCATGTTCCTTTGGCTATAAAAGAGAAGATATGGGCAGGGGAATATATCAACATCTTCTCGTTGCTCACTGATCACTATGAGATGGAGCATGTTAAGGGCCAGAAGGATCTCATGCACCCGAGTGTTTGGCGCGCAAAAATGGCCGCCTTTAAAGTTAATGAAAATATTGGCAATTGGGGCAAAGCGTGGGGGGTTTTTACATCGATCTTGGGAGAACGAAGGCCCGATTTGCTACACGAATTGCCGATTTATCAGTCACGAATCATGGGGTACTCGGTATCACATGAGGGTAATCATTGGTTTTGCTATGACAATTTGTTTAGAAAGGCTAAAGAACATGATAAAAACTTAACTTGGGATTGTTATGATTCTGTGTCATGGTCCAAAATGAAGGAGACTGGTATGCTAAATGTGCCATTAGTAGGGAGTAACGTTGGCGAATCTTCCCGCCAGTATGCGGGGACGCCCTTTCGATCAGGTGCGGGAACCGACAATCACTCGAGGCCTGCCGGCAGTACAGGAAAAAGGGGGGTTTGTTGGAATTTCAACAGGGGGAAATGTACTAGGCCCCAGGGATCGTGCAAATTTAGACACAAATGTAGTGGGTGTGGGCAATCATCCCATCCTGAGTCCAGGTGCAGAGCCAAAACGGGTGATGATGGAGGGAGGGGAGGCGCCAAACAGGTCTAACATAGTCCGAGGGGCGCCTTTACCTACCCCGATTGATACCTTGGCAATGATTCCCTGGCTCAGTGAATACCCGGATCGTACTTCTGCTGGGGTGTTGCGGAACGGGTTTTTCTTATGGTTTCCGCATCCCAGTGGGGGACTTTCAAGGTGTAGGGGCATGTAAAAATCAGCTATCAGTCTTGCAACATACGACCGTGGTACAGGATAAAATACGGAAGGAGGTTACTCGGGGTCGAGTCGCCGGTCCGTTTAGTGTGCCCCCAGTTCTTAACTTTGTTTGTTCCCCTCTGGGTGTGGTCCCGAAGAAGGACCCGGGTGAGTTTCGACTGATACATAATTTATCAGCCCCACGTGGTCTTTCTGTGAACGAAGCGATAGACCCGGAAGTGTGTTCGGTGCGGTATGCATCCTTCGATGAGGCCGTAGCCATTTTGAATCGCCTGGGGCCCGGGGCGCTGATGGCAAAATCTGATATCGAGTCAGCGTTCCGGTTGCTCCCGGTACATCCAGCCGATCAGCGGCTCCTAGGTTTCATGTTTCAGGGTCACTATTACATAGATAGGTGTATGCCGATGGGGTGCTCTATATCCTGTGCCTATTTCGAGAAATTCAGTACTTTTCTACAATGGGTCTTCACAAGGAAGACGGGTTTCCAACATGTGATGCATTACCTTGATGATTTTTTGTTCCTGGGACCAGCTGGGGATCCGGAATGTGGGCAGGCTTTGGCTCAATTTTGTGTTTTAATGAATCAGTTTGGTGTGCCCTTGGCACCAGGTAAGACTGTGGGGCCTTCTACTTGCCTCGAGTTTCTGGGGATCGAGTTAGACTCCGAAGAGGGTTGTTTTCGTTTACCAGCTGAAAAAGTGTCCAAGTTCAGGACATCCCTGCAAATGTGTATAAATGGATCGAAGGTCAAGCTGCATCAGTTACAGCAGCTGGTTGGCCAGTTGAATTTTGCCCTGAGGGTTATACCGATGGCCCGCCCCTTTTCTCGTTCGATTGCTCAAGCCATGGTTGGCCTGAAGGAGGGCCACCATCGCACAAGGCTCTCGGCCGAGGTCCGCCAGGACATGCGCATTTGGTTGGCATTTCTGGCGGACTTCAATGGTCGAGTTGTCTGGAACAAACCAGCCGTGTCCTCTGAGGAGCTGGGGCTGTGGACGGATTCGGCAGGGAGCATAGGTTTTGGTGCCATCTTCGGCACAAGATGGTCTGCACAAAAGTGGCCGACATGGTGGCATGACAGTGGATTGACAAGTAACATTGCTTTCCTGGAACTTTTTCCTATTTTAGTGGCCCTGAGAACTTGGCCCGAAGGGTTCAAAGATCACTCTGTGGTATTCTGGTCTGACAATATGACCGTGGTCGAGTGTATCAATAGCCAGGCAGCACGATGCAAATGGATTTTGAGACTGCTCAAGGAAATTGTCTTATTGTGTATGCAATTGAATGTGTTATTCAGAGCAAGACATGTCCCAGGGGTAATGAACCAGGCAGCTGATGCACTGTCTCGTTTTCGTATGCAGGCTTTCTGGGGTTTTCTTCCCACAGCGGACCCGGAGCCGGCACCCTTTTCCGAAGCTCTTTGGTCTCTCGGTGCCCCGAACTTCGTAACCTCGTGGGAGAGAGTTTAGCACCCAGGACAAGGAAGGCATATGAAGGGGCGTTCCGATCCTATTTAGCCTTTTTGGGGACTGCTAGGAAGGAGCTTTGGGGCCAGGAGGAATGGGTAGTAAACTTTCTGATGTCTTTACATCTGGCAGGGAAATCGGTTGCCACGGCCCAGAGGCATCGGGCAGCCATTTCCTTTGTCGCTAGGGCTCATGGGATCCAAGACCCGACAGCGTCTTTCGTTGTACAAAAAGCGCTACGTGGGTGGCAACGCCTTGAGGGTCGCAGAGTAGATGATAGGCGCCCGATAGGTTTGGATAGGTTAGCCCAGTTGTTATCCACACTCCCTGCTACATGTTCATCTCAGTTTGAGGCAGTGTTATTCCGAGCCGCTTTTACGCTGGCATTTCATGGGGCAATGCGTGTAAGCGAACTAGTGGCGAGGAACAAGCAGGATGTGACAGGGGGTTTGTGCCAAGAGCACGTTCAGATCAGAGGGGAGACAATGACTGTCTCATTTGTCAGGTCCAAGACCGATCAAAGCGGGATGGGTGACTGCATAATCATACGCAGGATTCCCGGGTCCTCCATGTGTCCGGTAAAGTGTTTAGAAGATTACCTAGCACGAAGGGTGGCATCATGGGGGGGGACCTTGTTGAGACACGCTGACGCCACCCCACTGACAAGGTTTCAGTTTCAGCGGGTGCTTGCGATGTCGATTGCCGCTGCGGGCTTGAACCCGGGCGAGTTTGGGACCCATTCCTTCCGGATAGGGGCTGCTACAGAAGCTACAGCCAGGGGTCTGAATGTGGAACAAGTGAAACGGGTGGGGCGTTGGTCCTCCAATTGTTATAAAAGGTATGTGCGGTTGCACATGTTGTGAAGCCGTAACGTTGTACTCACGCTTCTTGTTTTTGTTTGGTTTTCAGTTTCGCAAGCCTACGAGGCGGGGCGGACTATGCAGTCGACCCAACACCGGGCCAGCGGTCAGACATCACCGGCTGTGAAAAAGGAGGTGTGGGTCGTGGGCCACTCATACGTGAGGCGTGCCGCGGACGTATTCAAAGCAGGTGACATGATTCACGTAGCTGGGGAATACGGGTACAGGGTGTCCTTCTACGGAAGAGGCGGTCTCTGTATTGACCAGTTTCAATCATTTTTCGAGGGATTGTTAGGGCGGATGAGGTCACCGCCGTCTGTAGTCATAGTACATCTCAGGGGCAATGATTTGGTCACCACTGGTAGACGACTTCTCCTTGAGGCGATGCTTTCCACCGTAAGTTGGTTAGCAAGGAAAGTTCCAGGGTGCACGATTACGTGGTCTCATATGATCCCACGAAAAGTGTGGCGAGGGGCTATTTCTGTTCCCGCCTTGAATCATTCTGTTAGAAAGCTTAATAACAAAGTGAATAGGTTGTTCCGTTCGAAGACATTGCATTCTATTTCGCATGGGTGTATTGCTGATGACAGTATGTATTTGGGGGATGGTGTGCATTTGTCTCGGGTGGGGAATGAGTTACTCATAGGAGACTTCTTAGCATGGCTAAAAACGTTATAACATGACCTTTAGGTAGGAGTTTTGTGGGGGGTCCGGATAGCCGGTCAACTATCCGGCCTGTGGCGGTAAGGTCATGATCGGTGAGCACTAATTGGAATATCCCTATGAGTGGGCGTCACCCAACACGGATGGGAGCGCTCGGGGGAGGTGGCCATTGGCCCCTCAACGGGGAGGCGGTCCCTTCTAAGGATGGGTCGCCGTAAGAAAAGGAAAGGCGGTTAAGGCCCCTTCCTGGGTAGGAGGGGTTACAGCCCCCTCCTGGGTAATTTCCCGGGGCCAGGACGTCTGCGACGGCAGATGTGGTAAGTTGTGTGGGGTTTGGGGGGGGGTCTACGCTACCTTCTAGATACCTCACACGAGTCCTCGTACGACCTCTAATTGGCGTCGAGTTTTATTGGGGCCCCCGTCAAGTCAAGGGAAATTGGTAATTGCACTTGAGGTACGCCTCTGTGCTGTCGCCCCTCACAAGTGGGGGGGGTATTTCTGGGTTAGGGATCTTGACACCGGTTACGACCTTGCCGTTGGCCCTTAAACGTTAGGATGTACAATTTCAAAATTTCAGGTAAATGTTTTGTAGGATGTTAGTTCGGCTAGGAGAACCTTTGTATTAGAGAATATGTTAAGGTTAGCCAAACATCGCAATGTGGTAATGAAATTGTACATTAATATGAAACTGTTTATTTAATGTTTTCATTTTGTTTCATATTTTAATAAATACGGCCGGGAGGGTCACTCCCTCCCGTCTTCCAAAGACTTCAGAACTGTTTCCGGTTTCCCATCCTTGGGGATTGTGTTGAGAGGGGGTGGCGGGTATCTCAGCCATATGGAAAGGGGCGACCACTCGGTCCCCCCGAACGTATGGTGGAGTACCACGATCCCCCCGGGAAGCCATCTTGGCCGGGAAGCGAGTCTCGGCTGGTATGCCCGAAGCGGCGTAGCCGGGGCGCGCTTTTTCCCGCCCTAGAGTGGGTTGGCCCAGACACTGACGCGGCTGGCCACGCCCTTGGGGCAGGCAGGGGCGGGTTTACGCCCGCCCTGAAGACGGATAAAAGGAGAAGCAAGACCGGAAGGCATCCTCTTGTTCCTGTGCTCTGAAGCTGCACCTCCTCGCTGCACGTGAGCTCGAGACGGAACGAAGAGCTAATTTTGACCCACCCACCAGCCCCTGAGGACAGCAAGTGGTTTTGAATAAAGTTGATGGATAACTCTGATTTTCGTTTACAGGTTGTGGTATTATCGTGATGATTTTGAGTATGTAATAAAGAATGGTCGATTTGTTTATGTTTTGCGAATAAAGAAATTCTGCTTTAGTATTCATTGGTAAGCATGCTTTTAATAAAGTTGTGGTTGCCACTGTCTTTTTAGTTTAGTCATTTAGCTAGCATTGTCGTATTTATTTTGGTCGGGCGGTAAGGTCATGATCGGTGAGCACTAATTGGAAGATCCCTATGAGTGGGCGTCACCCAACACGGATGGGAGCGCTCGGGGGAGGTGGCCATTGGCCCCTCAACGGGGAGGCGGTCCCTTCTAAGGATGGGTCGCCGTAAGAAAAGGAAAGGCGGTTAAGGCCCCTTCCTGGGTAGGAGGGGTTACAGCCCCCTCCTGGGTAATTTCCCGGGGCCAGGACGTCTGCGACGGCAGATGTGGTAAGTTGTGTGGGGTTTGGGGGGGGGTCTACGCTACCTTCTAGATACCTCACACGAGTCCTCGTACGACCTCTAAGTGGCGTCGAGTTTTATTGGGGCCCCCGTCAAGTCAAGGGAAATTGGTAATTGCACTTGAGGTACGCCTCTGTGCTGTCGCCCCTCACAAGTGGGGGGGGTATTTCTGGGTTAGGGATCTTGACACCGGTTACGACCTTGCCGTTGGCCCTTAAACGTTAGGATGTACAATTTCAAAATTTCAGGTAAATGTTTTGTAGGATGTTAGTTCGGCTAGGAGAACCTTTGTATTAGAGAATATGTTAAGGTTAGCCAAACATCGCAATGTGGTAATGAAATTGTACATTAATATGAAACTGTTTATTTAATGTTTTCATTTTGTTTCATATTTTAATAAATACGGCCGGGAGGGTCACTCCCTCCCGGTTTCCAAAGACTTCAGAACTGTTTCCGGTTTCCCATCCTTGGGGATTGTGTTGAGAGGGGGTGGCGGGTATCTCAGCCATATGGTAACCCAGGTCAAAAGGGCGCTCTGCAAGTAAGGGTATAATATAGGTTCACAGTTATTTAATCGGTGCTTCTAGGGAAAGTTGTGGTCACCAACACCCTTCACAGCCTACCCAGTAGGTTACCAAACAAGTTAGATTCCCTGAGCACTCCAAATGTACAATCAATATTCAAATTAAAGTTCCACTGAATTAATCTGTTTGCAGTCACAGGTTGGTAATCCAAGTGAAATCATCCACATTAGTCCATCAAAACACGGATAGTATTTTATTTCCTCTTCTGGATTCAAATTCTCCAAATTCCATATACAAAAGTCACTGGATTAATCAGCCAACACGTGTTTCGCCATGTCAATTATTTACACATTGACTTCGTCAGGGCTGAAATCACAATACAAATAAATAAATGTCAGCGTAGTTCATTTAACATAATAATTCAATATACTCTCATAAGTAGAGGAATCCCGTGGTGAGTAGAAAAGAAATACCGAATAACCCCAAAGAGAAAACACCCAAGTCAGTGTGCACGTCTCCATTGCGCCTTCACCACACAATAAGCTTGAGTTTCAAGCATCCAATCCATTATACACAATAAGCACCCATCCTTGTATTCCGAAAGTTTTTAACGGGTTAAAGCGGGCCGTGAGTATCCCAAAAGGAGCCCCACATGGGGTTTACTATCTCCTTGTCACTATATTTCAAATGGTTGGCCCCATCATGAGTGTAACCACATCTGAGTCAATTAGTCACGCGTTATAGCATTGTACGTTTTAGTAATTATACCGAATCAACGTAAACATTCAGTCTCCACCCAGAGAATAAATAAACTCGGGTACTTTGAAAAAATTATTCAAAAATATTTACCGTAATCCACAAGTAACGATAGGTTCACTTTTACGAAATTCATTTACTTTGTACTTCCAGTTATGAAGTGAAATGACCCTATAATTTAAGCAACCCAAAAGGTTTTCATTAGGTCAATACCTTAAAGTAATTAATGTGATAGTTATGTCACATTACTAATTCCACAAGAGACTTACCCCACTCTCAAGTGTCATCTGAACAGGGGTCCTCATATATTATTCACTACGATCGTCACACTTCGATCTAAAATAAAGATCGAATTCAATTTTGTCTCACTCCAAGTACGTTATCGTAACTGATCAATCTAAATACCTCTCACTGAATTAAGGTGCTCTTGCATATCTGTATCTCGAAACAAGTTCGTCTATCCACGAACGTGCGCTCCGGTCGGCGTCCTGCACCGGCGCCATATTGAAGTTCCATTTTATACTTTCCCAAAGTCATACGCCATCTTGTAGTGGCTTAGTTTGCTGGTGCACAAATGCACTCCCTACTCGGCGCCAACTCCGGGCGCCATATTGGACTCCCCATATAGTTACAGTTTATACTAAACTCTTATTGTCATATTTATTTATGATATCTTGAAACGATCGTAGTGGGTTATTTCTACGTGACATTATCTATTTAATCTAGTAAGTGTATTATCACACTATTAATTCATAACGTTTTTTGGTCAACACAAGGAAACTAAGTAAAATGAAAATTGGAGGATGTAACTATGCTTTGAGTTGTGCTGTCAGAGCCCAAGACCTGGGCTCACTTTCCAAATATGGCAGGTGCAGAGGAGTGTAACCGTGCTGTGAGGACTCAACATGGTCTCCCCCGCGGGCATAGTCTACATGTATCCCTCCCTTGTGTTTGCCCATACTTGCGGGGGCATCATTCTGTATTTTTGGGATAATAGACATCTACCTCCACACCTCCCGAGCTGGTATGGGAGGCCCAGCCGGGATGATGTAGGTGTAGGGCAGAAGTAACCTATGAAGTATGGTAGGAGGGTAGGAAAGTTGCCCCCTGTAGGTTCATAGTGGCATCTGGTGAGTTATGTGTAACCTAACCTTTGATGCTTCAGGGAATTTTTCCTATTTCCCTACAAATTCTACACAGGGATGGCTTAAAGTGGTATGTTTGTAATGTTTCTATGACAAGTACAACCTCTAGGTCATTGCCTTATGGTACAATTATGACACCAGACCTATTACATTGATGATAGTTTATGATAGATGCATTCTTATAACCAGTGCCTAATGGCATAGTAATTATTGTAATTGTGGTCTTATGTGGCATATGTGTATCTTTATGACAAGCGCCTAGTGGTGCAGTGATTTATGTTATGTGGTTTAATGTGCTTTACATGCTATACAGTGATACTTGGTCTAATGTGTTTTGAAGTCTATATAATAAAAAGGATCACTTGTCCTGTACAACCTTTAGGTCTGCAGGAGTTTGTTGGTTTGGCGTCCCAAAGTAAAAGACCCTCATGCATGTGATGGGTATGGTGGTGTTCAAGCGGTATATCTTGGTTCTCCACTGTATACGTCACGTGTGTGCATAATCATAAGGTCATTGAGTTATGCAGCCTCCACCTGGAGGATCTTACCCAAGGTTGTGCCAGTAGTGAGCCAGTGATAGGGAGTCTTAAAAAGGCCCGGAAAACCAGATGAAAGGTATTTATTAGGTCTGGGTTCGGGTCTGAAAAACTCTATAGGTGTGCACCTTTAGATATGTTATGCGTCGTAGATGCACTCAGAGTTATGATTTAAAAATATTGTGAGGGGGGAGTAAGGAATGGACTAAAAAATGGCAATACTTCATAAACCAACAGTACATCATGGCAATGTCAGCTCTCTCATCTCACACTCTACGCTAGTGCAGTGGGTTGTAGCATGCTCAGAGATGGTGGATCATGCATGTTTTCTCAAAATCACTCATATTCAAAATTTGGTTCAGGATTTACCTAGGGGGTGTTTGTGTCGGTGGTGCCCACCTGGTAATAGATCGTATTTATATCCCACAAATATGGATCTCACGTTGTTAAGTGGGAGTGTCAGGTTTTAGGGTTTGTATTCGTGCCAGTAATCCCGGGGTTAACTATTCGAGATACCAAACGTGATGGAAATAATTCGTTACCTTGCGCGCCTATTGTGATCGCTTCTATCGGGTGCAGGGCTCGGGATAGACTAATATGGAAAAACGGGGTGTCGGATTATTGCAAAGTCTGCACAGGGATACTTGCGGTTATGTTGTATCGCGCCGATACTCTTTGATACATGAATAAATGAAAACCATTACGGCCTCCGCTCGGCAAATTAAATCACCATGTTACCATAACAACCGAGCATAACCACTGCGCCTAAACCACGCCCCTTGAAAAACGCCCATAAGATCTACCCGGAAACAGAATCACTGTTTCCGGGTGACAGCGAGCAGCGTCTTCAGCGTAGACGCGAGGATCGGACTCAATAGGTATCGAGGAGTATCGGCGCGATACAACATAACCGCAAGTATCCCTGTGCAGACTTTGCAATAATCCGCCATCTCTGAGCATGCTACAACCCACTGCACTAGCGTGGAGTGTGAGATGAGAGAGTTGACATTGCCATGATGTACTGTTGGTTTATGAAGTATTGCCATTTTTTAGTTGTGAATGCAGTCTAAGAATGTGTTAGACTCACCAAGCAGACACCTGCTTTAATTGTGTCCCCTTGTAAATGTTTCCCCTTCCCCATGTATGTTTACAAGCATCTGTGTTATTTCTATTCCAGGTACATTGAGACCTTTACTCAAAGAAAACAGGTTAATTAATCCTATTTTCTGATCACCTTCCTTTGAGCGCACTTTATTAAATATATTTTTTTCCTCACTTCATTCACGCAACGGTCCTGACGAATGCCTGTAAGCCCTAATCAAGGCAGAAAGGGCAGAAACATGTTGACCATTCCTTACTCCCCCCGCACAATATTTTAATTCATAACTCTGAGTGCATCTACGACGCATAACATATCTAAAGGTGCACACCTATAGAGTTTTTCAGACCCGAACCCAGACCTAATAAATACCTTTCATCTGGTTTTCCGGGCCTTTTTAAGACTCCCTATCACTGGCTCACTACTGGCACAACCTTGGGTAAGATCCTCCAGGTGGAGGCTGCATAACTCAATGACCTTATGATTATGCACACACGTGACGTATACAGCGGAGAACCAAGATATACCGTTTGAACACCACCATACCCATCCCGTGCATGAGGGTCTTTTACTTTGGGACGCCAAACCAACAAACTCCTGCAGACCTAAAGGTTGTACAGGACAAGTGATCCTTTCTCTCTTGATTAATGTATACTATTTTTGGAAACTGAAAGGATCTTCCTTTCCACCTCCCCCCTTCTGATTAGAATATATAATAAAAAGACTATTTTTATATAACCTTGTGCGGAGTCTCTTTTTGTAGTGTACCTAGTGTGTCACTAGTGGGTGTGTATTGTGCAAATGTTTACACATTGCCTCTGGGATAAGCCTGACTGCTTTGCCAAGCTACCAAGCGCATAAGCAGGGGTTATCTTCAGTGTGTAACTCCCTTGCCCTGACAAGAGTGGAGGGTTCTGCCTGACTTAGGTGTACGCCCTAGCCAACCAGAAACCCCATTTCTAACTGTGCACTTCCCACAATTTTTCAAGGTAACTTCACAGGCACGGCCTGCCAAAATTTACAGAGGAAAAATGCTTGGTGAATATAGAGACATTTGTAATTAATTGTAGAAAAGACGGAACTCTGAGCATAATTTTCTAATCTCAATGACGAGTACTCAGAACCAGAGGTACATAGCTCACTCAGTAGATATTACACTCCAGGGTATTCTGATGCAGTGAGTACTTTGCCTACTCTGTCCCACTCATAATGAGGGCTAAGTTTACCACATATAAAGCCATAAAGAATGTACCAGTTTTACATGACTACACCTTGAGTTCTAGTGACAAGAAGGAGGAGTGGTTCAAGCTTCACCTCATTTTAAAATAGACTAAAATGCAGTTTTCTTCTCTTTCAAAATCATGGGTTGGGTGATAGTTTAGCCTGTTTTCTCCACTCTAATTAAATGTACTTTAGTCTTTCCTTTTTTGCTTACCACTTTAATTCTATCTGGGATATAAAAAATAGTCAGTGGCTGCATTTCTTGGCAATCTGAGCATTGGAAGGAAAGACTGGGTAGGACTATGATGGAAAATGGGAAATGGAACTGTGAGAGACAGGCTCGTGGGGAAAGAAGGAGGTAGCCAGATTTGTTAGTGAACCGACGTGAATAGAACTTCTAGGTACTTATTGTTTTGCATTGTAAGAAAGTGGATTATTATTTAGAGTGGCAACTAACTCATCAAGATGAACCCCAAAACTCACTAAAATGAACCATAGCTCACCCCCTGAAAGCTATGGCACAGAGCAGACGGGCTTAATTTAAGGCAATGTGTAAAGTATTTACGAAGTGCCAAAACAATAATAAAGTCAAAACTCTAGACAATAAAAATCCAAAATGGAATTAGAAAAATAAAGTATACATTAATAAAAAAGGCACTAAAATTATAAAAAAAATCCAATAAAGGGAACGACAGATAAGAATTTTCCAATATTTATTCAAAAATAGCACCAAGAAGAATGATGGGCCAATAATAGTCTATAGAAGTGCTAGACCAGAACTTAGATACAATTTCAGGCCAACCGCAATGGAGCGCAGATCGAATACTCCCAGCGGGTTAGTCCTGGTCAAAGGTTTTACCTTCAAAGTGGGACCAAAACTGATATGCATATGGCTGGTTCTAATCTGAGGTGGCACGGTGGCCAAAAGAACGATGGGTTGGAATGCTACCCCAAGCGATTACCAGTGGCTAGATATATTTCAGGCATTTCTCCAATCACCTATTGTGTGGTTTATCATTAAAGCATATCAGCTGCAAATCCACTTCTTAGGTCTAATAGTCCTAGAGTGGACTTTGGGTCAGAACCTTGCTCATGACTGGATAGCTTTAGTGCCTATCTCACTACCTTGCCCCTGATTCAATGACTTTTCTCTATTCACATGTTTTTTCCTCACAGGACCATATCAGTCTCTCAGTGGTTGGATTATTTTTTTGGTATCCTTTCACTGTTGCCATCATTTGCAGCCAGGAAAGTATTTCTTTCCTTTCTGTAAGGAGTGCATATGTTTCCCTGCACTCTCCCCATGTGCTGCTTCACTCCTTTACTTTACCGTTCGTGTTACTTCCCCACCCCATGCCCCTTCCTAGCTCGTCCATTTGCTTCCACACCCCCACACCATGCTGAAAACTGTTTTCCTAATATTTCCCCTGGTCTCTATTATTTCTTCACAACCACTCTTCGCACGTACCCCTTCCTCTTTTTCAATTTGTTTTACGCGGCCGCTTACTCTTGGGGCTTCCTTTTCTGCTCCCCAGTTGCTCCTCTGAGGCTCACTTGTAACTTACTGAAGTCTGTTCTGGTGTTCGAGCTGGGCGCCTCTTCATTTGCCACAGGGTGTTCCTTTCAAATAATGACTCTCTCCTGAAATTAACAGTGGGGAAATCATTTGGATCCCAGTTCTGTTCTCAGGTGCTCTCCCGGAGCCACTGTTCTGAAGTGCTGCTGCCACACAGTCTCCGACATGACAATTTTCCCATGAGCGAGGCAGATTTAAAAGGACTGGCTCATCCCTGCATAGTAGCAGGGATGCGCCAGTGACAATGCGACATGCAGGAATACTCTTGGGCCACCACGGATGCGTTGCATTTACAATGCAACGCACTGTGGCGCAAGGATAGTCAGATGCGTGTCACTTCTTCTGGCATAAGGGCAGCGCATTGCTGGAGTCGTTTTGCAAGCACGACGCAACTCCAGCAATGCTCAGGGGCGCCCCATGCCTAACATGCTACGCCACTCCTTACGCCTGCTTCAAGCAGGGGTAAGGTTTTTACGCATCATGGACGTAAAAGTGACTCTGTGAAATCTTGTAGATTTCACTGCGTCACTTTTACGGACCTTCCTTGCGACTGAACGCCCACCCTGCATACATTATACCTGATGCAGGTATAATGTAGCGCAGGGGTTTACAATGTGACGCATCACGCTAGATGCGTCACGTTGTAAATCTGTTGCATTGTGGCGCATTGTTCACAACGCCGCTGCGTCAAAGTAGTGACGCAACAGTGTCATAAACATGTCCCAAAGGGCTTGTAAATCTGCCCCAGAATCTTTATTATTACTGTGTATTATAAACATCTTCTGCCACTGAAAACCAATCACAAGTGGTTCAGGAGCCTTGAGTTTGAATATTGTTGCTGTCTGCCATTATGCTTTGAATCCCATCTTATTCCCGTCCTTTCAGTCTAATGACATCAGCAGCAGACTCTGCTGCCGTGAATAGAAGGTCTTGTGTTTGATTCCCAGAAAGGCATCCTCATCCTTCAATCCATCGCTGGCCAGTCCAGAAAGCAAAAATTAACTCCTTCGACGCTCATGACGAGCTCAGCTCGTCATGGTGTACACCTCCATACACTCATGACGAGCTGAGCTCGTCATGAACAATGGGAATTTTAAATGATCAGCGCAGGAGGAAAATAACACTAGCATCGATGGTGTTAAGCTCTTTTTTGTAGTTCAGAAGTAAGCTCGATGGAACCAATGATTTTTAAGTGCATCAAAACAAATTTAGACACTTTACTTCATGATGCACAAATGATACATATTTGTTAAATTTTGATTTCAATATATTATTGTTTGCGAGCTATATTGTTTTATCAGTAAAACGGTATGTCTGTGCAAATGTAGTGTCTATTTCAATGGAAAATATGTTGTCTGTAAATGACAGTGCACTACCACGCCATGCTTTAGTAATATATTTGCTACAGGGTGCTCTAAAATGCACCACTAGTTACACGCTAGACCCTTTTCACTCTCTTGCTGAATACGAATCACTGACAAAATTTCGACCTCCAAAATATGGACCTACAGAAATATCGAGTCTAAAATATCGAGGGCAAGAATATCGACATCCTATCTACAACATGGTGAGTACAAAAATATCGAAAAAATAATATAGATGTTAAAAATATCGATGTTAAAAATATCGTTTTTTTTCTTTTAAAATATAATTGTAAAATAAATTAAATAACACTAATAAATATAATATACATAGTTATAAGTATCTAATAATGTTTAAAATGAATAAATAATACATATATAATAATAATATATTAATTAAATATATACTGTAAATTACTATTCCCACTCCACAGAGTGCAACAGTAGGGAAAGTGTTGGATAGCGTAGGAGTAAAAATTACTATTCCCACTCCAGAGAGTGCAAAAGTAGGGAAAGCATTAGATAGCGTAGGGGTAAAAATTACTATTCGCACTCCAGAGAGTACAACAGTAGGGAAAGCGTTTGATAGCGTAGGAGTAAAACTTACTATTCCCACTCCAGAGAGTGCATCAGTAGGGTAAGAGTTGGATAGCGTAGGAGTAAAAAATACTATTCCCACTCCAGAGAGTGCAACAGTAGGGAAAGCGTTGGATAGCATAGGGGTAAAAATTACTATTCCCACTCCAGAGAGTGCAACAGTAGGGAAAGCATTGGATAGCGTAGGGGTAAAAATTACTATTCCAACTCCAGAGAGTGCAACAGTAGGGAAAGCATTGGATAGCGTAGGAGTAAAAATTACTATTCCCACTCCAGAGAGTGCAACAGTAGGGAAAGCGTTGGATAGCATAGGGGTAAAAATTACTATTCCCACTCCAGAGAGTGCAACAGTAGGGAAAGCATTGGATAGCGTAGGGGTAAAAATTACTATTCCCACTCCAGAGAGTGCAACAGTAGGGAAAGCGTTGGATAGCGTAGGAGTAAAAATTACTATTCCCACTCCAGAGAGTGCATCAGTAGGGAAAGCGTTGGATAGCGTAGGAGTAAAAATTACTATTCCCACTCCAGAGAGTGCAACAGTAGGGAAAGCGTTGGATAGCGTAGGAGTAAAACTTACTATTCCCACTCCAGAGAGTGCATCAGTAGGGAAAGAGTTGGATAGCGTAGGAGTAAAAAATACTATTCCCACTCCAGAGAGTGCAACAGTAGGGAAAGCGTTGGATAGCGTAGGGGTAAAAATTACTATTCACACTCCAGAGAGTGCAACAGTAGGGAAAGCGTTGGATAGCGTAGGGGTAAAAAGTACTATTCCAACTCCAGAGAGTGCAACAGTAGGGAAAGCATTGGATAGCGTAGGGGTAAAAATTACTATTCCCACTCTAGAGAGTGCAACAGTAGGGAAAGCGTTGGATAGCGTAGGGGTAACAATTACTATTCCAACTCCAGAGAATGCAACAGTAGGGAAAATGTTGGATAGCGTAGGAGTAAAAATTACTATTCCCACTCCAGAGAGTGCAACAGTAGGGAAAGCGTTGGATAGCATAGGGGTAAAAATTACTATTCCCACTCCAGAGAGTGCAACAGTAGGGAAAGCATTGGATAGCGTAGGGGTAAAAATTACTATTCCCACTCCAGAGAGTGCAACAGTAGGGAAAGCGTTGGATAGCGTAGGAGTAAAAATTACTATTCCCACTCCAGAGAGTGCATCAGTAGGGAAAGCGTTGGATAGCGTAGGAGTAAAAATTACTATTCCCACTCCAGAGAGTGCAACAGTAGGGAAAGCGTTGGATAGCGTAGGAGTAAAACTTACTATTCCCACTCCAGAGAGTGCATCAGTAGGGAAAGAGTTGGATAGCGTAGGAGTAAAAAATACTATTCCCACTCCAGAGAGTGCAACAGTAGGGAAAGCGTTGGATAGCGTAGGAGTAAAAATGACTATTCCCACTCCAGAGAGTGCAACAGTAGAGAAAACGTTGGATAGCGTAGGGGTAACAATTACTATTCCAACTCCAGAGAATGCAACAGTAGGGAAAATGTTGGATAGCGTAGGGGTTAAAATAACATACTTATAAATAAAAGCTTTTTATTTAAATAATGATATAAAGTATTAAAAAAATGTAAACCATATACAATACCTATACATAATTATAAAAAACATGATTACCTAAATATATTTAAGCAAAAATAAATATTAAAAAATACAATTTTATAATATTTAACCCTTTCGCTGCGGCGGCTATTCCGCCGCAGCGCTAAAGGAGCGGGGCGGCCGCGCGGCCGCCGCATGCTGGTGACAGAACCGCTCCGTCACCAGCTACAGTGGAGCTGTGCTGGTGACGGAGCGGTTCCGTCATGACCCGCCCCGCTCATTAAACCTGCCGCGCAGGCGCGAAATCAGCGCCGCGCAGGCGCGGCGGCCGGGCCATGACGGAGCCGCTCCGTCATCAGCACAGCTCAACTGTAGCTGATGACGGAGCGGCTCCGTCATCAGCAGGGGAGGGGTTAATTACCAATTATTAATTATTTAACAATTATATTATTTACAAAACAATCATTTAAAAAAAATTATTACTTAATTACATTTACATTACTTCCCACCATATACCCCTATAAACCCACTACCCACAAAAGAACACATTTACCTATTTATGAATTAATTAAAATTATTTACCAATCAATTAAAATTAATTACCAATTAATTAAAAATATTTACCAATTATTTGAAATTAATTTATAATTCCTACTAATTAATAATAATTATACATAATTAAATAACTTCCCACCCTATTCCCCTATAAACCCACAACCCGTTACAGAACATATATATCGATTAATCAATTATTTATAATGAGATAACCATTAATTAAATGTATTTACCAATTATTTAAAATATTTAATAATAACTACTAATTATTTTTTTAATTTAACATAATTAAATTACTACCCACCCTATTCCCCTATAAACCCACAACCCGCTATAAAACATATTTATCAATTAATCAATTAATTAAAATGATTAACCAATTAATTAAATGTAATTACCAATTATTTATAATTAATTAATATTAACTACTGATTATTAATTAATTTAACATATTTATATTACTTCTCACCCTATTTCCCTATAAACCCATAACCCGCTACAGAACATATTTATCAATTAATCAATTAATTAAAATTATATTCCAATTATTTAAAAATAATTACCAATTAATTACAATTTATTAATAAATCCTACTAATTTTTAATCAATTTAACATAATTAATTTACTTCCCACCCTATTCCCCTATAAACCCACAACCCGCTCCGGTACTAAAACATATAATTTACTTATAAATAAATGTATTAATATATATATGTAATACACATATAATATTACTTATTTTAATTACTTAAGTAAAAGATATAACACATACATAATAAAAAACAACAGAAATAATACAAATATCGATATTAGTGTAATCGAAATTAGTAACATCGATATATATGCTATCGATATTACTAACTTCGATATTACTTACATCGATATTAAGTATTTCGATATTACTTACCTTAGGGTCGATATTCTGTTCAACGATATTCTTGTCTTCGATATTCTGCACCTTCGAAATTATTGACACGATATTTTGGTACATCGATATTTCAAACTCGATATTTTGACTGTGTACCGCTGAATACACCTGCTCTTTGTGTGATGTTTGGATTTTTCACAATCTCTATGACTTTAGTGATGTAACATTGATAGCAGCACCCCACTCCGAAAATTGTTCCAGCACCACTGTATGCTCTGTCATCCGACGAGGTATGCTACGCAAAATGTGATTGCTGATTTTTGGGGTAACAGAAGCTTTGAGGCAGCTTGTAACTTTCTAGTGAGGTAATGCTTGACTCTGGCCTCTTTGAAGCCAAAAGATCAGGGGTTCCAAGCAGCGGAAATAACCAAGGGGCATATTATCAAGGGATGCCGTTATAATTATCGCCGCTTTAGCGGCAGAAAACTGCTGTAAAAGCGAAGATAATGGGCTTGATAATACGCCCTTGAGAATTCCAATAGAAGCCCATGTTCATTATTATTATTATTTATTATTATGGAATTTTGTAAAGCGCATGGTTACGCGCCCCGCCGTGTCCCCGCGCTGAGTGAGAAGTGTGAGGTAGCCAGATCAGGAGGTTTCAACAGTGCTGAGCGGAAGAGGTGAGTTTTTAAAGCTCTGCGGAACTTGGCCTCAGAAGGTTTGAGGCGAAGCTCCATCGGAAGCAAATTCCAGCTCTTGGCTGCAAGGAGCCTAAAAGATCTGCCCCCCATTCGAGCTTTATGAGTTTTGGGGACGACTACCAACCCGGTGCCAGAAGATCTGAGCATCCACTCCGGTCTGTAGGGGGTGATGAGGCTGTGTAGGGGGACGGGCGCCCTGCCTCCAATAATGCGGTGACACATGCATAGTGCTTTGAAGGTAATTCTTTCTCTGATCGGAAGCCAGTGAAGGGACTTCAAAGCAGCTTTAGAGGCCGTTCTCCTAGGAATGCCTTAGCACCAGCCGGGCTGTGGCATTTTGAAGTACCTGGAGACGATTGAGGCTTCTAGCTGTTATTCCCAGATAGAGAAGGTTAGAGTAATCGAGTCTAGATGTGACCAAGGCATGCACTAGAGTCTGCCTGGCACTAACAGGAAGTAGGTCAAGGACCTTCCGTAGACTCCCCTCCCCGCCTCCCAGCTGTCCAGCCCTCCCCGACCCCTACTTAATGGCGGCCACTATGCGGCCGCGGGCTGCGGGCGCGCCGCTGGTGCACCGAAGGCGCATCAAAGGCAAGCACGTCTGCGCCTGTCTGCGACCCGCCCGCAACCAGCACCAGGAACCCTGGACGTCCGCCCCGCCAATGCTACGACCCAGCAGCACTCCACGCACTCAACCCAGGCTGCAACAACAACTGCAAGCTAGCATCACCAGCCGACACCCTTCAGCTGTCACCGCTGCCGGCACACCTGCAGCACCGCCAAGAACACGGATCCAGCACAACCCGCCCACAAGAACACAACCGAACCGAAGACCCTGCAATGCATCCTCCTCAAAGTCCGATCCCTCCACAAACACGCAACAGAAATCTGGTACCTCCTCGACAGCACCACCCCAGACGTAGCATTCTTCACCGAAACCTGGACCAACACCACCTCGGGACCGGACATCGCCATCGCCATCCCCCAAGGATACAAGATCTCCAGGAAGGACCGCCCCATCCATCCAGGAGGAGGAATCGCCATCGTCCACAAATCCAGCCTCCGCCTGAGCACACTCCCTGACGAGTCCACGGAACTGAAGGAACACCTTCACTTCAAGATACTGGCCAGCCCCACCGCCGCCCTCCGAGGAACCCTCATCTACCGACCCCCTGGACCCCGCGGACCCTTCGCCAACTCCATCACGGACATTATCTCCCCGCAGGCCATCGCATCCACCAACTACACCCTGCTGGGAGACCTCAACTTCCACCTCGACAATCAACTGGACCCCAACACCACATCCCTCCTGGACAACCTCCACAACATTGGACTCCGCCAGATCGTGACCGAGCCCACGCACTCAGCAGGACACACCCTCGACCCCCTCTTCACTACAGGAAACTCCATCACCTTCAGCCACACCACCAAACTCCCATGGACCGACCATTGTTGCGTCCACTTCACCTTCAGAACACCCACCATCCACAGACACCAGCACCTGCTTCCACAAAGAAACTGGACCAAAATCACTGTTGACCAGCTCACCTCCTCACTCAACAACTCCACCCCAACCATCGCGGAAAACGTCGACCCCAACACCGCAGCCCGAACCCTGCATAGATGGATCTCGGACAGCACCAACACCGTAGCCCCCCTCAAGAAAAACAATACCCGTGCCAAGAAAGCCAGATGGTTTACCACCGAACTTCGAGAGTCCAGGCGCACATGCCGCCGCCTTGAAAAGGCCTGGAGAAACACCAAATCCACAGAAGCCCACAACAACTTCAGAGCTGCCACCAACGCCCACCATCAACTCATTAGAGAAACGAGGAAAAAAGCGATTGAAGACAGAATCTCCACCCACGCACACAACAGCAAGGAACTCTTCAGCATCATCAAGGAGTTCGCCCAACCCACCAGCGTGTCTACCGACATCCCTCCCTCACAAGACCTCTGCGACAAAGTCAGCATCTTTTTCCACCACAAAATCAAGAGCATCTACGACAACTTCGACGAAGACAACCAACACACTGAACCCTCACCAACCACCCCCGACACCCGGAAACCAGCGATTGATAACTGGACAGCCCTCACCACGAAGACACACTGAAGACAATGAAGTCAATCCACTCAGGGGCCCCCACGGACCCCTACCCCCACCACATCTTCAACAGAGCCGCCAACACCATCGCACCCATGCTCCGCCAAACCATCAACCGCTCCCTGGCGACCGCCTCGTTCCCTGACGACTGGAAACACGCCAAGGTCAACCCCCTCCTAAAGAAACCCTCAGCGGACCCCACCGACCTCAAAAACTACAGACCCATCTCCCTGCTCCTGTTCCCAGCGAAAGTCATCGAGAAAGCCATCAACAGCCAACTCGCCACATTCATTGAAGAACACAACATCCTCGACTCCTCCCAATCCGGCTTCAGAAAAAACCACAGTACGGAAACCGCCCTCCTCGCCGCAACAGACGACATCCGCACCTTACTGGACAAAGGAGAAACAGTAGCCCTCATCCTCCTCGACCTATCAGCGGCGTTCGACACAGTCTCCCACCACACCCTAATACGCAGACTCTACGATGCAGGAATCCAGGACAAGGCCCTCGACTGGATCTGCTCCTTCCTCTCCGGCAGGACGCAGCGGGTCAGACTCCCCCCTTTCCTCTCGGACACCACACCGATCACCTGCGGAGTCCCCCAGGGCTCCTCCCTCAGCCCGACGCTCTTCAACGTCTACATGGCTCCACTTGCCCCCATCGTCAGAACCTACGGACTCAACATCGTGTCATATGCAGACGACACCCAGCTCATCCTCTCCCTATCCAACGAGCCCAACACCGCCAGACGCAACTTTCGAGAAGGCATGGAAGCCGTCGCCAAATGGATGAAAAACAGCTGCCTTCAACTAAACACCAACAAAACAGAAGTACTCATCATGGGCCCAAACCCCGACGCCTGGAGCGACACCTGGTGGCCCACCGCCCTCGGAAAACCGCCAACCCCCACAGACCACGCACGCAACCTGGGAATCATCCTGGACTCCGAGCTCAAAATGGACCGCCAGATCAACTCTGTCTCATCTTCCTGCTTCCACACCCTCCGCCTCCTTCGTAAGACCTTCAAATGGATCCCCCTCGAACACCGAAAGACAGTCACTCACGCCCTGGTCACCAGCAGACTCGACTACGGCAACGCACTCTACGCCGGAATAAACAAAAACCTCACCCGCAAGCTACAGAACATCCAGAACGCCGCCGCAAGACAGGTCCTCAACCTGCCAAAACACTGCCACATCTCTCAGCACCTGCGCACACTCCACTGGCTCCCCGTCGAGGTGAGAATCACCTTTAAGATGCTCACCCACGCACACAAGGCCCTCCACGGCACCGGACCAGCATACCTGAACAGCCAACTCAAATTCCACGCACCCCAAAGGACCCTACGATCAGCCCAGCTTTCCTACGCCGTGGTCCCCCGCACCAGAAAGACCAGATCGGGAGGCCGCTCCTTCTCCTTCCTCGCGGCCAAAGCATGGAACGCCCTTCCGCTCCACCTCAGACAGACAACATCGCTCCCCATCTTCTCAAGAAACCTCAAAACCTGGCTCTTCGACAGACCCCCTCCTTGATGGAATGGAACCTGCACCCCCCCACCCCCCCACCCCTAGCGCCTTGAGACCCTTACGGGTGAGTAGTCGCGCTTTAACAAACTCCTGATTGATAACAAACTCCTGAGTATACCAAAGCACATTCCGACAACCCGATTAATCTGGGGAGCAAATGACAGGTCAGAGTCAAACAACACCCCAAGATTTTTGGCCTGTTGACAAGGCACTGGAGTGGAGCCCAGGCATGCTGGCCACCATGCCGAGGACCACATATTCAGACCACCCCCCCACCATGAGCACTTCAGTTTTGGAACCATTCAGCTTCAGGCAGTTGTTAGACATCCAGGATACAAGCTCCTGCATGCAAGCACTGAAGCTGGATGTCGCAACATCAGGTGCCCGTGACAGTGAGATGACCAGCTGTGTGTCATCGGCATATGACACTAGTTGGATGCCTGGACTCTCCACAATGGTGGCGACAGGGGAAGCATATAGGTTAAACAGGGTAGGGCTCAGGGCGGAGCCCTGGGAACCCCTTGATCAAGATTGAACACACGAGAGTAGTGTTCTCCCTGTCTGACCTGAAAACCCCTATCGGTCAGGAAAGATTGGATCCACCTCAGCGCTGACCCAGTGACTCCGCCTTTGTTGAGACACTGTAGCAAGGTGAAATGTTCACACCAGAACATGGGCTTCTATTGGAATTCTCGAAGGCGTATTATCAAGTCCATTATCGCCGCTTTAGGAGCAGTTTTCTGCCGCTGAAGCTGCGATAATTTTAACGTCATTCCTTGATTATATGCTCTCAAGTGCCACGATGGTTGATGCACACAGGAATCGAAGTAACCAGCAGAAGTGTGCAAAGGGAGGCAGTACATTATTTTGCGTGGAGCACAGTGATGTTACTGCATAGTTGGACAGCATTCCTGACTATGCCTGCCTTGCATCTGAGGCACTGATCTTACCTAACAATATAGGCATCTCGACAGCCACAGGGATACTTTCATGTGGAGAGGAGTCTGAACGAGAGCAAACTTCCCTTTAAACCTCTTCCTTCTGTGAGCTATGAGTGCCCCTTTAGGTTAACTAAAGACCTCGGTGCCCATCTTAGGGGCCAAAAGAATGGATCAGTCCTCAAATGGGTCAAGCAACAAATGATGAGGGGTTGCAGCTGCGTGTACTGAGCTGACTAGCTCAGCGTCCAACAGTTTATATTTTTGGTTTCTTTTTGTTTTTTAAAGTCCCTTTTCACTCTTTTCATGAGAATGGGGTACACCTGTTATCATAATTTTGTATTTTAGTCACATATGTCCTCCTTCGAAGCAATGCATGTAAAAAAACTATGAATGTCTTACAAATTGGGGTGGGGTGAGCATTAGATGCTCACTACTTTTGGGGGGAATCTGCTGTTACTTTGCATAGCAATATTGCACTTTACCTATTTTGCTAAATAAATGTTTACAAACTTCGTGTAGGCATATGTGTTTTGTGTGTTATCTCTCTGACAGTCACTAATTCAGTCCAATATTTCCTTTGTATTCTGTGACTTGTAATCCAGAATTTCTAATGAAAGAAACAGATCTACAGATTCCCGAATACCAAAAAAATTATGGCTAGATGAGCTACTCACCTATGAACTGAGAGTTCACTCTGTGGGAAGTAGGTAAATTGTCACTCCACAGAGAGTAATAGCAGATTACTTTGCACCAGTTTGTAGGGTTTACCTACCAGACAGTACAAGCTGTCTCATTGAGAAAGACCTAGGGCCATATGTATCAAGGCAAAATGGGTTCGCAAACGCCGAAATTCACAGAATTCCGGCGTTTGCGAACCCAGTTTCGCTAAATGGTATGTATGAAACATTTTTGTTGCAAAATAAAGAATCGCTAAATTTGCCATTCCTTATTTTGCGATTGCATTTTAGGAATTGCAAATTTTGCGATTCCTTAAATGCAATGTATCAAGGAAAAAAACATTCCAAAATGCCATTAAGGAATCGCAAATTACCATCAACTTCTAGTTGGTGGTAAGTTGCAAATTCTTTCAAAAAAGCATTATTTTAAAAATCAAAAGGTGCCATGTGACGCTCATACATGCCCTTAGGGCATGTATGTGCGCCATATGCGCACACATGTCATTTTCAGGGGTGCAGCAGGGTGTTCTTGAGACACACCTGCACCCTTGAAAATATTCACAATTTGCGATTAGCAAATTGCGATTCGCAATTTCCCCTTCATTCCTATGGGCCTCCTGGCCCATAGAAATGAATCGGAAATTATTCCTTAATTGCAATTAGCAATTTGCTAATCGCAATTATGGAATTTTAAGGAATCGCTAAAAAGAAGCGATTTTCTACATACATACCATTTTGCGATTTCTAAATAGCGATTCCTTAAAAATCGCTATTTAGGAATAGCAAAACGGAATGTTGATACATATGGCCCCTAGTGTGCGCTCGCCAAGAAGTTACAAGGTCCTACAGCCCCCATTGCTTTCCATTGGTTGAATTTATTGCCACTGTCACTTGCTGGTTTCATGGCTGACCTTGTCCTTTTTGTGTTAGTCCCGCCCCTGGAGCATAGCTTCTTTACCATCTCTTTGATTGGCTGACTTGTAACCCTCCTCTTCTCACTTTTAGGGAACTTTTTTCTTTTTGATTAAATACTAGGGGCCTTATTTATGAAGGCCTTGCGCCGCCGGTGCGTCACTTTTAACATGGGAAAAAGTGACGCACCGGTGGCGCAAGGCCTTCATAAATAAGGCCCTAGATGCGAGTACATATGTTTTCCAGCTCTCATTCTCGTGTGCTCCCTTCCAAAATGACCACCCCAGCACTCTAGCTTGCTCTCTCACACGAGTGCTTCTTGCTCTCTCATGTGTACTTCTCCCTCTGTCCCTGCCCTCTGTGTTGCTCTCTCCCTCATGTGCTTCTCCCCGTGTTGCTCTCACCTTCGCTTGTTTCTCTCCCACCCCTCTTGCTCTATTGTGTGCTTCTCTCCCTTCTATGCTCCGTGTTCTTTTCTGTGTGCTTCTCCACTGCCATCCATGTTACTCTTTCTCTCTTGTGTGTACAGTCCTATTCCCCTCTCAGTCCTCTGTCGCCCCGACCCCACTGTCCTTTTTTTGTAAATGTGTACTTTCACAGTAAAAAATCATAATGATCCAAATAGCTTCCGCATGTTGGGTCGGTAGATGGCAAAGGAAAGCAAATGGTGTTCGTGTCATCCCTCTGGCGTGCACATATGGCCTGACACATGAATGTGCATATGTCAACATGTATTAGCGTGACAAGGAATAATGCAATTGCAAGCAGCTTTTTCCATGTCATAGTGCAGCAGCTGCAGAAGGCGTCAGCAAAGCCAATAGGTCCCAAAGGCGAGAACTATTGACTGTCGATTCTTGTTCTGGAAAGCTGCCTTCCATATAGCTTAGCATATCAGTGACGTTATTGAAATATTGCAAACAGCATCCCACTTATGGATTCTTCTTCTTCTTGGAGTGTTCCAAAATGTGAAACATAAAAAGTGTATTGGTTTTTCCCTGACTGGTAAGAGGAATACCACAATTTGTTTTTCTTCCTGTTACTCACGAGGCTGTTTTTCACAAGGGTCAGTATTCGTTTCTATCCCTTTAGTATGCTGGTTTGAATTGTCAACATCATCTTATTCAACAGTGAGCAGCAGGTTTGAATCCTGATACCGAATTTAGCAGCATTCAACAAGGTGGTATAATACCTTAGTGAATTAATGTGGCTATTTATGAAAATTGATTAGCTTGTGAGTGACAGTTTTAGATCACGTGGCAAGGGGCTCAGCCTTTAGATTACGTGGGCAGTTAACTTATTTTGTCAATTCATCTTATATAGAAATCCATGTGAAGCCTGTTAGTAACAGTTTTGAATCCCAGCAATGCAAGCTCACCTGGTAGAGCAAAGACTACGCATTAGAGAGGCATGGTTTGAGTGCCGTGCTGGATGGCGGCTCTCTTGTGAGCTCTGTGAGGCAACGACCGCCCTGGCACTCTTGGGGCCACTATGCTGTCGTCTCTGCCCCAGATCTGAGGGATCTACAGTGACAATCTACAGTGGGCTGGCAGCCTGATATTATCACCTTTCGAGCCTTCGGAAAACTGCGCTGAGAAAGGGTTGCTCCAGTAGAGGCTGCTACCGGACAGGGGTAGTGGGGCACCAGGGGAATGGAATGAAAAAAAAAAGAAAAACACTTGCCTGGTACGGCCGGCCACCACCTCTCTTCTGTCCCTGTCCTCATCCTCTTCCTGTCTCCAGTCCCGGCCGGCAGCAGGAAGCACCCAGGCTGCAATACAGCGTTGTGATTGGTTTGAGTGCCGTGGTTCGGCGCTATGACTGGAACAGGGAGCCTCTGCATGTTCCTCACCAGGCTGTACAATGCAGCCTGGTGGGGAACATGCAAAGTGTGCATGTCTGTAGGGCCGGACAAAAAGTCATGAGAACTTAGGGAGTGCAAACCACTCCTCCCTTGCTCTGGACAGCCCTGCCCCGCCCGCCAATGACTGCAATAGGAAAAAGAAAATGATAATAACAATATGTTATTAACATTTTATTTTTCCTTTTGAACAGTGGGGCGATGCTCCTCTGCCTTAGCGGGGAAGCTGCCACTGGGTAGCTCCCAAGATAGCCCTGCCCGAGAGATCCTGCCTTCCCTGAAACTGGTGGGTGAGCACCGTCCTGTTCTCCTCTTCTCCCCAGCTACTGATGGCAAAGTACTAGTCCTAGTCCTAGTATTAGCCCTTTCTTCTTGATTGTCAGGTTGATGAGATGTTAGTGTCTTCTACCCATGCGCTTGTTATCTACTGCTAGAGCAACCTGAAGATGTAAACAAGGCCCTTCCTAGACCCTCTTTTCGCTTGCCGCTCTCTTCCATCTTATCCAGAGCAGATTTGCTCAGATTCACGTCTTCCAGGCTTGTCGTTCCTATGTGGTGCTCGACAGGTTGTCGCTCCCTCTTTCACTAGAGAGAGAGAGAGAGAGAGACGGGGCATTCATCTTTGGTCTCTGGAGTGGTTCATTTAGGCTCTGCCCCTCTTCCTGCATATCCTCATCTGTGACCTGCGCTATGGGCCTTACACATTCAACACTCTGTCCTTCGTCCACCTGCACGGGCTATCCTCAAACACCCTTAAATACCACAACATGTCCAAACTCAAAGATTCAAAGGATAAAGACTGCAAAGGGAAGCTGAAACGCTCCAATAGGAACCATCACTACCAGAATCCCCAATTAAAGATAAATCTGAGGACTCCTCAACAATAGAAACCATCCTAAAAAACTTAATGCAGCCCGTCTATACACTTGCATTCCTAGGGTAAACAGGAACCAGCCTGAAAGTGGACATAACCTCACACTTGACCACCACTATACCTGTGCCACAGCTCTTCACCAATTCAATAACCATGCATTCTTCTCTCCTGATAAAGCCGTTAATGACTCCACATTCTGGTGAGGATAGATTATGAATTATCAGGTATTCTCCCTTTTCCTTTTCAATATGGAACTCAGTGGTGATAATATCAAGTTACTAATTGGCAAATCACCAAATGGGCCACATGTTCTCCCTTCCTCCACCTCTTTATTTAATTTGATGAGTAATATTTCTCTCATTACATGATACATAGGGTATGGGAACCTATCTACTTTGATGCACATTTTGAGCATTCGTGTCAAAATTTGCACTATTTATTTATTTTTTATTTATTTATTTTTATTTAAGCCATTTCTAAAGCGCGTTGCAACCCTACGGGCATCCTGGTGCTATGAAAGTGCAACTAAGAATGAGCATCATGGGGTAGGAAGGGGAGAAAGTGAGCAGTTTACTCTTGGGGCGGTTATTGCCTTGCGCAAAATGCTTTTATTGTATGACCAATTTACAATACCCTCACTCTGCCACGTGCTTTTCGGAAACCAACCCACCACTCCCTGGGTCATTTGCTTCGGAAAAAGCATCTGGGGCTGTATTATACATTGTGCCCCGAGACAGAAACGTGCATGTATGCATGCTTTTTACACCCCCAGGGCACAGTGATGTGACAGCAGGGGCTGCAGATGCTTGTGTGTTCCCTTCTGTAATATTGATTACGCTGGTGCACATGTGGCACCACTGCTATCATGATCAAGATTCCCTCATTCGCATGGGAGCATATCCCCATGCAAATGAGGGAATCACTTTTGGCTCTGCGCCCATGCCTTATTCTTAACGAAGGTGCAGAGGCAAACATGCTTTTAGGAGGCGTACTGAAAGTGCTCCAGAATAATGAAATGAATGAAATGAAATGAATGAAATGAAAACGGGATTTCTAGAGCGCATGGCTGCCCGGGGGCGTCCCAGCGCTGGGATTGTACTAGCCACTGAGGGGGGAAGCAAAAAACGGGAAGGGAATAGGCAAATTATTGTGGGAACAGGTGGGTTTTGAGAAGCTTGCGAAATTTGTTGTGATTCGTTTCTGCTCGAAGATGGATAGGTAGGGCGTTCCACAGTATTGCTGCTGCAACTGAGAAACGACGTCCTCCAGTACGGGCTTTCTTAATTTTATGTACTGTGGCCAAGTTACCATGGGAGGAACGCAGAGATCTGTTGGGTTTATATGGGAAGAGCCTAGCTTTATGCAACGGGGGACCCTGATCTTGTAGAGCTTTGTGCGTTATACATAGTGCCTTGAATTTGACCCTTTCACGGATTGGGAGCCAGTGAAGGGTCTTCAATGCAGGTTTAGCTGATGTTCTGCGGGAAGTGCCTGTCAGGAGCCTAGCAGCGGCATTTTGAGTTCTCTGCAAGATGTTCAAGGTTGCTTCAGGGGCTGCCAGGAAAAGGGCATTGCCATAATCTAGCCTCGATGATATCAGCCCTTGTATTAGGAGCTTTTGAGAGGGGGCAGGGAGCAGGGGGAGAATTTTCCTGGCTGAGCGAAGTAGGCCTACGCAGGTACCTGCGTTTTTTTTTGCCTGGGTTTTAAGAGAAAGGTCCTGTTCTAACCAGAAACCCAGACTTTTGAGCTCCGGCTTGGGTTGGGGAAGGGTCCCTAGGCAAGATGGCCACATTGCGCTGGGGAGGAGTGATGTTTGTGGTCCCAATAGCATGAGCTCGGTTTTAGAGCCGTTCAGTTTCAGTCTTGAATCACACATCCACTGATAGATCCCTTCAAGGCAGTCATGAAGGTTTTTGATTTGAGCACTCTCTAGCGAAAAAGAGACCACCATTTGGGTGTCATCAGCGTATGTGATGGTTTTTATCCCAAATGGGGAGACCACTTCATCCAGGGGGGCCATGTAGGTGTTGAATAGTGTAGGGCTCAATGAAGAGCCCTGGGGGACCCCACACTGGAGGGGGAAAAAATCGGATCGCTCATTACCTTCACAGACCTGAAAGGTTCTGTTTTTAAGGAAGGAAGTGAGCCAGCGAAGTGCGGTGTTTCTTATTCCTAAGTTGGACAGTCGCTGTATCAGGCTCTCGTGGTCCACCGTATCAAATGCAGCGCTTAGATCCAGGAGGATCAGTAGCACCGTTCCCCCTGAATCCAAGATGCATCTGGCTTCCTCCATCACTTGAAGAAGGGCGGTCTCGGTCCCCTGCCCAGGACGGAACCCAGTTTGAGAAGGGCGAAGAAGGTTGTTGGCTTCTAGGAAAGCCGATAGTTGTTGATTAACAACCTTCTCCGTGATCTTACTTATCCCTGGTAATAGGGAGATAGGGCGAAGATTGGAGAGATCGAGTGGGTCGAGACCTGGTTTTTTCTGTATGGCTTTTACTACTGCATGTTTCCAGCTATGGGGGACCACTCCTTGGCTGAGGGAGGCGTTGATGAGATCGGTGGCCTGGTGTGAGATAGTGGGTCCCACTTGTTTGAGGATTTGAATGGGGGCAGATCGTTTGGAGAGCCACTTTTCATCCCTGAGAGAGTTTTAAGGAATTCTTCCTTGGTCATCTGATGGAAGCTGTCGAGGATAGGACCATTTAATGAACGAGTCAAGGTTTCAGCGGAGATTTTGTCAGATTTGCGGGGGAGGGTTTGTAGAATGGTAGTTATTTTGTTCTGAAAATAAGATGCTATTTGATTGCATCTAGCAACAGAGGGTAACTGGGTTGGGGAGGGGTTTGGAATTTTTAATAAGTTTTTGAAAATTTTATAGGTCTCGCGGGACGAATTAGAGGCAGATTTGATTTTTTCCTCATAGAAGGAGGCCTGAGCTGACTTTCGGGCTAGTTTATAGATGTTCATTGATTTTTTATATTCTTCTTTAAAAAGTGGGTCCCAGTTTTTCCTCCATTTGCGTTCTTGAACTTTACAATTTTTCCGAAGAATCTTAAGTTCTTGGGAGTACCAGGGGGATTTAAAAGAGGTGCATTTTTTCTTTAGATTTTTCTTCGGAGCGACTTGGTCTAAGGTAGAGGTAAGCCAGTTGTTAAATTTTTTATCTGCTTTGTCTGGGTCGGGATCTGCATAAGGGGCAGAGTGAGTTAGTTTTTGCACCCAATTTTCAAGAGGTATTTTGGACCAAATTCTATCCTGTTGTCTTGGGGTGAGGGTCTGGGGGGTGACAGGAGTGATCTGCCAGGAAAAAGGAATCAGGAAGTGATCTGACCATGGGAGGGGGAGTTGGTGGGAGACTTCTAGACTAAGGAGATTAGTGAAGAGTGGGTCTAAAAGATGTCCTTTGGAGTGAGTTGCTTCGGAGTTTTTAAGTTGGATGTCAAATGCTTTTAATTCCGAGATTATATCTCCAGCAACTTTATCTTTGTTGTCCTCAAAGTGGAGATTTAAGTCTCCTAGAAGGAGAAAGCTGGAGGTCAAAGTGCCCGTGGATATGGTGGCCTCTAGCAGAGAATTGACGAAATTTCCTAAGCTGGTGGGAGGACGATAGATGAGAAATCCCGAAAGGGTTTTATTGGGATTTATTTGGAGGGAAAAGTGTAAGTTTTCACTCAATACCTCTATTTTGTATTCTGCAGGTAAGGGTGTTTTTATAAACAATCGCTATCCCTCCTCCTTTGCCCTTAGATCTATTTTGGTATAATATGAGGTAGCCTATGGGTAGCATATTGACGATGTCGGATTCGGAATGGGGCGTAAGCCACGTTTCCGTAAGGAAAAGGACATCTAATGTCATATCCTGGATCAGCTGGTTGATTTCTACGGAGTGTTTAGATGCAGATCTACAATTAAGTAACGCTAGGTTGACCGATTTAATTGTAAGGTGTTTCCCTCTAGTAATAATGTCAGAGGTTAGCGGTATGGGGGTGAGGGTAGATGTGGTCGGGCGGTATTGAAGGAGATGATCCCTCGAGTATTGTAGTCTCTTACCTCCTGATTTGGGCATAGTGAGTGGCCCTGTGCCCGGCCTGGCCCGGACAGGCCCAGATGGGCTTGCCATCGGCGCGCCCGCTGCGCCCGCCCGCTGCGCGGACGAGAAGAGGGCTTCATTTTATGGTGATTGGGCCGAAATCGCCCAGCCACTAGAGCGCTGTCCAGGCCCCTATCTAAGATGGCGGCCGTGGATTGAGTGCCTCGGGGATAAGTAAATAAGGCAGACGGGAGCCCTAAACTGCTTCAGGTCGTGCAATTTGTCTGCACGAGGAAGCAGCTCACTCAGGTAGGTTTAGCAAGAATTATGGACAATAAACAGCGTTTTCACAAAATTACAATAAAAACGATTCTGTGCAATTTTAAAACAGTGCAAGTGCTGGTAAAACGATTTAATGCAAAAACGAGCTTTGTAAGTTGATTAATTTAGCAGGAGCAGCCAATTGTTCTGCTGCTCGAACTCTAGCCTCCCGGCTTCCGCCTCAGGAGGGTACAATCACTGGTTGGTGAAACTGTAAGAAGCTCTTTTAAGGTGATTGGGCCGAAATCACCCAGCCACTAGACCGCTGTCCAGGCCCCTATCTAAGATGGCGGCCGTGGATTGAGTGCCTCGGGGATAAGTAAATAAGGCAGACCGGGAGCCCTAAACTGCTTCAGGTCGTGCAATTTGTCTGCACGAGGAAGCAGCTCACTCAGGTAGGTTTAGCAAGAATTATGGACAATAAACAGCGTTAATGTGGATAATGTGGATCACTTTCAATGTGCCTCCTAAAAACAGTCCTCTCGGAAGGATGGTAGCCCCCAGACATCTCCCAGCATGCCGCCTGCACCAGGCGCTCAACGACCACAGGGCTCAAAAGGCTTCAGCCCTCTCCCATCATCTGTGTCAGCCGGGGCTGAGAGAGCTTCCCGGGCACACACAGAGACAGTTTTTGAGCTTTTCACAGCCGCACCTGAGTACTTCACAGGTCTTTAAAAAAACGTTTTCCTGTTAAAGAGGCTTTGTTGGTTTTTCACCCCTTCATCGCCATTCTGTCTATTGCTCAAAGAATTAGCTCCCCCCCGAAATTTTTAGTAGCCCCCAAAATTTGGCTCTAGTTGCGCCTCTGGCCTGCACAGTGAAACATGGAGCGACTTAGAAGCAGCTGCTATGTATTTCACTTGAATGTGCTGCCTCCATGGCAGCGCATGTTTGCAGCTGCCATCTGGCAGCGCATTGTGCATAATAAGGTGCACTTTCCTAGTTTGCGGCTAGTACACCTTTTAAATGGTGCGCCGCAGCGCCAACAGGGAAGGTGCGCCTTATACATAATGTCCCCTAGTATGCTGACACCCGGTGCCCAATTGCTGTCTGCCTTACTACTAGTGGTTTAGTTGGCACCATCAGATGTAACCATAAATCCTTATCTCGTCCACCCATACCAGGCTCCCATCCTCACCATTCCTTGTTTTGTACTCTTCATTGTATCTCAACCAAACAGTGGCACCAATACTGGTGTAGTCCCTTTCGTATTACATTCATGTATTTGACACACTGTGTTCTGGGTCATTTTCATACAGTGCACTAGTATAGACTGTGAATTCCATGCTACAGTTTTTCAACTGGAGTTGGAACTCTGGGCCTCTTTTCCAACTCGATTTGCTCCTCTTTTGAACCTTCCTCCGACCCTACCTTTCTGTGTAAAAATCTGAAAATGCTTAAAGACGGTTTTGTCCATATTATTTTGTTTTGTGGTAGCCATAAGATGCCCCCAAAGTGGTTTAGTTAAACCCATGTATGTAGCTGATGCACTACCCCCTCACATGTGCCCCTTCTCCTTGTTCAAGGTCAATATCCTTGTTTTCTTAGAGAGGCCCCCTTTAACTGTAGCTGGATGGTCAGGCAAGAAAATACAGTCTTTCTAAAAGGGGTAGTTTCAAACCCAGAATGTTAAAATCAACTTTCCTGAAAGATGCATCTGATCATTCTGAGTTCAGGCATACTAAACTCGACTCTCTACCTGGTCCCTTGGGTCAGTTAGGATTATAAGTTGCTGTAATCGAAACTGCCCAGTTTTGCCAACGGGGAACAGGTAGCCTTGCAATAGTGAAAAACGCGCTCGGGTGTAATTCACTACCAGGTCACGCCACCCACTTCAGGGCATTACCTGCCTCTTACGTACAACGCACCCTGCCCGTAGGCCTTCTGTAGGGTTGACCAACATGTTGCAGAGGGATGGTTCACAGACAGGCTGCGTATGGCACTTTGCGGTGGCAGGCCTGAGTCAAACTTTACGAGCTACTCCAGTGGGTGGCACAGCCGGTGCTGCAAGCCCACCAGTAGCTTTTGAATTACAAGCCCCGGGCACCCTGGGTGCATGCTACGAGGGTCTGACAGTAAATCAAACACACCAATCATGGAATTACAAATTAACATTACTTTACTCAGGGAGCACTTGTACTGCGCACTGGACGGCAGTGGTGCAATGCCCAAAGCGTCTAAACCAGCAAACAGAAAAAACAGAGGAGGCAATCCATCAAAAAGAGGAAGGGAGACCCACGCTAATGGTGCCAGGTCTAACACGTGTCCCCTCCAGCTGAAATTTGGGGAGAACTACCGACCCCCTTGGGAGTTCTCTTCACTAAGGCTGAAACATCTGGACAGCCCTTCAGCGTTGGCGTGTTCTGTACCAGGGAGATGTTCCACGGTGAAGTCCATCCCCTGTAGGGAAATGGACCACCTCAACAACTACCGATTCTCACCCCTCATCTCCATTAACCATCTGAGGGGCCTGTGGTCTGTCTGAACCCGGAAGTGAGTCCCAAACACGTATGGTCTCAACTTCTTCAGTGCCCAGACCACAGCAAATGCATCACGCTCTATTGCACTCCACCTCTGTTCCTGTGGAAGTAACATCCGACTGATGAAGGCTACGGATTGATCTCGGCCCTCCTCATTCACTTGTGACAGCACAGCCCCCACCCCATGCTCTGAAGCGTCTGTCTGGACAACAAATTCTTTCGAGAAGTTGGGCGCCTGAAGTACTGTGCACATGGCAGTCTTCAGGGCGTCAAAAGCCTTCTGACAGGTGTCAGTTCAATTCACTCTCTTGGGCTGCTTCCGGGAATTCAGCTTCGTCAAAGGTGCAACGATGTTGCCATATCCCTTGACAAATCTCCTGTAGTACCCTGTGGGGCCTAAAAAGGCCCTCACCTGTGTCTGAGTCTTCGGGGGTTCCCATGCCAGGATGGTTTCGTCCTGGGTTGCAGGGGTGCTACCTGGCCGCTCCCCACCTGGTGCCCCAAGTACACCACGGAACCCTGTCCGATCTGGCACTTGCTTGCCTTAATCGTGAGGCCTGCCTTACACACCGCCATCAACACTTCCCAGAGGTGCACCAAGTGTTCCTCCCAACTAGCGCTGAACACTGCGATGTCATCCAGGTAGGCGGCACTGAACTCTTCCAGTCCAGCCAACACCCGCTTGACCAACCTCTGAAAGGTGGCAGGAGCGTTATTCATCCCAAAGGGTATAACCCAGAACTGGTAGTGTCCATCTGGTGTGGAGAACACTGTTTTCTCTTTGGCCCCATTGGTCAAGGCGATCTTCCAATACCCAGATGTTAGATCAAACATGCTAGGTACTAGCCGATCTACGAGCTCATCAGCTCATAGATCGGTGCTGCAAGCTCACCAGTAGCTTTCGAATTACAAGGCCCGGGCACCCTGGGTGCACGCTACGAGGGTCTGACAGTAAATCAAATACACCAATCATGGAATCACAAATTAACATTACTTTACTCAGGTAGCACTTGTACTGCGCACTGGATGGCAGTGGCACAGTGCCAAAAGCGTCTAAACCAGCAAACAGAAAAAACAGAGGAGGCAATCCATCAAAAAGAGGAAGGGAGACCCACGCCAATGGTGCCAGGTCTAACACTCATTTGCTTACTTCACCACCAAATTTGTGGAATACTCTCCCTGCTCAACTCAGGTCAAGCAACAATTTGTTAAGTTTTAGGAAGCAACTTGAAGCTCACCTCTTCACATACTTTTCGGGTAATACCCTTCAGTTAGCTCTGTGTCTCAGCTGGCTCCGTCTATCAGCATTGGGAGGCCTGTTGTTGGGTAGCTGTTGCGCTCTATAAGATTATTTAAAATAACATCACATAAATTAATTATTCAAAGTGTCTTCTCTATATGTATCCTATTATTAATACTGGCCTGATTTTGTGCTTTCAATGCATATTGAAAGTGGGATACATTTCTTTATGCCATGCCGTGAATTGGATGTTTTACTTTACTTGTTGTCTTAACGATAAGTTAAGCACATAGGGATAGAAAAGGGATTGTGTCCTTTGAGGTGTATCCCTGAATGGTTGATACTTGAAAACATGATGTATTTACTTTAGAATTACATTATCTGCCATTTATTAAACACATTCAGCACGCAGCTAGTATGGCTGTAGCTACACTTTGTAATCTTTTGTGAAACGGGTAGTGGGCATAATATATTTTTATATTTTAAGAAATGTAAAGCAAAGGCTATTTTCTAATGCTGGTTTCTGTTTAATATTTGTCAGAGCCATTAATTTGGATGACTTTGCCTACTTCGTAGCTGTACCACGGTGTTTCATTATCTGCTGCTGGAATGTGGGAATTATGTGGAGTGCTCAACCTATCAGAATAGCATGGGTGTTGGTTTGAAAACTTCACACCATGAAATTAATAATACAAGCCTATGAAATAAATGTTATTTTAGCCCTTGTGATTTTCGAAGTTGTTATTTGCAACCTTTAGTTTTAAATAATGAAAACAGCGAGGAAAGGCAAGAACGGGCAGATCAGTAAGTATTCTGTGATGGTGTAGGATGACGGGTGTCAGAAGCCAGGCTCAGTGGAAGGAGGGAGTACAGAAAGGCATCTCTCGGTGCATTCAAAGCAACATCCTGAACCACGAAGAATTTCACTTTGGCTGAGTCTACTGGTCCAGTAGATGGTGGGCCACATTCTGGCTATAAAGCATTACTGTCTCTTAGATGCTGGAACAGAATGTGGCCACAACACACTACCGTCCCTGCGGATGGTGAGAAAGATTGCGGCCAGACCGCACTGTTCCCGCATATACAGGAACACAATGTGGCCACATCACATCGCACTTCTGCCCCACGTATGCAGGGGCAGAATAGGGCCGCAATTCGCTGATAGATACATCCCCAGGTGCTGAGACAGAATGTGTCCAGTGAGAGCTTGCCAGATAACCAATGTATATGGATTTTTTTAAAAAGAGGTCTAACAAAGCCATTTTCTGCTTGTTCAACGTATGAAAATGCCCAGTTTCTATATAGTACTTATTTGTATTTTTGATTTGTATTTGTATTTGTATTTGTATTTTTGATTTGTAGAGCGCCTTATCACCCAGGGGTCTCTAAGCGCTTAGCGGAGAGTGGTCACAAAGTTGTTAAGGGAACAAGCTAGATGGTACCCCATGCCTCATGGAATAGCACAGTTTTTAGCTTTTTTCTGAAGGGCAAGAGACTTGTTTCTTTGCCCAGGTTCTCAGGCAATTGATTCCATGCTTTGGGAATTGTGTAGGAGAACGTACGTCCTCCTAAAGAGGACAGTTTGAACCAGGGCAGATCAATAGTGCGGCCTCTGCTGATCGTAAGTTCCTGCTAGGGGGCATACGGGACAAGACGTTTCTTAATGTATTTAGGTGCTTGCCCATATAAGGCTTTCTGCGTGATGCATAGGCCCTTGAACTTGGCCCGTTGATTCACTGGCAGCCAATGAAGTTTGCGAAGAAGGGGGGTGGCATGGGTCCTTCTTGGTTTGTTGAAAATGAGTCTGGCCGCGTCGTTCATGACAATCTGAAGTCTGTTTATTAGTTTTTTCGGAGTGCCGAAATACATGACGTTGCCGTGGTCCAGCCGTGCCAGGATTAATGCTGATACTGCTGATACTGCTCTCCTGAGAGTGTCCGCCTTCAGGATGGGAGACAGTTTGCGCAGTTGTCTCATTAGGCCCACACACGTGCCTACTACCGCTGAGACCTAGGCTGACATAGTGAGGTTGGCGTCTATAACTATGCCTAGGCTTTTAACTGTTTCTGCCGGTACTGGGGGGGGGTTCCTAATTCAGTGGGCCATAAGAGTTCACTCCAGGGGCTAGATGATGTCGTAATTGCAAGCACCTCAGTCTTATCAGGGTTAATCTTTAAAACATTTGCCGTCATCCAATTGACGGTGAATTTTAAGATGTTTTGCAATTTTTGATCTGCTGTTGGAGTGCTACCAATTTGAATGATGATCTGAGTGTCATCAGCGTAGTTGTATATACTGCAGTCCATCTGATTCAATAATGAGATGAGGGGCTGCAGATATGCATTGAACATCAAGGGTGACAGGGCTGAGCCCTGTGGGACTCCACATGTGATCCTTGCTGCCTCTGATACCAGGTCATCCAGTTGTACTCTCTGAACCCGTTCACCGAGGAACGAGGTCAGCCAGGCATGGGCCGTGCCCTGGATACCAAAGTCCCACATCCGCGACAGTAGTAGGTCATGATTGACCGTATCAAATGCCGCGGAGAGATCAAGTAGCACCAGGGCACAAGGATCTTTTTTATCTGCTTTAAGTCGCAGATCGTCTAGTACGGAAAGCATGACCAATTCCGTGCTATTGTGGGCCCTAAAACCGGCCTGCTTGGGTTCCAGCAAGGAATTGTTCTCAAGGTGGTGAGAGAGGCTGGGCAACACATGCTGCTCCAGTATTTTGGCTAAAAAAGGAATTTGTGAAATGGGCCTATAGTTTTTCAGGATCTTGGTATCAGCCCCTGCCTTTTTTAAGAGAGGAATCAATTGCGCTTCCTTAAGGTTGGAAGGGACCTGTCCGGAAGTGAGGGAATTGTTTAGGAGCGATAGTATGTCGTCCTCCAGTCCTGGCCAGGCTTGTTTGTAGATCCTCGGATGGCATGGGTCAGCCGGTGAGCCTGATTTGACTTGATTCATCACTCTTTCCAGAGTTTCTTTGGTCAGGGGGGTAACAAACACCCCCGCAGCCCCCGCGGTGACGTGGGCCCTACTCTCTTCAGTAAATGAAGGGGGCCCCTCAGCTCCTCAGAGAGCTGTGAGAGAGGCTTGCGCTGAAGCAAGCCTCTCTCCCTCTAAAGCAGGTGCAGGCTGTCTGCAGCCTGCTCAGAGCCCCTCGCCCCCTCCCTCTGATTGAAGAGAAACAAAGTAACAAGTTGCAATGTTTCTCTTCAGTCAGAGCGAGGGAGGCCCGAAAGAGGATGGGGTGGGTGGGGGCTGCGAGCAGGAGGCAGCACAGAGCAATTAGGACGCAGAACAAGTCATGAGGTCAGGTCTACCTAGTTGTGAGAGGGGAAATGGAGATGGTGTTCTTCCGACAGGTTTTGAACGCACATACCACACTCATGACAAGAGTATGTCATTCATGAACTGGTTGCCATTTCCTAAGGAAGAATGAGCAGACGGGTAACACGCTGTCCCACACACTTGCAAGACTATGTTTTGAATTAATGGTTTCAAGATCCTATCTTCTCAATGTTGTCAAATATTGTAGTACTATGTCACAACTTTGGTTGTCATGTAACACCGCACCTTTAGCTGCAGCTCACCACTGTGAAGTATTTTAAACAATAGCTTGATTCCTATAGGAAATCTTTGGGTTGGATATTTTCGAGCTTTCTTGTGAGGGTGGTGTTGAAAGTCTGTATTCTTTAGTGAATTTGCCTCTATAACATCAGAATATTGTTTCTCTGAATTTAAACTGTGAGAAAGGTGGAGTATGTCTTGAGTCGGTATACCCTTTGGGAGTGGGGGCCCTCAGAGTCAGACTGTCAGCATTCTCAAGGGCAAAGCTCATATGAGAAGGGATAAGGCAGCAAAATGGTGCCCTCAGGTAAGCACTCTTGTTAGAACGCACCATGTGGGCGTCCGCAGGGGGGTTTATTTAGGGGGGGCCCGAGAAGGGTGCAAGGCAGAGGGGAGAAGGGTGCAAGGTAGAGAGGAGATGAGTGCAAGGCAGAGAGGAGAAGGGTGCAAGGCAGAGAGGAGATGGGTTCCAGGTCTTGTGTGAAGGGCGCAAGGGGGAGGGGAGAAGGGTGCAAGGTAGAGAGGAGAAGGGTGCAAGGCAGAGGGGAGAAGAGTGCAAGGGGAGGAGAGAAGGGTGCAAGGTAGAGAGGAGATGGGTGCAAGGCGGAGGGGAGAAGGGTGCATGGCAGAGGGGAGAAGAGTGCAAGGGGAGGGGAGAAGGGTACAAGGCAGAGGGGAGAAGGGTACAAGGCAGAGGGGAGAATGGTGCAAGGCAGAGGGGAAAATGGTGCAAGGTAGAAAAGGGTGCAAGGCGGAGGGGGAGAAGGGTGCAAGGGGAAGGGGGAGAAGGGTGCAAGGGGAAGGGGGAGAAGGGTGCAAGGGGGAGGGCGAGAAGGGTGCAAGGCAGAGGGGAGAAGGGTGCCCCCCCCTCGGAAATATTTCTGCGTACGCCCAATGCAACACACACTACTGTGTGAGAGAGAGTGGGAGAGAGAGTGGAGTGAGAGAGAGAGTTGAGAGAGAGTGGAGAGAGAGAGTGGAGAGAGAGAGTGGAGAGAGAGTGGAGAGAGAGTAGAGAAAGAGGGTGGAGAGAGACAGTGGAGAGACAGACAGTGGAGAGAGAGACAGTGGAGAGAGAGTGGAGAGAGAGTGGAGAGAGAGAGTGTAGGGAGACAGTGGAGAGAGAGTGGAGAGAGTGGAGAGGGAGAGAGTGGAAAGAGAGAGAGTAGAGAGAGAGTGGAGAAAGAAACAGTGGAGAGAGAGTGGCGAGAGAGTAGAGAGAGAGTGGAGGGAGAGAGTGGAGAGAGTGTGGAGAGAGTAGAGAGACAGTGGAGAGAGAGAGTGGAGGGAGAGAGAGAGAGTGGAGAGAGAGTGGAGAGATAGAGTGGAGGGAGACAGTGGAGAGAGAGAATAGAGAGTGGAGAGAGTGAGAGAGTGGAGAGAGAATAGAGAGAGAGACAGTAGAGAGAGAATGGAGAGAGAGAGAGTGGAGAGAGAGTAGAGACTGACTGACTCAGAGACTGAAGACTGAATGACTGAGAGACTGACTGGCTGAGAAACTGACAGAGAGAGAGAGAGACTGACTGACAGAGAGAGAGAGAGAGAGAGACTGACTGACAGACTGACTGACTGAGAGAGATTGACTGACTCAGAGACTGAATGACAGAGAGAGACTGACTGACAGAGAGAGAGACTGACTCACTGAGAGAGAGACTGTGATTGAATTGGGGTCACGGCGTGTATGAAGCTATGCAATGCCTCTTAAGATTGCTATTGTCTACTAATAAAAATGTTTTATCAAAATTTGCTCTTTGTAGTTACATCTGCTTTTGAAATGCTGCATTGTCGCATTGTCTAATGTTTTAAAACGGAAACGAGAAGGAGCAGTGGATGCACTTTTGTCAAAACTGAACGATGAGTGGGCCTGATGTTGTATATCATGACAGGAGTCTGCATCAGGAAACCCACCTAGAATTGGGCAAATTTCCCCGGCGTACTGATGGCAGGGCCCCTGTAATGAATGGACCACCACCTATGATAGCCTGCTGGCAGACTAAGCCCGACCTTTAACTCCACCATCCAGTGTTACTTATAACGGCTGTATTGGAGACAGTGGCGTAACAATCGCCCGCATCCCCCGCAGTATGGCGGATTGATGGCCTGAGAGCTCTACACTGGTACGGAGGATGGGAGGGGGGCCCCCTCCATGTATTTTGCAGGGGGCCCCCTCAAGTTTCGTTACGCCACTGTCTTTGGTGAGTAAAGGTAGTGACGTTAGGGGCTGGATGACTGTGGGGGAAGGTATTTGAGTGATCCCTGGGCAGTCCAGTCTAGGGGTGGTCTCGATTTCTGTCAGGAGGGCTGATATCTTGGTGGTGAAAAATGACTGGAATTTATGGCAGTCTTCTTGCGTGAAGGAGGGGGGCTGTTCCTTCTTTTTTCTCAGTTCTGTAAGGACTTTGAAAATTTCTTTCTGGGGGTTGGATGCTGTCGCAATTCTGCTTTCGTAAAACTCACCTTTCCTAGTCCTAATAGCTTGGTTATAAGTGGTGAGCTTTTTTGCGTACAAGGCTTGGGAGTTAGGATCATACCCCTTTCGCCAAGCTCTCTCGCTCTGGCGCAGGGAGCGTTTCAGGAGTCTCAGGTCATCATTGAACCAGGAGGCCCCTTTTCCTTTGTCCCTAATTTTTACCTATCGTGCAGGTGCCACTGCCTCAATGGCATTTTTCAGTTTTAGTGATATTTTGAGGCTGGCCCTCTCCACGTCATCCTCTGGTAGTCTGTTAAGGTGGGAGGGTTCCTCTAATATAGATAATAGAGTATCAGGATTGATTGAATTCCACCTTCTCACCACCCGTCATTCGGCGGTGGGGATTCCTCCTTGCCCCGGGAATGCTAATCTACCCTGCAGCAGGTGATGATCCGACCATATGCAAGGCGAGATAGTGACAGGGCTCAGCACCGGGACTGAGGTCCAAATCAGATCCAATGTGTGACCCTTCTTGTGTGTTGGGCCTGTCACTATCTGGGTTCGTTCTAGAGCATTCATAGCCTCTTCAAGCTGTTTGGACGTTGCGTCTTTGGTGGACTCCTCCCAGTGGAGATTGATATCTCCCATCACCACAAGACCCTCATACCTTGTGCGAAGGTCGTGGACCAGTCCCAGAAAAGGCTCAAAAAAGGCTGGGGGAGTTCTAGGAGGGCGATAGACGATAAGTATCGCCAGGCAATTGGTGGCACAGCAGAGCTTGACCCCCAAGATGTCCGCACCCTCTATGCTTTCTGCACAAATGGTTTCCGATTTAAAGGAGTTTTTATAAAAGAGGGCAACTCCCCCCCCCTTTCCTACCGTCTATGCTATTGTGGGAGGTGGCGCTGAAGTTGGGTGGGAGTGCAGCCAATCAAACTTAACACTGACAATTTAGTTTGCTTTTAAGCAGGGCTACTGGAATTATATGGCAGGGGAGGTCTAAATTACGTGGCAAGGTTGACTAAATTATGAGACAAGAAAACGCAAATTATGTGGTTTATAGCAGCACATTTTGTGATCGTGTTACTTCATAATTTTGTATTTTTTTTTCACGTGGTAGCATTGTGTGTGGAAAGACTTCACCTCATTTGTACTAGCTTACCAGCCAAATACAGAAATAAGCAATTGAAAGCTGGCTAATCAACCTTTGAGAAGTGCCTTCTAATGTTCAGGAATACGTCACCACGTCTTTAGTAACGTTTGCTCTGTTTGACCAAGAAACAAACAATTTTTTTTTAATCTGTAGATTATGCAGCAGATGACGGATTATGTGGCAAATGCAGCAAATCCATAATTATGTGGAATTGTATAACTCCAGTAGCTCTGCTCATAAGCGCTGGCAACTGTGCTTATTGGGAAATTGAGAGACAGCCAATTGGCCTTGGGCAGTCGCCCTCCCTTGAAGTCTGGGCCCACTCCACCCACCCAAAGCATATTCTGAGGCTGGACCTGTGCCCCCGCCTGAGCATTGTCTTCCTGGAGGGGCGCTGGCCTTTTGGGTAGTAATCAGAGAGGCTAGTACTCTACAGAACACACGCACATTAATAACACGATGTTTTCAATATGTTGTGATACATTGACTGCTAAAGCTGCAAACCGTTTGTGTATCATACCTCGGCTGACCAAAAAGAAAACATGAAACAGATAACAAATAGAGGGGACGGTGTCACTGGTTCTAGACATGGAGCTTAGGGGTGATGAATGCTTCAATGGTGGAATGTGGTAAAAGGGAGGCCTGCGGTGGTTTAAGGGGTGCACTTGCTTCTGCGAAACAAGGAACACGAGATGGGTCACTCTGTCTCCCTGTCAGGGAGTGTGGGGAGTGAAGCTGCCGGTGTCATGAGTGGCTTCGGGGCACTGGCTGCAGTGAGCAGGTGCACTGCTCACAGTGAGGAGAGACAGTCCAGGGCGCGAGCAGTCATGAAGTGGAAAGCAAGGCCCTTGCTGCAGTCGGGAGGCAGTGGGGGGAGGTCAGTTGTGGTGCTTGTTGGAATTAGGTAGCCTGGCCTAGGGCAAGACTAACATAACAGAGGCACAGTGTAGAGGTTGCAGACCACCCAAAAGTAATTCCACGCAATAGCACTCAAAAAGAAAACTCTACACCAAAATTATGTGAAAATACGTGCTGCTTTATAAAAATAATATGCTCTTTAGTTTCAAATTATACAGTGTAATACATTTCAGTTCTTCTCCAGAATAGCGATTATACCTTTGATTTAGAGAAGTAAATAGCACTCTTCCTTCTGTGGAGAAAATTACAGTTCAAAGCATACAGATGTCAAGGATTCAGTATGGCTTCCTTTAGAAATTAAAGGTGTCCCAACAGATTTATACTAAACAGTGTCACTTTACATTAATAAACAGTGTCATCAATAGCTCATCACATTAACCTGCCAAGTCACTGGATACTCCCCCACCACAGGGCTAAGATCTCTCACCCCTTATCCACCCCTTAACACAGGGCTAGAATGCACACACAGAGTTTAGTGCAGGAATTTCACACGTTCACTATTCACCACAACGATGGCTATGAGGATTTGAAGGGATTTCCCCTGTAACCAGAACAGTCAGTGCACTTCTCTCACTTCAGCCTAGGTTCCCCTCTGATGACTTGCTTAATATCTGCTTCCCTAGACTTGTAGAAAGTTAGGTTGGGGAAATGAGGTTAACCTCCCTCACACCTTCTCTGGCACAGTTTAAATGTAAAGTTGACAAGTTATCAAGGCACCTAGTTAGGCGTTAGCACGTGGGATAAATCACCACACCAGCAAGGGCTCAGCCCTATTCTTCCTCACCCCTCCCACTCCTCCTTACTGTATTTGAATTTCTGGTCCTGCCCCAGTCCACAGGGGGTAGGGCTCTCAGCCGGCACCACCGAACAACACCAGTGGCAGAAGCAGCCACCTATCCCCGCCCAGCCAGCCTTTTGATCTCAGCGCTGGGGTGGGGAGGTTCAATCGTGATGGCCCTTCGCTTCCTCACACTTGCTGAATCGAGCGCTGGGCAGGCTGACGACCGCTCGATCAGCGGAGACTAAAGGTTCCCGCTCCTCTCTAGGCCAGCTCCGCTGAGGTGACTTGAGGCGCGCCGCCTCTGAGGAATCCCTCGCGTCTCCCAGGGCAGTCCTCGGCTGCGCAGATGCGGGGAGACTAGCGGCACAGCCTGCAACGCCTCCTGTCGCCAATCGGCACTCGCGCCTCACGGGGGCAGACCTTAGCCGCGCAGATGCAGGGAGATTAGCGGCACCGCCGGCACCGCCTCCTTTCGTCGGGAGACACTCGCTCCTGCACTTGCGCGGGGGAAACAGCGGCTTACTTCCTCTTCCGCCGCGCAGTTTAGATGACGAGCGGCAGCGCTCTCCTGCCGACTGCACTCCTTCACAGGTTCCTCACACCCTTCAGGACAAAGACGCCTCAGGCTCCCGAGGATATCCAGACGACCCAGGCACCGCTCCTCTCAACCGGGTAGGCAAGGGCTTCAGCAGGAAGGCGGGGAGCCAATTAGTAACCCCAAGAGGGAACGAAGGGGTGAAGGTGGGACACAGCCGTCTGGGGAGAGGTCCAAAGTCCCTGGTTACTTGACTGGACCAGATCGATTTCAGGCCAATGGTAGGGTTCGGTCAGCAGCACAAGGGGGAACGTCCTCTGAAAGATGCTGTCAGTTAATGAAACCAACTAGCTTCTCCTAGCGCGTCCTCCTCCTCACACTGCAGCCTCTCTCCTCTCACACTGGACTACACAAAATGGCCTCCTGCCCCCTGCCCTTTTATAGCCTAGCCTCCCAGAGTCCAGTAGGGTCCAGAAAGTTCTGGAAGACCTAATGTTATCCTATGGGGCTGACTATGGTGTGGCAGTTGGTGACAGTTAGGGCCCTCCATTTTGTGATAACATGAGTTTTCCTGACAGAGCAGGCCTCTGGCCTGAGGTAAAAGATTACGAGGAGGGGAAAGAACACCTATCCCCCTGGCCAACACCTACAAAAAGTTAGTAGACACAAAAATTAACAAGGGTCTGAGGGGCAAAAAGGGGACAAAATAAATAAAAATCAGGAGGGACTTCGCCAAAAAGCCAGACAGGTCTAACAGTGCTCCAGCGCATTTAGCCTTCGATTTACCACCTCCAACTCTTTACTACCTGACACACTTCTCAATGGCCAGGTCGGGGTTCAGCAACACCCGTTTTCAGTGTTCCATGTATCCGAAAAACCCTAGGTATGCATAGCCTCTCAAAATCCAAGCACGAGCTCCATATATCTTCATATTGTGGTGCTCAAAACAGCTACAACATCCAACCTCAGTCCAAATAATTGTATGCCTTCACTCTGACCACTGAGGCAGAACACAGGTGGGAGGGGCGCAAAGGGTGACGGCCATGTTAGACCAGTGACCTTGTCTTAGGTCTGGCAGCTGTTTTACAGCTGATTTAATGTGCTCAATTCACAGCCAAGGTGGAACCAAAATGGTGCCTGTCATGCTTTTAAAGAGAACACGCTTTTGTTATGTAGTCTGAGTTCACAATTAAATAACTAAACTGTATTGAATCACAGTTGTGTTCCAAAAGTATTGGACCCTGGGCGTGGCAGCAGGGTGTGTCCGAGCATGCACTTGTGATGAGTCTCTGTGGTGTGGCCGTAGATGCGCCAGGGGTAGAAGCTGGCCTCCGGAGACTCTACTGTCCATGGTCATGAGAAGGGGGCAGAGAAAAGAGGCTGAGTGGACAGGATGAAAGAATGAGTGGAAGCAGGGCACAGAGGGGGTGAAAAGGATGGACCGTGCCTGCTGTCTGGAGAGTAGGTAGAGGGAAAGTCTCAGCCCTTGCACCCTGCCTGCAGGGACACCTTGAGGATTTTGGGGGCCCTGGGCCGACCATATTTTGGAGGCCCCTCTTCAGGAAAGGTTTGAATTTGTGATACCATTTCAGCTCGTTCATGCCCAGTTGGCCTGGTCACTGACAGTGCACAGGCATACTCATCCAAATTTTAAACGTGTTTACGTCTAATAGTCAAGGATAGTGTCTTGTGTTTTCAACATTGTAACACAGCAGTAGCTCACTAATATTAATGCAATAATATCTATGATCCCCACTCCTATTTCTCAATTGTGAAGACCTGTTTAGATCTAAAAGAAACTTTGTTAAGGCTGTTGCATGAAACACAAGCACAACAATTCTCTGCAAAATGTCTGTAATAGACTCCACCCCCCAACATTAAAAATAAAGGAAAACAGTATTTAAAACTATCTGCTTAAGAATTATTTACAGTAATCAGGGCTAGACTCTGCAGAATAGAGCAGGCTCTATCAGGGGGACCCTTGAAAGGTTGGGGACCTGGGCCTGATCCCACTTTGCCCATGCTTTAAAACGTCTCTGCCTGCCTGCATCAGTCTGTGCTTCGGGCTCTGTAATGGAGTGTACTCAAACTTAGTTTGCCACAGGACTCTTCCTGGCATTGGGGTCCCCTTGCAAGCCAAGCCTTTGGGAAAAGCATGTGGCCAGGATTACACTGCACACACATCAGCTGTGAATGCCGCTGCCCGCGTCCCACGCAGGGGGACATCAGCAGGGCAGCTCCCTAGTGGCCATTCGTCACATCTCACCTCCTTGTACCGGGTGGGGGGGCGCGGAGTGGAGCAGGCACGGCCATCTGCCCCTCCCCTTGGTTGCCATGCCTTGTGGCGTGACTCTTGTTGTATGATAATAAACCTGCAGCAGTTCTTACCCATAAACATGTGTCCAGTGTATCTTTTGGGGGGTGATGTACATGTTGGGGGAGGGGAGCGGATGACGGTGTGGGCACTAGGAGGTGGGCGCCCTCTGCTCTAGGGCTGAGGGTCTCGCTCCTCTCCCAGTTCAGTCACTCCTTCAGCTGGAGACGCTGCTCCAGCTGCTTCACCACTCTGAAGAGAGCCAACCTGGAACGCTCCTCCACAGCTCCATGTATGTTCCTGAGCTGCCGGAAGTTGCCAAAGGTTCCACCCCTGTGCCAGTGGCACGCGCAGCCCAGGACCGCCTCGGCCCCGCCAACCAGCACAATCGTCTTCAGGGACCAAGGTGTTGTTTGGGTACCTACAGTCTCAAACTCTGCTGGGACAGTACTAACTTTTTTCCCTTTTCTTATGACTTCCCGGATTCTGTGCAATTATGCTTGTAGCATCCGGCTGGATGCAGTCTAGTGCTCGTGTGATGTACTACACTTTACACCCACCCACCACAGGCGTCACCAGTCAGCTGACCCTGTTAATAAAAGGGGCCAGGCGCACGTGCCCTGGGCCAGTTATCCAGTAACTTAACCTCCGGTGTCTGTCTCCGTCATTGCAACCATGAGGGCCTGAGGCCCAACACCACAATGCTCACAGCCAATGTTGCCTTTTACTGCAACTCCAGAGAAAGGTCCGGTATTCCCACATGACAAAATGATATTCATGTTTTAAACTGAATCACACCACTGTAAATTAAACATACGCCATTATGTGCATTTTTTTTTATAATTCAAGATGACAGCAATATGTGTGCATAAATGCAATGAAGCTTTTTAAAATTACATTTTTTACCAGGCAATCGAAGTTTAATAAGATAAGCGTTTCCCACTCCAAGCCCGCCTTTTTATGATTTATTAAGATGAAATGTTTTCCTCTCTAAGTCTGCCTTTTTGTCAATCGGCGTCTTTGGGATTTGCTCCGTGAAAGCCTGTTACACATAATGTAATTATCCCGGGCGCAGAGGTGGTAGGCTTAGCTTCCTGAGAGCTGATTAGTGAGATTATACTGAGAGAGGATGGGACTCTCCTTTTCACTGGAGAGCATCTTTCATCCAACTACTTAATTCTGGAAACAGCGTATTCGAGATACAAGCACCCCTGCCAAGCAGCCTTATGCATCATGCTCTGGGTTTCCAACCGGAAGTCATAAATCACCCAAGGAACAGATGGGCGATTTTTAAGCTAACAGTGGCGTTTTCTAAATGAACTGGTCAACTCCGGATTTCCCATGAGTTACTATGATATATCATGCACTCTCAATTACTAAGCAGAGTACCTTTGTTTGTGATTTAGAACTTTGCACCCCCCATCAGTAAAATGATATTTCATTTTTGAAGAATGACCTGTTTCATGAAGTTAGACAGTGTGAATGCACAATTTGTTCAATTTATTCGTTGTAGGCAGAGTGTGGCAAATGTCCACTGCAGGCCTGTTCAGCCAATGTTGTCTGGGAAACTTGCCTGGCAATGTGTGGTCAGGCTGCTTCTGGGTGTGATCTGAATTTTGGTGTACAGTAATGGGACAAGTCACACTTTTGTCGCTTCCAGTCACAAGCACCCTTGATCTTGCTAGTAGGTCACTCCCCCACCACACAGCTCCGCCTGTGTGTCTTGACCCTGCCCCAGCTGCCGCTGCTGTAGAAGTTGAGGCCCTCCTCCACCGCAGGCTACCACCTGCGCCTCATCCCTAGTGGCCTGTGGTAGGCCTTAGGTTTGTATCACTGTCGCTGTCTGCCTGTCTTCCCTGTACTGCCCATACTGTCTACTGGTGTCTGTGACCGCTGTTGCCTGCATTCTTATCTGTGCCCGTTTTCTTGCCTTCTGCTCCCCTGATTGCACTCGTTTTTCTTGTCTTCTGCTCCCCTGATTGCACTCGTTTTTCTTGCCTCCGCTTCCCTGATTGTACTCGTTTTCTTGCCTCTACTTCCCTTTGTGCCAAAATGTCACTGTTTTCCCCCCGTTTTTTGTGACCTTTCTGCCCTTTCTTGGGACATTTGTGCCTCTGTGCCACTCGTTTCCCCCCATTTTTCGTGACCTTTTCTGCCTCTTCTTGTGACCTTTCTGCCTCTGTGCCACTCGTTTCCCCCGTTTTTTGTGACCTTTCTGCACTTTCTTGAGACCTTTCTGCCTCTGTGCCACTCGTTTCCCACCGTTTTTTGTGACTTTTCTGCCCTTTCTTGTGACCTTTCTGCCTCTGTGCCACTTGTTTCCCCCCGTTTTTTGTGACCTTTTCTGCCCTTTCTTGGGACCTTTGTGCCTCTGTGCCACTCGTTTCCCCCCATTTTTTGTGACCTTGCTGTTCTTTTTCTGGCCTTGGAGCCTGCTTGCAGGCAGGTCGCCCCCAAGCCGCTGCTCGTCACCTGACTGCCTGGTTCCTGCCTCCTTGCTGCCTCCTTGTTTCCTGGGTTTTTCCCTCCCTTCTACCCTGTGCACCAGTTCCCCCCGCCCCCGCCGCTCACGATCCGACCCTTTCCCACCGCTGCATCCCTGCGGCCCGCCCCCGCCCCCCTGCACACCCATTCGCCTTCCTGCTTCCGCCTCCCAGCTGGTTCTCCCTCCCAAGCCACCTCATATGCAGGCGGAGAAGAAGCTGCACAGCAGCCGCGCGCAGCGGGCGTGCCGCTGGTGCGCTGCGCCCATCCGCGCCTGGACCACGCCCAGCACCAGAACCCCTGGACCCCGCGGACGCCACAACACCAGAATCCACTACGACGCCAGCACCCTCCATGCACTCAACGATGGCCGAAACCACACCTGCTTCCAGGCCAGCCCGAAACGGAACCACGGACACTTCTCCTGCCACACCTGCAGCTTCACCTTCGACAGAACCACCAAACCTTCAAGGACTAGACCCAACCACCTCCGCTGCATCCGCAACACCCGCTCCGCACGCAAACACGCCGTCGAGCTCTGGGATCTGCTCGACACCTCTGCACCAAACGTGGCCTTCCTGACCGAGACCTGGTGGAACGACTCCTTGGCGCCCGACATTGCCCCTAGCCATCCCGGACAGCTACAAGATCACCCGCAGGGATCGCACCAACGGAATCGGAGGAGGAATAGCCATCGTCCACAAGTCCACCCTCAAGGTCGCTATCCACGCAGACGACACCCTCAACACTGCGAACACCTGCACTCATCTAATGACCCCCTGAACCCCGGGATCAGTTCAGCGACTCCATTGCCGACCTCGCCAGCACCCACGCACTTGCCTCCACGGACTACATCCTCCTCGGGGACCTGAACTTCCACCTCGAGAACAACAACGACGCCAACTCCGCCACCCACCCATGCCGCCGGCCACACGCTGGATCCCGTCTTCTCCACAGGCTCCACGTCGCCTTCGACCACACAACTGGACTCCACTGGACCGACCACCGCTGCATCCATTTCACCTTCAAGAAACAAACCACGCACCACCGCACCCAACAGCTGCCTCGCCGCTGCTGGAGCAAAGTCACCGAAGACCAGCTGATCACCTCCCTCGCCAAGAACCCACCCACCGACCCCACCAACCCAGACGCCGCAGCCCGAAACCTCAGAGAGTGGATCGAGGACTGCGCCAACACCCTCGCCCCGCTCAAGAAACCCTCTAACAGCCACGCCAACAAGCTCCAGACCTCTAAACACGCATGCCGGAAACTGGAGAAGACATGGCTTCACGAACACACACCGGACAACCACGCAGCCCACAAGGACGCCACCCACAGACACCACCACCTCATCAGATTAGTCAAGAGATCCTCTTTCAAAGACTGCTTGGATGACAATGCACACAACAGCAAAGAGCTCTTCAGCATCATAAAGGAACTCTCCAACCCCAGCGCCAATGCCAACAACATCCCGCCCTCACAAGAACTGTGTGACTCACTAGCCATCTTCTTCCACCGCAAGCCGCAAGCTTCAACAACACGACCGCCCGACTACGCCAGACTCCACCTCCCCTGTGAACACCACCAGCGCCAATCGTCTGACCTCCTGGTCCAACGTCACCGATGACGAGACACGCAAGGTCATGAACTCCATTCACTCAGGATCTCCGTCTGACCCGTGCCCACACCACGTACTCAACAAGGCAGAGGCAGCCATTGCACCCCAACTACGGAAGGTCATCAACATCTCCTTTGAAACAGCATCATTCCCTGAAAGCTGGAAGCACGCCGAAATCAACGCCTTCCTCAAGAAGCCCAAAGTGGACCCCAAGGACCTCAAGAACTTCTGGCCCATACACTAGAAAAGGGATACTAACAGCCTGTTGGGCGCTCCACACTGGGTATCAGGGACAATCGTATTCACTATATTAGTCTACGGTTGATGCATCTAGAGTGAGGGCATGTATCCAACACCCCACACTTCTGTAATTACAGAAACCAAAATGCTTAACCACCCCTGAGCACACTATAAATCTAATCAGTAGTAATCTCAACTGTAATATAGTTGCATATAATTCTTGTTAGCCGGCAATCCACAATAATCAAAATTATTTCAAGTCCATTTTTCAAAAGTTGTAGTCACTTTAAATCTTCAAAGGTTTATTCCAATAGGTTCTGATTTGAATACAGTTTTCAGTACATCAGTCTCTGTGTGGGGATGGTACATCAGCCTTTTAGATCTAGCTATTTACTGAGACCCTTCAAAAATTAGATTAAATGCCGTTTATCATCGTCACACATAGTACAATAACCTTCGACACAGACTACCATTGAACCACAGAGAGAGAGAGACAAGAATTATATGCAACTATATTACAGTTGAGATTACTACTGATTAGATTTATAGTGTGCTCAGGGGGTGGTTAAACTTCTGGCCCATCTCCCTGCTCCTGTTCCCGGCAAAGGTCATCGAGAAAATCGTCAACATGCAGCTAGCCCGCCACCTTGAAGACAACAACATCTTGGACCCGTCCCAGTCTGGATTCAGACGAAACAATAGAACTGAGACAGCCCTCATCGTCGCCACAGACGACATCAGGTGCCAACTAGACAACGGCGAAACATCAGCCCTCATCCTCCTGGACCTGTCAGCCGCCTTTGACACGGTCTGTCATCGCACTCTAAAGACACACCTCCAAGAAGCCGAAATCCAAGAGAAGGCTCTTGACTGGACCACGTCCTTCCTCTCTGGCAGAACCCAGAGCGTCCGCCTCCCACCCTTCCGATCCGAAGCCACTGACATCATCTGCAGCGTCCCCCAGGGCTCATCCCTCAGCCCAACGCTGTTCAAGGTCTACATGGCCCCCTAACACAAGTAACCCGCCATCACAACATCGACATCACCTCCTACGCTGACGACATCCAGCTCATCCTCTCCCTCACCAAGGACCCACATACTGCCAAAACCAACCTACATGAGGGAATGAAGGCTGCCGCCGATTGGATGAGGAGCAGCCGTCTAAAGCTGAACTCGGACAAGACGGAGGTCCTCATCCTCGGACCCACACCCTCAGCCTGGGACGACTCCTGGTGGCCAACAACACTGGGAACAGCACCAACACCCACCGACCATGCACATAAAATAGAATTCATCCTAGACTCCTCCCTCTCCATGTCTAAGCAGGTCAACGCCGTCTCTTCCTCCTGCTACAACACCCTCCGCATGCTCCGCAGGATCTACAAGTGGATTCCGACCGAAACAAGAAGAACAGTGACACAGGACCTCGTCAGCAGCAGACTGGACTACGGCAACGCACTCTACACAGGAATCACAGCCAAACACCTACGACGAATACAACGTATCCAAAACGCCTCCGCCCGACTGATCGTCAACGTCCCCTGCCGCAGCAACATCACCCCCCCACCTGAGAGACCTACACTGGCTCCCCGTCGACAAGAGGATCACCTTCAAGCTCCTCACCCACGCACACAAAGCACTCCACAGCGCCGGACCAGCCTACCTGAACAGCAGACTCAGCTTCCACAACCCCACCCGCCAGCTCCGCTCCGCCAGCCTCGCCCTCGCCGCTGTCCCCCGCATCCAATGAACGACCTCCGGTGGCAGATTCTTCTCCTACCTCGCCGCCAAGACCTGGAACACCCTTCCTACTCACATACGGCAGACCCAAGACCTACTCGCCTTCAGAAGACTCCTCAAGACCTGGCCATTCGAGCAGTAGCAGCACCCTCCCTCCCCTCAGCCCCATGGGACCCTCACGGGTAAGTAGCGCGCTTTACTAGTAGTCTGATTGATTGATTGATTGATTGATTTCATGTTCATCAGACTGTTTGGAATGGTTAAATGCGGTAGTATAATTCAACAAAGGGATTCTACCATTATCTACATGAACATATATATATGTGCATAAGTGTGTGCTTAATCTTATTTAAGGTGTTTAAATGATAGTGTCTGGAAAAATCAGAAGACCTTCTCTTACTTGCAGGAAGTGCAGTATTAAAAAAAATGTAAAATACCCCTCACACACTGAAACCTGATTCAGTGTCATGCTTCATCATTGGGGTCTTCCCGCCCCTCTACGGGACGGGCGTGCTACTACCTACGTAGAAGCGGGAGCACTTAATTTAGTGATTGGTGTATATGTGTAGAGCGTGGGATCATGAAAAATATATGTGTGATGATTTAAAAATTCTCTGGCTAATGGAAAAAATATACTTTATTGACTTCCCAAGCTGAGAATGGTAAAAATGGGGAGGCGCAGATGGTGTACTTTGATGGGTCACTTTCTACAAGGTCGACATGTTTCAGAAGCTATCCCCTTGGCTTTCTTCCTCAGGACCAGAACGATCCCTGTTGCACCTCACTGGGTGAGATTATAAATGTACATATGCCTGCTGGTCACAAGTACTCTTATCTGTACCCTATTAGGGCAGTCGACAAAATATACCACTAGTATATCCTGCAAAACAACATTCGTATATTAACGTTTCCGCAGCAAATGGGGGCTAAGGCTTACACGTTTCTGGCAATAATTCATGTTTAGCGGGCTGGTCTGACAAATACAAACTGTGTCTAATGGCAGATGCTGTCTGTGTTTTGGTAATGCTGGCAAATGTGGACCAGGACATTGCAGGCTTACTCTGTGTTTAGTAAATAGGTTGTGGGTTGGTGGACTTTGGGTGTATCTGGCAGAGGCAGATTGCTGGCACTGACAACTGTGGCCCACCTGCTGTGTGCTTGGCTAGCAAGTGAGAACTGTATCCACGTGTGGCCACACTCTGTGTTTGGTAGATTGGTCAGCCAAAGTGTACTGGTTCTGCCTGTTCGTGGAACGTGTCTGTTGCCCTTGGTGACTACTCTGTCAATGCGTATCTTGCCTGTGGTCTTTGTTTGTGGGACCCTCAAACGTCCTGGGATAGATACCTATGCTTTTGGTAAATGGTCAGTTGAAAGGTTGAGCATCAGTAGTTGCCAGTGCAAAGGATGCAAGTCATTATGAAATATGTGCAGTATATTTTTACTTAGGAAGACTGTTTGCTAATAAAACATACATCCTCCTTACAAGTCAACCCCAGGCAAGGGGTTGGGGACTGGGCGGGCTGAATTAACTACATATTGGCATCTTCTGTTAAAATATATTTAGATTCATGGTGTTACCAAATATATATGTATACCTTTACATTGTATTGTGTGTTGGGTTTGCCAACAGTGAGATCTTGACAAATAGATTTATTTAATACATTTAACAGATTTATTTAACAATCCAGCTGTGTATCACATCTGATGGCTTCAGGCCTCAATTGTCACAGCTGACAACAGAACCCAGCGCCCAGCAGACAATGCATACATGGAATAGAGCAATCACTATCTATGGACCTCATTCTGAGTTGCCGGGAGCAGTACCTTGGGTAGGGATATCCCTCTGTGTAACTACAAAATTTTGGCGTCTTTGGGCCCAGAATTCTCTGGTCCTCAAACTTCAGACTCTAAAATTACTGGCACGATGACAGCTGATCCAGAGACTTATAATGGAGCTACTGGGGCTGTGGGTTGCTGTTGTGCTGGGCCCCCAACAGCCCTCATCCTTCCTCATAGGGGGAAGAAAAAACTCCCCCCTGATGAACAACAAAAAGGAACTGTGCTCCAAGCAGGTGGTAAATGTTTGTGGATTTAGGCCTGTTATTTCCCATGGAAAGGGAGGAAAACATGCAGTATTACAGGGTTTACATGTTCCACATTCCAGGGGGGAAACCTCGAATCCCTGTTATCTCAGGAAGAACACAGGAAGGTATTATAAATTCTCACCTTAATAACTTCCAGCAGAGATAAGTGGGAACTTACAATACGTCCTGACACATTGTAAAAGGGTGTATGCGTATTTTTCTCATGAAACATCCTATAAGTATTAAGAACACTGCAACTATTGTTTCTTGCACATTAGAAATGATGGAACCCTTTTGGCTCCTGATAGACTCCATAGAAATGTGACTAAGTGTTAGAGCGGAATGCAATAATGTCTGGTTTAGAATATTGAGTTTGCAGCTACACGCAGCCGAATAAAGCTGTGAAATACTAAGCTCCATGTGTGTCATGGTCATTGGTGGGTACCCAGGCTGCAGAGGATGCTACAACTGGCGACAAGTTAGGGGATAAGTAACCCGAATATCGACAGTGCTCTCTCAGAGAGTTTCCAGTGGTCTAAGCAAATTGGTTGTGCGTGCCACGTGTATTACAGTCAAAGTACAGAAACAACACTTAACACATGTGGAGTCAAAGCGCAGCTCCAGCTACTATGTAGAAGTTGCAAACAACAAAATCGTTGCAAAGAAATCTATATATTGATGGCCAAGAACCTGCAGGTCAGACTGTACATAAAGGTACTGCGCTACTGTGCAATATATAGTCTCAAGCAATACAGAGTGATAACGCTAAAGGCAGATGCAACCAGGTTTTGAAAGAGCAGCAAGTAGCGACAGAAAATTGAAAGATATCGCTGCTATCAGATGTGCTGCGAGGCAGAGATCTCCCTGGTGTCAGGAATTAGAAAGAGACGCCTAAAAACAAAGCAAGTCAAATATAAGAAACGGTCATCTGCTTACCAGAACTGAATAAGGAGAGTAGAACCACAGGGTTGGGCCTGGGGTTGAACTTATGGGGGTATTCATATCTGAAGTGGCAAGCTATCAAAGCTGCTGGGTGGTGACTAGGAACAACTCAAAAGGTCTCTAGAAAAGTAAAGGACTCTCATACAGACCAAGAGGGAGGTCATAGTTCTAAAAATTGCCAAATTGAACCAGAGGCCAGAACTACGTGGCACCTTAAAGATAGAAGGCATGAAGCAGGTCCTAGTGTAAAGCAGACTTTGTCAGAAAGGGTTCCACCCTCAATGTCAGCCACTCCCAGAAATGGCTTCAACGCTTTCCTGAAACCCCCACCACCCTATGATACCACCAAAAAGCTGAATATTAGTGATAGATGGACTGCTTGGATAGAGATATTTGATGATCTCGTTGATGTACTTGAAGAGACTGATAACAATCAGATTATCAAGTATCTCAAAAATCTTGCTTGTGATGAAGGGAAAGAAGTCATAAAGAAAATGCAGGGACCTGACTGAGAATATCGTCAGAATAAAGAAGTATTGAATTTCAAATTTAATCCAATGCCCAATGGTGATTACGAACGATACATCTTCAACCAAGAATGGAAAATGGAAAAATGGAAAAAAGAACTTGATAAAGAGCGCTGCGGCCAAGCGGCTTCCTGGCGCTGGGGTCTTGACCAGACTCACAGAGGGAGACCGGGGAGGCTAACCAGGAAATGCCTGGGAGAACAGGAAAGTTTTAAGAGATTTTCGAAAGTGAGAGAAGATGGGAATAGAACGAATAGAAAGAGGAAGACTATTCCAGAACCGGGGGGCCAGAACCGAAAATCGGGTGCCCCCTGTTCTGGATTTACGGAAACGGGGGATGTGCAGGAGGGAGAGAGAGGAGGAACGGAGAGTGCGGTTGGGGACGTGAGGAGTGATGAGAGATCCAATAAAGAGAGGGGCTGAGTGAGTGTGAGCCCGAAAAGCCAAGCAGGCCAGTTTGAAGAAGGATCTAAGGTGCACAGGAAGCCAATGAAGGGACTAAAGTGCAGGGGTAATGTGTGCAGATTTAGGGAGACGAAGAATGAGGCGGGCTGCCTGATTTTGAATGGCCTGGAGACGGCGGGTTTCACAAGCGGGTATGCCCACGTACAAGCCATTCCCATAGTCAAGGCGGGAGGTGATGAGAGCCATGACTATGGTTTTGAGGGCGTCCGTAGAGAAATACCGGGAGATCTTCCGGATGAGGCGGAGGGACAAAAAGCAGGAGGATACAACGGAGCTGATTTGGGCATGCATAGACAGGTCGTGACTGACCTTGATGCCCAGGTTTCGGACTGAGGAAACCGGTGAAGGGGGGGGACTAAAGGAAGGGGGCCAGTGAACCGTGGACCAAGGGTTAGAGGAACCACCCGTGAGGACAAGCTCCGTCTTGTCTGGATTGAGCTTCAAAGAATGTCAGAAAGCTGGTGAAACCATTGAGGAATTTGTGGAGGGACTCAACACATTCATCAGACTTTGTAAGTGCAATAAATGTAATGAAGGCGAAGCTATGCATCTGAGAGTTATTGATGGATGCTTGTTAGATTCATTCAGAAGACGAATGCTGAGAGAAACACTTAGTGTGGAGCGAGTGTTAATGATTGCCAGAGCTGAAGAGGGTGCTGATAGACAAACTGCTGACATGGAGGCCAAAGGTGCCCAGAATGATTCCGTCATGAATGTGAAAAGTAATCCAAGACAAAAAACTGAAGGGCACAAAGTGATGTCTACAAGTAAAAAGACATTGCATTTTAGATGAGGATTTTCGTTTCCAAATGAAGGTAAATGTCCTGCTTGTGGACAAATATTCAAAGGCTGTGGGAAGAAGAACCATTTTGTGATGGTTTGCAAAGTGAAGGAAAAAGTATGTACATCATGGTGTGAACACAATGGCCAACAGAATGTTCCAGAAGCAACGGTCAACACACACCCACAAGGCCAAGCGGCGACATCAGTTAAGACAGATCAACACTAAACGACGTCGATCATCTAAATCTTCGGCAAATAGTTCTATATCAGTATCAAGTGAGAGTGAAGAAAATTATTGTGCCATGTCGATGTTTATCTCTGAAAAGCGTGTGCATGATGGTTTAGCTGCTTGTGATGTAAAATGTCGGTCAAAGAATGATCGACATGCCAAAGCACCAAAGTCATTTAAATATTGTCCAAGATTACACTGAAAATAAATGTTTGTTCGATACCTTTCATTATGGACAGTGGTGTATCGATAAACATTATGTCTGAGGAGAAATGCAATGAATTATCTCCATTGCCACAACTTACTCCATCGGAAACCAATGTGTATATATGGGCTGCATCCATACCCTTTAAAAGGTCAAGGTTAATTTGTAGTGACAACGAAACATAAGAAAACAAAGGTCCAAGCCCATGTGCTTCATGACAAAGCATCCATTGTGTGCTTGTCTATTCAGTTTCAGCACCGCCACTGATATTGGACTGATATCTGTGAATTACAACATGAATACTCACCACAAAATAAGCAGTCCGTTCCCTTGCTTATTTCATGGTTTGGGAAACTAAATACTTTGAAAGTTAAGATGCATATTAATGAGGGCGTCCATCCTGTTGCTCAGAGACATAGACAAATCGCTTTTCACTTGCACAAAGTTGTTGAGTATGAACTTGACTTGCTACTGAAGCATAATAATATTGAGCATTCTTATGATCCAACACCATGAGTTTCTCCCAGAGGCGTAGTGCCTAAAAAGGACAGTGAAGGAGCTGTACACATATGCGTTGACATGTGGCAGGCTAACAAGACAATTGAATGAGACTGACATCTATTGCCACACATTGCTGACATGATGTTAGAAATGGGATTCCTGGTTGTCTGAGGTATGCACCCAGGCCAAGCAGGAACCACCACTCTAGTCAGGGTAAGTTATACACACAGTAAAAGATAACCTGTGCTCACCCCTGGTAGCTTGGGCCAGAGTGGCCAGGCCTATCTAAACAGGCAATGTGTAAAGTATTTGTGCAACACACACACAGTAACACAATGAATACACCACAAAAAAACTCCACACAGGTTTATAAACATAAATTATTATAGTATAAACCAAACAAGACCAAAATAACAACAATTAAATGTACAGAAGTTGAGATATAGAATTTTAAAGGAATACATGCAATAAAGTGCTTAGAAGCAAGTAGCGCTCAAAATGCCACTTTAGGTCATGCTGGACTGGTGCAAAGTCACGTTCGGGCTGACCTAATGGAAGTGCAGGCAGGCTGGACCTACGCAGGCCCGGTGAAGAAAGTATCTTTACTGGTCGCAAGCAATAGATGAGTTGATCTTTTCCACGCAGTGAAGGCGATGCATCGGCTCCGAAGATAGATGCTGGAGTTGAGAAGCTACGAGCGATGCGCCGGGCTCTGCCACACAGTCAAGGTGATAAGTTGATCTCACCAAGCTGCAAGCAGAAGCGATGCGCTGTCCGATGCGTCGATCTGGAGGCAAAGTGCTGGTTCCGATCCGAAGCTACAATTTTACTCCTGCCAGGGATTTGTTGGGCCAGTTCTGCTAGATGCAGAGAGGAGATGCGATGAAATCCATATTGCAAGTATCTGGGCCACTTCTAGTGAGCCAGGCACTGGTGCAGGGGTACAGACTTTGAATTCCCTGAGTTTCAAGCAACAGGAGGGAAGACAACAAGCGCTTGGAGATCACTTGGAGGGAAGGCAGCATCCAGCTCTCCAGCAGAGTCAGAGAGTAGCAGGCAGCATGCAGCAGGGCAGCATCTGAGAAAAGTTGGCCTTCCCAGTCTGCAGTCCAAAGATGAGTCCTTTAAGCAGAAAAGCAGTCCTTTTGCAGAAGGTTCAGTTTAGGATCCAGAAGTGTCTGATTTTGGGGGATTAGAGATCCAGAACTTATTCCCAAAAGTACCTTTAATTTGAGGGTTGACTTCAAAGCAGCTCTCTGAAATGCACACGTATCCCTTTCAACCCAGTCCCGTCTGTCAGGCTATCTGTGCAGGCTAATTAGTCCTTTGTGTGATGACAGGATACTGCCTATTCAAGTGAAGTGTTAGCTCTTCCCTTCCATCCTGCCCATGCAAGGCCAGCAGAATGCAGATGTATGTAGCTGGGTACTCAGACACACCCATCCTCCCTGTGTTGTGGCTGTCTAGATGGAATGCATAAAATGTAGCTGTCACCCACCCCAGACGTGTATTGGAAACACGCTGTCAGGCACACAGAGCAGTAAGTGCAGGGAAGTGTCCACCTTCAGAGGACCACTGCTTGCTATTAAAAAAAGTTCTTTCATGCATTCACAAAGGGGAAGGGGTCCCATGGGGACCCCTTCCAATTTGTGAATGGGTTACCACCTATACCACCTACTTGAAGTAGGTGATAAATTGCGAATGTTTTGCGACCACATTCATGGACACAAAACATTCATGCATACAGCTGAGATTCGCTACTTGGAAGGGACGCCCTAAACACGGCCCTTCCAAATTCTGAATTTTAAACCCATTTTGGAATCGGTACCAAGTTACTGAATCGCAAAATAGGGTTCGATACATGTAAAAAGCCTTTTTGAGTTCGCAATTTGGACGATTTGCATTTGGCCCTAGGTTTTGGTGTGCCATCAGCTGCAGAATTGTTTGAAGACATCATTCAATGTATCATACAGCCTGTCATGAATGCTTTAAATTAGAGTGATAACATATTGGTTTGTGGTAAGTATGGGCAAATTTTGCGAATCAGAGGTTCGCGAATTCGTGCAAAATCGCAAACAAAATCAGCGAATTCGCGGATTTCTCAGTGAAATCGCGGATTTCTTTGCGATTTTGCATGACCGCTAGTGTGTGTGTGGGGGGGGGGCAAACGGGGGGCTTCTATGCGAGTTCACATGCCTCTTGTGTGTATAAAAGGACAGGCACCGATCAGAGCAGCAGATGAGGAGAAAGAAGCTTGTGGTCACAGGAACTGCATGGGGATAGAGCTCGTGAAAGTCAAGGATGCAAAGGCCTCCATCAAGCATCATAGCTAATTTTCGACGGTAGGTATGGGGAGAACACATACCTGCCCAGCCTCAACAAAGCGCACATTTTTTTGGGGCTGATTAACTTTGCCATCGCTCTGAAGGGCGCCGGGGTCCCTTGAGTGAGCTGTCCATCATAGTGGCTAAAGGGCGGGAAGATGGTACACACCACTAGTGTGTGGGGGGGAACGGGGGGCTTCTATGCGAGTTCACATGCCTCTTGTGTGTATAAAAGGACAGGAACCGATCAGAGCTGCAGATCCGGGGAGAAAGAAGCTCGTGATCACAGGAACTGCACAGGGATAGAGCTCGTGAAAGTCAAGGATGCAAAGGCCTCCATCAAGCATCATAGCTAATTTTCAACGGTAGATATGGGGAGAACACACACCTGCCCAGCCTCGACAAATCGCACATTTTTTTTGGGCTGATTAACTTTGCCACCGCTCTGAAGGGCGCCGGGGTCCCTCGAGTGAGCTGTCCATCAAAGTGGCTAAAGGGCGGGAAGACGGTGCACACCGCTAGTGTGTGGGGGGGGGGCAAACGGGGGGGGCTTCTATGCGAGTTCACATGCCTCTTGTGTGTATAAAAGGACAGGCACTGATCAGAGCCGCAGATCTGGGGAGAAAGAAGCTCGTGGTCACAGGAACTGCATGGGGATAGAGCTCGTGAAAGTCAAGGATGCAAAGGCCTCCATCAAGCATGATAGCTAATTTTCGACGGTAGATATGGGGAGAACACACACCTGCCCAGCCTGGACAAAATGCAAATTTTTTGGGGGCTGATTAACTTACCATCGCGCCGAAGGGTGCCGGGGTCCCTCGAGTGAGCTGTCCATCATAGTGGCTAAAGGGCGGGAAAACGGTGCACACCACTAGTGTGTGTGGGGGGCAAACGGGGGGGCTTCTATGCGAGTTCACATGCCTCTTCTGTGTATAAAAGGACAGGCCCTGATCAGAGCAGCAGATGAGGAGAAAGAAGATCTTTTTTTAAAGAAAATGGAAGGAGGGCACGCAGCTCCCATTCTCAAGCCATCATTGGCCCCAAGGACCCCATATCCTGATGCAAAAAAAATATATTATTAGAGGAGAGGGGCACCTGGCCTCCCACCCCAAGCCCACATGTGCCCTGGGGACCCACTCCCAGGGCCATACTTCAATTATAGAGGAGAGGGATGCGAGAACCCTCCTCAACTCTTAAGAAGGCCTTGATACCCCATTCTCTGGGGTCAAACACATTAATATTAGTGGAGAAGGACACATGCCCCATCTCCCCAAGCCTAAAGGAGCCCCAGGGGACCCATCACCCAGGGTCATAGTTAAATTATAGGAGACATGTGGCTCTCCATCCCTGAGCCCAAATGGGCCCCTAGGACCACATTCCCAGAGCCAAATGTAAAAAAAGGGGAGGGGGAACCTGGTTCTCCCCCATAACCCTTAATAGGCCCTGGGGACCCCATCCCCTAGAGCTGAATCCAATTTATAAGGGGAGGTGGGGTGCAGGCCCCCTCACTTAGGCATAATAAGCCCCAGGTACCCCATCCATCAGGGCTTCTTTAAGTTCTGGGTGGATGCCCCGGGCCCATCCAGGGCACCCACCATGCAACCCGCTGGGGACTGTGGGAGGATTCCCTGATGGCCCCAGCAAGTTCCCCTCATGTTGTGGCACCCGGCATTTCTCCCGCCCAGCGGGAGCAGCTGTTCATGGCAGGAGCAATATGTGTTTCCCTGCCCACACGAGCATGGGCAGGGAAACAGAAGCCTGCTCTCATCCATTGGGAGCATTTTTAAAGCTACCGATGAATGACAGCAGATATGCCTTCCCTGCCCACGTTTATGCAGGCAGGGACTTCAAAATGCTCCTGCCAGGGGGCAGCAAACAATGGTTTACCTGCCCACACTATTGCGGGCAGGTAAACTATTGTGGGCTCCTGGGGACACAGTCTGTAAACCGATCCCAGGGAATGAGGTCGACAAGGCCTTAAGAGGCTCATAGAAGGGGGCTTCCTCACACTACATTAACTTTACCTTACTGCTCTACCATGCACTATATTCTCACAAATGATGTGATTTGAGATATCATACGTCTTAGTATAATTGCTATTACTATAGATGGTAAAAGTGATATAAAAGAGTATAAGCAGTGCATGGAGAAGGGCTGAGTTATTGTTTATGTAGTGTGGCTACCAAGTTCAATACAGTGTGTATGGAGGTGCTCAAGATATAATAATTAGAAGGTGTTGCGTAAATTATAATTTAAAGGTATAACTTTACAAATTATAATGTTTGTGTAGTTTAAGTTTGGTTTATATGTAAAGAATAAATGAAGGAATAATAATTTGAAGGTGATGCGTCAATTATAAACTTAAGTTATAACTATAACTTTTGAATTTCAAAAGAATAAATACATTCTCTGATTATGACCCAAACATAGTCACTGGGACCTGGGTAATATCAGTACTGGGAGAAAGGGGTCCCAGCAAACAACAATAAATTCAAACCAATCAATATCAATGAATAAAGAAGCACTTGATTAACCTACACTGTTATTTATTCACAATGTAGGTATACGTTACTTATCATGAATTTAGATGAACAATCACAAGATGTATAGTGCCCCAGGAGGTAAGGGAAGTGGTATAGTGCAGGTAGTGTGGGTATGGGATAGTGACAATAAAAAACAACCAAATGGCCTGACTGTTCTATATGTCAATTTCCAACATAAACAGACAAATGACCGTAGGTTCAATACATCATTAGATATAGATCATACTCCACATAACACATTGAATGATTAAATGATGGGGTGAAGCTGATAAACATAAAAAAGTTGTCGACGTTTCGACCCTCTCATAATCGCAGGAATTAGTTGTACCCTTGCTTCGGGGTCTTCATCAGGACGGGGGCGGGGCAGGCAACCTATTTAATAAACATTGATAATTAATTTAATTTAATTGGACAAGGTGCATTGAGTCAGAATTAAAAACAATCACTTGAGCACACTATGGTGGACAAGGCATACCAAAGGTTGCTCGTCTCCAAGTCGGGAGATGGAATGGAGAATTCTTTCATAAGAAGAGTAATTAGGTCCTAAAATTAAGAAAATATTGATGGGTATGGACCCTTACAACCAAATGCATCTGTTATTAGTGACTGATAGAATAAGCACTTACATGATATGACGATGTAAGATGGCCCTCGGGTCTGAGAATAAGAAAACCGACATATCATTAATTACAGAAATATTTTTAAGGATGGAAGATTTAATAAGCGATAGGTAGGAAAGGAACCATTAACTCACAAAATAAGGATGTGATGGGCGTTCAAGGTTGAAGCAAAATGCACACGACGTCGGGATGAAACGTCTGCAGAGAAAAGACGGGATTTAATGAATCCAACCCAGGGGTCGTCACTAGCGTGTAACGCATGGTTTACAGACATAGGGCTTACCTAAGAGCAGACTGTGTCTTTACTTGCCTCGACTCGTGTGTGGCGTGATCAAAGACGGTAAAATCCGACCATCTGCGGAGAAATAACGGGATAAAGTTCTGTAACCCCATGGAGTGGTCGCTAGAGTATCGAACATGTATTACCGTCATAAAGCTTACCGGAGGCAGAGTCAATCTGTTTGCTCGTCGGCTCGCATACAGCAATGGCGGTCGGTTGGTTCCTGTTGAAGGGGTAACCAAGACAACCAAACCACGTGACCACTGGAGGTCCGTGTAGATACAGCAAAATGACTAAAGGCATTGCTGGGAGCCATAGGATAGTTGGTCGGGGACACAGCCAATTAAAAAAGTTTAGTTTTAATGCCAAAATGCATAATGGTCATGAAAGAGAAAGGATCATATTGATAATTCCAAATAGTGGTCTATTGTGGTATTTAGGGTAGAGGTAGACCCAATCAAATTTACTAGTTATGCAAATTCATGAAAAACATAGATCATTGCATCGATTTATATGATAATGTACAATAAATGAACAATGTGGTGTACCTATCACAAGATGGTAAAAACCACAACAAATGGTCCAAATTATGATTGATCAAAGACGACTTATTGTCATAATATGGATTAACCACCAAGTTCATTGTGATTATAAATGATCACATGTATGGCGAGGGTCATAAGACGTCTTAACGCATACCTGTTGGGAAACACATATACATATAAATAAAGATTATTGGTATAATCATCATATGGCGCACCTTTAATATGATGGTAAAGGCCATCTTGAAACAGAATAAAGCAGAATTGACCAACATAACCATACTTCCTAGTGATCAATTAAGAGAAGTCAAGATATAGCTGGGGTTGAGAGTAAGTACATTAAGGCAGAGTCGCTAATTGAGAGAAAGAGCTGTCATTTTCGTTAAGGCCATTCTGGATGGAGTCAAAGAAAAGCATCCACTTTAACTCTCGTTTGTTGAGAATATTGGTGATATTACCCCCACGGGGTCCCAGGATTGCCTTCTTGTATGTCTGCAACTGCAAGTCACCAAGGAGTTCCCAAGTCCGTATAGAAGGAGAAGGTTGAGAGCTGATTGCGCTATGAAGTCATAGAACTCTCATGTGATCTGCAGCATTCTTATGGCAGAGTGTAGTTTATTTCTCATAATACATGGCCACATCTTTATCCTTCTTCCTAAAATAATAAATCATTAGTTGCTTGCTCCTTTTCCAAAAATATTATGATTGATAATACGCAGAATAAATATGAAATCTGTAGTGCGAAATAAAAAAAAACACCAGTATGAACACCAATACAAAGTTCATAATTTGTTAGAAAAATATGTTGTTAGCAGTTTTATGTAAGCAACTTCATAAAATGATTGTATTTCCGATATTGGGTATAATGCAAAGACAATCCTGGCTTTCACTTAAAAACTCTAGCCCGGCAAAAAAAAAAAATAACACTGCCATAAATGTTTTTGTTCTGCTGACTGTTCTTTGCAGTGTTGGCATGCAGAAGCATGCACGCTCTCCCTATCCTACCACTACTCTAACCGCACTGGGCCCTCCTACAACTAAACTCTATCAAACCCTGAGGTGACAGTCCTCTGCTGGATCTTTTTTTGGGGGGGGGGAGGGGTTTATATAGCGCGAACTAGACCCAAGATAGGAATATTGTATTTTTCCAACTGTAAATACCGGAATGCATTACATTGATGCCCTTGCATCCCAGATTTAACTGAGAGTTTCCACTATTAACATCACTTGTAATGGATGAGGCTGTTATCACCCCCTGCACCCCCCCCCATTGTTTTCTTGCTGGGGACCCTCAGCCAGGAATGAGAACAGTGCTTTGTGTGTGAAATGTTTACTTGCACCTGGCTTTCAGTTTCCTCACTGCTTTCTTTTGATGCAGTAAATACATATTTCATAGCAAAGATATTAACCCCCTGAGTGTGAGGCACAAGAGTAGATGGGCTGCTAGGAGACCTACCGTGAAGTAGAGAGTGGAGTTGTAACTTAAACCCCGCCAGTCCACCCCCGCTGCTCGCCGTCCTTTTCCCCGGCCATCAGCGGCAATCTGAGGGATAGCCCCGGGCACCAGAAGCTCTAGCTATGCCACTGGTCCAGATTATCAGAAGCAAAGGGAAAAGTGGCTGAAGCTGATCATCAGAGAAGGTGGAAAGAAAAAGGTACATAATGAAAAAGACTAACGTCAACTAAGCTGCTTTCATTCACAGAAAGTAGAATAAGCATGTAGCAAAGGTTTGAAAAAAAATTTCTTTCCTTTTTTTTCAACAAGCAAAGAATATTTATGAAAATATTTATGCATCCCTAGACTAATAATGTAATGCTAAGATCTTTTATTTGATTGAAAATGTAACAAGCATTGGCAAAGCAAATCAGTCGGGTGTTGACTTTGTCATCTGTTGCTTCTTTGTCTTGGTTTTTATAACATATTTTTGTGGGAACTGTCGGCACTCTTCAAAATATAGCAGAAAAATGGGAACAAAGTATAAATATTTTTTGTCTTAAAAAGCACACATTGCCATAGTTGTCTCTGGCACTGACAGGAACTAATTTGTCTGTAGATGTGCACTTTGTAAAATGGAATAATAAGGCCACTCACTGTGAAGTTAGCAAACAACGGAAGTGGGTTGACCCATTGTTCCATGTTGTATGCTGAAATGGGCTAATTTAAATTGTGAAAGACACAACAACACCAATGAACAAAGAGGACTGTCTGAAAGCCCCCAAAAGTAGGTATATTAGATATATAATTTTACTGTAATCAAAAGTTCTTTGCTAAAACCAGACATAAAAAAGTGAAAACATAATAGTATTTTTAAACTGAAACAATAACTGTACTCGATCGCGGACTGCCTCCCAACACTTCCTGCTTTCCTAGTTTCTTGGAACAGCATTTTCAGGCCAAGGCTATGACTATGAGGATCGTTTGCGTGGAGAATATACACCTGTTAAATTCCAATTGTATGGAGTTCTGTATTTACAGTGTGCATAACTTGTTCTCGATTCTAAGTTTCAGTCCTTGGAACTGGGAATAACACACAAATTGCATGTGGTTACCTCCAGTTCTGATGTGCACATACTCCTTTTTAGGTCTCGCCTGGCATTAGCAGCGCGCAAGGGCTGGTCTCGCCATGCAAGGGCCATTTGGAATCAATACGGATTCCAGATGTGCATGCGGACGGACAGAAGATGTGCACGTGAGGACTGGATGCTTTTCTCGCGGCATAAGACGGACGCACTATATTTTTCAAACTGGCGACAGCTTGTTTCACCTCCCAGATCATGTACAGTTGTGCCTGCATGCTGCCCCTTTCTCCTGCAGCGCACTGACTAATACTCTTCATTCCAGAGTCCCCCACCCACACGCATCACCCACCCCTTTCCCTCTCCTCCCACCCACGCACCGCCCACCCTGCCCTCCTCCTTCACCAACACGCCACCCACCCCTTCCTCCTCCTCCTCCTCCTCCCAAGTATGCTATGCAGCGCAATTCGACTTCCTCTGAGTCAGACAGGAGCCAAGAGCGGCACGTGTCTCGGCGGCTCTCCGGGAATTTGCGGCCACATGCTGAGGGCGAGGCAGGACCGTGCCTAACCACAAGGAGGGGATGTGGAAGGTAGGGGCATGCAGGTTCGACTTCTCTTAAATTATTTATTGTGTATTGCCTTACATCACAGTTCAGTGTGAAATACTGTGAAAAGAATTGATGTTCAACTGTGAAATACACAGCATAGCTTCGGTCCCATGTAACTTCAAAGTCCTCGTGGTATATAGCTAGTCAGTTTTAGCATTGCAAGACCTCCCTTCTTCCTCTCAAAATAAATCATCATTATGTATGCGTGTTCCTGTACGACCTTTCCCTTTCATGCACCAGTATCTGTCCGACTGATACTTTTGTGACATGTTTTCACATATTTGCACAACTCTATCTAGCTCCTAGAAGTGCAACACAGGTTTAGTATTTCGGGATGTGACTTTATTAACTGGAAGTAGACTGTGTACATAAATGAATTAAACATAAGTGCAATATTATCGTAGATGGTTGTGTCGCAAGGTATCAGATCACCACGCAAAGGACAATAAAAGCACATTAGGAGGGATTGTAGTGTAGTTCCTATATTCCCAATAGGCTCTGCGCATTGGAATAATATATCCAATAGATATGACGTGGGACTTAGGTCAGTAGGTTTCTATCGCATATACTAATCTTAATTGTGAGTGCCAGCTAGCTCAGAGGTCACTAGAAACTTTCTCGAATTCACAAGAAGGGATAGTTTCTGACAACCGCATAAACATGACAACTTTGTTTCCCTAGGACTGGAATAACTATCTTCAGAGTCGTGGTAACAATAGATAAGTATTTCACTCAGTCAATCGTGCATGCTTCGTTTCTACAGAGTTGCAGAAAAATAGAGAGACAGGTGTATTCAATAAAAGGATTTATTGAAAAGTCTTCTTTCTCATGCAAGAGAGGTAAACTGCTACAACCGTTAGACCGAATGCAAAGTATAATGCATACAGCGTAAACAGTAATATGAAATAATACTGTGAGAGCATTGTATGGTTTCTAAGCCATAAAAAAATACATACATAAATAACATAGGCTAAAATACTAAACTGGTGCTTCTAAAATACGCCTACCCCAATGTACCTAACCTAAGTCTAGTATGAGGGAAGAAGTAAGTATGGTCTTTAGCATAGGTTTAGTTTTGCCAAGATTCTACCAAAGGTTTCTCTAGGTTCTAATCAGCTCCATACCGTAGAATGAAGGAGGTCTGGTATCTCTGTCTCAGGACTCGATATCCCAACACCCCACAAGGGGAGTCAGAAACACTGGAGCTGGATTTCTCAGCAGAGGAGGGCAGCTTCCTGATCAGTGTGTCAGCTGGAGAGTCGGTTTCCTTCGGCACTTGCTGTAGCGAACTGCGTTGGGTAAGTAGGTTGTCAAACTGCTCTGAACCACCGTGCTTTGCCATAGCAAGTGAAGGTATATTTATACCTTGAAGCTGTTTAGGAATGCCATGTTTGATGTAAAGTCGGGCATATGAACATCATGAATGAACCCCTAGGGAATAGTTGTTCATTGTAAAGTAACTGAGTTCTTCGAGAAATCAATATTCAAGCAAGGGGAAGTCCCTAAAGGCTTAAGCTGGTTTTCCAAGAAATCGTTGTGACGTTTGGTGAACGGATGGAAGTAGCCATGCCTGTATTTGGGTTGCATGGGTTTGCCTAAATAAGGGCTTGATTTCTATGCCTATATAAGGGCAACATGAATTGTACCTATAGAAGTGCATGAATATGGAAAATCCATTTGGAATCTAAAACGCCATACAACAGGATAAGAGCCGGTAATTGGTAGTTATTTTGGATAGTTTATTGCAATTAGTTTTAAAATTGTCTGGCTGACTTTCTACTGAAGAACAAAACGCCATAAGGGATTTAACACTGTCATATGCTGGAAATATACTGTTTCTCATCAGCGCGTTGCTAGGACGGCTGTAAGCTTTGGGTAGCTTACATTTACTTATTGTTGTTTGCATTGGTATAAGTGAACTGAAATATGTTATAGTTTTGTACCGAATCTAAAATACATTTGCGTGACGTGAGCTGAGCTCCTCCTGTGCGAACGTCTTCGGAATCCACGCCCACTTCCAGAGTCTGAGAGCAAGGAACCACACGTGTTTGTTTTAAAAGCACACGTTGTTCATGTCACCCTACAGTGATCCCTGTTGCCTGAAATTAACCTGTTGCGGTGCTGGCAGGCTCCTCTGCAGCCTCTTTGGATCAGCAGCGCTGGGCGTAGAACCAAAACCAGTCATGGATGTGTTGCCGTCACACAGGGCATATTACAGCCAGTTATGAAGGAAAACATTGAAACTATTTCAACATTGTAGTGTCTTTCATACTAACATGATGCAGGGTCTGTCAGTGCCCGAAACATAACGATCCATGCAGAAGCTGTCATGTATTAGTGTCAAATAATATTCATTGGCTGCCTGACACAATAGGTTTGAAGGAACAAATGTCCCCCAAAACATGATGTGAGAAAAAAGTACAAACAGTGATGCGGTGGATGCTTGAATTAATCTCAGCTAATGGCAATTACTGTGCACAGCATCCAAGTACATTGTTTCGTGTCTGCACCCCTGCGGAAAGGGGACCAAACAATCCATTCTTTATTATTTTTTTTCAAAACCAATTTTATTGAGCATAGGAGTATCAAGAATGTGGTATCTCCACACACCAAGATCACCACAACAGTATCAATGCAATGATGACATAGACAGTAATGGATGAAGCAAATGCCAATGAAGCTCAGTTTTAGAGATGCCCTAGCAGCCTACTCTAACCCCCAACTACACCCCCCCGTACCCAAAACCCCCCCCCCACCACACGTGTACAAAAGAGCAACACAAAAGGAAATGCACAATGAATAAGCAGGTAGAGCGCAACCAGGGCTTTGCCGCTTGAGGCCAGAAGTGTCACCGTGATCAAATGTCCTCCTCCTGTTCCGCCGGGGGGTCCAAGGACAGGCCACGGTAGTCGGCCCACCGCTTCCAGATCTTGAAATGTTTGCGTGGGCAGCCCCGCGCCTCGAAGACCGGCTGTTCCAGGCCCATGAAATAATCTAGCCCAGCCTTCCATGCAGATAGGGGGGGGGCCCTCACAGATTTCCATGCCCGAGCCAGGTCTCGTTTGGCCACAACCAGCCCCAGGAGCAACAGGTGACGCTTATATATGTTGCCCCCAACCCCTTCCATGATATGCAGCAGGCCCAGCCGGTGGGTACGAGGAAGATCCCAACCCAGGACCTCAGCCAGGCAACTTCACACACCCCTCCAGAATCCAGTCAGGCGACCACACGACCACACCGTATGCATCAGGGAGCCAGGCACTTCCCCACAGCGCAGGCATTCCGGTGACGCAATCAAGCCAGCCTTCCACAGACGCTCACATGTATAATAGGCACGGTGCAAGTATTTGAATTGTATCAGGCGGAGCCGAACCGCAACAGCGGTGCCGCGCGGGGATTCCAGCGCCTCCCTCCAATCGTCCTCATCAAGGGCGCCCACGTCCACCTCCCACGCCTCCCGAAGGGAGCGGAGAGTGGAGGAGCAGTGGATAACAAGTGTCTGATAAATTCTAGAGACTTTCTTGTCTCCCAAGTCTCCCATAAACACTTTTGCCTCAATCGGGCTGAACTCCGGCAGGGAGTCGAGGCCGGCAATGCTCGGGGCGAGGGCATGCCGCAGCTGGAGGTAGCGGAAGAACTGGGACTGAGGCATCTGGAACTCCGCGCGGAGTTCCTCGAAGGACTTGAGGGTGGTACCGGACATGACCTGGCCCAGTTGTGTAACTCCAATAGCCTCCCAGCCCTCAAACCCCTCCAGGGCCGCCAGTTCCGGAAGCAGGCCATTGTGCCACAGCGGCGTTTCAGCTGTTAATTTGCCCCACCAACCCATGCGGCGCAGGGATTGCCGCCACACCGCAAATACCACCTTGGTGACCGACGGCAATCCACGGCGTATGCGAGCCGAATAGAGAATAGTGTGAAGCGTGCGATCTCCCATAAGCAGTCGTTCCAGGGCATAGGCCGGATCACCCCTATCGCCATACCACCATTCATTGAGGACAAGCAGGTGAGACGCTTGGTAGTAGGAGAGGAGGTCGGAGGTGGCCAAACCACCACAGTATGTGGATAGAAAGCACGTCTTCAAGGCCACCCTGGCTGCACCACCATCCCACAGGAAGCGGCCCAGCACAGAATTAACCTGGCGGAACAACTCCACGCCAATGGGGTGTGGGAAGTTTTGGAGTTGGTATAGAAGCCTCGGCAGTGCCACCATCTTAAAGATGGCCGACCTCCCAAAGATTGTGAGGGGCATTCTGGACCAAGTTTTAACATCTGTCTGGACCCGTTCCCACACCGGCAAGACACTGCGTGTCCAGGCCACGGCCCGCGAGTCCGAGAGAAAGACGCCTAGATATTTCAGGCCATCTGTCGCCACACGCAATTCGGCGGCCCATGGGTCGGCAACCACTCCGCCACCCAAAATCCACAGGGTCGATTTGTTCAGATTAAGGTGGAGCCCCGAGACCTCGCCAAACCCCCGCATGATCTCCAAAACCCGGGGACCCGAGCGCCGCAGATCAGTAAGGAATAGAAGGACGTCATCTGCATACAGTGCAATCCTATCCGCCAGGTCATCGTTCCAGACAAAGCCACGTAATTGGGCATCCGTTCGTATCCGCGACGCCAGGGGCTCCATGGCGAGGGCGAATAGGTAGGGGGATAGCGGGCAACCCTGTCGTGTACCACGACCGATGCGAAAGCGCCCAGAGACCACGCCGGCCACGCGGACCGAAGCCGTAACATTAGTGTAGAGGAGACGAATATACGACAGGAAGACAGGCCCTAGATTGAGGCGGGCTAACAAGGTGAACAAATATGCCCAACTCACCGAATCAAAGGCTCGGTCCATGTCCGCAAGAAGGAGTGCTGCCTGTTCATCCCTAGCACCCATGGCGTCAACCGCCGCCTGCGCCCGCCGGATATTATGCCGGGTGGCCCTGCGCGGCATGAATCCGGCCTGGTCCGGGTGGACCAGGTCAGCAATGTGAGGCAAGAGGCGGTTCGCTAGGGCCTTCGCCAAGATCTTGGCCTCGATGTTGAGAAGGGAGATCGGCCTGTAAGAGTCGTGCCGGTCCGGCGCCCTGCCCGGCTTCAACAATACCACTATCTCGGCGTGACGCCAGTCTGGTGGCAACTCGCCCCGAGCCCGCGCCGCCTCCAGGGCGCTGCGAAAGTGGGGTCCCAGCTGGACGTGGAACTTTTTGTAAAATTCACTAGGATAACCGCTCGGGCCGGGCGCCTTGCCAGTGTTTAATTGGCCAAGGGCCTCCCCGAGTTCCTCAGATGTAAGCGGGGCCTCCAAGGCGGTTCTGGTCTCGTCGGGGACTGCCTGCGGGAGCAGGTTGTCCAGGTATGAGGCAATCTCGTCCACCATCAAAGGATCACGAGGAGCGTATTGTGCCTCGTAGTAGCGGGCAAAGCTAGCCGCCAGCAAACCTGGGTCGGTCATGACCGAGCCGTCGTCCGCCGTGAGACCAGGCAGCACAAGGGGCTGGAAAGTCGCTTGGCACAGCCTATGCAACATGGTGCAGGACTTGTCGCCCCACTGGTATACTCTGCTGCGCGTGGCGAGCCACGCCTGTCGGGCCTCCTCGTACAGGACCGAGGCATACATCTGTTGGGCCTGCAGGAGCTGTCTCACGACGCCCTCATCACCCCCGAGCCGACCACGCTGCTCCAGCTCCTCCACGCGGGCCGCGGCAGTCACAATGGCCTCCCGATGTTTTCGCCGAGCTGCCACACACCAAGCTATATCAACGCCCCGGAGCGTAGGCTTCAGCGCCTCCCACACAACCAGTGCATCGACATCCCCCACCAAATTCTCGCACCAGAAGTGGTCAATCGCCTCGCGTAAATGGTTCACATACTCCGGCCGCTGCAGCTGCCAGGAGGACATACGCCAGCGAAAAGGTTGTCGTTTAGAGGGGAGGGTCACGGTAGCCAGGACAGGGGAATGATCCGAGAGGCCTCTGGGGAGTATCGCGGCATCCCTGACGCGACTCAGGCAGGCACCCGGCACAAACATATAATCTAGTCTCGAGAAGGACCCATGCACCGCCGACATATACGTGAATGCACGCACCGCAGGGTGAAAATGCCGCCATACATCAATCCAGCCCAGACCACTCACAGTCGCACACAATCTGGTGGGAGCAGCCGCGGGGGGGGGGGTCAGACACAACAGGAGCTCGTCTCTGGCGATCCAGGCCCACATCCATGACCTCGTTCCAGTCGCCCCCCACCATGGTCAGAACCTCTGGAATCTCGTCCCACAGCGCAAACAGCCGCTCGGACAAGGCCCACTGCAGGGGGGGAGGGGCGTACACACTACCAAAGACCACTGGCTCGGAACCCAGCAGGCCCTTGATAAAGACAAACCGGCCCTGAGGATCAATCCATTGTTTCTCATGGACATAAGCCACCCTACGGTGTACCAGTATGGCCACCCCCCGCGACCCCCTCGTAAAGCCAGCATGATAAACCTGTTGATATCCAAACCTCTGGAGGCTAAGGGCCTTAGAACCCAGCATGTGAGTCTCCTGGAGCAGGAGCACATCCACCATCTCCCTCTTCCCCCATCGCAGCACAGCCCCACGCTTGATCTTATCTAGGATACCCCTCACATTCCATGTCACAACCCGCAGGGTCTTTTGAGGAGACATAGTCACAGGATCAGCCATTATCATCACAGAGTCCAGAATCCGGCCCCCCATCCCACCCTGGCGCAACCCACGAATCAACAAAAATCAAAGCCTCAGACACGTGTGGTCCCACCCCCCAAGCCCATACACTCAGCAACCCCCCCCAACCCAGAACCCCCCCAACATTTGCAACACAAGAACCCCCCCCACACCCCACACCCACCACCCCAATACCTCAGAGAACTTTGAAGTATCTGTCGCGGCATGGAGAGACCCGGGTCCAAAACAGAGGACCCAGGGCCCGCCATACCAAGGGATCCCAACAACCCAACCATGACACACACACCACCCCCCCAACAACACTCACATCCGTGAGGGTCTGAGGCCCACAAACGGTACCCCCCGAGTCCCACTACGTCCCCATGAAAAACAACTGGAGTCCTCACATGGGAACCGACCGGCATACAAAAGACAGAATAGAACAGTCTCACCAGCCAAAGTAGGGCAATTCAGTGTTCAGCAAAAAGAGTCTAGTCCCGGCAATGTTCAGCTGCCCGCATCGGAGTGCTCTGAGTCCCTGGCACCACCCGACTGCGATGCACTGGTGGAGGCCGACCTCTTCTTGGAGCGAGACCTCCGATGGCGGCCCTTCCTGTTCGGGCGATCCGTCCGCTCCGGCGACGATCCCTGGGACCTGCCCGGGTCCAGCCCCGGCTGGGCGTGCGGCCTGAGTCGCACCGCTTCGTCGGTCCAGCGGAACACCTCTTCCGGTGAATCGAAGAAATGGGTCCGGGACTGATACACCACCCGCAGGCGGGCTGGATACAGGAGAGAGTATTGGAGCTTGAGGCCCCTCAGCTTAGCCTTAGCGTCCATGAAGGATTGTCTCTGCTGCTGCACCATCTTCGTGTAGTCCGGGAAAATCATGATAGTATGATTCTCGAAGGCGAGCGAGCCCTTGTTCCTCGCCTCCCGCAGGATAACATCCCGGTCATGGTAATTTAGCAGCCGGGCGATGACAGGCCGTGGGCGCTCACCCTCCGGCGGCCGCTGGGTCAGAGCCCTGTGGGCCCTCTCGATCACGAAGCACGTAGACAGTGCCCCTTTGGGGAGCCAGCTCTCTAGCCACTGGGTCAAGAACCGCTCCATGCCGTCCTTCTCGCACCGCTCCGGAAAGCCGATGAAGCGGAGGTTGTTCCTCCGCGCGCGCCCTTCGGCAACCTCCACGCGGGCTGCCAGTGTCTTTTGAACGCCCTCCACCTCCGCTAATCGTTTCTTTAGGGCGCCAATGTCAGCCTCGTCGCTGTGATGCGGGTCTCAGCCCCGGTGATCCGCTCCACCGCGTTGCGGAGGTCCTGGCGCAGGAGCGTGACATCCGCCCCGACCGCCCCAATTTTGGCATCAAGCATGTCCCGGGACTGGGTGATGGCCGCCAGTATAGCTGCATTGTCCGGTCCAGGGCCACCGCTGCCACCGGCCGCCCCAGAGCCGCCACTCGGCCCGGTGAATTTGTCGATGGGGCCATGTTTAGGCGGGCCACCTCCTCTATCTCTGGTCATGGCACACGCCGGGCAGGGCGGACACCACCCCGGAACCGTCGGGCACTGTCGCAAGTCTTGGATGGGACGGCAGCAATGAGGTCTCAAAGGAGAAGGCGGGCCGGTCGGCACAGATCCGGTGTCGCGAAAATCGAGGTCCCGGCTTCACCCAGGTGGGACAGGCCTCACCCACACTCGTCGCCACGAGCGGCCGTCCAAAGTACAGAAATAAGCTGCGGCTCCGTGATCCGTGGGCAGCCGCAGCCAGCGGGCCGGGCCAGGAGCGGTGTAGCGGATGCCACCACCGTCCGCCAGTCCGTCACCGGCCGCCTCGGATCTCAAGGACCCCAGCCTGTCACGAGGCCTCGCAGTGTCGTCGCCTCTCTCTGGTCACACAGGGGAAGAGCCGTCCTCCCGAAGAGTAGGAGCTAGTGGCGCCGTCTTGATCTCCAGGCGATCGCAGCTGTAAAGTTGAGCCAAGGGCGGCGCAGTGGATGCCACCCACACCCGCCAGACCGCAACCGTCACCAGGCGTCGTGAAACTCGAGGACCCCAGTCTCCGGCCGGTCACCAGGCCGCACGTCGCCGTCGCCTCTCTCCGATCACAGGAAGGGAAGAAATGCAGGATCGACACACCAAAGTAGACAGGAGACTGCGCCAGATCGATGCCAACCACTGGGTATCAACAGCGGGCTCGGGCGCCAGGATAAATGATCGAATTAAGTCCGGGCCGGCGGGAGCTCTACAAGGCTGCGACCGCCATCTTCGCCCGCCAAGCCACGCCCCCCCCATTCTTTATTATTTTGTTTCTTTTTCTTTGTTTAATGTAAAATTATACTCTAGGAAAATGGCAAAAGTATTGACTACTGTACCAAAACACTGATGGCCAGAAAGAAAATAACAAGCATTACAAATGCAATAGGTCTCACCTTTCATTAAGTTTAAGTCATTTGATTTGCTATACAATACCATTAGCAAAGCAAATGGCTTTAACTTAATGAAAGCGAAACCTATTGCATTTTCAATGCTTGTTAGTCCTATTTTCCTGCTTGCTTTTTGCCAGATTTTCCCAAATAAAATCACAGGAGTAAAATCATTGGGGTGCACAGTCTGCACTAGGGTTGTAATCCAGTTTCTGGTGCAAACTCATGTTTGTTCCTGATCTGGGCTTTGTGCCCAGATTCTGATTGGGGTTTTGTATGGAGGCAAAATTCGAGCGCCAGGGGGCTTTGCTGGGCCCTACTTCATGTCTAGAATATCCCACCCTGGTGGATTACCTGTGGACTTAATGCAGAACCAGGGCCAGATTTGCCCATAGGTCAATCTGGCAGTACCCAAAGTGCTGCTCTGACAGGTCGGTGGGTCGGTTGTTTATTTGCCTGTTTTTGGGCCTGTTTTAGGGTCTTGGTGGTGAGTTTTTACAGTTGATTTCTTTGATATTACCACAAACATTGCCCGCTGCACGTGTAAATCCATGCAGCCTCCAATACATTTGCAACACGTCTATAGTGTGTGTCTTCACAAGTTCAAAACTACCCTTGGAAGTAAAACATACATTTATCAACAGTATTTTATCATCCTTTTTTAATTTTTTACTCATTTAATTGTGAAATACTGAACAGGAGGTGGTGTTGGGTTTACTTAATGGACAGTGGGGGTCCCTGACGATGCTCAGCATTTCCCCTTTTCTGATGATGCAGCCATAGAAAGCTATCAGAAATACAAGTGTGTCTAGGGAGAGGCCCTTTCGACCTTATATGAAATCATTTCCAAAACGTGAGTGTAAAATAGTTACTGACGTTACTGATCATAGGAACTGATATGTGTTTTATCCAGTGACTACATTTATCAACTTTAGATGTTTGCATAATAAAGCAGTCTTAAAAAATGTTTCTTCCAGAAGTCTTTCTTAATATAAAATAACGTGCAATCGCAGGTTATTTTTGTATAATTCTTTAGTATTTTATAGAATATTATCAATGCAAAAAGAAGTACAACTTTTGCTAAAAACGAACCTTAATATGCTTATTGTAACCACATCTCAATAAAATACTCATGAGAGTAACAATTAGTAACAAAACAGAGAGACCAAAAGTTAGATTGTATTAATATATGCCAGTTAAATCACAAAGTTAAAATTTGCACACGAAATTCACAAAAGGTAATAACACATATGTTAATCATATCCACAAGAAAAACAATGTAAAAGAGAAGAAAAGGAAAAACAACACATTGATATGTATCTTAATGATATAAATTATTAAACCGGTGTCAACTCATTTTATTTTTCTCAACATGAATAATCTTTTCAAATATAGTTTTCTTCTTTTTTTGCGAAGTAGACAACTTCAAAATGCAGATTTCTGCTATAGCTAGTGCACAATCTGTGTGTCCCAACGTACGCACACAAAGGGGACCAATTTATGCCACTAATAATTTCAGGGCAGCTGCACACGTGTTGGAGATGGGCAAACTGGGCTGAGTGAATGAACATATGACTACAAATGCTAACGGTGATCTAAGTTGATCTAACCATGCGACCTGCTTGCTGTCAAAACACCTGATATTTGACTCGCTTTGGCTTTTCTCTGGGATACCAAGAGGCCATTCTTGTTACACCTATATGTTATGACGTCAATTATTCTTGGCCGCAATTCCGCTATTCTATTTCAATTGGTGAAGTGATTTGTCAAATAATATCAAAGCATATTGCATTGGTTTGTAGACATTTGCAGAGGGGGCGCATGTAAACCACCCACTCCTCTAACCTCCTCAAGGCACCGTCGGTGTTGTTCAATACACAATGGTGTCCTTAAGGGTAAACTGACTCTGCTACCTTCTGCCTTCTCATTATAAAGTTACTTTCCTCTGTTCCTCATGTTTATACGATGAGTTAGGATAAGGTCCTTCGCATGGATTCTGATTCCATCAGTGGTAGAGTCAGATCAAAGTATGCCTTCAGGTGGATGAAATTTCTGTCTTTTACATAAATTATTAATGTATCTAGTGCATTTTATAAAGCTATAAATAAACGTCTAAACTTTAAGATGTAATGCTTTGGGGGTGAGGAGGTATGTCAGTGTTGTATCAAATATGTGGGATTGATTTTTGGAGAGTCTATGTACGTCAGGACTGAGCATACGCAATGAACTGACCCCCTCTGTGTGGAAGGCACCATCAGTTCCTATGCTCTTCCGGGGCACTTCACGGCTGTGCTCAGCTTCTCTTGAACTTACCTGTAGCAGAAAATCTGTGGAGGCCGGGAGGTATATCAAGGGAAAAGCTGTCCTCTCTGAGATGTAACTATTCAGAGATGACATGAAATGTTAATGCAGTATACAGTATTTACTATTTATTGGTAAGGTGTGTTTCTGGGGCTTCTGGTAGAGATGAATAGGAATTATTGAGCGGGCTTTCGTTTGACTTTTTTCCATGCGTTGGTTAGCGCCGTAGGGATCATGTAATAGGCCACATAAGGGAAACATACCCTCACATCTACGATGTTGTTGTGGCTTTGGTTTTTAAGTGCAGAGCTTGTGCTGTGATTTTCCCTCAGGAGCCAATCTCTACTGTGCTTTCTGACACAGTGTCGATGGAAGAATCCATCCGGCTCCAGAGGTAGATTTGATTTAGTAGTCGGCCCCTATTACCTACTTTCCACATATTGGGCCAGATGTAGGTCGCCCAATTCGGTAACGATTGGTATTTGGCATTTAGAATGTAGGTAGCATGATTGTAGAATTCTGTATTTTACCGAATCGGCAACTTAAGGAATCGGTAAATTACCGAATTCTTAACATACAGATTCGGTAAATCACCGAATCCTTAATGTAGGAAGCACTCAAGTGAGTGCTTTTCACATTTAAGGATTCGTTATTTACCACCAAATACAAGTTGGTGGTAAATAATGAAAACCATTAAAAAAGCAATTTTGTGCTTTTTTAACAGTGCCATGTGGCAGCCATGCACTATTCAGGGGTGCAACAGGGTGTCAATGTGACACCCTGCCACCCTTGTAAATCTACCCCTTATTACCGATTCGGTATTTACCGAATCAGTAATTCTCATTCATTCCTATAGGCCTGGAGGCCCATAGGAATGAATGGGGAATACCAAATTGGTATTACCGAATTTTACCAATTCGGTCAAATTTACCAAATCATTAGCTACATACCATTTACCCATTATAAAATACCGAATAGGTAAAATTCGGTATTTTAGAATTGGTAAATGATATTTACCTACATCTAGCCCATTATTACATACTGAATCTCTTCTTATCTGTGTTTTTAGACAGTTTTAGAGTTTTCAATTTTTTTTTAATTGCACCTGTTATTTACTGGGTGCCATACTGCCCCTTCAGTCTGACCTCCCCCATCCCAGGAAAATTTCTGAGGGACACGATGCCTCTTGATAGTAGCTATCTGATTTTTCTTTGGAGGCGCCAAACGATTTCTCACCATGCACTCTTTCCATACTACGGTACAGGCAGGGTATGCTCAGACGTGAGTCCCTTGTTCACTTTGCCACTGGATTCAAGCAAGCCGGGCTGAAGACGGCTGAAATGCCAGAAACCGGTCCTCAGTAGCTTGTTTCCGGTCCAGGGAAGGCATGGCTTGGCAGTTCGGGCTGGACTGTTCCCATGAGGCACAGGGTCAGACTGATTTGCATATGGCCATGTCTGAACTGGGGTGGCAGAGTGGGCTAAAGAACGGTGATGGATTAAACCCAGATCAGTTGACTAGGGGTGAGTGCTTGTATTGTCAACGCTCCATCCATCATTTCCTTTGGTTTCTCTTTCCATACTACAGCAGCGGTTGCACACATACTGCCCCAATATCCGTTGGATCCCGTGATCCAGGGACGGCTCCTCCATCTGTGCATAGCGTAGCCTCGCCCCACAAGATCCAGAGCTGAAAAAGAAAACGATAATCTAGTTTATTTATTACCTTTTTATTTATCAGCAACCCGTCCTGAACTAAGTGTCAGGACGGTACGGGGACATCGCTGTCTGGTGGCAGCAGCCGACAGCTGTGCGCTTTAAAATGCACATGTCTCTTTGGCCGGCCATCTTGGGCTGGCCAGCCACATATGCGCATTTTAAAGTTCTCTAACCTAGCTGTCTTCGACAGCTAGGTTAGAGAAAGCCCAGGCCTCCTGTCCTTTTTAGGATGGTCGGAGAGCCTGCTTTATTCAATACTGGTGCTGCTTTCATGCTGTGAAAGCAGCGTCATGATTGGATAGTGCAGGTTCCTGCACCGGGAACTTCCTGGAAGACAACCAAGGGAGGAGGATGCTGTGTTGCGAAGGTAGGTGAATTTTAATTTTTACTTTCTTTTGTGCCCTCCACCACACCACCCTGGGTCAGGATAGCCGCCACTGGTGATCACATGGGTGGACGGGTTCCTCACTCATCTTGCAATACCAGTTCAGTTAATTTAATTTCTATCCTAAAAAAATATGAGTAGAAGTAATTTTATAGTTCACTGCCAATAGCGTACATGACCAGTGGAGCCCGTGATGTTTGAGGGGTCTTGCATGGGACGTCTGTTCACTTTGATGCATTATGCATGTGTCAAAACATGGCTACCATAGGTGGAGATGTGCACCAGCACATATTGCGCCACACTCAGGGCCTCATTTATGAGACTCTTACTCCATCGTAGCGTCACTTTTCAGTGACTCTGCGGCGGCAAAAACACTGAGCCAGATTGCACCCCATTTAAAAAGTGATGCACCTTAGCAGATGCGTCACTTTGTATACCCCTGCACTACATTATACCTGTATCAGGTATAATGTCTGCAGGGTGGACTTTCCCCCATAAAAAAGGCTTGTAGAAGTGTTGCAGTGAAAACTATGAGATTTCACGTTGCCACTTCTACGAGTTCACTGCGTCAAATCTTACGCCTGCTTGCAGCAGGTGTAAGGGGTGATGCAGGCCTTTTTACATGGAACTCGCCCATGTGTAATAACACATTGCTGGAGTTGTGTCTGTTTTGCGACACACTGCAGCAATGCGTCATTACTGTGCCTCCAGATATGTCATTATTCCTGTCGTAGCTGGTCAATCCTTGAGACATGGAGCGCTGCAGTGTAAATACAGCGCATCCAAGGTGTCGCAAGGAGGGCGCAATGAAAAGTGTTGCATCGCTGTTTTCGACCAGCGATGCAACACATTTCATATATGAAGCCTTCAGTTGTGAATCAGGAGTGTACAGAGAGCTTCTTTACTGCAGCCCTACCCCCACACGTAGTGTACAATTAGTGTTGGGGAGACTTGTGAGAACAAACACTGCTCATGGACCCCCAATTTTCAAATGCGCAGACTGTTTTAAAAAAAAATTTGCATGCACAAAATGAGCTCCCCACACAATGTATACTAGAACAGATGGTGAATGGTTACATATGAATCTCCCTAGAATTTCAGTGTTTACATTTTTTTTAGAATATTTTAATTTCTTTGACCAGTAAAAGCTTTATAGCAAGAAAATATTTATTAAGGAAACAATACAACTGGATTGTTTTGTAGATTATGTGATTCTGTTTCTAAGTGCTAGTTGATTTGCGATTGCATCCACAGCCCGTTAGTGGCTTTCACACTGACCACATATTAAGACAAATTACTTATTCAGGGCCAGATTTATAATTTTTTCACGCAGCGCAATGCAGCAAGCCATCTTCGCGCGCTCCATGAAAGTGCAGCAATGCGCTCTATTTACCATGATACCACACATATCTGTCCCTTCCCTGGACTTTTGGCTGCCTAGTGCCAACGCAGGCACCCTTGCGTTGTGGTGCAGGGTGCCTGTGTTATAGGCAGGGTATGTTTTGCATCGCCTAGTAATCCCTTGCATGGTGCAAGGGAAATGCAAAACCTTGATACATCTGACGGTGAGTGAATAGACTGTACTATAAATTACCACTGTGGCTCTGGTTCTAGTAGACATTGCTCATTCCTCAATTCGTCATGGTGGTGTTCATGAACAGATAAAAAAGCTCTAATCACCCTGTTCCTAAAAAAGTCCACTGTGGACACAAATGATCTGTCCAACAATTCTCTCAGCTCACGTTTACAAATTGAGGCAAAGATATCACAAATTTAGGTTGCAATCCATGACAACAGCACAGTGACGAACCATCCGTGATACCAACAGCGCCCTATACAGGTAAGAACTGTGGGGCTGGGTTGGGTGGTATTTCGACAGACAACGACGAGGAAAAGTTAATTATTTATTTCATTTTCCCTCGTGGTCGTCTGTCGAATCCCTCCCCCAACCCGGCCTCACCGCTCTTACCTGCATGAGCCACTGCTGCTTGATACACACAAATTTGTTTTAAACCAATTAAAGGCACACAATCCGCTCATTGACCTATGTGAGGAGCTATTGGGACCCTATAATGGGAACTAAACGTCAGCCATCAGACTATTAGAGCTCTGAGTCGCTTATTAAATTGTTGACCTCAACATTCTACTCCGTTGCCTCAAGGATGGCATGGTTATAATGGGGCTATGGCTAGCAAGAAGTAAGCTATTCCTTCAGGATCATACACAACAATTACATTGGCTCTTAAATTAATATGTAGGTTGTATTAATGACATTAGTGACCAATTCATGATGCCATATCAAGCCTAGAGAGTTGGTACCTTAAAAAAGGAAATGTTACTGTTCTATACTAAATCCAACACAATTACCTTTCCAGTAGGGTCATCTATGTGGGTCGATCCACCTACCCCCTGCTCTCAAAGTTAGAAACTTTGGGGTCATCGTTGACCCTATACTATGGTTTACCCCGCAAGTGAATACTGTGATGAGGAGCACATGCCTCCACCCTTTTATGCTTAGCAAAATCACATCAACGATAAGCCTTTACCACAATGTGGATCTTGTCCACTCACTGGTACTGTCACACCTCAATATTGCCATGAAAACTGAGCCTCAATACTATTCCTGCCTTTTCAGCTTTGCTTTGGCTGCCTCTAGAACAGAGGGTAATCATCAAGATGCGTTGCATTTCCCACAAAGGATACTGATCCACAATACTTTTCTACTCCGCACAATTCCCTGTTCTTCATTCCACAAGAAGGTTGCCATGGGAAAACCCTGGGCACACTTGGTAGAAAAGCTTTAAAAGTTCTGATACAAGCCCCTGGACAACAGCACCATATTGTCACTACATAAACATATATCATATATGCCATCTTCCCTAACTCACACCTATGGCTAACTAGACCCTAGTGTCCACGTATGCCTATCTAGTGCAATGGTAACCTGTTCCTAGCAGCCAACACTTTCAGTTGCTTCAGCAAAGCTACTTAGAGTCCTGCCCCATGATACAGATCTTCTGAATAACCTCCATAAGAGGGTGGCACTAGGTGTATACAGAAGCGCCATTTTACCAGAGTTTACTTGGTTGAAGCCTTTCTTGCATGCCTTCAGCCACAGCAAAGGTCATAAATCCAGTGGTCTTAAATTAAAAAAAAGATAATCTAGAGGGCTTTTCTGCTGATGTGCACAGATCTATGTCTTCCACGTTTGTAGCCACTGTGACTATCTTTGCATAGTACACCTCCGATTTATTTGAGATAACCTAGTTAGTTCTATGTATGAACATTGGCAATTGATCCACAGATTCCCTATCCAAATGTATCTGCTCATTTTGCTGACCAACTGGACGAAACCTAACAACAATATAGCCAAACAGGAAACTACCTCCAAGGGGACCATTACATGTGGAAAAATTCCCCTTTGGGTATTTTATGTAGCCCATGCTCTTTATTTTTTATGTTTTAGTAATGAACTACTTGTTTTACAAGCCCTTTAAGGCCACTGAAAGGGTGTCTCATGTATTTATAGTTAAAAAAAAATGCGACAGCATCATCTACAAAGAACAATTTAGGGATCAGCATATTAATTCATTATAGGGATATATGCCCTTGATTGGATGAAAAAACAACTTCCCCCTATTACAGATAAGCACAGTTTCTATGGCCTGCCACACAACACACCTTTAACTGGTTGCTCCTGGCCCAAACCGGGTCAGTGTATCTTGTAATGAAGAATTCACTGTCCCCAGTGCATCCATGAACTTGCGACTGTGATGGGGCCAATGCTTTAGTCAAAGGCAGACTGGTTGTTTGATGCCAACTGTCCACCTTCACTATGCAAGCTCTGCCAGAGCCTGAATTTGAAAGGGAGGTAGAGATTTCCCTACAGATATGTGAAGCAAGTGACTACTGCCTGCAAGGGTATGTCTGAGGATCCATAGGTCCTCTTACCATCCCTCCTGGGACAACATCGGGGGTTCCACTGACTGGTGCCATATCTATGTGGCACATTTTCAGTGCACCTTCTGATGGCCTCTTTACTGTTTACTCATTTGCATGGTGCCAAGCCCCCATACGCACAAGGGATGCACTCTTAAGATTGTATCAGTGCAAAATGTGCACTTTTGTGATCTGTTTCAAAGAAGGGACAATGCAGGTCTCTGCTGCCCATACTGTAATAGCATATTACCCCACAGGCACAAAAAGTGAACAGATAAGCCCCTAGTGCCCCCAGAGCATTTTTAATAATACTACCACATGGAAGTTGTTTCAGGAAATGTGCAAACAAGGATGGAGGCACAGACAGGGCCCTGTCACATTCCCAACTTCAGTAGCTCGAGGTACATCTGATGCTCAACCAGAGCAACCTTTGGTGGAATTAGTTGAGTAATTAATGAGTGTCTCTCAAAGAATGTAATCATACCTAATCTAATTTCTTTGCTGTCCATACTCCAAATGTTGAAATGGGTACCCTACTATCACCACTGCTCTTGACATCACAACACTCGCACAATACCATGCACTTATGTAGAAGAAGTAAGTGTTGTGGATCCCTGTGCACCACAAATGGCCGATTGAGCTCAATGGCTGGCTGGTTTGAATGGCACATAAATGGCGGTCATTCGCCACACATATTAAATAGAACCGAATGCCACTAAGTTGTCCTACACTACATGCACCATCTTACCATGTCTTTCTAACTCATGTGGTTTACCTACAACTACCATAGAAAAAATATTCTCCAGGTCCTCGTTTGCCTTCCATCTAACCTTGAGACTGCTGATTGTTGGCTGCATCCACTTTCCATAGATGGCGTCCTTGGAAAGTGAAGTGTCTGTCTCTTGCATTTCTACCTCTTCCTGCAAGCTGCTCTTTGGTTTCTGGTAGTCGACGTCATTTTTGGATGAGCACACCTGTCTCCTGGGTTCCAGAATCACAAGCTGCTTGCGTTTCTAAAGGTAATAACCACATTGTAACCTCATGTGTTTGTAGATGGTGTTGCCTAGCATTGTTTAATTATCCATAGTGGCAGAAAATGTCAGGGAATCAGGAGGGCGCTTCAACTTTTCTTTAGATTGAATTTTTATCAGATTTGGAATTTATTGCATGCTTTCCATTTAGTGTTGTGCCTTTTGTGAGTCTGCTTTGCATGTTTTCTGCCTCCCTGTCTTAAGAAAATGTTCGTAAACACTGATGTCTATAGCCAAGGTGTTGCCCGCCTTTTTTACAGTCTTGAAATGGCTAAAGAAGGTTCTATGGCTGACTCCTGTCTCAACACAGAGAACTGTAATCCATGGCCTGGGTAATTCAAGACTGGATCACAGTAATGTTCCATACCTGGGAACCGACAAAGCGTCGATCCAGAGGCTTCAGTTGGTGCAAAATGCAGCAGCAAGACTTCTTTATCATCAAGTTCTCCTCTGTCTACACTGGCTGGCGGTGTCAAAGCAGTTGAAATTTAAATCTTTGTGCTATATGTTTAAAATTAAAATAGGTGTGGCCCCGAAATATTTTCAGGATCTGGTTCAGCGATACCACCCCTTCCGCCCCCTGTGCTCCGCCCAACAGACCAGGTTTGTTGTTCCGAAAATCAGACTTACTCGTATGAGAGGCAGGTGTTTCTCATACTTAGGACCGACCCTATGGAATTCTTTACCAGCCTAATTGTAAGATGAAACCTCTCTAAGTGCCTTCTGCAAGGGTTTAAAACCCTGGCTGTTCTAACTTCTAACTCTAGTTTTATCACTTTCTTCTTTCTCCCTCTCTACCTGCTCGGCACCGGGAAACCCCTTGGGGGTAGCTGTGCACCCTACAAATTTAATAATAATACTAATGTCTTGTACTAAGTGAACCCACTGTAGTCTTTGTGGTGGGAATGTTGTCATTTATCGGCTAGACCCCACTTCACGGGCAGATCAGATCGGAGGGAAGGTTGCATTAATACCTCCTCCAGTTCACTAACTGGAATAGAATGCGCCCTAAAAAATGTCCCTATTTTTTTCGTGGGGTCTTATTAAAATAGTAATGCTTTGCTTAGTGTTTCTCTCCGTTTAGCAGAAAGTTAAACATGTAGATTTAAGCTCAACCACATTTTGTTTGTTATTTGATACATACTTCTCTTAAATCACCACGACATGCTACTCGCCTATTAGATGTTGTGCTGGACATGTTATAGTGCAGTGCCGGTTGACAGCAGTACCTACTGTTGGTTATGCACGTCCAGTGTGATGAGATGTAAAAAACTATTTGTGAGAGGAATTAAATACTTGGGGCCAAATGTAGGTCACCAAATACCGGTCGGTAACAGCCGATTTCGGCCGTTACTGACCTGTATTTGGTGATTGAGATGTGGGGGCCTATATTTTACAGAATCGGTAAATTTACAGATTCGGTAAATTTACCGATTCTGTAAAATACAGAATCGGTAAATTTACCGATTCGGTAAATCTATATGTAGGTGGCACTGGAAACAGTGCCACAGGCCCCTAAGAATTCATTATTTACCATGTAATACTATTGCATGGTAAATAACGAATTCCTGTGTACATGCACATCTGTGCATGTACACCTGTGCCATGTGTCACACACACATGGCACACAAGCCTGAAATGGGTGCAACAGGGTGTCAAAGTGACACCCTGTCCCCCTTGTAAATTCGGTAATTTTACCGAATCGGTATTTACCGATTCGGTAATTGACATTGGTTCCTATGGGCCTCAAGGCTCATAGGAATCAATGGCAATTACCGAATCGGTAAATACCGATTCGGTAATTACCGAATGTTACAGATTCGGTAACAAAATCGGTAAAAATACCTACATAGCATTTCCCGATTTGTAAATACCGAATCGGTAAATTTACCGATTCGGTAAATCTATATGTAGGTGGCACTGGAAACAGTGCCACAGGCCCCTAAGAATTCGTTATTTACCATGTAATACTATTGCATGGTAAATAACGAATTCCTGTGTACATGTACATCTGTGCATGTACACCTGTGCCATGTGGCACACATACATGCCCTGAGGGCATGTATGTGTGTCACATGGCACACAAGCCTGAAACAGGGGTGCAACAGGGTGTCAAAGTGACACCCTGTCCCCCTTGTAAATTCGGTAATTTTACTGAATCAGTATTTACCGATTCGGTAATTGACATTGGTTCCTATGGGCCTCAAGGCCCATAGGAATCAATGGCAATTACTGAATCTGTAAATACCGATTCGGTAATTACCGAATGTTACAGATTCGGTAACAAAATCGGTAAAAATACCTACATAGCATTTACTGATTTGTAAATACCGAATCGGTAAAATTCGGTATTTACGAATCGGTAAATGCCATTTACCTAGATCGGGCCCAAAGATCCTAACTGAGAACCTCTTCTCAGCTTAACATTAGGAAATACTTCTTAATGCCGGTGGGTACCTGGTGGTAGTGGCGGCTGGTGACATTTGAAAGAGGTGAGGCGTACTAGTTTGGGATGTGTGCCCTATGGCGAGTGAGCGTAGGGAGCAAGGCCGACCATCATAAGAGGCACATGGTGCTTAAGCCTCAGGTAACTCGTGCTCTGCCCTTCAAAGTTCCTAACAGCAACTGGGCAGCATCCTTGGAGACCCCTGTGCACCCTGTGATCATGTCTGTACCCCTGTTCTCCAAGCGTCATGAGACTTCCGAGTGATGTGTTGACCTGCTACCCTGAGGCGGAAGCCGGGGTGTTTCGCTCCTCAACTGAATTTTAAAAATTGTATTCGCGCACACTGTTTCCTTTGATTTTAAAACTGTTAAACTGTGGTTTCCTTGTTGCACTTCTCGAGCGCTTCAGTGGGAAGATCAAGTTCCCTCCTGAACGTCACCACCCACGTGACTCTGGGCCACGCCCCTCCCATGTAGCCACGCCCACTCCCGGAAGTATATAACACTGCGCTGAGTTTGCAGCTGGTTGTTGACCTGCTACCCTGAGGCGGAAGCCGGGGTGTTTCGCTCCTCAACTAAATTTTAAAAATTGTATTCGCGCACACTGTTTCCTGTGATTTTAAAACTGTTAAACTGTGTTTTCCTTGTTGCACTTCTCGAGCGCTTCAGTGGGAAGATCAAGTTCCCTCCTGAACGTCACCACCCACGTGACTCTGGGCCACGCCCCTCCCATGTAGCCACGCCCATTCCCGGAAGTATATAACACCGCGCTGAGTTTGCAGCCGGTTGTTGACCTGCTACCCTGAGGCGGAAGCCGGGGTGTTTCGCTCCTCAACTGAATTTTAAAAATTGTATTCGCGCACACTGTTTCCTGTGATTTTAAAACTGTTAAACTGTGTTTTCCTTGTTGCACTTCTCGAGCGCTTCAGTGGGAAGATCAAGTTCCCTCCTGAACGTCACCACCCACGTGACTCTGGGCCACGCCCCTCCCATGTAGCCACGCCCACTCCCGGAAGTATATAACACCGCGCTGAGTTTGCAGCCGGTTGTTGACCTGCTACCCTGAGGCGGAAGCCGGGGTGTTTCGCTCCTCAACTGAATTTTAAAAATTGTATTCGCGCACACTGTTTCCTGTGATTTTAAAACTGTTAAACTGTGTTTTCCTTGTTGCACTTCTCGAGCGTTTCAGTGGGAAGATCAAGTTCCCTCCTGAACATCACCACCCACGTGACTCTGGGCCACGCCCCTCCCATGTAGCCACGCCCACTTCTCGTCCTCTTTACCATGCTCACTCCTCGAAAGCGCAGCGGTCGAGCGCAGCGGGCACACCATCAGCACGCCGAAGACACGCCAAAGACTAGCCCGTCTGTGCCCGTCCGTGCCAGGACGGGGCACGAGGCAGAGGCTCCCACCCCCCTTACATCCCCAAGGCTGGTAAGATCGTCATCTGAATTGAAAGCGCTGCGCCCTACCCCCAATCCGAGGTGCTCTATATTTAACCTCCACAAAGTCGGAACATGCGCTTGCTCGGACTGTAATCTGTCCACCACAATTTGTCAACCCCACCCTGACTCCTCCAGGAGACATAGGAAAAGCAAATTACTGCGTAAAACCGAACCTCTAACTTACGTATTTTACAGTACAAATTGCCGATCATTGCCCAAACATAAACATGATATCTTCAACCTCCTAGCCGAAAAAGGTCCCAGTGCCCTTTTCTTAACCGAGACCTGGTTGCACGACAGCGCCGGGCCGGATGTTGCTACCGCCCTCCCCGACAACTACGCCATTGTCAGAATAGACAGGGACAAACAGGTAGGGGGTGGGATAGCCATCATCTTTAATAGAGAACTAAAATGCACCCTGGAACCTGTAGCTATCCCAGACTGTGAAGCGGGTCTTTTCAAAATCTCCTTGAACCCAAATTTCACAATGTCAGGCCTTCTGATCTATCGACCGCCAGGCAATCCCTCTCAATGGGTATCCAAACTTGCCAATCTCATCACCCCTTACTACATGACTTTAAGCAACTTTTCCCTGTTGGGTGACTTAAACCTGCACCTAGAGGACCCCACCATCTCCTCGTGCTTTAACCTACTGGAAGACCTAAAGGCCTTAAATTTGTCCCTGATAAACTCTAGCCCTACTCACATAGCGGGCCATTTGTTGGACCCTATAATATCCAACATCAGAGAACTAAGTTGTATTGCCACCTTGCCCACTGGCTGGTCTGACCACCATCTTATTAAATTCAGCATTACTTTTCCACCCTGCCCCAGCTTGCAACATGATGCTGACGGCTCATACAGAAGAAACTGGAAGCTAGTGGACCTAGAACTGCTAAACTCGGCACTACAACAAAACCCACCAAGCCATAGCTCCAACATGGATTGGCTAGCAACCGAAGCACAAAACTGGCTTAGCGATGCAGCTAACAAATGTCTGCCCTCTACTCGCACCAAAGGGAGTAGACATCGCCCTCCGGCTCCATGGTACAATGATAGTCTAAAGATTGAAAAATCCAAATGCAAAGCACTAGAGCGCAAATGGCGTAAAAACTACGCCCCTGATGCAAAAAGAAGCTACCAGGAAGCCAGGAATCTTTATCACATGGCCTGTGCAAAAGCAAGAGCTGCTTTTGTCTCAAAAACTTTCGTGGAAGCAACAAATATGCCAAAAACCATTTTCAATAAAGTTAAAGAATTGGCTGGTGCACACACTACAGCTGCTGCACCCCCATTAAACACGCAACAATGTCAGGCGTTAGCATGCTTTTTTACTGAGAAAATTGATAAAATCATCTTTGATATCAAGGCAAAAAATACAGAACCATCCTCTCCCTCTGACTCAACACCTACTCTCCTTGGTGAAAACTTACTGGAATCCTGGCCTGCTCTTTCAGTAGACAAACTGAAAGTAATTCTTAAAACCATCAAATCCGGCTCCCCCAGGGACCCCATCCCTATCAAAATCATTAAAAAACTGGATGAACACTCATTAGAGATCATTGCAAATCTTCTGAACTTATCCCTTGATCTTGCCACTGTTCCAGCCTTATGGAAACATGCCATGGTTACGCCCCTTCTGAAAAAACCGACTGCAAACCCGGAAATACTGGCCAATTACAGACCCATATCCCTGCTCCCGGCTTTTTCTAAATGTCTGGAGAGACACGTACATTCTGCTTTAGCCACTTTCGCAGAAGAAAATTCTCTACTACATCCATCGCAATCTGGTTTCAGGGCGGGCTTCTCTACAGAAACCGCTCTGCTTGGAGTCACTGAACACATCAGAAAGCTACTTGACCAAGGTCAGACGGTCGCGCTCGTGCTATAGGACCTGAGCGCGGCGTTCGACACCATCTCCCATGAAACTCTCATCAAAGAGCTGTATAAAAATGGTGTACGAGGAAAGGCACTGGATTGGATCCGGTCCTTCCTGACAAGCCGAACTTTCCAGATCGCATCTTCACGAGCCGTTTCGGACACCCTGCCTGCATCGCACGGAGTGCCCCAGGGGTCTATTCTAAGCCCGCTGTTCTTCAATATATATCTCAAACCCCTGGCCGACATTGTTGAACAATCGGGTCTTACTCTTATGAACTACGCCGACGACTCCCAAATCATCTTCTCCCTATCCGAATCTTGTCCTCACTCCCCTTCGTTACTCAAAGAAGGACTCTTAAAAATCCTGAACTGGATGACAAAAAACCAGTTAAAACTAAACGGCGACAAGACGGAAATACTGGTGCTGGGAAAGGATCAAGATCTCTGGAATCCCATACACTGGCCTGACCAGATGGGCGCCTTTCCTACTCCGGTGACCCATGCTCGAAACTTGGGCTTTATTCTGGATAATTCCTTATCCATGAACAAACAGGCCAGTAAAGTAACCGGCCTATGCCTCACCATAGTTAAATGGTTGAGGAAGATCCTCTGGATGCTGCCTGTGTCAACGCAAAAGACCGTAGTCAATGCCCTCATTGCATCAAGGCTTGACTACGGCAACATTCTGTACTTGGGCGCAAACAAATCTGTAATCGGCCGACTGCAGGTGGTGCAAAACGCAGCGGTTCGGCTACTCTGGTATATTCCCAAGAACTCCGGAGTCTCAAACCATCGTCGGAATCTTCACTGGCTCAGGATCGAAAACAGAATCCGCTTTAAAGCCCTGAACTATATGTTCAGAATTAAAGCAGGTACAGCGCCCAAATATCTTCAAACCCTCGCCTACCTCTATACTCCCAAGAGAAACCTTTGGTCGCAGACGGCAGCCTGTTTCTGCGTACCGAGATTTAAACGGGCGAGAACAGGTGGCAGATCCTTTGCCCATCTGGGACCCTCCCTTTGGAACACGCTCCCCCCCTGTATCCGGAAGGAAGAAAATTACTTCAGGTTCAGAAGGCTTGTTAAGACCTGGCTGTTTGAACAATAACACTCAACGGCCATTTCCCCCTTTTTCCGCCCTCAATACTAGCTGTGTCTAGGCGCCGGGAAACCCTTTTTGGGTAGCTGTTGCGCCCTGCAAATTGAAAAAATAAATAATAAAATAAATAAATGTGTGCGCTATACAAATGTCCCTGATTTGATTTGATTTGAGTGTGTTGTTATACCCCAGACATCTCATGAGGGGTCAGAAGCAAGTCATAAAGCGAAAACTGTGAACACAGAGATTTCCCTGGGTTCCTAATGTTGACCCTGTGCACAAGATAGATCCTATACTCCGGGCACTCATTCACCACGGAACAAATGTGGACCACATGGAAGTAAATGCATTCATTGCAGCAGCCGGTGCACACTGTTGTGTTGGAAATTTATCCCTGGGTGGACAACACAGCAGAGAAAATGAATCTCCATAGTGTTATAGTGTTATAAGAATCATTAGCAGCCAAGAAGCGCTGCCATGCCACTGCTGCAGCCTGCCAAAACTTCTCTCCTCGTGCAGTGCTGAACTAGGAGGGAGAGAGAGAGAGAGAGAGAGAGAGAGAGAGAGAGAGAGAGAGAGAGAGAGATGCATCACACAGGCCCCTGGTGGCCATGACCTCACTCTTTAAGCCAGCCCTGGCGCTGTTCCTGGTGTTAGGGCAGCACCAGGATTTGCTCATGCAGGCGGCCCCACCACTCATTCTGAGATCGGGGATGCAGCTTTGAGTCACCCCTGGCTTAGTAATGGGTAGGTAGAGGCACCTCTAGTGCGCATGTCAGGCTGGCCAGACAAAGTTAGCCGATCAGCCCTACACGTGCACTTAAGACAGACGAGTGTGTATGTGTGACTTAGTGTGCCACTCACTGTGTCTGTCAAGCAAGCAACTTCAGTATCACCCCCTCATGCCTGCCCGCACAGTCTTTGGGGCCGGCTGAGGGCTGACAGCCTCACGCAGATTTAGTGCAACACTTGAAGATGTTGCTTACTTGTTTTGCTCACATTTGGTTGCACGCCAGGGCAGGGGGCAAACATATGATTGGGGCCATGCCCCTGAACTCTAAGGTATGCACCGCCACCACTGGGCAGTCCACCATTATGAGGGCTTTTAGCTGTGACTACCTCTTGGCTTTGCAGGTGATAATTTTGTGAGATTTGTGCTGTTTTGTGGTTGTTGCTTTGGTCAGGTTTGCTGAAATTGTCCATATCTGATAGTGTATTTTTTGAGTGGTTGTGTGTTTTTAAGACCCAGGTGATTTACATAGGCAATCAATTTTTTGGGGAGGAAAGTCATTTTATTGTATTTGGCACACAATAAAAACGATAACTCATAAATTCAACCTATCAAGGCAACACACAAGAGGCTCTACACTTGAGGAACACATGAATAAAGACAAGATCATGTTTCTGATTCGAGACAAATGAAATACAGAGAAAACTAGACCATGTGGGTTCCCAAGGACTTCCAAGGCCCATCTTAACATTTACCGCCCAATAGCACAATTAGATGCTCACGTGGGGCCTGACTTTGGCGCTGCGTTGCCAGGTCTGCCCCGCCACCGCACTGCCCAAGCTGTGGTTGGGCCGCCTGCCAGATTAGGAGTTTCCTCCTGTCTGGTAGACTTCTTTTTGACGTTCCCACGGCGGTGCCCTGAAAATGGGCACCGCAATGGGAACACCAAAACAGTTCCTGCACGGCATGGACTGTTAACTCTATGCTGTGCAGAAACTGGGATGCATGCACACAAGGGTGCACATGTTGTGCCCCTCTGCATGCATCCCCAAGCGGCGGAGGTACAACCTTCATGACACCACCGGCGGAGAGGAAACTCGTAATATGCTTGGCGGGACCTTTGTGGTCATGGCAAGCATATTGGGGCCTTTAGACCACCGCAAAACTGCCAGTGAATGTTGGTTTCTGGGTGGCTGCAGCCGGGCAATGACGGTCCGACTTCCCTAATTGTAATAGGGCAGTCGGGAGACCGCCACTGCTGTGCCCCCATGAGTCTGGCGGTCCGTTGACCGCCAGACTCGTAATAGAGCCCTTGAAGTCCAAAAAAGAGACACTATAATTGGAGTCAGAAATAAAGGAATTAAAAAGTTCTAATAATTTGGAAGCAACAACTGGAGACATTGACAAAATAAGTTCAATAGAAAAGCTAGCTGTTCCAGCCTGTAGTGATACACTATGAGCTCATAAAGGGCTTTCTTCTGACTGCTCCAGCGCAGAAGGAGAGAGGATTAATTCGCTCCTGTTCAGAGAATCCTAATCGGATCTCTGGAAATCATTGCTCCCATTTAGAGCTACTTTATGAGCTCATATCAATCAATAACATTTATAGAGCGCGCTACTCACCCGTTAGGGTCTCAAGGCGCTGGGAAGGGGGGGGGGGGCTACTGCTCGAAAAGCCAGGTCTTGAGGTGCTTCCTGAAGGGGAGATGGTCCTGGGTGAGTCGCAGGTGGGTGGGCAGGGTGTTCCAAGTCTTTGCCGCAAGGTAGGAGAAGGATCTTCCTCCGGTGGTGGCTCTGCGGGTCCGTGGGACGGTGGCGAGCGCGAGGCTGGCTAGTGGATACTTCACTGGTAGATCGATTCCCAGGCATCTCAGGTGAGAATTATTGGTTCCTTTGTGGAATATCTGAAACTTCATCTAAGGTGTGTTACTGATAAGAACTATAGAGGTTTTTCTGGCATCTGTTTCGTTGGGATACCCTGAAAACAAATAGATTATGTAATCATTGTAATTCAGCAGGTTTATGGTCTGTATAGTAGTGCTCCACTGCTCTTGTAAAGACATCTAAAGCTACTTTTCAGCAGCCCAAAAGTCCTCTCTATCACATTTCTTGTTTTATGTGCAACATTTTATCGATGTTCATTTGCAGAAGCAGGGTTCAAATAGTGTGTTAAAATAAACGACCACAAAGCATATGTACTGTCTCCTACAATGACAAATTAAAAAATAATATAGTGACAATTTGAATCTACATCTCTACCATATACTAAACAGATTTATGAATATTTACCTAGTAAATATCCTTCACAAAGTTCCCCACAGAGGAGCCATGTGCAAATTTCACTATGGCGAAATATGAAAGATTCATGTGTACTTCGGGGAAATCTAGCCGCTATATCAAGTAATCATATAAGAGGCATTCTATACCACTTGAATTTAAAGATGTATTCATTCCCTGATGGAGGACAGATTGATACATTTGTCCCATCAATGCAGCCAATGACATATGGGAATTGTACTAGCTGATAAAACTTTAATTTGGTAAGCTGCAATTCCTGTGCTGTGTTTGGAAATTTCATGTAAACATTAATTTTCATGAGCATTGCATCCGGAAACGCATGAAAAACATGTGAAAGCACACTTTGGGAAACCACTCATGCTGCAGCTATCACACCCTGGTAGCTTCCTAAGGCTAAGAAATGCAGAGAGCAAGGAACATAACACCTGCACATGGGTGGGAATTGAATTGGTCCTGCGAGAGTGTCTCTGTAGTTCAGAGATTAAATCTAAAACAAGTGCAGTATTTAATCTGTGCTTCTCAAAGATTTGCCCCTCTGTCTGATCAAACATGGTAATGTGATTTCTAAAAATGGGCTTCTGTCTCCTGCTCTTTTTCTGCAAACCTGCCAGGATCCTCATCCTCCTCGCCATGACGTAGAGAGCAGACATTACGGAAAATGCAGATGCACTCTGGGGCTATTAATATAGGTTTCATCTAATTTGAGTTGGTGGTAAATTGCACGTGCAAAATGTTGATTTGGAACTATTGACAATTTGCTAATGTTTTATACATTTGTTTAGTGATTCCCTTCATGGAGTCGCCATTTTAGAGATTCGAAAATATTGTAAATCCCTAAAATTACACCACAAATGCTTTTCATACATCACAAGAGCCTATTTAGCATTTGCAAACAGGCCATTTTAGTGATTCGCTCTATCTGTGAATGCAAATAGGCTTGATACATCTGGCCCTTAGAGACTAAAATATGATCAATTTGGGACACTGGAAAAAAAACCATTCCAATTTATGAGGGTTGCAAATCATCCACACAAATAAAAAAAGGCTCCATGAGGAATCAGGACCGAACATCATTCAGGCCCTACTTCCTGACTACTACATTTCCTGGACAGACAGAGAGGGCAGGAAGGGAGGGGGCTTGCAATCATTTTACAGTAATCGCTACCTTGCTTGGTTGAATCCTTACTTATCCTAGATTGCGAAGGTTTAGCCTTTGCCATTAACAGGTCCCTAAGTATCACTTTCTCCGGTGCTCTCATTTACCACCCACCTGGACAGTTCATCCGGACCCTACCGAACGCAATTGACAGCCTGGCAGTCAAGATTCCATGTTCATGGTATTAGGAGATCTCAACTTAAACCTTGAGGGCCTGCAGATTCCCAAGCCTCTAGGACCCTACAAGACCTAAGCACTATCCAATTTACCCAAAAAGTAAGGGGCCCCAGGCATGAAAAGAGCCACCTGCTCGACCCCATCTTTACTAATAATCCACTTTTATCTGGCTTAGACCCCCTACCCATCATCTGGTCCAATCACCTCTTGATCCTGATGGTCCCCCCTAACCCATGCCCTCCCGCACCTTCCAAACCACTCACTTGGAAAGACCGCAGATGGTCACTGCTAAGCCATGAAGAATGGACACTTGCCCTTAGTATGCCCAACCCTGAATTGGGATCTGTCCCAAATTAAGCTGGCTCAAAGATGACGCAGTGGATCACCCGCTCCTTAGATCTAGCCATTCCCACAAAGACCCCCACCGCTAAAACTATAAACAAATCCGCCCCCTGGCAACACCCCCCACTTTTGACTCCTAAAGAAAAAGGGCAAAAAAATACAAATAGACTGAGGAAGGACTACTGTGTACTGAATAAAGCCAAATACCGCAATATAGTGAGGGGTTACCACCTAGAAATTAAAACTGCCCAGGCTACCTACTACGAAACCAGAATAAAAGGAGCAGCCAACTCCCCTCGAGAGAAGTTTAAAATCACAAAATCACTTTTATGGCCACTCCAAATGAACCCCCCGAGCGCCATCAAACTCAAGGTGCAACGACTTGGCTAAATATTTCCATGAACAAAAATCTGACATTTACCTCACCTTTTAAGAGGCGGTAGGACACCCTGTTAGACCTGGCACCATTGGCGTGGGTCTCCCTTCCATTTTAGCTGTTGCCCCATGTGTTTTTCTGGTGTTAGATGCTTTGGGCACTGTGCCACTGCTGTCCAGTGCCACAGTGCAAGTGCTCCCTACTATAAATTGATGTATTGATTAGTGGTTCCATGATTGGATATTTGGTTTACTTGTCAGACCCTAGTACAGTGCACTGAGTGTGCCCAGGGCGTGTAAATCCAAATGCTGCTAGTGGGCTTGCAGCACTAGTTGTGCCACCCACAGAAGCGGCCTAGTAAAACGTGTCTAAGGTCTGCCATTGCAGAGCCTGCATACAGTCTGGTACTGTCATGCTGACTGGGCAAGTGCACCCACTTGCCAGTCCCTAAACCTTCCCTTTTCTTCATATTAGTCACCCCTATGGTAGGCCCAAGGGCAGGGTGCATTGTAAGTATAAGGTAGGACAAGCCCCTGATGTGTGTGGCATGTTCTAATAGTGAATTACGGCCATTTTAGTTTTTCACTATTGCAAGGCTACCTGTTCTCCATAGGCTAGAATGGGCTGCTCTATTGTTACATGTTTATAATCCTAGCAGACTCAGAGAACATGGTAGAATTTCGAGTTTAGTATGCCTGGACTCAGAATAATAAAATACATCTTTTAGTAAAGTTTATTTTAATAATCTGTGTTTTCCAATACCACTTTTAGAAAGTAGGTATGCCTAACCATTTGAGCCCGCCTCTGCTAGGTTGTGTATTCCTTGTCTGGGTTTGTGTGTGACAGGACTGGGGAATTCCAGGAGACAGGCTGGGGCAGCCCGGTGGTGAATAGGGAGATCTGCAACCAGATGGGAGGGAGGAGTTGCACCCGGGACCTGAATAGGACTGTGCCTGCCCCCCGCAGTGCTGGCTCCACACCCTGTGGTGCGTCTGATGTCTATGCCCTGCTCACTGAAGGAAGAGAAGGAAGACTGTCAACAAAGTGCTCCTGGACTGTACTTGCCTTCCACAATGCTGGCTCCACCTCCTGTGGGGCGTCTTAAGTGCCTGCCCTGTGCTGTGAAAGGGAAGGAGAAGTCTAGTAAACAGAGTGCTTCAGAACTGGCTTGAACTGGGCACAGGCCCCTCTCCCCTCAGAGAACAAAGAATTTTGGGGTATAAGTATTGGGACCCTGATCCCATGAAATAAGATCACTCCTGGAACTGACAAGAAGAAACCTCTGCTGAGGAGAAGGAACCTGAAGAAACTGAGGAGAGACTATTCCCAAGCTGAAGTGCTGCTTGGGGGTTTGGCCTGCAGTGGTTGTCTGGCTGCCTAGAGAGGAGAAAGGACTTTGTGGATTTTACCTTTGCTTTTCAACTTGTGCTAAAAAAGATCTCCAAGGGCTTGGAAGAGAGCTTGCCCCCTAACCGACGTCCCAGGACTTCACCAGCCTTTGTGAATTGCTACTATTCGAGTGGCTACTGAGGCAGGGAGCTGTGACCGACTCTCACGACCGGCCGGTGTCCTGTTGGCACCGCACTGAGCAACGTCCGCCTCGAACAGTGCAAGCTCTGCGCTCACCGACTCCGTCATCACGCCCTGAACGAGCCATAGCCTGTTTTGTATATAGGAGTTTTATAAAACTGTAATCATGGATGTATTTTATAGTATACTTTTATGATTTTTATTAATCGAATAAAGTGGTATTGACTTACTGACTGACTGCACCGCGACTGGAAGGACAGCCAACATGCAACGCCTCGCTACACTGAATCGAACTGGTCTGACCGACGCGGTCACTGCTGCTGACTTTGAGTCCTGTCACCGCACCGGAGTTGGGCACCGCCGCGCACACTTTGCGATGCACCGCCCGACTCGCACCACTGTCCGGAATGACCGACGCTAGCTCCGGAACTCCGGCTCAAATGCCGCACCGGAAAGCTGGAAGCACCGCAACGAGCAACGTCCGCCCTGAACAATGCAAGCTCTGAGCTCACTGACGCCCTCAACGAGCCGTAGCCTGCACCGCGACGTGACCTGCAACGCTTTCTTTTTCTACACCTCGACGAACACCGGAACCGGCTCGCACACCCGTGCCGGCCGCCTCAAGGAAAAGGTACTGTGTTTGAGTCTGTCGACATTTGAGTGGGCTCGGACTGCCACGGTCCACTGGATTTGTTAGACTCTGTGTTCTTTCAGCACGCCGTAGCCGGACAAGGCTACCGACTCGCACAGAATTTTGATTTACACCTTTTTAACCAGAACTCTTGAAATTTTAAAGTACTGTCGATTCTTTTTGTTGTTTATTGGTCTTGTGATAATTCTATATAAAGTATACTTATTTTTGATATAAAACCTTGTGTGGTGTCCATTTGTAGTGTTGTCACTGGGTTACAACTGGTATTTGGTCACAAATGCTTAACTTACATCCCCTCTGATCTAGCCTTGACTGCTCGCGCCACACCGCCTAGAGGGTGAGCAGGGGTTATTTTAAGAGGGTAATTCCCTTGCTCTGACTAGAGGAGAGGGTCCCTGCTTGTCACAAGTACCTACCGGTGCCAACCAGAGACCCCCAATTCTAACATTGGAAGTCAAGCGGAAAGGATTCCGAATTTGCATTTGTGACTCATGTACAGTGATTGGTGAACACTACTTAGTGAGTGCAGACCATAACGCAGCCACACACTTCTGACACTTGTTTGTGCCAAAATCTCAATTTTTAAAAAAAATCATGCCTGGTTCAGTCAGAATAGAAAAGGCAGCGTCCATTGCATCTGTTGACTGTGATTGAGAGGAAGAGAAACTAGAAAGCTACACCAACAACCAGCTCAAGAGCTTCTGCAAAAAGTTAAAAATTTCAGTAGCTGGAATCACCAAAAAGCATGACTTACGACACCGTTAGCCACAAAATCCTGTTCAAAAGTATTCACTTGGCTGCCGTGTCAGGAAAGGCCTTGGATTGGCTCAGCTCTTTCCTGAAGGGCAGGTCCCTCTGGGTGTCTGACAGGTCCTGCTCGTCAAATGTTTTACCCCTGCGCTGTGGAGTCCTCTAGGGCTCTTCTTTGAGCTCCACGCTCTTTAACTTTATATGCCCCTCGCTGACATTGCAACACCATTCAGGATCTCCACAGTACCCTAAGTGGATGACACCCAACTGATCGTCTCGCTTTCTCCAGACCAGGATCCCGCAGCCCCCAGTCTGGGACCATGCCTGGAGATCGTAGCTTTTGGATGGGCAATTCATGCCTCAGGCTCAACGGAAAAAAGACTGTACTCCTGATCCTAGGGAACAGCTCAAACCCCTATCATTCACTGGGCTAGCCTGAGTGCTTAGGCTCGCTCCCTGCCCCCAAAGCGGTTATTACAAGTTTGGGGGTATGGCTAGACAAATCTCTAACCATGGAAACCCACACAACTAAACTCTCAGCCTACTGCTATAGAATCCTTAGAATGTTATGAAAAATCATACCCCTGCTCCGCCCGCTATCCATGAGGCTGGTGGTCCAGGTCTTGATCCTCTCCCACCTGGACTATGGAAATTACCCCTACTTGTGTACACCCAAAACAGTGACTAACAAGCTGCAAGTTTTGCAGAACACTGCAGCACGCATCCTGCTCAACATGCCCAGACACAGCTCAGTCTGACAAGCCATGGCCAATTTCCACTGAGTCCCGATGACACTAAGGATCAAATTCAAGGCTCTTTGCATCACACATCAGAGCCCTCTGAACCCAGGGCCCTCCAATCTACGGGCAGCTCATTTTCCTCCATACTCCTCATATAGCCCTCAGATCTTCTAACGCACATAGGGCTCACATGTCTTCCATCAAAAGGTCAAGAAGTGGAGGATGTTACTTTGGTTTCAATGTAGCCAAACTCTGTAACTCTCTTTCCCAGACCCTTTGCAAAGTGGGAAATTAAATATCCTTACATAAACTTCTTAAAACATGGCTCTTCGAAAATTAACCCCCCGACAGAGTATGCTGAATGCCCATTGTTGCACAATCCAGCGTTGGGATACCTACGGGTCTATGAATGCGAATAGTATAGTATAGTATAGTATAGTATAGTATAGTATAGTATAGTATAGTATAGTATAGTATAGTATAGTATAGTATAGTATAGTATAGTATAGTATAGTATAGAAGGATATATCAAAAACAGATCACAACAGACACTCATTTAACAAACAGATCACATTTCTCACATTAAGATAGAGAAGACAGCTAAGCTCATGTAAGCAAAATTGACAAAAGCTGCTGCATCAACTGTACGAACGAAACACACCACCATGAAAGCACTACGGGCATGTAGCTTGTAGCGCTGGAAGTTAGGTTAAAAATGATATGCTATGGCACAAATTTGAAAGGAAACATTTTAAACCATAAAAAGCGCATAAGTCAGAACCACAAAATAAAATATGCAATACCAGAGCTAGGATTCTACAATAACTGGATCTTCTTGAGGGCAGTGCTGTGTTGGCAGTGTAAATCGCAAGGGCATTTCACCTTGCCTAAAAAATATGAGCTGCAAGTCTCTAAGCAACCAATTCCAAAGAAGGTTACAAGGGCACCCTCCAAAAGACCCTTGTTAAAAATCGAGCCACATGGTGCATTTTGCAGCATAACCTTTCAAATATATTGGCTAAAAACAAGTGTTCTTACTGGCAGGCTAAGGGGCAGCTCATCAAAGAACCCAATGCATCAAAGTCGCTCAGCATTCACAGGAGTATCTTTCCTGTCTGCAACTATAAAGGGATTTGAGTGCTCATCTGAAAATGTAAGCCTTCACTGCACCTGTGTACATATAGAAAACAAATGGTCGATGTTTGCTGCTCCAAGTCCCAGAGGATTTCATCAAAGATCATGTACTAACAGAAATCATTTCATGTTTCTATACTCTGTACGGATCACTTTTTCTTCCCATCACAGTCCCTGTGCGCCACAATCAAATACCAGGAGAACTGCAGTGCTGTTCCTAAAATCTATTTGATTTGTTCTCCTTAGTGAACCTCAATTCCTCTGCAGTATTTGTTCTGTTTTCATAATCTCCTGGGTTTTAAGTTTTCCTCTGCTTCCCACCCAGCAGGTCCTGCTGGAGACTTAGGGGCATTTGTATGAACAAGCCCTTTTGTGATTCCATAATAGAGATTTTTAGTGAATTGCTATTAAGGAATCGCAAAATGCTATGTATGTAGGAATCGCAATAATAATTGTGATTCCTTAATATTCCTTAATTGCGAATTGCAATTAAGGAATACCTTTCCCTTCATTCCTATGGGCTAGGAAGCCCATAGGAATTAATTGGAAGACATTCTCAATTTGTGATTCGCAATTAGAGAATTGCAAATTGAGACTGTAATTTCAAGGGTACCAGGATGTCAAAAGGACACCCTGTTGCATCCCTGAAATATGTATGCATACACATGTGGTACACATACATGCCCTAAGGGCATGTATGTGCGACACATGGCACTTTGAAAAATGCGAAAAAGTGCATTTTTCAAAGAAATCACAAATTACCACCAACTTGAGGTTGGAGGTAATTTGCAATTTCTTAAGGGCAAATCGCACTTTTTCTGTGCTTCATACATTGCATTTAAGGAATCGCTATTTGCTATTCCTTAAATGCACTTGCAAAATAGGGAATCGCAAATTTTGCAATTCTCTAATTTGCGATGCCACGTTTGGGATGATACATCCCAAAAAGACTTTTCCCGTTCGCAAACGGGCCGATTCTAAGTATCGGACCATTTGCGAACGGGAAAAGGGCTTGATACATATGCCCCATTGCTTTTTACATAGCTCTATGAATTTTATCATATAACAAGTGAACTCATAGCAGCCTGTAGAGCGCGCTGCCATCCTACAGTGGGATAACTGTAGCACTACAAATGTAATAAATAAATAAAATGACAAGTGCTTTTTAAACTGTTATTCGTGTAAATACTCGTACATCTGAAATTCTTACAGTGCATCCATATCTCTTACAAATAGGGGATGCACAGAGTCAAAAACCTGCCCCAAATCATAGTTTGTCTTAGGTGCTTATAAAGTGATAGCAAGCTGTGTGCCTTTGCTCCCTCATTGCATTGACATCTAGGCATGATGCTGCGGGTAGCTCCCAGATAGGATTATATTCGAGGAATGCTGATGACCCATTAAATTTGCCCTTTGTTTTGGGACCAAGCTGGAAGAGAAAATTAAAAAGACCTGTGGCTGCTGTGAATAGAAAACAGACAACGTGCGGCCACTGCTGAATTGTGTCCCAGTGTTGGAAACGTACACCTGGATCAATTCAGCATATTTCATAGGGCCAGACGGATCCCCGGTCCAGCTGAATAATAGCTGTCAGAATAGGGATCCGACTGGTTCCGCCTCCATTCTAGCCCTGCACATAGCTAAAAATCGAATGGAACACAGTGACCATTCGGGTACTGCTGTCAGCAGATCTGTGTTCAGATGCTTCCTTATCACTCACAGCTTCATGATACAAGACATAAAGTAGGTTTTTCTTAAAAAGGACAGAGAGGAGTCAAATAGCTACAGGAAAAAATTGACCTGCCAAAATTAAATAGTGGTACAAACTTAATTACACCCAATAACTAGTGGGTGACATAAATATCACACCACCTATAATTGTGATCCCTGTGCATAGACCACAATTTATATAACGTGTATTTGTAAAGCCCACATTCACCCAGAAGGATATCTTGGTCCTGAGTAACAAATGTTTCTTGTTACACAACTCAGTGGTACTCATTTTTTTGTAGGAAGACCAGGGTGTTGTTAACGCTGGGGTGCAGGCTATCCTTGAAATGACCCAATATAATGTTGGTATATGCCTCACAAACGGCTACACCCATAAGCCATTGGAAAGAGGTAATTATAGGTAGATGGTGGATGTTTGTACCCCTAAATCCTGGAATGATTTGAGGAAGGTAAAATCCTTATTCATAAAGTTTCTTTATTATGTTATAATATTCACTCCATTCGATTGCGTCTTTTACATTGTTATTGCATTGCACACGCATAATTCTTTGGATTCTTGCCTTGAGAAAGCCCTCTGACAACTGGCCACCGGCCAAAATACATGTCGGATGTCTTTCTGTTGCTTTGTATAAGGTTACAAGGTGTAACACAAGAAAAAAAATCTATACTACTATTATAAAGAGAGAACTGTGTCCTTTGAGCCAGGTAAACTCGAAAAGTACACCACAAATCCAAACACCAAAGACATCTTTGAAAACCTCAGGGCAAGCAGAAGGACATAGGCTATATAAAAAAAAAAAATATACGTTCTTTAAAAAATGTAAGAATAAAAAAAAGTAGTCCCTTGCAAAAAGCGCCGGCCGCGACGTGCGTGATGACATCGGGAGCGCGGGGAGGAGCGGCGTTCAGGAGCAAGAGGAAGAGCGGCGGACATGAGCGCGAGGAGGAGCTGCGGACAGGCGGGGAGGAGCGGCGAGCGGTGGACAAGCGGTGAGGAGCGGCGAGGCGGGGGCCATGAGTGCTCGGAATCCTTTTCCTCAAAGTCGGGACGTCGGGGGAACAGCGGACATGAGCGTGGGCAGAAGCGGCCAGGACCAACAAAACCGGAGCAAGGAAACACTGTAAGTATGCTCTGCTGCTCCCGGCCGCTCTGCTGCGCATCTCCTGCTGCAATGCTGCCCCCAGCCCCCTTCTGCCCCGGGCAACGCCGGGGCGGGCTGCTAGTAACATAATGAAGAAATTTTATGACTAAGGATTTTACCTTCCTCAAATCATTCCAGGATTTAGGAGTACAAACCTCCACCATCTACCTATAAGTACTCATTGTATTGCCCTCAGAAGAATAAAAGGCTGACTGTGCCTGCCAGAATTTGAACCTGTGACCATGAGGTTGAACACAGGTCCCTACAGTAGTGCATTGGTCCACTAAGCCACCAGACCCAGGAGGCACTAGTAATCAGAACCTAAAAGCAATGCTCGATTTGTGACAGTGTTTGCCAGGGCTTGGCACAGGCACTTAATTTTTAACACCAGTACTTTTCTCATGACAGTTGTTAGACCTGGCATCTTTTGGCGAGGTTTCCCCTATGTTTTTGCTTCCGACCTCCTGTTTTTGACTGGGCTCAAATCCGTATTTGCTGGTTTTAGGACTCTGGGCACTTTACCATTGCTAATCAGTGCCAAAGTGCATGTGCTCTGTGTCTCAAATGTAAAGGCGTTTGGTTTCTTCATGATTGGCATATTTGATTTACTGATAAGTCCCTAGTACAGTGCACTACATGCGCCCTGGGCCGGTAAATGAAATGCTACTAGTGGGCCTGCAGCACTGATTGTTCCACTCACAATGTTAGCCTTTCAAACCTGTCTCAGGTCTCCAACTGCAGGGCCAGTCGGGTGCAGTTTTAAACTGCCATTTTGACCTGGCAAGTTTACCTACTTGCCAGGTCCAAACCTTCCCTTTTACTATATATAAGTCACCCCAAAGGGAGGCCTTAGGTAGCCCCATGAGCAGGGTGCAGTGTGCTTATTTACATGTCCTGGTAGTGAAAAACTGCTTAATTCATTTTTCACTACAGCATGGCCTATTCCTCCCATAGGCTAGCATTGTAGCTGACTTGTAGTTTTTTACAAGTGTATCTTCGAATTGGGAGCAAATAGAAAACTGGAGTTCGGTGTCTCTAGGCTCATAATTTAAAAACACATCTTTCAGTGAAGTTGGTTTTTAAATTGCAGGTCTGAAAATGCCACTTTCAGAAAGGCAGCATTTTCTTACTTTAACCATTTTGTGCCTCTGTCTGTCCGTAGAATGCACATCTGGGTTGGATGACAGCTGGGCCTTGTGAATTCATTCTAGACAGTCACACGCAAAGAAAGCTGAGGTGTATCCTGCATAGCCTGATGGCCCATCACCAGGCTGATTTGCAATCCTGAGTTAGAGTGGTGGGAGGAGCTGACACACCCGAATAGGGCTTTGCTTTCTTCTCACACAAATAGCTGCATACCCCCTTGTTGTGTGCCTGGAGCCAGGGCAAGGAAGAGCAGGGTCGTGTGTACTACAAACACCTTTCTTTGAAGTCACCCTACTTCAAAGGCCATAATGGGTATAATTACTGGACCCCTGTCATCATTTACTCAGAACACTTCTGGTCTGAGGACCAGGAAGAAGAGCTGATGTGCTACCAGGAGGGACTGCCACTTTGATGCTTGATTTACTGTGTTGGCCTGCTGCTTTTCACCTGGGAGAGAGAGGACTGGACTTTACTCACTACATCCTGCTTCAAAAGGTTCTCCAAGGATTGTTTGGCCTTGCCTCCTATTGCTGAAGTCTCAGAGACAACAAAGACTTCACCTGCATCTTGCTACCAGCACCTAGGCTCCTCTGCTGTGAATCCTACTCTGCCAAGTGGTGCCAAATCCAACCCGGGCCCTTGGAAATGAATTTTGGTGCTGCAGCCAAGAAACCAACACATCATCTCCAAAGCGTCATTTCGGAACCTTCGATTGCAGCGGAATCGATGCATTGTCACTGGCTGCATCGATGCCGTAATCCCCACTCGCCGAGTGAGTGACGTATTGACCTCAACTTACAACGGTGCCCGACTTTGATGCAGCACTTCCAAAGTACCGTCACTGCTTGAGTTTTGAACACTTGCAAACACAACAGGTGATGGACCGAATGTGGATCAATGTCACACATTCACCCCAGTCCGAAGATCTGGACCCAAATCCATCGTTTTTTTGCACTCCACACCACCCTGGGTTAGACAATGGCGATATGCAAATCAGCTCTGACCCTGTGCCCCATGTGAACAGTCCAGTCCGAACTACAAAAGCCATGTCCTTCCCAGAACGGAATCAAGCATCCGAGGACCGGACCGGTTTTGAGGTAACACCTCTCATCAGCCCGGCTAGCTTGACTCCAAGTGGTGTGGAGTGCCTGGGTCCCACGTCTGGGCATCCCCAGCGCACTTATGGCGGCAATTGCAAACACAACAGGTGATGGACCGAATGTGGATCAATGTCACACATTCACCCCAGTCCGAAGATCTGGGCCCAAATCCATCGTTTTTTTGCACTCCACACCACCCTGGGTTAGACAATGGCGATATGCAAATCAGCTCTGACCCTGTGCCCCTTGGGAACAGTCCAGTCCGAACTACAAAAGCCATGTCCTTCCCAGAACGGAATCAAGCATCCGAGGACCGGACCGGTTTCGAGGTAACACCTCTCATCAGCCCGGCTAGCTTGACTCCAAGTGGCGTGGAGTGCCTGGGACCCACGTCTGGGCATCCCCAGCGCACTTATGGCGGCAATTGCAAACACAACAGGTGATGGACCAAATGTGGATCAATGTCACATATTCACCCCAGTCCGAAGATCTGGGCCCAAATCCATCGTTTTTTTGCACTCCACACCACCCTGGGTTAGACAATGGCGATATGCAAATCAGCTCTGACCCTGTGCCCCATGGGAACAGTCCAGTCCGAACTACAAAAGCCATGTCCTTCCCAGAACGGAATCAAGCATCCGAGGACCGGACCGGTTTCGAGGTAACAAATCTCATCAGCCCGGCTAGCTTGACTCCAAGTGGTGTGGAGTGCCTGGGACCCACGTCTGGGCATCCCCAGCGCACTTATGGCGGCAATTGCAAACACAACAGGTGATGGACCGAATGTGGATCAATGTCACATATTCACCCCAGTCCGAAGATCTGGGCCCAAATTCATCGTTTTTTTGCACTCCACACCACCCTGGGTTAGACAATGGCGATATGCAAATCAGCTCTGACCCTGTGCCCCATGGGAACAGTCCAGTCCGAACTACAAAAGCCATGTCCTTCCCAGAACGGAATGAAGCATCCGAGGACCGGACCGGTTTCGAGGTAACACCTCTCATCAGCCCGGCTAGCTTGACTCCAAGTGGTGTGGAGTGCCTGGGATCCACGTCTGGGCATCCCCAGCGCACTTATGGCGGCAATTGCAAACACAACAGGTGATGGACCGAATGTGGATCAATGTCACACATTCACCCCAGTCCGAAGATCTGGGCCCAAATCCATCGTTTTTTTGCACTCCACACCACCCTGGGTTAGACAATGGCGATATGCAAATCAGCTCTGACCCTGTGCCCCATGGGAACAGTCCAGTCCGAACTACAAAAGCCATGTCCTTCCCAGAACGGAATCAAGCATCTGAGGACCCGACCGGTTTCGAGGTAACACCTCTCATCGGCCCGGCTAGCTTGACTCCAAGTGGTGTGGAGTGCCTGGGACCCACGTCTGGGCATCCCCAGCGCACTTATGGCGGCAATTGCAAACACAACAGGTGATGGACCGAATGTGGATCAATGTCACATATTCACCCCAGTCCGAAGATCTGGGCCCAAATCCATCGTTTTTTTGCACTCCACACCACCCTGGGTTAGACAATGGCGATATGCAAATCAGCTCTGACCCTGTGCCCCATGGGAACAGTCCAGTCCGAACTACAAAAGCCATGTCCTTCCCAGAACGGAATCAAGCATCCGAGGACCGGACCGGTTTCGAGGTAACACCTCTCATCAGCCCGGCTAGCTTGACTCCAAGTGGTGTGGAGTGCCTGGGACCCACGTCTGGGCATCCTCAGCGCACTTATGGCGGCAATTGCAAACACAACCAGTGATGGACCGAATGTGGATCAATGTCACATACTCACCCCAGTCCGAAGATCTGGGCCCAAATTCATCGTTTTTTTGCACTCCACACCACCCTGGGTTAGACAATGGCGATATGCAAATCAGCTCTGACCCTGTGCCCCATGGGAACAGTCCAGTCCGAACTACAAAAGCCATGTCCTTCCCAGAACGGAATCAAGCATCCGAGGACCGGACCGGTTTCGAGGTAACACCTCTCATCAGCCCGGCTAGCTTGACTCCAAGTGGTGTGGAGTGCCTGGGATCCACGTCTGGGCATCCCCAGCGCACTTATGGCGGCAATTGCAAACACAACAGGTGATGGACCGAATGTGGATCAATGTCACACATTCACCCCAGTCCGAAGATCTGGGCCCAAATCCATCGTTTTTTTGCACTCCACACCACCCTGGGTTAGACAATGGCGATATGCAAATCAGCTCTGACCCTGTGCCCCATGGGAACAGTCCAGTCCGAACTACAAAAGCCATGTCCTTCCCAGAACGGAATCAAGCATCCGAGGACCCGACCGATTTCGAGGTAACACCTCTCATCGGCCCGGCTAGCTTGACTCCAAGTGGTGTGGAGTGAGTTTTGAACACAGCCTCACTGAAGTCTGTGAACCCCGTTCCGACTCCGGTGTAGTCTCGTCCATACGTGGCTTCAAACCAACACAGCGACTTCAGCCCAGCAATTCGACATTGATGTCATAGAATCAAGGCAGTGCGCTCTTGACATAGACGCATCACTGACGACCCTGCTTCGCCTTCAGCAACTGAGGCCTTGCACCAGCAAACAACACATCACCTCGTCTGTGCACCGAATCGTCCCCGGGTGTTAAAGCTTCAAAGACCTTGCACCGACTTCAGGAACCAATGTATCACCTGCATCCCGATGCCTCACTTCCTCTGTGCCACGCATTGTGTTCAATTTCCAACGCATCTACGGCACTGTCAGCGGATCTGCTTGACTACTGTGTCTTTGTCCACACTCCATCACGGTCAGTCTGAACGCTTGGATTTGTCCCGGTCAAGCGTGACCAGATATCCCCAGTTAGAGCTATTGACTTCTAAGAACTGCATTTTGATTTCATCTTGCAAAATTCATATCTTGACTTCTGTATGTTGGATTGTTGTTGTTTTGGTCTTGTTTTACACTGATAAATATTGGCTATTTTTCTAAACTGATGTGGAGTACTTTATGTGGTTTTTATTGTGTTAATGTGTGTGTGTGTGTGTGCACAAATACTTTACACAGTGACTCTTTAGTTTAACCTGACTGCTGTATTCCAAGCTACCAGAGGGTGAGCACACTTAAACATTTAGTGTGTACTACATATACCCTCACAAGGATTGTGGTTCCTGCTTGGACAGGATGCATACTCAGCCAACCAGAAACCCAATTTCTAACAGCAGTCCACCACATGATGGTGCTGTCGGCCCATATTCAGCAGAGAACATCGGTTTAGCAATTCTGTAGGAAAGTAGATTATAAGTAGGTGGAGGTATTCACCTTTAGCTTCTAATGATAGATACTACAATCATAAATAGGTACAATCAAGTATCAATACATTAATCCTCATGCAACACTTGGTAGCTAGGCAAACAAGCAGACAGTCTTAACATAGGAGATAGACATGTGTAAAGCATTCAATATCAACAAAACAGTGAATAAGTAAAAGAAACAACACTTACAATCCAACACCAGTTTATAAAAATAGAAAATATTTTTATCTTTAAAAAGACACCAATATGAAACAACATCTGATATAGGGAACCAGAGATATGATTTTTTTAAAGATCAAATAAAACATTGTGCATTGCAGCACCAAAAAGCTAAAGTGCCACTCACAGCTATCTCATCGCTTCGGACTGGGACAAAGGCAAAGGTTTAGGCCGGGCGTGATGGAGCCTGGGTCGTATAGACTGAGTGCTCGGTCCTGGTCAAAAGTTTACCTTCGGACTAAAGGCCTTATTACAAGTTTGGGGGTCTGACCGCTAAAGGACCACTGCAGACACCACTCCAAGACTGCAGCACTGGCGGTCTACCGTTCATCATATAACAAGTTGACGATGGGGCATGCCTTGTGGCTGTCACTGTCCTGCCGAGGTGGATAATGGTTTTCCACATATATCGATGCCTGTGTATACATTTCAACTACATATGTGTTGAATGCACACATATGCATGACACAGATGGAAAAATGCCACCTGCCCGTTGTAGGAGTCTGACCTATATGTGGCAAGTCCCGGCAATGGGTATATGGTATAAAGAGCACTTACATGTGAATCACCACAGGGTCTTATTCCGGAGCTTTCATTGGGACAAATCAGTGCATTCAGACCAATTCGTGAGTAGATATTGGCAGCTTGACTCTCGATGCCGAGCTGGTCTCTTCCAGGAGCTTTTCTTTAAAACAATACAGAAAGTATCTTTCTTTGCAGATCTTGTAGTTTCTTGGTTCCTTTGGGGAAATAAGTGTCCACTAGCTCAGTCTAAGGGTTCTGAGACTCTGAATTGGCATTTGGGGGCTAGGACTCAATTTTCCACAATGCTCCTGCACAGTCCAGAAAACATCCAGTTGCAACAACACCAGACACCATAGCAGTGCACATTTAAGTGCATTAAGACCACTGGGGTCCCTAAACCTACATGCCCTACCATATACTAGAGACTTACAGGTAGTTTGTCTTGGCCAATTGGATTTATACCAATTACCATATGCCTTTACATTACAGAGCACTGGCCCTGTGGCTATTTATGAGAGGCCAGGGCACTTTCAGAGATAGTAACAACCAGAATATGCCACAAAATGAAGGTGATTGGGGCAAAAACGTTGGTGTTCTTACAAGTTCAATATGCACTGACAAAATAGTTGTACATCCAGATCCTGAATTTTGTAGCATTCCCAGAGGCAGTGAGTGGTGCTGTTGTTAGGTTCAACAGGGTCCGCGTGCAAGTCTCCATTTTAGTTACATGTTTTGCTACACTTGACATCTTTTCTAAATGGTGACTTTCACATGCCTTACACAATAACATACTTAGGGGCATATGTAGGTAATTTCCATTTTGCGATTCCCAAATAGCGATTTGTAAGGAATCGCTATTTGAGAATAGCAAAATGGAATGTAAGTAATAATTCGCAATTATTTTGCGAATCTCTAACATTCCTTAATTGTGATTAGCAAATTGCGAATCGCAATTAAGGAATGAGTGTTCCACTCATTCCTATGGGCTAAGAGGCCCATAGGAATGAATGGGGATACATTCTCAAATTGCGATTTTCTATGAGAAAATCGCAATTTGAGAATCGCAATTCCAAGACTGCCAGGGTGTCCAAAGGACACCTGTTGCACCCCTGGAATGTGCCTCGAAGTACATGTGGCGCACAGACATGCCCTAAGGGCATGTCTGTGCGCCACATGGCACTTTCAATTTAAAAAAAAAATGCATTTTGAAAGGAAATCGCAAAATATCATCTACTTGGAGTAGGTGGTATTTTGCGATTCCTTAAGCCACAATCGCATTTTAAAATTCACTCCTACATAGCATTTAAGGAATCGCAAAATTGTGATTCCTTAAATGCTTGAGCAAAATAAGGAATCACAATGTTTGCGATTCCTTATTTTGCTAATATGCACCTACATACCAAAGCACCGTTTGCGATTCGCAAACGCCGGAATTCTGCGAATTTTGGCGTTTGCGAATCGCAACGCCTACCTACATATGCCCCTTGGAAATTATTCTGCTTGCAGCACATTTCTTAGTAAGGATTTCATCATGTATTTCCTACACCATGTCCAAGGCTAAAGAACACTGAAAGTGATGCCCTTGCATTTGGTTGTCTGGTTGGAGACATCTCTGAGTCATAAGGCAAACAATCACATCAGAGCTGTACCTCTGACACTGTGCGATTGGAACAATGCTTTTATTATATAAACCACAGCTAAACCAAAGTAAGCAAAACAGTACTTCTGTGGATAATCCTGGATCTTTGTGACTAAGATGTAGCTCTGCTGATGCTATCCTTTTTTTCCTGCTAAGGATGGTAGCCTGCTCGATACCAGAAGGGGTTCCTGATACATCATACACATGTATGGGGGGTTGGGTTCTCCCAAGAGATTTTTATTTTACTTTATTTATTTATTTGTAAGGTTTTATATAGAGCTGTCTAGACCCAGAGGTATCAGATCGCTTTACAGGAGCAGGTGCAGGCAGAATATACAGGAAACAACAGTTCTGGACAAAAATAATTAAGGGTACAAGCCAAATCTCACCATAAAGAAGGCAGAAAAGTGAGAGGTAACAGGATTAATGCATTTCAAAGATAAGATGGAGGTAAATGATTCGGGTCACATAATAAATACAACCCAGGAGAAAAAAATTGTAGTGGTAGTGGGCAGAGGGTAGGTGATGAGGGCTCTATACAAATGGGCAAAGCACAGGGGAGAGTGTCAACAAGCAGCAACCACCCCAAATGTTAGAGAGGAAAGGGTAACAAGAGAGACCAGGGAGAGCGATGGCCAGGACAGTAAAGGGGGAAACAAGAGGACAAACAGGTAAGCATAGTGCTAACCAATACAGGAGATAAAAGGAATGCAGGATCAGAGAGGATTGAAGACTACAGTATTTGCTGAGGAGATGACATTTAAGGTCTCTTTTAAAGCCAAGGTAGGAGGGGTTGCAGTGCAGGTCCCTCGGGAGGGCATTGCATATGCTCGGAGCATTACCTGAGAAGGTGCGGGTCTGGGTGGATTTCTTTTTTAGTAACGGGGGAACGAGTAGTAGAGCCTTTGGAGCTTCTCATCAGTCTGGAACAGCCCGCTTTTTTGAGTTTGTTCATTAAGTAAATCAGAGATTGAGAGTGAACTGCTTTGTGGGTGATGCAGGCAGTCTTATAAATGCATATTCATTTAATCGGGAGCCAACTAAGTGATTTGAGGGCAGGCGAGATGTGGTCATAACGTTTGTAGTCGGTAAGGAGCCTAATACCCAAGTTGAGCACTGCTTTAAGGGGGGCCAGGTGGACTTAAGGGTTTCAGTAAGAATAATGTTTCCATAGTCAAGTTTGGAGAGGATGAGCGATTGGATCTCCCATTTGAAGTCGTCTTGAGGGATGAAGGGTTTGATTTTCTTGAGGTGTCTAACAGTGAATAATGCTCCTTTGGCAGTGTTATTTATATGGGCCTTCAGTGCCAGATTTGTATCAAGAATGAAACCAAGGGATTTGGGCGAGTTAGATAGGGTGAGTGGACAGTTGAGGGCGTTGAGGTCAGAGATCCAGCCTTGGAAGGGGAGACAACTGCTTTTGGTGAGAAAAAAATAATTTCCGTTTTGTTAGGGTTCAGTTCAAGATGGTTGGAGATAAACCAGGATTGAATCTTGCTCAGAGTGTTGTTTAGATCAAGTACATCAGAATGAGCTTTGATTTCGCAGTAGAGTTGAGTGTCACCTGCATAAAGGTGGTAGTTGATCCCGGCTTGTTTCAAAATGATAGTAAGGGGTTCCATAAAGAGGTTGAAGAGAGATGGGGAGAGAATTGAGCCCTGGGGGACATCCAGGGAGAAAGGGGTAGGATTTGATAGACAGGAGTTGATTTTTATTTGTTGAGTTCGGTGCTGGAGGTAGGAAGTTAACCAGTTAAGGACTGTTCCATTCTGGCCAGCGCAGACTTTGAGAGATTCCAGTAAGGATGAGTGATTGACTGTATCGAATTCTGCTGAGAGATCAAGGAGTATAAGAAGGCAAGCCTCACCATTATCTAGGGAGAGATGAATGTCATCAGCAATGTTCAGCATTGTGGTTTCAGCCTTTCCTGAAATCAGATTGAAAGGAGTTATGTAGGTTGTATTCGCCTATGTGGTTGTCGAGTTGAAGTAAAGCACATTTCTCCAAGGATTTAGCTAAAAGTGGGAGGTTGGAGATGGGACGAAGGTTGTTTGGATTGTTAGGGTCAGCATTAAAGTTTTTAAGAATGGCAGTGATTTGTCCGAGTTGGAGGGAGACGGGGATGCACCCAGTGTTAATGATTTTAGTCCAACAGGGGGCAATGATGTGGTTAAGGTTATGAACTAGTTTAGAGAGGAGGGGGTCTTTTATGTGCGAGGTAGGCTTTAATTTAGCGATAATATTAAAGACTTCAAACTCAGTCATAGGATTGAAATTAGACCAGGAGGTGTTATTTTTCAAATGGAAGTTGGAAAGGATGTCTCCAGGAATAGATCGAGTAGATAGGAGAGTGAGAGGATTAGGAGGGAGTGACGATGTAGAAAAAGGAGGGACGTCAACAGAAATCAAGGGGCTAGGCGGGGCAAAACTTTAGGGAAGGATTTATCAATATTAGCACATTTTTTCAGAGAAGAAGTTGTCAATTTCCGCACATCTTTCGATTGGGGCCATGGGTTCCGGAGGGGCCAATGACTTTAGTTTTCTAACAATTTTAAAGAGTTCTCTGTGCCGATTTTTGGCACAATCAAATTGGCAATGGAAGAATGAAGCTTTTTCATGGACAATGTGCTTTTTATATGTTGATCTTACAGATCGAAGGAGGGCAAGATGAGAGGGTGAGGGGTGTTGTCTCCAAATTCTTTCTGCTAGTCTAAGATGCCTTCTTTCATTATTGAGTTTAAGATCTAACCAAGATTTGGATTGTGTTGTTCTTTGTTGTTTTAGTTTAAGCGGAGCGACTTCTTTGAGGACATCATAAATGGCCTTAATGAAATGTTCAGTGAGCTTGTTATCATTTTGGGAGTGAGGGAGGAGTTGAAGTTGAGCTTGCATCTTAGACTTGAGTTCCCAAAGGGGGACTTGTCTGAGATTTCTGGTCAACATCTTGGGTTTGTTAATAACTGCTGGGAGAAGTAAAGCACTGGTTGAGAGGTTAAACAGAATGAGACGGTGGGCTGACCAGTCGATGGGGAAGGGAGACCAGTTCAGTGCTAGAGATGATTGCTTCAAGTGTGCCCCCTTTGATATGTGTTGGTTTGTTAAATATTTGCTTGAGGTCATTCATCTAAAGGAGATAAAAGAGGCACCTAACAGTGGGGTCAGCTGCAATTTTTCAGTGGATGTTAAAGTTTTCTAGAAACAGATTTTTTGAGGCAGAGAGGGAAGAGTGTGTGAGAAGCTCAAATAATTTTTGGCAAAGGGGAGGGACTCACCCGAACGATGATAGATGGTATGCAATTTAATCAGAGGAGAGCCTTTGACAGTGAGTTCAACGACAAGGTATTCAAAGGCCAAGTGATCAGTGTTCTTCAGAAGGGAAAATTGAAACTACGATTTATGGATTATGGCTAGGCCACCCCCAATTCTGTCCGGTCTGTCCTGTCTAATGATGGAGTAGCGGAGGGGGTGAGCAGGTCGAGGAGGGCCATCGAGTGATCGTTGAGCCAGGTTTCTGTGAGCAAGGCAATGCCAATAGCCTAACTGAGGATGGTTTCTGAGATTTCTGTAGCATGCAATGCTGTGGATCTGCAAATAACAAGCATGCATGAAAGGGAGTTCGGATTATCCTTGATAGGTTTGCGGGTGTGGATGGAGGTGAGTTGGGCTGGAGGTCTATGGGAAATAAGAGTAGAAAGGACTTGGTTAACGCCCACTATTACTGGGATGTTGGAGACGGGGAGGAGATTCATCAACTGAGACTAAGGGTGACAGGGTTTGCTCAGGTCAAGAGAGTCTGCAGTGGATAGGGAGCAAACATGGTTATCCTTGACAGGATTGTGGGTGAGGATGGAGGTGAGATGTGCAGGAGATCTAGACAAGATGGGGGTAGACGGGACTCGGTTAATGCCCAGTATTACTGGGATGTTGGAGTAGGGGAGGTGATCCGTCACCTGAGACTTAGGGCAGAAGGATTTGCTCTTGTCAATAAGTTCAGCTGTGAATAGGGAGTGAGCAGCGCGGTCAGGCCTGTGAGCTCATTTGCAAAGGGGAATGGTCGGCCATCTGGCATGTGGGAGAAAGTTGAGAGAACTAGAGGGTAAGGTGTTAGAGAAGTGAGGGCGAGCCCGGGAGTTAAGGATTGAGAGATCCCCTTAAAGCCTCATTAATTCCGTGTTCATAAAATTGAGTTTGTGTACTATGTGTTCAGTGTCTGAGCAATAAAGTTGGGGGGTAGAACCCCAAAGAATGAGGCAGGGAAAGAAGGGGGGGCTTATATTGGTTGGGGAGGGAAATTCAACGAGAGGCGGGTGACAGAGACAGGAGAGGGTGTCCACACAGAAGGCAGATGGTTGATGAGGTTCAGACAAGTGTGAAATAGATGCTCCAGGACGTGCTTCGAGTCGGTCAAATGATCAGGGGATGAGAAGGGAGAGTGAGAGAGAGAGTTACAGGAATGAACCACCTTGTGTCGTTTGTAAGGGATTTAATTAGACGTTGGGTCATTCGCCATAGAGAAGAGTGTAGTAGGGGTCCCAAGGGGAGGAAAGTGAGTAGGAGGAGAGTTTGGGGGAGAACCTGGAAAGATTGCTGGGATATGAGGAGAGCGATCAATAGTAAGAGTGGGAGAGAGGTTAAACAAACTTGCGTGAGAGGGGGAGGGAGGTCTTCCACTGAGGTATGTAGCCCAGTCAGAGGATGAGGAGGGGGCAGGGCAAGGAAGGGGAAAGTGTGACTGGTCAGAGGGAGAGGGGGAAATTGTGAGGGGGCAAGGCAGTTGGGTAGCTGAGAGATTTTGACCCATTTGAGAGAGAAGATAGGCCATGGACCTGAAATGGCTGTCGAAAGTGTTAAGGTGAAGTTTAGGTGCTTGAATAAGTATGTTACCAGATCTGAATATGGACATATCCATTTCCCCATTGAAAGAGAGGGAGGGAGTGGTCGACAATTTAATTCCATACGGTATTTTGGTAGATTTAGTGATAGGTAGGTGGAGAAGAAGGTGGTTTTGCATTTAGTAGGGAGTTTTGTGTGGAAAATAAAGTCAGATTTCATAGGACAAGACAGTCTGTGGTAGGTATCAACGATTAATGTTACTGGGTGAAGTTTAAGTAATTTACTTTGAAATTTTTCTTTGCGTTCTTTGAAATGTTAGACAGATATAGGATGCTCCATGAGTTAGGGCTATGTCTAGCGAAAGACATAACCAGGGGATTTTGAGGAGTGTTAGGAAAAGACATGATAAGAAACAAGATAAGAAAGGAGGCCGTCAAGGAAAGGGAGGAAAGATTAGAAAAGCGCTGTATAGGGAGAATTCAGGTTAGACAAAAAGTTCGAAAGGAGAGTGCCCACATAGAGTAATTGGAAACAGGTAATGTCCAAAATAATGACAACAACATCCACATCAAAAGACAAAAACATCAAATATTCGAAATGGAGGTGATCCACACAGAGCAATGTGAAACAGGTAATGTCAACAAACTAAGATTAGAGATGGAGGGCAACCACACAGAATGATGGCAAAAAACAGATAATGTCAGGAAAAAATACTAAAAAACAACAATATAAAAACATTGAATCTCAAAAAAAACAAAAAACATCAGATATATGAAATGGAGAGCATCTGCATAGAGTAATGGAAAAACAAGAACATGCCAAAATACTAGTAAGCAACAGAAAAAACATCAAATATCATAAACCAGAACATCAAAAATTCGAAATGGAGAGTGTCCACACAGCATACTAGGAAACATGTAATGTCCGCAAATGAAATGTCCGCAAATTGGAAATATCTACTACCATAGGGAACAAAAAGGAGGAATGGATTAAATCGGGAAAAACCCAGAGCTAAGAGGTTTCAGTGAGGGACACGAGTCCCCATCTTGAGAGACGTCGATGGTAGGTGGGGAGTGAGGCACACAAAATGGAGGGGAGGCAAAAGGCCCAAGAGTAAACGCGTCCACACCAGGGGCAAAGTAAGGGGTCCAATGCTGAGATCAGGCGCTACCCAGAAGGGAGGGAGGACCCAGAAGCACAAAGCAACAAGGTGTTAGGGCCTACCAAGGGCAAAGAGAGAACCCAGCAGTGGAGACCGGGAGTTCGAGACAGCCGCAATCGAGCAGACACGCTCCCATCAGCTGGAGTAGGGCTGAGAGCAGCAACAACTGCTAGGCAGCCGCATCGAGAGGGGTGCAAAAATATGAACGTTCTCAAGGGGAAGCACAGAATAAGGGCTACCGCTTGGAAGGACCAGGGTTGGGTGGAGGAAGTGAAGACCAAGGGAAAAAAAACACATGAAAATGGAGCAGCGCTGCATGCACAAAGGCGGGCTGACACTCCAGCCGAAAGTAGGGCTACAAATAACCCTTGGGCTGTGCCAGCACCAAAAGAGACCTTCAGGCAGTAGTGCAGTAGGGGCTACAGGTGCAGTGTCCGCACTGCGAGAGGCCCAAAGTCTGCCACCGCCACCCAGAGCAGATCAAGAAGCAGGCCCCAGGTATGGTACCAAGCCCGGGGGGCGGTTCGGCGTAGACCTTCTGTCGCAGATCTCCCTCGCCTCTCCATCATCCGGGCCTGTGAGGCCGAGGGGTCCGGGGCTGCCGAGGTGGAAGCGAGAACTCCTACGGCATTGGCTCGGCACGGTCCCTCGATCGACAACTACGCCAAACAAACACACCTGCAATCAGGCCTGCACAGGCCCCCGCTCCATATCCTCACTGTAAAACCGGGGCACTCGCAATTAAAAGGCGGACTCCGCGAAACCGTGATCGGAGGAGATGAGGCGGAGCACAACCACCCCATGGGAGATCAGTTCTGCAGGAGAGCAGCAGGATCCAGGTCGCTGGTCAGCAGCCCCACCGGACAAAACCAGTGGACTCTCCACTCAAGGCAGGAAAGCAGCAAGACTCCGGGCACAAACAGCACAGATCCGACGGCAACGGAGATGGTGCTGCACTCCCATCAGGGATCGGCTTCACAGGAGAGCAGCACGCTCCAGGGTGTAGACAGCACAGATCCACCAGGAAGCGGAGGGGGTGTTGCACGGGCATCCTGTAGAGATCGATCCTGGTGGCTAGCGGCGAAGCACCCAAGGTGAGGCACATCGAATCCCAGGTGATCGCCCCTGCAGGTGAGCCACGTACATAATGTAATGTAATGATGATACTTGTAAAGCGCACTGTTACCCCATCTTGGGGTGTCCTGGCGCTGAAGACCGCTGGGGAACCCGTCCTGGCTTTCCCTGTGAGATGGTCCCTTCTGGGTATCTCCAAGGTGAAACCAGGCATCCCCGGCGTCTGTGGGGGGCCGTTGTAGAGATGAGGCAAGCTTAATGCCCAGAGTTGCCGAGTGTGATCCCTGGTTAGAGTAGGCACCGAGGCGAGAATTATCGAGTCTGTTGACTCTGGTCCACGACCCTGCAGCGTTGGGAATTGGACCCTGGTCCCAGGCCGTTCTCTGCTTCCAGGTCTGCCGCCTCTAACCAGTGAGCCACACCACTCCACATATAGATGGTCAAGAATCATCGGGTGTAGTAAATGTAAGCTGTAGGTTCAAGCGAGGTGGATGCGAGGCAGATGGCACAGTTAACAGGGGGATATCAACCAAATTGGTAATTCCCAACCCAGGAGCTCCAGGGAAGAGCTCCTACTTGGCGGCCATCTTAGATTGTAGAAGAGATCTGGTAGAAGGCACTCCCACTATGCTCTCAATAGTGTAGGTAGTATTATGTAGGAGTATAAATATAATCATAGTCATACTGTAACGTTATAATGGTTGAACTGTTTCTCTTTTTCACCATTCTTGTAATGATGGGTACAATGCTTTGTTTTATCCTGCTAATAACTGCAGCTCATACACAAGAATACAATTGTTTCAATAAGGGTTTGAAAAGCCAATTTGTATCATTTTTGTGTCTCCCTTGGGCATGCCTGAGTAACAACGAAATGGTAAGATCTGTTTCCACGATTTCCTTGGGGAATTAGAGTGGTCATGTTCTGGGGTTGTAGATACCATTTGATACCCTGGAAGGTTAGGGGTTCAGATTGCGCACTGTGAGCTAGCTAGGAAATAGGCCAACATATTCTGATGATATAAGTGGACTCAGTCCCCAAATTTGTATGAACTGTCTGACAGTGCGAGCTATAGTTATATCCTAAGCAATATCCTGGGTACTGGCACTTATTTTCTTTAATTATGCACTGCCTAAAAACAATACATAAATCCTTTTGTTCTGTGTACCCTGACTTCCACCACAAACCCGACCTGCAAACCTTGCCCAGGAAGTGTTGAACGGAATCTCTGGGGTTCAGACAAACAGTAGGAGAGTGGTGCCATGAGGCTTCTGTTTTCCATCCATGCAGCAATGTAAATACACTCAGCAAGTGCCCGAGAACATGATATATTCTAGGGGTGGGTAGATTTGTCAGAGTTTTATTCAGGGGAATCACGTGGAATTACATTAAAATTCCACAAGATTTAACAGAATTCCGCTGCAGGGTGAAGTGGGCACTTGGTGCTATTTTCATAGCTCTAAATGCACCCACAAGTGTCCAAAAATGGATGCAAGGATGCATTTTGCACTAAGAATATAGCTCAGCCAAACATATTGAGTGGTATGCAGTGGTTTCTAAATTTTAGAAACCACTGCATATCACTCAGAGCCTGTCCCTTACATACTCTGCAGCAATTAAACATTTAATCACTGCAGAGTATTAAGGGTGGTAGTATGGCTTAGGAGCATGAGGGAATGGCAGCTGCTCTGGGGAGCTCCGGGAGAGCGTAGAGCGACGAGCCACCTCCGGGCTCCCAGCGTGGATGTGCGGTCCGCAGGACTGCTTCCCCCAGCAGCGGAACCTCGCCTGCCCAGTTCTGAAGCTTGCCGCGGCACGGGGTGAGCATTTATGATGCTTTTTGACCGATAGATATTGGCTGCGGCTCACTCCCGAGTCGCGGTGGCCATTTATGAATATTTACTGCTCTCTGCGCTTCTGGCTGAAATTTCTGTCAGAGGCTCTGCATTGAAGCGTCATTCCTCTAAATGCCAGTAAATACCCTGTTTTTTCATCTTTTATATACACTTATGGACTGATACTCATGTTTTAAGCACTTATGGACTGCAGCAAAATAATCCCTCAGATAGTCAATTATTCTATTTAATGCCATTTTAAGTTTCCCCATGGAGTTAAGAGCCAAGTCATTCTCCTATACCATGTTCACTGGATTTACATAATTGTATTTATTCTTCTTCTCAGCCTCTGAATTTTTTCTTGGCTTATATTAGGTGACTATTTATATTTCCTGAACATAACTCTAAATTCTTTCGATTGCCGTTCACAGACCGACATATAAGCTCCAGTTTTTTTTCCGTTGCTCATACTCTTTGATATAATGGCTCACTCCAACTGCAGTAATGCGCAACAAATGAATACTAACTGCATGTCGCTTGAGGATAGTAATCCCTTCAGTGTGTTACAGGACAACATGGATGAAACTTCTACCGACTCAGCTGGGATAAAAGGCTCCTCCACTACCGTCATGCGTTCAGGTTCCAAACCTAATTCTAAAATATCTTTTACTTCAGGAAAGCTCGTTAAGGTGAATCCTTCTTCCCCCACTAACTCCTCCTCTTCCATATCTATGGAACTTCTGCTCGAAGAGATTCGCTCGCTTAAACCATACTTGGCCGAAACAAATGCACGCCTTCAAAGTCTTGAAGATAATTGGTCCCATACTGAGCAACAAGTTGCAGATCTTGAGAGGAGGGTAACCTCAGTGCAGGTAATCTCGGACCAGGTTCCGGCCATTCATAACGGAATACAGAATCTTAAACAACAAGTCGAAAATTTGGAGAACGGCAACAGACGCAACCACCAACGAATTTACGGTCTGGTGGAAGGTCTCGAGACTCCTGATCCTATATCTTTCTTTCAATCATTCCTGCCAACTCTCCTTGGTTTACCCAGTTCTCCTCCGTTGAATATTTAACAGGCTCATCGTTTGGGCCCACCCTCACGTTCATCCAACTTTTCTTCAGCGTCAACGAAGCCTAGAGGTGTTATCCTTTATTTTCTTGAATACACACATTTGCTCAAAATTATCCAAGCAGCCAAACAGAAGAGGAAACGTACCCGGAATGGTTCAAATCTCTTTTTTGCGCAAGATTATACTAAAGCTACTGCAGATCGTAGAAACAGTTTTTGGACATGAGACATGCTCTCCTTTCCCTGAATGCACGTTACAGACTTTTCCATCCTTGTTTCTTCAAAGTAACCTACAATAATAAGACGACCAACTATGAAGATCCTGCGCTTCGTCGACACTTCCTGAACTCTTGCAGAAATGATTCCATGGACATTCCCCATTTATAATTAGCCTGTTTGCTCCTCCCTTATGTGTTGTTAATTGTTTTAATCTACCTCCTTCTCCTGATGTATTTGGTTGCGATATAAGAACTCCTACTAATGTTTTTCCCTTTATTTTATCAGGTGCGGTCCTGTGATCCTCTGTTGTATGACTTTTTCCGTTTAGTGCCCGGAGACGGTTTTCCCTCTGCTGCGCCCTCTTGGAGTCTTCCGTCCGGTGTGTTACCTTCCCTATGTTGTTCCTCCTTCCCCATTTCCATTGCCTTCATGTGGTATGTCTTTTTGACATTTGTCTTGATCATCATATGTTGTTTGACTTGTTTTATATTCCTGTTCTGTGTGTTCTTCCTCCCTATACTTCTTTCCTTTCTTTTCTTTTCTCTCTTCTTCTTTTTTTCCCTTTTCCTCTTCACAATTGGTGATAGTTTTTTCACTTCTTTCTCTATCTTTTTCCCAATCTGGATTCTCTTCTATTTCTCTCTTTATCATCCTACGCTTTACCTCTCTTTACGTAATGAACTTACTTTTTTTACTACTTGCATAACAACGGTTCATGTTACAGTTATTTGGTTATATCTTCACTTTACTTTGTATGACTTATTCGATAATGTTTTTAGTATACTCATTGTTTGCATAATAATTGTTCAAATTAATTTTGATTGGTTACTTTTAGAGTAGTTACATGGAATGTTAAACGATTTAATAATCGTATAAAAAGGCAACGGGTATTATCCCATTTAGCTAAATTGAAGTCTGACATAGCACTAATTAAAAAAACACACTTATCTGATGTTGAAGCGTTTAAATTGAAGCGGTGTTGGATAGGTAATGTTTTTTCCTCCCAAGGTTTAGGTAAGAAAAATTGAGTCTCTATTCTATGTCATAAAAAATACCAGGTGTCAGTCTCCCATCAGGAATGTGATTCAGAGGGTCGTTAGTTAATAGTTAGGCTCCTCTTAAATCAAATACGCTTAGTCCTTTTTAATGTTTATGCTCCAGCTACAGTGGATGTTTTTTGGACTCATATTTCTGGGAAACTCTTTTTGCTTGAAGATGAGTATATTATTTTTGGTGGCGACTGTAACCAGATATTTGACCCCATTCTGGACAGACGCTCTTCAGTTAAATTTTCAAACACTAAGATGCATTTCCAATTTACCTCTACCATAAGCCGTAAATCCCTAGTTGATATTTGGAGACTTTGTAATCCTGAATACAGCTTTTAATCCCCCTCCCATCACTCACAAATTCGAATAGATTATCTCTTTTTCAGTAAATCCTTGTCTCAACAGGTTTCCCACTCCGAGTTTGGATCCATTTTAATTCTGGATCATGCTCCAGTTTATGTTGAATTTGATTTGGTACCCTTTATTTCACATCCGAGAAGATGGTGTTTCAACAATTCCTTATTAGCTGATCCAAAATTCTCAAGCCAATTCTTCTCCTTTGCTTCCGAATTCTTTTCCGTCAACTCTACTCCAGATTCTACTCCTGTTATGATCTGGGACTCCTTTAAAGCTACTGCTAGGGGCTTTATTATGAATTTTGTTTCTCAAAAGAAGAAATCTTTTGAAGCCCAAAGTTCCCAATTCTTTGCTGAAATCAAACAACTTGAATACACTTATTACCACTCAAACTCGGAATCTTCTTTAAAAATCTTATCGATGCAAAATTCAAATTTAAAAATCTTCTACTGAAGCTGCCTCTTCATATCTTTAAAAGAGCAGTGCACGTTATTATGGAGGTCAAAATAGAATGGGGAAATTATTAGCAAATTATATGAATATACGCCGTGATCGAACCAAAATTGAGTCTATACGAAATTCTGCGGGTATCTCTTTAATCAAAGATAATGATATTTTAAACAAATTGGTTTCCTTTTATAAAGCTTTATACACTCCCAAATCTATAACATCTTTATCCGACCTTTCTACTTTCTTTAAATCAAATGACCAACCTCCATCTCATAATACTGATTTTTTGTCCTTAGAAACGGATATCACTCTTTCCGAAATCACTCAAGCAGTCTCTGTTTTAAAGAGAGGGAAAGCTCCTGGTCCTGACGGGTTTACTGTTGAATTTTATGCTGATTTTGCTAATCTCCTTCTCCCACGCCTTCTATTGCTTTTCAACTAATTTATTACAGCTGGTACCTCTTCTGGTGCCTTTCAAGAAGCTATGATCTGTTTAATACACAAAGATAATAAGGACCCTTCGCTCTGCAAAAATGATTGTCCAATCTCCTTAGTCAATCTTGATTATAGGATTTTTTCAAAAATCCTTGCCCTTCGAATTGACCCTATTTTACCTAATCGTATTGGTCCCCAGCAATCAGGTTTTGTTAAAGGTCGTCTAGCCTCCGATAATTCCATAGTCTTTTTTAATATTCTCAGTAAAACGTCCTCTCTTGATTACCCTATTGCTGCTATAGCGCAGGACACTGAAAAGGCATTTGATAGAATTGGCTGGGATTTCATGATACGGGTGCTACATTGGATAGGGTTTCCTCCTAAATTAATTTCTCTTATTTCACTATTGTACTCCGGTCCTAAAGCTTCCATTTTTGTTAATGAGAAGATTTCTGATTACTTTCCGCTTTTAAGGGGAGTGCGTCAGGGATGCCCCCTTTCGCCTCTGTTATTTATAATAGCATTGGAACCCCTTTTTAACTAAAATTAGGGAAGATGCTCAAATTACTGGTTTTCGACTGGATTCTTCCCATGTTAAAATGTCTGTTTATGCAGATGATATTGTTTTATATTGTTCTAACCCTTCTACATCCATTCCTGCTTTTATGAAACAAGTTGATATATTTTCCCAGCTATCCGGTTACCGTCTCAATTCTGATAAGTGTGAAGTTCTTCCTCTTGATGTGCTTTGCCTCAAACATGATTTCATTTCTACAGGTTTTTCTTGGAACACCTCTAAGATAAAATATCTTGGACTATGGTTCTCTTCTAATATTACTGAAACGCTAAAAATCAATTTTGCACACATAACCAAAAATTTATCTGACTCCATTGATTGTTGGCACCCACTTTTTCTCTCCTAGTTGGATCGACTAGACTGTATCCAAATGATGCTTTCTCCTTTAATCTTATGCGTCCTTTCCATGATCCCTGTAAATATTCCTCAACTATACTTTAAAAAAATTGATTCTCTTTTAACAAAATTTCTTTGGAAAAATAAATCTCCCAGAATAGCTTTATCCACTTTGAAAGCAGAAAAATCCTCAGGCGGTCTTAAGTTTCCAGACTTAAAAAAATATCACTATGCTTTCTCTTTAAAACAATCTTCTCATTGGCTTTCTCTCAATCAGTATATATACCCGCCAATCTGGTTGACTATAGAGAAGTGCTTTATATCACCTTTCAATTTTCAAGAATCTCTTGCTTTTACTAACAATCTGTCTTCTTTTCAAACTCCAATAATTTCTCGCACTCGTAAAATTCTTACTCCCTTGTTACCCTCTACTTATCAGCATTTTCTTCGTTAGATCAACAACCCATTTGGCACAATAGATTACTATGCATTAAGAACCGTACCGTTTACTGGAAACCATGGAGGACTAGGGGATTACTTTAAATTTCACAACTAACACGTAATAATATTCCTATACCTTTTCTGGATCTTCAAGCACAATTTGCTTTACCATCTTCCTGTAAAGCTCAATGTGATCTTTTATTCCCCTCACTTTCCCAGTACCTTCATTCATTACCATCATTGTCTTCTCCATCCTCCTGCTGCTCTTTGTTATTTCCCTTACTTTCTACTTCTTCCTCAGCTTCATCTTTTTACAAATCCCTAGCTCTTTCTTTTGATCGAAGCAAGACAAAAGCTGAATTGGCTTGGGAAAAGGATCTTACAGAATGTTGGACAATTCATTTCTGGGATAAGATATGGCTTAAAGTTCATAAAACCTGAGCTGCTAATACTTCTCAAACCCTTTATTTTGTCTATCAACTTGTTTTATTTACTTCCGCAAAATTAGCCTCCTTTTCTACAAATTCTACCCCTTTTTGTTGGTCCTGCCCTTGCACCAATGCTAATCTCAAACACATGTAATTTGATTGTACTCCTATTCAACGTTTCTGGCAATTGGTTTGGACTCAGATCAATACAATTGTTAACACAAAAATTCCCTTTTCTCCCTCTAACATTTTTCTAGGATCTTTGTCATCGAACTGGCCCCAATCTCCCTCTAATTACAAAACAGTGGACTTATTATTGGCAATAGCTCTTCACTTAATTACCTCTAATTGGAAACAGGCCGACAAAGTCACTTTTAAAGCATGGTAGAATGCCGTATGTTTCAATCACAGACTTGATACAAGTTATATTTCCCCTCTCTCAATGTCCATTAAAAGAGACCTTTTATGGGATCCTATCTTCTCGTACTTGACTCATATTGCCTCACATTGTACTCCATTAGTCCAAGTTTCAGATGAGGTTCGGAAACCTCCTTGATATCTTAGTTGCCTTATCTTTCCTAGTTCAAAACTTTATTTCCTTAATTTCTTAACATAATAGTTGTTTCTTATTTCTCAAAATTCCTTGTATGCTTACAGAAATCAATTCCAAGTGTTATTTTATTTTCCTTTCCAGAATATAGTTGTGTTAAGACTTTAACAATTTTTAGCACCTTTCCCCCTTTCCCTACTTTCCCCTTTTTTTCCCTTTTTCTTCCCCTATTTTCTCATAGATTGTTTCCTGATATTATTATTATTTTAATGTATGTACTATTGTAATTTTTTTTTATATTTTGTATACTACTGGTTCATGCAAACACATTTTTTACGGAGTTAAAACGTGCAATGTGATGATAAACATGCCATAAATGCAAGTTATTTCTGTAGCCAAGTTACAGATTTTATTTTCTCTTTGGTTATCGCTGCAAATGCATACCCAGCCCGAAAGATACCTAAGTAGTTCAGGACTTCAGAGTGCTGCTGACACTTTCCAAGAGAGAACTTTTCTACAGAGTAAAATCACAGAAGCAGGCATTGTATCATGCTGAGACACAACCCTGTCTGGATAACGACTACAGCACCAGTCTCCGACCTTTTCTATAATAAGAGCTACTTATGAACAATACAAATCATCCCAAACTACAACAAAATTATTAGTGTTACAATAGTGACTACTCAGACATTGCTTGCAGGATTACCATCACAGACCACCTTGGCAGATCAGCCAAAGTCACAGCAATGTTGTCAACTATAACTTTAAAAGGCCTTTAATTGTCACAGCATTTCATATACGCAATGCCATAAATGCAGTGATGTCATTTGAGATGTCATCAGTGATGTCATCAGTGATGTCACTGACCATGTCATGAATGATGTATTATGTGACATCATCAGCTGTGGATTGCGGGCACGCGAGTTATAGTGAGTCCAACTAACTATAACGTGGGAATTTCAATGGTTTTGTATGAGTATAATGTTCAGCTAACTATAACTGGTGTGAAACCTATGGTTTTTTCAGTGAATTTCAAAGGTTTTTTAAATGCTAATTCCTAACTATAACGAGTGTGAAACCTATGTTTTCTTCAGTGAATTTCAAAAGTTTTTTAAAAGCTAATTCCTTACTATAATGAGTTTGTAACCTATGATTTTTAAAGTGAATTATTAAGTTTTTTAAAAAGCTGTTTTTTATAACTATTAATTATTATATTTTTTATACATTTTTTTATATAATATATATTTTTCTAAAATTAGTTTTTCAACGTATTTTTCCTGTGTTTTTTTTATCATTTTACCTTGGAGCGCTCAGTGTTTGCGCACCCGTAAACGCACCAGTACACGTATCGAGAGCGCTATTGTCGCGTGCGAAAAAAAATATAAGTATGTATTTAAAGTAAATAATAATACAAGACATTTAGTGGCATACTTATAAAAGTAGTATTTTTGATTTTAAATAACATTATTTTAACTTTAAACGCATTTCCGAAAATCTAGCAAAACTTCATTCAGACGCGCCGCGTACGCGCCCCCCGAAGCGCCTACGTACGTGCCATGTAAGCGCCCCCGGAAGCGCTCCGGAGCGCTCAGCGTAAGCGCCTCAAGTCATGTGACCTTAAAATAACACTTTTCATTGGTTGTTAACAGTTTTTTTTACAACTAATGAAAACCCCACCCATTTCCTTCACTACCTCTTTCACGTTCCCTGTTTCTGGTCTTGAATTCTTTGAAAAGAATGGCTAGAAGAGCACCAAGCAGCAGTGACTCTGATGAGTTTCTACATGAGGACCCTCCTCAGCCAAAAATTAAGGAGCACTTCATCTGGAAGTTTTTCACCATTCCAGAAGGTGAGAAGAAAGTCAATGCACCAAAGGTGGAATACAAAATATGTCTCACAATTCTATTGCATGGTGACCCAAGAAAGAAATACAGTTTTGGCAACTCCACTATGATTCGACATGTACAAAGAAGGCACCCCCAGAACTATGCCCGGGAGAGTGTCAGGGACCTGGCACGGAATCCCCCAAGAGATGGCGGCGGTACCTCAACTGGTGGTCCAACACCTTCTGGAAGTCAAGGTGCAAGATTAATACCTGTTGTGCAGCCGGACTTTGCAGACCTGAAATTCGTGTGCAAGTACTGTGGTGAATTGCTTAGTTATGGCGAGCAAAGCATAGAATTAATTATTAGGAAGAAAAAGGATCACCGCGGCGTCCGTCATCCCTAATTTTTCCCTTTTTTTGCTCCTGTTGAGCAATTTTGCATTCCCTAGTTTTGTTTTTGTTCTGATAAAAACCCCAAAAATATATAAAAACGTTCAGAAAATGTACAAAAAAAATGTAAAACTTAAAAAAAAGAAGAAAAAAAAGAGTTCTTTTCAGAACTACCTCCAATTCTCCAAAAATACCTATATTCCTTACATATTGTGTCGTTCTTTTTTTCAATGATTGTGTACTGCATAATTGTTTGGATGAAATGACTAAATGAAGAGGAGAAAGTGAGTCATGGAACAAATGATAGAAGGGGAGTGAGTAAAGGTGAGTTGATGACAGTGAGGAATGCAAGGGGAGTGAGGGTGAGTGAAGGGGGAGTGACAGAGTGAGGGGATGGAGAGAGAGAGGGTAAGACAGAGGGAGTGAGGGAAGGGGAGTGAGGAAGTGAAAGGACAGAGAGAGTGAGAGAAGGAGTGAGTGAAGTGGAGTAAGGTGAGTAAGGGAAGGGGAATTACTGAGGGAGCAAAAGATAGAAAGAAGGGGAAGGGGACTGAAGTCGAGTGACTGAGAGCTGGTAAGTGGTGGAGTGAAGAGAGGGGAAAGGGAGTGAAGGAATGGGGAATGAGAGGTAGTGAGGGAAGTGGAGTAAGGAGGGGTGATAGAGGGTGGATAAAGGCAAGTGAGCGTGAGACAAGGGGAGTGAGGGAGTGAGGAGACAGAGGGACTGAAGGAAAGAGTAAGAGAAGGGAACTGAGTGACAGAGCATAGAAGGCTAAGTGAGGGAGTGTAGGAGAGTTATAAGGAGTGAGTGTGACGGAAGAGGAGTGGGAGAGTGAGGAGACAGAGGTAGTAAAGCTAAGAGAGGGAGTGAGGGAAGGAGAATGAGGATGTGACAGGATAGAGGGAGTGAGAGAAAGAGTGATTAAAATGGAGTAAGGTGAGTGAGGGAAGGGGAATGAGTGAGTGAAGAGAATAGAGGGTAAGAGGACTGAAGCTTAGGTACTGAGAGAAGGTGAGTGGGGGATGAAAGTAAAGGGAAAGGGAGAGAAAGATAGGGAATGAGGGGTAGTGAGGGAACCAGACTAAGGGAACGGGGGTGAAGGAGGGTGAAAGAACGGCAGAGAGCAAGAGTAAAGAGGGATGAAAGAGGGTGGATAAAAGTGAGTGAGGGTAAGACAAGGGGAGTGAGGAAGTGAGGGGATAGAGGTAGTGAAGGAAAGAGTGACAGAAAGGGACTGAGTGAGGGAGCAAAGAAAGATAAGTGAGGGAGTGTGGCTGATTTATAGGGAGTGCACGTGACAAAAGCGGAGTGAGAGACTAAGAGGACGGAGAAAATGAGGCTAAGAGAGAGAGAATGCGGGAAGGGGAGTGAGGAAGTAAGAGGACAGAGGGAGTGAGAGAAGGAGTTAGTGAAGTGGAGTAAGGAGAGTGAGGAAAGGGAAAAGAGTGAAGGAGCGAAGGAAGGGAAGAGAGAGGAAGGGAAGTAAAGCAGGAGGTCGGAAAGAAGGTGAGTGTGAGAGGGGAGTGAGGGAAAGGGGAGTAAACATGGGGATTGAGAATAAGTGAGGGAAGTGCAGTAAGGGAACGGGGTGTGGGTGGGTGAGAGAAGAGTAGTGAGGTTAAGCAAAAGAGTGATGAGAAAGTAAATTTTGTATGTCAAACTTACCTTATAAGTAATGAAAACTTAATTACATATTTTTACTAAATTTAATATCTGTGGAAGAGAAACAAAAAGTAAGTTATAATATTTACAATATATATTCACAGTACAAGAGACAAGGCAGGAGATTAAAAGTCATAAAAGGGTAGTAAGAGATAAAGTAGGAGTGAAGGACACAGAAAGGAAAACAAAGGAATGGTGAAGGTCAGACAGAGTGATAAAGAAATAGAGGGAGAGCAAATTACTAAGAGGATAATCAGATGGATACATTCAGTGACAGAGAGGAAGAGAAAGAGAGAGAAATGAAGTGAAGGTGAGTAAGATACTATAGGAATGTGAGTTAGGAAAACTAAAGGAAGAAAGGGGAATAAAGAAAGGGAAGTGAGTGACAGGGATGCAGGAGTGAGTGTGGGTGGATTCATGACAATGAGGGATGGAAGGTGAGTGAGGGTGAATATAGGGGCATAAGACAGTGAGGGGACAATGGGAGTGAGGGTAACAGAGAGGGAGTAAGGGAAGGGGAGTGAGAATATGAGAGAACAGAGGGAGTGAGAGAAGGAGTGAGTAAAGGGGAATAAGGTGAGTGAGGGAAGGGGAATGACTGAGAGAGCAAAGGAAGGAAAGAAGGGAAAGGGGAGTGAAGCAGAGGAACTGGGAAAAGGTGAGTGTGTGAGGAGAGAAAGGGGAAGGGGAGTTAAGGATGATGAATGAGGAAAAGTGAGGTAACCGGAGTAAGGGAACAAGGGTGAGGGAGGGTGAGAGAAGGGCAGTGAGGTTGAGGAAGGAGGGATGATAGAGGGTGGATAAAGGTGAGTGAGTGTAAGACAAGCGGACTGAGGGAGTGAGGACATAGAGGTAGTGAAGGAAAGCGTGACAGAAAGGGACTGAGTGAGAGAGAAAAGAAAGGTAAGTGAGGGAGTATGGGTAAGTCATAGGGAGTGAGCGAGACAGAAGAGGAGTGAGAGAGTGAAGGGACGGAGAAAGTAAGGTTAAGAGAGAGGGAGTGAGGGAAGGGGAGTGAGGAAGTGAGAGGACAAAGGGAGTGACATAAGGAGTGAGAGAATTGGAGTAAGGTGAGTAAAGGAAGAAGAATGAGTGAGGGAGCGAAGGAAGGAAAGAGAGGGGAAGGGAAGTGAAGAAGGGAGACTGAAAGAAGTTGAGTGTGGGAGGGGAGTTAGGGAAAGGGGAGTAAACATGGGCAATGAGAATAACTGAGGGAAGTGGAGTAAGGGAACGGGGGTGAGAGAGGGTGAGAGAAGGGCAGTGAGGTTGAGGAAAGAGGAGTGATAGAGGGTGGATAAAGGCAAGTGATTGTAAGACAAGGGGACTGAGGGAGTGAGGACTTAGAGCGAGTGAAGGAAAGAGTGAGAGAAAAGGACTGAGTAAGGGAGCAAAGAAAGGTAAGTGAGGGAGTGTGGGTGAGTTATAGGGAGTGAGCGTGACAGAAGAGGAGTGAGAGAGTGAGAGGACGGAGAGAGCGAGGCTTAGAGTGAGAGAGTGAGGGAAGAGGAGTGAGGATGTGAGAGGACGGAAGGAGTGAAAGAAGGAGTGAGTGAAGTGGAGTAAGGTGAGTAAGGGAAGGGGAATTAGTGAAGGAGCAAAGAAAGGAAAGAAGGGGAAGGGGAGTGAAGTAGAGTGACTGACAGCTGGAAAGTGGTGGATGGGGAGAGGGAAAGGTTAATGAAGGAATGGGGAATGAGGATAAGTGACGGAAGTGGAATAAGGGAAGGGAGGTGAGGGAGAGTGAGAGAAGGGCAGTGAGGGTGAGTTAAAAGGAGTGATAGAGGGTGGAAAAAGGTGAGTGAGTGTGAGACAAGGGGAGAATAATATAGATTTCATAATACAAAATACAAAATAATTTGTACAACATGTTATATGGTTTATTTTTGCTGTTCTCAGAATATATTGAATTTCACTTAAAACAGTGACTTCAATACTACTCAACATATGACAGCGGGCAAAAAAAACCACAATCAAAAAGATTGTGCTTAACTCCTTCCATGCTTGTGACGAACCGCTCCATCACGAGCATCGGTTGAGCTGTGCTCATGACGGAACGGTTCTGTCATGGCCCGCTCGGCGCGCCTGCGCGGCGCGAATTCCGCGCCTGCGCTGGACGTTCCATTGAGTGGGCGGGGCCATGACGGAACCGCTCCATCATGAGCACAGCTCAACTGAGGCTCGTGACGGAGCGGTTCCGTCACGAGCATGTGAGCGCCGCTCGGCCCCCCCTCCCCCCTAGCGCTGCGGTGGAATTGCCGCCGCAGCGAAGGGGTTAAAAAACCCATACAACGTTTCAATAAATAATGTAAAATTTTGAAAAAACATATCTTAACTCACTTTTGATCCACATACTTTTCCATGAGGCCAAATAGTATATGGAAAGTCCTTTTCTTTGGAAATTACTCAATAGTATTCTTAATCTTCCATTTACCCGAGTTTCTGAAAGAAAAGCTCCAACATCTTTTACATTATGAAACAATAGTTATATTTACACCTCTAGCTTACTTATGATTAACATTTCCTATAATACTCACATCACTCACTATGTGATACACTTACACTACCTCTATGACAACTACAAGTTTTTTATTATCTTGATCACTCTCACTCGCAAAGTAATTTTGAACAGCAAACTAAGTTTTATTAACTGCTCCAATCTTCATAGGCCAATTACCTTTCCTAAAATTTCGGTTGTAAGAATACTAGGTAAGAATTTTGTAAGTCAGAAGGCAAACGTTGTTTGAAAGTCAATTGAGTATCATTACAATTATTCCAGCCTTTTTGACATTTTAAATAAGCTGTGTAATGTCCTGATGTTGTCGAAGGATCATCATGGTAAATAATTGCTGCAGTTGCAAAGGTTCTTCCTGAAATTGATAATTGAGAAGCCACAAATTTTTTAATTAAAGTTGTCAATTTAGTTCCATCAGGTCTACATCGTTGGAACATTAAAATTACATACTGTCCATATCTTTGTATAAATAATGTTGATAGCATTGCAGATTTACATTGAGTACAGACCATGTTTTGATTTGCTTCTCTAACTAGATTATTAAAAGACACTGATTTGCAGTCTGGTAAAGTCAAATATATAAATTTTCGCAGTTATGCTGCCATTTATAAGAAAGGCCAAAAATATTTTCTACATCTACACCTTCATCTTGCAATACAACAAGCATATACATTAGAAATTCCTGACAATCTTGCTAAATATTCTGTGAAAATTGATATAGACCAGAACATATGTCTAAAACATTTCGAATTTCAGAAACACTTTGTATTTTTGTTCTATCACTGCTACATTTCTCAAACACAGAATTCAAAAAACAAAATCTTTGATCCCGATTTTCAATAATCTGTTCTTGTACAGTTTGGAGAAAAAAAGAACATTAACCGCTACATTAGCATAGCAGTTGACACCAGAACAGTTTTCAAACTAAAATCCAACAACATCTTTAACTGAATCCTTTTCCTTTCTGCTTACAATTACTGGTTCATCTACTTTTTTTCTTTTTCTACAACTTCACTACAATTTTTCTCATTTCTTTGTTTTCAGGAATTTTCTTAAAAATATTCTCTGAGAGAATGTTTTCGTTTGGAAACAAATTTGAAATTAATCGTGCATCTAAAGCTTCTTTGCCATGCTCACTTACTTTTCCAATTCTTACATCTTGTAGAATATTTTTATAATCTTTATCCTTTGCCTGTCGCATATTTTGAAGCAGTTCTGCATATTTGAAATTTAACCATAGGTTAACATTTCCAATGCTTCCTAGGCACTTCCTTGTATCTTCATGTGTAAGCATTTTAAACACTGGTTGTCCTTTCACTGGAGTTAGCTGCAGTAGATCTCCAAAAACAATGATGTGTTTGCCTCCAAATAACACATCATACTCTGTTTTAAGAATTTCTTGCATTCTTAAATGCACAAAAGCAAGCATTACATTTGATACCATGCTTACCTCATCAATGATAAGAAGTTTCATTTTCTTCAGAACTCTGGAAACTTCACAACAAGGTTCTCCAGATAGCTTGTAGTATTGTAATTTATTATCATGCTCTACTGGTAGCATCAATAAACGATGTAAAGTAATTCCTTTATTGTTATGTGCTGCCAACCCAGTTGGAGCAGTAACAACACAAGACAGCGATGACTCCGTTCTTTTCTGCAGATAAGTTGCAATTGCTTTAATCAGAAAACTTTTTCCAGTTCCTGCTTCTCCACTCACGTACAGTCGGACAGGCATAAATGACGTACATGAGCACTCTTTTTTCTCATGACATAAACCATGCTCAATCTGTTCTGTGACTTAGTCATATATTTGTTTCTGCTCAACGTTCAGTTCTTTTTCCAAATCTTCTAAGTTAACTTCATCCTCTTGAGCTTGTTCCATGGCTCTTTCCACTTCATCCATGGCAGTGGCAGCTTCATTTTGGATAATTCGTCCTCCTAGTGTATCCTGACTCAATGAGGCAGAACTCTGACTGTCTTGAGAACTGTCTCTAGCAATCTCTGCTGAAATTGTTGCTTCTTGCTGTATTTCCTCATTCAACATTTGCAGATAATTTGAAAAAACAGGACATTCTATGGAATGCTTGGTTGCATTGAACGAATCTTCATAACTAATAAAATCTCCAAGTAGTTCCTTTTCGGTACGCCATGGCTTAAAGAGTTGCAAAAGAGCTAAATAGTAAAATTACCTTTTGTCTGGTGATTCACAACTCAATTTTCGATGATTAATCAAATGTCCTTTTCTTTGTTTCACCAGACATCCTTCACATCCAATTACAGCATATACACCTTTATTGATATCTTCTGTGATGTTCCTCTTAAAAGTATAGGTTTGCAGAACTTCATAGAGACAAACGTTCTCAAGATGACTACTTCTATTTGAATATTATGTATCCAACATGTTTGTCTTCAAAATATCTGTACTGTTTGGTTCTTTCTCCGCCAAATACTCTATTTCTTGTACAGATTTCAAAACTCGGTTTCGTGTTGCAGCAAGACCTAGACTCACCCAAATGATTGTTCTAGATTTGGCATACAGACTTGCTGATGATAACTGTTGGACCCGGGCCCTTATGGCTGGTTCACCCCTGAACTTTTTGCTTTTGATGGCGACCTGGTGTTCATGATTTCTGGCTTGGCGCACTTTTTCCCTGGGTCCCAGAGTGAAAGTGCGTGCGTGTAGTATGGCTGGCCTGCCCTCCCATAGGAATGCATGGGGAATGTGTGTGTCCCTGGTAGTTCCTGATGCGTGGGGAGTGCAGGCTCGAATTTAGTATGTATAAACTCGTGAGAGTGAATGCTGCAAGATGGTGTATGCGGCATGTGTGTGTCTAGTTGGGAAGTGCTACTTCTGGACATTGAGATATGTGTGCAGTGAGGGTGCTGGAGCGTGATTGGCTGGAGCTGGCTGGCATGCCAGGCTCCAGGAAGTCTGGATGGGTCTGCCCGGTGGTGAGTGGGAGTTTAGCATGAGTGATGTGTGGGAGGAGTGTACCTGTGTCCTGGATGGGCTGGGTTTTCCCCACACAATGCTGGCTCCGCCCCCCTGTGGTGTGTCTAACGACCCTAGCCTCCCCAGTGAATGAAATGGGTGGTTGGGCCATCAAGAGTGCTCCAGAACCAGTTGCGACTGGTTTCTCCCCCACCCTGCACCTACAGACAAAGGATTTCAGTGTATAAAAATGGGGCTGTGTCCCCACTGAAATTGTTCTCTTCTAGGATCTTGAGGGGGCTGCTGCTGCTGCTGCTGGGGCCAGGAGGAACCGCCACTTGGACTGCCTCCTTGCCTGGAGGGCCAGTGAGCTGGCCCCTGGCCCAGCCTTGCCCCCCTGCCTACCTAAAGACTTTGCTGGAACTCTGTCCTGCTGAGGGAACCTGGGAGCGCTGTGCTTGTGCTCCCAGCGCCTGGGAGCACGTTGGACTTTCCCTGGAGCGCCTGGAAGCGCTTTGTTGGCCTTTGGCGCTTGAGAGCGCTTTATTGTTAGTCCTAGCGCTGAGGAGCGCTGTTGTGCACAGCCGGTGCCCACCCGGCATTTGGCCGCCTGATCTGCCGATTCGCGGCGCGTAGCGAGTGCCACCTCGCTTTATTTTTAATTTGCCGAGCCGGTGCCACCCGGCATTGCCCCGTGTCTGGATTTTGTAAATACCTCGAGGGAGCCCACTCCTCGGGTACTGGGAGCCCGCCTGCCTACCTGGAACGGGCTGCCGCGCTGCCCGCGACGACCCGGAAGTCTCTGGCCGACCGGCCAATCGCAGCGCGGCCCCTGAGAGGCCGACCGGAAGTCCCGCCTGCGCAACCAGGCAAGCGAGGAGAGAGGCGCCGCCAGCGAGGCTCCGAGGAAGAGGAGCCCCGCGCTGCAGAGGAGGAGAGCCGGCAGTGTTCCTGCCCCCGCAGCACCAGCGAAGTACCGGTGAGTGCGGGGACAGGGTCCTTTGTTCTTCGAGCGGCCCCGATTGGCAGAGGGCCGCTCCAACGCTGCTGCATTTCTGTGTGGAGCCCCGAGGCTCCTGGGGGTATCTCTTCGAGCCCGAAAGGCTCGTGGGCATTATCTGACCCTGAGTCCCCCGTGAGGGACTCCAACGAGCGCAGGCTTCCCGAGTCCACTAGGGACTCCAACGAGAGGGGCCATTCTTTGTTCTTTGAGCCCTGAGAGGCTCTTGAACCCGCAGTTGTTGCTGAGCCCAGCGAGGCTCATGGCCCACATCGAGTGAGAGCCCTGAGAGAGGCTCTGGGGGCATTTTCATTGATTTAGAGCGCTGGAGCTCTATTTGCCTATTTGCTTTGTGAGCCCCTGAGAGGCCCCTTGCCCAGTCAGTTGTCCTGAGCCCACGAGGCTCCAACGTTGGCATCCGTGTTACCTACAACTGTCCAGCACTTTGTGGACAGTTGCTACGTTTAGGCTGGGTGTACTTTTGGCTTATTACAGCCTGCCCTGACTTTGGGACACAGGGACTGCCACAGGTTGTGGCTCATGTGAAGTTTTGCGCAATTGCTTGTGCTCGCACCTCTGAATGTGTTCTGAAACATCATGTGTCTTTCCTTGCATACACCGCTGAATGTAGGTTCTGCATCATGTGTTTTCTTGTGCTCGCACCTCTGAATGTGTTTGGATACATCATGTGTTTTCTTTCCCTACACCGCTGAATGTTAATGCATCATGTGTAATGTCCCTATGCTTATACCCCTAGATGTTGGTGATTCCTAGGTGGTTGCTTTTCTCCTAGTACAGGTGTTGCTAGTTGAGGTCTTTTGTTCCCTGCGCAATAGTTTCCTAGGTGGTTAGGGTTGCGTAGGAGGTTCTTATGCTTTACCAGTAATTACTGGTAGTGTACTAATTTGTGCTACATGTTCAATTTGGTTCTAAAAGTATTCTATGTGCTAATTACTATTCCTAAAAAGTGATGATTCCTGACAGTGGTCCAGGTGGCCCTGTCTTGTAAATATCCCCCCCTGTAAATTCTGCCCGTGCCTGTTGGCACAGTGTAACCAAATGTATGTTTTATCTAATGTGTTTTTGATATAATACAAAGGCTATTTTTATATAACCTTGTGTGGAGTTTCCTTTGTGGTGGGCCTTGGGTGTTGTTGCTGGGTGCGCGCGCAAACACTTAACCTACATAGCCTCCAAGTTTAGCCTTGCTGCTCGCGCCACGTTACCTAGAGGGCGAGAAGGGGTTATCTTGGTGTGTGACTCCCTTGCCCTGACTTTAGAAATGGTGATCCCTGACTGACCTCGACGCGAGTCTTGGCCGGCCAGGGTCCCGTTTCTAACATTGGTGGCAGGCGGTGTGGATCCGGATTTGTGTTTGCGTTGTACTGCAGTGGCAACAGGCCACACTACAAAGCTCTGCATTTTAGATAATTACATGTTGGGGATTATTGTCCTTTGAAGTTCTAGTATTTCTTTTTCCAAAGAGTGTCCAGTACATTTGTCCCCTGCCCTGCTCCCAGAGTTTGGTACCTGTGTCACGTGTGGTCAGGTTGAGAAATCAGGGGTGGTAAAAACTGCCTTACCGGTCCGAGGGGGGGTGTGCGTGGATGAATGGTGTGTTGCCTGGACAGATTAGTGTGAGTCCTCTTTAGTAGGGAGCTTGCTGAAATACTTTGAACCGTGTGCTCTTGCTTCAGCTCTGACAGTTAAGTCCCTTGTGTTGCACGTGTCTGTGAGCATCCTGTCAAGATGGAATCTCCTTTTGACCTCTGTGGTCTGTTTAAGTACAGTATGCATGAGTTGGTACGGTTATGTAAGGAGAGAGACATCCCAGTGAGTGAGTCAGACACCCAGTCCAAGCTTAGGGATAACATGATCCTGTGGCAGAAGAGTGACTGGGAGCGTGAGCACAGTGAGAGGGAGAGGGCCTGGACCGCACACCATGAGGGTGGTGGGTCTGAGGAGAGCCCGGAAGAGTCTGATGTGGAGAGTGAGTTTGACAGTGAATGGGCGCCAGCAGAGAGCAAGTACCCCCTAGATAGGGAGTCCCTTGCTGGGTCCAGTGTCAGATGTAGCACCCCATCCCTTTCCCTGTCCCCAGAGGAGTGGGTGGATAGGAGAGAAGAGAGGGAGCACCAGTTGGCCATGGAGAAACTCAGGTTAGAGCATGCCAGAGAGATGGCGCAGCTGGGTGTGAATGAGCGGACTGCAGAGGCTGAGAGGGCCTTGGCCAGGGAGAAGATAGCCCTAGAGGGTAGGTTATCCCCTGACCGCAGTCATAGTTTTCTGGATTCCCCAGGGAGGGTTGGATCCAGTGGTGGCAGCAAGAGAGAGTTTGGTGCGGGAAGTGCCATGCCCCGTTTCCAAAGAGTGGTACCTTGTTCCCGAGAGGACACATACAGGTTGAAGTTCAGGAGCAGTAGGAGACTGCCTCACCAGGATTGGGCGGATTATGTGGATGATTGTCATGATGCACTGCTTGATTGGTTAGAGGTTCATGGGGAACCTGATTTTGATGGACTACTCAACCTTGTTATCAGAGAGCAGTTGCTCAATTGTTTTGTGCCAGAGTTGCGCAAACACCTGTCAAGAGGTGACTACGTGTGTCCTTGGGACATTGCAAAGGAAGCAGACCGCTGGGAAGGTGCCAGTGGTTCTGACACATCATGGGTGAGTGAACCCGAGAGTAGTGGGTTAGGTATCTTCCAGACCAGTGTGGTGGAAGAGGCTCAGAGTAGCCCAGCTAGGTCCCAGTGTAGCGAGAGGGGTGAAGGGGCTCACGTCTTGTCTCCGTAGAGTAAGAGTAAGTGGGGGACTGTGTGTTCCCAGGTGCCCGAAACCCAGTCTCAGAACCTGGATGGTTTCTTGAGGGAACACCAGGTTAGGGATCTAGGCTGTCCTGGTAGACCCCTTGAGGGTGATCCCCTAGTGTCTAGAGAACCTGGAGTATCTTTAAATAGTGTTCCAGTGGTTCTAGTGACCGGCAGTGCCACTCCAGTTGGGGGGGCACGGAAGTCCGAAGTGAGGAGTGATTGGGGGAGTTCCCCAGTGGGAGAACCAGTGGGTCAGGGACTACCCAGTTGGGCGAAGTTCCCGTTTAGTGACCATGGTGACACCACTTCTGTTCTGGGGGATCTGCCCGCACTGTCAGGTGGACAGGGGTCGGGAGATCTGCGCCAGACAGACCGTCACACAGCACATGAGTCATGTGTTAGCCTCAGGGGGATGGTGAGTGAGTCCCCAGAAGTCCTGTAGTGCCAGGCAATTATCCCACCTAGGGGTTTAGACCGAAGGTTGGGAGGCCAGGTTCAGGATCGGCCTGACCTGAAGGGTGGGACTTCTGTAACCAGAGTCCTAGCCAGTGCTTCTTCCAGGGGTACCTCTCCAGTTGGGAGGGTGCAGAACTCTGGAAGGGGGTGCAGAGGATGGGAGAGCCCGCCTCTGACCCCGGCGCAACCTGAGGGGTTAAACCCTGGGTTGGAATGGCGTTCTAGGTGTACCCCTCGCAGGAGGTGAAGGAACCCTAGACGAAGAGGTAGGGGGAGGAGAGCCTTCCCTGAGACTCCTGGTCCGCCTGAGGTTGTAGACCAAAGGCTGGTGAACCAGTGGCAGTCTAGTCCTGTCTTGCAGACAGGGAGAGTGGAGAATGGACACTATGTGCCAGGGGTTACTACCCCCCGCTCTGTGAGTAGGCAAGAACTAGTGGCACCTGGGTGGCCTAGGGCCTGGTCCTGGCCGCGGACAGCTAGGGAGTACCAGTGGGTTAGCCCGGTTGTTCCAGATGGTGGTTTTAGAAGGAATCCCAGGGGTTCACAGTGGCGTGGAACAGGACGGTGTCCCGGCAGTGGCGGGCCTGTGTCCGTGTTCTTTCGCCCAAAGCAGGGAAGCCCATCACGGTGGTGATCGGTCTACCCTGCGTTTTGGCTGGAAGGGGGTTGTGTTGGACCCGGGCCCTTATGGCTGGTTCACCCCTGAACTTTTTGCTTTTGATGGCGACCTGATGTTCATGATTTCTGGCTTGGCGCACTTTTTCCCTGGGTCCCAGAGTGAAAGTGCGTGCGTGTAGTATGGCTGGCCTGCCCTCCCATAGGAATGCATGGGGAATGTGTGTGTCCCTGGTAGTTCCTGATGCTTGGGGAGTGCAGGCTCGAATTTAGTATGTATAAACTCGTGAGAGTGAATGCTGCAAGATGGTGTATGCGGCATGTGTGTGTCTAGTTGGGAAGTGCTACTTCTGGACATTGAGATATGTGTGCAGTGAGGGTGCTGGAGCGTGATTGGCTGGAGCTGGCTGGCATGCCAGGCTCCAGGAAGTCTGGATGGGTCTGCCCGGTGGTGAGTGGGAGTTTAGCATGAGTGATGTGTGGGAGGAGTGTACCTGTGTCCTGGATGGGCTGGGTTTTCCCCACACAATGCTGGCTCCGCCCCCCTGTGGTGTGTCTAACGACCCTAGCCTCCCCAGTGAATGAAATGGGTGGTTGGGCCATCAAGAGTGCTCCAGAACCAGTTGCGACTGGTTTCTCCCCTACCCTGCACCTACAGACAAAGGATTTCAGTGTATAAAAATGGGGCTGTGTCCCCACTGAAATTGTTCTCTTCTAGGATCTTGAGGGGGCTGCTGCTGCTGCTGCTGGGGCCAGGAGGAACCGCCACTTGGACTGCCTCCTTGCCTGGAGGGCCAGTGAGCTGGCCCACAGCCCAGCCTTGCCCCCCTGCCTACCTAAAGACTTTGCTGGAACTCTTTTCTGCTGAGGGAACCTGGGAGCGCTGTGCTTGTGCTCCCAGCGCCTGGGAGCACGTTGGACTTTCCCTGGAGCTCCTGGAAGCGCTTTGTTGGCCTTTGGCGCTTGAGAGCGCTTTATTGTTAGTCCTAGCGCTGAGGAGCGCTGTTGTGCACAGCCGGTGCCCACCCGGAATTTGGCCGCCTTATCTGCCGATTCGCGGCGCGTAGCGAGTGCCACCTCGCTTTATTTTTAATTTGCCGAGCCGGTGCCACCCGGCATTGCCCCGTGTCTGGATTTTGTAAATACCTCGAGGGAGCCCACTCCTCGGGTACTGGGAGCCCGCCTGCCTACCTGGAACGGGCCGCCGCGCTGCCCGCGACGACCCGGAAGTCTCTGGCCGACCGGCCAATCGCAGCGCGGCCCCTGAGATGCCGACCGGAAGTCCCGCCTGCGCAACCAGGCAAGCGAGGAGAGAGGCGCCGCCAGCGAGGCTCCGAGGAAGAGGAGCCCCACGCTGCAGAGGAGAAGAGCCGGCAGTGTTCCTGCCCCCGCAGCACCAGCGAAGTACCGGTGAGTGCGGGGACAGGGTCCTTTGTTCTTCGAGCGGCCCCGATTGGCAGAGGGCCGCTCCAACGCTGCTGCATTTCTGTGTGGAGCCCCGAGGCTCCTGGGGGTATCTCTTCGAGCCCGAAAGGCTCGTGGGCATTATCTGACCCTGAGTCCCCCGTGAGGGACTCCAACGAGCGCAGGCTTCCCGAGTCCACGAGGGACTCCAACGAGAGGGGCCATTCTTTGTTCTTTGAGCCCTGAGAGGCTCTTGAACCCGCAGTTGTTGCTGAGCCCAGCGAGGCTCATGGCCCACATCGAGTGAGAGCCCTGAGAGAGGCTCTGGGGGCATTTTCATTGATTTAGAGCGCTGGAGCTCTATTTGCCTATTTGCTTTGTGAGCCCCTGAGAGGCCCCTTGCCCAGTCAGTTGTCCTGAGCCCACGAGGCTCCAACGTTGGCATCCGTGTTACCTACAACTGTCCAGCACTTTGTGGACAGTTGCTACGTTTAGGCTGGGTGTACTTTTGGCTTATTACAGCCTGCCCTGACTTTGGGACACAGGGACTGCCACAGGTTGTGGCTCATGTGAAGTTTTGCGCAATTGCTTGTGCTCGCACCTCTGAATGTGTTCTGAAACATCATGTGTCTTTCCTTGCATACTCCGCTGAATGTAGGTTCTGCATCATGTGTTTTCTTGTGCTCGCACCTCTGAATGTGTTTGGATACATCATGTGTTTTCTTTCCCTACACCGCTGAATGTTAATGCATCATGTGTAATGTCCCTATGCTTATACCCCTAGATGTTGGTGATTCCTAGGTGGTTGCTTTTCTCCTAGTACAGGTGTTGCTAGTTGAGGTCTTTTGTTCCCTGCGCAATAGTTTCCTAGGTGGTTAGGGTTGCGTAGGAGGTTCTTATGCTTTACCAGTAATTACTGGTAGTGTACTAATTTGTGCTACATGTTCAATTTGGTTCTAAAAGTATTCTATGTGCTAATTACTATTCCTAAAAAGTGATGATTCCTGACAGTGGTCCAGGTGGCCCTGTCTTGTAAATATCCCCCCCTGTAAATTCTGCCCGTGCCTGTTGGCACAGTGTAACCAAATGTATGTTTTATCTAATGTGTTTTTGATATAATACAAAGGCTATTTTTATATAACCTTGTGTGGAGTTTCCTTTGTGGTGGGCCTTGGGTGTTGTTGCTGGGTGCGCGCGCAAACACTTAACCTACATAGCCTCCAAGTTTAGCCTTGCTGCTCGCGCCACGTTACCTAGAGGGCGAGTAGGGGTTATCTTGGTGTGTGACTCCCTTGCCCTGACTTTAGAAATGGTGATCCCTGACTGACCTCGACGCGAGTCTTGGCCGGCCAGGGTCCCGTTTCTAACAATAACCGATCAGAACATTCATATGCTCCAATTTCTTGATGCGACAACATCTTCAGACTGTAACTGTGTAATTTCTTACTTGGACTTTTTTCATGTGAAATTTCCTCCCACATTTCCTTCAGTTCCGTCTTTTCTGATTTTGTGATGTAAGACATCACATATCGAGCCACAGCAATAGAGTTGTCAGCAACATATTGAATATCCATGTTAGCATTCCACATGGACAAAATGACTGGGTTGTAGTCATTTATGTATTTGGACTCTTCATTTCTTCTTAGGTTGTATGTATTTTTCGGTGATTTTCTTGTCACAGTATGTCGCAGAGAAGAGATAAAATTGTTCACTCTTCCTTTCATTGTTACTGGACGTGGAAATGCAAAACGACATTTTGTGTAGAACTTGTCCTTGGATTTTTATTTCCGACTACAGTATTTTCCACAACTATGGGTTTGAAAGCGTAAATCTTGATGTCTTAAATTGTTTTCTTCTGTACTTTTCGGAACAGCACATGTAGAATACTGTTCAATGAAACTCATCACTTTATCATCTGAATCTGTTCCAAATTTGGGTGCATCTTTAATCCATAGCAGCATATGTATGTGAGGAGCACCTCTTGCTTGATACTCCTTTCTCCAAAAGAAATCCAAAACTTCTCTTTTTTTGTTTATATTAAAAGACATCATAGCTTCAAACCTATGATTGAAATACCTGCATAAATTAACTGGATCCAAAGAGCACAGTTCTCCAGGTGTGTTTTATTCAATATTTTCAATGTTTTTATTTGCCTCTCGTAGAAATTGAAGTAAGTCTTCCCAAGCATACTCAGCGCAGCTAAGAGTGAGGAACCATGTAGGAGTTCCTAAGTTTCTTAGCATACATTTCAATTCCCCATGACGACGGTGCCAATACTCGTTAATACCACGCTGACATGCCATGAGATTAATTAGTTGAGATTCCAAAACACTGTCTTGCAATTTGACTTTACACTTTATCCATAAAGTCCCTTGCCGAAACATTTTGTGGATGTACTCCACTTTTCAGTATATGGTTCACTGCATAAGAAAGTCCAGACAAGTCACTCTCAAACAGTAGATGGAACAAATATGGAATACATTGACAAAACCTAGGATCTTCTGCATATAATCTTAAAGTCAGTTATTCAGATGCAGGAATTTGAACAGGTCGGTCGTCATATCGTCCACCTTGACCTGTTGGAAATAACTGTGGAAAACAACGAGCTTCCAAACTTTCTTCCCATACACTAATGGGACTGCTTCTTTCATTTGAAACAAGTCAATAGCATTTCCCATTACTTCTTTGGAATGCAGTGGATGAACACTATAATGTTCATACATTTCTTCATTTCTAGAGATATCAACTTTTTCAATTTGCCCAGCTGGGAAATCACTGTCCTCTTCTACAGTTTTTTCCTCTTCTCCAACATATACATTTTTGTAGTAGTGATTATTTTTTACCAAATACAACGTTGCCTTTTTGACTTTCCTAACATCCACTAATTCTTGCCAGATTTTTTACTCTTTGTTGGAACACCATTAACTAGAATAACCAGAGGTTCCTCTTCTACTTTTTCTACACCAAATGTATCAATATTTTTCTTAAAATCTAGAGGCAAATAAACAACTCTTCCCTTTAATCCTCTCTGTAAATCTGAAGGAGGCAATTTCCCTGTCTTAGGCTCCATGCAAACAATAGCCTGAAAAGGATGCACACATTGAATCAGAATAGACTCATAGGTATTTAAATCCATCAGTTCAGAAGGAATGTCTACCAACTCCAGATTATTATGAACAGCTCTAGCAGGCATTCTGTTTCCATTTAATTTATTATAACAATATTTACAAATACGTTGATCAGAACCAAAATCAAAACAATTTTCTACCAACAAATAAGTTGCAAAATCCTTCCACTCATCATTATTTTCCATTTAGGTTTTTACATATAAATCAACTAATCTAGTCTGATTCTTATAATGAGTTCGCCGACAACACACACAAGTAAAATTAGGCCTTTCACTTGAATTGACCTTACACTTTGTAATTTCATGTTCAAATTTTTCTGTACTTGAAATCTTTACATTCTCTTCCACATTACCTTCTATTACTGTATCAGTTTCTGCACTGTCCTCTTTTTCACCAAAGTAACAAAACTCAATTTCTTCACAAATGTTCTTCACATCTAATTCAGTTCCATGCAAAAAAGCACTGTTTAACTGTTTTAGCTTAAGTGCTGGACTTGTTGCAAAATATAACCTTCTCACTAATTTCCTCACTTTATTATGATGCACTGCTAACATCCTAAAATGGTGAAAAACACTCTGACATACTATTCTTGAAAGACAAGCCAGTGAATGCCCATGCAAACCTGTTTTTTCTTTCACTCTACAAGGATCTAGCTCTTGCAAAATCTTCATCTTTTGTTTTAGACTTTTCTTAGTATATGTCCGTAAGAAACTGAGAAACAAATCAATTGAATCCTGTCGCACACTACAAATACTACTACGCTACTACGATTCCCAGTATACACTGGAGCCTTAGGACATCTCCCTAAAACTTCATCAGCTAACACCTCTTCTGTATTTCTAGGCACAATTTTTTCTTTTTCAACCGGACAACCGTCCTTCACCTCATATGCTCGACCACTGGTGTCAACTGCATGCACCAAATCATTATCCTGAAAGTAACTTTCTTCATTAAAAAATGGCTCACAACTTAAACTATGCTTCCATTCTCTAGAAAAAACATCACAAAAATTAGTCCGATTAATTACTCTTTTCCACTTACATTTTGATTTGAAAACACTGATTACCTTATCTAGTGTACACATTCTATTGATTACTAAACCATATAATTTACTTTTCACTTTAAATGCCTGATCCACAATCTTCACTATGCTTTTTTTTTCTTGTAAAAAGCACTCTACTTTTGATACATCTTTACATTTTTTAATACATTTCAAATAATTCTGTTATAAAACATTCATCTACGAATGTCAATAAATTGATTTCTCCGTCTATTGCTACAGAGAATATCATCTCCTTCTACAGCTCTAACATTTTTTGGGGCGCTCTGCTTTTTATTTGTATTTAGAGATGTTTGTTTTTTCTTTGAAAGAACATCTTTTTTTTTTTTACATTTCAATAACTTCCTTAAAAAGTTGTTTGTTTGCTTACCAGGAGCATTCTTTTTTTTCACTGAAGATTGTGTTTTAGATGAATCTTCTATTTCTCTTTTCTTGGTCCATAAATCATGTTTATATATTTTTTGTCGTCTTTCCTTCGTCTGCATATTCTTTTATCTTTCTATAGATGATTACAATCTGTGGTAAAGAAAGATTAACATATTATACACCACTATAAACATACTACATAGCAATTACAATAAGTAAATGAAATAAACACTAGTTTACAACATGAGTAAGTTTGTACCACAACAACTGTGTCACAGCAACAGTGCAGTACAGTTTCATAATTATTCTCTCTCTCTGCCTGCACTATGTCACTCTGTGCCTGTGTCTTATGTCACTCTGTGCCTGTGTCTCATCTCACTCTGTGCCTGTGTCTCATCTCACTCTATGCCTGTGTCTCATCTCAGTCTGTATCTGCCCCATCTCTCTCTTTGTGTGTGTCATTTCTCTCTTTGTGTGTGTCATTTCTCTCTTTGTGTGTCTCATCTCACTCTATGCCTGTGTCTGATCTCACTCTGAGCCTGTGTCTCATCTAACTCTGTGCCTGTGTATCATCTCACTCTGTGCCTACCCCATCTCTCTATTTGTGTGTGTCATTTTTCTGTTTGCATGTATCTCATCTCACTCTAGTAAATGTTTTATGGTAAAATGTATGGCTTTATTTTGTTTGACAAGGATCACACTGAGTGTCTGTGTGAAATAAGGAATTATATTTTCACATTTTTCAATAATGTCACCTGTGTCTGCTGACAGTTTGCCTCTCTTAGCTTAACGGGTACTCTGTTCTTGTGTCTCACCTCACTCTGTGCCTGTGTGTCATTTCACTCTGTGCCTGCCCTATCTCTCTCTGTTTGTGTGCGTCATTTATCTGTTTGCGTATGTCTCATCTCACTCTAGTAAATGTTTTCTGGTAAAAAGTATGGCTTTAACATTTTTGTCAAGGATCACACTGAGTGTCTGTGTGAAATAAGGAATTATATTCTCACATTTTTCAATAATGTCACCTGTGTCTGCTGACAGTTTGCATCGCTTAGGTTAAAGGGTACTCTGTGCCTGTGTCTCATGTCACTTTGCACCTGCCCAATCTCTCTCTTTCTGTGTGTCATTTCTCTCTTTGTGTGTGTCTCATGTCACTCTGGTAAATGTTTTCGGGTAAAATGTCTGGCTTTTAAATTTTGGTCAAGGATCACACTGAGTGTTTGTGTGAAAAAAGGAATTATATTTTCACATTTGTCAATAATGTCACCTGTGTCTGCTGACAGTTTGCATCACTAAGGTTAAAGGGTACTCTGTGCCTGTGTCTCATGTCACTTTGTACCTGCCCAATCTCTCTCTTTCTGTGTGTCATTTCTCTCTTTGTGTGTGTCTCATGTAACTCTGGTAAATGTTTTCTGGTAAAATGTCTGGCTTTTACATTTTCGTCAAGGATCACACTGAGTGTCTGTGTGAAATAAGGAATTACATTTTCACATTTGTCAATAATGTCACCTGTGTCTGCTGACAGTTTGCATCACTAAGGTTAAAGGGTACTCTGTGCCTGTGTCCCATGTCACTTTGCACCTGCACAATATCTCTCTTTCTGTGTATCATTTCACTCTTTGTGTGTGTCTCATGTCACTCTGGTAAATGTTTTCTGGTAAAATGTCTCGTTTTTAAATTTTGGTCAAGGATCACACTGAGTGTCTGTGTGAAATAAGGAATTACATTTTCACATTTGTCAATAATGTCACCTGTGTCTGCTGACAGTTTGCATCGCTAAAGTTAAAGGGTACTCTGTGCCTGTGTCTCATGTCACTTTGCACCTGCCCAATCTCTCTCTTTCTGTGTGTCATTTCTCTCTTTGCGTGTGTCTCATGTCACTCTGTGCCTGTGTCTCATCTCAGTCTGTACCTGCCCCATCTCACTCTGAGCCTGTGGGTAGCGAAGGAAAGGGGTGGGGTTTTCATTAGTTGTAAAAAAAACTGTTAACAACCAATGAAAAGTGTTATTTTAAGGTCACATGACTTGACCCGCTTACGCTACGCGCTCCAGAGCGCTTCCGGGGGGGCTTACGTGGCACGTACGTAGGCGCTACCTGGGGCGCTTACACGGCGCATCTGAATGACGTTTTGCTAGATTTTCGGAAATGCGTTTAAAGTTAAAATACTGTTATTTAAAATCAAAAATACTACTTTTATAAGTATGCCACTAAATGTCTTGCATTATTATTTACTTTAAATACATACTTATATATTTTTTCGCACGGGGAAATATCGCTCTCGCGACATGTACGGGTGCGTTTACGGGTGCGCAAACCCTGAGCGCTCCGAGGTAAAATGAAAAAAAAAAACACAGGAAAAATACATTGAAAAACTAATTTTAGAAAAATATACATTATATAAAAAAAATTATAAAAAATATAATAATTAATAGTTATAAAAAACAGCTTTTTAAAAAACGTAATAAATCACTTTAAAAATCGTAGGTTACAAACTCATTATAGTAAGGAGTTAGCTTTTAAAAAACCTTTGAAATTCACTGAAAAAACCGTAGGTTTCACACTCGTTATAGTTAGGAATTAGCATAAAAAAAACCTTTGAAATTCACTGAAAAAAACATAGGTTTCACACCAGTTATAGTTAGCTGAACATTTTACTCATACAAAACCATTGAAATTCCCACGTTATATTTAGTTGGACTCACTATAACTCGTGCGCCCGCAATCCACTGCTGATGATGTCACATATTACATCATTCATGACATGGTCAGTGACATCACTGAAGATCTCAAATGACATCACTGATGACATCTCAAATGACATCACTGATGATTCATCAATGTGGTTAATGGCACGCATGTGTTCTAATATGCATAGCTTCACAGGGTTAATCGTACTCCCAATATACCGTAGCCCACAAGGACACACCAGACAATATATGACATAGGGAGTAGTACAAGTTAGGAATTTGTTGATTTTTTTTAGGGAATTTAAGACCTGGTATGTTATATGTTAAGGTCCTTTTACTTATTTTACACGCCTTGCATCGGCCACAAGGATAGAAACCATTTACTGGCATGTGACTAGGGGTACTTATTTTTGTCATATGATGGCTATAGACCAAATGGTCTTTCAAAGCTCTGGCTTTGCGAAATGTCACCATAGGATTAGATGGTAGGTCATCTTTAATGACATTATCAGTAAGTAGGATATTCCAGTTTTTGCATAGTATTTTTTTCACTTGTCCTGCATTCTCTGAGAATGTTGTGATCATCCTAAAAGTCCCCTTGTCTGTCTTTTCTTTTTGCTTTGGTTTAAGTAGCTCAGATCTAGGTCGATTATTTACTCTTTCTAAGGGCCTGTGTTAATACTTCTTCATTGTATCCCCATATTCTGAAGCGCGCCATACACTGTTTAGCGGATTTTTATATATATATATATATATATATATATATATATATATATATATATATATATATATATATATATATATATATATATACAATACCCTTTCAGGCATAGAGTGCCACATAAATTATGCACAAAAGGAGCTCTTGATAGTTCTCAAGTTTAGGTAGAGAGCACCCTTTAGCATCAGCAAAACTTTGAATTTGTTCACCTCAAATGTCTGCTTTTCTATCAACATTTTTGAGTATATGATTAGCACAGTGCCATCCATGCTGAAATAGAAACGGACAAAGTATTTTGCCATTTCTTCAGTCTTTTAAGTATAGGATTAGCAACGTGGTATCCATGACGAGCTGTAAAATGACAAAAGCCTTTTTACCACTTCAGTCACAGTATTACAGTTTTCGATTGGTAAAATACTATCCAAGTGCATGAGTTATAGTACCCTCAAGGTACGAGTTATAGTTACAAAACATAACTCTAACTATAACAGCTGAATTTCTATGATTTGTTCATGTAAAATCTGAACCTAATTATAACGTCCCTGTAACCTTTGTTTTTTAGTGAATTTTTACGATCCCCCCCCCTCTATTTCCTAGCTAGAATGACCCGGTAACATTTGTTTTTTTCAGTGAATTTCTATTTTTTTAATTTAAGTATGATGCCCATCGCATTGCACGTGGGGAGGGGGTTTGACCTCAGTTGGCCTGGTGTTGTTCTGCGTCCACCCAAGCTTGCTGCTCCTGCCTCCCCTTGCCTGCCTTGCCATCCATTGTCCAAGTACATGGCCCTGCTCCTTCCTAACAGCCCTGTGTGACAATTGTGCTACCACTGCCCTTCCCGCCTGCCCTCAACAGTTAGCTTGCTGCCCCATCCACCTCCTCACTACCCTCTGTTGTCCAAGTCCATGCACCTACCCTGCATGGTCCGATGTGCTGTTGCTGCCCCATTTAGCTTGATATCCCTGTCCACTCTTCCTGTCCTCTGTTGCCCAATTCTATGCTGCATCATTGCCCTCCTTCTTGGCGTCTGTGCTAAGCTTGCTGCCACTTCCCACCTTCACCCTGCTCTCCAATGCTGCTCCCTTCTTTTTGCACAGAACGTTTCATGGACCTGCCACTGCCCCTCCTATCTACTTTGAGTGTCCTGTTGATCTGCCACTGCCCCTGCCACCTGCCTAGCATGGTCAGATGGCTGCCACCTGTACCTGCCACCTCCACCCTGCCCGTCTGTGTTCCATGCTCCATTCTCCTCCATCTTGTCCTCCATGGTCCATTATGTTGCCACTCCCATCTGTTCTCCATGCTCTCTTGTGCTGCAACTACTCCTCCTGCCTGCCCTGCTTGGTCTGTTGTGAAGCTCTTTTCCCGGTCCTCTCTTATCTGCATCCAGCCTTTACCCCTCCCTTCTATCCTCAATATTCCTTTGTGCATGCCGCTACCCCATCCCTCTAGCCCACCATGGCCATTGTGCTGACACTAACCCTCCCGCTTGCCATGCATGGTCTTCTGTGCTGCCACAGCCCCTCCCATCTGCCATGTATGGTCAGCTTGTTATGTTATGTCATCCACCATTTGTAACGTGCACGGATACTCGGAAGTGTCCCAGCACGGATGCCAGCTTGGAGGAGAGAGGATGGCTTATGCCCTGTCTAGAGAGTTAATTAAAAAGCAAAGTTTTTATCTACTTTTTAAACAGCCTAAGGTCATGGTTGTTCCTGAGCTCAAAGGGCAGACTGTCCACGCCTTCACCACCCTGACCGAGAGGGAGCTGCCTCCCATTCTAACAAGGTGGTGAAGAGCAATAACCGCAAGGCATTGTCCCGTGGAGCAAAGATGTCTGGGAGGGGCACAAAAGTCAAAGTGTCTTCTGAGATACGTCGGCCCTGATTTGTAGAGTGCACCGGGAGCTATGGTAAAGGCCTTAAACAGAACACGCTGGTGAACTGGGAGCCAGTGCGAATCGCAGAGAGGTTGCTTAGCACTGGACCTACCCGGAATACCCAGTAGTGTTTTAGCGGCTGCATTCTGGACGGTCTGTAGCTTTTTAAGCTGGTATCCAGGAAGACCAATGTAAAGGGCATTGGCCTAGTCCAACCGCGAGAGAATGAGAGCGCGGGTCACCATTTCTTTACTAGCTTTAGGCAGTAGTCGCAAAAATGTCATTTGAAAGAGTACCTGGACCAGTATCTGGCTAATGGTTTTGTGCGCCCTTCTCAATTCCCAATTTCCTCATCTCTTTTCTTCATCTCCAAGAAATCTGGTGAACTCAGCCCTTGCATAGATTACAGAGCAATCAGTCAAGTTACAGTAAAAAATCGTTCCCCTTTGCCCTTGATATCAGAAATGTTGGATCAAGTCAAAGAGGCAACAATTTATATTAAGCTAGATCTCCGAGGTGCTTATCACTTAGTTAGAGTGGCCTCAGGTTATGAGAGGAAAACGACATTCCGAACTCGCTATGGGCTGTTTGAAAACCAGGATTGTGCAATGCCCCTACGGCATTTCAACACTTTGTAAATGATGTGCTGACAGATTTGCTGTAGTCTACATAGACAATATTTAGATTTTTTCAAAAAATCAAGAACACGTTTCCCATGTGCAAACCATTTAACAAAGGTTATTGGAAAACAACCTGTATGTCAAACTTGAGAAGTGCGCTTTTCATGTGAACCAGGTGGAATTTTTGGGGTTTATATTGTCTCCTGAAGGAGTTGGATCCAGCCAAGGTGAGAGCAGTTTAAGAATGGCCAGCACCGAAAAGTGTTAAAGAAATTCAAAGTTTCTTAGGGTTCACAAACTTCTATAGAAGGTTAATTTCCAATTTTTCATCCACTGTCAGCCCAATTACACGTCTGTTAAAGAAAGGGGTAAAATGTGATTGGACAAAAGAAGCAGATTCGGCCTTTCTCTTCTTAAAGCAATCATTTCTCACCGCACCCATTTTATTGCATGCCAATCCAGAAGAACCCTATTTTGTTGAGACAGATACCTCGGATTTAGCTTTAGGAGGGATTCTATCTCAGCGGCACAAGGATACTGGCCAACTACATCCAGTGGCCTTCTATTCTAGGAAGTTTACCCCTGCTAAAATAAATTATTCTATCGCTGATAAGGAGCTTTTGGCAGGTAAAGAAGCATTTTGAGAATGGAGACATTATCTGATGGGAGCACGTCATAAGATTACAGTGTTCACAGATCATAGAAACTTGCAGTTCTTAAAATCAGCACGAACCTTAACTGCTCGACAGTTAAGATGTCACTGTATTTTGCAGACTATGACTTTGTAATCACTTATGGTCCGGGAAAGGCCAATGGAAAAGCTGACGCTCTTTCTAGAATTGACACTGAACCAATGGAGAAAATTACCAGTAAGGAACCAGTTATTCCAAAAGAAAAATTCATTTTAGCAGTTCAATACAACGATTTAGAGGCTGAAATAAAGAGGAACATCTCTACTGAAGAAATGAAGACATGGGTTAAAGAAGATCCTGGAAGAGTCATCAAGGATGGTTTGCCGTATCATCAAGGATATCTTTTTGTCCCAACAAAAGAAATTCAAGAAAAAAATGTGCATGCTTGTCATGATGACCCGTTAGCACGTCACAAAGGGATTTATAAGACAAAGGAACTGATTAAGAGAACATTTTGGTGGCCAAATATAGAAGCTCAGATATGACAATATGTCACACCTGTGAGTAGTGTGTTAAAGGGAAAACAAGCAGGTCTGGCCCACAAGGGTTATTGATGCCATTACCCACAGCATCCCATCCTTGGCATACAGTGACAATGGATCTCATAGTGGATCTTCCTCCCAGTCAAGGCAATAACATAATTTTGATTTTCATAGACACCTTTTCTAAAATGGCTCATTTCATTCCCCTGAAAGGTCTCCCTAATGCTTCCCAAGTGGCGCGGTTGTTTACTCAACACATAGTGAAAGCTCATGGAATTCCAAAAGTATTAATTTCAGACAGAGGATCCCAATTTGTCTCTCAGTTTTGCAGTGCTTTTACAAAACGATTGGGGATAGATTCCCGATATTCCACGAGCCATCACCCGATGGACAGAGAGGGTCAACCAAGAGTTAGAGCAGTACTGAAGGTTGTATCTTCAAGATCAAGAACAAGAGTAGTCAGAATTGGTTTGGACTGCAGAATTTGCATACAATAATTCCATTCATAGCTCAACTGGGTGCACACCTTTTTATTTAATTCATGGGAGGCATCCACGTGTTTTCCTAGGAAAAGAGAATAAGTTAGTCCCAACAGTTGATGAGTTAGCTCAGGAATTACAAAGGTCTCTGCTAGTTGCTAAAAGTAATTTAGAGAGGGCAAAAAGAGATTACAAGACCCAGGCAGATTAAAAAAAGAAAAGTAGGCCCAATATTTAAAAAAGGAGACAAGGTTTGGTTATCAACCCGTCATATAAAATTGAAAGGAAGGAGACAATTCCTACCAAGGTTTATAGGGCCTTTTAAGGTGAATAAAATGGTGAATCCAGTAGCTGTTAAGATTCAATTGCCTTCTTATTTAAAAATTCACCCTGTGTTTCATGTGTCATTGCTAAAAAGAAATCCATTAAATGTTAGACTGAATCCCATTTCACCTCCAATTCAAATAGACTCCAAAGATGAATATGAAGTCAATCAGATTATAGACTCAAATATTAAACATGGGCATTTGTTTTATTTGATTGACTGGAAGGGGTTTGGTCCTGAAGAAAGGTCATGGGAGCCCAGTTCAAATGTCCATGCATCTAGGTTGATAAAAAGATTTCATAAAAACTTCCCAAACAAACCCAAGGGAGGGGACTTCCTGTTAGGGGGAGTACTGTCAGGAATCCAAGTCTCTGTTTAGCCACTACTTCCCAGAATTGTAATAGAGGAGTAAAATTCAGTAGAACAAGCAGTTATCCTCGTTGGAGAAAGGTGTGCCCAATAAGAAGATTGCTGGACTGAGTGATCTTAAAAGCTTTACAGGTTCCTCATCGCGGGATTTCCAAGATGGCCTGACGTGCTGAGTGTTGAAGGTGAGCGGTCTAGTTTCCTTAAATCAAAGGGAGACAAGTGTTGGCGAGCGGTTAGCGCTCTTCGCACTTCAACTGTGACTCCAATGTCAACAGCTGCGTGTCCTCAGAGAGTCAGTCAATTTTGAAGAAATTCGAAGAAAAGACTATTTAAAAACAAGTGCTAATGTTCAAGAAAAGTAAATAGACATCAGCGTGAAATCATCGTTCGTAAGTAGACATTTCGAGAACTCTGTGAGTAGCGTTTTCTTGGTTGCCAGTGAGAAAAAGTGATGCCAAGATCCTGAGAACTCTGTGAGTAGCGTCTTATTTTATTTCAGAGGGAGAGAGAGAGAGAGAAGACTATTAATCCTATGAGCACAAATTAAAGGATTACAATATCGAGTGCACAGTTTTATGTATGAGCAGTTTCTGCAACCTTTTCTTGTCACCAGGAATAAAAGATAATATTCAGGAAAATACTTTTACAGTATTACAGAATTAAATGAAAGAAAAGCAATGATAAAAGGCTAATTGAAAAGTTTCAAAAGAAAAACAAATTGCCACGAAAGAAACAACTTCGAAGTTATAGCAAAAATCTAAATATATATATATATATATATATATATATATATATATATATATATATATATATATATATATATATATATATAGCACCCAGAGCAACATGCAATAAATCAAATATTCTTCAAGAAGAATTCAAGATCTGATAAAGAACAAATAATACTAAAATAAGAATATTAAGAGAGTGGCGATCCTCCTTTTAATAACAGGTAACAAAATAGGAAACATAAATAATGTAACTTTAACCTTGTGAGAAATTGTAAAAGAGAATTGCAGATCAATTGTGTGTCCCTATTAAATTGTGCTAATCTGTTGTAGGTGTCCCTTCAACCATCCAGAGAGCAGTGTAGAGGGAAGATACAAGAAACACCTGACAGGAGGAGTCTCTCTAAAATCCCAATTCCCCTTTCCCCTTAGTTAGAGTTTCAGACCGATATTATAATTACAAAGATCGGCTGATAGCGCTGACAAGGAGGACTGGAGAAAGAATATTCTGCTCCTGAGGAAGTCGAACGTAGTCATCTGACAGTGGGTCGTGTAATCCAATGTCATTGGTACAATTTCTTTTTCTGTTAAATAGACAACCAATTTTACACATTCCATTTTAAGGCCCAGGCACATCAGTGCTACAGTACACAGAGTCTTAATACCAGCAAATATAGGGTCCAGATAATAGACAAAACATGTAAGGTGACCATGCAGAAAAGGAACATTTGTGACAGTCTTGTTTCTGTTTCTATTTCAAATTAAGGATGGAAGGCAAGGGAAACATCCTTAGAGTACTTATTTTGTTTCTATTTTATAGAAAGAAAAATTAACTATTGATAGAGTGAAGGATTCGTGCCCTATGTGTTGTACTCGTTAGGAGTGCAATGTAACCATTTGTAGAATGCACTCACATATTATCCAATGTTATAAGAGAATTAGATGTTAGGAGAAACGTGAATCAATTAACATGTTCCCGTGAAAGTTAATGCGCTTCAATGTAAGGCTCAGTAAGTAATGTTTAGAACATGTACTGACCATTGAAATCAATGTGACTTGTTTTCTTAAGCCTCATTAGTTAATCAAATATGATTCAGTGATGCATTAATTGTGATAAATGTATTCTTATGCTAATAATATAGATGCAAGACGTGTATTAATGTACTTAAGAGAATTTTTCCTATTGAGGGTTAACGGTTGATGTAATTTCTAACCTACATAGTATTGTGAATTCATTAATTTAGCCTAAGTTGAAGGCCTGAATTTGTAATGCACTTGGAGTGCCTTCGTTTATTAAGGTAATGTTCAAATTCTTATGTAAGTCTTGTAGAATGCTTTCTGTCTCACGTTTGCATTGCAGGTGGACAATGTTTATTAATGAAGAGTAGGGGAATTGCTCCATTAGAGAAGGTTGCAGAATGAAGGAGTTGCAGTTAGTTGCAGTTAGCTTGGCCACAGGAGATAAGGTAGAGGGAGGTGTTTCCACACGGTGGAAGGAAAGAAGACCAAGGACCAGCTGCTACAGAGGGGCATGTGTGGAGAAGGCAGTGAAGGGAGTCGACGTCATGAAAACGTTTATGCCTGAGTCCATTGTGAAGTCTATGAGAAGAAAAGCATTGTGGGACATTCAATGAACCCAACTTTGAGTAGATGATGCCTTATAGAGAGGGATAGATAGCCCGTTCCTGCTTGCCATCTTGACAGACAGCACATGCATGCTACTGTGTCAACTTTCCTTTGCTCGTGGGCTCATGCCCCAGACCCATCCTATAGCGGAGCGACTTCTTAGGAAGACTTTGCCAACTGACACCTTTTCTCTTTAAATCCCTTTACTTCGTCCTAACCTAGGGATGCTACTTTTAGAGTAGGGTAGGGATAGTTAGAACCAAATGCTGTGTTCAGAAAAAGTGCCGATTCAAGGGGACTTGAACTTTTGTTTTCTCATCTCATGCATAATCGTCATAGAACAAACAGTTTTTTCATAACTCTACTGCATGAACCTTTTTAGGAGGTTTGGTTTCCTTATGTTTCTCCTGTATTTTTATACTCTCATGCTAAGATTTGTGCACGACCAACCATTCCTAAATTTGTAATAAAATAAAACTGAATAACCTTCAATTGCCTGTTGATTTTGGTTCTTGTGTAGCCGTTTGTGTTACACTGTACTTCAAGTGACTCATGACTTTGTTCTTCCCCCTACACATTCATGTTGCTAGAAAGAACCACTGGAAGTCTGAACTAAACAGGTGGGCTCAGGCTCCTTCACTATTATGAAGGCACCCTTGCCGATGACCTTGTTGTGACATAGGAACAGATACAGGACTATATTGAATGCCAGGGAGCCTTCAGTACAGTCCTCATTTCTTCTTTGAAACACAAAACATAAATAACTGGTCCCAGCAGCAGTTATGAGAAGCTGCAGTGTGGGCCAGGAGAAACTTACAAGAGGGGATGACAGGCAGGAGGTAAGAAGAAGCATCCGGGAAGGAGGCAGTGGTGTGTGGAAACAAGAAGCTCACAGGAAAAGAAGATGGAGCGGGTTGGATGAACAAGAAGGGGAGGATTTCAATGTAGACGAGGACCATGAGAAAGAACAGTAGGAGCCATGCGGGAGCCAGTTATCAGGAGTGGACAGAGAAGGAAATTATCGTAAAGTAGTCTCTCATTGCATTGCATTAAAGCACTGCATCAGAGGCAGGAAGATTCACCCTAGCAGCCAATAACATCATGTCATTGAGAAATGCTCCTCTGGTGTGAGGAAAACTATGATTTGCAGTCTACTGTAAATTGCTGAAAGCTGAAAAAGCTAATGATTTAAGGTTGTGGACTAAAAACCCACTCCTGTTATAGTGTAAGCAATAGGTTTCCTTGAGAGCTACACTGCCAAACTCTAAACCTATAAAGCCCGTGCAGATGTCACCAGCATTCGCAAATCTCCTGGTGGTACTTCCAACTGCCCTCATGGTACAACACAACAGAAGTTGCTTCCGGTTTGAAAAGACCACCAGCTTCTGACTCACTTTGGCCCACATGTATGAAGCTATTTTGCGTTCCCAAACAGGCAGATTCGCAGAATCGTTCCCGTACACAAAAAAGGATGTTCCAATGTATCAACCTCTGTTTTGCAATTTAATAAATTGTTGCTAAATCACAAAATGGGTTTGCAGTTCAATATTTGGAAGGGGCCTGTTTAGGGCGTCCCTTCCTAATACCGAATAGCAGCAGTATGTATGAATGTTTTGAAACCAAATTCTGGTTGCAAAACGTTTGCAGTTTACCATCAGATTTAATTTGATGGTAGCCCATTCGCAAATGAGAAGCAGTCCCCAGGGGGGCCCTTCCCCTTTGTTAATGGTGATGAACGCGTTTTTTTGGAGCAGGCAGTGGCGCCATGGACCACTGCCTGCTCTTAAAAAATGAAAAGAAAACTTTTCATTTTTTTCTTTTAAACAACCCGTTTTCCTTTTTAGGAAAATGGGCTGCATTTGAAAAAAAATATTGCCTTATTTAAAATAATTATGGACATGGTGGTCTGCTGACCCAGTAGGCCACCATCCCCGTGATTTTAGCGATTCCTAAAGTGCAACCTACCTCATTAATATTAATAACCTCCTAGGAATCTCTCAATGAAAGTCATGTGGGCACATGCATCATTCATACATTTTGCATTTCCTAATTTGCGAAAAATACCGAATCGCAAATTAGGAATTGCAAAATGGTATGCATCATTTTTTTGGCTTTTCATTTGGGATTCGGTAAAATTCGCAATTTTTACCGAATTCCAAATAAGTAGCGAATTCCTAAGTGCATTTTCGCAATTCCCATTGATTCCTATGGGCCAAAAGGCCCATAGGAGTCAATGGGAAGGCATTTCCAAATTCGCAATTTGTTGATGCATTCCAAGGGTGCAGGGGGGGTTGGACCCCCCTGCACCCCTGAAATGCATTTGAAAGTGCATGTTTCACACACACATGTCCTAAGGACATGTGTGTCTGTAACATGACAGTGTAAAAAATGAATTTTTTTACATTTTTAAACATTTTCGCAAATTACCACGAGGGTCAACCTCGTGTTAATTTGCACTTCCAATTTCAGAATTCGTATTTTTTTTTAAATTGATGCATTGCATTTAAGGAATCGCACAAATGCGATTCCTTAAATGCATTCGCATTTTTTAGAAATGCAAAAAAATGCGAATTCTGAAAAATAGTTTGATGCATCCCAAAAACGTATTTAGGAAGTGCAAACGGCCGAATTTACCGATTCGCACCGTTTGTACTTCCTAAATAGGTTGATGCATGTGCCCAATGGAGTGGCATACATTAGGAATAGCGATTACTTAATTGCAATTCGCAGAAAATTGCAATTAGGTAATCACTATTACTAATAGAGTCACATGTTGCCCGTGGTGTTCATTATCCAAGTTGTGGTGGTCAGATGACAGACATGTTTTGAAAGTAGCAGGTGCCATCTGCTCCGACAGCCTCAGCTACAGTGGAGACTCGTTAGCATGTCAAATGATTATTAATGGTGCAGATAATTACATCCCTTTAGGAATGCATCACAGGCTGCAGTGTGAACGCTTATTAGCCACGATATTTGAATTCAGTGAATCACCCGCTCTCAATCCCCGAAAGTAAAGGCTGCAGAATATTTTGCCTTTCAACCTATCCAGAGATGAAAGGAATTATAAAATAATCTTGACTGCAGTTTTTCTTCTTTTGTTAAAGACTAAACATTGAGTCAGGTACATTTTGATCCTTTTATGCTTTTTTAAATATAAACTCGAGCGCTAGAGCTCCTATGTAAACTTAAACATCAAAGAAATAGATTGTCACATATACATAGAACCTTTGAAATAATGTGCTGTAATTCCCTTCTGGCTTTATGCTTTAAAAAGCCTGACCTAACTTTACTTCCAGAAGTCATTTAGTTTATCAGAGTTTTTTTTTACTGTTGCCCTGTTCTCTTAGCTTGTTAAAGATTAAATTTGGAGAGGCAAGATTTTGATAAAAATATTCGTGAACAAGAGGGAGAAGAGGAAGGGTCTCATTTAGGCCAGATGCACACATCTGTTTTATTTTGCAAAAGAGTAAATCACAGGGTACAGGGCCAGATGTACGACCAGTTTTTGCATGCGTAAACAGGTTTGTAACCCGTTTGCGCACGCAAAAACCTACATGGCCATGTACAAACACTGTTCACGAATCGCAAAAGATGGTGACTCGCAAAATAGTGTTTTGCACCGTGCTATTAGGAAGGGGCGTTCTCTTCCTAATAGCAACTCTCTAGCCATGTATGAATGTTTTGCAACCACAATTGCGGTCGCAAAACACTCGCAATTTACCGCCCTCTTCAAGAGGGGGGTAGTGGAGTCGCAAATGGGAAGGAGTCCCCAGTGAACCCCTTCCCCTTTGCTACTGGCTCTAAAAATATTTTTTAAGGGCAGGCAGCGGTCCCAGGGACCACTACCTGCTCTTAAAAAATCAAACGAAAAAGTTTCATATATGTATATTTTTTAATGCAGCTCGTTTTCCTCTAAGGAAAACAGGCTGCATTTTTTTTTTAAACTGCTTTATAGACAAGCAGTCCCAGACAAGGAGGTCTGCTGAGCCCAACAGTCCACTATCTCTGGCAGGGCCAGGCATTTCCAATGGGGTCGCAAATTGCAAGTGGCTCATTAATATATTTATGAGCCTTGCATTTTGCGACCCAATTGGGAATCGCTATCTGTGTCTCTGACACTGTTGTACATTCCAAATTGTGACTCGCAATTGAGCGCAAATTTCGAGTCGCAATTTAGAATGGCCGTACATCTGGCCCACAAAGCGTAATTTGCGAGCTGGAAATGCCATTCAATTTACACTCTGCAACACATAATTCATTGCAAAGGACAGGGGCCTGTAATGGGTGTCGTGGTCATGTTTGTGATGGAACTTATCAATAATTTGAGACTGCAATTGCAGTTCCAAACAATGGATCACTTACTGAGACGCAAAAAATGGGTGGCAAGATGTTTGCCAGGTGGTATCTTGTCCTCCTTGTGAATGGTTCCTTTCGGCAATGTGAGTACCATGCTGTGGACCAAAGTGGAACACTCATTGAACCCCGAAATGCCATTTACTCAATTCAGCATTTTTTAAACCAGCCCCAGTACTTTTAGGAGACAGATGCTGCTATAAAAAATATTTAATTTAATTGAATGTGAATTCAGAGGTCGAGGTCTTTTGTACCTCGCAAGCCTTCATATCTGCATTCACAGAGGGTTACAAGCAAAGACTCGTGCCTTATGAATATTAATGGGCCATGATTGTTTTCAACACCCTGTGAATGGGCAAATTGTGCGGTGACTTATTAGTTACTGCACAAAATGAAAGTGAGGTCACAAACCAGTCAGTGTTCAAAAAACAACTGGTTTGCAACCTCATCTTAGAGCACGAGGCCCTTATAGTATAGCAGAGTGTGTGGGATCTCTGATGTAAAGTGCCAGGCTCTTGCCCTCCAAACATATGCGTTCTCTGTCTCATATAAAGATTCCGACAGTGGGTTTTCAGATGGCTCTGCTATGGAACACTTTGACCGCGAGCCAATGTGCTTCGGGATGCGGGTTAATGAATGCCACAATCCGCATTATTTAGTATGGGCCTTCAAATGTTCATTTATCTTGGCTGGGCAGGAAGCATCATTAATGTCCTCTATGCTCAGGGAGAAAACTACAATACACCTGGACCATTGATTTTTTTTGTGACCCCCCCCCCAACCCAATGCATGGGTATGTTTCTGCAGACAAAAGAAAATGCTTAACAGGAGAACAAAACATGGCGGCTGCCCGGCATTACATTTTTGACTTTAGTACATTTTGGTGAAAAATTCCCAATCTGAGAGTCAAGGTACTGTAAATAGGGGGAAACATCATTTAAAACGAAGTATTTTCCACGCATGACGTTTTCAACGATCCACTTACCCCGCAAACGTCTCTTCAACGAGGGAGCCTTCAACGACCGTCTTTACCACGCAAGTGGTATTCCTTTTGGTCGTCCAGCATGTAAGTTCTGCGTGGCCTTGGGGGGTTGGGGGGGTCTCCCCCCCATAAAAAAAAAAAACGAGCAGGCTACATACAATTAAAAAAACGCACTAAAGTGTCATTTAAAAAAAAAAAGAAAAGAGCTGCACCGAAGACGTGGCGAGTACGTCATAATTGAAGTCCTTTTTTAGTTTTGGTAGACGTGTTTTAACGCATATTTCGATGGAGGATGGAAGTAAGAGCTGGTGAACGTAACGTTTTTGAAATGCGAGTTTAGAACTTGCGTTCTATAAAGCTGCGTGGTACAGCCACTTGCGAAGTAAAATTCGCGTGGTAATGCCATACGGAGTATTTGTATTCGTGGTAAAGTCATATATTCGTAAATAGGTAACACAAACAGCTTTAGGTGGGTTGGATGTAGACCCAGCAGCTTGGCCAAGCACAAGCCTCATTTTAGGATTGTATAATTTTTTTATTGGTTTTAAAGTGCAACATCTTTCACCTCCATCCTTTGGCTGGCGAAGAGAAATACAAGAGGAAAAAATGAAGAAATCAAGGAAGAAGTGGGATGGGAACAAAACATACAGAGGGATATGACATAACAACAATGCTCTTCTCTTATGATGTCGTTTGAGTCTGTCTTCTCCCACATCTATGGGCGCATTTCTTCAACCCTTGGTGTTGGACGCAAGACACGCAAATATATTGGACAGGTAAGCTCATGGAACGTAGAGGAGAAATGTTTTATACATGACCCCCAAGTTTTCTCAAATTTGGACAGGGTATGGTTGATCACTGCTGACAGCTCTTCCATACACACCGGGTCCCATAGCTTGTGCAGCCAGTCCAAGTGTGATGGGATTATGTCTGTTCCCCATTTTGATAACAGAACCTGTTTTGCTGACCATAGCATCAAGGTGATGGCCCTCCTCTTAATGGAATGTAGTGGATATGTTTGGACACTGGGCAACCCCAGGAGAAAATATCTGGGGAAAAGGGGCGGTTCAGTGTCGAACATATGATCTATGTGTGCCAACACCTTCTCTGAGTATTGGTGCAGCATAGGACAGTGCCACAGCAGGTGGGAGAGTGTGCTGTAATGTCTGCACTGCCGTCAACATTTATCATCCCTTTTTTCCACTGGGCTAGGCGAGCAGGGGTATAGTACCAGTAGTGAACTGTTTTAAGCAATGTCTCTTTCCCTGAGGCGCTAGTGGCTGATGTGTGGGCGTGATGAATAATGTCTGCCCATTCTTTATCTGTGAATCCATGGCCACATTCTGTTTCCCATCATTTCCTAGCAGGTGTGCTTAAGGAGTTTGATGTAGTCTTTAAGAATGTATATATATCTGATAATAACCTGCGATTGTCTCGCCTAGACAATAGCCAGCGCTCAAAGGAAGTGAGCTGTCTACATGCATACGGTCATATTGAAGGAAGTGTCTCGCTGCAATGTAGCACCAGTGTTTGGATTCCGGGAGTCCAGACTCCTGTTGTACCCTCTTGAAGTCCAACAGTCTGTGCTCATCGAACAAGTCCCCAATGCATTTACAATTGGCTTCTTGCCATCGTGAGAACGTCTGCCCCTGTGCTGCCTGTGGGAAATCCACATTCCACATGCTTGGGGTGCGGCTGGAAATTGGGTGGTAAGCTGTTTTAATATGATGACTTTATCCCAGACTCCTGTGGTGGCCTTAACCACTGGAGAGATGTTCACTCCTGGCGCATGATTTCTGTGTCAGACCCAAGCTATCTTCTAGATATAGATTCCGGCCAGATCTAGATCTAGAAAGCACCTTCTCTGTAAAGTGGACATTGCCATGAGGAAGCATAGCTGGGTGGCCTGATAATAACACCATAGGTGTGGTATACCCAGCCCTCTCTCTGCTAGCCGAAGATATGTACAGTTCTTGGCCATTCAGCCACGCTGACCCCCCACATAGAGGATTCTATACTCAAGTGCAGCTTATTTATCATAGAGGCAGGTGGTTTTAATGGCATCACCATCATGAGAAATTGAATTTTGGGCAGCAGTGACATCTACTCAGCTGCTATTCGTCCTAACCATGAGATAGGGCCCCCATGCCAGGACAGAATGAGAGCCCTCACAGAGGTCAGTAATTCAGAATTAGTGTGCAATACTGAGGCTTCAATGGCGGAGAATATGCGTATGCCCTGGTAGGGGAATATGCGTATGCCCTGGTAAATGGTAACGCATATCAATTGATCTGGCTGTGTTTTTATGTGTGTTTCTAATAGGGCCTCTCTTGGACTGTGCATGCTCTTTTGTTTGCTTTCTCTATGATCTTGGTTGGATATTTCTTTTGTTTCAACTTTATGGTGAGAATCTCATCTTCCTTCCTGTAAGCTTGAAGATCAGAGCAATTTCTACATACCCTCAAAAATTGGCCCAGTGGCAGATTTTCCCTGAGAGAGCGTGGGTGTGCACTGTTGAGTCTTAACAGGCTATTTTTGTCAGTGGGTTTCATGTAAAGGTAGCTAACAAGAGTACCTCCTGTCGATGTGAGGGTGACACCCAGGAAAGAGATATGTTGTCTGTGCATAGTCATGGTGAAATGTAGGTGGGGATTCAGATTGTTGACCCAGATCTTAAAATCATTGAGACTAGCCATATCTCCTTTCCAAATCATGAGGACATCATCAATATATCTATACCATTTGCATATATTGATTGCGTAAGGATTGGGTGTCCATATGTGTTGGTCTTCAAAATAGCTCACGTACAGGCAGGCTAAGCTAGGGGCAAATATACTGCCCATTGAAGTTCTATGTACCTGGAGATACAGTTGATTTTTAAAGTTGAAATAGTTTTCTGTGAGAGCCAGGTGTATTAGAGCGATAATCCAATCTATTGATGCTGCCCACAGCCACTCCGTATTTTAATATGCCGACAAAAAATCCAGAGAAATTAATGCACATAGACACAAACTTCAGCATACGCATCTCCCATACATCTCAAATGCATAAGAGTTTAATACGTGGCCGAAAATAAAAAATTCTTTTCACCAGCAGCACTCTAAAGATTAGCTTTTGTATGCCATTGAACACTAACTTGGTATGTATCCATGTTAATAATCCTATGCTTGACCACACATTATTTTCCATGTAAACTCGAACCTAACAGCTCAAACTACATTACCCATGAACCCAGATTCGAAGCGCGTCACGTTCCTAGGATGCTGCGACGTCATGCCATAGGCGTCGCTGTCAATCCGCAGCAATTACTCGCTCTAGACGGAAGTACAAATATGCCGGTTCCCGCCATCAATTTACACAAGCCGGGGACCGGAACCAAGCAGGTTAGCACGCGGGGCAGGACTCTTGATGAAGTAAGTACCTGTTGAGGACGAAGGGGCATTTCTAGATCTCCATTCACAGAGTACTGTATTACAGAGGCTTCGCTTTGGGCTAATCCCTTACACCAGTCACTTACACAACCTCTTTCTCCCTCATGGGCATACTACAGGGTTTGACTACAGAGCTACCCCTACTGGCTGATCGGTCCCCTGGCATACTGTTACTCTCCATAGTTTGGGTAAGAAAATATGTATGTTTTTATGGCAGTCACACCCTTGTTATTTTAAATCCCACTATGGATACAGCAGATGTGATGACTGAGATTGCGATACGGTTGTCTATACTTTGTAAACACGCATGGTCTGGCATGCAGTTAGTGTCAGTATGCGAGCAAAATCGACACCACACAATAATCTGTCACGTAGCAATATTATGTACAGATATAGATGTGAGTGGCACATGTTTGGAAGAGATTAAATACTACTACTTTGCACAGTCACTGGGCATCTGTGGGCTTGGTCTCCTTCCAAAACACGTATATGGGAAACAGCATCATGCAAATACCACAATATCCTCATACAATATTGTATGTTGTTTTTCATTGTTCTCTTCACAGATGGAGAACCACGCTTGACAGATGAATTATCTGTCACACACATAAGAAGCAGCTACTGTGCCCTTTACTCATTGACAGGATAGGGAACTCCCAGTCTCTGTCCCCCAGGGTTACCAACCATTGCCCTGAAGAAAGTCCAGGACCTTCAAGGCCACATATGGACTGAAACATGTTGGCAGTAGGGTCATAGGACCATAATACTCCCATTGACCTGTTTTTAAAGATTTTTTAATAACCCTTTCAGATTCAAGAATAAAGGGAAACTGGGGATCTCTCTGATGTGTTTTATCTTTAATGTCCCTCTGTTCTTCAGCTATTTCAAAGAGCTCCCAACACTATGGTCGGGCCTACACCGACTTATAGGCGTCATGGTGACCCGATGATGAAGCACGACACCACTAGAGTGTGTGAGGGTAACTAAAGAAAAAGGAATTGCTTCCCTGCTCACTCTTTGGTGAAGTTACACACCTATCCTCAATTCATGTACAATTTGATTGACCACTACGTGGTCAGTTTGAGTATTTTTTCGTGGTCCAAAAATCTAAAATACAGCATCACATACAGGATAACATCCTCTTGGTTAAAATATGTCCTGCTTACAATCCTTGCAATCTGTGTTTAATTAACCATTTAACTGGTGGGGAGTTTGCCACCTCTGTGTCAGAGCTGTTTTTAGGTTTTTAAATGCATGTTTCTCTTTGGTGTCATTGTGCACCCATATTAACTTGGGACCCTATTCACAAACTGCATTATGTATTATGTTTAGTAGTACTACAATAGTAACACTAATGAACTATAAAATGCTATTCACAAACCTATCAGTGGAGGTCTGCTCTTAGTGCTCTCCTATCTTTTCTATATTTAAGTTTACTTCTTAGGACCGATTCCGATCTTGCTCAGAAGGGCTCCGAACGGGATCCGTAGCGAGCGAGTCCGATTTGTAACCCCGGTTTCCGCACAACTCGTACCACTGTACGTGCGAGCAAGTACGATGTGAATATCGCTTCGCTCTCTGAGCGACTAGTACCCATCAGCCAAGCCCTCCGGACGACTACAACATGGTTGCCTTGTGCAGCGCAATGGGTCCAATATCCGAGCGGCCAAGTACGATGCACACGTCAATCAGCAGGATCGAGTCGGAGCCTCTGACTCGAAAAAGATCCAGGAAGCGTACTTCAGGGGGCCGTAGCTGGCCCCCCTTCACCCGGGGCCCTCCGAATCATTCACGGGGGGTGCCCATGACTCTCCCCGATCCAAGCATACCACAGTGTGGCGGACACCATGGGGTGCCCGCCACAGGGTGTACGCTTTTCCCCACCCTCCCATTTTCGGCAATAGGAGCCTGTAAACGCTTCTGTACGCATGCTCCCATAGACTTCAATGGAAGTCTGAGCAAATAGAGTCCGTATGCTTAAGGACGCATCGTACTCGCTCATTCGAACGCCCGGAGCACTTTTCATCCGGAAAGCTGTCCAGATACGAGCCGAACGGAGAGCTTTCTGGATGGGATCGAAATCAGGCCCTTAGCAGTAAATGTGGGAGGGACCAGTGGGTGTGGTTGTACATACTGCAAAATTGGTGAGGGTTAGGGATGAGTAAGGAGGGTTAATGAGAGGTTTATGGAGGAACAGACACTCACCCATAAAATAGTAAACCCACTGTTCACAAACTGCACTTCTAAATCTACTACAGCTAACAAGGTTACAAAATAGTATCAAATGTACTCCAGGTCAGATCTAAAGCAATTCCAGAATGACTTCGCAGGTACTGCAACAGCTTCTCATAGAACATAGTTGTGTCAAATTCAATTTCATAGGAAATTATGCTCAATAAATGAAATTATTTTTTACATTAAAATATATAAATATATTTTAAAGTCAAAATTAAATATATACATTGAGAGAGGGATAAATATAAATTATTTTAAAAGTAGTAATTTAAATATATACCATGAATTTACTTTAATTGAAATATATATATTTAATTTTTAAGTATATATAAATTCATTAAAAATATTGGTTACTAATTCTCAACATAACTTTCATACATTTTCGATACATAGTATATAAATGTAACTATTGTACGCATTTTAGTGCTGGTATCCGCATCCATGCACTAAAATGTATTAGTTACATTTTATGGCACTCCTGGGGGCCTGCCCATCACACGTCTCAACGAGGCTGCACCAGTCAGCGTGCTAACATTTGCTGCTGCCTGACAAATTTACTGTTTTGAAATCTCAATACATATTTTCATTTAAAAATTGCACTCCGCTGTCTGTTCGTGGTGTTTACAGTAACACTGTAAGGCGGACTGGGGCTTCAGATCACTCTTCAAGCTGAGCCAGGCCTGGCCTGCCTCTGAGTTACCTGTGGGTGGACTACTCATCCATGTGGTCTGTTTCAAAGAGTGACGCCTTCATTATTAGCCAGATCAGTGTTTTAAATGGGCCGGTATTTAGTACTGGCACTTTTTTTAGTTCGAGAGGGAGAGTACCTGCACTTCTCAAGAGTGACCTAATACTTTTAATTGGAGAGTACCAGCACTTTTCAGAAACAAGCAGGTACTCTGGTAGAGGGTGCCTGCACTTCTGGTTTTCCATTTCAAGCACTTAGTCAGATCATGATGCTGCTAGCATGTCGAACATCCATGAGAGGTGCCTCGTATGGTGTTTTCCAGAAAATATATCACCTCACCAGCAGAAGTGCATATTGGCCCAGGTAGAAAAGCACTGGCAGGCATCTGCTTTTCTTTTTCCTTTAGCAGTGGCACCTCCCGCACCCTCAGAGAGCTCTCCCTACAGTGGCGAGTGTCGGGTCATGCTAGCAGCCGCATGATGTTGCTGTTTCCTTATCCTGGCAACGTGGTGAGCCTCAACCCTCCTCGGACCCCTGGTCAGCCTGGCCACATTGACAAGGGCCTGCCAGAGATGGTTGATCTACTGCCCTCGGGTCACGTGTTTTTGTTGAAGCTAGGGCGGGGCACAGTGCTTGTCCAGTCTGATCCTGAGCATCTGCAGCAGGCAGAGCGCTCAATTAGTATTAAAGCTCAACCAGAATTCATCTCCCCTTTCCTTCGACAGCTCCACTCATGAGAACCCTGCCATAGGACTAACTCCAGCTTAGTCCCAGAAAGAGGAGGAAACTTATCAGGAGACAGATGCAGCCTACCCGGCGCAAAAATGCAGACAGCGAGCTGCACATTGTCAGCAAGTGATCGTCCTGATCATCATAACTGTGTGGAGGTGTCAATTGGCAGCTGAGCCAAAGTGGCTTCAGCAGTGGTAAGTCAAGTGACCAGTAGGAGCTGGTTATGGTCGCGCGAGGAGGACTGCAGTCATTGTGATAGTGTACAGCTCACATACATCATTTGGCTAAACCAGTTACTTAAGCAGCTGGTCCGCTGAAGCTTGCTATTATTTTGAGGAGGAGGCCTTACTCAATAGGCGATTTGTATCAGAGGGTGGCAGAGTTTCAGATGGCACCAAGGACTGTAATGTGGGCAGTCCCCAGTTGCTTTCAGGATGTAATTTGTAATACTTTCCGTGAGTCCTGACATTTTAACCCTAAGCACTTTGCATGCTGGGACTTTTAGTTTTCTCTTTTTCCTATGATACTTTATATCATGGTTCTCAATTGATTTACAGGAGGATCAGCTTAGTGGCTGTGGTATTGTAGTATTCTAGATTGTAGAATGGTGTGTTTAGAATTGTTACATGTCATGGGAATGTTGGGTTGGTGTGGTAGTTTACTAGGTGACTGGTGGCTTTACCCGGTTGCTTCTCTGTGGATGTTAAGCTGTTCTTCTTATTGGAATAAATCCTGTAACCTGGACCTGCGTCAGTCAAATTATTTACAACAGTGGCCTTCCATGTCGGGTGCTTTGCAGCAGTTTCAACATCTTTTTAGAGGTTCTCGTTATTCAAAATGGTGTCATTTTTATCTAATGGGCTTCATTTCTTGGTTTAACTCGCAGTAAATTGCCCCTCTAAGTGTCACATATATGGTTATTCATTGTCACTCATAAGTACACTGAAACCATAGAAATGTCACACATAAGCATTCTGAAAACGTGGATGATATGTCCTAGGATTATCCCTTATATAAATGAGAATCTGATATTAATCCTCTCTTGGGCTGTACTGTGCACACAGACTAAATATTCTTAAGGGCTATAGTTTTCATGTGGTGGAAATATAAAACCATAACAAAAATATAAAAGATTGAGGAGATTTGTGACGCGGTTACTCATATGCTGCACGCTTTTACTCTTTTATTATATATTTTTCTAATGCTGGGTCCCCAGGAATGACCTCTAATCTTCAATTTTGTAAATTGATACTTGTATAGCGCACTACTCACCCGCAAGGGTCTCAAGGCGCTTGTACAAATACTGCTGTGGAACCCGTCCTGGCTTTCCCTGTGAGGCATCCACTCCTGGGCACCCCCAAGGTGGAGGCCAGGCATCCTTAGCGTTGTGGGGGCCGTTGTGGAGATTAAGCAAGCTATTGCCCAGAGTTGCAGAGTGGGACTCCATGATTGGAATAGGCACCGAGGCGAGAATTATCAGGTCCGTGGAATTTTGAGCCCAAGACCCGCCGAGGCGGGGAATTGAACCCTGGTCCCGGGCTAGACCTCTGCATCAGGGTCTGCCGCTCCAACCATTGAGCCACACTTCTCCACATTTTCATATGTAAGGGTAAGTCAGGATTCTACGTTGGTAGTTACATCAACGCCATTTCTCAAATAGACAGGCACATCTCTTGGGGCCAGATGTACGACTAGTGTAAATCACAACTCGCAATTTGCGCTCACATTGCGAGTCACAAATTGCAAGTCGTAATTACAATGTACAACAGTGTCAGAGACACTGATTGTGATTCCCAATGGGGTCGCAAACATGAGCCTCATGAATATTAATGAGGCACATGCAATGTAAGACCCCATTGGGAATGGCTGGCCCTCCCAGGGATGGTGGCCTGCTGTAGGTTCAGCAGACCACCATCCCCAGGTTACCTTACTTATTATAATGTATTGCATACTCATTGCTCATTCTTTGTAACTCCATACCCAGGGATTTATTCTGCACTGCTGTATTCATGTCTACGGATAAACTCCAATAAAAACATTTAAAAAAAAAGTTTAGAAAGTCAAAAAGTGCCCTTATATATATTTTTTTGTTACTTAGAACAATTGGGTAGAATTCATCTTCGGCGCACATCTTCTGCGCAGAGAGAAACTCTCAGACTGCATGCTGGGGCTAATATACTGGAAACATCAACATGAATATTACTGTAGAGGCTAATGCGACAATGATGACTTTGATGTCTTGCCTCCTCGAGTAGCCCATTATGTTCAAAAGTGCATATGCTTATGCAGCTTCCAGATAATAAACCTCATTTCATATTCCTACACTTATAGGAAAGTCATAATTTTCATATATTATAGTGACAATATGGCTTATTTACTGCACTCTGTTGCACATTAAGCAGGTGGAAGTGGGCCAAAATATTTATATTTCTAATACATTGTGTAACACAGACATATCTTCTATATTAATGGTATAATTTACAGCATACTAAGTATGGTTTCTTAAAAGCTTTTCTTATCATCCAGCATCAACTAAGCTAGATAGTAATGGTAATAAATAATTGAAGCATACTTTCAACACATCTGTTTATTGGGCATGTTTTTGCTTCATTCTTTATACAGGGGTTAGAAGAGGCTTTCAGTTATTTCCAACTTCAGAAGTTAATTCAGTTAACTCTGATATTCAAACTTTTAAAACAAATATCAGGTTAAAAACATATAACCCATCATTGCAATGTGAACTTACTCATTTGTAATAATACAGTAACTTGTAACATTAGAAGATAGGAAAGAGTACTACCATGTTCGTCACCCATGAATTTTTATTTCTGAAAGGAGACAAGGAAGCAGGAAGGAGTCTACCTGGAGCAATAAACTGTAAATGCAAGATAGTACACAGAAATGCATTTAAATTGGGAGAGAGACGACAGATGCACCTCATTTTAACGAAAAAGCAGATTGAAGAACTCTTCGTTGGTCGCCCCAAGCCTGTGAAATTCCATTTTGGAGAATATCCTTTTTACTCAAAATATTGGGGGAAATAACTAGAAAGGGGAGCAAGAAAGTGTCTCACGAAAACAAGTAAGTAGAAAAATGGGCAGGAGTATCTCAGAGGAGGGTTTAGGTACTAAGGTATTGCTAGGAATACCAATTTAAAAGGCAAGATAAAATGTAAAAAGGTGAACACAGGAGTAGAGGTGCTATGGTACAGACATTCTTTGAGGTACTAACATATATTTATTTATTTATTTAAACTTATAAAGCGCACAGCTACCCGCAGTGGGTTTCCCGGCGCTCAGGGACAGACTAAAGAGAAGAACTAACATGCTGATTTTACTGATAAGAAGCTTCTAATCACTGCTGAAAAGCCAAGTTTTAAGTCCCTTGCAGAAACAAAAAAGATTGGTTTCCGTCTTCAGGGTCACAGGAAGAGCATTCCAGAATTTAGGACCCAGATGGGCAAAAGAGTGGCCTCCCATTTTTGCTAGCCTAAATCTGGGAACAGAAAAATCACCATTCCCTGAGGATCGCAGAGTTTGGCTTGGCTTATAGGCCTGAATGAGGCCCTGAAGATATTTGGGGGTTGAGCCTTGTTTGATTTTGAAAACGTGACAAAGGGCTTTGAATATAATTCGGCTCGGGATTTTGAGCCAGTGAAGGTCACAAAGTGCAAGAGAGGCAGATGTTCTCCTAGGAATATTGCAAGAGGAGCCGGGCAGCCGCATTCTGAACAACCTGGAGTTTTTCTATGGTTGTCAGGTCGGCTCCAAGGTAAAGGACGTTGCCATAATCCAGGCGTGAAACAACCAACGCCTGGACTACAGTTCTTTGTGTGGAAGGGGGCAACATCCACAGGATTTTTTGAATCCATCTCAAAGTGGCAAAACAAATGGAGGCCACCTTCACAGCCTGCTGTCTCATTGTGAGTTTATCATCGATGAGGAACCCGAGATTGCGTACTACAGTGGCGGGCTGAGGGGTAGATCCCATATCCTTGGGCCAATGGTGGGGGCCCCAAAGATCCTTACCCTTACCCAATATCACAACCTCTGTCTTGTCACCATTTAATTTCAGAAAATTGCTCTTCATCCAATCGGAGACTCGAGTCAGACCTACTTTCAAAGCAGAGGTTTCGTTGCGCTCCTTGTTAGAGAGAGAGAAAACAATTTGTGTATCGTCGGCGTAGGAGTATAAAGTGAGACCGGCTTCCTCCGCAATAGTGGCCAGGGGTCTCACATAAATATTAAATAGTAAAGGACTAAGTATAGACCCCTGGGGAACGCCGTACTGCATATATGCAGTATTAATGTAAAGTATGTAGGTAGTTGTAGATGTGGTTTGTTATATGTAGGGTAGAAGACTAGAGGATAAAGTAAAACATGTTTAAGAAAGTAAGGGCTTAAGACTTGTGAATATGAATAGGATAAAATGGATGAGAGAAACAAGGCAGTGTGGAGGGTGTCCATACAAACATGACAAAAGAGGGTCGATAGGGAAGAACCATAAGAAGGGTATAGCTGTTCCCCCTCTGAAGGGGAAACACATTTTCTGCATGAATCTGAAAAAGGACTGGAGGGATTTTTCTACATGACAGGTAGACACCAAAATAATACATTAGCCATCACGTCCCTGCATTGAACTGACATCCCTATTGAAACTGCTGTATTTGTACAGAACTTTGGGCCTCATTACAATGGCAGTGGGACTGCCACTGACAGCATGTTGGTGCTGGTCCCACCCCCGACAGGCCTTCGGTCCAACCATTGCATTACAATGCTGGCAGTCGGTATCTTGTCTATTGTAGAATGGGCTGCGGCCTCTGCCAGGATCGGTGTGCCCGACGGGGCAGCAGTCGGAATTGTTATCCAGAAAGGAGGTAGTGCTGAGGCAGGCACCACCGTCGGGACTACGATGTCCCTTTCTGCCGTTGTTTTCAAGGCAGTTTAATCACCAAGAAAAGGCTATTGGAAAGGGACTTTGGGGGCCCTAAACAAGACCCCCATCCCTCGCGTGCCACTGCAGAGTAGCACTGGGGCACAAGTAGTGCCCCCACGCACATCCATGCCCAATGGTGCATGGATGTGCATAAAGTGCTCCTTTACACTACAGCCAAGAAAACACCTGCAGCACAACCTGCAGTGTAAAAGAGCACTTTCTGACCTTCATCTCGGCAGTCTTATCATAATTGGATGGTTGTACCGCCACATGCTTGTCGGATGGTCTCCTGACTGCCATGATAGCGAGCAGCATTCCGGACGCCCGCTATCAAAATAGGGCTCTTTGCTGCTTCAAGGTTTGCCTCTCACTATATAAGTCCCTATCAATATATACCTGTTTACAATGGTATAACCCTTTTTGGCTAATGTGTCATTCAGCGGCATCCAACTCTGCATCTCCGAGTGGCATTTCTGTCAGCTGATAGTTACTGTTGGACCCGGCCCTTTTGGCAGGTTCACCCTGAGACTTTTTCCTAGCCTGTTTCTGTGACCTGGTGTTGGTGATTTTAGGCCTCTGCGCACTTTTTCACTGTGGTACAGTGTAAAGTGTGTGAGCTCTCTGTGTATGTGTGGTAAGTGACCTGCCCTCCTATAGGAATGAATGGGGAATATGTAAGGAGTTCCTGATGTGTGGGGAGTGCAGGGTTGAGTTTGGTATGTGCGAACTCGTGAGATTGAATGCTGCGTAATGGTATATGCGGCATGATTGTGTCTAGTGTAGAAGTGCCACTTTTAGAAGTTGGCATATTTGTGTAATGTTTAGCATGCTGATGTAATGTAATTGTAAATGTAAATGTATAGGCATTTATATAGTGCACTACTTACCCGGAGGGTCCCAAGGCGCTTCGACCGCTGTGAAACCCTTCCTGGCTTCCCTGAGAGATGGTCCCTTAATGGCTATCTCCAGGGTGAGACCAGGCATCCCCGGCGGTCTGGTGGGGCCGTTAGTGAAGATGAGGCAAGCTAATGCCCAGAGTTGCCGAGTGTGATCACTGATCAGAGTGGGCACCGAAGGGAGAGAATTATCGAGTCCGCAGACCCTGGTCCAGAAACCTGCCGCGCCGGGAATCGAACCCTGGTCCCGGGCCGTCCTCTGCTCTCGGGTCTGCCGCCTCTAACCAGTGAGCCACACTACCTCAATGTGAGGGGAGGAGTGAGCCTGGGCCTGCTTGTGGATTGACCGTCTGGTTGAGGGTCCTGAATGAGGCTGGGTTTTCCCCACACAATGCTGGCTACACCCCCTGGGGTGCGTCTGATGTCCCTAGCCTGGTCAGTGAAAGGAATTCCCTATAACCAGTTCTAGCTGGTTCTCTCACTGCCTGCACCCTTTAGACAAAGGATTTTGGGTATACAAAGGGTGCTGTGACACTCTAAAAATGTTCTTGTTTCTGACTTGAATCCTTCCAGGGGCGTGCTGCTGCTTGGGCTCAGGGGAAGGCTTGCCCCCCCTGAGCCATGCCCAGCCCCTGGATCCCTGGTGGATGCCTGGAGGACTTCTGGGGGAACCCCTCTGCGTTGCTCAGCTGATTGGGGGACTTTGCTTTGGACTTTGCTGCATCCCCCGAAGGACTTGGCTGCTTGCTATTGCCCTAGCGCCTGAGAGCGCTTTTCATTAACCCCTGGCGCTTGAGAGCGCTATTTGTGTGCCTAGCGCTAGGAGCGTTGGGAGCGCTAGGGATGGTCTTTCAGCGCTTGGGAGCGCTTTATGTGCGAGTGCCGGTGCCCACCCGATGCCTTTATTTAACTATTTTAATTGATGGGTGCCACCCCATTTATTTACTTATCTAACGGGTGCTCACCCCGTTTCTACTTTTGGTTTTGCAACCGAGGGTGCCCACCCCTCGTTGTGCCCCTTTGAATCACCGCCGCTGGCCCGGAGATCGAGACCGAGGGGCTGCGCCCGCCCCCCTGCCAAGGGCCGCGCTGCTATTGGCGGCCCTCAGCACAGGAAGCCAGGCAGGTTCTGGGGTGACGTGGGCGGGCCTGAGGAAAGCAACTTCCGCTTCCCCCTGCCCAGGGGAACCGTGTGTTTTGTTTCCGGTCTCCCATGCGATGGAGGGAGACCGGAATTATGGCCAAGTGAAGCGGAGGTCAGCGTGAGCTTTCGCAGGGCTCCCATATGGAAGTGAGAGCCCCGCAGTGATTGCGGTGATGTGGCAGCGGTAGAGGCAGGCGGGGCTTCGGTGTCGTGGAGAGCCCTGCGCTGCCCAAAGGAGAGTCCCACAGCACGGAGAGGAGCAGAGCAGAGGATTCCCCCGAGGAAGCAGCCTGATGAGTACCCCGGGCTGGGGGGAGCTCAGAGCGCCAGTGCGCTTCACCAATGGGGCATTCTCCTTAAAGAGCCCCGAGGGGGGCACCTAGGTTATTTCGAGCCAAGAGGCTCAAAGCGCCCCATGTGTGGAGGAGCCCACGAGAGGCCCCAGGCGGTACCTTGGTGTGTAGAGGCGCGAAGGCTCCCCAAGGGCAGTTCCTTGTCTCTTGAGCCCCCCAAGCGGGACTCCAACGTAGGGGGGCCATTTTTAGTTAGAAGGGGGCGTCGGGGCACATTGTCGGTGCGCGACCCCCTCCTGCCTGCGAGTGTTATGTTTAGAGCCCAGTGAGGCTCTTGGAAGACACAAGTGTTTACAGAGCCAGATGGCTCACAGGGGGAGCATTGTCTATGTTCCTAGAGCCTAGAAGGCTCCAATGTGCCAAAGTTTCAGAGCCTGTGTGGCTCCAACGTTCTGCGCAGTGTTGTGGCAGAGCCTGTGTGGCTCCAATGATTGGGCGCAGTTCTGTTCTAGGGTCAGTGAGGACCCTGTTGAAGTTTTGATTCCCAGCTGCCCAGCAATTAGTGGGCAGCTGCACCGTTTAGGTCTTGTGATGTTCCCAGGTGCCCAGCAAGTAGTGGGCACCTGCAACGTTCAGGTTTTGCGCCAGTGGCGCACCCCTGACTGGCGCTGCTTGGCAGCGCGCCCTGATATTCTGGTCACAGGGCTCTTTAGTCCCTTTATTAGATGGGGGCTGGTATGTGATTTTAATTAGGCGCAATGTGATTATCTATGTGATGGTAATTTCCTAATGTGTTTTTGCGCTATTGAGTTATGTTCTGGCACCTCTGAATGTTTTTATGCATCATGTGTCTTCCTTGATTTTACACCTCTGAATGTGTTGGTTTATGCATCATGTGTTTTTCCTTCCTTACACCTCTGAATGTTTTAGGCATCATGTGTTTTCTCCGGTACCCCTGAATGTGTTTTGATGCATCATGTGCCTTGTTATTACACCGCTGAATGTATGTTTTATGCATCATGTGTTTTTCCTTCCCTACACCTCTGAATGTTGGTTTTGCATCATGTGTAATGTGTTCTTACCTATACCCCTAAATGTATTTTATTCTTAGGTGGTTGTTCTTTCTAGTACAGGTGGTCCTAGTGAGGTCCTGGTTCCCTGCGTGACATTTCTCCTAAGGTGTTTAGGGTTGCGTAGGTGGTACTTACCTGTTCCCAGTAGTTACTGGATGTGATCTATAACTGTTATTTTGTGCTATACTTATTCTAATTTCTACTAAGTGCTGATTCTGACAGTGGCCCATGTGGCCCTGTCCTGGTGTAAATAATCCCTTGTAAATATTGCCCATGCCAGTCGGCACAATGTACATGTGTGATTCTATCTGATGTGTTTTGACAATACAGAAGTTATTTTTATATAACCTTGTGTGGAGTTCCTTTTGTGGTGTGCCTAGTATGTTGTTGCTGTTGTGTGCTGGCGCAAATGCTTTACACATTGCCTCCGAGTTTAGCCTTACTGCTCGTGCCAAGCTACCAGGGGGTGAGCAGGGGTTATTTTGGCGTGTGACTCCCTTGCCCTGACTAGAATGGTGGTTTCTGCCTAGCTTTGGCGTCAGCCTTACCCAACCAGAAATAGCCAGTTCTAACAGTTACCCTCAGAATTGCAATCAGAATTCATGGCCAAGGGTTAGGAGGCTTAGGAATGAAACTTCCAAAAGGGCAAGTGTGCGATTAGGATTGCTCAGCTTGAAAAATATCAGATAAACTGTAGGAAGAAGAAGAACCCAACAGATTATGTTTCTTCTACTGCTTCTAATGCACTTCTTGACTATAGACTGGATCTAGAATTTGATGATACCGCTGTCCTAACAATCAATCTTAATCCAGTCAAGAGAAATTAATATTTTTATAGAACAACTTTCATTCACATCAAATTGTTCACTGTTGGCAGTAGATTAGGCCAGTCAAAAATAGCTTGGACAGTTCTTCACATACAAGATGTTAATTCCATCCTCAAATCTGGAAAAAGCATATATCCTGGGCAAGAGAGAACTGTGAAATTAGTTACAGCCATGGCATTGCTAAGCAGTGAAGGTTTCAGTGAATTGAAACGCCTGTAGACAAGTGCATTGGTATTTGTGCATTATTGAACGTGCCTAGGACCGTTTCTCCCCAAATGTAACAAGCTTATGATAGAAACTACAGTATATGAAACTACACTTATGTCAAGAGAAGCTCTCTTGAAGACTTCGAATTGTGGTTGGTTTTTTTAACCCCAAAAATTGACGCATGGTAGCACATCACTCATGGATTCATGTTAGATTTCGCAACCTTTGTGTGATTTCCCCCTAACCTTTTGCCTTCAGACCTTCTGTTTTTGCTGACTTCTGTTTTGCTGGTCTTAGGACTCTGGGCACTTTACCACTGCTACCCAGTGCTAAAGTGCTCTTTCCCTAAAACAATGTGTTTTGGCTTATACCCAATTGGCATATTTAATTTACTTGTAAGACCCTAGTAAAGAGGCACTATATGCACCTACGGCCTGTAAATTAAATGCTACTAGTGAGTCCTCGTGTAAAGAAACAGGAGTAGAAACCCATCAACCTTGTTGGGATTGGAGTAGAAAGATATATATACGAAACAATATCCCAACTGGTATTATTTGTAGACAATTAAACAGGATATCTGTACAGTATTATCCAGAAGAGAACAAGGAGACTCAATTTGATTTTCGTATGTGCTCAAAGCATCATTTATATCAGCATTTCAAAAAATCATATTGGACAATAACAATTACAGTTACCAGTGGGTCCTCAGCACTGATTGTGCCAGCCACTTAAGTAGCCCCTTAAACATTTCTCAGGTCTTCCATTACATAGCGTGTATTGCAGTTTAAACTGTCCTCTTGACCTTTCTTTTTAATACATATAAGTCACCCCAAGGTCAGGCGCTGGACAGCCCAGAGGGCAGGATGCAATATATTTAAAACGTTGGACATGCATTTGTACTGGTAGTGAAAAACTCTTAAATTCATTTTTCAACTGTAAGGCCTATCTTTCCCATAGGATAACATTGCAAATGCCTTGTCACATTTTAAAAGTGTAATTTCCAAATGAGAAGAGATAATCAATTCATGTTTGGTGTCTCTGGAATCCTAATTTAAAATCCTAATTTATGGTGATTACAAGTCTGAAAAGTCCACTTTTAGAAAGCTGACATTTTCTTGCCTTAGCCATTTGTGCCTGCAGCCTGTTTCTGGGTAATATGACTGGGTGTGGGTCGGAGTTGGGCTTTGTGTATTCCTCTGAGACAGCCACACACATTGCGAGCTAAGGTGTGACTTGATGGGCCATCACTGGCAGGGTGGAAGGGAGGAGCTTGGCCCATCCCTACTTACTCTTGAAGAGGCTGGGTCCTGCCTCCACAATTAATGGCTGATTATGATGTTATGCAGAAATTTTCCACCCAACTTCTCAGAATCGGTCTGACCAACTCAAGGTCAGTGGTTCCACAGGACCTATTACGATGTTTCCGAACACCGTTTGGTCAGACTCCCATTGACTTCTATGGGAGCCCGCTTTCCAATCAACAACACAGGCTCCTATGGGGAAAAGGGGTGTTTGCGGAAAACCTTGCACCCTGTCCCGGGCACCCCATGGTGCCTGCCACACAGTGCATAGTTCTACAGGGAGGCCCCTTTGGTACACCCCCCCACCCCCAAACTAAAGGCCTCAGGATGAAGGAGGGCCTGCTAGGGCTATCAGAGTCAGTTTCTGACAGTCCGACTCATAAAGACTGTTGGAATCCGACATCATAACGGCTCGGTCAGAAACGCTGTTCGTAGAGATGCACGATTCATCTCCGACCAACATGAATTCTCCGAGAGCCGGTTGGAACAGATTCTGAATGACCAAACAGTGTCCCTTTCAACTGCAAACTTCGTAACTAGTTGAGCGAATTGGATTCCGACCGATTCGGGCAGATGGGTTCCGACACGGTCTAGGGAATCCGACTGTCGGTCAGAGGCTTTCCACATGACATCGTAATCGGCCCCTAAATGCTGCATACCCCCTGCAGTTAGTTTGGAGCCAGGGCTGGGAATACAGGACATCTGTGCACTTCAAAGGTATGCCTCTATAAGCTTCTCCTCACTTCAAAGGCACAACTGTATATAAAAGAAGGACCTTAGACCGCAACTTTTTCTACACTTCTGGACCTGTGGAGACTCTGTCCGAAAGAAGGACTGCTGTGCTGCTACAAGGACTCCCCCTCTGCTGGGCTGCTGCTCTAAAGGAGCTGCTGCTCTGCTGGCCTGCTGCCCTCTTGCCTAGGGAAGAAGAACTGTACTTGCAACTCCATCTTAAACCCAGGGCCCCAGAGTGACTCAAAAGGCTAGACTGCTGGCCTTCTAATTTGAGCCTCGGGACATAAATGTTTCCCAACAGCTCCTGGACCCATCTTCAGCAAGTTCCTGACCCCCAAGTAGTCCTCCTAGGTCCTGGACCCTTGGTGTGGCTGCCTCACAAGCTCTTGAATTCAAGCTGTTGAGCTCTTTGCGACCGCAAATGGGCCAGGTTTCACTGGAACCTCGCCAATCACACTAAAAATCAGCAGGAGCAACTCCAGGCCAACTGTTTGCACAGCAGCATCAACACCCCAAGGGGGGACCTCCTGCACAAAGCTCCAGCCTGCCCGTCTACAACGCCTAGCTTACGCTTCGCACCATGCCGAGCACCACCTGTGACACTCTCCTTGCTCCTCGGGACTCTTGGCACAAAACTTGATACAGTGAAAACTTCAGTGGGACTAATCTGGGACTGTATCTGACCAGTGCTCCATTGCGGTTTGCTTGAACCTTCTACTTTGATATGGTCCAGCGCGTCAAGATAGCTGTGGTTGGTACGTTATACTTTTAGGCGCTATAATGCAGTTTATTCTCTAAAAATTCATAAGGATTTTAGGATTACAATGAGATGTGTTTTTTGTCCCATAATATTCCAAATATAGACTTATCGTGAAAACAATTGTGTGATTGTTGATTCGGTGGCACCTGCACATATCTGATGATTCATTGCACTTCCTACCTTCCTATTTGCTTTTTGTCATGGTAATCAAATATTTTTTACAAAAGAAAAGGCCAGTGCAGCATTACATAGGCACATCTGCACATCAATGGAGAGGATAAGTAGTGAGGAAGGCTCAATCGAACACACAGAAAAACAGCATCCTCTTTTCCCCATCATCTTTATCATACAGTTAAAATTCTTAAACTACCGTCCCCTGAGATTCGAACCAATTTGCTAATTCCATTTGTCCCTAACCGTCTACTACGCTCTGCGGAGCAGCTATTGGCAGTGGTCCTACGTGTGAAACGTGCTAGAGCCGGGGGTAGGTCCTTTTGCTATCTGGCCGCCAAGCTGTGGAACTCCCTTCCCTCACAGACCCGCCGCCTGGATGACCTACTTCTCTTCCGCAAGGCCATTAAAACTTTTCAATTCCCCGTGTAATAGTCCTGCTTCTCTGTCTTTTGCCTCTAGCGCCGGGAGGCCTCTTTGCTGGGGCAGCTGTGCGCTCCACAAAATTACCTAATAATAATAATAATAATAATAATAATAATAATAATATGTGCACATGAACATGAAACCCACCTAACAGTCTTGGAAATTTCAAAAGAGTTTGTTACATTTGATGGAAGATATTAGCACTTTAATTGACACGATTTTGGCATGTTACTTTTGCTCAATGGCTTTTAGGTTCAAGAAAAAAAGTGTTTGTGTCTTCAGAATCCTTAAGATTGGAAACAGCCAATATTGCACTGGGAAAGAATTTGCAAACAATGACTCAGCCTTCTGGCCACATTCCACCAACTGGACATGTGTAGTCTGTTTGGGGAAAGTCACAGGATTCACGTTCGGTAGAAGCATGGTGTGCAATAAAGAGCAACCCAAACTCCATCGTCATATTCTGTTTGTGTGTCTGACTAAGAGGAAGAACAAATCTGCAGTTGTCCTTTGTCAGTATTGCATGTTTTTTTTACAACTGCCAACATCTTTTTGCGGACTATACTGTGTGATATGTTGGAATGGGAATGACCCCTGCATTGTAGACGTACATGAGCCCCTGTCCTAAACAACATGCAAGTGAATCTGTTATCCTGCATTTCCTTTTGTTACAGAATCCATAAAATCCTTAGTGTGGGCACTGAGGAGAGTGCATGTATGCTATGGTAAAAGTTTAAATATTGCCCTGGTTTTGACATGCCACAAGATGGGAGTGTTGATACCGCCTTTGCAGATGAGATGAGATGGAGAGTGTAGTTCCAGAGACTGAAGTGTGGAAGGGAAGGAGACAGGGCTGCTGTTAGACATTCCATGTGATGTATCTAGGAGTGGACCATCGATTAGTCCTTCCTGAGCATCACCGTTTGGTCGATGATAGGAAAATGAGAGTGAGTCAGCACATTCAGGGACAGATTTTCTTACCTTCACACAATACAGTGCAACAAGCAAAGTTGCTGTGCAGCGCTGCGTGAAAGGGAGAGAGCAGAAATGCTATATATTTACAAAGACAGGAGCATTTCTGTTCTGTCCTAGTGCTGATGCACTGTGTGCTACCTAACCCCAATGCAGGCACTCTTGTACCATGATGCAAGGATGCCTGCATTACAGACATGATTGTTTTCGTTGTGGAAGTTCCTGATTTTTTCCCCAGCTCTAGTGCACCTCAAGCAGAATCCTACAAGAAGCGCACTTTATTACAGTATGGCTGGCCATTAATAAGACTGTAGGAACCCAGGGTATACTGTTTCAACTTGTTTTAATTATACATTTCAATGAGATTTAAGGCAATTAACAAATCAGAATGTTTGTTTGCGAATTTTATGTACATTGGTGGATGAGCCGCCCTTTTATGATTTAAACTAATCAAATAAAAGTAAATTTTTTCATTTTTGTTGAGGGAGGCATACCTTCCTGTGCAAAAATAATCCTTAAGGGCATTTTCCTCTTTCTATGTGTGCTGCAGAACACAGCACGCGTAGAAAGAAAACGTAAAAACAAAGCTTTTTAATGCATTCTCAGGTTTTTTACCTTTAGTACATCTGGGAATGCACCAAAATCAATTGAATATATTCCCAATAGAAGGTAACGGAAGCGCTTCCTTGCATTACTTTGCATTTACTAAACCAAGCAAAGCTTAGTAAATGCCAAAAGAGAATTTGCGTCTGTACCGAAAAAAAGTGACTCAACCCAATGCAAAACCTTCGCAAATCTGCCCCTCCATTGTTAGAGGGACGATGGTTTCTAGGCAGGGCTTAGGCCTTTTGTGTTTCCTTAATTGGCTTGTCCAGGAAGGCTATTGACAACCAGGTGTAGAGCATCAACTCTACCTTTTGTGAGAGTTACCACCTTATACAAAGAATTGTATGCTCTGCAGAAAGAAGATTGTTATGATATGTGTGTGTGCGTACTACACTAAAAAAGAAACAATTTTCCAAATACATGTAATAATTTTTTTTTTTACAGTAAAGTAAATTTTAAATTAACAAAAATGTTCCCAACCAATAGTGACATATAGCTTAATTTAAATATAAACATACACATATAAAAAAGTTTTATTTAAAACATTAAATTAAATATAGAAAATAAACATAAAGTAGAACAAATATTATATACTTATATATCTATATGCGTATATGTATTTATCTATACTACTATTATAAAGAGAGAACACAAACCTTTTGGCAAGGTAAACTCGGGAACCACAGCGCCAATCCACACACCCAATACATTGTTGTAATCCTCAGGGTGTGCAGATGGACATAGGCTTTAGAAAATAAAAAAACCCAGTAAATTTAAAAATATAACTTTAAAAAAAAAGTAGTGCCCTGAAAGTAGCTCCGGCCACGACGCTGCGCTGGCCGCGACGTACGTGATGACGAGAAGGAGCGGCGGTGAAGTGAGGAGTGCGGGGAGGAGCGGCAGCTCAGGTGCGTCATGACGAGGAGGAGCGGCGGTGAAGTGAGGAGCACGGGGAGGAGCGGCAGCTCAGGTAAGGCTCTGGGACACGGGAAATGTCGGGCGGGAGGGAGCCGGTGCAGGAGGTTGGCCCTGAACAAATGCGGATGAGGTAAGGCTCAGGCTCTGGGGGCAACATTTCAGGCTTGTGTGCACTCCCGCCTCGGCCCCCGCCCGCCACACCATTGTCCGGGACACAGAGAATGTTGTGGCGGGCCGGGGCGGGAATGCACGCAAGCCTGAAATGCTGCCCCAGCCCCCTTCTGCCCCGGGCAACGCTGGGGCGGGCTGCTAGTTTATTTTATAAAGTTTTGTATAGCACAAACATAACCGTTACGGGTATCAGAGTGCTTCACAATTTTGGGTGAGAGAGGGATACAGTATTGGGAAGCAAAAACATGTGTTCATTACATAATTATACAAGACGCGTGCAAGAATCCAGTAGGTGTCGGAATCCAGAATATGCGTATATGTAGACACACACATATATATATATATATATATATATATATATATAAAAAAAACAAATATATATATATATATATATTTATATCCACACAAAGACCAAGATTACTGGAGTCTATTTGGCCCGTAGGCAGGTGGTGAGTCACGCTGGGCAGGTCTCCCGACACATTATAATCCACACAGGAATCTTCTTCGAAAAAGGACTCACGCTCAGAAGGTTAACCACAATTTAATCGTGTAGGTCACCTACACGATTAAATTGTGGTTAAACTTCTGAGCTTGAGTCCTTCTTCAAAGAAGATGCCTGTGTGGAATATACATATATATTCACTTAAAAAACCATAGGTTTCAGGCCTTATATAGTTAGGAATTAGCATTTAAAAAACCTTTGAAATTCACTGAAAAAACTATAAGTTTTAGGGGTGTTATAGTTAGCTGGATAAATAATTCATACAAAAGCATTGAAATTGCTCCTATATAGTTAGTTGTACTAACTATATTTCGCGCACCCGCAATCCAATGCTGATGATGTCACATATTACATCATTCATGACATGGTCAGTGACATCTCTGATGAATATCAAATTACATTTTTGATTTATTTTTTTTTTAAATCGCGGGGTACCATAAGCGCACCCTGTGATTTTTGCAAAAATAAAAAATTGTTTTCTTTTTCCCTTGGGAGTCCTGTGGGACCCCCTGAGCAAGCCTAGGGGGTCAGGGTGCTTCTACAATGCCCCCTTTTTGAGTTCTACACGTTTGTTTTTCTGCTTTCTTTTGCCTCAGTCTACCGAGGCACAAGATGGCTGCCAACAATTTCTGTTTTGGAGTGTTGACAGACAGTGGCAGCCAATCAGCATGCAGCTCGTGCACGGGAAGGTACGCGTACCGTGTGTGTACCGTACGCGTATGGTGCGCTTATGGTGTGCGCACTGTGCGCGCTTATAGATATATATTTTTTCTCTTTTGATTTTATCAGGAACTACTGGAGGGATTTACACCATTTAAGCAAAAGCGTGATCTGCGAATCAGACTCTACCATTTTGCCAAATTTCGTGTAATTCCGTTCAGGGGTTTGGGCTAATCGTCCTATGGAAATGAACATGGGGAAACACGTTTTGGGGCCCCCCTTTTTTCTCTGCCCCCACTTGATGAATCTACCCAAGACTTTCAGGAAAGAAGCGGAGCGGAATGGGCCAACATCTTTGAGAAATTCACGAAGATTCAACAACCGGCGCCAAAGTTATTCCCAATAGAATGTTGCGGATTTCCTATGGTAACTAGGTCCTAAATATATATACCTACTATACAGTAGGTAATATATATATACATAAATATATATATATATATATATATATATATATATATATATATATATATATATATATATATATATATATATATATATATAGCTCAACAATCCGAAAATAAAAATCGGAAAAACGGCAAGCACGCTGGTATCCAGTTCAAGTATTTTATTGCAGCCCCCCCCTACACTCCAGACAGACGCGTTTCGCTAATCTAGCTTCGTCAGTGTCCGTTTGTGCAAACAATCATACGCCATTTTAAACCCACCTATCATCTCTACAATCATTGACATAAACGATGGTAAATTTTGTCAACGGTGGTGGCCGTCTTTAAACATATGTATCCACATATATCAACAGTGTTTATCATGGTGAAAAATAAAGTGCTTAGTGCAGATTAAAAACATTTTTACTACAAACATCTAATATTTATTGTGCATTCTCATATTCTTATTTTTATTTTCATGCAGAATGAGTAGATGTTCTGATCCTGTATTGCCACAATGCAATTCTCATTTATGTACATTTCTGCTTTGTAGGGGTGTATCCCCCAATGTATACCGTTGTTAATATTCAGAACCAGAATATCTTATCAATTTTATCTATTTAGTGTTTTTATATCCCATTTAATTCTTTTTTTGTTTTGTGGCCCTGTATGGGCTATCGTCACTCTACTATGTTTATTTTCAAACTTAGATGTCGGCTTTTGAGTAGATTTCAGTTTGTAAGCAAGTTTGTCAGTTTATCAGTTAAATTATGGGCAAGAGTAACAGTATTTCATCGCATGATCCCATGTGTTCAGTTAGAGGTGGATGGACCCACAATTCCTCATCATTATTAAGGCCCCATGGAGTCATAGTCTTCAGGTCAATAATGTACCTGGATTCTAGTACCCTAAGTGCCTTTTCCCTGTCGCCCCCTCTGTCCAGAAGTTTTACCTGGTCGATACAATAAAAACATAGAAGATCCCTGTCGCTTTTATGATGTTCTGCGAAATGGCGAGCAACCGGATAGGTTTTATCCTTATTCACAATTGCACGCATATGTTCCAGGATTCTAAGTTACGTGGGATTGATAGTACTCCCTATGTATCTTTTCTTACATGGGCACTCAAGACAGTAAATGGTGTAATCTGAATTGCAGTTTAGGAGTTTATGTATTTTCCTATTGGGTCTATCCTCTCCTGTTCTGCCCGGATATTCTGATACTTTTTTACTGCCTTTACAGGCTTTGCAGCGCAAGCAGGGGAAGAACCCTTTGATGTTACATAGTTCCTTAGTTTTGGGTTTTGAGGAAAAATGACTGTGGACTAAATGATCAGAAAGTGACTGGCAGCGTCGATATGTTATCAAAGGTTGCTGAGAAGATGCCCTTTTAGAAAGCTGGGAGATTTATTTGTTATGAAGTTTCCTAATTTCCTCAATTACTACAGTCTCCTCAGTAGGAAATACTTCCAGTTTTTTTAGTTTGCTTCCATCAAGAAGGCATTCAGATGTGTTACACATTTGCCATAAATTCTGAATGTTAGCACTCTAGTTGCTCATTAGATCACTGTAGTAAAGCTACTGCTCACCAGGGAAGTCGGCTGGTATTCAAAGTGCATGTTTCAGTCTGCATGTCAGATTTTTTTAATGAAATAGAAGAGGATTTGAGAAGTCAAAATGTGCCCTCATTTTTCTTTCTGCAGCACAAATCATATTTTCTATGGCAAAATGAAGCCCCTCATTTTGTTCCTTTGCAAATTAAATGTTTTAAGTGTTACCACTTTATTTCAATGAAGATGGCTTCAGGTGTTCCATACTTTTGTCATAAGTCAGACTGTTAGCGCTCTAGTTGTTCTTTAGAACACTTTGGGACATTCTGTCATTGGGTTATACTTGGGCTACATCTGGGTGATATTTGTGCTACATTTGGGCTCTTTTGACTTTGTTGGCCATCTTGGAAGACTTATTTGTTATGAAGTTTCCTAATTTTTTCATTTACTACAGTCTCCTCAGTAGGAAATACTTTCAGTTTTTTTACTTTGATTCCATCAAGAAGGCATTCAGATGTTTCACACATTTGCCATAAATTCTTGAATGTTAGCACTCTAGTTGCTCATTAAATCACTGTAGTAAAGCTACTGCTCACTAGGGAAGTCTGCTGCTGGTATTGAAAGTACATGTTTCAGTCTGCATGTCCAATTTTTTTTTTAATGAGATAGAAGAGGATTTGAGAAGTCACTCAGAATGTGCCTTAATTTTTCTTTCTGCAGCACTAATCATACTTTCTATGGCAAAATGAACTCCCTCATTTTGTTTCTTTTTAAATTAAATGTTTTAAGAGTTACCACGTTATTCCAATCAAGATGGCTTCAGGTGTGCTATACTTTTGTCATAAGTGAGGCTGTTAGCACTCTAATTGTTCTTTAGAACACTCTGGGAAGCTGCAGTAGAACACAAAGGAATCAACTGACTGCTCTTGTTGGATGTACATGTTTTACTGAGAATGTCACGCTTCATTCTCACATGACTGGGAAAGATAATGTTAATTTACAAAAAATATGCTCAAAGTTTAGCTCATAGATCACCTTCCAAACCTCTGTGGAAAAAGCTTGAGAAAATAGTTTTCTCCCAAACATGATTCATGATATCCCAGCAGAAGGCTGTTTCACACGGTAAAATCACCTTAGAACACACCACAATTCTTAAAATGAGTATAGTACCATCAACAAATGATTTACAATGTAACTAAAGTCTTAAAACCTTCTATTAACTGCAATCATTTTTAATGATGTGCTATCATGTATATTGGTCCCAAGATGACTGCCACCACTGTTTGGATGAAGTGCTGACAGCCAATGAGATCTCACGATGAGATGTGTTGTTAGGCTCCGCCCAGATATATATGTATTTTTCCCCTTTAATATCTAAAAAACTACTGAACAGATTTACACCATTTACCAAAAAGGCACAAGTCTGAACCAAGGACTACCTCATTGCCAAATTTGGTGTAAATTCCGTTCTGCAGTTCGGCTGTAGCTGCGACTTAAGGTTCCCATGAGAAATTGCATGGGGAAAACATGTTTTGGGACCCCCTTTTTCTCGGCCCCCCCTTGACGAATCACCACCAAACTTCTAGGAGAAGAGCGGACCGGAGCGCCCCACGAGTTTTAATAATTTCGCGAAGATTCGTCAACCGGCGACAAAGTTATGCAAATAGAATGTTGCGGATTTCCTATGGAAAATAGGTCTAACTGCAACTACCTGCTGGCGTAATATATATATATATATACACGGAAAAAACCATAGGTTTCAGCGACATTATAGTTAGGAATTAGCATTTAAAAAACCTTTGAAAATCACTGACAAAACCATAGGTTTCAGCCACGTTATAGTTAGGAATTAACATTTCAAAAACCCTAGAAATTCACTGAAAAAACCATAGGTTTCACGCATGTTATAGTTAGCTGGGCATTTGACTCATACAAAACCATTGAAATTTCCCCGTTATAGTTAGTTCAGCTAACTATAACTCGCGCGCCCGCAATGCACTACTGATGACGTCACATATTACATCACTCATGACATGGTCAGTGACATCACTCATGACATCACTGATGACATCTCAAATGACATCACTGATGACATCTTCCAGTGAATGTGTGTCTTTCTGAAATATAAATATTTTTTATATATGTATATCTAGTGGTCGATGGAAGAATAAATGGGTAAATAAGTGTCTAAATGTTTTTTTTGTGTAAAATTGATTGTATAACTGACTTATTAGGTATATCTTAGTGAATACATGTATTAGCGAGTAATGTTTAAATATGTAAATAGCTGTTTCAGTGTCTCAATTTGTGTATAAGTGGCTGCATGGGTTTGTGAGTAGCTACATGAGTCTCTATATGGGTTATTAGTTGGTTTTTTGAGTATCAGAATGAGTGTCTGTATGGTTTAATGGGGGTATTACCTAGCACACAGATGCATGAATGACTGACTCACTGTTTGTATGTGTTTTGAAGACAGCAGTGATGCAGGAATGTATGTGTGGAAGAGTGTGTGTTAGTGAGTAAAGGACTGCCTCAATAGTGTTTTTATGAGTAAGTACATATGTTTTAAACTAGTATATGTGAGTATTGATGTATATAAGTAAGGATATATGACAGTGACAGATTGGAAGAGTTCCTGCATAAATAAGTATGTGTTTCTATAACTAATTGTTTAATAGAGTCAGTACGTGTACGTTTCTGTAGAAATAAGTGTAGTGGTGTGTGTAGAGCTGTATATGCAAGTAAATGGATGTTTGATAGTTTATTTGCATGTGTGAGTATATGTGTGAATAACTCTATGTATATGTGTAGGTGTGTAACAGGATGTATAGGTGTATGAGTACATATGATGAGTGAGTACATGTATGAGTGACTATATAGAACTATTTGTGAATGAGTAGATGTGTATGTAGATTTTAGAATTACTGAATAGGTTGTTCTAACAGGTAGTGGTATCTCAATTTTTTTTAAATGTTAGGTTCTATTTTTGAATGTGTGTATCAAAGGTTATAATAGGGTGAGAGGAGGTCTGCCACTCTTTCACAAGGATGATGTCATCAGTGATGTCATCAGTGCCGTCATTTGAGATGTCATTTTTAAAAAATATATTTTTATTAAGAATTTCTGGTGCGTTACAAAGAGTAAAAAAAGAAGCGGGTACAATTCATTATTCATAACACTCAATATCAATTAATATCCAAGATTTTAAAAATAGATATACATTAGTAGGCTCAGCACAATTAGAATATTAATCATAGGATAAAACGATGTTAATGATAAAAGCGAAACTTTGCGAATTGATAACATTTTAAACGGGTAAGGCTATAGCTAAGATTATAATCTTCGCTCCCTCCATTCTGTAAGTGGAGCCCAGATACGGCTTCCCAACTCCCGTCTTTTTTTGCCCTTCTGTTCATAGAGGCAAGCCTCTATATTATGTATGCCTAGTAATCTGTTAAACAAGTGCCACCCCCACTACTATTCAGAGCTCTTTACTTCGAGCAAACAAATCAAGAAATGAATCACCGATCTGTTTGGTACATTTATTTATACCTGTTGTTTAGAAAAATTCAAAATTTTAGGTTTAAACGAGTTGTCCGAGGAAGACACTCAACATGTAATCAATGCTAGACAAGAAAGAGAAGAAAATATATTTGACAAAATTCACAAAAACAATTTCACACAAAAGAGAACACACAACTAGTGTGATACACATTTCATAATGAATGATCATTTAGCAATATTCATTTAGCAACATTAATTTCATGCTAAAACATTCATTGTAATAATCGGAACATTAGCTCATCAAACAATATATATTCAATGAAGGAGACCCGTTCTAGGTGAACCATGGAAGAATGCAGACAAGTTAATCAAACAACCAGTTGAAACAAGAAAACAATTTATGTGTTCTCTGCGTATTCCTCCAATGCTGCCGACGCGTTTCGAGACCGTGCAACAAGTTAACGGACTCTCATCAGGGCTCATTCAATGTGGATCTGAAAATGGTTCCGGAGGCCTGATCTCGAGGATCTGAATGTGACAACACTTGTGGCGGGACCTTGTTATCTAGGACAGTACCGGGAAACACTCCCTGTCCCCTTCTTAATTCAACAGTCCCGACATTCCTTCTTTAGACCTGGACACTCAGCATTTTGTCAGTGGTCTCAGGTAGATGGGCTTGCTGATCGTTCTTCGCTTCAGTTTCCGTGAATCCAGCCCAATCAATGATCGTTCTTACGTTACGGTGAAGCCGGTAACAGCTAAATGGCACTGCACTCCAATTGCGTAGTCTGTAGCCAACTCTGTAGGCGCTCCGTTGTCAGACTTGCAAGTTTGATTCGGAATCGAACTTGCAAGTCTGACAACGGAGCGCCTACAGAGTTGGCTACAGACTACGCAATTGGAGTGCAGTGCCATTTAGCTGTTACCGGCTTCACCGTAACGTAAGAACGATCATTGATTGGGCTGGATTCACGGAAACTGAAGCGAAGAACGATCAGCAAGCCCATCTACCTGAGACCACTGACAAAATGCTGAGTGTCCAGGTCTAAAGAAGGAATGTCGGGACTGTTGAATTAAGAAGGGGACAGGGAGTGTTTCCCGGTACTGTCCTAGATAACAAGGTCCCGCCACAAGTGTTGTCACATTCAGATCCTCGAGATCAGGCCTCCGGAACCATTTTCAGATCCACATTGAATGAGCCCTGATGAGAGTCCGTTAACTTGTTGCACGGTCTCGAAACGCGTCGGCAGCATTGGAGGAATACGCAGAGAACACATAAATTGTTTTCTTGTTTCAACTGGTTGTTTGATTAACTTGTCTGCATTCTTCCATGGTTCACCTAGAACGGGTCTCCTTCATTGAATATATATTGTTTGATGAGCTAATGTTCCGATTATTACAATGAATGTTTTAGCATGAAATTAATGTTGCTAAATGAATATTGCTAAATGATCATTCATTATGAAATGTGTATCACACTAGTTGTGTGTTCTCTTTTGTGTGAAATTGTTTTTGTGAATTTTGTCAAATATATTTTCTTCTCTTTCTTGTCTAGCATTGATTACATGTTGAGTGTCTTCCTCGGACAACTCGTTTAAACCTAAAATTTTGAATTTTTCTAAACAACAGGTATAAATAAATGTACCAAACAGATCGGTGATTCATTTCTTGATTTGTTTGCTCGAAGTAAAGAGCTCTGAATAGTAGTGGGGGTGGCACTTGTTTTTCTAAATATATATACGGTCCAGCCTACCCCACGTCCCGGGACCTATCTCCTTAACTTTCAATAGTAATCTGTTAAGCCACATTTGAAATGAAGGAGTGGAGGTATCTTTCCAGCCTGAAGATATTAAGATCCGCAGTACCGCTACTGATATAAAAACCAGGGCATCCTCATCTTTCCCGAGCCGTAACTTCTTATCTATACCCAGTAGCATCAGGGTTGGGGATAGATCGATCTTATGACCTAGCAGCCCCTCCACAATCTCGTCTCTAATTGGGACTAAAGCGCTGCAATAGGAGAACATATGTAAAAGGTCTGCTTGTCCCTCATTGCATCTGGGACAGCAATCATCCTCCCTGACCCCCCAAGAAAATAGTTTTGCTGGCGTATAATATAAATTAAAAAAGGTTTTATAATGCTGGGCTCACAGATTAAAAGACCAGAAGATTTTTTTGTTCAAATTTAGGGCCAAATCCAGATCTACATCAGGGTTGGACAATTTGTTTGCCAGGGCGGATTCAGTCTTCTCCAGATCATCTTGGATTCCCATCAGGAGAAGATTATAGACTATTTTTACTTTCTTACATCCTTTGACTAATGACTCTAACAGAGGAAAATTATCTGGTTGTGCCACCTTGGGCCTTAATGCTTTCAGAATACATTCAATTTGGGCATGTAAAAGCCAATGGGAAGATGGAATAAAAAACTTAGCTTGCAGGGCATCAAATCTCGCTATTTCCTTGCCTTCCATGATATCACCTATAGTCTTGATACCCAGCCCTTTCCAGACCTGAAGGTTGCCTTCTGCACACAAACGAAAGAAGAGACTAGAGTTACAAAAGGGTAGATATACATTGACCTTAGGAACATTAAAAAATTTCAAAACAGTCTTCCATATACTCCATGCCCCTTCAAGTATCTTTAGCCGTACCCTCTTATAGTGCCTACGATCGATTTCGCATAGTAATAGGCCTAATGCCTTCCTCCCCAGCAAGAGCTCATAGATAGATGGAGGGCACTGAGTTTCTGTCCCTGACGAATCCATCTTGGGCTGAAACAGGATTACCATTTGTGTGAGAAGACATGTCCAATGGTATAGTCTAAGGTTTGGTAAGGCCAACCCCCCCCCTTTTATTAGGAAGTGACATATAATTAGTGGGACGCCTGATCTTGCCATACTGCCAGATAAATCTTATAAATACAGTTTCCAATTTCTTCATTAGTCCCTCTTCGATATGCAAGGGTATGGCCCGAAACAGGTATAGTACTTTTGGAAACATTGTCATCTTCACCACTTTTACTCTGCCAATCAATGAAAGATGAAGCACATCTATCCGTTTCAATTCTGTTTCAATTGATTTAATAAGTGGGAGGTAGTTTTCGTCTAGTATTTTTTCAATTGAGGCATTTATTCTAACCCCTAGATATACTGCAGCATCAACATATCTGGGGTCGGATTTAACAATGTTTTCTTGTGCAGATTACCTGAGTTTTGGCTTAGTTCAAAAGATAGCCTGACCAACTGCCAAAAGCCTTGGCCAATTCAGCGAGAGTTAGCATCGCCTGCTGAGGATCAGTGGTGATGACAGCCAGCTCATCAGTGTATGCCAAGATTTTATTTACGTGGCCATTTAATACTACTGGACTAATCCTTGGGCACCCTAGAATTTTTTGTAAAAGCGGATCGATATAAAGGGAAAAGAGGATCGGGGAGCAGGGACACCCCTGCCGTGTACCTCTCTGAATGACAAACTTATCTGATCTTTCACCCATGACCACCACTCTAGCCTCGGGTTTTCTGTACATAGCTTTGAGGGCACCGATAGTTTTATCCCCAAAGCCTCTACCTGCCAAAATGGACCAGAGAAACTTCCATACCACCCTATCAAAGGCCTTTTCCGCGTCAAGCAGGATAAAGGCCATCTCCCTCCCCTTAGCAGCATGAGCATCGAACAGAGCAATTGCTCTCCTAATATAGTCCTTCATGCCACGACCAGGGACAAACCCATGCTGCCGACGAGTCCACCTATGATCCTGTCCAACCTCTTAGCCCAGATCTTGGAATACAGTTTTGTATCCGCATTTATCAACGAGATAGGGCGGTAGGATCCGGGTTTCTCCCTAGGTTTCCCTTTTGTATGGAAGATTACAATATTGGTCTCTCTCAAAGAGTCTGGAATCTCTCCTGAGTACATTATACCGTTAAATAAATCCACAAATAGTGGGGTAATTACAATTTCGAGACATTTGTAGACCTCCAGGGGAATCCCATCGGGGCCCGCAGCTTTACCCGAGGCCAGCTCCTGTAGTGCAGCAATAACCTCATCACTGGTAATATCTCTATCCAATTCTGTTCTCGCTGAATCGTCTAATCGAGGGCCATTATCCCAACCCTCCTCTTCCTATACTCCATCCCTATCTTCCTCCTGATATAGCTTTTGATAGTAATTCTTGAACACCTGTAAGATTTCTTTAGTCTCGGTAAAATCAATGCCATTTTCTTCTATTCTGGCAATTGTAATTTTTGCTTTTTCCTGTCTGATCCTTAGCGATAATACTCTACCTGCCTGTTTGCCAGTTTCGTATCGTTTGGCTCTGGATGTTTGGTATTCTGCAGTAACCTTCTGTGTTACCACCCTCTGGATCTCTGCTTTAACACTCATCAGCTTCATTTGGCTCTCGCTTCCAGCTACCCCCTGAGCTATATCTTTAATGTGCTGTTCTTCTGCCTCAGTTAATTTCACCATTAGTCTATCCACCTCCTCTCTATCCTCCCTTCTCAATCCGGCCGAACAACTTATCTATTCACCCCTTAAGGCCGCCTTAAAGGCTTCCCATACCCCATTCTGTGAGGTACTGTATCTGTTAGCAGCAAAAAATCCCTCCGCCCATTTGGTAATGTGCTCCACAAATCTCTTATCCCCCAGTAACTTCCTTTCAAAGGTCCAGTTGGTCCTTTTCCTAACTAGTTTATCCGATTCATAAGTCAGAATCAATGGATTGTGGTCAGAGATTAGTCTGGGAAGTTTTATTATCCCGACCTTGTTTATTTCGGGTGAAGAGATGAAGAAGTAGTCCAGTTTTGTATACCTTTTATAGGGATTTGAAAAATATGTGACCCCTGGATTGTGTGGTTTTTTAACCGCCCAAACATCCCTCAATACATGAGAACTAATAAGAGCCTTTACTGCCCTAAAGACTCTTGGTTTCCGACCTACATATGACGCACTATTATCCCAATCTGCTGAGATGTTAAAGTCACCACAGATTATTGTGGGGGTTATCCAGCCAGCTAATTCTATTTGTAGAAATCATACATTTCAGGGTCATCCCTATTTGAGCCATAGACTGCACATAATGTAAACCCAATTTTGAGCTCAACAATTACCCATCTACCCAGGCTATCTGTCTTCGCCAGTTTCATACCTCCCAACGATGTACGTGCCAGGATTGCGACCCCCCTAATCATCAAAGATTGTGTGGAACAGGCCAATAGCTCAAAGCCACTAAGAGACATTAAGTTCCTCTTGGCCCAAGGGAGATGGGTCTCTTGGAGGGTAAGAACATCAATATTGTTGTATTTCACAAAACGAGCCAATCTTTGACGTTTCCTCCAGTCATTCATCCCCCCAATATTAGGCGAGCATATTCTAATGTTCGCCATCCAGACAAACTGGTTGAACAACTGCATTACCCTGAACCTTAATCGTACTGTTCTTCAATGACTTTCTGAATTGTGTAAAAGAAAGAACCAAAATCTTACATAACACACCATTTTTCTTCATTTTTCTGAGTTTCTCCCCTGCAACACCCACCCCTCCCTTGCACTCCCACCACCCCTCCGGCCCGCCCCCATTCCCCCAGAACCCTCTGAACACCCTCCTAGAAACCCACTCTGTGAAGCGCTCAGACCTAGTCTGTGCACGTGATGGTCTTGCAGTGTGGACAGTGAGGCCTAAAACCTAAGAATTCCTGAATAGCCCTACAAACCAATGATCAAAGTAGATCCTTCACAACTAAACAGACCCCCCCCAGTTCTCGACCTGTATCAGCGAGCATTTAAATTTTGACAAACATTGAACCCAACCCAACATTGAACCCAACCTTCATTGTTCATTGAGACTATTATCCGACAGAGTCTAAGTACTCCTTTGCTTTTATTTCTGAAGAGAAATATAATATCCTCCCTTCATTGATTACTTTTAGCTGTGCCGGGTTTATCAGATAGGCTTGAATCTTTTTGTCCTGGAAAGGTTTAATCATTTCCCTCAGGCGCCACCTTCGCTCTACAGTTGAATTACAATAATCAGTCGGACGAAGAAAGAGACCCCCTCACTGCTTCTCCTGGCATCGGGTCTGGCCTTTTCCGCGATTGCCTGCCTTAGGATGAAATTACCAAGGAATAATAGAACTGCTCTGGGTTTGTCCCCTTCCTTAGCATTCCTTCGTACTTTGAAGGGGGTACGGTGTACTCTCTGCAGCTCGGTGGACCAGTTCCAGCTGGAGAGCTCGGGGAATGCTTTCTCGAAGATCTTGATAATATACGCCCTTATGTTTGAGCCCTCGATCCCCCTGGGATTCCTAGGACCCTCAAGTTATTTCGGCGTTGCCTGTTTTCCATCTTCTCGAGCTTCCATTGAAGATCTATCACCTGAGCACAGTGTGCATCAACCTTACTAGTGGCAGTGAATTTCAAAGGTTTTTTAAATGCTAATTCCTAACTATAACTTGGCTGAAAACTATGGTTTTTTCAGTGAATTTCAAAGGTTTTGTAAATGATAGTTTTTAAATGTATTGTTATTTTTTTATACTAAATTACTACATTGTTTTAAAGTATTTTTTTTAATTACATTACATATTTTTAATATAAATTGAATTTTATTTTTAAAAAAATATTGAAATTGAAATATTTTTTTATTTAATATTTTTTCAATTTATATATATTTTATATAGCAGGCAATGATATCCTATGGAAGGAAATTCAAGTTACTGGTAAGTACAGTTAAATTTACTTTTCAGGAATAGTAATGAGCTGAAAGATGCAGCACTGAGGTCTCTCCTGATAACAGGTGAGTAAATTGGAATTTGTAGTTCGACTGATTTTTGAGGAATTTTTTTAAGTTCCAAAACTCTAAACTTAGAAGAATTTCCAAGTGAAACCCGTCAATGTTAGCCTATGGAAGGAAATTCAAGTTACTGTAGGTATGGTTAGAACTACTTTTCAGGATCAGTAGTGGGCTGAAAGATGCAGCACTGAGGTCTCTCCTGATAACAGGTGAGTAAATCGGAATTTGTAGTTCGGCTGATTTTAGAGGAATATTTGTACGTTTCAAAAATAGATCCTTAGAAACTTTTCTGGTGAAAACCGCACAATAGATTCCTATGGAAGTAAATACAAGTTACTGGTAAGTACGCTTAGATTTACTTTTTAGGGTCCGTACTGGGCTCAAAGACATCTCTTGTGATAAGAGGTGAGTACATCGGAATTCGTAGTGCCGCTGATTTTAGAGGAAAATTGTCCTCAATAGTGAAAGAAGGGGGCGGGGCCTGAGGTGACATGTGTGCAAACACGCCCTGTGGCGCGTTTTAGATTGGGGAATTAATTCCTCTTCAATCCTGAGATCCCCTGTGAGCCAACTAGCCCACCAGGTACCTCCAGTATGCGCCAGGGAACTGTGTTCCAGAGAGGTTTTCAGAGGGCACGCCCCCTGTTTACAACACGCTGCAACGCAGTTCCGTGGTGCTTAATGGAGGTACCTGTTGGACTAGTTGGCCCCTAGGGAACCTCTGGATTGAAGAGGAATTAATTCCTCAACTTAAAACCCGCCACAGGGCATGTTTGCACACATATCACCTCAAGCCCCGGCCCCTACATTCACCACTGTGCAAACGCACCCCGTAGCGCGTTCAAAGTTGAGGGATTAAGTCCCCTTGCATACTTGAGGTCCCTGGAGGCCAACTAGCCCACCAGGTACCTCCAGTATGTGCCAGGGGGCTGCGTTGCAGAGAGGTGTAAAAATGGGCTTGGCCTCATTACACCTCTCTGCAACACAACCCCCTGGTGCGTTGCAGAGGGAGAACTAATTCCCCTTGCATACTGGCGGTCCCTGTGGGCCAACTAGCCCACCAGGAACCTCCAGTAAGCACTAGGGGGCTGTGTTGCACAGAGGTGTAATGAGGCCCGCCCCTTTTTACACCTCTCTGCAACGCAGCCCCCTGGCGCATTTACAGAGGGGGAACTAATTCCCCTTGAATACTGGGGGTCCCTGGAGGCCAACTACCCCACCAGGTACCTCCAGTATGTGCCAGGGGGCTGCGTTGCAGAGAGGTGTAAAAATGGGCTTGGCCTCATTACACCTCTCTGCAACACAGCCCCCTGGTGCGTTGCAGAGGGAGAACTAATTCCCCTTGCATACTGGCGGTCCCTGTGGGCCAACTAGCCCACCAGGAACCTCCAGTATGCGCCATGGGGCTGTGTTGCACAGAGGTGTAATGAGGCCCACCCCTTTTTACACCTCTCTGCAACGCAGCCCCCTGGCGCGTTTACAGAGGGGGAACTAATTCCCTTTGAATACTGGGGGTCCCTGGAGGCCAACTAGCCCACCAGGAACCTCCAGTATGTGCCAGGGGGCTGCGTTGCAGAGAGGTGTAAAAAAGGGCGTGGCCTCATTACACCTCTCTGCAACGCAGCCCCCTGGTGCGTTGCAGAGGGTGAACTAATTCTCCTTGCATACTGGCGGTCCCTGGGGGCCAACTAGCCCACCAGGAACCTCAAGTATGCGCCTTTTTACAACACTCTGCAAAGCAGCTCCGTGGCCTTACTGGAGGTACCTGGTGAGCTAATTGGCCCCCAGGGACCCCCAGTATTCAAGGGAAATTACTTCTCCCTCTGCAAACTTGCAAGTGGGTGCGTTTGCAGAGTAGTGCAGGGAGGGGACAGGGCTTGAGGTGACAGATTGCACCACTCTGCAACACAGCCCCCTGGCACATTTGCAGAGGGGGAACTAATTCCCCTTGAATACTGGGGGTCCCTGGAGGCCAACTAGCCCACCAGGAACATTCAGTATGCGCCAGGGTGCTGTGTTGCAGAGAGGTGTAAAAAGGGGCGTGGCCTCTTTACACGTCCCTGCAAGGCAGCCCCCTAGCGCATACTGGAGGTTCCTGGTGGGCTACTTGGCTCCCAGGGACCCCAAGTATTCAAGGGGAATTATTCCCCCTCTGAAAACGCACCAGGGGGCACATTTGCAGAGTGGTGCCTTTATGTTTTTTTTGGGGATTGGCAGGGTACTCATACCCTGCACGTATCCCGGGATTTTTTCAACAAAAAAAGTTTGGGGGGCTTGGGGGTCCTTGTGGGACCCCCTGAGCAGACCTAGGGGGTCAGGAACCTCCAGTATGCACCAGGGGGCTGCCTTTCAGAGAGGTGTAAAAAGGGTTGTGGCCTCTTTACACGTCTCTGCAAGGCAGCCCCCTGGTGCGTTTGCAGAGGGGGAACTAATTCCCTTTGAATACTGGGGTCCCTGGGGGCAACTAGCCCACCAGGAACCTCCAGTATGCGCCAGAGGGCTGCAGTGCACAGAGGTGTTAAAAAAGGGGCGTGGCCTCATTACACCACTCTGTAATGCAGCTCCCTGGCGCGTTTGCAGAGGGGGAACTAATTCCCCTTGCATACTGGGGGTCCCTGGGGGCCGACTAGCCCACCAGGAACCTCCAGTATGAGCCAGGGGGCTGCATTGCACAGATGTGTAATGAGGCCCCTCCCCTTTTTACACCTCTCTGCAACGCAGCTCCGTGGCCTTACTGGAGGTACCTGGTGAGCTAGTTGGCCCCCAGGGACTACCAGTATTCAAGGGAAATTACTTCTTCCTCTGCAAATGCGCCAGTGGCCGCGTTTGCAGAGTGGTGCAGGGAGGGGGCAGGGCTTGAGGTGACAGATTGCACCATTCTGCAACACAGCCCCCTGGCACATTTGCAGAGCGGGAACTAATTCCCCTTGAATACTGGTGGTTCCTGGAGGCCAACTAGCCCACCAGGAACTTCCAGTATGCGCCAGGGTGCTGTGTTGCAGAGAGGTGTGAAAAGGGGCGTGGCCTCTTTACACGTCTCTGCAAGGCAGCCCCCTGGCCCATACTGGAGGCTCCTGGTGGGCTACTTGGCCACCAGGGACCCCCAGTATTCAAGTGGTATTATTCCCCCTCTGCAAACGCGCCAGGGGGCACATTTGCAGAGTGGTGCCTTTATGTTTTTATTTGGGATGGCAGTGTACGCGTACCCTGCACGTATCCCGGGATTTTTTCAAACAAAAGTTTTTTTGGGGGCCTAGGGGTTCCTTGTGGGACCCCCTGAGCAGGCCTAGGGGGTCAGGAACCTCTAGTATGCGCCAGGGGGCTGCCTTGCAGAGAGGTATAAAAATGGGTGTGGCTTCTTTACACGTCTCAAAAAGGCAGCCCCCTGGTTCGTTTGCAGAGGGGGAACTAATTCCCCTTGAATACTGGGAGTCCCTGGGGGCCAACTAGCCTACCAGGAACCTCCAGTATGCGCCAGAGGGCTGCATTACACAGAGGTGTAAAAAGGGGCATAGCCTCATTACACTTCTCTGCAATGCAGCCCCATGGCACGTTTGCAGAGGGGGAACTAATTCCCTTTGCATATTCGGGGTCCCTGGGGGCCAACTAGCCCACCAGGAACCTCCAGTATGCTCCAGGAGGCTGCATTGCACAGAGGTGTAATGAGACCCCGCCCCTTTTTACACCTCTCTGCAACGCAGCCCCCTGGCGCGTTTACACAGGGGGAACTAATTCCCCTTGCATATTGGCGGTCCCTGGGGCCCAACTAGCCCACCAGCAACCTCCAGTATGCACCAGGGAGCTGCATTACAGAGAAGTGTGATGAGGCCACGCCCCTTTTTACACCTCTCTGCAACGCCGCCCCCTGGCGCGTTTACAGAGGGGGAACTAATACCCCTTGCATATTGGGTGTTCCTGGGGGCCAACTAGCCCACCAGGAACCTCCAGTATGCGCCATGGGGCTGCGTTGCAAAGAGGTGTAAAAAGGGGCGTGGCCTCTTTACACGTCTCTGCAAGGCAGCCCCCTGGCGCAAACTGGAGGTTGTTCATGGGCTACTTGGCACCCAGGGACCCCCAGTATTCAAGGGGAATTAGTTCCCTCTCTGCAAACGCGTCAAGGGGCACATTTGCAGAGTGGTGCCTTAATTTTTTGGGGGGGATCGGCAGTGTACTCGTTCCCTGCGATTTAAAAAAAAAAATAAAACATTTTTTGGGGCCTCGGGGGTCCTTGAGGGACCCCCTGAGCAGGCCTAGGGGGTCAGGGGTGTTTCTATCCAGCCCCCTTTTCTCCGTTTTCACCTTTGTTTCAATGTTTTCTTGTGAGTTAGTTCTACCGAGGCACAAGATGGCTGCCAACACTTCCTGGTTTGGAGTGTTGACAGACAGTTGACAGCCAATCAGCACGCAGAGTGCTATCCAGCATAAAGTGCTTCAATGCCTCGTCAGGGGTGATAAGCGCTATATAAATGCAATTACTATTATATTTACATTAACACAGCACAATAACACAACAATGCAGAGAAAGCGCAATGCAAGAAAACAACCCAAGTATAAAACAACAATAACACAAAACAATTATAGAAGGCAACAAAATAACCCACAACAGATCACCCAACAAAATGCAGCATAGCAAATATGCATAAATATTCTTGTCACACTTTACCACCTCCCCAAATCATTTATTTTAGCATACGGTGGTAAAAGGTGTTTGCTTTAGGCACTGCTTGCCTACCGCCAAGGACATACAATAGTGCCTTGCAAAAATATGTTGTCATAGGGCCCAATGCTTTATACCCTTAGCCAAGGGAACACCCGCCTGGTATTGCATGCAGATACACTAGAATTGCGTTAAACTCAGATAAAGGAACATTTTGTCTTTCTTATTGTTAATAATTAAGATGAATAGTTTGGCATTATAAATGAAAATTTTACTTCATTTTCCAAGCATTATATTCTTTATTAAAGCAATATTAAAAAACAAAAATGCAAGAAACTCATTGAACTTGAATCATGAATCCACAAAGTAGCCTCTAGGGAATGCAAGCATTGTGAAACTTGTTCCTGGTTTTTCTGAAATTCAAGTTTCTTTATTTCGTTCACATTATTTTCCCCAAAATGTAATACTGTTTAAAAGTATGAAACCTAAAAGGTTCTAGAAGTCTAGAACGAGAAAAGGAATCACAGGTATTTAACCCCTTCGCCGCACGGCAAATTTTGCTGGGCATGGCGCTTGGGTACCGAGGACGGCTTCCGGCCGTCATGAGTTACAGTAGATGTGTGCTCATGACGGCCGGGAGCAGTCCGAACTCCGCCCACTGATTAATTATCCTGCACAGGCGGGGCATTAACCAGGCGTGGGCGGAACGGCAACGTTCGGACGGCTCCCGGCCGTCATGAGCACACCACTACCGTGACTCATGACGGCCGGGAGCCATCCTGACCATGGATGGGATTAATGGCATTGAGGCAAGAAAATGCACACAGCACACTAGAGAGGCATGAATTAGGAACAACAACTAAGACGATTGTGTATCCATGGTCGAACAAACAGGTGCATCTGAGAAATCACTCATAAACGAAGAACACAGGTAAGTTTTCAGAAGCCGGGGCCCTCTACTCCGACTCCGTGGGTAATTATTTAGCACCCTTTTCCCAGGCTGTTAATGTTTTGGGTATTTACTGTCATTGAATTATTAGTATTTTGTTCCATCTATTGCATGGTACTGAAAATAATGTTTGATGATTGGAAACGGGAGTGCGGGTCTTACAAGATTTCATAATGCTTTCGAAGGGCAATCTCAGAGGTTCTGATCTAAAGTTGGTCTGTAGCCCAAGAATGTCTCAGAATAATGAGGACATTGGCTAGTTCTAGATAACACCAAGGTATATCCTGAATATAGACATCACAATCAACATGCCAGACACTGGGATGTAGCGTCCTGATTACGATCTTGTCGGACAGGGTTACTCCGCCACAAATGTGACAGCTATCCCGTCCACCAAATTACAATTCTATAATATCCTATGGAACTTGTAATACAGCAGACAGTTTATCTGTCTCGTTTGTGACAGAGTATCCCATCTGCCAATCTTGTAATCAAGCCCTAAATGAGAAATAGACAAGCAGTTGGTTAATATGTCCCTATTACGGTGTAAAGTGGGTGGTAGACCATGTAGCTAGATGTAAATATAAGCGAGGCACCATAACCGCAGAATAAAACACAGAGGATTGCATACAGCCAAGAGACTTAGGGGCTTATTTATGATGCTTTGCAACAGTTTTGCACTTCCGTTGCATCACTTTTTGTGACGCATCGGCGGTGTAAAGCATGCCTCATGTTGCGCCCTATTAATAAAGTGACGCATCTAAGCAGATGCGTCACTTTGTAAACACCTGCGCTACATTATACCTGCATTAAGTATAATGTATGGAGGGTGGGGGTTCCCAGGTAAGTAAGCCTCGTAAAAGTGACACTGTGAAATCTACAAGATTTCACTGCGCCACTTCTATGGTGCAAATGCGTCAATATCTTATGCCTGCCTCACAGCAGGCGTATGAATGACGTAGGCCCTTTCATATGGGGCTTTCCCCATGTGAAAGGACACGTTTCTGGAGTTGCAACACTTTTGTGACACACTCCGGCAATGCGTCACTTTTGTGCCTCCAGATACGTCAGATATACTGACGTATCTGTAACTCCTTGCGACATGATGCGTCATACAGTAAATATGACGCATTCATCATGTCGCAAGGAGGGTGCACTGAGAAGTGACGGATCACTGCTTTCACACAGCGATGTGTCACTTCTTGTCAATGAGGCCCTTAAAGTGGTTACACGTGAGGTGATGACAGTAGGGATGTAAGAGGGAGATCACATGACTGGAGACTGTATTGACTGCAGGTCTATGAATGGGTAACACTGTAGAGCGGTAGTGTACGAATGCAATTGTCAGTATCTGGGAATTTAAAAGGTAGTACATTATCTCACTCAGAGTGAAACAGAATTTTTTGGGGGGGCGAACCATTGATCTTAAGAAGACCCTTAAAGGCTAAAGGCCCTAGGTCTGCACGCGTGCAGCCTCATATGATGGCAACCAAATACCACCTTGGTTCATAGGAATTTCAATTGGACTAAAGCGTTGACCTCAAAATTGGCAGTGGAGTTATAAACCCAAAAGCAATTTGTAGGAATAGCTTACTTTCTTGAAGTTGTGTGATGAACAAAAAGCCAGAGGATGCAAATAATACAGAGAGTCACTGCTTTATTGTGTGGCAATTGACACGCTACTGAAGAGATTAATTAACCAAACATCGCTTCTCCATTCTGAAAACGCAGGGAAGCCTGTATTCACAAGAATTTCCCCTTGCGCTGGTGCTAATTTCAGCTGCCTAGCGCCAACATAGGCACCCTTGCACCAAAATGCAAGGGTGTTTGCTCTGGGAGAAGGTCTCCCTTCCTGCACATAAACAATCATTCATGGAGTTTTAAAACTTCTATGTGTGTGCTGCTTAATGCACACATGGAAGTTACAAAACGTCTTTTTGTTTTGGATTGTTTATGTACAGGAAGGGTCACCTTTCTGCACATAAACAATCAATGGTGTTTGCTCTGGGAGAAGGTCTCCCTTCCTGCACAAAAACAATCATTCATGGAGTTTTAAAACTTCTATGTGTGCTGCTTAATGCACACATGGAAGTTACAAAACGTCATTTTGTTTTGGATTGTTTATGTACAGGAAGGGTCACCTTTCTGCACATAAACAATCAATGGCAATTTTATGTTTCTATGTGTGCTGCACAAGGCAGAACACATGAAAACAGCAAAATGAGGAGAAAGAATGCATTTCTCCTCGTTTCACCATGGGAAGACCAGGTTTTCCCTGTTCTTATTTTGGCGCTGCCTCCTCTTTACACCACCTTTGTAAATAGGGGGCAGCATCAAAATCAATGGGTGTTGTGGTGGAACGTCCACCGCAACACCGATTACCCCAGGTTCCTCCTGTCCTCATCCCATTCCTGAACATAGTGGAGATCACCATCTCCGCGATAGAAAAAAAGAACAGGAGCATGCTGGGATACCTAACCCACTCCCTCCTGCTGGGAGAACATAAGCGGTACCAGCCCAGCATGCATGCCTTTTTTTCTGTCTTCCGACAGGATGGGACATGTTTTGCTGACTTACCTGATTCTTCCTTGGATGTCTCATCGGGCTGCTTGGCTGTCCTTGACATCCTGTTCTGCATTCTCCTGGCCTTCCGGGCTTGCTAGGAGTCGCTTTGATGGGCGTCTGGCTTTTTGCGGCTGTGGCGTTGTTCCTCCGGGTTTCTTCCAGGTTGCTGCGTGCGTCTTCCTATGGCTTTGGCCGGACTGGAATACGAGCAGATGCGGCTGTTTGGAGGGTCCTGGAGCTGCGCTTGGTGTTGCTCCTGGCCCCCTGCCTTGCTTTTGGAGTCCTTCTGGACTTCTTTTCTCCCTGCCCGCCCTGCTGTTTGTCGTGTCGGTGCAGGGGGGAGCCTTGATAGGGCACAGAGTCATTGGTGGCCGGTTGCTGCAGTCCTCTTCTCCGCCCAGCGCTTGTGTCCTGGATGGCGACTGGGCTGGCTCTTGAGGCAGGGGGCATGTGGTGTGCTCTTCCTGCCCCTGTGGTGAGTACCTCGTAGTGGTTGCGCTTTTCTTCACCTCATATTTACAGGTTCCTCTGGCAATGTGGTTTGTACTTTGTCTGGCTGGGTCTGGATGTGCACGGACAGGCGACTTGGGTGGTCTTGGCTGCGGGGACCTGTTCGGCAACTACGGTGGGTTCTCCCCTTGATTGCTGATGACACTCTCATTGTTTATTCCTTGGTTCTTTGGGTTTGTTGCTGGTGCTCTGGGACCTGGCGTCCTCGGGTCTCTCTCTGTGCTGATTGATTCCCGTTAGGGCCTTTCTCTGCTGGCTTGTGGCGCTTCCTGTCCCTGCGGGGTGGTTGGGACTTTGCGTGGCTTTTTGCGCTGTGTCTCTGCCTTTTCCCCGGTGCTGGGGTCCTTGGGGGGTCCTTCGGGGCTTCTTCCACGGGGTGTGGGTTCCCGGGCCTCCTGGCTTTCCGCTTGCTCATTGCTTGTTGATGGATGGCGTCTGGGGGGGTTTGGTGTTGGCCTGTCACCCTGGTAAGTATTGCATAGCGGGTCACTTTCTTCCCTGTGCTGTGCTCTGCTGCTGTGCTGGCCTGCGGACTTGGCTCCCTGTTTCCCCTGCTGGGGGTGTGCGGGGCTGGGTGGGTGCTGCGGGCTTCCACCCGTACCCCTGTGCACGCACCTGCTCTTGTGGGCTTTTTTGTTTTTGGGCAGGGTTTGGCCTGGTTCGTTCCTCTGGCCTCTGGGCCTCTGACCTTCCTGCCCTGTGTGCTTCTGTTCTCCCTGGTCAGGCCTGGTTGATGCCTGGTTGGGTGTCCACCTTGATTTCCCTGGTGCTTGGCTTCGGCCGCCTGCTGTCTGTCCAAACTGCTGGTTCCTGCCTGTTCTTGTGGGTGTGGGCGCCTGGCGTGTGCCTGTCTGGGTGCCTGCCTGCGGCTCCTGCTGCTGGGTGTTCCTTGTGTCCTTCTGGGGGTGTTTGCTTGGCCTGTGCTTGGGGTGCCTTGTTTCTTCCTGCCCCCCTGTGCCTGGCCGGGGCTCTGGGCTTCGCGGTTGGGGTTTTCCTGGCCTACGGACTTTCCTCCCTGCCGGCGCCTGGTAGTGTCTGCTCTCGAGCTTGGCCCCTGCTTGGTTGTGGCTGGGTCGCTTCTTGCGTCGTGCGTCGGGGCCCTTGGGATTTCCGTCCTCCCCGTTTCTTGGGTTCCGGGGGGGAAGGCTGTTCTGCCCTCCCTCTGTCCTGGCAGGCCACGGCCTTGGCTGGCTGTTGGCTCCGGGGCTGTGCTGGTAGGCTCCCGAATGGACTTTATGGCTGGCATTGCTGCTTGTCTCTTACCTGGAGCTGTGCTGTGTGGCACTTGGTTGGCTGGTGGGGTTTAGTTTCTTGTTGTGGTTTCCTTCTCCCCTCTTGGGTTTCTTTATGTGACTTGGTGCACTTTGGGGTCCTTTGCCTCTCGGCTGCCGCTCCCTTTGCCTCCTGTGGTGACTGGGTGTTGTGGGTCTTCCTTGGCTTCTGCCTTGATGGCTTCTTGGCTTCTTGGGTGCGCTGCTCCTGTGTCCTGCCCTGTCTGTGGGTTAGGGCTGCTGTAGGCCATTTTTTCCTGCTTTGTGGGTGCCGCTCTCGATATCTTCCTCGACGTGTCTGCTCTTGGTCTTGGCCGATGGGTTTGTTGGTGGGTCTGCTGGTTGTGGTCTGGTGTCGCCCCCCGCAGTGTGTGGGCCACGTTGCTGCTTCCCCGCTCCTCTTTTGTCTGCCTTGTGCTGGCGGTTGGCTTTGCCTGGGCTCTGGGGCTGTGGCCTTCCACTTGTGGGCCTGTCCTTTGGTGTGTGCATTTTTCCTGCTCCCGTGCGTGATGCTTTCGGCCTGTGGTATCTCTGGCCATTGCTCTTTTCTGTCTCTGCTGTGTTCCTTCTTCCCTTCGCTTCTCCGGGGCTCCCTTCCCCTGGTGGTTCAAGGTGGGGTCTTTCTTTCTGCCCCTCAGGGTGTTTCCTTGGGGCCTGGGTCTGGGTGCGGGGCCTCCTTTGGACTTTCCTGGGGGGACTTGTGCTCTTTTGCAGTCCTTTATTGGTTGTCTCCCGCTTGTTTTGGGGTCTTGGCTCTGTCGGTTTGGTTGGGTGAGTGGCTGTTTGTGTGCTCCTGCCTGCGTTTTCTTGTGGGCTCCCTTCTGTTTTGGTTGGGTGGCGTTTTTTTTTCGTTCCGGTGCCCCTGACATTAGTGGGTGTCCAGAAGGCCGGGTTATTTGCTTTGGTATTCCCCACTATGTTCAAGAATGGGACGAGGACAGGAGGGACCTGGGGGTAATGTCCTATTACTTACCGGTAATCTTCATTACTCCTAGTTCCGTTGTAATCGCCCCATTCCTTACGGCCCTCCCGGACAGCCGGCCTTCCGGTTGTTGGCTTGGTATTTTCAGGCTGCATGCTGGACTGGTACTGCTTATCTACTCCCAGTGGGAGGGAGTGGGTTAGGTATCCCAGCATGCTCCTGTTCTTTTTTTCTGTCGTGGAGATGGTGATCTCCACTATATTCAGGAATGGGACGAGGACTATGGGACCAGCAGTAATGAAGATTACCGGTAAGTAATAGGACATTGTCCTCCCCTTTCACGCTAAGTACAGCGTGAAAGGGTGCCTTAATTACAAGATAGCATTAAGCCACATTAAGTGCCTTAACGCTGCCTTGTAAATACTGCAAAGCCCCTATCGCCACCGCGTCATTTTAGTGACATTGTGGTGGCGATAGGGGCTTGTAAATATGCCCCTGAAAGTCTTAAAATGAAACCTTCCTTAAGGAACTCCCGGCCTAGAAAGACCATAGGATATGTAATGTAAACATTGACATCAACACTGAGTAATAAAACTATTTCAGTCCTGTGAAGTGGCCCACAGAGTACAGCTTCAGCAAGATAGTGGAAACCAAGGAGAATATTTACAAGAGCATTGCACCGCAGGAATGTCACTTTTAACAATGTTCCTGTGGCGCAATGCCCTGTTCCATATTTCCAAAGACATGTTAAGCCACTGTTTGCGGTTTCTCGTCTTTTTTGCTTTTTGCATGTGTGCTGCGTTTTGCAGCACACATAGAAAGGTCACAGCGCCATTCCACCTTCCTGCAAATAAACAATCATTCCTTGCAATGCAGGCACCCTTGCACTACGGTGTAAGAGTGCCTTCATTGGTACTAGGGGACTATTTTTAGTGCCAGCACTAGGAAAAACACAGGGGTGTGCCGTATTGTTGTAAACATGGCGCATCCCTGCGTTTTAGAAATGGTGGATTGCTTCGCTCTCCGCCATTTCCTTGTTATTATTCCCACAAATGTTTCATTCTATGGAACACCCTTAACCTTGGAGGTCTATTCCCTCACCCTGTAGGCACATATGTAATAGTGCTGCTAGAAGGATGAGGAGTGACAGAGGAGAATCGAAAACTGCCAAAGTAAATACCAGCGCAACCTGGATACCAGAGGGAGGCATGTCCTGTAAGGCAATACTGAGCCATCAGCAAGATTCTACTTTCTCCATTCAAACACTCCCCAGCATTCTCAGTTTAGGAAACTGTGGGGCATATTATCAAGGGGGTTTATCTCTGCTTTTTTGGCTTTAAAAGCCAAGAAAGCAGAGATAAAATTATCTCCCTATTACCTAGCTGTCGCTAACACCAGTTAGCGACAGCTAGTAGGAGATAGCGACCATCTTGGGCCCCACTTTGCATGTCAGTGATATTTATCACTAATGACATGCAAAGTGGGCGTGCCAAGATGTAAGTGACTGGAAACAGTTGCTAACATCGCTATCTCCTATTACCAACTTTTGGAGATATTTGCGCTAAGCGTGAATATCTCCAAAAGCTAACACCTGCCCCTGAACAGTTCTTAGCCATGTTATCCAATGGTAGGTGGATAACATGGCTAAGAGCATTAGCTCCGTAATGCCTGAATATCGCTGACTTTTCAGCGATATTCATGCATTGCGGCCAATTTTTATCGCATTTGCGATAAACCTTGGTAATACCAAGGTTTATATGCGATAAAAATCGCCGCAGGTCGGCGATACATTTTGGTCTCTAACCAAGCAATAGCGATAATTATCGCTATTTCTTGGTAATATGCCCCTGTATTGTTGAACTATGCAGAAAAGAGGCTTCAGTCTTGATATGAGCTGTGACTGAACCCCCACAAAATCAAAGCAGTCTAATTTCTATCAGGTAAACAGGGTCTGTGAGGAATCTCTCAGCATCCTTTGGTAGCCTGGCACAAACAACGAGGCATTCATCAGAAACAATTGCTTGTGGTACATGAACAGTTAAAACAACAAGGTGAACAGCAACACTACTATTAATAAGTGAATGGGCTAAAAGTTCCACAAACGATACAGGGATACAATTATTTCTCGATCAATATGAGTAAAACATTAACTGAATTGAATTGGTGCAGGCATCAGGGATTATACAAAATCCTTTTGGGCCACCAGGGCTCAGTCGGACTTTTTACCCTAGACCAGTTGCCATTGCCTGTCCGGAGCTCCTCCTTGTCTCAGAGGCAGCAATCACTTTGCTCGTCTGTCCAGAAAGAAACCCCAGTGCTCTCCTGGTTTTTGACAGAGCACCGTCACGTTTTGGCTGATTGATCAAGAATCTGTGTGCCTGCAACATCTTTGATATTTTTCTAGGTTCCTCTGCACTTTGAAGAAAAGAATGACAAATGAGGCAATCATACTGACAGAAAAGAAAAAATAATATTCCTTTATAGTGTACTGTAACACCAAAGGGGACAGAAGACTGGTAACACTCTTCCCACATTTGCTTGATCAAACAGAATCATTGAGAACTGGAGATACATGCTATTTACACAAATCTTAGCCTGTATTAGTTGTAATGTGAAAATACTGTGGAATGCAGAGGGTTGCCTGATTTCACATACTGAAGCTAGTACAATGCAGTGTATGCTATAAGATGCCCGTACAACTGGCTCGATACATCAAGACAAGCATCAGTCCACACGAAAGTAGAACCAGGTGCCAAGTTGAGAGCGCACTAGTGACTGAGCACTTCAAGGAGAAGATATGAGCTGTTATGAAGATTCCCCGAAGGGACAGCAACATTACAACTCCACTCCTTATGAATAAAGCTTTTTGGAATTTCAAACTGGATGATTGATTCAACATCTCTGAGACTGTACAAGGATATTGCGCCAGCGGAGCATCGCTTCGTGATGTCCCAATGCCCTGCACTATATCTAGAAAATGGCATTAAGCAACTTTGTATGGCTTAACGCTGCATTGTAAATATGGTACCCTTTCACGCAAGTATCTGCATGAAAGGGGCATGCAATGGGTGTTACTGTGGGCATTCCACCCATTGCTTTTTTACGCTGCCCCAGATTTATAAGGATCTGTAAATCCGAGGCAGCGCCAAAAACTCATGCCATGCAAAAGCAGGCATTAGATTGGCGTAACAAGGAGAAATACTATAATTTCTCCTAATTTTTGCTTTTTCTATGTGTACTGCATTCTGCAGCACACATGGAAAGAGCTAAATGCCATTAATTAATGTTTTTGTGCAGGAAGGTACTTCTTCCTGCACAAAAAAATCATTACATAATGTCTGGCAATTTGCTACTACTGTGTGTGCTGCAAAATGCAGCACACAGAAGTTGCAAATCACCTTTATTGATTGCTTTTGTTCAGGAAGGGGCACCTTCCTGCACATAAACAATCATCCCTGTAAATCTGGCACCCGTGCACCATGGTGCACAGGTGTCTGTGTTGGTGCTAGGTAGCTATTTTTAAAGCAAGGAAAAACACAGGGGTGCACTATATTCTTGTAAATATGGCACATTCCTGCATTTTTTAAGTGACGCCGCGCTGCAAAATTTGATGCAGCGTCTCACTGTGCCATTTCCTTTTACATATGGGGCATATGTTCTTCATCACTAGTTTATTCTTCTCTCCTGATCCCATGCTTCTATCACATTATTTGCTAAATTAGCTGGTCCCACATAAACACTAAGGCAACTCTTACCTCTATAAAGGTGAGGGCTTCTATACAATTAATAATGTTAACAATATTTTGTATTCTTATAGTATATATAACGTTTTAAAATTACAGCAATTTTAAGGTTTCTTGAATTTGTAATTCAGTAGGGGCTGGGTCGCACACCTCATACTTTTAAATGCAACCGATATTGTCTAAAAAACGTACATACAGGTAGGATTCTATGGAAATATATGTAATGTGTCATAATAATCTTTACACCTCCGTTAGAATAGCATTTTCCTAATCTTCCATAGATATATCTGGGCCTGTTTGCACGGCACATATTAACTGAGATTTCCTACAGTGACCTGGCTTCAGGACTGAATAATGATGAAGCATATATTGTCACAAGAAAAATAAGATGCAATAGAACAAAATGAAATACATTTATTTGATTGTACTTAACATTTGCTATCCAAACATGTCTCCGCGACCTTGATTACCCTAGGGCTCATTCTGGATGCACTCATTTTGTGATTCATTGTCATCCTTTTTCAGAAACACTCAATTCTTAAATGACATAGTACAGAGTATGAAATTATGACTTATTATATCTTGGTTCTTATGTTTTATTTACTTGGCTTAAATACCATACCCTTCCACATCACCAGAATTGGTCAATTTGCAATGCAAAATTACGATATTTCTTTGTGTCCTAAGACTCTTAGGGAGCCGTTTCTTTCACGGTCAACAGCTTAGTCCCACAAGTGGGAACTCATTTTATCAGGAGAATGTAGGAATGCTGTGTGGTAGGACATTTGTGCATCCTCACAGATAATATTAGCACGTTCTGCTTTCGCTTTTGTTTTACTATGTAACATCAGCGCACAAAGCATGCTGCACATTGAAGCAAATAAACATCAAACCTATTACTCGTGGGAAGCATTTTCCTTACATGCCGACTTTAATTTTGGAAAAGAAAATGTTTACAGTGTGCTTAACGGAAACATTTTCTTTCCAATACTGTGAATGACCCATTGAAGTCCCCCGCACTTTGAAAGTGCCTGGACACTCCAGAGTATTAGTGTGTGCTAAAAAGCATCTATAACATAACATATAACATAACACGTTGTGTGGTAGATGTCAACAGGTCATCTTCTGCCCTAAAGCAGTTAAATCCCACCAACTCCATGCAGCCTGATGTCCTGTCCAATAAGAATTGACAACAAGCTGCAGGATTGTAATAACCACATTGCTGTAACTTCTTTGTTCCATGATTGTAGGAGACTTCTCCAGTTCCAGGAGGCCTTCAGGATGGTAGACTGGGGAACAGGGAAAACCCCAGTGGTCAAAGAAAGGCGGCAGGTGCTTCTAATGGCCATGCAGAGCCGAGAAAAAAGTTTCAGTTGCCATGCATGGTTTATTGAGAAGAGGGCTAAAGAGGGAATACAAAATATTGATTAGTGCAAAGAAGGCAGAGGAGAAGATATAGAGAAAGGGTTATAGAAAAGTCTAGAAAATGAGAGAAAATTAAGAGAAAGAAAGAAGAGTAAATAGAAAAAGCAAGAGAGAGAGCAGGAGAGACAGGAATTGGAAGATAGATGCAGCAGCCAACAGAAAAGGATAGAGGGGAAAAGGATGAGAGAGACATTGGGGGGAGGTATTGGGAGACTGGGAGAGAATAGAGAAAGTATGAGAGCCTACTTGGAACCAAACGAAAGCTAGGTCCAGGTAGAGAAATGCTGATTGAAGATTGTAAGTGGAATTTATAGCTTATCATGTTTTGGCCAAACACCTGGCACAATGTGAGTTCAAAACACAATTTTGCCCTTTATTTTCTTAAACAGATTTTGGTGTGAGATCCAAAGATCACCTTCAATAGTGGTCTTTAAAATCCTAATAATGTCCAACAATTGTTACTTGATCCACGTTGCTTTTTGCAAATTTTTAACAATGGGCCCCCCTTGTTATTTGTTAATATATGCTCCTGGTGAAAATGCTGGCAACTTCTCTTTTAATCCATATCAGCCAATGTCTACTTGTGCTGGTATAGTCGCTAGAAAGTACACATACTTGCTGAGAAGTGCAAGTTCTATTAAGGAGTTGATTTGACTTTCTAGTGTAACTTCAAGTATGGCAGTCTCCTAACTGTTTCATAACATGAGCTTGACTTTTACCTGCCCTTGTATTAATGCTGAACAATCCATGTGCAAGTAAACTTTTTCAATTTCTAGTACACTTGGCAGGCTTCCATTCTTTCTACATACACCACTCATGAAAGTGTATGCCCATCCAAGCAAGGCTAGCCACATAGAAAGTGTCACCCTAATGGTCTTATGCAAGGGGTCTACTGCATTTGAAAGAATAGAGAATGCCCATAATTCTGGAAGTGGATGACTCTGCAGCATCCAAATGGGGAGGTACCATGCAAGCAGCATTAAAAAGACATGTTATCAGAGAGCAGGATCCTACATGCAAACCGTGAAACCACACCCAGAGAATTAGAAGCAGTGCTGCTACCTGCCTATCTATGGATCCTCTAACTGGAGATGGAACTATTGTCCTCAGCCAGGCCACAGGCCTCAAATTGACCCATCTCCATCTCACTTCATCACCTATCCCTTACCATATCGTTTTGCTTTCTTGGTTCATGTTTAGGACCTCCTTTTGTACAACACCTTTCACACAACCTGCCTGTAACTATGTGGGGTGTGATTTACAAGAAGGAGACCTAGACTCTCAAAGCTGCACCCATAAAAAATAGGGTTTAAATATAAATAAGTGGTGCTCAGATCAGGGGAAAAAACAGCCTCCTGGGTTCCCTTAAGCAGATACAATCCACACATCTAAATGCAAAAAAAGATCAGCACCCACTATATGTCAATATTCTCAAGATAATATATTCTGTTTCAACAGCAATTAAAGCAATGCAACACTATCAGCCTGATTCATGAAGTGAAATTGCGCCCGCAATCGCTGCGAAAACGCAAATGCGGGCGCAATTTCCGTAATCGGCATTCAACAACAAAATAGCGAATTCGCTAACACATATTTGCGAAGTCGCTAATATAATCGCAGAATCCCTGCTGCTGAGCATTAGCGATTCGGAAATTGCGACACACCACGGAATCTGCGAAAATAATAGCGAATTCGCAATAGAAAATCGCTATCGGCATTCAAGAACAATCGCAATGTGCGAAAAACCCAAAAATCGATATTTGCACGGCGCAAAATAGGGACAACTCAAAGCAGGTGGTAACCATGAAAGGCATTGAATTTTTTTTTCAAAAAACCGTTGTCCTATCACCAACAGGGCCAGGCCTGACCAATCACACATAAGGACATTCAGCAGCAGCATTAGGCTTTCCACAATGCCAGGGATGTACATGGTGGTGAGGCGGCGAAGGCTACAGCGAGCAGCACGGAGGAGACGCATGAGGCATGCAAGGATTTACCGGCTGCGGGTCACCTTGCTGGGCCAAACCAGAGAACAGATTTATGCTAAATACAGGCTGAATGGGGAAATGATCACCTGGCTGATACAAGAACTCGACCCCATCATGCAGCACCCAACAAGGCGAAACAATTCTGTGCCCACACATGTGCAGGTATTGTGCAGCCTGCACCTCCTGGCCTCCGGCAGTTTCCAGGGCATAGTAGCCGCTGCTGGAGGGAAATCCCAGCTCACCATGTCACGCTGCCTCCACACTTTTGTTGACGCCATGCTCAGCCAGCTCCACCGGTACATCACATTTCCCACGAGCCAACAGGAATTGGACCTCACTAAACTACAATTTTATAATGTTGCCCATTTTCCCCATGTCCTCGGCTGCATAGACTGTACCCACGTCGCCATCTGCCCACCAGCTGGCACGGAGTATATGTACCGCAACAGAAAGTGCTACCACTCCCTCAACATACAGATGGTCTGCAATGCCAAGAGCATCATCACTGACATTGTGGCCCAGTACCCAGGGAGTACCCATGACTCCTTCATCTTCAGGCACAGCGGACTCCACACACGACTGATCAGGGGAGAGTTTGGGGAAGGACACCTACTTGGTAAGTACACTTTGTCGACAATGTCACATTGCTATGAAGTAACTGCGCTGCACAGGCAATCAACATCTGCTCCTCTCATTCAGGTGACAGTGGCTACGCCCTACGGGAATACCTCCTGACCCCTTACCTCAACCCTGCCACACCTCAGCAACGGCGCTACAATGTTGCGCACATCCGGACAAGGAACTGTATTGAAAGGACATTTGGCCTGCTCAAGAGCAGGTTCCGTATACTGCACAAGACAGGTGGGGCCATGTATTACAGTCCTGCAGCGTGCTGCCGCATTGTGGCTGTCTGTGCAATGCTTCATAACATTGCTACCAAGCGGCGGATACCAGTTGACATCTCAGGCAGTGAATCTGAGGGGGACGACCGGCCACCAGCAAATGCGCACCATGCACGCGGGGAGAACCCAGCTGAAGGCCACAGACGTCGCAACCACATCACAGATAACAATTTCTAGCCCACCCCCTTCCCCCACCCCACATATCACAATTGCATGCTAAATATAATGATAACACAAGGCAAATGTATGCTTCAAAATAAATGTATTTCTTTGATTCACAACAGAAAAGGGACATGGAAAGAACTATTTACAAAAAAAATACAGTATTCCAGCATACTGCATGTTATTGTGCTTGGCAGGCTTATCCTCAGCCTGTGCCTGTGTCCCTGACACAATGTCAATGCTGCTTCCTGCGCACATTTCCCAGCCGCCTTTGAGGCTCCTCATCCTCATCCTGGGCAGATGGACCAGGCGTAGCCCTGGTGCTGCGCCTAGGTGGGGGGGCCTGCGTGGCAGAGTTGCTGCTCACGCTGGAGGCAGCCTCACTCCCATCGTCTCCCCCAACGACGGCCGGTACCACAGGTTGGAGCAGTGGGACCACGGCGGTGGTCAAGTGCTCCAGCACTCGGGTGATCTCCTCGCAGCACTGGACCAGCTGGTGCTGCTGGGTCATTGAGCGCCGGGAGAGCTGGGTGGTGGCATTTGCTGCCACATAATTGGAGCGACTATAGGTTGCCATCTGGCTCACCAGCTGGTGGTGGCGCCTGCGTGCAGCACTGCGCTGCTTCCCCAGCGCAGCAGTGTTGGCCTCCATAGCCACCGCCATGCGCTCAATGGCCGCCGTCATGCGGTCCACCCGCTGGCCGACTCCTGCCACATTGCGGCCGATCTTCTGCAGCTGGAGCTGGATGGCTCCTTGCTGCTGCGACTGCCTCTGGTGGAGACGGAGCATTCGCCGCTTCACGGTCATGCAGGCATGGAGATGCCCTTTGCCCCTCCTGCTCTTTTGCCGCTGTGCTGCGGATGTGGCTGGGCCAGATCTTGGAGGACGAGCTGCAGGTGTTGTGGCAGCTGGCGTCGCAGGTGCGGCAGGCACTGGAGGCACATTGGTGGGGGGCCTGGCCTTGGCTGGCGGTGGTCCTGCAGATTTTGCTGCAGGTAAGGTGGTGGGCCTGGCTGCTGGTGTTGCCGCAGCGGCAGGGGATGGTGGCTGGGTGGCGGGTAGGGATACCTCCTCCTGGGCCTCCTCGACGATCACCAGCCTCTCACTGTCACTGCTATCGTCTGCACCTGTGAGGGTAAGTGGATACTCATTAGGTGCATGTGACTGTCAGACGTGCAGATGTTACATGCATGCTGGGTGACATTCCCTGGATGGCTGTGGATATGTGCGCTTAGGAACCTTTCAGGCCGCATAGTGGTACAACTACATTGTGGACATACTACGTCTCCCACAATGCCTCAGGGCATTTCCTGATGCACAACATAGGCATGATTAAGGGCCAATGAGTGAGCCTATTTGGGCAGGGACGGTCATAAGGGACAGGGTCGCAGTCGCATGCCACTTACCTTGGGTGTTGTGGGTTGGGCGGGAGGAGTCCAGGGTGGTCACGCCAACACACGCCTCCCTCTCCAGGGTGTCCTCAACCTGGTCCTCCAGGGGGGTGTTGGGTGGGACAGTCGGTCCACCACCTCCGGTGCCTGATGACTCACCGAGACGCGCCGCCACCCTCTCCTTGGCCCGCCCTCGGAGGTCGTACCAGCGCTTCTTGATCTCTTCCACCGACCTTGCCGCAACGCCAACTGAGTTCACGCTGGAGGCAATCCCCACCCAGATCCTCCTCTTCTCCTGTTCGGGGACCCTCCTTGAGTTTGCACCAAACAGCTGGGCGTGGTGGGCCACCACCCCTTCAATGAGGTTCTCCAACTCCGACTCAGAGAATTTCAGCTTGCGCTTTCGGCTAGCGCTGTTGCTGGGGCCGGGCAGTGGTTCTTCAGCCATGGCGGGCGCAATTTCTGCCGGGACGGGAGTCGCTATCGGCGGTTTGGCGGCTGCTTTCCGTCGTGTCGAGTCGGATGATTGCGTCACTGTGGTGTTTGGGGGTGGGATTTGGCAGCTTCCTGGTTGTGATGTCATCACGGTGCTCGGAATGCGTAATCCCGTATTTCCGGATCCCGCGATAATGCGACACGCAATCCCGATCGCACGGGATTGCGAGTCGCAATCCCGTGCGATCGGGATTGCGTGTCGCAATCCCGATCGCTGGTGGCCGGAAATTGCGATTTTTCTGCGTTTTTTGTAGGTCGCTAACGGCTTTTGCGCCCGCGTGCGAGTCGCTATTTTTTCCCAGAAAAATACATGAATGCCGTTTTGCGTTTTCTCAATAGCGAGTCGCTATTATTCGCTATTAGGGACACGCAAAACGGCCCGTACATGAATCAGGCTGTATGTCTGGATGTTGCTCAATTTGCTAAATGGACTTCACAATTTCTCATGTTAACTAAGAATGCTGCAAACATGTTGTGCATTCAAAATTCTTTATTAAGGGTTTATAGAAAAGTTCAGATCAGCGTAGCCAATGCTTTTTGTCTCTTTTCACGAGACTTCTTCAGTTCTACAATTAAAAAAACAAATAACATACATACCTATTAAAACTACATTCACACAACACATTTAAAATACAATGCCTGTTGTTTAAAGTAAGATCAAACACTTCATGCTTGCATCAAGCCTAGTGCAAGCACAATGAACTATAACCCAGAGATACTTTCCAAATATGACTTATTCTATTACATTTTTACTCAAAGATTTCCGCATTCACAGGGACACCATGCTATTTGACATACAATGTGCCTGCTTGATTATAGATCACAATTCCATTTCAGAAATTCTGAACACCCTACTCAGTATATTATGGCACTATATAAACACAAGTAAATGTTTAAAATCCAGATACTCAATGGTTGAGCAGTTCTTAACAAGAATAGAGCAAAACAGAGAAGAAAACAAGAACATGGCAATCACATGTGAATGCTAGTCATATTATGAACTAGGGGAGTTTGAGCAAATAAAAATACTTTAGAAAAAAAACTAGGGGGGTTTGCTTATGTCTTCCTTAACACTTAGGGGCCGATTCCGATTCGGTAAAATCCCTTACAAATAGCCGGACGTTGCATATTTCCTGTACAAATCGTACCCGTAAACTTTCCCGTACGTACGATGAAGTACGATTCGTATCCAAAGCAGATAGCCGTACGAATCATACCAAACACCGTTCGACCAAAAAATCTGTGCAAATTATATCCGGAACACGCATTACGCTACGTCCGTACGTTTTTCAGGAGGGCACTGAGCTCGGCGTGCTTCCAGCTCTCCCAGAAGGTGGCGGTGTTGAAGGAGGTGTTAATGATGTCCCGGAGTTGGGGTGCGATGATGGAGTCGGCCTTGTTGAAGACGTGGTGGGGGCAGGGGTCGGTTGGTGATCCGGAGTGGATGGTGTTCATCATGCGGGTGGTGTCTTCGGTGCTGAACGGGGTCCAGGCGCAGAGGGTGGTGGTGGGGGGTGTTGGTTCGGAGGTTGGGTGAGTGGTCTGTGCGCCGAAGCTGTTTTGTATGTTGGCGATCTTGCTGTGAAAGAACGAGGCGAGTGAGTCGCAAAGGCCTCCCAGCAGTGCCCAGACATATGAGGGGTGGGTGGAGTGGACCCCCAGCAGTGCCCAGACATATGAGGGGTGAGTGCAGAGTACTCCCAGCAGTGGCCAACAGTATGGGGTGGGTGAATATGACTCCCAGCAGTGCCCAGATATATGAGGAGAGGGTGGATATGACTCACAGCAGTGCCCAGACATATGAGTGGTTGATAGATATGACTACCAACAGTGCCCAGATATATGAGGCACTATGAGGGGTGGGTGCAGAGGACTCCCAGCAGTGGCCAACAGTATGGGGTGGGTGGATATGACTCCCAGCAGTGCCCAGACATATGAGGAGTGGGTGGATATGACTCCCAGCAGTGGCCAGACATATGTGGGATGGGTGCAGAGGACTCCCAGCAGTGGCCAACAGTATGGGGGTGGGTGGATATGACTCCCAGCAGTGCCCAGACATATGAGGGGTGGGTGGATATGACTCCCAGCAGTGGCCAGACATATGAGGGGTGGGTGCAGAGGACTCCCTGCAGTGGCCAACAGTATGGTGGTGGGTGCAGAGGTCTTCCAGCAGTGCCCAGACATATGAGGGGTGGGTGCAGAGGACTCCCAGCAGTGGCCAACAGTATGGGGGTGGGTGCAGAGGACTCCAGCAGTGGCCAGACATATGAGGGGTGGGTGCAGAGGACTCCCAGCAGTGCCCAGACATATGAGGGGTGGGTGCAGAGGACTCCCAGCAGTGGCCAACATTATGGGGGTGGGTGCAGAGGTCTCCCAGCAGTGGCCAGACATATGAGGGGTGGGTGAATATGACTCACTGCAGGGCCCAGACATATGAGGGCTGGGAGGAGAGGACTCCCAGCAGTGCCCAGACATATGAGGGGTGCGTGCAGAGGACTCCCAGCAGTGGCCAACAGTATGGGGGTAGGTAGATATGACTCCCAGCAGTGCCCAGACATATAAGGGGTGGGTGGCAGTGCCCAGACATATGAGGGGTGGGTGGATATGACTCCCAGCAGTGCCCGGACATATGAGGGGTGGGTGGATATGACCCACAGCAGTGCCCATACATATGAGGGGTAGGTGGATTTGACTACCAGCAGTGTCCAGACATGTGAGGGGTAGGTGCAGAGGACTCCCAGCAGTAGCCAACAGTATGGGGGTAGGTGGATATGACTCCCAGCAGTGCCCAGACATATGAGGGGTGGGTGCTGAGGACTCCCAGCAGTGCCCAGACATATGAGGGGTGGGTGCAGAGGACTCCTAGCAGGGGCCAACAGTATGGGGGTGGGTGCAGAGGACTCCCAGCAGTAGCCAGACATATGAGGGATGGGTGAGAGGACTCCTAGCAGTGCCCAGACATATGAGGGGTGTGTATATGACTCCCAGCAGTGCCCAGACATATGAGCGGTGAGTGCAGAGGACTCCCAGCAGTGCCCAGACATATGAGGGGTGGGTGGATATGACTCCTAACAGTGCCCAGACATATGAGGGGTGGGTGGATATGACTCCCAGCAGTGCCCAGACATATGAAGGGTGGGCGGATATGACTCCTAACAGTGCCCAGACATATGAGGGGTGGGTGGATATGACTCCCAGCAGTGCCCAGACATATGAGGGGTGGGTGGATATGACTCCCAGCAGTACCCAGACATATGAGGGGTAGAACTCACAGCAGTGCCCAGACATTTGAGGGGTGGGTGGATATGACTCCCAGCAGTGCTCAGATATAGGGTGAGTACATCATCATCAGCATACCACATCTACAAGGGGGTATATGCACATCCCTAACTTGTGACTATAATGATAGTGCCATAGTGCCATAGCAACACATCACTTACAGCAGTGTCCCACTCCCTGGAGGATGGATTACTTTCACACACTGCGTGACACACCACATGTGGGTGTGATGTCAAATTCCACATGCATACACACCTATGGAGGCTGCAGGCGAAATACACACCCTACCATCATGACACAATAGTGCATAGTGATGAAAGGGAACACACACTGTCAGGCACATCCCAGGACTGATATGAATGTCCAGGTGGTGGTCAGACCACCAAGATGTATTCTCTCATGGAAGGGATAGGGTTGAAACCTCTTAGATACAATGCACAAAATTGTGAGTCATGTGCCCAAATACCCTGCATAACAATCCCCAACATTGGGGTAGGCTGTGATTACACACATGCATAGTGGTGAAAAGGGTGAATGTGTCCATGAAGGTATTTGTACATACTCAAAACACAAGTACAGTGATTTGCAAGCATGGCATGGACAAATGAGCAGTAGACATATGTGAGCAGGCATGAACATTGGTGCAGGGAACTGTCACCAAAAAAGGAAATGTGCACACATGTCAGCACAACAATTGTGCAACTGTCTGCAGTGAAGATGTCAGGTGCCACATAGGAAGGAACACTCTTTGGGACAATGTCTCTAGCCAAACTGAACACACACAACCAATGATTAATTGCTGAGACAATTTGATGGCACACAGACACCATGGTCCACCTCATGACCATCAACAAAAACATTTTTCAGAACCCCAAAATATTACCATGACACCAACTCCAGGACCCTCATCACCAACATCAAGTACCTGCAATGCAATAGTGCTGAACGTGAAATAAAAGGCTTTATTCAGCAGGAAAATAAAAGATGTGCAAAAATGAGTATGTGCTCAAATAAGGCCAATGGCCAGTCCACCCAAATGTTCTTGTAGGGGGACGTTGGGTAGGCCGTCAACCCCTAACTTGCCTGCTCATGGACTAGCTAATGGGATGTAGACCATTGGGGGGCATCATCGGGGGCAGGCCCAGGCACCGCAGGGACAGGAGTGGGAAGGATAGGTGTGGTGGGTGCAGGGGTGGACGTATCCTCCTCAGTGGTTTGTGCAGCGCCGAAGGTGGACTCATACTCTGCGCTGCACACTGCAGCGAATTTGGCCAGCCCAACCCCTGAACCCAAGGAAAATATTGGAGTGGAGGGAAAGGGCTGTGAGGAGTGTGCACTGTGACTATGGCTGCGTGTATGTGGTCTAAGCCCTGTCCCTGTGGGTGTGCCTGCAGCCCCCTCAGTGTGCGTGCCAGGAGGTGTGCGCTCCGCCATATGTGGGTGTGTGCTGCCTGTGTCTGTTTGTGTGTGTGATGGTGTCTTCCTGTGTGTGCGTAGGACAGGTGTGGGAGCGGGGAGTGTGGATGGGTGCGAAGGAGGGGGTGGGACGGACCCCTGTAGGAGAGAAACTGCTGCCGTCAGTGATGAGTCCATGGACTGCATAATCTGACATTGGTCAGACATCGTTGCTTACATGCCCTCCATGAAAGACAACAACTGTGTCAGTATTTGAGTGTAGGCATGGAGGACATTCAGCATCGATGTCTGACCAACCTGTAACTGGCGGAGTAAGTCCACAGACTCTGCACTGAGGGCAGCAGGGGTGACAGGGGCAGGGACTGAAGGAGACATGGGGGGCTGCACGGACAGAATGGACGGGAGCAACTGGGAGGATGGAGATGGTATTGGAGGGGGCGGGTACAGACTCGGTGCTGCTGCCCGGTGTTGCTGCAAATTCCCTCTCCTCCAGGGAGCAAGAATCTGATCGTGGTAAGATGTTTCGCCTTCCAACATGTCCGCAGACTGACTCCCCTCACCCTCCGTGCCACAGACTCCTCCATCCTGGTGGCACAGTGGTTGGGTCCCTCCTCTTGGTCGGTGCAGCTGTCTCCTCTTGTTTCTGGTGCTGATACTGTGGGCAAGGAGAAGAAACAGAAATGCATCAGGCACCTGTACACATCTGACACATGAGCACAAAAATAGTAGATCACACCGCAAATCATGCAATGCAGCATGAGTAACAGCTAGATAACTGGTATAGACATAATGCAACTTGGACACAATGATCCAAAGAACACACCAGGCCACAATTTGAATGAGGAATACACAGAGAAGCTAGTGTTTGTTTACAGGAGAGCGGATCAATACAATGAAGTGATGCCACCTCAAGTTCACAAAGAAAGAAACAGTAGTGGTGCCCCTCAGGGCAAACTAACCCACCTCACTCCCCAAGGTGACACCACACTCAGAGCCCTGTAAGTACATTGGGCAATACATTAATGTAAATAAATGTTGGTATCGTGGGACTCACCATACTTTACACAATCGACATGTATTGAATGTGGTAATTCGCCATCTTGTAAAGAGAACTCGTATGTGCCTGCATGAAAGATGTCTCACAAGGAAATGCACACTAAAAAACATTTACACATTCATCGAAAAAGCTGGCACCCTTTAAGATAACACACTGTTAGAAACAAATGGCGTTGCAGATTGTCCATATACATGGTCCAACGGAGGTCTTGATGTCTTGACACTCATTAGTTTGTATAATTGACAACAAAGGAGTTTCAAGACCTCAAGACCACTGTGGGGAAATGTATATGGAGATCAAGGCACACCATTAACCGCTCATACTGGCCTCTTTGAAAAGGTGCCAGCTTCTTTCAAGAAAGTGGAAAAGTTGTTTTGTGTGCACTACCTTGTGAGACATCTATGATGCAGGCACATGAGTGTCATTTACACAATTTGTCATATTTACACAATCTAAACATGAACAACTTTTAACAAGTGTTGTGAGTGCCAAGGTAAAATCATTTATGTGACACAACTTCAAATATGCCAGTCCTCACTTGGGCATCCATTCCCTGATGACACAGTTGCTTGCACATAAGACCTACTGGCTGTCATGTGGAGTGGCACACATGTCCCAACTCTGGACAATGCTTAAGCTATTGGGTCAGAAATTGTGATGAACAAAATCATTGCTGCATTGTGGACACACCCTTATCCCCAGGCAAAATGTCAACACAGAAGTGTGCACACTAAGACAAAACAGCGTAGCATCGAGCTACATACATGAGGCAAAAATGTATGAGCATGAATCCTGTCTGGAACAAAATGACATAGGCTGCCAAGCCCCAACTGAAATCACTGGCCACCATCACAGGGACAGTACATGGTGAATCATTGTTCAGCCAATGCTAAATCAGGCTGGCCCATGTAGACCTCTCCCGCACAACACCACCATACCACAGTCAATGTGATTGATACAGCTCAAGAAGTGAGACCTCTGAATCGGGGTAACAAAAACTGTGCAGCAACAATTCCAAAAGTAACCCAAGCTCACCTCGTGGGGCTGGCAATACATATTTGTGACAAACAACCATCAACAGATTGTTGTGAATAGTCACACAGGCACTGCCCAGTGTGAGTGCGTACAAGCCAAATGTTATATCCCTTTCCAGTGGACACATGTAGCAGGCACAGGAAAAATACAAACTATGCCAGGGACCAATGCCACAGAGGCAGACCAATGCTGAACCCACATAGAATGGGCACAGTGTTGGATGACACACATGATTAGAAGGATCAGGGTGTCTCAGGGGACTGTAGTGGTCACGCTGATCCATGGGTCTGGAATGAGGTGACTGTACCATGAGCAACCATCATGGCTCTATGCATATCTTCCACTGATGTACATCATGTCTGAAGACGCATCATAGGTCATGCATGCTGCAAGGGTGTGCAGTTGAAACCTCACACTCCTATGTTGAGACTAAACAGCAGTGCCAACAAATATGAAGCCCAAACACAGTGCACAGGTCATGGCACAGGCAAGGTCCCAACACATGTCACAGACCACCCTCCCACATGATGCGGAAATCAATGTGCAGTCTTATATTCTTGCACCCTAGATGAACATGTGCAAATGTGATTACATACAGACCAGGGAACACGTGTTAAGGATGGGAAGAGATGAAAATGAGCACCAGGTGACATTGGGGAACCGAAAAGGCACTGCACATATAACCAGTCTTAGCATACACACCAACTGTGGGAGTGTAGCAAGGCTTCAGAGCACTACTAAAAGCAGGTGACACACAACACAACAAACATCCATGTACCCACCCCCTCCTTGCTGCTGTCTCTCCTGACTCTGCCCATTGAGGTCTGGGAACACCACCACCAGGACACGGAGCATGTGGGGGGTCAGGCGACGGCATCCACCATGCCGGCGTGGATGTGACAGCTTCAGCTGGACCCGGGTGATATGCCGGGTCCAGCACCGAATGTCCTGCCACCTCTTCTGCACATTTTGCAGGTGCCGGCGAGGGCCCCCGCAGACCTGACGGCCATGACGATGTCCCGCTGAATTTCCTCCTTCTCGTAGGCAGTTAACTGTCAGGAAGACACAGTGAGACAACATCACCAGAAACACACACTTGCACATCTTTGATAATGTGAACAGGGCATAGGATGCTGACAGGACTTGCATCATTGTCCATGTGAATTTGGCCTGTGTGAAAGCCCCAATGCACTACATGGCATTGAAGGCCAACAGATGGCGTAAGGGGTGCAACACATTCACTGATCATGGCACACACTGGGCAGCACATGCAACTGCAGGGTGTGTGACAGCACGTGCCAAGCAGTCACATATCCCACTCCACTGAAGAACCCTCAGCAGACCACACAGACACACCCTGGCACAGATCACTGCCTGTCACTGACAACAATGGATGGATACAACCCTCACTTTGCACATGTGCCACTTGCCTGTGGGGTGTCACAAGTGTTGTGCTAGCTTTTCAAGTCAGGCACACAGCACTGCTTACTTGTCACATCAGATGGGGAGAGCTGCTGCATACGCCATGCAGCAGTGTTGCAACACATCACATACACACTCACCCACATGACAAGGCACATTCACACACACCAATGTCCATGAGGTTGTACACATCATTTCGACAATCTCACCACAGGTCCACTCAACTCATGAACATCTGTGAGTACAGTCACCTGTCACTCTGGGGGGACCACTGTTCCACCTCATGGCATTTGGAAAAAAAGACACCATGGTCTGGCACGGCTTAATGTGACATTCACTATGCAGTGAATGTCACAGTAAGCACAATGCAAGTGAGGAGTGAACACACATGAAATACATCATGCCCTGCATGAAAGACATCACCATGTACACCCCCTGGGATTCACTCCAAACCAGATTGCATGTCTGTCACACCTGGACACAATACCTGTTGTGACACTCACACAACAGGTGCACAGTCTAAGGTTGTGTAGTCAGCACTCACCTGCTCCTCTGGTCTCCCATACAGCTTGCTGTACTGTGGTAGAAGGCTGTCCAGCAGGGCCTGGTTCTCCTCCTCACTGAAGGCTGGGGCCCTTTTCACAGTACGTGCCGTTGTAGCTAGAGGATGCAGCAGTGTAGTCCACTCCAATGTTGTGCAGGCAAGTGCCCTCTCAGGGGTTCTTGCTACCTTAAATCAGTGCTGCTGAGGGGCATTCAGTTCGAGGAGTACATAGTGATAGGTCAGATTCGTTCGCATCGTACTTTTCCTCCAATCCCTTTAAATATATGGCTCTGACAGCATTTGTATCATTCAAAATTTGAGCTTCAGCTCAACAATCGTTTTGCAACATTGTATTTTTTGGGCCAACTGACTTTTGCAGGTCACCTGTCAGTATCCATTACACCCAGGATGCAATCAGGGCCTACTACTAGTCCCCCTATTTAATTTGAAATCCACACACATGTACGGTGCATTTCACGTGCTAGCTTATGGCACCATAACAATAGTGATACGATGCACACACACGCCCAGAAAGTCGGGGGACGGTGCTTTTCACATGTTGCGTTTCACAAGCTTTATGTGAATGCAGGGGTACGGTGCGTTTCACACACTGATGTGAATGCAGGGGTACGGTGCGTTTCACACGCTGATGTGAATGCAGGGGTACAGTGCATTTCGCACGTCGATGTGAATGCAGGTGTATGTTGTGAAGGTGTGGGCCAGCGTATGTCCCACATGTTCTGTCAACTGTCCTGTGAGTCTGTTCGTATGGATACATTGCCCTTTGTGCCAGTATGTCATGTCACTGTCACGTCGCTTCGTCAGGGCCGTTGGAGAACACTGCTTTGCACGCCTTCTCAGTAAGTTGATGAGAAATTTCTATTCCCATGAAGCCAAGAACGTTGCACAGATGACTTCACAACGTTGCGCTGTAGCAAATGTAAATGCTTCCATGGCACCACTCGGGTGCCGTTAATTCCAGGATTCTCTTGTGGCATGCTGCATATCCTGGTCACGATAGGGATGCTTTTGTGCCATCGCTCCTCATTACTCTCTGTTGAGTTCAGGCCCCGCAGCTTGTTCTGTTTGGCATTTCAAAGCCTAGTTGGATGAGCCGATGACTGGCTCTTGCGGAGCTTCTTTGTGTTTACCAAATTCTCTCCTTTGCTGAACAAGCTCCTTAAGGCTCTTGCGGGGTATGTGTAATTTCCCTTCTTGACCCTCACTGATTCCCTGGGGTAACTACGGATTGTTGGCTTTGTGTGAGTGACGCTGCAGTGCATTTGGATTTTGGTTTATTGGACCTTATTCATACACTGTGATTTTCTGGATTACCCCATGGCTTTCATTGCCTTGAAGCAGCCTGCAGAGTGTTATACCCCCTTCATATCGCTGCAATACTCTGCTACCTTTTATGTGTCTTCTGTGATCCCTGTGCTAGTTGCGCAATCCTTGAAACAGGATCATAATATTGGCCCTTTATTTTGCAACTTGTACAACATAATCTTTGGTGTGTTATGGTGTTTCATCCCCTTTCCATGTGCTATGAATTCATATGGATTGTTCATCTCTGTTTTCACAGCAGGGGCTTGTAGTGCTAGTCCTGAAGTAAGCTCAAATTTCTCAGTTATGTGGCTGTTAAGACTTTTTTGGGTATGTTGAAAACTGCTGGATAAATACATGTAAACGTATGGAACAGGCTTCTTTGTAAATGTGTACTAATGTCCTTGTTCGATCCTCAGATCTAGTAGCACTTTCATTACTGTGATCCCAACTAGGATACAGTGGCTGCTGTTTTCGTTTACAGGTGTAACTGTTACAGTATAGGTCCTGTGGTATTCAGTGATTCAGTGACAAAAAGTGTTGAATCCTTATGCTTGTTTACCTTTGTTTCAGATCTCCCTCCCTGCTGTTCCCTTCCTTTCCTTCCTTCGCCTGATCACCCTTTTGAGTCTGTCATTTCTACTCAGACCAAGGGGCTATCGGGAGATGGGCACCTTTGAGCATCACACATTTCTGAGGATTCAAGGCCCTGACAGTCACAGCAAGTCCTGTGCACATTTTTTCACCAGCAGTACAGGTATACTCATTACATGACTGTTCATTTCTTCAGAGCAATGGCACTGGCCATGGACATTAACTCATGGAGCATGGCCTCAACACATACTTGATCCGTTTGTGTAGCAAATATGTTCACCACAGTACAATGTGCCTCATCACTGTTCCCGCAGATCTCTTGCCACTTTGCATGCGTCATCTATGGCATAATTGACAAAGATTGTGCATATAGGAGTATGTGTACTTTGCCAACGTGCATGCAGTTATTCATGGCTAATGATCCCCTATTGTGCATGAAGTACTTGGTTGTGTATTTATTTGTGCAGGTTGCTACCCACAACGGGCAGGCAACACCTGCTGATGCTGTGTGTCCTGGGCGCAGCTTGGCCTTTTGGTGCCTGATCCTGTGCCCGTCATTTCTGGTGATTGTTCATCCATTTTCTTTGAGTGACACATGAGTAACCAGACACTCCTTCCTTTCCATACACCTGTTACACTGTGCCTTTCTAACCTCCTTGTCCTTGTGTGCTACCACCGAGTGCCCTGATTCTGCAACCCACACGCCTCCCAGATGCTCCTCCCTCCCTACACCCATTCTTAATGCAGGCAGCAGCTTGTCTGTGCCACTGTAGTGCCACCTCTGTGCCAAACCTTGAAACAAAAAAGAGTTCGGCTTGAGCGCAGTAAGGCTACGCCTATACTAGTATGAAAACAAAACAAATGCCAGTACTGCTCGTGTTATTTTATCAAAGACATAGGAAGCTGAGTGTACCTTTCACAGCTCCGTGGACCAATTATTCAGTCCACACCTAATGTTTATAAGAAGGAATTTTATTTTCTACTTCCAAAAATTCGTATTTTCTTTTTTCTTTTTTCAAAAAATGCTTTTTCAATTTTCTGTATATATCAACAAAGGATTAGATAACATACACAACAATTGGGCAAGGAAATTTCAATAAATACAATCTCAAGTGAGAATGAAGTGTGGGTAATGCGGGGGTTTTACAAAACACAACAAAACAATTGTCCACTGCTGTTCACTCAAGATTCACAAGCTTGCCATACATACTACAGTCATTCTACATGGAAACACTAAGACAAGTGGGGGAATGTGGTTGGGTTATGTACAAGGGGCAAGGACTCTCATCTACTATATACAATTCAAGTAAGCAAAAAGTCAAAAACTCTGTTCTACATGAAAAACAAAATACAATGAATAGAAAAATGTATACTCGGTCAGATCGATTTAAATGCAATGTATGCACAAACTAGATAAATCTCAATCAGCCAGATGACGCAAGGTCACCATGGGGAGAAATTAAATGATTATTCTATCTAGAGGGGTCGACGCGTTTCGAATCCCATTATTTCTTGGGATTCTCCTCAGGACCAGAAACAGACATGGATCTGTCAGGGTTTCTTGATGAATTCTTCGAAGAAAGTGCAACGTATTTTGTAATCTCTTTCGAGAAGTTCACGTTTTTCCGAGTCTGATGTCAATCACAAGTTGGGAGCGGAGCCTGTAGTTAAGCGTCCATCATCCGCCGTCTCTGTCTGTAACCTTCGTTTGGCAATTGAATTAGGCGCCGTCATTCTGTAACCCACACGCCTCCCAGATGCTCCTCCCTCCCTACACCCATTCTTAATGCAGGCAGCAGCTTGCCTGCGCCACTGTAGTGCCACCTCTGTGCCAAAGGCAGGACCGTCAGCGCATGTCAGCGCCTGCAACGTGCACAGTGCAAAACCCTCTGGTCCTTGCATGACCCACGTGACACAACTGACTCATGCTCCAAACAATGAACACCAGACAATCAACCACCTGCTATCACGCAACCCCTAAGCGCACACACAACAGCTTCACATGCTGTGTGTGCAACTCCTACTGCATGCACCGCGCTCCCCTGCCCAACAGACCATGTCTGTACAACCAGGTCATGTGCCTCCTACCGCACACCCGCTCCATCCACCAGCACGCCATTGGACTCTGTTACCTCCTCAACACAACTGCCCCACACATCGCCTTCATTACAGTAACCTGGTTGAACGCATCCTCAGTACAGAACTTCAACATTGCCATCACAGACGGATACAAGATCACCTGCAGGGACCGCACCAACAACCCAGGAGGATTTTCTTGGGCCAACTGACTTTTGCAGGTCACCTGTCAGTATCCATCACACCCAGGATACATTCAGGGCCTACTACTAGTCCCCCTATTAAATTTGAAATCCACATAAGTGTATGGTGCATTTCACGCGCTCGCGCATGGCACCATTACAATAGTGATACGATGCGCACACAGGCCCGGAAAGTCGGGGGATGGTGCTTTTCACATGTTGCATTTCACAACCTTATGTGAATGCAGGGGTACGGTGCGTTTCACACGCTGAAGTGAATGCAGGGGTACGGTGCATTTCAAACACTGATGTGAATGCAGGGGTACGGTGCGTTTCACACGCTGATGTGAATGCAGGTGTATGGTGCGTTTCACACGCTGATGGGCATGCAGGGGTACGGTGCGGTTCACACACTCATGTATGGCACCATTACAATAGTGATACGAGGTGCACACACAGCAGGGATGTAGGGGTACGGTTCGCACAGGATGTCTATCAGGTACTTGTCATTGCATACTTTTATGTGCAGGCCCTAGGTGTGGCAGCCAGTGATATAGCACAGAGCATCTTATCTTGTTGCACAATCGATGTGTGATGACCTGTGGACACATGTCATGTGTGATGGGGCACTATGTGGCACACATCACCTTGACACTTGTCCCATGTGTATCATTAGGCAGATTTTGTCATGCACAGCAACACTGGGATGGCTCAGTCATCCCTACCGGCACCTGTCTCCTGATGCCAGGGACTGGGGCACTTTGTCAACTGACATGTCACTCTCAGCATGACCCTATGTGACTATGTCAGGTGTGTTTCATCTGTAACATTGAGCTTGCTGTTTGTGTTCCGTAAACTGCATCTGCTGTTGGTGCATATTACATGGGTCTGTGTTGAGATGGCAATGGTTTCACATCTACGCACACCATGCAAGATGTGCATTCCCACGGCTGTTGGGTCTGATGGCATCAGACATCATATTTCCCCAGGCATACATGTCTGCCTCATGACAATGGCTGTGTTGTATTGTTGTCACGTGTACACCTTAATCCCAATGTGTTTGATATGTACATTTGCATTCCATATGACCTGTGCGTGTGCCTTGCAGTCAGCTGTCTGGATGGGATGACAAACTTCCACTGCAGATATTGTGACGTGCATCACTCCAGTGATATCTCGGGCTGTTTACAGCAGCTCATTTCAGGGCATGTCATGTTGATTTGTCAATCAACACGTGTATCTGGCTTTTCGTAGGAGTGCCAGCAAGCTGGCATATGTGCCCTGGATGTATTACACACGCCAGACTCCATAGTGACCTGATGTCTAGTAGCAGTTTTGCATGTGCTATGTACATTGCCATTGATGTTGGCTGACTGTTAATCTAAATTTTTCCCAGAAATGTCCTACAGGGCACCCCCTCTACCAAGGCCATTCCCAGACTTGGCTACCATGAGGGAACGTGCCTGCATCCGAAGTTACAGATTCACTCAACTGTTGATTCAGGAGTTGACGAACAAGCTGGCATCACATCTCCAACCGCAACACAGTTATCCTACTGCGCTGACCCCCAAGATAAAGGTGATGCAGCCCTCCATTTTTTTGCAACAGGTACGTTCATAGATGATGTAGGTGGAATGTCACAGACGATGTTCAGCCGTGTCTTGCGTGATGTTTTGGCAGCCATGTTGGAGCACATTGATGAATTCATCTAATTTCCTACTCCTGAAGAGTTGAGAGATGTCAAAGGTGATTTCTATGCCCTGGGAGGGATGACACATGTCATTGGGTCCATTGATGGGACACATATGGCTTTGGTGCCACCACAGGCACAGGAGCAGGCATATCGCAACCGTAAACATTATCATTCAATAAATGCCCTTGTGGTGTGTCTTGCTAACATGCTGATTTCCCACGTTTGTGCACGTTTTCCAGGATTGGCACACAATGCATTCATCATGAGGCGTAGCAGGGTTGCTACCCACAACGGACAAGCAACACCTGCTGACGCTGTGTGTCCTGGGCGCAGCTTGGCCTTTTGGTGCCTGATCCTGTGTCCATCATTTCTGGTGATTGTTCATCCATTTTCTTTGAGTGACACATGGGTAACCAGACACTCCTTCCTTTCCATACACCTGATACACTGTGCCTTTCTAACCTCTTGTCCTTGTGTGCTACCACCGAGTGCCCTGATTCTGTAACCCACACGCCTCCCAGATGCTCCTCCCTCCCTACACCCATTCATAATGCAGGCAGCAGCTTGCCTGCGCCACTGTAGTGCCACCTCTGTGCCAAAGGCAGGACCATCAGCGCATGTCAGCGCCTGCAACGTGCACAGTGCAAAACCCTCTGGTCCTTGCATGACCCACGTGACAGAACTGACTCATGCTCCAGCCACCCTCCAAACAATGAACACCAGACAATCAACCACCTGCTATCATGCAACCCCTAAGCGCACACACAACAGCTTCACGCGCTGTGTGTGCAACTCCTACTGCGTACACCGCGCTCCCCCACCCAACAGACCATGTCTGTACAACCAGATCATGTGCCTCCTACCGCACACCGGCTCCATCCATCAGCACGCCATTGGACTCTGTTACCTCCTCAACACAACTGCCCCACATATTGCCTTCATTACAGTAACCTGGTTGAACGCATCCTCAGCACAGAACTTCAACATTGCCATCACAGACGGATACAAGATCACCTGCAGGGACCGCACCAACAATCCAGGAGGATGAATTGCAATCCATTCAGAAGTACACCGTCAGAGTCACATACAACAACAAGGACACACTCAGCATTGTCAGGCACCTGCACTTCAGGTTTCACACCAACCCCCTGACCACCCTCAGTCTAACAAGCATCTACCGATATCCAGGCCTATACCCACAATTCTGCTAAGCCATCAACTACATCAGCACGCAGGACCTCACCTACACAGACTACATGTGGCAGGGGGAAAGCAACCTCTGGCTGGAGGACAACCACACCACCATCCTTCATTGGTACATCAACATTTGCATCCAGTTATCCGACAATCAACACACTGCCCCACACTCCGCTACAGATCCCACTAAGATGCTTTACTTAAGTCAACACAGACGAGCTGTGTGGCACCCTCGCACAGGACACTCCAACCAAAGCCACCGCCACCGCCACTACCTGCAACCTCACACACTGGATCAGCGAATGATCCTACACTCTTGCCACATTGGCGGACTTTCCTGTGAGTCACAGAAAGAGTTAAGCCACCTGGGACAAGGCAGACATACTGGACTCATACAGATCTAGCCGGACTCTCATGCATACCTTGCGAAGCTATCAACCATCAGTTACCTTTCAGTCCTGAAACCCGCCACACCCAGACATCACCATATCATCAGCCTGGACAAGAGAACATCCTTCATCCTTCAGGTAGGGCATAGGCACCAACACCAACGTTATTCTACACCATGTGCTACCACACTGTCAAATCACACATCTCCAACACTGGGATCCAGAGGAGGGCCCAGAATTTAATCGCCAAGTACATCACCAGCAAGGCCCAGGGAGTCCGCCTCCCCCCTTCAGCACGTAGTACACTGGGGTCATCTGGCCTATGCCCCAGGGCTAATCTCTCAGAGTGACGATCTTCAATGTCTCCATGATCCCCCTCTCCACCATCACATGCGCACACAACCTCATCATCATGTCCTATGCCATTGACACCCAGCTGCTCCTCACCCTCAGTAAAGACCCAGCCACTCCCCGATCCAACCTTCATGAAGGCATGAGGTCCGTTGACGAATGGATGAACATCAGCCACCTAAGGCTGGACTTGGACAAGACTAAGGTCATCATCTGAGGATTGTCCCCTTCGGCTGGGACAACTCTTTGTGTTTGTGGCCACTGGGTTCTGGGCAGCGCACCAGAACCCAGTGGCCACGCACGCAAGCTGGTGTTCATCGTAGACTCCTCCCTCACAATTACAATGCAACTCAACGCCATCTCTACCTCATGCTGCAACACTCTCCGCATGCTGCAAATGATCCTCATATTGATCCACTTCTAGGCAAGACAGACAGTCACCCAGGTCCACGACACTAGCCGGGTCAACGACGGCACCACGCTCTACGCTGGAACAACAGCCAGACTCCAGGAGGACTTGTACATATCCAGGGTGCATCCACACACCTCATCCTCAATATCCCCTGCCACAGCCACATGACCGTCCACCTGGGACACCTACAATAGGCTCAATGTCAACTGCAGGATCACCTTCAGACTCCTCAGCCACACTCAGGAGGCACTTCACAACCACAGACCCAAAAACTACCATTGACGCCTCTCATCCTACACACCAGTGCCCCAACTCGGTCCAGTCAACGTTGCCCTGGCCACCATTCATCACATCCACAGAACAACTGCATGCGGGAGATAGTTCTCCCACTTAACCAACAGACCTAGGACTCCCTCCCCGGGTACCTCCACATGACCCATGACCTCTAGGCCTTCATGATACTCTTCAAAACCTGTCTGTCCGAGCAGTATGGCAAGCCCCCCCCTCAACAGCTTGAAAACATCATGGGTGAGTTTTGCACTCATGTATGTATTTGATGATACAATGTGACCTATGTGTGTCCTTGACTGGACTCAGATCCCATTGTATGGATGGCTTGAGTTTGTTCCACACTCAGGCATACTTTGACATGTTCCCACACATATGTTGTTGACTCATGCAAAATGAATGCAACATCAATTTTCCTTGTGATTGTTTTGTTTATTTATCTGTCAGGTGCATGAATCATGAGTAAGTGATAGGTGCTGTACAAAAATGCCGGGAATCCAAAGTTCAGAGGGAGATGTGATGCCTTGCAGTTTGAGTCACCATAGTCCAGATCACAGTGCTTGGCATCATTGTTCAGACTGCAACCAGCAAGTCCATGTGGCAGAGTAGGACAGTCAATGAGGTGATGCTGTTGCACACAAAGTCCAGGTGCCAGACCAGGACGACCCACCTTCCTTGGGGGACCCTCATATGCAGGCCTTGACGATGCATGGGACGCTCCGTCGGACGATTCCTCCTCCTCCTCCCTCCCTGTGCCTGGTGGCAGTCTTCGCCTAAAAGTGTCTTGCCTGGGGACACAGGGAGGGTGCTCCATGTTGTCAGCGATCCGACGGAGTGAATGGCTTATGTCCCTTTGCACCGCCAGGAGCTCAGCCAGTCTTGCCTCCATCCGTCTTTGGTGTTGTTGTTGACTGGCGTGTTGCTCGGCCTGCAGGTTTTTCATCTCTGTGAGGGTCCCCACTACCTGGCTGATCTCCCTGGCGTCCCACCGGTATGCCTCCATGATGTTCCGTAGTTGAGACATACCGGGCCCTACAGCTGGCTGGTCAGGTTCTCGCCTCCGCCTGGCGCCACTCCCACCACCCCTGCCCACACGATCCTGGCTGGCCCTTGTGAGCACATCGGGTCGACGGGAACCCTGAGGGATGGCAGTGTTGGTGTTGTCTGCCACCTCCTGGGTGCCCGGTGATCATTGTCCCTCATTGTCAGGCTGGCTCTGTTGTTGATTGTGGACAGGGCTTCAAGATGTCTGCTGGGATGTGGCAAGAATGGTGGTGGTGGTTGGCGCAGATGTTCCTGATCCAGCTGCTGCACGGATTTGGGCACCAGAGGTGCCAGATTGGTTGGGGTCATCCGTGGAGTGGTGAGAGGCGTCGCTGTCGGTGTGATCAGGGTCCTGCGTAGCCTGGGACTGTGAGTCATCTCCCCCATTGTTGGGGATAGATTTCGCACGTTGCCCTGTGGGTGTGAGAGACAGACAATGTTAATGGCATTTAATGCAACATCCATTTTTCATACACATTGTAGTTGGCACTGCTCCACCTGGTAGTTGTCTATGCTTTGGATTGTCCTCAATGTTCACTTGTGGATGGGTATGTTGTGGGGTCAGATTGATCTGTGCTCAGGAGTCATTGACATGTGGGGGCATATTTACAATCCTGCATATCAGCAGGGATGCACCTGTCATTGTGCACCACATCTATACCAGCATGGATGCGACACATTTACAATGTGGAGCATCATGGGGGAAAGACGGCACAGCTGCGTCATGCATATGTACTGTAGAAGTGGCGCATTGCTGGAGTTGCGTCATCAGCGCAATGCAGCTCCAGCAATGCTCTGTGGGGCCCTATCTTCACAATCCTTATGCCTGCTTCAAGCATACGCAGGGTATTGACACAGCATGTGCTTAAAAGTGACCGAGTGAAATCTTGTAAATGTCACTCAGCCACTTTTGGGAGGCGTTGCTGTGCGGGAATGCAGATTTGGAGTCCCACAATGCATTTGTGACACCCACCCTCCCAGCATATCGGACATCCATTTTTGGTTCGGTGCTTCCTGTAGCATGGGACATAACATGGCCTTGCTTTCTCAATGGGTCATACACATGTTAGTGGCATTAGCGTTTGGATGTAGTTGTGGGCAGTGGGCGCTTGGGGGTAGGTGTGGGCATTTTTTGTACTTGGGGTGTGGATGCCATTACCACCATGTTACATGAGTTGTTTGTGTACTCACAATGCTCTACGACTCCTTCAATTCCATGTACTCCCACCGGTGGTAGCAGGGCCATCACCTTCTCCTCCCAAGGATGGTACTGTACTGGTCTGCGGGGACCACCACCTCCAGTGTGCTGGCTCTGCAGGTACTCTTCGTCCATTTTCCGCTTGATCATCCTCCGCAGATCGTACCACCTGGCCTGGTACTCCTTCCTTTTGCATCTCATGGGTGCAACGGGATACACCCTATTGACTATTATCTCCCACAGTTGTGTTTTTTGGCTACGCTGGTCCATCTGATCAATGCACCAAACAGCTGTGGCTCGACTCTAATGACTTCATCTACAAGGATCTCCATCTCCTCCTTTGTGAACTTTGGATTCTTCTGTGCGGACATGGTGTGGGGAGACGGTGTGTATGGATGTGGGTGGGTGGGTCTGAAAGTGAATGGGGGTGTGTGGGTCTGAATGTGATTGGGGGTATGTGTGACGGTGTATGTGGGCAGTTGGTGGTGTGTTGTCAGTGTCTCCTGCTACTTGGGTCTGTTGCAAAGGATTGTGGTTTGTGTGTGTGGGCCATTTTTATTGGTCCATTTGTGGGTGGGGCTTAGTTAGAATTTTTGGTGGATGTGTTATAAGGGGTGGTTCTGAGTTGGCACCTCTGTTTGCCTGTTTGGATCTGCCCAGGACATTTATTTCCATGGTTTGTACACTGAAAACGTGTTTTGTTGTGTTGTGTGAGTCGTTTTCACCCTCCTTGTGCTGTTTTGCAGTGTCCGCGGGGTTCAGTACGGCTTCTTTACTTGTTTTTGCTTCTGTTTATTTGTGTGTCCAACGCGACGCTCTCGCGGTACGGGTCATTTTCTACTTCCTTGTGCTGTGTCACGGGGTTCTTGTGCGCTTCGTTCAGTGTGGGTTTGTCTCGTATTAGATTTTGTGGCTCGCTCATACGCGATGTTTTTGCGGGGTTGGCGTGCGCTTTGTTCAGTGTGGGTTTGTCTCGTATTCGATTTTGTGGCTCGCTCATACGCGATGTTTACCGTACAAATCGCAGCTCAAACGCGACATTTTCCGTACGAATCGCATTCTGATTCCCCGGTCTGGATTGTACTTGATGGGTCGTACAGCATGTTTACAAATCGTACGGTTCACTTTCAGGGTCCGTATCGTACGAATTTTCACTTGCTTTTTGTACGGTTCGCAAAAATTCAGACGTATGTATTACCTACGGATCGTACTACGCGATTCGGATGGATTTGTACGATTCGTATGGAAAGAGCTACATATTCGAATCGTCGTTCAGATTTGTTTCCTGAATTGGAATCGACCCCTTAATGAGCATAATTTCTACATGTTTATCTTTGTTCTTTTAAAGATGCATGTCTCAAAGCATCAGTTTTTGTTGGTGTGCACAGAAAGAACCGAATGAAAATATGAAAAACATTGTTTTATAATTCTCTTACATTACTGTCATATATACCCAAAGTATTTTAAATATTTTACATGTTACTAATTTATCCAACGCTACCTTGATTATTAAGATGTGTGTCTTGGTTTTACGGCAATCAAGTTCAGTACCCAAGATATCGTTGGTTTCTTATATGGACCAATGCGTCATTTAAGCCTAATACAATAAAGAGAAATCAGTGAGTACATATGACTTGATGCTCCTATATGTTACTCACAATATGTAGAATATAGTATATCCACCATATAATCTGTTTATTATTTGTGGGGTTTCAGCTGGGTTGCCAAACAAATCCACTGACAAGGGGGTTGTGGGTAGGGCAGGTTTTATTGTTTTATACAGTCTCCGTTTTGCAACAGGTATCCAGTAGAATGGTAGAGGGTTAGCAGCCTCTTCAGCGGCCTCCCGTACTCCGCTCCGCCTCCTCGTCTCCCGGTGTCTGCTGGGAGTCGTAGTCTGTGCTTCCGCCGTGGCCGCGTGGAGTCCGGGGGAGGTTGCCAGAGTGCAGAAAAGAAAGGAAACCAGGGTTACTCGGCTGTTCTAGCCGAACAGGGGTGAGGGTTGGGTAGTGAGGAGACACTCGTGCAAGTTATCTACCCCGCTATATGTGAGGGATTGTGCAGGGGAACGTCGGGGATTTTAAGATAACGGGGCTGCGTAAGGGTCAAGGGGGTTTGCCCCGACTACGTCCCGCCCAGCCCAGGAAACGAGACCGTACCTGTCCGAGCCACACTTCCCGGGAAGCGTGGCTGGGCGATGCGCCTTCTCGGTGGCCTCCTGGCGTGTCGCTGCTGTCTCACTTCTCCGTAGGGAGGACTCCACTGCTCTCCTCTCCCGGTCCGTCCCGGTCTCGCCTATTCCCGCTGAGGTCATTGCTTTCACCTTCCTCCGCTCCGTCCTCGGTCTTCCACCACTCCTCTCCGTCCTCGCTCTTCCTCCGCTCCTCTCCGTCCTTGATCCTCCACCACTCCTCTCCGTCTTCGCTCCTTCGCCTCTCCTCTCCGTCCTCGCTCCGTCGCCTCTCCACTCCGTCCTCGCACTCCAGTCTCCACTCTCCTCCTCCAGGTGTAACACACACCTGTCTCGATTCCGGGCAGGGTTTTACCGAGCTGACGTAGGAGGGTCCAGTCTCCGTTGCCGCCCACTTAAAGGTGCAGGGCCCCTCACTCTCCAACACCGGCAGACAGCTGACCACGTCCGTGGTTTTCCATGAGTCCGTATGCTGAAACAACAGAGGCAACACATGAATAGGCAGGCCAGGGGGGCCCGTGTCCGGGTCCCCCGCGTCACATTATTATACATTGATCAGAATATATTTATTCATGCTATTGTGCTATTAGTTCTAATGGCTACACATTAGTACACCTACGATAGCCAACAAGTATGTAGTTAATAAGACCAGTTGGGTGTTTACATTTTAAACCAGCATGTGTGAGTAAAATACCCAGGCAAATTTTTGAAACCAACAAGCACATGAAAAGTGGCTTAGGCCACATAAAAAAAGATAATACACTATTGTTTGTACACATTAGAATACAAATGTAATACTTGTTACAGTAACATGATATTCAATAAAATCAATACATAATTATACACAAAAGGTAAAAAAGTTTTTGTTGCATTATAGCATATGCATAACTTCAATCATTTAAATAATTCATCAATATAAAAATTATTGGTTATCTACATAAGTTGATAATACCGCTTGTAAACATCTTAGTGTCTATCTTCTACAAAGCTGCCATGGACTACATAAATTACAGAGTATAACCATGTCTTTCATTCATTTTTCATTTATATCATTGATAACAGTTATTCAGTTGTGACCTATTTCATTTGGATAGTAACATACTGTTCATTTCTTTATCATGATTATGGTATATATATATCGATCACCTAACTGTGACAGAATAAAAAAGAATAGAGGGGAGAAAAGAGTTAAACAGGGTACGCAACCTGGTTAATGAGAAAGCCAGCAGAAAGGATGTAAATGTATTTAGGTTGGATATTTAGATAGCAGTTTGCTGTTCAATGAAAAGCCATCAACTGTTCAATGAAAAGCCATTAGCTATTTTAGCTCCACATTGGCTGCTGTGATATTTTCCTAATATTCGTTATGCCACATAAAATATAAATTTGTATGTGGTATAATAATAGACCTTATTGTATCTAAGTACAATTTTAGCATACTGTCATGGTATATGGAGTCTCTTTTGCATTTATTACAGTTCTAATGCAATCCTTTTATTTTAGTATACTATCATGGTTTAAGGAGTCTTTTTTAAATTTATTAACGCTCTTATCCGGCCCTTTTATACTAAACATTCATGTCTAAGACATCAGATAAGCTTACCTATTTTAGGATAGAACAGAATAGATAAAAATAGAGTAAATGCCAAGATGCCGTGTAGATAGGTATGAGTATTGATGAAGGCCAGATCTGCAATGTGAAGACATTATTCGCTGATTATCTACTGAGACTAGAAAGGTTGTGGTTGGTAGTCACATTAATTGAGTATGCTTACCCGACTTTTAACGAAGCTCAGATTGACTAGGTTTTCAGACTCTGTATGTTGATTTAGTGGTCACCTAGACTTGCCAACATCCAGTGGGCTGCTTCATTAGCGGCACGGGATTGTTATAATCAGGCCAAATGTTTAGATCACTGTAGGTGGATAAGGTGAACCCAATTATTCACACAGTAGTATTATTATAGATTTATTTTATTAGGGTAAACATTAACTATTTTTAGTTTCTAACATAAACCTACACTTACTCCAGTTGATCACCTTATTCGTATTCGACCAATCATATTGGTTGGTTCTATATTTCCTTTCATTACTAAAGACACAGAAGCAAATACCTACTGCTTCAGAATTGACTGATTATTAGACCATTTTATTTACTACAGCACATGTTCTATGAAAACATCATTTACTTTTTGGTATATAAAAAGCCGCTGGTGGTATTACAATAAATAGGGTTTGTTTTTTTATTTTGCACGCATATTTATTTTATGTTATCTCAGGCATAAAGCATTTTATAATGCAAGCATATTTATTCTGTGTTATCATAAAGCATACACATTGATTCCCTATTTACTCTTAGCCCTTAAATAACCCATGTAATTTCCTTACCGCGTTTAAAAGGATATTCTTAATTTTCATTGTTTTTAGGTGCCATATACGTATCCAATACGGATTAAAGATACACGTGGTCACACATCTATGGAAAAGCAAGAATATGTTCACCGGTCACAAGAGGTGTACGAGATATATTGCGGTTTTACTAATAAACGTGACTCTATTATTTACCTAATTCGTCTTCCGTAATACATGACCTGCTGCAGTGGAAGCCAAAGGTTATTCCCAGCGTTTATGCGGCGTTTAAGGTCTAAAATGACAAAGCAAGCAGCGCTGACGTTATGTCGTGGCCAACATATATAAATTAAGGAAGGCTTTACGCGTTTCGTGTACGGCTACAATTATTCTTACCTGTATTCGTGTTGTTTAAAGCGGACCGGCAATGGCGGCATTCCGGCGGTATCTGGTATTTCGGCAAAGGATTTGTCTAACCCTTTCCCATTGGTCTTTATATCGAGGCAGCTAATTGGTCCAACTGATATTCTCATGCATCTTAAAGCGACATGGCCCCATATCGCTAAATGTCCTGTTTTACATTTTAAACCAGTATAGCATTGTTGGTTTGCTCTTGTCAGTTGCAAAAGTGCCGAAATATTTTTTTAGTAATTAAATAATTAAATAAAACACATTCCTGCACATATTTCTATCCTTTCTCTGTCATTATTGCCTGCGGTAAGGTGTTATTTAAATCTACACAGTACATTGTACCTTGACTAAGATAAAAAAGTTCTATAATAGTGAGTTCACGCAGTCAGCGAAAGGATATATAAGTGTACACAACATATACAAGCATCTTCATAAATCACTAAGTATCTCTACATCCTAAGATTACTAAAGATAATCTTGTGTAGCTCACGTTACATCCCTGAAAAGCAATTCATGCGTTATAATAATTATAGCATGGATTTGAAGTGAGAGAGTTCCGTATTATTGGAGCAGCCATATTTAAATGTTAGCGTTTACACACAAGCTGCATCTGTTTGTTTCATTTACACGCTTTTAAGTTCCGCAATATAATTCCTATATGAACATGATTATTAATATGCTTCTAAGATGCTTCAACAGAACACATAATTAGTGCCAGCAAATCTTTTCCAAATATCGGCAAAAAAACCTGTGTAATCACACTTTTCCTACTGATCCTAAAATAACATATATTTCTACTCTTTTTCTTCCTTGGGGGTAACTTAAGTAGGGCGAAGCTCCTCCGCTCCAATGGAGGGGCTGCCCCTGATTTAACTATCTATTATTTGTCACAACTTTAGAATTAAATTGATTGTAGGGCCTTTCCAACTTTCCCTGTAAAATAACATTTTCATTTTATTTAGTTTTCACCATCGCTACAACACGAAAATATTTCAAAACACTATTGGCCACTAATTTACCAAAATGTTCTTGATGGATATGCTCCAAGCTCTCTCTATAGTTATATGAAATAAGTTGGCAAATTAAATTAAAACTTCACTTACAAAGATGGACAGAATTAGGAAACCATACAAAAACAACAGGAGGAAACTCCTACCATGCTTAACCTATTTTTCCATACCTAGTCCAAGGGGATCACTCTATGGTATGCCAACTACTTGCTCACTGTATACCAACTTAATGAATGCAGAGTACATTCACATTTTTAAAGTAACTGTGATTTTAAGTAACTGCGATAGAGGCTTACACTTTGTGCTGCTTACAGTCTAGTCCTGTTTGATGTGAAATAATCACAAGGAGCACTTGAAGACATGTATAAGGATACACACAGATATATGTAATGATGTTGTGCTTGATTAATTATCTCGGCCACTCCCATACCTATAGATAAATGCGAACATAGGGACAAAATTGGTCGGTGTGCATGGCTTGTATGAGTATGGTGAATGGAAGTTCAACAATTGAATGCACACAAATAGGCTACTAACGGGATCCTTGTGAGGTTCTGATGCCAACTAGCCCTGTGAGACACTGGTGTAATGGCTGGGACCTGTTGACCCAGGGATACAGAGGATACTAATTTCCTTAGTGCATCCGATTCCCCCCCAGTAAAGTGCCCTTTAAAAACAACATTAAGCATCAGTTCACATTAGACTATGGATCCCACCTAATAACCAAAGAGCTCCCTTGGCTACCAAGTTTGAGCCTGTCCAGATAGACTAGGTATCTGGACTTGGACTCTATGATGAAGCATACCAATTGGAATTCCAGTTGGTGAGAGTACTTTTAAAACCATAGAGTTATCACCCTGAGCTGGTATGGAGAGATAGGTTAATCACAGTAGGGTTTCCCTCCTCTTGTTTTTGTATGGTTATGTGTTTGGGCAGGTGAGTGAACCCTGTATCACCTCTCACTCCATCCTTCTTGTGATATAGAATTAGAAAACTCTGCACTTTCTGAAGCAAATCAAGTTTTCTAAATGTATTTTCTTGTCCGTTTGGGCCTTCTAAATGCAGAATGTTCCAAGTAGGAGATCCTCCAGCAAAACAAAATTTGAGCATGGAGGCTGGACATTCCCCACCTCAGTTAAGCGGTGTGGGAGGGAGTGCTCTGTGCTGAGGTCAGCTTATTATTTTAATTTTTTTTTAAAGAACGTGAAACCTTTGCTCTGGAAAAAGTTTGAACAGTTTAGAAAATACACAAAGTTGCAAGTGTGTCAACTTTACACTCTTCTACTTTAATCAGATTGTGAAAAGATGATTGAGTCTAAAAAATTCAACTAAAATCACTTTCGGCCACATGCATCAATGTTCCTGTTTGCGAATTCTTAATTGCGAAAATTAAGGAATCGCAATTAAGAATTCACAAACGGCTATGCATTAAGAAATCGCAATTTTTTTGCGATTTCTTAATTTTCCTTAATTGCGATTCACAATTTGTGAATCGCAATTAAGGAATCCATTCCATAGGACTGAATGTGAAGGCATTCTCATTTTGCGATTCGCAATTAAGGAATCGCAAAATGAGAATTAAATTTCAAGGGTGCAGGGGGGGTCCAAAGGACCCCCCTCTGCACCCCTGAAGTGTACCTTTAAGTACTTTTTTCGGGCTTGCGTGAGTGTAAAATGAAACTTTAAAAAATACACTTTTGTGCATTTTTGAAAGTTTTTGCAAATTACCATGAAGGTTAACTTCATGGTAATTTACCACTTCCTATTTGCGATTTGGCAATTTAAAAAAAATCATGCATTGCATTTAAGAAATTGCAAAATTGCGATTTCTTAAATGCAATCGCAATGTAAGAAATCGCAAATAAATTGCGATTTCTTAAATTGCGAAAAAAGCAAAAACCTTAATGCATCCCAAAAAAGGGATTTGCATTCGCAAACGGCCGAATTTTGCGATTCGCACCGTTTGCGAATGCAAAAACCCTTGATGCATGTGCCCCATAGTGTGCACCTGGATATTGAAACTAGATCCTGATGGCATCAAATAATGAATGAATGAATGAATGAATGACAGTTTATAAAGTGCGCAGCTACCTCGGGTGAGGTGTCCCGGCGCTAGCAGATTAGCCAAACTCAGAGTCCAGAAATAACTTCCCCTGCCTAAAGAGCAAGGTTTTTAAAGCCTTTCTAAACTGCTGCTCTGTCTCCGGCCTACGAAAGTAGCTGGGCAGGGAGTTTGAAAGTTTGGACGTCCTGACTGGGAAGGACCTACCTCCTTGTCTCTTTTTTGCCAAACGGGGGACAGTGAGCAGGTGCTGCTGATTGGATCTCAAATTCAACTCCTGGTGATAAGGAATGAGCCTTGACTTAAGAAAGCCTGGTCCTTTGCCACGGTAAGCTCAGAAAGCGAGGGTTAGTGCCTTGAACTTAATCCTCCTGGTCACCGGGAGCAAGTGTAACTGTCTCAAGTGCAGTGAAATATGCTGGCTTAAGGGAACCCTACGGATTAAACTTACAGCTGCATTCTAAACCATCTGTAACCTTTGGGCCAGAGGAGCTGGCAACCCCAAATAGAGTCAGTTGGCATACTCTAGTTGGGAAGTGACCAAGGCATGGACCGAAATCCTACAGCTTTCTCCAGGCAGTAAATGTAAAAATGTCCTTATAGTTTTTTATTTTTCTGAAGCAAGCCACAGAAATGTGCCCGACTTGTGCCGTAAGGGTAAGCTCCTTCTCCCATTTCACTCCAAGGTTTTTAACTGCATCCTTGGGGCTGGAACAGTATCCCAGCTCCACCTCCAGAGGCACGGTGGTGGAGGAGATCCATGGTTAAAAAGTCGGATCTCAGTTTTATCTGCGTTTAGCTTCAGACAATTTTTGTCCATCCAGCCTGCAATCTCCCGAAGGCATTCCTTAAATCTGTCAAAGGTTGCTGTGGAGCATTCCCTAAAGGAGAACACCAACTGAGTGTCATCCTTGTATGATACTTTTACCCCTCGCGAGGAGATGAGGTCCGCCAACAGAAAGATAGATATTGAAGAGCAGTGGGTTTACAGCTGAGCCATGGGGTACTCAGCAGGCAAGATGGTTGACTGGAGAAGGAAAAGGATGTAGAAAGACACGTTGACTGAGGTTTTCAAGACAAGTCCTGATCAAATCAAGTGTCATTGCCTGAATATCCAAGTGTTCCAATCTTTCCAACAGGATTGAGTGGGACACCATATCGAAGGCTGCTGAAAGTTCCAACAAAAGACACACTATTGATGGACGGAATGCAGAACAAATCAAAACATTCACCCCCAGCCAAGAGATCTGGGTTTAATCCATCTTTCTTTTGCTCACCATGCCACCCCAGTTTAGACCTGGCTATAGGCAAATCAGTCTAGACCCTGTGCCTCATGGGAACAGTCCAGCCAAAACTGCCAAGCCAGGTCCTCCCTGGACTGGAAACAAGCATCCTAGGACTGGTTTCAGGGTTTCACCCCTCTTCAGCCAGGATAGCTTGATTCCAGTGGCACAGTGAGCCCAGGACCTTTTTGCATTTGTCACCACGAGTGGGACAAGTATGCTCAGACGTGAGTCCCGTGCTCTCCATGCCACTGGAATCAAGCTATCCTGGCTGAAGTGGGGTGAAACCCCGAAACCGGACCATGGATGCTTGTTTCCAGTCCAGGGAGGACCTGGCGCGTCAGTTCGGGCTGGACTGCTCCCATTGGGTGTAGGGTCAAGACTGATTTGCATATGGCTGGGTCCAAACTGGAATGGCATGGTGAGCAGAAAAACAATGGATTTAGGCCCAGATCTCTGTAGTGGGGTAAATGTATTACATTGTTCTGCATTCTGTCCATCAATAGTTCTCTTTGCATTTGTCATTTTCTCTGTCTTTGATTTTAAAAAAGCACTGAGCATACCTGCACTGAAGCGCCGGCTCTCACGCGCTAAAGCAGCCCTCCCAGACCCCCCCTGACACAGCGACTTCCAGCGCTGACACAGGGGAAAACGCCTACACCGCCAGCGTGGTCCCAAGGCGAAGCCACGCCCACTGCGAGGCCACGCCCACCAGGACTACTACAAAACGCTGATAGAAAGCGCGTCGCATTATTGTTTTGATTATCCTCTGAGGCGGAAGCCGGAGGACTGCATTTTGCAAATTGATTTTAAAATTTGTCATTTTCTCTGTCTTTGATTTAAAAAAAGCACTGAGCATACCTGCACTGAAGCGCCGGCTCTCACGCGCTAAAGCAGCCCTCCCAGACCCCCCTGACACAGCGACTTCCAGCGCTGACACAGGGGAAAACGCCCACACCGCCAGCGCGGTCCCAAGGCGAAGCCACGCCCACTGCGAGGCCACGTCCACCAGGACTACTACAAAACGCTGATAGAAAGCGCGTCGCATTATTGTTTTGATTATCCTCTGAGGCGGAAGCCGGAGGACTGCATTTTGCAAATTGATTTTAAAATTTGTCATTTTCTCTGTCTTTGATTTTAAAAAAGCACTGAGCATACCTGCACTGAAGCGCCGGCTCTCACGCGCTAAAGCAGCCCTCCCAGACCCCCCCTGACACAGCGACTTCCAGCACTGACACAGGGGAAAACGCCCACACCGCCAGCGCGGTCCCAAGGCGAAGCCACGCCCACTGCGAGGCCACGCCCATAACACTCACTATAAATGTGCCGGCCATACCAGCGCAGCGGGAGCGCCGTTTGCGCGTCAAAGGCGCGCCTAAGGCAAGCCTGTCTGCGCCCGTCCGCGCACGGCCGGGCCTAGGGCCAGAACCCCTGTCGGACAAAGCTGCCCCTAAGGTAAGCTACTCACGTCGGGACCTCCTAAGTCTCAGACCCACCAACGCCACCTCCTGTGAGTATGTCCACGATCTAGAGGGACCATTCATCAGCTGCACTTACTGCCACCCAGTCCAGCTCAAACTCCCTACTCGACCCTACATGCCCTCAGCCCTCAAACTTGCTTCTCTGAACTGTCGCTCTCTCCCTAAACACGCTATGCTTATTAACCATCTCATAGAAGACCATGAGATCGACGTCCTATTTCTGACGGAAACGTGGCTCTCCCCACACTCGGAGTCAGATATGGTTCTAGCTACCCCACCGGGCTTTCTCATTCAGTCCCTACCTCGTCCCTTAGGTAGGGGTGGTGGTGTCGCCATTATTCACCGGGATTATCTCCCCTGCAAATCCAATGATGCGCAGGTTCCTGACTCTGAAAGCCTACAGTTCACAATTAAGTTAGACCCGACTAACTCACTCACAGGCATCCTAGTGTACCGCCCCCCGGTCATCCAGGTCCTTTTTCTAGTGCTCTCCTGGACACAGTAGCAACACAGGCCCACTCCATCACCAACTTCATGATACTAGGAGACCTGAATATTCATTTCGATGACCCTTTAGATACTGGGGCAGCCGATCTGATCACCGATCTGGCGGCTCTCGACCTCCGCCTCTTAAACTCCGGAGCTACACACAACAAAGGTCACTTGCTGGACCCGGTGTTCACGAGCACCCCCACCATGCAAGTTAGTGAGTCCCTCCCCCTCCCCTGGACGGACCACTTTTTAGTCTCCTTCCAACTACCAGGACCTTTTAGGAAACCTCAAAAACCTCCCACTTACACCAGGGACAGGGCCTGGTCCAAGCTCCCCACCGAAGACTGGGCCAGGACCCTAAAGTCAACTACCCCTGCCTACGCAGAAGATCCGGCTATTGCCAATAGTAAATTCAGAGAGTGGATTACTACCTCCCTGGACTCCGTACTCCCATTTAGAACCCGGGAGGACAAAAATGGGAAACCAGGTTCCGCCCCGTGGTACACCCCGGAACTTCGATTACTACGCAAAAATTGCAAGAGAGCCGAACGGCTATGGAGGAAAGACTGGCAGCACGCCAGCAAGGAAGCTTACCAGAACTCAGTTAGATTATACAAAGCTACCATTAAGCGCTCTAAAGCTTCCCATTACGACACTCGGAGAAGAGAATCCACCAACTCAGCTAGGGAATCTTTCCTAATCGTAAAAGAGCTACTGAAAGTACCAACCACTCCTTCCTCCAACACCCCCCTTGTGGACCGAAGGAACGAATTAGCCACCTATTTCAATGACAAAATTGCCAGTATCTTAGCATCCCTTCCCCCTCCCTGTCCCCCTAGCCACATGGACAATGAATCACCCCCCAGCCAGGCAGGAAGCAGCATGCGCCCCCAACTAGCGACATTTAGGGCAATAACCTGCAACGAGGTAGATGCAACCATGGCCAAAATGAAAAGCGGATCACCTCTGGATCCCGCACCTATTAGATTCCTCAAAACCGTAGCTCCTGTCATCGTTCCCACGATCACAGAGCTTATTAACAGCTCGCTTGCCCAAAGATCTGTTCCCGCTAGCTGGAAGAGCGCAGTGGTGAAAGCACTCCTTAAAAAAACCCCAGCTGGACCCAGCAGATATGGCAAACTACCGACCAATCTCACTCCTCCATGGCATTAGCAAGGTAGCCGAGAAATTGGTCAACGGACAATTGTCTCAGTTTCTGAGGTAAATAACATCTTACGGCAATCCCAAACTGGGTTTCGCCCGGGCCATGGCACAGATACCGCCCTTCTTGCCGTCATCGAGGAGGCAAGGCGCATTTTGGATTCAGGAGGGTCAGTGGCAGTGATCCTCCTGGATCTTAGTGCAGCCTTCGACACAGTCAACCATCGTGTCCTCCTCCATCGGCTGGCGGCAGCAGGGCTCACCGGGACGGCGCTCATGTGGATAGAGTCCTTCCTTGCCGGGCGCACGTTCCAGGTATGGGACGGCAATCACCACTCGTCCACCCTCCCCCTCACGAGCGGGGTCCCCCAGTGATCATCTCTAAGCCCTACACTTTTTAATGCTTATATTGCCCCCCTTGAAGACGTGGTGACACCCTTCGGCATCAAAATAGTGAGTTACGCGGATTACACACAGCTGGTCGTCTCCCTATCCCAACTAGACGACCACCCAGACAATTTGGCAAACTGCCTTATGGAAATCCACGGCTGGATGTGTGAATCATCACTCAAATTAAACGGGTCGAAGACCGAAGTTATGCTCATGGGAAAGCAATGGGTGACCATCCCCCCATCGGTCTGGCCAGACGTGTTCGGGGAAATTCCCACACCGAAAAAAGAAATGAAGACCCTAGGAGTCTGGCTAGAACCCGAGCTTTCAATGAAAACGCAAGCGGACAAAACTGCAGGAACCTGTTTTGGGCTTATGCGCACCACCCGCAGGATTCTTCCCTTACTCCCGCCCGCATCCAGAAAACTCCTAGTCCAAGGGCTAATACTGTCACGGTTGGACTACAGTAACATGGTTTACCTGGGAGCCCCAGAGGCAACCTTGGCTAAACGAACACAGAACGCAGCAGCCCGACTACTTATGAACCTTCCCTCCAGAGTGTCAGCTAAACCTGCCATCAAGGCCCTGCACTGGCTCCCGCTGCGCCAAAGGGTGGAATTCAAAACCATGTGCACGGCATACAAACTGATTAATGGAGCTGGCCCTTCGATCCTCAGCGACCTGGTAACTCCGTATAAAGCCCCCAGATCCCTGCGGTCCGAGAATGAACATCTAGCCAACATCCCCAAATTTAAAAAGACACGCACTGGCGGCCGACGCTTCTCCGTGAGAGCTTCCACCGGATGGAACTCACTCCCCCGCACCCTCAGACTGGAACCCAGTTATCTGATCTTCACAAAAAAATTTAAAACACTTCTATTCCCTAAATAAAGTCCCCCCTCTTTCCTCCCTCTCATCTGGATATCAAAATCATTATAGCGCGGGGATGCCTTCGGGTCACCAGGCGCTCTACAAGTCGTTAAATAAATAAATAAATTTGAAAAATCCAACAGCAGCAGCATGGCACCCGATCCGCTATAATATTAGCAAACAAACGAGAACAGAATGTAGAATCCAAACTATTGACAGGCAAGTAAGTTCAGTTTTTCTATACCTTACTCCACAAAAAAGGGGGAGTCCCAAAATGCTTTTTTCCCATGTAAATCCCCATGGGGTTTTTAGACAGGACTACAGCCCAAACTGCTCGATGGAATTACACCAAATTTGGCAGAAAGGTAGTTATTGGTACTGAAAGAGCCCTTTATGTTATCTGGTGTAAATCCATTCAGTAGTTTTCGAGATATGTAAAGGAAAAAAAATTATCTATATAGATGCACGAATACTTTGCTACTAATTTGTGAGGAATTGTGAGTGCACGCGCCAACAGGAATGCCGTGATTGACTGGCCACCACCTGACCAGAAAATTATGACCACTATTTTCTGTTGCAATGATCCAGAGGGCTCTAAATATTTAAATAAAATAATGGAAGGGTTCAGCGTAGAAGTGCCCTGGCCCGATTGGCTGGAATATAGGGGTGTTTGACAGATCTCTTATGTGTGAAAAATGCAGAAAAACTGTTTTTCTTCCACGTGTGATATTCACATATGCATTTTGACAAATTCTCAAATATCGCTGGAAAAAAAAGCATTCACAGACTCATTCAGACACTAATGCATTCACTCACAGACGCACGCACACTCTCTTTCACTCACTCACAGACCAACTAAGACAGTCATGCACCCACTCCCTGACTCACGCCCCACTCACAGACCCACCCAGAGACTCACATATCTATTCACACACCCACTAAGAGGCTCACGCACCCACTCACACTCCCGCGTAGAGACTAATGCAGCACTCACAGACCCTCTCAGAGACTCACATATCTATTCACACACCCACTAAGAGACTTGCGCACCCACTCACAGACCTGCACAGAGACTCATGCACCCACTCACATACCTATTAAAACACTCATGCACCCATTAACACACATACTCCCAAAGGTTAGAAGATGTTATAGTTAGGCTCAGATCACTCATACAAAACTATTGACATTCAGCAGTAATAGTTACCTGAGTTAACTATAACTTAAGCCCCCGCAATGCAGTGCTTATGACCTCACATATTACATCACTCATGACATGGTCACTATCATTACTGATTACATCTCAAATTATATCACTGATGACATCACTGTTGACATCAACCACAGAACCACTAACACATCCACTCACACCCCAGGCAACCTCTCCTACACCCACTCACACAACCAATAACATACCTATTCACAGACTCATTCAGCTACTGCCACACAGCCACTCACTGACTCATGAAGTCATTCACACAGCCACTCGCTCACCCATACAGCCACTCACACAGCCATTTACTCACTCATACAGTTACTAAAATAGCTTCTCACACACCCATATAGCACTAACACATCCACAAAACCACTTACAGACCCATTCACACATTGATACAAGCATTCACACACCCACTTACTCACCTATTCAGCCACTAACACAGATACTTACTGTGCAAAACAGCCATTCACACACCCACTCCTTTACCCATACACCCACTTATACTCCCAGACACTCACCCATACAGCCGTTCATACAACCACTCAGTCACGCATATATCCACTCACACCCACTCATAGCGCCACTTACACAGCCACTCAGTCACCGATACAGCCACACACACTAACCCACTCTTACAACCACTCACACACCCACTTGTCCACTCATATAGCAACACACACCCACTTACCAATACAGCCACTCATGCACCCATTTATTAACCCACACAGCCACTTAAACACCCATACAGCCACTCACACACACTCCTACACTGACACAGACAGTCAAATACTACTCAGATTGCATATGTTAGAAACAGTTAAAGAATAGTAATTAACTTATACAGTAGCTTATTATATATCTTTAGGTTTCAGAAACATTTATGAAACACTTACAGTCACTGGACGATATCATCAGTGATGTCATTGACCATGTCATGAGTGATGCCATATGTGAGGTCATAAGCAGTGCATTGCGGGGGCGTAAGTTACAGTTAGCTCAGGTAACTATAACTGCTGCATTTCAATGGTTTTGTACGAGTGAAATCTGAGCCTAACTATAACGCACCTGTAACCTTTTTTCACTGAATTTTATATACATCTATAGTATATGTATAATTATCTTCAAGGTATGTAGATGTGGAGTTAGGAAAAGTAAATCTATACTTCCCTCTATGCACTTCCCTTTCAATATTCTGTCCTTGTTATTCTTGTACCACTATATTCAGGGAGTCGCTTTTTCAGTAGTACAGTCAGTATTTGGTAAAAAATGCACCAGTAGAGCACAGCTTTAATCTTTGGTCATAGCCGAGGGTAAGTATGGGCGGAAAATTTGTTCCGCTCGCGGAATTTGCAGATTTTCCGTAATTCCGCGATCCGCGAATCGCGCGAAATCGCTGCAAAATCCACGAGTGGGACGAATTTTGCTCAGGAAGCACTTACAGGGTTACAGCAGGTGCCCAAGTTGAAGCTAATTTCTTTGTAACCATTTACAAAATGGTTACAAAGAAATTAACTTCAACTTGGGCACCTGCTGTAACCCTGTAAATGCTTCCTGAGCGGCGCCTCCTTGCCTACTTGCAACTATTCTCTGACCCTGCTCTGACCCTCGAAGCAGGGTCAGAGAATCGTTAAAAGTAGACAACGAGGCTCCTGCAGGAAGCCCTTACAGATATAGATAAAGCAGGTGCCTGAGTTGAAGGTCAAATTCAATAACTCCTTAATCAGCCCAAAAAAAATGTGCGTTTTGTCGAGGCTGGGCAGGTGTGTGTTCTCCCCATATCTATCGTCGAAAATTAGCTATGATGCTTGATGGAGGCCTTTGAATCCTTGACTTTCACAAGTTCTATACCGGTGCAGTTCCTGTGGCCACAAGCTTCTTTTTCCCCATCTGCTGCTCTGATCGGTGCCTCTCCTTTTATACACAGAAGAGGCATGTGAACTCGCATAGAAGCCCCCCCATTTGCCCACCCACACACACTAGCGGGGTGCACCGTCTTCCCGCCCTTTACACACTATGATGGACAGCTCACTCGAAGGACCCCGGCACCCTTCGGCGCGATGGCAAAGTTAATCAGCCCCCCAAAAATGTGCATTTTGTCCAGGCTGGGCAGTTCCTATGACCACAAGCTTCTTTCTCCTCATCTGCTGCTCTGATCGGTGCCTGTCCTTTTACACACAGAAGAGGCATGTGAACTCGCATAGATGCCCCCCGTTTGCCCCCCCACACACACACTAGTGGTGTGCACCGTCTTCCCGCCCTTTAGCCACTATGATGGACAGCTCACTCGAGGGACCCCGGCACCCTTCGGCGCGATGGCAAAGTTAATCAGCCCCCAAAAATGTGTGTTTTGTCCAGGATGGGAAGTTCCTGTGACTACGAGCTTCTTTCTCCCCATCTGCTGCTCTGATCGGTGCCTGTCCTTTTATATACAGAAGAGGCATGTGAACTCGCATAGAAGCCCCCCTGTTTGCCCCCCCCCACACACACTAGCGGTGTGCACCGTCTTCCGGCCCTTTACACACTATGATGGACAGCTCACTCGAGGGACCCCGGCACCCTTCGGTGCGATGGCAAAGTTACACACACATGGTCACTGGAGGCAACTCTCCTGGCCCTACGCAGCTGTAGTGCAGGAAAAGCACTATACATTTACCCAACGAGGTAGCACTTACTAATTAGCCAGTAGAAAGTACTCCAGTTAAGTATGGTGCAAAATCGCAAAAAAATCTGCGATTTCACGGGGAAATCAGCGAATTCGCGGATTGTTTTGCGATTTCACGTGAATTTGCGAACCGCTGATTTGCAAAATTCGCCCATACTTAGCTGAGGGCCATGACCCCCTAAAATTATAATTCTGGCTACGGGCCTGATAATTTTAGTGATTTTGCTTACAGATTCTCACGAAGAACCACCTTAATGGTGTCCCAGACGTTTGAAAGTGCTACCTCTTTAATATCATTATTTGTGAAGTTGTTTCTGTTGTGTGTGCACAGCTCATTTCGAAGTATAATGCCTCTTAACAGTAATGAGTGCAACATCTACCTCCCGTTCTCTTTTTCTCTTCCTTATTTATCTCTATAGAGATCGGAGCAATATCAGATACAGTTATTGTCCCTATCTCGGAATGAGTGATCAATTGGATAATGAAGGTATTTGTAAGAAGGTGATTAATTCTCCAATAAATTGTATGAACATTAGAGAAAAACACATAGTCTAATTGTTTATAGTGCTGTTCCCAACATTTGTCGCAATCCCAAGTTCCCTGAGTTTGTTCTTAAATCTCGTTCTGAAGGCCCCTGAACGTGGAGTCGCAGATCCTGTTGTGTCCGTGTTGAGGGTCCAGACTGCATTAAAATCGCTCATGAGGAGGATATCTCCCTCAGCTACCAAAGAAACCTGGGGTGAGCTAGGGGCCTCATCCAATCAAAGAATGCGCTCTGCCACCAAGATACATCCCTGGTGCGTTGTTTTATTTTTGACATTTATATAGTGCAGGTTGTCCTGAAGGGCAGCAAATGGCTTTAATGCACAGGTTTTCTGGGTTTGACATTGCCAGGCGAGAATGGGAGAGAAAGGACTTGTCTACCAGGACAGAAATGTGGAACCAAGAAACAGGATAAGTAAGGTTCAGTTTAGAAGTCTCGGTTTTTGGGATCCAGGTTTTAGGTGTCGAGAGGCCAATATGAAAAAAAATCTTTGTCTAAACGTACACACGTGTTTTGCTCAAAAGGTCTAGAGAGATTGAGAGAGCGCAAACTGAACAAAATGCATGAGTGCACCATAAGTACAAGTCGGTCGCACAAACCATAATAGAAGTGCTTGTAAGTGTTGAAAAAGCATTCACCTATACTTAGACTTGTGTAGTTAACATGGAGAATTTATATAGAAGTGGGACTGACGCAGAAATGTGTGGAAAATATTTAGTCTTATTAGACGTGATTAATCATGATCCATGTTATGTAGCTGCTAACGGAGGAATGTCATGCTGCAAAGCATAGAAGGGAACAGGCCTCATGGCCAGGGCAGAGAGGATTGGAAATGTACACTTATACATGACATGGATTGCACTAATGTTATTCAGTAATTCTGTTTATTTGTTAGATTTATATTTCATAGAAGTGTTTCTCATAATCAAAGAATAAAAGTGTTAACATGTTATTTTAATTCACGAAAGGATTTGAAGAGAATAAAACCTCTGCGAGAAGGGTTGTAGGCCTGAAGTGATAAAAAGGTTTTTTTTCCTGATTTGCACGTGTTGGTACAGGCCGAGTTGTGTCGAGAAATAAGTTGCAAACTTCTGTTAGAAGTCTATGAGAATTGGGATTCAAGTTGCGGATGTCTGTCTGCAGGTGCGAGGGGGGTTCCAATTAAGATTTGGATGAATAGAGCTCTGTTCGAGGAGACTGATACAGACATGGAGGAGGGTTCAGGAATGTTTCGGGGGTATCAGCGTGCTGGAGAAGAAGCCTGAGAAGCAAGGTCAACGCTAAACACGAGGCCCAGAGGAAGATCATCATGGAAAAAGCCAGAACCGACACCACGTGAGGGGCGTCTCGTGAGGGGCGTTTCAACAGTAATTGTGTTTTTGTATTAGGGACAGCACCCCTGGGTGGAGAGAGAGCAGATGCCTGAGGACCTTTCAGAGAGCGGATGGGTAGGCAGTGAGGGGTCATGACTGGAGATCATAGGTTTTCACCTAAGATTAAGAGTGGATGAACTTCTTAGGAAGTCATTCACAGCTGACATCTTTGATAGGTTGGGATTTTGTTAAGTAGGGATACCATCCAGTACAGAGTAGGGACAGCCTAACCTGATTCCTTCCTTCCTTTGTAAATGACGGATAGATTACAATTTGTGTCTATTCTTGCAACCCTGATGATTCTGGAATTAGTCTTGGTGTTCTTCTTTGGTCGCCTAAGAGCTTTTAGAGAACATAAGTATGCATTAGTGCCCATATATCTTTTGAATCTCGTTTTGAGATGCCTGTATTTGCAGTTATCAGTGACTCTATAATAAACCTTTGAAACCTAGAAGTAGTATGTGGTTTTTCAGAGTCGAGCCCATTATTAGTCAACTAACCTGGTATTGGATGCACCTTCTTTCCTCAATGACAGGCAATAAAGATTCAGTCGACCTGAACGGGGTTTAGATCTGGAGTGGTAAACTAGAGATCAAAAATCCCGCCCTCCCAGTTGGTAGCTATAGAGGATGGTTGCCTTCTTGAGGAAGGTGATCTAGGCCAGGTTAGATTACCCCAAGGCCCCTAGAGATCGATGACCAGAAGAACCGCCCGCCGAAGAGGGTGCTGACGGCGCGAGAAAGAAAAGCAGCAGTATCGGTCGAGAGTGAGTATAAAGGGTCATGCGTGTTAGATTGCGGTGTTATTGTGTTGTATCTATGTTGTAATGTTTTGCGGAGTTGAATGCCTGTAGAGTGACTGTGGAACAGGTTGTGAGCGCGCGCAACCGGTGCAAATCTTAAGTTCAGAGGAGAGCTTAAGTGGTTCGGGTGTATCGGACATCCAGAGTAATTGTCAACCAGTGTGAAGGGGGTCATGAGGTACCATTGATCGCCTGCAGGACCGTGATAGGGGGAACGTAAGAGTGAGTGTGTGAGTAACGGACGCTGTTCGGAAGTTACGGTGTGTAAGCAACCTATCAGAGAGACGATTGCCTGGAAAGGCATTTCGTCAGTTGTGGTGACAATTACAGATAAACTGTGGACGCACAGGCAAGAGAAGTGATCGCTTGGTCGGAAGTAATCACCTTTCAGTGTATGAATGAGACGCATGCGTGACCGGGAGACGAGCTGAGAAAGGAGGGGAACTGCTGCGAAGGGGAGACGAGTGACGTCAGAAAAGTGCCGCGCTGGGATTGGCCGGTCGGGGTGAGACCGCACTGTGATAGGCCAGCTAGCAAAGCCGCGCTAGGATTGGCGGATTGTCACCAGGAAGTAAACAGAATAGCGAAGCAGGAAATTGTACGTTTGATCATGAAGTGTTTTAAATGGTTAAGAGCGATGTTTAAGAGAGAGAGGCGGAGATCTTATGATGGGGAAGAAGCCCCGCCGGAGGGTACGCCGGCTAATTATATGGCGACGAATGTTGGGTTGCATACTATATTGTGGATTTCAAATTGGTGTAAGATTACGGAAGGGAACGAGGAACTGACGTTTCCAAAGTATGGGACGTTTAGATTAGAGGTATTACATCAGTTAAAAGCAGTTATGACCTCAATGAGACCTCTGCCTAGACCGACCCAGTTTGAAGCCCTCAATGCATGGATTAGGGCGGCGCACGATAGAAACCAGAACAGGCGTCAAGAAAGGGTGAAACGATCGGTAAGAGCAGTGCAGGATGTCAAATGGGATGCGGGTTGCTAAAAGATGGAGAGTGCATAACCTTGAAGTAAACAAACTGTACCCAGTGATAGAGGTGGCGGAAAACAGGAGCCCATTAGAGGAAGATGATGAGAGCGAGACAGAGGACAGCCTGATAAATAGGTTGCTAACAGATAGGCCACCCCGTACAATAGAGAGACAGAAAATGCCGAGCCCAGCAGAGAAGGGGGGCTGGCATAGGGGAGTATAGACCGCTTCCTAGCACAGATTGGGATCCCACTGCAAGTAAAGAATTGCCTCAACCTAGTCCGGTGCAGAAGGTAGTCGGAAGGTTTGTGGTACAAAAGGCGCCAGAAACGGAGCGTGCCACGTCCTATGCACTACCAGACGCCCTGCAAGTACCTGTTACTATAGGTCCTATAGTATCGATTTATGACCCAGAGAGAGCCAGAGGGGAGGAACAGGTACGATTGGACAGGGAGAGAGCAGAAATGGCGAGGAGGAACGATACAATCAATTCCCCAAGACATCTGCCAGGACCAAGGGATTGGAGCACCCCAGTACATACAGCAGTAGATCCCACAAGAGATCAGGGGGGCCCGAGATGGCCGGTGGATCTGAGGAGATCAGAGCCAAAATCCTTCCAGGAGTTAAGAGAGTACATGAAGGAATGGGATGCGGCAGTAGAGGCTCACAAGAGCCTGATAGCAGCGGAAGCTGAAAGGGAAAGCCAAGATAGCAGGATCCGGACTCACTGCGGGGCTGACGAAAGCAGTCCGGAGTGGGTCGGGAAGAGTCAGGAAAGTAGAGGAGATACTTGTCGTACCAGGAGTGAAGGTAGACCAGTACTGGAAAACAGGAGCCCGGAGTGTGGGGGGGTGTCCCGCCCCATTCACAGTGAAGGGGATAGGAGAACGCAGGAGTACAGGGACAGCTTTAAGTGCACTCACTATGCGTCTGGCAATAGTGGACAAAACGAGAGTTGCGAGAGGTCTCGCCATGACCCCTGTGATCACGGACATGAACGGAATCCTGGGGACCTGGGGAGCCGAGAAGGAGCTTACCAGATACTGAGTGACACTAGGCAATGAGGGAATAGTGACAGGGTGGAGAACAGCAGAGAGTCCTATCATGGGGCTAAGGAAAACAGGCAGAATGGACGAAATGAGATTGGGGGAAACAGGGCAGTGTTTCACCACCCTCCAAGGGAAGATGGCCGAGCATGGGATTTAGAAAGATGGGAACAAGGGAGGACTCTCCTTAACACCCCTGAGCCTAGGCGTAGGACTCGGAGCTGGGATGGGAGAGATATCAATGAACACCCTAAGAAAGACATACTGCGAGCCGAGATAAAAGCCAAGAGACTTGATGTCGCCAGTTTAAGATCAGATCTGGATGACATGGTAGATGGTACTTTGCCTTTGGAGAGAATGGACATGTACGAGCAGGATGAAGTACTGTTCATGGCAAAGGACTTCACTCGGAAAGCGAGAGCAGCACATGAGAAATTAGTCGAACTGGCAGGACAATACATGGTAGACTTGTCAAGGACCAAAGCATTACAGGGTAACCACAGGCTACATTATTCAGATCAGGACCTAGATGAGAGAAGAACAATAGGATTAAAAACACACATAAGGGAATTGATCACTGGAATAAGGACATGGAGAGCGCTGGATAAATGGGAAGAAAGATGGTCTAAGAAAGGGACCGTCAGGAGAAGCACACTTGGGATGTCCCCAGAGGGAGGACTGCAGGGAATAGAGGCATACCCTTTGCGTGAGGTTGCAAATGGGAGCTACGTGCATGTGCCCTGGAGTAGGGGGGACTTAGCTGCTTTTACCAATTCCTTTCCTAAATTGAGGGAGAATCCAGTGGAATGGTACAAACAGGTAGAGAGGTTCGTAAAAATCTCCAAAGTACTATGGGTTGACCTGAACACCCTGTTTGACATTGTGGTACCAGGAGACTTGTGGTCAACATGTAAGGTTAGTGCTGAATGGCCCACATCAGAACCAGAGAGAGATGCACGGACTAATGGACCGTCCGAGACAGTAATGACAAAATATGAGAGAGTGATGACTTGGCTGAAGGAAAAGGTGCCAATGCAGGACATAGATTGGGTCAAAATAGATCGAACTAGGCAGGAACCCAAGGAGACAGTTCATGAATATTATGAGAGATTGCTGAAGGCGTTTAAACAATATAGCGGGTTGGACGTAATGGATCCTAAAGACATAGGGCAGTTTGTGTCTAAATTTGTTTTGGGCTTAAGACCGGATATTTGTTTAATGATTCAGCAACACTTGATTTGTTGGCAAAATAAACCTTTGGACGAAATTCTGAGATATGCTAGGTACTGCAGTGATGAGATAGATTCAAAAGCCAAAAGGCTAAAGGAAAAACTGATGGTGGTACAGATGCAGTTAGCTGGTAAGGGTGGACAACAGCAACAGGGAACAGGGACCGTGGGAAGGAGACAGAATAACCAGAACAAAGGTAATGAGGAGAACTCCAACACAAGACCTAGGGTAGACATTGCGACATTGAAAAAGACGACCCGGTGCCATCAATGTAACGAGGTGGGACATTGGAAACGCGAGTGTCCCTACAACGTTGAAATTGGAGAACTAGACATAGAGGAGGAAGAGGTTCAAAACACTCCAGGAAAAGGGGCAACAGCATACCAAGGAAAGGTGGTCAAAGGGGGGACCCCAGCTCCACGAGCCCAGTTCCCTCAACCACCCAGAATAGGGACAGCGGAAAGACCTATAGACAGATGCCTCTTTTCGTAGGAGGAGAAGAGTGTTACTACGTTGATCCCCTAACGGGACAGAGAGTGGAGAGAGAAGACTGTACCCTCGGGGCAGTCTTAGAGGTGGACCAAAGGGGACAACACGTTGAGGCCGAAGTGGCAGGGTGTCCCACGACTTTCTTAGTAGACACAGGGGCCACTCGATCCACGATAAGATCAGCCGTAATCCCAGGCCTGCCAATGTCAGGAGAAACGATTCAAACGGTGGGGGTCGCAAACAGGAGAATAACAAGCCCATTGACAGAACCAGTGCTAGTGAAAATAGGGAAATACAGCAATGAGCATCAGTTTGTGGTTTGTGATTCCAGCCCTGTATGTCTATTGGGAAGGGATTTATTGTGCAAGTTAAATTGTACAATATACTGCACACCGCAGGGAGTGGAGGTACTGACTAATGATAATGACGCTGACTTTAAGGTCGAAAACTCAAGAACGTGTGTGGAGCTGTATCCCACTTTGACGGTGGATGAGCTCCCGTGGGATCTAAGGGAGACCGTGACACCAGAAGTGTGGGATTTCACTGGGGAAGAGATTGGACTAGTCAAGGGAGTGGACCCAGTGAAAATCATAGTAAAACCGAATGCTGAGTTTCCGAGAACACCCCAATATAAATTGACCCCAGAAACGATTGCAGGTATAAAACCCGTGATCGAGTCCATGATTAAGCAGGGAATACTGAAAGAAATCGTGGGTAGTCCGTGTAACTCCCCGATTATGGGTTTGCAGAAACCAAGTGGGAAATTCAGAATAGTGCAGGACCTTCGAAAAATCAATAACATAGTTGTCTCATGTTGTCCAGTGGTACCGAATCCATCAGTGATATTGTTTCAGATACCGTTCCAAGCTGAATGGTTCACAGTGATAGACCTTTGCCAGGCTTTCTTTTCGATCCCTTTGGACGAGGATAGCCACTTTCTTTTCGCTTTTAAGCTGGAAGGTCGCGTATTGACATGGTGTCGTATCCCACAGGGGTATACAGAGAGCCCATCGATTTTTAACCAGCTTTTGAAGAAAAATCTTGAAAGTCTAGTGCTGCCCCAGAATTCGGTTCTGGTCCAGTACATAGACGACCTACTTGTTGCGTCAGAAACTGAAGAAGCTTGCAAGGAGGACTCCATTGCTTTGCTAAATCACCTAGCTGCAAACGGGCACAAGGTGTCCCCGAGCAAATTGCAGTACTGCCTGACGGAAGTGCAGTATTTGGGGCACAGAATTGAAAAAGGAAAACGGAAGGTGTCACCAGACAGAATAGAGGCGATCATGAAAATGAACGCACCTAAAACACAGAGAGAGGTCAGGATGTTCCTAGGGATGGTGGGTTATTGCCGGCAGTGGATAGCGAACTTTGCACTGAAAGCAAAACCCTTGCAAAAACTGACGCACAAGGAGGTGAGTGATCCGGTGCCATGGGACAAAGACTGTTTGATGGCGTTCCTGCAGTTGAGAGAGGACCTGTGTCGTGCTCCTGCTCTGGGAATGCCAGATTACGACAAAACATTCTTGCTTTACTGTTGTGAAAGAGAGGGTTGTGCTTTGTCAGTCCTGGTCCAAATCCATGGGAATGCCCGTAGACCAGTCGCCTATTTCTCGGCTACCTTAGACCCAGTAGCCGCAGCGTTGCCCAGATGTCTCAAATCCGTTGCTGCAACGGGTGTCAGCATTGAGAGGTATGAGAACATAGTAATGGGACACCAGTTAGAGGTGTATGTGCCACATTCTGTTGAATTGTTGATGACCAGGACCAAAACACAGCATCTGACGAATAGCAGGCTCACGCGCTATGAGCAAGTCATTCTTGCTGCAGAGAACGTGACCCTCAAGAGATGCTCTGTTTTGAACCCTGCTACATTGATGCCACTCCCAAGTGACATTGATGATGAAGTATGTACAGATCACGATTGCCTTGATGTGACTGAACTATGCACCAAACCGAGACCCGACATCGTGGAGGAGCCACTGACTGACCCTGATGAAGTTTTCTTTGTTGATGGCTCATGTGTAAGAGACGATGTTGGTCAGTTGAGAGCAGCTTATGCTGTTTGTACAATTACTGGAGTAGTGGAAGCCGCCTGCCTGGAAGGAGTACACTCCGCTCAGGTAGCTGAAATTGTTGCATTGACGCGTGCCTGCCTGGCAAGCAACCAAATTCGAGTCACCATATACACCAATAGCCAATATGGTTTTGGGGTAGTTCATGATTACGGGCAATCGTGGTCTCAAAGGGGCTACATGACCTCTTCAGGTTCACCCATTGGAAATGGGGAGTTTGTACGCTTATTGTTGGAAGCCTTGCAATGTCCGGCAGCTATTGCCGTTGTGAAATGTACAGCACATACCAGGAAGACCGACTTTGTGTCACAGGGCAATAGGTATGCCGACGAAGTTGCACGTTATTGTGCCGAACAAGGGTACTCTTTCACGAAGGTGGAAGTGGGTGGAATAAATGTAAGGACTGAATTAGCCATGGTATTGGAAACTGTAGATACTTGGGACGAGTTAAAATGTATACAAGAAAATGCACCCGATTTTGAGAAGAAAACATGGGAAACTGCCGGATGTGTGATGGGCGAAACAAACTTTTGGGTTTCAGCAGATGGAAGGGCAGTGTTGCCAAATGAGTTGGTGAGCCCAATGGCAAGACAAATACATGGACCAGTACACCTAGGGAGAGACGCTATGTTGAGGGTATTCAGACAAACCTGGTACAACCCCAAATTTAGAGTAGCAGCAGAAGCAGTGTGCCAGCGTTGTGTGACCTGTCAGCAGCTGAACATAGGGAAAAGAACACCAGTTGCATTGAGTCACATAGGGAGGTCTGGAGGTCCGTTCAATCGAATGCAACTGGATTTCATTGAAATGCCAAGGTGCAACCGCCTTCGATACGTCCTGGTGGTTGTTTGCATATTTTCCAGATGGGTCGAGGCATACCCTACACGCAGGTGTGACACGCTCACAGTAGCCAAGTTATTGCTTAGGGAACTCATTCCGCGCTTCGGGGTACCGGCCTCTTTAGAATCAGATAGGGGAACACATTTCAACAGCGAGCTTGTGAAGATGATTTGTGCAGCCCTGAACATAGACCAGAAATTGCATTGTAGCTATCGACCAGAAGCTTCGGGAATTGTGGAGCAGATAAACGGCACCATAAAGTCCCGAATTGCCAAAATGTGTTCATCAACGTCTCTGAGTTGGCCTGATGCTCTGCCACTAGTTCTCATGAGCATCCGTAGTACCCCAGACAGAAGAACGGGACTATCACCACACGAGGTGTTAATGGGGAGGGCAATGAGATTGCCATCAGTACCAACTGCAGCATTGTTGAATATCACAGATGATATGATCCTGGACTATTGTAAGGGTCTGTCTGATGCCATTCATTCTGTGTCCCTTCAGGTGCAGGCTGCCGAGGTCCCGTCGTGCCAGGACTTGTGTCATGACCTGTGCCCTGGAGACTGGGTACTGGTCAAAAAGCACGTCAGAAGAAGCTGCCTAGATGTCCGGTGGCGTGGGCCCTACCAGATCATCCTAACCTCGAACACTGCTGTGAAAGTGGGAGGACTGCCCAACTGGATCCACGCGTCCCACACGCGGAGAGTTCCAGCACCTCTGGAAGAAACAGCTCCTCTCTCGGATGTAAGTCCAGCTGTGGACAGAGAAGCCATAGAGGGGACCAGCCAAGCTGTAGAGGTGCCAGAAGAAGCTGGGAGCGTGTCTGACCAGGCCGAGGACGGTCAGTACAATAGTGAAACCGACGACGCTACAGAAGGAGGAAGTAGCTGGGAGTACGAATCAGACGCTGGCCAAGCTGAAAGTGAGCACGAGCAAAGCAGAAGGACAAGGAGCAGGAGGGCAAGGCATGGAGAGGCCAGCTGGCCGCAAAGGAGAAGGTCAAGTCTGAGGTCAACTCCAGAGAGATCCCTTGCTCCAATATCCGAAGACTCAGACCTGGACGAAGGCGCTCTGGGCTCTGAAGCAGCAGATCTAAGAAGGTCAAGGAGAGTACGTGTGCCTAACAGAAGATACGCCACTCCTGAGTGGACATACCTGGCGACAGATGTCTTGGGAACGAGTCACAGGGAGAATAAGGGCGGTGATAGTGAGCAGCACTGAACCCATCATCACAGTAGAAGTACAGCTGTTGGTGCCTGGAGTCGAAACAGAAGGGTCACTAACGTTCAAAATCCCCAACCCTCCCTACCTAAGCAAGTTAAAGCACATGTTCTTCACCGAATTACAATTCCCCGACTTCGGAACAACGATAACAAGTCATGAAGAGCACATTCTTCGTTTGGAAATATTGAACTACGCAATCCAAGCCGCTGGTTCAAGCCTCATTGTAGATGCTTAAAGACTTTGTAAATAAACGAGATTGAGAAGATAACCTAGCGCCTAGTGGAAGGAGAAAATACTTAGGGACTTTTCCTTTTAGTTGACGGAGAAGGGCTAGGGTTGTCTGTGTTAAAGTTCAAAAAGACTTTGCAAAAAGAGATTGCCAGCTTCCGATTGTGTGGTTCTAAAGACTGAAGGATCAAGAGAGACTGTAAAGGAACTCAAAGAGAAAGAACTTTGTGTCGAACAGGAGAAAGGAATCATACTGTCTGAAGAACATGGAGGCCGGTAATCCGAACCGCAGAGCCAAATGTATAATAGGCACACTAATAGTGGGAGTGATATTTCTTATAGCTTTAGTAGTTACTGTATCATATGTGATGGGACACGAGAGCGAGGCAAGGGTACCAGACGAAAAATCTGTAGTGACACCAAAACCCACTGCTGCTGGTAAGAGAGGGGAAACCACACAGGAGAGAGCGTTATTAGCAGCAGAAACCCGTAGGTTACATATGGATGAGTCCCAGGGCGATTATAGGTCAAATGCTTATGCCAAACTGTTATATGAATATGTCAATGCCATGGAGGTCAAGGACTGTTATGTGTGTATGCAACTGCCTGCGTCTGTAGATGAAGGCATTAGATATCATCACCTCCCCCTGACTTATGGCATACATGTAGCTTATTGCTTAGCATATTTTACGGAAGAGATAGTTTTGAATATTATTTTTCTAATTACGATTCAGTGTTACCAGAAGTCCCAAATTACAAGCAAATGAATAAATGGGACTACTATAAGAGTGAAGACAGATTGGCAAAGTTCTTCATTCCTTGGGATACTTTATATACTTCACATGCCCGCAGAAATAATCTGACTTGCAAAGTGTCAGAAGTCGAGAAGAAGTTTATAGGGCAAGTGGATGATCGTTATAGAAGGCAAAAGATTCTGAAAAAATCAGGACAGTGGAAGACAGATTGGACCGAAGAGGAGAAAGCACACAAAAGGAAGGGTAGTAGTGGTCCAATAGCTTTGGATCGAACACAGAAAGGGAAGTTATGCCTTCACAGAAGTAAAACGTACTACGAAAATGTATTCGTAGGGGAGGTCAGTTGTGAACATGCTTTTAGATTAGAATATTACACAAAGGACTTTTTGAAAGGAATGCAAGTGATTCCAAATGTATATTTTGTATGTGGAAGAAATGCCTACGTGAGACTACCTGATAACTGGTACGGATCATGTTATTTGGCAATTGTCTTCCCCAAAATATACCATGCCCAAGACTTAGAGATTATAGAGGGCAAGGTCTCAACAAGAGGGAGAAGAGACCTAGGGGATGCGGAAATAGTTGGAGATGTATTTGGCGCTGCATTTCCTCTTTTAGGACTGATCCTCAATGATGTCAAAATTAGGAGACTGGCAACAGTCGTAGACAGATTGTCTGCCAGTACTGCTAGATCCTTAATGCTGGTGGAAGGAGAGATGCAGTCGATAAGGGCCATGGTGCTTCAGAACCGTCTTGCGTTAGACGTTCTGCTAGCCAAAGAGGGCGGAGTCTGTAAGGCTTTGAAGGTCCAGGAATAATAATAATAATACTGGATTTTATATAGCGCGAACAGCTACCTCACAAGGAGGTGTCCCGGCGCTAGTAGAACACAAATGAACCTGGGCTAAAGAGTAGGAAAGCTAGCGTGGCTGGGTGAATAGCCAGGTTTAAGTAATTTCTTAAAGCAGAGTTCAGAAGGGGCCTGTTGGATTGCTTGAGGCAGTGAGTTCCACAGAGCGGGGACGTTTGCTGAAAAGGTCCGACCGCCTAGTCGGGCCTTTTTTGCGCGCGGGACGGCTAGCTGGACGCGGTCGTTAGACCGTAGTGTGCGACTTTGAAGATATCTTGGGAGGCGATTTTTCAGGTATTGTGGGCAGGAGCCATACAGAGATCTGAACGCCAGCGTCAGAGCTTTGAATTTTATTCTGTTGGCTACTGGCAGCCAGTGCAGGGTTCGGAGATGCGGAGAGACTGACTGCTTGAACGGGATTCGCAGTAGTAGTCTCGCAGCCGCATTCTGAACCACCTGAAGCCTGTGAGTCAGGTATTTTGGAAGGCCAAGGTATAAACCATTGGCATAATCCAGTCGGGAGGTGACAGTCGCGTGGACAACCGTTTTTCTGCAGCTGCACTTACATTCCAGACAATTCAAAACCTCTTGAGAAAGTCATTATGAACATAACTAATATCCACAAAGAAATCGAAGGCCTAACTAAAGTAAACGTTTGGGAAAAAGTGGGTCATAGAATGGGTGAAGTTGGAGGTTGGTTCGGCAACATAGGGAAGAGCCGTGTATGGTACATACTGAAGCCTATCATCATAATAGTGATCTGTGTGATCATGTTGTGGGGATTGGTGAGGTCATACCAATGGTACAGATCAAATAGGTTGGAGAGATCCAGGAGAGAACAGGCACGGAGATTAGCTGCAATGCAGGACAATCAATACAAGAGTCTGAGGGCTCTCGAAATGCTGAAACGAGGGGGGATTGCAACTAGTTCAGTTTAAATTTTGATGATGACCATGAGAGGTCATCAAAGGGGGGAACTGAGAGAGCGCAAACTGAACAAAATGCATGAGTGCACCATAAGTACAAGTCGGTCGCACAAACCATAATAGAAGTGCTTGTAAGTGTTGAAAAAGCATACACCTATACTTAGACTTGTGTAGTTAACATAGAGAATTTATATAGAAGTGGGACTGACGCAGAAATGTGTGGAAAATATTTAGTCTTATTAGACGTGATTAATCATGATCCATGTTATGTAGCTGCTAACGGAGGAATGTCATGCTGCAAAGCATAGAAGGGAACAGGCCTCATGGCCAGGGCAGAGAGGATTGGAAATGTACACTTATACATGACATGGATTGCACTAATGTTATTCAGTAATTCTGTTTATTTGTTAGATTTATATTTCATAGAAGTGTTTCTCATAATCAAAGAATAAAAGTGTTAACATGTTATTTTAATTCACGAAAGGATTTGAAGAGAATAAAACCTCTGCGAGAAGGGTTGTAGGCCTGAAGTGATAAAAAGGGTTTTTTTCTGATTTGCACGTGTTGGTACAGGCCGAGTTGTGTCGAGAAATAAGTTGCAAACTTCTGTTAGAAGTCTATGAGAATTGGGATTCAAGTTGCGGATGTCTGTCTGCAGGTGCGAGGGGGGTTCCAATTAAGAGTTGGATGAATAGAGCTCTGTTCGAGGAGACTGATACAGACATGGAGGAGGGTTCAGGAATGTTTCGGGGGTATCAGCGTGCTGGAGAAGAAGCCTGAGAAGCAAGGTCAACGCTAAACACGAGGCCCAGAGGAAGATCATCATGGAAAAAGCCAGAACCGACACCACGTGAGGGGCGTTCCAACAGTAATTGTGTTTTTGTATTAGGGACAGCACCCCTGGGTGGAGAGAGAGCAGATGCCTGAGGACCTTTCAGAGAGCGGATGGGTAGGCAGTGAGGGGTCATGACTGGAGATCATAGGTTTTCACCTAAGATTAAGAGTGGGTGAACTTCTTAGGAAGTCATTCACAGCTGACACCTTTGATAGGTTGGGATTTTGTTAAGTAGGGATACCATCCAGTACAGAGTAGGGACAGCCTAACCTGATTCCTTCCTTCCTTTGTAAATGACGGATAGATCCCCCACATCTTCTGCCAAGAATCTCGGGGTGCTAATAGACCCTGCACTTGACTTAGGCAGCCAGGTGAGCAGAACTGTTTCCACCTGTTGGGGCCTGATTCACACCCTACGTAGGATCAGGAAATATCTCTCCTTCCAGGCAAGAAAACAAATAGCCGTTGCTCTCATCGGCTCGCGCCTGGACTACTGTAACGCGCTGTATGCTGGACTTAACAAAGGACAGCTGCAGCGCTTACAGGTAGTCCAAAACGCCATAGCCAGATTTGTCCTGGATATTCCCAGTCGCTCCTCAGCCACTGCAGCCAGGAAAACGCTGCACTGGTTGCCGGTAGAACACCGTATCCGGTTTAAAGTTCTATGTATGACCTACAGAGCCATTGCCAAAAAGAGCAACACTGGAATAGGATCCATCATCTCCCTCTATGTCCCCCGAAGGAACCTGCGTTCCTCTGGGAAACTGCGTCTGGCAGCCCCCCGTGTACGAAGAGCCAGATGGGGTGGCAGAGCCTTCTCCACTCTTGCTCCTAAGTGGTGGAATGAACTTCCTTTGGATCTGAGATCTCTCCCGTCCTTACAGAACTTCCGCACTGCTTTAAAAACCCATCTCTTTCAGCAAGCATATGTGTAGGGTTTCATGTTTTTTTTTTTCTGAATCACTCTCTGATCTTTTTTGCTAGGCGCCTTGATACCTGCGGGTTATTGTTTTGCGCATTATAAATCTCCTTTCAATTCAATTCAATTCAATTACAATTTGTGTCTATTCTTGCAACCCTGATGATTCTGGAATTAGTCTTGGTGTTCTTCTTTGGTCGCCTAAGAGCTTTTAGAGAACATATGTATGTATTAGTGCCCATATATCTTTTGAATCTCGTTTTGAGATGCCTGTATTTGCAGTTATCAGTGACTCTATAATAAACCTTTGAAACTTAGAAGTAGTATGTGGTTTTTCAGAGTCGAGCCCATTATTAGTCAACTAACCTGGTATTGGATGCACCTTCTTTCCTCAATGACAGGCAATAAAGATTCAGTCGACCTGAACGGGGTTTAGATCTGGAGTGGTAAACTAGAGATCAAAAATCCCGCCCTCCCAAGATCACAAGTGACATCATGCAGTAGTAGAAAATGGCTTTGAGATGCGCATGCATTATGAGGCGCTCGCGCTCATCCACCATAAACACAGTGCTATATCTCTGCAATGGAAAAGCGAATAGCAGAGTAACCAATAGTGGCATCACTCTATCCCGTGTGGGTTTAAGTGATAATGACCTTGGGTTATCCCTCAGAAATCTCTTGCAAGGCGAACCAAAAAGGGACACTTTAGACTCATTTAGGTCAAATACGGCTTTCATTTTGTTCCATTAATTAAATCATGGTAATTGCACAAAGCATTTTGTCTCTGTTTAATCTTCTAGTGCTTACGACATTGAAAGCAAAATATAAATCCAATATATTATTTCGTTTCCTCGTTCAATCTGAAGAGATGAGAAAATTAAGGCGCCGTGAACAGACGCTTCCATTATATGGACATGTGTTTGCCTTTTTAAGTCTCTCGTTCACCCACTCTGATTAGCAATGAAAATGGAAGGTCATTAAGCCTGCTGCAAAAGAGGACAAAAGGACAGACGTCTGTCGAATACATTGCTGAGAGGCCTGCCTTGAATTTAGATCACTCCGCGGTGATGAGGCAGGACAGAGGGAAGTGGTAGTGCTCCGAAATCGAACGGCGTAACGAGATGCGCACATTCCGCGTACACGATCCCAGAAGGGGCGTGTCCGGGACATATTACTTAAAGCCATAAAGCAGTTTTCTCAGAACGAAACACCAAAGACAATTAAACATTTTACAGTGTAATTTAGCAGGCTTTGTATATGCAAAGATAATTAATTCCTCCAAAAAAGAGAGCTTCTGGTCTGGAGGGAGTTATTTGATTTGAATTATCAGAGAAAAACTCGATTTGGTCTGGTATTTACTGCACCAGGATACAAACCGACCCAGCGGAGTTGGATTTTATTGGGTGCGATAAATATTTCACCAGTTACCAGCCCACCCACATCGATGGCCTAATGTGGAGTTTGTTGCTTTCTGCACGAAAATCAGAATTTAGTCCATGCTTTCACCCAAGACGTTACCGCAGGGTTGAGCCAATGGAATTGTGCAGAGGTGCAGCAATAACCCCAACCTGCAGAAATCTCATCCCTACACAAACAGAGATTTGTGCAAACATTCCAATGTAACGGTCAACTAGCAATCGGAGCTTTTGACTTGTTGTGACATGCAGCACGTTTGGTGGTATGCTTGATGGATGAACTCAAGGCGTTTCCAGGGTTGATTGTGTTACTGAAGTACCGTATGGCGTGATTGTGGATGCAAATGAAAGAGATTTAGAGGTGAGTCAAACCATGAGTAAAGAGATTAGTGATAAGTACTGTTGAGGTGATAATGTCACAGGTCTTTTTTCGAGCTATTCTTCTTACTGCATTCCTCTGCATCTTTAGGAAGTCGAGTTTTCAGGTTTGGTAGGCTGATATATAGTGATAATAACAGTAACACTGGGCAACCCAATCTACCCATGACGGCTTGAGCAAGAAGTATTGGCAGGTAAAGGCGCCTACAAGGGATTTGTTGAATGCAAATTCTGTATCTATTTTTGTCCTCAGTTCAGACTGGCTATCTTCATTTGCCTGTCATACAGTAGTTATTTATGTATTTATAAAGTTTTATATAGCGCAAACGTGACCCACAAGGGTTTCAGAGCACTTTACAGTATATAGTTAAAGACACAGTTAAAGACATAGTCTACATGCTTTTGATGAACAACATTACTCCCAAAAGAGGTAAGAGGTATGAAATAACATAGGTATAAGATAACATAGGAGACCAATGGACAGCACATGATGATCATAGAGGGCAACGGTACATTACAATTTAATCGGTCATTACGCCGTAGGTCAATATTGTGGAAATAAACAAGCATATAATGACACGCAGTACCCAGATATAAGAGGATTGTGACATCTTAGGATGTAAATTTGTTCATTAGGGGTGTTTTTACCTCCTTTTTAAAGGCGGTAAAGGAGGAGACTCCCCCAACCACTGGGGGTAAGGCGTTCCAAATCTTAGGAGCGTACCTTGAAAAGGCTCTGCAACCAGTTCTCTTTTTATGAAAGGATTGTGGTTTCAGAAGTAAAGAACTAGCGCTTCTCAGTTGTCTACAACCTCAGGATCGTTCAAGCTTTAGGGCTAGATTACTCGGTGTGTTGTTATAAAGTGCTTTATGGGTCACACAAGCAACCTTTAGTTGTATTCTTGCCTCATGTGGTAGCCAATTCAGTGTTTTCAAAGTCGGGGAAATGTGGCTATTTCTTATAGATCCTGATACCAGTCTTGCTGCAGCGTTAAGTGAGGCCCTCTGCGGTATCTTGGGAGGCCACAGAGAGTGCTGCTTCCATAGTCTAATCTTGATAGCACTAAGGCTTGCACTGCCATTTTTAAGTCGGTCTGAGGGAGGAAGGGTTTATATCACAAAAACATTTTACAGTCATTCCAAAATGTATTCATCTTATATCAACAACGAATATACATGAAGCACAGGTGTATTTTTTCAAAGAGAACTTTCTGTTTTTATAAAACAAATAATTCTTGTAGATATATAGAGGGTTCAACAAATTGTAATACACAATGCAACCGGAAGTTTCATCCTAGTACAAAACAAATTTCTGCCTAATTTTAGTTGTGAGCACATTTTCTCTAAAGATTTAACAGTGTCTAAAAAGAAAAAGATGTAGCTGTCGAAGTTTCGGTCTAATTAAGGCTTTCGTCCACTACACCATCTTCAGGACCATTAAAATAGTTGATTAACCCCTAAAACAGCATTGAAAAAATAATTACCATGTACTCTTTGAAGACATCTATCTTCACACTCGTGCAAGGAAGAGAGAAATTTGTGACTTTATGCACCTCTATTGGACAGTGTGTTTCAAAACCTCTGTGGTAAAAAACGTGGTTTTCAAACACACTGTCCAATAGAGGTACTGAAATTTATGTTTCATTTTCAGCTTCACGGAGGCCACTATTGGTTTATCCTCCGCCAATTTCGGTTTTCACTTTCAAATACATTGAAGTAAGTGATAAGTAGTTGTTGCATGCCATTGACTCTAACATCGCCCTCCATTGGGTATAGTTTGGGATTAATATATCTCTCTGAAACTATAACTCTCTCTCATTTCTTTCATAAAATCACACATTTCTCTCTTCCCACCTGTTCTCCATGGTCAACTTGCGGTTCCTGCGCTGCCCCATTGTCCCCTGCCCTCTGTTTTCCAGGAACATAACCCTATCCCCTTCCTCCTGCCTTTTCTGGTCCTTTTTCATGCACCCATCCCCTCCCTCCTGCCCTTCATGCTCTGTTGTGGTGAAATTGTCCCTCCGTCTCTCTGATATGGTCACCTTACTGCCCTTGCCTCTTTCCTCTCTGCTCTCTGTTGTCCATATACATCCCCTGGTACCCTTCGTATTGCTTTCCATGACCATTGTGCTACCCTGACATCCTGCTTGCCCTGTGTGGTGTATTGTGCTGCAGCAACCCCCGATGCCTGCCCTGCAAGGTCAGTTTGGTGTGCCCCTGCCCATCTTCCTTTTGCCTCTATTATCCGAGCCCATGTCCCTACCCCATTCCGGCTGCCCTCCCGATCCAATGTCCTATACTTGCCAACATTTTGAACTTGGTAAGCCGGACATTTTGGAAAAATAACCTGGGGAATTTATTCTCCCCATTATCTTATATTGAAAAAGGAGAGATTTTGGACAGGAGACATAAATAAAAGCCCCTTAGGGCATAAAAACATCAGGAATCTCCTGCCAGAATTGGGCCTGGTGGCATGTATGGTTGTTCTGCCACTGCCTCTTCCTTCTACCGCCAAAGGTCTGTTATTTTGCCATAACCTCTTTTGCCGGTCCTGCATGGTTGGTTTGTTGCCCCTGCCCCCCTTTCGCCTGCCCTCCACAGTCTAGTCTGTTGTGCTGCCACTACCCCTCCCCCCTACTCCGCATGGTCATCTTTTTGCCTCTGCACTCTCCTCCCTGTCCTCAATTATCTGAGCCTGTGACTCTTACTTCTGCCTTGCATTAGTATTCTAGTGAACAACTAGAATGCTAACATTCTATATTTATTACAAAAATGTGGCACTCCTTACGTCATGTAGATGTAATCATAACCATAATACCTAAAGCATTTACTTTTGAAATTATAAAAAATGAAAGGGTTTTATTCCTATAGAAATTATGGTTAGTGCTCTAAAAAACGAAATTGAACATACCTTTCAAAGTTCTCAAATAGCAACAAAGCACTTTCAAATTTTTTGCTAGCTTTATGATTTTTTATCCAGTTGATCACTTAATTATATAATGCATGTATGGGAGAGGATATGGTGTGATGGCGAGAGCTGCAGACTTTGTAACCAGGGAACCAGGGGGCTCATTAGGATGGTGTAACGATCGCCGCCGCTGGGCCGGTGGTGGTGATCGTTACACCATCCTCATGTGAAATACCCCCGCCATATTATGATTTCAGTGGGTATCGCAGCAGATGCAAAGTCCAGCCGCTTCCTTTCTGCCAGTCTGCAATGGTAAAAGGTCAGGATGCATATGGCGGGCGCATGCTAATTGGGCCGGTGGGACCGCCGCACGTCTGGCAGTCGGTCACATCACCGTTATGATGGCGGGCGGACTGATGTCCACCTGCCATCATAATGAGCCCCCAGGTTCGAGTTTCGGCATCATATCGACATTCTGTGATTCTGGACGTATAACTGAGGGCCTGATTACGATATAAATGGATGGGATTTTCTCTCACAAAGGTGACGGATATCCCATCCACCTTATTGCAAATGTCATAGGATATAATAGACTAGCAATACGGTGGATGGGAAATCTGTTACGTTTGTGACGGAGTATTCCATCCACCAAGACCATAATCAGGCCCTTAACCTAAAACCAAAATTAATGTGTCCTTGTGTAATGTAACTCATGCTCACGTAAAGCGCACTAATACCTTTGCCCTGGAAACAACTGCAAAAACACCGAAATAATTTAAGGCCCGATTACGAGTTTTGGGGGTGCCGGAGTGGATGGTACGCCACTACCGCTCCCCTATATAGTTGAGAATCACCACCCACCAGATGGGCAGATGGCGTCTCACCAAGCATATTGCAGCCTTTGCTCACCTCAAAACCACCAGGGAACAGCGGTTCAATGTTGGCAGCAGCGGACTCATGGTGGTCTGCCCGCCCAACTCATAATTGATCGGTCAGACCACCAGTGTGGCAGTGGCTGGACCACCACCGAGTCACCCCCGCGAATCTGGTGTTCATCATACAGCCGTATTCATAATCAGGCCTTAAGTGTTTTGCACACTTCTGTCATTGGACTTTACTTGGGCTACATGTGGTTGATATTTGTGTTACATTAGGGCTATTTCTTCTCTTGTGGTCATCTTGGGAGATTTATTTGTTATGAAGCTCCCTAATGTCCTCATTTATTCCAGTATCCTCAGTAGAAAATGCTTTCAGTTTTCCACTTTGATTCCATCAAAATGACATTCAGAAGTGTTACACTTTTGGAATACATTTAGCACTCTAGTTGCTCATTAGAACACTAGTAAATCTGCTGATCATCAGGGAGTTAACTGGTAGTCAACTGTTGGTGTTGAAAGTGCATGTTTTAGTCAGGATGTTAGAATGTTTTAATGAAATAGAAGAGGAAGATATTTGAGAACTCACTTAAACTGTGTTCTAATTTTTCTTTCTACAGCACTAACCATAATTTCTATGACAAAATGAACCACTATATTTTGGGTCTTTTTAAATCAAATGTTTATGTTTTACTGGTTTAATTCAATAAAGATGGCCATAGGTGTGACATACTTTTGTCATAAGTAAGACTGCTAGAGCTGTAGTTGTTCTTCAGAACACTCTGGGGGCTGCAGTAGAACACAAGTAAATCAACTGACTGGCTGCTCCTTTTGAAGGTACATGTTTGACTGAGAAAGTCAGACTTCATTCTCAAATGGCTAAAAAAGATAGTGTGAATTTACAGAAAATATGCTCATATTTTACCTTCTTGAGCACCTTTGATAGATAACCTCTATGGGAATATCATGAGCAAACAGTTTTTTCTCAAACATGATTTATGAAATCCCAGGAGAAGGTTTTTTCACAGGGTAAAATAATAATAATAATAATAATAGGGCGATTTGTAGAGCGCCTGGTTACGCACGCCGGCGTGTCCCCGCTCTGTAACACGTGGAAGTGACAGACTCAGGCGGCTAGTAGCAGTGCCAGACTAGCGGATAAAGAGGTAGGTTTTAAGTTTCCCCCTGAATCTGGTTTCGGAAAAATCACCTTAGAACACACCAAAATTCCTTCCATTAGTATGGAACCATCAACAAAGGATTCATATTGAAGCTAAAACATCACCGTTTTACTTTCTTCTTTTTTCTGACCCTCAAAACTAAGCCTGTGCAGTGCTTGCAGAGTTGTACTACGCTGCATTTCATGGAGTTATTAGAAAATTCAGTGAAATTTTGCAGAGTTCCATGGCCTGGCGGAGTTCCTTGCACCATTCATTGCTCCCTAAGCCTCCCCGCCCCCTTCTAAACCACCACCCCACCTTCCCCCGCATCCCCCTGTAGTAAGGCCTGACCTTACGTGTCCTGAGCCTCTTCCTTGGTGGGTGGGTATGGTGGTGCCGACTGTCCATGGCAGTGCAGCCCATCTGCCAGTCTACTTGTGGCCACTGCCTTCGTTCCTTGTTCCTGCTCCTGCTGTTGCTGTTGGCTACACTCCAAATCCGCTGCTGTGGCTCGGAGAATTCAATTACCAGCAGGAACTGCAGCACATGGCGTATTGTGTAAAGGCATGCTAGACTCGATGAAATCCCATGATAGGGTCACTGATAGGAGTGCAGCCAGCAGCAGGAGCAGGACACAGTTTAGGAGGTTAGACCTTGACTCCTCAGCAACAGTAAACTCCTCTCCACTGCAATTGCGGAGTTCTAAAACTCCGCAAACTCTGCTGGCTGAGCGGAGTTAACCACCCACCTTTACTCAAAACCTGCCATTCACTACAATGCATTTCACTAGAGGGCTATTTTGTATATTGGTCCCTAGATTGCTGCCAGTGCTTCCTAGTAGAAGTCTTGACAGCCAATCAGATCTCACCATGAAATCTATGCTTAGGCTCAGGCCAGATATGTAAATTTCTGTCTCTGTTAATACCTCAAAACACAAATGAACAGATTTACATCAAATCACAAAAGGGCGCTTCTCATATGGCTGCGAAAGATAGTGTGAATTTACAGAAAATATACTTTGATAGATAACCTCTATGGGAATATCAAGAGAAAACAGTTTTTGCTAAAGCATGATTCATGAAATCCCAGCATAAGGTTTTTTCAGACATTAAAATCACCTTAGAACACCGCAATTCCTAAAATTAGTATGGTACCATCAACAAATAATTTATATTGTAGCTAAATTATCACTCTTTTTACGTTCTACTTTTTGTAACACTCAAAACCTACTTTTCGCTACAATTTATTTCAATAGCGTGCTATCATGTATATTAGTCCCAAGATGGCTGCCAGGTCTTTTGGGTAGAAGTACTGACAGCCAATCAAATCTCACGATGAGATCTGTGCTTAGGCTCCACCCAGATATACATATTTCTTTCTCCTTTAATACCTCAAATACAACTAAACAGATTTACACCAAATTACAAAAAGGACTCTTTTGGTATAATTCCGTTCAGCAGTTCAGGCTGTAGTCTAGTTCAAAATCTCTATGGGAACTAACAGAGGAAATGTACTTTGTTTGACCCCCTTTTTTCTCGTTCCCCACTTGATGGATCAGCCTGAAACCTTCCATGCATAACTAGAATCAGGAAAATACTTTTTATAGAAAATTTTGTGAAGATTTGTCAAACAGCACCAAAGTTATAAGCAAGTCAACAAACACTTTGCCTATTGAAACTAGGTCCTAACTGTAACTACATATATGTTTTATATATAGGGTCTTGACAAAAGCAAACGCCGAAACGCGTAGTCCTTAAAAGTTTTGGTGCACAATAAATATGTTGTGCAGTTTCCTGGTGTGCTGCCTCTTAATTTTTCCAGCAGGGAGTAAATTAGGGAAAACACGATATATATATATATATATATATATATATATATATATATATATATATATATATATATATATATATATATATATATATATATATATATATAATAACTTTAAAAAACAAGAATTACAGTGATGTTACAGTTAGGGTCAAATTTCACTCATACAACACCAGTGAAAGTCTGCAGTTATGGCTACCTGAGCTAACTATAAATTAATCCTCTCCAATGCACTCCTTATGACCTCCCATATTACATCATCACCTGTGACATGATCAGTGATATCACTCATGATATCATTTATGACATCTGAAATGACATCACTGATCATATATATATTCACTTAAAAAACCATAGGTTTATATAGCTTATCCTCATAAGTGCTGCGCCCAGTCCAACGGCCGACGGCACCACTAACTCAGGAGTGCTGCCGTCGGCCGTTGGACGTTCCAGTTGCACCTGCGCAATGGAACGTTCAGCACTGGAGCTGGACGTTCCATAGCAGCTAAGGAGTTAAATAGTTAGGAATTAGCATTTAAAAAAACATTGAAATTGCTCCTATATAGTTAGTTGTACTAACTATATTTCGCACTCCCGCAATCCACTGCTGATGATGTCACATATTACATCATTCATGACATGGTCAGTGACATCACTGATGACATCACTGATGACATCTCAAATGACATCACTGATGACATCACTGATGACATCTCATTTGACATCGCAGATGACAGCACTGATGACATCATCCAGTGACTGTGTGTTTCTGTAAATTTTAAATATGTTTTACATATTGAAGAATGAGTGGATGTACAAGTGTCTGGATGAAGGATTTAGTAGGTGCGTGACTGACTGTATGAGTGAGTGATTAAATGTGTCTTACTAAATGCATGGGTTAGTGACTAAACTGTCTGAATGTGTGCATCAGTATGTCTGTTGTTGTGTAAGCTGCTGAATGTGTTGATCAGTAGCTATATAACTGGCTATATGGGTTATTGATTGTTTGCCCAAGAATTTGAATGGGAGACTGAGTCTGTGTGTGGGTGGCTGGGAGGTGTGTGTGACTCTGTGCATAGATATGTGAGCAGTTGATTCACTAGGTGTATGAGTTCAAGAGTGCATGTGGAAACAGCTATATGGCGGTTGACTGTGTGCATGGGTGTGTTGGTGAGTGAATGGATATCTCAGTGCTACATGTCCAAGTAAGTACATATGTAAAACATAGTGCATGTGAGAGTTGGCATATATAAATGACTATACATGAGAGCCAGTGAATGTGCGAGTGGCTGTATGGATCATTGTGTACTTGTATCAGTGATTGTATAAGAGAGTAAGTATGTGTTAGTATATGTTTGAATAAGTAAGGTGTTGTGTGTATAACTGTATAGTTGAGGAAATGGAAGTGTGATTGATTCTTTGCATGGCTGACTAGGTGTGTGAGTACCTCCATGGACGAATGGCAGTGTGTGAGTGTCTGTATAGGTGTATGAGTGCATATGATAGTTTTGTATTGATGAGTGACTGTATCTATGAGTGATTCTATGGGTGAATGAGTGAATGTGTGTGTAGACCTAGGGATCAGTGAGTGCGTATGTAGTAACTGGTATTGGTGTGTCAATGGTTTCAAGAATGGTAGTCTGTATTTAACACTGGGTGTATCAAAGGTTATATTAGAGTGTGAGGAGATGCATCGTATTATCACATGAATGATATCATCAGTGATGTGATCAGTGATGTCAAATGAGATGTCATCAGTAATGTCATCAGTGATGTCATTTGAGATGCCATCAGTGATGTCATCAGTGATGTCACTGACCATGTCATGAATGACGTAATATGTGACATCATCAGCAGTGGATTGCGGGTGCGCGAAATATAGTTAGTACAACTAACTATATAGGAGCAATTTCAATGGTTTTTTAAATGCTAATTCCTAACTATATAAGGCCTGAAACCTATGGTTTTTTAAGTGAATTTGCAAGGTTTTTAAAATGCTAATTCCTGACTATATAAGGCCTGAAACCTATGGTTTTTTAAGTGAATTTGCAAGGTTTTTTAAATGCTAATTCCTAACTATATAAGGCTTGAAACCTATGGTTTTTTCAGTGAATTTGCAAGGTTTTTTAAATGCTAATTCCTAACTATATCAGGCATGAAACCTATATTTTCTTTCAATAAATTTCAAAGGTTTTGTAAATGCTAATTCTATCAGCGGATAACGTTTATATATGTTATCCTTCTGGGACCACCTGAGCAGCCATCTTGTTCTCAGGAGAAGTGAGGCACAAGAGAGCACAAAACAAGACAGGGAAACGCGAAAAGGGGGCAGGGTTGAGACCCCCTGACCCCCTATCCCTTCTCAGGGGGTCCCAGAAGGACCACCAAGTGCAAAAAAAAATGTTTTTTTTAAAAATCATGGGGTACGCGCACGGTACGCGTACGGTGCATGTACTCCGCGATTTTTTTGATTTTTTTTTTTTGCCCTTGGGGGTCCTTTTGGGACCCCCTGAGAAGGGCTAGAGGGTTGGGGGGTCTCTACCCTGCCCCCTTTTGTGTTTTCCACTCTTGTTTTGGGCTCTCTTGTGCCTCAGTTCTCCTGAAAAACAAGATGGTGGCCAACACTTCCTGGTTTGGACAGTTTGGAATGTTGACAGTCGGCTGCCAGCCAATCAGAAACTCGCACGCGCACGTAAGGGTACACGCACGTACGCGTACAGTACGCGTACCGTACGCTTACGGTGCGCGTACGGTGAGCGCATATAGATATAAAATTTGCTCAAATTTAATTTTCTCAACAACTACTGGAGGGATTTTCACCAAATATAGAAAAGGCACCACTGCATACCTGTCCCTACCATTTGCCAAGTTTGGTGTAATTCCGTTCAGCCGTTCGGGCTGTAGCCGTGTCTAAAGATCCCATAGAAAATGCCATTTGAAAAATTTCAAATTCCATTTTCGCAAGTACTACTGGAGGGATTTTCACCAAACATAGCAAAGGCACATCTGCATACCAGGCCCTACCATTTTGCCAAGTTTGGTGTAATTCCATTCAGCCGTTCGGGCTTTAGCGGTGTCTAAATGTCCCTATGGAAATTAACATGGGGAAAACACGTTTTGGGACCCCACTTTCGGCCCCCGCTTGACAAATCCCCCGGAAACTTTCAGGGAAGGAGCGAAGCAGAGCTGACCAAAATTCTGGAAAATTACACACAGATTCCTCAATCGGCGCCAAAGTTATTCCCAATAGAATGTTGAGCGCATATAGATATAAAATTTGCTCAAATTCAATTTTCTCAACAACTACTGGAGGGATTTTCACCAAATATAGAAAAGGCACCACTGCATACCTGTCCCTACCATTTGCCAAGTTTGGTGTAATTCCGTTCAGCCGTTCGGGCTGTAGCCGTGTCTAAAGATCCCATAGAAAATGCCATTTGAAAAATTTCAAATTCAATTTTCGCAAGAACTACTGGAGGGATTTTCACCAAACATAGCAAAGGCACATCTGCATACCAGGCCCTACCATTTTGCCAAGTTTGGTGTAATTCCATTCAGCCATTCTGGCTGTAGCCATATCTAAAGGTCCCTATGGAAATTAACATGGGAAAACACGTTTTGGGACCCCCTTTTTTCTCGGCCCCCGCTTGACGAATCCCCCCAAAACTTTAAGGGAAGGAGCGTAGCAGAGCAAAGCAATTTTAAGGAAAATTACAAGCAGATTCCTCAATCGGCACCAAAGTTATTCCCAATAGAATGTTGGGGATATCCTATGGTAACTAGGTCCTAACTATATATATATATATATATAACCTACTGGCGGTCGCCAGTAGGTAGTTATAGTTAGGATCTACTTTCCATAGGAAATCTGCAACATTCTTTTGGGAATAACTTTGGCGCCAGTGGACGAATCTTCGCGAATTTCTCAAACTTCGTGGCCCGCTCCCCTCCGCTCCTTCCCTGAAAATGTGGGGGGATTCGTCAAGCGGGGGCCGAGATAAAAGGGGGGTCCCAAAACGTGTTTTCCCCATGTTAATTTCCATAGGGCGTCAAACTCACTTTTAGCCCGAATGGCTGACTGGATTTCCACCAAACTTGGCAAAATTGTAGGGACTGGTAGCCCGATGTGCCTTTGCTATGTCTCAAGATATGTGCTCCAGTGGTTTGTGAGTAATTTAGGTTCAAAAAAATATATATATCTGTAAGCGCGCCCCGGTACGCGCACTGGGGAGCGCACCGGGCGTGCTACACGACTTGCGCACGGAAAGCTGATTGGCTCTCGGGTGTCTGTAAACATTCCGGAGCGGCCGCCATCTTGTGTCTCGGTAGTATAGAGACACAAGAGGGGCAAAAAAAAGGGGGAAATAACCAAAAGGGGGCAGGGTCGACCCCCCCTGACCCCCTAGGTTTGATGTGGGGGACATAAAAGGGCCTCGGCGCTGAAAAAAAAATAAAATCTATTTTTGCGGGGGGGAGCGACCGGTACGTGCCCCGGTACGCGGGGAGCGTACCGTGGAGAAAAAAGCATGACAGAGTTTCCCCAAAAAGTTGCTTTTTTTATACATTAGAGGTAGTTCTAAAAAAAACTTGTTTTTATTCTTTTTGTTGTTTTATATTTTTTTTATTGTTTTTTTGAACATTTTTTACTTTTTTTGAGTTTTCTGAACATTTTTTGTTTGTTTTTGTATTTTTTAAGGGGAGAAACAAAAAACAGGGAATTCTAAAGGGCTCAACAGGAGCAAAAAAAAAAGCAGAAAAAAGTAATGTTTCCTTGGGCACTTGTGGTTATCCCAAGCACGGTTAATAAGTGTGATGCATTTCTCTCCATAGCATATTGTTTGTCCACAAAAAATACAAACCATTTTAAAATTGGCAAACTTTGTTTGTATGGTGGAGAACATCTCCCTAACTTTCGGTCCTGATGGGGTGGAAACATTAGTTTGGGAGGTGCTGGCAGAAGATTGGACAGGGTTTCTGGCCAGTTCCCTGACCTCTGCCCTAGCATAGTTATTTGGATGCTTCCGTTGCATATGCCTGATCATGGTGTGGTTGCCAAAGGAGTATATTTTGTTGGGATTCCCCCTTGACAGCTCCTGATGACATATTAAGCAGGTTGCCTTAGGCGCGTTTACTTTTTTTTGTCATTGGGGATTGAAAAAAATTGCCAGATGATGTGCTCTTTAAGTTTGTAGGTAATAATGTCCTCTGGGACGAATCTCCTCTCCTCCTCCTCCTCATCCTCCTCCTCTTCTTGATCTCCACCACTGTGAAGTTGTGGTGGTCCTTGTGGTGGTGGTGGTGGTGGTCCAGAAGATCCAGCAGCTGCAGCTAATGTAGCCATTTTGTACTTAAATAACTGCAGGTCTATCTCTCTCAAAGCACAAAGGTAGAATGAGGAAAAAAGGTGGGGTCTTTCATCATTTGGAAAAGAAAACTGTTTTGAACCAATGAAAAGTGTTATTTTTAGGTCACATGGCCTGGCCTTACATCATTAGGAAACCAAAAGTGAAATGAACCAATAAAAAGTTTTATTTTCAGGTCACATGACCCGACGCGCTTACGCTACGCGCCCCGGGCCGCGCTCCGGGGCGCGACTACGGGCGCGTAGCGTTAGCGCGTCAGGACGTTGCGCGATCGTATGTGCTCGCGTGCTCTCATGTGCGCTTACGCAGTGCGTCATATGATGCATCACACGGTTACGCGAAATGTCATGATGTTGTTTTCGTACGTGAGAATAGCGCTAACGGGTCGCTCACCGGTACGCGCCACGGGGCGCTTACCCGTGCGTTCACTGGTGCGCGCCCCGGGAGCGCTCCGGGGCAAAAAAAATAAAAAAAATAAAAAAAATATTACATAATTATACAATATAAAATTGGTTATGAAATGTTTTACTTTTTATACCTATAGAGAAATGCTATTAAAAAACATTGAAATTCACTGAAAAAACCATAGGTTTCACACCAGTTATAGTTAGGAATTAACATTTAAAAAACCTATTAAATTCACTGAAAAAACCATGGGTTTGACACCAGTTATAGTTAGCTGGAAATTTTACTGACATAAAACCATTGAAATTCCCACGTTATAGTTAGTTGGACTCACTATAACTTGCGTGTGTAATGCACTGCTGATGACATCACATATTACATCACTCATGACATGGTCAGTGACATCACTCATGACATCACTGATGACACCATCCAGTGAATGTGTGTCTTTCTGAAAAATCAATATGTTTTATATATGTATTTGTATAGGTCAATGGACAAATAAATGTTTAAATAAGGGTGTTAATGGATGTTTTATATAAAAAAATTGATTGGTTAACTGGCTTATTAAGTGTATCTTAGTGAATACATATATTAGCGAATATTGTTTAAATATTTAAATGTTTGTATCAGTGTTTCACATGGTTGTGTGACTCTATGCATAGATGTGTGAGTGGGTAATTCACTGGGTGTATGGGATCAAGAGTGCATATGTGAAGGGCTGTAGGGGTCGGCCAGTATGTGTAGGGATGTGTTGGTGAGTGAATGGTAATCTCAGTAGTACATGAGTGAGTGACTATATATGTGAATGGCAGTATATGTGAGTTTTCGGGTACATAAATCACTCGCTATATGTGAGAGTGAGTGAAAGTGAGAATGGCTGTATGGATGAGTGTTTGCTTGTATCAGTGATCGTATAAGAGTATGTTTTAGTATCTGCATGAATGAGTGAGATGGTGTGTGTATAACTGTATAGGTGAGTAAATGGGAGTGTGAATGAATCTTTGCATGATTGACTAGGTGTGTGAGTAACTATGGATGAGTGGCGATGCGTGAGTGTCTGTATAGGTATATGAGTGCAAATGATAGGGCTGTATTGATAAGTGACTGGATATATGAGTGAATGAGTGGACGTGTGTGGAGACCTAGGAATAAGTGAGTGGGTATGTAGTAACTGGTATTGGTGTGTCTATGGTTTCGAAACTGTAGTCTGTATTTTAGAGTGGGTTTATCAAAGGTTATATTAGGGTGTGAGGAGGTGCATCAGATTATCACATGGATGATGTCATTTATTTATTTATTTATTAAGTTTATATAGCGCGACAGCTACCCGTAAGGGTTTCCCAGCGCTGAAAGACAATTGTAGGCACAAATAACCAACAGAGGTGCAGAAAGAGGCATTGTTGCAAAGTCAGCCTGTGCCCACAATGTTATGTTGACTGTTACTGGTGCTAACGCCTACATACACTAGGGTACACTATGTGTTGGGGAACCCCTGTGATTGGCGTGACCTCCCCTGTAAGGCCCTAGTACATAATAGGGCAGGGGAATTAAAACTACCTCTAAGTAAGAGGTGCAAAAATAGGAAAGAGGGATACAGAAATTTGCAAAAGAGGTGCAGAAACAAGCAAGAGAAGTGCAGAAAGAGGCAAGTGAGGTGCAGAAAGAAGCAGGAGCAGTGCAGAATAAACAAACAGAGATGCAAAAAGAGGCAAGAGGGATGCAAAAATAAGGGAGTGAAGTGCACAAAGAGGCAGTAGAATTGCTACAAGAAGCAATAGAGGTGTAGAAAGAAGTAAGAAAAGTGCAGAAAGAGGCAAGAGAATTGCTGTAAGAAGCAACAGAGGTATAGAAAGAAGCAAGGGCAGTGCAGAAAGAAGCAAACAATGTGGAGAAATAGGGAAGAGGGTGCAGAAAGAGGCAAGAGGGATACAAACATTTACAAAAGGTGTAGAAACAAGCAGGAGAAGTGGAGAAAGAGGCAAGAGAATTGCTGAAAGAAGCGACAGAGATGTAGAAAGAAGCAAGAGAAGTGCAGAAATAGGCAAATAAGGTGCAGAAAGAAGCAAGAATTTTTTTGTCTCATTGAGTTTACAGTTGAACTTCTATGGAAACGAGGAAGACTAAACTTGACACTACCACTCCACACCACAGACTACCATACCACTTAATTACTCTCCATAACACATAATCACACTCTACATTATTCCTATAAAATAAATACCACATACTTTCTATCCACATATTTCACTGCACAACTTACCACCTAATTCCACTACACACAACATACATCCACTCCACTTTGAAAAACATAACAAAATTTTTACATTTACATTGCTAATAGCTCTCACTCTCACAAATGCGAAACCTATACCATTGCAAACACTTCTTTAACTAGTAGTCGTGTTCACAGAGTGGTGGAGAAACTGTGCTGGGCCTCCGACCAGCGCTCAGGAATTCCCCTGCGTAGGACTTAAAGGAGGTACCTGGAGGGCTTCTTGGCCCCCAAAGTCCCAAAGGAGTAAATTGGACTTCTTCTGCCATCCCGTAGTCTGCCAGGCGGCACGTTTGCAGAGTTTGGAGAAAGGAGGTCATGGCCTCTGAAGATGTCTTAAGAATCCCACTCTGCTGGACTTACTGGAGGTAACAAGAGGGGTAGTTGGCTCCCATGGACATCTTTGGGGTCGAACTACCCCTCCTATTACCTCCAGTAAGTACCACACAGCAGGATTTAGAAGTTCTCAGAGCAGGCCACACCCCCTTTGCCCACCACTCTACAAACACGCTCCCTGGTGTGCTCTTGGATGGAGATTTAAGTCCAGTTTACTGCTGAGGGTCCTTAAGGGGCCAATTAGCCTACCGCATACCTCCGGTAAGCCCCACACAGTGGGATTGCCGCAAAGTGGAAAAAGGCCACGCCCCCTTTCTCCATCACGATGCAAACGTGTCCCCTTGGCACGTTCTAAGTTGGGGTATTAAGTCCGCTTGAATACTGAGGGTCCCTGGCAGCCAACTAGCCCACCAGGTACCTCCAGTAAGCACCACACAGCTGGATTGCAGCGAGGTGGTCCGAGGCTATGCCCCCTTTTTACACCACTCTGCAAACGTACCTCCTGACGCATTGTTGCTTGGGGGATGGAGTCCCCTTGTGTACTAGGGTCCTCAGGACGCAAGAGGACCTCATCGCCCCACCGCTAGTGCACTAAGAGGTGCATTTGCAGAGTGGTGTAAAAAACGGCATTGGATCACCTTTCTGCAACGCATCTCTGTGGCGCATACTGGAGGTACCTGGTGGGCTAGTTGGCCCCAAGGGACCCTTAGTATTCATTGAGACTTAATTTCCCAACTTACAACATGCCAGGGGGCGTGTTTGCACAGTGGTGAATGGAGGGTGCGGGGCCTCCGGCATGATGCCATTTTTTTTATTTTTTTTAGAAGGGGGGCTGTGTGGCCCCCCGTCTTTTGCTATTTTTGGGGCCCTGTTGAACCCATGCCCCAGGGCATGGCCTCCTTTGTTTCATATATATAAAGGGAAGGGGGCCACCTGCCCCCCCTTCCCAGGGCCACTATTGGCCCCGGGGATCCCATCCCCCAGGGCTTGGCCATTATTAAAAAAAAAAAATTGAGGAGAGGGTGCGCGGCCCTCCTCCCCAGGCCACTCCTGGCCCCGGAGACCCCATCCCTCAGGGCCTGCCCTTTCCATTGGGGACTGTGGAAGGACCCCAATGCCCCCATGGCCACGCCCACTCCCCGCATCCTGCGGGTGCCGATATTGCTTTTGAGCAAGGTGAGCTGCTGACATGCAGCTCCACTTGCTCAAAAGCAATTCTGCTTTGCTTCATTGAAGCAAGAGTAATTTTTACTGCTCTCGCCTCAATGAAGCAAAGCAGAGTTTGCTATGGCAGGGCGGGAGCCTGCTCCGGCCCTGCCATAGCAAACGGCAATTTCCCAGGGTGGGCACCCCGGGACATTGCACGAGCCGGCACAGGGAGGTGGCGTTCCCCAGGGCCGTCAAGGGCTCCAGGAGGGGGAAATTATGGTTAGTGAGCTAACTATAACCCGCACCCCTGAAATGCACTGATTATGACCTCACATATTACATCACTGATGACATCTCAAATTGCTATAGCCCTCCTGTTACCTCCAGTAAGACCCACATTGCTGGATCGCTGAGAGGTCTTCAGAGGCCACGCTCCCTTTCTCCACCACTCTGCAAACGTCCCTCCTGGTGCACTGCTGCATGGGGGAAGAAGTCCACTTTAGTCCTTAGGACCACAGGCCTGAGGAGGCAAGGGGACCTACCCACCCCACCAGCAGCGTGCAGAGAGGTGTGTTTGCTCAGTGGTGGAGAAAGGGGTCATGGCTTCTGACCACCTCTCAGCAATTCCACTGTGAGGGGCTTACTGGAGGAAATAGGAGGTCTTGTTGGCCCCTAGGGACACTCAGCAATGAAGGCTACATCTTCCAACCAGCAGGCGTGTTTGCAGAGTGGTGGAGAAAGGGGGCAGGGCCTACAGTGAGTTGCTGGGTTATTTTTGTTGGGTTTTATTTCAAAGCCCTCCTTCCCTGGGCCGATTTCTGTCCCAGATACTCCAGCCCCCATGGCCAGGCATGTTAAGAATGGGGAGGGGGCTGTGAGTCCCCCCTACCAAGCCTATTTCAGCCCTGGGGACCCCATCCACATGGCTGGGCATTTCTTTATTTAAATGTTTTATTATATAAATGAAGGGGGCCATGTAGCTCCCCTTCCCAGGTTTATTTTTAGCCCCCTGGACCCTATCCCCCTGGGGCCTGCCCCTTTTTTTATATATATATTTTTTTAAAGAGAAGGGGGCAGCACGCCCCCTTCCTGGGCCAATTTTGGCCTCTGGGACCCCATCCCCGGGGCCTGGCCTGTAGTCTGGGTACCCTGGTTCCACATTTTAAACATTGAGGACCTCAGGGAGAGCCTGAAGACCTCCATGGTCCCTGAAGGCTCACTACCTCCTACGGGAGCTGGCATTGCTTGAGACCCAGGGAGCTGCTAACATGCACTCTGGATCTCAAAGCAATTTGTTTCTTTCCCTGCTCACTTGACAGCAGGCAGGGAAACAGACAGGCATTGCTTTCAGCAAGCAAGAGCACTTTATGCTCTCGCTTGCTAAAAGCAGAACTCTGTTTGCTATGGCTTGGTAAGAGTGGTGCTCTCACCAAGCAATAGTAAACTGCAGTGCCCTTGGGGAGGGTACCCTGGGATGTTACTGGAGCTGGCCGTGGGGTGTGGCAGTTCCCAGGGCCATCAAGGGAGCAGCACGGCCCCCCTTTCCTTTGTTTCAACCCCGGGGAGGTGTTGGTCCCCAGGGCTGTGGGCCGTCAGCATTAATATTATATTTAGCCCAGGGGAAGTGGTGTTCTCTGGGGATGCGGGGGTGCCACAAGGCCCCCCACATTCCTGTTATGTTTAGCCCCAGCAAGATGACAGTCCCAGGGGCTGCGGGGGACAGCGAGGGCCGCCCTGCATTGTTAAAAAACATGCCCTGTGGAGGTGGTGGTCCCCAGGTAGTGGGGGTTGCCTAAAGGGCAACTCCCACATGAATGATCAAATATGCCCTGGGGAGGTGGTGGTCCCTTGCGCTTTAAGGATTCTAGGAGGGGACCCCATGCAACCCTCTCCAACATATTTGCACATGACTGGCTGCTCCTCTTGAAAGTACATGTTTGACCGAGAAAGTCATACTTCATTCTCAAATGGCTAAAAAAGATAGTATGAATTTACAAAAAATATGCTCATATTTTACCTTCTTGAGCACCTTTGATAGATACCCTCTATGGGAATATCATGAGAAAACAGTTTTCTCTCGAACATGATTCATGACATTCCAGGAGAAGGTTTTTTTACAGGGTAAACCCACCCTAGAACACACCAAAATTCCTTTCATTAGTATGGTACCATCAACAAATGATTTATATTGAAGCTAAAATATCACCTATTTTACTTTCTCCTTTTTGTGACCCTCAAAACTAAGCCTGGGCAGAGCTTGCGAAGTTGTACTCGGCTGAATTTCACAGAATTACTGGAAAACTCAGTGAAATTCTGTAGAGTTCCATGGCCTGGTGGAGTTACTTGCACCATTCATTGCCCCCTCGAACCCCCCTCCTGAACCCCCACCCCACCTTCCCCTGTATCCCCCTGCAGTAAGGCCTGATCTTACCTGTCCTGAGCCTCTTCCTTGGTGGGTGGGTATGGTGGTGCCGGCTGTCCATGGCAGTGGAGCCAGTCTGCCAGTCTCCTCGTGGCCACTGCCTTCCTTCCTGGTTCCTGCTCCTGCTGCTGGCTACACTCCGCTTCCGCTGTTCTGGCTCGGAGAATTCAATTAACAGCAAGAACTGCAGTGCATGGCGTATTGTGCAAAGGCATGCCAGATCCGATGAAATCCCATGATAGGGTCACTGATAGGAGTGCAGCCAGCAGCAGGACACAATTTGGGATGTTAGTCTTAGACTCCTCAGCACTGGTAAACTCCTCTCCGCTGCAAGTGCAAAACTCTGCAAACTCCTCTGGCTGAGCAGAGTTAACCACCCACCTTTACTCGAAACCTGCCATTCACTACAATGCATTTCACTAGAGGGCTATCATGTATTTTGGTCCCGAGATGACTGCCTGTGCTTCCTGGTAGAAGTCTTGACAGCCAATCAGATCTCACCATGAGTAAGCATGAGCGAATTTTGCGGATCTCGCGTTCGCGAATTTTGCGGATTTGCGGATTCGCAATCCGCAAAATCCGCGAATTCCCGCGAATTTGCGGATTTTTTTTTTTGTGTTCGCCCGTGTTTCTGCCAGTTCGCGAGGGTTTTGTACACTTTCGCAAATTGCGAACTTACCTGTCGGGTCGCAAGTTTCGCGAACTTGTTGTTTCTACGTGTCCAGCCTGTTTGGGACACTCTTCTTCATCACTGCCACTCTCTGTCACCACTGCCACTCTCTGACTACTCATGCCACCCTCTGGCCCACCCATGCCACCCTCTGTTTCATCACCACACCCTCTGGTTGTCCAGTGTACATTATTTTCGGCAAAGCAAAGCACACCTTCCCTGCCTCAAGTGACCTGAATTAATTTGGGGCTGATTCATGTGTCACAGAATATTTTTTTAGCTGGCACCTGCTTCCTTAGTGCGCCCTGATTAGTGATCTTTTGCACTTGCTAAGTGCTTTCATTGTTGCAAAATTAGTTACAACACCTGCCCTGCCCCAACTGACAATAATGAATTAGGGGCTGATTAATGGATTTTAACTTCCAGCCTGGCTCCTGCTTGTCTCCCTTAGCTGTAATTCAGGACCTTTGTGGCATATGTGTAACTATTCTGAGGTTCAGAGCAGGGTCACATACTAGTTTCAACTGGCAACTGAACTCTGGAGGGGCCCCTCAGGAAGCACTCCAGGAAATGGCTACTAATGATGAGCCTGAACTTTTGAACCTGGTAAGTAGTTACTTTCAGTTTTGCTAAGATCGTATTTCTGCAATTTTGCACTTATTCGCGGGGCGCGAACTCACGCGAACAGTGCGAGCAGTGCGAGCAAAATCCGCTGCTCGCGGATTTGCGGATTTTGCGGGAAATTCGCAAATCTCGCGGATTGCGGATTTCCCAAAAATCCGCAAAATCCGCGAGCGGAACGGATTTTCCGCCCACGCCTAACCATGAGATCTATGCTTAGGCTCAGCGTAGATATGTACATTTCTGTCTCTGTTAATACCTCAAAACTCAACTGAACAGATTTACACCAAATCACAAAAGGACTCTTTTTCTACCAAGAGCTGACTTCTCATATACCTGAGAAAGATAGTGTGAATTTACAGAAAATATGCTCTTATTTTAGCTTCTTGAGCACGTTTGATAGATAACCTCTATTGGAATATCATGAGAAAATAGTTTTCGTTCAAACATGATTCATAAAATCCCAGCAGTAGGTTTTTACAGACGTTAAAATCACCTTAGAACACCACAATTCCTAAAATTAGTAGGGTACCATCAACAAATAATTTATGTTGTCACTAAATTATCACCCTTTTTACATTCTTCTTTTTGTGATGCTCAAAACCTGCTATTCACAACAATTTATTTCAATTGCATGCTATCATATATATTGGTCCCAAGATGGCTGCCAGCTCTTCCGGGTAGAAGTACTGACAGCCAATCAGATCTCATGATGAGATATGTGCTTAGGCTCCGCACAGATATACACACTTCTTTCTCATTGGCCACCCGGCGGCCAATTAGAAACAAAGCACTGGACACTGCGTTTTTTAAAAAACTCCGGTAGGAGTTGCAGCCTTCCACCATTTTCTTTTTTAAAAAGCTTGTGGGGCTGTGTGGGGTCCCTGTAGTACAACCCCAAGGAGTCAGGGTGTTTTCACGATGCCCCCTTTCCATTTTATTTTACTTTTTGTCTGGAACTTGTCTCAACCGTGCCCTAATATGGCTGGCAACACTTTCTGGTTTGAAGTTTTGGCAGCCATTTCAATTTCAGTAGGATTTCACTAGGGTGTTCGGCTCCTAGATATCTATATTTTTTTACCTTAAATATCTCTGAAACTCCTGAACGGATTTACACCAAATCCCAAAAATAAAGCTTTTTGGACCAGTATATAGCTTTCTGCCAAATTTGGTGTAATGCCGTACAGTGGTACGGGCTGTAGTTGTGTGCAAATAAATATAAAAAATTTCCATGTACATAACATGGGGTAAACACTTTTCGGACCCCTTGTTAGATCTTGCCTACGAAGCGCGCATGCGCTGCATAGGAGGAGACCTTTAGGAATCGATTTGGTTTTGCTGCCAAAAACGTGCACGCATTGTATTGCTTTGAATGGCAATGCGTGCACGATTGGCGATTCCCTTGCGGCAGCGCACTTTGGAACCATCTGTTTGTAATTAACAGATGGTATCAAAGCGCGCTTCCACAAGGGAAACAGGCGCAGAACCCCTCCTCTCTCCCCTCCCCCTGCTGCGTCCAAATTTTATTTTTTACTTTCAGCGCGAGGGCTTGCTTTTTTGGCTATCACACTGTACTGCTTGTGATGGCTTTTCCTCTCTCCAATATTATTTTTTTTTATTAGCGGGGGCAATTATTCACAGGATGTTGATTCGAGGCTGGGGCTCGAACACGGATCCCCAGCTCCAAAGTCTGTAGCTGTAACTGCTGCGCCATCTTCTCTCACTCTGGGGATCCATGTTGGAGTCTCCCTTTGTTCGCCTAAAGTCACACATGAGCAGCAGCTCCCTTAATCTGAAGACCTTATACACTGTTTTGCACAAGATTGGTCCTGCCACTCCTGCTGCCGCTCCTGGATGCGGAAAAGGTATTCGACTCTCTCGAGTGGCCTTTTTTCCTGTCCGTCATGCGCCGTATGGGCATGCCGGAATGCTTTGTCTCTACAGTGGCTCTTCTGTACACCAGTTCAACCGCTAGATTGCGCCTGAACTGCACTCTATCCGACTCTTTCACTTTATCCTGTGGTACGAGGAAAGGGTGCCTTTTATCCCCACTGCTTTTTATTCTGGCCATGGACCCTTCAGTGAGCCACTTTCATAAGAACCATTTGCACCTTGGCCTCCACTTTCGTACGAGCCCCCTTTTAATTTTACTGTATGCAGATGACACTGACTTCTAAGTTCGGATGCCCCATATCAATTTTGGAACCCCTGATTTTGGAAATCATTCGGATCGGCAAGTTTTCTGGGCTCAGCCTCAACTGGCATAAGTCAGTTATTTTCCCTCTCACAGCTAGCACGACTGCCTGGACTTGCGAGTTAACGCTAGAGTGGTGCAGTGACGCAGTTAAATATCTTGGTGTTTATGTCCATATTGATACTGCTACAATGATTAGACTTAACTACGGTAGGGCGATAAGCTCCCTAGAATCCCAGATCGTGAAATGGCTACGACTTCCGCTGTCTATGGCTGGGAGAGTTGCTATAATTAAACTTGTGGTCCTGCCCAGATTTCTCTATCTTTTTAATAATATCCCCATCTCTCTTACGAAGATCTTTTTCTTCCAGCTGCGTACGTTGCTCCTACGCCTCGTGTGGGGAGATAGGACTCCTCGGGTCTGCTGGTAGACCCTGACTCTGCCGTATGAGAGGGGGGGTTTCGGGGTCTCAGATTTGTATTTGTATTACCTAATAGCACAATGCTGCTACGCACTTGTCTGGTTTCACCCAGACGCGCGCGTCCCGTATTTAAAACTGGAGGCGGAGCTGGTACTCCCACGCCAGCTTTCTACTATCCTACCTACGTGATTCCCTCGGGATCCGCAAGATATTCAAACTGCCTCTACCACATGTTGGGCGTGGGACAGACTGCATAGGGTGCTGGGGCTCGAGTTGTTGTACTCCCCAGAGTTGCCTCTGCCTAACCCTTCTCTGCTCCCAATAACCGGGGATACTTTGGTCCAACGCACACTGGAGAAATTCCACATTCGTACAATAGGAGACCTGTTCTCTGAGGGACATGCCTTATTGGTGTCGGAAGAGACCCGATTCAGTGAACTCTCCTTTATGGACACCTTTGTTATGAGGCGTTTATGCTCCATGCTTAGGGCCACTTTTCCTTCATTCCCTTCTGCCCCCGAGCCAACCTCACCACTGACGCTGCTGATACAGATCTCTACGGGCGCGCATTTGGTCTCGAAACTATACAAACAGTGTGGTGCGCTCCGGCCAGGGTCGGACGCAAAGGTGCGGGCGGCTTGGGAGTTGGACCTGGGTAAGCCCATCACCGACGACCAGTGGGAGCAGTGTTGTAGAGCCACCAAGGAGGTCTCATTGAACAGCAGACACAAAGTGCTCCATTTTAAGTTCCTTCGCAGAATGTACCACACTCCCGCGAGCTCCCATAGACTAGATCACACCAGGCCCCACCACTGTCAGAAATGCCTGTCTCCTTTTGCCCATTTTGCTCACCTTGCTTGGACATGTTCTCAGATACACCAGTACTGGTCCCTCGTCCACTCAACACTGGGAGACATGCTATCCATGCAGCTTTTACCCACCCCTGAGATTGCACTGTTGGGTCATATGACCAACTTCCCCCGGAAGGTCAGGAAGCTGGCGGCCCTGGGGTTACTGTTGGCAAATCGAGAGATCGCGTTGTTGTGGGGTAGCAGGAGAGTCCCAACTCTGCAGGCATAGCTCTGGAGCTTGGCTTTTTGCAATGTAAACTGTGAGGAGTTTTCCACTCTAACCCCAAGCTCATCAAGGCCAGTGGACACATTGGGCCCATACAGGGATTACATAGCCAGACGCAAATCGGCACAGGAGTCACAGGTGACAAGCGGTCCATGAGTGGGTCGGCTAGGTGTGCACTTTTAGATGCATATTGTGGGAAACGTCTGACTTTGCTTATTACCATTATTACTATACTGTTGTCTGGTTGATTTTGACTGCTGTGCCAGTTGTTGTCCCCTTTCATTATGAACCGCTATATTGCTTGGTTTTTTAAAATATATGTCTTCCATATATGACCATACTGCACCGCTCACTTCCACTGATGTATGTGAACATGCCAAGACTGGTTTACTATACATGAGACTTGTTACTATCAATGTTGTGGGAAGAACACAGAGAGTCCGCCTACCACCGTACAAGTCAGAGGCCTCCGAAGTCATCTGCGGCGTCCCTCAAGGATCCTCTCTGAGCCCCACCCTCTTCAACGTCTACATGAGCCCCCTCGCGGCCATCGCACGCCAACACAACCTCAGCATAATCTCCTACGCCGACGACACCCAGCTGATCCTCTCCCTGACCAACGACCCCGCCGCCGCCAGAGCCAACCTGCACGAAGGGATGAAAGAGGTAGCCGAGTGGATGACGACCAGTCGCCTGAAACTGAACTCGGACAAGACGGAGGTCCTCATCCTGGGCTCTTCACCCTCCGCCTGGGACGACTCCTGGTGGCCTCCCGCCCTGGGCACCGCACCCAAACCAACAGACCATGCACGCAACCTGGGCTTCATCCTGGACTCCTCCCTCTCCATGACCAGGCAAGTCAACAACGTCTCCTCGGCGTGCTTCAACATCCTACGCATGCTACGGAAGATCTTCTGGTGGATCCCCACCGAGACCAGGAAGACCGTCACCCAGGCCCTCGTCACTAGCCGACTGGACTACGGCAACGCCCTCTACGCCGGTACCACCGCCAAGCTCCAGAAGAGACTCCAGCGGATCCAGAACGCCTCTGCCAGACTCATCCTCGACATCCCACGAACCAGCCACATCTCCGGACATCTGAGAGACCTTCACTGGCTCCCCGTCAACAAAAGAATCACCTTCCCCCTCCTCACCCACGCACACAAAGCCCTACACGACCAAGGCCCGAGCTACCTCAACAGCCGAATCAACTTCTACGCTCCCAAACGCCACCTCCGATCAGCCAACCACGCCCTCGCCGCCGTCCCCCGCATCCGAAGAGCGACTACAGGAGGAAGGTCCTTCTCCTACCTGGCCGCCAAGACCTGGAACTCCCTCCCGACCGACCTGCGCCTGACCCAAGACCACCTCTCCTTCAGGAAGAAGCTGAAGACCTGGCTGTTCGAGCAGTAGCGGCACCCCCCGTCCCCCAGCACCTTGAGACCCTACGGGTATGTAGTGCGCTCTATAAATGTCATTGATTGATTGATTGATTGATTGTTGCATTCTGCAATGTACCACCTTTCCAACGCCTGTATGTCAAAACTGGAAAATAAAGTAATAAAAAAACACATGAGCAGCAGCTCACTGCATATTTTTTTTTTTTTGTCCTCATTTGCCTTCTCACCGCCCAGCACTCAACGATACCACCCTTGGGCTGTTAAACTCATATGTTGACTCTGCTATAGAGGAGGGGCATTTTGCCAGACTGATTAGAATCTGGACACCTCCTCCGGGCTTCGCCCCTTAAGTAGGTTCGACAAAGGGACCATTTCGAAGCCGTAACCACCCTTCCTCAGGTCTTCCCCTAACCAGGGAGGACTAAAAGCCAACCGAGAAAAGAGAGAGCTTAATGATAGGACTTATATCAAGAATTTACCACCATCCCCTTCACCCAAAACGTAACAAAAAGGGAGTCCAAAATCGATATCTTTTTTTACGCTGATCCAAAATATCTAACTTGGCAATGGCTCTCATAGATCTTATCCAGTCCAATTCTGATGGGGAGACCGCAGAAACCCAATGTTTACAAATCTCTCTCCGAGCCTGCAGTATAGCATAAAACAAAAGTTTAGCATTGTCCTCTGTGCCCTTACCTTGCAAATCCAGTCTCCCCAACATGACAAGTTCAGGGCTTACCTTGATCTGCAGACCAAGAGTTGTTGACAGACTTGTACTTACAGCCTCCCAGAATTCTTTTACCGCTGGGCAATACACGAACATGTGGAGATCATCCTCATTAGGACTCTTGCGTTTAGGGCACATCACCATACCATCGCGATTGAATTTTGAAAGTCTCCTAGGAGACCAATATGCCCTGTGAATCATAAACAGATGGTTCCTTCTTAAATTTGCAGGTTTAACTATTTTATATAGCATAGACATTGTTACTTGCCATTGGTCTACTGTAGCAATCTCGGGCAAGCACTCTCCCCACAAGGTCTCTGACAACGTAAATGGACCATCCTCCATCTCCAGTACTAGCCAATACCACAACGCAACTTCTTTTTTAAACTCCGTTTCTGACATCAGCTTCTCTTCAAAATCATTGTGGAGACCAATTAAATTTTCCTTTCCTGTTGCCCAGCTCTGTATCCGCAACTATTTAAAACTGGAGAATCTCCGACCCCATTCCTGTTCACAATATCCCCATGGAACCAGCTTGCCCTCCGGAAATAAATCTTTTCACCTCTGAGGCCCGTCCACTCTCAATGCTTTTGCCAGGTCATCCTTAGACAAGAGAGGGGACCCTGGTGTGTCCCAAATCGGGGCCATAAAGCTGTAATAAGGAATTTTTAATACCCTCCTGATTTTTAACCAGACCTCCACTAGGTCTCTTAAAACTCTTAATCTAATCTTCTTGAAGTATTTTGGATCAGCAAATGTATACATAAAGCCATGCTCATTAAAATTCGCCATTCTAAGCAGCGCAGCCAACAATTTCCCAATAACTGAACTCCCTGGAGTACCCAACAGCATTCGACAGTTTTTCAACAAATAAGCCCATGAATAGATCTGAAAGTCCGGAGCCGCTAGCCCTCCGTTCAGAAGTTTCCTCCTGATCTTCTTCCACGAAAGACGGAACCCTCTTGAAGCCAATATAAACTAGCCAATCTCGCTCTGAAGTCTTGCAAACCAGTCTTTCTCAAATATTAACGGCAGTGAATCAAACAAAAAAGTTATCTTTGGTAAAATCATCATCTTCACCAGATTCACACGCCCGAACAGCGTTAACGGCAGATGTACCCAACCTCGCAGAGCAGCAGTAATCTCCTTCCTCACTCTAAGAAAGTTGACTTTGGTAAGCTCCCGTATGTCTTGTGTTATCCTCACCCCTACATATCGCATCTCCAATTTACAGGCTATACCCTCAGGATTTAGGTTCCAAGACATAACCTCTGTCTTATCCTCATTTATAAGATATCCTGATACGGCCCCAAACTCCTTCTTTAATTCAACTAAGCAGCCCATTGACTGCTGTAGCTTGGGGGTTAAAATAATTATATCATCGGCGTATAGCCCGATCTTCCTAGACCAACCCTCAAATTCAAACAGGGCAATCCTCTCTGCTGCTCTAATAATACAGTCTTAGGGCTAATTGTGAAGATCAAATAAAAGGGGGGAGAGCGGACTCCCTTGTCTGGTGCCTCTCATAATTGGCACTGGCTGGTTTAATATCCCATTAACTAACACCAGGGACGTAGGAGAGTGGTATAGTAATGCAAGAGCGGTACTAAAGTTTGAACCCAGCATAATGTGCTTTATCAAGGCCTGTAGATACACCCAGTTCACCCGATCAAACGCTTTGGCGGCATCCAATGCGATGACCGCCAAGGGAAGATCGTGAGCAGAAGCCACATCTATGCTTCCAATAAGGGAGAAAGTTAGTTCCTTCAAATATCTGCCCTTAATAAAACCTTTTTGATCTTCATGAACTAACTGGGAGATAACTTTGCTCAACCTATCTGCCATGATCTTTGCAAAAAGCTTATAGTCACAGTTCAGTAGTGAAATAGGCCTATATGAATCCATATACTTTGGCAACTTTTTGTTTAATTTTCGTAGTACGTTCCACGAGCACCAGTTACATTAAACGATTAAAGTTTCATATGTTTGTAGACATGTGGAAAGTAATCAGCTTTTCAGGACATTACTTTAATGCCTTTACAGCCTTTGATACAGCTGCCGATTATCTTCCTGTGTCTACAAAAAAATATGATTGTATAATGTAACTGGTGCCTGTGGAAAGCGCTGCTGATCATCCTTTTTATACAAGCAGAATTAGTCAGTGACAGCAGATCCTGTGCCCTGCTCATGCGATGAACTCGCAACAATATATTCACTAGAAATACAATTTCTAGTGCGTGTATTGTTGCCAGGTGATCGCATGAACGTGGCACAGGCTCTGCTGTCACTGCTGTTTGTGCGATCAGGCTGGCCAGTAATCATACCATCCCTTTGCCTGTGTGATTTGAAATGCTGAATCTACTGCTACCTGCTCGCGGCCGCTTTAACTTGCAGCGTAAGGCACGAGCGCTTGTTTGTGGCAGGCACGAACTAGTAAGCAGCCGCGGCCCGTGGAGGAAGTTCCGTGGGGCAGAAAGGTGGGGCGCGGGAGGGGCAGGGTGGGGGGTGGTAAACACCAGAATATAGATAATTGCAGGTAAGTAAACATATAAATAAATAAAATGAATTTCGTAGCGCGCCCTGCATTGCATATTGCGATGCAGGGCAAGCAACAAAACTAGTTTTTTTAATTAAATTGTTTACTTACCTGCAATCATCCATATTCCAGTGTTTACCACCCCCCACCCTGCCCCTCCCCCGCCCGCCTGTCTGTCCCACGGAACTCCCTCCACGGGCCGCGGCTGCTAGTAAGTGATTTGCCCAGAATCACAGGAGATGGACAGACGCCGAGACTCCAACCTGGTTTGCCAGCTCCAGAGTTGGCAGGTCAAGCCCTTACGCCACAATTACACCACAAAGAGAAGGAGGGAACAAAACCCCTTTACTCAGTACCTTCCCCGACTCGGGCCTTTCACACCGACAACTCACCTGCAGCAGATCACAGGGCGGACTTACTTCGCACGGCAGTTCGGGGGGAAAGTAAATCGACTGTCTGAGTCTGGCATCCAGGGCTTATGTGGTCACCCCGCCATTACCAGTGACATTAGAAAACCTTCATTCAGTAAGCGTGGTCAGCTGGGGGAGGTTGCAGGACGGGACGATATTGGACGGATATGGGACGGAGCCTACGCATTCCTCTCCTGGTTACACAATAAATGCCCCTCCTCCATACACACACATCATGGCACAGCCTCCTGTAAGGTTGTGAAATACCTTCCTGTCCTGAACACCCCCCTCTCGTGCTTGCACCACCTAGCTTGGCTGCACCCCTCGGACTGCTGCAGTACAGACTCTTCCTTCTTCCCTCCACCCCTGGAGCTATTCTCCTGCCAGGCTCTGTTCTTCCCCCTCCCCCTGCAGATTCAGTCTCTCCCAGCTCCTGTGGGGGGTATACTTTTTTGCCCCCCCACCCCTAGGACAAGCCAGACTCTGGCTCTCGTTCCCTCCAGATCCGCGCAGCCTCGTCCCACGGACCTGAAACCCCTTCTTTCTCTTCTAACCCAATATTCCTCTTGTAAAGCGCTGCAGCACCTTCGGGTAATGTCAGCACTATAGAATAATGCATAGATAAATAAATAAAAAAAGATATCCCTGCAGATGCTCGCCTATTCTGGCAGCCATGAGGGTAGGAAGTGTGGGGGTTCATTCCACCCCCACCAGATTGTGAATAGGGGCGGCACGGGGGACAAGTGTCGGGGACGCGGGGAGAAGACACACCTCCTGTGCACTTCCACTGTATACAGGGCCCCTGGAGCGCTATAGCGCTACCTGTGACGGCTCTGACTTCGATGTCCTAACCTGCCCTCAGCCAGGGTCGGGGTTAGAATGCAGCTATTCACTGGTGCCCAAGGACTGAGCCCCCCCCCCCCCCCCGAAAGAGGCAAGTGCTGGGGGCCATAGAAGGAGCTGCCAACAGAGCCCTGGATAAGGTGTGTACTGAGCCTTCGGGCTGCTGCACTCAGGCCTTTCAATCACTTTATTCCAGCACGAGACCCCACCATGTACACTTTTTTGGGAAACAAGTGCGTTCAAGCCAGACAAGTGAACCTGAAAGTGTTCCTGACCAACAGTTTAATAGTTAATAATACCTCTGATGTGGGGGCTTCCTGCTGTGGGGTTGACGGGGACGGACTGGCCTGCAGGGCAATCTGGCGGTGCCAGAAGGGCCAGGCCCACAGGTCAGTGTTCGGCTGGTTTGTGGCTGTATGTGGTGTCTCGTGGTCTGATGGTTGCTTTTACTGTTGCTTTCCCTGATATCACCACATTGGCCTTCGGGCCCAGGGGACCCATTCCCTGAGCTCAGAACATATGTAACAAGCATTGGCTTAGTCAATAGGTCTTGCCTTTGGCTAAACACTTATAAGCTCCCAAAGGTGAGACCTATTGGCTATACCAATGCTTGTTACATATGTTCTGAGCTCAGGGAATGGGTCCCCTGGGCCCGAAGGCCAATCCTATGCTGTGCACGGCAAAATGCTGTGCGCAGTTTGGGGTTGGCAGCCTGCTGGGGGTTTAGCCACAGGGCCTGTCCAAGCCATGGCCACTCCCCTGCTGCGCATGTCCATAGTCTGTAAGCAGTTTAGGGTTGGCAGCCTGCAGGGAGTTGGACGTAGAGCCTGGCTGAATGACAACCCCTGTGGCTAACTCCATACCATGCACAACAAAAACTGTGCATGGCGTGAGGTCAGCTGCCTCTGGGTGGCTGCCTGTGGGAAGTTAAATGCAGGCCCTGGCTGTAAGCGCATGGCAAAAGGCCATATACAGCTTGATGTTGACTGCCTGTGGATGGGTCAACAGCCTCTGGTTGCACTGGCCAGGTCCTATAGCCAACCTCCTGCTATGCATGTCCAAAGGCTGTGCACAGCAAGGGGTTAGCTACCTGTGTGGGATTTACTGTGTGAAAAACCCCGACACACAACCCCTAGCCTTGCACTGAGGGTTGGCTTTATGTATGGTGATAATATATTACTTTACATTGAAAAAACAAGCAGTTCACTGAAAAAACAAAGATTAAAGTAACATTATAGTTAGGTGTGAAGAAAATGTGTTTTAGTTAAAAAAACTAGAACTTCACTGTTAAAAATGAAAAGTAAAAGTAACGTTATAGTCAGGTGAATATGCCAGTAACAACATTAACGCTTTGAATTGAAAAATAGAGCAGTTATAGTTAGCAGAGCTAATTATAATTTTTACCCCCAACAAGATGCCCTGAGTGTGCACTGGTTCACCTGACTTAAAAAGAAGCAGGGAGCCAGTGGGTCCACGGTGGTTCTGGGGTCGCACCATAGCCTCAAAGAATTATAATGATGTGGGTGCCTCAGGAGGGTACTGGGGCACCCCATAAATAATAAAACATGACCCCTCTGAAATGGGTCCACTTGCCGCAAGCTGGTGGGCCTAGGGGGTCCTTGGGGCTCCCCTGCAGCCCTCTATTAAAAATAAACACAGTGGGTGTCCTGGGTAGGACCAGGACACTTAGAAACAAAAGTGAATATTAAGTAAGCAGCCAGAGCTGTTCATTTATTATCCACTGCTCCTACAAGGAGTGCCCCATAATGGATTGGGAGGTATACTTACATATATTTTGTTTTTGGTGATGTCCCAAAAGGGGCAAGGACATCAGCAATTTGTTTTTAATGTTGTGGGGGGCAAAGGAGTTATGCAGCCTGCTAGCAACATTAGAAAGAAAACCTTAAGTATTCTGGGTCAGGACCGCCAGAACCCCAGTCGGCCAGCCATCAAGCAGGACCTGCTAAACGATCGATCTCTTGAAAACCCGGCAGCACCACGTTGGAAAACGAGCCACGCAAGTTACCAATTGCAGTTAACTCCTTGTGCTGACCGACCCTAGATGCCATGTAAAATTCCCGAGCCCATTCACGCTCACTTGTAATCAACCCAGTGCAGCCCAACCAGGGCTGCCTTAGCCGACCAAGAGGTTATGTACTATGTGTAAATTAACTCTAAGACAAACATGACTTAAATAGTTTTGTCCTGAAGATGATGCATGTATCTTTGAATTGCATCGAAACGTCGTCGACTTTAAAGCACCATGGGCCCGATGTAGGTAAACGGGATTTTCCGATTTCAAAATACCGAGGCGGGCCGAATCGGTATTCTGAAATCGGAAAACGAGATGTAGGAAAAAAATACCGAATGAAAACCGATTCGGTCGGCATCGGTAATGAGATTCGGTACGTTCCGATTCAGCTCGGTCCGAATCGGAAATTACCGAATCGGCCAACAACGAATCGGAAAACACCGAATCGGCTAACACCGAATCGGATATTTCCGATTCGGCGAATACCGATTCGGTAAAAGCCGATTCGGTAAAAACCGAATCGGCAATCATAGACCCATGGCGAAAAAGCCCATAGGAATGCATTGCATGAACCGATTCGGCTATTACCGAATCGGATAATACCGAATCGGATTTTACCGATTCGGATTTTACCGAATCGGTAAAAGCCGACTCGGCAATAGGCGATTCAGCCAATGAGGTGGCTCCCCCTCCCCCACCCAAACAGGGAGTGGCAACCCTGGCAGGTGCAGCCAATTAAGAAGTTTCTAGAAGTTTCTGGAAAGCCTGCCTGAGCCCAACACACAGTTAGCAGCAGTGGGAGAAGGAGGTTGCAGACTGAGCAGGAGCAGGAGAATATGGCAGATCAGGCAGGAAGCCAGAAGTCCTCCCAAAAGAGGAAGCCCAAATTCACCACCACAGAACTACAGGTGCTGGTTGAGGAGGTGGTGAGGGTGCACCGCCAGCTCTTTGGCAAGCTGTCCCTCAACGTGCCAGACAGCACCAAGAGGAGATTGTGGGCCGACATCGCCCAGAAGGTCAATGCTGCTGGAGTCACCCCCAGGTCCATTGAGGAACTTAAGAAAAGGTTTTACGACCTCCGCAGCCTCACGAAGAGGAAGCTGGCCGACCTCCAAAGGCAGGCTGGACACACCGGAGGAGGCAAGAACCCGGCGCCACCCCTCACCGAGCTGGAGGAAATTGTCTCCAGCACCATCGAGAGGGAGAGCATCGTAGGGATCGGGACCCTGGACAGCACTGCGATGGCCACAGCTACAGGTAAGAAGCATGCACATCATGACACACCCTACCAGACACCTCCCATTAGACACAATGCATAGGCAAACACCAGCACTGTACTGTCACCAACATACAAGAGACAAGCATCATGGTACATGTAGTCAGCAGAAGTTAGCCAAATATGTCAGTGCAGAATCACAAGACAGGAAACAGTGTGACACGGTGTAAGGAGATGCAAGGACATGTGGAATGCCATAATTGTACTGACTGTAATACATCGGCACTCAGTTTACAAATGCTTCTTTGTACCTAGGGGCACCATCAGGCGGCACCACTGTGGCAGCAGAGGGAGCTTCGACATCACATACTGCAGTGGCAGGGCCGAGCACCAGCCAGCCTGGCCAGGAGGAGGAGGATGAGGATGAGGAAGGAGACACCCCAGGGCTTGGAATGGAGGGAGTCCTGGTGATTGATTTCCAGGCAGTGCACTCCCCAGTACTGCCCAGCTCACCCCCCTTGCAATTTTCACCATACAACTCCCCTACAAGGCAGACCATTCCGCCGCCAACAGCTCCTGCCACAACCGTGGCCTTGCCACCCGTCCTACCTGTCCTGGGAGCAGGGGCTCCGGGACCGGCCAGCACCACACCACCACCAGTGGCACCCCAGCCCACTCAGCAGGCCGGAGGCAGCAGTGCCAGACGCCGTGCCACCACCACCACCACCACCACTGCTGCACCAGCACGGGAGGGCAGTGTGTTCCTGGGCCTGGAGGGCCAGATGGTCAAAATCCAGCGCCAACAGGCCAGATCCACCATGGCCTGCCAACGCCAGCTCCTGCAGCACAACCTGCAGATGGGGGAGTTGGTGAAGGGGTTCCAGGCTGTTGTGGACAGCAACAAGGAGGTGGCAGCAGGGTTGGGCAGGCTGACCACTGCCATCACCCACTCCTCTGCCAGGCAGGAGGAGCATGAGGTTGCGCGCAGGAGGGATGCCCGGGTGCTCAACCGGGCCATGGCCCGCCTTGCAGCGGCGACCGCACAGCTGTGCCATCGAAGCTCAAATCAGGAGTCGGTGCTCAGTCAGCATACGGCTGAGCTGACCAGGGGGATGGCCAGGATCACCACGGCCATGGAGGCCATGTTAATATCAAACGCCGCCTCCAATCCTGCCCTGGACCTGGGTGATGCTGGAGACAGCAGCAGCCGCAGCAGCCCGGCCAGCGCTGCATCAGAGCCAAGGAGGAGCACCAGGCGATCCGCTGATGCTGCAGGCCATTCGGAGGGGGCCGAGGGACACCCCAGTGGGTCTGGAAAGCGGGCCAAAAAATAGGCTGGCAAGGGGGGATGTGCAAACCAGGACCCTGGAGTTTATTTGTTTTCACAGACTCCATTTTTTGATGCACTTCAGTGATGTAACTGTGGTGCATCACTATTAAAATTTTTATTTTCCAAGCAACATTTAGCTGTCTTTGCATCTGTACTCAGTCAGAAATAGTTCTCAGTGATCTCCTCACGTCTGTATCTGCCATCACATGGCGTACACACCCCAGCTGGCTGTGTCAGTGGCACAGCTTCGTCGTCGTCATAGTCCTCGTAGTCAGACAACTCCACCTCAGTGCCCTTCTTGACCGCAAGGTTGTGTAACATTGCACATACAGCTATGATCTTGCAGCAGGTGATGGGGGTATACTGCCTTGCACCTCCACTCTTGTGCAGGCATCTGAATCTACTTTTCCAGATGCCAAAGGTCCGTTCAACAACATTCCTGGTGCGTATGTGGGCCCGGTTATACCTCCTTTGGCTGGGTGTGGAGGGGTTGAGGTAGGGGGTGAGTATGAATGAGCGGAGGGCATATGCACTGTCGCCTGGAAGAGAAAGGGGTCACATTAGACACATGCATACATGTATTACACCTACCTACTATGTGTTATGGGGGTCTGATGATGTGGCTCACCTAGGAGGTATCCTTCTCCAAAATCGCCAGCCATCAGCCGTGCATATATGCCGCTCTGTTGGAATATATAGGAGTCATGGGTACTCCCTGGAAATTTTGCTACCAGGTCTGTGATGGTGCACTTGGCATTGCAGATCACCTGCACGTTGATGGTGTGTGTCGATTTCCGATTGCGGTATATGTATTCGGTGTCCGCTGGTGGGCAAATCGGAATATGCGTGCCATCTATGCAACCGATGACTTGGGGAAAGTGTGCCATCTGGTAGAAGTCCGCTTTGGTTTGTAGCAGTTCTGCGTGGGTTGCAGGGAATGAGATGTATTGGTCCATCCTGTCTATCATGGCGTCAAGGAATATGTGGAAGAACCTTGACAGGCTGCTCTGGCTCACCCCTCCTGCTGCTGCTACTCCACTTTGATAGCTGCCAGACGCTACCAGGTGTAGGCTGCATAGCACCTGGACGTGCGCAGGGATGGCGTGTGCCCTTGGGGTGTGGTGGTCCAAGTATGGCTTAAGGTCCCTGATGAGCTCAAGTATGGTGTCAGAGTCCAGCCTGTATCTCTGTAGGATCTCAGCCTCAGTGAGCATGAACAGGGTTATCCTCTGTCTGTAGACCTGTTCATTTCTTAGCCATTCCCTCTGTCCTTCCTGCTGTAGCCGTAGCCGCCTCGCAATGACATAGAAAGCTGCCATCCTGCAAGTTGCAATGCATTTTGGGACTGTTTATATGGGTTGGAGTTGGTTACCACCTGATTGCAATCCATGGTAAATACCGAGTGAATTCTACCGATTTTGAGCCGATTTCGGTGTTTCTGTGCCTCCCTACATCTCCCCAACTGTCGGAATCGGGGAATTTCCCGATCGGAGATTCATACGAATCGGCATGTTTTCCGATTCGGATCATGTCCGAATCGGTATTTTTTCCGATTCGGTACATGGACCGAATCGGTGATTTTCCGAATCGGTGTCACTAACGAATCGGTAGTAGGACCGAATCGGTGATTTTCCGATTCGGTGTCAGTAACGAATCGGTAGTGGGACCGAATCGGTGATTTTCCGATTCGGTGTCAGTAACGAATCGGTAGTGGGACCGAATCGGTGATTTTCCGATTCGGTGTCACTAACGATTCGGTACATGGACCGATTCGGTCTTTGTAACCGAATCGGTGTTTTTCCGATTCGTTACATATCCGATTTTCGGTATGTACGTATCGGATTCTTTCACATTCGGTACACATTCCGAATCGGTTTTCTATCCGATTCGTTCTGTTTTTGGTTCCCTACATCTCGATGGCTGTTTACCGATCGGTAAGGGCCAAAAATCGGTATTTTCGGCCGATACCGATCGGTAAAGCCCTACCTACATCGGGCCCCATATGTTGCCATGAATTCACAATAATGTTGCCAACAATGGGTTGCTAGAAATGAATCTAGTCTGTATTAATGAATAATAGTGCAGACCACCTGATGCGTTTTCTACATGAATTCTTGTCACTTGTTTTGTCTTGTTTTCTGTGGGTCACAGGTCGTGCCCACTTTTTGTATTAATGTGAAATAATGAACTATTATAAGAATCCGAATTAATAAATTCCTGTCCGGCTGGACAGAGGCTATATACTATTTAGTATATCTCAATTCATCCACTGCATTCCACCATCACGTGGATTTTCGGAGAGGCAACCCGACATTACTGACCCCAACAGGCACCAACAAGATGACGCCCACCCGCAATGAGCCCATACCTGCAGGCTGGCCCCGACGGCGTGCTCCGTAGGGCGTGCTGGCAAGTCCTGTGGAGTGGGCAGATGACCGCCCAGCACTGAATGTGGCTGACCGTTGGTGTGCGGCTGGGGGGGGACGCTGGGGACCGCGTCGGCGATCAGGGGGCTCCCTGCACTGCTTTCTGGTCTCACTGCGGAGCATCTGCGGACAGCGTTACGGGGCGGCGATCTGGTACCTGTGGCTAGGCGGAGGTGAGGCCGTCCATCTCTAGCCCCCCCCCCCCCCCCCCACTGCCTTCGACTATGGGGCTGCCTGTCTGGTTCCAAAATGGCACCCTTGGAAGGACGAGGCCGATATTAATGGCACAAAAAAGCAGAACCCGACAACGAAACACAGTGGCGGATGGTAGGAGGTAGGCAACTGACCCCTTTGAACTGCCTGGTGTGTCTCAAATGCCCCCGCACTGCTACTAGGGCTGGCCGGGCATAACGTAGACAGTCACTGACTGACCCTAACATGGCAGACTGAACATGTGTACTACATTCACCACCGATGGCGCGCACCTGAAATTCCCCGACACCTATCCTAAGGGCTAAACCTGTCACCAACAACCAGACCAACTGCCTCACAAACTAGGGATTCCTCCTAACAAAGCTTGCTGCCACCTGTGCCCCCCCTGACAACAGCGGCACGGATAGCCCCACATAGGAACTAGAAGACCAGGACATTTCTAGGGCGGGGGCTTCACGGCAAGTACCCTAGCGGCTAACAACACCCGTCACGCAAGGAGGCCCACCCCAGTCAACACAGTTGGAAAACCCCGTTCCACATAGAATGTGACTGTCCCTGAGACAGCACTGGAGAATCAGCCAAACTCCTGTATAGTGACCAAGCCAACCACAACACAATCAGGTCAATCCATATCAGATAAACTTGACCCGGTGCTTGCCGCTATTGAACTCTCTAGGACATCCATGGAAAAACATCTTGCCACTCTAACAACGGACATAAGTCTCCTCCGAGATGACCATTGCAAACTGGCCGACAGAGTAAAAGATTGGGAGAAGGCCATGGCAGATGTGCAACCGGCTGTGAATGCCCATCAAAAAGCCTTCTAGACCATTCCGGGCGGTCTTACCACTATGGAGGAGGATGTGAACGATCTCGAAGGGCCCTCGAAGAGCTGCAACATTCGGGTGCTGGGACTTCACGAGGGAATTGAAGATGCAGATCTAGTAGAGCACATAGAAACATGGGTGAAATCCTTCACTCCAGCGACAGACCGCTCGGCCTACTTCTCTATTGAACGCGCCCAGCGAGTCTCAACCCGTAAACCTCAGGGCAGAGCACCACCCTGACCATTGCAGGCGAAATTTCTGCACTTCCGGGATCGCGACGCTGTGCTGAGGGCCACCAGACAATCAGGCCCAAAACAGGTTGAAAACAAACAGATCATGATTTTCCCCAACTACGCACGAGCAGTGCAGAAGCAAAAATCATAATTTCTAACAGTGAAAAGATGGCTACGGCCTAATAATGTACAATACTCCTGTTCCCAGCTTGACTCAAAATTATACATAACGGCTCCACCATCTTCTTCGAAGACCCTGAAGAGGCACACGATTGGGCTGATCTGCACTGCACACAACTCTCCAGAGCTGAGAACACACAAGATCTCAGATCGGGACTGCCACAGCCCAGGAGGAGGCATGGATCATATCAGTCATGCAGCAGGGGGAACACGACAGCAGCGATTCACACCATGGACTCCCCTGACCTGGAACTAATAATGCAGGAGCAACGCTAGGTCTTGCAGGCAGTGTCGAACCTGCAGACCTCCCCATCCACCAAAGACATAGACCAAGTCCCGCACCTCTTCTCTTCGGATGGGTGAGGAAAATTAAATTTTGGCCATGTTGTGTTCCCTAGCGCGTACCCCACCGACTCCATGTACCAGCTTAAAGTGCATGTAACTTCCCTCCTGTGCCAGTTATGAAGACGCAAATACATTTGCGTCCACCGTCAACTTGTCCTCTTTCAGATGCACCATGAATGGATTATATAGTCCGTTCCTAAGTATGCTATGCCAACGTCTTTTTGTAGTACACTTTTTACTTTTTCCTGCTCTAGCCAGAGTAGGCCCTGAATTCCTGCCATCTGAACCTCTTTTGTGGCTCCTGGCTCTGCCCAGGCTACCTCTGTACTCATGAACTATGCCCTATATTCAGCGCGGCCTCTCGCGCTCAGCTCAAGCCTGCTTTCTGCCAAGACTGACTATAACCTTCGAGTTATCTGTTCCGCTCCCCGAGAATACATTCCTGCCTACTAGATCCTGTAAACATCCTCTCCAGCTGCAGAGCCAAAAGGCCGATCTGTCTTAATGCAAGTAATTCATAGCCTCCGTTGCCATGCTTCCATGGAAGGCCCCGTGCCCCCACGCTTCACATGTAGACACTCAGGCGCTTATACACGCATCCACAGTTAGCATAGAATAGCCTCTACCCTAGAGACCTTTCCGCCCAGATAGTATAATTCCTAAACATCAGATACCAGATATGATAGAAGTACAAGTTGATCTGACATGCCAGACTTCTGTCTCTTTCCGTCAGTGTAAATGTCAAGACCCCTGCACCCCGTCAGTCACACGTCATGCAGCTGCGCGCGCATCCAAGCTTCCGATTTCTGCTGACATTGCAACATTCTGTTAGCGCCACCCCTTGGTGCCACCCACTTGCGTCACCTATCAGTGACGTTTCTAGCACACACCTCTAGTTCACGCCTAGTTTACGCCTCTTGATGATGTATTGGTACCACGTGTATACTGTTATCTTGTCTTCTCTCAGCTGTTACGCCTCTCACATTGAAACTTATGATGTAAATCAAGTATATAAGCTATGTAATGTCAATAAACGAGAGCGCGCTCATCTATCCCTTCTGACACCCCTGTGGTGGTCAGAACATGATATCCTGATTCCTTTATGAGGAATAAAACCCTTAGAAACTCTAACACCACGGACTCTGTTTTTTTTCATTCTGATTGAGTTATTATTGATTAAGTACTTACCTGCATAGAAATTAAGAGAGTAAATTAATTATTTACGTCATTTTGGCGCCCGAATAGGGACCCCTCCCCCACCTCACGCGCCGGAAGGTGCGTTGCAATCCGTGTCCCCTGCCATCAGTTAGACGGACAACACGTGTACTGGCAGGATTTCCTGCATCCCCCTCTGACGCACGGAGGTGACGAAGACTGCGATCAGTGCCCAGACGAGGCGGTGAGGAGTGCGGAGGATCCCGACCAGAGCCCAGCCGAAAGAAGCAAGGTCCGAGGTGTGAAGAGGCCCACCAGTTTTCCGAAGTTTTCCGAAGTTTTCCGAAGTTTTCCGAAGTTTTCCGAAGTTTTCCGAAGTTTTCCGAAGTCCCGAGTCGAGTCCAGTCGAGTTTTCCGAGGCCTTCTGTTTCCGTGCTTCCCGGTGAGTACCATTGCTGGGTCGTATCTAGACGGGTTTGGGTACGCAAGTCCGGTCTGCGCTGTTTTTAGGCAGTGTATCTGTACTGTTTAGCAGTATATCTAGGATTCCGAATTTCTGCACTGTTACAGCAGTGTATCCGTACCGTTGAGCGGTACATTCAGTGTAGGGGGTAGTTAGCTATGTTTTCAATGTTTTCATGTAATTAATGTCGTGGTATGAATGTGACTGTTTAAACGTGTATTATTGTGTTTTTTCCCATATAATATAGCTGTCAACAAGTATTAAGGAATAAAGATCTAGCGTTCAGTAAAATAAGTAAGCAGGATGCCGTTTCTTAGTAAGTTAAAACAGATCGGAACTAGGAAAGGGTTACTAGAGGAAGAAATTCCTATCCCCCCTAGGGACACTCCAGGTAATTTTATGTACCAAAAGCACGGCATAGATGCCATATTATATCTAGATTTATGGGCCGATTACACCAAACACCTAGACGAGAGACACAGATGGCCTGTTACCGGAACGTGGGATGCCGAGTGCATCATGAGGGTAGAAGAAGCATTACGGAAAAAGAAAGCTAGGCAATCTCAGAAAGACGCCATAGAATTCTGGCGTAAGGAATCACGTAAGCGTGCGGACAAAGCACTCCGTAGAGAAGACAGACTTAAAGAATCAGATAAAGAGCGAGAAAACGAATTAGTTACTGAAGGGATCCGAGTAAAAACAGAACAAATAGACCGTGCCCGAAATAATCTTGTAAACGGTATGTACCTCGCAGCAGATGGCCCATCCGAAACTGAATCAGAGATACCGAAAAACTTACCGACACCATTAGTTCCAACTAAAGTAATGCATAAAACTACTAAAGACATATTCCTGAATTCATATCTAGAGGATGTAGCACCAGCTTACACCAATCTGCCTGTTCGTGCCCTGCCTACTGACAGGGATGGAGGTGGCACTACGCCCCCAGATCCAGCCCCGCCGGTACCGCAACCGACCTCTCCCGTTCCGCCAGCTCCGCCACCCCTCGTACTTAAGACAGACCTACCGAAACCAGTACTACCTGATCTTACTAAAAGACAAATTCAAGTCCAGATACAGACTCCACGGAGAGATAATGCCCAAACATCCGCATCAGGAGGTGCGACAGCGGGTCTACAGACCCCGCCACCGACACACAGATTGCATTTAAAGGACACTCAGAATCCTTTCCAGTCTCCTTATTCAGCCCGGCTTGACGCATTGAAAGATAGGATGTCATTCTGCAGATATGATCCAGTACCCGGAACAGACGATCTAATGGTATTAGCATCACTACGCTTAAGATCTGCTACCGATAGCTTGCTATGCTGTGTAGGAATGCAGGAAGCTCTTGACAGAATATACAAATTCATACAGACAGGGAAAGACCCCGACAGTGTTAAAGCTGCCATGTATAAACAGAAAGTTGACGTTCAGAAACAGATATTACGATTCTTCATTAATTGTGTGATAAGAGAACGAGACAGGCCCGGGACAGATCAGAGTGAATTAGACGCATTGAACAAGTGGGGCCAAAATATAGCAGAAGCAAAACATGACAAGGCGACCAGCATAGCCACTATGTCCCAGAAAATTAGAAAGGCAGTATTAGCTGCACATCAGGAAGAAACAGATAAAACTTCCTCCGGGGAGGAAGATGAAGATGAAACATCAGAAAAGTCTACAGATATCATAGCGTATGTAGGTAGGGGAAACTACCTTAGGAAAGGTGTCCGTCCGGAGAGCAAGAGAGTTCTTTTCTCCGCTTTAACAAATCCGAATTCTACAGAACATCAGTTCCAAGAAACTGATAAAAGGCTTCGAGATCGAGTAGGGTATCATATACTCAATTCTATGGATGAACAGGAACTAGCCCGGTCCGCCGTGTTGTGGGCCGAAAACCCAGATATATATAATGATGACACGTTAGTGCAGACATTCTTGAACCTTTCCCCGGAAGAGCAGAAAATAGCAGGTGTATACATGATTCAGCACCTCCTTATCAAGTTCAGAAACCATCATTCTGATCCAGGCCCCTTACACGAAACATTAGAAGCACTAATCATGGATAGATGGAGAGGCTTTAGTACCAAATTAATACAAATAATTCTAGAACAACGACGTAAGTATAACACCTTCCTGAGCTCTGAATATGTTCCCGCCCCGCCTCCAGAAAGAAAAACGTACCACATGCAATGCGGTGGTGGCATTGAAAGTCAGAATCCCTTACGAGAAGTACATCCAGTTATGGGTGAGGATCATATCCTGAAACGTGTGTATGTTCACACACCACTGACTAAGTTAGAACTATTAGAAATGAAGAAATTAGTTCCGTGCCATGATAAAGACCCTGCAGGTTTTCACAGAGAGCTTAAAGACATGTTATTGATGGGAGATTACACGTATGATGATATTATGAAAATGTTAAAAGTACTGTTGCCCACGGGCATTTACGAGAAATTAAAGGAGAAGGATTGGGAAGTGGGAGAGTCAAAGATAGCATGGGCGGAGATAGAAGACGAAGAAAAGAAACGAGTCCCAGGGTTAGGCCCTGGGGATCTGACTAAAGCATTACCAGGTTTAATAGTACAGGTTCTGCCAAGATTATTGACAACTAGAAAGGAAGATTGGGACGCAATCTCGTCCTGTAAACAGAAACAAGATGAAGATACTAGTGACTTTTATTCAAGATTTGAGAAATGTTTCATTATCAATAGTGGCCTAAAAACTAGTAGCGAGTCATATCCACACCTTTTTGTGACAAAATTAGTAGAGAACGCCCTACCCCTAGTTAAAAATAGAGTGTACAAGGTTGAAAGTACTTGGCAGGCAAATACGCCATCACAGATGTTACAAATGTTACAATATCACCAGAATAGAATTAGGGAAGAACAAGAGCAGGAACAGAAACGTATGAAAGACACGAAAATGAAAATGTTAGTAGCTCAGACAATTCCAGCCGAGGGTCATAGAAAAGGTGGGGCACAGACAAATCATTCTGCCGCTCCCGTTAAAGGGACATGTAATTATTGCAAGCAGCCAGGTCACTACGTCCATGAATGTCCAGTCCTGAAACATAACATCGAGACAGGTAAAACTAAAGAAAGACCGCGTCCGCCTAGACATGAACAGGGTCATCAACAGACCTCACAGAACGAACAACCAATGCAGAATACACAGCCTATGCATGATCAGTCCCATACAGTACAGACAGTAGCAGTACCGCAGCCACAGCATGCTCAGACACAGCCCACTGCTGCAACTAGAGAAGTATCACAACAAATGTACCAGTATGCCCAGTCGGCATATCCAGATTATCAGCGTTATACATGAAACAGCCTAGGGAGGGAAAGTGATTTGCCTCTTATTGAAATTCCTGTAGATCAAGAAGGTCCATATGTACATAGTCACGTATTAGGAAAAGACAGAAAGTTTTTAATTGACACAGGGGCAAGTCGCACTACTATAAGTCATAATGAAGTTCCAGGGGCACCCCTCTCAGGCTCACAGAATGTTTCCCTTGGTTTTTCAGGACAGCCTATTGTAAATGAGGTATCAGAACCAGTACCACTAGCTGTGGGTCCATTATCTCGAGTTACAGATTTGTTACTTACGAAATCATGTCCCGAAAATCTGTTAGGAATTAAAACACTAAAGGCTTTAGGAGCTATAATTTGTTGTTCCCCGGAGGGAGTCAGACTCTTTCTACGAGATTTCAAGGGTCATTATGTTCTACGTGACTTTGATGTCAGATTGAAAAATGTACCAGATCACTTATGGGCAAAAGGCCCAGCTGATGTAGGTTGTATGCATATCACACCATACCGTGTTACACTCAAGACAGGAGTTGTTCTACCCAGAATCAGACAATACAAGTTACCACCCGATGCTGTAGTGGCTTTACTGAAAATAATTGAAGAGCTTATCGCCCAAGGAGTGGTCGTAGAGACCGACTCCAATATCTGTAATTCGCCTATCATTCCAATTCTTAAACGTACAGACCGCAATGCACCGCCAGTATACCGGCTGGTGATTGATCTTCGAGAACTGAACAAATGCATTGTACCACAGTATCCTGTGGTCCCCGATATCTCCACCCTGTTAACTGCTATTGATTCAGAAGCAACGTTCTTTACTGTAATCGATCTCAAGAACGCCTTCTTCAGTGTACCCATTGACCCGGAGAGCCAATATCTCTTCGGATTCAGTTTAAATGGACGAAGTTTCAAATTTTCCCGCGCACCTCAAGGATTTACAGAAAGCCCCAGCATCTATAGTCAAGCACTGAAAAGACAGCTAGATTGTATTCAAATGCCAGTTAATACAGCTTTACTACAGTACGTCGATGATCTGCTGATCACCGCACGAAGTGAGCCCGAATGTGAACAAGCATCTCTGATAGTTTTGCATTTTCTGGCCGACAAGGGACACAAGGTGTCTCCTTCGAAGCTACAATTCTGTGTTCAGCAAGTTGTGTACTTGGGTCACTTGCTGTCCAAAGTGGGGAGACAGCTCACTCCCGATCGCATTCAGTTAATAGTAAACATGTCCCGACCCCAGACACAAAAAGAAGTGCGGGCCTTCATAGGCCTCACCTCGTACTGCAGACAATGGATTCCTCAATATGCATTTCTAGCTAAACCACTCATCCAGTTAACGACACAGGAGGCAGCGACTTCGACTGTCCTTCCTTGGACTCAGGAACACACACAAGCCTTTGAGGAATTAAAGAAAGCTTTATGCCAAGCACCAGTTTTAGCGACACCATGTTACAGTAAACCGTTTACACTTTTTGTTACAGAACGTGATGGTACAGCATTGTCTGTCCTCACTCAAGATCAAGCAGGTTCACATAAGCCTTGCGCTTATTTTTCAAGTACATTGGATTCAGTAGCACAGGCACTCCCTGCATGCTTAAAGTCAGTAGCAGCAACAGCGTTAGCAATCAGACAAAGCGATTCAATTGTTTTAGGTCATCAGTTAACAGTACAAGTTCCACATTCTGTAGAGGTTCTGTTAAACAGAACCCAGACTCAACACTTGACTATAGCACGATTGACAGGTTACGAATTGACATTATTCCAGCCACACATAGAAATCAGACGTTGCAGTATCTTGAACCCAGCAACATTGTTACCTACAGTTATGACAGATCCAGCCCCACATGATTGTATCGAGATTATTAATGCAGTAACGAAACCCAGACGAGATTTAACAGATGTTCCATTGACAAATCCAGACCTGACACTTTATGTAGATGGTTCATGCATGAGAACAAGTACAGGAGAATTAGTGGCCGCATATGCCGTGACCACTGAAACTGAAGTTAAAGAAACACATCGTATTGATACACTGTCTGCTCAAGCGGCAGAGCTCATCGCTCTGACCCAAGCCTGTATTCTAGCAAAGAACAGAAATGTTAACATATACACAGATTCCCGTTATGCGTTTGGAGTCGTACACGACTTCGGTATGCTCTGGCAGGAACGAGGTTTCCTGACCTCTCATGGTACCAAGATCCAGCATGGACCTCTCATTCAAGCACTGTTAGAAGCAATACATCTGCCTTCAGCCATATCAGTCATGAAGTGTAAAGCCCATACTAAAGCCACAGATTCTGTTTCCCAGGGTAACGACCTGGCAGATAAGACAGCAAAACATACAGCACTGACCCACACTCAGACAACTGATACGATAAAGACAACAGACCCGACAAACTGCATGACAGTTAGAGATCCCACACTAGATGTTATTGACATTCAGACACATGCTACTGCAGACGAAATAAAGAAATGGATCGAACTAGGAGGGGTCCAGACAGATCAGGGTTGGATGACGAAGGGAAAATCTACATGGTTTCTCCCTGACTCTATGGTTCAAGTCATGATAAATACAGCACATAGTCCTGCCCATTTAGGAGAGAAAGCAATGCTAGACAGTTTGCAAAATATCTGGAACAATAAACACTTACGAGCAGCCGCAAAACAGAAAGTGCGTACTTGCATGATCTGTTGTCAGTTCAATCCAGGTAAAAGCGTCCCTGTAGAGCAAGGTGGATTTCATCCTCCCGATCACCCTTTTGAAGTCCTCCAGATGGATTATATCCAGATGGACCGTTGTCGAGGATTTAAATATGTTCTCGTAGTTGTCTGTGCTCTGTCCCGCTGGACCGAAGCATATCCAGTCCCAGACTATACTGCTCCGACCACTGCCAAACAGTTGGTTCGTGAATTTTTCCCACGGTACGGCTTGCCTCGTGTCGTGTACTCTGATAACGGTCAGCCGTTCTCGTCTGCCCTAATGAAAGACGTTTCCTTATTATTGGGATACCAGTGGAAGTTCCATTGTGTCCGACATCCAGAAGCAGCAGGCCTTGTAGAAAGGCATAATCAGACATTAAAGATTCGCCTTGCCAAAATATGTCAGGACAAAGGGGTCGACTGGATAGTCGCCCTGCCGGTGGCACTATTCTATATGAGAATGGTCGCCCATTCGAGATCAGGGCTATCTCCGTACGAAGTGGTCTTTGGCAGACCACCGAATATGTGGGGGACGCCCATTCCTAAAAAGATAACCGATGTTGATTCTAATATGTTGACAGATTACCTTGCCTCCTTGATGTCTGCACTCCAATCATGTCGTTCACAGGTTGCCGCTGCCTTCCCTGACAACACCGATGTGAAGGAGCATGATGTCCGCCCCGGTGACGTTGTTTTAGTCCGAAACTTCGACAGGAAAAGTCCGTTGGAGCCTCGCTGGAAGTCTCCGAAGACCGTTCTTCTAACAACAAAGACTGCAGTCAAATTGGAAGGAAGAAAGGGGTGGGTCCACCTAAGCCATATCAAAACATTCCCAGGACTGAAACCGGAACAAGACACACCCACCCCCACCAAAGACTCTGATATCAAAGACTTTTCCGAATGCAAACGAGAAAAAACTCCTCAAGAACAATATCGTATGAAGTTACGATCTAGCAAGTCAGACAGTTTAATTGTTTAAGTCCTCCCCTAGGTGAATCGGTTAAATAGTTTCTGACATGTATCCCCTAGATCGAGTTAGAGAGAGAGAGGAAAAGAAAAGAACATATTGCAAATCACTTCGTAGTCACTGCATAGTGACATTAATAATTATGTTTATTATCAGTATATTAATAATCATTGCTAGTATCTTGTTATCTATATACTTTCCTATCTTCAAGCGTGAACAATCTGCCTACAATGTCTCTGCTGAACACACTTTTAGTGAGTTACCTCCTCATGAGCTTTCCTACAGACTGGCGCTGCGCAACAATACATTCATTAGTATGCTACATCATTCTCATCAAACTAACAATGCTACAGATTGCTGGATATGTGGCCGACTCCCTCCCTACCAGAATTACAAAGGAGCACTGCCTCTCTTTCCGTATCCGTTCACTCACAATGGCTCCTGCGGAGCATGGTTTAAGATAATTAATTCTCTAGATCCCGACATTGCTGTTTTCGATGGGGGTTGGGTTTGGGGAAACCTGAACTTGGTCCTACTAGACGTCTGTTACCCGGATAAGAAGGGACTCCCCATTAGAATAGGAACTGATCTAGAAAATGAAGTATATGGATTAGGTAATTACACAATTAGCCTTATGATTCTTACTGTCGAATCCGAAGCCGCACCAGTCCTACCAATTATGTCAGTACTGCCAGTCACTGGTGAATTATGTATCAAGAAAAAAGGTTCAGTACACTTAGGTCATAGTAAATGCACTACTGTGGTCGAATTCAGTGATGATGGAAAGTCATCCTTCAAAACTATCAGTCATTCTTACTTTGTGTGTGGTCATGCCGCATACATTCGTCTACCTCCAGATTGGGATGGTACCTGTTACATTGCATTCCTTCTGCCACCCGTTTTTCTAGCTCCTTCCGATTACCATAGAAATAGCAATCTAGTAAAGAATAGACCCAGAAGAGATGCCCCCCTTGTCGACTACACAGAAACAGCATGGGAACAGTACACCGACTTTAATAAAGGATTCTTTTTCTTCTTAGGCCCTGTCCAGAATAGTAAATTAATACGCAGATTAACTAGAACACTTGAAGCTGTAGTAAATGAAACTACCTCCGCCTTAGGAAACTTAACAGAGGAGCAGTCCGCTATGCGGGTTGTTGTCCTTCAGAATCGTCTTGTAATTGACGTCATCTTGGCAGATAGAGGTGGAGCTTGTAAGGTCATCGGGTCAAGCTGCTGTGTTTTCATTCCACAGAATGCACCATCTGTATATCAAGCTATCACCCGTCTTCATAAAATTGCAAATCAGATACATCAGAATCCAGGCACCTGGACTTGGTCCGGTTGGTTCTGGACAAAGTTAACAGCTTGGGGATGGAAGATCCTATCCTTCCTAGGCATTGGCCTAGTCCTAGTATTCAGTTGCTGCTTGTGCCTACAGTGTGGGCCAGCGATTTGTGGACTATGTGCCACTTCTTGTATTGAGCATTCCAGTTTCCACTCAAAACGTAACCGAAAGAAAGAAGAACAAATGATGTTACAAGAACAGACTGATCGATTCATGAGGATCGATATTTCATGAAGGGTCCGTAGGGAACAAGGAGGGAATGAGGAAAATTAAATTTTGGCCATGTTGTGTTCCCTAGCGCGTACCCCACCGACTCCATGTACCAGCTTAAAGTGCATGTAACTTCCCTCCTGTGCCAGTTATGAAGACGCAAATACATTTGCGTCCACCGTCAACTTGTCCTCTTTCAGATGCACCATGAATGGATTATATAGTCCGTTCCTAAGTATGCTATGCCAACGTCTTTTTGTAGTACACTTTTTACTTTTTCCTGCTCTAGCCAGAGTAGGCCCTGAATTCCTGCCATCTGAACCTCTTTTGTGGCTCCTGGCTCTGCCCAGGCTACCTCTGTACTCATGAACTATGCCCTATATTCAGCGCGGCCTCTCGCGCTCAGCTCAAGCCTGCTTTCTGCCAAGACTGACTATAACCTTCGAGTTATCTGTTCCGCTCCCCGAGAATACATTCCTGCCTACTAGATCCTGTAAACATCCTCTCCAGCTGCAGAGCCAAAAGGCCGATCTGTCTTAATGCAAGTAATTCATAGCCTCCGTTGCCATGCTTCCATGGAAGGCCCCGTGCCCCCACGCTTCACATGTAGACACTCAGGCGCTTATACACGCATCCACAGTTAGCATAGAATAGCCTCTACCCTAGAGACCTTTCCGCCCAGATAGTATAATTCCTAAACATCAGATACCAGATATGATAGAAGTACAAGTTGATCTGACATGCCAGACTTCTGTCTCTTTCCGTCAGTGTAAATGTCAAGACCCCTGCACCCCGTCAGTCACACGTCATGCAGCTGCGCGCGCATCCAAGCTTCCGATTTCTGCTGACATTGCAACATTCTGTTAGCGCCACCCCTTGGTGCCACCCACTTGCGTCACCTATCAGTGACGTTTCTAGCACACACCTCTAGTTCACGCCTAGTTTACGCCTCTTGATGATGTATTGGTACCACGTGTATACTGTTATCTTGTCTTCTCTCAGCTGTTACGCCTCTCACATTGAAACTTATGATGTAAATCAAGTATATAAGCTATGTAATGTCAATAAACGAGAGCGCGCTCATCTATCCCTTCTGACACCCCTGTGGTGGTCAGAACATGATATCCTGATTCCTTTATGAGGAATAAAACCCTTAGAAACTCTAACACCACGGACTCTGTTTTTTTTCATTCTGATTGAGTTATTATTGATTAAGTACTTACCTGCATAGAAATTAAGAGAGTAAATTAATTATTTACGTCATGGGGACGGTGACGGTGACAGCGAAGGATCTCCTTTGAGGGTGGACTCAATCACTCCCCCCTGGTTAACTCCCAGACTGCAGACACCATCATCAGATGAACTGATGAAGACACTAATTGCCTCTCGAAATACGGCAGCCCGGCCGGCAATCCCATGCAACCCTGCACTACCACACACACTACCACAGTACACATAACATATACCCGCTTGTACACAGCCCAGACCACAAACACTGATCCTGCAAAAGCCCTTGTGTGGACCCACCTCGCAGCCATACCCCAACACCTCCACATAATGTATTACCACTCCCCTCTATTCTAGGAGTCAGTTTGGCCGTATCGCCCCGAGCGATAGGTCCTTGGTATTGAGACTATTTCCCAACCCCTGTTGTTTGTTCACTTTCCTAGATGCCTTCACTCCCCTTCCCCCATGGACGTAAACACAACAAGGTTACTATATCACACGGACAGGCGACACCGAGCTACACCTATGACTGCTACACTACTGTGCACTCCACGGGCACTCTTCTCCAGTCAGGACTCATGATTTCAGTCTGCATAGATAACACAAAAAGTCCGTCAGAACACAGCACACTGATGTCAGTATTCTTACAATAAATGTTAGAGCCCTTCATACACCAAGCAAACGTTATGCTGTATACTCCTACACAAAACGCCAGGACGCGTAATTCGTACTCTTACAAGAGACACATTTAACTACACCGGAAATAGAAAAGCTGCGGGCCAAATGGCGTGGAACCATATATGCCACGTCCTACTCCGCATATGCACGAGTAGCGCTGATCTGGATTAGACCTGGCACCCCATTCCAGGAGATGAGGAGAGTGATAGACAAGGAGGGAAGGTATGCCCTAGTGGAAGGGCTCGTAGACGGGCAACCAATTCTCTTAGGTAGCATATACGCCCCAAACGTCGAGCAAGACAGGTGCTGGGACTGCCTCAGAGGAATATTGGCCCATTTAGCATCCATGCCATGGATATTGGGGGGCGATTATAACTGTACACTAAATCTCGCCATAGACCGATCTCACCCCCATCCTCACATTCTCCTGCCCATACGCAAACAGAACGCTTCCAAAACTGGGTCACACACTGGGCACTAATAGATGCGTGGAGAGCACACCACCCACAAGCCCGGCTATACTTGTTCCACTCCATCCCACACAACTTACGAGTCAGGCTAGACAGATTCTTCTGCACAGCGTCACTAATACCCACAATTCAGCATGCAGATTACCTCGGCCGGGTTATCTAAGATCATGACGGTCACATAATATGCCTACACTAGAGGCCCTCCCACCCCGCCATTCCCACATGCAGACTACCGCACTCTGCTTGACAGATCATGTTTTTCAACACGAGCAAGAGCTAAGCATACAGGAATATTTCGCTCATAACACGGGCACGATGACGTCTAAACTAATAGAGTGGGACGCGTTTGAAGTAGTGGCCCGGGGAGAATGTATCCAACAAATAGTAGGGGTAAAGCGGACGTTGGAACGTGCGCCCACACTAGCTGAAATGACGTTAGCCACACTCACCAAACAGGAAGATATAAATGAGGCGACTGTCGCTCAAGTAGCAAAGGCAAGGACAGACCACCAAGCGGCTGTCACAGACTTACGTAGGTACAATTTTAAGGCGTATGCAACCTGGGTGCACAAAGAGAGAGATAAAACAGGCACATTGCTCGCTTGGCTGGCAAAACAAAATACAGAAGTAAAACCCATCACCGAAGTGCTAGATCCCCTCAGAAATGTATTACGCTCACAAACAGAAATCCTACTAGCATTCCAACAGTATTACACAAAGATATACCGCACACCAGAACCAGCCGGACTAGAAGCAATTGATCACTTCCTTCACCTACTTACAATCCCACAAATCACTAAGACAGAGCAAACTGTGCTAGATTCAGTGATACAAGCTACTGATATCACCCAAGCACACCGCCCATTGGCGTGCAACAAAGCACCAGGATTTGATGGCTTCCCCTTAGAATACTACACAACCTTCTCCCCCCTGTTGGTTCCCTGCCTCTCAGAAATGTTTGCAGCCACGCTAAAGAAGGGTGAATTGCCAAGATCCCTTCGAGATTTAGTTATCGTAACATGCCCAACTCAACCGTGACCCACGCCAGCTAGCCTCCTACTGCCCCATCACACTGCTATCAACCTATTGTAAGGTGCTAGGAAAGATACTAGCAGACCGGTACATGCAAATTCTACGACCCCTGGTCCACCCGGATCAGTGTGGTTTTGTTCCAGGCAGAAGCACGTCTCAAAATATACGCCGATTATTCTACATCCAAGATCAAGTAAGTGCCTTGTTCCCTAGAGCGTCCGGTCTCATCTGAGACCTTGAGAAGGCCTTCGACACTCTCACGTGGCCATACCTTTTCTCAGCCCTAAACCGGACGGGGATAGGTCCCAACCTCTTAGCATATATGGGGCTCCTATACCCTAAACCTACCTCGCGTATCCGCTTGGGACGATAAATATCATCACCCTTTGCGGTGGAGAGGGGCAGGAGGCAGGACTGCCCACTCTCGCCCCTGCTATTTGCCCTAACACTAGAGCCCCTGGCCATACGACTGTGCCAAGAAGGGGAACATTGGGGCATTCTCATAGTGGACACCATGCACACGGACGACCTATTATTATATATCCGGGACATCACCACAGACCTGACGTCACTGGAGGAATTTGCAGAAGCATCTGGCCTCAGGGTAAACTGGGACAAGTCCACAGTCTATCCGCTGCACCACGACCCTGCTCCACAGGACGTTAGGATGGGCGAGCAGTGCCTACACTGGAGTATGTATGCCCCCGCTACCTCGGGGTATGCCTGTGCCATTCCCCATCCAAAATATTTGAGGGCAATCATCGAAGGGTGTTGGCTGGAATCAGAACGGAGGTTGGGTTCTTGAAGAACCTCCCACTAGACCTGATTGGTCGAGTGGCGTTAGCCAAGATGATAATAGTCCCACGGCTACTGTATCACTTCACGAACCTGCCGGTAATCCCATCCAGAGCATTCTTCCGTGAGCTAGACTCACTCATCCATACACTAATATGGGGAGCAGGCAGACACAGGATAGCACTCGCTAAACTTCAATTACCCACCGCACCGGGAGGACCAGGCACACCCTCTTTTGAGGCATACTTCCTGGCGGCACAATTGCAGTGGTTGTCCTCCTGGACAGCTGGCAGATACATGGTTAAGATGCATACAACATTCAGTCGGACTCCCATCCCGGAAATCGGCTGTCTACTACTACTAAGTACCAAACCGCAAAGCACATACCCAATACAAGTGTAGGTAGCCCTGCAGATGTATGTTGAGGATACATTGGATATCGGTGGGGATGCCACTATACTCTCCTCTACTACCACATGTTCGCTGGCCCAAACGAGAAATGTACTACACACCAGGCATGCTGCACCTTTGGACAGACAACTCTCTGACTGAGATAGAGTCCTTGTTTGAGTATGGACATCTAAGACAATTTCCTCAAAAAATAAACGAATATGACCTCCCGCCCGGATAATTTTTGCTCCACAGACAGCTCATAGAAAGCTTTCTGCCATACCATGATCTATCATCATGGGAGCCAGCCACACATCCTGTCGTTCACACAATCCTACGCATGGGGGTGGACGACACCTAATCACCTGGCTTTATGAAGCCATATGGGAACTCCTACACAAACCCCTAGATGCCCTGCAGGTCACATGGGAGGAAGAGTTGGGGCGTCAATTGCACAACAAAGAATGGGAAATAGCCTTGAATACCCTAAAAAGGTATCTAGAAATGCTTGTTTCAAAAATATCCAATTTTATATCCTACACAGAGCATACCAAACACCCACTTGTCTCCCACGGTTTTACCCGACACCCAATTCCTATGTCCCAGATGTCCGTCACCAGATGCCAACTTCCAACATATGTTCTGGAGTTGCCCTACACTACAATCATACTGACAAACGATCCACGTGATGCTCAGGAATATTACGGGGCTACCACACATGGACACTTGAGCTGTGTGCGCACTGGGAGTCTCCCGAAGACATAGCAATGCACTGGCGATCCCCCACGGGTCCCCCGATAGCGGCATGGGTGGGAGCAGTACACAAGTGGGCAGCAGCAGAGGAGGAAACACTCAGGGAAGAGGAGGTAAAAGGGATGTGCAAACACCTCATATCCATGGTGGGGGCCTTACTATGGCATCAATTCAAATAACATCCCACACATACAGAGTCAGCCAACTCCACACAAGCACCAGTAGACTTGCACTTGCAAACCCAAACTGGAAGTACACATATTGCCACATAAGTAGCAATAGACACTTAACGCAACACAACACGGCGATCTAATACCACGCAAGACAGCTAGACGGATAACGACTACTGGGCAGACCCCCTCTAGCAGACCTCTATCATATCTACCAACAGTAATACAATAGCTCTGGTATCCCGTCAGTCCAGCATGCCCAAAGTCCACAGATTACTACCCCGGTTTTTTCCCCTAGTTTAAGGTTGACATTAGTTACCAAAACAATTATATTAAGTGCAAAATAGATGTTTATCCAGAGAGAGGATTGCGGCACTCAATCTTGATCATCACTTGAACTGAAACCAATTCCACATATAATTCGATACCATGAGATTTGATGACAAAATGTTTATAACTAAAAAGATATCTCACCCAAACACTGTACCAAAAACTACATTAGCTAAATACTGCTATGAGATATGATGTCACTGCATCATATGTATTGTACATGAAAATTAAAATGTCAATAAAAACATTTAAACAAAAAAAGAAAAGCTATCCCAAATTGAAATATATTTTGGTAATCAATAATTAAGACATAGTTTGGGGCAGATATTTCTGTATTCAATATTTTGACATACAACGGAAGGTAGTAAGAAGGTAACTCCAAAGGTAGTATCAAAGTAACATATCAGTTTTCTGTGAAAAATTCTTGTACAGTGTAATTAGTGCTTTATATATTTTCCTGTGAGATCTGGCATTATTCATAGGTATTGATATGACTGGGCCGGATTCACAGTACTAACTTACAACAAAATCCTAAACTTACTACTTTTGGCATTCACAGAAGGCATATAGTAGTCTTAAGTTAGGATTTTGTCTAAAGTTAGGATTTTGTCCTGAATTAGGATTTTGTCTTAAATTAGGATTTTGTCTTGAATTAGGATTTTGTCCTAAATTAGGATGTTGTCTTAAATTAAACATAAATTTAACTTAAGTTTGTCTTAAATTCAACTTAAGACAACATCCTTACTTAAGACAAAATCCTAATTTAAGACAAAATCCTAACTTAAGACAAAATCCTAATTTAAGACAAAATCCTAATTTAGGACAAAATCCTAATTTAAGACAAAATCCTAATTTAGGACAAAATCCCATTTTAAGACAAAATCCTAATTTAAGACTACTAAATGACTTCTGTGAATACCAAAAGTAGTAAGTCTAGGATTTTGTCGTAACTTAATTCTGTGAATCAGCCCCACTGTTCATATAGTACTTAGTTGAAAGATTGGTACTCAATTGCCAGTGAATTTCTATACCAGTTGTATCAATAAACTTTGATTAGCGAACTGGAAATTTCCATAGTCTAAAATAGCTGCCCGATTAAGCTCACAGTTTGCACTCGCTGTTGATCTAATACATTTGTCTCATGGAGGGTTAATTCTGGCCCTTTGAATAGCCTTCTTTAATACCATTTTGAGACTCTGTATCTGATTAAAGCAACACTGTCTGTAGTGTTGTTGACTAGCTTAATCTGCACTCTGATCATTTCCAGCCAAACGTTTAGCTAGACCCCACAATCATGATATGACTACATCTTCGTGGTTTTGATTCTCTGGATGAGCACTACATTGCTCCAGCCATTTCTACAACCACAAAGAAAAGTGGTTATACCATCAATGGTTGGGTTAAAATAGTTATGCAGCTAAAATGAACATCCAGTTTTTGTGAGAGATGAGATCTCATACAAATTCATGCAAGAGTGACTTTGAGTGACAACAAAGAACTGCAAATAGACAGACAAAGGCCAATAGCCTGATCCCAGGTAGGATTAATATAAATTGTTCTTCACATTTTGCTGCAATGCAACTATTTACCTTCATTATAATTATTCTTTTGGAAATAAATGTTCTCACATTTGCTTCCCTGCAACTCCTCCTAAGTAAACAGTTTCATTGGTGGCAGGTTGAAGGCAGCTAAATATTTTGAGCTGGGACCAGCTAACACTGAGAATAAACTCTCAAAACTAACTTTTTTTAAACCATCAATCAACTCCATGGGGTAATTGTTGGTCACAGGGAACATATGGAAAAGAGAGCATTAAGATGGCATTTGTTTGACCATCAGCCAATGACCTATTCAAGCACACCATGACTTGTACATCCTACTTACTTCTTTAAATCCTTGCATGATGCCTAAATCTTTCCTGATCACTTACTAGGACCAACAGGGTTAGGTTGTAGCCCCTTCATTGCAGTGCTATTCATCAAATTCTGTGACGAACTAGCATTAATTGCTCTGAAGTGTCGAAAACGTGATGTGCTATCCCTTTATAAAGGCCCTTATATAAACGGGTATTTCAAGAGCAATAGGTTTTGTCCTGCCTAGCCTTCTCTCCAAAACTTTGGGACTGTTAAAGGTAAATACTTGGGTTGTGGAGAGAAGCCTGGCTAAGAATGCACACTAATGTGCATGTTACATATGTTCATATGTCTTGGTTAGTCTCTTCTCTGCGCATGCTTGTTCTTCAGTATGTTCAAGGTGGTGCCCTCACCACTCACCACCCCGTTTGGGTCTGATTGCGAGGCATGGCAATCAATGTATTTTGACCTTTTCATTGCACCAGCGCTTCTTCAGTTACGCTCCACACGCAGTTATGGGCAGGTGTAATTGGACACTTGTTACCATGATTTGCAAATTCTTATTCCTGCACCGATCGCCGGCCCCTCACCTGCGAGGTAGCAGAGACGGGGTAGATTCACATCCTCACTTTGCGGCAGGACACAATGAGTACAATTGCTTCTCTCCTCCTGGAAGACTCTGCCCAGCCGCACCCGAGACATTTGTCCCAAGCTAATGAATACATTTGCAGTACTTTTTAGAGTTGTGACTCCAGCCAGATAAAATTTAGCTTGGTCTCTGCATCCACCCGAGGGGGGCCCTCTGCTTTCCGTAATTGGGTGAGTGTAACTAACGGATGCAGTGCTTGTTTAAACTATCATGTGGTGTCTTCATGTATGTTAGTTTGTTTCTGTGGTTTTAATTGGTCTTCACTCTTGCGATGTTTGCACATTCACTATTCAGGGCTGGCTTGCAAGTACTTATGTTTCATTGGTAGCACTTATACTTCCTCGGCTACATATGACTATGATTCAACTATATGGTAGTTGTTTAGTTCTTTTTATATTTCTCTTACAGATCTTTGTTTTACCACTTTTGAAGGCATGATTTTTCTTCTACAATTTGATGACAGTGATTGGATACATACGCAATTATCATGATAATATTCCCAATCACTGTGTAGATTATGAATTTAGGTCCTGATGAATTGCCCTGAATCAATTTTGACTACTATGGCAAGAAAGATGTCAAACAACTTATGCACTATCCTAGCTGATACAGACCTTTACTTCTGGTCACAGTCATCATTTCTGAATTTAACCTAAACAAAGGGAACCCACTAAACACAAATATCGACACCAATCTACACTTGAGAGCCCATACAGGTACACCCTCAATTCACAAAAGGCAAAAAACAAAATATCTCCCGCAAAGTCCCTCCTCGTAGGTGCCCTTCGAGCAGTGCAGTACCAGCGCCTGATGAGGAGCATGCCCTATGACGAAGCATGATACCCATTGTGGTGTGTGAGGGATCTTGTTCCTGAGCTTTCAGATGCCTCCCATCTGGGTCCTCAACTCTTAAGCACTGACCTGTTTTTGTTCTTTCTCTTCATTTCTTAAGGAACTGCATACCCCTTGTTGTTACCCAAATATAAATTAGAGCATGTATGCTGGACCTTCATGTGCTACTTGTCCCTCCTTTGTAGGTAGCTTCATGTATGCCAGTCATGCCAGTCTCAAAGACTCTTCAGAAATAGCAGTTTTTACTATTACAGTTGTTTCCTTCTCTTTGTTTTTTGTGTGACCCATCTGATCACTCACCACTCCTGACAGATTGACACACCTAGGGCTCCTACAATGGCTGACAGCCAGGAATTGAGGTTCGGAGACGACATTGTGACAGAAATCCTAAAAACTCCTTCCTTGTTAGGGTCAAATGGAACTACCCAATCGGGTAGCCAGGGGAATGACTGGAACTCTTCAATAGCTATGAACAAACAACTAGTAAAAATAACACTCCAATGAGCCCTAATGATGTAAAATCTAAGAGCCAACATATCACCAAATGGCTTTATAGTATCCAACATGCCACGCATTTTCCTTGAAGATGCCATTTTCAAACGTTAATGGTCCCAGGTGGCCTGGAAGTGTACTAGGCTGGCAGAAATTAACGGTATGATTACTGAAAATAAGGATTACCTTATGAAGCTAAAGATCTCTAAGCTTCAAAAAGACATTAAAACATTAGATAAAGAAAAACTGTACCCCTGTCTCAAGGAAGATTTTGTGATCACAGGAGGTGAGACCTCCTCTGACGAAAGTCAACCCACACGGACAAGAAATACATCATTTAATAGTAACTCTATTTCAGACAGCTGTGGTAGCAATGATAGTAAAAGGGGCCCGCCACTCCGATGTTCGGATACAGCATCCCCCTTTTCAGGGTCCACACCCGATGTTGCACCAACAATACCCTCTCTTTAGCAGTTCTACCCACGGCCTAAAAACCCCACTTTTATTGGCAGAGGCTGGGGTAAAGGCAGAGGAAGAAGGAGAAGTGGTCAAAAAGAGTGCATTGACAGGTACCAACGCCACCAATACAATTGAGGAGACAGAGACAAATTGATTGTAAACCTATCTCAAAGACCTCTCTCCAACATAGAAACCAAGGTCCTTAAGAAAGAACAATAAATACAGTATGAATTGCGAGTTACACGTTTTTTCAGGAAAATGTGCTGAAGAGCTTTTTTTCATGATAAACCTTCAATGGAACAATGGGATTCTGATTTACGTAACCCATCTCGGTTTACACCCTCAGCTGGGATGATACTTCACAAATTCCTGACCTTGGAACAGACGGTACTTACAGACGTTGAAAAATGCACTGAGGAACCCACGTTTCACAACATATCTAACTGTGAGTTACAAGCAATGAAATCACTTGCCAATGATATCCAGATCATGACCAAGCAAGCAGATAAGGGGGGAGCAGTTGTAATCATGTCCACAGCAGATTACAATACCAAATGCCTCTCTCAGGTAGCTGATCGGACCTACTACACAGTGATCAACCTTGATCCCACAGGAGGATTGAGTGCACAGATCACTGTAATGGTATCCTCTGCGTAAGCCAATGGGTGGACTAGTAAAAATTAGGCTGATTTGCTGGTGAATACAAGTCCCAAATCCCATACTTCTATATCCTCCATAAAATCCACAAATGAATAATCTCTACTCGGGGCAGACCCATTATATTGGGGATAGGTTCACTTTTGGAACCATTCTAAAAATGTTGTGATAATATTTTTCAGCCATTAATAACCAAAACTCCCTCATTCCTTAAAGATACTAGGGACATACTGAATTTGATTGAACAGACCAATAACACTAACCAGATTGCCCTTTTGGTGACCTTAGATGTAGAGGCCCTGTAAACCAATATTCCTCAGCTCGCCACCCTGGATGTGGTTGAAAGGATCCTACCATTTGAATAATAGTCAGCCCCCACACCAGTGAGATTTATCATGGAATGCGCTACATTGGCTCTTACAGAGAATTTCTTCAAAATGGATACCAACTGACCACCAAATCCAGGGTACCTCTAGGGGACGCACTTTTGCCCCATGTTTGGCCTTTTTCTACATGGCCAACTTCAAGAAAGACCATATTCTGTGTACTGCCAACCCTTATACTGCTGATATTTTGCTTTGGTGCAAATTATAGATGATATTATAATCTTCTGGAAAGGGGACAGAATTGAGTGTGAAAAATTTTGAAACTGGGTGAATACGCTCAACCCCTACCTAAAATTCACGAAGAACATCTCAGACAATGAACCACCATTCTTAGATCTTTTGTTTCACCAGTAGGGAGGGCAGATTGACAACCCCTACATATAAAAAACCCACAGATAGTAACAGTCTGCACTTATATAGTAGCCATCACCCAAAATCCCTCAGGGACTACCTCCTGTTTGGTCAATTTCTGCAGTTCTGCAGCAATTGCAGTACGATGCAAGACTTAGAGATACAAGCACAATCTCTGGCCATGACTCTAATGGCACATGACTATCCACCACATGGTCTAAAAGAGCATGCAAGAGGGCAAGAAATAACAACAGGTGAGTCTTGCTGGAACCACGTACCCGCACACAGGAAGATGTGATAACATGCATCACCATATTCACACCTAAATCTAACAAGATACTAAAAATCATCAGAAAACATTAGGCTATTTTAGGGAAGGGCAGACTGATATTTCCGAGATCTAGGTATACCTGCAAATGCACAAGTAATTTAAAAGACGTGATTGCCCATACAAGACCACTGAAATCCACAAGGTATGTACATGACCCTCTTTGGGTTCTTCCTCCAGTAAGGGGTCACTTTACTCATATTCCCAATGACGCGGTAGATTAGGAATTTAGGTCCTGAATAACTGCCCTTGATCAATTTTGACTACTATGGCGGGAAACATGTTGACCAACTTATGCACTATCCTATGAGCTGAAACAGACAATTATTTCTGGTTATATTCAGCACTTCGGATTTGAACCTAGACAAGGGGACCCACTAAATAAAAACATTATTAGGGTACTCCTTGGCCTATCTGAACTCACTCACTTCTACACCAATCTACACTTGAAAGCCCATACACGTACACACTCAGTTCACATACGTCAAAAAAAGATCTCCAGCAAAGAGCCCCTTTGTGGGTGCCCATTGGACATTGCAGCGCTGGCTTGATGAGAAGCATACACATCTGCATGTGTGAGGGCTCCAGCTGCTGAGCATTCAGATGGCCCACATCTGGGTCCTCAGCTGTTAAGCACCGACCTGTTTTGTTCTTTCTCTTAGTTTCTTTATGAACTGCATACCCCTTGTTGTTACCCAGTTCAAAGTGTATCCAATCTTGCCCTGGCGCATGTATATCTGGCTGCACACAATATGCTAGGCAACAGCACCATTAAGCCAGGCCCAGCATTATGTTAGGGTGGTGTCAATCATGCCATACATGCTCACAATATGCAATGAATAATCAGTTAATGTAGGGTCCACCATTATAGCACGTATGATTGTCAATAATGCCTAAGGTAATAGATCTGTCCCCTCAAATTATAGACCCATTAGTCTAATGGACACCCTGCAAAAACTCTATGCCAAGCATTTGCTATACCGAATAAATGATTGGCTGGAGGAGTCAACAATACTTTCTAAATTTCAGGCAGGCTTTAGGTCCAAGACCAGTACTTTGGATCAGGTCTTCAGATTCTGTTGTATTTACTGGAAGTATGTACATATTAGGAAAGGTCACCTGTATGTAGCGTTCGTTGACCTTAGAGCTGCATTTGATCTTGTTCCTAGAAATTTGCTCTGGAGATCCTTAAATAAAGCCGGCATGCCAGGGAGTCTCTTGATACAGGTAATTGAGCTACATGCTAGAAACCATGCCAACATTAGATGGGGCCCAAATGGAGAATTGACGCGCGATATTCCAATCGAGCGCGGCGTCCGGCAAGGATGTGTCCTGGCCCCCACCTTATTTTCCATATTTGTTAATGACGTCCCAGAACATCTGAATGCCTGCAAAAACGATTCACCCCAGCTAAATGGAGAGAGAGTGCCTGCGTTGCTCTTCGCGGATGATACCATCTTAATATCCCAGACTAAGAAGGGCCTCCAGGCACTCTTAAACTCCTTTAGTAGCTACTGTGAAAAAAAAGGCTTAGAAATCAATATTGACAAAACTAAATGTATGGCATTGAACCCTAGCAGACCGGACAGAGGGAAATTGACCCTGAATGGACAAACTCTTGGAACTGTTGATAATTTTTCTTATTTGGGGGTGGTACTCGACTCAAAGTTAACATGGAAGGCCCAAATTGAGAAAAGTAAGGTGTTATATGCTCAAAATGTTAAACCTATAATGAACAAACTGAATGCTAGTACAAGCAAGAGTGTAACACCTGTTCTTGAACTCCTTAAATTTAAAATCCAATCTGCCACCCTATACGGGGCCGAAATATGGGGTCCATGGGCCAGGGAGAGCTTCCAAGGATTGGATAATAAATTTATGAGATCAATTGTAAGGGTCCCAACTAGCACCCCTTTAATTCCCCTCCAATTTGATTTTAATTTTAAACTAACTGATTATTTTACAATTATAAGACCACTAATGTTCTGGATTAGGATTTGGGCCACTCCAGAATTGTTAGACTACAGGAACAGCCTCCGTGAGGTATTAAACCTTGACTCTTTTAACTCTATCCTATGGTTTGGGCATATTCAAAAATGGTTCAGAATGTTGGGTCTGTATTCACTATGGGAATACCCAGAGAACTTACCACCCTTTGCTGGTGAAGAGAGCTTTTTGGTCCTATATGAACAATAGGTTTGTACATGAGAGCAGAATTGGGACCTTAACTAAAGACTTTTTATTGTTCAAAGGCGAACCCTGCTTTGAATCATTTCTGGATGAAATAGAGCCCCCTGCTGCTAAGACTCTCTACCTGAAATTCAGGTATGGGAATCTCATGTTAAACTCTAATTTAGAACGCTGGTCAAAGAAAAACGGGGCATGTATAATTGGCAGTAGTGGAAAATGTCCTATGTGTTTAGCTTCCTGTACGGAGAACGAAGTTCACATGCTGTTCGTATGTAAAGCGTATTCGAAAGCTCGGAAAAAATGGTTAAAACCTATGTGTGTTCTCCTAGGAACTAGAACTTGCCTTACAGCATATAGGATTGTTAAAACCAATACTGCCCAGTTTATTGTATTCAGTATCAGTAGATTCCTTCATTCAGTGTTTATTGTTCGAAAGAAATTGGGTCAGATGCTTTGAGAAATTGGGTCAGATGCTTTGAGGAGGTCCATTTTATATTCCACTCCTGCTGCTAAATGAATTATGCTAAATGAACCATGTTATAAGGAGACTGATGAATCTTGATTTTGCACTTTATTTAAAAAAAACAAAAGAATTATTTTATGAACTGATGTGTGTAATTGATTGATCCCTGTTTTATGTATGTATATATATGTGTCTTTTATGGCTATCCTGCCGAAATAAAGATCTTAAATAAATAAATAAATAAATAATGCCTACAATATGTCAAGCCTTACTGGTATGTTGCCATGGATGCCCACAATATGGCAATAATTATCACTGCACTGTCAAAAGCATCACTGCACCATATATGCTCACATTAATACCAGGGCGAACATTATTTGCAATGGACTCCCACAATATGCCATCATTTTACACCTTACTTCCAGGATTTTCCTTATGCCATGATCGAGCCACAAAGTGCCACAAATGCACACAACATGTCGAGAATGACCACTGCTGTCAGGAACAGCAATATATCAGATATATATATATATACCATGAATCAATCTTTATTGTTTATTCAGCCATATATGGCCACGAAAGACTAGAACAATACAGAACAATTTAAATAGTCATAAAGATAATTTTTAATAACGTCATTGTCCACTGCACAGCTACTTGACACTAAAAACAAATAACAAAATGATGATAGAACACAGCAGCAAACACTCAGCGAGGGAAAAACTACAGCATATGAATAGAATAAAAAAACAGTTTACATATAAAGTGTATAGTACATCTATAAAATGTAGTCTGATCAAGGAAAATAAATATCTCAGACTATAATGGTGATCTGTCGAAGCACGCGCTATTATTCTCCATAGATCTCATTGCACAAATAGCAGCTTTAAGAAAGGAACTCATCCTGGAACAAATACTTGGGGTATTGAGTAATTGCAGGTTGTGCAAAGACAGTTCACATCTATGATGTCCCAATGATTTTAAAAGACCTTTAAGAAAAAAAAATTGTGGATAGCTAAAATAGTTACAATAAAACATATAGGGCCAGATGTAGGTAAAACACAAATTGCGAGTTCTTAATAGCGATTTTTACCGAATTGCTATTAAGAACTCGCAATTCCCGATGTAGCTAAAAAATCGCTAAAAGATAACGATTCCGTAATATCCGCTAAAATAAATACTGAATCCTTATTACTGATTCAGCATAAGTGATTCCTTAATACCGATTTGGTATTTAGCGAATCCGGTATTTCAAAATACAGTAAATATGTGAATCAGCCATTCCTGTGCTACCTAATGATCTCACAACCAGGAAGTGGCCCTACCCATGCAGTTACACTGATCTTGAAGCTGTGGGAGAGGCAGGGAGCAGAAGCAAAACCCCATCAGCTGCACAGCAACCACCTTGCTGACACACCAAAAATACCTTGAACACACAGTAGAAGGGAAAGGATGCCAGAGAGAGGAAGAGAAAACATAAGTTCAGTGAGAGGGAGTTAGAGGTACTCATTGAGGAGGTGGTGAAGGATCACGACCAGCTTTTTGGGAAAAAATCACTGCACGTTCCCGAATCGCAAAAAAGGAAAATATGACTTGTGATCCAGCAGAAAATAAATGCCATCGGCGTCACCCAGGGCTCGACAGAGGAACTTAAGAAGCGCTGGTACGATCTCCACAAACGTTCCAATGAGAGGGTGGCTGACAGGCTAAAACAAGCCATAAAAACAGGTGGGGGGACATCAACAGCGCCTGCACCGACTGCTTTGGAACAAATGGTTGAGTCCACCCTCCAGCCGGAGAGCGTCAGTGGCATTGTAGACGTGGACAGTTCAGCCAACAGACATGGTAAGATGCATGCACAGTATGCTGTGCCCCCCTTCCTAACCCCAATCCCAATTACCCTGCAAGAATCCCACTCCAGTCCATACTTTGCCAATAATCAGTAATGCATCATGGGAGATGTAGTCCCAATCAACTAATAGCATAGCAGTCAGTCCACTGAACCCAAATGCATGTCACACACATCAGTAGATAAGCAAGTGGGGGACAGACAGTTAGATTGGCAGTCATTACATTTATTGTAAGGCAAATGCTGTTGGACAAGTGAGTAAATGGACATTCTGTATCCACAGGCAAGCCATCGTGCCAGGCTGCAGGAGGGGAGACAGAAGAGGCACCCATGGAGCCCCACACACTGGAGGAGGATGTCCTGTCACCTGCTGAGGTCACACCACCATCACCACCATCACCACCACCACCACCATCACCACCGAGAGCCAGGAGGCACACAGTGGCTAGCCTCCAGGAGATGGAGGGCTCAGAGGAAGAGAGCATGGGAGCCCAACAGACCCCGCAGGATGAAGATGGACACACAGCAGAAACACAGTCCCCCTTGGAGCTTGGCAACACACGACAACCAAGGGCACATAATCCTGAGGTAGAGGAGTCCAATGTCTTTGCAGGGCTGAAGGGGCAGATGATAAAAGTGCAGCGCCTGCAAGGCAAAACAATGAGGGCAATGCAATGCCAGATGGTGGCCAACAACAAGCACATGCGCGACATGAAGGAGGCCATATACTGCCTCAACAACACCGTGGCTGAGGGCATGCGGGACATGTCAGAGGCTGTCAGGCTGTTATGCAGCAAGATGAAAAGCGACCGTGAGGCAAGGTGCAGGGACAGACAGAGATTGGATGGGTACACAAAGGCAGCAAACCGGCTATGCAATGTCACCCATGTCCTCAGCAGGCGCTCGGTGGCCATGCAGATGGAGATGGCCAAGTGCAGCCATGACGTCACAGGGGGATTGGTCACAGTCTTCAGTGCCCTGGAGGTGCTGCAGATCACTGAAATCGATTGTGAACATTGCATCGGGAGTATCTATGCTATGTTGGGGTTTTTGAGGCACTGTGAGGCCATCATGGCGTGTGAGTGTGCCCTCCTATTGCCTGACTTAAGGTCAATTAAACACTGTTACGCTATTGCAGTTTCTAACTTTGTCTCATTACTTACTCAGAAATAGTTGTGTGTGATCTCAGCCCATCTATGTCACCCATCTGGTGCTGCTGCGACACCTGCTGCACTGTTCTGTGGCTGTGGACAATACTCTCCCTCACCCTCTGATTCAGTGAGTTCCACGGGTGTTCCTTTTCTTGTAGCCAGGTTATGCAGCATGGCACATGTTGCTATTATTTTGCAGCAGGTCAGAGGGCTGTACTGCCGTGCACCTCCACTTTTGTGGAGGCAACGGAACCTGCTTTTGAGGAGTCCAAATGTACGCTCCACCACATTCCGCGTTGATTTATGTGCAACATTAAATCACCTTTCACTTGGGGTAGATGGGTTGAGGTAAGGAGTCAGGAAGAATGCTCGCAACGCATATGCTCTATCACCTAGGTGTTAAAGGAAGAAAGGTTATTCACAGTCAGCAATAGATACATCAAAGATAAACATCAGGGTGTGTCACATTTATTTACCTAGCAGGTATCCCTCTCCAAATTTACCTCCAGCAAGACAGGTATAGATCCCACTGTTCCTGAAGATGTAGGAATCATGCGTGCTCCCTGGGAATTTGGCAACAATGATGCGGGACACATCACATATGACCTGTACGTTGATTGAATGTGTTGATTTGTGGTTGCGGTAGATGTACTCAGTACTCAGTAGCTTGGCCTTCTGATAAAAGTCCATCTTTGTCTTGTGCAGTTCTGACTGTGAGCTGGAGAACCGGATATAGTGGTGCATCCTTTGCATCATGGCATCCAGGAATTTGTTGAAGAAGCGTGACAGGCAACTCTGTGAGACACCACCAGCCACAGCTATTACCCCTGGTAACTGCTGGATGCTAGTAGGTGCAGGCAACAGAGGACCTGCACTTGTGGAGGCATTGCGTGCGCCCTTGATGTCTGGTGCTCCAGGAGTGGGTGCAGGTCACGTATCAGGTCCAGGATGGTGGTTGGGTAAAGCCTGTACCTCTCATGGATTTCTGCCTCTGTGAGTTGGAATAGTGAGATGCGCAGTCTGAATACGCGTTTCTGTCGTCTCCAGATCCTTTGAGCTGCAGCTTGAATCCATATACGCCTTGCAAAGACATAGAGATGGCTGCCATTGTGTTCAATAAACAAAAGAAGAGTGTCTGGGAGGAGGCTAGGCCATTCTAGGGAGCACAGTAACAACCACACTGGGATGTTTTAGAAGGCCCTCACTAAGCATGGGCGGAAAATCCGTTTCGCTCGCGGATTTTGCGGATTTTCGGTAAATTCGCAATCCGCGAGATTTGCGAATCTCCCGCAAAATCCGCAAATCCGCGAGCAGCGGATTTTGCTCGCACTGTTCGCACTGTTCGCGTGAGTTCGCGCCCCGCGAATAAGTGCAAAATTGCAGAAATACTATCTTAGCAAAACTGAAACTACTTACCAGGTTCAAAAGTTCAGGCTCATCATTAGTAGCCATTTCCTGTAGTGCTTCCTGAGGGGCCCCTCCAGAGTTCAGTTGCCAGTTGAAACTATTATGTGACCCTGCTCTGAACCTCAGAATAGTTACACATATGCCACAAAGGTCCTGAATTACAGCTAAGGGAGACAAGCAGGAGCCAGGCTGGAAGTTCAAATCCATTAATCAGCCCCTAATTCATTATTGTCAGTTGGGGCAGGGCAGGTGTTGTAACTAATTTTGCAACAATGAAAGCACTTAGCAAGTGCAAAAGATCACTAATCAGGAAGCACTAAGGAAGCCGGTGCCAGCTAAAAAAATATTCTGTGACACATTAATCAGCCCCAAATTAATTCAGGTCACTTGAGGCAGGGAAGGTGTGCTTGCGTTGCCACAATAATGTACACTGACTGGACAACCAGAGGGTGCTGTGATGAAACAGAGGGTGGCATGGGTGGGCCAGAGGGTGGCATGAGTAGTCAGAGAGTGGCAGTGGTGACAGAGAGTGGCAGTGATGAAGAAGAGTGTCCCAAACAGGCTGGACACGTAGAAACAACAAGTTCGCGAAACTTGCGACCCGACGGGTAAGTTCGCAATTTGCGAAATTGTACAAAACCCTCGCGAACTGGCAGAAACCCGTGCAAACACAAAAAAAAAAAATCCGCAAATTCGCGAGAATTCGCGGATTTTGCGGATTGCGAGTTCGCAAATCCGCAAAATTCGCGAACGCGAGATTCGCAAAATTCGCCCATGCTTCGCCCTCACTCACCACCTAGTGATGACAATTTTAAATACCCTCATCACTCACTAAATGTTCATTTCCATCCAACACGCCCTAAACTCACCAACCTGCTCCGCAGTAATCCTGGCGTTGCAGCACACCAAAGAGACACTCGGTCTCTTTGGTGGGGCCCGATGATGAAGCATGTCATCACTAGGTGGTGAGTGAGGGCCTTCTAAAACATCCCAGTGTGGTTGTTACTGTGCTCCCTAGAACGGCCTAGCCTCCTCCCAGACACTCTTCTTTTGTTTATTGATATTTGACCGGGGAACAAGAGTGTCATATACTCTCCCTACCTCTCTCCTTGACATACATGCCATTGTGTTCATGCAGATGCATTCTGGGGCTGTTTATGTGCTCTGCACCTGGTTACCACCTGCTTTGAGTTAGTGGTAATTTGCGACTCTTATTTAACAATTTTTCATTGAATCGGTATTAGCGATTTTAGGTACATTGTTCGACAACTTTATTTAGCGATTCCTTATTTAGCGATTCGCTAAATAGTGAGTCATGTGGGATATTTGCTAAATAAGGAATTGCTAGGTTTATTCCATTCTTTTTAGCGATTCTTTATTTTGCCATTCAGTGTTTTTGCCTTTACATTACGCATGGGGTTTTAGCGATCGCAAACGTGGAAATTTTGCTAATTTCAGCGTTTGTGATCGCTAATTCACTACTTACATCTGGCCCATAGTGCATTAGTGATTTTGAAGATACCCCATCGCATGGACATGAAGTGCCTCCAAAGGCATTGGTTGGCATTCTGATGCTCATAAGCCGCCATTAAACGATGGATTGCTACAGTAAGCTAGAAATTACCACCATTTTGCCAGGGCAAGCATTTTACCAGAGGTGAACAATAGGCCATTAAGTTGCTAAGAAATACCGCAATTTTTCAAAGGCCCTCATCTTACCATGGTCATCCTCACGTAGATGCCCATAAGTTGACAAAAATTACCATCATTCAGCCAGGTTCTGCATTTTAACAGGGTGGGCAGTGGTGCCAATCACTACTTAGCACTACACAGTCCTATTACATGCACAAATGCAGTCATTGACACAGATGTGCATGGTGCACACAATTTCACAAATATAATCAACCACATAGTACACACAAAACATTAACTTTTTTCATACTTGTCTTCCACTATTAATCTGAGCTATGCAGGTGCTCCAGTTTGCCATGCACAACCCCGCTGCTGATCCTGATTGGCGCTCTAGTGAGGACTTAAGGGTGGGGATTATTCCCATGAGTGCCTATGGCAGTGGTTGATTCAGAAAAGGGGGGGTGGTGATGAACAGAGTGTCTGAATTAAGCAGACCACTCTTACCCAGTCCAAGGATCAGGGCTTGATCCATCACCGTTTTTTAGCTCACTGCACCATCCCAGCTCAGAACTTGGCTATATGCAAATTAGTCTGACCCTGGCCCAGTGCATCATGGGAACAGGGCAGACCAAACTACCAAGCCAATTCTTATACTGGGAAGGAAACAAGCTTCCGGGGACCGGTTTCTGGCATTTCAGCCGTCTTCAGCCCGGCTTGCTTGAATCCTGATGGTGCAATGAGCAAGGGACTCACATCTGAATATACCCTTCCATGCTTATGGTGGTTGGGTAGAAGTGCCTGACATTGTGAACCTCTGTGGATGAGAAGTATGGAGAGAGGACAACAAAAAGTGTTGCTGGGTAAAGGGAGGGGTGGTCATTGAGGGGCCTGGACAAGGGACACATGAGAGCATCAGGAAGTCTTGGGGAGGGAAGGGATGCCAATGGATACTCTCAAGGAAGCCAAATCCACCTTACATTACATTACAAGGGACAGGTGATAGAGGATCAACCATACTCTGGGAGGCTTTGAGGAGAAAGAGGGTAGATGTGTGTGTCCGTGGATAGAAGCAGCTGATTAGCTATTTTCTCCTGCTCCTCTACTCTCTACTTGTCTGGTATGGTGTCTGTGCCACATAATTTTGAAAGATATTTGGTAGCATTGTTTAATGATATCATCCAAAGCACCGATGGGATTTTCTACTCAATGTAATATCTGTATACCCCCTTTTAATTTTAAATCAGTGAAAGTTGGATAAAGGTCTTTCAAATCACAGCAGTTAAGCAGTAGAATGTGTTGGCCATTGCTTAAAGACTGAATCACAATAGGAGAAATTTACAGAGAGATTGGAGAATTGACTCTTTATGATCCAGCGAAATCCTTCTTTAGTGCACAAGCACCATGGACGAAACATTTGCATATGTGCATTTTGCCCAAAAAGTAATGCTGACAAATTACAAGGGTTGAAAAATAATGCCAGTCACCTGATTTATGGATCAAAAAACAGTGGCTGTGCAAAAAACCTGACAGGTTATTGCTGAACCAGCTAAAGGTATAACAGGTCACAGTAATAGTGTCAACTGGCTCATATCACAAAGGTATTTTTGCAGAGATTTCAGCTATAGGTAAAGCCACACCTGATTACCTTTTCATGAATAAATCGTCTCCAAGGGGTACTCGTGTGTCTCCCATTGCAGCAATGCCCAGGCGTTGGAGGCAGATACACATGTACTTGTTTATGAGTTTCTTTAACAAGGCCATGATCCCATACATCCAAAATGGCAACCATAGTTCATATTCCTGGTACTGGAGCAGCAGACTGTGAAACCTGTGAATCCATGCTGGAATCTTTTCCATAGGCTGTAGTGTCAGTACTGAGACCACGGTCTATGGACCTCGAACTCATGGAGCCCGTGCCTAAAGTGGTCCGTGGAAAACTTGTTTTAGCTTATTTTTAAACTATTGCTGGTTAGTCTTTGAGGAATGCCCAAGTAAGGCCTAGAGAGGCATGTTTTTTCTCCTTGCCCCGTGATGTGGCATTTGTCATTTTTTTCATGACACGAGGACCTTGCCATGCTTTAGAATCTCAGAGGTCGGCACTATCTTCCTCTCCGTGCTTTCCTGTCCCCTCATTAACATCTTCCAAGGAGGTACCGTCAGGGTGTTTTTCCAGCTTTCCACCCCTTTCCCTACAGGAACTTGAAGTTCTCCTGCTCAAGACTAGGTCGGGGTCTCCCCTAGACCCTTGCCCTCTGAAACTTCTTAAACAATGCAAGGAGACTCTCCTGCCTCTGTTATTAGAGATCATGAACAGGGCAATGAGGGATGGGACCTTCCCGCTACAATGGAAAAGAGCGGTGGTGAAACCACTGTTAAAAAAGCCTACATTGGACCCGGGTGTTCTCAAAAACTTCCGCCCCATTTCGCTACTCCCAGCCCCAGCAAAGATGTTGGAAACACATCTCGACCAGCATCTTGCTGCCTTCTTTATTTATTTATTTATTTATAATCTTATAGCGCGCCTGAATCAGCCCCGAAGGGGTATCTCCGCGCGTAGCTTCTGTGTGAGTTGGACAAACTATAGTTAAGAAGTGGCAGAGGGAAGGCTAAATTAATCTTGTGTGAACAAGTAAGTTTTTAGTTTCTTCCTAAAGTTGAAGAGGTTGGGAGTTCGTCTTAGCTGAGGAGGGAGGGAATTCCACAGCAAGGGACCTTTAAGGGAGGGGGCACGGCCACCCTGTCTCGCTCTGGTAACTTTAGGTACATATAGCAGCATAGTGTTGCTGGAGCGTAGAGTGCGTCCGGGAGAGTAGGGGAAGAAGATATCTTTCAGATATTTGGGACCAAACCCATAGATGCATTTATGCATGATGCAGCAGAGTTTAAAATGTACCCGCTGTTGCACTGGAAGCCAGTGAAGGTGGGAAAGGAGAGGACGGGAGGGGGTACAGGGAGGGGCATTTAGGATGAGTCTTGCGGCGGTGTTCTGCACCACCTGCAGTCTGCGCAGTTGTTCCTGGTTGGCGGAAATGAGTAGACTATTACAATAGTCTACCCGTCCAAGGACTAGTGCCTGAACCAGCGTTTTCCTATAGATGTTTGGTAGGAAAGGGAAGATACGCCGTAAAAGACCAATTGTACGGAAACACGTTCCCGTGACCTGGCTGACGTGATCTTTCATAATCAGAGTTTGGTCTAGGCGTACCCCCAGGTTTTTGATGGTTTGTTTGGGCGCTGGGACAGGTCCAAGCTCAGGTGGCCACCATTCCGGGGACCAGAGCAGGGTGGCCCCTCCAAACAACATGACCTCCGTTTTGGCCACGTTGCATTGGAGGAAGTTCTGGGCCATCCAACCTGCCACCGCTCTCATGCCGTCTTGGAAAGATTGCATGACTGCAGGTGTAATGGTTTGAAAAGGAAACAGCAGCTGAGTATCGTCAGCGTAAGAGAAACCTCTGGCCTTTTAGATCACTCGGAGCATGGCTTCCGGAGAGAGCATAGTACGGAGTCGGCCCTTACCACCGTGCTTGATAACATCCGCACTAGAGTGGATAAGGGCTAGACTACGCTCCTCATCCTGCTAGATCTTACAGCTGCGTTTGATACCCTGTCTCCCTCAGTGTTAACATCTCGTCTTAGGGAGATAGGGGTTGAGGGGTCCGCACTTAGTTTGCTGACCTCCTTCCTCGGCCAGAGGGAACAGAGAGTTAAGCTGGGGGAGTTCCTATCTCCATCCCTTCCTGTGCAGTGTGGGGTCCCTCAGGGGTCGGCATTAAGTCCAACCCTTTTTAACATTTATGTGACCCCACTTGCCAGGCTCATTAGATCTTACGGGATGGAGGTAGTCTCCTACGCCGACGACACGCAGATATTGATGTCTCTCGCCCAACCTGCCATCTTGGCTGCCTCCAATTTTAGACATGGATGATTTGCAATTCAGTGAAGCTCAATGGCGAGAAGACAGAAATTCTGGTGTTCGGAGGTAAGGAGGACATTTGGTCGGCGGAATGGTGGCCTTCATCTTTGGGCGTGTGCCCAACACCCACTGCCCTGGCCAGGAACCTAGGAGTCATGATTGACCCTATTTTGGGGTTGGGTCAGCAAGTAAGTAGGACCATTTCCACCTGCTGGGGCATAATAAACATCCTGAGGAAGATAAAACATTACCTGTCCCCTCAAGCCAGAAAGCAAATTGTAATAGCATTAATAGGCTCAAGACTCGATTATTGTAATGCCTTATATCTTGGCATTAACAAGAGTCTGATAATGCGACTTCAAATGGTGCAGAATGCCGCCGCGAAGTTTGTGCTAGATCTCCCTAGGCGGGCCTCTGCCACGGCTGCCAGGAAAGCATTGCATTGGCTTCCGATTGAGGCCAGGATTTCTTTTAATTCCCTTTGTCTGATCTATGGGGCCCTGGCCACTAACAAATCCGGAGGCCTGAGGGATCTTTTAATTCCATATACCCCTTCCAGATCCTTGCGCTCTGCTAACAAATTCTTGCTATCAATCCCCTGTGTCCGTAGAGCTAGGTGGGGTGGCAGAGCCTTTTCAACTTTGGCTCCAAGGTTGTGAAACTCTCTGCCGTCTGAGATTAAATCCCTTCCCTCAAAGCAAGCCTTTAGAAAGGCTCTTAAGACATGGCTATTTGCCAAAGCCTATCCTTAGCTCTGGTTTTGCCTTTTTTTATTTTCTTTGGTTAGGCGCCTTGATGCCTATGGGCTTCGTCGCGCGTTATAAATTTCATTTCATTCATTCATTCATTCTGTAAATGCACCCACTAGAGAAAACTTTCTCTTGTTTCCAACCAATCAGATCCTTCAGGTCTGTGGACCCTGCTTTGGGCAACTGACAATAACATGTACAGATATCTCTACATTTATTACCTCTTCAAGCCCATCCTGAAACAATTTGTAACCTGATTTATTTCTCAAAAACTATTAAATGGATTTATGCCAAACCAAACAAAGGGCCTGATTACGAGTTCAGCGGTAAGGGATCTGCTATTGAAACGACATCTGATTCACTGCTGCTCAGTTGGCGGTCCGTCTGCCGAATTATGATGTTGGAGGTCTGTTGAAAGAAAGACCGCTGGAGTCCCACCGATGTGAGAGCCATTCACAGACCGCCAGGACGGTGGTAGGGGGAAGCAGCTGCCAAAGGGCAGTACAGACAAGGTCACCGCTGTCAGAATTATGAGCAGGCTTCCCTTCGAGCCGCCCGTGGCAGTGAGTCTGCCTGCTTCAAGTCAGAGGAATCGGAGGAATTGGGGTGCAAACTCACCCATTTCCTTTTCTTACTTTCAGTCTTCCACATGGATCCCTTCCTCCTGGGCACCCCTTCACAGTAGCATATTGATCCCTAAGAAAACAACCCTGTTGATGCCAAAATCCAGGTAAGTCCGATTTGCACTTTGGTCTGGGCACATATAGTCCTGACCTCAGCAATGGGGAAAGTACTCGTACTAGGGATTTTTTTTATGTGCCATGCGTATTTGTCAATGTAACACTTGTGCAGTCAAAATATACACACCTGCATCGACACATATGAAAAAATATTCTTTGCCGTTAGAAACACCACCACTGGGCCAGCGTTGCCATCATAATAAGACAGGCGGGATACCGCAGCGGTATGGCGGTAAGACCCCCAAACCAATAATCAGGCCTAAAATCACTTCCCTGAGACATCAACCTTTGGTGCAATTCCTGTCAGCATCTAAATTGGAGAGCAAAGATTCCTGTGGGAGTTAAAATTTGAAATGTTGCTTTTGTCACTCCTCCTGCCTGTTTGACGGATGTGCATGTTTCCTGCTGTCCTGAGCCCAAATCCGATGAAGGTTCAATCAGATTTTTCGAAAGGTGGCAAATTCATTAAATTAAAAAAAAGATGCCCTTTCTATTGAAACTCTGAACTAAATGTAATCTCAAAGTCGTTTTCACAGAGTGTTTTATACAGGTATAAATATTCTTCTCATTTAAAGGATATTTTAGGTATGTCACAAATCATCAATTCAAAACCTGACTTGCGTTATGAAACCCATTTATATTCCAGAACGAATATTTGCTTGAAAAATACATTGTATTTTATGAATAGATATGTATTCAAAAATGTGCAATGTTCTGCACCTATATTATTAGCATGTATTTCTTTCTGTTCTCTTTAGCCATATAAGTGTTAACATGGTATGTGTAAGCCTAAGCACAGAGTGATATTTATGAGTACAGTAATTGATAGTGACATTGCCGAATACACAGAACTTTCCCAAAAAGTTATTTAAATAGTTTCAGCACGCAAAACATTTTTCTATTGCTGAAGATATGCTTACGTCCATTCACCTGCCTAATAACTGGTTTATTATGCATTGGCCCCTTATACTTTTACCGACTTTTAAAATATGCTAGTAATCTCCACTGCACCAAAGTCACAGGTTTACCAGACATTCAGCCTGATTCATCAAAGACCCGTTTTGCGAGTCTATATTAGCGAATCATAAGGAATCACTATTACAGACTCGCAAAACGGGATTCATGTAGGAATCGCAAAAAAGAATTGCGATTCCTACACATTCCTTATTTGCGATTAGCAAATTGCTAATCGCAAATAACGAATAACTCCCCATTCATTCCTATGGGCCAAAAGGCCCATAGGAATGAATGGGGAGTATTCCTTATTTGCGATTAGCAATTAGCTAATCGCAAATAAGATAGCGATTTAAAGGGTGCCATGGGTGTCCAAAGGACACCCTGTAGCACCCCTTAAATGCAAATTGAAACAGGTGTTGCGCACACACATGTCCAAAGGACATGTGTGTGTGCAACATGCAACTTAGAAAAATGCTTTTAAAAACATTTTTCTAAGTTTTCGCTATTTACCACGAGGTTTGACCTCGCGGTAAATAGCGGGCCGAAATTGTGAATTCGCAATTTTTGAATGGATGATGAATTGCATTTAAGGAATCTTAAATAGAGATTCCTTAAATGTAATTCCTCGCAAAATAGCGAAATCGCTATTGCGGATTTTTGCATTTAGGATGATGAATCCCAAATGCAAAAATAGCGCTCGCAAAGGGCCAGATTCTCAGAATCTGGCCCTTTGCGAGCCGATTTCGGCTTGATGAATCAGGCTGAATGTGTTTTGTTAGAATAATGGGTTCCAAGAAAAATTCAGAGAAATTATTCTACACTTGAAAACAAACCAGGTTTTTAGTTTAGTAGTATGTTCCCGAGATAAAGACATTGTAATACCTTAAAAAATGAGGTGATAGTGCACAGTTACCATCTCAGGAATATTTCCCAGTTGCATTCTGCTAAATGAAGTTCATGATACTTTCACCAGTCCTTCAGAAGGAGCGTTAACATAGTTGAAAATGTTCCCAGGCTAATTTGTGATGAGCTGTGCCAGTCCACGTTTTTTTCTTTTTAATTCTGGGACTGGTAGTTCTGGTTTTACAATGGAATAAACAAGACAACAAGTCGCAGATTTTAAGACATTTTTTGGGCTGGAGCAACTTGTCAAGCATGGACCATGGAAACTTGGCAATGTTGCTTAAATAGTGTGGGCGATGGGTAGATATAGTTTATAATAATTTCAGTACTCACAATCAGTAGGAATTAAAGCACCCGAAAAACCTATTATTCTCAGATGATGATGGAAATAAATCCAGAAACAATGGTGTGAGGAGGTCTAAGCACAGGCCATTCTAACTCGTGGTCAAAAACTCAGCTTGTGTATTTCCTTCGCTAGCTAAATCAGTGATTGCTGTATCCACTTCATGGGATGTGTTGCAGCTGGATTCTTATCTAGATTTTCCTTATCTTACAAAACTTTAGAATCCTTGGTCGACTATACCGTTTTTTGTCTGCTAAGAAATGTGAAGAGAAGAACATCAAACTCATAATAATTTTGTAGAACCCCCAATCAATTCATTTTGAAGGACCACTGACTACAAATTCAGTTTTAAAGATTTATTACAAGGGCAAAAATAATTGGACATACAGACACCTCAGCAAGAAGTTAAGAAAATGAACAGGCACTAATACTAACATAATCCTACGCAGAAGTCTCATACGACTCAGGATTATTATCAATGTTAATTCTAAAAGCATCAGGCAAATGATGATAATTCCTGCTTGAAGTCTCGGCTGCATTCGCTCAAAGAAAAGAATAGAATATTAGTCTGTCCCTATACTAACTCTAAGGTGACATCCCTACTTAGCATTCCCACCGAGGCAAGAGGAAAAAAATAGGTGTCAGCAGTGAAGACTCCCTAAGAAGTACACTCACTTTCCATGGGTAAGTAACCTAAGCTACAGAGCTCGTTCTAAGATGCTCCTTCTTGCTTCCCCTCTAGCCTTTTCCTCTCCACCCACGGGGTACTGTCCCTAATACAAAATCCCAAAAACATTAAACACGCCTTAAACACACCCCTTCGGCAGGCCTTCTCTCGTGTATTTTTCCAATGAAACTTCAACTTCATCCAAACCTGTTGGTGTGTCCTTGGTTCCCAGGCACCTTCTCTGCCAAAAGTATTGTCTTGACATTCCTGTTCACTCCCACCGTACTCGCCTCTACCATCCTAACTCCTAAGACAAAAGGTTATTCTGCCTAACGAAACATGTGTCCTTGCACTGCAACAGAAAGCCTGTGAGCAGATCGACCTTGCACATACACAAATCTACAATCCAAATTCAACTAAGAAAAGGAGCCTTCCCAAGGAAAATACATTTCGGCCTACAACATTTAGCCAACCTAAGAAAACACAATCAGGCCTCTAGTGGTGCTTTCATACAATCAAGCCTTTACATTTAAACACATTTCTAAGCTACATCATCAGCGTTACATCCAAAATCATTTTAGAAGCATTACATTTTACTCGTGAATAAGCAAACCTACATGTGCAACTTTTCATAGGGTGCACGTTTAATCCTAATGCAACATCTTATACGTGAAGCAATCATTTCTGCAATACTTAAGGCATATTCTCGGTCAAACGCTACATTAGTCTTCAAACTATATGAATATTCCAGACATTCTAACATAATTTGATTAATTACTATATTTCTAATAATCACACGTTAATACAGTCCTCCAAATATGCGGGTGCTAACTACCCATGATTATGACGCATCCCTAGAATTTTCAGAATAACATGACGCTCTATCAGATGCATAACAGAATGTCTTTATAGAGCTGTTCACTGAAGCATTGGAATCTGTTGTACAAGGATTTAACATCAGATCACTTCTAGAATTAGTTATGGTTACCAGCCTTGTCAGTCAATCGACCGATTCTAAATTGTCGATAGCTTGAGTAGGAAAGGAGGGATTATATAATTTCTACTGTATTCCCTGAGTATGGTTCATTTTCCTGATGGATCTATTCAGGATAAATCTTATCAGGGCGTCTAAGGTTGGGGTAGGCCTTAAATCTAGTTCAATAAGGCCATCAACAATACTCATTGCCCTGAATACCAGCACTATATTGTCAGAGTCCCCTCATGCACTCAATAAATGTTCAGCCCTAATTGTGCCAGATCGTACTATGGACAAGCACCGGAGATAATGTCTGGTCCAATATGTTACCTTAGTCTTTGAGGACTCTTCATCCTCCCTGTCTCCTGGATTTAGCTTTGACTCATCAGTTAGATACCTTGTACTCTCTGCCACTTTGTATCTGCCTATTAAGATAGTCTGTTGTATAGCGTGTTGGGTATGTTTGTCTGCTACCTAAAAGCATTTGAGTTATTGGCAGTTCACCAACCTCTAATCTTCAGTTCTGGTTTCTTCCTATGCCCCAAATACTGGGAGTCACCTGGAAGTCAACTGGTCTCTCTTACTCTATAAGTACTAAAGCCCCTCACCACTCCTACTTGCAGGTAGTCTGTCGGTGGCCTTATTCCTGTACTCCTTTTGGTCATGCTCTCAAACCCTTTGTTTAAATTTAAATTACCTGGGTACCGCGTAATATTATTGATAATAACTCCTTGATTATCTGACAGTCTGTGACAGTGGGGAACTAATTAAGACCCCTAATCACATACTTTTATTGCTTGGGCATTTCCAACGTATGTGGTAAATGCTTGCAAGTTTCTCCCTCTTGGTTTACCCCTACATTGCTAGTTTGTACCACCAATTTTCCAATTAGGTATTTTAAGTCTTCAACCTTGTTGGTCAGGTCATCAAGTCTTGAATAGGGCTCTGCTATCATTATATTACGGTTTACAGGTTCAGTTAGTGATCAAATTCTTACCGGTATTTGAGCAGTGTGTTGTTCACAGTCATGTTCATTGTTATTGCACATGTAGACTGCAGAATTCATTTCAGTGCCTTCTGGCCCTTCCAGGGAGGCTAAGACCTCACATCTATTTGAGCAGCTTACGGAAATTACACACCCTTCACACTTTTCAACAGTGTTCATAACTTTGGGGGAAATGTAAGAATGTTATCTCTTCATATTACTCAAGCTAGTGGAGGAAGGCAATGAACCTAATGGACCTTCATCAAGGGAAGCAATTTCTACAATAGTACTGTGTTCAGCCGTATCTGGGCAATTGACGTTTCTTTCTTTTTGTAGAAAGCTGTTATTTTCTTTGTGCACAAACTAGCCACTTCCCGTTTATCACTGCAGAAATTTGTTGTCCTCATTGAGGTTGTGGTCAATGGAGATGTGATGGCCTTATGCCGGAGAGAGCGTTACGAAGTGGTGGTTCTGAAGGTGATGCATCGGGTCCGATCCATGCAGCTGCAGCGATGCACCAGTGCTAATCCACACAACAGAGACAACGTTCTGATCCAAGCAACAGGGGCGATCCTTAGGTTCTGATCTACTCAACGGTGGTAGTGTGTCAGCTCGCAGAAGATGCATGGGTTCTACTGAATCAAACACCTTTGGCCCACTTCCAGAGGTCCAGGACTGGGATGGCACCACTCAGCAAAGCAGACTAACAGATGGCAGAGTTCAGGTGCAGATGAAGGGGGGTTGGAAGTCATTTTTGTCCCTGAGACTTCAGATCAAGAAACCAGCCAGCTAGCCTTTGGAGTCACTCTGGGTTCAAGTGATGCAGGTCCTGTCCTTCTAACCCAGGCAGGGGAACAGCAGGCAGCACATCAAGTCAGGAGTCCAACAAAGCAGCAGTCCAGCAGAGTGGCAGTCCTTAAGAAGCACAGCACTCGTTCTTCTTTGCAGAATCTTCACATGTCCAGAAGTATACTGAAGTGGTGGTGTCAGAGACCTAGTACTTATACCCGGTGGTGCCTTTGAAGTGGGAGAGACTTCAAAGACAGGCCTTTGAAGTGCATGGAGGTCCCCTATCAATGCCCTGGCTTCAGACTCACTACAGGGGGGTATGCATCCCTTTGTGTGGGGACAGGACACATCCTATTCAGGTGTATTTGAGGCTCGGTTAAGCTCTGCCCTCCCATCCTGCCAGGATGGTCCATCAAGTCACACCTAAGCTCCAATTGTGTGTGGGTCACTAGGGGGAATACACAAAGCCAACTTTTCATCCACCCCTGACATGTGATCAGAGACAAGCATAACGCACCAATTGGCTAAAGTAAGAAAATGCCAACTTTAAAATCAGACTTCGCCATAAGTTTGGATTTTAAATTGTGACTCAGGAGACACCAAACTTGAAAAGTTTGGGGGTACTTGTGGGTCATAACTATGGCCTCTAGCTTGCTCCCTGCTACTCCTGGCATCTCCTTTGTGACCCCTGGCCTCAAAGGAGGCAAAAGTGTTGCCCCCTCTAAGGTCGCAAAGGAAATGCCAGGAGTCGCAGGGAGCAAGCTAAAGGTCACAGCTGCAGCCTCTGACTTATCCCAAATGTTATCCATGAGTTACACTCAAAACATTTACTGAGGTAATCCCAAGGACGAGATCGGCCTTGCAGTAGTAAAAAAAAATAATTTCAGTGTTTTTCCCTACCAGGACATGTAAAACTTAAAAGCACGTCCTGCCTTTTAAATACATTGAACCCTGCCATCTGGGTTATCATGGGCCTACCTTAGGGGTGACTTATATGTATAAAAAAGTAAGGTGTGGGCCTAGAAAAAAGGATTATTTTTTAATAGTATAAATTATTGAATGCTCTCCTTTACCATCTTTTCAGACGCTCAAAGGCAAGAATTTGGTTGTTCAACCCTTTTACATGCTCTGCCCAGAACCCATATAAATGCTGTTATCACTAACTGGTGACCAAACATATTCTATTAGCAAAAAATAGAGAGGTGGAGGAAATGCTCCCGTACATCCCTCCAACACAAAGCTAGTGTAACAAGGTACAGTGCTTATACAATAAAACCAAAGTATCACAAGGAAGACAGTTTCCTAGATTTTAGGAAAGCGCACATTACTATACACAGTTACACATAGCAGGATTCTGATTGAGTGGGAAAGCCATACCTTATAGAAGAGGATGCCTCAAGCTCATAATAGTGTCATGCTTCATCATTGGCAACCTTTCCCCTCCCTGGTAAGATGATACCACCAGGGCGAATATAACTCATTACATCGCATAGCAATACCACGTGTGGCATTACAATGCGGGTATTATTACGCAATGTCATTTGCAACGACATGCCATTACATGGCAAAATTGTACCATGAATATGCCTTTACCACGCATGCCATTACAACGGAAAGGGCTATGCAAACCAATGATGGAGGGAATGCTGAATGAATCATACATTCACCTCCAGTCACGGGATCTGAGTTAAATCCATCTCTCTTTTGATCACAATGACACCCCAGTTTAGACCCAGTCATATGCAAATCAGTCTTGACCCAGTCTTGACCCAGGGCCTCATGGGAACAGTCCAGAGACCAGAAACAAGCATCCTGGGACCAGGTTCTGGGTATTACCCTTCATCAGCCAGGCTAGCTTGAATCCGGAGGCACAGTGAGCAAGGGACCCACATCTGGGCATACCCATCCCACTTAGGTTGAAAAGTGCTACGCAAACAAATGATGGACGGAATACTGAATGAATCATACATTTGCCCCTAGTCAAGAGATCTGGGTTAAATCCATTGTTTTTTTCTCACCATGCCACCCCTGTTTAGACCCAGACATATGCAAATCAGTCTTGACCCTGTGCCTCATGGGAACAGTCCAGACCGGACTGCTAAGCCAGGTCATCCCGGACCAGAAACTAGCATCCTGGGACCAGTTTCTGGGTTTTTCCCTTCATCAGCTTGGCTGGGTCCAAACTGGAATGGCATGGTGAGCAAAGAAACAATGGATTCTGTCCATCAATGGTTCTTTTTGCATTTGTCACCCCGAGTGGGACGGGTATGCCCAGACGTGGGTCCCGTGCTCTCCGTGCCACTGGAATCAAGCTATCCTTGCTGATGAGGGCTGAAAACCCCAAGCCGGTCCGAGGATGCTTCTTTCCATTCCAGGGAGGACCTGGCCTAGCAGTTTGGGCTGGACTGGTACCATTGTGCGCAGGGTCAAGACTGATTTGCATATGGCTGGGTCCAAACTGGAATGGCATGGTGAGCAAAAAAACAATGGATTTAGGCCCAGATCTCTGTACTGGGGTGAATGTGTGACATTGTTCTGCATTCTGTCCATCAATTGTTCTTTTTACATGTGTCACCCCGAGTGGGACGGGTATGCCCAGAAGTGAGTCCCGTGCTCTCCATGCCACTGGAGTCAAGCTATCCTTGCTGATGAGGGCTGAAAGCCCGAAACCAGTCCTAGGATGCTTGTTTCCAGTCCCTGGAGGACCTGGCCTGGCAGTACAGGCTGGACTGTTCCCATCGGGTGCAGGGTCAAGACTGATTTGCATATTGCAGGGTCCAAACTGGGATGGCAGGGTGAGCAAAAAAACAATGGATTTAGGCCCAGATCTCTGTACTGGGGTAAATGTATGACATTGTTCTGCATTCTGTCCATCAATTGTTCTTTTTTCCAATTGCAACGCAAAGGCATGCATGGTAAAGGTATACTCATGGTTAACGTTTGCAAGGTAAGTAAATCTACCCTACCCTAAACCCTAATGTAGTACCCCTGCACGACCATCCCCAGACCCCCAGTCCTCTTCCTACAATAACACTACACTGCCCAGCACGACCCCCCAACACTACCATAAATCCTAAAACACTACCCTACACTACACAAATACCACAACACTACCCTAAACCATAAAACACTACCATCAGCACGACCCTCCCCCTTCCCCTAGTCCGGTCCCTACACTCAAACACTACCCTGCAAGACCCCCGACACTACCCTAATCCTAAAACATTACCCTTCACTACACAAACACCACAACATTACCGTAAACCCTAAAACACTGCCCCCAGCACAACCCTCCTCCTTCCTCTAGTCCAGTCCCTACACTCAAACACTACCCTGCACGACCCCCCTACACTACCCTAAATCCTACAACACTACCCGACACTACACATACACCACAACACTACCCTAAACCCTAAAACACTACCCCCAGCATAACCCTGCCCCCACCACCAGTAAGGTCCCTACACTCAAACACTACCCTGCACCGCCCCCGACACTACCCTAACTCCAAAAACACAACCCTACAACACTACCCCGAGACTACCCTAAACCCTAAAAAAGTAACCCTAGCCCAATCCTCCTTATCTCTCACTCTCCTCGTGGTTCCTCTCTACTGGTTCCTGCTTTGCGTCGTCTGAACGGTGCACTTCGTTGTGAGGAAACGGAACTGCCATTACATCGCATGCATTGTAAAAGCGCATTCGATTTAATGGCATACGTAGTAATGGCTACGCTTTGTAACATTGCATGCATTGTAATAGATGTGATGTAATAACATGCGGGGAAACAGCTGCGTTGCAATGGCTATTTCCCACCAGGGCGGACTCGAACTCCTCAAGGACTTGGGAGTAGCTGTGAGTTCTTGAAAAAAACTCCTGGACAAAGCGGGATCCAGACAATCTAAATATACCTTAAAGTTCTCTGGTTATCACCTTTATTAGTGAGGACTATATGTATGTCTAAAAACACTGTATCAGGTGTGTAAAAAGAGAACAATAACTCAGTCCCATCTTATAATAGCCAACATTAGAACCGACTCAATAAGTCAACCTATTACCCAGAAATTACAAACAAAAGCACACTGTATTGACACAATGCAGCAAAACAGGATATTCTTTTTTTACTAAATAAATATACAAAAGAACGGATTTATTATCTGAGCCAGATATCTTCACAAAACTTGCCTAAGGTGAATCATAAAAAAAAAAATGTGAGCACGGAAGACAGTGTCACTGCACATCTCAAGACAACAGGTGGGACGAGTGAGAGGCAGCTAGGCCTGGACATGCAACCAATACAACCACAGTAGTATTGTTGTGTCATCTTCCATTGGTTCACACTTGTACTAATTCTCTGTTCTCTAGACTCCTTCCAGTCTTACATACCCAACCAATTTTATATTCACAATTGTTTCCTATGCGGATGACATCTGAACACACCATTTTTGACAATACATTACCTGCAAGACAATATAAGTCAGGCACAGAAAGCTACAGACAAACAGTAAATATTGTTAGACCTTACCTAAAATGTTGGTTTGGTTTGCTCCCATAATTTAGCCAATTGCCAAGGAGCTGTTCTCCACCCCAGTTCCCTCAGAGAAACTTCTCCTTTAACTCTGGAGACTAGGATAGTAATGTGGCACTTGGTCCAGTGATTCCTTGCTTTCTTCTTTTGTTGAGGCAATTTCCTACCAATGTACCATCTGCTTAAAGTGAAACACAAGGTTTAGGAAAGTCTTGAGTTCAACTGGGACTTAATACACAGTGGCAAGCAGCACAGCAAAATATCAACGAAAATTGTCATTTCAACTGAAATCTCGTGCTAGAAAATAGTTCATTTGGATAAAATACATAGAAAACTACAGTATATACATGTTCTCTCAATACAAGTCAATGAAGCTCATGTGACAGAAACTTCTAACTCCCTGTAAAAACGTATCTATTGTGCAGGTGGTAAGATCATCCCCTGAGAAAGTGCTGAAAGGCTTTGACGAGAAGATATCATTCATGTGTAGGATACAAGTGTCATTATTCTCGCAAAAACCCTCTTCCACTTGCCAGGTTTGAAAGCACGGTTAGGCTATTGTAAAATGTGCAAGGTACATCCCTAAGACCTGTGGCTTCTGGGCCTAATAGAGGCATCAAAACTAGCAAGCATGTTCAGTGTTACCCAAAGTCTCAAACTAATATAAAATGATATTCATATTTGAGTCAAATAGTTGATACTTTCAGAGCCACCTGTGCATTTATTAACAGAACTGTGTATAAGAGTATATTAGCATAATAAAGACAAAATGTTAGTTTGTTTTCACACCATTATATGTACAGCCCATCAATATAGTAGGTGTGTGTGTCATGGATTCCCACAGTATGTCAAGAATTACCACAAGTCTGCAATAAATGACCGCAATATGGCAATAGTTACAATTACACTGACACAATCATCACTATGTGGATGCCCACAATAATCCAGGAATTGCCACCATTTTGTGAGGGTGAAACATGCCAAAAATAGGCGACGCTGTATAACGAATGCACACAATATACCAACAGTTACCACACTGTTAGGACCTTCGTTATACCATAAGCATCCACCACTCATCGATGCGCATGACATGTCAAGAAGGACCACAGCTATCAGGACCAGCATCATGCCAGAGGTAGTCACCATCAAATAATGGATGCCCACACATACCAGGATATTTCCACCATTTTACATGGGGTAGGCAACATGCCATTCATGCCCACAAGTTGCCAATAAATACCACCATTATACAAAGGCTAGCATCTTATCAGTGGTAGGCAATGGCTAGAAGTTGAGAACATTACTACCATTCTTCCAAGCCCTGCATTTTACCAGGGTGGGCAGTCGCCACAGCACTCCTACTCAATATTAATGCACGTATAATCACACTCACAGACATGCATGTATGCACATACAAACACACACAGTAACAACCATGCTCACAAACACTGTCACACATACATGCACACACAAACATAATTTTTTTCGTACATATCTTCTGCTATTGTTCTGGCCCAAGCTGGTGCTTTGGGCTGCCTCTACCTCACACAACCTGGCTACTGCTCCTGATAGCCTATGGTACCCCCCAGCATTTACATGCACAAAGCGGCAAATGTGCATGTAAATGTAAAACATGCATTTTTAACCTTGCGGTGGGTGCTGCTTCAAGCACAACCCGCTGCAAGGTTAAAGATACAGGATGTGACCTCCATCCTAATTGCACCGGAGGAACCGCCGCTGCCCCTGCGGACGGTCCCTCCACCTCGGGGATGGCGGACGGACGCAGGTCCGTCCGCCATCCTAATGAGCCCCTTAATTTGGAAAAGTGCCAGCCCCATGTTTTGCTCAGAAGTGCGCGGCCAGTGCTGTTGAAGGTCAGGGTGCTGAATAGAATGCTGTGTAGTCTCGATTCCACTTCCCGCCCCTTTATTCTAGACACTTCCTGTCTCTTTATCTCACTCTTACAGGCTCTTTTTCGCCCATGCTTGCTCCCTTTGTTACTGTTTTTCCATCTTTCTCTTCCTACTTCTTCCCCCTTTTGTATTTTTCTCTCTCTTACTCTGAAACATTCTGTTGAGGAAAAATATGTCAAAACAAAAAGAATACACTGTTCCCCCTAGGTAGGAGATGCAGTGAAACCAAGGACAGTGAAGTGGGGGGAAGGCCCCCTTTCGGAGCTAAAACCCTCACACAACCAGCAAGCTAGGTGTCATGCTTTATCATTTGGGTTCTGCTCTTCGTCAGACTGGCGCTGCAATGTCTGACGGGCACCCGCGAAGGGGCTCTTTATCGGAGATCTTTTCTTCCTGTCAGTTGGTGCATGTGGTATGAGGGTTTTAGGTGAAGTGTAGGCGTGAACAACAAGTGAAATGGTGCAGATTAAAAAAGGTTAAGAAGTTCACTGGAATTTTTATTAGTGTGGCTTAACTACCTATTTAAAAACAGTGTAGGGAGGTACACTCACGGGTGCTAAGATCCAGTGAGGTATGCTCTACCTAGTGGTCGGTCAACATGTTTCATGCTAAAACTAGCAATTCATCAGGACCTATATGAAATTGTCCTACACGTATCAGGGAAGGACAAGTATTACCTTCCACAAGTAACCAGTAGCAGGCCAATTGGTCCTACCACAATCAGTGGAACCTAAGAGAAGGGTGACAAAAAACCAAGGGTGTATCAAAAACATTTGTGCTTGACCCAAAACCTAGATTACAGTGTGCTTGGTTCTGACTTTGATCATCTTTAATTTTAACGTTTTAATTAGTTAGGGTTGTTTTTAACACTCAGATCGCATATGGGCTGGGATGCCTGCCACCCCTCCCAACACCAATTCCCCATGGGAGGAGACAGACACAGATTTGAACTTTTGGAAGGCGGGGGGGCCTCACGACCCCCCCGGCCGTATTTATTAAAATATGAAACAAAAATTTTAAACTTTAAATTAAAACGTTTCATAAATCATGTACAAATTCAACTTCAATTACATCTTGATGAAGACAGGTTTTTCAGGCTAACCTTAACAAATCTCTAATACAAAGGTTTCCTAGCCGAGTCTAGCATCCTGATAAATGCATTACATTTGAATTTGTACAACCTAACATTAAGGGCCAACGGCAAGGTCTTAAACCGGTGTCAGATCCCTATCACCAACTTCCCGCCCTCACGGTGTGAGTGGCGCATGCGCAGAGAACTTTACCCTCGCCGCCAATTGTAACTTCCCTTGTCGTGGGGGCCCCCTTTCACTCGACGCCATCTTAAGGTCGTCTGAGTTCATGTGCGAAGTATCCGTAAGAAGGACAGCGTGGACTCCCCCCTTCCCCACACTCTCTTCCGCCGGAGCGGATATCCGTCCCCCGGGAAATTCGTGGGAGGGGCATATAGCCGTCTCCCCCTGGGAGGGGCCTATGGCCATCTCCCCTGGGCGACTCTTCCGTAGTGGGTGCCGCCCCCACGTGGGAGGGGCCAATGGCCGCCTCCCCCCGGGCGCTCCCATCCATAATGGGTGGAGCCCCCCCTAGGGACCTTGAAATCACTGCTCACCGATCATGACCTTACCGCCCGACCAAAAATAAATACGACAATTGTTTTACCTACTAAGGAAAGAAAAAACTATGACTAAACTTGCAACAGCTTGATAAATTCACCAACTTCAACATTGCTACAAAGGGAAAAAGGTCCTAAAGCAAGGCACAAACTTCATTGAATCCATTCCTTTACGTTTCTACAAAGGAAAAATAATTGCCTACAAGCAAGTATTCAATTACATGTATACCCTCGTCATACATTTATGATGCAAGAAATGATTGCCATACATGTTTTATTACATCAAATAACACCATTCGATATTTCTTTAATTCACAAACTTTGCAACAAGGGGCTAGTGGGTGGATCAAAAAAGTGCAGCTTGTTCCCTTGAGGGCTCACGAGCGACGAGTGGTGCAGCCTTCAGAGCACAGGAACAAGAGGAAGCTTCGTTGGATTCCCGCGCCTTTTATCTAGCTGCGGGAGGGCGGGGCCCCGCCTCAAGTACGCCCATCAGTGCACGGACTTCCGGGCGGGTGTTTAGGACAACCTCTTTTGGGCGGGAGGAGCGTGTTCCGACCACGCCGCTTCGGGCATACCAGCCGGGACACGCCCCCCGCCCACAATGGTTTCCCAGGGGATCGGGGCACCCATCTATACGTTCGGCGGGACCGAGTGGTCTCCCCTTTCCATATGGGCCGGGATGCCCGCCAACCCTCCCAACACCAGTTCCCCATGGGAGGAGACAGACACAGATTTGAACTTTTGGAAGGCGGGGGGCCTCAGGACCCCCCCGGCCGTATTTATTACAATATGAAACAAAAATTTAAAACTTTAAATTAAAACGTTTCATAAATCATGTACAAATTCAACTTCAATTACATCTTGATGAAGACAGGTTTTTCAGGCTAACCTTAACAAAGGTTTAAGGCCATTAATCCACATTATGCAGGATGATCCACCCTGGGATAAAGATGCATGCAGAATTCCTTGCAGGGACACTACTCGGCAATGGAGGAATTTCAGTATGAGTAAATGCTATCAATCTGATTGTCCTCTTGAATGCTTATCAATGTTTACAAACATAACTGTATCCATTTATGATAAGTTACATATATAAAGTATACGTTGCTTTGTTTGATAAATGTTTACATTGCATAATCTACTCAGGTTACCTATAAACTCCCTACAGGTCTATCTTTTCCACGGTTCTCTATTTTGTCTTTGAATTTGCACAAAAAGTAGAGTGGTGGCGTCAATGTTAAAGAGCTGGGGCCTAATTTTGAGTTTAAAGGACTGGATACCCTGTCACAACCGAGATGTATAGTGTAGCTGCATTATTACAAGTACATTACATCCCATGGCACTTGTAATAAGGCCAACAGCAAATCTGTCACTTTGTGATGGAGTAACCTGTCTGGCAATCTGTAAATCAGACCCTTAATCTTTGAACATCAACCTGGAATTTCCAGCCTTTAGAAAGAACCCGTGCCTGTTTTTGGAGTATTGCCTTTTTGCGATATTTCATCAAACATCTGTAAATCACTTGTTTGAACAGTGGAATAAATTACAATTATGTACTGGAACTCAATTTCAATACATATTATAATTTGTGTGCATTTCCAGTTGAGAGGTAGGACTGTTGTGTGATGAAGATTTATGATAGCAGTTTTGTAGTAGATTAACAATAGAATATGAAATGAACCTGATTAAAGGCTTCGAATAATTGCATGGGCAAAAATATAAAAAGTAGTTTTGGATAATGTTTTAGTGCCAAGCCCATATTTACCTATCTCATTCATAATCTAAGTGGTAAAAGTAATCCACCTGCTTCCCTATAAATTTGTGCTGTACTGAAAATGACCCCCAAAGTGTCCTGCATTGTTTCGGTAAACATGTATTCTGCTATTTGGGGGTGATTCATACAAAGTGATTGGCAAATTAGTTTCTTCAGTCATGCCTAGATTATGGCAACCATTATAGATAATGGGGTAGCCCCTAAAGTCAAGACGGACCTGGGCGCAATACGGGAATGAAAACAGTGGTCCATGACCAACAATTGAAAAAGTAACAATTTACGTTGTATAAAACATTACAACTCAGTTATTAAATAACCTACAAGAGATATTTATGCATGTACATTATACCTATTTATGCATCTATACAAGTTAATAGACCACACATAAAACCAGCTCCAAACTATGTAATTAATTACAAGATATTTATTTTAGAACAAATCAAAAAATGCTTAAGCAATGACCATAGGTTGCGCGCAAAAGGAGGGGTGAAAAGATAAGAGGGTAGTGAAAGTGTGAATCAAAGAGTAAAGGATAGTTGATTCTATATTTTTACAAATACTGATAAATGAGACCAGTTACTGCAAGCCTGTCCATATAGGATTTACATGTATTCTGTAAATTTCAGTGTGCACTCAATGCAGTTTCAAATGACGTGACAAATTAGGATGTAGGTACAGGTCTTGATCAATAGGAGAGCGTTGACGTTTCGACTCAACTGTGCAATCAGGGATTCAAACCTTTGCTGTGAGTCTTCATCAGGACTGTGTGTTGCAACCTATGATGAAAATGTTCAGTTAGATGGAGGACTTGTGTGTGTGTGTGGTCAAGTTAAAATGGTCAAGTAATAATGAATCTACTGACCTACACCTGGAGCCAAGCCTGGCTACACATGTATGATTTCATATATGTGCCTAAAGGCCCAATGTCCTCACGATACGATTGTTTTGGTGTGCTGTGATTACATCACCAAGTGTTTATTCTTTACCATCCAAAGATCCGACTAACGACCCCTTTCCTGAAAGGTACATAAGAGCCGGTGTCAACCAGGGGAAACAGTTAACATCCACACAATTCTATGTCAATGCGGGCTGGTAGACCGCATGAATGAAAGGCATATATGGCAAGGTATATTAAAAAAACGTGTGCCCTCAAGCCTCCCCTCCCCGGAATGTCACAAGGGAACTTGATTCAAACCACCCCTGATGGATGCGGCAATGCGCGGGACCGATATGTACACCCAGGTGTCCCGTTGGGTACATATACACAGTTGGTGCTAGATATATACGGGGGTGGCGGGTTTAGTGGGGGAGGTGGTCGGGGCCAGCCGATCTAGCTCACACATCCGTAAGAAATTACCTTAGTCAGGAGGCCTCTGGGCATCAGCCTGCCGCTCCCATGAGATGCTGGCAAGGACTGATTGTTCTGCCGGCCCGGTAGTTAAAACAAAGGAGGACGCGTACGTAACGTGCACGCTGCCGTACACCGGGGAAATCGAGCCTCGAGGCTGTGCTCGTCGGTCAGACAAAAGAAGGGGAAAATCTGGGAAGGATCCCTTCTTTTCCGTTACTATGACAATAGAATTGTGTAGTGCGTGTTATTGAACATTAACTTTTCACGTAATTACACAATGTACAAAGAATTACAAGTAGATGTAACATTAAGAAAAGCGATTCTATTTTACATCGTGTCACTCTGTTGTACAAACAATTCACAGTAGATGTAACGTTAAGAAAAACAATTCTATTTACATACTTCTTACGTCAATACATTAGTGGAGCGATATTTACATAATTACATAAGTGGGTGAATCTATTTACAAGTGCAATCCTAAAACCACATTAACATAAAAGTTAGAAAATATTTACATAATTACATATATATAGCGATGTGAAGGATATTGCCTAGTGAATGTAGGAGTGATGTACTCAGTTCATTCAGTTACAGGCTAGGGCCACACATTATCCAATGTGTGACTTATACTGTGAGTGTCTAGTGTGCCTATTGGTCAAGTGCGTAGATTAGCTGCTTGGCGGGCAATTTGTTCATATTCATTCAAACCTTTCAGCATAATATTGAAGATATGGATCCATTTACATTCTCTGTAGTTTAGGTTGTGGCTGGTACACCCTCTCCGCTGGTTGACGTGTACCTTTTCGATCACCCACCATCTCAGGCTTTCTGCAGTGTGGCCAAATTGCGTGAAATGCTCAACTAATGGAGCTCCCTGTGTTGCGCATCTTATTTTGCTACAATGTTGCAAAATTCGACACTTGATCTTTTGGGTTGTCTGGCCTATGTACAAAAAATCACAGGGGCACTGGATGGCATATATGACTCCAGAGGAGTTACAGTTGGTGTGTTCTTTGTGGGCATGGGTGTAGTCGTTATGGGTGAATGATTGGATTTCGCTCGTCAATGGGCAGGCCTTGCAGCTCCCACATTTGTAGTGGCCCTCAATTGGAGGCATGTTCCATAAGTGGGTCTGGACATTCACATTTTCTGAAGGGCGTAATGATTTAACTAGTGTGTTCCTAAGGCTTTTCCCTTTGTGAAATGCATGCATGGGAGGTTCTGACATTTTCAAGTCGTCGGCAATCATGTGCCAGTGTTTATTGATTGTTTTCTTGATCTGGTTACGTTTGGTGCAAAAAGTTGTGACACACGTGAGTCTGTTCGCTGTGGTGTTCGCCTTCTCTCTGGGTGTCAAAAGGAATTTCCTATGATTGTACCAGGCTATTTTTTGTGCCTTTTTAAGTAACCTGATCGGGTATCCCCTGTCTCGCAGACTTTTGAGTAAGTCAGTGGATTCAGAGAAATAATCCTCTTTTTTGGAACAATTGCGCCTCACCCTTAAAAATTGTCCATAAGGCAGGTTGTCTCTTAAGCTCCGAGGATGGTGGCTGGAGTATCTTAAGAGTGTATTGCTCTCGCAGGCTTTGCGGTAGAGTGTGGTATGGAGTTTTCACTTCCTCCGCCTTGATGGTAATGTCAAGAAAATGGATTTAATTTGTGCTATGGTCTAGGGAGAATTGTATATCAGTAGATTGATTATTGAGCCAACAGTGGAAGGCTGTGGGTTCAGTCTCCGTCCCCTGCCAGATCATTAGCACGTCATCAATATACCTACGCCACAGGACAATATTGTTCCTGTGCGGGTTAACCATGTTCAGAACATACCTTTGCTCATAGGCATCCATAAAAATAATGGCCAGAACGGGGGGGAACTTGTCCTGAAACATAAAGAAATTCTTGCTCATGGCAATGTCTAGTAATGTGATGATGAAATCATTTGGGATTCTGGTGGGTTTCGGCAATTTATCCAAAGCCACCCTTATCACCTCCAGGGCTGCCTTCTGGGGGATACTCGTATATAACGAGGATATATCCATAGTTACCAAAAGTTCATTGTCAATGTTGAATGGAAGGTTATCGACTAGGTTAATGGCTTCCATGGTATCCCTAATGTAGGTGGTGGTGTTGATAGCAATGGGCTTAAGAAAATGGTCAATGAATTTGCCCAACGGTTCTAATAGTGACCCACACCCTGATATAATCGGTCTTCCCGGGGAGTTTTAGATCCGTTTGTAAATTTTGGGCAGTGTATAAATGGTTGCCATCCATGGTTGTTTATTGTTAAGGAAGTCGTGTTCGTGTTTGCTCAAAAAGCCTTTGTGTAGTCCTATGTTAGTTGCTGCCTTGATCAACTGGGCAACCTCTTTACTAGGGTCATTAGTCAGAATTTTATAGTTCTCAGTGACTCCCAGTTGGGTAAGGATTTCTGATCTGTAGTCAGTGGGGTTTTGGACTGCTATGGCCCCACCCTTGTCCGCGGGTTTTATGACAATCTCAGTGTTATTTCTGAGTGAGGAAATGGCTGAGTGTTCACTCTTAGAAATGTTAAAGGTGACATATTCCTTTTGCTCTACCAAGTTCATAACATCTCTCATCACTATTTGTTCAAATGCCATACTTTTGTTGGATATAATGTGTGAGGGGGGGTTGGAAGTGGAGAGGGGTCTGAGGCTCTTACTAGTCGAAACTGGATTATAAGAAGTCTTAATGAAATGATATTTTAGTCTGACCTTCCTAAAGAATTGGTGCAGTTCCAGTTTAAGATTGAAACTGTCAGGTAAGTTGGTCGGTACGAAGGAACGACCTTTCTGAAGAATAGTTTCCTCATTTTCATTCATTGTGTACCCTGAGATGTTCACAATGGGGTTAGAGGCATATTGTTTCACCACTGGTAATGTTGTCTTCATGTTCTGATGTCCCCTTGTATATCTGGGGGGAAATGTACCTGCTTCTTCCCTTTCCCCCTGCCTCTGTTCCTTGTTGGTTCATTCATCCCCCATGGGTGAGCCCAAGGACGGCCTCTTCCCCTGTACTCTGTCCATTGAACTCCAGCTAAAAATGAGGACTGTTGTTCGTTCTGCCCCTGTGCGTATGTGTTTGTTCTAGGTCTCTTGTTTTTGCTATCTGAACTATTACTAAAGGAGGAGTTAGAGAAGGTGTTATATCTCCTAAATCCTCCCCTTCCTCTACTTGTGTACCTTCCTTGTGTGTCTTGTTTGTGGTACCCTTCCTGGAGGTATGGATATGTAGTTTTTTTGTCGTATTTTTGGATGTCTTGTGCTTGTTTGTCTAGTTTGTTTGCTTGTGTAAAGATCTAAAAATCCTTAAGGGTACGGTCCAATCTTTCCAGTGCCTCCTTAGCGTCTGTTAGGGCTTTGTCCTCAAAGATTTCTTTCCTTAATTCTGCAATTTCTTTCATCAACCTTTTGATTTCTTCCAAAGCTGCTTCCACCCGTAGTACCATCCAATGGCTACTGCAATTATTTAAGATTAAGCTGAAATTTTCCTTGGATTTAGGATTATCTATAAAGATTGCCAGTTCATTTCGAACGTGCAATCCCACCGGGATGGTATTGGCCTGAAGATATTTGGTTAGACCATGGCTGTGTAGTCTAGTGCGGATAAGCTTCTTCTCTAATTTTTCCAATTTGTTTATTTTCTCATTAAGTGATGCATCTACACCAAAGGTGGATGTATCAAGTAAACTAGAGTCGAATTGACCCTCTAATATATTCTTCGCTATAGGCCAGTGTTTCTTTTTCAGACATTTCAGATCAAGATGTGAACAGAAAATACAATGGTGTTAAATTAAATATAATTATATGGTGTGAACTAACTAACATAATTGCCATATAATACAATATTTACAAAAAACCCTTGCAGGCGTGCCTGCACAAGATAACCATTAAAGATAATGGGGTAGCCCCTAAAGTCAAGACGGACCTGGGCACAATACGGGAATAAAAACAGTGATCCGTGACCAACAATTGAAAAAGTAACAATTTACGTTGTATAAAACGTTGACGCTCTCCTATTGATCAAGACCTGTACCTGCATCCTAATTTGTCATATCATTGGAAACTGCATTGAGTGCACACTGAAATTTACAGAATACATGTAAATCCTATATGGACAGGCTTGCAGTAACTGGTCTCAGTTATCAGTTTTTTGTAAAAAATATCGAATTGACTATCCTTTACTCTTTTATTCACACTTTCACTACCCAACACCACTACCCTCTTATCTTTTCACACCTCCTTTTGGGCGTAACCTATGGTCATTGCTTAAGCATTTTTTGATTTGTTCTAAAATAAATATCTTGTAATTATTTACATAGTTTTGCGCTTGTTTTATGTGTGGTCTATTAACTTGTATAGATGCATAAATAGGTATAATGTACATGCATAAATATCTCTTGTAGGTTATTTAATAACCGAGTTGTAATATTTTATACAACGTAAATTGTTACTTTTTCAATTGTCGGTCAAGGACCACTGTTTTCATTCTCCTAGATTATGGCAACAACACACATGTGGAAACATCATCTACAACCTTTTGTGGATATTACACTGAAGTCAGATTTTTAATGGGGCTCTATATGTTTGACAGTGTTTTTTATAACAATATCTTCTGTTCCCTGATTTCTGGTGTCCAAAAGAGCTTTTGGATTACAGAGGCACATATATTGAAATCTTTTTTTGTAGCCATGTTTAATAGTATCCAAAGAGTGTGCTGAGACCCTCTATAATATCTGTGTGCCCTGCATTTCAAACTGGTGAAAGCTGGAGAAAGGTTTTCCAAACTTTGTCAGTTAAGCAGTGGCATGTGTTTCCCATTCTGTTCAGTGGTGAATGGCAGCATCAGAAATATTGCAAAAGTTAACTCTACGGTAGCTGCACTGGGTCAGATGGAATTTTTAATCTTGCTTGCGGAATTGGAGGAATTTGACGACTCTGTGTTACTCTCTTAAAGCAGAGTTCTGGCCAAATTTTACCAATTGCCACGTGGTAGAATTTTTTTTCGTTCGAAAAATGCCATGACAAGGTCAAAAACCTAGGCTCCAGCAAACAAGTACGTGAACGAGAGTTGGTATCCCGTTGTGCTATTTGCGGTTGCTAGGAAGCCTTCAGGCTTGATTTTTCGAACACAAGTGGTTGTGGGAGTGGTCGTGGTCAGCGAGCTGCTTCTCGACCTGATTTTCGACTTGAGCAGCAGCAAAATGAACTTGAATGGTCATGTGCATTGCGTGCGGCCATTTGCGCGGATTTTTCAGTACAGAACTACCTACCAGCACTAGATTCGCTTAACAAGCAGCGTAATGTTCTTTTTCACATTCATTGGCTAAGTTTTTAGGTAACTCAGCGGAATACCCCGGAATGAAATTCCACAAATTCCATCCACCCCGAAGCTGGACCCACTCTGGCTATACTGTTTTCTAGTGCTCTAGAATCAGAAAACTTTGTGGAGTGTACAGTTTTCGAAAAATCTATGTAACCAAAAATATTAGCAAATAATAAGGGTAGAAAAAATGTGGGAACAATGTGCTGTATTAATTGACAAACTGTGGGTGTTATACCTGTCAGGTTATTGCTGAATTTTCTAAACTTTCAACAGGTCACAGCAATCACTGTCATTGAGCTATGAGTAACTTGTCTACAAAGGGAGTGAGGCATTTCAGGAAAGCCCTGAAAGTTGGGTGCACATACAAACTTTGGGGGACACTCTCACTTAGGCCTGGGGAGTCATGATGTGCTCATCCTGACCCCATATGTGGATTTTTTTTCATTTTCAGGACACGGGAACCAGACCCTGCATTCTGTAATGACAGCGGCAAGACAAACCTTTCTACTGCAGCTAGCCAATCAGGGACTTCAATCCCAAAACAAGATGAAACTCCCTCGTCCAATTGAATTTGATTACTTGTTTCATTTTATTCTGTGACTAACGTTTCAGATAGCTCTGACTTTTTGAACCCTGCAAACCCGCCTCTTAACATTTTATAAAGTTTTCTTTCTGAAAAACTACTAAACGGATTTACAGCAAACCAAGCAAAAGTTCTTTGAGTACATTTTTATTGTTTGCCCGATTTGGAGTAATTCCATTCTGCGTCTATACTGTAGAGCAAAGATTCTTGTAGGAGTTTGAATGGAAAATGTTTCTTTTTTAAATTTTTGGGTTTATTAAGTTTAACGAACAAAAGAGTACAGTATATATAATACTTTGCAAAACTACCTCAACTGGTCTTTGTAAGTAAAAAAAAGAAAAAGAGGTTACATCATGTTATCTAAGGAATCTTTCCATGCACGTGCCTGCCAATGCAATCTATCAATCATTACCGTGAGCAATAATACTTACAACCAACGGGAGGCCAGTCCCTCTACCCGTATCCTTCCATGCGCAGCCCGGGTCCTCAAGAACAATATCTATTTGTACTTGGCAGAGTCATGTCTTACCTAAGGTGTTACTGGAGGCACAACTTCACCCTCACTACAGGTGTCTTCACTATCCTTTTCTATTATCTAGGTTTGATGGTATGGTGTCTAAGTGTGTTTCTGAATTTTCATTACCTTTTTTACCATATTGCTCAGTCAGTCATATCAGCATTTGGGGTTCTGACTCTTCCCCACTAGACTGCAACAAGTCGTTTGGCTAGCAAGCAAGCCATGGCTTGTAACCCCTGTCCTCTTCTGGTATAGTCTTTACATATCCTAGCAACATGACTAATAGTGAGGAGGACATAGTATGAGGCGTCATCTCTGAGATTTTACTCAATACTTTATTCCAGAAGTCCTCCACTGGTGGACAGTATCAAGCCATGTGGGCAGAACATGCGACTGGATTTTGTCAGTGTATGTAATGCTTATCTGACCTGAGGCCCATTTCATACTGGTCCGATGGTGTGGGATATATTCTGTGCAGAAATGCAGTAATGGACTGTGAGCAGCAAATCAAATACTGATAAGATGAGCAATTTCGCTGGAAATGTGAGAAATCAGGGTCTCGCAGCAAGGCGGATCCTGTAGGTAAAATATCTAATGGTACCATTACTCGTCCCTCCTTGGACTGGTCAGTAGTAATAAACTGGTGGTCTATATATAGATCCCCAAACTTTTTGGAGGAGTCATGCAGCCAGTTGTTGTATTGATTTGGACTGTGAGGGGCCTGATCCTGAAAGACTGTTAAGTAAGTGGAGGTAGCTTAGGATAGTGTAACTCTTTGACTTCAGAGAGGTTTGTGAGTTTGTGCCATGCATATACCATATTAGTCATAGTATTTTTCAAATGTGTCTTTTTATTAAGCATCACACCATTCCACATACAAAAGACTGCATCCGCAAGGGTACAATGGGGCGTGCAGTTCCCAGGGTTGCAATACCAATAGCTATGATGGGTTCAGCTTTAGATAATCCCCATGCCTGCAACAGCCCTGTACAACATGTATGATGCCAGTTTCAAGAACATATAAACACCCCTCTCCCAGAACAGACAGAATCCCCCACCATCCGGTGATGACTAAATGATAATGAAAATAGAATGAAAATAATACAGATGAGGCAGAATAAAACCTTGGCACATTAACTAGTGGTGAGATTCAGATCGAACCGTAGAATAGCTAGGGAGCCCCCTGAGGCCAACGGATCAAGTAATGAGAACCTATAGTTGGAAGAGGTGCATGGCCCGCACCGTCGATGGACAGACCGCTGGGGGTAGACCCTGAGTCAAAAAGGTCAGCAGAGGGCCACAGCGAAGCACAAAGTTTTTATAGTCATTCTGGAAAATGTCCGCCAGGTGCTCCATGGATAGGATCCTCCATAATCGGGATGCCACAACGAAATTGCCGGGGCCACCGTCTTTTTCCATGAAGCTGCCAGAGTGAGTTTGGCTGCCCCCAGACACGTCCACATATTCGCTTTGTCAGCCTTAGTTTGCCTGGTCAGGAGGGGATCTTGAAGGCCAAGGAGAGCAAAGTCAATGGAAGTCGGAATCGGGTAGCCCAATATATCTGTGATATGAGATAGAATCTCATCCCAAAAAGGCCGAATCTTAAGGCAGTCCCACCATATATGCCTGAAGTCCCCCTGGAGCCCACATCCCCACCAACAAAGATCTGAGGTGTCAGGAAAGATGCGTCGAAGCTTAGTAGGGTATAGGTACCAATCATATATAGGCTTATAGTGGGCTTCTCGAAGAGCCAGTGACCTATTATGCTTGGAGATATCCCTCCAAATTTGAGACCATTCCCCCTCTGTAATATCCCTCCCCAAATCTTGCTCCCAAAAGGTCATATAACGTGCCCGTGGGTGGTAAGCCGTGCGGAGCAACATATCATGGATAGCCGAAATGGCACCCTTCATAGAGCCCGCCCTGAGGGCCACAAACTTCTCCATTTCAGTAAGATCCCTAGTAGCCGCTTCTAGGATGGAAGGTGTCAAGACCCAGTGTTTGAGCGGAAAGTAGTGGTATTGTTCACTCTGCTGTATCGCAAATTCCTTCCTACATTCGGCAAACGCCAGAACCAACCCATAGCGGAACAGATCAGCTATTTTGAGGGAATCCCCTCTTCTCCAGCAATCAAAGGGCCACTCATGTAACACCGGGAGGAAATCTGGATTAAAATGAATGGGCATGTATGGGGAAGGGAAAGTAATCCACCCCGCCCTCTTGGTAACCTTTTCCCAAGTGAACAGAGTCGTACGAGTGCTGAGATAAGCATTGGGAGGGCGATCCTTTTTGGCTTTCCACAATACATCCCATATATACTGGCCCACAACGGCACAGTCCATGAGGAGCCAATGCTTATCGGATTCCCTGGCTGACCACTCAGTTGCTACCCACAACTGGGCCTCCTGATAATATAAGGTGAAGTCAGGTAGGGCTAAACCACCTTGAACACGTGGACATCGGAGTACATGATGGGGTAGGCGTGCCCTTGCCAAATGAATTTGGTGACCAGGGAGCGGAGGGTTGGCAACAGAGTACCCTACAAATCGAAAGGGAGCGCCTGGAATAAGAATAAAAATTCAGGTAATACCATCATTTTTATTGCATTGATTCACCCTAACCAAGAAATGTAAAGAGGCAACCACCGTTTACAGTCTTGCTGGAGTTGGGATAGTAGAGGTGGGTAATTAATTTTATATAGATCGCCCAATTTAGCCGTGAGGTGCACTCCCAGATAGAGTAAAGAGTGCTTAGCCAATTGGAAAGGCGTCAGAAGTTTCAGGCGAAGCACCTCAGCAGGGGAGAGGTTAAGATTAAGTATGAAGGATTTTGTGTAATTGTCTTGAAGCCAGCTACTTGCTCAAAGCTTCGTAGTTCTCTTTGCACCGCCTGTAGCAATTGCGCCGGATCTACAAGCGAGAGGAGGATGTCATCAGCGAACAAGGAGGCTTTATATTCAGTCCTGCCAAAAGGAATGCCCCGAATCTCATTGTTGGCTCGAAATCTAAAAGCCAGGGGCTCCATACTGAGGGCAAACAAAAGGGGTGAGAGGATGCAACCCTGAGGGGTGCTCCTGCTCAGAGCAAAGGGGGAGGAGAAACAGCCGTTAACCTTCACGCGGGAGGTGGGATGATGATAGTTGGCCTTCACTATGTTAATAAAAGTGTCCGCAAACCCGAATTTCCGCATGGTTAAAAAAAGGAAGGCCCAGTCCACCCGATCGAAGGCCTTTTCCGCGTCGAGGCCCACTAACACTGGTGGGATCCGAAACCTCATAGCCTTCTAGATCAGATGGACTGTACGCCTGATGTTATCATGTGTTTGCCTGCCTTTTATAAAGCCTAATTGGTTGGGATGGATTAACGCCAACAATAAAAGTTTCTAAGCGTGCAGCTAAAATCGTGGAGTAAAGCTTAGCGTCCAGATTGAGAAGTGCGATGGGTCTATAGAAGCAGCAGAGTTGTGGATCCTTACCAGGCTTGGGGATCATTGTAATCACAGCTTCCGCCATCGATATAGAGACCTGCTCATCGGAGGCAATGGCCTGAAATAGTGCCGTAAGGTGGGGAATGAGCTCTGTCGAAAAACATCTGTAAAAATGCGCCATAAGGCCATCAGGACCCGGGGTTTTATGCAGTTTGAGTCTCGAGCTCAGCCTCCCCAACCTCCTCCTGTGTGATGGGGGAATCCAACTCTGCAGCCGACACCCTCGATATCTGTGGAAGAGAAAGGTTATCTAAAAATCGTTGTTGCCGCGCCGTGTCTGGAGTGCTGCCCTGATAAAGCTCACTATAGAACTCCCCGAATATGTTTGCTTTGGCGGTGTCGGAGTGTGTGAGGTGTCCCTGACGGTCCAAAATACCCCCAATGAAGTCCCTTTCCCTTTGTACCCTAAGCTGGCGTGCTAAGTGCGAGCCCACCTTATTGCCCGGTGTGAAAGATGGGTGAACTCCGCTCGATTAGAGTATATAGATCTCAATTGGCCCCTGAGAGCAGTAAGTTGTCTCTGGAGGACACAGGATGGGTTGGCTTTATGAGCTTGCTCTGTGACCTCCAATTCCTTCTCCAGAACCCCTCTTTCCCTCGTCCTTTGTTTGTTTAAGTTCAAATTAAGTTGGATACACTTCCCTCGAATCATGGCTTTAAATGAATCCCAGGTGTTCTGGGGGGTTGTGTCCTGTGGGTCATTATGTATAAAAAAGTCAGCAATGGCCGCTCTTATATCCTCTCTGGCCACTGGACTGAGGTGTTCTTGGAGAGGTCCCAGTCCGGTGAAGGCCCAGAGTAATCAAGCTATGGTCAGACACTGATATCGGGAAAATCTGAGCAGCCTGGAGAGCCCCCAACAAGGATTAACTGACAAAAATATAATCAATTCTAGAATACGCCCTATGGACATGGAAAAAATGTGTATAGTCTTTGGTAGTGGGATGCAGGGAACGCCAGGCATCAAGTAACCCCAAATCAGTGATTTTATGTCGTATTCTACTTGAGAAAGTACTAGTGGCAACCCTGTTGGAGCTAGAGCTATCCTGAGACCACTGCCATGTGAGATTCAAATCCCACAAGAGCACAATAGGACCTTCGGCAAAACCCCCTATTTGGACAAGAGCATGAGAAAGGAAGGCAGATTGCCCCGAATTTGGTGCGTACAATGAGACAAAAGTGCAAAGCTTGCCCCTCAAGCGGCCCTTGACTAACAACTGCCTCCCCTCCCTATCGTATTTGAGAGACTCCATTTGGAAGTTCACTGAGACATGAAAAAGCATGGCCACCCTATTGTGTTTTGTGGTGGCAGATGAGGTGAAAATCATCGGGTAGCTCCTGCGACGCAACCTAGAAACCTCAGCCCTCTCAAGATGAGTCTCTTGCAACACTACCACTTCAAATTTGTGATCATTCAAATACTTCCAAATCTTTTGGCATTTCTGTGGGGATTTCAATCCCTTAACATTCCAAGAAGTAATGTTAACCATCAAAAAAGAGTACCCCCTTCCCTCTCCCCGAACTGCTGCAGAGGCCCCCACCCCTCCGAGCAAACCCCTTTAAACTGAGTACATGGCCAATTCCAACACCCCAGCCTTCCGCCACCCCACGCACCACTAGAAGGTTGTAAGTCTGTCTCACAAAAAAGAGAAAACAAGATTAAAAAATTCACCCCCAACAGTCACCACCAAATTCCCTCCCCTTCCAAACCCCCCTCCAACCCCCAAAACTCACAGCCGTAGGACCCGAAGGCCCCCAACCTAGACCCCCCAAACTCAAAGGGAGGAATAACGGGTGCCACAGACAAGGCCCGCATCCCCCGATCGAAATGCTAAGAAAACTAGGGAAAAGTAGAATGGCAATCAGTCAATAAAATAAAAACCTTAGTGTCCTCAGTATGCCAGTACGGCAAGCATCAGCTCTCCAGCGGTCTCGCCCGTCGCCGGGCCCAGGCATGGTGCCACCATCATCCATTGAGCCATGGAAAAACCTCAGAGCCACAAGTTGAGCAGACTGGAGAATAGAAGTCCCACTAGGCTGAGAGGAGACCAGGTGGCACCAAGGACAAGTGTCAGAAACTGGGAGTCCTCCTGAATCTCCGGTGACGATGAGTCAGCGGGAGCTCCAGTGGTCAAGACAGTCCCAGAGACAGAAAAAAAAATGCAAAAGTCGTGAGGAGCCAGACCAGCATCTCCTGACATTTCCGGGACCTCTTCTGATGACCCAACCAGCCAAGAAGCCGTCGACAACAGAGGCCGAAGGCTCATCCAACACACAGCTGACCTCTCTGAGGCCAGGAACAGACAGAGAAACTTCAACGATTTCTTGTGACGGTGTGCCAAGGGTTGGGGCCATCCTGCAATGATACAGCTGCCACCTTAGACCCCGTGTCGGAGGACTCCTCTGGAAGCGGAAGTCCCAGAACCCACAGCCCCTCTACTAGATCGGAGATGTGGTGAGTTTTGTTGTTGTGTTCAAAGATGAGCTCAAAGGGGAAGGACCACCTGTAGCGAATCTTATCCTCTTTCAGTTTCGTGGTGATAGGACAAAACGCCTGCCGGCGGGCCAAGGTCACAGATGCCAGGTCCTGATACAGAGGGCAACCATGGCCCTGGAAGGACACATCCTTCAGTTTCCTGGAGGGTGAGAGGATGGCTTCTTTCACCTTGAAGGAATGTAGCTTGACCAGGACATCTCGAGGGTGCTTGCGACTCCCCGTCTGAAGTGCTCCACACGATAAACTCTGTCTATTTTGATTTTGAGCTGCTGAGGCACGAGAATCTCAGCGAAGAGACCAGATACAAAGGCTTCCAGGTACGGCCCCTCCGCCCCCTCCTCCAGATTCCGGATCCGTATATTTTCCCTTCGGGTCCTGTTCTCCAAATCCTCTGCCTTGAGTAAAGCTTGCTGAGCGTGAAGGGTCTGTTGGCCCTGCATTGTGGCCTGGCTCGCTGCCATACTCTGTGTTTACCCCTCCACCTGGAGGATTCGGGATCCCACTGCATCCACATCTTGCTGCAGAGTAGTGAGCTTTTCCATGAGATCGGCCTTCAATTGGTCCACAGAGGTTCGCAAGTCCTGTTTGAATTCTCGACAGAGCTCCACTTTAATGTCTCGGAGGGTAGCCACCAGGTCTTCACGTGTAAGCGATATTTCAGGCGAGTGTGTGGTATCCCCCGGGAAATTTGACTTCTCAGAGGCCTTAAAGTTTTGAAAGACTTTGTTGGAGTGCTTCTTAGGAGGCATAGGGTCCCCTCCTCCGACTTGCGCGGTGCCCGGTGGGTGTCCAATCCTAACAAAGTACAAGACGATTCTCAGCCCGTCCCGCGTGGGGTGCTCTCAATGTCCAAGGTATGGAACCCCTCCCCGGATGCCCCTAAAGCAAGTATCATGCGGGGGACCCCCACGAAGAAGACGAGCCTCACTGGAACCTCCTCTGAAAACTGGGATCCACTTCAGACCAACATGCAAAATCCTTGGCAATGCTCGCTATCTTGGCTCTTCACCACGTTATTACAGGTGCAGCTCCATTTATGCTATGCTCCCCATACTGCCGCCGCCACCATCGGGTCCACAATTGCCGCCATCTTGAAGTCAGGCATGGGAGTGAGACATCACTAGCGTGCGGGGAGAGGCACCACGCTGTGCAGCCCGTGGAAGAAGAGGGGAGCGCTGGCCCACAACCGCATCAGCCCAAAGGCCCATGAAAAGCCCCCTGCTGCTGTCTCACCCCGCCAGAGCCGCTGCAGCACGTCACAGCATACGTGGCACCATTACCGGATCGGGATCTGCCGTCTGCGCCGTTCTATGTTGGCGGCGCCCAACCATGCAGCAGCCGCCCTCCTCCTCAGCGTCGCAGCGTCCTTTATGCCTGCCCAGGGCCCCTCGAGTCGATCTGGCGCTCTGATCCTCGCTCGGTACTCCCGGCACAGGTAGCCACAAAATGGTACCCAGGGCCCGCAAGCTCCTCAGACTCGCCACACAGTCACCCGTTACACCTGTCTCCCGGCTCCACAAACATCACCAGCTGGCCAGACAGCACCCAGGAGGCAACAGACACCGAGGAGGCCAGAAGCGACGTCCCTAGAATTCAGGTAGGGCCATCAATCGATCGGGCGGGTGCAGAGCTGAGCAGGTTCACTACTGCTCCGCCATCTTTCTTGGCCACGCCCCCCTAGTCGAATTAGTCATAGTATTTTATAGTATATTATATATAGCGTAAATACATATATATGGTATTATGAATAGTATTATATTGTGCTCTAGGTCGGGACACAGATTTGGATATGATCATTGTTAATGTCATGGGCATTGCCATGTCTGCTTCTATTGAATGTGAGAGCAGTCTAGGCAGTGTATTGCAGGAATATATGACATTACACAAACAATTGCAACGCATGCTTTTACAACACAGTTTTTACATCGCAACCACCATTACATCGCTTGATTTTACAACACATGTTTAAAAACTACCATTACAACATATTCCATTACAACAACACATACCATTACAATGAATACCATTACGACGCATAATTATTTTAGGGCAACAGTAGGGTAAGTGTTGGATAGTGTAGTGGTACAAATTACTATTCCCACTCCAGTGAGTGCAACTGTAGGGAAAGTGTTGGATAGTGTAGGGGTAAAAATTACTATTCCCATCTACCCCAAAACTCATACCCACCCTAAAACAAAAAAATCTCCATTACTTACCTTTTAATGCGTTGTAATGGCCTGCGTTGTAATGGTATGCGTTGTAGTGGCTTGCGTTGTAGTGGCATGCGTTGAAATGGAATGAGTTGTAATGGCATGCGATCTAAAGGCAGTTGCGTTGTAACAGTTGCTTTGTAAAAGCAGTGCAATGTAATGACTGCGTTGTAATGGAAGTTTTTACCACATTGTAGCTACTAAAAGCATGTTTGGCCTGAGCTACCGTCTAATAATATTCCACTGAGAAGCCCCTTCTGTCTTATGGAGGGTCATATTCTCCCAACAGAGCAGTGAGTGTTTATTGCCCTTTAAGTATTTGAATAGTGTTGAAAGGATCTGTTGGAAGAAAGTCTTGGTTAAGGGGATAGGGTCATTATAAAGAGGTACAGAAGTTGCAGCAGGAATACCATTTAAATAATCACCCTTTGCGCAGCCATCTAGGGGGGCTGAGCCATTCTTAACCAGTTTCTTGAATTTCAAGCATTACCAAACAGTAATTGTCTCTCAGCAGATCACTTTGGACTCTAACCCAAAGGCATCTAATAGTTCCACGCTCTGCTTCAAAGGAAAGTCACAGTGTGGCTAAGATGTGTTTTTGTAATGGGCATGATGTGTGGTTTGTCTCAATCAATTTGGAACCCTGATAATTAAACACATTCAGTAAACTCACGAAGTACAGGGGATATGTTGCCAGATGAATACTTAATGTATATTGTGATATTTCTGCATATTGAAATCATGTGGTGTCTTTCCAAAATGTTTACCGATCTAGGGGCATGTTTTTCTTTGATTATGCTGAAGAAAGGTTCCCTTGCTTGTGCAAAGAGCAGGAGTGACAATAGGCATCCCTCGTTTGTTCAGCTCTGAATAGTTAAGGGGTGCAATGCTATACCATTTATTCTAACTCTGCACTCAAAATATAGATCCTCATTTGGATTAATGTAGAGAGCATATATATATATCCAAGTGAGAGAGTCAAATGCTTTTTGAGAGTCCAGAAGCATCACCTCCACTGGAAGGTCAGGGTTCACCCAATGTGCAATGGAGAAGAAAGAATGTGAGTTGTCCACTGTAGACCTGCTTGGTATGAACTCAGATTTCTCGGGTGACATCAGGACCCTCATATATGAGTAAAGCCGGTTAGCTAAAGCTTTTGATAATATTTTGTTGTCGACATCTAGTAACAACAGTCTCTAGGAAGCACATTTTGAAGCTGATTTACATGGCTTTAGCAGAACTACCATCACTGTTTCCCAAAATCTGGAGGGCAGTCATCCATCCTTGCATGCCTCTTCATACACTGTTAATAAATATAGAATTAAAAGATTTACATACTCTTTAAAAAATTCATGTGTCACCCCATCCAGGCCTGGTGTCTTATCAACTGGTAATTCTATAATAGCTAGTTTGATTTCCTCTGGGGGTCAAGGGCGTTTTTATTGGTTCCTTTTCAGCTACTTGCAGCAATGGCAGTATGGCCTCTGACAGGTAGTCTTTTAGGGATGTATCTGAGCATTGCTGCCCTGCCTCATAGAGATTTGTATAACACTGCTTGAATTGTGTAGGTATCTCCATAGTGGTGAGACAACAGGTTCTGTCATCAGCCTCCACCTCAATAATATCCCGCAAAGCCCATTTTGGAGTCAAGGACTGGTATCTTCCCCACATGAGTGAGGCCTCAGTTTTCCCCAATAATCTAGTGTTCCTGCCTGCCTGATCATGGATTTGGGTAAGTGTGTCATAGATTTCTTTCATTCACTGATGACATGGAGTCACTGCAAATTTACCTTCTTATCCTTTAAGCTCTGTCTCCAATTGTGATGTTGCATAAACAAAGAATCTGGGTTAGCTGTACATGGTTTGCCTTCACACCCATGGGTGTTACACGTGAACTTAGTTCAATGCACTAGCATGGGAATATGAAGAAGGAGGTTGTTGCAGCCCCCACACAAGGCCATTCAATACATAGTTGAAATGGTGTCTGTGTCTTTAGGTTACTAACAGCCCCTAAATAGGGATCCAGGGAGGCAGTTGTAAGTTGAAATTTTGATCTTTACAATATTTCACACACACATTGCCCTAAGAATAAGACACTTTATGCTTGAAAGTGTTTATTTCAAGAGTCTCATCCTTTCTCTTAGTACATCTAAACTAACTACACTAAATATTATTAAAACAGGATTAATGCATGTTGTGAACAATGAGAATAAAGTGAACATTTATACCATAGTTAAAATGTCATCTAGCAGCCTAACGCCTTAAAGCGTACTTTTAAGCGCTATACTGTGAGTGCATGGAGTACCTTAACTCGCATCTAGAGTTTCTTAGGGAGAATCGATGCACTGCATACATGTTTACAGCAAAACACTGTTGATATCAGCAATGGCGAGCAAGTGTTCCCCCAAACGGAAAACTGGTATCATCAGCAGCTTCTGTCACCCCGGTCTTGGCCCAGCTCAGCTTTCAGTGTCGAATGGTATGCTGGGGCATCACAGCAGTCTGATAATCTCTCTCAAAACCTTCTAGCAATATCTTCTTCGATAATCTGAGGTGAAGGAACATTTCTTCAAAGTGGTCGATTAGCAGGCCTTTTATAATATACTATCTGAAATTGAAATCTCTGACATAACCTTAGGAATGTCTGACATAACCACTGTGCATCTGTATGATAGTCTTATATGCATTCTTATAAACAAATAAGGTAATAACACATCAATTAAGACTTCACTGTTTATGTTGTTATTATTATCTGACCTTGCAATAGAGATAACAAGGCACTTGTCCCAGACTGATATCACACCCGGTGTCTTATGTGGCGGTACAAAGTCATTGTCTGTACATTAGGTGTATTATCAATATCATTGTCTGAATGACTTCCCACTTTTACAGGTTTTTTGGAAAAAAGGATTGGCAACATCTGCATCAAAGTAGACATGTTAGTGATTAGGGAAAAATAGAGAAAATTGAGTTTTGGCCTGCTCTAGATGGAGTCGGGCATTAGGGACTTTACATCAGTGTCAGCATACATCTTAATAATTTAGGTATACATCCCTGTTTGGATATACTGAATGATTTATTATAGTCCTTGAATGCTCCCAAACCATTGAAACTTTAGAGATTGAGCCAACATTACTGTAAGAGAAATTAGTGATTCCCTGTCAAATCTCTGACTTAAAAACAGTATCTCCAAGTGCTACAAATGGGAAGCCCAAGGCCTAACCATATGTACTGTGATATATATCAACAACTTCATGAAAACTGGGGAGTGGTCTGCAAGTGTTCACAGAAGGAAACTCCCTACCATGGTGCAGGTGCATATGTCTCTGGATGGTTTTCAGCAGTCTACGAAGGAGTGGGCATTGAGTACCGACGAATAGATTGTGTATTCCTTTTTGTCTGGATTAAAGTGTCACCTGAGATCAATCAGGTGGAAGGAGTGCATGTATCTGGTCGACTGTCCACCAGGAACATGGACCCCAGGATATGGTGGATCATTGTGCTTATCCAGGCTAGTGTTACTATTAAGGACACCACCCTGCCCCCCACAGAGGATGGTATTTGTCATGAGATGGAGATCCATAATCCATACTCGGTTGCATCATCTTTCTTTTCAAAGGGAGGAAATAGTGTCATGCTTCTTGCACCGTGATGGTAAAGTTTAGCTATAGTGGAATATTCACTTCTTCATGTTGCAGAGCTGCTTGCTGTTGACGTAAATAATTAATTTACCATCTTAATTTCTATGCAGGTAAGTACTTAATCAATAATAACTCAGATCGGAAGAAAGAAGACAGAGTCCGTGGTGTTAGAGTTCTTAGGGGTTTTATTCCTTAAAGAGGAATGGTCATGACCAGGATATCAGGTTCTGACCACCGCAAGGGTGTCAGAAGGGATAGAGCAATATTTTATTGACAATACATAGCTTATATACTTAATTTACACCATAGAAAGCAATATAGTAGGCGTAACAGCTGAGAGAAGACAAGATAACAGCATCCACGTGTTACTAGTACGTAATCAGGAGGCGTGGACTAGGCGTGAACTGGAGGTGTGTGCTAGAAACGTCACAGGTAGGTGTCACAGGTGGGTGGCACTAAACAGAAATGTTGCAATGTCAGCAGAAATCGGAAGCTTGGATGCGCGCGCAGCTGCATGACGTGTGAATGACGTGAAGCTGGAGGGTGCGGGGGACTTGACATTCGAACTAGCGGAAAGAGACAGAAGTCTGGCATGTCAGATCAACTTGTGTTTCTATCACATCTGATATCTGATGTTTTAGGAACTGAGTTATCTGGGCGGAAAGGTCTCTGGGGCAGAAGCTATTCTATACTGACTGAGAGTGCGTGTATAAGCGCCTGAGTGTCTGCACGAGAAGCGTGGGGGCATGGGCCTTCCATGGTAGCATGGTAACGGGAGCTATGAATTACTTGCATAAAGACAGCGTGGCCGGCCCTTTGGCTCTGCAGCTGGGGAATGTTTACTTAAGCTAGTAGGCAGGAATGCATCTTCGAGGAGCAGATCAGATAATTCGAAGGTTGAAGTCAGTCTTGGCAGGAAGCAGGCTGAGCTGAGCGCGGTGGGCCGCGCTGGAAGTAAGTCAGAGTTCACGGGTACAGAGGCAGCCTGGGCTGAGGCTTTCGGAGTCAGAAGCCAGGAAAAAGGCTTGATGGCAGAAATTCAGGGCCTACTCAGCCAGAGCTGAAAAACGTGAAAGTACACCACAAAAAGACGTTGGCATGGCATACTTAGGAACGGACTATTCAACCCATTCAGGGTGGGTTTGAAAGAGGACATGTTAACGTTGGACGCAAATGTGTTTGCGTCTTCATAGCTGACACAGGAGGGAAGTTACATGTACTTTAAGCTGGTACATGGAGTCGGTGGGGTACACGCTAGGGAACACAACATGACCAAAATTTATATTTCCTCATTCCCTCCTTGTTCCCTACGGACCCTTCATGAAATCTCGATCCTCATGAATCGATCAGTTTGTTCTTGCAACATCATTTGCTCATCTTTCTTTCTTTGACGGTTTGAGAGGAAACTGGAATGTTCAATGCATGATGTGGCACATAGTCCACAAATCGCTGGCCCACACTGTAGACACAGGCAGCAACTGAATACTATGACTAGGCCAATGCCTAGGAAGGATAGGATCTTCCATCCCCAAGCAGTTAACGTTGTCCAGAACCAACCGGACCAAGTCCAGGTGCCTGGATTCTGATGTATCAGATTTGCAATTTTATGAAGACGGGTAATAGCTTTGTATACAGATGGCGCGTTTTCTGGAATGAAAACACAGCAACTTGACCCGATGACCTTACAAGCTCCACCTCGATCTGCCAAGATGACGTCAATCACAAGACGATTTTGAAGGACAACAATCCGCATAGCAGACTGTTCCTCTGTTAAGTTACCTAAGGCGGAGGCAGTTTCATGTACTACTGCTTCAAGTGTTCTAGTTAACCTACGTATTACTTTACTATTTTGGACGGGGCCTACGAAGAAAAAGAATCCTTTATTGAAATCTGTGTATTGCTCCCATGCCGTTTCAGTATAATCGACAAGCGGGAGGTCTCTTCGGAGTCTATTGCTTACTAGATTTGGATTTCGATGATAATCAGGAGGAGCTAAGAAAACAGGGGGCAGAAGGAAGGCAAGGTAACAGGTACCATCCCAATCTGGAGGTAGACTTATGTATGCGGTATGGCCACAAACAAAATATGAATGTCGTCTAGCTCGAAATGAGGACCTACCCTCATCAGTGAATTCGACTACAGTAGTGCATTTACTATGACCTAAGTGTACTGAACCCTTCTTTCTAACACAGAGATGACCGGTGACTGGTAATACTGACATGGCGGGGAGGGCAATTGCCTAACCCATATACTTCATTTTCTAGATCAGTTCCTACGGTAACAGATTGACCTTCACTATTAGGGTAACAGGCAAAGAATAGGACTAAATTCAGGTCTCCCCAAATCCAGCCCCCTTCGAGGGTAACGGCAATATCAGAATCTATAGAATTTATCAGTCTACTCCATGCACCGCAGGAGCCATTGTGAGAGAATGGATACGGAAAAAGCGGCAGAGCTCCCTGGTATTTCTGATGGGGAGGGAGTCGGCCACATACCCAGCAATTGGTAGCATTGCTGGTCTGATGGGAGTGATGTAACATACTAATGAATGTGTTGTTGCGCAGCGCAAGTCTGTAAGAGAGTTCATGTGGAGGTAATTCACTAAAAGAATGTTCAGCAGATACATTGTAAACAGATTGTTCACGCTTGAAAATAGGACAATAGATAGAAAGAAGTATACTGGCAACAATAATCAGAATACTCAGAAGAAACATGATTAATAGTGTCACTATACAGTGACTACGGAGTGATTTGCAATATGCACGTTTCTTGAATCGTCTCTCTCTCTCTCTCTATCTCGATCTAGAGGATACATGTCAGAAACTATTTAACCGATTCACCTAGGGGAGGACTTAAACAATTAAACTGTCTGACTTGCTAGATCGGAGTTTCGACTTGTACTCTTCTTGGGGAGTTTTTTCTCGTTCAGAAACTTTAAAGTCTTTTGGCTCAACACAGTCTTTGGTGGGGGTGGACGAGTCTCGATCTGGTTTCAGTTCATGGAATTTTTTTACATGACTCGTGTGGACCCACCCCTTTCTCCCTTCAATCTTCACGGCGGTCCTCGTGGTGAGAAGGACGGTCTTCGGCGATTTCCAGCGGGGCTCCAGCGGACTTTTCCTGTCAAAGTTCCGTACTAACACTAGGTCCCCAGGACGGACATCATGCGGCTTTACATCAGTGTTGTCAGGGAAGGCTGCGGCAACCTGTGAACGACATGATTGGAGTGCAGACATCAAGGAGGCAAGGTAATCTGTCAACATATTACAATCAACATCAGTGATTTTCTTAGGAATGGGCGTCCCCCACATATTCGGTGGTCTGCCAAAAACCACTTCGTACGGGGATAGCCCTGATCTCGAGTGGGCAACCATTCTCATATAGAACAGTGCCACTGGCAGGGCGACTATCCAGTCGACCCCTTTCTCCTGACATATTTTTGCAAGGCGGGTCTTTAGTGTCTGGTTATGCCTTTCTACAAGGCCTGCGGCTTCGGGATGTCGGACACAATGGAATTTCCACTGGTATCCTGGCAGTAAAGAAACTTGCTTCATTAGCTCGGACGAGAAGGGTTGTCCGTTATCTGAGTACACGACACGAGGCAAACCGTACCGTGGGAAGAATTCACGAACCAGCTGCTTGGCAGTGGTCGGAGCAGTGTAATCTGAGACTGGGTATGCTTCGGTCCAACGGGAAAGTGCACAAACAACTACAAGGACATATTTGAATCCTCGACAACGGTTCATCTGGATATAATCCATCTGGAGGACTTCAAAAGGGTGATCGGGAGGATGAAATCCACCTTGCTCTACAGGGATGCTTTTACCTGGGTTGAACTGACAACAGATCATGCAAGTACGCACTTTCTGTTTTGCGGCTGCTCGTAAGTGTTTATTGCTCCAGGGATTTTGTAAACTGTCTAACATCGCTTTTTCTCCTAGATGTGCTGGACTATGTGCTGTATTTATTATGACTTGAACCATAGAGTCAGGGAGAAACCATGTAGATTTTCCCTTCGTCATCCAACCTTGATCTGTCTGGATCCCTCCTAGTTCAGTCCACTTCTTTATTTCATCTGGGGTAGCATGTGTCTGAATATCGATTACATCTAGAGCGGGATCCTTAACTGCCATACACTTTGTCGGTACTATTGTCTTTGTCACATCAGTTGTCTGGGTGTGAGTCAGTGCTGTATGTTTTGCTGTCTGGTCTGCCAGGTCATTACCCTGGGAAACAGAATCTGTAACTTTAGTATGTGCTTTACACTTCATAACAGATATGCCTGAAGGCAGATGTATTGCTTCTAACAATGCTTGAATGAGGGGACCGTGTTGGATCTTGGCACCATGAGAGGTCAAGAAACCTCTTTCTTGCCATAACATGCCGAAGTCGTGTACGACTCCGAACGCATAACGGGAATCAGTATATATGTTGACATTTCTGTTCTTGGCTAGTATACAGGCTCGGGTCAGAGCTATAAGCTCTGCCGCTTGAGCGGACAGTGTGTCAATACGATGTGTTTCTTTAACTTCAGTTTCAGTGGTCACTGCATACGCGGCCACTAATTCTCCTGTACTTGTTCTCATGCATGAACCGTCCACGTAAAGTGTCAGGTCTGGATTTGTCAGTGGAACATCTGTTAAGTCTCGTCGGGGCTTTGTTACTGCATTAATGATCTCTATACAATCATGCGGGGCTGGATCTGTCATAATTGAAGGTAACAATGTTGCGGGGTTCAGAATGCTGCAGCGTCTGATTTCTATGTGTGGCTGGAATAGCGTCAATTCGTAACCTGTCAGTCGTGCTATAGTCAAGTGCTGAGTCTGGGTTCTGTTTAACAGAACCTCTACAGAGTGTGGAACTTGTACTGTTAATTGATGGCCTAAAACAATTGAATCGCTCTGTCTGATGGCTAATGCTGTTGCTGCTACTGACTTCAAGCACGCAGGGAGTGCCTGGGCTACTGAATCCAATGTACTTGAAAAATAAGCGCAAGGCTTATGTGAACCTGCTTGATTTTGAGTGAGGACAGACAACGCTGTACCATCACGTTCTGTAACAAAAAGTGTAAACGGTTTGCTGTAACATGGTGTCGCTAAAACTGGTGCTTGGCATAAGGCTTTCTTTAATTCTTCAAAAGCTTGTGTGTGTTCCTGAGTCCAAGGGAGGACAGTCGAAGTCGCTGCCTCCTGTGTCGTTAACTGGATGAGGGGTTTAGCTAGAAATGCATATTGAGGAATCCATTGTCTGCAGTACGAGGTGAGGCCTATGAAGGCCCGCACTTCCTTTTGTGTCTGGGGTTGCGGCATATTTACAATTAACTGAATGCGATCGGGAGTGAGCTGTCTCCCCACTTTGGACAGCAAGTGACCCAAGTACACAACTTGCTGAACACAGAATTGTAGCTTCGAAGGAGACACCTTGTGTCCCTTGTCAGCCAGAAAGTGTAAAACTGTCAGTGATGCTTGCTCGCATTCGGGCTCACTTCGTGCGGTGATCAGCAGATCATCGACGTATTGCAGTAAAGCGGTGTTAACTGGCATTTGAATACAATCGAGTTGTCTTTTCAGTGCTTGACTGTAGATGCTGGGGCTTTCTGTGAATCCTTGAGGTGCGCGGGAAAATTTGAAACTTCGTCCATTTAAACTGAATCCGAAGAGATATTGGCTTTCTGGGTCAATAGATACACTAAAGAAGGCGTTCTTGAGGTCAATTACAGTAAAGAACGTTGCTTCAGAATCAATAGCAGTCAATAGGGAAGAGATATCGGGGACCACAGGGTACTGTGGAACAATGCATTTATTCAGCTCTCTTAGATCAATCACCAGCCGATATACTGGCGGTGCATTGGGATCAGTACGTTTAAGAATCGGAATGATTGGTGAATTACAGACATTGGAGTCGGTCTCTACGACCACTCCTTGGGCAATGAGCTCTTCAATGATTTCCAGTAAAGCCACTACAGCATCGGGTGGTAACTTGTGTTGTCTGATTCTGGGTAAAACAACACCTGCCTTGAGCGTAACACGGTATGGGGTGATATGCATGCAACCTACATCAGTTGGGCCTTTTGCCCACAAGTGATCTGGCACATTTTTCAATCTGACATCAAACTCTCGCAGGACATAATGACCCTTGAAATCCCGCAGAAAGAGTCTAACTCCCTCCGGGGAACAGCATATTATAGCTCCTAGAGCCTTCAGAGTTTTTATTCCTAACAGATTTTCTGGGCATGATTTCGTAAGTAACAAGTCTGTAATACGTGATAATGGACCCACAGCCAGGGGAACGGGTTGCGATACCTCATTTACGATAGGCTGTCCTGAAAAACCAAGGGAAACATTCTGTGAGCCTGAGAGGGGTGCCCCTGGGACTTCATCATGGCTGATTGTGGTGCGACTTGCCCCTGTGTCAATTAAAAACTTTCTGTCTTTTCCCAATACGTGACTGTGTACATAAGGACCTTCTTGATCTACAGGAATTTCAATAAGAGGCAAGCCACCTTCCCTCTCTAGGCTGTTTCATGTATATCGGGGGTAATCCGGGTATGCAGACTGGGCATACTGGTACATCTGTTGCGAAACTTGCTGAGTCGCGGCAATGGGCTGTGGCTGTGATACCGCTACTGTCTGTGCTGCGTGTGACGCAGTATGCATAGGCTGTGTATTCTGCATGGGCTGTTCATTCTGTGAGGTCTGTTGATGACCATGGTCATGTCTAGGCGGATGCGGTCTTTCTTTAGTTTTACCTGTTGCTATATTATGTTTCAGGACTGGGCATTCATGTACGTAATGACCTGGCTGCTTGCAGTAATTGCATGTCCCTTTAACGGGAGCTGTAGCGTGACTTGTCTGGGTCGCACCCTTTCTCGTACCGTCGGCTGGGACCGTCTGAGCTACTAACATTTTCATCTTCGTGTCTTTCATGCGTTTCTGTTCCTGATCTTGTTCTTCTCTAATTCTGTTCTGATGGTATTGGAGCATCTGTAACATCTGGGATGGCGTATTTGCCTGCCAAGTACTTTCAACTTTGTACACGCGGTTCTTAACTAATGGTAGGGAATTCTCGACTAATTTTGATACAAAAAGATGCGGATATGACTCGCTACTTGGTTTGAGGCCACTATTAATAATGAAACATTTCTCGAATCTTGAATAGAAGTCACTAGTATCTTCATCATGTTTCTGTTTACAGGACGAGATGGCGTCCCAATCTTCCTTTCTAGTTGTCAATAATCTTGGCAGGACCTGTACTATCAAACCGGGTAACGCTTTAGTTTTCTCCCCAAGGCCTACCCCTGGGACACGTTTACTCTCTTCGTCTTCTATTTCTGCCCATGCAATCTTTTTGTCCCCCACCTCCCATTCCTTTTCCTTTAATTTCTCGTAGATGCCCGTGGGCAGCAGTACCTTCAACATTTTCATGATATCCTCATATGTGTAATCCCCCATCAGTAACATGTCTTTAAGCTCTCGGTGAAAACCTGCAGGGTCTTTATCATGACACGGGACTAGTTTCTTCATTTCTAACAGTTCTAACTTGGTCAGAGGTGTGTGTACATACACACGTTTCAGAGTATGATCGGTACCCATGACTGGATGTACTTCTCGTAAGGGGTTCTGACTTTCAATGCCACTCAGGCGTTGCATGTGATACATTTTCCTTTCTGGGGGCGGAGCGGAAGCATATTCAGAGCTTACAAAAGTGTTATATTTATGTCGTTGTTCTACAATTATTTGTATTAACTTGGTACTTAGACCTCTCCATCTATCCATGAGTAGTGCTTCTAATGTTTCGTGTAAGGGACCTGGATCAGAATGTTCGTTTCTATATTTCGTGAGGAGGTGCTGAATCATGTATACACCCGCTAATTTCTGCTCGTCTGGGGAAAGGTTCAGAAATGGCTGTGCTACTGTGTCATCGTTATATATATCCGGATTTTCCGTCCATAATATGGCGGACCGGGCTAGTTCTTGTTCATCCATAGAATTGAGTACATGGTACCCCATTCGGTCTCGAAGCCTTTTATCAGTCTCCTGCAACTGATGTTTGGCAGAATTCGGGTTTGTTAAGGCAGAGAAAAAAACTCTCTTGCTTTCTGGACGAATGCCCTTCCTAAGGTAAGTTCCCTTACCTACATACGCTATCGTGTCTGTAGTCTTTTCTTGTTCTTCATGTTCTTCTTCCCCCTCGGAGGAAGCCTTTTCTTTCTCTTCTTTGTGTATGTCTATCACTGCTTTTCTTATTTTCTTGTACATACTGGCTATGCAGGTCCCTTTGTCGTGTTTTCCTTCAGATATATTTTGGCCCCACTTGTTTAGTGCATCTAATTCACTCTGATCTGTCCCAGGCCTGTCTCGTTCTCTTATTAGGCAATTTATGAAAAATCGTAGTATCTGTGCTTGAAAATCAACTTTCTGATGCTCCATGGCATCCTTAATACTGTCAGGGTCTACCCCAGTCTGAACAAACTGATATATTCTATCTAGGCGCTCCTTCATTCCTGCAAATAACAGCAGGAAATCAGTAGCAGATCGTAACCGTAGTGATGCCATCATCATTCTATCATCTTTGCCGGGTACTGGATCATATCTGCAAACTGAAAGGTTTTCCTTGAGTATGTCGAGGCGGGGTGATTTGAACGTGAAAGGACTCTGCATATCCCTAAGGTTGAATCTGTGTGTTAATGGCGGGGTCCGGAGACCCGCGGTCGCACCTCCTGAAGCGGAAGCTTGGGCATTATCTCTCTGTGGAGTCTGTATCTGAACTTGAATTTGTCTTTTTGTAGGGTCAGGTAGACGTGGTTTCGGTAGATCAATTTTAGGTGCAGGAAGTGGTGGGGCTGGTGGAACAGGGGGGGCCTGTCGTGGTACTGGCGGAATATGATCTTGGGGCGGGTTACCACCCCCGTCCCCGTCGGTAGGCAGGGCACGAACAGGCAGATTGGTGTAAGCGGGTGCTACATCCTCTAGATAAGAATTCAGGAATATATCTTTAGTGGTCCTGTGCATTACTTTAGTTGGGACCAATGGTGGCGGCAGATTTTTCGGTATTTCTGAAATGGCCTCAGGTGAACCCTCGGCTGCGAGATACATACCGTTTACGAGATTGTTTCGTGCACGGTCTATTTGTTCTGTTTTTACTCGGATCCCTTCAGTAACTAATTCGTTTTCTTGGGCTTTTTCTGATTCTTTAAGTCTGTCTTCTCTACGGAGTGCTTTTTCAGCACGCTTATGTGATTCCTTACGCCAAAATTCTATGGCGTCTTTCTGAGATTGTCTGGCTTTCTTTTTCCATAGTGCTTCCTCTACCTTCATGATGCACTCGGCATCCCATGTTCCGGTAGCGGGCCATCTGTGTCTTTCGTCTAGATGTTTAGTATAATCGGCCCATAAGTCTAGATACAATATGGCATCTATGCCATGTTTATGATACATAAAATTTCCAGGAGTGTCCCTAGGGGGGATGGGAATTTCTTCCTCTAATATCCCTTTCCTAGTTCCTATCTGCTTTAACTTGTTAAAAAACGGCATTTTGCTTACTTAGTACTGAATGCTCAAGGCTTGTTACTTAATACTGGGTACAGCTAGTTATACAAGAACACAATAATACACATTAAAACAGTCACTCATACAGCGACATTAATCACATGGAAAAACATTTAAAAGCATTTAAAAGCACATATAACTACGAGCTCATATAACTATCCCCCTATACTAGATGTACTGCTAAACAGCACAGATACACTGCTGTGCACAGTGCAAGAACTGTAATCATCGGATATACTGCTAAACAGTACAGATACACTGTCTAAAACAGTGCAGACCGGACTTGTGTACCCAAACCCGTCTAGATACGTCCCAGCAATGGTACTCACCGGGAAGCACGGAAAACAGAAGGCCTCGGAAAACTCGACTGGACTAGACCGGACTCGGAACCCTCGGTGGCTCGACTCGATACGTAGGTACTTCGGAAACCTGGTGGGCCTCTTGACACCTCGGACCTTGCTTCTTTCGGCTAGGCTCTGGTCGGGATCCTCCGCACTCCTCACCGCCTCGTCTGGGTGCTGATCGCAATCTTCGTCACCTCCGTGGGCCAGAGGGAGATACAGGAAATCCTGCCGGTACGCGTAGTTTCCTTCTAACTGATGGCAGGGGACAGAGCTTGCAACGCACCAACCGGCGCGTGAAGTGGGGGAGGGGTCCCTATTCGGGCGCCAGAATGACGTAAATAATTAATTTACCATCTTAATTTCTATGCAGGTAAGTACTTAATCAATAATAACTCAGATCGGAAGAAAGAAGACAGAGTCCGTGGTGTTAGAGTTCTTAGGGGTTTTATTCCTTAAAGAGGAATGGTCATGACCAGGATATCAGGTTCTGACCACCGCAAGGGTGTCAGAAGGGATAGAGCAATATTTTATTGACAATACATAGCTTATATACTTAATTTACACCATAGAAAGCAATATAGTAGGCGTAACAGCTGAGAGAAGACAAGATAACAGCATCCACGTGTTACTAGTACGTAATCAGGAGGCGTGGACTAGGCGTGAACTGGAGGTGTGTGCTAGAAACGTCACAGGTAGGTGTCACAGGTGGGTGGCACTAAACAGAAATGTTGCAATGTCAGCAGAAATCGGAAGCTTGGATGCGCGCGCAGCTGCATGACGTGTGAATGACGTGAAGCTGGAGGGTGCAGGGGACTTGACATTCGAACTAGCGGAAAGAGACAGAAGTCTGGCATGTCAGATCAACTTGTGTTTCTATCACATCTGATATCTGATGTTTTAGGAACTGAGTTATCTGGGCGGAAAGGTCTCTGGGGCAGAAGCTATTCTATACTGACTGAGAGTGCGTGTATAAGCGCCTGAGTGTCTGCACGAGAAGCGTGGGGGCATGGGCCTTCCATGGTAGCATGGTAACGGGAGCTATGAATTACTTGCATAAAGACAGCGTGGCCGGCCCTTTGGCTCTGCAGCTGGGGAATGTTTACTTAAGCTAGTAGGCAGGAATGCATCTTCGAGGAGCAGATCAGATAATTCGAAGGTTGAAGTCAGTCTTGGCAGGAAGCAGGCTGAGCTGAGCGCGGTGGGCCGCGCTGGAAGTAAGTCAGAGTTCACGGGTACAGAGGCAGCCTGGGCTGAGGCTTTCGGAGTCAGAAGCCAGGAAAAAGGCTTGATGGCAGAAATTCAGGGCCTACTCAGCCAGAGCTGAAAAACGTGAAAGTACACCACAAAAAGACGTTGGCATGGCATACTTAGGAACGGACTATTCAACCCATTCAGGGTGGGTCTGAAAGAGGACATGTTAACGTTGGACGCAAATGTGTTTGCGTCTTCATAGCTGACACAGGAGGGAAGTTACATGTACTTTAAGCTGGTACATGGAGTCGGTGGGGTACACGCTAGGGAACACAACATGACCAAAATTTATATTTCCTCACTGTTCTGCCGCCAACTTTAGCGCTACACAATGATGACCAGTATGCAGTGGGCTCTTTTCACCACAAGTATGCAATAGAATTGATTCTCTTCAAAGAGGTTCTATAGTAACTATTCAGTGTATTGTGGCATAGGTTAATTGTTGGTCGATTCAGGGATACTGATTATAAACAAGTTGTTGTGAAAAAATTTGATTAAAGGTGCTAATTCTTCACACTCACATTAGCAAGATCTTTCTTCAGCCGGCTTATCTTTTGAGTGTGTTTGGTGGATTCATCCTGTACTTCTGAGATCTGCCTCTTGGACATGTCCTGGCATCCAACACATTTGTCCATTCTTTCAGTAAGACTTTCTATGCTGCCTATAAAGATGTTGAGCTTTGTATCTACGGCCAAGAGACTCTGCTGTGTGTCCAGTAATCAACCTTTTATATTCATCATTGCCACTCAGTAGCCCAGTGGCTCCACTCCCGTCTGTTCTCATGGATATGTTTGAGGGTTTGCAGGCCTCTAACATGAGTTTTTCCTGTCTCAGATCGGTCTTGCCATAGTTGCAAATTGTTAGACCCACTAGGACACCTCCCAGAGGTGCAGTTAATGTATCACCATGAAGGGGAGGCCTTTTCAGTATGTGCGTCTCACCTTGCTCCCCAGCTCCGGCCACGCAGCAGTTCCAAGGCACTCACCCTATATTCATGCTGAGGTGTGACTGCTAGTCAATCTCATTTGGTGGTGCATGTGTCCTAAGCAAGGGGCCAGAGTCCACTCTTTACAGGGCCCCCTCCTAGGCACCAATAACAGATTTCCACAAGAATCTCTGGGTCTCTATTCTTCCACCTTCTGCGAGTGATGTTGTGGCATCCCTGTTCTACATTTCACTCTTAGGTGTGGGCTGCACTCCCACCGCTGTCACTTGATTCGGACTGACATCAGTGTTCGGGCGGCAGAGTTCAAGGTGCCATTACACCATATACTCTGTGAGTGCCACAATTAGGCCCACCTCTCATGCTATGCATTGGTCTCAGCAGGCTCGGCTACCTACAACCAGGCCCGAGCCTACCTCCAGCCCAAGGCAGGGTCCGGCCTCTTTTGTGCTGTCATTTGTTAACCTCTACATCTGGGGAGCTGGTCCGCTGTGAATGACTCTAGCTGCTGCATCTGCAGCTAGCCATACCACGCCCCTGTCATGCCATATCCTCAATGCTCCTCTGGGTTTATATGACAGAGGTACGCATGACTAAACCAGGCATGCCTCTACCACGCAGCCTGAACCACGAACGCATCTTAGCCACGCATTCCTTCACCATGCTTTTTTATTGTAAAGGCATGATTGGTAGGGGGTATGCATGGTTAAGCTCCCCACTACACCAACCCCCTCTCCCGCTCTAAGTCTTAAAATGATATCCCCCAGCCTCCCCCTCACACTGAGGCCTAATACCTGCTTGCCCTGAAAACTACCCCTTTCCCACCCCATGAGGCCTTTTCCCTGCCCCCTAGCAGAAACTACCCGACCCCAGGCCTCCACCCTGAGCCCTTAAACTTACCCATGCACTGTCCATAAAAATACCCCAACCCCTTCCACTGTCCTGAGGCCTAAAACCTTGCCCCAAAATAAAGAAACGACCCCCACCCTCCCACTCTAAGAGCCTGAAAATCACCCCACTCCTAAAAACTACCCCCAAACACAGCCCCAGCCCTTAAAACTACCCTGACCCCCTGCTCCGCCCTGAGACCTAAAAGCCTGTTTCTCTTCCCAAAAATACCCAGACTCCCCCACCCTGAGCCCTTCGAATGACCCCACCCCTAAAAGCTACCCCACCAAACTGTGCCCAGTCCCACTTACCTGTCTGTGCCCTGAGTTTCCTGTTCCGACGCTTCTTCTTTTTTTCCCTGCATCCTGAACTCTAGACCGCTATCTGCCTTAACAATGCATATGTGTGGTTAAGGTAGATGCGTGGTTAAGAAAAGTGTGGTTGCTCTTGTGTTAGAACGGCGTGCGTGCAGTGGCGTAACGAACCTTGAGGGGGCCCCCCTGCAGGGTAAGTGAAGGGGCCTCCTCCGGACTCAATCTAGAGCTCCCCAGCAGACGTGCGGTGCTGACGGGGCCCCCTGGAGGGTGAGGGCTCCCCTGTACCACGGGGGCTGCAGGGGCCTGTGTTACGCCCCTGCGTGCCTGGCTTGGCCCTCGTTGATCCCCGACTTTCACGGTTCCACCTGTCACTTGTGCAAGGCTGTACACACACATACACAGTTATTTCATCAGTGGATTCTGGCAGGGCGGGGATCAGGGCTGGCTTTAGCGCTGGCGGCGCCCGCTGCGTCAATCATTTTAGGCACCCCAATACCCCATGACCGCTTCCTCGGATTCTCTCACTACCACCGTGCAAAAGTTCCCCTCATATCTCCAATCATAACTTCTTGCAAAACACAGCATCCCCCAAGGTCAGCGCCCTCTCCACAGGTCAGTGCCCAGTGCGGCCGCACCAGTCGCACTGCCCTTAAGCCGGCCCTGGCTGGGATATTGGGATATTGCTACAGATTCTGCATATTTTAAGGCAAAGTAGATGCGGTGGGCACATATAGCAACTCGTTTAAGTGACTCCTAATCCTCAGAAGTTTTGCTTTTCCCACCTCTCCCATTCCTCACGCCTTTGATGGATGTGCACGAAACATACCATGCTGAAACCAGATCAGGTAAGGTTTTATGCAGCTCTGTCAAAAGTAGCAAAAGCTATTAAAAAGATGGCTTTTCAGTTGAATCTATGACCTTCACATAACTACACATTTGCTTTCACCGAACGTGTTCTTTATATATATCTATACTTCTCACTTAAAGGAGATTCTATGCATGCCACAAATCATCAAGTCAAATCTTAAATTGAAACTCATTTATATTCCAGAATAAATATCATGTTGTAAAAATGCATTCCATTTTGTGAGCAGATATGGATTCAAACATTTGCAATGTTCTGAACCTCTCTTATTTCTTGGTAGTCCTTTCTGTTCTCATTAGCCACATAAGTGTTAAAATGATATGCCTACGCACACAGTGATATTTATGAGGCCAATAATGCATTGTGACATTGCTGAACATACAGATCTTTCCGAAAAATTCAATACATTGTTTTAAAGCAAAAATAAACGGCCCAATGTTAAAGACATACTCATATCCACACACCGTTATAATTAATGATTGTCTATAACTGCTTAATTGTGCAGTGGTGATCATAAGGTTACCCCATGCTTTTCCAGAACTTTACAGAATTTTGAAAGATGATTGTAATATCCAAAGCACTAAAGCACAGTGGCAGAAATGTGCTTTGTTAGAATTATGTAGAACTAGGGAAATGGAGAGAAATTACCCTAAACTTGAAAATAAATCAGGGTTTCAGTTTATTACTCTATGCTCCAAAAAAAAGAAAGCATCCATTATACATACCAATTGCCTGCACAATACAAGGCAGTGATCTATGCCCAAGCAGCCTTCTAAGTTCTAACCTAGATTTGCCATGCCAGCAGGCACAGTAATTACAAGGGGCTGTTGATGTTGTCTCCAAAGTCATTCCCATGTCTCTAGGACTGATGTATGAATCTTTCATTGAAGTTGTAAAGCCTACAAGTCACAAAATCTCAGATTTTGCAAAGACAAAACAGTGTGTCGAAATGTACTTAAGGCACATTGATGGCTGGCAGTACTTCATTAGTTGTGGGTCTTTATTTTATATGAGTTTGCTCCAATTCTTACATCCTTCACTTTTGTTTCCTCATTTTCTGGTTCTCCTGCTTCTCTTGCCTCTGCCTCCCTCTCATTGTGGTTGTAATGTGTTCTTGCTACCTTGTCTCTCTCTGCCCTACTTCCTCAGCTCCTGTCCGGGTGGGGTTCACATTGGCATCTAAGGGTCTCCTCCTGGTATTCCAGTTTGGAGGAGGTTTGCCACATCAACACCAGCAATTGGAATGGGTAAGCCAAAGTCGTGGCTGTATTATTCTTGTATCCCCTTTAGCAGTATCAACTACTTGCATGTGGTCTCCCAAACCCTTGTAGCCCACGCACTCCCGTACCATACTCTCGTCAATGAATTCTTCTGTACTACTCTCAGCCTGCACCGAATTTAGTCCACGGGGAACTCCAGTATTGTGTTTCTCTTATATTAAATTTTGAAACGTGTGTCATATTACATTGGTTTATCTCTGATTAGTTTATGGGCAAGCTGCTGCCCCTCTGTCAGGAATACAGTGCATTCGATTTTTAAAAGCATGTTGTGCTGCATCAGGGATTGTAAGCAAATGGCTGAATTTTCTGAAGTGGGACAGAATAAAATCACTTTTGGAATGGATGTCTTCAGTCTTGATCTGATGGCAAAGAAGCTTAGCTGGGCTCTATGGCATCTATCTGAACGGTAAATGTAGCTGCCCATAAATCTTGGTTGCAGGATTGGTACGTGATGAATTTGTTGTGACTTATAACATGACGTAAGTCATAATTATATCTAATCACCTCTCCAACAAGAAGCAAGACACCTTGTGGAAAATGTAGTTACTTTTAGGCCAGAAGGTAGGGTGTAGTAGCATAATATCAGAATACTGTGACATATTATTATATACTAAATATCATCTATGAAAATATCATATAATTGAAGTTAATAATGGAAAACCTACATCCAATTTAATTGATTTTTTTGTAAATTATATTTAGGACACAATATTAGGTAGACTGTTCTGTTCATTATATTTTGGTATGGCTTACCATCATATTGGAACCATGAGTCTGGCAGCAGCTCTTCTTGAGGCGGAAGCCGGGAAGACTGCGGCGTTATTAGTATATTGTATGTTTTAAAAACTGATTTTAGAAATTGTCACATTTATAAATGGCAATTCACGCTATGCACACCGCATTTTAATTACTTTCACGCTCACTTTCTATGAGGCTACACTCTTTGCCGAGACACCGCACAGCCGATTGAACGCTGTTGCGGAGGTCCGGATACACCCTGCCGCCATCTTGGGGGAAGTGGAGGGTTGACGCTCCAGTTGCCCGACCCCTCCCTCCTTTCCCCTCCTAGAAATGGTTGCCATCACTCGGCTGAGCAGCGGGTGCGCCGACGGCGCACCAAAGGCGAGCCTGTCTGCGCTCGTCCGCGATCACGACTCGACCGGGGCCGGACCCCCTGTTCGTTTGACTGACCAAACGACTGGGATATATAGCAGAGCGGAGTTGCTCGCACTGAGGCCCAAACGATGCCATGGTGGACCCTTGATTTCATTACATTCACAGAGCTCTATCTTTTCCTGTAAAGATTGCAACTTCTATCCTGTCAATTGCGATCTCAAGGGGAATTATTCCCACATTCGGAATCCGATTGTTTCTGGAGGAGATGGTGCTTCCATATCCCTTAAAGCGGCATTGATCAATTGCAGATCGCTGTCAAGACATGCCATTGAAGATGTGGGATCTTCTTTTCCTCACGGAAACTTGGCTGAGTGAAACCACTAACCCGACCATCACATTAGCCATCCCTGATGGCTATAACATCATCTGTGCCAATAGATCTAACGGCAAACAGGGAGGCGGGGTAGCACTCATTCATAAATCTGATTGGCCTGTGGTAATCCCCTCGTATGAGCAAATTGACAACACTGAGGGACTGATTTTTTGTGTTAAGGTATCCGCATCTATATCTTGCTCAGGGCTCTTGGTCTATCGCCCCCCTGGCTCTAGTATCACTCATCTGCCGGCCCTGGCGGATTATATTATTCAGACTAGCACCCGCTATGCTAACTTTACAGCCTTAGGAGATTTCAATCTGCATGTGGATGACAAGACCAGTTCTCACAGCAACTGTTTTCTCGCAACACTAGCCGCATGCAGTCTGAATCAATTGGTGGAGGGGCCCACGCATAATGAAGGGCATACTCTTGACCTAATTTGCACTAACCTTGATAACACCTTGGTCACCAATTCCACTCCTGTGATCTGGTCAGATCATTTTCTGATCTCCTTCACGATCAAGCTACCTCAGTCAGATAGGCCAACCATAATCCCTAAGACTTCAGGTAGAAACTGGAGTCGTATCACTTTGGAATCGCTCCAAAAGCATTTAAAAGACTCACAGCCCACTCCAGCACCAGACTTGAATTCTCGCATTACCAATCTTGACGACTGGTTAGGCCAGGCCATGGAATCACTAGCCCCATTGAAACCTATCAAAACCTATGGATCAGAACCATCAGCCCCATGGTATTCTGACACCCTTCGTCAAGAAAAAGCATCGTGTAAAACTCTCGAACGTGTCTGGAGACAAAAGTACACTACTGAAAGTAAACTTATCTATAGAGCTGCCCTAAAGGAGTATCGTAAATCAATAGTGGCACACAAAAGGGACTACCTGGCCAACAGAATCAACACAGCCAAGAATGGGACTAGAGAGATTTTTAACATTGTTAGATCCTTTACGGATCCTCAAGCAATGAACAGGAGAGTGCCAGCCACCCAGTCCTTCTGTGATAAACTCTCTGATTACTTTGAAGACAAAATAGAAACCTTATTTGATTCTTTCCCAACTACCAACATCCCTAAACAGAGCGAGGAAGAAGATACTCTGATTGAGTTATCCCCCGCCCTTTTAGAGTTCAAAGTTGTATCAGAAGAAGTCACTCTTGCTGAATTACAGAAATGTAAATCCGGATCCCCCAATGATCCTATGCCGGCCAAACAATATAAGACACTGGCATCACCCCTTAACCCCCTTTTCAATTCCATTTGGAATGACTCCTTGAAAACAGGAAAGTATCCTGACAAATGGAAACATGCCTCTCTTATACCTATTCTTAAGAAACCTAATGCAGATCAGGACAACCCTAGCAACTACAGACCGATAACCCTCCTGCCTGCTCCGGCCAAAGTCCAGGAAAAATTGGCGCATTTCCAACTTGCCAATTACATAGAAGCTAATGGACTCCTGCATGAGACACAGCACGGTTTCCGTTCTGGTCACAGCACGGAGTTGGCATTGATAGAAATGGCAGACACAGTGAGATGGACACTGGACCAGGGATCGACGGCGGTGTTGGTGCTGCTAGATCTTTCGGCAGCATTCCACCGTCTCTCACAAGATCCTTCTGAAAAGACTGGCCACTTTAGGTATAGGGGGTACTGTACTGAAGTGGATTGCCTCTTTTCTTTCAGAACGCACTCAGCAGGTATTCACTCCCCCTTACACATCCTTGCCAGACCATTTAAGTGGGAGTCCCCCAGGGCTCCTCCTTAAGCCTGCTTATTTTCAATGTCTACTTCACCCCCATAGCTGAAATGATTGCGCATGCTGGAGTCAAAAACTACTTCCTACGCAGATGATATCCAGCTCCTGTTCACCTTTAAAGAGCCCACTGTCAAGGCCTTTTGTCTTCTGAAAACCTGCCTTAGGAACATATCTAGATGGATGGACTCTAATTCCCTTAAGCTAAACGCCGAGAAAACGGAGGTTCTGTTTTTCAACACATCATCCCCACTATCATCTAATCTGTGGTGGCCGGATGATTTGAGCCAAGCGCCCCGTACCTAAAAACTCTGTACGGAATCTCGGGGTGTGCTGGGATAACCAGCTCACCTTTGAAGTCCAGGTGCAAAAGGTAGCAGGTTCCTGTTTTGCAAAGATCAGAACAATAAAAAGACTCATCACCTATTTGCCCACTAACTGTCGAAAAACAGTAGTTTCATGCCCTGATAACTGCCCATCTCGATTATGCCAAAGCATTATATGTAGGCATTACGGCCGGTCTGTGTAACAGACTCCAGACGGTCCAAAACGCGGCAGCACGTTTGGTGGAGGGTATCCCCTCCTAGACATCACATTACCCCGCATCTTTGTAAACTGCACTGGCTGCCCGTTAGTAAAAGATGTCAATTTAAAGCCATGACACTGCCCTACAGGGCTTCACAGGACAAAGGCCCGGCCTATCTTAAAACCTGCCTACGTCCCTATCACAATGCCAGGTCATTACGTTCAAACTCCCAGTCTCTCCTAGTCACTCCTAGGTTTAAGAGAACTCGGAAAGGAGGGAAAACCTTTGAAGTTTGTGCTTCTCAACAATGGAATAAACGTCCTCTGTCCCTCAGAGCCTGTCCATCTGAATCTCTATTCCGAAAGGCTCTTAAAACGTATCTTTTTGATCTGTAATCCATCGTATTTTTGCCCTCTGTTCCCAGATTCTTAGCTGGGCTCTATGGCATCTATCTGAACGGTAAATGTAGCTGCCCATAAATCTTGGTTGCAGGATTGGTACGTGATGAATTTGTTGTGACTTATAACATGACGTAAGTCATAATTATATCTAATCACCTCTCCAACAAGAAGCAAGACACCTTGTGGAAAATGTAGTTACTTTTAGGCCAGAAGGTAGGGTGTAGTAGCATAATATCAGAATACTGTGACATATTATTATATACTAAATATCATCTATGAAAATATCATATAATTGAAGTTAATAATGGAAAACCTACATCCAATTTAATTGATTTTTTTGTAAATTATATTTAGGACACAATATTAGGTAGACTGTTCTGTTCATTATATTTTGGTATGGCTTACCATCATATTGGAACCATGAGTCTGGCAGCAGCTCTTCTTGAGGCGGAAGCCGGGAAGACTGCGGCGTTATTAGTATATTGTATGTTTTAAAAACTGATTTTAGAAATTGTCACATTTATAAATGGCAATTCACGCTATGCACACCGCATTTTAATTACTTTCACGCTCACTTTCTATGAGGCTACACTCTTTGCCGAGACACCGCACAGCCGATTGAACGCTGTTGCGGAGGTCCGGATACACCCTGCCGCCATCTTGGGGGAAGTGGAGGGTTGACGCTCCAGTTGCCCGACCCCTCCCTCCTTTCCCCTCCTAGAAATGGTTGCCATCACTCGGCTGAGCAGCGGGTGCGCCGACGGCGCGCCAAAGGCGAGCCTGTCTGCGCTCGTCCGCGATCACGACTCGACCGGGGCCGGACCCCCTGTTCGTTTGACTGACCAAACGACTGGGATATATAGCAGAGCGGAGTTGCTCGCACTGAGGCCCAAACGATGCCATGGTGGACCCTTGATTTCATTACATTCACAGAGCTCTATCTTTTCCTGTAAAGATTGCAACTTCTATCCTGTCAATTGCGATCTCAAGGGGAATTATTCCCACATTCGGAATCCGATTGTTTCTGGAGGAGATGGTGCTTCCATATCCCTTAAAGCGGCATTGATCAATTGCAGATCGCTGTCAAGACATGCCATTGAAGATGTGGGATCTTCTTTTCCTCACGGAAACTTGGCTGAGTGAAACCACTAACCCGACCATCACATTAGCCATCCCTGATGGCTATAACATCATCTGTGCCAATAGATCTAACGGCAAACAGGGAGGCGGGGTAGCACTCATTCATAAATCTGATTGGCCTGTGGTAATCCCCTCGTATGAGCAAATTGACAACACTGAGGGACTGATTTTTTGTGTTAAGGTATCCGCATCTATATCTTGCTCAGGGCTCTTGGTCTATCGCCCCCCTGGCTCTAGTATCACTCATCTGCCGGCCCTGGCGGATTATATTATTCAGACTAGCACCCGCTATGCTAACTTTACAGCCTTAGGAGATTTCAATCTGCATGTGGATGACAAGACCAGTTCTCACAGCAACTGTTTTCTCGCAACACTAGCCGCATGCAGTCTGAATCAATTGGTGGAGGGGCCCACGCATAATGAGGGGCATACTCTTGACCTAATTTGCACTAACCTTGATAACACCTTGGTCACCAATTCCACTCCTGTGATCTGGTCAGATCATTTTCTGATCTCCTTCACGATCAAGCTACCTCAGTCAGATAGGCCAACCATAATCCCTAAGACTTCAGGTAGAAACTGGAGTCGTATCACTTTGGAATCGCTCCAAAAGCATTTAAAAGACTCACATCCCACTCCAGCACCAGACTTGAATTCTCGCATTACCAATCTTGACGACTGGTTAGGCCAGGCCATGGAATCACTAGCCCCATTGAAACCTATCAAAACCTATGGATCAGAACCATCAGCCCCATGGTATTCTGACACCCTTCGTCAAGAAAAAGCATCGTGTAAAACTCTCGAACGTGTCTGGAGACAAAAGTACACTACTGAAAGTAAACTTATCTATAGAGCTGCCCTAAAGGAGTATCGTAAATCAATAGTGGCACACAAAAGGGACTACCTGGCCAACAGAATCAACACAGCCAAGAATGGGACTAGAGAGATTTTTAACATTGTTAGATCCTTTACGGATCCTCAAGCAATGAACAGGAGAGTGCCAGCCACCCAGTCCTTCTGTGATAAACTCTCTGATTACTTTGAAGACAAAATAGAAACCTTATTTGATTCTTTCCCCACTACCAACATCCCTAAACAGAGCGAGGAAGAAGATACTTTGATTGAGTTATCCCCCGCCCTTTTAGAGTTCAAAGTTGTATCAGAAGAAGTCACTCTTGCTGAATTACAGAAATGTAAATCCGGATCCCCCAATGATCCTATGCCGGCCAAACAATATAAGACACTGGCATCACCCCTTAACCCCCTTTTCAATTCCATTTGGAATGACTCCTTGAAAACAGGAAAGTATCCTGACAAATGGAAACATGCCTCTCTTATACCTATTCTTAAGAAACCTAATGCAGATCAGGACAACCCTAGCAACTACAGACCGATAACCCTCCTGCCTGCTCCGGCCAAAGTCCAGGAAAAATTGGCGCATTTCCAACTTGCCAATTACATAGAAGCTAATGGACTCCTGCATGAGACACAGCACGGTTTCCGTTCTGGTCACAGCACGGAGTTGGCATTGATAGAAATGGCAGACACAGTGAGATGGACACTGGACCAGGGATCGACGGCGGTGTTGGTGCTGCTAGATCTTTCGGCAGCATTCAACACCGTCTCTCACAAGATCCTTCTGAAAAGACTGGCCACTTTAGGTATAGGGGGTACTGTACTGAAGTGGATTGCCTCTTTTCTTTCAGAACGCACTCAGCAGGTATTCACTCCCCCTTACACATCCCTTGCCAGACCATTTAAGTGGGGAGTCCCCCAGGGCTCCTCCTTAAGCCTGCTTATTTTCAATGTCTACTTCACCCCCATAGCTGAAATGATTGCGCATGCTGGAGTCAAAACTACTTCCTACGCAGATGATATCCAGCTCCTGTTCACCTTTAAAGAGCCCACTGTCAAGGCCTTTGGTCTTCTGAAAACCTGCCTTAGGAACATATCTAGATGGATGGACTCTAATTCCCTTAAGCTAAACGCCGAGAAAACGGAGGTTCTGTTTTTCAACACATCATCCCCACTATCATCTAATCTGTGGTGGCCGGATGATTTGAGCCAAGCGCCCGTACCTAAAAACTCTGTACGGAATCTCGGGGTGTGCTGGGATAACCAGCTCACCTTTGAAGTCCAGGTGCAAAAGGTAGCAGGTTCCTGTTTTGCAAAGATCAGAACAATAAAAAGACTCATCACCTATTTGCCCACTAACTGTCGAAAAACAGTAGTTCATGCCCTGATAACTGCCCATCTCGATTATGCCAAAGCATTATATGTAGGCATTACGGCCGGTCTGTGTAACAGACTCCAGACGGTCCAAAACGCGGCAGCACGTTTGGTGGAGGGTATCCCTCCTAGACATCACATTACCCCGCATCTTTGTAAACTGCACTGGCTGCCCGTTAGTAAAAGATGTCAATTTAAAGCCATGACACTGGCCTACAGGGCTTCACAGGACAAAGGCCCGGCCTATCTTAAAACCTGCCTACGTCCCTATCACAATGCCAGGTCATTACGTTCAAACTCCCAGTCTCTCCTAGTCACTCCTAGGTTTAAGAGAACTCGGAAAGGAGGGAAAACCTTTGAAGTTTGTGCTTCTCAACAATGGAATAAACGTCCTCTGTCCCTCAGAGCCTGTCCATCTGAATCTCTATTCCGAAAGGCTCTTAAAACGTATCTTTTTGATCTGTAATCCATCGTATTTTTGCCCTCTGTTCCCAGATTCTTAGCTGGGCTCTATGGCATCTATCTGAACGGTAAATGTAGCTGCCCATAAATCTTGGTTGCAGGATTGGTACGTGATGAATTTGTTGTGACTTATAACATGACGTAAGTCATAATTATATCTAATCACCTCTCCAACAAGAAGCAAGACACCTTGTGGAAAATGTAGTTACTTTTAGGCCAGAAGGTAGGGTGTAGTAGCATAATATCAGAATACTGTGACATATTATTATATACTAAATATCATCTATGAAAATATCATATAATTGAAGTTAATAATGGAAAACCTACATCCAATTTAATTGATTTTTTTGTAAATTATATTTAGGACACAATATTAGGTAGACTGTTCTGTTCATTATATTTTGGTATGGCTTACCATCATATTGGAACCATGAGTCTGGCAGCAGCTCTTCTTGAGGCGGAAGCCGGGAAGACTGCGGCGTTATTAGTATATTGTATGTTTTAAAAACTGATTTTAGAAATTGTCACATTTATAAATGGCAATTCACGCTATGCACACCGCATTTTAATTACTTTCACGCTCACTTTCTATGAGGCTACACTCTTTGCCGAGACACCGCACAGCCGATTGAACGCTGTTGCGGAGGTCCGGATACACCCTGCCGCCATCTTGGGGGAAGTGGAGGGTTGACGCTCCAGTTGCCCGACCCCTCCCTCCTTTCCCCTCCTAGAAATGGTTGCCATCACTCGGCTGAGCAGCGGGTGCGCCGACGGCGCGCCAAAGGCGAGCCTGTCTGCGCTCGTCCGCGATCACGACTCGACCGGGGCCGGACCCCCTGTTCGTTTGACTGACCAAACGACTGGGATATATAGCAGAGCGGAGTTGCTCGCACTGAGGCCCAAACGATGCCATGGTGGACCCTTGATTTCATTACATTCACAGAGCTCTATCTTTTCCTGTAAAGATTGCAACTTCTATCCTGTCAATTGCGATCTCAAGGGGAATTATTCCCACATTCGGAATCCGATTGTTTCTGGAGGAGATGGTGCTTCCATATCCCTTAAAGCGGCATTGATCAATTGCAGATCGCTGTCAAGACATGCCATTGAAGATGTGGGATCTTCTTTTCCTCACGGAAACTTGGCTGAGTGAAACCACTAACCCGACCATCACATTAGCCATCCCTGATGGCTATAACATCATCTGTGCCAATAGATCTAACGGCAAACAGGGAGGCGGGGTAGCACTCATTCATAAATCTGATTGGCCTGTGGTAATCCCCTCGTATGAGCAAATTGACAACACTGAGGGACTGATTTTTTGTGTTAAGGTATCCGCATCTATATCTTGCTCAGGGCTCTTGGTCTATCGCCCCCCTGGCTCTAGTATCACTCATCTGCCGGCCCTGGCGGATTATATTATTCAGACTAGCACCCGCTATGCTAACTTTACAGCCTTAGGAGATTTCAATCTGCATGTGGATGACAAGACCAGTTCTCACAGCAACTGTTTTCTCGCAACACTAGCCGCATGCAGTCTGAATCAATTGGTGGAGGGGCCCACGCATAATGAAGGGCATACTCTTGACCTAATTTGCACTAACCTTGATAACACCTTGGTCACCAATTCCACTCCTGTGATCTGGTCAGATCATTTTCTGATCTCCTTCACGATCAAGCTACCTCAGTCAGATAGGCCAACCATAATCCCTAAGACTTCAGGTAGAAACTGGAGTCGTATCACTTTGGAATCGCTCCAAAAGCATTTAAAAGACTCACATCCCACTCCAGCACCAGACTTGAATTCTCGCATTACCAATCTTGACGACTGGTTAGGCCAGGCCATGGAATCACTAGCCCCATTGAAACCTATCAAAACCTATGGATCAGAACCATCAGCCCCATGGTATTCTGACACCCTTCGTCAAGAAAAAGCATCGTGTAAAACTCTCGAACGTGTCTGGAGACAAAAGTACACTACTGAAAGTAAACTTATCTATAGAGCTGCCCTAAAGGAGTATCGTAAATCAATAGTGGCACACAAAAGGGACTACCTGGCCAACAGAATCAACACAGCCAAGAATGGGACTAGAGAGATTTTTAACATTGTTAGATCCTTTACGGATCCTCAAGCAATGAACAGGAGAGTGCCAGCCACCCAGTCCTTCTGTGATAAACTCTCTGATTACTTTGAAGACAAAATAGAAACCTTATTTGATTCTTTCCCCACTACCAACATCCCTAAACAGAGCGAGGAAGAAGATACTTTGATTGAGTTATCCCCCGCCCTTTTAGAGTTCAAAGTTGTATCAGAAGAAGGCACTCTTGCTGAATTACAGAAATGTAAATCCGGATCCCCCAATGATCCTATGCCGGCCAAACAATATAAGACACTGGCATCACCCCTTAACCCCCTTTTCAATTCCATTTGGAATGACTCCTTGAAAACAGGAAAGTATCCTGACAAATGGAAACATGCCTCTCTTATACCTATTCTTAAGAAACCTAATGCAGATCAGGACAACCCTAGCAACTACAGACCGATAACCCTCCTGCCTGCTCCGGCCAAAGTCCAGGAAAAATTGGCGCATTTCCAACTTGCCAATTACATAGAAGCTAATGGACTCCTGCATGAGACACAGCACGGTTTCCGTTCTGGTCACAGCACGGAGTTGGCATTGATAGAAATGGCAGACACAGTGAGATGGACACTGGACCAGGGATCGACGGCGGTGTTGGTGCTGCTAGATCTTTCGGCAGCATTCAACACCGTCTCTCACAAGATCCTTCTGAAAAGACTGGCCACTTTAGGTATAGGGGGTACTGTACTGAAGTGGATTGCCTCTTTTCTTTCAGAACGCACTCAGCAGGTATTCACTCCCCCTTACACATCCCTTGCCAGACCATTTAAGTGGGGAGTCCCCCAGGGCTCCTCCTTAAGCCTGCTTATTTTCAATGTCTACTTCACCCCCATAGCTGAAATGATTGCGCATGCTGGAGTCAAAACTACTTCCTACGCAGATGATATCCAGCTCCTGTTCACCTTTAAAGAGCCCACTGTCAAGGCCTTTGGTCTTCTGAAAACCTGCCTTAGGAACATATCTAGATGGATGGACTCTAATTCCCTTAAGCTAAACGCTGAGAAAACGGAGGTTCTGTTTTTCAACACATCATCCCCACTATCATCTAATCTGTGGTGGCCGGATGATTTGAGCCAAGCGCCCGTACCTAAAAACTCTGTACGGAATCTCGGGGTGTGCTGGGATAACCAGCTCACCTTTGAAGTCCAGGTGCAAAAGGTAGCAGGTTCCTGTTTTGCAAAGATCAGAACAATAAAAAGACTCATCACCTATTTGCCCACTAACTGTCGAAAAACAGTAGTTCATGCCCTGATAACTGCCCATCTCGATTATGCCAAAGCATTATATGTAGGCATTACGGCCGGTCTGTGTAACAGACTCCAGACGGTCCAAAACGCGGCAGCACGTTTGGTGGAGGGTATCCCTCCTAGACATCACATTACCCCGCATCTTTGTAAACTGCACTGGCTGCCCGTTAGTAAAAGATGTCAATTTAAAGCCATGACACTGGCCTACAGGGCTTCACAGGACAAAGGCCCGGCCTATCTTAAAACCTGCCTACGTCCCTATCACAATGCCAGGTCATTACGTTCAAACTCCCAGTCTCTCCTAGTCACTCCTAGGTTTAAGAGAACTCGGAAAGGAGGGAAAACCTTTGAAGTTTGTGCTTCTCAACAATGGAATAAACGTCCTCTGTCCCTCAGAGCCTGTCCATCTGAATCTCTATTCCGAAAGGCTCTTAAAACGTATCTTTTTGATCTGTAATCCATCGTATTTTTGCCCTCTGTTCCCAGATTCTCTAGCGCCGGGACGCCCCGTTGGGGTAGCTGCCCGGTTTACAAATGACACAAATAAATAAATAAATGAGGGAGTCAGAGATGTCCCTAAAAGTGGCATATCCACCAGGTGAGGTACACTCAGTAGGGCACTTATACCAGGATGAATATCACAGTTTGATGGATTTCCCCATTACGACCCTATTGTAAATTAGATGCCTGGGGATCTCTCTCTCGCTCTCTCTCTCGCTCTCTCTCTCTCTCTCTCTCTCTCTCTCGCTCTCTCTCTCTCTCTCTCTCTCTCTCTCTCTCTCTCTCTCTCTCTCTCTCTCTTTCTCTCCCTGTCTCTCTCTCAATAAACCTGAAAAATGCATCTTGTGAATAGGCTTTATGTTTAAATTATTTCCCAATAGATTTTCTGAAAAGAATGGTTTAATGACCAATGAGCAAAACTGTACCTGAGTCACAGACCTTTGGATAAAAAATATTTTGATGCCAAAATTGCACATTTGTACCTGGATTTCCTTCTATATGTGATTTTTCTTTACTGCAGATCCCTTTTTTAATTTAAAAACATTTTTTTTACATGAGACCCTGTCGAATGCTTTTTCAGCGTCCAACAGGGCCACACCAACAGGGGAATGAGTACCCTGCGACCAGTCCAATAGAGATATTATCTGCCTTATATGATCTGTAGTGCCTTTATTCTGTATGAATCTGTGTTGTCTCAAAGAGACTAAACCTGGCATCATGTAGTTTAGCCTATTAACGATAAGTTTAGAATAAGTTTTACTATCTGAGTCTAATAGTGAAATAGGCCTATAAGACCCCGTGCAGTATCTTATTTACCTTTCTTTTTGAACACCACAATCGTAGCATTGGACCATAGCTGAGGAGCCTTCCCCAAAAAGGCTTGCAGACATACTTCTACCAATTCCCTTTTCATCATATTCCTAAAGGTCCTGTAAAATTCCAGTGGAATATTATCCGGGCCCATGGCCTTGCCCATGGCCAAGCCTAATATTGCTAATTCAATTTCACCCCAATCTGGCGATACCAACAAAATCATTCTTTGAGCTTCCGACAATGTTACAGGGATCACATCCTTTAAGTATTCACCTGCTTCCACCCTACCGATCTCATCACTATATAACGATTGATAGAACTCTTGAAAGGAAGTCAACACGCCTTTCTTAGTCTCTTGCCAAACCCCCTTTAGATCTCTAATTCTAGGAATATTGTTGTAAACTGCTTTCTCCCTTGCCATTTTTGCCACCACTCTGCCCGTTTTTTCTCCAAACTCATATGCTGCTTCTTTGTGCTGTACATACTTTTCAGCAATTTGATCGGCGATGTTAGCATAAGCACTAGCCCTTTTTATAGTAAGATCCCTTTGGACTGCGTATACTGCGTCTAATTCTGCACCTAGCCCTATTGTCTCTGCCAGCTTCTTCTCGGCAATAAGAACCTGATCGAAATCATGTCCTTTTACACTTAAATTTAGAGAGACTAAGGGTTTCCCCATGTACTACTGATTTAAACGCGTTCCAGACTATCTCCTGTGTGACCGTACCTTTATTAATAGCAAAAAATTCCTGAATTATTTTAGCCATGAACTGACAATACTCCTCGTCCAAAAGCAATTTTCTATCAAAGGACCACTGTTGGAACTCAACTTTTTCGTCCAAGCCTATGGCCAGGTCTAGTAAAATCGGATTGTGGTCCGAAACTAATTTTGGGTGAATCTCAATTTTGGCTTTAGCCAACAGTGCAGATGAAATAAAAAAGTAGTCTAAACGAACGAATTTTGAGTGAGGAGCAGAGAAAAATGTAAAACCAGGATCCTCGGAATGTTTTGAATTCCACACATCGTAAAGGCCATGATCCAAGATCAGACCCCGTAGGGCATTAAAAACTAACCTCTTTCTTCCTGTATATATATGATTAGATCTAAAATTCACTCCTGCATTAATGTTAATATTAAGATCACCGCACATTAACACTGGCAGCGTCCACTGTGCTAATTCTAAATTCAGAAAATTAAAGAGTTCCGCATCATCCAAATCTGGCCCATAAATATTACAAAGTGTAAACCTATATTGTCCGAACCTTGAACTCGGAGACAGCCCAACGTCCCAATTTGTCAGCTACAGTCTTTACGTACTCACCGACTCCCCATTTCTTAAGTATCGCAACCCCTCTTTTCACACCAGTCTGTTTGGAGCAGACTACCAACTCCATACCCATATTTTTAAGATACCCTCTATTGGCCCACGCAACATGTGTTTCCTGCAAAAACAAAATACCAATATGTAGTATTTGCACGATTTTAGCTAAGACTTGTCGTTTCTTGGGATCATTAAGGCCACATATATTTAATGTGCAAATCTTAATTTTCCTATCCATGAGCATTATTGAAAAAAAAACAAATAAAAAATGAGGTGACCAATTTACTTAAATACGAATGTCTTGCAACCACTTTCACATCTTTTCATTTTTACATTGTTTGCCTGTTTTAAACCCATTCCTGTCTGCTGCTGTATTTTTCCTCCCCTTCCACCAGAACCCCGTGCCCAACCCATTCCCCACCCCGCCATGCCACCCACACTACCCCTCCCACCCACCCCCACCCATCCTACCCAACTTATGAGGCCCAGGGACCATTAGTCCCTGCAACATATGGAGTGCCATGCCCCCCCACCTGGCCACTGACATCAAAAAGTAAACCATAATGAACATATCAGGGAGAAGATCCAGACGCCTGGAAAAAGAAAAGGAAGAAGAAGAAGAGAAAGAAGAACATTCGTTCAATCAACAAAGGAGACCTCCACCCGGTTTTCCCCAGATTTTTACTACATTATATCTTGCAACACCATCCCCCTATATGGTGTCCAAATACTCTTTAGCCTGGATTTCTGACCAGAAAAATTTAGTTTGACCTTTAACTGTAACCTTAAGTTTTGCCGGATTCTGTAAGTAAACCACAGCCCCCTTTTTTTGAAAATCTGGTATCAATTGTCGTAAATGCCACCGCTTTGAGACTGTGGCCTGACAGAAATCCGGTCTCAAGAAAAACTGCAGGCCTTGGCAGTTGCTTTCTTGTCTGGTCGTGCCAAAGCGTATATGTCCTCTCGAGCTAAAAAATTATTGAAGCAAACCAAAACGGGAACCGGTGTGCCCTTTGAATTTCCTTGGACCAGTCCCAAGATGTCGACTCAGGGAAAGCTTCTTTCAGCAGTTCCGCAACAAATTTACGCACATCCGAACCCTCCTTCTTCTCTGGAACCCCCAAAAAACCTAGATTATTTCTACGGGCCTGATTTTCAAGCTCCAACAGTTTATAACTCAAATCATCACGGTGAGCCTTCATAGCATCTAGATCCACTTTTTGTGCAACCGTATAGTCCTCTAGAGCTGAGATTTGGGCTTCTGCTTCCGTGACTCTTTCCGCTGTTACCACACCAATTTTTATTGCACCCCGCATAGCATTCTTTACCTTGCTACATGTAACCTGCATTCTGGTGTTCTCCGCTTTGCTCTCTGCTCTATGGCCCATCATTGTTTCGTAGATAGTTGCCAGAGTAATCTCCTGTGGGGGTGATTTATCTGACACGTTTTTTCCACCTTCTGGGTCGGCTAGATTTAGCCCACTAGCTCCTTCTGCAATTTCACTGGGTGTTAAAGCACTTTCTGGTGTTGCCAACCGTGATCCTTCTTTCTTTGGCCTCTTAACTGAAGTAACACCAGAATTAGGAGAGGCCATGCTTTGTCTTAAGTCCTCGTCGAAACTACTGCCTTCACTATAGTCCGCCCAATCCTTGCTTACATTCAAGCCCTCGTCTGAAGATGCCTCAGATAGTGAATACAAATTTTCCGCAGATTCAGATGTCCCTGCTCCCCCTTGCACCCCCTCACTTAGAGCAGATATGTCTGTTTCAGTTACTAGGTGGTCCCGGTTGCCCTTTGTTAATTCATCTGCATTTCCGAGGACTCCATCTCCCACAATGCAGCTAACAACGCCAATCTGTCCTGCTTGTCGCTACCCCCCATTTAAATCTGCCTCAAGGGCTACTTCTACATGGCTTGATGCTTCTTTTAGGGGCAGCTAGTCACTATTATCACCCACAGAAACAGCTTCATCACCCGCTTCCATCAAACCTAGCGGAGGTTCCAGATTACACGCATTCTGCTTCTCGAACATAGCGGGGAGAGTCTGCGTTCCTTGCTTAAGTGCACATGAAGCCACAGCATTTTTCCCTCGACTTTCGTCTCCCTTTTTCAAATACGCTCTAACACTACTGGGGTACTAGAAGTGCAAGGGATATCAAGAACACTCTCTCCTTCTATGCCTGAGTCACCGGTTGGTTTCCCTCCTGTTTTTTCAGTGATCACTTTTGTGGCTTGCTCCCTGGTTTTATCACTGCGGGTAGTAACCTTTGCCGCCTCCTTTACCTTGACGGGGGCTTTTGGGTGGCATCCTTTTTTTCCGCGTGGCTCCTCCTCGACCACGAATTACTCCAACCCGATACCCCAGCAGGAAGAGAGGAAGCTGCCAGAGTGGAGCCCTATACCGAGTCAATAGCAGACTGCCCAGCATCTGTATCTGTACAGGCTTTCCGCGTTCACTTTTCCACAAAATGATCACTGCCGCTCCTGCTGCTAGTTTTCCTACTGCCTTGAAACACGTCCGGTCCGTGCTCACTCACAGCGCCACCACCGCTTTTACTCCACTTTTTTCAGTGTCCCAACGTCTCCTCGCACAAACAAAAGCCAAGTTAGCAGCAAATCAACAGAACGGGGTTTTTATTTTTTATTTTTTTTAAATAATCCCATACTTTTTTTCTTTTGCTCAGCTTTCTCGGAGTCTCCTCACCACAAAAGCTGGTTACAGTCACATTCACATTTCAGCAGAGTACTGAACCTGTCATTCCTGCTGCGAGTCCTCCTGCGGTTTTCCGAGCCACGTCAATCTGTGCACGCTCACAACATCACCGCCACAGCCACGGCTTCTGCTTAACGGTCTTGGCGTCCCGGCTTCAAAAAGGCCTTTCTTCGGTTCACCAAGTAACCGATTCACCGGGAAAGCATGCACCACTCCTCTCCCTGAACCGCTATGAATCAGAGACCGGGAGAGAGAATCAGAGCTGCCTACACAGCCCACGCCACGGCCGTCATCTTGCCTCCTAGCTCAGTCCCTTTACTGCAGATCCCAGTGCAAATCTGTGAAACTCTACTAGGTAACCCTTTTCTGAAGAATTATGCATCCTTGACTCTTCAAAATGACAAATAATTACCCTGATTCACAAATCTCTCACAATCATTCCTACCTGGCAGGTTTAGCCAGTCAATATAATTTTTAGGGCTCGCCTCTAGCGATGCAGTGCGCAGCATTGCTTGCACAGGCAAGAGCCCTTTTGTCCGGGGTTTAAAAACGGAGCCTGGAATCGCACACGCTCCTGCGTGTGCTTTTCCTTTGGCTTCCGTTATTGGGCTTTGAGTGCATGTTTTTTTAACCCCTTGCCTGCGGGGCTGATTCCCCCGCTGTGATGGGGGGAGTGGGCGCGTACAGCGCCCCTGTGCTCGTGACAAGCTCAGGTCGTCATGAGCCACGGTGGTCGTGTGCTCATGACGAGCTGAGCTCGTCACGGCCACACCCTTTTTCTGTAGAACATTCGCACAGCAGGGGAATTAGCCCCGCGTGTGAGAGTTCTAACCGTTATGACGAGCTCAGCTATATGCAGATCCGCTGACGATCAAGCAGGGTTGCAGGGGACTAATAAACTTAGCCTCAACTTCCGGATCTACACTGGTTCCGCAAAATAATATTGCTATAAAATGTAAGATAAATACAATGCCCTGTTCTTGACATCGTATTAGTTTAATGGGAAAAAAACTAAGAATCCCCATATAAACTGTATAGTAATAAATGTTATGCACTTTTTCTAAAAAAAAAGATGTTTTTAATGTAGCCTGAGGAAGGTGTCCTAATCAGTGAAGCACCGAAACGCGTCGACAGTATTGTTTTTAACCGATTATTGTGTATTTATGTACTAAGTATCATTTATTGTGACTCATGAATATATGTGTACAAAAAAATGTTCTTTATGTAAGTAAATGTTTATATTAAGTCCTGTGATGATTTAATAAATATTTTAACTAAATTTGCTTGGATACATCCTATGTTATGATATAATTTATGTGCATTATATTATGAGTTGGGGATATTACTGATTCAAGAAAGGTGTCATTGCTTATAAATCACACTAATGCTTTAAGCTTTAGTACACAGAAAGGAAATTTTCTTTTTGGTACGATTGGCTGGAGCCTATTTTTTATTTACATGCCACTATTTTTTTTTTTTAGTAATCACCGCTTCGTGCGCATGCTCTGTTTGTTGCATGTCGCATCAGATTCTTGTTTAACCTGCGTTTATTGGCAGTGGTTAGTGTGGAAACCCAGACCTCCTCCACATCTTGTTTGGTTTTGGAATTTTCTGTCATTCACAAATTAACATCCCCCAACCCTGTAGCTCCCACCGTACGCACACATCCCTCACACACGTCTATGCGCTTGCCACATTTATGCTGCAAAAAGCACTCCAATGTAGTTTTGTGATGATAAACTGTTTATTTCATATAAATGACGTTTATTTCATTACACTGCGTCATTAGCAATTAGTGGTGTCACATATCTATCTAGGTTAGGAGAACACAAATAAGAGTAATAGAGCTTAGACACTCTATGAACACATTTGCTTCATTGCACTTGGGCCCTAGCAGCAACAAAGTATGATGGAGTTTGCGGTCCGGAAGCTAAAAGCTGTAATGACATTGCAGGCTCCTAACACTGTACTTAAGCTCCCATCTAAAAAAAGGTCTGTCTGAGTGATCATATCTCCTCTCACATGCACAGCCTTTCCATGTGTTCCATTCACCTCACAGTCTCTCTCCAGACCTCCTCACACTGTACACACCCCATGCTCTTTCTTTCTCGCCACATGCCCCCGCCTCCACCCACTATCTTACTACTCGCCCCTAAATAGTTTTCAAAAGCTCCTCATATGGTCATGGTCTCACATAGTCTGTTCATGAGCTCAAATAATCTTACATCTTTTGTGCATATTTGGAAATTAGTAATATTGTGTCAACACACCATAATAAACTCCAAACTTTTTTAATCTCCAGGATCACCTTTCCCATCCTCAGCATCCTTTCACCTCAGGATCAGTGTGGGATCACCACCTCAGCACCAGCACAGCATCATTCATCACTACCTCAGCAGCAGTATCTCCTCAACATCACTCAACACCACCACAGCACCTCCTCTGAATCAGTACACCACCATCGACACAGTAGCAACTCAGCACCAGTGCAGCCTCAGCACAACACCAACTCAGCACCAAAGTAGCACCACTTCAGCATTAGTGCAGCATCATCTCAGCACTACCTCAGCATCAGTGCAGCACCACTGCCTCCAGCACCAGTACAGCATTACTCAGCACCAGTACAGCATTACTCAGCACCACCACAGCATCACTCAGCACCACCTCACCACTAACACAGCACCAGCGCAGTACCACCTCAACATCAGCACAGCACCACCTCTGCACAACCAACAGTGGTGTTCCACTTAAGCAACAACACCAACTTTGTACCACCTGAGCACCAGCTCAGCATCCCCTGAGCACCAGCGCAGCACCACCCCCTCAACATTACTCTGCAGCACTACATCACTCAGCACCACCACAGCATCACTAAGAACCCCTTCAGTATCACCTGAGCATCAGCACAGCACCACCTCCTCATCACTCAGCCCCACTGAGCATCAGTACAGCACCACCTCCTCAATTACAGGGACAAACTAGCCTAACTTAGGTTTCCCCAGCCCTCTCTCATCCCCTAGCCCATCGAATATATCTATAATGTGTACGTCTTGCACGTATATTATGAAGTTGAAGATCGTGCCTCCCCATCTACTCCCTCTTCTGCCGTTGTGGCATCTGGGTGATCCAACTTTACATGTGGCTCATTCCGAAAGTCATGTAGTATAGTGTCCAAGTTGGCAGCTATAGGGATCTTACCGAGTCGCAGAGTATCCTTTCTGTGTAACGCAATGCTTTCGGCTTGGGCTCACATGAGTAGTGATTCACCATAGGCCTCTAGAGGCGGAGGCTTAGGCGACTTCCAGAATCTCGTGATTAGACACTTGGCTACCAGCATGCCCAGATCTAGAAAGCTGGAAGTGATTTACTGTTGCTTACTCCTGCAAGCCCGGCAATTGGGTTATGAAGCCTCGCCAGTAAGTGGTAAGAAGTGGGCAGAGCCATAACATGTGAAGGAGGTCAGTGTTTGCCATATGACATCTGGGGCAAATGGTGTCAGTACGGTGAAAGTATCTATTCATCATAGCGGGGTGAGGTAATCCCTCTGGACAATGTAGTACTGAATGAGGCAAAAGCGAGCATTGCAAGGGACTTCGATTGAGCTTTTTAGTATGGCAGCCCACACTTTATCCTTGCAAGGATGGGCTAGATCCCTCCCCAATACCGCCTCATGGATAGGAGCGATATTGGATTGTGTTGGCACAGTGAGGTGGCAACCCTCTCATTCGGTGCCTGCCTGACCCCATAGCATGAAGGCATTGGATAGAAAGGTGTGTTGGGCGTTCCCTTGACATGTCTCCCCCTCTTCCTCCACTAACATGTAGCAGGGTATTAGGGCACCGCCTCTTTAGAGGTCATCTAGGGTGTGTAGGCCAACTTCCAGCCAGGTGCAGAGCTACGCAGACATGGCAGTGATGCAACATTTAGGCATGCGAGCAGGGATAACACTGGTGCATATGGGACCCTGGAACATGTGAGGTACAGACTTCTGTGGTAGCAATGATACACGACTCTGAGAAGCAGTCACTTTCCGCAGCTCATTGCAAGCGCAGGGATGAACTAGTTGGAGTATTGCTGAGAGTGGCAAGGCCAGTCACAGCGTGGCAGTGGCAGAGAGCTAAATCCCCACTATCCATGTGGCCACTCCATGAAGCTGGGAAACAAGATCATATTGTATCATATTGTATATTTAGGCAACTAGGCAGAGTAAACATTTCAATGGTGCCATATGTTACCCAGTCACTGACATAATATTGATGCATACAATATCGAAAGACAGGAATATGGGAAAATAAATATCACTATAAAAAATATCGACTTCCTATACTTAACTAGTAAAACCACAAATATCCAAACACAGCGGTTGAACCACCAACACTGCTAGCCATCCGCAGGCCGCGGCGGCTGCGTTCGGGGAAAAGCAGCTGCCATAGAGCAGTACTGAGGATTTCCACCATCGTCCCTATTACGAGTTGGCTTTCCGACAAGCCAACTGCGGTAGTGGAGCCACCATCTTCAGATCGACAGAAACAAATGATTTGTGAGGCATACTTACCCTTTTCTGTTCTTCTCATCATAGTTCAATGTGGATCCCTTTCTTCAGGTCCCCCCTTCACAGCAGTATCTTCACCCCAAGGAATAAGTCCCTGTTTATGGCCATATTCAGGTAAGCCCCTTTTGTACCATATGCACATTGCCTAGACTGGGCCGGACTTCGACAATGGGTAGGTGGTATTTTTCCACACGTATCATGCATATGTGTGCATTTGACACATATGAGATTGAAATGCTCACACAGGCATAGATAAATATGGGAAACCATTCCCCACTGCTGTAAGACCTCTGCACCCATCCCGCAGGCACGGTGGTTTACTCATAATATGGCAGTTGGAAGACCGCCAGCACTGCAGTGTTCTAAAGGCTTCAGCCACGGCATTCGGTTGGTCAGACTACCAAACTCTTAATAAGGCCCTGAGTGAATAATATTCTACAAAAAGCCAATGTAACTTTCAGATTTGAAGAATAGCCAGCATGTACGATGTACTAATAGAAAAGCCTTTCTACCAACAAATACCATGTGTAATGTCTACCGTCGTACCTTGGCACAGGATGCCCAATTGAACAACAAAATGAAAGGATGGCACATTGCTTTCCAATCCACATTAAGCAAAATCTAACCTACACTCTACAAATTTATAGAAGAATTTCAAAAATACCAAAGCTATCAAGAACTAACAATGGAGGAATTTTTTACACAAATTTCCCCTAAACTTAGCAAACAAACCAAAATGAATAAAACATACTATCCTGTAGCTGCAGATCTTTCTCTGTATCCACCTAATATAAATTGTAATACACCATAAATGGGAAAAATGATGTCCAAAAAGTGCAGAAAAAATTACATAAATAAAACAAATCCGATAGAAATCCTATCAAGCAATCCAAAGTATCTAGGAACTATAAAAAAAAAACTGGAAAAGAGTTTTTTTTTAAAACGCTCCAGAAAACCCCCAAAAAAGGTTCAGGGAAAATAGGCAAAAAATAACACAAATAGACTAAAAAATAGAAGGTGGCGGTAAAATAGACATTAATGGTAAATATCGTACAAATGTTAAATAAATGTATACAACAATTTAAATAATTATTAAAAATGTAAAACATGTCATAAAATGATGTTATAAAATGTTAAAAAACATAAAGTAGAAAATAAATAATAAATAGTAGTATTTGGAGAAACACGTTAAAATGATGTTGAAAATATGTAGATAAAGCAATTTAAGAAAGGTTAAAAAACTGTTAAACAATCAGGAATAAAAGTTGATAATGTACGACATAAAATAGTATATAAATATAATTTACATCCTTTTAAATAACAAAAATAATAATAAATATTAAAAAATCTATTTACTGAACTTTATATAAATGTTTATTTTTGTAATGAAATATATATGATTAGAAATGTAGAAATATAGAATAAACTTTGTCAACATAAATAAAATAGGAAAAATGTGTGACGCCTATTATGCACAAAAATTATAGTTAGATATATTATTGGCTACACACATACAACTACTTTTTCATGATATTTCTAATCACTAACAATACTACTAAAATAACAGAAAGCATTTCTACTACATACAAATAAAAGTAAAATAAAAGATTTCAGAATAAAAATATAAATTTGAATCATAACACTTCTTCTAAATAATTAATTTAATTAAAATTGTTACACAATAAAGAGGTGATATGTCCTATTACCATTCTATTCTAAACCAATTTGGAAAATAAGTTGGACACTAAACAGGTGACATTTACTATTCCGACTCCAATCTATACCAATTTGGCGAAGGCGTTGGTTTCTAATGAGCTGACATTTACTATTCCAACTCCAAACTAAACAAATTTGGGGAAGACTTTGGCCTCTAAAGGGGAGGCATTTACTATTCTTACTCCAATCCAACCATATTAGGGGAAGGTGTTGGACACTAAAGTGGTGACATTTACTACTCCCACTCCAATTTAAACCAATTTGGGGAAGGTGTTGGACAATAAAGGGATGCCATTTACTGTTCCCACTCCAATCAAAACTAATTTGGGGTAGGTGACGGACACTAAAGAGGTGACAGTTTGGCTGCGTGACTCTGGGAGATCTTTATCCCAACAAAACATTTTTAACATTACATGATACAATGGAGACTTTCCAGATGGGATCAGGGCAGTTTTTGCAATATGCAAAAATTGCAGCCACCGCACAAGTGATTTGGCCGTCATTTCCTGAAGTGCCACCTACCCCAGACGCTAGATGTTCTCCCACAGTTGGCAGGGGGCAAGAGGCTGATTTCTCATATATATAGGGCATTGAGGGAGGATGCCCTCAGAAAGGCACTTCTGATACAAGAGAGGTGGGAGGCAGAGGTGTAAAGGTCCATTACCGAAAGGGATTGGAAAAAAAATCCATGAAGGGGTCAAACACACATACACAAACACAAGGTTTAGGCTTATACAATACAATGTAGTGCATAGGGTTTATACCTGGCGCCCAGCCGGCTGCAGGCCATATACCCGAATGTTCACTAGAGTGCTTGAGATGTATGGGGCTGCCTGCTTTTTTCCTACATAGGCTGTGGATCTGCCCGGACATTGAAGTGTACTGGCAGTCCATCCTTTTGGAACTTAACACTGTCACAGGGCGGGAAACTCTGAGGGAACAAGCACAGTGTTTACATGGGATAATACTGTTTCAAAATAAGAGAAATTGAGCAGAAAGTACTTGGTGTTGGGGCTGCATTAGGCCAAACACAGGATTCAAATCAGGTGGATGTTCTCCAGACACCCCATGATAGAGGATTGGTTGAAGGATATGGCTGAATGGTCTGACGCAGAGGATGGTCACATGAGGGCAACCCAAGGGATGAGAGAGTGAGTAAAGATATGAGAGTTTGAAAGGCAATGTTTTTTGTTTTCTTTTTTACTGAGTTTTCTATAGTGCGAACTTGAGACGAAGGTATTGGGTATTGGAGCGCTTTACATAAGACCAGTTGCGTTACTTGAGGACACATTAATTTTTGTTAGGCACAGGGAGTTTAAGTGATTTGCCCAGAATCACAGGATGTTCAGCGTCATTGCTGAGACTCGAACTCAGTTCCCCAGATTCAACCGCCCTAGCCTTTAGGCCAATTCCTCTCCCCAGGAGCAGAGCTATTGACACCACCAGACAAGTTACCCCATTGAGTGCTGGGGACAGAGAAAGATCAGAGGTGCAGATCTGCGGTCACACTCCATTAGGGGTTGCAAAGAGCCGGGTATACAGGTTGTTTGTCTTTCACACAGTGACACAATGAGGGTGTGCGGGGTCATCCATTAACCCATACCATGGACAAGGTAGTTTAGAGTCTCCTATATCAGATCTAGGGTATCTAAGCCCGGGGTGGGAGAAGTTGGGATAGGGAGGGGGATGTTTATAAATGGCATGTATAAACACGAAGATGTGATAAGGAACCGATGTTATAAATGAATGTATACAGTGGCTTCTCCTCTTTCTACCTACCAATGAAAACAACAACAAAAAAAGAGGTGGTGTTTACTATTCCTACTCCTATCTAAGCCAATTTGAGGAAGGTGTTTGACACTGGAGGGGTGACATTTACTATTCCCACTCCAATTTATACCAATCTGGGAAAGGCATTGGACACTAAAAGGGTCACATTTATTATTCCCATTCCACTCCAATCATTTTGGCGGGAGTTGTTGGACACCAAAGAGATGACATTTACTATTCCCACTCCAACCTAAACCAATTTGGGGAAGGTGTTGAACACTAAAGGAGTCACATTTACTATTCCCAATCCAATATAAACCAATTTAGGGAAGGTGTTGGACACTAAAGTGGTGACATTTACTATTCCCACTCCAATCAAAACCAATTTGGGAATGGTGTTGGACACTAACAGGGTGATATTTTCTATATCGACTACAATCCAACCATAGTGGGGCAATGTGCAGGACACTAAAGGGGTGGCATGCACTATTCCCACTCCAGTCTAAACCAATTTGGGGAAGGTGTTGAACACTAAGAGCCCCATTAGGATGGCGGGCGGTTCGCCCCCACCAGGCTGGCGGTAGTCACCACCGACCCGGTGGGGGAGATCCGCCCGCCATCCTCTCAGTAAAGACCCCTGCCACATTACAATGGCTGGGAGGTCCACGGCGGACAGAAAGACCGTCTGCTGCCTTTCCGCCCAAAAGGTTTCAATATGGTGGCGGTGTCTATTAGACACCGCCAGCCATATTTGGACGTGTGCTGGGACATGCCTTTCCGTGGCGGTATTGCCGCCATGGAAAGGCATGCGGAGCCTGCCTGCGGGGGCCCATTGCGGGCCCCCAGGGACTCCAGGGGCATGGGGGGTGCTCATGGGGGGTACCTATCGTAGCCCCCTGCAGTTCCATGCACAACATGGCAGGCACTGTGCGGTGCCTGCCAGGTTGTGCATTGAAGTGCACAACATGCCTTTATGGCATTGTGGCAGGCGGTGCTGAGTGCACCGCCTGCCGCAATGTCAGGAATGCAGGATGCACCCGCCAGTGTGGCAGGCGCATCCTAATCTCTGAAACGGGACCCCCGCACCTATGGCGGGCGGTCCCATTCCACGGGAGGATGGCGAACGGACCTTGTCCGCCAGCCATCCTAATGCATCCCTAAATGGGTGACATATACTATTATCACTTCAGTCAAAACCAATTTGGGGAAGGTGTTGGGCTGTACAGGGGTGACATTTACCATTCCTACTACAATCTAAACCATTTTGGAGAAGGTGTTTGACACTAAAGTGGTGACATGTACCATACCTACTCCAATCTAAAACAATTTGGAGAAAGAGTTTGATAATAAATAGGGGCCAGTTTATTACTCCCACTCCAATCTAACCATGTTCGGGGAAGGTGTTGGACACTAAAAGGATAACATTTACTGTTACCACTTTAATCTAAGGCTATTTGAAAAAGATGTTGGATGCTAGAGTGGTGAAATTTACAGCATCCAGTGCAATATAATTGAAAATACACAATTAATACTCCATATTCATAGAGATTTTCTTACTATAATACTTAAATAAAATGTAATCTTAAAACACACTAACCAAAGCTACAAGCCTATATAAACATATGTATATATTAATATATAAACAATATATATTATTATTAATAATAATTATTATTAATAATAATTATTATTATTCTTTTACACTCTTTACAACCATTCCTAAACTTTAATTCATAAAATGACAAATAAACGAATAATTCAAAATTAACAATAATAAAATATAAAAATATTTAAATACATTTTATATGTAAGAATATTACATATATTTTCAAAATAAATGTAACATTTTAAAACAAATACATTAAAACATTTCTACAATTTAAAATTACTTTCTTAAAAAATTATAACATTTTACAATTTCGCATAAATATATTTCTATATATTTTACTTATTAAGAATTGTGTTATATATTTAAACATTTGAAAATACCATATATATATATATATCTTTAATCTTTATCCCGTACTAGAGAAAGTCTATTTCCTGAGAACAACCCTGACATTGAGAATACCACCACCAGCAGGCCTCTAGACACAGGCCCCCGTATGGTCACTACTTTTAGTAGAGAAGAAAAGAAAATCAGGGCCATCTTGAACAAAAACTGGCCAATAGTTTTAAGTGACCATACTCTCAATTCAGTATTACCTCCCGCCCCTTTAGTGACCTTTAGGAGAGCAAAGACTATGGGTAGCTACTTAGATACGGCTGCTCCTGAACTAAAAACTAAAGCAGCCTGGCTATGACCCTCTAGAGGGTTTTTCAAATGCTCCAGCTGTCGGGCATGCAAATTTGGCATGTCCACTACCCACTACACTACCCCATTTAGTACTGAAGACAAACCTATACTGGGTAACTACTCATGTAAAACTGACTATGCCGTGTACGTTTTGGTATGTACCTGCGGACTTCGGTACGTGGGGAGTACCAAACTCCAAGTACACATGCGCATATTACAACACCTACGAGCCATACTTCATAACGATCCGGCCTACCCGGTCGCTAGGCCTTTCAATCACACTCACAAAAGAGATTTGTCTTGCCTTTCTTATTTTGTAATTGGCTCTGTACCTTTATCCAGGAAAGGTGGCAATAGAGAGCTATTACTTAGGAAGTTGGAATCGAGATTTATACTTGAGTTGGATAGCCGTTGGCCCAACGGGCTTAACAACATTGAAGAAATGCACCACTTTTTAGAATGATATTCCATCCTACATTTCTCTTCCAGCTCTTAAGAACTTCCATATAAGTGCATAGACATCTCAAGTTAGGTTCCCTATTTGTGATGTCTAGATAGACGTGCCCATTCCTTACCCAGTTACTCATTCTTTTGTCTGTCAGACCACAAATTCTACATAAGTTAGGTTCCCTATTTATGTACTAATTAATCTGAATTTGTTTCTATCCCTGCCATGTTGTACAGTTTGAGTATTCTAATTCTGTGTTTAGATGGTTTGCGCGTTGAATTTTGCACTGTGTACTGCACTTTATGTACCTACCATTTTGCACATTTGCACGACCTAACCTCGTATTTATGTCAATTTGATCTGTCTAAATCGATTGTATATATTGAGATATTTATAAATTTTGATACCCGTTTTTTAACACATTTTTAACACTTTTTTCTACACTTTTGATACTATTTTTACCTCTCATGACATCGATTGCCTATATGTATTTATGACCTATTTTAATTCAGGGCTCTGAATTTAGTTATATTTGCTGATTTGGCTTCCGTTGTCTGGTGGTTTCGTGGCTCTATATGTACTTCCATAGATGATGATTACCTTTCGTCGCAATCACTATTTTTGCACTTTTTTGTCACATATGCACTTTATTAAGGTCTATTCGCTGCTAAGATAACATTGCTATATTTTGCACACTTACACTATGGTTCTGACGTTTTTGCACTTATGAGATCCCAATTCCTACACAAGTAACATCTTTGTACATACAATGTGTTATTTATGCAATGATAATAGGGAGAAATTTAGCAAATATATGTGGATTTAACCAGTCATCTAGTGCAATTCATAGACGTTGTTAAATAATTCAGGATTTAACCTGACATCTGCCCCCTTGGCTTAAGTGTGTTTAGTAAGAATTTACAATGTAGCGATAGTCTTTCTTCACTAGTATTTATCACGTGATATGGGAAGTTACCACCAGGGGTGGTAACTTACACAGGTGACCTGCATTTAAAAATGGCTTGTGATTGTTTTATTCTTGTACTGCAGCGTGAGCAAGGGCATCCGTGCTCAAAACGAGTCGCTGGTATATGGCTTGTGAACTGAAATAAACATTATTTGCTTGCTAGATTGGTGGTCCGTTTTTCCTTCCTGTGGTTGGCGTGGAGGCTTTGACCGCGTACGCAGAGCTGGAGAGAGGGAATCCTGTGCTCTCATATATATATATATATATATATATATATATATATATATATATATATATATATATATATATGTAATACATTTTAAAACTCAAAATTATTAATTTGCATTCCTTCAAAATTATTATCATAATATTGAATTTAAAAGATAAGTGTTTTTGAAAATCTCCCTACCCTTATCCCCTGAAAAAAGTATGAAACAATTATTCAAATACATGAATACAACTAAAAATAAAAACTTCAACAATTTCAGAACTAAAATATTATCTCACTATAAATACAAATAAAAAAATCCAATAAGCAGATGCACTGAAACACACCACAATAAATTACAAACAAAATTACATGTAAGCATGTTTTCTACAGTAGTATTTTTTACAATGATATTAAAACAACACTCAAAACAATATTTTTACCGTCGACATTCCTGCCATGATATTTTCGTATCACAATATTTTTTTCCCGATATTTTGTACAAATACCATATTACCTAAACACTAAAGCTATATTTTCTGACATTACATAATGTAGCATCCAAGTTTGAGTTGTGCCTTGCGGAAAACACAATACAGCATCATAGCTACAAAGATTCCCCTGCTGGTGGTATGCCCTGCACTGGTGCACAAACATGCTGCCTTGTACCATCATGCAGTGATCAGTTTGCTCTGCCTAGCACAGGATATGTACTGGAGGCGTATCCTTTCCCTACGAATTCCTATGTGTAAAAGATTTGCAAGCATTGGATGTGTGCTGCGAACTGTAGCACAATTGATCAATTTTATTTTGAGAAATGAACACATTTTCTCTTCTTTGTTCCTGCTTCAAGTAGTTAGTTTTGACGCAAATGCCTATCTTGCTATCTTAGTAGAGGGAGCATTGCACCAAAACCTATGAAAAAGTGAATTGATGCAACTCAAAAACACTGGACTTAAAAGGTGAAATGCAGTACAATGTCTTTGACTTAGTTACACTCTAGATAACTAGGTCACAGTGCTTCCCTGAAAGTGTATAGAACACTGTCTACTAATATTTTGCTGGGATGGGCCCATTTAGGTACAATCCCTCTTAAGAGTGTCTCGGCGAGGTGGAATGGAAGGAACATCACTATGATTTCATGAGTGACTTTTGATCCATTTTATGAATTGTGATTATTCGTATTTTGTGTAGTTTATTTTACTTGGTTTTTTTTGGAATTTTTTTTATTTTGCATAGCACAAAAAGAACAATAAACAAAATGTACCACATCGGGCGCACAGATGATCCCACACAGTGGGAAAAACAATAGATCAGGACGAGGCAATGATGCAATGTGAGAAAAGGGGAGCAGACTCTAGGCTCCAACAGTCGCAAGGTAGACGCAGTCTTACACGTAGCTCCACAGCGGGGAGTCTCTGCTAATCAAGCCGGAAGTAGGCCAAGAATCACAAAAACGTTAATTGGGGCCTCGTCCAGGAAGCATAGGTGCCCCGATTGCAGACCAAAGGTAAAACGAACATAACTTCCCGCATCCCACCCTCTCCCTCCCGTGACGGTGCCACACTCATTCCCCATTCATCTGTCACGCATACTTAGAGCTGAAAGAGATGTAAGGTCCTCAATGATGCTGGGCATACTGCCGAGGGCAAACCAGTAGAAAGAAAGGACACCAAGGGACCCCATATGTGTTTAAAGTTTTTGTAATCGCCGAGGAAGATGTCCGCCATTCTCTCAAGACTCAGGAGCCTCCACAGTCTCACGTGCCAGAGTGAAATCGCCGGTGCCTCCTTCCGTTTCCAGGCTGCAGCTAGCGTGAGCTTGGCAGCGCCTAAGCAGAGCCATTGAATCTTCTTGTCCGCGCGTGTCTGGTGCTCAAGGCCGGGGTCCCTCAGGCCCAGGAGTACGAATGCCAAAGAGTTGTCAATAGGATACTGCAAAATATCTTTAATATGTGAGAGAATCTCATCCCAGAAGGGTTTGATGATTGGGCAATCCCACCAAATGTGGCGGAAGTCCCCCAGAAGGCCACAGCCCCTCCAACACTTATCCGAGACAGCCGGGTAGATACGATGAAGCCGGGCCGGGACCATATACCACTGTGTGAGAGTTTTTAAGTGCGCCTCCCTCAGGAGGATTGAGTGATTAAATTGCGTCATATCCCTCCATAGTGCCGACCATTCACCATCGGTGATGTCCCTCCCCACCATCTCCTCCCGTTGCTCCATGTAACGCGGTCTAGGGGAAAGGGTGGATTGAAGCAGCAGTTGGTATAGAAAGGAGATGGCACCCTTCATGGTGGATGTTTTCAGCAGGAAGGCCTCAAATTTGGAGGGAGGCCTTGTGGCTGCCTCCCGCACTCCAGGCGACGTGGCCCAATGGAGCAGTTGTAAATGCCTGTATTTATCAGTTTGCGGCACCTGGTAGTCCCGCATGCAATTCTCAAAGGTCAGGGGGTCAGGGCCATGAAACAGATGGAGCAGCGCACGGCATCCTCCCTCTCTCCAAGCATCAAAGGGGCCCTCGGCGAGAGCCGGCGGGAACGCCGGGTTGAAATGCAATGGGGTGAACGGAGACGGGAAGGTCGTCCACCGCTCATCCCCTACCAAGGTGTCCCACACTTTCAGTGTAGTCCCCGTGGGCGTACTGATGTACGCATTCACCGGGCGATCACGCTTCGGCTTCCAGGCCAGATCCCAGATGGACCGACCAGCCACGCTCCGGTCCATATGCAGCCAGTGTTTCTCGGAGAATTGCTGCGACCATTCCACCATGACTCTGAGTTGGGCAGCCTTATAATAGAGGTGTAGATCCGGGAGGCCGACCCCCCCGTCGGACCGTAGCCGTCGCAGGAGTGCAAACGAAAGACGTGCCCGACCACCCTGCCAGACAAAGTTCAAGATCAACGTTTTGAGCTGTCTAAAGAAGGAAGTACCCAGTGGAATCGGTAGGGCCTGAAAAAGATACAAGTATTTGGGGAGAAGGACCATCTTAATGGCATGCACCCTACCGAGCCAGGACAGGAATTTGGGCTTCCACATCTCCAATTCGGCCCGTGTCTTAGCCAGCAGGGGCGGGAAGTTGGCCGCAAATAATCCACCCACCGTGGGAGTCAGGTGGACTCCTAGGTAAAGAATCGAGCCCGAAGCCCAAGCTAGTGGCGTCGACGCCTTTGCCTGAGCAACTTCGGCCTGTGATAAGGTTAAGTTCAGAACATAAGACTTGCCATAATTAACCTTGAAGCCAGCTACCCCCTCAAATTCTAGCAGAATATCCCGAACGCAGGGAAGAGAGCTAGCGGGATCAGCCACCGAAAGCAGGACATCGTCCGCAAAGAGAGAGATTTTGTGTTGCTCCCCTGTGAACGGTATACCCTTCACCCCTTCATGTTCCCGCACTGCCATCGCCAAGGGCTCAATGCTGAGCGCGAATAGCAAGGGGGAGAGGGGGCACCATTGTCTGGTGCCTCGCGAGTGCTGAAAAAAGGCCGACAGGTGGCCGTTCACCGCCACTCTCGAGCGCGGGCTACAGAAGTTTGCTTTCACCATGGTGATGAACCTATCGGAGAAACCAAACGCCTGCAACGTGTGAAATAGAAAGCCCCAGTCCACGCGGTCGAAGGCCTTCTCCGCATCTAGGCCCACCAACACCGCCGGAATGCGGAACCTGTCTGCCTTCTCAATAAGATGAGCCACCCTACGTGTATTGTCGTGCGTCTGGCGGCCTTTGATAAAACCGGACTGATCCGGATGTACAATCGCCGGAAGCAGGTCCTGGAGACGGCTTGCCAGAATCGCCGAATATAACTTCGCGTCAAAATTAAGTAAGGCTATGGGACGGAATGAAGCACATTGCTCCGGGTCCTTCCCCGGCTTCGGCAGGACCGTAATCACCGCCTCCGCCAGGGTCCCTGCGTTCACACCTGATGTAGCTATGTCATTAAAGAGGGCAACCAAAAAGTCGCACACCTCAGTCGCATAGGTCTTATAGAAGACCGCAGTGTACCCGTCCGGGCCGGGGGCCTTATGTAATTTCAAGTTTTTGATGGCGGAGAGAACTTCCTCCCTCGAGATCGGTGCTTCCAACAGGTCGTTCCACGCACTAGAGACCTGCGGGAGCGGCAAGCGCTGCAGGAACGCCCGCTGTGATGCAGCATCCAGCGCGTCACCCGTGTACAAATCGGCGTAGAAGGGGCCAAAGATGTCCGCCTTCGCCCCGTCGCGATGGTGGAGTACTCCTGCGGGATCCCTGATCCCCCCTATGTATTCTCGTTCCCTTTTGTCCCGCAACTGTCGGGCCAAGTGTATGCCAATCTTATTACCACTAGAGTATGAATGCCGCCCTAGTCGCAGGAGAGTAAGCTCGGCTCTGTTGGCATAGTGTGCCTTCAGCTTACCCCTAACCGCCGTCAGCGGACGTAGGGTCACTCTCGAGGGGTTAAGCTTGTGAGCCCTCTCGAGCTCGAGCACCTCAGCTTCCAGTGCTTCACGTTCCTTCCTACGCAGGGTGTTAAGCTGCGAGTTGAGGCCCAGGCACGTCCCTCTTATCGTCGCCTTAAAGGGGTCCCACGTATTCGTCAGAGAAGTATCCGACGGGGGGTTGAGGTCGAACAATTCACGAATGGCCAGGCGCAATGCTTGGTTGGAAACCTCGTCCCTAACCACCGACGCCGGGAAGTACCATTTTCGATTCGCGGTGTCAGGCGGCGACCAACGAAGAGTGAGCACCAAGAGACTGTGGTCCGACACCGAGATCGGAAGAATGGCGGCATCCAGTATGTTTCCTCTGAGGGACTGACTAAGGAAGATGTGATCCAAGCGAGAGTAGGAGTGGTGCACGTGCGAGAAGAATGTGTAGTCTTTCGTGGTAGGGTGAAAAAATCGCTATCCATCTACTAGACCCAACTCCCCCACCCCTTGCTGTGTGGAATCAGAAAAGACCCCTGTATCCGCTCTGCGCCCCCCCGAGCTGTCCAAATCCCTGTCCCATACCAAATTGAAATCCCCCAGCAGGAACAAGAGCCCTTCCGCAAAGTCCTCCACCTTCACCAGCAGGTCCTGCAGATACTTGTTCTGGCCCGCGTTGGGCAAATACACCACCACAAACGTACACAATCTACCCTGTATGTGCCCTTTAACCATCAGCCAACGACCCTCCCTGTCGTGTCGAACCTCCACTGGTTGGAAGTGCAACGCAGCCCTGAAGAGGAGTGCCACCCCCCTGTGTTTCGTGACAGCAGAGGACCTGTAAATAATGGGGTACGCCTTATGGCGGAGCCTCAACTCATCCTTCCGTGCCATGTGTGTTTCTTGCAATCCAACTACATCAAGGTGGTGATCCATTACATACTTCAGAACCCTCTGCCGCTTCTGTGGCGAATTCATGCCCTTAACATTCCACGTTCCTACGCTAAGCGGCATAGCGAGTATAAATCCCAGAAACCGCATGCCAAGCGCCCCCAACCCCGCATTCAGCCCAGCCCGCAAGCAATAGATGACCAGTAGCTTCCAGAACAGCCGCGGCACGACATCTCCAACAGTGAAGTAAACACTCAGCAGCAGACACACAACAAACATCCCCTTTGGCTCACCGTCACGGGTCCCCCCCCAACATCCCGAACACCCCAACTCCCAACCCCGCCCCAAATGATATGCAATCAAAACACGGGGCAAAGTCAAAAACAAAAGTGCAGAAACAATACTCATCAAGTCCAGAAGGCCGAAGTCCGTAGGAAGCCTCCCACACAAGGAGCAGGCCGGGGGGACTAATACACTATCCCCCATGGCCATAGTCGAGGGTGTCTTCTCCAAGAGTACTTTCATTCCCCCCAACCAGAAGGCCCGGGCCCCTCCGGCGCCGATCCACCAACTCCTTGAGGTCACGCCGCTCCAGAGCTATGCTGTGTGTCGGCCAACGTGACCGACGCCACCAATGCAACTGCTTCACCCCGTTCCTGCAGGCTGGCAGAGAGATCCGGCCGCTGTCGGATAGGCGAATCCCCCACCCTTTGCCAGGAAGATGAACGGCGGCGCCTTCGAGACGGAGAAGCCGTCGCGGCCTGCGAAGGCGGCACATCCTCCAGGCCCAGAAGCTCTTTTGCTGCTTGAAGCGTGCGGTTTTGAGCAAGACGATTCTGCCACCGGAAAATGATCCTGAAAGGGTGTCCCCAAGAGTAGGCGATGCCCCTCTCCCTCAGGAATGCAGTCACCGGGCGAAACTCCCGCCGCTTTTGCAAAGTAGAGGCCGCCAAGTCCTGGTATAGCTGAGGCCGATGCTCCCGGAACTGCAGCGACTTGAGAGCTCTGGCCTTGCGTAGGATCCGTTCCTTAAGCTGGAAATCGTGTACGCACACCAGGATGTCGGGGGGGGGGCCCGCGCCGGGGTAGACCTACCCTGTGTACTCTGTCCATCTGGATCTCCTTCGTGTCTTCTTCATCCAGTATGTGAAGGAACAGGTCTTGGACATATCCCCGCAGGTCCCCAGCCTCACCGTCCCATGGCACCGCCCGTATTCGGATGTTGTTTCTACGGGAGCGGTTTTCCAGAACCTCCGTGTGCAACTGCAGATCCAGGTTTTGCTCAGTGAGGCGAATGATGTCCTGCTGTAGCAGGTGGACGTCGGTGGCCACACTCAGATCTCGGTCTTCCAAGGTTGCTGCCCTCTCGCCTAGACCATCCACGTCTCTCCGCACCTCCCGCAAGTCGGAGGCCAGCTGCGCTCTGAGTTCGGAGATGTCCTCCTTAATGGAGGCAAAAAGCACGGACATGAAGGCCTTCGTGGCCGGAGCCTCATCATCCGATTGCTTCGCCGATCCACTGGCTCCAGGGGAAGCCGGCTGCTGAGAAGATTTCGGGGCATTATCCTTCCCCTGGCCCCGTTTGCGCTGCACAGTAGACATGGCGGCTCACAGTGCTCCGGCCCAGCGCCACGTGGCCAAGTATAGTGGCGGGCCTCTCCGTTCAGTCCAAACGCACACCAGTTCTCGCTCTGTAGTCTCCAGCTGCGCCCAGCCCCACGTGCACAGCAGTACGATCCGTGGGCCCCACCGGTGTTCAGGCAGGACAGAGACCAGGTGCTGACGACTGCCCCCAAGCACTCTCCGGGCCTCCGTGCGATACACGCTGCGCCGGGATCCGCTGGCTAACACCGCACCCCTACTCCACAGTAGACTTGGGGGCTCACAGTGCACCGGCCCTGCGCCACGTGGCCAAGTATAATGGCGGGCCTCGTCGTTCAGTCCAAACGCACACCAGTTCTCGCTCTGTAGTCTCCAGCTGCGCCCAGCCCCACGTGCACAGCAGTGCGATCCGTGGGCCCCACCGGTGGTCAGGCAGGACAAAGTCCAGGCGCTGACGCCTGCCCTCAAGCATCCTCCGGGCGTCCGTGCGATACAAGCTGCGCCGGGATCCATCTCGGCAACACCCCGAGGGCCAGGGGGGTCGATACTATGTCTGCCGCCAGTTCCACCTTTCGTCGGGTCGCAGCTACCTTCCACCTTCCGCCAGCTCCGACCTCCTCAGACCAGCTTCAGGGCCCCGCCCACCACTTGTGCCGGGCTTCGATGTCAGGAGAGCCCGGGGTCTCTCAGGCCGCGGAGTGCGCTCGATCCCAGGAGCAAACTCGGGGCCACACCGCTCCAGCGACCACACCAGGGCCGACCGCTCCGTCTGACGGACTTCCCCACCGCTTTTGGGGCGGGTGCGCTCCCTCAGATTCGTGCTATTAGAAGCTTTGTCGGATCAGCGCCGGAGCGGCACGAAAAGGCGTCCTACTCCGCCTCCATCTTGGCCACGCCCCCCTTTACTTGGTTTTTATAAGTTGATGATTGCAGACTTCAGGTTAGGTCAAAAACAATTCAAAATAATGTAGAACATGAAAGCAGCACAAAGGAGTTTTTGTTCAGTGAAGAGCTCACATACCCAGCAAAAAAACTCCGTTTGTGATGCTAGTTAACAACATGCCTCTCTTTGTGTTGCACTAGCTTCGGTCCGACGCCTTATTAAAGATGGGTCTGGGTATCTTCTGCCTGTCAACTGGGAATTTTTTTTTTTATATTACTTTTTTTCTTCAGAGAAAGTTCCTCAACGGGCTTTCTATCTGGAAATTGTATTTGATAACACTTGGGAAAATCCCATGAGCTCTAATGTAGAGCATCCATCTTATGACAATGTTCAATGCCTCTTTTTGCGGCTGATATATACTCTTTTTAGTGTATATATTAACCAATTATATATTACCTAACTACAGATGTGTCTGTAATAATTTATAATGGATTTTGAGTGACGTAGAGTAGCATGAAAATATCCCATGACACTCATTTTGCTTTATTTCCCTTCTTTCATCAGTAAAATGGAAACCCTACAGAGAACTACTCAATTCATGCATGTCATCACTTTCATCTGTATGTAAAATAATGTGAACCTGAATAATTTCATGACCTTGAGTGAATGACAAGCGCATTGCAGCACATCCATGAGTCCCGCAGGCGATGGTTCTTCTGCAGTTCATCCATCCTTGAACCGTTCTGTAGGCATTTTAAGCAGACCTTCGAAATTCTATCCCTTCAAAGGTGTAACCACCGGTGCAAAAACTTGTGTTAGTCTATGTAAAACTTTCCAAGCATAATTTATGATTTTCACATTCTGATGCTTGCCTAGATTCTGGGCCTAAAATTCAGCTTAGACTTCTTGGTACAGGCAGCTAATGTGGAATGCACAGCAAGTCATTAATTGTTATTTTTTTAAGGTAACAGCGCGACTTCTAGCTTCCATAGAGTCAACTGAAACAGTACATTAAAAAACGGAGTGAGAAGGTCAGATCTCGCAGTGGGAGGGCATAGAATAGGCAGGACTTGCCTACTCATAGGGATATTGTACAATTTATTTCCCTTCTTTCTCGATACAATAATAGACCTCTTGGGGCGCTTCTTCGTTACTAATGTAACACATCTAAATTGGTCTATCAATATGGCTGAAAGAGAGATTGCTGCAGAACTGGGCACTTTTTAGGTCAGAACAGAATCTTTACAGATACCTATGTTTTTTCAACTACATTTAGGCCTCAGGATGGTACCAACAGGTAAGGAAACGCCTACAAGTTGGAAATCATCTTCCACATTTACCTCTCTGGATAGTTTGTCAGTTTACACAACTTTTGCCATGCTTCCCAGACTTACATTGGGAAAGACCACTTGTTACACTCTTATGCTTGTAGAAAAGTAAAATGTAAATTATAAATTGATACTTGTATTGCACACTACTCACCCGCAATGGTCTCAAGGCGCTTGTACGAATACCGCTGTGGAACCCATCCTTGCTTTCCCTGTGAGGCGTCCACTCCTGGGCACCCCCAAGGTGGAAGCCAGGCATGCTTAGCGTTGTGGAGGCTGTTGTGGAGATTAAGCAAGCTATTGCCCAGAGTTGCACTCCATGATTGGAATAGGCACTGAGGAGATAATTATCAGGTCCGTGGAATTGTGAGCCCAAGACCCGCCGAGACAGGGAATTGAACCCTGGTCCCAGGCTAAACCTCTGCATCAGGGTCTGCTGCTCTAATCATTGAGCCACACTTTTCCACAAAAGCTCTCGTTGTTATTCCATGTGGCTTATCTGCCCACTCTAAGCATCCTAAAATCCCATTTAACAATAACTTCTAACCGCAATCCCTCACCCCTATTAATCGCCAACCCTTGAGCCCGCCGACCACCAAACGCAGTTGATCCAGCGATCCGGGATTAACAACATTTTATTTCTAGGGCCCAATTCATTACCCACCAAGCCCCTTCATTCGGGGTGAGTGAAAATTTCTAAACTTACCAACATCCAATTACCATGTCATCTTTGCGTTAAATTTGTGGCGATGCGATCTTTATTTATGTAATCAGGGTTTGGCAAACAAATACTTGGATCTAAAAATATTCTCATAAACCAAAGATTAACACCTCTAATAAAGACAAACTAATTTGTATATTTATAATGCTTTATCTAGATAGGGAATGCTCATCAATGCCAATACAGTATGAATCATAGATCTCGACGAGAGACAAATAAATGAGAAATGTCAATCATACATCTCAACAACAATACATGAGAGAGTGGATAGGCATAGAAACAAAAGGTTTAAAGAAAAAAATACATTTGCAAATGATTATGCAAAATTCAGTTTTCTGTCTATACTAAGCCAATAAAAAAATAGGAATACCAATCTCTGGCCATGAGAGCAGTAAGGCCCCTCAAGAAGATTTGACGAGGCAAAGATTAAGTCAGGAATCAGCAGACGGGAACAGCCATCTGAAGAAAAGGTAATAGCAACACAGGCCTCTCCTCATTATAGGTAGAAATCACACAACTCTTAACCCCTCCCACCGGGAACCTCAATTATACCCTAAAACCCAAAAAGACCGACCCACATTTGTGTCAGAACAGACAATTTCTCCTAATTCTATTGGTTAAGGAAGGGGGTGTACTGTCACACCACTCTCGTTATGTCACTTTATTCAGGGACCACATTGTTTGTTTATTCATTTTATCAACTTCCAGCCCAGGACATACAAATTAGAGCTGCTGTCATAGTACATATTTCCTCCATCCCAGTTATGTAACAACTTTTGTGCCTCAATTGTTAATTAATTCCGCTCTCAGAGAAAGTGTGCTTTTACCGAAGATTATTTTGTTTCGCCATGCAAACATTGGCAGGCACATAGGAAACGTGAAGGACGAACTGTCTTCCACCTTCCCCTTCTCGCTCAGAATTATCCCACATTTATTTCTTAAGTCGCTTTCAGGCCTTTTCTGCAGAGCAGAAAACAATACTGCTATGGAAAACAAACACAGTCATTATTAATCACTTATAATGCTATACTATAATGCACCCACCCTGTGTGCTGCATTTACCCATGCGCATCATAAATTTATGTTATTTTCCTGCATGTGTTAGTAAAGTTCAATAGAACAGCATTAGTCCTTTTCTTTTTCCATTAGCCATAATCATTTGCAGCCTACTCCAATATTTTAATTTGCGCTTGCGCAGTAGCATTTTCCCTTATGTTAGACCTTTTCCTGGATAAGTATTGCATACCACACAATTAGTATTAATTACTAGGGGCTCAATTCGAGCAGGTTTCATTTAGCAAAAACCCTGCTCCATCACAGTGCAATGTTTATACCTTAACACATTAGCAACAAAATTGTGTTTGCCTTTGTACTCTTGCTGCATCTTCCATTTCTTGGTCCACCTCCCTGCACCCTCCGATTGCTTTGACATTTCTACTTCTTTGTTAAATTTCCCATCTCTTTCCCTGTCTTGTTCTGAGTTCCCCTTTCCTCCTGCTTCCAATAATAAGTTAACTAAACCTAAACAATACACAGCTCTAGAGGGCGTGGCTAAATGCCCAACATGGCTGACACACTTTGAAAGCGCTCCACACTCCGGTCCCCTTAATCGAACAATAATCGGTCGCCTGCAAGGCCACCTGACGCTTGAAGATGCCGCCACTGCTAGGGACTGTCTGGGACCTCATGGTGTCCCCATGACCCCGATATAAGCTGCAACGAGGTGACCGGTGGAGGTCCCGGACAACTGGTGGGACTCCAATGCTCTGCGACCCCAGCGGAGTGGCTGGCTAGCATCGAGAGGCCCACAAAACTGAGAATCCACGAAACCGTTGTGCAGTGAGCCTTGCCCGGGGATGAGCCTGCTGTGCCTACCCTGCTGCGGTTGCGGGTGGACGTTGCTGGCACCAGTAATACTCCCCCGGTGCCATCTTGGTGAAGCACCTGGTGGATGTCCGGGCCCTGAAGACTACGACTGCTGCAACTCCCTTAACCGCACCTGCCGGCGGCCAGTCAAGCGGTGGTTCTGTGGCTCTGACACTGCCTGCGGCCTGTCCTGTGGTGTATCAAGCGGTAGTTCAGACCCCCCGGTCCCTGGTGGGTGATAACGACCTCCTCAGCCGAAGAATCTTGGCGGCACGGGGGCCGTATTGGGCCCAGGCCCGGAACATACATAGAGACCAGCTGGCTGCCTCTGCCTCGCCTGACCTGCGGCTGAAGCTTGTGGGAGCCCTGCCTGCCTGCTCCTGATCCGCACGGTCAGGGCTTTTCTGCGACTGATGTGGGGCGCTGGGTTCCTCCTTTGGCCCATGTGGGGGACGGATTGAAGAGGAGACCCCGGGCCGAGCCAGGCCAAGACCTGGGGCACGTGCGGAGACCCGCTGGCTGTCCCTGCATGGCCCGTCCTGTGGCTGAAGCTCGTGGGAGCCCTACCTGCCTGCCGCTGCTGGTCCGCATGACTGTGACTGTTCTGCGAACGATGTAGGGTGCTGGGCTCCTTCTTTGGCCCATGTGAGGAACAGAGTGAGGGGAAGACACCGGGCCAAGGCTCTGTCGGGTCCAGGCCTGCTCTGCTTGTAACGAATGGCCGCACCCCGATTGAGTGGCTCTCCCCCTGTGGCTGGAAGACACAGATGACCGGGGAGGACTGACTGGGATTGAGTTGATTGGGCCACTTCTGAAATGGCAGTCGCAGAGACCCAGGAGGGACGTGACTGCCTGTCCTTGCTGGGAAACATTACAGGGGCCGCTTTGCCTCTACTGCCGAACTCTTGGCAGTCCTCCTTGCCCATTGACTGCCCCGAGAACTGGAGGACAAAAGAGTGGGTCCTTGGGTGCAGGAGTTGTGTTGCCCCGGCTGTGGGGCCTGGCTGGGACCACTGTTTGGGTGACTTTTCTGTTCATTAGTTCCCCGACACTGTGCACCTGATATCCTGAGCCCCCTCTACCACAGTTAGGGAATGCAGTGCCTGGGGGCAGCTCTGCTGGGACTGGGGGTCAGATCAGACCCAGGGTCACTCCCCTGTGGGGCGCACAGACAAGAGGCACCGTCCACAGTGGGATTCTACCACGCTGCCTGGTCCGTTTTGTTGGTCGTGCATAACTACAGGCGGCATCCTCCATCGTGCCATCATCCTCTGCCGTGACTCTCCACCTCCCGTCTATTTCGCTACTTGGTGGGGAACTATGGCCTCTGCGTGTGCCAAAATGGACCTGTAGAAACGGGATGTATTGGGGCATATCCCTAACAAGGGCATCAGGAAAGCCGCCCACTGATGCGTAGTACTGCCACCTCAATGCACGCCCCCCACATTCACCACAGAAGTAGGAGACTGCATGCAGCACCTGATTATCTCCACCGACCGATCTCATCTAATACTCTCTGTGGAAAACACTCTGGATCACTCTCAAGAAATGGGTCGACAGCGAGGCCCCCATCTCAGCCCCCCCGCAGACGGACACAACTTCTATCCTTCTGCCGTGGGGAGACCCTGGTCCAGATTCAGTGTCCACCAAATTAAACTCAGTACTGAATGCTGTGGAGAAGCTTTGTACCTTTCTAGCTCAACCAGGACCTTGTTCGAGGACTGCATAGATAAAATCACAGCTGACTTTACCTTGCTACATGATGACCACCGCAATTTAGCAGACAAAGTGCAAGACATGGAGTCCACCCTTGCAGGAGAATGTCCTATCATTGCAGACACAACCACCAAAATGTGTGACCTGACCTGAAGGGTCCACCTGTTGCAGCTGAGGATGCGGAAGGCCGCTCTTGCAGGAATAATGTCCACGTTATTGGCCTGCTTGAGGGAGTGTAGGGATCAAATGCATTGAAGTACACTGAACATTGCCTGCAAGCTCTGCTCCCACCGGACTCACTCTCCCCCCGTTTCACAATTGAAAGGGCACACCATGTACCGGCAGGGCGGCCCCCACCTGGCTTCAGACCTCGCCCTTTCTCTTCCACCTCCTCAACTACAAAGACTGTGATGCGGTCCTGCGCGAAGTCCGTAGTATCGAAGGGGTGTGAGTAGATAATGCTGCCATTCTCTTTTTCCCTGACTAAGTCACGGGAGTCCAGAAGAAGCAGGACTCCTTCTTAGAAGTGAAAAGGAGCTTGGGAGAAGTAGACATACCGTGCTCACTTCAATTGCGGGCACGCCTCAGAATCACAGCTGTTGGAACCACACTCTTCTTTGATGCAGTGGTGGTGACCTGGTGCTGGCTAGAATCAACCACACTCAGGGAGCATTCCTGAGACATGGGGAAGGCACAACCCCACACACATCCCCGTTTGAACACATATGGGAAATGACGTCTTCGGGCCCAGCCAACTCAACCCTCTCAGCCCCATTTAATAACGAGCCTGGAGCAGGTGATCCAAGAACACAGGGAGGCCATACAGGCAGTGGCGTCACTGGGTTCCTGTGAGTCAGATGGGGACTTGGATGCTACTCCTGACCTTCCCTTCAGCTATGACGGCTCCACTGTGGCCTCGCCTTCCAGAGAGGAATCCAAACTGCCCCCAACTGTACAGCAGATGAATTTGTCTCAGGGCCTCGTCCCTTCTCAGTATTGTGCAGGAAATATTTTATATCTGACTGACCTCTAACTCTCCAACCCAGCTTGTCCACCTGACTTTAACTGAATACTCACAGAGATACCTCAGAGGCATCCAAGGTTCAATCTCGCGTTACATAAGTAGACCTTATATATTGCCTTGAAGGCACTTCCACAAGACATGTGGGGGCCTACAGTGCAGGCACACACACAGCACATTCAAAAGCCCTGATACGACGCAGTGCCTCCCTCGTGGAACAACTTAGTTGCTCCGTTGTAGTGGGTTGTTCTTTTCACTTGCACAGTTTGGGCGGATTCATGTTGTCCCTCTGCCCCTATTCAGTTACCCTAAGTTTTACTCCGCCCTACCTTGCTCCGATGGTTCACACATTCTCCTTCATATCCTCCTATGAAATCTCTGACCACAGCCCTATGCCACAGATGCCCAAAAGGTGCTATCCTGTTACACTGCACAGCCTTCCCCAGGTGCAGATCAAACGCACATTCATAGACGTTTTATTAGAAAATGTCGTCCTTTATCATTCTCTCTTGGAATGTGAGGGGGATGCATAACCCCACATATTCGCCATAGATGGCGCGGGCAGGTGATTGCCACAGACTGCTCCGCACATGCCAGGGGAGTACTAATTTGGGTGAGACCAGGCATCCCATTTCATGCTGATGAATCTCTGATAAACAAGGATGAACACTACGTTTTTGTACGTAGCCGCCTAGATGGGCGACATATGGTAATTGTCGCCCCTAATTCCAAGCAAACCTCATACTGGCAATCCCTATCAGTTACCCTAGTGCACCAGAGCTCCTTACCGTAGCTTATAGGTGGGGACTTTGACGTGGTACTTGACACATCACTAGACAGATCCTTCCCCCCTCACGAGCACAACTGCAGTCTCACATGCCCAAACACTACACAGCTGGCTCTCTCACTGGCGGCTGACGGACATCTGACGTGCTCAGGATCCATTGACCAAACTCTACTCATTTTACTCTCACCCCCAAAACCTGCACATCCATATTGATAATTTTGTAGGATCAACAGCACTGCTTCCCGACTGTCACCATGCCGACTACCGGGGGCGCACACATTTGGATCACAATCCCCATCTCATCCAGTTAAGACGGCCTGGCCCGACCAAATGCACGTCTTCAACCGACTGCCTTGGAAGACCCACCTTATTGGGAATCCTTGGGCGAAGTCATACGCACATACTTTTAAGTTAACTCGGGCACAGGAATAGATGCGGGCTCAGAGTGGGACAAACACAAGGCAGTGATCTGGGGCCACTGCATGGGTCGGACTTGGGGCATCCACAAGCAGTTAGACAGAGAGGTATCACACATAGAGCGATCGCTTCTGAAACTGCTGCAGCTGCTGACCCTGAGGAAGCTCACTACGTGGAGGCAAAACATAAACATGCAGACCTGTTAGAGAGACTGTGATGCCTAAACTACGCTGCTCATTCTGCGCATGACCACTCCTCAGCAGACAGAGCGGGTCGCCTACTAGCATGGTTAATCAGGCAGGCACAGACACAGCAGCCAATTCTCGTGCTGTGCTCATGCACAGGGAACATGCTCTACACCGAGTCGGGCGTACACGCTGAGTTCATAATGCCCTAATAACGCTCTATAGCTCACATACAGTGCCAGACTCACGCAACCTGGAGGAATTCCTCACTCCCCTTCCTTTACCTGCTATCACACCACAGCAGTGAAACGAACTGGACGAACCGATCACTCTCCTTGAGATACAAGTTGCGGTCAAGTCACCAGCCACTGGGAAAGGACCTGGCCCTGACGGCCTACCGGCCGAATATTATAAGGCATATGCCACAGAGCTGGCTCTCCTTCTGGCGCTCTATGAGGCCATGCAGGAGAAATTCCAACTACCGGCATCCCTGCACGAGTCCATACTGGTATCCTTACCAAAACCAGACCCAAAACAGCTAGGCTCTTATCACACATTGGCACTCCTTAATACCGATTACAAAATATTGGCAAATATATTGACGGAACGACTAGCCCTTCTGGTCCCCGCATTGGTGCACACTGACTAAAATGGGTTTGTCCCATCCCGTAACACGTCACTAAATCTGCGCCGCTATTTCCGCATGGCCAGATATGAACTAGGCCTGGGCGGTAAATTCCATTCTGCTCGCGGAATTTGCAGAATTTGGGTAATTTCGCATTCCCCGGAGAGCGCAGAGTTGCGGCTTTGCAGAACTTTTTGCTTGTTTGTGCTTTCAAAATGCGTGTTCGCAAAATATTTCTCCCAGAGCACGCAAACAGCGTTTGCAAACAGGGAAAAAGCATTGCGAACGGGCGGAACAAGCAATTCCACGTGTTATTGGAACTTTTCCGTGCTCGCAGAGATTTTTTACCATTTTGCAGAGCTGTGCGTAGCGCGACGACACACAACCCGCCCACACCTATTTGAACCGGAGCAATGGCAGTGATCCGGGTGCTTACTCCTAGACTTGGAGAAAGCATTCAATATTTTGGAATGAAAATACCTGTTTCTAGTGCTAGCCAGGTGTGGTCTGGGCACACGCTACCTCTGCCTGATCAAACTCCTATACACCCTGCCCTCAGCAAGAGTAAAAACCAGAACCTATCTGTCCCGGCCAATACCCATTAGAAGTGGTACCAGAGAGGGCTGCCTGCTTTTGCCCTTGTCATTCTCTCCAGCCATGAAACCATAAGCAGCCGCTATTCGGCTTGGGGGAGCAGAATGGGGAATGCTGCTTGGAGACACAATGCCTGCAATTTCACTCTATGCGGACTGTTAGACCTGGCACTATTGGCGTGGGTCTCTATTCCATTTTTGGCTATTGTCTCCTCTGTTTTTGCTGGTATAAGATGCTCTGGGTGCTGTGCCACTGGCATTCAGTGCCACAGCGCAAATGCTCCCTCTGTAAATATAACTGTCAATTGGTATCTCCCTGTTTGGCTTATTTGGTTTACCTGTTAGTCCCTAATAGTGTGGCCTGTGTGTGCCCAGGGCTGGTAACCCAAATGCTGCTGGTGGGCCTGCAGTGCTGGTTTGCACCACCCACAGAAGCAGCTTGTAAAGTGTTCCTCAGACCTGCCACTGCAGTGTCTGTGTGTAGTCCAGAACTGCCATCTTGGCTGTGAAGTGCCCACACTTCCCAGCCCCTAAACCTTCCCTCAGCATCATGTCAGTCACCCCTATGGTAGGTGCATTGTGTGTGTAAGGTAGGACTTGGCTTCATATGTGTAGCATGTTCTGGTAGTGAATCACCCTCCATTTTGTTTTCACTGCTGCATGGCTACCTGTTCTCCATAGGCTAGAATGGGCAGACTGGCTATTACATCTTATAGTCCCATCTGACTCAGCGAACGTGGTAGAAATTCGAGTTTAGTATGCCTGAACTCAGAATGATAAAATACATCTTTTAGTGAAGTTGGTTTTAACATTCTGTGTTTGAAAATACCACTTTTAGAAAGTTGTTTTTTTCTTGCCTAAACCTCCAGTGTGCTCTGCTGTTATGTGTATTGGCTGTCTGTGTTTAGAGGTGCAAGGCAGGCTGAGTCAGACCTGGGTTGAATAGAGAGATCTGCATTGGGTACTGGGGAGGGGTAGCTCCTTGACCTGAATTGGGCTGTGCCTGGCAAGGTGAATGCTGGCTCCACCTCCTACTGTGCGTCTGATGGCAGACCCCCTCTTTCTGAAAGGAAGGATGCAGCCTGGTAAACAAAGTGCTCCAGGCCTGAGCAGAACTGGTTCTGGCTGGGTTCAGTGACTAGAGACAGTTGAGAACAAAGACTTTTGGGGTATAAATATCTGTGCCCATACTCCTGTTTTTTGTACTGCTCCTGGATGTCAAGAGGAACCTCTGTCCGTGTTACTGTAGGAATCTGCAGGAGAGGACTGTCCTTGTGCTTGTGTGCTGTTTCTTGGATTGACCTGCAGTAATTCTCCTTGGACTTGGAAGAAGAGGGAAAAGGACTTTTGAGAGACTTTTATTTTGCTAAGCAATCACCCAAGGGTCAGAAGTGAGCTAGCCTCCTGCTGGAGTCACAGGCACACCTGACTCCCCCACCAGCCTCCTGATTCCTCCCAACGGGGATTTCTATCTGCAGATGAGGCTCCTGTGAGTTCCAGGGCCTCTAGTTCTACTACAGAGAAGAGAGTGCTGAAAATCGTCGCTAATGTCGCTTGCGAGCCGCCTCAGCTGAAGAGCGTAAGAAAAATCATCGTGCTGCTGACGCTGAGCGCTCGCAAACCGAAGATCATCGCATTGCATGCTTGCGGGCCACAAAGTGCTGGCTAACCCCAGAGATCATTACATCGCATGTTTGCGGGCTTGTCGAAGGCTCGCTAACCCTGGATCATCGCATCGAGATCAACGCAGAGCGAGCGCCATGCGTCCACCATTTTCCTCGCATCGCACCAAGATCGCACACGCAACAGGATCAGCGCATCATCCTCCCTCGAGGCAAGGATTCAATGCATTGCTGGCTTAGCGTGAATAAGTCTGTTGCTTTGTCCCGCATGCACCCGCAGCCCGGCACATCATACCCCTTTGCGGCAAGGATTCAACGCATCGCCAGCCTAGCGTATCGAAAACCATCGCTACAGCTCGTTTGGGACATTTTGCATGTTTTGCTATGAAATCCAGGGACTTTGTAAGTAAAAGGGTCGCAGAGACCCCTGCTTTGAACTGAACCCCTATTTGAACACTTTTAACTCTTTTTCCAGCTTTTCAAGAGTACCCCCCTTTTTCAGTATTGTGGCTTTTTACCGTTATTGGTCTTGTGTTAAGTCTATATATAAAGATACTTATTTTTTATAACTACGTGTGTGGTGTCCCTTTGTAGTGTCCTTCACTGTGTTACTGTGTATGATCATAAATGCTTTACACACTGCCTCTGAGATAAGCCTAGCTGCACGTGCTAAGTTACCACAGGGTTGAGCAGGGGTTATCAAAGGGTGTAGCCCCCTTATTCTGACTTAGGAAGAAGGGTCCCTACTTGGACTGTGGCCAGCCACTGCCAGCTAGAGACCCCCATTTCTAACACGGACAACCTATTGCTATATGTAAGAGACATTGGGACTCCCAGAGGTATCATTGACACCACACTCATGGTGTTTGCATCACTGTTTGACCTCAGAGTTAATTGGGACAAATTGGGCCTATATCCCTTTAACCCCTCCATCTCAGACCCAAGGTTATCCATCAACTGGTCAACAAAGCTGCTGGCAACCAGATAGTTTCTGCTGCCTAAGTATCCGGACACATCATCATTCTGATGACCTACTAGAACGCAATGTAACACGTGCGACTACCGCTATCCGATTGCAAATATAATTCTGAAGCACCTTACCGCTAACGTTAATGGACCTCATCGCTCTACTGAAAATTGTGGTGCTACCCAGGTTGTTAGACTCCTTCACGAATTTACCGATTTACATTCACCCACCAATATTTCGCTGCCTCAAGAGCGTGATGCGCATGTTCATTTGAAATGCCTCTTGCTACCGAGTAGCACTATCCAAATTGTACCTTCAGGTGGACCAACGGGGGCTTGCAGTGCCTCACATGGAACACTACTATCTCGCAGCACAACTCCAGTGGATGACCAGATGGATGAGCGGACAACACATGCAGGGCACGGCCATGCAACATCAAGCCAAGTCGAGTTCATCCATTCTACGGCTATTCCACCCGGGAAGCCGGGACAAGACTACTAAGCAATTTATGTTGGTAGTGACCCACAGATGCATCAAGTGCACCTTATTTCTCACCAAAAATGGCATCCTATGCGCTCCTGCCCTCCCATTAATGAGTACTCTGAGAGGACAAAAACATGTCACCAGTGCGGACCTCTCCATGTGGGAAGCAGCGGGAGTACAAACATTGGGAGACTTATACAGCGGCGGACAGTTGACCCCATCACAGGCAGTTCCTGCTTTCTGCTTCTCCAATAGCAGGACTGTGAGAGTGCTGGGGCGACATGTCGCAAGACCCGGCAATACACCACACCATAGAATATATCCACCCTATGGGCACAGGAATAAGGCTAAGCAAATGGTTTGCTGACTCACTGCGCATGCACACGGTGCCCCAGCTAATTTCACCAAGAAATCACTGGGACGCGTCCCTGCAGAACCCTAGTACTAACAAAACCTGGGAGGCTATATTACAGTGACCACTCCACATACCTAGAAATGCACAATTCTGCCTCATGGAACTCTACATAATAGACAGGGCATACCTTACGCTGGAGAATATTAACAGATACTTCTACTGCGTGGACGCCCAGTGCCCCCGCTGCCACCTGGTGAACGCAAACCTGATACATATGCTATGCGACTGTCCCATATTGGCCTGGGGCTGAAAGTGGCCTGGGGAGGCTGGCTTCACACCCCTTTACCTAATTTATTAGATTGGGCTCTGGGGATGGGGTCCCTGATGGGGGCTGAATATGGCGTAAGGAAGGGGGCCACATATCATGTGTAACAACCAACATGCCATCTTCATGGGTATATCCTTTCAAGGTGGGAAAGGCATCTGTACCACTGCAAAAGCAATTCTGGGACATTCCACTGAGCAAAACTGATGCAGAAAACTGCTGAGCATGGTACTTTATATAAAGAGAATATGGAAAAAAAGGGGAGAGGATGAACTGGTGAGCATTAGCACAGTGGGCAGATAAGTACTGACAGTAAACAGAGTATGACATTGTGAATTAGTAGAAATGAGTAGCAGACAGTGAAATATGAAAGCTGACAAGTAACAAAGGGAAACAATGGTTTACTGGGACGTCAATCCCAATAAAAAAGCAATATGTCTTAGAGACATAACAACAACAATTGTCCAAGGCAAGGGATAAACAGGCAGGTAATCCATACTATTTAGCAATGTATCCATTCATTGCGTACTTTATCATTATTAGGCATTTGTTTGTTGTTTAAGAAAGATCCAGTGCTCACACTTAAGTGCAAGGAGGTGCAGTGATAGGTGATAGAAAGATGTAAAAGTGTGCATCATACATAAAAATACATATCACTCCCCTTCCTTGCCTTGCACCCCCAGCATGCTAATGTTTACCATTTCTCTGTTTAACCAGGGCTTTTTTTGCATCCTACTGAAGGGATCATCCCACTTAGATAGACTCCTGCTATTCTTGTTGCCCTAGGAAAGTCAACCTTCCTTTAACGTCAGATTAACCTTCTTCAGGCCATATGCGCTTTTGCTTGATTCTTATACATATGTTTTAATTCCAGACACAATCAGTGACTGCACCCGCCTGCAAAAGTTTGTCTGGGGGGCTGCTCTAAAAGGGGGTGCACTCACCCACTTTTAGTCTGCACTCACAGTGCACCACCTTCTTGTTTACCGCACTGTGAGTGTGCCCTCTAAGAGCTGCTTTGCCTCTGCGCCTGCGTCTGTAATAAGGCTCAGGCGCAGAGGCAAAGGGATTCCCCCATTTGCATGGGACACACCCCCATGCAAATGAGGGAACGCCCCCTGAGGATAGCAGTGGCGCTTTTTGTGCGCCAGCACTATCTGTTTTACAGAAGGGACCACACAAGGGTTGGCGGCCCCTACGGTAATACCAACGTGCCCAAGGGTCGTGCAAAGGTGGTGGAAACACCTGTTGGGCCCCGGGGCACTTTCTGTATACGGCCGTAGGTGAGTTCTAGATCTCTATGGAGTGGGCCTCTTGTGTTCAGAGGGTATTTGATCTGCCGGCTGGGACAGCAAGCAATTAACTCTCATAGTTAGGTATCACAATGGACAAATTTCACTAGGACTGACTCAGAGGAATAAGCAAAATTATGAAATATATAATGGTAATTCGACATGTCCTAACAGGCCTCTTATTTGGATTTAAATAAATTATATGCAAGGGAGCATCTCTGACATTTGTGTCATAAACTAAGGATAAACACAATTTACACATTTTGGGGCCTATTCACAAACTGTATTTTGTAGTACTTTAGTAGCAATGTAGAAGTACTACTAAATTACTACAAAATGCGATTCAGAAGTTTGTGAGTGTGAATCTCCACCTACTCCACTCCTATCATCACTATTTGGGAGAGTCACACACATGTAAGTTTACTTCTTAGGGTCTCATTAAGATGGGACTCGGATTGCATTGCGAAGCAGGCAGTCGAAAGTGAAACTGGTTGGTAATTCCGGGTTGGATTCCAATGGGATCAAGGAGCCTGTCGGCCAACCGGAGGACTGACCATAATCTCAATGGACAGCATTTCCGCCGTTGGGATTATGATGTTGGTTCCAGATAGGCTTTTTATCTCGGGCTTTCTGACATGGAAAGCAACTTTGGAGGCCCCTAGCAGCCTTCGGTTGAGGGCCGAGGGGGCACCCTATAGATCCCTGCACCGTGTGGCAGGTACCCATTTCTATATGGGAGACTGGGCTATGGCCGGTTTACGGCCGCACCACAAGCTCCCATTGAGAAATGGGAGTATGCGACCGCACCATGTGTGGTTGCATTGTAATGCTGCAGTCGAGACCGCCGACTGGATGTTGGTCAGTCCAAATTCCGCACGTGCTGGGCAGAAGTGAGGCCACCCTACATTATAATAAGGCCCTTAGTAGTAAATATTGGTGGGACCGGGGGACCTGCTGGAAAAAGGGGAATATTTGCTACTAAATAGGAGGGGTTTACGGAGAAGTAAGGAGCAGCTTAGGGAAGGTAAGGAGGTGTTTAGGGAGGGACATGCACCTACCCACAAAAGACAAAGGCTATTGCTATTCACAAACTGCCAAAAGGGACCCAAAACAGTCTTAAATTACACCAGCTGATAGGTTGCAGTACGTCAATCACCATGAATGGCCAAACACTGCCACTGCAACACCCTTCCATCGTCGATTAATAGTTTAACATATAAGCATGTATAATTTCATGTTGGTTAAAATAAAAAATAAAAAATATAGTTATTATTTAATTATGAAGTATTTTATTAACCTTTTTTGAATGTATAAATCACCTTTATTCATTATTATTACATAGCAAAAATTAATTTCATTGATAAGAGTTAATTCAGAAGTAAGTTAATGATGCTATAGCGTTTTTCTTTTACTCTACTTTTAAAATTAATATACACAATTAATTTCCAATATTATTTAACATAAAAATATTTTTAGGTATTGTTTGGAGTTAAATAGGCTTTTTTTACCTTCCCCTATATGTTACTATAGGGAGAATCCACACTTGGGGTGGAGAGCGAGACCTCCCTATGGTAAATCACAAAGAAAGTTAAAAATATTTAATAAACTTTATAATAAGTTAGTAAAATATTTCTATGTTTAATTTTACTGCAAAATAATTTTCTATATGAATTTTAAATAAACAACAAAAGAAAAAATGCTTTAGAATTATTAACTTAATTTATAATCTTTAATTCAAATGTATTAAATTAAGTAATACAGTTGCACATAAAGTACATAATGACTTGTATTATTATGCATAACTAATTATTGAAATAATGTATGAAATTAATCAAAAGTTATGTAATTATATTTAATAAACATTGATATTACTTTACTTTAAAAAAATCAAAAACGGTTGTAAAATATATTATAACTAAATAATTTAAAAACATGTTTTAACTGTTTTAACATTGAGTGATACCTATTTATATTTCTAACATTGATAAATAATCTAATGTAATGTAACAGTTTTTCCTATTTAGTTTTATTCTAAGTCCCTACCAACATTTCTTTCTATGGGATGGTGTTGCATTATCAGTGGGTGGCGATGTATGGTATTTAACGTACTACTGTTTCTTTTTGACAGTAGTAACTTACATTCAGAAATGAGGCTCTACCCCTTCTTTGATAGTTGGAGACACTTTTAAGCCTACACTTTTAACTGTATTTTGTGAATAGCCAAAAGTAATAATGTTACTCAAAAGTGTAAGAGCAAACCAACATGTGTAAATTGCTCACAAGTGTAAGTTCAATTTGTGTATAGCTGGGACAGTGCACAGTGAAAACGTATTACACTACATGATACTCCAAGTGGGATGGCTCAGTCTCTTTGAGTTTCCAATAATAATCAGATTAATTTAGTATGGAACCCAACTGCAGCCGTGCTAGTAGTGCTCGGATGCCAGGCTGAGTCACCAATCCAACAAACTCGCAAATGCTTGCACTTGTCAATCACAGACTGCCCTAGCTGGACCTTATTATAATGGGGATGCACAAGAGGTTAGAGCTCAAAACAATTTTAGCAAAAGCATTACAGTTGGGGAGACTCAATTAGGATTTCCCATACCACAGCAGTAATGAAAAACACAGAGCTCCAAAACTGAAAAAACTGGGGCATTTCACGAATTAGAATCCGTCTTCATACAGTCTGTATATAATCAGCCATGCAATAAAGTGTTTAGGAGAATATGTAATTATAATATTGTAAATAAGTAAAGCTGATAAATGTGATTTGTATAAAAAATAGATTTAATTAAAGAGCAGGGAAAAATACAAGTTGCTCAGTCAGATGGTCAAGGGAAATTTGACTGGAATTTAGAACCCATAACAAAGGATGCACAAACCTAACATGAATTTCTAATCACATTTAAAGAGACAAGCATGTATATTGAAAATGTACCACATCTCTTCTCCTAAATTTTAAACATAATCCTTCATTTTAATGGGAGCTTTAACAACTCTACCATTAGTTCTAATTCTAGAAGAAATAGAATCTGCTTTATCAAAATTGTTGGTTATAAAAGGATTGAGATTAAAAGAAGGAACATTACATTTGGCAATTCTTCTAACATTCCAACTTTTACCATCTTAACCATTACACTATTGAAGTATGTTTTTATGACTTTGATAGGAGAACCAAATTTAGATGAGCCTTTAATGTTGAATCCTTGTTTGCGTACTTTTACCCAATCACCAACTACAAAGGAAGATTCTCTCACTTTCATTCTAGAGTCATACACATTTTTCATCTTGTCTTGTTTCATTTGTATATCATATCTTGTTTGTTCTATATCAAAATCACAATTTTCCTCTGACATTTTATTTTTTACCCAACAAGGACACAACTACGAAGCAGGATTTCTACATTTGAGAAGATATTATGGACTTAAATTTGTTGTAGAGTGAGGAATAATACGATATATCCACAATTTCTCCCTTAACACAATTTTCCAATCTTTGCCTGATTTCCTAGCCATCTTAACACCATCTTTAAGAACACGGTTGAACCTCTCAACCTGACCATTACTTTAAGGTTCACAAGAGCTGAAGTATGATGTTTAATATTGTGCAACATCCAAAATTCCTTCATTTCATGAGATTTAAGTTGTACACCATTATCTGTTATAAGAATCTCAGTCAGTCAGTAATACATTCTCTAGAGAAAAGCTCTTAAAAAATTTAATGACAACTGAAGTAGTGGCATGGTGAACAAACTTAACTTCTGGCAACTTAGAATGATAGTCGGTAATGGCTAATGCAAAACGAGACTCTTGGGGCAATGAGTTGAATGGACCAGATATGTCAAAGGCAATTTTTTGCCAAGGAGAATCTGGCCATGGAACGGGTTTAAGAGGAGCAGGAAAAACATTTAACATTTTTTCACTGTTTACGCACTCAAAACACTCTCTCACTGTTCTGTAAACTGGTTTGTCCAAGCCGGGCCACCAAAAATTTGATCTAATTAACCTTTTCATAGAGGACATTCCAGGATGTCCTTCATGAGCGAGTTTTAAAGTAAAATTCCTCATTGATTCAGGAGGGACACATTTACCATTTTTAAAAATAAGGTTATTTTCAAAAATAATTTCTGAGTAAACTTGCAAAAATGGCCTAAGTTCAATAGGAATACTTATATCATTTGGCCATCCTTTAAGAATAAACTCTTTAACTTGACAACAAATGTTATTATCAGCAACCATGCTTTGATTCCACATTTCTTCAGAAATTGAAGAAAATTCAGGTGAGAATAAATCAGACTCAGATACAACCATTTCAGAATCAATAGAATCTTCAACTTCCAGCATTTGACAACTAGGAGGACGTGAGAGACAATCCGCAGTAGCATTATGTCCTCCAGGAATATATTCTATAGAAAAACTGTATTCTTGCAGTCTAGATATAAGTCTCCAGATTCTTGCCGTGGCATTCCACCCACCCCGAGGAGATAAAATAGAAACCAAGGGATTATGATCAGTCCTGAGGATGAATCTGTTACCCCACATAAAATTCCAGAAATGCTCAATTCCCCAAACACATCCCAATAGCTCCTTCTCAATCACAGAGTATTTTCTTTCAGTCTCACTTAAAGTGCGAGAAGCAAAGGCTACGTACCATTTATATTTTCCAGCTCTTTGTGAAAGTACACCACCCAAACCATACATACTAGCATCAACTGTTACTATACAAGCTTTGTTCAAACAGAATGGTTTCAAAGGAGGAGCTTCAACTTTTTTTTTTATGAGTTGAAAGGCATCCTCTTCTTTTTGCGTCCAGCAAAATTCAACACTCTCTCAACGGCTCCAACTTAGTAGCAAAATCTTTAATGAATTTGCTGGGATATTCGCAAAGCCCAGCAAAACATAACATTTTCTCTTTATTATCTGGAGCTGATGCATTCACAATGGCTTCCACTAAGGACTTCTTAGGGACAACACCATTCCCAGAAAGTGTGTGACCTAAATACTTTACATGTTTCTAATTTCAAAGTTAATCCATTCTTTTCCAAACAACTACAAACTTCTTTTATGTGTTCATCATGTTTTTCTGAATTAGCTGAAAAAACAAGAATATCATCTTGAAAGCATCTGACAAATACACCTATGTCCTTAGAAATGTGATGCATTGCTCTTTGAAAGTCTGATGCCGCTGAGGCCAAGCCAAAGGGCATTCTTTTATATTGAAACAGACCTTCTGAAGTTATAAATGCAGTATATTGTCTTGAATCTTCCGTGAGAAGAATCTGATGATACGCAGAGTGTAAATCAAAAGTAGAGAATATTTTGTCACCTTCAAGCATGGTAACAACTTCATTAATATTCGGCAAAGGGTGGCAGTCTACAATTAAATTTAAATTAAGTGCTCCTAAATCCACACATACTATGGCGTCGATTCCGATCCGGTAAAATCCCCGTCCGTACGATTCGTATCCGGAGCCGTTTCCGTACGACTCGTAAACACACCGTACGACCCGGCGAGTACGATCCGGACCGGGTGATCAGGACGCTATTCGTACGGTCCGCGTCAGGTAAGGGCGATTCGTACGGAAAAGCGCACAATCACATACACACCGTACAGCACGTACCCCCATGATCGCCGGGGTACGCGCCGTACCCCTGCGATCATGGGTGGTACGTGCCGTACACCCAGCGTACATGGGGTACGCGCCGTACACCCACCCTACATGGGGTACGGTGCGTACCCCATGTACGCTGGGTGTACGGCGCGTACCCCCCATGATCGCAGGGGTACGGCGCGTACCCTGGCGATCATGGGGGGTAAGCGGCGTCCCCGGGGGGGGTGTTCCGTACTTGTTTCGGTGCGAACTATGCGCTTACGGCTGTTTCCAGCTCCCGTAAAAAAAGGGTCATACGGTGCGTAACCGACACGAATCGTACTTGCTGGGTCGTAAAAACCAGCCGCGAACCGTAGCGATGTCACGTACAGCGGGTTCCGAGTGAGACTCGTACGGATATTTGAGTCGTACAAGTCCTGTACGACTCGTACGGACTTTGGCTCCTGGTACGGATCGTACTTCATCGTACGTACGGGGACGTTTACGGGTACGATTCGTACAGGGAAAAATCTCCGTACGACGATTCGGAGCGCATTTTACCGGATCAGAATCAACGCCAAAGTCTCAAACTTTCATCTGATTTCCGTGCGAGAACAATGGGGGAAACCCATTCTGAGGAATCTACCTCCTCAATTATATCTTGATCAATAAGTCTGTGTAATAGTTTCTTCAAATCCTCTCTCACACTAATGGGAACAGGTCTAAGTTTTTGTTTGACAGGCAAAGTTCCATTCTTCATTCCAATTTAGTTTTATGTGAAAAGTTGTTAAGCTTACCTAGTTTCTCAGAAAAAAACTCCAGGAAATAACTTAATTATATTATCACATTCATTTATATACACACTATCATTAGTTTGTGATATCAATAACACAGGATCTTCACTCCTGGGATTTAGTATGATACCCAGAGACCACTCATCCCTCCATCCCGAAATATTCACACCTTTGATTGCAACATACAATTTGATGTTGGCGGTGCGTTCCTTGAACTCAATGACAGTATTAACGTATCCTTCCATGTCTATAATAGATCCATTAAAAGCCCTAGCAATGATGTCCGATTCTTTTAAATCTTTAAGTGAAATACTTTCCTTTAAAACGATCTAAGAAAAGCTCCTTAGTGACAATAGTCCAAGGAGAAAAGCAGTCAGCCATAAGCTCTAATTCAACATTTTGTATATGCACAATACATTAAAGAGGTTACAGTTTATTGAAGTTGGATTCTACTACCTCTTCATCTATGGATAACAACATTCCAGTCTCACGTGCACCATTATTATCAGAATAATCACCAGAATTTACATAAGATACTTTTTCTTTAACACTAGAAGTGTCACGTTTTTCAGGACAACCAGCAAAAGAAGCTGCATGATTGGTATTCCCACATCTAAAACAATGGAAACCCTTTTCAGACTTCCTAATAAAAGTTTGACTTAAGTAATTAGTTTGAGAAGGTTCATCGTGTGATGGTGAAGTACTGGTACTGCAATGTACAGATAACCCACGTAACCCTGTAAGAAAATCTTCAAATGTTTCATTCTCTTCTTGCTCTCTAGTGTAAAACTTATATCTATTAAGTGCGACACTAAATGAGGGTTTAAATCTATTTTCTAACCTGTTCAATGCATCTTCAAAAACATTTATATCACCACCTCCATCCCCTTGTGGAAGAGTTCTAAAAACAAGTTGACCCTCAGATCCCAGACAATGCAAAATAATAGATTTTTTTTCTTTCAGCAGAGAACCTTTCACCTCAATGGCTTTGATATAACTCATAAATTCCTCCTTCCACCTGGACCACGGTATCGGGGAATCATTTTTGACTTGAAGTAATTTTGGAGGAGGATCGAACTGCATATTGAGATCTGAATAATAGGTACTACTAGTAAAATATGTAAAAAGGTATATCAGCAGAGTTAAAATTGGTTAAACAAAGCTATATATATATACTTAGTTGAATTAAACATAAAATGAGCACAAAAATATAATTATGCAAAAATTTGAAACTATACAGTAACACTGTGTGAACATATAAGCGTTAAAATATACTTTAAATGAGTAAGGATGTGCACATCACCCTACATATGCACAAAGTAGGTTCAAATATTCTACAAAGTGCTAGAAATGTATCACAAATAAAATAATAAAATAAATATCACAATAAGAATAATAGTAAAATATATAAGAAATAAACTTCTGTTGCTGCAATTGGAATACAGTTAATGTTCAAAATTGTTCCTGTTGCTGTTAAAATAAAGTTATTGTCCACACATTACACATTATTGAAATATATTGAAAATATACTGCTGTATGATCACTGTTGGTCGTTGTAGTATTGTTGAATTTCTTTTGATTTGAAGAAATCTCCGCCGTTCTCCCTCCAGGAACAAACGCGCTTCGCTACGTGAATTCAAAGTCGCACTTAACAAGCAAAACTACAAACAAAATGGTTCCCGTACGAAATCCTGGCATGACCTGACGTGACCCAACAAACGCGATGACGCAATGGGTCACTAGCACGGTGATGCGATGAAGCACTCGTAGAAGGAAGCAGAACAGAATGTAGATGGAATCCAGACACGAGGCACCTGAATCCACATGCGAGGCACTTGAAAAATGCAAGGAGCAACAGACTGGAGATACCATGAAAAAGTCAGGTAAACGTTTAAAAATAAATATTTTCGTCGCAGCTCATTCAAATTTTCCGAGGTTTACACAGCTGAACAGTAGGTTTGAGTGCAATAAAAAAATAAGGCAATCCAAATGTTGTAATCCCAAGGCACACAAAGGAAATATCCTTACGCGATAAAAAATCAGGATACATAAATCTCCACATTTTGTAATATTGTAAAAAAATAAAGCTGATAAATATGATTTGTATAAAAAATAGATTTAATTACAGAGCAAGGAAATATACAAGTTGCTCAGTCAGATGGTCAAGTCAAATCTGACTGGAATTTAGACCCCATAACAAAGGATGCAGCACAAACCTAACATGAAGTTCTAATCACATTTCAAGAGACAAGCATGTATATAAAAAATGTAACAGTAATCTATTTCTGTAACACTTTTTATTAGCATTTGTTTATTTATTGAGGTTCACAGTAACATGCTTTTGAAAGGGAAATATAAGTGCTCCACCATGATCAGATGCATCAGTATAACAGCATCATGTCCAACAGCAATCTTACAGTGATCTAGAGAGTGTGCTTCGAAATCCCAAAGGGATTCAAACACAGCCCCCAAATCTTGTCATGTGTTTGTGGACATCCCCTTACTTGAGAAATATGTTCTGCCAAGATTAAACACCTGGGGCCCGATTCACAAAAGTAATCTGAGACAAAACCTAACTTTGCGAATTTTGGTATTCACAAAAGGCATTTAGGAGTACTAAAGTTAGAAATCCTAACTTTACTACTCCTAAATACATGCTGTGAATACCAAAAGTCGTAAAGTTAGGATTTAGACTGAGTTAAACTTATGTTTTGGTCTTCTTAAAACCAAAATTTAAGTTTAACTGAGACTAAATTCTAACTTTACGACTTTCGGTATTCACAAAGGGCGTTTAGGAGGACTAAAGGTAGGATTTCTGGGCCTGATTCGCAAAAGTAAACTGAGACTAAGATGTAGGTAAAATGGTTTTACCGATTCTAAAATACCGAATTTTACTGATTCGGTATTTTAGAATTGGTAAAACCTATGTAGGTAATTATTCTGTATTTTTTTCCGAATCGTTAAGATTCGGTAATTACCGAATCGGTATTTACCGATTCGGTACTTGCCATTCATTCCTATGGGCCTGGAGGCCCATAGGAATGAATGGCAAGTACCGAATCGGTAAATACCGATTCGGTAAATGTGTGAAATAGTCAAGGGTGGCAGGGTGTTACTTTGACATCCTATTGCACCCCTGATTAGTGCTTATGTGCCATGTGGCTGTATTGACCGGATTTTTGGCTCTATTTCTGAGTGATGGTGACTTTAGCTTGCTACCATCCTAGATCCTTATTCTTAGCTTGTTCTGGTCCTTTTCAGGCCTCTTTTCAGACCTAGAAGCATAAACTAGAGGATAGCCGCTTTATATGATGATAGATCCCTTATTTCTGACTCTAATCCATCTATTGCCTATTGGCTTTGACATAAGCATTCGACACGGTCTGCCACCGCACCCTAGTACGGCGCCTCAGCAACATCGGAATCCAGGACAAGGCGCTGGAATGGATCATCTCCTTCCTGGACGGAAGAACACAGAGAGTCCGCCTACCACCGTACAAGTCAGAAGCCTCCAAAGTCATCTGCGGCGTCCCCCAAGGATCATCCCTGAGCCCCACCCTCTTCAACGTCTACATGAGCCCCCTCGCGGCCATCGTACGCAAACACCACCTCAGCAAAATCTCCTACGCCGACGACACCCAGCTGATCCTCTCCCTGACCAACGACCCCGCCGCCGCCAGAGCCAACCTGCACGAAGGGATGAAAGAGGTAGCCGAGTGGATGACGACCAGCCGCCTGAAACTGAACTCGGACAAGACGGAGGTCCTCATCCTGGGCTCCTCACCCTCCGCCTGGGACGACTCCTGGTGGCCTCCCGCCCTGGGCACCGCACCCAAACCGACAGACCATGCACGAAACCTGGGCTTCACCCTGGACTCCTCCCTCTCCATGACCAGGCAAGTCAACAGCGTCTCCTCGGCGTGCTTCAACATCCTACGCATGCTACGGAAGATCTTCTGGTGGATCCCCACAGAGACCAGGAAGACCGTCACCCAGGCCCTCGTCACCAGCCGACTGGACTACGGCAACGCCCTCTACGCCGGGACCACCGTCAAGCTCCAGAAGAGACTCCAGCGGATCCAAAACGCCTCAGCCAGACTCATCCTCGACATCCCACGTTCCAGCCACATCTCCGGACATCTGAGAGACCTTCACTGGCTCCCCGTCAACAAAAGAATCACCTTCCGCCTCCTCACCCACGCACACAAAGCCCTACACGACCAAGGCCCGAGCTACCTCAACAGCCGAGTCAACTTCTACGCTCCCAAACGCCACCTCCGATCAGCCAACCACGCCCTCGCCGCCGTCCCCCGCATCCGAAGAGCGACTACAGGAGGAAGGTCCTTCTCCTACCTGGCCGCCAAGACCTGGAACTCCCTCCCGTCCGACCTGCGCCTGACCCAAGACCACCTCTCCTTCAGGAAGAAGCTGAAGACCTGGCTGTTCGAGCAGTAGCGGCACCCCCCCCCCCCCCAGCGCCTTGAGACCCTACGGGTATGTAGCGCGCTTTATAAGTGTATTTGATTGATTGATTTGATTGAATTATGTGTCCTTTCATCATTCTACCTATAGTAGAGGGTGGATCCTGTAGTTCTGACTTTATATTACCTAATGGTAGGGTTTTTGTATAGAGCTAAGTGTCTATTTCATCCTTTTTGGGCCTACAAGGCCCAGAACCAGAGAGACTCCATTTTGTTTTCTGCCTCTGCTGACTGAGGAGCTTGCAGGGTAAAGGTAATGTTTATAGTTAAGCCTGTTGTGTGCTAGGGGAAAACCAGCGGAGACTGGTTCTTATCGAAAGAATGTGTTTGTCTCTTGGGTCCAGACGTAACATGCAGATGGTCACTGCAGCTGCGTGGAGAGCCTCGGAGCTGGCACAGGAATTCGGTGGGAGGCAGCTTTCTGTTGGAAATTTCCATGAGTAGAGAGCATTCCATATTAGCGAAGTGCAGAGAGGCAGAGTGTTCAGATGGCGTTTGGAGTTGAAGAGAGCGGTCAGATGGATCTTGGAGAAGTCAGATGAATCTTGGAATGGTAGATGTCAGATGGTGTTTGGAGCTGAAGAGAGCAGTCAGATGGTGTTTGGAGCTGGAGAGAGGAGTCAGATGTTTTTTTAGAGCTGAAGAGAGTGGTCAGATGGTTTTTGGAGCTGGAGAGAGCAGTCAGATGGATCTTGGAGCGGTCAGATGAATCTTGGAATGGTAGAAAGCAGTTGGTCTTTGGAGCTGAAGAGAGCAGTCAGAGATGATCCTTGGAGCTGGAACTGTCAGCTGGAGCCAGTCAGATGGAAGAGCTTTTAGAGCAGTTGGAGCCAGTAGAGTGAAGCCGTGGTGACAGAGGGAGAGAGCCCTGATTCCACCAGAGAGAGAGAAACATTCCTTTCTTATAGGGTGAGGTATTCTAAACTAGTTTGCTTTACACTTAATCATTCATTTTCCTTTATCTCCTAGGCTATATTCCCTACTGTATTGTTGCACTGATTAATCCCTTTTCTTTCAGTGGTGTGCAGTCTGTTATAACCCATTTCCCTTTTTAGCTATCTACAGTTCCTGTCAGCTATATGTGGATGTGTTAGTAATAAAGATTTCTTGTTTTCCATTATAATAGAGAGACCCCGCAGATCTGTGTATTCCTTAGATGTACCTATTTCCCTTTACTTTTCAGGCTATGTCTAGATTGCTAGTTATTGTGATGTTATAATTTGCTATTGTGTAATAAAGGGACCCCAGTTCTTAGTGAACCATTGTGTAACTGTTATTTCTTGATGAAGTTAACCTTTCTTCTAGTCAGATGCTGTTATGTGGACGGATGTGTTTCCCGTCCGGGTAAGTGGTAACTGAGCAAGGGAGCAGGGAGCGCCTAAATCAAAGAATAACCTTTGCATATTGTAATTTGGCCATTCTTGTGTGAGAGGATTGATCTGTCTATCTACCACATAAAATATAACAATTGTGTATGAGACATCCCCAGTAGATATTAGATACATATAGAGAAACTTCCCAACAGAGAGAGAAAGAGCTGAAGGTATTCATAGGACAGAGATTGCCGCTAGAGAGAGTGGCATTAGTGAGAACATTGATTGTGGTCAATGTGTATACCCACAGGATTGTGGCTTGTGTGAGAGAGTGAGAGCACCGGGAGGATACGGTGCGTAGTGAGATTGCTGCCAGAGAGAGTGGCATTAATAAGATATACCCACAGGATTGTGGCTTGTGTGAGCACTGATTGTGGTCAGTGTGTAATGGTAAGTAATCAGAACTGCCCCCTTCACTATGAGTAGGAGGGTATCATAGTCTGGGCCTAAGTTACCGCAAGACTATAAGGTATGAGTGTGGTGTAGGATATGGAATTCCTTAGTAATCGGTGAGTATTTCTAGTAATCCTATAAATTTAGTGGTGTTTTTGATGATATCAGCTTGTATATTGCTAATACCCCATCCTCAGGTAGGTACCCAGGTACCGTGGTAGGTAGGTCCTGAGGAGGGAGGTGGTTACGTTTCGGCTGGATTGGTGGTGTCTTGGTGAGCTGGTGATATCTGGTCCGAAAATCCGGTTGTTACATCGACACACATACATTTACACCTGTGCCACATGGCACAGGTGTAAATGCACATATTTGCATTTACATAGGAATTCGTTATTTACCACCAACTAATAGTTGGTGGTAAATAACGAATCCTTAAAGCCCTGAGGCACTGTTTACAGTGCTACCTACATAACAAAATACAGATTCAGTAATTTTACAGAATCGGTAATTTTACCGAATCGGTAAAATTACCGAATCTGTATTTTTTAATGCCCTACATCTCAGTATCCAAATACCGGTCGGTAACGGCCGAAAATCGTTATTTTCGGCCATTACCAACCGGTATTTGGATACCTACATCTGGCCCTAAATCCTTAATTTACGACTTTCGGTTTTCACAAAATGCATTTAGGATTACTAAAGTTAGGAATCCTAAATTTGGTACTCCTAAATGCATTTTGTGAATACCGAAAGTCGTAAAGTTAGGATTTTGTCTCAGATTACTTTTGTGAATCAGGCCCCTGCAGTGATTCTCAAGCTGGTGGGGCATGAGTGAGGTAGCGATCGACCTTCTGTACTGGGTAATGTCCCTCTTGGTAAAATAATCTCCATGCCAGTCAGCCATGTGGGAACCCAGCCTCATCCATGATTCCAAGCTGTAATCTGTCATCTCAGCGGTGACAGCCTGGTCTCTTTTCCAGAGCCCCTTCCCTCATGCATACCTCAAATACAATAGAGGATGCTAAACAGAGAGGGTCATTGTGTATTAAAGACGTTTCATGGAGGATCAGCGTTTTAGACATAACCATGAATTTCCTAAATATGGGGAGATTAAGCCCATTCCTAGTCATGAAATGTTGTGCCCAATTAGCATAACTATATTCTGGCATGAGGAGCAACAAAAACACTGAGCAACCAGATGCAAAAGTACTTAGCTGCCATGGTTTTCTGCATAAACTTTGCTGCAAATATCTACATTTAAGAGTGAAAAGAGGCTATGGGCTTGATTATGAGTTTGGCGGTGAGGGAGGGGAGTTGTACGCCACCACCCACTCCCACACCGACAAACCCGAACGCCAACCGCCGGACAGATTATGAGTGAAATCGTGATCTGGCGGGTGGATTGTGTGGCAGTGCTGTAAAAAGGCTCAAATGTGAGCTTTAATGCTGCATCCCATGGTGCATTCCAGCATGGCATGGACTATGCAGATTATGAGTGAAATCGTGATCTGGAGGGTGGATTGTGTGGCAGTGCTGTAAAAAGGCTCATATGTGAGCTTTAATGCTGCATCCCATGGTGCATTCCAGCATGGCATGGACTATGCAATTTAGGAAAGATTCCGATTAATTACAAGTTTTTTTTTTTAGTTCTAATACTTTTATTAAATTAGAAAGGACAATAAAAAGCAATGCACTGACAAAGGAGCAATACAAAACTCAGTATCAATACTGTCATATATAGCTCCTACATAACATTGTATACCATGTTGCAGGAACAAGATCATAGAGGAACCATATTAAAAAGTCAGATGCATCACTTGATAATAATTCATCAAAAGAAAGAAAAGGAAAGAAAGGAGAAAAAAGGGAAATGAAGAAAAGAGAAAAGAAGAAAGAGAAAGAGAGGAGAGTGAAGAGTGAAAAGTGAAGAGAGAGTCTCCTGCTACAAAAAGACAGAAAAAAGAAATTAAGGAGACAACACAAAGGGATATTGTTCTACCAAACCTTTAGAAACTAAGTCCACATATATATCCAATGATCTCCATACCCCACTAGAAATAGAGGGAGAAAGATGATTCTCCTCCACAGAGGTATGAGCCGCACAAAGAAAAGAGACCCAAGCCCACCATGTATGATAGGATATTGTCCCAAAAGATTTCCACTCCATAAGAATAATCTTCACCGCAATTGTCAACAACAAGTCTAATAATTGCATATCTAAAGAATCAAACGGTAATGGTAATAGTGTAGCCCATGGACCCAACAAAATTAGATGTAACGAAAGCTGAAACTGAATGCCAAAGATTAGCATGAGATGATTCTGAACCAATTCCCCAAAAGGCTGGAGTAAAGAACATTCAAAGAACATATGTTGATGGGTACCAGCGGCTAATTTGCAACTCCAACAAAGGTCATTATCTTTAAGATTAAGAGAATGCAGGCGTACCGATGTCCAATGTAACAGATTAAGAGAAACAAATTTAGACTGAATAAGAGAGGGGGCAATTTTTTTACGAAGAGAAAGTCTCCTAAGAAGTTTGCAAGTTTCTGGGGAAATATGTTTGAAAAGATCATGGTCAAAATGGTGTAGCCAACGGTAGACAACACAGGCAGTGTGGAAGATAAAAAATGTATAAATCTTAGAAGCATTTAACAACAAGGGGTGGTGATGAACAGAGTTTCTGAATTAAGCAGAATACTCTCACCTAGTCAAGAGATCAGGGCTAGATCCAACACCGTTTTTTAGCTCACTGCACCATCCCAGCTCAGAACCTGGCTATATGCAAATTAGTCTGTTCCTGTCCCAGTGCATGATGGGAACAGGGCAAACCAAACTACTAAGCCAATTCTTACACTGGGAAGGAAACAAGCTTTCGGGGACCGGTTTCTGGCATTTCAGCCGTCGTCGGCCCGGCTTGCTTGAATCCTGATGGTGCAATGAGCAAGGGACTCACATCTGAGTATACACTTCCACGCTTATGGTGGACAAAATATTTAACAACAAGGGGTGGTGATGGACAGAGTTTCTGAATTAAGCAGAATACTCTCTCCCAGTCAAGCGATCAGGGCTAGATCCAACACAGTTTTTTAGCTCACTGCACCATCCCAGCTCAGGACCTGGCTATATGCAAATTAGTCTGTTCCTGTCCCAGTGCATGATGGGAACAGGGCAAACCAAACTACCAAGCCAATTCTTACACTGGGAAGGAAACAAGCTTCCGGGGACCGGTTTCTGGCATTTCAGCCGTCATCGGCCCGGCTTGCTTGAATCCTGATGGTGCAATGAGCAAGGGACTCACATCTGAGTATACCCTTCCACGCTTATGGTGGACAAAATATTTAACAACAAGGGGTGGTGATGGACAGAGTTTCTGAATTAAGCAGAATTCTCTCACCCAGTCAAGAGATCAGGGCTAGATCCAACACCGTTTTTTAGCTCACTGCACCATCCCAGCTCAGAACCTGGCTATATGCAAATTAGTCTGTTCCTGTCCCAGTGCATGATGGGAACAGGGCAAACCAAACTACCAAGCCAATTCTTACACTGGGAAGGAAACAAGCTTCCGGGGACCGGTTTCTGGCATTTCAGCCGTCGTCGGCCCGGCTTGCTTGAATCCTGATGGTGCAATGAGCAAGGGACTCACATCTGAGTATACCCTTCCACGCTTATGGTGGACAAAATATTTAACAACAAGGGGTGGTGATGGACAGAGTTTCTGAATTAAGCAGAATACTCTCACCCAGTCAAGAGATCAGGGCTAGATCCAACACCGTTTTTTAGCTCACTGCACCATCCCAGCTCAGAACCTGGCTATATGCAAATTAGTCTGTTCCTGTCCCAGTGCATGATGGGAACAGGGCAAACCAAACTACCAAGCCAATTCTTACACTGACACTGGGAAGGAAACAAGCTTCCGGGGACCGGTTTCTGGCATTTCAGCCGTCGTCGGCCCGGCTTGCTTGAATCCTGACGGTGCAATGAGCAAGGGACTCATGTCTGAGTATACCCTTCCACGCTTATGGTGGACAAAATATTTAACAACAAGGGGTGGTGATGGACAGAGTCTCTGAATTAAGCAGAATACTCTCACCCAGTCAAGAGATCAGGGCTAGATCCAACACTGTTTTTTAGCTCACTGCACCATCCCAGCTCAGAACCTGGCTATATGCAAATTAGTCTGTTCCTGTCCCAGTGCATGATGGGAACAGGGCAAACCAAACTACCAAGCCAATTCTTACACTGGGAAGGAAACAAGCTTCCGGGGACCGGTTTCTGGCATTTCAGCCGTCGTCGGCCCGGCTTGCTTGAATCCTGATGGTGCAATGAGCAAGGGACTCACGTCTGAGTATACCCTTCCAAGCTCATGGTGGACAAAATATTTAACAACAAGGGGTGGTGATGGACAGAGTTTTTGAATTAAGCAGAATACTCTCACCCAGTCAAGAGATCAGGGCTAGATCCAACACCGTTTTTTAGCTCACTGCACCATCCCAGCTCAGAACCTGGCTATATGCAAATTAGTCTGTTCCTGTCCCAGTGCATGATGGGAACAGGGCAAACCAAACTACCAAGCCAATTCTTACACTGGGAAGGAAACAAGCTTCCGGGGACCGGTTTCTGGCATTTCAGCCGTCGTCGGCCCGGCTTGCTTGAATCCTGATGGTGCAATGAGCAAGGGACTCACATCTGAGTATACCCTTCCACGCTTATGGTGGACAGAATATTTAACAACAACGGGTGGTGATGGACAGAGTTTCTGAATTAAGCAGAATACTCTCACCCAGTCAAGAGATCAGGGCTAGATCCAACACCGTTTTTTAGCTCACTGCACCATCCCAGCTCAGAACCTGGCTATATGCAAATTAGTCTGTTCCTGTCCCAGTGCATGATGGGAACAGGGCAAACCAAACTACCAAGCCAATTCTTACACTGGGAAGGAAACAAGCTTCTGGGGACCGGTTTCTGGCATTTCAGCCGTCGTCGGCCCGGCGTGCTTGAATCCTGATGGTGCAATGAGCAAGGGACTCACATCTGAGTATACCCTTCCACGCTTATGGTGGACAAAATATTTAACAACAAGGGGTGGTGATGGACAGAGTTTCTGAATTAAGCAGAATACTCTCACCCAGTCAAGAAATCAGGGCTAGACCCAACACCGTTTTTTAGCTCACTGCACCATCCCAGCTCAGAACCTGGCTATATGCAAATTCGTCTGTTCCTGTCCCAGTGCATGATGGGAACAGAGCAAACCAAACTACCAAGCCAATTCTTACACTGGGAAGGAAACAAGCTTCCGGGGACCTATTTCTGGCATTTCAGCCGTCGTCGGCCCGGCTTGCTTGAATCCTGATGGTGCAATGAGCAAGGGACTCACATCTGAGTATACCCTTCCACGCTTATGGTGGACAAAATATTTAACAACAAGGGGTGGTGATGGACAGAGTCTCTGAATTAAGCAGAATACTCTCACCCAGTCAAGAGATCAGGGCTAGATCCAACACCGTTTTTTAGCTCACTGCACCATCCCAGCTCAGAACCTGGCTATATGCAAATTAGTCTGTTCCTGTCCCAGTGCATGATGGGAACAGGGCAAACCAAACTACCAAGCCAATTCTTACACTGGGAAGGAAACAAGCTTCCGGGGACCGGTTTCTGGCATTTCAGCCGTCGTCGGCCCGGCTTGCTTGAATCCTGATGGTGCAATGAGCAAGGGACTCACATCTGAGTATACCCTTCCACGCTTATGGTGGACAAAATATTTAACAACAAGGGGTGGTGATGGACAGAGTTTCTGAATTAAGCAGAATACTCTCACCCAGTCAAGAGATCAGGGCTAGATCCAACACCGTTTTTTAGCTCACTGCACCATCCCAGCTCAGAACCTGGCTATATGCAAATTAGTCTGTTCCTGTCCCAGTGCATGATGGGAACAGGGCAAACCAAACTACCAAGCCAATTCTTACACTGGGAAAGAAACAAGCTTCCAGGGACCGGTTTCTGGCATTTCAGCCGTCGTCGGCCCGGTTTGCTTGAATCCTGACGGTGCAATGAGCAAGGGACTCACGTCTGAGTATACCCTTCCACGCTTATGGTGGACAAAATATTTAACAACAACGGGTGGTGATGGACAGAGTTTCTGAATTAAGCAGAATACTCTCACCCAGTCAAGAGATCAGGGCTAGATCCAACACCGTTTTTTAGCTCACTGCACCATCCCAGCTCAGAACCTGGCTATATGCAAATTAGTCTGTTCCTGTCCCAGTGCATGATGGGAACAGAGCAAACCAAACTACCAAGCCAATTCTTACACTGGGAAGGAAACAAGCTTCCGGGGACCGATTTCTGGCATTTCAGCCGTCGTCGGCCCGGCTTGCTTGAATCCTGATGGTGCAATGAGCAAGGGACTCACATCTGAGTATACCCTTCCACGCTTATGGTGGACAAAATATTTAACAACAAGGGGTGGTGATGGACAGAGTCTCTGAATTAAGCAGAATACTCTCACCCAGTCAAGAGATCAGGGCTAGATCCAACACCGTTTTTTAGCTCACTGCACCATCCCAGCTCAGAACCTGGCTATATGCAAATTAGTCTGTTCCTGTCCCAGTGCATGATGGGAACAGGGCAAACCAAACTACCAAGCCAATTCTTACACTGGGAAGGAAACAAGCTTCCGGGGACCGGTTTCTGGCATTTCAGCCGTCGTCGGCCCGGCTTGCTTGAATCCTGATGGTGCAATGAGCAAGGGACTCACATCTGAGTATACCCTTCCACGCTTATGGTGGACAAAATATTTAACAACAAGGGGTGGTGATGGACAGAGTTTCTGAATTAAGCAGAATACTCTCACCCAGTCAAGAGATCAGGGCTAGATCCAACACCGTTTTTTAGCTCACTGCACCACTCCAGCTCAGAACCTGGCTATATGCAAATTAGTCTGTTCCTGTCCCAGTGCATGATGGGAACAGGGCAAACCAAACTACCAAGCCAATTCTTAACCTGGGAAGGAAACAAGCTTCCGGGGACCGGTTTCTGGCATTTCAGCCGTCGTCGGCCCGGCTTGCTTGAATCCTGATGGTGCAATGAGCAAGGGACTCACATCTGAGTATACCCTTCCACACTTATGGTGGACAAAATATTTAACAACAAGGGGTGGTGATGGACAGAGTTTCTGAATTAAGCAGAATACTCTCACCCAGTCAAGAGATCAGGGCTAGATCCAGCACCGTTTTTTAGCTCACTGCACCATCCCAGCTCAGAACCTGGCTATATGCAAATTAGTCTGTTCCTGTCCCAGTGCATGATGGGAACAGGGCAAACCAAACTACCAAGCCAATTCTTACACTGGGAAGGAAACAAGCTTCCAGGGACCGGTTTCTGGCATTTCAGCCGTCGTCGGCCCGGCTTGCTTGAATCCTGACGGTGCAATGAGCAAGGGACTCACGTCTGAGTATACCCTTCCACGCTTATGGTGGACAAAATATTTAACAACAACGGGTGGTGATGGACAGAGTTTCTGAATTAAGCAGAATACTCTCACCCAGTCAAGAGATCAGGGCTAGATCCAACACCGTTTTTTAGCTCACTGCACCATCCCAGCTCAGAACCTGGCTATATGCAAATTAGTCTGTTCCTGTCCCAGTGCATGATGGGAACAGGGCAAACCAAACTACCAAGCCAATTCTTACACTGGGAAGGAAACAAGCTTCTGGGGACCGGTTTCTGGCATTTCAGCCGTCGTCGGCCCGGCGTGCTTGAATCCTGATGGTGCAATGAGCAAGGGACTCACATCTGAGTATACCCTTCCACGCTTATGGTGGACAAAATATTTAACAACAAGGGGTGGTGATGGACAGAGTTTCTGAATTAAGCAGAATACTCTCACCCAGTCAAGAGATCAGGGCTAGATCCAACACCGTTTTTTAGCTCACTGCACCATCCCAGCTCAGAACCTGGCTATACGCAAATTAGTCTGTTCCTGTCCCAGTGCATGATGGGAACAGAGCAAACCAAACTACCAAGCCAATTCTTACACTGGGAAGGAAACAAGCTTCCGGGGACCGATTTCTGGCATTTCAGCCGTCGTCGGCCCGGCTTGCTTGAATCCTGATGGTGCAATGAGCAAGGGACTCACATCTGAGTATACCCTTCCACGCTTATGGTGGACAAAATATTTAACAACAAGGGGTGGTGATGGACAGAGTCTCTGAATTAAGCAGAATACTCTCACCCAGTCAAGAGATCAGGGCTAGATCCAACACCGTTTTTTAGCTCACTGCACCATCCCAGCTCAGAACCTGGCTATATGCAAATTAGTCTGTTCCTGTCCCAGTGCATGATGGGAACAGGGCAAACCAAACTTCCAAGCCAATTCTTACACTGGGAAGGAAACAAGCTTCCGGGGACCGGTTTCTGGCATTTCAGCCGTCGTCGGCCCGGCTTGCTTGAAACCTGATGGTGCAATGAGCAAGGGACTCACATCTGAGTATACCCTTCCACGCTTATGGTGGACAAAATATTTAACAAGGGGTGGTGATGGACAGAGTTTCTGAATTAAGCAGAATACTCTCACCCAGTCAAGAGATCAGGGCTAGATCCAACACCGTTTTTTAGCTCACTGCACCATCCCAGCTCAGAACCTGGCTATATGCAAATTAGTCTGCTCCTGTCCCAGTGCATGATGGGAACAGGGCAAACCAAACTACCAAGCCAATTCTTATCCTGGGAAGGAAACAAGCTTCCGGGGACCGGTTTCTGGCATTTCAGCCGTCGTCGGCCCGGCTTGCTTGAATCCTGATGGTGCAATGAGCAAGGGACTCACATCTGAGTATACCCTTCCACGCTTATGGTGGACAAAATATTTAACAACAAGGGGTGGTGATGGACAGAGTTTCTGAATTAAGCAGAATACTCTCACCCAGTCAAGAGATCAGGGCTAGATCCAGCACCGTTTTTTAGCTCACTGCACCATCCCAGCTCAGAACCTGGCTATATGCAAATTAGTCTGTTCCTGTCCCAGTGCACGATGGGAACAGGGAAAACCAAACTACCAAGCCAATTCTTACACTGGGAAGGAAACAAGCTTCCAGGGACCGGTTTCTGGCATTTCAGCCGTCGTCGGCCCGGCTTGCTTGAATTCTGACGGTGCAATGAGCAAGGGACTCACGTCTGAGTATACCCTTCCACGCTTATGGTGGACAAAATATTTAACAACAAGGGGTGGTGATGGACAGAGTTTCTGAATTAAGCAGAATACTCTCACCCTGTCAAGAGATCAGGGCTAGATCCAACACCGTTTTTTAGCTCACTGCACCATCCCAGCTCAGAACCTGGCTATATGCAAATTAGTCTGTTCCTGTCCCAGTGCATGATGGGAACAGGGCAAACCAAACTACCAAGCCAATTCTTACACTGGGAAGGAAACAAGCTTCCGGGGACCGGTTTCTGGCATTTCAGCCGTCGTCGGCCCGGCTTGCTTGAATCCTGATGGTGCAATGAACAAGGGACTCACATCTGAGTATACCCTTCCACGCTTATGGTGGACAAAATATTTAACAACAAGGGGTGGTGATGGACAGAGTTTCTGAATTAAGCAGAATACTCTCACCCAGTCAAGAGATCAGGGCTAGATCCAACACCGTTTTTTAGCTCACTGCACCATCCCAGCTCAGAACCTGGCTATATGCAAATTAGTCTGTTCCTGTCCCAGTGCATGATGGGAACAGGGCAAACCAAACTACCAAGCCAATTCTTACACTGGGAAGGAAACAAGCTTCCGGGGACCAGTTTCTGGCATTTCAGCCGTCGTCGGCCCGGCGTGCTTGAATCCTGATGGTGCAATGAGCAAGGGACTCACATCTGAGTATACCCTTCCACGCTTATGGTGGACAAAATATTTAACAACAAGGGGTGGTGATGGACAGAGTTTCTGAATTAAGCAGAATACTCTCACCCAGTCAAGAGATCAGGGCTAGATCCAACACCGTTTTTTAGCTCACTGCACCATCCCAGCTCAGAACCTGGCTATATGCAAATTAGTCTGTTCCTGTCCCAGTGCATGATGGGAACAGAGCAAACCAAACTACCAAGCCAATTCTTACACTGGGAAGGAAACAAGCTTCCGGGGACCGATTTCTGGCATTTCAGCCGTCGTCGGCCCGGCTTGCTTGAATCCTGATGGTGCAATGAGCAAGGGACTCACATCTGAGTATACCCTTCCACGCTTATGGTGGACAAAATATTTAACAACAAGGGGTGGTGATGGACACAGTTTCTGAATTAAGCAGAATACTCTCACCCAGTCAAGAGATCAGGGCTAGATCCAACACCGTTTTTTAGCTCACTGCACTGCAACCAAATTGACCAGAATTCAAGCAAGCCGGGCCGAAGACGGCTGAAATGCCAGAAACCGGTCCCCGGAAGCTTGTCTCCTTTCTGGTGAAGAATTGGCTTGGTAGTTTGGTCTGCCCTGTTTCCATGATGCACTGGGCCAGGGACAGACTAATTTGCATATAGCCAGGTTCTGAGCTGGGATGGTGCAGTGAGCTAAATAACGGGTTATGGATCAAGCCCTGATCTTTGGACTGGGTAAGAGTGGTCTGCTTAATTCAGACACTCTGTTCATCACCACCCCCTTTTCTGAATCGTTTTTGGTCACTATAGGTGTGGCAGGGTATACTCAGACATGAGTCCCTTGCTCACTGCACCATCAGGATTCAAGCAAGCCGGGCCGACGATGGCTGAAATGCCAGAAACCGGTCCGCGGAAGCTTGTCTCCTTTCTGGTGAAGAATTGGCTTGGTAGTTTGGTCTGCCCTAATCCCATGATGCACTGGGCCAGGGACAGACTAATTTGCATATAGCCAGGTTCTGAGCTGGGATGGTGCAGTGAGCTAAATAACGGTGATGGATAATAATAATAATAGGGGCATTTGTAGAGCGCTGAGTTACGCGCACCGGCGTTTCCCCGCGCTGACAGTGAGAAAAGCATAAGACAAGGAAAACAGTGCTAGCAGGTCAAAAATTATCTAGTGTAGAGGTAGGTTTTTAACTTAGCTCGAAACTTCATTTCTGCTGGTTCCAAGCGAAGGTCCACTGGGAGTTTGTTCCAGTGGTTGGGGGCCAGGTGCCTGAAGGACCTGCCTCCCATACGAGCTTTCTTTACCCTGGGAGTCCTCAGCAGTCCTCCGCCCGCAGATCTAAGCGCTCTAGGAGGTTCATAGGCTTCGATCAGTTTCTGCAAGGGTCGGGGCGCCCTACCATACAAAATCCGGTGACATGTGCAGAGGGCTTTGTACTCAACTTTGCTCTTTACCGGTAGCCAGTGTAATTTTTGTAGTGCCAGCTTCGAGGGCGCCCTTTTGGGCAGCCTAAGAATCAGGCGTGCCGCCGCATTCTGCAGCACCTGAAGACGTGCCACGTTTTTACTCGGTGCCCCAAGGTACAGCAGGTTCGCATAGTCAAGCCTTGCGGTCACCAAGGCATGCACCAAGGTTTGGCGAGCTTCCAATGGCAGAAGGTCTAGAACTTTCCTTAGTCTCTTCAGGACCCCAAAGCATACTCCTACCACCCGATTGATCTGAGGCCCAAAGGTCAGAGCCGCATCGAACCAAACGCCCAGGTTTTTGGCCTCCTGAGAAGGGGCAGGAGTTGGTCCAAGACAGGATGGCCACCAGGCTGACGACCAAGCCGACTGGGCTCTCCCTACCACCAGCACCTCTGTCTTGCTGCCGTTTAGCTTCAAACAATTCATGGCCATCCAATCGGCAAGATCTTTCATGTACGATTGGAAGCCATCTGCAGCAAGACAGGGCGCGTGCGACAGGGAGATGACCAGCTGCGTATCGTCAGCGTAAGTTACCAATTGGAGGCCATAACTCTCCACAATCGATGCAACGGGTGCCACATACAAGTTAAAAAGGGTCGGGCTCAGGGACGAGCCCTGAGGCACGCCCTGACCCAAAGGTACCCCTTTGGAGTAGTAGTCGCCCTGCCTCACTTGAAAGCTCCTTCCTGTAAGGAAGGCCTGGATCCACATCAACGCGGTGCTGGCGATGCCACCTTTGCTCAGACACTGCAGCAAGGTGGAATGTGCTACAGTGTCGAACGCCGCGCTGAGGTCAAGCAGGATCAAGGCCATGGTTTGCCCCTCGTCTACGCCCTGTCTCAGATGTTCGGTTGCCATGAGAAGGGCGGACTCTGTGGAATGACGCGGCCTGAAACCGAACTGCGTATCGTGGAGCAAACTCACCTCCTCTACATGCTTCATGATTTGGGTGTTCACCACCTTCTCAGCCACTTTGGACAGAAAAGGTAGGAGTGAGATGGGCCTCAGATTTTCCAACACCTCAAAACCAATGTGAGATTTCTTTCGGAGGGGGAGTACCACCGCCTGTTTCCACCCCTCAGGAAGCGTGCCAGATTTGAAGGAGATATCCAAGACGTGCCTTATGTAAGGCTCCAGGACACTCAAACTGTCCCCCAACCGCTTAGGAGACACCGGGTCCATAGGGGAGCCAGATTTTACCGAGAGGCACGTCCTGACCAGCTCCTCAGGAGGTGGCGTGATGAAATTTGTGAGGGATCCCGGGATCTCCATACCCACTGCTGTAACTTCAAACTCAACCCCCATGGGAGGAGGGTTGGGGAAGGTCGAGTAGATTTTCTCGACTTTGGTGGAGAAATAGTTGGCGATGCGGTCACATGTTTCAATCGAACAACTCTTCGGGTCAACGGATGAATCGATTGTGGTCAATGACTTGTAGATACAGAAGAGCTCCTTAGCAGAGTTTTTTGCCCCTAGAATTTTCCCTGCGTAAAAGGCTGCCTTCGACTTTTTGATCAGTCTGTGATGCAGCCGCCTCTTTGCTAAGAACAGTTCCCTGGCCTGAGCATCATAAGATACCCTCCAGGCTCGTTCAGCACGCTTACACTCTGCCTTTGTCCGCCGCAGCTCTCCATTAAACCAAGGAGCAGATCTTTCCATGCGGCCGCCCTCAGGTGTACGGCAGAGTGGCGCTGTCTGATCTAACGCCTCAGTGATGCGCCTATTCAGGTTGAAAACAGCAGATTCAATGTCCGCACCTCCAGGCTGGCCTTCCCTTGTCAGTGCTAGATTAAAATCCTCCAAGGAGAATTTTGCCCACTTCCTCCGTGAATAGTTCAGGGGTGTCTGACTATACTTTATAGGTTTTATGCTATTTATAGAGAATGCCATCAGAAAGTGGTCTGTCCAGGGGATCGGCTCAATTGTAGAGACTTGAACCCCTCCCCAGTTAGCAAACACCGGATCCAGCAGGTGGCCTTGACGATGCGTGGGACTAGAGAGCTTGAGTTCAAGCTGAAGTGCTTGGATGTCCCTACAGAGCTCCTCCGCTCCTTTGTCCTCTGGGCTATTAAGGTGTAAATTCAAATCTCCCAGTAAAAGAAATTTGTCCCTACGTAATGCTGCCTCGGTAAGACTCTCTACCAGGCTCTCTCTAAACTTGGTATAAGGCCCAGGAGGTCGGTAGACAAGAAAGCCTTTAATCACCGTCCCCCCATGTAATTGTATGGTAAATGTACCTGCTTCACTCTCCGCAACCGGGGTAGACTCCAGTGCACAATCAAGATTTTTCTTAAAAAGGATTGCTATTCCTCCTCCCTTCCCCACAGGCCTATCCTGCCTGACCATGGAGTAATTCTCAGGCATGGCCTAGATGATATCTGAGTTGGAAAACTGGTCTAACCACGTTTCCGTGAGGAACAGAAGATCAAACTTTCTCTCCGTGAGCAGCCCTGACCTTTGGACTGGGTAAGAGTGGTCTGCTTAATTCAGACACTCTGTTCATCACCACCCCCTTCTCTGAATCGTTTTTGGCCACTATAGGTGTGGCAGGGTATACTCAGACATGAGTCCCTTGCTCACTGCACCATCAGGATTCAAGCAACCTGGGCCGACGACGGCTGAAATGCCAGAAACCGGTCCCCGGAAGCTTGTCTCCTTTCTGGTGAAGAATTGGCTTGGTAGTTTGGTCTGCCCTGTTCCCATGATGCACTGGGCCAGGGACAGACTAATTTGCATATAGCCAGGTTCTGAGCTGGGATGGTGCAGTGAGCTAAATAACGGTGATGGATCAAGCCCTGATCTTTGGACTGGGTAAGAGTGGTCTGCTTAATTCAGACACTCTGTTCATCACCACCCCCTTTTCTGAATCGTAAATCTTAGAAGCCACATGATCTGATTTATGCCACATAGATAGAAGAGAAACTGTATGGGAAATTGGATCAAAATTAACCTTAGCAACGGCAACTTTGACTTAAATTTTTTTATAAAAATCAAAATTAGTGAGAGAAAACTGCAGAGCTAAGGAAGAAAAGGGTAATGGATCATGATTGGGATCATAAAGATGTTGAACAAGGGTGATACCCTTTTTAGCCCAGTAGGCCACCAAAGTCGAGTCAAAATCAATCTTAATTTTAGGATTGTGCCACAAAGAGGACCATCTAGACTTATGGATTGGCTTAGATACTTTCTTATCAATCGCTTTCACTGCAGTAATGGGATCTAAAATAATAGCACGAGAAAACGAAATAGACAATGTGGACTCAGTTAAAATAGAGGAGGTAGGTAGAGGAGAAGATAATTCTCGTTCAATAAACACCCACGGTGGACTATGCCGAGGATCCGTAGAAAAGCAAAGAGCCCCTTGGGAGGCAAAAAAAGCCACTTGGTATCGATCCCAGTCAGGAAAATTACAACCTCCCATGTCATAAGGTTTCCTCAAATGTTTATAGGCTATTCTAGCTCTCTTATCACTCCAGAGGAATTTTTAAGTAAGGGAATCAATTTCATGAAAAAAAGACGAAGACAACTTACAGGAAGCAATGAGGACACAAAGTTAATAATAGGCGTTATCATCATCTTTAAACTTTGAAGACGTCCCCACCACAAAATATATTTAGGTGACCAAGTATCCAGATGTTAACAAACCTTAAGTAAAGTTTAAGCTTCATTATATGAGAATGTGTCTGTTAGAGTACTGCAAAACCAAATCCCCAAATATTTAATAAGTTTTGATTGACATTTAAAGCCAGCATCCCACATGTGTGCAGGAAAACCATACGCGTTGAGGGTATATCCTGAAACATTAGAAAATAGATTAATAGTCTTGGAAATAGCAGGAATTGCAGTTACTATATCATCGGAAAAATAGCACATCATCTGAAAAGGCAGCTGTTTTGATACAAGTTAAACCAAATTGAAACCCTTTAACCTCTTCAGCGCGGCACGAATTTTCGCGCTGTGCTGAAGATTCGAAAAACGGGTGTGGTCATGATGGAACGGTTCCGTCATCAGCACAGCCCAACCGACGCTGATGACGGAACCGTTCCGTCATAAGCATCGAAGGGGTTAATATCCTGATTAAGATTAAGTAAATGAAGAAGAGGGTCAATAGATAATAAAAACAAAGAGGTGATAACGGGCACCCTTGTCTAGTACCCTGACATAGATTAAAAAGAGAAGAGATAGCACAGTTAACCCTAATCTTTGCCTTAGGATGTGCGTAGAAAGACATCACCATATTAATAAAAGAATCTCCAAGAATGGGGCTCGAAGCACTGCATGTAGAAAAGGCCATGAGACCTTATCAAAAGCCTTTTCGGCATCGAGGGCAAGGGCCGCCGCAGGCAGGTTGGATAATTCTGCTTTCCCCAGGATATGACAAAATGTTCGGATATTATCCCTAGCCAACCTACCCTTAACAAAGCCAGTCTGCGATGGGTGAATAGGTAGAGGAATATATGGTTTCAGACGTTTGGCCAGGATCTTGGCAAAAATTTTCGCTTCCATATTTAGGAGAGCTATGGGGTGAAAATTCTTAGGATCCAAATGATCTTTACCCTCTTTAGGGATGACTACAATAGTAGCCTCCGCCACAGAGCCAGAAACCGAGCCTGACGAAATAAAGTCATCGAAAACATCTTTGAGAAGAGGTACAAAAGATTGAAGAAAGGCTTTATAAAAAAGAATGAGAAAACCATCTGGACCCAGAGCTTTCCCTGAGCGGATGGAATTGTTAGCATGAATAACTTCCTCGGATGCAGTCGGTCCCCCCAACTTTGCCCCATCAGCATCAGAAACAGCCTAAAAAATTGTTGGCATTGATCAAGAGAAGATTGATTATGAGGAGTTTACAATTTACTATAAGATTCACGAAAGACCTCAAGGATCTCCTTAGTTTGAAATTTCCTAGCTCCAGAGCTGTTGTTTATAGAAGATATTTGTGCTGATCTGATATTAGAATCCTGGAACCTTAACGTAGCCGCCAAAACCTTCCCTGCTCGATTCTTTAGGAGTAGCCGTTTGGACTTTTGCGCCTGGACACCAATGTGAGCTCTCTTAGTTACAATGGAATTGTAAGAGTATTTTAGATTCTTGATATCTTGTAAGAGCACCATATCTTTAGAATTCCTATATAGGGATTCTTTCTGCTTAATGTTATCTGCTAAAGCAGCAAGTTCCTTCTTGATATCTGAGTTTCCTTTTCGCCATTTTGCTAATAATCTACCCCCCTGATCGTACATTTAAAAGCGTCCCATTAAACCACAGGAGAATAACCAAAGACTCATTTTCAAGGAAGAAATTTTTAATATCCTTGTTGAGTAAGTCAACTTGAGTCCGATCATACAAGATCTCTGAATTCAGACGCCAAGTGCGGGCTCCCTCGTTTCTGACAGATCGAGGAGCATAAAGGAAACCGCAGCATGATCAGAGACAAGAATAGGATGAATGACAAGAGTCGAAGAGTACTTTAGAAGAACTGGGTGAACTAGAAGATAATCAATATGAGAAAAGCTAGCGTGAGGAGAAGAAAAAAAAGTGAAGTCACTACCAGAGGCATTATGTAATCTCCACACATCAGTAAGATTAGAGGAGGAGCACATGTTAGACATTGGTTTACGAGCCCAAGGAGGATGAAATTTAAAAGCAGAATGTCTGTCCGAAATGGGATCCATTGGGAGATTAAAGTCTCCTCCGACAATCAAATTGCCATTATGAGGAACATCTGAAAGCTTTTTAGTAATAGAACGCCAAAAAGATGGATCATTACTATTCGGTGCATAAATATTCATGACATAGAAGTCAAGAGAGCCATTGGATTAACGGGTCAGCAACCACCTACCCTCAGAATCATGTTCCGCAGTAACAACAGTCAAACCCGAATTTTTGGAAATCATAGTCATCACTTCATTCTTCTTTCTAAAGGCCTCAGAACAAACAACATTAAGAACCCACTCTTTCCGCAACAATAGAGCTTCTTTATACGATATTTTGGTTTCCTGTAACAATACTAAATCACTAGAAGGGCTTTTACAATAATCCTAATTGTTGCCCTCTTCACAGGATGATTCAAACCACGCACATTGAGGGATAAGACGTTCAAACCTGGCATAATAGCGAAAAATCAAAAAAACAACTACTACTTGGTGCCAGAGAAAAGAACCCCATAACAGTAGCATCTGCACAACAATGACAAAACAGAACCAATGAAGACACAAACAATGGAGACCAGCAGGAGCCTCTAGAAAAGAAGGAATGAGTAAAGATTGGAAAAAGAGAAAAGGGAAAGAGAAAAAAGAAGAGAAGATACAGAATAAAAGAAGATACAGAATAAAAGAGAAAAAAGATCCCACCAGGGGAAGTCTATAAGAGACAAAATGCATACGAGGTAGAAACATGGAGAAGCAACCAAGGAGGCCAACCAAAAAGAAAAACCCCCAATTGCCACACAGGCAGAAAGCAATAGAGAATAAGAAACAGAGGCAACAGAGAGAGGCAAGCCAGATTAAATATATAAATGCATTATAACATATAAACTGATGAACAAAACAGTTAATCTAACAAGGAGCCATCAATCAATATGAACAGTTTTTGAGAAGAAAAGCTTATATTATGTGCATCTTAAACATAGCATATCAAAGCGCAATATATATATTACTATAGTAACAGTATAAATAACAGAAACGTATCGATGTAGATATACAATCACAGCATCAAAAGAGAATTCATATATAACAATTCATACAGCACATTGGTAAAAGGCAACTATCAAGGAATAAGCAGATCATAATACCAATAAGTGATCTGGAATAGGGTAAGGGACCATTGGACTATAATACCAAATATAAGAATAGTAGAACAACAGAGACAAAATAAATATTAACTATGAACATGAATGATCTGTGAAAGAATTAGAAGTTCACCACACACTATACTCACATACTCAAACATAGAAAAAATATAATAGACCATAACAGACCAGAGATACAAAGACACACCATCAGACAAGAACAAGAGGACGAAAAAATTGACATAAACAATGGACAGGACTTGAAGACAACAAAAATATATATAATAGGCTCTCATAATAGAAAAAGAGAATAAGAGAATTACCTAAATAAAACAGTAAACTAAGAAATACCAAGGAATCTCGAGCAAGAAATGACAGTAGTTGCCCTGCAACACCCAACATCCATAAAGGAGAGATACTGCTCTAAGAGAGAATAATCAAAGAAAGCAGAAAAATAGAACAAAGAGGATAGTAGTAGAGAACACCGTTACTAAAGCCCCAAACAAGACAGATATGAAGAAATCGTAACCTGTACCATAGGAGCTGAACTTGCAAATAAATGATTAGAACATACTAAAAGCTGCAAGTATCATCCAACATTTCTTCAAAAATAGTAACAAATACGCTAGCATTATCGCAAGGATATAAAGACCAGTAAAAGCAAAATTACAGAGATCTCACAAGAGATACTCAAGATCCAGAGGGACCAGGAGAAGGAGTAGATTCCATCTGGGATTCAGTCTGATTGTCCAAAAAGGTAGAGAAATCAGAAAGCTCATGAAAAATTTGAGTGCGACCTCTAAAAGTTATTCGAAATCGTGAAGGGCCAGCTAAGAAAACTGAATGTTCATGTCAAGAAGTCTTCGTCGCAGATTGAGAAAACCTTTCCGTCTGATGACAGTATCTCTAGCAAAATCCTGGGATATGGCAATTCTGTGACCCTCCCAATTAGTCGCTTTAATTTTCCTCATCTGCGCCAAAATTTGTTCAAAATGTTGATGTCGTAATGGTTTAAAAACCACTGGTCTAGGATGAGGTGAAGACTTCTGTCGAAATGTAGGAACCTTGTGTGCACGCTCTATTTCAAAGTCCCTCTGAAAAGAAATATTCAACACAGTAGGGATCCAATTGAGCAAAAACTCTAGCATTGATGGCGCCATTTCCTCTGCATCTTCAGGTAAACCAAAGATACCTAGATTACTTCTACCATTTCTGTCTTCCTGTTCCGTAAGATCTCTCTGTAATGCAGCCAGGGAGCGCTCCATATTCTGCATGGATTTAGCCTGTTGGTGTGCGGAATCTTCCACTACACTTATCTGTGATTCAGCATTAGCGACACTATCGGCCACATGCATCAATGTTCCCGTTTACGAATTCTTAATTGCGAAAATTAAAGGAATCGCAATTAAGAATTCGCAAACGGCTATGCATTAAGAAATCGCTATTTTTTTTGCGATTTCCTAATTTTCCTAAATTGTGATTCACAATTTGCGAATCGCAATTAAGGAATCCCTTTCTATTGATTCCTATGGGCCTGGAGGCCCATAGGAATGAATGTGAAGGCATTCTCATTTTGCGATTCGCTATTAAGGAATCGCAAAATGAGAATGCAATTTCAAGGGTGCAGGGAGGGTCCAATGGACCCCCCATGCACCCCTGAAATGTACCTTTAAGTACTTTTTTCACACACACATGCCCCCTGGGCATGTGTGTGTGTAAAATGAAACTTTCAAAAATGCACTTTTGTGCATTTTTGAAAGTTTTTGCAAATTACCATGAAGGTTAACTTCATGGTAATTTACCACTTCCTATTTGCGATTTCGCAATTTAAAAAAAATCATGCATTGCATTTAAGAAATTGCGATTTCTTAAATGCAATTGCAATTTAAGAAATCGCAAATAAATTCCAATTTCTTAAATTGCGAAAAAAGCAAAAACCTTAATGCATCCCAAAAAAGGGATTTGCATTCGCAAACGGCCGAATTTTGCGATTCGCACCGTTTGCGAATGCAAAAACCCTTGATGCATGTGCCCGGAAGTGTTAAGTCCTTGAAGTCACTTTGGATTGCCGCAACTTGAACTTGAAGTAAATCAGTATTGGTTTATGTACTCTGCGCAATATCATGTACAGCATTCAGGCGAGAGAGAATGGCATCTAAAGTAGTACCAGAGTCTTTCGGCACAAGCTCCGGAGTAGGAGAAGTTTGTTTAGATCTTTTAAGGTTACCTTTAGAGTCCTTGGTTTTGGGAGAAAGACCCATGTTGTCTGCCATGAGAAGAAGCAATAGAAACAATGAAGAAGCCCTCAGCGTATCTTTGTCTCCACTGAAGTAACACCAGACACCTCACCATTCAAGAACAACCTCCTGGGAGAAACCAGAATGAGCAGTTCAGGGCATAAAAAACAAAGTACTTATTGCTCTCCAACCATAAGTTCAATACCATGTACACCTCACAATGCAAAAGAAAGATGTGTGTCACAGCTTGAAAAATGTGCTAAGGTAATGCTAGAAAAGACACCGGCATATCCAAAGCTCAAGCACAATGGGAGGTGTATGGCGCAGCAATATCTACAGCAGAAGAAATTTGCAGCTGGAGCATGAAGAGCGTGAAAGGAGCATCAAAACAGAAGAAGGTTCACCGAAATATCTCGCAGTAATAATGACATATCGAGGCGCAGAAGCCAGAAGACAAAGAACCTCTGACTGAAAATAACAGTGAAATGTCAATAATAGGCGGCAAGCAGGCAGTACTTATCCCAAAAGCGCCGCTGTTCCAGTCATAATGTGTGAGCCACCATTTTGAGGAGCATTCCTGAGGAGACAGCCATCAGAAAGAACATTGGGATCAAAAGACGCTGCAGCTTTACCAAAATTACTCATAGCATTCTTTGTGCATTCCGCCTGCAAAGTCCGGTATTTTTATGTGCAGAAACGGGCTTAGTCACATAATTAAACGAGCAACCTCCCGGCGACGCAAAAGAGCTTACAAATATGCGGCCCTCTTGGCTACGCGCAAGCCACGGCCCCGATTAATTACAAGTTATGACCTCATCATGGCAGTTTAATTGATTTAATTTAATTGTGGGTTTATATAGTGCTAGGAATCGACTCCCGCAGGAGTATCTCCGCGCTTCGACCGCTGGGGAACCCGTCCTGGCTCACCCTGAGAGATGGTCCCTAATGGGTATCCCTAAGGTGCGACCAAGCATCCCCGGCGGTCTGGGGGGGCCGTTGTGAAGATGAGGCAAGCTAATGCCCAGAGTTGCCGAGTGTGGTCCCTGACTGGAGTAGGCATCGAGGCGAGAATTATCGAGCCCGCTGACCATTGTCCACAACCCTGCCGCGTCGGGAATCAAACCCTGGTCCCGGGCCGTCCTCTGCTTACGGGTCTGCCGCCTCTAACCAGTGAGCCACACCACTTCACTTCAATTCTGCTCAGAATGTTAAAAAATTGCCGTAGAGAGTTTGTGGCTGATTAAGGTCAAGGCTACACTTAAGTAATAATAGATTTGTCAATATGAAGGACATGTCACTGAAAAGGTTGTCAGTGTGTTGACATATATCCTGTCATGTACTTTAAATTGAGAATGCCGATGTTTAGTCCTTTCCAAACAACTAGGTTGCACCCCTTCATGTTCAAAAGACCCTATGGCCCCCTAGCCACATAGGTACACAGGTAAACTTTTGAGCTCCTCTGCCACTGCACACCACCCACCCACTCCAAAAGGATGATGCTAAGTAATGTGAACACATCCAACTACTTCTTTTGGAATGGCCTAGTTGACATAATGTGCTATATGCTTTACCAATATGCTCTGAAGTACCAATACCATTCCTCTCAATTACAAGCTTGGGCATAAGGGTTGGTATGCAAGAGCTGCCTTGCCTTAGTACCCGACACCCCCACCCCCACCCCCACTCAATCCCCTTCTATGACCCTTATCCTATGTCAGCCTACTTCCTCCTCTGTTCTCCCTTTCACCACCCCAACCCCTGCCCATCACGCCCCCCATTGTTTCCATTTACTACCTGCACATATAGCACGTTCAATTCCCACAGCATTGAGTATTGTGTGTGGAATTTGACCAGGAAAAAACAGACTCGCTGAGTTTTTTCACCATCATTGGGAATTAACTTATAATTTGTGCAGTCCTGTTGGGGTATGGCCACACAGTACCAATTTTCCAGCCTGCCATTACAGTGCAACTTGTAATTTGTGCCTTAGTGAGTGCATATCCCGTAAAGTGGCACAAATCCATTTTGCTCTAAATCAAATTGCACCTAGTAAAAATACAAGTGAAAAAAGGGTATTGCAACACTTTATAAGCCAGCATGTGCTCCTGTATTGGTCTTCTGATCTCCTTGAAAACTGATGAGGGTAAATATTTTCATATAAGTCTCTCTTCTCAATACTTCCACTTATCAGCACTGCCAGCTTCTTAGTCATAGCCTTAATGTGAAAAAATGTACCTTGACATTTTATTGTTTGCACGGATGTAGTTAATTCAGAGTCGAAAATAAATGGGCTCTTAGAATAAGCAGATAATGAATGAGATACCAGAGCTAAGCATTCATTCATTAGAGCGTGACGATCATTGTGCAGCTAGGCCCAGCGCCTCACACAATGTAATGCTTTCTAACACGCCTCTGCCTAGAAGCCTTTAATGGATTCTAGGAAATTCAGCTTTTTAGAAACAAGTGTGTTTATGAAAGAGTCAAAGGTAGGACCAACAAGCCAGCATGAAATATACATGAGCTATGAAGCATTCGCGGCAATTATCTTTACACTAGTACAGTAAACAAGTTCATGTGATGTTATAACAGAAGAATTTGTTTCATATGACCGAATACCAGCATTGCAATACTTACTCTTTGCTAAATTATTACACACTGAGCTCCATTACATATATTGTTTATTTCTGCACCCAAGATTACCGCCACCACCAAAGAAGTGTGAATGGGGGGTGCCGCCGTAGGACCTTCTCAGAGGTGTAGCTTCGGGAGGGGGGGCGAGGGGGGGGGGGGGTACAATTACATTTATTTTATGATAAGTAGTTGGGTACAGGTGCTTTCAGTCGGGTATGGAAAGGAATGCTGGTTATTTTTCAAAATATTGTGTTTTCTCTCACTTAGTACTCCTACCAACCCGGATTCCACACCCGATTCTTTGAGCACTTCGCCCCTTTTTTCGACCCATTACAATTAGAGATCTCACCAGCTTTTAGTTGGTTGAGGACAGGGTATCATTGCATTCCCTTATTCCTTTGAATTGCCTCGTGGAGGCAGTGGGATTAAATGTATTTCCGCATTGCTTTTGCAATTGCCTAGTGGTGTCAGGCCTTTCAGAAAAAGAACATCTGACCGTTTGTGGGTGGCGTGCAGATCTTACAGCTCAATCCTTGACCGTCTTTGTCTGCTTGAGATATGGGTGACCCACAGACACATTAAGGGGCAGATTTACAATTACTGGCGCATCCCTGCATATCCCCAGGGAGGCGCCAGTTATTGTGCGCCGCAGCTCCGCCACCCTTGATGATCCGCATTTACAATGCGGCGCACCATGGGGCAAAAAACGGCACAGATGCGTCACGCATCTGTGCCGTAAAAGTGGTGCATTGCTGGAGTTGCGTCACAAGCGCGATGCAGCTCCAGCAATGATCAGGGGGCCCCTATGTGCACAATGCTGCGTCAATCCTTATGCCTGCTTCAAGCAGGCTCAGGGTTTTGACGCAGTATGGGCCCAAAAGTGACTGAGTGAAATCTTGTAGATTTCACTCAGCCACTTTTGGGAGGCATTCCTGCGCCGGAACGCCTCCTCCTGCAATGGTACGCCTCTTCTGGCGCAGGGCTTTACAAAGTGACGCATCTGGGAGATACGTCATGTTGAAAATACCCCACACCATGGCGCATCTTTTGCACCGCCGCTGCATCACAAAAGTGACGCAATGGCGGCATAAAGGCGGCGCAACGGGCTTGTAAATCTGCCCCCACGTGCCTAAGCTGAAGAAGCTCCAATGAGGAAAAACTCTGAAGGGAAAAACCTCCACTGAAAGTAGTACGACTCCAAGATGACAAGGGCAGTGACAATGGACCCAGTAGAGTACCCCTGGAGACACGGTCAAGAAAGAAGAACCCCCAACAGGATCAACAGGTACCAACATTAGCGGGGAACACACCAACAGGGCAATGGAAAATGCCAACAGGAGCAAAGAACTGTTGCAATGCAAGGAAAAAGATAATGCAACCGCTTTTAAAGAACCAGTACAGGAAGTTACATCTGAAAATGGCGCCACCATATTTGATTGAAAAGAAAACCATGCAAATCACTAGAGAGGCTGCCATCATGGATAGAGAAACGGAAATAACCCTTGAACCTCTCTAGGGATTCTGGGAAGGAGGACTATGGTGGTTTTCAGCGTGATCCCGGAGAGAGGATAGCCTGAGACTACACCAGCAGGCCGGCCACCGTGAAGAAATGCTCATCGTTACTTGTGGTGGCCTGCCTGCATCTCTACAGCCCCACATGTAAGTGAAAGGCACATGTTATGTTATGTTATGTTACATAAGCTTGTATAGCGCACGGCTGCCCCAGCAAAGGGGCGTCCCGGCGCTTTCAGCATGAAAAGGAGAGAGAACGGCTGCAGATGGAATTTGCAGTAACATAACAAAATTTAGCAGAAGAGGTGGGTTTTTATAGCCTTTCTGAAGGATAGTAGGTCATTCAGTCCACGAATCCGGATGGCAGGGCGTTCCAGAGCTTAGCTGCAAGATACCAGAAGGAGCGCTCGTCTGTCCGGACAACTACCAGGTTCTGCCCCTCTGAGCGCAGAGTACGTCGGGGCACTTATGCTGTGAGGAGTGGACTTAGCATGGGTGGGGAGGACATTTTCAAGATTTTGAATGCAAGACACAAGGTCTTAAAGTGAATCCTCTTCTCTACCGGAAGCCAGTGGAGTTTTGCTAGGGTGTTTGCCACTGACTGATGCTGGGCAAGGCCAATCAGTGCTCTGGCTGCGGCATTCTGGACAAGTTGCAGTCTAGTTTTCTCCGCTACGTTTGCCTCTAGCAGTAGGGAACTTGCATAGTCCAGCCGCGAGAGAATGGCTGATTGTATGCCAGTCTATACAGAGGGAAGCAGTTGGGTGGGGCATGTGTCATATCATGGCCCGTGGTATTACAGTATGTCTCCCTCCCCGGAGGTACTGGGTTTGTCAGTAAACTGCTGAGAGTATCGTTAGAACAGGTCAGGGGCATGAAGTGCAGAAGCATCTTCCCATGATTGTTTGCTGGGAGAATGATCAATTCCCATTGATCAAGAACTGCAAGTGAGACTTAGAGAAGCGGGAGTCACAAATGTCTTGAACTTCAAGAGCATAATTTACCAAAATCCGAGGTGGCTGTGAATAGACACACCAAAAGGGATCCTTTAAATAGGGTTTTAACTGAGATGAATGAATCCAAGAAGGAGCAAGTGCACCAGCAGATTAATTATATGAACAATCTTGAATGGTCCATAGAACCATGGTTTGAATTTGTTTAAGGACAGGTGGGCAGGTAGAAAGCCAAACCTTGTCTCCAACCTGATACACAAGAAATCGAAGCCAATGGGCATCAGAGGAGACTTTTATCGTCTGCTTGTATTCTTATAAATTAAGGACAATTTTATGCCTTAGAGATTGAAGGTGATGAAGAAATGTGGCAGAAGCCTGCAGGCCTGAAGGGAAGGTTTTAGGATGAAGTCCATACAGACAAAAATGGTATAGTCCTGGATGCATTATGAACTAAAAATATTATAGGAACATTCTGCAAGAGACAAAAAGGTGAACCAGTCAATCTGAGTAGAAATGCAAAAACATTGGAGGTATTGTTCTGGACTCTGGTTGAGACGTTCTGTCTATCCATTGGTTTGAGGATGGAAAACAGAGGATTATGCAACCTCAATTTGCAGAGGCTTGCAATTATTTTTTCGAAAACCAAAATAAGTACGCGACCTTGATCAGATGCAATTAACTGGGGCAGACCATCTATGTGAAATATTTTGTGTATAAAGACTTGCTTTACCGGATGCCAACTTTTTTAGAGGAGTAAAGTGTGCCATCTTGGAAAAGGAATCTAATGTTACTATTATGACTTGATCCCCTCAGAAGGGGGGTAATGCTGTAATGAAGTAAGCTGATATGGTGTGCCAGGGTGCAGGTAGAATGGGTAAAGAATGTAGCAAACCTAAAGGCTGGGTATGAGAAGGTATACTTTGTGTATAGATTGGACAAGGGGTGACATATTGTTCTGTGTCGCTACGTACGGAAGGACACCAAAAGGAACAAAGTATTAATTCTGAGGTGGATTTGGCACCTTGATGACCAGCTCTGGGGTGTATCCCTCTATCATATCTGAGTCCATGTGGTATACTCTAAACCCCAGGTATGTAAAGGTTCTAGATGCCCTTTGTATTCTTCTCCACTGCACCGATCCCACGAGTCAGCAAGGTCTAGTGACACCGGGAATGAAAACTTATTTGGCAGTTATTGCACAACCTGGAGACGTTTCCAAAGTCTTCCAGTAAGTCAGCACACCACAGGATGCCCATCTGATCCTTTCGCCGATAGAGGAGCATGTCACCTGCATATAATGAAACCACATGTTCACTATCATGGAGTGAGATCCCCCTTTTATGGCCCTAAATATGCATCATGCACGCAAAAAGACTCAACCAGTGGTGATAGCGGGAAGCCCTGCCTTGTGCCTCTATGAATAACAAAACGGCCAGAAATGCAGCATCCCATGCGCACCCGTGCCTGTGCACCTATGTAGAGCAGCCCCACTTACCTACCACATCCCTCCCCCAGTGCCATCTTTGACATGTGTCAAACGCTTTCCTGCTATCTTGAAATATTACCACTGCCCCTGTGTGGAGGGCCCGAGGTATTTCAGACAGAGAGCACTATAGACGGTGTATGTTAAATGAGACGTTACACTTGGGGATAAACCATTCAGATCCTCATGTGCTAGTGTGGGAAGGTAGGGCAATAAGCGGTTGGCCAGGACCTTACAGAGAATGTTATAGTCTAAGTTTAACATTGCTAAAGGCTGGTAGTCTGCCACACCCATAGGGTCCTCAGAGGGCTTGAGCCTTCCTTGTTGTCGCCGGCAGGGATATACAGTCTAACACATTTGTATACAGCTTAGCTGGTTTCGGAGCTAGGCAAGATGTAAAGGTTTAATAAAACTCAGCTGGGAGGCCAACAATGCCTGGGGTCCTACCGGATGCCAGCTCTTTAATGGCTACCTGAATCTTTAGTTTGTAACTAGGACTCCAATGATGCCCGGCTATTCGCCGCCATCCGCAGCAATGTCGCCTTCACTTGGAAGGCATCCAGTTTCTTCCTCTGTACCGGTTTGGGTCTCCTGTATAGCTCATGGTAGTGGTCTGTGATCGCTGCTAGTATCTCTAGTTGCGTAAGCAGCATGTCTCCATCTCAGATTTAACTTGGGTGATAGAGCCTCCCCTACTGCCAATGCATACTAGCCATGACAGGACTTTGCCCTCCATTCCTCCCTCCAAATGAGCCACAGTTAGGTAATCATGGCACTTCAGCGAATGAAGCTGTTCTGATGTTCTGTTCTTCCAGCAGGGCTGGCCGAATCTGTGACTCGCCTGGTAGCTCGCACTCCAACTGATGCATGCTGTCCTTCAGTGCAGTCAATTCTGCTCTGTGTGTCTTTGCCGCCCCCACCAACTGACTAAGGCAATAGTTGCGGGTCACCACTTTGGAAGTGTCCCATTCAACATTGGTGTTGGTATTGGAGCATTGTCGATATTAGACTGAAGATACTCCACTGTCATCTCACCCATAGGGTCTCGGAACGTAGGCTTGTGCAAATTATCTATATGGACAACTTTGAAAAACAGAACTTTTTCAACAACAATCCGTTCCACCAACATGTGGACTTATGGAAACGATATATTGACAACATACTGCTTATCTGGAAGGGTGACACAATCGAGCTTGGTCACTTCCAGAAGTGGCTGAATCTATGTGACCACGATATCAAGTTTACTATCCAGTTGAATGCCAACGAGATAGCTTTTCTGGACATTACGATTTGCTGTGAAGACAACAAATTATTCACTAGACTCCACAGAAAACCTGCCGAACGCAACTCCCTCCTGCGATACAACAGCTACCACCTACGCGGCCTGAGGGATAATCTTCCGGTGGGTCAATTTCTACAGATCAGTGGAAATTGTACAAAGAAAGCAGACTACTTGTCAGAATCTGAAGATCTGAGTGCCCGCCTGATGAGGAGAGGATACCCAAAAAGACTGGTAAAGAGGGCCCCGAAAAGGGTCTGGTTCAACCCAAGGGAAACACTATTGGGAGAAAAGGACAAGGAAGACACTACGTCACAAAGAATAATCTGTGTCACAACTTTCTCCACTCAGAATAACGCAGTAAAAAAGATAATAAACATACATTGGAACTTAGTATCAGCCGATATTGACCAACCAAATAAACCTACACACTCCTATAAAAAGGCCATGAGTGTGAAGGACCATGTCGTACACTCATTCCTGTTGAGCCCACCAGAGCCAAGATTAAAATCACTGTGGAATTTACCACCGGTAAAGTGTCACTACAAGTGCGGATACTGTAAAGCATGCCAGACCACGATATCAACTAAGACTTTCAGCTACAAACACCACACAATCATGCTACAATCCTTCACCAACTGGAATACCACTAGCCTGATCTATGGAATAGTCTGCCCATGTGGCTCTCTCCACTTGGGCCAAACCCAACAGAAAATTAAGGCTAGGATACTACAGCACCAAAGCAGGATCCAATGCTTCATGTTGGTGCTCTCTAGTTGAACAGTACACACAGATGGGTCACAGTCCTGATCAAATGCAGGTGGTCATTGAAAAAGCCAATCTGGGACCTAGAGGGGGTAACATAGCCTCAATCCTAACAGTTAGGGAATCGAAATGGATGGTACGCCTTGACACCATTGCTAATGGACTGAATGAATTAGACCTGAGCAACGCACAATTGGCTTACCTTAATATCTATCCAGGTACCTAGGTACTCTACCTTTTCTGTTCTGGGATATATACATTGTCTTACATCCTTTTTTTTTAAATGCTTTTTTTTAAAAGAACTTTTCTGTATAAACCTAGACACCAATGATCAACTGTCGACAATGTAAACTGTAACATGTCAAACACAACGTACGGCTTAATATATATCTGCATTTTTGAATATGCTTAGAATTTTAATCTTTTCCAACCAGCATGCTACAATCAGCCTGATTTAAATGTTTTCTGATGCGCTTGTGTTTTAGAAACATATGTGTAGGTCTATTGTGAACTTGAATATTATCTAGTATGTATTCAAGAACCACCCAGCCATTGAATTGCCGATATGACAATGCATGTGTGGGTTTGAGCCTCCACCCTTTTCTGTTCTACAACAAATGCCCACATTGAATGAAATACCTATTGTCCTCCTAACGCTATTTAGCCAATGGTGCACGTTTAACACTTTTGCCGCGGGGCTAGTTCCCCCGCGGCGCGGGGGGGAGAGGGTCCGCGTGCAGTGCTTGTGACGAGCTCGGCTTGTCACGCTGCACGGTGGCGCTGTGCTCATGACAAGCTGAGCTCGTCATGAACACGTCCGCTTAATGGAACGCCCAGCACAGCAGGGGAATTATCCCTGCGTGGGCATTCCACGGCGGTTATGACGAGCTCCGCTCATCATGAGCACAGCGCCACTGTGCCACATGACGAGCTGAGCTCGTCATGAGCACCGAAAGAGTTATACCCCACCCATCAAGTCATCCCCTTAGATGTCTATCTGTAAGGATAATCCCAGCTGTGTTTTTTCTGCACCACTAAGTAAACTTTTCCTAACATCCTTAATGTTCCAAAATACCACAAGCACGCACGAGTGGGGTCGCCTCTGCAAAGAAAAACTCGATAGCACTTTTGCCTTTTAATGTCGTACAATAAATGCCCACACTGTGGCCTGTTGGCCTCCTCACTTAATCCAAGCCAGTGTTGCCTGTTAGTATCATATCCCTCCAGACCTTTGTCTGCACGGTTAACCACAGCAGATATTTTTTTTTATCATGACTGCACCACTTACTTTTTAAAACATTTTTTAGTTTAACATCTTTATTTACAACACACGCACCAACAAGTGTTTTGTCTACCCCTGAAAAGGGACTCAAGAGCCTGCAGGCATTTAGCTGCTGCCTGCGGCGGGACGTCACGCAGCGCCCAGCATGATCCCGCATCTCTTAAATAGTTGCCCTGTGCGAAGCGGCTCGGTCCCACTATCCAGAGATGATCGCTCTGCAGTTTCGGGTAAGTCTTGGTGAATGAGTGTTACTAGTGATGTAATTCTAGACTGTCAGCCTTGATGTTCACACACACACCCGGTTAAGTACGCACAGCTTTCCAAACTTTCCACGTCGGTGACACACCTTTTCGACAATCTTCATCTTGTGACACGGTAATGCGAGCGAGCGGGCGCATCGAGCGAGCCGAACCTCCTACAGGGGGTTCTCTCTCCTCTCCGTCTCCCTCTCACTCCTCTCCCTCTCCGTCCTCTCCCTCTCTCTCCTCTCCATCTCCCCCTCACTCCTCTCTCTCTCCCTCTCTCGCTCCTCTCCCTCTCTCCCTCCTCTCCCTCTCCCTCCTCTTTCTCTCTGTCTCCCTCTCACTCCTCTTTCTCTCCCTCCTCTCCCTCTCCCTCCTCTCCCTCCTCTCCTCCCTCAACCTCCTCTCCTCCCTCTCCTCCCTCTCCCTCCTCTCCCTCTCCCTCTCTCCCTCCTCTCCTCCCTCTCCTCCCTCTCCCTCCTCTCCCTCTCCCTCCTCTCCCTCTCTCTCCCTTCTCTCCCTCCTCTTCCTCTCCCTCTCTCTCCTCTTCCTCTCACTCTCTCTTTCTCCTCTCCGTCTCACTCTTCTCCCTCTTCCTCCTCTCCCTCTCCCTATCTCTCCCTTCTCTCACTCTCTCTCCCTCTATCCCTCCTCTTCCTCTCCCTCTCTCTCTCTCCTCTCCGTCTCACTCCTCTCCCTCTCACTCCTCTCCCTCTCCCTCCTCTCCCTCTTCCTCTCCCTCCTCTCCCTCTCCTTCTCCCTCCTCTCTCTCTCTCTCTCCCTTTTCTCCCTCCTCTTCCTCTCCCTCTCTCTCCCCTCTTCCTCTCCCTCTCTCTCTCTCTCCTCCCCGTCTCACTCCTCTCCCTCCCCCTCCTCTCCCTCCTCGCCCTCTCTCTCCTTTCCCTCTCTCTCCCTTCTCTCCCTCCTCTTCCTCTACCTCTCTCCCTCCTTTTCCTCTCCCTCTCTCTCTCTCTGTCTCACTCCTCTCCCACCTCTCCCTCTCCCTCCTCTCCCTCTTCCTCTCCCTCTCCTTCTCCCCACTCTCCCTCTCTCTCCCTTCTCTCCCTCCTCTTCCTCTCTCTCCCCTCTCCCTCTCCCTCCTCTCCCTCCTCTCCCTCTCCCTCCTCTCCCTCCTCATCTCCCTCTCACTCCTCTTCCTCTCACTACTCTCCCTCTCCCTCTCCCTCCTCTCCTTCCTCTTCCTCTCCCTCCTCTCCCTCCCTCCCTCCTCTCCGTCTCACACTCACTCCTCTTCCTCTCCCTCTCTCCCTCTCTCCCTCCTCTCCCTCTCCCTGCAGTCTCTCTCTCTCTCTCCCCCTCTCTTTCTCTCTCTCTCTCTCTCGCTCTCTCCCTCAGTATCTCTCTCGCTCTCTCTCTCCATCCTTCAGTCTCTCTCCCCCTCTCTATCCCCCCTCTCTATCCCTCCTCTCTCTTTATCTCTCTCTCTCCATCCTTCAGTCTCTCTCTCTCTCTCTCTCTCTCTCCCCGCTCTCTCTCGCTCTCTCCCTCTCTATCTCTCCCTCTATCTCTGCCCCCCTCTGGCACCCTTTCGCCGTTCCCCTTCTCTCAGGAACTTCTCACGTGAGCCGCCCCTGGAAAAGCATTGCCTCTGCTGTTTGTGCATTACAGGGAGCCGTTGGTTGTGATATTAATATTAAATGCAACTACTGAGAAATAAATTCAGCAAAATAGACAAATACAATGATGTAATGTTTATAAAAAAATGCGGAGGTCATAAGATAAAAACCCCATGGACCTGAGGCTGGACAGAGTCCCCACGTCTCTGCTAACGCCTGAGTTTTCTAATTAATAAGATGCAGCGCCTTGAACCAGTGCGCCAAGCAGAGTCTCCTTCTGAAACTGCCCGGAAGCTGCCACTGCCAGGTGTCCGACAAGGTCAAGGAGCATGAATCATGTTCGCAGCAGCCGGCTAAGGCTGGTGCTTGGCAGGCGAGACTGGTGCCTGCTGGGCCCAGGGTGGAGGGGGCGCTACAGAGCATATTAACAGCAGCAGACACCCCCCCAGCGCAGAGACGCAACTAGAGCCACATTCGGGGGGGGCTGAAACATTTAGCAGTAGGTAGGGTTGCGCTGCAGGGGTTCTTAGGACAAAGCCTCTTTAACAAGCACACACACGGTCTTTTAATGACCTGTGAAGTGCTCTTGCGGCTGTGTGTGTGCCCGGGAGCTGTCTGAGCCCAGGCTGCCACACAGGGGGGAGGGTCATTGTCACGCGACACACCCACAGAGTGGACGCGACACAGTACGGTGTCGCGGCACACACTTTGGAAAGCTCTCATAACGTATAAGCATTTAAGCATTGAGAAACCTCCCGTATTTCACTATGTCTAACTTGCACTGGTCTTATCGTATTCGTGTTTAAACTGGCATGAACAGATTTGTTTAATTTCACTTTGGCTATTTCTGAACTAAAGGGGCTCGTTCACTATTTATTCATTACAACAGTCAGTCAGTCAGTCAGAATATCTTTATTCGACTTATTCCAAGTCATACAAAGAAACAAAAACAATAAAACATGACATGGGATACATACATAACCCCACATTTTCCTAAAATGTATCAAACTGGATGCGCATTTAAAATACTATATACAGAATTAAGAACTACACAACAGCCGCAGCCCGTATGAGGATTTGGTCGATATCCCGTTGACCTCGGGACGCCTCTTACAGTCGTTGTAACCAGTGTGGCTCAGGCACTGACAGGCGCCCAGAAAGGCATTGGGATAGAGTGACTTATGCCCATTACCAACGATTTTTCTGCTGTGAGGAACTCAGTTAAAATGAAAAATTCAAGCGAATAAACCAAGATTGATGGCACAATAAATCGATGAAATTCTGGATAATCGTTGAATTAATATTTTGCTACATGTACTATGTAAATTATGTTACCTAATACACTGGTTAATTTTGGTATGATGCTTCTCCAAGCGCTTAGTAGTGCACACTCTGTCTGAGACTTTACAGTACTAGTATTTCCATTAACCTAACTTACATGATATCTGCCCTTGTTTTTTTTTTTGTCAACTCTTTTTATTGGCATTTTATTACATTTCCAACATTCCACTTCATGCATCATGGACATCAAAACACATTGTCAACAGTGTCCGGTTTTCAACGCGCTGACAGTTCAATATGCTATTAAGGCGCTATTATTCTTTCACCCATGCATCAGGCGGCTAAGTCCCGGACGTCCAGACATGTCCGCAGTTTGCAAGAGTCTTTGCGTCCCATTTCCGCGTATGATACCTGCCCTTGTTAATTGCGTATGAATCCAGCAAAAATATATTATAAGGTAGCTAAATAAATGCTTACATAATCCTGAAAAATAAGGGTAATATGACAGTAATACGTTGAAATTCTAACAATAGCAATGGGGAAAGACAGGTCCAGAGGCTTTATAAATGACTGCTAAGGGAAAGCGAGCAATGTACTCACACACTGTTTCCTTGTCATGCCCTTCGTTGATGGAGAGTAGTCGGGGTTCCAGATGCCACACGGAACCCAGTGTGGAGGGTTGGCTAGGGGATATCTCTGCTACAATGTGCCCAAGCGGGCCTCAGGCTGCTCTGATGGCATCCCAATGCCGGTTACAGGATCCGGTACACATACTGCCGCCAGGCCCCCAGCAGCACAGCGGGCCGGAGCAGAAGAGGATGTGGCACCACCCAGTGCCAGACCATGATTACTCCCAAGCGGGTCAAGCAAGAGGGAATTAGGGCCAGTACCCCTCCAGCCCGGAGGCCCAGTGAGGGTCCGCATTCAAAGGCCAAATGCACACCACTGGATCAAGGGTGTGTGCAGCCAGCAGTCTGTAAAGCCAGGGAGGAGGTGAGGTCTGCGCGGACCCCGAGCAAGGAGGAAAGGAGGTTATTGGGGCATGGGAGGAGAACCCAGTGAGGCTTGGTAACCTCTGGTCTCAGGCTCGCCCACGGCCCCTGTCACTGCAGGACATCCGAGACAAGGGTAGGTCTGCCGTACCCATCCTGTAATCCTCGCAGTATGGTGAGCTGATGGGCCTACCACCAGCATATTTCAGCTCCGCCGGCCCGGGGGCTCAGGATAATGACCATCCGATGTAGATGAAGTGCAGTAACCCAAATGATGCAGGTTATCGGTGCCTGAGCTTCACAGCTGTGCGGCCATTAGGGTCGAAGGGTTGGCCATATCCTAAGTGAGGGTATAATTAAGATTGGCAAAGGTCCTCTAAGGATGTGGCTATGATTCGGCAGGGATCAGCCAGAGAGGTTTGTGAACTTGTGCTGGGAGCAATTCCATAGGTTTTACTTGAGTCAGTAGCTCCCTGAACATTAGGAGCTGTGATACTCAAACTAATATCTATTGCTAGATTAGCAGTGTAAGGAGTGTCTGCTGATAGTTGTCCCCTCGCATTGTCCTCATATAGGCTATAAGTAGATTCTAAAATAAAATGAGTAGGTAAAGACAAAGTGCTTGATCTGTGCAGTAAGTCAAATTCCCAGTACAGAATTGCCTGCTGCTTGAGATGAAAGATTTTGTGGAGCACTTAGCTGTCTACTGCCAGTCTGTTGGCAATTGAATTGGATGTTGGACACTGATGGGAGACTGGTCCTTGCATTAAGTGTCACCAGACGATCAGCTAGCCTCCCATACACCATGGTTAGTTCAACATGATCAGTATGTCGATTGTGTACTGCATCTTTTGTCTCTAAAGATATCTTTCCTAATTATTGATCTACTGTGCATCATGTGTCGTATCCAATGTATTACCTTATTCTTTAACGAATACTTCCCTTCATACCTTGTATGAAAAGGAAGTTTAGGTATAGTAGAGACTGATGAAGAGCTCTTTATGATAGTGTGTTGGGCTGTGTTTTGGTGGATTATGTGCTGTTGCCAGTTACTGATCCCTGGCATCCCTTCCTTAAAGTTGTCTTTACCTAAGTTGGGTGGGTAATAGGTACCTCAAAGTTCTGCAGAACTAGGTTCCCCAATAAGTTCCTACCTCAAAATGCCTGAGGGGGCTCTTCTGTCGTGTTTTACGTATGTTTCTTTGGTTCTTGCCAGGGAGTTGCATGCCCTATGCCTTCTTAAAAAAGGCTCTGAAACAGTTGGCTGTTTTTTTTAATTCATCAGGGTTCATAATGTTTGTTCTCACCCTGTCTATAAGCAATTGCTTAACCATGTCTTTTAGCTGCTTTATCATGGACCTTGGGTCTTATTGAGGTTGAAACAATCTAAGCACATTATACAGTTGCTATAATCTTAAAACAGTTTCAAGGTTGACAGGAGGAATCAATCGTGCGCCCCTGCTAAAAGCAACTTGCAATGATTAAAATAGGGGCAGAATATAATTTAAAAAAATATGCACTTAAAACAGTACATGTCTATTTAAAAAAGAACAAAACTCTACACATGGGTTTGTAACGGATTGAAAAGGAGTTCATAAGCAGTCAGAACCTTGTCGGGAGCAAGGTTAATCTGAAACATAATGTAGATTAGAGTTGACAAATGGAATATCTATGAAATAGGAAACACAGTACCTTAGCCACAGGACCAAGAGGGATAACTCCATTCGTGCCTCTTCCTGGTGCTGATGGGCACAGTACGGGCCCACCCTTGGCCCTGGCTTGGCTTGGGCACAGCCCACGCGTGGCCCACACCGCGGGTTCAATAGATAAGTTATCTAGCGCCAACGAGATCAAATGCAGGTGCAGCAAAGTGCAGGACCTCCTCCTTTGTCCCATAGTGTACTGGAACTCGAAATCATCCAGCTGGTGTTCAGCAAATTGTCCCAGAGACATTATTAACAGCAGGGCTCAGGAGCCAACATTTTAAGGCCCTAATTGCAAGTACCCTGCCATACCTGTGGTGGCGGTCGGACGACCACCGCACTGCAGGACCACCTGCAGTTTTACTTTTGCAGTGGTCAGACTGCCACAAGACTGCCGGCGCTGCCGGGATCAAGGATCCTGCTGGGCTGGTGGTCTTTCCCTGGCAGGAATATGCTAGCGGTTCTGCAGCCCACAAGGCCATGCATATTCTGAGTTGGCATTTCATAGCTCTTTTCAAGGTGATGAACCCGCCCTGAAAAGGGCGGTAGAATGGCAACAAAGGGGGCCCTTAAAGAGCCCGTGCCAGAGTTGGGCCTGGAGGTGCATGAGGGGGTGCATATGTATTGCCCCCTGGTTTTGCACCCCCCGTTCCTCCACTGTGTGCATGCCACACCATGCGGGAAGGTAGTCGGTGCTCTGAGAGTGGCCGTCTGTGTTAGGCACATTTATGAGCCTGCCAGACTGCTGCTCTCAGACCACCGCAAGTCCGCCCGCCCGACCACATGCTTGGCAGTCCCATGGGGGGTGGTTCAGCACAACTTCAGGCACAGACACACAAAGATCAACAGACATACAGATACCATGGACATGAAGGGGCCTATGCTCCCACACAACCATTCCTTTAAGCACTCATGTATTGACAAAAGAATAGCAAACATCTACAGTCATCTATGCTAACACAGACCACGATCTATAAAAGCAACTTGCCACAGGTCTACATATCTATACAATGATGTGTGTGGACATGCTAAAAGCTCACCTAGGGCCTCATTTATAAGAAATGACGCATCGCTGCGTGAAAGCAGCGATGCGTCACTTCTCAGTGCGCACTCCTTGCGACATTCCTGATGCGTCGCAATTAATGTATGACGCATCATGTCACAAGGAGTTACAGATATGTCAGTATTTCTGACGTATCTGTAAGCGCAAAAGTGACGCATTGCTGGAGTGTGTCACAAAAGTGACGCAACTCCAGCAATGCGTCCTTTCACATGGGGCAAGCCCCATGTGTAAGGGCCTGCGTCAGTCTTACGCCTGCTGTGAGGCAGGCGCAAGAATTTGACTCAACGGTGTCCTAAAAGTGACGCAGTGAAATCTCATAGATTTCACTGCGTCACTTCTACGATCCTTCCTTGCGTCAAAACGCCCCCCTTGCATACATTATACCTGGAACAGGTATAATGTGGCGCAGGGGTTTACAAAGTGACACATCTACCTAGATGCGCCACTTTGTAAATATGGCGCAACAAGGCACATTTTTTACGCTACTGGTGCGTCACAAAAAGTGACGCACCGGCGGCGTAAAAGTGACGCACAGCCTCATAAATGAGGCCCCTAGTACTTAGTCAGTCAAAGGCCAACACCAACACATGCACAGAAACCCACTTACATTCAGGGGACAAATACCTGTGCAGAGAGCACATTCAGTCACACTTACAACTACAGACTGCATGGATACAGGCACGCAGGCACATGGCGGCTAAGTAATGGCGAAGGGATAGAAGGGTGCAACATTAATATATAAATGTGGGTGAATAAATGATTGCTTGGATTGCATTTTGGAATATAAGGATGGCATGTTGAATGTAAGAGCATTTTAGTTGACGAGGAGCACATCTCATTACAGATGGCAGGCTTATAGTGGGGATATCCGCGCCATTCGCTCTTTACCAGGCTCACCCCTCTCCCAGTAAGACACTTACAAATGATTGATGTCCTCTGCGTAGCTTTATTATAATACCGCATTCCATTTCCGTTGTGGATGAAACTTCCCACATTTACCATTTATTAAATCCACACATAAATGCTGCGCCCATATATATGCGCCACAGTTTACCATATATATACAAATTGGCATCTCTAGAGGAGTGTTGTACCAGCAGGACACAACACCACCCCCTTTCCAAGCCACCAGCTACTAGGGTAGAGCCAGAGAGTCCAGGACCACCAGCAGGACGGCCCCCTCTCCCGCCAGCCTAGAGCCGCCATAACTGCCTCCCCTGCTCCAGGGTTAACCGTTTTCCGTCCAAAAGGAGTCCCTCAGCCTTTTCTCTTATCAGGGACCCCGCCACAGGGCAAGGAGCCCCACTGGCGCTCTTGCCCTCCCCCCATACTAACTCCCTGCCACTCTACCAGGGTGTAACTCAATGGCCCCATGATAGTTTGCACAAACACCTCCAAACCCACCATGGTCAGGTGCACTCCCCCTGTCCGATACTCATCAGGAGTCAATGTCTGCAGCAGGGTATGTCTAATAACCAGTATCTGTGAACCCTTCAACAACTTTTCCACCTCTCTGTTAATTTTTCTCACTGACGTTTTCATTGCTGCGGACGGCACATCACCCCCCACTCTCTTCGAGTGAGAACCTCTGACCAAATAATTGCTGTGTCCGGCAATGCCCTTCTGCTCCAAGTAAGAAGAGAGAATAATGCCTCCTTGGCTCCTCGCCTGCCCCCGGGACCATATTCTCAGCCCCGACATGAATAACCAGCATGTCTGGAATGGTGTCTAGCCATACTCTCCTGACCCGAGAGAAGATAGAGAAAAGGGGGCTCTCCTGACCCGAGAGAAGATAGAGAAAAGGGGGCTTCTTCATTCCCCTCCTGCCCCCCCAGAATCCTATTTTCACCTCCTGAGTGCATCACCAACACATCTGAAATGGGCATACCATTATCCAGTGCACTCTGCGAATGGTCTGCGACGTCCTCCACACGTTGCACATCCCAACCTAACCAATTATGGTTGACTCCCCATGGCCCTTTGCCTTCCCAAATCTCCTGATTCGTGGAACCCTTGCCCAGCTCTGTGTATAACCGAGTCTCCAGCCAGCATACCTGCCTCCCCCTACTTACCAGCACTGCCTATAAACCCAAAGCGAAAGACAAAAGAGGGGCAACCGCCGAAACCCCTGGCTCCGAACTACACCAGCTGTGGTCTGACATAGCGCTCAAAATCAGATGAATTCCCTCTGTGCACTTTCTTGATTGTCCCAGAAGACAGACCCTGATATTAAATGAGTGGTCTCTTCCCCCAACATTCTCAAGGCAGGTCGTATAACCTGAATGCTTCGCAAAGGTTAAGGAATACGCTAATCCCAACCAATGTACGTCATTTGCTGACCAACACACCTGAGGTAATACGTTCCCGATATTAACCAACCTACTCACATCCATGGGTCCCCTATTGTTAATGGTACGGAACTCAGCCCCGTAAGTTATACTAAATCGGACAGCCAAACTCCGCTGGCTCTGCTCCCCCAGCATTGCCTGACCAAGTAATGTGTAGCTGCAATGGTACTCAACCACCCCCCTCCACATAATGACCCAACCGGACCATCCACCCAACTGACACCTGATAGACTTTGTAAACAGTTAAGAGGGAGGCTTTGCATCGCATGTAGGCTATGCTACTCCACGGCAACACTGGCTATATGTACCTTGAGCCCATTTGCATATCCCATACAAACCAGTGACCACACGTGACACGGACTGCTAGTCGCTGTCTCGAAAACATGTTGCTGCCATGTCCGCATTATGCACCTCCCACGATCATATAAGGGAAGAGAAAAACAAGTCATCAATAAGTGGAACGCTTACATATGCAATACACAAACAGAAGCATTTATTTCGCTGCGACTTATGAGGTTTGCCCTTAAGCTTGACTGAATACAATATATACATTAAGCCTCAGACATGATGTGCAGATCCAGCGCCGAGACTTGAACCTTGTACTCCCCCATACTCACTTGACAAGAGTGGCTATAATGTCACCTATTCTAAATTCTGCGTAACCCTGAAAGTTACTTATTGCAATAGTTCCTGACTGAATTCCAGGCTCTTATGCCCACAGAGAAGTTATGCATCTCTCTGCATGCATTAGGCCTGTACTAGGTCAGCAAGTCTGGCTGTACCTCCACCCATTCTTGATTCCGAAAGGAATTAATTAATGAGCAAAGGGATAATATTGTAATTAATAAGACTGAAGTATTCTCATACAGATGATGGATTGCTATTTATGGTGCCATTTAAGCTATGGCCTCGGAGAGGGTGCTATGGAGCAAACCTGTAACCTGTCCCCCACCCTTCCCTTCCTTGGAGTATGTAGCAAGAATCCCCTGTGAGAGTGCCGTGGTACCATCACCCCATAGGGCCTATTGCCCCTGTGCCTGCTGCACTATTGACACTGCTTCCTGGGCACCGTTTGCTGATAAGCTTGAATGCCTCTCAACTGAAAGCCGCACCAATTTGCAAAAGAATTTCGCCAGTGTACCCGCACTGAAGCCCCGCCAAGGTGAACTATCAGAGGTCGCTTTATTTAATGTGTTTTGAAAGCGAGGCTCATTTGTGCAAAGATAAATAATAAACGTGTTCTTTTAAACTATGACACGTTATACCCTCAGTTCAGACACATGAAACCAAAGCGGTACGAATAAATAAATAAAGTAAGGGTAAAGAAAATCGTAATGTTTATTCATTGTGCCAAAATGTGCATTTATTTTCTTTATGGGTATACCCTCCCTCATACTTGAATATGTCAAGAATTGAACCAATCAGCACAGCTTCCAGAGCCACCCGTCTTAACCACTGCACAATCGGCATCATATCCTGTCAAATGTAACAAACGCACTTGGGAATACCCCAAAAAAAAACATAAATCCCCAACACATCTCCCCAACCTCTACAGTTGCTGGCACCTAGCGCGAAAGGACCAGGACAAGATACCTTGTGGGCCCAGACATGTCTGGTGCATACCGTCTATCAGAAAGTACAGTGTGTAATTTATTGCAGGCCCCTATGGTGTAACCCCCCCCCTGCAGGCCCCCGAAGCTTAGGGCACGTTCTAATCCGAGCGGTATAGAAGACACCAGCATTTGGAGCCCCACCCTCGAGACTGAAACAAAAAATGTCCTATTATCCTTGCTATTTGAATGAAAATGTTTTATTTGCCTGCAGGCTATCAATCTGGAACCGTGAGGAAGAGACGGTGGTCCAGTTCCTCTCTGTTGCCATCGAGAATCATTGAGTAATGAACCTAAAATGAAAATGAAACAATTTCGCCTAACCACCGCCCTCATTTATTTATTTAATAAATATAACTGACCCCAGTGTTTAACATGCCCTTGTGTTTTTTTTTTTTTTTTTTTTTTTTTAAAACACCCTCCTACTAGGAGGCTCCTAGGCAATGGCAGGAATTGAACTGAGGACTGTAGACTCCTGCAATCCTGGCTTGAACCACTACGCTATGGGCATTGCTTCCAATGTATCATTGACCAGACTGCCATGAGTATCAAACATTACCTACAGTAACGTGTACACCTGTAATACATTGACCACCCCTGCTAAAAGCACATATATTGCTTCCTTTATTGTATGTTTGCCTATTTATATAGCACAAACTCGACCTACGAGTATTGGTGCGCTTTACATGAGCACCCTATTTACATTACACATATTGCCCACAGTAACGTGTACATCTGTAATCCATTGACCACTCCTGCTAAAGCAGATATATTGCTTTCTGTTCCCCACAAGTGTCTTTATTTTATGTTTGCCTATTTATATATAGCACGAACTCGACCTACGAGTATTGGTGCGCTTCGCATGAACACCGTATTTACATTACACATTCCGATCCAGGAGTTTAAGTGATTTGCCCAGAATCAATCACAGGATGTGGACGTGAGGCTCCGACCTCGCGGCCCCCCACCGCCGCCTTATTTACCGTGCAGCCATAAATGGGAGCATCTCCTGAGCACCACCGTATTTACATTACACATTCCGATCCAGAAGTTTAAGTGATTTGCCCAGAATCAATCAAAGGATGTGGACGTGAGGCTCCGACCCCGCGGCCCCCCACCGCCGCCATATTTACTGTGCAGCCATAAATGGGAGCATCTCCTGAGCACCGTGCTTAAACTTTCTGTTTCCCACAACTGCTTTTACTTTTGCATATTTATATAGCCCGAATTCGACTTACAAGTAAAGGTGCGCTTTATATGAGCACCGCATTTACATTACGCATTCAATTACAGGGAGTTTATAGATTTGGCCAGAATCACAGGGTGTGCGGCCCACATCTTCTCTGCTTAAGCAGATGCTGTCTCCTGAGCACCGTGATCACCCCCGCGCCACCCAAACATATCTTTCCACCCGAGGCACGAACCCCGGGAAGACGATGCCCCAGACACCATGTTTAAGACCCTGTTCAGATTTGCATTACCCAGTTCATATTGTGCAATTTGACTACATCAAACCCAAGAAACTCGCTTAAAGATTGGAAAGGGTTTTAGTTCCGTAAGGGCGTTTGTGGCCGCAGTCTACTTAATGCCGTACACGTTTCTATTGTGAAGCGCTCTGAAATTCCTCTGTTGATGCAGGGGCCTCCTTGCCCCTCCCCCCCGTGCCCTCTTGGGCGGCATTGTGCCTACTAAGAAAGAAAATATAATCATTAATGAGTCCACACATGCCTGCCCCTTCCATCCGGTATTGCACTGGCGCGCCACCTAGCCTGCGCCATCCCTGCCCCTCTGGACCCATGCACCATACTCGCCCCCAATTGCCTGCGCGCCACCAATCCTCTAAAGGCCCTTTACATAATTTTGCTGCTGCAATTCTCTGCATTTAACCCAAGGCAATGTATTCAAAAGCGGGAAAAATGCCACCCCGCAATCCCTTTACACAACCCTGCTTGTACATGGCATTCTGGCGCACCAAATGAATATGCTGCTAAATAGGTGCAGGGATCCCCGTGAAATATCCAGACCACCTGTGCGTGCCTGACCGAAAGACACTGCATCTAAATGAAAGAAGCAACCACTGCAATCTAATCCCAAATTCTTTCAACCTGAATATCATTTATAAATATATACCCCCTGTCGAATTATCTTTTGTGCAACGCATAGAGAACTAGCGCCCTGTGTATGCAGCGCCATCAAGCCGCGCCCCTCCGTGTCTTCAGGACGTATCTCCTAACCCTGAATAACTAACTCGGAGCCTTGGCCCATCAATCATCCTGACACCGCGCTCTGGCTCCCCTTCCCATTTCCTCCACATCCCTGCCGTAATACCCTGCAGCCCCCAATCTGCGCTCTGCTGTCCTAAATTCCAATGTGCCATCCCTAATCGGCTTCGAACCACCGTGTCTCACAGTGACACATTACTCGCCGCATATTCCCCATGCGCCCGTAATTCCCCATACGTGCATTCTACCTAGGCGTCGCGCCCCAGCACAACGCTTCGGTCCTCTCTCCTTATTTTAACCATTATTCTTTTTTTTAATTTTATTTTATTTTTGCCACTGTGACCATGTCGCCGCATCTCTATAGAGACTCGAACCGTGCTCTAACGGGAGTCCCACGCGCACCGCTGCACGCCACGCGGGTGAAAGGGATCCCCCTCCCTCCGCCTAACTGATATCCCGCCTGCGATATCACCGCTCAGTACCCCCATGTGCTTACATAATTGCAACCTTATTATACCAAGCAGGCTTCCTCATCCCGCCCGCATGCGTTTCTTTCTTCCTTTTTTTAATTTTTTCTATTTTAAGGGAAACAAAATAAAAAACCATCCGTATCACCGGGGCCCGAACCCGAGGCTCCCGGCACCATCCACTACTGCCCCCTCGCTACGCTATGGCCTCTCACCTGAACAACAAGGCCACCCGGCCTGACTCGCAACTCTTCCTTGGCTGGCCTTCCTGTTCCCAGGCGAAAGACAAAAGAGGGCTACTCCCGGGGTGCTGCTCTCCTTTATCCCTTAGGGAGGAGGGTCCTCAGACGACCACCAAGCGTCTCGTATTCCCGAGGAACCCTCCCCATGACGTCCCAACACAGAATCGAAACGTATCCACCGAGGCGGGCACGGAATGCCCACTAAAGGCCCCCCTCCTCTAATCGCGGGGGTGGCCTCATTACATTGTTAATACTTCTTTCATTTATTTGTGCCCAAGTAAATATTCTTTCCCACATTTTATATAGTTAAAAATCCTTGGAAATTAAACTTCCATGCACATCCATTTTGGTAGCAAATTAGTTTGTTTCTTTTGTCTCTCCCGCAGAAGCATTTGAAAGGAATATGTAATTTCAAACAAAACATACAGATGTACTTCAATTCAGAATGTTCATAAATAGGGACAGTAACTGTTTCTGCTTCTTCTGATACTTGATGCCTGGCCATTGATACGGCTGAGGATAGAAACGTATATTTGTTCTTCAGTATTTGCTATTTTTTTCAAAAGCCGTAAATTCTTTTAACGTGATATATGTTTGTGAGGGTGGGTGTGATATTCAGCCAGATTCATCAATGCCAAGTTCTGCGATTTCTAAATTGCGAGAAAATGCGAATCGCAATTTAGAAATTGCAGAACGGCATTCATGAACATTTGCGATTTAAAAATGCGATTCGCAAGCGGCCGCAATTGCCGATTGCGAGACCCCAGAATTCGGTAAAAAATCACAGAATCCGCCGATACCCCTGTTGAAATTGCGATTTCGCACTTACCGATAACTGCGAGATCGCAAAAATGGGATGTCGCATCCTGAGCACAGTGATGACTTCACAACCAGGAAATAGGCAGGTCCCACCCTCATTCAGCAGTGAGAGGCTGAAGTACAGGCATCAGTTGCAGAGCTCCCCTCCAGTGTTTCCACAGGAGTACAGCAGGAGACACCACAGTGGCAAGCATGTCACAGGATGCAGCAGGAGCTTCCACCAGTGGGAGAAAGCGCAAAATTAAGTTTTCAGAGCAGGAGCTCGAACATCTCATCGAAGGAGTTTCCAAGGATCACAACCGCCTATTTGGCAAAGACTCCCGAAGGGTACCAGAGCCCGACAAAAGGCGCATATGGCTGCGCCAAAGCGAACGCCGTGGGGGTGACCCAGTGCTCGGTGGACAAGCTGAAAAAGCGCTGGTATGACTTAAGAGGGCGGGCAAAAGAAAAGATTGCTGAGAGGCTGGGGGAGCAAGTGGCGACAGGTGGAGGGGAGCCACCGAACACCCCACTGGAGGACCAAGTGGAGGAGACCATCAACCCACAGGCCTGCGCGGGTGTGACCCGGCTTGACTCCTCCCGACCCACCCAAGACACACCAGGTAAGTGCTAAGCGACTGCAACCCCCTGTCCCCTAACAATGTCCATGACTCCAGTGCCTCCCATAACAAACCCCAATCATGCAGCCAAAGTAGAGCTCCATAGCGCAATTGCATTGTGGGACATGTAGTCTGCCCACAATTACCATCCTGTACCATAGAGCCTGACATGTCCAGTGAGAGTCAATCCTGCAGCGAGTCAGGGAATGGTAGACTGCATGCATGTAGCAAGCCTAACTGTGTACGGAACATGTCACTAATCAACGTCCACTTTACATCACAGGCGCTGATGTCCCCAGCACAGACAGCGAGGCCCTGGTGATTGAGGAGAACACGGAGGACACGAAGGGGGATACACATCATACCCCACAGCCCGGACCATCAGGGCAGGCTGCCACAACAGCGGTCATCCCACCACCCGCCCCTGTGGCCCGTGCCACCCCCGTGACGACAGGCGCTGCTGTACCACCACGCAGCACACAGCCACCAGTGGGGCCTGCAACACCAGCAGCAGGTCGCCAACCAACCCACCGCCCTGCGGCTGTGAGGAGCCAGACAAGCGGTCTGGTCAGGCAGACACGCACCAACACATCCCGCACTGGCAGGGGCAGAATTCTGAGTGCAGGTGGGCTCTCCATTGAGCGCAGGATGCTGAGTGTGCACCAGACCCAGGCCCGACATCTAGCCGCCATCCACCTCCAACTGGACAAGACGGCACTTAATGTGGCACATATGACAGCAGCTGTGGAGGCCAACACACAGGCAATGTCCAGGCAGCGGGATGTCAATCGCCGCAGACACCGCCAACTGTTGACCCGCCTGTCGGCATACACGCGGTCCAATCATATTATTGGGAACGCCACCTCCCAGCTCTCGCGACGCTCCCTGGCCATGCAGGTCCAAATGGTCCGTTGCTGCCAGGACGTCGCGACAGCCGTGGAGACCATAGCAACAGCCATGCAGGGCATGCAGGCTACTGGCCATGGCCAGGTGGGGGGGGGGGCAGACGACACCAGTGAGGCAACATCAAGCCATAGCAGCCAGTCCCTACCACCGGTCGTAGCACCCCGCCGCAGCAGCAGGCCCTCTGCTGCCGCAAGGCAGAATCAGGAGGAGGACGTTGAGAGGAGGTCAGGGGCAACTACCCGGAGGCGCCACTGAACTGTTGTGCATTACAATGAGGACACATGCTGACGCAACAAGCATGCCATACAGACCAATATAGACATATGACGCAATATGTCATTGTTTTCCCACTTTTCAGAATGCCCAGTTTATTGTGCAGTAACAATTACTAAAATTCTGAATAACGTAAAGTGCCTCATGTCATTATTAATGTTGTCATGCATGAGCTGAGTAATGGGTGTGGGAGTGGGTGCACTAGAAATAGTTCATGCAGATTTGGTTGCGGCGCCTGTGTCCTTCTGCTGGATTCTCCCCGCGTGCGTGACGCACATGTGCAGGTGGCCGATTGTCCCCTTCTGACTCACTGCCAGAGATGTCTACAGGTATCCTGTGCTTGGTAGCAATGTTGTTTAGGATAACACACACGGCCACGATGCGGCAGCAGACCTCAGGATCGTATTTGATGGCCCCACCAGTCTTGTGCAGTATGCGGAATCTGCTCTTCAAAAGGCAAAATGTCCTCTCAATGCAATTTCTTGTGCGTATGTGTGCTGCATTGTAACGCCGTTGCTGTGGTGTTGCAGGGTTGAGGTATGGGGTGAGTAGGTACTCACGGAGAGCGTATCCGCTTTCACCTGCATGATAGGAGCAGAGGGTGAGTGCCTGTGCAGCGCAGCGTCATTATCACATTGTACTGTTGTGTGACATGTGTACTTACCCAGTAGGTGTCCTTCACCAAAGTCTCCTCTGGCCAGTCGTGTGTGGATGCCACTGTGCCGGAATATGAAGGAGTCATGTGTGCTCCCCGGGTACTGTGCCACTATGTCCGTGTTGATTGTCTTTGCATTGCATACCATCTGTATATTGAGGGAGTGGTAGGACTTGCGGTTACGATACATGTATTCCTTTTGTGTTGGTGGGCAGATGTGGATGTGGGTACAGTAAATGCATCCTATGATGTGTGGAAATTGTGCAACATTGTAAAATTGCAGCTTGGTGTAGTTCAAGTCCTGTTGGCTGGTGGGGAATGATATGTAGGGGTGTAGGCGGGTCAGCATGGCCTCCAGGAAACTCCTTATGCAGCGGGACATGGTGGGCTGGGATATTCCCCCTGCAACAGCAACTATACCCTGGAAGCTTCCGGAGGCCAGTAGGTGCAGGCTGCACAATACCTGCACATGGGTGGGAACGGCATTGGTCCTCGTTGTTGGGTGCTGCAGGAGGTGGTCTAGGTCCCGGATCAGCTTGATAATCATTGCCCTACTTAGGCGGTACTTTGCGTAGATTTGCTCCCTGGTTTGGCCCAGTAGGGTGACCCGCTGACGGAATATCCGCTCCTGGATAAGTCGTCTGTTCCGTGCTGCTCGCTGTAGCCTTCGCCGCCTGACCACCATGTAGAGTCCTGGCATTGTGTGAGTCCTCAGCCTCCAGCTGCATGTCCTTAAGTGTGTTTGGTCAAGCTAGCACCTGTTGGTAGTTTGCAAGACTTTTTTTCTGATGTGATTTTTTTTTTTACTGGTTACCACCTGGTTTGGGTTCTCCTTAATTTGCACGTCGCTAAATGCGTTTTTTTTTTTTCGCTATTTGCCATTTTTCATGAATTGCGATAGCGATTTCTTTGCGATATCGCACTTTTATTCGCAGAATCCATGGTTTCTCGCTATTACCAATTTGCTAATTGACTTCTTTATGGATTCTGCGATTTTAATTGCGATTTCACAGAAAAAGTGTGCGATTTCGCTATTTTCTTTCTTGAATACCTTTTCATCAAATTGCGATCGCAATTGCTGTTTCGCAGCTATTGCGATCGCAATTTGGCTTCATGAATCTAGCTGTAAGTATCCATTTATGGGATGTGGCAATGATGGAACAACTATGTTTTTTTTTTTTGCATTTAGTGACATGAGGCAGAGGCAAAGGGGTAGTGGAGGGTCTCCAGATTTTGCTCTATAGGACTAGATCAGCAATGCATTTTGTGTAATTAGTGATTCTGTGTTTATGTGTACGTGATGTGTTGGTGTGGTGCGTAAGCTGGGTCTAGACTTACTATCATCTCATTTTTCTAAATTTTGTAGAAATAGATAAACATGGGAGGGCTATGGGGGTTCACTCATGCTTTCTGTTTCATTTGAAGATATTATATTGCAGTTTGTGGCAATATGGGGCCAATTCACAAAATCAGTTATACGTATGGGATGTTGTACTACAAGAATGCTCTTTATGTACTCTCACATTTCTTTGTGAATCAGCCTGAAAAAAGTAACGGGCACCATTTTTTCTATTCTGCTAACTGTGTTATATGTATTCCTTGAATGTTTCTATTTCCTTCCCATTTCAAATGTTTCGGGGCCATTCCACAAACATATTTACAAGTACTTGATAGAGTACTACAGAAATGCTTCTTTACATTCCCCAAAATGTGAAGAAGACCCAAGTACTTCTTGTGTCAAGTTCGTTTCATTGTCTGCAATTGCAATGCAGTATTCAAGGCCTGTGAGCTTTAGAATTGTAGCCTGATGCCTGAAGATATGTTATCTACACTGCTATATGTGTACTTAACCTAACCACAGTTGCTTGACTTTTCTCTGGAATACTGGATTTGCTTCTGTGGGTGGCGATATGTAGCCTGGTCTAGCCTCACTTGTTTTAGTTTCATAAGTTGTTTTTCAAGGGTAGGAACATATGTGGTTGAGAGGGCGAGGCTGCAAGTTCAAGAGAACCAACATTTGTTTTATGTAGTTGGTGCATGAATTAAGGAGAGTGAGGCGATGTAGCAATTAGGGAGGCTCACAGAATCTATTGCTGCTTTGTGTCATTTATCAGTGTTAGTGACATGGGACAGTGGATGCTGTGGGACTGTGGAGCAAGGGATAAGGGTAAATTGAGGCCTGTTCACATCATTTTGTGTACACTCTGTTCATGTGGGTGTATATAATATCCTCAATTCTATCTACATATTTGAGGGATGTAGATTGTCACTATTTGGGGGTGGAGGGGGGATACCTATCCATTAGCGTATAGTGAGAATAATTTGAGTGGATATGCATACCTCACCAGCAGTTCATTGTCATTGTTACATCAGAAAATAGGAGAAAAGTGTTGGGCCACTAATTACTAAAACATTGCAGTGTATTAACCTTTACAGTGAACACATGCCTTTGTGAAAGAAAGTAACTATTTCGTTTTCTGATTAACAAGAGCAGTGTGGGAAATGTGCTTACTATTTGAGAGGGGGGGTGAAATGTGAAACCCTACTGAAGGAGCAACCACAAACCTTGTCAGGGTGAGGCACAAGCAAACCCCAAATCAGCCTGTGCTCAACCCTCTGGTAGTTTCACACATAGAAGTAAGGCTTAACTTAAAGGCAATGTGTTCAAATGATTGAACTTAAACCAAAATACCACACAAGAAAAAACCCACACCAATTTATAAAAATAGAATGCATTTTAATAAATTAAGCAAGACCTAAACAAAAACCATCCAATCAGTAGAACCAGAGATATGCAATTTCAAAGATTTAGGTAAATATAGAGCCAAAAAGCACAAAGGCCCAACAGTGGATATCTGGTTGGGCTGCACCGGGACAAAGTTACATGTTCTAGCCTACCATAATGGAGTGTGGGCTGGCTACAGGGACACAATTAGGCTTGCTGAACAAGAGTACCTTAAATTCTGGACGTAGAGCATTGTAATGTTCATCATTGAGGAGGCACTGCGAAGCTGAGGCAATGTGTCGGTTCCAAGGAGCTGTCAATGTCAGATATTTTTATAAAGCGGACAACTAACCGGGAGGTCTCAAGGCGCTAGCAGCAAAATGACAGTGAAACAGACAGTGACCTGATACCTAAATCGAACTTATTGGGAGAAGAGCGAAGTTTTCAGCTTTCTGCGAAAGCATATATGATCAGCTATGGAAGAAAGGTCTGATGGTAATTTGTTCCATAGCATGGGGGCAAGGTAAGAAAATGAATGGCCACCATTACGGGAGGTTCGAATGCTTGGCTGAACAAGGTATGATTTGGTACCGGACCTTAAAGATCTTCCAGGTACATACCACTGAAGTTTTTTTGCTAGGTAGCTTTGGCCTGTATCATACATTGTCTTGTGTGTAAGACTTAAGATTTAAAAATGGCCTCTTTGTCGCACCGGGAGCCAATGAAGGGTTTTAAGAATCGGGGCCGGAAGAGATCTGGGGGGAAGATTAGGAACAAGTCTGGCTGCGGTATTTTAAAGAATCTGGAGCTTGGAAAGCAGATCCTCATTGCGTGCCGTAAACAAAGCGTGGCCATAATCAAGATGGCTAATAACAAGCCACTGCACCAAAGGTTTCCTCGCTTCGATGGGTAGCCACTTAAAGATTTTACGGAGCTCTGATATGAGATCCTGCTGTGTCATCAAGGATCCCCGTCAACGAGGGCTTGAAATGCAAAGTACGGCATCTAGGAATTCTTGCACAGTCAAGGCGATGAGTCAGGTCCGAGGAGCTAAAAGACTGCAATGCAAGAACCTTCACTATCATTGAAGCTACTGTCAGTGAGAAATTTGTGATGAGAGAACATGAGCCGGGAAGGCATCGTGCAATGGGGTTCTGATGTTGGCTTGAATTAATAATAGTCTTGTAGAGCTCAAACTTTGCCCAAAGGCGTCAAGGTGCTAGGGATAGAACTGGTGGTCTTAAGTGGGAGGGAAGGTATTTAGCTGTTAAAGTGCGAAAAGCCATGTTTTTAAGTACTTGCGAAAAAGTGAATGCGACTCTAGATAGGAGATCGTCAGAGGGAGAGTGTTCCAGAGCTTGGAGGCGGCAACGCGGAAGGCTCTTCCCCCCACCTGGCCCTCCTGAACCTAGGAACTACCAGCCAGTATTTGTTGGCAGACTGCAATTGTTTGGTAGGGACATACTGTATGAAAAGTTTTTTGATGCCTTCGGGACCAAAATTATGAAGAACCCTATGGACAGGACATATGGCCTTGCACAGAATTCTCTTTTTTAGAGGAACCAATGTAATGTATGAATTACTGCAGAGACTGGGTGGAATTTATGAAAGTCCATCTCAAGTCTTGCTGCTGCATTCTGTACAAGTTGCAGTTTGTGAATAGATCACTTGTTGATGTCCAGATAGAGGGCATTACAATAATCCAACCTGGAAAAAACCAGGGCAACAACTGCCTGCTTTCGAGAACAGAGAGAAAGACATGGAAAGATCTTCCTCAAAATCCTGATAATGCCAAACAGATGGACGCCATTCTATTGATCTGAGGGTCAAAAGAGAGTGAGCTGTTTACTATGACAACAAAGAATCTTTGTAGAAAGGGTGCATGGGCCGAGCATTTCAGACCACCAAGAGTGGGGCCAAATGGTTAGTTGACTGCCAAAAATCAGGACTTACGTTTTGTCCCCATTGAGTCGGGAGTAGTTGTCTACTATCTAAGCGGCGACGGCTTACATGCAGCTTTTAAAATTTGCTGCGGAAGCCTCAATGCTGTTGGTAATAGACCCAATAATTTGAGTGTCATCCGCATAGGACAAGGCCTCCAGCCCAAAAGATCTAATTACCTTGGCTAATGGAGCGACGTAGATGTTGAATAATGTGGGAATCAATGACGAGTCCTGTGGCACCCGACAGAAGGTGTAAGTGGAATTAGAGTAAAATTGGTCCAGTTTTACTTTTTGAGACCTATCTGTGAGAAATGAGGAAAAAGCTCCAAAGCACATCCTGAGAGTGAGACCCTTAATTTGTTAAGGTGATCAGCCTTGTTGGCGAGATTGTATCAAAGGCCACAGAAAGATCTAAGAGAATTAGTAGAGAAGTATGCCCAGCATCTATTTGAATTGAATAGGTCAAGTGAAGGTTGATGAGTAATCTTTGCACTGGGAGAATTGTCACAGCTGAAAGGATGCATCATTGCTGCTCGGGTTGTGCCCCACAGCAGTGGAGATGCTTCGATTCTGCTGGATCCACAGTTTTATTGGCAAAGCACCTTTAGGCACCCTTCTGATGGTAGCACCACTTGGCAGGACAGAGCTCACAGCAGGCTTAGTCCAGGTGCTGGGGTCAAGGTTGCTGGAGCCCTGGGGCTCTAGTTAGGAGGCCAGCCAACTAGCCCTTGGAGTCACTCTGGGGCCCTGGCTTCAACAGATGCAGGTCCAGTCCTTCTCACCCAGGTCAAGACAGCAGGGCAGAAGTCCATTGGAGCAGTAATCCAGCAGAGTGACAGTCCATTCAGCAGCACAGAGTATCCATTGGTCCAGAAATGTTCTTTAAAGTTGGTGACTGAGTTCCAATATTTATACCCAGTTGTGCCTTTGAAGTGGAATACGCTTCTTTAGGTTTCGCTTTGAAGGCCCCAGCTATCCTGATTTTCCTGTCCCAGCTCCTGACTAACTAAAGGGTGTATGCAGCCCTTTGTGTGGAAGCAAGACACAGCCGATTCAAGTGTAAGTAGGGCTGTGCCAGCTCTGCCCTCCCTCCTGCCAGTGATGTCCTATCTATGCACACCTACGCTCCCTATTGTGTGTGACTGTCTAGGAGGAATACACAAGCCAAACGGTCAATTACACCCAGTCATGCGACCACTAGGCAGGCTGCAGGCACTAAGTGGCTAAAGCAGGAAAATGTGAACTTGCTAAAAGTGCAAATATAGGGAGGGAACCTGGTATCCTACTTAATTTTAATGCAGCAACGACACTATATTCTTTTAGTGCTGGGGTTATTTATTCAGCCTATTTTTTCAATAACTCTATTTCGTTTTTTGTAAGGAACTCACATCCTTATAGAAAAGCACATATCAAATGACATATACAATTTATAAAACATTTAAAACATTCACCACAAATAACGCTGACATTAATTTGACATCATGAACATAAATATAACACAAGACCAATGTATCATTAACATCATAAACATAAATATAACACAAGACCAATGTATCATATATATTCGAAAAGACACCACTGTATTTTCTTTGGCGTTTCTACAATTCAGTCCATTATTTCCTGAATTATGTGTGCATCCATATCAATATTTGTCATCTTAAATTGACATTGCCGACACGTTTCAAGCCACACGGAATTTTCAATGGGCTCTCATCGGGCTCCTTTGTAACCACACATTGGGAACATCTGCCGTTTTTTACTCTTAACCAATTCTGCATGACCAAGCAGCTCTCTATATTTGGCAGTGGGGAAACTGTTGTGGATACAGTGGTGTCTTTTTGAATATATATGATACATTGGTTGTGTGTTATATTTATGTTTATGATGTTTATGATATATTGGTCGTGTCATATTTATGTTCATGATGTCAAATGAATGTCATCGTTATTTGTGGTGAATGTTTTAAATGTTGTATAAATTGTATATGTCATTTGATATGTGTTTTTCTATAAGGATGTGAGCTCCGTACACAAAACGAAATAGAGTTATTGAAAAAATAGGGTGAATAAATAAACCCACCACTAAAGGAATATAGTGTGGTTGTTGCATTAAAATTAAGTAGGATACCAGGCTCCCCCCTTGTTTTTGCATTTATAAATGGCTCTACCTGAGTTCTGTATGTTAGGCCTGACCCCCTTGTTTGTTCAACTTTTTAAAAGTGGCATTTTCAAAATTGCAATTTGAAATCCAACTTCACCATAAGTTTAGATTTTTCATTACAATTCCAAGTCACCGAACATGATCTGATTACCTGTGCTCATTTGGAAATAACAAATGCAAAAACCAAATGCAAAAACCACAGGTGATGGACAGAATGCAGAACAATGTCATACATTCACCCCAGTACAGAGATCTGGGCCCAAATCCATCGTTTTTTTGCACTCCACACCACCCCAGTTCAGACATGGCCATATGCAAATCAGTCTGACCCTGTGCCTCATGGGAACAGTCAAGCCTGAACTGCAAAGCCATGCTTTCCCTGGACCGGAAACAAGCTTCCGAGGACCGGTTTCTGGCATTCCAGCCTTCTTCAGCCCGGCTTGCTTGAATCCAGTGGTGTGGAGTGCATGGGACTCTCGTCTGAGCATACCCATCCCACTCGGGGTGACAAATGCATGTGGAGTGCAAAAAAACGATGGATTTAAGCCCATATCTCTGTACTGGGGTGAATGTATGACATTGTTCTGCATTCTGTCCATCAACTGTGGTTTTTGCATTTGGAAATAACAGCGTATTAAATGTAAGACAGTACCTCCAATGTTATCTTATGGGAGAGGTAGGCCTTGGAGTAGTAAAAACAAATTTAAGAGTTTACCACTACCAGAATATGTAAGATCTAAGAGTACAAGTCACACTTTTTAAATACATTGCACCGTGGGCTCTGGGCTGTCCACGGTCTGTAAAAGGGGTGACATATGTATTGAAAAGGAAGGTTTGGGCCTGGCAAATGGCTTATTTTCCCGGGTCAAAATGGCAGTTTAAAACTGCAGACACAGACTGCAATGGCAGGCCTGAGACATTTTTAGAGTTCTACTTAAGTGGATGGCTGAATCAGTGCTGCTGGCCCACAAGTAGCATTTAATTTACAGGCCATGGGCACAGGCAGTGCACATCTACTAGGGACTTACAAGTAAATTAAATATGCTAATTGGTTATAAGTCAATTCTACCATATTTTGAGGAGGGAGTGCGAGCACTTTAGCACTGGTTGCCAGCAAAAGCCAGCAAAAACAAAGTCAACAAGAGGGTTGAAGACAAAAAAGTTGGGGAGAAAACCACACCAAAAATGCCAGGTCAAACAAGCAGTAATATGCAACACTAGTACCAAGGGTCCTATGAAATATAGACTGCACTTCCCAGGTCTGTACTGTGATGCACCTTTAACTGGATGTACTGGGGGCCCTCCATGCATTGTGTACACCTTTAACTGGGTGCAGACTAAGACAGCGCTAATACAACAAATTAACCCATGCCTGTACTGGAGAGCAGTTCATTAGTTCACACTGCAGATTACAGATCTTGTCTCACTTTAAGGAGGAGCTGGGGGCCCCCTGCAAGCAGGTGCAGTGAGTGACTGGACCCCCTGAGGGGGGAACCTGGGAAGGTCCGTGGATCATCCAAGCCCACTGTCTAATTCAGGGCGCACTGAATGTGTGTCACCTCTATTTTGCACACAGTCAGTGTCCTTCCTGATTGTCTCAGCTTTGTCTCAGGGCCACTGACTCCACCCTCCCATCAATACCCGCCTGTGAGTGCCCACCTCCCATGCACATTGCTGCTTAACTATGTTTCTTCAATTACGAGCCAAATACTCTTCTTGTCATAATTCATAATTATGACTCTTTTTAATGAAAGCTATTCAATGCAATAATACATTGTGTACAGAATAGCGTCATAAAAAGAAATGTGATATACAGGTTTGGTTAGTGAATGGGAGCATACGCGCAAGCTTGCTGGTTTCAAAATGCCATCCAGAGCTTGAGTTATATTCTATCCAATTTTATGTACAATTTTATGTGTTGACTCGATGATAATGCACAGTAAAAGCATGTTTGTTGCTTGACGTTTTGAATAATGACAAAGCATAGAGGAACAGACAGCAGTCTCCTGTGTATTCAGCTCCAGTTCAGTTGATAACATGAGCTGATGATTTATGGGACAGACAGCGAAGGACTGTGCAGCCTTTGATATCATGTGTTTTGTGACACAAACGTGCCTTCTACGATTTCTAGATGATCAAATGTGAGCAAAGATTCTATTTTTAGAAACCATATAATGTGTAAAAGAAGACCATCATAATGTTTGAGGCAGTGAAGACAGAGAATAATGATACTCACCAAGAATGAGAGCTAGGTTCAATTCAGAGTCAAAGTAATTTGCAAGGTCAATGCAAAACAGTTAATGGACTGAAAATAAAATTGACAGTGGCATTCCGACGTGCCAGTTTTGTTCATAATAACACTTTGGTAATTGGCATTACCAGATGCCCGTTCACATTCATAGCAAGTTGGCGTTAACATCAAAAGGTGCACATTTCATTTATTTATCAAGGGATTTTGCAAGGCACATGTTTCATACAAAGGCTACCCGAGTTAGATTAGGTTTTATAATGTGTTATTGTTTTATCTTAACCAGTCTGTTTTTAAACACGCACATAAAATGTAATGAGATGTCATCACACACCTAGTAGGTGTCATGCTTTATCATAGGACAACCCCAAGCTCTCCAAAAACTTTGGTTTGATGGAGAGCGGGCCTACACCCTGGAATCAGGGAGGCACGTTTCTGACCTACGATTGATAAAATAAGTTAAAAACCAGTGTGGTAACTCAGTATGGTACCACTTTATATTAAAAACTGGGTGTGGGGTATAGGGTTGACATGTTTCTGTCAGGTGACTCCTAAGAGTCCAAAGCATTCATCAGGACATACATTGGCTCCTCTACAAGTATATCCTTTGCTTACACTATTGAAAAGTGAAATAATACTTGCTAATAGTTTTTGTTCTTAGGTTCTCAGGTAACTTGTAAGAAAATAATATAATGTGTGTCAGATACTTGCGTGTATATAGACTGATAAACCGGGGCACAATGTCCACCAAACCCATTTCCTACAACTGCATGCATTGTGATTGTGACACTGCACTCGGGTATCACACCCATTCAGTACTGTGTAGTTTTATTACTCACACTACTCCTACCCAAACTGAGGGCCATCTGAACCTCATGGAGGTGGAAACCCTGTAGTCACGCTCTTGGTAGGGATAAAGTAATGGGTATCACCGGCAGGCACCCAAAACTTAACACTATCAGAAGGCACTATATAGACAAAGACGAGACTCTCTGAGGAAACATGCTGACAATTCTGCAAACTCAATTGACCGCTACACGCGGCCCGTCACTGAGCTGACCATGTGATACAACCTCAACTAGAACAAAGCGTCACACATCAATAAGACAACCTAAACAGCGACTAAAAAATTCGAAATGAATGTGGAGTAATGAGGCTACTGCCTCAGTATCCAAAAACTCACCACTGTCAGAAGGAATCTGACAGACGAAAACAAGACAGACAGGCTGTAAAGATCCCCGATAATATGTATTATACCCTTCTTTACCCACTTAACACACCACGGTATGTACCTCTCAGTCCACCTCCCGATGATAGCAAGCATCTCTATGTGTTTCCCTTATCTATCCAAAATTAATCGCACCCGTTCGTTCGTAATCATTCACACCAGCTGTTGTACTTATGGCAGCTGTGTCCCAGTCTGTGGTTTCATTTTTAATGAGCGTCATTTGCTGTTTTCGCTGTAGCACACTCCGGGGAGGTTACAGGTGGGCGCAGGGCAGGTTTTTGGGTCAAATAGCAACAGCTGCTGTTTCCTCTGAAGCACAAATGAGAGGATCTCCCAGGTGGGCGTGGTGAAGATAACCTACACATGCTCAATGTGTTGTGAAAGATGAATGTGTAACGTTTAGGCAAGCACTGTGAGCTACCTGCACATGCTCAGAGCTCTATAGAGATGCGTCGGGGAAAATAGTTTGTGAGGTGGGCGCAGTGTTCCTACACGCTGTTGATTAATGCAGCTTGCTCCACAGTAGTGCCTGGGTGATGTAGTCTAAGGAATGTAATTTTTTCAAACAGCCAATGGCTGCTAGGGGACCTAATATTTACAATTTCAAACACTGTACAACCTCCTTCAACCTACTGATTTTACTGTGCGGGGAATGAGATTTTGATATCAATTTATGATCAATTTAATAACTTATCTCATTCATCTATTTTGGACGGCTAGTATCTGTCATTGAGTAAAAGACAACCCCCGCATAGGTTAGACAAACCCCATTAACTGACGCCACTCTGAATAACCACTTACAACTGATGAAGTTTGAAAGTTTTATATAAAAGTCAAGTTAAATGCAAATACAATCCTCTCGGGATCAAAGTATACAAAAGAATACAAAATCAATTCCACATTCAGCAATTTAAAGCTTCGATGTGAAGTGGTTCCTTGGCGTCATCTACAGAAAGAGAAAAAGTATCACGTTAAATCTGTCCCTACTCTATGCTATGTGACATCCCTACTTCGTTAGTTCCTGACCTAAAAAGGTGTCAGCAGTTTGACTTCCAAAGAAGATCAAACTCTCTTAGCCTCTAAAGGTAACTTAAGTTTAAGAAGCAGTACCCTCTCTGCCTACCCATCCGCTCTCTAAGGGTCCTCGGCCTACTGCTCTCTTGCGCTCTGATCTCTCTCAGCGCATCTGCTCAAATCATCTATGCTTCGCCCTTCTCTCTCTCTGAGCTCCCTCTGAGCAAGTCGCTATCTTATCCCCGGGGTGCTGTCCCTAAAATACACAATTACAGTGTGGGTGGAACGCCCCTTGACGCCCACCACGGACTTTCCCCGATGATGTCAGCTTCTGGCTTCTTCCATTGCTTCATCTCTTTCGTCGTCCGTTACGTTGACCTTTCTCTTTAGATGTCATCTTCATCTTCCTATTGTCAACTTCAATTGACACTTTCAGATCAAAAGTCATATGAACTTAAACAAGACTTTAACTTACAACTGCTATTCTTTGACCTTCTAGGTCCTGTGAATGGTCATTCAAAACAAGTTTCAAATTCTTAGCGCTTCTTGTCACGTTCAGGCCATAAACCTTGTCCAGCGTTGTCACCTTAAATCTAACAAGTGCTAGACTTCTTGGCTCTCCCGTCCACATCAAGCTATTTACGACTCCTGTAAGTCCGCTAAATTATATACATCGGACTGTGCTCCTGCTAACCCTTGGTCAGTCAGGTTAGAATCACAAATGACCTAAACCCTTCTAACATTTCCTACAAAAAGCCTTCTACACAGTATAACCTTTAACACACATTTATATATTCGTATTTAACTAAAGTCTTGATTATACTTGAATACATTTTACATAGAATATAACTACATAGAGTACGAGGTTATATGCTTATTCGTTACATTGTCGTATGTATACTTTCTGCGCACTTCTCCACGTTACATTTCTCGCCGCTTCTCCGTTTAAAGTTTCACACGTACATGAATTCTACTTTGCACATTCTACATTTCGTAAGCATTTCTACACCATTTCTACATCAGCCCACTACGTATACGGGCCTTCTAAATCTAATACATGTTCTAAAGTGAATATAGTTACGTTTCCTATATTTACGTTGATTACATCGGTTATCTATATGCTATAAGTGTCACTTCACATTACGACATACGTTTCATTCCTACGTTTATACAATGTGCTTGTAAATATGCCCCATACATAATTTTCATTCAAATTTGCGCTCTCTCAGTCCCCCCTTTGATGACTTCTAGGAGTCATCACTAAACGCAATTTGAATAACATCTCTAAACCGAACTAGTTACAACATTCCCTCTTTTCATCGTCTCGAGTGCTCTTAAGCTTTTGTACTGTTGATCTTGTAAAGCAGCTAATCTCCTTTCTTGCTCTCTCATTGTTCGTTGTAACCGGTTCGACCTATACCATTTATATATTTTTACTAAACCTAACAATGTGATTATACAAATTAATACTATTAATACAGGTTTTAATATATACCATACTATGCTTTTCCCAAGATTAGCAAACCAACTCCCAACCTTTCCTACTCCATGACCAACTTTTTCCCAAACGTTTATTTTTGATAAATCTTCGATTTCTTGATGAATCTGTGTAATGTTCCGTATGACTTTCTCAAGTGGTTTTGAATTATCAGGAATATAAGTACAACATTCCTGGACCTTCAAAGCCTTACAAACTCCGCCTTCTTTTGCTAGCAGTACATCTAAAGCAAGTCGGTTCTGAAGAACCATTGCTCTAATCGACTGCATCTCACCTTCTACCAACATTAATGACCTTGCAGTACTTGCAGATAATCTATCTACAACTGTAGCCAGTCTCCTGATCTTAACATCGTTAAGTATTAAACCTAACATAGGAAACATTGCTCCAAATACATCTCCTACTACTTCTGCATCTCCTACTTCCCTTTTCGCTCTCTTCGAAGCCTTTCCTTCTATTATCGCTACATCCTTTGCATGATATATTTTGGGGAAGACAATTGCCAAGTAACATGAACCATACCAATTGTCAGGTAGTTTTACATAGGCATTTCTTCCACATACAAAATATACATTCGGAATAACTTGCATTTCCTTCATAAAATCTTTCGTATAATACTCTAATCTAAAAGCATGTTCACAATTCACTTCACCTACAAATACATTCTCGTAATACGTTTTGCTTCGAGTTAAACATAACTTTCCTTTCTGCGTTCTATCCAAAGCTATTGGACCATTGCTACCTTTCTTTTTATGTGCCTTCTCTTCTTCGGTCCAATCCGTTTTCCACTGTCCTGACATTTTTAGAATCTTCTGCCTTCTGTATCTATCATCTACTTGTCCTATGAACTTCTTCTCTACCTCTGATACTTTGCAAGTTAGATTATTTCTGCGTGCATATGATGTATCTAGTGTATCCCAAGGAAGAAAGAATTTAGCTAGTCTATCCTCCTTTTTGTAATAGTCCCACTTATTCATTTGCTTATAATTCGGAACTTCAGGCAGTACCGAATCATAATTTGAAAAGTAGTACTCAAATCCTTCCCTACCATAAAATATACTAAGCAGTAAACTACATGTTATCCCATAAGTCAATGGGAGATGATGATATCTAATGCCTTCATCTACAGAAGCCGGCAATTGCATACAAACGTAGCAATCTTTGGCCTCCATGGCATCGATATATTCATATAATAGTTTAGCATATGCGTTTGACCTAAAGTTTCCCTGTGACTCGTCTACATGTAATCTACGAGCTTCATCTGCCAATAACGCCTTTTCACGTATAACGTTGCTCTCCTCCTTTTTCCCCACAAGAGCAGGTTTCAAAGTCGTTATAGGCTTTACATCTGCTGTTTCTTTATCACTTTCATGTCCTATTATGTATGATATTGTCACTACCGTAATTATGAGAAAAATTACTACTGCTATTAGTGTACCTACTATACATCTAGCTTTTCGGTTTGGGTTTCCGTTCTCCATGTTATCAAAACAGTGTAGCTCCTTCTTTTGCGAAAAGTTTTTCCTTCTGCAGTCTTGGTTTGCTTTATTTGCTTTCCCAGTCTGTAAAGTGCCTTTTATCAACAAAGTCTCTTTTTCGCAACAATGTCTTTTCTCTTTTATCAACAGACAACCCTAACCCTTCTCCGTCCTCTAAATGTAATCCCTAATTTTATTCTTCTTTCCACTCGGCGCTAGGTTATCTTCTTCTTTATAGCTTATATACAAAAGTCTTTTATGCATCAACAATTATTCTCGGACCTGCAGCTTTCACAACAATTTCCAATAATTCAAAACGAATAACTTTTTCTTCTTCTTCTAGCATTTGCTGACCAAATGTTGGAAATTGTAACCTATTTAGCACTAGATCTTGAATTTGACTCAAATATGGGGGTATGGGAAGTGTGAAAGTCAGTAATCCCTCAGTCTCGAGTCCAGGCGTCAACATCCATATCTCCACTGCCACAAATGGATCGTGATCGATTACTTTCACTTTCTTCACTCTCCCAGATTTCTGTCCCCAAGACATCTGCTAGATAAGTCCACTCTGGGGTGGCGTACCTTCTGCAGGGCACACGTACCCTTCTCGATCTCCTTGGACTCTCAGTTCCTGAGTCTGTAGTTTCCTCCTCCTGGTCTGATTCCTCTGCAATCGGAACAAGAGTTCTTTCTTGCTTTTCTTCTGAGCTTGGCCTTTTCTTTCTCTCCGGCCAACTGGCTTCGTCTCTCTTTGTCCTTCTGTTCCTGATTCTTGGACCAGTCCCTTGGTCACTCTCGGTTTGTTCGATCTCTGTATCGGACTCCCAATTACTTTCTTCTCCTGAGGCGACTTCGGTCCCACTGGTGTCTTGACCTTCGTCGTCCTGTTCCGTCTCAATCTCAGTTTCTTCGCTCACCTCCACAGCTTGGCTTTCCCCCTCTATGGCTTCTCCGCTTTCCGCTGGATTCTCATCCGAGAGAGGAGCTGTTTCTTCTAGAGGTGTTGGCACTCTTCGGGTGTGTGAGGCATGTATCCAGTTTGGCAGACCTCCACACTTTACTGCGGTATTCGTCACTAGTATAACTTGAAACGGTCCTCTCCAACGCACGTCTAAGCAGTTTTTTCTGACATGCTTCTTCACCAGGACCCAGTCTCCCGGACTCAGGTCATGGCACAAGTCTTGTGCTGATGGAACCTCTGCAGCCTGGACCTGGAGGGACACAGAATTAACGGCATCAGATAGTCCCTTACAGTAGTCCAAGATCAAATCGTCTGTGATGTTCACTAGTGCTGCAGTCGGAACCGATGGCAATCTCATAGCTCTCCCCATTAGCACTTCATGAGGAGAGAGACCTGTTTTCCTATCCGGTGTGCTACGTATACTCATAAGAACCACTGGAAGTGCGTCTGGCCAACTCAGGGATGTTGCTGAACAAACTTTGGCAAGTCTGGACTTGATCGTGCTGTTGATTTGCTCTACGATCCCTGAAGCTTCTGGTCGATAGCTGCAGTGTAACTTCTGATCGATATTCAAAGCTGAACATAGCATCTTCACTATTTCGCTATTGAAATGAGTTCCTCTGTCCGATTCCAAAGAGGATGGCACCCCAAACCTCGGTATTAACTCTCTAAGTAACAATTTTGCTACTGTAAGTGTATCGCACCTACGTGTAGGGTAAGCCTCAACCCATCTAGAAAAAATGCAAACAATCACTAAAACGTATCTGAGTCTATTGCATTTAGGCATTTCAATAAAATCAAGCTGCATCCTATTGAAAGGCCCCCCTGACCTCCCAATGTGACTCAATGTAACTGGTGTTCTCTTGCCCAAATTTAGTTGCTGACAGATCGTACATCGCTGACACACAGCTTCTGCCGCTACTCTAAATTTGGGATTAAACCACGTTTGTCTGAATACTCTCACCATAGCATCTCTACCTATGTGTGCTGATCCATGCAATTTCCTTGCCATTGGACTAACAAGTTCATTCGGTAGAACTGCTCTCCCATCTGCAGATATCCAGAAATTCATCTCACTTCTAGAACAACCAGCTGTTTTCCAACTCTTTTTCTCATCATCTGATGCATTTTCCTGAACACTTCTTAATTCATCCCACGTATCTACAGTTTCCAACAACATTGTCAATTCAGTTCTTTCCTGGATTCCCCCCACTTTTACATCAGTGTGAGAATATCCCTGCTCTGCGCAGTAACGCGCTACCTCATCCGCATAGCGGTTTCCTAGTGACACAAAGTCAACATTTTTTGTATGCGCTGCACATTTGACCACTGCAATGGCTGTTGGACCTTGCAATGCTTCTAACAAAAGTCTCACGAATTCTCCATTCCTAATGGGAGAACCCGAGGAGGTCATATAACCTCTTTGAGACCATAACTGCCCGTAATCGTGAACTACCCCGAAACCATACTGGCTATCGGTGTATATGGTGACTCGAAGTTTGTCGCCCGCTAAGCAAGCACGAGTCAAAGCAACAATTTCAGCTACCTGAGCGGAGTGTACTCCTTCCAGGCAAGCGGCTTCTATAACTCTCGTAATTGTGCAAACTGCATAAGCTGCTCTCAGCTGACCGATATTGTCTCTTACACATGAACCATCAACAAAGAAAATTTCATCGGGGTCAGTCAATGGCTCATCTACAATATCGGGTCTCGGTTTGGTGCATAGTTCAGTCACATCAAGGCAGTCATGATCTGTACAATTTTCATCATCCACCTCATTCGGAAGTGGCATCAAAGTTGCAGGATTCAAGACGGAGCATCTTTTTAGGGTCACATTCTCGGCAGCCAGTATGACTTGCTCGTAGCGTGTGAGCCTGCTATTTGTCAGATGCTGAGTCTTAGTCCTGGTCATTAACAATTCTACAGAATGTGGTACATACACCTCTAACTGATGACCCATGACTACGCTCTCAGATCGTTCAATGCTGACACCCGTTGCAGCTACGGATTTGAGACATCCGGGCAACGCTGCGGCTACTGGATCTAATGTAGCCGAGAAATACGCCACTGGTCTACGCGCATCTCCGTGGATCTGAGCTAAAACTGCTAAAGCGCATCCCTCTCTTTCGCATCAGTAAAGCAAAAATGGTTTCGTGTAATCAGGCATTCCTAAAGCCGGGGCACGACATAAGTCCTCCCTCAGCTGCAAAAACGCCTTCAAACAATCTTTGTCCCATGGTACCGGATCACTTACTCCTTTGTGCGTCAGTTGTAATAACGGTTTTGCCTTCAGCGAAAAGTTGGCTATCCACTGCCGACAATAACCGACCATGCCTAGAAACATCCTGACTTCTCTTTGTGTTGTAGGCGCGTTCATTTTCATGATCGCCTCTATTCTGTCTGGAGACACCTTCCGCTTTCCCTTTTCAATCCTATGGCCCAAGTATTGCACCTCAGTCATACAATACTGCAATTTACTTGGAGACACCTTGTGTCCATTCTCGGCCAAGTGATTTAACAAGGTTATGGTGTCTTCTCTGCAAGCTTCCTCAGTTTCTGACGCAACTAGGAGGTCGTCTATGTACTGGACTAGAACCGAATTCTTGGGCAGTACTAGACTTTCAAGATTTCGTTTTAATAACTGGTTAAAGATCGATGGGCTTTCTGTATACCCCTGAGGGATACGACACCATGTTAAGACGCGATCTTCTAGCTTAAAAGCGAAAAGATACTGGCTCTCTTCATCTAAAGGTATCGAAAAGAAAGCCTGGCATAAATCTATCACGGTAAACCATTCAGCTTGGAACGGTATCTGAAATAATATCACTGATGGATTCGGTACCACTGGACAACATGAGACAACAATATTATTAATCTTCCGAAGATCCTGCACTATTCTGTATTTTCCACTAGGCTTCTGCAAACCCATAATCGGGGAGTTACATGGACTTCCCACGATCTCCTTCAGTATTCCCTGTTTAATCATGTATTCGATCACAGGCTTTATTCCTGCAATCGTCTCTGGAGTCAACTTGTATTGTGGGGTTCTTGGATACTCAGCATTGGGTCTTACCAAGATTTTTACTGGTTCTACTCCTTTAATCAGTCCTATTTCTTCTCCAGTAAAATCCCACACCTCAGCTGACACTTTCTCCCTCAAATCCTGTGGAAGTTCTTCCACTGTTAAGGTAGGATATAGTTCCACGCACTCTTGTGAGTTTACAACTTTAAAATCGGCATCCTCATCATTGGTCTGCACTTCTACTCCTTCAGGTGTACAATGTATTGTGCAATTCAGTTTACACAATAGATCTCTTCCTAGCAAACACACAGGGCTAGAATCACAGATCACAAACTGATGTTCGTCACTGTAATTCCCTATCTTTACTGACACTGGTTCGGTCAGAGGATTAGTCATCCTCTTGTTTGCGACTCCTACCACCTGAATCGTCTCTCCCGATATTGGCAAACCTGGGACTACCGCTGATCTCAACGTAGATCGAGTAGCACCCGTATCTACCAAAAAGGTTGTAGGACATCCAGCTACTTCAGCCTCTACGTATGGTCCTCTCTGATCTACTTCCAGGGCTGCTCCTAGAGTACAGTCTTCCTCCCTATTTACTCGTTGCCCTGTAAGAGGATCAACGTAATAGCATTCCTCTCCTCCTACAAACAATGGCATTTGTCTATAGGTTTTCCCTCCGTTTGCAATTCGAGGTGGTTGAGGAAACGGGGCTCGAGGAGTCTGAGTCCCCCCTTTGATAAACTTTCCCTTCGGGGCTGCGGCTCCCTTAACCACGTTATTCTGTACCTCTTCCTCCTCTTGTTCTAATTTCCCTGTCTCAACATTGTAAGGACACTTGCGTCTCCAATGTCCCACTTCGTTACACTGATGACACCTAGTTGTCCTTTTCAGTGTCGCAATATCCATTCTCGGTCTCAGTCTTTCTTCCTCATCTCTGCTCTGATTATTCTCTTTCTTTACTTGCGCTCCTGTTCCCTGTTGCCGCTGTCCACCCTTTCCAGCTGCTTGCATTTGTACCAGCATTAACTTTTCCTTGAGTTTCTTCGCTTTAGAATCTATTTCATCGCTACAGTACCTTGCATACCTCAAAATTTCATCTAAAGGCTTGTTCTGCCAACAGATTAGATGTTGTTGTATCATTAGGCTTATGTCTGGTCTTAGTCCAAGAACAAACTTCGACACAAACTGTCCTATGTCCTTTGGATCCATTACATCTAACCCACTGTACTGCTTGAATGCTTTCAGCAATCGCTCATAAAACTCATGGACTGTTTTCTTCGGCTCCTGAGTAGTTCGATCTATCTTAACCCAGTCTATATCGTGCACTGGCACCTTCTCTTTCAGCCATGTTATGACTCTTTCGTATTTCTCCATGACTCTGACTGATGGACCATTCGTCCGTGTGTCTCTCGGAGGCTCACAAGTAGGCCATTCAACACTAAGCTTACATGCCGTCCACAAATCTCCGGGTACTACGATATCGAACAATGTGTTCAAATCGATCCACAGTACCTTCGAGATCTTCACAAATCTTTCTACCTGCTTGTACCACTCGACGGGATTTTCTCTAAGCTTTGGGAAGGAATTGGTAAATGCCGCCAAATCCCCCCTACTCCATGGTACGTGAACGTAATTTCCGTTCGCGATTTCTTGCAAAGGGAATGCTTCCATTCGCATTAGGTCTGTATCCGGGGACCTTGTAAGTGAACTCCTTCTTACGGATCCCTTCTTAGACCATCTTTCTTCCCATCTATCCAGATCTCTCCATATTCTAATACTCTGAATCAATTCCCTTATGTGTACCTTCAACGCGATCGTTCTACGCTCATCCAGATCCTGATCCGAGCAAGTTAGCCTATGGTTACCCTGTAAAGCTTTAGTTCGTGATAGGTCTATCATATATCTATTTGCTAAATTCGATAAATTTTCATGAGCTGACCTCGCTTTCCGAGTAACATCCTTGGCTAAGAACAATATTTCATCTGGTGCGTACAACTCTAACCTTTCTATTTTCACTGTGCCGTCAATTATTTCATCTAGGTCTGACTTTAAACTCATTACATCGAGCCGTTTTGCTTTTATTTCAGCTCTCAGTATGTCAGTCCTAGGTGGTTCGTTCATACCCCTCTCATCTCCACTATGCGCCCTACGCCTGAGCACAGGTGAGTTATGGGGAGTTCTCTTTCCATTCCTTTGTTCCCACCTCTCTAGATCCCAAGCCTTTCCATCTTCCCGTGGGGGGTGGTGGAACATTACTCCATCCCCCATCCCTACACTTCGTCGTTTCGGCTCGGTTTCTCCAGATACGAGATAGGATCCACCGTTCTGTTCTAAACCACTGTAACTCGCTTGCTGTCTGGTGTCGCTCAATAAACGATAAGGTCCTTCATGGCTCCCCATGCTCCCGCGATCTCGATCCTGATCACCAGAAGTATGGCGAGACGTTTCACGACTCCCTATATTCTCATGACTTCGCCCATGATCACCGGATGCATGGCGAGACCCTTCACGACTCTCCATGTTCCCGTGATTCCAATGTTGCACTGTTTCACCCGGGGTATGGTGAGTGCACCTGAAAGTATTACGATACTCCTGCGTCCTTTGTTCTCCTTCGCTAAAGGTGACGCGAGGCACTTCGCCACACCCTGTACTCCTGTCGTCGCACATTTTCCTATTGCCGCTGATAGTAGGACAATTAATTCCTCTGCTTTCTTGACTCCCTCTCTCCCACTCCGGGCTGCTTTCGCCAGCTCCACAATGAGAGAGAATCCTGCCATCCTGATCTCTCCACTCTGCTCCTGTTTCTAAACTTTTATTCCGAGCCTCTTCGGCAGTATCCCATTCTTTCAGGTATTCCCTTAATTCCTTATGGGTTTTCGGTTTTGGTCCCCTTAAGTCCATTGGCCCTCTTTGACGCCCTTGTTCTACCCAGGGACCTGTTGCTGCATCTAATGGAGTACTCCGACTCATTGGTGCTAATATCTGCCTCTGATCCCTATTCTCCATCTCTGCCCTATCCCTGTCCCATCGTGCCTGTTCCTCCTGTTGGACCCCTTCTGGGTTGTAGATTGACACAATAGGGCCTATGGTAACCGGTACTTGTAGAGCATCTGGCATTTGGTAAGACCTTGCATGTTGTGTTTCTGGCATTTTCTGGACCACGAATCTTCCCACTACTCTCTGTTCGGAACTAGATTGAGGTACTTCCTCCTCTTTCTTGGCATCCCAATCCGTTACTGGGATCGATTTATATTCCCCCCATCTAGCTCCGTCCTCTTGTGGTAATATAGGACTTGCGGCCCCTCCGCTGTACGGAGGTGGTCTATCTGTCAATAGCCTCTCTATCAAATCCTCTTCTGTCTCGCTTTCCTCTTCTTCCTCTAGAGGTTTCCTTTCTCCCGTGGCTTCTATCATGGTGAACAGTTTGTCCGCTTCTATCTTTTGTACTCTCCATTTCTTAGCTTCCTCATCCCATTTGGCATCCTGTACTGCCTTTACTGATCGTCTCACTCTTTCCTGGCGCCTCTTTACGCTCTTTTCGTGTGCTGTTCTAAACCATACACTAAGTGCTTCGAACTGTGTTGGCCTCGGTAGAGGTCTTGTTGCAAGCATTACCGCTTTTAGTTCGTTCAATACATCTAGTTTAAACGTTCCGAATCTCGGAAACGTCAGTTCCTTACTCTCTTCAGTTAGCTTATTCCACTCGGAGATCCATAATATCGAGTGTAAGCCTACATTCACTGCCATATAGTAAGCTGGTGTGCCTTCTGGTGGAGCTTCCTCTCCGGCATATAAGTTTCTTCTATTTCTCCTAAAGAGTGCTCTTAAACTCTTAAAACACTTCATTTTCAATAATCTACAATTTTCCTTTACTCTTCCTTGTTTACGTCCCGATGACAACCAACAACCAATCCCTACGCGGCTCTTCATAATCGGCCTATCTCCGTGCGACTCTTCGCTGACGTCTGACAAACTAACCAATCTCAGCTCGGTTCTATGCTGACGTCACTCGTTCCCTCTTGCAGCAATTCTCCTTCTTTCTCAATTTGTCTCACGATTTCACATGCGTTTTCATTCATACATTGAAAAATGACTACTTCCGTCCAAGCGATCACTTTTCTCCGACTGTACGGCCACAGTCTAACTGTAATTGTCACCTTAACTGACGAAACGTCTTCCCTCTTACGGTCAGACGATCGCCTCAACTGATAGGTTACTTACACACAGTAAACGTACGACCAGCGTCCGTTACTCATTCACTCACTCATACGCTCCCCCTATCATCGGTCTGTCGGGAAAATCAATGGTACCTCATGACTCCCTTTCAATGGTAGACAAATTACTCTGGGTGTTCGATACACCCGAACCACTTAAGTCCTTCCGTGGAGCTTAAGATTTCATCCGGTTGCGCGCGCTCACAACCTTCCCTCAATCACACTACAGGCATTCAACTCCGCTTGACATTACAACACAGGAACAACATAAAACACCGCAATCTTACAACGCATGACCCTTATACTCACTCTCGACCGACTCTGCTGCTTTTTCTCTCGTCGCACCGTCAGCACCGTCTTCGGCTGAAATTCTTCTTCTGGTCGTCGATGACTAGGGACCTTGGGGTAAACTAAACCTGGCCTAGGTCGTCTTCCTCAAGAAGATAACCATCATTTCTCTGCTACCAACTGCGGGGAATGAGATTTTGATATCAATTTATGATCAATTTAATAACTTATCTCATTCATCTATTTTGGACGGCTAGTATCTGTCATTGAGTAAAAGACAACCCCCGCATAGGTTAGACAAACCCCATTAACTGACGCCACTCTGAAGAACCACTTACAACTGATGAAGTTTGAAAGTTTTATATAAAAGTCAAGTTAAATGCAAATACAATCCTCTCGGGATCAAAGTATACAAAAGAATACAAAATCAATTCCACATTCAGCAATTTAAAGCTTCGATGTGAAGTGGTTCCTTGGCGTCATCTACAGAAAGAGAAAAAGTATCACGTTAAATCTGTCCCTACTCTATGCTATGTGACATCCCTACTTCGTTAGTTCCTGACCTAAAAAGGTGTCAGCAGTTTGACTTCCAAAGAAGATCAAACTCTCTTAGCCTCTAAAGGTAACTTAAGTTTAAGAAGCAGTACCCTCTCTGCCTACCCATCCGCTCTCTAAGGGTCCTCGGCCTACTGCTCTCTTGCGCTCTGATCTCTCTCAGCGCATCTGCTCAAATCATCTATGCTTCGCCCTTCTCTCTCTCTGAGCTCCCTCTGAGCAAGTCGCTATCTTATCCCCGGGGTGCTGTCCCTAAAATACACAATTACAGTGTGGGTGGAACGCCCCTTGACGCCCACCACGGACTTTCCCCGATGATGTCAGCTTCTGGCTTCTTCCATTGCTTCATCTCTTTCGTCGTCCGTTACGTTGACCTTTCTCTTTAGATGTCATCTTCATCTTCCTATTGTCAACTTCAATTGACACTTTCAGATCAAAAGTCATATGAACTTAAACAAGACTTTAACTTACAACTGCTATTCTTTGACCTTCTAGGTCCTGTGAATGGTCATTCAAAACAAGTTTCAAATTCTTAGCGCTTCTTGTCACGTTCAGGCCATAAACCTTGTCCAGCGTTGTCACCTTAAATCTAACAAGTGCTAGACTTCTTGGCTCTCCCGTCCACATCAAGCTATTTACGACTCCTGTAAGTCCGCTAAATTATATACATCGGACTGTGCTCCTGCTAACCCTTGGTCAGTCAGGTTAGAATCACAAATGACCTAAACCCTTCTAACATTTCCTACAAAAAGCCTTCTACACAGTATAACCTTTAACACACATTTATATATTCGTATTTAACTAAAGTCTTGATTATACTTGAATACATTTTACATAGAATATAACTACATAGAGTACGAGGTTATATGCTTATTCGTTACATCGTCGTATGTATACTTTCTGCGCACTTCTCCACGTTACATTTCTCGCCGCTTCTCCGTTTAAAGTTTCACACGTACATGAATTCTACTTTGCACATTCTACATTTCGTAAGCATTTCTACACCATTTCTACATCAGCCCACTACGTATACGGGCCTTCTAAATCTAATACATGTTCTAAAGTGAATATAGTTACGTTTCCTATATTTACGTTGATTACATCGGTTATCTATATGCTATAAGTGTCACTTCACATTACGACATACGTTTCATTCCTACGTTTATACAATGTGCTTGTAAATATGCCCCATACATAATTTTCATTCAAATTTGCGCTCTCTCAACTGTTAGTTTCTATCTGCATTAGAAAGGGAAGGTTGTACGACGGTACAATGCAAGTAAATAAAACGAGTGCCACACATTTTTTTGCACGCATGTGTTTACCCCGAATATGCATATACAATGCATGTCAATACCATGCAGAGGCGCAACTAGAGCCAAATATCGGGGGGGGGGGGGGCTAAGAAAAAATTTCGGGGCGGGGGGACTGAACCTTTATTCAGTAGGCAGAGTGGAGCTGCAGGGCCTCCAACGAGGGGTGAAACAAAAGCAAGGCCTAATTTACATTCCAATGGTCTTTTAAAGACCTGTGAAACGTTCGGGTGTGGCTGTGTGTGTGTCTGGGATCTGTCTCATCCTGGGCTGCCACATACGACAGGGGGGGCTGAAGCCCGGTGAGTCCAATGGGTGTTGCGCGCCTGACACCACGCATTGTTTTTAGATTTTAAAGCAATGTATTTGTGGGGGAGACCCTCCACGCCCCTCTAACTTACCTTAAATGCATGGTTTTGGCATGCTTTGTAAATGCACATACGCTGTAAAAATATGCGTGCTAAAAAATGTGTGGTGAAGGCAAAAACCTTGTTGTAAAGGCTGTTTACCAAAAGGAATAGGCAGTGAGGATCTTCTTTTATAAAAAAAGTCTGTTATTGATTGATATGCTATAGATGCCTTTTGTTTCAGTAGGTGAGAGCCCACCGCATTTTATGCTGAGATCAATGGGAATTTTAGACACATACACTGAGGTTGTACGTACAAGAATGATATATATGTCATAATCATAGGTATCCGTGTGAACCACTCACCCCACACACACGGAGGTGATGTGTTCTGACACCCTGGTTGGTTGTAGCCCAGGGAGAAGATAGGAACAACTTCCACACAATTGCAGCAATGGTATCTCAGCCCTATGCAGTGGCGGCTCCTCGTGGGAGTGCTGCAGGGGGGGCTGGGGAAGGGCAGGGTGGGGTGTAGTAAACTCCGGCTTATGGCCGAACGGAGGTCAGTAAAGAAATAAATAAATAAAACAAATTATATTGTGCGTGCTGCATCGCCGATTAGCGTTGCAGGCGCCCAATGTAATTAATTGTATTAATTTACTATCCTCCACCCTGCCCCTCCCCTGCCTCCCCCCCCATCGCCCCGCAGGACACCCACGAGGGGCCGCCACTGACATGATGACCAACATCAGATGTTTTCAAAGGATATACCCATCCTCGCTCCTGGGTGAACAATTTCTTCTCCACGTCTGGTACATTTGTGGCCATTTGCTCTAGTATAACCCACAAGAGTTATTTGTCAGTGTGGTTGGATTTCCGATAGTGATGCCTCAGTTTAGTGGCACTCTTTCTGCATTGTATCCTGCTGCGATGTTCATTAAAGCTGACCTTTATTTTCCAAGTTGTCATTCCCACATAAAATAAGCCTCAAGGGCATTCTCAGTATTGCAATTGGTGAGTGATTTGGAGAGCAAAGGAAACTTTGGTAAATGTCAAGTCAAGTCAAGTCAAGTCGGAGAATTTATATAGCGCACTACATACCCAGAGGGTCTCAAGGCGCTTAGAAAGGGGAGGAGTATTACTTGTCAAATATCCATGTTTTAAGTTGCTTTCTGAATGCTAGGTGGTTCTGGGTAAGGCGAAGGTAAGCGGGGAGTGAATTCCATGTTTTAGCAGCCAGGTATGAGAAGGATCTGCCTCCCATGGTGGTCTTGTTGATGCGAGGTACAGTGGCGAGGGCTTGGCTGGAAGAACGTAGTTGGCGGGAGGGTGTGTAGAAGGACAGTCGTGAGTTGAGGCATTCTGGTCCGATGTCGTAGAGTGATTTGTGTGCGTGGGTTAGCAGTCGGAAAGTGATCCTCTTATTGACGGGTAGCCAGTGGAGGTCTTTAAGGTGACCAGAGATGTGTTCGTTGCGTGGGATGTCTAATATGATCCTGGCTGAGGCGTTTTGGATACGTTGGAGTTTCTTCTGGAGTTTAGCGGTAGTGCCTGCGTAGAGAGTGTTTCCGTAGTCCAGTCGGCTCGTGACCAGAGCATGGGTGACTGTTTTCCTTGTTTCGGTGGGGATCCAGCGAAATGTTTTTCTGAGCATGCGAAGAATGTTGAAGCAGGAAGAGGATACGGCGCTGACTTGTCTGTTCATTGAGAGTGAAGAATCCAGGATGACGCCTAGGTTCCGTGCGTGGTCTGTCGGGATGGGTGCTTTTCCAAGGGCTTCCGGCCACCAGGAGTCGTCCCATGCAGAGGGGGATGTACCTAAGATGAGGACTTCTGTTTTGTCAGAGTTCAGTTTAAGACGGCTTTGTTTCATCCATTCGGCAACTTCTTTCATTCCTTCGTGTAGGTTAGTTTTGGCGGTGCTGGGGTCATTGGTGAGAGAAAGGATTAGTTGAGTGTCATCCGCGTACGAGATGATGTTGAGGTAGTGTTGGCGGGCGATGGCCGCGAGGGGGCTCATGTATACGTTGAAGAGGGTGGGGCTGAGAGAGGATCCTTGTGGTACGCCACAGATTACTTCAGTGGCCTCGGACTTGAATGGTGGAAGGCGGACTCTCTGGGTTCTTCCGGTGAGGAACGAAGTGATCCATTCAAGTGCTTTTCCTTGGATTCCGATGTTATTGAGGCGTTGTAGAAGGGTGCTGTGGCAGACTGTATCGAATGCTGCAGAGAGGTCGAGGAGGATGAGGGCGACTGTGTCTCCATTGTCCAGTAGAGTTTGAATGTCGTCTGTTGCTGCGATGAGGGCGGTCTCAGTGCTGTGTTTTGCTCGGAAGCCAGATTGTGAGGAGTCGAGGGATTTGTTGGCTTCGAGGAAGGCGGCGAGCTGGTTGTTGACAGCTTTCTCGATGACTTTGGCCGGGAATGGAAGGAGCGAGATGGGGCGGTAATTTTTGAGTTCGGTGGGGTCCGCTGTGGGTTTTTTCAGAAGGGCGGTGAGTTCAGCGTGTTTCCAGTCTTCCGGGAAGGTGGCGGAGTTGAAGGAGCAGTTGATGACTTCTCGGAGGTGCGGTGCTATGACGGAGTCTGCTTTGTTGAAGATGTGGTGAGGACATGGGTCTGTGGGGGATCCTGAGTGGATGGAATTCATCAGGCGGATTGTGTCCTCAGTGGAGATTGGGTTCCAGTTGTTAAGGGTGTTCACGAGGGGAGAATGTTCAGCAAATGGTAGGGTGGGCTGGTTTCCGGGTTGGTTGTCGAAGCTGTTGTGGATGTCTGCAATCTTGTTGTGGAAGAATGAGGCTAGGGAGTCGCAGAGGGCTTGAGAGGGGGTGATGTCGTTGGAGTTGGCCGAGGGATTGGAAAATTCCTTGACGATGTTGAAAAGTTCCTTGCTGTTGTGGGCGTTGTTGTCAAGTCGATCCTTGAATGCTGTTTTCTTGGCCTTTCGGATTAGTTGGTGGTGAGTGCGGGTGGCGTGTTTGAAGGCGTCCTTGGTGCTAGTGGTTGGGTCTTTTTTCCAGGCCTTTTCAAGGGAGCGGCAGAGTTTCTTGGACTTCTTAAGATCATCGTTGAACCATGAGGCCTTTTTGCTGCCAGGTTTGCTTTGACGTTTCTTCAGTGGTGCTAAGGTGTCGGCGGTGTTGGATAACCAAAGGGTGAGGTTGGCGGCGGCTTCGTTTGCGTTAGATGAGTGGGCTGGGGTGTTTAGAAGGAGCGATGCGGAGATCTGGTCCGTGGTGATTTTGTTCCAGTTTCTTTGCAGAGTTGGTTGGAGGTGGTTGGTGGGTTTTGGTTTGTTGTAGGTGAAGTGAACGCAGCTGTGGTCAGTCCAGAGGAGATCCGTAGTGTGGCTGAAGGAGACATGATTGCTGGAGGTGAAGATGGGGTCGAGTGTGTGACCTGCGATGTGGGTGGGGGAAGTGACCAGTTGTTTAAGTCCGAGGTTGGCGAGATTGTCCAAGAGGGTGGTGGTGTTGCGGTTGTTGATCTTTTCAAGGTGAAAGTTGAGGTCTCCCAGAAGGATGTAGTCTTTGGAGGGGAGCGCGTGAGGAGTGATGAAGTCCGTGATGTCTTCACTGAATTGTGTGGCCGGTACGGTCCTTGCGTGTGATCTTATAGTCTTCAGGGATGGCAATGGTGATGTCTGGGGCGGAGGAAGCGTTCATCCAAGTTTCTGTTAGGAAGGCGACGTCTGGAGAGATGGTGTCAAGTAGATTCCATAGGTCAATGGCGTGTCTGTGGACCGATCGAGTATTGAGAAGGATGCACTGTAGGTGGTTGGGGTCAGGAATCTGTGTTGTGGTCGTAGCGGAGATGTTGTCGGTGCCGATGAATTTGCAGGAGTAGCAGGAGAAAGGTCCATGGGTGTGTCCAGGAGCGGCTTGGACGCAGTTGGGGGCGCGACCGGGGTTAACGGCTAGGAGGGTGGCGGCATCGTAGGTAATGCGGGGGGGCTGGGCAGCGCAAGGGGCAGGGGGTCTGGCGCTGGGCGCGGTCCAGGCGCAGACGGGCGTAGACGGGCTTACCTTAGGCGCACCTTCGGCGCGGATTGGGCGCGGTCGCTGCGCGTGAATGCTGCGCGTGAACGCTGCGCGCGGGAACTCCTGTCATATATGGATGGTGGAGGGGGGAGGGGCGAGGGCGTCTCAGCTGGGAGGCGGGGCGGGCACACGAGGACTAGCACAACAAACAAAATGGAGGCGGAGGGGGGGGCACAGCGGAGCGCTAGCGGCAAACGCGCTGAAACAAACTTAAACTGCACAGATAGAATACACAAAGCGCTACTACAGCAAAGCGCTAAGCCAGCATACAGCACGTGAGGAAAGAAGGCAATGTAATCAATCAGCAATTCAGCGGTACGATACCAGCAGTCAGCAGGGACCCTGGGAGCGACTACTCGGCTCGTGGGAGAGGAGCGAGTCACAGCGCCTGTAGGGAGGTGAGCGCTATTTCAGGACAGTGGGAGGGCGTCTCAGCTGGGAGGCGGGGCGGGCACACGAGGACTAGCACAACAAACAAAATGGAGGCGGAGGGGGGGGCACAGCGGAGCGCTAGCGGCAAACGCGCTGAAACAAACTTAAACTGCACAGATAGAATACACAAAGCGCTACTACAGCAAAGCGCTAAGCCAGCATACAGCACGTGAGGAAAGAAGGCAATGTAATCAATCAGCAATTCAGCGGTACGATACCAGCAGTCAGCAGGGACCCTGGGAGCGACCACTCGGCTCGTGGGAGAGGAGCGAGTCACGGCGCCTGTAGGGAGGTGAGCGCTATTTCAGGACAGTGAGAGGGCGTCTCAGCTGGGAGGCGGGGTGGGCACACGAGGACTAGCACAACAAACAAAATGGAGGCGGAGGGGGGGGGCACAGCGGAGCGCTAGCGGCAAACGTGCTGAAACAAACTTAAACTGCACAGATAGAATACACAAAGCGCTACTACAGCAAAGCGCTGAGCCAGCATACAGCACGTGAGGAAAGAAGGCAATGTAATCAATCAGCAATTCAGCGCTACGATACCAGCAGTCAGCAGGGACCCTGGGAGCGACCACTCGGCCCGTGGGAGAGGAGCGATACAACTGTGATAGTCTGCCATGCCCATGACCACAAATCCTGATTCTACATCTTGAAACATCTCTATTGGTTAAAATACAAATACCAAAAGTGTCAAGTTGAAATATTATTATAATAAAAACCGAAATTTCCGACATTTTAATTGAAGGTTTGTGTTAGACTTAAGTTGAGGGCTTGACGTTACCTATAGTCTTAGGGTTATAGCAGAGGACCGGCGTTAGTCGTAGCAGTAGCAATAGCTTTAGTGTCATGGCACAGCGCAAGGGTTAGTGCTAAGATTACAGTGTTATAAAGGCTTACGGTCATGGTAGATGGCTCGGGTTAGTCTTAGAGTTAGCATAAGATTAGACTAAGGACAAGAATTAGAGTAATATTTAAGGGTGTCATACAATTTATAACCATGGTTTAGGGATAGCATTGGCATCAGTGTTTGGACACAAGCACACAGTTCATTTTCAAGGTAGAATTAGGCTTAGCATCAATATTAGCAATTAGGCCTGATTTAGGCAGGTGACTTACTCCATCACAAACGTCCACCTTATTAGAAGGGCTATAGGATATAATGCACTTGTAATAAGGTCTACGAACAGCAGTTACGTTTGTGTCAGAGTAACCTTCTTGCCAAACTCTTAATCAGGCACCGTGATGAGTGTAATGCTTGAGTTTTGCATTGGTCCATTACATCTGCTTTTTCCTCATTTGCTCTACATTTTGCCATATTTCCAAATTTCCAAAAATATGGTCATAAACCATGAGTTACTGAAATTTGAGTATCTTGTTTTCAAATGACTGTTTGTAGGTATTGCAGTCTGAAGTACCACGTTCTACGTCCAATGAATTATTTAACACATCCAACATGTGACTAATTTGCAAGCTGCATTGCATTTATGTAAGTACCAATACAATCCTTGAAGGATTTGGGCTATTTATGGGAATGGCTGGTACCAAAGATGGTAAGCTCATTACTGTGAATTCTTGGATTTTGCAGTGTTATAGTTCCCTTATATATATCTTTAACTTCTCTAAATTTAGAAAGGGGCGATTCACAGAGAAGGGTTGGTATTTGGGGTAGGGGGTTGATCGAAGTTCCTCTGTTGCCCAAGAAGAGTTTGATACTCTGAAAACAGTATTTATGGTAATGCAGTATTATGTCATCCGAATCTGAAACCATTGTACAATATGGAAGCAGATAAAGCTGACAGGACAAATAAGCAGTACTGTCATATTTCACATTAGCAGTTTTGCTCCCGTAAACATCTTAAAAGTTAACACCTGAAGTGAATTTAACTATATATGAAAATTAACTTATTGCTGTACAATATTTTTTAATTTGTAATCATTACTTGCAGGATGCTTGAGGGTGTGGTACTGTAATATCATGCCAGAGATTCTCCACATCAACCTGTTGTACAAATAAAAAAAAGGAATTGTTGAGAAACCGAATTCTGTGTTTGATCTAACAGTTCATCAAACAGTTCACTATAGACATGTACATCTTGTCTAGACATGCCACCAAAGTCATTTTTTAACCACAAATGTTAATGATTTTCAGAAGATATAGTATTTGAATATATTAGCAGTACAGTTGTAATTTTGGAGAAAAACATATACACTACAATTTTACAATTTGTCTCAAGTATATTATTTTTGTCTATACAGAGGCATAGGTTACTTGCTAAAGCAGAGCTTATATGGCACTAGTAAGAGACAATGCAGTGAACCTTGAGAATTTCCATAGCATGTGACATTAACCAATATTAAAAAATAACAGTTCCCTCCCCTCCCCTGTAACTTGACATTCATCCATGCATAAATGTCTTGTTACAGCTCACTGGGTAGCAAGCAGGTTAGTAAAGATATACCATGTTGTCAGTAATTTTGTCCAGGGCAATATGGCTCTAGAATCATACATGATGATTGTTCAACAATGGGCAAAGAGCAGCCATTTTAGCCCACCAGGGGGTTAGTGATGGGGCACATCGGGCTGTGGGGAATTAGGGCATTGCATCAGTCCTCCCATTAGCCGGTATAAGTATTTAGTTATCGAGCAATTCTAGTGTTTTAAATGATTCCAACATGCTTACCACTCCATTGCTATCGGCTGCTTCCGCAACCCATGATATGCCTCCTGCTGAAGGACGACGCTCTCTGCCAGGCCCTCCCCTCACCACCTGCTCCCTTCACTGGGATAGCATTGGAGCCATTGTAGATTTCCACCTCCTGGTCAGGAGTATGTCACCAAAGTGAATGGTTTGCCTCAAGTGCATCATACTTTAGGCTACAAGCACAACTGCAGCATTCCAATTATATTTACAAATAAATGCATATTACTAGTGCGAATGCAAATTTTTCCCTAACCATATTAAAAAATTCTTATGAGGCCGAGAACATAGTATATGATTAAAGGGGACTTTTGTGGCAGTTTCCTCCATCAAAAGGATTCATTATGATTTGCATAACCGATTAATTTACATTTTATTGTTCTCCTAATTCCTGTACAGATGTTACTTATAGCCCTTCAGTAACCAAGATAATTTGTGGATAATCAACTGATTTTATTTGTTTGGACTGCCTTCTGCTATCAAGTCAAATTTATAATCTCCGTCCTCTTTTTATAAGATATAAAACTGCAAGGACTACATGATGCGCTTTTCTCACTCATTCATAGCCACCATCCCATGGGAGAAAGTGCAGTCTGCTCTCACCTTCTCTAAAATTGCCCCAGCTCTTGTGCAATTCAGATTCTGGACAGCTAAAAAAAGCATTTTAGACACTATCGAAGCTCTATAACAATGGACTTACTGATACTGGCAAAGGCTAAAACCTTTAGCTAAACCAGGAGACCGCAGATACATGCTACTGGTCTGCCTCTAACTCATTTAATCCAGGGCAGGTAAGAGGTGAAATTGCACATAACAATCTGGAGTTTTTCAGACTTTTCTTTTATACCAACTACGCTTGAGTATCCTCAATTCATTTTTTCATCTCCTGTAATTTAGGGATGAACCTGAATTAGACCTTTCTCTCCCACTTCACATTTTCATTGGGGGCAGCCTAGCCAATGTTGCTTCTAAGAATCCTATTACCCTTCTTTTTGTGGGGGTGGTCCGTGGCTAGTTGATAGTTAATATTTCCCATTTTCCTCTGCTGTGCCACCTGCAAATATACTGTAGATACATCCCCTCACTGATGACATGGCAAACCTTCATCACACAACAGCAGCGAGAATTTGATAGACCGATATTTAAATGTACAATTTCATCGATGGAAGTATCTGGCTATAAACCTACCATCATATGCACAGGTTTGCTACAAAATATGACTGATGCTGCATACCTGTTCGCCCAGTGACCTGCATATTATTTGTCTGCTGGCCCAGTGTTTTCATTCTGTCCTGGTGACAGTATATGAAGTGCTGATTATTGCTAATTGTCCTATAATTAAGTAAGACATTGTTCACAATAATAAATGCCCAAACAAGCAGGAGTACAAGTATGGAGTTTTTACTTTGCCTGTACTAATATATTTTTGTTTGCACTTTGCTTGCACTAATGACACCATTCTAATGTTACAATCTCATCAACACAGTTTTCAGGACAGTGGTAAGAGTACCACCTGCTCCCCTATTCACTACTTTTCCATCATATTTATGCAATAAAGGCGTCACACATCATAACTTGTAGTCGGTTGCAATGGGCTGGACGATTGCACCCAAAGCTAAAAAATGAAACACTGAGTATGCATTATTAGGAGGTCTTGATAAGAAATAATGTTATTCTAGCAGTTAGTTGTAGACTGGACCAACATTAGGCTAGTGGGAAACAGTGCGGAAATCAGTGTTGGCGCCCCATCACCCACGACCTCCTCTTCAAATTCTCTGGCTACCACTAGGCAAAAGTACCCCTTATCTCTCCATAATCTCTCTCTCACATAATTTCATTTGTTTTGAAATCACTGCTAAAGGATGGCTTTACTAATAAGAATGTATATCTACCCGAACAAACCCAACATTAGGAATAGATAATGACAAACTGGGGAAAAAAGGATAACGGCCTAGCTCTTTGATGACAGTTTGTAACACAAGGATCTCTGTGACAAAAGCTCTAAACCAATCAGCTCTCCATACAAAATACTGATTTGTGATCTCCACAGTGTGTGTTCTTTGCAGCAGACATTAATCTTCTGCGCTACTTTAAGGTACTAGACACAACTCTGAGATCTCTCTCTAAGAGGAACATTATTCACAAGACTTATCTTGACATTTTTATTGCTGCCTGAAAGCTGGAAGCACAAGGAACTCTGCAGAAGGTGTTTTGAAATCATAAGCTATTGCTAAGCACAGCGCCCCCTCTAAGGTCAGCAATCCCTCCCCAGCTCAGCACCCAGTGTGGCCACACCAGTCTAACTGCCCTTGAGCCGGCCCTGGTTGTAGATCATGTATGGGGTACGAATTAATAGTTAAAGGGTAGTATTTCTTCATATGAGATTCGTGTAGCAGGGCTGGAGCAGCATAATTTAGGCCCCACCCTCAATTTGTCATATACATATGCTTCCATATATTCATATACAACATTATATACAATGTGTGACTTAACTTCATTCATGTGTATTATTTTTAAACAAATCAATAGTACATTCATTGCAAACACTACAGATTCATATATGAATGTATTAAGGTAATTAAGGGACTGCTGTAATCTAGGTATGCATATTCGTTTTTAACATTAAATAATGTTCTCACTTACACATATTTAATATTGTAACTAGTATCCATTTTGATTCTGAAGAGGCTTGATTTGACATGAGGCCTCCGTTGAAAATGCTTTCTTGCTAGTTAGAAAAACATGGAGGACTTTTGTTTACTCTGTGCCAGAAATATGAGGTGTTTAAGATTGACAGCTGCAGACCTATTTTTGAGGAGGTTGGAACTTAGAGAGTATGCCGACTCCCCTTACATTCAGTCATGTTGTTGGTTCTTGGTGGTGAGAAAGAGATATGGATGTTTTTGAATCTACTATTATATTTATTGGTGTTTCCACAGTTAGTTGAACAGACTTTCCCTTAACTTTGAGAGGGAACAGATCTTTCTGATGGGTTTTCCCCTGAGTGTAAAGCTTCATACTGAGCACATCTTTTTGATTCTAGAACTTCTACAGAAGTTTTAGTCCATGCTGACACCTTCTATGCTCCCTGTATAGAAATACCCATCGGATAAATCTGTTTCTCAACTTATTTTAAGAATAGAAAAGGGAAGCTTCTTTAACCACTTGGCTGCTAGGCGTTTTCCCGTCCTGCGCTGAGTTTTATTGTTTTCCTTTATTTCATGACGAGCTGGCCTTGTCATCCGCGCACGGCAGGTAAGCGCCATGACGAGGCCAGCTCGTCATTAGCCTCGAAGGGGTTATACATCACTAATGTGACAATTTTCATTATTTGCATTGTGGCCATCTGTATTCTGTATCTCATTTTATTACGACTTAATTTACTGCCACATTTTTGCCTACAAACTATATTGCTGTATCTCTTAAATTAATGTCTATTTTGCATATATACTGGATGGATTAATATCCTAAAATAATCCCACTTAATCGAAATGATTGTTTCCTGGTCTTTATTGTGGAGTCACATCATCTTAACGAGTTGGACATGTGTTTCTAATATTAATTCCCTTACAGCACTTCATATCTACTAATAAAGGTCCATACGACCAACAGGGAAATATATTTCATGATTTTATCAAGAGATTGAGGGGCAGAAACCAGCACGCCATCAGAAGGTAGCATGTCAGATGGCTAGTCACTGAAGGAAAGGGTACTGCGATTTAGAATTGACTGAGGCCAGTCCACACCATAAGTCCATGTCCCTGTTTGGAAGCTAGGTGGTTCCTGTGGTTTGGAAAGAGTTGCAGCAGCGGAGGAGTTTTAATAGGGTTTCACATTGGAATTGTGCATGTCATGCTTGTGGTATTTTTGTTAAGCATTGTTATTTAGATGTAGATGCATTTAATATTGCTCAGCTTATGTTGTTATCAAACTAGTCATAGTCCCAATCCCAGGATAGATATGTATATTGTGTGACTTTTTAATTTGTCTGCTACATTTTGTGGTGTTGGTCGTGAGGTACCATTGACTACACAATTGAGATAGAGACTATAACTTCATTGTGAGAGTATCTACAGTGATTAGTGTTGGTGGATCCTATTGCACAAAGGGAACGCTGCATTAGTCAGGGTGATTTCTGCTAGTCGGGATTTCATCGATGTTTGTGTGAGTAGGTCGGAAAGTATTAATCCAAACTTGTGTGTTGAAATACTTTGCATTCCTTAGTGGACCAGACAACATTTTTTTTGTTTTGCTTGCTTAGTACTTTGAGAGGTTGCGTTTGCGAAATAGTAAAGGGGGGTCAACTGCTGCAAGGAACGAGTATTGCATCATAGTGTGCCGCACTAGGATTGGACGGTTGGTGGTAATGCCATGCTGCTATTGATCGCTACATCATTGAGAGTGTCGCTTCAATGGGACAAAGCTTAGGGTGCCGCTCTGAGATTGGCTACTAGTGATGGATAATTGGTTGGGTAAGGATTAACGCTTGTTTGAAAGAGAAATTTCTGTTTGTAATTGCTGAAATTCTAATAAAAAAATTAAATGTTCCAGAGCTATTATAGATATGGGCCAGGGAGATGTGAGGGTTCCTGCTTGAGAGGGTGAAGAGGAACCACTAGAAGGCTCGGCAGATCATTATATGGCTGTAACTGTAAGGCTCTGCATGTTCATTTGGTTGAGTCAATGGCATAAGATCAGAGAAAACAAAGGTGCATTGACATTTCCTCACTATAGCACATTTAATTTGAGGATTATTGAAAATTTGATAAGACTATTGCACTAGATGAAACCACCCCCTAGACTGGCACTATATGAAACAATGAATACATGGGAGCATGCTGTTCATGCTAAAGATAAGGAGAAATATCAAGACAACGCTAAGAGGGCTGTGATTGGTTATGTTGAAGCTAAGTAGGATGCAGAACAACAGCATTGGCAGCAGAAATAATTGAGGGAACTAGGCTGTACCCTGCATTAACGAGTGAGGAACCCCAGAAAAGGAAAAGGATGACATGAGAGGACAAAAGAGAGAGTGCAGAGGGCTCAGGTGATTATGATGATAGTGATTCTAGTGATGTTTTTTTGAATGTGCTGTTGTAAGCTCATCCACCACCTTATAATGTTGCCCCAACTGATGAGTGGTGTTGTCACGGGTAGAAACTTTGAAATATCCACCACCCTTGTGAGTTTCAATCAGATCCCAATGGGAGGAACTTCAGTGATTCATGCTCCTGTGAATTCATCAGTCCCTAATGCCCCAGGTGCAATAACTGTTCCTGTCACTATTAGTCCTGCGGTTCCTTTAGATAAACCTATATATGACACATCCTTTGGCATTCCTACTAAAGTAAATATGTCACCCACATTCCCTTTGCCCTCGACCTGGGGAAACACAAGAAGGACTCCTTTAGTCCTGACTAAGGTATATCCTCATATGATGCCCCTGAGTCTTTAACGATTAATATGACAGGACTCATTCCCATAAAGGAGCCTGCCACGATACCTCAAAACTCTCGATTTGGAATTTCCCCAAGTATATTTCAATCAGCAGTCCCAGAGGGGGAGTGACATCTTATACCCCTGGATCTCAAAATGATGTTAATTCACAGGAGATTTTGTTAAAATCCTTAATGGGTCTCCTAGAGATTGTTAAAGTTCAGAGGGGAGAAGGGAATTCCAGCTCCCTGAGACAGAGAAACTTGTCGATTGGCTACGTTAAAATTGGAATTAGGCGAAATAATTTCAAGTAACCACTTAACAGGAAGATGAACTTGTGTACATGTGTAAAGATGTTACATGATCAGGAAGATGAACTTGTGTACATGCAGAATGCACCACACATAGAAAGAGGAAAGAACAAGAAGAAATAAAAATAGTTCTTCTTGTTACGTTTCCTCTTGGAAGGAATAAGATTTTTCTGCATTCCCAGGTTTACAAGTCTTTGTAAATCTGGAAATGTGTCAAAAACCAAGGGAGTTGTGTGGGAACACCCATAAAACACCTCCCTTGTGCGGGGTAAGGCAACGCAGCGATTTGCACTACGTTGCTTTACTCCAGATTTATGAAGCCATTCAAAGCAACTAATGTGCAGCTTTGTGTGGCTTCATTAATCTGACTTTAGAAACCTGCATCACGCATGTACCATGTTGCGTGGTGCAAACATGATGCGAGCATCTAATAAATATGCCCATATGTTTCTAAAAGTGAAGGTGCTCATGTTAGATATTGATTGGGTAAAGATTGACAGGACTGTGCAAGAGTCCCGAGAGACATTGCATTGCATGCTTATTATGAGAGATTGTTGCAAGTTTTCAATCTGCACAGCGTGATGGAAAAAACCAGAAGGCAAGGACTGGGCAGATTAGTGTCTAGGTTTGTGATGGGACTGCGACCTGAAATTAGAATGATGATTCATCAACATTTGACTTATTCGCAGAACAAGTCCACTGATGAAATATTGAGAAATGCGAGATACTGTAGTGATGAGTTGGACATGAAATTGAAGCAGTTGAAAGAAAAGTTTATGTTGGTGCAGATGAAGGCGGCAAAGAGAGGAGGTCAAAATCAATCATATTTGGGAAATGTTGGTTGAATGCAAGGAGTTGCATGTCCTCAGGGAGGGCCTTTGGTGCAAGGTGAAAATGGTGTCTCACAAGGAAGAGGTTGTGATGTTTTGATAGACCCTAATACTGGGATTGATATTGCAACATTGAAGAGATCAAATCCTTGTTATGATTGTAACAAGTAAGGGCATTGGAAGCGGGAATGTAGTTTAAATCCCAAAAGGGGTGCCCACGAGATTATGGGACAGAGTTCAGGGTTTGTTCAGATGTCAAATGCTGTTCCTGTACAGTTACAAAAAGTACCCAAGCAGAGAGTTCAGAATTCTAAGAAACCACAAGTTCCAGTAATGAAGTTCCTCAAGCCCCAATGCCTCAATAGAATCTCATTGGTCCCAGGTTTAATACTAATCAGGTCCCAGAATTATTTCCAAAATCAAAACCCATTCCAACAGTTTCTCATGTTTGACACATTTGAGGGCTACAGCTCTGACTTGCTACAGTGACGGTGTCTGAGGGGAGGAAGAATGGGTACTTGGTGCAGGCTTAGAGGAAGACCAGAGTGGTCCAAATGTAGAAGGTTAAGGTAGATTGGCCACCCTGTGCCAATCCTGATTGACACAGGTGCTACACTTTCCACTGTTAGAACAGCGGAAGTTCCAAACCTACCCCTCTATGGAAACAGAAGTCATAGGAGTTACCAATAAACAAATGACAAACCCTGTCACTGAGGAAGTTCCAGTTAAAATAGGGTCAATTGGAGATACACACCAGTTTGTGGTGTGTGTGTGATTCCAGTCCTGTAAATCTCTTGGGACATGAACTAATATGTAAACTGATATCACCATCTATTGCACACCAAAGGATATGGATTTTTAGCCTATAATGAAGATGTTGATTTTAAATTCACCAAACGGGATCACTGTTGGACTATACTCTTTAATGACAACCAATGATCTGCCACAGGATTTTAAGTATACAGTAAAGCCGAATGTCTGGCACTTTTCAGGAAAAGATATCCATATGCTGAGTACCCTTAAACTTCTCAGTACAAGCTAACGTCTGCATTAAAAATTGGAATTACCTAAACGATTGTGTCAATCGTACAGCGATTAATTTTGACCATTGTGGGCCTTCAAAAACTGAGTGATAGATCCCGGATCATGCAGAACCTTGAGAAGATTAACAAGGGTGGGCGTAAAATCCGTTTCACGGGTGAATTTGCGAATTTTCCGCGATTTCGCGATCCGCGAATCTCGCGAAATCGCGGTAAAACCCGCGAATCAGCGGGGACGAATTTTCAGCCAAGCAAGGGTTACAGCAGCAGGTGCAAAAGTTGAACCTAATTTCTTTGTAACCTTTTACAAAAGGGTTACAAACAAATTAACTTCAACTTGGACACCTGCTGCTAATTGCTTCTTGGCGCCTCGTTGCCTACTTGCAACTATTCTCTGACCCAGCTCTGACCCTTGAAGCAGGGTCAGAGAATAGTTACAAGTAGGCAACTAGGCATCTGTCCAAGGAATTAAACCTCATCAGGAAGCACTTACAGATATAAAAAACAGGAAGAAGGGAGAGGATGGCAAATACACCCATTTTGAGTTGTCAGGAGGGGTTAAACTAAAAGAGACCTTTACAGCACAATTTTCATATGCATTTGGCTAAAAATAAAAAGCTGTATGTTCTGTAGGGGCAACTCAGGAATCTGGCCCTTCAGAGATCCGGCATCTCTTTCTTTCTCTCGTTCTCTCTCTCCCTCTCTCTTTCCCTCTCTATCTATCTATCTATCTATCTATCTATCTATCTATCTATCTATCTATCTATCTATCTATCTATCTATCTATCTCTCTCTCCCTCTCCCATAAACGACTGCATGGGTAACTTCGCTATGCAAGCGGCTCGCGAAGACGCAAAAAGCCCAGCGAACACGCAAAAAACCCAGCGAACACGCAAAAACCCCGCGAACACGCAAAAACCAAAAATCCGCAAATTCGCACAAATTCGCGAATTTTGCAGATCGCGAATTCGCAAATCTGCAAATTCACGGATCGCGAATTCGCAAAATTCACCCATGCTTATACCATGCAGTCTTGTGGAAACGAATCCAGCTGTGATTCTGTTTCAAACTCCATGTGAGGCTAAATGGTTCACGGTGATCAATTTGTGTCAGACTTTCTTCTCTATACCTTTGCATGGGGAGAGTCAGTACATTTTCGCCTTCCGGTTCCAAAACCATGTTTTGGCATTTTACTGAGTCCCAAAAGGGTATACAGAGAGCCCTTCTGTTTTCAACTACACCCTCAAGAACAATCTTGAGTCCTTGGTGATGTCCTGTGACTCTGTCATGGTTCAAGATATAAATGACCTGTTAGTAGATTTGGATACTGAGAAAACCTGTGCCATCGGATACCCAGGATGTCTGTAAACAAGCCACTATTGCATGGCTGAACCACTTGACTGAGAATGGACATGAAATGTCTCAAAGCAAGTTACAATATTGTCAAAGAGTATTGCTGTATTTCGGACATCATATTGAGAAGGGAGCAAGGAAGTTGTCACAAGAGAGAATCTCTGTGATTCTGAAAATTAATCTACCAATGACACAAAGAGAAATCAGGATGTTCCTAGGACTGGTGGGCTACCGTCTACAATGGATATCCAACTTTTCCCTAGTGGCCAAGCCTTTACAGAGGCTGCTATATAAGGATATCTCTCATCCGATACCAAGGGACAGCGACTGTTTGGTTGCATTTCTAGAGGTGAGAGAAAATATCCTTCATGCCCTGACACTGGTAGTGCCTGATTACAACAAAGCTTTTTACACGTTTCTGCAGTGAGAGGGAGGACTTCACTCTCTCACTGCTTACATAAATGCATGAGAATATGCGAAGACCTGTGAGTTATTTCTCTGCTACTTGTGATCCTGTAGCCGCAGGACTGCCCAGTTGCCTTAAAGCTGCAGTAGCTGTAGGTATCAGCATTGAGAGGTGTGAGAGTATGCTCATGAGACACCCTCTTACTGTCATGGTGTTGCACTCTGTAGAAATACTGCTGATATGTACCCTCACTCAGCAACTTACAAACAGCAGACTGACTAAATATGAACTGACTAGATTTGCTGTGGAGAACATCCCTTTAAACAATGAGCTTTGCAGAATCCTTCTTTGTTACCATTACCTGAAGATAAAAATGATGATGGGGAGGTGGAAAATGACTGTCTGGGTGTAACGGAACTCTGCACCAAGTCACGACTAGATGTTCGAGATGAGCCCCTGGCATAGTCTGATTATAAATTGTTTGTGGCCTTTTGCCTAAGAGATGATGGAGGAACTTTAAGGCGTGCCTACATTGCCCGTACAGTTAAGGGAGAAGTGGAAGCCTATGTTCCCTTTAAGGTACACGCTACTTTGGCTATGCAGCTACACTTTCACGTGCACTCTTCAATGGGAGAAGTGTCCACACTCCTAAAATACTATCAGACCTGCATGAAAGGCAAACGACACACATGCACTGTGTGCTTTCCATCCTAGCCATGGCGCTGCCTAAAAGGTGGCTCTTTTTCTCCCTTCACCACTACCACATTTAACTTATAAAGGATGGGAGGGATCAGCAAGCGAGGCTTTAACAATGGTGTTGAATGGAGGTACTGAATAGGGCTAATTGAGCGGCCTGCCAGGATTCCCTTTCTTCACCTTTCACAGTGAGTAGAAGATCTGTGACGAAAGGCCACGAAGGAGGCACCATTGTTTACAAGTTGCATTATCAGAAGGTGTTACAGCCCAGAAGGTTTCTTGCTCACTGGCAGCTTTAGAAACTTGTTTTCAGCTTTGAGAGGCGAAAAAAGAGGAATTCAACACTTGCATGAGAGAAACACTGAACCAAGAGCATTCCAAAGCCTGCAGTGCTCCTTTCAGAAATGGGTGTTATTTGTGGTCAGGAGATAATGACAAACTAAAGCATTTCGTCAACCTTTTCTTTCCAAGATCACACAATATGTACTTCAAATAAGAACAAAAGGGGTCCATTTACTAATATTTAACACTGTGTTTGCATCACAAATGTTTTGAATTACAATACTAAATATTTTCCACCTATTTACTTTCCTGCACAAAATAACTTGAAAGTAACGCAAAGCAGTTGCACATCTTTGCATTACTTAGCACCAAGGGGGCATACCATGGGTGATGCATGAGCATTCCAATGCTGCCATTGGATGTTTCTGACGCTAAGCCCTATATACTTAAGAAAGTAGACAAAGTTTAGCATCAGAAAATAGTGCCTATTTCAAACTGACACAATGAAGGAGAAATGCTTCGATTTCTCCTTTCTTTTCCAACTTTGCATGTGTGCTGCACTGTACAGCACATATGTAAAGTGGGAAAAGGTTTGAAGTTAGCCTAAGCATAATATTTTGTACTGAAAGTGAATTCTTCCAGTGCAAAACCTAAGCTAGACTCACGGAGACACCCTTGCACTATTGTGCAAAGGGGTGTCCGTGGCTGACGACCGCACATTTCTGTACCTGCATTAGGGAGAGGGGACGAGAGTGTCATATTTCTTTAAATATGGCACTCTCCTGCCCTCTCCAACCTAGGGCAAAAAAAGCGATACAAAAGGGGGTGATGGACGGAGCGCTTGAGCAAATCACCCCCAGTCAACTGATCTGAGTTTAATTCATCACCATTCTTTAGCTCACTCCGCCACCCCAGTTCAGACATGGCCATATGCAAATCAGACTGACCCCGTGGCTCATGGGAAAAGTCCAGCCCGAACTCCCAAGCCATGTCTTCCCTGGACCGGCAACAAGCAACCTGGGACCGGTTTCGGTTTCATAACCCTCATCAGTCAGGCTATCTTGAATGCAGTGGCAAAGTGAGCAAGGCACTCACGTCTGAGCATATCCTGCCAACTTAGGGCGAAAAAAGCGATACAAAAGGGGGTGATGGACAGAGCGGTTGAGCAAATCAAACACTCACCCCCAGTCAACTGATCTGGGTTTAATCCATCACCATTCTTTAACTGACTCCGCCACCCCAGTTCAGACATGGCTATATGCAAATCAGTCTGACCCTGTGCCTCATGGGAACAGTCCAGCCCGAACTGCCATGCCATGTCTTCCCTGGGCCGGAAACAAGCATCCTGGGACCAGTTTCAGGTTCATAAACCTCATCAGCCAGGCTATCTTGAATCCAGTGGCAAAGTGAGCAAGGGACTCACGTCTGATAAAAAAGGGGGTGATGGACGGAGCGCTTGAGCAAATCAAACACACACCCCAGTCAACGGATCTGGGTTTAATCCATCACCATTCTTTAGCTCACTCCAACTTTCGCAGCATTTGTGGCCGCTGCACTGCGTGAGAAACTGGCAAATCTGGCCCAAGGATCCATAATTCAGTCCTGCTTCTATGTAGTGCTAACATTCATCTGCAGTTTGAGATCTGCCCTTGAGCCTCACAAATCCAATGATTGTCCCTTTCATCTGACGCATGAGACATGTGCTTTTCGGAATGCTATTGTACATTTGGGAGGGTACGATATTCTTGAATCTAGTAGCCAGAAGGACTGCACAGTGAGCTAAACAATTGTTGCAGACGTATGCAATTTTCTGGAGATCGTGAGTTTCAGTCCGGCATGGCACACTCAGCATTTTATCTGAGAAGGGTGCCTTCTGATTAGCTTCTTTTTGGTTAGGATGAGATGTTAATGTACAGATTAGTCAAGATGAGTGTAAATGTGTTAAACTCTGGTGCCTGTGCGTATGTAAGTGTCTGTGTGTGTGGGTGTGTGTTTACACATTTATCTGTGTTTGTGTGTTTGGGGTGGGATTGTTTGTTGTAATAAAGAGGAAAGATGTGTGGCATCTTCATTGTGGAACACAGGGATGTTTTTAGAAATAATGTGCCATTATGTAAGTGATGAGTAGGGGTGGGCAGAAAACTCCGTTCTGACAGCATAGTGGATGAAGCCAGCCACCCCTGCTCCCTGGCCCAGTCCCTGCTTCTGAAAGCAGCCAGGCCGGGGAGAGCATCCCCGGGCCCCAGTGGACCCCCGTCCCCAGTGCCGGGATCCTCGGCTGGCTTGCAGGACAGGGGGCTCGTGCATCCCGGGATACGCCGGACACAGCACGAGTCCCGGGCCCAGTCCCAGCTTCCGAACCCATGCCAGGCCGGGGATGCCTCTCTGGTGGACCCCCGTCCCCAGCGCCTGGATCCCTTTGATGGCTTTCAGGACGGGGGCTCATGTACCCCGCGGTCCGCCGGACGGAGCTCAAGCCCTGGGCCCAGACACTGCTTCCGAACCCTAGCCAGGCCTGGGAGAGGCTCCCCGGAGGACTCTCATCCCCAGCGCCTGGATCCCTCTGATGGCTTGCAGGACGGGGGGCTCACGCACCCCGCAGCCCGCCTGACGCAGCACGAGCCCCGGGCCCAGACCCATCCCCAGCTTCCGAACCCTAGCCAGGCCGTGGATAGCCTCTCCGGTGGATCTCCGTCCCCAGCGCCTGGATCCGTTTGATGGCTTGCAGGACGGGGGCTCACGCACCCCACGGCCCGCAGGACGGAGCTCAATCCCCGGGCCCAGTCACAGGTTCAAACCCTAGCCAGGCCAGAGAGAGGCTCCCCGGTGGACCCCCGTCCCCAGCGCCTGGATCCCTCTGATGGCTTGCAGGATGGGGTGCTCATGCACCCCGGGGCCTGCCGGACGGAGCTCAAGCCCCGTGCCGGTCCCAGCTTCCGAACCCTAGCCAGGGCCGGGGAGAGCCTCCCTGGGCCCCGGTGGACCCCCGTCCCCAGCACCCGGACCCTCCGATGGCTTGCAGGACGGGGGGCTCACGCACCCTGGGGCCTGCCAGACGGAGCTCAAGCCCCGTGCCGGTCCCAGCTTCCGAACCCTAGCCAGGGCCGGGGAGAGCCTCCTAGGGACACATTGGACCCCTGTCCCCAGCACCCGGACCCTCTGATGGCTTGCAGGACGGGGGGCTCACGCACCCCGGGGCCCGCCAGAAGGAGCTCAACCCCGGGTCCGGCCCCAGCTTTCGAACCCTAGCCAGGCCAAGGAGAGCCTCCCTGGGCCCCGGTGGACTCCCGTCCCCAGCACCCGGACCCTCTGATGGCTTGCAGGATGGGGTGTCATGCACCCCGGGGCCTGACGGATGGAGCTCAAGCACTGGGCAGGTCCCAGCTTCCGAACCCCAGCCAGGCCAGGGAGAGCCTGCCCGGGCCCCAGTGGACCCCTGTCCCCAGCACCCAAACCCTCAGCCGAAACCAAGAAGGGTTAAGCCCTGGCCACGTCCTCTCTCCGACGGCCTGCCCGGGGAGCCGAATTTTCCTTGACTATTAGGCCCCCACATAGTGGAGGCTTATATAATTTTGGGGAAGGACACAAATTAGAGTTAGCCCGGGCGCCAGCCCGCAGGGCCATCTGGTTACCTAGCCTGCAGGGCCATCTGGTCACCCTGCCGAAGGGCACATGGTGGAGGCGGCCTCCCGCGGACCCGCGTTACTCCCTCTGCATCCCCCCACCGGCCTTGCAGCAGAGGGCCCCATCCCTGGGTGTGGTGGAGGGAGGCGTCCGCGGGCACCCACGCACAGAGAGACAAAAGCTTGGCTCAGAGGATGACTTTCAACAGATCGCAGCGGGGTAGCTGCTCTGCTACTTACGAAACCCTGACCCAGAATCAGGTCGTCTACAAATGATTTAGCACCGGGTGCCCCACGAACATGCGGTGCACCAAAGGTGATGGAGGCGGCCCCCTTCCATCTGCACTCCAGTCCCCAAGTGAGCTGCTCTATGCACCGGCCCCCTCGAGAGAGGCCGGCTATCCCAGGCCAACTGAGGCTCCACAGCACTGCGGTATCGTTACGGTTTAGGGGGGATTCTAACTTAGAGGCGTTCAATCATAATCCCACAGATGGTAGCTTCGCCTCATTGGCTCCTCAACCAAGCACTTACACCAAATGTCTGAAACTGTGGCTTCTCTCGTACTGAGCAGGATTACTATTGCAACAACACATCATCAGGGTCAGTGAGCGACGTCGCTATGAACGCTTGGCCGCAACGAGCCAGTTATCCCTGTGGTAACTTTTCTGACACCTCCTGCTTGAAACCCAAAAATTCAGAAGGATCATAAGGCCCCGATTTCACGGTCTATTTTCATACTGAAAATCGAGATCAAGCGAGCTTTTGCCCTTCTGCAGCGCGGGAGGTTTCGGTCCTCCCTGAGCTCGCCTTAGGACACCTGCGTTATCGTTTGACAGGTGTACTGCCCTAGTCAAATTCCCCACCTGTCACTGCCCACCAGGGGCTTGGAGCCAGAAGCGAGAGCCCCACGCGGCTCGCACCCCCGCCTCACCGGGTAAGTAAAAAACGATAAGAGTAGTGGTATTTCACCGGCGGCCCGAGGGCATCCCACTTATCCAACACCTCTCATATCTCTTCACAGTGCCAGACTAGAGTCAAGCTCAGCAGGGTTACTTTCCGTGCTGATTCTACCGAGCCTGTTCCCTTGGCTATAGTTTTGCTAGATAGTAGGTAGGGGCAGTGGGAATCTCGTTCCTACATTCATGCGCGTCACTAATTAGATGACGAGGTATTTGGCTATCTGTTCCACCTCGCGGTGGCTCATTCTGGGTTATTATGCTCCGGAGTACAGCCACACTGAACGCTGTCCTCACTGGAACTGGGATCACGTATAGGCCAGAGATAGTACACCCTGCAGTACTATTCCAAATTCTGCTACGGAGGGTGAACTAAGACCTATATCGTGATCTCAATCATTTTTGCTAGTTGCATTGTTTGAAGCGGGTGCTGGTTTGTCAAATTCGGTGAGGCTAAGACTAAATAAAGGCGCGAGACCGATAGCCAACAAGTACCGTGAGGGAAAGTTGAAAAGAACTTTGAAGAGAGAGTTCAAGAGGGCGTAAAACAGTCAAAAGGTAAACGGGTGGGGTCCGTGCAGTCCGCCCAGATGATTCAACGCTGCGGGAAGGTCGGTGGCCCGGGAGTTCAGGATCCCCTCCACGACTGAGGTGGGATCCGCTACACTTCCAGTTTCGCCCGCTCTGTCGGGGAGGTGGAGCATGAGCGTGCATGATAGAACCCTAAAGATGGTGAACTATGCTGCAGGGCTCTGGGGCTGAAGGGCTCGGGGGCTGCAGCATTCTGGGGCTGCAAGTTTCGGGGCTGCAGGGCTCCGGTGCGGCAGGGCTCCGGTGCTGCAGGGCTCAGGGGCTGCAGGGCTTAAGGGGGCTCCGAAACCCCACACTGGGCCTCAGGCATGGGGAGGCCCGCAAGCGCTCCTGGGGCCCTGCCGCCCAGGGTAGGACTGCCTGGGAGCCTTGTAGGTCTCCAGGGCTCTGCACCAGGGACACTTGTCCCAGGCAGATGGACTCTTGGCAGGCCGTAGGACGGGGGCTCCCAAACCCAGGCCCTGGGGCCTGTCACTGCTTTCCAACCCAACCAGGTCGGGGAGATCAGGGAGTCTGCCAAGGCACGAGGGACCCCTGTCCTGGGCACATGGACCTTCAGGACGTGCCCTCATTTTCCACACATTTTTTCCAAAATTCGGCGTAGTATGCGTAGTGGCGCTACGCAAACTACGCCCAGTCCTAGTGATGAGCGTTATGATGTGTGAGTTTGAGGGATGTGTGTCAGGAAACTGCAACTGTGAAGAAGTTAAGTGTTGAGCTGGCCTTGTGCTTGAAGTATGATAAATATACATCCTTTTGTAACTCAGCCAACCCTTGCTTCTTCATTTCATATTGCTTCGGATTAAGTTTTAACATTGGGCAGATGGCATGTTCTAAAGAAAAGGCAAACATAGTATTCACAGTAATGACAGGATTTTTAAATGTATTTTCAAGTGCGACATAACAAACACCAGGAAAGTAATTTTATAATATTACAAACAATGGCATTATAAGTATAGTTCTTGCACTGTACACACATCAAACATTACAAAAGATGTAAATAAAAATCACAGATCAATAACGCATAGGTTGCCATGTTCACGTTCATGCAGATGTTGGGTTTTCATTGACTTTGGCATGCCTAGCTATAATATTCAAGCTTGACCTTTCGCATTCCAAGCTGTGTTAGTAGCAAATCAGGTGTCCATTGATGATCAAGGGTGGACCCTCTGACTCTCGGTTTCCATCAAATATATCGGGCTGTGTATTAGAACGACCAAACCTTCCGATCACAGATATTCTAGTTGTATGGTGGATTGTGTAGTTGACAAAATGAATGTAATACTTATCACCCTCCATACAAGACTGCAGTTCAAGGAGGTTGATGCAGCTGAAAAGCTGTAAAAATCTTTATGTGACACAAAAACTAATTTTGAGACATCTCAATGTAACATATGAATAAACATGCACCATTTATATGTTAAAGATATAGGAGAAACAAACTTGAGAACACTTAGTTACTGCATCGTAAAAGCATGCAGATGATTGTAGGATAGAATAAATCTTATTCATTTGAGTAATGCAGATTTATATTTTATTAATCAACCTTAGCATAATTATCTCAACATGTAACAGAATGGTAAAGTGATATATGTGTTATAAAAGTCTTAACCATCCTTATGGAAATAGTAAATTGTGTGAAGAAATAATGAAATCAAACGTAATTTAGGTCATTTTTTGTGTGATATTGAGGTTTTTCATTTTGAATTGCGATCTTCGGCAGATGTGAAATCGTGAACCAAATGAGGCAAGCAAAAAGTGGTGTTACATGCTCATATTGAGTGTAAACATCATGAAACCCTTTGACAATAATCTTCATGTATGTGCTAACGTAGGACACTTGAAACAAGATTAATTTTTTATTTTTATAATTTCAATAATTTCACTCATTGGTACTTTGAAATGCAGTAAAATGGTATAGTTACATAAAATCTTTTCAACAGATTAGTAGCATCTCAGTATCAGTATCAGTATCACCTCTTTCCTCAATATGCTTCTTCCTTTAGGTCGCATGACAATCATCCTATATGAACTGACCAATGGACTGAGTGGTCCGATATGATGAGGTGACCAAGGAGGAACTAGATGTCTATATTATACATTGATCTAATAAATGAACGGTTCTATACTGGTTGGTTTGGTTCTGTTGGCCGGTTAGACGGATTCAAGAGAGAAAGCTTTTGGTTTTCCTGCAACTTGTTCAGTTCACGTTTATCCCTTTACAGACTCTCCCCACTCCCTCATTTGACTGATGTATATGCTGTGTGCACCATTCTTGGACTCCTTCTTAATGGGACACTGTACATGATCTGTCATGGTTCATGTCCTTGTAGAACTCTCCCAATTCTTTTTGTCACTTTATGTCAAGTAAACCAGTGCATAATTTGTACAATATGAAGTGCAGGTGCTCAATTTTTTTTAGGATGCAACACCAACTTCTCTCAGCTCTACCCTCTTCCACCAGTGGCTCCACCCACTTACTCTAGTTACTCCACCCCAGTGCTTAATTTGTAAATAAAAATAAATGACAGTGCCCTTTTTCTGAGATCACGACAGCCTGCACCACTCATCACCCCTGCCAGCACTGCCAATGAAGAATAGAGCACCTTCAAAGAGCGTGAAAAGGAAAAGCGGTGGAGTGAGGTGCAGAAAAAGGAATGAGGTAAATTAAACAACCTTGCCACTGGGCTGCGCCGACAGTCCCCAGAAATCCTTGAGGCTCCTGCACTTACAATTTTACAAAATAAGCATTGAACACAATGCACCTCATTCGTATCCAGATGCAAAATATTGCACCCACGCGCAGCTCCTATACCAATGCACCTCAACAGTAAACTTGCTTTACTCTGCTAATAAAAGCATAGAACTCCCACAGTTAATCCATGGCAGAATCGAACGGTAAAGAAACATAACAACGATGCATAAAGACAGCTCCTAATATCATTTTTCATGCAAGTGTCATTTTTTCATAACTTATTCTTGTATTCAGCCTTTCTCATAACCCATAGACTGCAGTGCAAAGTGATATCGCTTTTGACAATAACTTTCACCAATATTCCTTTTGGTTTACAGAACCAAAATGTGTAAACGTTCTTGATGGCTGCAGAAGTAGTCACCAATTAAAATCAGTGCGGCTCATTAAGACTAAGAATATAACTCAATTCGGATAATAATATAATTAGAGGTAAATATTTGGTCAAAGGGTGAAAACTATACCTCTGAACAAATGCACAGTGCTGCTGTTAATGGGACATGATTATTTTTTTACGGACCTTTTCATTATTGCGGGGTTAGGATGGCATATGCTCCCAGCTGGAGCAGGGCTCTCTTTTGCAGCTGAGGACGTAGTACAGAAGACGGACAAAGTTTAACCAAAGTTTTAGCCATAAGAGAAATCTGTAAGCGGTATGTATGCGGAATGTAGGCTCCTTGGGTGTGAACAAAGAAGAGCATCAAGCAGCCTCGCAGACAGACAGTCATTATGTTGTCTGGGGGCAGGGCAGGCCAGGAGCATGAGAGCCATGTTAAAGATATGCTCTCGCCTGACTTCCCCGTGGTTCATGCCTCAGCAAAAACAAAATCATCTAGATACTTCACCATGTCCGCTTTGCTACACATGCCCGCTTGCGAGGCTTACAGCTCCAACTTATTTGAGCAGACACGAGTTGGGCAGGTGCTGGCAAGCTGGGAAACCAGCTTCGGCCAGGCGTCCTTGCAAGTGACCCCATAAACAACAAGATGCCAGTTCAGACTGCCTATTAGTTCAGACGGCCGCGCTTAGTGAAGACACTGGATACATGTGGTTGGTGCGGAGGCCGGGGGAAGCCTGATCTCAGTAATTATGTTTTTTCCCCCACTTGTGGCTGGCCACGCTAAATATAACGAACTTTAACACAATAATAAAAAAAGTGAAGGCGTGCATGTGTGTCTAATCTGCTTGCCATTGTGTAATCAGGGCTACGCTAGGCTGGGCACTGACTTACTTTTTCTCTACATCGGGAGGGTCGGCAAAAGCCAGTTAGTTAGTGGTGTCCAGCGATGCAAACCGACTCGGACCTCGCCCGCCCACAGCAATACTGTCCACTGGGCATGATACAGGCTGCCTCAGACAGGCAGCAGGTGTGTGTGTTCAAGGCAGTCGGCCGTGGTCCAGTTAGCCGCCGGTTACGCACGCCTTCCAGACATTGTCCTGGGCTGGTTAGCAGTTTTCTGTTGATGGTGGTTATGCTGGGCCGTGTTGGCGGTGGAGCAAGTGGTCATGTGAGGAAATCACAAGCGCACGCGTCACCAATAATGTATTCTCTCTTGGACGGCACTGTGCGCGGTGTGAGGCAGGCAGGCAGGCAGCTAATTAAGAAGAGAAGTTGTGTTAGTAGTCATGATCTAACACACAGCCGCCGGCAATAGTACCACAATCATTGTTAACCGTCCTCTCCTGTGACCAGTGACCTGCATGATGATTGACAAGCTGAGTACACAGAGTGCTCTTACGGTAAATAAAATGATAAGAAACATCATTGACGCACGGGCGAGATGAGAAGACCCGGCCCTGTCAATTAAGTGCAGGTGCTAAGCACCGGAAAGCACGGCACAAATTAAGCACTGAGACTATTCTGTATTTTTTAGGCAAAGAGATGTTTATTATTAATGTGATGCGCTTTAATTGACATCTTTGTTAAACACAATTGTAACTAGAAACCTGAGTCTATGGTTTATCATAACCTTTCCTTTTTAAATTTGATTGTGCATTCTGAATGTATTTATTAATGCCAATGGGAGACCAGCTTAGAGAAATCTCTGAGCATCAAGTACTAATGTTATTGTGTTGTATAGCCCTAGCAGTAATATTGGTTTGCATGGTTTTGGTCCTGCTAAACTTCTTCAGGAGGTTCAGACTTGTAGTAATAATCCTTTACTTGTATAGTCTGGTTTTGAGAGTCATACATATTAGCATATATACATATATATTATTAGCCTGTGAATCGGATATCCAATTCCTAATCCTCACTGGGTATCTGAATATTGGATCTCTGATATTCAACCCCTCATTGGCACAAAACAAGATCCATCGGAGGATCAAGTGAGTGACAATAAACAGAATATATATGAAAAGAGGCCCAATTTCTGCTGGAACTAGGTCTATCATCAAAATTTGGATCTTGAGTTAACAGTACTGTGTTCCACAGTGAACCAGGAAAGAACCTGACATTTCTCCTTTGCTGAACCATGATTATTATTCTCCCTGCTGGCCTATTACCTGTTGCCTGCACAGGGCGAGCCACCAATTAATGGGCTTTCCTTTTTATCTGCCAGCCCTCTTCATCTGGGTTTTTCGCACCGTCCATGTTGGCATGTAAATGTGTATATAATATGTGTAGTAACATAAGTGTGGAGCATGTGCAATGTGCTTGACTGTTGCATCCTAGGAATCCATTTTGGGTTTCTAACTATGAATGGTCCAAAAGATGGAGTTTGGAGGGAATTTGAATTTAATTTACATTGAATTTATTTATTGAGCTCTTTAACCATTCAAAGCTGCCTTTGCGCTTTGACAATACAAAACAGTATACGTTATATAAAATTGCATAAAGAAAATAATAGATTAAAGTATTTATATAAGAAAATTGCATGCATGAATAGCCCTTCCTTGGTTCTTCTTCCGTCTCTCTACATATAGATATTCATGTGGGTAGGTATTTTCATTATAGGCATTATTTTTCAAGCAATTTTCTCTCAGTTCCCAGCTTTTCACAAGAAATCTTACCATACGCTTGGATTGTCTCTTCAGGGATAACAAGATGCGGTCCTCGTCATTCTCCAGTTTTTCCTTGTCAAGCAAGCTTTTGAAGGTGTAGCCTCTGACCGTATTGTAAAAGGGGACAGTTCAGCAGGAAGTGCCTCAGGTGTTCCATTTTCCTGCATAAGGAGGTGCCAGGGTTTACTTTATTGCTTTTCTTTTGAGTTGTATTGAGACATAGCATGCCACTGTGTGCTAGAATGAAGTGTCTCCTTTCTCTATGATTTGACTGGTTTTTAGATACGGCTGAACAAGCAGAGATGGGTTGAAGAGGCTGGTTGGCGCTAATTGCTGAGAGGACTTGAGAGCTTTCAGGTTCCTTTCCATTTCCAGTGTGTTTTAAGTATTTTTTTTATTGTTTTGCTCATCTGGTTTGTTGACATTATTTGCAGCACCGATTCGCTGTTAAAATATTTAAGCGTTGTTAGAACTGGGATTTCTGGTGGCTAAGGCTTACGCCAAAGCCAGAAATCACCATTCTAGTCAGGGCAAGGGAGTCACACGCCAAGATAACCCCTGCTCACCCCCTTGGTAGCTTGGCACGAGCAGATAGGCTTATCCCGGAGGCAATGTGTAAAGAATTTGTGCACAAACACAACAGCAACAACATCCTAGGCACACCACAAAAGGAACTCCACGCAAGGTTATATAAAAATAACTTTTGTATTGTCAAAACACATCAGATAGTAATCACACAATATACATTGTGCCAACTGGCACAGGCAATATTCACAAGGTATTATTTACACCAGGACAGGGCCACGTGGGCCACTGTCAGAATCAGCACTTAGTAGAACTAGCACTTAGAATAACTGTCACACCAAATAACAATTATAGATCACAACCAGTACCCACTGATAACAGGTAGGTACCCACTACGCAATACTAATAACCAAAGGCATAGATCACGCATGGACGCATAACCTCTCTAGTATAAACTATACTAGGCAAAACAACCTCCTAAACATGAAAACACAGTTAGAGGTATCACAGGCATAATGGCATTGCACATTGCCCATTAATCACATTTAGGACTTAACAGTATAACTACAGTAGGCAACCTCTCATGAGTCTAAACACATTAGACTCTGCCTCCTAAGAATAAATCACATTTAGGGGCGTAACACACAGTGAAACATAATCTCACTAACATAAACCTCCATAGGTAAAACCATCTCTAGAGGTATCAACACAAGGTGCGTAAAACATGCTAAATGCATTACATTTCCTAGCACCACATCACTCTAGCCCGTAAAACACATTAGGCAATTACCATCATAAACATAGTAAAATCACATTGCGCAAAAATCACATTAGGCAATTGCCATCATAAACATAGTAAAATCACATAGCGCAAAAATCACATCAGGGCCTTGCGCCCTACCCACATACCAGCCCGCTGGCCAACTGGCCATCTCAAGAAGGGGCTCAAATGCCCTGTGTCCAGAATGTCAGGGCGTGCTACCACGCAGCGCCAGTCAGGGGTGTGCCACCGGCGCAAACCTAAACGTTGCAGTTGCCCACTAATTGCGGGGCAGCTGGGAACAGTAACAGGGGCCTAAACGCTGCAGCTGGCACTAAGTGCTGCGCAGCTGTGAAAGGCCTGGCACCTCTGTGCCATCTCCGTCCCTCACAGGGACTCTCTCTCCCTTGGCGCCTAAACGGTGCAGCTGCCCACTACTTGCTGGGCAGCTGTAGAAGTAAACCACAGCCTGGGCCCTCACTGGCCCTCAGAAACAAAAACTGTGCCCCAAGAACAACTCTGCACCATGGCAGACAAGAACTGGCATGTGAACTGGGGTGACACAGACCCCTGAGGACCTGACTAGGCCCTTTAACTAAACCTGCGCCAAACATGGGAACCACTTAGGCTCTAAGAGTATCTAGCCCCCTGGGAGCGCACTGGCTCCCCAAACAAACCATGCCCGTGAAGTTGGAGCGGCCCACTACCATCTGGGGCCGCTCTAAAATGCACCAACCATGCTGTGCCTTGTTGGAGCCCGCAGACTCTATGAATGATGGGGCCAAACGTTGGAAAGCAAACATGCCAGGGGCAATAAAGCATGGGCCCCTCTAAACATCGAAGCCCCACTGGGCTTTAAACAAAAGTAGGGCACGTTGGAGCCTTCGTGGCTTGAAGACAAGTAATGCTCCAACTGTTGGAGCCGCCCACTGCCAGACGGGGACACTCGGACGTGGTACCTTCCCCGGGTCCCCCCACACAGGACCTGGTCCCCCACAAAGCCCTTACTCACCGGGCTCCGGCACGGGGGACTCTTCCGGATGCGGCCGTACTTCTCCTACGGGGCTCCCCTGGACTCTTGGGAGCCCCGCACTGCCATTGGCGGCCTCAGCCGCCACCACTGCTTCACCCGGACCCAGGGCCGGACTGGCCATAGCGGGCACCGGTCAATCCCCTGGTGCGCCACACGGGTGGGGGCCGGTTTTGGGCCCCGGGGGCAGTTTTTGTTACAGGGCCGTTTTTGCAGCAAAACCGTCCCCGGCAAAGAGCTCGGCGGCACCTCCAAACCCCCAGTGGGGAGGGGGAGCCGACAGAGCACTTTGCCAGGGCCGGTTGTGGTTCCCAGTCCGGCCCTGATCGGACCCCCTCCTGGGACCCGGGGTTTCCTCCATCTGCCGCCACCGCGGGGCTCTCGCTTCCACATGGGAGCCCCGCTGTCTGCCTGCGCCGATCTGCACCCGGTCCCCCATCTCGGGACCGGGACTTTCTCAGATGGAGCCGGCGCGGCTCCGGGACTTCCTTTTCAGCCGCGTTACTTCCTGGTTAGGTGCAGGCCCCGCCTCCGTCCCGGTGGGCCTGCCTGACTTCCGGTTTTCGCGGAGGGCTGCGGCGGTGATTTCTCTGGCATAATGAGGGGTGGACACCCTCGGTATATGAACTACGAGTAGAAACGGGGTGGGCACCCGTTAAGGCACACATAAACTGGGTGGGCACCCGTACATAAGCTAAAAATTAAAATGAAGATGCATGGTGGGCACCTGCGCACTCAGGGGCATCCACAGGGCAGGAGCGCTTCCCTCCTCGGGAAAACGACAGCGCTCTGCCACCAATGAAAAATAAAACGCTCTCAAGGCGCTCAGGGCACAGACAGCACAGGCCCCTCAGGAATGACCCCCTTTAAGCAATCAGGGCCCCAGCACAAAGGTCCTCCTAGGAGCAGAGGGCAGGAGGGTCAAAAAGAAGTCCTCCAGCACACAGGCAAGGCAGAGGGGTCCCAAAACAACGTCCCCATAAGTGAAGGGGGCAGAAGGGCCCCACAAAGTCCCAGATCTCAAAAAGATGGAGCAAGCAGCTCCCAACAAAGGAAAGTCCATCAGGTGTCCAGGAGCTGGGCAGGGCCCAGGGAGGCAAGCCTTCCCCTGGGCCCCAGCAGCAGCATGCCCCTGGTTGATTCCAGTCACAAACAAGAACCCTTTCCAAGAGGTCACAGCCTCTTTTTATACACAAACATCCCTTTGTCTAGCAGGGTGTAGGCAATGTAAGAACCAGCTACAACTGGTTATGGGGAACTCCCTTTCACTGTCCAGGCTAGAGACATCAGACGCACCACAGGGGGTGGAGCCAGCATTGTGTGGGGAAAGCCCAGCCTTATTCCGGTCCCAGGTGCAGCCCCTCCCTCAAAACACCATGATAATCTCTCCATTCACCACCAGGGCAGACCCATCCTGACTCCTGGAGCCAGGCTCACCAGCCAGCTCCAGCCAATCACACGCCAGACACAAATTACACAAACATGCCAACTTCTAGAAGTGGCACTTCCACACTAGACACAATCATGCCGCATACATCATTACGCAGCATTCAATCTCACGAGTTCGCACATACCAAACTCGACCCTGCACTTCCCACACATCAGGAACTACCATGGTCACACATATTCCCCATGCATTCCTATGGGAGGGCAGGTCACTCTCACCGCACACACAGAGAGCGCACACACTTTACACTGAACCACAGTGAAAAGGTGTGTAGAGACCTAAAATCACCAACACCAAGTTACAGGAACAGGCTAGGCAAAAGCAAAAAGTTTTGGGGTGAACCTGCCAAAAGGGCCGGGTCCGACAAGCGTTGTCTCTTGATTCCTCTGGTCTAACATATTACAAAGTTTGACTTATTGCTGCATTTAAAATTTAATCGGTGCAGTTTCGTACCTTCTCTGAATGGAGCAGAAGCTAACACCTGTGTCTAAATCCAGCAGCAGCCGACATAAGCAAAGGGTGATACAGCATGTGGGGTCACCCAGGAGGCATCGCTCAGGGGATCACAATATTTTTACAAATATAAAACTTACCTTTTGCTACCGTGGAAGGCTGCATTCAGCTTCGCATTCGCCGCCTTTCGTCTTTCTGGGTCCCAACACCCCATCCAATCTCTATGCTACAGAGCAGCGTGGTGATTGGTCTGAGCAGGCAGGGAAGACGTCCTGCTCAGACCAGAGAGTCAGTTGGCTTTCTCCATCCCGGCTGCTCAGTGCAGCTGGGCTGGAGAAACCCTAAGTGTGCATGTTTTCCATCATAAAGTCCTCTGGAGTCTGTTTAGTCGATTACGCCGACGACACGCAACTAGCCTTTTCCTTGGAAGGGGACCATGCATTTTCTATGGACATGTTCCAGCAATGCATGCGGCAGACGACTGACCGGCTCAGAAGGAACTCACTGCAATTTAATAGCGGAAAGAGGGAGGTAATGTACTGCTCAGTAGGTAGGATGTCCAGACAACTGCCTTCTGCCTTCAGACTCTTACCAGAGGAGGAACCTCTAACCCCGGTTAGGAAAGCTCGTAATCTGGGGGTGATGTTTGTTGACGACCTCCAGATGGAATCACAGGCGAATAAGACCGCTAGCGTATGCTTCGTCCTTATTCGCATGCTAAGGAAAATACTCCCTTTACTACCTAAAGAGGCACGCCCTCTGGTCATAAGTAGCACTGTGAGAAGCAGGCTGGATTATTGCAACTCCCTATATCTGGGGGCCCCTGTATACATCTTCCAGGGACTGCAAAGAATCCAGTCTGCAGCAGCCAAATTGGCCCTTGGTAGGCCACGGAGCTCCTCTACCACCCTGGCTCTGAGAGAACTACATTGGCTACCCATTAGGGAAAGGGTCCATTTTAAAGCCCTGTGTATAGTTTTTCGAGCTGTGCACGAGCTAGGTCCCGTTCCCCTACAGGAAAGGTTCATGTGGTATCACCCCACAAGGCAGCTCCGCTCTTCTAGCGCTGGCCTGTTGACGGTTTCCCGGTTTCAAACGGGCCAGGTCAGGAGGAAGGCCTTTTAGCATGGTTGGCACCCGTCTATGGAATGAGCTCCCTCAGAACCTCAGACTAGTTAACTTTCTGTTAGAGTTTCGTAGGAACCTAAAAACCTGGCTCTATCCCAAGACCTTAGGTCTTGCACCTCTCCTTTCTCTGTTGCGACCTGCTTTCACTCTGGTCTTAGTTCTTTAGTCTGAAGTGCCAGGATACCCGTAGGTAACAGCATGCGCTATATAAGATCTAAAATCAATCAATCAATCAATCTATCATGTGTAGTTTGGTCGGCCTGAGACTGCTGGCCAAAACACATATGCACACTTAGGGAGTGGAGTGCACGTAGCACTCCTCCTCCCTTCTCGAATGCATAAGCCCTACCCCTCCCAACACCGCTGGCAGAGCTGGCAAATGTGAAATAAAATGATGCAAGAGCGTAGTTTTATTTTACATTTGCTAGCTCTAAGCCAGGTAGTGGGGCGACGCTCCTCCGCCATTGCAGGGGAGCCACTACTGTCAAAATCTACTGTAGGAAAATCTGATGGCAACATTAGCAAAGACTTCTAATATTTTCTCTTATGGGTTCCTATTTTTTCTGTTAGTTTTTCCAGTCGCTATAATGTTGCAACATAGGGTAAGTGGCTTTGTGTCTGTGCCTGGACTACCCAGTCAATGTTTCAAGAGAAGTAATTTCCATGGGTGCCTGACATTCCATAGATGACACTTTAAGTTGTTATTGATTTGTCTATGTTGTATGTATTCCATTAAATGTTGTTAGAAATCGACAGTCTTAGATTTGTAAATAACTTTACTTCTGCCAGTCCTGTGTTATTGATTTTGAAGACATTACAGAAATGTATATTTCTTCTGAAGATCATTACTTTGTTTTTTTCAGTTTCTTTTTCATTCATTTTCTTGGCACTACTTCTCTGCTGCCAAGAGCTGCCCTTGGATAGCCATTGGTGTCTTAGCAATAAGAATGGAGTTGTCGGCCTATAAAAGGGCAGGGACATGAAAGCCTTCAATTGCCAGAACGTCAATGTTTGCCTTCTAGACTTTGATGTACACGTCGTTTATGGATAGTGAGAAAGTAAATGCGAAAGTAAACATCCTTGTTTTACTCCACTTACGGTGTCAAATCTTTTGCTATGGTGGCCTTTTTGGTTAAGCCTGACAAGTGATGTTGGATTTGAAAATAGCATTTCTATTAAAGAAAAAAGTGCTGGACCTAGCTCCAACTCACATACACCCACATGCATCATTGTTACATTTTGCGATTTCTTAATAGCGAAAATTAAGGAACCGCAATTAAGAAATCGCAAAATGCTATGCATTAAGAAATCGCAATATTTTTTGCGATTCCTTAATTTTTTTAATTGCGATTCACAATTTGCGAATCGCAATTAAGGAATCCCTTCCCATTGATTCCTATGGGCCTAGAGGCCCATAGGAATGAATGGGAAGCCATTCTCATTTTGCGATTCGCAATTAAGGAATCGCAAAATGAGAATGCTATTTCAAGGGTGCAGGGGGGGGTCCCAGGGACCCCCCCCTGCACCCCTGAAAGTTAACTTTAAGAACATTTTTCACACACACATGCCCCAAGGGCATGCGTGTGTAAAATGAAACTTTCAAAAATGCACTGTTGTGCATGTTTGAAAGTTTTAGAAAATTACCACGAAGTTCAACTTCATGGTAATTTACCTCTTCCTATTTGCGAATTCGCAAAAAAAAACATATTCATGCATTGCATTTAAGAAATCACAAATTGCGATTTCTTAAATGCAATCGCAATTTAAGAAATCGCAACATAATTGCGATTCCTTAAATTGCGAAAAAATAAAAAAACATGATGCATCCCAATAAAGAAAATTGCATTCGCAAACGGACGAATTTTGCGATTCGCACCGTTTGCGAATGCAATTTACCTTGATGCATGTGGGCAATCGTTTTTTCCATAGCCTAAGTCGAGGAATTAGGCCAAACCTTGCTGTGAAGTTCAGATACACTGTATAAATTGGCATTTTCTTTGCTGTACTATATTTGTGAATAATATGCAGGAAAGTGAAAATGTGTTCCCCGTGGACAGGCCTTCTGCAAATTTCTTTTGAATTGGGATTAGTAGTCTTTAAATTTCCGACCCATTATTTGAGAGCCAAGAGTTTGCAAAAGAGTTTGAAGTCAATGTCAATAAGACTAATTGGGAAATAAGATTTTGGGTTGTATTTGGTGGCCTTTTTTGTTCAAAGGAACAATAATGCCGTTCTGCCAAAATTCTGGAAAGATGTTTGTTGCAGCAATTCTAATGAAATTGTCAGTTAAAACTGATTGCCGCCAATGTTTGTTTTCATTCATTCATTCATTCAAAAATCTTTATTCGATTCAAGGAATCATCAAAGCATATCTTAAAATATTTTAAAACACATAACACGTAATTGCCACAGCTATGTACATTAAGAACTATACTCGTCAGTGTGTAAAATGCAGATTCATTATACAGATTGAGGTTTTCAATTTATTTTAGTTCTAAACATTATTTGGCAGTTTATAATATTTGTAGGGAAATACATATAAAGTGCAAGTGCATACTCAATTGATCCTTGCAGAGAAAACGCAATTGTTAAAAATTATGCTAAAATAATTCATTCATGTCAGTATAATACATTCTTAATAAAACTACTCTGCTTGAATTTAATTGAGTCAAACCATATATATTAAGATACAATAGTACAAAAATACAGAAATCAGACCTAAATCTACAATTTAAAATTGTAGACCGCTCTTTTTCCGTGTATAACTAATGGCCAATAAAAATCTGCTGACGCCAAATCCAATGAGTTGTGAGTTATCTGGTTTTAGTATTCGCAACATCTCATTGTATTTCCTAACATTCAAACTTCCTACCCAGCATTTTTTTCCATTTTCTTCTAGGCATTAGATATGCTGGACAAAAAAATAATACATGGGCAATATCTTCCTTTACTCCCAGTTGACATAGATTGCCCTTGGGATCCCCATCCTTAGATTGTGGCGTGGTCCATTTGGATGTAAAGGCATTTATCTGGAGTATTTCATATCTAAATTTCAGATATAATGTCTTTGCTAGTTGAGGTGCGATTTCATCCAAAAATGTCTCAAAGCAAGGAGTCATTTTGAATAATAAAAATTGTGTAGTAAGCCTTCCTAGTGTACTATTTAAAGCAACTTTGTGCCAAATAAAATTCCCCAAAATGTGCTTGATCTCACACTTTGATTCAGGCGTATACAGCCTCATGTTTGTCCTTAATCTACTGAGACCTCGTACTAAGGAGCCATTTACGAATGTGGGCCAACCAGGGAAAAGTGACATGGGCATCTGTTTGTTTTGTTTAAAGGCCTCTGCTGGTATCATGATAGGCCCTGGAGCCTTAACTTTTGCCAAGTCATTTATTGCTTGTGTCAATCATACTTTTCTGCGTGAAGACCTTTTCAAAGAAATTTCAAATTTCTGTGTTGTCTATTTCATCAATTATTTCCATAGTGGGGTGCAGAGTCTGTGAGTTACCTAGAGTGACTTAAGTATGTTGGAATTTAGCAGATAAATGCTGTATCCAAATGCCTTATGTGATATTGGCCTTTAGCAAGCTTCTTTTTATTCCAAGACACTCCCCAATTTTTTGCGATAAGGCTGGTAGATCATTTTTTTGCCATAAGGTTGGTAGATCTTTTTCAAGTTCAGCTTTTTCCAGGGATAGCCATTTATTTCTCATGAACTCTTTTTTTAAAATTTAAACAGTAATTTACATGCCCTACTTCCATCTTTTATTTGCCCTGTGCTCTGTTTGGTTGTTCAAGGAGTTTAGTCCATCCTTCACTATCTTGCCAGGTCACAAATACAACACAACAAACATGACCTTGGCATCCATTGTGGGAATTTGCGACTATGACTGTATGGCTGTTCCCCGCAGCCTTTGGGCAAATCTGCATACCAATTGGTGCGTTGCCTCCAACACAGTCGCCCATGTGCAGCAGAGTAACTTTACATCACATCCGTTTACGGTAAGGTAACTTGGGCAATTACTTTATCCGATGCCTGGGAAATTACATGGATGGTATAAGCACAGTGGTACCTTACCAGTTTTCGCATTGATGTGTCATTGGCTTTTAGAGAGAAAGAGGAGATTGTGCTTTTTAGCCTTGTGGTAGCCTAAAATGAGTTATACATTGACTTTGTCTTATTATTTGTAAGAAACTGCGAATATCCTCCAATTAAGGTGAAACATCCCCTCTACAGCTTTCCTATGAATTGTGTGCTTTGCCCTTTACGACGTTTTGTGTAGTATTTGGCTGTGTGTTTTTACTTAAATGCTTTTTCTTTTTCAAGTAAAAGTACAGGCTGAACAATTATGTATTACATTTTGTGCAACGCTTTATTCAATTTTAAGCCTCTAACCCTACACCACCGCCTTGAATAAAACTTGGACTGCTGCACCTTGATGACCTGAGTGTCAAGTGCCAAAGGGTGTACTTGGTGCTCTGTTTAGGGTCCAGGAGAAAGGTAAAGCCTTGGCGTTCATTGCCACAGTTTGCCTACAGTAACCTTGATTGCCCTAGGAGTTTTGCCGATCACTGTAAGAGCCACAACCATGTATGTGATGGTCTTCTAAGCCAGCTGGAAAAAATAACTTTTACAATCCCACATTTAGGATAGTTATTGATAACTTCTGGGTAAATCCTGTATACGTGCGAAGTAGGAAGCTAAATTGCAGTATCTTGAGGCGGACATTCCTAAACCCATGTGCTGTATAGTTCAAAACTAGCCAGTAACATAGGAGCATTGTATTTCACGTACTGAGTTCCACATTTGACGTGCCATGTAATGCTCGGTATGCCTGTTCTCTTATTCACTGCCAAACTCAGTATCAAGTGGCATACTCTGTGTATCTCTTGTTTGTCTAATTCACAGACTCATTGTGAGTTATGAGTCAAAAATTGGTTGACCAGAGTGCTGTATGCATGTTTAACATCGTGAAACCCTGCATTCTATTGTTATGATATAGATGCAACAGCCCCTCTTGCATCCGAGGTGTAGAGTTTGTTGTATGTAATGATGCAGCATTTAAGGAAGAAACATAAGTGAAGGCCTGGTACATGCACAATGTTAGTTTTGGTTAGTTTGAGGGATCGTTTACAATGATGGCTTCCTGTGCACTGCTTTAGCGTATGTGTGGCATGAGCGTTGATCTCCAAACAGAGATTGAGTGTTGGCACTAACCCTGGTGCTTCTTCCAGAAATTGAATTTTGGTGGATTTGTTTGTGGCTAACCATTATTATTATTATTATTAGTGTGTTTTGTAAAGCGCGCAGCGGCCCCAACGGGGCATCCCGGCGCTGGAAGACTCTGAAAACTAGAGGGACAGGTCCTTTGTGTTAGTGCCTCAAATAGTCTAATTCATACAAGGTGCTCCTAGCCTTCTTCCAGGCATTGGCAGCTGAAGTTTGTTGAGAGTTATGCAATATCTACATGTGCTTCACATTTATTTGATTTGCAAACGTTTTTTTTTTTTAGAATGTTGTAGAAGGATTGCAGGAGCTTTCACAAAATTATATAAGAGCAAGGTAATGCTAATCAGTTTAGATAAGACTATCCTATGCATCATTGTACAATAGTTTGGGTTGCATTCGTTCTCCTCTGGTGAATAACCATCCCCTTTAAAGGATTTGCCACAAATACCACTTTAAAATCTACTTAATCTCGAGTTGGACAAGCTATTAACCCAGGGTCCACATGCCCACAGAGGCATCCTATATTCTGGTATTCCCGAGGTTGAAATAATTTTTCTTAATACTAGAGAGGCATGTGTAGATTGCAAACACAAAAGTACTTTGCTGGACACTCACAATAGTTTCTCTAAATAATATTTTCATAGGATCACTGCACTATAGTTCAGACTGCTGGGACTTTGTCTGAAAATATCATTTTATTTGATATATACTATTTACCTGGAATGCATACAATGTCACCTTGCTAGTGTTCAGCCTATTTGTACCTCAACCCATATGTTCACCTTTGAATGATCTACATTGAACCTAATTTCATCACTTACAGGTGATCCATTGAGCTTAATGCCGGTCGTGGCATTTCTACTCTCAGTCAGTCACCTGGAAGCATTCTCTCCAGGGCCCTGCTTTATCTACTTAGGGAATGTATCAATCCTGAGACATGTTCTGATTCCCATCAGACTCGACCATGACTTGATTTATTCACTCTATATCGATCCACTTTACATTCTTTATACACTTCTCTTCACTGTGTGCTTCCAAGGACTTGCTACCTGCATAAATGAACCTTTTGAGGAAGCATTAGCATTACATGCATGTGGGACACGGATAGTAAATGTTTCACATTGTTCCTATTTTAAGCTATGTAGAGTTATGTTTAAGGGAATGCCAACAAGGTGACCTCATGTCTTCACAAATGTTGTTAATTGTAAGAAACTGAATAAAAAAATAAATGAATCCATGATCAGAGCTCTTGAGCAGTGGAAAAGTCAAGTCAGACCTTAAAGCACATACAAGAGACAGGCCAAATCACCCACATGTTCCTAAAATTTGAAGCTATTACAAAGAAAATCTAAGCCCCTTCCTACCAGTAAAATACATGGCACGACCTACTAGCTGCCACCACAGAATCCTACATGAGGGGAAGGTGGTCCAGCATAGGCTAATGAGGCCACAACCCTGCCAGATTTTCAGAACACCCACATGAAATATATTTAAACACAATTAATGCAAATGCAACTCATTTTCACAATCAGTGGTTATCCTGTAGATCTGATCTGTATCTGACGCCCCTGTGCGTATGCTGCCAACCTTGATATTCTAATAGGTGTCCCATGGAGTTTATTGTGCCCCCTCCCTAGGCTCCTCTTTACAGTCTCCATTAAAATATGCAATGATTGCAATAGAGCTTCAGAATCTTACAGATGGTGGGCATGCACTATACAAATGCACATAACATAACTTGCTAATTAGATACTGGTGTGGAATTAAATGTGTGTTTGACTTTGCCAATGATACCTGCATAATTGGCACAAACCATCCTCACCTACAGGTTTATTCTCGTTTAAAAGTCTACCACCCTTATTTCTATTTTATTAATAATGTAAATTCTTCAGACTGAATGGTCCTATCACTTCTGACCTAACTGCCATACTGCTCTTGACTAATCAGTTGTTTATTTCTGTTCCCAACTCTACACTTAGCTACCAACAAATGGCCACAAATTCTGTCAAATTGCATTGCTTTTAATTATGACCTACATGTAGGGTTACCACTTGACTCCGTGTCACTCAGTGTAATAAAGCAGGTTATTAATTGGGGTTGGTGACTGCCACCTAAAATAATAACCACAACCCTTGTCACAGTGAAATCTCAAAGTCACTAAACTAATCTGAACTCAACCCCCTGGTAGCTTTGGCACAGAGCAGACAGGCTTAACTTAAGGCAATGTATAAAGTATTTATGCAGTATCAAAATAGTAATAAAGTCAAAGTACAAAACAATAAAAATCTCAAACCAAAGTAGAAAAAAAGAATATAATGCAATAAACACACTGACATAAATCTAATAGGGGGAACTGGAGATATGAATTTTTAAATGTTTAAGTAGGAAACAGTACCAAAAAGAACAAAGCAGCAATGATAGTCACTGGTCGTTGTAGACCAAGACCTGGACCTAATTTAATGCGGACCCCGATGGAGCGCAGATCAGATACACCGACCAGGTTTGTCATGCTCAAAGACTTTACCTTCTTACTGAGTCCTTTGAGTTCCAATCCACCTCAGGAGTACACTTCTAAAGACCCCCAAGACTTCAGGTGAAGCACTTAGAGAGTAATTGGCTGTCAGGCAGAGGCCAATGTCAATGTCCTATCCTGGTCCAGTTGCCACTAGTCAGTTGAACTGTTGCAGAAAAGATCTCTTATAGCTTGTTGTATCCCTGTAGTTTAAACAGGAGGCCAGCCTTATGATCCTTGAAATTGACTTTGTAGTCCTGCCCTACAAGGCTCCTCTCAACTCACATACAGCAGGTCCAGTCCTCTTCTGGTCTTTCTCAGGTCCAGGAGTGTTCTGAAGTGGGAGCCTGGATATGCCACGTGAATGCCTGGCACAAGGTAGTGGGTGAAAATGACTCCTGGAAATGCCCTAGCCAAATTAAATAAAAGTTGCCAGGGCCAGTCCTACCCACTGTGGGCATTTTCAAGATGGTGAAAGCCTTCAGCCACATTAAACTTGAACTCCGATGGCCTTCTCACATCTAACATAAAAATCCAGTTTGAAGCAGCAATTATCCCCCAATACACCCAGTAACCTGGCAGAACTGTAACGGGAATTCCGTTCTCCTACAGAACTGTGCATAGAGATTTGGAACCTCAGTGAATTAGGATGGCCCAAAACTCATCTCAGTACCCAAAATCCCCTTACCGAGCTAGCTACAGTGACTCATTGGTCATAACAAACTCCCAATGTTTAGACAAACCAGAACATGAACTTAGAATACCTCAGGTATCGTGGAACACATGAACACTCTTTCGCTATATAATCATTTCAAACCAGAACGTGGAGTAAATGAGGACACGTGCATATTTGAAATATTTATTTACTAATGCAGGGTTCTCAAACGCAGTATCTTATATAATACAAGCAAACATATTATAAGAAACAAAGTTATCAGCATAGTTACTAGTCCATAAAAAGCGAACGGTGACAGCATACTAAGATGCTGAAATGAATAGGAATTAAGAACATCTATTTCTCACCCTCCCTAATTAGCATAGTATATGATATCTATGAAGGTCTCTTTTGGGTTTTAGCAGGACGGGCCCATACTTCGAAATCTCAGTGGCAGAGGATCACATCATATTCCACCAGCTCTCTGCATGCGAAGCACCATCAAGTGTGTTACGTGTGTTTTCAGCAAAGCAATATAAAACCCGCTTAAAGCCAGATTTTGGCAGCAGCTGCATTTGTGTTATGTCTAGGAAGGTGAGAAGATCAGACCTCACAACAACACTGTCGAGTTATCCTTGGAGGCTTCAGCACTCACTGTGCAGACAGTGTACCAAGCAAAACTGATATCAGAGTAATAACATATTATTCTCAAGTAAATCACAACGCTCTTCTAGGTTGAAAGCTAAAATAACAATTATGTGTCGTGTGCAAAATGAAGCAAAAGGAAAAATGGCGTTTAAACATTTAATAAGCTCATGCTAACTTAACACAGTATATAGAAAAGAAGAAGCTATATGACTAGATGATTTTCAAGATGGTGAAAGCCTTCAGCCACATTAAACTTGAACTCCGATGGCCTTCTCACATCTAACATAAAAATCCAGTTTGAAGCAGCAATTATCCCCCAATACACCCAGTAACCTGGTAGAACAAAACAAGGTTCATCAGCAACCAGACAGTTTATACTCAAGAACTGTCATGCCATCCTGTCCCCATTCTTTCAAGTGCACCCCTAGTATTATATGTAAAATCTAGAGACAGACGTCTGGTAGGACAAAGCATAGGTCCTTCAGCAACCAGACAGTGCATATACAAGAAATGTCTTGGCATCTTGTTCTCTGCCTGTTAAATGTTTCTCAAAGTGTTATATGTAAATCCAGCTGACCTGTCAAGCAGAATTTGAAACCCACACAGGATTTGACAATGTAATGTCAAAAAGGATGCTAACCGCCCGCACCCTGTATAGTGTGTAAGGTTAAGAGAAGTAATCTCTGCCCATTCAAGTCAGCCTATTGCTTGCTCCTGGAAAGGACTTTAGAAAATTTTCACACCTATTCAAATGCCAATCACTCAAATTTTGAGAGCAAATGCAATTTTGCCTCCAGCAGTTCAGGCAGGGAAAAGGTAACTTTCTAAAACTTACTTTTCAGTAATATTTATGCAAAATTCAACTTCACCTTTGAATTGGATTTTAATAACTATTAAAAATAGTTGCTTAATTATTTTTCTAGTTAGTCCCATTACTGAGATACAGTATTAGATTTCATACTGCACTCTGCTTTTCTACATGGGACAGCTACCCATTCAGCAGTGAAAATAGGATTAGGGTAATAATCACAGTGAGGACATGTTAACATAACAATTCTACATGTCCTACTTTCAAATACTGTGCACCCTGCCTTGTGTACTACAAGACCTTCAGTGGTGTGACCTAGTAATATTTAAAAGGGAACTTTTGACCTGTCAAAAGTGTTTATTTTGACAGGCCAAATTGCAGTGTTTAAACTGCTACAGTCAGGCTACTATGTTAGGCTTGAAACTATGTTTTACACTGTCACTGTATTAGATGGCACATTAGCTGCTGTAGTCTACGAGTCACATTTAAATAACAGGCCCTGGGAACATTTTGTACTAGGGAGTTATAGGTAAGTTAAATATACCAATTAGAAATATGCCACTTTGGCCACGTTTGAAGGCGGCGCACAGTCACTTTACTATTTGTTTAGCAGGGTTAAAGTGCCCAGAGATCCAATGCCAGCAATAATATAGAGTCCAGCAAGAGGCAAACATACGGGTGACCATGCAGAAAATGCAGATTTACTACTGTAGGACACCTTGAGCCAGATCTTCAAAGAAACTAGTCACACACATTGGCCCCAAATTGTGTCACACACAAAATGGTCCTACTAGGCTACTATGCTAGTAGCGAAAACACATAGTTATGAGGTAATTGTGCCAAGAGTTTTGGCAGTTTGGGCACTGTTAGAAATTAATGCACAGCTTAAATGTTAATGTAGAGCGTTGCCTATTGCTTACAGTTATGTTTATGGTTCACCTTTAGACAGTGCATCTTGAATGAGGCATCGATTTGCTATAGGTTTTGTTAAAGGCACAAGAGCAGAAAATTATATGAACAGGTGGGTTTTAAGTACTTGGGAACGTTATCTGACTTAGTTTGCTTGAAGCTAATAGAAGCATTTTCCTAAAACAGCCACAACTGAAATGAACTATAAGCCAGCAATGGATCCACTTTGATGATAGCGGGTAGATCAATGTCAAAGTCCTCTAGTTGGTCATGCTTCGATCGTACATAAGGAGGAATCACCACTCAGTGTCTGTCCAATTGTTTGTATCGACATTATGGGGCCAATTCCGATCTGGGTCGGAAAGCACTCCAACCGAGCCGGATCAGAATGTTTTCCGACCGAGCCAGAGTCCTGCAAGCCGACCGAGCGGGTATGATGCGGCTGTATGCTGTCGGACTCGGGTTGGTCGGACTCCCATAGAAGTCAATGGGAGCCGGTTGTACAACGCGTATATGGGCTCCCATTGACTAAATGAGTACGTCGCGGACAAGTGCGCCCCCTACAGTGGGTATGCATTGGTGCCATCCGCACCATACATGCCTGTGTTGGGGAGACCCATGGGTCTCCCCCTGTGTCCAAATCATATGGCTGCAGGTGACAGGGGGTCCAACGCGGACCCCCATAGGCAACATCCCGGATTTTTTGCAAGCCGGAAACTCCGGCTGTCCGACGCGTGCATCGTACTGGCTTGGTCGTAAATTGCATCCATTGCACGCCATGATAAGCTTTTGGCCGAGACGTACGGAGCAGGTCAGACCCGGAAACGACTCGGTCGGTGAATATCACGTAACTCGCATCGTGCTTGCTCGCTTGTACAGCTGTACGAGTTGGCCGGAAAACACGCGTTCGGCTTGCAGTTTTTTCGTCCGAATCGCGTTTGGTGCCCTTCCGACCCGGAGCGGAATCGGCCCCTAAGTTTTACTCAATGCACAGGTAACAAGTTTACTTCTGCAGCTGAATAGTGACTGAAGAAGCCTGGCTGAAGAAGCAAACTCCAAGACAACACTCAGAAGCTGGAACACCTCAGTTGTGGTAACTGCATTACCTTTCCCAAATGCCCGCTTTCTCCACTGCCTTGAGATCAGAAGATACAGCTGCAAGGTAGTCTTAGATGGCTGGCTCCTTAGGAGGGTATCAGTGCTCAGATGCTTGCAAAGTTTCATCAACTCCCCTGTTAATTATCTTTTCTGTGGCTGAGTTGAGCAGGCAAATTAGTTTAAGAGTTAAGGCCTCATGAGGCTCAACACTAGAGGAGTGCACAAACATTTTTCGACAAACTTTGGGTATTTCCTTCAAAACTGTGCAAAATACTCAACGGTTGTGAAGTTCCAGGAGTTGAGCTTCCGCGCGGAAATCAATTTATACTGAGTCACTCCAGAAGTAAAGATATGGGTGGTATACTCTCATGCATGAGTGCAATATGGTTTCATAGCACTCACTAGAAGAAAATAAGCAAGGTGTGAAAATACTCATGCCTTAATGGTGTAACGCTGTTTCAGAATACTTGTGAGATAGATCTAACCAAAGCACAAACTCGCATACAAAAAACTAATGAGTTACTGGTTCTACATAACACTTGCTAGAGAAACTACTCAAGTGTGTAAAGAGCTTTAAAATCCACGAAGAACTAGTTGGTCAATAATATGAAAGACTGTAGGACTACATTTGTGTGATGACAGCTTTGCACACTTCTATTCAGAACCAGAATAGAAGCAATTATTTTCAGCTTAGGTTTGCATTGTTGATTATCCTCCATCCAAGCTTCCTTGCACACATGTGCAGATCTGCCAGGATCAACCATGTAGGCCTGTCCAGCATAATTACCTGAACCACCCTTACCCTGAAATAAGCCACATTTCACATCCCACAACATTTGGTCCCCTTCAAGTCAGCAGCTGACTCCAAGGAGGTGGTCTTAATACCATCTACCCCTTTTCCAATAGAACTATATGGTTTCCTGTCGGTCCTTCTACAAGATGTAGGTGTAATATGGCTTAAATTCTGCCCAAGGAACACTTGTGGTGCTGGTATAGGGATGTTTCTACGTAGCCCCTGCCTTTGGCTCTCAAACACTGCTGACCAACACCATATGCAGGAGCTTAGGGGAGGGGATGGGAGGGGATGCCAGCCACTTTGTCACTGCCAGTGTTAAAACACAACTATGTTATGTTATGACAGTTGTGGCATATCCCCCCTAATTATGACTCTAGTCTAGATACATGACAGAAAATTAGCTTTGTAAGCTTCTTGACTCTCCAGGTAGAATAGAGTGTCAGAAAACTGTAACAGAAATATGGTCTGAGAGGAATTTTGTTACTAAATATTGTCTATAAAAATATCGCCTGATTGGAGTTAATAATAGAAATTCTACACCTAATTACATAATATTTTTTTGTAAACAATATTCAGGACACAATATTTCTCAGTCAATATTTTTGTTAAGGATAGTCTGACATACAATCTTACAAAATGTGGACATACAACTAAGGCTTAGTTCAATGGGGGTAGTGTCGAATAAGTCTAGGTCTAGTACAAAACATTTTCTCCAGTTGTAACGAAGATGTGAATATTCATCTATAATTGTGAGTGTCTGTCACTTTAGCATTATCTCAAAACATATATTATTATATTTACAGCACAGATTGCAGATCAAATAATAGAAAATACACAAAACACAATATACAATGAAAAGAATAATGCAGCAGACTAGAGTGATAAAATCACTGAATGTGCATGCATTACGAACATCATTAAATGATGATGGAACTACAGCACAAAGCAAAAACTCAATGCCACAACAATGCAGTTATGAGAACGTTTAGAAATGTACACTCCCACCAAAATTAAGATATTTTGTTACAAAGCTATACATATCTGCTGTCTGTAAAACTAGTGTGTGTGCAAACCCAAAATCAAGCAGAAACACAATGACAATGGCCAACACAGCGCACTAACTACCTTTATATGTAGCAGGTGGGTAATGGCGTCATGCAGGTGGCAACGTTGTTTTTTGTTGTGGGTGTCTTTCCAGCAGGGAGAGTATCAGATGAGTGTCTTCTGAGTAGGAAAGTATGTTTTTGCTGTTTGGTCTGATGAGGTCAGCCAGTGGGGTAATGTAGATATTGAGTAAGGTAGGACTATGGGAAGATTCTTCCAGGATCTGCTGTGTAAGGTAGCAGGCTGACTTTTCTCGTAGATCTGTACTCTCTGGTCACTGGTAAGGGATAGAATGAGCTTCATGGCACTGGACTTCTTGGGCTGCCTGGGGTCTTCGACACAGGCAATGTCCGCAGCAGCAACGTACTACACCAGCGGAGCTTCAGTAGAGGTCATCAGCTTATACCTAGCCAAGAGGAAACAGACAGCACACAGGTCTATGTTGTAATAGCACCAAAAGCAGAAGGGACCACGCAGGTCATGTCCAAGAGGTGTTCTGCAAGCTGGAGGGAGCACCAGCTCATATTTTAATGTCCATGCAGTTTGGCCATGGCATACTTCCAGCCAGAGTTTAAAGGCCTAGCAAATTGAGCTAAGATTGAACCCAGAAGGTATGCAATGGCCACTGCTTTGTGTGATTGCTCAGGCACAGTTTCCAGAGACCTGCTGTGGTGGAAAAACCTGAGATTTTCATCCGAATAATCTTGAAAACTAAGAAACAGTCAAGAAAAAAATATGAATGTGAATGTCCTGGTTGTCTTGTATGGGTAGCATCCGTCATCCATCTTGCATTTCCAATGCTTACAAGTAATTAAATATTAATGAGTAGCTGAATGTATTCCTAAAGGTAGGTCCATCACTAGTGTTCTCGCAGCTGTACTGTGTGCACACATCTGCTCTGCCTTTTAAAATAAAATCATCTTTATTAGCTGTTTATATACAATTATAGTAGAACAAAAGAAAGCAAGGTAGATTACATTGTGAGTATCCATAGTAGTGCATACAATAAGCGGGTACATTCATTAATATTATGGTATAATGTAATATGCACCAATTCATATAGCCACAACAGTTGCCCGACAATAAACAGTAAAAAAAAATGCACTGATCACAAGTTGGCAATCATAGGACTATACATAACAGGTCAGTAGCGGTGTACATGTGTAAGAGAAATCTTGAAGTGAATGCACAGTATATATTTTGAGAAAAAGAGTATGCCACTGATGCAGGGTGGCTTAGGGTAATCACCTATTTTGTATTTAAGGTCTAGGGTAGTGTCACCCAATTGCCTAGCTATAGGATTTTTATAAGCCTCTGATTTCCCCACCATGCTGTGTTATGTTATGTAAAGTGCACTAATCACCAGTGAGGCTATCCGGAGTCTTTGCAGGGGGCTAGATGGCTGTCTTCCTGGTAAGTTTTTTTGAAGAACTACAGACATCCCTTTGGGCACACCTTTTCTCCTCAGTTTGTGAAAGAGGATTCCAAACAAATTGTTTTAGTTATTGTACTTTCCTTTATTATGATTGTTCTTCTCTCTTTATGTCTTTTAGTACATTTGTCATTTTGATATTTGTACTCGATTTTTCATATTTACATCAACGACACAATTGTAGTTTACATCCAATGCATTTCGGGCGTGTATGTCCCGCCCTTCATCAGGGAATCAATTCTATAAATGAAAAGAAAATAAAAACCACGGATAAATGTACTGTGTGTGTCTCCGATAAAACGAAACAATGTTCAATGCTATGCAGATGTCGAAGAAAATTAAACCTGTGTCTGTGTTACCGCTAACACCATGATATAACCTTATATGCCCGTGTCAACATCAACCAGATACCATCTCTTGATCAACACTTACGTGTCGCATTTGTACCAATACTTGGCTCGTACACGGATCTTAATCCAAGCTTAATGTACTATGGAAATGATGAAAGAAAAACAATGTATCCTGTGAGCTCCTTAATAACAAAACTCTCATCTCTGAAACGCTAACGTTAAATCTACCTCACATTTCTGATGATGTAACTGACCTTTACTGCAGTGTAGCAGCGTCTTCGTCTTCTGTTCCCGCCAAACTTCAAACCACCCTAGTGTTTCCTTCAATCTACATATAATCGGACAACGATCTTCGCCATTGGTCCAAGTTCCGATCACGTGACCATAGACTGCAACAAAATACTACCTGTTCAAAACTAGAGGAAGAAATAGAGGAATTATCAGGAATAATGGATGACCTAACAAAAGAAATAACGGATGTTTCAGAGGAATTATCTAAAATGATGATGGAGAACGAACTCAGACAAACCTTGCATGATATAAAAGAAGAAATGGAAAAGCACACAAGAGATATTAATGAAAGAAAAATAAGGAAATTCAAAAGGGACACCCTTGACTATAAGTTAGGGGAAGTGTACACTTGGGCTGACATTTATGCCCAGAAGAGAAGAAACCGCCCATACTCTCCCAATACTGATACATCTTCTTCAGGGAGTGACACTTCACAAAGAACTCAAAGGCCACAACCTAGTTCCAAACAACAAGCACCGACTGGTACGGATCAAAGGTCTCAAATGGAAGTAAAAACACAAGAAAACATTATAACTGAGCAACCCACCACAAGCGTTCCACCAACTGTCCATCCTTTTTTAGAACAAGGCCAAGCCCAAAAAGGAGACTTAGGAGAGGAAAGAACAAAAGAAAAAGACAAAGATAAGGAACACCCCAATAAGAGGAGCACCACGATTCCGAAGAAAGACAAGGACAAGAAAAAGACTCAAACCTAAATCAACTGGTTATAAACATCAGTAACTACCAACCTAGCGAGTATGAACTCAATCTTCTACAAAGAGGCACATCTTTTGTGCCTACGACTGCCACTGATATGTTGGAATTGGAGGTGAGTTTTTTCAAGCTCATGCGAAAAATAAGACTGCGTCATTTTTTTGACAACATTCTTCCCCAACAAGATAAGGAGCCAGAGGATCAACTACTTGGCCTACGAGCCAGTAGCAACTTCCAAGCCCCAGTCAGCCATAAGACGTTGGATATCTTTGAAAAAATGGTGAAACAAGATCTATCCCGTTTAAAATGTGATAAACCCATCAAAAAAAACATGACTCAAAAGGATCTGGATTGCTTAAGGAAACTAGCCTCTAACCGTAATTTACGGTTCACCAAAGCTGACAAAGGCGGAGCTCTGGTTATCATGAATAACTCCATGTATGAGATGAAAGTGCTAGAACATATTTCAGAGGTAAACACCTACATGCAGTTAAGTTGAAATCCCACAATGGAATTCTCCAAAATAATAGGAACCATCATTGAAAAAGCATACGAAATCGGCACTATTAATCTCAAGACTAAGAATTTCCTTGAACAAACCAAATCCAAAAAGTCTGGTATTCTACATGATACCAAAAATTCATAAGAACCTTATGGACCCTCCTTTACGCCCAATAGTCTCAACAAGAGGAAGTATCCGTGAACCCATTGGACAACTGCTAGACAAACACTTGCAACCCACTGTCAGAAGCATGAGAACATACGTCAAAGATACTACGGATTTTTTACTCAAACTGGAGACCGTAACGATGGAACCGGAAGAAACCCTCATCACGTGCACAGCAGACGTGCGTTCCTTATATACCTCAATACCAAATAAACTGGGCATGGAAGCAATAGAGAAAGCTCTACTAAACACAAACTTGAACCTTGACTTACAAACATTTCTGATGGAGCTCATGACTTTTACTTTATACCAAAGTTATTTCAAATACAGAGACGTATGGTATCAACAACTCACAGGAACAGCCATGGGAAATCCGGTGGCGCCGGTATACGCCAATATCTTTATGCAGGACTATGAAGAAACCAACATGTTCTCCAAAGCGGTATGGAAAAATAACACTAAATTCATCGTGCGATACATTGATGATATATTCATTATATGGAAATCCACCAAAGACTCGTTACATTCAGCCCTTTGTGAATTCAACAACATAGATAGCCGGATCCAACTCACATGGGACATCTCAGACACTACAGTTACCTTCTTGGATGTAAGAATAACCATCACAGATAGAAGATTTGAAACTAAGCATGAGCGAATTTTGCGGATCTCGCGTTCGCGAATTTTGCGGATTTGCGGATTCGCAATCCGCAAAATCCGCGAATTCCCGGATTTTTTTTTTTTTGTGTTCACCCGTGTTTCTGCCAGTTCGCGAGGGTTTTGTACACTTTCGCAAATTGCGAACTTACCTGTCGGGTCGCAAGTTTCGCGAACTTGTTGTTTCTACGTGTCCAGCCTGTTTGGGACACTCTTCTTCATCACTGCCACTCTCTGTCACCACTGCCACTCTCTGACTACTCATGCCACCCTCTGGCCCACCCATGCCACCCTCTGTTTCATCACCACACCCTCTGGTTGTCCAGTGTACATTATTTTCGGCAAAGCAAAGCACACCTTCCCTGCCTCAAGTGACCTGAATTAATTTGGGGCTGATTAATGTGTCACAGAATATTTTTTTAGCTGGCACCTGCTTCCTGATTAGTGATCTTTTGCACTTGCTAAGTGCTTTCATTGTTGCAAAATTAGTTACAACACCTGCCCTGCCCCAACTGACAATAATGAATTAGGGGCTGATTAATGGATTTTAACTTCCAGCCTGGCTCCTGCTTGTCTCCCTTAGCTGTAATTCAGGACCTTTGTGGCATATGTGTAACTATTCTGAGGTTCAGAGCAGGGTCACATAATAGTTTCAACTGGCAACTGAACTCTGGAGGGGCCCCTCAGGAAGCACTACAGGAAATGGCTACTAATGATGAGCCTGAACTTTTGAACCTGGTAAGTAGTTACTTTCAGTTTTGCTAAGATCGTATTTCTGCAATTTTGCACTTATTCGCGGGGCGCGAACTCACGCGAACTCACGCGAACAGTGCGAGCAGTGCGAGCAAAATCCGCTGCTCGCGGATTTGCGGATTTTGCGGGAGATTCGCAAATCTCGCGGATTGCGGATTTCCCGAAAATCCGCAAAATCCGCGAGCGGAACGGATTTTCCGCCCATGCCTATTTGAAACCAGCATGCATCGAAAAGAAACAGACAGAAACAACATGTTGCATTTTGCAAGTTTTCATCAACCCAGCCTCAAGAGACATTTACCATATTCACAGATGACGAGAGTCAAAAGAATTACCTCAGATAGTACAAAAGTGAACACAACATTAGAGGAAATGTCAACCAGGTTCTTAAACAGAGGTTACCCGAAACAAGTTTTGGAGACTGCAAAAAAATAGGGTTGAAGCCATTGAAAGAAAAGAACTCTTAAAACCAACCATGAAAAAGGAGGAAGCTCGGATAGTAGCGGTTTCTAAATACTCAACACAGAGTGGAACTTCAAGAAAATCATCACAAAACATTGGCAAATGCTAAAACTTGAACCAGATTTTTGAAAATCTTTTGATCAACCACCTCTATTCGCTTACACTAGAGCCCACAACTTGGGAGAAATATTGAAACAACCTCAACCCTTAACCGGAACTTACAAGGGCACTAACCCATGTCTGAATTGCGGGAATTGCAACAGTATCATCAAAGGCAACACAATAAATCATCCCATGAAAGGGCATAAGATCAAAGTGAGAGTCAATGCTACATGCGAAACTAAAAACGTAATTTATGCGCTGAAATGCCCATGTGGAAACTGTACGTTGGCAAAACAGAAAGAACCATAAAGACCAGGCTGACAGAACATAAATCTAACATCTGCACGAAAAATACAAAATCTTCAGTAGCCACCCATTTCTTGGAGGCGCAACACAACATCTCCCAACTAAAACTTATGATACTGGAGACGGTGACAAAAATTGAAGGAAGAGACAATACAAAATTCATGCTGCAACGAGAGAACTTTTGGATTCACTAACTGTGCACCCAGAGTCCCAACGGGCTCAATGAAAGAATGGAACTGTGGTTCCTTGATCTGGAATGGGTAACCTGCGATGGCATATTAACCCATTGTTCATGTTAATGTAACTTATTTCCTTTCTTTTCTTATTGCTCTGAATGTGAAGAATAGCATTCACTGTGTAACCTTATCCACTCACATCACCCACACCCCTTTCTCCTCAGAAATAGCACATCAGACAGGTGATCGGTTTTGGACGGTTTAACATGTAGGAGTTCGGTCCCCCGGTTAGCGTTTTTTCGACTACAGTTCACTCATAACATTATTGTTTTCTCTTAGCACCACTTTCATTTTATTTTTGTTCTGCACCTTAGGGGACAATTAGATTTCGGTAACGTAGGATTAACGTTTGAATACACGTCATATTATCGCAACAGAGACATAGTTTTGAACAGGTAGTATTTTGTTGCAGTCTATGGTCACGTGATCGGAACTTGGACCAATGGCGAAGATCGTTGTGAGGTTCCGTGACAATTGTAAGTGGTGTTTTCGACTCGCACGAATATGGGCGAGTCTGGTATCTATGAACCGCAAATGACGAGTTTAGTAAGTGTGCGCAGTTTCGCTGTGCTAACTTAAACCGTTCGTTTGTTATGTGGGTTTTTCATCTGTACCCACGGGTTCCATCTTAGATACGGCATCCATTTTGTCTCTTGCCCTCAAGTAGCCAGCGAACGGACGCTGTCTGCTTCGCGACCCTGGGACTCCCAAGATATTTGCGGAAGACACATGTTCTTTGTAAGTGTCTTTATGACAAGGGGGTTGCTGCTGTAAGGCAGATGGCGCCGCTCGAGGCTCATCTTGCCGCACGGGCTTATTGTCTCAGCCGTGCATCTCATTAGGCACGTCCCTTTGATGCCTGTATCTCGTGTTTCTCGACACCTCCCCTTTTACACCCTTTCCGATCTCCCCACTGTCTCCGTCTTCCTCTGCACCTGTCTTCGTTCCTATTTCGATCTACTTTACTGCTGATTGGAATTTGTTAATGGTGGGAAGATGGGTTTTTACAGTTGGGAACCGCCAAATGTTTCCGCACTTATGTTCCGGACCTTGTGTGTTTTAAAGTGACCAAAGCGACCCCTCTGGGAGCTAAATGTGGGAACCGAGTTGTAAACTTTTGTGTTCAATGTTATCCTATGGGTAAAAACTGTATAAAAGGAGCGATCCACAGAACCAATTTGAAGCAGTCTCCCCGAATTACACTCGATGTACTTCCTGTGACTTCTGTGTTCCCTGCAGTAAATAAACCTTGAATCTTTGACGCCGAAGGAAGTGTCCCGTGTCTCTGTGACTTGTACGCCGGAGCAGGTTACCCACGAAGGTTTCAGGTGTTGTGCCCTGGCACCGCTGGGTCCAAAAGAACCCAGTCCTTCAGTTGGCGCCCAACGTGGGGCTGCATCAGTGGTACCGGTCCAAGCCCGACGATCGTGAGGAACTTCGTGTGAAATCTCCGAGGGAAGGTGCACCCCGCTTCATCGATCCTGTTGTCGAAATAAGTGGCCCGAAGACTTTTCCCGCGAAGATTCCCGCCTCCTGACGGCTGCGACGGACTGCTGCCCTGACTGTAGACCTGTTTTGGCGCCTGGCGTAGAACTTGGTATAGCGAGACGATTGACGGGCCTTCCTGAGGACGCCATCGATCTTTGAGTTAAGTATTTGTGGGTCGCTCCCCAGAGTTCTTGGTTGTTGACACTTTAGCGAGTGTTTTTGTTGTAAAACGCTGTGTGAGTGTTTTTGTCGGTGACACTTTGCTAGCGTACTTTGTTGTTGTATTTGTTTGACGACTGCAGCCGCCAAAGACCGAGGGTTTTGTTCTTTGCTGGGACTTGGTAAATCCCGTAACCCTTGAAGTTTGTGAAACTCGGCTAGTGTGCAAGATGCCTGGTCGCAGTACTTTGTTCAGTTGTTTTAGACCTTGTGGTGCGGATTCCCTGCTGGAGGACTCGTGTCCGATACCTCCGGTTGGAACTCCTACTTATGATTTATATAGCAAACATGGGCTAGGCCCGATTGCTTTTAATGATTATTGGGTTAAATATACAAAGAAAGACGGCGATCTTCGTTGGCCACCTCACGGTAGCTTCGAAGCGTCGATCTTAGATAATCTTGAAATAAAGTTGTTCGAACGTAAATCAAGGCCGGCCATGTTTGATGCCTTTCGGTTGTGGCGCAAAGAAGCCCGACAGAAGGAAATCAGACAGAATAAACGTAGTCAGCGAGATAATGTTACTACTATAGTGAAGAAAGCTGAGCAGTTTCAGCGTGATAAGGAGGATAAGGATAAGGAAGTGTTTGAGAGGCTGCAGCGTATGTCCATAGATAAATGCTATCCCGCTTTGCCTACGGAGTCGGATAAGAAGGAAGAGGCAGTTGAGGATCCTTTAATGTCCTATCTTATGAAGTCGCCACCTCCGTACGTACAGGGTACCGCAGCTCTTGTGGTCCCTGCCGTACCTGTTCTTCCACCTATTGTTCCTCCACCAGTTCCTCAACCTGCACCCGCTCTTCCGACTGTTCCTGCTCCTTTGTCTGTTTCTATTCCTACTGCTCCTCCGCTTCCACATACTCCTGCTCCCGCTACTGCTCCTGTGTTGTTAACCCCTGTTGTTGCTACTGTCTCTACTCCTTCTCTTGTTAGTCCTGTGTCTTACTCTTCTCCCTCTACTCGTAATCGTAATTCTCCCCTTGCGACAAACTTCTTTCAGTCGCTCGGACCTGTTTTTGGGTCTGCTGGTTCTGATGGTCCTCAGAGACGTAGTCAGCTTCCTGGTAACAGAGAACGTGTTGCGCTATATAATATGGCGATGGGTTGGATGGTAAACCCCCTTAGAAATCCACCCCGTGTTGTTCTCGAGACATTTAGTCAATTCAACATACCAACTCAGAGATATGTGTTTGACGAAATGTGCAAGTTCCTTCATGATCAGATAGCGGCCGATGCGCCTGACGAGGTGCTGACCGCCCTGTCTGAACTTCGGCTTCAGTTCGCAACTGGACTGATAGTCGATACTAATGTCCGACGGGCTATTGAGCGGTTGCTATCTCTTCGTCCCGCTCCCATACCTCATGCATTGTTTGTTGAGGATATTGAGAGACAAGACGAGTCTGGCCAGTATCCTATGCGTGAAGTTCCGCCAGTTTGGATACCAGCGGATACTACTGCTAATCCTCAGGTATTGGCGCATTTTGAGAGAGTGTGGATACACCTCCCATGGAAACGATCGGAAGTGCTTCAGGTGAAACAATCTCTGCCTGATCCTCGTAAAAATCCTACTGGGTATTATAAGGAATTATCGCAGCTCGTAGATGCTACGGTAATGAATCTTGCCGATATCGACATGTTGTTTGGCAACGTCGTACCGCAACCGGTATGGGCTAAGATTCGTCACCAAGATCACCCAAATGAATTAGGTGGTGATTGGGCTGCCATTACAGCGGCAGATGCTGGACAAGTGGCTGCTACTAAACCCGATCAATTGATTATTGCTCTTCCTCAGCGAATAATAACATTAATGAAAACGCTTATGCCAGCCATGAGAGTCAATTGGGACAAGTTGTCAGCCTGTAAGCAAAAGAAAGATGAGAGTGTTTCCGACTTCTTTACGAGGTTTGAGGAAGCCTTCATTGATCATAGTGGACAAGATATGGGTACTGAGGGTGGACAGAGGTTGTTTGTGGATAAATTCGTGTCGAACTTGTTGCCCGATCTAAGCAATAAATTAAAGAATTCAGAAAGTGCGTGGGCCGTTTCTACCTCAGCTCAGATATTGGCAACGGCACAGTATTACGAAAATAGAGAGAAAGAAGAAAATGACCGTGCTGATAAAAAGACGAAAGAACTAAAAACTAAAGTGTTGTTACAACAAGCGTATCCGCCGCGTTCTAATCAGACTGCGCCTCAGCAGAATAGATCACAGTCGCAATCGAATCGATCGCAGCCGTGCACTGATTCCTCTTTCCAGAGATCTTCGTTAGGGTACAATCAATGTGCTTATTGTAGACAGGAGGGTCACATTAAATTCAATTGTCCTGCTTTAAACGAACGTAATAGTGGTAATTCATCCAAAGGAGGCCGTGGTGGTTCACAGCACGCATCACGTGGTAGAGGTCGTGGTGCTCAGAATGATCGCTCTGACAATTCATCAAATTCTAATAACTGTTTCGATCAACGCGGATCATCGCAAGGACGATCTGCGCAGTACAATGTAGACGATTATTACGTCGATCAGGGGACTGACGACAGTAATTACTAGGACAGCCAAAGACAAGGAGAGGGAGTGGTATCAGTTCTGGTTGATCAGAGAGGGCCTTACGTCGCAGTTGCTACATCGGGCGTCGTTGAGCCTTTTCTGTTGGACACTGGTGCAGCGAAAAGTTCTATCATGCATTCGAAACTCCCTGGCGCACCTTTGTCTGGCTTAACAAATGTTTCCGTTGGATTCTCTGGCGCCCCCGTTAGCAATCCAGTTTCGCGCCCTTTGCCCCTTAAAATTGGGCCTCGTGAGCTCGAAGCTCCGTTGATTTTGACTACTGGTTGTGGCGAAAATCTTTTGGGTCTGGATTTGCTTAAACGTTTGTATGCAACTTTGTATTGTTCTCCTGCGGGTGTAAAGCTTACGTTAGGAGAGAGGGTAGTCTCTCCCATGTATTTGTCCCTCGATAAGCTTCCACCGGAATTGAGTTCTCTTCCTGCGTCTTTGTGGGCGACGGGTCCAAATGATGTGGGCCTACTTGATATCTCCCCTTATGTTGTTCAGTTGAAATCCAATGTGCGATTGCCACGTATTCCCCAATACCGTATCTCCCTTGATGGTGAACGAGCTTTGTTAGCGATCATTTATGATCTGATCGAGAAAGATGTCATTGAAGAGACTCGGGGAAACGTGTGCAATAGCCCTGTACTGCCCATTCTTAAACGTACTGATCCTACAAAACCGCCTGTTTATCGTTTTGTTATCGATTTACGGGAGGTAAATAAAATTGTGGTTCCTCAATTTCCTGTTGTGCCTGACATCACGGCGCTACTGACTCTGATTCCAGCTACTGCTTCATGGTTTTCGGTGATTGATTTGAAAAATGCGTTTTTCAGCATCCCGATTGCCGAAGAGAGCAGGGACCTTTTCGGTTTCTCTCTTGGTGGACGTAGCTTCCGGTTTAAACGCGCTCCTCAGGGCTACTGTGAAAGTCCATCGATTTACAGTCAAGCTTTGAAGGGTCAACTGGATGCGTTTAGGTTGCCGGTTGGTGCGGCTTTAATCCAATACGTCGACGACTTATTGGTGGCTGCTGATACTCAGGACATTTGCAAAATTGCTACAGTGTCGTTGCTGCAACATCTCTGTGAGTTAAATCACAAGGTGTCACCTTCTAAACTCCAATATTGTTGTCAAGAAGTAACCTATCTAGGTCACTTATTGTCAAATGAGGGAAGGAGATTGACCCCAGAGAGAATTGCAGCGATTGCGCGAATGGCTGTGCCACAAACCCAAAGAGATGTGCGTGCCTTTCTAGGTATCACGTCGTACTGCAGGCAATGGATTCCTAATTTTTCATTGCTAGCGAAACCATTGGTGGCTCTTACGTGCAAGGATGTTTCACCTCCTTTACCATGGACGGAAGAATGTCAGAAAAGTTTTTCTGAATTACGTGATTCATTGTGTTCGGCTCCTGTGTTAGGTACCCCTGATTACAGCAAACCGTTCACGTTATATGTTCACGAGAGGGAAGGTTGTGCTTTGAGTGTCTTAACGCAACCTTTTGGTGATAAGCAACGTCCATGTGCATATTTTTCCTCGACCTTAGACCCAGTAGCTAGAGCATTGCCGAGTTGTTTGAGAGCAACTGCGGCAGCTGCGGTCTCCATCCGACAATCAGCAGGATTGGTCATGGATAATATGCTTACGGTGATGGTTCCGCATGCAGTCGATACTCTTTTGAATCGAACGAAAACTCAGCACTTGACGAGTGCGAGGTTGTCTGGGTACGAATTGACGCTCTTGGCAAGCCACATTCAGATAAAACGTTGTAATGTCCTAAATCCGGCAACTTTGTTACCAATTAGTGCAGAGTCAGATGAAGTAGCAGAACATGACTGTTACTTGCGGACAGAAGAGGAAACAAAAGGTCGAGTGGACCTTAAAAACACCCCATTGGAAGACCCGGATGGCACTCTGTATGTGGATGGGTCATGTTTTAAGTTGCCGAATGGCGATGTGACTACTGCTTATGCTGTTGTAACATTGAATACTGTTGTTGAGACTGCAAGATTGAATCAGAATTCTGCCCAAGCTGCAGAGCTGATTGCTCTCACTAGAGCATGTGTGTTAGCAAAAGGGAAACGTGTGAATGTGTACACCGATAGCCAGTACGCTTTCGGTGTAGCGCATAGTTTTGGACGATTGTGGCGAGAGCGTGGTTTCTTGACGTCGCATGGCACGAAAATACAGCATGGCCAGCTTGTGAACGATCTTTTGGATGCATTGACTTTGCCTGCACAAGTTGCAATTGTTAAGTGTAGTGCGCATCGTAAAGTGACGGATGATGTTGGTTGTGGTAATGCGTTTGCAGATGAGATTGCTAAGGAGACTGCCCGGAACCTTAGCACTCGAATGTATGTGACGAGTTCGGTTAGGTGGCCTGCAGAATCAAGTATGTGTGAAAATACCATAGAGAGCGTGAAAGCAATTCAGAATGAGGCCACCGACACTGAAAAGACGAAGTGGAAAGAAGGTACGGGAAAGTTGGATGTGAATGGTTGCTGGATTGATTTGTCAGATCAGAAAAGATGGATGTTACCGGATGCGTATGTGCTGGCCGTTGTGACAATGGCACATGGGTTAGCACATATTAGCGCGAAAGGCATTTGCAAGTTGCTGGCTGATGTGTGGAAGAATGATGGCATTACAAAGTGTGCTGAACGTCTGGTGAAGAATTGTATGGTGTGTATAATATACAATCCTGGCAAAGGAACCCCAACTCCCCCTGGCAGTTTTGCTCCTCCTTCGTATCCCTTTGAGGTGATTCAATTGGACTTCATCCATATGGAGCGATGCAATAACCTGAAATACGTTTTGGTTGTGGTTTGCGCATTCTCCCGATGGATCGAGGCCTATCCCCTCAAAGACAATACTGCTTTGTCTACTGCGAAAATCCTACTGAAGGAATACTTTCCTCGGTATGGAATGCCTAGAGTCGTGTGGTCAGATAACGGAAGTGAGTTTGTTGGAAGTGTGATGAAGAGTGTGTGTAAGGGCCTTGGAATTAATCAAAAATTCCATAGCGCCAATCATCCCCAGTCAGCTGGATTGGTTGAGGGGTACAATGGCACCCTTAAACTAAAACTAGCAAAGATTCAGGCTACGACTGGACTTTCGTGGCCTGATGCCTTGCCTCTAGCACTACTGTCAACTAGGGCGACTGTACACTCCCGAATAGGGCTTAGTCCCTATGAAATAGTGTTCGGCCGTCCTGCGAATGTGTGGGGGGTTCCTAGGCCAGGAATATTCTCTGATCTTGAGTATCCGATGTTGATTGACTACTTACATGACTTGACTGCTAAACTGAGGTTAATTCACCAACAGGTTTACGACGCCTTGCCGACGCAGACGGAGGGTCCAGGCCACCAGCTCCAGCCCGGGGACTGGGTGGTTACTCGTAACTTCTCACGCAAGAACAATCTGGACCCCCGATTCACCGGACCTTACCAGGTACTCCTGGCCACGAGGACTGCCGTTCGTCTTGAGGGGCGGAAAAATTGGGTACATGCTACCCATTGTAAGCGAGTCCCTATTCCTTTGCCGGCAGACCCGTGGGTAAGGAAAGGCATTGCGTCAACAGAAACAGAAACATTGCCGGCGTTTGTACCTTTTAGCGACGCACAGCTTGTTGGAGAACCCTCAGCGCAGCAGAGAGCCACTGTTGAACACTTGTCAGCAAAAGACTCAAGACCAGATCAACCAACTGATCAGCAGGACGCTGTCTCTTCAACGGATCCTTTGTTCGACGAGCAGACACGTCCCGGGAAACATCGATATTCTTTGCGATCTCACACTAAGGACAAATAAAATTTCCTTGCTTTGCTGAAATTGATAACTGCAATATCCTCGTTTCCCATGATCAATTTTGAACATTCGTATCATTGAAATTTTTTTGTACATATATCAAGCTTCTTCCTTGTATCTTTTTACTTCCACAGCTGAGAGACATTGTGCTTATATATAATACATATTGTGTATTGAAGGCCGTAGGGCCGCGCGCGTACTTCCTTCTGGACAGTAGGTCTTGACGCTAGGTTAAAGGCCGTCGGTTCCTAGGAACTCCTGGGGATTGACTATTGCTGCACAGAACGAAGTGCGTCAAGAAACGTTGCGGACGGTCGTAGGGAATGGCATTTTCAAAGCTGAATGATTTGGAAGGAGCTCAGGTGTACAGATTCAAGCTGCAGCAACTCAGTCGTACCAAATGTTTTATATTTCAATTGTTTGCGTTGTTTCTGACTGCTTCTGCATTTTTGACGGGTGGGGTGTATTACACTATGTCTTACTTCTTACCTGCTACACCTACTCCTACTCCTTACCCTAACCTTACTTCGACTGCTTCTCCTCATTCCTTTCATATGTTACCGGAACACGAGCAGGCTAGACGTGTAGAATTCCGCAACAATTCCTTTATTCAGCTCCTCCATCAGCATCAGTTAGTGGTTAACACTACTAATTGTTGGGTGTGTGGGTTGATGCCACATACTGCGGGTAAGGGAATTCCATATCTGGTGTTACCGTATAGTTCCCAAGGGTCAGCTCGAGCATTCCAAACAATGTTTCGAAGCACACTGGGTTTCCACCCCATTCAAGAACAACGTTCCCCCAACTCTGGTCCTACCTCGTATCAGAGGCTGCTATCGATGGCAATAGAGGACATGGAAGATGAGATCCATGATCCTTTTCTTATCCCTGACGAAGAGGTACAAGCCTATAGGGTCCTAAGTAGAGGGGAATATAGTATGTTCACTAGTGAAAAGCAGCTTAAAAGCTCGCCTCCAATATGGGTCGTACCCCACACTGGTAATCTTTGTCTTGTGGGTCGTGGTTCGCAAGCCCTACCTGGAGCAAGTGCTTGCACTGAAAGTTACGTTCTGCCAATGTTCCCGTCCCCTGTGTTTCTGGCTGCCAAGGGTACCTACTTTATCTGTTATGATCGTGCATACACATGGTTGCCCGCAGACTTCATGGGCTCATGTTTTATTGCAAATTTGTTGCCTCCGACGTTCACTGTAGATGCCGATTATCATAAGACTAGAGTTGTACGAGGCGTAATTAGCGAAGAGGATACTGCCGGTCAAGAGGCAGGAGACTTTTTCAAGGGTTTCCTCCCGTTTTGGGGACCTATGGTTAATAGTAGGAACCTGAGACAGTTGACTCGAGTGGTAGAATCGACAGCTAATATTACTGCCAGTGCCCTTGGTAATATCACCACAGAACTTCAGGCGGAGAGACTTATGACGTTACAAAACCGTATGGTTTTAGATGTCGTCTTAGCAGATCGCGGTGGGGTATGTAAGGTGATCCATTCGAGCTGCTGCATTTTCATTCCAGATAATGCTCCTACTGTCTATCAAGCCATCTCGAAGTTGCATAAGATCTCCGAATCCATACACGTGGATGTAGGGGATTGGACGCTTCTTGGATGGTTTTGGGGCCTGATGTCGACTTGGGGTTGGAAGATTCTGATGATCATCGGGGTTGTGGTAGTGTTCCTGTTCACGTGTTGCCTTTGTGTACAGTGTGGTCCTGCCTTATGTGGCCTCTGTGCTACAGCGTGTATGAGACAACCATCTGTTACCAAGGGGACTCGATTGGACAGAGCTATGCTACAACGACATCTTGATGGTCTGATGAATATCGAATATGATTCCGACTAGTGCTTGCCTACATGAGGGCAAAAGGAGCGTCTGAGGTTCCGTGACAATTGTAAGTGGTGTTTTCGACTCGCACGAATATGGGCGAGTCTGGTATCTATGAACCGCAAATGACGAGTTTAGTAAGTGTGCGCAGTTTCGCTGTGCTAACTTAAACCGTTCGTTTGTTATGTGGGTTTTTCATCTGTACCCACGGGTTCCATCTTAGATACGGCATCCATTTTGTCTCTTGCCCTCAAGTAGCCAGCGAACGGACGCTGTCTGCTTCGCGACCCTGGGACTCCCAAGATATTTGCGGAAGACACATGTTCTTTGTAAGTGTCTTTATGACAAGGGGGTTGCTGCTGTAAGGCAGATGGCGCCGCTCGAGGCTCATCTTGCCGCACGGGCTTATTGTCTCAGCCGTGCATCTCATTAGGCACGTCCCTTTGATGCCTGTATCTCGTGTTTCTCGACACCTCCCCTTTTACACCCTTTCCGATCTCCCCACTGTCTCCGTCTTCCTCTGCACCTGTCTTCGTTCCTATTTCGATCTACTTTACTGCTGATTGGAATTTGTTAATGGTGGGAAGATGGGTTTTTACAGTTGGGAACCGCCAAATGTTTCCGCACTTATGTTCCGGACCTTGTGTGTTTTAAAGTGACCAAAGCGACCCCTCTGGGAGCTAAATGTGGGAACCGAGTTGTAAACTTTTGTGTTCAATGTTATCCTATGGGTAAAAACTGTATAAAAGGAGCGATCCACAGAACCAATTTGAAGCAGTCTCCCCGAATTACACTCGATGTACTTCCTGTGACTTCTGTGTTCCCTGCAGTAAATAAACCTTGAATCTTTGACGCCGAAGGAAGTGTCCCGTGTCTCTGTGACTTGTACGCCGGAGCAGGTTACCCACGAAGGTTTCAGGTGTTGTGCCCTGGCACCGCTGGGTCCAAAAGAACCCAGTCCTTCAGTTGTCCGATTAAATGTAGATTGAAGGAAACACTAGGGTGGTTTGAAGTTTGGCGGGAACAGAAGACGAAGACGCTGCTACACTGCAGTAAAGGTCAGTTACATCATCAGAAGTGTGAGGTAGATTTAACGTTAGCTTTTCAGAGATGAGAGTTCTGTTATTAAGGAGCTCACAGGATACATTGTTTTTCTTTCATCATTTTCATAGTACATTAAGCTTGGATTAAGATCCCTGTACGAGCCAAGTATTGGTACAAATGCGACACGTAAGTGTTGATCAAGAGATGGTATCTGGTTGATGTTGACACGGGCATATAAGGTTATATCATGGTGTTAGCGGTAACACAGACACAGGTTTAATTTTCTTCGACATCTGCATAGCATTGAACATTGTTTCGTTTTATCGGAGACACACACAGTACATTTATCCGTGGTTTTTATTTTATTTTCATTTATAGAATTGATTCCCCGATGAAGGGCGGGACATACACGCCCGAAATGCATTGGATGTAAACTACAATTGTGTCGTTGATGTAAATATGAAAAATCAAGTACTAATATCAAAATGATAATGTACTAAAAGACATAAAGAGAGAAGAACAATCATAATAAAGGAAAGTACAATAACTAAACCAATTTGTTTGGAATCCTCTTTCACAAACTGAGGAGAAAAGGTGTGCCCAAAGGGATGTCTGTAGTGCACCACTATAGACACTGATTGTGATTTATGCAGGCGCCCAGGGACGTGGCCGCCACCTACGGAGCACCCACAACATAAATATAGTGTGGATAAAAAACTTTTCAAGCTGTGCACTACTCCCAACTATAAGTTTTTTTGAAGAGCCAGGTCTTCAGCTTCTTTCAGAAATTGAGAATCAATGAGGAGGCTCTGATGTGATGAGAGAGGTCATTCCACGCTTTGGGACAATGTAATAAAAAAACGATGCTCTGGCTCTGCTTTATGGATGCGGATACGTGAACAAGTGAGAGTCGGGCAGATCGGAGGTGCCTGGGAGGCAGTGCTTGATTTGAGCCGGTGGTTTCCGGTGCTCGGCACCGGCCCTTAACTGTCAACACTGGCGCTTGGGACAGTCTACCTCAAGATGGAGCTGTTTGGCTAATTTAGAGATGATCACAACAGTTAATTATTAATTCAGTATACATTAAAAATGACTAATGCCTGCTGCCCAAGCTATTCTTATAGCTTTGGGGGCCTTGAACAGTCCAAATTGTCATACTTGCAGGAGTTTGATGGTTAGTAGTTGTGTTGATTCTCTAATCGGCAGCATGGCAGGGACAATGTGTGGTGCAAGCTGCAGTGTCCTCCTGATGAGAGCCCTGGCACTTCTTTTTTTACAACGTATACACTGCTGGGTGGTAAGTTGAAGTGCACAGACCTGTTGAGGTAGGCTGGACCAATGTTGTGTAGTGCGTTGTATGTGTGTGTGAGAAGGTTGAACTGAGCACATTTGTGTATGCAAAGCCAGTAAAGGGCTCTGAGGTGTGGGGTGATGTGGGTGAGGCGAGATAGGTTTATGATGAATCTTGCTACTGTGCTGTGGATGGATTGGAGTCTGTTCAGGAGCTCCTTTTTGATTCATGTATAGAGTGTGTTTCCCTAGTCAAGGTTTCTGGTAATCAGTGCTTGTGTAACCTTTTTTTCTAGTATTCTATGGTAGTCAAAATCTTTCAAAGCATCCTCAGGATGCAGGAGCAGGTGGAGGTAACTGTGTTTACCTGGACTGCCATGTTGAGCTTACCGTCCAGGATGATTCCTACATTTCTGGCGTATGTGGTGGGTGTAGATTTGGGGCTGAGTTCTGATGGCCACCAAGTAGAATCACAAGCAGAGGTTTTCCCTTTGAAGAGCACCACTTGTGTGCCTGTGTTTAGTTTGACACTATGGCAGTGTCAAAGTGTGGCAGGGTATGCTCAGACGTGAGTCCTTTGCTCACTTTGCCACTGGATTCAAGCAAGCCGGGCTGAAGATGGCTGGAATGCCAGAAACCGGTCCTCAGAAGCTTGTTTCCGGCCCAGGGAAGACATGGCTTGGCAGTTCGGGCTGGACTGTTCCCATGAGGCACTTATCAGACTGATTTGCATATAGCCATGTCTGAACTGGGGTGGCAGAATGGGCTAAAGAACGGTGAGGTGGGTGTGAGTTTTTGATTGATTCAGATGCTCCGTCCATCACCACCCCCTTTGTACTGCTTTTGGCTGCCATAAGTGTGGCAGGGTATGCTCAGACGTGAGTCCCTTGCTCACTTTGCCACTGGATTCAAGCAAGCCGGGCTGACGACGGCTGGAATGCCAGAAACCGGTCCTCGGAAGCTTGTTTCCGGTCCAGGGAAGACATGGCTTGGCAGTTTGGGCTGGACTGTTCCCATGAGGCACAGGGTCTGACTGCTTTGCATATAGCCATGTCTGAACTGGGGTGGCAGAGTGGGCTAAAGAACAGTGATGGATTAAACCCAGATCTTTTGACTGGGTGTGAGTTTTTGATTGATTCAGATGGTCCGTCCATCACCACCCCCTTTTGTACTGCTTTTGGCCACCGTAAGTGTGGCAGGGTATGCTCAGACGTGAGTCCCTTGCTCACTTTGCCACTGGATTCAAGCAAGCTGGGCTGAAGACGGCTGGAATGACAGAAACCAGTCCTCAGAAACTTGTTTCCGGTCCAGGGAAGACATGGCTTGGCATTTCGGGCTGGACTGTTCCCATGAGGCACAGGGTCAAACTGATTTGCATATAGCCATGTCTGAACTGGGGTGGCAGAGTGGGCTAAAGAACGGTGATGGATTAAACCCAGATCTTTTGACTGGGTGTGAGTTTTTGATTGATTCAGGTGTCCCGTCCATCACCACCCCCTTTTGTACTGCTTTTGGACGCCATAAGTGTGGCAGGGTATGCTCAGACGTGAGTCCCTTGCTCACTTTGCCACTGGATTCAAGCAAGCCGGGCTGAAGACGGCTGGAATGCCAGAAACTGGTCCTCGGAAGCTTGTTTCCGGTCCAGGGAAGACATGTCTTGGCAGTTCGGGCTGGACTGTTCCCATGAGGCACAAGGTCAGACTGATTTGCATATAGCCATGTCTGAACTGGGGTGGCAGAGTGGGCTAAAGAACGGTGATGGATTAAACCCAGATCTTTTGACTGGGTGTGAGTTTTTGATTGATTCAGATGCTCCGTCCATCACCACCCCCTTTTGTACTGTGTTTAGTTTGAGGCAATTGGATCTCATCCAGGTGGCTAATGAGGTCATGCAGGTGGCAACATCGCTTTTTTGTTGTCGGGTTTTCCGGCGGGGAAAGTATCAGATGAGTGTCTTCTGCCAGGAAAGTATTTTGGTGCTATTAGATCTGATGAGGTCAGCCAGAGGGGTCATGTGGATGTTGAATAAGGTCAGATTTAGGGAAGATCCCTCCGGGGGTTGACATTTTGTGTTCTACCTGCAAGGAAGGAGCAGATGCAGTTGAGGGCAGGTCCTTGGATTCCTGTTTTATGTAGTCTTCTGATCGGGGTGGGGTGGAAGACTACTGACAGAGCGAGTAGTATGATGGCCACTGTATCTCACCGATCTTGGATAAACCTGATGTCGTCTTTTGCTGCAAGGAGGGCTGTCTCGGTGCTGTGGTTGGCCTGCAAAACTGATTGCCTGATGTCTAGTAGTTGGTATGCGTTGAGATAATAAGCAAGTTTCTTGTTGATAGCTTGCTCCATGATCTTGGCTGTGTAGGGTACAAGGTAGATTGGGTTGTAGTTTATTAGCTGGGTGGGGTCTGCTGTAGGTTTCTTTAGCAGTACCTTGACCATTGCGCATTTCCAGGGATCCTGGAACATTACACTGGTGATGGAGCTGTCCAGGATGCTGATGAGGACTTCGCTGATGGAGAAAATGCCCATGTTGAAGATGTGGGGAAGGTAGGGGTCTGGCGGTGCCCCAGAGTAGATGATCCTCATTATGCTGGCTGTTTCTTTGTGGTGAATATTTCTCAGGTAGTCAGGGAGTTTTGGTGGTTATTTGTGGGTAGGCTAGAGGTAAAGGTTCAAGGGTTAAGTTGAAGTTCAAAATTGTTGTAGATGGCTTTGAATTTTTTGCTGAAGAATTAGGTGAGGTTGTCACATGGTTCTTGCAAGGGGGTGATTCTATTTGTGGAGGAAGCTGATGTACATGGTTAGAGGTCCATGAGGACAGCCTTACTTAGGTGACTCTTATGGAGAGTCAACACAAAATAAACCAAAATCAGTCACAAATCAGTCCACTTTAGCCTACAGGGTGTGTCTAGTGTCTGTGATGGCTTACAGGATCATGCCAAGTGTTTTGGAGAAATGAAAATCAGCAGGTGTGTCCCCTGTTACTGTTATACCGCTTTACAGTAGGGTGGCTGGAAGGTGAAGGGTTGAAGAAGATGGCAACCACATGCTTTAGGGAGTGTCTGTCTTTGCCACTAAGCAGAGCATAACAGCAGATGGGGGTAGACACAAGCTATGCACAGTGTATTTAAGGGGGACCAAATTATCTGAGCACTGTTGAAGAGCTAATGTTGCCAGGGGACACTGATTGCCCCATCAGGGGCCTCTGAGGATGTCACAGATCAGAGCAGTGGCTCCAGAAGTGACTATCCTGTTCTTCCTGCTCGCATATCAGACACACACCAACCTGCATATGGGTCGAAGATTGATTGAGGGTGTGGTGCAGCTGCAGGAACACCAAGAAGGCTTGTGGGCCACTAGGAAACCAGACTGGAGAGAGGGTTCAATTTACCCCAGCAGAGCCAGATAATGATGAGTAGCGCTAGACACAGGGAGGGAGGTTAAGCCCCTCTTCCAAAATATGGGAATACAGAAAGAGACAACATTTTTCAGTAGAAGGAGGCCAATATGGAAGAAGGGGTGAGGGCTCTCACGAGCTTACCCCCAGCACAAGCACAATGACTTCATCAATAGGGCAAATGCAGGGCAGATCAGGAAATACACCCAGAACTCACCAGGGGAGGTGTGCACTTCAGGACTTGCAGTCCTCACAGCAAGCTGCTCCACGGGAACAGGTGGATTCCCATGCAGTAGACAGGTCCTTGGCCAGGGTTTAGTGGTATGGCCCCCACAATTTAGGGGGCCCAAGTGCTGGCAAATACAAGGCACCACACAGGACTGCAGGGGTGTCAGGAATTCTGCCCATGCCACATGGTCTCTACTGCGGGCACGGACTGAAGAGTTCAGGAGCAGTTGAAACGGAAGCTGCCATGTCTTCACAGGTGTTAGATGCTATGGAGAGGCAATCCACTCACCCTGTTACCTCCACTTTTACTCTGTGATAATCTGCTTTTCACTCAAAGCTCTCTTATTTGTATCCTATCAACCGTTTACTACTTTTGACTCTGCACCCCATTCCCTTGCAGTCTTTGCCTTCCGCCCCATCTCAAATCTACACTCACCAACCCTATTACACTGAAGACTCCCCTGATTTTGTCAATGCTTTTATCTTTTCAACCATGATAGGTCACAGTGATTCAATAATATATGACACAGGTGTAGCATGAGGAGCTATAGGCTGGATTTCAGTAGCACAATCAACAGATAAGGACAAAGCCTTTCAAATAATTGACATAGTAAACGAAGCATACATGCACTAAAACAGACAACATTTGTACTGCTACACAAACAAAGTAGATACCTATCAAGCACATCAAGCAAAATCAAGAACACATAGGATGAACCTCCTCTCATCACATGCACTTCAGAAATCAATGTCACATTGATTGTACTACACTTCTGGCAGACCCTGAGCACTGACAAAAGGTTTACTGCTGAGGACAGCTCTAGCAGTGTGCAAATTGAAGAGATTAAACGTTCAGACATTGATAAACAGAATTGAATTCATCGCAGCAGAGGCACACATCTTGATGCCAAAGTCTTCCAGCGAAACTCATTTGTTGTTAATGGCTGAATGGAGTCTTTGAAGGTTCGAGGATTTTACTTCGAGGAATGGCAGATTCCTTTCTGTAGCCACTGTACAGACTGGTGGCGGAATAAATATCAGCTAAAAAGTATCCAAGGAAAAAAAACACTGAGGAGGAGGGAAAAAAGGGGAAAAAGCAGAAGCAAAAACCCTCCAACTCGACAGCAGGGAACCAATCTTCAGAGCAACACAAAAGAACTCTGAACCAAGGAAAAATAAGGACATAAGCATCAACAACACTACTATAAACACAGCAGTAGCATTGTGATGCACAAACCTACACCTGGGCTCAACTTAACTAGTGCTACTAGCCCTGGAAGTGAATAAACCCTAACATGAACTAAACCCTCCATACTGGATTATTAATATTATTATATTTAAATTTATAAAGCGCTCAGCTACCCGTAGGTTTCCCGGCGCTAAAACCAAATGAGAGGGAGAAGGAAGGCTGTTACATGTTAAATAACCAAGTTTTTACCTGTCTGCGAAACTTAAGGTAGCAGGGTTCAGTTCGTAACAGGAGAGGAAGGGAATTCCAGAGTGAGGGGGCTTGCCAGGCGAAGGAGCGGCGACCCATTCTGGATCTTTTGATTCTAGGAACCGAGAACAAGTGCTGATTAGATGATCGAAGAGTGCGGGGGGGACAGTAGTGCTGTACCAAAGAGTTAAGATAGGGTGGGGCCAGGCCAGCATTTATTCTGTACATGAAGCACAGGGCCTTAAATTTTGTGCGGCTTTCAATGCGGAGCCAGTGCAGAGTGCGTAGAGAATTGGAGGTAGTGGGTTGTATTGGGGAGTTTACAGAGCAGTCGCGCTGCCATATTCTGGACTGTCTGTAATTTAGGAATCACCTCTTTGCAAGCTCCCAGGAGAAGAATGTTCCCATAGTCCAGTCTAGAGGTGATTAAGGCCTGGACCACAGTTTTCTGAGTATCCTGGGGGAGCATCCAGATGATCTTACGCAACCACTTTATGATAGTAATACAGGTGGAGGAAGTTTTAACTACGTGGTTCTTCATAGATAACTGGTCGTCAAAAATGACGCCGAGGTTGCGTGCTGTTTTAGATGGAATGGGTAGAGTGCCCATTTGAGAGGGTCAATGTTGGGGTCCCCATAGGGTGGTGTTATGGCCAAACAGAAGAAGCTCTGTTTTCCCCTGTTCAGTTTGAGTTTGTTATCATACATCCAAGCTGCGATGTTACTGAGTCCTGCACAGAGGGAAGAGGAAGAGGAGTGAGAACCCGTAGAGAGAGAGTAGATGACCTGGGTATCATCGGCGTACGAGTAAATAGTGAGCCCAGCTTGCTCCGCAATAGTGGCCAAAGGTCTGACATACAAATTAAAGAGCAAGGGGCTCAAGATGGAACCTTGCGGAACACCGTATGCCGATTTATAGGTTTGGGAAGCTGATGAGGAAGAGAAGACTTGGAAGGTACAGTCTGAAAGAAAACTAACAAACCAGTTGAGGGCTGAGCCGGTGATGCCAGATGATCTAAGGGCATTGATAAGAATGGGGTGGGAAACCGTGTCAAATGCGGCACTCAAATCAAGCAAAATGAGTGCCACGGTTTCCCCCCCTATCCACTCAGCATCGGATGTTTTCAGAGACCCCAACAGAGTAGATTCCGTCGAGAAACCGGACCTAAAACCGGATTGGGATGGATGTAAAATTCCACTAGATTCAACATGGAAAGAGAGTTGAGAGTTGATGTTCTTTTCCAAAATTTTGGAAAAAACCGGGAGAAGTGAGATAGGGCGGAAGTTAGATGGAATGCTAGGGTCAGCATTGGCCTTTTTTAGCAGAGGCACTATCATCGCATGTTTCCATGCAGAGGGTACTGAAGCTTCTCTAAGGGAGGAGTTAAGAAGATCCATAATGAGTTCAAGGGACGAATCGTCCAACATTTTTAATATTTGAGGGGGAAAAGGATCCAATGGGGAGCCGGATTTGATTTTACTGATAATATCAGAGAGAGTATTGATATTAAGAGGATCCCATGTGTCGATCAACTGTGAACCAGGAGGACTGGTATCCCTTGGGACACCTGAATCACAGGAGATCGTAGGGTTAGATACTATGGGAGGGGTCTGCTGTGCAGGGGTAAGGGACCTATCCTCTAAAGTCACTCGATCACAAAATGTGATTGGGGCTGGTGGGTGAAACAGAGAAGGGGGAGGGGCAGGTTTTTCAAAATCAGAATAAATAGTATCAATTTTGGCGATAAAAAATTCAGCCAGAGAGTTGCACTGTGTAGTATCTAGACAAGGTGATTTGGGCTGACACAATGCGCCCGAGAGCTTTTGTACTGCCTTAAAAAGTGCTTTAGGACGATTTTGTGCCTCAAGAATAGTTAAGTTGACATGTTCAACTTTTGCAGTTTTGCATAGAGAATAATATTTAGTTAAGGCAGCTTTGTAAATTTGCTTGGAACACAGATCATATTTTATGCGCCATTTGCGCTCGAGGTTTTTGCAGATGGTTTTTTCTTTTTTTAAAGCAGCTGTAAACCAGGGCGCAGGTGGGTGGTGAAGGTTGTGCTTTTGCATGCGCTGCGGTATGCATGCATCGGCAGCATGTGCAAGCCAGGCATTAACAGCATCAGCTGCTTCAATACTCGCTGTTTGGTAGTTCAAAGTCTTCCCATTTTCAGGAGAACAGTCTATTATAAATTATGGCTATCCCTCCACCATCTTTCATTAATCTGTTTTTACCAACATAAGTGTAGTTGTCAGGGAGAGCAGCAGCAATATCCGGGCCAGAGTAGTCTTTTAGTCATGTCTCAGTGAGGAATAAGGCTGCAGGTTCCACAGAGACGAGTAGATCAAAGATCTCTCTCTTATGTTTAACTAATGATCTACAGTTTAAGCTGATCAGCGTCCGAGTCTGAGGCAGTTCTATAGATGTAGGTTTTGGGCGTGATGGAGGAAAATCAGATGAGGCTATGTTGGTTAGGGAGGGAATGGATGTACGAGGGAGAAAGCAAACCGGGCAGGTTAAAGGAACACAATGAGGATTCATAGTAGTACAATGTGAACACTGTGATGGCCTGAGGCTAAGGAGAGCCTCCCTAGAGTAAGTATGAGGTAGACCTGAGACTGTGGTACCAGGGGTCGTAGCCCCTAGTCCCGTCCCGTCACGGACGGGCGCAGACGGGCTTGCCTTAGGCGCGCAAACGGCTGCGCTTCCTGAAGTTGCACATTGCACATTGTTATATTTGCCGGAGGACGGTTAGGGGGGGGGCGTGGCCTCGAAAGGGGCGTGGCCAGCGGCCTCGCCGGTGATGGCGGCGGGGTGTTCTGTGTAAGCGCAAGGTCCCGTGTCAGCGCTAGATCCGCTGCACGGTGACAGGTAGGAGCGTGTGACCCCAAGTGAGTCAGGATCCAATCAGGTAGGTTTTTTAAAAGAACAAAACACACTATTTTAAAAATGATCGCAAGCTTAGCCTACTCCCGGCTTTCCGCCTCAGGATAAATGGTTTCTGATGGCGCTCGTATTCAGCGTCGATTAAATACAATGGGCGGGGGGCGTGGCCTCGAAAGGGGCGTGGCCAGCGGCCTCGCTGGTGATGGCAGCGGGGTGTTCTGTGTAAGCGCAAGGTCCCGTGTCAGCGCTAGATCCGCTGCACAGTGACAGGTAGGAGCGTGTGACCCCAAGTGAGTCAGGATCCAATCAGGTAGGTTTTTTAAAAGAACAACACACACTATTTTAAAAATGATCGCAAGCTTAGCCTACTCCCGGCTTTCTGCCTCAGGAGAAATGATTTCTTTTGGATTGGGCGCAAACCTACCCCAGAATGAAGGACAACATATTGGACTAAATCTGCAGCCAAATCCCAAATTTGCGCTTTATGGACCTATTAACAAATAAAGTCGGAAAAGTACAGGTGGAGAGATCTGCCTTCACAGACACTTTATTTTTGTGACATTATGGTATTCACAAACAACAGATTGAACTGATAGCAACTTGTCAGCTTTCAGTCCAATCTGTTTAACTATCTTAACCTTTTTCCCTGAGCACCTTCACCTGAGCACACCTTTTGCACGGTCCGAAGGAGCAACCACTTTTCTACTGCCGTTTTAATTATGAAAAATAAAATATGTTTGTTTGAAATCTCTTCGGCTGTTGCACATTACTAATTTTGATTGGTTTTTGTTTACCCAGAGCTGGTAAGTTTACACGCTCAAAATTGTTGAAAGATTAATGTAAATTTGATTCATGCTTGCTTAAACCAAGGTCTAGGACCATTGTTTTGCTATATCGATTTACCGCCGAGGTCCAAGACTTGCATTGGGTTACCCCATTTTCATAATTGGCAATTTACTAGAAGTGGCACTTTCAGAATTGTGACTAAAAAAGAAGACTTTATCATTGTTTTTAATTACAATTCTTTAGACACCAAGTAAGCATGGGCGAAAAATCCGTTCCGTTCGCGGATTTTGTGGATTTTCGGTAAATCCGCAATCCGTGAACTCCCGCGAATTTACCGAAAATCCGCAAATCCGCGAGCGGCGGATTTTATTGCTTGCTCGCACTGTTCGCGCGAGTTCGCGGCTTCCCAGTTCAATTTCGCGCTTATTCGCGCCCCGCGAATAAGCGCTAAATTGCAGAAAAACGATTTTTGCAAAACTGAAACTACTTACCAGGTTCAAAAGTTCAAGCTCATCATTAGTAGCCATTTCCTGTAGTGCTTCCTGAGGGGCCCCTCCAGAGTTCAGTTGCCTACTTGCAACTATTGTGTGACCCTGCTCTGACCCTCAGAATAGTTACACGTATGCCACAAAGGTCCTGAATTACAGCTAAGGGAGACAAGCAGGAGCCAGGCTGGAAGTTCAAATTCAGTGACACATTAATCACCCCCTAATTCATTAATGTCAGTTGGGGCAGGGCAGGTGTTGTAACCAATTTTGCAAAAATTAAAGCACTTAGCAGGTGTCAAAGTTCAAGCACATCATTAATCAGGAAGCACTAAGGAAGCAGGTGCCAGCTAAATAAATATTTAGTGACACATTAATCAGCCCCAAATTAATTCAGGTCACTTGAGGCAGGGAAGGTGTGCTTTGCGTTGCCACAATAATGTACACTGGTCAACCAGAGGGTGATGTGATGAAACAGAGGGTGGCATGGGTGAGCCAGAGGGTGGCATGGGTGAACCAGAGAGTGGCAGTGGTGACAGAGGGTGGCAGTGATGAAGAAGAGGGTCGCAAACAGGCTGGACACGTAGAAACAACAAGTTCGCAAAACTTGCGACCCAACAGGTAAGTTCGCGTTTGCGAAATTGTACAAAAACCCTCGTGAACTGGCAGAAACCCGTGCGAACACAAAAAAAAATCTGCAAATCCGCGGGAATTCGCGGATCGCGAATCCGCAAAATCCGCCCATGCTTAACACCAAGCGCAAGCCTTCTACCTGCTCCCAATTGGAAGTTGCAGCTTATTAAATGTAATAAGACATCACCAATGTTATCCTATGGGAGAGGTAGGCCTTGCAGTAGTAAAAAACAAAATTATGCGTTTTTGCAAGCAGCTCAAAACTTTGCTTTTCCCTAAATAAGTTTTTTCTCCCCTCTTGGCTAATTTCAAGCTCTCACAGCGCGGGGACGCCTCCGGGTCACCAGGCGCTTTACAAATCTTTAAATAAATAAATAAATAAATACATTTATCATTACTGGACATGTAATGGTTAATAGTAAATGGCCAGATTTTTAGATATACTGCACTCTGCTCTCTGGGCTGTTCAGTTCCTACACTAGGGGCAATTTAAATTTATTAAAAAGGAAGGTTTGGGCCTGGCCAAAAAGTAAACTTTGCCAGGTCGAAATGACAGTCTGAACTGAACACACAACTTCAATGGCAGGCCTGAGACAGGTTTAAAGAGCTACTTAAGTGGGTGGCACAATGAGTGATGCAGGCACACTAGTAGCATTTATTTATAGGCCCTGCGTACATTCACTACTACTCTACTAGGGACGTACAAGTAAATGAAATAGGCCACCTGGGTGTAAGCCAATTTTACCATGTTCAAAGGGGAAAGCACAAGTTTTGAAATAATGTCATATGCTGATGATACTCAGCTTATGTTCACTGTTCGCCCTAATTTAGAAACTTTGGTTTACTACCGGAATGCTTGTAATATCCAGCTGGATGAATGAAAACTGCCTGCAGCTGAATCCTGGAAAAATGGAGATCATGCTAATGGGGAAAGCTTCAACCATCTGGTCGGATGAATGGTGGCCCCACCAATTGGGAGTAGTTCCTGTGCCTAAACAAAGTGTAAAAGATTTTGGGATAAAACTTGATCGGACATTAACTATGAAAGATCATATTGCTGCCAAAACTAGTTCCTGCTACTACAGCCTACGTCTTTTGGGCAGGATCTTTCCTTATCTGTCTAAACTATGGTGATTAGCAGATTGGATTACGGGAATGCTCTGTTGGCCAAAGTAAGAGAGACCTTGCTTGCTAAGCTACAGGTGATTCAGAACACCGCTGCAAAAATAATTCTGAATCGCCCGGCAGGCACGCCTTCGGGCCCTCTGTTGAGAGAATTACACTGGTAAACAGTGAGAAAGCGGTCCTATTTTAAAATCTGCTGTCTTACATATAATGCCCTGAATGGCAAAGGTCCCCGCTATCTGCAAATAAAACTTACAAAACATGTACCTTGCCGAAATCTCAGATCCAGTACACTAGCCCTTCTACAGGTGCGCCGAATGCCTCTCAATCGTACAGGGGGAAAAGCTTTCTCTTACCTTGCTCCAAGATACTGAAATAAACTACCAATTGCTCTTCGTGAGATCTCCACCTACAGCACATTTAGGAAACAACTAAAAGCTTACTTGTTTTAACTTCTTATGGTTGGTCGCTCAGTCAGGTTTGTTTAACAGCGCTGAGATGCCCCCGGGTGAGTCGTGCGCTATAAAAGTGGAATTAACATAACATCACATAATATAACATAACAGGCACTTTAGCACTGATTAGCAGTAGAAAAGTGTGCAGAGTCCTCAAAAGCCAACAAAAACAAGTTCATAAAACAGGAGGGTGAAGGCAAAATGTCTTGTCCAGGTGATCCTTGTAATTCTGTTAAGAGTAGAAGTAACCTACAGTCTATGCGGAAGGCCTGGACCCTTCTCAATCAGGGTTCAGGCCAAATCACAGCACCGAATCGGCCCTTCTGGCAGTGACCAACAACATCAGGATGACACTAGATGAAGGGGGGTCTATGATTCTGGTGCTGTTAGATTTATCCGCCGCCTTCGATACGGTGTCTCACAAAATGCTTCTCCGTCGTCTGAGGGATGTAGGGCTGGGAGGTGCAGCTCTGTCCTGGATGGAAAGCTTTCTTTCCTGCCGCTCTCAAGAAGTCAGGCTGGGCTCCCATAAATCCATCTCCAGGGAGCTCACCAGGGGGGTGCCACAGGGCTCATGCCTAAGCCCCACATTATTTAATGTGTATGTGGCCCCCTTGGCCGACTTAGTGAGGTCCTATGGGTTTACCCCGGTGTCCTACGCCGATGACACCCAACTTCTGTTCCCTTTTAAAACCTTCACACCTGATCTGCTAAAATCCTTTGCAGAAGGCATGAGGGTAGTCTCAAGATGGATGGCTGAGAACTGGCTACAATGTAATGTGGGAAAAACAGAGGTCTTGCTGTTTGGAGAGGCGGTGACTCTGTGGTCCGATGAATGGTGGCCGGTAGAACTGGGCCCAGTTCCAATTCCAAAGCAGACTGTGAAAAATTTGGGAGTACTATTTGACCAGGCGTTGACATTTAAACATCACGTCAACCAAGTCGCCGGCACTTGTTTCAGGGCTATTGGTCTGCTGAAAAGGGTATTCCCCTATCTACCCGACAACCATAGGAAGACACTAGTCCAGGCACTAGTGATCAGTAGATTGGACTACTGCAATGGCCTTCTTTTGTCAACTAATGAAGGCCAAATGAACAAACTGCAAGTAGTCCAAAATACTGCAGCGAGGCTAGTCCTTAATGCTCCATCTAGGACTCCCTCCCGACCCTTACTGGTGCAACTCCACTGGCTGCCAGTGCGGCAACGCACTAAGTTTAAAATTCTGTGCACCATTCATAAATGCCTGATAGGTAAGGGCCCCAAATATCTTACAACTGCCTTTCTACCCTATGTTCCAGCCCGCTCTCTACGGTCCAGTAATCTTCACCTATTACAGGTCCCTAAAATAAAAAGGTCCCGTCAGGGAGGGCGTGCTCTGGCATACACTGGACCCGCCCTCTGGAATTCTCTTCCCCCTACATTAAAAAGTATTACAAACCATTTAGCTTTCCGCAAAACTCTTAAAACTTACCTCTTCACCAGTGGCTAATCTTCCCCCGGCCTTGGTTACTACTGGAAAGACCTGGCACACCTGTATTTCTCCTTCAAATAGCAAAAGCGCGGAGATACCCCTTCGGGAGTCTATTCAGGCGCTATAGAAGCACATAAAATAAAATAAATAAAATATGCCTGACTGCCCATTGGCAGTGGGGCCACCGCTGATTTGCTTATGGGGTGTTCCCATCTGTAATGGCCGAACTCAATAACAATTAAATGGATTGCTCTCAAAGTAATACTCTGTGGTTTAAGTTTATATTGACATTTCGAGAATTTTAAGTCGCATTTTTTTGCAGAACAACATAACGTTTAGCATCTTTTTCTCTACAACAGGAAAAGAATGGTAACTTTTTCAGTCGTTTTCGATGTTTTTACATTTGCTCCACTAAATCGACCTTCTTCAAAATGCGGGGAATAGACATTGCTTTATTCACTTCTCCTTCCCACATTATAGATTGCTTTCCAGGCATGGAGGCATGGAAGTCATTGCCAATGTTCATCTGTGGTCCCCTCGCTTCTTTATCACCCACGTTACAGTCTCGTAGGAAACCTCTGGCCTTACCTGCCAAAACGGATCCCCCTGAGGTAGTAGCTTAGAAATTGCATCCATCCATCACTATGTGCACGGAGTCCTCCCTAAAATGATTAATTTTGGCTCCATTATTATCCCTGATATTAATTAATTCTTGCAGAGATTGGTTATGTTCGCTGCATACAAAAAGGTTTAAAAGAAAGTCCAAATAGGTATATTGCTGGTGTAGTAATAGTGTGCAGTGTGTCTTTGCAGCAAATTACAATCTACTATTTTAAAACTTCCAATTTACCCTTGAAAGGTCGAAAATTGTTAACGTGTTTTTTTCCTGTGCCAGAAAGCCTTTTATCCTTTACTCGTTGTTTTGAAATCGAATAATTCCCTAAAATGATTAGAAAGCCTTTCAACACATATTAAACTTAGCTGCAGTGCAGCCCATGTAAAGCGTACTTTGACTGTAATTACAATTACCAAAAGCAAAAGTGAGAAAAGCTGCACTTCTCTATGGAATATCTTGCTAGTAAAATGATTTGTTTATGCTGTGTTTACTACCACGGTAGTGCGTGCAGTGTAATGGATGTGTTAATGCTACTCAGTGTATCGATTTGCCGACCTCTCAGGAATTTATCATCTGTGCTGGGATTCGAACTTGTGACCGCGGTTGGGTTATTTCCTGGGCATTTGCATAGAGTATATGCTGCCATTGGTAGCTTGGGCCGCCCCCCTCTGGAGTATCCCAGTTACTTACACATGGACGTCGAGCCTACCATTCAAGCTCAGAGTCTGATTACGCTTGTTGCCGGTCTAGTGTTCTGTTTGCTCGGGTTCGGGGTAAGTAGACCATGTCATATTCATTTAACTGTGGTTTTGTGGTTTTGTCTGAGCTGGATTGCTTTGACAATTGTGTATACATATTCCAGGACATTGGACATCTCCTTTGCGCATTGAAAATAAATAAGTGTGTGGTATTTCTTGATGGATAGATGTATGTGAGGTGTTCCATCTAATGTATTTTGTTGAATCATTCTGTTCGTTTTGATGTGAGCCCAGTGATAGTTGGCTGTATAACATATTTGGGCTGTGTTGGGTGTATGAAAAATGTCTTTTGTAAGATTGTGTGTATAATTTATTGGTGGTTAGCGCTGTTAGGGCCTACATGATGGACACTGAAGGTTTATCTGTGATGACAGGATATGACATATTCAGTTTAATATGTTCTGTTGGTGTACTGTGCCTTTGTCTCTCTTGTGTCGTTGATGTGCAATTTTTTCCACCTCTGTAACAATTTAGAAAATCTCAATACAGAAATTCACATACAAAAAAATAAAAGATGTTCTGTTGGATGTTGGGGTGCCTGTGGAGGAAGGCAGTACAAATAATATTTTGTTGATTTTCTAAGATGATTCCCATTAAGTTACAATACTTAATGTATGAAGACATTGGAGACGAGGGTTGGTATGTTCCAAAATACATTCAATACTTACAATACCATACAAGAAAGTGTATTCCAAGTCTAATCTTCATTACATTTGTGTTAACATATCGTTATGGAAGGCCTTGGAAAGGAGTTCCAGATGGGAAAGCCCTAAACACCCCAACAATGACCATCAGTGGTGAAGTGATTGAGGGTAAGCATTGAGAGGAGATTTTGGCCTGCAGATGGTAAATGTATCGGGGAATGTAAGGCTGACTGATGTATGTTGATTAGCTAGGAACAGAGCCATGGACATGATAGTGTAAGAAACACAGACATTTGAATTGAAGACTCCACCAGAATTCAGGCAAAGGGCCTTCCAGCAGCTGTAACATGGTCCATTTTATTAGCCAGAGATGTCATCATGTTGGGTCTCTGAGGACTGGAGAAGGCTGTCTTTATACATCTTCAACTAGGACCTGTTGGACCTTGCCCTCTCTATACAGTGACCCCCAAACATTTTGCCTTCACCTCTCTTCATTTTTTAACCCCTTTTGTTGGCCTGTAGGACTCTGTTCACTTTACCACTGTTAACCATTGCTAATTTGCTTGTGCCGTCTCCTTTAAACATGGTACAATTGGCGTACGAATTGACACATTTAATATACTTATAAATCCCTGGAAAACTGCTATGGAATGTACCCAGAGCCTGTAAATTAAATGCTTCTAGTGGGCCTGCAGAACATATTGTGCCCCCAGTTAAGCAGCATTTTTAAACATGCCATTGCAGCCTATATGCAGTTTTAAACTGCCATTTCGACCTAGCAAAATAAACCTTTTACCAGGCCTAAACCTTCATTTTTATTACATATGTTACCTCTATTTAAAAAGCTGAACATGTACTTTTAAGTTTACATGTCATGGCAGTAAAAACTGTCAATTTTGTATTTTCACTATTGCAAGCCCTGCCTCTCTCATGGGATAACATTGGGCTACCTTATAACATTTAATAAGTCATATCTTTTGTTTGGGAGCAGGAGGAATGTCATGTTTGAGGTCAGATGAATTGTAATTTAAAACCCTCTTTAATGGTAAGGTCAGGTTTTAAGTCACAATTCTAACACCTTTTGAAAGTTGGCATTTTCTTGTCATAACCATATGGTGCCTGCAGCCTGTATCCTGGGTCAAATGACTAGGTGTAGTTAGTAGTTGACCTTTATGTATTGCTCCCAGACAGTATCACAATAGATGGTATGGTTTTTGCCAGGATCGGCCATCCTGGCTAGATTGGGTAGCGGAGCTGTCAACTACCAAACTTGCACTTCAAAGACAGTGGTGTAGCTTACACATAAAGGACTTTCCACTAGCCTATTGTACCGCAAGAAGTTTGCTCCTCTTCAAAGTGGGCACCAGGTATAAAAAATGGACCCTCAAACCCACTCTTCGGCACACTCCTGGACCTGTTGAAACCTCAGAAGGGATGTCCTGCTGCCTGAGGAAGGAAGATTTAACCTTGAACCCCGAACCACCAGCGTCTTTCCAAGGGCTAGAGGACTGGCCTCCTGTTCTGAGCTCCAGGGACACAATAACCTCCAAAGGCCTCCATGCAAGTGCCCAGCGGACCTGCTGCAAATGGCCATGCCTGGGCATGCAACTGGACTTGCCTGGAACTGCAACTAGGTCTGCCTGGAACTACAACTAGATCTTCCTGAGCCTTGCTGGCTTGTGCTAGAGCGCTTTCCTGATCATCAAGAGGTGCATCCCCAGGTAACAGACTCACAATTGGCATCAGTTAAGCTCCTCCTGTGAAATCCTGAAGTTGTGAACTCTGCACACTGGACTTTGAGGAGGTAATTTTTCATCATGACTAACCTGGTTCCTGTATCGATCTGCACGCCATTGCAGCCAGCCTGAACTTGTGACTTTGTCCTGGTTTAGTAGAACCAGATCCCAACAGTTAGCATTTTCTGCTTCTTGGGCCTATTTATACTTAAACCTTTAACATTGTATATCTCCAGTTCTACTGATTGGAAGTTTGTCATTTGGCCTACTTTTATTTATTACATATTACACTATCTTTCTAAATTGTTTTGGATGTTATATTGTGTTGTGTTTAATCTTCATTACTACTTAAATATTTTATGCATTGTTTCTAATTTGAGCCTGAATAGCTTTGTGTCAAGCTGCCAAAGGGTTAAGCACAGGTTAATTTAGTGACTTTTGTGGTTCATCCTGACAAGGTTTTTGTCTTTTGCTGAAGAAGGACTCACACCCTCTCAACCAACAACCCAATGTATCACATTGGTGCTCTGTGGTGGGATCCATTACTTGTGTTTGTGGAGTGCCATACAGTGATTTGTGTGACACTAAAATCCCATATAAATAATTTGGTACCATTTTTCTTTATTCTCCTTAATTGGCCAGTTTCACTGTATACAAATTCTATCTGACTTCCTGTATCTGTGACCCTACATGAAGTATGCAGTTTGAGTTCAGCAACCCAGATACTAACACTGCAGCTGGGCTCAAAGAATTCTGCAAGGAGAAGGTACTTGCAGCAAAAAGAAGCTTCAAGAAAGAGGTGCTCCAGAAGACCCATAGAGTCTGGAGGGAGTGAGGGGGCACCAGTCACAAACCACAGCAGAGAATCAGGAGGAGGAGCAGGTTATGGAGGTGCAGGAAGAGGACTGGACATAGGTTCTGAGCTGCAGCAGCCTGGAAATGAGAAGTCCCTGGCAGGGAAGAGAGCATGGTGTCTTCCAATGGTCTGTCTCTAGAGGAGCTGCAGACAAGAAAAAAATGAGCAGACATTCCCGCTGCTGCTAGCCTAGTTAAAACTGGAGGCAGCCAAGGTCAAGGATGCTTCAAAGAGTGCCTAGGAAAAAGAAAAACTGTCCCTGGAAAAGAAGACAGCTAGGGCAGAAAAAGCCTTGACAAAATTGAACTCGGATGATGAAAGAGCCTTGGCAAAGAGGAAAGTTTAGGCTGATAGGAACTTGGATGAAAGGAAGTTTTTGATGGCTCACGAAGTGAGTCTGAAGGAGCTGGACCTGGAAGCAAAACCAGCCTCAGAGCCCAGCAGTAATGGCGGCAGTGACCACTGGAAAGGTGAAAATCTGCATATCTCAAGACCTGGTGCCCACTTATGTGGTGGGAGATGACATAGATAAATGTTTGTCTGCATATGAGATAGCCCTCAGAATGCACAGGGTTCCCAGAGGGGGAGTGGGAAACAAGCCTGTGGAAGAACATACCCCTGGTAAGGACGGACACATTTGTAACACTAGAGGTGGGAAACAGATACAGTATGCTTCATGAAGGCCAATGTACTCACTAAAGGCCTTATTTATTATTAGGCAAAAGAACCAATGTTCCACCAGGGGGCAGCGTAAATGACTCCATCCCCATGGCAGAGGGACTGTTCGCCTAATTGATAAATGATAACCAAGCAGGCGGCCATTAATATTGATTTGACAGGAACAGCCTTCACAGCAGTTCCTGCCAATGCATTTCACTGTTTGGTGCAGAGCAGGATTCCATTCTAGCCTGTTGTATTCCCAGACATGCTGGGACCACAGTAGGGAGGCTGGAAATTCCAGACACTTTTGTATGGGGAAGCCTCTAGAAGTTTCTTCCACGTCAAAATGGACACCAGGTATAAAAAGGGGACCCTCAGACCCACTCTCCAGTACACTCCTGGACTTGTGGAAGACTCAGAAAAAAGGACTGACCTGCTGCCTGAGGAAGGAAGGCCATTTTCTTGAACCCCGAACTACCAGAGTGACTTCAAGGTCTATCTGACTGGACTCTTATTCTGAGCTACAGGAACACAACAAGCTGTAGAGGCATCCCTGCAACTGCCCACCTGACCTGCTATAACTGGCCCTGTCTGGGCCTGCAACTGGACCTACCTGGAACTACAAGTGAGCCTGCTGAAACCGTTTTGGCTTCTACTGGAGTTAGTTCATGATCAGCAAGAGGAGCCACCCCAGGTCGTGGATATTTGGCTCGCATCATTTGAGCTCCTCCAGTAAAATCCTGAAGTTGTGAACTCTGTGCACTGTACTTTGAGAAGGTACCTTTTTGAGTAGGATTAACTTGGTCCCTGTATCTGGTTTGCCCTCAATCGTGGTTGGCCTTAAGTCTTACTTTGTCCGGGTCTAGTGCGACCTGATACCCACAGTTTGCACTTTCTGCTTCTTGCCGTTATATTTACTTAAACCTTTAACACTGCATATCTCTGGTTCTACAATAGACATCATTTAGGGGTCACCAGGGATTTCTGCTGAAACCCCTGGCATGTCTCTTGTGACCCCTTGCATTGCCTTTGTGACCCCTAGTGTCAGCAGTGGCAAAATCAGATGCAGGAACAGAAGCAGCTTGCCCTTATGGACATCGGTGGGGGTTTCACTTACCTTGTTTTTTGCCATTATAGTAATAGTAGATAATATTACATTATTCGCTATTATTGTAATAAAAAATGGAGCACAAATAGCTTAAATATGACTTTCACTGGCAGCTGAGGTAAGTAAAAAATTAATGCTTTTAAATGTATGTATGTTGTGCGTGTTTCCCATTTTGAGTGTTTATGTAAGAAAGAGTGTGTATTCATGAATGTGTGTGCATGTGTAGACAGAGTGTGTGTGTATGTGTGAATGTGTGTGAATGTATAAACATATGTATGTGTGAGGGAAAGTAAAGGTCAAGGGGCATGTGAAGTCACTTCTGCTACCCATGGCATTTTGGTGAATTGACGTCCATGGGTTCTACTGACTGGATCTTTGTCATTTTGGTCACATTTTATTTCTTAAAATGTACACTATTTTTCTAAATTGGTGTGGAATTTTATTGCGATGTGTCTTCACTTTATTATTGTTTTTGTGCTTCATAAATACTTTGAACATTTCCTCTAAGTTAAGCCTGTCGGCTTTTGTGTCAAGCCTCCAGATTGTTAAGCACAGGTTAATTTTATGACTTTTGTGTATTACCCTGGCAAGGATTGCAGCTGTTGCATACGAAGAGATGACATCCCCTCAACAAACAACCCAATTTCTCACAGGACCCATAACAATACCTCAGGCAAGAGTAGACAAGGGCCAACGTCAGAGTTGTTTGCTAAGCTGTTAGGATGTGTTCTCTGACCTTCTAGGGATATGAAAGACAAAACATAATACTATGCACAACATAAATGACTTAGATGTTCACAGTGGAAACATTGGTTAGTAAGACACTTATATTTTTTACTTTGGCATATGCAAATGCATAGTGCCCATCAACAGCTGGGGGAGTGATGCTTGGCAGATGTTAATTTTGGGCTTTTCAGTGTAAAAAGAATGATTTCAGTCTTTCCCCCAACCGTTTCTGTCCAGAAAATAGTTAGCCATGAGTTGATTTCCCTAATAAAGCCAATTGGATTATCAAAATTCAGTGTGCAGTCCTCAACAAAGATAATGCAAGGGGTGCTGTCAACATCGTAGTGACGTTGCAGGCAGTGGGTCATAATGGGAGTCATGTAGGCTGCAAGCATAATCTAAAAATGCTAGATGATACAGGGGAGTCCTGAAAGACACCGCAGGCGACATTTGTGAGAGGAGCCAAACAGGGCTTTGACTAACCCTGTAGGCTCTTCTAACTCACAATAGATATGAACCAGTGAAGAAAGATTCCCCAGAGAAATAACAGATACAAGTCATCAAGCCTGTGGCCCACCAAGTCAAATGAGGCAGACATGTCTTTACAGGACTAAACACAAGGCTTACCTTCTAGACAGCAGCCTGTGCCTTGCAGCAATGAGGGCTTTATGTAATCAATATAGAGTATTCCTGTCCTTTCTCCTTGCACAGGTACTGTTTTGGCAGCCTAGCACCAACGTAGGCACCCTTGCTCCATGGTGCAAGGGTGCCTCTGTTAAATGCAGGATTGTTTTTGGCCAGGAAGGGACACCTTCCTTCGCAAAAACAATCCTATCAGGTGTTTTCCTCTTTCTATTGAAAAAGAGGAAAGAATGAGGAGAAATAAATATATTTCTCCTCGTTGGATTTGGTGCTTCCCCATTATATGATTTTGTAAATCTGGGGCAGAGTCAAAACCCATATTGCAGGGGAGGAGCCAAGCCTGCAACCATGATGGCCGCCTGACTCCTCGGCTCCGCTGACCCGCCCGCTTTCTGCCCGAATCGCTGCAGATCCTGACGTCCATCCTGTATGAAAGTCGGCGCTTCGGAATCGGGCTGTGCTCCTGACTCGGATGGTGTATTCCCCGCTGTGCAGCTTGCGGTGGACCCGGAGATACGTCCTTGTCTCGCTTCACCGCGGCGTGTGAGGGACCGGGTCTTTGTTCTCGAAGGCGGCTGTCCCAGGACTCGGCAACAGCGGACGCTTGCAGTGGGAGGGACCGGCGGCTGGCGAGTTATTGTTGCAGCACTTGATACAGTGTACCGCCCGGCCCTGCACATTTCCACGCTTGCTTCCATGGACTGCGGCAGGAGATACATTGTGTCCCTCACCCGACTTGAGACCGGCACTGGGAGCTTCCTTATTCCTCAGCGCTACGGTGGACGCCATTTTCACCGGGCGCCCTGCACCTCGGCTTGCTGTCTTTCGAATGTTGCACGGGGCACTCTTCGAACTGTGTGCTGCTTTGTAGCTGGGTCCGGGCAGCTGGAGACAGATTTGCGGTAGTTGCTCCGTGGCAATTGTGCCTATTGGTAACACTACTGGCGCTTTGTTTTCGAGATGGGCTCTGGCGGACATTACCGAGGACGACAACATGGCGGCGCCCTCTTGGTGCATGACTCTGCTGCTGAGGAACCCTTTGTTATTGCTGCTGTTCTGCGCGCCCTGCGCGACCTGCGATCCTTTATGCATGCGAACGCCCGGGACCTAGAGGACCGACTGGATGTTGTGGTGCCTTGTGAGCCCCCGGATTGCTGTATTGCTCGTCATTCTCTGCCTGCCTTGCTACACCCTGCGATCGGCGGAGGTGACCAGTGTCTCCTGTCGTGTGTGGAGGCACGGAAGACTCCGGACGAGACGGCTGCCGGGTCACCCATTCAGGATGCGCTGGGAAGTGAGGCGCTAGACCCTGTCCATCGGCTGGAGAGTTCTTGCTGGCCACCCTGCTTTGTGCCTACCTCGTGGTCCCCCGGTGGGCCCCCCTGCTCTATCATGGGATTGCTGCTATGGCCCTGGTCAGTCGGCCTTCAGGTACTGCTGCTGGGTTTCCACTTTTACTGGGTAGCTATTGACTGTTTGGCACTACGCGGGACAGACCTCTGCGAAGGGTTTTTGGCTCGGTTATGGTCTTTACATCTGCGACTCCCATCTAAGATGGCCGCTGCTCGCCTGGACCTCATTGTCTGGCTGGATCGACGGGGACAAGGCTGATACTGTCTTCACGTTCTCTAATGTGGTCGGATGCTGACATTGTCGATGGATAACCAGAACTGCTGGGGTGGTATATGTTATTACGGTGTCGGGTCGGGATCCGAGGAGGGATGGCCGAGGGTGAATACGTTGCTTGTTTGTTCATTTTACATGGGCCCTCCTCCGGCCTTCTGTGACTTCTTTTCTCTCTTTTTCTCTTCTTCTGTATTTCGGGTACTCTTTTTTGGGCGACAGACACACTGCTAGGGGGGGGGTAGGCCGTAGCCTCTGCATGTGTGTTGGGTGGGGCGGGTATTCCTTTGTTCGTTTTCGTTTCTATGGGCCTTAGTTTTATTTCTTCTACTTCTATTCTTTTCTCTCCTCCTTTTTCTCGGGGTCATTGGGTGGATCGCTGTGATGTGGGTGGTAGCTGCCGACCGTAGTAATGTTTGCTTACAGTTTCTCCTGCCCTGGTCTTCTGCGGTCAATTGATTAGCTGATATTGTTTGCTTGATGCCGATGCTGACACTTGCCCACTTATGTCCTGGATGGTCTATTTTGCCTCTGATCCTTTCTTGCTTCTTTTATGGACATACTAAAAACTTTAAAATTAAACCTTCACCTCTCCTGCTTCCCGGTGGCGCATATGTTTCCAGTGTAACTCAGTTTAATCTTGCTTTGCGTTCATATGCTGCCGGGTCGCCCCACAGCTTGCTACTGTGATTCAAATGCTGCCGAGGCCAGCCGGATGGTTGTAGGCCCGTATTTGTTTGATTCTACTGTGCAATAAAGGTTTTCAAAAAATTAAAAAAAAAAAAAAAACATATTGCATTACATGGGAAAACCCAGCTCAACGCCAATGGAATGCCTCCCGGGTGCAGAGTAAGGTGACGCAGCGATTTGCACTGCGTTGCCTTACTCAAGTTTTATGAGGGCACTCAAGACCATGGAGGGTGGCTTTGTGTGGCTTCATAAATCAAATTGGGAGCCCAGGGTCACACAGGTATCACTTTACGTGGTGCAAAAGTGATGCACGGCGCTCATAAATAATCCCTAGAGAGTCCCCATTTGCATTAGAAGACTCTTTTTTTGCACCTATCCTAGGGACTTTTTCAAAAAAATCCTACGCTAATTATTATTAATATAAATGCTTAATACCATTTCTTTCTCAAAATGCCGCATAAATACTCTGTGAATGCTTGTATAATCCTTTTTGAACAAATTTGTTTTAGATTCTTCAATGGGAGGGTATGCTTAGACCGAAAGTCAAGACAGTTTGTAGTTTGTAATTTGGTGCAGATTTTTGTTATTTGCCAGGTAAACAATAAGCGGCCGATTACGATGTGAGTCGGAAAGCCTCCGACCTCAGGTCGGAAGTTTACCGACACTCATCGTCGGTTTCAATTCCGACCGGCTCATAATGATACTGCCAAGAATTGAAACTGGCTAGTCATTCCGGTTGGTTTACAACGGGCTCAAGGAGATCATTGGCCAGTCAGAACCGGTGCATAATCCAAATGGACAGCTTTTTACGCCACCCGGATTACAATGCACAGTTTCTGGGATGGTTTCCATGCCGGCCTGTCCAACACGGAAACCCTGTCGGAAAGCATGTTTGGGGGTCCCTAGCAGGGCCACCTTTTCCTTACTGCCTCCGGTTGGAGGTCGAGGGGCACCCTGTTAATGCCTGCACAGGGATCGCTGTAGGGATTACAATGTCCATTTTCCACAGCCTTTCCATGGCGGTCCCTCCGCCAGGAAAAGGCTGTCGGAAAGGGACTTTGGGGGCCCCAGCAGGGCTCCCATCTCCGGTGGACCTCCACTATGTGGCCTGGGGCCCATGTTGTGCCCCCCCACCAAATATCTGTATACAGTGTACAAGGCACCACATGGTGCCTGGCACAGGGTGCATGGATGTTTAAAAACATCCTTTTATCTATTGCGGCTTGTGCTGCGGCAATAGACAAAGGGATGTTTCTGATTACCTACACCATAAGAAAGGTCCTTAGTTGTATGTAAGTAATTATGTGTCTCTTCTGAGGGTTTTATTTCGTGACATATATGTGTTTTGTTTCATTTTCAAATTTCAATGAGGGATTTAGGATTTTATGTTGTCACATTTTAATGTGTCTTTGTCTATTTTTTCATATTTTAAGACTGCCTTTTTTCTATGGTTGTTTATTTTTGGGTATTTATTTTCAAATCCTGTTGTTGGCTTTCCCTTTTAATGCAAAATGTATCCATTCATTTGTTATAACCTTCTTAGATTTTTGGGACAGGTGGGGCATCACTTGCAGCATGTGGATGTGGCGTACATTTCCAATCAGTACACTAACATCTATGAGATGAACACTAAGGTTAAACTGCTATCCTTCTGGTTTGAGTCTAAGGATGGGGTAGAAGAAACCTTTGCACTAAATTAACAAACTGTCCCTGATGAGCTGTGAAGATACTGCTGTAGGGCTCCTGTTGCCCTGTTGATGATAAGGATGATGAATGTAAGGTAGGAGTTAATGGTGATAGGATAGGGCCTGAAGGTGGCTTTCTGGACAATATTTTTCTACTTTTTGGTGGATTACTATTTTTTCTAAGTGGATACCGAGGAAAATCTGCAGCTGCAGAACAACATGCTGTATTTCTTTTGCATGGGAAATGTGATATTATATTGCTTGTGCAAATATTATGTGATTATTATTTTTAATTGTGTGTTGTACGTGTTATGCCTGAGAACCAGCTGTAACACAGGCTCCTATGGGGAAATGGGGTGTGTGTGGAAAACCCTGCACCCTGTCGCAGGAACCCCATGGTGCCTGCCACACAGTGCAGGGTTTTACAGGGTGGTACCTTAGGTATCCCTTCGGCCAGCAACTGTAGGCTGCCAGGGACCGGGGGCCCTGAAAGTCACTTTCTGACAGCGTTTCATTGCCGGACACGCTGACGCAGAAAGGCTGTTGGAAAGCGACATCGTAATACCAAATGGTAGAAATGCCGTCCATAGGGGGTTACGGTGCGGTTCGGACTAACAGGAATACTCGGCGAGTCGGTCGAAACTGAGTCGGAATGACCGGCCGGTTTACGTTCCTACTGTAAACATCATAATCGAATGGTCGGTCTGTAAACCGATCGAGTCGGTCGGAAGAGCTCCGACGCGGTTGCAAAGATTCCGACTGTCGGGCGGAGGCTTTCCACTCAACATCATAAAGAGTCCCATAGTGCAAACCTTTGGAGGTGTCTCCATATGCTTTTATTTAAATTATTGTAGCAGCCTTATATGGATGTGTGAGGGTAATTTTTTTAATGGTTTGAAACATAGCTTGCTCAAAGTCTATGATTATGTTTTGGAGGTTGTAGTTATTTGTTAAATGTTTAATGGGGGTTAAGAGGTCGTAGTAAGTGCTGCTTTGTTTATTTGGTAGTATGGCATATATAAAAGGTATATTTGGATTAGATATTCACCATGTATGATATTTATCTGAGTGAATGATTTGGGACACATTGTGAAAGATCCCATAGATCATCCACGTATGAAACTCAGTAAGATTTAGTAATGTATTTGCTGTGGCAATGATGCGAATTGTTTCTCATTATTTAGGTTATCATGAAAATTGATACATTCTTCTTTATGTTTTATTGGTAAATGTGCATGTATTTGTATGTCCTGATATCTTCTGGGGACAGGAGTAGTATCACTGGTAGCTTTTTTAGTTCGTACAATTAAACATTCTGAATTTGCAATAGGTGATACTTGGCCTGTGATGTGTTTGGGAACTTTAGGCAGTATATTGTTAAGAATTTTGGTTGTGGGCTTCAAAGCAGTGGCGGTTTTTGCGTTAGGGCGTTGGGGCTCCGCCTCGTTACTTTTACCCCAGGGTCAACCATTAGATAAAGGTATGTTGTACACTTTTCCGGTTAAAAAAAAAAAATGTACACATACCTCTTGTTTTTGTTTCTGTGACCCTGATTAGTCTTGTGTCACTGCAAGCATCGATCACGCTGATCTGGTGCATTCACTAATGTTGCCACTGGGCTGGCCCTGCTGAGACTATAGTAATTGCCAGGCTGACAAGCCCACCGCCCTTCGGCCTGTGAAGTCATCAGCTCGGCAAATACATAGCCTCGAGGACCAGTCTCCACCCCTGATGACGTGTAGGTAAAGTTTGTCCCGGGAGCTTCAGGCTGAAGCCTTGTAGCACCAGGGCCTTCAAGTCAGTCAAGGAATGGAGAGGATGGTCACCCCCACCCTTTCCCAACTCGTCACAGGGGGTGGTTCCATCCCTGTGACGAGTTGGGAAAGGGTGGGGTAGAGGTTGCAGGCAGACAGAAAGCAAAGAAATCGAGTCTCCGCAGTTTGTCATCAGTATTTCTGAAGACACACTGCGCAGATTCGAGGTGTCTGCTTTCCGTGCTCCTGTTAATTGCAGGACGGTGTGAACACCATTGCAGCTCCAGTGTCTGTGCTTATCTGACAACGGCAGTCAGAAGCAGCAGCTGCAGCATTCAAAGTTTAGGCACTGCTGGTGTGTGTCGGGATTACCTAAAGGCAGGTTTAGGTTAGAGGATTTCCTGCAGCCCCAAATCGGCGAGTGGACGTGGCACCAAGTGAAGGTAGGTGCGTAAAAAAAGTTGCATGTTTGACGCATTTGTAAATAAATACATAAGCACCATCAGTAACAATGCATAATGCTCTGACAGTGATTCTGTAATTTTAAATCAAAGTCCGGACTCTGCCTCAGCAGTACCAGCAGCTTCGAGTTTAGTACTTATTATTAAAGTTTTCAGCGCTGTTGGAGGAAGTGCTCACTCATCTCCTTGGGGAAGAAGGGGGGGCAAGGTGTGTCAGAGGGCCGATAGAGTTGATCACTGGGCCATAAATCAGCCACACATTGATTGTGCATTCCAATCTGAAGTCTCCCCTACAGCAGTACTAGAGGAAGTAAAGCAAATTGTTGACTTTCTCAAAATGTTTAATGTTTATGTGGCTACTTACATAGTTGTGCTCCGCAGATTGCTGCTGCCTGCACCGACTTTCTTTTATAACACAAAATATCTTTCCATTAGTGAGTAAAGCACGACCATCATTCTTTAAAAAGAATTTACGTCTCAGTTCGTTTTGTAAAACTAATTAAGCAACAGCAGCTTTTTGGTGAAAACATCGAATCCAATGGATAACTGTGTTGTGAGTGTGTGATGTTTGTAAAATCCGGGCACATCAATTTCCGTCTATTTGTGCTTGGGCACTGTCATTGTTGATCATGTTAGTGACATAAACAAACTGAAAGAAGTGCCATGTGCAGTGTGGCTTTTGTGTGGACTCTGGAGGGTTTTGGTGTAACTAGCAGCATGTTGCTACTATGTACATAAACCAGAGCCTTAACTTGCTTCAAGATTTCTTTCCAGCTCTGTTGAAGAAATTAAACTCGTTCTGTGAGGTGTAAACCCTCTGCTGGGGGGTGATGGGGGTGTCAGGTAGGAAGATATCACTAGTCAGTGGTCATAAATTAGCATCAGTGATTATGTGTACCAGTCTGCAGTCCTGGCCTCAGCCTTTGTCATTTAGCTTTTACTTCTAATGTGTTTCTACACATACAATTTTGGTTGCACTTTTCTGAACTTCTTCAAGCTCAGTCCTGGGCTGCATGATGTTTTGCATGGGAAATGGTGACCGGCCTCCCAAAAATTATTTCTCCCGTTAAAGTGAACACCGATGCTACACCCCCATCACACACTGCCCAGCCACACCACTCTCAAATTTCACCAGCCGCCACTGCTTCTAGGAACTAGTGCCAACCTCTCTTCTGTCTTGTAATATCTCCCTTACTTCTAGTTCCATCACATTTGGGGGGTGGTTGCGCTCTCTTACATGAATTACAACATTAGCTTTTGTAGTTGCCTTCTCATTGCATGCATTAGAATAATATTTGTTACATTTCCAGTTTATATTTTCAGTTGATGCACTTTCTCAGCCCAAGGTGTGGCCCATGTAAATTAGTAACTGCTTTCTTCTCTGAGAAGTGATGTACTTTGCTGACTCTGTCATTCTATCTGGATGTAGTGGAATAGTATAAATATATACAATAATTAAACATTTGTATGTTTGTTATGTGCATGTAAAATTATGCAATCATTTCTATTTTGTATACTTAGAGGTATGTTCTGTTAAAATGTTTCCCGCGGTTTTCAATCTTTTCTGTTGGGGGTGTTTTAAGGTGGAGACATTAGTTTTGTTTCAAATGTTAATTTGTTGGTAGTTTGTATAGGTTGGAGTCATTAGGTTGATTTTTACTCGCTATTTGGGTGCGACTACAATTTTGTAATACCGTTTTTTTGGTTTGTAGTAGTTTTTTTTCTAGTTCATCTATTTTTCAATTCGTATTTCTGTACTTTTGGAAGTCTATGTAAAGAGACAGATATTTGAGTGTATTTTATTGATTATATGTTATTTTACATTTTGGTGTTTATTAACAAGTATGTTTTAGGTTAAATGTAAGTTTTACTTACTTGGTTAGGAAGTTGTTGAGATGTATATATTTTTTCTTTACTGGCATTTGTTGTTTGGGAAGTATTTAGTTGTTTACTGGGCCTTTTATGTTGTTGATTGAATAGTTTGTCTGATTTTATTGGGGTAGGTTTTTCATACATACATTTATTTTATTGATTAGTTTAGTTTAAGTTTACTTTTTCTTATTAGTTATGTCCTTCTATGGTAAACGCTAATTTAATTTAATTTTTAATGAATGATATGCAGTTTTATTGTTTTGAGAATTAATTTATCTGTATGTATATTTAATAATATTTATGTTGCAGTTTACATTTTTGTATTTAATGGTAAAAAATGTCATATTGGAATGATTTAAGGTATATCATTTTTTGGGTTGAAGGTAATGATTTTGTTAAGGTAATACATACATACTTAATTTAAGAATGTGTATACAATGTTAGATGTTTATTTTCAGTAATATTTTATGTCTAAAGAGTTTTTTATATGTATTAGTAAATATTTAATTATGTTGGCAGCAATATTGTAGTCAATGTTGTGTGAATCAATATTTTTGACATTATTTGTTTATTTAATGGTAACAATATTTTTGTTTCCAATATTTCTGTTTTCTACGTAAGTTTAAATCAATGTTTTTAACAACTATATATTTTTTTGTGATATTTATGGTTTTACTAGTTAAGTATAGGAAGTCAATATTTTTGTTATAGATATGTGATTTCTGATATTTTTGTGTTTTAATATTATATGCATCAATATTATGTCAGCGATACGGCCAGTAGTTGTCAATACGTACAACTTTCTTAAGTGACGCCACAATTCTTGAGTGGATGGCTTTACTGACTCACAATGGCCCTCTGTTGAGAATTGTGTGCCATTGTAGCTCCCCCTGCTTTTGCCAATTTTGAGTGGGTTCACTTTCAGCCGGGAGGTATAGCTATTTACCCTGGGCATAGTACTACACTAGGCTCGCAAAGTTTGTACATATTTCGCACTATGAGAATTGCATGCAGCACAGTGCAAACACGCGTAGCGTAGCATAGCGGTCATTTTTTGCTTGCTCGCGGTCCTCAACGTCAAGTTATTGACTGCGAGCGAGCAAAATGACATCCCGGCAAGACTTTTTCCTCGTTCGCGATCAGCAACATAAAGTTGCCCATCGCCAGTGTGGAAAATAAAGCTCCCAGCGAGATTCTCAACGTGGGGAGGTCATATTTCTTATTGCGAGTGGTTGCGTATGTTTGCCACCGCTCGCGATGAGAAACTACCAGTCCACATTGAGAAAGCTGCGGCTCGAGTAGAAATCTACTCGAGCAGCAGAAAACGACCACTTGCACTGTGCAAGATGCAGTTTGCACTGATTGCACAGTGCAGATAACCATCCAGCACTGTACAATCAGTGCAAACAGCATTTTGCACAGTGCACTACTCAGTTCGCGAAGCTACGCGTAGTGCGCAGTGCACTTAGCTTAGCTACGCATAGCGTTACTACGCGAACTACGCCCAGGGTATGCTATGTGTCAACGATGTACTTCCTTCCTCAAAGTTCACTGTACTAGCTAGCTAAAAGTTTGGTACCTCCATTGTCCATCATGCTGTATCATCCAGCTTGACAACTGTAAATCTGTGGTTACCTGCAAATCACAATTGCATTTCTGCCATAGAATATGAGCTATAAAACAGCTTAAACACATAGAAGTTTTGACATTTTTAAGGGTTAGTCCAAACATCCTTAAACTACTTTGCATTGTGAGACACATCAGAATGCAGTCAGTACCAGGTGTATAGATCTTTACGCTTTTTGGTCTTTGCACAGGTGTACAATTTATCATCACAGTCCAATTTAAATCCTGATTTGAATCAGTTTTTCATACAAGCTAGTCTTTCACAAAATATCCCACTCAATGTTCAGGGAAAGCCCTATGTTATCTTCCAGTTCTTTTTCAAATTACCTTTCCTTCTCATTGTCAGCAGATGTGAACAGAAAATTGCCTGTTTCCTTCTTAATAAGCAAAATCTCTGGCAGAGAAGCAAAACAATACCATGCAGAAAATACAATGTGCTGAGTCAGAGCATCAGGCAACACATCAGCACTTTCTTTTTAATTTGAGCGTAAAATGCTGCATTGGATTGCATGTTCCCGCTGTGATGCTTTTCAATTTAGGGACAGATTCAAATGTCAGTAGCTTCTACATTTAGAGTGCAATTCATCTGGAATAAAAGCAGATCTATTACTGAAGAATGAATGCCCTTGCCACAAACTCGGGCTTATTTATTGTCATTTTCCAGTTTTCTAAAATGCTCTCGACTACCACTTATGCTGGAATATTAGAACCCTTTTAATTTTACTGAAGAATTGCATTCTTGCAAGCGTGTCTATGAAATGCTTCTTGATAAACACAATAAAAAAATAGGTCTACAAGACTTGTCTATTTTACTTACAGTAATGAAACATCTTAGTAAAGTGCACACGCCGTCTAATGAGGCCTCTTTTTAAATACTAATTATATAGCAGATCCAACAATTGTCATCCTAGGATGGAGGCTAAAAATAAATTTGTTAATTTTTGTGATTTTGCAGTTTTCCGTAACTGTCACAAATACTATAAATATGCGTATATTCCAACTATTAAAAATATTTTGAGATCCTGTTGACAACATTGCAAGTCTTCCTTTAGCTTGCTAAATTAACAAGACAATGTATCAAAGGCTGTCTTGCCATAAGCGTTTAGTTGTTAAATCAGTCAAATTAAATGGAGTGTCTATTGCCCAGCATTTGCTTTATATGAGTGCGCAAGTGAGGATTTGGAAGTGAAGTAGGCATGATGATGATGATGATAATACAGTTATTGCACACAGGGCATTAATGACTTCTAATTCCCCATCAATAAATACACTTCTCCTTACCTCCGACCCATAAATGCTGGACAAGCCATTAAGAGACTTGACTTCAGGGCAAGCAGATAATAGATTTGACATCCTCAATTGCCATTAGCTAGTGTGGGGATCTGAATTAATAATTTGAGGGAAGGGTGAAACTAAATAGGTTATGTAATAAGTGCCCCTTGTAGCAATGGCACAAACAGCAAGTTCCGTCGTCTCTCCCCACTGACATCGTGTTAAGTGTTTAAGCATCAACAAAACAATAAAAAAAGAGAAATAATAAAATTATTAAATTGCTGAACCAATTTTGTATAAAATGGAAAATATGTAATTAGAAGTGGCCAAAATCATACTGAGGGATCCAAAAAATATGAATTAATTTTTTTAAAGTAAAATGTGTCAAAAAATTGCAAAGTGTCAATGGTTGTAGTTGACCTGCATTTAGGCACAATTTCAGGTTGCTTGAAATGGTGCAATGCTCATGTAAACCTAGTGATTTGCACTGGTCAAGCATTCTTCTTTCTGACTAAGGGGATCATTTAGAATTTGGTGAGACCAGAGCCATACTATAAGTCGTCAATTCCCCCACCATGCTAAACCTGCAGTTGCCCTGCCAGATTTACGGCAGGGCACTACTGTTTGACTGCCATTATACCTACTCCTGATCGTCAGTCAAAGGCAGTGAGGTGTCTGCCTAAGTGTCACAGCCTTTTATCTTTTCGGAGGATTGCACCTATGAAAATGGTCCTTCCAATGCTTCTTTTCCCTTCCCTGCAAGACACAGTGATAACAAAATTGGTCTTTACATGCAGAAATCGAAACTCCCTCCTAGTCAGGACCACTGATTTTTATTTTTCTGAAATAGATTGACGCTTTTAGGATTTGTTTCTGAGAATGCAAAACTGAATGGCACGTGGACTGCAGAATCATGGTGGCCCATCGGCTTTCACCTCAGACAAACGTCCATCTGCAACAATGCAGATGCAAAGTAAACACAGAAATCCCCTCCAGGAAAGAGGGTACTCCGTTCTTCTTCAATGGGACATGTTTAAACTTTATACCAGACCCTTATTTTTTTTAAGGAAGTCCAAATACTGAATTAAGTCTTGGTTTCTGGCACAAAAATTCCATGTAGTAAAAATTTGAAAAAGAAGCCTTTCCATGCCATGATCACTCGGCCAACTTTCCCATGGACTGGTTTTGGAGCCCAAAATCCTCAAGCATGACAAGTCATGATGCAACAGACAAAGGGGACTCCATGATGTCTTGGTTGCATAGTTACATCTTTTTCGTGGCACCATATGACCATGGCTCAGTACTCGGGAGGTCAAAAAATGACTAGGGCATTCATTAGGATACCATCAGCCCACCATGTTAGTGGAGACTCTGGCATCTGCTCCCCTAGCAGAGGAATGCCCTTTATATTTAGAGACCGAACCCCTGCAGTTGAGATGCTAATTCAGTGACGCCTCTGAAGACACTGAACTTTGCCAAGTGGGTTCCATATTTGATGCATCCAATGTTTTTATTTTCTGAAAACAAACTCTCAAAGCAAGGGTTTGTTTTCAAAAACAAAAACACAATGGTCCTGATATGCAAAAGGTTTTTTTTTCTGTGCACGTCAGGATTGCAGTGCCTTTCCTCACATGGGACTGCCATTATTGCCATTGCTGCCCCATGTGGAGAACATTAATGATAGCCCCCCTCCATAAAAAGGCATAGCTACTGTCACTCTGTCCTGATAGCCGTGTCGCTGATGGGCATTTAGGTCGAAGGTTTTCAATGGCAGTGCCAGTTGAGGCTTCTCTGTTGGAAATGTTACCATTCCACCACCTCTAAACTAGGACAGGGGGACTATGAGTTCAGGAGCCACGTTCTGGCAGATGCAATGTTCCACTAAACTCTAAACGATCGCCTTAGTCACAACTTTTTCGCGGTAGCGTATTATTATTTTTGGTCGCTACTAGAGCCCAACAACAGCAAGGGAGAAAATTTCCTATGGACCACGTCACAGATCAAAGTATGAGACAAGTTCAACTACTCACTTGGGCTAGTGATTCAACAAAGTCCAGTTAATCACTTCCCATGGGTCAACTAGTTCTTCCACAGAGGGGCCCTATTCTTTGTGATGGACTAGATGCTGAGAAAGCTCCCTTCGGATTTGGCTGAGAAAAGGGTGACTCCTGCTAGTATCCATGGACATACACCTGACAGGTGCCAATGGTCTTTCTAAGAGGGTCCCAGTTAAGGGTAAAAAAGTTATTTGGCAATCTTGTGTCTCTTGGTCGAATATAATTATTATTATTGTTATTATTGCAGCTTATAGAGCACACAGCTACCTCCAACAGAAGTCTCCTGGCGCTAGCAGCGGATGCAGTAGGATAAAAACTGGTAGCAAAGATCTAAGGTAGGCCAAAAAGCCAGGACTTCAGAATGTTCCTAAACAAAGGTTCTTATTTGGCCTTCCATATGTACTCAGGCATGGAGTTCCAGAGAGAAACAGTTTTAACCAGGAAAGATCGGCCTCCAAACCTGGCTTTAGGAAGCAGGGAACCACAAGGAGTTCCCGGTTATTCGACCTCAAAGCCCAGGTCTGATGGTATTTCTGGAGTCCCTGCTTCAAGTATTGAGGGCCGGTGTCTCTAGCTGCTCTGTAGGCGAGGGTCAGAACCTTACACTCTATCCTCCTTTTAACAGGCAGTCAATGCAGGCTCCGCAGGTGGGGGGAGATGTGGTGGCGTAGTGGCAAACGTCTGATGAGCCTGGCTGCCACGTTCTGGATAATTTGTAGTTTCCTGATGAAATAGGCTGGGAGACCCAAGTACAAGCGGTTAGCATAGTCCAGCTGAGACCTGATCAATGTGTCGACCACCGTTTTTCTACAGTCCATTGGCAAGAGATGAAGGATTGGCTGGAACAATGCTGTTTTCCAGATGGTTGGATAGGTGCCCGATTTCATAGATGAATTCCAAGTCAAGTTTGGTGAGGGACTGAATAAAGGGGCCAGCAGTTTGAACTACTGGCTGGGCAGGGGGCAACCGGAGATCCGGATTTTATTTTATTCAAAGATTTGGTTTTATTCAACGATGAATAAAGCTGGTATATGCAAGCACCAAACTCTCCCAGCAACAGGGAAGAGGAAAGAGCCAATTAGGAATATTCCGAAATAGATACCCTACAAGTTCCAACTGCTAGAGCAAATATCAGGTGGAAAAATAGTAGTGGGGACAAATGCTACAAAAAATAAGATAACTAATGTGTTGACATCCCTCCATCACTTGGAAATGTCTATTTATGTCTGAATCAAACAGGAACTCACATCACAGGAAAGACTCTTCTTCATCTTGGACTGATAACCTTAGATAGCATTCTATAAATTGACCTCCATCTTGGAAAAGGCAGTTTATAAGGCTTGTTCCCCCCACTTTCCTCTAACTCATTGTTTTGCTTTGGTACATGAAGAAGAACAGCAAGTTCAACATAGTTTCTCCAGTGCTGATTTCTGCAGTCGGTCTTATCACTTATTGACTGGCACTCCATGCGGGTCACTGAACACCCCTTTATGTGACCGCAAGTGTGGAAATGCCGCTGCAGTCTAAAGAGTGAGCATGCTTAATCAGATGCTCAGTGCATCCAGCAACATGCTCCTTAACAGTATAAAAAGCTCTCTTTCTTCTCAAAATATGGAATGTCTGGTAAGCTATCGGCAAAGCTTTTAGCATAGATGTAACTCTCCTGTGTGTCCTGTCCTTGGGTCTTGAGCAAAGACAGCTTGTCTGACCCTTGATAATTATTTTCAGTCCTTGTGTGTATCCAGAACTTAGCCCTTTACCAGGGATATACAACAGCAATTTCTACTTCATCTGTTCTTTCCAAGTCCTGTACTTAGGAACAGGTGGTAAGAATCTTTTTTTACTGGATATACTAACCAGTGATTTGGGATAACTCACTATCAAATCCCAAGAAACCATCACAATCCACCCACCCCTGTTTTACAGCAGCCCTGTTTTACAGCATGCCCTGTCATCATACAGTACAACAATTAAGAAAACCCTCTTCCCTGAAGCCTCACAAAATTGTAGGGGTGGGGTGGGACTCACACAGTTTTACTCTGTGGAATTCCGCAGAGTTACATAAAAGCTCTGTGAGATTCTGTGGAGTTGTGGACCTGGGTAGAAATCGGTACGTTGTGCTGCTCGCGCTGATTTTTAGCCCCAGGGGCTTGTTCCACGATGCAAAATCAGTGCGAATGGCACCATGTGGTACTCCAGAAGATGCTGATTCTTTGCTGCCGTTCAAGTATATTTTCTACTCGAACGCAGCTTTCTCACCATGAACAGTCTCAATCGTCCGTGACCGCCCACATTGAGGAAATCCCTCGGGTGCCGTTCTAGCTCTTGAAAATCAAGTCAGGGGACGCAAATTCTTGCCCGCACTTGTCAACTTAATTACTGCAGCAAACCATGTACTAAAAAAAACTCAGCCACATGGCAGTTGGCAGAGTTTTGTGGGAACTCCTCGGTACAAGCATAACGCAGACTCAGTTTGCGGAGCATAATTTATTACCCACCCTTACAAAATTGCAGATTGGGCTGTCCAATGGAGGAGAGGGAACTAACCTGGAAAAACCAACCCTGACTTGACACTTCACATTTGATTTTGGAGTAGATGGGTTGACTGAGGGTAGAACAGTTTCAAAGGCAGATCCTGACACTATAGCCTTGTTTACCATAAAAAAGATATCCTGAAAGGTTTCATTAAGTTCTTTGTAACAGGCATCTGCTGTTCCTATTGAGTCTCCTCTCTCAATTTCCAAGATAAACGTGACTGCATTATCTGTAATTATTTTCTTCATGTCTATCTGATTCAGTCTCTAGTGGAAGGGTATGTCATACCATGTCAAAGTGCTAATAAAAGAAAGTAGAGAACTGTCAGAACTGAGTTAATCACTGTCTATGCTTTCAAATAATTTTTTTTAAATTATTCTTTCAGAATATATAACAAAAGTCAATGTTGACATCAACATTAGATTCTAAGGAATATTTAATGCTCAAAAGAACTCTGTATTTTTTTCTTATCCTGACATATGAAAAAATATGACTAGTAGGATTGTACCATAGGAAAAAGACTACCACTGCCTATAGGGAAAAATAACTTTGTGTGTTTTGTACTGCAGCAACATATTTATTTTTAAAAATTAATCATGTCCTGTTTTGGACTTTTTGCCCCTAAACCTTGCAGACTCCAAGGAACAACTTATAGTTGACTCAGCTAATCCCAAATGTATGGTTTTATATTGTGTTTTGACAAAATATTGAATGTAAAATATTGTGATACATAATTATTGTGTCAAGTATATCGTGGACAGGAATATGGAAGGTAAGAATATCCTTTTATGTGTTGTTTTTAATATCTTTGTAAAAATACCGGTTTGTAAAATAATGTGCTATAGAAAAAAAAACAGTTTTATGGGCTATTTATTTTGTTTATGTAATATGTAGTTTAATAAATTTTTTACATTTGGAGAATTTATGAATAACACTTTAATTATTATTCATAATACATTTTAAATGATATATGTTGTTATGTTGTAGAGTAGGACATTCGGTTTATAGGGAAAAGGGTTGGGGGATTTTTAAAATATGTGCATAATAATCAGTTCACAAATTTATGTTTGTTTAATTAACTATAATTTTGTTAAATTGATTTTTTGTTAAATATATGAAGAATTATTTGTAAAAATATTTTGAGTTTGTATTAGCAATACTGTTTGACTTGGCCCTTTTGGCAGGTTCACCCCTAAACTTTTTGCTTTTAATTGTGACATGATACTAGTTGTTTTTGGCTTCTGCGCACTTTAACCCTGTGTCCCAGTGTAAAGTGCGTGCGCAGTCTGAGTGCGTGTGGTGAGATTGGCCTGCCCTCCAATAGGGATGCATGGGGAATTGTTGTGTCCATGGTAGTTCCTGATGTGTGGGGAGTGCAGGGGCGAGTTTGGTATGTGCGAACTCGTGAGATTAAATGCTGGCGACGGTGTGCGCAGATTTAATGTGTCCAGTGTAGAAGTGCCACTTCAGGAAGTTGGCATGTGAGTATAGTAAATGTGAATTGACTGTCTGGCTTGTGATTGTCTGGAGCTGGCTGGTGTGCCTGGCCCCAGAAGTCAGGATGGGTCTTTCCCGGTGGTGAATGGAGAGATCTACATGTTGAGGAGTGCACCTGGGACCTGAATAGGGCTGAGCCTTCCCTCCACAATGCTGGCTCTGCCCCCTGTGGTGCGTCTGATGTCCTTAGCCTATCCTGTGAAGGGGGAGAGGGGCTGAGCACAACAAAGTGCTCCAAAACCAGTTGCATCTGGTTTTCCCTTAACCCTGAGACAAAGAAAATGAAATGTATGTTTAAAAAAGGGGCTGTGCCCCATGTGAAATGTTCTCTGATCCTAACTTGAGGGGGACCTGCTGCTGCTGCTGGGCACCAGGAGGACCGCCACTGGGGACTGCCTCCCTGCTGTAGGGCCCTGTGAGCTGGCCCCTGGGCCCAGCCATTGCCCCTTCTGCACCCTGACAGACTTTGCCTGGACTGGTGAGTTTGGTTCCCCTGGGAGCACGTTTCCTATATCAGGGAGAGTGCTGGAGACTTTGGCCCAGCCCTGGAAGAGCGCCTGATTGTTTGCCTTGAAGGGCTCTCTATTTTCCTGCTCCCGGAGCGTGTGGGGGCTTTGCAGCACGGAGCTGCGCTTCATTGGGAGGGAATCCCCGGAGTAGGAATTCCCCTGTCCTTCGTGGAAAGGCGGGAGCCTACCCCTCTTATGTGATTGTTTCTTTTACTGGTGCCCACCCCGCAGATTTGCCATGTTTTAATATCCCAGCGGGTGCCCACCCCGCCAGAGACTTCATGTTTACAGTACTACGGGTGCCCACCCCGCATTCTGACTACAACCGGAGAATCACCGTCGCGGGCCCGGCAGACCCAGAGGAAGATAGGCAGTGCGAGGCCTGATGTGGGGAGGGATTTCCGCTTCCCGAGGGAAGCTCCGAGCCCACTATGTCACCCCGCACCGAGAGGAGGAAGGTCCCGGCCGTCAGGGAAGTGCTTTTGGTCAGCAAGGCTCCCCTAGTGAAGGGAGAGCCCCGCAGCCCAGGAAGATCAGAAATGGAGGGGGCTCAGCGGGGCTTGCTGTGGCAGTACAGCAGGGGCTCCCGAGGTAAAGGGAGAGCCCCGCAGGTGCCGCGCTAGAGAAGCCTGTCCCCACGGACACAAGAGGAGACCGGGAGGCGAGTGGCATCCTGTGGAGTCCGGGTGAGTCCATTAGTTGTTTAAAGTCCCCGTGGGGGCTTGGGGGGCGCAATTGTTCGAGAGCCATGGGTGGCTCCAACATTTTAGGGCCATAATTGATTCTTTAAGGAGCCAGGGTGCTCCTGGGGCCTTGGTTGTCAGAGGAGGCATTGGGGCACATTGCCGGTTCCCACCCCTCCTACTGCTGCTAACTTCATTTTGGGGGCATATTTCATTTTAGTTCGCCCGTGGCTACGCCTCCAGGGCACAGTGTACCCGAGCTTGAATTATTTTGGGGGCACATTTGGTTATTCTTAGAGACTTGCATGTCTCTTTTGGGGGCATTTTGTTTGGAGAGAGGAGGGTGAGTTGCACTCCCCCATGCCCATGAGCATTAACGGGCAGGAGAGTGATGCCAAGACAGTCTGAGGGCCAGCTGAGAGGCCCTAGGTCTTAAAGTCTGAGAGAGGGGCTCAAGGGGCACGCTGGTGCCCATGCTCCCTGCCACAGCTGCCCAGCACTTAGTGGCCAGCTGCAATGTTTAGGTTATACACTGGTGCACTTCGCTTAGCTGCCTAGGCAGCGCGCCCAGACTGTTGTGGGACGGAGGTTGCCAGTACCCATCTTGGTGATTACACAGCTGCCCAGCAATTAGTGGGCAACTGGCACCTTTAGGCCCTAAACTCTTGCGCATTCTTCTTTGGCTGCCTGTGCAGCCAGCCCGGACATTCTGGACATCGGGCATTTGAGCCCCTGTGGAAGGCCAGTTGGCCTGGGGTCAGTATTCTATGTGATTGTGGCAAAGGTGATTGATTGCCTACTGTATTTATACTGGTTAGTCCTAATGTGATTTATGCATAATGTGCAGTGCATTTATGCATGTGATACCTTTAACGTGTTTTCATGCTTAGGAGGTTTATTTTGCCTAGTATAGTTTATACTTGTGAGTTTAGGTTTACCTGCGTGATCGATGCCTAAGGTGATTAGTATTGCATAGTGTGTTCCTACTTGTTACCAGTGGTTACTGGTTGTGTTCTACAATTGTTATTTTGTGCTACAAGTATTATTTTGTACTATTTCTACCAAGTGCTGATTCTGACAGTGGCCCACGTGGCCCTGTCATGTGTATATAATCCCCCGTAAATACTGCCCAGTGCCAGTTGACACAGTGTATCTCCGTGATTATGATCTAATGTGTTTATGGTAATACAAAGGCTGTTTTTTTTATATATAACCTTGTGTGGAGTTCCTTTTTTCGTGTCTTGCTGCTGTGTGTCTGTGTTGCGGAAATGCTTTACACATTGCCTCTGGGATAAGCCTGACTGCTCGTGTCAAGTTACCAAGGGCGTGAGCAGGGATTATCTTGGCGTGTAATTTCCTTGCCCTGACTAGAGTGGTGGTTTCTGCCTGGCTTTGGAGCAAGCCTTAGCCAACCAGATATCCCATTTCTAACAAATACTATTTTTATATTTTATATATAAATGTTTTATTATTGTGTCATTAATGTTAATATAACTGTTATGCCTTATTTATATTTTATGGATAATAATTTAAATATGTAATGTGTTTGTTGGGAACTTTTGACATTTCATATTTTATTTAATATTTAAAAAAATATTACATATTATATTGTTGTAATTTCTTAACATTAATTTGTACCAGTATAATGTATAGTTTATTGTATTTATTCATTAGTTTATACTTTTTGATAGCTGATTATATTTTTGAAATTGAGTCTAAAATGTTAATTTTGTAAAAAAAAAAATATATAATGGAATGTGTGCTTTATTTGTACAAATATAAAAAATGTTAATTTTATATTAATTGATACCATTTACACATTTATTATTTTGTCAATATAACTTGAATATAATGTATTATACAGTTTTAGTTTTACATAGGATTACTTTATTGATTTTGTATTTTATTACATTGTAAAAAATTAAATTAGATTTCAATGAAAAAATACGAAAATTATTTGTTTTCATTATACCTATTTAGGAAATGTTTTTATCATTTTAATTAATTCATGTGGTTAATGCAAAATGATTATATGTTGCATATGTATTATAATTAATATTTTGTTATATGTAAATATATAAAGTACTATTAATGAATGTTGTTTAGTAATTTTATTACTTTATGCTATTGTGTTATGTTATGTAGGAAATATGTTATTTATTAATAAAGTTTTATAAATATTGAACATATTTCGCAATTTGTGAAAAATATATTGTTTGTTTTATGATTTATATGTTCTCATTTTTTTTTGCCTTCATTACATTAAAAAGATTTATTAAATAGGAGTTGGAAATGTAAATTTCACCCTTGAAACACCTTCTCTTAAATGTTTTAGATTGGGAAACATCATCCCTTTAGTGTCCAATGCTTTCCCCTACATGGCTTGTATTGGAATGGTAATAGCAAATGTTACAGGTTTAGTGTGCAATGCCTTACCCTACATGCCTTAGATTGGAGTGGGATTAGTAAATGTTACATGTGTAGTGTCAAATACCTTCTCCTAAATAGCTTACATTGGAGTGAGGATAATAAATGTCATCCTTTTAGTATCCAACACCTTCCCCTTATTGGTTTAGATTGGAGTGAGAATAGCAAATGTTACAATTTTAGGGCCCCATTATGAGTTTAGGGTCTGGCCGCCGTGGCCACGGTCTCTAGAAGAATGCTGCATTGGCAGTCTTCTACCCGCCGTGGTACGAGTTGTGCAGCCTGAAACGCTGACAATGTTGCGGTTCCAGTCTGGCCCTTAGCAGTCTGCAATGTTGCCAATGTATACTCCAACACCGTCTGTGTCGTGATTTCCCACCGAGCCTACTGCGACAACACAGTTGTACTGGCGGTCTCCTAGCAGCAGTTACCCAACGGCGGTAGACCTCCATGGCATGGTCCCAGCAAAGCACCACAACAGTAACCATTAAATGATTTAAAAAACTACACAGCTGATGTCCTTTGGCCAAGTAGACATGCCTACAAATCACACTTTAAGACACACCTCATCATTGACCAGGATCGTTTACTTCTCCCCTGCAGCAATCTGGCTTTCAGGAGCCCCAAAGCCCGCTCCACTGGCCGCCATGTTCTTCCATGGGCCTCATTGAAGCAGACTACTCCTCGAGTAGTAGGATTCCTCAGTGGTGCCAACAACCATGCCTGGTTGGAATACACAGAGGGACTTATTTCCCATATTAAAAGTGACGCACCAGCTGTACAAGGGGCTTGTAAATAAGGCCCCTGAGTCTCCTAGATGGAAGATAGACATAAGTGCAACAAAGAGTTACCCACTTTCAGATCATACTACCTGAATTTACCCACACAAAGTTAGGAGAGAGGAAACTTACCTCCAAGCCAGGCCCTCTCCGGTTATAATTGTGACATCAGCTGGGGTATTCTGCTATTCTGCAGTATGAAGGAATCATGTGCAGATCCTGGGATCCAGACACAGATGTTTGAGATGTACAAATCTTGTAAGCAGACAACTTGAACAGTAATACAATGTGAGTGCTTCCCGTTACAGTATACTTGTTCCCTGGCATGCGGTGGTACTAAGGCAATATGGGTGCCATCAATGGATCCAACAACATGTGGTATGCGACCAGATTTATAGAAATCACCATCCACTTTGGCTAAATACTCCCGTCTTTGGAACTGTGTGCTGCTGTCCATGTGCCTCATCATTGCTGAAAGCACTTGGAGTTTCTGACTGAACATTGGTTGTGACATACCACCAGAAATAGCCACAGTGAATTGAAAGGAATCTGTGGCCCGAAAATGCAAAACTGACATGAGATTCACTATTGGTGTGATGGATGTAGGATACCTGATGTGAGGAAGGAGGTCAGGCTCCAACTGATGACACAAATCCAGTATTGTCTGGCGATTCAAACAATATTTTTGAATAAAATGTCTTTCTTCCATGTCTGAAGGTCTGGAAATTTTCTGTACAGGAGCATGCCCTCTCTTCCCTCTCCCAGGGTACCTATGTGAGAAGTGAAAATACATTTGTAAAATGGATCACAGTGTCCAGAGTAACATATATGAAGATTTGGAGAAAAGTCATGAAGTCTTGCTCATATTCCACATCATCATTGTCTTTTGCTGAAACATCCATCAATAATCCCCAATGTGGCATTGACATGTCTGTAACAGAATTTTGCACATCATCAATTTAGAAAGGTTAAAATTGTACTAAATATCAGTTTTCATTACATTTCATGTCAAGTACGGCCAACCACTGTGTACAGTGTATCATGCACATTTTGCTTATATGCACAGTTATGCACTACACAGAAAGGAGTTTTTCAAATATAAAATGTAAGGCCTCAATTGTAGTGGTGGTGACACACTTAACAGTCACAATTACTGTATTTCATACCGCTAAAATGCGACATTTGAGAAGACTGCTGTAGGCGGACGTCCACCACGTCGTAGGTGGGTGGCATCACGACAGACGCAGCCATATGCTAATATTGGTGACAATGATGGCCGCAGTCCAATCGCAGTGTGCATCCATGCTATGATTGTGTATGTGGCGCCGCGATTTGAAAAATGACCCACTTGCCTCATGACACTGCTGCTATCACCACCTCCTCCTCTTTAGCTGCTGTTTGCCACCACTGGGAACAATCATGTCAAGCAGGAGAGAGGGCCAGTCCCTTCCCTCCAGAGGAGCTGGAGACCCTGTTTCAAGAGGTCCTTCCCATGTATGATAATTGCTATATGGTGCTTGTGCAATATGCTTAGGTTTGTGCATGTCTTCATTTCATTGTACCTATAATAATTTCCCACATCACATCATGGTATGTGTGTAAATATATGTATAGACTTGACACCATGAGCTCTGTCTGTATACTGTCAGGTAAATTTGAGGATGATGTTAGCCACGTATACAGTCCCACAGATCACTCAGCTCACATCAGGCATAGCAAAACTGTTGATGCCACTTCAGAGTGCCACACAACCGCATGGTTGCATATTAGATAGGCAGAACATTCACTTTTATGTATTGAATTACTGGAAATGTGAGGTTTGTGCAGGATCAGTATGCTGAGCCTGAAGAGAGCAAGGCCTGACAATGAGTTGTGGCCCAAACTGGGGCAGAGTTACTGTGGCAAGACAACTGATGCACAGAGTAATCTACCTGTAGTCCTTCAGATCCATGTAAGCACCCAATGTGAGTTTTCTTTACCACTAGTAGCCCTGATATCTGTTACATGGACTGTAGTTGGAATGGTGACTGAGGTAACCCCCTGACCTGATACTTCTTTCAATTGTCCCACATTGTCAATGTGTGTCTTTCACTTATGGCAGTCCCCTTACTCACACAGGTCTGTTTTCACTTTTCCATTTGTCATGTTTCCACTGTTCGGGCCTATTGCACATTTGACACATGAATAGTAGGATTTGAAATTTGATTCATCAGCTTTGTGATGAATCGCATTTCAAACACACAACACATACAATGGTTTGTTGAATGTCATCCTTGTTACAGTGCAACATATAGCAAAAGGTATGTCCTGTGATGGCAGTATATACCACACAAACCTATTCTGACATAGTATGATATCCCTATAAGCAGTCCACATGTCCACACATACTCCAAAGATGAAGCGCTCAGTGACACACATGCCAGCCCTTTCATTGTGACACGTGGCTCTATGGACCATTTGCATCAAGTCAATGGGCCTGGCAATAAAGGTGTCTGTACAGTCATGCAAAAGTAGTTTACCCTTCAGTAGATTAAAAGTAGATTAAAATGGTGTGTTGTGTGTCATGGTACCTCACATCACATTCCATTTAGGATGGCCCTGAGTTGCATGATATTAGTGGGCTGGCTCAGTCAGTGTAGGTCATGACCAGGGTTGAGGTGAGTTAACAGATGAGCACAGAAGTGTGGATACATGTTTTAGTAGTGCTTAACATGTGACATTTACTCATGTATTGTGATGACTAATGATGAATATTTGTGCTAGGTGTCAACAAAATGTGTATGAACCATATATATATCCTAAACCTTCCTGTTACAATCTGTTTCTACATCTATTACATCCATGCAGGTCAAAGCCCTTCAGAAGAAAGCCATTTGAAGACTCCTCGCCTGGAAGATGCCTACCGTGGGGTCCTTCAACCAGTGTAGCGTCCACTGAAGGAAGAGGTGGAAGGACCTGAGGCACTGGAGATCGTGGAAGGGAAGTCCTCCCAACATGGAAGGGGTGTGTGCCAGACTCTGCCCCCCCCCTTATGGCCAGCATAATGGCGGTGGCCTACCAGGAGCTTGATGGGCAGTTGAGGGCCCAACAGCTGCAACAAGGGGGTGAGTTCTGGCCAGAGTCGTATATGCTACTTAGACAACATTGTGTTACAGGAAGGCATTTCCCAAACAGTATTGGTGGTGGCCCATGTGCCACACACCACACAAGATGAGTCATTGATTCTGTAGGTCTGGTAATAGGTGCCTGCTGCTATGCTGTGTGTATTGTCTTTCTGACTGGGAACACAGCAGAGTCCTGTTCACTTCCAATTTTCTTTTTGGAACAGACACCTGGCTCTCATGTTGTTAGTTGTTCTGGGTGGCAATTGTACCACACAAGCAACTTGTATTCCTTGAGTGTGGAGTGATGTCCCTCACTACTGTCTCTCATGTGATGAAGGCCCTATTACAGGTGACATGAGTTCACAGTTCATGCAGTGACTGCCCAACACTTCCAACCAGCAAGAACTGGTAATACAGTAAAATTAGTGTGCAAACATCACTGATGCCATCAGCATTAGTGCCTACATTTTGGCCTATGTACATTTGCCAGTTGATGGTTTATCTGCAAACGTGTTTCAAAACACTCAGTCACTGACTGTTGACATGCAAAGGGGATTGAGATGTAGAACGGCAGCAATCATATGTGAGTGTCTACACTCATCCTTACAAGATAATCTGAGTTTGCAATACTTAAGAGTGCTGTGATGTGCCATCCCATTGGGACTCTAGTGATCCCACATCTTCATGTCATAGATACTTAGGGACACCCACAAACCTACAAAGGTGTATTGGCTTGTAGGTATGCAATCTATGAATGGCGTTATCACCTGTACCAAGCAGGATTTGGGATGTTCATATGGCTATATACAGTCTTGTGCTGTGTGAATTCTTAGTACCTATTTCTGAATTGTTTGAATCTCAATCTTTTAAGGTACCTTTATATGCTACATGTGATTAGACGTTTTAGGTAGTGGACAAATGATATAATTTGGAGTCCAAAATCTTATCAGTGTGCAATGAGCATTTGCCTGTGACATGGTGTCTACCACTATAATTAATGGTACATTGGTGTTTAACTTGACCTTCATGACATTATGATGTGTTTTGAGGAATAGGTAGATCTGTTGAACTCTGGGCCTTGTGTTAGCATTGTGTACATATACAAATTGTATCCATCCTATTTGGTGACATAATTTTACAATGTTATACTACAAGTGCCAAAGTATGCAGGGTGATCAAATGTCCTAGTATGTACATATGGATGGGGTTATGATATAATTGGAACCAACTGTTTGCAGGGTATGAAGCCTATAGAATGACCCATGAAGCTGGTGTGATATGTGCACTTCATCAATGTTTTCTGTTGACTTGCAATGGTCAGGTGTGGAAACGAAGTTGAAATAAACCCATGTTACACGTCATTTCAGATACATCCAGGGCAACCAAAGGAGCAGGTGCCAATGGTGTTGGGGGACACAGCTGGTCAGAGTGATTCCGGACGTGAGGCCTCAGACACAGAGGGGCCCAGTGACCAGGAGCGCGTGGGAAGTGCCACTGAGGACAGCAGCTCAAGTTCCTCATTATCAGAGTCATCCTCTGGAGGCTACTCTGAAGTAGTGGTGGCCCCACAGGATCAGTACCACCTTCACCCTTGGCACCACCCCCAGTTCTATCGCCACCCTCTCTGTTGTCCCTCAATAAGTTGTCCTGGCCTGCTCCCCTAAGAGGGGAGCAATCTACTTTGCTCCAGGCACCTCTGCCCCTGCCCCTATAATCTCCAATGCTCTGAGGAAGGAGGCTGTTAATCTCCTGAGGACCATCTCTGTTGGTCAGAATCCAGTCCTGGATGGCATCCAGGGGCAAGGCAATCAGCTGACACAGATGGTGGCTTACCTGTAAGGCATTCACACACAGAGGTTTTATCAGGCTCTGACCTCCTCTTTCATTGCAGCCTTCCAACCTACATCCTGCCCCTTCCCCTTCCAAATTCCGTATTCCTGTACCTGTACCAAGCACACACACACCTAAGCAAGTACACAATTCATCAGACACAAGCACCACACACAAACACAAAACTTACAAAAAACAAAAACATTCAAGCACGCAGCAGGCACGTACCATGCTCCCTACCACACCACCCTCAGCATACCCCCAGGCACCACATCAACAGGAACAGACCTCTACACACCCACAGCATATCCACAGACACCACACCAACAGTCACAGATCCCTCCACACCCACATGCATAACCCCAGGCACCACATCAACAGGCACTGGCCCCTCATACCCAAATGCATATACCCAGACACCACACCAACAGTCACAGATCCCTCCACACCCACATGCATTCCCCCAGGCACCACACCAACAGGTACAGATCCATTCACATCCACATGCCTACCCCTAGACACCACACCAACAGGCATGCACCTCTCCACAACCACATGCATACCTCAGACACCCCACCAACAGGCACATATACCTCTATACCCACAACCATACCCTAGATCCCACACCAAGAGGCACAGAGCCATCCGCAACCACAACCATACCCCCAAACGGCACACCAAAAGGCATGGCCTGTCACAACATCCCACACATTCAAAGCACACATACGTAAAAAAAGCAAACGCTCACAGTCACCCACTCAACAGACACCATCAAAAACACACAGTTCACTCAGGTCACACTTTGACTCCCTATACTGCCCAAACCCAACTCCATCTCAAACTTCCTACCAATTTTCCAGTGAAGATGTGTTGTTTGCCCCTGCCCTTAGCCCTGTGAAACCCGAGCTAAGCCCTACCAAAGTCCCAAAAACCTCTCTCCAAGCACAACCCATCCCTTCAAACCCCCTCTACCCTAGAGAAACTGAATACTACATCCGACTCAAAAACTACAAAGACGGAAAAAAAACCCTCTCAAAGATCCAACCCATCCCTTCCACATCACACTCCACCCCTGAGAAACTGGATCCCACCCCACTGTACCCAGCCCAAAAAAACTAAGAAACCCCCTCCCAAACTCATCCATCCTCAAACCACAGCCCACCCTCCCAAGTACCATCTTCGAGATGGCCGCTATGCCAAATGGATGCCCCTTTCTGAGGAGGTTCCCTGGCAGTGTCAGTAAGGGCAGGTTTGGTGGCACAACATTGTGCTGTGGCAAATGGATCCACAAAGGACTGGTCATTGGCCTTTGTTTTACATCCTCTTGTGACATACTGTCATTAATATCTTTTCATAGTTTTGAAGGCATTGGTCCTGCCATTACTTTTCTAACTATTTGATGGTATTGTATAGCTAGTGATGTGTGACTACAGTTGTTTGTTTCTTCGCTGATTGCTGATCCAGTTGAAGTGGTTAGTATGACGTGAACGTGGACCTAGTGCTGGAGTTACACAGGACAATGGAAATTGTTGGATGGATGTCTAAGTTGGGATGAAATCCAAATAGGGCAGACATTGCATTGGGTGACATATTATATTGTGTTTCAGCTTGGCCTGGCCACTGTCAACATCATTAGGTTGCACTTCTCCCTATGATGTAGGTTGGATATGCGTTTGATGTGTCCAAGTTAGATATTTGTCATACCTTTGTGGAGTTTTGTATGAGCAAGTGTCTATTTTCCTGTGTGCACCTTACACCTACTTTATCTAGATGTGTGACAAATGCTGTTAGTGCTGTGTTTGTTTTCATGACTTGCCTGTACACATTACCTACAGATGCCTGGCACTTGGTTATGGTATTGGGTGTCACTAATAGACTTCAATTCTCAGGTCCTGAACACATTGATCTTTCGAGACATGTCTAAAATGCTCATGCCCCAAGGCCCCAGCATTTCAGAGCTCCCCTGATAGAGGCATACTTATTCTGCAGAGAGTGTTTCCATTGTGCCCTTGGAATGCTTTTCACACTGCTTCTGTGTCATTCCATTTACTGACATTGTCTTTCCATGTGGATGAGAGTCCAGTACAGAGGTGTAGCACAGAAGGTGTGCTTCATTTTAATGACACATCCATACAGATCTATCTTTGACATCAAAACAGGTCCTGGGATGTGTGCAATGTGAGTGTGTCACAGAGATTAACAGGTGTGATATTGATGAGAAGGTGCCATTGTGTGATACAATGTAATGCACACAACACTGTAAGTGAGTATGAGTTGTAAATACATACCAGTTTGTGTACAGTGTGCCTGTGCAGTATCCAGTGATGACTCTTCCGCTAACGTAGAGTGTTGCTCCACTGCTTTTTGCAGTGGAAAAAAAAGGAAAAAAAAGGCTAATAACTCTATGTTATCATAATTTTCTTTGTTCCTTCTGTGGCATGTCGGCGGATCTGCTCTACTCTCAGAGCAGATGGGGGGGGGGAGTAGTGGACACTATGTAAGTGAACTTGAACGTTTGACCGGCCTTTTGGATCGAAGGTTAGTTTCTCGAACCTTGCATTGTGGAGAAGTCACAAACCTAAAGGAGAGTCCTGAAAATGGGTCACTAGGGGGCTCATTAGCAGTCCGTTGTCAAAGGCAACTAGCCTCTGCAAAGGCAGACAAATGTCCAGTGCCCATTCTAAGGGGCACCAGATATAGTGGAACACAGGTTGTATGCAGGTAAACCAGGCAGGTCGAAACATTAGACTGACTGCTCGTCAGGCGGTCCCGTTTCCGCTACAATGTCGGTTCACAACACTGAAGGCCTTTCATCTATGGTGAATGGGGGTTGTTCTAATTTTTCTAAATGCAGCATTGAGTAGGTTGGGTCTTTCATGGCCATCGGTTGATGTTTGCTTTTTAAATTAAAAGGCAAACCAAATTGCTGCATTTCAAGTAATGTTTCTTATAAACAAGGGAACCCCATAGATTTGAACCTGGGGTGGAATGATACTTTTGAGGAACAATGGTTCAGAGTAGGCCTAATGAGGTCCAAGGGAGCAAGGGGTGATAGTAGCGAGTATTTAATAAACGCTAGGGAGCGAGAATTGTAGGTACAAGTAAAGATTTTTTATTTTCTCTTTCTTTTTTATAGATAAACTTAAATATTCTTATACTGTATTTCAGGTGCTCAAGTGAATAGTACGGTGCAGGACGTGACATAAGATATCAAAGTGAACGGACTGTCACACAACAACAACAAGGTTAAAAACACAACAATTATATACACTAAAGCGAGTGAAATTCCTTGGGTGGGTCGACGGCGTTTCGATCTATATAGCTTTAGATCATCATCAGGACTGTTGAGCCTCCTGAGACTGTAAGATTTTGGATTTCAGTTATTCGATATTTTCCTACATAAATATTTCAACTCACATAGATTAAGTGCTCCCAGGGGTTAATAAAATAGCATGCACATGTTTATTTCCACATGCGCGTTTTAATTAAAGTGTAAGGGAGGTGCATATTTTACTCCACCTTTGAGTGCAGCGCTTGTTTAGCCAAAAACGGTTAATGCTAGGGCCATGTAAAAATACATGCACTGTTTACAATTAATTGTTGGTTCTTTACTTTACCTTGCTGATGCGATTATCAGGCAAGGATGGGTTTTCTGATAATACAACTGAATTGGTCTGGCTTTTCCGGAGAGAATCTGGAATAACATAAATTACTTTCAAACAGTAATAATAATTGTTTTTTAACAATTTATACTGATGTCATTAGATTGGCCTAAGGAAAGCTATAAAGTGTAGTAATAGCCGAGCATGCAGTTCTGTGGTTCTAACAGTGGCTGTATCACAGTAGAGAAGCCCTTATTTACTAAGGACAAAAGTTTACATTAACATTATTGGATCTCTCGGGAGGGGGGTCAAGGTAACCAGGCATGCAGATTGAAAAACGTTTTATTCTATTGTTCAAGTAGTGGCTTTTTCACAAAAATAAAGGCCCGTATTTAATAATGATTATTCCCTGAAGGAAACTTACATTGGTTTAGATTGATTATGATCTTTCAATGGGGTAATCCAAGTAGCGCTCAGTCGCTTTAAATTGAGACGAGGGTCCTACTTGAACTTATTTGAAATAAAAACGGGTGGTTAGAACCATTCTAATATCATTGTATAGTGCTACAGTCAAAAGAAAAAGGCAATTACACTTACTCTGAAAATTAAAATAAATGACAATCTAGAGGAATCCGTTTAAGCTCGTTAGTTGCTCTGGTCATAGATTATTGGCGCCTGTAACTATAAAGGTTAAAGCGATTATTCAGTACGAGGTAACTGTTATCTGGGGAAAGTCAAGATGCTAAGCGTTTCCACACGCCCAGGGGTAAACTTACTTAATACCGGCGTTTGGCGTGGCAGAGAAGGGGGTCCGAGTAGCCTCTCTCGCTGCTGTTTGCAATGCATGGAACGCCCAAGTCGCCATTAATAGCGTGTTGGCGTGATGCGCGCGCCGAAACGGAGGTGTTTCACGGCGGCGCATGATTGATAGAGTGCCCTCGGAAAACGCTCGGGCGCATGCGCGAGGGATTGTATTGAACGGAGGAGCATGCGCAGGAGTAGTTAAGCGCATGCAGAGTGGCCTCCATTGGGAACTACGTAAAATTGATTAATCCAGTTTCTTAAAGAATAGTTAACACAGTGATTTTAGCGCGGGGAGTACTGGCCTTTAATTTTAAGGGTAGCCTTTGATTTTAAGGATCAGGTTGAAGGAATGGTTCATGAGATCCATACATTTATGTAAAGAAATAATTACATCCTGGACTAGACACTCTTATTGAAAGTTTCTTCAAAGGAACATTACCGTGGTGCTTTTGCGAAAGTACAGTTGCACATCTTTCAAATGATTCAATAGATTATACAGTAAGCCAACACTTGATATAGTTCAGGTGCACATATTCCATTCATCAAGTGTGTTGAGTCCTTTCTCAATTGCTTTGCAATAAAAAATCCATTTGCATTCTAGGCGGTTCAGAATTGTTTGTTGATTGCCACCTCTGGCATTTGGTACAAGTTTGTCAATAACCTGCCACTTCAGGTCATTTTCAGAGTGTCCCATTTCCAGGAAATGTTCAACCAATGGAGCCGTTGTCACTTTGCACCGGATCCTGCTCCTGTGTTGAGAAATTCTTGTCTTGATCTGTTGAGTCGTCTGTCCGATGTAGAGCAATTTACAAGGACACTCAATACTGTAAATCACATTTTTTGAATTGCAGTTTGTGAAAAAGTTTAGGGTGTGCTTACAACTTCCATACTCAAATACTTTGGTGTTCGTAGTGAATTCGCATGCCATGCACTTATTACATTTAAAATGCCCTAAAACTCGTGGCATATTCAATCTTGTTTCAATTGTGTCTTGTCTGATTGTCTGGGTGGCTGCTTTTACCAGATGGTCCTTTAAGTTGCGACCTCTTTTGAATGCGAACAGGGGAAGCCCCGTATTTAGTTCTAGAGGGTCTAGCACATTCCAATGTTTTTTGATCATTTTAGTGACTTGGTTGCTAGCTGTATTGAAAGTGGTAACACAGGTAATTTTTGATACTTTTTTTTGGGGTGAGGTTCAAGCAAGTATTCTCTGTGTGTATACCAAGCCCTTTTCATGGCCCTCCTTACAAGTTTTCTTGGGTAACCTCTTGCAGTTAATTTTCCACAGAGAACTTCTGCTTCGGAGAAAAAATCATTTCTATATTTACAGTTTCTCCTAATTCTCAGAAATTGGCCATAGGGTAATCCATCCCTCAGAGCCCTGGGGTGTGCACTATGGTATTGTAGGAGGGTGTTACGTTCCGTCGGTTTTCGGAACAGTGTAGTGTACAGTTGTTCATCTTCATATTTGATGGTAACGTCTAAATAGTGGATTTGGTGTCTGCTGTATGAGTAGGTGAATTTCAAACCTGCTGGGTTGGTGTTTAACCATATGCAGAAGTTGCTTAGTGCTTCTTCATCACCACTCCAGATCATAAGGACATCATCGATGTACCTATACCATGATTTTATTTGATCGCGAAAGGGGTTTGTGATGTTTAGAATGACGTTTGTTTCCAGGTCATCTACAAACAGAATTGCAAAGTTGGGGGCAACTAACGAGCTTAAACGGATTCCTCTAGATTGCCATTTATTTTAATTTTCAGAGTAAGTGTAATTGCCTTTTTCTTTTGACTGTATCACTATACAATGATATTAGAATGGTTGTAACCACCCGTTTTTATTTCAAATAAGTTCAAGTAGGACCCTCGTCTCAATTTAAAGCGACTGAGCGCTACTTGGATTACCCCATTGAAAGATCATAATCAATCTAAACCAATGTAAGTTTCCTTCAGGGAATAATCATTATTAAATACGGGCCTTTCTATTTGTGAAAAAGCCACTACTTGAACAATAGAATAAAACTTTTTTCAATCTGCATGCCTGGTTACCTTGACCCCCCTCCCGAGAGATCCAATAATGTTAATGTAAACTTTTGTCCTTAGTAAATAAGGGCTTCTCTACTGTGATACAGCCACTGTTAGAACCACAGAACTGCATGCTCGGCTATTACTACACTTTATAGCTTTCCTTAGGCCAATCTAATGACATCAGTATAAATTGTTAAAAAACAATTATTATTACTGTTTGAAAGTAATTTATGTTATTCCAGATTCTCTCCGGAAAAGCCAGAACCAATTCAGTTGTATTATCAGAAAACGCATCCTTGCCTGATAATCGCATCAGCAAGGTAAAGTAAAGAACCAACAATTAATTGTAAACAGTGCATGTATTTTTACATGGCCCTAGCATTAACCGTTTTTGGCTAAACAAGCGCTGCACTCAAAGGTGGAGTAAAATATGCACCTCCCTTACACTTTAATTTAAACGCGCATGTGGAAATAAACATGTGCATGCTATTTTATTAACCCCTGGGAGCACGTAATCTATGTGAGTTGAAATATTTACGTAGGAAAATATCGAATAACTGAAATCCAAAATCTTACAGTCTCAGGAGGCTCAACAGTCCTGATGATGATCTAAAGCTATATAGATCGAAACGCCGTCGACCCACCCAAGGAATTTCACTCGCTTTAGTGTATATAATTGTTGTGTTTTTAACCTTGTTGTTGTTGTGTGACAGTCCGTTCACTTTGATCACTTATGTCACGTCCTGCACCGTACTATTCACTTGAGCACCTGAAATACAGTATAAGAATATTTAAGTTTATCTATAAAAAAGAAAGAGAAAATAAAAAATCTTTACTTGTACCTACAATTCTCGCTCCCTAGCGTTTATTAAATACTCGCTACTATCACCCCTTGCTCCCTTGGACCTCATTAGGCCTACTCTGAACCATTGTTCCTCAAAAGTATCATTCCACCCCAGGTTCAAATCTATGGGGTTCCCTTGTTTATAAGAAACATTACATGCGCAGTAGCTACACTGCAAGGGTATCACTCATTGAGTGGTTTTTTGCCACAACTCCTTGAAATACAGTCCCCTTTTTCAGATAATGTCTACAAATACAGCTATTACCTACACTGAAGAATACATTGCCACAAAACTCGCAGGTCCATCGCTGTTTAAGGGTCCAGTAACCAACCCCAGGGCCCCCACAGATACAGCTAGTGAGAAACTTGCCCAACTAGAACACCTAAAGAAAAAGCATATACGCACTGAACTTCATGCTCGCATGCTAACAGATTATCTGAGAGCAGAGGTCATCCCAATAGGCCTCCAGGTGCGGAACGTACCGGCTATATTTATTCAAGATCCTAAATTTAAACTAGGCTTCTCCCACATAGGTACAACGTGCTCACGCCATTGGATGGTGCTTGGCATCGATACCGCCCTTGAGCATAGCAAAACAGAACTTGAGGAGATAGCAGCATTAGAACAGGCAATTCGTGATCTGGATAGCCTGGCCGACGCTAAATCAGCACTAGAGAAAATAGACCGCACCATAAAAGACTTTGAGAGCTTTGAGCACCATAAAAAAACTACAAAAGTCTCTAAAGACATCAACCAATATAATAAAGAAAAAACCTACCCATACCTTTGGGAGGACTATTTCACTGCAGGTCCCCCAGATCAGCAAAGAGTTCCTACTGGCTCGTGGGGCCGGTTTAGAAACCGAGCTCCAGTAACATTCTCAGAATCCTCAGTAGAATCAGAGGGCTCAGAGGGATCAGAAGGCCCCAGCACTTCCACTGGTACAAATCCCCATTTTTTAGAGAGAGGCCAGCCGAGGAACACAGACCCTCCTCGGGGGAGAGGGAGAGGGAAGACACGATCCAGACCCAGATACAACTTCCCCCCGGGGGAACGTCAGACCAGGAACAGATATTACCAATGGGGATACCAATATTAGATCTTGAGCCAATATCTAACGATATCCCAGAAACAATACCAATATTCAATCTGTCCCAACACCAGCTAAATTCAACTGATATAGCTCTTCTTAGCAGAGGTCTATCATTTGTAATTGCTGAGAAACCAAACTGGTTCAATATCCAGGCTGAAATCATGCAATTCTTTAGAAAAGTAAGACTACAGACTTTCTTTAAAAATCGTGAAGGACCCAACAGGAATGACACCACAGGCTTACGCCCGCCCTCTACATTTAACCCCTCTAGCGGAACCATGCCACCAGAAGTGCTCACTTTTGAACACATAGTGCTACGTGATCTAGGCAAAATAAAAGAGAACTATAAATTCACGCCCTATAACATCAGCAAAGAGGAGAAAAATAGCCTGATCTCACTCAAACAAAACAATGATATTGTCATAAAACCATGCGACAAGGGTGGCGGTATAGCCATCCAAGACCACACATCCTATGAGAATGAAATCTTGCGCCAGATCAATACCAAAGATCACTATGAACAACTAAGAGGCAACCCCATAAAAACTATAAGTGAAGCAATGCTCACTGTCACCCAAGAAGCACTTGACCCTGGATTTCTAAGTACGAATGAATTCTTATTCCTTAATAACAAAAACCCCCGCACCCCAGTGCTTTACACATTGCCTAAAGTTCACAAAGATACCGAACGACCACCCGGAAGACCTATATTATCAGGATGCGGGTCCGTTGTAGAACCCCTAGGTAAATATATTGATTCCTTCATTCGAGACCTGGTACAAGACACGGCCACATATGTTAAGGATACCACACACCTGATTAATCTCATCGAGTCACACCCATTCCTTCCGAACAGTGAAATCCTGGTGACTATAGACATAGAGTCACTTTACACAAACATTCCTCAGGACCTTGGCATCAATGTAATCCGAAAACATTTGAATAACCGTCCAGCTCCACACCAAGTCCCCACAGAATTTATAATAAGCCTCTTGGAAATAGCTCTAACCAAAAACTACTTCCTATTCAAAGACATGTACTACAGGCAATGCAAGGGCACTTCCATGGGGGCAATTTTTGCCCCCAACTTTGCAATTCTGTTTGTAGATGACCTGGAAACAAACGTCATTCTAAACGTCACAAACCCCTTTCGCGATCAAATAAAATCATGGTATAGGTACATCGATGATGTCCTTATGATCTGGAGTGGTGATGAAGAAGCACTAAGCAACTTCTGCATATGGTTAAACACCAACCCAGCAGGTTCGAAATTCACCTACTCATACAGCAGACACCAAATCCACTATTTAGACGTTACCATCAAATATGAAGATGAACAACTGTACACTACACTGTCCTGAAAACCGACGGAACGTAACACCCTCCTACAATACCATAGTGCACACCCCAGGGCTCTGAGGGATGGATTACCCTATGGCCAATTTCTGAGAATTAGGAGAACTGTAAATATAGAAATGACTTTTTCTCCGAAGCAGAAGTTCTCTGTGGAAAATTAACTGCAAGAGGTTACCCAAGAAAACTTGTAAGGAGGGCCATGAAAAGGGCTTGGTATACACACAGAGAATACTTGCTTGAACCTCACCCCAAAAAAACCGTATCAAAAATTACCTGTGTTACCACTTTCAATACAGCTAGCAACCAAGTCACTAAAATGATCAAAAAACATTGGAATGTGCTAGACCCTCTAGAACTAAATACGGGGCTTCCCCTATTCTCATTCAAAAGAGGTCGCAACTTAAAGGACCATCTGGTAAAAGCAGCCACCCAGACAATCAGACAAGACACAATTGAAACAAGATTGAATATGCCACGAGTTTTAGGGCATTTTAAATGTAATAAGTGCATGGCATGCGAATTCACTACGAACACCAAAGTATTTGAGTATGGAAGTTGTAAGCACACCCTAAACTTTTTCACAAACTGCAATTCAAAAAATGTGATTTACAGTATTGAGTGTCCTTGTAAATTGCTCTACATCGGACAGACGACTCAACAGATCAAGACAAGAATTTCTCAACACAGGAGCAGGATCCGGGGCAAAGTGACAACGACTCCATTGGTTGAACATTTCCTGGAAATGGGACACTCTGAAAATGACCTGAAGTGGCAGGTTATTGACAAACTTGTACCAAATGCCAGAGGTGGCAATCAACAAACAATTCTGAACCGCCTAAAATGCAAAAGGATTTTTTATTGCAAAACAATTGAGAAAGGACTCAACACACTTGATGAATGGAATATGTGCACCTGAACTATATCAAGTGTTGGCTTACTGTATAATCTATTGAATCATTTGAAAGATGTGCACCTGTACTTTCGCAAAAGCCTTACGGTAATGTTCCTTTGAAGAAACTTTCAATAAGAGTGTCTGCTCCAGGATGTAATTATTTCTTTACATAAATGTATGGATCTCATGAACCATTCCTTCAACCTGATCCTTAAAATCAAAGGCTACCCTTAAAATTAAAGGCCAGTACTCCCTGCACTAAAATCACTGTGTTAACTATTCTTTAAGAACCTGGATTAATCAATTTTACGTAGTTCCCAATGGAGGCCACTCTGCATGCGCTTAACTACTCCCGCGCATGCTCCTCCGATCAATACAATCCCTCGCGCATGCGCCCCGAGCGTTTTCCGAGGGCACTCTATCACTCATGCGCCGCCGTGAAACACCTCCGTTTCGGCGCGCGCATCACTCCGACACGCTATTAATGGCGACTTGGGCGTTCCATGCATTGCAAACAGCAGCGAGAGAGGCTACTCGGACCCCCTTCTCTGCCACGCCAAACGCCGGTATTAAGTAAGTTTACCCCTGGGCGTGTGGAAACGCTTAGCATCTTGACTTTCCCCAGATAACAGTTACCTCGTACTGAATAATCGCTTTAACCTTTATAGTTACAGGCGCCAATAATCTATGACCAGAGCAACTAACGAGCTTAAACGGATTCCTCTAGATTGTCATTTATTTTAATTTTCAGAGTAAGTGTAATTGCCTTTTTCTTTTGACTGTAGCACTATACAATGATATTAGAATGGTTCTAACCACCCGTTTTTATTTCAAATAAGTTCAAGTAGGACCCTCGTCTCAATTTAAAGCGACTGAGCGCTACTTGGATTACCCCATTGAAAGATCATAATCAATCTAAACCAATGTAAGTTTCCTTCAGGGAATAATCATTATTAAATACGGGCCTTTCTATTTGTGAAAAAGCCACTACTTGAACAATAGAATAAAACGTTTTTCAATCTGCATGCCTGGTTACCTTGACCCCCCTCCCGAGAGATCCAATAATGTTAATGTAAACTTTTGTCCTTAGTAAATAAGGGCTTCTCTACTGTGATACAGCCACTGTTAGAACCACAGAACTGCATGCTCGGCTATTACTACACTTTATAGCTTTCCTTAGGCCAATCTAATGACATCAGTATAAATTGTTAAAAAACAATTATTATTACTGTTTGAAAGTAATTTATGTTATTCCAGATTCTCTCCGGAAAAGCCAGAACCAATTCAGTTGTATTATCAGAAAACCCATCCTTGCCTGATAATCGCATCAGCAAGGTAAAGTAAAGAACCAACAATTAATTGTAAACAGTGCATGTATTTTTTACATGGCCCTAGCATTAACCGTTTTTGGCTAAACAAGCGCTGCACTCAAAGGTGGAGTAAAATATGCACCTCCCTTACACTTTAATTAAAACGTGCATGTGGAAATAAACATGTGCATGCTATTTTATTAACTCCTGGGAGCACGTAATCTATGTGAGTTGAAATATTTATGTAGGAAAATATCGAATAACTGAAATCCAAAATCTTACAGTCTCAGGAGGCTCAACAGTCCTGATGATAATCTAAAGCTATATAGATCGAAAGGCCGTCGACCCACCCAAGGAATTTCACTCGCTTTAGTGTATATAATTGTTGTGTTTTTAACCTTGTTGTTGTTGTGTGACAGTCCGTTCACTTTGATCACTTATGTCACGTCCTGCACCGTACTATTCACTTGAGCACCTGAAATACAGTATAAGAATATTTAAGTTTATCTATAAAAAAGAAAGAGAAAATAAAAAATCTTTACTTGTACCTACAATTCTCACTCCCTAGTGTTTATTAAATACTCGCTACTATCACCCCTTGCTCCCTTGGACCTCATTAGGCCTACTCTGAACCATTGTTCCTCAAAAGTAGCATTTCAAGTAATGCCATGGGACGCTCCCAGTTTTGAGTGTTTGAATCGCCTAGCTAAATTGCATAATAGGTCTAAGCTGACTTTGCCCATGATACAACGTTTACATGTCACTCTGCACAATATCAACGACAGGCGACACAAAATTGTTTAAATTGCAAATATGAGATGACATTGTATTAATACTATTAGTAACAACAGCAATCCCTTTATCCAAACTTTCTTGGTCAATTGTCTTCAAAGAAAGATGTTGTTTCACTGCAGACAGTGTGATATGTTCCAACTGTTGTTGACATAACCTTCCCACCAAATAGGTTGTAATAATTCCAAAAGGTGTTGACTGTGAATATCGGGATCAGGTCTGCTTGATTTGAACCTAGGTGTGGCATTAAGAAAACGAGCATGACAATCATATGTGTTCACTGGTGACAAACACCACCCGCCTGGACGGGAAAATGAAGAATTAAAAATACCATTCTGTACCATGTTAATTAATTGTTCTTAAGTGTAGTTTGTCAAACTCTGCCAATTATCAAATGGGCAACAGAGGGAATAGTTGGGTGCTTATTTATTTAATTGTTGCCAATCCCAGTTAAGTAGTCTGCTGGATTGTTCCGTTCAAGAAAATTATTTTGTGGGAATTTAAAAGGCTTAAAATAAGGTTTCCGTGCTCGGAACCTGCCAAGACTTCGTACCCCAAATTTCCTTTCAATATTGTCCTCCAGTAATCATAGCCTTTAGGGGCTAACTGGTTGACAAACAAAGTTGTATAGATGAAACAAAGAACATCATCATAGACATTGTGCCAAATTTATACCCGCATGGGTCACTCTTAAAATTGATGTAAAAATTCTGGCTGTAACAAAACATAGTCACATAACATGTTAACCTCTGATACAAACTTACACCCTTGTTGCTGCTGTTGGGCCCTCAACTGCCCATCAAGCTCAGGATAGGCCACCACAAGAATACGGCCCTTTAGGAAGATCAGGTTGTGGCGCACCTGTCTCCCACATGAGGAGAACTGCTCACAGGACTTCAGCTGACTTTTGGGTTGTAGGTCCTCCTACTTCTTGTGGCAATGAATGCTGCACTGCTTGGAGACCTCCAGAGTCCTCATCTTCCTAGCAATGACCTTCTATATGTCCTGTTTCTGAAGGGCATTGACCTGTATGGCTTCAAGAAATTACAGAAAAATACATTTTTTTTGACTTTTTGTTTATCAGTATTGATATAAGAAAATCTTTTATAGATCTATTCACTAGCATAACTCATAAGTTGGCATACAACATGTATATTGTCACATGCTGGCCAAAAGTAATATCTTAATATACACGTTTGTAGTGACCTGTTGCCTACCCTCATCCCATGTCTCCGTCTAAACTCAACTATCCAGGCCTGTGACAACATCTAGCCCAGGGGGCTGCTATATATTCTGTGATGTGGCCTACTTCTGATCAGTGCAAAAAATTGTGAACTACTGAAGGCTAAACAAATATACTTGTGGCACAGTGAATAGTGGCCACTGTGAGTGAGGGTACTGAAGTTTGAACATGACACTCTTTGAAATGGGAGTAAAATGAAAAAGAAGTGTTAGCTCAAGAAGCTAGGTAATTCTCACTTTCAAATGTTGTCCATTTAAAAGCATCCAGGGGCATTATTTTAAGCACACCTCAAAATTTGACCAGGCAAGGAGATATGTTCAAGACAGATGTACCTCAGTTCTTCAGTTGTTTGACGCTGCGACTCAGCCCCAACTTTGCCCATTATCCCGACTGAGCACTGCTTATTATCAGGCCTAGTTATCTGCACCCTGATGATCATGATATCACATGAACACAGCCTTCTCTTAACTTTTACATGCAAAAATGACCTTGTGCCTATCTCATAAATTACCTCAAGGCTGTGTGCTACTCTGAAGGGACCTGGGAGCTGGGAGCTACAGGTAGCTCCCATACAACTGTTTGGAGAGCCCTGATATAAGCCGAGTGATTTGTGGTACCATACACATAGCTAACATCATTTTCATTTTGTAGCTGCAGTTGTGCAGATGTAAATAGTAAAGAGTTTCCTAATTTCAATGATGTGAGTTTTTAACGTAGCACATGTAATTCCAACATATACATAGATGCATCCCTGTATAGACACCAGTTGGAATCTAGGGTTTTAAACCCACAACACATACTAATTCTGTGTTTTTTTAATATTATATAGTGCTTAGAAATACTGAACATCATTGTCCTCTGTATGGGGCAAAACATACGACAGTTCACAGCAATACCTACACTTCACCCAGTAGCTCAAAGCAATATTATAACCTATGTTAATGGGACAAAAACAGATAGGCAGATTCCCATATGCATTTCAGACATGTAATTGTTCCTCTGGTGAGCCACTGAGCTTGCCATACAGGGAAAGATCCTCCTATGCAAGCAAATTCAGCCTCTCTAGCGAGAAGGAAGTGGCTCTCTCATCTGCTCGATCTGAAATCGTTGCTTCCAAAGGAGACAAACAGCATCAAAAGTGGAGGAGGCACATGGTAGGAATGTTAGGAGACAAGGGAGCTTTTTTTCCACCTGACGGGTACATGTATGCGACGTATGCGATCGTCAGCTTAGACGGACACAGCCATTGGCCTTTGTACGTTACTTTCACCAACGTTAGCCAATGACTGTGTACATCATGCAGTTTTCGGCCCACTGTGTGGTGAACTTCCACTGCGCCTGCCTGATTCCAAAGGTCCCATCGGTGAGATCACATACCTGCCCATTTTGGACAAATGAGTGTTTTTACGACTGTTTAGTGTGTTACCATCACTCAAATTGGGTGCTAGTTTGTTTAGATATTCAAACTTGGACACTCATTCTTTAAAATAATACTGTAATATGTAATGCCTTACTGTGCTGGACAGCAATATTAGCACAATGTTGTTTTTACCTCCATTGATGGTAGTTTTCGAGGAAAATATATATTTTTTAAACGTATTATTTGCAAGTTTTGAAAATGTAATGTTTATATAAAGGCTATACATGTAATTTGTGAAGAATAAAGGACATTAACAAATGCTGGATTGAAATATGCAGTTAAACTATATATATTTTTTAGAACTACATGACTTTAGTGTTAATTACCAAATATTTTACTGTGGGAAAGATGTCAAATGTATTTTCCAGTGCAGACCTATGAACAATGGGGGAGTGAGTAGATGACAGCCTCAGGCGCAAAGCTCATTTCCATGACCTTGCTACCATGGAAGAAAGGGACATAATCAAGAAGTTCAGATTGAATAGGCAAACTATACTGGATTTATGTTATCAGCTGTATCAGATCTTCAGCCTCACAACAGAAATCCCACTTCTATTACATCATTTGTCAAAATCATGGCAGTACTTCATTTTGCAGCCACAGGATCCTTCCAAAACATTGTGGCAGTACCTGGTGGAATGCCACAACCAACTTTCAGTAGTGTGTTACAAGAAGCTACATCTTCAATGATGAGACACATCAACAACTTCATCCACGTCAGCAGAATATAGCCAAGGTGAAGGGGTGACTTTTATGGTTTGGGTCACCAATCACATGTAGTTGGAGCTATTGATGGCACACATATTACCTTAGTGCGACCACACACCAGAAAACAGGTCTACCAGAATCTGAAACACGTACATTCAATCAATGTGCAAGTTATCTGCTTATGGGCTTTGTACATCACAAGCATCTGTGTGCATTTCACCTGCTCTGCCCGTGATTTCTTTGTACTATGGAACAGCCTCATATCCCTGCAAATGTCTCAACTTGGACCTGAGAGGGCCTAGCTTGTCGGTCGGTGCAATCTTTCATTATATTGTTTGAGGTATTTCCAGTTGAATAATCTGGAATTGGACAATTTTTTTGTCTTCCATCTAGGAGACTTAGCTTATCCCAAGTGACCATGGTTGTTGGCATCGCTGAGGAATCAAACAGCGCCAGGTGAAGTCTGCTTCAATGAGGCCCATGGAAGAACCCGACAGCCAGCGGAGTGGGCTTTTGGGTTCCTAAAGGCCAGATTACATAGTCTGGACAAAACTTGAGCCATATTATAGAAGTGTATGATTTCAACAAGTTTGATACCAAACATGATAGGATTCGTTGTAGCCAGTTTTGAGATGGTCATTTCGTAATTACTTGATGCCCCTCTATATAGTATATGACTGCTTCACTTACAACCTGCGAAAATGAACTCCGTAGGCTGTTGGGGTGTCCTGCTCATGCAGGGATACCCTCACACTTAGAACTAAGCACCCTGCCTTCGGATTGGTAAGGCCTGCATATATGGGTGACTTATAGGTTTTAGGTGCAGTGACCATAGATATAGGAAATCTATATCTTTAGTAAGTGGTACGAGCATCAGCTTAAACAGGCTGCAAAGGCAGCCCTTAGTTACATTTTGAAGTGTCTCCTGTGGGTGGCATAATGCATGCTTCAGCCCATGGGGGACCTATGGGGTACCTATACCCTGGGTAACTTAGTACCATATATTAGGGAATGATAAGGGTACTCCAGTTTCCAAACTGGGATATACCTAAGTACTTACCACAACAATTTAAGGGAGAAAGCAGAGAGACTGGGGTCCCTATTAGCCAGATCCCAGTCAGACAATTAAAAAACAGCTTCGCACCAGGCAAAAGTGAGGGTAACCATGCAGAAGGATCCTACCTTCCTACAATACATCTTGTGGTACACCACTGAAATGTTGTTGTGACATTCCACCAGATACTGGAACAGTGATTTGGGATGATCCTGTGTCTACAAAATGTAGTGCTGCCATGTTATTGTCTTTTTGTGTATTAGATGTGGGATTCCTTATGTGAAGATCTAACTCCAGCTGATGACATGAGTCAATGATAATTTGCCTATTTAACATTATTGTTTCGGATACATCCCCTTCTTCTATGTTGACAAAGCCTGAAACTGGTAATGTATAAACTGACATTGAGATTTACTGTAATGTATGGATTGTTATGTTGGTGAAAATGTTGACAAACAAGTATTCACAAATGGAATAAACATAGCAGTACATGATTGAATTTTATGACAATTTTGGGAGTCATGTTTCGGAACTCGAGAAAAACAGTACCTACTTGAAAATTACCTATGTGTACACAATCTTTTGATTTTTGTCAATGTCTAGTTATGATGGAAGAATCCAAATGCATTGATATAGTTGAGATATACAACACCAGTCGTGTGCTACATGTGACCAAATAAAACAGGGTGAAAATGAAAAAGCAAACCGAAAACTGAAGAAATCAATAGACCTGGGCGGAGTCCGCGGAGTTCCGCGAAGTGACTAAAAAACTCATGAGAGTTCTGCAAGCAGCGAGTGCTGCACAAACTGCTGTTCGCTCTGATCTTCCTGCACTCCGGTAGAAATTCTACCCAAGGGGCAGCTCACGCTCGCCAACTTACCATTGGCGAGCGTGAGTGGGAAAAAAACTCTGTTCTGCACTTTACGAGCTCCGCAGAGCGCAGAGTGCAGAGGGCAGAGTGCAGAAAACTCAGAAAACTCCACGAACGGAGTGGAGTTCACCACCCAGGCCTAGTCATGGTGAATAAAACCATTGTTGGAGAACCAAAATTGTTTGAAGTCCAATGTCCAAAATTCTACTGGCATCAGACAGGCAAATGTGTCCAGAATTAGTTCACAGAGTGAATGTTAGGCACACAATCGAGGAAAGTAGGGTCGGAGTTTTTCGCTGGTGTTGCTAGAGGTATTGTCATCCTCACCTCCTGGTAATATGCGTGGACGTCCCTCCTGTGGGTGGGGGACCCACAGTTGCAGGGCCTGAGGGGGCTGAAGGTGGTTCTTCCAGTGCCAGGACATCCCTTCCTGTGGCAGATGTAACTTGGCCAGATGTTGTAGGCCAACAGGAAGGGGTAGATGGTGCTTGGAAAGCCCTGCACATATTGGTGTAAATGTTCTGAAGCACCCCAGTCAGGGAGCCCGTATTGGAGATTTGAGCCTCCATCCCATGACTGAACTCTTTCTGCACCTGCTTCATCTCCAGTAGCTCGGTAAGTACCTGCCCTATCATATCTTGGGACTGATGATTGACTCCCAAGATATTCTCAATAGTAGTCTAGGTAATGGTGATCCCAGTAGTCTCACTATGCTGGCCCACAAACTCCCTCCCACAACGCATAAGCCCACTACCCTGTATACTTGGCCCAGTGTTCCCCATCAAGCTGGTTTCTGGGTAAGCTGGAGCTGGTGATGCTGTGGTCTCAATATCACCCAGGACTGAGGGGCACACAATCGATGTCACATTGGTAGGAACACAGGAAGTAGAGTCTTCGATTTGCTGAGGTGTTACAGCTGGGATGGAAGGTGACAGTGTGGGTGCAGTGAGTGTCACTGGATCCGTCTGCCCATACTGACCAGATAGAGCAGGCTTCTCATTGTCCTCTAGATTACCAGGAGTGTTGTCCGTAGTGATGGCTTGACACGGGGCGAAATGGAGGGCTCTTCAGTGGTAGATTCCTGGCCATGTGCTTTGCCAGTTGGACATATTGAGAACATTTCTATCAGTAAACATGTGTATTGTGCATTCAAATATTTTGAGACAAATAATGTAGATACTCAGAACACAAAATAGGTGGAGATTATTCTGATAATAGCTTTCAGTGTTATTGAGCATAGTACCCGAACGTTTAGCAATTTCAAACAGCACAATTCAAGTATGCGGGTATTAGGATGTCCTGAATAGGAATAGGATGTTCATGAAGTGATTATGAAGAATGCCTAACATCTCTCAACCATTCAGCTCAACTCAATGGAGAAATGAAATGTGTACTTTACAATTTCAAGGCCTAGCTGACTTCAAAACAACTTGAATGAATATTTAGCATTAGTCATCATGTGAAAAGTGAAGAGTCAATTTTTGCAAGTCCCACTTATATTCACCATAGTAATTTACATACCTTACAGTTTTTGTGTCAACACAGTTTGATTTGTGAAACTCATACCATAAATATAATTGGTTGAGAAGAAAAGAACAACATTTAGAAAACAACCGTTTTCAGAATAGAGAATTGAATAGGGACCTATCACTACATGACACTTTACTATATGTTAAATCTGTTAGACAAGAGAGAAGGACAATATGACAGCAATATTCTTTTGAGAAACAGAAACAGGACATAACAGTAGTTGTAGTCATTTAAGAAAAAAATTCCCAACACTTGCAAAATGGTTAGGGGAATTTATCTATGGGAAATATACAGTGGAATTGAGCCAGACACTTACAATATGACACATATGGGTAACGGGTTATTTGGTGTTGTAACACTTACAGGCACCATACCATCATGTGACATGTAATGGAGATTGACACCTGTAATCTTAGATATAACACAACACACTCACACAAACAATCTAAAGTATCTGAAACTGATAGTTTGAGGTTTGTATGTTATGAATTCATGTGCAGAACAATACAAGCAAACAGGACATTGTGGTATAGTGAGAGTTCGTAAAGTGTAACTTACCAAGCTTCACCCCTGCTGGTATTCTTGTCAAACTGTCAGGATATAAGATCTGCAAGACCTTCTAATCTCAGGGCATGAGTTGTAAGGGGGCCTTGGGACATACACCACCAATGTTCTGGGCCTCCAGGCGACTCTTAGAGGCCAGGGAATGCACTAAACCCCCGCAAATCATTCCTCCTCCTCCTAATTTCTTCCTGTGTGTGCAGGTTGTTATCTACAGTATTCACTTTGTCAACCATTCTGGCCCCCATTTGCCTTTTCTGCGATAGGGGTGTATTTTGAATGTGGGCTCCAAACAATTGTGGCTCTACTATCATGAGTTCATCCACCATGAATGTTAACTCGCACTCAGGACAGCTATAATTTGTGTGGCCTGGCATTGTGCAATGAAATAATACAAAATAAAAAAATTATTCACAAGGAGTACAATGAAAAAGATAAAGGGACAAGTATTAAGGAAAAGAAACAAAAAAAACTGACAACAGGGAAACACTCTGATGTCAAGCCTCTTGGTGCAGTGGATCATGGTCTGAAAAGGATTGAGTTTTAAAATTGTGGTGTGCAGGTATTTCCATTTGGCCAATGGCCATCAGGTATGTTCTGCTGGCATCCATCCAGTGGCCACAGTGATAGTGCATTGTTGAGCACACACTGCGATGGGCTCACTCTCTCTGGTAACCTCCTCTAGGAGAACAACTGTGTAATCTAAATATCCTCAGCGGGAACCTGCCGCCCTGACGGTAACGGAGTAGCATTCGCCAGCATTGGAGTCGGCAGTGGTGAGCAGCGACCGCAGCAGGAAACGCTCTGTTGACGCGGATGGCGAGGCAGCTGCATGCATCTAAATTCGGCAGGTAAAAGACCACTGACTTGGTGGAGTACTAGGAACTGCAGCCATAGCAGGTGGCAGTAAGACTGCCAAGATCTAAATCAGGTCCTTAGTTTGTGTTTGTTTTGTTGGTAGAATGGACTTTCAGTAAGTAAGCTGTAGTGGTTAGCCAGCCTTGTTACAGGAACATAGTCTAGTGCAATACATTGTTTTACTTACAAGGCAAATTGGCTGTTTGTTGCATATTCTACACTTAGTGCAGATTGTTGGACATGGTTCTAAATACTTTGTTTTAAATTGTAGTAATAGCCGTGTATGGCTGTGTGTGGGTATAGCTTAAGTATTGCTAATGTCATGGCTTGTTCAAAGTTGAATATTAATTTATGTGTGGAGTAGTTATTTGTTTTAATTTTAATGTGGTTTAGTAGTTCATAGAAAATGCTACTTTGTTTATTAGTTAGCAAGTCATATATGAATACTAAATTAGTAGTTTGATATCAAAATGTCTGATTTATATCTGAGTGAATGGTTTGGGGAACATTTTGAATGACCCATTCATCATCCATGCTTGACATTGGCTTAGGCATAGTAAGTTATCTGCGGTAATTTATGTAATATGTTTCCCATTATTAGGGTTGCCATGTAGGAAGAAGGGCTCTTTAATATGTATGGTGATTAAGTGTTCGGGAATTTGGATATCTTGGTATCTTCTTTGGCCTGGAGGAGTATCACTGGTGGATTTTGTATTTCAAGGTGGGTATAGCTAGTACCCGACCTGTGATCTGTTCAGATACTTTAGGGACTACAGGGCAATTTACAAGCCGCTATCACCACCACAATGTCACTTTTAGTGACGTCGTGGTGGCGATAGGAGCTTCTCCTTATTTACAAGGCAGCGTTAAACCACTTAATGTGGCTTAACGCTGCTTGTAAATAAGGCCCCATTTCACGCTACACTTAGCATGAAAGGGACGGGCAATGGGTGTTGTGGTGGGCGATCCACTGCAACATCCATTGATTTTGGCGCTGCCCCGTATTTACAAAAGGAGGGTAAATATGAGGCAGCACCAAAATTAGGACCAGTTAAAACCTGGTTTTAAACAGGCAAAACGAGGAGAAGTGCTTTATTTCTCCTAGTTTTTGCTGCTTCCAAGCGTGCTGCCTTGTGCTGCACACATAGAAACAGAAAAACGCCAATGATTGTTTATGTGCAGGAAGGTCCTCTAAATTTAGAGATGGAAAGAAGGCCAGCTGGGCTGCCGTTGCTGGTTCTTCAATGGGGGGTTGGACAAGGTGATGTGGGAAGAGGTATGGTGCAGCAGCCAGGGCGACTGACGCAGGACGCTGGAGATCATAGTTCGATCTCTGGCTCTTGTGGCAGGGGTCTGCCCAGTAACATGCGACTCTGGGAAATAGCTCGCTTAATCTTCCCAACGGCCCCCATGCTGAGATACCCCTTCGGGGGTGATTTGTGTGCTATACAAGTACTGGATTTACATTTATGTGCTCCTGGGGAGGGAATCCAGGATATTCTTTACTTTGTTAATAAGATCAGAGGCAAACTTATGGCATTGCTCAATGGAGGGCCGGGGCCTGCCAGACAAGTAGGAACTGTTATGAGGGTGTTAACTACTTAGTATAATTCCCTAGGTAGATTTCTGGTATTTTCCATTTGTGTTGTAAAAGAAGTAAATCTGGCCTATATCATGGCCCGTTGATATTTTTTTAATAGTTTGTCTGTAGATTAATAATACCCTATTGATGTCATTTTGAACATTTTATTCAACCTCTCTTCAATTTTATATGCAAAACCATGTTGCTGTAAAATCAGATAATCTGATTTCTTGCTTATTTATTCGTGTTTTAAGTAAATTATTGCAACAGGTTTAATTAATCATGCAAATACGGTATGTTATGTTGTCTATGTTATGTTATGTATATTAATATGTTACCCAAGGTCACACCCTTTTTTCTTTTGACTCTATCCAAAGCTCCCCAACTACTGAGTATACCATGGAGCCCGGCTGCCATTGCACATTGGTTTCAGGGATTTATAAGGGGTGAAAGGATCAAGTGACTCTGTTAGCCATCTCTCAAATTTGGTACACATTTCAAACGTATTGTCCTCAATGACTGGAGTGGATTCTTTCAGGGCATTGTGCCATTTGCTCATATTATTTCATAATTTTTGGTCTATGAAGGAAGAGTCACTTTCACTCAAGTTGTGGAGAGATAGAGCCAGAAGGGGACGTGTTAGAACTGGGGGTCTCTAGTTGGCAAAAAAGGGACCCTTGCTGCTAGTCAGGGTGAGGGGTTACACACTGTTGATAACCCCTGCTAACCCCCTTTGTAGCTTGGCACGAGCAGGCAGGCTTAATCCCAAGGCAATGTGTAAAGTATTTCCATTAACACTCACAGTAACACAGTGAAACACCACAAATGTACACCACACAGGTTGTTGTAAAAATATAAATATCTTTATATAATTTAGGCAAGATCAAAACTACATATATCCAACATACATGGGCAATCTTTCTTTAGGAATGTTCTTGAAGTTTCTTAGCCCAAAATAATAAACTGGTAGCAGGGCCGGTTCTAGGATTTCCGAGGCCCTGGGCCAAAAGGGTCCGTGCGAGGCCCCCTCTAATTTAGATAAGTGGCCCCTCGCAAGGAGACCATTCACAGACAGACACTGTGGGGGCCCCATTGTCCAGCATTTTGGCGCCCCACAGTTTTAACTTTTACTCCACAAGCATTTCTCACACCTTTAGTCCGATAGGTGTGAGAATTGATTGTGGTCTAAAAGTTAAAACTGTGGGGGCGCCAAAATGCTGGACAATGGGCCCTCCACAGTGTGTGTGAATGGTCTCCTTGCAATTGAGGGAGTGTCTCCGTCTCCCTCCCCTATGCCTCCTGACACCATCCATGAGAGGCCCAGGGAGAGGGCCCCCTCCAATGGACATTAATTGCAGGCGCCACCTTTCTTTGTAATACAGAAACAACAGGACACATCACCAGTGCGTGGCCCCATGCTGGTGGGCTGAGTGCGAGGCCCTGTGCAGCCACCAACGCTGCCCATGCCTAGCGCCGGCCCTGACTGTGTGGCTTCTGTTGTCCAAAAGCCAAATCAGGTAAAATAGCAATAGCACTGGTCTCTTTAGCCCCTTCACAGTTCTGTTATCATCTGCAAAGTTATCTCGTTGGTAACTGGACTTGCCCAACTGCGGCGGCTCCGTGTGCAGTAATTGCCAAAAATATGCCCACCAAATGATGGAAACAAATAGGCTCCTGAGAGCGGACCCCGGTACCGCAGCTCTACTGCTGGGCCGGTAGGGGCAGTGCCAATGACCCCAAGAAGGGAGCCTCCTGCACCTTGACAATAACATTTTTAAACATATATAAAGGATTTATGGAGTTATTAGGCACTTTGTATATACTTTTAGACATTTTTTATTCCGAAACAATTTTAAGTAATGTTTTTACGATTAATTAGAAGGACATTCACTTGGACATTCACTTTTTAGTATATTGTCTGATCGGAAGAGGAATAGGTTTTATGTTTTGTAATGCACCCCACTATATGTCTGGGTAGTTGCCTAACCTTTCACCTACATTTTCCCTGCCATTGTACTACATAACAGTTTTTTGTATTGACCTTTTGCCTAGTTAAGGTGCTGCATAAATGTTGTGTGGTTTTCCCAGAAAATAGTCTCATTTACTATGGATTAGGATTCTCAGAATCACAGCAGGATTAACATCTTCTGCATAATAACTATGTATAAGGGTATCCCTTTTATCATCCTCAGCCAACATGACACAGCAAGGTTGAACCCCTGAGGGTACCTTTTAAGTTTATGAACACCATATCTTTGCTGTTGCAGGCAGAAGAGAAAGGCTTCCATGCTGACAAACTGGCGCAAGACGCTGAGGTTCCTGCACGCAGACACTCCAGCATGCATTGGGCTGTCATCCCTTGTGGGTTGTCCATCTTGAGACCAATGGGGTCCTTCATTCTCTCACACCAGGTAATGGCGTTAGCTTCATCCTAGGGGGTTCTTGGCTCTACACCTACATACATGCTAGGTACACTTAGGTACATCTAGTTAGGGTTGCATGGTAGGAGTCCGTATTATTATTGTCATGTATTTATATACCTACGTATATATGTTGTTTCCGCACTACGGTAGAAATCTACCATCCATTTACTCTGTTGGTGCTTATATTCATTTATATCTGTTTCTGTCTTAAGGTTGTTTCAGCACACCTATTTTACACTAGATTGACGCTGGTTCATAAAATGCTTATTGAAAACATCCCCACTGTGTGTTCTGTGTATCTCTCTGAGACAGAGTGAGCACAAGTGACTGAGCGAAAAGTACTGCACTGTTTCCACGATCCCTGATGGGACAGGGTTGCCATGTTCAATAGTTGCCAGAAACTATTCTCTCTTTGGTAAGAGGGGTTCATATTGGCACTGTGAGCTAGCTGGTGTACAGGCGAACATGTACGGTAGGGGTGTCTGGAATCAGTCTGGACACCAATCGCACAGTTTGTTGCCTAAACGCACGGATCCTATCTATGTCCCGTATGTCACAATGGCTGTGACATACCACTAGTTATAGCCACAATGTATTGAAAGGAACCTGTGGCCAAAAAATGCAATACTGCCATAAGTCTAAGGGTGGGCGTAGTGGGGCTTCGCGCCACCTGCCTCCCTCCAGCCCTCCCTAAATGCTTAAATTACCTTAAAAATGAATTATAAAACCACTTACCTTGCTCGCTGCGTCGCCGGGGCTGCCTCTCGTCATCGCGCCGCCGGCGCCGCCGGTGCCGCCGTCTTAGATACTAATGCGCATGCGCGGGCGTAGTATTGCCTGCTTTGCCTACTTTGCAAAGGGCGAAGTAGGCAACACTACGCCCACTTTGTGGGCGTAGCGAAGTTGCCCGCCCAGGGTTACATAAGTCTCTCAATAAGTGGGATACAGGTTATGTTATGGTAATGAACTTTGTTGAGCATAAATACCCAGGGGTGTCTTGGCGCTTTTGACTGCCGTAAACCCTCCTGGTTGCTCAGTTCTGGAAAAGCCAGGGCCCTTATTTATGAGGCCTTGCGTCAGTTTTGCGCCGCCGCTGCGTCACTTTTTGTGACGCACCAGCGGTGTAAAAATTGCGCCTCGTTGCACCATATTTAAAAAGTGACGCATCTAGGTAGATGCGTCACTTTTTAAACCCCTGCGCCACATTATATCTGCGTCAGGTATAATGTATGCGGAGGGGGCGATCCTCCGCAAAAAGCCTCGTAATAATGACGCAGAGATTTCATTGCGTCACTTTTAGGACGCTGTTGCGTCAAAATCTTGCACCTGCCTCACAGCAGGCGTAAGACTGACGCAAGCCCTTTCACATGGGGCTTTACCCATGTGAAAGGACGCATTGCTGGAGTTGCGTCACTTTTGTGACACACTCCAGCAATGCGTCACTTTTGCGCTCACAGATACGGCAGAAATACTGACGTATCTGTAACTCCTTGCGACATGATGCGTCATACATTAAATATGACGCATCAGGAATGTCGTAAGGAGTGCGCAGTGAAAAGTGACGCATCGCTGTTTTCACGCAGCGATGCGTCACTTTTCATAAATGAGGCCCCAGGTTTTCAACTTTCTCCTAAAAATTGCAAGAGGAACCACTCCTCTCAACTTGTCTGGAAGTGTGTTCCACAGCTTTGCAGTGCCATAGGAAAGACTCCAACCGCCCCTGCCAGAAGTGCGTTTTCTAGGTACCTTTATCATTTTGCTCCCTCAGGACCGCAGCTGTCTGGCCGGATGATACCAAACAAATAGCTTTTTGAGCCACCAAGGTCCTGTGTCGCTCAAAGCCTTGAACGCTAAACAGAGGGCCTTAAACTCAACTCGTTTGGCCACTGGCAGCCAATGAAATCAGTGAATTTCCTTGGTAATAGAATCATATTTGGGGATATTGCTCAACAATCGAGTGTTTTGGATAGATAAAATTTTCGGGAGAAGATGCTTACAGAGCAGCGCAGTACCCACCAGTTTTCTAGACTCAGTGGGAATATAAGGCATGATTTTCCTAAGTATTTTAATCATGAAATTGGAGGCGGTGACAGTAGCATTGGTCTGATGAGATAATACTAACTTGTCAATCCACAAGCCTAATTGTTTTGCCTTTGACACAGGTTTAGGTGCTTCACCCATCTCTACTAGCGACCAGAGATGGTTCCATCTGGGTTCTAACTCCCCAAACATAATGACCTCAGTCTTTTCGGAGTTAAGCTTTAAATAGTGCTGGGTCATCCATCTGTCAACTTCTCTCAAACAGTTCTGGAACTGAGGAGGAGAGCAGTTTGTTACTTATATGCTGCCACAACTATCTAGGTGACCTCTGCGTAGGACGTTAAATTAAACCCAGATTTCCAAATCAGGGGTGCAAGTTCTGCAACATATATATTAAAAAGAGCTGGGGTTAATGACGACCCTTGGGGGACACCACAGGAGAGCACATAGGAATTTGATTGGAAGCCATCCATTGTAACAGTTAACCTTCTGTATTCCAAAAAGGAGGTCAAAAGGGACAGTGCCATTCCCAGGACCCCCATTGATTCCAGCTGCTGATGCAATAACTTGTGATCGACCGTATCAAAAGCGGCTGATAGATCGAGGAAGACCAGGGCTGCTGAACCTCCTCCATCCATCACTGTTCTGATTTCTTCTGTAGCATTTAACAATGCAGTCTCTATACTATGTTCCCTACGGAAACCATACTGGGAGTGATCAAGAAGATTGTTGTCCAGAATAAACTGAGATGGTTGCTTATTCATAATCTTTTCAACTATCTTGGCCGGGAGTGGTAGCCGGGCAACTGGACGATAGTTTGCCAAATTGGACGCATCTAGATTTGTCTTCTTTAGCAATGGAAGAATGGAGCAATCTTTCCACATAGCTGGGAACCTGCCTAAAGTAAACATCATGTAAAAAATCTGAGTGAGAGTGGGCTAACCACTTCTGCTATCTTTTTAGGACCCCAGAAGGGCAGGGATCATTTGGGGAACCGGATATATGTCTAGTATGTGTTTAGCTACCACTTCAGAAGGAATTATGGCAAATGAGCAGAGCAAATCTTGCGGAGATTCGTCATGTTTGGTTAGCTCTATGTGATCATGGACAGGCGCGGTTACAAAAACGTTATAAATGTCCATAGCTTTAGATTTGAAAGCTGACACAATAGTTGTCACAAAAAGTTTTATCCCATTTTATTTCATCGGACTTTGGCAAAGTATCTAAATCGTTAAGTATTTTGAATAGATTTTTGGTGGTATGTTTGGCATTCTCAACTTGTTGAGTGAAGTAGTCCTTCTTACCATTGTTTAATAAATGTTTATAGTTGTTTAATGTAGTTTTATATAGTTCCTTTTCTATTTTGTCATAATTAGCTCTCCAGTGCCTTTCCGTCCTAAGGCACAATTGGGATTAATTTTTTTAGGAAGGAGAACAGACTCCAGCTCTTGACATAAATCTTGTATCGTTTGCCTATTCAAACTAAACTTATTGATGACATCCCTTTCTTCCATAGTATGAAGGTCTGGAAATGGGAGGTACACTGGTGACTGTCGTCTCCTCCCACTCCCAGGGTACCTATGTGTAGAGTAAAAACTATTTTGAACATTGGTCACAGTGTCCATAGCAACATTTAGATAGAGTAAGCTATAAGTCATATGGCAAAATATAACTGCCTCAGAAAGCATTACACATAATTCAAATAATATTTGTCCACTGTTTAACACCCACCTATAATCCTCATTGTGCACTTCACAGGTGTCTGTAACAGAAATGTGCACATTATACATCCAAGTATGTATTCTTAGCACCTTAAATTCATAACATTTGTATTGTTCTAAAAAAATACCATCACCAGCGGTGTACAGTGCACTGTGGTTATAAAGCATTTATACACAGTAATGCACTACACCGATGTTTGTGTACAGGAATGCACTGATCAAGGGAGTAATACATATGTAATGATTTTCCTTATATGCTTCTGTACTCTTCTAGGTGAGAACAGCAGTGGATCTTCCTGATAAAATCTCTGGGTCACTGTCTGTATCTAGTTATTTATTATCCTCTTTTTTGTTTTATCACACCTTATTCACACTACATTGCAGAGTAACATATATCTATGGTGCTGAAGAATGCCTACGAACCTTGTGGCAAGGTCATGAGACATGCAGAAACATGTTGCTCACCTTGCCCTGGGGTGAAGTTTTACTCCTCCTTGATCTTTTTTATCTATCTCTTGGAGCCATCCAAGACATAGTTTGAATTCACTTCACATATACACTTAGCACTCTGCACTCCTTACCCATACCCTCATTTTCACAAGGGCCCACATTATTTTAAGCTCAGGAGCTCCGCTCTACAATAGAGAGGTATAGCTCTAAGGTACCATTTGTCCTTGTGTGAGGAGGTACTCAATGATGAAGCATGCTACCTAGGGTGTGCAAGGGTTCTCATACTTAATAAAATATTTTTTTGCGGGTTCAGTTACTCATTTTCATAATCATCCAAACATACATACATTGTTATGTCTGTTTGTGTTTGGGAGCGGCAATCAATCAATCAATCAATCAGTGACATTTATAGAGCGCGCTACATACCCGTAGGGTCTCAAGGCGCTGGGGGGAGGGTGTGGGGGGGGGTGCCGCTACTGCTCGAACAGCCAGGTCTTCAGCTTCTTCCTGAAGGAGAGGTGGTCTTGGGGCAGGCGCAGGTCGGGAGGGAGGGAGTTCCAGGTCTTGGCGGCCAGGTAGGAGAAGGACCTTCCTCCTGTAGTCGCTCTTCGGATGCGGGGGACGGCGGCGAGGGCGTGGTTGGCTGATCGGAGGTGGCGTTTGGGAGCGTAGAAGTTGATCCGGCTGTTGAAGTAGCTCGGGCCTTGGTCGTGTAGGGCTTTGTGTGCGTGGGTGAGGAGGCGGAAGGTGATTCTTTTGTTGACGGGGAGCCAGTGAAGGTCTCTCAGATGTCCGGTGATGTGGCTGGTTCGTGGGATGTCGAGGATGAGTCTGGCTGAGGCGTTCTGGATCCGCTGGAGTCTCTTCTGGAGCTTGGCGTTGGTACCGGCGTAGAGGGCGTTGCCATAGTCCAGTCGGCTGGTGACGAGGGCCTGGGTGACGGTCTTCCTGGTCTCGGTGGGGATCCACCGGAAGATCTTCCGTAGCATGCGTAGGATGTTGAAGCACGCCGAGGAGACGTTGTTGACTTGCCTGGTCATGTAGAGGGAGGAGTCCAGGATGAAGCCCAGGTTGCGTGCATGGTCTGTCGGTTTGGGTGCGGTGCCCAGGGCGGGTGGCCACCAGGAGTCATCCCAGGCGGAGGGGGAAGAGCCCAGGATGAGGACCTCCGTCTTGTCAGAGTTCAGTTTCAGGCGGCTGGTCGTCATCCACTCGGCTACCTCTTTCATCCCTTCGTGCAGGTTGGCTCTGGCGGAGGCGGGGTCGTTGGTCAGGGAGAGGATCAGCTGGGTGTCGTCGGCGTAGGAGATTATGCTGAGGTTGTGTTTGCGTACGATGGCCGCGAGGGGGCTCATGTAGACGTTGAAGAGGGTGGGGCTCAGAGATGATCCTTGAGGGACGCCGCAGATGACTTCGGAGGCCTCTGACTTGTACGGTGGTAGGCGGACTCTCTGTGTTCTTCCGTCGAGGAAGGAGATGATCCATTCCAGCGCCTTGTCCTGGATTCCGATGTTGCTGAGGCGCTGTACTAGGGTGCGGTGGCAGACCGTGTCGAATGCCGCCGAGAGGTCTAGGAGGATGAGGGCCTCTGTTTCTCCATTGTCCATCAGGGCTCGGATGTCATCGGTGGCGGCGATGAGGGCGGTCTCGGTGCTGTGATTGGCTCGGAAGCCGGACTGTGAGGGGTCGAGGGATCCGTTCGTCTCAACGAAGGCGGCCATCTGCTTGTTAACGGTCTTCTCGATGACTTTGGCTGGAAACGGGAGGAGCGAGATGGGGCGGTAGTTCTTGAGTTCGGTGGGGTCCGCTGTTGGTTTCTTGAGTAGGGCGCTGAGTTCAGCGTGTTTCCAGCTCTCAGGGAAGGTGGCGGTGTCGAATGATGTGTTGATGATGTCTCGCAGGTGGGGTGCGATGACAGCGTCGGCCTTGTTGAAGACGTGGTGAGGGCAGGGGTCGGTCGGTGATCCGGAGTGGATGGAGTTCATCGTGCGGATGGTGTCTTCAGTGCTGATCGGGGTCCGGGCGTGGAGGGTGGTGGTGGGGGGTGCTTGTTCGGTCATGGTGTGCGTTGGTTGGTTGTTGAAGCTGTTGTGTATGTCCGCGATCTTGTTGTGGAAGTATGAGGCGAGGGAGTTGCAGAGGTCTTGCGATGGGGTGATGTCGTTGTTTCCTGCGCTGGGGTTGGAAAGCTCTTTCACGATGTTGAAGAGTTCCTTGCAGTTGTGTGCGTTGTTGTCCAACCGTTCCTTGAATGCTGTTTTCTTGGCGGCGCGGATCAGCTGGTGGTGCTTCCGGGTGGCAAGCTTGAAGGAGGTCCTGTTGTCCGGTGTAGGTTCCCTTCTCCAGACTTTCTCGAGGGCTCTGCAGTTCTTCTTGGAGCTCTTGAGTTCGTCGGTGAACCACGGGGCTTTCTTGCTTCCGGGTCTGCTGGGCGGGGTCCTCAGCGGGGCGAGCTCGTCCGCGCAGATGCTGATCCACTTCGTGAGGTTGTCGGCGGCCTGGCTGGGGTTCGCTGAGCTGGCAGGAGGGTGCTGGCTCAGGGAGGTGGCGAGCTGGTCTTCTGTGATCTTGTTCCAGCTTCTGCGGGCGGCCTGTTGCTGGTGGTGGTGGGTCGTCGTTCTCTTGAAGGTGAAGTGGACGCAGCTGTGGTCCGTCCATTGGAGCTCTGTGGCGTGGCTGAAGTTGATGTCTGTGCTGGAAGAGAAGACTGCGTCGAGTGTGTGTCCGGCGAGGTGGGTGGGGGTGGACACCAGTTGCTTGAGTCCCAGGTTGGCGAGGTTGTCCAGCAGGGTGGTGGTGTTGCGGTCGTTGTTGTTCTCCAGGTGGAAGTTGAGGTCCCCCAGGAGGATGTAGTCAGCGGAGGGGAGGGCATGCGGGCTGACGAAGTCGGCGATGTCCTCGCTGAATTGTGTGCGTGGTCCAGGGGGTCGGTAGATCAGGGTGCCTCTGAGGGTGGTGTTCGGGTTGGTGTGGATCTGGAAATGCAGGTGTTCGGCGGTGGTCAGGGTGTTGTCGGTGCTGGTCGTGAGCCGGATGGTGTTCTTGTGGATGATGGCGATGCCTCCTCCCATCTGGTTGGCGTTGCGGTCCCTCCGGACAATCTTGTAGCCCTCTGGGATAGCGATGGCGATGTCGGGAGCTGAAGAGGCGTTCATCCAGGTCTCCGTGAGGAAGGCAACGTCAGGGGCTGTGGCGTCTAGGAGGTTCCAGAGTTCGATGGCGTGTCTGTGGACGGAGCGGGTGTTGAGCAGGATGCACTTGAGGTGGGTGCTGCTGGTGTTCGACTTGGGGGGTGCTGGTGTGAGGCAGGTCCGGATGCAGGTGAATTTGCAGGCGTGGCAGCTGAAAGGTCCGTGGGTGCGTCGTGGTGTGGCTTGATGGCATTCTGGGAGTCGGCCGGAGTTGAGAGCGATGAGGGTGGCGGTGGAGTATGCCAGGCAGGTCGGTCGGGGTCTTCGGGGGCCAGGGGTCCTGGCGCTGGGCGCGGTCCGGTCGCGGACGGGCGCAGACGGGCTTACCTTTGGCGCGCCTTCGGCGCACAATCGGCGCGCCCGCTGCGCGTGACCGCTGCGCGTTCGCACGGTCGCCATATAAAGGCGAAGTGCGCGGGTGGGCGGAGCAGCTGGGAGGCGGGAGCGGGGAGGGAACAGAAGGAAAAAAGGGGCGGGGTCTGCGGTGGTGGCGGGAAGCGGGGAGCGGGGAGGGAAGACGGAGGGCGGCGAGGTAGGCGGGCAAACAGGAAGGACACAAGCTGAAAAAACAGGCACTATTGAAAAACAAAAACGCTAACACGGGCAAGAGATACAATATTAGCAAGCACAAATGGCGAACAAAACAAATACAAAACAAACGACAACAGAGTCAGCCGGCGGCGAGGCAGGCAGCGCGGCAGGGACAAGGCTAAGGGGCACATGCAGCAGCTGGTGGCCGTGCGGCGCGGGGGTGTCCCACAAGTGGGTCACACTTACCTGTGTCGGACGGTCGCCATATAAAGGCCAAGTGCGCGGGTGGGCGGAGCAGCTGGGAGGCGGGAGCGGGGAGGGAACAGAAGGAAAAAAGGGGCGGGGTCTGCGGTGGTGGCGGGAAGCGGGGAGCGGGGAGGGAAGACGGAGGGCGGCGAGGTAGGCGGGCAAACAGGAAGGACACAAGCTGAAAAAAACAGGCACTATTGAAAAACAAAAACGCTAACACGGGCAAGAGATACAATATTAGCAAGCACAAATGGCGAACAAAACAAATAAAAAACAAACGACAACAGAGTCAGCCGGCGGCGAGGCAGGCAGCGCGGCAGGGACAAGGCTAAGGGGCACACACAGCAGCTGGTGGCCGTGCGGCGCGGGGGTGTCCCACAAGTGGGTCACACTTACCTGTGTCGCACGGTCGCCATATAAAGGCCAAGTGCGCTGGTGGGCGGAGCAGCTGGGAGGCGGGAGCGGGGAGGGAACAGAAGGAAAAAAGGGGCGGGGTCTGCGGTGGTGGCGGGAAGCGGGGAGCGGGGAGCGGGGAGGGAAGACGGAGGGCGGCGAGGTAGGCGGGCAAACAGGAAGGACACAAGCTGAAAAAAACAGGCACTATTGAAAAACAAAAACGCTAACACGGGCAAGAGATACAATATTAGCAAGCACAAATGGCGAACAAAACAAATACAAAACAAACGACAACAGAGTCAGCCGGCGGCGAGGCAGGCAGCGCGGCAGGGACAAGGCTAAGGGGCACACGCAGCAGCTGGTGGCCGTTCGGCGCGGGGGTGTCCCACAAGTGTGGTTTGGTCAATTGCTCCCCATAGACGCCCTCCCTTGTTGTGCTTCGAACTGACATATAAGCCATACCAGTTACAGTTGGAAGAAGAAGACTTGTATTACAGAGTTGGTCTGGGGACAGAGGGTCGAAATTGATTAAATCCAGTTAAACGTTTTTTACTAGTTTTTATTAGTGCTACCAGAATTGGGGCTTCCGTATACTCTCTGTATTCAATCAGCAAAGAGGTGTGTGGCCATACATAAGAGAGCTAAATTTCTGTCTTGCTCTCATTTAGCTGATTTAGGTCTATGGGTGTATATAAAGATATTGCATTCAAAGAATTGAATCAAATGCACCAATGTTAAATAGAATAGTTAATAGATTCAAGAACTGTGGCACCACTATTACATCGGCTATTCCTTTTCATCATTCTTAACCAAAATGCACCCATCCACGGGATTACTTCCCCAGGGTGGGTTCAATAGAGAAATAATCCTTTAGATTCACCCTCACCACCCATGTCTGGACCACACTGTCCTTCAGGAGTGGGGCCCGTTAATTTGCTTCAAATGCAACCTAGAGTAGTGGAGCAGTGGCTCATTTAAGAGTGGAGATTTTGTGAGCCCCATAATGCAATCAGTTGGTCCTGATCTGTTCCTTGGGGAAATGTAAGTTATCTTATTTGCAGTAGGAAGCAGGGCCTGAAAAGGAGTTTAGCTGTATATGAGTTCCCATACTCCTCTAATGTATGTTGGTGAAGTTACAGGCTACAGTTGGCTGCTTGCCAGCTGAGTCTGATGAATACCATAGAAACGTATTACCTTTCTTGCTGTTGCACCTGCCATAACTGCGGATTACTCCAGAAGGTCCCGGACTCCAACACCTAGCCTGCAGTGCAGCCGCTGCGGCTGCGTGGCCTCATCGCCAGGGTCAAACTGGGAACTGAAAGCAGCCCTGGCAAATTTTGGCACAGCAGCCCCTGTCCGGCGCGTAGCAGGGGAGCGTAGCGAGCAAGCCCGACCGCTATCAGGGGGGTTTGGGCGGGTTCTCCCAAGAAAATTTTGGAAAAAGACAGACTTAAAAGGTGAATTTTACAGCACATTTTTGATTACATATTCAATTGTATCAACTGTCAAAGCACAGTAGATAGTAGATGGTGGCCTTAAAGAGCATCAGGTTACCCAACCAAGTCATATGTACCCATAGACATTCTTTCAGAGATCGTCAAAAATAGACAAGTAGTGAATCAGAGAGAACAAAGTAAAAGTGAGACCAACCCTCATATGGTGTATAGCGAGCAAGCACAGTGAGCAACCACTACTAGGGGGAGTTTGGAGGGGGGTTGTCCCCCCAAGAAAAGTTTGGAGACAGAAAGGCCAAAACAAAGCTTTTTTCAACACATTTTCTCTCCTAAACTGCACTGATGAAATCATCATATCTGCAAAGAATGAGCTAATTCCAGTAATTGATCACGTCATCCGAGGACAACTGAGCCAGTTAATAGGTATAATGGATGATTCCATCCCAATGCCCTTGAGCCAGAGAATATTTAAAGACATCATCTTTGTGACATGGTCTCTCCTGGGCTGGGGGCTTGTGGTCGCTACAGGGGTGCAGTGCTGTAAAAAGAGCACATGCCATGACAATAGGCTCTACTCTTGTTTCCCAGACATTACCTTGCATTCTGGGACATGAAGTTTTGTTTTCCCAGTTATGGGCCTGGTTCTAGATTTTCATGCAAAGTGCTGAGGCGAAAACGTCACAATGGGGTAAAAGCATCACACGCTGGTCAGGAGTCATTTTACAGTCTTTTTTTCAAAAGGAATTACAATTTCATCAACCAGTGGTGAGAAAAATGAAGACAATAAATGTTTTTTGACACAGTGTTTTGGCTTCCTCATTAGCTACCATGCACTACACCTAGTCTTTGTATGTGTGCCCATATACTTGGGTCTACAGGGTACTGCTGGCATGATGCCAGTTACCAAGTGGCTTTTCCTGGTGCCACCAACTTTCTCCCCCCCCTCCAGCAGCGGTGTGCCCCTGAACCAGCTGGCATCTCGTGGTGGTACACACATCAGACTGCCCCTGCATGTGTGAGCACACCTCTCGCAGCACCCACTCCAAGGATCTTCGGTCACAAGGTTTGCTGGCCTGGCAATGTGTGGGCACAAACCCAATGCCACCTTCTCTTCATCACGGGGCATGTAGCATGCAGGGTGCCTAGTATGTTAAACCACTAAGAAGATGCACATAACCCCCAGCACCTAATCTGCACAGACTACATACAAGTCAATCATGGCCAGCACCCTGTCCGTGCTAAACATACGAAGGAAAACAGCTTTCCACACACAGACGTGGGAGGACACAATACAAGCGTCATCTGTGGTTTGAATTCTCATTATGAATGCTCGGCTTTAAAATACCATAACAGTACACCAATATAAAAAAAAATACAGAACTGCATGTACCAGAATGCACTCTGCCTTGTAACAATGCGCACTGTACATGCAGTTTTGATTTTCATTTTATAAACGCAGGAATTCAAGTTCCACAAAGTAATATTCCATGAGAAGGTATGATATAACAAATTCATGTAATTTTGTGTTTCATTCTGTTCTGTAAGTACCAAACTGAAATCTATTAAGCACAGATATGCTACAAAAATACAAACTGTACATGTTGCTTTAATTTTAATTTTACAAGTACCAGAATGCAATATTCCTCTTACATGTATTAAATAGTACACACCGAGCACATGTTCTGCTGGTTTTCATTTTACAAATGAAGGACTACAAGTATCAAAATACATCCTAGGCCAATTATAGCATAAAACACACTGTACATGTTATTTTCATTTTACAAATGCAGGACTCCAAGTACCAGAATGCAATATTCAATGTACATGCATGATATAAAACAATGCACACTTTTATTTTGATTTTATTTTTACAAATGCAGGACTGCAGCTACTAGAATGCAAAATCGAATAGACAAGAAGAACAAAAGCTGCTTGTGTAGTTTAGATTTTCCTCCTATGAACGCTGGCTACAAGTATCAGCACACAAACTGCGAAACAGGGCAAGATAAGTTGTTGTAAAATAATTGAGGTGGTAAATCGCAAATCTCTGGTCACACACTGACCTGCTAAAAAATGAGGGATGCTATCTCACTCACTCAGCACTCCCTCATACCCCAGGACCTAAGCTTCTCACTAGCCAAGCGCTTAGGAGGCATCACGTGGTTCTTGGTAGTGCTATAGATACTCATCACACAGACCTACCTGCAGATAGTGGTGTGACGCAAACCCCCCTCCCCCAGCAAAATGAGCTGGGGCCACTGAAACTCTCATACCTCACACACATTCTCAGTATGGAGGCTGATCTGGTGGCCCTTAAAGATGGAACAACACCACTGCAGAGAGACATAAAGGTGTCATGCCAGCGCTATGCAAATCATTAAAATAAATGAAAACATATACAAAAGCTTTTTTTTAATTCATGAATATGCGTGAAATTTTGCATACATTGAAAATATTGATATGACACAAATGCCTTTATACCTGAATGCCTCTTTGCCAAGCAGTTCTTTCATTATGTTCTGAAGGTAGGGCTATGTTGATGTGTTACAAAGCCAGCTTAACAAAACACGGCAAGCCACAACCATGACGCTATTTGTCTCATCCGGATGCCTGTGCCGTTCTCATCGCCTCCAGCATGGCTTGGCGCGGCATAAACGCTATACTCAGTGGGGGAAAAAAAGTAGGGGAACTGTGGGCGGAGACTCTGAGGGCGGAGCTAACCCAAAGATTCGATCAGTGGGCGGAGTCAGAGGTGTGGCCAGAATGTGCCAAACATCCCAATTTTTAGTATTTGTTTGGCATTTCACCGACCAGTTACAGCTTATTGTGTTATTTAATTCAACCAATGGATTCACTTGATTGTTTAAAAGGAGTTATTGTCATTTAATACATTCACAAAGTGGGATATATTTCCAATCACACAATGTCCCAAATATGCTTAAAAGTGGAATCACAAGCCATTTGTCTCCAAGTCATGCAGTTTCTCTCAGCACTTCTCCTCCCTTCTTCCACAAGAACAGTTCAAACATGAATGGCAAAATAACCTAGTTTGCAAATGTTTTCTATATAATTATGGCTCTGCCATATTCGTCACATAATACATCATCCACTGCATAATCTTACAGTTTTAACTAATCATTTTTGTAGCTCAAGCGGATAAAAAGTTACTAAAAAATGTGACATGAAATGCTGCAAAGTGGGCGGCCCTTTGCAAAGGTTGACTGATCACCTTTCTCACTGCTGCATTTGTATGTTATACTGATACTAATGAGGCAGAATTTTTGCAGAGACCTAACACGTGTAAAAATGTCTAAATAAGTAAAAGAAAATATATTGCATTACGCTGCAGCCTTTTTTTTGCTGCATAATTTAGTCAACACTGCAGCATCATTTTGTCCCCCATTGCTGCTTAGTTCCAGTAACACCAGAGCAGGCATCACATGTTAACAGTGCTTGTGCATGAAGCAGAGAGACTGTGAAGTTTGCAAACTTAGTTTGGTGTGCGTGCAAATCCTGCATTGCCGATCCTAGGTCAGTTGAAGCTACTACTGTTGAAACAAGGCAAATGGAGGTACCAATGGGTGAGGTGGACTGGCCTCGATGACAGTGCCGGCTTTAGTGCTGGTGGCGCCCTGTGCAACAATGTTTGCTGGTGCCCCCAATGATCACCTACACCTCGGACTTCCTCACTACCACTCTTTAACAGTAGCCCTCAAGTCTCCATAACCACACTCTTTCTCAGATGCATTTCATTTGATTTATAGCGCCACTTATACCAGTGTACACTGTCAGAGCACGTTACATCACGCACAATACACAGAGACAATCATTCATACATTTGTAAATCACTGTATAAGAAATGTTACATAAAACAAAGGACTACAAGGTGTAGAAGCCATATGACAACCATACTAGCAGGCAGTATAGTTTAATAGTAGTAGATGTACTTTATTCGATAAAAAAATGTCATCATAAAAGTATGCAATTCATACAATAAAATTAAAAAGATAAAAAACAAGAACCCACCAATCTTTGTATGCATACAGCATCACATACTACCCAAATTCTAAAATCAATAAAATATACACTAAAAACAGATACATGAGAACCATGAAAACATCCTACCAGGGGGCCATCTGGCAGTTAGGTTGAAAGGGGGGTGGGCTTGGCCCTCCTCATACGTGTCTGCCATGCACTACCCAAGTATTTAGCTACCCCACACACCATAGCAGTAGAGGACGTGTCGGTGCAGAGGACCCGCAGGGCCATTTTATGACACCTAAGGCCCAGTACCTTGCATAATGGTTTTAACCATATCTTCCTGACGACACTATATGCCGGGCAGGCAAAGAGAAAATGCGCCACAGACTCGTTGGGGGCTGCACAACCAGGGCAGGCTTTTGATAGACCACCTAGATTATTCCACCCGGAGGTGAAATCATTCACCGGGAGGGTCCCGTGCCTAAGTTTTAGATAAAGTGATCTATCCAGAGGTTTCCCTATGAAGTCTAGGAAGGGTTCAAGTTTCCTTGTCCCTTTGATCTCGAGGAACCACTCAGAGAGAGGACCCCCTGCACCTCTGCATGTGGCCATCTCCTGGACCCAGTCCCAATAGAGCTTCTTGATCACTAACTTGGGAGGGGGTGTTTGGCTCATCCATGATTCACTCAAGCCCAGTTGCACAACCAGCTGCCTCAGATTGCACAGCCATGTGATCTTATTACCCATATTGAGCAGAATAAGTTCATCTAGAGCTGCTGCATAGTTGTGGAGCTCCCGGGCCCTTCTCAGTCGCACCCACCCAAAAAAGTAGTGGGCGCAAGCGCACTATGTCTTTAAGTGGGCGCCTACCCAAATCTAGCCGTAGTGGGATTAGCGGGGTGTTCTCGAACCCCCATAGCTCGGAACCGTATAGGGCAGCCGGTAATACTTGGCCTTCATAGAGTGCGAGAGTCGGTGCCACAGGTTTACTCGTCGACTCCCGCTGTTCCCTCAAGACCACCCCTGAGACTCTTTTATGGTTTAATAGCATTTTGGCCAAGTGATCTTTCCAATTCATCCGACTATTTACCCTAACACCCAAATAGTCGAAGGAATCAACCAACTCTAAGGGGACACCATTAAGCAAAATATTGTTCCTAAATCTCTTGGAGGGTGGGATGGCCATGAGCTTTGTTTTAAAGGTGTTGATGGTGAGGCCTCTGTCAGTACAAAACACACTAAAACGGTCCAAGAGCTTTTGAAGGCCTGTGGGGGATTTAGAGATCAAGATGGTGTCGTCCGTGAAGAGTAGGGTAGGTGTTTTTTTCCCCGCCAGGGATGGCGCATCTGCCGCTTCCTCCATCAGGTGGTCCACCACTCCGTTCACAAAGAGGGAGAACAGGGTCGGCGCCATAACACATCCCTGACGGACTCCGCTCTTCACAGGCACCCTCTCTGTCAGTTGTCCCTGGGTGCCTCATCTAATCCTTGCATAATTCCCCTAGTGAGGCTTCACAATAAATCCCAAAAGTGGCCCTGGAAAGCCCATCTTCTCCAGGATATCCCACAGCCTTGCACGAGGGACCAGGTCGAACGCCGGTATGAGGTCTATGAATGCCAGGTAGAGACTACCCTTGTTGATTGTCACAGCCTTCCAATAGATCGCAAAAAAACGGAAGACCTGGTCCATCGTGCCCACCTTTTGTCGAAACCCTGCTTGGAAATGAGAGAGGACATGCTCCTCTTCCATCCAGACACCCACCCTGGAGATGATGACCCTGCCAACCACCTTCTGGATCACGTCTATCAGACTGATCGGTCTGTAATTGGCAGGGTCATCTCTGGCGCCCTTTTTATACACAGTTACCACCTCTGCTCCCTTCCACGAGTCTGGCACAGGGTAGCCCTTGGAGATCAAATTCATTATTAAGGCAATGAGTCTGGCCCAGGTTACAGGTTCGTCCAAAAGGAGGTCCCCTGGTATCCCATCAGGGCCAGCTGCCTTCCTCGGGGTCAGATGGCTAATGGCCAACAATACCTCAGAGGGCAGAAATGGTTCCTCAAACACCAGTGGGGATTGGGCCCTAATATCGGGGTCTAAGGGAGGTGAACATATCACTTCTATCCCGCCATACGTGCAGAAAAGTGGGAATACCATTGTTGTTCTGTTATGTGGTTAGCGATAGGTTTCCTGCTTTGCTGCCTAGCCTTGTTAAGCAGTTCCCAGAACAGCGTGGCATTCTTCTTATTGGCTGCGGATTTAAGATCCTGCCAATGTTGTTCCTCCCACTCTCGTTTGGCCAACACTAATACCCTCGCATAATCCTTCCTAGCCGCTCTAACTAGTGAGGGATTCTTTTTAAGCATGGCAACTGTTAACTCCTTCCTTTTTACCTTACACTGGTCCGAGTACCACGAGTTACTGGATTTGACCAGTTTATTATTCCCTCTACCACTTTTAGCCTGGATTAAAAAGTATTGTCCTACTTCCTCTATTGCGTTTTTATAAGCCAAGGGCATATAGCCTGGGCACTACCATTTTCCAATTCAAGATCATCCAGCTCTACAGTCAGACCTGCTACGTGCGCCCTAATCCTCTCAAGATTCCCTTCCTGGAATTGAACCTTATCCCATTTCAGCCTGCGATTGCCATTATAGGGGGCGACCTCATTAGTTGTCCTCAAGGGGACTTTATTCCCACTTCCCTTTGATTTACCCCACCTTAGCTTCATACATAAGGGGTTGTGGTTGCTATCCTGCAAAGGTACTACCTCCATGTCTATTAGACTGCACCACAATGTGACATCCAATAAGATGTAGTCTATTCTAGACGGGCCATTAAGCCTGTTAAAGGTCAGAGGTTGTCCTGCCATTTAGCGCTCTTAAGTTGAATTCCATGGTCAGGGCATTGATCTGAATTGCCCTTGCTGACCATTTTCTGATTGGGGCTAATGACAGGGCTGGAATAGACCATCTAGAATCCCCCTCCTCTATGCCCAGGGGATCGTCCCTAGTTAGTGGTTCGAATGTACAATTAAAATCCCCTCCCACTATGATTTTAGAAGTTGGGGGGCATTTGGCTAATACCTGTTCAGGGTCGACAATGTGCATGAGGTTAGATCCCCCGGAGTCCCTCTAGAGTAGATATTAAATAGATCTATCCTACTCCCCTTATTGTGCCCTGCGAATGAAAGGTGTAAAATATCCCTACTCGCTGATTCGTGGGTGGTAACATCCCAGTTCAATCCAATTTTTACCCAGACATGTAAGCCTCCCGCCGGTCTGCCCTTCCCACAGCTTAATGCGGGCAAGAAAAAGGTTGCATAACCGGATTTGTGCACTGGGAGCAAGCTCTAGGTTTCTTGGAACATGCATACATCGAACTTCTCGATAAACGCATTCCGTTCTGGTAGGACCATCTTTTTTTGCAACCCAGCCACATTCCAAGATAGGAAATGGATAACCCTATGGCCTGTGACGGACAGGTCAGGGGTAACCCCATTATTCTCACCCTGCGCACAGGGAATAGGCTCGCTAATAGCTTCTAAAGAACTAGCTAATTTTGGGGGTAAACTGCTGTCTCCGTTGCCCCCCCAGAACTTTATTTGTATGGTAGTTGTAATCCCGCTGCTATCAGAATTGTTGGCAGCTATAGGGTCCACTTTCCCATTATCATGATTGTTGGCAGCTATAGGAACCACTTTCTCCTTATTTAAGAGACTTGGTGATTTTGAATGTCAATCGACCATATCCAGGCAACTAAACCTATTTATGAACGGAAAGCCACCCCAATTATCCCTAAAGCTGGCTCTTGATCGGAAAGCCACCCCAATTATCCCTAAAAGCTCAATAGCTCACTGTTCTATGTTAGTATTTTAACTTATAATCTGCAAGTAACAAAAGGATCTCTCTGACAAAAGCAGTAACCTAGTTAACATTATGTGCACTTTGTGATCTGCATGGGACATAATCCTTGCAGCAGGCACATTAACCCTCTGTGCTACCTTTCCAGGAGTCAACCGTTCCACTAGACAAAATTCTGATCTCTCTCTAGGAAGAACATTAATCACAGAAGTTATCAGAAAATTGTTATTGTTGCTGAAAATTACTGGAGACCAGGAAGGAGGCTGCAAGTTCTTTTTAAACCATAATATACTTGCAAAACTACGCACCTACCCGAAATAGGTACCCAGTGCGGTCACACCGTTCACACCGCCTTAACCTGCTCAAGGTTCATGTAACCTCAGTGACAGAGTCACAGTGACTGGATCACTGTTGCTCTAGGGTGTGCTGCTTCGTAGGCCTTCCCGCAAGATTGGAGACAAACTTTAGTATGGATTGTGGTGGACAGGTCTTCAAGGTTAAACCACAATTGACACCACTAGGGTACACCTGCTTGTGCTAAGACATCAGACCTTCTATGGTCTAGCATGAGAATATGCTTCCTCAGGAGATTGGTCTGGTGGACGGGTTAAGTGTGCCCGCTATAAACACTTGGATGTGGCTTAATTCAAATTATGCACTTGAGAAGAGGAATATGATTCCTAAAAAACAAAGTGAAAGCAAACTCTCATAGGGAATGCAAGATTAAGTAAAGCAGGTGAAATGTAAGCAGAAACAACATGGTTACCATAACGATCTCTCACTCACTATTCAGAAATCAGCGAGTGGTTTCACCTGAAAAGTTAAGGACATGACTACAGGGCCCTGAAGGGAACCGTTTCAATGTCCATTGCTTATATCCAGGACTGGTGGACTTCCCCACCTGGGGACAACAATGCTGTTCAAAGAAAGACGGGAAAACAAAAGCAGCGCTTCACTCAAAAGTCTGTAAAGTGAGGCTGATGTGAATAAAACCAATCTGGCCACTTTGCAACCACTCTGTCTTGCTTTCTTTAGTTATGTATTTATTTTTTATAATTAAAACCTTTTATTTCTCTCCATCCTGAGGCTGCACTTTGGAATACATAAATGTCAGAAAAAAGGCATTTCCCGCAGGAGTGTTTTTCTTTTTTGGATCCATTTCACAGGGAAGCAACTAAAGGAAAGAAGGAAAGAGAGGTTGTGAACCGTCTCTTCAAGTCATGAGCGAGGGAATCATTTGGAAGAACGGGGGCAGCTGCAGCATAGAAAAGTAGAGGACATTGTCTGTGTCTTTGCTGGGCAGTAAGAAAGAGACAGAGTCCTTTTCCTTCTCTGCCCATCCCAGAACATCCACGAAAGCAAGCCGAGCCCTATCTGAATATCTAAAGTTAGAGACAGTGACATTAAGCACTACTAGGCCCAGCCAACTGGCTGGGACTGGTTGTGCTTAATGTCACTGTCTCCGACTCTAGCAGTCGGGCTGACACGGCCAAATCGGCCCACAACAGAACCAGCCCCCTGTCCTAAAACCGGCCCCCACCCCATCCAGCCTACCGGGGGATTTCCTGGGGCCCACACTTTCCAGTCCGACCCAGCTCATTGCGCCCGGAGTTGCAAATGAAAGCTCTCATGGGCTCCCGCAGCGCGGGAAGCCCTTCTTGCTGTTGGACCTACCATACGACTACTCCGGGAGGTCCCGGACTACAACTCCTAGCCTGCAGTGTCGCCGCTGCTGCCGCGTCACCTTATCATGCCCGGAGGCGCCAATAAAAGCTCTCGCGGGCTCCCGCAGCGCAGAAATCCCTTCTTGCTGTTAAACCTGCCATACCTGCAGACTACTCAGGGAGGTCCCGTTCTACAACTCCTAGCCTGCATTCAGGCCGCTGCCGCCAGGTCACCTCATCACGCCTGGAGGCACCAATAAAAACTCTTGCGGGCTCCTGCAGCGCAGGACACGCGGGCGAAGCCTGGGCCAAGGGCGGGCCTGTCTGTGCTCATCAGCGATAGGAGGAGGCAGGGCTCGGTTCCCCCTCGAACAACAGGTAACGCAGACCTGACTGAGGATCTTCCTTGCCAGATGTCATAGTGTTGCTATACCCCTGCCACAGATTTTTGCTGTCTACGTGTGTGACGAGGTGGTATTGATCCTTCTTTTTATAATGAGCAAAAGCAAGGTGTTTATGGGGGTTACAGGGACCCTGGGTGCATTTGTTATAAGGGCAGAATCACTGCTCAGTCACAAGATTGAACTTACGGAGAGAAGGTTATCTTTAGATCCCTCCTCCTTGCAGAGGCGCTCCTCACTAGGTATTGCTGCTCCAACCACCCCTCAAGTCTGTTTGTTAGCTACTCCGCAGGGGATGCCACAGGCCTCTCTTGTCCATGAAACGAAGATCTCTACTACAGATACTCCCAGCGAGCCTAGTATAGCCTTAAGGACTCAGACCTCTAAACTTCAAAGTGAACGTACGATAAGAGACTTACCAGTGAAGGGTAAACAGTGTAAAGGCAAGGGTACACATAAGCCCAAAGCATAAAAGGACCCCAGGTGTACTTACTCTGCATCGACCCAAACAAATTCCATAAGTACTCAGACTGACGATCTCTTGCCCTCTATATCAAGTATTTTTTCGGAGAATGTGGCTAGTGAGGCTGGCAAGTCTGCTTTGGATAGTGCTCCAAAATAGCTTACAGATCAGATTGACATTACATTTGCCCTAATGAACATACACATAGAACATATGGAATGGTTCTGAATAACTTGAAGTTGAATGATCAAAATGTGCCTTCTCATATTGCTGCTGCTAAAGGGGAGGGTCTGGGTTTCGATAATTTGTTTTCATCAGTTAAAGCTCCTATTGAGAAAATACTGGCCAGGGTATCTGGCATTGAGGATGTACTGAGTAGAGCTCAAGGGGTATGCTCTGTAAATAACTCAGACAACTTCTTAATACCCACTCTTACACCGGATAACGGTAGGACAACTCACGCCCCTCATGTAGATATCCCTCAAACCTCAGCTAAAGCATCTGAAGGCCATGAGAGTATTACAGACATGAAACATACTGAAGCCTCACTAAACAATAATTCTAGTCGCTCCCAGCCATTGCCTAGGCCTCACGCAGCCCCCATGAATATGGAGAACATGGAAGGGGTGAGACTGCATCTGCCGCCAGAAGCTACACCATACATAATAGTATTGGCAAATGGACTGTCTCTTACCCCCGGCTAATGAAACTTGGGAGGCATTAAGGAACAAGGCGTTCTGCTGGCTCTGAACTAAGACTGGGCTAGCAGAAGCTCTGTTTGCCGAGTTAAAAATGGTAAGAAGAGTTGGATGGGTAGGGACAAGGGAGAAAACACTATCTGGCGGCTGTATCGTTCTCACAATTAGATAGTCAACCTAATACGGGAGATCTTACCAAGACTTGGTAGTATTTATGAGACAACTAGAAGTATACGTGTAGTTCCCCTGGGATACTTCTACCCTCCAACAAACTACATCCATCATCAGGTATCACAGCAGAGACCTACACTCTCAAACAACCATCTCCAATCTAGTGTTCCACTTTACAATAGATTTGATATATTTTCATCCCGGGAAGAGATAGATTGACTTAATCATACATCTAGACATGTAGCACAGAGCCAGTCCATCGTAAGCCACTCACTTGAACTAACCCCAACTCCGACTTTTGTACTTTCAGAGGGATGATCAAAAAATTCTTGATGTCACACAAGATGACAGCAACTTTTGTAGAGTGAGGCTACCGGCCGATATCTATCTAGATGCTGAAGAGGTAGGTGATAGTAGCGAACTATGTAATAATGACCATAGCCTACATCAGTTAAATATAACGATTCCTTATGTACCTTTAGCAAACAACAACAGAACCCCTTTTCAATGCCTTTTCCCCTTGTAATAACTGTGATGCTTCTAGCGGCAATTGTGGTGACCAGAATGCTTATGGGTGTAGTCTAGAGAAAATTATCCCCGGTAACTTGGTTCATAATTCTACTGACCTATGTAATCTAACCGAAAACAACATTGTTGATATTGATGACAAAAAAAGACTTCAACAATATCATCAGGGAATAGTATTAGCATCCTATGTTGGAACGTTGTGGGGCTTCGTAGTAAATGTAGTATCCCGGAATGGTTGGAGTTTATGACAGCCTTTGAGATTATGATGGTGCAAGAAATCTGGGCCAATGACCCTATACATCTTAATGGTTTCAAGACCTTCCACTCCAGAGCGACCCCATCCAGTCATGGAAGATCAAAGGGAAGCCTCTGTGTTTATGTATCTAACAAATTGGCCTCCACGAGTGTAACAGCATATCAATCTAACTTGTTCTACCAAATTATCCAGGTTGTTTGCATGACCTCTATTTCTTTGTTATTAGTAAATTTTTATAATAATGCCCGTAACTTAGACATAATAGATTCTCTCTGTCATCTTGATAAGGATTTGGAATCTATTCTGGACAAGGGATCTAATGAAAAAATCCTGCTTTGGGGGGTGATTTTAACATTCAACCTTGTCAATTGCTGGCTAACAAAATCTGTGGTATGACCTCTGCAAAGGGTGGCACCCACTTTTCTCATTCAGGGCACGGGGAGAAACTTGAAGAGCGGCTTTTTAAATATGATCTAGGTTTTAGCAATGAACTTGGAGGCAGCCTGGTTGTTGTACCCTGTACATTTGATGGCAGCCAAGGTAGGAGTGTAATTGATTTTCTCTTATTTCCCAAATGCTACTCAGCACTGGTTTTTAACTTTACATTACATAATATCGCATTAAATGATCATTTTCCACAGTGCTTTTCACTGGATATTGGTCTACAAGGTGAGCCTGGCAAAGGGCAACCCACCCTTGATGCGTAGAATATAGCACTCTCCCGACTAAACGGCTTTGCCCTGCGCTGGTACATGGTTGACCCATCTCGAATTTTTACAGAAAATACTTATAAATTAGAGCAGGGCTTTCGAGGTCTGTTTGGACGAGACTGGAGGCCTTTAGGAAATTAGTGCTGAGTTGAATACTAATCAGATTAGAGGGGTCACGAAATAGCAAGGGTGGTTGGACCATGCGTGCACTCTTACTCACAATAAGCTAAAGAGGCCCTTGAAGGAGGTACCTAGGAATAACTTAGAAGTACAGAAATGCAAGCGGGCTTATAAGTAAGCATTAAATCATCGTAAAAAGATTCTGAAAGATGAGGCCTGGGACCATCTGAAGGAAGCAAGCCAGGACAAAGATTCTAATCTGGCGTGTGATAAATTCACCCTTTTGTTGAGACGATGATAAACCTAGTATAGAGGAAGCAATCATAGAACTGGAATGGGTGGCCGATTTTTCAAAATTATATATGGGCCCGATTGAAGAAGGACAAGACAACTCTGTGACGGGGATGAGAGTTGTCTCCATGTGGAAATATTTCGATTTTAACTTCACACTGAAGGAGGTGACACGGGCACTTAGAGCTAGCAAGGGAGGAAAGGCACCTGGCCCCAATGGGATCCCGATTGATATATTTAAGGACAATATTGATTTATGGGGTCCTCTCGTGACCCTGGTCTTTAAGTCCTTTAGGGAAGCTGGTTTTCCAGTGTTATGGTCGGAATCAGACATTGTACCAATATTTAAAAAGGGAGATCGCAACTGCCCCGCACACTATATACCCTTCTCCTTGCTGGATTCATTGGTGAAGGTGGTGGGCTGTATTGTGCTGGACAGATTACAGGAGTGGGCAGATCGCAATAATATTTTGTCCGACTTCCAATATGGCTTCCGCCAGGGTGTTGGGTCCATAGAGCAGGCCATTATCTTGAACCAGCTAGGGAGCAAATATACACAAATAAAAGGGGGCAACCGGTTTTTGGCATTTGTGGACTTGTCCTCCACATTCGATTGTGTTGTCCATGATAAACTCTGGTCTATTATGACCTCCATAGGTGTTGACTGTACCATCGTCAATTTTCTCCGATATTTTTATTCAATGACTTCTGGCAAGATTCGATATGGTATGAATGGTGAATGGTGGGCATGGCTACGGCTAAGATGGAGAAGGACGTGCCCTGGTAGAGCTCCGCTGGAGGCTCCCACAAACAGGCCCGTACTCTGCATAAAAATACCCTCGGAGGACCCTGCCAGTTGTAAACAGCGCAGGAATGCGTCCCGGACCCTCGTTGCCATTTTTGCCTAGTTTGGTCTCTGCTCGGCGAACATTGCTGTAGTAAGCCGGCTACGGCGCGACCACTCTGGTGGGCAAGACTCAGGCGAGCCGGGGACTGGCTCTGCTCACAAGGCCGCGGAAAATGGCGCAGGCGGAATGAGCTGGAGACCACGGGCTGTGATCACTTGCCCTGGTATTGCCTGGAGAAACTCTTGTGGATGGGGGGCACGGTGTGGTCAAGCCCCCACTGTATCCCCCACCTACCTTCGTCAGCTGTGATTCCTGGCTTGACTGATGGCTGCTGGATTGGGCGGAAGCGTGCCGTGCATGGAGGCGCTGCCCAGACTGCTTGCTCGGCCGTTGCCCTCATGGCGCGGTTGTCTCCTGCGTGCCACCACTGACGAGAGAAATCGGAAGCTGCTTGCCCCTCCGCGGAGGTCGGAGCTTCTGGCGGGCAGTGAGGCAGGCTTGGAGCCCCAGTTGGAACATCAAGGCATCTTTGCTGCGCGGCGCCCCCCGGACTTCACTGCAATTCACCGCGGAGCACCGGGCGAAGTGACTGGTGAGGTCATTGTTCAAATCACTGAGCTGCCTTGGTGCCCGATCTGCTGCGGGGGGGGGGATGCTGTAGACAGGAGAGAGCCGTGGTCGCCTGCCCCGCTGCTGTCTTAGGTGATTCCGATCATTGTGTGCTGTGCCATAGATGGGGCACCCACTTCCTTGCCGGTGAGTGTCCACTGCATGGATCCCCCATGTGGACTGATCCCCGGTGCGGAGATTGGAAGACAGTGGTGTGAGATAGAACTGCCCAGACTGCCAACTCAGCCATCACCCCCATAACTCAATTACATAAAGCGAGCCTCCACTGCAAAGCTGTCTGCTGCAATCTGTGGAGCTATTCTTAGAAAAGCTACACACTCTGGGACATCACTTAAGGTACTGTGCATTGCGGCGCTGGTGTATCGGACCACTCCTATGGCTGTCAACTGTGAAGGGACCTGCTGAGACTAATGTGAGGGCAGTTTGGTGGTTGTGAATTGCGCCTGCCCGACCTAATGCCCCAGGACGACGGCACTTGTAAGCCTACTGAGCTGCCGCCACACAGATCCATAGAGGTAACACGGACACATAACGCTCTAGACTCTGAGCCAATGTGGAGGCGCATGGTCTATGACGCAAGAGCATTTCCGCACTGCTGAGCCGCGCCCACATGTTTCCAAGTGAGACGCCCGGATGGTGGCTGAGGATGAGCTTGGCTGGCACTTGCGACTAATCACGCCATAGACCCCTGCTGTACCTGCCCCTCCCTGGGGCATAGAACGACACCGCCATTAGAAATAAATCAAATGATTGTAAGTTGTGGTTGGTGACTAAGCTGCGACGCGCGCATCTGAGGGGAGCGGTGGTGCACTGCCACTGTGGTCTCGGACTGGGAGACAGTCACTGTTACTGCTTAGGACCTCCTAACATCGGAGTGAGCCCAGCTGTGAAGCACACGCCCTGGGGACATTGTTTTAAAATCCTATCATCTACAGAGCGGCACAGGAGTGCGGCATAGTTGACCCATGTCGGGTGGCACCCGGACGTGGACCGTGACGGGAGGATCACAGACCTTACAGCTGCCACTTTAGACTAAAAAATCCCTAGAAAATTGGGAGCAAGCCAAGAGCACCATTCTTCATAGGGAAGAAACGGCCGGGCTGCGTCAGTTCCCCATCGCACAGGCCTGGGATGACATATTGAAAGCCCATACTTAAACTACTGCAGCATTGCGTACGCCCCCCACACAACGGGTGAGAGTTGATGCCTGACGTGCTGTCTGAGTGGAACAGTTAGCCCGCGTTTACAAGACACCTTAGCCACGGCTGTTAGGTTGTGTAATGACCCCACATTCCTTCATGACACTACTTGGACACAACCTCAGATGCATGACACCTTAGTATCCACGTAACCACATACTGACCTGGAAAAGAACCTCACGTCCACTAAATGCGCACAACCCTCAACATGACTTCACTCGAAAGGCACATAATAACTAGATAGATATTCTTCTGTGCACTTGATATCCCCTTTATTTTCGCATTTACTTTATGTTTCCTAGTTATGGTTCAAATGTTATGAAAAATGTAGATATCTTGCAATCAATTATATTGTTCACTTCCTATCACCCATGCTTTATTGTCTACTGTTATCCGACAACTATATTGCACATGAGTCACACGTTATTGTATCAATAGACATGCTTGCACCTAACTAATTACTATTGGCAGAAGATACACATGATAGACATGTTCTGCCTCTCAATTGGAGGTGATGGTATGTGTGGGTTTCATATACCCATACCAAATCACGTCATCTTCTGCGACACAGAGGTGAATTACACTGTAGTTCCCGAGTGATAATACCTGGAGTTATATATGCAATGACACAGCGATATTGATCTTGTATGTAAGTGCAATATATATCAATGCTTGATTTGTATATCAGAAAAAAATGATAAAAATGCAATAAAGATATTTTTTTTAAAAATGGTATGAATGGTGAATGCACTTGCCCAGTTAACATCAAGAAGGGGGTCCGCCAGGGGTGTGTGCTCACGCTGTTTTTATTTAATTTGTATATCAATGGCCTGGGTGGTACCCTTGTGGACTTGCCTCAAATTGGTAACAGGCCAGTACCGGTATTACTGTATTCTGATGATGCGGTGCTCATGGCCAGCACCCCTAACGCTCTTCAGCTTCTTTTAGATAAATTTGTAAATTTTATGGAGAATCTCAGTCTGTTAATCCACATAGGTAAAACGTACGTAATGAAAGCTGGCTGAAAGTCAGCTAAGGGATGCAATATTTTGATAGGAAACAAGACTTTACCTCAAACATCAACTTTTTCGTATTTAGAAATATCGTTCGATAGCAATGGTAACTGGAAAAGTGCAGTAAAATCGAGAAGAATGCAGTTTCTCAGATCAATTGCGGGCCTGAGTACCTTCTCTAGGAAACTGGGACGTAAACTTCCCAGGGATATGTTGAGTATTTTGAACAAATAAAAGGTCGGTCAACAACGATGGACAGTTCTGAGTTTTGGGGACATGTAGATGTTCAATCTTTACAGCTGGTAGAAAATGGGTTTCTTAAAAACCTTTTAGGGCTTCCCACCAGCTGTTCTAACTTTGTCTGTCATGCAGAATTGTGTATACCTTATCTGGAGGACCTGATAAAGGTGCAGCCAGCCCTCCTCTGGCACAAGTTATGGACATCGGATCATTGGAGCTTTAACAGAGCCATTGTACAGGAAAGCTGCAGTGTTGATCATGCAATGAAAATAACATGGTTGAATACATAAAAAATTTCATGCATGATATCTGCCACTCTGAATATTACGCAAAACCTGAATCTTTGTTGCATATATCAAGAGAATCATTAAAAAGAGTATGTTTGAACAACTAGGAGGAAAAAAGATTAACATTGGAACCTGTGAAGCCCACCATACAACATAATCAAATGGTACTGACCTGTTACAAGATACAGCCGTATTTAATTGGTGTTTTAAATGCTCTACACAGATTTGTCTCGACACGTTTTAGATTAGACATTTTCCATTGCTTGAATAGTTTCCCTAACACTAATAATTGGTTTTGTTGACTAATATGTTGTCCTTGTGACCCGATCTCCAAACAATCAACTATCCATGCAGTGTTCTTTTGCAAATATTATACTGACTTAAGGACTATTTTTTATCAAGCCTTTTACGAAATTGCTAAACTGTAGACCGGCCTATTTATTTTTACAATTGTTCCTGGATTTGTTTACATGTGTGGTAGGGACAAGGTTTTTGAGGTCCGTTATCACCAGAAGGAAGTTTTTAACCACGCACCCTAAATCTGTAGTTATTTTTACTGCAATTGTTTTTAATGACTTGAATAACTTCCTCTTTTTAAATTTGTACTGAATTACAAACTTATATGATTCTTTGTATACATTGAATAAAGTTGAATTGATTGATCGAATGGTCTAGCTAGCAACATTTATTACCCACCTATCCATGTTCGGTGTACATTCAAAGACTATTAGCTTATTTGAGTGGTAGTTGCACCCCCAGTATATTGAAAGTTGTTACGTAGCCCAATGGAAAAAAAATCACTTTTGGGTTGAATCTACACACTCTTATTAGGATGCTACTCACCATTCTTGGGGTTGCCCTTAGATGATTGGAGCTTTCCATTGTTTCAACCTCACCCTTTACATTCAGACTACTTACTCTCACCATCTCACCAAAGAAACGCCATAGGGATAGCTTGTTACAGTAAGTATATACAAATGTAGTTCTATCTCTTACACATCTCTCTACTTCACATTGTGCTAAAGAGCAGCCACAATGGCAAAGTGAAATGATTGAAGCACACATCTGATCCTCACCAACCTATAAATCGTGGAGAAGTTGTGTGGTGTTATAGGATGGTAGGGCCATTGTGATGTGTGGTGCTAGTACAGGGAAGTTGGGTGAAAGTGCTTTGCTGTGGGGGCAGCGCAGGCTAGTGCACAGGATAAAATTACCCATGAAGTCAGGCAAAGTTGGGTGTAGTTTCTACACTTCACCAGACTTTGCATGTGGCAAAGTTGTTCTACTTTGGCTCAGATACCTGAGCATCAGTTGCATCATACAAGAAGGGTGGAATGTCAGGCTCAGAGAACTGATGGCTCAGCATTGACAGTTTTTCCTGTTAGCGGTGAGTGGCAGTGCGGAAACACTGGACTAGACGGATAATATTAATTTCCTATATACTTGTTGTAGTACCGTAAGAAGTAGGACTTCATTCTGGCATTGAATGCAGCTGCACACTATCCATTTTCTGTTTTAGTGGTGGTGATGGCGGTAGTGTAATATTGCAATGGGTATGTGCACTTTTGTGAGTTTGCAGTACAGTGATAGATTTTGGTACTACAGAGGTATGAGGTGGTAACATGATTGTGTATGGTGATAGTGTATTACTACTGTACTAGAGAAGTTCTTGGATTGAAACTGCTGTGCATAGGGGTGGTAATGTAGGGAAGTAGTGAGATAGCTGTGATCAGTAGTGCAGTTTTGAGAATCTTATGTTTATTGCCACTAGGTAATAGTGTAATTGTAAGTAGCTGCACAACGGTTGTTGCAACAGAGCAGTGATGTGCTTATAGTGAACTGCTGGGGATGTTCCTATGCTGTGGTCAGGTATGATAATTTGTTTTGTAGCATGGAATTTTTAATTGGCAGTATATTAGTATATTAGTATGGGGTAGTAGGGCAATTGGGTGATAGTACTGCTGTTCGGGTGCTAGTAATGTGTTTTTACTGTTTGGTGTTAAGGGGTACTGGATAGAGCTAGGGTGGTGGTGTAGTGCTATTGGATGATTGGACGAAAGTATAAGGATGACTAGTTGGGATGTAAATGGATTTATGCAACTAATTCTCGCCCGACCTATACTAAAAGACATATATGATTACAGTCCTGAATATTGACAGCAAAATATTGACCTACCACCATATCAAGATCAAAATACTGACCAAAATATTTTGAACCATATACTCATGATAAGAAATAGCAAAACTATTGATTCCAAAATATCATTCTACAAAAAACTCTAAAGTAAAAATGTATTTTATACAAACATAGATTACAATAATGTTGAGGTTTAGGATCAACATAAGCATACACAAAGCATGAGCAAAAATATAAAAAATATAGTTTAAGAAAGATTAATATAATTTAAACTATTAAATGCATTTAATTAGAATTATCTAAACAATTTAAAACGTGCAATATATTTAACTATATATTTCAGATGATTAGAATTATTAATTTTGAAATTATTCTTTAAACAATGTATTGTTTCAGTTACAAATAATCAAAAAATGTAAATGTTTATATTACTTATAAATCGAATAAAAAATGTTTTTGTAAATATCTACATAAACAGAATTAAATATCTTTACAAATGTAATTTTCAATCATAAAATATAAAATCATTTTTTCTAAATCTATGAAAGTTTTTTAATAGATTTAATATTTTGTGAATTAACATATAATTGCGGTGGGTCAGATTTACCAGTACCCTTTTTAACTATTGGTGGGGGAGGCAGATTTACCATTTTGAATCCAATTGGGTTAACTTTGGAAAAAAATGCATATACTTAGTGGAGGCAAATTAACTATTCTAAATCCAGTCCAAATTACATTGGGGAAAGCGTTTATGTTTGGGGTGTGAGATTTACAAATTGCCACTTCAAACTAAGCAACATCTGTGGACGTTATAATATTTTAAAATACTTGAACAGAAATGGAAAGACTGTAAAAAAAAGCCTTTATGATGAAATGTCCTCATCTCTGATCTACAAATTGCAATTCACTGGTAGTATACGACCATGACACACAAGGATGTCTTTTTTACATTGCCATAAAGTGGAAGACCACATCAGATTCAAAATACTGTGCTCGGTACACAATACCTGTAATTGAAAAGGACCGAAATATATGTCTTCTAATATTTATCTTCTGACACACATGATACATCTGTGGGCACTGAATAAAAACTATAGGAGAGGAGGCAAAGGTCAGGTTTGGTGGCTCAGTGGGCTAATTCATCCATTCCAGACACCTGTGTTTGACTTAAAGGCTGCCAACTCAAAAATGTGTGAGTCCATTCAGCCTTTCACCCTTCAGATGCTTATAAAATAATTAATTGAGTTGATTAACAATAAACACCTGTTATTCATTGCCAAGATACTCTAAGAGGTGAACGTGGCATGTTTCTTGTTTAGGACCTAGATATTAGCAGTTCCCACTAGGAAATATCAGAATAGAAGCAAACTAAATCAAATTTTGACTCAAAGTAAATTCATCTACCATTGTTATGTTATGTTATGTTATCATAGGTTTTATTAAGTGCTCAGCTACTCGAGCAGAGTGTCCCGGTGCTGACAGATCAGACACAGCATAACTCATCCATCGAGGGGCAGATTAGAGGCCAAAAAGCCACATTTTAAGATCTTTCCTGAAAGATGCCAAATTCTCGCTCTTTCTCAGAGCAAGCGGCAGATCGTTCCAGGCGCGTGGCACTAGATGTTGAAAGGAGCGGCCCCCAATCCGTGCACGCCTGATTACAGGGATCCTCGCCAGTGACAGGGCAGCCGAACGTAAGGCTCTGGTTGGATGGTGGAAGACCACTCTCTTCCGCAGATAGAGAGCCCCAATGCCATGCAGAGCTTTAAACGCCATGGTGAGAGCCTTGAACTTAATACGTTTCCTGACTGGAAGCCAGTGAAGGGACTCCAAAAGGCTAGTGGCATGAGAACGGCGACCCAGGCCAAAGATGGCCCGAGCCGCCGCGTTCTGCACCACCTGCAGCCGGGACAAAAGATATTCAGGCAGTCCGAGGTAGAGTACGTTCGCGTAGTCCAACCTCGATCCAATCAGGGCTTGCACTGTTGTTTTTCTATGGGCGATCGAGTGAAGGGGGAGGAATTTCCTCAGCATTTTGAGTATTCCAAAACACTGCCCCACTAGGCAGAGAATCTGAGATTTCAGTGAAAGGCAATTGTCCATCTGTCCATCTTGATTCCCAGGTTCTTAACTACCTTGGAATCAGTGGCAGGAGGAAACATTCCTGCAGGCCACCAGGTCTTCCATCCGGGATCAGGGGGGCAACCGAAGAAGAGGAGCTCGGACTTGTCGGAGTTACATTTCAACTGGTTAAGTTGAAACCAAGTAAATATTGCGCCCAAGCAGTTCTTAATGCTCTCGCCATCAAAGTCCATGTTCTTGCCGCAAGTGAAGAGAAGCTGGGTATCGTCGGCGTACGATATAATCTTGACACCAAACGACTCTGCCAGTACCGCGAGGGGGGCCATATAGATATTAAAAAGCGTGGGGCTCAATATTGACCCCTGAGGAACTCCCACCTCTAGAGGCGGCACTGTAGCAGAGTACGGAGGAGCCCAGACTGTCTGATGTCGGTTAGAGAGAAACGACCCGAACCCCGATCTCCCAGAGTCTCGCCAGGAGGCGGTCATGAGGAACGGTGTCGCCGCCGAAAGATCTAATAATACCAAAATTGCTTTCCCTCCACTGTCTAGGACTTCCTTGATGGCTTCTGACACCTCCAACAATGCCGACTCTGTACATATGTTGGCCCTGAAACCGGACTGGGTATCATGCAGAATCTCATTATATTCCACAAAATCGGCCAAGACTGAATGCACAAGCTTTTCAGTCACCTTGACCCGCACAATACCCATCTCACTCTTTGGCTTATGCATGTTGCAGGCAATTACTATATACAGTGACAATTACTCTATACAGTGCCAAGAGACACTTTTGTGAAATCCGCATAATACAAATATACTCAACTCAGGCATATATTGGTGGGATTGTGCAGTGCTAAGGTTGGTGTTGCAGTGACTATGGATAGGGATTCTGATCACACAATCCCTATCCATAGTCACTTATATATAGACCCCTTGATTAGAGATATCTTAAATGACCCTGTGATTCAGCCGGTGATGGTCAGGGGGTTTAGCACTAAGGTGCTAGCCTACGCAGATGACATTGCGGTAGTTACCCCCGATCCCCAGGCGACAATCAAAAGACTTGAAGATATGGCCCGAGAATTTGGGAAGGAGTCCGGGTTTAAATGCAGACAAAACTAAGATCATTTGTTCTAGGACAATTTCTTGGCAGGATCCCAGGAGGACTGAGGCAGCAACCTATCTGGGGATTTTAATTTCAGCTGATGTTGATACAGTATGGAATATTAATGCAGACCCCCTACTTAATAGAATAAGGGTTGACTTAAAAAGATTAGATAATCCACATCTATCCATCATTGGAAGGGCAAATGTCATTAAGGTGACATTGGGCCCGATTCACAGAACTAACTTAAGACAAAATCCTAAACTTACTACTTTTGGTATTCACAGAAGCTAGGATTTTGTCTTAAGTTTGTATTAAGGCAGACTTAAGACAGACTTAAGTTAGGATTTTGTCTTAAGTCTGTCTTCAATCAATCAATTATTTGTAAAGCGCGCTACTCACCAGTTAGGGTGTCAAGGCACTGGGGGGTGGTTGCTACTGCTCGAACAGCCAGGTCTTGAATTGCTTCCTGAAGGCGAGATGGTCCTGTGCCAGCCAGAGGTGGGTGGGGATGGAGTTCCATGTCTTGGCTGCCAGGTAGGTTATGTTATGTTATGTTATGTTATTTATTATTTGTTAAGCGCACATACGCCCGGAGGCTTCTTGGCGCTGGAGAGAATCAAACATAACAGTACATAAAAGACACAAATCACTATTTACAGTAAGCCTGTGAAAAAAGAATAGTTTTGAATGCTTTCCTAAAGGTAAGGAGGTAGGAGAAGGATCTTCCTCCGGCGGTCGCTTTGCGGACACGTGAGACAGTGGCAAGGAGGAGGCTAGCGGAGCGGAGCTGGCGAGTTGGTATGTAGAAAGCGAGGCGGTTGTTGAGGTACCTGGGGCCCGCGTCGTGGAGAGCATTGTGTGCATGGGTGAGGAGTCGGAATGTGATTCTCTTGCTGACGGGGAGCCAGTGCAGATTCTTCAGATGGGCGGAGATGTGGCTGTGGCGGGGGACGTCCAGGATGAGTCTTGCCGAGGCGTTCTGTATGCGCTGTAGTCTATTCTGGAGCTTGACTGTGGTTCCGGCGTAGAGGGTATTTCCGTAGTCTAGGCGACTGGTGACTAGGGCCTGGGTGACCGTCTTCCTGGTTGCGGTGGGGATCCATCGGAAGCTTTTACAGAGCATGCGCAGGGTGTTGAAGCAGGACGATGAGACGGCGTTGACTTTTTTTCATCGTGAGGCAGGAGTACAGGATGAAGCCCAGGTTGCGTGCGTGGTCTGTGGGTTTGGGGGCGTTGCCCAGGGCAGGTGGCCACCAGGAGTCGTTCCAGGCCAAGGGGGACGGTCCCAGGATGAGGACTTCTGTCTTGTCTGAATTTAGTTTCAGGCGGCTGAGCTTCATCCATTCCGCGACGTCCTTCATTCCTTACTGGAGGCTGGCTCTGGCGGTGTCCGGGTCGTTGGTGAGGGAGAGGATCAGCTGTGTGTCGTCGGCATAGGAGATGATGTTGAGGTTGTGTTTGCTTACGATGGCCGTGAGGGGGCTCATGTAGACGTTGAAGAGGGTGGGGCTGAGCGAGGATCCTTGTGGGACACCGCAGATGACTTCGGTATCCGCGGACCGGAACGGGGGGAGACAGACTCTCTGGGTTCTACCGGCGAGGAACGAGATGATCCATCCCAAGGCAGCGCCTTGGATTCCGGTGTCGCTGAGGCGTTGTATCAGGGTGCGGTGGCATACCGTGTCGGAGGCTGCTGAGAGATCCAGGAGGATGAGTGCAGTGGTTTCCCCGTTGTCGAGCATAGACCTGATGTCGGTGGTGCCTGCGATGAGGGCGGTCTCAGTGCTGTGGTTTGCTCTGAATCCGGACTGTGACGGGTCGAGGGATCCGTTGGTCTCGAGGAAGGCGGAGAGATGTTGGTTGACAGTCTTCTTGATGACTTTGGCGGGAAACGGGAGGAGCGAGATGGGTCGAACGTTCTTGAGGTCCGTGGGGTCGGCAGTGGGTTTTTTCAGGAGGGTGCTGAGTTCCAGCTCTCAGGGAAGGTGGCTGATGCGAAGGAGCTGTTGATGACATCGCGGAGTTGGGGTGAGATGATGGAGTTGGCTTTGTTAAAGATGTGGTGTGGGCATGGGTCGGGGGGGAGCCGGAGTGGATGGTGCTCATCGTGCAGGCGGTGTCTTCGGTGCTGACCGGGTTACAGGTGCAGAGGGTGGCGGTTGGGTGCCCTGGTTCGATGGTCGGGAGGTTGGTCTGTGCGCTGAAGCTGTCGTGTATGTCGACGATCTTGCGGTGAAAGAACAAGGCGAGTGAGTCGCAGAGGTTTTGCGAGGGTGTGATGTCGTTGTTGCAGGTGCTGGGGTTGGAGAGCTCTTTAACGATGCTGAAGAGTTCCTTGCTGTTGTGGGTGTTGTTGTCCAGGCGCTGTTTGTACGTAGTTCTCTTGGTGGTGCGGATCAGTTGGTGGTGCTTGCGGGTGGCGTTCTTGAGGGCTGTCATGTTCTCTGTTTGGTCCAGGCTCCAGGTTTTCTCCAGGGAGCGGCAGGTTTTCTTAGAGTTTATGAGGTCGTCCGTGAACCATGAGGCTTTCTTGCTGTGGGGTCTGCTGGGTGGTTTCTTCAGTGGTGCAAGTTCATCTGTGCAGTCGGTGAGCCATTGTGCGAGGTTGCAGGCTGCTTTGTTAGGGTCCGTCGTGATGGTAGGAGGGTTCTGGCTGAGGGAGGTGGTGAGTTGGTCGGCGGTGATTTTGCTCCAGCTTCTACGGGGGGCCTGTTGTGGGTGGTGGTGGGTCGTAGTTTTCTTGAAGGAGAAGTGGACGCAGCTGTGGTATGTCCAGTGGAGTCCGGTGGAGTGGCTGAAGGCGATGTGCTTGCTGGAGGAGAAGACAGGGTCAAGCGTGTGGCCAGCGTAGTGGGTGGGGGTGTTCACCAGTTGCTTGAGTCCGAGGTTGGTGAGGTTGTCCAGCAGGGTGGTGGTGTTGCTGTCCATGTTGTTCTCCAGGTGGAAGTTGAGTTCTCCTAGGAGGATGTAGTCTGGGGAGGTGAGGGTGTGCAGACTTACGAAGTCTGCGATGGTTTTGCTGAATTGATTGCGTGGTCCCGGGGTTCTGTAGATTAGGGTGCCTCTGAGGGTGGTCCTGGGATCGGTGTGTATCTGGAAGTGTAGGTGTTCGGCGGCTGTGAGGGTGTCTTCCGAGTTGGTCGTGATGCGGATGGTGTTTCTGTGGACGATGGCAATGCCCCCTCCTGTTTGGTTGATGCGTTTCCTCCGGGTGATCTTGTATCCGTCTGGGATGGCTATGGCGATGTCGGGGACTGAGGAGGCGTTCATCCAGGTATCCGTGAGGAAGGCGACGTCCGGTGCTGTTGTGTCTAGGAGGTTCCAGAGTTCGACTGCGTGCCTGTGGACGGAGCAGGTGTTGAGCAGGATGCACTTGAGGTGATTCTTGCTGGTGGTATGTTTGGTGGGTGCTGGCCCGGGGTGGATGCAGGTGAATTTGCAATCTTGGCAGGTGAAGGGTCCGTGGGTGAGCTTCGGGTTAGCCAGGTAACAGGCGGGGTTCCGGCCGGTGTTGAGTGCGCGGAGAGTGACGGCGTCGTATGTTCGTCGGGTGCCTTGGCATCGTCGGGATCCAGGCTTCCTGGCGCTAGGCGTGGTCCAGGTGCGGACGGGCGCAGACGGGCTTGCTTTTGGCGCGCCTTTGGCGCACAATCGGCGCACCTGCTGCACCTGAACGCTGCACGTACGTACGGACTCCGCCATAAATGGAGAGTCGGAGGGAGGAGGGAGGGAGGAGCAGCTGGGAGGCGGGATCGGGGTGGCGAATGGGAAGGGGAGAGGTTCCAGAGGAGAGAGGGGGCAAAGCCGCAGGGGAGCAGCGGCAGGTAGCGGGGTGTAACGGTGGGAAATAGGGAAATGGCAGAAAAAACAGAAAATCACTCTATCAGGGTCACCACACGGGGAAAGAAACATCAATCAGGGGTACCACACGAGTGGAGAACAATACTGCTGGAACAGAGAAGGAACAGAAAAAAATGGAGCCATTAGGGTCACGGCCTCAGGGTGGCGGCCAGTGGGCAGTGGGAGCAGGGAGACCGGGTGCAATCAGGAGGAGCCACGCGGCGGGTGGAGCGACCATCTCTGATGAGGTCAGGTCAGGTCACCGATCCCCGTCGCGTGGAAGCGCCTTAAGTGTCCAGTGGGAGGGAGGAGCAGCTGGGGGGCGGGAGCGGGATGGCGAATGGGAAGGAAAGAGGGTCCAGAGGAAAGAGGGGGCGGGGCCGCAGGGGAGCAGCAGCAGGGAGCGGGGAGCGGGGTGTAACGGCGGGAAAGCAGGAAACGGCAGAAAAAGAGAAAATCACTCCATCAGGGTCACCACACGGGGGGAAAGAAACAACAATCAGGGGTACCACACAAGCGAAGAACAACACTGCTGGCACAGAGAAGGAACAGAAAAAAATTGAGCCACAGGGGTCACGGCCTCAGGGTGGAGGTGAGCGGGCGGTGGGAGCAGGGAGACCGGGTGCAATCAGGAGGAGCCACGCGGCGGGTGGAGCGACCGTCTCTGACGAGGTCAGGTCAGGTCACCTTAAGTTTGTCTTAAGTCTGTCTTAAGACAAACTTAAGACAAACTCCTAACTTCTGTGAATACCAAAAGTAGTAAGTTTAGGATTTTGTCTAAAGTTAGTTCTGTGAATCGGGCCCAATGTTTCCAAAAATATTATATCTTCTACGTTGTATACAAGTGGAGCCTCCGAATCAATTTTTTAAAAAGGGTGAGGCAATTTTCCCACAGTATATTTGGGGATATGGGAAGGTAAGGAGATCGTTGATATTGATGTCCCTTTCACAAAATCGAGGGGGATTGGCAGTCCCAAATCTTCTTTACTACTATTGGACAATTATGCTTCAACAAAAGCTAATTTTATTCAGACTCATGCCTGCAGTAAAAGATCTGTCGAACTGGCCATGGGCAACCAAGCAGCAGGGATATTACTTGGACAACTGGAGGGCAGTTATTACAAAAAAACTCGATTTAAACCATTTCATAGCAGCATGGAGGGTGTGGCAGTGTACTAGTAAACTATTAAATATCCCAAAAATCCACCACTATCTTCTAATATGGAGGTAATCTTTTTTTCCAAGTTACTGGTATGGCAGGAAATGGGAACAGGCGGGAATTAGTTCTGTTGGGGATTTGGTAATTTCTTCTGGTATTATGTCGTTTGAGGATATTCAGGCCCGGTATGAGATAGACCCATAGAGTTTATTCAAGTTTTTACAATTTAGGGAATCCATTAAATCAGTCATGCAGCACCTTACCTCCAATCTAAGCGCTCCAATCTTAGATATATTGGTCCGTAAGCAATTCCAAGTGAAGGAAGTATATGCCCTACTGATGGAAGCAGGCATTGACGATTTAGTCAAAGTAGAAAGTGGGTGGGTGGCTAGATTGGGGGACCAAGATGTGGATCTATGTAGGTCCCTGGAGCGTCCAAGGAGATTCTCTTATCAGCTAATATCCAACATTTCAAAACTATATATAGATTATATTTTACACCGGCTAAACTTTGGGCTTGGGGGAAAAGAGAGTCGAATGATTGCCCAAGATGTGGGGAAGGCCCTGCAGACATGATTCAAATGTTCGCAGAATGCCAGGAATTGGAGCAGGTGAAACAGGGGATTGAATCTTTTCTTGACAAGAATATCGGACGACCAGTGAAACTGACTCCACGCTAATCTTGCTTGGTTGGGATGAGTCTCTCCACTTGGAAGTAAATCAAGTGTATTTTTGTTTTATGGTAATATCAGTGTTGCGTTTAATGTTAGCTTCTAAGTGGAAAGATAAAGACACCCCGACTTTTCAGGCCTGGTATGCTAGAGTGTTTCATATATTTAATCTGGAGACTGCACTATATAAGTGCAAAGGGAATAAGGCAAGGAAAAAGGGCCAGCAAATATGGGGGTATCTGATGGAAGGGTAGGGACAGGCTCAGGGTGGGGTCGGCAGGATGGGGGGAAAGGAGGGGATAACCAAGCAAACAGTTAAAATGATTGTTTTTTCATTTTTCTTCCTTTTTTTAAATTTCCTTCCATTTTCGGCCTCCTCCCCTCTCCAACCCGCTCTGAGCCCCCCGCACTCTATCCTCCCTCCCTCTCTCGATTCTCCGTTTTTTTATAAATAAATGTATGATGTCAAGTTTTCCCGTGACCATATGAATGTAATGGATTTTTGTGTTGCTCTGATTTTCCTGAAATAAAAAAATAAATTAAAAAAAGGACAGGAATTGTGATCATAGAGATAATAAAGCAGTAGTTAAAAGTGAAACGGTGGCCCTAGAAGTGATAGTGTAGTGATGTCTAATTTGCAGTGAGGGAGCATAGGGTTAAAATGTGGTAATGCAATAATAAAGAGGGATTGGCATAGACAGGAGTAATTGTGTGATGTGGGTAAGGGGTGCTCTGGTGGAGAACAATGAGGTGTGGTGCAGTTAGGTAGCCAATGGCTGTACTGTAGTGTTTTAGGGATGCAGTCTGGTGGTCTGGGAGGACATGCTGCCCGGTGGAGGTGGCAGAATAGTTCTTGGAATTGCTAGGCAATGCTGGGATTATACATGTGATAAAAGGATGTGTGGTGCTGGGAAATTGAGTCTTGGCTGTATGTGATTATAGTGCAGTGATGGGTATGGCAGTGCAGTTGTGCAGGAGTGATAGTGCAGTGGCGGGATGTATTTATGAAGTGCTGTAATTCCTGAAGTGCTGGAGAAATATTTCTTGTGTTAGTTCACTATATTGTTTGTTAGTGTTGTGTAGGGATCAAATCAAAAGCTGGGTGGTGGTAGTGAAGTATTCTGGGTTACTATTTCAGCAGAGGAAATTTGTAGTATCTTGTGTGTGGATGGTACTGCAATGAAAAGGGTACCGTACTGTGGTGCTTTTTGATTTTAGAATATTTTTGGAGGCGGTGTCTTGGTAGGGCTTCCTTTGGAATGGTATCTTGCAGAGACCGGTTATTGTGCCATGCTGTGGAGAGTAGTGAAGTAACAATGGTGGTTTTGCAATTGGTGGTAAAGATATTGTGTAGGTGTTTATGCAGTACTATATACAGGCACCTTGAGGGGACTCGTGAGGCGGAAGCCGGGACCCCGTTATTACGCTATTTTAAAACACTTGGGAGGGTGCAGGGTCGGCGGACTAGCTGCTCGGGACTCCACCTGGCCGATATTATAAATAGCCAGCTCTTGCTCACACCAGCACCTTGAGGGGACACCTGAGGCGGAAGCCAGGACCCATCGTGGGAGGGTGCAGGGTCGGCGGACTAGCTGCTCTGGACTCCAACTGACCTAACCTCCCCCCATAAAAGTATGACACCTGCCTGGACGCGAAGCGGGCGTGCCAAAGGCAAGCCCGTCTGCGCCCGTCCGCACCAGCCTGCGACAGGAGGCGGGAGATGCTGGCTATTCTATACTCCGATACCGAGAGACCAAACACTTGAGTTCTACTCGTATTCGGGAGCAGCACTCCGGGCAAGAAGGCGAAATATGCCCAAAGAAGCTTGTGAGGTGGAGAAATATTGACACACCTTCCCTATTATGTTGGAAAGGCCTTTGTCATGCAGTACATGCAAATTTCAAAGCATGCAAGGGGAACTGCCTACAAGGACTCCATCATTAGCAGATCTATTGAATCACCAACTAAATCTCACCCACATTCTGTGCAATGTCCGATCCCTGGTGATGCACTCGATAGAAATTTGGGATATGATCTCGGCCCTCTCGCCTGACCTATGCTTTCTTACAGAGACATGGCTTAACTCAACTAATACACCGGCCATCAATATAGCTGTCCCAACAGATTACAAATGTATTCAACTCGATAGAAAGGGAAAGACAGGAGGGGGCATAGGAATTGCATACAAAAAGGACCTAAAGGTTCACTGGACATCATCTATAAATAACGATACGATGGAACTAGGCATCTTCAAAGTGCTAGTGCCCCTGACAATTTCCTGGGACGGGCCCTGCTCTATCGGCCACCTGGTCCCAAATCAAAATCCAATTTTGCCACGGCCTTGACAGAACTTATTGCTATGCAGGCCGTGAACTCCAATAACTTCATCTTGCTAGGGGACTTCAATTTTCACGGTGAAATCTAAGACAACCCAGAGGTGAAGACGCTCTTTTAAAATCTGGGCGATTTGGGACTCAGTCAGATGGTGTCAGGTCCCACACATACTGCAGGCCACACCTTAGACCTTATTTTTATGAATTCAGAACAGCTGAAAGTACTGCAGCCACTCCCGCTGGTCTGGTCAGACCACTATTTAGTCCAATTTTTCCTCCACCTCCAATCAGGGCAAAAATGTAGGGTCAACAACACATATAAAAAGGGTAAATATAAAAGACCATGGCAAAAGATGATGATGGAGAGCTTCGCCAAGCCCTACATCGAACAAGCCATAAAAATTGAACTAAAAGATCAAGACCCCTCTGCCATGTTGGCCAGTTTCAACTTAGCCCTAACAAAAGCACTGGACACAGTGATCCCTCAAAAAAAAGGCGACCTTAGCATCAAGGGGACCATCAGCTCCCTGGTACTCGGGCGAACTTAAAGCTTTAAAAAACACTTGTAAAGTACTGGAGAGCTAATGGAGGAAGGGAAAACTCTCGGAAGACAGGGAAACATACAAAATAGCACTATCTCACTATCATCACGAAATAAAGAACGCTCTGTGCTCCTATATCCAAACTCAAATAGAAAAGTAAAAAAACTCTACCAAAGCCCTGTTTGATATTGTCAGAGATTTCTCCTCTCCCTCAGTATGCAAACAATTACCACCAGAATCCCAGGAACTATGTGACTCAATTGCATATTTTTTCCATGATAAAATTGCTCAAATCTACGCAAACTTCCCAGTCTTGGATATAAACAAGACCCAGTCAAACAATGAGCCGGAGACCCCCCCCACAACGAACAGAGCTGTGCTTATCCAATTTAATCACGTCTCGCTCGCCGAGACAAGTAAACTACTATCAGCAGCCAAATCTGGGTCTCTACAGGATATTTGTCCACCCAGTACGATGGCGCTCGCGTCCCCAATATGTGCCCCATGATCCAAATTATCTTCAATGCTTCAATTGAGACCGGTCTCATCCCGAGGGCTTGGAAAGAAGCCTCCATGCGGCCTATTCTGCAGAAACCATCCGCAGACCCACTGGAGCTAAGTAACTACAGGCCGATATCCCTGTTACCTTCACTGGGGAAACTACTGGAATCAAGTATTAACACTCAACTTAGTCAATACTTGGAAGCAAACCAGACCAGACCCTTTCCAGTCAGGTTTTTGACCGGGGTTCAGCACAGAAACAGCAACACTGGCGGTCACTGACTCACTAAGATGTACCCTCAATGCCAGGGGCTCTTCAATCCTGATCCTCTTAGATCTCTCCACGGCTTTTGATACGATATCTCATCAAAGGCTTGCGGAGAGACTAAGTGAGTGTGGTATTGGTGGCACTGCCCTACAGTGGTTGAGAGATTTCCTAAGGGACAGATGGCAAACTATCATGCTTGGTCCATTTGTCTCCAAAAGGAAATTCCTGCTGGATAAGGGGGTGCCACAGGGCTCTTGTCTCAGCCCCACCCTATTTAATATTTATCTAGCCCCCCTGGCTAAGCTGATTCAATCCTTCGGCTTCGAGTTTATCTCGTACGCCGACGATACGCAGCTACTGTTCCCAATTAGTAATAACATCACTGATGAGAAACAACACTGTATGGGCGGTATGCTGGCGATCGCAAACTGGATGAGGGAGCAGTGCCTACAGCTCAACCTGGGAAAAACAGAGCTAATGCTCTTAGGGAAGTCCGCACACCTCTGGACTCCTGATTGGTGGCCCCCCAACTGGGCGTAGCTCCAACACCCTCTACCTCAGGTAAGAGCTTGGGAATCCAATTGGATATCAAGCTGGACATGAAGGACAATGTGAAAAACATTGCAGGATCATGCTATTATAACCTGCGTCTACTGCGCAGAATTGATCCCTACCTACCTCTGGAGCATCGTAGAACCGTAGTGCAGGCAATGATAGGGAGCAGGCTGGATTACGGCAACGCCTTACTGGCAGAGGTAGGAGTTACTGTTTTATCAAAGCTACAAGTAATACAGAACACCGCAGCCAGAATGGTGTTTAATTGTCCACCTGGTGCCTCTTCCCTTCCCCAGCTCAGACAATTGCATTGGCTGCCGATTCAAAAATGCACCATGTTCAAAATCTGCTGCCTGTCATTTAAGGCTCTAAGAGGTGAGGGCCCAGTCTATCTCAGGGACAAACTGTCTAAGCAAACGAGCGAGTGTAATCTAAGATCTAATGCTCTAGCCCTCCTGAACATTTCCCGGATTCGGCTGACCTGCACAGGCGGCAGAGCATTCTCATTTGTAGCTCCTAAATACTGGATCTACCTTCCAGTGATGCTGCGAAAATCTACCACCTACCTGATCTTTAGGAAATAATGGAAAACCTGGCTGTTCTAAAACTTCTGACCACAGTATTCCCCCTCTGGTAAGCGCTGAGATGCCGCTGGGTGAGTCATGCACGATACAAAAGCCTATAACATAACATATCATAACATAACAGGCAGGCAGTTGAATGGTGAAGGTGGTGAGAAGGTGATGTTAAGTGATGTGGGGAGTAATACTCGGGTGGTGCCCTAATGTAGTGGTCGGGTAGGTAGTATTGAGAGTGGTATTCTAGTGTGGCACAAGGGCAGTGGTGAAAACTAGAAGTGCAGAGCTGTAATGAGACAGTGGAAGTCATGTATTAGTGTGGGTGGGAGTGCTGATCAGGTGGGTGGGAGTGGATTATGCTTGCAGAAGTGTGGTGCTTGAGGGTAATGGTGGTTTTGAAGGGAATGGTAGCGTAGGCAGGTGTAAGGCAGTGGTTGTGACTGTGGGGGTGGAATTGTGGCAATGTGAGGTCGTCATACAGGGGTGTGGGGAACAGAGCATGGTGGTGATAGCAAAGGGTTGTAAATGTTTAAATCGTTCATTTCGAATGTTCCACACTTTTCACTCTAGCCAGACCTATAAAAATACATAGTAGTCAGGCCATGTTTGGTACATGTTTCTCCTGGACTCTATTCCAAAAGCGCTGACCTCACGTCATGAGGGGCGTCCACTGGTGTCTACCTTTGCCAAGTCCCAGCATTTATAATTCACATTGATGATTTAGATACACTTTATTATTGCACTCAAGTTACAGCTTTCTGGTGAGGCCCAAAAGGCTGAAAGGTCTGGGGTTGCCTGCTTTCCCGTTTTGGAGGGTCCTGTCCGGTCTGTTCGGCATGGACTCTTCCCATTTGGGCACAGTGAAGACAAATTTGCAAAGAGCTTGACTTGTCTAATGTAGCATAGAGGGCAAAAACGATGGATTGGAATGTGGTACAGAGTAAGTACAAGCGGATGAGATTCATTTGAGCATTCCACCCATCACCTGTTTGCACAGTTATAGATAAGATGCTGAATACGTGTACATTATAAACCATACTGATCAAAATGTTATTTAACAGACTCACCCATCTATAGGCGTGCACATGAAGGTAAAGGATAAAGGGGCATATTACCAAGCAATAGCGATAATTATCGCTATTGCTTGGTTAGAGACAGAAATTTACCGCAGAGCTGCAGCGATTTTTACCGCAAATAAACCTTGGTATTACCAAGGTTTATCGCAAATGCGATAAAAATCGCCGCAATGCATTAATATCGCTGAAAAGTCAGCGATATTCTTGCATTACCGAGCTAATGCTCTTAGCCATGTTATCCACCTCCCATTGGATAACATGTCTAAGAACTGCTCAGGGCAGGTGTTAGCTTTTGGAGATATTCGTGCTTAGCGCGAATATCTCCAAAAGTTGGTAATAGGAGATAGCGATGTTAGCGACTGTTTTCAGTCGCTAACATCTTGGCACGCCCACCTTGCATGTCATTAGTGATAAATATCACTGACATGCAAAGTGGGGCCCAAGATGGTCGCTATCTCCTACTAGCTGTCGCTAACTGGTGTTAGCGACAGCTAGGTAATAGGGAGATAACTTTATCTCTGCTTTCTTTGCTTTTAAAGCCAAAAAAGCGGAGCTAAACCCCCTTGATAATATGCCCCAAAGTTACTTATAAAGGTGAATGGCAAACACAAAGGAAAAGTACACATAATAGCGTGCCAGCAGGGCTGGCACGCTATTATGAAAGTTTCATTGCGATTCGCCACCTTCTGCCAGGACTCCAGGCTCAGCTCTTTGATGCAGCAGGCAAGGACGAGATCAGTCTGTTCCTGGTCTTCCGTCGGTTTTGACTTTCTGTGGTCTGTGAAATGCGGGCGCGCGCGCCGCTCACTGATGAACAAACAGCTGATGGTAATTCGGAGAACTCCAGATGGGGTTTTTGTGATCCCGTCTCACTGGGCAGAGGAATTACTCATTTGAAAGGCCCCTGAACAACAAAGCCATACATTTTCAGTTTGATGAATTGCTTTCCCATCATTGCACACTGACTGTGGCTTTCCGTGTAGCTTATTGAGTGTTTTAGCGGTGCTTGCTTGTTGTCGATCAAGGCATTGTTCAGAATATGAATATTATTGCATGTGAAACTGTATCTGAGTCACTCAAACATGTAAAATATGTGTTCTCGATGTTATGATTGATGCCTTTCAAAGTGACCCAGTGAACAAGTTTCTTGTCACTAGGATACGGGTTTTAAAATTTAATGTAATAAAGAGGCTATTAATTCGATTATGTAGCAGGTACTATTGAAAGTATGCTTTAATTTCTGGGTATGCTCTTGGAGAAAATCAGCATGCAATAAGGGTACGATGTGTCTTTATTACCCACGTTCATGAAGTTAAGTGTCCATTTGTATCAGATTTTCCCTGGTGCCCACTGTTGCAGGGGCCAATAAGTGCTGAAAAAGTGCTAATGTTAAAAGGTCCCAGCCAGGTTCCAGGTATTGGGTTTGTAATGAAAAGCTGCCCTCACTAAGGGGTCTGATTTATATCTTGGCGGTCAGACCAGTGTTCCGCCAGGGAGACGGAGTAAATACCTCCGTCGCCCTGGTGGAGGTCTCGACCACCGAATTTATAAAGCTTTGGCAGGAACTGTCATCACAGCGGTTCCTGTCAATGCATCTTGCTGTTTGCAGGAGGATTGCGCCAGCAGGATGTATGACGTTACCACGCATACTTTTACCACGCATACCATTACAACGCGGTATTTACAACGCATACCGTTACAACGCATAGCGCTTAGAGGTGCTGGATAGTGGTAAGTATAATTTTATATTCCAACTCCAGTCCCCGTGGACACTAGGGAAGGTGTTGGATATAAAATTATACTTATTCCCTATCCTAGAGCGCCCCCCAGCGCAATGCGTTGTAATGGTATGCGTGGTAATGCCTGCGTTGTAGTGGTAGTGCGTGGTAAAAAAATGCGTGCTAAACGTTGTATACCGCGCCAGCATGATGCAACTCTGCAGCAAACAGTTTTATTTTTTTATTTTGAAAAATAAATTCCCGAAAGTGGATTTTTTTTTATAAATAAATAAATAAAAAATTCCCCTCACCATCAGAGTCATCTCCCATAGTGGTGTCATGGAGATAGGCTTTGCCTTCACAATGTGTTAAGTTAGCATGAGCTTATTAGAAGTTTAAACGCCATTTTTTCTTTCTGCTACTTCTGCACACAGCACATATTGTTATTAATGCTTTGAGCCTAGTAGAATATTTTGCTTCACACAAGAATAATATGTTTTCCTATAGTATCCGCTTTGCTTGGTAAGCTATGTCTAATCAGTGAGTGCCGAGGCCTTCAAAGTTATTTCAACACAGTGGTTGTTGTTCGGTCTGATCAGCGCTAATCCTAGACATAACACATATGCAGCTGTGGCCAAATCTGGCTTTTGGCGCGTTTAATAATGCACTGTGCAGAGCATGCACACTCTCTTGATGAATATTCGCATGCAGAGAGTTGGTGTAGAAGATGATGTGATCCTTTTCTACTAAGACCGAGGTATGGGGCCGCCCTGCTAAAACCCAAATAGACCTTCTTTAGATAAAATATAATATACTACCAAGGGAGGATAAGACTTAGGTGTTATGTAGCCTTCTTCCATTTAGCATTTTAACATGCTTTCTCCCTTTGTATTTTATGGAATAGTAACTATGCTGATAACCTTGTTGCTTATAATATGTTTGCTTGTATTAGCTAAGATACTGCGCCTGAGAACACGGCATTAGAAATAAATATTTCAAACTTGCACGTGTCCTCATTTACTCCCGGTTCTGGACTGGTATGTTAGTATAATGAAAGAGTGTTCATGTGTTCCACGTGACCTGAGGTGTTCTAAGTTCATGTTCTGGGTTGTCTAATCATTGGGGTGTGTAAGAACCAATGGGACACTGATTGCTAGTCTGGTAGGGTGCTTTGGTTACTAAGGTGAGTTTTGGCACACCCTAATTCACTGAGGTTCCAAGTCTCTATGCACAGTTCTGTGTAGGAGCAGAATCCCCGCTACATGGCACCCAACCATTGGTGGTCTTATTACATGGCACTTGAGTAGTACTTCATTCAGTCCTTAACCCCTTCGCTATTGTTTCCAGAAGACAGTGGTGTCGGACAAACCTACCTATAATTACATAGGTTTTTTCAAGCTTGAGTCTATTCAAACGGTTTCCTTTTGAATTACTACCCAGTTGTGCTACGTAGGTTCTTATTGTACAGCTTTCTTTCTGTGTCATTATGGCTGGCGTTGACCTACCGCAGCATAGTCGCATTGCGGTGCGCAATCCTTTGCAGACTTATGGACCATGGATGGCATGGCAGTAATCTTGGTTGTGAGCGCGGAAGTGGCTTACCCTTTTGAGATTTTCTACTCATGGGTGACATTCCCTGCTGTCAATGCAAATACTAATGTGTTCAACGCGTACACTCCCACTGCCCTGCCACAGGAATATGTTCCGCATAGGACACAGGAAGTTTCGATTAATGCTTGGCAGCACCGAGTTTGGTTTAATGGCGCCCTACCTCACACTTTATTGACTCCGGTACTGGGTCCTTTGTCCATTCCAAGCGCTACTTGACCTGATTTGGCTGGATTTACACCGCATCCTCAAGCAGGAGCGTGCCCCTTGCAGGTGAAAAACACAGGATTCTGACAATTAGTATGCCTAAAGACTTGATCCCACAGGCTGGTGACTGTGAGTCTTGGGGTAAGATTTTTGCGGCAGTGTATACAAGGTGCTTCGGCACCCCGTCAATGACTGTCCTTCACTCGGTCATTAAGCGTGTTCAAGATGAGCACGGACCTGAGGAAGCGGTTGAATTGGGTATGCGCCTATGCACCAGTTTTGACGTAGTTTTTGATCTCGTACTTGCTAATGTCAAGGGAGACAGCTTTCAGGTGTCTAATGCTTTGCTGGTGGTTCCCGATGCCGATAAACCCCGACAGTTGCCAAGAATTATTGTGGCGGCTTATAAATCCGTGGGCCGCAATAGTTTAGGTGTCAAGCCTTTCTCTGTTAAGGAGAAAAAGCAACCCCAAGGGCCAAAGTCAGAAACAGATGACCAGCCCTAGGCTAAAAAACAAAATTGGCCCAAAAATAAAAAACAGGGTAAACAACAACAGCAGAAGCAGGAGTCATATCCTGCATCTCGAGTGCGTGCGTCTACAGAACGTGTTTATGACTTGCGCGATCGCGCAACGATAAAATCACCTGATCGTTTTCAGGTTTCTGAACAATGCTCTCTTCGTTCTTTTCAGGGCTCATCGGCCTCATCGACCGGTGGTGGAGGAGGCGGCAGAAGTCGGGGTGGCCAGCAGGGACCCGACCTGCCCCGCCCCAAAGACAGTAAAGGCAAGCAGGACAATTCGACACCGAAAAGACGACAGTTTCAGAAAAAGAAAGTTGCACTTGCCGCTTTAACAGCGAGATATATCATAGATAGTGAGAACGCGGCTTCAGAATTTGACATGGGCACTGGCATTGTTGGACAGCGCGGTGGAGATTACCATAGTGCGAGAGGCCCTGCGTCCACTACTGAAGGTGACAGCGACTGACCAATATGTTGCTGTGGAGACAGCTGACACTAGAGTAGCTCCCCCTGATAGACTTTGTGAAATAGTCCTATTAATTGAAGGTGACATACAACATACTGTTAAAGGGGTATTTTGGGAAAATCTTATGACTACCTATGACATTTTGTTAGCGGAGGCTGGCTGGCCCCAACCTTTTGTGCTCGCGGCACAGCGAGGGAAGGAGGTAATCCTCCCTAGTTTCGCACACACAGTCTCCAAAGAGCATGCGCTGAATTTTGCAGAAGAGTGGGCTAAGGCTCTTGCGCCGGCTTTGCACCATACACATTGAGGGTGGGGTAAATTTTCCTCACACCACGAGATTCCTTTACGGTCTATGCTGCAGCCTCATCCTCAATATCCCATCCGACTTGAAGCTAAAGCTTCCGTCGCGGAAATCCTTGAACAATTGGAATATCAAGGTGTGATTGAAACTTGTGTGTCACCGATGAATAACCCACTTTTTACTGTGACCAAGCCTGATGGCTCATACCATTTGGTATTGGATTACCGGCATTTGAACTCGCATTGCCGCACCTGTGCAGTACAGAATACCCACGGCTCTGCTCTTGTGGATGGTCTTGTGCGAAAATGGTTTAAAACCACACTTGACATTTCCAACGTTTTTTTTGCCCATAATTTGGATGGACTGAGTTTCCAATGGACCAGTATTACCTGCGGTGGCAAACAGGGCCATTTAAATGCCTAGTGATGGGCTATGGGAATCGTCCAGGTGTGTTTGCTGCCTGTATTGTCTCTCTCTTGGAGAGAGTAGACACTGATGCGTGTTCGTATGTGGAAGACATATATCTCACAGACGTCGAGCTTTGGGCGCATCTGTGTCGCGTTGACCGCATAATTTGTAACTTTGCGGACTTTGGTAACAAGTTCAACTTTGCAAAGTCTCACATTGCAGAGTACACAGTGTTGTTACTGGGCTATGAGCTCAACAATGAAGGTCGAGGATTGACCCCTCACTTCTTGGAGAAATGCGCACAACTGCGCGCTCCTACAACTCTGAAAAAATTACAGTCCTTGCTGGGATTTTTGAATTTCGGGCGTACTTATATTCCTGAATATGCCCAGCGTATCAAGCCATTTTATGCTTTGATACAACCTACTTTTACCAAATCTTGCTGGCTGCCAGAACATTCAGCTATTTTGCAATCTTTGCAGGCTGATCTGCTAGAATCTAAATTCTTACTGACTCGTGACAACCACACCAACCTGGTGATAAGAATCATCACTGGGGCGGTGGGTTTCACGTTCCTTACTTTTAACGAAGGAGACACAGTACCAATTGCTTACAATTCACACTTGTACACTTCGGCTGAAATGCGGTTTTCCTCTGTGGAAAAAGTTTTGACAGCTGTGCAAATGGCGATTCTTAAGGAACATGCACCTTCGCAGGGAAAACGCATATTGGTTGTTACCCCGTATCCTGCACTAGAGGCAGTGACAAAGGCAGGTGTACCGAATTCTAAAGCTTTGCACCCACGGTGGATACAATGGGCAGCATCATTGACATCTCCGGATGTCACGTTTGTTTTTGATGCCTCCTTACAGTTGCAGGAATTTTTGCAGAATGAATTTGTTCATCCTGCGCCTTTGGCTATGCAGCCTCTGGAGGATTTCCATTGCATCATATACACTGATGGTTCAGCGCAAGTTGTGCATGGGTCTAAGCATGCATACGTTTCCACTTGCGCCATTGTGGTAGGTGCCATGGTGAATAATGAGTTCAAGTCCAGAGTCGTGCGCACGCAGACTTTAGGGGACTGCACCCGCACAATTGGCAGAGCTTTGTGCTCTGATGCTTGCATTGGAGTACGCTGATCCTACTGTGACACCTCTTATTGTGAGTGATTCTTAATATTGTGTCCAGTCTTACAATGAAAACTTGTTCTTTTGGATTCAGAATGATTTTCGTGATTACAAGGGTAGCACAATAAAACCTAAAATAATCTGGGTCCGATTGGCTGAACTTAAAGAACAGTTGCTGCTCATGTTTGTAATTCACACTCTCGGTCATCAGCGTGTAGGAGTCCACGCTGTTGGCAATTCGTTGGCTGATGAGGCCTCGAAATCAGCAGTATCAACATATTTGGTTGCAGCAGTTACACGTTCCAAAAGTAAGATCGATGATGATATCTTGGCAGCTGTTGCTGCAACTGAGAGGGGAAGTAAATATCCTAAGGGGTTGCCTTTGAAGTACTCATACCACTTAAGTTCTGATAAATTTCCTTATGTGAAAATACCTGACGTTGGTGAAAGGTTAATTCTCAACGCGGACCGCAGGCCCAAACTGCTTACTGCAGCCCATAAAGGTGTTGCGGCTGCGCATGCAGGCCTTTCGGCTACTGTAGCGCAGTTACAACAACGTTTCTGGTGGCGGGGGCTGTACAAGCAGACGCGTGATTATGTCCTTCAATGTGACATTTGCCAGCAGATTAAGCCTTCGAATGCTACGCGTCCGCCCCAGACACAGTCTTACATTTCTAATAAACCACTTGGATGTGTTTATTTAGATCACTGCGGTCCTTTTTCGTCTGATATTGCGTATAAGTACATCTTAGTAGCAGTTGATTCATGCACAGGCTTTGTGTGGGTGTGGCCGCACCGCAGCGCTGACACACGAACTGTCATAAGAGACTTGCGTGTCTTTGTAGGGATTTCTGCCCGTGGTACCTTCCATTCGGATCAGGGTTCGGCTTTTGCCACTAAGGCGTATAAGGTTGCCATGACTTTGTTGGGCGTCCAAGTCGAGTTTTCGTCTCCATACAGATCTGAGGGTAATAGTGTTGTTGAACGAATGAACCAAGATTTAAAGCAGCCTTTGACAGCTAGAGTTATAAGCACTGGCAGGAACTGACTGGCTCATCTAAATAGCGTGCAGCGTGCTATTAAAATTCTCTCTAGAAGGTCTCTGGGTGGGGGACCCCATACAAAATGCTCTTTGGTATCAAGATGTTGGTACCGGACCTTGATGGTCTAGACCAGGCGGCTGTTGCTGCCTCCTTTGACATAGATGAACATTGCAATATTTTACAGAATCTACAAGAGACAAGAGACAAGAGACAGTCTTGAAAAGGAACATTTGCCCTCCAGCTCGGATGATGTGTTGCAGATCCCGGTAGTTGGCTGGCTACCCCAAGTTGGAGAGCTGATTCGAGAAAAGATCGAAAAGAAGAAAGAATTTGGTCCCTCTTATCAAGCTCTGGTTCCAGTGCTTGGTGTGAAGGGCACTAGAACAGTTATTTTACCACCACTTCCAGGTCGTAAGGAAAACAGGTACATCTCCATTGACAATGTCAAGATACACAGAGTGGGCGATTCTTCTTAGTATGACACCGGCGGTCTCATGTCTTTCGATTTTGAAAAATTCTGGTTTGGCTCCGGCTTCTAATCCAATGCCTGATGTTGCCCTTGAGATGCCTGCAATTTCTAGTCCTTTATTGAGTACACTGCCTGGTACTTAACTTAATGAAACAGACTACACTTACCCAACTGACTTATCGATGCCTGATTTGCAAACTCGTTTCTCTACGGAATCCAGATTTTCATTTGACACTGATTCACACACATCGGGGAAACATTCAAGAATTTCTGTTTTGGCAAGACTGTTTAAAAAACATGTTTTGATTCCCCCTTGGACCTACATTTGGCTGGTTCTTTTTTCAATTTACCTTTTTATGTCAATTGGCTTTGTGGTGTCTTTTTTCCGACTCGTGAATGGACACTATGTCGAGGAGAGAACATGCATCCGACATATCAATGGAACAATGGCTCCCCATTCCTCATCACACAGATTGAAGAGGGACCTGGCTTTTTTTAATATCACTGCTTGGCCTGTCGTAGATGGGATTGTATGGGATGTTATTCGATTTCAAATCCATCGGCCCACTGAGGTTATAAATAACCCTAATGTGCTTAGAGTTTCTATGGGGATGTAATTAAACAAATTATACGTTCTGATTAATGGGATTTTCAGGCCGTCAAAGCTTTGTTTTCTGATTGGAAATATTATGCTGCCTTTGATGCTGAAGATTTGTATTTAGGATTTGCTAATTACGGTGATTTGTATTGTTACCAACATTTTGGCCATTATTACCTTCATAAGGCTATTACCAGGAAGAACACTGTCAATTGTACACAATGGGAACATTGTCCAGCTCCTATACAAGGCAGTTCTGCTTCCTTTTTGAAAAGATTCACTTACTTTACCGATTTTAATCAGTCAAATCCCAATGCATTTTATTTTAAAATGACTGAAAGGTCCACATCCAAAGTTAGACTTACCGATACCAAAATATTGTATTCGAAGTCCTTTCCAGACCAGTTGGCTGTTGGGGGCTACGAGTTGTGGAAGGATACCATTGACCTTAAATCTGTTTGGGGTTCTAAAAGCTGTCAAGTGCAAAGCACTGAGGCTTTCCACCGTTCATGCCTCATCCTGAACGAGGGGGGCGTGGCTTGGATGCCGAGGAGGTAGGCAGCGGGAGCCCGGAGCTCCGCGCCCGATCCTGAAAATCATCCTGAATACCTGATCGGACCTCAACGAACCTGATATAATCCGATATTGAAAGGCATCACGGAGGGTCCGGCGCCTGCAGCGGTCGACCCGAGGCCGTTCCCAGCCCGGGATTTGTATCTGAAAGTCTATATCAGGCGTGAAGTCATCGAGCTAAGATGGCGGCTGTGGCCTGAAGCACGGGGACGACGGAGACACGAATCCGGACCCCTTACTGGGCTGCTCCTCTTTCCCGCTGAGGGGGTAGGCGGACATTCCTAACCTCCTTCGGGGGCCTAGAGCGGACCTTTCACGCACCACCTGGAGTGGATGGGAGCCGAGCCTTTGGTAGTGGAGGCGACAACATGGCGACAACCCAGTGACGATGGCTCCGGCTCTCTGAGCACGACTGGCGTCGGACGGCTCAACGGTCCATCGGAGACCCAAACCCCGAGAGGCAGCTTTTGCCACAGAGTTTGGAGTGGTGCTCGAGGTATGGAACGCAGTGGGCCTTCCTTCTACTGCTGTACAGGGACTCTCCGGAGGGCGACGCCCTGTAGAGTGGGGAGCGGTGCAGAGGCGACTTTGGAGGCCATCACTCTTTCCAACACAGATGGGGAAGCCGAAAGGGAAGGGGGATGGTGCGACCGATACCGAGGCCACGGAAGGAGCGGACCGGGACCAGTCGGCTCTTCAACGTATGCAAGACCGGATCTTGGAGGCCATCGCCACCACAAAGGACGCCTTGCAGCAGGACATAGCTCAAGTGGCGACAGGCTTGGGCCTCCTAAAAGCTGATCATGAAAAGCTTAAGGACAGGGTGAAGTCCGTGGAAATCACGGTTCAAGAATTGGCCCCGAGCCATGCAGCGGTGAAGGCACAGATGGCGGATGTGATGGACCGGTTGAAGGTGCTGGAACGGAGGGCTGAGGACGCGGAAAACCGAAATAGACGCAGCAACGTGCGCCTCGTAGGCCTGCCAGAAAAAATCGAAGGAGACGATATGGTGGGCTATCTCGACAACTGGCTACGGACTGAGGTGGCGCCGGAGGGATTGTCCCCCTTTTTCTCCCTTGAGCGGGCACATAGGGTGCCAGCGCGTCCGCCGGCCCCGGGCCTCCCGCCTTGCCCGGTGGTGTTCAAGTTGCTACACTACAGGGACAGAGACTGGTTGTTGCAGAGAGCGAGGGAAGCAGGACCTTTTCAGGTGGACAACAACAGGGTCACTATGTTCCCAGATTACACATTTGAGACTCAGAAGCTCAGGGCCAATTTCCTGTCCCTTAAGCGGGAGCTCCGTGATGAGGGCATTAAGTATTCCCTGCTCTTCCCAGCGAAGTTGAGAGTGGTGGTGGATGAACAGACACTCTTCTTTACATCCTCGGCGGACGCCTGGGCCTGGTGGGACACCTATAAAGCGGGGACAGATGGCGCCAAGGCCAGGGAGGAGGCGGCTAAAGTGGCACCACCGATCAGGAAATCTCAACGGATCCGGAAGAACCGCCGGAGGACCGGCAGGCCTTCGGTGTCGCAGACGGAGACGGAGAGGCAGGCGGCCCTGCAGGCAGTGGTGAACTTATCCAACAACACCAGGAGCCAGTCCGGCAAGGGTACGGAATCGGAGGGCCCAGGCACGGGGTCGGAGACGGGACTCTCGGAATTTGTTGGAGCCAGAGGCCCTATAGTGACGCCACAGACTTCGGAGGAGATCCTTGAGGCGTGATACACTGGACAGGAGGAGCGGACTTGCTGGTTTGGCGCTGGGGCGTTGTTCCCATGGAAGCGGGACACTGTTAATTGAGGTTTTGGGGAGCTATGATGTGGGGTGTGTGCAGGACTGATTTGCTTTTACGAACCTTTCGCATCGATCCGCGCCCTACTGGCCCTTATGGTCATCGCAGTGGAGACTGCGAATTTCATTGCCTTTCTTTGAGGGGTGGTTGGGTGTGCTAGTTTGGATGGGGGTACTTCCAATTGCGGGGGGCTTGTCCTGGGGGGGAGGGAATCGAGAGCAGTTGGGGTTACTCTGGTTGTTGCTGTTGGATGGGGGGCATGTTTTTCTGTTTGGAGAGGGTGGGGGGGACAGCCCGTGGTCGAGGGGCGTGCATGGTCAATGATTTCTATTGTTCGGTCTGGATGGGCGAAGGGAAATGGCTAGTACTGGGGCTTTGAAATGTGTGTCCTGGAATGTGCGGGGTATGCAATCCATGACACGTAGGCACAAAGTTCAGGCATACCTCAAGCGCAGGGGGGGTGCACATAGCGTTCCTGCAAGAAACGCATCTTAACAGGCAGGAAGGGATAGCCCTGCAGAGGCGATGGAGGGGGCAGCTGTTTAACACGACGTTCTCAGCTTTTGCAAGAGGGACGCTGATTTGGATACGTGCGGGGGTCCCCTTCCAAGTCACTAAAACACTGGTGGACCCTGAGGGTAGATATGTGGCGGTGGAGGGGAGGTTGAGAGGCAGGGTAGTGTCCCTCTGTAGTGTGTATGCTCCCAATGTGGATTTGCCCGCATTTTTGTCCGCACTCTCGGGTAAACTGGCGGGCTACTTGGCAGGGCCGGTGCTCCTAGAGGGGGATTTTAACTCGGTGGCGGATGTAGCTTTGGATAGGTCCCATCCCCTGCTGCGCACGTCACCTACACATAGGGTGGCCAAGCGCAGACTGGAGTGGCAAGAGAGTTGGGCTCTTACAGATGCATGGAGGGCATTGCACCCCACCACTAGGGATTACTCCTTTCACTCGCAGTTGCACGACCTACATGTTAGATTGGACGCGTTTTTGTGTTCTTCACATGTGCTTCCCGCAGTGGGGGGGGCAGAATATTTGGCTCGGACGATGTCGGACCACAATCCTTTGTTGCTGTCCCTGAACTGGATGGTGGACGTTAACTGCGTACCAACATGGCGCCTGCAACCCGACACCCTGGATGACTTGTTATTTAGGGAGGCCCTTGGAGACTGTATAGAACGTTACTTTGAGGAGAACTGTGGCTCCGCCTCCACAAGGGCGGTGGAGTGGGATGCGTTTAAGGTGGTGGTACGAGGGCACTGTATTGGGCACACGGCCGGGGCTCGCAAAACTTTGATGGATGATCTGGATAAGGCGGAAAAGCGGTTGAGGGAATTGGAGAGGGGTCGCCCGAATCTCCCTGAGTTACAGGAGGGGCTTAGTGGTGCCAGGGAGGAGCTGGCAGTGGAACTGGAACGGTTGCGCAGCTTTGATCATAAAGCGTACATGACGAAGGCGCATGCGGAAGGCGATAAGGCGGGGTCAATGCTGTCATGGCTTGCCAACCCAGTCAGGCGGGGTATGCCGATCATGATGATCCAGGAGACGGGGGAGGAGCCTTGCCATACCCAAACCGGGATACTGAATAAGTTCCGAGCGTATTATGAAGGTCTTTACGAGAGTGGAGAGACAGGGGGGATGGACGAGCTGGGCGACTTCTTGGACGGGTTACAACTGTCGAGGGTGGAAGACTCGGAAGCAGAGGAGTTGGGTCGGCCCATTACGATCGGGGAAATAGGGTGTGCAGTAAAACAGATGGCCAGAAATAAGACCCCGGGCCTCGACGGCCTCCCGATCGAGTTCTACAGTAAATATCTGGAGTACCTTGCCCCCCAGCTGCAAGCAGTCTACAACGAGGCACAGTCGAGAGGTCGGCTCCCGGGCTCCATGTGTGAAGTCCTCATGATCCCGCTGTTAAAACCGGGCAGGGAGGGAGCGACTTTATCCTCCTACCGTCCGTTGTCCATGTTAACGACGGACTATAAAATCCTAAGTAAAATCCTTGCGAACAGGCTGCTAATACACATGACTGGCCTTGTTCATAAGGACCAGTGCGGCTTTATCCTGACACGTAACACCACTCACAATATCCGTAGGCTCACGAGATTGATGGGGGCCGACTGGCCGGACGCCATCTCTCCATTTGTTCTCTCTATTGACATCGAGAAGGCCTTCGACAGTCTTGAATGGGGATACTTGTATGAGGTGATGCGGCGCTTCGGACTGGGAGATGGCTACATAAACTGGACCAGGGTCCTGTACACCGACGCGGTAGCTAGAGTCCGGGTTGGCACTTTGATCTCGAGGCAGTACCCCATCCGGCGAGGCACCAGACAGGGGTGCTCCCTCTCCCCTCTCTTGTTTGCCCTGGCGATGGAACCCTTTGCTGCGGAGGCCAGGTCGAGCCGCCACTACGCCGGATTGTTATATAGGGACAGACCGCACCTCATCTCATTATACGCGGATGATCTGCTGATGTTCTTAGCAAACACGGGCTCTGAGCTTTTAGGGGCGAGACGGTTGCTGGAGCAGTTTGGGCGAATGTCGGGCCTGAGGGTCAACTGGCCTAAATCATGCCTATTCCCCATGAGATTGGGAGAACCGTGCCCACTCACGGCGCTGGAACTCCGGTGGGAACCGCGCTGTTTGCATTATCTGGGAGTCTATGTCTACCACACCCCGGCGGATATGCTGGAGGGCAACATCACCCGTTGTATCAACGCTCTGAGAGGGAGTATGGATTTTTGGTCCACACTGCCGCTATCCCTGGCTGGTCGGATCTCCCTGCTTAAGATGGTGGCTCTGCCCAGGCTGTTGTATTATTTCAGGACGCTCCCGGTGTGGATCCCAAGCTCTGTTTTCAGGCGCCTGAGGTCTCTGGTCATAGCATTCTTATGGGGCACAGGGAGGAGGCGTATAGCGCTGGACACCCTAATGCGCCCCAAGGATGAGGGAGGCTTAGCGGTGCCTGATTTTGAAGGGTATTATCTGGCGGCGCAGTTGCAGGTCTTCACCCAGGAGGTCGCGAGAGTGTATAGAGGCCCTGAGGAAGCAAGAGAGGAAGGTACCCCGCGACATGTGCTGGCGTACATCACATTGCACCAGAAGCTCTTAGTTAGGGACCTGACGGTGGAGGAACAGACATTCCGACTCTGCTGGAATCGGGCACGTAAACGAGCGGGGGTCCGCCTCATGTATGCTCCTGAAATCCCGTTGGGGATGGTTACGGCCCTCCCTCACGGAGGGGACTGGTCGCGCTTGCTGGGATGGGAAGAGGCGGGGATCCAAATGCTGGGCGACTTATATGAGGATGGGTTGCTGCTGCCATTCCAGGAGCTGCAGGAGCGGTTCGACCTACCGCGGCCGACTACTTGTTGCACACGGCGGTCACGGGCGCCATGCAGGCTCATTGGGGGAAAGGCTTGCAGGAACCGGACATCTCTATGGCGTGTCAATACACGATGATGGCGGCCGGGACCTTTAAGGCCGTCACTTGCTTATACTCCAGAATGCTGCGGGAAGCTCTACAGCCTCTAGCGGCTCTGAAGGCCAAGTGGGAGTTGGACCTCCAACTGGAGATCCCTGATGCGAGCTGGGGCCAGCTGCTGTGACGAGCGCGGAAAAGCTCGAGGAACGCCAGGTTTCAGTTAATCCATTTTTACATCATTCATAGGGCATACCTCACGCCGGGGAAAGTGCGACAATACTTTGGGGTAGAACAAGCTGCCTGCCCCAGGTGCAGCACAGTTGGTGCAGACTTGGGTCACATGTTATGGGATTGCCCTACCTTGGGGGATTATTGGCAGGAGATTGGGAAGGCCCTCAACAATGCAACAGACAGAGACATTCAGTACACGAAAGCAGTGGGGGTCCTCCATTGGTTTCCGCACATGCCTAGAAATAAGAATACCAGCAAATTCATAGACTTAGGGCTCATTCTGGCTAAGCGGGAGATAACGAGAAATTGGAAATCGAGGACGGGGCCCACATATAAGAGATGGTATAATGAATGCTTGCGGTGGGCGGCATGTGAAAGCACCTTGAGGTACCAGATGGCATGGAGAACGAATGATGAGAAGGCTATGGAGAGAGCGACTGCATGGGAATTGATGGTACAGGCGCTCCGAGAGGCCGCCGACGAGGAGCAAGGGGAAGTGGAGGAGCTGGGTACTGCTAACCCCGTCACCTTACCGGGGGACACACCGTAGTGAATGTATGAACTTCCTAAGCCATACCAGACGCTCTTTTCGACAGTGATTTAGCACAGCGTGACCAGACCACGGGGGGGGGAGGTTGTTGGAATTGGAGGGCTGTTGGGGATCGAAATTTTTGGGGTAGGGGAGGGGTGAAAATTACAAAAGCAACCCATCTTTTCTTTTGCAGTGCTGGCGTCAGACAATGTAAGATACAGCAAGAACTCTTAATGGATGGGGGCCGAATTGTCCTTGATGAGAGGGTGGGCCACCTGGTACGGGGTGCGTTGCACAATGTCATTTCTTGCTCTATGCTGAATTGCATTTTGATTCAACTGTCTGTACAATTATATTGGTGATGCAATAAAAACGATGTTAAAAAAAAAAATGCCTCATCCTGAACCACATGTTGTTTTTGAAATCTTCGATTTCACAGACAACTTGCTTTGGATTGGCTACTACTAAAAAATATAATGCTCATTCTTTTCCTGAATTAGAAGAATATTCCGGTTGGAATAATGCCACTAAATTTTTGAATGAGAGAGTTACAAACTCTGTTGGTAAATTCTTCCTTTAACATTTCCAGTTTGGATCCCAAAGGCTGGTTGCTCTGGCACAAAAGTGTTGACTCTTGCCAGCATTGTTTTCTGGGTTTAGCAGAAGGCTTTACACAGGTTGGGGTGGATCCCCATTTTGAAAGTGACCATTCTGTGACTACCTATTCTGTAGGCAAATTATGTCAGAATTGGCTCAAACATTCTACCTTGGCGTCAGTTAAACTGCATTTGTCTAAACTGACTGACGATGTTGATTTGAATGATTTTATAAAGGGCCCGGCTAACAGAAGATCTAAAAGATGGATATATGCTATTTACAATGAAGTCTGGAAAACATCCCAGATTGAGGCAGCTACCCGCATTAGGGCTATAGATCAAGCCAAATTAGAAAAAGTGCTAGCGGTTAAAGATAATAGCATAAGCACGCTCTCTTCCCGAATTTACACATTAGACAATGTTGTATCGTCTGTTGATGATATTGTGTAAGATGAAGTGTCTGTTCTGTGCCATGGTCAAAATCAATTGCGTTCTATTATGCAGTTTGCATGGACGCTGCAGACCCTGAAGGCAGGAAAAGTGCCCTAGCATTGCATGACTACGTCGTCCTTGTTTGCCCCGTTTAATTTAACTGACAAGCAACGTTTACTGTCGATGAAAGATGCATCTTTTTCTATGTTACACATTGAAAGGTGGAACCTTTACCATTTTCTGTGGCAGAAGCCAATACTGCAACGTGGCTTATCCACGGTTTAATAACTGTCCAGTTTCCTTTATTCAAGTTCGAGGGATGTATGAAGTACTTTGCCATTGGTAGATATGAGCCTCTTGGCGGTGCTTATCTCCATGAAGCTTGGTCGCTTCCATTTACCTATAGATGCCTTAGGGAGGGAAAAGAAGTTTACTTGAATGGTAAAGATTGCACTGAAACACCGGATCCCTCGTTGCTGTGTAGATATATCCAATTACACAGCTCCTGTAATCAGAATGAGTCGAATTTGGCCTGTATTTTGAAAGATCACCTGTGCCTGCTATCGTACCCACATTCACATTACTGGCAAACGGGAGTTATTTACCTTTAAATAATGAAGATTGTTTTGTGTTAGTAGCAGGAATTGCTTATGTTGTTACCGTCAGTGAAAGGGTGGTTTGCTGTAAAAATGTAATGTATCCTCCTCCGCATGGGAGACTTGATGTTTCCATCTGGCCCAAGATTACAACCTTGAAAGCAGAGTTCAACAAGATGGGTCGCATATGAGCTCTATTGTCCCAAAAAGAAGTTGCCCTCACATCTGCTCGTGAAACATTTGTCCTTCACGTGGCTAACACCAACACAGAAGTGCATGCTTTATTGAATACTGATTTTCCATTGCATTTCGGTGAGTTAATTCACACTATCTTCAATGCATCCTCCACAACTGGGTTGGCTCACTTTTTTAAAGTTGTAAGCAGTGGCCTTGTAATTTCTTTTCAGACTATATTTGGTGTCTTTCCAGCGTTTTTTCATTCTTTTTTTCTAGCCTGTTTGGTGGATTTCCCTTACTGCTGGCTCTGTCTGCTGGCGTGCATTTACTGTTTTGCTTGTTTCAAAATGGATTCACATCCTGTGTTACAAGGTGAGCTGTCTCGGCTGGGGCTGCTTCGCACCCGAATACTTGGGTACTATGGAGCGCTGCCTCTTGCTACATTGAGTACAGCTTATGGATTATCGTTTAGATTTTCCTACTTTACATGCATCCAGCCTGTCTTTCATTGCCTGAGTTGCGAGTTCGAATGGGCCTTGGATTTGTGTCTCTTCAATACGGTGTCTCCCGATGCGGATTATAATCAACTTATGAGCCCCTTAGTTGCTCATGAATTGCTTTGTTCTGATGGAGGGATTATGGCCATTGCAGCGATGCATGGAGTGCTGGGTCTTTGGAATGTGTTCGCAGTGGCGCAGGATTTGTTGGCACGCAGCTTCATTGAAAACTCGCTGAGTTGTCCTCTGATGGTGCTAGAGGCTCCGGTAATTGAGGAACATGTATGTTCTTTCCCTTTAATACATTGGATGGCCGAATTATTTTCGGATGAGAACAGTGACTTCCTGTTTTTGCATATTCATTATTAGGATGAGATAGATATATCTTCTGTCTCTCTTGCATGACTGACGCCACTTATTGGACATCAGATTTTTTTTTTTTTTTTTTAGCTTTTTCATAAATTTTTTGGCCCAGACCTATTGACTTCACTATGTCCGAAGGCTACATTTTTTTATTACATTTGAACTATTGACAAACTATGAAGTTTTTTCTTCGAAAAATGTTTCTCTATCGTTCTAGGAACAAATTGGAGACTTGTGTTTGGACTATTTTTCTTGAACTCTGCATTCCTAAATTTGCCCCTTATCTAATCTAATCTTATCCATGCTTGGATCAAGAGAGGGTGTCATGGAGATAGGCTTTGCCTTCACACTGTGTTAAATTAGCATGAGCTTATTAGAAGTTTAAACACCATTTTTCCTTTCTGCTGCTTCTGCACACGGATATTTACAACAAGGTGTGGTGAGGGACAGAGTCTCTAAATTAAGCAGAAAGCTCTCACCCAGTCAAGAGATCAGGGCTAGATCCAACACCGTTTTTTAGCTCACTGCACCATCCCAGTTTCAGAACCTGGCTGTATGCAAATTAGTCTGTTCCTGTCCCAGTGCATGATGGGAACAGGGCAAACCAAACTACAAAAGCCAATTCTTACACTGGGAAGGAAACAAGCTCCCGGGGACCGGTTTCTGGCATTACAGCCGTCTTCGGCCCGGTTTGCTTGAATCCTGATGGTGCAATGAGCAAGGGTCTCACATCTGAGAATACCCTTCCACGCTTAGGGTGGACAAAAATATTTACAACAAGGTGTGGTGAGGGACAGAGTCTCTAAATTAAGCAGAAAGCTCTCACCCAGTCAAGAGATCAGGGCTAGATCCAACGCCGTTTTTTAGCTCACTGCACCATCCCAGTTTCAGAACCTGGCTGTATGCAAATTAGTCTGTTCCTGTCCCAGTGCATGATGGGAACAGGGCAAACCAAACTACAAAAGCCAATTCTTACACTGGGAAGGAAACAAGCTCCCGGGGACCGGTTTCTGGCATTACAGCCGTCTTCGGCCCGGTTTGCTTGAATCCTGATGGTGCAATGAGCAAGGGTCTCACATCTGAGAATACCCTTCCACGCTTAGGGTGGACAAAAATATTTACAACAAGGTGTGGTGAGGGACAGAGTCTCTAAATTAGGCAGAAAGCTCTCACCCAGTCAAGAGATCAGGGCTAGATCCAACACCGTTTTTTAGCTCACTGCACCATCCCAGTTTCAGAACCTGGCTGTATGCAAATTAGTCTGTTCCTGTCCCAGTGCATGATGGGAACAGGGCAAACCAAACTACAAAAGCCAATTCTTACACTGGGAAGGAAACAAGCTCCCGGGGACCGGTTTCTGGCATTACAGCCGTCTTCGGCCCGGTTTGCTTGAATCCTGATGGTGCAATGAGCAAGGGTCTCACATCTGAGAATACCCTTCCACGCTTAGGGTGGACAAAAATATTTACAACAAGGTGTGGTGAGGGACAGAGTCTCTAAATTAAGCAGAAAGCTCTCACCCAGTCAAGAGATCAGGGCTAGATCCAACACCGTTTTTTAGCTCACTGCACCATCCCAGTTTCAGAACCTGGCTGTATGCAAATTAGTCTGTTCCTGTCCCAGTGCATGATGGGAACAGGGCAAACCAAACTACAAAAGCCAATTCTTACACTGGGAAGGAAACAAGCTCCCGGGGACCGGTTTCTGGCATTACAGCCGTCTTCGGCCCGGTTTGCTTGAATCCTGATGGTGCAATGAGCAAGGGTCTCACATCTGAGAATACCCTTCCACGCTTAGGGTGGACAAAAATATTTACAACAAGGTGTGGTGAGGGACAGAGTCTCTAAATTAAGCAGAAAGCTCTCACCCAGTCAAGAGATCAGGGCTAGATCCAACACCGTTTTTTAGCTCACTGCACCATCCCAGTTTCAGAACCTGGCTGTATGCAAATTAGTCTGTTCCTGTCCCAGTGCATGATGGGAACAGGGCAAACCAAACTACAAAAGCCAATTCTTACACTGGGAAGGAAACAAGCTCCCGGGGACCGGTTTCTGGCATTACAGCCGTCTTCGGCCCGGTTTGCTTGAATCCTGATGGTGCAATGAGCAAGGGTCTCACATCTGAGAATACCCTTCCACGCTTAGGGTGGACAAAAATATTTACAACAAGGTGTGGTGAGGGACAGAGTCTCTAAATTAAGCAGAAAGCTCTCACCCAGTCAAGAGATCAGGGCTAGATCCAACACCGTTTTTTAGCTCACTGCACCATCCCAGTTTCAGAACCTGGCTGTATGCAAATTAGTCTGTTCCTGTCCCAGTGCATGATGGGAACAGGGCAAACCAAACTACAAAAGCCAATTCTTACACTGGGAAGGAAACAAGCTCCCGGGGACCGGTTTCTGGCATTACAGCCGTCTTCGGCCCGGTTTGCTTGAATCCTGATGGTGCAATGAGCAAGGGTCTCACATCTGAGAATACCCTTCCACGCTTAGGGTGGACAAAAATATTTACAACAAGGTGTGGTGAGGGACAGAGTCTCTAAATTAAGCAGAAAGCTCTCACCCAGTCAAGAGATCAGGGCTAGATCCAACACCGTTTTTTAGCTCACTGCACCATCCCAGTTTCAGAACCTGGCTGTATGCAAATTAGTCTGTTCCTGTCCCAGTGCATGATGGGAACAGGGCAAACCAAACTACAAAAGCCAATTCTTACACTGGGAAGGAAACAAGCTCCCGGGGACCGGTTTCTGGCATTACAGCCGTCTTCGGCCCGGTTTGCTTGAATCCTGATGGTGCAATGAGCAAGGGTCTTCTGCACACGGCACATATTGTTATTTATGCTTTGAGCCTAGTAGAATATTTTGCTTCACATGAGAATAATATGTTTTCCTTGCTTGGTAAGCTATGTCTGAACAGTGAGTGCTGAGGCCTTCAAGGTTATTTCAACACAGTGGTTGTTGTTCGGTCTGATCAGCACACGTCCTAGACATAACACATATGCAGCTGTGGCCAACTCTGGCTTTTGGCGGGTTTAATAATGCACTGCGCAGATCATGCACACACACTTGATGAATATTCGCATGCAGAGAGTTGGTGTAGAAGATGATGTGATCCCTTTCTACTAAGACCAGAGGTATGGGGCCGCCCTGCTAAAACCCAAAGAGACCTTCTTTAGATATAATATAATATACTAGTAAGGGAGGGTAAGACTTAGGTGTTATTTAGCCTTCTTCCCTTTAGCATTTTAACATGCTTTCTCCCTTTGTATTTTATGGAATAGTAACTATGTTGATAACCTTGTTTCTTATGATATGTTTGCTTGTATTAGCTATGATACTGCGCCTGGGAACACAGCATTAGAAATAAATATTTCAAACTTGCATGTGTCCTCATTTACTCCTCGTTCTGGACTGGTACGTCAGTATAACGAAAGAGTGTTCATGTGTTCCACGTGACCTGAGGTGTTCTAAGTTCATGTTCGGGGTTATCTGATCATTGGGGGGGTGTAAGAACCAATGAGACACTGATTGCTAGTCTGGTAGGGGTTTTTGGATACTAAGGCGAGTTTTGGCACACCCTAATTCACTGAGGTTCCAAGTCTCTATGCACAGTTCTGTGTAGGAGCAGAATCCCTGCCACAGCGGAGGAAGCATTATTTACATTTTACTGTCCATCATTACCAAGGTTTTCCTAGCTGTGACAGGCAGTAAAAAATTGACTAGATGTCTGCCCATTTAAATTGGACGGGCGAACATGTAGCCATTTCTCTGATGGCCCTTACTCCTCAGGGCCGTTGGAGAAGTTCGGTTGTGGCATAGTCTGAGTACTCCCTGCCATGGCCAAACTGATGGACATTCCAAATTTATATTGAGCTGGTGTACCCTTATGTTTGTGGGGAGAGAACTCAGTCACTTCAACAACAGAGTTCCATTCTCGCCAACATGTAAACTGGACTCTACGACTTCTGGATCTTCAGTTTAGATGTGGGTGAGCAGTTGCAGCCAACCTCAAGGAAGGTGGTGTAGGTACAGTACAACATAATTATCACACATAAAATAAAGATCTGAATGTCCAGCCATAATTACAACTAGAAAATACTAAAAACATTTTTTATATATGTATATATGTCCTCATGCCAACCGATATGAACATCATGACTACAAAAGTTAAGAAATGGTTACGCTATATAGATGACCTTTTTTTAGTCTGGGACGGCTCATTGGTTGAGGCAGAACATTTTATCAACAGCCTCAATAGTAACAACCTCAACCTTGCATTCACAAGCAATATTGGTGCCACCTCCATTTGTTTTCTGGATGTAGAAATTTACATCCAGAATGGTCAGTTGGAAACACGACTCTTTCGTAAACCAACTGCTGGTAATTTACTGTTGCATGCTGATAGCCACCATCCGGCCCACTTTATACGCAGTATTCCATATGGAGAAATGCTGCGTATAAGGCGGATTTGCAGCACACAATTGGAATGCAGGTTAGCACAGTTGGCATTCTTGAGAAGAGGTTACAAAGTAGATATTGTGTACAGGGCAATTAATCAAGCCAATGCGCAGGACAGATTACAATTATTGGCTTCTAAGGATACAACTGGTATGGGTAAAAAAGATGAGGTCAATGAAGAAACCAGATTCATCTTTACATACAGCAGCCAACAGCAAAGTATCCATCGCATAGTCAAACATTACTGGGCTCTCATAACTAGTGACCTTGTCTTGGGAGATAAGGTCAAAAGAGCTCCTAGTATAACTTGCAAAAGAGCCAGATCTATGCAGAACTGCTTAGTGTCCAGCAGTCCAGAAGTCAGAACCACAGGACCGTGGTTGAATAGCAGCAGAGGTTTCCTCAGATGTTCATCCGTCAAGGCCTTTAAAAATGGGGTCAGTAAAACCGAATATACGACCCCTTTTTCAGACAGACCAGCCCTTATCAAATACAAGTTGACATGCAGGACTGAGTATGCAGTGTACGTGTTGGAACGTCCCTGTGGCCTACGGTATGTGGGAAGTACCCGGCCACAGGTGTACAAACGTATTCTCCAACATCTTAGGGCGATTTCCAATGGTGACACTGCATACCAAGTGGCTAGACATTTTGAGGATCAACACAATAGGAATCTTGCTGGGCTCCGTTATTACGTTATTAATACAGTACCCCCTCAATTCAATTCAATTTCAATTCAATTAATTTATATAGCGCGCTACATACCCAGAGGGTCTCAAGGCACTTGGGTAAGGGTGGGCAGTTACTTGTCGAATATCCAGGTTTTAAGTTGCTTTCTGAATGCTAGGTGGTTCTGAGTGAGGCGAAGGTGAATGGGAAGTGAGTTTTTTTTGTAAAATTAGACAGTCCACACCGGGTTACGTGCACTTATACTTTTGAGTAAACTAGACGTTGTGTTTAGATAAATCAATTTCCACCAAGTAGCTTCTGTTAAGCGTTTTTATTTATATTTCATTTATGTACTATTTTTTCTTAACTCTTATTTCTTTTCTATTTTTTATAAACGTCTTTTGGTTGTTTTTGTACAAATATTTTTCACATATAATACATGACAGTAATTTCACATTGAATAATTCTTAAAATATCTACACAATTTATAATTTCATTTCAACACAGAATATATTCCGTATATATTATATGAAGGGAATATATTCTGTGTAATAATAAACCTTTCCCAGGTCACTATGCGTCTGGTGAATTGATCATTTTTTCTATTCCATGCCACTTCATTTTCCCACAAGCCCATAGCTATGCATGCATAACTAGGGCTGAAGGCAAAACCCATCTCTGCTCCGTTTCGTTGACAAAACAGTTCTTCTCCAAAAAAGAAAATATTGTTTGTGAGGCAAAAAGCAATCATGCTCATCAGCATATCGTTATGTTTCTCGTAGTGGATATTCCTTTCCTTTAGGAAATGTTGACAGGCATTTAATCCAATGGTGTTGTGAATATTGGTATATAGGGCAATAACGTCCATGGTTATCAGGTAATGACTGTCTTGCCATTCTAATGATTTTAGTGTGCCCAAAAAATCTGTTGTGTCTTTAATGTAAGATTTCAGATCCACCACATATGGAATTAAAAAATAGTCCATGTAATAGGCCATAGGTTCCGGCAATGAACTTTGGGGAGAAAATACATAGTCGCTGTTGCTGGGAAATCCACCGTCAGATATGTCTTCTCATCATTGTCAATTAAACTCTCTGTTTCCCATGTGCTTAATTTTTCATCAATGTCTCTTTTGATCTTTCCAGTTGGATTATTTTGTAGTTTTTCATAAAATTGACAATCGGTTAATTGGCGTTGCGCTTCCATGTAATATAGTTCGCGATCCCAAAGCACTACGTTTCCCCCCTTATCGGCCATTTTAATTTCAATTTCATGGTCACTGATCAGATTTTCTAGGGCTTTCCGTTCCATCATCGTTAGATTGTCACTAAAATTTGATTTGCTTAGGTTGTATAGGTCATGTATCACCGCCTCTTTTATTCCCAGGTGTTAACTGTGGATATATATATATATATATATATATATATATATATCAGAAAGGACGTCTTCGCAGGTAGCCGGCCAAAGACGAAGCGAGACCCAGCACTGGTGCAATTAAGTTTTATTAGTGCTCATCACCATGCCGCCATTACGCGTTTCAGCCTGAAAAGGCCTTGATCACATGACACGAGTTAAAGGGCGGAGTGCAAATTTATAGTTAAAGTGCAACGTGCCATGAACAAAGAAAGTATACTTTGCTTGCATTGTACACAAAGTGGAACTTTTTAAAGATTGACAAATGGATCACCGTAGTGAAATGGATCCAAATATCGGGGGTAATGCATGTATATAAGCAAGATGTCACAGCAATTGAGAATACATTTAAAACCATATAAAGAAATAATTTATATATGTTTGTATATGTTAAAATTTATAAATATTCAATTCATTGCTGAAGACAAAACCCTTGATAAAAACCATTGATTACTGCATGAATGCATTAATGAGGGTGAGAACTAACATATACACGTGCCTGTAGTCAAAAATGCCTGGTATCTACAAGATAATAATTTATCTCTGTACGCTAAAAGTCTACGTGGTTCAATACCCTGGGCGCAATATTGACCTTAATATTGCGCCAACAATGATTAAACAGTAACCGATATCGCCCAAGTGGGCCACTGGTCAATCCCACTAAAAATGGGCAGCTGTGCAAATTCGCATACAAACATGGCAAGTTAATAGTGCAACCCTGATAGATATATAAGTGACTAAGTGAAAAATACATAAACAAATAGACAATACAATTTCATAAGATGTTCTAAAAAGGCAGCTAAAAAGGCATATTAATGTAATGACAGACTGCAGGTAGTTGCATAGTGTGACTCATAAATATGTATAACAGTCCTCACTAGCATTAAGGCCATTGGGGGTCTTGCTATCAAAAAGAATTATGTTCCTAGTCTCTAATTTGCGAAGCATTGACTCTTGATCCCCACCCTACCTTCCTCGGAAGCGGTCGTCGCTCCTAAGGCTCCCTGATCCTCCAGACTTACTGCTTGCTCTCTGCTGCCTGGGATCTGCTGCCTGACATCGTAGCGCCATTCTGACCATTGCTGCCTGGTATCGTAGCACTACACTGCTCATTGCTGCCTGCGATCGTAGTGCTTTACCGCCCACTGATTTGATTTCCTCGCATTTGCTCGCATTGCCTGTTGCTGCCTGGTACTGCATTATTGCCTGACTCGCCTGATCACCACTGCCCATTCCAAAAGCATCACTCCGACTGTGCCCCAATATCGTACTGCTTATCTTTGTTTACGTCTCCATTTTGTTGTTGAGCCAGTTCCTACACTCCGCCCCCGCCTCCCATGTGAGAGCCCCTCCCACTGACTCCAAAGATCCGGCCCGTTTGGTGAAGCGCTGTGACCCCCCTACCTTCCTCGGAAGCGGTCGTCGCTCCTAAGGCTCCCTGATCCTCCAGACTTACTGCTTGCTCTCTGCTGCCTGGGATCTGCTGCCCGACATCGTAGCGCCATTCTGACCATTGCTGCCTGGTATCGTAGCACTACACTGCTCATTGCTGCCTGCGATCGTAGCACTTTACCGCCCACTGATTTGATTTCCTCGCATTTGCTCGCATTGCCTGTTGCTGCCTGGTACTGAATTATTGCCTGACTCGCCTGATTACCACTGCCCATTCCAAAAGCGTCACTCCGACTGTGCCCCAATATCGTACTGCTTATCTTTGTTTACGTCTCCATTTTGTTGTTGAGCCAGTCCCTACACCCCGCCCCCGCCTCCCATGTGAGAGCCCCTCCCACTGACTCCAAAGATCAGGCCCGTTTGGTGAAGCGCTGTGACCACCCTACCTTCCTCGGAAGCGGTCGTCGCTCCTAAGGCTCCCTGATCCTCCATACTTACTTCTTGCTCTCTGCTGCCTGGGATCTGCTGCCTGACATAGTAGCGCCATTCTGACCATTGCTGCCTGGTATCGTAGCACTACACTGCTCATTGCTGCCTGCGATCGTAGCGCTTTACCGCCCACTGATTTGATTTCCTCGCATTTGCTCGCATTGCCTGTTGCTGCCTGGTACTGCATTATTGCCTAACTTGCCTGATTACCACTGCCCATTCCAAAAGCGTCACTCCGACTGTGCCCCTATATCGTACTGCTTATCTTTGTTTACGTCTCCATTTTGTTGTTGAGCCAGTCCCTACACCCCGCCCCCGCCTCCCATGTGAGAGCCCCTCGCTCCGCCCCCTCTTCTATCCATATATGTCAGATGTCTTCTCGCGCAGCTTTCACGCGCAGCGGTCGCGCCGAAGGGGCGCCAAAGGTAAGCCCGTCTGCGCCCGTCCGCGCTAAGCCCGCGTCCAGCGCCAGACCCCCTGGCCCCGTCCCATCCACCTCACCCGCATTACATACGCCGCCTCCACCCTCTTAGCCCTTAACCCCGGTTGACTTCCCAACTGCGCCCAAGCCGCCCCTGGACACACCCATTGACCCTTCACATGCAACTCCTGCAAGTTTGATGGCACCAAGACCAACCCCTCATCCACTAACACCAAACAGAGACCTGACACCAACCACCTGAAGTGCATCCTGCTCAACACCCGCTCGGTCCACAGACACGCCATTGACCTCTGGAATCTACTAGACACCATTTCTACGGACGTCGCCTTTCTAACAGAAACATGGATGAACGCCTCCTCAGCCCCAGACATCACCATTGCCATCCCAGAAGGCTATAAGATCATCCGTAAGGACCGCACCATCCAAACAGGAGGAGGCATCGCTATCGTCCATAAAAATTCCATCCGCATCTCCACCAGCTCAGAAGTCAACCTTGCTAGCGCCGAACACCTTCACTTCCAGATCCACACCGACCCCAAGACCACACTCAGAGGCACCCTCCTCTACAGACCACCAGGACCCCGTGCACAATTCAGTGATGACATCACTGACTTTATCACCCCTCACGCCCTCCCCTCCGAGGACTACATTTTATTGGGAGACCTCAATTTTCATCTGGAAAAAAGCAACAACACCCACCCTTCTGGACAATCTCGCCAACCTCGGACTCAAACAACTTGTTAATACCCCCACTTACTACGCAGGTCACACACTCGACCCTATCTTCACTTCCAGCAAACATATCTCCTTCAGTCACACCACAGCTCTCCACTGGACAGACCACAGCTGCGTCCACTTTATCTACAAAAAGACCACAACCCACAACCACCCTCAACCTACTCTGCGAAGAAACTGGAACAAAATCACCATCGACCAGATCTCCTCATCGCTTCTTCAAATCCCCCCCTGCCCACTCTTCGAACCCCAACCAAGCAGCCATTAACCTCACTCAATGGCTAACCAACAGCGCCGACAACCTAGCACCTTTGAAAAAACAAAGGCAGGGCAAGGTTATTCATTTGCTTTTGTTATTCACTTGTCATAAGGTTAAGGAGAATCACCCTTACTTCCAACCTTAAACCCTACGTAGGAGATATGGCTTAGCAAATCTGGTCAGCCACGTTAAAGACAGGGACCCCAACCTCTTTTCTAACTTGAAATTCACTTATGAAATGAATAAAGAAAAAGTGATTTTCCTTGATGTGGAAATTTATGTAAAGAACAATAGACTGGAAACAACCTTACACCGAAAAGCCACATCCACCAATGCGACTCTTGAGGCAACCAGTTTTCATCAACCATCTCTACTTTCAAGCATACCCTATGGGGAGTTCCTTCGCTTACGAAGGATATGTAGTGAAGAAAATGAATGGCGCAAACACAGCGCTGGGATGATGTCTAGCATCCAAAGAAAAAGGAGAAGATATGAAGGATGAAATCCATAAGATTCATTTTGGATTACAGTCAAGAATCCAAAGAAATCACAAGGATCATAAGAAAAAATTGGAAGATTCTCCAATTGGATTCAACCATAGGAGAAAAAATGGGGCCCCACCCGGTGATAACATACCAAAGAGCAAGGAATTTAAAAGATCAGCTAGTCCATAGCCATTACAGACCAAAAACAGCTAAAACAACATGGTTAAGTACAAGGGGCTTCATAAAGTGCTATAATTGTAAAATCTGTGAGATAGCAAAACCCACGAAGAAAGTAAAAATGGCAAATGGTAAAACTTGGCAAATCAGAGATTTAATCACGTGCCAATATGCAGTGTACATCATTGAGTGCCCATGCGCTTTAAAATACGTGGGGAGCACCATTTGCAAACTTAAAAAACGCATCTTGGAGCACGTCAGAGCCACCAAAAACAAGGACAGAAATAATGCGGGGGCAAAACATGTGGAAAGCCATCATAATGGGAACTGGAAAGCATTAAAAATCTATGGCATTAAACTGGTTCCAACAAGTGAAAGAGGTGGCTACCGAGAAAAAGCTTTGCGACAAAAAGAGTCCCGACACATACTGAATTTCCGATCTATGACTCCGTTCGGCCTGAATCAATCGGAGGAATTATACATCCATCTGTAAATAAACAATCAGCTTCCATCAAACTTTTACATAGATATGCACCGAAAAAAATCAATACAGAAACCATTGAAAGACTACAAAAGGAATTGTAAATAAAATATGCCCACTGGAGGGCTTCATCTCAAAGTTAACATTTAGAAATGTATAAATGGTTAGAAAAATAAAAAAAAAATGTTTTATTTATTTGGAACTATCAGATCATTGGCGTTCCTGAAAGGGTTCTCCCATAACGTAAAAACAAAAAGTTTCTGTAAAAATATTGTTTTTGCCAGTGCTTTATGAGATGTTTTTTCCATGTAAATAACTTTATTGACTACCATCCTGGGTTATCAAAGATTAGTTCCGTTTTTTGTAAAGAAATCATTTATAAAAATATAAAATGCTCGTTTCCATGTAGAAATGGTTACTTTTAAGTTTGGAATGATTACCAGTGTAAAATATGTAAATAGCTAAAATTATGTGCCAGAAAACCTGATGGTAGGGATCTAATCACAGACAGGAAATGATGTCAGCATAGAGTTTTCTGCAGATTCAGAAAATAAAAAAGAAAAAAAAAGTGAAATAAATAAACCGTGAACAAGGTATTGCAGATACCGGAACGCGTGGGTTGGTCCTGCAAATGGCAAATAAAATGGATTGAAGAATAATTTAAAATACCCTGTAAAGAAGATCACTGGTGCGCGGCTTCATTTGTTTCTTTTGGGAGACTTTTTGTGGACATATATATATATATATGTATGTATATATATATATATATATATATATATATATATATATATATATATATATATATATATATATATATATATATATATATATATATATATATATATATATATATCAGGTAGTGATAGACACTGAGTAGTTAAATTTAGGATTGGTTTCCATAGGAAATACCTTTTTTGTGTTGCTAATAACTGGTGCCATTTGACTAGTTTGTGCATGGAGAGTTTCAGGGGGATCTGTCAAGCGGGGCTTGAGAAAAGGGGGAGGGGGATCCCAAAGTCTGATTTCCCCTAATTCTTTCCATAGGAACTTTAGACACAACTACAGCCCAAACAGATGAATGGATTTACATCAAATTTAGCAGAAAGCTGGCTCTTGGTCAAAAAGGAATGCTTTCTGTATTTTACTGTAAATATGTTTAGTAGTTTTTAAGTTATGAATGATGAAAAAAATGCATATATCACTCCCAAATGATCCAAGGAGCCTACACATCCCCACCTGAAGTCTTATTGGGTTCCAGAACCTCATCCGGGAAATGGTGGCAGCCATCTTAGGACTCAGGACATAGTCCGGAGTCCTAAAAAAACACTCCAAAAAGTACATCACGAGGGCAGGGTAGAGGTACCCTGACTCCCTAGACATGGGGCCGAAAATGTTTATAAAGAAGTGTTGTCGCAAATTTGTGAAGGATCTGTGAAACTGCAGTAAATTTTAAAAAAGCAAAGCACAGGCTCTTAAAAGCCCCTACCCAGATGGGGCAGGCCCCAAGGGGGAGGTGCGGCGTATATTTAAGGGAGAGGGTGGCCTGTCTCCAAGAGGTATGAGGGACCCATCCCCCCGCAGCCCCACTCCCAGAGCCATACAATAGCTTTGGGGACCCAATTCGTCAGAGCTGGCTCACTGGCTGTGTCCCTAGGCCCCCAACTATGGGAATACAATCTATTTTCAGCGGATTGGGAGCACAAAGCACAGAGCACAAAGGTGCTTTCACCCAGTGGGAAAACAAAACATTTCTCTACCCACGCTCTGGGACAGGGAAATGTTTTTAATTGCTCGCACCCCATAGGAGCAAAAGAAAACTGCTCCAGCTGGGTTGGAACAATGCAGGCTACTGTTGGATCCATGATGGGTGCAAGCAGGAGACCCGGTGGGGGTTCAGGGGTCCTTGGCCTCCCCCGCAACCGCTAACGGGGTACACAATATGGGGTGTCCCAGGTGGGCACCAGGGCACCGCACTAAAAAAAAACATACCTGTTCTCGCAGTCTCCAAGAATTACAATTGTGTGGGATAACCCAGGAGGGCACCAAGGTATCCCTTAAATGCAAAACAACAATTCTGACTCCTGCACGGCCCCATGAAATGGATTCACTTGAAAGGAAACAGCAGGACTACGGGGGCACTGGGGCTCCCCCTGTGGGCTTCAAACAGAATCATGGCTTGGGGTGCCCTAGGTGAGCACTAAGGTACCCAACTGATTTTTAAAAAAATGCTGGCTCCTGCGCAGTGCCAAAAGGCTGCATGCAGGGAGCTGGCATGGCCGTGGGGGCCCTGGTCCCACACCCCTGTAGTCCCGTATACAAAAACAAAAACACTGGGTGTACAGGGTGGAGCCAGAGCACACAGAAAAGTGAGTAATAAATGAGTGGGTAGAGTATGTATTTATTATGCCCTGCTCCTTCAAGGTGCACCCCATAATGCCCAGGAAGGGCAATTTACATATAGGTTGTTTTCTGCAGTCCCTAATCAACACTAGAAAAAAATACAAGTCTCCTGGATCATTGAAACTATGACACCAGGAGAACATACCATATTTTAAAAACATTACCCAGGCTGGAGCTTTTACTCCACAGCTGTGACTGCAGTGCCACATATGGGCCGGTTGTATTGGTTGCATTTTAAGTGGCCTGAAGATGTATCCCAAACAATGGAAGGTCTATTGTGATTATTTTTATAATTACAGTTTTTGGGGTGTAAAATGTTAAAAGAAAGACTCAGATACATGTTTGTTTATTTTTTTCTTAAAGAATAAATAATATTTTTTGACTGCTTATTTTCACCCCCAAAATATAATAATAACAACTATGTGAAAAGAAAGTCACAGACACATAGTTTAAAAAAAATGTATTACATTTTTTAAGTAAATGAAAATTTAATTTTGTGCATTGTTCAAATATATATTTGATTACAATTATTGGTTATTTTTTGGAGAAATATGATAGCTCTGTTTTATATTTAGTGTGCTGCTTGCAGTCAACCTCCCCCTCTTTACACATGCCTGAAGGCTGCCTCCAGGGCGTTAGCCGTGCGCGGCAGAGAGTTTGCCTTTATCTATGGTAATAAAATATTACTTTACGTTAAAAGAACTAGAAATTTACTGAATAAACCAAAGGTTAAAGTAACGGTATAGTTAGGTGAAATGCAGTTACACATAACGTTTTCACTCTAAATACTAGAGAATTTAACCAGTTATGGTTATCTCATGTAACACTCTGGCCAGCGCCATGCACTGCTAATTACTCCATATACTACATCTCTCATGACATCATAATTAATTTAATTTAATTTAATTTAATTTAATTTAAAATTATTTATACAGCGCACGTTCACCAGCGGTTTCATGGCGCTACTACTTTGCAGATAACAGGGCAGGAATGGCAGAAAGTGAACTAAAAGGAATCAAACTGCAAAAGGACTAATTAAAAACTTTAGTGAACAGATGAGCTTTAAGTTGTTTCCTAAATTGCAGGTAAAGGGTGGAGGCTCTAAGCTCAGGAGGCAGGGAGTTCCAAAAGAGTGGAGCAAGGGTCGAAAATTTCGATCCTCCCCATTTCTTCCTCCGGAACCGCGGAACAGTGAGGAGGGATTTGGTGGATGAACGCAGTTCCCTGGTGGGAACATAAGGGATGATCTCAGATGAGACGAAAGCCGGAGCCGTGCCCAGTCGTTCCTGAAAGGTGATGGAAGCGAGCTTGAACTGGACACGCTCACGGACTGGGAGCCAATGCAGGGATTTGAGAAGGGGGGTGACATGATGGAATTTTGGCAACTTGAACACCAAACGTGCCGCCTGGTTCTGAATCTGCTGCAACCGCCTTAGACTATATGCAGGAATACTAGCATATAAGGCGTTGCCGTAGTCCAGGCGGGAGATGACCATTGCCAAAGTAATCAGTTTCAAAGCGTCAAAAGAAAAGAAACGGGACACCTTGCGGATAGTGCGCAGTGCAAGAAAGGAAGAAGACACCACAGAACCAACCTGGGAGTGAAGGGTGAGCTGGGAATCGAGTTTGATGCCTAATGTTTTCACTGAGGTGGATGGGACAGGTGGAGAGCCCAAGGAAGGGGGCCAAAACAAAGAAGACCAGGGACTATCACTGCAACATTTGCAATAAAATTATTGTTGAGAAAACTGTGCATGGCTGGGGTGCAAGTTATAGTTACCTTAAGTCATTCATGTTGTGTTAATTTACATAATTGATCACATCACTGATGACATGTTAGATTACATCATTCATTACATCACTAACCATTTCACTGATTACATCATCCATGCTACTGCTTCTCAAATATAAACAGTATTGTACTGGATACTGATCTCATTCAGTAGTGTAAAAGTTAAATGGTGCACACTTTATTTACCAGTGAAGTTTTAAGTGCAAACATCAGTTAATTAAAGCAAGATAAGAGACTGAGTGAAACTAGTGTGAGTTGCACACATACATTTCAAAGAGGTTGTGTCTCAAGTGAAAGGCCTGTTACAAAAAATATCTGTGAAAAAATGAAGCTTCTCCTTATATAACATTATTCTCCTGTCAAAGACTGTGTGCATGCTGAAATTAAAGAGTTGTCATGCAATATTATAGACAGTTTCAATAAAAACTGGAAATGTACAAACTGCTGATATCTTTTTTCTAAAGCTTAGTGTAAATACAGAGACATAGATTGTTGTAAAATTTTTAATTTATGGGTGACTCATTTACAGAGGGTTCAAATCACTGCATGAATGTTAGCATTACTAAAAAGGTGTACACTATTCTGCTCATTTCACGAATATGAGTAAGGTATTTTGACATACTCTGCAGGGTTGTCCATAGGGTCTGGTAGTACTTGCTTTACAATTGGCTAATAAATATTAGTGAAGTAATTGACTTAAAATTCAATGTCAGATTAGATTTTTATCAGACACATCTCATTAAAGTAAATAATAACCAAACCCACATTTTTAAACAGAATTCAAGGTTTACGGTTAAGTTGCAAATATTAATAATGTTTACAGGGCCATCACATTTCTTACGCACCTCAATACCAGTAAAAACAGCATAATATCTACTGGTTGTGGGTAACTTCATAGATATGCTTCATGGTTTGCTCGTTCTGCTTGTTTAAAAAAAGATATGCCCATTAATACTTCAGATGTTATAGAATATTGAGTCAACGTGTGCCCTGCTGAATACCTTTCACTATGAAAACCTTATAGCAAATTGCCATATTCATTGGATAATATGATCAGTGATGTAATCAATGATATATTTTGAGGTGTCATCAGTGAACTCATCAGTGGTGCCATTTATTATGTCATGAGTGATGTAATAAGTGAGGCCATAAGCAGTGCATGGTGGGGTCACAAGTTATAGTTAGGTTAGTAAAGTCTAACTGGTCTGTGTATTTTTGGTTTTTAAGCGTTAGTTTTAATTTTATCATAAGACCTAACTATAACATCACTGCAACCTTTGTTTTTTAAGTGAATTTCTAGGGTTATTTAAACCTAAGCTAAAATCTTATTATCTCACCTAACTATAACTTTGCTTTAACCTTTTTTGCAGTGAATTAATTAGGTCTTTTTAACATAAAGTAAAATCTTATTACCATACCTTACTAGAACGTCACTTTAACCTTTATTTTTTTTCTGTGAATTTATGTTTATATGTTATCATATTCACCCAACTACCTCACTGAGCATATATGTTGGCCAAAAGTAGGGTGAGGTTGGCCAAATGCATAACTCCCCCTTACCGGGAAGCCAACACTTCCCCTGCGCTCAGCCTTCAGCCGTGCATGGTATGGGATTCGTAATAGTGAGGTCAACCCCCCAGCAGACCCACCACACATTCTTCTTGTTTTTTTGTTTTGTTACCGCTGTTCTCCTATGGTGTAGCCAACCGTGTGCCACTAGCAGTACCTTCAGTCTGCATAAACGTAACTCACTTGCATGGTGTTGCACTACCATGACTCCTGCAAAAGACCCACAGTACCACATGACGATGTTGGGTCCTGCAGGAGTACTGAGGGACCTGCAGCATAAATTTTATTTTATTTTGGGCCTTGGACTCCACCACACACATGGCACCCTTACCTTGGAGTTAGGTGGTCAGGATTTGTTGCTCAACTCAATCTATTACAGAACCAGATCCTGTATTGCAGATCTGAAGTTACTTCTCAGGGAGCAGGTAGGTGTGCCAGTTACCACTCTGTGTGGTTCACACACATGGAGGCGGTGAGGAAAGCCAGCTTGTGCTGGGTGTCTTGCTGATAAGGGAAAGATGGTGGTCATCGCAGAATACTGGTGTTGTAAGGCTGAAGCAGCTTGAGCATGAGGGAATCTCTGTATGGCAATGCTGTAGACCTGAACTATAAATCCCAACAGCCCCAACTTGTGCATGCTCCAGAGAGATGGTGACAATCTTGTTTTGTTGGGTATAACTGTTCTAGTGGTTCATGGCATCCTTGCTAGGCATCATACTATAATGTTGCTTCAGCCACAACCTTGATACTTGGATACTGGATTCTCCTTACAGGTAACTGTTTCCTGCAGGGTCAGACTGGGATAGAAAATAGGCCCAGGAACCAAAATAAAAGTTCCCCCCTTTGTGGAACCAGAAATATAAAAAGGTGGCACACATTTGTGAATTAGGCCACTTTTGCACTTGTAAAGGCACAATGGCTATGGGTATTCTTCAAGGTATGTGAGGCTGCATGCATTTGTGTTTGCTGCAGGCAGTTTGTGGTAATATCAGGAAAATGAACAGTAAAAACAAGGCCACCTGGCCATAAAACTAGCCCACAAACTGCTAAAAAGAAATGGCCCACACACTGATCGTCAGATCAGCCCATCGGGCACAACCTGATTGCCCAACAGGCCAGTCTGACCCTGGTTTCCTGTTAAGGACCATTTGTATAGTCCATTAGGTTACATAGAAGTATCCTGAAATTGTACTGTTGATAAAAACAAACTTTGAACTTGAACTAATTTTGGACTTTTGAAGCTAGATTTTAGTTTATTAATGGGTTAAAAAATACTCTAAAGTCATACTGTTGACGAAAATGATCTTTCAGGGTGCACTAATTCTGAACTGCGGACCTACTCCCTGAGCCATAGATCAGCCCAGAAACCCCATTCCCAGGACTTGATACAGCTCCAATTCCGGGGGACCCTATCCCCAGGACACTGGTTTTTCTTGACTGGTAGAGTGCGTGTAGGGAATGGCAACGTTACTCCCTGCCCGCACTCTCCCAGGCAGAGAACATAACTTTGCTCCTGCAGATAAAAATGGTGCTGAGCTGGCTCCCGGCAGCACCACAGTGGGTGCTTGCTGCAGAGCTGGCAGGGGCCATGGGGGTCCCTATGTGGCCCACAACATCTGCACAACATGCTTGGACAGTTCAAGATGGTATCATCCAGGAGCCACTGGTCACATCAGATCCTGGGGTCTCAGGTACACCCCTTGCTGACTTCACTGCCAGGGAATTATACACTGGAATTTCAAAGAGGACCCCCTCCCCTGGGTTGTCTCCAGTTGTGTGCTCACTCGCCTTCTTTCAGTGGGTTTGGGCAGGCCCATCCCCGGTACAGTTTGACAGCTGAGTGATTGATGGAGATCATTGTGCCCCACCCCTTTCCTCCTCAGGAGCTGAGAAATGTACTACAAGTTGATCCTTTTGTGTGGGGCGGACTTTTTTCCTGCTGCTGGAGGAAATGTAATTAACTGGGCACAGCAGGGTTACACAAGGCCTGGGCTCTGATCCTGAACTAAGCCAGGGAAATATGGAAACACTGGATGACCCATAAGACTTACTGTCATCATGTTGGAAGTTATATATGTGTTTCCTGTATAGGTATCATTCCAATTCAAGACGCCAATCGTCTCTGTAAGCCAAGGGGGATTGAAACCACACTCTAAAACAGTAAAGGACATTGATTTGCCCTATTAGTGTACATTACCCTGATAGGGCCAATCCCAGCGGAATACCTAATCCTACAGAGTCTTCATGGCTCCAGGCTACCTGAGCACTGTTACCGGGCTGTGGACAACAGTAGTCTCCCAAGCGCAGACCTCACATATGTGCATACACAGTGGTTTTATCTTAAAAGGCAGACACTGTAGGTCAGAATTCCATGTGATTAACGTGGGTGAGACACTGGTAGTGAAACTCACCCACAGTAAAAAGTTTAAAAAACTGGGTGATCAGAAAAGCAACAAATCTGGGTGTACTGAAGGGGTAGAACCCAATTTGCAACAGTATACAACTACTCAGAAAAAACAAAGTTCCTCAAGGCACTCAGCGTCTGTTAAAAAATGAATGCCTACTACGAATTGCTTTCATCTGTCAAACCCCTCACAGTCACTGAACCTACGTAGAGAAATGAGGTCGATATGAACAGAAAAGTGGGAACTGTAAATAAAGTCAACCGGGCGGAAAAGCAGCTAACATGGTGGCGGTGTCTGGGAGACACGGCCATCTATATTAGCATAGATGTGGGGTTGTGCCTTTCTGTGGCGGCTTTGCCGCCACAGAAAGGCATGCATTTTTTGCCATTGGGGGCCGTAATGGGCTCCCAGGGATTCTGCGGGGTGGGAGGTGCACATGGGGGGGGGAACCCATGGTACCCCCCTGCAGTTCCATGCCCAACATGGTAGGCACCGTGTGGTTCCTGCTACATTGTGCATGGCAGTGCATAACATGCCTACCTGGCATCGCGGCAGGCGCCGCAATATCAGGAATGTAGGATGCGCCTACCAGTGTGGCGGGCGCATCCTGATATCTGCAACAGGACCCCAACACCAAAGGAGGGCGGTCCTAATCCCCGAAAGGATGGCGGGCGGAAAAAGTCCACCCGCCATCCTAATGACCCCCTTAGTTTCTACTATATAGAATCCTTGTCATTTGGAAACTTTTCCTTCAGAACCAAAAACGTGTGTGGAACATGCTGGACACAAGTTGTCAACTGTCGTCTGCGCACATTGCTTCTCTTCAATAAAGCACTTACACCCATTAGCTGGTCACAAGCTGTACAAAATTAGGTAGAAAAGTAATCTGGTAGTTACCTGTCACTATGTAAACTATAAAACAAAATAACACACTCATTAAATGATGTTATTAGGGATGTCATTTGAGATGTCATGAGTGATGTGAATGAATGAATGAATTTGGATTTGTAGAGCGCAACTAAACCCGTCGGCATCAAGGCGCTAAAATATGGTACAACTGTTTGAGAAAGAGGTGGGCAGATCACAGGTAGACTTCTCGGAAGAGCCAGGTCTTGAGTGCTTTTGCAGAAAAGGGCGTGAGAGGCAAGCCCCTTGAGGTCATCAGGGAGTGTGTTCCACAGTTTGGGTGCGAGGGAACGGAAGGCCCTTCCACCCCATCTGGCCTTGAACACTCGGGGGACAGTCAGGAGATTTTTATTGGCAGAACGAAGAGCCCTGCCGGGGACATAAAGGGACATGAGGGAAGGAATGTCTTCTGGCCCAGTCCCATTTAGGGTGTGATGCGTAAGGCAGAAGGCCTTGAAATTAATCCTGGCCTGAATGGGGAGCCAGTGCAAGTTCATCCTGATGGCAGAGCCTGACGCGCGCTTCGGGGCATCTATGGCAAAGTGGGCCGCTGCATTTTGCACAATCTGAAGGCATTGGACCAAGCCGTTGTTAATTTCTAGATAAAGTGCATTGCAGTAGTCCAGCCGGGAGGCTATAAGAGCCACCGCTACCTGTTTGCGTGCTTCTAGGGGGAGATAGTGGGTGATTTTTCTTTAAATTCTTTGGGCACCACAGCAGGTAGAAACTGTCCTGCTAACCTGTTTATCAAGGGTAAGGGTGGTGTCCAGGATAACATCCAGATTACGGGCCGAAGTGGAGGGTGTGGGACAGGCACAAAGGGCAGAGGGCCATCAGTCCATTGACCAGGTCTCCTGTTTGCCTCCAAAAATGAGAACCTCTGTTTTCTCCCCATTCAACTTGAGGAAGTTCTGAACCATCCAGCCTGCGACTGCCTGCATACAGTTTTTAAAATTTAGGGCCGCTATGTTCACCGATTGTGATATGGAGACCACAATCTGGGTGTCGTCGGTGTAGGAAAGAACTTTCAGCCCAAAGGATCTTACAAGCCTGGCGAGTGGGGCCACGTAGATGTTAAAAAGCGTGGGGCTCAGGGAGGAACCCTGGGGGACCCCACACTTCACAGGCTTGACTGGCGAGAGGAAATCGCCCAGCTTCCCCCTTTGCTTCCGCTGGTCAAGGAAGGATGTTAGGAGACTGAGTGCTGGACCGGCCACTCCCAACTTACTGAGGCGGCTAGCTAGAATGGAAGGGGACAGGGTGTCGAAGGCTGCAGTAAGGTCTAACAGCACCAGTAAAGCAATCTGGCCACTGTCGACCTTAGTGCGGATACTGTCGACAACCACTGTGAGCACCGACTCAGTGCTGTGAGCCTTCCAGAAGCCGTGCTGTGAGGGATCCAAAGAACTGGAGCTATCCAGGAAGGCACTCAGGTGACGGTTAAGGTGTGCCTCTAGTATCTTAGCAGGGGCAGGGAGGAGAGAAATGGGGCAGACGTTTTTCAATATCCCAGGGTCCAGAGTAGGTTTCTTCAGCAGGGGCTTGACAATGGCCGATTTCCAAGAAAGGGGATAGACGCCTTCCGAGATTGCCAGATTTGTGACCTCAGCAAGGGGGGTAGTATGACCTCCCTGCTTTCTATGAGGATTTTCAAAGGACAGGGTTCAAGCCAGGATCCGGACTTAAGTTTGTCTAGGAGCGGACTAAGATTCTCAGGAGTCCCTAAGGGAGCTGAGTGAAGCAGTCAGTTTGGCGAAATGCGCCTTCTTTTCTGCCAAAACCGCAGCTTTATAGCCCTTGAGAAGTCTTTTGTGTTTGTCCTTCTCTATGGGGTCCAGATGTAGCCTCCAAAGTCTTTCTTGTTTCCTACACCCCTGTCTGAGGACCCTAAGAGAGTCTGAGAACCAGGGGGCAGAGGGCTGTTTCCTGGCAGAGTAGTATTGCTTAGCCGGTGCTAGGGATTCAACAGCACCTGCCAAAGTGTTTGACAGGTCAAGGGCCGCAGCGTCGGCACCCCTTCCTAACAAAGGCTTGATATTGGACATGAAGGGGGTAAGTGTATCGTTGTTTAGCCCCCTGAAATTCCTCCTCGATTCCCACTTGTTGTGATCCAACTGGGGCACAGTAGAAAGGGGAAGTACGAGATCGAGGGGAACGGCCAGATGGTCCGCCCAAGACAGGGGGAGGAGAAAGTCAATCTGAAGCAGGGGATCGTTGGTGAATACCCTATCTAGAGTGTGCCCACCTAAGTGGGTCGGACTACCCACTAACTGAGGCAGTCCACAGGAGGCAAGGGAATCCAACAAGTGGACAGTGTCAGAAGAGATAGAATTCTCCAAATGAAAATTGAAGTCCCCAAGAATAGTGAAGTTGGGTCTATCCATGTAGGGTTCCAGGGTCTTAAGAAGTCCGAGATTGAAAGCGGACCTGGGGCCCGGGGGCCTATAAATCAGGATCCCAGTGAAGGACACAGTGGGGGAGGGGTTTAAGGCAAAATACAAGGCCTGGAAAGGGTCAGACGGGGAGGACAGGTGATCGATTCGACATCTTGTCGAGCTGTGATACAGAATCCCCAGCCCCCCTCCCCTACGACCAACTCTGTCCATTCTGTCCAAGGCATATTCTTCCGAAATCGCATTTATTAGGTCAGGCTCGGAGGAGCCTGTAGCCCAAGTTTCAGTAATAAAGACCCAGGTGGGGTTTTTCTCCAAAATGAATTCCCTAAAAGTGACATTGTTTTAAACCAACGAGCGGGTATTATTAAGAAAACCAGAGTAATTAGAAATGAGGGGGGGACCTGGCCTCTTTGGGGCAACCTGCTTATGGGCGGTGTCCGGAAAGTTATGATGATTACCTCTCTCGTTACATCCGCAGCCTGGGACATTCATGAGCGAGTCCGGGGCATAAGTGTAATGGCAAGACTGCCAAGGAGGTTTGAGGGATTTTAAGGTGGATAGGGTATACAATGGTTCACATGAAGCTTGGGTGTGTATAGGGCCAGCCTCCCTGGCCCCTGGCGCTTCCTCGGCGCTGACGGGCGCAGACGGGTTGGACTCTGGCTCGACTCCGGCACGATTGCGGCGCGTCCGCTGATCTCGCGGAGTCATACCCGTATCCTTATGTACTGGCGACTAGAGTGCCGAGGGAGAGGTGTCTCACCCAAGATGGCCGCTGCCGATTTCCACAGCCCGGGACCGAGGAACTCAGCACCTGAATCGGCTGAGAACCGTGGGTGCAGGTAAATGAAGGATTAAAACTGCCTTGATGGTAGCAGAGTGCAAAATAACAATTTGGCAGTGAATAAAAGAGATTAAATTAAAAGATTGGAAGCGCCACAATAAAATCCGTGAACACAACCAACATGAGGGTACATACACACAATTCAGCAGTTCACTCAGCACACCTCCCGGCTTCCGCCTCAGGAGTAAAACAAACAGCAATCTTGTGCCTTCTTCACAAGAGCTCCTTATGTACTGGGTACTAGAGTGCCGAGTGAGAGGTGTCCCACCCAAGATGGCCGCTGCCGATTTGCTCAGCCCGAGACCGAGGAACTCAGCACCTGAATCGCCTAAGAACCGTGGGTGCGGGTAAATGAAGGATTAAAACTGCCTTGATGGTAGCAGAGTGCAAAATAACAATTTGGCAGTGAATAAAAGAGATTCAATTAAAAGATTGGAAGCGCCGCAATAAAATCCGTGAACACAACCAACATGAGGGTACACACACACAATTCAGCAGTTCACTCAGCACACCTCCCGGCTTCCGCCTCAGGAGTAAAACAAACCGCAATCTCGCACCTGCCTCACAAGAGCTCCTTATGTACTGGAGACTAGAGTGCCGAGTGAGAGGTGTCCGACCCAAGATGGCTGCTGCCGATTTGCGCAGCCCGGGACCGAGGAACTCAGCACCTGAATCGGGTAAATGAAGGATTAAAACTGCCTCATAAATATTGTCATATAACAAGTCATGAGTAATGTAATATGTGAGGTCATGAGCAGTGCATGGTAGAGACGCAAGTTATAGTTAGCTCTGAATAAAAATAACTGGTGAATTTCTAAGGTTGTTTGAGTTCAAAACATTAATGTTGTCACTGACATATTCACCTAATGATAGCATCACTTTAACCTTTGTGTTTTTTCAGTGAACTTCTAAGGTTTTTGTTAAACAAAAATAGATCTTATTATTATCATACCTAAGTATAGTATTACTTTATCCTTTGGTTTTCTCAGTGAATGTCTAAGGATTCTTTTAAACAATACCAGATCTTTTTATCACACCTAACTATGATATTACTTTAACCTTTGATTTTGTCTATTGCATATGCTGCACTACACCTGTGTAAAAGACCATGAGGTAATGTCTTCAGTGACCTTTTATATATGTCATTTTGGCAATGTGATTGTTCATTGAACATCTTCATACAGAATTCAGTGACAAAAAGAATCCTCTTAAAGCGAAGACGACGAGACTACAGGCAAAGTTGAATCTCTACCAAACAAGGGTACTTATTCTTAATTATATGAAGTAAGTGTATTTTTGTGTGGTGGGGATGTTCTCACATTCCCCTGCATCAAGAAAGCACCACCAATCTACGGGAAAAAAGCGCTTGGATCATTTTGGTATGTTGAGCTGTCCATCCGCCTAGATAATGGCAGGAACATTGTTGCATATTAGTAACGCGGAAGGGCCAAACAGGCAAGCTTGTAGGTGATTTTGCACGTTTGCATACTCAGCAGTAATTAAATGGGAGAACCATGGACTCTGCTCAAGGAGATGAGAAGAAAGAACTCATTTGTCCTAGACAGTCACTAAGGAAGAGATTCTGCTCAAATAAATCAATGATGCATTTACTTCCAACAAGGATTTCAGAACGTTTTTAAACATGGAATTGAAGAGAAAACACACTTGCTTTCCTTGGCCAAGTTCAAGAAGTTTAAATGATCTGTCCTTTACAGAAATAAAGCTTCAACTAGGGCACCTGCTATGTTTAAAATTGTAAGTGCTTCACTTTGACATTACATTTCTGTAAAATGAGCACCAGGGGCAGAATGGACCCCATCATGATTATTTATCCAAGAAGAGTTGTTAGAAAGGCCAAGAAGAAGACATAATGGGGTCTAGAACATGGACCTTGCCCACAGCGGAGGGGGCACGTTCTGGTTCTATGCCCTGCTGAGCCCAGTTGGATCCCTCTATTCATACTCTTAGGGCCCACTAAGCTAACCCATAAAAAGCACTTCTAACCTGCGAACATCATCTGTGCAGCACTTAAGCATAGCTTGCTCACTGATGTGTCCCAGCTGGTACAAAGTACCCACATGGCCAACACAGAGGTGTGGTCCAGTGCACTCCTGGGGTGTGACTCCCATCCCCCTCAGGGGCAACTCTGTCTATCAGGACAGCAAGCCACCGGGGCCACAAACTGTGGTCAGTGATGAGACCCAGGCCTTATGCCTCTCAGGGCTTTCTAACCTCTGCAGCATCAGAGAGTGAGGGGCTCTAGTCCCAGGAGCCTCGCACCCTTTGTCCAATCTCCATCCTATCAGGTCAGGGATGATATCCTGACACTGAACTACCAGCCCAGGGTCTGTACCCTGAGATTGAACATCAGAGGGGGTGGGCTCTCCCACATGCTGTCCTTCTTCCTGGGGCTCTGTGCCATCCCATCTGGAGTGGTACCCCCAGGCTCCAGAATTGTCATGGCACCTGTGGCAGGTGTCCTGCACAATTCGCTTATCAGTTCAGGTGTGCTATTCTGCAACTGGTATCTCAGCCCAGGGTCTGTACCCTTAGGCTGGGCAGGGGTCAAGGGTGAGGCTGCCCTCTCCCCACTGGTGCCCTTCACCCTCCCACCTGGAGCGGTGCCCCCAGAAGACAAACCAGTAGACCACTGTTAGTAGTCACCCTTTCCTCCAGGTCATGGGGACACCCTGAACCTGGCCCTCCACCTAGGGTTTTCATCCATGTCAGGGGGGACCCCCTGAACCTGGCCCTCCAACCCAGTGTTTTTACTCTTAGGCAGGACATGTGCCTTGCAACCCAGGACTTCGGGGAATACACAACCCCCTAAAAGGGCAACACACTCCTCTAGAGTTGTACAAGAGTCTGCCTGGCTCAGGTTTTCAGCCTCCTGTCTACCTGACAGAGTATGACGACTTCCCAGGCCAGAAGTGGCCTCCACAGAGTCAATGCTGGGCTGCTCTGACTTCAGAGATGGTAACCCATGACCCACTGGTCCTTCCACTGGGAATGCATCCCCCTCTCATCCCTCTCTATGGACTCATGCGACCGCTCTACTGGAGAGGTGTTGCCAGACACCAGAACTGGTGGGAGGCTTGTTACAGCATGCCCACCTAGCTCACCTGACACCTTGGGATCCCCCTCAGGGGCGGCCTCCCGTTACAGACCAGGCTCCCCTCTTATTGTTCCCTCCTGGAACCAACCAGGCCTTGAGTTGGGATTTCAGGTACCTCATGACACAGCCCCCTACCCTCCATCTCCTCTGAGACAGGACATGGGACTCTACACCCCTCCCACTATTCTGGGACCTACTGGGGTTACCACAACCATTCCCTATCTCACTTGGTTGGGGAAAACCTGAGCCACCGCCTTCAGGATCACTGCCAAAAGCTTCTTCAGACCCTCTGAAATCCTCCAAAAAGTCTGCCTCCAGTGCAAGTTCCCTGGGGTCAGAGAACCCACACTCTACGGGGTGTTGGCATACGGAAAACAGGGAATGAATATTTGCTCTCCAGAATCCAAATTACACAGCTCCTCTCATGTGTCGACCAAATTAGCCTTCACTCAACCGTCCAGTGCCTCAGGAAGGTACTCCACATCACCTTCAAAAGACTGGCGAGACAGTGTCTGACTGTTGCTATCATTCAACTTACCCTCTTGTGGGTGGTCTCCACACTCACATACCAGGACTTCTACCATGGGAGAACTAATTGCCCTGCACCTCTCATCTAGAGTCAGTAGAGTGTCTCTCCTACCACTAGGAATATGACCCCTTGTGCCAGTTCCTCAAACCTCCTCACAGACACTGCACACTACTGGAGTTACCTCAAAATCCTGAACCCCCTGGTGTATTTCACCCCCCCCCCCTTGAAGCAGGGCACCAAGCCTGTGTGTGTGTGTACATCTCCCTGGTCAGTACTGGACCTAACACTTTTGATGCCATCATCTGGGCTGGACCTAGCCTGCCTGGCTTACCAGTCCGGCTCCAGATCTCTCACTTTAAGTTCATATGCTAAAATCATTTCCCTTTCCATCAGCTCCATTTATCTGTGTAACTGCTCCAACTCGGGCCTCCTTGCCCTCCTCCTAATCTCCAGCTCTGCTGGAGACAGGCCTGGAGAGGGACTACTGTTTGCTGACCCAGAGGGTACCTCCCCTCCTGAGTCCTCAGCACATCTTCCCTTTGAATTGGCTCCCTGGTCTCTACACTAGGATCCTTTGCCATTCCTGGCTGCCACCTTAGGACCTCAGCACCTTTTGTAGCTCTTTTTTTTAGGTGAGACCTCTGAATGGGAGCTTACGATGTAGGTTTCCAACCTATCCTCCTCAAAAACCAATTCTAGGAATGTAACTGATGATGCTCTTGACCGAGACATGATGCAGTAGGAAGTTCAAGTTCAAAAATAGGGAAAAAACAAAAATAGATTAAAAAGGAAAAACTCTGTATGTTATACATAATGGCCTGTGATATGGTAGTAGTACACACCAATCACTGTAGGTTAAGTGCAAACGCAAGTCCTAGCCTCACAGCTGACAACCAATGTTAGAAATGGAGGTCTCCAGTTGACAGGTTGTTACCCCGTCCAAGTAGAGTCCCTTCTTCCTAGTCAGGATAAGGGGATACTCTAATGAAATAACCCCTGCTCAACCCCTTGGTAGCTTGGCACGAGCAGTCAGGCTTATCTCAGGAGCAGTGTGTAAAGCATTTGCACATAACGAACAGTAATACAGTGAAAAGACTAAAAAGGGATGCCACACCAGTTTTGAAAAATATCCAATATTTCTATATCCAAAACAAGACCAAATGATAAAAATCCACAATACAGTTCTTAGATATATCAATAAGCAATAACAGACTTAAATTACAGCTCCTTGAATTCGATAGCTCCGAACACTGCATTTCACTATCAAGACATGTCACACACACCAGTACATGTCCTACCTTTCACATACACCGCACCCTGCCCAGAGGGGTAGCCTGGGCCAACCTTAGGTGTGTCTTACATGTAAGAAAAGGGAAGGTTAGGGCCTGGCAAGTTGGTGCACTTGCCAAGCCGACATGGCAGTCACAACTGCCCACAGACACCTCAGTGGCAGGTCTGACAACCCTTTGAAAGGCTGCCTGTGTGGGTTGCACAATCAGTGCTGCAGGCCCACTAGCAGCATTTGATTTACAGGCCCTGGCACACACAGTGCATGGTACTAGGGACTTAACAGGAAATTAAACATGCCAATCTTGGGAACACCATCCATAACATAATATACTTGGTGGGCATATACACTTTAGCTCTGAATAGTAGTCCTAAAACTAACAAAAATAGGGTCAAAAAGAGGAGGCCAAAAAGCAAAACATCTGGGGTAAACCTGCTGAAAAAGCAAAGTCTAACAAGATTCTACAGTTTTTTTTATTTTAAATAGAAGGGGAGTAGTGTGGCCCTCCTCCCAGAACCTCAGTAGGCCCTGGTGACCCCATCCCAGAGAGCTGTTTTACTTTAAAGGGGAGGGCTGCTATGTGCCCATCTCCTTGAACTTCATTAGGCCTTGAGGACCCCATCCCGTAGGCAGTATTATTTCAAAGATGAGGAGGGCCATGTGGACTCCTTTTCCAAGCCTCATTAGGCCTGGAGACCCCATCTAACCAGGGCTACCTCTAACTTAAATGGAAGACATAGTGAAAGACAGGATTGGTATTGCTGTTGTCCGTCATCACTCACCTTGACTTTCACAGCCAATGGAAAGCGCACACGGATATTTAAATGGGGGCATTGTGATTATACACGCAAAGGCATTGATAAAGGCGTGCTGCCAAAACCAGTCTGCCTGACATTAAATTGAAAGAATTGAAGTATATGAAGTCCGTGGAGTGCGTTGAAAAATTCCTTATTGGAAATTGGTGATTAATATATATAAAAAGCCGAAAGCAATTGAGCTACATTGCCGTTTATGTGTGAGGTACTTATATAAACAAACATTTGTTTTATGAATTTGCCAAGTACCTAGATTAACAGATTCCTCTGTGCCATATCCTTTTCAGAAATGGAATAGGCAAAGTAGTATGATTTTAGCGAACAGGTACGAGGATGCAGTAATCCCCCAAGTAGGTACCCGTGTATGAATTCAATACATGTATGCACCACTTGATGCATGGTATTAATGGACACCTACAAAATACCAACCGTGTTAACCTGCCTAAATGTAAATACAACTATTTTCCATATTTTCTGCGTCAGACCACAAAACGCTTTACAAATTTGTGCATGTGGATGAATTGAATCCCACTCAGGGCACCGCTGTATGAATACTTAATACTCGTGTGTATTAACTATTGCACGTTACAAAATGGATGCCAAGTATACCCATTTATAAGCGTATTAGGTTATCCCCTCATTTGTTTCCACACTTCCTATGTATTGCGACTCACTACCCACAATCCAATGTGTACAAAAACAGAATACCGTTGCACTCAAGACAGTGTGTGTAGTGTTAAGTAACACAAAATCAACATGTATTTCACAAAATGGCAGAATTATCCAAACAAAGCACTCTCAATATGTAGATCTTGGAGTCTTTAATATGTTGAACAGCCAGCCGACACGTGTTTCATCGCAATTATGCGAATCCTCAGGGCTGAAAGGCTAAGATCCAGTCAAGAAGGTCGCTCAGCCGGTGATACTTCCAACCCAGCTGGGCCCTTGACCGTAGAAATTTCAATTGTATATATCGAAATAGTTTGTTAATTTCTCGAAGTGTGTCCAATTTTTATATATAAAAATCCGCTTGACAATCCAAATTAGATATTAATGGCACATCTTTACACAGTGCGTAGAATTGAGCCCCAATGTTAATAGGTAAGAGTCGTGCACCGTGGTGATTAGTTCCAGTAATGTGTCTCCCAGCTTAGTCATGCATACAGGAACACGATCGTCGGATTCGGACGTCTACAAGCCGGCTCTCCGCTTGACTAAGCTGGGAGACACATTACTGGAACTAATCACCACGGTGCACGACTCTTACCTATTAACATTGGGGCTCAATTCTACGCACTGTGTAAAGATGTGCCATTAATATCTAATTTGGATTGTCAAGCGGATTTTTATATATAAAAATTGGACACACTTCGAGAAATTAACAAACTATTTCGATATATACAATTGAAATTTCTACGGTCAAGGGCCCAGCTGGGTTGGAAGTATCACCGGCTGAGCGACCTTCTTGACTGGATCTTAGCCTTTCAGCCCTGAGGATTCGCATAATTGCGATGAAACACGTGTCGGCTGGCTGTTCAACATATTAAAGACTCCAAGATCTACATATTGAGAGTGCTTTGTTTGGATAATTCTGCCATTTTGTGAAATACATGTTGATTTTGTGTTACTTAACACTACACACACTGTCTTGAGTGCAACGGTATTCTGTTTTTGTACATATAGGGGTAGTATTTTTCTACTCTTTGGAGTGGTTTAAGGTTTCTCCACTCACCGTTCTGCACCCAAATAGTCAATCATCTTTACACTGAAGTGCGTATAAACGGGCTGTGCACCTGTGTCTATACTGATGAAAAGCCTTTTCTCCCTCACAATCCAATGTGTGACCAATCTTGTTGTGCAGGCGAAACGCATTACCTGGAACAAACCAACTTTCTAGTATTTACAAGGACTCTGAGTGATCGCTTTATTTAAACTCTTTGGGAATATATTTTGAATCACATCATCAGAGCAACAGGGATTTGTTACAATTTTACTGTATAAACAATGTGGAAAGACATGAGTGAGGTGGCGAGAGGGTGAGGAAACTCCGAGTCCTGGAGTCACGGTACATCATTGATTTTCAGAGCAAAGCTCCAATAGGACTGAACAAGGATGAGGAATTTTGGACCCATTTAGAGCAATATCGTTGTTCAATGGCTCTAGTAACATTTGAAATTTACCGTCTACTTATAACATCTAAAGGACACAGAATGACCAATATTTTAGAACTGTATAATTAGGAGACCCCAGTTAGAATAGCATATCACCCTGTGCCTGAAATCCTTCCCTTTCCCCTGAAGACATTTCTTTTTATTAAGAGGGTTAAAAATGAGGGAGCTGGACACCACGAATGCCCTTTCAGGGCACAATTTTGGAGGATGTTAGGGTATTGTATAAATGACTTTATATTAATATAATCATATAACTTTCCCTAGTCCTGACACACTTGAGTGGGATTTGTTATATATATGTTTGCACAAGCACTTTGCACTTTTGTTTGTTTGCATTTTATTGGTTTTAAAAACATACTACAAGATGGCTGCCATGAATGTTTAACCTAATGCTGCAGAAGTCCGTCTTTTATGTCTATTTATTACATGTGATGTATGATGGTTTTAAATAGTTACATGCAAAACGTGTCTGTCAGGGGGGGTTTGCATCAATAAAAGCATCAGCTTCAGATTCTTCGTGTGTGCCTTCCTTCTTTACTCCTAATCAAGGTGTGACTTTGAAGAAATATATACATATATCTGTGAGCAAGGGCGGATGCCCGAAACGCGTCAGATTCTGTTGGACTGAAGCTTTAAATAAATCTTGTGCCTTTATCTACTTATTGGATTCGTGTGGTTTTCCTGGGTCGACTTTATGCGGAGCCTTTGCTAAACTGCTGTTGCTGCATATATATATATATATATATATATATATATATATATATATATATATATATATATATATATATATATATATTTTTTCCAAACAAATATACAAACAAGTAAGAGGTACTTCGATGGGCTCATGCTTCTCCCCCAGCTACGCAAACTTGTTCGTGTGCTGGTGGGAGAAGCATGAAGCGTGGGCAGAACAAAATGAAACATGGACTGGCAATATTCTGATGTGGACCAGGTATATTGATGACCTTTTTATTATCTAGCGGGGCGATAGGACCTCGGTTGAGGATTATATTGCCAAAGTGAATAATAACACCAACAATTTGAGGTTTACTAGTACTATAAGTACTACTAATATTTGCTACTTGGATTTGGAGATCTACATAAAAGACAATAAGTTACAAACGAGACTCTATTGAAAACCTACAGCGGGAAACGCTGTCCTGCATGCAGACAGTAATCACCCCAAGAGTCTTGTTAGAAATGTACCCTAGTGTGAGCTATTACGTCTAAAAAGAAACTGCTCAATGGATACCGATTTTCAGGCAGCAGAATCAGAGGCCAAACAAAGGTTCCATAATAGGGGTTACTCCAAGAGCATGTTAGAACAAGCTTCAGAAAAGGCATCTAAAATTGATAGGAGGGACCTCCTAATACCAAAAGATATGCCCAAGAAGGGGGAGGATGTTAGAATGATTACCAAATTTAACACCAGGTCAGGCGATCTTACTCACATCCTGAAAAAGCACTGGTCCATCCTAATGACTTCCAATTAAGAAGGAGAAGCCCTTTCTGAAAAGGGAAAGGGTTAAAGGTAGACAAAAAATACAAGTTCCCTTTTCATGTAGTCTAGAAGAAGAGACTTTCGTCTCTGGGGAGTTGCAGAAAGGAGCTTGGGGCGAGCCATCCCGCGTATCAAAGTTGTAAAGGGATCAACAAATTTACAACCACTTCAATATGCATTAGTACACATCATTTTACCAATCTGAAATTAATAAGGATGTAAACACTCTAATGTGAATTGTATAAAAAAAGGATTTTTTATTTTTATATTATTCTCTGTTCATACCATCTTACGGAACAACTACGTACATTTATTCATAAAAAATATGTTAAAAACAATTGATATAACATTTTATCTCCCAAAATCAAAATACAGTTAAAAAAGTTATTTTCAATACAACAAAATTATCACACAAGCAGATTGTCGACGTGGCGTTTCGGTGATTTTTATGTCGTCACCTTCTTCAGGACAGTGTGTAAGTTAAAATCACTATAGATTTAAAAACACAGAAGAATCATATGTTAACATTTGATGTATTGACTCAGTGGTAGAACAGAGTTAGACTGTAACCTTTATAAATTAGCACGCTATACATCCTACATCCTAAGTTTACTTCCTTGAATCTAAACAGTACAATCGTTAACACTTTATATATTATAGATATTTAAACAAATGCTTCGTGAAAGAATTTGTTTAAATATCTATAATATATAAAGTGTTAACGATTGTACTGTTTAGATTCAATGAAGTAAACTTAGGATGTAGGATGTATAGCGTGCTAATTTATAAAGGTTACAGTCTAACTCTGTTCTGCCACTGAGTCAATACATCAAATGTTAACATATGATTCTTCTGTGTTTTTAAATCTATAGTGATTTTAACTTACACACTGTCCTGAAGAAGGTGACGACATAAAAATCACCGAAACGCTGCGTCGACAATCTGCTTGTGTGATAATTTTGTTGTATTGAAAATAACTTTTTTAACTGTATTTTGATTTTGGGGGATAAAATGTTATATCAATTGTTTTTAACATATTTTTTATGAATAAATGTACGTAGTTGTTCCGTAAGATGGTATGAACAGAGAATAATATAAAAATAAAAAATCCTTTTTTTATACAATTCACATTAGAGTGTTTACATCCTTATTAATTTCAGATTGGTAAAATGATGTGTACTAATGCATATTGAAATGGTTGTAAATTTGTTGATCCCTTTACAACTTTGATACGCGGGTTGGCTCACCCCAAGCTCCATCCTAATGACTGACAACGTGCTGAAAAAACATCTAACACAGCAACCCCTGGTAACACACCAACGATGTCAGTCACTCTCTGATCATCTGGTCCAAAGTCATTATTCAACTAAGTCTAAACCAGTAACCGTGTCCAATGTGAAAGGATGTTTCCCTTGCCTACGCTGCAAAGCCTGCAAAGGTAGTAGAAAGATTCTAGAGTTCCCCAACAGAACAGGAGGGAATGGCCCCAACAGAAAAATCATGAAACTGTTAAACTGTAACTCCAAATTCACTATCTACTGTCTTGAGTGCCCTTGTAAAAAAAGATACATAGGGAGCACTACTAATCCAACAAAGCTTAGAATTTTAGAACACATGAGGGCTATCATGAACAAAGACAGATCTTATCCGGTAGCCCGTCACTTTGCCGAACACCATCAGAGAAACAGAGACTTGCTAAGCTTTTACTGTATAGATCAAGTGAATAAACAAGAATGAGGAGGTGACAGAGAAAGGGCCTTAAGAATCCTGGAGTCAAGGTACAGTATAGATCTTAAAACCATGACCCCTTGGGGCCTTAACAACGATGAAGAGTTGTGGGTCCACCTCTGACAGAAATGCATGGGACCATGCATTGTATACAAAATTAGTGGTACTTAGGATCATGTACAATACAACTATCACTACCCTTACATTTTGATAAAATATTCCGTCCGCTGTCAAATGTCAAAAAGTTTGGTGTAAACAATATGAATGCCCATACAGGGCTGCAAAACAGAGTAGGAAATCAATGACAACAATAAGAGGGTGTTAGAATATTAAAGATTATGAGCAATAGGGAATAGATCCCCCTAATGCAATATAATGAAACCGCATATGTAACTTTAATTAATATCTTGACCCTTAATATCAACTAAGTTGTCAATATTGTTATGACACCAACTGGTATGTAAATAGTGAAATGAAATGTTTGTTGTACAATATGTTTTTAATGAGCACTGAGCACTTTACAATTTTTTATTGCTTTATGTCTTTTAAACCATATATGTTTTAACCAAAAACATGTTACAAGATGGCCGCCAAAGTAGAATTTTACAGGACCTCATTGATGTCAATTATGTGGGTGGTGGCCAAAAGGTTTAAAACTACGCAATTTTGCACAAACTAACTGACACTGACGAAGCTAGAGTAGCGAAACGCGTCTGTCGGGGGTGAAGGGAGGTTTGCAGAATAAAATTTCTTAATCAGATTCCAGTGTGCTCGCCTGTTTTCTACTACGAGGAGTGGAAAGTGTTGTGGAGATATATATATATATAGTTTTTGCAGACTTTATAGTTAGGAATTAGCATCTAAAAAACCTTAGAAATTCACTGAAAAAACCATAGGTTTCAGTGACGTTATAGTTAGTTGGACATTTCACTCATATAAAACCAGAGAAATTCGCCAGTTATAGTTAGTTGAGCTAACTATAACTCACACGCCCACAATGCATGGCTGATGACGTCACATATTACATCACTCATGACATGGTCAGTGACATCACTGATGACATCACTGATGACATCTCAAATGACATCACTGATGACATCACTGATGACATCATCCAGTGAATGTGTGTTTCTGTAAAGTTTAAATATTTTTCATATATATCTATGTCATGGTGTATTGAAGAATGAGTGGATTTTCGAGTGCCTGAATGGATTATTTAGTAGGTGTGTGACTGACTGTATAAGTGAGTGATTGAACGTGTCCTACTGAATACATGGGTTAGTGACTAAACTGTGTAAAACTCTGTATTAGTCTCTCAGTTGGTATGTAAGTGGCTGCATGGGTTAGGGAGTAGCTACATGACTGCCTAAATAGGTTATTGATTTGTTGCCTGAGTATCTGTGTGGGTGCCTGAGTGTCTGTGTGGGTTTGGTTGGGGTGGGTGACACTGTGCACAGATGTCTGAGTGGGTGATTCACTGGTTGTATGGATTTAAAAGTGCATCTGGGAAGGGCTGTATATGTGAGTTATTGTGTGCATGGGTGTGTTGGTGAGGGAATCAATGTCTCAGTGGTATATGTGTGAGTAACTACATATGTTTTAAGGCAGTATAAGTGAGTGTTGCATTATATAAATGACTATTCGTGAGAGGACGTTATTTAAAGAGTTGGCGTATAAATGAGTGTCTTCTTTTATCAGTGATTGTATAAGTCAGTATGTATATGTTAGTATCTGCATCAATAAGTGATGTGGTGTGTGTATAAATAACTCAGTTGCGGTGAATACCTGTATACATGAGTAAATGAGTATGTAATTCATTCTTTGTGTGACAACATGTATAGGTGTATGAGTACATATTATAGTACTGTATTGATGATTAACTGTTTGTATATGTCACTGGATGTGTGTATAGACCTAGGAAATAGTCGGTGGTATGTAGTATCTGACATTGTTGTGTGTATGGTTTCAAAAATAGTAGTCTGTATTTTAGAGTGGGTGTATCAAAGTTTATACTAGAGCATCAGTATGTACATCAGATTATCACGAGGATGATGTCATCAGTGATGTCATTTGAGATGTCATCAGTGATGTCACTGGCCATGTGATGAGTGATGTAATATGTGACGTCATCAGCAGTGCATTGCGGGCGCGCGAGTTATAGTTAGCTCAACTATCAGTAACTGGTAAATTTCTCTGGTTTTATATGAGTCAAATGTCCAACTAACTATAACGTCCCTGAAACTGATGTTTTTTTCAGCAAATTTCCAAGGTTTTTTAAATGCTTATTCCTAATTATAACGTCTGTAAAACCTATGGTTTTCTCAGTGAATTTTAAAGGTTTTTTAAATGTTAATTTCATATTTTAATATTTATAAAACCTATATTTTTTCTAATTGTTTTTTAATGTTTTCCAACTCTATTATCCTTTTTTTTTTTAACTTTAAAAATGATGTCATGTTTTATATCTTCCCCCAAAAATATGTATATCATTTTTTTTTTTTTAGAAAACTACAGGTCCGTACCAGTAGTCTACCAAGCTCGCGAATCCTATCCACCACATTTAAATGGTGCGCATTTCGTATCCGACGGGTTTGTGGCACCGCGTCTCGCGTAACAACATATAAATATGAGGTTGCGCCAGATGCTACTTTGGCATGCAACAGGTGCGCACTACCAAGCTGTGCGTTAGGTTGCAATCGCTGCGCGTTGCGTATGCGACGAGTGCCAGCTGCCATGCCCTGTGTTACATCATAGATGTACGGTGTTGTGCCGCGTACACCATTCCCACATTTTTTGCTGTCTCAAAACTGTATCTAAATAACTAAAATAGCGATAATCAAAAATATTTTAAACATTTATATATTTCTAACTGTAAGGAAATTAACATTTAGAAAACACATTTGGGACCACCCTTTTTTCTCAGACCCCCTTGATGAATCGTCCACAAACTTTCAACATAGGAGCTGATATGAGCAAACAATTAGTTTTAAGAATTTCATGGAGATTCATCAAACGACGCCAAAGTTATAAGCAAAACAAAAAATGCTCTTCCTATGGAAACTTGGTCCTCACTATAACTACCTACTTGTGACAACCAGTAGGTCAAGTCAAGTCAAAATCACTTTATATATATAGTACACACACATATATATATTACCTACTGGCAGTTGCACCCTGCAGACCTTTTTGGGGTCTGTGAATTTTTGTATTTGCATTTTGTTGCATTAAAAAGACAGAGCAGTGTGCTTTAGCATGCATCCTTTGCCTGGCCTATATAGACCTTTTTCAGCTCCTGGTGTTTCCCAGGCCCCCTGCTTGTTGCTTGTGATTCGTGAGTGTCCATGTGGCTGGTGGCCTTTTTTTGTGGTGGGAGTTATTAGTGTCCTGCTTTGCCATATATGCTTGCATGGTTTTCCTATTGGCTTACTGCTTCCATCCATCCACCCCCTTTGCCAGCAGCAGCTCCATGAATGATGTGATGCTTAAATAATTTAATGGCAAATAGGGTCCACCCCACTTCTATTACATTTTTATTTTGGTGGTTCTTATTCTCTTTCCTATCCTTCCTGAGAGTGTAGTGTGTGTACACAGTAGTATAACATAGCCCTTGTTGACAAAGTCTCAGAAATTGCTAGACTATATCTTTTGTTTGCACTAGTATAGTAGTAACTGAACCACAACAACAAATGCAACATTTCACTGATGTTCTCTCATGACTTATTTGATTTTAGGTGCACAAAAAGCCAGAGGAGGAGGTGTCATCATCATCACCCATTGTACTGCCAGCCAGACAGAAGTCCTGCTGCGCATCACGTCGGGTATTTGTGTTCAGGTCAATTATATACCTTGACTCTAGAACCCAGAGACTTTTCTCTCTATCCCCTCCCGACGGGTGGGACAAACACAAGAACAATCAGAAAAGCCGTTGAGTCAAGGAACTGGGAGTTGAAATATAGAAAGCCCTTCAGTCAGAAGCTTTGCAAGTATATCTTAAAGTATTGATTACTATTGAGTCTGCAAAAGCTGCGTACCGGGATTTTGCAGCACTCACGACTCAGCAACAGGGACTGCTAGTCTCAGGACGCCCTGCGCTGCCACACCTGTGCACCCTTCACAAGCCCTCAAAGCTTCTCGAGGCACCCGCTTTGAGTCTTCCATTGTAATAATTTTTGATATGGCTGGACAAGGAAGGGGGGATTGCCGCGACGGGAGGCTATGTGGCAGGAAATTGATCAATTTATAACTAGGACCACTTCGGTATTAGCACACGAAATCAAACTCACTGAACGCCGCCTCTCATTAGACCCCGCATTTTCCAAACGATCCTCTTTGGGAAGCATAATGCTTTCTGCTACTCTGGAACAACATACTAACGCTATCATTGAACTGGGAACGCCAAGTCATAACAGCAGCGTAACAACGGAGGATTTGGTAAATACAAGGATTGATGGGGCTCATAGTGTTCAGGCCCAAAGTAATATCAACACATCTGTACCTGATAGGGTATCCACTCATGCATCTATGATGCCTGCTCTTGATGTTGTGCCACCACGATCAGGACACATATCAGGAGCAATCCCTAAGACGAAGCGAGATGGGGATGCCCGAAAGGGAAAAGAGCTCAAGGTGGCCAAATCAAAGAACATGGGCAAACCGGCATGTGCCGCACCTACTAATTTAGAACCCCAGACGGTGAAACTTAGTATATCACCTACCACTCCTTCTGTTAATACTACATCGACATTGGATGAGGGATTTTAGTTTAAAGTAGGCGGACTTATTACGTCTTCCATTCAGCCCTTTCTGGCAAGATTGTTATCAATGGAAGACAAATTAAATAAACTGGAACAACTGAGTATATTAAATATTGAGTGTATTGAGAAGATTACGCCGATTACCAACCAAGACAAGAGCCTGTCACCAAATGACATAAGGAATACCCCTAACCAGATCCCTTACACAACAGAACATGATCCCACGGAAGGCACTTTGCAGGCACGAGTAGGAACAGGACTGAGCACCAAGGATGATGTAGTTTCCTCAGGAACTATGGACACAGTTAAGGGTAAAAGCACAGTCCATCATGTGCTGGGAGGGGGTATAACTAAAACCCTAAAGGGGGGACGGAAGGAACCCACCAATATCGACGCGCAGGAGAATATGTTACTACAAAACAATTTACCACCAGAGTCCATACCTTATGTTTTTGTCCTGGCAGGGGTCCCAGATCGAGAGAAAGGCAGTGTTGAATCGCTTGTTGAACTGAAGAACAAAACTACTCACTGTTTAAATGTTAATAGACCCCTCCCCTCACATATGCATTGCCAAATTTTGTTTGTACGCAGAGTTAGCTGGGTGGGAAGGAGCAGAAAAGACATACATGGTGACTGTATTGTCATAATTTCAGAGATCTCGAGTGGTACAACATATCTGTGAGAGGTGGACCCACACTACAAGAACTAGAATTCAGCCTTTTGACCTCACTTATTTTTACACTCCCCAGACACAACGAGTGAATCCTCTCTGTCACAGAAATTTCTTTGACATGGGTAGCGGGGAAAACAATGGTAGAAATGGGACCACCATAGATGGCTATGATTTTGTGTCCAGTATTCCCCTCAGTATTCCCCTCAGTGATAGGTATAGTGCATTTGATATGGTGGATTGACTTACCCCAAATCGTACCTACTCTCAGAATGCTTCTATTTTGGATGGAGGAGTAGAGGTTACAAGGCAACATCCTGAAAACAATACCATCAATGTGTTTTTCGGGGGGTCTGTAAATTGCATTAAATATAGCACAGATTTTGTTTGCGATGAAATGGAACATGCTATTGTTAATAATGAAATTAACCATCGCACACATAGGGAGGATGAAGTATACCAGGATCCCACTATAACTCGGAAAAGAGGGGAAAGGGAGGTTTTAATGGAAATCAGATATCAGTCTAGTAAGCAAAGAGTGATAAAGCAGAACGGTATAGCGAAAGAAGGTGGCCAGTGGAAGATGTTATCACCCAAGCAGCTGCTAGCCCAAAAATCAATTAATCAAAATTGGGTAATACTCTTAATCTGATGTCATGGAACATCGCTGGGCTTTCTTCTAGAGTAAGGGACCCCACTTGGCTAGAATTTATACAGGACTTTTCTATCATCTGCCTGCAGGAAACATGGGCAACGGAGGCTATACATGTAAACAGTTACCGCACTTTTCATACCCCTGCCAGATCAAGTATACAAGGGCGGAACAAATGAGGTTTATGTATCTGCGTATCTAACCTTGTGAACAATCTGACAGTGAAGTGAAGATTGATCTGAATATTACCAGATTTTGCTAGTAAGCAATGAGGGAAAAAAGAAAACAGTTATAATTAATTTTTAGCACACTGAAGAACATCTGTCCGGGGAAGTGTGCATAATATGGGTGGGCGACTTTAACTGTTTTCTATGCCCATACAACCATCTGGGTATTTGTGGTCTGGACACAGACAATGGGGTCCCATTAACACATTTTTTACACACTACTCTGGGTAACTGGTTGAATGATGTGTCCTTTCAATTTGACCTGGGATTTGCAAATGAATGATGTATCCCCCCAGTCCCTTTTAAGCTAACTTTTATTGGGAGGGGGTGCAAATCAGTAATTGATTTTGTTCTTATTTCAAACCGGTACTCCTATCATGTTTCCAACTATGAAACATGCAATATAGTGATTAGTGACTACCTTCTGTATAGGCTATTATTTTCTTTAGCGGTCTGTAAAACACCTCAAGTAGTAGAACAATCACATAATTATAAATTACATCTTGCAAAGATTAATGGATACACCATAAATTGGAACAAAGTGGAACCTGGGGCCTTCTTTGAAACCCTTGTAAAAAATAGATATAGGGAAATGAGATTAGCTTAGGCCAGATAGACGAAAACGCCCAAGTCACTGAGTCATTCCTCAGGATCACTGAGGAAATACGAAAACTCCTCACAGGGACACAAAAACGGGGTACTATCAAGGCACAGGGGTGGTTTGATAGGGATTGTAGTAAGGCACATGCACATCTATTGAAGGTATTGAAAGGTGAATTGAGAAGTAGGGATGAAGTTAGGCTGGCAAGAACCGTTTACCTATGAGCAGTCAAGAAGTGCAAGCGTAAACTAAAACTGGAAGCATGGGCGGCGTAACATCAAGCCTGTTTAACCAAGGGCAACACGGGCTTCGGGAAAGCTGTTAATGCTCCTTTTTTTGTTGACAGGAAAACTGATTCTATAGAAGTGGCTATCACAGAAGATAGTTGGGTTAATTATTTCAGGGACCTCTATCAGGCAGATGATTTAATTGTGAATGAGGGAATAGACCTAAAAAAACGAGATGATTATGAGACTCATGAGTCTTTTCCCTTGAATATTGACTTCTCACTTGCAGAAATCTTAGCTGCCATCAATGAGAATGCCGCAGCGAAAGCCACAGGACCTGACGGTGTGCCACTGGACATATATAAATCTAACACCGATTTATGGGCTCCACTCTTAACAAACGTTTTGAACAGCTATAATAAATACGGGTTCCCTCCCACCTGGTTAAAGGCAATCGTAATCCCCATCTATAAAAAGGGTGACCGAAATGATCCAAAGTGTTAGCGTCCAATATCATTACTGCACTCGCTTATGAAAGTTGCGGGGAGGGTTATGTTAAATAAACTACAACTCTGGGTGGAAGAAAGGGGTATACTTTCAAAGTTCCAATATGGTATTAGGGCAGGTCTCGGAACGTCAGAACAAGGTTTACATTTAGCACTGATTATCGCCAAGTATGTATCAGCCAGAAGAGTAAAATTGTTCTTAACATTGGTCGACATAAGCTCAGTTTTTGATTGTCTAAACCACAATAAACTCTGGAGCACCCTGTCACAAATGGGTGTGGATCCAAATTTGCTTACATTTATTAGGGAGCTGTATCGAGGGGCGGGAGCGAGGGTGCGGTATGGGAAGCAGGGCAAGTATACAGCTAAGTTTAGTATAAATAAAGGAGTCAGACAGGGATGTATGCTCGCACCATTCTTGTTTAATTTATACATAAATTGTGTAGGTTCCCATCTGGCTCAGGATAACCAGGACTATCCACAGATTGGGAACGCCCCGGTCCCCTTATTATTATATGTGGACGACACAGTAATTATGGCAAGGACCCAGGTAGGCCTCCAAAGAGCTATTACGAAATTTTCAAATTATATGAATGATAGAGGCCTAAAAATAAACAGAAGCAAAACATTTACCATGTGTTGTACTAGAAATAAAACCATCTCATGTAAAATTTTTATCTCAAAAACAAAGATAGACACGATTGATAAATTCTCGTATCTGGGCATTAACTTTGAGAAATCAGGTACCTGGATATCTACGGCACATGTAAGAAAACTGGCCTTTTCTAGAGCCATAGTGGCTGTCCGCAATTTCTCCAATAAGGTGGGCGGACGACCAGTCCCAGAGCTTGTGAGCATATGCAATTCGAAATGCGTATCCACAGCAATATATGGGGCAGGGATCTGGGGAATAGTAGAGGTTAATAACATAAAACTCTGTGAGAATGCGTTAGCTGTCCCGGGTTCTACCTCTACTTTTGTATGCCATAAGGAACTTGGCCTACCATATATATCGGAACTTATCAAACTTAATCCCCTTCTTCTATGTCATAAGGTGTGGTTTATGGATGAGACCGGCTTTAACAGAGATATAATTAAGGATTGTCTTAATCTAGAGGGGGTTACCAGGATTTCCTGGATCATATATGTAAAGAAACTCTTTAATGATATTGGCTACCCAGAATATTTTGATTGCCCAGACTGTTTAGAAACTGTATCGAGAAGAACTTGAAAAACATATGTTTACATTTTCCAGAGAGCAAGCGTTAGCTTAAAGAGAAATGCAAGACAACAGTCATGGAGAATAACTTGAAGCTGCAAGGTCAGGGAATTCAGCCGTATCTAACACAGGTTCAAAGCTGCTATGCACGCATGTTACTTGCACATTTCCGTGGAGGGACCTTCTTCAGATTGGTTACATTTCCAGATGCCAACTCATGGTCTAAGAATTTACCACTATGTCCATGCGATGACACATCTGTTCAATCAATGTTACATTGCACACTTTTTTGTAAATTTTATGATTTACCATTGAAAAGATTTTTTTATATTTTATCCTGAAAAAGTGGGGACTTAGACAGTGTCGAGTAGCATTCCTGAGGCTTCAAATGCTGGAGGAAGAACATACCATGTTAATTATGTCGTCTTTTTTAAAAGCTGTAATCAGACACAGGATCACCATGAACTAATTTACAATTATTTGTCTGAGTTAGATAAAAATAAATGAACAAAAAATTTTTTATTTACATATCTAATGAGCTGCCTTTTTCTATTGTGTTACGATTCATGGTAATGTTTATGTAACTTTTATGCTAAATCTTTTTAAATGTAAATTGATTTTATTGTGCTTTTATGGTTTTTAATCAAAATCGAATAAATCAGTCTTTGACTTGACTACCTTGACTCTAGAACCCAGAGACTTTTCTCTCTATCCCCACCTGTAATGTGTGGTAAAACTCGATCTACAGCAAAGAATTTTAAAAGACTGATATTGCTTTTATGTTTGGCTGTAAAATTATGAGCTACCGGGTAGCTGAAGTCTAGATTACAAATGGCTCTTAGATGTTGTAAGATGCGCATTTTAAGTGGTAACTTAGTACTTCCAACGTACTGGAGACCCCATGGGCACTTCAGTATGTACACTGTAAAATCACTATTACAGTTGATCATTTTGGGAATGACCTTGTTTAACCCTCCACCGTGAGGTTTAAGTTTTTTGATTTTTGCTGGTTTTACATGCCTTGCATGAATTGCAGATTGTGAATCCATTGGTAGGTTTTAGCCAGGTGCTTTGAATATGTTCCTGTGGATAACGATACACCAAACGATTTTTTCATATAGATTTTTCACACTTTTCATCACTCACAAGCAGTAGCATTAATATAGAACAGAGACACTGACGAAGGCCTGGGGAACCTCCCGTTGTGGCTGAAACATGTTGGTCTCTTCGCAGCTATTTGTGTGTACTGCGATGATTATGTTACACTGTTCTTGTTTTTAATTGGGAAGGGGCTAACGTTCATTAAAACAGGTTTTTGTTAAGTTCCCTATCTTTTTTTAACCACCACATATATTATTTTTGCACTGCACATTCCCATCATATCAACATCATGTGGTACAACCGAGTGATTGTGGGTCGCTACCCCGAACCGGCTATCAGGGTATGCTGGTGGTCTCAATGATCAAGAGACACAATACCCGATAAGGATTACCAGATGAGAATATTGATCCATACAGGACTTTGATGGGAATCCTCAACTAAGGGTGACTTACGGTTGCTGGTGTTTCACATTCTGGTAATATGGTTTGTTAGTTCTACCCAATTTTTGTCCATACGCACACGAGCTGGCATAGGCACAATATTATAGAATCACTATCGGATCTCTAATTTAGACCCCTAAGTTTGTTGTTTATAAACTCTTCCTGCTTCCACGTAGTTTGTCAAGGAAGTTACTTCCCACCACTTGTTGATTTCACGTTTGGATAATTTTTCTAATAGGAATAGCTTCTGCTTTATGAAGGGTTCGGTTCCCAATGTTCCCGTTGTGACTGTTGGTATTTAGTGGGTAACATCTAATACTTCATTGAATAATGATAGGGTGGCTGCCTTTCTCTTATTCTCCAGTTCGGACATGTCCTAGAAATGTTTGTCTCCCAACTCACTCGAATCCATTGAGCACCATGACAGTTGCATCTGTATCCAATAGCTAAAGTTTGCTGCGTAGCGTGGTTTCGCTGGTCACAACTGTGAGAGCACGTGGAGTGGATGCTGCACAGTTTTGCTGTCCTCCGACGTTGAGCCTGACCCTCAGAGACACCCCCGCCCACACAGTGTGCCTGCTTACCGTCAGATCTTCAAAATTGCTTGAAATTTAAGCCTGGAACAGTAGGAACAGCTACGACAATGTATTTTCACCAGTTTGCTGTACTTAGCTGTTCCCAGTCCTACGATGCCGGTGCCAGCTGATGGCGACAGCAGCCCTAAATTGTATTCTTTTGAAGTCCTCAATGATACACCAAATGATGCAAATCAGTAGCGGCACACCAGGAGACTGCATAACAAGAAATGTATTGTGCACCAAGTTTAAGAAGGCACGTTTCAGGGTTTAGCCTTTTTCGAATAATTTTGCTACAGCAAATTCCCTTAGAAATAGTAAACAAGGTTCATGGAAACTGAAAAAATACTTCCGTATTTTGTGACTAGGGGTGAGTGTCTGAAAAGTTTCAGTGCTCCGTCCATCATCTCCTTTTGTTTGCTTTGTCCACCCTAAGTTGGTAGGGTATGCCCAGACGTGGGTCCCATGCTCACTTTGCCACTGGATTCAAGCTACCCTGGGTGATGAAGGGTGTTACCCAGAAACCGGTCCCAGGATGCTTGTTTCCAGTTCAGGGAAGACCTGGCTTGGCAGTTCGGGATGGACTGTTTCCATGAGGCACAGTGTTGGGGCTGATTTGCATGTAGCTGGGTCGGAACTGAGGTGGCGAAGTGAGCTAAAGAATGATGATGGATTCAACCCAGATCTGTGGCTGGGGATGAGTGTCTGAAAAGTTTCAGTGCTCAGTCCATCATCTCCTTGTGTTTGCTTTGAACTTGACATTTGCCAGATTTTCAATATTTTTTCCTCAAAGCTTGGAAGTTTGCTTCAGTTTTCCTTCCATAGGAAATATACCGGACCAAAATCTATGTTCCCCTATATTTTTGGAGTTAGCTGACATTTATGGATTTTCTATGGGGTTGAGCATTGTTTTACACACTAGACGCTAGGGGATGGTTTTGATGGTGGAAATTCCATGGAGGATTTCTGCAGTGTTTGGGCCCAGAGTCATCCGGTGCCTAGGGAACCAACCAATAACAAACATTTCTGAAAACGAGACACACAAAGGAATCCATAGGGATGGAGTTGCTTGAATTAATTCAAGTGTTGTTACCCATAATTGTTTGCAAATTACAAAGTGTGGGCAGTGGCAGCTTTCATTGCCTTCATTGCCTGAGACCACGAACCTTAACGCGCTGGTTTCCGCGCACTGACAGGACTCTGTGGGGCGCCTCATTACCGCGCGTAGAAGCCTGCCATGGGCTTTGAGACGCGTTCGGGAGCGCGGGCACTGAGCAGCTGCCGGCCCGCGTCCCGACTGCTTGACAGTGTTTTTCCCATTATCTAGAGGTACAGCGCCACCTAGTGGGGCTTCTTAGTATTGCCCGGTTACTTGGTGATTTTTGAGCAGCTTTATACGCTGCCAGAGCACAGGAGAGAGGGCTGTCTGATTGATTTTCTGAGGCGATTGTTGGTGCACCCACCCTCAATAATATCTTCAGAAGCACACTTTCATTCCCCTACTCAAGGGGCGGAAATTGCCTGGCCTCCCCATTGTCTCCCTCCTGCAGAGGACCAGGACCTCTCACAGGCCATCTCTAGGGCCTAGCCCCCCTGCAGGATAGGGTGGACCAGTTAGCAAAGAGTATCCCGTGGGTATTCAGCAACCCTAGTTTGGCGATGATGGGTCCCAGTGACTCCCAAGGGGAGGGTAAAAAGGCCAGAAAGTGTCCCGCAGGGCACTTAGAAGGGTTTGACAGGCTTCGTGAATCCTTCATTCAATTCAACGAGGACATCACTGACTTCATCAGCCCACATGCCCTCACCTCCGAGAACTACATTCTACTGGGATAACTCAACTTCCACCTGGAAAAGAAAAACGACAGCAACACCACCACCCTTCTGGACAACCTGGCCAATCTCGGACTCAAACAACTTGTTGACACCCCCCCCCCACTTAGCCAGACACACGCTCGACCCTATCTTTACCTCCAGCAAACACATCTCCTTCGATCACACCACAACTCTCCACTGGACGGACCACAGCTGCGTTCACTTCAGCTACAAAAAAAACATGATCCACATCCCCCCACATCCTATTCCTCGAAGAAACTGGAACAAAATCACCACCGACCAACTCTTCACATCGATTAACCAAAACCCTCCTGCCATATCATCGGACCCAAACCAAGCTGCCACCAAACTCACACATTGGATCTCCCAAAGCTCTGACGAATTAGCACCCTTGAAAAACCACCAGACAAAACTAGGTAGCAAGAAGGCCCCCTGGTTCAATGATGACCTTAAGAAATCCAAGAAGGAATGTCGTACCCTCGAGAAAACCTGCAGAAAAAAACAAACCACTGACAACCTGACCACCTTCGAAAACGCCACCAGCAAACACCACCAACTGATCTGATCAACCAAGAAATCAGCATTCAACGATCGACTCGTAAACAACGTCCACAACAGCAAGGAACTATTCAACATCGTCAAAGAATTTACCAACCCCACCACCGGCACCAACGACATCACTCCCTCCCAAGACCTCTGCGACTCTTTATCCTCTTTCTTCCACAACAAAATCGCCGACATACATAACAGCTTTGAAAACCAGGCCGAAGATCAGTCCACTCCACCCACCCCGAACCAAAACAGCACTCTCACAACCTTCACGCCTGGAACCCAATCACTACTGAAGACACCATCCGACTGATGAACTCCATCCACTCAGGTTCACCAACCGACCCATGCCCCCACCCACCCCATATTCAACAAAGCATCCTACCTTCGCGATGTCATCAACTGTTCCTTCAACTCCACCACCTTCCCGGAAAGCTGGAACCATGCCGAACTCAGCACCCTTCTGAAGAAACCCACAGCAGACCCCTCTGAACTTAAAAACTACCGCCCCATCTCACTCCTCCCATTCCCTGCCAAAGTCATTGAGAAAGCCGTCAATAATCAGCTTGCCACCTTCCTCACAGTCTGGATTCCTTGCCAAACACAGCACCGAAACCGCCCTCATCGCTGCCACAGACGACATACGAACGCTACTGGACAACGGAGAAACAGTTGCCCTCATCCTACCCGACCTCTCCGCCGCCTTCGACACAGTCTGTCATAGCCCCCTCATTCAACGCCTCAGCAACGTCGGAATACAAGGGAAAGCTCTGGACTGGATCATCTTGTTCCTCACCGGAAGAACCCAGAGAGTCCGCCTCCCCCCATTCAAATCAGAGGCCACCGAAGTCATCTGCGGCGTACCACAAGGATCATCTCTCAGTCCCACCCTTTTCAACATGTACATGAATCCCCTCGCATCCATCGCGCGACAACACAACCTCAACATCATCTCCTATGCAGACGACACCCAGCTGATCCTCTCCCTCACCAAAGTCCCAAGTATCGCCAAAACAAATCTACACAAAGAAATGAAAGAAGTAGCCGATTGGATGAAAAACAGCCGTCTAAAACTAAACTCAGACAAAACGGAAGTCCTGATCCTAGGATCATCCCCCTCTGCCTGGGACGACTCATGGTGGCCACCGGCCCTGGGTACAGCACCCATTCCCACAGATCACGCACGTAACCTCGGCCTCATCCTAGACTCCTCCCTCTCGATGACCAAACAAGTCAACGCAGTCTCATCTTCATGCTTCAACCTACTACGCATGCTCAAAAAAATATTCAGTTGGATTCCCACCGAAACAAGAAAGACAGTCACCCACGCACTGGTCACTAGCCGACTGTATTATGGAAATACCCTCTACGCCGGAACCACAGCCAAACTTCAGAAAAAATCTCCAACGCATCCAAAACACCTCTGCCAGACTCATACTGGACATCCCCCGTCAAGCTTACATCTCCGGCCACCTGAAAGACCTCCATTGGCTCCCCGTCAACAAAAGAATAACTTTCCGGCTCCTTACCCACGCACACAAGGCCCTCTATGACCTAGGACATGAATGCCTCAACACGCGACTGTCCTTCTACACACCCAACCACCAACTACTATCTTCCAATCAAGCCCTCGCCGCAATCTCGCGCATCCATAGGTCCACCATGGGAGGAAGATCCTTCTCCTACTTAGCGGCCAAGACCTGGAATTCTCTCCCCACTCACCTACGCCTCACACAGAACCACCTCTCCTTCAGAAAGCAGCTAAAAACCTGGCTATTCGATAAGTAATGCACCTACCCCCCCTCAAGCGCCTTGAGAACCTCTGGGTGAGTAGTGCGCTATAGAAATTCTTGAACTTGAACTTGAACTTGATTAAATGTATGCGAACGCTTAAACAGGCACCCTGCCGGGAGGAGGATGATCCCAGAGAAACCGGCGACTTGGTCGCCCCAAATTTGGACCCCGATGGTGGTCTGTCCCTAGATGGGGAGGGTGTCTCGGAGAGTGATGTTTCCTCCAACAAGGTTTAGGATTCGGGTTGCCCCTGGCGCCCGCGTTCCCAGTCCTCTGAGTCCCAGGATGGGGACGGGGGACCTTCGAATATGTTTGAACCGATGCAGACATACCACCCTAGGACCTCCGAGTGATTTCCTGTTGCCAAATTAGCTGACTACGTGGCGTCTAAGATTCACCAGCCCCTAGAATGAGAGGTTAGGTCCAGAATGAGAGGGGAATGCCCACGTCCTTCCCTTAAGGGGAAAGTGGCCCACACACCTGATATTGATAAATAGCTTTGTACATTTTTCGCAAAATATATGCTGGCTCCCAAGAAGGGCATAGACAGATCCTGTAGAAATTGCCAGGGGAAACTCCTAGACGTGGTAGGGCCCCTGACTCAGATTATCGAGCTGGCAGAATGGTCGAAAGAGTCGGGCAGCCCTATGTCTACGGACATAATCGCGGGTTAGGCGCAACGTGCCATCTGCCTTCTCGGTAACGCAAATTGCGCACTAGCGGCTGAGAGGCGGAGACCCCTCCTTATAAAGGTCGATCCCAAGTTAGGGGACTTGGCGACATCTTAAGCGGGTCCTAGAGCTCAGGGAAAGCTTTTGGAGAGCCGTTTGTTAAAGAATTGAATACATTTATCACCACGTTTTCGGCACTGGCCAAGGCTCAGGCCTCTATAAGATTATTCCGGGGCGTGTTATTGCCGGGCTGGAAGAGGAAGGGTCACTCTTCCGGCCGCTCACAACAGCAAGGACCCTCCAATTGGAGTCAGCAATGGTGGAACAATGGCTGGAATGATGGCCGCCAGGGAACCTTCTATGCCAGTAGAGGTTCAGGAAGAGGGAAAGGTCGGAATAACAGAGGAGGCGCCAACGCCCTGGGAGGTCCTTCTGGTAAGGATTACCCTTTCTTCCCAATGTGACCATGACTATTACGTTACTGCAGGACTTGGGCTTCATGATCAATGCTCAGAAGTCAGACCTGCGTCCAGCGCAGCAGATGGTTTTCCTAGGATGCCTGATAGACTCGGTCTCAGTGTCATTGAGTATACCAGAGCCGAAGGTCAACAAGATTCGGAAGGAACTATCCCACGTTCTACAGAGGGACAAGATTTCGCTACGCAAGCTTGCCAGGATTGTGGGCTTACTCTCATCATCAATCCAGGCCATTTTCCCTGGCCCTCTGCATTACAGGGCTCTTAAGAGGTTGAAGACTCAACATCTACGGAGGGGTTTGATCTATTCGGAGGTCATCTCCTTATCGGAGGAAGCCAGGACTGAACTGCAATGGTGGATCAACCACAGGTCGACCTGGAATGGTCGAGCGATCTTTGGATCGGCTCCAAACCTGGTGATCGAGTTGGATGGCCCCAGGGCGGGCTGGGAAGCCTGGTGCGGCAACGTCTCGATGGGCGGCAGATGGTCGGAGGAGGAACTCCGGTTACACATCAACTGTCTGGAGCTGCTGGCAAGCTTCTTTGCGGTGAAGTCCCTGACCAAGGACAGGATCTCTTGTTGCATCCTCTTGAGGATGGACAATGTGTCGGAGGTGCAGTGCATCAATCGCCTGGGAGGCCCTCGTTCCCGGGCCTTATCCAACCTGGCGAAGGACTTCTGGCACTATTGTCTTCAGAAATACATATCGGTCACAGCAGAATATCTTCCCGGCCTTCAGAACACGTGGCAGACTAGCACTCTAGGAATTTCTCCGATTCCAGCGACTGGAAACTGGATCGCTCCGTCTTTCTGGACTTGATGGTGCAGTCTGGATCTGTTTGCCTCGCGGTTGAATAATCAACTCCCATGCTTTGTCAGTTGGAGGCCGGATCCGGAGGCCTCGGCGGTGGATGCTTTTCTTCAGGACTGGTCGACGGAATATCCTTATGTGTTTCCCCCTTTCATGATGATTCCCCGAGTGGCAGCTCAGGTTTGTCGTCAGACGGCGTCTATAGTGTTATTCACTCTGTTCTGGAGGGCTCAGGCCTGGTTTCCAACACTTCTGGAGCTGTCGTGGGATTGCCTAATTCTTCTGCCCTCGTTCCCTTCAATTCTAAGGGATCCCCAAGGGGGCTTTCATCCTCTGGTGCTCCAGGGCCATCTGCAACTCATGCGTGGAAGATTTCAGGGGACGTTGGAAAGACGCCAACTTTCTGCGGACGCTGCACAACTCATCCAATTAGGCATGGGCACAAGGAACGGTTAAGAGGTATCGCTCGGCTTGGCGACGATGGCATCGTTGGTGTCTGGAGAGACACGTGAATTCCGTGGGGGCACGAGTTACGCATATCTCGAATTTTTGGGCGGAATTGTCTCTGAAGGTCCTGGCTTATCAGACAGTTAACTCTTTCTATTCTGCTATTTCCGCAGGACACAGTGAGATTGAGGGTAAGCCAGCTTGGGAGCATCCTTGGGTTTGTAAATTGATGCTTGCCATCCGGTTGCCCAAACCTCCGGAGTCTAGATATTCAGGCCTATGGGATGTCAACCGGGTCTGAGACTCCTGCTGGAGTGGCAAGATAATCAGTACCTTTCCCGCAAGGAACTGTCAGCTAAGTTGGCTATTCTCCTCTGTCTCATTTCATGTAAACAGGTGTCCAATGTCAGAGCCCTGGACGTGACGGCTAGGCTTTTTACTCCAGAGGGAGTTACGTTTACCATTGCTCGGAGAACAAAGACCAATACCAGGTCGGTAGCCTATTCTTCTTTTCCGGATCAGCCCAAGTTGTGTGTGGTGCGATGCATTGAGGCCTACAAGGAGATGACCTGGGATCTCCGGCCCCCAGGGGAAAGGCAGTTGCTTATTGCCCTGCAAAAACATTTCAAGGCGGTTTCTTCCCCTTCCATCACTAGGTGGGTACGATGGGTTATGGCGGAAGCAGGAGTGGATGTGAGTGATAGAGCGCGCAGGTCACCCGACTATAAATTTACCATACTCACCTGGGCCCATATTCAATAACACACCTTCCTAGTCAGGTAACCTATGCACTAACTACCAGATATTTTTCTTCTACTAGGTCCTATACCATTGACATACCAATTCTTGTCTATTGGATCAGGGTGTTAGCATAAAAGGTAAAATAACATTTGCACTCATATAATAACCAGAGACTCGGAAAGTTTTAAACTCTTTATCTAAATTTCATAAATGGTCATGATCCAAAGATTGAAGGCAATAAGACAAATGTTTTCCGCTTCTCTCTGGAGCATGTCATGCGCAGAAGGACTTTCAAAATGGAGTAATAGCACCTCCCAGGCCCAAAGATTACGATACATGAAAAGTAGAAGAGAAACAGTTTTAGAACACAGAATAAATGAGTACACTGTATGCCATGTATTTCTACTCTGTACCCATTATCTTATTTTTAACTATAGCATTTGGATTAGGCAGAACGAACAGCTTAGCTAAAGTAGCAGTGCAAGCTTCTCACATGTGAGAACAGAGAGCAGCCATATTAGCACTAGTGCACAGATGCAACAGATTCCCTCCAAGTAAAGACTACGTCATGTCACATGAGTATGACAGGCGCATGCGCAGTTGAAACCCTTGCGTAGCAGCAGCCATTTTGGATGCAAGCGTATTATGGTTTAGTAAACACATAAGCAAGCTTCTATCGGAAACCCGATTTTGATGTAAATTGTGCAAAATTAGTAAAACAAACATGTTGGTTACTTTATTAACCTTATTCGAGGTTAATGAATACAAGCAAGTCACTTTATGTGCGAATCCTTGCTCCATCAATCACCTCTTTGATGATATTTTATATTATCACTAATTAATGAAACAGATGCCAACTTTTAAAGTTTCACCCATTTAAATCTCTTCAAACTTTCTTTTCTGCTTCTCCTCATTATTATGAGAATTTTTCATTTTCTTATATATTTTACTATTCATTTCTTCTAATTCGAGTTCATCAATATTTCTTTTTACTCCTCGTCTATTAACGGTTTATTTCTTTTTATGTTTTCGACATTTGCAAAAAACTAGTAAGTCTAACCCCGCCATTGGCATCAGTATTCTACTCACAAGGCTTTTACCTTCATTAGAAAACCAACTACCTATTGAGGAGAGACCATCAGTAAGCCTCTTCAATGCACTATCAACCTCCAGTGGTTTAAGCTCTTTTTCCAAATGTGTAATATTTCTCACATACCTCTTAATTTCAACACTTTTGTCTTGAATGTAAGTGCAACAATGTTGCGCCTTCAACATTCTACACACTCCGCCCTCTTTTGCCAGTAACGTGTCAAGAGCAAGTTGATTTTGTAAAACCATAGATCTGATCGCAACCAATTCGGTATTGACCATCAAGAAACCTCCAGCAGTGTCAGTTGATAACTGATCCACTACTGTTGACAATTTTCAGTTTCTGTGTGTATTCAGAGCCACTCCCACTGTTGGTAACAATGCACTAAATATATCACCTACAATTTCACCCAAACTAGCTCTTTTACTACGTACTAATCCATTAGTATCTTCATTGTCTTCAGTGATTGTATCCACATGATATATCTTTGGGAAAACTATTCCAAAATTACAGTTTCCATACCAGTGATCTGGTAACTTGTAATAAGCCTTGTTCCCACATGCATAATAAACTCTGGGAAACACAGGGTCAGTTCCGTCTTTGAAACCCCAACCCTCAATTACCTTATAATTGTGGTCACATTCACTGGAACCAATGACTACATTGTTATAATAACTAGTTCTTTCTCTGTGGAGACAGAGTTTCCTCTTCTTTTCGAAATCCAGCAACATAGCAGCTTTAGCTCCACCATTTGAGGTGTTCCCTATACTTTCAGCCCATTTAGGAATTTTATGGTTCTTATCATTTGCATTTCTTTGGAAATTTTCTCTCCTTTCCTCAACCATATTCAAAAATATATTGTCTTTTTCTTGTAATAAACATGTTAGATTATTCTTGTGGTCGTCAGCTATATCTATTGTACCTATAGTTAGAAAATATTCACTTATGTAACGTGCTACATTTCTAGTAGTATGTACAGGATTCAGGTCTCTACGTATAGGAAGTTCAGAAAATATCAAGTCTAAATTAGAGTAATAATACTATACAGGTCCTCTCTTATAGAATAAGCTAGCTAAAACACTACATGAAATTCCATATGTTAATGGTAAAAGGTGATATGTTACACCTTCAGCTACTGAAGTAGGTAACTTCATACAGACATAGCAGTCTTCTATTTCCATTGCTTCTACATAGGGTACTAATAGGTTTGCAAATACATTTAAATGAGTTCTATTTTTGATTCTATTATAATGCAGTCCTTCCTCATCTGGTGCTTCTGAGTCTACCTTTTGTTGTCTAATGCTAAGTGCTTTCTCTTGTATCTCTATTCTTTTTGGTGTATCTCTTGTTTGAGTTTCTTCTGTATCTACTGCCAGTTGCTAATTAGTATCATTCTTCATGTCTTTACTCATCATGTAAGGAATAGCTATTGTTAGTCCTATCCAAACTATGAGTACTATTGCTATACTACATACACATTCTCTGCAGCATGTTTTTAAACAATTTCTTTTTGGCCTTCCATTAACAGTATGATCAGCCATTTCTGACTAAAGGAGATTCAACCCCTCTTTGTAACTTTTACACAGCTTTTACCCTGTGCAAATTTCAGGTTGGTCTCACTTCTTCGTCAGTTTGATCAGTAATCAATTCTTCATCAATTTCATCACTTATTTCCAAGTTTTCAAAATCTTCCAAAACAATGTAAGTCCACTCAGGGCCTTTGTATGTATTATTCAGTCTCTTTAATCATGGACTTCTCTTTCTTGGTTGTAACACAGGTCGATCAGTTTGACTTGTAACTTCATTCCCTCCAGGTCTTGCTATTATTTCTTCTGCCTGGTCACTAAGCTGGCCTTGTTCAGGTGTTTGATACATTTGGTTTTTGTTTGATTCTCTTTCTTCTTCCTGAGCACTATTGTCTACCCCTGTCTGGTCCTGCTAAAGTCTTCGAACCCTTGATTTGCTTCTGCTTGAGCCTCCGCCCTAATTTCTATCTGTCCCATTTCAGACTCTGGAGTTCATGGTGGAGTGTCGATTACTGGATCTTTTCCTATCTGGTCCTCCTCAGAATCACTTTTGACTTGTTTTTCTATGATCAGAGTACCTTCTTCTATACCTGCCTCATCCTCACTATCACTCTGTCTATCTTGATAAGTTTGACTTCTCGTTCTCACATATTCTGCAGGTATGTTGATTACTGGAATCCATTCATCTTGACTGGTGCTTGGTTGTTCCTCTTCAGCTACTTCAGGATCGATATCTTGAGACCCCTCAGCTGCACAACCTTCAGCTTCAGTTTCATCAGGTTTAGTCACCTTTTTCTTATGACTGACATGAATCCAGTGTGGAACTCCTGCACACTTTACAGCAGTGGTGGTAACCAAAATCACTTGTCGTGGTTTTCCCCACCTTGGTGCAATGCAAGTTTTTCGAGTATGTTTCTTAAGCACTACCCAATCACCTGGGTTCAGGTCATGTGCTGGAGTTGCTGGCGTCTTCCCCGACCTGGTAAGAGATAGAACGTACTTGGTCAGCCAGTTCTTTGCAGTACTCCAGTACTAAATCATTAGATATACTTAGCAGCTTGTGTCCTGGCACCCATGCTTGCCTCATTGCTCTTCCCATCAGTATTTCATGGGGACTTAGGCCTGTGTTCCGGTCTGGAATATTTCTAAGTCCCATCAGAACGAGTGGCAAAGCATCTGGCCACCACTCCAATCGAGTAGATTCATACATCTTTCCCAATCTTGATTTGATAGTGCCATTCAATTGTTCTACCACCCCAGAAGCCTCTGGGCGATATGCACAGTGCAGCTTTTGCTTCATTTTGAATGCTTTCCCAAATTAGACCAATTATTTCATTATTAAAATGGCAGCCTCTGTCTGATTCAATTGTTACTGGAAAACCGAAACGTGGTATAAGCTCTCTAAGGAAAAGTTTGGCTATAGTGATGCTATCATTCTTGCATATGGGGTAAGCTTCCACCCATTTTGAGAACAGGCAGACAATGACAAGTATGTACTTTAGTCCTCGACAAGGGGGTAACTGAATGAAATCAATCTGCAAACGTATAAAGGGACCCTCTGCCTTCCCAATTTTTCCTGGAAACATTACTGTTTTCTTCCCTGGGTTCATTTGCTGACAAACCAAACACCTTTTGCAGAGTGCCTCTGCTATGTTTCTGAATTTGCATTAAACCATGACTGGCTGAACAGACGTATCATAGCATCTCTTCCCAAATGAGAATCTCCGTGAATCAGCCTAGCCATAGGAGCAAGCAGACAGTCGGGTAACACTGGCATTTCATCAAGATAAACAATGACACCATTCTCAGCCCTTCTCTGACAACCTAGTTTTCTCCATTCTTCGTGGGTTTTTTTTTCTGCTGCATTCTGCAAGACTCTCACTTCTTCCCATGTATTCACACCTTCTAGCAACATAAGTTGGCAGCTGTTTCCGCCCACCTCAACTTTCTTGTTAACAGCCATTTTATATTTTGCACAATGTTGGGCTAACTGGTCAGCATATCGGTTACCAGCTGACACTTTGTCGTTGCCAGATTTGTGAGCAGCACACTGGACCACAGCCACTTCTTTTGGCAACTGGATTGCTCCCAGTAAATCTTTCACATATTGACCATTTCTGATTGGAGTACCTGAAGAAGTCAGAAACTCCTGTTGCATCCATAATTGGCCATAGTCATGCACAACCCCGTAACCATTACTGGCTGTCAGTGTATATGGTTACTTTCCAATTTTTTCCTAAATTTGCAGGCCTTTGCCAGGGCAACCAATTTGGCTACTTGTGCAGACTTGACTCCAGGCAAATGGGATGCTTCAACTGGACCTCCCAATGTGCACACTACGTAAGCAGAGCTCAAACCTCCTTCCTCATGTCTCATACATGAGCCATCTACAAATAGCTTATATTCTGAATCAATTAATGGCTCTTCTCTTATGTCTGGTCGTGGTTTTGTACTATATTCTGTTAGATCAATACAGTCATGTTCAACTTCTCCCTTCACTTCTGCAGCATGTGAATTAGGTAGCAGTGTTGCTGGGTTCAAAATATTACATCTAGCAATGGTTACGTTTCCTGCACCTACAAGGATTCTCTCGTACTTAGTCAGCCGACTAGGTGTGAGATACTGGGTCTTAGTCCTGGTTAGCAAAATTTCAACTGCATGTGGACATACACAGTTACAGGATGTCCCATAATAATGGATTCACTCTGCTCAAGGCTCATGCAAGTTGCAGCTACTGCTTTCAGACATCCAGGCATTGCAGCTGCCACTGGGTCTAACGTGGAAGTAAAATATGCCACTGGACGTCTCACCAAACCATGAATTTGAGTCAAAACTGAAAGTGCACAATTATCTCGAGTGTCACAGAAGAGAGCAAAATCCTTTGAATAGTCAGGCATTCCTAATGCTGGAGCTGTACACAGACATTCTTGTAATTTTACAAAAGCAGTCATGCTTTCGTCATCTCACTCTACTGGGTCCTTGGCTCTTTTCTTTGTCATTTGTATTAATGGCTTCGCTAGGACTGCAAATCCCACAATCAATTGCCTGCAGTATCCTACAGCTCCAAGAAACATTCTGAACTCTTTTTGGGTATGAGGCAGATTCATGTTTCTAATTATTCTGATTCTTTCTGAGGTAATTCTTCTGACACCCTTTTTTATCTGGTGCCCCAGATATTTCACTTACGTGGTACAGAATTGCAATTTTACTGGTGACACTTTATGTCCTCCTTCACCTAAATGATTCAGTAAGGCAATGGTGTCGACAACACAGTCATTCAGAGTTTTAGATGCCACCAATAGGTCATCTATATACTGGACCAGGACTGACTGTCCAGGCAGTACCAAAGACTCAAGGCACCTTTTCAAAATCTGATTAAAAATTGAGAGGCTCTCTGTATACCCCTGAGGGACATGATTCCAAACATAAACATGACTGTCGAAATCAAATGAGAAAATAAATTTGCTATCTGGGTGCAATGGAATCATGGAAAATGCGTGACACAGGTCAATGACAGTAAACCATCCAGCCTCCCACGGTATCTGATACAGAATCAATGCGGGATTTGGCATGGCTGGACAGCAAGGTACAACAATCTTATTAATTTTGCGGAGGTCTTGTACGACCCTGTACTTGCCACTCGGTTTCTTTATACCAATTATGGGTGAATTGCAAGGACTGCTCAATATTTCCAGTAAAATTCCTGTTTCAACCAAACGCTTTATTTCTACAGCAACACCTGCTTTTATTTCTGAACTAATTTTATATACTGTCGAGTATTTGGGTAAACTGCATCTTCTTTTATAGTCACTTTTATTGGGTCAACATTTTCCATTAATCCTACATCTTTACCACTAAGTCCCATACATCTGGTTTTACCGTCTGTTGCAGTTCTTCTGGTAAGTTCTTAATGGTCAGTCTTTTAGTTTCTGTCTCTTGTTTTGCTTACATTAGTTTGTAAACTCCATCTTCGCCTGGGGTTTGAATTTCAACACCACTTGTGGTGCAAAAAATGGTGCAATTCATTTTGCACAAGTCTCGTCCTAACAAGTTTACAGGACTTGAATCACAGACAACAATTCTATGCATTTCTTTAAAATTACCTATTCTGACTTCCATAGGTTCTGTAACTGGGGTACTAATTTGTTTATTAGAAACACCCACTACTTGGATCGCTTCTCTCGAGAGGGGTAGGTTTGGAACGTCTGCTGTTCTCACAGTAGAATGGGTAGCACCAGTATCCAATAGAAAGGTGACATCATTTCCTTCAACCTTTCCTTCAATGTATGGCCCTGACTGGTCTACCGGCAAGGAAGCGCCAAGCACACACTCCTCGTCCTTCCCCCTCAGGCACCGTCAGTAAGGATCTTCGTTGAAAAATGTATCACTCAAAAGAAATTGTGAGGTTGCTGTATCTCTCCTTTCACTTCCCTCCCAATTTGTGGTATCTACACTCTGTTGTGCTTTGCTCCTGTAATTTGGCATAGGTGCACGGGGTAACTGGCTTTGTATTACCTGCTACTGGGTGTTCCGCGGTACCTCATTCTGCGTCTGTGAATTCAAATCATTAATTTGCCCATTACCACTCTGCACAGCCTTACACTCGTTCTTCCAGTGCCCCAACTTGCCACACCCGTGACAAGGAAATTTCCTTTTCGCTTCCTTTCTATTGAATTTTCCCCTCGGCTTTCCTCCATTTCCATCACCCTGATTCTGGTTACTATTTATCTGGTTTAACTGGTGTTCTTGTTGCTCTGCTAATTTGACTTGTGCCCACAGGACCTTCTCTTTGAACTCTTTTCTTTTATTGTCTAACTCATCATCACAATATTTAGGATATTTAAGAATCTCGTCAATAGGTTTAGCCTGCCAACAAATCGTATGATCTTTAAGTTAGTCCACTGTGAAATTTCTGGTCTTAATCTTAACAGAAATTGATAAATAAAATGTGTCATATCTTTCATATCTATGTTATCCAATCCACTGTACTGTTTGAACACTTGTAATAAACGCTCATAATATGCATGCACAGATTCATCTTTATTCTGTGTGGTTCTATCTATTCTAGTCCAGTCTGTCTCTTTTGCAGGCACCTTACCCTTGAGGTAGAGTATTACCTGGATGTACTTCTTCATAACGTCTTCGGAAGGAGCCCCTGTCTTTGGATCTCTAGGGTACTCATCGCTAGGCCAATCAACAGCAATTTTACATTCTGTCCATAAATCTACTGGAACTACAATGTCGAATAATCTATTTAAATCTTTCAAAAGGCACTTTGAGACTTTTACAAATCTCTCGACTTGTCGGTACCATTCTACTGGTTTTTCACAAAGTTTTGGGAAATCATTTTTAAATGACAAAATATCCTGTCGGGACCATGGAACATGCACATAACCTCCACCTGTTACCTCTCGCACGGGACATCATTTTTCCACTTTTTCTGCTTCTTTTAAAACATACTCTGAGGTCATTTGTTTTGATCAAACTTCTTCCTTTTTCTTTGCCCATCTGGCTTTCCATTTTTCTAGTTCTCCCCATTTCTACAACAAGGCTAGTAGCTCTCTTATCTGCACCTTTCTTCCTGACACATTCATGTTTTCTAAATCCTTATCAGAACATTCCCCTCAATATGGTTTTTGCAATACTTTAGATTTACCAATGTCAATTCCCATGCTAGATGCGGTGTCCAATAATTTTTCATGATACACCCTTGTATTTCGAGTAATGCTTTTACAAATAAATAATAATTCATCTTCACTAAGTGTATTTAGCCTGCCCAATCCCATATTTCCAGCCATCAATCCCTCCAATTCAATTCTCAATTTATATATATCTAATGGCTTTGGCTGTGTCTTTGGTTTCTCTATTTCTCGTGTCCATCTGTCTATTTCTTCAGGAGTCACTACCGTTGCACTTCTCATACCAGAGGATGTCTCCATTTGTATTTCTCTTTAATTTAAAGGAGTGGTTTTCCTAATTGAACTACCTTCTGGTTCTCTTATTGGTAAATCCACTAAGGAGATTACTGACTCGCATTCACTTGCCTGATCATCTATTATCAATGGTTCTTTTCTTGGCTGTACTACTGATGTAGTTATAACCAGAGCTTTTGGACTAGCTTGCCTATCTCTGTACAAAGAAACAACTGGGCCAATAGTTACTGGAATTGTCAGAGCTTCGGGACTTGTATTTAATTGAGAAATTTTCTGAATTAATTCACTTCTCTGTTTATTTAAAGCTTCCCTTTCTCTTTCTTGTAATACTCTTTCGATGAAGGTCTCATGTACCACTTGCGGAATTAAAGGTGGTTTTAAAAACGGGGCGTTCGCACCGTTTGCGTTTCCAAAATCGCTTGATGCATGTGCCTGTAAATGTTTGGTTTTCTCAGTCCTTTTACTTCCAGTGGGCTCTTCTAAAATTAATACAGGATATAGTCCTTCCACTATCATGTTCTGTCTCCATTGTTTCATTTCATTTATTTATCTCTGGAATCTCCTGGAACTTTAGGGTAGAACTTACTCAATCCCTTGACAGTTCTAGGTCTGTCTCGCTCAAAAGCCTCAATTTTCCATTCTTCTAGTGCTTCATACTGCGTTAATCTAGGTCTAGGATGTAAATCATTAATTCGAGTCCTTAAATTGAACAAACTTCTGCCATTAAATCTGCCTTCTAAGGGAAATGCCAAAGTTCCGTCACCTTTAGTGTACTCCACCCAGTTCTCTAACCATACACAAGTGTGGTAACCCCTATCGGGAACCAGCCTTTACAACACAACTTTTACCACGCAGTACATTTACCAAGCAACTTTTACAACTCAAGTCGTTATAACGACTTGCGCATGGGGGCGCTCTAGGATAGGGGATAGTTAATTTACTATCCAAAACCTTCCCTATTATCCACGGGGACTGGAGTTGGAATAGTAAATTAAACTATTCACTATCCAGCACCCCCCAACGCAAGTCGTTGTAACGACTTGCGTTGTAAAAGTTGTGTGGTAAAGGCATGCGTTGTAAAAGCATGCGTGGTAATGACATACATCCCCCCTATCAAACATCATAAATGATGCAGGAGTATTCGGTGGTGGGATAATAACTCCTTCTCTAGTTTTAATTGGTTTATCTTTTTTAAAGAAATTCTTAACTCTGTTTACAAGTGAAATTTTCCTCTCACTTCCGTACATTTTGTAAGGTTTGCCTCTTATTATCTGTTCTCTAGCAAACCCTGAGTATCTTCTATCAGGTCGAGTTTCTGGATTTAAATGCCACATATATCTTGGAAAAATTGTGAAATCGTACGATAATACTCAATTCTGTTTACTAAATGGTTCCAATACTAGCGCGTCTTTTATTTTTCTTTAACCAATCAGCACTGTGATTTCAAATAGTCTTAACCAATGATTGCATGGCTTCTCACGTGAGATGAGTTCCCACGCTCCTGTGCTCACCCCTCCTTTACAATACTATCTCAGCTACACGCCCGCTGTCTCGACCAATACCAGCGCGGCTCTGAGTGACGTGAGCGCAGCTCCGCAACTGACTCCCTCCTTCACAAGGTAATGCAAAAACTCAATTCTTTTATTTTAAAGTGCAATTCTTTTTTAATCAACTACATAAAAACATTTGCCACTGTACTCGAGTGTCTAGAAAGAATCCGTTTACTTTTCATATACCAGGAGTAGATCCCTTCTGCCTACCCTTCTCATTAGAGAACCTGCCACTCCTTTGGACTCATCCACTCCGGGATATATACTAAGGCCAAAGTTTCACCAGCGAACCCCTTTGCTATCATTTATTCCCACATTTATACAGAAAACCCTAAATAGTGCTTCAGGTTCTACCTAGCCATGCACTAACTTCCTGTGAGTAAGTGACCTCACTGCGATGTGGCTTCCATTTACCACCCGCTATTCTGCCCCCGGGGATCGTAAAACAAACATTTAACAGGTACGAACGATTTTGGTTAATACATAAAGTTCATACAGCGTCAACAGAATCAATACAATTTCAAAACATTTCAAATAATATCACATTTGATCGATCAATCATAATGACAAATTCATAATCAAACTAACTGACTACCTTTATTTAAATAAACCCTAACCTTTCCTCTGCTACAAAAGAAATATACTGATAGAGCGCGCAGGTCACCCAACTATAAATTTACCATACTCACCTGGGCCCATAATGAATAACACACCTTCCTAGTCAGGTAACCTATGCGCTAACTACCAGATATTTTTATTCTACTAGGTCCTATACCATTGACTTACCAATTCTTGTCACTGGTACCTATAACCTATTGGATCAGGGTGTTAGCATAAAAGGTAAAATAACATTTGCACTCATATAATAACCACAGACTCTGGAAAGTTTTAAACTCTTTATCTAAATTTCATAAATTGTCATGATCCAAAGATAGGCAATACGACTGTCAATAACCAAGATTAGAAATAAGGTATAACTATGCAAAAGATATATTATGCCAATCATTATGCCAATGTACCACCTACTCTCCAGCAGAACTTCTCCGCCTCCAGGGCCCTTGGCCTTTAGCTGCCACCACCTGTTCCCGGATCTCCTCCCTCGGTTTGTCTCCTGCTCTCGTCATTCCTCCCCCTCATTACATTCCCTTTAATTCTTCTGGGGGTACTGTCAATCCTGGACCCGCTAAAACCCTTTCAGCCTACTATCTCAATACCCGGTCCGCCGTAGCCCACTCGCATGAGCTATCGGTGCTGCTGGACCTCCATGCACCAGATATTTTGTTTCTCACAGAAACTTGGTTTTGCGACGACTCCCTCCCCGCCCTATTGGCTACCTTACCAGCTCCATACTACGCCTTACGTTCAGATCGCCTTAATGGCAGGGCCGGGGGAGGTGTAGCGCTCATTGCCCGAGCCGATTTCCCTTTTCAAATCCTTTCCCTGCCAGATATTGCCACCACGGAGTACCTGGCCATCCGCACTACCTCCATTACCCCTCCTCTTACTTGTTTACTTATCTACCGCCCTCCGCAATCGCCCTTACTGTTTCTCCCTACCTTTTTGGACGTACTAGCCATGATCACGATCAACAACTCTTCCATTCTGCTTCTGGGTGACTTCAACTTCTGGCCGTCCAACCCCGCTGAATGCCCTTCCTCTATGGAATTTTCAGAAACCCTCCGATCTCTTAATTTCATCTCCCATATCCACTCCCCCACCAATGTTAAAGGACATGTTCTAGACCAGATCTGGTCCTTGAAATGCCCTGTAAAATCTGTCTCCATCTCACTCTGCACCTGGTCGGACCATCACCTGATCTCATTTGCCCTCCCCATTCACCCCCCAGTCAAGCCCCCACTTCCTAAAAATGTCTGGGTCCGGGCTTGGGGACGAGTAGACCCTGACAATCTATCTGATTTACTCACCGCTTCCTACCCCCTACTACAAGGTACATCCATTCTCTCCCAAGTCACGTCCATTAATCAGTGGCTTACCTCTGGTTGCGACTCCATCGCCCCCCTTGAAGCGAGTTACTTCAAAGCGGGAGAAGGATGCCAACCTATGGTTTAATGAGGACGTCAAGACCATTAAATTAGCGGTACGCAAAGTGGAGCGTGCCTGGAGGAGAAATTACTGCCCCCTACTACGATTGGAGTTCACCAACATCCTCTCCCAATATAAACAGGCCATCTTGGCGGCAAAAATAGCTTATTTTTCCTCCAAAGTCCTCGCCACGGAGAACCAATCGAGGGAAATTTTCTCGATTGTGCACAACTTGGCATTCTCTGACAGAACCACCTTGAAACCCACCCCTTCTCTGGAGCTCTGCCACTCCCTTAACAATTTTTTCATCCAAAAAATTGCCACCATCAAAGCCAATATCCCACCCTTCTCCTACTTTTGTGGATCCCCAGTGCCCCCCCCCCAAGGAACAACTTGATGCCCTCCCTCTCCTGACTAAGGAAGCCCTGACTTCGATAATCCCTTTAGTCAAATCTGGTTCCCCCCTAGACCCTTGCCCCTCCCACATTCTTCGTCACATTTTTTCCTCCTGCTCCGATCCCCCCCTTCACCTTCTCAACAGTTCACTTTCTCAGGGCGTTGTACCCGCCCCACTGAAAACCGCAATCATCGTCCCCATTCTTAAGAAACCGGGCGCGGACCCCTCGGTCCCCGCCAACTATCGCCCCATCTCCCTCTTGCCATTCTTGGCAAAAGTGCTTGAGCGCCATGTCACCCGCACTCTGAGCTCTTTTGTGGAGACGCATGGGGTCTTAGCCCCCCGCCAGGCCGGTTTCCGCCCGCACACTCCACGGAGTCCGTGGTACTGTCGGTCCTCGACAACCTCAGGGAGGGAATGGATACCAACAAGACCCAGGCCCTGGTCCTCCTCGATCTCTCAGCCACCTTTGACACGGTTGACCATACCATCTTACTTTCCCGTGTCAGGGCGGCGGGGATCGGAGGTACCGCACTGGTATGGCTATCCTCCTTCCTGAGGGACCGCACCCAGGCAGTTCGCCTGGGTGACTTTACTGCGGACTTCCGGAAAGTTCAGTGCGGGGTCCCCCAAGGTTCCTCCCTCTCACCCCTTTTGTTTAACCTTTACATCGCCCCTCTTATTTTCTCACTACAGCAGATGGAGGTCACTGTATATAATTATGCGGATGACCTCCAACTTGTCTTTAACCTGTCCTCTTCCCCGTCCTCTATCTCCAACTTTCAATCTACTATGATTCACATACGAGACTGGATGAACCACAACCATCTGAAACTCAACCCAGACAAGACTGAGCTGGTGTTGACGGGTGGTTCATCCAGTCCCTGGTCTCCTTTGTTCTGGCCCCCTTCCCTCGGCTCTTCACCTGTCCCCTCTACCTCAGTAAAAACTCTAGGTATCAAGCTCAATCCCCAGCTCACCCTTCACTCCCAGGTTAGTTCTGTGGTGTCCTCTTCCTTTCTTTCACTGCGCACTATACGCAAGGTGTCCCGTTTCTTTTCTTTTCACGCTTTGAAGTTGATCACCCTGGCAATGGTCATCTCCCGCCTGGATTACGGCAACGCCCTATATGCCAGTATACCTGCATATAGCCTTAGGCGGTTGTAGCAGATTCAGAACCAAGCGGCGGGCCTGGTGTTCAAATTACCAAAGTCCCACCATGTCACCCCCCTTCTTAAATCTAAAAGCGAGACTGGGCACGGCACCGGCTTTTATCTCTTCTGAGATTATACCCTATGTCCCTACCAGAGATCTACGTTCATCCACCCAATCCCTCCTCACTGTCCCACGATTCCGGAAGAAATAGGGAGGATCGAAATTTGCGACCCTTGCTCCACTCCTCTGGAACTCCCTGCCTCCCGAGCTCAGAGCCTTAACTCTTTATCCTCAATTCAGGAAACAACTTAAAGCCCACCTGTTCACCAAAGCCTTCAACTAACCGCCCTCCTGCAGCTTGAATCCCTTTATTTTGCATTTGCTTTTTCTGCCTTGTTTTCTGCAAGTTGTAGCGCCATGAAGCCGCTGGCGAACGAGCGCTTTATAAATAATTTTAAATTCAAATTAAATTAAATTCAATTCATTTAGTAATTTTAAAGGGAAGGTAAAAACAAGGAACATGCTATTTAATAAAAATGAATGTAAGCAATTTTCTAAGGGTGGGTAAGGAAAAGGAAACATACTATATAATCATGAGAACAATTTGAACATTCAGCTATGGGAAGGGTAAGAAAAATGGAACACACAAATAAATTAAATAATGAACTTATCATTTACCAAGGGAAAGGTGAAAAAGGGAACATATGCAACACAAAGCTTTAACAATTAGGGGGGGTGGAGAGAAGGAACAAAAATATAATGACGAAACCCACACAGATTTATCAAGTCAAGTCAAATTTGCTTTATTCGAGATAAAAAAACTCATAAAAGCACGATTATTAAAACCTCCATTTGTTAATATAAATTCATTTCCGTTAACACTATTTAACACATGTAAAAATACAATTAAAAGCAATTCGACAGCATTACTATTTAAAACAATCACAAAGATCATATATTCCAAATGTTCCTATAATCTCTATCGTATACTTTGGGCATGAACTCAATACATTTTTAAAATATCTAGGGCCCAATGTAGGTCGCCATTTACCGGCCGGTAACGGTCGATTCGGCTGTTACCGACCGGTAAATGGGTTTTCTTGATGTAGGGGGCCTATTTTACCGATTCTGTAAATTTACCGAATCGGTAAAATACTGAATCGTTTTTTTTACCGATTCAGTAACTTCTATATGTAGGTGGGACTCTTCTGAGTCCCAAAGGCCTTTCAGATTCGGTATTTTACCACCCAATCCAATTGGGTGGTAAAATACTGAATCCAGGTGTGCATGCACATGTGTGCATGCACACCTATGCCATGTGACAGACAGACATGCCCTTAGGGCATGTCTGTGTGCCACATGGCACACATTTGCCTGTATTCGGGGTGCTAGAGGGTGTCAAAGTGACACCCCCTGCACCCTTGCTGCAATCAGTATTTACCGAATTGGTAAATACCGATTCGGTAATGGCCATTGATTCCTATGGGCTGCAAAGCCCATAGGAATCAATGGGCATTACCGATTCGGTATTTACAGAATCGGTAAATACCGAATCTCAACGATTCGGTATTTACCGAATCTGAAATACCTACACCCCCCCCTCCATTTTACCACTTCTTAAATACCGAATCGGTATGATTCGGTATTTAAGAAGTTGTTAAATGATTTTACCTAATATCTTGTGTATGCTATGGAAAATCAAATTACTCACAAAAAATGTTTCCTTTTTTAGTAAATTTTTATTGAAAATTATATTTACATGGTGCGTAACATTATCATGGGAGGGTAATTCACAGAGAAAAGAAAATGGAGAAAGAACGCCCGGGGGGGGGATGTAGGGAGGCACATAATTTGGTTACCTTGGCAATTAAAACATTTTTGGTTGCGGCTGTGCAGTTCCGGTAGTCTGTTCCTTCGTTGGTTTGTGCCTTCCATTCAATAGCCTTCTGTTTCCCCCTCCCTCCCCCTCTGTTGTCATTTGATTGACCCACGCTCATTTGTTACTAGCCCAATCCCTTAGTCCCTGGAGCTGAGAGAGAGAAGAAGAGAGAGTGAATAAGCACAGGGTAGGAATAGTAGTTATGGTGCGGTAGAGGGGCAGTGTCCTGTCATTATTTCTTAGCTCAGTTGGGGCTCCTTTGGCGGCTTGTCCTAGCTACGGCGGCTTGTGCGAGGGCAAATAGTTGTCCAGTGATCGCCACATTTCGCATTTCTTGTGGGGCGTCTGTGTGTGCTTGGCCGTAATAGTGTCTGCCCCCCTTAGGAATGTCACCCAGTTGAACCATGCTTTGAATGTGGCTTTCCCCGTGTCCTTCCAGCTGTTCAGGACCGTCTTGACTGCTGCCGTCAGCAGTAGGTCTATCAGGTCTCTGTCCTCTTTGTTTTTGATTGTGGGAGCCATGAAGCCTATTGCCAGACTGTGGAACTCCAGTTGAAGTGAGGCACCTGTCATGTCATTTATCAGCGTTTCTATCGTTTTCCAGAATTTCTTGACTTTGGTGCAGTGGAATAGAAGGTGTGCTAGATCTCCGGTGTGTTTGTTGCAGTTCCAGCAGGAATCACTTTCTCTGATTCCCATGGAAGCTAGGCGGGCGGGGGTCCAGTATGCCTTCTTTCTCGACGTGGATGACCAGAGCAACTGAAATAACAGGTAAAGTGCTAGTGAAAATTAATCTTAGCGCCACCGCGCTGTCCCTTGTGCCTAACAGTCTGCACACAGCTTTTAGCCAAACTTGTCTCGGGGTATTACAGGCTATACATACAAAGAGAAGATGGGCAATGGTCTCTTTATCATTTTTACAAACCGGGCACATTTTTAAACTATCTAGAGCCCATCTTCCAGTTAATGATCTTATGGGGAGAGACCCTGCTCTGAGCTGAAAACAGAGCTTCCTATCTCACGATTTTGTAATGCCATCCCAATATGGCTCTAAACTGGGGAATGATTTATATTCCAGGAAACGACTCTCCATAGTAGAGGGATCAGCACTGTTTCAGTTCCGGTACGCAACCAATTCCCAGTATTTTTCTTTTAAGATAACCTTAGATGGGAATGAAGCTACCTCGGGGTTCTCCCACAGCCCCATCATACCCATTCCCAACAGAGTTTTACAAAGTTCATTTAACCAGGTTATTTTGTGGAAATCATCATTTCTAATTACGTCCAAAAATCCCTGGGCATAATGGGCAAGATCAGGGGTTACCCAGATCCGTCGCCTATATAATATGGGGCGCAGTCTAGCGATATCTTCCAAGACCTTCCTGCCTTGATCATATCGCAGTGGTTTCATCGGTGAGCTCTTAGGTAGACTAACAAGGTTGCGCAAAAATTTATTCTCTGCGAGTGTTAGTGGTGTTAGTTTATCATAGCCCCATATCTCGGGACTATAAAGTGCCGAGCTTAGGGCTTTCGCCTCATACACTTGGAGAGCTGGCTGTATCGGTTTAGTCAGGGATTTCTTATGCTCTGAAATTATTGCTTCCGCATTTTGGCGGAGTTTTAAAGCTGCCATTTCTATGTGTTTCTCCCACTTAATACCCTTTGCCAAAATGGATACCCAAGTAAACAAAGTCCGACACCATTTCCACCTTTTGCCCATTCATAAAAAAATTCCCTTTAAAACTGCGGTGTGTGTTGAATGCCATAAGTTTTGTTTTTGCTACATTGACTTCCAACCCTTGGTCAGTACAGAGATTCTCAAAAATCTTCAAGGCTCGCTGAAGGCCACTAGGGGTTTTCGAAATAATAAGAGTGTCATCAGCGAATAATAAAATAGGGGTTTTCATTCCAGCCAAAGTGGGGGCATCTACACATCCTGACAACATGCGTTCAACTACCCCGTTGATATATAATGAAAAGAGCGTGGGGGCCATTGTACAGCCCTGGCACACCTCACGCTCTACCGGGAATTTAGATGTAACTTGCCCATACCCCCCCCATTGGATTTTTGCGTAATTTGACTCATACAGCCTCATCACTAGCGTTAAGATTTCAGGTGGCATACCTAACTTGTTTAACACGTTCCATAGTTCAGATCGGGCACCAAATCAAAAGCGGCTCATAAGTCAATAAATACGGCGTAAATGCTACCTTTGCCTAATAATACAGTCTTCCAGTGTAATAAAGTAAAACGGAAGATCTGATCAGTAGTGCTGGTTAATTTGCAAAAACCAGCCTGAAAAGGGGACAAGATAATTTCTCCTTCTACCCAATCTAATATTTTACCTAAAATAATTTTCCCAATCACCTTTTGTATTGTATCAGTCAGGCTGATAGGCATATAGTTCCCAGACTGTGTTTTGTCGCCTTTCTTGTATATAGGGATAATTATGGCCCCTTGCCATAACTTTGGTATTGGAGCCCCTAATGCTACAGCATTTTCCAACTTCATAATATACAGGTCCCAGTGCATTTTGTCCTGGAGAAAAAAATCCGCTGGGACCCCGTCTGGCCCTGGTGCTTTTCCCCTTGAGACAGCTTTAAGTGCCACTGCTGTTACATCTCTAATGTTAAAAGGTGGTTCTAAACATAGGGTATTGTTTGTGAGTTCCCTGTTCCTATCCTCTGAGCAGCATGCATATTGGGGACCTAAATGATCTACCCAGCTTCTCTGGGTTACATAATTTACGGGTGGTTGAGGGAGACCTCCTTTCCCCCACTTAACAATATTCCAAAAGAGTTTTGAGTCTTTTGCTGTGCTGGCTGTTTTAAGGTCCTGCCAATGTTGTTCATCCCAAAGTTTATTTGCCATGTATACAGCTTTCTTGTAATTCAGTCTAGCTATTCTGACAGCATTAGGATCTCTTCTTTTAAGGGCCACTCCTAGGGATGTTCTTGCAGATCTACAAGCGTTGTTATGCCAACAAACTCTTTTTGGCCATAATTTTTTGCCCACAGGCTTTGTTACTGCCTTGGTGAAGTGACTCCTTATGCTTTTAAAGAAACTATCATAAAGATTGGTGATTTGCTGCAAATCATTCTCTACCCCAACAATGGTGGCCATGGCGGAAAAGGTTTTTTCCAATTCTATTACAGGACCGGAGGCTTCAGATTATGCTTCTCAATCTTTACTGCAATAAACACAGCAGCCAATGAAAATGGATATTTTCATAAATAACAGTAAAACAAACTACATTTCCCATGAGTACACATGAGTATAGGCACGCCCCAATAGTCCATAGGAACCCCTTGCGTGCTCCCATCATACTCTATCTTTGCTGCTCACAGCAAGAGTTAAGTGGACTTATTTATCAGTCCCCTCACTCTGCTGTAGCATGGGGCATTTTCTGATGGAATGTTACGCTGTCTTTATATGATTTATAGCAGGTTTTGCTTCTTTATTAATTGCGAGTGGTGCTATTAGTGGCTTTATTGTAATCTGTGTACTTTGATTATTTTACCTGAGCCTGTTGCCGCGCTCCGACACGTTCGGAGAGTGAAAGTACGTCTCCGCTTGCCTGTCGCTGCTCTATTCAGGTTGGATTAGCGCTGCGAGTGCGCTTTGTATTGCGGTCACTGACCGGCACGGAGCCGGTCGCTTTTTTCATTTGAGCCCATTTTCCCCAGTGGCGCTCCGGCGAGAGTCGGGCTTCCCTTGTACGCCCTTCACGTTGTGGCCGGGTGGCTCACGGCCGATGCTCGTGCCCAAAGCGTGACCAAATTGGGCTTGTTTTGGGCTGGTTTTTGGTTGCGTTTGGGCTGCGCGCCTCGGCACGTTTCCCCAGCACACATTAAACGCATTTCTCAGCGTTTTTCACACCGGCAGGCTCCCTGGGTGATCGCCTTTGGACACAACAGTGCAAAGGTTGTAAAATACGAGGCCAGTGAGTGGGCTCATGCTCTGAGGACATTTGGCCAGGGTCTTTTACCATTATTGATTACAGCTTTGCTGAGGGGGTTTGGATATCATTGCAGAAGTGTCAGTGTGCTGTGGGCTGACCCCCCCCATTATCCCTCCTGAGTAAGAACAGTAAGGGACTGTTCCAGTGTGTTAGACTCCAAGCTTCCTCACTATGGAGGAGTGGGCACAAGACCCTGAGGAGTATTTTGGTGGAGAGGAGGAAGTTGGAGACGGACAGCAGGAGGCTGTACTAGAGGACAACATCTTTGAGGCCCTTGATGCCTCAGTCCAGGCTTCAGTGAACAAAGCCATGGAAACTAAGGTTCCTCAAACGGTGCAGCAAGCACTAGCTGTGGCTCTTCGCCCTATCAGGAAACAATTAGAAGGTTTTGCTAAGCGTCATGGATATGACAAACCTAAAAAGCAGAAGAGAGCGCAGGCCCCTTCCACTGCCACTACTTCGAACTCCCAAGATCAGTGGCCGCATTCTCAACCACTGGCATCTTTGCCAGCGCCAGGTGCGGTGGAACACACGTATTCAGGTGGAAAGGCGAAAGCTAAACGCCCGGCCCCGGCGGATACAGATACTACCACCACCAATACGGACACGGATACCTCAGAGGAACCTCCTCCCCAGAAGAAGGCCAAAGTGGCCCCTAAGGAGGCACCCAAACCCGCGGCAGACAAGGTTAGTACCCCCTTCACCTTTGACCCTTCGGACATTATGCATCCCCGATCCTCGGACTGGGTCCCGCCAACGGCGGTGTCTAAATATCTTCATGACAACTTGAGAAAGAGCTTCTCTAGAGAAGTACGCAACCGCTTGAAATCTGAGTGTCCCCGCCCGGACCTACCGGACAGTGTGGTGGAAACTCCAGAGATAGATGCCAGTATGCTGACCTTCCTGAAAAAGTTCTCAAAGACCTAAAACGTGGACTCGACCGTGCTTGGCGGTGCTGCCAAGATAAAATGCTCGACGTTGTGGGTCCCCTGGCAAAGATACTGGAGATGGCTCTGGCGGCCAAGGAAGGTGCCACACCAGAAGACCCAGACATTTTGGCAGGCTGGACTCAGCGCGCCATCTGCCTCATCGGCAATGCGAACTGCGCAATCTCAGCAGAAAGGCGCAAATCCTTGTTGCTTAGAATGGACAGCAACCTGGCTGAAATGGCAGAGGCAGAACCAGGCCCTCTGGCTGATGGTCACTTGTTCGGAGACCGTTTCGTCAAGGACGTATCCAAATACGTGGGAACTTTCTTGGCTTTGGATAAAGCACAGAGTGGTATAAAGCGAGCCCTTACTCAGGGTGTTTTCAACAGGGCCGGGCGAGGCGGGGGCCGCTCGTCAGGCCGGGGCTGTCAACAAGGCTCCCAGAGAGGTGACTATGGCCGCGGAAGAGGAGAGTGGGATTCCACCCGAGGTGGTACCTTTTACCCGTCCCGCAGAGGCTTCAACAGGGGCCGTTTCCAATCCGGAAACAACAGAGCTAATTTTAAATCCCAGCAAAAGACAGGTGAGTGTAACAGATCTCTCTCTGCTTCCACTAGGGGGTTGCACACGACATTGTCTTCCAGAATGGCAGACCTTGACTCAGGATGCTTGGGTTCTACAAACAGTACAGGGGTTTCAGTTGGAATTTTACTCCCATCCTACACAAATGTTCCCTCCCTGCCCTCTCCATTTTTCCCAACAAGATCACAATTTCATAGACAGAGAGGTTGCAGACTTTCTGCAGAAACACGCGATTGTACAATGTCAGGACGGACATCGCGGTTTCTGCAGTAACGTCTTTATTGTTCAGAAGAAAGGAGGGGGCAACAGGTTAGTGCTCAACCTCAAGGAGTTCAACCAGTACCTTACGTACAACCATTTCAAAATGGAAGGTATTCACCTGTTAGCGGATCTGTTACAAGAAGGAGATTGGTTAGTCCGTCTAGATCTCAAGGATGCGTATCTGTCCATACCAATTTTTTCTCCTCATCGCAGGTTCCTGCAGTTTTTTCTCCACACAGCAGGTTCCTGCAGTTTCTTTGGAGCGGCCAGTGTTACGAATATTCGGCTCTTCCTTTCAGGCTCTCCTCAGCTCCCTGGTGCTTCGCCAAGGTAATGAAGCCTGTGGTGGCTCACCTCAGAGAGAGGGGGATCAGGCTTATAATTTATCTAGACGACATACTGATCATGGCGCAGAGCCAATCCACGCTCGTGCAGCACTTAGACATGACAACGTCACTGCTGCAGAGCTTAGGTTTTGTCATCAACCAGAAGAAGTCGGTGATGGTTCCAACCCAAGTGATAGACTTTCTAGGGTTCACGATAGACTCCCAGACAGCACAACTGTGCCTTCCCCAAGCGAAGTTGAAGGCCGTGAAGAAGGAAATTCTGAAACTGCTGGACAGCCAGACAGTCACACTCGCCAGAGTGGTGGGAATATTAGCCTCGTCCATTCAAGCAATATTCCCGGGCCCTCTTCATTACAGGGCTCTTCAACGTCTAAAGGTCAAACATCTTCAGAGAGGTCTGTCATACACGGACTCAATTCCACTGTCGGAGGAGGTCCGGACAGAGCTGCAGTGGTGGCTCGGACATGTGAAGGCCTGGAACGGCAGGGCAATCTTCGGATCACAGCCAGAAGTAGTAATAGAGTCGGACGCCAGCAGGTGGGGCTGGGGCGCGCGCTGCGGAGATATCTCCACAGGAGGCAGATGATCAACGCAAGAACTTGAATTGCACATAAATTGCTTAGAGCTGCTCGAGGGATCGTTTGCGATCCGCACGTTATCCCCGAAGCAGACATCTTGTTGTATCCTACTGCGATTGGACAATGTGTCCACAGTGAGATATATCAACAAGTTGGGCGGCACGAGGTCGTCTCTTCTTGTACAAATGGCCAAGGACTTTTGGCATTACTGCCTCGAGAATCAGATCTCGGTGATAGCGGAGTACATTCCGGGGCAATCCAATCAGGTAGCGGACTGGAATTCCAGGCACCTCAGGGACTACAGCGATTGGATGTTGCTTCCTCAAGTGTTTCAGTGGTTACAGACAATTTGGGGTCCATTTCAGACGGACCTATTCGCCTCCAGACTGTCCTACCAGATTCCCAGGTTTTTCAGCTGTAGACCGGATCCGATGGTGACTGCTACCGATGCCTTTCTCCAGGATTGGTCGCAGGGGATTCAGTATGCCTTTCCCCCGTTCTTGTTAATCCCCAGGGTGATGACACAGATGATCAGACAACGGGCGGAAGTGGTCATGGTGACACCGTAGTGGACGTCTCAAGCTTGGTTTCCCAAGCAGTTGCAGTGGAGTTGCGACCGCCCACGGATGTTGCCGGACTCGAAGTGGTTGTTGCAGGGCCCTCGTCAGGAGCCGCATCCTCTGCTGCTTGAGGGCAGGCTAACCCTGATGGCATGGAGGCTTTCAGGGAACAGTGGCATTTGCCAGGAGTTTCGAGCGAAACTTCAGAATTCATCAAACAGGCATGGGCACCCTCTACCAGGAAGCGCTACTCCGCGGCCTGGAAGAACTGGGTGGAGTGGTGCATAGGAAGACAGGTGGATCCCGTGGGGGCAGAGCTTCCCCACATGTTGAATTTTCTAGCAAATAAGGCAGCTAGTGGCCTAGCCTATCGCTCGGTAAACAATTTCCGTTCAGCCATATCTGCAGGGCATGCCCAGATAGACGGGAAACCGGTAGGCATGCACCCGATGGTTTGTAAACTACTAAAAGGGATTAGGGTAGCTAATCCTCCCAAACCCAAATATACGGGTTTGTGGGACGTTTCGCTGGTCATTTCGCTATTCAATAGATGGCCGGATAATGCACTTTTGTCTAGGAAGCAATTATCAGCGAAGTTGGCCATGTTACTTTGTTTATCAGCATGCAGAAGATCTTCGTACGTGAGAGCACTCGACGTTACAGGTAGAGTATTTACCCCGGAAGGGGTCTCTTTTACTATTACAGGTTGTACCAAAACGATGTCAAGACATATGGATTATAATGCTTTCTCTGACAATGAAAAAGTATGTGTAGTTAAATGTTTGAAAGCATATGAGGAATGTACAAAGGCCTTGAGGCCTCAAGGTTGTTCACAATTATTGATTGCTGTGTAAAAATGTTTAGACCTGTGGCAGCTGCCACAATTGCCAGATGGCTTTGCTTCATAATGAAGGAAGCAGGTATTGATACGCAGATCTTTGGTGCTCATTCAGTCAGAGGCGCTATGGAGTCCAAATCTTATGGTTTGGGATCTAGTATCCAAGATATCATGTGATGTGCAGATTGGTCTTCTGAATCAACGTTTAAAACGTTTTATTACAAGCCGGTGGGAGATATTACTTCTGTGGTTTTTAATGATCGTTAAACTAGCATAATCTGAAGCCTCCGGTCCTGTAATAGAATCAAAAATTTGCTAGCATTCGTGCCAAGAATTTTCAATTCTATTAAGGACGCGGAGGCGAGGATTATCCCACCCGGCTTAACTTTTACAGTACATAAGCTGACCCAGCCAATTATGCAGTGATTACGGTGGTGTGTTTCCTGTCTTTCAGGATCAGATAAGAAGTCTGACTGAGCGATGACGGACATCAGGATGTTTGCCCTGAAACCTGGTTTTCTTCCATGTTGGAGGAGTTATTCGTTATTCAAGTTATTGTTGGACCTGGTTCGCCTCAAAGAAAGAGGATGATGGGAGCACGCAAGGGGTTCTTATGGACTGTGGGGGCGTGCCTATACTCATGTGTGCTCATGGGAAATGTAGTTTGTTTTACTGTTATTTATGAAAATATCAATTTTCATTGGCTGCTGTGTTTATTGCAGTAAAGATTGAGAAGCATAATCCTCACCTCCGTGTCCTTAATAGAATTGAAAATTCTTGGCGTGAATGCTAGCAAATTTTTGATTCTTCTTTGATATTTTCCAGCACCCTATCATGCATCATAATTTGTCCCCACCTTACCTGCCTCATATCAATAATTGGAACGATCTCAAATAAAGCCTGCTCAACCCTTTTTGACCCCCCTTGATCCCTCCCCCACATCCGATGTATTATACATAAGGGCTTATGGTCGCTCTCTTGCCTAGCCACTACCTTCATATCCTTCATAAGGTGCCAAATTGCCAGATTACAGATAACATAATCAATCCTGCTTTTTGAGCAACCATTATCAAAAGTATTTTCACCTTGTCCGTCACTCATAGTTCTACCGTTCAATGCTCTGAGCCCTCTTTCACAGCATATCGCATTAATTTGGATTATATTACCTGTCCATCTGTCTATCAGTTTTAACTCCAGATTAGGAATCCCCCACTGGGAATCCTCCTCTTCTCTGGAGCGCCAATCACATTTTGTAAGTGGCTCAAAGGTCATGTTTAAGTCGCCGGTGACAATCATGTTATTCTTGTTCGGCTGTAGCCCAATCAGGGAATCCAAGGCAGCCAAAACCTGAGATTCCCCCCCCGACCCTCTAACATAAAGAATATAGATGTCCAAGGTACCCAAGGAACCCAATGATAGCCTAATCAGCTGAATATCCCTATTCTTAGTAGGTAACTCTATGACCCTATCAAAGAGTTCCTGACGTATCCAAATGGTTAACCCCCCTTTCGGCCGACCTTTGGGACCCTTAGTTGCTGGTACAAAAACATTTAGGAAGCCCTGGAGAAACTAGGGATTACATGCCCAAGTCTCTTGAAAGAGACAAATATCTAAGCTATTTATAAAAGTAAGCCATTCAGGAAATTGTAATCTAGAACTCAACACCACGATATTCCAGGATACTATCATCCCCCCATCCCACTAAATTCTTGCAGTAGGCCTGTATTGACTAAATTAAGTGTGCTTAAACCAACCACAGTTGAGGATACTGTTCCTGTATTTGGAGCTAAATTTGGGGGAGGGGACACCATTTTAACAGTAGTGCAAGGTTCATCACCATTTGCCGACTGGTCCCCAGTCTGACCCTCGTTGTTAATCACCTCATCCACATGAGGTGGATGTTTATCAATATTGATCACCTTAGCTACAAACTCGTACCCTGGGCTAACTGCTGGAAGATGGGTAATATTAGCTAAGATTGTGCCGTCGGCAGAGTGATCAACCGAACAATCCTCAGTCAGCCAGTTGCACTCATTAGGCCCGGAAAGGGCTGCTTAATGATTGGTTACATCTAGAGGGGAAAGGTCCCCATGTCCGCCCCATGTTGGTACCTTTAGCAAGCTCATCAATGGTTTGCCCTTTCCCTGATGTCCCCTAATAATGTGAAACCTGTCATTTTGCACCCTTTTCCAGCTGTTATGATGATCCTCTATATGCGACCTATAGAAAATACCAAGGAGCAGGATCTCTATACCTGGGCCATTATATCCTCTAAAAATGCTCTGCATCCCTAAGAATCCTCTCTGATATTGTTGGGCAGTTGAAGTTTATCGCAATGCAGTCACCGTTTTTTGTTTTGCAAGAATTTCCCAACCAAGAAACCCGAAGCACCATGATAACGTTGTGTCCAACTCTTAGTTCTTCCCTGGTGTTGTGGCATAACCGATAAGTTACCTTGTTTTTTAACTGGCTATAGTCTTCTTTCTTCCCTTCAGGGATAGGTGGTACATTTGCCAGAACAATCACCAGAGGTGTTGATTCTGGCGGCAGGTCAATGACATGTGGATTAGCCATATTTCTAAAATGGGCGCTTGACTTACCCTTGCCCTCAGCCCTTGTTATCAAGGGGGGGCAGGTCTTACCATCTTGTTGTTATCGTCAATGTTCACTAATTTATCCGTAGCCCTCTGCTTATTAATACTCCCTTTCTTTAACCCCTGGCTTCCAATGGAGTTTCCTACTTCTACAAGGGTTGGGGCCAAACATGATGGTGACAGCATAATTGAGTTCTGGTTATTCTGCTGGTTCTTAATATCCCCCTTCTGAAGGCTAGCAGAGAGATTTTCCAATAAGAGGGTGTTCTCTGCAGTTTCCCGTTGGATTTTACCCAGGTTCTGATTTATAACCTTCAATCTTTCTATCAGCGGAAGCATGTGTGATTTTAGCAACTGCTCCACTTGTACTATAAGCCCTGAGAATCACTAGAATCTTGTGTGGTGCATGACGGGCTTTTTGGAGCATTATTTAAAACCGTTTTAAGCTGCTCTCTTGGTTGAACCGAGGGTGCATCGACAGATGATGTGTCATTTCTGGTGACTATTTTTGCCGGTTTATTAAATATTTTAGCAGTTTTGGATTTGCTACCTATTTGTCTGCCCCCACCCCTCTTCCTTTTTTCTGCTTCTCTCTTCATTGATTCTGTTCCAGACGTATTATGATGGTGTCGATATAAGATCAGGATAACAGAAATCTTTCTTTATTTCAGGGAATGATAACAAATTCGAATGAGACTGTGATACTTAACATCCTCCAGTGAAGAAGAGGAAGAGGAAAGGACGTCATCTCATTATATATTCTGGACTGTCTTGGGACTGTTATTACCATAGAGACTACTTCCCCTGTGTTCATGGGATGTGTAGGTTGGTTTTGTGTTTGTCGTGTTTTTTTACGATGTTCTTTGAATCTGCTATGTGAATAAAGTGAAGAAAGATCTGCAAAATCCTCGCCTCCTAGTCCTTAATAGAATTGAAACTTTCCTTCTCGTAAGCTAGGAAATTTTTCGTTTGCCACTAATTATTAACTATCCTTGCTCTTGTCAGCCAGCATGTTGTGGCGGCTCTGGTTTCCGGATTATCTTGGATTCCAACAGCTGTGTCGAGTGAGCTCCCAGAGACAGGTAGGAGTGGTTTCCTTCTTTAACAGGACAGGAATCCTATTTATAGTCAACTTCTGTTGATAGCCCTCGCATACCTTGAAGGATAATCACAAGGTTTCTGATGCTGTGTGCTCATCGCAAGTTGAAGAACTTAATGAACATGTACTCTATGGAATAGTAGAATCACCGAACTTTGTTACTTGGCACTTTGTGACTATGATACAGTGTGCCTAGATTTGTAGTAAGAAGTAGAGATCTTGAACTACAACAGTTGTTAGTGATTTGTGTTGCAAAGATCCTTGCTGTGGTACGGAAGCTAAGTACAAGAGAAGTACAGTAGTACAAGAGAAGTTTTGAAAACTGCTTTGAAATCACTTAAAACTAACTGTACTTAGACTTTAGTCATTCTAAGGATATTTGAAACTAACACCAGCAATTCTAAGGATATTTGGAACAAATACCAGTGAATGAAGAACATCATAAAACTTTGAATAATCCTTGTATATCCTCAGGTAAGGTTAAAAGTAATTAGTTGTTCACAACATATATATGTTTGATGGGGTCTTTGACACAGAATGATATCATTGAGCTAATAAGAGTCAGTCTTGCTCCAGTTCTCCCTCCCCAAAGTACCCTCCCTAAACTCCTTCCCCTCGTCTGGCCACTCCGACTTTCTGCTTACAAACCACAGAATCTGTGCTGCCAGAAGGTGGGCATATTGCGGGTACTGCTCCTGAGGAACTTGACTCTGGTAACAGTACAACATGCCAAGGTTAGTGGAAAACTATTCCTTGATTAGAATTGCATTTATATACCTGACAGATTGCCAAGCCCACATTTTTCTAACCAGCATCAGCAATGGATACCAGTAAGGTAATCTGAACTGTTTTAGACACTATCCTAGCTCTTCAGGGGGAGGTTCAAGAATCTGGGTAAGAGAACCAAGAATTACTTAAAGAGCTGGGTTAGGTTTCTATGGATGCTGCAGGGTAAGCCTCCTTCTGCAACTATGGACACTACCACCACCATTTACTGGGTCAGGCAGCTCCACCAATCACTCCCCCACTTCTAATGCATCATCCATCCCTGGGGGATTTACCCACCAGTCAACACCAACCATCAGGTTGTACAACCATTTGCTATCACTTAAGCCCCCTCATGAATGTTTTTGTGGGGATCCAAAGAATTGCGCCATTTTTATAAACCATTGTGAATTACACTTTTTGTGCAAACCTTTGGCTTTTCCCGATGAGCATTTTAAGAAAATTTTCTTTTTGTTCTATTTATGTGCCAATGCTGCAATCTGGTCCAAACGACCCACTATGGTATGATTTCAGTACCCTTTGCATTACGATGCAGAAGCTGTTCGATAGATAAAAAACTATTAACCTTGAGGCAAGATCTTCTCACTTACAATGCCACATTTTAATAGATTAGTGGTAGCTCGAGGAAAAGAGGCGGTCTCCATTTTATCAAGGCCTCATGGGGGAGTTAAAGGATGTTTTAGCTCAAGTAATACATCTCCCCACCAGTTGTGATGAATTGATTGCACTTAGTGTGCAGTTAGGTCACTATTTGTCTGAAAGATAAAACAACAGAAGGAAGGCAGTAATATATTGTCTAACGAAACAAAATTCCTTAAGAAGAATCTAGTAAATCTAATGATGTGGAACCATTGCAAGTTGGAGGAGTGCATGTTCCATTTTCTCTGGAGGAAAGGAACAGGTGGAGGAACCTTAAAGTATTAATGTACTGTGGCTGTAGTGGCCACTTCATAAAAGACTATAGAACAAGATCAAAGGAGTCTGGTAAAAAATCAGGCAGTCCTAATGACAAACTTCCCCGAGCTAAAGACAGAGTTGGAAACTAGAATTCTCAAGTATGTCTGAGGTTCTATACCAGAGAGTAATGTCAACAAGACTACATCTCTTTTGGCAAATATTTTACAAAATACAGTGGCCCACTTGAATATACAAGTGTTTTGTTCTGCCCGATTGTCAACAGGTACAAGTGCTGGTACTGCTAGATTCTGGAGCAACCGGACACTTTGTCGCTCAAGCCATCACCAAACAAACAGGAATACCTGCATTGAAGAAAAAGGCTTCGGGAACCAGTAAATCCAGTGGATGGCTCAGCTCTAACTACAGGACAAATATAATACCAGACCAAGGAGCTAATCGTAAAGATTGGTGCAACTTACATGGAAGAAATTCAATTTGATCTCATAGATGCTCCTCAATTCACATTAATACTTGGTATGCCGTGGTTAACCCTCCACAATCTAAAGGTACATTAGGCCGCACGCTCTATAAAATTAAACTCAAGTTTCTGCCATCAATACTGCTGCCTAACTAAGCCCAGTTCATTATCCACTAAGAATGCTCCTGCCAAACGTCTTTCGCATGGATGTGTGAATCCCCAGATTTGTTGCTTAACTACAACACCAGAGTATTACTCTCCTTACAAAACAGTATTTGACAAGGAGAAGCCCTGTCAACTTCCTCTGAATGGAGACTACTACTACTGCAAAAATTTGCTGCCCGGTGATTCCAGCCCTTGTAGCCAAATGTACGCATTGAGTGAACCACAAACTGAACAAGTGTTACATGGAGGAAAACTTGGCATCAAGGTTTCAATTATCTTGTTTTTCAAGTGTCATTGCTCAAGGTTTGCCATCCCAATAAAAGAGTCTGTTCTCTGCACACTCCCATTTTGACAGATAGGGAACAGGAATATGAAGTGGAACAGGTCTTGGATTCCAAGGTTAGTCGAGGGCACTTATATTACGTAGTGGAGTGGAAGGGAAATGGGCCAGAAGATCAATATGGCAACCAATGTCTCATCGCTTCAAAGACTCTCAATTAGTCAACAAATTTGGGGGATCCACACAAGACTTCCTGGGGTGTCTAGTGTTCAGAAATGCGTGGGTTTGGTAGAGTTCCCCAAATGGCCGCCGAGCCTGGGACCCAAAACACAAGTACCCCCTTGCAAACTCAGGTCGCTTTGTGACAGATAATTTTGATGTCTCAACAATACGTCCTAGGCCTGTCGCGGGTCATGGCCCACCCACACAAGTGAAGTACCATTTTTATCAGGCGATCTGGAGGAATGCTGGGTGGTATGAAATTTGATTTTTTTCAGCTAAATTTGAGGTTTGCAGGGGACTTATCGGCAGGAAACATTGGGGGATCCATGCAAGTCACATCTCCCTGGACTCCCCAGGATGCTTAGTTTTCAGAAATGTCTGGGATTGGTGGGTTCTCCTAGATGGCGGCCGAGCCCGGGATCAAAAATGCCAGTGATTCCCTCGCAAAACAAGGAATTTTTGTAATCAATAATTTTCAAGTCTCCACAGTATGTTTTGGCCCGTTTCCTGTCACAGGCACTAGGCCTAACCCCACACGTGAGGTACCATTTTTATCAGAAGACTTGGGAGAATGCTGTGTTGATGGAAGTGTGTTGCTCCCCTTAGATTTCAGACCTTTCCATCACAAAAATGTGAGGAAAGTGTTTTTACTTACAAAGTTTGAGGTTTGCAAGGGACCCCGTGAGAGCCCCACAAGTCACCCCATCCTAGATTCCCATGGAGGTCTAGTTTTCTAAAATGTATAGGTTTGCTAGGTTTGCTTAGGTGCCGGCAGAGCTAGGGTCCTAAATTCACAGATAGGCACATTGCAAAAAAAGGATCACTGGAAAAATATGATGTGTCCATGTTGTGTTTTGGGCAGTTTCCTGTCGTGGGCACTAGACCTACCCACACAAGTGAGGTACCATTTTCATCAGCAGGCTTTGGGGAATGCTGGGTGTGCAGAAGTGTGTGGATCCACACAGATTCTAGAACTTTCCATCACAGATATGTGAGAACATGAGTTTCGTTTTTTACAAAGTTTGAGGTTTGCAAGGCATTGTGGGTGACAGAACCTGGTGAGAGCCACACAAGTCACCCCATCCAGGATACTCATGGGTATCTAGTTTTCAAAAATGGACAGTTTTGATAGGTTTCTCTAGGTACCAGCTGAGCAAGAGCCTAAAACCCACAGCTAGGCACATAGCCTGGATTCCCCTGGATGTCTAGTTTGAATAAATGTATATGTTTTCTAGGTTTCCTCAGGTGCAGGCAGAGCTAGGGTGCAAAAAACTCAGCTAGGCACATTGCAAAAAAAGGGTCAGTTTTCACGGGAAAAATGAATGTGTCCACGTTGTGTTTTGAGTCGTTTCTTGTCACAGGAACACACTAGTGAGGTACCATTTTTATCAGAATACTTTGGAAAATGCTAGGTGGGTGTAAGTCTGTGGTTCCCCATAGATTCTAGAACGTTGTGTTATGGGCCGTTTCCTGTCGGGGGTACTAGACCTACCCATACAAGTGAGGTACCATTTCCATCAGCAGACTTTGAGGAATGCTAGGTGTGTAGAAGTGTGTGGATCCACACAGATTCCAGAACGTTCCATCACAGATATGTGAGAAAATGTGTTGTTTTTTACAAACTTTGAGGTTTGAAAGAGATTCCTGGGTAAGAGAACCTAGTGAGAACCACATACGTCACCCCATCTTGGATTTCCCTGGGTGTGTAGTTTTCAAAAATGTGTAAATTTGCTAGGTTTCAGGGTCAGTTTTCATTGGAAAAATGTGATATGTCCACACTGCGTGTTGGGCCGTGTCCTATCCCAGGCACTCGGCCTACCCACACAAGTGATGTACCATTTTTATCGCGGGACTTAGGGGAACACAGAATAGTGGAACAAGTGGTATTACCAATTGACTTTCTGCCTTCCAAATGAAAGACAATATGTAAAAAAGAAGTAATTTTGAAATATTTCCTCTAATTCACATGCTTGTATGGGTAATTTCGGTGATGTGCAAATAACCACTGCTTCTAAACTCTATATTTTGTTCCTATTTCAGAAATATATAGGTTTCCTTGGTAACTATTTTTAACTTTTTATATTTTACCAAATTAATTGCTTATACCCGGTACACATTGAAAAACCATTGCAAGACACAGCTCAGCTATTGGCTTGGTACCTCAGGTTCTTGATGAACCTAAAAGTTCTATATATCCCCACAACCAAAATGGTCCAACTAACATAACGGTATATTGCTTTAAAAAATCTGCCATTTGTAGAAGAAGTTACAGGTGAAAACGTTGGCACAAATGGCTGTTTTTTTTAATTGAATTTTTAATTTTTTTTATTTCAATTAATAGTTTCTATGGAAACACATTCAAGGATCTATACAAATGACCTCTTGCTAAATTCAGATTTTTTAAATTAAACTTTTAATTGAAAACAAGCTTGTCTTACAACCAGTTATCAAGACAGATCTTAAGTTCACAAAGTGATTGTGCAATACATTCAGTGTCATTAGGTCTTTTACTAAAGCTTGGATCACCCGCGTGCTACGCATCACAACTCTGGTTGAGCTATCCCATCCCCCTGGTGCAGTTCATCCGTGGGAGAGATACAAACTCCACCTCTATATGTGTTCCAACTTGTCCACTTTTGGTCCTATTTCCTGTGGCATCCTTTGTGTTTGAACAACTCTTTTTCAGCGATCATGGATCATCTCCCCCACGATGGTATGTCCCCAACTCCCTATTTCTGGGCAATGGTTCATTTGGTGAGGATCAACCCCAAGGAGACCCAGGATTGTTCAGTATGGGTTAAATCAGTAGCCTCCCATATATTAAGTAAGCAGAGCTGGGGGTATTGGCAATCCCTTTCCCACACACTTCCTTTAGCTTGGATATTATTCCCTCGAAATAGGATTTAATTGCAGGGCAGTCCCAGAGCATGTGGTAGAACGATACCTCTTGGGTACAGTACCAGAGACATTCTGCAGCCTCTCTTTTCCTAATTTTGATCAAAGTCCCAGCTGAAAGAAACGATCTGTGAAGGATTTTGAGTTGGATCAGTCTCAGTTTCAGTGATTCCTGCCAATCATCGTCATCTAAGTTCCCAATGTCTGCTTGCCATTATTGTCTGAGACGTATGAGTTGGTCCAGTAGGTTATTCCCGAGTTTTCAATAGGTCAAGGATATTGCTTTTTGAGTCATCTGCTCCAATAGCATCCTATACTCCAATGGGGACGCCTCAGGGAGAGTGTCCCCACCGGGGACAGCGGACTTTAGTGCATGGTGTATTTGTAGATACCTTAACATTTCTGAGGCTGCTAGATTATACTCCGCTTGCAGCTTAGAGAATTAGATCATCCCTTCCCTGTTCCAGAGATCTCCCACTGTTGAGATACCAATGATGTTCCACTTACCAAATCCAGGGTAGGTATACAATCTACCTAATTGTTCTGACTCCACAATGGTGTTGCTTGCATTATTTTCTTGTGGCAGCCTAGTCTTTTGGTAACTTGGTGCCATATTGCCATGGGATGGGCAGTGGGGCCTTTAGGGTTTGTGTAGAGAGCTCTTTGGTATCCACAAGGGTCCATTAGCCATTTATCCATCAGGTAGCCTGGTTCGGCTCATGGGCCATGGACCCATTGATTGACTACCAATAGTTGGGATGCCAAGTAGTATATTTTGAGGTCAGGTAGGGCAATCCCCCAATCATACCATCCTCTCTCCAATTTGTACATTGCAATGGGAGAGGGTAAATTCAGAATGTTGTCTGCTTTTCAGAAATAGATAGTTTTCTGGATCCATTATTGCTTTCACACCCATTACTACCACTAACTGGAAGGAGGTTGAAAGCACAAAGAAAATAGGAAAAATGGGCTATATTCCAGTAAAGTGCCAAAACTGTGTAGAAAATGTTTGTTTGTTTATTTTCTGAGAAAAATCTTCCTCGTCCTGAAAGCTGGAAAGATGGTGATGATTTTACATCACAAACCCTTTATTGATACCTTTTTCAGGGTAAAAAAACAGATGCTATCTTCTGCAGCACTTTATTCCCCCTCCCCAAAATGTTTTTGCAGTATTTTGGCTAATTTCTTGGTTGCTTTCAAGGGAATCCACAAACTCTGTGTGCCTTTAGAATCCTCAAGATGCTGGAAGAAAAAGTCGCAAATTTGGCATGGATACCTTATGTGGACAAAAAGTTACAGGGACCGAAGCTCGAACTACCCCAAATAGCCAAAAAAAAAGGCTTAGCACAAGGGGGGAAAAATGCCTAGCATTGAAGGGGTTGAAGGGTCATTCTCAGTTCATGTATAATGGAAGTAAATAAATAAAATATTAATGTATATTTTGCATTATTTATGAGTCTGGAATAAAGAAAAGTTTCTTTTATGTCTCTTTAGAAATCTGTTAACAAAGGTGCTGCGTGGCCGCTCAGTGCTTCGGGTAATCTTTTTAAGAGCATACACACAATTATAAGGGCTGAAAAGTTTTTTTTCCAATTTATCACTGTGCAATGTAAGGCTTGTGGCAGTAATTCCAACTTTATCCATGCTTTCAGAGAGGTGTTTTTTGTTAGACTTGAAAGCGTGCATAGGTAGCATTCTTATGATACCACATGTTCTCCAGTGCATATGAAAGCACATTCTGTACCTTCAGCAGTAGAATGAAAGGAGTTGTACCTGCTGTCTGAGCATTAACGTGTTGAGAGCACCTTCATGTCCAAATCCATTTGTGTCCTTTTGTCACTGCCCACGGTTTGGGATTTGAAAAGATGAATTTAGATTAGTCTCTCCAGATGTAACAATTAATCCGAGCAGATGGATTCATTTCGCTTTAGCGTACTGAAAAAGTTCTGAAACAGAGTTCATCAAAACAAAAGGGTAACTTTGAAGGATATGGGAAAATGATAATGCAGACAATTCATATTGTAAAATGCCAGCTTTTGCAAAGTCTTAGCCTTTGGTACACTGGCGACTGGTTCAATTGGTTGTATGGCTCCACCCCTGCTCAGCTAAATATCGCATGTAAAGGAAGGTAATCCTTTAACCCGTTGACCGCGGCGCAAATTCTGCAGCGGTGCAGGCATTTTAATCAGTGGGCGGGGTTTGGACGGTCCCTGGCTGTCCCCCATACAGGCCCACCATCACGTTGGACGGCCGGGGGCCGGAATCAGCATGGAACGGGTGAAAGATACACCAGGGCAGTCAGGGCCATCTACATTAAGTGGGTGACAAGTGTACAAGTCTTACAGACTAACTTCTTTGCATCCATATAGCAGTTCCGCATCTCTCTATGGTGATGTGGGGGTAGACGCTGCATGCCTAGGGTGACATAAGGTCCCCTATTACACCATGATCTCTTTCAGATCAAGACCTGCTTTATAACCATCCATGAAGAGATTTCCTAATCCTACTTAAAAATGACCATGGCCCAGATTTACTATTGCTTAGGCAAAGCAACCCTGCACTAAAGTTGCTGTGCTGCCCTGTGTCATGGGCAGAGAGAAAAATGCTCCATACCTAACTTATTGTGCAATTATTCCCTCCCCCAGTGCTGCAACTTTCAGCAGACATGCACCAACGCGCACACCCTTGCACCATAGTGCAAGGTTGTGTGCGTTCTCTGAAGTATAGATTTAGTAAAGCAAGGTCCCTTACAATACAAAAACTATGAGTTAAGGCTTTTTCCACTTTTTTGGTGTGCTGTACAATGCAGAGCTAAAAACAATTCTTAATACTCCTGCCTCAAGGAGGCATAAGATTTTTGCACAAATCCCTGTGTACTAAAGTGTGTAGGTAGGGATTTATGTAAAAAGCCATGGATGGTTGCATGGGAACACCAGTGCACACCCATGGAAAATCCCTTAGAGCAACGTTGCGTTACTTTGGGATACTATCCAAAGCAAATCCCTTAATCCTACTCTAACACAAAAGTGATGCCAACCCTGCGCAAAGCGTTACTAAAGTTGGGCTCCCATTCTTATATGACTGGCCAAGATAAATCTGAAAGAAATCATGCATTGACTCAACAGCATTAAATCCCTAACTTTGATATTAGTGACCTCTGCTCCAAAACACATATTAGACCTGGCATCCTTGCCATGCTTTCGTCTAATGGTTTGCCTTCTGACCTCCTGTTTTTGACTTTTTTGCTGGCTTTGGCCTCTAAGCACTTTAAAACTGCTAACCATTGCTAAAGTGCATGTGCTCTGTACTTAAAACATGTGAACATTGGTTTATACACAATTGGTATATTTGATTTACTTATAATTCCCTAGTAAAGAGCCCTACATTTTCCCAGGGCCGAGAAATCAATTGCAACTAGTGGGCCTGCAGCACTGATTGCGCCACCCACCTAAATAGTACTTTAAACAGGTCTCAGGCCTGCCATTGCAGAGCTTGTGTGTGCCGTTTTAAACTGCCATGTCAACCTGGTAAGTTAACCTACTTGACAGGCACAAACCTTCCATTTTTATTAACTGTAGGTCACCCCTACAGTAGATCCTCACAGCCCATGGGCAGGGTGCAGTGCTTTTAAAAAGTAGAACATGTACTTTTAAGTTTTACATGTCATGGTGATGAAATACACTTAAATTCGTTTTTCACTACTGCAAGACATATCTCTCCCCTTAAGATTACAAAGGAATTTCCTTATTACATTTTATAAGTGTAGTTTCAAATTGAGAAGAGATGGGATTTTTAAATTTGGTGTCTCTGGACTCACAATTTAAAAACACAGCTGAAGTTGGTTTTTAAACTGCAGTTTTGAAAATGCCACTTTTAGAAAGTTGTCATTTTTTAGGTAAACCATTTGGTGCCTCCTGCCTGTTTCTGGAATACATGTCTGGGGTGGGTGACCCACATTCCCTTCTAGACAGACACACACAAAGGAAGGGTCTATGTGACTGAGCAGCCATCTGCATGTTGATGGGTCATCCTAAGCACAATGGGAGGGAGAAGCTGGCACTTTACACCTGAAAGGGCTGTTTTCTGTCGTCCCAACACAAAGCATTGCATATCCTTCTGAAGTGAGTCTGGATCCAGGGCATTAAAGACAGGTTCTTGTGCACTTTGCAACATATCTTTGAAGTCTCCCAACTGGGTATACATACTGGGCCTCTGACACCAACAGAATAAAACACTTCTTGAACTGAGGACATTCTGCCATGTATAAGGACTGCTGTGCTGTAGCAGGGGCTGCCACTTTGCTGAACTGCTTTGCTGTGTTGACCTGCTGCTTCTTGCCTGGGAGTGAGAAGGACTGGACCTGCATCACGATATCCCAGAACCTAAGTACTCTCCAAGGGCTAGTTGGCTTGTCTCATGTTTATAAATTCTCAGGGATATCAAAGCCTTTTCCTTCAACTTAGCCTCAGCAGCTGGACTTTACTTCCTGTAAGTTCTGCTCTGTCAAATGGTGGTAATCCATTCTAGGGCCCTTGGAAGTGAACATAAAGTGCTGCATCTGCCAGAACCTGTGCATCTACGCCATTGTGCCGATCAGAACGAATGCATCTCTTGCGAGATCGGGATCAACGCATTTCTGCAGAACCTGCACATTGACGCCATTGCACCGATTGGAACCAACACATCTCCAGCTACGAGATCAGGATGTTATGTTAAAAATATTTGTTAGGTGCATTTACACCAAGCGGTTTCATGGCACTGAGAGCGGGAGGGGCGATACATCACCCCTGTTGCAGGGTCCAGATCAGCGCATTGCACTTGAAACCGCGGCATCGCCTCCAGAAACACTACTTTGGAACCAACACGTCACCACCACTGCGTGGAGAAAAGCGATGCATTGCATACCGTCACACTTGGAACCGGTGCTATGCTCAATGGAACCGATGCGTCGCAGCAGTTGTGTAGAGAAATCCGGTGTAATACTGTAACTGAGTGGGGTTCATCGATGCATCTCGTGCTGCAACAAGGATTAGCCCCTCCCATCCTGATGACAAGCTCAGCTCGTCATCAGCCACGGTGCTCCTGGCTGATGACGAGCTGAGCTTGTCTTGGCCATTAGAACGCTTGCACTCTGGGATAATTCCCCTGCTGTGCTGAACATTCTAAGGAAACGGGTGTGGCCGTGACGAGCTCAGCTCATCATGAGCACAGGAGCAGCGTAGCTCATGACGAGCTGAGCTCATCATGAGCACCGGGGCGCTGTGCATGCCCCCCACCCTCCAGCACAGCAGGAAAATTACCCCAGCAGCCTAGGGGTTAAGCTATTTTTTCTCAGCGGGCCCTGTGTGGATCCTGTGGCCAGCATGTGCTCCATTGTGGGTGGCTTGAACTCTTGACTTTGTCCAAGTCCAGCATGACCAATTAACTCTTTCAGCGCTATTTGCTTCTAAGCACTATTGTTCATTTAATCTTTAATTCATATTGCAACTTCTACTAATTGGATTTTACTCACTTTGGTCTTGTTTTATTTATCAAATTATTCTCTATTTTTCTAAACTGGTGTGGGGTTATTTTGTGGTGTTTTCACTGTGTTACTGTTGGTGGTGTGCAAAAATACTTTACACATTGCCTCTTAAGTTGAACCTGTCTGCTCTGTGCCAAGCTACGAGAGGGTTATCAACGGTTAATTTGAAGTGTGTTTCTGACTTACCCTGCCTAGGATTGTGGTTCCTGCTTGGACAGGGTACATATCTCTGCCAACCAGAAACCTAGTTTCTGAAAACATCCAAAATCAAGGATGCATGGCATCACTTTTCCTGCTTTGCAGACTGAAACCTTCACTGCCAAATGCAGAATTGAGAATGACACAAAATGTCAGCCTTTAAATGTACGCTTCATGATGCTGGCCACATCATCAAAGGACTCTGAATGTTCACAGAATAACGCATACTCTAAAATATTTTCTCAATATAATCTTCGAAACACCTGCAACGTATGCAAAATATTAAGGAAAACAAAAAAAGAGAAGGGGGGATTGCTTGAATTGTCAGCCACTGGTAATTACACAAGGCTGCAAATCAGTCCATTGCTCTTTGCCCACCATGTCACTCTAGGCCGGAAACAACCATATGCAAATCACTCTTGATGCTTCACCAATAGAAACAGTTTAGCCCAAACTGCAAAGCCAATTCCCACTCTAAGCAGAAACAAAATCAACCCCTGACCAGGTTCTACTTAGTTGGACATTGTCAGTAGAGTTAGTCTTTAGTTTAGTCCTATAGAGCAGAGTACAGTGATCTGATTGCACATCCGTTTTTTCATGCCAAATATTATATACATTGTTTTTTGGTGGTGATTCTAAATAATACATAAGTGTATGTGACTTAGACAGGGTTTCAGTGTCAATCATTGGCACATTTGCTAATCTGCTTGAGGTGGGTGTGTAAACTATCATCAGGTCTGTTTCCTAAATTATCTTTTTATAATAACATAGTTTGGCCTGTACTATCACCATTACATTACAAATAGCCATTCTTTCTACTTGCAAGACCAAAGTTCCAAATAAAAAAACTGTGGAAAAATGCTAAAGCAGATGAATTTACTTGCACACCCCCACAACTCAAAGGATGAATAGAAAACGAACCAACCCCATTTGAGTTTCCATTGTCTTTAACAGAAGAACCTTGCAGGTTAACATGCTCTGGCTTGGCATTTTGCAAGTTGGCGCTCCACCATGAAGTGCATCTTCTGCGGAATAATTAAAAAAATTCAACAATTTAGTACTTTTGCACTGCACATAATCTACTTTAGTCACTTTATGAGCTTTTGCTCGGTATGCAGCATGAAATAAGAACTAGCCATTTATTGTTACTTTACTCGTGAAGACACAGTAACAACTACATGTTCAACAGGGGCCCAATCTTGGTCAATGACCAGAAAACATCTTGATATTAATGCCACGGATGACCCTGGCAAATGTCATCTTGCGAAGGTAAGATCACCCCAATGTCATGTTCTGTGTCATCTCTCAGACTATGACCTCTGTTACAATAAGTGGCCGTCAGCACTGCATCTGAGCACAGCGCTTTGTTCATGCTGTCGAAGACTTGTCACACTCTAGAGGCCAAATCACCAATATGAATTTATTCTTGTATGTAAAGTCCTTTCAGAGGGAAAAATACTTTAAGAAGTCTTTAAAAATATCTTCAATTTCGAGTGTGGCCTAGGAGGGCCATCACCAGAAGCTTCATTTATGGAGGTTTTCAATCCATTATAGTCTAGATCTCTGTGTTGGCAAATCTTAGCCTGGAGTCACAAATGCTGTCCATGATAAAAAAAAAAGACCTGCCTCTAATGGTATTCTGCAATTAATAAATCAGCGAATATAATGCAGGATGGCTCTGCACCTGTTGAAGCATTTTGGTGCGCTGGTGCTTTAAGGCAAATCATATATTCGGAATGAGGCAAGTCCGCGATTTAAAAAATGAAACATCTGTCGCTTCTTTACCTCCACCTCAATGCAGGAATTAAGAGGGTTCCAGCCTTCGGGATGTGTGCTCCACGCATCCTCCTCTGGCTAACTCCAAAAATGTGAGGGAGCTCATGAATCCGCCTGTCATACATATGTGCCTTTCAGCAGAGGGTGCCCTTAACCTAGATGGTTTGGTTGGCTATGTTTATTGAACATGTGAAACATGCAACGGGGCACAATATCCTCTGCAGAGAGGCACTTTCGTCCCCTCACTTCACATTAATTGGGTTATCATTGTGGCCCTCAATTTTAAATGTGAGGTGCTACTTTCAGATGGGAAGAAATGTCTGTTCCTACATCAGACTCCTGTTTTTTTTTATATCTTAAAGGGGGTAAACGAATTCTGCCTGAGATGTGCACACTCCATTTCGATGGAAAGCACAAACTGTTTAAAATGTTGATATATTCAGCTATTATTTGTGAAAATCACATTTATATTTTCCTAATCTTACAGTACCCAGAAGGGTAGTGAGTAGAGGATGTAGCCTGCCTACATATTCCTGCTGTTTACCTCCAGTTTATCTAATCGAATTGTTTGCTTTGCTTCTCAATGTTCCTTCACAGGATTGCATGTGCTTACCTTATGGCCAATCTTTGAAACGTTACTGAAAAATCACCATTTTAGAATGACACAGTGGTTTTCCTGATACAGGTTCAATTGATATTGAGACACATTTGCACTTATAGCCAGTGGTGCAGCAGGTGTATTACTGGCAATGATGAAAATAAGGAAATTGGGCCCCCATCCACTGGTTTGGTAATAAAAAGCAACCACCATGATGTGCTGATGCATGACGATATACCAGGTGATGGACGAGACACCAGAGTTCAATTTGGGCTGGGATGTAACATTTCAATCTCATCTCAGTTTGATGTGAAAAATGGTATATGCATTTTTAAAGTACACTATCACCACAAACGTATCCTGACACAGAGCAGGTGTGTATGCCTAGCCCTGCCTATGGTAGCTTGCTTAATTGAAAAGTTAGGTATTCCGCTTCTTGGGGAATTCAAGAAGCAAGGAGAAGGCTATGATATAGAGCCGGAGGCTGTTTGAATATTCTCCTGATTTGGTATTGTTTATGGGTGAAATGTATGCTAGTAGGAGTCCTTTGAGGACGATGTGTCTGATTGGTTGGTAGGTGGGACCTGAGTTGTGCAGTGCCTTAAATGTGTGTGTGAGGAGTATGAACTGAGTGCATTTGTAACAAGAAAAAGAGAGGTTGAGGCAATAAAGAACCACACTTCTATACAAACTATACAAACTTGGATCTCCCGTATGCCAGCATATAGTAAGGAACTGGTGATTCTCATGTATAAATCAAAGGCCTGAAGAAGTCCTATGTGGCCAAAACACGTTGGCTACTGAGTATTATCTTTTACACATTGATGTATCTTTCATGAGAAGAAAACTAATGAAGAACAACTGAAGAAAGAAAATATTGACATACATATTGAGTGAGTTTGTGTATTGGGAGCCAGTGGAGCTCCCTGAGGTGTGGTGTGATGTGAGTTCTGTGTTGGAGGTTGGGGATGAGTCTGGTTGCCAAGTTCTGGATGGTTTTTAGTCTTCTAGTGAGTTACTTGGTGATCCTGGCATAGAGGGGGTTTCCATTCCAACTTTCTGTTGACTAGGGTGAGAGTGACAATGTTGCTAGTGTGGCTTGGAAGTTATTTGAAGATCTTCCTCAGCATCTTCAGAGTGTGGAAGCAGAATGAAGTGGTGGCATTGATTTGAGCAGTCATGTCCAGTTTTCTGTTGATTGTTCTGAGGTTCTTGGCGTGGGTCCTCGATGTGGGTCCACCTTTGGCCATCCATCAGTTGGAGTCCCAGATGTTCTTGCTGAAGAAGATCACTACTTCTCTTTTATCAGTGGAGAGCTTGAGACAGTTGACTTTCACCCAGTTAACAAATTCAGTCATGCAGGTAGTGAACTTGTGTGTTGGGTAAGGCACCTTGTCCATCAGGAAGAGTATGAGTTGCATCTAATCAGCATAGGAGAGGATGGTGATGGTGTGTGAGCAGATGACATTACCAAAGGGATAATGTATGCGGTGAAGACGGTGGGTCTGAGCGTTTAACTTTGAGGCACTCCTCAGATCAGTTTGTGGGCTTCCGAGGAGTAAGGTGCTAGCCTGACAGCTTGTACTCTACCTGTTAAGAAGGAGCAGATCCAGCAGAAAGAGGGTTTTGGATGCCAATCTCGTGCAGGTGCATCATAAGAATGGGTTGTGAAACTGTCATATGCTGCAGAGCGGTCCAGGAAAAGGAGAGCTGCTGTGTCTTCTGCTGTCAAAGATCATGAGGATGTTGTAAGTGGCAGCGAGTGCTGTTTCTTTACTGTGGTTTGGTCTAAATTCGGATGGCATGGCGGCAAGGCATTAGTGGTTGCTGAGGTGGCATGAGAGTTTTCGGGTGATTAGTTTCTCTCAGCCATTTGCCAGGTATGGCAGGAAGGAGATGGGTCTGTAGTTGGAAAGCATGGTTGAGTCCGCGGTTGGTTTCCTGATGGTGGCATGTTTCCAGGTGACCAGGAATGTGGCTGAATTGATGGTGGTGTTGAGAATGGTTGCTGGTGCTTCAGTGATTGGCAGGAGTCTTTTTGAAGACGTAGTGGGGGGAAGAGTTGGGTGGAGCCCCTAAGTGGGTGGTCTTCATGGTAGCAGCAATTTTCAGTATGGTACCGGCAGGACACAAGGTCAGGGTTTGTTCATAGGTTAGAATGGGAAATTCAGTTGTAAAGATGACTGGGTCTGGTTGAGGGTTGAAGTTGCTGTATATGGAAGTGATTTTGTTACAGAAGAACTCTGAAAGCTTGTTGCAAAGGTCTTGTAAGGGGGTATTGTTGCTGGAGGCAGCAGGAGGAACAGTGAAATCTTTCATGATGGCAACGTTTTTCTTGTTGTTGGTAGTACTGGAGTTAATGTAATCTGCAAGAGATGGGTGTCTTTATCTGGGGTGCCTTGACTTGTTTTCCATTTGCTCTCCAGTTACTTGCAGTGGTATTTCATCAGCCTGAGTTCCTCTGTGTGCCAGCAGGCATGTGGTCAGGCTAGCTGTTGGGCTGCGCTTGAGAGGACCCAGGTTGTTGGTACATCCGGTGATCCAGTTGTGGAGGTTGGTGGTACTGATAGTGGTAGGTCTGGGGTGGTACGCGTTGGGTATGCTCAAACTGACAAGGACATGGTCTGCCCAAGGCAGAGTTGCTGGCTTACAGGTTCTGATGTTGCTGATTGTAGAGAAAATCAGGTCCAATAAGTGTTCAATTTTATCAGGAGTGTCCATGATAGGAGTAAAAGGGGACTGGAAGGTGGTGAGTTCATGGCTAACATGTGTCTGGTCCCAGACTTCCAATGGAACCCTTGTAATATATGAGGCATAGAGATTAGGGGTCCTGTGTTGTTTCTGGAGGAATGGAATTTCATGCAGGGGCCTACCAGCCACTGCCTGGTCCTGGAACAACCAGTGCTTTCCAGACTCCCATCTACTCCATTCCACCAAGAGACATAACTCAGCCGCCTGAAAGTAGAGCTTCAAATCTGAAAGTCCAATTCCTCCTCCCTCTGGCGGGAGCATCGCCAACCGTGGCTTTAGTCGTGGTTTCCGCCCATTCCATATGAACTGAGCCAACTCCGACTGTGTTTGCTTTATCCAGCCTAGTGGGGGCCATAAAGGAATAGTGCTAAATAATTATAAGATCTGAGGGAGGACAGTCATCTTGATCGCTACAAAGAGTCCCAGCCAAGACAATGGGTAGTGTTTCCACCACCCCAACCCCCTTTGAATCTTAGTCACAGCAGGGTGTAGTTGATGTTGACAGTATCCCACAGGGAGGGGGCCAGCTGAATCCCCAGGTAGGGAACTGCCTCTGTCGCCCACTGAATAGGCAACGAGTCCTGCAGCAGATCTGAGGTGGGTTTCTCTAAGGACAGGTCAGGGGCCACTGACTTACTTATGTTAACCTTGAACCCAGAAACCCGACCAAATAACTCCAGGTCCTTGAGACACGCGGGCAATGTTTCCCTCAGGTGGGGCAACAAACTCAGGACATCGTCCGCATATAAGCTAATTGTATGGACATAGCCCGAAAATTTGATCCCTGAGACATCTGGGTTAAGCCTCAATTTCTGCGCCAACGGCTCCATGTAAAGAGCGAAAAGGAGGGGCGACAATGGGCACCCATGCTTCGTACCCCTCCCAATTGCAAACCAAGGGGATGTATAGCCATTGACTCGCACTGTGGCCGCTGAAAATTTATAACAGTTCAGGACACAAGTACGGAACTTCGGGCCTAGTCCCGCCTTCTCCAGTACTTTTGCAAAATAGGGCCAATTGAGCCTATCAAACGCCTTCCTCTGCGTCAATGCGTGCAACTTAATCAAATCAGATTAAACACTTACTGTGCTCAAAATGGGTCATAGCATATATTAGAATATAATAGAGGTGGTCGAAGAATTACCCTGACTCAGGTGGAGGGTGGCTCGGAGAGCCCGCATCAATTAGGTAAAAATATGTATGCCAGCCTAAGATGGGAAATGAAGATAAGGATGTCTGGAGTGACCTGAATGATATAAACGTGGACATTGTTCTCCTGGAATACACATGGATTGAAAAATAAATTTAGACAACAGATTTTTAAACAAATAATAGATCAGAATGAGATTTTGTGTTTCCAGAAAACATGGCAGAGTAAACATGGCAGTGTTTGGAGCCCCCACAGAAAGATGGTGGAAATATGTACAATGTATCTGTCATATTCGATTGTAAACTTTATTTCAGCCAGAAGGCCATAAAAGTACAAGATAAAAATATATATGCATCAATGAAAAAGAAGTCAAAAATCGCCTAGCAGAACAAATTCCAATAAACACAGGCGACATATTTAAAAGCACATTAAAAGAAGCATCTAGTAATGGGCAGATAAGTATATGATGGTATAATTCTGTATGACAATAAAATGCTTAACTACTTAGAATCGATGTGCAACAAGATCAACAATAATCTTAAGGCAGGACAGTTGGTATAAGAAATCATCTTAATCAATACAAATGCATTAGGCAAGTGTGAGTATAATTACTCTTTGGGATTTCTGGGGCCAGAGCAGTTAAAATGGTTTAAAACAATATAACAACTATGTGCAATTTCTGGCATATCAATCAGCTTCCTTAAAGCGGAAGGTGGGAAATTGAAGTAGATGATACAAAAATAGGCCCACATATTTCCTTCGACACCAAACGATTTACTTTCTACATAATTATTATTACTGTTTCAAGTTGAAATCCATAAGATTTAAAAAAGTTAAAGTAATGTGCCATGCATGTATGGCTAGAAAAAAGTCAGATGAATTATCGCACACATTAAAAAGTTCAAAATAGGCAATTCTATCCAAGTCTCATTGTATATAGTAATTAGTATGTTAAATTCTAGTATTTTAAGTTTGAAGAGGGATTATCATGAGTTTGCCTTGGAGAGAGGTATAGATCTATGGTTACAACATCATCCTGGTGGGTATATGTATCTGAATATGAGTCCGGCTACTTATATAATACCTGCATTTAGACCAGGATCATCCGCAATATTTGATTATACATGTGATTTTATTATACATGAATCCCATGCATGATTTTTTTTAATATATATCTTTTTATGAAAAGTTGTATCAACACAACATTACAACACATTTCGATAATCAGTGATGTATAGAGGTCATACAGTGTTTTCCTGCCCAGCCCCCTGCCCATCACCAGGAGGTCAGGACCCGACACATGTGGGCAGGTCTCAAGCCCAGGACACCAGCATCAGGAGAGAGTGGTATAATACTCAAACCGCCTGTAAAATTGTTTCATTTCCACCAAACTTTGACCCATTTTCCAGGGCAGCCCCTTCCTTCGTCAACTCGTAAACGTCTTTTTCAGCCAACATGCACCAATCTATATGTTTTTTCGAGCCCCCCAGTCGGGCCCCAGGACTGCCTTCCATTCATGTGCAATGCTACGTTTTGCTCTAAAGCAACAAGGAAACAGCCAACCTGTAAAAAAACTCCCTGGTTTTGCGATGTACCTCTCTCCATCCCACCATATCAAAGTACATATACGAATGTCCGTCCAGTATTGAGAAATCAAAAAAATTCTTGATTCTTCTTTACAGTGTTGATAAGTATACATCAAACAGCCACACAGCCAACGCATTTCGTTCTATGCCAAGAACTTCACTAGGGCAGTAAAACAGTATTTAAAAAAGATAAATATATCATTTACTACATTGCAATACATATTACTAAGCTTATAGTTAATTATATACATTTAATAAAAACATATAAAAACCAAGTAAATTTGCCTAAACGCAATATTCACAAGGCTCTCGTTTTTAACCTAAATGCCACAATCAACCTCACGGTCATAAATAATTTGTCCATATGGTTGAGGTCTGTGGCCTCCCAGACATTAAACGAACACCATGTCAACAAGACCGTCCCGTCCCCCTCACACACCTCATTTAAAAAAGAAACCACGGAACACCAGTAGTTCTGAATGGGTGGGCATTCCCAGCTCATATGGAAAAGTCCCAGTTTGATTGCAACCTCGATGGCACAGTGGGGAGGTCCCCTTGCCCATTTGTGCAAGGTTTGTTCAGGCCTAGTAACTTTGATGTAGACTTTCTAATTGTACAGGGCAGAATCTGGCCCTGATGGCCACTTCTCGTGGAGAAGCAAGCGCCTCCTGCTCTTAGCACCAAAAAACAAGTGTAGTTGCTATAGGGAGTGGAAAGGTCCGGGTGTGTAAGTCGCCGTACTGTTCCTTCACGTAACCCCCTGGTTGCATCGTTCTCCTGTCAAAGTGGTATGCTGGTTGTTCGTCTGGGAGATGGGTCCAATGATTGTTCACTGTAAGCTGTGCAGCCCACTTGTATTGTTGGACATCAGGGAGGGCGATGCCCCCCATCATACCATTCCTTTTTTTAAAATTCCTGCAGGGTGATAAGGGCAGTGCCCCATCCCAAAGCAGAGTACAGAGTTCTTTGATTATGGTCAGAAAGTAGGAGGGGCGGTACAGGGAATGGTTTGTTTTGGAGTATATACAGAAACTGGTGTAACACCATCATTTTGAACAGGGCAGCTTTCCCTAGGAGAGACAGAGCCTTCCAATGTTGGATATCTCTATGAAGATGCACCAGGAGTGACTCTAGATTTTGGGCATCGAAGGTCTCAAATGTTGAAGAGATATGAATCCCCAGGTATTTGAACCATCTGCCACCACTCTTACCATACAATCTCAGGGCAGTCTCTAGATAGTTTCATGTAAGAGGTAGATAAGTGATTTATCCCAGTTAAGTGAGTATCGCGAGTAGCGTTGGAATATTGTGAGAATTTACATTGCTCTGTCGATGGAAAGGGGAGGGTTAGAGAGGTATGAGAGAATGTCAGCCGCATATAAGGAGATGCGGTCTTCCCATCCATCCGCCCATCTAAGCCCATGAATCAGGGGGTCCTGCTTAATCCACACCACTAGAGGCTCAAGGGCTAAAGCAAATATGAGGGGCAACAAAGGACAGCCTTGGGGTGTCCCACGTTGTAGAGGAAACCCAGAGGATGTACCACTGTTAGCTGTCACTTGGGTGGGAGGTGTAACATACAAAAGGCTAATCCACATCAAGAAGCGTGGGCCTAGGCCTATCCTTCTCAAGGCCTCAAAAATATATGGCTATTTGATGGTGTCAAAAGCCATGCCGGCATCAAACGATAGCACCAGGGCATCCTCCCTAATCCCAGGTCCAGGACACCATGAATCCCAAGCATGATTGATAAAAGATATGAAGAATACTGTCTGTATTTAACATACACTTTGCTAGTGTCCCTGAAAATGCTGTAAGATCAAGAGATATATATTTGCTCGACTTTCTTTCATCAAATGGCTTTTTCAGTCTTAATACGTGTGTACCTGTGGATACTCCAGAAAGTAAAACTTTCCTCTATAGTAACTAGAACAGTCCAATTGATTATGTGTTTGCTCAAGCATGGTCTTTTAGCAACATTGAGAAGTTTGAGGTACTGCAGTTGGAGAGAGCAATTATTATCCGTTAAGGACAACAGTAAAATTAGGTACTGCTTTTAAGAGGCAGCAAGTGCTCCCATTTCAAATTTGCTACCCGAAACGGTTTGCACAAGGATCTCCACGGAACACTTAAATCGTCTAAAACACTACAATATAAGTATAGGGACATCAGAGTAGATGAAATACCGACTGAAGGTATCACATGGCACAAGGATATAATTAACGAAGTAGTAGCATTTTTAAAAGTTAACCCTTTCGATGCTGATGACGAGCTCAGCTCGTCATCACCCACGGGTGTCGTGTGCTGATGACGAGCTGAGCTCGTCATGGTGCCACTAAAATGGCATTTTCCAGCACAGGGGGGGGACACGCCCAGCAGCCATGTGGTTAAGCTAAAGGCATTCCATAAGAAATTAGGCATAACCTTGTCAGAAAAGCGAAAAAGGAACATCTGGTTTGATAGAGAATGCAGATCTCTAAAAATGTGGAAAAGTAAATTAGGAAGTTACTCAAAGGTAGTCTTGGAAAAATATGGCTAGAAACCATCTTAGAGCTCTAAGAAAAAAGCTTTAAAGATTGATAGTAAGTCAGAAAAGGGCTTACTCTGAACTAAACTGAAATAGCATGCTAGAAACCTTAGAAACGAATAACATTTAAAAAAATGTAGAAATTGGTACAACTTGGTATAGGGAAGAAGGAAGGGAAGTTGGAATGTTCTGTAGGAGAGGAAGCCTGGGTAACTATCTGGAAGAGATGCATGATAGAGATATAGGGCCCGATTCACAGAAGTAATCTGAGACAAAATTCTAAATGTACTACTTTTGGTATTCACAGAAGGCATTTAGTGGTAGTAAGTTGAGGATTTTGTCTTAAGAATGTCTTATCGGTCTTAAGTCTGTCTTAAGTTTGGCTTATGTTTGTCTGAAGTCTGTCTTAAGTCAAACTTAAGACAAAATCCTAACTTTACTACTACTAAATGCATTCTGGGAATACCAAAAGTAATAAGTTTAGGATTTTGTCCCTGATTAGTTCTGTGAATCGGCCCAAATCATCTCCACCCAGCAGCCAGTCAAATTTCACATGCATGAAGAAACAAAGGGGCAGTTCTTTATGCACTCAAGTCGGGCCTCACTCTTGTGGCCGATTGGATGCGGAGAAACTGTCTCAAGCTGAATGGGGAGAAGACCGAGGTGGTCATTCTGGGAAGGAACAAAAATCTATGGGGTCCCCGCCACTGGCCCACCGAAAAGGGAAATGCGCCTACTCCATCTGCTGCAGTTCGTAACCTGGGTGTCATCATTGACGACAGGCTAACTATGAGGCAACAAGCAACCAAGGTTGCAGCCATCTGCTTCTCAACACTGCGGTGGCTTTATAAGATTCTGTGGATGCTCCCCCTCTCCTCCCGCAGAACCGTAGTCCAGGCACTTGTAACATCTCGCCTGGACTATGGCAACATTCTCTACTTGGGCGCAGACAAAGCCACCATACATGTGCTGCAGGTTGTGCAAAATGCGGCTGCGCGCTTACTAAAGAACGTCCCTAGACGCACTTCAGCCACTGCCGCCTTACGCGACCTTCATTGGCTGAGCATCCCTGAACGTGTTAAATTCAAGGCACTCTGTTACATGTTCAAGGCCAAGCAGGGCAGCGCCCCAGCATATATTCAAGGGCTGGTAAACCCCTACAGACCCCTGCGCTCACTGAGGTCATCGGACACTGGTAACTTTACAGTGCCAAGATGGAAGCTGACAAAAATGGGAGGCCGCTCCTTTTCCACTCTGGGTCCCAAATACTGGAACTCCCTCCCTTTGGCATTAAAATCAGAGACCAACTTACTCCGCTTCCGTAAGGCTCTGAAGACTCTGCTTTTCACTAAGCGTGACCAATAGTCGGCTGTGGCCTCAAGCCAAGGTGATACATCCTCCTTCTTCTACAGTCTTTCACTGGCCTTTTGGAAACCCATTGTGGGTAGCTGTGCGCGATACAAGCTTAAATAAATAAATAAATAAATACAATGAGGATAATCAAGACAACAACTGAGTGATTGAAGCTCACAAGAGCAGCTGGCCCGATAATCTACTAGCAACAATCATAAAAACCATTATAGGTCGGTGGTCTAGTCTGTTTCATCCACTGTTCCAAAAATATCTATCAACAGGGAGTTTCTCAGATAGCTGTAAGGGAGCAGTGATCAAACAATTGTACAAGAAAGGTTCCCATGGTAGCTACAGGCAAATACATTTGTTAGATGTCAGCTGGAAAATGGGGATATTAAAAGAGAGGAAGGAAACAAACAAGATTATTCCCATAGAGCGAGGTGGTTTTAAAGGCGGAGGGCGTTACTCGCCGGCAGACCACTGCTTTAGTTAATGAGCCATAGTTAAAAGATCAATAGAGCAAAGTGGAGGGCTATATTGCTGTTTTGTCATTTTTCCATCTGCGTTTAATACAGTTGATCAGGCGTTGTTATGGGATGCTTTAAAAAGTTATCATATCCCAAACAACTTGCTTTCAATTTTACAAAAATTATGCAGAGACAACTGGACCCAAATGGAATTAAATGTCGACGGGTTTGCTTTCAAGGAGAATAGACATCAAGAATGGCCTCAGACATGGTTGTGTTCTGGCACCCACTCTATGTTCCATTTTTTAGACGGACCAAAAATGTTGAATTTACCTGATAGCTTTAGCCCTAAAATGAACGGCATCCATGTAATCTGTCTTCTTTATGCAGATGATTTAGTGATCATGGATCTGACAGAAATTGGCCTGCAGCAGAAGTTAGATCTTTTTGGTCATTATTAGGATAAGAAAACACTGCCGATAAATCTGGAAAAAACTAAAGTGCTACCTTTTGGGACTAAGAAGATACATTTCAACTGGACCCTAAAAGAGTTAGTAGCTATAAATATTTAGGGATGTGGTTCGTGAAGAACCTGTCATCGCTTCAGGCAAAGGCCCTTTCCTCCATAGGGGCACTAAAGAAATTTGACAAAAGTTACAGAGGTCAGTCCTCGAGACCAGTTTTGCCAGCATTTCAGGGAATGGCATGGCCTCAATACCAATATGGTGTAGATGTGCTTCAGTATCAGTGGTAAAACAAACTGAGATTTGGAAGAGGGTAAATGTTTAAAAACTTTACTCTCTCTACCACCCTCCACCATGGTACAGGCTACTAGAACAGGAGTTGGAGTGACAGCATGGAGATATTTAGGATCTGAACAGACCTTAAGATTTTGGGCAAGGATGGATATTGATGAGTGTCCAAAAAAATCCACATTGTGTAAAAAGTAAATTATAAATAGCGACTTATACTGTCAAAAGACAAATTACAGAGAAAATCTTCAAGACTTAGTCAAGAAATTAGAATCACAATGTCATATGAGAAACCTAGCGAGCACTAGTTCTATTAGGTCACAAAACAGATGGCCAAGGAAGATCACTTGAAATATGTATGGAATGAAACAGCTGCTTCCTGTTTGCTCAATGCGTGACTCGAGGACGAAACATTCCCTTATCTTGAAAACCTACTAAATGTATGCTTCAGAAGGTGTCTTTCAAAATTCAGATGTGGGGTTAACCAGGTTTTATTTTCCCAAGCACAATACTCTATTTTAGACAAGAATAACATTTGTAAATGCGTTCTTTATATGGAAGAGTATTTAGTGCATGTTTTAGATGATTGCCTGTGATTTTTATCCCAATACAAGATGCTGCTGGGGCAAAGCTTACAAAAATAGTGTGTTAGAGAAAGGCAGATAGCAATTAATTGATTTTTTAACATGCTATATTTGGATGTAGCTTGTGCCCTGGGGCGACTTTTATCATCGGTAAATGAAGTTTTAGTGAAGAATTATGTAATTTAAAGTATATACTGGATTCTATTTATTATAAATTCTGTTGGAATTTAATCAAAATGCTTTTATAATGTACAAAAATTGATACAAGGTGGTTTTATTGTACAAATGTTTAAAAGATAAATAAACATATGTTTTGACTGATTGACTAAAGTGTGATCAAGTTCCTGTTCTGAGAATTGGCCTGGTCATTCTAAAATCCTTCTAGACCCATATGAACATTTAAATTTATCATGGCTAAAAAGCTCCTACCAACCCTCAGAATGAACTTATCAATAACCACTTCAGCCCAGTTTACTTCAGCCAAGGATCTGTTAGGGGGTGCAATTACAAAATTGGCGCCAGATTTCACAATAGGCCAGAGAAGAAGAGTAACCCAATGAGAAAGCAAGGTTGCAAAGGAAGTCAATACTCAAAAGAAACAGTCACGCAATACACAAATTCTGCATTCAGAATAACTAACTGCCAGAGCATGCAAGATAACCAGATATAACACTAGTACAGTAAGCATATGGGGTAAAGAACCTGGGAACTCCACATGGTACGACCCAAGTACACTAAGTGCCTCTTCCTCAAGTGCTGTTGTAGAAACTGCAGACTGTCCAACTATTTGACATGCACACAATGGCCTGTTTGCTGGCGCTGATGACTTCGCTCAAATTACGAAAGGCAACATAGAGATAATATTAACTGGGGGCAAAAAACAGCACATAGGTTGGAAACCGCATCCACAAATCCTGGTGATCACACATGAACACTCAAGGAAGTTATGACATGGACAGTGAACCAAATACATAGCTTCTGTAAACGTCGAGTAAGAGGTAACTAGGGTTTAGCAGAAAAGGAAGCAAAACATTGGCAACACTTACAGGAAGCAAGCAAACATAGCACACCTAGGAACCTTGTATGTAAGTCAGGAAGGACAGGAAGACAGTTAAAACTACTTGCAAAATATATAGTAAGCAGACTAATGTAAGTCATTTAAAAAAGTAGCTGCAGCACCGAAGGAAGACCTAAAAAGCTAGGTATTCTTTTCATTGTGCCATCTGCAGTTGCATTTCTGATTAGTGACCTCTCATTCACATTGTCTGTTGTCTCTGGCAGATGCATTGAGATGTCACAACTAAACCTTAATAAGTGATTATATTAGTGTAGCTATGTCATTGTCTTATTGCAAGTGATTAATGATCACAGACTTCCATTTATTATAGAGAACAATTCTGGCTCCCCCTCCCCGATCGTATGTAAAAGAATATTGCAATGGGGAGTTCCAGGACTATGTAGAGAAATGACACCAACGGCAGAGTTTCTTTATAGAGTGACAGAACTCCGAGGTGACTTGTAATGCCCTTATAATGCATGCTAGAGGGTATTTTATTTCTTGTAACACATAATCTAATTCTTAACTTAATTCAATAGCTTTATTCGACAGGTGTGTCATAAACGCACAACATAGACATTACAATCATACTGATTAAAATACATAAATATTCCAGACCTAAAAACGTTTTAAAAAAAGTATTAAACATTTGATAACTGCCGAATAAAAAGAATCTTACAACAATTTTTTGTTTAAAATATACAGTTCCATCAAAATCAACATTGAGCCGCCAGCATTTCATAACTCCAGTTCATTACTAATGATACAGGGTAACATTACTGATAATCATTTGGGTGGGCCCAACCCAAAAACTTGGCCATTGCGATTGATATTGGTAGTGTTGGATCTGTTGTAAGGACTCTCAGCGCCTCTTCATGCCTCCTAAAACAGCTTGCAAATGGGGTATAACCACATACAACGAGGTTTCTTGTATAATGGGCAAAAAAAACACAGGTGACTGATCGTTTCTTGTCTATCTTGACACCTTGGGCATACATTCTCGGCAGCCCCTGCCCATTTACTACTGAATGCCCTAACAGGAAGGGTACCAACCCTCAACTGGAAATACAGCTTCCTGTCAAAAGGTTTCTCAATGGCGTCGCAGTACTGTTCTAATGCCGGCCTTGACTTAAATTCTAGAAACCGGCCTGTCAAATGCTTTACTGAACTACTCGAACATGCTGTAACCATTATCAAATCCCAGTACATCTACTTCAGAATCTTCTTTGAGGGAAAAGGAGCATTAAGGGGATCATTCAATAGTTCACTCAGGCCCAGGTTCGCAAACAACGACCTAATCTCTCTCAGCCATTTAACCTTATGGAAGCGATCTGCATCCATTACATCTTTGATGCCCTTAGCATAGTGTGAGAGTTCAGCCGTACACCACAGTCTTTGCCAATATAAAAGGGGGCGAAGTTTCGCTAAATCCTTTACTGCTTTCCTACCCAGGTCTAGCAGTAGCGGGCCCATTGGTGTACTTTTTGGAACACTTGTAACCTTCCGCAAAAAAGAGTTTTCAGCTGCAGTTAGGGTGGATAAATTTGTAAACCACCAAAGCTCGGCTCCGGACAGATCAGAGCTTAAAACCTTCATGCTATAGTTCTCCATCAATGGGCTAATCGGTTTGGAGAGGTAGGATTTAAATGTAGCTGCAAGGATCCCAGCTTGTTGTTTATGCTTTAATGTGGCCACATCAATTTGGTTTGACTACCTCATGTCTGCCTGTAACGTAACTCCCAGGTAGGTGAAGGCATCGACTTTTTCGAGAGGAGCATTATTCATGTATACCTTACCCCGAAATGATCTATGCTCATTAAAAGACATGAACTTTGTCTTCCCCGTGTTAATTACTAGGCCCCGATTGGAACAGAATTCCTCAAACCTGCTAAAGGCTTTTTGCAGACCACTGGGTGTTTTGGCAATTATCAAAGTGTCGTCCGTGAACATGAGGATTGGTATATGTTCTTCCACCAGCAAAGGGGCATCGGAGGGGCCCACCGAGAGGAAATCGGCCACCACGTTTACAAAGAGTGAGAAGAGGGTAGGTGCAAGCACGCATCCCTGGCGCACTCCCCTGTTCACAACAAATGACTCGGTAACCTCACCCCTGGCCCCCCAACGAACACGTGCATGGTTACCCTCATGTAGGAGGACGATCAAGGATAACAATTCGAGAGACATCCTCATCTCACTTAGGACACGTCACAGCCTGCATCGTGACACTAGGTCGAAGGCTGCCTTAAGGTCCACAAATACCGCATACAGGGCCCCTTTCCCCAGAACAGCTGTCTTCCAGTACTTATTAATAAAACGGAAGAGCTGGCTGATAGTGCTTGTGAGGGGGCGGAAACCCGCCTGCAGTGGGGTAAGGATATGCTCATCTTCCATCCATGACTGAAGTTTTTGTAAAATCAGTCTACCCATAATCTTTTGAATGGACTCTGAGGGCCCGATTCACAGAATGAACTTAAGACTCAATCCTAAACGTACTACTATTTTGGTATTCACAGAATGAACTTACAACTTTTGGTATTCACAGAAGTTAGGATTTTGTCTTAAGTTTGTCTAAAGACAAACTTAAGACAAACTTAAGACAGACTTAAGACAAAATCCTAACTTAAGTCTGTCTTAAGTTTGTCTTAAGAGAAACTTAAGAAAAAATCCTAACTTCTGTGAATACCAGAAGTAGTAAGTTCATTCTGTGAATGCCAAAAGTAGTAAGTGCATTCTGTGAATACCAAAATAGTAGTAAGTTTAGGATTGAGTCTTAAGTTCATTCTGTGAATCGGGCCCTATAAGGCTACTTGGCCTATAATTAGCTGCTACAGATTTGTCACCCTTCTTAAAAACTGGAATTATCTCGGCTCCTTTCCAGGAAGCCAGGATTGGAGTACCACAAACAACTGCCTTCTCGATATGTCTAATATACAAACGCCAAGATGGCTTATGGTTTAGGAAAACATCCGCAGGGATGCTATCAGTTCCAGGGGCACGTCCTGGTGTGATGGGATCTAGCGCCCTATCCACATCCACTAGTGAAAATATCCCACTGGTAAAAAATGTATGCTCGAGCGGATCAGTGTTCCGCTCATCATCCAGGGAAGCATACTGTGGTTTGAAGTATTTAACCCATAAGTAGTGAACAACATTATTAGCCGGGTCTGGTGGCTCAGTGGACTAATGCGTCCACTGCAGGGGCCTGTGTTCGACCTCATGGTCACAGGTTCAAATCCCGGCGGGTCCACTCAGCCTTTCATCCATCTGAGGTCGATAAAATGAGTACCATTGAGTTGGGTAACAATAAACATCTGTTATTCAGCGCCAAGAAACCGCTGGGTGAACGTGCGCTTTACAAATACACATGTTATGTTATGTTATGAGGGGGTTTTGGGCACCCCCCTATCCCACTTATACATATTCCAGAATAATTTAGGGTTGCGAGACTCGTATGCTTCCTTAAGCTCCTGCCATCTTGCCTGGTCCCAGAGTTTTTTGGCTTCCTTGACTGCTTTTCTATATGAGTCCCGCGCCAACCTTACACTTACTGGATCCCCAGCACCTAAGGCTACCCCCAATGCCCTCCATGAGTGCTGACATTTCACGTTAAACCGCCCTTCAGCTTTCTTGTTTCTGCCTTTCCTAGAATTAGCAGGTTTACAAAAGAATAGCTTTAATCAGTCAAAGAGCATGGTATGTATCTCGGTTGTATAGGACAACGGGGCCTGGCTTCCCTCACTACTTCCCCATACTTCTACTCCCTTGTCTACCTCATTATTCATAGCTAGCAAAGTTTCCGGATGTTCTAAAACATTACTCCATTTCAGATGGCGAGAGTCATTAGACAGTACCAAATCACTGGCCCCTGCCTCTATCTACCCTGTTAGATGGGGCTTCTCCAAACAACGAGCCATTGTAACAATAAGTGGGTTATGATCGCTTTCCACTCGAGTGATGATGACCATATCCCTTAAAACTGCCACAATGATAGACTCACTAGCACATAATCAATACGGCTAAACCTGCGGCGTTATTAAAGGTGTCAGCCCCCATCCTATTGGATAATGTTCGCCCATTTGCGGCTCTCATCTGGTGACCTATACACATCCCCTTCATATGAATGGCCGCCTCTGACCTTTTTCTTATAGGCTCAATCATGAGGATAGGTATACCCCATTTTACATCTTAATCCTCCATGAAACACTGATCCTTGAGCCCCAGTGGTTCAAACGTAGTGTTGAAGTCCCCCATGACTATCGGACCAATGTTCCTCGGCATACCATCCAACAACCTTTCCACGTCAGCTACAACTTCCGAACGTTACCCACCAATGAGGCCTCTTGCATAGACATTAAAGATATACAAACTAGGACCCTGATCTGGGATAATTATAATCACAAGAATATCAATATTGTTAGCGGGAATTTGGGATACTTTACACGGCAGAGACTGCCGTACCCAAATCACCAAACCTCCATTGCACGGCCCTTCGCTTGTTTTACAGCTGGAACCTGGAGGGTAAGATACCCTGGGAGAAACACTGGCTCCACCGCCCATGTCTCTTGAAAGAGACATATGTTGTACGTTTCGATTAAGTCTGACCATTCAGGAAGTGCTAGTTTAGAGCCCAGCCCTGTGATATTCCAGGATAAGAGTGACAGTGTGTTAGACCTTTGGGTATAGAAATCCGCTATCAAAGGACAGCCTTCCTGGGTAGGGGGCAGTCCAGGGCTCAAAGTCAACTCCATCGTCGGTAACAGTTCATTAACCCCAATTCTACCAGGAGATATTATACTACCATCAACAGGGACTTTATCTGCATTCACTATACAGTGTATGGTCCTGCCGGGCGGGAGATTGTTTGAGCGAGGATCACCATATACGAGATCATCCAATCTTTGACCGAAATTAAGGGGGTTCTCAGCTTTCGGGGCACATACGGGAACCTGATGGTTGAGAGTGATTTGATGTCAATCACACTCCTCAAGGCCTGATAATACATCATACCTATTCCCTGTGCAGACACCAAGACCTCCCCAAGGCCTGTGGACAAGCCCACTCCTTCCTACCTGGGCATTCGAAGGACCTAGGGAAATAGCTGGGTAAAAGTATGTTAGAGGTAGCGATTTAATCAGAGAATCCGTACCTTGATATTCCCAGCCACATATGTGCTCAACAGCTCTAGTATCCCTGAAATTGATTATAATACTATCACCCTTTGTAGTTTTGTGTCTAGACCCAACCCAATCCGCTCTTCTTACGAATAAGATTTCAGCCGTCACCCTAGGGGGTAAAGACTGATTCCCATTGAGGCAGTGAATACACTTATTTTTCAAGTGTGTATAATTCTCTTGTTGGCCTGGTCTCAATAGAGGAACCCCCGTTAAGATAGACACATATGGTGCGGAGGCCGGGGGAAGATCTATACATGGTAGACAGTCTGATGGTAAATCATTGGGTGCCCTATTTCTACAACCTGGGTACTGAGTCCCTAGATTAGAACCCCCCACCCCTTCTCCCTTACCACACGGTGGCCTCACTCCGTTATCACCACACATGTTACTCTGTGGGATGGAATCACTAACAATCGGGGTGGGATTATTATTAGGTGCCGCCACCTGTATTGTCTGGGTAGGAGAGTTAGGACTTAGACTGGCCACGGGGACACCCACAACCCCATGCCCACTCCTTGACCCATCCACAGACCCTGGCCTACTAATGTCTTTGGCCATGGCCCCTGCAGATTCAAGGATTGTGAGTCTCTTTTCAATAGTGTCTAATCTGTTATAGATGGGGATAACGGACCTATAGAAGAGGTGCTCAAGTTTGTCCCACATTTCTTGTGTCAATTCCAGTGTGGTGTCCATACTACGTAACATCACTGGGTCTAACACAGCCACCATCGGAGTCAGGGCCTCTGCACTATTAATTGGTGTTATCGATGTAACCCCTGGAGTTTCAACCAAAGCATTCGGCTTCTTAATTTTAGCTTTTCTCCCCTTATGGGCTGAACCCCCACGCTTCCTTTTGGTAACCAATACTGGTTGCCCAGAGTTTACACCACGGGTGGGACGGACCATTGTAGTGCTCTCTGGGGGGTCGGACAAGATACTGCATTCAGTGGAGAAGTGTGGCTCAATGATTAGAGCTGCAGACCCTGATGCAGAGGTCTAGCCCGGGACCAGGGTTCAATTCCCCGCCTCGGCGGGACTTGGGCTCAAAATTCCACGGACCTGATAATTCTCGCCTCGGTGCCTATTCCAATCATGGAGTCCCACTCTGCAACTCTGGGCAATAGCTTGCTTAATCTCCACAACGGCCCCCACAACGCTAAGGATGCCTGGCCTCCACCTTGGGGGTGCCCAGGAGTGGATGCCTCACAGGGAAAGCCAGGATGGGGTCCACAGCGGTATTCGTACAAGCGCCTTGAGACCCTTGCGGGTGAGTAGTGCGCTATACAAGTATCAATTTACATTTTCATTCAGTAAAATCAGATCGTACATCCGGCAAGTTACCTTGGGTGAAGCATGAGTGAACGGAATCACTATTGGCTGAATGGACCTGAACAGAATGAACCCCATGGTTCACCCCAGCACCTTCACTTAAATGAGCCTCGGGGCCTGGGCTGGTGATAGGGGACACCACCCTAGCCAGCCTTCCTATTGAAGACCTTTTATTAAAAGGGGGGGTCCAGTGTCAATCTTTTTTCTGTACGGTCAATTTTGTGAGCTGGAATTGATGAGGACCGTACAATAAATTGGTCCAGCGTTCCCATAATAGTGCCAGTAGGTGCCATTTTCCCTCTCTTTGAGGCCCTTGTAGACATTTTGGCAATGAATATAAGCTTGCTTTAATATGATGTTACAGTGGAGAAACCCTTGTGAGGCAGAATATCAATGTACCAATTGCAAATCCACGGAGGACCCCTGGTAACAGATGCGTACTAACCTTGGCAAATCAATGTTAGAGGATAGCTCCATCCCGTCCTCGAGCCGCTCTCGAACGGGCTCAATTGGGCCCGCCCTTGGCCCGGGCTTAGACAGGCGCGGCCCGCACCCGGTCGGTCCCACGACGCGGGGGCTGCCCACTGTTTAAAGCGCCTCTGGGGACGGAAATGGTGGTGGTGTCTTCCGCCGCAATGGAGCCAGGGGGATGTAGTCCCCCTCCGCACTTCGGCTGTGAGGATGTGGGGTTGCGGCGGCGGGAGGGAGACCAGACGACCAGCAGCAAGGCAAGGAGCAAAGGTCAGTTCAAAAATGCCCCCACGAGTCCAGAGAGCGCCCGCTCCACCGGGGCTGCCCTCTGTTTAAAGCGCCTCCGGGTGCGGAAATGGCGGTGGCGTCTTCCGCTGCAAAGGAGCCTGGGGGATGTAGACCCTCTCCGCACTGCGGCCGCAAGGATGTGGGGTTGCGGCGGCGGGAGGGAGACCAGACGACCAGCAGCAAGGCAAGGAGCAAAGGTCAGTTCAAAAATGCCCCCACGAGTCCAGAGAGCGCCCGCTCCACCGGGGCTGCCCTCTGTTTAAAGCGTCTCCGGGCGCGGAAATGGCGGTGGCGTCTTCCGCCGCAAAGGAGCCTGGGGGATGTAGTCCCCCTCCGCACTGCGGCCTGGGAGGATGTGGGGTTGCGGCGGCAGAAGGGAGACCAGATGACCAGCGGCAAGGCAAGGAGCAAAGGTCAGTTCAAAAATGCCCCAACGAGTCCAGAGAGCGCCCGCTCCACCGGGGCTGCCCTCTGTTTAAACCGTTTCGGGGTGCGGTAATGGCGGTGGCGTCTTCCGCCGCAAAGGAGCCTGGGGGATGTAGTCCCCCTCCGCACTGCAGCCGCGAGGATGTGGGGTTGCGGCGGCGGGAAGTGGACCAGACGACACGCGGCAAGGTAAGGAGCAAAGATCAGTTCAAAAATGCCCTCACGAGTCCAGAGAGCACATAATCATAATATCCTTCCTCCCCAGCACTTTCTTAAACTATAATATACAAGTAGCAGCTGATAATTCATTTTGATCAGTTAGCTGATTTAAAAAACAGTTTTTCAGAATGTAAAGTAGCATGTAAATAGATCATGTATTTCTTGTCAAGAAATCCAGCAGCGTAAAGAGTAAGGATACTGGTGTGAACTTCACCTAATCATCTAATATATATCCTTTTCCCTTTGTCAAATAGCAGTCTAAATTCTGCTCATTGAACTCACTGCTTTATGCTCAATCTGACAACAGGCAATGTGATTTAATATATTAACTGCAATAACTTAAAACAGTATAGGAGTCATGCTATTTCTTGTTGCAGATGACTAGTGATGTGAAAATTAAACAATAATAAAATTAGAGGAAGAAAGTATTTTTATTTACAATGATTTCTGTAACGCCACTTCCCAAAATTGCATTAGAGCTATTTAGACATAACCATAATGTTAGGCTTGTAGATGTTATTGCTTTCCTAGTTCCTTGTCAATGTTGTCTTGGAAAGACATAGGGGCATATTCTCACAAACATATTGCTGAGTTATCTTCACTTTCGAGCAAGAAAAGTGGTGAAAGAATTATTGCCCCATTGTCAAGCTGGTGCACACTGCCGATATCGCCAGTTTTCAAGCGATAGCTTTCGCAAAAAACATCACCACGTATGAGAGCGACAACTAGCGCTAATGATATGCAGGGTAGGCGTTCCAGTGCAAAAAAACACAAAAACAGCACTTCGCAATATTCTCAGCAACCAGCCAGATCTGCAATGCGTTCCTAAAACAGGCGATACGTCGTGTTAGTAGCAGGGATTTAACACCTGGCTTTTACTGGTGTAAAGCAGGACGACAACCTGCAGTATGAAAGGGAGCCCAGCCCAGAGCCACATCTGAAGACCAACACATGTCATGGAGACACTAATCATGCAGCTCAGAGACCCAAGAGGTCCAGAACAACCACCACCACCACCCCCATGCCCCTCCCCATGGACAACACCCCCCATAATACCACTGAGGCAGAACAGAACAGGTGAGTGGACATTCCAAAAACAGCCACACAAAAGCAGAATGTGGGGAGAGGTGGAAACCAAGTATGTGCGATGGCGGCAAGTCACCGATGAATAAGAATGCACACAATGCTAAGTGTGGCGGTGATGTGCTGGACAGACCTCAGTATGCAGAGCACAGACCTGTCCATGTGGACATATACTGCTGGTATGTGTAGTGTTGTGGACAGGGTCGCAACCATGTCACCTCAGGCAATGGGGAAGACCTCGGTCGTGTAGCTGTGTCATCTCCCCTGTAAGCGTAAACGGAGTGGGCTGTTACGGCATACGCCAGTCCAGCATAGGAGTGTGAATAAATAGGCTGCTGCTCTGGGCGTGGTTCACTTCTGGGATAGCCAACGCGTCTGCCAGGGTGGCGCCCCTCACCCTGCCACAAGGCTGCCGCCGTGACCCCCGGCCTCCTTGATACAGGCCCCTTGCGAACCCAGTAGCACAGCACCGCGGAGTTATGTCTGTGCTGACTACTGCCTTCGACCTACACTGCGGTCAGCAGGACTCACAATTCAGATCGAGTCGCGATTGCATATGATGCAGTCCAGTAGGCAAGAGACATTTCTACCAGTGCGGCCCGCCCGGACCACGCATCATCGCAGGCTGCACACCCCATGAGCGCTTCAGGTGCCACTAACTCTGTGCACCACAAGTCAACGCCACGTGGCTGTGGGCCCCAGCTGACCTCTGCCTCTGCCCTACACTGCGGCCAGCAGGACTCACACACATCCAATCCATTGCTGAACTTCATGGATGACGCATCATTGCTGGCTGCGCACCCCGTTGTTGATTAAGCTGGACCCCAAATTTGGGGCCTTAGCCTCCTCGGAGGGGGGCACATTAGCCAAGGGGGGCTTTTCGGAGACCCCTTTGTTCAAGAGTTTGGTAAGTTTGTGGCAACCTTTACCTCATTGGATAAGCCGCAGTCTAATATTAAGAGGGTCTTCAACCCATGGGTTTTCCACAGGGCTGGCCGACAGTACAACACCAGCGCAAACTATACTAACTTCTACCCGACAATGGGTCAGCGCTTCAAAGTCCAGGGAGGCCAGGAAGACTACAAGAACAACACCGGAGGCGGCAATTCAAACGGTGAGTGTCTTACCCAGGTCCACATTGTGGGTCGTTTGGCAGCCTTTCTGGATGCTTGGGCATCCATCACGTCAGACTTGTGGGTCTTTCAAACCGTACAGGGTTTCCATATAGAATTTTACGATCAACTTCGGCAGCAGTGCCATCCTCAATCTAATCGCTTCACGGCTCGCTATGCTGAACTTATTGATGAGGAGGTCTCCGTGCTCCTGTGTCTGTCAATCGGTCCTGCATCTCGACAGCTTCCTGAACAATATATTCATAGTGGACAAATCTGATGGCGGACATCGGCCAGTTATCAACCTCTTGGGAATTCAACGGGTGGTTGGTATATAGCCATTTCAAAATTGAGGGGATCCACCTCCCTTAGGATGTTCTGCTTCCGTTGGACTGGATGGTGCTATTAGATTTAAAGTATGCCTATCTGGTATTCCTGATACGCCCTCCTCATCGGTGGTTCCTACAGTTTCTTTCAAGGGATCTAGTCTACAAGTTCACCTCCCTTCCTTTCGGTCTTTCCTCAGCACCATGGTGTTTCACCAAGGTGCTCCATCCGGCGGTGGAGTTTCATAGGGCCCAGGGCATCCGCATGATCGTGTACCTAGACGATATTCTCCTCATGGCGCAGTGTCCCAGTACCTTGTCCAACCAGCTCCAACAAGCTGTGAACCTCCTGCTGGGGTTGGGGTTCATCATCAAATTGATAACAACGAGCGGAGAACAAGGCTAAGAAAGATCTGGAACCCCTTGAGCAGCATCATGATTAGTTTTCAAGGTGGTCTTGACTATATACCATAACCTGTTTTTTTTCTCATGCTTGTCTTTCACAGGTTGATGTTCAAGATGCACCTTGTACTTTATTGCAAGCTGGCGTTCTCTATCTCTGTGGAATAATGACTGTATAGCTGTTTTCATGTTTTTCTTTTTGTGCATTCAGAATGATCTGGTGTAATATTTCTTGTCAATGTTATTGTTGTGGCGCACAATTTACTCCAATAAAAAAAAAGAAAAAAAAAGAAAAAAGCTTCCGGTAAGTAATCTTAGTTTGAAAGACGGCATTGGGATAATTGAGGGGAGGGAACATGTCCAGGGTTGTGGCAGCTAATGTTGAGGAACCAAAGAAAAGAGAATTCCATGAAATAATGCCCTGTTTATGACAACTGCAAATAAATGTCAGTATTATTGTCTAAATTGTTTTGCAAAAAGAGCTGTATGTATGAAATGTGGAAACAAAGGACATTATGCCAGACTGTGTCAGAATAATTTGGAAATGAAAGGTAAAAATAACTTTCTACACCAAATAGAGAAATTGAATGAGGCTGTGAAGAATATGTTATTCATGGTTACTGATGAAAAGAATGATGTGTTTTAGTGTGATCTGGATGAGCTGTTGATGCCAGAATGTTACGTCCTGGTTGGTGGAAAAGAATTGACGGTTCTGGTTGATTTTCGATAACCCAGCATGTTGTTTGGGGTTCCTAATTAGTATGATAATTTTAGCAGAGATGGACTAAAATATTTTGAACCATTTGTTTATGGTGTTGCACGATTGATGGGATTGAATTTGTGCCCATGTTGATTAATTTCCAGAGTAGAGAAACCTGGAGCATGATTTACGTTGTCAAGAAGGGTGACACCAAAGAGACTTGGCTATCACTCTTAATTAAAATGCACAGTAAAAAGTTATGTAGGTAGGTTCTAAGCATATCATTGACACCATAGATATATTCCCTGGAGTTGTTGAAGAATAACTGAACATTATATAGGGCCAGATGTACGACCATTTTGCATGCATAAAAATGGCCGTTTACTATGTACAAAAGCCACTCGCAATTGCCTCAATCAAATTGCGAGTAAGTACCGACACAAAAATATAGCTCATGCAATTTGTGACTACCAAATTGCATATCGCAATTTGTGAGTCGCAAATTTGCAAGTACATAACAGTTACAAATTGTGAAAACTCGCAAAAAGGCCAATTTACCACTAAGCAGCAACAGGTGGTATTCATGTCCAACCTATATAAAGACACCCAGAAGGCATCACAAACCTTTCCACCATGGCTGCCCTGTATTTGTTAGCAAGGAGGAAGCAGATAATGGTGGCATGGCAGATGAGAAGAAGACAGGAGAGGATATTCAGAGTCAGGCCGACAATGTTGTATAAGACTGAAGAGATTTATGACCAGTACAGGTTAAGTAGCAAACAGTTTGAAGCCACAACTTGAGAGTGGACCATGTGCAGCAATGCTATACGCACACATGTGCAGGTCTGGTGCTCCCTCCACCTCTTGGCAACTGGTAGTTGCCAGGATGTCATTGCAATGGCTGGTGGCGTATCTCAAAGTGTTCTTTTGTGTTTCTTCCATTACTTCCTAGACGCAATGCTACTCCACATACATCAACACATACACATGCCCCGTGACAATCAGGAATTAGACCAGACAAAAATGGACTTCTACAGGTTAGCAAGATTCCCACAGGTAATAGGGTGCATAGATGGGACACATGTGCCAATATGTCCACCATTCCGCATTGAATATATTTTTGGTAATAGAAAAAGTACACATTCCCTCAATATACAAGTGTGTAATGCAAAGAACATCATAACAGATATTGTAGCCAAATACCCAGGTAGCACCCATGATGCATTCATTATCCGGCACAGTGGTCTACATCAAAGGTTAGAAAGAGGTGATTTTGATGATGGATACCTCTTGGGTAATATTACCACCTATTCCCCCCTTTTGTCAATGTCATTGCATGTCTGTAAGCATTCAACATCAACATCATATGTCTCACGACAGGTGACAGTCCGTAAGATCTGCGTCCGTGGATCCTCACACCGTACCTGTTGCCCAACAACTCTGGCGCAAAAAGGCAGTTATTGAGCGTACTTTCGGAATACTGAAATCACTCTTTATATGCCTAGATAAGAGTGGTGGAGCTCTGCAGTATGCACCAGAGTCAGTCTGTAAAATTGTGGCAACATTTGCCATGCTGCACTACATGACCTGTAGGGGTGGACTGCCCATGGATGTGTCTGACACAGGTTCTGAGGATGATGGTCCGGGACCACCTGCCCAACAACTAAGGGATGGAAGCCCTGCAGCAGAGGGGGGAAGGCGCAAGGACCAGATTGCAAACAACTGTTTCTGAAAGGTACGTACACACCAACTAGTCAATCAGCTTTCCAAAAAACATGAGTAATTGTGAATGCCAATGGGGGTTTAATTTTCAAACATCCATTTTAAAGTAGGACATCAAGTCCATCAGTAAGCTTAGTACAATGACGCTTATGGGAAAATAATTGGGTTTCGTCACCAATAGTAAGTAACTCAAATGTACATTAATATTTTTGGGGGAAAAGTAGAATGTCATTTCCTGCCCCGGTGGGTGGCCTGGCCATAGGTGCCACTAGCCATCCCAAGGTTGCAGCTGCTGCTTCTTCGCAACATAGGTGCATCTGTGGCTAACATGCTGCTCCTGCTAGATAACTCACTATCAGTGCCACCAAGTCCCACATCCCAGAGTAACTGGTTTGTCTACACAGTTTCAACTGCAGCTGTGATTTTCTCCAAACCACACTCTACATCAACACTGTAATGGCCCATTTCCACTTGTAGGCCAAATATGCGCTGACTTTGTATATTGGTGGCATGTGCCAGCATGTTGTTTGCCCTGGTGAAACTGTCCCTTTTATGTCCCCTGCTGTGCACACTGTGCCTCTGGTTCTCTCTTTCCGCTGCAAACTCCTTGGCCAAGTCTGCCAGGGTGCTGGTGAGGGCATCCAGTTTTGCCTCTATTATGGACTGGTGTTGTGCCAGTTTTGTTGTCACTATGCAGAAGCCCTGGGACATTCTCAGATATCTCTGTTTTTGTATTTGGTTATGCAGGCGCTGTATCTGCAACATTTCTTTATCCATGGGCGATGACATTGACTGAATGCCCCAGTTGTGGACATGCCTTGTGACCGACGCTGGGACTGTTGGGTTCTAGTTGCAAGATGCACACTGGTGGACTGAGGGCCTGGTGGTGTGATGTCGTGCTGCGCTGCAGAGGTGGCAGTTGATGTTCACAATGGAGTTCCTACAGCCGCAAAGGATGTGTTGTCCGGGGGCCTGTCCACACTCAGTTCCCCAGAATCCTGCCCTTCCTCAATTTCCTCCACCTCGTGGCTACCAGATGTATCCCCATCAGTGTCCTCTGCTTCAAATGGTGTGTCTATGTGACAAAAGACATGACAGATGATAATAAAAGATGTGTTTCACTGTTTCAGTGTTTTACCAATGTTTATGAGCTCAAGTAATTCTCTCACTACACTTATTTTGACACAGACTACATTTCCCATGATGCAACACTAGTGTTGTTTGTTGTTTGTACATGGATGTGTGCATGTGTTTGATTAGTATGCATGCACAGTACAGGCGTTAGTGGGTATGCACACGTCACATGGACAGTTTTCACTTACCAGGAGTTATGGATGGCCGGGATGTATCAAGGGTCCCACAGCCTGCTGCAGCTGCCCTCTCTAGGGTAGCTTCCACCATTGCCTCTGCTGATGTCGGGTCTGCTGATGTGGATAGTCCACCTCCTGTCTGTCTTGCTGCTTCAAGGCGCTTTGCTACCCTCTCTTCTGCCCTAGAGCGAAGGTCATACCATCTTTTCTTAATATCATCGATGGTGTGCGGTGTGCTATTCCCAGGGCATTAATCCTTCTCTGCATGCTACGCCAGATCTTCATTTTAACACTTTCACCCAGACGGTAGGATGATCTGCCAAATAATTTGTAATGTTGATTGCAGCATTCTTCGGTTATAATGTCCAGTTCTTTTTCAGCAAACTTCAGCTTTCGCTGCCGCCTCCTGGCTTCCTTGTTGGGATCCTTGCTGGTCATCTCTCAGCAGTGTCTCACAATTCTGCTGCACCAGAACATGTGCTTGTTTGTGAACAGGAATTGATTTGGGCAGTGCTCCTGTTTGTGGGGTCCTTCAACACAACCTGGAAGTTTAACTTATTTTTAAATCCCCATTTAGCTGTTTGAGAGTGCTTTATTGCGTTTTTCACGCAAACGCGCAAATAGTGCATGCAAAAATGATGTTTTTATGGGTCTCGCTATTTGCAACACGATTGCGAATCACTATTAGCAAGTGTCCTAAATAGCATTGTGAGTCAATTGTGACTCGCAAATTGGTTGATGGAGGTGTTGGTAGGTAGCGAATAGCGACTCGCTATTTTTCGCTAATAGCGAGTTGCTATTTTTGGAGGTGGTACATCTGGCCAATAGTTTTAAAATATATTGACTGGCTGGAGATAAATACGGATAAGAAGTTGTAACATCTGACGTTGGAGGCTTTGAAGGAAGAGTTGAAGGAACTACTAGATGCAGAGGTTATGAAGGAAATTGTTTCTGAAGTGAGTCATGTGATGTTGCCTCTAAAAGATGTTCCCGGTTGCCAGGATGAATGAAGGATTATGTTTGTAAGTAATTTCTATTGTGTTTAAGACTTAGATATCACACTGTAAGTTCTTTGTCTAATTTATGCCCTTATTTGTTTTGTTTACAGTTGTTATATTGTGTTGTGTTTAGGTTTGTAGATGTTATTGCTTTCGTAGCTCCAGAATGGACCTTTTTGATATGTCATTTGGAATCTGCATGTTGGCATTTAAGTTAGCGGTCAGTTGAGATTGCTGCGTGGGGAAGTGTATTTTTGGTGTTGTGCTTCTGTGTATCTAATAAATAATCTACTAAATTAATGAGATGTGTCCAGGAGTGCTGTTCTTCAGAAGGAATTGTCCTGTGGAACATATTAGCAGGATATGCTTACACAATAACATGAAAAATGAGCTGATTGTAAACTGTAGAAGAGGCAAGGGATGGTCTCTATGAAGGGAGGAAGAGAGAGGGAAAGATGGAGGGGAAAGGTAGCCAATAATTACAAGTGGATATAGCAGCATGACAGTGTCTTTAAGGATAGAATTTGAAAGGTACAGTAGGAACTCACTAAGTGTGGCTGAAAGTAATTTACAAGAGTGCTTGGAGTCGCAGACCTCATGTGTGTATGGTCACATGATCATGGGAGGTCCTGATTTAGATATATTCTAAATAGGTGGGTTTTGAGGCTGTTTCTGAATAAAAGGATATCTGATGCCATTCTTAGCTGTAAATATTTTTTGAAGAATTTTCAGAATCCACAATTTAAGGTGGGTATACAATCTTAAACACAGAACAAACAGTCCCACCTCACCCACCAACCGCTGTGGTGACACCAGCCTTTGGAGCTATGGTTCTGAAGTTGGTGCCATTACCTTACACTGCAGCCTCAGAATGGTTTGTTTAGAAGCAGTACAAAGTAGGAAATTCTTTCCCTTCTGGTTGAGTGTGGTGGGTATGTTTTGTTTACCAGTAGACCTAAAATGATTGGATCTCAGCCTCTATCTACTTCTTTACCCTCAATTCAGACTATACTATTGAGCACATTCTCCCAGAATTCCTCAAGCTTTGGGCATGTCCATAATATGTGCATGATTGCTCCCCGCATTGCCTCCGAGATGTGGGGACCAGAATTGAGAACAGCATAGAAGGGGGGGCTTATATTTTGTATCTTTTTGAGAATTTGTAGGAATTGTTCAAAGATTATGATGTGCCTTTTTGTGCTCTCCTTTATGTGAGGCTGTGTGACCCAAAGCCTAAGTTGTAAGTAATGATATTGCTCCCTCTCTAGGATTCTGTATTTAATTATGATATTGTCAAAAGCTCAAATTTCTCCAATGTGGGTACATTTTGTAGTGTCTGAAGCATCCCTGCCTTTACCATCACTGAACTTAGATTCAATTGAGTCCCATGAAGAAGCCCATGTTCCCCACAGAGGGGGTTTTATGAAGATGGGTAAGAGGTGAGTCCATTGTGGAAGACCAGATAGACCTATGGTTCTAGCATTGCCTTAGTTATGGACAAGACCTAAAGTTTTCTAGACTTTTGATGCTTCAGGACCCAGAGGACCTCCCCTAAGGGGCAGGCTATTAGGTTTCGATTTATAAAACACCATAACTTGTCTGTTTGGTCCTGGAGCCATTCATCACATTGCATGCCCATGCGGTTCTATAATAGTGAAACCCAATTCTCCCTGTTCTGGGGTGTGTCCTGCAAGCTCATTTATGCAATTGGGTGTTTTCCTGCTGCATTCAAAGGTACTGTAGATACATTTTAGCTGTAAAATCTCACCCTTAAGTAAGGAGAGAGGTAGAGCCTAGAAGACATCCAATATTTTCTGGAGAATTCGCATTTTAAGTGATGTTCCTCTAATAAGCCAAGACGAGGCGTGATTATACTGCCAATTTAGAAGAGCTTATTTGTATTCAATAGGGTCTTGAGATTTCTCCTGTCACATTTATAAAGGCCTAGGTTAGGAGGAGCCCTTTTAGTGTCCATCAAAAGGGTGCCTCAGTCAATAAGGACGTGGCTAGTTTCCGCCCCCTGATTTATGAAGATTGATTTGGAGGCCTCCCAGAGTAAGACATTTTTCTAATGGTCGGATACATTTCTGCAGAGAGTGTTGGGGTGCAGGAAGGGATATCAAAATATCATCAGTGAAGGCTGGCACCCTAAATTTTGTTGGTGAAAATTGAGGTCTTGAAATCACTGCTATTCCTTTATCTTCTGCAGGGATGGTTCCGGATACAAGAGCATAGAAGAAGGGGGCAGCTCTGTCTTGTACCCCTCTGAATTGTTGTCCTCGAGAAATTTTTATCATTCAATTGTATTCTGGCCAAGCGCAAGGTGTAAAGTGCATCAACCCAACCTCTGAATCTACCACCAAAGCCAGTTATCACAAGTTATGCCTTCATCATGCCCTAGTCTATCCTATTGAAAGCTTCCTCCTGGTCTAGACGCAGTAATACCATGTCCTTATGATATTTACATGGCAAGTCTATTTTCTGGAGAAAACTTTTTATATAGTCACTAGTGGACCTGGCCAGAATAAATAAAGTCTGAACAATATGAATCAAGAGCAGTATCACTGCCTCCTGGTGGGTTGCCAGGATGCTGGTGAAGATGTTTGCATCTGTGTTCAACAGAGTGATCGGGCAATATGATGAGCATGAGGAGATCAGGGTGACTAGGACTAGGAAAACCCTTGGGAGCATTTCAGGCAGCTTGGCAAGAAGTGGGGCTATCAAAGGTCCGAATTGCTTCTAAAATGCTAGAATCTAACTTTCTGGGCCCGGCGGTTTGGCCAACTTCAGATTTTTAAATGCTGTAAGGATCTTTGTTAGAAATGGGGTCTTTAGTTGGCAGAGGTAGGTACCTTTGTCCAAATAGGGACCCTTCTTCCTAGTCAGGATAAGGAAGTAACACTCCTAAAATAACAACTGCTCACCCCCTTGGTAGCTTTGCACGAGCAGTCAAGCCTATCTTAGAAGCGGCGTGTAAAGCATTTGCACATAACCAACAGTAATACAGTGTAAGCACTACAAAAGGACACCACAACAGTTTAGAAAAATATCCAATATTTTTACATACTCAAGACAAGACCAAACACAGTACAAATCCACAATACAGTACTTAGAAATCTTCAGTTATCAAAATAAACTTGAAAAACAGTTTCTTGAAGTCGATAGCTCCCTCTGGAGTTATCACAGCATCGTGAACAAACAAATCCAAACAGTTCTGGCTGACCACGGCATCGCAGGCCAGCTGCAGGGTCGGGAAGACCTGCAAAACAGTACCTTTAGAAATGCAGGGCTTCAGCGGCGACCTCTCGTTGAGCTTCTGAAAGCATGTCGTCAGCAAGCGTCCATTCCGGAGGTCGGTGCAGGAATCTTTAGACCCTTGAAGTCACACTTGTTGCAGATGGAACTCCTCATGGTTGAAGTCAGGAGCGCTGTTGTCAGCAGGCATTGGGTGCTGCGGTGTGATGTGCAGCGGTGCCATGTGCAATGTCCTTGGTTTGCAGTCCGAGCAGCGGCTCGGTGGTGGCAGCAGATGGCGTAGTCGGTGAGACGATGGGCGGGGTGTGAAGTGATACGGTGCTTGTCGCGATGCTGACAGGTCACGGTGCAGACAGAGGCATTGTCGTTGCTGAAGCGCTGTCGCCGGCTGACTAACTGGAGTTGATGACACCAGCATCAGTAGGCCTAGGCTGCGGTGCGGGTTGAGGGCTGTGCGTCGTGTAGCTGTACGAGCGGTGCCCTTGAACCACGTTGCAAGCTGCGGCATCAATTTTGGCATGGAGTGGCGTCGTCGAGTATACCAAACCGGTGTCGTGAAGTGAAGCGATGCATAGTGCGGTGGCCAAAGGTCCCGGTGTGAGCAGCGGCTCAGTGGCAGCGTCAGCAGGCGTCTGCGGTGCCTTCAGGACACAGAGTCGGCAGCGATGTCGTAGATGGCGTCAGGTTACTATTTCTTCTGTTGCAGCACAAAAGACACAGTTCCCAGTGTTGAGAGCAGAAGAACTTGAAGTTGTTGCTGTTTGCAAGACTTCTTGAACAGGGGGCAAGCTCTACCTCAAACCCCTGGAGAAACTCACAATAGTAGATTGCAGAAAGTTCAGTCCAGTCCTTTCACTGCCCAAGAGAGAAGCAGTCACTGCAGGCCAAAACATCAAAGCACTAACCAAAGTGGTAGTTCCTCCTCACAGCTTCTCCAGCTCTTCTTCTTGGCAGTCTTCTTGTTCCAAAAGAGTTCTAAAGTTCAAGGGTTTGGACTCCACTTTTTATAGCCCAAAATCCTTTATCCTCTCAGCACAGAGTGCCTGTGCCCAGCCAGAACTAGCTCTGCCCTCTCTGGTGTGGCTTCCTGGCAGGAGGTGGAGACAGCATTGCCAGAGGCAGACGAGGCCCATTCAGGTGCAAGGAAATCTCCTCCCCCTACTCGAAATGCAGCCCAGGTCTATTCAGCCCCATGCCTACCCACCTAGACTATCTGGAACCTCTGCTGCTCCCCAGCCCCTGCCATCCAAAACCCAGAAAGTCAATCCACAAATCTAGCAGAGGTCTGCTGAATGGCTGAGCAAGAAAGTACCTACTTTCTAAAAGTGATATTTTCAAACCCAGAATGTAAAAAATACCTTTACTTAAAGTTGCATCTTTAGATTCTTAGTTCAGGCATACTAAACTTTATTTTCCCACCTAGTTCCCAGGGCCAGTTATGTTTATAAGATGTTATAAACAAACTTCCTATTCTATCCTATGGGGAACAGGTAGCCTTGCAATAGTGAAAAACGAAATTGGCAGTAATTGCCTATTAGGACATGTCACACACCAGGGCATGTCCTTCCTTTCACATACACTGCACTCTGCCCACAGGGGTACCTTGGGCCTACCTTAGGGGTGACTGACATGTAAGAAAAGGAAAGGTTTAGGGCCTGGCAAGTGGGTGCACTTGCCAGGTCGACATGGCAGTTACAAACTGTGCGCAGACTCTGCAGTGGCAGGTCCAAGTTACCTTTTTACCGGCTACTTCTGTGGATGGCACAGCCCGTGCTGCGAGTCCACATTAGCATTGGGTTTACATACCCTGGCCCTTCTCAGTGCACTTTACTATGGACTTACCAGTAAATCCAATATGCCACTCATGGAAACACCAATCCATAACACAATTCAAAACAGGAGCACTTGCACTTTAACTCTGAACAGCATTGAGAATGTGCGCAGATACACTAAACCAGCAAAAACATAGTCAAAACCAGGAGGTCAGAAAGCAAAAAGACAGGGGAAACACGCCAAATAATGTCAAGTCTAACAATCTTTGTGACTGAAGTGGGCTCATCCAGTTGCTCCGGCTCCATAAGGGGTATCATTTGGAGGGAGACTGAACACAGGTGTGAGAATATTGCTGTTGAGTCTGTCTAGGTGTAGGTGGCTGTATATAACTCATCGTCGTAGGAGTCAAGTGCATGCAGTTTGTTGTCTTTGGTAATTTGTGTTTCCCCTATATCCCTAACTTCCCCAATGTAGCTCTGTGGTTGCATCACTTGGTGCTTGTTTGCCAACAGATTGCCTTCCTTGTTGCTTCCTTTTTGTAAGCAAACTCCACCTCTGGCAAGCATGTAGTTGGCTTTATCATATTCAATGGTGTGTAGCTGTCTCCTTCTGGAAGTCAACTGTCTCCCACTTTTCTTAGAGGGTTCACTTTATATTTCTGTTCCAGGGTTATCAATTCTTCCTGAAGATAGACCAGTGTGGTTTCTCCCATGCAGAGATGATTAGCTCCTCAATAAGAATCACCCTCACAACTGCTTTTTGGGCATACGGGGAAGTTTTAACCATCATGGACAGTGTTGTAAGAGGTATGGAATATTTGGGTAAGAGGCGGGTGTTTTATTTATTTATTTATTTATTTATAACATTTATAAAGCGCACTGTTACAAAACGGTGTCCTGGCCCTGAAGTGAGAGCTCCCCATGCCCCAGCCCTTTTCGCATGTGTTTGTGCTTTGGAGTGTGTAGATCAGGTAGTAGTGTCAATTGCTGCCACTCCTTCCCCAAATCAGCAACATCAACTTTAAGAATACAACTCTACAACAACATAGTAAGTGTGTAAATGGGATATATTGGTATGATTGAGATCCTGGGAACTATTCTTCCCTATTTCAACTCACACTCCCAAACCTGCAATGGTCTAAATCCCTAAGGGATACAACAACCCCTATAGATCACAGCAGACACAATCATCTTTTTCCCACCACAACACTTTAACTCTACATTTCATGAGCAATAGCTCATAGCACATATGTATATGGAGGTGGGTCCTACCATGTTAAGAATTGGACACATTGAATTATATTCTCGTATTCCTAAAGGTGCACTGCACCAGTGGCGTCACTAGGGTTGGTGTCACCCGGTGCGGGTAACTCATGGTGTCACCCCCTCATGACATCCCGCATGGACCTCCTTCGCTTCGAGTTCGCCAGTGGTCACAGATGGCAAATAACGGGACCATCCAGAATCCTTAGTAACAGGCCTGGCCTCAGACTCGTCACTCAGTGGTTCACTTCACAGTTCACTTCATACATATGAAGTGAACTGTGAAGTCAATCACTGAGTGAGGAGTCTAAGGCCTGCCCTGAGCAATCATGTTTCCTGCGCCGGGCACCGCGTGCAAGTACAATGCCCCGGGCCAGAACTAGGAGGCTGGAAGTGAAATTAAATGTGAGCTTAAAGAAGAAACATTTGTGGAATTACTGAAAAGAAAGTGCGCCCACAGACTGAATAATACAATGATTTTTCTATTCTGTTTGCTTCATATTCTTGCCATTTTGTAGCAATGTAATTAATAATTTCCACTAATGTAAAAGAAGTCGCTTTATTTTTTCACCTTTTGAGAACGAATGTGTGTGCAACTGCAAGCACAATGCACCGCCCGGGTCAGGACTAGCCTAGGAGGCTGGAAGGGTGGGGCCCGGACAGGGTCTTCAATGTATTTATGCGTTTTTATATAGCGCAGACTTTACCCAAAGGCGTCAGAGCGCTTCACAATAGGAACAGTAATGAAACATGAGGAGAAAATTACAAGTGAACAAATTACAAAAGCAACGTTAAGTTGACAATTGTGAGCAAACAAAATACATTAGGTTGCAAACGGTGCATTATAGGAGCAGTGACATGTGTGCAGGTTACAAAAGAAAACAAAGTTCAATTAGAGGTATAATATTGCAATATATGGTAGACACTCGACTCAAGCACAAGAACAAACGTTACGTAGGCAATGGTGTGGCACTTGTGCAAGTAACAAAAACCAAACAAAATGCTATTACCGCAGTCCCCAGGCGTATCCTGACTGCCCAAGGAAGAAAGCTTTAGCCTGGTGCACTAGATCCGCCTGAAGAGGGCCGTGTTTTCATTTCTGCGAATGTGCACCCAAGAAAAAAGCATTGTGTACTGAATCTGATTCATTTGTGTGCCACTGCACTGCCATATTTCACTTAATTCATGATTCATATTAATTTATAATAAATGATATTATAATATTCTCTCTCACCGACTGCCTCCGAGTCCGGACCCAACTTAAGTCAGTCTCAAATTTGAAGGGGGGACCACGACGGTGCTCGCGATATCAAAGATGAGATAGTGGTGTGATGTCGTCGGTATTAATTCTTTATTCTAGTAGCACCACGAACTCCCCTGCGCTGCCGTCAGTCTCGTCTCCTCCTACCTGGCACTGACTGCAATAGTACTGTACTAGAAGCAGTATTTTTTTGTAAGGAGGCACCGTGGTGTTGTGCGCTTGCGGCTTGCACGCATGTCACACACTCTCAGAACTGAGCTCTCGTTTATGTAACAGTCTCTGCTGAGGGCCCCGGCCCCCGGACCTTTTATGACCAATGTCAGCTCTGCCGCAGGGTTTTAGAATAGGTAGGTACTGCCTTCATGTAGTGTACAGCGCTCAACGCTCATACAGGAATGGGGTATATACGTGCATGCAGCCCCTTGAATCATTCCCGGCAGGCACGGATTATAGACCTACACAGTGCACTCTGGGACGTGAGGGGAGGCTGAGCCGTGTCTCAGGCTGCAGTTGCACTGCCGAGAGCCACGGAGCCAGCCAGCGTAACTAACCAGATTGGTGTCACCCCAGATGGGGTCCGCACCCCCCGCACCCCCCTAGTGACGCCGCTGGCTGAGTGGACTCTACATGATTCAAATCTGTGTCCATGAGGCTTTCACAGACCTTTGGAGTGGATGGATTAATCCACTGAACCACTAGACCTGCCTCAATGTGAATGGTATGCATTGTATGTACACTGTGATGCACCTTTGTAAACCTACCCTCCCGTTCAGGAGAGGCCGAGTATGGTGCTCCCGTCAAGTGAGCACAGACCCTCTGCAAGCTTACTGACCAATAGCAGCGCAGCAATATAAACTATAAGGTGGCATAGAAACAGGACATACGTGTAAAACACAGGGGCATATTATCAAGGGATTTATCTCCGCTTTTTTGGCTTTAAAAGCCAAGAAAGCGGAGATAAAATTATCTCCCTATTAGCAACAGGGTGCTAACACGCAAATTCGCATGTTAGCACCCTTTTTCTCTAAGCTTCTCCTTGCATCTCTAATGAGATGCAAAGGGGGCGTTCCAGAGAAAAATAATAGGAGAAATGTTGTTCAGCGACATTTCTCCTATTATCAAGGATTTTGCTAACCCTGTTAGTGATAAAAAAAGCAGCGCTAACCGCGGTTAGCACTGCTCTTTTTACACCTGGTATTTTCTTGACTTAGCCATGATATCCTATGGAAGGTGGATAACATGGCTAAGTTTGTGAGCCCCTATTATCAAGCTAACGCCAAACTTCGAGAGATTATCGTTGGTTTTCCAGAGATAATCTCTCAATTGGCAGTTAGCACGAGGATTTTTATCACTACTGAGATAAACCTTGCTAACAGCAAGTTATCTCTGCGATAATTTTTGGCGATGCTTAGCGTTAAAAAATTCGTTGCTAAGCATCGTTAGCGGTAAATATCGCTAAACGGTGGTAATATGCTCCACAGTTCGCTATGCAATGTCAGATTTATCTTTTCACAATGCGTGTAAATGTCTTTATGTAGGTATACATGTAATTGCAGTATCAAATAATAACAACACAATGCGTATTTGAAGAATAGTTAAAGCAGTATTTCAATATGCAAAATGATTAAGAACAAAGCCAATTTGTATCCCCCGAAAACATCAATGACGTCTACTATTTTAAACCTGCCACCTTAAGGAACCCCTTTTGTTTTAGCCCTAGTTAATGTAGCGCCACTTAAGGGGGGACCACCGAAAACTTTGCTCAGCTGATGAACAAAATCGTGCTCCGGATTTATGGGTGAATTAGGGGTGGTCTCCTCCTTTCCAACATACCAAGATTGTTAGGGAGGTGGCCATGGTCGGAAGGGATCCCAAAACGTTTGAGAGAGACAGCATTGTTGTACGTTTAGAGCAGATCAACTTGGCAGGCCGACTGCAGTTACACTGGTAACCATGGCAATAGATTTTAGCCCTTGCGCATAATGATGATTGGCTGGATGCCATCCCAATATCGAAAGTAGTTTCTATTATGGATACTAATAATTTGAGGGCATTATCTCCTAACTCGTTGGATACCGTGAGCTGGAAACTAGCGGGCAAGGAGGGCAGAGCAAGAAAGATGACATTGGCGGGCTTAGATTTATGAAGATTTTTAAGATCGTTTGCCTTCGAGAAACCTGCACTGGTTCAAACTGATTCCTTTTTGATGGTTACTGTTCAACCTTTGTCCCAGCCATCCCTGTGGATTTTGGAAGAGCGAAGGGCGGTTTACTTATCTTGGTGGCCCTTTGTCTGAATTGTAAAGTTAAAATAATAGACACGAGTTCAATTAATTTCACTGCTGTGGGGGTATTGTTCGCCAATTCCAGTAGGTTGTTAATTATTCATTTTTATAGCTCTAACTGCTCGCAGCTGAATTCTGAACATGTGCACTCTGAGACTTGAGTTGGAAGGACACAGAGCACAGTACCACACATATATTCCTTCAGTGCTGATGGGCGATTTTAATTTACACCTTTGTACTAAGCATTTTTCATAAATGACAGTCATTGGAGAGTGTTTCAGATAACGGATTACATTTTAAATATTCTGAACTAAGGAAAATGCTGATTACATTTTTGCATTAGCCTCACTTTTCCAGTCACTAACAGACTATAAGGTAGTTTGAAATGATCATAGTGACAACAACCCACTCACCGCCTCACTCTCCTGGGGTAATAAACCCAACTCTGTTATTCGTCCATCAAAGGTGGAGACCCCTCACGATCAGGGACGTAGATTGAGGTGGTCTAAAGTGATCCTGTTTTTTTTTTATAGTACCATACTTACAAAATGTCTTTTTGATTTTATAGGTTGTTCGAGTGAACTTTCAACACTCGGGATGATCTTTGGTTCTTTTAGGTCAATTTGTGCAAATTTGAAGATAGTTTCCAACACTAGAGAGAAATGAACTCACATAACTTCTTTCAGGTGGGTTGACCATTCTGGCTCCAAGGCCCACCATGAATTGATCATGGAGTTAAAAAATAATTCGAGGGGCAAGTCTGAAGCCGCTGCCTGCTGTGCAAGATTGAAGTTAGTGATCAAAAAATAGAAATAAGCCTTGCGAAATAACGCTTAAAATGTGCATGAAGTCTTAAAAATAGTACAATCAGTATTTGGGAGATTGTGAACCTGCAAGCACTGCTTTAGGATGATAATACGGTTCTCCATGCCAGAATAGCATTAGGCCTCTAACGACTACTGGGCTATTTTGTGACATTTATGGACTCTCTTGACTTTAGTACCACCTCAGAAAGGTTTTGACTCTGTGTCTCAGGGTGCAACGATCCCTCCTGTGCACAGCTGAGGGGGAGGCTTGGGGAACTTGCTTAAAGCACACCCTCGACCTCGCAGCGCAGGACGCTTTCACCTGCACTCCTGATCTCTCCACCAAAACCCTGGTGGGACTCTGTGTCCCAGGGTGCATTGGTCCTTCATGTTCTCAGCTGAGGGGGAGGCGTGGGCAAGGGCTTAAAGCGCAGCCTTGACTCCAAGGGATACGTGCAGGTCAAGGGCAGGTCTGGGCTGGGCCACCCCTCTAAGTTCTTCAAACGGGAAACAACCTTTACAACGCAACTTTTACAACGCACTACCATTACAACAAAACTTTTACAACACAACATCCATTACAACGCATGCCATTACAACGCAACCATTACAACGCGTGACACTACAACGCATACCACTACAACGCATGTCATTACAACACAGTCATTACAATGCATACCATTACAACGCATAGCATTACAACACATAGTACCCTTACACTATCCAACACTTACCCTACTGTTGCACCCCCTGGAGTTAGAATAGTCATTTTACCCATACACTATCCAACACTTACCCTACTGTTGCACCACCCTGGAGTTAGAATAGTAATTTTTACCCCTACACTATCCAATACTTAGCTTACATGCAATGTAATGTTAAGCGTTGTAATGGTATGCGTTGTAAAGGTAGTATGCGATGTAATGGAATGCGTTGTAAAGGTAGTTTTAAAAAATTCGTTGTAATGGCATGCATTGTAATGGAATGCGTTGTAATGGATGTTGCGTTGTAAAAAATGCTTTGTAAAGGTATGCGTTGTAAAAGTATGCGTTGTAACGTCATACATCATCTTCAAACCGGAACATCAAGGTATTGTTGAGACTCACAGATTTGTGATTAGTAGAAGGAGGCAGCCTGTCCCAGCCACATTGCGGATTGCATCTGCCATAGTTTGTGTAAACCCAACAACATAGGATGGGTAAAAGAAAAGTGGCGGAGGGGCAACAAAGAAAGGTAAAAAAGCCCAAAAACCCTACTATGCTGGTAGCAACTGCGTGCTTGATCCCATCGATAGTCTCTTGGTCGAATGCGAAGGCATCCTAGATTCCCAAACTGTGACCTCTTGGTCTTATGTGAGGCATCAGAAAAAGAGCCGAGGGCGGAAGGCTCTGAAGTTGTATTAACTCAGGAGATTTTATTGAGATCGATCCATTGAATTAGCTGTAATGCTGTTGTGCCAATGTATTATATATTTTACATTGTATTTTAAACCTACAGATGCTCTCATTGCATATCATTTTAATGTTGCTATTTATTTTAAGGTTATCACTGTGATTTAAAAAAAAATCAATAGAATATATTTTATAAGATGGTTATTTGTGATGAGTTGTGATTGTGGAAACTTCTATGGCATGCAGCCAAAGTCCCCTGGTATTTTTGTAGCACCAGAACATCCAAAAACCTAGTGTCTAGAGTAAAGGACTGCATCATTAGCAAGATGGACTCATTTAACTATTTAGTGGTGATGTTTTATCCCTCTAATACTTGGTCTCCATTTTTAACTTCAAGGAGACATTGTTTTTCTAGATCCATTTCCTCAATATTTGATTTGGTGACGAGGCTGGGCCTTAAGTCTGTAGAGGCCATGCTAAAGATTTACAAGGCTAAGGGGCACTGCCAACAATCACCGGCTCCAGGAGGGGTCACAGAACGCTGCTGTCTTCTCCAGCGCCGCTGGGTGCCTAACGTTGTGGTCGCCCCCGCCGCCGTGCAGCACCATCGCACGGCCGCGGAGCGGAGCGGACCACAACTCCCAGCCTGCCCTCTAAGCACCGCCCACTGCCCGCACACAGCGCCAGGAGGCGCACAAAAGGAGGCAGCTCCCGGAGTGGAGCGGGGGACACTGCCAACAATCACCGGCTCCAGGAGGAGTCACAGAACGCTGCTGTCTTCTCCAGCGCCGCTGGGTGCCTAACGTTGTGGTCGCCCCTGCCGCCGTGCAGCACCATCGCACGGCCGCGGAGCGGACCACAAGTCCCAGCCTGCCCTCTAAGCACCGCCCACTGCCCGCACACAGCGCCAGGAGGCGCACAAAAGGAGACAGCTTCCTCCGCGTCCCGGACGCGCGCGGGCGGCGCCGGGCGGAGCCCGGGCAGAGGGCGGGCCGTCTGTGGCCGTCAGGGGCCGAAGGAGGCCGGGCAGGGCCACATCGCTAACATCCACCCTCCAATATGGGTAAGAGAAAGAAACATATTAACTTGGATGAGGGGGGAAAAATGCCAAAATACCCAGGCATTCTAACTCCATCATGCCATACCTGTCCTCGGCTGTGGGGGCCCTAACGAAGGAGATTGCCAATGTGGAGCAAGAGTTGGCCACCGCATTGATTTCCCCAAGCACTCCATCTACATTGTTTACAGCTGACTCCATATCCCACCCTTCAGGCATTCCATCCAGCGTACCTCTGGAACCGCTTGTGGTCATTCCCAATTGCCCCCCCTGTGCCCAACCAGCCATGGACCCACAACCTGCCCCACCTGTCTTATCTCCAAGTGCACAAACCCAGATAGCCACTAAAACTAGTTCACGCAAGAGAGGGAAAAAAGCCAACAGCTTGCCACCCACTGTAGACAGACCAGCCACTATGGAGGATAAACTGGAGGAAATATTTGTTGCAAGGATGCATACTAGCCCCCCTGCTGTTTACCATCTATATAAATGACCTAGGCAAGCATTTACTTGGGGCAGCAAGTGACGTACCGCGTGTAGGAGAAGTTAAGATACCTGCTCTCCTATACGCGGACGATGCTGTACTCATCGCACGCACAGGGGTATGCCTCCAAAAACTGCTAGATGCATTTGGGATTTTCATGGACCGGCTTGATCTGAGGGTGAATGCCTCTAATTCGCACACCATGGTCGTCGGTGCACAAGGGAAAAGGGCTAAGATAAAAACAAAAACCTTTTTCTGTAAAGGAGAGGTAGTCTCGGGAGTCCCTGTGTTCCCCTATCTGGGAGTTCTTTTTGATAGTAGGGGTACCTGGGGACCACAGATACGTGCCAAAAGCCTAGCGGTCAGAAGAACATCCATGGCCATCCTAGGTTTCGCCAAAAGGTTGGGTCATAGACCTATGAAGGCCATTATCCAGGTTTATAATAGTAAATCCCTCCCCGTGGCTTTGTATGGCGCTTCTCTATGGGGTTATGTGCGCTTAGATAAAATCCAGGTAGCTGAGAACAGATTTTTACGTTCCGTCCTGTCCCTCCCCCAATCCTCCCCGGTCTTTTCTATTCACACGGAACTTGGCTTGGATCATATTCAGGATAAACTGAGACTGGCACCATTAACATATTGGCTTAAGACTTGGTTAAATCCTGAATTAACGTTAAATCATATGATCATGAGGGATGTGATGAGCATGGAATACAGTCACAGGATACCATGGCTGGCGTACTTGTACAAATCTTTTAATGACCTTGGACGCCCAGACTTATTCACTTCCCCCTCTGGTATTACAAAGCAGGATGTGATCACCACAAAAAAACAGTTTATGTCTAGGGTAGGCCTGTTGCGAGAAGAATTAGAATTATCAAAGCCGTCTGTTCGAATGCATTATTTGTCACTTCAGTCACTCGAAATTGAGCCTTATTTATGTTTTGTCACAAATCCCTTTCATAGATCTTTGTTAACAAGATTTAGCTTTAACCTTATTCATTTTTATTTGGGCAATTTTAACACCTGGATGAAACCTGAGTTAGCTCCCCCTTGCACTTGTGACAATTTTTCAGTTCAGGACACTTTACACTTTGTTATGTTTTGTGATTTCTTCTCTGCACAAAGGAAAAAATTCCTGCTACCAGTCTTAAGAGAAGCTGGCTTCTCCCAGGTGAGACCAGCCATGCTATATCTAAAAACACTAGGTAATATTTGTATTACTTTCGCTATGGCCAATTTCCTTGTGGCAGCAACCAGAGCCAGAAGGAGTATGAACTTGGAAAACCGGTGTACATAACTTGTTTTTAAATATTTTTTTTTATTTTTTTTTGAAAACCTTTATTTTGTGAACACAGTACACAGCGTCAGCCTACAACCACTGCGGGCCGGCCGCTATGACAACATACAACCATTCCAGGGAACCTTGCGCTGCAACAAATAAAAGGTAAGAACACTACGATGGATTTGCAAGGAGTCACAGGAAAAGGATAAAGAGGGTTTCATTTTATGTTTTTGACGAATCATCCTAAAGTCAGACAGGGTAGCTGAGTGGGCGAGCCACATGAAGGAGATCTACAAGTTATACATCGCTAACAAAGGATTGGCGTAAACCTTTTACAATAAGGACACACAAGCGCAGGAATAGATGTCGCCCCAATTGGCGCCCGCCCAATCAATATATCACATCAGGAGTTACAATCTAGGTTGTCTACAGTATGATAGGATATGGAAGGGTTCATTATATAGCAACAAGAAAGGATCCAATGACACATAAGAAGGACACTCGTTACATGGGAAAAGTCATGACAGGATATGCGCCCTCAAACAATAATGGAAAAAGGAAGGAAAAGCAAGTTCTGTAAGCATTCAATGAAAATGCAGTAAATCAAAATCTTAATAATGGAATCAATAAACCATGTGATACAGACTTAGACGCAAACCACAAAGAACGTCCCGTGAGGAACCAAACCCAACCTCCCGTCTGACCCGAGATATATAGAAGAGAGAGAAAATAAGAATGAAGATAAGAAGAAGGCCATAGAAACAAAAAGAGAGAATAAAGACCCAAACCCCCCACCCTGCACGTCGAAGAGGCTACGGCCCACCCCCCCCTACTAACGTGCCTGTCGCCCCAAGAGAACCCACATAAGGAATTAGAGAGTAAGAAAAGACTAATCTAATCTAAAACTCTCATAGAGAAAGAAAAAGGGAAGGGAAAGTGGGGAGGAGCCCACCAAATACCAAATCTCCCGGACTCCGCCAGCCGAAGAACATCTCCCTTCCCATACACAGTAGCAAGGATAGATTCATGATTACCGGAGGGGGGCCAAATCCAATGTCCCCAAAACTCCCCAACCAACATTACACTATTCCACCCCATACATGAATAATCACAGTAAGCTTGAATCACAAATCGAGATGGGAAGGGATATTACTGTAGCACGTGCAGAGGAAGCGCCAAAGTCCGAGACTCCACCAGACAGTCCAACACAGTGCAGAATATAGAGACTCCTAGCCCTGGCCCGATCGCAAATGTCCGCCCAGCCATGGATCCCGGTCTGAGCCCACCGCAGATAAAACAAAGGAGCAAGATGGCCGCCCTCGGCAGAATCGAGTTATCAAAGGGCAAAATGTATTCCGCCAAGCACATTCAGTCTCACTGTCCCGAGAGAGTGGCAAATTCAGGGCAGACAGGCATTCCAGAGTGAGATACAAAAGTAACGGAGCCTGCGGGTAACAAATCTGCAGGAAAGACAGTCGCTGCACTGACGGCTCTGTGAACAATAGTTGCACTGCCCCGGATGAAATCTTGATATCCAGCAAGGATGGAAACAGTGTAGCGTTGCCAAAAGAAACATCTCCCATGTGTTCGGGCGGTAACATCGTAGCACAGTTGGAGCCAAATGAAAGCAGATCAGTACTGCGTGGGGAAGAAGTCGGTGGTAGAAGCGCCATTGATAGTAACACATCGTCAAGCCTCCTGCCCAGCAAATAGGAGCTTTCACACCACGCAGCCCTCAGGTCGGCGAGCGCTAACATAACAGAGCCGCAGGTCGGCTCAGGCGAAGGTTCCACTTCATACACAGCGTAATGTGCGGCTCGCGCCCCGGCACACCGATCAAAAGCCCCCCCGACAGCACATTTGTGGGTCGTAGCAGAGCCTTCACGCGCTACAACAGCGCCATCCATTTCCATCCCTCTGCTGGGAAAGCACGGGGTTAAGTCGGCAAGGTCCGCAAAACGAAACAGGGTCTCAGGTCACCGATACAGTGCAGGGCAGCCGGTAACGGAGGCACAGCAGGATGAGACACCCTCGATCGACCCAGAGCGAGGACGGGTCAGAGGCAGGCACCGTCAGCTGGCCACAGCCCAATGCAGGGAGTGCGCGGCGTTTCTCACCTGAGCATCCTCCACAGCAGATCGGCGGGGTAAATTCCAGGCAGCCAAAGGAAAGCCCTGTGAGAGGGGCCGATGGCTAAAGGCATTTGCGTGTTGCAAGGCAGGTCGTCAGCATTGCCCCGTCTCGACCGGGTCACGGAGCTCCAGCAGGCTCCATCTTAGCGGGTCAGCCCGGGTCTCAGCTCAATGTCCAGGAGCGGCCGCCGAAGCAGCTCGGCGATATCTCCAGTTGGGGGGCTGGCAGGGACCTCGGAGAAACGGCAACAGCCTCCGTTTACTTTCGCCGTTCTCCCGCAGCCACTCAGTGACAGGATGGATGGCAAAATTTACCTGCGGGAGACAAAGGCTCGCGGAGCCGGGAGACTACACGTCTGTCTCCTCCGCCATCTTGGCTCCTCCCCGTTTTTAAATATTTTAATGTATACATTATGCCAAATTAACTTGTTCACAAAGAAACTGTTTAATTCCTTTTTAATTGTAAATAGTACTGTTTTAATGTACTTTGTATGATTTTATCAAATCGAATAAAGTTAATTTGACTGACTGACTGACTGGCTAAGGGGCATATTCACAAGGAGCTATCGCCAAATTAATGGCACTTTAACGCAGCCAAAGTCGTGATAAAGTTAACTCCCCATTCACAAGCTGGTGTTAACAGCCCACAGCACCAGTTTACCTGCGATATTGGCTGCAAAAAACATTGCCACAGAGGACCACCGCAACTATCGCTAATGAGATGCAGAGTAGGCGTTCCCGTGCAAAAAGCCACGACAACAAGACACCTCAACATTCTCAACGGCCAGCCAGATCGGCGATAAGAACACAAAACATGCGTTAGCAGCAGGAAATTAACACCCGCTCTGACCTTGTGTAAAGTCGGACCACAGCCTGCACCGCAAAAGGGAGCACAGCCCAGAGCCACCCATGAAGACAAACAGATGCCATGGAGCAACTGAAAATGCAGCACAGACACCCAAGAGGGCCACAACACCCACCGTCACCACACCCAGGACCAACCCTCCCTGGCACCCCGACCAAAGACATGCCACATGAGCTACACCTAACCATGTACGAAATAATGCGCCTGATGTCGCACAATCACAATTGGTGACATGCATGTGTCTTCACAGGAATGAGCATCACACATTCACTTTCGAAACAACAAATCAAACTTTATTAAAATGGACACTGATATGAAATGAAGACACATGGCCGCTCTTCTCGGGACAATCCGTAGGTCACAGCTTGCAAGACAAAAACATGATGAGAAGGTGCGTCCTGCGCACATCAAAGGACAGAGAGAGAGAAAAGGAGAGAGAGAGAGAAGAAGAGAGGGGGCAGAGAGAGAGAAGAAGAGAGGGGAGAGAGAAAAAAGAAGAGAGGGGGATAGATTAGAAGAGAGGGGGTGAGAGAGAAGAAAAGAGGGGGAGAGATAGTGCCAATCCATCTCACCCAGGCCACACTGCTCACCTGCTGCCACCGGTGTGTCTCCAACCACTTGCACTATGTGTAGCAGTACACCAGGTTACACATCAAAGTCAGAGCCATTATCTGAAACAGAGTCCAGATACATGACTGGCACAGTACACACAATAGCACAAGACAACATCGCCTGCCCGCCCATGCACACCCAGGCAGAGGCACCACAGCCCCTTCCACCGCCCATCGGAGCATGCCTGCCTATGCACACCCGGGCCTCACTGCTCCCCTTCCGCCACCAGCGTGTAGACAGGGGGTCCCACCATGTGCCGCTGCAAGCCACAAGCCTGGGCCCTCAGACATGGCACCCTCCACACCATGCAGCCACGCTGCTCAGGCCACCTGGTCCCTCCTCGGGTGCTGGGTCTTGATTACTCTATGGCTAGGACATACCAGGGCACCCAGCACCATCGGAGGCTGCACAGCCGCTCAGCCCAATGGTGCCAATAACTCTGTGATCCTGGAAGCGAGGCCATGTGATGGTAGGCTAGAGCTGCCTGCTGGCTTTGGCCTACACAGCGGTTCAGCAGGGCACACAAATCCTGAGCATTTCGGCCAGCCGGGACGGGGCATCATCGCAGGCTGCACATCCGCTCAGCAGCTTAAGGTACCAAGGACTCAGTGCACCCAAAGTCACCGTCCCGTGGCGGGTGACTGTGCCGGCCACAATGCACTGTGTGCCACAAACGCTGTTCAACCCCAGTCAGCGTCACGTGGTGGTAGGCCTGTGCTGACTGCAATGCACTGTGTGCCACAAACCCTGTTCAATCCCAGTCAGCGCCACTTGATGGTTGGCCAGTGCCGACCGCAATGCACTGTGTGCCACAAACCCTGTTCAACCCCAGTCAGTGCCACGTGGTGGTAGGCCCGTGCCAGCCACAATGCACCATGTGCCACAAACCCTGTGAGCAGCAAATCATTGGCCCTTTATGATTGAGCACCGTGGAGTGTCCGTCATCCAGTCACCACTGGCAGAGGAGAATGTGACATTGTCGCCCCTTATATTTGCGGGGTCACATGACCTGTGACGCCTGTGCCGGATGGGTGTGGTGTGTGTGTAAGCCTGCCCTCAAGGGGTGGCTGGGACATGCTGACAACTAGACCAATGACCTGCACACCACCATGCAAGTACGCCTGTGACGGGTAGCACTGAGGCACCCCCCACCGGAGCATTAGCGGAGTGGTCTGGCCTGCTGTACACCGGAACAACAAAGGGCTTGCAAAAATGACTCGTGGGCACTGTGCGTGGTTCAATCCATGTCCCGACAAGGAAGTGGCACATACATATATGAATCATGCAAGACATGACACAGCAGTGCGTCAATGGGTGTTTATTGCACATCCAGTGCAGTTCTGCAGCTGGAGCAGTACAGGGCAATGCCGAGCACACAACATAATATGGAGTGGAGGGCCAGCCAGAGTCCATCCGGTGATGACAAGTACTGCAGAAGAGGAAGGATACAGTCCGCAGTGTGGTTGATGTGTCATTGGTCATTAAACAGGATGTGGAAATCCATGTCATTGTCCAAGCTGAGTGCATCTGAGTGAATCTGGGGTCAGTGAAAGGTCATGAGGCCATGTGTGGGACCAAGCAGAAACAGGCCAGGTGGCAGAAATGAATGCTACTGAGTACTTCTGATCACAGGCACATCCACGTCCTCGCCCCCGGATGAGTGCTCTGCCCCACCCGTGGGTTTCACTTTACCGGCTGCGGCACTGTGTGCACTTACGCATCAGGAGCCGGAGGTGGATTGTCGGTCACACTGTGTCCCACTGACACATCAGGTGCTGGAGTGGTTAGGCCTGCTGCACTGGGAGGCAGAGACACACCAGGGGGAGGAGATGTGGATGGTGTGGGGGCAGCAGCATTCATCATCACCACGCCTCGTGGCAGCAATGCCATGATGATGAGGATCAGCTACATTCCGCTGATGTGCAGCGGTGGCTGCCATCCTTTCCTCCTCCATCCGCACCATGTCCTCCATGAGCCTCCACATGTGTGCCAGCTCACAGCTGGTATAGCTGGAGCCACTGTGAGTGGACAGGTGTTCTTCTCTCCACGTCATGACTCCAGCAATGTCAGTCAGGGCTCGTCGGAGACCATGGAGCGGGCCTACACACCCAAGTATGGCGTCAAGTTTAGTTGCCATGATGCTGAAACCCAACCGCACCTGCTCTGCCATCTCCCTCTGGCACTCCAGCACATGCATTGGAAGACCATGTGTTGATCCTGGGGGTCTTGGGGGAGTGCCGGGGCTGTGGGTGCCTCCTGCTGCGTGCTTTGGGTAGTGGGTGGGGTCTCCTCGATGTAGCTGGGCTGCCCTGATCCTGGAGGTGAGTGGTGGATGAGGTCAAGGATGTCTTGGATGGTTTGGGTGTCGATGCTGGTGTTGTCCTCCTCGTCATCAGTGAAGAGTGGCTGGGATCTCCCTGCAGGAGGTGTTAATGGTGCCCCTGCAATGTTATGGGGAGATGGTGTATTACAATGTGTCCACATGTATGTATATGTATGTATGTATAAATGATTTTGTAACGCGCACTGTTACTGGGGAGTATCCTGGCGCGGTGGGAAAAGCAAAGAAGGATGAGCAGGGATCAGCTTATGAACTGCTACTGAATAGGTGGGTTTTTAATTTTTTTTTAAATTGGGCTACAGATTGACTGGAGCGCAGATGAAAGGGGAGAGCATTCCAGGCGCGGGCAGCGACCACAGCAATGGACTGTCCCCCTAGTCTGGTTCGCCTGAATCGGGGCAGGGTCAATTTAAATAGGGAAGATGATCGGAGAACTCTTGTAGGGGCATAGAGTGTAAATCTTTTCTTTAAATAGGCCGGACCTTGGTCATGAGTCGCTCTGAACGCAAGTACCAAGGTTTTAAAGAGGATACGTTGGGGTACTGGGAGCCAAACTTAAGACAGACTTAAGACAGACTTAAGACAAAATCCTAACTTAAGTCTGTCTTAAGTTTGTCTTAAGACAAACTTAAGACAAAATAATAACTTCTGTGAATACCAAAAGTAGTAAGTTCATTCTGTGAATGCCAAAAGTAGTAAGTGCATTCTGTGAATACCAAAATAGTAGTAAGTTTAGGATTGAGTCTTAAGTTCATTCTGTGAATCGGGCTCTATGTGCTTATGGTCATATGTAATGGAGCCTGTTTCTCCACCGCCAATTACACTAGTCAATAATGTGCTGGGGTCACACAGACTGAGCCTCTTACAGGCAGAATTAAACCTGCCCATACCAGACAGGTATGCAATAACATACTGCACCTCTATGAAAGGTAGGTTTGCTAACTATAATTAACAGATACTGAGTAAGAACGAAAATTATACCGAATAACCTGTTGCCTCTATACATATCATTTAGATGACATTCTTTCTTTATCACTGCAGGTATTGAGGTATTTGCCACCATAATTCTGCATATATTCTGTATCAGTTTGTTTTCGAATTAAAGCCTTGATAAATACCATACAATGGTCCTTTGTGAATGCTCCTCTCTTTATCGTAACTTGGATCTCTTTCAAGTTAATTTCATGATTCATGGAACGCCTCCCCATGTTTCCCAATATAAATCTAAAGTTGATATACCTGAACTGCCTGAGGGCTAAAAAAAAGTCCACAGAGTGTGATCAGGACTGGTTTGGTATGCAACTTTCAGACACCCTCTTTTCATGAACCCACTGAAGATAGAATCATGATCGTGCACTTAAGAAGAATGTGTAGAATGACACCTATCTATAGCCTAATAGCCTAATAGAATGCCTGGTGCTTGACAATATTCTGATGTTTACTAATGGTTTGAGGTTTGTGGTGATCAAAGCTTATGCATCCCTACTTATGGAGTCATCTTGGTAGAGACATAGGGACAGATGTATCATTACTCGTTGAAGCGCAAAACAGCAAGACAATTTGCTGAGCTGCGTGAAATAGAGAAGGCAGGAATGCACCATATTTTGTAATATATAGCGCATTTCTGCTCTGTCTGCTCTGGTGCACTCAGGGCAGTCTAGTGCCAACAGGGCACCTTTGCGTTGTGGTGCAAAAGGGTCTGCGTTGCAGGCAGGATTGTTTTTGTGCAGTAAGGGACACCTTCCTGCACTAAAACAATCCTTAGAGACGTTTTCTTACTTCTAAGTGTGATTAAGGATGGGCGTAAAATCCGTTTCGCGGGCGAATTTGCGGATTTTCCGCGATTTCGCTATCCGCGAATCTCGCGAAATCGCGGTAAAATCCGCGAATCAGCGGGGACGAATTTTCAGCCAAGCAAGGGTTACAGCAGCAGGTGTAAAAGTTGAACCTAATTTCTTTGTAACCTTTTACAAAAGGGTTACAAACAAATTAACTTCAACTTGGACACCTGCTGCCAATTGCTTACTGGCGCCTCGTTGCCTACTTGCAACTATTCTCTGACCCTGCTCTGACCCTTGAAGCAGGGTCAGAGAATAGTTACAAGTAGGCAACGAGGCACCTGTCCAAGGAATTAAAACTCATCAGGAAGCACTTACAGATATAAAAAACAGGAAGAAGGGAGAGGATGTCAAATACACCCATTTTGAGTTGTCAGGAGGGGTTAAACTAAAAGAGACCTTTACAGCACAATTTTCATATGCATTTTGCTAAAAATAAAAAGCTGTATGTTCTGTAGGGGCAACTCAGGAATCTGGCCCTTCAGAGATCCGGCCTCTCTTTCTTTCTCTCGTTCTCTCTCTCCCTCTCTCTTTCCCTCTCTTTCTCTATCTATCTATCTATCTATCTATCTATCTATCTATCTATCTATCTATCTATCTATCTATCTATCTATCTATCTATCTATCTATCTCTCTCTCCCTCTCCCATAAACGACTGCATTGGTAACTTCGCTATGCAAGCGGCTCGCGAAGACGCAAAAATCCCCGCGAACACGCAAAAAACCCTGCGAACACGCAAAAAACCCTGCAAACACGCAAAAAAACAAAAATCCGCAAATTCGCACAAATTCCCGAATTTTGCGGATCGTGAATTCGCAAATCCGCAAATTTGCGGATCGCGAATTCGCAAAATTCGCCCATGCTTAAGTGTGATGATATTTCTCCTCGTTGCGTCTTTATCTGGAAGGCATAGCAATTTCAGATGCTCCCAGGTTTACCTGTCTTTGTAAATCAGGGAATGTGCCAAAATACATGGGTGGAAACATGGGAAACCCACTCTCCACCCATTAAGGCCTGTGTAGACTAGCGCAAGTCAGCGTTTTGTGCTGCCTGTCGTTACTCCAGGTTTACCAAACAATGCAGGGTCATGGAAGGTGGCCTTGCGTGGCGTGGTATATTTGACTTACCGTTCGCATTGTTCTTGCACTACCCTACGTGATTCTAAGGTAACTCAACCCTATGATATCTGAGCCATGAAATTGAGGTGTAGTACCCAGAAGTGTGCCAGACAGGATGGGAGGGAAGTGATGAGGTGATGGAGAGGCAGTAAAGTTAGAGTGGATGGAGATGGAGGGTGCGGTAAGAGGTGCTGAAGCTGGATTTTGGGGAGGACCGACTGGGGCTTCCTGACTTGCACTTGTATTATTTGGCTGGACTTCCTCAGTATGCAGTTATGTGGTGCCATACAGGGCCTAACTGGGAAAAATGCTTGTTGGCGGGGACCACAGGTGCGCTAATGCCTCACCAAATGTTGATGCAGGGTAGGAAGCTGCCACTGGGCACCCCATTTTGTGTTGCTCAAAATTGCGGAATCCTGGGGTTATCAAGAGGGCACCTTACCACCCGCTTCTCTTGCTCTGTAGGCTATGCCCCTTCTTGCTTATCTGTTAGGTCATGAATGTTGAGGACTGAATTACAGGGGGTTGTGAAACAGTGGGAGACCTGTATTTTGAATGGTGCCTTCATGATTTTGGCAGAGATGGGGACCCACTATGGAGTGGGAGATCGAACATTTTCACACTTAAAACACTACAGGTCACCCAGAACGCTGCCGCGCGTCTGCTGCTGGGCCTGTCCCGTAGCCACTCAGGCACCATGGCTCTGAGAAACTTACACTGGCTGCCCATTCAAGCCAGAGTTAAGTTCAAAGCAATGTGCATCATGCATAAGGCCATGAGGAAAAATGCTCCCGCCATGATCTGCGCCTTGGCCACTCCCTACCACCCCCACAGATCTTTGCGGTCAAGCACTGCTTTTCTGGCAACAGCGCGGAAAATTAAACGAGCCAGGTGGGGCGGACGCTCCTTCTCCCTTAACGCTGCCACTACCTGGAACTCCTTACCTCCTGCCCTCCGTAATGAGCCCAATCTGTTAAAATTCCGTAAATCTCTTAAAACTTTCCTTTTTTCCACATAATTCAGTAAGTCTCCCCAGAAGTAAGCAACTTTAGCGGTACAAGGCCTTCGGGTAGATTTGCGCTCTATAAAACCCCTTTCATTTCATTTCATTTCATTTCAATATGCAAGCATGGCGTACACTGTACATGCGATATGGCCCATTCTGGACGAGCCACAATGCTCTCCTGTTCTTGGGGTGATACTAGATCCAGGCTGACCTGAATGCCCGCTTTAAGTTAAGGCACTTTTACTTTCTTTAACAGGCATATCTTAAAACGGCCAACTTCACAGTGCCAATCCCGCGAACGAGCAAAAATGTTTGCGAAGTTGCGGAACACAGAATTTTGGGCAATTTCGCGTTCTCTGCGGAACGCGAAATTACTCAAATTCTGCAAATTCCACGAACGGAATGGAATTTACCGGCAGGCCTATTCAGCACGAGACAGGATTAATAATATCCTCTTTTGCAGCACCATATAATCTACATGTCTTTGGGCCTTTGTATTTCCAGGAGGGTTGGTCAGCCAAGGATGGCACAGTGCCAAAACGATTGGGCAGGGTGGACGGTGTTCCCCCCACTTATTTTACCGGGTGGACACCGTCCCCCCTGCCAGACAGCTGAACTTTACTTTCAGTGGGGGATGGTAGGGAGGTTGGCGGGTTTTTACTGGGAGTTGCACGGGGGTGCCACTCACACCACCTGAAAGCTACGCCCCCGAATGCCCTCAATCCGGAATTTAAAGCACAGAATTTAGATAACAACTAACTGGTCCATGTCCGCAGGGGTGTTTGATTGTCGTATTTTACAACAAGCATAATTACCTGCCTTGTGCCTTCTCACACATTCTGAGAAATGATACGTGTCAAGAAACACCCCTGGAGGTCACTGCAAGCTCTGAAGTACGCACAGCCACGCAGCTGTCATAGAAGTATATACTTAAAAGTAAGTCAGAGAATGCCCAGGGGCTGTAACTTTGCCAGTAATGCTGGGAGCGTGAGATTCGGATTATTCCAACACTCACATACATAAACATAATACAACAAGCGGGCTGCATGAGAGGGGTTAAAAGGGTCAGTGGAAAGGGAGATAATGGGTATTGCAATCGCATTTAAGGGGTGAGCGAGGGGAGGCAATGAGCCCAATGGTGAAAGCCAACTTTCGTGACGTCACTTCCTGTTGTGACGTCACTTCCGGTGACAGCGTCCCCCCACTTCTTTTTTTAGGACTTGTGCCCTGTGTGCACCAAAATCGTCATACTTAGGTATGAGGCCAGTTTTAGGATTTTGTAAGATTGTAGTACTATCCAAGCATGCAAGTGGCTGGTTAGTCTATTTTTATCACCTACAAGCAAGTGCTTCTTAACAGCTTTATTTATAACTTAGTGGAAGGCTGGGAAAGACCAGTTCACATTCCATAGATCTGTTGTGTTTGTTGCTTTCAATGATGACAACAGATATTTACAGTGAATGGAATGAGCATCCTTTACCAATGCATGCCATTGGGTGTTAGTTAATAAACTATCTTGGTTTGACTGTATTTTGTACCATGCTGTGATTGTGGCCTAGCTCTCCCTACCATTTGTTGCGAAAGGCCGAATTTCAGGAAAACTTGGGCAGGCAAAGCAGTCTGTAGGAGGCCAAACACTCACTTACATGCAACCTCCTCAAGGTTATTGTGAGAGTCCCTCCATCTATAGTCAGGCTTTGAAAACTCAGCTTGATGCTTTTGTCTTGCCTCCTGGTGCTATGCTTATACAGTATGTTGATGAATTGCTGGTTGCTGCTGATGCTGAAGAGATTTGTGAAGCAGTTACGCTTTCTTTGTTGCGACATTTGTCTGACCTTCAGCATAAAGTGTCACCTTCAAAGTTGCAGTGTTGCCGCCAAGAAGTGACCTACTTAGGTCATCTCTCGTCGAAGGAGGGAAGACGATTGACCCCAGAGCGCATTCAAGCGATTGCTCAAATGACTGTGCCATCCACACAGAGAGAGGTGCGTGCCTTTTTGGGTATCACCTTGTATTGTAGGCAGTGGATTCCGAATTTTTCGTTGTTAGCGAAACCTTTGTTGGCACTTACCCTTAAGGATACACCAAATCCTATTCCTTGGTCTGACGAATGTCAGAAGAGTTTTTCTGAGTTGCGTGATGCATTGTGTTCTGCTCCGGTGTTGGGTACTCCGGACTACAGTAAGCCTTTTACACTCTACGTACACGAGAGAGAAGGTTGTGCGTTGTCAGTGTTGACGCAACAATTTGGAGACAAGCAGCGCCCATGTGCGTATTTTTCAGCTACTCTAGATCCGGTAGCTAGGGCATTGCTGAGTTGTTTGACAGCTACAGCGGCAGCGGCTGTTTTGGTTTGGTATTGGATAATACATTGATTGTGATGGTCCCACATGCAGTGGATACCTTATTGAAAAAACAAGGACTCAGCACCTTACTAGTGCGCGTTTGTCAGGTTATGAGTCGACGCTTTTGGCTAGTCATGTGCACATTAAGCGGTGCAATACGTTGAATCCAGCTACATTGTTGCCGATTTCTGTAGAGACAGATGCTCAGGAACAGCATGATTGTTTTCTCCGGACAGAGGAGGAAACGAAGGGTAGAGTTGATCTGAAAGATACTCCTCTTGCAAATCCAGATGGTTCCTTATGGGTAGATGGTTCATGCTTTAAGCTTCCGAATGGCGATACGACTGCAGTGTATGCGGTTACGACTTTGCACACAATTGTTGAAACTGCACATATTGCATAGAATTCAGCTCAAGCAGCAGAGTTGATTGCACTGACGAGAGCTTGTGTGTTGTCGAAAGGAAAGAGAGTGAATGTGTATACTGATAGCCAATATGCATTTGGTGTGGCCCATAGTTTTGGACGTTTGTGGAGAGTGAGGATTTCTTACTTCTCATGGTACGAAAATTCAGCATGGACAATTAGTGAATGAACTTCTTGAGTCACTTACTTTGCCGACACAAGTTGCGATTGTGAAATGCAGTGCACATAGGAAGGTTACGGATGATGTTGGTCGTGGTAATGCGTTTGCGGATGAAGTAACGAGAGAAACGGCGAAAGATGTGACGAGTCGTATGTATGTTTCAGGCCCTGCTAGATGGGTTATGCCAGGAGGAATGGGTGAAGACACAATAGAAAGTGTGATATCGATTCAGACAGAAGCTACTGAGAAAGAATTGAGTGTGTGGAGAGAGACTACGGGAATGTTGGATTCGACTGGCTGTTGGGCTGAGTTGACGGAGCACCAGCGATTGTTGTTGCCTGATGCGTATGTGCTCCCAAGGTTACAATGGCTCATGGATTGGCTCACATCAGTTCAAAAGGGATATGTAAGTTGTTGGCTCCGGTATGGCAGAATGCTGGAATTACTAAATGAGCTGAAAATTTGGTTAAAAACTGCATGATTTGCTTGATGCATAATCCTGGCAAGGGAACTCCAACTCCAGCGGGTCATTTTGCTCCTCCAACGTATCCATTTGAGGTGTTACCGCTGGATTTTATTCACATGGAAAGATGCAACAACCTAAAGTATGTCCTTGTGGTTGTTTGTGCCTGTTCCCGATAGATAGAGGCCTACCCCCTCAAGGATAATACTGCTTTATCTACAGCCAAGGTTTTGCTCAAAGAATATTTCCCTAGGTATGGTTTGCCGGGTATGGTAAGGAGTGACAACGGAAGTGAATTTGTGGGTCAGATTATGAAGAAAGTGTGTGCGGGTTTGGGAATCAGGCAGAAATTTCATGCTGCGAATCATCCCCAGTCAGCTGGTTTGGTCGAGTGCTACAATGGCACTCTTAAGCTTAAATTGGCCAAGATACAAGCGAGCACTGACCTTACATGGCCCGATGCTTTGCCGTTGGCACTTGTGTCAACGAGGTCGACAGTACATTCTCGTGTGGGACTTACATCATACGAAATTGTTTTTGGTCGCCCGGCGAATGTTTGGGGTGTGCCGAGGCCGAATGAATATTGCGATACCGAGTATCCTATGTTGGTTGATTACTTACATGACTTGACTGCTAAATTGCGTGTTCTTCACCAACAGGTGCACGATACTTTACCTTCAGCTTCTGTGGATGCAGGTCACTCGATTCAACCTGGAGATTGGACTCTCGTAAGGAATTTCCAGAGGACAAAGAATCTGGAACCGAGGTGGACGGGTCCATACCAGGTGTTATTGGCAACTCGGACTGCTGTCAAGGTTTGCGGCAAGAAAAATTGGGTGCACGCCACCCATTGTAAAAGGATATCCTTACCCTTATCATATGACCTATGGGTCAGAGATGGTATTGCTGATTCCGAGACTGAAAGGGTTCCGAGATTTGTGCCTTTTAGTGATGCATGTTTGAAATGGACTCAGTCGGAACGTGCGGATGATGAAGTTCTACAAGAAGCTGTGCCATTGCATTTGAGACTTGATACTACGCAACCAGAGACGCTTTTCGAGGATCAGACGGTGTCTGGTTAAGAACGTTATAATCTGCGGTCTAAAAAGGACAAATAAAATTCGATTTTTTTTTAGATTTATACTCTTTCAGAGAAGAAACTTTTTTGTTCTATTTTTCTTTTTTGAGCTACCATCCGAGCTCAGCTGCAGGGTCACGGTATAAGTTCTTAAGGGGTGACCCGCGTATTGACAAAAGGTCTGCGGTTCTAAGTACGTCTAGGACGCCTGGACGCACACTTAAGTGAATAAGGAAAATTGCCGTGAGGAGCACGTTAGAGGATGGAGTTTTTTGTAACTGAGAGAGTTGTTGATAAAATGGATTTTAAGACAAGATTCTATACATTAATACGTAGCAAATGTTTTATCATATTGTGTTCTTTTATGTTTTTAAGTATCACATTAGCTTGTATGGGTTGAATTGTTTATGCTACACCACTGAAATCTGCACCCACTTCCCTTCCTATGCTTTCCTTTGCTACTGTTTCTTTGCACCAATTGTACACGTTGCCTGAACATGAACAGACAAGGAGGTCAGAATTTGTTAACATTTCATTCATACAGCTGTTGCATCAGCATCAGTTGGTAGTAAATACCACTAATTGCTGGTTTGTGGTCTTATGCCTCATACGACAGATAGAGGTATGACTTACTTGGTTTTGCCTTTTTCTTTCAATGTGTCTGTATGGGCTTTTCAGACTATGTTCATCTATGCAAATGAGGTATATCCCTTACGTTCCGTGAAAAACAATCCGAGTAATAGTGCCTTGATAAAGGGAATAGTGGATATGATTCGAGATATTGATGCATATAATGCTATCCCTAAGGATGAGGTGCAGGCTTACGTTGTTTGGAACGTGACTGGATACAGTACTAGTTTGACAGAGAAGGAGAGACGAAAAAGGTCTCCCCCGATTTGGATTGTACCACATTGAGGCCACTTTTGTTTGCAAGGTAGTGGTCGAAATCCGAGAGCTCAGCTAGGTAAGAGTGTGTGTGCTCAAACCTATGTTTATTCATCTCAGACTTCTCCTCCGTTCATGCCAGCTAAAGGCACGTATTTTGTTTGTCACGACAGAGCCTATACATGGTTGACGCCTGATTTTTCGGGATCTTGTTATGTGCCATTTTTGCTTCCCTCTACATACACTACTACTCCGGACTATCATAGGACACAATATGGTAGAGGTGTCTTCGATCAGGAAGATACTGCAGCACAGGAAGTAGGAGACTTTTTAAAGGGTTTCCTACCGTTTTGGGGTCCTATGGCCAATAGCAGGAACATACGACAACTTACGAGAGTGGTTGAGGCCACTATCAATGAAACTGCAGGTGCCCTTAGTAATGTTACCGCTGAGCTTCAAGTGGATCGTCTTATGACGTTACAAAACCGTATGGTTTTAGACATTATACTTGCAGATAGAGGAGGGGTATGCACATGGATCCAATCTAGTTGCTGTGTTTTCATACCAGACAATGCCCCTACAGTATACCAAGCCATTTCTAGATTGCATAAGGTTTCTGTGTCTATTCATGTGGATGAAGGAGACTGGTCGTTGACTGGATGGTTTTGGGGACTACTGTCCAAATGTGGATGGAAGATTCTGATGTTCTTTGGTATGGTTTTAGCTATCCTCTTCTCTTGCTTTCTTTGCATCCAGTGTGGTCCTGCCATTTGTAGTCTTTGTGCTACCTTGTGTGTACGTAGACCTGTTTTGAGAGAAGTAGAAAGTAGTAGGATGATGCTCCAGCAACACCTTGATGATCTGATGAATATTGATATAGACCTAGATTCAGATTAACGTGAGTTTGGGTTATTGCCTACGTAATGGCAAAAGGAGGGTCTGAGGTTCTGTAAAATTCTGTCTTGTCTCGTGAGGTTATGGTTCTTTCACGATTTTGGTTATGTTGTACCGTATTCAGTAAGTGCGACTAATATGGAGTGAATTCGTCACATTAACTAGCGAGTTCACGTATTCAGAGACTTTGTCTCAAATATGGGTTCCATTTTGTCCGTGCCTCCATTTGCTGTTGCCATCACGTAGGCCCGTGGGCACGTGGAGGTAAACCAAACAAACAAAGTTGCATGAGCTTCGTTGTTCATGCACTTATTAACTAGGCCTCTTCTTGACTCTAAGGTGAACTGTAAGAAACTGACCCCTTCACTTGAAACCGACCTCGCTAAGCCAATTTCCTTGGTTGATCGTTGTCTGAGATTGCCAATCAAAGTTCAGTCATTGTTTCTTTTCTATGCTTTTTCATTACATGCATTGTACTTTCAATTATGGGTTTGTCCGGCTTGTGGAGATTGGATTTGGGACATTCCTAATAATTAACTTGTGGGTTGGGACAATGTAAATTGAGGTTTTTGCTATGTGATACTTTGTTTGAAAATGTATCTTATTGGCTTGAATTTTGCGCAGTGGGTGTCCATCTGTAAAGTGAATATTGGGCATAAAAAGGGATGTTTCGCCTTACAAAATTGAACAGTTTCCTGAGTTGTACATCGTGTTGTATTTCTAGGACTTCTGTTACCAGCTGCAGCTAATAAATTGGGTCTTTGACGCCACCCAGAAGTATTCCATGTCTCTGTATACCAAGACAGGTGAATCCGAAGTCTTTGGGCGTGCCCCTGGCACCGCTGGGTTTCAAACCGGTTCTTCAACTCCAAGGGAGTTCTTTTGTGATTTGTAGAAAGATGGAAGAGTTCTCTGGGGAGCTTGGAGGCCTCACAGTTGCAGGACGAGCTAGCACCCACGATTGTTGAATGCTTAAGGCAGCAGGCAGGGTTTGGCACCAATTGTCTGCAGCGGGGCTTCAGCCTTAGGGTCAGCAGCTCTTCTTTTGTCCTTTTCCACTCTGTGTTTATCAAATCTAAGTTCAGGGTCCAGGGATTTCACCTAAATACTACATTTAGGGGCATTAAACGGTGTGACAGATAGTAGCAAATGAGCAGTTGTTCCCTTTATGTCGCAGGGACTTTGTAGAACTGAGTACACATGATTATACCTGGTTCAGTACTTGATCTTCTTGCTGGCATTAACAGGGGTAGAGGGTAGCATGTTTTTATGGGTTTTGAGAGTGTTATACACAATGTTTGAAACTGTTAACTAGTGTTCAAGATTAAGAGTGCAATCTCTTCTGTTCGGCAGGTGGAGAGGCTTTGCTCTGGGTGCTTGTGGTACTCAATTGGAAGAAATTTGACTGATAACAAGTCTGACGATTTAAAATGCTTCAGTGTGGGAATTTCAGCAAACAGTCTCATTATAGTTCCTCTGTTGAGTATATCCTGCTGGCCTTGCAAAACATACTGGGGTGTTAGAAGAATTTGCTGGTTCGGACTCTCCTTTTTTTGAAAATTTGCTGTAGGTAGTGAGGGGTGGAGTAACATCTATGAATCAACACTATCTAGGCGCGTCATGAGGACTCTCCCTCATCTGTTTGCATAATAATATTTACTACTATCTTGTCATGAGGATGTGGTTCTTTGAATGATGGCGCTGTCGGATGGCTTCACGTGGGTTTTTTCAGGTTGGTTACTTGATAATATAATTATTCATCACCCCAGAGTTGAGCAGAGATGGGTTCATCGTTTGGCCATGGACACGTATTGTCTCAACAAAGACATTCCCTGGAGCACCCTAAACAGCTCCCAATTGTAGGCCAAGCTCATAATCTGCCCTCGTCACACCAACTCAAATTGTGCTTTATTACAAAACTCTTGCCTACCTTATGCCAGTCCCGGCATAACTAACAATTCTGGTCCCCTAATGTGCGCCACCTTTGGTAGTAGGTACCTCACCATGCTACACACAATGAGCTAACTGAATCCTCTGGCACATGGTGCCTCCTTTTGTGCAATATCACTTCCCTGCAGCACCACCGCACCCCATATGCTGTTTATATTTAAGAATGAGCAAGACTTACCTGCACTGTTTTTAACCTAATGCCCCTTTCTAAACACCCCACAATCTGGTGCCTATTATCCTAAACGTGAATTCCAACAGAGCCGCCGCCAAATACTACACAGTAAGGTGGGAGGTTCACAGTCCTTCACGACATGCTCCCGTTCAAACACCTTCCAATACGGCACCCATTTCTTGCCAACGAGAATCCCAACATGGCTGCCGCAAAAGCCCCACAGGAAGGTGGGAGGTTCTTAGTCTAGTGCCTCACGCCCAACGTAGACGCTCCGAAATGCACGCCCTTTCCATTGATTTATCTGCAGCCAGAACCCGGGCTTGCAGTCACCTCCTGAATCCGGGACCGCAGGGTAGGTCCTCTGCCGAGTGGGTGGGAGACAACATGAGTACTTGGAACCCCCGCTTTCTCCTTAACGCAGGTAATCTCTCCAATGCTTTGGCTGCACAAGGCGAGCACCCCGAGGCATCAAACTCTGATAACAACCCGCAAGTATCAGCAGGTTACTGCCATAAGGCACGGACACCACAAGTCTCCCTGAGTGTTGACGACGATTCGGCATGAGAGCCGTGGGTCTGAACAGGGCGTTTTACCCCCCGGGGTATGCACTCATTCGGCCCTTGGGGCCATGCAGTCCTGACGCCACCTAGACCAAGGTCCACAGTCCTTTGGGTGGAGCACTGATTAATAAGCTAATCCTGGGCGTTGGACTCCGCTCTTGCTACAACAAACACAGGGCCCGATTCACAGAATGAACTTAAGACTCAATACTAAACTTACTACTATTTTGGTATTCACAGAATGCACTTACTACTTTTGGCTTTCACAGAATGAACTTACTACTTTTGGTATTCACAGAAGTTAGGATTTTGTCTTAAGTCTGTCTTAAGACAAACTTAAGACCGACTTAAGACCGACTTAAGACAAAATCCTAACTTCTGTGAATACCAAAAGTACTAAGTTCATTCTGTGAATGCCAAAAGTAGTAAGTTTAGGATTGAGTCTTACGTTCATTCTGTGAATCGGGCCCACTGGGTCTACTGGAACCATGCCTACAAAACAGCTGCTTGATCGCCATTATTTTTAACACGCCACTACCTCTGGCCCCTTCCTCTAGTACAATCGTTACTTAAAAATGTCCATTCTGTGCTGCAATCCGATGGGGCCAGTCTTAAGTAGATTTTGGGTGAGTTATTGGGTCATACCGCGCCATACTTATGACTCTCGCTGTACTGCTGACATGGTACTTTTTAACGGTTTTTAAATGCACCTTACCTACTGCACTGAATTTTATTGATGCATAACCAGTGTTCGACTAATGTGATATGTACAACTCAACACGTAAAACACACAGAGTTGGTGCTCACACATATTGTTAGCGTGATCCTCCCACGTCATGATCGAAATGACTGTATCCATTTTTTCATTTTAGATTGACTTCTGCACCTACAGACACCACACGCCTCTGGTGCAACTAAACAGGTAAAACTAGGCCAATACACCATATTACCACTGAATTGAGTGTAGATTCATCTTCTCATTTAGGGCCTGAAGTATTGCCGCACGATCCTTCTGACTAGATAGGCAAGAAACATGTTGACCGAGTTAATCTAAATGCAACTGTCTGCAACATTACTGTAGACAGTCGCCACACTGATTTTAATCAGGGTGGGAGGCAGGATCATTAAAATTAGTCTCCCTGATCCTCCCATTTCCCTGTTTTAATTCACATGATTTATTAGAACTCACATCACTGCACTTCTACACTTTAGGGCCCCTTACACACACCGCACCCAATGGCAAGGAATACAAGATTTCCACCAAAGAGCCCCCACTGAGAGTGCCCGTTGGGTATTGCAGCGCCGACCCGACGAGGAGCATGCTCGATGATGAAGCATTACACCCAGCGGGCTAGGTGTGTGAGGGCCCTCATTCCGAAAGGAAGGATTCCCCATCCTCCCTCTTGTTAGCCACCATTGGATCTCACCCCATTATTGCTCACCTCCAGTCCCCTTAGGAACTGCATACTATTTTTGTTTGGTAAATGGAATTATTCAACCACCAGATGTGTGACCCTCGGAGAGTTGTTAAACAATGGCACTGGCTTTGTTTGATGTTGAAGGGGCATGATCAGTTGACATATTTAGTTTGTGCTGCATTTTCCCTGCGTTGCAAGTGACACAATCCTATCAGCTTCTAGACTTGTGGTGTGTTGGCAGGAACACTTCACCTTTGTTCCCTGTTACAACTGTGACCTGGGTCAGTTTGAGTCTTTCAAGCCTTCTGTAGGATGACTGTCATGTCGACTGGGGTTTGCAGTGCATCTAATGAATCAAAAGCTTTTCCTCTAATTCCTTGTTCCCGACTGGGCTCTTTGAGGTGCTTACAGTTGCTAAGTTTTGTTGCTACTGCTTAGCTTCAAAGATGGACTATAGTCTGTTACTGAATGAGTCAACTTTCACAATACCCTGAAGGTTCTTTCTTTCCTTCCTAGCACTTTACTTCTGCCTCTTAGTTTGTACTGGGATCTTAAGTTCGTTTGGTTTAGCATCCCTCTCTGATGGCTGATCGGCGAGTTTAATTGGGTCGGGTTTAGTAGGTAATGCATAAGGGGCTGAGTGCCTTGATTGTTTCTGACATTTGGTGCTTCTCTGTCATCAGAACTTGGGGGCCATTGCTCAACTACTTTACCTTTTGTATAAGATACTATATAAAATGGCTTGTATAATACTTAACTTGTCGATATTTGGACCACCCCTACACTCTATTTGATCTGTTTGGACTGGTGGGTTCTTTTCTTGCACTCTTGGTCTCAAATCTGTCAATATTTCCAGTTTTGCATTTATGCTGGAAATATGAGAAGCTATTACATTCATGAGACAATCTGGATGTCCAACTTATCTGACTGCATATTGAGCGCTTTGATTGATGTTTGTAGGATGCTTAATAGTGAGGAGTGTAAGTTCGAGATGTTAACTTTAATATATCCTGATTGACATTGTTCTCAATGAGAAGGCGTGGTTTCTTCCTTTCCATGATTGCCTTTAGTACTGAGGTGTGAATGGCATCATGGTCTGTACCTTCCGACTGTACCCGCATTGTTGTTATTGAGTCGCTTCTTGATGACTTCTAACCGTTACTTGAGTCCTCTCGGATGGATTGTGACAATACACTTGAAATTTCAATTGGTGATTGTAGGTGCCCTACAAGATCATATGCCAGATTGATGGTCTTAACCTCCTTTGTCTGTATTAGGTAATATTATTTGATAATGAAATTGAGTGTAGCCACGAAATATCCACTTCTTCAATGAAATTACTGGTGTTGTTGCAGGTGTTGTTTTCCTGCATCAGGGACTGGAATAAGTCTGGTCCTAGGGCAGGCTTTGGCATTCAATGTTGACAGTTTGAAGCATGGAACTGTACCTGGGTTGTGATAACATCACCACCTGGCATTTCACTTGCTGCTGGGCTGTTGTTTTTACAACCTCTTTTGAATGTATGCCAGACCATTCATCAGTGTATAGTAGGCCTGGGCGGCAAATTCTGTCCCGTTCGCGTAATTTGCAAAATTTGTGTAATTTCGCGTTCCGCGGACAACACGAAATTTCCCAAAAGCCTGAATTCCGCAACTTCGCAAAATTTCTAGCTTGTTCGCGTTCTCAGAATGCGTGTTCGTGAGATACTTTTCCCCGAGCACGCAAACAGCGATTGCGAACAGTAAAAGAGCATGGCGAACAAGCAATTCCGCGTGTTCGCTGAATTTCTGCATGTTCGTGGAGATTTTTACAGTTTTGCGAAGATTTGCGTAACGCGATTACGCAAATTACGCCCACGCCTAGTGTATAGGAAAGACAAGGGCCACCCTACTCACATGGAATCAGAGCATCTATTATATGACAAGGAACAGTGGTTCCTGTGGACAATGTGTGCAATATATGGTAATGGTTAGCTCAATGGCAATTGTTCTAGGTGAGATGTCGGAGAGAAAAAATAACCATATACAGCAAGACATTTATTAATACTTGTGTTTTATGTAAAAAGTAATCAAATAGATCAGCAAAGGTACTGGGTGTCCCTAGTGAACATAGAACCTAAATATCAAATTTGTGACAGTTTGTGACATACACGTAGGTTTCCAAAATTCAACAAGCATTGGCATAGCCAATAGGTCTCGCCTTTGGGACCTTATAAGTGTTTAAGCTATTGGCATTGTAAATGACAATGCCTTTTATTTATTTGTTTTGATAATTAACACATAAATAGAAGGCCTTGTCATTTACAATGCCCATCACTTTTCCAGGTAGAGGCTTTGTTTCTGAACCTTTCACTGTTTATCGGAGGTAATTAGGGGGAACATTATCAAGAAAGGGCGATACATTATCGCTGCTTTTATCTGCGGGAAACTGCTGCTAAAGCGGCGATAATGTCCTTGATAATATGCCCTTGTGAATTCCCATAGCAGCTCAGGTTAACACCAGAACCTGGGCTGCTATGGGAATTCACAGGTTTCCTGCTGATAAAAGCGTTGATAATGTATCGCCCTTTCTAGATAATATGCCCCTTAGTTGGGCCGCATCTGATTTCCTTCCTCACCCATTAGTTAGGCTGTTGCTGTCTGCATCTGACAATTATCGACTGTAAATTTTTCGCAGGCAGCTGATGCCATATGTTTACAGCAATATTTGTATAAGTAGGGGGATAGTCTGAATTGTACAATTGTGCGTAGTCTGGTCTAGCTGAAAAGACTTCGGGAAAGCCAAGCCTCTCGGTGTATTTGCCATGTATCCATGTTGCTACCAGAAAGCATTTGGCCTTTCACTGCAAACCCATGAAAGAATTTTATAAGTAGCAAGCCAGCATTTGGTGTGCTCGTTAGAAATCTATTAGTATCACGGGACACACGTGATTGCCTTTTGATGGTTTCTATGATGCTCCAGTAGGCAAAGCATTATCCATCCTACAGCTGTAATGATCAAATGAACAGTATTTGAGCCTATGAAGTATCATTTAACCAACTGAAGTGGTTGCTAGGGTGTTGCTTATAGATGGCCACTTAAGCCAATCTATAAGTTAGAAGTGGTAGGGAGTAAATAAAAGTACTCTGGGTGAGCGTTGGGCAAAACAATCTAAATTCATTGTTGAGTTTCAGAAGATTTAGCCCCTGCATTGAGATCGGAGTCTGCTTGCAGGCAAACGCCCTTCTGGTGTACACCAATTTTATTTCTTCGGAATGTTCTTTACCGAACCGGTAGGTGGGAGAAGAATACAAAGTGTGCGAATTCATAAATGATAATCCGAAGCAAATCCGATGTTACAGGTACGTATTTACTTTCACGCCGTATCAAATAACTACAGCGAAGAGGCCTTTATTTGCTACATTAAATCACAAATGCATCCTATTACTCTTTAAGTAAAGCCCGCTGTAAAATGCTGCATTTCCGGGAAATGTACAGGCAATATCACACAATTAGTTGCCTGCGCGTGGCGTCTGCAGCTATCAGAAGCACCTTTGCGTAACATGAGAAATTAGTATAAAGGGAGGCCATCTGTTTCCAATTAGGGTGACCGCAAGACATGCAAATGTAAACAAGCGCAGGTGCGATAATTGGAAACAGATGGCCCCTGCACACCACTGCTGGCTCCCGCAAGATGGATGCCAGCACAAGCACAAGTGCTTGTAAAGAGCAGACTAACTCCAAAAGGTCATCTCCTAGAGCAGTGCATGCCCGCTGGCTAGGAGAGACCTAAAAACAACCACGTCATAAATATTCATTAATAAATCACAGCCATCCAGAACAATGCTAGGGGCTGAAGAATGGTTAGTTTTGGGATTGTGTCAACGGCGTTTGAACCCCACCTTCAATAAGGGTTCTCTTCAGGACCTAGCATAGAGGGACAACTGAAAAATGATAATCAGGGGATCAGTGAGTGGGTGAGGGAAGAGAAGATACATGAGAAAGGTATTGATGGTAAAAGGTTGTTGTACCTGAAACAAAGTGGATTAACTGTCTGAGTGTCAAGTGCACACCAGAGGAAAGTGTGTTGTAAAGGAGGTACACACATGGGCCCAGCCAGGCACTAATTGAAAAGAGAGATATAACAAAAAATTAAAGAGTGCATGTGAGCATTACTGTGGTGTGAAGATGATCGTTTGCCATGTAAGCACAATGTGTTGCAACTTACCCCAGTGAGGGGAAGAGAACTGACAGTTCTTACTGTGCAACATCCGTAACTGTGTTGAAGAAAACACAGGAATTCATGTTCACGGAGGTTATCTGCAAAGGAATCATTGGCATAAATGAGGAATTAAAAAAAACAATTGAGAGTGGAGTTGCCAGCGGTATTGCTGTGTGTAGCGAATTCCCAACGTGCTTAGCCGTTAATAGCAGCGTGTGAGAAGTCTCAAGTAAACGCCCAGCCTGCATACTGTTCCAGGTTGGAAGGTGGATGGGGGAAGACCACCAAAGTCAGCCTCCGTGCGAGAAATGTTGTGTGTTCATGAGCAGCTGCAGTCGCATATTTATAGTTCAGGCGCTGCACTCGAGCAGTGCCGCATAGCAGGCATAGTAAAGGATAGAGAAGAATGATTAACGGTTGACGGAAGTGCTTACTTTGTAAAATATGAAGTGCAGGTGCTCACAGTTTTTAAAGAGGCCTCACCCACTCTCCCAGCTCCCCCCACTTCCTACAGTGGTTCCACCCACTTCCTTATTGGCTCCACCCACACACCTTAATACATCAGAGCCACCTCCTCACTTTTTCTGTTCCGCAAGAAGCTGAAGGCCTGGCTCTTCACAAAAGCACCTCACACCTTCACACCTGCCCAAGTCCCTGGATATGCTCCTGGGTGATTAATGCGCTATACAAATCAATGTAATATTACATAATATAACATTTAGGAAGCCTATGACAACAACATAAAACTCAAGTGAACTCAAATTTGAGAATGTGTGTAAATCTCAAAATGCAGCTTTAGAAAATGTTGTTTGAGGTTTTGATGCAGCTTTGCAAATGAAAGAAAATCTGCGTGTACTGTGCTGTTTAAAAGAAAGAAAGAAAGAAAGAAAGAAGGAAGGAATACATTAAAGAAGGCAGCAACAAATGCAGGCAGGAAGAGGAGCACTGGAGTAAGGTAATATTAAGTAATGGATGAAAGAAGGGGGAAATAAGAAAAGAATGTGAAAGGAAGAAATGAAGGGATAGAGGGCGAAACACACCATATCTGTGTGTTAAGCACATATTCACTAGAGGGGGAATTGACACCAAATTAAAAATGTTGTTATCCAGCTCAATTGCACTACTTTTATCTAAAGATGAAAGACTGAGTGGCCACACCAATATTTCAATTTATGACCTTGAGATAGAAAACAGATTCCTGGAGTGGATATAAACATACATGCAAGAAGGAAAAAATTAAAAAGGAGAGTGAGGGAGGAGGAGAGGTCCAAAAGCAAAGATAGATATGGTAGACAAAGATGGTGAAGAGAAATCTGGGAAGCTTAGGTTGGGATTGCAAGATTGGGGTGGAATGTGATGAGAAGGAAAAGTGAAAAGAGGAGAAAGGCAAGGGATGAAGAGTGGACAGCGGGGAGCGTGTTAGAGTAGAGTGCAAGGGAAAGATGGAAAGGTGAACAATGAAAAGCATTTAATGAGGGGAGGTGGTGATTAAAAGAGAACGCGGATGAAGGGCAGAAAGTGAAGGAAGACTGGAGAGAAGGGAAGGAGTGAGTTGTGAAGGGGAGGAAGAAAAGCAGATACTGAGGGAGAGCAAGAAAAGAGTACACCTCTGCTTTATTAAATATACAGTAATTAATTATGTAAAGTTGAGGGGTGACAGGAGTGTATCATTCTTGGCCTATCTCATCAATGCATAGTAGTGTTGTCGAAGACACACAGTTGCGTTTCTTAAACTGTGTTAAGTTTTATGCCGTCACAAGATGTTTTGTGCCATACCAATAGGTATTCCTGATAAAATATAATAAAGTGTCAGTTATACCACTGGGATTACATTTTAATGGAGAACCATGCTCTCATGCTTCAAACAGATAGCTCTATTACATGATCAGGCTATAAGTCACAAGATCCCACTGCCACTTATTTCCAAATGAAGTCAGACACTCAACTACATTCAGAGATGCTTCCATACACATTTTTAACTAATAAAGCACAACATTCCGCTGAGTCTGCTGCCTGTGCTACATTAGGATTGTAATTTATGATCGTGGAGTAAAAAAAGGACGTCTATGACAAAATACAGAAACCCACTGAGCTATTCACATAAATACAGTTCTGTCATCTGCATGGTACATGCTCTACATTACCCCTCTGCGCTACAGTAAAAAAAACCTCTGATCTCTCTCCATCAGGGACACAAGTCTGTAAGTATGAAGCAGGGGTTTATGGGACATTGGTCTTTAAAGGTGAAGAGAGTATGTAGAGGTGCAGTGAGATATAGGTAAGAAAGGCACTGTGGAGAGAGGGACACTGTGTAAGCGGGAGAAGGCCTCTGTGGAGAGAGGGACACCGTGAAAGTGGGAGAAGGCCACTGTGGAGAGAGGGACACAGTGAAATGCGGGAGAAGGCCACTGTTGAGAGAGGGGCACTGTGAAAGTGGGAGAAGGCCACTGTGGAGAGAGGGGCACTGTGAAAGCGGTAGAAGGCCACTGTGGGGAGAGGGACACTGTGAAAGCAGGAGAAGGCCACTGTGGAGAGAGGGGCGCTGTGAAAGTGGGAGCAGGCCACTGTGGAGAGAGGGGCACTGTGAAAGTGGGAGAAGGCTACTGTGGAGAGAGGGGCACTGTGAAAGCGGGAGAAGGCCACCGTGGAGAGAGGGGCACTGTGAAAGCGGGAGAAGGCCAGTGTGGAGAGAGGGACACTGTGAAAGCGGGAGAAGGCCACTAAGGAGAGAGGGGCACAGAGAAAGCAGGAGAAGGGCACTGTGGAGAGAGGGACACTGTGAAAGCGGGAGAAGGCCACTGTGGAGAGAGGGGCACTGTGAAAGTGGGAGAAAGCCACTGTGGAGAGAGGGGCACTGTCGGAGGTAGCGGTGGGGCACAGTCACAGAGGTACACCTCATCAGATAGGCCTGCTGTGCATTTGGACCCAAGTCCATGCTACACCATTATATTGGTACGGTTCCCAAAACATATTGTCTTTTTGAGTGATTATAGATCTGATTTCCATTGTTTAAAACATTTTTAATGACTTCAAATTCATTTTAGTGCATTGATACGTATATCTGGTTCACTGCCATTGGCCAGTTCTTGTTCATACAATGCTTAGAAAGCACATTAAAAGGCTTTCCATGGCATATTTTTAAACTACATACATGAATTTCCATTTCCATCCTTTAAATAGCATTTTGCTCAGGGAACAGAACTTGAGTTGACATCCCCCTTTATCTCTAGTAGTACATGCTACGCCGACAGCAAATGTTATTATTCTGAGCAATATATTGAAGATCCGCTTAACTCGAAGCGAGGTCGGGGCACGAAGGGAATTAGGACATGTGAGCGCGTTTGCTATAAAATGTTCTTTTACAGTGTATAAATACCTCATTTCATTTTTAGTGGTGCCAAGCTGGCAAGTTTTACTTTTATAAATAAAATAAAAACACCTTCCTCCATGTGTGCATCTGTGTCGCTATTTTATAGCAATTTGACCTATTTGCTGGCATTATATTTACTGCACAAATGTATCCTGGAATTACTTTTCTTTTAAAAATTCACATTGTAATGGTAATGGTAGTTGCATTTGTAACGTGCATTATCACCCAGGGGTCTCTAAGCGCTGTACAAATACCGCTGAGGAACCCTTTCTGGCTTGTTCCTGTGAGGTGCCCACTCATGGGCACCTCCAAGTGGAGAAGTGTGGCTCAATGGTTAGAGCGGCAGACCCTGATGCAGAGGTCTGGTCCGGACCAGGGTTCAATTCCTGCCTCCGCGGGTCTTGAGCTCAATTTCCCCGGACCTGATACTCTCGCCTCGGTGCCTATTCTAATCATTGGTCCCACTCTGCAACTCTGGGCAATAGCTCCAACCTGCAAAGCAAAAATGCATAACAGTGGTATCATAACACGGCGCCAACTGGCAACAGAGCCAAGTGTATCAAGGGGAGATTATTTACATGGAGAGTACGGGCTGAGTCTGTAAGTCCATCTGAAATATAAATATGTGAATCAATTAACATTGAACCTGGAGCCAATATGGCGGGGCCAACTCAGGCTCTCATCCTTAGTGAAAGGCTGTAATTGCAAAATACCATCAGCATGAGTACACACCGTGCACTATACCTTCAGCCGGACCCCTGTAAAGGAACTTCCGGGCATCACAGTAATTCCCAACATACAGGAACACCTGCAATAAATCAGCATAGGGATATCAAACATAAGGCGGGAAGCATTAATATACATTGGCATCAGTATCATCAACAACAGGGGGTACCCTTAAACATTTCTGGGGGACCTCAGGGCAACCCATACAGCAGGGATCTATATCTTCAAGGGGGGGAATGATACTTTCCACCCCAAAATATTCACTGAGGGCAATCCCGAGTTATCTGGGAGGGCAGTTAAGGGCAGGAAAGTCAGGAAAGTTCAATCCTTCTGGAGCCCAAGTTGCAGGGGCCTCCTGCCAGACGGGACACCTGCTAAGGTAACACAGTCCCAGGGGGCGGGTACCGGCAATGTACCCCGTTGCCCCCCTCCACCAACTTAAGACAGGCCCCACTCACCGGCTGCCCTACAACCCGCTCACTATCCTGAGACCTAGCTGGGCCATTCTTAACCTCTCCTGCCTCGCTGGGTCGGGAGATCCCTGCACCACTCCTTTCAGGATCACCCTCCAAGGTCTTCCCAGACGCTCTGGCACTTACCCAGAGGTCTGCCTCCCGTGCAAGTTCCCTGGGGTCTGAGAACCTGCAAAGCAACAGATGGTGACGCAGACTTGGGACACAACTCTTCAGCATGTGCTCCCGTATAACGGCATGGTACAGCCCTTACCGGGATCTACCCCGTTGCCCCCCCTCCACCAACTTAAGACAGGCCCCACTCACCGGCTGCACTTGATGCTCCCTGTAGAGCTCAGCTCCTCAATCCGGCGCAGGCCACTCGGGGCCCGCAGGGCCTCACTCAGGCCTCTGCTGCGCAACCGGGGCTCCCTCTTCACTATGGGTCCCCGCGAAACGCCTCCAGCTGGCTTCGGCCCTCGACCGGGCTCCTCTCCTTCCCTAGGGACCCGGGGCTCTCAACAACAGGACGCAGGGATCCTTTCCAGGGGAGGGGACAGGCACCGGCAATGTGCCTCAAGGCCCCCCTTCCCGCGGCGTCACTCAGGCCAGTCCTCCTCTCGAGGGCCCGGGGTTTTCTCTACGGCCTCCGCGCGGCACAATCGGGGCTCTCTCGTCCTCACGGGAGCCCCGCAGGCACTCTACTCCTCTAGCTGGCTCGTTAGGGGAGGCGGGGCTCTCTTCATCTCAGGAGAGCCCCGCCAGCAGCAGCACTTCCCCGGGCTTCTGAGACAGAGGCGGGGTAGGCACCGAACCTGTGCCTCGATGCCCCCTCCTCACAACAGCCGGCCTCCTCCTTCTTCTCGGGGACCCAGGACTTCACGGCAGCCTCCGCGAGGCTGCAAGCACAAACAGGGCTCCCTCTTCACCACGGGAGCCCCGCAACACCACAGCTCCGCCGGAGCTTCTTCCGGCCTCTTTCGGCTGCTCCTCTGGGCACAGACTGGCTGGGTGGACTCCCGCTCCGGTCATTTCTCTCGGGGCTTCCTCCAAACTACGGGGCCCCACATCGGCGCTTCACCCGGGTTCCCCTCCCTCACGGGGACCCAGGGCTTCGGGTTGGCTGCCGGCCGGCAGCCAATCCCTGCGCGACCTTCCAGGGGCCCGGCCGCACAGGCCAATCCGAGCGCGACGTGATGCGGTCAGGCCGGCTTCAGGGCCCATTGCGGCCCTCTCCTCACATCGGCGGCCCTCTCCTCGCAACAGTATCAGCGACGGTGGGGGTCCCTTCAAGGCTGCGCCGCGCCGCGGCGGTGATTTAGGCCAATTTCCACTCGGCGCAAGGCAGCGCCAACACTCCTTGGGCTGCGGCGGTGATATCGGTGGAAATAAGGGGTAGGCTCCCTTCTATTTAATTATTTAAATGGCGCTATTCACAGCGCACCGCTCCTCCCTCGGGCCACACAGCGGGGCAGGAAATTATCTCTTCTCCAGCGCTTCGCAATTATAGCGCTTCCAAATTATAGCGCTTCTTCCAAATTACAGCGCTTGACAGGCAAGGCCTTACAGCATTTAGAGGCCACAACAGTCCCAGGGCCCAGCGCTTCCAAAGGGCCTCACAGCACCTCAGCTAGCAACAGTTCGTTTGGGGGCTCAATCTTCCCCATGCGGTGTTTCAAAGGGGCCACAGCTTCCCAAGGAGGGGTGGACAGTCCTACAGCCAACCTCAGGGGCACACTCCTCACCTCCTGGGTGCTTCTCCCATGTAGCGCTGGCGTGGTTACAGGTCCAAACAGCGTCGGTGACCTGGGTAGGGGCCCTCCCTTGTCAGGGGCCCAGGGGACAGCAGAGGGGGGGGGTTTAGGGGTGCAGGGCCCAGGTCACAGGCCCATGTGGCGGTAGCACCTCACAGCAGGTCCCCTCTCTTCCTTGTCCCAACTTTGACTGACTCTCTGGTGGCACATCCCCCATACTTATACCATCCTCCCAGGCAGTGCCAGAACCTTCTAGAATGTTGGCAAAGCTGGCCTAAACTGGCTCAAGGGGAGGGGGCGAGCACCCTGGGTGTCAGGCTTTCCCTCCAAAAGCAGGGGTGGCTGGGTAATATTATCTAGACTGCTGACCTATGCCAGTCCGGTGGCAAAACCCATGGCCATGGCATCCGTTTTAAACACAGTACATTTCAGTCAGGTGCATTTTACAATGGGGGGAATTTACAAGTGCCCATCCATTACATGACTTCACATATTAACAAGGTGTCTCACACCACTCATGGCCTACACAACACAAACAACTACATTTCCCATGAACATAAGGGAAAGAAAAAGAGACATAATGGCAGTCCTTTGTCGCTCTCCGAACTCCGGCAACTCCCATCATGCTCCGCAGCTGCTACCTCCTCCTCTTTCTTCGCGCGAAGCTCATGCTCCATCCAACTCACGAATCTTGTTTATTACCCTCATTCCCTGCAAAATACGCAAAATGTCAGACATCAAGCAGCCACTAGCAAGTGTAAAATACATGCCAAGATATTTGCAGGTACAAGCAGTATAACGGAAAACAACTTTAAAATGCATTACTTACATTCCGTACGGGGAGGGTCCACTTCCCTGAAGTCAATGGGGAGATAATCCTCGCCTCTGAGTCCTTAATAGAATTGGAACTTACCAGCACCAAGGCTAGGCAAATTCTCATTCACCACTACTTGTACTTGTACTGAAGTGTATGGATTGGTGTTAGACCTGGCATTTCTTGGTGTCATTACCCCTGACTTTTTTCCTCTATTTTTTATTTTTTTTTAAACGTAAGACTTTATTGATATCTGCTCAGTATACACAGCAGTCTGCCTACAACCCTGAGGCCGGCTGCTACATGATTACCAATGTTTCACTTGCAATACACAGCTTTTAAGCCGACAACCTGCGGTCCGGCAGCAATTTTTCATCAGTGTAGCAGAAAGTTAGACATATATTTCTGGACAAATCCGAGTGTGTCTTACTTTTCAATTTTATAACCATAACCAAACATATGACTCATTAGGTTCGGCCCGTACCATATATAAGGACAGATGTTCCCATTTCCCCACTTCCGCACAACATCACAAGCATTCATTCTATCTGTTACATTCCCTGGACATCTTATAAGAACTAGGTATGTTACCCGTCAAGTCTAGCACACTTCAATGTTGTCACGTGCGTTCATCCATTGTGTTATTTTAGTCTACATCCTCCTCATCCTCTGAGCTATTTAAGTCTTCCTCCGGCAGAGAATCACACAAGTCTCCCTGGTAGCTGTTCTACGGAGTCCAGATCTTATTCCATTTGCGAGGATTAGCTCTCATTTTATACACTGCCCGCTCAATCACCAGAAGCATGTCCATGTTTCTGCACCACTGTGCCAAGGTCGGTGCATCCGCCGCCCCCCATTTTTGCGCTATATCCCGTTTAGCAACCATGATACCCACAATGGCCCACTGCTGTCCCTGGTGTGACAAATCATTCGGCCCCCACCCATTCAGTAGGCAGACTCGGGGATCAGGTGTAATGGATATCTCCAAAGTTTGTGAAATGGTACGTAGTACCTGTCGCCAATAATCAGCGAAAGTCGGACACTCCCAAAGTGTATTCCACAATGTTCCTTCCCCTCCACATCCCCTGAGACAGTACGGGTGCTCAGCCCTGTGTAACTTATGTAAAATGGTTCTCGTGAAATAGACCCGGTGCAGTATCTTAAATAGCACCAGTCTGAATCGAGCCGAGATGCCAGCTTCCTTCGGGGATGCCATCGCCGCATTCCAATCTGTCTCATCCATTTTGCCTAGTTCGCTCTCCCATTTATTTATTAGTTTCCGGTATGTGAGGGAGGTGGCGCTAGTCTGCATATACTCAGTTAGGAGGCGATCTTCCAACGGTGAGGATTCAGGGACCTCAGCTCCTACCTCGAAAGCTGACATAAGCGCGTGTCATATTTGGATATAGCGGTATGTTTCGTTAGGACCTAACTCATATTCTGTTGAAGGTGTGCAAAGGGGATCACCCCGTCTTTTGTCCACATGTCTCCCACCGTGGATATTCCTATGTCGTCCCACTGGGTGAAGCCTTTGCTACATCGTAGGTGGCCTAGCACCTTGGTGTCCCATAGAGGTGTAAGTTTTGTTATAACACCTTCCCATTTAAGCTTAGCCTGTGCCTTGTGCCATAGCGCCACGGTGTGTTTTGTGGGGCCTGTTAGTTTTGCTGCCATTCCCTTATGATATAGTGGGGCAAGGAGACTGTGCATTCCCAATTGCGCTCTGTCCGCAAGGTACGCCGGATCGTCCTGTGGGATAAGCAGCCATTGGTTGAGAACCTTGAGGTGTGCCGCCCAGTAGTATAGTTGTATATTTGGCAGGGCTATCCCACCTTCATACCAACCACGGACGAGTTTCGCATGCGCTATACGAGCAGGGTGATCTCCCCATAGCAGACCGGTTACCTCAGCCGTCACTTTGCGGAAATAGGAAGGCGGAACTAGAGTCGGTGTATTTTCCAATACATAAAGAAAGCGTGGCAGCACCATCATTTTAAACAGCGCTGCCCGCCCCAGTAACGTCAGAGGAAGGGTCTTCCAATGTCTCACACCTGACCTCAGCCGAGTGAGTGGTGGCAGCAGGTTTAACTCGTAAAAGACCTTATCATCATGGGTGATGTGGATTCCCAGGTAGCGAAAGGAGGTGCCGGCCACCGCCAATGGGCAGCTGGCAGGAAGAGTCAGCAGGGGACCTTTAAGTTCGTAAATAACCGATTTTGACCAAGTGATCGTATAGCCGGATGCGTATCCGTGCTTGTCACACAGTGCCAGGAGCACCGGAACACCTCTTTCTGGGTCCGACAGATAAATTAGCATGTCATCGGCATAGAGGGAGACTCTGTCCTCCCAGCCGTCTCCCCAATATATTCCCTTCAATAGTGGGGTGGTTCTGATGGTAGTTGACAATGGTTCTAGAACCAAGGTGAACAGCAAAGGCGAGAGCGGGCATCCCTGTCTTGTCCCCCTCGCTAGTGATATCTCGCGAGAGATGTGTCCGTTCGCCGTCACGCGCGCCACCGGTGCCTTATATAGGAGCCGTATCCAGGAGATAAATTTAGGGCCGAAGCCCATGTGGGCCAGCACTGTGAATAGGTATCCAATGGCGTCCATCGATAGGATGACTGCCGGCTCTGTCAGCAATGGGGCTCGTGCCATTGCTCCATGCACTCTGAGGAGGTTCAGCGCCATACTTCTATGCGGCATAAATCCCGATTGATCCGGATGGATCAATTGCTCGAGTTGGGGCATCAGTCTGGCTGCTAACACCTTAGCTAGAATTTTGGCCTTGGCATTGATAAGTGATATGGGACGATATGTTGCGCATTCTGTGAGCGGTTTGCCTGGTTTCGGAATCGCAACAATGGTAGCACTACGCTGATCTAAGGTTGGTGTAATTCCATTCAGCGGTTCGGGCTGTAGCCATGTCTAATCGTCCTATGGAAATTAACATGGGGAAAATATGTTTTGGGACCCCCCTTTATTCTCAGTCCCCACTTCACGAATCCCCCCAAAACTTTCAAGGAAGGAGCGGGCCATCTTCTTTGAGATAATCACAAAGATTCATCCACCGGCACCAAAGTTATTCCCAATAGAATGTTGCGGATTTCCTATGGAAACTATGTCCTAACTATATATACCTACTGGCGACCGCCAGAAGGTAATATATATATGTATATACACAATTATAAAAAAAATATGCAGCAATATCATTAAAAGTGAGATGTTAATAAAATATCCAAAATGGAATCCAGATGGAATGCACTTGGATTTAAGACATCAAGCAGGAGAGCAATAAAGGACTTTTCTGTGGAGCACCCACATTGCACCCAAACGTTTTGCAACAGAAATAACCATTACTATGAAAGAGTCTGATCTGAGAATACGGAGGGCATCCTGATGGTTTCATACACCTATCGACTTGTAATCCGTACCAACCAATAAATACCCTGGACAGACAAACAAAACATGGGAAACACTTTCCTTCTGGTGGTCAAATATGAGACATGTGGTACCTCCTTTGCCCTTCATGCCTGATGTAAACGTTCTGAGGGGTAAAGTGCCTTTGCAAAACTAAAAATAGAGTTTTCTACGCAGTGGAACCGTGACTACGTCCCAAAATAATTCCTGCCCCCGAAAAGATTTAGGGCCCTAGTACGATGGACTATATTCTCGACTGTCCGCCGTTTCAAGTGGTCGTCATGGCGCTGCTGGCAAAGTTGGAGTGAGTGCAATGTGTCTTCCGTCGGATCCGCCATGTGGGCTTCATTCGCCCTAATAAGTTCCAACTCCAATTCCAGCAGTTCAATCTGTTGTGTACGCTTATGCCCAGCTATGGTCGTGATGGCCTGCCCCCTAAGAACCGTTTTATAGGCTTCCCACAAGATTGTAGGTGACGTTACCGAATCTGCGTTTTCCGCAAAGTAGTATTGGGTCACATTTTTTAATTCCTTACGTTTAGGTGGGACCATGAGATAACCTGGGAAGATCGGGTATATTCTTTTGCGAGCCCTCTCTGAGCATGACAAAGTCAATGTAAGTGGAGAGTGATCGGATATGCCCCTTGGTCTGATCTGTATATCACCTATGGTAAGGAGGCTGTTGCCCAAGGTGAGGATAAAGTCAATACGCGATAGACTATTGTGAACAGTGGAGTAGTAGGTGTACTGCTGGTCCCCTGGGTGCAGTTGCCTCCAGTTGTCTATCAGCCCCTGCGCCTACAGGAACTCACCGAATCGGGAGGGACCCGGGGTCTGTGTTCGGATCGGGAATCTATCATGCAGGTTATGTGGCACTGCGTTAAAGTCACCTCCTATAACCAGTTCGCCCTCTGGAAGCTCAAGAAGGAATTTCCCTAGGTCAGGAAAGGCAATTGTATGGAGCGCTGGCGGGATGTATACAGATACCAAGGTTAGTGGCCTTCCCTCCCATTGTCCGTGTGCAGCCGCGAAGCGGCCTTGGTCAACCGTTTTAACAGACTGTACCATGAACGGGGATGACTTCCGCATCAGTATTCCCGTCCCGCGTGACCCTGAGGTGAAATCTGAATGTACTATCATGCGGTAACCCCGTCTGTCCAATGCCTGACTAGCCGTGCCCACCAAATGCGTCTCTTACGGAAAGACTATGGTGGGGCTCGACCGTCGAATACTTTGTAGGACCAGCCCCCGCTTAATCTTGTCTCCCAACCCCCGCACATTCCAGGACAACAATTGTAGTGGTGCTATTGACCCGTGTTATGCCTCTCATCTGAGGTATTAACCTGCATGTCGTGCGCCATTCCTATTGTGTAATGTAAGACATGTAAGCGTTATGGATTGTGACCTTCGTGCCACTCGAGGGTCAACCATTGTGCTGGTGTCTTCGTGCCTTAACCAACCATCATGAGTCAAACATCGATCAAAAACTAAAAACACCCCCTTCCCAAACTACCCCTTCCCTGCCCCCCTGCTATACGGACCTGGAACTGCCCGCCCCCCAAGTTAGCAGAGTGCTTAACCCATCCCCCCACACAATATACTTGCTCGCTGAGGCAAAGGACTCTCCGGAGTTGGCAGCCTCTGTCCCCCTCCTTGGATGCCCTCAGCCCAGTGTCCAATGGCAGTTCGTAAGGCATTTAACTTATTCGTTTTAGTGTCTTGTATTCACCGGGTGTTCATTATTCCACATCTGCACCTTCCTCCACTTCTTCCCTTATTGGCGAACATTCCTCCAGGTCGTGCCCCGATGCCTGAGAGTTCGGATGACTTCCTGCTCTTGGGTTCTTGGGGGTCTTGCTCGAGCGGCGGGGCAGATTGGCAGGCCTCCACCCCTCCAACCAATCCTGGGCTATCTCTGGAGTGTCAAAAAAACAAGTCTTGTTTTCCGCCACTATTCGCAATTTGGTTGGGAACAACATGGAGTACTGAATTTCTCGTGCTCTCAGTTCTTTCTTCACATCTAAGAACCTCCTTCTGCGGCGAGCGACCTCCGCCGTATAGTCCGGAAAGAAAGCCAGCATAGAATTTTGGATTTTGACAGGTGGGGACACTTGCGCCGCCTGCAGAATGGCGTCTCTGTCCCGAAAATTAAACAATCTGGCCAAGATTGGCCGTGGAGCCGCGCCTGGTTTTGGCCTCCCCCCTGGGACTCAATGTGCTCAACGGAGAAGAAGGAGGACAGGCTTTTGGTTGGAGTTCCTTATTGATTAAGTCTTCCACGTAGAGGTCCATTGCTCTAGTACCCTCAGATTCCGGAACCCCAAGGATCCTCACGTTGTTCCTCCTGGAGCGCCCTTCTTGGTCATCCAGTCTCTCTCGTAGCGTCTTATTCTCTGCTGTCATCCGTTCCATCGCCGTCTGACGCTCGGAGACGTCTTCCACCAATGATTTCTGAACCACCTCCATGGAGCTCACCTTCTCAGACACTTTGTGGAAGTCCGCCCTAATAAGAGTGATTTCGGTGGAGATCGAGCCCACCGTTGCTTGTACTTGTGTCAGGGCCCTCATGACGTCATCTAGTGTTGCCTTTTTCCCACCTGTTCCATCGTTGGATTTACCGGCGGGTGTTCTACCATCCGTCGGTGAGGAAGCGCCTTTGTTGCAGGCGTATTTTTCAATACGGGTCTGTGTGGTGCCGCCCTTTGATCCCTTGCCTGCCATGGTGGCCGCCGCAGCGTTCGCTCCTGTCCGCCGTCGCGTGTAGCCTTCGTGTGTTGACACAGATGTGGACACAAGAGGGATCCAAGCCAATTTGTGATGTATTCAAGAGGTGTCTGATTAGTCCCCCACCGCTCTCATAGTCAAATTATGCACCCTGCGCCTTCAGTCGTCTTCTGGCAGGCAGTATAATAATCCAGCCGTATTAAACCTTGTTTTCAATCTGTCTGGGAGTGTTATCGCCGTGGTGTCAAATTGACTGGTAATGCGAAACTAATCAACCTATGCCTCCTGTACCGGGCGTATTGTCACCTCCTTCATGTATGGGGGCCTCCGAGCCATCCCTGGGAAAGCCTCCTTTGTGCGCCTTACAGCTTTGTTGACAAATGGTGTACAGGGCCGGTGCGTACTGCTACTCCCCAGAGTTGCTGCCCCTCAGGTATTCGTGCTGTGCAGAGTTGCCCCAAGATTGTGGATACACAGTGCATTTGGCCACCGCCGGTGTTTATGTGCCAAGGTATGTGGGGAGATAGGCAGGATCCAGCACGCAGGTCGTCTTGTATCCGCCGCCAGCCCCAGGGGGTCAATCGGTTAGGGAACGCCGCCCTTCACTGTTTATGGGGATTAACGCGTCTCCAAGGGGTCGTAGCACTCCGCGTCTCCCCGGGCTCCGCCAACAGATCGTTATGGTCCAGCGCTGGTGGGTCCAGCGGTTAGCCGGTCGCTGCAGCTCCCCAGCGCCACTCACCGCAGTTTCTTGTGTGTCGGGGCTGTTCAACCGTGCTGCCGGAGCCAGTCACCCTCCGGGCGTGCAAGATCAGGCCCCACCACTCGGCTCCTGGATGGGTTACAGCCCGTCGGTGCCCGCCTTCATGTCCGCTGGGTAGCGTTTCAAAGTGCCCACAGGACTCGGGCACTTCCTTCAAGCCATCCCTGGGGGCATTTAGGCGGCGGTAGGGTCTTCATGCACCTCGCCTACCCCGCAAGTATACGTCTCCGATCACTATCGGGGCTGGACGCTGCCGGCACCCGAGCCGGCCGCAATGTCGCAAGATGGCGGCCCGCTCTTTCTTTTAGTCTCGCTGTTCGGCATCAAAGTCCGCAGCCCGGCTGCTTGCACCTGCGGCGGCACCTCCGTCTCCCTCCGCTCTTATTCCACTTCTATTGCGCGCTGTGTTTGGTGGGGTCGGCGGTCTTTTATTGTCACTGCAGCCTTGTCCCGCACCTACGGAGCACTTCCGGCGATTCTTCTCCAGGGCCGCTCCACTTCCGGCCTCTCGTCTCAATGACGCCAGTCCCCTGCTCACCGGAGCTGCACAGGCCTCAGAAGCAACTCGCCAGAACTCTGGCACCCGGTGTCGGATTCCTACCGGGGTTGCTGCCCTCGTCTCTGCCCGGTCCTGGGCGTCAGGTCCCTCCGTCAGAGGTTGTGATTGTGTCAGATGAATGATCGGATATTCGGAGAGGCTGCTCTAACTACGGAGCTCGCCCTTTATGCTGCCGCCATGTTCGGCCGCTAGCCACGCCCCCCTGCTGCCTCTATTTTTGATGCTGTGATGGATTGTGGTGGACTGGCTTAGATGCTTTGGGCACTTTGCCACTGCTGATCAGTGTCAAAGTCAAAGTGATCCCTGTGTAAAGTGTAATGGTAATTGGTTGTCCATGATGGGTATGTTTGCCTTATTAGTAAAGTGCACTATCTGTGCCAGGGCTGGTAATGCAAATGCTACTAGTGGGCCTGCAGCACTAATTGTGCCACCCACACAAGTAGCCCTAAAGAGAGAACTCAGACCTGCCACTGCAGTACCTGCGCGCAGTTTGGTAAACTGGCTTGTTGTCCTGACAAGTGCACCCACTTGCCAGGCCTTACCCTTCCCTTTTTATGCACATCAGACACCCCTATGGTAGGCCTAAGGTACCCCCCTGGTCAGGGTGTAGTGTATCTGAAAGGTAGAACATGTACTAAGATGTATACCATGTCCTGACAGTGAAAAACTGCCAAATTCGTTTTTCACTGTTGTAAGGCCATCTTGCCAATAGGAAAAAATGGGGGAGGCTGTGTAATATGCTTCCAGTCTATCTTCCCATAGGCTTAAGATGGATAGGTGAGGTTTTGTGTGCCTAAACTCACAATTTAATAACACATCTTTTTCTGAAGATGATTTTCGAATTGTGTGTTTAGAAACCACACTTTTTCTGGTTTCTTTGTTCTAACTATTATGTGTGTCTCTGCCTGGTTGTGGATTGACTGGATTTGAATGTGATAGGATCTGGGAAATGTTGTGACCCAGGGTAGGAGGCGAGACAGCAACCGGCTGACCTGCATCTGGAGTATATGGGGGAGGAGTAGCCCCTGGAGCTGAAGAGGCCTGGACTGCTGCCATAAAATAATGGCTCCATCTCCTGCTGAGTGATTGAGGATCCAGACCCCCACTTTCAAAGGAAGAAGGTGTCACTGGCAGGGATGACACCCAGAACTGGTTTGGACAGAGGTCAGTGTCCCCCTGAACACAAAGACTTCAAAGACACTTAGGGGTATAACTATGAGCGCTGGTTACCCTGGACTTTGGACTGATCAAGACTGAAAAGGGTTGAAACTACTTTGAGGTCAAGAGGAACCTCTGCCAAAGAAAGAACAGCTGAAGAGACTGAAGAGAAGGACTGACCCTTGCTGTCTGTTCTAGGGCTGGCCTGCAGTTTTCTGTTTTAACTAAGTAGAGGCTAAGGGACTTTGCTGTGTGCTGTGTCTCCTTGGTTGAAAGGACTTTGCTGTGTGCTGTGTCCCAAAGTAACATGTCTCCAAGGGCCCGAGGAGAGCTGGCTCCCTGTGATCGTGTGCACCCGGAGTCCAAGTGAGTCTCAGCGATGCTGTGTGCGTGTGCTTTGTGTCTTGCCTGAGACCTTTGTGAGGATTGCCCTGTGATCATGTGCACCCGGAGCTCAAGTGAGTCTCAGCGACACTGTGTGCATGTGCCTTGCTGCAGTCTGAGACCTTCGTTAGATATTGCTCCGTGACTGTGTGTCCCGGAGCAGTCTTGTTCTCTGCTTTGATCAACAGTGTGTCCAGAAGTGCTGCGATCGTCATTGCCATCGGTCCAGACAGGCATCACAAAAGGAGCTGTGGGAATTCACTGCCACTGGCCCGAGCCTGCCTTTGCCAAAAGAGACCTCGAACCATCACCGTCAGGGGTCCGAGTTCCACGGCCCAAGATCAACAAAGTCGCATTGGAGGCCCAAGCCGCGAGGAGAGGAGAGTGAGATCGTACTCCCCAGGTAACGCTCAAAGAGCGTGCATGTGTCACTGCCTGGGGCGGCGTGCGGGCTACGAGAGAAACGCTCTCTGCCTTTCCCATCTTTACAGCGTGAGCCTCCTCTCAAGTCTGTATCGCGGCCGGTATTTGCAGAGGACTGGCAGTACCAGGGCCGGAGTGTGGAAATGCCTTTTGTTTTCCATCATAGCAGTGTTGGCGGCATATTTTGGCAGTAGCTAACCGCGAGTCAATAAGAGTGGCATAGAGACCGTCCAGAGCACCGCGATCAGTGCCGAAGTACATTATTTTTGCATTACGAACTGCCTGATTGTTGCATTACGAATTGCATTATTTTTGCATTACGAACTGCCTGATTGTTGCATTACGAATTTCATTATTTTAGCAATACGAACTGCATGATTGTTGCATTACGAATTGCATTATTTTTGCATTACGAACTGCCTGATTGTTGCATTACAAATTACATTATTTTTGCATTACAAACTGCCTGATTGTTGTATTACGAATTGCATTATTTTGGCATTACGAACTGCCTGATTGTTGCATTACGAACTGCATTATTTTTACATTACGAAGTGCTTGATTATTGCACTGCAAACTGCCTAGCATTGCTTAGGACTAACCCTGGGCGGAGTTGGCGGAGTGGGGCTTCGCGGAGCTACGCGAAGTGGGCGAGAAACTACGCCCACCTCCGCACTCCGCGTAGCCCCACTCCGCAAACACCACTGGCCGCCAGCCCCGCCACCCGCCTCCCTCCCGCCCTCCCTAAATACTTTAAATTAAAGGAGTCAAATAATTTAAAACGCACTTACCTTGCCCGCCGCGTCCCCGGGGCTCGCTATCTTCCGTCTTCTTTACTAATGCGCATGCGCGGGCGGCCGCGCATGCGCATTTCTCACGAGAAAATGCGCATGCGCGGCCGCCCGCGCATGCGCATTAGTAAAGAAGACGGAAGACGGAAGATAGCGAGCCCCGGGGACGCGGCGGGCAGCGGCGGGCAAGGTAAGTGAGTTTTAAATTATTTGATTCCTTTAATTTAAAGTATTTAGGGAGGGCGGGAGGGAGGCGGGTGGCGGCCAGCTACGCTCCGTCTGCGGAGCGTGCGTAGTGCCGCCTGGCTACGCCTGCTCCGCAAAATGCGGAGTAGGCGGCACTACGCACACTCCGTGCACGGAGCGTAGCTGGCCGCCCACCCCTACTTAGGACTGCATTGGATCATGGAGAATTGCTCATTAATACTTCAAGAACCTACAAGGGCTTGCTGGCCTAATAACGGGCAAGGTGAAATATTACAAATACGGTTGGAGTTTCATCGTGGGGTCTCATCGTATATCTTTTTTTACAAACATAATTGTTTTTTTATGAAACTCGCGTTGAGTCCATTTGTGCTGTAATCACTGGGTTACTGAGAGCATGGTTGCAAATACTGTACACATTGGCCTTGAAGATAAGCCTGGCTGCCCGTGCCAAGCTACAGAGGGGGTGAGCAGGGGCTATCTGAGAAGGTGTCCTTCCTTTCCCTGACTTAGAAGCAAGGGTCCCCATTTGGACTAAGGTACCTACCTCAGCCAACTAGAGACCACCTGTTCTAACAATTGGAAAATCAATGGGCTACCCTGACCTAAACTCACTTTCATTGTGTTGTTTGGTTGGATCGTTTTTCACAGACTATTGTCTGACCTTGCCTGATCTCATGTTACCAGTCTCCATGATGTGCTTGATTAATTGTTGCATTCGGCAGGGGTGGAGCAGTCACTGATCTCGCAAAACGCACCCTTATGGGGCCCAACCCAATGTGTCTGTACTAACAACCACCCAACCATTAATGGCTGCTAGGTACCGTTGCTAGATTCTGTCGATAAGAGTTCACAATAAACTTTGTATTAGGCCATGTACCCAGCTTTTAAGCCTGCAAATAACCACTGCAATAGCAAGATCCTCAGGAGTCTTAAGTAAATGTATTCACTGCTATGGTGAAGGGAGAGCTCAGACAAGCAGGTGGCCAGGATCTATGGGCCTTATATGCTCTCCCCCTATAGTCATCCGGTGCAAATACTGCCCACTATGTCAGTAATGCACCGCCTCACCCCTCTCATGAAGATGTGGCCTTGGGTGCATGGGGGCATGAGCACACACACATCTCTTAAGGTGTGAAGGGCTTCTTAGCCAGAAAGGGAAAGAGAGGCTGCGTATAGTCCGGGAGGGGGACGGGGGAGCATATAAGTGAAAAACACAAGAGTCACTGGCTACTCCAAAAACTAGCCCATGTACCTCCGCACCTCACCTGCTACCTCGCATGTCTCCTGCCACTCAACTGGGTTTCTCCCACGCGCCTTCACCTCATCTAGTCTTGCACCTCGCAAAATAATTTAGCAGAGTTAAAACAGAATAAAATATTGGAAGCATAAAAGGCTGAGTTCTCGATCAAAAATAAGGCAAAACGTGAATTTAATTACAGCATTATCAAAGAATATGTTACAGAGAAAAATGCCTGAAATACTATGAAGGCTGAATTGCAGAATTACAAAAAATGCGCAATCAAAACTTAACAATTTATAATTAGCCGGAATCTAAGCATGAAGTCTAAGGGCCTCATTTATGAGGCCCCTTGCACCACCACGAACGTCTCTTTTTGGGATGTTCGGGACGAAGGAGCCTGCTCAATATTTATAAGGCAGCCTAATCCACTTTTTGGGCCTAATGCTGCCTCGTAAATATTGTCCCCTTTAACACTGTTTTCTGAGTTAAAGGGGCATGCAATGGGTGTTGTTAAGGGAGTTCACAGCACAATTCATGCAGTTTTGACACTGCCCCAGATTTACGTGCAATTGTAAATCTGAGGCACTGCCAACAAAGTACACCTCCCCAGAGGAGGCATAAGGGAGGCACAGCGAAGATAAATATCTTTATTTCTCCTCGTTTTTCCTTTTTCTATATTTGCTGCAATCTGCAGCACACATAGAAAGGGGAAAAAGCCTCTTGTGATTGTTTTTGTGAGGGAAGGAATGCCTTTCTACACAAAAAAATCATCCCCGCAATGCAGGTACCCTTCCACCATGGTGCAAAGGGGCCTGCCTTGGTGCATTCCTGCCCTTTTCTTTTACTGTAGGGCAGCGCAGCAGGAAGGCCTGTGGCGCTGCCCCAAGGCAAAACCTCATAAATATCGCCCTAAGTGTCAAACTCATTAAGACTACTGACACATCCCATGAAAGAATCTAAGTCAAATGAACATAGAAAATAAAGTCTCACAGTGACTGCAGTCCTAGCAACAGCTGTAAAATCCAAAAGAAGCCACCCGCGATTTCTGGAAATTCAGCAGAGTACGATCATAGCTATGCTTACACTGGCAAATCAGGAACAACTTAGAGGGGGAGGTGTGGCACTCTGTTGGTTAAATCGAAATTAGATGCACTTCTGGTAGCTTAGGTGCTGACCTTAATTTGGAAGCTTAAGGTGGAGTATTTGGATACAAAGACTGGTCTACACTGAGTCGTATCCAATTCATTAGGTTTATAGGTTGGTACAAATGTGAGACCACGCTGTAAGACGGAAAGTTGATTCTTGGATAATTTCTCTTTTGATATGTTGATGACTAAGTTGTTTTGCTGCGTGTCGATTGGGCTATGTCCCTGAAGCGGCATTTACCGTACTCACAGTTATTAAGGATGAAAAGAATATCATCTAGCGATCAAACCTACGAAAAGAACGCAAACCTTATGATCACAAAATTTCGAGAACGGAAACATCCTGATAACATTTTAGAAGAAGCCAAGGCAAGAACACAAGCCATCCCTAGGGAAGAATTGTTGAAAATACACACAAAGGATACGACTCAGTGTAGACCAGTCTTTGTATCCAAATACTCCACCTTAAGCTTCCAAATTAAGAGAATCGTTCTAAAAAATTGGGAAATGGTTGAGAAGGAACCAGATTTCAAAGGACTGTTTAGCAAACCGCTGTTTGCCTACCAAAGATCTAAAAATTTAAAGGATCTAATAGAAAAGGAGGCACGCAACAAATCTGAAAAATACACAGGAACAATTCCATGCGCGAACTGTGGTCACTGCAACAATATCATCCGTGGTACCAGCATCAATCATCCAACCACAGGAAAAATTATCAACCTTTTCACCAACGCCACATGTGACACCAAAAATGTTGTCTACTTACTTAAGTGTCCGTGTGGACTCCCTTATGTGGGAAAGACAGAGAGAAAAATCAAGACCCGCTTGACAGAGCACAAAAGTACCATTAGAAACAGATCTACCAAGGCCCCAGTAGCCGCACATTACATTTCCAATTGCCATAACATTAGTCAGATCCGTTTTCTGGTTTTGGAGTGTGTTCCTGTGAGGCAAGGCTGTGACAACAAAAAAAGACTGCTCCAAAGGGAGATATTTTGGATTAAAAAACTGAATTCCTGCAACCCCACGGGGTTAAATGAATGCCTTGAATTTAGTAGCTTTCTGTAATCTTGCTTAGTTGCCTCAGGCTACTTAAACTCCCCTCATTATGAAAGATTTTGATATCACTTCCTTTCCTTTTCTAAAAACATGCCTTGAACACAAATGTAATTTTCTTTAATCAGTACTGTTCATGTTTGACGTTTGCATCATGTTTTGATTATGTCTTGATTCTAATTATATTTGTTCATATGTCACTGACCGTTCCAAGATGGCCGCGACCCGGACCACCTATTGCCTACCTCTATTTGTTTATACCAATAGCTCTGTTGGTAAATGTTATTTAAAACATCCTGAATAGACCGTCAACCTTCCTTTCTTTATTCTTCCTTTACTTATTCACCTGATACTCTTTTATTCCACACATTCGGAATCACTTTTCCCTTATCCCGCCTTCTTCCGGGTTATGTGAGCACTTCCTTATAACGCGCTAGGCACGCATGCGCGACTAAACACCATTCCGAAAGTAGAGCAGCGATGTGTCCTACCCGACCGCCGGACCGGTGAGTAACACACAGCGTGTACCGACCCGTATTCCATGCGCACAGCCTTCTATCTTTTTCTAACGGGCATTGAGCACCTTCGGTACCTGTACCCTTCACTCGAAGTTTATGAGCGTCGAGGCACACGCCACCGTGGCGTTTAACCACACTGGACCGCTAATGATGTATACGCCGCCAGTACCACAGCATGTTAGCATCAGAAAGACTGATAACCGCCCTTACTAGGTCGGACTAACTTTAGAATACGTATGTTCTCTCTTTTTCTTTTCTAACAACACTTGGGGCATGTACTTGTTTTTCACTACATTCTTATGATTTCACCTATGTGACAGCATGCTTTTAGACACATTCCAGTTACCCCTTGATTATGTAGCCTTAATATTTTTAATAGACTGTGGCCTGCTTCCCTTTCATTGATTACGCTTCATTTTTGGTTTCACCCCACAGAGATGTATTTCCCCTGATGAAGTGCTGACATGCACGAAATGCATTGGGTTCAAGGTTGATTTTGTGGATAAAAAATTGTTTATTGGAATGACGATGAAACGTTACATAGCTGTGATGTAACAGCTTAACCTTGAGAGAAGGATTGAATCATTGAACCAGAAGAATAAACCTGTGCAATCAACAGTTTCCCCTGGTTTACCTTCATGATTACCTTTTTGTTTGAACTGTTTTGATATAGAAGGGATTGATTTCCCCAGAAGAGTGCGACTGGTTAATCTGTCAAGCCTGACAGCATCTATTCGCCACAATTGAAATCAGGAACAACAACACGCTATTCTGAAACTGTAGTACTAACCCATTTTTTAAGGAAACAAATGGTCATGAATATTGTATTCTTCCGAAGTGGACGAGCGATTTGCTGTTTTTGGTGCCATTTCCACAGTTACAAAGACCCTACTTGTGCAGAATACAATATTCCTGTGTATTTGTTTGTGAGGCAATAGGATATCATGAGTACTGCAATCAATTTGGACGAATGGATATAACAACCCTAATGAAGTCCTTTGTTGGACAAAATGCATTGGCTGGGTAAGATGATGATATAAAGAAAATTAATAAAGGTCAATTGTGATATCACTAAATGGCTCTTCGTTGGATAATCGGAAGATGAACTGGGCAACTTTTCATCCAAGACTGGATCAACTTTTTTCTCTGAATTATTATCACTTACTTGAGAGGATTTTGTTTATATGTTCAAGAGCTCTTCTTTATTGTGTAGGACTATGTTTGAAAGTAGGTGATTCCTGAGCAGTGGATTCACAAGGAGTAGAGTGCTGAAAATGTAAGACTCACACTGGTGCGATCATCAGGGGCCTACACTACTTGTGATATTTGTTGTATACTGTTATACTTGTCCCTGCTGCCCAGCTTGGAATGTGTGATGTAAGAGCCTGCTAGAATGTTCTGTGTGGATGTCTGGCAGTTGAATGTGGGCTGAGCGGCAGGAGGCCACTCCTGGTGGGGTTTTCCTCCTTTATATCTTACCTAACATCTTACCTTAATAAAGGAGCATCAAGAATGTACCTGGACTACCTGGCTTTATTTACAACATTTTTGGCGACATTTTTGGCTAAACAGAAGAGCCAACAGCGTGCAGAAACCTAAACTTTTTAAAACTGAAGAATCTACAGGCAGAAAGGAGTGTTGAACTTGTGAAGAGGTAACTCAGGAGTACAAAACAGAAACAGAAGATTTTAAAAGGTAAAAGACTTTCTATGTTTATGTGGGTTTAGCCAACTGGCACTAGGAAACCCCACCAGTGACAAAGAAATCAGTCGCCCTAAGAAAAAGGAGTGCCAAATTAAGCTTACATCTTTGAGGTGAAGTCATCTTTAATGGCATTTTGACCAGAGAACTGTGTTTTTGTAGCTGTGAGCAGCAGATAGAATTGTGATGTGTCAGAGACATTTGAAAAACGACTTGCTTAGAGAAATAACAGAGAGCTTTTAATTAAAAGAACTGCCAACTGTTTCATTTGTGCTCGTGTGTGCTGGTAAAAGAGATTGCCATCTATTTAGTGTCGGACACTTGGTTTGCGACCTGCAGTCAAGAGAAGTTTCCTTTTTAAAACAAACTAACTCTGTAGTGATTGCTGAAGTGAATTAATTAACACCAATTGCTGAAGTGAATTAATTGACACCAACTGCGCGTCCTTGAGCCAAAGGGAAATGTGTTTGTTGACTCTGCGTGAACTTTCAGCGTTAAGCAAAGTGATTAATGCCAGCAGCACTGTTTGATTCACGGAGAATTATTCGGGGGCATAAAATCGAGCCTCGATGGAGTGTAATGGGCTTTTGACAGTTGATGTCTAGCAGCAGCGTGGTTTGTTTATCTTCGGTGGGAAAAGGCAATTAATCGAGTCTGCTGCGACTCAATGAGAAGTGCAAATATAAGCGCATGAGGTGGCTACAGCTTTTATGTCACGCGATGGGAAATGCGTGTTTGGAGGTGGTAAATGCGCTACTGAAAATGCGCCACAAATACATTTTCTTTATTTGCCATTTCAAACACTACAGGCGAACTGCGCAATGCGTAACTGTCACTTTCTAAGGAGAAGGGCTCGAGGAACACGAGCAACCTACCTCTTCTTGTGACGTGCTGCCTCCTTGGTCTGCGCTTGCACGTTTGAAAGCAGTGACGTGCCGAGAGCCGTCCAGCCCTGTGAAATATACGTGCCTCCATTTCAGAACCGTCTTTGTTTGGGAGCGTTACCACGGCTACGTCTCTTGTGCTTTACGAGTTCTTGAGGAAGTTTCAATGACTGTATGCCCAGAAGGAAACTGATTTGAGTCTGGGTTGCTAAGGAAGCTGTTCGGAAATATTGTCTGCTTTCGGAGCCAAGCTGTAACCTTTTAAAGTCATGGTCATGGAGGTTACACCATGCAGTTTACACCCTCGTTGTGGACAGACATCTCTACCCCTGTGAGGACCTCGGGTGAGACATCGCTCACCGGAGCTAATTAATTGCTATTTACTTGTACTTGCATTACATTTTTCTATATGTACAATTTACTTCTGTTTAAATGGTTCTGTGAAGCTGGCTGTGGGGGTTGCGATTGGAGCTAAGTGCTTTGTGTTTGGTTAAGTGCCCTGTGTTTTTGTGGGGTTGAGATAGGAGCTAAGTGCTCTGTGTTTTGTTAAGTGCCCTGTGTTTTGTTCATAGGATGGTCTCATTCTTTAAGTTTAAGGGAGTTGTGTGTTTGAAATGTCACTGGGCATTATGTGCTTTGTTGCTTTTGGGTTGTGGAGTGATAAGTTTAATACTTACTTGAGGTTTAATGGAGCTTGGAGTTCCAATTTTTAAATATTTGCTTGGAGTTTCAGGGAGCTTAGAGCTCCATCTTTAAACATTTTTATGGAGTTTTGTGGGAACTTGGAGTTCCACTTTGAAATATTTTATTCTCGTGGAGTTTTGTGGGAACTTGGAGTTCCACTTTGAAATATTTTATTTTCGTGGAGTTTTGTGGGAACTTGGAGTTCCAATTTGAAATATTTTATTTTCGTGGAGTTTTGTGGGAGCTTGGAGTTCCACTGTGCTGTTACGCCATATGTTGGGACCTTTTTGCCTCTTACTGACCTGGCCAGTTGGTTTGTTTGGTTTTTGGGTTGAGTATGTGATACGTGGGCGTGATAGTGTGTTGGTTGTTTCGTTGTGTCAGTGATGTTTGTTTAAGGAAGAGAGAAGGTGGTGTGTATGTTGTTTATTACTTTGTGAGATTGGGTTGTGAAGTTGTTAATTGCTAATCTTATCTTGTTTTACATTTATGTGGAAATTGCGTGTTGTGACTTGCTATCTCATTTACTCTCCGCAATTTCTATTCGTCTCTCTCATTCATCAAATCAAAGAAGGGAGATGTGTTATACTTGTCCCTGCTGCCCAGCTTGGAATGTGTGATGTAAGAGCCTGCTAGAATGTTCTGTGTGGATGTCTGGCAGTTGAATGTGGGCTGAGCGGCAGGAGGCCACTCCTGGTGGGGTTTTCCTCCTTTATATCTTACCTAACATCTTACCTTAATAAAGGAGCATCAAGAATGTACCTGGACTACCTGGCTTTATTTACAACATATACATTTTGCATATTTTCAAGAATCCTACGACAGGTCTGTGCTTCATGACCTGGCACAGCTGGCTATTGTTCACACTGCCACACTATTTCTAGAATCCCCTCACTCTGTATCCCGGGTTCACACTCTTTTTCACTTTTGTTCTGGACTCCATAAGTCCAACCTACCCAACAATTTTCCTTTCTATTCTACCCATCATCTCCTACCCAGATGACAACTATGAACACCCTCTTTGACAATACATCGGCCGCAAATCAATCAATCAGATGCAGCTCCAGGAGGCCAGACCTGTGCGCCACCCCGAGCTGCACCGCACGCCTCCCTGGGGGAGGGGGCTGAGGCCCATTGATTGAGCGCCACTGGGGCGGGGTTTCACCTCAGACCGCTCTGTACCTGGGGAAATCCCAGATTCCTGCCGGACAGGACAGCCCACGATGTATCTCCACGACAGAAAGCGTTCAGGTCCGTCGTCTGGAGGGAGACATCTTAAAATCTCTTCACTCATGGATGAACGTTCGGGTCTCTGAGCCAGGTGGAAGAATTTCCCGTGGGGCTGCACTTTGGTTTTGCTGCATCATACCAGGCATTCTGTGCTATTTTTCAAGCCCTTTCTGCCACCATGGCCACTGGCCGGCTGCGCTGTGGTAGGTGCGCAGGCCTCTTCTGGCTGGCAGTGATCTTTGACCTGGGGGGCATCGCTCTGCTGCTTGTTGGCATCTTCGCTAACCTGCAGGTGGACGGTCGCTCCTTTGGGGAGTTCCTCATCTACAGCGGGGGCATTGTGGTCTTCTTCAGCCTGCTTTGGTGGCTGGCCTGGTACTCCGGCAACCTTGAGATCTCATTGGAGGATCTTCAAAAGGAAATTGTGATCGACAAGCCGAGCAGCTTCATGCAGCTGGCCCGGAAGTTCTCGGAGAGCTTCTCCAAGAGGAAGCGTAGGAGGAAGACCTCGCTTCCGGCTGCAGGGAAGAAGGACGTGGCACTGGATGTGGGACCCGGTCCACTGGAAACTCCTAACCTTCCCGGGGAACCTCTCTACAGCTCCCCCCCAGGACCCGTCATCAACAGCATTTCTCGCAATTTAGACTCTCACATCTTCCTCGGTGAGGATGGCTCAAAGGGACACCTGGAGCTCAGCGCCCTGAGCCGGCTGGACAATCAGTTTGTCATCATCCGTTGGTCAATCAATCAGGTTGTAATTGTATTGTGCTGCTTGTCAGCCCGGAGGGTCTGCAGGCGATTGCTGCTGGTCTCAGTTGAACAGTCAAGTCTTGAGTCCCTTCCTGAACTGGGTCAGTTAAGGTGCAGTGCAGAGGTGGTGGGGTAGGGTGTACCTTGTTCGGGCGGTGAAGTGGGAAAAGGAGCGTCCTGCGGCTGAGACGACTGTGCTGAATTTCTGTGAGGGCAAGGTGTGCTGAGCCTAGGTTCCTGTGTGGCTGGTGGAAGTGTAGTGCGTGGTTAATGTAGGCAGTTACTTGGTTATGGAGGGCTTTGGAGGTGTGGGTCAGGAACCTGAAATTGCATCTTTTCTCAACCGGGAGCCAGAGGAGGTCCTTCAGGTGCTGGGTAATGTGAGTTCTTTTGGGCAGTTTGAGGATCACTCTGTCGGTCGCATTCCGGATCAACTGCAGTCTTTGCATTAGTTTGGTGGTGGTGCCGGCAGAGAGTGCATTGCAGTAGATTAGTCAGCTGGTGATGAGGGCCTGTGTTCCTGTTTTCCTGATGTTAATGGGAAGCAACTTAAAGATCTTGCAAAGAATGCATAGCGAGTGGAAGTAGACTGAGGAGACAGCATTGGCGTTTTATGGATAGTTTGCTGTGGAGGATGATGCAGAGGTTGCAGGCATGGTCTTTTGAGTGAGGGTGGGTCTGAGTTCTGATAGCGACCAGGAGTTGTTTCATAGGATGGTGTGCTTGCCAAAGATGAGGACTTCTATCTTGTCTGCGTTGAGCTTAAGGCAGTTGTCCCTCATCCAGGCTGAGACGTTTTTCATACAGTTGTGGAAGTTGTTTTTTGCCGAGGTGGGTTCGGTTGGGAGAGACAGGACGAGCTGGTTGTCATCAATATAGGAGAGGATGTTGATGTGGTGAGATCTGACGATATCCACGAGTGGTGTCATATAGATGTTGAAGAGGGTAGAGCTGAGCGATAAACCTTGTGGGGTACACCATAAATGTTGTGTTTGGAATGTAATCTGAATGGATGGAGTCTCATTTTCTGGGTGCGTCCTGCGAGGAAGGATGCCATCCATTTGAGAGCATCATCTGTGATGCCAATATGTAGTAGGCAATTGGTGAGAGTGTGGTAGGAGACCATGTCGAAGGCGGCGGAGAGGTTGAGCAGGATCATGGTGACTGATTCTCCTCTGTCCATTAGGGTATGAACATCGTCTGTTGTGGTGATCAGGACTGTGTCTGTGCTGTGGTTGGTTCTGAAGCCTGACTGTGAAGAGTCAGAAAAGTTGTTTCTCTACAGGTGTTTGATGAGTTGGAGGTTGATGGCCTTCTCCAGGACGTTGGCGGGGATGGGGAGCAGCGAGATGGGTTGGTAGTTCTGGAGCTGTCTGGTGTCTTGAGGTGTGGACTGACCTTGGCGTATTTCCAGGAGTCTGGGATAGTGGGCTGGATTAAGGAGGTGTTGATGATGGTGGTGTGCTGGCTGCTTATCTAGTCTCTGCTGAGGTTGAAGAGCTGGTGGGGGCAGGGGTCGGTAGCTTCTCCTAGGTGGATTGTGTTCTTTAGCTTGAATGCGTCTGATGTGCTGAGTTGTTTCCATGCAGTGAGTTGGTGGTTGGCAGTGGTGGTTGGTGGATGGCTGAGGAGGCTGGTGGGTTAGGGGTCAAAGTTTTTATAGATGGTTGCTATCTTGTTGTGGAAATGGTCAGTTAGGGCGTCACAGACTTCCTGTGATGCTGGGATGGAGTTTAGAAGCCATGCAAGAAAGCAACAACTTTGGTTTGATTTGGTTGTTCATATTGTAGAAAAATGGCAGGTCAGGCCCTGGGTCACTCTCCATCCCAGCTTAGCCCCCCCATCAGAAACTTCTCCTTTACCTCTAGCACCATTGTTCATTGTGTTGATCTTGGTATAGTGCTCTCCTGCTTTCTCCTTTTATTGAAGCAATTCCCATTGCCACGTTCACCATCTGGTCAAATTAAAGCGCAACACTCATGGAAGCCTGAAGTCCAGCTAGAGTTTAATGAAAAACACCAAGCAGCAAAGGTAAAGATCAAAGACAATTGTCATTTCAATTGACCAAGGGTCTCATCAGAAAATGGTCTAGAGCTAAAATTCATAGAAAAGCACCCTAGTACATACGTTTTCTCTTAATACAAATCAATGCAGTTTAACAATCTGACAGAAGGGTGTTTCTCTACGCGACAAGCGATCTAATGTGCAGGTGACATGATCATCCCACTAAGGAATCATGGACTTGCCTTTGGGGAAGGTATAATTTATATGTACACTACTCACCTGCCTCGTACCACATTATTTTCACAAAATCCTGTTTCCACTTGCCATCGTGTGAGAAAAAGGTTACGCAGCTAGGTATGGTGCAAGCTGCAATGCTGAGCCCTACAACTTCTGGGCGTAGTGAAGCACAACATGTTGGAAGCATGTTCAGAAGCCTCCAACTAATATAAAACAACATACATGTTTGGTTAAACAGGTTGATACATGTTGGGTTATGTATGTGATAGCGATCACAACATTATGTGAGAATATCTGAACAGGATACAGGTAAGATTTAATTTTTCACAGGCTATCTGTTAGGTGAAACGAGAACAGGATCAATACCGGCGGCAGATTAGCCCAGCACTATGTGACTCTGGGGAATAGCTTGCTTAATCTTCCTGACGGCGTCCAGCGCCTAGAGACCCTAACGGGTGATGGTTCGCTCTTTACAAATGTGGATTACTATTATTATTATTATTATTATCAGATGTGTGTGCATGGTAGTGATTGTATGCAAGGGATTCGTCTGTATGAGTCCTGCTCTGGATCTATGCTAGGTCCTTCCCATGTTGTTAATCCTGACACATCCAACATCCCATTCAGGTTGGGTCTCCCTATGATAAACTGTTCTAACATGGCTGTACTCATCATGACACAGGAACTGTTGGACTGTGTGATTGATCTGATGGGGGAGTGGAGGTCCAGGTTGGACTGTAGTAGTCAATTTGATGTTTGTAGACATCTAATGATCTGTCAACAATGTGTGCATCCGGTACAGTGAGGTGTGAGACAGTAAATAAGCTAGGTCCAGGTTATCCATCTGATTGGGTGGATGCATTGTCCTACTACTTGCAAGATCAGCTATTGATTTTGACATCGTTTTCCTGTGAGATTTATACGTGCTGTATTTTCTTTGGGAGCTAATCAGAGTAAACCATGCTCTTTTTCTAGGGTGTTTGGGAAATGACAAGGTAATATGGATAAATGATGTCACTTCCTGCAATGTGACTTTCTATGACATGAAATATTGTGGTCTTTGTATGCGTTTCAAATCTTAGGATCTAGCCTGTGTAACCGATGCATGTAGGTGTGGGCATGGTGCCAATGAATATGTCTCCGTGGACATACTTTTGTGAGTAAATTGGAGTTCTGTTGCCCTGCAATGTTTTGTTGTGTGTTGTGGTGGACTCATTCATTCACTTTGTGATACATACATAAATGTGGCTATGAGCATTCCTGTTCCAATGTTAAATGTGTGTTTCCCCTTGTATTCGTGGGCTGACCATACTTACCTGATGATGAAATTCCCTCATTTGACAGACACAACATGCTATGGAACCAGGGTCCGCATGGGATCACAATAATGTTCAGGCACTCTAAAAGTAATTGCACACCATTCATTATCATCACTTTCATTGTAGCCTCTGTGCATTTACCTGGCAAGCAAGATTTCAAAATAACACACTGCTGCTGATCAAGGGGGTGGGGGGTAGGTTAGAATGGCCAAATGAAACTTTTCTCCCTGCGAGGCCCCTACATACAATGCAACCTCCCAGCACCTGCCATAACCTGACACACAGAGCTGGGGAGCGGCCAAGACTGGCACCACATTGCAATGGCCTGGTGGGGACTGTGAAACTAAGTAAGTCTCTTGGTGTAGTTTACATAGGCTGCAAAAAGACCGGCCCACATGTGAACCTGGTGTACATCATTCCGTCCATCATTTGTTTGCGTAGCACTTGTCACCTTTAAGTGTGATGGGTATGCCCAGACATGGGTCCCTTGCTCCCTGTGCCACTGGATTCAAGCTAGCCTCGCTGATGAAGGGTAATACCCAGAAACCGGTCCCAGCATGCTTGTTTCCGGTCCAGGGAAGACCTGGCTTGGCAGACCGGTCTGGACTGTTGCCATGAGGCACAGGTTCAAGACTGATTTGCATATGGCTGGGTCTAAACTGGGGTGGAATGGTGAGTAAAAGATCAATGCATTTAACCCAGGTCTCTTGGCTGGGGTGAAAGTATGATTCATTCAGCATTCCGTCCATCATTTATTTGCGTAGCACTTTACCCTAAGCGGGATGGGTATGCCCAGACCTGGGTCCCTTGCTCACTGTGCCACTGGAATCAAGCTAGCCTGGCTGATGAAAGGTAATACCCAGAAACTGGTCCCAGAAGGCTTGTTTCCGCTCCAGGGAGGACCTGACTTGGCAGTTCGGTCTGGACTGTTCCCATGAGTTACAGGGTCAAGACTGATTTGCATATGGCTGGGTCTAAACTTAGGTGGCATGGTGAGCAAAAGAACAATGGATTTAACCCAGATCTCCTGACTGGGGTGATTTATTCAGCATTCCATCCATCATTTGTTTGCGTAGCACCTTTAACACTAAGTGGGATGGGTATGCCCAGACGTGGGTCCCTTGCACACTGAGCTTCTGGAATAAAGCTAGACTGGCTGATGAAGGGTACTACCCAGAAACCGGTACCAGGGTGCTTGTTTCCGGTCCAGGGAGGACCTGGCTTGGCAGTTCGGTCAGGATTGTTCCCATGAGGCAAAGGGTCAAGACTGATTTGCATATGGCTGTGTCTAAACTGGGGTGGCATGGTGAGCAAAAGAACAATGGATTTAACCCAGATTTCTTGCTTGGGGGTGAATGTATGATTCATTCAGCATTTCGTCCATTATTTATTTGCATAGCACATATTATGATGAAGGGCATGCTAATTTTTTTTTAAAAAAACCAAGATTCGTTTAACTACAGTTAGAGAGTGTGTTTTCTCACCCAAAAATGTAAGGATATGGGCCTGAAAATATGCCATTTCACCCCTCTTTTTTCTGCATCTACATTGTGGATGAACGGTCAACCCAAAACACCACAGGGGAGGATCAGACCATTTTTCTACATCCTAAAAGTATAGGAATATTTTTAAGTGGTTCCCCTTCAGAGCTGCTTCTAAACACTATTGCATATTATTTGATGACAGTATTTTTGAAAAGCTGTACTTTAAAATGCAACATTGAATCGCATGGACAATGCTCGTCATTCAGTGGAATATGGTTATTCTCCAGGGCTCTTTCGTTTACTACAAAAGTGCCGTAATGTTAACATATTTTAATGCAGATTTTACTCTTAAAGTAGTAGTCTTCCATAATAGAATTGTATGCATTCATTTCAAATCATCTGGAGTACAGCAGCATCTACTCCTTTCACGGCTCTTTCCTTGGTTACTATTTTAATCTGACATGTCTTTGTTTGCTTAATCTCTTGTAGCAGCTTGGATTTGAGAAACTTGATCTTTCATTTACTCACATTTTGGCTTATCAGACCGAGACAATTAAGGTTTAATGGGCCTTAGTGGGAGGTATTTTTAGTAAGGTTAAGAAATACTATTATGATTAGAGAAGTTTAAGTCGCTGTGTTAAGAATATTTCCTGCTGTCACAAGTGAAACACTTAAAGGATATTCCAAGAATGGAACTTTATAAATCCATAATCTCTTTTGCATCTTTAATTACTCAGAGAAGCAGTGTGAAACTGAAAACCAAATAATATTTCCTTTCAGTTGGTTTTAATACAAGATAATGGTGGTAATTCCTGCTAACTTGCGGGCATCCATAGGCTGTGGATGCAAAAAATGATTTAATAAAATGATAGTCAGCTGTAATAAAATGATATTTTTGCGAAATGTGAATTTGAAATCTTCTCTGTGAGGTAAAATGGGCGTCATTTCTATCTGTGTGTGTGTGTGCGCGCGCATATAATGGTCAGAGGTAGTGCTCTTTGGGGCAGTGACTCACCAGGTAGCTTTTCCCAAGTGCACTCCATCACAAAGACAAAATTACACTTTCATGGCATTTTTCATTATCAGAATTGCAAATCCATTTCCAAACAGCAACGAGACACAAGCCTGCAAACTGACTAAGCCTCCGCAAACCTCACATATATCACAGCGGATTTAAATAGCCCTGGGACGTGGGCAGGAATCTCGCGTGGGGGGATTTCCGCTGGCAACAGGGCTCATTGCTTAAAGCCTGGCCACTAAGGGCGCCTAATCTGAATAATAGTGTTAACTCAAGCCCAGCAATGTAGATTGAAGGTGACTTGCGATTGTATGGATGAAACCAACATCACTACGCACGTGGCAGTGGGGGAGGGGATACAATAGGAATAATTTGCAAACATCAATAAGTGAATGGTGAATTTAACTCTATCAGCAGCATGCTCAGAACCAGGCTTCCGGCGGAGCAGCATGATGCTCTGTGGGAATATTACACGCTTTGGATAGGGGGATGTGTAATTCAAAAACCAATTACGAACTTCAATATTCTTTGCAGTTTTGACAGTAATATATGGGAAACCTAGTGCAAAGCAATGGATGGAGTTTAATAAGTTTCATCGGTAGTCTACATGTAGTGATAATTCATTTCAGCACTGGGTTCCATGCTGGGGTGACTCTGGGAGAGAAATTAAACTAATTAAACGTTCGAAGCAAGAAAAAAATGATATTACAATATTTGATTTCATGTTCAGCTTCTAAATATAGTCCCTTAATTTTTTTAATCCATTAACCAAAACGTACTCTTTTGTAGCAATCGCGAAAATCCTATTGGCGAAGCACCTAAATATCTATCATTATCTCCACCTTAGGTACCACTCTCATCATATGTTTCATGGCCTGGAATGGCGAATAACAGTCGGAACTTGGAATTACTAACAGCCAGATTCATCAATGTTCCGATTTGCGAGTCCTTAATAGCGATTATTAAGGAATCGCTATTAAGGACTCGCAAATCGGGATTCATGTAGAAATTGCGAAATAAATTGTGATTCCTACAGCCTCCTTATTTGCGATTAGCAAATTACTAATCGCAAATAAGGATTGACTCCCCATCCATTCCTATGGGCCTAAGGCCCATAGGAATGAATGGGGAGTCAATCCTTATTTGCGATTAGCAATTTGCTAATCGCAAATAAGAATGCGATTTCAAGGGTGCCAGGGGACCCTGTAGCACCCCTGAAATGGAAATGTAGCCTGATGTTGCACACACACACATGTCCAAAGGACATGTGTGCGTGTAACATACCACTTAGAAAAATGCACTAAAGTGCATTTTTCTAAGTTTTCGCTATTTACCACGAAGTCAGACTTCGCTGTAAACTGCGGCCAGAAATTGCGAATTCGCAAATTCTAAAAGGTTCATGAATAGCATTTAAGGAATCTCAAATTGAGATTCCTTAAATGCAATCGCAATTTGATAATTCACAATTATTTGCGAATTGTCAAATTGCGAGTTCATGAACCATTGATGAATCTCAAATGCCATTTTTGCGGGCGCAAACGGCCGAATTTTGCGATTCACACTGTTTGCGCTCGCAAAAATGCTTGATGAATGTACCTGTAAACCCCTTGCTGTATGTGATCACCCAATTTTACGTCAGTTTCCATATACATTTCCCCTTACGTTCTACCGGTGGAAAACGTGAGTGAAAAAGTATTTGATCTTAACCAAAAAATTTGTTATTTGTGCTCAACGCAAAATTATAAACCAGTAGAAATTCCACAAGGATAGTGTTGCACTTAAATTGCAAATCTAGTTTTTTTTTCTTGCCCCATGCTAACTCTACTGTCTTGGCACTAAAGGAGCTATTGAGACCCTCACCTATAAACTGGGGTAAACAAATCTTACTGCAGGAAAAGGCGTCCTCTGTTTTTTGTTCTCAAGTATAGATCTGTGCACACAATGAGAATAAAGCAAGCAATCAGTATTAATCTCCAGTTTGCACACATTAGGTCTGATTCACAAACTGCACTTTTGAATAAGGGTACAGTTTTGAGTAATTTTACTGTTTTTGGGTATTCATATACAGCACTATTGTAGTACATTACTTTTTGCAGAGAGTCCATCACTGGACAAAGCCATTCACTGATACTCCAAAACACTTCCATAGAACAAATAGAGGTAGGAACCTACTATAAAAGCCCATGTGAAATAATTGAAATAATGTTAAATTAAATGAAAGCTTATAAAATAGTTAAACATATAAATAATTATAACGCAATGTTAAAAAATATTTTAAAATAGTACATATTTATTATTTAGTTCTAAAATATCTAATAACCTTTTGAATTTAAAACGTAATACAACACTCAATAATAAATATGTTCCATTTTTATAATTGATTTATATTTATTTATGTTTTTAAATATATTAAATTATTTGATTTAACATAATTTCCTAACTGGTGTTATATAAAGTCCCTACCTTTATTATCCTACCTTTATTTTGTTGTATGGGAGGGGTTCCAGTGGCAATGGTTGGCCATGTGTAGTTTTGCACAACAAATGTATAGGTGCATGAGCATTTGTGGAGAAGAGGGTGGGGAGGAAGGGTTTTGGGGTGAAGTCTTAAATGAGGTCAAGAAGAGTTTTTTTTAATTGGCATTTTTAAGATTTAGAGAGTCAACAGTAAATAAACAATCTGACCGTTGCACAACAACATCCATTTTCCAGATGAAGCACAGTATAATAGATTCCAAAGATAGACATTTTATGATACAGTTAGTATATGTAGTTAGTCAATCTGGTATGATTTTAGATAGTCAACTAAATATATCCAATAATCCCTTGACCTTGATCTCACAGACAGTTCCTCCTCATACGTCAACAGGGTGTCCTTGCAATACGTCAGTTCTTCAATCCATTGTTTGAGTTTTAGAGCCCTTGAACCATTCCCACCAATTGATATACTTCTACGTTTAGCTATCAGCAGTGCAACTACACAAAACATCCGCTTGGCAGCTCGTATACCAGGCACCAGTCCCAGTAAACGAATGTGCGAATTGCACATTCAATGGGAATGCCCACCATATCACTTAACAGTTTAGTCACCTGCACCCAGTATTCTGCTACCTTCGGACAATACCATGCAAGATGTATAAAATCTGCTGCATCCGAGTGACATCCTTTACATTCCGAAGTCCATGCTCAGCCCATACCAATGAAGTCGTTCAGGTGTATAACAGGTCTGATGTAGGTACTTATAATGGAGTATGCGCAGATTGCCATTGGGTGTTAGTAGCCCTGTAAGTGTGCAGGTTGTGGCCCATTCCTCTACCGTTAATGGAGAGTCTAAGCTGGCGTTCCATTTGTCCAGTGCTGGCAATGTATTATCTGCTATATCTTCTTGTAATTTAACATATAGCTTAGAAACTATGTGATGTGCCGTGGGAGTAGTAAGCAATAGTTGCAGTGAAGACAATTGCTACGGTTCTGTGGGGGTATGATGTATACAATTCCCGTATCGCTCTTTGTAATCTATAATATGTGAATTTGAAAAGTAAGGTCGGATTACTTATGAAGGATAGATCATTGAGGGTTCTAAACTGCCCATCTTGATACAGATCTCCCATAGTGTCTATACCGACTTGCTTAAGTAAGCCCATTCCCACCTTTTCTTGAGTGACCGAAAGCTCTGGATGGTGATGTAATGGAAGTGCAGCTGCGTACAATGGTAACTTGTGTGATTTCCTACCCATTATGTACCAGGCTTCATTTGTTCCATTTATTGTGTTGATGTCGCGAGCATGTAATGGGGGCCTCCGGTGTGTTATAATAGACGTCAGTGGTATGGGAAGTGCATCACCTTCTTCTATTGCAACGTGGGTAAGGTATGGGATCTAATGGTACCAGTAATGTGCGTACTGTGCTTGCGCACATAAATAGTAAAGGAAAAAATCTGGCACTTTGAACCCTCCTTTTGAGTATGGTAATGTTAAGGCACACATTTCTATCCTCGCTTGTTTGCCCGCCCATATCAGGTTCAGCACCATAGTTGTTATTCTATGAAACACTTCCATTGGTGGCTTTTTTAGAATATTATGAAATAAATAGAGGAATTTACGTAGAATTACCATTTTTACTATGGCCGTACAGTCAGCTATGGATAGTGGCAGACAGTTCCATCTTTTTATTTTGTCTTCCATAGCACTGATTGCACAACCGTAATTAGTACGGATAACAAGGTCTCTTTGGAACCAGATAACGGGTCTCTATGGAACCAGACACCCAAACATCGTACTGGGTCTGATTCTAATGGGTAATTCATAGGTTGTGGGCATGTGGTATCAGTCAATGGAATGATCTGTGATTTGGACCAATTTATTTTGAGTCCCAAGTGTTGTCCGAATTTTATATATTCCCGCAGTAGAGGGTTTAAATTTTGCACAGGGTCACGGACATACAGCATCATATTGTCAGCGTATACCGAGATATGTAATGGACGCTGTGGAAATTGTAGTGCTGAATAATGGTGTCCCTGCCTGATTTTGCACGCCAGTGGTTCTAGTGCTAATGCAAATAACAAAGGAGACAGGGGACAGCCTTGTCGTGTCCCTCTGGTGATTAGTATTGAGTCAGATATTTACTTGTTAATTTTGATGCGCGCTGTTGGAGCAGTGTATAGCATTGACACCCATTGCAAAAACAAGGGAGGGAAAGCCATTCTAGGTAAAACCGTGTGTAAATATGGCCATTCGATGGTATCAAAGGCTTTGGCCGCATCTAGTAAACTGCTGCAGCCTTGGTGTTAGGAAATAAATAATGCGATAGTGCAAACAGTGTTCTCGTGTTATGTGCCATTGCCCGTGTCGGGATACCCGATTGGTCCGGTAGAACCAGTAGCGGCATCAACAGTTGGAGACAAGTAGCAATCAGCTTGGCAATAATCTTCGTGTCCACGTTTATGAGAGATAAAGGTCTGTAAGAGTCACAGTATTCTGGATCCTTGCCCGGTTTTTAGCAGGGCAATCAACATGGCTTCTCTTAAAGTAGGCGGGAGTGTTTGCTTGTCATGAGTATCCCCGTACATTTGTACCAAGTGAGGAGCTAATAGATCTGCAAACGCTTTATAAAATTCACACGTGAAGCCGTCCGGGCCCGGTGCTTTACCATTCGGTAGGGATTTATTCACTGCAGTGACTTCCTCAACGGTGACGGGCAATGAGAGGTATTCTCTTTGCGTGTCTGATAGCCATTTATCGACACGTCGGATAGGTATTCCATGATTAGCACTACCCTTCAAGTTACCACAGCTGAAGAAATTGATAAGGATGACAATAACACACGACTCATCTTGACTTATAACAGAGAGTCAAGGCAGGTACAAAAGATTCTAGCTAAGAACTGGAATATTCTTAAAAGTGATGGCACCATAGGTGACTTGATTCCCGACAGGCCGAGCATCACCTACAGGAAGGGCAGTAACATCAGGGATCTCTGTGTCCGTAGTGATATTACCATCTATCCCACGTATCAAGGCCTTGGCTTAAAAAGGTTCTTCCCTTGCAGCTACTGCTAGGCGTGAAAAAACAGTACCCTTGTCAAGAGAGTCGAGTACAATGGCATTAAGAGGGAGATTACACAATATCTTAACTGTAATACCATGTTTGTGGTCTATGTGATTGTTTGCCCTTGCGATCTTTGGTACACTGGGAGTACTACTGCCCAGGCCAAAAAGCGCATATTGGAACACTATCGTGGGATAGTCCACGGTGATGTCAAGTATCCCGTGGCTAGACACTTTAGTGAGCATCATTTTTCTAACCCTGCACTTATGAAATTCTTCATTCTAGAACAGATCAACGGGAATCCCAGGGGTGGGAACAGAGCTCTCAAGTTGAGACAGAAGGAATCTAAACATATCATCAATTTCCAAACCAAGACCCCTGGGGGGCTTAACTTTGATGAGGAACTTTCTGTTCATCTCAAAGATAACTAACCTCATTGGTGATCTGCTCTTCTTGTTGATATCTGAATATTATCTTGTTTTTATATATTTTTCTTTCGTCTTCTGTGCATCTCCATGGTTGTTTGTTTATTCAAGTGCATACATACTTGTTATCATGTTAATTGACATCTTGTTCCGATTCCCTATAGGTGTAAAGGTGGGGACTGGGTCACGTCACAGCACCACTGTTCCAGCCCCTTGAATGTCACTTCGTCGTCTTCACTTATTGGGCTTTCATCTAGAAGGTTTTAGACTGTACTGTGGGCACAGGGCTTTGTAAGCAAGTAAGAACAGTTTTTAGCGCGTCTGTACCGAGGCTTTCTTTCAGTGTACCTCACTGTAGATGTCTCACCGTGTAGTGGCTATGGGGGTATTTTACCTGGTTACTGTGTCACCCTCCCCTTTGGACACTCTCCTTTGATTGAAGGTGCATGCGCCTCCTGGGGACTTTACGCTCCCACCCGCCCCTCTCCCTTGTGAGGCTTATTTTGGAGTTGGGTTTGAGTCTGGCTATTTATTTCTTTGGCTGGTTTTTCTTACGTGTATACCCTGTGTGGTATTATGCCTGTTTCTGCATTTTGTATATCACTGTCTTTACACGTTTCATATACCTTGTATTTACACGGTCCTGACATTTCTTTGCTTTACGATCTTGCATTATTAATTTTGTCTGATTTGCGGCGCGTTTTGCAATTATGTTTTTGCATAGATTCATCGGACTTAATGTGATGTACGTGTTGAGCGTGTTGGACGTCTCTGTACTTTTGGATATATGTATATATATATATATATATATATATGTTTGCAAAGGCCCAAAGGTTTTGAGGAAGCCTAAGAAGGGGCTTAAACGAACCAATAAAGATGTCAATTGAATTAATGGGAGGTTCTAATGCATTTCTTAAGCGGCCCAGGAAGAAGAGGCTATCAGCCTTGAAACGCGTCGGCAAAAGATAACACTAATGGTGGAGTAAGAGGCAGACTGCAATTTCAAACCCGAATGGGAAAACGCTGTTGTGTGCCCTCTCGCAGCTCTGTTGGAATCAAAATTTACATGCGGCAGCCCGGTCGCAGGGAGGAGCACCATCGTTAGCTGTGGATAAATGCAATCACCAGCTAGCTGAGGCTGAGGAGTGAAACTATTCAACACCGTGTGCAAAGCGTTCTGTATGCTAAATTGTCTGCCGGTAAGCTCCGTCACCTACTACAGGTTTTAAATGCGCAAATGAAAGAAAAATAGACATTTGGAACCCGCATTAAAAAACTTCATGTCCCATCAGGCATCAAGAGACATGGCACATAAGACACGCCTAAGAAGGGGCATAAACGAACCAATAAAGATGTCAATTGAATTAATGGGAGGTTCTAATGCATTTCTTAAGCGGCCCAGGAAGAAGAGGCTATCAGCCTTGAAACGCGTCGGCAAAAGATAACACTAATGGTGGAGTAAGAGGCAGACTGCAATTTCAAACCCGAATGGGAGAACGCTGTTGTGTGCCCTCTCGCAGCTCTGTTGGAATCAAAATTTATATGCGGCAGCCCGGTCGCAGGGAGGAGCACCATCGTTAGCTGTGGATAAATGCAATCACCAGCTAGCTGAGGCTGAGGAGTGAAACTATTCAACACCGTGTGCAAAGCGTTCTGTATGCTAAATTGTCTGCCGGCGGTAAGCTCCGTCACCTACTACAGGTTTTAAATGCGCAAATGAAAGAAAAATAGACATTTGGAACCCGCATTAAAAAACTTCATGTCCCATCAGGCATCAAGAGACATGGCATATAAGACACGCCTAAGAAGGGGCTTAAACGAACCAATAAAGATGTCAATTGAATTAATGGGAGGTTCTAATGCATTTCTTAAGCGGCCCAGGAAGAAGAGGCTATTAGCCTTGAAACGCGCCGGCAAAAGATAACACTAATGGTGGAGTAAGAGGCAGACTGCAATTTCAAACCCGAATGGGAGAACGCTGTTGTGTGCCCTCTCGCAGCTCTGTTGGAATCAAAATTTACATGCGGCAGCCCGGTCGCAGGGAGGAGCACCATCGTTAGCTGTGGATAAATGCAATCACCAGCTAGCTGAGGCTGAGGAGTGCAACTATTCAACACCGTGTGCACAGCGTTCTGTATGCTAAATTGTCTGCCGGTAAGCTCCGTCACCTACTACAGGTTTTAAATGCGCAAATGAAAGAAAAATAGACATTTGGAACCCGCATTAAAAAACTTCATGTCCCATCAGGCATCAAGAGACATGGCATATAAGACACGCCTAAGAAGGGGCTTAAACGAACTAATAAAGATGTCAATTGAATTAATGGGAGGTTCTAATGCATTTCTTAAGCGGCCCAGGAAGAAGAGGCTATCAGCCTTGAAACGCGTCGGCAAAAGATAACACTAATGGTGGAGTAAGAGGCAGACTGCAATTTCAAACCCGAATGGGAGAACGCTGTTGTGTGCCCTCTCGCAGCTCTGTTGGAATCAAAATTTACATGCGGCAGCCCGGTCGCAGGGAGGAGCACCATCATTAGCTGTGGATAAATGCAATCACCAGCTAGCTGAGGCTGAGGAGTGAAACTATTCAACACCGTGTGCACAGCGTTCTGTATGCTAAATTGTCTGCCGGTAAGCTCCGTCACCTACTACAGGTTTTAAATGGGCAAATGAAAGAAAAATAGACATTTGGAACCCGCATTAAAAAACTTCATGTCCCATCAGGAATCAAGAGACATGGCATATAAGACACGCCTAAGAAGGGGCTTAAACGAACCAATAAAGATGTCAATTGAATTAATGGGAGGTTCTAATGCATTTCTTAAGCGGCCCAGGAAGAAGAGGCTATCAGCCTTGAAACGCGTCGGCAAAAGATAACACTAGTGGTGGAGTAAGAGGCAGACTGCAATTTCAAACCCGAATGGGAGAACGCTGTTGTGTGCCCTCTCGCAGCTCTGTTGGAATCAATATATATATATATATATATATATATATATATATATATATATATATATATATATATATATATATATATATATATATATATATATATATATGTATGTATATATATATGTATGTATATATATATATATATATAGATATCCAAGGTCCTTTTTCTTACAAAAAAGCAGAGACCCAACAGAGGATTCGATATTCGATCGGAAGGCTGTGTCTGCAGGTGAGTCGCGGCAAATCCAGTACCCTGGAAAACACAAGTCCACGCAAAGCGGCAACCAGTACTGCCGGACGACTTGTGGTGCGGGGGTCCCAAAGCGCGATTCTGGTTACTCGCGCAAATGAATATCCAAGGTCCTTTTTCTTACAAAAAAGCAGAGACCCACCAGAGGATTCGATCAGAAGACTTTATTGATGGCTTCACAGGAGAACACAATCACAAATGTTCTTTTCGGCGTATGCATTTCGGCTCCCGCCTCGTCAGCGCCGTTTGTGTCCATGGAGGAGGAACGTCTCTCTCGGATTTTAAATATCCCGCCTCCTCCCCTGAATCTCGAGCTGTTCCGCCCCAGGTGAGAGTGTTGACCACCTGTATTACTCCTGGCGCGCCTTTCACCAATAGCGCCTCCAAGTCCCAGGGTGCATTTTTCTTGTTGCATCTCGGGTGTGGGGCCGGAGTCGGGTGCTCACTCTGGATCCTCCTGCTGCAAGCCACCACTCAGCCTATCGAATCGTCAGCACACCAGCCTCCAGGATCATCGGGAATTTTGTCTGCGGGGGCCCAAGCGCAATGCTTTACCCATCAGGCAGATAAATCTGCCGTATCGCCTTCGTCCTTCCCAGTGTCTGCAGGTGAGTCGCGGCAAATCCAGTACCCTGGAAAACACAAGTCCACGCAAAGCGGCAACCAGTACTGCCGGACTGCTTGTGGTGCGGGGGTCCCAAAGCGCGATTCTGGTTACTCGCGCATATCCAAGGTCCTTTTTCTTACAAAAAAGCAGAGACCCACCAGAGGATTAGATCGGAAGGCTTTATTGATGGCTTCACAGGAGAACACAATCACAAATGTTCTTTTCAGCGTGTGCATTTCGGCTCCCGCCTCGTCAGCGCCGTTTGTGTCCATGGAGGAGGAACGTCTCTCTCGGATTTAAATATCCCGCCTCCTCCCCTGAATCTCGAGCTGCTCCGCCCCAGGTGAGAGTGTTGACCACCTCTATTACTCCTGGCGCGCCTTTCACCAATGGCACCTCCAAGTCCCAGGGTGCATTGTTCTTGTTGCATCCCGGGTGTGGGGCCGGAGTCGCGTGCTCACTCTGGATCCTCCTGCTGCAAGCCACCACTCAGCCTCCCGAATCCTCAGCACACCAGCCTCCAGGATCATCGGGAATTTTGTCCGCGGGTGCCCAAGCGCAATGCTTTACACATCAGGCAGATAAATCTGCCGTATCGCCTCCGTCCTTCCCAGTGTCTGCAGGTGAGTCGCGGCAAATCCAGTACCCTGGAAAACACAAGTCCACGCAAAGCGGCAACCAGTACTGCGGACTGCTTGTGGTGCGGGGGTCCCAAAGCGCGATTCTGGTTACTCGCGCAAATGAATTTCCAAGGTCCTTTTTCTTACAAAAAAGCAGAGACCCACCAGAGGATTCGATCGGAAGGCTTTATTGACGGCTTCACAGGAGAACACAATCACAAATGTTCTTTTCGGCGTATGCATTTCGGCTCCCGCCTTGTCAGCGCCGTTTGTGTCTATGGAGGAGGAACGTCTCTCTCGGATTTAAATATCCCGCCTTCTCCCCGAATCTCGAGCTGCTCCGCCCCAGGTGAGAGTGTTGACCACCTGTATTACTCCTGGCGCGCCTTTCACCAATGGCGCCTCCAAGTCCCAGGGTGCATTGTTCTTGTTGCATCCCGGGTGTGGGGCCGGAGTCGCGTGCTCACTCTGGATCCTCCTGCTGCAAGCCACCACTCAGCCTCCCGAATCCTCAGCACACCAGCCTCCAGGATCATCGGGAATTTTGTCCGCGGGTGCCCAAGCGCAATGCTTTACACATCAGGCAGATAAATCTGCCGTATCGCCTCCGTCCTTCCCAGTGTCTGCAGGTGAGTCGCGGCAAATCCAGTACCCTGGAAAACACAAGTCCACGCAAAGCGGCAACCAGTACTGCGGACTGCTTGTGGTGCGGGGGTCCCAAAGCGCGATTCTGGTTACTCGCGCAAATGAATTTCCAAGGTCCTTTTTCTTACAAAAAAGCAGAGACCCACCAGAGGATTCGATCGGAAGGCTTTATTGACGGCTTCACAGGAGAACACAATCACAAATGTTCTTTTCGGCGTATGCATTTCGGCTCCCGCCTTGTCAGCGCCGTTTGTGTCTATGGAGGAGGAACGTCTCTCTCGGATTTAAATATCCCGCCTTCTCCCCGAATCTCGAGCTGCTCCGCCCCAGGTGAGAGTGTTGACCACCTGTATTACTCCTGGCGCGCCTTTCACCAATGGCGCCTCTAAGTCCCAGGGTGCATTGTTCTTGTTGCATCCCGGGTGTGGGGCCGGAGTCGCGTGCTCACTCTGGATCCTCCTGCTGCAAGCCACCACTCAGCCTCCCGAATCCTCAGCACACCAGCCTCCAGGATCATCGGGAATTTTGTCCGCGGGGGCCCAAGCGCAATGCTTTACCCATCAGGCAGATAAATCTGCCGTATCGCCTCCGTCCTTCCCAGTGTCTGCAGGTGAGTCGCTGCAAATTCAGTACCCTGGAAAACACAAGTCCACGCAAAGCGGCAACCAGTACTGCGGACTGCTTGTGGTGCGGGGGTCCCAAAGCGCGACTCTGGTTACTAGCGCAAATGAATATCCAAGGTCCTTTTTTTACAAAAAAGCAGAGACCCACCAGAGGATTCGATCGGAAGGCTTTATTGATGGCTTCACAGGAGAACACAATCACAAATGTTCTTTTTTGTGTATTCATTTCGGCTCCCGCATCGTCAGCGCCGTTTGTGTCCATGGAGGAGGAACGTCTCTCTCAGATTTAAATATCCCGCCTCCTCCCCTGAATCTCAAGCTGCTCCGCCCCAGGTGAGAGTGTTGACCACCTGTATTACTCCTGGCGCGCCTTTCACCAATGGCGCCTTCAAGTCCCAGGGGTAAATGTATAGAGGGGTCCCCGTGGGAGGGAAATTATTTCTGCACAAACAATAAAAATTCAAAAAGAACTAAGATGGTACTCAAAGGACAAGGATGTTGTCATTTATTTAACAACAACATATTAAACAATTTAAAGCAATGTTTGTGATCATTTATAGATGAAAACGAGAAATCGAAAGTTTGAAAGGGCCCCAAGGGGGGAAGGGGGAGGGGGGTGCTCAAAGGTTGTGTAAAAGGTTATAAAGATAGTACACAGATTTAAACATACTGTACATATACACAATCAACAAGGAATTGTAAATTATTCCAAAAGACAAAACAGCCTACATCAATTAAGGCAAGTATTAGGCAAGTTTATCAAAAAGAGTGGGGCATTCCACGGTCACGTGTACAAATCAATCGAGTACTGGAAGAGTGCCGGATGTCCCAAGGTAAAGAGGTGTCGACGTTTCGACCCCTATTTCTAGGATCAATTTAGTCCTTTGCCGGGGTCTTCATCAGGACCATTGTAGTAGGGAAAGGGACGAGGAGGGGCCGTCCTATCTGAAAAAATGAAAACCCATGTCAGGGGATGGAGTATCAATTAATAAGAAACCAAACAGTCTTAGTACTGTGCACCAAGGAGGTGACTTAGTTAAAAACAAAATGAAGCCATGGAGTCTGGGTCGTGGGACCTCTAGACAAGGGGACCAGAAGCTGGATATGCAATTAATCCATAAACACGCTTGTGAAATTAATTTGTCTAGTACAATACATCAGGGGCACATTAGCCAGGGATTAATGGTGTCCGCTCAGAATGGGGAACCCATTAGCGGTACGTGTAGTGATGCAAGGCTCAGATGAGCCCTAGATCACATGTGGGCAATTAAATCAAATGGGGTTCTGATTGCGTTATTTTAGTGCAAGGGCACGGCAACTAAATAAAGAAAACTATAAGCAATTACCTGTGGTAGAAAAAACCACACTCTGGAAAATTCAAATGTGTGGGCTGCCTGTTTCAAATAATTATACTGCTGGGCACGTCTAAATAAAACCATGAAGTTCGCATTAGTCAGAGTAACCACAAAGAGAACTTATTTGGTTAAACCGGTTCGTAAAAAAGGGGATTACCTCAGTATATTGAGCTGCACTGTAGCAGGAAGGCTTAGGCGCTGTGATATATTCAATTAACTGTAAAGGAAAAAATGAAAATATATATAGACACAATAATTAAGACATAGGCGCAACGCGGAAGTCTGACTCCACAGTCACGTATGTCCATACCTTAATCGGGTCCGTGCAGTGCCTAACGGACTGGGGAGCTGAATGATGGTTTTTGCCGATCGGCTCCGTGTAATCACCATCGGAACCTGAAATAATCAGTAACGCTCGTAAGTTACTCGGTATTGTATCCTCCGTCAGCCAAGAAAAGCGGGACCAAAGGGTTCTCCACTTACTCTGAAATCAGGGCGCGGGTCAGCAGAGTGTCTTGCTGCAATCCTATCACCGTATACTGTCCAACACTACGCGAGGCAGCTGGGCTTCTCGCGTTGAAACACAAACTCCGCAAACCACTACGCGGAGTTTGGGGGCGGGGCTGGCGGTGTGACGTGGGTCGGAAGAAGTAATAGAGGAAAGACTCGGGTGTGATCGGAACACTCAGTGGCTTATGAGTGGAAGACAGCCCTTTTGCAAAGGATTAACATATTGTGGCTCACACGTATAATTAAAGAAATCATTCGGAACAGTACGCTTTCATCCAACCCATTTGGGCGAATAAAGATAAAATTACACAATTAGAATGGGAGATTATCAGAGAATTAGGACTCGCGCACAACCCATGCAAGGGAGTGAAGGCGAGTAGTCACCAGGATCATTCTATTTAGAAGATGTCAATTAAGTAGGAGTTAGTGGGAAGAAATAAGATCACATTATATGAGCACTCCATGTTAACACTCGCCATTTGGGCGAATAAAGATGAAATTACACATTTAGAATGGGAAATTATCAGAGAATTGGGACTCGCGCACAGCCCATGCAAGGGAGTGAAGGCGAGTTCTATTTAGAAGGTGTAGGAGTTAGTGAGAAGAAATAAGATCACATTCTATGAACACTCCATGTTAGCACTTGATATGCTGTATACCCTTTTAGGAAAATACTCGTGCACCTGTCTCGCAGGATAGTGTAAACGAGTTACATGCGTATATCAAATATGGGGATATCTGAATGGGGATATCTGAGAAACTATCAGTATGGCTTATATATGGCAATGAGTTGGTTATTCATCTCAGGGCGGCCAGCTGTGCAAAGCTGCCGTCCTGTTCATTTAGGCCATTTTTGATGGAGTCCAGAAGGGACATCCATTTGCATTCTCGTACATTTAGCACCACAGCTAGGTTTCCGCCTCTTCTCCCTAAGGATACTTTCTCGATTACAAGCCACCGTAGATCTTTCACGGTGTGTCCAGCGGTCTGCCAATGGTCTACCAGGGGGGCGCCTGGAACCTTGCAACGCAATCTGCTGCAATGTGCAGAGATCCGAGATTTAATTTTCTGCTGAGTTTGCCCCACATATACTTTACTACATGGGCATGTTATTATATAAATCACACCTTCGGTGTTACAATTAGTGTGATGTTTTAATCTAAAAGTCTGTTGTCCATGGGTGAAGGTCTTGGTCTGGATAGTTGTCTCGCAGGCGATACAGGTCCCACATCTAAAGTGGCCTATCACAGGTGGTAAGCTCCATAGGCTTGTGAGTGTCGGAGGGCTCTCCGGTTCCAGGTATGAGTGAACCACCATATCTCGAATGTTTCTAGATCGCTTAAAAGAGTGGAGAGGAAGCTGTGGTTGATCAATTTCCTGGGCTATCAAAGGCCAATTCTTGTTAATCACTTTTTTAACATCATTACTCCTTGTAGTATACGTGGTGACGCAAATCATCCGGTTCATCTCAGGATCTATGCGACCCTCAGGATTCAACAAATTCTCCCTCGGGTTATACCAGGCTCGTTTTCTCGCGCGTCTCACCATACGTGTTGGATACCCCCGTGATACAAGGCGATCCTTGAGGATCTCTGATTCCTTGAGATAGTCAGTACGAGAGGAGCAGTTTCTTCTAATTCTCAGGAATTGTCCTACAGGAAGATTGTCTCTGAGGCCTCTAGGGTGGTGGCTACCATATTGTAATAGAGAATTTCTTTCAGTCGGTTTCCTGTACAGCGTTGTAAGGAGCTGTCCATTTGCCACATAGATGGAGATGTCAAGGAAAGGTATTGATTTATTGCTCGACTCAAGGGTGAACTGGATATTGGTGTTCCGTTGATTCAACCAAATATGGTACTCATTCAATTGCTCGCTGTTTCCTTGCCATATGCACAGGACATCATCGATGTATCTGACCCAAAGGGTCAGCATGGATGAAAAGGGGTTATTCAACGAGAAAACGTGTTCCTGCTCAAAGTGATCCATATAAATTATGGCCAGGTTGGGAGCAAATGTGGCGCCCATGGCTACGCCCTTGGATTGTACGTAGAATTTCTCTTGGAAAATGAAGAAGTTTTTCTTCATGGCTATATTCAGTAGATCGATGATAAATTCCGTGGGAACCTGGAAGGGAGCCGATCTGTGATTTAATGCAACCTCCATTACGTCTAGGGCCTCTTGTTGAGGGATGCTAGTGTAGAGTGATATAATATCACATGTGACCAAAAGCATAGTGTTAGGATCGAAAGGCCTCTCATCAATTAATTGGATGACTTGGGTTGTGTCACGTAAGTAGGTTCTTGTGTTTAAGGCAAGTGGCTTTAGAAAAAAGTCTATGTATTTACATAGCGGCTCTAGTATAGAACCGCACCCGGATACTATTGGTCGCCCGGGGGGGTGGTCAAGGTTTTTGTGGACCTTGGGCAAGGTATAAATAGTTGCCAATCTCGGAGATTGTTGGTTCAAGAATTTAAACTCTTGGTCACTCAAGAAACCAGATTCCAAACCTTTTTGTGTGATGGAAAGAATCATATTGGCTATCTCCTTTGATGGATCATTAGGTATCTCTTGGTAGCTAACTCCGTCGTGTAGTTGTCTATGGATTTCCTCTTTATACTCGGACAAATCCTGGACAACAATTGCCCCGCCTTTGTCGGCGGGTTTGATGATGACTTGTTTGTTGGAAGACAAATCCGTGAGTGCTTGTTTTTCTTTTTGACTGAGATTGAATCTAACAAACTTTTTGGTGTTTAATGTCTGTTCAGCTGCTTGCGTGACTATATCCTCAAATGCAAGTATTCTCGGGCTCATGGCATAAGTGGGTGGGAAGAATGTTGATGGCTCCCTTAGGCCAGTGATTGATCCTTGCCGTCTAACAGTTTGATTCCGAAAGAAGTACCGTAGGCGAATCTTCCTAAAGAATCTACAAAGTTCAATCTTCAGTTGGAATTTGTTGGCCGTAGCTGTGGGCACGTAAGAGAGACCTTTGCTTAGTACCTTGACTTCATCCTCTTTGAGTTGGTAAGATGAGATATTAATCACAGGGTTATCCTTGCTAAGGGATACTGGAAGGGTATTCGTAGCTGTTGCCATCACCACCGATATGTGTTCCTCCGGGTCGAGATCTCGCCGTGTGGTTCCGCCCGAAATGTCACCTGTTTCGGTGATTTGCCTCTGTTGCCGTCCCAGCCTTGGTTCTGTTGCTGGCCTCTCCCTTGACCCCGGTTCCAATTGGTACCTCTCCCTCGGGGTGGACGCCATTGTCCACGGCCCTGCTCTAAAAAATGAGGTTGAAATTGGGGGGGATATTGTTGGTAGTTGGAATCCCCGGGTGGGTAGTTGTAGGAGGTGCTGGGTCCGGCCTCACTGTCACTGCCGGAGCTGTATGAAGAATCCGAAAAGGTGGAAAAGTTCCGTCTTCCTCTGAAACCCCCGCGGCCTCGATTGGAGAAACGACCTTGTGTGTCCTGCTTATAATAATCTGGCTGCAGATATGGATACACAGATTTCTTGTCAAAGGTTCTCAGGTCTCTTGCTAATTTCTCCAATTTTTTGGTCTGGGCGGTTATGTCAAATTCCTTGATAGATGCTTCTAGATTCTCCAGGGCTTCCTTGCTTTTGGTCAGGGTACTGTCTCCAAGTATCTCAGCCTTTAAATCCGCAATTTCTTTGCTGAGTGACACTACTTGTTCAGCAGCTGTCTCAACTCCCAGCACCATCCAGTGCCGGGAGCAGTTGTTGGCCACGTAACTAAACCCTTCTTTAAATTTAGGGACGTCTATGAAGATTGCAGGTTCAATCTTAATTTGTAACCCTTCTGGTATAATATTCTCCTGCAAGTACTTAGTGAACAGGTGTCCATGTAATCTTGTACGTATAAGCTTCTTCTCTAGTCTCTCTAGACGAGATATTTTATCGTTCAAAGTGACATCAATGATGGGTGCAGTGGTGGATAAAAAAGTGGTGGATAGGTCTTTGGTAAGTTGGCTAATGTATGCCTCTGTGTAGGATAGGATCTCGGGATCCGCCATGGCAAAGTAGAGTTAATCTACGTGAACCTCGCAGGTAGGCACCTGCTCAGAAGACATTATGAAGGGGGGTAGAACCCAAGCAGTCGCGGGGACCTGGGCGTCAAGTAGTAAATGTATAGAGGGGTCCCCGTGGGAGGGAAATTATTTCTGCACAAACAATAAAAATTCAAAAAGAACTAAGATGGAACTAAGATTTGTCCGAGTATAAAGAGGAAATCCATAGACAACTACACGACGGAGTTAGCTACCAAGAGATACCTAATGATCCATCAAAGGAGATAGCCAATATGATTCTTTCCATCACACAAAAAGGTTTGGAATCTGGTTTCTTGAGTGACCAAGAGTTTAAATTCTTGAACCAACAATCTCCAAGATTGGCAACTATTTATACCTTGCCCAAGGTCCACAAAAACCTTGACCACCCCCCCGGGCGACCAATAGTATCCGGGTGCGGTTCTATACTAGAGCCGCTATGTAAATACATAGACTTTTTTCTAAAGCCACTTGCCTTAAACACAAGAACCTACTTACGTGACACAACCCAAGTCATCCAATTAATTGATGAGAGGCCTTTCGATCCTAACACTATGCTTTTGGTCACATGTGATATTATATCACTCTACACTAGCATCCCTCAACAAGAGGCCCTAGACGTAATGGAGGTTGCATTAAATCACAGATCGGCTCCCTTCCAGGTTCCCACGGAATTTATCATCGATCTACTGAATATAGCCATGAAGAAAAACTTCTTCATTTTCCAAGAGAAATTCTACGTACAATCCAAGGGCGTAGCCATGGGCGCCACATTTGCTCCCAACCTGGCCATAATTTATATGGATCACTTTGAGCAGGAACACGTTTTCTCGTTGAATAACCCCTTTTCATCCATGCTGACCCTTTGGGTCAGATACATCGATGATGTCCTGTGCATATGGCAAGGAAACAGCGAGCAATTGAATGAGTACCATATTTGGTTGAATCAACGGAACACCAATATCCAGTTCACCCTTGAGTCGAGCAATAAATCAATACCTTTCCTTGACATCTCCATCTATGTGGCAAATGGACAGCTCCTTACAACGCTGTACAGGAAACCGACTGAAAGAAATTCTCTATTACAATATGGTAGCCACCACCCTAGAGGCCTCAGAGACAATCTTCCTGTAGGACAATTCCTGAGAATTAGAAGAAACTGCTCCTCTCGTACTGACTATCTCAAGGAATCAGAGATCCTCAAGGATCGCCTTGTATCACGGGGGTATCCAACACGTATGGTGAGACGCGCGAGAAAACGAGCCTGGTATAACCCGAGGGAGAATTTGTTGAATCCTGAGGGTCGCATAGATCCTGAGATGAACCGGATGATTTGCGTCACCACGTATACTACAAGGAGTAATGATGTTAAAAAAGTGATTAACAAGAATTGGCCTTTGATAGCCCAGGAAATTGATCAACCACAGCTTCCTCTCCACTCTTTTAAGCGATCTAGAAACATTCGAGATATGGTGGTTCACTCATACCTGGAACCGGAGAGCCCTCCGACACTCACAAGCCTATGGAGCTTACCACCTGTGATAGGCCACTTTAGATGTGGGACCTGTATCGCCTGCGAGACAACTATCCAGACCAAGACCTTCACCCATGGACAACAGACTTTTAGATTAAAACATCACACTAATTGTAACACCGAAGGTGTGATTTCTATAATAACATGCCCATGTAGTAAAGTATATGTGGGGCAAACTCAGCAGAAAATTAAATCTCGGATCTCTGCACATTGCAGCAGATTGCGTTGCAAGGTTCCAGGCGCCCCCCTGGTAGACCATTGGCAGGCCGCTGGACACACCGTGAAAGATCTACGGTGGCTTGTAATCGAGAAAGTATCCTTAGGGAGAAGAGGCGGAAACCTAGCTGTGGTGCTAAATGTACGAGAATGCAAATGGATGTCCCTTCTGGACTCCATCAAAAATGGCCTAAATGAACAGGACGGCAGCTTTGCACAGCTGGCCGCCCTGAGATGAATAACCAACTCATTGCCATATATAAGCCATACTGATAGTTTCTCAGATATCCCCATTCAGATATCCCCATATTTGATATACGCATGTAACTCGTTTACACTATCCTGCGAGACAGGTGCACGAGTATTTTCCTAAAAGGGTATACAGCATATCAAGTGCTAACATGGAGTGTTCATAGAATGTGATCTTATTTCTTCTCACTAACTCCTACACCTTCTAAATAGAACTCGCCTTCACTCCCTTGCATGGGCTGTGCGCGAGTCCCAATTCTCTGATAATTTCCCATTCTAAATGTGTAATTTCATCTTTATTCTCCCAAATGGCGAGTGTTAACATGGAGTGCTCATATAATGTGATCTTATTTCTTCCCACTAACTCCTACTTAATTGACATCTTCTAAATAGAATGATCCTGGTGACTACTCGCCTTCACTCCCTTGCATGGGTTGTGCGCGAGTCCTAATTCTCTGATAATCTCCCATTCTAATTGTGTAATTTTATCTTTATTCGCCCAAATGGGTTGGATGAAAGCGTACTGTTCCGAATGATTTCTTTAATTATACGTGTGAGCCACAATATGTTAATCCTTTGCAAAAGGGCTGTCTTCCACTCATAAGCCACTGAGTGTTCCGATCACACCCGAGTCTTTCCTCTATTACTTCTTCCGACCCACGTCACACCGCCAGCCCCGCCCCCAAACTCCGCGTAGTGGTTTGCGGAGTTTGTGTTTCAACGCGAGAAGCCCAGCTGCCTCGCGTAGTGTTGGACAGTATACGGTGATAGGATTGCAGCAAGACGCTCTGCTGACCCGCGCCCTGATTTCAGAGTAAGTGGAGAACCCTTTGGTCCCGCTTTTCTTGGCTGACGGAGGATACAATACCGAGTAACTTACGAGCGTTACTGATTATTTCAGGTTCCGATGGTGATTACACGGAGCCGATCGGCAAAAACCATCATTCAGCTCCCCAGTCCGTTAGGCACTGCACGGACCCGATTAAGGTATGGACATACGTGACTGTGGAGTCAGACTTCCGCGTTGCGCCTATGTCTTAATTATTGTGTCTATATATATTTTCATTTTTTCCTTTACAGTTAATTGAATATATCACAGCGCCTAAGCCTTCCTGCTACAGTGCAGCTCAATATACTGAGGTAATCCCCTTTTTTACGAACCGGTTTAACCAAATAAGTTCTCTTTGTGGTTACTCTGACTAATGCGAACTTCATGGTTTTATTTAGACGTGCCCAGCAGTATAATTATTTGAAACAGGCAGCCCACACATTTGAATTTTCCAGAGTGTGGTTTTTTCTACCACAGGTAATTGCTTATAGTTTTCTTTATTTAGTTGCCGTGCCCTTGCACTAAAATAACGCAATCAGAACCCCATTTGATTTAATTGCCCACATGTGATCTAGGGCTCATCTGAGCCTTGCATCACTACACGTACCGCTAATGGGTTCCCCATTCTGAGCGGACACCATTAATCCCTGGCTAATGTGCCCCTGATGTATTGTACTAGACAAATTAATTTCACAAGCGTGTTTATGGATTAATTGCATATCCAGCTTCTGGTCCCCTTGTCTAGAGGTCCCACGACCCAGACTCCATGGCTTCATTTTGTTTTTAACTAAGTCACCTCCTTGGTGCACAGTACTAAGACTGTTTGGTTTCTTATTAATTGATACTCCATCCCCTGACATGGGTTTTCATTTTTTCAGATAGGACGGCCCCTCCTCGTCCCTTTCCCTACTACAATGGTCCTGATGAAGACCCCGGCAAAGGACTAAATTGATCCTAGAAATAGGGGTCGAAACGTCGACACCTCTTTACCTTGGGACATCCGGCACTCTTCCAGTACTCGATTGATTTGTACACGTGACCGTGGAATGCCCCACTCTTTTTGATAAACTTGCCTAATACTTGCCTTAATTGATGTAGGCTGTTTTGTCTTTTGGAATAATTTACAATTCCTTGTTGATTGTGTATATGTACAGTATGTTTAAATCTGTGTACTATCTTTATAACCTTTTACACAACCTTTGAGCACCCCCCTCCCCCTTCCCCCCTTGGGGCCCTTTCAAACTTTCGATTTCTCGTTTTCATCTATAAATGATCACAAACATTGCTTTAAATTGTTTAATATGTTGTTGTTAAATAAATGACAACATCCTTGTCCTTTGAGTACCATCTTAGTTCTTTTTGAATTTTTATTGTTTGTGCAGAAATAATTTCCCTCCCACGGGGACCCCTCTATACATTTACTACTTGACGCCCAGGTCCCCGCGACTGCTTGGGTTCTACCCCCCTTCATAATGTCTTCAAGTCCCAGGGTGCATTGTTCTTGTTGCATCCCGGGTGTGGGGCCGGAGTCGCGTGCTCACTCTGGATCCTCCTGATGCAAGCCACCACTCAGCCTCCCGAATCCTCAGCACACCAGCCTCCAGGATCATTGGAAATTTTGTCCGCGGGGGCCCAAGCGCAATGCTTTACCCATCAGGCAGATAAATCTGCCGTATCGCCTCCGTCCTTCCCAGTGTCTGCAGGTGAGTCGCTGCAAATCCAGTACCCTGGAAAACACAAGTCCACGAAAAGCGGCAACCAGTACTGCCGGACTGCTTGTGGTGTGGGGGTCCCAAAGCGCGATTCTGGTTACTAGCGCAAATGAATATCCAAGGTCCTTTTTTTACAAAAAAGCAGAGACCCACCAGAGGATTCGATCGGAAGGCTTTATTGTTGGCTTCACAGGAGAACACAATCACAAATGTTCTTTTCGACATATGCATTTCGGCTCCCGCCTCGTCAGCACCGTTTGTGTCCATGGAGGAGGAACGTCTCTCTCGGATTTAAATATCCCGCCTCCTCCCCTGAATCTCGAGCTGCTCCGCCCCAGGTGAGAGTGTTGACCACCTGTATTACTCCTGGCGCGCCTTTCACCAATGGGGCCTCCAAGTCCCAGGGTGCATTGTTCTTGTTGCATCCCAGGTGTGGGGACGGAGTTGCGTGCTCACTCTAGATCCTCCTGCTGCAAGCCACCACTCAGCCTCCCGAATCCTCAGCATACCAGCCTCCAGGATCATCAGGAATTTTGTCCGCTGGGGCCCAAGCGCAATGCTTTACCCATCAGGCAGATAAATCTGCTGTATCGCCTCCGTCCTTCCCAGTTTCTGCAGGTGAGTCGCGGCAAATCCAGTACCCTGGAAAACATAAGTCCACGCAAAGCGGCAACCAGTACTGCCGGACTGCTTGTGGTGCGGGGGTCCCAAATCGCGATTCTGGTTACTCGCGTAAATGAATATCCAAGGTCCTTTTTCTTACAAAAAAGCAGAGACCCACCAGAAGATTTGATTGGAAGGCTTTATTGATGGCTTCACAGGAGAACACAATCACAAATGTTATTTTTGGCGTATGCATTTCGGCACCCGCCTCGTCAGCGCCGTTTGTGTCCATGGAGGAGGAACGTCTCTCTCGGATTTAAATATCCCGCCTCCTCCCCTGAATTTAGAGCTGCTCCGCCCCTGGTGAGAGTGTTGACCACCTGTATTACTCCTGGCGCGCCTTTCACCAATGGCGCCTCCAAGTCCCAGGGTGCATTGTTCTTGTTGCATCCCGGGTGTGGGGCCAGAGTCGCGTGCTCACTCTGGATCCTCCTGCTGCAAGCCACCACTCAGCCTCCCGAATCCTCAGCACACCAGCCTCCAGGATCATCGGGAATTTTGTCCGCGGGGGCCCAAGCGCAATGCTTTACCCATCAGGCAGATACATCTGCCGTATCGCCTCCGTCCTTCCCAGTGTCTGCAGGTGAGTCGCGGCAAATCCAGTACCCTGGAAAACACAAGTCCACGCAAAGCGACAACCAGTACTGCCGGACTGCTTGTGGTGCGGGGGTCCCAAAGCGTGATTCTGGTTACTCGCGAAAATGAATATCCAAGGTCCTTTTTCTTACAAAAAAGCAGAGACCCACCAGAGGATTCGATCGGAAGGCTTTATTGATGGCTTCACAGGAGAACACAATCACAAATGTTCTTTTCGACGTATGCATTTCGGCTCCCGCCTCGTCAGCGCCGTTTGTGTCCATGGAGGAGGAACGTCTCTCTCGGATCTAAATATCCCGCCTCCTCCCCTGAATCTCGAGCTGCTCTGCCCCAGGTGAGAGTGTTGACCACCTGTATTACTCCTGGCGCGCCTTTCACCAATGGCGCCTCCAAGTCCCAGGGTGCATTGTTCTTGTTGCATCCCGGTTGTGGGGCCGGAGTTGTGTGCTCACTCTGGATCCTCCTGCTGCAAGCCACCACTCAGCCTCCCGAATCCTCAGCACACCAGCCTCCAGGATCATCGGGAACTTTGTCCGCGGGGGCCCAAGCACAATGCTTTACCGATCAGGCAGATAAATCTGCCGTATCGCCTCCGTCCTTCCCAGTGTCTGCAGGTGAGTCGCGGCAAATCCAGTACCCTGGAAAACACAAGTCCACGCAAAGCGGCAACCAGTACTGCCAGACTGCTTGTGGTGCGGGTGTCCCAAAGCGCGATTCTGGTTACTCGTGCAAATGAATTTCCAAGGTCCTTTTTCTTACAAAAAAGCAGAGACCCACCAGAGGATTCGATCGGAAGGCTTTATTGATGGCTTCACAGGAGAACACAATCACAAATGTTCTTTTCGGCGTATGCATTTCGGCTCCCGCCTCGCCAGCGCCATTTGTGTCCATGGAGGAGGAACGTCTCTCTCGGATTTAAATATCCCACCTCCTCCCCTGAATCTCAAGCTGCTCTGCCCCAGGTGAGACTGTTGACCACCTGTATTACTCCTGGCGCGCCTTTCACCAATGGCACCTCCAAGTCCCAGGGTGCATTGTTCTTGTTGCATCCCGGGTGTGGGGCCGGAGTCGCGTGCTCACTCTGGATCCTCCTGCTGCAAGCCACCACTCAGCCTCCCGAATCCTCAGCATACCAGCCTCCAGGATCATCAGGAATTTTGTCCGCGGGGGCCCAAGCGCAATGCTTTACCCATCAGGCAGATAAATCTGCTGTATCGCCTCCGTCCTTCCCAGTTTCTGCAGGTGAGTCGCGGCACATCCAGTACCCTGGAAAACACAAGTCCACGCAAAGCGGCAACCAGTACTGCCGGACTGCTTGTGGTGCGGGGGTCCCAAAGCGCGATTCTGGTTACTCGCGTAAATGAATATCCAAGGTCCTTTTTCTTACAAAAAAGCAGAGACCCACCAGAAGATTCGATTGGAAGGCTTTATTGATGGCTTCACAGGAGAACACAATCACAAATGTTATTTTTGGCGTATGCATTTCGGCACCCGCCTCGTCAGCGCCGTTTGTGTCCATGGAGGAGGAACGTCTCTCTCGGATTTAAATATCCCGCCTCCTCCCCTGAATTTAGAGCTGCTCCGCCCCTGGTGAGAGTGTTGACCACCTGTATTACTCCTGGCGCGCCTTTCACCAATGGCGCCTCCAAGTCCCAGGGTGCATTGTTCTTGTTGCATCCCGGGTGTGGGGCCAGAGTCGCGTGCTCACTCTGGATCCTCCTGCTGCAAGCCACCACTCAGCCTCCCGAATCCTAAGCACACCAGCCTCCAGGATCATCGGGAATTTTGTCCGCGGGGGCCCAAGCGCAATGCTTTACCCATCAGGCAGATACATCTGCCGTATCGCCTCCGTCCTTCCCAGTGTCTGCAGGTGAGTCGCGGCAAATCCAGTACCCTGGAAAACACAAGTCCACGCAAAGCGGCAACCAGTACTGCCGGACTGCTTGTGGTGCGGGGGTCCCAAAACGCGATTCTGGTTACTCGCGAAAATGAATATCCAAGGTCCTTTTTCTTACAAAAAAGCAGAGACCCACCAGAGGATTCGATCGGAAGGCTTTATTGATGGCTTCACAGGAGAACACAATCACAAATGTTCTTTTCGGCGTATGCATTTCGGCTCCCGCCTCGTCAGCGCCGTTTGTGTCCATGGAGGAGGAACGTCTCTCTCGGATTTAAATATCCCACCTCCTCCCCCGAATCTCGAGCTGCTCCACCCCAGGTGAGAGTGTTGACCACCTGTATTACTCCTGGCGCGACTTTCACCAATGGCGCCTCCAAGTCCCAGGGTGCATTGTTCTTGTTGCATCCCGGGTGTGGGGCCGGAGTCGCGTGCTCACTCTGGATCCTCCTGATGCAAGCCACCACTCAGCCTCCCGAATCCTCAGCACACCAGCCTCCAGGATCATCGGGAATTTTGTCCGCGGGGGCCCAAGCGCAATGCTTTACCCATCAGGCAGATAAATCTGCCGTATCGCCTCCGACCTTCCCAGTGTCTGCAGGTGAGTCGCGGCAAATCCAGTACCCTGGAAAAAACAAGTCCACGCAAAGCGGCAACCAGTACTGCCGGACTGCTTGTGGTGCGGGGGTCCCAAAGCGCGATTCTGGTTACTCGCGTAAATGAATATCCAAGGTCCTTTTTCTTACAAAAAAGCAGAGACCCACCAGAGGATTCGATCTGAAGGCTTTATTGATGGCTTCACAGGAGAACACAATCACAAATGTTCTTTTCGGCGTATGCATTTCGGCACCCGCCTCGTCAGCGCCGTTTGTGTCCATGGAGGAGGAACGTCTCTCTCGGATTTAAATATCCCGCCTCCTCCCCTGAATCTTGAGCTGCTCCGCCCCAGGTGAGAGTGTTGACCACCTGTATTACTCCTGGCACGCCTTTCACCAATGGCGCCTCCAAGTCCCAGGGTGCATTGTTCTTGTTGCATCCCGGGTGTGGGGCCGGAGTCGAGTGCTCACTCTGGATCCTCCTGCTGCAAGCCACCACTCAGCCTCCCGAATCCTCAGCACACCAGCCTCCAGGATCATCGGGAATTTTGTCCGCGGGGGCCCAAGCGCAATGCTTTACCCATCAGGCAGATAAATCTGCCGTATCGCCTCCGTCCTTTCCAGTGTCTGCAGGTGAGTCGCGGCAAATCCAGTACCCTGGAAAACACAAGTCCACGCAAAGCGGCAACCAGTACTGCCGGACTGCTTGTGGTGCGGGGGTCCCAAAGCGCGATTCTGGTTACTCGCGCAAATGAGTATCCAAGGTCCTTTTTCTTACAAAAAAGCAGAGACCCACCAGAGGATTCGATCGGAAGGCTTTATTGACGGCTTCACAGGAGAACACAATCACAAATGTTCTTTTCGGCGTATGCATTTCGGCTCCCGCCTTGTCAGCGCCGTTTGTGTCTATGGAGGAGGAACGTCTCTCTCGGATTTAAATATCCCGCCTTCTCCCCGAATCTCGAGCTGCTCCGCCCCAGGTGAGAGTGTTGACCACCTGTATTACTCCTGGCGCGCCTTTCACCAATGGCGCCTCTAAGTCCCAGGGTGCATTGTTCTTGTTGCATCCCGGGTGTGGGGCCGGAGTCGCGTGCTCACTCTGGATCCTCCTGCTGCAAGCCACCACTCAGCCTCCCGAATCCTCAGCACACCAGCCTCCAGGATCATCGGGAATTTTGTCCGCAGGGGCCCAAGCGCAATGCTTTACCCATCAGGCAGATAAATCTGCCGTATCGCCTCCGTCCTTCCCAGTGTCTGCAGGTGAGTCGCTGCAAATCCAGTACCCTGGAAAACACAAGTCCACGCAAAGCGGCAACCAGTACTGCCGGACTGCTTGTGGTGCGGGGGTCCCAAAGCGCGATTCTGGTTACTAGCGCAAATGAATATCCAAGGTCCTTTTTTTACAAAAAAGCAGAGACCCACCAGAGGATTCGATCGGAAGGCTTTATTGATGGCTTCACAGGAGAACACAATCACAAATGTTCTTTTTTGTGTATTCATTTCGGCTCCCGCATCGTCAGCGCCGTTTGTGTCCATGGAGGAGGAACGTCTCTCTCAGATTTAAATATCCCGCCTCCTCCCCTGAATCTCAAGCTGCTCCGCCCCAGGTGAGAGTGTTGACCACCTGTATTACTCCTGGCGCGCCTTTCACCAATGGCGCCTTCAAGTCCCAGGGTGCATTGTTCTTGTTGCATCCCGGGTGTGGGGCCGGAGTCGCGTGCTCACTCTGGATCCTCCTGATGCAAGCCACCACTCAGCCTCCCGAATCCTCAGCACACCAGCCTCCAGGATCATTGGGAATTTTGTCTGCGGGGGCCCAAGCGCAATGCTTTACCCATCAGGCAGATAAATCTGCCGTATCGCCTCCGTCCTTCCCAGTGTCTGCAGGTGAGTCGCTGCAAATCCAGTACCCTGGAAAACACAAGTCCACGCAAAGCGGCAACCAGTACTGCCGGACTGCTTGTGGTGTGGGGGTCCCAAAGCGCGATTCTGGTTACTAGCGCAAATGAATATCCAAGGTCCCTTTTTTTACAAAAAAGCAGAGACCCACCAGAGGATTCGATCGGAAGGCTTTATTGTTGGCTTCACAGGAGAACACAATCACAAATGTTCTTTTCGACATATGCATTTCGGCTCCCGCCTCGTCAGCACCGTTTGTGTCCATGGAGGATGAACGTCTCTCTCGGATTTAAATATCCCGCCTCCTCCCCTGAATCTCGAGCTGCTCCGCCCCAGGTGAGAGTGTTGACCACCTGTATTACTCCTGGCGCGCCTTTCACCAATGGGGCCTCCAAGTCCCAGGGTGCATTGTTCTTGTTGCATCCCAGGTGTGGGGACGGAGTTGCGTGCTCACTCTAGATCCTCCTGCTGCAAGCCACCACTCAGCCTCCCGAATCCTCAGCATACCAGCCTCCAGGATCATCAGGAATTTTGTCCGCGGGGGCCCAAGCGCAATGCTTTACCCATCAGGCAGATAAATCTGCTGTATCGCCTCCGTCCTTCCCAGTTTCTGCAGGTGAGTTGCGGCACATCCAGTACCCTGGAAAACACAAGTCCACGCAAAGCGGCAACCAGTACTGCCGGACTGCTTGTGGTGCGGGGGTCCCAAAGCGCGATTCTGGTTACTCGCGTAAATGAATATCCAAGGTCCTTTTTCTTACAAAAAAGCAGAGACCCACCAGAAGATTCGATTGGAAGGCTTTATTGATGGCTTCACAGGAGAACACAATCACAAATGTTATTTTTGGCGTATGCATTTCGGCACCCGCCTCGTCAGCGCCGTTTGTGTCCATGGAGGAGGAACATCTCTCTCGGATTTAAATATCCCGCCTCCTCCCCTGAATTTAGAGCTGCTCCGCCCCTGGTGAGAGTGTTGACCACCTGTATTACTCCTGGCGCGCCTTTCACCAATGGCGCCTCCAAGTCCCAGGGTGCATTGTTCTTGTTGCATCCCGGGTGTGGGGCCTGAGTCGCGTGCTCACTCTGGATCCTCCTGCTGCAAGCCACCACTCAGCCTCCCGAATCCTAAGCACACCAGCCTCCAGGATCATCGGGAATTTTGTCCGCGGGGGCCCAAGCGCAATGCTTTACCCATCAGGCAGATACATCTGCCGTATCGCCTCCGTCCTTCCCAGTGTCTGCAGGTGAGTCGCGGCAAATCCAGTACCCTGGAAAACACAAGTCCACGCAAAGCGGCAACCAGTACTGCCGGACTGCTTGTGGTGCGGGGGTCCCAAAACGCGATTCTGGTTACTCGCGAAAATGAATATCCAAGGTCCTTTTTCTTACAAAAAAGCAGAGACCCACCAGAGGATTCGATCGGAAGGCTTTATTGATGGCTTCACAGGAGAACACAATCACAAATGTTCTTTTCGACGTATGCATTTCGGCTCCCGCCTCGTCAGCGCCGTTTGTGTCCTTGGAGGAGGAACGTCTCTCTCGGATTTAAATATCCCGCCTCCTCCCCTGAATTTAGAGCTGCTCCGCCCCAGGTGAGAGTGTTGACCACCTGTATTACTCCTGGCGCGCCTTTCACCAATGGCGCCTCCAAGTCCCAGGGTGCATTGTTCTTGTTGCATCCCGGTTGTGGGGCCGGAGTTGTGTGCTCACTCTGGATCCTCCTGCTGCAAGCCACCACTCAGCCTCCCGAATCCTCAGCACACCAGCCTCCAGGATCATCGGGAACTTTGTCCGCGGGGGCCCAAGCACAATGCTTTACCGATCAGGCAGATAAATCTGCCGTATCGCCTCCGTCCTTCCCAGTGTCTGCAGGTGAGTCGCGGCAAATCCAGTACCCTGGAAAACACAAGTCCACGCAAAGCGGCAACCAGTACTGCCAGACTGCTTGTGGTGCGGGTGTCCCAAAGCGCGATTCTGGTTACTCGTGCAAATGAATTTCCAAGGTCCTTTTTCTTACAAAAAAGCAGAGACCCACCAGAGGATTCGATCGGAAGGCTTTATTGATGGCTTCACAGGAGAACACAATCACAAATGTTCTTTTCGGTGTATGCATTTCGGCTCCCGCCTCGCCAGCGCCGTTTGTGTCCATGGAGGAGGAACGTCTCTCTCGGATTTAAATATCCCACCTCCTCCCCTGAATCTCAAGCTGCTCTGCCCCAGGTGAGAGTGTTGACCACCTGTATTACTCCTGGCGCGCCTTTCACCAATGGCACCTCCAAGTCCCAGGGTGCATTGTTCTTGTTGCATCCCGGGTGTGGGGCCGGAGTCGCGTGCTCACTCTGGATCCTCCTGCTGCAAGCCACCACTCAGCCTCCCGAATCCTCAGCACACCAGCCTCCAGGATCATCGGGAATTTTGTCCGCGGGGGCCCAAGCGCAATGCTTTACCCATCAGGCAGATAAATCTGCCGTATCGCCTCCGTCCTTCCCAGTGTCTGCAGGTGAGTCGCAGCAAATCCAGTACCCTGGAAAACACAAGTCCACTCAAAGCGGCAAACAGTACTGCCGGACTGCTTGTGGTGTGGGCGTCCCAAAGCGCGATTCTGGTTACTCGCGCAAATGAATATCCAAGGTCCTTTTTCTTACAAAAAAGCAGAGACCCACCAGAGGATTCGATCGGAAGGCTTTATTGATGGCTTCACAGGAGAACACAATCACAAATGTTCTTTTCGGCGTATGCATTTCGGCTCCCGCCTCGTCAGCGCCGTTTGTGTCCATGGAGGAGGAACGTCTCTCTCGGATTTAAATATCCCACCTCCTCCCCTGAATCTCGAGCTGCTCCACCCCAGGTGAGAGTGTTGACCACCTGTATTACTCCTGGCGCGACTTTCACCAATGGCGCCTCCAAGTCCCAGGGTGCATTGTTCTTGTTGCATCCCGGGTGTGGGGCCGGAGTCGCGTGCTCACTCTGGATCCTCCTGATGCAAGCCACCACTCAGCCTCCCGAATCCTCAGCACACCAGCCTCCAGGATCATCGGAAATTTTGTCCGCGGGGGCCCAAGCGCAATGCTTTACCCATCAGGCAGATAAATCTGCCGTATCGCCTCCGTCCTTCCCAGTGTCTGCAGGTGAGTCGCGGCAAATCCAGTACCCTGGAAAACACAAGTCCACGCAAAGCGGCAACCAGTACTGCCGGACTGCTTGTGGTGCGGGGGTCCCAAAGCGCGATTCTGGTTACTCGCGTAAATGAATATCCAAGGTCCTTTTTCTTACAAAAAAGCAGAGACCCACCAGAGGATTCGATCTGAAGGCTTTATTGATGGCTTCACAGGAGAACACAATCACAAATGTTCTTTTCGGCGTATGCATTTCGGCACCCGCCTCGTCAGCGCCGTTTGTGTCCATGGAGGAGGAACGTCTCTCTCGGATTTAAATATCCCGCCTCCTCCCCTGAATCTCGAGCTGCTCCGCCCCAGGTGAGAGTGTTGACCACCTGTATTACTCCTGGCACGCCTTTCACCAATGGCGCCTCCAAGTCCCAGGGTGCATTGTTCTTGTTGCATCCCGGGTTTGGGGCCGGAGTCGCGTGCTCACTCTGGATCCTCCTGCTGCAAGCCACCACTCAGCCTCCCGAATCCTCAGCACACCAGCCTCCAGGATCATCGGGAATTTTGTCCGCGGGGGCCCAAGCGCAATGCTTTACCCATCAGGCAGATAAATCTGCCGTATCGCCTCCGTCCTTTCCAGTGTCTGCAGGTGAGTCGCGGCAAATCCAGTACCCTGGAAAACACAAGTCCATGCAAAGCGGCAACCAGTACTGCCGGACTGCTTGTGGTGCGGGGGTCCCAAAGCGCGATTCTGGTTACTCGCGCAAATGAGTATCCAAGGTCCTTTTTCTTACAAAAAAGCAGAGACCCACCAGAGGATTCGATTGGAAGGCTTTATTGATGGCTTCACAGGAGAACACAATCACAAATATTCTTTTCGACGTATGCATTTCGGCTCCCGCCTCGTCAGCGCCGTTTGTGTCCATGGAGGAGGAACGTCTCTCTCGGATCTAAATATCCCGCCTCCTCCCCTGAATCTCGAGCTGCTCCGCCCCAGGTGAGAGTGTTGACCACCTGTATTACTCCTGGCGCGCCTTTCACCAATGGCGCCTCCAAGTCCCAGGGTGCATTGTTCTTGTTGCATCCCGGGTGTGGGGCCGGAGTTGCGTGCTCACTCTGGATCCTCCTGCTGCAAGCCACCACTCAGCCTCCCGAATCCTCAGCACACCAGCCTCCAGGATCATTGGGAATTTTGTCCGCGGGGGCCCAAGCGCAATGCTTTACCCATCAGGCAGATAAATCTGCCGTATCGCCTCCGTCCTTCCCAGTGTCTGCAGGTGAGTCGCGGCAAATCCACTACCCTGGAAAACACAAGTCCACGCAAAGCGGCAACCAGTACTGCCGGACTGCTTGTGGTGCGGGGGTCCCAAAACGCGATTCTGGTTACTCGCGCAAATTAATATCCAAGGTCCTTTTTCTTACAAAAAAGCAGAGACCCACCAGAGGATTCGATCGGAAGGCTTTATTGATGGCTTCACAGGAGAACACAATCACAAATGTTCTTTTCGGCGTATGCATTTCGGCTCCCGCCTCGTCAGCGCCGTTTGTGTCCATGGAGGAGGAACGTCTCTCTCGGATTTAAATATCCCGCCTCCTCCCCTGAATCTCGAGCTGCTCCGCCCCAGGTGAGAGTGTTGACCACCTATATTACTCCTGGCGCGCCTTTCAACAATGGCGCCTTCAAGTCTCAGGGTGCATTGTTCTTGTTGGATCCCGGGTGTGGGGCCGGAGTCGCGTGCTCACTCTGGATCCTCCTGCTGCAAGCCACCACTCAGCCTCCCGAATCCTCAGCACACCAGCCTCCAGGATCATCGGGAATTTTGTCCGCGGGGGCCCAAGCGCAATGCTTTACCCATCAGGCAGATAATCTGCTGTATCGCCTTCGTCCTTCCCAGTGTCTGCAGGTGAGTCGCGGCAAATCCAGTACCCTGGAAAACACAAGTCCACGCAAAGCGGCAACCAGCACTGCCGGACTTCTTGTGGTGCGGGGGTCCCAAAGCGCGATTCTGGTTACTCGCGCAAATGAATATCCAAGGTCCTTTTTCTTACAAAAAAGCAGAGACCCACCAGAGTATTCGATCGGAAGGCTTTATTGATGGCTTCACAGGAGAACACAATCACAAATGTTCTTTTCGGCGTATGCATTTCGGCTCCCGCATCGTCAGCGCCGTTTGTGTCCATGGAGGAGGAACGCCTCTCTCGGATTTAAATATCCCGCCTCCTCCCCTGAATCTCGAGCTGCTCCGCCCCAGGTGAGAGTGTTGACCACCTGTATTACTCCTGGCGCGCCTTTCACCAATGGCGCCTCCAAGTCCCAGGGTGCATTGTTCTTGTTGCATTCCGGGTGTGGGGCCGGAGTCGCGTGCTTACTCTGGATCCTCCTGCTGCAAGCCACCACTCAGCCTCCCGAATCCTCAGCACACCAGCCTCCAGGATCATCGGGAATTTTGTCCACGGGGGCCCAAGCGCAATGCTTTACCCATCAGGCAGATAAATCTGCTGTATCGCCTCCGTCCTTCCCAGTGTCTGCAGGTGAGTCGCGGCAAATCCAGTACCCTGAAAAACACAAGTCCACGCAAAGCGGCAACCAGTACTGCCGGACTGCTTGTGGTGCGGGGGTCCCAAACGGCGATTCTGGTTACTCACGCAAATGAATATCCAAGGTCCTTTTTCTTGCAAAAAAGCAGAGACCCACCAGAGGATTCGATCGGAAGGCTTTATTGATGGCTTCACAGTAGAACACAATCACAAATGTTCTTTTCGGCGTATGCATTTCGGCTGCCGCCTCGTCAGCGACGTTTGTGTCCATGGAAGAGGAACGTCTCTCTCGGATTTAAATATCCCGCCTCCTCCCCTGAATCTCGAGCTGCTCCGCCCCAGGTGAGAGTGTTGACCACCTGTATTACTCCTGGCGTGCCTTTCACCAATGGCGCCTCCAAGTCCCAGGGTGCATTGTTCTTGTTGCATCCCGGGTGTGGGGCCGGAGTCGCGTGCTCAGTCTGGATCCTCCTGCTGCAAGCCACCACTCAGCCTCCCGAATCCTCAGCACACCAGCCTCCAGGATCATCGGGAATTTTGTTCGCGGGGGCCCAAGCACAATGCTTTACCCATCAGGCAGATAAATCTGCTGTATCGCCTCCGTCCTTCCCGGTGTCTGCAGGTGAGTCGCGGCAAATCCAGTACCCTGGACAACACAAGTCCACGCAAAGCGGCAACCAGTACTGCCGGACTGCTTGTGGTGTGGGGGTCCCAAAGCGCGATTCTGGTTACTCGCGCAAATGAATATCCAAGGTCCTTTTTCTTACAAAAAAGCAGAGACCCACCAGAGCATTCGAACGGAAGGCTTTATTGATGGCTTCACAGGAGAACACAATATATATATATATTTCCACAAGAACAATCGCACGGCACACCTCTTGGCTGTTAAAGATGTTATTTATTGCAGACCATACATTGCCTCCTACTCGTTTCTAACCGAAGTTCCTTCTCACGGTAGTCTGGTTACAGTCTACCATGAGTAATGATTCTCTGGGCATTCTGACGCCTTCCTTCCATTGTGGTATCGAGACACCGTCCCCAACTGGAGACCTGCTCTCCCACCATACAAAAGTACCCCGGACTCGGAGCTTGCACCGGCATGTCATTTGACACACCGATGGTGGCAGGTGAGCAGTGAAGCCTCGGTACGCAGGACCTACAATTGAGCACAGTACAGGGGAAGGGGCTGGGGTGCAGCAGCCTGGGTGCACAGGTGCAGGCAAGCGATGTTCCCGTAGCTAATAATCTAATCGCTAGCTGTACTGGGGTCGGGGTTAGGTGCATCAGCCTGGGTGCGCAGGTACGAACAAGCGATGTGACCGCCCATAATGATGTGATCTCTGACCTCATTCAGTCACATCTCTGTCTCATTTTAAAGACCTTCTGAACCGTACTGTAAGCCTGAGCCAGCAGGCAGTGCTGCCCTACAGACACGTGTTGAGCACAGTGCTACGGGAGAGGTGGGATGCATCAGCCTGAGTGCGCAGGTGCGAACAAGCGATGTGGCCGCCCGTAATGATGTGATCTCTGACCTCATTCAGTCACATCTCTGTCTCATTTTAACAACCTGCTGGCCCAAACTGTAGGCCTGAACCAGCGGGCAGTGCTACCCTACAGACACATGTAGAGCGCGGTGCTGCAGGAGGGGTGGGGTGCATCAGCATGGGTGCGCAGGTGCAAACAAGCGATGTTGCCGTGCGTAATGATGTGATCTATGACCTGATTCAGTCTCAGCTCTGTCTCTATTAAGGACCTGCTAGACCGTACTGTAGGCCAGAGCCAGCGAGCAGCGCTGCTCTAAAGACACGTGGCGTTGGCTTTTAGGGCCCTGCAGTGAGCTCATTACTAAGTGTACATGCACACAGGCTTCCGCCATTGCATTACACGTGCACATTATGCTTCTAGCATGTGCTCTGTTCCTTTGTAAGTAAACGCTGGCATAACATATTATTATTTAACCTTGTGTATTCTCGTGCACTCCAACTCCTCTTTAAACCATGATTACCACTAACAGTTGGTAGATCGTACTTCAAAAACGAAGGATGCCCTCAATTGGTGTCTTTAATTAAGCTTGAAAGTAACCTTCATTTACCTCCAGACATTTTCACCATTAAATAATTTCTCCCTTTTGAGGCACTGAATTGATTGAGCCAAAATGGGCGGAGCAGGTGCTCACCCGGTCATGATGCCCTCTGCATTCTGACACCTTCCATCGTGGTATCAAGACACCGTCCTCAACCGGAGACCTGCTCTCCCACCCTACAAAGATACCACGGACTCGGAGTGTGCACCAACACGTCGTTGGACACACCAATGGTGGCAAGTGAGCAGTAAAGCCGCGGTACGCAGGACCTACAATTGAGCACAGTGCAAGGAAAGGTGCTGGGGTGCAGCACCCTGGATGCACTTTTGTACCGCTTTTGGCCGCCATAAGTGTGGCAGCGTATGCTCAGATGTGAGTCCCTTGCTCACTTTGCCACTGGATTCAAGCAAGCCGGGCTGAAGACGGCTGGAATGCCAGAAACAGGTCATCGGAGGCTTGTTTCCGGTCCAGGGAAGACATGGCTTGGCATTTCGGGCTGGACTGTTCCCATGAGGCACAGGGTCGGACTGATTTGCATATAGCCATGTCTGAACTGGGGTGGCAGAGTGGGCTGAAGAACGGTGATGGATTAGACATAGATCTTTTGACTGGGTGTGAGTGTTTGATTGATTCAGATGCTCCGTCCATCACCAGCCCCTTTTGTACCGCTTTTGGCCGCCATAAGTGTGGCAGGGTATGCTCAGACGTGAGTCCCTTGCTCACTTTGCCACTGGATTCAAGCAAGCCGGGCTGAAGACGGCTGGAATGCCAGAAACCGGTACTCGGAGGCTTGTTTCCGGTCCAGGGAAGACATGGCTTGGCAGTTCGGGCTGGACTGTTCCCATGAGGCACAGGGTCGGACTGATTTGCATATAGCCGTGTCTGAACTGGGGTGGCAGAGTGGGCTGAAGAACGGTGATGGATTAGAACCAGATCTTTTGACTGGGTGTGAGTGTTTGATTGATTTGGATGCTCCGTCCATAACCACCCCCTTTTGTACCCCCTGGATGCACAGGTGCAGGCAAGCGATGCTCCCATAGTTAATAATGTAATCTCTGGCCTCGTTCATATGTTTCATTTTAAGGACTTGCTGGACCACACTCTTTCTCGCTTACCCCAACGTCCTAGACAAATGGGTGACTGGAGGTAAACACTGAGGGCTGGGTGCAGTAGGCCGACGCTCTGTCTCCTCCTCCCTCTGTTCTTTTGACTCTCCCTCCCCTTCCCCTTTCCACCCACTCCCTCTCCCTCCCATTCTCACTATCTTCCTTTCATTCGACTACCTTTCTTTTCCTCTTCCACATGGCACACATACTTATGTTTCCTTTTTGTCTTGCGGGTTTTGTACGCTGCTTCCGGAGGAGTCCCACCAACATACTTCATGTTATACTGTTGTTTGTTCTAATAAACTTGCGTTTCCATTTATTTATAAGTGAGTGTATAGGTCTTCTTTTTCTGACAACACTTGTCTGTAGTTTATTGTGAAAATCATCTGTTTATAAGAGGTTATGAGGGAAAACATTTGTAATTTTGTGGTGCACCTAGCAAATATAAACCAACAGACTATTACATAAATGAAGCGTACGTAATTATACAACTGCAAGGGTTCTATGCATGTATCACTTTATAACACCATGAGTACTGGCCGTGTGATTACTGAACCAATAAGGCACTGCCTAGGACCACTGAGGCTTCAGGGACTGCAGAGGCCCACCCTGCATATTTAAGTTAAGCCCCGGAGGGTGGCGATCCCCACACTTCAGTTGGCCTCTAACCCCCCGAACAATTAGTAAACACTACCCATGGAGGTGGTAATCCCCTAGGCTGCGAAACATCTCTGTGCCGTCCCACCACTAATTTACATGTGAGATTAAGATGCCCAGTCCTACAGAGACCCCACAATATATTATTTGGATTGGCCGCAGAACATTACCCACCAGGGGCCTCATTTGAACCTGGATCCGCTCTATTAAAGCAATAGGAGGTTTTCCTCCTCTCGCTTCAACTATTGAAACAAAGATTTGCTATCACAGGGTTGAAGCCATGCACCGGCCCTCTAATAGCAAACATAAATGTCCTGTGGATGCAAACCACGGGACATTGTATGAGCTGCGCATGGGAGGTCCCGCTTCCAAGACCAGGATGCATTGGTTAGTATAAATGCATTCTAACACTACTTACACACGTGTAGTACAGCGAGTGTAGTGAAGAGGCAGTGGAAGCACAAAATCTAAAAATATAAATCCTACCAGAGGTCGTATGACATAGTTCAATGAACCGATGACCATGGGATGAGTAGAAACAGCCACACGAAGAAAACAGGTCTTCAGCACAACTCAAGCAACTTTGAAATATTGGTGAGTATTGCTTTCTTTTTACCTTCTCTCGCTCGTTGCCAAATTTACAGCTCCAGTTTAGGCTCTCGGTTTCATACCGCAACATATCATCTCAGCACCATGTCACTCTGAGCAACACTGCACTTTCAGACCGGTAGGAGTGACTACTTCGCTTCGCACTCGCTCACAGAGCTTACAGTGCTCCTACTCTACTTTCCTACTTTTTTCGCACTTTTTCCCCTTACTTGCTTCAACGGAATCACAAAATGGTGGCCAACACTTCCTAGATGCAACCCCTCGCAGCGCTTGCAACCAATAAGCAGCAAGCTCGAGCTCGTAACGCCTCAGCCAATCAGATGGCAGAATTCCCAAACATTGATATCTGTAAATGTCGATATTTCTCCAAAACTACTGAAAAGATTTACACCAAAGAAACACAATCATGCTTCCAAGACCAAGACCCTTCTCCCTGCCAAATTTGGGGTAATTACATTCACCCGTTCAACCTGTAGCCTTGTCTAAAGTTTCCTATGGAAATTAAAAGAGAAAACACGTTTTGGGACCCCCTTTTTATCTCGGCTCCCCCTTGACCAACAAACCCCAAACTTCCAACATAGGAGCTAAAATGCACAAAGAATTAGTTTCTAAAATTTCATGAAGATTCATCAAACAACGCCAAAGTGATAAGCAAAACAAAAAATGCTCTTCCTATGGAAACTTGGTCCTAACTATAACTACCTGCTGGTGACTGCCAGTAGGTTATATGTATATATATATATGTATATATATATATATATATATATATATATATATATATATATATATATATATATATATATATATATACATATATATATATATATATATATATATATATATATATATATATATATATATATATATATATATATATATATATATATATATATATATATATATATATATATATATATATATATATATATATATATATATATATATATATATATATATATATATATATATATATATATATATATATATATATATATATCCAAAGTTTCTCCGTAGTCAAGAAGAAATGCGGGACACCCAAAGCTTCTGTGATGGTATTTTTATTCAAGCAGACAGAAAAGGTCTCACGACGCGTTTCACCACTTAAGGCTTGATCACGCTCGCCTCAAAATGTGCTGCCAGCCATTTTTAAACCCACAACACCCACGTGCATAGAAATCAATGCGCGAAACAGCGGACATTTTGTAATGTAACGAACATAATTGACATTTCATCAAAAACGTACTTCTGTACATGGTAACAGACATATTAACATTACAAAATTAATATCATTGTATAATTTTCGGCAGAAGACATTTTTACGTGAAATCACGAAAATAAGGAAAATCATATACAAATAATCCTGTTATGTCACCAAATGTATGTTCGTTAGGATAATATCAATAGTGACGACTCCAGTCTAATATTTACACAGAAAACACCTCGTTCTGGTCGCTGCGCTGGTAAATGCAACCATGCTTGTGATTGGCCGCTTCTCTGAGAGTAGTGTTCTCATTGGCAGAGTGGTTGCCATGGAGAATATATACATATGCATATTCTAAACGAACAAAATCGTCGTATGTCAATGTCTAAACACTGCGTTTCTGTGTTATTTGTTCATATTCCGCCCAAGTGGGCTACAGACATCCTGATACTAAGCATGGGCGAATTTTGCGAATCTCGCGTTCGCGAATTTTGCGGATTTGCGAACTCGCAATCCGCAAAATCCGCGAATTCTCGCGAATTTGCGGATTTTTTTTTGTGTTCGCGCGGGTTTCTGCGCGTTCGCGAGGGTTTTGTACAATTTCGCAAACGCGAACTTACCTGTCGGGTTGCAAGTTTTGCGAACTTGTTGTTTCTACGTGTCCAGCCTGTTTGGGACACTCTTCTTCATCACTGCCACTCTCTGTCACCACTGCCACTCTCTGACTACTCATGCCACCCTTTGGCCCACCCATGCTACCCTCTGTTTCATCACAGCACCCTCTGGTTGTCCAGTCAGTGTACATTATTGTGGCAAAGCAAAGCACACCTTCCCTGCCTCAAGTGACCTGAATTAATTTGGGGCTGATTAATGTGTCACAGAATATTTTTTTAGCTGGCACCTGCTTCCTTAGTGCTTCCTGATTAGTGATCTTTTGCACTTGCTAAGTGCTTTCATTGTTGCAAAATTAGTTACAACACCTGCCCTGCCCCAACTGACAATAATGAATTAGGGGCTGATTAATGGATTTGAACTTCCAGCCTGGCTCCTGCTTGTCTCCCTTAGCTGTAATTCAGGACCTTTGTGGCATATGTGTAACTATTCTGAGGTTCAGAGCAGGGTCACATAATAGTTGCAACTGGCAACTGAACTCTGGAGGGGCCCCTCAGGAAGCACTACAGGAAATGGCTACTAATGATGAGCCTGAACTTTTGATCCTGGTAAGTAGTTTCAGTTTTGCTAAGATCGTATTTCTGCAATTTAGCGCTTATTCGCGGGGCGCGAAGTTGTACTGGGAAGCCGCGAACTCACGCGAACAGTGCGAGCAAGCCATAAAATCCGCTGCTCGTGGATTTGCGGATTTTGCGGGAGATTCGCGAATCTCGCGGATTGCGAATTTACCGAAAATCCGCAAAATCCGCGAGCGAAACGGATTTTCCGCCCATGCTTACCTGATACACGATTTTTGTCTATGATTGCTATTATACAGCCTACCCTGAAAATAGCAAAAATGGTTATATTGGCAGTGCCAAGAAATCTGGTGTGTAGTATTCCATATGGAGAACTTCTCCGTGCTAAACGGAACTGTAGTACCCAAGAAGCGTATGAGGAGGAAGAAAAGATCATGTGCGAACGATTCCAAAGCCGAGGATACACTAAAAAAACGATCCTCCGAGCTAGAGAACGTGTTGAAGAGAAGAATAGAGAGGAATTGTTGAATCCCAGACTAATAGAGCAGGAGGAGGAAAAAGTCAGATTCATTACCACATTTTCGGGCCAAGCTAATGAGGTTCGTGGCATTTTCAAAAAACATTGGCATGTCCTACAAACCGACACACACCTTAAGAAATATCTCAGTGACAATCCCCAAATCACTTTTCGGAAAGGGAGGTCACTAAGAAATGAGTTAAGTCACAATTATGTTACCTCTAAAGTCAATGACAACTTCCATAAAGAAGGTGGCTTCAAGTGTTGTCGTAAATGTAAGGCATGCAAACATAGTTTTGATTGTACATCACTCACAGTCCCTAACACCAACAGAGAGTTTAGAATACGCAAACATCTCACATGCACCACGTCTTACAGCATCTATGTTTTAATTTGTCCTTGTGACGAATGGTATGTTGGCAGTACCAAGCATGAAGCTAAGAAAAGGGTACTGGAACACCTACGAGCAATCCACAACAACAACAAACAATACCCCATAGCGAGACACTTTTGTAACAAACATATGCAAAATGAGAAGCTAGTTCGCATGGTGGTCATTGATACAGTGGATCTAGGTATACGTGGTGGGAACCGGGAATTGTCCCTCAGGAAATTAGAATCAAAATACATTGTGGACTTTGATTGCTTAATCCCGAAAGGATTGAATAATAGTGAAGAATTGGCAATACACCTGTATGAATGAGAATTTTATCTTGTACAATTTTGTCGAAGGTCTTCAACTCTACAATTTTAATGTTATCATTTTCTAATATTCTAGATTTCATTCAATGCGCGATAGCGGAAGAATTGACGACTCATGGAATTCCACGACAATATTATAGACATTGTCTTGATACATTAGCCCACTGGGGCGAGACTGTGATGCTACCATTTGAAGCACATAATTGGTTTAGCCCACTGGGGCTTTATTTTGTTAACGAGTGGATATGCATTAGATAATACTATTCGTAATGCACAATGCCATTATAACCATTTTTGCTATTTTCAGGGTAGGCTGTATAATAGCAATCATAGACAAAAATCGTGTATCAGGATGTCTGTAGCCCACTTGGGCGGAATATGAACAAATAGCACAGAAACGCAGTGTTTAGACATTGACATACGACGATTTTGTTCGTTTAGAATATGCACATGTATATATTCTCCATGGCAACCACTCTGCCAATGAGAACACTACTCTCAGAGAAGCGGCCAATCACAAGCATGGTTGCATTTACCAGCGCAGCGACCAGAACGAGGTGTTTTCTGTGTAAATATTAGACTGGAGTCGTCACTATTGATATTATCTTAACGAACATACATTTGGTGACATAACAGGATTATTTGTATATGATTTTCCTTATTTTCGTGATTTCACGTAAAAATGTCTTCTGCCGAAAATTATACAATGATATTAATTTTGTAATGTTAATATGTCTGTTACCATGTACAGAAGTACGTTTTTGATGAAATGTCAATTATGTTCGTTACATTACAAAATGTCCGCTGTTTCGCGCATTGATTTCTATGCACGTGGGTGTTGTGGGTTTAAAAATGGCTGGCAGCACATTTTGAGGCGAGCGTGATCAAGCCTTAAGTGGTGAAACGCGTCGTGAGACCTTTTCTGTCTGCTTGAATAAAAATACCATCACAGAAGCTTTGGGTGTCCCGCATTTCTTCTTGACTACGGAGAAACTTTGGATATATAATTACGTGCCTGCCGGTGGCCTGGTGGGACGGCCCTTTGACAGCCTGACATGTTTACCGGCGCTTGTGGAGAGTAATATATATATATATATATATAATATATATGTGTGCTTAAGTTTTTTTTTAAAAGGTAATTTATTATGTTTGTTGAAATATATATAAAATCTAGACTAAAATCATGTAAAGCTTATTTTGATTTGATTTGATATAAAATCTATTTTATTGTTATTAAACTAATGCTACTATTTAATATATTTAATATTTTTTATTTCAATGTATAAAGATTTAAAAACTATATTCAATACAACAAACAATATTATTGGCACCAATATTATATTTTCAATATTTTTTTACTCACCATTATAAGTTTAAGATCATGATATTTTTGACAATGATATTTTTTCAAGATTTTTTGATATGGCAATATTTTCATAGGCGATATTTTGTCAATCAACTGTTAGCAGAGCCCACGGCACAATCAGAGTCAGTAACCACCAGTATGAGTCAAAGAAATGGCGGTGATCAGGAAAAAAATTATGGCTTTCTCACAGTATACATTGGTATTTATATGCAAGCAGATCAAGGCTCATGACAAATCCTGCTGTTCTAATGGTTAATATATAAGTGTATGTGGATAGTTGTGCGGTGCTTAGATGCATGCACCTTTCGGTTTTGGCTCAGATATCACTGCTGTGCCATGTTAATAGACTGACTGGACAAACGGTATTGTTGTTAACATGTGTTGCCACCTATAGAACAGAGGCCAAATAATCTATCTGTGTTTAAAAAGCAGTCCAACTGACACCAATTTTTTTCACATTGACACATCCAGGTTCCAAAAGAATACTATCACACATGGAGTTTCATCTCCAAGCCTTACATGAAGCCAATTGATGCTTTACTCACAGACAGCATCTTCAAAATTCACCAATATATAAATGATACACAACTCTACTTGAAGATCTCCTGTGCTTCAGACATCTAATGCCTTAAACACTGCTTGCACATCACCCGAAGCTTTATGCCCTGCACCGATCTGAAGCTCAGACCAACCAATTCACAGTTCCTATTATTATCCAATAACAACAAATATACAATACAAACATGGCTAACTGACATGAACCATGACAGTTTTAAACACCGACTCTTACTGAATGCCAAATCACAAGGATTTACTGTGGACACAACCTCTTCCTCAAGGGACGGAGACTTTGCCAAAAAAAATGAAGAATGCTTTGTGCCAGTTCTTTCTTCTAAATAAAGTCAAACTGTTTCTTCCTGAAAGCCACTTCAGAAGTGCTGTTCAAACCCTAGTACTCTTGCATCTGGATGGTGCTAACGTCCTACTGTATGCCTAGGCAGACTCCACACTAGTACTGCTTAGGGGCATCCTACATGCCACAGCACATCTTATCTAGGGCTTGAAGAAATATGATCACATCAACCACACCCTAATGGAACTCCATCGGTGTCCCTTGCTACACTACATCATCTTCAAAACTATCTGCATTATTTACAAAGCCATTACAACGAGCAACCAGAACACCACCAGACTGCAGACTATGAAGTGTAAAAGAGTAAAAACAAGACAACAAACCTTTTTTACCTATTCACCCAGGATCTGGAACTACATCCCGATGACCATCAGAACCACCCTAACACTGCTCAGATGTAGGAGTTGAAGACTCACCTCTTTAAAGAAAACCACCTCTCAATGTATTAACCATCCACCACACAGCTTCCTCTCCTATTACTCACTGACTTTAAACTTGCCTTTGACCATGTACACTGCTCCTCTGCCTTTTGAGTAAATTTGCGCTACTGACATACCATATACATACATGCATCCATACATACTTCTTAAATTCAGGAAATAATTCTAGATTTTTCTTTTCACATACATGTTCAGCACACCAACACCTCAGTATGATCACTCTCTACTTTCTCAGAAACTCGCCAAACTCATCTTAAAGTACTTTTGAAGCTCCAACATCTCTGATGTCACCAGGTTAACTCAGCTTCTCCCTCCTGTGAACCACCTGAACATCAAATTCTACAGGTCATCCTGAGCTCATTTTGATTAATTATAAACTCTTGTACTATCACCTCTGCCAAAATCTCTGGATTGCAATGTAAAGATACCATGGCACTGCAATGGCTGCAATGTGAAATACAATTGCTCTACAAAACCTGTTAAATAAACAAAGAAGTAAGTAAGTAAATAAATAAATATGTGTTCCTATCTGGTACACCTGTACATTGTTTGTTTCAATAATATCTTTTAAAATCTTTGTGTATGTTATGGTAGTATCGCAGAAATCAGTAGTCAGTGGAGTATTACATTTAGACACAGGACAACAATCTTGACATGTTAGATTGCATATTCAGAGAACACTCTCAACAAAAGAAGGGGCAGGGAGGGCTGATATAGGTCCAAAGTACATACCCTAAATGTGCCAGAAGACAGAAAGGTACAGAGTTCCTTGTTAGTGGTATATTAAGGCCACTAAATCTGTACTCTAGGTGGAGGGGAGGAGGGGAATTCCTCCTTTCGGAAGTAGGACCCTCACACACCCAGCAATCTAGGTGTCATGCTTCATCATATGGGTCTGCTCCTCGTCGAGCCGGCGCTACAATGCTCAACGGGCACCCATAAAGGGGCTCTTTATCGGTGATATTTTGTTCCTCGCCGTATTGGTGCCGTGGGTGTGAGCGGCCTAGTATTGTGTAAATGTAGGAAGTGAAGGTAAAACATGTCAGGGAACTCTTGGTGATGACTTTATTCTGTTGGGAACTCACCCTGATTAAAAGGATTGGAGGGGGCGACTGTTTTGTTCATAAAGTGACAAACCTTTCGCTCAACCCCCGGGAGGTCAACATGTTTCTCGACCCAATAAGTCACGGAAGTGATCAGTTGGCGATTCCTCAGGACCATGTGTATAATACAAACTATCTACAGTGAAAGGTATGGTGCAATTCTACCTACCAATTGTTCTACCAGAGAATGGTTACCCTGGAGAATGGCAGTCAACCTAGAGTACAAGGAAAAAGTATAGAAACAAATTCATAGTTGGGGGAGAAAACGAAACCCCTATCAATTTCAAACATTGTGGTAATTTTAACACAATCACAATTCATGCTTTCTTAATAAAAACAATACAGAGCTCACGCTCTGTACACATCCCTTGTGCATACATTTATTATGAAACGTGGTGATATCGACCGTGGTGGTGGTTGGTGGTGGTCTCACCTTAAATCAGTTCCTAGTACTGCAACATCAGTTGGCAGCAAAGTACAGGACACTCAGATGTAGTGTCTCTAGGAAAACATATGAAAATTCAGGTCAAAGCATGGTTGTAAGTAGCGTTGATGTACTGCTCACTGCATGGCACTGATGAAATGCTCAGAGGAGCAGAAGGTAAAGGTCAGGACGGTAAAGTGTTCAAGTTCAAGTTCAGTAATTTGTAAAGCGCACTACTCACCCAGAGGGTCTCAAGGCGCTGGGGAGGGTGGGTGGATTACTTATCGAATAGCCAGGTTTTTAGCTGCTTTCTAAAGGAGAGGTGGTTCTGTGTGAGGCGGAGGTGAGTGGGGAGGGAATTCCAGGTTTTGGCCGCTAAGTAGGAGAAAGATCTTACTCATATGGTGGATCTATTGATGCGTGGAATTGCGGCGAGGGCTTGATTAGATGAGCGTAGTAGGCGGGTGGGTGTGTAGAAGGACAGTCGTTTGTTGAGGCATTCTGGTCCTAGGTCGTAGAGGGCCTTGTGTGCGTGGGTGAGGAGACAGAACGTTACTCTCTCGTTGACGGGAAGCCAGTGGAGGTCTTTTAGGTGACTGGAAATGTGGGCTTGATGGGAGATGTCCAGTATGAGTCTGGCTGAGGCGTTTTGGATGCGTTGCAGTTTTTTCTGTAGTTTGGCTGTGGTTCCGGCGTAAAGGGTGTTTCCATAATCTAGTCGGCTAGTGACTAGTGCATGGGTGACAGTTTTTCTTGTTTCGGTGGGGATCCAGCGGAAGATTTTTTTGAGCATGCGTAGGATGTTGAAGCATGATGATGAGACGGCGTTGACTTGTCTGGTCATCGAGAGGGAGGAGTCTAGGATGAAGCCCAGGTTACGTACGTGGTCCGTTGGTATGGGTGCTATGCCCAGGGCCGGTGGCCACCATGAGTCGTCCAATGCAGAGTGGGACGGTCCTAAGATGAGGACTTCCGTTTTGTCAGAATTTAGTTTTAAACGGCTGTTCTTCATCCATTCGGCTACTTCTTTCATTCCTTCGTGTAGATTGGTTTTGGCTGTGTTGGGGTCTTTGGTGAGGGAGAGGATTAGTTGGGTGTCCTCTGCGTAGGAGATGATGTTGAGGTCGTGTGGTCGCACGATGGTTGCGAGGGGACTCATGTATACGTTGAAGAGGGTGGGACTGAGTGATGATCCTTGTGGTACGCCACAGATGACTTCGGTGGCCTCTGATTTGAATGGGGGAGGCGGACTCTCTGAGTGCTTCCGGCGAGGAACGAGATGATCCAGTCCAATGCTTTTCCTTGTATTCCGACGTTGCTGAGGCGTTGTATGAGGGTGTTATGACAGACTGTGTCGAAGGCGGTGGAGAGGTCAAGTAGGATGAGGGCAACTGTTTCTCCGTGGTCCAGTAGCGTTCGGATGTCATCCGTAGCAGCAATGAGTGCAGTCTAGGTGCTGTGTTTGGCTCGGAAGCCGGACTGTGAGGGGTCGAGTGAATTGATGGATTCAAGGAAGGCGGCGAGCTGGCTATTAACGGCTTTCTCGATGACTTTGGCCAGAAGGGGAGGAGAGAGATGGGGCGGTAGTTCTTAAGCTCAGAGGGGTCCGCTGTGGGTTTCTTCAGAAGGGCGCTGAGTTCGGCATGTTTCCAACTGTCTGGGAAGGTAGCGGAATTGAGGGAACAGTTGATGACATCGCGGAGATAGGGTGCGATGATGTAGTTTGCTTTGTTGAAGATGTGATGGGGCCATGGGTCAGTTGGTGATCCTGAGTGGATGGAGTTCATCAGTCGGATGGTGTCTTCAGTGGTGATTGGGTTCCAGGTGCAAAGGTTGTGAGAGTGCTGTTTTAGTTCTGAGGAGGGTGGAGTGGGTTGTTCTTTGGACAGGTTTTTAAAGCTGTTATGGATGTCGGCGATTTTGTTGTGGAAGAAAGAGGATAGAGAGTCGCAGAGGTCTTGGGAGGGAGTGATGACGTTGGTGCCGGTGGTGGGGTTGGTGAATTCTTTGACGATGTTGAATAGTTCCTTGCTGTTTTGGGCGTTGTTGTCGAGTCGATCTTTGAATGCTGATTTCTTGGTGGATCTGATCAATTGGTGGTGTTTGCGGGTTGCGTCTTTGAAGGTGGTCAGGTTGTCAGTGGTTGGGTTTTTTCTCCAGGTTTTCTCGAGGGTGCGACATAACTTCTTGGATTTTTTAAGGTCATCATTGAACCAGGGGGCCTTTTTGTTATCTTGTTTGATCAGGTGGTTTTTCAGGGGTGCTAATTCATCGGCGCTGTGGGTGATCCATTGTGTGAGTTTGGTGGCAGCTTGGTTTGGGTCCGATGATAAGGTGGGGGTGTTTTGGTTAAGCGATGTGAGGAGCTGGTCGGTGGCGATTTTGTTCCAGTTTCTTCGAGGAATAGGTTGTGGAGGGATGTGGGTCGTGGTCTTTTTGTAGCTGTAGTGAATGCAGCTGTGGTCAGTCCAATGGAGAGCTGTGGTGTGATCAAAGGAGATGAATTTGCTGGATGTGAAGATAGGGTCGAGCGTGTGTCCGGCTAAATGGGTGGGGGTGTCGACACCTGAATTTAAATCTACAAAAAAAGTAAAATGTAAAAAAATCTGTGCAGAATGGTGATCACACGAGCATATGAGGATTCTATAAGGATCATTCTGGCCCAAGGAAAAACATAGATGATTCAAATAATCCTCAATATAAATATGGCCATTGTCATCCGGTTCCATGCATTATACACCTTATCTAAGGGGCTCATTATGATGCCCGCCATCATAACGGTGATGGGACTACCCACCAGACGTGCAGCGGTCCTACCAGTGCAATTAGGAGGCGCCTGCCATACTGGTGGGCGCATCCTGGCCTTTTACCATTGTGCACGATGCTGATGGCTGCAGCACTGTCAGCAATGGTAAAAGAGTATGCACAGCATTTCCGTACACCACGTGGCAGGCACCATGCAGTGCCTGCAACTTGGTGCATGGAACTGCAGGGGGTACAATGGGTACCCCAGTGCACCCCCTCACAGCGAATATCTGCCTTCTCCTAGCCGGCCAAGGAGCCCAAGAAAGCCTTGAGTCAAAAATGACTCCTAATTATGGAAACTCATAAACTCTCAAGAATGGTTTAGCATGAATGGCCAAGCAGCGGAATTTAAGGTTTCTGGGGCCACAGGTCATAACAGAAAAATACATTGGTTTCCAAGTTCAGTTGGCCCATGAAATTGGCAAAGGCATCCAACAAGGTTTTAAGCCCATTTGCAGTTCTTGAGAAAAGTATATGGTGACACCTGTATATAATAACTGAGACATACTCTTTCTTAACCTTAGGCATGCCCCTACCCTCCATAATCTAAGTTGCCTCCAGCCCAATAAAATACAGTACAAATATAATAGGGGAAAGCATGCAGCCTTGCCGCCCCCTCCAAATCAATCTAAAGGGCTCTATACATTTACCACTGATCCCATACCTTACTTACTGAGGCGTTGAGGTCAGAGTGCAAGGCACTAAAACACCACCAGACCCTTATCAACCTCCAGAAATTCCCATATAACCCAAAGCTTTGATCTAACAACACAATCAAAGGAGTAAGAACGATCCATAAGGCCAGATAGATGGAATTCCATTTAGCCATCATATATTTGTGTATCAGAAGATGTAAATTATGGCACTGGTCCATCATACCTAAGTCAGTCCTGCTAAACCAGGGATATAACACACTTATTCAATGCCCAAGAGGTTAACCTATCCAGGTGATCCTACCTACAATTTTCACTGTGGAATCTAACAGGTAAATCAGTCGGTAACAACTGGGGCTTTTACGATTCACTTTTTTAAATACACAAACTATAATGACGGATTTCCAAAACTAGAGGAGACCAAAACTACAGGCCACATTTCTATAGTTGAGGAGTAGAGGCGGCACCTACAATTCAAGATTAAGTTTATAGAGGTCCTTAGGGACCTCATCTGCCTCTTGTGCTTCTTTGTGGGGCTGTTAATAATTGCCTCTCATCTCAACCAATGAAAACACAACATCAATTGGAAAGTTAGGAGGAGAATTACCGGTTACATCTATGATACTAATTGTTGGACTAAGGTCTTTCGAAAATGCTCCACCCACTCATCTGGGCCTATATTTGCACACACACACACAATCGCTGGTGCAGATAGACCTCTTCTTATGATTGATTACATGACAAAACATGCTAGTATCTCTGATCTCACATGATAACCAGCTTGTTACTAATATCTAACTGTATGTTCAACTGTCTTTTTCTCAGGTTCTGTTTATACTTCCGCCTACACTCAGCAACTATACCCCTATTCCTTGGGTTTGTGTGCAAGGCTCTACAAATATGTTTATTAACTAATCTGCGGGTATTATAAAGCTATGATGGGTGATGGTGGCACATGGGCCTTTGAGGGTTCATAAGTGCAGCTCTGATTATGAGACCCAATTGGACGTAAGATTCTAAATCATTAAAGAAACCCGTCTCAGGTAAAATACAGCAGATTTTCTAAGCCAAACAGTCAGAACAGAGTTTACGTTGAAAATCTGTCATAATAGCTGTTCTCCAGACTAATGTTCTCCCATTGTTCCTGGTGGAGATGTTCCTACCACCCACCACAATTTTCTTAAGTCTCCTGTTGGACCTCCATGTAGTAATAAACAACGGATCGTGATCATAGAAAACAAACTAGGCTGGATAGACCCATCAACAATCTGGTTCAATACATGTCTTGTGACAAAAATGTAATTAGTGACTGACATTTATTTCCCCCGATGTAAGTGGCAACACTGGAACACAAATGTGCAACCTGATCTAAGGCATTGCAGATATTCAAATTCACCAAGTAAAAGTACAACGCCAAGCCTCAAACATATTTTCCTCAGTGGTTAAAGACATATTCTCCAATTTGGTGTTAAAATCCCCCAGAACTATCAAATTGAACCCCTCACCCTTATTGGCATACATGCAAACATGTTTGCCCATTAACTCAAAATGTAGGCCTTGGTTGGGATTGTTCTTGGCTGAGAACTTATCATTATGAAAATGAATAAGAACACTGATAATATTGTGCGACCAACTTACCCAAAAGGCCTTACGATCACAGTTTTATACTGCCTCAACAGTACCTACAGATTAATATTGCCGAAAGGATCATATCTCATTGTATCTGATAAATACAAAGGGTCCAGGTCCCTGCTTTCAGTGGACTTTTGCATGATGTTTGCAGTCAACTTTTGCAGAATGTGAATTTAATATAACTCTGCACATGACTTAATAGTACATTCTTGCCCGTCTCCAGCAAGAGGCAGACTTATTGTTACATGGCAAGTAATAAAGGCAAACAGGTCAGTGCCTATTTTTAGGTGGTGGTCATTTTGAGGCCAGAAAGTTAGTTTTTTTCCAGAAATATTTAGGTCTAAACATGTTATATACATAAACATATTTTTCTACGTATCAATAATCATGCTAAAGGCTTAGGTCCCCCTTTCCCTAGTACAGTCATTGTGCCTTGGGGTAAATCCAATACCGCACCATGTAGTTTTAACCCAGCTGAAACTCAGTTAGAAGAGGTCACAATAAAAGATAGCCTCTGTAATGCTCATGATTTCCACAAATGTTATACCTCTCTCTTTTATTTTGTTTTTTCTGTCTTACAGTCAATTGCATCTTTTGTTTCTCAAGGTTTTCAGGCTGTCTCTCTAACACCTTTACATCATTGTTTATTTTTTTGCTATTTTATTTACAGAGCACTTCACTTGAAGACATCAGTGCGCTGTACATAGAATAATATCATTGTAAGAGACACAGGCCCAGATGTATAAAGCACTGGTCGCAAAATGCTGGTTATAATTTGTGACCAGTATTTTTCTACCACTGTGGTACTTTGCGATCTGACCTATATACTGATAGGTCGATTTGCAAATTACCAGTTCGTAGTGGGTTGCAATTCAACCTACCTCATGTATGTTATTGAATTAGGTTGAAAAACCAAAATAAACCTGGGGGTCTACTATTGAGTAAAATGTTTACTCTGAAGTAATAAGAGTTATGCCCAATTGTTTGGTGCAGGGTAAATTACCTTCAGTCTTAAGAGAGATGCTCGTAATCCAACACACATAACCACCAGCAACAGTAGGTGAGACCCAATGTCCCGAGATGGATTCCCATCAAAGTCTTGTTAATGATCAATATTATCATATGGTCATCCAAAGGTAGGGATGGTTGGTCTCTAGATCATTGAGACAGTGTCCATGCCCTCCATGAAAGACAGGGTTTCGACCTGCAATTACTCGTAGACCATGTGTATGACCATTAAATGGGAACGGATGCAGTGCAAAAAAACAACGTAAAAGTGAGATTAAAAATAGAATAGAGGGCAAATAGTGAAAAATCTTTAATAGCTATTGGTCTCTTTCTGATTAAAACCAAGAACAGCGCAAAAAAGCAGTTTCACCAAATAGCTGCAGAAGGGCCGACATGTTTCTGCCATAAAGGGGACAAACTCCTAAGGCTTTCTTCAGGGCCTCTGTTCTAAATCGTTTTTGTCACTGCTTGTACGTGCTACATAGAAATAAGCCATACAGTATTCTGTGAATAAATCAAACCATAAAGGATATGTGTTACTGTTCCTCCATGTCAAATGGTATATTGTTCACCTACAACAAATGAAAAATGGTGTAAGTGCATTGGGTACAAATATTCTTCTAAATTACAATGTAAACAAAAACTCTCAAAGTTCAATACTCACCCATAATGACAGGGGATAGGACCTCACCTCGCCTGGACCAAGCTTAGGATAGAGGAGGCCACGCACTGTGGAGGTAAGGAATAGGGTAGTTGATATAAAGGGAGGACAACCACACCTTTCCATATTAAAGAAACACCTATGGTTCTACCTAGCTTCCACCCCTCGTATACTACAACTCTGTGTCAAGCTCACCCACGAGCCATCTGAAGCAGCAATTTCTCTATTCCTTTTGTTACAGAAAGGAATACATTTAAAAAGTGTAAGTCTATGCATAACCTTACCAATCTCAGTAGTTGCTACTGCTTCTGGATTAAAAAAAACAGAGCCTCAGTTAGCCCAACCCTTCCTCACCTCTCCGACATTGCCTCAAACTGGATTTGAGTTAGGTTGCCAATTGCAACCCACTAAGAATGTCTGCATTCACATGACTGGTGGCTTGCTGGGGTCAGCAAACCATCATGTCTGTGATTGCTTTAAAATAAAGCAGTTTTTTAAATTCTGCTGTTTCCTTAAAGGAAAATAGGATCGATTTAAAAAAAAAGTTCCTAACATTTTGTAAGAGACTGCAGTGGTCTATGTGCCCTTAAGGCCCGCTCCCCTTCACGAATGGCTTGCTACTACATATCTGTAGTCGGTAAAATAGTAATTTTGTACTACCGGATTTCAGTATTAAAACAGTACATACGAACTAATCTGCTTCAGTTTTTGGCAGGGGCATCCTATACACGTCCCTATCAAACAACTAATCAGTATTTGGTCGCAAATCTGAATTGCAGTTTGGTACATGTAGTAGTTTTGTCCATAAAAGGACTTTTTGCAGTTGCAAACTGCCTACTTCTTCAAATTGGACCCTTTGTGACCACAGAAAGGCTGCAAATATCTGGTCTAAAAATTGTAGACAGCTCTATAACATGTCAGAAATTGTCAAAAAAGAAAACTGAGCTAGGGTAATATGAGTGTAAGAAGGTCAAGCATGGCGAGTAGAAGAGAAAGGTGGAATAGAAGAATGTTAACTGAGAGTACAAGAAAGATAACATTTGTGAACTAGTGAAAAAAGTAGACTCAGATAATAAGTAATACAAAAAAGAGGTCCCCAAAGGGCAGCAATGAACGTGGAATGGGACAGGCAGGAGGAAGACCAAAAAAGAAAAAGAGCAACCCATCTTTAAAAAATGCTCAACCAAAAGCCATACCTTGAGTGAAACAACATAATACTTTTCAGTGTCACAAATATATATTTTTCCTTTCTTTCTTTACAAATATATATCAATAGCTTATGATATTTTGAAACCTAAACATTTTTAAATGATAGCTGCCTTACCCCCGAACCAGAAAACACAAACCACTTTGCATTATCAAGCTAGAGCCATACCATTATTACGTTTTATACCAAATTTAAAAAGAAAATATTAAGAAACATCTTATAAATATTGCACAGCACCACATTAGTTCATGTGAGTGCTTTCCTTAGATAATCTGGGTCTGTACAGTATAATCACAAATGGCCAAGGAAACATATAATATGCAATTGAAATTTGGACTATTAAAAAAGGATAAAAGCTCTTTTTTGCACTCTTTGAATTTCTATTGAAGTAGAGTAAAGAGGGGGCATGGCCAACTGCCGTCGGGAATGGTCGCTCGGTAGCCTAGCCCCGGAGCGCCACTCCTGCAATATCCATCTAATCTGAGAACCTCCTGGCCGAATCGTCGCCTTGAGGGGTTCACTACCTGCAGTGAAGGAGTTGGGAGCTGTGGGCTGACTTTGAAAAAGATTGGGATTGTTGCTAACGCAGGGCTCCGGGTACTGGCTCCTCTGAGGAAGTCCCTGCGGCCGAAAGTGACTCTGGGCGGCTTGAGGGCACAAATCGAGACTGGTGCGGAAGCCTGAAACTGGCGAGGGCCGGGACAGCCGTCTGAGCAGCGTGTTCGCCCTGACGGCAAACTACTGCCCTGTATCAAAAGTGACAACCGGCGCTCAAGCGCATTCAGAGAGGTGAAGGCTGCTCGTAGAGTTCGCGCTCCGCTGCTGCGGGCGGTGTTATCCAGGGAGCACACATTCGAGCGAGGTCCCCCACCTGTAGTGCCGGCGCCTGGCGGATTTGAAACCAAGCAATCATCATAGCCGGTCAGGGGCCCAGGTGGGTGCTTGTGGAGGAGTTAGACACAGGAGGCCTTATGCAGATAGAGGGGCCACCCCTGGGGTGAGATCTACTGACTGCCGCGGGCATTTGGGAGCTGCACAGCTGACGGAGGTCTGAGGCCCAGTGACACTTCCTGTAGGGGCCTAGCAGATCCAGTGGCCCGTCTGGGGGAAAATAGATGGGGGAGGGTGCGGATCATCACCCCGCAGCCAGATGGAGTGTGCTGCTGCAGCGGTGAACGGGTCTGAGCCTGTGGAGTTAGGAAGGCCCGGTGACACTGTTGTGCGATTTACCCTTCACGACTGGCAGTTCAGATGCAGCATTGGTACAGAGGTGTGTTGCGAGATCACCCTGAGCACTCGGAAGAGCGTAGCTACCCCCCCAAAGATCGAGCTGCTCAAAGCAGAAGCACATGACGATTGCCTAGCTAAGGACGGTTTGGTTACAGCGGCAGGGCGGTGGTCGCAGTGAGGTGGTTACCCTGTTGGACAGACGGAGTGCTGTTCGCCAAAACCGACAAGCCGAGTGATATTAGCCACTGCAGGCGTCGGGGAGTAACGAGAGCCCCCCACATTGAGTGGTGACCACCATAATAGGCACACTATGGCGTCTGGGCACAGCAACCGTATGGTTGTGCAGGCCAAGTTGGACAAATTTGCCTGGCAAAAGCAACAGAGTGAGGAGCGGGGTGAGTCTGCATCGTCGAGCGACAGTGCAGAACCCACAAAGAAAGATATCCTGTAGGCCATCATGACAGTAAGAACCTCAGATACCCAGGAATTCTGGTACTGGGGTCTCCGTCCAAAATATACAGGGCTATTGGATCTGAGTAAGATCTAGTAAGAGCTTTGGAATTGCTTAATGTAGGGGGTAACTAGAATTAATTGTGATTCTGTGTTGTATATTTTTATGTTGAAAATGTTTTTGCATAAATGTTTTTAATGATGAAATGTAATGGATAAACTGTACCTATGACATGTATTGAATGTTATTTTTTATTGATGTCGATGTTTTCGGAATATTGCCGGAATTTTAAAGTGTGAGACAAGATAAAATCTTTTTAATAAAAACATTTTTGTAAACGCTATATTTTAGTTGGCAGATATATTGGTAACAAGTTGGTTCTTCAATACGGTGGCATGAAAGATTGAGAGAATAATGTGAATAAGTATCTATTGTGGCTTCCAGGGATTTCCCTTTTTGGCTTTATTTACCACTCACTATGACAATTGACCTTCATATGATATAGGCTATTCTTTGGGGTTCACAATTATAGCCTGTTTTTTTAGGGTTCTCAGTAGGACTGCAGCCCCTAACATTGCAGGACGTGGGGGTGTTGATGTTGGCCCTACCAGTAGGATCGCTAAAACAGGTGGAGACTTTAATTTGACTATAGAAGGCCTACGAGACCGACACCCGCCTAGACCTGACCCAGTGCACGGCTCACAACTTCAGGGATTCGCAGATGCCCTGGGGGTGGTGGATGTATGGAGGTGGTCACACCCTCATCACACACACTATACACATCAGTCGGAGTTCCATGGCAGTCAATCATGGATCAATTATCTGTTTACTCATGCGCAAGACATAAACAATTTCACTGATTCCACAAATCTGCCACAAGGTATTTCAGACCACTCCCCCGTTTTGATGGTTTTTAGCATCCAACCCACTAGCCGTCCTGGCCCAATAATGATACAGCCATGGGCACTGAAGATACCCCATGTTACGGAAAGTCTCCAACAAGACACCCATTACTATTTCGACAAAAACATGGGATTGGTCTCGTCGGCGGTTACAATTTGGGTGGCATACGAGGCGGTAAATAAGGGCAGGGCACTGTCCTTAATGGTTGCCCAAAGATCCGAGCGTAACAGGAGGGTGTTTGAATTAGAAAGGGATACTTTGGAACTGGAGTGGGCCCTCTCTCTGGATCCTAATCCCGATACCCAACACAAAAGACTGGATTATAGACAACTTTTTTTGGAAGAGGCTACTATGTGCTCCCTGGCTATGCGTCATCAGATTTATGATCAGGGCGAGCATACAGGTACACTTCTGGCATGGCTTGAATGAAAGGAGAAGGCAGCGAGATGGGTGCGAGCAATAAATGGCCCTGACGGCGTCCTGATAATGGTCCCCCAGGGTATTGCAGAAGTCTTTGTGTCCTACTATGAGGAAGTATGTCTGGTCCCGCAAACATCGTAAGCCTCAATGGCTGCAGACCTTCTTGCCACCATAGAGGTGGTGTGCCTCGCGCCTCTGGATAGAGAGGTACTAGAAGTGGATTTCTCTGTGGAAGAGGTCAACAAAGCCATACTGGATGTTCGGTCGGGTAAAGTGATGGGTCCTAATAGACTACCTTTTGAGCTTCTTAAACCGATGGGGACAAAACTAGCACACCACTTGTTAAACTTATATAATGAATGCTTAGACTCGGGGCTGCTGCCGGCTGATATCCTTAATGCTGCCATTGTAGTCATCCACAAGTCCGGTAAGCCAGCCGAGGATTGTAAATCGTACAGCCCTATCTCGCTGCTCACAGTAGAAGCAAAAATTCTGGCCAAACTCCTGGCCAATCGTCTAGTCCCATATCTTAATGATTTAATACATCCTGATCAATCAGGCTTCATGTCCGGTAGAACTACGGCTAGAAATTTGCAATGAGTACACAGGGTACTGGGGCGACTTGACATTCTAGAGGGAGGGGCGATTTTGCTATCACTGGATGCCACCATGGCATTTGATACAATCGAATGGGAGTATCTTTTTGCTGTTCTGGCTCGCATGGGGTTTGGACCCAAACTATTTGGATGGATCAGGCTATTATATACGCAGCCCACGGCGCACGCCACGGTTAACAATCACCGCTCCGCCTCTTTTCCCCCACTTCGGGGTACGAGGGAAGGTTGTAGCTGTCACCACTCCTCTTTGCCATGGTGCTGGAGCCGCTGACCCTTTGGATCAGGGGGGACCAGGGTGTAAGGGGCATTAAATGAACCAGCGAACATGAGGACTGAATATCGCTCTACGCGGATGACATTCTGATTTATCTGGCCTCTCTAGCACGTTTGCTGCGACGGGTGTTACACATCTTTCATATCTTTGGTGCATACTCAGGGTATCAGATTAATTGGTCCAAATCCCAGATATATGCTCTCTGGGGGGAACCCCCATATAGCCCCATAGGTTGTGAGATAGCAGTGGCGGTGCAAGGTTTTTGGTATCTCAGCATTTTTATCACATCCGATGCTTATCAGTTTTTATGAGCGAAATCTGAAGGTGCCCCTGCAACGCCTGAAGGGGGATGTTACGCATCGGAGGTTGTTGTCCCTTACTCTTTTGGGACGCGCCTCCTTATTTGAAATGCTCGCCCTCCCGCGCTTTTTTTACGCGTTGGAAAATGCTCCTAATCTTGTCCCTGACTCCTATTTTTTGTAAATTGAGGGGGTGGTGTCCGGGTTGTTATGGGAGGATCAACCTCCACGGATCACCATAAACCAACTCACCATGGGGTGGTATGATGGTGGCATAGAGTTGCCGGATCTGTGCCTTTACTATCAGGCATCGCAGCTGATGGCCATTAACAGATGGGTGTTTGGACCGTACGGTGATCCTAATTACAGAACGGACCATTGGCTTATGGGGAGGGGGGTACAACAGGGCACTCTACATGAATCATAGGAAGTTACTGTTAACGGCACCACTGCTCTTACGGTGGAAGTGTGGCATGGAATCCAGCGTGAGCTAGGGTGGCGTAACCGTCTAACTAAGGCGACTCCATTGTGGGAACCGGATATATATTGGGTCGCCTCAGCATATGTCCAGGATTTCATAAATGGGACATGAGAGGGATCTCCAAGGTGAGGGACATGTCGGTGAAAGGAAAAAGGCCACATTTGCTAAATTACAGGCCAAATACCATATTGCGCCTTCAGAGACTTTTAGGTATCTCCAAATTAGCCATGCCATTGATTTGGCCCACCCGAGGGCTACCCCCCTTGCGGAGGCTTCCCCACTCGAGGACCGACTTTTGTTAGATACAATTGACTGTAAAGCCATCTCCATAACATATAAAAAATTTGTGAATAACCTTGCTGACCAATGGTGAAATTACAGTCGAGCTGGGAACATGATCTGGGGGAGATTGTAGATGAGGATGGGAGAGAAGCGCTCGCTTCTCCCGGAGAAGTGGCGATCCCTATGCAACTCCGACTGGTCCAGCTCAAAGTGCTTCTCAGGGTTTATTTCGATGCCACATTATTGTTTAGGTTGGGTAGGAGACCGGACTTGATCTGCCTCTGACGATGTGACCAAATCGGTACATTCACACATATCATCTGGGTCTGCCCTCACATACAACAGTATTGGGCAGACATCATCTGACAACTAGCCAGGGCGTTTAGCAGACCTATCACCCTATCCGCAAAACTATGTCTCCTTAATATTTAGGAGGCAACTGATGTCTCACAGGTGGAACAATCATGGACCCTGATGGGATGGGCCATGGCCAAACACAATATTGCCCAAAAATGAGGGGTGGACACAACACCACGGGTAAGGGATTGGGCGATGACATGGACTATGCCATGATTGTTGAAAAGGCGGTGGTCAAGGGGAGAGGCTGCCCCAAAAAGTGGGACCACAAATGGGGCAAGTAGAACAAGTATAGCGGGATCTTTGCATTTTTCCCACAGTGAAATTGAGGAAGGAGAGACAATCATTGATGAATAGACTGGGAGAGACTGTTGTGACCCCCACAACAAGTAGCCAATAACAATAATGTACAGTCTCTGTAGCTGGCCACATGCTTGTTTCCTTATATTCTTGACCCTACGATGATGTTTTTGCCTTGCCAAAGATGAATGTACACTGTCTTGAACCAATGCTTTAGTTGTTTTCAATAAAAACTGATTTTAAAAAAGTGAAATAGAGAAAAGATACATCAAACCTTTGTTCAAACACACACTTTCTTGGTGCCAGTACAAATGGTGTGCATGTGCTGAATCGCGTTTTGGTGAAGAGAGGTCAACCGACCGCCCAACTATTTAAGGGCCCAGAACAGTTTGCTAAAAACACAAGGACGGCAGCCCAACCCAAAGCTAGAATGGCAAAAACAAAATAGTAAATAAATGGCTCCTACAACACTATGTATATTACATTTAAATAAATATCACAACAATATTCCCAACACCACAGCAAATTTAAATCTATACTACTATAATAAAGGAAGAACTTTCAGCCTTTGAGGCGGGTAAACTTGGGAACCACAGCGCCAATCCACACACCCGATACACCGTTGGAATCGTCAGGGTGTGTAGATGGTTATAGGCTATATAAATTAAAAAAAAACGTTATTTAAAAAATTTACAGTAAAAAAAAAGAAGTCCCTCCGAAGTAGCGCCGGCCGCGACATGCATGCTCACGTCAGTAGCGCGGGGAGGAGCAGCGTCCAGGAGCGCAACGAGGAGCGGCGGACATGGCGCTAGGGAGGAGCGGTGACGTGAGGAGCAGCGGACAGGCCAGCGGCGGTGCGAGCAGCGGACAGGCTGGAGGAGCGGTGGCTGAGGTAAGGGAGCGCAGACATGGCACGGGGTAGGAGTGGTGACATGAGGAGCAGCGGACAGGCCAGCGGCGGTGCAAGCAGCGGACAGGCAGGAGGAGCGGCGGCTGAGGTAAGGGGACCCATGTTGGGGCAGGCGGGGTCGGGGCAGGCGGGGGTCGGGGCAGGCGGGGGACGGGCCGGGCGGGGACCCGGGCTGCTGGACAATGTCGGGGCGGGCGGGGTCGGGGAAGCCTGTTGCTCCCGGACAAGGTCAGGACAGGCTGCTAGTACCCAATAAAACTAAACCAAGGTGTGGCCTTTAGTGCTCAGTCACCTAATGAATGGGTTGAATCCACCTTGGGTCATTTGTATCCCAAAACCAGCAAAGCAAAACACAGACAAACACACCAAGTGCCATATAGTCAACTACTATAAACATATTCTGACTTACTGCTTGCAGTCAGAAATTTACCTGTGCATCCATTTAAGGTCCTTTTACTGTTCATTGTGGATATGATCAATACCAGTGAATGTTTAATATATGGACCAGTGATGATAGCTCAGGAAGCCTTCTAAATATCCCTGGTGCTTTCTTAGGTACAATGCCTCACACCTAAATCATTAGACCTCAATCAGATTTCTCTGAAAAAGCTTGATATCCTACCCTCCTCTACCTACTTTGCAAGCATGTCTTTAACCACCTTCCTTTTTTAACTGATAAGTTCTCTAACCATCACCCTGTATGGTATACTAAAGCTGTCCTTGAAACCCTCTTCTTGCCTACCAATGGTGTCCTTTTCATGCTTGAAGGTCGATCCCTCAGGGCCCTCAGTTTAATTGTAGTATGATCTCTTTCCCAGAAACCCCTCACCAGAACCCCTGATTCTCCGTCCCATTTGAAATCACTCTTGAAATCCCAGAAAGAGGGTGTTTTCCCCAGATCTCTTGTGAAAACTCATGTTTGAATGTATACCCTTGCTTAGTACATTGAACAGTCTTAAAAGCCCAACATGATGTGTTTGCTGGCGAACAAGGTTTAATTGGGTAGCCACTCCACAGTGTTTGAGAACACTGAAAGGGCATCAAGAAAGTTGGGATCAGCGGACCACTTTTAGTGTATTAAATTGGCAGACGCCTTATTGGCACCATCCACTGCAGCCACCATCCCATATCTAGGCCTTTTTTCCTAATGATTTAATTACATTTTTATGTAAAATCTCACTTGAATACAGACTTTATAAATAAAAGGCTTAAAACCTAAATTTTAATGTACTAAAAAACACACAGGACTAATTCAGGGCTATGCAGGAGTCCATGCTGGAGTGCGGGGGTTGGCAAGAAAAGAAACAGTGTGTGGAAACAGAAAGAATAGAGGGATAGTACTGGAGGAGTAGAGACTAAAGTAGTGAGAGACCGTGTTCGACTGAGACACCAATGTAAAGTGTATGGAGCCTTTTCAGATCAAAAGCCCAGTTAGTAAAGGAGGTGTTGGTGCGTAGGCAGTGACTGTGTACGGTGGGAAAAGTCTAAGACGAAAATTATTTGCTCACTTCCATCCTAATCATTGATTCACATGCCTCTTTGTGAGGACTAAACTTCTTGTGAAACTGCAGGCACAGCAACCTACTAAAATGTACATGCACCTGCTGTTAGACCTGGCATCTTTTGGCATGGTCTCCCCTGACCTTTTTGGCTGCCGACCTCATGTTTGGACCTTGTTTTGCTGGCCTAGGACTTTGAGCCTGTTTGACAGTGCCAAAGCGCTGTGCTCATCATATACGTATTGGTGACTGGTGTATACATGACTGATTCAAGTTATCTGTAAGTCCCTTGTCAAGGGGTAAGACATATACCTAGAGGCATGTAAATCGAATGCTCCAGTGTGGGCCTGCAGCACTGGTTGTGCCACCCACGGAGGTAACTCATAGATTGTGCCACTGGTTTGCCCTGTTGGGGCCTATATGCACAGGTTACTGTTGCTCATATTAACATTAAAAAAGGTATGTGCCAAGATTCTGCATGTCTCTTGTTATATCAGAGTTCTCCCTGGTGTTGGAAAGAGGTAGGGCATGTGCGTGTGTCTGTCATATGCAAGGGTCGTGAGTGGCACACAATGGTGTGTTCGGTGCGACAGGGCCTGCTTCTTGCATTGGATTGGCATGAGAGAATGTAGGGAAAGGCTATCGAGCAGTACTTCCTATATGCAGAATGATAGCAGGGTAGTGTTTGGCATTGATGAGTTTGAAATGAAGATTCCTCTCTGGTAGTGCAAGTGTACTCAACATTATGTGTGGGGAAATGTCACTTTGGGAAAGTAGGGATTTTAATGCTCATGGCTCTGTGTGCCTTTCGGGCCGTCTCCAATTCCCATCTGGGTTCTGTGGGGACATTTACATCTGTGCATTCCTGACAGAAGGACATAAAGTAGGGGGTCAAGGGAAATTGCAGACCTTTGATTCTGGAATGGCTCTCTGAGGGTGGAATTGGCACCTGCATTCCAAGGGGCAGGGTCCGCACAAAAAATAGTGACCTAACTTCCCGCGATAGAAAGGCAGATAGGGCAGAATTTAGAGAGGGCTTGTGCATTTCAAAGGTGGCCTTTTGAACTGATTGCATCTTCAAAGTCTATCGTGAGTATAACTACTGGGGCTTTGGCCTTGGAAGTTAGAGACACTTTTGAATTTGGAACCATACTATGCTGGTTCGACACTGGGACATCAACACATGGAATCATTAGGGTAGGAGGGACTGCAACTGGATTATCTGCAGACTTGTGGCGGCTTGGAGCGTGTTGTGCTCCAGGAAGAGGACTATCACTTGGTGGATTTTGCCCTGACGTTGCTGATCTCCAGCTAAGTGCCAACTGTCATGGCCTGGGTCCATAAGTACTCTCCAAGGGCCGGTTAGCTGGCGTTCTGTCCCAAAGATCCCAGGTCCTCAAAGAATCTCCCCACTTCCACAAGACTGTAACGACTGCGCAGGGTACAATAGAAATGGGTGCAAGTGATTGTCTACTGGGACAAGGATCGCCCTGATGTACACTGTCAGCTCACTGTGCCGAGGAGTGTGCCCATTAAGAACAGCAGCCCACGGGAGGTTCAGGGATGTGAGGAGTTCAAGGAGTGCAGGGGAAGTTTGCGACACCTGGAGGTCTAATCCGGATGGACAAAGTTTAGTAACTGTTTCTTCTTGTTTTTAGGTGGTTCCGTTAGTCTAGTTAATGTGGCGTCAACAGGGGCAATGTGTGTTATTGACTGGTGTAGTTGAGTGACTGATGGGCTGGGACACAAGGCATGCTTAAAGACCTATGATTTCTTGACTACTGCAAATGTTGAGGCATGCGGTATTGGGAATGTTATGTTTGTTGATTACCTCTGAATAGGGAATATATGGTGATGGTGTTCTGCTGCTAATAATTAATATTGGACACATTTCTATGGCTCCTGACCAATTCCTTCTTTTCACTTCGATTCTAGTAAGGAATACTGAATGCAAAATATGGAAGTGACAGAATATTGTTACCACAATATCAAGGGACAAAATATCAAAAGATAAGCTCACAGAGGTAGGGATTTGCTATTCTCAACACCACATCTATATATTTTGATGGTATATGTATCACCAAGGTACGTGTACGTGGAGTTAGGTATAGAAAATGTATAAAAATGTACATTTTGATATTCTGTCCCATCAATATTTGGGATTTGATATTCCCAGACTACAACTTTTTTAATCCGTTTTTACACCTTCTGATAAAAAGGAGGATTAGAGAAAGTAAAACAGCTTTTGTGTGAATGATGTATAAACTGTGCTTGAAATGTTCCACACAAAAGGTATCAATGGGATGTACAAAAATCAATTAATTTGGTTGGGATGATTCTGATACCAGTGGGAAAAATAATGTACCTCCTTTCTTTTTATTGAGCCTGGGATTGATTTTCCTTATTAACAACTATTCAGCTATAAATATGAATAATCTCCTAGACTATGGTCACATGATAATAAGAATCCTCATGGTTCCTTTTTATGTGTGAATTGTAGTGATAGACCGGACATCCTTGGCGTGGTCTTCCCTCAGACATTTTGTCTTCACCTCTACTGTTTTCTGAAAATGTATTGTGTTGGCATTAGAACTGTATGCACTTTACCACTATTAACCAGTGCTTCAGCTCCCTCCTACAACATGGTAAATTTGGTCTACACTTGATTGTCACATTTTATTCTTTTATATGGCCGAACGTCCTTAGTATATGGTATTATATGTACCCAGGGCCTGTAAATTAAATACTGCAATTTGGCATATAGCACTCATTGTGTCACCCACTACCATAGCTCTTTAAAACATGTCTGATGCCTGCCAATGTAGCCGGTAGGGCAGTTTTTTAAAAATTGTTTTTATTTAAGTTTAGAACAGCAAAAGGACAAAAAACAACCAAACAAAAAGCAACAGATGTGCCCCCGTACTTTCTTTGAATATAGAGTCAATCAAGTTACAATTGGTGTCATCATGGAGATAATAACATTACTCTTCACTGTGTCCAGGTCGCTCCCCCGGCATGCGCCCTCATGGTGACTTGTACACCCCTCCCACATTGGATTCCTGTTCCAAGACTCCGGACTCCACTTCCACCCGCTCCAGTGAAATCAGTTGCGTAATGTCTGTGTGCTCATCATCAAGCTCTAGCCCATAATATTGCAGCCATTGTTGCCAAATCTTCCAAATTTCTTGGGGCATCCTCTTGCCTGGTAAACTGTCCTCTCTGCCCCCATACACATATCCATGCCAGCCCTCCAATTTTTCATTGTTGGGGGGTCTGCTCTTCCCCAGTTCCTAGCTATGTTGCGTTTTGCTACTGTAAGTCCAAGGTTACTTAACAAAAGTTTATATCTGGGCATGTCTACGTCTGTAGATATGCCCAGCAGGACATATTTAGGGAACAGTGAGATTTGCGTCTCGAGGGATCACTGACATAATATCGAGGGACATAATATCGACTAGCAAAAATATCGGCGAAAAAATATCGACAGACAGAATATCGACTTTGGATCTCCAAACAGGTAAGTACAAAAATATTGAGTAAAAAATATCGTTTACAAAAATATACTTTATAAAAATATTGACTTTATTAAAAACAATGTTAAATTAAATTAATATTAAAAATTAATTACTAAAATATACTTAAAAATACTTAAATTACCATATAATAATTAAATAATTAAGTAAAGTTATAAAAAATGTTTTACAATCATATTTGTTAAAACATATATATATAGTAACATATTATAATTTAAAAATATCCAATATTATTACCGTAGGATAGCGGAAGTGTAAAAATTACTATTTCCACTCCAGAGAGTGCAACAGTAGATAAGGCGTTGGATAGCATAAAGGTAAAAATTACTATTCCCACTCCAGAGAGTGCAACAGTAGGGAAAGTGTTGGATAGCGTAGGGGTACAAATTAATATTCCCACTCCAAAGAGTGCAACAGTAGAGAAAGGGTTGGATAGCGTAGGGGTAAAAATTACTATTCCCACTCCAGAGAGTGCAACAGTAGAAAAGCATTGGATAGCGTAGGGGTAAAAATTACTATTCCCACTCCAGAGAGTTTAACAGTAGGGAAAGCGTTGGATAGTGTAGGGGTAAAAATTACTATTCCCACTCCAGAAAGTGCAACAGTAGGTAAGGCGTTGGATAGCATAGAGGTACAAATTACTATTCCCACTCCAGAGAGTGCAACAGTTGAGAAAGGGTTGGATAGCGTAGGGGTAAAAATTGCTATTCCCACTCCAGAGAGTGCAACAGTAGAGAAAGGGTTGGATAGCGTAGGGGTAAAAATTACTATTCCCACTCCAGAGAGTGCAACAGTAGGGAAAGCGTTGGATAGCGTAGGGGTAAAAATTACTATTCCCACTCCAAAGAGTGCAACAGTAGGGAAAGCAATGGATAGCGTAGGGGTAAAAATTACTATTCCCACTCCAGAAAGTGCAACAGTAGGTAAGACCTTGGATAGCGTAGAGGTAAAGATTACTATTCCCACTCCAGAGAGTGCAACAGTAGGGAAAGGGTTGGATAGCGTAGGGGTAAAAATTACTATTCCCACTCCAGAGAGTGCAACAGTAGGGAAAGGGTTGGATAGCGTAGGGGTAAAAATTACTATTCCCACTCCAGAGAGTGCAACAGTAGGGAAAGCGTTGGATAGCGTAGGGGTTAAAATTACTATTCCCACTCCAGAGAGTGCAACAGTAGAGAAAGCGTTGGATAGCGTAGAGGTAAAAATTACTATTCCCACTCCAGTGAGTGCAACAGTAGGGAAAGTAGATACTTCATATATTATTTAAAAATATATATATATTATAATTTATAAAAAAAATATAAAAAGTAATTACCAATTTAATATAATATAATAATTAATTAATTACAAATACTAATTTAAATTAATCATTACAATTAGTTATCTATTAATACTAATTAATTACAAATTAACAATTATTATTAATTAGTAATTCAAAAGTTACTTAACAATTAAAATCTAATAAATACCAAACAAAATTAACATATGTAATTAGTTATAATTAAATTACTTCCCACCCTATTCCCCTATAAACCCACAACCCACTACAGAAAATAAATTAGTAAAATTAACATAATTATCAATTAATCAATTTAATAAAATTAATTCTCAATTAAAATGTAATTAATTACCAAATAACAATTATTTAACAATTAATTATAAATGAATGATACTACATAAATTAACATATTTAATTAATTATAATTAAATTACTTCCCACCCTATTCCCCTATAAACCAACAACCCGCTACAGAAATTAAATTAGTTAAATGAACATAATTATCAATTAATCAATTAAATAAAATGAATTGGCAATTAAAATTTAATTAATTACAAAATAAAAATTAATTATTTATTCATTATAAACAAATACCAATAAATACATTTACATATTTAATAAATTATAATTAAATTACTTCCCACCCTATACCCCTATACACCCACAACCCACTACAGAATTAAATTACGCAAAATTTAAATAACATTAAATTCATTAATTAAATTACATTATAACATAAATAAACACTTTTAACACATAAAATACACTATAAAAAATCGATATTATTAAATGTTCGATATTTTTATTAACCTATATTATGCACTTCGATCTATATTTAAAAATTCGATATTACATTACTTACCTTCAAAATGATATTTTTGATGTCTATATTCTGTCCATTCGATATTCAGTCCAGCCTATATTTTGTACTCTATATTATGTCCATTCGATATTTTGTAGTCAATATTTTGTCTGTTTACCATCTCAAGTATATTAGATAGTTCTTGTAGCACCTGTGTATAATAGCGGTGAATTATTTGCCACTCCCATATTGTATGGCTGTAAGAGCCCTTCTCGGTTTTACATCAGCACTCGGGTGTTTCAGCACGGCCCATTGCATGGAGTCTCGCCTTATCATAGTACACTCTATGCAGTATTTGAAATTGAATCAGTCGTTGCCTGAGTTTTATTGCCACTTCTCTAGGGTGCATTAGGACCATCTCCCAATCTCTGATCTCAACTACCCCCGTTGTAGCCTCCCATTTACGTCTCAGTACCAGTAGATTATCGGGGCATATTACTGATTAGGTCTTATAAGTCCACAAACCCGCCTTTTCAAAAATCTCCTCCTGAAGCAACCAGCCTTCTAATGGAGCGTATTCGGGGAGATCGGCAATATCGTGTTTCTTTGCCACCCATGCGTGTTGGAGATGAATGTATTTATAATATTGCCTGCCTGACAAGTTGTACTCTTTCTGCAGCTGCGAGAAGGTCATCAAATCCACTTGTCTAACATTATCCCCCTGGCTAGTTATCCCGATAGTATCCAATCCTCCGAAACCCCTCAGTTTTGCAATCTACTGTAAGCATCTACCCTCCCACAAAGGGGTGGCCCTATTCAATCATTTATCCCACTTCATTTAGCGTTCTGCTTCTTTCCATGCTTCTATCACTCTCCTTGTTGCTGGCAGTAGGCCCTGTACTCCTCCCCCTCCGGATATGTACTGTAGGTGTTAATGTTTTTGAAATTGGAGTCTCTCCAATGCATATGCGGGGTGATCTCCGGGTGCATGCCCCAATTTGTTAATCACGGTTAGGTGGGCAGCCCTATGTTAGGCCTGTATGTCCAGAAGCGTTATTCCGCCGTTGTATTGGCTGAGCTGCAGTGTCTGGAGTGCAACATGAGGGTGGCCTCCATCCCACAACAATGTGCAGACTTGATCATCTATAGCCCTGAAAACGGACTCCGGAATCTTGTGAAACGTATTCTGAAGAATATAGAGGAGCGTTGGAAGGGTAATCATTTTGTAGATCCAAGCAACGTCAATGGGAGGCGCCGCTATCTGACCACATCCGGCCGAAATTCTTGTAGGACACGTTGGATAGTTATGCGTGAGGCAGTCTGCGTCATTAAGAGAGATAACTAGTCCTAAATATTTAAAGCCCTCGGCTGCAATCGAAAGACGCAGCGGTACATACTGTACATCCGCCGGGCCACCAATGGGGAGATAGGGCCTTCCCCCAATTAATGGTATATCCAGCTAGCTTACCATACTCCATCATTAGTTCGAAGTCTACCGGGAGTGTTGTATCCGGGGCTCTCAATGTATAGCAGGATATCACATGCATAGATGGAGAGACGTTCCTCCCTCAACTGCCCCTCCACATCTGGAACCCCATGCGCTCTGATTAGACATGCCATTGGCTTAAGAACCAATCTGTCGAGTCCCTAACTGGATGGGAAAAGGCGCTGATTTAACTCCATTGACCTAAATCCTGGCAGTCGGGTTGGTACACAATAAATCTATCCACGACTGAAAGTTCTCCCCAAATCCCGTTTTCCACCAGGACCCCGCACACAATTCAGCGAAGACATCACTGACTTCATCAGCCCACACGCCCTCTCCTCCGAGGACTACATTCTACTGGGAGACCTCAACTTCCACCTGAAAACAACAGCAACACCACCACCCTTCTGGACAACCTGGCCAACCTTCGGACTCTACTCCACTATGCCAGACACACGCTCGACCCAATATTCACCTCTAGCAAGCACATCTCCTTCAACCACACCACAGCTCTCCATTGGATGGACCACAGCTGCGTTCACTTCAACTACAAAAAGACCACGACCCACAACCAATTCCCCGAAGAAACTGGAATAAAATTACCATCCACCAGCTCTTTACATCGCTTCTCCTAAACCCTCCTGCCAAATCTTCGGACCCAAACCAAGCAGCCACCAACCTCACACAATGGATCACCCACGGCGCCGATGAACTAGCACCCTTGAAAAACCATCAAACCAAGCAAGGTAGCAAAAATGCCCCCTGGTTCAACGATGACCTTAAGAAATCCAAGAAGTTCTGTCGCACCCTCGAAAAAGCCTGGAGAAAAAACCCAACCACTGACAACCTGGCCACCTTCAAGAACGCCACCCGCAAACACCACCAACTAATCCAATCCACCAAGAAGTCAGCATTCAAGGATTGACTTGACAACAACGCCCACAACAGCAAGGAACTATTCAACATCGTCAAAGAATTTACCAACCCTACCGCCAGCACCAACAACTTCACTCCCTCCCAAGACCTCTGCGACTCCCTAGCCTCATTCTTCCACAACAAAATGGCTGACATACATAACAGCTTTGAAAACCAGTCCGGAGACCAGTCCACTCTACCCACCTCCGAACCAAAACCCCCCTCTAACAACCTTTGCGCCTGGAACCCAATCACCACTGAAGACACCATCCGCCTGATGAACTCCATCCACTCAGGATCGCCAACCGACCCTTGTCCCCACTACATTTTCAACAAAGCTGACTCCATTATCGCACACCATCTCCGAGACGTCATCAACTGCTCCCTCAACTCCGCTACCTTCCCGGAAAGCTGGAAACATGCCGAACTCAGCGCCCTCCTGAAGAAACCCACAGCAGACCCCACTGAACTTAAGAACTACCGCCCCATCTCGCTCCTCCCATTCCCTGCAAAAGTCATTGAGAAAGCTGTCAACAGTCAGCTCGCCACCTTCCTCGAATCCAACAAATCCCTCGACCCCTCGCAGTCCAGCTTCCGAGCCAAACACAGCACCGAAGCTGCCCTCATTGCAGCAACTGACGACATTCGAACGCTACTGGACAAAGGAGAAACAGTCGCCCTCATCCTACTTGACCTCTCCGCAGCCTTCGACACAGTCTGTCATAGCACCCTCATACAACGCCTCAGCAACATCGGAATACAAGGAAAAGCATTGGACTGGGTCATCTCGTTCCTTGCCGGAAGAACCCAGAGAGTCCGCCTCCCCCCTTTTAGATCAGAGGCCTCCAAAGTCATCTGCGGCGTACCACAAGGATCTTCACTCAGTCCCACCCTCTTCAACGTATACATGAGTCCCCTCGCATCCATCGCGCGCCAACACAACCTCAACATCATATCATACGCAGACGACACCCAGCTGATCCTCTACCTCACCAAAGACCCATACACCGCCAAAACCAAATTACACGAAGAAATAAAAGAAGTAGCCGAGTGGCTGAAGAACAGCCGTTTAAAACTGAACTCGGACAAAATGGAAGTCCTCATCTTAGGTTCATCCCCCTCTGCATGGGACGACTCATGGTGGCCACTGGCCCTGGGAACCGCACCCATACCTACGGACCACGCACGTAACCTGGGCTTCATCCTAGACTCCTCCCTCTCGATGACCAGACAAGTCAACGCCTTCTCATCATCATGCTTCAACATCCTACGCATGCTCAAAAAAATCTTCTGTTGGATCCCCACCAAAACAAGAAAAACGGTCACCCATGCACTGGTCACAAGCCGACTGGATTACGGAAACACCCTTTACGCCGGAACCACAGCCAAACTACAGAAAAAACTCCAAAGCATCCAAAACGCCTCAGCCAGACTCATACTAGACATCCCCCGCCAAGCTCACATTTCCGGTCACCTGAAAGACCTCCACTGGCTCCCCATCAACAAGAGAATAACGTTCCGTCTCCTCACCCACGCACACAAAGCCCTCTACGACCTAGGACCCGAATGCCTCAACACGCGCCTGTCTTTTTACACTCCCACCCGCCAACTACGATCGTCCAATCAAGCCCTCGCCGCAATCCCGCGCATCCGTAGATCCACCATGGGGGGAAGATCCTTCTCCTACTTAGCGGCCAAAACCTGGAATTCTCTCCCCCACCCACCTTCACCTTACACAGAACCACCTCTCCTTCAGAAAGCAACTAAAAACTTGGATATTCGATAAGTAAAGCACCCTCCCTCCTCAAGCGCCTTGAGACCCTTCTGAACTTGAACTTGAACTTGAACTGTGTCAAATGCCTTTTTGGCATCAAGTGACAAGAGCGTCCAGGGCCTAACTTCCCTTTCAGCCATGTCCATTCAGTTTGCAAGTCGGCGTAGGTTAAAGCATGTGGAGCGCTTTGGCATAAAGCCCGACTGGTCCTTATGAATCAGTGACGTGGCAAGTATAGAGGCCAAATTTTAGTCCTGGTTTTTAAGAGCGAGATCGGATGATAAGTCCTGCAGTCATCTGGGGCTTTGCCAGGTTTCGGTATTACCACCACTGTGGCCTGACAGAGATCTGGGGACACGGATCCATCCTCTTTGGCTTCCGTAAACGTCCTGAGGATGCAGGAGGCCAGTAGGTTACTGTTCCATTTAAAGAACTTGCCCGGCAACCCATTAGGACCCAGAGTTTTCCCAGATTTTTGCTTAGTTTGGGCTGCCTGTACCTCCTCTAGAGTAAGATCTGCCTCTGGGGCCTCTATATGGTCTTGGCTCAGGGTAGGCATTTCAATAGCTCTAACGTAATTATGTATATCACTCCCATCTACAGTTGTCTTTGCCTGGTATAGGTTGGTGTAGCAGTGCTCAAATGCACCGGTAATGCCTACTGCGGTAGTGTAATGTGTGCCTGCATCCACGATCTGACTGACGTAATTGGTCTTCCTCTCCTTCCAGCTCAGCCCTGCTGGGAGTTTCCCTGCTCTGTCACCTGACTCTTACAATCTGTGTTGTAGTGCCTGTATTTTTGTAGCACCAGGATGCCCGTGGGGTTGCAGTGCGCTCTATTAATGTGGAATACATACATACATACATATATGCGACCAAACTTACCTCTCAGTCAGTGCCCGGAGCTGCCTGCGAGTAACCTCCAGCTGCCTAAGTAGGAGCACTTAATTTTCAGGGGTGAGGCTATGCTCGAGATCAAGAAGTCGGCCTTCTAAAGCTTCTATCTGAAGAACTTCTGCTCTGCGTTTCCTCGCTATTGTGTCTTGTAGCCTACTTAGAAGGACTGCTTTATATGCTTCCCTAAGGGTGACCGTGGAGGACACCGAGCCGCCGTTCTCTTGGAAAAACAAATCAGTGTCTTTTTTAAAAACCCCTAGCACAGCCACGTCTCGAAGCTCTCATGCACTCAGCTGCCAATCCGATGATGCTCCTCACGGAGTCCCATCCTGCCCATAGTTTTAACGGTGAGTGATCAGAGATATCTCTAGCTAGGTATTCTACCTCCTCCACTGTCCGTATTTCCCCCGCTGGAGCAAACAAATAATCTAATCTTGGGAAAGTTTTGTGTGCCCTGGAGAAGTTTAAGTAGGTGCGTGTGTGCATGTGTTGCCTACGCCACAGGTCCGTCAGCCCCATTCACAGCGCAGATTCAGTCAGCGAAGTGTCGAATCGGGTACCCACCGTCGTTCTGGACCAATCTCTATCAGGGTCCATGACATTATTAAAAAAGTCACCCTCAGTAATGTGTGTCGAAGTATCCAAATCCAGCAATATCCTAGCCACTGGGTCAAGCATCTGGGGTGGCGATTTAGGCGGAGCATAAACACTACTGTAGAGCAGTTTTAAACTGCAAATTCGACCTGGCAAAATACATTTCTTGCCAGGCTTAAACCTTCCTTTTTAATATGTATGTCACTCCTGATGTAGGCCCTTAACAGCCTATAGAGCAAAGTGTATTGTATTTAAAAAGTAGAACATGTGTTTTTAAGTTTTACATGTCCTGTTCTCACTACTGAAAGACTTATTTCTCCGACTGGATAAAATTGGGTTACCTTTTTATATTTAATATGCGCTAACTTTTGATTGGGACTAGATAGGGTTGTCAGGTTTGGACTTAAATTAATTTTATTTAAAACCCCTATTTTAAGGTATAGTCAGATTTCATAATTCAAAATATGCCACTTTCAGCAACGCCACAGCAGAGAGGGCTTACCGTGTCCAGTGTCCAGTGAACAGAGGATTACAGCGCCGTGAGGGCAACGGCAGCGGCAGTGTAGCGGGAAAGCGCGAGGTCACAAGTCCAGCAGTGACTACAGCCCCCAGCAGCACCAGGGGCGTCGCGCCCGTGACGCCGAGGGAGCGCCAGGAGGCGTTCAAAGGGAGACGCCACCGGGAGCCCTGTGGAAGCAACGACACAGCAGAGAGGGCTTACCGTGTCCAGTGTCCAGTGAACAGAGGATTACAGCGCCGTGAGGGCAATGGCAGCGGCAGTGTAGCGGGAAAGCGCGAGGTCACAAGTCCAGCAGTGACTACAGCCCCCAGCAGCACCAGGGGCGTCGCGCCCGTGACGCCGAGGGAGCGCCAGGAGGCGTTCAAAGGGAGACGCCACCGGGAGCCCTGTGGAAGCAACGACACAGCAGAGAGGGCTTACCGTGTCCAGTGTCCAGTGAACAGAGGATTACAGCGCCGTGAGGGCAATGGCAGCGGCAGTGTAGCGGGAAAGCGCGAGGTCACAAGTCCAGCAGTGACTACAGCCCCCAGCAGCACCAGGGGCGTCGCGCCCGTGACGCCGAGGGAGCGCCAGGAGGCGTTCAAAGGGAAACGCCCCCTCTCGCCCCGCGAGTCGCGCGCGGGAAGCGCCCGGGAGAAGCCCGGGACAGTCTTAGACAGTCCCAGACTGGCCAGGACTGGACTGGGCCACCCCCTTACCACCTGCTGTAAACAAGTAAGAAAGTTCTTAAATAACGTGCATTATTACGTCTGCTTCTTTGTGGAGTCACTTCACATAACATTTATGCATGATACAAATATAGGAATAAAAGTAATTTCATTCATTTGCCATCTTCTGGGTCCCTAGTTAGCTCAATAGGGCTGTGCAGGAGGGGCCCACGCGCATTACCCTTATTCAAACGGGGTAATCTGCAACGCAGCCTTTTTATGTCAAAAAACATGTCTAGAAAACAGCCCCCCCTAATACCAAGACTATTGATAATTATATGGTTCAAGTGGTCACTAAAATCAATGATAAAAGGAGGCAGTCATTGGGTCTAAGTCAGTCACCCAATTTACAGCTACTCAGTCCAACTCAAAGCCCCCACCAGTCGTTTTCCTTAACTTCTGATGTGACCACCAATCTGATAGATATAACAGTCCACTCTGATCACAATCTTGATGATCAAAACAGTCTCTTACTGGACAGTGAAGCAAATGCAGTGCCACCAGAAATAGAAATTAACTCTGATCCTGAGAATGAGATCTTGGCCCATAAACCTGACAACCTCTCATCTCCCGAACAGGAATCCCGACCTGCGAGAAGAGATAGAAAAGTCCAACAAAAACGGACAGGTTTACGTTCAGCAAATAGGAGGAAAAAAGCTACACCTGTAAGGAAAAATAAGGCAAAATTTACTGAAGAAGGAGAAAATGATGCCCCGGAAAAAAGTCATCTGGTCAAAAACTATAATGAGGATGATTTGCTGCAGAAGATAACAGACATCATTGACTCAAAAATTAAAACAATTATCAAGCCCCTAGTTGCCAAGATTGACAAACTGAATGCAGAACTAAAAAAAATGAGTGGGCTTCAGTCCAAGGCAGTGGATGAGGTTGACAAGCTAAGCACTCTGGTGACATAGTTGGGAAAGTCAGCTGAGAACAAGGTGAAGAATTCCATCGAAAAAGACAGTGGCCCGACAGCCTCAGTATGTCCAGCTCAAAATGTGATAAATCCTAGCTTTCAGTCTCTGGCTACTGACGGAGCACCATTGACAATAAGTATCCCGCCAGTAATATGCCAGGAAACAGATCCTCTCCAATTTATTAAAGAAGCTTCCCCAGTGGTATTGGTGCTGGCCAATGTTCCTCCGCCAACGGATTTACAAGCGGAATCTTCAGCATCTCTGTCGAGGAAAGCATTGCACTGGCTAACAAACAATATGCGAATGGGCCCAGGAGGCAAAGACCAGCTTGCATGTGATATTAAATCCACGAAAAGGGTGGCTTGGATAGGGAATCGGCCGAAAAGGTTTAAAGGAGACTGCGTTATAGTGACTTTCCGCCACGTAGCCGTCCTACCTAATGTTTTGAATTATATCTTCCCCCCGCAAAGAAGAGCTGGGTCTGTTGTTCCTCTCACTTTAAAATTTTTCTACGGGGAACAACAGAATGTAACATTTCTAAATACTCCGGGATCTATGTGGGATACCGTAAGAAGCAACAGAGGATTTAGGGCTCCTCCTCCTAACGATTGGGGCATTGGCTTGAGAAACAGATACGAAGCCTTATCAGGACTAAATGACTGCGACTGACTGGGCAGAACTAATTCTGATTTAACCATTCCCATTGGTGGTCAACTAGTGGGGGAATTGATAGCTCAATCAGATTCTGTTACTACTGATTTATTGATAAATGCTAATAATATGCAGGGTGATCATGTTGACATAACCAATGATTATCATCATATTGGTGGACCAGATCATGCTGAAACTAGTGATCCAAATGTAATTGTATTGGCTGACGTGGCCACAAATATGATCAATGTAAGAGCAAATGATCTCACTCAACAACAACATAGGGTCAGACAACTGAGTAATAGTGAACCAATCAATGACAATGTACCTGCACAATATACTCTATTGTCCTGGAATATTGCAGGCTTGAAAAGCAAAATTCCTTCACAGGACTGGCAACATTTCCTGGACTCTAAGGACATAATCCTTTTACAGGAAACATGGCAGACACATCCAGACCCTGTTCAAGGCTACTTACATTTCTTTGTCCAAGCTACACCTAGCCTACGAGGAAGGCCCAAAGGTGGCCTGGTAACTTGGGTTAAACAGAATAATGATTATTCAGCTCTGCAATTGGTCACTAATAGCCCAGATATATTGCTGGTTAAACTACAGCGACCGTTATGTAAGGACCTGTATATATTCAATATCTACTCAAGGGGCTTGCCAGGGGGTAAATGCACTGAGGCTGTAGAACAGCTAGATTCCCTCTTAAAGCAACACTGTCTGAATGCTAATGTTATTGTGGGTGGCGATTTTAATTTTTGTTTTGAACCTTTAGATAAGCATGATGTAGATCTTATGACAGAAGAGGACTATATCTGGGATATCCCCCAGCTTTGCTTAGTACCCATCAGAAAATGGTCTGAGGCCGCATTACAATTAAAAGTCCTGTGTGTTGAGGCAGGGTTACGGGCCACCAATGGTAGAACGGGCTCGGATAAACAGGGTGCCCCCACCTTTTCTAATGGCACTTCACAAAGTCGTATAGATTATATTCTGGTTAATAAAGAGAACTGGGCCAGTGTTATAGACATGTGGATTAAGCCAAGGGTGGAAAGCGACCACGACCCTTTAGTCATGACATTTAAATTGTTTGACCTATCTAAAAAGGATGAATTGAGGGAAAATGTTGAGATAAATCTCTCAAACGACAATAGACGTGTTAGATGGTCAATCTGTGCAGCCAATGAGGAAAGCATATCTGCTATGAGGGACTTAACAATTGAGGCCATTAGTGAAGCAAGGAGTGTAACTACTATGGATACCTCAGTGCTTGAAATTAGTAAGATCCATGATGAATTTTTTAACAAATTAAAACCTTTTTTTGTTAAAAGAGTCACCAAGAAGCAGCGTAGGCCAGTAAAAAAGGAAGATCAGTGGTACGATAAATCCTGCAGGGTTGCCTATAAGGCACTGTCCGAAGCTGTAAAGACAAGAGACAAAAACAAAATAAAGGATGCCCGAGTTACTTATAAAAAAGTTCAAACATGTGCAAAAAAGGACTGGGAGGAACGCTACTGGAGGGATCTCCTCAAAGCTAGCGGGGAAAGATCTATGACGCCTTTCTGGAACATTGTCAAATGGGGAAGGGGGGCGTTAAGAGGTGAACCCATGAACAATGTTCCACCTGAAGCATGGGTATCCCACTTTGCGACCCAGTTTGCTGTAGAGGATGGTGAAGTAGAGGAGTGCTTGGTACAAGTAGACAATCAAACGAGCTACCTATCCTTCACCAAAGATGATGTTTTAAAAACTTTGAATACTATCCCTAAAGCCAGAGCCCCGGGCCTTGACTTCGTCCCTGCAGATCTATTTTTGCACGACAAAGATTTATGGGCTACTTATATTCAATTGCTTGCCAATGGCATTGCGAAGGGCTCGCCTATTCCTGAGACCTGGAAGGGAGCCGAGATCATCCTGATCTATAAAAAGGGGGCATGCTCGGACCCAGGCAATTATAGGCCCATTAGCCTGATCGCATGTATACAGAAAGTATTGGCAAGACTTCTATTGCAGCGAATTCATGGGTGGATAGACGATCAGGACATACTGTCACCTCTGCAGGCAGGCTTTCGCAGCCATACTAGTACCATTGATCAAGTTTTTAGATTTGTGTTATTATACTGCCGCGTGGTTTTAATTGGGGGGGGATGCTCTTTGCTGCTTTTGTCGATTTAAAATCGGCTTTTGATTTAGTCCCCCGCCACAAGTTATGGAATATATTGCAAGAGCAGGGTATTCCAAATGTTATTCTTTATTTACTAGTTAGAATGCATGAGAACAATTACGCTCAAGTTCGCTGGAACCAGCAGGGTAGTGTCACTGATAAATTTTCTATTGCGAAGGGAGTACGCCAAGGATGCGTATTAGCTCCAACGCTCTTTTCGCTATACATCAACAGGGTGATCAGGTACTTTGAACATCAATCCACAGACGCCCCAAAGTTGGCAGGAAGACTGATCCCCCTGTTGATGTTTGCGGAGGACACCCTGTTGATATCAAAGACACAGCAGGGACTCCAGAGAGCCATTGGCGTTTTTGAAACGTTTTGCAGAGACCATGGTCTTGTCATTAACACAAGCAAAACAAAATTCATGGTTTTGCATAAACGAAGACATATCAGAGGGAAGGTAACTATGGACGGGGTCCAACTAGAACAGACCCAGGTCTTTAAGTATCTTGGAATTAATTTGTCCTATAATCTAGACTGGAAAGAACATACAAATGAGCTAGTAACAAGACACGCTCAACTAACAGGAGCCCTTACCAAGGAACTTTACTCTTCATATACTAAACCTATCAAACCGGCAATAAAAATTTATAATGCAAAGGTAGGAGCGGCAGTCCTATATGGGGCAGAACTCTGGGGGCCCAGTAATCTCACAAAGTTGACGGTTGCTCAGAACAAATTTCTCCGCAACATTACTGGTTCACCTATGTCAACCCCCTTGATACCTTTAAACTATGATCTTGGATTCTATAGCTTTGAGGACATGGCAAGGTATAGATCAGCTGCCTACTGGAGAAGGTTATGGGTAACCCCAGAACTCTCCCAGTATGCCCAAGGCTTTTTAGATGTTAGAACCCAGGATAAAAGTTGTAAAATAGCCTGGATGAGAGATGTAAGAGCTATATACAGGGCGATGGGACTATCTCAACTTTGGGATGTATTTCCACCCAAAAAGGTATTTCGAGATCTATATTGGAGAATGATAGAGACCAACTGTTTTGGGAAATGTACTGTTCGATCATTTACTTATGATTTTCTAGATCTCAAACATTCACCGGCCCTAGAGCCTTATTGGGATTGGATCACTGTTCGAGGGGACCGGAAGAGGTATCACCAATTCAGGGTGGGGACTCTGCCGTTAAACTCTTTAACTGAGAAATGGTATAAGAGTCATACTTCAAGGTGCCCCTTCTGCAATGATCATAAGGAAAACATTGGTCATGTGTTGTTTGTTTGCCCCGAATATAGTGCCCCAAGGCGATCAAGGCTGAAACCGATCTGTGTACAGTTAGGTCTTAGAACTGCAAATGAGGCTCTTAGGATCTTAAGAAATGATGCATCACAGCCCGTTGTTATAGCCTGGTCAAAATTCTTCCACTGGATGTGGATAATTCGGGCACGTAAAATGAGGCTGGATTAATTATAGGCTAGCTACTGCTTCATCTGGTATGTTTATACATTGTATTAAAAAATAATAAGTTCCGTATACTGTACTAGTAACGTGTATTTTTGCATCTTTGCACTAATGAATTAGTTTTTATATTTGTTTTTAAAATTCTGCTTCTTCTTAATAATTTTTAACTGACACTATGTAAAAATGTAAATAGGATGTTTTAGGGTGATATTTATTTATTCTTCTCCTTTCTTTTAGATCAAATTAATTCAATGTGGATCTTGTTTCATTGTGGGGTAGGGAGTGGGGTTTTAAAAACAACAATCTTTTTTAACTGTAAAATGTCTTTTATGATTGAAAAATATCGAATAAAGACTATTTTGAATGCCACTTTCAGAGAGTTGGCATTTTCTTGGCCGAACTATTTGGTGCCTGCTGCCAGTGTCCTCGGTCACATGACTGTGAATATCTTAGCTGTTGCGCTTTGTGCATTCCCCCAGATATTTAAACATAAGAAGACTAGATGTTGGCAGGATGGGCCATCCTACCAGGGTGAGCATGCTTCCAGGATGGCAGTGGGTGGAGCTGTTTATTGACCCCACATACTTTTCAAGGGGGCACCTCAATCACACACACACGAAGGAAGATGACACTAGTCTTTTATCTTCCCAGACTTCTCAGAGCCTTAGCAGGGGAAGGAAGGATTATTCCAGAACCAGATGTGTGGGTACCTAGAAGATTCCTCCACTTCAAACAATGGCCCCAGGTATGAATAATTGGACCTTCAGAACAACTCTTCGGTACACACCTAGACTTGTGAAAGCCTTCAGAAAGACTGCCTAGGACCCACAGTGGGCTGCCCTATTGCTTGAGGCCTTCTGTGATGTTTGAAATCAGGACTCCCAGGTTGATTCCAAGGGATATTTTTCTTGTCTCCTATGTGAGCTACTGGGACACAACAAGCTCCAGAGGCCTTGAACCCTACACCTGGCCACTGCTGGAGTGAGTCTTAACCCCCAAGTAATGCCCATCAGAGGTGCTGCTCTTGCCTAAACCTAAAAGTTGGGATTTCACTAAAAAGTGCAAGGAGAAGCAACAGAAGAACAGAACCTACCTGCCAGGTGTTCCGTGTAAGGTGCATTGCTGTCTGGCTTGACTATGCAATAGCTCGCACTATGTTACTCTCTGCAGCAGCAAATCCTGTTAAGCTGGACTGCAAAGTGATGGTATCTGGTCTTGTGGAGTCAATTTCTGCTGCAGATTGCAGCTTCGTCCCACTGGAGGTTTCCAAATTCCCAAACGTTCTCTAAGTTCGAAGTTAAAACTCTTCACTATCATGCTTGATGGTGAAAGGCACCCCATTGATGGTGACCTCCTCTACCTGGAAATCCAGTGTCTCCTCTCAGAGCTTTTTACCGTCATAGTTAACAGCTTCACAAAGACTTTGTTCAGTCCTCCTCCTTAGACACAGCTTGCTTCCTGCCCCGCTGAAATCTACCTTTGCCTGGGCTTTTCATCTGAATTTCTATTAAGTCCAAAGGCAGGCCGAGACCGGGCCTAATCTGTTTCAACACCACTCACCTGAAAACCAGGTACTGCAGGAATGGAGAATGTTCTCCCACTCGCCTAGTGCTTTACCCTCCATGCTGATTAACTAACAGCCTTGAGTTGGAAAACACCAGGGGAAGAGAGGTAAACAAGGGAACAAGGATGTATGGATCTCCGTAAAACGATTCCTGCTGGTATGAAATGGTATCAAAGAGCATAAGGGAAACCTCTAATAGACAGGGTCTCAGTAAGACTTTCTTAAAAATAGAAACAATTAATTATGAGAAAATAATGCTACCAATAGACATGCACTCTACAGAATACTACCACACATGATTATGGTGGTTGCTAACCCTTAAAAAAGCTGGTAATAATTTTCTAGGAAGTCCAACTCTTCTTGTACAAAAATAGAAAAGACAAAGTAAAATGACCAGATCCTCATCAATGTAGTTCTTGTTGAGACCTTTCTTTAGGAACACACAATATCAGCTGAAGGCGTTCAACATAGGATATTGCGAAAAAAAACAAGATGTGATTTAACAAAACCTTGAGAAGACACACGAAGAGTGGGAAACCTTTCCCATTACTTCTATTGAATAAAGGAATCAGAACACTGACCCTGTAGAAACAAAAAAAGAACTGAACAAATTATCTCAATTACTCCAGTTGAGCTGCACAGAACAACTAGACACATACGACGTGTCCTTGATATTTGGGCCGAAAAATGGAAGTGCTATGAACCACCTCTGTAGTAGGAAAAGATATCAGGAATCGCGGTCCAAAGGGCACAGCGTCCAGAAGAAGGCTCTGCGCCTCCATAGCTGTAGCAGCCCTTGACGGGAGATCACAGTATATCCAAAGAAAGAAACAGGAAGTTGAGGTGACCAGCCAGACTGCTGGAGTCAAGAATCCTTCCAGGGTCAAGATGAAAAACAAAACCAACCACTGAGGTCCAGGAGGGTGGCCCTTAAATATTCTCAACCCGTGTCCGCTCAAGCGTCTCTCGTAATGTGGAAAAAATTCCTGCCCTCCCGAAAGTCTGCAAAACAATAATGTGGTGCCAAGGAACACTCATACTCATAAGCTAAAAAACAGCTACAGATCACAGGAGATCAAAAAAAAGGAAACAAGAGAATAGGAAAGGTTAGAAAAAGTGCCTTCAGACCTGCACATAATTTCAAGAGCACAAGACAGAGTACAATGGATCAAGAACAAGGGTAGTAGAAGCCTCACTAAGGTTTTGCTGTGTACTGCGGGGAATGAGATTTTAATACCTTTTTTGATCAATTTGATAACGTATCTCATTCGTTAATTTTGGATCGGTTGTTTTCTGTCATTGAGTAAAAGACAAACCCCGCATGGGTTAGATAAACCCCATAAACTGACGCAACTCTGAAGAACCACTTACAACTGATAAGGGTTAAAAGATTTAATATAAAATTAAGAAAAGTTGCAAATACAATCCTCTCAGGATAAGATTTATCAAATATACAGGAACTAGAAGGAACATATATTCCCTAAAGAACCTCAGTCTACAAACGAATACAATTAAAGTCAGCTCGAGAATCAACAAATTAAAAAGCATAGATATGATGTGGTTCCGTTGCGTCATCTAAAGAAAGAGAAAAATAATCAAGTTAATCTGTCCCTACTCTATACTAAGTGACATCCCTACTTCGCAAGTTCCTAACCTAAAAAGGTGTCAGCAGTTTGACTTCCAAAGAAGTACAAACTCTCTTAGCCTCTAAAGGTAATGTAAGTTTAAGAAGCAGTACCCTCTCTGCCTACCCATCCGCTCTCTAAGGGTCCTCGGCCTACTGCTCTCTTGCGCTCTGATCTCTCTCTCAGTGCATCTGCTCAAGTCATCTACCCTGAGCTCTTCGCCTTCGCCTTCGCTCTCGCTATCTTCTCCCCGGGGTGCTGTCCCTAAAATACACAATCACAGTATGGGTGGAACGCCCCTTCGACGCCCACCACGTACTTTCCCCATGATCTCATTCTTTGCTTTTTCCATGGCTTCATCTCTTCGTGTCGTCCGTTAAGTTGACCCTTCTCCTTAGGCGCCATCTTCGACTTCTTGCTGGTGACTTCATTGACATATCAATTGCCCTTTCGGAGCAAAAGTCTATCACCTCAGCGGAACTTTACTCTTTACAACTATATGCATAACCTTTCTTGGTCCTGTGAATGGTCATTTCAAAACAAGACTCAAATTCCAAGCGTCTCTTATCACGTTTAGGCCATAAACTTCGTCCGGCATTGTCACCTTAAATCTAACAAGAACTAGACTCCTTGGCTCGCACGTTCACATCAAGGCTATTCACGACTCCTGTGAGCCCACTAAATTACAAACAGCGGACTACACTCCTGCGAACCCTGGGTCAGCTAGGTTAAAATCACACATGACCTAAACCCTTCTAACATTCTTACAAGAAGCTTTCTACACAGTATAACCTTTAACACACATTTATATATAATCGCATTTAGTAAATCGTTGCTTAAATGAATACATTCTACATAGAATATAACTTTACATTCTCATTCGTTACATCGTTATGTATGTTCTCTGCACATCTCTCCATGTTACATTTCTCGCCGTTTCTCCATTTAAAGTTACACATGTACATGAATTCTACTTTGCACGTTCTTCAATTCGTAAGCATTTCTACACATTTCTACATTAGCCCACTATGTATACGGGCCTTCTAATTCTAATGCATATTAGAGTATATACAGATACATTTCCTATCATACTGGTTATATCGGATAACTTTATGCTACAAGTGTTAACTTCATGTTACAGTATACATTTCATTCCTACGTTTATACGATATGCTTGTAAATATGGCTCGGATATACGTTTTATTCAAATTGCGCTCTCTCAGTTCCCCCCTTTGATGACTTCTGGGAGTCATCACTAAATGCAATTTGAATAGTACCCTTACACAGAACTAGTTACAATATTCCCTCTTTTTATCGTTTCGAGAGCTCTTAAACTTTTGTACTGTTGATCTTGTAAAGCAGCTAATCTCCTTTTTTGCTCTCTCATGGATCTTTGTAACCGGTTCGACCTATACCATTTATACAATTTCACTAACCCTAATATTGTGATTATGCAAATCAATACTATCAATACAGGTTTTAATATATACCATATTATGCTTTTACCAAGGTTGGCAAACCAACTTCCAACCTTTCCTACTCCATGACCTACTTTTTCCCAAACATTTGTTTTTGATAAATCTTCGATTTCTTTATGTATCTGTGTAATGTTCTGTATGACTTTCTCAAGTGGTTTTGAATTGTCAGGAATGTAAGTACAACATTCTTGGACCTTCAAAGCCTTGCAAACTCCGCCCTCTTTTGCTAGCAGTACATCTAAAGCAAGTCGGTTCTGAAGAACCATTGCTCTAATCGACTGCATCTCTCCTTCTACTAGCATTAATGACCTTGCAGTACTTGCAGATAATCTATCTACGACTGTAGCTAGTCTCCTGATCTTAACATCGTTAAGTATCAAACCTAACATAGGAAACATCGCTCCAAATATGTCTCCAACTACTTCTGCATCTCCTACTTCCCTTTTCGTTCTTGTCGAAGCCTTTCCTTCTATGATCGCTAAATCCTTTGCATGATATATTTTGGGGAAGACAATTGCCAAGTAACACGAACCATACCAATTGTCAGGCAGTTTTACATAGGCATTTCTTCCACATACAAAATATACATTTGGAATCGCTTGCATCCCTTTCATAAAATCCTTCGTGTAGTACTCTAACCTAAAAGCATGTTTGCAATTTACTTCACCTACAAATACACTCTCATAATACGTCTTGCTTCGAGTTAAACATAACTTCCCTTTCTGCGTTCTATCCAAAGCTATTGGACCATTGCTACCTTTCTTCTTGTGTGCCTTTTCTTCTTCGGTCCAATCTGTTTTCCACTGTCCTGACATTTTCAGAATCTTCTGCCTTCTGTATCTGTCGTCTACTTGTCCGATGAACTTTTTCTCTACTTCTGACACTTTGCAAGTCAGATTATTTCTGCGTGCGTATGATGTATCTAATGTATCCCAAGGAAGAAAGAATTTAGCTAGTCTATCCTCCTTTTTATAATAGTCCCACTTATTCATTTGTTTATAATTCGGAACTTCAGGTAGTACCGAATCATAATTTGAAAAGTAGTACTCAAATCCTTCCCTACCATAAAATATACTAAGCAGTAAACTACATGTTATCCCATAAGTCAGTGGGAGATGATGATATTGGATGCCTTCGTCTACGGAAGCCGGCAATTGCATACAAACGTAACATTCTTTGGCCTCCATGGCATCGATATACTCGTACAACAATTTGGCATATGCATTTGACCTAAAGTTTCCCTGTGACTCGTCTACGTGTAACCTACGAGCTTCATTCGCCAGTAACGCCTTTTCACGGATGACATTGCTCTCCTCCTTCTTCCCAACAAGAGCAGGTTTCAAAGTCGTTACAGGCTTTACATCTTCTGTTTCTTTATCACTTTCATGTCCTGCCATGTATGATATGGTCACTACAGTAATTATGAGAAAAATTACTACTGCTATTAGTGTACCTACTATGCATCTAGCTTTTCGGTTTGGGTTGCCGTTCTCCATGTTATCAAAACAGCGCAACTCCTTCCTTTGCGAGGAAAGTTTTTCTTTTCAGTCTTTGAAAGTGCTATTTATCAACCTAACCCTTCTCCGTCCTCTGAATGTAATCCCTAAATGTATTCTTCTTTCCACTCGGCTCTAGGTTATCTTCTTCTTTATAGCTTATATACAAAAGTCTTTATGCATCAACAATTATTCTCGTACCTGCAGCTTTAACAACAAGTTCCAATAGTTCAAAAGGAACAACTTTTTCTTCTTCTTCTGGAATTTGATGACCAAAAGTTGGAAACTGTAATCGATTTAGCACTAGATCTTTGATCCGACTTAGGTATGGGGGTATGGGAAGTGTGAAAGTCAGCAACCCCTCAGTCTCGAGTCCAGGCGTCAACATCCATATCTCCACTGCCACAAATGGATCGAGATCGATTACCTTCACTTCTTTCACTCTCCCAGATTTCTGTCCCCAAGACATCTGCTAGATAAGTCCACTCTGGGGTGGCGTACCTTCTGCAGGGCACACGTACCCTTCTCGATCTCCTTGGACTCTCAGTGCCTGAGTCTGTAGTTTCTTCTTCTTGGTCCGACTCTTCAGCGATCGGGACAAGGGTTCTCTCTTGTTGTGCCTTTAAGCTTGGCCTTCTCCTTCTCTCCGGCCAACTAGCTTCGTCACTCCTTGTCCTCCTACTCCTTGTTCTTGGACTTATCTCTTGGTCACTCCCAGCTTGTTCGGTATCTGATTCGGACTCCCAATTACTTTCTTCTCCTGAGGCGACTTCGGTCCCACTGGTGTCCTGACCGTCGTCAACCTGTTCCGACACCGGCTCAACCTCTTCGATCACCTCTACAGCTTGGCTTTCCCCCTCTGTGGCTTCTCCGCTTTCCGCTGGATTCTCATTCGAGAGAGGAGCTGTTTCTTCCAGAGGTGTTGGTACTCTTCGGGTGTGTGAAGCGTGTATCCAGTTGGGCAAACCTCCACACTTTACTGCAGTGTTCGTAACTAGTATGACTTGGAACGGTCCTCGCCAGCGCACGTCTAGACAGTTCTTTCTAACGTGCTTCTTCACCAGGACCCAGTCCCCCGGACACATGTCATGGCACAAGTCTTGTGCTGATGGAACCTCTGCAGCCTGGACCTGGAGGGACACAGAATTAATGGCATCAGATAGTCCCTTGCAGTAGTCCAAGATCAAATCGTCTGTGATGTTCAACAACGCTGCAGTCGGAACCGATGGCAATCTCATAGCTCTCCCCATTAGCACTTCATGTGGAGAGAGACCTGTTTTCCTATCGGGTGTGCTACGTATGCTCATAAGAACCAATGGAAGTGCGTCTGGCCAACTCAGAGATGTTGATGAACAAACTTTGGCGAGTCTGGACTTTATCGTGCTGTTGATTTGCTCTACAATCCCTGAAGCTTCTGGTCGATAACTGCAATGGAGCTTCTGATCGATACCCAAAGCTGAGCACAACATCTTCACTATTTCGCTGTTAAAATGAGTTCCTCTGTCCGATTCCAAAGAGGATGACACCCCAAACCTTGGTATCAACTCTCTAAGTAACAATTTCGCTACTGTGAGTGTATCGCACCTACGTGTCGGGTAAGCTTCAACCCATCTAGAAAATATACAGACAATCACTAACACATATCTGAGTCGATTGCACTTGGGCATTTCAATAAAGTCCAGCTGCATTCTATTGAAAGGCCCCCCAGACCTCCCAATGTGACTCAATGTGACTGGTGTTCTCTTTCCTACGTTTAGCTGCTAACAGATCGCACATCGCTGACATACTGCTTCTGCCGCTACTCTAAACTTCGGGTTAAACCACGTTTGTCTGAATACTCTCACCATAGCATCTCTACCTATGTGTGCTGATCCATGCAATTTCCTTGCCATTGGACTAACAAGTTCGTTTGGTAAAACTGCTCTCCCATCTGCAGAGATCCAAAAATTCATTTCACTTCTAGTACATCCAGCTGTCTCCCAGCCCTTTTTCTCATCCTCTGGTGCATTTTCCTGAACACTCTTTAGCTCATCCCACGTATCTACAGTGTCTAACAACATTGTCAATTCAGTTCTTTCCTGTATTCCCCCCACTTCTACATTGGTGTGAGAATAACCTTGTTCTGCGCAATAACGCGCTACCTCGTCAGCATAACGGTTGCCTTGCGACACAAAGTCTACGTTCTTCGTGTGCGCGGCACATTTGACAACTGCTATGTCTGATGGACCTTGCAATGCTTCTAACAATAATCTCACAAATTCTCCATTCCTAATTGGAGAACCCGAGGAGGTCATGTAACCTCTTTGAGACCATAACTGCCCATAGTCGTGAACTACCCCGAAACCATACTGGCTATCGGTGTATATGGTGACTCGAATTTTGTTACCTGCTAAACAGGCACGGATCAAAGCAATAATTTCAGCTACCTGAGCGGAATGTACTCCTTCCAGGCAGGCGGCTTCCACAACTCTGGTAATAGTACAAACTGCATATGCTGCTCTCAGCTGACCAATATCGTCTCTTACACATGAACCATCAACGAAGAATATTTCATCGGGGTCAGTCAATGGCTCATCTACGATATCTGGTCTCGGTTTGGTGCATAGTTCAGTCACATCTAGGCAGTCATGATCTGTACAAATTTCATCATCAACCTCATTTGGAAGTGGCATCAAAGTTGCAGGATTCAAGACGGAGCATCTCTTTAGGGTCACATTCTCGGCAGCCAGTATGACTTGCTCGTAGCGTGTGAGCCTGCTATTTGTCAGATGCTGAGTCTTAGTCCTGGTCATTAACAATTCTACAGAATGCGGTACGTACACCACTAACTGATGTCCCATTACCACACTTTCACATCGTTCAATGCTGACACCCGTTGCAGCTACGGATTTGAGACATCCGGGCAACGCTGCGGCTACTGGATCTAGTGTAGCCGAAAAATACGCAACTGGCCTACGCGCATCTCCGTGTATCTGGGCCAAAACTGCTAAAGCGCATCCCTCTCTTTCGCAGCAGTAAAGCAAGAATGGCTTTGTGTAATCAGGCATTCCTAAAGCCGGGGCACGACATAAGTCCTCCCTCAGCTGCAAAAACGCCATCAAACAATCCTTGTCCCATGGTACCGGATCACTTACTCCTTTGTGCGTCAGTTGTAATAACGGTTTTGCCTTCAGTGAGAAGTTGGCTATCCACTGCCGACAATAACCGACCATGCCTAGAAACATCCTGACTTCTCTTTGTGTTGTAGGCTCGTTCATTTTCATGATCGCCTCTATTCTGTCTGGAGACACCTTCCGCTTTCCCTTTTCAATCCTATGGCCCAAGTATTGCACTTCAGTCTTACAATACTGCAATTTACTCGGAGACACCTTGTGTCCATTCTCGGCCAAGTGATTTAACAAGGTGATGGTGTCTATTTTGCAAGCATCCTCAGTTTCTGACGCAACTAGGAGGTCGTCTATGTACTGGACTAGAACCGAGTTCTTGGGCAGTACTAGACTTTCAAGATTCTTCTTCAGTAGCTGGTTAAAAATCGATGGGCTTTCTGTATACCCCTGAGGGATACGACACCATGTTAAAACGCGATCTTCCAGCTTAAAAGCGAAAAGATACTGGCTCTCTTCATCTAAAGGAATCGAAAAGAAAGCCTGGCACAAATCTATTACGGTGAACCATTCAGCTTGGAACGGTATCTGAAATAATATCACTGATGGATTCGGTACCACTGGACAACATGAGACAACAATATTATTAATCTTTCGAAGATCCTGCACTATTCTGTATTTTCCACTAGGCTTCTGTAAACCCATAATCGGGGAGTTACATGGACTTCCCACGATCTCCTTCAGTATTCCCTGCTTAATCATGGTCTCGATCACAGGCTTTATTCCTGCAATCATCTCCGGTGTCAACTTATATTGTGGTATTCTCGGATACTCGGCATTGGGTCTTACCATGATCTTTACTGGTTCTACCCCTTTAATCAATCCTATTTCTTCTCCAGTAAAATCCCACACCTCAGCTGACACTTTCTCCCTCAAGTCCTGTGGAAGCTCCTCCACCGTTAGGGTAGGATATAGTTCCACACATTCCTGCGAGTTTACAACTTTAAAATCGGCATCCTCATCATTGGTCTGCACTTCTACTCCTTCAGGTGTGCAATGTATTGTGCAATTTAGTTTACACAACAGATCTCTTCCTAACAGACACACAGGGCTAGAATCACAGATTACAAACTGATGTTCATCACTGTAATTCCCTATCTTCACTGATACTGGTTCTGTCAAAGGATTCGTCATCCTCCTGTTTGCGACTCCTACCACCTGTATCGTCTCTCCCGACATTGGCAAACCTGGGACTACCGCTGATCTCAACGTGGATCTAGTGGCCCCCGTGTCTACCAAAAAGGTCGTAGGACATCCAGCTACTTCAGCCTCTACGTAGGGTCCTCTCTGATCTACTTCCAGGGCTGCACCTAGAGTACAGTCTTCTTCCCTATTCACTCGTTGTCCTGTAAGAGGATCAACGTAGTAGCATTCTTCTCCTCCGACGAACAATGGCATTTGTCTATAGGTTTTTCCTCCATTTGTAATGCGAGGCGGTTGAGGAAACGGGGCTCGAGGAGTCTGATTCCCCCCTTTGATAAACTTTCCCTTCGGGACTGCTGTTCCCTTTACCATGCTGGGTTGAACCTCATCCTCCTCCTGTTCTAATTCCCCCGTCTCGACATTATATGGACACTCGCGTCTCCAATGTCCCACCTCGTTACACTGATGACACCTCGTTGTCTTTTTCAGTGTCGCGACATTCATTCTCGGTCTCGGTCTTTCTTCCTCATCTCTGCTCTGATTATTCTGTTTCTTTACTGGTGTTCCTGTTCCCTGTGGCCGCTGTCCACCCTTTCCAGCTGATTGCATCTGCACCAACATCAGCTTTTCTTTAAGTTTCTTTGCTTTTGAGTCTATTCCGTCGCTACAGTACCTTGCATACCTCAGAATCTCATCTAACGGTTTGTTCTGCCAACAAATCAAATGCTGTTGTATCATTAGGCTTATGTCTGGCCTCAATCCTAGAACAAACTTCGACACAAACTGTCCTATGTCTTTAGGATCCATGACATCCAACCCGCTATACTGTTTGAATGCTTTCAGCAATCTCTCGTAGAATTTGTGAACTGTCTCTTTAGGTTCCTGAGTTGTTCGATCTATCTTAACCCAGTCTATGTCTTGCACTGGCACTTTCTCCTTTAACCATGCTATTACCCTCTCGTACTTTTCCATGACTCTATGGGATGGGCCGTTTGTCTGGGCATCTCTCGGAGGCTCACAAGTGGGCCATTCAATACTAAGTTTGCATGCCGTCCACAAATCTCCGGGTACTACGATATCGAACAAGGTGTTCAAATCGATCCACAGCACCTTAGAGATCTTCACGAACCTCTCTACCTGCTTGTACCACTCTACGGGGTTCTCTCTTAACTTGGGGAAAGAATTAGTAAATGCCGCTAAATCCCCCCTACTCCAGGGCACATGAACGTAGTTTCCGTTCGCGATTTCTCGCAAAGGGAAAGCTTCCATTCGCATTAGGTCTCCATCCTGGGACTTCACAAGTGCACTCCTTCTGACAGATCCCCTCTTGGACCATTTTTCCTCCCATCTATCCAGATCTCTCCATATCCTGATACACATGATCAGTTCCCTTATGTGTACTCTTAGCCCAATCGTTCTACGCTCATCTAGATCTCGATCTGTGCAATTCAGCCTATGGTTGGCCTGTAAGGCTTTAGTTCGTGACATGTCTATCATATATTTGTCTGCCAATTCAGATAATTTTTCATGAGCTGCCCTTGCTTTCTGAGAAACATCCTTAGATAAAAACAGTATTTCATCTGGTTCGTACAGCTCTAACCTTTCTATTGCCACAGTGCCATCAATTATCTCATCCAAGTCTGATTTTAAACTCATTACATCAATCCTTCTTGCTTTTATTTCAGCTCTCAGTACGTCAGTCCTAGGTTGTTCTCTTACATCCCTCTCACCTCCACTATGCGCCCTACGCCTAAGCACAGGTGAGTTATGAGGAGTTTTTCTTCCATCTCTTTGTTCCCACCTCTCTAGATCCCAAGCCTTTCCATCTTCCCTTGGGGTGTGGTGGAACATTGCTCCATTCCCCATCACTACATTCCGTCTTTCCGGCTCGGTTTCTTCCGATACGATATAGGATCCTCCGTGTTGTTCTAAACCATTGTAACTCGCTTGCTGTCTGGTGTCGCTCAACAACCGATAAGGTCCTTCATGGCCCTCCATGCTCCCGCGATCTCGTTCGTGATCACCGGATGCATGTCGAGACGTTTCACGACTCCCTATATTTTCATGACTTCGTTCGTGGTCACCGGATGCATGGCGAGACCCTTCGCGGCTCTCCATGTTTCCGTGATTTCGTTTGTGATCACCGGAGGCATGTCGAGACGTTTCACGACTCTCCATGTTCCCGTGATTCCAATGTCGCGCATTTTCATCTGGGGCATGGTGAGTGCATCTGAAACTATTTCGGTACTCCTGCGTCCTTCGTTCTCCCTCACTAAAGGTAACACGAGGCACCTCCCCACACCCTGCACTTCTGTCGTTGCACATTTGCCTATTGCCGCTGGTAATATGGCAAGTATCTCCTCTACTTCCTTGACTCCCTCCCTCCCACTCAGGGCTGCTTTCGCCAGCTCCGCAATGGGAGAGGATCCTGTTATCCTGGTCTCTCCATTCTGCTCCTGTTTCTAATTTCTTATTCTCAGTTTCTTCGGCAGCATCCCATTCTCTCAGATATTCCCTTAATTCCTTATAGGATTTCGGTTTCGGTCCCCTCAAATCCATCTGTCCTCTTTGGCCCCCCTGTTTTATCCAGGGACCCGTTGCAGAATCTAGTGGGGTACTCCGACTCATTGGTCCTAACAACTGCCTTTGGGAATTGGTCGTGTTATTCCTTCCCTCTATCTCTGCCCTTTCTCTGTCCCATCGTGCCTGTTCCTCCTGCTGGACCCCTTCTGGGTTGTAGATTGACACTATAGGCCCTATGGTAACAGGTACTTGTAGAGCATCTGGCATTTGATACGACCTTGCATACTGCGTTTCTGGCACCTTCTGGACCGCGAATCTTCCTACTACTCTCTGTTCGGAACTAGATTGAGGTACTTCCTCACCCTTCTTGGCATCCCACTCTGTTACTGGAAGCGATTTATATTCCCCCCATCTAGCTCCGTCCCCTTGTTGTAGTACAGGACTTTCGGCTTCTCCGCTGTACGGAGGTGGTCTATCTGTTAGTAGTCTCTCTATTAGATCCTCATCTGGCTCGCTATCCTCATCTTCTTCTAGAGGTTTCCTTTCTCCCGTAGCTTCTAGCATTGTGAACAGTTTGTCTGCCTCTATCTTTTGTACCCTCCACTTTTTGGCTTCATCGTCCCATTTAGCATCCTGCACTGCTTTTACCGATCGCCTCACTCTTTCCTGGCGCCTCTTTAAGCTCTTTTCATGTGCTGCTCTAAACCATGCACTAAGGGCTTCGAACTGTGTTGGCCTCGGTAGAGGTCTTGTTGCAAGCATTACCGCTTTCAGTTGGTTCAATACTTCCAATTTAAACGTCCCGTATCTCGGAAACGTCAGTTCCTTATTCCCTTCTGTTAGCTTATTCCACTCAGAGATCCATAATATCGAGTGTAAGCCTACATTCACTGCCATATAATAAGCTGGTGTGCCTTCTGGTGGAGCTTCTTCTCCGGCATACAAGTTTCCTCTATCTCTCTTAAAGATCGCCCTTAAACGTTTAAAACACCTCATTTTTGATAATCTACAATTTTCCTCTATTCTCTTCCTTATTTACGTCCCGATGACAAACCAACCAATCCCTACGCGGCTCTCGCTGACCAGCCTATCCCAGCACGGTTCTACACTGACCGACCAATCTCAGCGCGGCTCTACGCTGACGTCACTCGTTCCCTCTGCAGCAGTTCCCCTCCTTTCTCAACTCGTCTCACGATCTTGCATGCGTTTTCATTCATACGCTGAAAAATGACTACTTCCGTCCAAGTGATCACTTTTCTCTGACTGTACGGCCACAGTCTAACTGTAATTGTCACCTCAACTGACGAAACGTCTTTCCTCTCACAGTCAGATGATCGCCTTAACTGATAGGTTACTTACACACAGTAAACGCACGACCAGCGTCCGTTACTCATACACTCATTCTTATGCTCCCCCTATCATCGGTCCTACGGGCGATCAATGGTACCTCATGACCCCCTTTCAATGGTAGACAAATTACTCTGGGTGTTCGATACACCCGAACCACTTAAGCTCTCCTTGAACTTAAGATTTTATCCGGTTGCGCGCGCTCACAACCTTCCCTCAATCACACTACAGGCATTCAACTCCGCTTGACATTACAACACAGGTACAACACAAAATACCGCAATCTTACAACGCATGACCCTTATACTCACTCTCGACCGACTCTGCTGCTTTTCTCTCGACGCACCGTCAGCACCTTCTTCGGCAGGGATTCTTCTTCTGGTCGTCGATGACTAGGGACCTTGGGGTAATCTAGACCTGACCTAGGTTGTCTTCCTCAAGAAGAAAACCATCTTTCTCTGCTACCAACTGCGGGGAATGAGATTTTAATACCTTTTTTGATCAATTTGATAACGTATCTCATTCGTTAATTTTGGATCGGTTGTTTTCTGTCATTGAGTAAAAGACAAACCCCGCATGGGTTAGATAAACCCCATAAACTGACGCAACTCTGAAGAACCACTTACAACTGATAAGGGTTAAAAGATTTAATATAAAATTAAGAAAAGTTGCAAATACAATCCTCTCAGGATAAGATTTATCAAATATACAGGAACTAGAAGGAACATATATTCCCTAAAGAACCTCAGTCTACAAACGAATACAATTAAAGTCAGCTCGAGAATCAACAAATTAAAAAGCATAGATATGATGTGGTTCCGTTGCGTCATCTAAAGAAAGAGAAAAATAATCAAGTTAATCTGTCCCTACTCTATACTAAGTGACATCCCTACTTCGCAAGTTCCTAACCTAAAAAGGTGTCCGCAGTTTGACTTCCAAAGAAGTACAAACTCTCTTAGCCTCTAAAGGTAATGTAAGTTTAAGAAGCAGTACCCTCTCTGCCTACCCATCCGCTCTCTAAGGGTCCTCGGCCTACTGCTCTCTTGCGCTCTGATCTCTCTCTCAGCGCATCTGCTCAAGTCATCTACCCTGAGCTCTTCGCCTTCGCCTTCGCTCTCGCTATCTTCTCCCCGGGGTGCTGTCCCTAAAATACACAATCACAGTATGGGTGGAACGCCCCTTCGACGCCCACCACGTACTTTCCCCATGATCTCATTCTTTGCTTTTTCCATGGCTTCATCTCTTCGTGTCGTCCGTTAAGTTGACCCTTCTCCTTAGGCGCCATCTTCGTCTTCTTGCTGGTGACTTCATTGACATATCAATTGCCCTTTCGGAGCAAAAGTCTATCACCTCAGCGGAACTTTACTCTTTACAACTATATGCATAACCTTTCTTGGTCCTGTGAATGGTCATTTCAAAACAAGACTCAAATTCCAAGCGTCTCTTATCACGTTTAGGCCATAAACTTCGTCCGGCATTGTCACCTTAAATCTAACAAGAACTAGACTCCTTGGCTCGCACGTTCACATCAAGGCTATTCACGACTCCTGTGAGCCCACTAAATTACAAACAGCGGACTACACTCCTGCGAACCCTGGGTCAGCTAGGTTAAAATCACACATGACCTAAACCCTTCTAACATTCTTACAAGAAGCTTTCTACACAGTATAACCTTTAACACACATTTATATATAATCGCATTTAGTAAATCGTTGCTTAAATGAATACATTCTACATAGAATATAACTTTACATTCTCATTCGTTACATCGTTATGTATGTTCTCTGCACATCTCTCCATGTTACATTTCTCGCCGTTTCTCCATTTAAAGTTACACATGTACATGAATTCTACTTTGCACGTTCTTCAATTCGTAAGCATTTCTACACATTTCTACATTAGCCCACTATGTATACGGGCCTTCTAATTCTAATGCATATTAGAGTATATACAGATACATTTCCTATTATACTGGTTATATCGGATAACTTTATGCTACAAGTGTTAACTTCATGTTACAGTATACATTTCATTCCTACGTTTATACGATATGCTTGTAAATATGGCTCGGATATACGTTTTATTCAAATTGCGCTCTCTCAGTACTGAAGCTAAAGGATGCAACACTATTCACCTCATGTATCTGATCCACGCTCCATCAAGCTCAGCCTTAACTTTTGATTTTGCCACTGTCTTGCTCAACCAGATAACCACGGTTGGTGCTTTGATCTTTTAGGCAATATTTTACACTAGAAACTTAAAAAATGAATAACGTTGATACTACTTTAATTTGTTTTCGTTTCATTTCATTTATTAAAGTTTTCTCTAGTTTTCTAAATTGGTTTGGGACTTTTTTTGTGTTGTACTTTATAACTATTTGTTCGCTGCATAAATACTTTACACAGTGCCTTTACGTTAAGCCTGACTGCATTTGTGCCAAGGTACCAGGGGTTAAGCACAGGTTTATTTAGTGACTTTTGTGGTTCACTCTGACAAAGATTGTTGTTGCTGCTTGTGGAAGGTTTCACCCATCCCTCCCTCCACCCCAGAGAATATTTTCAAAATGTATTCATGTTTATGAAACACCAAAACAATTTAAATGTCACCAGTGCTATGAGATTTCTCCTCTAAAATAATCAGAAAACTGAAAGGCTTATTTTTAATATGCATGAATGCGCTCTAATATTTTTCTGTATATTAGAACATCTGAAACAGTAATTAATGGAATGCTAGTCAAAAGCAGGCACACTGCTTTCAAAATACACAGTGTTACTTTGTTATCAGTGCATAAAAAGAAAACATGCTGTGCATAAAGAATTCACTTGGTTTAACCAAGTCTGTGCACATGTTGATACCTCAAAAAAAAAAAATTCTCAGGCACGAATGTCAACAAATAACTTTACAACACACAATACCTCCCACATTCACCCAGCATTGCTCTGACATTTGCATTTCATTATTTTACATTGCGCCAGGCAGGGGTCTGGTATTAAGGGGCACGAATGGTGGTGGCCTCACCTTCATGGGCGCAGATGCAGGAGGGGCCAAAGCAACACACCAAGAAGCTCAGTACGAATGGCTGAGTGTCCTTGTTGACAAGGTGGGTTAGAGTTTTTTTTTTAAAGAGGTGGGATATCACTGCACATGTTCTGGTTGAGATTGTGATTGTCTTTCAGGTACAAATACTGATGCAGAGCTGTTGCAGGTTAGCGTGCCCTGCTTCTTCTCTCTCTTAGTCCCCACATCAGGTGCCAGGCTGGAACAAGAACATACCTGCCCAGTGGCGAAGGGGACTCTATTAAGGGTTTCCGTTCCCCCACCACCAAGTCACCTAGACCGTTACTAACTGTAGATGCTTAACAGGGTGGCCAGCAGACTGCAGGCCCTGTAGATCACCAATGCCCGCCCACTCCATGCATTCTCTGCAAGTGACCTCCAGATTTGCCAGCCTGAGAGAGACCCCGTAACCACACACCAAGATCACAGGGATTTGGTCCAGAAGGCAGGACCTGACACCAGAGGGAGATTTGATGGTACAAACAAAATGGCGGTAGTGTTTCTCATCAGAGAAAACGTCCGCACCTACTGTTGTTAATTATTCTCCCCGGGTACGTAATGCGTGAGGTATCAAAAAGATATAGAGGTGCACTGAGAACTTGATAAGTGATGCTGGATAGAGAGGACTATATAAATGAGATCAATCGTCAATTAGAAGACACTAGCTCCTATGTGAAATTAACAAGCAACCCCATGACTACCATATCAGCAAACTTAAGTAAGATTCTCAAATATTGGCACAGTGCTGGGCTTTTGTCAGACCTTGAATTGAAATATCTGAATGTTGCCAACCCCAAAGCCGCTTACATATATGTGTTACCTAAAATACATAAGAGCACTACCTCCCCACCTGGAAGGCCTATTATTTCGGGTATTGGGGGACCCATAGAGAAAATATCTGAGTACATCGACATTACTCTTCAACCAATTGTAAGAAATATCCCGTCTTTCATAGAGGATACCAAGGACCTCCTATGCAAATTGGAGGACCTAGAATGGACACCCAATTTCAAGCTGGTAACATTAGATGTATGCGCGCTTTATACCAGCATACCTTTGGAGAAAGGTATGGCCGCTCTCACATATTTCCTGTCAAAAAGAGATGCTACACTATATGACCACACCACCATGATCATTGAACTGACCAGATTTGCTCTGAACAATAACTATTTCAAACATCTAGAGGACTGGTACCAACAACACTCTGGTGTTGCCATGGGAGCAAAATTCTCACCCTCCTTTGCAAATATATATATGGGCTTCTACGAGGAACACCATATATGGAAGAAAGGCCCCCCAACGCTAACTGAACACATTGTCTATTGGGGCCATTTTATAGATGATGTTTTTATGATATGGGAGGGTGATGACAGACTACTCAATGAGTTTATTGTCTATCTCAATGAGAATGAGTATAATCTTAAATTCACCCATGAATACAGTGATAACAGCATCCCATTTCTAGATGTCACCCTATTTATTTCTAACAACAAAATTGAATCCAAACTGTTCAGGAAGAGCACCTCCTGTAACTCGGTCTTACACACCAGCAGTGCCCACCCAAATTCCCAGATTGGGGCCATTCCATACGGCGAAATGACCAGACTGCGACGCAATTGTAGTACAGATGATATATTTGTGGCAGAACTAGAGATCCTAAAGAAAAGATTTCTGATAAGAGGATATGACAATCAACTGCTCAATAAGGCACAGGAAAAGATACATAAGATCTCTAGGGAGTCAACTCTGAAAAGAAAACCTAAGGAGCGTAAACAAGGTACAGATAAAAAGCTTGCCATTATAACCAAATACAATGCGAATAGTTCCAAGATCTTTAATGTGTTCAGAAAGCACTGGCATCTTCTACAACTAGACAAAGATCTGGACAAACACATTGGAAATAAACCACGCATTGTCTACAAAAAGGGCAAAACACTCTGAAACTGGCTTAGTCCTTCCAACATTAGGAACCCTACACCTAATAACCACGTACTAACTAGCATTAACAAATGGATGCCCATTAGACCCTGTGGTTTCTATAAATGTACTATGTGCAATATATGTCAATTTGCCATGGACAAGAAAAAGACATTCTCTTACAATACCAAACGAACCCACAAAATCAGGCACTTTATCAACTGTAATTCAAAGTTGGTAGTCTACTGCATCATATGCCACTGCGGGTTGATCTATGTGGGGAGTACCATCCGTCCACTCAAGGAAAGACTGCAGGAACATATTAGAGCTATCCGCAATAACGATGCCAGATACCCACTAGCAGCACATTACAACAAGGAACATTTGGAACTGGAGATATTGGGCATCCGTTTTCATGGCATTGATATGATCAAACCTGACCCAAGAGGAGGAGATAACACTCTTGCCCTCCGTAAATTAGAATCACAATGGCTAATCAAATTGCGTGCAGTAGACTTAGGGCTTAACACAGACAGGGACCTTTATGTCTTCCTCAAGGATTAATTTTATCTGTCATATGTCTCTGTAAATTATGAAATTCAACTGCAATCTTTGTGTTTTCTACATGTGATAAATTTCATGGTGACATGTAGTACATATATGTTTTTTCTATGAATGCACTGTTTTCCTGATGGAATATCATATACAAGATTTTGCTAGGATGTATATATGATGATATGCTGATTCCTGTGTCCTCAATTTTTAATCAATTAACTCTTTCTTACCTTTTCTTCCATCTATATTTTTATTTTGAACTGCCACCAATGGCTTTGATAGATTGCCACGCTATTCTATTTTTAGGGGATTCAATATTGTTACCCCTAAAAACTATCTTTCTACTAAACCCAGCCCGTTATGGGCCCATAGGCATGTAATCCATACATAGGGGCGCCATGTAACTTATCAGACTAGTCTATATGAGGACTTACAGTCTTTTAGTCCTGAAACAGTTGTAAACTCGTAAAATATACCTAACATAAGGTCGACGATACACCAATAGTACTAGCCTGTCATGTCAGAAGCACTAGCCTGTCATTTTTCGTTTACAGGCATCAGTTCGAATGTGGAAATGAACTAAACACAATATTATGCCTTGAATCCTACTCAAGATGGGTCTGTAACCTACATTACCACAGAAATGGAGTTCTTTATTTTAAATTCATACTTTTGAAAAAACTTGACTTTTTGAGTCCACAAACCAAAGGTTTGTTTAGTGGACCGGCATGTAACACTATGGTCCATAGTACTGTTCCAAGATGGCCGCCTTATTTCTTTGGAACTAGTTGCATCTGATAGGAAGGTCGCTTGCTACTGTTTTCCCGCGGTAACTCCTTCCCGGCGTCCCTTTAAATATTGACAGCGGGACCACGTCAATTTCAGTGCTTTGCAGTGGAGACTCGGCGCCCGGAAACAACATCCATAAGGTAAATGAGACAGCTCTTATACGTGTGGCACTCTGCCAGACATGCGCCACCTTTTATTAGTCTGACTCGGACAGTTAGTCGTCTGTCCGTTTTTTTCTTTTATTTTGTCCACGTCTAACATACTACGGGCAACCATTGAGTGCCTGGAATGTATCGGAATATGGATAGGGCTGTGTGCGCATAGCATTTTATGTATATGGGGTTTAATTAAGAGCACACAGGTATTTCCATTTGCCCATCTGTACTTTTACTCTTTGGGGCAGATCAACTACATCACTAAGTTTGATCTACCTGTGTGTGTACTTTGGTTTTCTTCCCACTAAATCCCTCGTGGCTAGCCAGGAACAAGTCGTGTGGTGCACACAGTGCATTTAAACGTTTGTGGTGTGCTTTACCCCGTGCCACTGGTTCAGCAAGGTTCAATATATACCACGACCCCATTTGGAAATGTACACTGGGCTTCTCCCTAACAGATCACTTATTGAAACGCAGACGTGCAGGGCATATAGACTTTGGATACATCAGCCCTTCTTTTATTTGTTTTTTCCAGACTTATCAAGGTCTTCAAGAATCTCTTACTCAACGAGATAGGACTTATCTCCACGCAGCGAGACGCACCCTCATAACAAGTGAGTGACTAGTCCAAAACCAAATCTCTCTTTTGGAATTTCTCCAACTCTCGCAATTCCTGGGATATGCGACAAGGAATTGCAGAACTATTGTTCCCGATGTTAGGGTGTTTGTCTCTCGGAGCTAGATTAATATCTTGTATACATAAGGAGCACAGCACAACTGGCTTGATTTATATGCTAACACACCTATACATTTTTCTTGTGTGTTCCCTCTGCTGCACCTAGGACTAAAACTAATGTGTCCATTTCTTGTTTGGATTATAGGACTAATCTAAATCATCTCTGTTCGTTCAATGCTCCATGAGGGACGTAACAAGACCAAGGTTACCTAGAGGGAATCTACTTTCTGAATAGCTCGCTGTGACCAAGACCTCTAATAGGTAGGGTTATTCTCCCTAAATTAGGCCACAATCTTGCTCATATTTGAATCATCTTGATCCCAATAGTTGTATAACATATGCTGTACTCCATCCTCATTTAGGTTTCGCATAAACGCTTCACACCCATATCTTTTTGAATTATAAACCAGTCCGATGCCAGAGCAGCGTAAGACCAGAGCAGCATAAGACCAGAACAAGATAGGTAGGTCTTTGCCTCATTACAGTTGCATCTTGTGTATTCGAATACCAACATTTTTTGCAAAATACTGTGTCATCTAATCTTGAACATGGTTAAGTGAAAAGTGAATAAGTAACAAAATCTGGATACTACTCAGACATTAGACAATTTCAATATACTGGAGCTAAGAAGCCTTTAATATACCAATTCTATACATGCAGTATTATGAAACTACAGCCTCATAGCTTGAAACTATATGTATATATTTCTTTAGCCTGTCTTGATATGTTTGTGATGTCTTTACAGGCAGTATCTGACACTTCCCTATCTCTTTGTGATCAGCCCACAGGCAACATGTTAATGTCCCTGTTTTTTGTGGTTTTCTAGGGATGTTAATATGAATGTATATATACGGGATTATATGTATGAGACCATGTAAATAGACCAAGTGTACTTATCTAGGGAGATTGTATATATTTAGTGTATATATATTTTATGAAATATACTTATTGTAACTTTTATGTTTCCAGCCTTGAAAAAGCCCTGGAGAGGGCGAAACACGTGTCGGCAGTTAAAGCTGGGAATCTTTTAACCTATTTGAATAATAAAGAACTTTAAGTACAAGTTTCGGTTTTGGATCCATATTTTACATTGACATCGAACCATTGAATAATGTTGGTGCAAGAACCTTGGAAATGACTACAGTTATGTTCATAGATTAATGGACTGTTAAGAGGGTGCTTGTGCAATTTGGTTTTCTCTCTTGATTCGGAGATTTGATGGTATCAACTTTCTCTAGCACTGAGACCCTTTTTTAGTTTGGGAATTTGGAAAAGGAAGAGTTATTACACTCATGTTACTGTACAAGGCTGTTACCAATGAACACTCTTAAAAAATCTTCCACCTCACTGCTCAGGCTCCTTCACTGCATTCAACACAGATTTCAACTTTTCACCCACTCTCTCTGTAGGACTCTCCTCCCTCACTATATTTCTTTCCCTCCCCAACACCTTATTTTGTGTTTGTTCCCACCAAAAGCATTATAAATAAAAGTCACTCTTAAATTTGCACTCAACAATACCTGGTTAAACATTTGGATTTTAAATATGTATATATATATATTGTATGATATTACAGCCCTGAAGAAGCCCATGTCTGGGCGAAACGCGTTGGCTGTGGCTGTCCACTTATGAAAACCAAGGACATCTATAACAAAGACACCTTAAAGCTACATACAGCAAGGTGGACTTCTTTTTTTCGCTTTTTGTGCATACTATATGATTTACCTTGTATAAATATATATTGCCTCCCAAACTCTTTGAATGAATGATAACAAATCTATTGTGTTGCTCTTTGACCCATTTAGAAATAATCCTGTCTCTTCAGATTAAATACAACATTTCAGCAAGCCTTTAATTAGGCTTGCTTGTGAAAATGCACTTTTCACCAGTACAGAGACGTTTGTGCGTTTCCCAATGCGTAACACCTATTTAAGCGTTTGTTTTCGGTTTTCTTTTGTTTCACGAAAGTGGTTTCATGAATGAGTTAATTGAGTTATTCAGGTATCCCAGCAAACATCTGAAGAATCAGGTCTATATCTGTGGGATTCAGTAATATATTTCATGTATATATTTTAAAGTAGCTACTCAGATAATAACATCTTCCTACTTTCTTTGGAAGTTATTGGAACCTTTTAAAAGAACCCTCCATCCCCTAAAGAAATCTTGCATTCCAATAATGAATACAGAGAAACACATTTAACATGTCATTTCATTGCCCCATGTTCAGATCACATTTATCTGCACTTATCATGAAGTTGCTTTGTCTGTTCAATGCTGGCCATTAAACCAGCCCCAAAGTTCCAGCTTTGAGAAGTATAGGGATAACTTCACTTTCTTCTCTTCTAAGGCCTTTTTTCATCTATGTTTGATTCTCCAGCATAAACTGCAGCTCTCCACTGACAACTGACAAATCTCTTTTCCAACTCCAACTGCTCACTTGCCTGTCTGTGGCTCATATGTACCCTCATTTATACACTAAACTGGACATGTTTCTTCAGCAGATGTGACACCACTGCTTTACAAATAAATCTGGTCACTAGGACAGTATTCACCCATATCTGTCTATTGGCAACAATCTATTCTATGCACAAAGTGAACCGCATAACTTGGCTTTAAAGTTTTGCTTATGCTTAAATACATTTTGTATTCTGTGGATACTTGCCCCATTTTTTCTCTCTATCAGGTGGTACATCTCCACTAACTGTTCTCCCACTATTTATCCTGTGTTGAACTTGCCTATCTCTGCAGGGTCACCTTAAAACTGTTTCCCTTCACCCCTCCTGCATTTTTATTTGGTTTTTGTTGGCGTTAAGGGCTCTGTGCTCTTTACCACTGCTAACCAGTGCTAAGGTGCTGTGGTCTCTCCATAAACAATGGTAAAATTGGCCTACACATGATTGGCACATTTTATTTACTTAAAAGTCCTAGTATATGGTAGTTTATGTACCTAGGGCCTCTAAATTAAAGGTTACTAGTGGTCCTGCAGCACTCTTTGTGGCATCCACTGAAGTAGTACTTTCAAAAATGTCTCAGGGTTGCCCTAGCTGCCCGAAGTGCAGTTTTAAACTGCAATTTGACCTGGCAAAATATACCTTTTCCTTGGCCTAAACATTCCTTCCAAAAACATATGTCACACTTAAGGTAGACCTAAGACAGCACATAGAACAGGGTGCATTGTATTTGAAAAATAGCATATGAGTTTTTTTTGTTTTAAATGTTGTCATAGTTAAAAACTCCTAAATTAGCTTTTCACTACTGTAAGGCCAACCTCTCCCATAGGAAAACATTTCCTCAGACATCAAACATGATATTGCTACCTGCTCCCAAACACACTTTAGCGCTTATTAAATGTAATAAGGTAACCTAATGTTATCCCACAGGAGAGGTAGGCCCTACAGTAGTGAGAAATGAATTTAAGAGTTTTTCACTTCCAGGACATGTCAAACGCACAAGTCTGTCTAACTTTTTAAATACAATACAGCCTGTCCTAGGGGCTGTTTAGGGCCTATCATAGAAGCGATATATGTATTAAAAATGAAGGTTTAGCCCTGGTAAATTTTTGTCAGTACGAAATGACAGTTTGAAACTGCTCTCACAAGGTGCAATGACAGGCCTGGGACATATTTAAAAAGGCTACTGAAGTGAGTGCTGCAGGTCAACTAGTAACATTTAATTTACAAGCCCTGGGTACATGTAGTACCACTTTATTAGGGACATAAAAGTAAATTAAATGAGCCAACTGAGTGTAAGCCAATTTTACCATGTTTAAATGAGAGCACAAGCTTGTTAGCACTGGTTAGCAGTGATAAAGTGCACAGAGCCCTGACAACAAACAAAAACAGATTCAGAAAACATATGGGGTGAAGCTAAATGTTTTGTGGGTGATACTGCAGAGATGGGCAAGTCCAACAGGTAGCATTCCTTTTGGGCTGTGCTATCAGTACCTTATGACCCGGATATCCAAATAGTTAGGATTTGTCTTTGAAATGTAAAAATGAACATGTATTTCTTATATATTTACACAACAATAATTTTGTCCCTAATCATTTTATAAACCTCGATTGGTCATTCAATTGTGATTTTCAGTGGATGGGAAAAATCCAGAGATAGTTTTTCTATAATCTTAGCTGGCGATTTCAATGCTAAAGTGGGATGCCTCCATTCCACCTTTGGAGGGAGGTTAACGTAAGGAATGGGTTTCAGTGCAGTTAAAATGTGGTCATCGGAGGGAGGTTGTTAATGGATATGTTTATAGAAGATAACACAAGAAATGGTCAATTGGTTGTTCATTCAGATGGCATGAGAAATGTAAACTTTCAAAGGTACAGATTTTTAAATTAATATTTATAGTTTTTTTGTCCCCAGCAATTCGAATAGAGTTCATATTATCACAGTCCACTAGAGTTAATGAATCATAACCTTTGGTACTAATTATTACATTTTCTATGCCATTGTGTATGTCAACTGTTGTCATTCCCTGAGATATCGAAATCAAAGACAATGACCTAAGACTTAAATGGGATTCAGTAGATCCATCACAATTCCCAGGAATCTAATGATTATGTTATGTAGGTATCCTTTCTTGCCTTGAGGATAATTGCCTGCCTGCTATATTTATAATCTTATTTACAAACATTTGTTCAACTTTAAACAAGCCATTATTGAATATGCAACCCAAAAATCCTTTTATGTTTTAGAAGAGGAGTTAGATATGTCATCTTTGGTGCAGTCCTCCAACAAACTTTTTGTCTTTACCCCACCTATTTTCTGAATTCATTTCTGTTTGCTTTAGGAATCTGTGCACTTTACCACTGCTACCTAGTGCTACAGTGCTTGGGCTTTGTCCCTAAAAAGCTGTACAATTGTCCAACACCTGATTGGCATACTTAATTTGCTTTTAAGTCCCTAGTATATGGTACTACATGTACCCAGGGCCTGTAAATTAAATGCCACTAGTGGGCCTGGATTTGTTTTGTTGGCTTTAGGGCTCTGTGCATTTTACCACTGCTAACCAATGCTAAAGTGCTTGTGGTCTCTCCTGATTTTTATTTTAATTGGCCTACACCTGATTGGCACATTTAATTTACTTGTAAGTCCCTAGTATGAGGTACTACATGCTACTAGTGGGCATGCAGCACTCATTGTGCCACCCACTAGAGTAGCCTTTCAAAACGCCTCCAGCCTACCACTGCAGCATGTAGTGACGTTAAAAAAAATTCAATACGTATAAGTCACCCCTAAGGTAGGCCCTAATAAGCCCTTATGGCAGGGTGCCTTATATTTAAAAAGTAGTATATGTGTTTTAAAATTGTTTTATGTCCTGGTAGTGAAAACTCCCTACATTTATTTTTCACTACTGCAAGGTATATCTTTCTGATTTCATAACATTAGGTGTTCTTATTAGATTTAAAAAATAATCTGTCAAGTGTGGGCTCAAACTAATTGTGATTTAAAACCTATTTAAGGGTAAAGTCAGATTTTAAGTCATAATTCTGCAAATTTTAGTTTCAGAAAGTTGTCATTGGTGCCTACTGTGTGGGCCACATGATTGTGAGTAGCTTGGCAGTTGGCCTTTGTATTTTCCTCCTAGACAGTGAGACAAAGGGGGACTTGATTTTGGCAGGATGGGCCATCCTGCCAGGGGCGGTTGGACAGAGCTGTTCCCTGTCCCACTTTCATTTCAAAGATCTGCTTCCAGCACTCACACAAAGAAGAGGTGTGGCGCAGCGGCCAGGGCGACTGACGCTGGAATCTGGGGCTCATGGTTCAATTCCCGGCACCGGCGGCAGGTCAGCCCAGCACCATGTTACTCTGGGCAATAGCTTGCTTAATCTTCCCGACGGCCCCCAGCGCCAGGACACCACTTCTGAGATAGCTGTGCGCTTTACAAATACTGGCATTTTATTTACTTCAAAGACACTTGATAAAAGTCTTTTGTCACACTAGACTGCTTGAAGCCTTGAGGGAAGGGAAGAGCTTTCCAGAACTCGATGTGGGGGTAGGTAGGATGTCACCCCCCCACTTCAAAGGCAGGTAAAAGGCATACATATTGGCCCTCTTGAACAACACATTCAGTACACTCATGGATCTGCATCCATATACAGAAAAAAGACTGCCTTCTTCCCCAAGAACTGCCCTGCTGCTTGAGGCCTGAGGACGCACCTGCTGCTAGTTCTATAGAGGCCTGACCTGCTGCTTGTGGCCTGGCCTGCTCTGTGAGAGGGAACACTGGACCTGCCCACTTCATCCCAGGCATCCCAGGCTAATCTGAGTGACGGTCAGTTGGCTGACCCCCTGTTCAGAGCTACAGGGACCCAACAAGCTCCAGATGCAACCCAGCAGCCTCACAGTTGAACTGCTGCAACTGGCCCTGCCTGGACCTCCCTGAGCCCTGCTGGCCTCTGTCAGAGTGAGTCCCTGATCCCCAAGAGGTGCTCCCCAGGCCCTGGACCATTAGCATACATCATAGGGCAATTCTCTGTGAAGAAAGGAGAAATATTGAACGTTTTGATGTCTTCATGACCACGAATGGGCCTGTTTGCTGAGACTCTGCCGGTTGCGATGACCATCAATGTAAAGTTCAAGTTAACCCGATTATTTGCCTTACAGTGACCGCGAGCGATGATTGCCCTTTTGTGAGATCTGCATTCCACTCTACAGAAACGATAGCCTGTATGGTGACCACCAATGTGAAGCTCAAGCAACAACCGTTCAAGATGCCAGACTTACTCTTTGCGCTATAGTGATGACTATCTGCAAGACTCTCCCTGCTCTTCATGGTCTCCTCCATGCAAACTGAACTCTTCAAGCCGGACTTTGAGAAGGTAACTTTTTCAGCAGGACTAGTATGGTACCGGCCTGCTTTCCACTACAGCCATCCCAAACTTGTGACTTTCCCCTGTTCTATCACACCCAGATGATGCGAGTAGCATTCTGTAATTTTATGCGCTATACTTATCCAAATGTTTAGAAATGCATATCTCTGGTTCTGCTGATTGGATTTTTTATTGCTCTGGTATCAATTTATTCATCACAATTAACTTTACTTTTTTCTAAATTTGTGCAGGATTTTTATTGCTTGTGTTTTTCTTTGTTATTGTTGGTGTGCTGCGTAATACTTTACACAATGACTGTAAATTAAGCTTGACAGCTTTTGCAACAAGCTACCAGAGGGCTAGGCACAGGTTAATTTATTGACTGTTGTGGTTCACTTTGACAAGGATTGTGTTAGTTGCTTGAGAAGGCTTTACAACCCTCTCAACTAATAAACTTATAACGTACAAGTGGTTGGATAGCTCATTGGTATGTTGCAAATTACATTGTGCTTTACAAAGGGTAGCCTGTGTTAAGAAGAGGATTGTATACTGCTTAGCATGATATAAAAATTAGGAATGCTAACCATCAGACCCTAGTGCTCACAGTGATCTCTGTGATTTTAGTAGCATTTATTGTGAGTCCCCTCTCAGAGAGAGGGACAGCGAAGTCTTCAAACTGTATCTGAAGGAAATCATAGTATTTACCCTGCAAGAGTTTATCAAAGTCATTAAGAACAGTCCTCCTGATGACGTCCAGAGTTCTCTTGGACATATAAAAATGTGGTAAACTTGTGGGCTCCCATTCTCACGAGAGTTGTAAATGCATCCTGCAATGGTGCTCTAGCAACGTCTTGGTCTTTTTTCAATTAAAGTTTCCCTCTTCAAGAAGGGCAATAGGGGAGATTGTCGTTATCATCCCATCCCCCTTATTGACTCAATCATTCAAACACAGGCAGGGCACTCATGGAAAGAATTCTGAATGAGGCAAATATAACAATAATAATGCAGTTATTAAGTATGGCTTCCAGGAACCATGGAGTTCTTTCAACTCTGTACCTGTTGATTAATAAGTAACAAATGAAGGAGGCCCCCTTAACTGTCAGTTCTGGGACAGGGGAGAATAGGTAGTCAGGCAAAGAAGTCCCACAGTTGGCCCTGATTGGGTGGTATGACCTTGTAGATGCCCAAACTTATGTTTTTACAAATACCAATCACACATTGTTGTATGCAAAACCTAATCGTAGCTATATTAGCTAATGAAGCGGCCAACACTTAGATACAAACAAATCAGAAGATTTTTAGTGCTCTTACTTTTTTTAGTTTTATCAAATTCTAAAAAGGACAGGACGTGTAGGTTTTTAGAAAAATATAACAATGTATATTTATTTCAAAGGTCATTCGCAAAACACAAGTAATTAAAAACAATTTATACAATAGCTAGATTAAAAACAAGATTAAAAATACAATGGTATGTACTTCAAAACAAAAATTCATTCATAAGAAATATGAACACAACAATTTATTACAAGAACAGGGGTCGACGCGGCGTTTCGGTTTTTTGGAGAAACGATTAAAAACCTTCTTCAGGACCAAGTTCTAAAAAGAAACATATAACCTTATTAAATATTTATTTATCTTGGGTAAGAGACATGAGCCACCCACAACTAGGTGATTAATTAGCAATGAAAGTAAAGAACACTATGATATGTTGGAATTATTGAAATTTTTATGCAACCATTGCTAGCATTTTCGGAGAGATATTATAATACCTATCTCTTATACCCACTAGCGACATGCCCCGCCTTGGAATCAATATGTTTTTTACAAATACCAATATGTTTACTCTGTTTTGTAAACAGGTCACGGCCAACCACGAATAGAAACAAAGTGTTCTGTCTCCATAATAGTCAGAAGGTGTTTTAGGTAGAAAAAGTAGTAGAAAAAATGCTTTGTATATGTACTTGATACCTGTCACACCCAAAAAAGTAATTATATGTTTCTTTTTAGAACTTGGTCCTGAAGAAGGTTTTTAATCGTTTCTCCAAAAAACCGAAACGCCGCGTCGACCCCTGTTCTTGTAATAAATTGTTGTGTTCATATTTCTTATGAATGAATTTTTGTTTTGAAGTACATACCATTGTATTTTTAATCTTGTTTTTAATCTAGCTATTGTATAAATTGTTTTTAATTACTTGTGTTTTGCGAATGACTTTTGAAATAAATATACATTGTTATATTTTTCTAAAAACCTACACGTCCTGTCCTTTTTAGAATTTGATAAAACTAAAAAAAGTAAGAGCACTAAAAATCTTCTGATTTGTTTGTATCTAAGTGTTGGCCGCTTCATTAGCTAATATAGCTACGATTAGGTTTTGCATACAACAATGTGTGAATGGTATTTGTAAAAACATAAGTTTGGGCATCTACAAGGTCATACCACCCAATCAGGGCCAACTGTGGGACTTCTTTGCCTGACTACCTATTCTCCCCTGTCCCAGAACTGACAGTTAAGGGGGCCTCCTTCATTTGTTACTTGTTTTACCCAGCTAGTTAGCTGAGGAGGTATTTCTTTTGTGATATTCACACATCACACACATTCTTATTATTGGATTCCTGCTACTATACCCCTTGTTCCATCTAGTTGTGCATTAGGAAATATGGAAGGTTTCAAAGTACTTAGCTACACAGATGACCATTTTAATAAGATCATCCACGGGCCGCCTGTAAAAAACATCTCTGCCGTCTGCCTGGATAAGCCAGACGAAGAACAATGGCGCGCCTTGTGGAATTTAAAAAAGAAGGTAGTTAGGGCTGAGTTACAGGCAGAATTCCTAGTGGAATACTGCAAAAAAGGAGTGATTCCTAAAGGCCTCCAGGTGGTAAACGAGCCTGGGGTTTTCATAAATAACAGAAAATTTATAGAGAACTGGACACTGGTAGCCAACCGCTGTAGCCGGGATTGGATCCTCCTTATCATTGAGACGGCCCAGGAAGTACTTATAGTAGAGCGTAAAGAAATCGAAGATCAAGAAGCCCAACTAAAGGGTAGTCCAGTACTACAAGAAGCAAAACAAAAACTAGAGGAAATAGAGAAAGACATATCAGGGTATACCGATTACTTAACGAATAAAAAAAGCAATAAATTACGGAAAGACATATCAAATTACAACCCCGAACATGTCTATCCATATTTACAGAAGGATTTTTATGAGAGGAGCAAAGAGAATTACCCACAGCGTAGACCATGGCAGAACCCTCCCCGCAATTTCCAAAAAAGAAAAGTCAGGTTCTTTGACACTTCATATACCAGTTCCGAATCTGAGGGTGAACAACAAAATGAGAACAGAAACATGAGAGATAGAGAAACTGCAAACACCTCAAACCATACACTCCTTCCTTTTTTGGAACAGCGCCAACAGAACCAGGGCCAAGCAAAGGGGAGAGGCAGAGGACGGGGGAACTACAACACGACACCGCAGTTCCTACGACGTCCCAACACACGCAGCCAGAAACAATGGGATTAGCCAACCATCACAAACCCATCATTAATCTTTCCAAAATCACACTCACTGCTCAACAAGGCTATGCAATCTCTGCAAATATTGACAGATACTCGTTAGAGAGAGACCTCCAAAGCTTTTTTAGGAAAATCAGGCTAGCAATTTACTTCGAGGGGAAAGAAAATCATCCCAGCCAAAATAAATCAGGGCTGAAGAATAAGTCAGTTTGGACTCCCAGTATCAATATGATACCGAAAGATATAAAAGCTTTCGAGCGGAGCGTGGATAAAAGCATAGACGACTTACTCAAGCACAAGCACTGGATTAACCATAACCTCAGTAAAGATGAGTCACTAGCCCTTAAGTCTCTGCAGAATGACACCGAGCTGACCAGCAGACAAGGGTGGTGGTATTGTAGTAATGGACACCCTTGACTACAACAATAGGATGCTTAATTTACTGAGCAACAAGGAACACTATAAACCTGCCAACATGGAAGAATGGGCATCCCTCAAATCCTTCATCCTGAACCTCCTACAGCAAGCCAAAGATGACAACATTATTTGTGATGAGGAATACTCTTTCCTTAAGAATCAGGATCCGGTCATTCCTGCCCTCTATGGACTCCCAAAAGTCCATAAGGACATTAAAAATCCTCCCATGAGGCCAATTGTTTCTAGCATTGGGTCGCTAACAGAACCACTCAGTAAATATGTAGATGTTTTTCTACAACCCCTTGTTACTAGCCAAAAAGCGTTCATTAAAGACACGGCGGACATTATCCACAGAGTAGAAGGCCTAGAATTTGATCCAGAGTCCCAGCTTCTTGTCACATTAGACATAGAAGCACTTTATACTAATATCCCACAGAATGCAACAATAGAAGTAATTACATCCATGCTCAATAGCGAAGACCGTGATCTTGATGCACACGAAACCTTCATTATAGACTGCATATCTGTAGTATTAAGAAACAATTTGTTTTTGTTTAACAAACAACTTTACAGACAGATTAAGGGGACCAGCATGGGGGCCACCTGTGCCCCTAGTCTGGCTTGTCTGTACGTGTCTAACTTTGAAGAACATCACATATACAACACGGTGTCACCCTTCTATGAGAACATATCTATGTGGTCACGCTACATAGATGATGTCTTTTTTATCTGGACGGGACCCATAGAGACACTGAGAGAATTTATTGCTTGGCTAAACCTTGGTGACCAAAATCTGAAGTTCACATCCCATATTGACAACCAAAGGACAGAGTTTCTAGATATCATCATCAAACATACCAATGGTATACTAACAGTAGAACTCTTTACAAAACCTACGGACAGGAACACTATGCTGCACCACAAAAGCAACCACCCCCCGAGCCAAATTAATAACATCCCATTCGGACAGTTCTTAAGATTAAAGAGAAACTGCACCACAATGCACGACTTTGAAAAACATGCGGAGATTCTCAAAATCAAGTTTCTAGAGCGAGGGTACCCAAAAAGACTAATAAGACAGTCATACAAGCGTGCCAAATACTATAACCGCGATAATCTGTTCCTACCAAAGAACCAGGAAGAAGATACACCCCAACCAATTGCTTTTGTTACTAACTATAACGTAATAAGTAACAAACTGAAGAACATTATAAATAGGAACTGTCACCTCATCACGGACAAACAACATAACACACTGCCTAAACCACGTTTTTCTTATAGAAGGAATCACACAATCAGGAACAGCTTAGTTCACACGTACAGGGAAAACAAAATTGCTAGCCAACCCTGTATCAATAACGCACCCCTACCTACAGGTACATTTCCCTGCTCAGGGTGTAATAACTGTAAAGACATCATTCGTGGTGACATTGTTACCATCAAAGATTCTGTCATCAAACCTACTAGCTTCATGAACTGCCGTACCAAAAGTGTGATATACCTTATCACCTGTCCATGTAACTTGATTTACATAGGAGAAACCTCTAGAGAAGTAAGGGTCAGACTCAATGAACATAGGTCGGCCCTACGTACCAACAAAACAGGGGCTCCTCTTACTGAGCACTGGAAAACTGCTAAACACAAACTCACTGACCTGCGTTGGTGCTGTGTCGAACACGTAAATCTCAATACCAGGGGGGGTAACTTGACACAGAAAAGAAAAAGACGTGAACAATTCTACATGTCCAGATGTAATAGTGTCCGCATTGGCCTGAACAGCAGGGAAGACTGGGAGAGAATAGTCTGAAGAAATAAGGATAGATAGGTACCAAAACCAGACCAATTAACAGCCTCCACTAATAGTTGCTAATAATATACTTAATATTCCATTAGTGGGCCGTAATAATACCCTTTATTTACCATAAAGACCCAAATGGGGTTTGTAATACCAGCACACTAACGTGTAGCTCTCCCTAAATAGACATTTATATATACCTAAATTCCACCAATAGGCCGTAACAATAAAGCCTATGCTTTATTCAAGGAAATCCCCCCTTTTTGTATCTCGACCCCCACACCACATTTGCCAAAATCAATATGGTGTGCATAGTCTATAAAAACACGTTGCACTGTTTTCACAAGAAAAACCGAAGCGCACACAATATACTCTTTCATTTGCCATAAGACCCTTGTGGGTTTGTGCAATATGAGCAAAGATTAACGAGTAGCTTAACCATCTGTATATAGCATAGGAGTCCGATAAAAAAATAAAAAAACAGCAGAAGGTAAACACAGCTCGCGGACACGTGACCGCCCGAGTGCCAATCAAAATATAGCTACCTGCCGCCCAATTGTAAGCGCCGGTGTATAAGAGCGACATCGATGGCCCCTACTTCTACATATCAATTTACCACAGATCCCGGAAGGACCGTAGCAGTAGGAGCAGGGAGGCCGAATTACAAATCTCAGGTAAGCTCGTTATAATTGACCTTGCCGTTTCTTAGAAACGTAGCAGGAACACCCGCGATCCCTTTGCTACAAACTTTTTCCGTTACCTAAACCCACTTGAATCATGGAAAATACGTAATTACACAGGGTACAACCCATTCGGCAGCCGCCAGCACCCTCGGTAAATAAACATGCATAGAGGGTTGGCGATATATAGAGCTGTTTGGGTCTCACATATCACGCTTCCAGATACATACCGGGCATTGCGGTGCTATTAATGAAAGAAGCACGCTCGGTCACGAGAATATAAGATTCAGGAAAATGCACCTAAGAACGCTCAAGATTTAAATAAACCAGAACTAATGAATTGAGGACGTAGTACATGCTTCCTAAACGTTTAGGGCTTTATAAAACTGCACCCACCAATAACAGACTCGCAGATAGTGTTTATACAGCTGCAGCTATTACACAAATAAATACAACAGCTAAACACGCCGACTTTAAAATCACCAAAAGGATGTAACTGCAGAATAGTAAGCAGGTTTTCAGCAGTAATTTACAAACTACTCCTCCCTCTTGTTCATCCACAGTGCAAGGAGCAGCGCATTAATATAAGGCAGCGCTTATCAACACAGCGCCAAAAGAAAAAGGTGGTGTTGACTTGGGGAGCCAGTAATTAAATATCTGGGTAAGTTAAAAACGATATAAATACAACACAGCCCCCCTCTGTTTCAGGAATACTGAGTTAACCTCTAAAAAATAGAGATTGAGTACATTCTCTTATTAATCTATTTTTCAGCCTTTTGAAATACATATATCGGTGGCTCCTACTACTAACGCAACAACTTCCTTAAAGAAACTATAAGGTAGCTATAATTCACCATCAAGCCCTTCATTCTAGATATTTTGCCTAGTCTAATATAGGCCTTTTTCAACTCCATTCTTCTACAGGAATTATAACTACCTGCAGACCTGGCAACATACAGCCCTGTTGAAACCCAAAAGTATACTTGGGAAGACAGTCTCCCCGGATTTATCGGGATAAGAGCTTTATATAATTAAGGTAACCTAACCTTATTAAATATTTATTTATCTTGGGTAAGAGACATGAGCCACCCACAACTAGGTGATTAATTAGCAATGAAAGTAAAGAACACTATGATATGTTGGAATTATTGAAATTTTTATGCAACCATTGCTAGCATTTTCGGAGAGATATTATAATACCTATCTCTTATACCCACTAGCGACATGCCCCGCCTTGGAATCAATATGTTTTTTACAAATACCAATATGTTTACTCTGTTTTGTAAACAGGTCACGGCCAACCACGAATAGAAACAAAGTGTTCTGTCTCCATAATAGTCAGGAGGTGTTTTAGGTAGAAAAAGTAGTAGAAAAAATGCTTTGTATATGTACTTGATACCTGTCACACGCAAAAAAGTAATTATATGTTTCTTTTTAGAACTTGGTCCTGAAGAAGGTTTTTAATCGTTTCTCCAAAAAACCGAAACGCCGCGTCGACCCCTGTTCTTGTAATAAATTGTTGTGTTCATATTTCTTATGAATGAATTTTTGTTTTGAAGTACATACCATTGTATTTTTAATCTTGTTTTTAATCTAGCTATTGTATAAATTGTTTTTAATTACTTGTGTTTTGCGAATGACTTTTGAAATAAATATACATTGTTATATTTTTCTAAAAACCTACACCTCCTGTCCTTTTTAGAATTTGATAAAACTAAAAAAAGTAAGAGCACTAAAAATCTTCTGATTTGTTTGTATCTAAGTGTTGGCCGCTTCATTAGCTAATATAGCTACGATTAGGTTTTGCATACAACAATGTGTGATTGGTATTTGTAAAAACATAAGTTTGGGCATCTACAAGGTCATACCACCCAATCAGGGCCAACTGTGGGACTTCTTTGCCTGACTACCTGTTGATTAATAAACATATAGTGACAACACAATGCTCTTTACATTTAGCATTTATGGATCTCAGATCAATATCTAACCAAGTCAATATGACAAAACTCTGCTCCCTATTTGCATTTATTGTTGTAGATAAAGATATCCTAAACTTTTGTTGTCGTGTGCACTCAGAGTGAGGTATGAAGCTAATGCAAAGTGCTCAGAATGTTTGATTGGGGCAAGTGGTATGCACCAGGGCTGTGTTTTATCTTGCATTCTGTTTATACTGTATATAAAGGCTTTAGGTGCTGTCTTAGTGACTCAGGGGTAAGACATGCCTCAGTTAGGGAAGAGGTGCATACCAGCCATTCTCTTTACTGGATATGCTGTACTTTTATGACCCACACCACCAAAGTTCTAAAAAAACGGATTAAAGTGTTTGTGTTCTTTATGAATGATTGAGATTTGAGAACAGGCTTTCCTCTACCCAAAATAATATCCATAGACCCAAAGACCACCAAGCCAAGAACTTGAGAAAGTCCACCATTGGTCAAATCATCTGTATTCTAGGAGGAAACGTGTTGAGACGTTGTTTTTGACTTTTTGTGATTTACGTCTCTGAAATATATACTAGAGATATACAATAGTAAATACCTTTTCTCTGCCTGTTATGGTCTTGGTGTGAGAGGACATGTCTCTAAAGCTAACCTCCAAAATAGGTTCTTCTGATGACTTTTGACCTCCGAGAAGCCCTGATTTTTCATGCCATGAAGAAATTGCCTACCCTCTTTGAAGGATGTTATTAAGTTTTCAACTCTACATTTATGGTTGCCAATTACGATAATCTGGCTACTCATTTGAATAGTGAAATTATTAACGATTGCTTAAGAACCGCCGCCTATTTAAAAATCGCAAACTTAAACTTTATTGAGCTTGGTAGACGTGGTTTATTTACACCTAGAACTGATCCGCAAAAATATAAACACCTGGTCCAGGAACGTTTTTAGAAGCAGAGATTTTCCCTAAGGTTTATCTAGGTTATGTCATATATATTACTAAACATGTGACACGATGGATCCTTGCTTATCTCTGTTCACAAATGTGCTAGAACCTGACTCGCTTTCGGTTGAGCATTATGCATCATTTACTGTCCTTTGCAAAGAGATGTGTGACTTCAGATTCTATGAATAAATGTCAATGTGATTAGTTTTCTACCGACATTGATGCACGTTGTGTTTTTCTGCAAATATTATGAACTGGCACGAAAATGATTTTTGCACACTTACATAGAAATTTGCATTTTTCCCTTTTACAGATGTGCGGCCACATGCATCAATGTAGAGTTTTGCGATTCCTTATTTGCGAAAATTAGGGAATCGCAAATAAGGAATCGCAAAACGGGATGCATCAATTTATTCGCATAATTTTTTCGATTCGGAAAAAATCGCAATTTTTACCGAATCGCAAATATTATGCGAATTCTAATTTGCGTTTTCGCAATTTCCATTGATTCCTATGGGCCTTTTGGCCCATAGGAATCAATGGGAAGGCATTGACATTTTGCGAATTTCAATTAGCGATTCGCAAAATGTTAATGCATTCCATGGGTGCAGGGGGGGGGGTTCAAAGGACCCCCCTGCACCCCTGAAATGTATTTGAAAGTGCATGTTTCACACACACATGTCCTAAGGACATGTGTGTCTGTAACATGACAGTGTGTAAAATGCAATTATGAGCATTTTTAATACTTTTTCGCAAATTACCACAAGGTTCACCCTCGTGGTAATTTGCATCCCCTAATTGCGAATTCGCAATTTTAAAAGCAATCAATTCCTTAAAAGCAATCGCATTTTTGGAATTCGTAAAAAATAGCGATTTTCCAAAAAGTGCTTGATGCATCCCAAAAACCTATTTAGGAATCGTAAAAGGCCGAATTTACCGATTCGCACCGTTTGCACTTCCTAAATAGGTTGATGCATGTGGCCGATAATGCTTAATTTGTAAAAGAATGAATGCCGGTGCCCAAAGCTATTCTCGGAAGCCCTCAGCTGGTGCTATGAAATGTCAGCGGACCGAATACCAAGGCTACATAGTCTTGAATCAAACGCATTCTTCTTTAATCCACCACCACACACTCACTGCCCCATTTTCTCACTCTTGCAGGCCCCAGCGTTCTCCCTTTGTGAACGTTTTTCCATCTTTTTCTTCCTTATTCTTTCCCTTCTGTGCGTTTCCTCGCTCTTTCTGTCGGTGAATGTCTGGTGCAAAAAAATTTGTGCTGGTCAGGAAAAAATGAGTGAAGGTGGCCCCATCAGCAACCACAGGATCAAATTAAGCACTGTACAAATGATACTCAACCTTCTGGCATGTTCAGCTGATACTACAAAGTGCTGTTAAGATTAGAGATAACCTGCTTGTTTAAATATTTCGCTGCAAGACGGAAATTTCAGGTAGTTCTATCATTTTAGTGTACTTGAATTTTTATTTTACGGATTGATTGATACGATTTTGCTTTTTTCTCACTGATAGCTTTTCTTAACTATGTTTCTATGGCTCTAAGTAACCGAAATAAATATTTTGTGACTGACTGACAAGTTTGGTTGCTATTCTTCTGCAGCTTTTCTTATTGTTGGCTCTGCATTAGGCATTAGACCAGTTTTATTAAGAGGTGGGGAAACTGCTAAATTCCCCCCCCCCCCCCCCTCCCACCATATCACATCGCATCATCAGCCGGCTCAGCTCTTGGAAAGCCTCCGGCATCTGAGAGAGCAGGGTTGCCCTTCTTTTTCAGAGCAGGCCTCCTGACACTTTTTAGTATACTCCCCCCATTCCAGCAGAAGTTATAGGTCAGCAGACAAGCCCACTTCTGCCATTGGATGCTTTCACTTTGAGTGACTGCATTTTGGCCTTGCACATGTACACATACACCTAAAAATAGTTTCCCCAAAATAGTAATTTTTAGTCACTTGTACTTTCCAATGACTGATAGTCCGTAAGTATAGACGGATTACATCAACTATTTTCATAACTCTCGGGACACTTATTGTAAATTACAATGTTCATTCCTCACTATAAACCAGCTTTGGTATAATTATTTATCCTACTAAAAATTAGCACAATTCATTAGAGTAGCTAAAGTATATATGCAGATTTTTAGGTTGAAGCCAAACCCCTCCACACTCCTCCATCCTGCAGCTTCATGTAAAAATATCATGACTTTTGAATTTGACTAGAAAGGGACATCTAGTAACGACTTGTGGAACTACTGCTTCACGAAAGAGTATCTTGGAAAGGGGCGACCACTCGGTCCCCCCGAACGTATGGTAGTGGGCCCGGATCCCCCCGGGAAACCATTTTGGGCGGGGGGCGTGTCACGGCTGGTATGCCCGAAGCGGCGTAGCCGGGGCGCGCCTTTTCCCGCCCAAGAGGGGTTGTCCTAGACACCTACACCGTTGGCCACGCCCAGTAGGCGTACCGGAGGAGGGTACATGCCCTCCCGAAGAGGAATAAAGAGAGCAGGAATCCGAAGAAGAATCCTCTTGTTCCTGTGCTTGGAAGCTGCACCCACTCGTTGCACGTGAGCCCTCGACGGAACAAGGAGCAATTTTGAGAACTTGTAATTCTTGTGTTTCTCTTTCAGCGACTTCGAGCCTACGGATCCAGGACCGTGTTGAGCAACGGGGATCGAATATCCGATAACAATGCCTGGCAAGAAGGCGGGAAAGAAGTCCGGGACTGACCAGATGCTTCGCATGCTGATAAAAGATATGGCGAGCATGAAAAAGCAGATGGCAGCGATGAACAATACTGGTAAACCGAAGAAAGTTATAGGCCCGGCATTGCCGGGAGTTGTCCCCGCAGGGAGGGGTAAAAGGGTCAGGAATAGGATGGCAGGGGGGGAGGTCCCGGTTCCCGAGTTACCCCCGGCAAGCCCGGTCATTCCAGTCGAGGCCCCGGTACCAATCCCGGACGCGGGCCAACCGATTCCGGTTGTTGTTACGCCCGCCAGCGAGGAGGACATGCGTCCGGAATTAGCCGCCCAGTTGGCCGCATGGCTTGGCAGAAAAACAGGGGGTGCTACGGCACCGGGAGACATGGCCGAAGAGGCCAAGTTACTAATGCAGCAGTTGCGGCAGTCGCGAGATGCCGCGAAGGCGAATCTCCCTCTTGTCCCCCCACAGGTGACCTCGGAAGGACCGGCAGCTGGCGTCGAAAAAACAGCGGGAGCAGCAATGGAGCTGGGTAAGCAAGCATTGCCAATGGCGAGGGAGGGGTCTTTGCCCTCAAGACGGGAGAAGGTGGTCCAACATATACCGTTGGCCACGAAAGAATTGATATGGGCTGATAAGTATGTGAATATGTTTTCTCTACTGACTGACCATCGCGAGATGGAGTATGTTAAGACACAGAAGGATTTGTGGCACCCGAGTGTATGGCGAGCCAAAATGGCGGGTTTCAGGGTTGATGAGACAATCTCAAATTGGGCTAAGGCCTTTGCGATGTTTACTGCAATTATTGGGGAACGTAAGCCCGAGGTTTTGCCCGAATTGGCCTGCTATCAGGCACGAATAATGGATTTTTATGAAACGTCTGAGGGCAATGAGTGGATGGGTTACGATATGAAGTTTCGTAAGGCCAAAGAGTACGATTCATCTCTGACGTGGGATTGTCTCGACTCGATCTCTTGGCAGAAGCAGCTCCTGCCGGGCGCGACAAAGTCGTCCTTGCTAGGCGGGAATGGGTCGGGGCCTTCCCGCCAACAGCCTGCGGCGCCCTTTCGAGCGGGCCCCGCTGGCGACCACCAACCAAGGAATGGTGGGAACGGGGGTAAGAAAGGGGTCTGTTGGAATTTTAACAGGGGCAATTGCACAAGGCCACAAGGGACGTGTAAGTTCAGACATGTGTGTGCAGGTTGCGGAAATTCTGCACACCCCGAGAGTTCGTGCAGATCCAGGAATAGTGATACGGGGGGTAGAGGGGGGCCCAAACAGGTCTGAGGAGGACCATTGTGTACCGCTACCTACCCCCGTTGATATCATGGCAATGATCCCCTGGCTAAACGAATACCCTGATCATGTCTCCGCTGAGGTGTTGAGGAACGGCTTCTTATATGGTTTCCACATCCTGGCGGGGGATTTTTGTGGGGAACCACTGTGTAGAAACCAACGGTCGGCTCAGCATAATCCAGCGGTGGTTGAGAGGAAGATTGCAAAAGAGGTTGCCCTTGGCCGGGTTCCTGGCCCATATAGGCACCCGCCAGTAACTAATTTCATCTGTTCCCCGTTGGGAGTGGTTCCCAAGAAGGACCCGGGGGAATTTAGGCTGATCCATAACTTGTCAGCTCCGAGGGGTCTTTCGGTAAACGATGCGATTGACCCAGGAGTTTGTTCGGTGCGGTACGCATCCTTCGATGATGCCGTCACCATGTTGAATCGCCTGGGGCCCGGAGCGCTGATGGCGAAGTCGGATATCGAGTCAGCGTTCCGGTTGCTCCCGGTACACCCACAGGATCAGCGTCTGTTAGGCTTTGTGTTCCAGGGCCATTACTACATGGATAGATGTATGCCAATGGGTTGCTCCATCTCTTGTGCTTATTTTGAGAAATTCAGCTGTTTTCTGGAATGGGCATTCACAAAAGCCACTGGCCATAGCCATGTTATGCATTACCTGGATGATTTTCTGTTGTTGGGGGCGGCCGGCGACAAAAAATGTGCGCAGGCCTTACATGAATTTTGCACTCTCATGAAGAAATTCGGGGTGCCATTGGCACCAGGTAAGACGGTTGGACCATCTACTTCACTCGAGTTCCTGGGAATTGAGCTCGATTCTGTGGAGGGATGTTTCCGTTTGCCAGTGGGGAAAGTAGCGAAATTTAGGGCTTCCCTGGAACTGTGCATTAGCAAAGTGAAAGTTACTCTCCATCAGTTACAAAACAGGTGACGTGACTCACGCAGCTGGGGAATACGGGTACAGAGTGACCTTCCACGGAAGGGGCGGGCTCTGTATTGACCAGTTTCAATGTTTTGTCGAGGAACTGTTAGGGCGGCATAGGTCACCGCCATCTGTAATCATAGTACATCTGGGGGTAATGACTTGGTGACACTCGGTCGGCGAGTACTACTCGAGCGAGTTTTATCTACTGTTAGCTGGCTGGCGAGAAGGATCCCGGGGTGCACGATAGCATGGTCCCACATGATTCCCAGGAAGGTGTGGCGGGGGGGCCTCTCGGTGTCAGCACTGAACCATTCAGTGAAAAAGGTCAATAACAAACTTGGTAGGTTGTTTCGCTCGGCGCAGTTGCACTGTATTCCGCATGGATGTATTCGGGGGGATCACATGTATCTCGATGATGGGGTCCATATTTCCCGGGAGGGGAATGTCTTACTCATAGGAGACTTCATAGCATGGTTAAGGGGTTTGTAAAAGCATGACCTTTAGTAGGAGTTTGTGGGGGGCCGGATAGCAGGTCAACTATCCGGCCTGTGGCGGTAAGGTCATGATCGGTGAGCAGTAATTTCAAGGTCCCTAGAGGGGGGGCGCCACCCACTATGGATGGGAGCGCCCAGGGGGGAGGCGGCCATTGGCCCCTCCCACGGGGAGGCGGCACCCACTAAGTATGGGTCGCCTAAGGGAAGACGGCCATAGGCCCCTTCCAGGGGAGGAGGCGGCTAGATGCCCCTCCTACGAATTTCCCGGGGCCCGGATATCCGCGACGGCGGATGTGATAGACAGTGTGGGGTGGGAGGGGGGTCCACGCTGCCTTCTTACAGACACCCCACACGGGTCCTCGGACGACCTTTAAGATGGCGTCGAGTTAAAATGGGGGAAATTAGAGTTGGCGCAGAGGGTACAGTCCTCTGCGCGGCCGCCCTCACACCGTGAGGGGGAGAGTTCTGGTAGTAGGGATCTGACACCGGTTGCGACCTTGCCGTTGGCCCGTAATCCTAGGATGTACAATTTTAATTTAGAAAGTATGCATTTGCAGGATGTTAGACTCGGCTAGGAAAACCTTTGTACTAGAGATTTGTTAAGGTTTTCCAAAGAACATGTCTTCATCAAAAATGTAATAAATGAAAATTGTACATGATATGAAACTGTTATTTTAATGTTTTAATTTTGTTTCATATTTTAATAAATACGGCCGGAAGGGTAACTCCCTCCCGCCTTCCAAAAGTTCAGAACTGCGTCCGTCTTCCCATCCTTGGGGATTGTGTTGGGAGGGGGTGACAGGCATCCCGGCCATATGCTTTTGCACTTAACTTGTGGAGGACAAGTAGTAATGACTCGAGGAATTTCATCTTCACAAAAAAACGCAAAAGTGTTTGCATTTGACTTGTGAGGGACACCTACTAATGACCAGTGGAACTGCAGATTTGTGTAAGAATGTCAATGCTTTTGCATTTGACTTGTGAGGGACAACTACTACCACTAGTGGAACTGCAGCGTCATGTAGGAATTTCAATACTTTTGCAATTGACTATTGAGGGACAACTAGCAAGAACTTGTGGAACTCCAACTGCACAAAATAATAAAACTTGAGACTTTTAAGGTGTACCTTGTATTGACTTGGGGTATTGCAGCTTCATGGAAGGGTTTCAATGCTTTTGCTGAGAAGGATATATTCAAATATCTTTATCTATTGGTTTGCATTTTGATTCATTCTACCACAGCACATAGCATAAGGCAGTGGTAATTTTACTGGGACATAAATAAAGCGCCACTCAAAAACAGGTAGAATATGGGTGAAGGCACTTGACTTAACCAGTGACTGCTAGTACCTCTTTACAAGCATTCCATAGTAATAAAGGCATTTATTGAAAGTTGTGATATTGATGCATTAGCGTACACCACCTTTGGAATATTTATTTATCCTATTGAAATAAAAATGTATTAGAGTAGCAGAAGTGGATATGTATAGTTTTATGTAAAAGCCACCCCCCCCACTCCACTCTGTGAAGGATTTTTGAAGCAGTTACATCGTACTTAAGAGGGACATTTAATAATAACCTGAGGTATTACAGCTTTGTGACCGACTTGTTAGGCAGTTTTTTTTTACTTGAGAGGGGCATCTAGTGAAGTTCTGAAGGGCTGCAGTCTTGTAAAAGACTTCCTAGTGTTTTTCCTGACTCGAAAAAAAAATCAAGTAAATACTTGCGGTAACTGTAGCTATGTGAAAGGCCGACCAATTGACTTTGCCAGTGCTTGTTTTTGATCTGTGAAAACTTTGATTGGCCCATTGCTGAGGATAAAGAAAGCAAAACAGAGACTCGTCAGAGCCGTTGACTTTATGTTCCAAAGTAAAGAAACCCTCTCCTGGCAGCACAACTAAAAATAAAACCACCAAGCCAACATGTTTGGCCGCCCGGCTGGCATTCTAGTTTTGCCAATCGAAAAAGAGAGAGCGGCAGAGAGAAAGACAGCTAGAGAAAATAGAGTGAGAGGAAGAGGACGAGAGAGTAACCAGCTGTTACAGACATTGAATGTATAAGCAAACTTAATGTATTCCAATTGAGCACCCAAAACATGACAAAAAGCCCACCTGTCACTGTTGATGAGGTGCCAGAGACACGTGTGGAATTTAAGAACCATTTGAAAAGCAGATGTTGAGCTCATCTCTATTATAACCACAAATGGAAGCCAAATGCTATTCCTTAAAGGCATTTTCAATCACAGAGACCTGAACTAATAAACTTGTGACATGATGCTGGGGAAATTGTTGCAGTCTTTGCCAAAATTCTAGAAACTGCTGTTCCACCTCTAGAAAGAGAAGCATCAGTGTTGCAATAATAAATATAAATTCAATATGACATTGAGCTGTCCTTTGAAAGCCTGTTTGAGCTGGTCAATGGCATGGGCTGATTTAGTAACGAAATGCCAAGGTCACATGCCATCATTCACCATGAGAGGTATGTAGCACAGAATAGCAGGTTCTGCTTGATGTCTCAAGGGAGCTATATTCACATTTTGATGCCTCTTTCAACCAGATGGCAATCGTCAAATGATTAACAATGAGTGGCTTGTTGTCAAGTGTCATCATTAATACTGAAAGATCATTTACATCAGGCTATTCATGATCAATGTCCTCCTATAAGACTGTGAAGGGTTAATGGAGCTACACATTAAAGCATGCCAGCACCGGCAAAGAACAAAAAATCCTATTTGCTCAACAGCATGGCACATCTTTTTTCCGTGGATAGCTATCTTTTGAAGCTTGCCAGACACAAGTTGCTAACATCTGGTTCGACGAATGCAGTTTGATAAAAATCCCATATCACTGCCTGCTCAATGGATCATTTTTAAATGCAGTCCCTGTGATCCTCTAAAACGTTTACGGTTATCCTTCTAAACAGACCTAAAATAAGGGAAAAGCTTAAAAAGATTGGATACATTTTCTTGCATCCCAAACAAAAAAGTCAGCAGATTCAAATATCTGAAAAAGAAGTTATTGATTGCACTGTATGTGTATGATTTTCATTAATTGTGCATATAGGCAGGCATGCATGGGTGGCAGTTAGCTTTTTTCTTTTCTCCCGTATGATACACCCCTGCTAGAGTACTACGTTCGACGGGTCAATTTCTGGCCTCTGTTCCTCGCTTCAGGAAGGCCAGAGTGGGCGGTCGCTCCTTTGGCGTTCTGGCAGCGAGTCTCTGGAACACACTACCTGTTGACATCCGTGCCATACCTAACATACTGTCTTTCCGAAGAGCTATCAAAACTTTTCTGTTTCCATTACTCTAATCTTGGCCCTGTCTAATTCCCTCTTCTGGTTGTGTTATTTTGTCCAATACAGCGCCGAGACGCCACTTTGCTTTGCTTTCCATTATTTTTATGAACTGCTTACAGGCCTCTCCCCCCGCCCAAGCCAGCTAAACATAGTACGTAACTAGGCTGTCAGTGCAGATGCACCAGCGGTGCACCAAATGCAAGGCCATCTGCACCTATCTGTGCATTGTATTCGCACAGGACCTTCTCCCTTCATTTCATTGGTAAGTGCTTCATATAGAACTATGCATAGTCAAGATTTTCTTCTCACACTTGATCCAGCAGAAGCGTACTTCCTTTTTTTCTCTTCAATGTAATTTTCCTACAATCCTTCAATCATACTGATCCCCTTACGATTAGATGATCAATACATTTACCACAGAGGCATTGATCCTCTGATGAATCTTTCTCCCCTGAAAGGAGGGGTGGAAATTAGGGTGACTAACTTACTGTTAACTGTACCTCTTCGCTCAGAGGCCATTAATTTTGTCATTGTTCCCAGGATCAAGAAAGCCAGACTTGGTGGTTGGCTATTCTCATAGAATGCAGTCAAACTTTGGAACTCCCTTCCACTCCACTTACGGAAGGAAACCAATCAACTGGCCTTCAGCAAATCTTCAAAGACCTGGTTGTTCCCCTAATCGGCCGAACTCTTGATTCCTGCTGCTACCAGCGCTGGGTTGCCTCTGTGTAGCCATGCGCTATACAAATGTATTTTTCATTTCATTTCCTTAATTGACAGCTTATGCACAGATTCGAAATCACTCTCAACACCATACTGTAAATGTAAAGAATAGCAAATGGCAATCTCAAGCTCCTGAAGAAGTTAAGACTGGTAAGAATGAAGCAAATTAAACATTTAGCAGTTGCTACACAAAATAAGATTAAAAACACCTGGTGTTCAGTCAGGGCTTGCTGGTTCTCTAGACAATACATTTAAATCATCAATATCAATCAACAAGTCTCAATATTGGACTCAGGCACGTTTATAATAAGAAATTGTTGTATTAGAGATGCAAAATTCATCATAATCTGCAATTACTTCAACAGCTCAGTCAGGAAAATTATAGCTTTAATCAGAATGCCCAGCATTTAATCAGGTGTCAATCAACAATCCATCTACTAAATGGGCAGAAGGAAAAACCATAGACTAACAGCTTAGATCTAAGACTGAAAGAATGTAATGAAAGTCCTTTAGGGGTGAGTCCATTTGCAGAAGTTCAAGAAAAGTTCAGAAAGGTATAGTCTAAATCAGTGGTGGCTCCTCCGCTTTTAAGCAGTGCAACATAAAGGAAATATAAAATGATAAAAGACCCAGTGGCATGCCATCACAACACCATTAAAAGACCTTCACATGGTTATGGTCATATCAGTCTTTTTATATGAGAGATTTTTTTTAAAACTATCCTAAGCTACATTTTCCATACTAATGTTTGGGTAACTTATAGTATAATATAGTATAGTAAGCATTCTTTCCACAAACATAACATATTCCAGGGAAAATAGAATCTACACCTTCTAAATATCTTCCCCAGTTTTCATAAAATTCAAATGTATGTTCACATTCACTAACTCCTACAAACACATCATTGGCATTTGATTTATTTCGATATAAACAAAGTTTGCCTTTACATTGCCTATCTAAAGCTAATTAAATTGTTCCCTCTAAAATGTTGTTTTCTTCTTTTGTTAAACTCCAATTATTTAATTCAATTGAAGCACTCATACTACTTATCTCACAAGTCTACTTTCTGCTACATCTTTAAGATTATTTTCTGACCGTAGTAATTTACGTCAGGTTATTTCTAAGGACATATGCGATATCAAAAGATTGAGCATAGTATCAATGTTTGAAACTTCTGGAAGCGGATTTAAATGTTTAAGCACCGTAATTTTCTATTACGATTTGATCTTGGTTTGTAAAATAATGCATTCGTGTATCTATTCTGTAAAATAAACTAGCTAGCATGTTACAAAAGATCCCATAAGTCAGCGGTAAGTGATAGTATGTTATACCCTCAGCAACTAATGGAGGTATTTCTATACAAACTTAGAAATCACAAACATCCATGGTGGTAATGTATTCATTCAGTAACATAGCATAAACCTTTGAACTAAATTCCATTATCAGAGACGCATTGTGTACAAAGCTTTCATTCATGTAAATTAAATCAGAAACATTTCTTTTTAAAGCTTTGGCAGCATCTGCAATTTTCGGATCTCTCACAGAAACTTTATGTGGCAAATTTAAGAAAACAAGCAGTGTAACTAATATAATGATATAAATAAAATACTTGTGTATACACGTTTGCATTCAGAAGTGGTTGCAGAATTGGACTGCATGGTTACTCAAGAATTAGACATTTAACTAAAGAAAAATAAAATAGGAAAATAGTAGCATTGGTTTGAGCAGTTTCAGCAAGAGTCTCTGCATCCAAAAAGTCTTACGGCAAAGGAACACATATTCTCATTATGGTGAAACTCTCATATTAGCTTCTGTAATGAATAGATCCCCCAAAAATTGAGTCAATCCATTAGTTGCCACATCCACATTGAAATTCAAATTGACCACAGAATTTGCTTCAGGGAGGGGCAAATGACTGGTACTGTTAGCATAAAACTTGTGGAACTCCTGTTCCCACTCATTAGCAGCTAGATTTCATTCAGGAGATGTGTACCTCTGACTTGGCACTTTCACTTTTTTTGTTCTCGTTACAGCTGTTGACTCATCATCTGTATCACTTTGGTGTGAAGGCCCAGAACTTTCAGAAATCATTGGTGGTACTCATCCTGCAATCAGGCCCCCTCTCAGATTGTCACTTCCTTTAGGGCAGCTGTCTTCGGGTACAACTTGCTTTCGCTGTGCACTCTCCCCTTCGCTGTGGCCTATACCACTGGAAGTCAACTCGCACGATTGTGACACTTTGGTACTTTCAGTTGACTCTCTCGACCCCCCTCAGGCCCAGCAAGTGCTGTCCCAGTAGCTTGTTGCTCCCTAAAAGCTTGGCTAACTTGATCCCTCTGTCTCACTGTTACCACCGGCACAGCAGGAATAGGCGCTGTCATATAATTCATGGGATTTGGGACTCTGCAAGTGTGAACTGCATGGACCCAGTTCTGGAGACACCACACTTCACTATGGTGCTGGTGACAAGGATTAATTGAAAATGCCCCTTCCAAAAATGTTCCAGGCATGTTTTTTGCATGAGCTTCTTTTCCATCACCCAGTGGCCTGGACTAAGGTCATGGCCTTGGTCCTACCGAACCTCAAAGGCAGCTTCTCCAACCTGGTGAAAGACAGTCCGCCCCACATCAGCAAGGTAAAAGAATCTGTGATATTGACTAATGAATTAGCGAGAACAGATGGCAGCCTCATCACTCGTCCCATGATCACCTCATGAAGAGATAATCCTGTCCTCCTGTCTGGAGTACTTCTCAGACTCATCAACGCAAAAGGCAATGAATCTGACCACTTCAAAGATGTTGAAGCACATACTTTTGTCAGTCTCAATTTCAATCTGCCATTAATCTGTTCAACTAATTGTTAGACCCATGATCCCTGGTTGGCTGAGGTAGGTACCTTAGGCCAAATAGGGACCCTCGTTTCCACGTCAGGGAAAGGAAGGACACCTTCTCAGATTGCCCCTGCTCACACCCTTGGTTGCTTGGGGGAGCAGCCAGGCTTATCTTCAAGGTAAATCTGTAAAGTATTTGCAACCACACTCACAGCAACCCATTGATGACACAACAAATGGACTCCACACGAGTTTTATGAAAACAAGTATACATTTTAACTAAAGAGATATACAATAAGACCACACAATATAAATCCTACATATGAGTATGTGTGATATTCCTCCTGGCTTGTTGTTAGGCCAGACAGCCCTTGTAATTTCTAGTGATATTAATGAGCACTTCTAAACATTCCACTGTAGTCCTAATACAATGTTATGCAGTTCGTAATGCTAGAATCAGGCACTTTGCAATGGAAAAGTAATGCAATGAGTAACGCAACAATCAAGCACTGTGCAATGTAAAAATGCAATGCGTAATGCACCAACCAGGTATTTCGTTATGCAGAAATAATGCAATGTGTAATATGCTAATCAAGTAGTTGCAGGAATAATGCAATGCGTAATATGCTAATCAAGTAGTTTCTTATGCAGGAATAATGTAATGCATAATACGCTAATCAGGCAGTTTGTTATGCAGAAACAATACAATGCGTCATACGACCATCAGGTAGTTCGTTATGCAGAAAAAATGCCATGCGTAGTACACTAATCAGGTCGTTTGTTATGCAGGAATAACGCAATGCGTAATACACTAATCAGGTAGTTTGTTATGCAGAAATGATGCAATGTGTAATAAGACAATCAGGTACTCTGTTATGCAGAAATAAAGTAATGCATAATACACTCCACCACCGATCACGGGGCCTTAGGTGGTCTCAACGCCACTTGTGCTGACTTGCAGTTAGCCTCTGTCAACAGTTGCCCCCAACACGGGTATGGTATAACCCAAACTACAGCTCTGCACCGGCTCCGGTACTACCACTCCCTTGGCCAGTATGGGCCGTGATATGAGCCAAAACAGAGGCTTGCGCTGCTGGAATGAGAGAGAGAGACCGAGAGCATCTCCTCCGAGCCGGAACCCCGCCACAGGCGTCAACACCCGTTACCTGGGGGGTGCAACCTCACTCTCCTCTCCTCTTCCAGTGACTTGGGACTCCGATGCAATCTTTGTGAATTGGCAATGATGGGCTCGGGCCAGCAGCTCAGCTCCTCTGGGGCTGCCGGTCTGGGCCGCTACTGCTAAGAAGATCTAAGTACAAGTTCAAGTTTAAAATTTGTATAGCGCACTACTCACCCAGAGGGTCTCAAGGCGCTTGAGGGACGGGGGGTGCTTTACTTATCGAATATCCAAGTTTTTTGTTGTTTTCTGAAGGAGAGGTGGTTCTGTGTAAGGCGGAGGTAGGTGGGGAGAGAATTCCAGGTCTTGGCCGCTAAGTAGGAGAAAGATCTTCCCCCCATGGTGGGTCTTTGGATGCGTGGAATTGCGTCAAGGGCTTGATTGGACGATCGTAGTTGGCGGGTGGGGGTGTAAAAGGGCAGGCACGTGTTGAGCTATTCGGGTCCTAGGTCGTAGAGGGCTTTGTGTGCGTGGGTGAGGAGACGGAACGTTATTCTCTTGTTGACGGGGAGCCAGTGGAGGTCTTTTAAGTGACCGGAAATGTGAGCTTGGCGGGGGATATCTAGGATGAGTCTGGCTGAGACGTTTTGGATGCATTGGAGTTTTTTCTGTAGTTTGGCTGTGGATCCGGCGTAAAGGGTGTTTCCGTAGTCCAGTCGGCTTGTGACCAGCGCATGGGTGACCGTCTTTCTTGTTTCGTGGGGGTCCAATGGAAGATTTTTCTGAGCATAGGTAGGATGTTGAAGCATGATGATGAGACGGCATTGACTTGTCTGGTCATCGAGAGGGAGGAGTCCAGGATGAAGCCCAGGTTACGTGCGTGGTCCGTTGGTATGGGTGCGTTTCCCAGGGCCGGTGGCCCCCATGAGTCATCCCAGGCAGAGGGGGATGAACCTAAGATGAGGACTTCCGTTTTGTCCGAGTTCAGTTTTAAACGGCTATTCTTCATCCACTCGGCTACTTTTTTCATCCCTTCGTGTAGGTTGGTTTTGGCGGTGTTTGGGTCTTTGGTGAGGGAGAGGATCGGCTGGGTGTCGTCTGCGTAGGAGATGATGTTGAGGTTGTGTTGGCACGCGATGGATGAGAGGGGACTCATGTATACGTTGAAGAGGGTGGGACAGAGTGATGATCCTTATGGTACGCCGCAGATGACTTCGGTGGCCTCTAAAAGGGGGGAGGCGGACTCTCTGGGTTCTTCCGGCGAGGAACGAGATGATCCAGTCCAATGCTTTAATGCATTTTCTTGTATTCCGACGTTGCTAAGGCGTTGTAAAAGGGTGCTATGACAGACTGTGTCGAAGGCTGCGGAGAGGTCAAGTAGGATGAGGGCAGCTGTTTCTCCGTTGTCCAGTAAAGTTCGAATGTCGTCTGTTGCTGCGATGAGGGCGGTCTCGGTGCTGTGTTTGGCTCGAAAGCCGGACTGTGAAGGGTCAAGGGATTTGTTGGATTCGAGGAATATGGCGGGCTGACTGTTGACGGCTTTCTCAATGACTTTGGCAGGGAAAGGGAGGAGCGAAATGGGGCGGTAGTTCTTAAGTTCAGTGGGGTCTGCTGTGGGTTTCTTCAGGAGGGCACTGAGCTCGGCATGTTTCCAGCTTTCCGGGAAGGTAGCGGTGTTGAGGGAGCAGTTGATGACGTCTCGGAGATGGGGCACACAGCGTCGCTGGGACTCACTTGGAATCCGGTGCACACAATAACAGGACGTTCTTCACGAAGGGTTCAGGCTGCATAAAGTCACACACACACATCGTTGCTGAGCCTTGCTTGGACTCCAGGTGCCCACGATCACTGGGCACTCCTTACGAGGGTCTCACGCTGCAAAAAGCACATGCACAAAGTGTCGCTGGGACTCTCCTGGAAACTTTTGTCTACCTGTGTTTCCACAACAGGAAGCCGGCTCACCTTGAGCCCTTGTGGACAACTTACCTCAGGACACAGCACAGCAAAGTCTATTCAAACAGGGGGACACAGCACACAGCAAAGTCCCTTTAGCCTTTCCTTGGTTAAAACATCAAACTCCAGGCCAGCCCCAGAACACACAGCAAGGGTCAGTCCTTTCCTTCAGTCTCTTCAGTTGTTTCTTCCTTGGCAAAGGTTCCTGTTGACCACGAAGCAGCTCCAGTCTTGTTTAATCTTGATCAAACCATTCTCCGAAGTTCAGGGGCTTCAGCTCTCATAGTTATACCCCTCAATGGCTTTGAAGTCTTTGTGTTCAGGGGGGCACTGACCCCTGTGCCTCCCTGCCAGACAGTGACACCTTCTTCCTTTGATTAGTGGGGGCCTGGATTCTCGATTACTCAGCAGGAGATGGGACAATTGTTTTATGACAGCAGCCCAGGCCTCTTCACCTCTAGGGGCTCCTCCTCCCCCTACACTCCAGATGCAGGTCAGCCTGTTGCTGTCTCACCTCCTCCCCTGGGTCAAGACATTCCCCACATCCAATCGCTTTCAAATCCAGACAGTCAATCCACAACCAGGCAGAAATATACAGAAATGTTAGAGCATAAAAACCCAGCCACTTCTAAAAGAGTGGCATATAAACACATAATGCAAAAACCACCTTATAGAAAGATGTGTTATTACATTGTGAGTTCAGGCATACTAAACTTGACCTCTCCAACTTAAGCCTTTGTATAGAAAACATATCACACAGCCTCCCCATTCTGTCCTATAGGCAAGATGGCCGTTTAACAGTGAAAAACAAAATGGCGATTATTTCACTGTCAGGACATGGCACACACCTTAGTACATGTCCTACCTTTCACATGCACTGCACCCTGCCCAGGGAGTAACTTGTGCCTATTATAGGGGTGTCTGATGTGCCTAAAAAGGGAAGGGTAAGTGGGTGCACTTGTAAGAACAACATGGCAGTTTAACAAACTGCGCGCAGGCACTGCAATGGCAGGGCTGAGTTCCCTCTTTAAGGCTAATGATGCGGGTGGCACAAGTAGTGCTGCAGGCCTACTAGTAGCACTTGCATTATCAGCCCTGGCACACATAGTGAACTTTACTAGGGACTTCACAAGTAAGGCAAACATACCAATCATGAACAACCAATTACCATCATAGTTTATACAGGGAGTACTTGCACTTTGACACTGATCAGCAGTGGTAAAGTGCCCAAAGCACCTAAGTTGGCAACACCATGTCAGAACAAAGGTCTAGGGGGAAAGCTAAAAGTTTAGGAAACTTTAGCCAAAAAGGGCCAAATACTACAACAATACTGAAGCCTCTGGTCAATAACTGCAATGACCCTTTTGCTCATCCTGTAGTGCTTCGTGTAACATTTTCAAGACCTTACTATTAATTTGCATTCTTCAGTCTGATTCAAGAGAAGCTGGAAATCTGAATCTCAGAATCAGCTCTCGAGTAGTAATTTAGCCACAGTCAAACTATCACATCTACAAGTAGGATAAGCTTCCACCCACTTGGAAAAAATACACACAATAACTAAATCATATCTCAGACTGCAGCAAAGGGGCATTTCAATAAAGTCTATTTGCATCCAGTTAAAATGAGCTGATTTTCCAATATGACTCATAGCAGCCTATGTTTTTCTTCCTCGGTTTTGTTGCTGACATATCAGACATTGGTGACACAGGGAGTAAATTGTAATTGTACCACACTTGTTGAAAAAAGGTGCATCATTGCATCTCTCCCACCATGTGCAGGACCATGATAGTTGCTTACCATTGGTGATAGCAAGCTATTAGCTACTACTGGTCTGCCATCAATGAAACTACAAACATTGACTTCTCTTTTGGTGCAACCTGCTCTTTCTCAACCCTATTTTCCTGATCCTGTTTCATCATCCTGCAGCTTTTTAACTTTTTCCCATGTTTCCAAAGCTGATAACATCAAGGTAAGATAAGCCACGTCTATATATTTTTCAAAATCTCTACAATGAATGTGTGAGCATTCAATGCGCAATATTTTGCCATCTCATCTGCATACCGGTTGCCAACTGTAACATAGTCAGTACCCTGATGGTGTGCAACACGTTTCACCACAGCAATTTGGGTAAGCACCTTTAGGGACTACAGTAAGTTTCTCCATTTGAGATGGGTGAGCCAGAAGAGATCAAGTACCCAATCTATGACCACAATTGCCCAAAGTCATGTACGACTACAAAGCCATACCGACTATAAGTGTAAGTAGTAACTCAAAGCTCTTCTGAAATAGTGCATGGCCGTGTCAGAGCAATGAGCTCAGGCACTTATGCAGAAAACACTCCTTGCAGCCATGATGCTTCCACCATGCCTCCCACAGTACACACATCATAAGCAGCTTTCAGATTTCCTTTATTGACCCTTAAGCTGGAGCCATCAACAAACAACACATGATCAGATTCAGAAAATAGCTAATCAGAAATATCCAGACACGGTTTTGTACATAACTCAGTCACATCCGAACAATCATGCTCCGCTTCACTACACTCTCATTTCCAGGCAATAGCATTAAAGTAGCTGGATTTAACACTGTACATCTCTTCAGAGTCACATTCTCTGCAGCCAACAAGATCTGCTCATACTTCGTTAGATGTGTATTTTTTTAAATACTGTGTATGTGTGTACGCTTTAACAGTATCTCCACTGAATGGGGTACAAACACTGTCAGTAGGTGACACATCACAATACTTTCACACTGCTCAAGACTCACGCACGTAGATACAGCTGCCTTCAAACATCCAGGTAAAGCAGCCCCAACAGGATCAAGGGTTGCTAAGAAGTATGCAATAGGCCTACAATTGCTTCCGTGCATTTTCGTGCATTTTCGTCAAAACTGAAAGAATGCAACCTTCTCTCTCATTGCAAAACAACACAAAACACTAGTTGTAGTCAGGCATTCCAAGCGCTGATGCTCTACAACGGCTTTTACTCAGCTCACTGAAAGCCGACATACAACTGTCATCCCAGGGTACAAGATCTAACACATCCTCGTGCGCCACACTCAGTAGAGGTTTTGCTATCAATAAAAAAAATTAGAATCCACTGCCTTCGAATACCCCCCTATTCCTAAGAACATGCAGACTTATTTTTGTGTCGTTGGTTGATTTATATTAGGAATCTCTGCTATTTATTCTTGCAAAACTTTCCTCACTCCTTTATCAATGTGATGTCATAAGTACAGAAATCCAGTTTGTCAAAATTGTAGCTTACTCTGAGATACTTTATGTCCATTTTCTGCCAAATTTTTCAATAGGGCAATAGTGTAAGTCTTGCAAGCTTCTTTCACGCTTGACACTATCAGTAAGCCACCGATATACTGTACTAACACTGAGTGGTTAAGCATTTTAAGAGTTTCAAGATTCTTTTTAGGTTTCTGGTTGAAGATAGATGGACTTTCCTTATACCCTTGTTGAACTCTGCACCATGCTGAAATGAAATGAAATGAAAGCAGGATTTATATAGCGCATGGCTGCCCGGGAGGGTCCCAGCGCTGAGATTGCATATACAACTGAGGGGGGGGGGGGGGGGCAGAGGGGGAAAGGACAGATTTATTGTGGGAAAAGGTGAGTCTTGAGTAGCTTCCGGAATTTCATGTGGTTGGGTTCGGCACGTAGCTGGGTTGGCAGGGCGTTCCATAGAGTTGCAGCTGTAACCGAGAAGCGGCGCCCTCCAGTGCGGGCTTTCTTTACTCTGTGGACAGTGGCCAGGTTACTTTGGGAGGAACAAAGGGACCTGTTGGGTTTGTATGGGTAGAGCATGTTCTTCAGCATCGGAGGCCCTAGGTTTTGCATGGCTTTATGGGTGGTGCATAGGGCCTTGAATTTGACCCTTTCTCGGATCGGCAACCAATGAAGTACCTTTAGGGCTGGTTTGGCTGATGCTCTTCGAGGGGTTCCTGTCAGAATCCTTGCAGCGGCATTTTGTGTTCTCTGAAGAACAGTAATGGTGGCTTCTGGGGCCGCCAGGAAGAGGGCGTTGCTGTAGTCTAATCTAGATAATATTAGACCTTGAATAAGCGATTGTGCGGGGAGTAGTGGGAGAATCTTCCTGGCTGAACGAAGTAAGCCCACACAGGTACCAGCTGTTTTTTTTGCCTGTTTTCAGAGATAGATCTTGTTCTATCCAGAAGCCTAAACTCTTGAGTTCCGTCTTGGGCTGAGGAAGGGGACCTAAGCATGATGGCCACATGGCGGAGGGAAGAGGTGAAATTTGATGTCCCAGCAGCATAAGCTCGGTTTTGGAGCCATTAAGTTTCAGCCTTGAGTTGGACATCCAGTCATGGATTCCTTCAAGACAGTCATGGAGGTTTTTTAGCTTTTCGCCTTCAAGGGAAAAGGACACAACCATTTGGGTGTCATCAGCGTATGTGACGACTTTTATACCAAAGGGAGTGACCACATCCTCCAGGGGGGCCATGTATGTGTAAAATAGTGTAGGGCTCAATGAAGGGGAACCCCACACTGGAGGGGGAAAAGGTCCGATCGCATATTCCCTTCACAGACCTGGAAGGTTCTGTCCTTCAGGAAGGATGAGAGCCAACAGAGCGCCTTGTTCCTCACTCCTAGGTTGAGTAGTCGCTGGATCAGGATCTTATGGTCCACCGTGTCAAATGCAGCGCTTAGATCCAGGAGGATCAGTAAAACCGATCCCCCTGAATCCAAGATGCATCTGGCTTCCTCGACTACTTTCAGGAGAGCGGTCTCAGTCCCCTGCCCTGGACGAAAACCTGTTTGCGAGGGGCGAAGGAGATTGTTGGTTTCAAGGAAAGCCGACAGTTGCTGGTTGACCAACTTCTCTGCGATCTTACTCATGCCTGGTAAGAGAGAGATTGGGCGAAGGTTGGAAAGGTCAGAAGGATCCTGACCAGGTTTTTTTTGTAGAGCTTTGACTATTGCATGTTTCCAATTAGGGGGGACCACTCCTTGGTTAAGAGAAGCATTAATAAGATTTGTTGCCAGGTATGAGATAGTTGGTCCGACTTGTTTAAGGATATGAATGGGGGCTGGGTCACTGGGTGAACCAATTTTCATGCCTGAAAGAATTATCAAAAAGTCTTCGTTGGACAGCTGATGAAAACTGTCTAGAGTCGGGCCGGTTGTGGAGGGTACCAATTCGAAGGGGAGTTTGTTATCAGGTTTAGGTGGGAGGGTTTGTAGGATGTTTGTAATTTTATTCTGAAAAAAGGCTGCTATTTGATTGCATCTAGTGACTGTAGGTTGCTGAGTAGAAGGAGGATTGGGAATTTTGAGTAGCTCTTTGACTATTTTATAAGTCTCCCTGGATGAATTAGATGCATTTTTAATTTTTTCTTCGAAAAAGGAAGCTTGGGCTGTTTTTCGGGCTAATTTGTAGGTCCTCATTGCTTTTTTGTATTCATCTTTGATGAGGGGGTCCCAGTTTTTCCTCCATTTCCGCTCTTGGCTTTTACAAATTTTTCTTAGGTTCCTTAGTTCTTGGGAATACCATGGGGATTTGAAGGTCATGCTTTTTTTCTTTAGATTTCTCTTGGGAGCGACTACATCATATGGCTGAGATACCCGCCACCCCCTCTCAACACAATCCCCAAGGATGGGACACCGGAAACGGTTCTGAACTGTTGGAAGACGGGAGGGAGTGACCCTCCCGGCCGTATTTATTAAAATATGAAACAAAATTAAAACATTAAAATAACAGTTTCATATTAATGTACAATTTCATTTCCACATTGCGATGTTTGGCTAACCTTAACATATTCTCTAATACAAAGGTTCTCCTAGCCGAACTAACATCCTACAAAACATTTAACTTGAAATTGTACATCCTAACGTTTAAGGGCCAACGGCAAGGTCGTAACCGGTGTCAGGATCCCTAAACCAGACATATCCCCCTCACTTGTGAGGGGCGACCGCACAGAGGTGTACCTCAAGTGCATTTACCAATTTCCCTTGACTTGACGGGGGCCCCAATAAACTCGACGCCATTTAAAGGTCGTCCGAGGACACGTGTGAGGTATCTAGAAGGTAGCGTAGACCCCCTCCCAAACCCCACACAACTTACCACATCTGCCATCGCAGATGTCCTGGCCCCGGGAAATTCCCCAGGAGGGGGCTGTAGCCCCTCCTACCCAGGAAGGGGCCTTGACCGCCTTTCCTTTTCTTTCGGCGGCCCATCCTTAGAAGGTACCGCCTCCCCATTGAGGGGCCAATGGCCACCTCCCTTGAGCGCTCCCATCCGTAATGGGTGACGCCCACCCATAGGGATCCTCCAATTACTGCTCACCGATCATGACCTTACCGCCCGACCAAAATAAATACGACAATTCTAACTAAACTACTAAATTACTAAATTACTAAAAGACAGTAACAATTACCACTTATTAAAAGGCATGATTACTGATCAACACTAGTGCATCATTACTTTATTTGCAAAAACAAACTACAATTTGACCATTCTTTATTGCATATTCAAAGTTATCACGACAATCATCACAACCTGCAAAAAATTAGCGTTACCACATCAAACTTTATTCAAAACCACTTGCTGTCCTCAGGGGCTGGTGGGTGGGTCAAAATTGGCTCTTCGTTCCGTCTCGAGCTCACGTGCAGCGAGGAGGTGCAGCTTTAGAGCACAGGAACAAGAGGATGCTTTCTTGGCTTGTTGCTCCTTTTATCCGTCTTCAGGGCGGGCGTAAACCCGCCCCTGCCTGCCCCCAAGGGCGTGGCCGGCCGCGTCGGTGTCTAGGCCAGCCCACTCCAGGGCGGGAAAAGAGCGCGCCCCGGCTACGCCGCTTCGAGCCTTTCCTTTTCTTTCGGCGGCCCATACTTAGAAGGTACCGCCTCCCCGTTGAGGGGCCAATGGCCACCTCCCTTGAGCGCTCCCATCCGTAATGGGTGACGCCCACCCATAGGGATCCTCCAATTACTGCTCACCGATCATGACCTTACCGCCACAGGCCGGATAGTTGACCGGCTATCCGGACCCCCAACAACACTCCTGCCTAAAGGTCATGTAATAAAGTTTTCAACCAAGCTATCAGGTCTCCTATGAGTAACTCGTTCCCCATTCGAGACAAATGAACACCATCCTCCAAATACATACTGTCCCCTTTAATACAACCATGCGAAATAGAATGCAGTGTACTTGAACGGAACAGTCTACTCACTTTATTATTAATTTTCCTTACTGAATGATTCAGAGCAGAGACCGAAAGAGCCCCCCGCCACACTTTCCGTGGGATCATATGGGACCATGCAATTGTGCACCCTGGAACTCTTCTCGCTAACCAACTTACCGTGGAAAGCATCGCCTCAAGAAGAAGTCATCTACCAGTGGTCACCAAATCATTGCCCCCAAGATGTACTATGACTACAGACGGCGGTGACCTTGTCCGCCCTAACAAACCCTCGAAAAATGATCGAAACTGGTCAATACAGAGCCCGCCCTTTCCGTAGAAGGACACACTGTACCCGTATTCCCCAGCCACGTGAATCATGTCACCTGCTTTGAATACGTCCGCGGCACGCCTCACGTATGAGTGGCCCACGACCCACACCTCCTTTTTCGCAGCCGGTGATGTCTGACCGCTGGCCCGGTGTTGGGTTGACTGCACAGTCCGCCCCGCCTCGTAGGCTCGCGTAACTGAAACCAAACAAAAACAAGAAGCGTGAGTACATCATTACAGCTTCACAACATGTGCAACCGCACATACCTTTTATAACAATTCGAGGACCAACGCCCCACACGTTTTACTTGATCGACATTCAGACCCCTGGCTGTAGCCTCGGTAGCAGCCCCTATCCGAAAGGAATGGGTCCCAAACTCGCCGGGGTTCATGCCCGTGGCAGAAATCGACATCGCAAGCACCCGCTGAAACTGAAACCTCGTCAGTGGGGTGGCGTCAGCGTGTCTCAACAAGGTCCCCCCCCATGATGCCACCCTTTGCGCTAAATATTCCTCAACGCAACCCACCGGGCACATGGACGACCCGGGAATCCTTCGTATCATTATGCAGTCCCCCATCGAACCCTGATCGGTCTTGGACTTGACAAATGAGACAGTCATTGTCTCCCCCCTGACTTGGACGTGCTCTCGGCACAGTCCCCCCATGGTATCCTGCTTGTTCCTTGCCACTAGTTCGCTCACCCGCATAGCCCCATGGAATGCTAGCACAAAAGCGGCTCGGAATAACACTGCTTCATACTGGGATGAACAGGTTGCAGGAAGTACAGATAACAACAAAGCCAACCTATCCAGACCTATCGGGCGCCTTTCATCTACTCTGCGACCCTCAAGGCGTTGCCACCCACGTAGCGCTTTTTGCACAACGAAAGACGCAGTCGGGTCCTGGATCCCATGAGCCCTTGCCATAAAGGAAATGGCGGCCCGATGCCTCTGGGCCGTAGCCACTGATTTGCCTGCCTGATGTAAGGACAGCAGAAAATCCACTACCAGTTCTTCCTGGCCCCAAAGCTCCCTCCTAGCATCCCCCACAAAGGCCCAGTAGGATCGGAACGCCCCTTGGTATGCCTTCCTCGTCCTGGGTGCTAAACTCTCTCCCACGAGGTTCTGTAATTCGGGGCACCGAGAGACCAGAGAGCTTCGGGGAAGGGTGCCGCCACCGGGTCCGCTGTGGGCAGAAAACCCCAGAAGGCCTGCATACGAAAACGAGAAAGCGCATCAGCCGCTTTATTCATTACCCCTGGCACATGTCTTGCTTTGAATAGTACATTCAACTGCATACACAATAACACAATTTCTTTGAGCAATCTCAGAATCCATTTGCATCGTGCTGCCTGGCTGTTGATACACTCAACCACGGTCATGTTATCAGACCAAAACACCACAGAGTGATCTCTGAACCCTTCGGGCCAAGTTTTCAGGGCCACAAGAATGGGAAAAAGTTCCAAAAAGGCAATGTTACTAGTCAGTCCACACTCATGCCACCATAACGGCCATTTTTGAGCCGACCATCGTGTGCCGAATATGGCACCAAAACCAGTGCTCCCTGCCGAATCTGTCCACAGCCCCAGCTCCTCGGAGGACACCGCCGGTTTGTTCCAGACAATTCGACCATTGAAATCCGCCAGAAATGCCAACCAAATGCGCATGTCCTGACGAACCTCTGCCGATAACCGTGTGCGATGATGACCCTCCTTCAGGCCGACCATGGCTTGAGCGATCGAGCGGGAAAAGGGGCGGGCCATCGGCATGACTCTCAGGGCAAAATTCAGCTGTCCCACCAATTGTTGCAACTGATGCAGCCTGACCTTGGACTCGCTAATACAAGCTTCCAGGGCAGCCCTGAATCTTATCACCTTCTCTTTAGGTAATCTAAAACAACCTTCCACAGAGTCGAGTTCGATCCCCAGGAACTCGAGGCAAGTCGAGGGACCCACAGTCTTACCTGGTGCCAATGGCACACCGAAATGCTTCATTAAAATACAAAATTCATTCAAAGCCTGTCCACATTCGGGACCCCCGGCCGCCCCCAGAAACAAGAAATCATCGAGGTAATGCATGACATGCTGTAAACCCGTCTTCCTTGTGAAGACCCATTGCAGAAAACAACTGAACTGTTCAAAATATGCACAAGAAATAGAGCAACCCATTGGCATACATTTATCCATGTAATACTGACCCTGAAACATGAAACCAAGGAGACGCTGATCGTCTGGGTGTACCGGGAGCAACCGGAACGCTGACTCAATATCTGACTTTGCCATCAGCGCCCCGGGCCCTAGGCGATTCAACATGGCCACGGCCTCATCGAACGATGCGTACCGCACCGAACACACATCCGGGTCTATTGCGTCATTTACGGACAGACCACGTGGGGCTGATAAGTTATGTATCAGTCGGAACTCACCCGGGTCCTTCTTAGGGACCACCCCCAAAGGAGAACAAACAAAGTTAGCACACGGTGGCTCATCAAATGGACCGGCGACTCGACCTCGAGTAACCTCTTTCCCAATCTTTTTCTGTACCACGGTCGTATGTTGCAAGACCGATATTTGATTTTTACATTTTCTTACACCCCGAAACTCCCCCACTGGGATGCGGAAACCATATGAAAACCCGTTCCTCAACACCCCAGCGGAAGAGTGATCCGGATATTCGCTGAGCCAAGGAATCATTGCCATGGTATCAACCGGAGTAGGTAAAGGCGCCCCTCGGACTATTTTAGACCTGTTTGGCGCCTCCTGTCCCCCCGTTATCACCCGTTTTGGCTCTGCACATGGACTCCGGATGGGATGGCTGCCCACACCCTCCACATTCATGACGGAATTTACATGACCCCTGGGGCCTCGTACATTTACCTCTGTTGAAGTTCCAACAAATCCCCCTTTTACCTGTGTTGCCGTTCGGCCTCGAGTTGTACTCGTTACCTGTACCTGATCGAAAGGGGGTCCCGGCATATTGGCGGGAGGATTCACCCCCGCTACTCCCTACTAATGGTACTTTTAACATACCAGTACTCTCCATTTTTGACCATGAAACAGAATCGTAACAATCCCAAGTTAAGTTTTTATCGTGTTCCTTTGCTTTTCTAAAAATATTATCGTAACAGAACCACTGATTGCCCCCATATGATACGGAATCTTCCATGATCCGTGTCTGGTATATCGGCAATTCGGACAGCAACTCAGGTCTACGTTCGCCCACGATGGAGGTAAAAATTCCCCACGCCTTCCCCCAAGTGCCAATGTTTTCATCAACTTTAAAGGCGGCCATCTTTGCGCGCCAAACACTCGGATGCATGAGCTCCTTTTGGCTCTTAACATGCTCCATCTCATAATGATCGGTAAGCAACGAGAAGATGTTTACATACTCATCTGCCCATATCTTCTCCTTAATAGCCAGAGGGACATGTTGACCCAACTTTTCCCTTCGTGAAGGTGCAGACTCGTCCCTCGCAATCGGCAATGGCCGCTTACCTGAACCGGAAGCTGTATCTGCGGCTGGACCTGTTCCTGGTGGTTTTTCTACTGCCGCAGCCGGCGTGATAACTGGCGATGATGCCTTCGCCGCCTCCCTCGTTTCACGCAGTTGCTTCATCAACACCCGTGCGTCGTCAGCCGTGGCGCCCTCGCTTTCTTTTCCCAACCACGCTGCCAATTGTGCTGCCAGCTCGGGCGGCATATCCCCCCCGGACGCGGGGGTGATCACCACGGGAATCGGATTCCCCTCTGCCGGCACCGGAGTTGGCTCTTCGAGTGGGGCACAGGGAACCGGGATGTCCCCCCCAGCTGCTCCCCTTCTGGGCCTCTTGCCTTTTCCTCCCAGAGCAGCTCCTGCCAAGGGTCGTTTCGGTCCCCCTTCCCCGTCTCTATCCGCCATCCGTTTCTTCAGATCGGTCACTTCTTTCATGAGTACACGCAGCATCTGGTCGGTAGTCATTCGCTTTCCGACTTTCTTAGGCATTCTCCGACAGAGTATCTGTAAGACAAAAAGAAAGATTACCACGCTCAAAATTGGCTCTTCGTTCCGTCTCGAGCTCACGTGCAGCGAGGAGGTGCAGCTTTAGAGCACAGGAACAAGAGGATGCTTTCTTGGCTTGTTGCTCCTTTTATCCGTCTTCAGGGCGGGCGTAAACCCGCCCCTGCCTGCCCCCAAGGGCGTGGCCGGCCGCGTCGGTGTCTAGGCCAGCCCACTCCAGGGCGGGAAAAGAGCGCGCCCCGGCTACGCCGCTTCGGGCATACCAGCCGAGACGCGCCTCCCGCCCAAGATGGCTTCCCGGGGGGATCGTGGTACTCCGCCATACGTTCGGGGGGACCGAATGGTCGCCCCTTTCCAAGAGTGGAGGTGAGCCATCTAGTGAGGTTTTCGTCTGCTTTTACGGAGTCAGGGTCTGCGGGAGGGGCAGAGCGTATCAATTCCTGGGTCCAACACTCAAATGAGAGTTTGGACCAGATTCTGTCCTGTTCTCTGGAAGACGAGGTTTGGGGAGTGTTTAGAGTAGTTTGCCAAGTGAATGGAACGAGGGAGTGATCAGACCATGGCAACGGGAGTGAAGGTAGTATTTCTATTTTTGACAGGTTGGTGAAGAGAGGATCTAGAAGGTGACCCTTGGTATGAGTTGCCTCTGAATTTAAAAGGTGTAGGTCAAGTGCCTTTAGTTCAGAAATGAGGTCCCCTGCGGTTTTGTCTGAACTGTCCTCAAAATGGAGATTTAAATCTCCAAGCAGGATGAAATTAGAGGTTGAGGTGCAGGAGGAGATCGTGGAGTCTAGTAGTGAACCGACAAAGTTTCCTAGATTGCCGGGTGGTCGGTATAAGAGGGTACCCGAGAGGGATTTGTTGGGGGTTATTTGGAGGGAAAAGTAGACGCTTTCGCAGTCTTCGATTCCTCCCTCTTGTAGCCTGCATATGAAGGTGTTTCGGTAAACAATCGCTAGACCACCTCCTTTTCCCTTCAGTCTGTTTTGGTGTTGTATAAGGTAACCATGGGGTAGCATGTTAACAATGTCAGCCTCGGAATGAGGTGTCAACTAAGTTTCCGTAACACAACTGCCAAACTGGACAGCGAATAAAAACTGGATATCTTCATGCAATGGGATTAAATAGAAGGACAAGCACAAATAAATGTCTGAAACCATTCAGCCTCACATGGAATTTGGAATAAAATCACAGCTGAATCCGGTAGCATAGGACAACATGGAACCACAATGGCATTAACTTTGCGTAAATCCTGCACAATGCAATACTTGTCATCTGGCTTCTTTAAGCCCATGATTGGTGAATTGCATGGACTACGTCTGATTTCTCTCAAAAGTCCCTGCTCAAGCATTTTATCAATTACAGGCGTAGTTCTATGAACTGTCTCTCCAGACAAATAATAGGAGGTGTTCTTGTAAATTTTGCATTTAGTTTGATCGTAATCTGAACTGTATCAACACCTTTGATCAATCATATGCCTTTACCTGTAAAGTCCCAGACTTCAGATCGAACAGTCTCTCTCAATTCTTCAGGCAAATCCTCACACGTCAGGAGAGGATACATCCCAACACCTGTTTTTTGTCTCGCATCATTTGTGTGAAATTCAGTTCCTCTGGGGGTGCAATAAATTGAACAATGGAATTTACACAGTAAATCTCATCCAAGCAAGTTTGCTAGACTTTTATCATATGCTACAAATGTATGTTGATCTTCAAAAGATCCAATTTTGACATTAGCTGGTTCTGAAATTGAGGTGGACATCTTTTTATTTGTCACTTCGACAACTTGTATTCTTTCTCCAGAGAGGGGTAGGTAAAGGGCCTCTGCTCTTCTTACAATAGAGTGGATAGCAATAGTATCACAAGGAATGATATTGTATTCCCATAAGCTTCTTCACCCACATATGGACCACTCTGGCCTACCTCTAGAACTGCGCCAAGCACGCAGTTCTTCTGCCCTCTCAGGCACCATCATGTGAATGGGTCTGGATCGCTGTCATGCAGCTCAATCATATATTTTTGAGCTACATTCTGAATCTGGTAAGAATTTTTATTTGCATTATACTTTGGTAGCTGAACATTCTGTTGTGGCATTGGAGTTTGTGGCGTTTGCATTTTCTGAGTTACATTAGAATTTGGGATTTTTTGTTTTTTAGCATCTGTTGAGTCTGTCCAATTTTATTCCCTTTAGACTGCACATATTCTACATTATTCATCTGTTTTCTCATGTTATTCACAGCAACCTTACGCTAACGTCTCCAATGTCTCAGCTTACAGCAAATATGATATGGATTAGTTTTCTCAAAAAAGACACTTCAATGCCTGTTTAATAATCAACTGGACTTCCACGACCTCTACCTTATAATCGAAATGTCTGCTGCTGAAAACCATTAACATCCTGCATCATTGGAACTTGATTCACATTTCTCTGTATCTGTCCTTTCTGCATTGCTTTTATCTGTACCAGCATTCATTTCTCTTTGAGTTTCTTGTGCCTCAAATCAATATCGTCTTCACAATATTTTGCAAAATACAATATTTTGTCTAGAGAATTACTCTGCTAACAGAGATATCTGTTTTCTGATTCTGCCAGAAACCTCAAGTCTCAATCCCATGACAAATGTATTTTAAAAAAAATCCGCTACATCTCTTTCTGCAACAGTATCGGATCCACTATACTGTTTGAAAATCTGTACCATTCTCTCATAAAAAGCATGTACTGATTCTTTCAGCTCTTGAGTTGTTCTGTCAATTTGCAACCAATCAATCTCTTTGGGAGACACCTTCATCTTCAGGTGAGTCATTACCTGATGATATGTTCCCATTACCTCTGGAGATGATGCACCAGTTTTAGGATCTCTTCAAGGTTCTCCTTCTAACCAATCCAGAGCAATCCTACCTTCAGTCCATAAATCTGCTGGATCACTATTTCAAATAGAGTACGCAAATCAATCCACAAAACCTTCAAGATGTTCACAAATCGTTCAACTTGTGTGTACCATTCTACTGGTTTTACTCGCAATCTAAGGAAATCCTTTGTAAATGACAAAATGTCTTGTCTATTCCAAAGTACATGTACATACTCTCCTCCAGATACTTCTCTCTTAGGGAGTAATTATGTATCCCCTATTCTACTTCTAGAAAATTCATGTGGGGACTGCTCTCTTACTCTTTTCACCTGCTTCTTCTTTAACCATCTGCCTTCCCATTTTTCTATGCCTTACCATTTTCTAATTAATGTTATTAATTCTTTTATTAGTAATCTCTTTCCTGTAGCTCTCATGTTTTCTATGTCCTTATCAGAAAATCCGTTCTGCAAAATCCTTGAATCTCTAATGTCTGCACTATATGTTTTTGCCAATTCAAATACTCTTTCGCAGGCCACATTCGCTCATCGAGTAATATTTTTTAAAATTTAATTTATCTTCCTGATATCTTTCTAATCTCAAACAACTAAGTGATCCTTAATAATTTTTTTCAAATTCAACTTTTAATCTACCTACATTTATTGGCAAATTCATCCACTAAATTTCATAAAGCTCAGAAGAATTTCATCTTTATACAATTTTGAATTCACAATTGACTCCAGAAATGTTTTCCCTCAATTCACTTTGGTTGGCAATCTAAACCAATACCAGCGTGACACTTATGATGTATTCAACCAATCTCAGCGCGACCAACCAACAAATCATAGCGCAACTTACATGATGTTAAACTTTCTCCTCGCAGCAGCTCACCATCCTTTACAATTTCTCCTGTGCGTTCTCCTCTAAAATAACAATACAATGCAAGTGACAAATAAACTGTCTGCTCCACTAAAGGATATCCATTCATACAAGGTAAAAACATTTTCTAAAACCTTTTACCACTTTCGATTGTTATAATTAGTCCCTGTGGATTTGAGAATATCAAACATTTAACTATAGCACACCAGAAAACCCTCACTTAGTTTTGTTGACAAATTCTCAAGTTCAACGCCATAAAAGGGCAGACAACGTCTTAGTGTCGTCTACACTAAGACAACCCGTAGGTAAATATCTCAATATCTTAGGCCGCAGCAGACCCATTTACAGCTTCAACAGTGCAAATGAGAACCACACTCATACATTGACTTAAACTATGTGAACTTTAACCACTTCACTCTGCTTACAGCCATTTTTTTAAACTGCAATCCTTAAGCAAAGCAAATAGCAATTCACATCCCTATTAATGCTCATACTCCCTTTTCTGCTGCTATATGATATTTCTATCCAGAGCAAAATTCCATCTGTGGTCCGAAAATCCTTCTCCTTGCTACAAACAAAAATGGTGGTCTCTTTAGACTCAGGCTTATACTATTTTAGGCACCTTAAAGTCTCACTTCTCTAGGCAGAACCGTTAGTCTGCTACCAGAGTTGATCCAGCAGAAGCGTTCTTCTTGTTTTCTCTTCAATTTAATTTTTCTACACTCATTTAATCATCCAACTGGACTAGGCTCTCTACAAATAGCTGATCAATAAATTTACCACAAAGGCATTGATCCTCTGATGAATCCTTCTCCATCGATCGGAGGGGTGGAAATTAGGGTGCCTAACTTACTGTTAACTGTCCAATGAGGACCATTAATTGACAGTTAATACACAGATTTAAAATTGCCACCCTCAAGACCATACTGTAAATGTAAAGAATAGTAACTGTCAATCCCAACCTCCTGAAGAAGTTAAGACAGGGAAGAATGGTAAGTATGAAGCAAACTAACAATTCAGCAGTTGCTTCACAAAAAAAGAGTAATAACATAAGTTGTTCAGACAGGGCTTCATTTAATCAATATCAATAAGATTAATCAATAAGACTCAATAATAGACTCTGGCAAGTTTATAATGAGAAATGATTGTATTAGAGATGAGAATTTCATCATTATCAGCAATTGCTTCAACAGCTCAGTTAGGAAAATCACAGCTTTTTTCAGAAAGCCTAGCAATTAATCAGGCGTCAGTCAAATAACCACAGGTGTTAAAAATCCATCTACCAAATAGTTAGAAGGGGTGAAAGAATTTAGTTAAAGTCCTTTAGGGGCGAGTCTATTTGCAAAAAGCTCAAGAAAAGTTTAGACAGGTTTAGTCTAAATGCTATCAACTGTCGCACAGACTTAGCAGTCCAAAGTTAATAAAGTTCAGCATCCATAAAGCAAGAAGTCTGAATGCATAAAAGTATGGATTTGCATTCAAAGAAAGAAAAATCCAACTGCACTGTAAATGCAAAAAAGGTAATGCTCTCGCATACAAAGAAAGAAGAATTTGTCTGCGGTGCCCCTCCTTTGGGGTTTCTTCTTTTCTAAGTTCTTTAGTAAAGTCACAGTGGCATGTCATGACACCACCATTGTATGGACATCACATGGTATGGTCACGTCATGTCACCTAAAAGAATTGAAACGTTGAGCTGTTTTCCCATGCATGTCATGAGAAACTAAACTTTCACATATGCTTAACATTGCTAAAAAGAATAAGACGTTTTAGTTCATGGTCAGAATGGACATTTCTTCAACTGGAACATTTCACAGTTAACATTCAAAAGGACATCAATAAACAGATACATTGAGAGCAAATAAGTTAGATTGCTCGTATAAAGAAAACACCATTGTATTAGCTTCAGCGGACATATAAATATCAGCAGAAAATGAGCATCTCGAAAAAGAAGGAAAGAAATGCCTTACGCTAGGATCACATTTTAGAATAAAATAGGCTGTATTATACCTTATTTAGTTGATTTTTTATACTAATGTACACATCAATGTATGAACTTCATGATCATTATTATATTAATGTCTACTCATTATTATTACCTACCTAAACAATGTTGTCCCCCACAACTCTTTGCCTGCTTCATAATTTCTATTCCTCCTTCTCAGAATCTTCGCGCTGTGTCTCACTCCAATTTTTGCATGCATTCTTATTAATACTAGATCACTGGTTAAGCATAGTATGGAACACCACGATTTAGAGATGGATGAAAATATTGGCCTTGCTTTTGTCACTGAGGCATGGATTAAAGACCACTCAAACTGTGATCTTGTTTTGCGGACCCTTACTTCTACTCTATGGTAGGCAAGATACCCTCACACAGCAAGGCGATGGCTCGGCTATCATTTACAAATCTCCGTGATCAGTATGCTCATCAGAGCCTTCCAATAAATATGAAAGCTTACATGCCGAAGCTGCCACACGAATGGTGGAGCTGAGTAAAGCAACTGGGCAATAACCTACTTTAGGATAAAATTAGTAAGGCTTGTGAAATTTGAGTTCTAAAGTCACCATGAATTGCCTTGTGGTTTATAGACCTCTGGACTCTTCCAATCTTCTCTTGGAACGTTTTTGTGAAGTTCTCCAAATCTCTTTCTAAACGACTCCAGATTGTGCAGAATTTGGTAGCTCATCTTATATTTAACCTCAGTTTTTTTCATGTTTCTACCCAGCTAATTTCTCTTTAGTGACATCCTATGGGAAAGAAATGTCAGTTCAAAGCTCTTTCTCTGAGTCACAAAAACATGTATTGAGCTGGACCAGTCTATATATAATCACTTCGTCAAATATTTATGTAATTAGTAACCAAAGCACTCATATAGTATCATCAAGTAGTACAAGGTCCCAACAGTACGTACTTCAGCAAATATATTTTAGCCAAATCCTTATGCTTGGCATCATCAAATCTTCTGGTTATGCCCCATATTTCTCATACTAAAATGGAGGTGGGGAGAGTTCCTTTTCGTTTCCTGCAAAAATCTGGAATGACCTATCTCTTTTCTCCGGAAACTAATTTCTAAAGTACTTTCAGAAAACTTCTCACAACTCACCTATTCATTAAGTATTTTTTTTTTACTTTTCTGATGCTAGAGGTTTTGTTTTGAGTACCAGGTCACCCAGGCTTGGATAACAGTGCACTGCACTATTGCAATGTAATTCAATCAGTCAAAGCTAATACAAATACTTTTGTGATAGAGTAACCAGTCCTCCAAGCTGCAAATCAGGCCCTTTATTTAGACTGCAACTCCGAACAAATGCGCATGAGCTTGTGAGGAACATCTCCTGAAGTTAAAACGGGACGAACATGTGATACATGTTGTGGATGTCCATCTGCAACAATCCTTTGGAATCTGATCAGATGATTTCTGATTCTGGAGTTGGGTAACATTTGGCAAGTATTATTACATGCTTGATATTCAATAGCCTGATGTTTTATGAAACATTGATATGAGGGAGCAAATGAACCATATATGCTTCATTTGGGTCACCTTCAACTGGAATGCCTGGAATTTGTATGTAAAATGATAAACAAGTACCTTAGCACCAACAGTGAGGTGAGGGAAGAACTTCTTATACCTGCATTTGCACCAAAATAGGAAGTAGTTACAACTAACCCATTACACTTATTTTCAACTAGCAGCCCGTCCCGACCTTGTCCGGGAGCAATCGGGCTTCCCCGACCCCCGCCTGCCCTGACATTGGCCATCAGCCCGGGCCCCCATCCGCCCCGTCCCCCGGCTGCCCCGACCCCCACCTGCCCTGACATTGTCCTCCGGAGGCTTACCTCACACAATTATGCCAGAGGCCCAGTGTTGCAGTGGTGGCCAGCAGCAGCACCTGAGGCACTGGGGAGCTTTCTGGGTAAGTGGAGCTCTGGCGCTCTGTTTGCAGGGAGGCGAGGATGAGCAGAGGTTGCAGGGATAAGAGTAGGAGTTCACAGAGTATGGAGCGGCCGGCGGGAGTCGGGAGCATGAGCACAATTATGCCAGAGGGTCCCCCGCCTGTCCCGACCCCCGTCTGCCCTGACATTGCCCCCGAAACCTTTTTGTTGTAACTCCCCGTCCCCCGCGTGCCCTGTCCCCCGTGTGCCCCGACCCCCGCCTGCCCCGACATTGTCCCCCGGAGCCTTACCTCAGCCGCCGCTCCTCAGTTCACTGCTCCTCGCCGCTCCGCCGCTCCGCGGCTGCTCACCGCCTGTGTGCCACTCGTCAGTGCTCCTTCCCCGCGCTATGTCCGCCGCTCATCCACCGCTCCTCAGTTCAGTGCTCCTCGCCGCTCCGCCTCCGCCGGTCTGCTGCTGCTCACCGCCTGTGTGCTGTTCGTCAGTGCTCCTCCCCCGCTCCATGTCCGCCGCTCAGTCGCCGCTCCTCAGTTCAGTGCTCCTCGCCGCTCCGCCGGTCTGCCGTTGCTCACCGCCTGTGTGCCCCTCGTCAGTGCTCGTCCCCCGCGCCATGTCCGCTGCTCCTCCTCTCGTTCCTCGCGCTCCTGGACGACGTCAGCACACAGGTCGCGGCCGGCGCTACTTCAAGAGGACTACTTTTTTTTAAATGTACATTTTTTAAATATAACTTTGTTTTTTAATTTATATAGACTATGTCCATCTGCACACCCTGAGGATTCCAACGATGTATCGGGTGTGTGGATCGGCGCTGTGGTTCCCGAGTTTACCCGCCTCAAAGCCTCAATGTTCTTCCTTTATAATAATAGTATAGATATGTTCATCAAAGCCAGGCATTTAATATGCAAGCTTACGTGCCAGAGCTGCCACACGAATGGAGGAGCTGAGTAAAGCAACTGAGCAATAACATACTTTATGATAAACCTATTAAGGCTTGTGAAATTTGAGCTCTGTTCCTCAGTCCTTATTTGGTTACAGCAGGGAAACCTATGACTGGTTCAGAGTTAGTGTAGGACATACTCTTACCTCTACATATATTTATTTTGACAAAATATATATTGCCATGTTATAGGTGTGCAGTTAAAACCAGTTACTCTATACTCAACTATATAAAAATATATACCTTGATGATGTAGTCATGGTCGACATTCTGGATATGATATTATTGGAGGTCGATATTTTGCAGGCCGATATTCTGCTATTCAACCATAGCATATGTGCTAAAATATGGACACACCCCAGATGAAGAAGTAGGCAGACATGGAATGTAGGGATGGGCTAGACAATCTCTTCGTGCCACTGTACAAAAAAACCACTTGATGGAAAAGTTTTATAACGTGCGAAGGTCGATTGCATTCACCACCTCTACTGGTTGAGGGTCCTAAGCAGGACCGGTGGTAAGGCAATATTATCCAGCGAGAAATTCCTAAAATGACCCTATCAAAGAAGAAATTACCTGAGCTAGCCCAGCAAAAAGGGAGGGTACTAAGCAGGACAGGTGGTAAGGCAATATTATCCAGCGAGAAAGTCCTAAAATGACCCTATCAAAGAAGAAATTACCTGAGCTAGCCCATCAAAAAGGGACCATAGCATGAAAGAATAAATACCTCATTCCAAATGCCAGCATTCTTGTATGACCCCATGTACTTTTCGTGTGATACAGCTTTTCCTGCCAGAAAGATCTGGTTTCATACGGCTTGGTCCTATAACTTGATTTTTATTGCAACAAAGGCCAGAATACATTTCTGTTTAAATCCTTTTTCATGGTGCTGTATTGACGTGAACCTGCAAGGTTTTTTCCAATTTACAGTCTCATTCTGAATCAAAGTGTAATCCAGTTTTAGGTGGCATCGGGAGTTTCTGGATAAATGAGGATTATGGTCTGTGCAGGGAGACATCTCATTGTGAAAAAAACTGGCAAAATGTGGTTAGAAATAACAGCTCAAAAAGGACAAAGCAAGGGGAAATCGGAGCAACTAGCTTTTCTTGCATTATTTTCCTTCATTATGAACGTTAAAACCGGTAACAATGCAGTAATACTGCAACCAAAAAACCCTGGACATGAATATCAGTAATTCTAGGGGCGGTATTTATGAATCATTTTACCCGGAAAATCACAAATGAAGTGCTTTATTTTTAAGATGGTATGTAGAGCTTCTATCTTAGCCAAAGAATGTGTGAACATGAGAGGTATTACTCAAGGAATAGAGCTAGTGCCTTCCAACATCTATTTTTAGTGAGAGTAGATTGGTTCATTCTTCAGTGGATTTATCAAAATTATGTACAAGACATATTCTGCATACAATCATTTTTTTCAAGTTGTAGCAAATGACCTGTGCCTGAAAGGTGCAAAGATTAAAGGGTGATCATTCCATGTGCAGCACACATGGAAAAGCAAATTGCCATGTTTTGTGTATGTACAGGAAGGTGTCCGTTCCTGTACATAAGCAAACCTTTAAAAAAATATGCCATTCTGTCACTTTCATGTGTGCTGCATAAGGCAGTACACATGAAAGTGAGAAAATTGCATTTAGGATTGTTTATTTGCAGGAAGGGACACCTTCCTACACATAAACGATCCTCCCCTGCCCACAGACACCCCTGCACTCTGGTGCAAGGGTGACTGCATTGGTGCTAAGTTGTTATGCTTAGCGCCATCGAAGGGGGAAACGCAGGGCTGCACCATAATCTTGTGAATATGGTGCAGCCTTGCATTTCAGAAGTGGCGGAGAGAGGCGTTAAGCCAAGAAGGCTATCGCCTCTCTCCGCCACTTCCTTGTGAATATCCCCCTGAATGTTTACTGTAATAGAAGAAGTATTAATATTGGCCACATTAAAACCTGAATATGGAATAGTTGTTCCCCATACGCATTAATGTGAATCAGTCAAACGTTGTCTTTTCGTGGGCAATAATGAATATCATTTACAATTTTCAATATACTTGTGGCAAGGTTATCTAGAGGTAATTCTCGCGAGCTCGTTCTCGTCTGTTGCAGCTCAGAGCTGCTGACACCATTTTAATAATGTTTTCAAGTGCCTTCAGACAGAAAGGTTCACTGGAACACGGCAAAGGATGAAGCATTGTCTCAGGGAAAAGCGAACAGACGGCTCTTCAGAAAGATAAAAGGCAGTTAAATACTGTTCTTCTGGATTCTGTTTAGACCTGCTTCACGGAATCTGGTAGCTCGCTTCAGAATATTAAACGTGCCCATTAGTTTTGTAATTATGAAACTTTGCCTCATTAAATACTAAAGCTAAGTCATACGTCAGATAAAGAAGTAAAGCTGAAGGGAGTTTTGCTGTTAGTCGAGGAGTTTAAATAGACACAAAAATACATGGCACCAAATTGCACCCCACAGAGGCAAGGGGAGCACCACACGACCCCTCAGCCAACAGGTTTGGTTTGCTCCAACGGATTACCTGAAGATTCCTTAAACATTACCAAATCAAAAAATGTTTTGCATCATTATCAGCTGACCACCACCAAGACACACTTTGGGGCATATTATCAAGCACGGAGTTAAAATTATCGCTGCTTTACCGGCAGAAAACTACTGCTAAAGCGGCAATAATGGGCTTGATAATATGCACTTCAGAATTCCAATAGAAGCCCATGTTGACACCAGAACCTGAGCTTCTATTGGAATTCTCAAGGGCATATTATCAAGCCCATTATCGCCGCTTTAGCTGCAGTTTTCTGCCGCTAAAGCGGCGATAATTTTAACTCCGTTTCTTGATAATATGCCCCTTTGTTCTGTATCTAAGATATAATTCCCAATAGGAACGGACGAGATCTCCGATTATTACCTTAAAAGGCAAATCCAAACCTCATTGGCGAAATAGTAAAACGAGGTAAATAAAAGCATGGAAAGTTAAGGGGGAATTGTGACACCTGCAGCGAATGCAGATGCTGTAGCAGCTTTCTGGAACCCTAACATCGGGGCTCGCAACTATTGGGGGCCAGACTCGAGAGCGCCTTATCACCAATATTATGTGCAGAGTGCTTTGCCTGAACTAGTCTGTATGTTCCTTGATACCGTAGCTGTGCAGTGGCACAGGGGTTGCAAGTGATCCGGCCAAAAACATGTAAAGCTTTGTAGGACATGAGGGAAGCTTTTAAATGAAAGGAGCAAGAGCTGGTTGTGTTCCTCTCATAGGGAAAGTGAACATTCCTGCTCCAATGACATTTGGAGGGATCCATAAGCACCAAAGCCAAGGAAGATCAGATATCCCTTCCCAAATCCTCCATTAAGCATGGAAAGGATACTGCAGGAACACAGGATCTAGGGGCATATTACCAACAGCTAGCGATAATTATCGCTATGTTGGTTTAGCGGCGATATTTTTATCGCCGAGCTGCGGCGATTTTTATCGCTTAGGAACGTTGCTATTATCAAGGTATATCTCCTAAGCGATAAAAATCAGCCGAAATGCATGAATATCGCTGAAAAGTCAGCGATATTCATGCATTACCCAGCTAATGCTCTTAGCCATGTTATCCACCTACCATTGGATAACATGGCTAAGAACTGCTCAGGGGCAGGTGTTAGATTTTGGAGATATTCGCGCTTAGCGCGAATATCTCCAAAAGTTGGTAATAGGAGATAGCGATGTTAGCGACTGTTTCCAGTCGCTAACATCTTGGCACGCCCACTTTGCATGTCATTAGTGATAAATATCACTGACATGCAAAGCGGGGCCCAAGATGGTCGCAATCTCCTACTAGCTGTCGCTAACTGGTGTTAGCGACAGCTAGGTAATAGCGAGATAATTTTATCCCCGCTTTCTTGGCTTTTAAAGCCAAAACAGTTTGTGTTATGAGAAATGAAAGTAACACAGTTTTAAGAAAGATCACTAGCTGCTCATGTAGTGACACCATATTATTTATAGATTTTGTGTTAAAATAGACCCTCTTCGACTACTTACCTCGAAATGTTGCATAAACCTAGCTCAAATGGTCAGCTCTCGGCAATAACATCAATTTTCCACTATGATGAACCCATGAAAGACTCAAGTCAAAACAAATGTTAATTTAGACCCTTGACCCTTAAACATAAAAGAGCATAGCAACATTTTTTATAAATAGCATATCATTAAGTATAAAAAAACATAACAATTATAGATTTCATAGTTATTCCATTTTCCAACATAGTACATTTCATCATAACTTATGGTACTTAAAAATCGAGACTCAATCCACTTAAAAACATTTTCAACTTCAAGCATGAACATCCCAGGTGCTATGTCCAAAAAGTGCATCTCCATTAACAGGTCTGCTGCCTGTACATGATTGTTGATATCTTTTTTTTTTAAACAAAGTTCGAAAAACAATTTCCGTTGTGCAAGGACCTTAAAGCAATCTAACAATATGTGCAAAATATCGCATTTTGCGTCCAGGTTGCAGGTACACTTCCCTCTAGAGTCCATCATAGCCCCTTTTATTATGTTGTTCTCATAACAAGGATTAATTCCTATTCGTAATCTTGATACTTCATTTCAAAGTAAGCGATTGGGTAGTATATCTATATACAGGAACTGCTGGTCGGATTGCCATGACTTAATCATGAATTTTCACAGATTTGTTTCCTCTCTAGATACTGGCGATCCTGATCTCGAGAAATGTCTTTCCCTAGTATCTTAAGTTCTTGCTTTGCGAAATCAATTTGAAGGTCCTGGGGGAACAATTTTACTCTCAGTTCCCTATATACTGTATCTAAAGTTTCCCTTACCCCCTCTGCCCATTTCAGTTTACTCTGCAAAATTTCACATTTACACCATTGTGCTATTTTTTGCTCCTTCCCGTACCCCAGACGTTGACTGAATCTGATTAATACCATGCGTGCCATTACTTTCTAAGATACCATGGCTGTTTCTGTTCTTACTGCCTGAACCATAGAGCACCTGGGTAGGGACAAATAAGTTTCTATACATTTTCTCTCTTCCACATGCCAACCTCTTTTACCACTCATTACATAGATTCCTCTGCAGACCTATCTCCGTTTGATCTAGGATTACCATTGTCCGCATAAAGTAAGCAAGCAATGTGTTTCCCATCTAATTTGGGGCTGGCACCCCATGCCTTACTCAGTGTAGATGGCAAGTCGGTTGTGAACAAGGAGAAGAGCAAGGGAGCCAAAACACACCCTTGTCTTAACCCATTTTCGATTGGAATTTTCTTTGACAGTGCCCTATCTGTAGTCAGGATTACCTGTCCCCCCATTGTGGCTGTGGAACCCTTGTATCTTAACCAACAGGCCCTTAGAGATATTAATAATGATCAACATCAATGGATCTTCCTTATCTACTTTCTGTACCCCTTCCCCATATCTTTCACCCAAATATCGTTCCCAAGCATCTTCTATTACCAGACAGTTCATTATCCCCTGTGTCTTCCCTGATCCCTCTTGGAATAGCTTCCAAAACTTTGTTTACGTCATTTGTGTCTATTGCTTCCAGTATGCTACCCAAACATCTCTATTTATACTTTTCTGTTCTATGATGACCATTTTGTAAGTGTTCTTTCATTTCCGTAGGCTGATCTGCATATCTATAGAAAACTTTATCTCCAAAGACTCAACACCACCTCCTCCACCCTTTTAACTCTCACCAATAGCTATTTACTTCATTAGTGAAATGTAGCTGAAGACTTTACTGCCATTTGGCGGGAGGAGATCATACAACTCCAGGACAAAAGTAGACAACATTAGGCAGCTGAACCTTGCTATTGTCAAATCCTATGTAGGATCGGTGGAGTGAGTGGCTGCGGTTTGGCATATAGGGCAGATTATCGGGAAAGCAGAAAAACAGATGTGAAGGAAGTACTTCCTACATCACCCTACAGTTCTCTTCAGTTGTGGACATTTAATGAAGGCCCCCAATGTTTTATCTCTGTGTTAAGCCAGAAAGTCGTCACCTTTACAGAGGAAGAAGGTTGACCTTCAAGAGGGCAAAAAAATGGAGGGATAACAGAAGATTACATGTTGGTAACATTGAAGTAGCTAATTTAGCAATACATTTCCAAGTATGGATGGACCATTTTCTTATCATGCATCTGCTCTCCAGTCCTGAATACAGCCTCTGTCCCAGTGACAAGCCAGGGGTAAATGTATCCTTTGAAGAGAAGCCAAACCTATCAACAAAGAAGTTGCTCATTTGCGCCGTTGAACAAATTGCAAAATGTGGCTAGAACTCTTAAGATTATCATTCCGCAAAAGACTTTGATCAGCAATAAAGGAATAACAGAGGTGGGCTGTGTTATACCTGCCAGCCTTAGAGTGGTCTTCCCCTAGAAATGTTGCCTTACTCCTTTTTTTGCTGAATTCAGTTTTGTTGGCTTTATGATTCGGCACACTTTACCACTGCTAACCAGTGTTAAAGTGCTTCTGCTCTCTCCTTTAAAACTTGTAAAATTGGCTTATACCCAATGCGCACATTTAAGTTACTTACTCCATATTAAAATACATGTAGCCTGGACCTGCAAATGTAATGCCACTAGTGGGTCGGCAGCACTCATGTGCCACCCACTTAAGTAGCCCTTTAAAACATGTCTGAGACATGCCATTGCAGCCTGTGTGTGATAAAATAAATATTTTTGTAGGCCTAAACCTTCCTTTTCAATACATATAGGCCACACCTAGGGTGGGCCTTAAACAGCACATAGGGCAGGGTGCAGTGTATGTAAAAAGTTGGACATGTACTGTCCATGTCCTGGCAGGGGTAATCTCTTAAATTCATTTATCATTACTTCAAGGCCTAGCTCTCCCATAGGATAACATTGGCTTGCCTTATCACATTCAATAAGTGATCACTTTCAATTGGGAGCAGGTAGGAGAGTTGAGTATGCTCTCTAAAGAATTGTAATTTAAACCCCTCTCTAATGGTAAATTTGGATTTTAAGTCACAGTCCCAAAAATGACACTTTTATAAAGTTGACATTTTCTAGTCCCAAGAATTTGGTGCCTCCAGCCTATATCCCGGGTCAGATGACTAGGTGTAGCTGACAGTTGGTTTCTTTGTGTAACTCAGAGACATTGAGACAAAGGGAGAGTAGTTGTTGACAGGCTGGGCCATCCCTGACTTGATAGGGGGCCTAGCTTTCACCTATGACACTTGCACATCCCAAAGACTCATCACACTGACAAAGAGTTTCACACTATTCCTTTGTGCCCCTAGACACGCTTTGGACATGGCAAGGAGACAGGACACTATAGACACTTCTGTAGGGGAAGAACTCTAGAAGTTGTTACTGCCTCAAAGTGGGTGCCAAGTATACATATTGGACCCTCAAAAGCAACTCTTCAGTGCACCTCTGGAAGACTCAGAAGGACTGTTTTGTTGCTCTGCTGCAAGAAGCACTGCTACTCTGCTTCCTTACTACTCTGCTGCCTTGCCCCCTGCCCCCTTTTCAAGATGGTCTGGACCTGCTTCTTGAACCCAGGGCCACCAGAGTGACTCCAAGGGCAAGTTGGATGGTCTCCAGATCAGAGCCTCAGGACAGAAAAGGCTCCAGCCACCTTGAACACAGCACCTGGACTTGCGCTGAGTCTTGCACTCCAAATGGTGCCATGCCAGTCCTGGACCCTTGGAAGTGGGCCTGAAGGTATTCTGCAGCATCTGTCCAACCATAAACTACACACTGCACTGCACTGCCTTGCAGCCTTGGATTGGAACTGGTGATGCGCAAAGCATCCCCGATGCAGGACCTCGCTACTCCTCATTACCTCGCTGTGAGATGCTTTCCTGAAGCGGAACCTTGCATTGCAGCCCGCAGCTTCTCAGAACTGCCAATGCGCAAAGCATCCTTGATGCAGGACCTTCCATTGGAGCCCGGGGGCTCTGCGAAACTGTCGCTCTGTGACGCATTATCAGCGCAAGACCTTGCATCCCAACGTAACCAGCATTTGAGGTACGTTGTACAGCAGGCCTAACTTGGTCACAGTAGATGGCCCGTTCTCCATCATGGTCAGCCTGAACTTGCGACTTTGCCCTGATCTACATAGACCAGATAACAACAGCACATTCCGCTTTCGAGCTCAACTTCTATGCAAATCTTTAAAATTGCATATTTCTGGGGACATGGCCAAGATGGTGGCTTGAGCGGACATGCCTGAGTGTTGCTCTGTCCTCGCCGTTCCTACAGCATCGCTTGCGAGTCCCACTCGCTGCGACTATATGTCCTGGAATTGACCGCAGATGGCCTGTTCCCACGCTGAGGCCGCACACAACAGAGGGGGGCTGGGGCAGAGGGGGGCCGTCGCAACCGGCAGTGCCTTGTCATCCTGCTGCTCCCAGCCCCTGTGACTTGCAGAGATGGTCCCTTGGCCGGCGGACCTAGTGTGTGGTGAGTCGCTGTCTCAGGAGTCTGTGTGGCTGGGGCCCGGACCCTGGGGCCTGGCCATGCTGAGGAGGAGCCTTTCCCCAGACTGGGGCTGTGATACCCCCTGACCTCTGCAATACTTGCACCCTGATCTCCCCACCCTCTGGTGATGATCACGGAGTCCTACAGGTACATGGGGCCTACTTGGCCTGTGCTATATTGAGTTGCCCATGTCTCGTGCCTGGACTCCCGCTCCTGACCTGGGTGCTGTCGGGAGGCGACAGACTTCACTTGAGAACAGAGCACTGGAGGGGCCTCGGGTGTGGTGGCTGTGACCCAGGTGTTTCTGAGAGACCCAACTGGAGTTGCTTGTGACTTCTGGCGCCAAGGTTCTTGAGGGGCGGCGTCTCTTCAGGAGCCGGGCCTACTGCTTTTGCAACCCGCGAACCTGAGTGGGAGGCCCCCGGGCCTGGGACTTCGTTGGAGGGAGGCGGTGGACTGCTGCACCGCCCTGCTTGTCTGGGACATGGAATGGTGAGCCACAGGAAATTGTTGGGCGATCCGACTCTCCAGGGGCATGACGAAGGTCTGAGGCACGGTGACTTCCTGCTGGAGCAGCCCCTTGCCGAGGCAGTAGTGGGATAACAGCGACCGACTGAACTTCTGGACTTCATACTTGGGCTTGTGAAGGTGAATGACCCTCCAGGGCCCAGATTCTAAGCTTAGGGGTTTGTGGATCTTGGAACCTGTGCCCGCTACAGAGAACTCACCCCCACAAGGGGCCTCTGGGTGGCATTGGACAGCTGGCTGGTCACTCAGAGCGACCCTACTTCTGGAGCTGGTGTATGTGGCTCTTTGGTATTCCTGAGGGGCTTGTGCTCGAAGTCCCCCGGGTGTCCAATGCCTGTGACCGCTGGTGGTTTGGTTTGGACGGTGCTTGTCAATTTGAAGGGGCCTGTTGCTGGGTCATTTGTTGCCAAGGTGATGCTCAGGGGGACACCTGCCTGGTGGTGCTGTTGTTATAGCATCCAGCATATCAAGTCCAGCTTCCTGGGAACTCCATTGTGGACCTCAGTAGCATGGCCTCTACTAAGTCCAAAAAAGACCGCACCTTGCAAGATATGTTTGACAGGGCACCTGGGGAGACCTCCAGTGAGAAATTGGGGGTGTCAGAGTTGGGACCCGGGGCGGAGGTGAAGCCTCTGAGAGTCCTATTACCCATGAGTTCTTGGACTCCCTATTTGCCTCTCTATGCAAGGACCTTAAGGCGGCGAAGAAGGACCTCTCATTGGACCTGAGAGATGTGAAGAGAAGGGGACGAGGTAGGAGAATGGGTGGCTGCCTTGGAGAATGGCGCCATGGTAAGAGATGAAGAAATCAAAAGTCTTCAGCAGGTAGTAATCCGCCTTCAAGATCAGCAAATTGACATACAAGTGCATGCAGAAGACATTGAAAACAGGTCCAGGAAGAACAATATATAATCTTACGAGAGTGCTGACCACCTCAGAGGGATATGATCTGGAGGAGTATGGCTCACTGGTTAGAGCAGGCAGACCCTGAAGCAGAGGTCAAACCCGGGACCAGGGTTCAATTCCCGACGCGGCAGGGTCTTGAGCTCAAATGTCCACGGACTCGATAATTCTCGCTTCGGTGCCTGACCTAATCATGGGTTCACACTCTGCAACTCTGGGCATTAAGCTTGCTTAATCTCCACAACGGCCCGCGGCAGGATGCCTGGCTTTCACCTTGGGGATGCCCTGTAGGGGCTATCTCACAGGGAAAAGCCAGGACGGGTTCCCAAGGCAAGCGCTTAGAGACCCCTGGGTGATAAGCGCTATATAAATCCAATATACAATACAATACAATACAAGCACTGTTTAATTTGGTTTTGGGCTCCCAGTGGAACAAGAGATCAAACTTCATAGGTGCAACCGTATAGGGCCTCCAAGATCAGCGAAGCAACCTCCAGCTGACATCTTGGTCTGTGTGTATGATTTTAAAAGCAAGAAAGCCATCCTGCGTATGGCACACAATGTTCAACCACTGCAGTTTCGGGGTCACACTCCCTAGTAATACTAAGACTTGGCGTTGATTACTTTGCAAAAAAGAAGGGTTTTCTGCCCAGTAACAGCTCACTTGAGGAACGCTGGTATCCCCTACTCCTAGGGCAATCCCTTCTGACTAATTTTACGACTGGGGGGCAAGACATTGCAGCTCAAATCGCTTTCAGAGGCTTGCATTGATCACATGCAGCAGGGGTCCCAATCCACTCCCACTCAACACTGTCCAGCTATGCGTTACCGGCGTAGGGCACACCACCAGTCTAGTCAGGAGGTACTTGCCCTGAATTGGATGCCATAGCACAGGTATAGAGAACAATGGTCCCTATTTTCAGAGGAAGCATCACTTATATACAATAATAATACTCTACATAGGTAGTATGTCTTTTGTCCAGTCGGACAAGAATTTATTTTGCAAATATATATAAAATTAAATTGTTAGAAACATTCAATGACAAGTGGGCACAGCCCTGACCCACGAAACAGTGAGACAACACAACGAAGCACAGAATGGCCAAAGGGCAAAGTGAAATACGTCTGTACACTCCTATTTGAAAATTTTAACAGACTAAGATAATTTTCTTATACACCATTGCACATTACAATATTGCATAGTCATATTGCATATGGCGTAGTTTGGTGTCGACGACGTTTCGATGCCACCACTAGATACTGGCATCATCCTCAGGACAACATAATAATTCATTGTTGTCTTTATGAATTTACAATTGCACTATGCCTAAATCGCATTACTGCAAATTGGATCAGAAGCGGGCGCGATTGTGAGGTTTTCGTCACCGCGCCTGCCTAGACTACAACTTCCATGAGCCTTTGCTGTAGGAAGTATTTGATGGGAAGCGCCCGGACGTCGGTGCGCGTAATTCTGAGTCCGTCTTTGGTTTTGGTGGCTAGTTCCAGCTTTCGTCATTTGCAGGAGCGGCTGCTTCTGCCACGGAGTTAAGCGGTTGCGGAGCCAAGGGAATCCGAAGGTACTGATTGGGGTTTAACTGCTGGGAGCCGTAGCTTGTGTTATTTCCCTGAGCCTTAAATGTTGTACTGTTGTGTACTCGTATCGGCTGATGCGAGTTGGGATTGTTATTGTTGTTTGCTCTGCTTAGGAGCGCTGTGGCCGGTGCTGCGCGCTGCCTTGGAAGCTCCGGCATTGGAGTCACACGGATACAGAAAGGACTAGCAGCGGAGTGTGGTGGTGTTCCACACGTTGCCGTGTGTTATTTGTTTACAGGTCTGGGGTGGTGAGGTGGTCGCAACTTCCCGCTGCCGTATCGTCGTTTGTGTTTTTTTAGGATTTATGGTTAAAGCGGAGCATAGGGGTGGTCTCAACTCCATGCTGCCATTTTCTTGCGTTTCTCGTTTGGATAGCTATCTAGAGGAGCATAGGGGTGGACGCAACCTCATGCTGCCTTTACACATTTAAGGGGAACTATTTTCCATCTGCGTTAAAGTATTGGTGTTACCTTTTAGAGTGCTACGAGAGATTTATCTCTAACTCATTAGGTCTTTCTATACTAGGGACAAACACTGACACGGATCTCACTTTGGATTATCAGTTAAAGGGGTCATTTAGAAGTTCATCTCCTCATAACATGGTGTGTGATTACACATAAAGGATTCATATATGTTGTATGATGCTACCGCGTGAAATATTATAACGTGTGGTTTTCTTTATAGGAGTATGAACCGGGACTTACTTGTTAGTGCTGGAAGACTAATTACAGCTTGATAAGGTATAGGAGTTCTAGCGAGAATTAATGAGTGTAGTATTGTATGCTGCCTAGTATTTATCCTTGTCCTGTGTTTTGTCATTTCAGAACCCTTCTCCCTGCTGACCCCTTCCCTTCCCTGGTCCTTCTTGTTCTCATTTCTCCCTCACCTGCTGGTTCGGACACCCTGTGAATTACATTCGGGGTGTTGGTAACAGCTGGAGGTGGAGCCATTTACTCATCAGCCGGATCCTGCAAGGCGGGCCCTGACAGAATTACGCGCCCAAGATAAATGCTTTGCCTGATTCGGTTGTTGAGTATTCATGGCTACCCTGGAGGATGTTTTGCAGGCTCTCGTATTGGTACCACAGGAACTAATAGCGTCTAGAGCAGAGACAACTGCCCTAAGAGACAGGGTGGATAGATTTGCAGGGAACCCATTTGATGCATCAACTCAGAACCCCCGCATTCAGGTTACTGTGCCTCCACCTATCCCATTGGCTAGCCCTGAAAGGTATTCTGGAGATCCGTCTAAAACGCAGGTATTTCTTACCCAAATTATGTTACACTTTTCGTGTAAACCTGCATCTTTTCCCAACCTCCATTCCAGAGTGGCGTTTGCCATTTCGTATATGGTGGGGGACGCAGCGAATTGGGCTGTGCCGTTGGTGCTAAAGACGATCCTATCCTGTCAGATTGGGGGGCATTTAGAGCAGAATTTGAGAGGGTCTTCGATAGGCGATTGGATTTTCGATAAATAAAGTACCCCTCCCTTCAAGAGCCTTGAGACCCTCTGGGTATATAAGGCGCTATACAAATGCTGAACTTGAACTTGAACTTGAACCTTCAGTGCTGATAAGGAGCTATTGGAATTGAGACAGGGTAGGAATGAGCTGGTCACCTATCTAATGACCTTTAACAGGTTGGTGGCGGAATCATCATGGCCTGAAGAAAAGCAAATGTCCATATTCTATCACGGACTTAGAGAAGGTTTAAAGGATATCATCGCTCAGATAGACCCACAACCCACTACTTGTGCAGGAATGATCAGCCTTTCCCTGAGATTGGATGGTCGCATGTCGGAACGTAGCGGGGATAGGAAGAAGTGGGATAGAGGCTATTCCAGACTAGAATGTTCCGCTAGGAAAGGACCATTGGTGTCTGCTGAAGGTAACGAACCCATGGAGATAGGTGCAGTCAGGGCACCATTGACCAGAGAAGAAAGAGAAACAAAAAGGACATTATGTCCGAGAGTGTCCTTCCAAGCCCAAGAATATGGGAGGATGGGTTAAGAAAAGATTGGCGGTATCTAACACAGGTTCCAATAGTGAAACTGTTGAGGATGGTTCTGATAAATCCCCTTTGAAACTTCCTTCGCTGGTGTGCGAAGTGATTCAGGATTCTGTATCACACATAGTATTGCCCATGTGTTTAGAGAGTCATCAAGTAATGCACCAGGCGTTGGTAATGATAGATTCGGGAGCCAACGGCAATTTCATAGACAGCGGGTTGGTGACTCTGTTGTCATTGAGACGCATTCTTCGGCAACATCCTGAGGAAGTATAGGCAGTGGATGGTAAACCACTGAAGTCAGGGTTGATCACTGAACAAACCGAAGAAGTATTGTTGACTGTCGAGGTACTGGAGGGTGAAAATCGAGATAATTTGATATTGAACTTCATAGAGGTACCTCAATACGAAGTCATTTTGGGCATGCCTTGGCTGGCATATCATAACCCCGACTTTAACTGGAAGGAGAGAAAGATAAGGTTTCAGTCTGAAGAATGTCAGGCACACATGAGTCCACACACAGTCACACAGGCAGCAGGGTTATCCTTCCCGTTTCATGTTGCTACTGCAGCAGAAAAGGAGATGACGTTACCTATAGAGTATCTTATGTATGAGGATGTATTTATTGAACAATTGGAAAACGAGTTACCCCCTCATAGACCCTATGATTGTTGTATTGATCTAGTGGAAGGTGCACTGGTACCTACTTGTAGGGTGTACGCTTTATCGGTGCCAGAAACAAAACATTTAAAGGAATACTTAGATCATTATCAGGCAATCGGGTTTATTCGACCTTCAAAGTCTCCCGCTGCTTCGTCGATGTTCTTCATAGCTAAAGCTAACGGCGAGTTGAGGGCTTGTGTAGACTATAGGATGCTGAATAAGAATACCATTCGCAACAGGTACCCTCTCCCCCTCATCTCTGTATTGCTTGATCAAGTCAGGTACGCCCAGGTCTATACTAAACTGGATCTGCGAGGGGCGTACCACTTAGTACGTGTGAGAGGGGGATGAGTGGAAAACCGCCTTTAAAACACGATATGGGTTGTTTGAATACACCGTTATGCCTTTTGGTTTGTGCAACGCCCCGGCAGCATTTCAATATTTTTTGAATGATGTTCTGAGAGATCTAGTGGATACCAGCGTCGTAGTATATATCGACGACATACTGATCTATTCAGACCGGGTGGAAGCGCATCATGAACATATCCTACAAGTCCTGCAGCGATTGAGAGAGAACAGATTATATTGTAAACTCAGTAAATGTGAGTTCGGAGTGGACACAGTGGAATTTCTGGGTGTCATGCTTTGCCCTGAAGGGTTACAAATGGCTGAGAGGAAAGTACAAGCAGTTCAGTCTTGGCCAGTACCTAAATCGGTGAGAGATATCCAGTGTTTTTTGGGCTTTGCTAACTACTATCGGAGATTCATACTAGGATTCTCACAGATCGCTGCTCCCCTCTCTCGCCTGCTTAGGAAAGGGGTGGTATTTCTATGGTCACAAGAGGCAGAGACTGCTTTCTGTGTTCTTAAGGAAGCGTTCATCTCTGCTCCCATCCTGGAGCATCCTCAACCTGCATTGCCTTTTATAGTGGAGGCAGATGCTTCGGATGAGGCTGTTGGGGCCATCTTGTCGCAAAGGGATTCACACACAAAAAAATAAGCCAGGCAGAAAAGAACTACACCATAGCAGAAAAAGAGCTTCTAGCTATAAAGAAAGCATTTCAAGAGTGGAGACAACATTTGTGGGGGGCTGCTTATCCTGTAACAGTATACTCTGACCACCGTAATTTGCAATATATGAGAACGGCCAGGCATCTATCTCAGAGGCAAATGAGGTGGATGTTATTTTTTGCCGAGTACAATTTCATCATTACTTTCCGCCCAGGCAGCGAGAACAGAAAGGCGGACACTTTGTCGCGTCTAGAGGACTCAGAAGCAGTGACCTCCGTCCCTGCAATGGAAGCCATAGTGGAGTCGAACAAAGTGATATGTATTGTAAATGCTGATAATTTCCTGAAGGAAATTAGGGGGCAACGATCCCCCAATGCATGGATCACTTGGAGCAGTAAAGAGGCCAATCGTTCCATTAAACAGGGTTTACCTTTTGTATCCAATAGACTGTTTTTGCCTTCAGTGGAGAGCCGGAAAAAGGCTTTTGACTGGTGTCATTCATCTCTTGTATCTGGTCATCAAGGGGTAAAGAAGACAATACTTCTTATGCAGAGACAGTTTTGGTGGAACACGTTGGCCAGTGATGTAACTTCGTGGGTGGGAAAGTGTGATGTCTGTGCTCGAGCTAAGAACCAACAAGGCCAGAGTAAGGGAAAACTGATCCCCATGCCTACTCCCAAAAAGCCATGGCAAAGTATTAGCATGGACTTTATAACGGGTTTACCTGCTGATCATGGGCATAAGGCAGTGTTGGTAGTAGTGGATAGTCTTACAAAAATGGGACATTTTATACCTTGTCGAAACCTTCCCACTGCTGGCCAGACGGCACAACTACTCTTAACCAATGTTTTCCGTTATCATGGGATTCCTGAGGTTATCATTTCAGACAGGGGTCCACAGTTCATTGCTAGCTTTTGGAAATCCTGGTGTTTGGCGTTGCACATTAAATCCACCTTGTCAACTAGTTTCCATCCTCAAACAGATGGCCAAACTGAACGTTTGAATCAAACTTTGAAAAAATATCTAAGGTGTTATGCTGGTGAGGCACAGGACAGTTGGGTGTCGCTTCTTTGGCTTGCTGAATTGGCGTATAATAATGCATGGCACAGCTCATTGGGTGTGTCTCCATTTTATGTCAACTATGGATTTGATGCTTGAGTTTTGCCCATCACCATTCATGGGGAGGTGGGTAATCAGCCTTCGGTGATGAGTCAGATCCGTCATCTGCATGCTGTTCAAAGGAAGGTTTCCAAACATCTGAATCGGCCCAAAGAGGTCTACAAGAGGTGGGCTGACACACGCCGAGGGGATTGTCCGGTGTACCGTGTAGGGGACAAGGTGTGGTTGTCCACCAAGAACATTCGATTTAAAATGCGGTCAGTGTTTCATCCCAGGTACATTGGTCCATATGTTATACTGAAGCAAATCAATCCTGTGGCCTATAAACTCAAGCTGCCTGCTTCTCTTCGTATTCATCCTGTTTTTCATTGCAGCTTGTTGAAGCCTGCTTTGTCTGCTGTACGCAGGGCCCCACCGCCTGTGCTATGTGACGGTGGGCTGGAGTATGTGGTTCGCTGCATCAAAGACTCTAAGCGTTGCAGGGGTGCTCTGTGGTATCTGGTTGCTTGGAAAGTGTACACAGCGGAGGATGACTCATGGGAACGTTCATTGAATGTGCATGCCCCGGCTGCAGTTCGAGCGTTCCACCGGAGGTTCCCTGCTAAGCCTGGGCCTAGGAGGCGCTAGGAGGGAGGGCATATTGTGAGGTTTTCGTCACCGCGCCTGCCTAGACTACAACTTCCATGAGCCTTTGCTGTAGGAAGTATTTGATGGGAAGCGCCCGGACGTCGGTGCGCGTAATTCTGAGTCCGTCTTTGGTTTTGGCGGCTAGTTCCAGCTTTCGTCGTTTGCAGGAGCGGCTGCTTCTGCCACGGAGTTAAGCGGTTGCGGAGCCAAGGGAATCCAAAGGTACTGATTGGGGTTTAACTGCTGGGAGCCGTAGCTCGCGTTATTTCCCTGAGCCTTAAATCTTGTACTGTTGTGTACTCGTATCGGCTGATGCGAGTTGGGATTGTTATTGTTGTTTGCTCTGCTTAGGAGCGCTGTGGCCGGTGCTGCACGCTGCCTTGGAAGCTCCGGCATTGGAGTCACAAGGATACAGAAAGGACTAGCAGCGGAGCGTGGTGGTGTTCCACACGTTGCCGTGTGTTGTTTGTTTACAGGTCTGGGGTGGTGAGGTGGTCGCAACTTCCCGCTGCCGGATAGTCATTTGTGGTTTTTTAGGATTTATGGTTAAAGCGGAGCATAGGGGTGGTCTCAACTCCATGCTGCCGTTTTCTTGCGTTTCTCGTTTGGATAGCTATCTAGAGGAGCATAGGGGTTGACGCAACCTCATGCTGCCTTTACACATTTAAGGGGAACTATTTTCCATCTGCGTTAAAGTATTGGTGTTACCTTTTAGAGTGCTACGAGAGATTTATCTCTAACTCATTAGGTCTTTCTATACTGGGGACAAAGACTCACATGGAACTCACTTTGGATTATCAGTTAAAGGGGTCATTTAGAAGTTCATCTCCTCATAACATGGTGTGTGATTACATATAAAGGATTCATATATGTTGTATGATGTTACCTTGAAATATTATAACGTGTGGTTTTCTTTATAGGAGTATGAACCTGGACTTACTTGTTAGTGCTGGAAGACTAATTACAGCTTAATAAAGTATAGGAGTTTTAGCGAGAATTAATGAGTGTAGTATTGTATGCTGCCTAGTATTTATCCTTGTCCTGTGTTTTGTCATTTTAGAACCCTTGTCCCTGCTGACCCCTTCTCTTCCCCGGTCCTTCTTGTTCTCATTTCTCCCTCACCTGCTGGTTCAGACACCCTGTGAATTACATTCGGGGTATTGGTAACAGCTGGAGGTGGAGCCATTTACTCATCAGCCGGATCCTGCAAGGCGGGCCCTGACAGCGATAGCTCACGGTCACAAGTGGCGGTTAGCCAGCTGATAGGGATCGTGTTAGTTCGGGAGTCCACTTAGATAGTCGAGATAAGGATTCCTTACAAGTGGGCAATCGCACAGTTTCAAGATCAGGAGCTCGATGGCTGGTCCGGCTTCAGGATAGCACAGGAGCATGCAGCTGTTCTTTGCTCCCTGTCTGGAGACGGGGTTGATGACGCCGGGTCTTGGCTCTAGGAAGACAAAGGGGTGGCTTGGATGCAGCAGATTGGGCTTTGGAGGGCGGGGGCAGACGACAGGGCCAATTTGAGATTAGCTGTTGGATGCTCCTACTGTTGGGATTCCTGTTCCTCTCACTCTGTTGCTGCGTTCAATCGCTGACTCTGCACTGTGGCTCTGAGACTTTGCCTTCACCTTCACCTTCGTGATTACAGCTAGCGGTACCCGCTGCGCGGGTCCCGCGTCGCCAGAGGGCACTCTGCAATAGCGCTATCGCCTGGAATATAGCGCTACCACCTGGATCAAGAACTTGGGCATCGAGACCTGCAGGGCTGCGAGCGTGTTGTGGGCGCAGGACTCAAAGTCCCAGGAGCCCCCACAACTCCCAATCATCAGCAGCTGGGACGCTCTCCCTGCAGGCTCCTCCTCTGGCTGACCAAACGCGGTAAAACCCGCCCTCTCACCTGTGTCAGTGGATTTCTGTTCCTCTCACTCTGTTGCTGCGTTCAATCGCTGACTCTGCACTGTGGCTCTGAGACTTTGCCTTCATCTTCGTGATTACAGCTAGCGGTACCCGCTGCGCGGGTCCCGCGTCGCCAGAGGGCACTCTGCAATAGCGCTATCGCCTGGAATATAGCGCTACCACCTGGATCAAGAACTTGGGCATCGAGACCTGCAGGGCTGCGAGCGTGTTGTGGGCGCAGGACTCAAAGTCCCAGGAGCCCCCACAACTCGCAATCATCAGCAGCTGGGACGCTCTCCCTGCAGGCTCCTCCTCTTCCTTCCCTGATAGCATATTATCAACTACAGAGTCCCGCTGCGCGGGAGCGCGCGGGAGGGCGCCGGGCGAAGCCCGGGCAAAGGGCGGGCCGTCTAAGGCCGTCCAAGGTCGCACAAGGACGGGACGGGCCACCCCTCTTTCATCTATTTATTCACCGCTGTGAAAACAATATACGGATTAAAAGAGAAATCTGCGAAAACGTGGAAAAGCTTCTTCTTCTGAGCAAAGTACTTGTCGCTGCCCACTGACGCCGATAAACAAAACATCTGATAATAACACGGTAACTTTCCATAATATTCTTTATTTACAGTGACAATTATATATGGCATATAAAAAACTAAGATCGCGTACCATTTTCATGAAGAGAATGGGTACAGAGGAAGCAGTAAGACAAAGTTCCATAAAAGCAGTAAAACGGGGCCGGTTAACTGGCACGCAAGCCATTAGTAATTACTTCTTAGCTACTCCCAAAAACGAATCCTGTCTACCTGATCGCGAACCGTCTATAATGTTGGGAAAAAATCCACCTCAAGAGGCATCTGAACTGCCTACTACGGATGCTCACACTACCTCAATCTCAAGTGATCAAGGTTCCCAACTTAAACCTCAACCGTCCTGTTCAACACAGGAGTCTCAAACATCAACATCCATATTTGACTCTCCAAAATTAACTACCATCACACCGGTGAAACAAATAAATCACTCTTCTGACACCGAGGATTTTAACCCAAACGGTAACAAACCGACAGAAAACATTTCTGAGATATTACTTAACTCAGTCGATCTGCAAATTGAATCTCATCATCAAATACTTGATCACAAAACAGACATGGATATATCATTGGACACATTTCTGCCAAATAACATGAACTCCACTAACATGGCGACACCTGTCTCTAAATCTTTACATACCTTACAGGAAATACTCGAATCTGTCCTTTCCTTCTTAGGTAACATCCTAGAAAATTCAGATCAAACCTTGGATGTTCAAATTGGCATTCTGAAATTTCTGGTAGAAGAAAAGAGGAAAAAAGATCATATTGAAATAACACAAAGTATACAGTCTCAAGAGGAAAGAAAAGATCTCTCTGAATTGCTCCTTTCTACAAAAACTCCAACTCCTGAATCTCAAGACAAATGTGATAACAGTACTCAAACCACCGAGCAAAAATCTACCCAGAAAAACTCCAACGGGGATCAAATATACTCTCTGAAGAAACTGTTTAGAGAGGAACCTTCATTGCCAACCAAAGAGTTTCCGATCTTCTCGATTAAGAATACCAAAATGATAAAAGATACCGCTGAAGGGAATGAAATAACTACCTTAGTATCTGTATCAGATGAGACTGGAAATGAAAAATCCTATCAAAAGGAAAGTAACAAAAGATCAAAAAGAAAAATGAGCAATAGGAGGCCACTAAGAAGAATCCATAAAAAGAAAAACAAAAAGATCAGATTTGAAAATGCAAACACTGACCAGAATAATGAGGAGGGATCTCTGGAAAAGGTAACAACTAAACAATCTATGGTAGAGGAGGAAAATGTAATCATAAACATAGTGCCCACAAAGCATTTGAATCATAAAGCACCTGAATATGTACCCCTTAGAAATAGCATTGATCAAACAAATAGAGAAAGCACAACTAATAAGTTACAACCCCACGGTGATGATCAACCACTGACAAAATATCTACAATTTGAAGAACTTTTTCCCACGGATGATTTATCGTTAAATCGAGAAAGGGTAATCAATCTGTTGCAACAAATTCACACACTACAATCCATCACCAGTAAAGAAATAGATTTAGTCACATTTCCCGAAAAAGAAAATCAAAAAATCGCGAAAGTAGCCTTCTGGTCAACTGTTATTCCCAGGATCATCGTAAGAGAAAAAGAAACATTGCATAAATATGGATACGATGTTATCGAAATATTCCCATCTAAGAACTCCATATTCAAATCAACTGGTCCTCAAAATATTATTACCAACACCCACACAAACAATTGGACTACAAACATCACTGATCTTGCTGAACTGGAGCGAATTAGCTCTATGAAGGATATTCTGAAAATTCAGGTGAATAATGGTCAAAGAAATGTATGGACCCAAAATCTTGAAGCAAAAGAGGCCAGAAAAACAACAGAATCTTGGGCCTGGATATCAGAGGCCTTAAACAGCAACAAACAAGAACAACGATTGCAATGCACTGTTTAACAGTAGCTTAAAGATTACCTCGTGGAATATGGCCGGAAAGTTACCCAATAAAATGACTATAGCGCTGAAAGATAACCCTGACATTCTAGCCATCCAGGAAACATGGGCAATAAATCCATTTAAACAGAAGGGTTACTTTGTTTACGATATCCCAGCTTCTTGTTTTTCAATATGTACAACCCTCCAGGCACTTCACAAGATGCATCTTTTATAGAAACCATAGATCTAATATCCAAAATAATCGAAGAACGAGCAAATACTCCGTACTTAATTGTGGGTGATGTGAACGGGAAACTTTCCAATACTGAAATTGGCAAATGGGCAAAAATGTATGAAGATGAGCTAATTGATTTACCTATTCCAATATTCCCGAAAGGAAAAGTTGCCGATAAAAGAGGGAAAATGTTATTAGCTTCACTCCCAAATATAAACGGATTAATCCTGAATGGTAACGTAGAAGGCGACAGACCAGCATCTGACACAAGGCGGGGAAATGGATCCTCTTCTATCATCGACTACCTAATATGTAGCATAGAGATATCGGACACATTCCATTGCCTGAAAGTAAATTTTACAGAAGAAAGCGACCATGCGCTCTTATGCCTAAACACTGGTTGGTCACTAAAAGCAGCTCCGTCTAACCCAATTATGTACCTTAAGGGAAAAATTGAAATTGATAAAAAGCAGAGACGAATCTTTTGGAACTCAGGGACACTAGACTACATAAATGGAAAGATTCTACAAAATAACATTCTAACTAAAATACACTCTGAAGATCAAATAATAAACTTCGAATGTATTATGACAATCCTTAAAAGACTTCTTCTTAATGGGGAGAAACCACGCAAAAACAAAGTCTATAATAACTCTAATGAGAATATACACAGGAGGAAATTAAATAAACTTATACGAGGGCAATTTCTAGATTACTCACCTGTTATACAGCAAGAGATAAACAAGTTAAAAAATCAACTCAGAAGGGAGAAAATAAGCAAAAAAAGAATGCAACAAGACAAAAATTGGGTGGACATTCAAGAGGCGGCGAAACAGTACAATCAAAGAAAATACTGGTCTTTGATAGCCAAAATAACTGGAAGTAAAAAGAAACTATCTGCCATTCCAGTACCACCCCAAGAGTGGAAAGACTATTTAACTGATCTTTATAAAGCAAACCCAACTGAGACCGACAGTAATGTTGCTGAAACTTATCTGGAAAGCAACTTAATAGAAAAAAGTACAGCACATTCTATTGAAATTCATATCAGAAATGCCAGGAGCACTTCAGCGTCAGGCCCTGACCTGATACCGATTAAAGTTCTGCAGTCTAATCCTAAGGAATGGAGTCAGATGTTAACATCACTTTTGAACCTTATCTTTTGTACTAGGAGAATTCCTAAATCGTGGCAAGGAAGTACAATAATCCCTATATACAAAAAAGGGAATCGAAATGTTGCTAGTAATTATCGCCAGATCGCATTAATGGATGCGGCAGGTAAAATATTTGCAGCAGAGGTACTGGACAGATTAAAAGCCTGGTGCTTCTCGAATGAAATAATACCGAAGTATCAGGCTGGCTTTCGTCCTAATCACTCGGTAACAGACAACATCTCCGTACTTCAGACTATCCTCGATAAATACGTTGGGAATAAATCACAATCAGTGTATGCTGCCTTTATAGATTATTCCACAGCGTTTGATCGCGTGGATAGACCAACGCTGTGGAAAAAACTGAGAAGACTGGGGATCTCTGAAAATTTGTTGCAAATCATAATCCAATTACACACGAATACCTGGTCCCAGGTACAAATGGGAAGTGAAAAAGGTCTGACGCAATCAATTAATACGTCGAATGGTCTTAAACAAGGATGTCTTCTTGCACCAATTCTTTTCTCACTGTATCTGAGCGACCTACCATCATATTTACAAAAATGCTCGAGCCTGCCACCAAAGATTGCCCTTCAGAGCATACACGCGCTACTCTATGCAGACGACATAGTTCTGTTAGACCTCACTCCTTTTGGTCTCCAAAATTTACTGGATTCTTTAAATATTTATTCGAAGGATCATTTTTTAATCCCTAACCTAACAAAAACAAAAGTAGTGGCGTTTTCTGGCCGGAAAAAAAGCGCTAAATATCACTGGAACCTTGACGGGAAAAGAGTAGAGGAAGTAGATGAGTACACTTACCTTGGCAGGATCTTCACTAAGAACTTACAAAATTTTAAACACATAAACAATTTAAAGAAAAAATCTGAAATCCATGCCGGGGCACTCTCTAGAATGTATACTGCCACAGGAAGTAGGCACTTCTCCTCACTACTCAAGGTGTATAAAGTAAAAATACCCTCGGTCCTGTCTTATGCAACTGAACATTTACCTACAAAACAATGGTCCTTTATGGACATTACTGAAGGAAAGATCTTGAAAAGACTACTAAAGGTTTCTACATCTACATCTGTACAGGCTCTGAGATTGGAATTTTCTTTGACAAGCTCATATGCAACAGCTATGGCAAACGTTATTCGATGGGCGTACAACATTCTGCACGCTAAGGAAGGAACGCTAAGATTTTTGTTAAAGACTGAGATATTTAAAACAGATTCTCGGCAGCTGATCTTCTCTAATAACATGTCTGAAGCATTTAAAATAGCGAACCTGACTGAAAATATTCTGTCATCATGGACAAAACCCCAATTAAAGCTCTTCTTTAAATGCTCTATTCCAAGACTAAGTTATGATCTTGACCTCACGCACTGTAGTAAGTTATCCACGTACAAAACTTACATAGAGTCGTTGGAATATAAGCAATTACGGCCATACCTGGGGCTCTCCCTTTCACATGGAGCAAGAAGGTCCATAACTATGTTGCGCCTAGGCATTCTCCCAGTCTCCACTGTTACATCTAAATGGTCTCCGGGAGATTCCCCCATCTGTAAACTCTGTTTTGGCGGTGATCAAGATATTGTGCATATTTTATTTGTTTGTCCTCATGCAACCGTAGTTCAAGCACGCGCAAGATATCTTAAGCCGATATACCAGAAATGCAATATTACAACAGTTAACAATTTACTAGCATTATGTAAACGACCGACTGACGAATGGGTTTGCTATAATTTCTATAAATTTTTAAAATCCTTTTAAAAATTGTATTGAATATGCATATATTTTGTAAACTGTTTTAAATTTGTGGTCCTCAGCTGAGTACCAAAGCAAATAAAACTTTTGACTTTGACTTTGACTCCTACTGTTGCCGTCCCCACACCTGTTTCCATGTTTGATGGACTGCATAACTATGCTCTTTAGTTGCCTTTCATTTTTGGGGATTTGGTTTTTTTTTGGGTCTCGTCCTTCCTTTTCACATGCAGGCACCCATCGGATATACCGTATTTGGTGGTCCCTGACCTCCAAGAGAGGCCCGCACATTGATTTCTGGCTCCTGACCTGGCCAGGTGGGCCAATTTGAGATTAGCTGTTGGATGCTCCTACTGTTGCCGTCCCCACACCTGTTTCCATGTTTGATGGACTGCACAACTATGCTCTTTAGTTGCCTTTCATTTTTGGGGATTTGGTTTTTTTTTGGGTCTTGTCCTTCCTTTTCACATGCAGGCACCCATCGGATATACCGTATTTGGTGGTCCCTGACCTCCAAGAGAGGCCCGCACATTGATTTCTGGCTCCTGACCTGGCCAGGTGGGTGGCCCGACCATAGCAAGTATTACCCACACACTCCTTATGGAGCTTAAACTGCTCTGGATCAATGTTCAAGGCTTAAACAACCCCAAGAAATGATCAACCATCCTCTCACTCGTTGAACATGCAGGTGAGGGCATTTGCCTCCTTCCAGAGACTCATTTGTTGTCTAAAGATGTCCTCAGGGTGCAAACCTGGCAAGTCCAACAGCAATACTAGTCCTCTTGACCCACTAAGAAAGGCGAGGTAGCCATCCTCTTCTCTAAGCACTTCCCTGGAGAGCTATTTAGCACAATTGTGGAGATAAAGGGTCGACTCTTGGCCCTTCGATTGCGGGTGGGCACTTATCACTTCAACTTGCCACAGTTTACTCACCCAACGAACAAGAGAGTTTCTTGATAGATTCTGTGGCTAAGGTCCTCCAGACTTCATACATGTCTGTGATGGTTGGGGGAGATCTGAACTTGGTGATGGATTCTGGTCTGGATCGTTCTGAGCGTTTTTGGCCTAGAGCCTTTGCTGGCTTGCAGGTTGCATGACTTGTGGCACTGGTCTAGGGATAGGGATTATACTTTCTCTTCTACTGTGCACATGACATACACCCAGGTTGACCACTTCCTGGCTTCCCCTGCTATGCTAGATCGGATGGCCAATATTACTATTGAACCCTGCTTCTTTTCTGACCACGCGCCTATCACCCTGATGCTGTGGATGCCTTCTCCTGCATCTCAGTATTAAAGTTGGCAACTTCAGGACCCTATACTTTAGTCCCCCACCATGGTGGATGCAGTTTGTGTGGTGCTTAAGGACTATCTGGCCCTTAATGACAATGGGTCGATAACACTAGCCTTGGTGTGGAAGGCACTGAAGCTGGTCATTCAGGGAGAGCTCATCGCTCTTGCGGGGAACATCCTTTACAACGAAACTTTTACAACGCAGTGCTATTACAACGCAGGTTTTACAATGAAAACCATTACAACGCATTGCGCTGGGGGGTGCTCTAGGATAGGGAATAGATTTAATTTACTATCCAACACCTTCCCTGGTGTCCACGGGGACTGGAGTTGGAATAGTAAATTAAACTATTCACTATCCAGCACCCCAAAGCGCTATGCGTTGTAAAGGTTTGCGTTGTAAAACTGGCGGTGTAACAGCATGCGTGGTAAAAGCATGCGTTGTAACATCATACATCCCGTTCTTGCAGCTGCAGAGAAACATAGGCAACATGATAAACAGAAAGATATTGGGAGGAGAGTGTCTGAGCTAGAGGCCATTCACAAGAAGTCGGGTGCCCCTTGGGTGTTGAGAGAATTGGAGAGGGAACGCCTTGCAGCTGAGGTGTTTAGATTTAGACTGGACTGAATATGCTATATTGCGCCTCATACATTGATTCTATCTAGGCAGCAATTGGGGTGGGGGGAGTATGTTAGTACATCAATTTCGCAGTAAGCAGTATGTTGGCTTTGGCTACTGACACTGATTCTGGTGGCGAGGTCCCTAGAGTATCGCAGAAGCCTTCCAGACATTTCATGTCTCATTGTACTCCACGGCAGAAGGGCCAACCACTGAATGCCTGGATTACCTTAATAGCGATACCCTCACTCCCCTTCCTACTTCCTCATTCGACACAGTAGACTGACCCATTCGTGTGGAGGAGGTGATCTAGGCTATTGCCGGGACGGAAGCCCTTGAAATCTTCCAGCCAGGGTGGCTTCACCACTGCGTTTTACAAACGTTTTTCTCCGATATTTCACCTTTACTTGTGCAACTTTTTAATTGAGAGTGGGGGTGGCCGCCCCACTTGGTATAACGTTGCATGTCGCAAGGCTAAATCAGACCTGCTGACATCGATTAAGGAAGGTACAGACAGATCTGTGATACAGGCCAGGAGAAGGGACTATAAGCGCTTGATTACCCATGCCAAGAGCGAATGGGAACAAAAGAAATGGGAAAACCTCACTATTTCACTAGCCTGTAGGGATTCTCGTAAATTCTGGTGTATTGTCAATACGGGGTCCGAGGAGTTAGCCTCGGCTATCGAACCTAATATCTCAGCCAAGGCCTGGCAAGATCATTTCCAGTCCCTTTACAGGGTTGAATACTGGGCCCCCAACAAATCCCCACCTACCATTAGTGTACTACTTGAAGGGGACCCCTTAACAGAGATGGAGGTACTGGCAGCCATTGCAGGGCTGACATCAGGCAAAGCGCCTAGATTGGATGGTTTACCGGGTGATTTATTTAAACAGAAGCCTGATGTATGGGTCCCTTACCTGGTGATGATATTCAATGCTGTCCTGAGGGGTATGGAGGTCCCCTGTACTTGGCTGGGTGCAGAGATTGTTCCCATAATTAAGAAGGGATCACCTCTGCTCCCAGCCAACTACAGGCCCATCAGCCTCATCGATGTACCAAATATTTGGTAGGCTGATACTCTATCGCCTCCAAAATTGGATAGAGGAATTTGCCATCTTGAGTCCCTACCAAGCAGGGGTCAGAAGGGGGGTCTCAACTACAGATCAGATCTTCCGTCTGAATCTACTGTTCTGGAAGACCGCGGTAATCGAGGGCGGCAGTTTGTACACAGTATTTGTGGACCTGCGAGCCGCCATCGATTTAGTGCCAAGAGACAGATTATGGACCGTGTTGGCGGAGCTGGGTATCTCGGCCGACATCTTGACCATTCTGATAAGATTACACAGGGGAATTTTGCAAGTGTCAGGTGCGGCAGGGGGGTGAGGCGGGGTTGTGTGCTTGCACTAACCCTGTTCTGCCTCTTTGTCAACGGGGTAATCGACCACTTGACTAGGATGGGCGACATTGATGCTCCCAAGCTCAAAGGCAGCAGGGTGCCCGCCATTATGTTTGCGGACGACACCCTGTTGCTGTCTAAGTCCCCCATGGGACAACAACGGGTCCTGGATGGGTTTTTGACTTTTTGTGTGGAGCGGGGGCTTGAGATCAACGCCCTGAAAACTAAATATATGATTATCAACCCCCCCTCCTCAACACACCCCAACCCTACTGTAGGCACACTGAGACTAGAGAGGGTTTTCACTTTCTAATACCTGGGCTTAACTATCAACCAAAATATGACCTGGGACACGTATCAGACCAAGGCCAACATGAAACTGGTCCAGTTAACGGGTGGCATTTGTAGGATGGCAAGCAGGTCGACCTACAAGCCTTTTGGTTCTGTGCTCCAAATCTACAAAATGCAGGCAAGAGGGGCAATTACATATGGTTGGTAATTGTGGGGTCACACACTTGCCCAAAACCTGTTGATCACTGAAAACAAATTCATTAGGCAGCTGGCAGCCTTACCCCCAAGTACCGAGCTTCTCCCGATGAGACTAGACCTGGGTCTCAGACCAATTACAGAAGAGCTGGGAATAAAACCAATAACCTTTGGGCGCCAAATCTGGACCATGCCAGAACTTATGAACTACAGGCCTGAGCTCCAAGAGATCCTACGCCTACCAAATGCAACACATATCCCATGGCTGAGATACATAAAACAAACATGCGAGACCCTAGGAAGACCAGAATTATGGCTAGATGCGGGAAATGCATGTTGTAGGATCCCACGCAAACTCCCCTCGAGGAATTTTTATGAGCAAAAGTTACTTGCCTCAATAGGGAGTAGGTTTTTAAGAAGCGGAACAAGCCACTACTTCCTAGATCTTTGCTAAGCATTACAGAAGAATATGTTATGCAAGTCATTTTCCTGGTGGTGTGGGCATACCGGGCACTGTTCTGTAAGCGAAGGCTGGGCCCATCGGTTAGTGAATGCCCTAAGGGGGAGTGTACCGTATCGCCACTGCTTGAATAATTTTCTAGTCAGAACGGGGCTAATGCCGTCAAGGACGTGCACAAATTTGTTTATTAAATCTAAAGATTCATACCATCTAGAGCACGTCCTTGACGGCATTAGCCCCGTTCTGACTAGAAAATTATTCATGCAGTGGCGATACGGTACACTCCCCCTTAGGGCATTCACTAACCGATGGGCCCAGCCTTCGCTTACAGAACAGTGCCCGGTATGCCCACACCACCAGGAAAATGACTTGCATAACATATTCTTCTGTAATGCTTAGCAAAGATCTAGGAAGTAGTGGCTTGTTCCGCTTCTTAAAAACCTAGGTTTCAGGCACTACCTCCCAGCTTACAGAATATTAAAGACGGAATTATCACCCCCGATTGTGTTTGCGGTGGCACAATTTCTAACAGCGATGTGGCATACCCGTAACCGCTACATAAAGTCAGACTCGCGATAAATGAATTGTACTGATGACTTTTAAATGTAATGTACTGTAATTGATTTTAACAGGCTAATTGTAATGCTTCTTAATCCCTGTTTTACTTGGTATCAACTTGATTTTAAATTGTCTGTATTTCTTTAATGATCTAAATAGATCGAAATAAAGATTGAAAATGAAATTGTATATATATTTTTTAAATGTAGGACAAAAAAAGTGCCACAATGCAAATAACTTAATTCTGAATTACAAATGAAAAAATTATATTTTTCTGTATTTTTAGTTGGGGGTAACCTACGCCGGCCGAGCTGACTTGACCTGATCTCCACTGAGGCGTACCAGAGATCCCTTGTCTGTGGGTGGCGGGCGGGCTTTGCTCTGCCGAGCTGCGAGGAGGACAGTAACCTGTGGAAATTTTAGTTTGCGAGCTAAACATCATCTGCGCCAGCTTGTCACCCACGTACGACGTGCACGACAGCCATTTTAGGTATCATGATCTCCCTGTCCACAATCGATCGCCAGCGCGCCCCTCTGACCCAGCAAGCATCCTCCGCGCATCCTGGCTCCCCCTCCCTCCCTCTCATGAGCCTAACCCTTCTGCATGACCCTGTCCTTGGGAGTCACGCCAGCGCCTGACCAGCACCTCCTCTCCTCCCATGAATGCCCCTCTGTTGATAAACCTTCCCTCCGCGCTCAATTGTCCACGCGGCATGAATACCACTCCTTTGATGACCCCTTACCCCATGTCCGACTGTCCACACAGGTCCGAGGCCATTGCCTAAGCCGGGAGATACCATTTACTGCCCCTCATTGTATGGAATCGCCCCTCTTCAAAGGACACACTGTTGATCAGGGCCTCCCCACCCCCTGGGATATGATCAGGCGCACACATCCTAAGACTTGGCGAAACACTCAGCTGCGTGATGACCCCCTCCTCTTATCAGCAGGTTGAGGACCTCTATTGTGAAGGTATATGGGGGTGGGATTGACACAAGGATTATGGGGATGTCTTTTTCCTTACTTCACAATGTTATGATTGTAATAAAGAAAGGTCACATGCCATAAACCAGTGTATAAGAGGCCAGGCCTCAGAGAGGCTGTTAGAGCACCTCGAGACGATACCTTGTTGTCCGATCTGATGTGTTCTGCTCCGTCGGAATAAAACTTCTGTTTCCTGCCTTCTGGTCTCCGGCGCCTGCCTCATTGCTTGGTAATTTGAATGGTACAAAGGCGGTTAGCGCCGGGCAAATCTTGAGAAAGGTCATAGCCCTACCTTTTTCTACAATTGGCGTCCCAAAGCGTGGGGCCCATCAGCGACACGTGGATCCAGTGGGAGAGGTCCCGACAACAGAGTGAACGACTGCAACGATCGGGAGAGCTCGTGTCCGATAGACCCTCGTCTGACAGCCGATCATCCGACCTTCACTAGTTCCGAACAGACCTCTCTCGAGTGATCTACGGTCCTGACTGGGAACCATCAGGAGTGCCGCGAACATCACGAAGAATAGAGGACGATCGGGCGCTGGATTCGGAAGACAGGAAACCGTCCATGCGGTCCGGGTAAGGTCGTGTAAACACGACAAATTAAGAAATGATTGTTTGGTTTGGATAATACTAGTATTACGCTTTTTTGAACCCTCTGGAGATTCACCGTCTGCAAACGGAGAAAACAACAGGCTCTCTCTTTGCAAACAGTGAAGGACAGGTAACGCAGACTTTTGTCCCCATTGTAATCCGTCGTGCCTATCTTCCTCCCCCACTGTTTTCCCGAACTGTCGTTCGTGGATTGTTGTCTGGAGATTCTTTGTCTGCAAACAGGGAAGAACAAGGTCTCTCTTTGCAGGTAGAGAAAGAGTGGGTAACGCAAACCTTTAACACGTCGTACCCACTTATTCTCCCCACTGATTGTTTGATTGACCGAACACTGATTGTTCGGTATTGGTTCTTTTGAGGTATTCACCGCCGACAAACAACGTAGAATAGAAATATTCTGTCTAGTCTTTGTCCGCCGTGATAAGATAGGTAGTGCAGACTTTTGTCCCCGTTGTAACCCGTCATGCCTATCTTCTCCCCACTGATTGGTAGCCTGTACAGCCCGGACCCCTTATTAGAGATGAACCATCCAGCTCCACTGGAGGGCACCCCTAATAAGGACATGTTCACTAAGCATGGACTAGTCGCCATAGCTTATACTAAGCTATGGCATAAATATACGAAAAAGAACCCTGAAAGTCAGTGGCCACTGATAGGTTCCTTTGATGAAAATAAAATAAAAACATTGGAAATGGCGCTCCAGAAAAATAAGACTACGCCCACTATGCTCGATAGTCTTGGCATGTGGCGCAAAGAAACAGAACAGCGGAAGAAAAGAGAAGAAGCAAAAATAGGGAAAGAATTACGAAAGGCAGCCCACCTAGCCGCTAAGCAACTAGAAGAAGAAATAAAAGAAAGAAAAGAAGCTGCACAAAACCAAGAATATGGGTCAACAGGTCAATGCCCTATTAGGACTCCCTCTGCGCTCTACCCTGAATTGCCCTCCAAACAGCGGGCGAACGATGAGCTACTGCTAGGTCCCCCAATCATCTATATGCCCCCTCCATATGCCCGCTGCCAACAAAGCTTGCAAGCCCCGAGTGCGAGCGAAAGTGACCTCAGCGCTAGTGCACCAGCCCTCACGGCCTCCGCACCAGCCACGTTAACAACATCGCTAGATGACCCCGAGGCTAGCAAGCAACCACCAGCCAGATCAAATAGGTTGAGCAAAGATGAGCGGGATGGGATCGACAAAATAGCAAAGACACTAGTAGAATGAAGGGAAAGCGAAGAATATACAATGAGCATGTATAACTCGCATGCCGACAGCCACAGACGGCATTTCATTTTGCGATTCAGCTACCACACCCTGAACGCATATGAGGATAAGTATCAGAGTAAGGGCCCTGCTAAACTGACAACGCTATATAGGAAGATTGATGTTGGAGATGGGACTGAACGTGAGGCGACGGAGCTCTTCATGCAGATGCTTGAGGTCTTCCGCCACCTCACGGAACAAAAACCAGAAGCCAAGGTTACAGTCCCTGAAATGACCTCAGTAGAAGTAGCCAATACTATGATGCCCATCAGAGAAGCGGCCCCTTACTGGATCCCGCCACGTGGTCAGGGAACAAGCGATGATATTAATCACGCAGATGCAAAAGAAAGGGTTGTGTATAATTGGGTTTACCAACCATGGGACCGACAAGATATCTTAACGTTTAGACAAACTCTGCCTGATTTGAGAAAGAACCCGACAGCATTTTATACCGAAATAGCCACAGCCTTGGGTTCGACGATAATGACTTTAGCGGACATTGACTTGTTTTTCGGGTTATGCCTGCCAGCTGACGTGTGGAAGCAAATCCGGAAGGCTGACCACACGGATCTGTTCGGACATACCTGGAAGCAACTCAGTGACCTAGACAGACAGCGAGAGCCCGGAAGGAAGCCAGTAAAGGACATATTAGAACTCCCAGACAAATTAGTTCAGAAATTAAAGACACTGATCCCAGAGAAAAAGGTAGATTGGTCAATAGTCACGGCCTGTCGTCAGAAACCCCAGGAAGATGTGTCAGAATACTTCTCCCGATTCGAGACAGTGTTCTCCGACTACAGTGGCCAAGACATGACCACCGCAACCGGACAGCACCTGTTTGTACAAAATTATGTGAAGGGGCTATCACAAGAGGTCTCCCAAAAACTGCAGACGAGTGAGAGTAGTTGGGGGGCCTCCAAACCCGCAGCTATCCTTCAGATGGCTCAGTATTACGAGCACCAGAAAAATGAGAATGATAGGGCGTCCGAGAAAAAGAAGAAAGATTTGAAAGAAAGGGTAATGATAGCCCAGATACAAGGTATAGCGGTCGGACGGGAACCCCACAGGGGGAACTACCAATCGACCACCCCTAGAAATCCACCTCCTAAAGACCACACCCCAACACCCCACACTGGACGTAGAGACATTAGCAATGACCAGTGTGCCTTTTGCAAAGGATTCGGCCATTGGAAAACCCAGTGTCCGGTTCTGCTAGAGATGAACAGAGATAGGGACCCCAAGGACGTAGCGGGTGGACCAAGAAATAGGGGACAAGGACGAGGGCACACAAACGACACCAACAATGACAGATCAGGGAGATTGAACACATTTGACCGCCCCCGACAGAACCAATATCAACTATCCGACGGTGAGAATGCCCCCGATTTCGCATAGGACTGCCAGGGGCAAGGGAGGGATCCAGTCGAGCTCTGTGTTGACCAGCAAGGTCCTTATGTCACCGCTAAGGTCCTGGGTACAGAGTCTCCATTTTTGGTAGACACTGGGGCGACACGTAGTGTGTTATCAAAACGACTGATTCCAAGGGCACCCTTGTCTGGCTCACACATTACATCGATAAGTTTCGATGGGACGCCCTCCACTAACCCCCTGTCCGTACCTATCACCTTTGACCTAGAAAACAACACCACTGACACAACATTTCTGCTCTCCTCCAACTCCCCTGACGCCATTATGGGCATTGACTTACTGAAACATTTTCGAGCTACCATTAGGTGTTCCCCAGATGGAATCCGAGTCATCCTGTACGACAACCCAGACATACCCAAAACTTGCCCTGCACGACACATGTGCTCCATAACTGATGCTGACCTGTCCTTGCTTGATACCCTGCCTCCGTATCTGTGGGCCAAAAATGACTCTGATGTGGGACGAATGATGATTGACCCTATTCATATAACTGTAAGACAGGATGCTATGCTCCCGAAACTCCCACAATATTGGATATCCCCCGAGGGCGAGAAGGCACTGGTAGCGATTATTCAATCTCTGGTGGATGCAGGAGTGGTTGAAGAAGTGGTTAGCAACGTCTGCAACAGCCCAATCCTACCTATTGTTAAGAAACACGGTGAAGGAGATGAGAAAGCGTACCGCTTCATCATCGACCTGCGAGAGATTAACAAAGTGGTTGTACCCCAATACCCCGTAGTCTCAGATATCACCACCATTCTGACCCTCATCCCGTCCACTGCCACCACCTTCACTGTTATCGACCTCAAGAATGCATTTTTCTCTATCCCCATCCATCCAGACAGCCGTTATCTTTTCGGCTTCACTTTAAAATCCCGCTCGTACCGATTTTGTAGAGCTCCCCAGGGGTACACTGAAAGCCCGAGCATTTACAGCCAGGCCCTCAAAAGACAGCTGGATGCCTTCCGGCTACCAGATGGAGTGGTGTTGATCCAATATGTCGATGATATCCTTTTGGCGGCCGACACCACCCCCCTCGCAACCACAGCCTCTGTCCAACTCCTACACTTTCTTGCAGAAAATGGCCATAAGGTTTCCAAAAAGAAATTGCAGTTCTGCCAGCCACAAGTGACATACCTAGGACATCTACTGTCCAAAGAAGGGAGAAAACTCACACCCGACCGAATCCAAACCATCCTAGACACCCCCGTCCCAAAAACACAAAAGCAAGTCCGCTCTTTGGTTGGCCTAACCTCTTTTTGCAGACAGTGGTTACCTAATTACAGCCTCATTGTGAAACCACTACTTGCCCTGTTGACCAAAGATGTCCCCTCCCCGCTTCCTTGGACCACTGAGTGTCAAGCATCCTTTAAGGAATTACGGGATGCACTCTGTTCAGCACCCGTCCTAGGAACCCCGGATTACTCCAAACCCTTCTCCCTCTTCACCCACGAAAGGGAGGGGTGTGCATTGTCTGTCCTAACTCAATCAATTGGTCCTAAGCAGCGCCCTTGTGCCTACTTCTCCGCCACTCTTGATCCTGTAGCCAGAGCTTTGCCTGCCTGCCTTCGAGCAGTAGCTGCCGCTGCTGTCTCTATCCGCCAGAGCGAAGGAATCGTACTTTCAAACTCCCTCACTGTGTTAGTACCCCATGCAGTCGACACCCTTTTGAACCAGACAAAAACCCAACACCTGACTAGCGCACGACTGACAGGGTACGAGTTGACTCTACTTGCACCCCACATCACACTCAAAAGATGCACGACTTTGAATCCTGCCACATTGTTGCCCCTGCCTGAAAATGACCCGACATGCCTCACATACACGACTGTGTGACCCTCACGGACGAACAGACTAGGAGTAGAGTTGACCTCCGAGACACTGCTTTTGCAGACCCCGATGGAGAGCTATGGGTAGACGGTTCATGCATCAAACTCCCAGATGGCACCACTTCAGCTGCCTATGCAGTAACGACAGCCCGAACGGTAGTTGAGACAGCCTGCATCACACAACGATCTGCCCAGGCAGCAGAACTGATAGCCCTCACACGAGCATGCATCATAGCCACAGGGACCACCGCGAACGTGTATACGGACAGCCAGTATGCCTTCGGGGTGGTTCACCACTTTGGGCTCCTGTGGAGGGAAAGGGGATTCCTGACGTCCCACGGCACCCCCATCCTTCATGGAGATCTGGTTTCTGCCCTGATTGAAGCGGTTCTCCTCCCCACACGACTAGCGGTGATCAAATGCCAGGCACACAAGAAGGTGACAGACTTAGTCGGACAAGGGAATGCACTGGCCGACATCACTGCACGAACCACAGCTGAGAATAGGACAGTGACACGCATGTATGTGACCAGGTCACAAGCAGAGAAATGGACTGACGCAAGGGAAATGATCAGAGACATCCAGTCGGCCAGCACCCCTCACGAACTGACCGAATGGGCAGGGGTGGGTTTGAAGGATGATGAGGGCTGCTGGCGAACAAAAGATGCAAACAAATGGTTGCTGCCTGACTCATACCTGATCCCCATACTGACTATGGCACATTCCCCCGCACACATAGGATCTGCACCCATGATCGAACTCATTTCCAAAGTCTGGCACAATGACAAAATCCCCGACTCAGCTAGACGCCTAGTCCAGCAGTGCCTTATCTGTTTACAACACAACCCCGGGAAAGGAACTGTGGTACCCCGGGGAGGGTTTGGGACCCCCAATCACCCCTTTGAGGTCCTTCAGATGGACTACATCCAACTAGAGAGATGCCAGGGCTTGAAGTATGTACTAGTCATTGTATGTGCCTTCAGCAAATGGGTAGAGGCCTATCCAACCCGTGAAAACACTGCCATGACTACTGCCAAAGTACTACTGAAAGAATTCTTTCCTCGCTATGGCCTTTGTCGAATTTTATGGAGCGACAATGGCCCCCACTTCGTAGCTGAGGTTATCCAATTAATCTTAAAGGGGTTGGGGGTGAAGCAAAGGTTTCATGCGGTCTTCCACCCCCAATCCGCTGGTCTGGTGGAACGCCATAATGCCACACTGAAGCTGAAATTGTCAAAAATAGTGGCGACCACCGGACTTAAATGGCCAGACGCTCTCCCTTTGGCCCTGCTATCCATGCGCTCCACTCCCACCAAACACCATTTGACCCCCTACGAGGTTGTGTTCGGGCGACCGATGAACCTCTGGACTGCTCCCAAACCAACCTCCATTCATGACGTCCCGGACGTCCTACTGTCTGATTATTTGTGCAAATTAACTAAGACGTTGTCTGTCATCCATCAACAGGTGCAGCAGGCCATTCCCGATGCTTCCAGGGGCCCCGGCCACGATATCCAACCTGGAGATTTCGTTTTAGTCCGCAACTTTCAACGGACCAAGAGCCTAGAACCCCGGTGGACGGGCCCCTGGCAAGTGCTGATTACCACCCGGACGGCCCTTCGAGTGGAGGGGAAGAGGCACTGGCTGCACGCACATCACTGCCGGAAGGTCTCTGCAAACCTGGCCACGACCGAAAACGTCAACACCCAAGAAGAGCTCCTGATCAAAGACCGACCAACATTGAACTGTTATCCCGATACTGGGGCACTTGAACTTGCAAAATTCTCTGACCCCACTGTACCAACCAGAGAAGGGTATTTCCTGCGACGAAAGGAGGGAGCTTCGGCTAAGTAGGCCACGGACTAAGTTGAATCTCAGAACGGTGACCTAAACACAACCAAGGGTTACCGGGAGAGAAGCTAAACGAAGTCTGTGGTCCTGCCCGCTACCGAGCCCCCTTGAAGATGATGGAAGCGCCAGATAAGAAGATGATGGAAGCGCCAGATAAGAAGATGATGGAAGCAGCAGGAAATACCCACTATAGAAACCCAAAGACTGACAATTTGCACAAATCAAAGACAATCGCCCTCTTTATTGTCTTCCTCTTCTGCCTCCTTCTCATGACCTCCTTCTGGATTCTGGAGGAAAGCACACCGGCTCATGAGGCATTGCTACCTACTGTACAACCGACCCCCATGAAAGAGCATTACCTGATCTCCCTGTCGCCTCAGCTCCGAGAAAGGCGCAGGGAATTCTGGAACAATTCCTTCGTGCAACTGTTGCACCAACACAACCTTGCTGCAAATACGACGAACTGCTGGATCTGCGGGTTGCTCCCGCATGCCACCGGACACTCCATCCCCTTCATCCCTTCTCCTTTCTCAGTTCACGGCTCCTGCCTCGCCTGGTTGATCCTCATGCAAGAGAGCCACAAGGACAACGCCACCTCCAGCCAGACAGTGTTGCACTTCTACTCTGGGTTCTGGCTGAACAAAACCGGAAAGACCTCTGCTGCCCTGTGTCCTGCGCTCACAGGCGCCACCTTCCTTAAAGACATTCCAGCCAAAGAACGAGTCGAAGTACAGGTGCTCCACAATCCAGCTAGAACGACCATCTCTCATCTGCAAAAACAAACTACCGCCACTCTGACTGTGGCTCTGTCTGTTATCAATGTCACAGGTCTTGTGTGTCTCGAAGGCCAGGGAACACAGCTGGTGGGTCACAGTTCCTGCCGAATCACCAGAACATTGGACTCAGTTGATCCCCCTTCCTTTGTTGCTTCTCCAAATATGTACTTTGTGTGTGGCACCAAAGCTTACACCTGGCTCCCGAAAGGTTGGGAGGGTATCTGCTACATTGCCTTCATTCTTCCCCCCACGTATGTAGCCCCTGCTAACCATCACCGGCAGAGGCGTGCAGATGACATTGAACAAGCCGACTCCACTGGAGCTCAGTTCTTGGATGCAGCAAAGGGACTTGTTCCCCTGTGGGGCCCAATGGCAAACAGCCGCGCTATCCGACACCTGACCCAGGCAGTAGAAACAACGATCAACATCACGGCTGGCATCCTCGCTAACAACACGGCGGAGCTTCAGGCGGTCCGCCTCGTGACCCTTCAAAACCGCCTTGTCCTAGATGTGGTCCTAGCCGATCGAGGAGGAGCATGCCGCATCATCGGATCTAGCTGCTGTACCTACGTGCCAGATAACTCGCCTTCCGTCTACAAAGCAATTGAGCACCTCCACAGACTTTCCTCGGAGGTTCACCAAGAACAAGAAGGATGGTCGCTTGGGAGCTGGTTTTGGGACACTTTGAAGAACTGGGGTTGGAGGTTGTTTTCCTTCATACTGATACCTGTTGTGATATTATGTGGGTGTTGCTTAGGTATCCAATGTCTGCCATCTTTGTGCGGCCTTGTTTCTAACTGTATGTGCCCAAAGACTTTGGACTTCCGAAATGAGCACATGAGTCCCCTCTATGAAGCAGAAATACGTGGCCTTATGGGGATAAATCCGAACTGACAAGTTGGCGAGACATGTTAAAAGGGAGGACTGTGGAAATTTTAGTTTGCGAGCTAAACATCATCTGCGCCAGCTTGTCACCCACGTACGACGTGCACGACAGCCATTTTAGGTATCATGGTCTCCCTGTCCACAATCGATCGCCAGCGTGCCCCTCTGACCCAGCAAGCATCCTCCGTGCATCCTGGCTCCCCCTCCCTCCCTCTCATGAGCCTAACCCTTCTGCATGACCCTGTCCTTGGGAGTCACGCCAGCGCCTGACCAGCACCTCCTCTCCTCCCATGAATGCCCCTCTGTTGATAAACCTTCCCTCCGCGCTCAATTGTCCACGCGGCATGAATACCACTCCTTTGATGACCCCTTACCCCATGTACGACTGTCCACACAGGTTCGAGGCCATTGCCTAAGCTGGGAGATACCATTTACTGCCCCTCATTGTATGGAATCGCCCCTCTTCAAAGGACACACTGTTGATCAGGGCCTCCCCACCCCCTGGGATATGATCAGGCGCACACATCCTAAGACTTGGCGAAACACTCAGATGCGTGATGACCCCCTCCTCTTATCAGCAGGTTGAGGACCTCTATTGTGAAGGTATATGGGGGTGGGATTGACACGAGGATTATGGGGATGTCTTTTTCCTTACTTCACAATGTTATGATTGTAATAAAGAAAGGTCACATGCCATAAACCAGTGTATAAGAGGCCAGGCCTCAGAGAGGCTGTTAGAGCACCTCGAGACGATACCTTGTTGTCCGATCTGATGTGTTCTGCTCCGTCGGAATAAAACTTCTGTTTCCTGCCTTCTGGTCTCCGGCGCCTGCCTCATTGCTTGGTAATTTGAATGGTACAAAGGCGGTTAGCGCCGGGCAAATCTTGAGAAAGGTCATAGCCCTACCTTTTTCTACAAACCGACTTCCTGACTGGCTGGGCTTGGCACCGCCGGTCAGGACTTCAACCCCCAGCAGCCTTGGACCTGGGACCCCGCCCCCCGTCATCAGCCAGCGCTACGAGGCGCATAAATCAACGAGTGTGCCCAAGGACCCTGTGGCTCTCCTTGGGGGTAACCTACGCCGGCCGAGCTGACTTGACCTGAGCTCCGCTGAGGCGTACCGGAGATCCCTTGTCTGTGGGTGGCGGCCGGGCTTTGCTCCGCCGAGCTGCGAGGAGGACAGTAACCGACTTCCTGACTGGCCGGGCTTGGCTCCGCCGGTCAGGACTTCAACCCCCAGCAGCCTTGGACCTGGGACCCCGCCCCCCGTCATCAGCCAGTGCTAGGAGGCGCATAAATCAACGAGTGCGCCCGAGGACCCTGTGGCTCTCCTTGGGGGTAACCTACGCCGGCCGAGCTGACTTGACCTGAGCTCCTCTGAGGCGTACCGGAGATCCCATGTCTGTGGGTGGCAGCCAGGCTTTGCTCCGCCGAGCTGCGAGGAGGACAGTAACCGACTTCCTGACTGGCCGGGCTTGGCTCCACCGGTCAGGACTTCAACCCCCAGCAGCCTTGGACCTGGGACCCCGCCCCCCGTCATCAGCCAGCGTTAGGAGGCGCATAAATCAACGAGTGCGCCCGAGGACCCTGTGGCTCTCCTTGGGGGTAACCTACACCGGCCGAGCTGACTTGGCCTGTGCTCCGCTGAGGCGTACCGGAGATCCCTTGTCTGTGGGTGGCGGCAGGGCTTTGCTCCGCCGAGCTGCGAGGAGGACAGTAACCGACTTCCTGACTGGCCGGGCTTGGCTCCGCCGGTCAGGACTTCAACCCCCAGCAGCCTTGGACCTGGGACCCCGCCCCCCCGGTCATCAGCCAGCGCTAGGAGGCGCATAAATCAGCAAGTGTACCCTGGTCCCGCGAGGACGCGCGCGGGACGCGCGGGACGCGCCGGGCGAAGCCCGGGCAAAGGGCGGGCCCTCTGAGGCCCTTAGAGACCAAAAGAGACTGGGCTGGGCCACCCCCCTTGGCCTTGTCATCATACCAACAAAGGTAACCACCTACCACACTCGAGTTTAACCGGTAGTGGCCAGCTATAGCTTTGATGGAGGCCAAAAGTAGGGCTACGGCCAAAAAGACCCCTATGCATACACGATCTGCAACCAGGAAATTAACATTGGTGCCAACCCCACTACCTACCCTAACCGCAATTGACAGAATGTTGTAGCAAACAATTGGGGTTGTTGTGAATGCGATTGAAAACACCGAGAGACGACTATCTTTACCACCTAGCATGTGCCTAATAACTCAATCGCCACAAGCAGTAAACTCACCTGCAAATATTACAAATGTAACAACATTATCACATGACTCGATGTTATTACAATCTTATGCAGGTCTGCCAGGGAATGAGTCGAATCAGGTGGATGCACCGCAACTTTTAGAACCTACTGTGTTTGCTGCTAGGGAGAGTAGATTATCACTAACACCCAACCTGCTAACAAGTGAAATACCCCAACCCCCAACAGTGAATGATGTGCCTAACGATACAGGGGAGATGGATGGCTGTGACATTAATGATATCCCTCTTGCCGATTCAACTAACACCAGACTGTTAAGTAGTGCGAGCGACCATGGGTCTAACCGGCCCAAATTGAAATCCGCTTACAGTAGGAAATTGTTGGCTGTTAATAAGCTGGGCAAGAGATATAGATGCAAAAGAATGAAAGTAACCCAAATATCATTAGATCATGGAAGGGGGGGAGAGGCACTGCAACACAGCGGAAATAAACGCTCAAAGGAAAAACTAACCCCAATTAATACAGAGGGACTGGCGCAACATTTAGAGAATATGATAAAATCTTACATTGCACCAGTGACTGAAATGTTAGAATCCCTAAGTAAAAAAGTGGAGAATTTGGAAAAAACGGGGCATAGCCAACTTAGATATATTAGAACATCTGGGCACGCAAGTCAAGTCACCTATAATTAATGTACCAACTGGGAGACCGAGCAAAAACACGCCAAGTAATGCAACAGGAGTCCCTAGTATCCCCACCACGGTAGCTACCCCGGTAGCAACCACAAGTGGAACGAAAAAGCTACCCACCATCGTCCCAAATATAACAACGGGCCAGAAAGTCGATGTGGGACAAAGGGAGACAGGTGGCCCCATTTATAACGACAAGAATCTGCAAGCACCTAGGCGCCACACTAATATTATCATCCCTGCTACGATTAACCTCCCACCGGAATGTAGACCGTATGTAGCTGTCCTTGCTAATGTCCCTAAACTGAAGCCTACCCAATTTGAAAATCAGGAAACCCTGAAAAACAAAACCTTGCACTGGCTCGTGAAAAACTGGATTCCCAACACGAGGGGCAAATCAGATTATTTCCACACAGAGAGTGGGATGGGTGGGACCAAGTAAAAAGGAGATAAATGGGGACTGCATAGTTATAAACTACAGGGCTACTGAATGGGCAAGAGACTCGATTTTGAATGCACCTATACCATCTAATCACAAATATAACACCACGTTGTTCCCCCTTGACTATTTCTATAGGAACCAGTTAGGAAAACAAGTCACAACGCAGACTTTTCAGCACCCTAGAGCTGCACACCTTAACTATCCCAATGTACCCTCTGTCCCAGCACCATTGTATAATGCATATGATAATTTCACAATCCCAATCTGCAACAGATTTCAGGCGTTTAACTCACTAGAGGAGAACGACTGACTGAAGGTATCATCCATGGCTCCACATTCTAAAACTGCGGTATCTGGTGGAATAGCCATAATTGAACAGGGGATAGGGGGTCAAATAGTTGTAGAAGATGTAACTGTGTTAAATAAGACAAATATTGAACAATGTAAAAATAACGATATAATTATGCCAAATGTAACCACCCTTACAGATATAAACCTGAATGTGAGCCAAGAAACACCGCCATTAATTGACAATCCTGATGTTGTACAAGGAAACCCTGTTGACTTTTTAAAGGTCACTACTTGGAATATAGCGGGAATTGCTGCTAAATTAACTACTCCGTTCTGGGATAATTTCATCATACAGGGTTACGACATAATATGTCTGCAAGAGACGTGGCATAGAGCACAAATACAAGTCGAAGGATACACCTCTTATAGTGTGAATGCAGTAGCATCTCAGGCAGGCAGAGCAAAGGGCGGTTTATTGACTTTGGTATCCACTAATTTAACGGAATTCAGTACTGGTGGATATGTGGAGGTGGGTCAGCACGCATCAGTTTTGTGCCTGGTACATAGCAAATGTAGGGATTTAATTATTGTGAACTTTTATAATAACATTGTTGGGCCCAACCGGGGTATGATTGTATTGGACGTTGAGCGGGCAATAGAAGAAACACTTGCGTTATCAAGTAAACGCCCTGTAATACTCTGGGCAGGAGATTTCAATATCAAAGCATGTAGTCACGCTCAGAAGGGGATCTGTGGACATCGAGAGGAGCACCCTGGTGGTGATAGCACTATCTTTAAACATTTCCCCCACAATAATTACGGAAGTGCACTGAACAATCTGGTAGCTAAATTAGATTTGGAACTACTAGAATGTACAAAGAATAAAAATAACGAGAAGTGCCCAACATTTAGAGGGAGAGATGCCCACTCAAACATCGATCATATCTTGGTGTCCAACGGATCTGTCTATTCTAATGTCTGGGTAATAGAACAGCCAGTGAGTGATCACAATAGCATATCAATGGAATTAATGGGTTGGGGCCCTAAAACAAATGTGTAATGGTCACCCATCCAAGAGATTATGGCTGAGAGACCAAATGGCATGAGGATCAAGTGGATCAAAATAACCCCCCAACAAATTAATGGTGGATATAATCCACAATGCAGTAGAGAGGTAGGCTATTGCTTAGCACGTAATGAGATCCCGTCCACTTTACTTTCTAACTTTTTGCGAATAACTAATACTATTGAGAATTCCCTGGTAGCAAGAAATAGAAAGTCGAAGAGAAATATAGCTGTGTGGTTTGACAAGCACTGTGCCCAGTCACTAAAAAAGCTAAAAATAGCGCTCGATGTTAAGCCGAGAGATAAAGATAAAATTAGAGAAGAGCGACTTAACTACAAGACATGAAACGAAATTTACTCAGGATGTAATTACTGACTGTTTAAAGTTGGATCGCCGCTCAAATATCCCTTCGTTATGCCACATACAACACTGGTATAAGACACTTTATGGTCATAACATCTTTAAAGATTTAATAAAGGGGTCAGTGTTGTCGAAGCGGCAGCTCAAAGTTTCATTCCTTAAATATACAGAAGGGATCAGAATGGAAAGATATGCAAAACAAAGTACGTTTAACCTTTATCTGGAATATAACATCAATGAAGGCTTTCAAACTTACCTTACTGTTGTTAGTACCAGTTCCCACCGTTTTGTACTAACCCGTTTACGGTTAGGAATTGTGCATCCCCTAGTGGCATTCCCTACAATTAAGAAACCCGATACACGTTTCTGTCCATATGATGGTAAATCCAAACAGAGTAGTTGTTACTTTTTGATATTTTGTAACTTTTATACCTCTTTTAGGAAATTTTATCTGAAACCCATCTTTTTAAAATATAATATGCGTAGTACAAAAACAGTGATGCAATTGATGTTTAATTTAGAGACCCCAGATGTATTTTTCCATGTGGCTACTTATATTTTAAAATGTATTTTTGCACGGAAATCAATTATTGTATGAACTCAACCAATGATGCATTTTAACGACAGTTTAGTACTTGATCAAATTGTTTAGCATAGTTAACCTTTACACATGTGTAGAAATTGAGTACCTCTACTACTTATATCACTTACAGCACTTTCTACTGCGAATTTGCACACGTTCTGTTAGTAGAATGCAGTGAGAAACATTCTTAGAGCGTCCGGATATGTGCTGCTAAATGTATATCCTACCTTAGGAAGGATGGTACAGTCACTTTGCACTTTATTATGCTAGTTTGCACATCTACTCCCAGACGTATGCACTAAATAGGCACCTTAAAATTGCCGGACATGTGCTGCTATTGTATATTGTACTCAGAAAGAACGGTATAGCCACTTTGCACTTTATTTTGCTACTTTGCACATGTACTAGTAGAAGTATGCTCCAATGTAAACTGTACATTTGTAAGGATGTATAGTTAATTTTGCACTTTATACTGCTAACTTGCACACACACTAGTAGACAAATGTACTAAAAATCACTTTAAAGATTGCCGGACATGTGTTGTTAAATGCATATCGTATTCGAGTAATGAAGGCATTTGGCAAACCAAAATTGACACAAATGTATGCTGTATTTATTTTTATGTTTGTTGCTATATGGTTGTATTCATACATACCCAATAAAGCATTTTGAAAAATGAAATGACTCGCGATAAATGAATTGTACTGATGACTTTTAAAAGTAATGTCCTGTAATTGATTTTAACAGGCTAATTGTAATGCTTCTTAATCCCTGTTTTACTTGGTATCATTCCAACTTGATTTTAAATTGTCTGTATTTCTTTTATGATCTAAATAGATCGAAATAAAGATTGAAAATGAAATTGTATATATATTTTTTAAATGTAGGAAAAAAAAACTGCCACAATGCAAATAACTTATTTCTGAATTACAAATGTAATTAATTTAAAAATATTAAATGAAAAAATTATATTTTTCTGAAATTTTAAATTAACATATAAATTACCACCTAAGTAACAAAAATATTTTAGTTTGCTTAAATAATTATAAAAATTAGGGCATAGAATCAATTAAAGGTAATGCAGTTATATGTTAATAAATATAATGTTACTTTAATGTTTCAATTAAAACAATGTTGCTGAAGTATTTTATAATTATATAACTATGTATTATTTTAGATATGTTTCCTAATAAATTGCATTTATTTATATTTGAATTCACTATTTTTTACTATGACATTTTATTTTTAATCCCCATCTCCAATACCTTCTATTGGAGGGGGTTGGAGTACCATTGGTTGGCCATGTGTTGCTGGACTTGTCTGTAGCGTATACTCTTAAATTAGGCTACACACTCAGCATTGGTAGGGGAAAAACAGCTGTCAGAGAGCAGTGTGCACAGACAGAATATAGAGTTTAAAATGTCGACATACACAAATATCGAGTTTTAAATATCATTATACAGAAAAATCAAAGAATATTGTGGTCGAGAATATTGACTTGCAGGTAAGAAATATTGTTTTTGGATATATCAAAGTTGTTGCTATCGTTTGCAAAAATATCGTTGTTTAAAATATCAATGTTTTAATTAGTGTTATATATTTTAGTATGTATTTTAAAAGTATGTAATCTATTTTTTGTATATGAATTTCTTTTGTTTTTTAATAGATGTGTTACATTTTCAGTAGTTATTAATTTTATCTTAATTGAATTTTGCGTTTTTCAGTTCTGTAGCGGGTTGTGGGTTTATAGTGGAATGGGGTGGGAAGTCATTTAATTCTAATAAATTAATGATCATTTTTTATGTATTAGTATTTATTTAATTTAGATTTTATAGTGTTAATTGCGGGAATTAATGTATAATAATTATTAATTAATTGGATTTCAATTATTATTAATTGATTGGCAACTATGAGAAATGTGTCATTTTCTTAGGAGCGGGATGTGCATTTATAGGGGATCAGGGTGGGAAGTAATTGGGGGGTCATTACGATGGCAGACGGACTTTCGTCCATCTGCCATCGTGCTGGTGCTTCGGAGGGTCCGCCTGGATTGCGGCGGTCCCGCCCGGAGGATTATGATTGGCTTGGGATCTCATCGTGTATCGTACGTTATGGGGTTTATAGTGGTAAAGGATTGGAAGGAAATTCTTTTAAATTAATTAATAAATTGTTGTTAATTGATCATATTTTATTAATGTAAAATTAGTTATGGAAATTGTGTAATTTTGTTTAGGTGTGGGTCGTGGTGTTTATTGGGGTAGAGGGTGGAAAGTAATTCATGTTGAACAAATTAATAATTTTTTACTTAATAATAATTTATCAATTGCTAAATATTTATGGTAAGTATTTATTTTTATTTTGTGTGTAGTTTAGTTTTATGAGGGTAACGTTTGGGGAGTAAATGAATTTTTATTTGTTTTACATTTTTTAAATGAACAATATTTGTTTAATTGTTAAATAATTATGTTAATTATGGAGGTACATTAAAAAAATATTTAAATGTGGGTTGTGAATTGTGTGGTAGTATAGGGTAGGAAATACAAAATATTACATTTATGTAATAATTAATGTTTTTGTTTATAAAAAAATTCTTAGAAAATATAGGGGTCAATTATAATGGCGGGCGGATCACCACCGCCCGTATGGCTGTGGCAATCTACACGCCATTATTCTCCGCCCGCATGCAATTTACTCCCCACCTGATTATGTTGGCGGGGGTACTATGGTACCCCCCTGCATTGGCACGGACAAAGTGGCAGGCACCGCGCGGTGCCTGTCATCTTGTGCATGCCAATGCATGACGTGCATTCCCAGCATTGTGGTTGGCATTGCACTGCCTGCCACAATGCTGGGAATAGAGTATGCTACCACCACGGTGGTGGTGGCATCCTAATTGTTGGTGCGAGGCCGCCGCACCACTGGCGGCCTGTCCCAGCACTTCTTGGGTAGAAGGCAGACGAAAGTCTGCCCGCCATCCTAATAGGCCCCATAGTTTTTTGTTTTTAAATTATTTTTGGATTTTTTTAAATATTCTTTCCAGGTATTAGTTAGATCTTTTTAACATTCTAATCTGTTTCTATGTTTTGTAATATTTAAAACTTTTATATATATATATATATTTTTTAAATCTTTTGTATTGTTGTTATTAATTTGTTTGTTTTTAATTTTGAACTGACTCCAGTGGAAATATTAATGTTTACCCCTCTGCTATCCAACACTTTACCTACTGTTGCACTCACTGGAGTGTGAATAGTTTTGTTTACCCATCCGCTATCCAACACTTTCCCTACTGTTGCACTCACTGGAGTGGGCAAAGTAATTTTTACCCCGTCGCTATCCAACATTTTCTTTACTATTGTACTTACAGGAGTGGGAATATTACGTTTTACCCCTCCGCTGTACAAAACTTTACCTACTGCTGCATTTACTGGAGTGGGAATAGTAATTTTAACCTCTACGCTATCCAACACATTCCCTACTGTTGCACTCAATGGAATGCAAAATGTAACTGTAAAGACTATTAAATAATATGTGTTTTAATTGATATTATTATTTTTATTAGATTTTACGTAATAACAGTATGTAAATATATATATATATATATATATGTTTCAGCAAATTGCCTGCAGCTTTAGGAAGCACACGACAGTGCTGTGCCGTCCGGCAGTAGGTTGCAGTCTGATTTATTCGTTCCACACCAATTAAAAATGCCGACGCGTTTCAAGGTAAACAATACCTCTTCTTCTGGGCTGCAAACATGATGACACCTGATATCGCATTTGCCTTCTTCACGGCTCTCTTTTATTTCAAATCAAGCCCCTCAGTGGGCGTGTGCTGAGTGCATGGTCACTGATGAATTATGGGACTTGATGTTCAAATGCGATTCAAAATGTTCACTTTAAGTAAGTTCAAGTGTGCAATCACGATTGTACTTAGTTTTCATACCTATAGTAGGCTGTGTTACTTTAATCAGGCTAGTGAAGCTTCAGCGCTGTGCCTGCAGAGTTCCGAGTCGTCTTGGTGCTCGAGGCTCTTCCTGCCGGTTCCGATGTTTGCACACTTGAACTTACTTAAAGTGAACATTTTGAATCGCATTTGAACATCAAGTCCCATAATTCATCAGTGACCATGCACTCAGCACACGCCCACTGAGGGGCTTGATTTGAAATAAAAGAGAGCCGTGAAGAAGGCAAATGCGATATCAGGTGTCATCATGTTTGCAGCCCAGAAGAAGGGGTATTGTTTACCTTGAAAAGCGTCGGCATTTTTAATTGATGTGGAACGAATAAATCAGACTGCAACCTACTGCCGGACGGCACAGCACTGTCGTGTGCTTCCTAAAGCTGCAGGCAATTTGCTGAAACATATATATATATATATATACATTTATCCAAGTACTGCAAGAGGGTTGGTTTCTGGGATCCCGGTCCCGTTGTCAGGTGGCGTGTCAAACCCGGCGGCCCCCAACCGCCGAGGAAAGTTCAATAAGTTGCAAGTTTTACCGTAGTAAGTATCACACGCACTCAAAGTGGTACAGCTGGTGAAGGTTTATTTTCCAAAGTCACGCTACGCGTTTCAGCACCGAGGTGCCTTGTTCACACGTTTAACCTAACCAAAGTGAGAAGCAGTTTTAAAGTGCAAACAAACCGATCACATTGTGTCATAAACATAAAGAAAGTACATGATACACATGGAAATCATGGCGGCCATTGTTAAGTATACTCAAAATCAATGGTTCATTGTAGACATGATGGCTCTTAATAATGGAATGGATGCCCCATTTGTACTCAAGATATCCGAGTTGTTACACTTAATAAAAACCATATTCACATTCATAAGGTTTTTTTAAAAAAAAGGGGTTTGAGTGACATTTACATCTGTCAAAAATGTCCAATGTGGCCGCCATTTTGCACCGGGAAAGTACCACCGATTCAAGGTCACAAGACAGTTAATTGTACTTGAACAGTTAACAAGTACGCAAGTATCCCATGCCCTTGTAATCGCATGAGGATCATCAAGGAAATTGAATTGCCCTCGGTCTAGTGCCCGATTGAAACAAATGTCAGATAAACATCAACGATACACGCGGTCTAGTGCCCATTCGCATCGTGAAAATTAAAGAGAAAAACGATATTTAGCAAAACATTTGTATGAATAACATACTCATGATCAATTCACTGATATGCTGTGGAGTCCATTGGATAATTTAAAGTCATAGAGGTGGTCTAGCCAGTCTATTCAAAGGAACCCAGTCTATGCACTTGGTGATCAGTAAGTAAAAACTGCTTTTGCTCCCACACACTGGAACGGAGTGCAAAAAAGAATAAGACAACAGAAAAAAGTGAGGGTGAATGTCTTAGCTTTAACGTTTGTGAGGTGAAAGTCTTCCATTCGCGGATGCCATGTGGGATTCAGTGCAGTGCTCAAAATTAATAGAGTTCCACACATGCTCCTAGAAGAGAAAATTACAAACAATTGGTTAAAATTGGTTAAAATTCAAAGATTCAAAGAATTCATCACATATAGTTACAGAAACAACACATCATTGCTAATTTTTACGATACCACCTCTCATATTTGCAATTGAAGACAGATACAATGTACACTTATAAGGAACTGAAAACATTAGTCCATATGGAGATGGGTTGCAAGTTCCTCGTCCTGGTTGTGCCCCCCAGGATATTTGGTTTCCAATTCCAATATCCATTTTGATTCTTTCTTTCTTAGGGCAAGTTCACGATTGCCACCCCTTTTCGAACTGTTGACCTGTTCAATAGCAAAGTACCTTAGCAGATCATTGTTGGATTGACGCATTTCTTGAAAATGTCTGGCAATGGGGTATTTGGGGTCTTTGTTGGTGATTGCCCTCAGGTGTTCTTGTACCCTTTTCTTTGCCATACAAGAGGTACTGCCCACATATCTTTTTTGACATGGACACTCCAAAATATAGATTACGTAGGTGGAGCTGCAGGTCAAGAATTGTTTGATTTGTCTTTTGTTTTGAGTACCTGGCACTTCAAAGTCTTTAACCATGACACTGTTACGGCAGGCCCTACAGTGACCACAAGGATAGAAACCTTTTAATCCTTGTATATGTTGGCCAGTAGTGTTCGTTATGTCACTTTTGACCAACATATCTCTTAGATTACGGCCTCGTCTGTAAGTTATAAGAGGTCTTTTAGTTAGTTTGGGGCCTATGATGGAATCAGCTTTATGGATTTTCCAATTGTCAGCCATGATTTTTTGGACCTGATAGGACTCCTAAGGGCCAAAAGAAATTGTACCAGAGAGGAGGATTACATACAGGAAATGAACACCGTTCTCAAAAGGTTTAGAGAAAGAGGCTACCCAGAATGGGTACTTACCAAGGCTGTAACCAAAACTTCTGCAGTACCCAGATCAGATACTCTAATCCCTAAACCTAGAGCCCTTGAACCTACAGAATCCCCTAGGATTATAACCACATACAATCAGAAGTCCTATCAGGTCCAAAAAATCATGGCTGACAATTGGAAAATCCTTAAAGCTGATTCCATCATAGGCCCCAAACTAACTAAAAGACCTCTTATAACTTACAGACGAGGCCGTAATCTAAGAGATATGTTGGCCAAAAGTGACATTACGAACACTACTGGCCAACATATACAAGGATTAAAAGGTTTCTATCCTTGTGGTCACTGTAGGGCCTGCCGTAACAGTGTCATGGTTAAAGACTTTGAAGTGCCAGGTACTCAAAACAAAAGACAAATCAAACAATTCTTGACCTGCAGCTCCACCTACGTAATCTATATTTTGGAGTGTCCATGTCAAAAAAGATATGTGGGCAGTACCTCTTGTATGGCAAAGAAAAGGGTACAAGAACACCTGAGGGCAATCACCAACAAAGACCCCAAATACCCCATTGCCAGACATTTTCAAGAAATGCATCAATCCAACAATGATCTGCTAAGGTACTTTGCTATTGAACAGGTCAACAGTTTGAAAAGGGGTGGCAATCGAGAACTTGCCCTAAGAAAGAAAGAATCAAAATGGATATTGGAATTGGAAACCAAATATCCTGGGGGGCACAACCAGGACGAGGAACTTGCAACCCATCTCCATATGGACTAATGTTTTCAGTTCCTTATAAGTGTACATTGTATCTGTCTTCAATTGCAAATATGAGAGGTGGTATCGTAAAAATTAGCAATGATGTGTTGTTTCTGTAACTATATGTGATGAATTCTTTGAATCTTTGAATTTTAACCAATTTTAACCAATTGTTTGTAATTTTCTCTTCTAGGAGCATGTGTGGAACTCTATTAATTTTGAGCACTGCACTGAATCCCACATGGCATCCGCGAATGGAAGACTTTCACCTCACAAACGTTAAAGCTAAGACATTCACCCTCACTTTTTTCTGTTTTCTTATTCTTTTTTGCACTCCGTTCCAGGGTGTGGGAACAAAAGCCGTTTTTTACTTACTGATCACCAAGTGCATAGACTGGGTTCCTTTGAATAGACTGGCTAGACCACCTCTATGACTTTAAATTATCCAATGGACTCCACAGCATATCAGTGAATTGATCATGAGTGTGTTATTCATACAAATGTTTTGCTAAATATCGTTTTTCTCTTTAATTTTCATGATGCGAATGGGCACTAGACCGCGTGTATCGTTGATGTTTATCTGAAATTTGTTTCAATCGGGCACTAGACCGAGGGCAATTCAATTTCCTTGATGATTCTCATGCGATTACAAGGGCATGGGATACTTGCGTACTTGTTAACTGTTCAAGTACAATTAACTGTCTTGGGACCTTGAATCGGTGGTACTTTCCCGGTGCAAAATGGCGCCTACACTGGACATTTTTGACAGATGTAAATGTCACTCAAACCCCTTTTCTTTTAAAAAACCTTATGAATGTGAATATGGTTTTATTAAGTGTAACAACTCGGATATCTTGAGTACAAATGGGGCATCCATTCCATTATTAAGAGCCATCATGTCTACAATGAACCATTGATTTTGAGTATACTTAACAATGGCCGCCATGATTTCCATGTGTATCATGTACTTTCTTTATGTTTATGACACAATGTGATCGGTTTGTTTGCACTTTAAAACTGCTTCTCACTTTGGTTAGGTTAAACGTGTGAACAAGGCACCTCGGTGCTGAAACGCGTAGCGTGACTTTGGAAAACAAACCTTCACCAGCTGTACCACTTTGAGTGCGTGTGATACTTACTACGGTAAAACTTGCAACTTATATATATACATTTGTACATTTTATGCATTTATAAAATTATAAAATGAATTCAAATTATTAGTTTGTTCATTGTTTTGAAGGAAATATATAGGTGTGAGCAATTATTTATTAGCAGTCCCTGCAGTCCTGTTGGGACTGCAGGAATAAGCTGGCAAGTAGTGCTGGTGAAATTCAATCAGTCCATCGGATTTCAGCATTTGCCATCCAGGCTGTATGTGGGACACAATGGATCGCAATACCAGTGTATGTGCGATGACACAACTGCTTAAAAATATCTTAGGGGCCGATTACGATGGTGGGAAGTTCGCCACCGCTGGGCCGGCGGTGAGGACCGCCGGCCCAGTGGTGGCAAACTTCCCACCATCACCCTTAGAATTCCCACCCCCAGGATGGCGGTGGGAAGGGGAAAGGTACCTCGGGGACGGAAAGACCGTCTGACGTGGTCCAGCAAGGTGGGCCTTTTCCGCCCGCCTGGGGGACCAGGTAAAATGGGTCCATGGAGGTGGTGCCGTGCAGGCACTGCCGTGGGCATTATGATGCCTGTCTTTTGCGGCGGAGTTCCTGCCGCAAAAAGACAGGTGGAAAATTCCTTCGGGGGCCCGTTGCAGGCCCTGGGGAGGTGGGGTGCTGCACGTGGGGGGTACCTATGGTACCCCCCTATATTTGCATGTACAAGGTGGCAGGCACTGCACGGTTCCTGCCACGTTGTACATGCAAATGGGAAAAATGTATTTTTACATTCTGCCGTGTGCTGCCACCCGCCACAATGTAAACATACAGGATGTGCCCGCGAGTGTGGCGGTCACATCCTAATTCGTTTTGCGGGACCGCTGCACCTATGGCGGGCTGTCCTTTTTCCAGCAGCGATGGCGGGTGGACTTTGTCTACCTGACATCAGAAACTGCCCCCAAAGAGAGCACTTGGTACAGCTCGAACGGCTGAACAGAATTACACCAGATTTGGCAAAATGGTATGGACTGGTATGGAGCAGTGCCATTTGTATGTTTGGTGTAAATCCCTCCAGTAGTTTATGAGAAAATTGAATGTGAAATTGAGCCCAATACAATTTTCTGTTGGACCTTTAGACACAGCTACAGCCCGAACGGCTGAATGGAATTACTGCAAACTTGGCAAAATGGTAGAGCCTGGTATGCAGAAGTGCCTTTTGTATAGTTGGTGAAAATCCCTCCAGTAATTGTTGAGAAAATCGACTTTTTTCAAATTATATATCTACGGGCGGGACACGGTGCACGCACGAGCACGCTCCGCCCTTGCACTGTCCATGCACGTGCGCGAACCTTTGCGTGCGCTCACGGAATTCTGATTGGCTGTTGGACGTCTGTCAACATTCCAGTCAGTCGAAATGAGGAAGTGTTGTCCGCCATCTTTTTTTTTGTGGCAGATGAGAGTGGTTGTAAACAGAAGTGTAATAGTTGACAAGGAGGCAGGGTAGAGATTCCTGAGCCCCCTAGGTTTTGTCATGGGGTCTGTAAAGGACCCCGAAGGTTGAGAAAAATAAAAATAAAAAAATGTCAAAATCGCGGGGTCCGCGCACAGTGCGCGGACCGCGGCTCAAAAAGACAAAAAAGAAATACATTAAAATAACAAGTTTCAGTGTTTAGATGTTGGTTGAGTGCAACATTGAGTTATGACTCTTTCACCTTTGGGTTTTGGTAGGTGTTTTGTGGAGAATTAGTATGGCAATTGGTAGAGAGAATTGGGGGTAGGTTGAAGATTATGTGAGTTTGAATGTGTTGATAATTTGAACCAATTAAAATTTTACTTTGGTTTTTATTTTGTGTGTGATGAAATGTGATTGGCTGGGTATTTGAATATGTATGAAAACATGAGAGGGAAACACAGCCATTTTGAGATTTTAGTGTTTGAGGTATACTTCTGAGGTGTGAGATTGAGACAGATTTTACTGTACAACAGTTTTCTAGAAGGTGAGTTGTTAATTTGTAAGGAGAACTCTGTTGTTCACTTTAGGTTAATAGGAAAAATATTTTCTGTTAGTTATTTAATGTTTTTCTGTTATACTTATGGATTGAGTAGGGCAACATCAGATGCAGTGCTTTATATTTCTAATTCTTGCTTGATACTATACACTGTACAGGAAAATACGGCCATTTTGTGACTCTGGTGTCTGAAGTACTTTTGTGTGGAATTTTTGGTGTTCAATTTCTGGTGTGTGTTTTACACAGTAGTAACTCTTCTTATAGAATTTAATAGTTTTCTCTGCCCTATGTCACTCTTACCCTGCAACATCTCACTGTCTTTCTCTTTCTTTTAATAGTACACTAACTTCAATAATGGCTGAAAATGAAGTGTCATTTGACATCGAAATTACAGCAACGTTTATTGATTGTATAGATGAACCAAATCATGAAGAACATGAAGGAGATTTTTTGGATGAAACACTGGACATGGAATTAATGGAGTGTGTAGACATTGTTGAGTTGGATTAATCATTTCAAGACACTTTGATGGATGAAATTTCTGATGAAGAAATGCTCCAAGCTCTTTTAGATTTTGAAAATTCAGAAAAATAAATTTTAATTTATTAATGTAACATTTGTTTTAATGTTTATACTTATTTAAATGTAATTTATGAGGTAGTAGTAAAGTGATACAATTTTGTGTTCTTCATGTCCTGCATCCTTTCTTTTACTGACTGTCTCTGATTCACTAGTTTACAACATAAGTAAGTATATAGAATAGCAAGTGTGTTTCACCAGAGTAGGACCTCATGACCTCCTACGCCAATTTTGACCACACATTGAGAAAGGAAGGAATCATGTGAACAAATCTCTTTCTGCTTTCCTGAAAGACTACAGTATAGATTCAATATACCATAATAAGTTGCATTACAACCTTCAAGGTATCTGCAGAGGAGACGATGTCCATTTCCATTTATTTATTTATTTTTTAAATTCCTATAGGTCTGCGCACCGTTAGTGCTCGGTGCATACACGGTGCGCGAACCCTTTCGCCGCCATTTTGTGGTTTCAGAAGAGAGTGAAAAATATAACTTAAAAACGTGGGAAGGGAGTAGGGTAGCCTGTCCCTGACCCCTTAGGTCTTCTCAGGCGGTTCTTCAAGGACTCCTAAGGTTAAAAATAATGTTTATTTTTTTTAAAAATACCAGAAAACACGATTGGTCCACGCACGGGGAGTGCTCAGTGAATGCTCGGTGCGCGGACCACGGTAAAAATAAAAAATAAAAATTACGTTAAAAATCATATTTGAGTTTTTACATGTTAGTTGGCTCTAAAAAGAGCCGTTGTGTTCATTGTGTTTTTTTTTTTTAGTACCTACAAGTAAGTACCAATGCAGAGTCTGAAAGACTTTGTTCCCTTCATTGGTGAAATGTACACCATCTGTCCTATAGATGCCTTGCATGTTGTAACGCAAGTTGTTGTGGTATATACAACCCATTCCATAGTCTCTCATGCATGCAGAAACAGATTTATTTACATGTTTCCTTGCTTTCTCAATCTGCAGACAAAATTGATTGGACCAATTCCATTTTTGCCTTTGGCATATATTGGAATAGACAAAGGCAGTTTGAGGAAAAAGTGACATCAATTGTCCAAAGATGTCCTTCAATAGCATTTCCAGACCAACCCCAGTTAAAGTGCATAAGTAATTTCCACCACAGTCCACAATTATGAGGTCAGGATGTGGGAGATGCATGAAGGATTTCACCAATGGTATCAATTGGTGACATCTCAATCCTCTCTGGCAAATCCATAAAATATCCACATTTGGTAAATCAAGGTTTAATATTCCTCTGTTTATTGCATACCTTTTAGACCAGAATACAAAACTGTGCCCTACAAACCATACTGAAAGCATGTTCAAGGAAGGTCTGGTTGTACTCAGATGAGGGCTGTAAATGAAATGGCAGTTGGAAAGCTTGCAGTTTAGAAAAAAAGAGGAGGATAGTCACTGCACTTGAAGCTTAAGAAATGATTGGTGTTTTCTGCAAATGCAAAAGAGCATATTAGGGTGCATAGTTTTGTTTTTTAAAAGAAGCAATTCTAATGGTTCAGAAAAGGTCATTGAGGTCATTGAAAGGAACATTGCACATGATTAGCTGTTATATTGAAAGCTCTAACAACCTTGATGGATTCATTTGCAAAATAGTATGATGAACTTTTAAACTCTGTTCTTCCTTAGGTGGGAGTTACCATGGTACCTGGTTGAATGAGCAGAAGGGGGATGGGTGAATATTATGTGAGTTTGAAAGTGTGGAAATGTAGAACCAATTGAAATGTTAGTTTAGTTTTGAAGCTAAACTAACATGGCCGGACTAATCTTGTAAAAATGGTGATAGTACCAAAAATCACATTTTTGTTTGAGACTATTCCACTTGGCTTCAAAAAGGAATGGCTGGTTAAATTACAGAGCGAGGTAACATCATTTATTTGGGCTTCAAAGGGCTCTCGGATATCATGGAAAAAATTAAGGAGGAGAATTAATAAAGGAGGATTGGCGGCCCCAGACATTCAGATTTATGCATGGGCTTTTTGTTTAAAAAACTGTAGGATGTTGCTGGGTACCTTACTCAAATCTACAATTGGAGAAATATTTGGAATTCTGTTGAAAAGTTTTGGATATCATGATTTCGGTTTCCTATATAAGTTTGCAGACCCTAAATTCTTTAAAAAGGTGAGACTTAAGACTTTGCGGGATTTGGCTGAGACATGGTATAAAATAAGAAAGTTATTAAAACTACCTTACTTTAGTTATATGGCTCCAATATGGGAGTCTTCTGGTGCTCCAATTTGGACAAAAGATGCGCTAGCATCACACCTGAAAAAGGAACCTGCTTTGCAAAGATAGAAAGACTTGTTTCAGGATGGTCAACTTATATCATGGGGCCTTTGCCAACAAAAGTGGGGATTGGTTTTCTCAAGATATAAGTATATACAGATTCAAAGCTGGGCTAAAGATGTGGAAACTGTGATTGGAACTAAAAATGATTTTGAGTTGAAGCTGGAGATAGGGTTATTTAAGAAAGAAGTGGCCTTTTGGTACTGGATGATTTTGGAAATGGAAGAGGGACCATTTGTTCTACCAGAGTCCATGTGGATGGACAGCTTGCCAAGGATCGCAACAGAAAACCAATGGCAAGTAACAATGTCTTTGCTTTATAGTATTGTTAAACCTGCAAACCTAAGGCGAAATCTTCTGTTTACCATCCACAGGGCATATTGGTCTCCTTATAGACTCTCCAAATTTAAAGCTGGCGGAATTGTTGGGTGTCCGAAATGCAAAGCCCCAAATGTGGATGATTTGCATATGTTCGTTTCTTGTCCAAATATTACCCAATTCTGGCTGGATGTAAGTAACTCCCTCTCCAAATCATTGAATCAACATATCGAGGTAAGCCCTGAATTAATTATTACAGGAAGATATGATTTAGAAAATAAAAACATGAAGAATAATGTTAGACTTACTTTTTATGCTATGTTGCTAGCGCGTAGAGAGATATGTAAGCTATGGGTCTCACCACTCAGCCCTAATTTAATGGATTGGATTTTAGCTATGAGGTATATGGCTAAGCTTGATATTGCAGATCATTCTAAGAGAAACCGAGGATTTTGGGTACCCTTCCTTCTATGTTTTGGTTGAATAATTTTTGTTATGATTTCCGATGATTAAGCCCGTGCCTTATCTGGCTGGATTATGGCATCCCAGGACGGAAAAAAAGAGAAGGAGGAAGACACACTTGTTGAGTCAGGTGGCCAAGAAGGACCGTTTAGAGATAGGCCGGATTCAAAAATAGGTGATGTCTATGCCTCACTACTCTAAATCCAGCTTATGAGATAAAAAGCCCAGTGGCAGTTACAGATAGAAGTTATGGGTGGCGAGGTGGCAAATGAGGAAAAAAAAATATTTTTAAAAAAAAGAAATGTTAGTTTAGTTTTGAAATAGTGTGGGAAGACATTTCATTGGTTATGAGCAGAAATAAGTGAGAAGAATGAGTGGGAAACTGCCATTTCTGTTTCCAGTGTCTGAGCTGCAGTTCAGGGATTGTGCTTAAGAAAATTTGGTGTGTGTTTCACACTGTTCTACATTTTCAAAAGCGATTTTAAAGGTGAGTAATATAGAGAGAGTGCTGTTTGCAGTATTTGGAAGCATAACAAGCATATTGGGCTTCATTACTGTTGTATTTTGAAAATGAGTCAGGTTTCTGCATTGTAGTGAAGTGCTCATTTAAATGGGTTGTGCTCTGTGTGTAAAATGATTTTCCATGCTAAATGTTTTTTGATAAAATGTGTGGCTTAAAGATTTTTGACAAGGGTCACACTGTGTGTGTACGTGAATTAAGGAATTATATTTTCATCTTTTTCCATAATGTTAGCTGTGTGTGCTAACAATTTGTATCTTTTAGTTTACAGGGTAGACTTCTTTTTAAAGAGTTTATCATGCTTGGATTCAATGCTGGTATAGAGATAGTGTAATGGTTTCATTGGACTTTTTAAATATGCTCTTTTTGTACAAGCGCCTTGTGCAACCTTGAATATGGGTGGAAGCAGTGAATGTATGGAGAGGGATAGGAATAGCAGATAGAAAACCTTATGAAATGGTTTGGGAGATGCATAAAGGATTTCATTAATGGCATCATTTGAGATGGAATATAAGATGAAGAGGGGCATATTTACAAGCCCCTTGCGCAATGTTTGACATGGGTGCAAGCAGAAAATGTATGCAGAGTAATAAAATTGCCACACAGACAAGAATATAAAATGTCTTGAGAGATGCTTAAAGGGTTTTTCTAATGGCATAAATTGAGATAGAATATACAAAAAAAGAGAGGCATATTTACAAGGCCCTTGCGCAATGTTTGACATTAATGCTGGTATAGAGATAGTGTAGTGGTTTCATTGGCATTTTTACAAGCCCCTTGCACAGTGTTTGACATTAATGCTGGTATACAGATAGTGTAATGGTTACATTGGCATATTTACAAGCCCCTTGCACAATGTTTGACATTAATGCTGGTATAGAGATAGTGTAATGGTTTCATTGGCATATTTACAAGCCCCTTGCGCAATGTTTGACATTAATGCTGGTATAGAGATAGTGGAATGGTTTCATTGGCATATTTACAAGCCCTTTGCCCAATGTTTGACAATAATGCTGGTATAGAGATAGTGGAATGGTTTCATTGGCATATTTACAAACCCCTTGCGTAATGTGTATTCTTGTCTGTGTGCCAGTTTGATTACTCAGCATGCATTTTCTGCTTGCATCCATGTTAAACATTGCGCAAGATGCTTGAAAATATGCCTCTCTTTTTTGTATATTGTATCTCAATTGATGCCATTAGTAAAATCCTTTACGCATTTCTCACACCATTTCATATGGTTTTCTATCTGCTATTCCTATCCCTCTCCATACATTCACTGCTTCCACCCATGTAAAAAATTGCACAAGGCACTTTTAAAAAAGAAGCACATTTACAAGCCAAATTAAACTATTAGCACTATCTCTGTACCAGCATTGAATTTAGGTATGATAAACACTTTAAAAATGCAGTCTACCCTGTAAGCTAAAAGATACAAATTGTTAGCACACATAGCTAACATTATGGAAAATTCCTTAATTCACATACACACTCAGTGTGTTCCTTGTCAAAAAACTTAGTCAGACATTTCAACAAAAAACATTTAGTATGGTAAATTGTTTTAGACACAGAAAGTGAGATGAGACACACACACAAACAGACAGATGGTGTAGGCAGAGATTGAGATGACACACACATACAAACAGAGAGATGGTGGAAGGAGAGAGTGAGATGAAGCATGGAAAGACGGAGATGGTGCTGGCAGGGAGTGATATGAGACACACAAAGAGAGATGTGAACTAGTGTTTATATTGTATAGTTAATGTAATTGCTATGTATGTAAATGTATTGGCATTTATATAGCGCACTACTTACCCGTAGGGTCCCAAGGCGCTTCGACCGCTGCGAAACCCTTCCTGGCTTCCCTGAGAGATGGTCCCTTAATGGGTATCTCCAGGGTGAGACCAGGCATCCCCGGCGGTCTGGTGGGGCCGTTAGTGAAGATGAGGCAAGCTAATGCCCAGAGTTGCCGAGTGTGATCGCTGATCAGAGTGGGCACCGAGGCGAGAGAATTATCGAGTCCGCTGACCCTGGTCCAGAAACCTGCCGCGCCGGGAATCAAACCGTGGTCCCGGGCCGTCCTCTGCTCTCGGGTCTATAATATGTCATATTATTTTTTCAACACATTGTAAATATCTACAGAGTCATAATAGATGATGCCTACCAAGAACCGCAAACAAAGAGCAAGTTTTATCAATCAAGGGGACTTAATTAGAAGATTCATCCAGAAGACAATCTTCAGAGAAAAGAAACAATGGTCCTTGTAATGCACCTGTGATTCCTGTTTTTTGCAGGATAACTTGAATGGACTCTTGTGCAAAGGTTATTAGTTTCTGGCAACAAATGCATTACATCATCAATTTCTTAAGTTCAGGTGGGATATTTGCAACCATTGATGCTTGCATTGGAGGTGCTGTTGCTTCAGAAGAAGTGCTGGGAGTAGAGCCCTGCTCCTCTGATGATCTTTTTATTACAGCTTTACTCCAATTGTTTGGGTGTATATTCTGGACATGGCATTCCATGCTATAGGTTCCAAAGCTGTACTGTTTCTGTGGATTCCCTCTTGAAAAAACTGCGTGACAGATTTTACATGTGACAAAAGGCGCATTTACCTTTTTTTCTCTTTCTTTTTTTTTGGTTGGTTGGTTGAAAGCTTTTATTCGATATGCAAGATATCTTGAAAGCATACATACACGTAAAACACATTTTTAAAACAGAGATATGTACGTCAATAATTAAATACTAAGACAAATAAAATGGGAATAACCCAAGATAAATTAGCTAAAAGTGAATTAAATTGAAACTGACAGTCTCTTGCAGCGAATCAACCATGAATGTTTTAAAAATTCAGAAACACCACAGACTATTAAAGGGGCAGTATCAGTCAATAAGATACGTTGTGTAACCAAATGCCTTCGTGTTCCCAGGCGTTTGAAAAGAGGTTTAAGCCAAAGCCTCCTAGGTTTAGTGTAGTCCGTGCACTCAAAAAATATGTGTGCTACCGTATCTGGCCTAGATGGGCAAAGGGCACAGAAGGGCGATCGGTGAGCACCATTCCATTTTGATACAAAGGCTCCAATCAGAAGGGTGCCTACCCTGAGTTTAAAATACAGGGCTCTATCGACTGGCAAGGTGATTAAGTCCAGAAAAGGTTCGTAAACTGCCACATCCTTTATTTCCAAAAATGATGCAGTCAGGTTACAATGGTGTTGGTTCCTAATAAGTTTGCCAGAGACCCAGTCCCAGTAAAGTTTTTTGAGGTCAGCCTTTGGTGGAGCAGTTTTTGAAGTCCAACAGTCCCCCAGGCCCAGCTCCCCCAAAAGATTTTTGGTGTCTCTCAGCCACTTGATCTTGGCCCAGCCTCCCATGTTCATTACCTCTGCCAGGACGTCTGCATAGGACTTTAGCTCCGGGACCCTCCATATGCGGGACCAAAGAAGGAGTGGTCGAAGGCGAGCCTGGTCTTTGATGCTCTTACAGCCCACGTCCAGGAGCACCGGGACTGTCGGGGTACTCAAGGGAAGGGCTAGGAGATCCTTAAAAAATTTATTTTCAGCCTTAGATAGGGACTCCAGGTTGCAATGGCCCCACAACTCTGCCCCATACAATGCTGACGTTACGCCTCTGGCCTTGTAGATCTCAATTGCATGGCTCATAACTTGCCTCGGTGATGCTCGAAATTCCCTAAGCAGAGCACCTCCTACCTTTTTATGGTTAAGTACCATCTTATCAATGTGGGTGGACCAGTTCATATTGTCAGTTATACGAAGCCCTAGGTAGTCAAATTCGGAGACTTTCTCCAAGGGGACAGTGTTCAGAACAGGCGGACTTCCTAATTTCCTTGGGGGGTGCAAAATCAAATATTTAATTTTGTCCACGTTAATAACCAGACCTCTGGATGCACAAAAGTCCTGGAAGCGGGTCAATAACTTCTGTAGGCCCTGGGGAGTTTTTGAAATGAGCAGAGTATCATCTGTGAACAGCAGAGTAGGGATCCTTACTCTCCCCAGACAGGGTGCGTCCGCTGGTTCTTGCTGGAGATGCTCAACCACACCATTGAGGTACAACGAAAAAAGTGTGGGAGCTAGCACGCAACCCTGTCTGACTCCCCTACAGACCGGTATCCTGTCCATAGTTTCCCCATTTTTCCCCCTTCGAACCTGGGCGTAATTACTGGTGTGGAGTTTGATGAGTAGGGATAGAATGTAGGGGGGCACCCCCAATCCCTGTAGCACCCTCCAGAGTTCCTCCCTAGGAACCAGGTCAAAGGCAGTCTTCAGGTCAATGAAGGCCAAATAAAGACTACCCTTGCCTAGTTCCACGATTTTCCAGTTTAAGAGTGCTAACCTGAAAACCTGCTCAATGGTCCCAGTTCCTGAACGGAACCCAGCCTGGAAGTCAGATAGCACTCTATTTTCTTCCACCCAGTTGAGGATCCTTCCCAAAATTACCTTTCCTGCCACCTTTTGCGTGGAGTCGATCAGGCTAATTGGCCTATAGTTCCCTGGGCTATTTCTACAACCCTTTTTATAAATGGGGACGACCACTGATCTCCATGAGTCTGGTACAGGGCCACCCTTCAAGAAATCGTTTAAGAGGGCAGCGATTACTATGCCCCAGTCAGATGGATATGCACGCAGAAGATCACCCGGAAGCCCATCCGGTCCTGCTGCTTTCCCTGGTGCCACCCACTTAATAACCTCCTCTACCTCCCTACCTATAAATAAATCTAAAGAAATGTCCCCTAGCGAGACGGAGGCGGGGGCTGGGTCATTTAACGGGCCTTCTACAGGAGCATATAGGGACCCAAAGTGTTTCACCCAGTTCTGGGGAGGGATATTACATGTCCTCAAAGTGTCGTCGGGTCTGTTGCGGGCACCCACCAGATTCCAAAACCCTCTTGCGTCCTTACTTTTACTGGCGGCCAATAAATCCACCCAGAATTTTTCTTCGCAATTTGGAGGGTCCTGGCGTAAGCCTTTCCAGCCTCTCTGATCTTAATTTGAGATTTAGATTTGACTGCTTCTAACAGTCTAGTCTTAGTCACCCTACATGTGTGGGAATACCTTTCCCTAGCTCTTGACTGTCTTTCTTTGGTCCCTCGTCTACTTGGAGGAGCAGTGAACAAGTTAATTAGGGCCTTGGTGAGCTCACTGAAAACCCCACAAGCCATCCCCATCCCTCCCGTAGAGGTCCCCAGATTACATTGTGCTTGGGCTAACAGGTGCGTAATTACTGCAACCGTCTCCTCCGAGAGGATCAGTTTAGACCACTTTATTCTCCTCCCACACAATGCTACTTGCGATTCGCCCAATTCAGCTATGAAGGAGGGGACCAGGCTTCCCCTATCGGCTGACCACCAAATGTCTAAGGTGAGGGAAAGTAAGTTGTGATCACTCTCTACTGAGGGGACCACAACCATGTCCTTCACCGAGTTCCACAAACACACATCAAGCAAGATGTAGTCAATTCTCGATGTGTGATTGGGCCTATTGTAGGTGTGGGCCCCCCCCTTATCCGACTCTGACCTCCCGTTGAGAGCCCTCAAGTTGAACTCCATACTGAGGGTGTACACCTGCAGGGCCACCTCAGTCCACCTCTTAATGGGGGCTATTTCTAGAGCTGGAATTCCCCTCCTAGCGTCCTCCTCGTCCTGGTCCAGGGAGACATCCGAGCCCAAGGGCTCGAAAGTACAATTAATATCACCGGCAACCAGGGTGCAAGTCTTATATGGGGTTGATCTTAAAAGGCCCTCCAGAAGAGCAATTGTAGGGGACTGACTTCCCCCCTTGGTGCCTCGTGCATAGATGTTATAGATATTTAGAATAGCACGACCCCTGGAGTCCTTCAAGGTGATATTAAGGAGGTCCGAACAAACAGTCTGATGCTCCACTATCCTACAATTCAATGAGGTAGAAACCCAGATAAGGAGGCCACCAGAGGGGCATCCCCTCCCTGATTCTGAGCAAACTGCTGGGATAGAGAAGGCAGAGTAGCCAGCCCTGTAAGTGGGATCCATGCTCCATGTCTCCTGGAAAATGCATATGGAGTGCTCGTCCACCAATGCATTCCAGTCGGGCAATGTCAACTTCCTTGAAATTCCAGCTATGTTCCAGCTGAGGACCTTAAAGACTGGGTCCGTCACAGCTGGGACGCTACCGGGTACAGGGTCGTGACAAGGGGACACCTCCTGTAAAACCACCGGTATTCCAGTTATGTCGGGTGTCTCTATCATTCCCGGTGCATTTAATAATGTAGAATGGATTACAGTTGGGGGCGGGGATAAAGGCTGCACCATAGGAGGGGGCGAAAGCTCTCTCAACTCCCCTACCTTCGTCCCGTCCCCACCCTCAAGTCAGTGTCCCCTGGAGCCCCAGATCATCTCCGGCCATCCGGCTTGGAGAAAGAAGAGGGGCGCCACAGTATGTCGCGGGGCTCCCCAAGGACCTATGCAAGTCTCCCCGTTAACAGGCCTAAAAAGATTGCCAGCAGGCCTAGGGTAGAAGTAAGTCAAATCCACTGCTCTGACACCAGGGCCATCCACCTCTTGGTTTTGGTCACAGATTATCTTTGCCACTCTGCTATCCTGGAAATTAATATTAATACAATCACCCTCCAGTCGCTTTTTGCCCTGTCCCACCCAACCAACCCTTCGGACACCAAGAATTAATCCATCCATACCTATTGGGAGTGGTTTGTTTGCTTTTAACCAATGGACACAGTTGTTTTTTAGACCCTGATGAGTCTCAGGCTGATTAACCTTCAATGGTGGGACATTAACAAGGACTACTACATAGGGATGGCAATCAGGGGGGAGGTTAACCGGGGGTATCCGAATGGTGACCTTTGGGGGAACTATTACGGCAGCATCAGGTGCCAAGTTGGAACTAGGAGCCTTAGCTGACGGTGCTGTCCCAGCCCCCTTGGTGGTAGCATTCGGCTGAGCAGTTTGGCTGCTCTTGACCAACCCCACGGCTGCCGGTGTTTTTGCTTGAGGTGTTTTATTGGGCTGGTTTTTAGAGACCATAGGGGGCTTTGGTCTTAAGAGAGAAGTACGAGGGGCAGGACATGGCTTCCGAGGGGAAGAGGCCGGGGGGCCTAAGGGAGAATCCCTACCAGTAGTTACCTCGGGGAGAAGGGTTGAGCTCGGAACGGCCTGCACTTGGACAGGATTTGGAGGCAATCCTTTTCCCGTGTTCCTACCCGCAGGATCCTCACTTACTCTAGACTGATGTTTAATAAGAGTCTTAAGTGAGAAAAAGTTATCCAGGGTGGATTGTTCGAATTTGTCTACTCTCGCCCCCAAACCCTTAAGTTGGTCAATCAACGGGACAATTAGAGTTTTAATAAAGTCCATAATTGGTTTGAGGGAGTCAGGTTCAAGGAGGACGACTATGCTATCGTGGGGTTTAGAAAGAGCTCTGGGCGTGTCAGAACTTTTTCCCGCACCCGGAGACTCCCCTACCCTCCCATTGAGAGTTGGAGCTAAGACATTTTTTACTTTTGACCCAAAACCTATTTGCCCCTGCTTTCTTGGGCGCTTATAAAGTGCGGTGTGACTACCTTTGCGGGAGCTCATGACCCTTTTCCTTTTCCCCTGTTTGGAAGTACCTTGGGGCTGGCACGACGATGACGGCTCCATAACAGGAGCCTGATGTGACGGTGGGGAGGTCTGCCCACTATCAAGACTCGGTGGGGTATGAGAAATCGTAACCTCCCCCGTCTCAGTACCAGCCACCACAGGCAGTAGGTCGGCAAGATTCTCTAGTCTATCTATGCTTGCTCCTATAGCCCACAACTGTGGCTGTGCAGTGGCATCTGTGGGGTCTACTGATGGGGTCCTTCCCGGTGATGGAGTCAAGGCCTGGGCCACAGCACCAAGGGAGGAACGTCTAATAGGTAAATAGACCTCGGAGAGGCGACGTTCAGTCATCACGATCTCCTTCTCGATGACTGCAGCTACTCTGGTAATGAAACGGTCCATAGTTCCTATTGTGGAACTCCCAGCTGCTCCTCCCTCAGACCTTAGCAGTTTCCCAGAGCGGGTAGACATCGTAGGGTATACTCCCTCTACCACAGTCACACAACCTACCAGGAGCTAAGGCAAGATGATAGGGACGTGACCCAGCCCAGCCTCTGTCAGCCCCTGACTGCCACAGACTGCCCGCCCTTTGCCCGGGCTTCGCTCGGCGTCCCGCTCACGTCCCGCTAAGCATTGGAAAGGTTGTAAAATAGGGGGCGTTGCAGGCGTGTCTCGCTGGGGGCGAGTCCGTGCGCACCTGGGCAACGCAGGGACTCCTAGTCTTCCGAGTCCCTGCAGCACGCGCCCTTGATGAAGCTCGAGTTCAGCGCCTAAGCAGCACCGCCCCTCACTGTCAACCGCGAAGCGGCACCCGCGAAGCGGGTGCAGCGAGGAGCAGCGGTAACAGCGGCGGTAACAGTGGTAACCCGGGGGTTAAAGGGCAGGCTGCTCTGTGAGTTCTCCTCCAGCACGGCTCCCAGGTCAGTGGCAGAGTTTTTTTTTAAATTTCAGTACTATGGACTCTCTCTGTGTTCTAGGGGTTTCAGGAACAAACTCTTCTGAAGATGAAGTAGAAGAATGAACTTTTTACACAAAATAATTGTTGCATCTATGGTTCCTGTTCTGCAAAATTACAATGGACTGTTGTCCGAAGACTACCAATTTATTGCAATGTATGCCTTGCATCATTACATTTTTCAGTTCTGGCTGAATGTTCACCACCATTGGAGATGGCATTGGTGTTACTCTGGTTTTTGCTGCAGATGTACTAGGAGAAGAGTCCTGCTCCTGACATCTTTGCACCACAGCTCTACTCCAATTGTTGGGGTGTATATTTTTTACATGGCGTTCCATGCTAAGGTTTCTGAATGAATATTTCTTATTAGGATTTCCTCTAGATAACACTGTGTCACAGATCTTGCAGGTGACCACTGGTGCATTTACTCTCTTCTGCTGTTCTGGAAAGCTGAAAAACTTCCAGACTAGAAAAAAGGTGTTGCTTCTCTGAAAGTTAAAGAGAATGATCAACATGGGAGGGGTCTTTCAAGAATTAGAGTTGGAAGTATTATAAACCAATAAAATCTTTTGTTATAAAGTTATATATGTTGTTTAAAAGTTTAAAATAAACATGTTCTTTAATATCCCAGTTAATATGTTCCTTTATATTGTACAATGAATATGTAGATATAATGATTTACCACCCTCATGAGATTTATAATTGCTTAATAAAGTTATATATGTTGTTTTAAAGTTTAAAATAAACATGTTCTTGTTACAGCTTATAGGTTTATGCTGTACCACATCATTATAGTTTTGCACTTTGACATTCAGTATGACAAACTTTTACATACAAACATAAAAATGTAGTTCTTTTTTTAACCAGTAGAGGTAGTTGTAAAAAGAACTGTTTGGTACGCACCCTTACAAGATTTGTAATTGCTTAAATAAAGTTATATATGTTTTTTAAAAGTTGCTTAAATAAAGTTATATATGTTGTTTAAAAGTTGCTTAAATAAAGGTATATATGTTGTTTAAAAATTAAAATAAACATGTTCTTTATTATCCCAGATAATGTGTACTTTTATATCGTACAATGAATATGGAGATATAACAATAAAACTTTCGGGTGTAAAAAATGAATTGCTGTGTACATGCACATCTGTGCATGTACATTTGTGCCATGTGGCAGACATACATGTCGTAAGACCATGTATGTGTGTGACATGGCACACAAGTCAGAATCAGGGGTGCAACAGGCTGCCAAAGTGATGACCTGTCCCCTTTGACAATTCGGTTATTTTACAGAATCAGTATTTACTGATTCAGTAATTGCCATTGATTCCCATTGGCCTCAAGGCCCATAGGAATCAATGGCAATTACTGAATTGGTAAATACCGATTCGGTAAAATGACTGAATTAAACAGGTAATTTTAAAAGACAAATTACCTATATCCCACTTACTTACTCTTAAATATTGAAGTGGTATGATGTGGGATGCGATGTTGGTAGGCATTTACCCGTCGGTAACGGCTGAATTTGGCCGTTGCTGACCGGTAAATGCCTTTTCCTATGTAGGAGGCATTTATTTACAGATTTGGTATTTTTACCGATTCTGTATTTACCGAATCAGTAAAATTACCGAATCAGTAAATAGCGACTCGGTAAAAATACCAAATCTGTCAATTCTAATGTAGGTAGCACTGTTGACAGTGCTAGAGGCGTCTAAGAATTTGTTATTTACCACCCAATACAATTGGGTGGTAAATAAGGAATTCCTGTGTACATGCACATCTGTGCATGTACACCTGTGCCATGTGGCACACATACATGCCCTAAGGGGATGTATGTATATCACATTGCACACAAGCCAAAAACAGGGGTGCTACAGGGTGTCAAAGTGACACCCTGTTCCCCCTGGCAGGATTCAGTATTTACTGATTCTGTAAATACCGAATCGGTATTTGCCATTGATTCCTATGGGCTTCAAGGCCCATCGGAATCAATGGCAAATACAGATTCTGTAGTTATCGAATCGGTAATTACCGAATTTTACCGAATCGGTAATTAATTTGGTAAAAATACCTATATCCCCATTGCCAGTTCTTAAATACCGAATCGGTATGATTCGGTATTTAAGAAGTGGTAATCTGGGATTACCTACATCGGGCCCTCGTTATTTATGAGTAGGTAAATCGAGATTATGTACATCTGGCCCATTGAGTTGTAACATATTTATATACATATGTTACATTTCAGTGCTTTGGAAGTAGTACAGTATACTATAGTTAAACACCTTATAGGTTTATGCTGTACCACATCCTTATAGTTTTGCACTTTGACATTCACTATGAATTACCGCCTCATTGCCCTTATCGACAATGAAGCAAAGTACTTTGCGGGAGTGTTGCTCAATTCACTCAGAGCATGGGCAGATGACAACTCTGTAATTCCTCCAAATCAAACTGGCTTTACAAGGAATACTGGCACCTCAGTCAACCTCATGACCCTCTCCTGCCTGATTGACCAAGCGAAGTTCAGGTCCTGCCCACTCTATATGGGATTCATTGACTTCCAAGCGGCCTTTGATAATGTGAACAGAGCTAAGCTCTGGCAGAAGCTGTCCAGACTAAACATTCCAGCTGACCTCCTAAGAGCGATACAACTCCTACATCAGGATACATGGGTCAGGATCAAGATCGGGGACGGCTCACGATTATCCCGCCCAATTCCGACGGAAAAAGGCTTAAAACAGGGTTGCGTCCTGGCCCCGACACTTTTCAACTTATTTCTATTCGACCTTCCCGAAGCCCTTAATAAGGTCAATTCTCATGCTCCCAAAGTATCTGGCTTGCTGCTGTCAAACCTTTTATATGCTGACGACGTGGTTCTCCTCAGCAAAACTAAGATCGGAATGCAAAGGCTCCTGGACGCTACCTCTGAATATTCGGAGAAGAACGAGCTCCTGATCAACAACAAGAAGACCAAAATCTTGGCGGCTCGCCCAGGGAAATCAAAGGAATTATCTTGGACGCTGAACAAGGAAAGTATCACAGAATCCAAAAGTCAAAAGTACCTTGGAGTCATGTTTAATAATAATGACAAATACAAATCTTACTTAGAGGAACAAAAAAGGAAAGGGGCCGCACTTGCTTTCGAAATTGGTTCAATTCAAAAGAAACTACAAGGCCCAACTTTTGCACCGACAATACAGGTCGCCCAGGCAAAAATTATTCCAACCTTAACCTATGGCAGTGAAGTCCTAAAAGGGTTGGACAGTGGCCAACTGGACAAAATCATCACAAAGATCTATAGATCAGTGTTCAAGTTACCAACCCAAACATCACCGGCCCAAATTAGGTTGGAACTGGGAATTTGCCAACAATCACTCGCTAGAGCCATGACATTTCTTGTGTGCTGCCACAAATTGAGGTCATCGAAGGAAGGAAGCTTAGGACACCACCTGTGGGCAAGTCTTGATACGAACTCATGGCGAGCAGGACATGACTATTGGGCAAAAAGCCTAACAACCCTATGCCTAAATGACCTCTGGAGCATGTATGCAAGCCAGAAGGAATTCAAACGGCTGGCGAAAATAAGCACAAAACAACTTTCAATAGTGGCAGATAAGGCTTGTCTAGCAAAAAGAAGTCATGGTTGGTTGACTTTGCAATCTTACACCCTGTTGACCCCACAGCAGTACTTAACCGTATCTTTCACTGCACGAACGAAACTAAGTTTCCTAAAATTGAGACTGGGTGTCATCAACCTGCTGGTACACTTGCCAAAATGGAAAAGAGAGCACGGCCGAGACTTATGCCGCCTTTGTGGGTCTCACAAAGAAGACATCATACACATCACATGCCTCTGCCCAAGACTGCTGATCGAAAGACGGGCCCTTCTAAAGCACCTCTGGAATATAAAAAACATCAGAACCTGTAGAGCAGCTGTTTTGGCCTGCTTTGACCCTAGGAACACCAAACTAAACTGCGCTCTAGTAAGGTTTATGGATCATGCAGCTAGAAAACTCTGTGAGGGGCCCATGGCCTGTGATCTCCCATCGGCATAACATTTTGGCAGAATCCACCGGTTATCCCCACTCCTATCGGACCAACCTACTCCCTCTTTTAACGCATTCTTGATATTTTAAATTTTGTATTTGCAACGGTTTTCTTTTAATCATGCAATAAAGTTCTACATTCACTATGACAAACTTTTACATACAAACATAGAAATGTAGTTCTTTATTTACCCAGTAGAGGTAGTTCTAAAAAGAACTGTTTTTTTTTTGCTTGAAAAAAGTAAAAAAATGAACTTTTTACACAAAATAATTGTTCAACAGGAACAAAGTATGAAATTGAAAGAAAAAAATATTTGCTGCGTCTGTGGTTCCTGTTCTTCTGTAAAATTACTTCAATGGACTGTTGTCCGAAGGATACTAATTTACTGCAATGTATGCATTGCATCATTACATTTTTTCAGTTCTGGCTGAATGTTCTCCACCATTGAAGATGGCATTGGTGGTACCCGGTTGTTGCTGAAGATGTACTAGGAGAAGAGTCCTCCTCCTGAGATCTTGCCACCACAGCTCTACTCCAATTGTTGAGGTGTATATTTTTTACATGGCGTTCCATGCTGTGGGTTCCAAATGAATATTTCTTATTTGGATTTCCTCTTGATAACACTGAGTCACAGATCGTGCAGGTGACCAGTGGTGCACTTACCTTCTTCTTGATGTTCTGGTATGCTGAAAAATTTCCAGACTATGGACTCCTTCTTCTTACTTGGGTGAGGGTCCTCTTCAACAAAATCATCATTAGAAGAATGGTCAGAGTCTGTATGTTCAGCCATGTGGAAGTATTTTTCTGTAGCTAGGAGCTGTAGAAAAAAGGTGTTGCTTCTCTGAAAGCCAAAGAAGAATAATGAATATGGGAGGGGTCTTTAACATTTGGAGTAGGAGTATTATAAACCAATTAAATATTTTCTTTTGAGGTCACATGGTTGGACGTAAGCTTACGGAGAGCTTACGTTGCGTTTACGGAGCGCTTACATAAGCTTATGGTGTGTTTACGCTCTATTTACGGAGCGCTGACGTCATCTTACGATGCGTTTACGTATTACGCACCCTCGCGAGATTTATAATTGCCTAAAGTTATATATGGTCTTTAAAATGTTGAACTTACATGTTCTTTATTATCCCAGATAATGTGTACCTTTATATTGTGCAATGAATACGTAAATATAACGATTTAAAGTTTATAAAACTTTTGGAGGTAAGAGCTCGAAGCTTTCACGGTGCGCAGACGGAGCTCTTATGTTGCGTGCACGTGCGACGTACCCTCGCGAGATTTGTTACTACTCAAAAAAGTAATATACTGTTGTTAAAAGATTTTAAAAAACATTTTCTACATTTAAGCAGATATTGTCTACCTTTAAAATCTACGTTAAAAACGTAGATATTATGTTTTAGAAACTTAAAAAATTTGTCGGGGTAAGAGCTCGGAGCGTTTACGGTGCGCGGACTCTGTAATCATATAAAAAAAAACTTGAAAATAAAAATTATATATATATTATATTTAATATATATATTCACTGAATAAACCATGGGTTTCAAGCCTTACATATTTAGGTATTAGCATTAAAAAAACCTTGCAAATTCACTAAAAAAATCATAGGTTTCAGGTCATATATAGTTAGGTATTAGCATTTAAAAAACCTTGCAAATTCACTGAAAAAACCATAGGTTTCAGGTCATATATAGTTAGGAATTAGCATTTAAAAAACCTTGCAAATTCATTGAAAAAACCATAGGTTTCAGGTCATAATAGTTAGGAATTAGCATATAAAAAACCTTTGAAATTCACTGAATAAACCATAGGTTTCAGGCCTTATATAGTTAGGAATTAGCATTTAAAAAACCATTGAAATTGCTCCTATATAGTTAGTTGTACTAACTATATTTTGTGCACCCGCAATCCACTGCTGATGATGTCACATATTACATCATTCATGACATGGTCAGTGACATCACTGATGACATCACTGATGACATCTCAAATGACATCACTGTTGACATCACTGATGAATGTGCAAGTTCCATTATCCCAAAGCAAAAAGGCTCACATCAACCCAACACTTGCATGTAGACTCAGTCAAACATCACAAGCCACACAGGGACAGCACAAAAAGCACAACAGAAACAGGAAGTAGCAGCATAGTAGACAAACAGTCATAGCAAAGTCACAAATATCCTAGCATGAACAGAAGTGGATGATCAATAAGCTGGTACCAGAGGACATGTACATGGAAATACAACATCTGTACATATGAAATTGTTGCTACAGCCATGTCACATCACTGATGAGCAATGTATTTATCTCCACATGATGTCCCACCACTGACAAAGTGTCATGAATGACAAGTAATGCTAAGATGCTATTCCTGAAGTCTTACCGGGTGTCATTTCTCCAATTTTCATACTGCATGTAGCGGTTTCAGATCATTACTTTGGCTGTACTGAGATTGCTCTCACGCAATGTCTGACCGTCCTGTGCTCCAGGCTGACCACAGTCAGTTGCTACTGTACCGTCCCATTAGTTGTGCTATGCATCGGTTATTGGTTAACCTTCCGCTACGCCTATTTCACCTGCGTGCCATCTCCTGTTGCAGATGCACCTTTCAGTGATCCATGGATAGCTGCCTTTGCAACACATCCCTAGCTGCCCTGGATCATGAGCTGTGGGTGAGTCCTTTGTTTGTCCATGACCAGGACTGCTTCGGTGATACACGTTTATGGGATGCCATTCAATGTGTCAGACAGGCTGACAGATGTGCCTGTACGTTTGTGCATCCTGTGCCATGCATACATCGAACCTCTCCCAGGTTGCCATGGGATGCTCCTTTCAATCTTGTGGTGCAAGGGGCACATCTGTTCCTTCATACTGCTAGATTGGATGGCGGTCCTGTTTGCTGAAGATGATTTGGATCGTCTTTTAGAACTGATTGTTGTGGGGGCGTGCCTTCGGCGCCAGCCAAGATGGCGGGGTAGCAGCGGAGCTCCCGTGCCGACCCTCGCTCCTATAATCTTTTTGGCACTTCTACGGGTGGTAACTCGATTAGGACTTACACGCGCTTCACCTACAAGATGTGAGGAATTCAGCGAAGCCTTTGTCCTCCACTCTTTCACTGATGCAGTGCTTCTGCAGTTAACAGACTTTGTCTGCTGCGGTCCCCGGCCACCATTTTGCGTTCTGAGGCGGCGGTCCTCGACGCAATTACGAAGCTCTGAAATCATTTTGGGATGCTCTCTGCCTCAAATAAACGTATATCTGCGCTTTTTCACTACAGGGTGAGCCGCTTTTCTTCATATATCTCACACATGCGCAGTACCTCAATCATATCTCGCTTTAGTTCCGGACTCAGCTCCGTCCACCATTTCCAGGCTCCTTCACATTGCTCCTTTGCCTGCATGACTAGGGCATTCCTTGCTTCAATTCTTCGCACCAGTTGCTTCTAAATGAATGGGAGACCCATTGGCTGGATGTTGTCTGCCAGTAACTTCTTGCTCAGCTCCTTGACGTTTCTATCAGTGGTTTTCATGGGTCTTTGTGCTCAGCTGCATAATTGCGCCTCCTCTTTGAAGTGTTTTCTCATCTTCTATTTTACAAATGAGGATTTTACATGTTTCCTCTCTAATTTTTGTTTAGTGGGTGCTCTATACAGCACTGTTTTCACCACTGCTTGGAGCTTTTTAAACAAACCATCATTTTGTTCTCTGTGCTACATTTGACTCTCCAACTTTATATACATTGATGCTTTGTCTAGTTTCTGACTTTCCAAGGCAAGGCGCAGGCTCTTTCCTACATTAACTTTTTCTCTTTGACTCTTACAATTGCCTCCTAAATTGACTGGGTGCACTCCGGATTCCTGTCTTGCCCTGCCTGTGACTCTTATGTTTCACGGACTATCTTTACTATTTTTGGTTACGTCGGAAGGCCAAAGCTTCCTTTCACTGCATCTCTCTGTTGGCTCTTACATTGGGAAGCTTCGTAATTTGAAACTATCCACTGTGAACAAAGGTCCTGTCCACTCGGATTCTGATTCTCCCTCGCAGGAAATGGAGGAGGGTGCGATGTCTAAACCAGAAGCTCATCTGGGGGCTATTTCAAAATCTCAAAATGGCAGCAAGCGTCCCAGTCCACTGGCATCTTCTAAACGCCTTAAGAAAGACCCTCCATCTCCGGAAAATACTGCTTCTCCTTCTTCTCTGGATCTTATTCTGGAAGAACTGCGAGCTCTTAGACCCTTTATGGAAACAAACTCTCAAGCCATACAAAACATGCAAGACAAATGGGCGACCTTGGACTCTCAAGAGACAGACAGAGGATTTGGAAAATAGGAATCGCAGAAATAACCTGCGGCTTTATGGTCTTCCTGAACTCATGGAGGGGTCTAACCCTACTGCGTTCTTCCAATCCTTTCTTCCGAAAGTCTTGGATGCTCCTGCCTTGTCTTCTGTCAACATACAAAGAGCGCACCGTCTGGGTCCCAGAGTCTCATCTAAACCTCGCGGCGTCATCATGTTGTTTCTTCAATACACGGATCTTTTAAAGTGCTTTCTGCCGCCAAGGTCAAAAAACAAATTGTTTGGGAAGGCCATCGTCTCTATCTATCTCAAAACGTTGCAAAGGTCACGGCTGATCGCCGAAAGAAGTTTCTTGACATGCGTCCACAGCTGAGAGCGCTCAACGCTAGATATGGTCTTCTGCACCCATGTCTTTTCAAAGTTACATATAAAGAAAAAAACACTACTTTTGAAGATCCTGCGGCATTGCAAGACTTTCTTCGTCGACTTGGGGCGCATAATATGGACACTTCCAGAGTCACCTGATTCGATTTGAACTTAATTGGTCCCTTTCTGCCTGTGTCCTGTGAACCTGGTCTTCATTTGGTGTTTTATCCTCCTCCTCATGCTTAATCCTTTATTATTGTCCTTTGTTTATCTCCCCTCCTACAGATTCCTTTCCAAGCGTTCTACCCTGTTGTTACTTCCATTACTTATGTTGAGTATTTATTTTGCCTTCTTTTCTATTGTGTAGACGGAGGTCCGGTTGCGGTGCTGTTCTCGCTGTTGTTGCCGTTGTCTCTGGCGCCGTCACTCCCTGTTCCACGTTTTGTCTCGTAAGTACGTCATTCAGTTGTCTGTTTTAGACTGTACTGCCTCTATGTTCTCTACCTCTTTCTGTTTCTTCTCTTCCCCAACAATAGCTCTTTTCTCCTCTCTCTTTCTTTTCTTTCTCCTTTATCTTTCTTCCTCATTTTATTTCTCTTTTGCTTTGTCTCTTTCCTTTTCTTTCTATCCGACTTCTCTACCTTACATCTCAGTTACCGTAATAACTTTCTCTTTCCTTTCTCTTTTTGCTGACTTAGTAAGAATGTTTTTGTTTTGTTTTATATTTTTCTCATTGTTTTCCATTCCGTGTTATTACTTGGAATGTTAAGGGTTTAAATAACGAATGAAAAGTAACAACCCAGGACATTTGGCGGTACAAATCACATGTAGATCAGATACGATATAAAAGTAAACTACAGCTAGCTAAAAAAACAGGCTTTTATTAAACATTTAACACAAGTAGAAAATGATTTTCTACTTGTGTTAAATGTTTAATAAAAGCCTGTTTTTTTAGCTAGCTGTAGTTTACTTTTATATTGTATCTGATCTACATGTGATTTGTACCGCCAAATGTCCTGGGTTGTTACTTTTCATTCATGCATATTTCCCTGGCCTAGGAATTGTGTGATTCGTTAATTCAGGGGGTCCTTGATACATATACATTGAAGGGTTTAAATAACCCCATTAAGAGACAACGGGTACTGTCACATTTGGCTAGACTAAAAGCTGATGTGGCTTTCATTCAAGAGTCTCATGTCTCAGAGGCTGAAGCCTTAAAAGTTAAATGTTGCCTGGTGGGACATGTTTTCTTTTCTCCCACTGAAAATAAGAAGGGTGGAACTTTAATTTTGCTTTATAAAAAGTTAAATGTTTCTGTTATTTCTCAAGAATGTGACGATCAGGGTAGTTGGATACTCGTTAAACTGCTTATTGATAAGATACCGATTGTGTTGTTTAATGTTTATGCCCCCACTGGTGTTTATAAATTATTCTGGCCCTCTATCTCTGACAAACTCTCTACTCTAACTGAGGATTATATCATTTTTGGTGGGGACTGTAATTTAGTTTTTGATCCCATTTTGGACCGACACTTTAGAGGTAGGTTCTCATCTTCTAGAATGCACTCCCAGTTCACCAACACCATTCAACACAATGCTCTAGTAGACAGTTGGAGACTGTGTATTCCCGATCTTCGGGAATAAAGTTTCTATTCTCCTGCACATAACTCTCAATCACGCATTGACTATCTTTTTCTTAGCAAATCCCTCACCCAGCACGCTATCCATTCTGACATCGGTTCTTTTCTGATCTCTGATCACGCCCCGGTACTCGTTGATATAGACCTCCTTCCCTTTTCTCCCCATTCTGGAAGATGGAGGTTCAACAATTCCTTGCTTCTTGACCCTACTTTTTGTATAGAGTTCTCTAAATTTGCTTCTGAGTTCTTTTCGCTCAATCACGCATCTACCGCCTCTTATGTTATGGTTTGGGATTCTTTTAAGGCGGCCTCTAGAGGTTTTATTATTAATTTTGTCTCCCACAAGAAAAAAGCAAACAAAGCCAAATCATCCTCTTTACTCGCTAACATCAAAAAACTTGAACTTACCTACCATTCTACAAATTCTGAATCCTCTCTTAAACAACTCATACAAGCCAAGATTTCTTTTAATAAATTCACCACTGATGCTGCGTCCAATTTGCTACTGAAATGTAATGTACGTTACGATGGGGGTTAAAATAAGATGGGGAAGTTACTTGCTAACTATCTCAAAATCCGAAAAGGAACGCACAAAAGTAGAACAGAATACATCATCTTCTGGTGACTCCTTATTCAAGGATAAGGACATCCTTAATGGGTTTATGCTTTTTTATAAGAATCTTTACATGCCAGAACTTTTTCCCTCTTCGGCAAATATTCTTTCTTACTTTCAATCTCTCTCTCCTCTACCCTTGTCGCATGTGAATTTTGAGTCTCTAAATGCCGATATCACACTCTCTGAAATCTCTCACGCGGTCTCTAAATTGCATCACAGTAAAGCTCCGGGCCCTGATGGGTTTACTATTGAATTCTATAGCCATTTCACTTCCCTTCTTTTACCAAAACTGTTACTTTTATATCGAACTTTTCTAGACTCCGGTTTATCCAGTGGTTCCTTTCAACAAGCCTTAATTTGTTTAATTCCTAAAGAAGATAAAGACCACTCTCTCTGTAAAAATTACCGCCCCATCTCTCTAGTGAATACGGATTATGAGATTTTAGCCAAAATTCTGGCCCTTCCATTGGATCCCATTTTACCTGATTTGATTGGTCCCGAGCAGTCTGGTTTTGTGAAAGGTCACCTCTCCTCGGATAACTCCAGAGTCTTTTTCAATGTCCTCAGCAAAGCTTCTTCTTTGGATCTTCCTCTTGCTGCTATTTCACTTGATGCGGAGAAAGCCTTTGATATGATTGGTTGGGATTTTATGTTTCAGGCTCTCTCTTGGACTGCTATCCCTTCCAAGTTTATCTCTCTTATCTCTTTACCCTATTGCTGACCCCAGGCGTCGATTTTTGTTAATGGCACTGTTTCCGATTATTTTAACCTCCAAAGAGGAGTTAGACAGGGTTGTCCTCTCTCCCCCTTATTGTTTGTCTTAGCTTTGGAACATTTTCTCACTATAATACGCCAAGATAATTCCATCTCTGTTTTCACTTTGCTCCTCAGCAAGTCTCGCTTTCGGTATTCGCTGATGACATTCTTTTTATTTGTCCGGACCCAGTTTTGTCTCTTCCCTCCTTTTTACAACAGGTTTCCTCTTTCTCAGCTGTTTCAGGCTATCGTCTCAATGTAGATAAATGCGAAATTCTCCCTTTAAACTCTCTATGTCAAAAGCATCTTTTTGATGTTTCTGGTTTCTCGTGGCAGCCAAATAAAATTAAATATCTAGGTGTTTGGTTAGCTCTTCTTTTATCAGACACTCTGAAGTTTAATTTTGAGTACATCTCCAAAAAATTGGAATCCGCCATCACTCGTTGGAACCCGCTTTTCTTGTCTTGGTGGGGTCGTCTGAGTTTGATCAAGATGATGCTCTCGCCTCTTCTATTATATACTATTTCTATGATCCCAATCCATATTCCCGATTGTTATTTTCAAAAAATGTATTCTGAAATTTTTGTGGAGGGGTAGGAGGCCTCATATTTCATTGTCTTCTTTGCGAAAGGATAAGCCCCTCTCTGGAGTTCGTTTCCCTGACTTCAGAGCTTATCATCGAACTTTCTCTCTCAAACTATCGGCTTGCTGGCTTTCCACTGAGTTTTCTTTCCACCCTCCCCTTTGGTTAACGATTGAGTCTTCCTTTCTTTCCCCTTTCGAATTTCCCGAATTCTTATCCTTTTCTTTTCCCTTGACTAGTCTTCATAACCCCGTTATTTCTCTCTCCTGTAAGCTTCATTCTCCATATTTATCCTCTTCCTATCCTTCTACTTCTTCGACGCACAAACAACCTATCTGGCATAATAAACAACTTTTGATTTGAAATCGTACTTTCTTTTGGAAATCTTGGCATTCCCATGGTCTTCGTTGGATCTCTCAGCTTATCTCTCATAATCTCCCTTTATCTTTTTCAGACCTTCGGTCTCAATTTTCATTGCCCTCTAGTTCACGCTCTCAATATGATGTGCTACATCCCGTTCTTCTGTCTTATCTTGCATCCTTGCCGACCTCCAATCCCATTCCCCCAGCTCTTAGCCGTATAGCCTCTGCTCTGGACACTTCTCCTTCTGCTTCTTTCCTGTACAATTCGGCTCAATTTTCTGCTGGCTGGCCCAAATCGAAAGTTGAGTTAGCCTGGGAACAGGATTTCTCTTTAGCTTGGCCAATTGCGCTTTGGGACAAAATTTGGTCCAAACCCCATAAAACCTCTAGGGCTGCTAATACAAACCAAACACTGTATTTTATTTACCACCTTACCCTTTTGACTCCCTCTGTTTTATCCTCTTTCTCGGCAGACACTCTCCCTACTTGCTGGTCATGTCCCTGTCCATCTGCAAATCTGAAACACATGCTTTTCGATTGCCCCTCATTTCTCAATTCTGGAACTCGGTTTGGTCACAAATCCCAAAACATTTTCAACTCAACATTTCTTTCTCTCCCGCTCACATCTTTTTGAGTTCCCTATCCTCAGCACTTCTCCAATCACATAGACACTATCTCCTAATAGATCTCTTTATTGCCATTGCCATTGCTTTTCACCATATCACATCTAATTCCGATCATGGTGGAATGCAATATGTTTCAATCACAGGTTGGACACTAACTTTGTTTCCCCTATTTCCCTAGCAGTTAAGCGTGATCTCCCTTGGCTTCCTTTGGTGACCTACCTATCCTCTTCTGCTTCCTCCTCCGTCACTCATGATGTTCACTCCACTGAGGTACGCAAACCACCTTAACTCCCTTTTCCATTTTAATTGTTTTATCTTTTTCTAGAATATACTGCTTGCTTTGTCGTGTTATAGGTACATGCTCAATGATGCATTATTCCCTTATATGGTTGTATAATTTTCGTTCCCCCTCTCCCCTTTCTTGTATAATTTATTGATTTTATCATATTACCTGTTTCTTCACTACTCTGGTTTCTTCTGTATTTTCTTTAATGTTTAATAAACTCAAACTTGAAAAAAAGAACTGATTGTTTTTGAAGCTGCTTGTGCTTTCTGGATTCGTAACTACTTAACAGCAACAGGAAGTGCTGGTGACTAATTCAATACTCTCTTGCCTTTTTCACGCCTCCTGACATGATTGATATTCAGCTCTCTGACTTTAGCCGTATCTACATTGGTTTTGACTATGCTGACCTCTGTGGGCTGTTTCACTTGGTACCACAGACCTGTGCAAGGGGAGGCTGTCATCTAACCGTTGTGGAAATTGTCAACTGGCATGAGTCTGACTTACATTATGCAGCTGTAGCGCATGAATATTACATATTGCAGTTTCACACATAAATTTAATTTCACATTTTTCATTAAAACGAAGTACTGCCTCTAAAACAATTTTTAAAACATGTAGTTGTTCTAAAAATAGGCAAATTTATACCATATACATACTGCCCGCCTTCGGACATACGTACTTGCCTAATAACATTGTCAGGTTTAGGGCCTGTTCAACTGTCCCTAGGCCCCCATGAAACCCCATTTAGAGGTCCGAGAGGATCCCGCTATCGTCCGCCCACTGGTGGAGGCGCTCAAGGATAACTCTGCCCGCCACTTTGCTAAAGGAGTCCAGCAGTGAGATCGGGCGGTAGCAAAATACCTCCTGACGGTCTCCCTTTTTAAAAATAGGGACCATAATTGATTTGCACCATGAATCCAGTAGACCCACCTCACAAGCTGCCTTAAGTACCCTAGTCTGAATTGGGGCCCAAAGGTCTAAATTTGATTTGAATAGATCTATTGGAACCCCATCAGGGCCAGGGGTCTTGCAGTTTTTGCTGGCATTCAAGGCCTGAAGTACCTCATCCATAGTAATTTCTAATGTAATTGGATTGGAGAGCCCAGGTTGTGCAGGAGTTGTGTCTTCTTGCCCACCCATGTTAACTGGACCTTTCTCAAAGATCCTTGAAAAGTGCGCCACCCAGACCTATTCGTCAATAGCCACATCAATGGCAGGCGAATCTTTGTGATCAAATAGGAATGGGGATTTGATCACGGCCCAAAAGACTGCACTATTTTTATGGATGCAACTTTAATGTAATTGGTCCCATAAAGCCTGTTTTAATTCGGATTTCCTGTCCTTTATCGCTATGTTATACTCCCTCCTAAGAGTTGCTATTTCTTGGGCCACCCTGTTAGATTTTTGCAGGGCTATTTTTAATTAGGAATGCGCTGCTGTGCATCTATGATTGAACCACCCTGCTTTGTTCAATTGGGTATTTTTTAACTTCACAAACAGTGCCTCGTTTATTGCTTTTAGGACCACCCTAAAATTGCTTAATACTTCCTCGTCTGATGTGGATAGGTCTAGAAATTTAAGAATTGGAAGATAGGCTGTATTTATGACTCTCCTTGTGATTTCTGGAGGATCGACCTTCTCCCATTTTATGGAGAATCCGTTTGATCTGTCCAAGTGTAGGGGGTTTTGTCTCAATGCACTGGCTATACTTTGCGTACTGTGCTGATAAAGTGGTCGAAATGGTAAGCTAAGAGCACAGTGATCGTTTGTACATTAATCAGTGAGGCAAAATTAGTGGCACGATTACCCACGGTGTTTGATATCAGAATAAAATCTATGGTGGTCTGCCTTCCCCTCCCAAGAAATGTTAGATCCAGCAACTGACTTGAAGCGTTCTTTTCGTTAGCAATTGCGAGATCCAAATCAAAAAGAATTTCATTTAGGCAGTTTCCAATACTTCAATCAATCAATCAATCACAAAATTTGTATAGAGCTCTACTCACCCGAAGGGTCTCAAGGCGCTGAGGGGGTGGGGGGGGTTGCTACTGCTCGAACAGCCAGGTCTTGAGTTGTTTCCTGAAGGAGAGGTGATCCCGGGTCAGCCGTAGGTGAGTGGGGAGGAGTTCCATGTCTTGGCTGCCAGGTAGGAGAAGGATCTTCCTCCGACGGTGGATTTCCAAATTCTTGGGACAGAGGCGAGGGCGAGGCTGGCGGATCGGAGCTGGCGGGTGGGTGTGTAGAAAGTGAGGCGGCTGTTGAGGTAATTTGGGCCCATGTCGTAGAGAGCCTTGTGTACGTGGATGAGGAGTCTGAACGTGATCCTCTTGTTGACGGGGAGCCAGTGCAGGTGTTTCAGGTGGGCAGAGATGTGGCTGCGGTGCGGGATGTCCAGGATGAGTCGTGCTGAGGCGTTCTGAATGCGCTGGAGTCTTTTCTGGAGTGTGGCTGTGGTTCCAGCGTAGAGGGTGTTTCTGTAGTCCAGACGGCTGATGACGAGGGCCTGGGTGACCGTCTTCCTGGTTTCTGTGGGGATCCACCGGAAGATCTTTCTGAGCATGCGCCGGGTGTTCTAGCAGGATGATGAGACTGCGTTCACTTGCTTGGTCATTGTGAGGGAGGAGTACAGGGTGACGCCCAGGTTGTGTGCGTGGTCCGTTGGTTTGGCTGCGCTGCCCAGGGCGAGGGGCCACCAGGAGTCGTCCCAGGCGGAAGGGGATGTCCTAGGATGAGGACTTCCGTCTTATGTGAGTTCAGTTTCAGACGGCTGATCTTCATCCATTCCACAACGTCTTCCATTCCTTCCTGGAGGTTGGCTTTGGCGGTGGCGGGGTCGTTGGTGAGGGAGAGAATCAGTTGGGTGTCATCGGCCTAGGAGATGATGTTGAGGTTGAGTTGGTGGGCGAGTGCTGCAAGGGGGCTCATGTAGACGTTGAAGAGGGTGGGGCTGAGTGAGGATCCTTGCGGGAGGCCGCAGATGACTTCGGTGGCCACGGATCGGAACGGGGGGAGGCGGACTCTCTGGGTTCTTCCGACGAGGAACGAGATGATCCACTCCAGAACCGCTCCTTGGATTCCGGTGTTGCTGAGGCGCTGTATCAAGGTGCAGTGGCATACAGTGTCGAAGGCTTCTGAGTGGTCCAGGAGGATGAGGGCAGCCGTTTCCCCATTGTCGAGCAGGGACCTGATGTCGTCGGTGGCTGCGATGATGGCGGTCTCCGTGCTGTGGTTTGCTCAGAAGCCAGACTGTGAGGGTTAGAGGGATCCGTTGGTCTCGAGGAAGGCGGAGAATTGTCTGTTGACGGTCTTCTCGATGGCTTTGGCTGGGAAGGGGAGAAGCGAGATGGGACGGAAGTTCTTCAGGTCTGTGGGGTCCGCGGTGGGTTTCTTGAGGAGGGCGCTCAGTTCGGCATGTTTGCAGATCTCCGGGAAGGTGGGGGATGCGAAGGAGGTGTTGATGATCTTCTGGAGTGGGGGTGCGATGGTGAAGTCGGCTTTGTTGAAGATGTGGTGTGGGCAGGGATCGGTGGGGGAGCCGGAGTGGATGGTGTTCATCATGCGGGTGGTGTCTTCGGTGCTGACAGGAGTCCAGGTGCAGAGGGTGGTGGTTGGGGGCGCTTCTTTGGCGGTTGTGTGCGTGGTTTGTGCATCGAAGTTGTTGTGAATGTTGGCGATCTTGCGGTGGAAGAACGAGGCAAGAGAGTCGCAGAGGTCTTGCGAGGGAGTGATGTCGGTGTTGCAGGCGCTGGGATTTGAGAGCTCTTTGACGATGTTGAAGAGTTCCTTGCTGTTGTGGGTGTTGTTGTCCAGTCTTTCCTTGAATGCTGTCTTCTTGGTGCTTCGGATCAGCTCGTGGTATTTGCGGGTGGCGTTCTTGAGGGCGGTCATGTTTTCTGGTCATGGCGCCAGGCTTTCTCGAGGGTCCGGGAGGTTTTCTTGGAGTTTTTGAGGTCGATGGTAAACCACAAGGCTTTCCTGCTGCCGGGTCTGCTGGGGTGATTCTTCAGTGGTGCGAGTTCGTTGGTGCAGTCGGTGAGCCACTGTGTGAGGTTGCAGGCTGCTCCGTTGGGGTCCGTCGTGTTGGTGGGCGGGTTCTGGCTTAGGGCGGTGGTGAGCTGGTCAGTGGTGATCTTGCTCCAGCTTCTGCGGGGAACCTGTTGCGGGTGGTGGTGGGTCGTGGTTCTCCTGAAGTTGAAGTGGACGCAGCTGTGGTCTGTCCAGTGTAGTCCGGTGGAGTGGCTGAAGGAGATGGGAAAAATGGACTATAGGTTCTTCATTTTCGTCTGTTATCCCACACAAATTCCGGTTACTGTGTTGGCATGGGTGTTGATTGAAATCAACCCCCCAAATGATGGTAGCTCCTTCAACAGACCCCTTTGTCAAGGGAGATAATTTGAGGCACAACCTACGCAAAACTTTCAACAGTTCTCCATCTGGTAAGTTGTTATAAACATTTACCAAGAGAATGGTATCCTCTCTGTTGAATTGAAGACTAAGTAGCTGAAAATTCACTTCCAGTTCTACAGGGGTTATTTCCACCCCCCCTATTGAATTCGAGATGAATATACTTAAACCACCTTTTGCTCTACCAGATGCTACAGGTAATGCGGGGGAGAAATAGGTTTTATAACCTACCAGATGGATTTCTGTGGTAGACCAAGTCTCCTGGAGACAAATTATACTGTAATTCTGAATAAAATTCAACCCAATGCCATTTTCTACCTTGGGACGGAGTCTGGCTATATTCCAGGAAAGAAATGCTATAAGAGGACCTTCTTTAACAGGGCTATTGTCCGGTAGTGATGTGGCCTGTTCTACCAGTGGATCAGCGATCGTTCCGAGTACCACATCCTTTCCAAAAGGAAGAGTGGATGGGACGCTTACTAAGGACCTGGGGTTTTTGCTGCCAACTATAGAGTTAGCTATCACCTTTTCTGTACAATTTAATTCAGCTGGTGATATGCCGGAAAACATTGATTTAGACTGACTGCCTTGGAGACCAACAGTTGGAATTTCTAGAATTACCGGTTGTTTAAATTCATGACTGTCCCCGAGAACCTGGTTGGGGAGTCAATCAACTCCTTCCAGCCCAGAAAGCGTAGAGAAGTGATTAAAGGTGGGGACATTGAAACCGGAACGTTCTGTGCTGCACCCATATAGGGCGCGGGATCTTGGAGGATATGCTAACAACGATTGAGGATAGAAATAGCTTAAATCCTGTGTCGAGATTTCTTCCCACCACTCTCAGTGTACCAGTCACCAATATGTCTAATTACTCTTTGATCCCTAAAGTTAATGATAATAACGTCCCCCCTTATGTCCTTTGGTGTATGACCCACCCATCCAAGTCTTCTAACATGGAGGATTTCACCATTAATGTTGGGAGGTAATGGCCTGTTGTTACTCAACCAGTATATCACTTTATTCTTGAGCTCTTGGTGGCCTTCAGTTTTTCTGACCGCTAGTTCCGGAACCCCAGTCAATACCACGACATAGGGTGCGGCCTCTGATGGCAGGTCTATTTTTTCCTGGTTTACCCTTGGGTGCTTAACGGGGGGAGGTGTCCTGGTTACAGTTGTTTTAAAATTGCCTAATTTATTAACCTGCCCTTCCCCTCTTTTTCCCCTCAGAGTAGTATGGCCCTTGTCTGTTGTACAGGGGGCCGAGATGTTCTTGTCTTGTGCTGGTGGTGAATCCTTGCTATGCAGTTTGTCAACTGGTATCAACCCTGATGATGTATTGCACATGGATTGTTTTTGTCTACACGTTGTCAATTCCCTAGTTAGGTCTGTGTTCTTTATAATTTCCTTTTCTATAGACCCCAATTGTTCTGCCATTCTTTTAACCCTCTCTACTAGTGGCAATATTAGTGATTTGACCAATTGCTCCATGCTCCCCATTAGATCTTTAATAGAATGGGAGGATGGGGGAAGATGGTCTGGTGTGATCTTACTTACAGTTGTTCTTGAATTCCTTAAAGGGCTTTGGAATAATTTAGGTGTGTTTGCAGTTCTACCATTATAACTAATCCCCTGCGCTTTCTTTTTTTTGTGATGGGCCCTAGGCCTGTTGTTTTGGTGTGAGTTTTACCTCTTGGGGTGTGCCTAGGGGATATTGTGAATGATTGTTCCTCAGATAGAATTTCTAGCAGTGGTTCTACGTTTGAATCGTTTTTATTTGATTCAGTTGAGACAGTTTGATTTTGTAACTGTAGTGAAACACTAATGTCTCCAATTTGGTCTTTTTCCATGCTGTGGACTGGTGAAGTGGTCGCTAGTTGTATGATGCCCAAAGATGAGCATTTATTGTACAGATGTTCCGAAGATAGGCGCCATTCCGTGATAGCTATCTCACGTTCTAGCACTGAAGCGGCCCTAGTAATAGAAGTATCCAATGTCCCCCTAACAGACCCGCCCACCAGGGATTGCCTGCCTTTACTGAGACTTGAACTCATACTCCTTTAGCTTATGTTTAAAGGATAAGTCAAATAACAAATAAAGCAAAGAGAATATATATCTTAGGTAAATGACACTGCAATGAACAAAGATTTTAACGCTATATGATCACACTGTAGTAAATTTTCTTAGTCCAGTAGCAGGAAGTTCTTAATAAAGGCTATGATCTTACTGTGCATGTCCCGGAACCGATCTTAGAGGGGTGGCCCAGCCCAGCCTTGGCCAGCCCCGGATGGCCACAGACGGCCCGCCCTTTGCACAGGCTTAGCCTGGCTGCCGACCGCACGCCCCCCGATGCTGAGAGAGCGCCGGTGTTTTGTGCGCCTCCAGGTGCTGAAGTGCGCGTGTCAGTGGGCGTGTCAGGCTCGCCAGGAATTGTGGGGGCTGTAGTCCTCCCACTCAGCCGCCGCTAAATGGTGTAGTAAGCGGCGGCAGGGAGGACCAACAGCCGTGGGTGCCCGTGTGCTGCGGTAGTTCTTCTGGGCAGCAGGAAAGCAGGATGAGCAACCAGGCAAACAAGCGGGTAATTTGAAAGAGCCTCCCACTCCATCGAGGGAGCGCCAGTGTTTTGTGCACCTCCGGGCGCGGAAGTGCGCGTATCAGTGGGCGTGGCAGTCTCGCCAGGAATTGTGGGGGCTGTAGTCCTCCCGCTCAGCGGCCGCTAAATTGTGTAGGAAGCTGTGGCAGGGAGGACCAACAGCCGTGGGTGCCCGTGTGCTGCGGTAGTTCCTCTGGGCAGCAGGAAAGCAGGATGAGCAACCAGGCAACCAAGCGGGTAATTTGGAAGAGTCTCCCGCTCCACTGCGGGAGCGCCGGTGTTTTGTGCGCCTCCACGCGCAGAAGTGAGCGTGTCAGTGGGCGTGGCAGTCTCGCCAGGAATTGCGAGGGCTGTAGTCCTCTCGCTCAGCGGCCGCTAAATGGTGTAGTAAGTGGCGGCGGGGAGGACCAACAGCCGTGGGTGCCCATGTGCTGCGGTAGTTCCTCTGGGCAGCAGGAAAGCAGGAAAGTAGGATGAGCAACAAGGCAACCAAGCGGGTAATTTGAAAGAGTCTCCCGCTCCACCGAGGGAGCGCCGGTGTTTTGTGCGCCTCTGGGTGCCCATGTGCTGCGGTAGTTCCTCTGGGCAGCAGGAAAGCAGGATGAGCAACCAGGCAACCAAGCGGGTAATTTGAAAGAGTCTGCATGGTCCAGGAGTACTGGCTGAAAATTCTGTCTGTGGTCGGAGAACATTGTCCTTCCTCATTCTGTTCTGGTCTGGTTCAACAAAGTTTCACAGCTGCTAGAGGACACAGATGCCTTTTAGATGTCAAGAGAAGGTGGGCTAGATGCCCCACACTTGGAGAGTGATCCATGCAGTGATGAGAGCGACACAGCACATGTGATGTACATTTTACCATGTATAGGCTGAGGAATGGGGTCTCCTGACAAAGCCCAGAGACTAGGGACATCCCAGTAAACTCCTTCCTGCAAGGAGTCGGGGGTATGCTCATGGGTCTTCATCCAGGTGGATTATTGATGTGACATCTTGCTTGATGTGTTATGGATGTATCACTATGGTAACTGCTTTGTACTCATGCATTCTTTACTAGTTGTGGCACGTATGTTGCATGTTTTGACACTGTAGTAAAAAATGCCAATTTCACAGCGTTTCTTGTTTTCAATTTATCGACTTGTGTACAGGCGCTTGAATACCTCTGAGTGAGTAGGAGACCTAGTGGGGCACAATTGGGTCCTGTGATTAGGGGTGTTTCTGAGTGCTCAGTCCCAAGTTCTCTAATCCTTTGCATAGTCCTGTATGTGTACAAAATGCCAACAGTGATTCTCAACATTTGGGAGACAACAGCAAGGCACGCAAACACAGTCGCTCATTCTTAATTTACACTCAATGGAAGTAGTTGACGATGAGCTGTTTTCGGTGGTCAAGGCCTTCTTCCTCACCACTGTCATCGTCATTGGGCATATGTGGGGTGGGAGCTGGGGGCTGCTGCTGTTCAACGTCGTCCAGAATCAAGGGGGCTCCTTCTGCGCAAGGCCAGGTTGAGTAGCATGCAGCAGGCGACTGCCATCTGGCATGCCTTCTGTGGTGAGTACATAAGTGCACCACCAGTCTTGTCCAGGCACCTAAATCTTGACTTCAGCAGTCCGAAAGTGCACTCTACCACATGACGTGCCCTCTCATGTGCATCATTGCATTGGACTTTCCCCAGCGTTGTTGGATTCCGTAGTGGGGACAGCAACCACGGACGATTAAGACACCCAGAATCACCTAGTTGTGAGACAAACAGGCTCACAAGGCTGAATATGTGAGGAGGGCAGCATGTTACAAATATTTATATCAGTCATTTACACAGCCCACTCACCAACAAGCCAGGCCGGGCTGCAGATTGCCCATCAATTAGGGTATGGTGCTGTTCCGCAAGATGTGGGAGTCATGTTCCGACCCAGATACTTTGCACACACACACACAAACACAAACATGTATGAGATGATTTGATCTGCCTGGCATACCACTTGCATGTTGATGGAGTGGTAGTGTTTGCGGTCCCTATAGATGTGTTCACTTGCCTGTGGTGGAACGAGGGCAATGTGAGTACCATCAATGGGTCCCACTACATTCAGAATGCCTCCCGGGTCATGGAACTCCCCCTTCACAGCTGTCAAGTCATCCCTCCTTAGGAAGTGGTCATGTCTGTCCTTGTAAAGCATCAATGCCGACAGGACGTCACACAACTCCATGCTGAACATAGGCTGTGACATCCCACCGGCGCTGGCCAGAGTGTACTGGAAAGACCGAGTAGCAAAAACATGCACTGCAGCTATAACCTACACTGTAGCAGAAAATGCAGCCAGACACATTCTTTTTTGGTTCAAATCGGGCTCCAACTGGCACATAGGTTATGTAGTGTGCGGCAATCCAAACGTAATTTCCTTGAGGATTTCGATGTCCTCAATCGTCGTCAGGTCGGGGAGAGGTCGAAAGATGGGTGGTCTACTCTTACGTATGTTAGGGTACCCAGGCATGGGCTGAGTTATGGATCAGACGTGGTGAACAGCTTACCCAGAGACTCACACAAACACAACATTGACAGGACTCATGTCATGTGAAATGCACAAGTGACCTGGATTCAGACATTGTTTTTCTTCACTCACTCGACATACTGATATTACAACATCCAAAGAAGTTGATGTGTGTGGCACATAGTACACTGCTACATCAAGGATGGGCTGCACTGTGGTTTGATGGCATAACACTTGTGTTTCCCAGCATCAGTGCTGAGTTTCATGTCACTGCTGTCACTGCACAACCACAAGCTTTAGTCTCACAATACACAACAACATTACAGGATGAGGGCAGTAAGTGTCATATGGACAACACAACATGGATATACAGCACAGTGGACAAACAAATGTGGACATTATGGGATCAGTCCTGCATGAGTGTGTGTGGAATTTGCGTAACAGACATTGCAATGTTCACCTGAATGAGGCACAAATGCACATGGATTGTGTATACATGTCCACATGACTGACAATGACCGATGTTGTCGGGCAGAGCTATGTTTGTTTGTTACACATGTGCACTCCTATGTCATGTGTGGAAACATTCACAGGCAATGGCAGCTAGGCACACTGCACACCACACCAGTATGTGTGCTGCGGGTGTTAAGGATTACAAGTATGTCTGATTTGCAGACAATGGACACCTCTGATTGTCTGCCTACGTCACTGACCCTTCACAAGATGCCCCTGGCCAAGTGATGCCAGTCAATTGTCAAGGGATATTCAAGCGATGTTCACAGGTTGGATGTTTCATTAGGCAACATTGGTACAGTGCGATAGACCTTTGTCCTTTTTTACTCCTTACCTCATTTCAGTCCATGCTGGCCATGAGGCATGACTATGTATTTTCTGTCTCCTTTTCTTGGACATACCATGTGTGTGAAGACTTGACTCAAAGGTCGCACTCTCTCATACCTTCACAGCGTAGTGACCAGCTGGTCACTGTTCTAATTGTTCTGATGTACCAGCCACTCCCAGAGGGCTGACTTAGCCCCCCACCCTACAGCCAACCAGCACAGGCGTCACTGGGCATGTGACCCTGCCAACAAAAGGGGCCTGATGCACATGCCCTGGGCCAGTTTTCCCATACAAGTATGGTGTCTGTGTGGTTACTTTATATGCATGGGTTCCTCGTGCTCCACAACATTACACAGGGTACAACAATCACTTCAGCCGAATGAGTTGTGATGTGTGATGCAATTCGCATGGGGACAATGCTATTGCAGAATGTGGTTGCATGCACGTTAACTTGCATCTGAAGTGATGACATGCATTGGCCCCAATTGTATGTTGCATGATTGCAGATGCAGCTTCCAGGCCACCGCGGTGTGGCACACACTATGCGAATGAGCCATCAGACAATGTGAGACTTCAGCGGAGTAAATTTTTTGATATTGCGATGTGCGCACTCTGCAACTGCGGGGCTCGGCATTGGCCCCATTTGCCTTCAGGGGCACCGAGGGTCACTCATGGGGATTCGGTGGGCCTCGTACTTTCCATTCGGCAGGTTGCCACATGCATTGTGGTCACACCACACTTGGTGGGAGTTGTAGTTGTTTAGGGGTTGCATGCGTGGAGATGATTGGTACGTACCGCTGCTGTTGAATGTTGAGGCGTCTTGTCTACCGCAGGTGCAGCAGGTAGAGCTGCGGGAAGGCCTGTAGCGCAGGATCCATAGCGGCTCTGGTGGTTTAGATGGGTACTGTATTGGCGTTTACTCTCCGTTGTTGTGTTTATGCCATCCGAGACGTGGTGGTTTTTACGCGGTGGTGGGAAGGGCTGTTTGCAACATCATTTTCTGGTTGGTGGACGGAACGTGTTTCCCCATGCGGGTCTTGCTCTGTTGACTCCGTCCGCCACCCTTGCATAAGCAAAAAGGAATGCGGAGCCTGAAAAACCATGGCGGAAGGAAAATGGCCTCTGTTGGACCATTGTAATTTGGTGGTCGCAATGACCACACCTAGAGCGGGAAAAGGAACGTTTACCACCACCGCCACCAGTGCAGATGGGCTTCCGTCCATCATCGTAATGAGCCCCTAAGAGTTGCTTTCTGATCAGCTGACATTGGTGGGAAGACCGCCTGCTTCAAGTTGTTGGAATCAAAGGATTTGTGGTCCATACTCACCCATTTCCATTTCTTCCCTTCAGTATCTTATGTTGATCCCTTCCTCCAGGTTTCCCCTTTTTCCTCCAGGATTCTCCTTTTCAGCAGCATCTTGACCCTGAAGAAAACTACCCTGTTTGTGCCAAAATTCATGTAAGTCTGTTTTGTACTATTTACCCATTTTCTGCGCACATATGGGCCAGACCCCAGCAATGGGAAAATAATTACAGTAGGTATTTTTTCACATGTGTCCTGCATATGTGTACATTCAGCACTTGGGCAGTCAAAATATACACACATGCATCGACAAATATGAAAAAATACTCACTGCCATCATACAGATCGCGGCCAGTCCATCAGGAACATCATAATATGGCAGGTGGGAGGCCGTCGCTGCAAGTGATCTTGGGGCGGCAGCGGCAGCAGCAGTATGGTGGAAAGACTGTCGAACTCGTAATCAGGCCCTAAGTCTGATGGTAAAACCTTGGACTGAAGCGAGACAACAATTCTATCCCAGCAGCAAAACAAGCATAATGGCTTATGAAATCCAGCTTTGCTCTGCACAGAGCTTTTAGCCGAAAAATCAACAGCATCAGTGTAAGGTCAATAATAAAATATCTTTCTTTGATGGAACCCCGCCAGCTGCTTCTTTTGAACTTTCCCTGCTTAACGGTCCTGGAATGACCAATTTGGTGTATTCGTACTCCACTCCATTGAAGTCACCTTAAATGACTTCTGCTGGGACAAAGAGTCCTCTGCTTGGTAAAGACGGGTAGCCCTGCTCTGTGTGTCTAACTGTACTGTTATCTGGATCACTAATTCAGATTTTTTGTTATAGGCGAGCACAGACCATGTGTGTGTGTCATTGTGGGAAGGTGGTCTGGTATATGCTGTCCACTAATTAAAGTGAGCACCCTGCACCAGTCCACATGACCCTTATAATAAATGAAGTCAAAGATAACCTTTAGAAAGCTCTTCTAGTAGTAGCCGTAGAGAGCAGCCTTCAGGCTTAATCTTGAAGGAATGTAAAGCAGCTTGTTTTACCAGAATATCACCTCTTGAATGACTAAATGAAAGGAGAACCACACAGTAGATATATAATAATATGTATTTATTAATATAACACTCTCTACTAATCTCTACACGAGATTAGAGCATAAAGCACACAATACTGAATCAATAGACTATTCGTAAGTAGCACAATAAATGTCCAGTATTTCTAAAGCGCGAACAATTACCCGAAGGTGTCAAGGCGCTGGGGGCAGTTAGGAAGATTAAGCAAGCTATTGCCCAGAGTTACATGGTGCTGGGCAGACCCCTGCCGCGGGAGCCGGGGATCGAACCGTGATCCCCAGCGTCCGTCGCGCTGGCCGCTGCGCAACACCTCTTCCACAAAGGCTGGCTCCTGGGAGAGACAGAACAATATACAAAAAAATGGTATAATAATCATGACTTGACTAGACACAGTGTCCAGAGCAAGTAGAATCGCTAGGACCCCATAGAACCACCAAAGGTAGTGACACAGGGAGCCCTAGCGGGCTGGGTGCAGTGAGAAAATACGACTGAGTGCTCCATACAACTCTATGGGAAAGTCGCAGTTGTAAAGTTACAGTTTAAGGGCACTTCTACAAGGACTTCAAGCAAACCCTTTCGAACATCGGAAGTTCTAGAGCCAACCCACCAGTGAGTACCAAAGTACCCGTGTTACCTATCCCATAGGAGCCGGGTGCATAGGGGTCAAGTGGTGTCGGAAACCTTTGTCGTTTTCAATGGAGAGCTGCAAAGAAGTACTGCTACCAGCAAGGCGAAGAGTGTTCGGTGGAATCTGAGCCTGGATTCTAGGTGAGAGGAACCTGAAAGCAGGGGGGGACAGAGTCTGGGTCACGTCAGGTGACCAGGGTATAATAATAAATTCTTTATTGTATAGTTAATAAAAACCGTTACAATATAGTAATAAGTAGAAAAGGTACTTTCATATGCGGACTGTTATACAAAAGAGTACAAAATGTTAAAACAACCGTTAATAAAAAATACTAAAAACACAATTGTTCTTGAGATCCTAGTGATTTCGAAAACGTATTCTAAATTAGCCAGTACAATTTAAAGTTCAAAAGTTCAGGCTTGCATTGGCTTTTCAAGTTTTTTTTTTTCAAAATGAATTACGTATTTGATTATTTGACAAATACATTGTGGATCTGCTGAATCCAACGCGTGTAGTGTCGGTGAGCGGCATGTGCGAATTCCTTTTTCGTTGAACTTTACCCTAAGTAGACTCCAGCGTTCGCAATCCATTACTGGACAAATGCAAATCAAGTGGATAATGTCTTGTACTGCAGCACCACATAGATTACAGTCTTTCGGGCCTGGAGTCCTCCAGCCCGGTTGGTCGGCGCGTGTTAGCAGTTTTCCCATGCGTAGCTGTAAGTAGTTTAGTTTTAAATGCGATGGAAAAGCGAGGCCTAAATAGGCAGCTGGTACCAGTCTTTTGTAGGATTGTATTATCATCCAGGTGTGTGCACAGCGTCTAAGGGTTGTTTTGTTTTCGATCGACGAGTGCATGTTGACTGCCTTTTTTACGGTCTGCTTAAAAGATGTTACTGGTAACTTCCTTGTCCACATTGAAGCCATCTCGGTTTTTTTCAGGGAGAAGTTTAAGTACTTTGCATACTGGGATTTGGAGTTGCTTCGCAGAGCTTCCCAAATAGCAGAGTTAATTTCTATGTCGCTCTTGAGCCAGATGTTATACCAAAATTTGATTGTCTCATATTTTTTGTGCAATATTTGCGACTGTAAACCAAATTCGAGGCGTAGCTGTGCAGGTGAAGCATCACATGGTAAGCTGAATACACGTTTGTACACTCTTGTTTGGATTTTGACTAGTAGCGGTGCACTTCTTCCACCATGCACCACGCTACCATAAGCTATAGTTGGGAGAAGTTTGGCTTTGATAACTGTAAGGAGGGGCGTGACCAAAGCGCCTTTTAGCTGCTTGGACAAGGTGCAAATGCGTACAATAAGGCCTTTCTTTTCTTTTCGATGGCGTCAAAGTGCTTGGAGAAGGTGAACCGTCTATCCAGATATATCCACAGGTATTTGTAGCTATCCACTACTTCCAGATTCTTATTGTCAATTGTGAAGTTCAGCTGTTTTATACTACGGTGGTTATTATCATGACCTTAGTTTTTTTGCTATTTATTTCCATTAGATTCTGTTTAGTATATTCTGCCAGTTCATACATGAGTTGTTGTAGTCCTATTTTAGTTTGACTGAGAAGGACGACATCGTCTACGTATGATAGATGCGTGAGGGGCAAAATTCCTAGACGTGGAGGATGCGCATTGATCCCATCTAGCCTTGGTGTCAAATCAGCCATGAATAAATTAAACAAATGGGGAGCCAAGATGCAGCCTTGTTTTAATCCATCACTGGTTGTGATCTTCCTTGTTAGCCTTCGGCCATTGTTGACCTTAACCTGTATCCAGGTGTTGGTATAAAGGTCCATGATTGGGTTCAAGATTGTATCCGGCAGACCCCGTTGCTTTAATTCGGCCCATAATTTTTTTCGACTGACACGATCAAAGGCCGCCTTGAAATCCACAAAACATAGATGTAATGTTTGACGCTCTTGTAGGCTTTTTTCAGCTATACGGCTTATTGCTATGGCGTTTGCCATGGTGCCTATACCGCGGCGGAACCCTGATTGATTTATGGGGATTTTGCTGTTATCGTCAGACCATTTTGCAAGGTCATTTAGCACCAGTTACACATAATATTTAGCCTCCGCATCGATCAGCACGATCAGGCGGTAATTTGCTGGATTTTTATGGTCCCCGCCCTTGTATATTGGGTTGATGATCACTCCTTTCCAGCTTTCTGGAATCCGATTGGTAACATTGATCGTCCGGAACAGATTGTTAAAATTACTGGCCCAATAATGGGGGTCTTGCTTATAAATTGCCTGCGGGACGCCGTTCGGTCCTGGTGTGCTATCTTGCCTGCTTTTCTTTATTATTTGCAGTATTTCTACTTCTGTGTAAACTCGAGGTATTTGGTCTAAGCCTGCCTGCTTCCTATACGGGATGTTCATCAAATCGAACGCAGTTGTAGACTGAATCTCTGCGTTTGAACTTTTGTATGCAGGATTACTGTTGATGACAACTGCGTCATGGTGTTTATTGAGAATGTATTGATTAGATACTGTACCCATGCCATTTCCGAGATGCAGGTTGTACTTATAGGATTTGTGGTTCTGTTCAATGAGTTTACCTGTGACCAGAATGCTCTGGAATCTGATATTTTAGCATTATACTATACTTTTGCCCAGAAATTAATGTCCTCGTTTTTTTTCTCATTCCAAATTAGTTTCTTATATAATTTCTTTAGGGAACAGACATCCTGCATACTTTGGATTGAGAACTATGACCTTGTGCTCTCCTCAGGGACTGTCTCAAACGCCTTCTCAAAGCACGTGATGTCTGGCTGAGGTGGCTGCTGTTGTTGCCATTATACCTCATTTTAGCATTAACTCCTACCTTTGGTAATTTATTCACGAATGTGGTCCATATTTCAACGGTCAATTGGTTTTCTGGGACAAGCGCTTGCATTAGATTTTTTGCATCCAGCGCTATTTGCAGTAGTGTAACACTTGTCCACCTTAATCGTTTCAAATGTATTGTTGACATTTCCCCTGCTAAGGTCGGGGCCTCTGAATGTTTGGTAGGTGTTATTTTAGGAGAGCATATGATTTGAAACTTCTTGGTTAGCCCTAAGAGGGGAAGGGAGACTATAGTGTAGTCCAAAATTTAACTTGAACTAGGACCAATGTAGGTGCAATTTGCGGGTTGATCCTGTTTTATTCTCCCGTTTAACATGCACATACCTAGCTGTTCGAGATCCCACATCAGTTGCCGACCCACTTTGTCCATTCTTTTCGCCAATGGGATCACCTGTATTTCTACTGCCCATAGTTCATTGGCAGTGATGATATTGTCTTCGTCTTAATGAGGGTGCAATAGGTTGGCATTAAAATCGCCTGTGAGAATTATCTCCCAAGTTGGCTGATCGAGACGAAAAGAGACGAAATTCTGCTATTACATCGCTGACTTTTTTGAAAAGCTCTTGTTTTGCTTTAGATTTTGGATGAGCATATATGTTAATGAGTATGATAACTCCTATACTGACGGGTTGACCCATTTCCAATTTTATTATTTGTATGTCAGCGGAAGTTGCGTATAATTGGGAAGACTTGATTTTTAATGCTGTAGAAATATAAACAGACAGACCCCCCCTTAGCTCGTCCATAGTGCTGAGTTCGAGTGGCACTAACATGATGGCCTATTCTACCTGGGACATCAATTGGGGCTGTTAGCCATGTTTCCACGTCAGGAATGTGGCAGGATGCTGCTTTGGCATCATAAAATCTCTTAAAAAATTCTTCGACTTCTTGCCCACTGACTCAAGAAAGACGGTAGGAGTAGCTCTAATCCTCGCCCGCCTAGACTACTGCAACGGTCTGATGGCTGGGGTAAAAAAATCTACACTGAAAAAACTTCAAAGTGTACAACACTCAGCAGCCAGATTAGTATTAAAACTACCCAGGAAATCCTCAGTATCAGCCCCCTTTAAAATTCTTCATTGGCTACCACTGCATAAAAGAATACTTTTTAAGATTCTAATCATCGCATTTCGTGCATTCAATGGCACAGGCCCTAAATATCTCACCAGGCGCTACCCCCACTACAACCCTTCGAGGACTCTGCGATCCTCTAATGACAATCAAATAAAGCTAGCTAGGTTCAACCTCAAAACTAAAGGGGGTAAAACCCTGACGTACCAGTCCTCTAGAGCCTGGAACTCCATGCCCAAAAATCTCAGGTCCCAAACTCATGAAACTCAGTTCAGGAAGCATCTAAAAACCTGGATTTTTTACCTCCCAGACGAATATGTCATGGCCGCCATCTAATTCCGCTTATGTAACTGATTGCATACCATCAAACCAGCGACAGGATGCTCCTTTCGGAGCGACCGTTGCGCTATATAAATACAATCACAAATCACAAATCCTGTAGTACAATTATTTCATACTTATCCCAGGACTCCGTTTTTCCTTTGTCACTTAAGATGTCTTTTGCTCCAGCGATGCTCCAAGATAGAATTTGTATGGGGGTTTGGTCGATGTTACCACCGTGATTATAATTTCATTCTTCTCTTGTTCCACTCTTTAATCTGTGTTGATGTTCGGGTATTGGGTTTTCCGCTCCTTTGACACCTTGCAGTACTAAGTATATGATGCTTTTTTCTGTTGAAATATTTTCTCTTGCAGCGCCTTTAGTTAGGAGAGGGAATGGATAACCTGGTGTTACCCCTTCTTTAAGAGTGATACCCCACTCCTCAAATTTAATAGCTTCAGTTAGAATCTCATTGACAATTTCTACATTCCTCCAGGTTGCTAGAGTACTTTCCTTTGCCGTGGTGTTTCCGGAGTTTACAAATTCTGTTGCCATTAGGTCAGCAGATGTAATGTGTTGTAAGCTTGGGATTTTAGCCGTCAGGCGTAAGATATTTCCTCTATTCAGGTAGTCTTGTGGGCCTTGTGATTGATAATTGGGGATGAGTAGTATCCTCCCTTTTGTATTCAATGTTTTGCCGTGTATTTGCACAGAAGGAGTCAATACCTGAATGTTTGTCCATCGTTTCATCTCGGCATTTTTATCGTTAGCGTTTGTGTCGTTGGATTGGGTTTTTGCGTTGTTATTATTATTTTCCTTCCCAGTAAGCTCTCGAGACTCATTTACTTTTGTAAGTGCGTTCGGATTATCTTTCTTCAGACTGCTCGATCCAATGATTGTGGCATGTTCATCTGTGGTTGTCGAGTAGACTGAGCGCGACCTTGTTTCTTTTTCCATGCTACCAATAATCTTTGGGCCGTCTGGATCCATGATTATGTTGACTAATAGCTGATCTTGCAGGCTCTTGTCAACTTTCATTATAACTTGCCTAGAGTTTTTGATGTCCCGTTTGCAGTGAGTTGCTCTAGGGCAGACCGTTGTTTTGCTGGATGAGGGATACTATTTATTTTTTATGGGCTATGTTAAGTTCCTCCCTTGGGTGCCCTTTTTTTCCCGTCCTTCTAAAGGTATTCTCTAAGTCCTTTGCTGTCTGTCCCTATCCCTGCTGTGTTATCCGAACATCTTGTTTTAATATGTTCCCAGTGTTTTTGGATAGGCCCATTGATCGTGGTAGTTTGTAGTCGCCACTCTCAAGACTCCAGTTACACTACTCCTTTCTGGGGAGTAGGTCACACGTTCATCATCATTGCTCTCCTCTGTGCGTGCTGATGTATTTAATCTTGACACGAGTGCTTTCCAACTGGATTGTCCTTCCATAGAGGTGGACTGACGTTGTTCCTCATTAGTACTGTGGTTGTGAAATTTTCTTTGGTTCGTGTCCATTGTGGTAGACTCATGTTCTTCATCTTTAGTGGTTTTGAATTGAAGTTTTCTTGGGTTCTTGGAAAGATTAAAAATTGGATAATTAACCAAGGCCTGTATGTTAGATGGTCTAATATTTAATTGTTGATTTCTGGCTTTTCTCGCACGTTTTTTTGTCGTTTAGTTAAGACAGGCTGTTGGGTTTTTATAATTTCAATCTGCTCCTGTATTGGTTGATCTATTTCAGTGATCAATGGATGGCTTTGTGTGGTCAGATCCAGGGATTCATCCTTTGATAATATTCGATTTTCAACTAATTCCCCAGATTTTATATTTATTGGCTTTTTCTGTGAAAAGTCTAAGTCTGTTGATTGTTGTAAAGTTTTTTTAGAGGTTTTTTCCATCCTTTCTGTTTTAACAAATTTGTCATTAAACGTATCTTTTTGGTGGTCTTTGGTGATAATGTCTCTTTCTTCAAGAGTGCTAATGGTGCCATGGTGTACCATATTAGCTGACTCATGATTTGTACGTTTGCATTCCAGTAAGATGTTTTTAAGTATTATTGGTAGGTCCCTTAATTTATCAAGTATGGGACAACATATGCAATTTGAGGGCTGGGCCCGAAAATTAGTCTGGTCCTGGAAGTTTGCAAGTGTGTTTGCCATAGTTACGAGTTTTTTGTTTATGTCTGAAATATGCTCTGTGATTAGACTCATAAGATTTATTTGAATGTCGAGTTTATTGGACTGCATATTCAGCGCTTTGATGGATGTATCCAATATTTTCCCCAAAGCACCATGTAGTTTTATTATGGATTCCAAATTGTGATTGGGATCAAGTTTTCCCTTGAGTAAATTTTCTGCCTGCTGGCACTGATTGGTGTTATAATTTTGAGTGTTCGTTGTGCATTTTATACATTCCTTAGCATTTTCCCGTGGCATGTTAAGTAGATATTCCGAGTTTAGTTCAGTCGATTGACATTTATTTTCAGAGGGTTTTGAGGATGCTAAATCAGCCAGTTCCGACATGCTCGATATCTCTATTCTTGTTGTTTCCTGCCGGACTTCTTGCCATATTTTATTAAATGAAATCGTGGGTACTTGTACCTCCTGTTCCAACCCACTTGATATCTCAGTTATATATTCCTTTTCTAGTTCTAACATCAGTTATTTGCATGTGTGGCTGCCAACTGGAGTTTTTTCTTGCACATTGTTAGATAAGGCTGTAGGCTTATTGAATGTTTTGATTTGCTTGGGTTCTGTTTCACTTGTGTTCTTGATTTGTTTATCGTGAGTGGACGTGGTGCTCAAGGCTTGAAAAAATTCCTTGTTGTCAAAGAAGGTTTGAGATGCCAACCACGAGTCACACACCTTGTCCTGTTTATTGAAATCAACCGTTTCTTGGTTTAGACGTGACTCTTGTCTAGGCGTCGAATGATTATTTGGTTTTTCTTTATACACTACGTCTGGTTTACTTATGTCGTTGCATCCTTGGTCGTACCCTGAACCCGGAGGGCTCCCCGCCCCTTATTGGTCCTGGTTAGTGTCACTGATAAGTAATACTGGTAATATAGTTGACCTTGTTACTCTAGTTTGGCTTATATACGTTGTGGGGTTATCGAATTGGTTTTCGGAAGTGCTATCCGTAATCCTGTCCGAGGAGCCAGGCGATATTTTATGCTTTGCTTGCTCTTGCTCCTGGCCATGTCCTCCCCCCTTCTACATCTACTTGAGCTTGTGTTTGAATCATGTGCTTGTTGGTCCCCAAGTTGATTGGCCTGTGGGCCTCTTGGGCTGTTGGCTTACTCTTGCCTGGTTCTTCGGTTCCGATGGTGTGCCCTGTGTTAAATGTTTGGTGAGACGTGGGGGTTGATGTATCAACCGTCTGCGTGGTTACTTTACACGGTGTCAGTGGTTTTAGGAGACCATTAGGCGTTGCTGGCATTGTGTAGATTGCAGCGACTGGGTCTTTCAAAAATGAGAATTTGCCAGTGGGATTCATTGAGCCAAATATCGAATAGATCAGTGGTATCAATGGGGTTGTAGGTAAATTAGCTACACTACTCTGGGTATTATTGTTGGCTGTTTTCGGTTTGGTTTTCCGTTTCGTAGGTTGTGGTGGGTTCTTTCGTGTCCTACCCGACCTCATTATTCCTAGGGGAATACTGCTGCCAATGGAACAGGTGGGACTAAGGTAGTTGTATCTGGTTTGATTTTGACTACTGTGCCAATCTCCCTCTACCGTGAGGAGAACGTCTCCTTACTTTGCTCTGTGGCTCCAACTGCTTTTGATTGTATTTATTTATTTCTTTTTTTAAATAAATAAATATATATATTTTTTTTTTCGAAGGAGATTTATATTCTGCTGGCAGTTTAGTAATTTTAATTGACTCCGGGGTTTAGGTGAACACATACTCGTTGCTTACCTAAACCTCCCCTGGCTGTGCCCTTATCCCCCAGGGTGGCGGAAGTGCTAGGAGTGCTAGGAGTCACAGTTGGGGATTAGGACTGCAGGTGGAGGCAGGGAAACACGTTGGTGATGACATGCAGATGAGATGTGATGAGATGAGGCGGGGCGGGACTGATGATGGCTTAAGGGGTAGTATTTTTGTTGGGGACCTGGTCGGTGGATTATGTCCCCTTTCTGACCTCCCGTTTGGTCTCCCTTCTGTCCAATACAGGCCACAAGCCACCCTGCCACACTGCCCCCCTACACCTTTTTTCCACGCTTCACACTCCTATGGCGCCCTGTGGCGTCCTTCGGCGTTGACCACACCACTCGAGACTGGAGTCAGCAAAGCTTTGCCCTCTTCACCCTTTTATGAAGTAGAACTCAACACTTCAAATCCAGCTCATACCATGGCAACAATAGTGTCCATCCTTATTAAAGCGAGTCTCTGGGCGACCTTCCCCCTTGCCACCACCATTCTTCACTGTCCCACTGTTCAACAACAAGCAACAATGAAGCACTGCTACGGCGCTAAGGCTTACCTCCCAGCCTGTCTGCTCCTAGTGTACACAGAAGAACCGCCCGCACCTCCTTACAACCAGCCGCCGCCGTCCTCGAAAAACGCAGTGCAATGCGAGATGGGCAGCGAATACGGCGGTCAAGCACAGGAGCAGCAGCCGTCAGGAAAGGGCAGCCATACGCCAACAGGTAGGCGGTGGTGCGGCAGTATAGCAGCCCGATGTTTGGAGCCAGTGTTTGGAGCCGGCAGCCCGACAATGACTGGGCAAAATTGACAAACTTGGCATGTCCAGGGCAGGTCCAAGGCCAGTCAGACCAGGCTCGGCTCAGCTCACTCGCTCATTTCGAGTTTCAGAGCACAGAGCGGCCGCGGCTTCCAGCGTGGCTCGCAGCCGCCGCGGCAAAGCTCCTCTCTCAATCCCGATCATGGGCAGTCTCAGGCAGTCTCGTGTTCACAGCATCCTAGGATTTCTGTGTTCACCTCACAACTCAGGTGACCAAGGGCTCGGCAGTCGAATGCCCACCGATGTCGGGTGCTTCAGGTGCGAAGAAGGGATCCTTCACTTCGCATCCACGGAGACCAGGAGACATTGAAGATGACAAGGATCTGGATGTGGAATTCAGAAACCTTGTAGTCCTTTAAAAGCAATAAGAGGCTGGCACAGAATTCTGAAATATCAAAGGACAGTTTATTACATGAAGTGAGGCTGCGTCGTCCAAAGGCCATGGCAAATGAATGAGGCAGTCTGAGGAAGTCAGAAGGCTGATGCCTTATATACATTTCAGACTTACACAGTAAGCATACATAAAAGGGGGCAGTCTTAGCTCCTGCAAGCACACAAAGAATACCATGTAAGGACATATGGAACCAAGTGGGAGGAGCTAACAGTTTCAGAACGAAGTGAACACATTCCTATGTAAAACTTAATCAGTAACAGATGCAGACTCTACCAGGCATTTCTGAGCATGCGTGGAAGTGGGGGAGGCTAAATATATCCTGTTACTAGGCAGACTTCAAGTGCAGTTAAAAGGAAGGTAGGACAATGCACAAAGTGAGCACATGGCAGCACATGGTAGCCAAGATGGCCTCCAGAAACTAAAATGGCTTCTAAAAAACGGGTAAGATAACTTCTAAATGCGAAATGGCTTCTGCTAACGCTAACCCATTTATGCTAATTTACAACAGATGGCCCTTTTAGCGTTTGCTGAAGACATTCGTATTACTCAGTAGGAACATGGAAAACAGGTGCTCATTAATTTGAACATAATTTCGTCAATTTTCTAATTCATTGCTAGATAACCGTTTCCATTCTAAACATTTCAGCAAGGGTATGACCAGGAATACTAAAGAACGGGACATTAAGTCATAAGCATACATACAAACAGTAGGAAGAAATAATGACCACTATTACAGAGAAATTAGCATTTTCACAACCCTAAGCAATAGCAAATCCTAAAATCTTTCAGAAAACACTATATACTCATGTAAAATGGTGGCAATGCAATCCTTCAATGCTCTCAAATGGGATAAGAACACTTTTCCACAGAGAATGAACTTCTATTCTACCTAAACTAAACAGAACACTACTCTAGAATATTGCAGGCAAGACAATAAAAATTAATTCCACAACACCCAGTGTCTCAGCTTTTCAGGAATCACTTCTATAACCACGACTTATGCCCAGAGTCCAATTCCAAGTCCCTCTGGCGGACTATTATTGCTCATCGAATCTCTTCATCCATCGCTGCAAGGGCCTCATCATTTCAGGCCTTCCATAGAAATGTATCTCAGCATCCGTTGGAGTGCCTCTTTTGGCAAACACTCATAGTTCAGTCAAAAGTCTCCATGTCATAAGGGCAGTGCACCAGTGTCTCTCATCTGCAGCAGACACTACGGCAGACACTACAAATGACGTGCTCTTCGTGATCAAGGGCACAAAGCATCTCGTGCAGATCCAAGCACTGTCAAGAAAACTCCTTCAACAAATCAGCAGCGCGTTCAAACTCCAACACTCCTTGTTCGGTGTCAGAGGACGCTCAAGCTGCTCGTTCATGGGCACCATAAGATAGTGCCTCTCGCCAATCTCAAATTCTCCATTTCACTGCTCTTCCGGTAGGCAAAAGGGGAAAAGGGAACGATGTTGCCAAAACTCAGGCAAAGACTCGGAGAAAAGGGCTCAAGGGGCTCAGGCCAAAACTTAGGCCAAGGACTCAGGGGGCTGTACACTGCCAGAGGTTGCCAGTACATAACAGGTACCTTTTTGCTTTTGTTTTCAATTCAAATTCTGTTGCAAAACCAAAGGGACTCCTTTTCTTCTGTCGTGGAACGCTGGGCAGTAGAGTGAACAAAGAACTAGGGTATACCATTGATGGCGTGCAAATTCCTTACTGGGTGCTGGGACTATAGACCAAAACTTCCTGCTTTTATCTATGGCTGTCAAGTATAGGAATTCGAATTCATCTTTGTCATTCGTTCTGCAGGTGTCACTCTCCCTTTGACTCTGGAGAATCCTGCAGAACCTATCAATATAGAAGATATGACACAATTGTTAGTTTCCTTCAATTGTTGTACGAAAACAATTCAATATTTAACAAGGGGATTGCAATCAGTTACCCTACAATCTTCAAGAGAGTGGTCATACGCTATGAGACTTATCATAATTTAAAATGCATTATCATTCTCATAGAACGCAAAGCAATGACTCTAGCTTCTTCAATTGTGTTTCCATATGAGAGCATGTCTTCTATCATCTAGGGGTAGGCAATTACATAAACATTTTATCTGAGTGGAAGTCCTTACATATAGGGGCATCATCTAATGGGTAAACATTTTCCTAAATGAGAAAATCTGAGTGTTCCTAAATCCCTCACCTAAAACTTTTCAAAAACGAATTTACATAACAGATGATCAGGGGCATTCATACAATGGCTAATTTATCAAAAATGCGAAAACAGAGAAAAAACAAGAGTACAAACTCCTAGTGTTTCCATTATTAGAACCCATGTGGTCCATCAAACATTAAAACAGCAGCTAAAAGAACTGAGAACCTAATTAGAATGGGCATTACATTTTTCCCACATTCAAGAATGAACATACAGTGTCTCCTATTGAGATGAGAAACTTTCCTTATTATATTATTAAATCAGTTAACCAGTCTATCACTAAGCTGACAGTCAGACTGGAAAGCATCAAAAATATAGGCCTAAAGAAAAAGTCTAAAGAGAAAGAAACAGTCTGGTCAGGTCATACTAAGGGGAATTATGCATAATGTTGTTGTTCCTATTACATCTCTGCAGTCTGGACACAATGCAACATCTGGGGAGAAGCACCTCCTTCAAGGGAAAAAATGAAAATGTCGAAAAAAATGAAAAAGTTAGGTCACCTTTTAACAAGAGCCACGAATCTATAATTGCATCCTTAGGTCCAATCAAGGATATATATATAAATCTAGGCCTGCCTGTTCCTTAAGGGAGAAAGGGCAGTATCTGTATTGTGGCTTCCTGTATATCTCTTTTATTTTATTTCAATACTATTATGTCCAAATTTTAACATCCACTGGTGAGGCGAATGTATTTTTCGATCACAGTATGCAAATATCATATCTGTGAAATTTAGTATAAACAAGAATATTAACCACGTGGTGTAAAGCGACACATACCGTCATACATGTCTTCTTCACAACACAGGCAAACTTGCAATAATATCAAAAAGCAGCTAATAAAACAAAACAACATGTCATTACGCTATCATCAAATATACATGCATATATAGTAAGCACAAAAAGCATAAACAAAGCACAATAGTACTTGTAATCAAGCAGAAACACGTGCATGCATGCAACCCAAAACCCAGAATCCAGGCCAGCTTAATTTGTCAAAATCAAAAATTACATTAAAATTACGCTTTCATTTTACTCACACCCCGCTTTTTGCCAGGTTATCACCAGTTGCTGGTTATCAAAACTGGCAAATACAACTTACAGTGCCGTTTGTGACCCATAGGATGAGCAAGAACCATTCATAAGGGAAAAATGCAAAATCATGAAAAAAACACACAAACATTTCATTTCAAAGAAGTCATAATAAAACCCATCTCTTTGCAACATACTACTAACATAGCGCATAACAGAGTAAATCTCAACTGTTAACCAACCATCCTCATTGTAAAACATGCTAACCCGCTTTCATAGTGACTGTAAAACTTTTTCACAGACACACTGCATTCCTTGCACCAGCCTTTCCATGTGGCCCCTTCAGACCCCCTGCCCTCAAGGCCCTGAGAGCCTGCGGCCCCTCATGGCCCTGGGAGCCTGCGCCCCTTCACAGCCCTGGGAGCCTGCGAGCCCCACATGGTCCCCCCCTCTCCAAAGCCCCTGAGGGCCTGCTTTTTTTTCTTTCTTTAGGGCTGGTCAAGAATGCACTACTCAAAAACAAAAACCTTCATGTAACCCATCTAATGTGCAAGCTTGAAATTCTGCTAATCAGAGAAGCTTTTTCACCAAGCAGTCCTTGCTCCATCTGTTCACTTACTTACTCCTAAACCCCCTTCTCACTGACCTTAAGGTCAAATTCTGCCAGGCCTACCGTGTGGGCCCTATATCCTATTTCCTCCCTTAAACTTACAAGACCAGAAACCATTCCTCACTCATTCTAAGCTACAAGATCAACCCTGTTGAAAAACACATGTTATATAAATGACTTCTTTCAGGAATAAAATGCATTTAGTAAAACATTTACTGTGAACAATTTGCAGAACATAACAACATAGCATACCAGCATTATCTTAAATGTTTGCTCCCAGCCTATAAAATTACACTCAGTTATCAGCTCCACAAAGATAAAAGACAGAGTAGGCCCTGCCGAAATTTGAATTATCAATCCTGATATTAAACATAAACCTCTACACCGGGCACAGTAACTCACTGAGCTATGAAGAACAACCTCAAATAATAACAACCCACACGTTTTGTAATAGATACAAACATGCATTCTCTGAAAGCCAGAAACACTGCAAGGCTATGGTAAATGACTAGAATGCTTTTTAAAAGGTCCAGTTTAACCTATTTTCGACTTTTGAGTTTGGGGCACTTAAAATTGAAAATCCTACACTTGCATTACATATTAATCATCCTTAGAATGTGCTTTACATGTTGCAAGGAGCAAACATGAGGCATAGGCATGTAATGCCTTAGAAAAATGAGCCTTTACGCCTGCGTCAAGTAAAACCCTAACATGCAAATATCCTAATTAGTCAGTCACACATTAATGTAATCAAGTTTTAATTTTAGGAGGTCATAGTATGAGTATTAAGCTTTCTAAATATCTAAAAACGATTTTGAAAAACACATATTTTTTTTCAAATAATTTTTTCATGTTTAATAATTTATTTCTTGTTTATTTTTTTCAAACCCATTCTGAATTACTAAAACCGCATTTAAAAACCAAACTGCATCTTTTGCCTAACAGTGTAGATGTAATCATGTATGAGCCTATGCGCAAAAAGCCTAAGTTAGAACAAGACATATTTTCGCGCCAGAATTTAAAAGAGAACATTTGAGCCACAAACCCAGAAATATACCCCTATTTCTTTTTACTTGTTTCACTCGTTTTAGGAAATGATCAAAAACCCCAATTGAAATGCCTTCCTGTAATACAAAATAATGCAACTTACTTTTGTAACCCTTTAAAACACTTATTCTGAGTTGCTAAATTCAGCCCGTGTTAAACTACCTTCTAATCTCTGGCTGAATCAACATTCCAATGTTTTATGGCCTGTAAAAAAAAACACCATCTGCCGTTCTCAAGGCAGGAAGGCAGGGAAAGGCCTGTAAAAGCTGAAACCCAAAACCTTTCAGTCTTGCTGGAAACAGAAAAAAAACATGTGCCACGAAATGCGTTTAAACGTAGCAAAAATTCACTGTTAGCTGAAACTTTAACATTTTACATGTATGAAAATACATGTAAGCAAAGGAGGGCTTCAAATTCGTTTTTCCCTACAGAACACACAATTTAATTTTGAGGCTTTTCATTTTCCTAGTGAATGTAAATTTTAACATTATCTATTTTAAGCATTTAACGTTTTGCACATATGTGCCTTTGTTTAGTCTATAATTTAAGAGCAACATATAGCGATTTTTGCAGGTAACATGGCAAATTACTGCATTCTTATTTAATTTTCACCTAATATCAATTAATCCAACATTTTTCTTAACAGACTGAAAAACATCAAGAAATCCACAATCACACATTGAGCTCATTTCACACAGAAACAGAAACATTTTCAAACATGCAGGACACACAATACAGCGCTTAAAGCATGTTTTTTTTATAAATTCGCGCCAACGCTATTCACAAGCAGAAATTACACTAACAAGAACAGAAACCCCACATTTAAACACACATTGAACCCACAGACCAATACATAGGACTGAAACAAAAAACACGCCACAAACAGATCCTAAACCAAACCAATTGTAAATGCTAGTTGTACGTCATATTTACAAGGAGTGTTTGGCAATGATGTTTCAATTCACAATTTTTCTGACTGGCAGAGCACCAAAAATCGCTCTGCATTCCCCCATTTATAAAAGTGCGCAGAACAAAAGATCTTTACATGTATCATGGCCATATTTTAATTCCCTGAAGATACAATATCACCAAGGAAGAAATATGTTTTCACACCTAAACCTATTTAGGTATCCCTTCTAAGGGAAGCCGGCTCATTTACTTCAAATCACATTATGGTACCGTTCACAAAAGCAACACATTTTAACATGTGAGCTTAACCAAGAACAACAGGCATGCCAAAAATAGTGCAGCGTATACACTACTATCAAAGGTGGAGGAAATATCCTCGCATTACCTGCCTATATGAGTTGCAACACATACATATCAAATCAAATCACATCAAATCATATTCATATCAAATTCTTCGAAGATCAAACGTAGTTCAAAGTAGACAAGTCTATCTCAAATTCAAAATATGCCACAGTAAGCGTTACAAAGGCATTCAAAACTTAGAACAGGCGCCGCAAAATTACTTTTACCAAACAGAAGCTGTCCAAATTCTAACTGCCAAGTCTCATCTAACAGTCTATCTTTTTATGTTACATTTTAATACTCACGCCAAAAGTGTTCTCAGTCAGGGGGGGTGACATCCTTAGGAGGACCAAAGATCAGGAGAGGCAGAAAACACACACGAGCTGCAGACACAAGGAATCACCAGAGGCGCGCCGTGCACAGCTACCTTCTTGCAGAACCCAGTCCCATGCTGCTCAGCAGTTTTCTGCCTCCTGGCAAGTTGATCACTCCTCCAGATTGTCACCTCTCTGATGAGTCCCTTCGTGCGTCGCCAATTGTGGAATTCAGAAACCTTGTAGTCCTTTAAAAGCAATAAGAGGCTGGCACAGAATTCTGAAATATCAAAGGACAGTTTATTACATGAAGTGAGGCTGCGTCGTCCAAAGGCCATGGCAAATGAATGAGGCAGTCTGAGGAAGTCAGAAGGCTGATGCCTTATTTATTTATTTAAGCTTGTATCGCGCACAGCTACCCACAGTGGGTTTCCCGGCGCAAGGGATAGTCTAAAGAAGAAGGAGGCAGCTTCACCTGATTGAGCTACAGCAGACTATTAGGCACGTTGAGTGAAAAGCAGTGTCTTTAAGGCCTTACGGAAGCGGAACAAATTGGTCTCTAATTTTAGAGCCAATGGGAGTGAGTTCCAATATTTGGGTCCCAGGGTGGAAAAGGAGCGACCTCCCATCTTTGTCAGCTTCCATCTTGGCATGGTAAAATTTCCCATGTCTGATGACCTTAGTGGCGCAGTGCAATGCGAGATGGGCAGCGAATACGGCGGTCAAGCACAGGAGCAGCAGCCGTCAGGAAAGGGCAGCCATACGCCAACAGGTAGGCGGTGGTGCGGCAGTATAGCAGCCCGATGTTTGGAGCCAGTGTTTGGAGCCGGCAGCCCGACAATGACTGGGCAAAATTGACAAACTTGGCATGTCCAGGGCAGGTCCAAGGCCAGTCAGACCAGGCTCGGCTCAGCTCACTCGCTCATTTCGAGTTTCAGAGCACAGAGCGGCCGCGGCTTCCAGCGTGGCTCGCAGCCGCCGCGGCAAAGCTCCTCTCTCAATCCCGATCATGGGCAGTCTCAGGCAGTCTCGTGTTCACAGCATCCTAGGATTTCTGTGTTCACCTCACAACTCAGGTGACCAAGGGCTCGGCAGTCGAATGCCCACCGATGTCGGGTGCTTCAGGTGCGAAGAAGGGATCCTTCACTTCGCATCCACGGAGACCAGGAGACATTGAAGATGACCAGGATCTGGATGTGGAATTCAGAAACCTTGTAGTCCTTTAAAAGCAATAAGAGGCTGGCACAGAATTCTGAAATATCAAAGGACAGTTTATTACATGAAGTGAGGCTGCGTCGTCCAAAGGCCATGGCAAATGAATGAGGCAGTCTGAGGAAGTCAGAAGGCTGATGCCTTATATACATTTCAGACTTACACAGTAAGCATACATAAAAGGGGGCAGTCTTAGCTCCTGCAAGCACACAAAGAATACCATGTAAGGACATATGGAACCAAGTGGGAGGAGCTAACAGTTTCAGAACGAAGTGAACACATTCCTATGTAAAACTTAATCAGTAACAGATGCAGACTCTACCAGGCATTTCTGAGCATGCGTGGAAGTGGGGGAGGCTAAATATATCCTGTTACTAGGCAGACTTCAAGTGCAGTTAAAAGGAAGGTAGGACAATGCACAAAGTGAGCACATGGCAGCACATGGTAGCCAAGATGGCCTCCAGAAACTAAAATGGCTTCTAAAAAACGGGTAAGATAACTTCTAAATGCGAAATGGCTTCTGCTAACGCTAACCCATTTATGCTAATTTACAACATGGAGGTGAGCTGTCCCACGAAGGATGTTGAGTGCTGAGGGGTCGATGTCCGGCTGAAGCACCAACAAACCTTGGCAAATGCAACCCAAGCAGGAAGGACAAACAGGTTACGGTGTGTACCAGCAAGGTCCAGGGGACTCTACAAGCAATAAAGATTCTGGGCACGTCTTGAGCAACCAGAGAAGCCGAAGAACAAACAAGGTGACCCTCACCAGGACCCACAGGCCAACGGACCAGGAGACTTCGAGCGAATTTACAAAGCACCAGCCCACGGAGCACTCAGTGCGAGGAGGCCAGATTTCTTCTCTGCAAATACTGCTTAGGGTTAGGACTACGGAGTCTGATGAACTAGCTCGGGAATCGCCAACAAGCATATGCACTTGCAAATGTACACGATGCACAGGGGCTCGGGCCACACGGTCCCAACGAGGGATACTGGTCTCAGAAATGCGAAGAGGTCAGATCAACCTCAGGGCTGACATCTTCGGAGTCCTCAGGAGCTCAGGAGAAGCAAGCCAGTCAGATAGGCTTAGGCACTTCCAGGGGAGTAATTCCTTTACTCCTGTTGTGCCTGTCGTCACGGCTGGCAAAACCAAGACGACAGGCTGGTTGGCAAAATGGCCGCTGAACCTTTGAGCGCACGCGCGGAGACTAACGCATGCGCATGAGTGGAGGAAGTGGCTCTTAAGTTCTCCTCTTGAACTCCTTGATGCTTCGCGTTCGAGTTTGTTTCCTGTACAGAGCGCTTCTGGGTCACGGTGATCGATGGTGGCGTTTCGGGAGTTTGCGTTTTCGGGAATTCGAAGCTTTCCCCTGGGTAAAGCTATATCTAGTTTCTGGGTCTTCATCCCCTGAGGTAGCGTGAGTAATTACAAGATCTTTTGGTTATACGCCGAGATACTGCCGTTTTGTTAGTATTATTTTCCTCTTGGGGAAATGGCTCAGCAGTTGTTTTGGAACATTTCGTCTTGTATGTTCATTCGTTAGCAGTGTGAGAGGATATTGGCCATATATAGTATATTCCAAACGGGCTTTTTGGATTCAGTTGTGCTCTGCATTGAATAGAGCTAAAGCGAATATTGGTATAGTACTGCACAGTTGTGCGCTTTCTTTTTGGGATTTTTATGTGCATCAGAGACAAGCAATAGAATAGTTTGTGATATCCTCGTGTCTCCTGCTGTTTATTCCAAGCAGTAAATCACCTAAGTCAAAGAGCATTGATGTCTGCTGACAAGATATCATCTCCCAGATCTTAAAAGACCTTCCAGTCGGTTGATCAAGAAGTCCCTGTATTGCTGTCCTGAAGTTGCATTACGAAGACCATCTCTTCCCTGCTTACCTTGTTTTGTTTTCCCTCCTTCCCCTTGGAAACCACTATTAATATTCCAGTTCCCCTTCTGGCATATGGTGGTGTTTTGGGGAAGTTGTGGATCTGTCTTCACTTCTGTGGCACTCCTGAGGCAACATAAGGTGAGAGCACGACAACTCCAAGGTAGATTCTTCAGTCGTGCAACGTCGTGTAGACAGTCAAAGTACTTGGTTTCTTCTTAGTAGAATCTTGTCCAGGTAAAATCTAAAGTCCTGTAGTTAGGTTACCCACTTATACCCATGGAAAGGGGTTGGACAGATTCTAGGGACCCTCCTAGGGGATAGACAGAGGGGTGGCAACACCCATGTTCTTTGTCCAGTTTTGCACCAGAGCAGGAGCCAATGGCTCCCTGAACTGGTTTGAACTGGACTATGCACAGGGACACCAAATGTGCCCCTAGTGCAGACTTTCTGGCGCTCTCAGAGTGCACCCACCCATCCCCAATACACTAAACCCTGTCTCGGAGGTGGTTACACTGCCCTGTGACAGGATGGCAATTGTCATGCCTTCCTCTGCTTGAGCTTGCACAGTTGTCTGTGGCTGGCAGTGTCCATTTTGCGCTGCCCGGGTCAAGAAACCTGGTACCGGGTGGACTGGTGACCCACAGTCGTGGTTTCAGAAGGGTAGAATCATACCTCCACTTACTTGTGTGGAGATATGATTCCAAGGTGTTTGACACCAAACACAACATGTTTCTGAGCATCTGTTTTAAAGTTAGCATTTTCCACAAGGTTATAATGCAACTTAACCTATAAGTCTGGCAGCATCACAGACAACTCCGGAGAATGGCCTCCAAAGGCTGCAGAGGGGCCCTACTCATGCAGGTGCACCCTCTCACATAGAACCCAGCACCCTGCCTTCAGGATTGATATGGCCTGCCATAGGGGTGACCTATATCTAAGTAACTGGTGCAAGCACCAGCTTGCATAGGCTGCTGTAGCAGACCTGTTGTGTCATTTTTAATGGCCTCTCATGGCTGTCATAATACATACTTCAGTTCTTGAGACGCCTCTGCCCTGGGTACATGGTGTACCACATACTAGGGAATGATAAGTGTAGGAAAGTCAAGGAAGGACGCAAAAGAAGTTGTAGTCAGAGACGGAGTTTATTAGATGCTCACGTCTTAAGAATCAGGCTAGTAATGCCAGCCAAGGTGACGACTCAATAGGTTCAATGATCTTCTTCTCACACAAATCTTTTAGCATATCCTTAAGTTTGACTCTATAGGATAAAGGAACATTTCTTACTCTGTGTCTTACAGGAATGGAATTCTCATTCAATCTGATGACATGTTCAAAACCCTTGTACCGACCCAAGGTACCACTGAACACCGTAGGAAAAGATTGGCGTAAACCCTCAACAAGTAAGGAACTGTCCCCAGAGACACTAAATACACTCACAGGTTGCACCACATATACGGGAGGATCAGCCCTTGGATCAATTTTCATTCCCAATTGATATTGGTGTGGCCAACTCAAAAGTGACAGACCAGATCTTGACACATAAATCTTCCCTGAAATGTGGTTCCCAGAAAATTGTATATCTGCTATGAAATAGCCAATTAAGTCAATTCTGTGACCCGTATAACCACCAGGGGAAACATCAGAGTCAATTAGATTCTTATTCGGAAATTTATCTTTAAAGACGTTTAAGGAAATCAGGGTGTACCAAGCACATGAGTCTACAAAAATTTCTAAACTCACATTATCAATGGTTATAAAACAAGATGGAAATTTGTTTGCAATCACCATCTTCACAAACATTGATAACGGTGTTAACTTGAAAAGTTCCTTCATCATCTGATTGAGACTCTTCACAGCATTCATGTACACAATTCGTCTTCCCTGGTGTGGATTTACAATACTTGGTAAAATGACCTTTTTTATAGCACTTTGAACAAGTTTTGCCTAATGCTGGACAATTCTTATTATCTGCTAAATGTCCATCACTTCCACACCTAAAACACAATAGTTTAGTGGTTCTTTTGTCATATTTCTGATTCCTATATTTGTTATCGGTCTTAGCAGAAAACTCATTTCTCTGCGAAAAACTCTTCTTAAACTTATCCCTGTCTTTAGATACACTGAAAACATCACTCTTGTCATTACCTCTGATTTCTTTAACAAACTTTTCTGAATGTTCTATGGACTTAGCAATGTCTATGGCATTGTTGAGAGACATATCAGAGGTTGTCCAAAGACGTTCTTGCACTTTTTTGTTATTAGTTCTCATTAAAATCTGGTCCCTTAAAACTTGCTCATAAGAAATATGTTCGAAATCACATGTCACAGCCAACGATCTTAAGGCTGAGACAAAATCCTCAACAGGTTCATCAGAACGTTGTTTCCGAGAGTAAAATATAAACCTCTCCATGACCACGTTCTTCTTTTTCCCATATCTCAAACATAACTGTTGTGAAGCATATTCATACACATCTATTTCTCCAGGGTTCACTAAAACAGGTAAAGTTTTAAATTCCTTCAAAGCAATGCCGCCTAAACAATGTTTTAACAAGGACAATTTCCTTTCTGGTTCACACTCCCCTTCTTCTAATACGTCAACATAAGCCAAAAAGACAGGTTCCCAAATCTCCCAAGCCATGGGTGGCTCTCCAGGTGCTGACAAAAATGAGGGAGGTGGTACAATACCAGACATGTTACTTTAAGTATTTATACACTCTGAATGCACTTATAACTATTAACCAACTATGTATGAGCACTTAAGGAAAATAAATGCATTGTAATTCATAAATAAGTGTAAAATGCAAATAAATAGTGACCAAAATCATGCAATACAGTTAAAGGAGAAAAGAGAAAGAAAAAAAAATATATATATACAAAGTTATTTTGTGTTTGCTTATAGTTATCTTTAGTTGAGTTTCAGTAGTTGTTCGATTGTAGGCTGGAAGAATCTCCAAAGTACTTTAGAAAAGAAACGATCGATTTCTGGTTCTTGTTTGCGCGAAGGAAAACCGGCAATGAGTTGCCTAGCAACGTTGTGTGGTGATCGTCGTGCGCGATGATGCAAAACGTCACGTTGGTCGTCGTGCGCGATGATGCAAAACGTCACGTCGAGTTGAAACCACGCGATGCTTGAAGTTGTCACGTTGGCCTGAGGTCGCGCGATGCTTGAACGTAGGATTGCGCAATTTCGAATGGAGCGCACTGACGTCTGCAGCAAAAATTCAAAGAATGCCAGTCGAAGTGAATAAAGTAAGAAATGACGATTTTTAAAAAAAAATTCTTTAAACGAGTGAAGGTCGTTCAGCTTCCTTCTAAAACGCAACAATCCAATGGTCCTTCCGCTTCCCTTAAACAGCCATAATCCAACGCTGTTCTGGTAGCGCCGGAGATTTCCCAAAAAAAAAAAATTCGGAATATCAATAAAAATAAATAATCCAAAAGTCTTAGGCGCAGGTGATGAAGCTCCCGCTCGTCGCCAGTGTAGGAAAGTCAAGGAAGGACGCAAAAGAAGTTGTAGTCAGAGACGGAGTTTATTAGATGCTCACGTCTTAAGAATCAGGCTAGTAATGCCAGCCCAACAGATGTATTACAACGATGACATTCTCGGTGTTTCAAAACATAACAAGAAGGTTAGAGAACACGAGCTTGTCACGAGCAGCCAGACATGCCTGAACGCTCGTGACAGCTCGAGTCAACAAGAATACATTTCCAACAATAAGGGTGCCCCAGTATCCAATCTGGAGTGTACCTAAAGTACATACATTGCAATATAAGGGAGAAAGCAGATAGACTGGGGTACTGGATAGCAGGAACTAGTCCAAAAACAGTGAGACATCAGCAAAAAGTGGGAGTAAACATAATTAGCAGATCCTACTTTCCTACATAACCCCCCAAACGCAAGGACATTAAACTAACCTTGACCAGTTGAGTCTTCAAGTTCTAAGTGGAAATATCTGAAGAGTCAATCTGCATTGGCATGGTTTCTCCCAGGTCTATGTTCCACTGTATAGTCCATCACCTGTAGGGAAATGGACCACCTCAAAAGTTTGGGGTTTTTACCCTTCATCTGTTTTAGCCATAAGAGGGCCTTATGGTCTGTCTGAACAATGAAGTGAGTGCCAAACAGGTATTGCCTCAGCTTCTTGAGAGCCCAAACCAGACAAAGGCTTCCCTCTCAATAGATGACCAACGTTTCTCTTTGGGGTCAGTCTTCTGCTTATGAAAGCTACTGACTGATGCTGACCCTCTTCATTCAGTTGTGATAACACAACCCCTACCCCCAACTCAGATGCATCAGTTTGAACAATGAATTGTTTGGAATAGTCAGGACTTTGCCGAATGGGAGCAGTGCATATGGCCTGCTTCAGGTCATCAAATGCCTATTGACAGCTAACTGTCCACTGAGATTTCTTAGGCATTCTTTTGGAAGTTAAGTCATTCAAAGGGGTCCCTATGGAGCCATATCCTTTGACAAACCCCCTGTAGTACCCGTCAGGCCCAAGAAAGCTCTGACCTGAGTCTGGGTAGTTGGAGCAACCCAATCCATGATGGTTTGGATTTTGCTATGCAATGGTTGACCTGGCCTCCACCCACAAGGTGGCCCAAGTACAAAACCTTAGTATGCCCTATATGGCACTCGATGGCCAGGACAGTGAGGCCTGCTTTTCGCAGGTCCTCCAGACCATTTCTCAGGTAGACCAGGTGATCCTCCCAGGTGGAGTTAAAGACAGAAATATCATCTAGATACGCTGCACTATAGGCTTTCAGACTGGTGAGAACTTTATTCACCAGCCTTTGAAATGTGGCAGGAGTATTCTTCAATCCAAAAGGCATCACCACAAATTGGTAATGCTCACTAGGGGATGAGAATGTTGTTTTGGGATTCGCATCCTCGGCTAATCTGATTATCCAGTAACCAGCTGTCAGGTAAAATGCACTTAAGAATTTGGCAGAGGACAAAGTGTCAATAAGTTCATCTGCCCTTGCAATTGGATGAGTTTCGGTCCTAGTGACTGCATTGAGTCCCCTGTAGTCAACACAGAACCTCATCTCTCTCTTACCACCCTGGGTGTGAGGTTTTGGTACCAAGACTACTGGACTAGCCCAGGGGCTATCTGAGGGCTCAATCACTCCCAGTTCCAACATCTTCTGGATTTCAGTCTTGATACTGTCCCTGTCATGATCAGGTTGCCTGTACATCTTGTTTTTAACAGGCAGACTGTCACATGTGTCCACCTCATGTATACACCAGGTAGTGTGACTTGGAATCAGTGAAAACATGACTCTACTGATTAATGACATTTCTGCAATCAGTCTGTTGCTGCCCAGTGAGGCTGCCTGCCAAGGCTAAACTATCAACTGAACCATCATCAGGGTTCTGTAAGAGGAAGTCAGGGAATGGATCACTCTCTTTCTCCTGTCCCTCGTCATTATCCATGAGCAAGCCCGTGTCTGCCCTGTCCTCGTATAGCTTGATACTTGTTCACATGGAGCACCATATGGGGGCTCCTGGGAGTTCCAAGGCACACCATGTAGGGAACCTCTCCCTTTTGCTCAAGTATGGTACAGTGCCCACTCCACGTGTCTTGGAGAGATGCTGGGGCCACAGGCTTCAACACCCATGCCTTATGTCCTGGCTGATACACAGTCAAAACAGCCTTTTGGTCATGCCAGGCTTTCTGTAATTCCTGGCTAGCCTCAAGGTTTTTGGATGCCTTCTCAGTACTCAGCCATCCTGGAACGGAGACCAAGTACATAGTCCACTATGTCTTGTTTAGGTGATTTGAGAGGTAACTCCCATCCCTCCATAGCCAAACATAAGGGACCCCTAACTGGATGTCCAAACAGAAGTTCAAAAGGGCTGTAACCAACCCCCTTCTGAGGATCCTCTCTGTAGGCAAAGAGAAGGCAGGGCAAAAGGATATACCAAGCCTTTGAGGTAGACCTATTATCATGCCCTTGAGGGTTTTGTTGAATCTCTCAACTAACCCATTGCGTTGTGGTTGATAGGGTGTGGTGAATTTGTGATTCACTCCACACTCATTCCACATAGCAGTAAGATAACCAGACATAAAGTTTTGCATCTAGGTCTGGTACTACCTCCTTAGGGAAACCCACTTTGGAAAAGATTCCCAGGAGGGCTCTAGCCACAGCAGGAGCTGTGGTAGTCATAAGGGGTATTGCCTCTGGTTACCTAATGGCATGGTCCACGACAACTAGTATAAATCTATGCCCAGATGCAGTTGGAGGATCTATGGGACCAACAATGTCAATCCCAACCCTCTCAAAGGGAACCCCCACCACAGGCATTATCATTGTCAGCACACCATTTTTCTTGTTTACAGCTGCTGAGCAGGCTACTTCTATGAATGGGTGGCCTTTGAAATAATTAGCTAGGTTGGCATCTAAATTTGCTTGCAGGAGAGTAATGTCTGCATTTTATTTGTGTATTTAGGCAAACATCTTTTTCCTTTTAACTGGATGATTAAGGCCATTAACATTCAGCGATAATATTTTAATATTTTGTTGGGATTGAGGTATCATTCTTGTTGCTGAACAAAATCAGTGTCCATCATCCTCAACAGTTTGAATAGTTTGTGTGCAGTTAGGGTACCCTACGATATGGAATAGAGACAACTGACAACCTTCTATCCCAAGATATTGAGGGCCGCATATGGGAGTTGTATACATTAGTATACTGATAGGAGAGACCCCCATATTGGGACTAGTTTGTGATTGGATGCTGAGAATTGGAGCTCAATTGGTTGAAATGCAAATATAATGAAAGAAAAAAATAAACAAGGGAAACAGAAGCAGAAACAGAGACCCAACCCTCCCTTTCTTTCCCCTTTTACCACCCTGCCACCCCCCATGAGAACAGTAGACATGGTGATAGCAGGGATACATGTTCCTCTCGAGGATGCTGTTAGAAGTCAAAAGGTCTAGCTTTGCAAAATAGCTAAATTATAAGTTAAACTGAATAGAAATCCATCCGATCATGGATTTGTGTCTATAGTTATTAATTAACATGTGACATTTAAGAATGAGAGCAATATAAGAAAAAGAGCTGGGGCAACCAGCCCACTTTATCCTGTGTTATTTAGACAATACTAAAACGGCTAATTTATACTCATATTCAAAACATGTATAACTGGAATTCCTAAAAGGAGCATATAGTAATTTGTTGTTCAAAATATTTCTCGAATATGGGAGCTGCTACCTCTGGAATTAAGTTTTTAAAACATTCCCTATAAGCTTATACTAAAGATTGGTTTTCAATGTCATAGTATCAATGCTTTCACTATCATAGTCTCTAATAGATGTTAGAGGACACTGTAAGATTCTCCCGTACTGATTAAAGTACATTAACAACTCTCTTTGTCATATCCAAGTTCAAATTCAAGTTCAGGGATTTGTTTAGCGCACTACTCACCCAGAGGGTCTCAAGGCGCTTGGGGAAGGGGGGTCAATTTTTGTCGAATAGCCAGGTTTTGAGTTCTTTTCTGAAGGAGATGTGGTTTTGAGTAAGGCGGAGGTGAGTGGGGAGTGAGCTCCAGGTCTTGGCCGCCAGGAAGGAGAAGGATCTGCCACCCATGGTGGATTTTCGAATGCGCTGGACTGCGGCGAGGGCTTGATTGGACGATCTAAGTTGGCGGGTGGGTGTGTAGAAGGACAGTCGAGTGTTGAGGCATTCGGGTCCTAGTTTGTAGAGGGCCTTGTGTGCGTGGGTGAGAAGACGGAATGTAATTCTCTTGTTGACGGGAAGCCAGTGGAGGTCTTTTAGGTGTCCGGTGATGTGATCTTGGCAAGGGATGTCCAATATGAGTCTCGCTGATGCGTTTTGGATGCGTTGGAGTTTTTTCTGTAATTTTGCTGTGATTCTGGTGTATAGTGTGTTACCATAATCCAGTCGACTCGTGACCAGTGCGTGGGTGACAGTCTTTCTTGTTTCGAGGGGGATCCAGCGGAAGATCTTTTTGAGAATACGAAGTACGTTGAAGCAGGAGGATGAGACTGCGTTGACTTGTCTGGACATGGAGAGAGAGGAGTCTAGGATGAAGCCCAGGTTGCGTGCGTGGTCTGTGGGTGTGGGAGCTGTGCCCAGAGCGGAAGGCCACCAAGAGTCGTCCCAGGCAGAGGGGGAGGATCCTAGTATGAGCACCTCAGTTTTGTCTGAGTTGAGTTTTAGGCTGCTATCTTTCATCCAGTTGGCTACTTCTTTCATGCCTTCATGGAGATTGGTTTTGGCGGTGTTAGGGTCTTTGGTGAGGGAAAGGATTAGTTGGGTGTTGTCGGCATAGGAGATGATGTTGAGGTTGTGTTGACGCGCTATGGAGGCGAGTGGACTCATGTAAACATTGAAGAGGGTGGGACTGAGTGATGATCCTTGTGGTACTCCACAGATGACTTCAGTGGCCTTCGAGATGAATGGGGGAAGTCGGACTTTTTGAGTTCTCCCGGCGAGGAATGAGATGATCCAGTCCAAGGCTTTTCCTTGTATGCCGACGTTTCTGAGGCGTTGTATAAGGGTGCTGTGGCAGACTGTCAAAAGCGGCCGAGAGGTTGAGAAGAATGAGGGCCGCTGTTTCTCCGTTATCCAGAAGTGTTCGGATGTCGTCTGTTGCTGCAATGAGGGCGGTTTCGGTGCTGTGTTTGGCTCAAAATCCGGACTGAGAGGGATCGAGGGAGTTGTTGGATTCAAGGAAGGCGGCGAGCTGACTGTTGACGGCTTTCTCAATGACTTTGGCGGGGAAGGGGAGGAGGGATATGGGTCGGTAGTTTTTAAGTTCGGAGGGGTCTGCTGTGGGTTTCTTCAAGAGGGCGCTGAGTTTGGCGTGTTTCCAGCTTTCTGGGAAGGTGGCAGAGTTGAACGAGCAGTTGATGACATCACGGAGGTGGGGTGCGATGATGGAGTCTGCTTTGTTGAAGATGTGGTGGGGACAGGGGTCGGTTGGCGAGCCAGAGTGGATTGAGTTCATTCGGCGGATGGTGTCTTCGGTGGTGATTGGGTTCCAGGCACTGAGTTTGTTAGTTGGCGGTGTAGGATCTGGGGGGGTGGGGAAGGTTGTTCGCCGGGAGTGTTCGCGAAGCTGTTGTGAATGTCGGCAATTTTGTTGTAGAAGAAGGTGGATAACGCATCGCAGAGGTCTTGGGAGGGAGTGATGTCATTAGATTCTGCGGCGGGTTTAGTGAATTCTTTGACGATGTTGAAAAGTTCCTTGCTGTTGTGGGCGCTGTTGTCGAGCCGATCCTTGAAGGCTGATTTCTTGGTGGATCGAATCAGTTGGTGGTGTTTGCGGGTGGCCGCCTTGAAGGTGGCCATGTTGTCAATGGTTGGGTTTTTTCTCCATGTTTTCTCCAGGGAGCGGCATAGCTTCTTGGATTTTTTAAGGTCATCATTGAACCAGGGAGCCTTTTTGCTGGCTGATTTGATCTGGTGCTTTTTCAGGGGTGCTAATTCGTCAGCACTGTGGGTGATCCATTGCTTGAGATTGGTGGCCGCTTGGTTTGGGTCCAATGAGAGGGTGGAAGGGTTTTGGTTGAGTGATGTGAGGAGTTGGTCGGAGGTGATTCAATCAATCAATCAATCATCACATTTATATAGCGCACTACTCACCCAGAGGGTCTCAAGGCGCTGGGGGAGGGGGGTCCGCTACTGCTCGAATAGCCAGGTCTTGAGTTGCTTCCTGAAGGCGAAGTGGTCCTGGGTCTGGCGGAGGTGGGTGGGGAGGGAGTTCCATGTTTTGGCGGCGAGGTAGGAGAAGGATCGTCCCCCTGTGGTGGCTCTTCGGAAGCGGGGGACGGAAGCGGGGGACGGCGGCGAGGGCGTGGCTGGTCGATCGAAGCTGGCGTTTGGGAGCGTAGAAGTTGAGGCGGCTGTTGAGGTATCCTGGGCCTCGGTTGTGTAGGGCTTTGTGTGCGTGGGTGAGGAGACGGAAGGTGATTCTCTTGTTGACTGGGAGCCAGTGCAGGTCTCTCAGGTGTACGGAGATGTGGCTGCGATGGGGGATGTCCAGGATGAGTCGTGCTGAGGCGTTCTGGATCCGCTGGAGTCTCTTCTGGAGTTTGGCGGTGGTTCCAGCGTAGAGGGAGTTGCCGTAGTCCAGACGGCTGGTGACGAGGGCCTGGGTGAACGTCTTCCTGGTCTAGGTGGGGATTTACCGAAAGATCTTGCGTAGCATGCGCAGGATGTTGAAGCACGACGAGGAGACAGCGTTGACTTGTCTGGTCATGGAGAGGGAGGAGTCTAGGATGAAGCCCAGGTTGCGTGCGTGGTCTGTTGGTTTGGGTGCACTGCCTAGGGCGGGGGGCCACAAGGAGTCGTCCCAAGCGGCGGGTGAGAATCCCAAGATGAGGACTTCCGTCTTGTCCGAGTTCAGTTTCAGGCGGCTGTTCTTCATCCATTCGGCTATCTCTTTCATCCCTTCGTGAAGGTTGGCTCTGGCGGTGGCGGGGTCGTTGGTGAGGGAGAGGATCAGCTGGGTGTCGTCGGCGTAGGAGATGATGTTGAGGTTGTGCTGGCTTGCAATGTCTGCGAGGGGGCTCATGTAGACGTTGAAGAGGGTAGGACTGAGTGAGGAGCCTTGAGGAACGCCGCAGATGACTTTGGTGGCTTCAGATCTGAACGGAGGGAGGCGGACTCTCTGTGTCCTTCCGGCGAGGAAGGAGATGATCCACTCCAGTGCCTTCTCTTGGACTCCGATGTTGCTGAGGCGTTGTACTAGGGTACGGTGGCAGACAGTGTCGAAGGCTGCGGAGAGGTCGAGGAGGATGAGGGCCGCTGTTTCTCCGTTGTCGAGCAGTGCTAGGATGTCATCGGTGGCTGTGATCAGGGTGGTCTCGGTGCTGTGGTTGGCCCGGAAGCCAGACTGCGAGGGGTCGAGGGATCGTTAGTCTCGAGGAAGGCGGTCAGCTGCTTGTTGATGGTCTTCTCGATGACTTTTGCGGGAAACGGGAGCAGCGAGATGGGGCGGTGGTTCTTGAGGTCGATGGGGTCGGCCGATGGCTTCTTGAGTAGGGCGCTGAGTTCGGCGTGCTTCCAGCTCTCCGGGAAGGTAGCGGTGTCGAAGGAGGTGTTGATGATGTTCCGCAGGTGGGGTGCGATGACAGCGTCGGCCTTGTTGAAGACGTGGTGAGGGCAGGGGTCGGTCGGAGATCCGGAGTGGATGGAGTTCATCGTGCGGACGGTGTCTTCGGTGCTGATCGGGGTCCAGGTGCGGAGGGTGATGGTGGGGGGCGGTGGTTCGGTTGTGGCGTTCGTCGGTTGAGTGCTGAAGCTGTTGTGTATGTCCGCGATCTTGTTGTGGAAGTAGGAGGCGAGGGAGTTGCAGAGGTCTTGCGAAGGGGTGATGTTGTTGTTTCCGGCGTTGGGGTTGGAGAGTTCTTTGACGATGTTGAAGAGTTCCAGTTGTTGATTTTGTTCCAGTTTCTCTGAGGAATAGGTTGTGGGGGGTAGTGGGTCAAGGTGGTTTTGTAGCTGAAGTGAACACAGCTGTGGTCTGTCCAATGGAGAGCTGTGGTGCGGTCGAAGGAAATGTGCTTGCTGGAGGTGAAGATAGGGTCGAGCGTGTGCCTGGCGACATGGGTGGGGGTGTCCACAAGTTGTTTGAGTCCGAGATTGGCCAGGTTGTCCAGAAGGAAGTTGGTGTTGCTGTCGTGTTTGTTTTCAAGGTGGAAGTTGAGGTCTCCTAATAGAATGTAGTTCTCGGAGGCGAGGGCATGTGGGCTGACGAAGTCCGTGATGTCATCGCTGAATTGAGTGCGGGTTCCTGGAGGCCTGTAGATGAGGGGGCCTCTAAGTGTGGTCCTAGGGTCGGTGTGGATCTGGAAGTGGAGATTTTCGGCGGTTGCAAAATCATCGTCGGAGCTGGTTGTGATTTTGATGGTGTTCCTGTTGATGATGGCGATGCCTCCTCCTGTTTGGTTGGTGCGGACTTTTCGGATGATCTTGTAAGCGTCCGGTATGGCTATAGCGATGTCGGGTGCTGATGATGTGTTCATCCATGTTTCTGTGAGGAAGGCGATGTCCGGTGACATAGTGTCAAGTAGGTCCCAGAGTTCAGTTGCGTGTCTGTGGACCGAGCGGGTGTTCAGCAGGATGCACTTCTCTTAAAAAAATGTCATCTCCACAAGCGGACAACAGCACTATGAGAGACAACTCTTACTATTCAGTGTCAAGCTTTGATATAGGAACTAGAGGACGTGTTTCCATAGTCAGATTTTCTGATGGTCAGTGCTTGGGCTTTACAACAGGGTCACTTTGTGCACAGGTGTACATATTAAGATCTTCGTCGCTGCTTCACTGTACGAGTAGAGATGTGCCCTGGATAACCACTCGATATCTTGCGGGACCCGCAAAGGAGAATTTGTATCCCATGTACTTCAGCCTGGGGTGAAGGGCAAGAAAGCTTTTCCTTGTATCCACAGTAGCTTTTGAGTAGTCTTGAGCAATAAAGATGTTATTATTATTGCCCCATAGAACATGATTTTTTTTCCTCATGAAGCATAGGATAAGCTTGATGTGCTGATATCTTATTGGTTTGAATACAATGGGTCAGGTTGCACATAATTCGCCATCCTCCTAGCGGGAAATTTGTTTGCTCTGTCGGATTCCAGTGGTTTGTCGAAGTTCAGCTTGGTAACGTGTGGTAACTATTTCTCTAGAAAAGTAATGCATGACCCTGCATCATCTTCAATGTCCTCCGGCCTGCCAAATATGCGTAGATTCCCTCTTCTGTTTCTATCCTCCACTTCAGATACTTTTTTGGGGCGTGCGTACGAATTAGTTTTGAGTTTCCCTACTGTCATCCTTGAATTAAACTCCCCATCTTCAAGTTAATATTCTGTTTTCTGCCTTTGCAATCGAATTGTTGGTTTCTCTGATATCTTTACAGATTGCGGAAATCTCGGCTTGCATGGTATCAGTGCTTTCCTTGGTGTATTTTGCCAGGTAGTGAACTTCTGCTAGCTTCTTCAAAATATTCTCCATCATAGTATTGAAATCTTGCGTACTTTTGAGTGGTGAATCTGGATTTGGTGGGTCAGCTTTTGCTCTCTGGTATGACAGTTTTGCGTATACTTGGGTACTGCTTTAAAAAATGCAGGATTTATATGCCTCTTATTAGCCAAAAATGGCTATTTATCTTCTATCTGGATTTGTTTTGGTTCAAGAGTATAACATATCCCTGATAGGGTTATTGCAAGGGGTTGGTTATCATATGAGATGACCCATGAGAATACATAGATGCGACAACACCAGTTGGTGCAGGTTGTTCTCTGCTTCTGGAAAATCCTGAAACAAGGTCGTCATTTAATTAAGTTCTCGATTGGGGTGCAAAGCTGGTCTTGATGATACTTATATTTGCATGTTAAGATGAGTTTTGTATGTCCTGTTATTTGATGAATGCTGCTTCTGCGTGACATTAATCCACCATCATTAAGTCAGGCATACTTGTTATCTCGGTAGCCTGTTTGCATGTAGACCAGTCCTTGGCCATATACTAATGCACCCAGTAATAGTTTGTAAGCTGTTCCATGTATCAGGCCTGTGTGTCTGTGTAAATCAGCCTCAGAGCATACAGATGCAAATTACTATCGTCTGAAAGAGAGAACGTAAGCAGTTAGGGTTAGACTCCCATGTTAAGGTCAGGCACCCTGCGTACAAACGATCTGAAAAGCTGTCATCAATCAGTCCCTCGTCACAGAATGGAGGATGGTGGTGAATAGCAGTGCGTTGTCTCTCTCGGATGCGTTTACGAACTTCTTGCTGCCATCTGAAGCCACTTTTGTTCTTTGGTTGCCTGGCAGGCTTCTTTGCGGTTGCCTGATCTCGATATGTCTGCTGCTCAGTTTTGGTATCAGAGAGCTGTTTTGAAGGTCTTTTCAACTCTCATCCTGATTCCCACCTCCCACATAACTTTAGTCATCTGTTGTGTTGGGGGGTGGGTGTGACCCTCTAGGCTCTAGGCCGGGCACGTGGGAACTTTCAATAATGGCACGGACACAGTGGTGTACTTAACTGGTCTGCCCGGCGTCACCAACTGGCGTACGTCGGGGCGGAGACCCTTTTTTATTCAATGACGTTACGTGTCCTGACATACCACGCCCGTTGCGTCACGGACGTGGAAACACTAGAACACAACATTCCTCCCCAACCAAAAGAAAACAAACAACGGGGCCCCCGAACACTTCTTTCAGAAGGCAGTCCCAATATTCTCAGTTCTTCTTCGAAACACGAGCAGCATACAATAGCACAGACATATAAAAGAACAGTCTTATGAGAAATTATCTCTGAGGCGACAGGATGGCACTGGGTTTCTTCTTAGCCGGTGTTGGGAGGCCCCTCGGCCCGGAGTGACGCCATTCCCAGCCGGGGACAGCACCTCACGGGGAGTGGGCTCAGGATCACCCACACTGTGGTCTGCACCAGGGCTCTCAGCTTCATCCGGTCGGGGATTTTCACCAGCAGCCATATCCAGGTCTTCCTTTGAGTACACCGTGTCCCGCAGTGTTGGTGAACTGTCTCGTTTTGGACTGGGTGATATCTGGAGCTCTTCAGCCTCTGGGGGGGTGACAGTGCCTTCTTCAGGGTGATATTTCTTGAAGTGCGATACATTGCGAGTCACAGTCTCTCTGCCTCTGGCGGCAATGACTCGGGTTCCTTTAACGTTGATCACATTCCATGGCCTTGTTTCATAGGGCAACCTGAACTTTCCGCCAGTGGCGCACTTTTTGAGTAGGACTACATCTCCTCGTGCAATCTGTGGGGCTCAGGCCCTTCTCCGCTGGCTGACTTGCGCATATGCTTTCCTTCGTCTGGCTTCAACTTGACTTTCGTTCGAGGGATCAGGACACCGCTGGGGATGATGGGGTATGGAATCGGTGACTACCCGTCCCATGAGAAGATGTCCAGGGGCGACCACAGTGGTGGTGTTGGGGGTCTGCCGATAGCTCCTCAAGAATGTGAATATGGCCAGCTCCAAAGACTGCCCCTTGTCGTGGGCGTTGTGGATGACTTTATTAATTGTCCGCATGAACCTTTCCACTTCGCCGTTGGCTTGTGGACATCTTTGGGTTATTTGGCGATGTTGGATGCCAGGCGCGTTGAGATAGTTGGTCAGTTCTTGTCCTTGAAAGGGAGGACCATTGTCTGTCCTTAACTCACGCATCAGCCCGTGTGCGGACATGTTTTTTTCCAATTTGGGAATGACTTCCGTGGTGCTCGTGGTAGTTATTATTTCCACCTACGGGTACTTGGAGTGGTCATCGATGGCTACCATGGTGTGCCTGCCATCGGGAAGGGTGCCAAAGTCAAGGCTGACACACTCCCATGGAGAGTGCGGCCGGGGCTCCACAATTATCGGTGCCGCTTGAGGTCTCTTTCCTGTCACCTGACAGGCTGCGCAGGATCTCACTGTGGCCTCCACGAGGTCGTCCATTAAGGGGAACCATACCTTGGTTCGCAGTCTGGATTTCGTCTTGACCATTCCTTGTTGGCCCACATGAGCCAGTTGCACCACTTGAGCCGTCAGGGCGGACGGTATCACCAGCTGGTGACCTCGCAACAGACATCCAGTGTTATCTTCATTGAGCTCTTCTCGTACATGGTAAAGGCTGTCCATAACTCTTTGGGCCTCAGGAGTCAAGATTTTCCATTCCTCCTTGGCTTCATGCCAGTTTCCGCTCTGAAGCGCCGTCCGGGCCCTTTGTAGGCACTCATCCTTCCGGGTGGCTTCCGCAATGCTCTCTAGGGACATTGGCATGGGGCACGACCTGGCATTGATGCATCTCACATATTCTTCCGTGTCTGCTGCATCCTCCATTTCTCCTGGGGTGGCTGCCCGAGGATGTCAGGACAAGTAGTCGGCCGGGTTTTGAGATCCCGGTTGGTACTCCACTCTAAAGTTGTAATCTTGTAGTTGTAGCATCCATTTCTTGATGCGGGGTGGAGGCTTCGTGGAGGTCCCTGAAAACAGAGCCACTAGTGGCTTGTGGTCTGTGGCAATCACGAAGGGCTTTCTGTAGACATACAGATGGAAGTGCTGGCACCCCCAGTGGAAGGCTATCACCTCCTTCTTGATCTGGAAATACCTTCTTTCGGTGTCCGTGAGGGACCGGCTGGCGAATGCTACCGGAGTCCAATCTTCATCCGCCCTCGGCCTTTGCATCAATCCGGCCCCTAGTCCCACAGGTCCAGCATCCACAGCCACAAGTGTTAGCTTTCTGGGATCGAAAAATGCCAATGTCGTGGTTTCGGAGAGTGCAGCTTTTATCTCCCGAAAGGCTTTGGATTGCTCCGGGCCCCACTTTCAGAGAGTTGCGTCTTTCGTGAGTTCCCTCAACGTCAGTGTTAGGTTGGCTAGATCTCGGATGAATCTTCCACAGTAATTTACCATGCCCAGGAATCTCCGGACTTCGGTGACTGTGGTGGGGGCCGCTGCCTCCTTTATATCTTTGACCTTGTCCGGATCAGGATTGACACCATCGATGGAAAAGTTGTATCTGAAGAACTGCAGCCTCCATTTTAGGAATTCGCACTTCTCCTGATGTAGCGTGAGGCCAGCTTCCCGCAATCTCCGAAGTACCTGGCTCAGTCGGGATGGTTCTGGCATGCACCATGATGTCATCACTGACATTGATTACACCAGATATGTCTGCGATGAGTTCTTGTATGATGTTTTGGAATGCTTCAGCCACGCTGGATACTCCAAAACTGAGACGGGTGTACCGGCGGAGCCCCAGATGTGTAGAGGAGGTCGTAATGTTGCGGGACTCTTCGTCGAGCACCAGCTGATGGTAGCCAGACTGCAGATCTAGTTTGGAGAACCAGCTGGCTCCGGCCATTTCCCCTAAAAGATCATCAATAGTGGGTGTTATGTGTCACTCCCGCTTGATGGCTGAGTTGGGGAGTCGCATGTCTACGCAGATTCGCACTGCTCCCGGCTGTTTGGGTTTTCTCATGACCACAATGGGCGAAACCCATGGGGTGGGGCCAGACACTTTTTCTATTATTCCGGCCGCCTCCAGCTTTCTGAGTTCCTCTTCGACCAATGGCCTGAGGTGGAATGCAATTCGGCGATGTCTCAGGGCTACAGGTTGCATGGTCAGATTAATGTGGAGATGCACCTCCTTCCCGGTGAACCTTCCGATGCCTTTAAATACATCCGAAAATTCTGTTATCAGCTGCTGGATTGATTCCTGATGCACCCCAAAGGCGAATGTGACCATCCCGAGGTCTTCCGCTGCTCAGCAGCCTAAGAGCATTCCTTGTCCATCTTCGGATACAAACACATTGATGATAATGGACCTGTCGCCATGCGAGATGGATGTGTTGAACTTTCCTCTAATTCTTAGCGGGGTGTCTTGTCCATATGCGATTACGGTAATGGCAGAGGGACTCAGCACTGCCGGTGGATCTAGCGTTTGGTACATAACAAAACCGAATCGCGCAGGAGAAGGTTTCTCAGAGAAGTATTTCAACTAGAGGTTATTAGCGCTTTATTTCAGCTTGCAGCGCGCTTTCTGAGGCATTTAATTTTTAGGATAAATTTTAATAGGTGGGATATTGCTTTTCTCACGGTACATTTTCTATGTGTATGCCCGCTTACCTGCACTGTAAATTGTTCCCTCACCGCTGTTTAGTGGGTCTCTCGCCACAGCCACGAACATTACCGCCATCTTGCGGATAGTGGGGATGTTCCTTGGGCGCCATCTTGGGACAGCGTTCTAGCTGTCAGGCGGCTATTCTACGACGTCTATTTAAGACGCTCGCATTTGCAGCCAGGTCTTGTACATAACAAAACCGAATCGCGCAGGAGAAGGTTTCTCAGAGAAGTATTTCAACGAGAGGTTATTAGCGCTTTATTTCAGCTTGCAGCGCGCTTTCTGAGGCATTTAATTTTTAGGATAAATTTTAATAGGTGGGATATTGCTTTTCTCACGGTACATTTTTTATGTGTATGCCCGCTTACCTGCACTGTAAATTGTTCCCTCACCGCTGTTTAGCGGGTCTCTCGCCACAGCCACGAACATTACCGCCATCTTGGGGATAGTGGGGACGTTCCTTGGGTGCCATCTTGGGGCAGCGTTCTAGATGTCAGGGGGCTATTCTACAACTAATAATAACACAGAAGGAGTACCTCCTGAAAGGAGAGGAAAACAGCGATTCGCTTTTCCCAAAAATGTGTGTTACCATAAGCACTTAGTGCCCCAACACCGTTCACAGGACAGTAATAATCCTTTAAGAAGACCCCTCACTCACCAACCTGGTTGGTGACATGCTTCATCATCGGGGTCCCACCCCATAGGCCGAGTGCCTACAGGGTGTGCTACGACACCTGACTACAGTGGAGCTGGATATTGTTTCTTTTTATATGTGCTAACTATGCATGTGTGAGGATATATTAAAAAGGGCCAGTACTACTCGTTCAAGACTTTATTCTTGAGCGTCTGAACCCTAATAAAAACAAATGTAGCACCTTTGCCCAACTAGGAGGGCTTTGGTGTCTAGAAAAGTGTTATATTAAAAACCGTTATAAAAATAGCCAAGTGTGCTATGTGACATCAAATAATAAAGTAAACTAGGTCTACATGTTTCAACTAATATAAAAATTCTTTGGTTTTCGTCAGGACCGTGTGTATTACAAGGGGCGGTACGCACGCGCTAAGGTGCGGCCTACCCTCAAGTAATTTGCAGACCGCAAATAATGGTCTGAATGTGAAAAGGTGTATTTAATCCTGAATTCAGGAAAAAACCTGTAGAGATAGAAAGAAAAAGAAAAGGAAACGGGGTTGGGATTACGTACTGGGGAAGACTACACAAAGATACAAACAACATTAAAGTGCTTGGTGCGGTCTCCCCACCAGAACGGGTGGCTGACTATATTGACTATCATATATGCAGTGAAAGTCTAGATTCAGCTTAATTACGTGGTTGCGCTTTAAGCTAGTACCTGAATTTGCCAGCAGCATACCCAGGTTACTGAACATAATGAAGTCGATAGGTCATGGGGGTGATCATTGGTAAGGTGCTCATGCGATCAGCAGTTCTACATAACATCTATACAGGGATCGTGATTACCCAGTTCTTAGTCACTGGAGCTGTGCGTATTGGGTAAGTTACTTATCTACACGGGTGATATAAATTACCACAAATTGCTCCACGCATACTGCTTACACTCAAAGCGGTATCTCTCGCTTCATGGCTTCAGATGAACCAAGACGGCGATTCTCCGTCATCTAAATGGTTAAAATCGAGATTAACAGTGAGTACACAGGGGTCTTTACAGGCTGTGGGCGTGCGCGACCAAGTTCGAACAACTCGGAATTGGTATGTACCGCGTCGCACCTATAGCTCGCAGATCCGTACTTACTTCAATGAAGATTGTTGCAAGACTGTCAACCTACTCGGTTCCAGTACGCGAAGCCTCCGTGTGTGATCGGCGTCTCAATAGTGCCGGTAAAAGTAAGAAACTCAGTGCCTTCTGGTTGGGGCGGGGCTGCGTGCGTCATCGCCGCCTAAGCCAGTCTGGGCACTGGGTGAGGGCGTGTATGGTTTTCAACAATAGGGAACATGCTGCGGTGTGACTCTTTGCAAATGGTTGCTACGGTAACCCTAGCTTGCGTTCCAAACGTAGCCTAGGCGTTACGTATCGGAGAATTACCAGCTTCCGCGGCTATTGCTTTGTTTTTGCTGTACGATGTCAGGTCTCAGTAGGCTGCATCACTGGTGCGAGATAGACCTTGATTGGCGCATACAAGCTTGGATAAAGGTTCATTCGTGCTGTAAAAACAGTGATCAGTCCCGACCCATGGCAAAAGTCTGTCTATATTGAGGCATCCACTTGGCCACAGGGTCGCATACAGGGGTATGAAGGTTAGGAGAAACAATAGGGGGTTTGATGGTTATCATAACCAATGGCCATAGAGCATTATATGGAAGCTCAGAAGACTTTGTATCTTGGGGTTTTCTTTATTGTGTAACCAGGTCTAAGGAGACGTCTCAGAGTTTAGGGTTGCTTTTACATTACGGTGTGCCATGGAATGTTATCATTCAACCCAACTTTGTGCGTTGTCAGTCTATACACCCACCTCTGCTCCTTTTCAAAGAGGCGTTGGTTCAGATTTGCGCCTGGTTTGATTTGTTCGATGACAGTCCATTGTATGTCATCCACCGTGTGTCCTCTTGATAAGTAATGTTCAGTTAGTTTAGTGTTGGATTTCTTGCAACGGATGTTGCTCCTGTGTTCACCGATGCGTATTTTTACTTTTCTGATTGTCATACCTACGTAGTGTAAGTTGCAGGGGCAAGTTAGTCTGTACACTACATTTTCACTGTTACAGTTTGTCAATCCTCTGATGGTCCACGTTTTGTTAGCTTCCAGTTGTAGGCTTTTAGTGTTACTGGTGAAAGGACAGACGCTACAATTTCCACATTTATAGTGGCCTGTGGCTTTTGGTAAGCCCCAGGTGTTGAGAACTGATTCTGGTTCCTTTATTAACAACTTGGGTCTCGTGTTGACTACAGCATCCTTAATACTGCGTGCTCTCCTATATGAGAATAAAGGTTTTTCCCATCTTAAGTTTCCTGTGTTTAGTATGCCCCAATGACTGTTTATTATATTGCTAACATTGTTAGAAATGGTGTTATATGTCGTAACACATGTTAGTGGAACTTTTTCTATTATTTTATCCTGATTCTCCAGGAGAGCTGACCTTGGCTGATTACGAGCACGTTTTTGACTTTTATTCAGGATTTTTTCGGGATAACCACGTTCCCGTAGTTTGCTGGTTAGATCCTGGGCTTGTCTTTTGTAGTCATCCAATTCACTGCAATTCCTACGTATACGTAGATACTGACCATAGGGCAGATTTTCCCGTAGTGGACGTGGATGGAAGCTTTCAAACCGTAACAAATTGTTTTTGGAGGTAGGCTTGTGGTGAGTGACGGTTGTGAGTTTCCCATTTTCTTTTGTAATGGTGAGGTCTAGAAAGACCAGGGTTTTGGGGTCTTTCACGCATGTAAACTTCAGGTGATTGTCACATGTATTAATCCAGTCGAAGAATTCCATAAGTGTTTCTTCAGTGCCCTTCCAGATTGTCAGCACATCATCTATGTACTGCCTCCATAGCAAAATGTTGGAACTGTATGGGTTGTTGACACTGAGGATGTATCGTTCTTCAAATTCGTGGACGTACAGACCCGCCACGCTCGGCGCGAATGTGCTGCCCATCGATGTACCTCCAACGTGCAGGTATATTTGACCCTCAAACTCGAAATAGTTCCTTTTGAGGGCCAGTCTGGCACATTCCAAAATGAAATTTTTGGGCGTCTTTGAAGTCCAAACCTCTTTGTCCAGAGCTTGTTTGAGGACCTCCAGGGTGGCGTCTTGTAGGATGCTTGTATATAAGCGTTCAATGTCAAAACTGACTAAGATGGTGTCCTCGTCTATAGTCAGGGTATCCAGTAACTGTAACACACTCTTGGTGTCTTGTAGATAGGTACTTGTTTTCTGCACTAATGCCTTAAAAAATACGTCGCAGAATTGCGATAAAGGTTCCAAGAGTGAACCTAGACCCGAAACAATAGGTCTACCTGGCGGGGGTATTTTATTTTTGTGCATTTTTGGAATAGTATAGAAATATGGTATCTTTCCTTCACTTTTACACATAAAGTCCGCCTCTTGTTTGGATATATAGCCATTAGTTTCTCCATGTTCAATAAGGGATGTTATTTCCCTTCTTAGGCCATCTGTGGGGTCAACCGGTAGTTTTCGGTAGCTGTTGACGTCTGCCAGAAGTCTCAGACATTCCGTCTGGTATGCCGATTTTTCTAACACAACTATTCCTCCGCCCTTGTCTGCGGGCTTAATGACAATAGTATCATCATTTTGTAGTTCGTTAAGGGCAGTCCTTTCTTGGTGTGTGAGATTCATGAAAGGTTTCTTTGGGGTGGACTTTTCCACATCGTTAAAGACTGCCTGTTCGAACGTGGAAATCTCTACTGGGATCGTGTGTGGTGGAGGCATAAAGTTAGACTTGTTCCGTAGGCCAGTCTCATTGGTCTCATGATCTCCTTCGGTATTGGTTTGTTTTTCGAAGAAGGCTTTCAGTCTCAACTTCCTGAAAAAGGACGCTAGCTCGCAATGCAGCTTAAATTTATCCAGGTTAGCCGTTGGTACGAACCCCAGGCCTTTGTTCAACACCGACATCTCCTGGGTGCTGAGTGGTCTGGCCGATAAATTCGTTACTAGGTTATTCTACAACGTCTATTTCAACCAGCCATATGCCAGCATGCAGTGTTGATGCGCAGCGGACGCGCCGTGGGCGCGCCGGAGGTTTGCCAGAGGCGAGCCCATCTACGCCCATCCACGACTAGCCGGGACCAGGGGCCACAACCCCTGGCCATTTCATTAGGTACTGTAGAACCTCTTTACTGCAGCTTAATAGGGCTGATGTACAGCCCACCCAGGAATGTATAGCCTTATTACGACAGGGAGGGCTACACAAGTCCCTGCTGTCGAAGGAGGGGTTAAATATTCGGGCGGCTGACACTACCTTGAAGTACGGTCTGCTAAATACTCGTTCCCTACAGAGGCACAATTTAGATTTTTTTTCGCTTTTACAGGACGGTGGCGTTGATATCCTGGGGGTGACAGAAACGTGGCTGAAGGAGTCCTCAACACCTGATCTGGTGGCCTCTCTCCCCCCAAATTTTAAGGCCATTTGCCTCAATCGCATGGGTACTAAGAGAGGAGGGGGGGTAGCGTTCTTTTATAATAGCTGCTGGAAGACTGAAAGAGTATGTGCGGAAAATCTTGGTGGAGCAGAGGCTCTGGGAGTGAAATTTGAGATGGGCACCACTTGTTGGGTCATCCTATTGCTGTATCGTCCTCCCTGGGCTGAACCAACCTTTCTGGATCACTTTATGGAGGTTGTGCATGACCTCAGGTCCCGGTATGAGAACTTGATGATAATGGGAGACTTTAACTTCCATTGGGAGCTTTCCCCAAAGGTAGGGCAAGCTCTTCACCTCGAAGAGGCTTTAACGACCTTAGGTATGTTTCAAATAGTGACCGGCCCCACCCATGACAAAGGTCACACATTAGATCTGGTATGGATCACAGATTCCTTGCCAGACCATGTTATTACTGCACCATGTGCCTGGTCGGATCACTATCTAATCACAGGTCAGAGGAAGATTAACCGGGTTGGGAATAGACAGAGAACGGTGTGGAAAATGGTAAGAAGATGGAATAACATCAATAAGGAAGAGCTGGTTGGACACCTATTAAACTCAGCTGAGTTAAATATAGCTAATGAGAATGTCGAGGCTGGCAGTCAAAAAGTATTTGATAAATTGAAGAATGCCATTGATGCTGTTGCTCCAGCAAAGAAGGTGAAATGGGTGGATAGAGGCCATCCCTCTATCCACCCATTTCACCTTCTTTGCTGGGCTCCCTGGTTTGATGAAACTCTAAGATCCAAGAAACAGGCGCTCCGAAAGGTGGAGAGAGCCTGGAGGAGGGACTATAATACCAATGCCCGGAACCTTTATGTGCAGGAGCTTGCACACTACAAAAAGGCTATATTAGCTCGCAAAGCAGAGTTCTTTGAGAACAGAATAGCGACAGCTCGGGTCCCGTAGAAAGAAATCTTCAAAGTACTCAAGGAATTGAGAAACATCAAAGAGCAGAAACCAGAGTTTTCCCTGGAAGACTGTCAGAACTTCCAGGATTTCTTTATAAGAAAAATTGAAGACCTCCAGGGTGAAGTATCCCTGACGCCAATTTTTGATTGTCCATTACCTATTATGCCGGATTCCCCCGAGGTACACCACTTCTTAAACACATTACCCTTGATTACTAAGGAGATGTTGGCCAGTCTGGCAGAGAGAGTAAATTCTGGCTCCCAGGCAGACCCCTGCCCACCTAGTGTTTTCAAGCTCGCGTTGTCAGGATTTGAAGAGGATGTACTTACCCTCTTCAACAGATCGCTAGAGATGGGACAGGTCCCAACTTCTTTCAAAGAGGCTAGGTTGATCCCGCTTCTTAAGAAACCGGGGGCCGACGTTAAAAATCTAAAAAACTATAGGCACATTTCTCAATTACCTTTCTTAGCCAAAATGATTGAGCAGCATGTTCTGACGCACCTTTCAAAACATCTGGAGACCAACGATCTGTTAGAGCGAAATCAGGCCGGCTTTCGAAAACATCATAGAACGGAGCTGGTGATGGTATCCATCCTGGACGAATTAAGATGTAGAGCTGACAAAAAGATCCCCGGGGCCCTGGTGCTCTTAGATCTCTCAGCCGCGTTCGACACGGTGAGTCACAACCTACTGCTGGAACGCATGAGAGATCTGGGCATCGGGGGGACCGCGCTGGGCTGGTTAACTTCATTCCTGCAGGGAAGATCTCAGAGGGTCCAGCTGTCAGATTTGGTCTCTACATCAGCGGCTATAACCTGTGGAATACCGCAGGGATCTGCCCTTTCACCGCTCCTTTTTAACACATACTTACAGCCACTGATCTCTGCTCTTAATCAGATGGAGTGTCAGATTTACAACTATGCCGACGACACACAGATTATCATACAAATTGAGGATTCACCTGGAGCCCAAGCCAGGTTACATAACATCTTAAAGTTCACAAGTAACTGGATGTCCTCCATCTCCTTGAAGATTAACCCAGAGAAGAACGAAGTGCTGCCCATTACCAACTCGGGCAACCCTTGGAACAATCACCTCTGGCCTCAGGAGTTGGGTAGGACCCCGACACCAGCGAGGGTGGTGAAAAGCTTGGGCATCCACATTAATGGTAACCTATCTATGAAAAACCAAGTGTCGTCGGTGGTAGGCACATGCGTTGGCCTCCTAAGGCTACTCCGGAAAATCTCTTCAATGCTGTCTTTTTCTACTCTAAGGACGGTGGTGTCCGCAATGATTTTAGGACGTTTGGATTATGGGAACGCCCTCTACGTTGGGCTCCCTCAGCAACAACTTTCGAGACTGCAAATAGTGATGAATGATGCAGCTAGACTGATCTTTGGAAAATCCCGAAGCACGCATGCCTCTCCTCTTTTATGCCAATTACATTGGCTCCCCATTAGGCAGAGGATTTTATTCAAAGGTCTGTGCATTGCACACAAGGCTGTCTATGGTAATGCTCCTAGCTACATTAAAGCCAGACTGGTGCAGTATATCCCTAGAAGGACTCTGCGCTCGTCTGAGGACACTCTTCTGGTTAGCCCGCGCTACCGTACGACCACCCTCGGTGGACGTGCTTTCTCAACTACCCTGCCGGCAGCTTGGAATAAGTTACCACTTGGCTTACGGAAAGAACCAAATCTACTGCCTTTTAGGCGAATGTTAAAAACGGTGCTCTTTCGAGAAGCGTGGGGTTCGATATAATTCGGTTGCCTGTTTTCTGTAACGATCAGTTTTCAAGTACAAGCGCTTAGAGACCAATCGGTGATAATGCGCTATACAAATGTAATAAATAAATAAATTGGTGAAGGGCAGAGGCCATGAGATTTATGGTCACTCCAGTGTCTACCACAGCCATGACTTCTTGCGCACCCACCCGGATGCCGCACTGCGGTAGTGTTGTTGCCAATCATGTACAACATCCTCTCTTCCTCCTCATCATCGTCCAAGTCACTTTGGCTGGGGTCCCCCTCCAGTACAGTGTTCACCACCTGTCACGGCTTGCGAAACTTCTTAGCTCAGCAGACCTTTTTGAAGTGGTTAAAGCGCTCACACCCTGAGCACCTTTTTCCTTTGGCGGGGCACTCTGTTGCAGGATGTGGTTGCCCTCCGCAGTGTACGCATGTCTTCGGCGACGTCCCCATAGCGGCTCCCGTACCTTTCTTGGTCCATTTCGTCGGGGATCTGACGGTCACTTTGTTGACCAGCTCAGCCTTTACTGGAGCTTAGAGGGTAGCTTCCATATGGCCCGCTTGGGCCTTTGATAGTTCTTTGGTGCGCCCTAGAGTCAAGATGTCCGCTAGCGGTTTGCCAGATTCTTTGAGAATGCGCTCCCTGAGTTTGGCAGAAGCGCAGCCTTGGGTTATCTGGCCGCGTATCTCCTCGGTGGTATCCGTGAATCCACACATTGAGGCTAAGCTCTTTAACCGGGCATGCTACGTGTCTGATGACTCCTCCGGTAGTTGTCTTGCCTGCCGGAATATGAACCGCTCATAGTCCTGGTTAGCCATGGGCTCAAAGTGCGCATTCAGGGCATTTATGAGCGAGTGGTGATTCTTTGGTGGAACTTCCACTAGGGTTTTAGCTATGTTGTGGACATCTTTCCCTCCCAAATGAAGGACCATGGGGCATTTTTGATCCTTGTGCACTTTGGTGGCTTTGAAGAATATTAGTAGGCAATCTACCCAGTCCTTCCACTTCGGGGCCAAGGACGATGGGGAGCCTTCCACAACAAATGGCTAGATAGGGGGTATGGTGGCCATGTTCCCTGAGGTAATGCGTGGTTCAACTGTGCGTGGCTGCAGTCATGTGGTGATCCTGCTGTCCTCTTAGTCTGACTCCGCAATTGGTTGTGCCAATGAATGTTGGTTACTGACCCTGCAATTGGTTGTGCCAATGCTTGTTGGTTGCTGGGGTCCCCCTCACTCTGATGCCCTATGGACTCTTGTTGCACACCTTTTAAACTGTGGTATTTTGGGCTTTTCCTGTGTTTCTGCGAGCTGGTGAGAATCCCTGGGTGTTTCTTTGTCCCCTCGGCAGTCTGGGGCTGCTTCTGGGCCTTGGGACACGTGCTCCCACGTGGCTGTGCGCTTCCTCGGCTTGGGAGAGTGCTTCCTGGCTCCCTGTGGCATGCAGGATGTCTGGGGGTGTCCGAAGCCTAGGGGCTCGGCGCTTCCTCTCTCCGCACCTCTTCAAGCCTCGTGGTTAGGCTCGGAGCGCAGCTCAGGGCTGTGTGCGCCTGGCCGAGCGCAGCACCTCCGTGGGTGTGGGAGCGCCGTGGAAGCACAGCGGGGTCATGGCAGGTCCCGGGGGCACAGCGCTCACCTCGGGCGTCTGCCGTCGATACGGCTTCACAACAGGCCTCCAGGGCACTAGCGCCGCGGCCGCCCCGATACTGAGGATGTGAGAGAGCGCAATTTGAATGCAAAGTATATCGTAGCCATATCTAGACGTATATGTCATAAACATAGGAATGAAACGCACATTGTAATGTTAAGTTGGCGATTATAGCATAAAAGCCAACGAATGTGATAACATGGTATAGGAAATGTAAATGTATTTACATGTTAAAATGCATTAGATTTAGAAGGCCCGTATACATGATGGGTAATGTAGAAATGCTTAGGAAATGTAGAACGTGCACAGTAGAATTCATATACGTGTGTAACTTTAAACAGAGAAACGTGGATGAATGTATAAGGAACTTACATGACGATGTAACCAAGGAGAGTGCATAAGTTATACTCTACGCAATCGTATTCTATGTAGTATATATCCGATGTGAAATGTATTCAAGTATAACTAAGTCAATTTGCTAAAGTACGAATATATAAATGTATGCCAAAGGTTATACTGTGTAGAGGGTTTCTGTAGGAATGTTGGAAGAGTTTAGGTCATTTGTGTTTGTAACCTAACTGGTCAAGAGTTCGCAGGAGCATAGTCAAATGTATGTAATTTAGAGGGCTTGTAAAAGTCGTAAATAGCTTGATGTGGACGTGAGAGCCGAGAAGTCTAGCACTTGTTAGATTTAAGGTGACAATGCCGGACGGAGCTTATTGCTTGAACGTGAGGAGAGACACTTTGAATGTGGACTATGTTTTGACAAGACCATTCACAGGACCTAGCAGGGTCAAGCTAAGAGACATAGAGTTAAAGCCTTGTCTAAATTCATATGATACTCGATCCGAAAGGATCAATAAAAGTCGACGATGAGATGATGAAGATGACATCTAAGGAGAAAGGTCAACTTAACGAACGACGCAAGGAGTGGACCAATGGAAGAAGCAGGAAGTTGACATCATCGGGGAAAGTCCGTGGTGGGCGTCAAGGGGCGTTCCACCCACACTGTGATTGTGTATTTTAGGGACAGCACCCCGGGGAGGAGAGAGCAATCAGAGAAGGCAATGTGAGGAAGCAGAGCAATTAGCATTAGGCTAAGGCGAGAGCGAAGACAAGGATAGATGCCTTGAGCAGATGTGCTGAGACATCAGAGCGCAAGGGAGCAGTAGGCCGAGGACCCTTACAGAGCGGATGGGTAGGCAGATAGGGTACTGCTTCTGAAACTTAAGATTTCCTTTAGAGGCTAAAGAGAGTTTGAACTTCTTTGGAAGTCAAACTGCTGACACCTTTTTAGGGAAGAAACTTGCGAAGTAGGGTTGTCACATAGCATAGAGTAGGGACAGATTAACTTGATGATTTTTATCTTACTGCAGATGACGCAGAAGGAACCACTTCACACCGAAGCTTAAGCGGCTGATATTGTAACTGATTTTTGTATTTTGTATACTTTGAGATTTTATCCTGAGTGGATTGTATCGCATTCAAATTAACTTTATATAAAACTCTTAAAACTTTATCAGTTGTAAGTGGTTCTTCAGAGTGGCGTCAGTTAATGGGGTTTGTCTAACCAATGCGGGGGGGGTGGTCCTTTCCTCAATGACAGATACGAGCGGTCCAAAACAGATGAATGGGATTCTTTATTAAATTTATCATAATCATAAATTGATATCAAAATCTCATTCCCCGCAGTTGGTAGCAGAGTAATGATGGTTATCTTCTTGAGGAAGACGACCTAGGCCAGGTTAGTTTACCCCAAGGTCCCTAGTCATCGTCGACCAGAAGAAGAATTGCAGCCGAAGACGGTGCTGATGGTGCGTCGAGAGAAAAGCAGCAGAGTCGGTCGAGAGTGAGTATAAGGGTCATGCGTTGTAAGATTGCGGTGTTTTATGTTGTTCCTGTGTTGTAATGTCAAGCGGAGTTGAATGCCCGTAGTGTGATTGGGGGAAGGTTGTGAGCGCGCGCAACCGGATGAAATCTTATGTCCAGAGGACTTAAGTGGTTCGGGTGTATCGAACACCCAGAGTAATTTGTCTACCATTGAAAGGGGGTCATGAGGTACCATTGATTTCCCGACAGACCGATGATAGGGGGAGCGTATGTGTGAGTGAATGAGTAGCGGACGCTGGTCGTACGTCTACTGTGTGTAAGTAACCTATCAGTTGAGGCAAGTGTCCGACTGTAAGAGGAAAGACGCTGTGCCAGTTGAGGTAGCAATTACAGTTAGACTGTGGCCGTACAGTCAGAGAAAAGTGATCGCTTGGACGGAAGTAGTCATTTTTCAATGTATGAATGAAAACGCATGTGAAATCGTGAGACGAGTTGAGGTACGAGAGAAGCTGCTGAAGAAAGAAGTGACGTCAGCGTAGAGCCGCGCTGAGATTGGTCAGTTAGCATAGAACTGTGCTGGGATAGGCTGTTAGCGAGAGTCGTACAGGGATTGGTGGTTGTTAAGTAAGAAATATCGTACGTGATCAAAATGAAGTGTTTTAAGGGTTTAGGAAAAATCTTTAAAAAGAAAAAGAGGAATTTATATGCCGGAGAAGAAGCTCCACCAGAAGGCACACCAGCATATCATATGGCAGTAAATGTAGGGTTACACTCGATATTATGGATTTCCGAGTGGCACAGGCTAACTGAAGGGCAAAAAGAACTGGCGTTTCCAAGATTCGGAACATTTAAACTAGATGTGTTAAACCAGCTGAAAGCGACAATGCTTTCAATGAGACCTTTACCGAGGCCAACACAATTTGAAGCTCTTGGTGTGTGGTTTAGAACAGCACACGAAAGGGGCGTAAAGAGGCGACAAGAAAGAGTGAGAAGATCGGTAAAAGCAGTGCAGGATGCTAAATGGGACGATGAAGCCAAGAAATGGAGGGTCCAGAAGATAGAAGCAGATAAACTGTACCCGATGCTAGAAGTTACGGGAGAAAGGAAACCTATAGAACAAGAAGATGAGGAAAGCGAGTCGGAGGAGGATCTGATAGAGAGGCTATTAACAGATAAACCACCTCCATACAGCGGTGAACTTGCGAGTCCCATATTACCGCAAGCGGACGGAGTGAGGTGGGGGGAATATAAATCGATCCCTGTAACGGAGTGGGACGCTAATAAGACTGAGGAAATACCCCAAACTAGTTCTGAACAGAGAGTAGTGGGAAGATTTGTGGTCCAGAAGGTGCCGGAGACGCAATGCGCTAGGTCATACCAAATGCCGGACGCTTTGCAGGTCCCGGTCACCATAGGCCCTATTGTGTCAATCTATAACCCAGAAGGGGTCCAGCAGGAGGAACAGGCACGATGGGAAAATGAAAGAGCAGAAGAGGAGAATAGGAATGCCACAATGAATCCCCACAGGCAAATACGAGCACCAATAAGTCGGAGTACCCCATTAGATTCCGCAACGGGTCCCAGGGTAGAACAGGGAGGTCGAAGAGGACCAATGGATTTGAGGGGTCCTAAACCGAAAACCCATAAGGAATTAAGGGAATACCTGAGAGAATGGGACGCTGCCGAAGAGGCTCGGAATAAAAGTTTAGAAACGGGATCCGAGTGGAGAGAGCAGGATAACAGGATTCTCTCTCATTGTGGAGCTGGCGAAAGCAGCCCCGAGTGGGAGAGAGGAAGCCAAGAGAGCAGAAGAGATACTTATCCCGCTGATAACAGCAATAGGCTAATGTGCGAAGACAGAAGTGCAGGGTGTGGCGAAGTGCCTCGCGTCACCTTCAGTGAAGGGGAACGTAGGACACAGGAGTACCAGAATACCTTTAGGTGCACACACCATGCCCCAGGTGAGAATGTGAGACATTGGAGTCACGGAAACATGGAGAGTCGCGAAGCGTCTCGACATGCATCCGGTGATAGTGGACGGAGTCAGGAGAACATAGGAAGTCGCGAAACGTCTCGCCATCCATCCGGTGATCGCGAAAGAGATCACGGGAACATGGAGGGTCGTGACGGACCCTATCGTTTATTAAGCGACACCAGACAGCAAGCGAGTTATAGTGGGTTAGAGCAGAACGGTGGATCCTATCTCACATCTGGAGAAACCGAGCCTAAAAATCGGAACGAAGGGTTGGGGGACGGAGCCTTATTCCACCATACCCCACGTGGAGATGGAAAGGCTTGGGATCTAGAAGGGTGGGAACGAAGAGATGGAAGGAAGACTCCTCATAACTCACCTGTGCTCAGGCGTAGGGCGCATAGTGGAGGTGAGAGGGATATGAGAGAAGAACATAGAACTGAGATGCTGAAAGCGGAAATAAAAGCAAAACGGTAATGAGTTTGAAGGCAGATCTGGATGAATTGATTGATGGTACAGTGCCATTAGAGAGATTAGCCTCGTATACACCAGATGAGATACTGTTCCTGTCCAAAGATATTACTCGGAGGGCGAGGTCAGCTCATGAGAACTTATCTAATTTAGCAAACAGGTACATGGTAGACCTGTCACGAACTAAGGCTTTACAGAGTAACCATAGGCTAACTTGCACGGATCAGGATTTGGATGATCGCAGAACGATCGCGCTGAAAGTACACATAAGGGAATTGATCGTAAGTATCAGAATATGGAGAGATCTAGATAGATGGGAGGAAAGATGGTCCAGAAAGGGCTCTGTCAGACGGAGTGTGCTTGAGGAGTCCCAAGACACAGGCTTGATGCGAATGGAAGCCTTCCCTTTGCGAGAAATCGCGAATGGAAGCTACGTTCATGTGCCCTGGAGTAGGGGGGATTTGGCGGCATTCACCAATTCCTTTCCAAAGCTTAGGGATAATCCCGTCGAGTGGTATAAGCAGGTAGAAAGATTCGTGAAGATCTCGAAGGTACTGTGGATCGATTTGAACACACTGTTCGACATCGTAGTACCCGGAGACTTGTGGACGGCATGCAAGCTCAGTGTTGAATGGCCTACTTGTGAGCCTCCGAGAGATACCCGGACGAATGGTCCATCAGTCAGAGTCATGGAAAAATACGAGAGAGTAATAACATGGCTAAAAGAGAAAGTGCCGGTGCAAGACATAGACTGGGTAAAGATAGATCGAACTACTCAGGAGCCGAAAGAGACCGTTCATGAGTTCTATGAGAGATTACTGAAAGCATTCAAGCAGTACAGCGGGTTAGATGTGATGGATCCCAAGGACATAGGACAGTTTGTTTCGAAGTTTGTCCTCGGATTAAGACCAGAAATATGTCTAATGATCCAGCAGCATCTGATCTGTTGGCAGAACAAGCCTTTGGATGAAATTCTGAGGTATGCAAGGTACTGTAGTGACGAGATAGACTCTAAGGCAAAGAAACTTAAAGAAAAGTTAATGCTAGTGCAAATGCAAGCTGCTGGAAAGGATAAACCGCGGCAGCAGGGAACAGGAACGCAGGCAAAGAAACAGAATAATCAGAGCAGAGACGAGGAAGAAAGACAGAGACCGAGAATGGGTATCGCGACACTGAAAAAGACAACAAGATGCCATCAGTGTAATGAGGTGGGACACTGGCGACGCGAGTGTCCTTACAATGTTGAGTCAGGAGATCTTGAGCAGGAGGAGGAAGAGGTTCAGAACAACGTGGTTAAGGGAGCCACAGTCCCGAAGGGCAAGTTTGTCAAAGGGGGGACTCAGACTCCTCGAGCCCCGTTTCCTCAACCACCTCGCATCTCAAACGGAGGGAAAACCTACAGACAGATGCCATTGTTTGTAGGAGGAGAGGAATGCTACTACGTTGATCCTCTTACAGGGCAGCGGGCGAATAGGGAGGAAGACTGTACTCTAGGAGCCGCTTTGGAAGTAGATCAGAGGGGACCATACGTAGAGGCGGAAATAGCGGGATGTCCTACAACCTTTTTGGTGGATACAGGGGCCACTCGATCCACGTTAAGATCTGCGGTAGTCCCGGGTCTGCCAATATCAGGAGAAACGGTTCAGGTGGTAGGAGTCGCGAACAAAAGGATGACAAATCCCTTGACCGAACCAGTGTCAGTAAGGATAGGGAATTACAGTGACGAACATCAGTTTGTGATCTGCGATTCTAGTCCTGTGTGCTTATTAGGGAGAGATTTGCTGTGCAAACTGAATTGCACGATACATTGCACACCTGAGGGAGTAGAAGTGCAGACCAATGATGAGGACGCTGATTTTAAAGTCGTAAACTCAAAAGAGTGTGTGGAACTTTATCCTACCTTAACAGTGGAGGAGCTTCCACAAGACTTGAGAGAGAAAGTCTCAGCTGAGGTATGGGATTTTACTGGGGAAGAAATAGGATTGATCAAAGGAGTGGAACCGGTAAAAATCTTGGTAAGACCCCATGCTGAGTATCCAAGAACACCACAGTATAAGCTAACGCCAGAGACGATTGCAGGGATTAAGCCTGTGATCGAATCCATGATTAAGCAGGGAATACTGAAGGAGATCGTGGGAAGCCCATGTAACTCCCCGATCATGGGTTTGCAGAAACCTAGTGGAAAATACAGGATAGTGCAGGATCTTCGAAAGATTAATAACATTGTTGTCTCATGTTGTCCAGTGGTACCGAATCCATCAGTGATATTGTTTCAGATACCGTTCCAAGCTGAATGGTTTACCGTGATAGATTTGTGTCAGGCTTTCTTTTCGATACCGTTAGACGAAGAGAGCCAGTATCTTTTCGCTTTCAAGCTGGAAGATCGCGTCTTAACATGGTGTCGTATCCCTCAGGGGTATACAGAGAGCCCATCGATCTTTAACCAGTTATTGAAACGAAATCTTGAGAGTCTGGTACTGCCCAAGAATTCAGTTCTAGTCCAGTACATAGACGACCTCCTAGTTGCGTCAGAAACTGAGGAAGCTTGCAGAGAAGACACCATCACCTTGTTAAATCACTTGGCCGAGAACGGACACAAGGTGTCTCCAAGTAAATTGCAATATTGTAAGACTGAGGTGCAATACTTGGGCCATAGGATTGAAAAGGGAAAGCGGAAGGTGTCTCCAGACAGAATAGAGGCGATTATGAAAATGAACGCGCCTACGACACAAAGAGAAGTCAGGATGTTTCTAGGCATGGTTGGTTATTGTCGACAGTGGATAGCAAACTTTTCACTGAAGGCCAAACCGTTATTACAACTGACGCACAAAGGAGTAAGTGATCCGGTACCATGGGACAAAGAGTGTTTGATGGCGTTTTTGCAGCTGAGGGAGGACTTATGTCGTGCCCCGGCTTTAGGAATGCCAGATTACACCAAACCATTTTTGCTTTACTGCTGCGAAAGAGAGGGATGCGCTTTAGCAGTTTTAGCTCAGGTCCATGGAGATGCGCGCAGGCCAGTGGCGTACTTTTCGGCTACATTAGATCCAGTAGCCGCAGCGTTGCCCGGATGTCTCAAATCCGTAGCTGCAACGGGTGTCAGCATTGAACGATCTGAAAGCGTAGTTATGGGACATCAGTTAGAAGTGTATGTACCACATTCTGTAGAACTGTTAATGACCAGGACTAAGACTCAGCATCTGACGAATAGCAGGCTCACACGCTACGAGCAGGTCATACTGGCTGCCGAGAATGTGACCCTAAAGAGATGCTCTGTCTTGAATCCTGCAACCTTGATGCCACTTCCGAATGAAGTGGACGATGAAAATTGTACAGAGCATGACTGCCTCGATGTGACTGAACTATGTACCAAACCGAGACCTGATATCGTAGATGAGCCATTGACAGACCCAGACGAAATTTTCTTCGTTGATGGTTCATGCGTAAGAAACGATGTCGGTCAGCTGAGAGCAGCTTATGCAGTATGCACGATTACCAGAGTTATAGAAGCCGCTTGCCTGGAAGGAGTACACTCCGCACAGGTAGCTGAAATTGTGGCTTTGACTCGTGCTTGTCTAGCAGGCGACAGACTTCGAGTCACTATATACACCGATAGCCAGTATGGTTTCGGCGTAGTTCATGATTACGGGCAGTTATGGTCTCAAAGAGGTTACATGACCTCCTCGGGTTCTCCTATTAGGAATGGAGAATTCGTGAAACTACTGTTAGAGGCTTTGCAAAAACCTATGGCCATAGCTGTGGTCAAATGTGTAGCACATACAAAAAATGTGGATTTTGTATCACTAGGAAACAAATACGCAGATGAAGTAGCGCGCTATTGCGCGGAGCAGGGATATTCTCACACTGATGTCAAGGTGGGGGGAGTCCAGGAAAGAACTGAATTGACCATGTTGCTAGATACTGTAGATACGTGGGATGAATTGAGAGCTGTACAGGAAAATGCACCAAATGATGAGAAAAAGAGCTGGGAAACAGCAGGGTGTGAAAAAAGTGAGATGAATTTCTGGGTTTCTGCCGACGGAAGGGCAGTATTACCAAATGAGCTTGTTAGTCCAATGGCAAGGAAATTGCATGGATCAGCACACATAGGAAGAGATGCTATGGTGAGAGTATTCAGACAAACGTGGTTCAATCCCAAGTTTAGAGTAGCGGCAGAAGCAGTGTGTCAGCGATGTACGATCTGTCAGCAACTAAATGTGGGAAAGAGAACACCAGTTACCTTGAGTCACATAGGAAGGTCGGGGGGGCCTTTCAATAGGATGCAGATTGACTTCATAGAAATGCCTCCATGCAACAGACTCAGATACGTGTTAGTGATTGTCTGCATATTTTCTAGATGGGTTGAGGCTTATCCTACACGTAGGTGCGATACACTTACAGTAGCAAAATTGTTACTTAGAGAGTTGATACCGAGGTTTGGGGTGCCATCCTCTTTGGAATCGGACAGAGGAACTCATTTCAATAGCGAAGTGGTGAAGATGCTGTGTTCAGCTTTGAATATCGATCAGAAGTTACACTGCAGCTATCGACCAGAAGCTTCAGGGATCGTAGAGCAAATTAACAGTACTATCAAGTCCAGACTGGCTAAAGTTTGTTCATCGACATCCCTGAGTTGGCCAGACGCACTTCCAGTAGTTCTTATGAGCATACGTAGCACACCTGATAGAAGAACAGGCCTCTCTCCACATGAAGTGCTAATGGGGAGAGCTATGAGATTGCCATCGGTTCCGACTGCAGCGCTAGTGAACATCACAGACGATTTGATCTTGGACTACTGCAAGGGACTATCTGATGCCGTTAATTCTGTGTCCCTCCAGGTCCAGGCTGCAGAGGTTCCATCAGTACAAGATTTGTGCCACGACCTGAGTCCAGGAGACTGGGTTCTGGTGAAGAAGCATGTCAGGAAGAACTGCTTAGACGTGCGTTGGCGAGGACCGTTTCAAGTCATACTTGTAACGAATACCGCAGTGAAGTGTGGGGGTCTGTCAAACTGGATACATGCCTCACACACCCGAAGAGTGCCAACACCTCCAGAAGACACAGCTCCTCTCTCGGATGAGAATCCGGCGGGAAGCGGAGAAGCCATAGAGGGGGAAAGCCAAGCTGTGGAGGTGATCGAAGAAGCTGAAACTGTGTTGGATCAGGGCGACGAAGGTCAGGACACTAGTGGGACCGAAGTCGCCTCAGGAGAAGAAAGTAATTGGGAGTCCGACACAGATATCGAGCAAACTGAGAGTGACCAAGAGACGGGTCCTGGAACAAGGAGCGGAAAGACGGAAAGCAACGAAGCTAGTTGGCCGGAGAGAAGGAAAAGGCCAAGTTCGGAAAGGAAAAAGGAAAGAACTCTTGCCCCGATCGCTGAAGAATCGGATCAGGAGGAAGAGACGACAGATTCAGGAACTGAGAGTCCACGAAGATCGAGAAGGGTACGTGTGCCCTGCAGAAGGTACGCCACCCCAGAGTGGACTTATCTAGCAGATGTATTGGGGACAGAAATCTGGGAGAGTGAAGAGCGTGAAAGTAATCGATCTCGATCCATTTGTGGCAGTGGAGATATGGATGTTGGCGCCTGGACTCGAGACTGAGGGGTTACTGACTTTCACACTTCCTATACCCCCACGTCTGAGTAAAATCCAAGATTTAGTGCTAAAAAGATTACAATTTCCAACAGTTGGTCAGCAAATGTCAGAAGAAGAAGAAAAAGTTATTCGCTTTGAATTATTGATAATCGTTGTGAAAGCTGCAGGTCCGAAAATAATTGTTGATGCATAAAAGACTTTTGTACGTATGTTATAAGAAGAAGATAACCTAGCGCCGAGTGGAAAGAAGAATAAACTTAGGGCTTACATTTAGAGGACGGAGAAGGGCTAGGGGTGTCTGCTGCTAAGAAGAGAAAAAGACATTGTGGTGAAAAAGATACCTGTTGATAAAAAGCACTTTAAAGACTGTGAAAGCAAACAAGCAACCAAAGACTGGAAAGAGAATTTTCGCTAGAGAACGAGGTACGCTGTTTTGATAACATGGAGAACGGCAACCCAAACAGAAAAGCTAGATGTATAGTAGGTACGCTTATAGCAATAGTGATATTTCTCATAATCATAGTAGTAACGATATCTTACATGACAGGACATGAGAATGATAAAAGAATAGCAAATGTAAAAATTGTAACGACCTTGAAACCTGCTCTTGTGGGAAAGAAGGAGGAGAGCAATGTTATACGTGAAAAGGCGTTACTTACAGATGAAGCTCGTAGATTACATATAGACGAGTCACAGGGAAACTTTAGGTCAAATGCATATGCTAAATTATTGTACGAATATATCGATGCCATGGAGGCCAAAGATTGCTACGTTTGTATGCAATTGCCGGCTTCTGTAGATGAAGGCATTAGATATCACCATCTCCCATTGACTTATGGGATAACCTGTAGTTTACTGCTTAGTATATTTTATGGTAGAGAAGGATTTGAGTACTACTTTTCAAATTATGATTCGGTACTGCCCGAAGTTCCGAATTATAAGCAAATGAATAAGTGGGACTACTACAAAAAGGAAGATAGACTGGCTAAATTCTTTCTTCCTTGGGATACATTAGATACATCGTATGCACGTAGAAATAATCTGACTTGTAAAGTTTCAGAGGTAGAGAAAAGGTTTATAGCACAAGTAGATGATCGATGCAGACGGCAGAAGATTCTAAAAATGTCAGGACAATGGAAAACAGATTGGACCGAAGAAGAGAAGGCACATAAAAAGAAAGGTAGCAATGGTCCAATAGCATTGGATAGAACGCAGAAAGGAAAGTTATGTTTAGCTCGAAGCAAAACGTATTATGAGAGTGAATTTGTAGGTGAAGTTAGTTGCGAGCACTCTTTTAAACTAGAGTACTACACGAAAGATTTTATGAAAGGAATGCAAGCTATTCCGAATGTGTATTTTGTATGTGGGAGAAATGCCTATGTAAAACTGCCTGACAATTGGTATGGTTCGTGTTACTTGGCAATTGTCTTCCCCAAAATCTATCATGCAAAGGATTTAGCGCTCATAGAAGGAAAGGCTTCGAGGAGAATGAAAAGGGAAGTAGGAGATGTAGAAGTAGTAGGAGATGTATTTGGAGCGATGTTTCCATTGTTAGGGTTGATTCTTAACGATGTTAAGATTAGAAGGTTAGCAACAGTCGTGGATAGGTTGTCTGCCAGTACTGCAAGATCATTGATGTTAGTAGAAGGTGAGATGCAGTCGATTAGAGCAATGGTTTTACAGAACAGGCTTGCTTTAGATGTGATATTAGCAAAAGAAGGCGGAGTTTGTAAAGCTTTGAAGGTTCAGGAATGTTGTACATATATTCCTGATAATTCAAAACCACTTGAGAAAGTCATACAGAACATTACACAGATTCATCAAGAAATTGAAGATTTATCAAAAGTAAATGTTTGGGAAAAAGTAGGAAATGGAGTGGGAAAGGTTGGAAGTTGGTTTGCTAATCTAGGCAAAGGTATAGTTTGGTATATTTTAAAGCCTGTATTAATAATATTAATTTGTATAATTACATTATTGGGATTAGTAAAATTGTATAAATGGTATAACAACATGTGTATTTGTAAAGCGCACGTTCACCCAGCGGTTTCTTGGCGCTGAATAACAGATGTTTATTGTTACCCAACTCAATGGTACTCATTTTATCGACCTCAGATGGATGAAAGGCTGAGTGGACCCGCCGGGATTTGAACCTGTGACCATGAGGTCGAACACAGGCCCCTGCAGTGGACGCATTAGTCCACTGAGCCACCAGACCCGGCATGGTCGAACCAGTTACAAAGATCGATGAGAGACCAAGAAAGGAGACTAGCTGTTCTACAAGATCAACAGTATAAAGGTCTGAGAACACTTGAATCTATAAAAAGAGGAACTGATGTAACTAGTTCGGTATAAGAGATGTATTCAAATTGCTTTTAGTGATGACTCCTAAAAGTCATCAAAGGGGGGAACTGAGAGAGCGCAATTTGAATGCAAAGTATATCGTAGCCATATCTAGACGTATATGTCATAAACATAGGAATGAAACGCACATTGTAATGTTAAGTTGGCGATTATAGCATAAAAGCCAACGAATGTGATAACATGGTATAGGAAATGTAAATGTATTTGCATGTTAAAATGCATTAGATTTAGAAGGCCCGTATACATGATGGGTAATGTAGAAATGCTTAGGAAATGTAGAACGTGCACAGTAGAATTCATATACGTGTGTAACTTTAAACAGAGAAACGTGGATGAATGTATAAGGAACTTACATGACGATGTAACCAAGGAGAGTGCATAAGTTATACTCTACGCAATCGTATTCTATGTAGTATATATCCGATGTGAAATGTATTCAAGTATAACTAAGTCAATTTGCTATAGTACGAATATATAAATGTATGCCAAAGGTTATACTGTGTAGAGGGTTTCTGTAGGAATGTTGGAAGAGTTTAGGTCATTTGTGTTTGTAACCTAACTGGTCAAGAGTTCGCAGGAGCATAGTCAAATGTATGTAATTTAGAGGGCTTGTAAAAGTCGTAAATAGCTTGATGTGGACGTGAGAGCCGAGAAGTCTAGCACTTGTTAGATTTAAGGTGACAATGCCGGACGGAGCTTATTGCTTGAACGTGAGGAGAGACACTTTGAATGTGGACTATGTTTTGACAAGACCATTCACAGGACCTAGCAGGGTCAAGCTAAGAGACATAGAGTTAAAGCCTTGTCTAAATTCATATGATACTCGATCCGAAAGGATCAATAAAAGTCGACGATGAGATGATGAAGATGACATCTAAGGAGAAAGGTCAACTTAACGAACGACGCAAGGAGTGGACCAATGGAAGAAGCAGGAAGTTGACATCATCGGGGAAAGTCCGTGGTGGGCGTCAAGGGGCGTTCCACCCACACTGTGATTGTGTATTTTAGGGACAGCACCCCGGGGAGGAGAGAGCAATCAGAGAAGGCAATGTGAGGAAGCAGAGCAATTAGCATTAGGCTAAGGCGAGAGCGAAGACAAGGATAGATGCCTTGAGCAGATGTGCTGAGACATCAGAGCGCAAGGGAGCAGTAGGCCGAGGACCCTTACAGAGCGGATGGGTAGGCAGATAGGGTACTGCTTCTGAAACTTAAGATTTCCTTTAGAGGCTAAAGAGAGTTTGAACTTCTTTGGAAGTCAAACTGCTGACACCTTTTTAGGGAAGAAACTTGCGAAGTAGGGTTGTCACATAGCATAGAGTAGGGACAGATTAACTTGATGATTTTTATCTTACTGCAGATGACGCAGAAGGAACCACTTCACACCGAAGCTTAAGCGGCTGATATTGTAACTGATTTTTGTATTTTGTATACTTTGAGATTTTATCCTGAGTGGATTGTATCGCATTCAAATTAACTTTATATAAAACTCTTAAAACTTTATCAGTTGTAAGTGGTTCTTCAGAGTGGCGTCAGTTAATGGGGTTTGTCTAACCAATGCGGGGGGGGTGGTCCTTTCCTCAATGACAGATACGAGCGGTCCAAAACAGATGAATGGGATTCTTTATTAAATTTATCATAATCATAAATTGATATCAAAATCTCATTCCCCGCAGATGCACCACGCAGCGAGGGCGATCCCACCCTCGTCTCCAGCTGTTGTGTTGTGGGGTGGGGGTGACCCTCTAGGCTCTAGATCCGGCACGTGGGAACTTTCAATAATGGCACAGAAACAGTGGTGTGCTTAACTAGTCTGCCCGGCGTCACCAACTGGCGTACGTCAGGGCGGAGACCCTTTTTTATTCAATGACGTCACGTGTCCTGACTTACCACGCCCGTTGCGTCACAGACGTGGAAACGCTAGAACACAACAGTCATCTAGTCAAATGGGATATTTTTCTGCGAAGACGTGCTAAGATAATTGAAGCGTCACTTCGTGACAGAGCTGCAGGCTCACACTGCCATCTTCCTTACGCTCCAAAGCACGTCTCTGAATGTCCTATTTTTTAAGTGGTGCCGGTAGATATACTTCTAACCAAACACAATGCTGTTTTAGTAAACGCATTAGAGCAAAAACTATTTTTTTTTCTTCTGAGCCTTCTCGTACTTTGCCAATTTTAATATTGCATTTGGCAGCGCTGGTATCGAGCTATGTTATACAACTTTAAGTCCCAGCACTTAAGGTGCTGGAGAAAGGGGTTGGCTGCTGCACTCACTCACCTTGTGTTTGAGGCAGAGGAAAGCCTGGAAAAAATGTCTCTTCTCCCAGAGGGCCTTTTACTGCTCCCGGAACTCCTCCAGACACCAATGCCTAGAACATTTGTTCCAATTCCTAGTCCTTTGTAAAGTAAGTTGCAAGCATTTTCCTTTACATTCTGACACTTCGTCAGACAGTTTTCTTTTAATGCGTGGAGGTAGTCATCTCATCTGTATTATTTTTAAGCTGGATGAAGTGCAATAGACTTTTTAAATGATATTCAGAGAATTTGAAAAACAATATATGCTGGTATAAAGATTGAAACTATTGAATTCATTGGTCAGTTTTGAGATAGCTCACGATTAGTGTTTCCTTTTCCTTTAGTGGTAATATTTTGATTGTCATACAAGCATTGACAAAGTCAATAGCTTAGCACTTGCATTTTCAAGGCAAGACCGATCAGCAAGACCATATTGCAATGAGTTTGCCTTGTAAAATGGTTTGCTGTTTGTTATGTATGCTCCTTATTCTGTACTTGCTATTTGTTTCCGTATTCTGTCTAAGAATGTGTTTACCTCTACCATTTTAAAGGAGTATATTTATTTTCGTGACAACCACTTGACAACCGTTTCCATTTTGAAGGATTGGATCTCTCTGTTACTGGAAAGTCACATCTCAGGAGCTTATCTGAAGTTTGAATATGTTATACTGCAAGGAGAAAGCATTTCAGAGATAGATTTATGCAACTCTCTAGAGAAAACAAGCATAACCTATCATATGATATTTATCAGTTTTAGTCATAAACTATAAAAATAATCATTCATACTGCAATCCGAATTATACCCAGGATGTTAGCTTGTCAATTTTATCTTTCAAAGAAAAACATGGTAACATCCCTGATTTACTGTAAGAAATTATAATTTTCAGCTTCAGCAGTGTCAACAACAACTTCTAAAAGGGATTTTTCCCTGAATGTCCAGCATCTATAATTTAGCAGCAACTGCGTGGTGGAGAATTTGCAAATCCTTGCTGAGCAGCACGTAGGGGAATTCAGATTGCTGCAAACCCATTTCTTCTGTGCTTTGATCTCAGCTTGTGGTGTTGCTTCAGCATCAGATTATCCCCAGTGCTTTGCAGTCCTGTTATGGACACCTCTCCAAACATTGTTATCTTTAATGTTTTGAAACAGAGCCGGCACATCTGAAGGGCCCATCTAATGGAAATAACGCAATGCACCGGCACTATCACAGGATCACAGGAATCCATTCTAGGAGCAAGCTGTCTCCCAGGCACGAATTTAATTCCACTGTTTTTGGTTACACTAGGCTAGCCAGTTGTACAAATGCATGTATAACTTTATTCGAATTTCTTTAATAATTTATAAAAGTAATAGAATAAGACACTTTACAGTTCAGCACATCAAACCATGCAGATGGCAGAATAAAATATCAACATTTGATTGAACCTAAAACCCCAGAAAAATGATATGATAAAAAACATACACACCGCCGCCTTACAGAGAGCATTACATTAGAAGTTCTGATATAGGGCTCCGGGTGCTGTTGATCAGCTTTTGGCCCTATGTTTCCTCAGAGTCTGCAATGCGAGTTTACCTTCTATTTTCACTGTGCAGCGTTAATTGAGCAGAGCAGAATGAGCCATTCATAAAGGTTTACATCATTAATACTCAGGAGGCAGGGTGTCTCAGCAAAGGACTGTAAGGGACAGCACATCCCCATGTCTTCACTTACATCCATAACATGCTGGTCATTTAGGGTTCTCCAGGTGTCGCCCCTTGCTGTACCTAGTAGTGCTTTTGTGACACCTGGCCTTGAAGCAGGCAAAATCAGTGCCAAGAACCCAGAGCGGCTCCAACCTCCTTCTTTTAGGCCCATTTTTTTTTTTAATAAGCTAACAGTGAATACTTGTATATGATTCACTATTACTGTAATAAAAATAGAGCATCAGGAGCTGAAATGGTACCTTCACTGCAACTGACTTAAGTACAAAATGTTTTTAAGGTATGTTGTGTGCATGCTTGAGGGGGACAATGCATTTGTGTGAAATAGGGCATGTTTATGTGTTATGTGGGGATATTTATGTGAGTGAAAGTGACAGTAACAGGTAGTGAGTTAGAATAAATGAGATTAAATATCAGCAAGTGAGTATGGGTGAGCCAGGGTGAGGGAGGGTGAGGGAGTGAGAGTAAAAATGTGTGCTTGTCAGTGTCAGTGAATTTCAGTAAGTATGACTGATAGTGTGTTAATGACTGAGCACGAGCAAGTGAGAGTAAGTTTGAGAACAAGGCAATGAGTGAGTGAGTGCAAGTGATTGGGAATGATTAAAAGTAAGTGAGAATGCGTGTGAGCGTATATGATCAAGCTTAAGGAAGAATTTGGAGTTATGCCTGCAAGTCTACATTTTGCCCTGGCATACTGAAGGCAATTTTTGGCCTATAGGGGCTCCCAAGGCAAAATACAGTCACTAGCATTCTGGAGGCAATTCTTACCATGACAGGTGACTGTGACATCCTATTGGCACTGGTATACTAGCGGTACTACTTGACATATGGGACATCCACGACAAAAGGAAGTCACTGACATACTAGAGGTAATTCTTGGTGTGGGGGATCCACCGAAAAAGCTGGTGCTGGAATAAAGGAGGTAATTCTTGCTAAAATACTGGTAATGGCATACCAGAGGTAAATTCATGGCACATGTGGCAAAATGCTGGTGCTAGCACATTGAACGTGATTCTTGGCACCAAAGGGGGCAGCCATGGCATATTGGAGGGAGACAACCATGACAAAATGCTGGCCCTAACACATCAGAGGTAAATTTTGATATAACTGTCACTCATGTTATATGGATGACATAAATAGCAAACATTCTGGGACTTGCATATTGTATGTAATTGTTGGTAAAAAGGGGCACCAATGGTATATTGGGAGCACCAATTACAAAATGCCAGGCCTGGCACACTGGACTTTTGTTTGGCGTATAATGCACCCATAGTACATTTTGAAAAAAGGTGATCAACTCCTGGGGAGCGTCAGGTTTCATTGGCTTGGCACACCATGAAAGTACTTACATATTTATTAAGAGCTATTTCATAGCCCATGGCTTTATAGCAAATGTATGTGAAATGTTTGCTGTAATATTCTCTATTTGACCCAAATTTTTCATAATTTTCTCAAGGGAACACCTTTCCCCAAACCCGAAACCTCCCAGAAGAGGTCCTACTCATTTATTTCGCCCACTACAATTAAGGAAGGGTAAGTATTGTATTACACTACACCACTTTCAAAGATCGTGTCAGCACCCTCATATAGGTGAATCATTTGTGTTATGTTTCATACTAATCACACAGTTAGTACTGAACTTCAGCAATGTCAATTATTTGATATCATCTGGGTCAAGACATCACTTTCTGGCATTACGTCCTGGAAAGACTCAGGGTCAAAGGAGATTTGATGTCACTTCCTTTGATGTCATTGTTGGACTTGGCTCCCTCTGCAGTTTCACCCACCACATTTCTGCCTTCACTCCTGTTTTCTGAACCCATTTTTCAGTTTTTAGGACTCTGTACACTTTACCACCACTGTTACCAGTGCTAAACTATCTGTGCTTGGCCCAATGGTAACACTGGCTTACTTACACCTGATTGTCACAATTGATTTACTTGTATGTCCCTCAAGGCCTGTAAATTAAATGCTACTAATGGCCATCAACACTCATTGTGCTCCCCACTAAAACAGCATTTTAAACATATCTCAGGCCTACCATTACAGCCTGTAATGCACTACTGCCAATTCGGCCTGGCAAAATTAACCTTTTGCCTGGCCTAAACTTCCCTTTTTAATGCATATAAGTCACACATAGGTAGGCCCTAAACAGTTAATAGGGCAGGGTGCATAGAATTAAAATAAATGGACATGTACTTTTAAGTTTTGCATGTCTTGGTACTGGAACATTACTTGATTTATTTTTCACTATTGTGAGGCCTACCTCTACCATAGGAGAAGATTGGGTTATCTTACTATATTTAAAACATGATATATTTTGTTTGGGAACATGTAGAAATGCCATGTTTGCTCTCAAATATGTATTTTAAATACCTCTTTAATGCTAAAGTCAGATTTTAAGTCACAATTCTGAAAATGCCTATTTTAGAAAGTTTGAATTTTCTTTTTGTAACCATTTGGTGCCTGCAGCCTGTATCCTTGGTCACATGGCTGTGATTTGCATGGCAGTTGGCCTTTGTGTATTCCTCGCAGACAGTGAGGCCATCCTTCCAGGATGTATGTGCTGAGAAGTTACCTGCCCCAATTATATTTCAATGGAGCTGCCTCAGCACACTCACAAAGACCTTCACACTAGCCTTTTGTCACCCCAGAACCAGTAGAGCAGGAAAGAAGAAAGTTCCAGAACCATCTGTGGAGGAAAACTCAAGATGTTCACTCCTGTACCTGTGGAGGACCCCCAGAAGGACTGTCTTGTAATTCAGAGGACTGCTCTGCTGCTTGAGGCCAACTTGCTACCTCACACAACTGCTATGCAGTACCAGAGGACTGCCATGCTACTTGAAGCTTTCCTTATATGCTCAGAGGGCTGCACTGCTGCTTGAGGCCTGCCTTGCTGCTTAGTCCTCGAACTACCAGAGTGACTACAAGGGTCAGGTGGCTGACCTCCTTTCTGAAACCAGGACACAACAAGCTCTAGAAGCCTCGGTTATAAAATAAACGCAGAAGTTCTTGCACTCAATGTAGACTTAAATTCTTTTCCAACTTGCTTGAGGATGCAAGCAATTAAACCAGACCCAATTGGATATATTGGGATGTATGTATCTAGCCAATACCACCAGCTATTTAAATGGAACTATTTAAGGATGAAGGAGAAAATTAAGAAACTCTTGGAACAATGGCTTTTACTCCCCCCTATTGATAGTAAGAAGAGTTTTGTTAATTAAAATGTCTATACTCCTGTTACTTATATTTCTTTTTACCAATATCCCAATAAGGATCAACATGTCCTTTTTTAAAGAACTGGAAAGTTTATTTAGAGAATTTGTCTGGGGAAAGAAAGTACCAAGGGTCAAAAGGACAGTGGTTCAAGTACCTATTGCACAGGGGGGCCTAGCCTTGCCTCATTAAAAATGTACTACGAGGCAGCCTTTATAGATTTAATTTCGGGAATGATGGGATCTAAACGCATTAAAGATAGCTTTTTTTTTAGATAAAATGATTCAAGAAAGTGACTCGTAAACCCCAGTGTTTTTAAAATCTTCCAAACTTCCACAAAAAACTAGGTAGACCTTGAAGGACGTGGCTTGTAGACTTCAGTAATTTTTTTAAAAAACGTGCTCCTTGGGTCTCCAATATTTAAAATTGGAAGACATTTCCAGCTGTGGTCTCCAACTTCGATCTAGACACATTAGGAATTGGAAAAGCTGTGGACTACTCGAGTTAAGACATTTTATAATTCAAAATAGGGTGATTTCTTGGCAAGAGGTAATGGCCCGGGCAGAAAGCCATCGTAAACCCCCGTTTTGTGAATATTTACAAATCGTCCACTTTTTTAAAAAAATGAACAGTGTTTTGGACTCTCCAGATCAATTGATGGGAGCTCTATATGGGGCCAGAGTGAGCGGTGTGGGGAACTTGTACTGGTTAATATATAAACAGGGTCAAATGTGTGTGTTGGAGAGCCATTTAGCTAAAATAGATCGCAAAAAAGGGTGTACCCTCTCCGCAAATGACTGGGGGGCTATATACCATCTAGGAAGCAAATCTTGGCATGCTGCAAATTTTAAAAAGGATGGCCTCCCTTTCACGATGGCTCTACTATTTAACCCCGGACGCTTTAGAAAAAAGATTTCTGGGGGCCGAGAATAAGTACTTCCGCTGCCAGGCAGACATGGAAGGTGGTTGGCATCATATTTTTTCGGGTGTCCTCAGCTGAGACCCTTGTGGGAGGCAATTTTTGCTGATATTGAGTCAATAATTGGTAAGCGCATTCCACTTGAGGCAGAGGCCGCGTTATTCGGATTCTGTCGAGATAGAACGATCTTATCGAAGGCTGAGAAAACTTTTTTATTTATTTCTTGAACTGTAGCTGGTTCATTAATTCTCCAGAATTGGAAAACTAGTGAAGTCCCCTCCCATTTGAAATGGTTTAACAAAATGAAAAAGGACCCGAGAATTTGAAAAAGTTTACCCCAGACGGGTCGGGGCATCCAGGACATTTTAAAAGAATTGGAAGTTTTTTATTGATTTAGAAAACTTGAAGGAGGGATTGTAGTATTTACTTTATATATTGATGCTGTAACTGTATTGTATTGCACTTTAGAACCATTTGCACTGTACATTGTTGCACTTTATTGGTATTTCAGGAACATTCGCAATTTCATTGGTTATTGCCTGCTAGAAAAGTCTAAAGAGGGACTGCAGTATTCACTTTTCATATCAATGCTCTAGCCATTTTGTATTGCACTTTAGAAGTATTTTGCACTCTACACTGATGCACTTTATCTAAACTTGTAACTGTAATGATTATTGCACTTTATGTCAAATAATTTGCACAAGATCAATACTGGACGATGATTATATTTGCTGCTACACTTGAATATTTCTCTTTCTTGTTTTTAAAGTTTTTATCTTCAAAATGGAAGATATCAAATTGATTATATATTACTGGGTTCTTCATTGATGTCTTTTAAATAGATCATGTATCTATGAATTTATGTATCCAAAGCTCTGCTCAATAAAAATGTATATAAAAAAAAGCTCCTGAAGCCTCCGTGCAACTGCCCAGCTGACCTCCTAAATTAGACCTTCCTGGACCTGCCTGAGCCCTGCTGACCTCTGCTGGAGTCAGCTCCTGTACCCCAAAAGGTGCCTTTCCTGGTCATGGACCCTTGGTTGGCATCAGTTGAACTCCTCCTCTTCAGAAAGAGAGAAATACTTAAATTCTGGTCTTTGTCGCGACCATGGTCTGTTTCTGCAGAGATCTTGCCGTCTGTGACTACTGCCAACGTAACTCAGGTGAACCAAACTTCTTTCTCTACAGTGACCGCGACGATATCCCACAGTGACTGCCAATGTGAAGCTCCACAAATGAGCGTCCAAAACACCCAACAGGATTTTCATGCTACAGTGACTGTCCATGAAGCCAGGCCTGCTCGTCGCGCTATAGTGACGATCATCTGTGACTTGCTCCTTTAGGTCTCCTCCACCCTGAACAGGACTCTTAGCCCTGAACTTTTTGGAAGTAAATTTTTTCAGCTTGGACTAACCTGGTCCATGTATCCGGCCCACGCTCCATTGCTGTCGACCTCAACTTGTTCTTTTTCCCTGGTCTAGTATGACCAGATGACCATGAGTAGCGGTTTGTGCTTTTAGGTGCTATACTTACCTAAATCTGTGAAATTGCATATCTCCAGTTCTACTGATTCAATTTTTGTCATTTTGGTCTCAAATTATTTATTGACTTTTCTCTATTTTTCTAAAATAGAGTGGATTTTTCTTATATTGCACTTTCACTTTATCACTGTTTGATTGCTGCTTAAATACTTAACAATGCTAAGGCCTCCAAATTAGGCCTGACTTCTTTGTGCTAGCTACCAGAGGGTTAAGCACGGGATAATATTGTGCCTTTTGGGACAATGTAGGAAACTGAAGAACGTCCCACAGGTTTACCACAAAATGGGTAGGAAATGGAGTAGTAATCTATAATGCGTTTTTGCAATACTTAGCAATACCAGTCATATACTTCTATTGGTTACCAAGACATAGAATACAAATCATACACATAATGTTATACTCGGAACACCACCAACAACTATAAATGTAATAGCAATAAAGCACACAATGCGTCAAATGTAAAAAACAAATCAGAGAATAATGTTTTAGAAAAATATATATATATTTTTGTCAATTTATTCAAAGAGGCACATTATCAACACAATTATAACAGATCATTAAAAACCATACACGTAGCATGTTATAACATTTTCTAAAAAGATTTTTAAAAAAACAACACATAAGCATCAAGTTAAAAAGTTCAAAGGAACAGGGGTCGACGCGGCGTTTCGGTTACAGGTAAATAGACAACCTTCTTCAGGACCAAGTTCTTAATAGTTTAAGTAGCCTCCAAATAAATCCAGGAGGGCACTTTGCCGGTTGTGTAATTCGGTAGGGAACTGGAAATAGTTCTTACTATGATTCTATAATTCCTCAGGATATCTTAAGATTACATGGGGATAAACCTTGTACTGGTAGTAGGAGCCACCGATATATATTTCCTGTGTTGCCAGTTTTAAATTACTGGCAGTTGTGTATGATACACGTGTTTTTCGCTATGCTGGTATAGCAGTTATTTAGCATTCAATTTGTGGTGGGCATTGTCCTGCCACTGGTTCTTAGGCTTGTAATTCGGCCTCCCTGCTCCCACTACCGTCACCGTTAGTCTTCTGTTTTCCGTATAGGCGAATACGGAAAACAGAAGACTAACGGTGAAGATAGTGGGAGCAGGGAGGCTGAATAATAGCGTATTTAAGAGCAAAACGTCTCTCTATCTATTTGGGGAGAGTAGAGATAATTGAAGCCCTTCACAATACAAACAATAGAATAGGAGCATATTATAGGCTACTACTAATTAATATGTCGGATGACTTGGAGAAAACTGAAACTAGCTGGGCTACAAAATTAAATAATCCTGATGTGGATATCGATAGGATACTAGAGATGAGCCAACTTTTGGTTATGGCCAGTAATTTAAAAGCCCAAATATATAAAACAGTTTTCAATCTCTATTATACACCCGCCAAGCTGTTTCTATGGGGGAAAAGGGAGAATGACATCTGTCCAAGATGTTCGAAAGGTCCCGCCACCCTGATACACATGTTTAGTAGCTGTCCCTCACTTGTTTTAATTAAGAACATGCTTTCAAATTTTTGGGAAGAACTTTTTGGGTATAGGGTACCAAATTCAGATACACTCTTTGTTTTAGGATACGATTCTACTCTTAAATTGACTAAAACAGAGCAAAAAATACTTTATATTGGGACCGCTGCCTTTAGAATCATTCTGGCAGCTCGCTGGAAGGAGCAAGAAGCTCATAGCTTCCAGATGTGGCTATCCCGTTTTCTTGCAATCTTTAACATAGAGACGGCTATATATACTACAAAGGGAAAGAGAGCAAGGAAACATGGGGAGTCACTCTGGCTTCCGATAACTAATTGGAAATCTAAACATAATCCTATGACTATATAAGGCTTCTAGTTCGCTCCATTCTAGAAGCTTGCTCTAATGTTATACGAAGTATTTCTGTTATTTCTTTTCTTTTTAATGAATCTGTAATGTTTTGCTTTATATGTATTGTATAGATTTTGTCCGGCTCTGCCTGTGTTGGGTTCGTAATAAAAAAATTAAAAAAAAAAAAAAAAGGAAATGCTGCAGGTGCAGCACATAATTATGCAGCTCCTTGCAAGCACAAGCCTGAGTAAATAGCCTGCAGTGAGGGAGTATGGTCGTGCAGCGATAAGTTCATTGGGAAAACAAATACCAAGCTAATTTAAGGCCTCATTTGGAGGAAAGAGACAATCCTTATTCAGTTGCTAGCTAAATGGGTATAACAAGTTGTGCAGAGTTAGTGTACCTTAAGGTTTTCAAGTGTATATTTTGCTTGCTAATAGCAAGTGGTATATATCTGAAGAAAAGTGCCCGTAATGTAAGAAAACATGCTGATACCGGTGGGGAAACAGCAATTTCCAAAGTTATTCTCCATTCCAGGTCCCAAAACTCACTATGATATTGCAATATCAAACATAGAAATTCACACATCCCGCAGTATGAGGTGAGGACATTTCAGGTGCAGTATTATCACATGAGATGTTCCATAAACTCGTAAAAAGGGCATTGGTAATAATATAATGTTGTAAATGTAGGCAACTAGTGACAAATCCCACGGCAAGCAGGAATTCCGGTGCCCCTGTAGTGTGAATTAGTGTTTTCCATCTTTGGTCTCATATGGTCCTATGCACTGTCAAACTGGAGACCATGTACTCTTTTAGAAATGGATTTTCAGAGTAGTAATGCAGACCAGCCAAAGTTGACTGAGAGAGGTGCTGTAGATTAGAAATTCAGAACTCAGTAATGAATTGACTAACACCCAATACCTCCTTGTCCAGTCAGTGCCTTTTATTCCAAACATTTAAACTTCAATACATACACAACTAATTAATACACAAAAATGTACAAATGTTTACAAAATGCAAGGTGGAAATACCAACTGGAATCCCTTCTTAAGGGGTATCTCAAACTAACTGAGGTGTAAATCATATACGATAAAGAAAGCTCCCTGTGGCCAACTAACACCCTAAATTGGGCCCTTATTACATAATTCTGAGGCACATTAAACTGTTAGTACACCAGAAAAATACCCCCTTAAATCTCAGCACCCCTGTATGCGCCAATAATAATCCATAAAAGATGTGAGATTATTAAAAGTTGAGCCTATTTACTTAAACAAGGTGGCACACATCTAAAGCATATCATACAGCAAATAGCAACCACTTTTACATTCATAAAAACCAATAAACATGGTTTAACAAACTGCTACAACATTTGCCATACATTGCTAAAATGCTGGAGCTATTGGCTTTGATATACGTTTTTATCAGTAACAATAACATTTCTTTCTTGAGGGCGCGCACACGGAATGGCTGCCTAGCTGAGTAGCTCCCGTTCCTTGGCCCATAATCCTTCAACTATCCTTTGCCACTGGCAAGTAAAGCCCCACTGAAACTAACCACCTGATGCGGAAAGTCACCCTCTGCACTCGACCCGAAACTTAGACCGCTGGCGACTTCTGAGCCGGAGAAAACTGCCTCGGAAAATCTGCCGAGGGTGCCCTCGGAAGCCGCGAGGTGAGGAGGCCGGCCGCTGAGGGTAACACCAGGCCGGTGCTTACCATGAGGCGGTAGGCCCAACCTGCGCCCTTGTCCTCGGCGCCCGGGACAAGCCTGGCTCTGGTCCCTTTTGCCAGCGCTGGCTGCGGACATCGCCTTGGACTGCGTGCTGCCCACGCAGGCATGCCCCGTGTCATTGGCTCGTCGCCGGTGGGATCGTTGCCTGGGGAGTGCGCCTCTTACCCCTACACAGTCCGTGCTGTGGGGCAACCCTCGGGAGGGGTGCTGATGCCGCTGCCACGTCCCCCGGTGACACCGAGCAGTGTCGGACATTTGCCGCTCCCCCTGCTGCGCTGCATAAGGTGAGGAGTATATGGAACTGGCAGTGTTCGTTTTTATTTTTGGCGCCTGGCCGGTGGCCGGCAGGGGGTGGAGGCGCGGTCCCCGGGACCCTTGCTGCAGGCGACACTGCCACATAACCGGGCCTGCACACATCCTGGCCCTTCGGCTGTACCTGGGCCCTTCAACACTTGGCAACTCGTCGGACAACCTAAACTGTGGTCGACACCACACCACCCTGCTGCTGCCATTTGATGTTGGAGGTGATGATTGCGCTGACCACATTCCCGCGCCGGTGAGAGTGCAGAGTCTACCGCTGAACAGCCTGCGCGCTGATAGAGGCGCCCATGGTTCATCGCCAGAACCGGCTGCCACATAGCGCCACTACGATCAGAGCAAATCGCAAGCTAAACGCCAATAGACAATAACCACTATCGACGGCTGCCTGTGTCTACCCCCTACACATTTCAGCTACACGTACATCAGCTGGCGACTCGGGTGCCCCATGGTGCAACTCTCGATCGCCGTGAATATCGCTTCCAGCATTAAAAACCACTGAGTGTGTAGGCGAGGGGGCATTTGCCTCAGAAGGTGCCTACTGCCGTTGCTATACCGTCCCGCGCTTGGAGCCGTGCGAAGCTGCAGTGGTAGAAATCGTGGGGACGGAGAGAGAGCGACCAGGGAGCAGGATGGTGCGCCCCGAGAACCGCCAGACAAAAATAAGCTTTGACAGTGCAAAAAGGGGTACGAAATCGATGCCTGCTGAACCAGGGCCCAGTGATACAAACTCGACTGCCATTGCCTCTCCCACCAAAGAACTGGACCTGCACCACCTATTCCAGGAGATGAGGCAGGGCTTGGCTACTGTGGTGGAAAAGTGGACGGGATGACATCTAGGCTGGATGCCCTAGTACATAAGGTAGACCGGCACGAAGAACGGATAACGTCAACGGAACAGCGAATCTCAGATAATGACGACATCACCTCATTCCACACCACGCAATTAGCCCGCATGGACAACCTGCTCCGACTCATAGCAGCTAAGAATGAGGACTTGGAAGCCCGTAGCCGACGCAACAACATACGCGTCACAGGCATTCCGGAATCCACAGACACGGGCAAAATGGAACTCTATGTGGAGAAGCTCCTCAAAGGATCGGTGGTGGAGGATGCGTTTTCACCTCAATTCATTATCGAGCGGGCGCACAGATTATTGGCACCTGTCCACAAGCCCGGAATGCCAATTATCGCTAAATTATTGAACTTTCGTGACCGAGATGTGGCACTGAGAGCAGCCTGGACTCACCAAACCCTACACTACAATGGTATTACGTTCTCCATATATCCTGACTTCACTCCTCTAGTGCAGGAGGAGCGACGTAAGTTCATTGCTGTAAAGAAGAAACTGCGGGAGGCCCAGCTGGAATATGCCGTACTTTACCCGGCGAAGCAACGAGTCACACATCAGGGGAAGCATCGCTATTTCACAAATCACCAAAAAGCTGAGGACTTTCTGAAAACGATTCGCAAAGCTCGTAGGGCTGGTCGTGATGCTGAGGAGAACCCAGAAGAAGACCCATCCTCAGCAGCAGATGAACATAGATCAGATGTAATCGACACGACCAGTCTTGCTATAACTTTGAACTGCTGTGCCCGGCCCTTGTTGCGGGGATGCAGAGGGCTTGGACGTTATGCTGCAGAACAGGACTGACTGACCTCTCCAGTGGTAATGTACTCCAAGGACCACTATCCCTGCCCTGGCCTCCACCGAGGGTGGTACAGTATGGGAGGCCATCGGCGGGAGAAGTGGCTGTGCGCCCTTGATGTTGCTTCCCTCACGGGTGCTCCCCATGCATAATGTTGAGTTGGTAAAGTTGAGGGGGGGTGAGGGAGGAGAAGAGGGCGGGGAAAGGCGGCTGCTGGCATGATTGAGATGCTGTAGTGGGAGGGGGGATGGGCTGGTTTGGGGAGGGATGTTTTACACACGGAGTGGATGGACGAGTTACAAAATGTCATGGTAAACTTTATCGTCTGAGCAGAGCAGATACTGCTGCATTCCTAGTAGCAAAATTGGATAGATTGATGCTTCTTTCCTTATGGCGGACTTAAGAACTGATGCACAACGGAACTGCATGTCATGGAATGTTAGAGTGCTTAATAATGCCAAAATATTTCGAAATGTGATTGCTTATCTAAACCGACACCATGTCCATGTCGCCATGTTGCAGGAAACTCACTTATCACCACAAGTGTGGGCCACCTTTGCTAGTAAATGGGCTGGAGTTCGTATATTCTCCTCTTACTCCACATACGAGAGGGGAGTCACCATCCTCCTTAGACACACAGTGCTGTTCCAAAAGTGCGGAGACTTAATTAACAGGGAAGGGCGCCCTACTATGGGGGCGGCTGGACCGTGACACATTTACATTCATTAATTGCTATGCTCCTAACCTTGATACGCCTGCATTCTTTACTACACTCTGGGGCAAAATCATGGACGTAGGGTCCCGCCATGTTATCTGGGGGGGGGACTTTAATTTGGCATTGATACCACAACTAGATAGAACGGATGGAGCAAACCACTACAAGCCCAGGGCTAGAGAGGCACTGGAGGGCGTGATCACTGAGGGCAGTCTGGTGGACATATGAAGATGCCTACACTCTTCCAGGAGGGAAGGCACACACTTCACCTCGCAGACGGGCCCATGGGCACGATTGGATTATTTTCTTATCACCAAAGAGATCACTGCGGGGGTTTTGGGGGTGACACATTTGCCAAGGACATATTCTGACCATAGCCCTGTCCTGATGCATACGCGTATTCCTGGGTGGGATAGCCCTAGGCCGCAATGGAGGCTACAGCGGGCGGCACTATCGGATAATTTGTTTCGCGTCGAACTAGGAGAGGAAATAGCAGCTTTCTTCCCCAGGAACAAGGGATCAGTAGAATCGGTCGAACACATCTGGGAGGCTTTTAAAGTCACTGTAAGGGGATACTGCATATCCAAAAGTTTTGGGGTTCTACGAGACATTCAAAACACCATTCACACACTAGACAGGGAACTGAGGGCTTTGGAACTTCGGATGGTGGATGACGATAGTCCTGACATACACGCAGAGTTCAGAGACAAATTGTCAAAATACGAAGAAGAAGCTAATAGGGAAACAAAATTCCGGGGAAAACACTGGCAGGCTAGAAAGTACTGTGAGGGTGACAGACCAGGAAAGGCGCTTGCGGTGCTGATGCGTTCTCCACGTGACCGCAACATGGTTCTAGAACTCACTGACTGTCAGGGGCACGCAATTAGGGACTCGGATGAACTGCTCAATGCCTTTACGTCTCATTATCATACACTTTACACCACTGACACTGCTGCCGACGTACCATAAGCTACACTTTCTTGGCGATGTAGCACTCTGCTGGCTCAGTGACAGTGATAGAGCCTTTCTAGCAGCCCCCTTCGAACTAGATGAAATTCGCGAGGCCATTATGTCCCTGAAGAATGGTAAAGCGCCTGGACTGGATGGAATCCCCGCCAAATTTTATAAAGCTTACATAGACATCATGGCCCCTGTCCTCCGAGAGGTTTACGAGGAGTCGCTAAATGATGGCATCCTCCCTGGCTCCATGCGGGAGGTAGTCATTACCTCGCTCTTGAAACCTGGCAAGGATCCTAGCTCCTGTAGCTCTTACCGCCCACTCTCCCTCTTAAACTGCGATGTCAAAATCCTTGCGAAAGTTTTAGCCACTCGGCTGTCCCTCCTGATGACTAGGATTGTCTTGCCTGATCAATCTGGATTTGTTTCGGGTCGGTCTACCTCTCATAACCTACGCACCTTGTTTTCCCTGCTTCGCACGGTTCACCCTGACTTACCAGTAGCGGCGGTCTTCCTAGATGCCACCAAGGCATTCGACTCGGTCGAATGGCCTTACCTGTTTTCAGTACTGGCGAGCATGGGTTTCCCAGAGCTCTTTATCTCCTGGGTCCAACTACTCTACACGCAGCCAATGGCGAAAGTCCTCATTAACGGTCGCCTTTCACACTCCATTGCCATCACCAGAGGCACACGTCAGGGGTGCCCATTATCTCCCCTCTTGTTTGTTATTGCAGTCGAGCCCCTTGCCTGTAGACTTCGTCAGCTGCATCGAGATGGTGCGATACAATGCTTTCAGCGTCAGATCGATGTGTCTTTATACGCTGACGACATAAGGCTCTATGTCAAACACCCTGATCTGAACCTTAATCCCCTGCTGCGAGAGTTTGTAGTATTCGGAAGAATGTCGGGAGTGCACATAAATTGGTCCAAGTCGCAATTCTACCCCCTCACTGATGCGGTCACCGACTTTCCCCTCGATTACCCTCTTGAGTGGTGTCGGACGGATCTCCGATACCTAGGTATACAGATCTCTCGCGACAAAGATGAAACTCTGCGCTCTAATTATGGAGTAGCAATCACGAAACTCACAGCTGCAGTGGACCGCTGGATTACCCTACCACTCTCCATGGCGGGCAGGGCGTCCCTTATCAAAATGATAGTTCTACCCCAACTCATATACCTCTTTCTCAATATCCCCTACTTTCCGGGAGCTTTTTTCTTTAATACCTTAAAGACAGAACTATGTCAATTATTCTGGGGAGGTAAGGGTCCGCGGTTAAAATGGTCCACGCTGATCCAGCCATACGATAAGGGTGGCTTCGATGTCCCTGTGTTAAAACCTAGACTGCAGTGTCAACATTATCGGCGCCATCTTGTTTCCCTTTTGAGTCCATTCATGCGCGTAAGCGGCAGCCATTTTAAAATACCATGGCCTCTCTGCCCATCGCCCACAACCAGCGCGTCTCTTTCTCTCTCTCGACCTCGCAGGTATCCCCCGCGCGCTGACAGCCCCCGCTCTCACATGCCTTGGGCCATAAACCCCTCTTCAGCGCAACTCTGCCTCGGAACCCCATCCTGTTCCCAGCTCAACACCTCCCTCCATTCCTTTCATGATCCTGGGTCCTTTGATAAAACCCCCTTTCCTCTGTGCCTGATTGTCTTACTCGTTCCCAGGCCGCCACCTGGCCCTGCGGATGCTGTTTATTGCCCCCCCATACAGTAGGAAGCTTCTCCCATCAAAGGATCAATGAGTTGATCAAAACCCCCACCCCATGAGATCCGATCAACCACATACATTCTGTGAATCGGCGGAATGTCCAGCTGCGCAACAATCGTCACCTGTTGTGACCGGGGTGGGGACTTCAACTGTAAATGTTTGTGGGAACGGGCCTAAAGCGGGGATTCCGAGGATGTCCTTTCATACTTCAAAGCATTTGCAAGAATGTACCACATGCAATAAACTGTAATAAAGATCATCAACCTGTGTATAAGAGGCCAGGACTGAGAGATGGGGTTAGAGCACCTCGAGAAGATACCCTGTTGTCTAATTTGATGTGTTCTGCTCCGTCGGAATAAAACTTCTGTTTCCTGCCTTCCAGTCTCCAGCACCTGCCTCTTTGTTTGGTAACTTGAGTGGTAATAGAGGTGGTTAGCGCCGGGCAACTTTGAAAAAGGTCATCGGCCCTACCTTTTTCCACAATTGGCGTCCCAAACGTGGAGCCCATCAGTGACTCGTGGATCCAGTGGGAGAGGTCCTGACGACAGAGTGAACGACTGCAACGATCGGGAGTGTACCTGCCCGTTAGACCCTCGTCTGGCAGCCGATCATCCGAACTTCACTGGTTCCGAACAGACCTCTCTCGAGTGATCTACGGTCCTGACTGGGAACCATCAGGAGTGCCGCGAAGATCACGAAGAATAGAGGATGATCGGGCGCTGGATTCGGAAGACAAGAAACTGTCCATGCGGTCCGGGTAAGGTCGTGTAACGCGACAAATTGCGAAATGATTGTTTGATTTGGATAATACTAGTATTACTCTTTGAATTGTTGGTTCTTTTGGAGATTCACTGTCTGCAAACGGAGAAACAACAGGCTCTCTCTTTGCAAGCAGTGAAGGATAGGTAACGCAGGCTTTTGTCCCCGTTGTAATCCGTCGTGCCTATCTTCCTTCCCCACTGATTGATTGTTTGGCCCGAACTGTTGTTCGCGGATTGTTTTCTGGAGATTCTCCGTCTGCAAACAGGGAAGAACAGGTTCTCTCTTTGCAGGTAGTGAAAGGGTAGGTAACACAAACTTTTGTCCCCGTTGTAACCCGTCGTGCCTACTTATTCTCCCCATTGATTGTTTGTTTGACCGAACATTGACTGTTCGATATTGGTTCTTTTGAGGTATTCACCGCCTGCAAACAACGAAGAATAGAAATATTCTGTCTAGTCTTTGCACGTAGTGATAAGATAGGTAGTGCAGACTTTTGTCCCCGTTGTAATCCGTCATGCCTATCTTCTCCCCACTGATTGGTAGCCTGTTTAGCCCGGACCGCTTATTAGAGATGAACCATCCAGCTCCACTGGAGGGCACCCCTAATAAGGACATGTTCATGAAGCATGGATTGATCGCTATAGCTTATAGCAAGCTGTGGCATAAATATATGAAGAAGGATCAGAAAAGTCAGTGGCCACTGATAGGATCCTTCGACGAGGATAAAATAAGCGCGCTATAAACAGCCCTTGGGAAACACAAGACAACGCCCACTATGCTCGATAGTCTCGGCATGTGGCGCAAAGAAACTGAACAGCGTAAAAAGAGAAATGAAAGTAGGTTGGGAAAAGAGCTGCGAAAGGCAGCCCACCTAGCTGCTAAGAAATTAGAAGAAGAGATTAAGGAGAGAGAAGAAGCCAAACAGAAACAAGAATTAGCGACATCAAGCCAGTGTCCGGTTAGAACGCCCTCTACGCTCTACCCTGAATTACCCTCGAAACAGCGAGCCAACGATGATCTCTTGTTAGGTCCTCCGATCATCTACATGCCCCCTCCATATGCCCCTTCCCAACCCTTAGCGCAGCACCCACTACCCTCAAGCACAGACGAGAATAGTACCAGAGCTTCGGTTCCCATGGCCTCCGCGCCGGCCGAACCCCTTGTACTAGGCGCAGCACAAGCGACAGTGTTAGATGACCCAGAGGCCCGAAAGACAGATTCCACAAGAACGAACAGGTTAAGCAAAGATGAGCGAGCAGGGATCGACAAAGTAGTGAGGACACTGGTAGAAAGAAAGGAGAGTGAGGGGCACATCACGGATATGTTCAACTCATATGCAGGGAGCCACAGATGGCATTTTGCCGTACGACTGTGTTATCATGCCCTGAATGCGTATGAGGACCGATATCGAGACAAAGGTCCCGAGAGCCTAACGACTCTGTATAGAAAGGTCGATATCGGGGATGAGGGCGAGTGTGATGTGACGGACCTCCTTACGCGTACGCTTGAGGTTTTCCGCCACCTCACTGAACAGGAATCGGAAGCTAAACCTACGACACCCGTAGCAACCGAACCACGAACTGAGCGAGCTAGCACCATGATGCCTATAAGAGAGGCTGCCCCCTACTGGGTTCCCCCAAGAGGTCTAGGAACACACGATGACGTCAACCACCAAGATGCAAGAGGGAGGGTAGTGTACAACTGGGTCTACCAGCCATGGGATCGGCAAGATATTCTGACGTTCCGGAAATCTCTGCCCGATTTACGTAAAAACCCCACTGCCTTCTACACTGAATTAGGTACAGCCCTAGGTTCCACGATTATGACCCTGGCTGACATCGACTTGTTTTTCGGGTTTTGTCTGCCAGCTGATGTGTGGAAGCAAATCCGGAAAGTCGACCACCTTGAGCTGTTCGGACATACCTGGTCACAACTCGATGGCATAGATAGGCAACGAGAACCTGGACAGAAGCCTTTGAAATCCATTTTAGACCTCCCAGACAAAATTGTACAGAAATTGAAAACCCTGATCCCAGAAAAGAAAGTGGACTGGTCGATAGTAACGGCTTGTCGTCAGAAACCCCAGGAAGACGTATCGGAATACTTCTCCCGGTTTGAAACAGTGTTCTCCGATTACAGCGGCCAGGACATGACCACTGCAACCGGACACCATCTGTTTGTCCAGAATTATGTAAAGGGTTTGTCGCCGGAGGTCTCTCAGAAACTGCAGGCCAGTGAGAGTAGTTGGGCGGCCTCCAAACCTGCGGCTATCCTTCAGATGGCCCAATATTACGAGCACCAGAAAAATGATAACGATAGAGCGACAGAGAAAAAGAAGAAAGACTTAAAAGAGAGGGTAATGATTGCGCAGTTGCAAGGGGTGACTGTAGGACGAGAGCAATACAAAGGGAACTTTCAGACAAATGTCCCTAGGAACGCACCTCCTAAAGACCGCACCCTAACACCCCACATTGGACGTAGAGACATTAGCGAGGACCAGTGTGCCTTCTGCAAAGGATTCGGCCATTGGAAATCCCAGTGTCCGGTTCTGTTGGAGATGAACAGAAATAGGGACCCCAAGGACGTAGCGGGTGGACCGAGAAATAGAGGACAGCAACGGGGGTCCACAAATGACACGACTAACGATAGATCAAACAGACCAAATACATTTGACCGACCCCAACAGAACCAGTACCAGCAGTCTGACTGCGACGATGCCCACGACTTCGCATAGGACTGCCAAGGGCAAGGGAGGGATCCAGTCGAGCTCTAAGTTGACCAGCAAGGTCCTTATGTCACCGCTAAGGTCCTTAGTACAAAGTCTCCATTTCTGGTAGACACTGGTGCGACACGTAGTGCGTTATCTAAACGACTGATTCCAAGGGCACCCTTGTCTGGCTCACTTGTAACATCGATAGGTTTCGATGGAACGCCCTCCACTAACCCTTTGTCCACACCGATCCCCTTTGACTTAGAGAACAACACAACTGATACAACGTTTTTGCTTTCCGCCAATACTCCTGACGCCATTATGGGACTTGACTTGCTGAAGCATTTCCGAACGACTATTAGATGTTCCCAGGACGGAGTTCGAGTTTTCCTGTACGACAACCCCATTCTGCTCAGACATTGCACTTCCCGACGCATGTTTTCTCTATCACTGACACTGACTCGTCCCTACTTGACACTCTGCCTCCGTATCTGTGGGCCAAGACAGATTCGGACGTAGGACGCATGATGATTGACCCATTGCACATCACTGTTCGACCGGACGCAATACTCCCAAAACTTCCACAATATCGATATCGCCCGAGGGCGAGAAGGCATTGGTAAAGATTATTCAGTCACTGATAGACGCAGGAGTGGTAGAGGAAGTGGTTAGCAATGTTTGCAACAGCCCTATCTTGCCCATCATCAAAAAACAAGGAGAGGGAGATGAGAAAGCATACCGCTTCATCATCGACCTTCGAGAGATCAACAAAGTAGTTGTACCCCAGTACCCCGTGGTCTCAGATATCACCACTATCCTGACTTTGATTCCTTCTACTGCCACCACCTTCACTGTCATTGACCTCAAAAACGCATTTTTCTCTATCCCCATCCACCCAGACAGCCGATATCTCTTCGGTGTCACCCTAAAAGCTTTTTTCTTTAATACCTTAAAGACAGAACTATGTCGATTATTCTGGGGAGGTAAGGGTCCGCGGTTAAAATGGTCCACGCTGATCCAGCCATACGATAAGGGTGGCTTCGATGTCCCTGTGTTAAAACCTAGACTGCAGTGTCAACATTATCGGCGCCATCTTGTTTCCCTTTTGAGTCCATTCATGCGCGTAAGCGGCAGCCATTTTAAAATACTTTGGCCTCTCTGCCCATCGCCCACAGCCAGCGCGTCTCTCTCTCTCTCTCGACCTCGCAGGTATCCCCCGCGTGCTGACAGCCCCCGCTCTCACATGCTTTGGGCCATAAACCCCTCTTCAGCGCAACTCTGCCTCGGAACCCCATCCTGTTCCCAGCTCAACACCTCCCTCCATTCCTTTCATGATCCCGGGTCCTTTGATAAAACCCCCTTTCCTCTGTGCCCGATTGTCTTACTCGTTCCCAGGCCGCCACCTGGCCCTGCGGATGCTGTTTATTGCCCCCCCATACAGTAGGAAGCTTCTCCCATCAAAGGATCCACGAGTTGATCAAAACCCCCACCCCATGAGATCCGATCAACCACATACATTCCGTGAATCGGCGGAATGTCCAGCTGCGCAACAATCGTCACCTGTTGTGACCGGGGTGGGGACTTCAACTGTAAATGTGTGTGGGAACGGGCCTGAAGCGGGGATTCCGAGGATGTCCTTTCATACTTCAAAGCATTTGCAAGAATGTACCACATGCAATAAACTGTAATAAAGATCATCAACCTGTGTATAAGAGGCCATGGCTGAGAGATGCGGTTAGAGCACCTCGAGAAGATACCCTGTTGTCTGATTTGATGTGTTCTGCTCCGTCGGAATAAAACTTCTGTTTCCTGCCTTCCAGTCTACAGCGCCTGCCTCTTTGTTTGGTAACTTGAGTGGTAATAGAGGCGGTTAGCGTCGGGCAACTTTGAAAAAGGTCATCGGCCCTACCTTTTTCCACACCTGACCTTGAGGCTTATTATCAATGTGCGCAGGCGCATTATGCTTATCATTGGCTGGTCCCCACACCCTTCATGCCTCAACTTGCGGTGGAGGATTGGATCGTGCATCCCATACCGCTTAATGGCCTACTCCATTGTCCGGAATCATTGATACTGACGTCGAATACTTCCATCTCCTGCACACTGTAGTTCCGTGAGTTTTTGGGTCTGGTTCGGTGGTTCCGAACCCGTCCAAATAAGGTCATCGGAAATAGACGATTTTGGTGTCAGCAGACTGCAAATGACGAGTGTAGTTTGTCTGAGCGTTTTTTGCATGAATCGATCTAAGAGAACACTCTGTATTCAAGGATTTAGTTTGAACCCTCGGGTTCCATTTTGTGTGCGGCAGCCATTTTGTATGGTTGCCCTCACATAGGCTCTGACTGCGGCCGAACGAGTTCCATGAGACACGTATGCCTTAGCTGATTTTTGAATGACCTGGCCGAACTGACTCCTTGCCCGAGGCTGACCTCGCTGAGCCAGTTCCTTGTTAAGCAGCTGGTCAGATAAAGATCAAAGAGTAGGACGTGCCCGAGTTTATGGTACACTGCTCCCACCTTTCTATCTCACTTCCAATCTGTTTCTGCCTTTCCTTTACGACATAATCAATGATTTGGGTTGAGGGTTTATGATGGGTTTGTCCGGCCTGATCCGACAAGTACTCTGGAATGTGCTTGGTCATTTCTGGTGGGCTGGACAATGGAATGGGATTGCTGTCATAGGCTACTTTCAAATTGTCACACTGTCATTGGTCGATTTGTATGAACCCAATGCTAATACTGAATGTTGCCTGAGGCATGATTTTTGGCATAAAAGACCATGCTCTGCTCATTGAATTTGTGCAGTCTCTAGCGAACCACCCGTGTGTGCTTCGTAGACCTCTGTTCCTGGTTGCAGCCAATAAACTTTGGTCTTTGATGTCATCAAGAAGTGTCCCGTGTCTCTGTTTGCCAAGACAGGGTAACTCGAAGCCATCGGGCGTTCTCCCTTACGCCGCTGGGTTCTAAAACCCGGTCCTCCTTGGACTGACGAATGTCAGAAGAGCTTTTCTGAATTACGCAATGCGTTGTGTTCGGCTCCTGTGTTGGGTACTCCCGACTACAGTAAGCCTTTCACATTGTATGTTCACAAGAGAGAGGGTTCTGCATTGTCAGTCTTGACTCAGCAGTTTGGCGATAAGCAACGCCCATGTGCTTACTTTTCGTCGACTTTAGATCCTGTAGCTAGAGCGTTGCCGAGTTGCTTGAGAGCCACAGCGGCAGCGGCTGTTTCAATCCGACAGTCTGCTGGTTTGGTTATGGACAACACGTTAGTGGTTATGGTTCCACATGCCGTGGATACCTTGTTGAACCGTACGAAGACACAGCATTTAACTAGTGCTCGGTTGTCGGGTTACGAGTTGACATTGTTAGCGAGTCATGTGCACATTAAACGATGCAACACGTTGAATCCAGCCACGTTGTTGCCAATTGCAGTTGAGATAGATAATAGTGAAGAACAGCATGAGAACTGAAGAAGAAACGAAAGGGAGAGTAGATTTAAGAGACACTCCTCTTCCTGAGTGTGATGGTACTTTGTGGGTTGATGGTTCGTGTTTTAAGTTGCCAAATGGTGATACGACTGCGGCATATGCTGTTGCGACTTTGCATACGATTGTTGAAGCTGCACGTATCCCACATAATTCAGCACAAGCAGCGGAATTGATTGCATTAACAAGAGCATGTGTGTTGGCAAAAGGAAAATGAGTGAATGTGTATACTGATAGCCAATATGCCTTTGGCGTGGCTCATAGCTTTGGACGTTTGTGGCGTGAATGTGGGTTCTTGACTTCGCATGGGACAAAGATCCAGCATGGACAGTTGGTGAATGAACTTCTTGAATCTCTTACTTTGCCATTACAAGTAGCGATCGTGAAATGCAGTGCCCATAAGAAAGTTACGGATGATGTTGGTCGCGGAAATGCATTTGCGGATGAAGTTGCGAAAGAAACTGCGAGAAATGTGATGAGTCGAAAGTATGTTGCGGGTTCGGAGAGATGGGTTCCAGAGAAGAGTATGTGTGAAGATACGATTGAGAGTGTGAAATCCATTCAAGCTGAAGCTACAGAGAAAGAGTTGAATGAATGGAGAGAAAGCAAGGGTAGATTGGATTCGAATGGTTGTTGGACTGATTTGTCCGAGCATCAAAGATGGTTGTTGCCCAACGCCCAACGCGTATGTGCTTCCGGTTATTACAATGGCTCATGGCATGGCACATATCAGCGTGAAAGGGATTTGTAAGTTGTTGGCTCCGGTTTGGCAGAATGCGGCAATTCCAAAGTGTGCAGAGAATTTGGTTAAGAACTGTATGGTGTGCTTGATGTACAATCCTGGTAAGGGAATTCCAACACCAGCTGGTCATTTTGCTCCTCCTACGTATCCGTTCGAGGCTTTGCAGCTACATTTTATCCACATGGAGAGATGCAACAACTTGAAATATGTTTTAGTGGTTGTTTGCTCTTTTTCTAGATGGGATTGAAGCTTATCCCCTTAGGGACAATACTGCCTTGTCCACAGCGAAAGTTTTGATAAAAGAGTTTTTCCCGAGGTTCGGAATGCCGAGAATTATCTGGAGTGACAATGGGAGTGAATTTGTGGGTCAAGTCATGAAGAGAGTGTGTGAGGGATTGGGAATTCGGCAGAAATTCCACGCTGCGAATCACCCCCAATCAGCTGGTTTAGTCGAGTGCTATAATGGCACTCTTAAATTGAAATTGGCCAAAATCCAAGAGAGCACTGGTCTACAGTGGCCAGATGCTTTGCCTTTAGCGCTTTTGTCAACAAGAATGACTGTGCATTCGCGAATGGGTCTGAGTCCGTATGAAGTGGTCTTTGGTCGCCCAGCTAACGTTTGGGGTGTGCCAAGACCAACTAGATTTAGTGAAATCGAACATCCTGTGTTGCCTGACTATTTGCACGAACTGACGACTAAATTGCGTGTCTTACACCAACAGGTTTATGAGAGTCTACCACAAGCTTCAGAAGATCCAGGCCACTCTTGTATTTGTACGAAATTTTCAGCGGAGCAAGAACGATCAGCCCCTCTGGACGGGACCCTTCCAGGTCCTCTTGTCGACACGATCTGCAATACGAGTGCAAGGCAAACGAAACTGGATCCACGGTGTACACTGTAAGCGAGCATCTTTGCCCTTACCGTACGATAAGTGGGTCCAGGAGGGACATCCAGACTCTGAAACTAACACTGTTCCACGTTATTCGCCATTCAGTGATGCTAGTCTGATTGGTACAAGCTCTGAGAGACAAAGTGATGATCTTTTACAAGAAGCAGTGCCTCCTTTGAATCACTTGAACATTATTGAGCCTGATTTGCTGTTTAAAGATCAAGAATTGCCTGGAAGAAGCCACTATTTTGCGACCGAGAGTCATGGACAAATAAATAAGCGCAAATAAAGTTTTTATGATTTTTCTGTTTGCAGGTTAACTCTCCACCGAGGATCTACTCATTTTTGTTTTTCGAACCGCCATCCGGGTTCAGCTGTAGAGTCGCGGTTGCTGAAAGTCTTTGGAGTGCAAGCCTGAGACACTAGGTCGAGGGTTCTGGTTGGCCTAAGGGAGTTGCCCTGGGTTGATAGAGGCATTCCTTAGCAGAATCAACCTACCATCGTGAGCAGCATATTTAGTTTAGGATGGATTTCTTCGAGTTGGAGAGACCTACAAAGACAATGGTTTTTAGAAAGAAGTTATGCAAACTGATCACGACGAAGCGATTTATAATACTGTGTTTATTTTTGCTATTGAGTTTGATGACATTGATAATTGGTTATGTGACATTTTCTTTTAAAGTGACGTTCAATCCCACTGTGCAACCTTCACCTCCACCCACTATTTCTTCTCATTCTTTTCACCCTTTGCCTGAACATGAGGTAGTTAGACGATTGGAATTTGCTAATAATTCCTTTATTCAACTTTTGCACCAACACCAGTTAGTGATGAACACGACAAACTGTTGGATCTGTGGTCTAATGCCCCATACGGAAGGGGATTCCGTACTTAGTTTTGCCCTTTAGTTTAAATGGTTCGATTTGGGCTTACAGAACGATGTTTATTTATGCCCATAGTGTTTATCCTCTACTTTCTCCGAAGGACGACCCGAAGAATAGTGCTGTTGCAAGAGGCATAGTCGACATGGTTAAAGGGACTAATGCCGTTGAAACTATTCCGATAGATGAGAACCAACACTATAGTGGATGGGATATTACTGGATATGGAGTTAGTCTGAGTGTTAACCAGCGAGCGAAAAGTTCTCCAGGGTCGCTATTGTCTGCAGGGTAATGGCAAGAATCCGAGAGCTCAGTTAGGGAAGAGCATTTGTACGGAAGCTTATGTATTTACGTCTCAGTCTTCCCCTGCATTTTTAGCTGCTAAGGGTACTTACTTTTTATTTGCTAAGACCAAGCATATACATGGTTGCCCCCTGACTTTTCGGGCACATGTTTTGTTTCTTTTCTGTTGCCTCCCACTTTTACAGCTGCGGCAGATTACCATAAGACGATAGTTGCTAGAGGTGTCTTTAGTCAAGAAGACACTGCAGGGCAAGAGTTGGGAGATTTCTTTAAGAGTTTTCAGCAGTTCTGGGGACCAATGGCTAATAGCAGGAATATTCGCCAGTTGACGAGAGTGGTTGAGTCCACCATAGTCGAAACTGCCGGTGCCCTTAGTAACTTGACTGCTGAGCTCCAGTCGGATAGACTTATGACACTCCAAAATAGAGTTGCCCTTGATGTCATACTAGCAGATCGAGGTGGAGTTTGTAAACTGATTCAATCGAGCTGCTGCGTTTTCATTCCAGACAACGCTCCGTCAGTTTTCCAGGCCATTTCCAAATTACATAAGATCTCTGATTCTGTCCATTTGGACAAAGGAGATTGGTCATTGATGGGATGGTTATGGGGATTGATATCCACCTGGGGTTGGAAGATTCTGATGGTCATTGGGATGGTCTTAGCTATCCTTTTCATGTTCTGTCTCTGTGTGCAGTGTGCTCCTGCTATTTGTGGCCTCTGTGCTACTTCGTGTGCTAGGAGACCTGTCCAGAGAGAGGTACTAAGTAATAGGATGATGCTACAGCAACATATTGATGATCTGATGAATATAGATCCGGATTCAGATTAACATGGGTTTGGGTCTGTTGCCTATGTAAGGGCAAAAGGAGGGTCTGTAGTTCCGTGAATTTTTGGGTCTGGTTCGGTGGTTCCGAACCCGACCAAATAAGGTCGTCGGAAATAGACGATTTTGGTGTCAGCAGACCGCAAATGACGAGTGTAGTGTGTCTGAGCGTTTTTCGCATCAATCGATCTAAGAGAACACTCTGTATTCGAGGATTTAGTTTGAACCCTCGGGTTCCATTTTGTGTACGGCAGCCATTTTGTATGGTTGCCCTCACATAGGCCCTGACTGCGGCCGAACAAGTTCCATGAGACACGTATGCCTTAGCTGACTTTTGAATGACCTGGCCGAACTGACTCCTTGCCCGAGGCTGACCTTGCTGAGCCAGTTCCTTGTTAAGCAGCTGGTCAGATAAAGATCAAAGAGTAGGACGTGCCCGAGTTTACGGTACACTGCTCCCACCTTTCTATCTCACTTCCAATCTGTTTCTTCCTTTCCTTTACGACATAATCACTGATTTGGGTTGAGGGTTTATGATGGGTTTGTCCGGCCTGATCAAGTACTCTGGAATGTGCTTGGTCATTTCTGGTGGGCTGGACAATGGAATGGGATTTCTGTCATTTGCTACTTTCAAATTGTCACACTGTCATTGGTCGATTTGTATGAACCCAATGCTAATACTGAATGTTGCTTGAGGCATGATTTTTGGCATAAAAGACCATGCTCTGCTCATTGAATTTGTACAGTCTCTAGCGAACCACCCGTGTGTGCTTCGTAGACCTCTGTTCCTGGTTGCAGCCAATAAACTTTGGTCTTTGACGTCATCAAGAAGTGTCCTGTGTCTCTGTTTGCCAAGGTAGGGGAACTCGAAGGCATCGGGCGTTCAACACTGGATGCATGGCGCCGCATAGCCAAGAGGATGTCCTGCTGCCTACCATACTCACCTAAACTGCCAATGACATATCACACTAAACTTGCACTACTGCAGGAACGAGGCTTTCGCCCGCTTTGTGAACGCGTGCAAATCACCTGTTGGGGTGATCTCTTCTCGAACGGCAAGTTCAAACCTGCCGAGCTGTTCTTTGCCTCCCACGATCGCACTCCGCTCGATGTGTTTTACTATCTACGCCTACGCCAGGGGATGAAGGACATCCTGCCTGAGTTCCCTGATGAACCTGAAATCCTGCCCCTACTTCATTTTCTGCTATGCTCACAAGATGGGGCACACCTAGTCTCTGGCCTATATCACCAGCTCAGGACTAATGCTCCGATGCCTGAGGCAGGAGCTCGAGCACACTGGAGCGCTGACCTGGCCACCGAGCTCACTGACGAACAATGGCAATATTGCTGCACCCTTACTGTGGTATTGGGTTTCCTCAGATCTACATACTCTGCAAAAACTCCATGACACCGTAACATAGAAGTTGGCACGGAAACTGGAAATGCAAATGACAAGTTTATTAAGACCCCATGGGGTGGTGGTACAATCCTACAGCCCCCTTCGGCAATGCAAGAAGTATCACACCGAACATCGGTGCGCGACCTCTTTTATACAATTTTACAGTAATAAAAAGAGTAGGCGGAATACATTTGCTCAGTTTAGGTACATATAAGGACATTTCTGGAACGCAGCCAACTTATGGGAGGAGTTTTAGCACCACTGGTCAGTTTGGAGAACATTCCTAAGCGATGACCGTCCACTAATACAGAGGGTTTGACTACGCATGCGCAAGCTTGACCAGTACTAAAAATAGCCTGTTGCTGGGCAAGTTAGATGGTCATTGGTACAGAGAAAGGACAAAAGGGCATGCTGACCACGAGGCAGCATGTTCATGAAAATGGAAGCCAGCAAAAATGGCCTCCGCAAACGTGGTCAAGATAAGAAGAAGTTCGTGTAGCTGAGCTAAACGCTAACCCGATTATTGTCAAATTACGACAGACGACACTTTTAGCGTTTAGCTGAAGCTACCTCATAATGAACGTAATCAGGATACTCATCATCAGTATTAATCAAAATAATATTCGTTATTTCTCGATTATTCATTTGTTCATTCTTAGCAATGGCTCGTCTGGATGGTATACAAGCAGTAATACACATAGAACATAACATAGGGCCACATTGAATACATAGGCAAAGGAAGAAGAGTACCCCAATTATTATACAAATAATAGTTAATAGTTTCCAGCCCCAAGTGCTAAGCAAAGTCCAGAACCAGTTTGAGAATGTCCATGTACCGTTTTCAGGATGTATTTCAGCAGCTATTTTATGCAATTTAGAAATAGCATCATACACAGAAGGTGAATTATCAGGGACATATACACAGCAACTACTACCGATAATGCGGCATGCACCCACACGATCAGCTAGCACTACATCTAGAACCATACGGTTCTGGAACATTACAATTCTAGTAATTTGAAGTTCCTCAGTCAGATTCCCTAAGGCAAAAACTGTTTCATTAGCAACAGCGTCTACAACACGTGTTAGCCGTCTTATTTTTCTGCTATTTAGGGCAGCACCAACAAATGAAAAGAGGCCTAAATTAAAATTGACATATTGCTGCAGGGAGGTGTCCGTTTGGTCAATCTCATCAATTGCTAATGTTCTCTTCACTCTATTCAATATAAAATCATGATATAATACAAAGTCATTATGATACATGGGTGGGGCAATAAATACAGGGGGTAATACAAAGGATATGTAACATGTTCCTAACCATCCAATAGGAAGACGGTGATAACCTTTATTTCCACAGATGAAGTAAGTATTTCGTGAAGCTACAAAGGCAATACCATTTGGTGTGTCAAAGGTGACAGTAGTATTACATTCACTTCTCCCTATCGGGATAGTACCTTTATTTCGGACACATAGATCAGCTTTGGTGTCAATAACTGTAATCACATGTAGACTAGACATATTTGTATGTCTTTGATTAGTGTAAACACGAGGCAACGACACATTATCTGGTCGGTATTCTTCCCATTCGAATTTGGTTCCTTCTGCTTGTGGGTAACCATCTCTGTCATTATAACAAACTTTATTAAGCCGGAAAAGCAGTCCACCTTTTGTTGGCCATCTCAAAGTAAACAGAAGAGTGTACCAAGCATTACAAGAACCATTTTGAGAGAACGGAAGAGGAATAAGCGGAGTGCCTCCTTTCTTTTTTTGGGCCCAGGCAACATTCCACATACCCAACAGTTCGAAGTGTTCGTCATATTACGGGTGTGATGCAGAATTTGAATGAAACTGTTATTTAAATAAGTCTGTCTATGGCTTTCTTCATGATAAGGTAAAGTGAAATGAAAATGTTCAGATGGGATTGGGGTAGTAGGCAATAAATATTCTCTTGCCGGAACTTATCGTTGTACAACCCAAGCTATTACTGCTATTATCACTATGGTCGTAACAAAAAGCACGGCACCAAGAATTCTCTTGTTTCTCGTCATAGTAGGTGCCATAGTTCAAAGCGCAAAAAGTCTCAAAACAAAACTAGTAAAAAATGTGAGTGCTGAGCTCCGAGGTAGCCGCTGGTCTGTTCTCCGAGATTCAAGACGGGTGTCGCTACACTGAGCAGAACTGATCTCCCCCCTTGATATTCTCGGCTTCCGTTTTCACAAACCGCAGAGCGGTAACTCAACCTGTCTCACACAAAACAACTGCTCTCCTTGGCCGTAGATTGTATCTTTCTCCACCAGAAACAGTGTGGTCCGGGAAGGCTCCCTCCGATTCAGTAGACGTAGTAGCTGGGCTCTTCTCTGCGTTCAAGATGTCTCGATAATCAGACAGCACAGTGGGGTTCACCAGATCCGGAGAGACACGACGACAATGAGTAGAATGCACCCACCGCTTCTTGTTCGTGACTCGCACGGCCGTTCGAGTCGCCAACAACACTTGCTCAGGGCCACGCCATCTCGGCTCCAAGCTGCTGGTTCTCTTAAATGATCGGATCATAACATAGTCCCCAGGATGAAGATTGTGAGCCTCTCCAATGGAATTGTCGGGGAGCGCTTCTCGAACCTGTTGATGAATAGAGAGTAAATCATTTGTTAATCGTGCCAAATAATCGTTCATCATTATACAAGGCACATCATGTAGTAAACGAGGCTTAGGAACTCCCCATATATTCATAGTCCTTCCAAACACCACTTCATAAGGTGTGAGGCCAGTTCGGGAATGTGGTACTGATCTAATAGATAACAATGCTAAAGGCAGGGCATCGGGCCATTTCAAAGACGTAGATGCCACGATCTTTGCTAGCTTCAACTTCAAAGTAGCATTATACCTTTCTACCAGACCTGCTGACTGCGGATGGAATACAGCATGAAACTTTTGCTGAATCCCCAATCCCTTCAGGATGTACTCCACTATTTTCCCAACAATATGAGGACCATTATCACTCCACAAAAATTTACAAACACCATAGCGTGGGAAGTACTCTTTGAGCAGGACCTTAGCTGTTGTTAACGCTGTATTATCCTTCGTGGGGAAGGCCTCAATCCATTTACTGAAAGCACACACCACCACTGAGACATACTTAGGATTATTGCAACGCTCAAGCTGGATGTAATCCATTTGTAGTACTTCGAATGGTGCAGCAGGTGGAACAAACCCTCCTTTCGGAGTATAAGTCCCTTTAGCAGGATTGTACTGTAAGCATATCAGACAGGTCTGCACTACTCTTTTGGCCGTATTAGCAATCTCAGGATGCTCCCAAACACGTGTAAGCAATTTAGTAATTGCAAGAGCTCCAACATGTGCCAATCCATGTGTCATTTGAACCATTGCTTGCAAGTAAGCGGCATGCAATTTCCATCTCTCCATATCCTTGCTCCTCCAGCAACCCTCATCATCCAATACTCCCTCTGTTGCCCAGGTTGCAAGTTCTGCTTCAGACGCTGATTTCTGAATGTCTAAGATCTCCTCTCTAGCATCATGCCATCGCTCAGCCTGTGATTTCACCACATACATTGGCGAGACATTTTGTAGCATAGCAGTTTCCCTCGCTATGCGATCTGCAAAAGCGTTTCCTTGTCCTACTTTGTCTGTCACTTTCTTATGTGCACTGCATTTGATTATCGCTACTTTCTTTGGGTACAATAGCGCATTCAGAAGATCACGTACTAATTCTCCATGCATAATGTGCACTCCATGGGAAGTCAAAAACCCTCGCTCCCTTCAGAGTAGGCCAAAATCGTGCACTACTCCAAAGGCATACCGGCTATCAGTGTAGATATTCACACACAAACCAGCACTTAATTCACATGCTTTCGTTAAGGCTATCAATTCAGCTGCTTGGGGCCGATTTTTGCGGTATTCGTGCTGTTTCTACCACTGTCTTAAGTGTCGTGATCGCATAGGCTGCAGAAGTTGTACCATCTGGCAACCTTAAACATGATCCATCAACCCACAGTTCCCCATCTACATCTGGAAGTGGCGTATCCTGTAAGTCGATACGACCCCTTGTTTGTTCCTCAGTCAGGAAAACACAATCATGGTGTTCTTCCTCCTGGGTATCACCAACTGGATACGGCAATAAAGTAGCAGGGTTCAAAGTGGCACATCTCTTCAAGTGTAATATGTGGCACCAACAGTGTTAACTCATATCCTGTTAAGCGTGCACTAGTTAGATACTGGGTTTTAGTTTGGTTTAGCAGAGCGTCTACCGCATGGGGAACTAACACCAACAATTTGTGTGACAAAACTATTCCCTCACTCTGTCGTATAGCCACTGCTGTTGCTGCAACTGCTCGAAAACACCCAGGTAATCCTCGTGCTACAGGATCAAGTACTGCTGAGAAGTACGCACAAGGTCTCTGTTTATCCCTGTGTGTCTGCGCTAAGACTGACAATGCACACCCATCTTTCTCGTGTACATATAATGTAAAAATCTTTGTATAATTTGGTTTACCTAGCACTGGTGCAGAGCAAAGGGCTTGTCTCAATTGCTCAAAAGCATTCTGACATTCATCTGTCCATTCAAGGGGGTTCGGTGTAGATTTGGACAACAATGCTAACAAAGGTTTTATAATGTGTGAAAACCCCATTATCCACTGTCTACAAAAAGACGTTAAACCTATGAAAGCACAAACATCTTTCTGAGTGCGAGGGACTGGTGTATCTAAAATTGCTTGAATTCGATCAGATGTCAATGCACGTCCCTCCTTAGACAAAAGATGACCGAGGTAGGTCACCTTTGGTCTACAATATTGTAGCTTTTTCCTAGAGACTTTGTGATTATTCTGGGCAAGAAAAGAAAGCAGGGAAAGCCTACTCTCTTCACATTGTTCCTGTGTATCTGCTGCAAGTAAGATATCATCAACATATTGAATGAGAGCCACTCCAGACTGTAAATCAAAAGAATCAAGCTGTCTTTTCAAAGCCTGGCTATAAATGCTAGGACTTTCAGTGTAACCTTGAGGAACTCTACAAAATCTATACGATTTGTTATTTAATGTGAAGCCAAACAAATATCTGCTATCAGGATGGATGGGGATTGAAAAGAAAGCATTCTTCAAATCGATAACAGTAAAGGTAGTGGCTGTGGGCGGAATCAAAGTAAGTAAGGTGGTAATATCAGACACCACCGGGTACTGCCGCACCACTATCTTATTAATTTGCCTCAAATCAATAATGAAACAATAGATTTTAGTGTCTGTATCTTTCTTTAAAATCGGAAGAATAGGGCTGTTACAGACATTATAGGGGACTTCTTCCACCACACCTGCAATAATCAAGTCATGTACAATATGCATTAAAGCAATTTCACCTTCCCTGGAAATTTTATACCGCGGTACACGAGGCAAAGACGCTCCCTCCTTTACAGTGATACGTATAGGAGGGATAATCATCTGTCCCACATCTGTGTCCGAAGTAGCCCATAACGTTTTTGGAAGAGAGGCTAACGCCTCGGTCTCTTGCATGAGGCACAATCTCACTACATCTGGGTAATTCTCATTCAAAATAACCCGCACCCCTTCAGGAGCACAACGTATTGTTGCTCGAAAATATTTAAGCATATCCAACCCCATGATGTTATCTGGAGTGTTTGGTGACAACAAAAATGGACATGGGGCAGCAAATTTGTCAATGTGAAATGTAAGGGGTTGTGACAATGGGCTAAGAGAGGGTGTTCCATCGAACCCTATTGATGTAATTATTTCGCCAGACAGGGGAGCCCTTGGAACCAAGTGTTTGGACAGAGCACTGCGAGTAGCTCATGTATCAACCAGAAACTGATCAGTAGAACCCAAAACATGCGCTGATACATATGGACCCCTTTGATCTACTGGTACTTCAACCATTTCCACACCCCATCCTACGCAATCCTATGCATGTACAGAATACTGGTGCTCAGTAAACTCACCCTCAGCTATCTGATACTGATTCCGTCAATCAAAAGTATTATAATCAGCCTGACCACGACCCCTCGCTTCAAACCTACCACGATCATTTGCTCCACCCCTTGACCCTGAATAACTATTCCGCGTCCTTCCACTTCCTCGACCACGCTGATTACGCTGTTCTCGAAGCACCGGACAGTCTGAAGCCCAATGTCCAAACTGTTTACAGTATGCACACTGGTCTTCAGAAATATCGGAACGAACGGAAGACGTACCATACGATCCATGTCTACCCCTATCATTCCCTCTCGGCTGTGTAGCGTAAACCTGAGCCAACATAACCTTCGTCTTTAACTCCTTCGCTTTCTTATCACTATTTTCCTTAGCCTCCAATTCCTGTCATTCATAATACTGAGCCATGGTCAATAAAGAAGCAGGGGTCGCCGTGGTCCAGGAACTTTCACTTATCTTCAAACGATTTGCAATCTCCGGTAGGAGATTAGCCACATATTTGTCAACGAACAAATGCCTGCCCGTGTCCTCTGTTAATAATTGCCCTCTGTAGTCATGGAATGCTTCCTCAAAACGTGAAAAGAAGTCAGAGACCGATTCATCCGGTTTCTGTTTGCAAGAGGCTAACATAGTCCAATCAATCTTCTTAGGGGGAACAAGCGTTTTCAATTTATTCAGAATAGCCCCCGGAAGATCTAAAATTAATTAGCATGGCTTGCACGCCGGCTTCCTATCCAAATCAGCTTGAGCTAACTCTTTCCAATCTGCACCCAAAATCGCTCGATTATCGAACTTACGAATCGCTCTCCACATATCAGGAGGCAATATTAACCCAAAGAAAAGATCAATATCAACTAATGTCATAACACATGAAGAAATAGCCCCTTCCACTCCTTCATAGAAAGCTGCTGGATTTTTACGGGGGTCAGGCAAAGCAGTCTTAAGTACCATAACATCTGTTCTATTCCACGGCGTGAAAACCCAATCATATATAAAATAACCCTTTGCATTCACAGATGTTTTATCATCATCTGTACCTTGCCCTTTAGGAGGGACATATAAAGGTGCAGCTTCTCGCATAGGCATATTATGAACTGTAGAACTCTTATCTGCTCCAAAGATAGGACACTCTTTGGATATCTCTGTCGATCCAGGCGCAGCTGCGTCTGATTCTTTTCTCGCCGCCCGCAATTCTGACGCCTTGTCCCGTAGGTGGACCAACCGTTGGAAAAACGAATCCGCATCTGTAAGAACAAAAATACCTGTATGCAAGTTCTCACGACCAACTGATACATCCTTTGATTCCAACTCAGATGAATATTTTCTAAACCGTTCTACAACTTCGTCTCCAAAATGACTCAGGAAATACAACTGTTCTCTCTCGGACCACTTACGCATATGGTCATCAATCTCTGAAATAGTTATAGATTTAAGATTAAGTTTTCGAGCGAACCCACGCAATTCCGCAGCCCGATCAACACTTAGCCTGGTACGACTAACCCCTTGATCGTCTTCATCCAATTGCTCATTCGGAGGCGTAGGTGAAACATACGGAGGCGGGCAACGGTCTAGCAATGAAAAATCATCAGATTATTAGTAAGGACAGGATAAAGAGGGCGTCGAATAGGAAATTGACCATTAACTTGCAAATTACGTTCCCGTGTCTCCCTCTCTGTCTTTTCCTGCAACTCTTTTTCCTGCAGCTGTAAAGCTTTATCACGAGCAGCCTTTCACTGCCCTTTGTCCACCAAGGCTTGTTCACGCTTCATTTGCTCACGCACCGCTTTCTCCCACATACGTACACAATCAAACATATCCTGTCTAGACCTACGCTGAAACAAACATTGCTCCACATATTGAACCTTTCGCAAATCCATGATTGGCCATTGCAATCCATGATCGGCCTTTGTGTATTTATGCCACAATGTACTATACATAATAGGGGGAAGGCCAAATTTAATATACATTTCACAATTAGGTGTCCCCTCTGGGGGAGCCGGCTGAGATTCATTTAATCGATAAGTGGTACCCTTTCCAAGACAGCACATTCCTCGAAGTGTGCTTAAAACAGGCATGTCAAAATATCACGAAAACGCGATATTACATAAAATGGCACTTAATATGTTTTACACATAATATGTGTGCCGTTCGAACAAATACAAAGTCAGAGAAATATCTCTACACTGCCTGCCTATGTGAGGTGCAATCCACATATAACTCAAATCATAGATCCAAATGTTAGCTAACTCAAACAAATCCAAAAAGCCACAGTGAGTGTCAGTAGACTATCTTACCAATCAAAAGCTTACCAAGTTCTCAAATATCCAGGTTCCAGCTGCCAAGTTCTTTAATCGAATCAGCCAAACAGGCACTGTACGACAACCCAACCGATCAGGATCTCAGTCGAGGACCGGCGCCACCTGGAAGGTCAGATCAGAAGGAAAGGAAAAAACATCGTGGGTGCCAAGACTCGGGTCACTCAGTGGCAGCGTACGTGTCCATGGCGAGTTTCCAATCATTCGTCACGACCTCTCCTTCGGGCATCCGAGTCGCCGATGAGTCCCTTCGTGGTCGCCAATTTGTGGTATTGGGTTTCCTCAGCTCTACATACTCTGCAAAAACTCCATGACACCGTAAGATAGAAGTTGGCACGGAAACTGGAAATGCAAATGACAAGTTTATTAAAACCCCATGGGGTGGTGGTACAATCCTACAGCACCCTTCGGCAATGCAAGAAGTATCACACCGAACATCGGTGCGCGACCTCTTTTATACAATTTTACAGTAATAAAAAGAGTAGGCGGAATACATTTGTTCAGTTTAGGTACATATAAGGACATTTCTGGAACACAGTCAACTTATGGGAGAGATTTTAGCACCACTGGTCAGTTTGGGGAACATTCCTAAGCGATGACCGTCCACTAATACAGAGGGTTTGACTACGCATGCGCAAGCATGACCAGTACTAAAAATAGCCTGTTGCTGGGCAAGTAAGATGGTCATTGGTACAGAGAAAGGACAAAAGGGCATGCTGACCACGACGCAGCATGTTCATGAAAATGGAAGCCAGCATAAATGGCCTCCGCAAACGTGGTCAAGATAAGAAGAAGTTTGTGTAGCTGAGCTAAACGCTAACCCGATTATTGTCAAATTACGACATTACGGCCCGAATATCAGCCAGCAGTAGGCTCAGGATAATACACTACAAATTCCTGCAGCGATTGTACTATACCCCGGTAAAAAAACACAGGTTCCGGTTGGCTGACAACGACAGGTGTGAGCGCTGCCATGCCGAGCATGCGGGCTTCCTGCACCTTGCTTGGGAGTGCCCTCCTGTTCATCTCTACTGGCAGCAGGTGGCTGACGCTCTCACTGCAATGACTAAAAAACCCATACCTATGGAACCACTCCTTATGCTACTTGGGCACACGCCACACATCCCAAAATCCTGCAAAAAATTCGTAGATACTGCATTGCTCTTGGCAAAAAGACGAGTGGCGTGTCGTTGGGGCTGAGGCAGAGCACCTAAATTCAAGGACTGGCTGGTGGACATGACTTACTGTCAGGAACAGCATATCACCTTTACTGAATTGTTACCGATCCCGAATCAACGTAAAGATATTTGGGGCCCGTTGGTCAGCTATCTGCTTGCCCAGGCAGATGACGACGATAATCCGGAGGGAGGACATATTAGCGATTAACAATACTGTTGACATTCAGAGACAAGAGACAATGCCTGTCGACACATACACCTCTTACCTCCTACAGACCCAGTAAGCCACCCCACACATCACGCTATATTTTGCTAGCTTGTACAAGGCACCTTTACATGCTATCAATGGACACTGCATTCACAGAAATTGCTGCTGGGCCCTCATACACTACATGGTTCATTCGCACTGCTCATACCATACATCCGCATCACCATACTTGACGATACCCCATAGCGCCGCACATTGTGCTCCTCCTCAAGACGAATGTATACTGCCATGACTATTAAGGTATCACTGTATAACAATGAACATCATCGATATATACACTACTCTGTCGACTCGGAACTCCACTTCCAAGTGTGTTTACAAGACCTCACAGTTTTGTTTAATGTTGGAGAATGATAAAAACGAAAAAAATGTTCTACTGCAGTGACTTATCAGGTATACTTTTGCACTAGATACAGGACACTTACCAAATGATAATATCATACGCCACCGGGCCTCCGGGATGCCGGTACAAAGGCTGTGTCATACCATCTACAACATCTTTATCGATACGAATAACACGCTGCCGGCCCCAGGGTTATAGGCGCATAAAGCAGTGTACTGTATGAAAAATGCAATAAAGCAGTTTGAACACCAAAAAAAAACACAAAAAAAACAATAACATTTCTTCTTTTATACACAGTTGCCAAGCACTTCACAACAAACAGGATCCATCACTCCCAGGGTTACACAAAATCTTAGTACAAGGAATAGATTACAAAAGAGCTTACCTTTTCCTGGGGTTCTTAATTGGACCTGTTGTACTGGTCTGAAGGCTGAAACAATAACCAAAAAAGCACAGTTGCTTTTTGATGCACTGAGAAGAACTAAGAAATGGATTTTATCAAGACTGGACTTTGCCAATGCACTGTACATAGGGGTAAATCAGACCGAAACCCAAAGATTACAGCGAGTTCAACATGTGGTCGCTAGAACCCTGCTGGGTCTCCCCAGAACTTGCCCCACTTATAAGGCAATTCGTCGGTTGCACTGGTTGCCTGTTGTTAACCGAGTAGAGTTCATGGTTCTATGCACTACATTCAAAATCTTGAAATCTTCCTCTCTGACCATCTTGTTCAATCTACTATCACCTTATTTCCCTACGCGCCAACTCCGCTCCTCGGGACAACATCTAGAAATTGTGCCTCGTACGAGGAGGGCTGCCAAGCTTTGGAATGCTCTGCCATTTCCCATCCGTGCCATGGAGAACTACTTGGATTTCCGCAGGGCTATTAAAACCCATCTTTTCCCACAGCCTGGTGCCTTCTTCTGATCACCAGCCTCTATGTTCTGCTTCAGCGCTGGGATGCTTCTTTGCTGGTGCAGCTGTGCGCTATACAAAACATGCCAACATAACATAACAAATTGACCTAATGGGGAAATTTTAATCTGTCAGCTACTGCTGCAGAGCAGGTAACTCTCCCAGCAATATAGCTCAATTCAAACATCTCATTTAGGCTTGCTCAGGGAAATATGCTAAATTGTCACATATTTGTTGGAGCCCAGATATGTCCAAGTGGACCTCATATTCATGCTCCACACCCACTAATTTATGTATAAGGTAACACCTCTTACAACTGTATCATAAACAACCACAGTCTTCCTGCAATATGCACACACGTGTATTTGCACTTGTTTATGTGCAACCTGGACAGAGAGACTTTAGCCAGGTGCCTATTTTAAGAGCATGCTCACTGAAAGTTACAGCCCAACATAATTTTAAAATGGAACTTGCAGTGGATGAGGTTCAATTAGCAGTCCTACACCACTGTGGGGTCCAAAGCCTGGAGTACAAAGCGAACCAACTGAGCATTTTGACAGGTTAGATCTTGCTTCCTTGTCTGAGTATGCTAGTATTTCATGGTATTCAATTGTATTGTACAAAATAGCTACTTAGTGTCTGATTTAGATTTTGGCGGATGGGTCACTCCGTTACAAAGGGGACTGATATCACGTCCATCAAAATATAAATCCCACAGGGTTCAGCGGACAGGATATCTGTCACTGTTGTGACGGAGCAACTCGTCCGCCAAGATCTAAATCAGGCCCTTAGTGTACAAAGACTTTGGCAGTTGATGCCAACAAACATCTTTATTTACTTCCTGAATGTAGCTAAAATCCATTAATGTACTTGCAAACCGTAAGAGATGTAATGTGAAATTGCTTTTCATATATATTTTTGGTCACAGTTCCAAGCTCAACATATGCGAGGAAGAAAGTTTTTTAAATTGTAGAGCTTTTGTAAAACTTTGACATTTGTGCTATTATTATTATTCTATTGAATGAAAACTATCAATTGTTATTTTTACTTTATGGCTTGCTTTTCAAATAGTTATAACTTGCCTTTAAGTACTTTTAGGATAAAATCAATTAATTGGCATTTAAGATTATATTCACCAACCAGCAGCTTGGCGTATACATTTGTTTGAACGATGACTATACAGTAGTCACATGTCAATGTTTCAGGATTTTCAGTAAAGGATGCAACTAAAACATGACCAGGTACTACAATGCCTCTTGGGCAAAGATCAAAGTCATTGCTCATGTCTGTTAACTCATTTTCATGTAGAAAATCTCACGTAGGGCCCGATTTATAATTTGGCGACCAAACTGTAAATTACTCTGTTGCCCTGGCAGAGGTCTAGATAACCAAATTTTGAAATGTCCTTTAGGCCAACTAACATTTCAAGCACTGACAGGAACCGCCATCAAGGCGATTCCTGTCAATTTACTGTAACTTTGCCATACGGCTCCATTGAACATGACGTAGCTATTCAGCAAAGTTACAATTGTTTTGTTTATTTTCAAAAACAAAGTCACAAAGAGGGATTTTGGATTTGAAAATACCCAAAAATTCCCTCCTCGCCATGGGAGTTATCTCCCATAGCAAAGCAGGCATTTGCAGTTTTACCTGCCCCCTAAGCCATGGTTTTCCCAGTGGTGTCGGGCTGTGAAAATGTATGTATGTCCAACCATCTAAATTAGATGAGCAGACATACAGGTCAGCCTCTGATGGCCTTTATTCCATTGGGCCATCTGAGGGGGGTACCCACGGTGAAGACAGACTAGTCTCCGTCATTGTTACACCAAAGGTCCATCTGAATTTAAATTGGGTGGAAGGATCATTGTGTGTAGGCATTTATATAGCACACTGCTACCCGTAGGCGTCCTGGCGCTTCGACCGCTGCGAAATCCTTCCTGGCTTCCCTGAGAGATGGTCCCTTAATGGGTATCTCCAGGGTGAGACCAGGCATCCCCGGCGGTCTGGGGGGCCGTTAGTGAAGATGAGGCAAGCTAATGCCCAGAGTTGCCGAGTGTGATCGCTGATCAGAGTGGGCACCGAGGCGAGAGAATTATCGAGTCCGCTGACCCTGGTCCAGAAACCTGCCGCGCCGGGAATCGAACCCTGGTCCCGGGCCGTCCTCTGCTCTCGGGTCTGCCGCCTCTAACCAGTGAGCCACACTACTTCACTTCCAGAAATGGCAACAGAATTCCCTTGACCCCAAAATATAAATCACCCTTAATCCCCGGAAGATACTGCATTTCATGCTTGGATGAGTGGTGAGCTTTTCTTTTGGTCTGGATTATTTTGCGAGCTTTCAGGTATCTAGGGTAGAACAGATCTCTAAACTCTATGGGCAAGGATTCCCAGTCTCTTTCAAAGGCATCAACGTTTGCCATTGAAATTCATTCCATATTAAGCAAATACAAATGATATCTTCATTCCCCAATCTTGAGTATCTTGACTTTCTCCTGATGTGTGGTGATTTCTTACCTCGCTGTTCACAACCCTAGTGAGTTCTATCTACCCCATACAAAATGTAAAGGGAAAGTTTGTATGTTTGATGGACCTAGGGCTCAATTACAAATTCTTCATAATTGCATCATTATTTATGGCATCTAATAACTAATGATGCCTGGGGAATTGTAATTTATCAGTTTACTTTTTCCATCAAAATGGGGCATAATATGGAGATTTGTATACTTAGCCTCACAAAATCTGCATGTCCTGTTATTTACTGGGTATTTTTCACCCAAGTAATTTCAGCAGGTGTAATCTTCTGAAAATGCTATATTGATAAGTCTGACTTTTGGATCTTTACGACAGGCACGTTTTTTTGAATTTTACAAGGCACCTATAATTAAGACCTTTGTAGTCTCTATTTCAGAAATCTTGAGATAGCGGTATCAAACACTGAATGTATGTAATCCAGTATTGCTATCTAAAAAGCCATTTAGCTTGGGATAGTGTCAGAGAATGTGACCTGTGTTCTTGTGTTCCAAGACCTATATCAACATGCATCCATCCTCCAGGTGTCTATTAAGTCTAGAGAATATGTAATACCAAAGTAGAATTATTTTAACCATTGACTGGTTTTAACCAACGACTCCAAAGCCTACACTCTCCTCGGTGACCTCAACATTTTTCTGTTTGATTCTGTTGTTGAGTTTGGAAGAAAGACAATTTTCTAATGTTCTTCTTTTTTTATTATAAAAAACGTTATTTTTTTGTAGTATTTTGAGTTTTAAATGTGCAAACAGCCGACATGTGTTGTGCCCCAATTGGTCTATTGGACCAAGGCTTTCTCAAGGCTTAACGAGTATTCATAATGATAATATGCAGTTTCCTTCAGATTTGGACAAGTCAGACCATTACAATACTCAGAATGAGGGTTTGCCCCGAGACGGCTGCTCCACCAAAACTAATTACAACTTAGACTCTTGTTGGCTTGAAAACTGATGTATTATACTTTATGTCCATATCTGAAGGAAACTGCATATTATCACGCAAGAAATCTGGAGATCATCCTAGATGACAAGCTCAACATGACAATGCAGTGTGCGCATCCTGCTTCCACTTCCTACACATATTATGAGAGATCTTCAAATAGTTGCTTCAGAACACCAGATCGAATGTCATGCAAGCACTCATCACCAGCAGGCTGGACTATGACAACACTTCTTACACCAGAATCTCAAAACAACTCCTACACAAACTCCAGACTATCCAGAACAGCACTGCAAGACTCATTATCAACTTCCCACATTGTGCCCATATCACACCACACCTCAAGAAACTTCACTGGCTCCTCATTCACAAGTGTAGCCAGTTCAAACTTCTCACACATGCATACAAATCCCTACACAATACAAGACCAGAATACCTGAACAGCCACATACACTTTCACCAACCCACCAGACACCTTCTCTCTGCCTCAATCTCACTCGCACACATTTCCTGCATCTTCAAAAGCAAAACTGGAGGTCGCTCATTCTCCTACATCACACCCAAGACATGGAACAACCTCCACCAACACATCAGAGCCTCCTCCTCAACTCTTGAGTTCTACAAGAAGCTGAAGACCAGGTTCTTCGTATAAACACCACACATCTACACAACTGCCCAAGTGTTTGGATACCCTCTCAAGTGATAAGTGAAATATACAAATCAGCATAACATAACATAGCCTTCTTTCTTGAAGTATTTCTAGCTGTGCTACAGGCCCCAGTGTGAATATCGTTAAACTCTTCATATGTAAACACCCTACCCAGCTCAAGCTCCCATCCTTTTGCATATTGCATTTGGGTAAGTGGGGTTACTAGCATTTTATATATATTTGAAGTGAGTTGTGTCATCGTCCTTAGTATAAAGACATTTCTCAAACCGTGTAAGGTGTCCCGAGACAATTGGCTGCAGTGGTAAGGAAGGCAGTTGGAGAGTACTTTCACTATGGTCGTTGTGCATTGCACTTACTCACACTCTTTGTGGTGGGTGGTCAAAGCAGCAGTGCTGAGATGATGTAATTCTGCCTGGACAGCTGGTAAGTGCTATCTCTTGGTGGTCTCTATAGTCTGCAGATAGAACCCTTGCTGGAGCTGGCTGGACCACAGACAAAGCCCTCAATAGGTCATGCAACACTTGGCAATTGCAGCCCCACACTGGCTGGTCCTGGATTCTGAAGACACGACCCCCACATAGGCTGATCAGAAATTCAGGTGTCTAGAATGAGCCAGAAATTTGGTAGTTGCAGCCTTGCCTGGGCTGGTCACAAATTTGGTAGTTGCAGCCTCACACAGGCTGCTCATGCTTTAGGCTGATCGGAGTATGGAAGATGGAACCCCACGGTGGAAGGGTACCTGGGTTATAAGGAGGATTGTTTTTGTGCATGAAGGGGCACCTTTCCCAAGTGTACATGCTCTCGTAAATCTGGGAAGTGTCAAAATCCATGGGTGTTGCGTAGGAAAACCCAACTCAATACAGCGCCCATGTAATGCTTCCCAAGCGCAGAGTAAGAAAATGCAGCAATTTGCCTTGCCTTACTTCATATCTATGAGGCAATTCATATCCACGCATAGTGGCTTTGCGTGGCTTCCTAAATATGATTTTGTGATTTGCGCCATTGGAGTGTTACAAAAAGTGACACTCCTGAATCACAAGGTGCTTGTAATTCTGCCCCTAAGAGTAAAAGAGAGAGAGGGAGAGAGAATAGTAGGAAGAAAGGACTCTACAAGAAAACAAACACAAGACGATACAGACTTTGCTAGAACAGTTATTGTTTTTAGACTAATCTGTATTCTGAGGAGGAAATCCCAGTAGATCTACTTAATTTGTATCTAGATGGTTCTCTTGTACAGAGGTTAACTCTAGAGCATTCAACACACCCTAGAATACCCTAGAAGAGAAAGAGGTCACCTCAAGTTTTACTCATTTAAAATCTGGCAAAGCTCCAGACACACTCTGCACCCTAAACCAGTTCTACAGTTTCAGACAGTGGTTCCACATCTCCTGTCATTTCTGCAGAAAAGCTGGACCCACTACCCCACTTTGTTGTTCCAGTCGCAAGTCTTCTATGTCCAAGGAAGAGAGTAGTCTCCATAGTACCCGGAGGGCTTTTGTACAGCCATGGCTGATGTCTGTTTGATAGCTGGTCTTCTAGAGGTGAGGGAATATCATCTGAAGCCTGGATCTCTTGCTCGAGAAGCTCTGTATGCGTCTCAAAGTGCCTAAATCTATGCCTGCCTGCTTAGAGAGGAAAGTAGCCTGTCTACCCTACAGGAAGAGAGTATGTCCAGGTGGAAGTGAGGTACAGAGTGTCCCTGGTGGCTGTGGGGCACCCAGAGCAGCAATCTGTTGGGAGTGTGATCTGAAAAGACCCCCCAGATTCTCTTGACAGATCCAGATGGTAGCTCTAATTGTGTGGCAACATGATTGCTGAGGCCTTGTCACATATGCGATTGCATGTTACAAAATCTTCATCAGACAAATTGTGATCTGCCCAAGTGGCACTGCATCTGCCAAGTGCTGATCAGCCCATGCAGGGTTCCATCTTCCTCATTGTCGATCTATGTTTAACTCCATCCATAACAGCATAAAATCTCCCCTATTTGTATGTCCTACTTATCTATAGTAACAATGTCTACAAGGGCAGATTTTAGGAATTTGCCTTGCCTCGAGAATGTGTTATATATTCTGAACATGGTACAAAAAAAGTTAGAACCTACATTAAGCGATAAGGTCAGGGATTTGCTATTGCCTCCTCTCTTAGGACTTTGCGTTCACAGAAATTGGCAAGCCCTCCCATTTGAGATGGGCCAGAAAGAAGAACTGACCTGCAAACAATTTAGATCTATGACAGCACCTCTCCGTTGTCAATAAATAGGCTTCCTGTATAAAGCAGATTAGGCTTCCATGTTCGTGCAACATATTTAAATCCACAAAGTGTTTTGTGGCCTTATTGATTCCACTTACATTTAGACTAATTCATTTCAATATCTTGGTGTTTGACCTGAACAGTCAGTGCTTAAATATTTCAGGTCCGCTGTTGTGCTGAAGCCATTCGATTCCGTTATCACAAGATACAGAATAAGAGCAGAATGGTTTAACAATACCTAGGACAACCAAAGTGGAATCCTCCACTGAGACAAAACAAGATACTGATGGAGCTACGTGGTAGTTAATAACAAAAATTCGGATAATTTTCAGCTTAGTCAAGGGACGCGTCAGGGATGCCCCCTTTCTCCCCTTGTGTTTTCCCTAGCCCTAGAGCCACTCGCGGCCTGGATCCAGAAGGCCCAGTTATCCGTGGTTTGCGCTGGTCCGTGAACTGGGAAGATTGAATTTCCCTCTATGCTGACGATATTCTTTTATACCTTACCTCCCCCAGGAAATCTCTGATGTTTGACATCCTGACTATTTTTGGTAGATACTCCGGTTTCAGCGTAAATTGGCAAAAATCCCTCCTCTATGTCCTCAGGGGGAGCTTGCCCTTAACACCATGAGGCTGCCCCCTTCAGACCACAACAGAGGGTTTTAAATACCTGGGGATCTTTATATCCCTAGACCGGACACTCCGTTACTCCCGTAATCTTTTTCCACCGCTGCAAAGACTCAAACGAGACATAACAAATGGAAAACGCACCCTCTCTCACTGTTAGGCAAAGCAGCCCTACCCTGGTTCCTGTACGCTTTACAAAATTCACTTGATCCTGTCCCCAACTCTTAATTTAGGGAAATCGAAGGGCTTCAGAGAGATCTTCTGTGGAACAGTAAACTGTGAAGTGCTTTGCAAAAATTAACCCTCAACTGGAATGACGGTGGAATTAGTCTAACAGACATTAAGATGTATTAATGGGCGGTGCACCTCGCGGCCATAAACTACTGTACCTACGGTCACTTAGACGACCCTGGCTACGCTATGGATAAATGGCTCCTCCCTGGGGGAACCTTCAACCGGTACTGCTGTATGGCATGTGGCCAATAGGTCACTAGGATGGGGAATGAAACTCACGCTGGCCACCCCGCTGTGGGACTCCCAACGGTTGAGGGACCTATGGAAATCGTAAGGATTTGATAAGTGGGAACTCATCAGGATCTCACGTGTTCAGGACCTCTGGGATAAGAACGAGATAAAATTGTTTACCACGCTGCAGCACCAATATGAACTAGCGGACTAGGAAGGCTACATACAGGTGCATCACGCACTTTGATCGCTCCTTCCTGCTGGGTCCTCCCCTTGACACATTTCCCTTAGAGGACAGAATACTCGACGGCCATTTACGGGAGAAAACCATCTTGCTATTCTACAAAAAAATTATAACTAACATGGAGTACCCCCTCCACGTTCTACGAGAAAAATGGGTGAATGACAGCACTTTAATTGATGATGAGGAATGCAGGGGGTGGTGTCCTCCTCAAGAGTAGTTACAATCTCTGCGCGCCAGCGACTGATACAGCTTAAAATTCTTCACAGAGTCCACATGACGGGCCCCAACTGCTACGCATGGGAGTGGCCTGGGGAGATTGTAGGAGAGGATGCACGCAACTAGGTACATTTCTCCACATCATCTGGGAATGCACAAATATATACAATCCTACTGGGTAAAAATACATGAGGTAATCAGCAAGGTTCTTGCAAATTATTTCAGCCCGGAGGCACGTAGATGCCTTCTCAACATCTGGGAGCCCACGCACCAAAACAGTCATCAAACACTATGGGTCACTCTAAGACTTACAATAGCGAAAAGGAACATAGCACAGCTTTGGGGAGCTGCTCAAGCACCCACCCTTTCAGATTGGAAGAAAGATCTCGATTGGTGCATGTTCAGGGAGAAGACAGTATATATCGCTCGGGCTGCCCCCGAAAATGGACTAAAATCTGGGACCCATGGTATTAATATAGGGGGAATGTTTGCAGCCCACCCCGTGGAACAGACCATGATGCTATCTCTTCCCCATGACTTCAAATAGAAAACATTGCTAATTGATGATCGCTTCTTGTCTCCACTGTACACATAATTGCCTAACCCTTCGTACTGTATGTAAATGTCAATGATTGTTAATATAAAGAATTATTTAAAAAAAAGATACTGATGGAGCGCCTATACTAAATCCTAACTTTTAGGGGATGTCTAGATTGTCTGAAGGAAAGGATTGTTTGTTTGGAGACACATGAGGTGTGGCTGGACTACGGGTATCTTTGTCCATCTTGTTTCCATGTCAGCATATCTTTCACTGACAGCTCCATTTTATATCTGCTCCTCACCATCACTAGGTTCTCTACAATGGATCTCAGGGCTTTGAACACCCTTATTGAAAATTTGTCAGATGTGGATTTTCACAAAGTTTTATTCTGTAACCAGACGGTCTACACTGGCATGCATTAACCCCGCTGATTATGTGCATTGCTACAAGCATCTTCTTCCACCCCTTCCAGTGCCATGGGAGATGAGCCTTTTCAAAATGTAGTTCTTCACTGATCACTGTAAAGAATTATAACTTTTGAGGATCTGCAGGCTTAAAGGACAGCTCAATCCTACTGCAAGAACAGCCAAGCCCTCCAACAAAGGCCAATTGTGAAGACTGTACTGTTTGTCTGGATGGTTGGTCAGGTTTGTTGACAGGACATATACACCGAATCCCCTGGACTTCAGGTCAGGGGTAGCAGTCGGATAACATACTGAGGGACACAGGTGTGAATTTACGGAGCACATTTACCCGGGCATTTTGGAAGCACAGAGAGGTATTTGGACGGAGGTAAATAAGATTTGGGAGAAATTTGTTTTAATTAGGTTTTGGCATGTAAATGTTTTTGGGGAGCATAGTGATCGAGATTGAGGTCATGATTTTTTGGGGGCAGAGTCACAATTAAGGCACAGGTTCACTTGTGTTATGTTATTTTTACTTGCACAGTGTAATCAATGGAATTAAGTTTGTTTTGATTTGTGGCTATAGAGAGGGAAGATTATACTGTGGATGGGAGGGGTGAGAGATAATTATATAAATGATTCTGAGATGGTGACCTGTTAATGACATGCAATCTTTTGTATTGTAGTTACCCCTGAGGAAGGGCATACAATGCACAAAATGCATTGATTTTTTTTAAACTAGGTCATTGAGTGAGGAATGGTGAATTCCGGCATGTATTGAAGAAAGCCTGGATGGGCACATGTGAAAACTGCCAAAAATATGTACATGATTGAATAGCATTGAAATAACTGTGGATTACTGATTAAACTGAAGAAAATTAAAAGGAATAACAATGAGAATATTGTTGGAAGAGTTTGTTTATAGATGGAAAAAGCTGTGCATCCTACTGTGGGACTTGACGAGGCTCCATAATTTGATAGAAATACTACGCGCATGGATGGAGCGCACTTAGGGTCGCACGCTGCAATAAAGAGCCTTGGAGCTTTATAAAATGTGGATAAAACTAGGTGTGCATTCTGCCACTTTTCTTGATGAAACATACTGAGGTCACCATTCACCCACACTGCTTATGTTGCATCACAGTATCTTGCTTGTCCTTATTTTTGCTAAGTTTCTGCTATACCAGATGTTGCCTGGGAGACCACCATCATGATCCACACCACCACCCATATCTCTATATTTGTTATAGGGGTGGATTTAACTCGCATAATTTACTGTGGCGGAATTACGCAATATTAGAGCAAAATAACATTGAATTACGCAGAATTATGTGAGGTGTGTAACTGAGCATTTGTAACAATTTTCTTGGTGCAAAATGCACCTTAGAGCTACATTCAGCAGCACATGAACAGCAGCGACCAGTAGCCACACGTGCTTGCTAAACTCATTGTTTCTGTGCTTCGACAGTAGGATTTGTGCGCCGATCACTCATAATTACAAGAACAGGCGTCACCTTGTGAATTTTTGCTACTTTTGTGTCAAAGTCAACCACAAAACTACCAAAATAACTCTGATTACTCCAGTATAATTAAAATTTGACCTAGGTCTAATTATTTGACCATTTGGTGCCTGCTGTGATAGTAATTTTGGCTGTTCTTGCCCAGGCTTGTCTGCCAGTTGGCTAAGGCATACGATTCCCAGAGGCTCCTTATATCTGAGCCTTGGCTGCAGTGGGATCTGCCTGTGACATTGTCACCAACTGCAGATGACTATGACCTACAGTCACACACCTCTTGGATCACTGTGCCCATGTGACTCCTTTAGGTGAGTTATTCTTGGTTCTCTGTGCATCCGTTTTTCATTTGTTTAATTAAATTAGTTGTGTGCTGCTACATTTGTTGCACTTAGTCACAGTGCCTGAAGTATAAGTTGAAAAAGGTTTGGTCAGGAAAATCCTTCTCCCAGGAATGTGCGCACTTTTTGTTGGAACTATTCCTGTTCCTTATCTGTTTTTTGGGGTATTTTGTATTCAAAATAAATCCAATGTCAGATATCTGTTTTTAAATGTTTATTCGAGAGTTCATGATTCTTCTCTTTTTCCAATTTAAGGAGTCATTCAAAATTATCATTAAGCATTCGATCAAAACCCAGTGCATTTCGGGTCACTTAAAAGGACCCTTCTTCAGGGGTCTAGAAAGTAAAGAATACACAAAATGTATCAGTCCTATGATATATAACATGCTAGTAATACACTGTTCAAAATGACGAGATTGTGCATTTTCAATAAAGTTTGTTCAAATAGATAGATTGAAAAATTCTGATACATACTCCAAGGGATCATATAGCATACAGATTGCAGCAATATGTGAGTATTCTTCATAAACTATTATGTAGAATGAGAAAAACAGTAATCATGTATTTGCGAGTTAAATGGATACCAATAAAACAAGATTAGTCTCTTACATTCATGTCGTATGCGTGTATGTTTGTAGTCTACCATTCGAAAGTTGACAATATAGTGCATATTTGTAATTACCGGGTCGAGAGTCTAATATTGCTCTAGCACGCTGCCAATTAGGGATCAATTGAATGCATGTATAAGAAGATGATAGTTGCTCTTAATATATATCGTAGAAGGACGTCTACGGGTCTCTTAGTGGTGTAAATCACAATTACATCTGTGATTTTCTTAAAAGAGTAAATTCAATACGTGATTACAAATATAACATACCCCTCGGTACGAGAGGTGAACCACAGCCGTCTTAAATGAGATTATGTTGGCGGCGTACCACTTGCGTTTAAACAAGAATTACGAATACGGGGTGCAGCAAGAATGTACGATGGCGTGCATGCCCAATGTTTCTTTTAACAATTCTAAAAAACTGCTAGATGTCAGCAGTTCAAAGCTAAAGACTGTCTCCCGTGTTTTAAAGAGCTTACCGCTTTTCGTCTAATGACGGATTCCAGGCAATTGCCGTATTCGTCTGCTCAGGTACTATTTCAGACGAGAGTCTACTTTCGAACGGTGTAATGCAATCAGACGCTGCGTTTTATGTACTAAACCACACGCATAGCAGTCACGTATTCTGGTTCATCTGGTTGTTTAAAGGGATAGTGACATGATCGCTTAAATTTACGAGGGTGAAATAGATTCCTTTGGTCCACTACTGATCTATACATAATTGCATCTTATATTGGCTGTTCGGTATGTGTTAATATGTATGCTGATGTGCAAAACTAATAAGTGGAGTATGTGTTAGGTATAACTAACAGTATGAACAATTAATAATATTTAGGAACAGTTTTAACATAGCATTATGGAACAATTTTAAATCATAAAAAACAGGCTAATTCAATACGGTCATTTAACCCTGCGGGTTGTAAAGAATTATGTCTCTTTATCCAGAAAAATTCAGATTTGAGTAACTGTTTATGTGAGTCAATTCCAGGGCAGATTTTTATTGGTTCCAGTATAGTGAATCTTAATTGTGAGACATTATGTCCAGCTTCTTGCCAAAACGTTGCTACTGATGATCTTTAATTTTTCAGTCTTATGTTACTCTTATGTTCAGTCATCCTGACTTTAATTTTCCTCTCTGTTATGCCAACGTATATTTTGCCACATGAGCATTTTATAGCGTAAACTGCGTTGTTGGTGTCACAAGTACTCGCGTGTTTTAACTTGATATTGTATCCTTTGTGGGATGTGCAAAATCATTTCCCTTTACAACATTATGGCAATGTACACAGCTTCCACAGGTTTGCATTCCTTTGAATTTGCTGGATATTGATGTTTGAGTTTTTTTAGATAACAATTCTTTAACATTCTTAGATCATTGGAATGCAAATATAATTTTGTTTTTGGAAATGCAGTCAAGTTCACTTTCATTTTGAATGATTTGCCAATGTTTTTTGATGATGTTTTTTATTTTATTGGCTTCTTTTGAATACTTCAATATGCAGATATTGAGATTCTCTTTTGTTTGCGGTTTTGCTCGAGAAGCATTTTCCTTTCCATCTGTTGTACTTTCTCTATGGATTCATTATTCACGATAGGAGGATAACCTCTCTTTTGGAGCCTTTCTGCGTATTTGGTGATGGTTTCAGTGACTACATCCACTGTACTAATGATCCTTTTAAGCCTGATAAACTGTGACCTCGGGAGGTGTTGTGTTAGCGATTGCTGGTGGAAGCTTTGATAATGTAAGCAATTGTTTCGATCTATTGGTTTTGACTACACGCTAGTTATGATTTTGTTGTCAGCGATTACTATCAGTACATCCAGGAAGGAAATTTTTCTTTTGTCAATCTGATGTGTGAATTTAATGCATTGATGACATTCATTGAGTTCCTGAATTTGGTGACATATAAAAGGTATATCGAGGATATCTTTCTTATTTGGAGAGGAGAAGAGGAAACCCTTGAAACGAAAATTCAGGAACTCAATGAATGTCATCAACGTATTAAATTCACACATCAGATTGACAAAAGTTAAAATTTCCTTCCTGGATGTACTGATTCAAATCGCTGACAACAAAATCAAAATCCCAATCAAAATCGCTGAAAACAAGATCAACAAAAGGTACTCAAAACCAACAGATCGAAACATTTGCTTACATTATCAAAGCTTCCACCAGCAATCGCTAAAACAACACCTCCCGAGGTCACAGCATTGTTGCTCCTTAGTCAGCTCTTCTTCTCACTGCAACTTCTTCTGGCAGCTTATCCTTGCACCACCTCTCTGGCCCTGAAAAGGAGATAACAGAGAGCATTTACTTTAAAGAATCCTAGCCTCTAGCCTATACAGTAGGATTACACACACCTAAGCATCTGGGTATGTACTTATCTGATTAGTTGCTTTTCATTTCACATAGAGAGTGTTCCTCTGCTATGATTGACTACTGCACCTTCTCTTATGCTGTGAATTAAGAGAGTGGTATTAGTTACGTTTGTGAATTACATTGATATTCTATCCTACCCCGACACAGCACCTTTTTGTGCATTATTTTTATATTTTCTGTCTAGGAAAATTAGTTTTTTGGGATTTCTCCTAGTTATTCAGGATAGTATTTGTTTCTTTGGTCTAGTGAATCCAGATGTTGGTCTCCGTTAAGGATGGTATTGTTGATGCTTATCATGATTAAATGCTTAAATTCTACAGTCCAAATGAATAATATGTATACTTCTACCTTTTAGATACAACAGTGTTAGTCTCTAGTTCTAATTGTCCATATCTTTAATTAACCTGAAAGAGGATGTCCAACAGGTATCCCTCCTACATTTAGCTTCACGTTCCTTATAATATTACTCTTGTTGTTCTACAAGACTTTTCTTACCTCCTGTTACTTTTACCCATTAGTTCAACCATAGGACATCGTACCAGATGGGCCATCGGATTCTACTCCTTCTCACCTTCTTCGTTTTGTTCCCCTTCTTCCCCACCTTCTCCTCTTTGGCTTTGACTAAGTTAGGCTGAGGAGGTGGGTGAGGGAAGTTGAGATCCAGCATCTGTTTTTACACTACGCCCCTGCAGAAAAACCAGGTGAGCCTCACACTTAATTTTCTGCAGGTATAACAGCTTTATTCAACCTGTTTGCAGCTTCTTAGACAGAGAAATATCAGAACTGAAATATGCAATTTCTATATTCAAAGATATTCATATGTGCACTCTTTCTGTAAACAGCGTTAGACATAGAAAATCAATGAAAGAGAGGAATGACAATTATATAAAGTAGAAAAGTATTTTTTTGTTTGAGCTTAGAACAACTATTACTTACAACTTACTGTAGAAAGAAGGGGCCTGATTACAAAAATAAAGTTCAAAAACTATGGGTGGTGTTCTGCATCTTAGACCTGACATAATTTGCCCATATTCTGGAATTCATAAAGGGTCAGAGAAGTGCAACTGGAAAGCTGTGCCAGGTGCAGGTTTTGGAGACTACTTCTTGGAAGGTCATTCTATCAGGATCCTATTCCTGCAGTGCAGAGTTCTCCACAGCATAGGACACTTCACAGTGGAAACTGAATACTTTTAGGCACACTTTTTTTCGCTCCAGAGGGAAATGCAATCTTTTTTTGCTCCATATGGAAAGAAGTTTCTCCACAAAGCAACCTCTTACCCTGCAACCCTTTCAAATCTGGGGTAATCTATTCCCTTCCTGCCCTGAGTCTGGTGGCTTAGTGGAATAATACATCTACTCCAGTGCCTTTGTTTGACATCAGGGTCACAGGTTCAAATCCCAGTGGGTCCACTCAGCCTTTCATCCACCTGAGGTTGATAAAAGTAGCACTGTTGGGTAACAATAAACATCTGTTATTCAGTGCCAAGATGCCTATGGGTGAACGTGTGCTTTACAAATACATATAATCTGTTCAATGGATGAACACTAGCGCTTGGCTGGAAACAGTGATTGTATCATTCCTGGATGGAACATAGATTTTTGTGGGTAGTCAAACTTTCAAGGCAACCCACTCCTTGAAACGCCCATTTTCACACTTATTGAGAAAGATTCATTGGTGCGGACAACTCTGCACACATAAATGGGTTTAAGCCTTTATGATCAACTTTACCTTTGTGAAAAAGTCCAGAAAGATTTATGCATTTCAGAATGATGGATTTGTATAAAAGTACCTCTCTGTTTCTGGGAGCACTTTATTAGCGTCCTAACTAAGCCACGTTTCGAATAGCTGTGGCACAATGCAAGCACCGTCCAGACATTTCCATTTTACAGTATGCAAAGAAGCCCTTGTAAAATAATATTTTTCTTTGAATTGATGATCTTTTTTTCATTACTGAGAACCGATAAAAAATAATTGACTGCAATTTATAATATTTATGCAATCTGAGTCACAAAGACATTTCCATGCACATCTTAATGATGGAGATACTGAAATAGTAGACAATAATGAAGTATTAATTCACCTCCTTTCCACTAGAGAAAAAGTGATTTAACAGACCACTCAATACTTAATTCCCTGCAATTATTGATTAGCCAAAACTTATAAATGTTTTCAAAGGTTCTGCTTGCCTTTCTCTGCCATTCTTTTCTCTGGAAACAATTAAGGATACTATGGATTTTAATATAAAGTCCTTTTGTGTAAGTCTTTTCATAATTAGTTTTATTACTATGGCCTTAATTATTCAAAGATAAGGATCAATCATATTGCTCCCCCTCCTCCTGATAAATGACAAGCTGTCTCCTATCAAGAGTTGTATGAAAAATGCCTAAAAGGTGAAATACAAATGCCTAATAAGGCAAACAAGGTAAGGTATAGCAATTGCAGAGGAGGAATAAAGGAAATTTGAGAAAATTAGCTCTGTCAAATGTGGCAGAAATAGCGAGATTATACTCGGTGCACACGTGTGCTGGCACACATTATATGTCAGAAATGCAAAAACATATAAAGCATTTTATAAATTAATATTTTCATTGTAAACTGTAAGTTGGTACGTTCCATCCTTCAAGTTAAACATCTACCATTGTTTGAAAAGAGAGTTAATCGATAAACCTCACCTTGCCTGTGTTTGTTTGGCTGGGGGAGTATGGATGAGTAGGGGTAAGATAGAAATATACATATCCAATAAAACATGTAAGGCCCCGAAGGGGCTCGAAAGGCCATACGGACCTCAGTTTTGCGGTTGCCTATCAACAGACTGTAGAAGAATGCATTCAGGGACAAGAAGAATGTGGTGGAGACATGGGGGTGTAAAGAGACCAGCTCTCTTTCCCCACTGCCAGGGGGGGGAAACAGTTAAGTGGTGTAGGGAGGCACGAGGATGGGGAAAGGCAGGTGGAGAATTGCAGAAAAGAGAGTCAAATTAGAAAGTGAGTTGTGAGGTGCTACTAACAGGGAATGCTTATGGTTCATATTAAAATGATAAGTGCAAAAATAAAGATGAAAGGGTTACAAATTATTACATTAAATATCAGTTGTTGGACTTGGCCCTTCTGGAAGGTTCACCCCTAATCTATTTGCTTTAGATCTGTGATATATGTGGATGACTTTCTGGTCTGTGTGCACTTTTTCCCTGCGTCCCAGAGTAAAGTGCGTGCATGTAGTTAGGCTGGCCTGCTCTCCCATAGGAATGCATGGGGAATGTCAGTGTCCCTGGAAATTCCTGATGCGTGGGGAGTGCAAGCTCGAATTTGGTATGTGCGAGCTCGTGAGAATGAATGCTTTGCAATGATGTATGTGGCATGAGTGTGTCATGTGTAGAAATGCCACTTCTAGGACTTGGCATATTAATGTAAAATATGCCTGGTGTGTGATTGGCTGGAGATGGCTGGTGAGCCTGGCTCCAGGAGGGCTGGATGGGTCTGCCCGGTGGTGAGTGTGAGATTAGCATGTTGATGGCTTGGGAGGAGTGCACCTGGTCCCTGATGGGGCTGGACTTTCCCCACACAATGCTGGCTCCACCCCCTGTAGTGCGACTGATGACCCTAGCCCTGCCAGTAAATGAAATGGGTGGTTGAGCTATCAAGGGTACTTCAAAACCAGCTGCGACTGGTTTCCCCCTACCCTGCACCTACAGACAAAGGGTTTTACAGTATAAGAAGGGGCTGTGTCCCCATGCAATTTGGTTTTGCTGTGTTCCAGGATCTTGCCAGAGGGGGCTGCTGCTGTTGCTGGGGCCAGGAGGACCGCCACTTGGACTGTCTCCCTGCCTGGAGACCCAGTGTGCTGGCTCTGGGCCCAGCCTTGCCCCCCTGCCTGCCTAAAAGACTTTGTGCTGGACTTTGTGCTTGGGGAGCGCTCTCCCTTGTCCCCAGCGCTGGTAGCGCTTTATTTTGTGCCTCTTAGCGCTGTGAGCGCTTTTCCCTGCCAGCCTAGCGCTGTGAGCGCTTCTCTTCGTCCCCTAAGCGCTGGGAGCGCTTTATTTTGATTATAGCGCTGGGCGCGCTGATGGTTCTACCCCCAAGCGCTTGGGAGCACTTTTGCCCAGCCGAGCGAGTGCCCACCTCACTTTATATTTAATTTGGAAGCCGGTGCCCACCCGGCATTGCCCCGTTATTGGATTTTTAATTTATCACGAGGGAGCCCACTCCTCGGATACTGAGAGCCCGCCTGCCTGCCTGATACGGGCCGCCGCGCTGCCCGCGACGACCCGGAAGCATTGGGCCGGCTGACCAATTGCAGCGCGGCCCCCAGGAGGCCGACCGGAAGTTCCGCCCTCGGCGCCGCAGCGCGAGCAGGAGTCTTCGCCAGCCCCCCGTGTGCAGAGGGAGACCGGCAGCATTTCCCGCCGCCGCCGAGAAGCAGAGAGCTGGTGAGTGCGCAGTGGGGCCGGGACAGCGAGAGAAGGGAGGAGGGCGTCGGGGCACATTGCCGGTGCCCGCCCCTCCCCTCAAGTGTGTAGGGCCGATTGAGGCTCTGGGGGCATTGTTTGATCCTGAGTCCCCCGTGAGAGACTCCAACGAAGCCCGCAATCGAGATTGGAGCCCCGAGGCTCCTGGGGGCAGTTTGTTTATTTAGAGCCCGAGAGGATCTTGCGGCCACATTTATTTTCACGAGCCTGCGAGGCTCGAGGCGCCATCCTGTGCTGCTGAGTCCCCCGTGAGGGACTCCACCGACGCCCAAAATTGATTTACGAGTCCCGAGAGGCTCGAGTGCCGGCACCCTTGTTCCTGGAGCCCTGTAAGAGGCTCCTGAGTGCCCATCATTGTTTTAGAGCGCAGGAGCTCTAAAATTGCCAGCATATTTGTTTTGTGAGCCCAGAGAGGCTCTTAGGGGACACGAGTGTGGTCAGAGCCCCGAGACTCCCACACAGTACTTGCCCTCACCCTTGTTCTTGAGCCCACAAGGCTTCAACGTTGGCATCATCTGATTCACAACTGTCCAGCACTTAGTGGACAGTTGCTACGTTTAGGCTTTGTGTTCTGCGCTGCCTGCGCAGCCTACCCTGACATTGGACTCAGGGCATTTCAGCCCCTTGCGAGGCCAGTTGGCCTGAGGGACAGTTCTAGTGTTGTGCTATGTGCACCCTGCGCACTGTAATTTACTTGTTTTGATTCCTGCGCAAATGTTCTACCTGCACCTCTGAATGTGTTTTACTGCCTCATGTGCAATGTGTTTATGCTTTATCCCCTTTTCTAAAAGTGATCTGCTTAGAGGATTGTTTATGTTCCATTACCTTTGCTAAAAGTGACCTGCTTAGGTATTTTATGTTTTATCCCCTTTGCTAAGAGTGACCTGCTTAGAGGATTGTTTATGTTATTACCTTTGCTAAATATGACCTGCTTAGGTGATTGTTTAGGTTTCCTTCCCTTTGCTAAAAGTGACCTGCTTAGGTGATGGTTTTCCTTCTATAGGTCCTGATGATAAGGTCCTAGTTCCCGGCGTGATTTTCCTACAGTGTTTAGGGTTGCGTAGGAGGTATTTACTCTTTACCAGTGATTACTGGTTGTGCGCTGCATTTACTATTTTTAGTGCTACAGTCATTATATGTTTATGTGCTAAGTGTTATACCTACAAGTATTATTTCTAACAAATGCCTACCCCTGACAGTGGTCCATGTGGCCCTGTCCTGTACATAATCCCTTGTAAATTCTGCCCGTGCCTGTTGGCACATTGTAAAGTTTGTGTGTTATCTAATGTGTTTTTACTATAATACAAAGGCTATTTTTTATATAACCTTGTGCGGAGTTTCCTTTGTGGTGGGCCTTGGGTGTTGTTGCTGGGTGTGCGCGCAAATACTTAACTCATATCGCCTCCAAGTTTAACCTTGCTGCTCGTGCCACGTTACCTAGAGGGTGAGCAGGGGTTATCTTGGTGTGTGACTCCCTTGCCCTGACTTAGACATGGTGATCTCTGACTGACTTTGGCGTGAGCCTTGGCCAGCCCGGGGTCCCGGGTCTAACATTGGTGGCAGCGGTGGGATGAGGATTTGTGTTTGCGCTGTACCACAGTAGCGACAGGCCGCACTACAAAACTCTACATTTTTAGATAACCACATTTTGGGGATTATTGTTTTTTAGGTGAAGATCAGTATTGCTTCTCCTGAAAGGTGTCATTTTGTATTTTGTCCAGTACCTTGTTCCCCACCCTGCTCCCAGAGTTTGGTACCTGTGTCGCTTGTGGTCAGGTTGAGAAAATCAGGGGTGGTAGAAACTGCCTTACCATTCAGAGGGGAGGGGAGGATGTGTGTGAATGAGTGGTGTGTTACACTGGACAGAGGAGTGCAAGTTTTCTGAGATAGGAATCTTGCTGAATTTTGTTAATTCTGTACTCCTGTTTAGCTCAGACCCCCAGGTCCCCTGTGTCAAACTTTTCTTGAGAACGTCTGCCAAAATGGAGCCTGCTTTTGATCTCTGTGGTCTTTTTAGATACAGTAGGTTAGAGCTGGTCAGATTCTGTGAAAAGGGAGGCATAGAGGTGAGTGAGTTGGATACTCAGTCCCAGCTTAGGGACAGCCTGATCCTGTGGCAAAAGGATCAGTGGGATCGTGAGCACAGTGAGAGAGATAGGGCCCGGGCCGCACGCCATGAGGGTGGTGAGTCTGTGGAGAGCCCGGAAGAATGTGAGTTGTATGATGATGACAGTGGATGGGCACCAGCACATAGTGAGGACCCCATAGGTAGGGAGTCCCTTGCTGGGTCCAGTGTCAGTACCAGCGCCCCATCCCTTTCCCTGTCCCCAGAAGAGTGGTTGGATAGGAAGGAAGAGAGGGAGCATCAGCTAGCAAAGGAACAGCTCATTTTAGAGCATGCCCAGGCTATGGCGCAGCTGGGTGTCAAGAAACAACAACTAGAGGTCGAGAGAGCCCTAGCGTGGAAGAGGATAGAAGTGGAGAGAAGGGCCATCATCCGTGAGAGAGCAGCCCTAGAAGATAGACTCTCCCCTGTGCACAGTTGTAATTGTCTGGATTCCCCAGGGAGGGTGGAGTCCAGTGGTGGCAGCGATTTAAGTGTCAGTGTAGAAAGTCCCACTCCCAGTTCCCCGAGTATAGTACCTGTTTCCTGAGAAGAGGAGTATCGGTTGACATTCAGGAACCTTAGGAAACAACCTCACCAGGAGTGGGAGGAGTATTCTGATGAGTGTGAGGATGCACTGATCGATTGGTTAAGGGTTCACGGGGAACCTGAGTATTATAGGCTGTTCGACCTAGTTGTCAGGGAGCAGATACTCAATTGTATTGCGCCAGAGTTGCGCCAACACCTGTTAGGGTGTGGATTGGCTAAGCCTTGTGAGCTTGCAAGAGAAGCAGAGCGCTGGGACAGTGCGAGAGGTTCTTTAAAATCACTAGTGAGTGATTCCAACAATAGTGGGGCAGGTTTTCTCCAACCCAGCATGGTGGAGGAGGGTGAAAGTAGCCCAGCTAGGTCCCAGTATAGTGAGGAGGGTATAGGGGCTTACTGCCTGTCTCAGAGGAGCGGGAGTGAGTGTGAGACCGAGAGTCCCCAGACGCCCGAAGCCCTGCCTCAGAGCCTGGATGGGTTCTTTAGGGAACACCAGGGTGGGGACCTAAGCTTACCTGTTAGTTCACTTGAGGGAGATCTCCTAGTGTGCAGAGGACCTGGAGCATCTGTAAGCGGAGCTTCTATGGTTGTAGAGTCTGGCAGTACTGCTCCAGTAGGGAGAGTACAGAAGTCTAGTGAAAAGAGTGATTGGGGGATAGGATGTGAGTCCCCAGAAGTCCTGGAGTGCCAGGCAGTGATTCCACCAAAGGTTCTAGACCGGAGGTTGGAGGTCCAGGTTCAGGGTTTGCCTGACCTGAAGGGTAGGAATACTGTAATCAGTGTCCTGACCAGTTCTTTCTCCAGAGGTACCGCCCCGATTGGGAGGAAGCAGGACTCTGGAAGGGGGTGCAGAGGGTGGGAGAGCCCACCTCTGACCTCGGTACCACCTGAGGGGTTAAACCCTAGGTTGGGAGAATGGTGTTTAGAGGGTACCCCTCGAAGGAGGAGGAGGAACCCTAGGAGAAGAGGTAAGGGGAGGAGAGCCTTCCCTGAGACTCCTGGTCCACCTAAGGTTGTAGACCCTAGGCTGGAGAAACAGTGGCAGTCTAGCCCTGTCTTGCAGACAGGAAGAGTGGAGAATGGCTATTATGTGCCAGGGGTTACTACCCCCCACTTTGTGAGTAGGCAGGAACCAGTGGCACCTGGGTGGCCCAGGGCCTGGTCCTGGCCAAGGGCAGCTGGAGATTACCAGTGGGGTAGCCCAGTTAGTCCCTACCATAGTTTTAGAAAGAACCCCAGGGGTTCATCGTGGCTTAAAACAGGAGGGTGTCCCTGCAGTTGTGGGCCCCTGTCCGTGTTTTATCGCCCCAAGCAGGGAAGCCCATCACGGTGGTGATTGGTCTGCCCTGCGTTTTGGCTGGAAGGGGGTTATGTTGGACTTGGCCCTTCTGGCAGGTTCACCCCTAATCTTTTTGCTTTAGATCTGTGATATGTGTGGATGATTTTCTGGTCTGTGCGCACTTTTTTCCCTGTGTCCCAGAGTAAAGTGCGTGCATGTAGTTAGGCTGGCCTGCACTCCCATAGGAATGCATGGGGAATGTCTGTGTCCCTGGTAGTTCCTGATGCGTGGGGAGTGCAAGCTCGAATTTGGTATGTTCGAGCTCGTGAGAATGAATGCTTCGCAATGATGTATGTGGCATGAGTGTGTCATGTGTAGAAATGCCACTTCTAGGACTTGGCATATTAATGTAAAATATGCCTGGTGTCTGATTGGCTGGAGCTGGCTGGTGAGCCTGGCTCCAGGAAGGCTGGATGGGTCTGCCCGGTGGTAAGTGTGAGATTAGCATGTTGTGTCAGGGTCTCAGGTCCTTGCGCCTGCATTGTCTGCGCATGATAACAAGGGAAGTGTGTAAATGAAACCAAACAAGTGAAACCATATCGGAGTGGGACTACAACTCCCAGAATCCCCGGTAGGGGAAGTACTAATGCTGCCTTCACACGCTTCCTGTTGCGTGTAATTCGGATTGTTGTCCATAGAGGTCGGGAGCCGCTGCATGCCGCGGCTGATCGGAGGAGAGACCGGAGGAAAGGATCCAGGTAGGATCTGTGTTTGGAATCCTCGTTCGCGGGCGGTAGCGTTTTGCTTCGCCGCTCGTTTCTACAGTCAACCGATTGAATTGGAGCGCAGTGGTATTTCGCCACGCGTTACCGATCTAAAGCCTCCCCCGAGTGAGGTTAACTACGGAGGAGAACTTTGAAAAGGGAAAGACTTTAGCGCACTTCTGTCCTGTTGAGGGGACTCTCGAGGGGTATTTGTATGAGCGGGGCGCGGTGGTGGTCGAAACTACGCGTCTCCGTGCTAAGCACAGTCTGTGTTTGGACATCGGAACTTTGAGTAATAATTAATGACTCTGTTGCGTTGAACTTAATTAACCCTGCAGGAAGGGTCATTTTTGAATATCAGTTCTTTTGTGTTATGGTGCAGAGCGGAGTGTTGTGGTTCTTGCTTCCCACACACCGCCGTTTCTGACAGAAGAGGAATCCTTTTTTACCTTATTCCTTGTGAACATATTTACTTTATCTTCTACGTTAGAGAGCTGCTTCTGAGCCAGTATCCAGTTATAACGTCTCTCGCCTGTTGTCCTGGTATGCCGATTACATGGGTGTAGCTGTATGTGATTACTGTGTCTTGGGGAGTGTGTTGTGCCTGACGTATCTTTTGTGTCCATAAGGCCAGTCAGGTGCCAGAAGGCGATAGAGGAGACGTATTATCACAAAAGCTGCGACCAGTTTATCACAAGGTACACTGAGTTCTTTTAGCGAGATTTAATGAGTGTAGCCATGTGTTTAAGAACATATATCTAAGTGGTTTGCTTTTGTCGTTACAGGAAATCCCTTCCCAGCTGACCCTTCCCTTTCCCTTCCTGGTTCTATTCATCCCTCACCTAATGGCTCAACCCCTCTGTGTTTTTTCAACAAGAGGCGTTGTGACGTTTGGAGGTGGAACTTTGTAAGCATCGATCGTATCCTGTGGAGCAATTCGGGACAGAATTACACGCCCACTAAATACTGCTGCACCCGATCCGATCGTGCTTGCAATGGCTTCACTTGATGATGTTTTACAGGCCTTATTGTTGGTCCAGCAGGAGTTGGCTGCCTCTAAAACTGAGGCCGCTAATTTGAGAGATAAGGTGGATAGGTTAAGTAGAAATCCCTTCGATGCATCCACTTCACAAGTGCAGGTTACTGTCCCACCACCTATTCCTTTGGCCAGTCCGGAGAGATACTCAGGAGATCCTAACAAAACTCAGGTCTTTTTGACTCAGATAATGTTGCATTTCTCTTGCAAACCGGCCTCGTTTCCAAACCATCACTCCAGGGTTGCTTTTGCCATATCATACTTGATTGGGGACGCAGCCAATTGGGCTGTGCCCCTGGTACGGAACAATGATGCTATATTGTCTGATTGGGCTGCGTTCCGTGCGGAGTTCAAAAGAGTGTTCGACCGACGCGCTACTACGTTCAGTGTGGACAGAGAACTGCTCACTCTTAGACAGGGTAGGAGGGATCTGGTGTCTTATTTGACTGATTTCAACAGGTTAGTGGCAGAGACGTCGTGGCCAGAGGAGAAGAGGATATTGCTTTTTTATCAGGGATTGAGGGATGGTTTAAAGGATGTCATTGCTCAGATAGACCCTCAACCTGTTACATGCACGGATATGATTAATCCAACTCTGTGGTTGGATGGTAGATTAAGCGAGAGAGTTGGAGAAAGAAGAAGGTGGGACAGAACGTCTTTTGGGTCTGAGGCTAATCCTCGAAAGGCCTTGTCCTCCTCTGAAGCTAGCTCAGAACCCATGGAGATAGGAGCAGTACGAGCTCCTTTGTCTAAAGAAGAAAAGGAGAACCGTAGAGCACTGGGGTTGTGCTTATACTATGGGAAAAAGGGGCATTATGTGAAGGAGTGCCCTACCAAACCTAAGACCTCTGGAGTCTGGAACAGGAGTAAAAGAATAGCCGTTTCAGTTGTGAGTCCATCCGAAACGGAGGCTGAGAAATCCCTGGAACCATCCAAGACGTCTCAGCCATTGCAGATACCTTCACTGACTGTTCTGGCACTGCAGGATTCGGAGAACCATATTGTTCTCCCCATGAGCCTAGAGAGCCAACTGCAGATACATCAAGTCAAAGTCATGATTGATTCAGGGGCCACAGGAAACTTCATTGATAGCAGTTTAGTATCCGCACTGGCTTTAGACAGAGTAACTAGAGAAACCCCTGAGGAGGTACTGGCTGTAGATGGGAAACCTTTGGTATCAGGACTTATAACTGAACAGACAGATGTGGTAGTGTTGTCCTTCAAGGGAAAGGAGGGGGTGCATAGTGAGGAACTAACTCTCAACATAATAGAAGCACCGCAATACGAGGTCATTCTGGGTATGCCTTGGTTGAGTTACCATAACCCGATGGTCAATTGGAAAACTAAAGAGGTCCAGTTCTTGTTAAAGGAATGCAAAGGGCATCTGAACACCGTTAAGTCATCACAGGCCGCCGCCTTACTTCTCCCGGTAGTGGTGGCTACTGCAGCGGAAAAAAATGTGATTCTTCCCTCTGAATATAGGCGTTTCATGGATGTTTTTAGTGAAACGCAAGCAGAACAACTGCCCCCACATCGAATCTATGATTGTCGCATTGATCTGGTGGATGGGGCCTCACTACCTTCCTGTCGTGTGTATGCACTCTCCGTACCCGAGACAGCGCATTTAAAAGAATACCTGGATCATTATGTCGCTATCGGGTTTATCAGACCCTCCAGATCCCCCGCAGCCTCTCCGTTGTTTTTTATTAAAAAAGCAAACGGAGACCTGAGAGCCTGCGTAGACTACAGAGTGCTAAACAAAAACACGGTACGGAATAAATACCCGTTACCCCTCATTTCGGTCCTACTGGATCAAGTAAGGGATGCCCAAATCTATACCCCTCTGGACCTGAGGGGCGCGTATCATTTGGTGCGTGTTAGAGAGGGGGACGAGTGGAAGACTGCCTTCAAGACTCGTTATGGATTATATGAATATACGGTTATGCCGTTTGGGTTGTGTAACGCCCCAGCGGCATTCCAGTATTTCCTTAACGATGTCTTGAAGGAGTTTGTGGATGTATGTGCGGTCGTCTATATAGACGACATACTCATTTACTCAGACAGGGCGGAGATACACAGGCACCATGTGTCTCAGGTACTACAGAGGTTGGGTGAGAACAAACTGTTTTGCAAGCTGAGCAAGTGCGAATTCAGTGTGACTGAGGTGGAATTCCTGGGAGTTATATTGAGCCCCTCTGGACTGCAGATGTCAGAGAGAAAGGTTCAGGCAGTCCAGGATTGGCCGGTTCTGTCCAGTGTAAAAGACGTCCAGAGCTTCCTGGGATTTGCGAACTATTATCGCAGGTTCATTGCTCAGTTCTCCCAGGCAGCGTCTCCCCTGTCTAAATTACTCAGAAAAGGTGTGTCTTTTCTATGGTCTAATGAAGCGGAAAGTGCCTTTGTGTTCCTGAAGCTGGCTTTTACCACTGCCCCGATCTTGGCCCATCCTAAACCTGAACATCCATTCATAGTGGAGGCGGATGCGTCAGACGTAGCGATAGGGGCCATTCTATCACAGAGGAACCAAACCACAGGGAAGCTGCATCCAGTAACTTATATGTCCAAGAAATTGAGTTTGGCGCAAAAGAATTATACTATAGCTGAGAAAAAGCTGCTAGCAATAAAGAAAGCCTTTCAGGAATGGCGTCAACATCTCTGGGGGGCTGCATTCCCGGTCACCGTGTTCTCTGATCATAGGAACCTACAATACATGAAAACTGCCCAGAACCTCACACAAAGACAGATGAGGTGGATGTTCTTCTTTTCGGAATACGATTTTATCATTACCTACAGACCAGGGGTAGAGAACAGAAAACCCGATACCCTATCTAGACAAAATCAAGCTGGCATCCTCCCAGGGGTTAAAACCCAAGAGGCGATTATAGATCCAGGGAAGGTGGTTTGTGTTGTTCAGGCCGACACCTTTTTGGATTTGGTCCGCCAAGCAAGGTCGCCGGATGCATGGGTGAGGTGGGCTACTCTGGGAAGCGGCCGCCTTTTAAAGCAAGGACTACCTATGCAGAATGGCAAATTGTACCTACCCAATACTGAGCTGAGGAAAAAGGCTTTCGAGTGGTGTCATAACACTTTGTTGGCAGGTCACTCGGGGGTGAGCAAAACCATACAGTTGCTACAACGACATTTCTGGTGGGAGACCGTCAAGAGTGATGTAAGCACATGGGTTGGAACATGCGAGGAGTGCGCACGTGCAAAGAACGAGACAGGAAAAAAGAAAGGGCTGCTGATGCCTCTGCCCACACCTAAAAGACCTTGGCAAACTATCAGCCTTGATTTCATCACGGGTCTTCCTCCGGATCAAGGTAAAACGGCCATCCTGGTGGTGATAGACTATCTCACTAAAATGGGACATTTCATTCCGTGCCCGAATCTCCCCACCGCCAGTCAGACAGCACAGTTGCTGTTGAGCAACATCATCCGTTTGCACGGGGTGCCCGAAGTTATAATCTCAGATAGGGGCCCGCAATTCATCACCAGGTTCTGGAAGGCCTGGTGCCAGGCCATGCAGATCCAGTCTTCTCTTTCCACTAGTTTCCACCCCCAGACTGATGGGCAGACGGAAAGGCTCAATCAAACCCTGAAGAAATACCTGAGATGCTATGCTGCCGAAGCCCAGGACTCGTGGGTTTCCCTGTTGTGGATGGCCGAGGTGGCGTACAATAACGCCTGGCACAGTTCACTGGGGGTATCACCCTTCTGCGCCACATATGGTTTTGACGTCCGAATACTTCCTATCAGCATCCCAGAGGGGGTAGCTGATCAACCTGCAGTGTTGGGACAGATACGGAACATACAGGCTGTACAAAAGAAGATCAGGGCTCAATTACAGAAGGCTAAGATCGAGTATAAGAAGAATGAGGACAAGCACCGGAGGGCAGGTCCTTCCTACGAGGTTGGAGATAAGGTGTGGCTATCCACTAGGAATATCCGTTTCAAATTACGCAGCATCTTTCACCCCAGATACATTGGTCCCTACGTTATCTTGAAACAAATCAATCCTGTGGCATACAAGCTGAAGCTGCCAGGGACCCTGAGGATACATCCTGTGTTCCATTGTAATCTGTTAAATCCTGCTCTTGGTGCCAGAAGGCGTGCCCCTCCACCTGTGTTGTGTGATGGTGTTTATGAATACGTGGTGCGGAGCATCAAAGATTTCAAATACCGGAGGGGGGTTCTGTGGTATCTGGTGTCCTGGAAAGGATATTCGGCGGAGGACGACTCCTGGGAGCCTGTGCAGAATCTTCGCGCCCCTGAAGCCATCCGTTCCTTCCATCGCAGGTTCCCACAGCGACCAGGTCCTAGGAGGCGCTAGGAGGGAGGACATAATGTCAGGGTCTCAGGTCCTTGCGTCTGCATTGTCTGTGCATGATAACAAGGGAAGTGTGTAAATGAAACCAAACAAGTGAAACCATATCGGAGTGGGACTACAACTCCCAGAATCCCCGGTAGGGGAAGTACTAATGCTGCCTTCACACGCTTCCTGTTGCGTGTAATTCGGATTGTCTTCCATAGAGGTCGGGAGCCGCTGCATGCCGCGGCAGATCGGAGGAGAGACCGGAGGAAAGGATCCAGGTAGGATCTGTGTTTAGAATCCTCGTTCGCGGGCGGTAGTGTTTTGCTTCGCCGCGCGTTTCTACAGTCAACCGATTGAATTGGAGCGCAGTGGTATTTCGCCACGCGTTACCGATCTAAAGCCTCCCCCGAGTGAGGTTAACTACGGAGGAGAACTTTGAAAAGGGAAAGACTTTAGCGCACTTATGTCCTGTTGAGGGGACTCTCGAGGGGTATTTGTATGTGCGGGGCGCGGTGGTGGTCGAAACTAGGCGTCTCCGTGCTAAGCACAGTCTGTGTTTGGACATCGGAACTTTGAGTAATAATTAATGACTCTGTTGCGTTGAACTTAATTAACCCTGCAGGAAGGGTCATTTTTGAATATCAGTTCTTTTGTGTTATGGTGCAGAGCGGAGTGTTGTGGTTCTTGCTTCCCACACACCGCCGTTTCTGACAGAAGAGGAATCCTTTTTTACCTTATTCCTTGTGAACATATTTACTTTATCTTCTACGTTAGAGAGCTGCTTCTGAGCCAGTATCCAGTTATAACGTCTCTCGCCTGTTGTCCTGGTATGCCGATTACATGGGTGTAGCTGTATGTGATTACTGTGTCTTGGGGAGTGTGTTGTGCCTGACGTATCTTTTGTGTCCATTAGGCCAGTCAGGTGCCAGAAGGCGATAGAGGAGACGTATTATCACAAAAGCTGCCACCAGTTTATCACAAGGTACACTGAGTTCTTTTAGCGAGATTTAATGAGTGTAGCCATGTGTTTAAGAACATATATCTAAGTGGTTTGCTTTTGTCGTTACAGGAAATCCCTTCCCAGCTGACCCTTCCCTTCCCTTTCCGTTCCTGGTTCTATTTATCCCTCACCTAATGGCTCAACCCCTCTGTGTTTTTTCAACAAGAGGCGTTGTGACGTTTGGAGGTGGAACTTTGTAAGCATCGATCGTATCCTGTGGAGCAATTCGGGACATGTTGATGGCTTGGGAGGAGTGCACCTGGTCCCTGATGGGGCTGGACTTTCCCCACACAATGCTGGCTCCACCCCCTGTAGTGCGACTGATGACCCTAGCCCTGCCAGTGAATGAAATGGGTGGTTGAGCTATCAAGGGTACTTCAAAACCAGCTGCGACTGGTTTCCCCCCACCCTGCACCTACAGACAAAGGGTTTTACAGTATAAGAAGGGGCTGTGTCCCCATACAATTTGGTTCTGTTCTGTTCCAGGATCTTGCCAGAGGGGGCTGCTGCTGTTGCTGGGGCCAGGAGGACCACCACTTGGACTGACTCCCTGCCTGGAGACCCAGTGTGCTGGCTCTGGGCCCAGCCTTGCCCGCCTGCCTGACTAAAAGACTTTGTGCTGGACTTTGTGCTTGGGGAGTGCTCTCCCTTGTCCCCAGCGCTGGGAGTGCTTTATTTTGTGCCTCTTAGCGCTGTGAGCATTTTTCCCTGCCAGCCTAGCGCTGTGAGCGCTTCTCTTCGTCCCCTAAGCGCTGGGAGCGCTTTATTTTGATTATAGCGCTGGGCACGCTGATGGTTCTACCCCCAAGCGCTTGGGAGCGCTTTTGCCCGGCCGAGCGAGTGCCCACCTCGCTTTATATTTAATTTGGAAGCCGGTGCCCACCCAGCATTGCCCCGTTCTTGGATTTTTAATTCATCACGAGGGAGCCCACTCCTCGGATACTGAGAGCCCGCCTGCCTGCCTGATACGGGCCGCCGCGCTGCCCGCGACGACCCGGAAGCATTGGGCCGGCTGACCAATTGCAGCGCGGCCCCCAGGAGGCCGACCGGAAGTCCCGCCCTTGGCGCCGCAGCGCTAGCTTGAGTCTTCGCCGGGCCCCCGTGTGCAGAGGGAGACCGGCAATATTTCCCGCCCCCGCCGAGAAGCAGAGAGCCGGTGAGTGCGCAGTGGGGCTGGGAGAGCGAGAGAAGGGAGGAGGGCATCGGGGCACATTGCCGGTGCCCGCCCCTCCCCTCAAGTGTGTAGGGCCGGTTGAGGCTCTGGGGGCATTGTTTGATCCTGAGTCCCCCGTGAGGGACTCCAACGAAGCCCGCAATTGAGATTGGAGCCCCGAGACTCCTGGGGGCAATTTGTTTATTTAGCGCCCGAGAGGCTCTTGCGGCCACATTTATTTTCACGGGCCTGCGAGGTTCGAGGCGCCATCCTGTGCTGCTGAGTCCCCCGTGAGGGACTCCACCAACGCCCGAAATTGATTTACGAGTCCCGAGAGGCTCGAGTGCCGGCACCCTTGTTCCTGGAGCCCTGAGAGAGGCTCCTGAGTGCCCATCATTGTTTTAGAGTGCAGGAGCTCTAAAAGTGCCAGCATATTTGGTTTGTAAGCCCAGAGAGGCTCTTAGGGGACACAAGTGTGGTCAGAGCCCCGAGACTCCCACACAGTACTTGCCCTCACCCTTGTTCTTGAGCCCACGAGGCTCCAACGTTGGCATCATCTGATTCACAACTGTCCAGCACTTAGTGGACAGTTGCTACGTTTAGGCTTTGTGTTCTGCGGTGCCTGCGCAGCCTTCCCTGACATTGGACTCAGGGCATTTCAGCCCCTTGCGAGGCCAGTTGGCCTGAGGGACAGTTCTAGTGTTGTGCTATGTGCACCCTGCGCATTGTAATTTACTTGTTTTGATTCCTGTGCAAATGTTCTACCTGCACCTCTGAATGTGTTTTACTGCCTCATGTGCAATGTGTTTATGTTTTATCCCCTTTGCTAAAAGTGACCTGCTTAGAGGATTGTTTATGTTCCATTACCTTTGCTAAAAGTGACCTGCTTAGGTATTTTATGTTTTATCCCCTTTGCTAAGAGTGACCTGCTTAGAGGATTGTTTATGTTATTACCTTTGCTAAATGTGACCTGCTTAGGTGATTGTTTAGGTTTCCTTCCCTTTGCTAAAAGTGACCTGCTTAGGGGATGGTTTTCCTTCTATAGGTCCTGATGATAAGGTCCTAGTTCCCTGCCTGACTTTCCTACAGTGTTTAGGGTTGCGTAGGAGGTATTTACTCTTTACCAGTGATTACTGGTTGTGTGCTGCATTTACTATTTTTAGTGCTACAGTCATTATATGTTTATGTGCTAAGTGTTATACCTACAAGTATTATTTCTAACAAATGCCTGCCCCTGACAGTGGTCCATGTGGCCCTGTCCTGTACATAATCCCTTGTAAATTCTGTCCGTGCCTGTTGGCACATTGTAAAGTTTGTGTGTTATCTAATGTGTTTTTACTATAATACAAAGGCTATTTTTTTATATAACCTTGTGTGGAGTTTCCGTTGTGGTGGGCCTTGGGTGTTGTTGCTGGGTGCGCGCGCAAATACTTAACTCATATCGCCTCCAAGTTTAGCCTTGCTGCTCGCGCCACGTTACTTAGAGGGTGAGCAGGGGTTATCTTGGTGTGTAACTCCCTTGCCCTGACTTAGATATGGTGATCTCTGACTGACTTTGGCGTGAGTCTTGGCCAGCCCGGGGTCCCGGGTCTAACATCAGTGTTCTCTGGAACACTAGAAACTGTGGGTCAGTCTTCAGTTACTTAACGTATATGGAGGCACAGAGCATAACGATGCAAGAAACACATTTTTCTGGAAAAGCGAGATAGAGGTACCATTGGGTCCCTGAGGTCATTCATACATGTGCATCGGCGACCCACAGAGAAGTGGCTATAATACTTGGCAAATCCCAGTCATTATGTTTGGTAAGGCAGGAATCAGAGAGCAAGAACATCACAGGTGGGTGATGAGGCTTATCAAATATTTAAAGTCTAATATTACCATTATTACTATATTTTCCTATTATGGATCGATGTTAGATGATCCGTGTTAGACCTGGCACCTTGGCGTGAGTCTCCCTTCCACTTTTTGCTGATGTGCCTCAGATGTTTTGCTGATGTTCGCTGCTCAGGGCACTGCGCCACGGCCGATCCGTGCCACAGTGCAAGTGCTCCCAATGTAAAATGTATGTGTAAATGATTTCCATCATTGGATTATTTGGATTATTTGGTTTATTGTCAGTCCCCAGTAAAGTGCACGAGGCGTGCAGGGGCTTGTAGATACATGTGCCGCTAGTGGGTCTGCAGCGCTGGTTGCGCCACCCACAGGAGCGGCCTCGTAAGATATGTCTTGGGTCCGCCATTGCTGAACCCGGTACAGTCCCGTACTGTCGCGCTGACTGTGCAAGTGCCCACACTTGCCAGTCCCAGAACCTTCCCTCACCTTCATATCAGTCACCCCTATGGTAGGCCTACGGGCAGGGTGCATTGTAAGCATAAGGTAGGACAAGCCTAGAGTGTGGCATGTCCTAGTAGTGAATTACCGCCCTTTCTCGTTCTTCACTATTGAAGGGCTACCTGTTCTCTTAGGCCATATGAGCTGTCGCAGCTATTACACGCTATAGTCCCGGCAGGCTCAGGGAACACGGTAGCAAGTCGAGTTTAGTATGCCTGAACTCAGAATAATAAAATACTTCCTTTAGTAAGGCTTATTTTAATATCCTGTGTTTGCAAATGCTACTTTTAGAAAGTTAGCCTTTGCTCGCCTAACTGTTCAGCCCGCCTCTGCCAGGATGTGTATCTGCTGTCAGGGTTTGTGTGAGTGACAGGGCTGGGAGATTCCCGGGGGATAGTCGGGTGCTCAAGGGGGTGAATGAGATGCTTGCACCAGGATGGGTGGGCGGAGTAGTCCTTGACTCTGAATAGGGTTGTGCTCCACCACCACAATGCTGGCTCCACCTCCTGCGGAGCGTCTGATGTCTCTGCCCTGCACCCTGAAAGATGACGGCAGCGTCCTGTCAACAAAGTACTTCAGAACCGGGTTGAACCATGCTCAGGCCCCCTGGCCTGCAAAGACAAAAGAAATGCAGTATAAATATAGGAGCTCCGCTCCTTACAAATCAGATCCAGTTTTGACCATGATGAACCTCTGCCTGACTAGAAGGACCAAGAGAAGCTAAAGGACGGAAACCAGTCTGTATCCTGTAAGACTGGCCTGCAGTGGTGCCTTACTGAGAAGGAAGAGGAAAGGACCAAAGAGGACTTTGTAGATTTGTGCCTGAAACGATTTCCAAGGGCTTGATCGAGAGCTTGCCCCCTGAACGGAACCCCAGGACCATTGGGTTCTATCTGCTTGTGCCCGTATGCTGTCGGTCCTCAGTTCTTATTCCCTCGCCAGAGTTGTGACTCGGGTGCCTTCGCCCTCTCCAAGGTCGTGACAGCTCGGAGCCTGGTCGCCCCGCCGTAGAGAGCCCCGCTCATCCCTGAGCCGTTCTCCGCTTCAGTGCCGGGCCGCCTGCTCTCCTGTCACCTCGCCTCTTACGGAGCGAGCTTCACACCTCTCATCTTCTCCAGCCGGAATCTGCACAGAGAGCATCTCATAGCCTCGGACGGTCCGTACGTCGTAACGTACCCGACTGTCTTGCTTTGCGCTCCTGCATATAAAGGCTCGTGCCGCACCTCAAGAAAGGCCTCCCCGTACCGTGGTACCGGAAGCCTGGTGCTGCCCGAGAACTCGACGCCCCTCACAGATCCATGAGTCAGACCCGGCGTGCTAAGAAGTAGTACGCCCCGGAGGCCTGAACGGCACCTCGCCCCGTGAGCTGCATCGATCCCGGATCGCCGCAACCCTCCACAGTCTCAAGTCAAGTCAACATTTATATAGCGCACTACATACCCAGAGGGTCTCGAAGCGCTTGAGGAAGGGGGGAGAATTATTTATCGAATATCCAGGTTTTAAGTTGTTTTCTGAAGGCTAGGTGGTTTTGAATAAGGCGGAGGTGGATGGGAAGGGAGTTCCAGGTTTTTGCCGCTAAGTAGGAGAAGGATCTTCCCCCCATGGTGGTTTTGTGGATGCGCGGAACAGTGGCGAGGGCTTGGTTGGACGAACGCAGCTGGCGGGTGGGGGTGTAGAAGGATAGGCGCGTGTTGAGGCATTCGGGTCCAAGATCGTAGAGGGCTTTGTGTGCGTGGGTGAGGAGACGGAACGTTATCCTCTTATTGACGGGGAGCCAGTGGAGGTCTTTCAAGTGACCGGAAATGTGGTCTTTGCGAGGGATGTCTAGTATGAGTCTGGCTGAAGAGTTTTGGATGCGTTGGAGTTTTTTCTGAAGTTTTGCTGTGGTACCGGCGTACAGGGTGTTTCCGTAGTCCATTCGGCTTGTGACCAGGGCGTGGGTGACCGTTTTTCTAGTTTCGGTGGGGATCCAGCGATATGTTTTTTTGAGCATGCATAGGATGTTGAAGCATGATGATGAGTCGGCGTTGACTTGTCTGGTCATCGAGAGTGAAGAGTCCAGGATGACGCCCAAGTTCCGTGCATGGTCCGTCGGTATGGGTGCTTTTCCTAGGGCCGCTGGCCACCAAGAGTCGTCCCAGGCGGAAGGGGAAGTACCTAAGATGAGGACTTCAGTTTAGGACGGCTGTGCTTCATCCACTCGGCTACTTCTTTCATCCCTTCATGTAGGTTGGTTTTGGCGGTGTTTGGGTCTTTGGTGAGTGAGAGGATCAGTTGAGTGTCATAGAGATGATGTTGAGGTTGTGTTGACGTGCGATGGTTGCGAGGGGGCTCATGTATACATTGAAGAGGGTAGGGCTGAGAGAAGATCCTTGTGGAACGCCGCAGATGACTTCAGTGGCCTCTGACTTAAAAGGTGGGAGGCAGACTCTCTGACTTCTACCGGCGAGGAACGAGATGATCCAGTCCAGTGCTTTTACTTGAATTCCGACGTTGTTGAGGCGTTGTATAAGGGTGTTATGACAGACTGTGTCGAAGGCTGCAGAGAGGTCAAGGAGGATGAGGGCGACTGTGTCTCCGTTGTCCAGTAGTGTTCGAATGCCGTCTGTTGCTGCGATGAGGGCGGTCTCGGTGCTGTGTTTGGCTCTGAAGCTGGACTGTGAGGGGTTGAGGGATTTGTTGGTTTCGAGGAAGGTGGCGAGCTGATTGTTGACAGCTTTCTCAATGACTTTGGCCGGGAATGAGAGGAGCAAGATGGGGCGGTATTTTTTGAGTTCGGTGTGGTCTGCTGTGGGTTTTTTCAGAAGGGTGCTGAGTTCGGCGTGTTTCCAGCTTTCCGGGAAGGTGGTGGAGTTGAGGGAGCAGTTGATGACGTCTCGGAGGTGGGGTGCGATGATGGAGTCTGCTTTGTTAAAGATATGGTGGGGACATGGGTCTGTTGGGGATCCTGAGTGGATGGAGTTCATCAGGCGAATGGTGTCATCAGTGGTGATTGGGTTCCAGTCGTAAAGGATGTTCGAGGGGGGTTTAGGTTCGGAGGTGGGTGGGGTGGGTTGGTCTCCGGGTTGGTTGTTGAAGCTGTTATGGATGTCGTCGATTTTGTCGTGGAAGAATGAAGCTAGGGAGTCGCAGAGGACTTGAGAGGGAGTGATGTCGTTGGTGCTGGCGGTGGGGTTGGTAAATTCTTTGACGATGTTGAATAGTTCCTTGCTGTTGTGGGCGTTGTTGTCCAGTCGGTCTTTGAATGCTGATTTCTTGGTTGACCGGATAAGTTGGTGGTGTTTGCGGGTGGCGTTTTTGAAGGTGTCTTCGGTGATAGTGTTTGGGTCTTTTTTCCAGGCTTTCTCAAGGTATCGACAGAGTTTCTTGGATTTCTTAAGGTCATCGTTGAGCCAGGGGGCGTTTTTGCTGCCTAGCTTGATTTGATGTTTTTTCAAGGGTGCTAGTTTGTCGGCGCTGTGGGTTATCCATTGTGTGAGGTTGATGGCTGCTTGGTTAGGGTTCGACGAATAGGCAGGGGGGTTTTGAAGAAGCGATGTGGAGATCTGGTCGATGGTGATTTTGTTCCAGTTTCTTCGCAGAGTTGGTTGAGGGTGGTTGTGGATCGTGGTCTTTTTGTAGTTGAAGTGGGCGCAGCTGTGGTCCGTCCAATGGTAAGCTGTGGTGTGATTGAAGGAGATGTGCTTGCTGGAGGTGAAGTTAGGGTCGAGTGTGTGTCCTGTGTAGTGAGTGGGGGTGTTTACAAGTTGTTTGAGTCCGAGGTTGGCGAGATTGTCCAGAAGGGTGGTGGTGTTAATGTCGTTGCTCTTTTCCAGGTGGAAATTGCGGTCTCCCAGTAGAATGTATTCCTCGGAGGGGAGGGCGTGTGGTGTGATGAAGTCAGTGATGTCTTCACTGAATTGTGTACGGGGTCCTGGTGGCCTGTAGAGGAGTGTGCCTCTGAGTGTGGTCTTGGGGTCGGTGTGGATCTGGAAGTGAAGGTGTTCGGCGATAGCAAGGTTGTCGTCTGAGCTGGTTGAGATACGGATGGAGTTCTTATGGACGATGGCGATGCCTCCTCCTGTTTGGTTGGTGCGGTCCTTTCGGATGATCTTGTAGCCTTCCGGGATGGCTATGGTGATGTCTGGAGCTGATGAGGCATTCATCCAGGTTTCTGTTAGGAAGGCGACGTCCGGAGAAATGGTGTCGAGTAGATTCCAAAGGTCGATGGCCTGTTTGTGAACTGAGCGGGTGTTGAGAAGGATGCATTTTAGGTGGTTGGTGTTGGATCTCTGTTTGGTGTTTGTGGATTTGGTGTGGGTCTTGATGCAGTCGAACTTGCAGGAGTGGCAGGAGAAGGGTCCATGGGTGTGTCCAGGTGCGGCTTGGTGGCACTTTGGTGGACCGCCGGGGTTAAGGGCAGTGAGGGTTGCGGCGTCGTATGTGATGCGGGAGGTGATGGGTTTGCGGGGGCCAGGGGGTCAGGCGCTGGGCGCAGTCCAGGCGCGGACAGGCGTAGACGGGCTTACCTTTGGCGCACCTTTGGCGCGGCTGCAGAGCAAGGACGCTGCGCGTTGGGACATCTGTCATAAATGGAGAGTGGAGGGGGCGGAGCGTGGGAGGGGCAGCTGGGAGGCGGGAGCGGGGAGGAGACAATGGGCCACAATTAAACACAACAAAATGGCAGTAAGGTAGCGTGATCGGAGCAGGGGCACCGTCGGAGTGAGAGCGGAGCAATATTACCACACTAATCAGCAGTAAACACTTTTCCTGTACTTAACAAACAACGCAATGCAGGGCCAACGTGCAGGACTCAATGAATAAATGGAAAAGCGAAACGATACCAGGCGCTATGTTAAATCGAAGCGCTCTAAGTTGTAGGCGATGTAGGGGGTATCCAGGAGCTTGGTCAGGCAGGCGGAGTGGTCAGCAAACGGAGAAAAGCGTCTCTGGGCAGGCAGTGAGCTGGGGGAGCGACCGCTATGGAGCAAGTCCAGACGGTCACAGAGGGAAGGAGGACGGGGCTCAATTACAATACTAGTGTGTGGGAGGGGCAGCTGGGAGGCAGGAGCGGGGAGGAGACAATGGGCCACAAGTAAACACAACAAAATGGCAGTAAGGTAGCGTGATCGGAGCAGGGGCACCGTCGGAGTGAGAGCGGAGCAATATTAACACACAAATCAGCAGTAAACACTTTTCCTGTACTTAACAAACAACGCAATGCAGGGCCAACATGCAGGACTCAATGAATAAATGGAAAAGCGAAACGATACCAGGCGCTATGTTAAATCGAAGCGCTCTAAATTGTAGGCAATGTAGGGGGTATCCAGGAGCTCGGTCAGGCAGGCGGAGTGGTCAGCAAGCGGAGAAAAGTGTCTCTGGGCAGGCAGTGAGCTGGGGGAGCGACCGCTATGGAGCAAGTCCACTCTAGCTCCTTCACCTCTCTCCTCGAGGGGGATTGAGCCGGAGAGATCCTCTGGAGAACTGTCGGCCTCGTTCGGGGTCTGCCCTCACAAGTAGCCGCACCTGAAACACCTCGGACTTCCACCAGCAAGGTACATTTGAACTCCGTCTCGAGTTCACATCGGATCCAGGGTCCGCAACGTTCTTATTTCCCTGTCATCGTACCCTGCTAAACAACGAACACTGGAAGACTAAGTTTGCCTATTGTAATCTGGTGACCTCAATTTACTAAACGTTATTCTGGTCTTGTGATAATCCTGCTTGAATCTATCTTTTATATAAAGTATACGTATTTTTGATACAACCATATGACTGGTGTCCATTTGTGGTGGGTCAGTGGGTTTACTGTGTGTGATCATGAATGCTTAACTTTCTATCGCCCTGAGGATTAGCCTTGTCTGCTCGCGCCACACTACCTAGAGGGTGAGCAGGGGTTATTCGAAGAAGTAGTTCCCTTGCCCTGACGTGGAGCTGAGGGTCCTTGCTTGTCACAAGTGCATACCTGTGCCAATCAGAGACCTCCGGTTCTAACAATCCTTAAGCAACTTTATTAGCAAACAGATGTGAGCTCCAAACACTAAAAAGTGACATTATAAAAATAGAAAATGATTAATTATTGTGTAGTTTATTGTTAAGAAGTGGGCTTAAAAGCTTAACAATGACAAGTGCTTTCTTTATTATGCATTATCTATCCTGTCACTACCGTAAACGGGCAAGCTGTAACTAGAAAGCAATTAAAAAATAATTGTTTTCTATTAAGCATGTAACTGCTTGTCAAAGTTACATTCCTCCAAACTGTCTGTGAGCCTACCAATCTCTCCTAATTACAGTTGTGGAGCAGCGTAATTTTGACTCCACCCTTCTTATTATTGATTAGACCACACATATGTTTACTAAGGGTCTTACATACTCATATGGTATGGTGTGACTAATGGAGTGAAGTGCTCTTAAAACAATATAGAAAGTGCATTTACCATGTCATATCAACATTTATATACGGATGTATACAAATGTATCTCTTACAGTAACAACAAATTGCATTACTCATGTATATATACACGTGTGTACTAATAACATTAGTTAATCTTTATATATACATGTACTCATATAAAAACATCTTTCTTTTTTTAAATATTTGAACATGTATCTATTAGAATTGCATTTTACACTTATAATGGGATTGTCTATGTATCTGTATTTACACAGCCACAATATGTTTTGAATTTTAGAGTTGCTAACTTGACCAAAGGCCATTAGCATTTTGGTTTCACAATGTTTAAGCTTCAAAACAAATGTCTTCTTTGGGTGCAGTGTTTTTCTTCCCTCAGCAGGCGCTTGGTGTATGACCTAATGAAGGGAGAAAAGCACATCATGTGACTAAGATAGCAAAGCATACGGGGAGTCAAGAGTGATGCATTTAACGAGTAGAATGAGGACCACGGTCTGTGCAGAATGAGGAGATGGAATCCAAGGTCGCTTCGAATATGTAAATCAAAGAATTAAAATTACGAATGTGTCTGCCAAGAAGCATCTTTTGAAGATGGTCACTCAATGGACCCTTTGATAACATTTCTAGATGCTTCCTTCTGTGGGTATAACTAGGTTATGATCTTTAGCTTTGGGATGATTACTTTTCAGAATAGGAGAGGTACAGGCCTCTATGAACTATTCTCATTGTGTGGCTTTTAGCTATGTGATAATTTTGCTTTAGAGAACCTCTACAGAAGTTCTCCTATGCTGACACCTTTCTATTGTTTTGAATCTAATCAGGATTTCATTTAGCATCTTGTAGTGCAGGTTAGTTGCAGGAATTAGAATTCCTCATGAATGATAGGCAGGAGGACTGAAACGTTCAGTCTCACCATCAGATTGCCTTCCTTATACTTTGTACAATTGCTAATGAAATCCTCATCTGTTACTTGCTATTGAGGATAAACCTGGGGGCATATTACCAAGCAATAGCGATAATTATCGCTATTGCTTGGTTAGAGACAAAAATTTATCGCTGCGCTGCGGCGATTTTTACCGCAATTAAACCTTGGTATTACCAAGGTTTATCGCAAATGCGATAAAAATCGCCGCAAATGAATGAATATCGCTGAAAAGTCAGCGATATTCATGCATTACCGAGCTAATGCTCTTAGCCAAGTTATCCACCTCCCATTGGATAACATGGCTAAGAACTGCTCAGGGCAGGTGTTAGCTTTTGGAGATATTCGCGCTTAGCGCGAATATCTCCAAAAGTTGGTAATAGGAGATAGCGATGTTAGCGACTGTTTTCAGTTGCTAACATCTTGGCACGCCCACTTTGCATATCATTAGTGATAAATATCACTGATATGCAAAGTGGGGCCCAAGATGGTCGCTATCTCCTACTAGCTATCGCTAACTGGTGTTAGCGACAGCTAGGTAATAGGGAGATAATTTTATCTCCGCTTTCTTGGCTTTTAAAGCCAAAAAAGCGGAGATAAACCTCCTTGATAATATGCCCCTTAGTTCGCCGATTCGGTTTTCCTTTGATAATTGTGCAATGTTTTTGAGACTGAATTACATTACTTTGGTGTTGAATTCGTAATAAATCCGTACTTAATATTACTTATCGACTTTGAGCTTCATTGTGTAACCAAAGTGGCTGCACTGAAATTGTGAATTGAAACTGAACCTACATGTTTTATTCGTCAAGCATCCTAAAAAGGTCTGTCATAGGGGGGAAGGAACGGGGGCCCGACTCCTCTGAGTTAGAAAAAGTATAGCATAGGATGGTTTGGGTCTTGAAATAGGTAGTTAGGGGGTCTTTCTGAGAGAATAGTTAATGTCCCAATTTAGCTTAGTCACAGTTCTGAAGTCTATGGTTTGATTTGAAGGATTGGCAGAGTTTCAGTTTCTAGTGGTGAAGTAATAGCAGCGGAGGAGTGAATATCAGTAGGATTGTGTGTATGTATGGCTGATGCTTAGTTTATGGTGTTCTAATAATTGTGTGGTGTCTGGCTGAGGTGTTGTGAATGTAGTGTGAGTGTGGTGTTTATTATAGTAAAGTTATTAACGGGTCTGACGTGGCCTAAGATCCGGGGATGCTGTTAAAAATGTAGAAAACACTGCGTTGTAATTGTCTGCTAGAGTTTTGTGGGGTTTGCTGTGAGACATTGTTGGCAGCCCAATTGAGATAGGGACTTTATCTTTATGTGTAATAGAGAAGCACGGTTAGTGCAGTAGACCTTTTGCACAGTGGGATACTTTGCTGATTAGGGTGACTCCCTACAGGTTTAGGTTTCGCTCAAATGTGTGTTGGAATAGTGTTTCTTGTGTGATTGTCCCTCTGGGCCGGTCACCCCCACGCCCCGCGCACACTCCTCGTGAGTGAGCGCAGGCTGCCCCCCGTTCCCGCCAAGTGCCGCCGCTGCCCGCAGCTGTGATCCTGGTCCACCACTGTTGCTGCTCTTGCCCCGCCTGCGCTGCGTTTGTATTTTCGATTCCGATTGTATTTCCCCTGTGTTATTGCTCCTTGTTTAATTTCTGTTTCTCTCCCTGTGCCCTGTGTTGTTTTATTTTGTGATTGTTTTCCTCTTGTCGCACCCAGCCCCTGCCGCGCTTCCCGCCACCCCTCCGCTCCCTGCCGCTGCCCCCTGCGGCCCGCCCCGTCCCTCTGCAGCCCTTCCCATTCACCGCCCCGCTCCCGCCTCCCAGCTGCTCCTCCCTCGCTCCGCCCCCCCCCACTCTTCACATATGGCAGAGTGTCAAACGCGCAGCGTTGACGCGCAGCGGGCGTGCCCCATGCGCACCGAAGGCGCTCCAAAGGTAAGCCCGTCTGCGCCCGTCCGCGCCTGGACCGCGCCCAATGCCAGAACCCCTGGCCCCCGCAGACACCAGCCCACCCGCCGGACCTACGACGCCACCGAACTCAACGCACTCAACGCCGGCCGGATCCTGGGATGCTACCGAGCCACCCCGAGACGCACCCACGGACCCTTCAGCTGCCACTCCTGCAAGTTCACCTGCATCCGGACCTGCACCGCACCCGCACCCACCATGCCTAGCACCAACAGCAACCACCTGAAGTGCATCCTGCTCAACACCCGCTCCGTCCACAGACACGCCGTAGAGCTCTGGAACCTGCTCGATACAACATCACCAGACGTCGCCTTCCCCACGGAAACCTGGATGAATGCCTCCTCAGCACCCGACATCGCCATCGCCATCCCGGACGGATACAAGATCACCCGGAGGGACATCGCCATCATCCACAGGAACACAGTCCGCATCACAACCAACACCGACGACACCCTCACAACCGCCAAACACCTGCACTTCCAGATCCACCCTCAGAGGCACCCTCATCTACAGACCCCCGGGACCACACACACAATTCAGTGAAGACGTCGCCAACTTCATCAGCCCGCACGCCCTCCCCTCAGCTGACTACATCCTCCTCGGGGACCTCAACTTCCACCTGGAGAACAACAACAACCGCAACACCACCACCCTGCTGGACAACCTCGCCAACCTCGGTCTCAAGCAGCTGGTGACCACCCCCACCCACTACGCCGGACACATGCTCGACCCCGTCTTCTCATCCAGCAAGGACATCGCCTTTAGCCACGCCACCGGACTCCACTGGACGGACCACAGCTGCATCCACTTCAGCTTCAGAAAGAACCCGACCCACCACCACCAGCAACAGGTTGCACGCAGAAGCTGGAACAAGATCACAGCCGACCAGCTTGCCGCATCCCTGAGCCAGGACCCCCCGCCAGCTCAGCGAACCCCAGCCAGGCCGCCAACAACCTCACGAAGTGGATCAGCAACTGCGCAGACGACCTCGCCCCTCTGAGGACCCCGCCTAGCAGACCCGGCAGCAAGAAAGCCCCATGGTTCACCGACGAACTCAAGACCTCCAAGAAGAACTGCCGAGCCCTCGAGAAAGCCTGGCGCAGAGACCCAACACCAGACAACATGACCACCCTCAAGCTCGCCACCCGAAAACACCACCAACTGATCCACACCACCAAGAAAACAGCATTCAAGGAACGACTGGACAACAAGGCACACAACAGCAAGGAACTCTTCAACATCGTCAAAGAGCTCTCCAACCCCAACGCCGGAATCAACGACATCACCCCATCACAAGACCTCTGCAACTCCCTCGCTGCCTACTTCCACAACAAGATTGCAGACATAAACAACAGCTTCAGCACACAACCGACGCACCCCACGAACGCACCAACTCCCCCCACCACCACCCTCCATGCCTGGACCCCGATCAACACCGAGGAGACCATACGCACGATGAACTCCATCCACTCCGGATCTCCAACCGACCCCTGCCCCCACCACGTCTTCAACAAGGCCGACGCTGTCATCGCACCCCACCTGCAGGACATCATCAGCACCTCGTTTGACACCGCTACCTTCCCGGAGAGCTGGAAGCACGCCGAACTCAGCGCTCTACTGAAGAAACCATCAGCGGACCCCACCAAACTCAAAAACTACCGCCCCATCTCGTTCCTCCCGTTTCCGGCCAAAGTCATCAAGAAGACCGTCAACTAGCAGCTGGCCGCCTTCCTTGAGACAAACGGATCCCTCGACCTCTCGTAGTCTGGCTTCCGGGCCAACCACAGCACCAAGACAGCCCTCATCGCAGCCACCGATGACATCCGAGCCCTGCTCGACAATGGAGAAACAGCGGCCCTCATCCTCCTGGACCTCTCCGCGGCATTCAACACTGTCTGCCACCGCACCCTAGTTCAGCGCCTCAGCAACGTCGGAATCCAGGAGAAGGCACTAGAATGGATCTTCTCCTTCCTCGCCGGAAGGACACAGAGAGTCCGCCTCCCCCTGTTCAGATCAGAAGCCACCGAAGTCATCTGCGGCGTTCCTCAAGGCTCCTCGCTCAGCCCCACCCTCTTCAATGTCTACATGAGCCCCCTTGCGGCCATCGCACGCCAACACAACCTCAACATCATCTCCTACGCCGACGACACCCAGCTGATCCTCTCCCTCACCAACGACCCCGCCACCACCAGAACCAACCTACACGAAGGGATGAAAGATGTAGCCGAGTGGATGATGAACAGCCGCCTGAAACTGAACTCAGACAAGACGGAAGTCCTCATCCTGGGATCGTCACCCTCCGCCTGGGACGACTCCTGGTGGCCCCCCGCCCTGGGCAGCGCACCAAAACCAACAGGCCACGCACCCAACCTGGGCTTCGTCCTGGACTCCTCCCTCTCCATGACCAGACAAGTCAACGCCGTCTCCTCGTCTTGCTTCAACATCCTACGCATGCTACGTAAGATCATCCGGTGGATCCCCACCGAGACCAGGAAGACGGTCACCCTGGCCCTCGTCACCAGCCGACTGGACTACGGCAACGCCCCCTACGCCGGAACCACCGCCAAGCTCCAGAAGAGACTCCAGCGGATCCAGAACGCCTCAGCAAGACTCATCCTCGACATCCCCCGACACAGCCACATCTCTGGACACCTGAGAGACCTGCACTGGCTCCTGGTCAACAAGAGAATCCCCTTCCGTCTCCTCCCCCACGCACACAAAGCCCTACACAACCAAGGCCCAAGATACCTCAACAGCCGCCTCAACTTCTACACTCCCACACGCCAGCTTCGATTGACCAGCCACGCCCTTGCCGACGTCCCCCGCATCCGAAGAGCCACCACAGGAGGAAGGTCCTTCTCCTACCTGGCCGCCAAGACTTGGAACTCCCTCCCGACCCACCTCCGCTTGACCCAAGACCACCTCGCCTTCAGGAAGCAGCGCAAGACCTGGCTGTTCGAGCAGTAGCGGACCCCCCCTACCCAAGCGCCTTGAGACCCTCCGGGTGAGTAGTGCGCTATATAAATGCATTGATTGATTGATTGATTGATTGTATTCATTCGATTTCTTTAGTAAAGCGGATTATTTGTTATTGTTTTGGTCATATGTATGTAGTTGAAAGAGTGTGTTTGTGAAGATTGTAAAGGAGGGTGAACCGCTGCACGGAGTAAGTTCAGCATCTCAGTGTGCTGTGCTGAAACTTGTGAGGTGGTGTAAAACCGCTCTGCTATTGGTTGGTTATGTCATAGGGTGCTGCAATGGTATTGTCTGTTGAGCCTAAAAAACAAATTGTGCGAATATTGTTGTTCCTTGTTTAAACCAATAATTTGATTATAATTGTTGGTATATTGAACCCAAAATTATATGTTTTATAGTTATACAGGACTTGGTTAGGGGGGACATGTCCATACCTGTTAAGAGAGGGAGAAGAGGCACCACATGAAGATACTGCCAGTCACTATATAGCAATAAATATAAGATTTCACACTTGTGTTTGTCTCAAACAATGGCACAAGATCACTGAAACGGATCGCACACTGGCGTTTCATCGCTTTGGTACATTTAATATATGAATTATTGAAAATATGAGAAGAATTCTATTTGAAATGTAACCACATCTAGACCTACACAGTTAGAGGTACTCTATGCTTAGGGCCGTACGGTACGCTCGTACGCAGATACAGGATGAGATGTGGAACAGAAGAGGTGGAGTATGGATATGATAGAGGTAGCTAAATTACATCCGGCATTCATGGGTGAGGAGTATGGGAAAGAGGGAAAGGAGAAGAAAAGGAAAGTGATAGGAAATGGTCCAAAGAAATCAGCCAAGAGAGGTGAAACTGATGAAAGTGGTATTATTTACAGTCTTTTGGATGTGCTATTGTCGGAGTGTCTGCCTCCGTACAAAGACAAACAAACATGAGAAGGTGGAAGTTTAGTGAGTAGTGGAAGTTAAGGGATTGCTATTGCACCTCTGAATACGAGTTACAATGCAATGGGGGTTGCTCCTGTGAATATGAACCAGAATATGATATGAGGAAGTTCAGGGATGTGTGTTCCTTGTCATTTTATTGAGGCAAATGTTTCTATTCCCTCGAGCATTCCAGATGCTCTCACAGTGCAGGTTACTATTGGTCCTGTGGTACCGATACCTAATCCTAGTTCCACAGGAAGTGTTACATGTAATTTGACCGCTTCTAATGAGACTAGAGCTTCGAAGAAAGCTCCAACCAGATTCAATGTGAAGTTTGCTCTGTTGGTTCCCATGAATGTGAGTTCTCCTTGTGGTGCGAGTGCAGGTCCATCAACAAATCAGTGAGGATTTAGACCTTTGAGGTTGTTTGTGGGATTACCAGAATTAGATCCACTTGCATGGGAACCACCTCTAAATGCGTGAAGTAGCACACCTAGGGCGTATCTGATATCTGAAGCTTCTGACAAAACACACGTTTTAGAAGCTCAGAATTTAGACGAGTTGTTAAAATATAGCAGTGTTGCTTTGAATGGGACTAAGAGTACAGAAATAAGTCAAGGGATGATTCTTTCAACCTTAAATGTAAATTTGGTAGATGTAGTTAAGTGCAGACTCAAATTGGATGAGATGATAAGGAGAACTCTTGAACTGGCTCGAAGAGACACTTATCAACAAAAGGAGCAAGGATGTTACTAGAAGACAAGCTCATGAGAAATTATGACCTAGCACAAAAATGTAAAGTAGATTTAGGACGGACTAAAGCTTTTCAGAAAAACCATCAGCTTTTCTTTTTGACCAAGATCTGGAAAACAGGAGGATACCAGGGTAGAAAATTAACCAAATTCAATAACTAATTCAAAGTATCTGGATTTAGGGTACATTGGATACATGGGAAGTTGAATGGTCACAACATAAAAGGCCTAAAAGATCAATGGGGGAACTGCCTTCTCCAGGAGATAAAGGTCCTGGTACCACAATTTTGACTTTACCAGAAGTTTCTAGTGGTGGTTATATTCATGTACCATGGAGCCGAAGTGATCTTGCATTATTTACTATTGATTTTCCTAGGTTGAGAGAGAAACCTGTAGAATGGTAGAAACGAGTTGAGTGGTTTGTGAAAATTTCAAAGGTTTTGTGGACTGATTTGAATACCTATTTTGATATTGTTGTTCCTAGGGATTTGTGGACAGCCTGTAAAATAGCTACAGCAGTGGCCTGAAAGAGAACCAGAGAGAGATCCATGGACCGATGACCCGTCACCTATAGTTATGAGAAAGTACAAGCAGGTGATGACCAGGTGGAAGTCTAAGATGTAACCACAAGAGATTGACTGGTTTAAGATTGATTGTAGAACTCAGGGACCCATAGAGACAATTCATACATACTATGAGAGACTGTTAAAAGCATTCAAACAGTATAGCGGGATGGAAACATTAGAGTCCAAGGAAATGGGACATTTTGTGTCTAGGTCTGTCACAGATTTGAGGCCTGAGAGTAGCATGGTGATTCAACAGCTTTTGATTTGCTGGCAGAATAAGCTCGTTGGTGAAATCTTGTGATACGTGAAGTATTCCAACAATGAGATTGATATGAGACAGAAAAAGTTGAAGGAAAAGCTCATGGTGGCGCAAATGAAAGTTACTCAGATGGGTAGTCAAGGTCTTCTATTTGTAGTGAATACACATCTTATGCAGGGAGTGTATCAGCAAGGAGGTCACGCCACACTGGGTGGTGGAGGTGGATTTCAGTCTCAAGGTAGAGGAGTTCCCTTTGATCCAAATACTGAAATTGATGTAGCCACATTAAAAAAGTCTAATCCATGCCACTACTGTAACAGGTTGGGAAACTGGAAGCGGGAATGCTGTCTTAATCCAGAAATCCAGGGCAAGAAAGCCAGGTTTGTACCACATCAGGGTAATAACCCCATGTCGTGGCCGAATATACTTATGCGAAGAGCCCAAATTATTAACGCAGCTCAAGCCCCAGTGATGCAAGTCCCGCAACCCTGATGCTGCATCAAGCTGCTGCTGGTCCTAGATTTCCTTCAAATCAATTTCCAAATGTGAATCAGAATTCAGTTCACAGTAATATCCTTTACCAGCAATATCCCATGTTTGAGACTGTCAAGAATTTTGGTGCCGAATAGTGCACTTGATGTTGCCTGAAGGCGAGGAAGATTGTGTGCTTGGCGCAGTCTTGGAGGTAGACCAGAGTGGCTCAAATGTAGATGATGAGGTGAATGGCCACACTGTCTCATTTTTGGTTTGGTTGATACTGGCGCTACCCATTCCACTGTGTGAACAGTAGTAGTTCCAGACGTACCCCTCAAGGGAAGAACTATCTAAGTTGTTGGACTTGCTAATCTACAAATGAGAAATCCTAATACTGAGGTCCCTGCTAGAACTGGGAATTTTGAGGATAATCACTTGTTTGTGGTCTGTGACTCAAATCCTGTGAGTTTGCTAGGGCATGATTTGTTGTGCAAGCTAAATTGCATCATTTATTGTACACTGAGAGGTGTGGAATTTCAGACTTATGATAAAGATGTGTTCTTTAAGAAGCTTAATCAAACCCCAGTTGTTACAGTGTACCCTATGATGACAAAAGAAGACCTATCTTTTAGAACTTAGAGATACATTGAAGGTTGAGGTGTGGGATTTTCTGGAAAAGACATTGGACTTATTAAAGGAATTGAGCCTGCCCGTATACAGATAAAGCCAAATGGAGAAAATCCCAGAACTCCACAGTATAATTTTACCCCTGATACGCTCGCTGGAATAACTCAGGTAATTGAGTCCACGACCCAACAAGGCATGCTGAAGGAGATGGGGCGTCCATGTAAATCACCCAATAAGGGCTTACAGAAGCCAAGTGGTATATTTTGCATAGTGCAGGACCTGCCCAAAAATAATAATATAGTGGTTCTCTTTTATCCTGTGGTATTGAATTCGGCTGTAATCCTATTCTAGAATTCTTGCGAGTCTGAGTGATTTTCCGTTATTGATTTGTGCCAGGTCTTTTTCTCCATACTCTTGCATGAGGACAGTCAGTACCTCTTTGCGTTTCGGGTTGGAAATCGTGTTTTACTATGGTGCCAATTCCTGCAGCAGTATATGGAGAGTCCTTCCACTTTCAATCAGATTCTCAAAAGAATTTGGAGCCTTTGATTATGGCTTGTCAATGACTATGAAATGTTAATTTTATTTTTTGGTTGTATGTTATTAGGTTTTTAAAATTGCACTTGTAACTGTTTCCTCTGAATAGAATGCTTTAATGGTGACATTATTTACACCGAATAAAGCTGAATTGACTTGGCTTGTCAATACTCTGTCTTCGTACAGTATATTGATAACTTTGCTGGTTGTGTGAAATGCTTGTGACACATGCAAGACTGGTATTATTGCATTACTAAACTACTTGGCTGAGAAGGACATAAAGTACTGCGTGGTTAATTGCAGTTTTGTCTGAAAGAAGTCTTGTATCTTGGTCATCATCATATTGAGAAGGGAAACAAAAAGGTGTCACTAGAGAGAATCTCAACGATTTTACAAATGACATTGCCAACGCAACTTTTCCCCATTGGCTAAACCTTTACAGAGATTGACACATATTGATATGTTGGACCCTGTGCACGAGGATATTGATTGTTTGGTTGCCTTGCTAAAGTTGAGAGAAATTCTCTGTTGTGCCCTGGCACTAGGAATGCCTAATTACAACAAAGCTTTTTCACTATTCTGCAGTGAGAGAGAGGGATGCGCTCTCTTAGTGCTTTCACGGACTCACAGGAATGCCTGTAGACCCATAGCATATTTTTCTTCTACCTTAGATCCAGTAGCAGAAGCTCTCCCTGGGTGTCTTAAACCAGTGGGTGACACAGGTGTTAGCTTAGAGAGGTGTGAAGGCATAGTCATGGGTCACCCCTTAATGGTGTACATGGCTCACTCTAGGGAGATACTTTTAACACGTACTCACACACCTCACTTGAGAAACAGCTGCTTAATCCAGTATGAGCAAATCATACTTGCAGCTAAAAATGTTACGTTGAAGAGGTGTTCTGAATTAAACCCTGCAACTCTGTTACCTCTTCCGGAAAGTGTCAACGATGAAAATGAATGGGAACATGACTGCCTCAATGTTACTTAACTGAGCAACAAGCCAAGACCAGATATTGGAAATGAGCCACTGTTTGAATCTGAATTTGCCTTGTTTGTGAATGGCTTGTGTTTGCGAGACCATGAAGGAAATTTGCAAGCTGCTTATGCAGTATTCACAGTTTCAGAAGTAAAAAAAAATTCATGGCTCAAAGACGTGTGCCCAGCACAAGTGGCTGAGTTGATTGCTCTTATTAGAGCATGCGGTGTCTCAGACTAGCAGAGAGTGACTATTTTCACAGATAGTCAATATGGCTTTGATATCATTCCCGACTTTGGACAGTTATGGTCCCAGAGTGGGTTTATGACATTCTCAGGTTCTCCCATTCGAATTTGAGAGCAAGTCTGGAAATTTCTTGCAGCATTGCAGATTCCTCTATAAGTTGCTGTTGTTAAGTGTGCAGCACATTGTAAGGGTGATGATTATCTAACACTTAGTAATAGGCATGCAGATGAGGCTACTAAATAATGAGCTTATAATGCTTATACCTTCAATGATGGATACACCAACGAGGGAGCAGATGAGATCAACTACAACTTATTTTGACTACAGCAGACACTTGGTAGGAAGTTAAGAGGTTGCAGGAGTAAGTGTCAGAGACAGAACAGCAGAGCTGGGTCACGGCAGGCTGTGTCAATAGAGATGAGGATGATGTCTGAGTTTCAGCAGATAGAATACCAGTGTTGCCTAATTTGATGGCAAGACATTATCATGGTTCAACTCATGTAGGGAGAGACACCCCCACCAAACCTGGTTTAATCCCAGGTTTAAGTTGATGGCTGACGTGTTGTTGTGTGACAGATGTGTTGTGTGTCACTAGAATAATGTGGGGAAACACGCTGCAGTCATGGTGTGCCACATAGGAAGGTCAGGTGGTCCCTTTAATAGGATGGTTGTTGTGTGCATTATTTCGCCATGGGTTGAGGCATACCCTACATGAATAAACTTTGCAAAATTGCTGTTGAGGGAGGAAATACCTATGTTTGGCTTCCCAAATTCACTGGAATCTGATTGAGGCACCCACTTTAATAATGAAATCTTGAGAATGCTGTTTGCTGATTTACAAGTTGAACAGAGACTGCATTGTAGTTACAGACCTGAAGCTTTGGGTCTAGTGGAGCAGGTTAATGGAACTTTGAAATCAAGGCTTGTGAAAGTGAAGGGTTCCACATAATTGAAATGGCCGGATGTTGTGCCGCTTATTTTGATGAGTCTCTGCTGCATACTTGATTGAAGGACAGGATTGTCCCTTCAGGAGATCATCATGAGCATGACAATGAGATTGCCAGCAATGCCTGCAAATGCGCTTGTGAACATTATTGATAATCTAATACATGATTTCTACAAAGGAATGGCTGTTGTGGTGCATTCTGTGTCTCATCAGGTAGAAGCTGCTACAGCCTGTCTCATCAAGAACAGTGCCATTGTAGTGGTGAGCCTCAGCAGGGCCTACCAGTGATAGAGGTTCTCCCTTCTCTGCACAGAGTCCTCAGACAAATAAGAAGAAGTTGCAGCATGTCTTCTGCTAATGCTTAATCTAGCCGCTGCCAAATTACAACAGACGACCCTTTCAGCATTAGCTGAAGACATTCAACTTTCTGGGATAGTCTAAGCAATCATCCTGTATATTTATACTCATCATTTCAGCTATTTCTTTGTCTATCATGTATTGTGCTTTCATTTCTGCAACATCTTTCTTGGCTGGTATACAAGCAGTAAGACACATAGAACATAACATTGGACCACAATGAATACATATGCAACATGTGAAGATAATTGCAACAATTATACATAGGCCAGTTAAAACTTTCCAGCCCCATGCAGAGATTAGAGTCCAGAACCAACTTGCAAAAGTCCAGGTACCATTATCGGTATATAAGTCGGCAGCAATCTTATGAAGTTTATTGATTGCTTTATACACGGACGGAGTGTGGTCAGGTATGAACACACAGCAACTACTTCCGATAATGCGACATGCACCACCTCTGTCTGCTAACATAACATCTAAAACCATTCGGTTCTGTAAAGCAACAATCCTAGTAATTTGTAATTCTTCGGTAAGGTTCCCTAGAGCTGCAGCAGCTTCATTTGTGACAGCTTCCACAACTCTGGTTAATCGTCGCACTTTCCTACTGTTGAATGCAGCTCCTACAAAAAAGAACAGTCCTAAATTGAAATCTACATATTGTTGCAGACTCGTATCGGTTTGTTCTACGTCATCAGTGGACAAGGTCCTCTTATAGCGATTCATAGTCACATTATTCAGCAGTTTAAGATCTTTATGATATGATGCAGGTGCCAAAAACACTGGGGGCAATAAAAATGCAACATAACAGACCCCAGACCACCTATCTGGTAGTCGATAATACCCCCAATTTCCACATATGAAATATGTATTATGTGAAGCTAGAAAAGTACTGTTATTCAAACCATCTATATTTAATATAGTGATACAGTCACTAACACCTACAGGAATATGTCCAGTACTTTTTACACATAATTCAGCTTGTGCTTGAGCTACAGAGATAACAAATGTCTGGCTTTCGACAATGTCTCTTGTGTTTGTGAAAATGTAGGGCGTTGAGGCATTGTCCGGTCGGTACTCCTCCCATTCCCATATAGTTCGATTGGCTACAGGTTCCCCGCAGAAGCTGGAGCAAGATCACCGCTGGCCAGCTCACCACCTCCCTCAGCCAGAACCCTCCCACCAACACAACGGACCCCAACGAAGCAACCTGCAACCTCACACAGGGGCTCACCATCTGCCCCGACGACCTCGCACCACTGAAGAACCCAGCAGACCCGGCAGCAAGAAAGCCTCATGGTTCACCAACGACCTCAAAAACTCCAAGAAAACCTGTCACACCCTCAAGAAAATCTGTGCCCACGACCAAACAACAGAAAACATGACAGCACTCAAGAACGCCACCCACAAACACCACCAGCTGATCCGCATCACCAAAAGGACAACATTCAAAGAACGACTGGACAACAACACCCACAACAGCAAGGAACTCTTCAGCATCGTCAAAGAGCTCACCAACCCCAGCGCCTGCAACAACGACATCACACCCTCTCAAGACCTCTGCGTTCTTTCACCGCAACATCGCCGACATAAACAACAGCTTCGGCGCACAGACCACGCACCCAACGGCCGAACCAGCACACCCAATCACCACCCTCTGCGCCTGGACCTCGGTCAACACCAAAGACACCACCGGCATGATGAACACCATCCACTCCGGCTCCCCTACTGACCCATGCCCACACCACATCTTTAACAAAGCCGACTCCATCATCGCACCCCAACTCCGGGACATCATCAACAGCTCCTTCGCATCCGCCACCTTCCCGGAGAGCTGGAAACATGCCGAGCTGAGCACCCTCCTGAAGAAACCCACTGCAGACCCCATGGATCTCAAGAACTTCCGCCCCATCTCGCTCCACCCTTTTCCTGCCAAAGTCAACAAACAACTCTCCGCCTTCCTCGAGACCAACAGCTCCCTCGACCCCTCGCAGTCCGGTTTCTGAGCAAACCACAGCGCCGAGACTGCCCTCATCGCAGCAACTGACGACATCAGGTCCCTGCTCAACAACGGGGAAACAGCTGCCCTCATCCTCCTGGACCTCTCAGCAGCCTTCGACACTGTATGCCACCGCACCCTGATACAGCGCCTCAGCAACACCGGAATCCTTGGAGTGGTTCATCTCATTCCTCGCAGGAAGAACCCAGAGTGTCCGCCTCCCACCGTTCCGATCCGCCGCCACCGAAGTCATCTGCGGCGTCCCGCAAGGATCCTCACTCAGCCCCACCCTCTTCAACGCCTACATGAGCCCCCTCGCAGCCATCGCACGCCAACACAACCTTAACATCATCACCTACGCCGACGACACCCAGCTGATCCTCTCCCTCACCAACGACCCCGCCACCGCCAGAGCCAGCCTCCAGGAAGGAATGAAAGACGTTGCGGAATGGATGAAGCTCAGCCGTCTGAAACTGAACTCAGACAAGATGGAAGTCCTCATCCTGGGACCATACCTTCTGCCTGGGACAACTCCTGGTGGCCCCCTGCCCTGGGCACCGCACCCAAGCCAACGGACCATGCACGCAACCTGGGCTTCATCCTGGACTCCTCCCTCACAATGACCAAGCAAGTCAACGCTGTCTCGTCTTCCTGCTTCAACACCCTGCGAATGCTCCAAAAGATCTTCCGGTGGATCCCCACCGAAACCAGGAAGTCGGTCACCCAGGCCCTCGTCACCAGCCGTCTGGATTACGGGAACACCCTCTACGCTGGAACCACAGCCAAACTGCAGAAAAGACTTCAACGCATACAGAACGCTTCGGCAAGACTCATCCTGGACATCCCCCATCACAGCCACATCTCCGCTCATCTGAAAGACCTGCACTGGCTCCCCGTCAGCAAGAGGATCAGGTTCAGACTCCTCACCCACACACACAAGGCTCTCCACGACATGGGACCCAAATACCTCAACAGCCGCCTCAGATTCTACACACCCACCCGCCAACTCCGATCCGCCAGCCTCGCCCTCGCCACCGCCCCACAAATTCGCAAAGCCACCGCCGGAGGAAGATCCTTCTCCTACCTGGCGGCCAAGACTTGGAACTCCCTCCCCACCCACCTATGGCTGACCCAGGACCATCTCTCCTTCAGGAAACAACTAAAGACCTGGCTGTTCAAGCAGTAGCAACTCCCCCCCCCTCCCAGCTCCTTGAGACCCTTACGGGTGAGTAGCGCGCTTTACGAGTTAGTTTCATTTAATTTGATTTTATTGCCTACAAAAGGAAGTAAGACCTAAAAATGCTTGAACTTCTTTCTGTGTGGAGGGTACTGGTGTGTCTAAAATTGCCTGAATACGATCTGATGTGAGTGCACACCCCTCCTTAGACAAAAGGTGACCTAAGTAGGTTACCTTTGGTCTACAATATTGCAATTTCTTTCTTGATATTTTGTGATGATGTGAAGCAAGGAAAGAAAGCAAGGGCAAAGTTCATTTTTCACATTGCTCAGGGGTATCGGCTGCCAACAAGATATCATCGACATATTGTATGAGCGCCACACCTTCGGGCAGAACAAAAGAATCTAGTTGTCTTTTTAGTGCTTGACTGTAAGTATAGCCTTGAGGAACTCTACAAAATCTATACGATCGATTACTCAAAGTGAAACCGAACAGATATCGGCTATCAGGATGAATAGGGATCGAAAAGAAAGCGTTCTTCAAGTCTATAACAGAGAACGTAGTTGCAGTTGGTGGAACTAAAGTAAGAAGTGTCGTAATGTCAGAAACCACTGGGTATTGTGGCACCACTATCTTATTCACTTCCCGTAAGTCAATTATAAATCGATAAATCCTAGTGTCAGTGTCTTTTTTCAAAATTGGGAGAATAGGACTGTTTCAGACATTAAATGGAACTTCTTCAAAAACCCCCACTTCAATGAGATCTTGTACAATTTGTGTAAGTGCTTCCTCACCCTCCTGTGAAATTCTATATTGGGGCAGTTATGGCAACACAGCTCCCTCCTTTACACTAATATGCATCGGTGAAATAACCATCTGTCCCACATCAGTATCTGAAGTGGCCCACAAAGTTTTAGGTAGGGAGTCTAATGCAGTATCGTTTTGAACAAGACAAACTCTGTCCATCACAGGGTAATTATCATTCAAAATCACACGTACTCCTTCAGGAGAACATCTTATTGTCGCTCTGAAAAACTTGAGCATATCAAGACCCACAATATTATCTGGTGTATTTGGGGAAAGCAAAAACGGGCATGGAGCAGCAAATTTATCAACATGAAATGCAAGTGGTTGTGACAATGGGCTAAGGGAAGGTGTTCCATCGAACCCTATCAATGTGATCGTTGAGCCAGACAGGGGAGCCCTCGGAGCCAATTGTTTAGACAGAGCACTACGAGTAGCTTCTGTACCAACCAGAAACTGATCAGAAGAACCCAAAACATGTGCTGTAAAATAAGGACCCCTCTGATCTACTGGAACTTCAACTGATTCCGTACCCCATCCTACGCAATCCTATGCTTAAGCAGAATCATGTAAATCAGGCTGCGCATAATCAGACATTTGGTATTGGTTATGCCTGTCGAAAGTATTGAACCCATTCTGTGCTCGTGCATTAGAATCAAACCTAGCGCGATCGTTCGTGTTGCCCCTGGGACCTGAATATCCCGCATGATTTCTCATTGGTCCTCGGCCACGAGCATAGCGTTGTGAGCGCAACAATGGACACTCATCAGCCCAAGGGCCAAATGTCCTACAATACGCGCATTGATCAACAGCTAAATTCGAGTGAGTATAAGAAGAACCATAAAATCCTCGTCTGCCTCTATCATTACCTCTAGAAGGCGAACCGTAACCTGAGATAACATAACCGTAGTTTTTAAATCCTTAGACTTCTTATCCTCACTACCCTTTGCTTCGAATTCCTGACGCTCATAATATTGAGCCATCGTCAGGAGAGATGCCGGAGAAGAGGTAGTCCAAGAGCTTTCACTAACTTTTAAACGGCTAGCCACTCCTGGTAATAGATTCGTAACATATTTATCTGCAAACAAATGTCGGCCCGTATCGTCTGTTAGCGACTGACCACTAAAATCATAAAAGGCTTCCTCAAAACGCGTAAAGAAATCTGAAACCGATTCATCTACCTTTTGCTAACACGATACTAAAATAGTCCAATCAATCTTTTTAGGGGGAATGATAATTTTTAACTTAGTTAATATCACAGCGGGAAGATCTAAAATCGATCTACATGGCTTTTTTGCTGGTTCTCTTTCCTTATCTTCTATCTCTATATCATCCCATTTTGCCCCATAGGCTGCTTGATCATCAACTTTCCACACAGACCTCCACATATCAGGCGGTAATATTAGCCCGAAAAATAAATCGATGTCAGCTAATATCATGGTACAAGAATGTATGGCTCCCTCAACTTCCTCATAGAAAGCGGCTGGATTTTTTCGCGGGTCAGGCAATGCAGTTTTAAGCGCCATTACATCAGCCCTATTCCAGGGAGTATACACCCAATTATAAATAAAATATCCCTTTGTGTCAATGGAAGGCTTATCATCACTGGTGCCTGTTCCTTTAGGAGGAACATATAAAGGCGCTGCCTCTCGCATAGGCTTTTCATGCACTATACTAGTCTTATCTGCTCCAGAGATGTATGATTGTTTCCCGTCGACCGGACCCATCTGCTTTAGCTTTCCGTTTCTCCTCTCGCAGACGAAGCGCCTCAGTTCGCAGTTTGAACAATTGCCTTATCGTATCAGCCACCTGGGGGAGAGTAAAAAGCCCATTACATATTTGCTTACAATCCGCTATTACATCATCAGGTTCTAAAACACCAGAAACTTTCCGAAACATCTCTACAACTTCTTCAGCAAAATGCTCAGTAAAATATAATTGCTCCCTTTCCTGCCACCCCTGTAAACTATCTAAAATGTTAGAAACAGTGACAGTATCATGAAGTGCTTGACGAGCAGTCTTTCTTAGTTCAGCCGCACGATTGACCGACAGCATGGAGCGAGTGTCTGGTTTCGTTCAATCTATTTCAGAGTCCTCATCTTTACCTGATGGAGCGGACGGAACGGCATACGGAGGTGGAGGACGATCTAGTAACAAAAAATCATCTTGTGGTTTATTAAGGACAGGATAAAGAGGCTGCCGAACAGCATATTGGCCAGATATCTGTAATCTGCGCTCCTTCTCCTGTCTTTCTTCCAATTCTTTCACTTCTTTCTTTCTTAATTCTTGCGCTTTTACATACACACTCTTCCGTTGCTCTTTCTCAATCAGCGCTTGCTCACGTTTCTCACGCTCACGTACTTCCTTCACCCACATACGCTCTCACTCAAACATATCTTGTCTGGATGTCCGCTCAAACATACACTGTTCCACATACTCAATCTTTCGTATATCAAATGACCCATACATCGGCCAACGTAACTCAGGATCCTTACGCGTATATTTCCTCCACAATGTGCTGTACATTTTAGAAGACAGACCATATTTGACATACATGTCTTTATTAGGCGTCCCTTCTGGGGGAGCCGGTTGCGATTCCTCAAATCTTAACCGATTATTTCCACAAAAGCAGCACATCCTACGAAGTGCGCTAAAAGCAGGCATGTCAAAAAATAGTGCAAAATATGCAGTATTATAATCAAAATAGCACTTAAAGTATCTTTAATACATTGTGCCGTTCAAATTAAAATCACAACTTAGAGAAAACTCTCCTCATTACCTGCCTATATGTGTTGCAACGCATATATTACACTCACACATACACATCATGACTAGTTATACCAAACAAAAATTGCCACAGCAAGCGTATTCTAAAACTGCCTTGCCAATCCCAAGCTTCCAAAACCCACAGCAAGTACCGTACAACGGTTCTTACCAATCACAGGGCGTCCATATTCCAACTACCAAGTTCTATCGACCAAATGGCCACTGCACGAAAGCCAGCAGAAGAGATCTCAGTCGAGGACCGGCACCACCTGGACGATCGGATCGGAAAGAAAGGAAAAAACGCCTTGGATGCCAAGACTCGGTTCTCTTCTGGCAGTGATCACGTCCACGGCGAGATTCCAATCCTTCATCACGACCACTCCTTTGGGCATCTGAGTCGCCGATGAGTCCCACGTTGGATGCGCCAATTTGTAGTGGTGAGCCTCAGCAGGGCCTACCAGTGCTAGGGGTTCTCACTTCTCTACACAGAGTCCTCAAACAAATAAGAAGAAGTTGGCACAGAAACTGGAATAGAAAAAACAGAGTTTATTAACCTCAAGAGGTGGTACTATATTCACACAGCACCCTTCGGCAACTGTATGAAGTAGCACACTGAATGGAAAGAGCATGGTCCTTTTATACCCACACAGGGGCTCAAAAGAAGGCGGTACAAGCACAGAGTGCTGGGTTTAGGTAAATATAAGGTCATACAGAAAATGCAGGGTCGAAAAGTAGGAGGAGCTAACAGTGTCCAGTTTCTAGTAAACACATCCTGACAGATATGAATTGACAACAGCTGCAAGCTCAACTGAGCATGTGCAGAACAGGAAAGGTCTAAATATATCTCGTCTCTGAGCAGATTTCAAGAGCGGTTAACAGGAAGGTAGGACAGGCATATGATGAGCACATGGCAACATGTGGCAGACAAAATGGCTGCCACAATACAAAATGTAGTTGGCACAATGTTACAATAGTTGCTGAATACAGCATGTCTTCTGCTAATGCTTAATCTAGCCACTGCCAAATTACAACACCATGATCTAAGTCCTGGTGACTGGGTCATGGTTAAGAAGCACATGAGTAAAAGCTGTCTGGAGCTTCATTGGCTGGGCTGTATTAAGTGTTTGTAGTCACCATGACTGCTGCCAAGTGCGGAGGTCTTCCCAACTGGGTACATACTTCTCACTCTCACAGAGTTCTTTGTCCCTTTGATGAAATAACAGCATCTCTCCCGTAAGCGCCAGTGGTGGTCAAGAGACCACTGGCGCAGGTTAGTGAAGCTGTTGGGGACCAGCACGAATCTGGTGACAGCACTTGTTTGGTCTGAAGGAGGTCCTGGAGAGTTGGTTGAAGAGGCTGGAGTAGAAGCTAGTTTTGTTATTGTGGCAGAAGAAGTCAGACCCCTACAAAGGACCTACTGCTATAGAATCCACAAGCAGCAGCTGGAGACCATTGGCCAAGATGACAAGAAAGGGGAAGACTGAGCTCGCAAGCAAAAGGTGACCTTGCTGTCGTTCCCAGAAGATACTGAGATCTCTGATCTGAGTGATGGAGCAGGTGAGGGAGATACATTCAGAAGGTTGAAGTGAGCAAGAGTGTCTTGCCAGAGGTACTTTTTCTCTAAATGAACCTATTTCCTAGCAATTGACCAGGAGAACAAGTTCTGGGAGTTCTGGAATCATTGTGGAAATTCAACTGAAACTGAGGGAACTTGATCTTCAGTTTTATCCCACGTTTGAACTTCCTCTGCAAGTGAAATGAAGTGTCTTGAGACATCTTGTTCTGGATGTGGGCGAGTTTCTTTTCCTGGATGCAAATGATTTCCCTGTGTTAGTTGATTAACTGAAACACTTCATTTTGTATTCGATTGTCAGTAAACTTGAACGTTTTATCATTAGAAACATGAATTAGACTTTGACAGAAAAGAAGATTTGAAAGACTTTGTACATAACTTGGGGCATATACTTTGGCCTTGGTTTTGACACTTGCACAGGTGGAAACCGACAGAAAGACCTTTGTAGCTGATACGTTCCTCTCAAAGGTTTAGATTTTATCTAAGAAATGGAAGTGAATACCAAAACAAATACTAGTTCTAATAGGCTTAAGTACATCGCAATAGGCTTATTATTAGTTGGGGTTGTAGTACTAATCACAATGCTCATAGAGTTATCTCCAGCTACATATAAGCCAGGACAAATTACATTAACTGTTGCCCCTACTGCATCACCTTCTGCTTATAACTAAATACAGTTGTGGCGGGCTAAGATGTTTCACTCAGACACATCAAGGGAGATTATTCTTCAAATGTTTATTTTAGATTGCTCTATGAGTGCGAGAGATTGTTATGCATGCACATAGTTGTCTGCTTCTGTAGCTGAGGGTATCACTTCCCACCATATTCCTTTGACTTATGGAACCACGTGTAGTCTTTTGTTAAGCTAATTTACAGACAGGGTAGTTTCCAAATTTTTTTAAAGTTAGATTTAGTTTGTCAGAAATCCCAATGTTCAAGCATTTAAATACAAATCCTTATTTCAAAGGTGCAGAGATTGCAGGCAAATAGTTTGTGAACATTAAATCATTAGACACTGCATATGGTCATAAGCATAATTTGATTTGTTCCGTGTCAGATGTGGAAAATACATTTTTTAATTTAGTAGAAGACAGGGGAGAGAGTTAGACTCCAGATTTGGAACTGATCTTCAGAGATCATAATATGGTTTTTCCAAAAATTTACCATACAGAGCATGTTGATGATCCAGTGTGGGACAAGAAACACAGGACAAAAAGAGGTGTTAGTGTTGGTGAATGATTATATTTTTAGTGTCATCATGCCATCTACAGGTGTGATTCTGAATGATTTGAAGACTAGAGAGCTGTCTACCATAGTGGACAAGTTGGCTACTGGTACTGCAAATTCCTTATTGATTGTAAATACTGAGATGATTGTGATAGGTCGATGGTTTTTCAGACTAGACGTGTGTGAGAACTGTTACTCACAAAAGAAGGCGAAGTCTTCCGGATGCTCAAACTTCAGCAATGCTGTACTTATATACTTGATGAAGCTCAGGACTTGGATAAATATATCTGGGTTGACAAAGGATTTGGAAGGGTTGGAAGTAATAGGAGCTTGTGAAGCTCTTGGTAATGGGTTGTCTGCTATCGGCAAATGGTTTGGAAACTTTGGAAGTGGAATTCAGGTCATTTTGTGATCTATAATTTTGACACCTCCACAATATGTTTTGGGCCCTTCCCTGTCGCAGGCACTCTGCCCACCCACACAAGTGAGGTAGCAATTATTTTGGGTAGATCTGAGGGAATGCTAGCTGGTAGGAAATTTGTGCAGGCCTGGTGATTCTACAATTTTCCTACACAGAAATGTGAGGATGACATGTTTTTATTTTAGCTAAAATGTAGGTTTTTAGTGGATTCTAGGGCACAAACGTTGGGGGATTCATGCAAGCCACCTCTCCTTGGTCTCCCCTGAATGTCTACTTTTCAGAAATGTGTGGGTTTGGTAGGTTCTCCTAGATGTCCGGTACCCCCTTGCAAAAAAAGGTTGTTTTGTGATAGATAGGGAGCACCTGCGTTTATGGTCCTGGGCTCTGCGGCCATCTAGGGAAATCAACCAACCAAACATGGCTTGTGTGGATCTCCCTATGTTTTTTTACCCAGAATCCTCCTGCAAACCACAAATTTAGCTAAAAAGTCAAGTTTTCTTTACATTTCTGTGTGGGAAGGTTGTGAAATCACTCTGCTGGCACACATTTCTCACCACCCAATGGTCCCCTCAGTCTCTGATCAAAACGATACCTCACGTGTGTGAGTGCCCAAAGCAGAGTCAGCCTAAAAACATATCTAAAAGAACTGCCCTTTTGGACCCACTTTGGTTCCCCCTCAGTTTTTCATTTTATATGTTTTTAGGTTCTCTTCTCTGGGCACCCACTCAAGTGAGGTGTCATTTTTATAAGAAGATCGAGGGGAACGCTGGGTGGTGAGAAATGTGTGCCAGACCAGTGCAGTGATCCAAAAACTTTTCCATACAAAAATATGGGGAAAGTATGAATTATTAGCTAAATTTGAGGTTTGCAGGGGATTCTGGGTAATTAAATGCAGGAGCATCCACTCAAGCCACACTGCCAGCCAAGCGCCATCCATGAACACCACCAGTCAAGCACCATCCACATACACCACCAGCCAAGCGCCATCCAAGCACATCGCCAGCCACACAACAGTGTACACAGACTACCAGCTTTCTGACAGTCCACGCACACTGCCAGCCAAGTGACAGTCCAGGCACACCACCAGATATGTGTCATCCACACAGGCAGCTAGCAAAGCAACAGTCCACTCACTCTGCCAGCCAAGTGCCAGTCCACATACACTGTCATCTAAGCTCAAGTCCACAGACACAGCCGACAAAATGCAAGTTCATACAAGCCAGCCAAACGCCAGTACACACAGACTCTCAACTGAACTCCTGTTCACACACACACAGAAACTTTGTGTTTTTTTACATCCCTTGGTGGCAGATTAGCCTAAAAATATTGCTGAACTGCCCAGAAATGGCCAAAATGTGTGCACAAAAAAAGGGGAGCAACCCTTGCCTAGGAGGCCGCTCCTTGACATGCCCATAAGCGTATCTCGGGTGCTTAGTGGACATTCTGATTCCCCCCAGGGGGGCAGATTGGGGGCTATTGAGATTCTCCCCTTTCCAATGTTAACTTTTCCATCTGCCTACATGCTCGGGGTTGAGATAGCCCGGCACGCATGTAGGCAGTGAAAGTCAAATGAGCCGATCAGCTTATTTCACTTTGACTTTCTGTGTAATGGCTTCGGAGCGGCATGCGCGCCGATCATTATTATACTGAAAGAAAAATGCCTTTGGCAGCTGGTGAAGCTCTTCGCCAGCTCCAAAGGCTAAAAAGAAAAAAAGAAATCCCATTTCTGACTGCTGTCCAGAGGACGCAATGGTTACATCCTTGGCACAGCTGCACCGCTGCCAACAACGTAACCATTACATCCTCGGCATGCACAGGGTTATGGTAAAGGTTAACATATATTTATGAACAATTCAGAAATGAAGAAGTAAAATGTAGCTTTTTACCTCAACATTTTTGCATTTTCTTTAGCCATACATTTTGTTCATAACTTTTATTCCTCCATTGTTTTGTGTTCAAAATCTCTGAAGTGCACAAGTATTCCTTTCTACCAGGTCCTGACTGCCAGGATAGCTGTGGGGGGTAATCAGTCCTTTGTGTGGGGACAGGACACAGCCTATTCAAGTGAAGTGTTAGCCCCTACCTTTCATCCTGCCCAGGAAAGGCCAACAGAATACAGATGTATATAGATGCGTACTCAGACACACATCCATCCTGTGTTCTGACTGTCTAGAGAAAATGCACAAAGTGTAGCTGTCATCCACCCCAGACGTGCATTGGAGGTAGGCTGTCAAGCACAGAGAGCAGTAAGTGCAGAGAAATGCCCACTCTCTAAAATTTCCACAGAGCCATTCCCTCCTGCTAGAGAGCAGAGTCATAAAAAAATGTACGAAAGGAAGCGCAGCAGCAATTGAAGAATCCACACAAGGAACTCCTCCCCATCAGCCTCCACCCCCACATTGAACAGAAAAAAATCATGATATTCGAGAGGGTTTAGGAGATGACATTCAGTAATTAGAGACTGGCAGGCTACCACAAGAGATAAAAAGATTTGCAACCCTGTGTTTCTGAGAATAATTGGGAGGCCAAAAATACTCAAATCCAACTTTTGGCTGATGAGTATTCATCTGTTCTGAGTCTTGAGAAGAACTCCCAAGTCGATCAGGATTCGAAACGGGTCACCATGGGTAGAATCCAGAGAGCGCTTAATAATTGAATTTGGGCTTACAGGGAAAATTATGTAAATTGTGTAAAGAAAATATCCTGGTTATGTGCCACTGTTTGAATTAGTTGTGTCTGCTTCTAGTATAGGTCTACCTGGCATGAGCCATGAATTGGTTGGAAGTGGTCCAGCTCTTTTCTGACGGATTAAAACATTGGTATATGTTTACACATAAGTTAAACAGTATTGGTTTTTTTGTGTTACAAGTGATATACTGTGAAATGTGTGTTTTAAGTTTGTGCTAAAGCATTGACAGATTGTTCTCTAATGTGTTTGCCCTCTGTGTATGATTTTGATGTATATAAATGACCTGCAATATTTTTCAGAATGTTTAACAAAAGTTAATGGTTACCGCACTATTTGATTTGCGCGCTCACGGAATTTAAAGCCAGTGTGGGTATTAAATGACGGTCCAGCATTGGCATTTTTGTTTGAACATAGTTTGCAGGGCCTAGCTTTGCTGACCGATACGGGCCCAACCCCTTCTTTCTTTGTTAAGCACTCTCTAAAAGTGGCATTTCTAAAACAGTAATATGAAATTCAACTTCACTGGTAAGAAGGATTTATCATTACCATTCCAAACATTTGGAACATGAAAAAGCTACTCCTCTCCGATCAGGAATTACAGCTTTGAAGTGTACTGAGGACACGCAGTAGTGAAAAACAAAATTGGCTGTCTGCTTGTCTTACGAGAACATGCAAAACAGAAGGATACATGTCCTAGGTTTTACTTACATAGCACCCTGCCCTTAGGGTTACTTAGGGCCTATCTTAGGGATGATGTATATGTATTAAAAGGGGAGTTTAAGACTTGGTAAGTAGCTTTAAATGCTGAGTCGAAGTGGCAGTAAACTGCACACACAGGTACTGCAGTGGCGGGCATGAGACAGGTTTGAAAGGCTACTTCTGTGAGTGTAACAATCAGTGCTGCAGTCTACTAGTAGCATTTGAAGCACAGGTCCTGGGTATATGGTATGCCACTTTACAAGGAACTTACTAGTACAACAAATATGCCAATGAGGTATACACCAGTGTCATAATTTTTAAGGGAGAATCACAGCCACGTAAGCACTGGTTAGCAGTGGTAAAATGCTTATAGTATTACGGCTAACAAAAATAATAAAGCAAGATGGAGGCAAAAGGCAAAAAGTCTGGGGGAACACCACCCTAAGGATGCTAGGCCTAACAATTCCTACATAACGTGCTCTGCAATTCAAACTCTTCCACCTACACAAACACTCATCTAAAATACAGGCCTATTTGGAGCATTGGCTACAAGAGGTGGTGGCCCCTGAAGGCCTCTCCAGATTCTACCCCTTGAAGCATACTCACAAAGTATCAGCACAGATGCCTCACCCCGAGGCCCCGCCATGCCCAATAGTGGCCCAGGGCCTGCTTTTCCAGGATAGAAATCATCTCCTGCCGCAAGCACATGTACATGGCCTCTTTATGGTGGACAATGCCATGGTGTGTCTCTACTCCGGCTTCACCCTCCATGTCCAGACACAGTGGGCATAATTTCTTGCAGAGAAGAAATAACTGTACGACCTGGGTTTGCTTTACTTGCTTTTTTTCACTGTCCAGTCTGCGTCATGGGACTGGCTTGAGCTCTATGACAAGGGTATTGTGGGGCCCGAGGAGCCAGACCTGCTGCAGCCTGCTCGTCCAAAGCAAGAAAGAACATGGCATAGGAGGGTGGCTTGCCCTAGTAAATCACAGGTAGCACTGGAGCAGGGAATAGTAGTTGAAACTGCTGCTTCTATTGAGTACAGCAAGGGCTACTCTCAAAGCCTATCCCCGGAATAACAACACTTCTTCTTCTGACTCAGGGGATTCAGTTGCACCGGTGCTTGAGAATACTCTGCTGGGTGTCACCACAGGGTCTGTGGACAATCTTGTCTGATGCTGATCAAGCTGGCGTTCCACAAACTTCTCACTTCGGTTCCTTTATGCATCATGGTGGTGTGGTAGTTTTGTGGCTAATTACTCCTGTGTTCCTGTATATATTCCTGAGTTGGGTGGTCCAGGGGGGAATCAGGTGGTGGGTACTTGAGGGATCTGTCCTATAGCATTCAATTGACTGCCTGACTGTTTGTCCTTCCATCCTTAGCTGGTGTCTCCTGCCTTGATCTTCCGTCATAGAACTCATTGGCCCTTCAGTCTTTCCTTGGCTTCTTGTTGGGCCTTACATGGAGTGTTGTTTGGACAGGATGGGTGTATGTCTCGGTCATTGGGGGGATGTTGGGATTTTCATTCATTTCTTGATTGCTTAGCCTATATGGATGTTGAATTTATATGTTTGGCATGGTGAGGTGTGGCTATCTTCATTGGGGACGAATGTTTATAGGGTCCCCATATTTTCCCATTTTTGGCCTGTTTTCTATTACAGCCCAGATACAATTGCTCAAGTGGAACATGCAGAGCCTCTCTTCCCTCTCTAAGCATTATAATGTGCTGCCTTGTTCGAACCGTAGAGTGGTACACATTGCGTTCCTACAGGAGACTCATCTTATGGAGACTGAAGGGAGCATCCTCTGGGGTGTTGGAGAGGTGACCCATACGCCACCTCTTACTCCACGCTCTTGTGAGCCGCTCTAATCTGAATCAGACCCGGGGTGCGCTTTTGTTTGCAAAGGATGGTTACTGACATGGATGACCGTTGCATCTTGCTATTAGGTTGCATAGACAGTAGAGATATTGCCCATATGAATATTACGTATGCCCCAAATGTAGACCATCCATCATTTCCCGATGCTTCTGTACTTAATTGCCCCCTATTGGAGCATGATAGAGAGTGATTTTAATTGTGTGAAACATTTCAGCTTGGATAGGTCACATCCACATTTTGTACAATGCACCATAGGACAGGCTGGTGGATGCTCCTGGAAGGTACTGTGGGATCTGATCGACTGCTGGAGAGTGCGAAATCCAGATTCTCAAGTGTATTCCTTTCACTCTAGCCTGCATGAACTTCAGGTCCGAGTCAAAAGAATTTATACTTGCAGGGTGGTGCACTTCATGGTAGTGGGGGTAGAGTATTTGGCAGAAATGTACTGTGATCTTTCCCCTGTATTGTATTCCTTCCAGTGGTCCCCACTTATACCTATTGTCACTACTTGGAGATATGACCCTGCAATGCTATAGAATTAGGCTTTTTGGGTCTTACTTGGAGAGTGCATTGCACAATACTGGCTTGATAAGGCACACCCATACTTGTCTGTAGGGGAGGAGTGGAAAGCCATGAAGGAGCTGATTCTAGGTTATTGCATCTCCAGCAAAGTGGTTGTTGGTCTCAGTTGCACTCCGATATCCAGCGGCAGGAGGTGATGCTCAATGGTGCTCTTCATGGTTTAGAGGAGACCCTAAGTGGGAGGGGGTGCATGCTGGAGGGGCAGGAGAAACTGAACTTGTCAAACACCTACAGGACTTTCATTACAGAGCTTATGTCACCAGGGCCCATGCTGCGATTGATAAGTTGGGTAGGATGCTTGTATGGCTTTCACAGAAGGAGCGACATCGGCACACTATTCTCTAAGTGCGTAACTCCCTGGGATGGGATGTATTTAAGCAGGAAGTGATCAATACAATGTTTCTCCAACACTATCAGCAATTGTACTCAGCAGGTGCGGGTTGTAGTGAATGGACATGTGGACATGTTAAATTACATTGCAGACTCTTCTCCGATATCGAAATGGGTGCGAATATTCCTAAGAAAGAGGTTCGGGGGACAATCAAGGAACTGGCGAGGGGGAAGGTGCCTGAGCTAGACAATTTACTGATAGAAGTTAGCACTGCATATGCCGCGGACCTTGTCCCTAAATGTGCCACCCTCTTTAACGAATCCCAGGAGCGTGGTTTTCTTCCATCCTCAGTGAATGACGCCATTATTCTTTCGCTTCTAAAGAAAGATGAAGACCTGCTCCTCCTTAACTCCTATTGCCCCATCTCCATGCTCAATACTGATTACAGTATTTTGAGCAAGATTCTGACAACCAGCTTGCTCCCCATATGTGATCCCTGGTCCACCCTGACCGGACTGACTTTATCCCCACTCATAGCACCATGCCTAATATCTTTCAATTGCTCCTCACCTTGGACCAGTGGAAGCTGATGCCAGTGAAGGCTCTGGTCATTTCCTTGGATATTAGGAAGGCTTTTGACTCACTCTGTGGAGCAGGCGCCGGAAAAGGTTGCCCCCAGTCCCCACTATTCTTTGCTCTGGTTATGGTGCCTTTGGTTTGCACCGCTTATCTGTGCCTTTCATGCAGGGGCAACCCATACACCAGACTGCACATACCTCTCTGTGTATGCAGATAATATTTTGCTGTCCTTGAGAGGAGAAGACATCAATCTCAGAGGAGCAGTGTCAGCATTGTTGGACTTCTGCAGTTATTCTGAGCTAGAGGTAAACTGAGACAAATTGTGTGTCTATCCATCCCCTTTGGGCTGATGTGGTGTACGGATCTGTTCCTACTGACCGACGCTGTGGTAGGAGTAGCATACTATTCGGTATCTGTGGGTAGCTGTTTATCATTCACCGTAACTGTTCTATGAAGGAAACTAAAACTGTGCACTCACCGAACTACTGAGTTCAGTGGCCATCTGGACCACACTGCCATTATCAGTGAGTGGCTGGGTAGTTATCCTGCCCCATCTCATTTATTTGTTTACAGCCCTCCCATTGAAAATGCCCCAGAAATTCTTTTGGGAACTTGATAGTATATTGTTATTTTGTACAGGGGCACCTCACATTGACGTGCAGCACTTTGGAAATTGTGCCTGCCTGTGACAGAGGGTGGCTTTGCGGCACAAGATCTTCAGCTGTATTATTTTGGAGCAAACTTCAATGGGTGGCTTGTTGGCCATCCAAGGAATTGTTAACCAGTGCCTTGATGAAGCTCCAGCTCCTGGTAGCTCTGCACTGGGAGTGACCTGGCGGATGTTCGAGGCTCCACAGGTGGACGTCAGCCAGGATCAATGTCCTGAGTGATCTCTTTGTGGGGTTAACTGCTACTAGTCCCTGTCTGAGCACCGAACCACGACGCTCAGACCACTCACAACACTGCATTGCAGCATTGTGATTAGCTCAGGGGAGCCTGGAGCCCGAGTGCTTCCTGCTAGTGGTCGAGATTAGAGAACAGAAGAAGGGAGAGGACAGAGGAGAGGCAGAGGCCGGCCGGCCGACACAGGTAAGTCTTTTTTTCTTCTTTTTTTTACCTCTTTCCCACACACCCCTCCCCTGCCTCACCACTCCTGACTGATAGCAGCAGCTACTGGCGGCCAGACTTTGTAGGCCTATGTTCACGATAGGAGTAGGATCTAGGGGTGCCTATAATTGATTCAGCCTGGAGGAGGGTTGTGGAATTCGTCTGTAGGGTGTCCAGTAATGCCCGCTTCCGACTATCCAACTTTACTATTTACACCAGGACTACCTTACCCCGACCTCGCACTAATCCCCCAGCTGTGCTCTTTGGGCTCACATGATCGAACTGCGGCCAGGGAAGTCATCATACAGATTTCTGGACCTGGGATAGGTTCTTGCTTGCAGATTCTTAACTATGTCCTGGAAGTCCGATTGGGGACTGGATGTGTATAGATGGGGGTTGGAACAAGTGAAATGGGCAGAATGCAAGAAAGAAACAATTTACAGGGAGGGGGCAAGGGGAGTAAGAAGGGTACTGATTCTGCCTAAAGGCCATTCCCAAGTTGGATCACAGGGGCTGTTTTACTGCCATTTAGCCTCTTTCGGGTACTATGTCGCCCACTGCCGCACCACAGGAGGCGATCCCGAATCTGGGAGAACCCCCTTGAGTGCTCTTGGGTTTCGCAGTGAACCTGGCCTCATTCTTCCCCATGCATGTAGGACTAGTAATGGATGGATGGGCACCCGATTATGAGGATGGAATGTAGAGCTGCGGCTCTACTGCTGTGTATGTTGCTTGCTCTCGTTAACCCCACCTCTGACTCTAACTCACTGTCTTTACCAGGTTATTCATGAAGTTACTGGTCCCTGTTGTGTAATTTGCTTTTGCCTTATGTCTTACCCACCGATTCTTTTCTATTGTATTTTACTTTGTTGAGTTAAAATGCGAATAAAAATATTAAAAAAAAGAAAGAGCTAGGTATAGCAAATCTATACTTACTTACCTTTTGAATTTGGATTTGATTTTGTACTTGATATTTGTGTATGCTGATATGCTAGGTGTGATATTCTGGAGGTGTACCAAACCATGAAATCAAGAAAAATTAAACATGACTTGCCACCCTCAGAGTAGAGTACTCCAATCCTTCTTCCCACGGCAGCGGGGTCCTAAAGCTGGAATCAAAAAAGACACTGATCATTAGTACACAATAATGGTGGATGGGCAACTTTTTAAGGGCTATAATTTCAAGACATTCAACGTTTAAAAAAATGATTGTATAATTACTATAGATGCAGGACATATTTTACTTCTAACATACATATTCTCGATCACTTATAGGAATCACCTTTTATCAAGCCAATCCAAGAAGAAAACTTACCAACCATGGCAGAGCTGTTACTTTGAAAAGAAGGTGGAAGAGGATTTCAAATAGAAGAGAGAAATGTGCACATTGGGTCAGGACAGATAATGATGGGACACACTTTATAGAAATAATGTTGGATATGCGCTTGTTATGAGACATGTGTTTCTCTTATCTCAACAATGTCTAATATTTTGTCACACACACACCCTGATAGCATAGAAAAGAAATGGGGGGGGGTTCTTTTTCCTGTGCATGGTGCATGAAATCTACTCATTCGAGCACCAAGTCACAATTACAATGAGAAGCTTCAAACATATGCTACAAATTGGACTTTTATTCTCCCCTGCCCTCATTAGATAATGACTTTATGTGGAATAATTCTTACAAAACTAAATAAAAATTGGCCACTGTATGCATTATTGTGTTTATTTTGTAAACTATTTATTAAGAATTATTACAATTAGGAAAGTGACTATGTTTATTTAGGGTAAGCTAGTTTTCAGGGGTTCTGTTATCTTTCTAGCAGTTTTGAAATTGGAAGATGCTCAGGGCCTTATTTAGAGGTTGGTGTAGAGGATACTACTTCAAGATGTGGCAGACATCATATTCACTATATTACAAGTGCCATCCATACTAATATAATACTAATATAATAAAGAGAGAGCCCAAACCTTTGAGGTGGGTAATCTCAGGAACCACAGCACCAATCACAACACCAAATACAGCGTTGGAAAGGGCAGTTGCAGCAGAAGGACATAGGCTATGCAGACGCCCACTATATACATTTAAAAGGTAAAAGAACGGTGCCAGCAAATTAGTCCCTTGTTGGCGTGTCTGCGTTGTGCTGTGGGCGTGTGCTGGGGGCGTGACAAATGCTGGGGGCGTGTGGTACGTTCCGCCCTTCATGCCATGTCTCATATTGCGTGCTAATCTGACCCTGCTCCCTTTAAATACCCCTGCACCCTTATAATCATGACCCCCCCTTACTCCTTAATATACCCCAACACCCTTAACCCCTTGGGCGCGGCCGCGATTTTCGCGCTGTGCTGCCATTTTTAGCAGTGGGCGGGTTCATGACGGCCCCCAGCCGTCATCAGCACACGCCCACTGCGGTGCATGGCGGATGGGTCCATCATCACGACCGAAGGGGTTAAACACTAACCTATCCTAACCCTATAAATATACCCTGTACCCCAAAACCCAAACCAATCCCTAAACCCTAAAAATACCCCTGTACCCCAAAACCCAAACCTAGCCGTGAGCCCTATAAATACCCCTGTACCTCAAAACCCAAACCGACCCCTGAACCCTAAAAGTACCCCTGTACCCCAAAACCCAAACCTAGCCCTGAACCCTAAAAATACCACTGTAGCCCAAAACCAAAACCTACCCCTGAACCCTAAAATACCCCTGTACCCCAAACCCCAAACCTAGCCCTGAACCCTTAAAATACCTCTGCCCCCCAAAACCCAAACCTACCCCTGAACCCTAAAAATACCACTCTACCCCAAAACCCAAACCTAGCCCTGAACCCTAAAAAACCCTTGTACCCCAAAACCCAACCCTAGCCCTGAACCCTAAAAATACCCCTGTACCCCAAAACCCAAACCTAGCCCTGAACCATTAAAATACCCCTGTACCCCAAACCCCAAACCAACCCCTGAACCCTAACAATACCCCTATACCTCAAAACCCAAACCTAGCCCTGAACCCTAAAAATACCCCTGTACCCCAAAACCCATACCTATCCCTAAACCCTAAAACTACCCCTGTACCCCATAACCCAAAACTCTATCTGAACCCTTAAAATACCCAAACACCCCAAAACATATACCTCAGTACGCCAAAACATATACCCCTATACCCTTACTTACCTTATCCAAACATTTTTTAAAACACATGCTTTTAAAATTCATGCATTTACAACGAATTTCGTTGTAAATGTATGCGTGGTAAAAGCATATAAAATGTAATGCCATGCGTTATAATGGCATTGCGGAGTCATGGTACTTTCGTAATGAAAGTATGCGGAGTGATGGTATGCGGAAATAAAGTTGCAGAATAATGGGTGTTTACCCTCCCCCGGTAAGTACATTGGTGGCACGGTGGCCCACATCTCCAGCAACATATTCATATTTGTTTCACCACCCATTTGAAAAATGCACAGTAAGTAAGTAAGTAAGTAATATTTTTTTATTTGTATATGATTAATTAAAATCTTTACAAAAGTATAAAACACCATATGACAGTACAAATGATTTAAAATACAACAATTACTATTGTCAATTCAAGGTTGTTACTAAGTCCCGATGAGTCTTTCAAGTGTGCTTGAGTCTTTCCTTTATTAAATCAAAGAACTTCACAACCTGGCAGTTCTGTTTAATGTTGCTGCTGGAAAAACACAGTTTAACTGCCTGCCTACAGGTCCGAACAGCATGTGATCTAAAAAATGGTAGCAACAGCTTATGCCTCAGATCCCTTAATCTCGGGCAAATGCATATCATGTGAACAATGTCCTCCTTGCCAGATTTACACAGGCGACACAAGGCCGAGGCGTGAGAGCTCTCCCATGGTTGCAGATGCGGTAATATCGGGATAGCTCCAAGGCGCAGTTTCAGAAAAATGCGCAGGTCTCTCTCATTGATGGCCAGCACTGACATACACTTTTAGACACACCTCCTGCCACAAGTTCTAGAATTGCGAACTTTAGAGCTGGGGAGCTATGTCGAATCTCGGCATCAGCTCAACATCCTGTGATTCCAGGCAAATCGCTTTGTCTCACCGGGCCTACCACAAATGAATGTGTTCTTCTGTAATGTAAATTGTGCTCATGCCAAGTTGTCGAGTTTGCGCTATATAATATTGCAAGGAAAAATAAAGAAGGGAAACTCGAGTTCACACACTACTAAATGCGCACTCTTAAGTGCATCAGCAGTGCACTGTGAATCGGAGCGTTTCACAGGCCTGTCACATATAAGAAATGCTATCAAAACAAAATCCTACAAAACAATATACTACTGTCCTGCAGCAATTCATACCCGGACAACGTCGGGACTGGCTGCTAGTCTGCTATAATGCGCAGCTACTGTGGATAGGCTATCTACTACATTTGTGAAGAAGTGTCCTATCCTCCAAACTTTAAAGAAGGCCCTTGGACTTTTGAAGAAGACAAAGGAGAAGCTTATATCCTGCATCACAGAGTCCAGTTGGACTGATCTTTGACTACTGGGACTGGATTATCTAGTTTTCCAATTCACCCCTGGAACCAATAGGGTAGCTATGCCTGCTTATGTGCATGCTACAGTATCTTGAAGATGTTAAGGTGACTTGGCATCTGTAACAGCAAAACTGATTTGGAGACCGCAACTGGACAAGATTAGAATTGGTCTCCATGAAATCATTGAATGGTTATGGGACTGAAAGTCCCTTTCTCTGTGTGCTCTGATTGTGAACAAAAGTAGCTAGGGATTGTATAGCACCCTGGTGTGCTGACACCCTCAAAATACGTTATCTTGGTTTTGCTGCTGCCCTCAGGTGGAATCTTTTAGTAAAATACTGTTTTACTGCTAAACTTTCCATACTACTTTGGAACTGCCTTGAAATTGATTAGGAAATTGTTATGCATTGCACTCATAAGACCTGCTCTGTGCTGGATCTGCTCCTTTTACATAAAGCACAAGATGTCAGCCAGTCACCTTACATCTCAGAAGCCTGCAAACCCATCTACTGAGTCCCTAAAGCATGGAACAACCTCACTCTCCACATCAGAGCCTCCTCCTCTCTTTTTGAATTCTACAAGAAGCTAAAGACCTGGCTTTTCAATAAACCAACCTTTCATATGTAGGGCTAGTAACACACCTACTTATCCCCTGAATAGCCTTGCGATAATATTGTGTTTACAGATCGACATAACATAACATAGAGAGCCATTAATATGAAGGACTGCAACTACAGCTTTTTCAAATTTCGTTCACGTTGATTGTAACTTTTCTGTCCACATTGTACGCTTCCAGAGGAACTCACTTTCAGAGGCTCATTGTTTCCTACGTAATGTTGGTCATCACCGAAGACACATGAAAAACTGATTAAGCACTCTCCCTTCCTCACACCATGGTTTAATATTTGAAGCTAGATTTTCTGAGGCATTTCTCTCCAGCACAGAAAAAGACAATTTCTCGAAAAAGACAAATACAAAGTGAATATCATATCTTTTGCATGAGTTTATTCTTTAAAGATGTTCAGCTTAGCAATATTAGTGGTTTGCACAATATTTCAAAAAGCATTAGTATGATCATTGACTTGCAGCCCTTTAGTCATTAATTTCTGCATTAGTCATGTGCAGGCTTGCGGCTACCCAGATTTTCTCTAAATATGTTTCCATTTAACCATACGCATTGTTAAATTCAAACTTGATTCATAGCACACAGTTAACCTTTTAATGAATATTTTGCAAATGAGAGGTTCAATTCGAGCAGGTTTTGTCCCTGCTCCATCAATACCCCCTTTGATGGCGATTTGAGCAATCAAAAACTAACCCAAAAATCTGATTGTCATCATATTTATTTAAAATGCTGCAGTTTTCTTTTGTTTCATTCTTATTTCATCTATATCTTTAACTATTTCATAGTAATTTTTTTTCTATCTTCCAGTTCAATATCTTCTCTCTTTCTTTTCTTAGCTCTACGTCTAATATCTAATGTTCCTTTCTTGCACTTACAGCGTTTATATTTCTCTATCAATTTTAGCATTCCTGTAGCCACTGCAATTAATGGTGTTACTATTTCCCTATCAAGCTGTTACTCAAGGTAGAAACCCAACCACCTACTGAAGAGAAACCCTTAACAAGTTTCTCCCAAACACCGTCAAGCTTCAGGTCATCCAAATCCTTATGTAAATCAGTAATATTCTTAATATATCCCTCGAGAGTCTTTCGTTTGTCTTGGATATAGGTACAACACTGTTGAATTTTCAGCATTTTACAGAGTCTGCCCTCTTTCGCAATATTACATCAAGAGCAAGTCTTTTCTGCAAAACCATTGACCTTATAGCAACCATTTCCGTATCGATCATTAAAAATCCTCCAGCAGTATCCGTTGATAAACGATCAATCACAGTAGACAATTTCCTAATTTTGGGTGAATTAGGCATAACACCAACTGAAGGTATCAATTTCAGTAAAACTAGCTCCCCTTTTATTTTGTGTTAGTCCAGCCATATTCCCATTGGTTCCATGATTTTTACCTGTATGATATACCTTTGGAAAGACTATTCCCATGTAACAACACCCATACCAATGTGCAGGCAATCTATAATAGACCACACACATAATATATTCCTTGAAATACTGGGTCAGTCCCACCCTTTAACGCCCACCCACCAGTAATTAAGAAAACATTATCACATTCTCTAGAACCAATGAAAAAATTATTCAAATACGTTTTCTGCCTAAGTAAAAAAATCTTTCCCTTGTGATTCCAATCCAGCCTCATTGCAGCATATTTCTTGCCTTTCTTATTTTTTCTGCCCTAAAAGCCCATGGAGGTATATGAGACTTTTGATTGGCAGCCTTTTCGTTAAAACGTTGTCTTCTATCTTCCACTAAATCTATTAATTCAATCTCTTCATGACGTAACCTACAGGTTAGATTGTTTCTATGTGCATATACTGTGTCAATTGTATTAGTTGTATGGAAGAAATTCCCAAAATACTCGGTATCTTTTGCACTAATCACTCTATTCATTTTCTAGACTATATCATAGTTAGAGTAATAGTACTGTAAACTACCCTTCTCATAAAAGAGACTTGTTAAGACACTACATGAGACACCATACGTTAGAGGTAAGTGATAATACATCACTCCCTCGGATACCGACGAAGGTAATGAATGCACACATAACAGTCTCTTGCATCCATTATGTTTACATATTCGTACAGTAATCTAGTAAAAACATTTAATGAAAAATCATTAATTGATTTAACATGATGATACATGCTAACATCTGTTAGTTTTTCTATGTTAGTTTGTGGTTCTTCTTTAAGATTTCCCACGGGGGAGAACATGGCGGCTATCAGGCGTGGCTAGTCGTGAGGCTCAGGAGCTCCGGGCGTTCGACAGTGCGGAAGGAATGGCGAGAGTGGAGACGGCGTGGAATTAAGCCGAAATCAGCTGTTTTGAGCGGTAGCTGCAAATGCATAGGAGTAGCGTAATCTAACTGCGGCTCCTAGAAGGGACGTCTTACAATGAGGCTGTAATCACGGATTACCAAACGGGAAGCGGGCGCCAAAGGCTCCAGGCAAACACACACCGGCATCGGCTCGCCGGAGCGCAGAAGCAGATGGGGCGCTGAAGCACGAGCACGGCTTCGGAGAGAAGACAGACAGTGGCGGCGAATGCTGAAAAAAAGCCCACAGAAAATTCTGCTGCAAGTGGTCAGACCAGCTGTATAGCGGAAAGCACTGTGTTACTTTCCCTGCTTAACGTTTGGCATTTGAGGCAGTCTGGAGAGGATTATTCCTATAGTTACGGCATTTCTTACACAGACTTCTTCATGCACCTCAAAAGGTAGGATCCTCTCATGCTTTCAAAACAAGGGTTAATGCGATAGGTTTATGCGGCACACGAGTTGAAGAAGGGAAGAAAAGCTGGGTATAGACACTGAAATATTGAAAGCATTGAAAACACTAAATTAAAACTACCAATCCCACAATGCAATGGGCTAAGCAAGACTTTCATTAAAGTAGCCTCTTCAGCTTCCCTAGCACCCTTAAATCCTGATTTGTATATGTCAGAAAAACAGTCATCAGGTTCCCAGGACTTGGGATATACCCTCAGAAGCAGAGGAGGGAAACAACATACGCTAAATGTGTCAACAGAATCCCCATCGTTAGCTAAAACTAAGGCAAAATCCTCAAAGAGAACTGGTGAAAAAAACTTAAAAGCACAGAAAACAGCTGAAAGGGTAAAGCCACCTCCGTCTTTAAAGGCATATTTTAAAACTGTACCTACAGTTCTGGAACTTAAACTGTCCGACGAGGTTTCAGCTGAGGCGTCTGTAAAAGGTCTCCCGACTTTCAACAGATACCAACCCTTAGAAGGTTTAGAGATGGAACCGGTGCCGGAACAAGCTATAGGGTCAGCCATAGGGTCAGCAGGAACCTCCAAACAATATCAAACATATATTGAGGATAAGGAACCTGAACCTGAACCTGAACCTTATTTAGAGGGGGGAGTACCAGCTCAATCAGCTCAGACAATGAACACAAACAGTGAGGATGACATAGTCACAGTTCCACTGAACGCAGAAAATATGGATCAGTCAGTTATATCAATGCTAAAAGCTCTGAGATACGAGGTAAAAAGTGGTTTCGAAGCCACTCTAACCAATCAGCAGGAGTTAAAAGAGAAATTTGACGCATTAGCCACTAGAACCTCTGAACTGGAGTACTCAGTTGTAGATTTAAAAAAGCTTGCCAACCAGCATAATAAGAAGCTTGAGGATCTCAAACAAAGGGAGCAAGGACTCCAGGAAAAAATGGAGTCCCTAGAAAATGCGCAGAGACGTAATAATCTGCGCCTCCTGAAAGTTCCAGAAGGGGCAGAGGCGGGCAATATTATGGAGTTTGTGGCTAGATTGATTAAGCAAACTATTGAGCTGAAGGTATCAGAAGAAGAAATAATAAAAGATATCCAGTGAGTTCACAGGGATCCATTCAGGTTGAATATGAAAAAAAGCAGACCTAGAAAGATCTTGGTGTATTTCCAGACTTACACTTTAAAAGAGGAAATCCTTAACAGAGCTTTAAGAACTAGTGAACTTTCGTTGGATGGATTTTCTTACCAGATCAGATCTGATGTCTCCTCCATTACAGCATCTGGGCAATGGAAGCTTGGTAAACTGTTAGAACCCTTCAAACAACTAGGCGCTACTGCTCAGCTCAAATTTCCTGCATCACTGAAAGTGATGTATAAAAATAAAATGAAAGTTCTAAAAAGGTTAGATGAGGCAGAGGAATACCTTCAATTACTTACAGATGACAATCAGAGAGAACAAGCTAATAAACATTCAAATTACTAAAGATTCTAGATGAGGTATTCTCTATCTTTGTTATCATATTTCTCTAACTTTTCTATATACGGTTAACTGAACTCTTTGTCCACCACTCACAACTTAAATATACGATATGCCCGACGGAAGAGTCTCAATGGCCAAGCTAGCCCAAGAAAAGGAGGGGGCTTCTCCAGGGGAGCACGGGAGGTTCAGGGGAGAGAGGGGAGGAGGTGGGGACACTGGGTGGGGAGCATTGGGAAAAAAAACAAAAAAAATGTCCAAATTTTGTTTATACTTTTGTCAGGACAAATAACGCAAGGTAGGGTAACAACAGCATCATATATCAAGATTCTATCATGGAATGTGAACGGGTTACGAGTTAAACATAGAAGGGAGAGAATCCTTCAGTACTTAAAGGGCGCACCTGAAAATATATTCATTTTACAAGAGACCCATTCTACTGAACAAGAATTAAGAAATATCTTTGAGAAAAAAAAATGGATTCAACAGGTTATAACTTCTTCACAACAGACCCCCACTAAAGGGGTTGCTATACTGATTAATACTAATTAGTACTAATTCAGAGATAAATTTGATACAGTCTAGGTCTGATAAAAGGGGAAGATGGGCTATAGCAAAGATAAAACAACATTCACATAAATTTACGATTGTAGGATATTATGGTCCAAATTCAGACGACCCCCTACCATTGAAAGACCTTCTATTTGAACTTTTAGATTTTGAGGATCCAATCATTTTTGCAGGGGATTTTAATCTTGTAATTGATCCAAAGCTCGATAAAACATCTGCTGCTAGGTTCTCTCATAATCCTAAAACCAGGGCAATATTATCCATTGCAAAAGCTTAGTTTGGTTGGAAAGATATCTGGCGGAAAAAAAATGGTATAAAAAGAGTATTCATGTTCCATAATAAGAAACTGCGTCACAAATCGAGATTAGATTTTTTTCTAATCACAGAACATTTAGTCCAACAAGTGGAGGAGATAAAGCATCTCGCTGCCCATATCTCCGATCACTCAGGGGTCACTTTAACTTTAGAGCTGTCAGGACCCCAGCTGCTCAAGAGATGGACTATAGATAGAAGCATTCTTTTGGATGAAGAGGTAACAAACAAATTGATCAAAGAATCAAATGAGTTTTTCACGTTTAATCTAGATACAGCCACACTCCCAATCGTCTGGGACACGTATAAAGCCTTTCTGAGAGGGTGATTACTAGCATATCAGATTGCAAAACATCAAGCATATAAGGTGCAAATTACACAGATCGAAGCAAGAATAAAGGCCCTAGAACAAGCTGTGCTAGTCCCCAGCTCCCCAGACGAAGAGAATAACAATAAAAAAGATCTGTTAACCTGTAAATTAGAACTAGAGCAGGTATTAGATGGAAGGCTGAGGAAGCTCTGGCAGGCTAGTTCACTAGCACATTTCGAATATGGAGAGGCCAGTGGAAAGCTCTTAGCCTGGAAAACTAAACAAGATAACGAAAAGAACTCCAAAAAGGAAGTGCAGATTGCAAACACGGATGTGATTTCTGATAACAGGCTAGATATTGAGCAGGCCTTTTTCCATCACTTTGACGAAGTGTATAGAGAAGATTTATTCCCTCAACAACAATCAATATATTCATGGCTTGACCAATACCAGGTTCAAGCTTTAGATGATCAGTCCTCTCGTAATCTTAACAGAGAGATTAGCTCGACTGAAATAGCATCGGGGATAGATTCCTCCAAGAAAAGTAAGGCTCCAGGCCCTGACGGGTTACCATCAGAGAATGATAAAGTACTAGCTCCGGTAATTATACCCATTCTGAAAAGGTTATTTTCCGGTATATTTGAGGAAGGAGATAATATCCCTGTTTCTTGGAACGATGCCATAGTGGTTCTTATTCTAAAACCAATGAAGAGAGCAGATCAGTGTGATTCATACAGGTCTATCTCTCTCCTCAACACTGATTATAAGCTTATGGCAAACATACTAGCGAAAAGATTGAACGGCTCGGCAGCTAAACTTCTACACTTAGATCAGAAGGGCTTTATCAGTGGTCGCTCTATACAAGAGCTTACACAAGCATTGGTGGGAGCAATAGATGTTGCCTCCCAATACAAAATCCCATTAGCGGTTATTACTTTGGATGCTGCAAAGGCTTTTGACCGCGTCAATTGGGAATTCCTGACTAAAGTATTAGTAAAGGTTAACTTGGGAAAAAACTTTTGTGACCCAATAGCAGCATTTTACCAAGCTCCGATGGCCAGATTATTAATAAATGGCAGTTTATCTTCTCCTATAAAAATCCTAAGGGGGACAAGACAAGGGTGTCCGTTATCACCTTTATTATTTGATTTATATATGGAATCATTCACAGAAAAGATCAGACAAGACCAAGATATTCTACCCTTTAAATACAAAAACTGGGTGAAGAAAGTTGCCCTTTATGCGGACGATTTGATGTTATATACCACTGACCCTATCAAATCAATTCCACTCATTTACAAAGCTGCAGAGCAATTTGGTCAAGTTTCTGGATACCTGATTAATCGAGCTAAATCAGAGTGTATGTGTTGGAATATACCCCAGATTAATCACATTCCAATTCTGAAAAACCAAATGAGATATCTGGGAATTCAAATTACACAGGACATAAACCAACTTGCAGAAATAGATCTTGAAAAGATCGATAAAGAAATGGCGGAATCCCTAAAAAACTGGTCACTCCTGCCCCTGACTTTAATCGGTAGGATCAATATAGTAAAAATGATGTTGCTACCCAAAATAATATATATATTTCAGACCATTCCACTTGCTTTTAAAGAAGCTAGATTAACTAAAATACAAGCTAAATGGAATTCGTTTATCTAGGCCTCAAAAGGCATAAGAATCTCTTGGAAAAAACTACGAAGGAAAAAAGGCAAAGGTGGGCTGTGTGCACCTGACTTGAGTGTATGCCTGGACCCTACTATTGAAAGCTGGAATTAGCTTATTTGATACTTTAGGGGGTACAGAAACAGACATTATGTTTCAAAATATGCTATCTGAGACTCAGGGAGGGTCTCATGCATTTATGTTTGAGTTTGGAGATATACGATTTTTAAAAAAAGTGCATCTAAAGGTTCTTAGAGACATGGCATATGTGTGGGCCAGAGTAAGGAAAAAGCTGAACATCCAATATTACGCCGACTTAGCACCAATTTGGGACTCTCCGGGCTCTCCTGAATGGACTAAAGATTTATTATCCCTAGCTCTCCAGAGCGCAAATATCAGATCATGGGGCCAGCTAATGCCTGAAGGTAATTTTTTGAGTTTGGAAGACATTTCCGTTCTCACAGATAAAAATCTATCCAAATTTAAGTACTTACAAATAAAAAGTTGGGATCAGGCTGTCACAGAGGGCAAAGGTGCTAAATCTATCTTGGATGAATTATTACTGAAGAAAACAACTCCGCTCAAAACATCGATTCTTTATTGGACAATACTAGAAGGAGAGGATGGAGAGTTCAGACTTCCAGAACATCTATGGAGAGACCTAATCCCGGATGTCGATTTGCAGAACTAATGGCAAGTATCCTTTGATTTATTACATCTTACGGTCTCACCTGCCAATTTAAAGCGGAACCACTTGTTTTCTCTCCATAGGGTATACTTGCTAAAATGTCAAAGGGGCCTACTCCCTGCTGTCCAAAGTGCAATCTGGAAAAAGCAGATGATCTCCATATGTTTATGACCTGCCCCACACTATCACAATTTTGGTTTGAAGGACAAGAAGGTATGAAAGCCCTTTTCGGGTATGAAATACAGGTTAGTACACAACAAGTATTTTTTGGAATTCCCTCCAATTACGAGGAAGTATCTCAAGACAGTAATAAGTTATTTTTATACTTAATTATTTTAGCACGTAGGGAAATATGTAAATTGTGGGTGAGTACTAACGCACCAATATATTTAGATTGGGTTAGGGCAATCAGGCACACTCTTAGTTTAGATAAAGTGGTATGGAAGAGAAGGAAGCATTTTTGGACTCCTTGTATTAATCGGCTCGATGGACTATGAACCAACTTTGTCCAATGATTATGCCTTTTTGCGGAATGAACCACCCTAAGATCAGTCCAAAGGTCTGGTAAAGTGTAAGACTGAGCTGACTATCGACAAGGTGGTACCGTAAGATTCATATTGGGTGTCTGCAAGAAGAGCTTCCATAAAGATTCTCTGTATAATCAATACCGAAAATATCTTTGTTGGCGTATGAGGACATTTAAAAAAAAAAAAAAAAAAAAGATTTCCCACATCTATTTCATTCATTCCAACATTAGTGATATTACCTTTAGTAGGATACATAAAATAAGGCAGTGCAACAATCAGTGTTAACCAGACAAACATTAGTAATAAGATACTTATAAAGCAAGCCTACGCCTACAACCCTAATTTTGATATCCAGTCTCATGATGTTTTATTTCTGCCATTTTAGGAGATTTAAAAAAAAAGTAACTTAAATTCTAGAAATTGAACATTTTGAAAATATAGTGTATGCAAGCACTACTTAAGTCTGCTTCTTCACCCCTTTTTTATTTGTATTTATTCCACAGCTCTTGACTTCAGTTCCAGCTCAATTTTCTTCACTCTTTTAGAGTTTTATTTATAATCTTCTGCACCCTTAATTTGTTTTGCAGTTCATTTAGGGTGGCTCAAAAAACTTCTCACAACTTGAACCTGTCAGAACTTCCTCCTGGCTTTGATTTTTTTTGCTCGACCTTTTCAGTCACCACATATGTCCATTCAGGTGATGTATACAGATTTCTGGTTACTATTTTTTTTATTGAGACTGAATTTTGTGCGACCTGGTCAGCATATTTATTACCAACCGTAATATAATCATTTCCAGATTTATGTGCAGAGCATTTTACCACTCCAATTTCTTTGGGCGACTGTAATGCAAACAACAAATCTTTTACAAATTTACTATTCCGAATTGGTGAGCTTGCTGACTTTAAAAATCCATGTTGCATCCACAGTTGTCCAAAAAAATCCCAAAACCATATTGACTATCAGTGAATATGGTTATTCTTAGATTGTTCCCAATTATACATGCTCTGGTTAGCGCCACAAGTTCTGACATTTGTGCTGAGACTGTTCACTTTAAGCATGACGCTTCAAAAACTATTGCCACTGTACAAACTGCATATGCAGCACACAAAGAACCCTTTTCATCTCTTATGCATGATCCATCCACAAGCATCAGAGAATTTGATTCAGAAAAAGGTGTATCCTTAATACCTGGCCTTGGTTTTGTACACAATTCAGTCACATCCCGGCAATCATGTTCCGCTTCATCCACCACTTCTTCACAACTTGGATTCAGTAACAGTGTGGCTGGATTTAGGTTTGCACATCTTGTCACCGTCACATTTTCCGTACCCAAAATCACTCTCTCATACTTAGTCAGACTACTACTAGTGAGATGCTGTGTTAGAGTTCTGGTCAATAAAATCTCCACAGAATGAGGCACTTACACTCTCAAAGGATAGCCCATAACAATGGATTCTCTTTGTTCCAAGCACACACATGTAGCAGCTACTGCTTTCAGACAACCTGACAATGCTGCTGCCACAGGATCCAATGTAGCAGAAAAATATGCCACTGGTCGGATTATTGTTCCATGTGTTTGTGTCAGAACTGAAAGTGCACAGCGGCAATCTCTTTCACAGCGAGAATAATGCAAAATTCTTGCTGTAATCAGGCAATCCTAATGCAGGTTCTCGACAAAGACTATCTTGCTACTCTATGAATGCCTACATGCATTCTTCATCCAAATCAATTGGATCGATCGCATCTTTGTGTGTCAATCTCTGTAAGGGCTTGGCAATCAGAGAAAAATCACTGATCCATATTCTGCAGTATCCAACCATGCCCAGAATCATTCAAATTTCTGTCTGTGTTCTGGGAGGATTCATTTGCAAGATCACATTGATTCGATCTTGTGATACTTTCACCTCCCTTTTCAATTTTGTGTCCCAAATACAAAACTTCTTTTTTTCAAAATTGTAATTTAGCTGGTGACATCTTATGCCCACGTACTGCCAAATGATTCACTAGAGCAATGGTATCTGTCACTCAAGCTTCCTTAGTTTTTGATGCAACAAGCAAGTCATCTGTATATTGTACCAGTACCAAATTTTCCGGCATTACAATGACTCCAAACATTTTTTCAATATCTGATTGAAAATTGAGAGACTCTCTGTATAAGACAATAGGCAGAGGACTTGCACAGCGGTAATTCAAATTTTAATCAACAGTAAGATTCTGTGGCGTGCGAGCAGGGTTGGACGCTGTCTGTACCTCCCAGCGAGAGTCTGAACTAATACAAAGCTCCTCCCATTTGGAAGGAGACACCCTGTTGCACAGCTTGGAATTCAGACGAGTAAGTCTTTTCAATTGATCATCCAAATTAATTCCACCTCATATTGGGGTTCCAAAAGTATTTAATGATTCATCAAAGTTTCCACATAACTCAAAGTTCTGGTTGTGTATCCAACATCAACATAATCCCATATAAATCCTTCCCCAATGCATTTCGGGCTGATTGGAAAGCCCTTCCTCAGGGGACAACTTAACCTTAACAGCTTCTCTAATACAAAGGTTCTCCTAGCCGAACTAACATCCTACAAAACATTTACTTGAAATTTTGAAATTGTACATCCTAACGTTTAAGGGCCAACGGCAAGGTCGTAACCGGTGTCAAGATCCCTAACCCAGAAATATCGCCCTCACTTGTGAGGGGCGGCCCAGAGGCGTACCTCAAGTGCAATTACCAATTTCCCTTGACTTGACGGGGGCCCCAATAAAACTCGACGCCACTTAGAGGTCGTACGAGGACTCGTGTGAGGTATCTAGAAGGTAGCGTAGACCCCCCCCCAAACCCCACACAACTTACCACATCTGCCGTCGCAGACGTCCTGGCCCCGGGAAATTCCCCAGGAAGGGGCTGTAACCCCTCCTACCCAGGAAGGGGCCTTGACCGCCTTTCCTTTTCTTTCGGCGACCCATCCTTAGAAGGGACCGCCTCCCCGTTGAGGGGCCAAAGGCCACCTCCCCCGAGCGCTCCCATCCGTGCTGGGTGACGCCCACTCATAGGGATCTTCCAATTAGTGCTCACCGATCATGACCTTACCGCCCGACCAAAATAAATACGACAATGCTAACTAAATGACTAAACTAAAAAAGACAGTAGCAACTACAATTTTATTAAAAGCATGCTTACCAATGAACACTAAAGCAGAATTTCACAAATCGACCATTCTTTATTACATACTCAAAATCATCACGATAATACCACAACCTGTAAACGAAAATCAGAGTTATCCATCAACTTTATTCAAAAAACCACTTGCTGTCCTCAGGGGCTGGTGGGTGGGTCAAAATTGGCTCTTCGTTCCGTCTCGAGCTCACGTGCAGCGAGGAGGTGCAGCTTCAGAGCACAGGAACAAGAGGATGCCTTCTGATCTTGCTTCTCCTTTTATCCGTCTTCAGGGCGGGCGTAAACCCGCCCCTGCCTGCCCCAAGGGCGTGGCCAGCCGCGTCAGTGTCTAGGCCAACCCACTCTAGGGCGGGAAAAGGCGTGCCCCGGCTACGCCGCTTCGGGCATACCAGCCGAGACTCGCCTCCCGCCCAAGATGGCTTCCCGGGGGGATCGTGGTACTCCGCCATACGTTCGGGGGGACCGAGTGGTCGCCCCTTTCCAGGATATTTCATAATTTCATTTCCCATCCGATGAGAATGAGATACCCAAATAACAGAAATTATCCACGTTTTCTATTTTGTTACCCTCGATAAAGAACGGTTTCTAGCTTTTATATTTTGGGCCACGTACCATTGTGAAGGTTTTGGTTTTGTTTATTACCAGCTTCCTCTTGTTGATAAAAGCTCCAAACCCATCTATTAACCTCTGGAGGCCAACCAGTGTTCTTGATAAAAGCACAGCACCGTCCGCTTAAAGCAGGACTGGTACTTCTTTGCCTTCCAGTAGCGGTGAATCCGCCTGTTTCCTCTTAATTATAACATCAACTTTGTTAAGAAACAGAGTAAAGAGTAGTGGGGCTAGTATACAGCCTTGGTGAATGCCGCATTTTGCATTAAAATTTGGGCTGCATTCACCCTTCTGGTCATATCTGACTTTGGTTGAAAAGTTTTCGTACAACCTGGCCAAGAAATAACTAATCGATTTCGGGGCCCCAAGATTGAGTAAAACAGACCATAAAATTCCATGATCAACCAAATCAAAAGCACTACTTAAATCAATAAAACATAAAAAAAAGCCGACCCTGCTTGGCTTTGGTATATTTTCCGATTAAAAGCTCCAAATGAATACATTGTTTCAACGTGCCTAACCCTTTTCTGAAACCATATTGCGCCTGTGACATAATTTCATTATCCGAAACCCACTCCTCCAATCTTAACAATAAAACCCTACTCATGATTTTTACTGAGGAGTCAAGTAGGGAGATTGGGCGGTAGTTCTTCGCTTCTGATTTGTTACCTTTTTTATAAATAGGGATAATAACGGATTCCCCCAAGAGGAAGGGCAACCCTCGGTTATAGCTGCATTAAAAACTCTGGTAAGTATGGGTCCCCACAATTCTGGTATTGATTTGTACACATCAATATGAACACCGTCAACACCCGGTGCTTTGTCTCCTTTACTATTTCCTATTCCTATCAGGACTTCGTCCAGAGTTATATCAAGCGGGATAATTGGCCAAAGGCGTTTGGGTATTTATATTTACTGAGGGGGTATCGCTAGGGCTAAAAATACAAAAGAAATAGGCCACCCATTCTTCACAGCTTACATGAGTTAAAAGCGCTGGGACTGATTCGATTTTAAGTAATTTTGAATTCACTGTTTCCCAGAATAGCTTATTATTTGAGGTGCCTGCTGCGAATGCAAGGTTGTCCCATGACTCTTGTTGGAGCTCTTTCTTCCTTCGTTTTATATTAAGATTATATTCTACTCTTAACATTTTAGCAAATGGATAACTGAACTATCCCTTGGTTTATTTGAGAGGGCTATTTTCAAACGGTTCAGGAAAACAGTGCAAAAGTTATCAAACCAGCCCCTAGCCTGTGTTGGGTTCCTAGGTAGTAACACAGTCAGTAATTTAGTGATATGTGCGGAGATTTTAAGGAAATTAGACATAATCTGTGGCGGTTGCGTCCCGAAAGATAAACAATCATTTATTTCATTACTACATGTCTGTACAATCTTTTTTTGCATCTCACAGGAGCTGGAACCTCTCCATTTCAGTCTTGTACCATTAGGGCGTGTCGGTATGATGTTATTCACAATTGTACATGGTTCAGCTGTCTTACGCCCCCATATATTCAGGTACATAGTGATTGAATTATGGTCACTTATAGACAATTCGACAACCTGCGGGGTAGAACATAAATTTAGAATATTGGCAGAAACTATGACATGGTCAATGCAACTGTGCGCAGACCTTCCAATAAAGGTTGGGATCTCTTGTCCGCTCCCATCCTTAGCACACTACAGAATATCCAGGTCAAATTCTGTCATTACTGCATTTAGAGTGTTACCATAGGTAGTATGTGGAAAATGCAGATAATCATTACCCTCTTCATTTTGACATCCGCATTCTTTGGTCATCGACAAAGAACAGGTCCGAACATTAAAATCACCTAGCCAAACAATATTTGAATACAATTCTTCCCTATTGCCCATTTTGTCTAATTCTAGTTTTAATTCTAGAACTACATTATAGCGGGTGGAATCGAAAATATTATTGTAGAAGTTAACAAAAAGCCCATCATCGGCCTCCCTATGCCGCAGCCATAGTAACTGTGAATGATGCCCTATATTGGTGCACCTTTTGACTTTCATCAGTGAGTTATTTTTTAATAAAATTAACAAACCTCCCTTTGCTCTTCCACGGGGGAAGGGGTTGCGGGCAGATTATATGCTACATAACCATCAAAATAGACACCTACGGTACTCCAGGTTTCCTGAAAACAAACTATATCAAATGAACTAACAAATTCCTTCCATCCTAACACACCAGACTTACTTGCAATGCCGGCTATGTTCCAACTAATGAATGAATAACCATCATCCTGGTGCATTCCCTGTTGTAATGCGTGTTGAATGCTTCCTTGGCTGGTAGGGTCACTAATGGGGGCTCCGCCTAAAACCTTTGAACTGTCGTCTAATAGTGCACTACTAGAGAAATTTGCAAATAAACTGTGACCGTTACTCCAATCTATATTAACCCCTTTTTGGGAGGTTATTTGCTCTCCTTGATATAAGGGTGTAATTTTGTCACGGGCTACACAGTTCGACATGGAGAAGCCATCGGGATCTTTGGTGGACCTCTTTACTGAGGGCAAGTCTAAGTCTAAGTCCAAGGACCTAGGAACTCCCAAACCCCTTACATATATACTAGTTAGATCCAGTCAATCATTACATTCTAGAGTACTAAGAGGTTGGAATCTATTATGAATGGGCAGACCGGGGTATTTCTGTGAATTTAATATGTATGTATGTATGTATGTGTGTTCTTATATAGCGCTCGACTTACCCTTGGGCATCTCGGCGCTTGCATTGGGAACCCGTCCTGGCTTTTCCCTTTGAGATAACCCGTACTGGGCATCCCCAAGGTGAAAGCCAGGCATCCCGCCGCAGGGGGGCCGTAGTGGAGATTAAGCAAGCTATTGCCCAGAGTTGCAGAGTGTGAACCCGTGATTAGAGTAGGCACCGAAGTGAGAATTATCGAGTCCGTGGACACTTGGGCTCAGACCCTGCCGCGTCGGGAATTGAACCCTGGTCCCGGGTCTGACCTCTGCTTCAGGGTATGCCTGCTCTAACCAGTGAGCCACACTTCTCCTACTGAATTAAAACTACAAGCACTGGGGTTCCAGTCTCCAAACTTGTTCAATCATTTGGTCAATTACTGGTGCTCCTTGTTTCACTGAAATATGAATTGGGTCAACTCCTTTTCATTAGCCCAATATCTTGTCCTGTGAAATCCCACACATCCATCATCACTCGGTCTCCCAATTCGTCTGGCAAACCTTTATTTATTTATTTATTTATTGCCATTTCTAAAGCACAAACAAATACCGAAATGGAACGGTTTAGATACCTTCAAGTCAGTCACGCCCTACGTGCTGTGGTCCCCAGTTGTGTAACGCCGCCAGTGGCCTCTCCGTTGGAGGATAGATTGCTAGATGGTCATTTGCCCACCAAGGCAATATCGCTGACCTACAGGAAACTTATTAATCACTCCGCGGATCCCCTAGTGCGACTAAGGGAACAGTGGGTGGCAGATGGCTTGGTCCTGGACGAGGAAGATTGGAGGGAGGCGGTCTCATCCCCTAGGGTAGTGGCAATCCTGATGAGACTCCGCTTGGTCCAACTACGGATTCTCCACCGCTCTTACACCACAGGCCCTGGATTGTTTAAAATGGGGTTGGCTGTATCTGGGGATTGTCGGAGAGGGTGTGGAATGCCTGGTACGTTCCTCCATATCCTATGGGAGTGTGAGAGGGTCCGTGATTTTTGGACCAGGATACATTTGAAGATGAGTGAAGTCTGGGGATTGCGGATAGAGTTGGAGGCGCGTCGCTGTTTGTTGAATGTCTGGGAGCCCTCCAACCTCTCGATTCATGGCAAATTTTGGGTCACACTTGCTTGTGCGATAGCCAAACGTAACATAGCACAGCTCTGGGGTGCGACTTGAGCGCCTCGGGTTGGGAAATGGATGGAGGACCTCGACTGGTGCGTGTTCCGGGAGAGATCCGTGTATGTGTCGAGGAGACCCCCCTGCAAGTGGGGCAAGATCTGGGGAGCGTGGAATGCCTTCAGGGGTGATATCTGTACACCACCTGCTGTAGATCCTGACAATGTGGAGCCGGAGAACACCTAAGCCCGCTCTTTACATTTTTATTCTGTCAAAATATCCCTAGTGGAGGATATATGTTCTCACTGTATATATTGGCAGTCACTCAACGTGCTCTGGTCGGTTTTGTATTGTGTTATGTTTTATTATTGTTTAATAAAAATATGTTTAAAAAAAAAAGAGATGCGCCAAGCACACACTCCTCCTCCCCTGTCAGGCACCGCCATTGAGATATATCTGAATCACTCTCCTGACACTACAACCAATACTTGAAGACATTTGTACATTTTGATTATTTCCATCCTGTCCCCCTGATGAAAATCCACATTTGCACTGTATTTTTGTACCTGAGCATTCACATTACCTGGCATCGGAGCATGTGGTATCTGTGCCTGTGTCACTACTTGCTGTTGTTGATGTTGCTTTTTTTATTTTTTTTTATTTTTGAAAACCTTTATTTATGTAGATGGTTGCATACAAATACGGGCCTACAACTCAGAGGCCGGCCACAGAACAAACTGGAAGGCACCAATGTCAATAAAAAGTATGGAGTGGTTACGCAATACTACACAACGCTGCGAGTTCATAATGCTAACTGAGTGTAACCCCCCGGCACAGGATCACAGAAGGTTAATTTTATGTTAAAGAATAAAGGATCGGTTGTATAATAAGCGTCCTGGTGCACATGGCGGGGAACAGAACCAACAACATTATAATAGGGAATCCATAGATCTGTCATCAGAATAGTCCGAAGCGTTCAAGCCATAGATGCCCTTGCAATTCTTCTTCAGTCAGTGTCCACCCGCAACCTCATGTGCCCAAAGACAAGCAGAACATCACTCTCATGATAATCAAGTTATCAGCGAGACGGATAAAGTTGCAATCATCATACAGCCCAACCCGGAGAGTAAAAGAAAGCGAAAATATTAGAAAAAAGGAAAAGGGGACTCCACGTTACTGTACCCGCCCCACGGCGATAATGGCGATCAACAATCCAGACAGCAAACGTTCTTAGAGGCGGGGCGGCTAAGTCAGGATAAGCAGAACCTGAAAGTACCATATTAGATAGGAATACCCAAACCTCCCCCCTCAGGCACTCACCCCGCGGGAATCACGCACAGTCATGGAGACCCAAGAAAAGGACACAAAAGAGCCATAGAAACAAGTAACTATCTAATAGACCCCAAGCCACCCGCCCCACCCTGCACCCCTGCAGAAGGCTATGGCCTACCCCTCCCAGCAGCGTGCCTGTCGCCCTAAACATGAACCCGAAATATAGAATGGGATAATATAGGGAAAGGGAAAGAAAACAGATTAAAAAAAGGGAAAAAGGAAAGCCAGGGGGGAGGATATCATGTAACAAGGCGCACAGCCCCCACCCCCCGCCCATACAAACAATTAGTGCAGCCCAAAACGAAACTGGCATGTTTTCAGGTAGCCATACATAGTAAGGATTCAACAAATTTTCTCAATTTGGGGCAGTCCATAACTCCGTGCACCGAACAGCAGTCCTCCGGATTAAAAACCGGGCTCACCCCAGTCCTTTCTTAGCTATCGCCACGATGTATGTCGAAGTAGCGGGCATAAAACAAGGCGGAGAGAAAAGGCCATGGAGCAGCCGCCAAACGGCCAATGGAAGCAACCCATGTGATCTCCTCCGCCGACGGTAATGCAAAAGCTGTTTACGGCAGTCATGTACATCAGTGTCAATTATCCCCAGCAAATCTTTCCGCTTGCAAACCAAGACATCGCTACACCCACCAAAATGCGGGAAACAAACAGCTACCACCTCGGGCCCATCCGCACCTCTGAGATACGGCCCGGAAGCAATGGCGGTCACCACATTGTCTTGCACACAAGAATCCCGGGCCAAGGTCACTTGCCAAATCTTCAGCGCTCGTAGGACGTCGCCAATCGTGGGTTCACGCTCCCCAGTGCAGGCCCCATCACAGTACAGAGGTACAGCATCGACTTCCCGGGGCGTTCCACAGCACACGGCTTCAGCCGCCATTTAGCGATTACAGCGCCGTCTTTCCGGAACCAACTCCTGGGGCGTCCAAACAGCAACCTCGATGCAGAAATGAGGGCCACCAAAAGAGGGGGTCCCGCCGGTGCCACCGCTCCGCTGGAGCCACTCTCCGCCCCCGAGCGATGAAATTCGGAATGGCCGGGTAAGGCAACAAGGGAGGGAGCCACCAACACGGCATCCCCCACACACAACTTGCCGCACCTCACCTCTGGATCACCGGACGGTAGTCCCAGGTGCGTTCAGTTGCCTCTGGCTTTTTCGCACAACGGCCTCCTCCGGCCGGCCTCCATCCTCCACCCGAGGCCGCCACCGACACCGTCTCGCCGGCTACTCGCTGAAGGCAAGGCCCGGTCTCCAAACTACGGAGGCCGCACTTCCTGGGAGGATGCCACTGCGGACCCACTGAACGCCAGAGCCACCAGGACAGGTGGTAAGTATCAGCAGGCCTTCATCTATAAAATGTTATCGTTTTTGAGCAGGATGGGCGGCAGAATAGATGAGTTTGGGCAGGGAGGCCGGCGGAGCCAGCTACCGTGCGGCCATCACGATGTCGAGCTTGGCTCCTCCCCCCTGATGTTGCTTTTTACTTGCTTTGAGTTATCAACATTTCTTTTTTGAGAGAACTGAGAAACCTCAACTTCAATTAATGGTGCAATAGATGTAACTCTCTCTTGTCCTTCCTGATATGGTGGAGATTTATTTAATAAAAGCTCATCCAAGAACTCATCATCAATTTCATTGGGATTTGATTCTGCACCTTCTACATTTTTCTTTTTCTCTTTACATTTTCCAGTTGCCTGATCTTCCGCTACCATAACCGGATACAAACCTTCACTTTCTCTCACATCTCGCCATCATCTCTTCATTTGTGCATCCCTTTTTGCCTCTGAATAACTATTCATTGTATTTCTGTATCTATTTTCTGTCCTGTTTTACCCTCTCTGATATGCCTCATGTTCCCATGCCTCAAGTGCCTCATACTGCATTGATCTAGGATTAGGTCTCAATCTGTACATTTGATACCTTAAATTTTCTAAAATTCTCACAATAAAAGTACTGTTCTCTGGTAATGCCAAATCACCATTTTCTTTGGTATTTTTCATCTAGTTGTATTGTATTGTATTGTATTGTAAGGGGTGCTTGTAGAGCGCACTGACACCATGGGTTTCCTGGCGCTGGTTGGAAGTAGAGGAGACAGAAAGACTAACCAGATTGGGGAAAAAGCCAAGTTTTTAAAGACTTACGAAAAAGGGTCAAAGAGTTAGAGGTTTTAAGAGAAAGGGGGAAAGAGTTCCAGAGCTTGGGGGCCAGGTATGCAAATCTCGGGCCTCCAGATCTGCAGAGCTTGTAAGAGGGGACGGTCAAGAAGTGGAGATGAGAGGATCTCAAGTTACGGGATGGGCAGTAGGGTCTGATGAGGGATTTCACGAAGGCGGGACAGGTCCCAGCTAATGACTTGAAGATAAGGCAGCCGATCTTGAAGGCTGCCCTTGAGATGACAGGGCGCCAGTGGAGTTTGGCAAGGAGGGGCTTGGCGGATTGCCACTTCGGAATCCCTAAGGCCAGTCTCGCCGCCTGATTTTGGACCACTTGCAGTCTGGCCATCAATGTTTTAGGCAGACCATGATAGATCGCGTTGGAAAAATCTAGGCGGGAGAGGACGAGGGCCATGATAACCTGCAGGAGGGCATCAGGTGTAAGGAGGTATGCCACTTTCCTGATCCTGCGCAGCTGGCAGATACAGGACGAGACCACAGTCCCCACCTGCGGCCCAAGGGATAGAGCGGAGTCAATTGTGACCCCCAGGCTCTTCACCGAAGCCACGGGAGTGGGGGAGGGGCCCAGTTCCGCCGGCCAGAATTGTGGCCCCCAGAAGGTGGCGCTCCTACCGGGAAGGAGGAGCTCCGTCTTACCGGGGTTCAGCTTTAGCTGGTTGTGGCCCATCCACTGGAGAATGTGGGACATGACTGCCTGAAAGTTGGGAATAGCAGAGGGGGAATTGAGAGAAAAGATGAGTTGCAGGTCATCCGCGTAGTTAAACACGGTAACGTCCCACTGCCTCAAGGAGAAAAGAAGGGGGCGAAGATAAAGATTGAAAAGAAGAGGGGACAAAGAGGAACCCTGGGGGACCTAGGGTCTCTTAGTTCTCTAACCAGGTGCACGTATGATAACCATGTTCCAAAGTCATGAAAGCAGCTAGTGTACCATATTTCGGTAACAGGACTTCTGCTCTAATTTCAATTGGTTCATCCTTTCTAAATAATGTCCTCATCATTTTTAACAATTTTGTTTCTTTCTACTCACTAAACTAATTCCAAATAAACAAACAAAAATTATTTTGTAAATCTTCAGATGTTATGTTATGTTATTTGTATTTGTAACATGCACAGATACTCTGAGGAGTGTTCCGGCGAGCAGATATTATTCGTACACTACAACCAATACCAGCGCACCTTGCACCTGCCAACCAATAGTTGTGCGACACTCACTGTGATGTTTCACTCTAGCTGACCAATGCCAGCACAGTTTCAATGTAACTTCACACTATTTGTCGAATATACAGCAGAAAACCCCTTAAAAAATATTCACATCTGAACTGTCCCACAAAAAGAATAACACCTTTCTATAACATTATTCTGTTTAATTTTCAGGAATATTCATCTATTTAATATCCAATGACTTTTCAATAAATACATAAACATTAAATTTCATATGACTCCAACCTTCATCTGATACAGAGGAGTCCCAAGCATAGACGAAGCAGTCTACATAATCCAGGTACATGTCTCAATAACAAAAAATAATAATAAACATACACATCACATCCACAAGAAGAAATGACAGCAAAATAGCAAAAATATACAATTATCAAAACAAAAACAATTTAACAAAGACAATATATAACATTTATAAACATCTTAGACAATATAAACAACACAATTGCGTTGACGCGCATTTCGGAATCCCATGTACCATCCTTCCTCAGGGCGCTGATGGTATATTCAAAATTTCAAAAACCCTGATAAATTCATTTTAGTTGCCATTGAATTTGACAATTATTGTTGAGGCTTCGTCAATAACATTTGTTACTTCAAAGTTGTTAGAAGATACAGACTATCATGGAAATAAAGCAGATCCATCAAGCTATCTTCCTAGGATTCAGTGCTTTACCGTATCATCAAAAAAATAGGACTCGAAATATATTGGTCAGTAGATATAGAGCACAGGAGACAACAAGTGTTCACACAATCAGGTACTCTAGTCATGAAAATATGGAGAACCATAAACTATATTAAGAAATATCCATATATGTCCGTGGTAGGAAGTAATATAAGTTTAATAGCACAGTACAGGTAGACACACCCGTCTCCAGTGATAATTCTATTATATGACTTCAGATGTCCCAATTTAACCCGATCCAGTCCGAACTGTCTATTACATGTAGCTCTTCAGTAGCTCCTTTACCCCAGTTAGGTTTAAGAGATGTGGTCAGGGAAAGGATCCCTCTAAAGTCAAATTCCCGCCATGCGTCTCGTACTCTGGAAATACCGGAAGTCAGCTGACCAATGCCAGGGCGGCACACAGTTACGTAAGTATACCTCCTACAACTGACCCACCCTTTACAAAAATACTACGATAATGTTTTTCAAATTCTTTTGAAAAGTAACAAATGTTAGAAACACCATAAAACAATCCTGGATTGTCTGCCCCACTAAACCAGAAAAGATAGATCAAAACACACAAAGAATTATTTTGCTACTAGCAGAATATCGACTGGCATTATGCCACCCTCTCTCAGCTGAAGATTCTCAGGACTACTTCAACTATGCTTTCTAAAGGTAACCAAATAAATCTCCACTATACAAACTTCAGAGTTCCCTATGCAATTTTTGAAAACCTCCTCCATTGCCTAATATCACACCAGCAGGCAAAACACTTCCGTAGGGTATGGCACACTAATTCCTCACCCCATTAGGCTAAGAATATCATCCCGGGATCCTAGGCCAATCTGTGCCTGAGTTTAAGGTCAACGATGGACCACTACATACAGCTTATGGTATTACCTGTTAATCACCAAAATGAATAGTTCAAACCTATTACTTCACCAAATGTAACCCTTTAAACCATCAATCTCTACTAACAAAAACTGATGCCGCATTTCGGGAACTCAGATAAATCATTCATAGTCTGGATGCAAATTTTAGTTCCTTCCACACTGTATGAGTTTAGTCCTTACCAATGTATGTATTATATCACCTCTAACTGATTAAATAAGGCAGGGATTTGGTAATTTATAATCCGAACTGATACTGTGATTCAAAACCATACCATAATAACAACAGACACTTTTTCCGTTAATAACAGTAATCTTTATCTAAACAAGGTGTTCCTCATTAAGTACAAACACAGCACAAATCAGAGTATTTCACATAAAGCACATTAGTTTTCAATCAAATCAGTATACATCTCATTAACAGCGCAATAATAGAGTTGATAGGTAGAGAGACAAAGGAGAGAAATCATTTGTAAAATACTTATGCAAATCAGAGACTGATTATATTTACCTTTCATTCAAGTCTTAAGGTTAGAAATGCTACCATGAGAGTAAGCAGGGCACTTCAAAACTAATTTGAAATGCGAAGTTAAGAGTCAGGAACAGCAGATCAACAGCCAGCCCACAATAGGAAACAGCGATACAGCTCTCTCCTCTTGCAAAGTTAGGAAAAACGCTCCCTAACCCCAACTACTTACTAGGTATACTTATACCCCAAACTAAGACTAATCCAGCCTATACTCTATCCATCCCACCTAAATAAAGATTCTAATTGGCTAAAACAAGGGGTGTCTTGATCACCCCTCTCCAAGCAAGTTCCGTTTTTCAAACACACTATTGTCCAAATTCAAAATGTCATTTTCAGGCTTATGTATCTTTCTCTTCTGAAGCATGTTCACATTTCGTTGATGTTTATTATAACTTTTCTGTCCACAATGTCAGCTTCCAGAGGAACTCGCATTAGAGGCTCATTGTTCACTCCGTAACCTTGGTCATCACCAAAGACACACTGAAAACTGATTAAGCACTCTCCCTTCCTCACACCATGGTTTAATATTTCAAGCTAGATTTTCAGAGGTCTTTCTCTCCAGCACAGAAAAGGCCATTTTCTAGGAAAAGACAAATACAACGTGAATATCATAGCTTTTGCATGAGTTTATTCTCTAAAGGGGTTCTGCTTAGCAATATTAATGGTTTGCACAAGATTTCAAAAAGTATTATTATGAACATTAACTTGCATCCCTTTAGTCATTAATTTCTGCATTATTCATGTGCGGGCTTGCGGCCTACACCAGATTTTCTCTAAACGAGTTCCCATTTATGCATGTGCATTGTTACGTTCAAACTTGATTAATAGCACACAGTTAACTTTTTAATTATTATTTTGCAAATGAGAGGTTCAAACCGAGAAAGTTTTGTTTCACAAAAACCCTGCTCCATCAACATTTTTGAAAAATGTCTGATTAGCCTCTTTAGGGGCCATTTGTTGGATTGTTGTAGAAACTTGGCTTTAGTCATAAGGGTCTTTAGTTCCTCTCACCCCTACCCCCCAACCTGCTGAGTGAGTTTTAAACATGAAATTTAATAGAAAGCTTGCCGGTGGGCAAAGGTTAAAATCAGAAGACTTTCAGCATCTGTGATGAGAGGCACTTTTTCCATTGGCACAATAAGTGCAATATGACCAGACGTCACTGACCAGGTCTTAACAATTAAGGTATATAATAAAAAAGGAGGGTGACTGTGAAATTACTAGGAACGTGGGGTATAGCGTATTGAGCGAGGAAGAAGGGCCCCGAAATGGAATTCCTATCAAGGAATGTTAGTATAACAAAGTTTTACCAACAAAACGGAAAACAGGGAATAACATGTAAACAAACTCTAAATTGTTTTGATAAAGTGCCAGTGAGGACAAACGTGCTCAGAACTCAAAAACGTGGAACACAGATATCAATAAAATATAATACAAGTGCATCACATTAAATTGCTTCAAGTAAGGGACTCTATAACATGATGAACAACCAAAAGGTTCATAACGAAGCATTTGCAATACAATCAGTCTCGCCTTTGGGACCTTATATGTATTTAGCTTTGCGGCACATTAGTCTGGGTCCTGAAACATCTACTGTTCTTTAACATAGAGGGAAAATAGGCACCAAACCGCATGACACTTCAGGTGTGGGAACACATGGATAGAAATGATGCCTTTCAGCTGAAAAACTCTGTTTTTAATATAAACTCAAGGCCTTTCTGAGGTCATATCACTGAAAATGCAAGATTTGAAAAAAATATTATGGTCTACTGGTGCTCGTGGCAGACAATTTCTATGTACTGGAATCTAGAGAATGCTAAAATGATTCTGGTATTTTACTGACCTCTGCTGGTCGTTTTCTATCAAGAAAGTTAAATAGAGGCAGGTGCCAGAAAAATTTAAAAAAGAAGTCCCTCAGCAGAAAGCATTTCTGGTATCTTACTGACCTCTGTTGTGTTTAAACAGAGAGAGACCCCTTGTCAGCAACCAAGGGAGTAGAGTACTATACGTACAAAAAACAAATAATCCCTTGATTCACTCAATCAACAAGAACTGCCTATCAATAGTAGAATTCTTAATTCATATAAAACACATAGATAAACTAAAAATAAATCTCACTCAAATTCCCTGAAAAACTCAAACAATGCTACTATTATAACATGCAGTGCAAACAAGTCAATTCATTTCTTTAGTACATGTGAATATTATTAAAACACAAATATTATAAAAACAGCTATAATAAAACACAATGCATCAATACAGCATAATTAAAAACAATACAATTTATCAAATCATGACTTAACAGAACATCTTATGACACTTTTACCACAGAGAACCCTAAAAAATAGGAAGGACGAACAATGATAGACAGTATGCTTTGTCTTTTAGGTCATCAATTTCCTGGGAATAATTTTAGCAAGGATACATATACTCTATTTTGTATCTACAGGTCCAACTTGTCCTCTGGATGATGCATAGAAATGTGTCAATGCATTTCGATGGCTATCTGGTTATTTCATCTTTATCACAACAGTCATTATGTTCACTTTTCTTTGTGGTATATTTGATTGTTATACCCTGAATGAAAGGGAGTTGATACTTGCACTTATTCTTGTAATTCTTTTGCAGAATCAAAGAATGGTCTATTTACTGGACCCCCTTCTTAAACAGACTTGAATAATCCCCATTTCACAACTGCTGTATATTCTTGAACGGTTCAATCCGGAACCCCAGATTTCTAGTTTTGTGCCCAAGGGTGTCCGAATATGAGGTCCAAGGTAGATAGAAAGAAAGAGGTACTTTTAGTATATACACCTCCTCACCTGCCGATGCACTTACATCATGCTCTTATTGGCTCAGGGATTCCCCGTCCTGCTTCGTCCTTTTGGAAAATGTTTAGTTTATCTATGTGTTTTATATGAATTAAGAATTCCTCTATTCATAACGGGTTCTTGTTGATTGAGTGAATCAAGGGATAATTTATTTTTTGTATTTTACTGACCTCTACTTCTTGTTTTCTATCAAGACAGTTAAATAGAGCCAGTTACACAGAAAAAAGTCTCTAAGCGGAAGCAGACAAATCCTAGGGCTGATCTTCAGAGCCCACGAAGTACATACACATATAAGTATATAAAAAAATACTTTCCAATACAAATTCCTTACTCTTGGATACAGATGGGCACGGACTCCAAGTTGCTGGTGCTAATACTTTATTGCTGCTCTCTAACAGTCATCTAAAGGAAATACAAGAGATCTTAAATGCTCGACCTAAAAAGTCAACGCCATTTTGATCCCTTAGCTATATGTCATCATCATCAGGACTCCGGGAGAAAGAGCTGTGAGCATAACAAGTCAGGGCTGCAGGGGGTGAATTAAGTATGAACTGGACCAGGATGGCAGCCTGATAGGAGGGTGGCTGGCAAGAAAAATAGGAAAAGAATGGGCCAACTGTGATCAGGGCCTTATGACTGAAATGTGATTTGCATAGACCAAGGAAGCGTTCTGACTCTAGAGAGCACAGTATCCAATTGTGACAATCTTGACACGGTTCCCACAATCTTGACACCGTTCCTACTGGTCCTTTTGTTTGTTGGAAGTTGCACTTAACCGCCATTCTCCTGGCAAGTGTTGGCCTTCCTTGCAAGCCCATCTGTTTCCAAGTACCGATCAACTGGTGACAATAGGAATCACAATAAACCTATTGTCTACCCATGTAGTTGCCTCTGTGCCAATAGCGTTTTTTGTTTAAGTTCTGACCGACAAACCAGAATTCCTTGAAAGTTCCAGCATGCCAATCCCTTGCGAAGTTTTTTAGTTGTTACCTGAATCTCAGATGCTGTAATTAGTTGGTAAAATGTAAATCAACCTGAGTTCCTTGGTAGAGATCTATAGATTGCCATGAAACAGTTACCAACAGATTTTGCCAGCTCTGTGTGGAACCCTATTTTACGTGGGCATTACTAGTGATGAAGCAGACAACAATAACGCTGTTTGTATATAGTTCTGCCAATTTGTTTCTTTGACTGTCTTGCTTAATGTGAAATTGAAATGCTCAAAATGTCTTGCATAATATACTGTTTTGTTATACCCTCGAGTTATCTTGTGACATTGGAATGAGATTCATCAGGTTCACATCAGTTTCCCTATTAAACAGGAAATCAATACCCAAGCACGGTTGTGCTCAATGGGAAAAGTGTCCTACCATTTAATACAATATAAAATACTTGAGCATGGCATATCTAAGTTTTTATAACAAAATGGGGTATATATGATGTGGGAAAGTGATAACAGCCTTTTTCCAGCAAGGAAGAGCCAACAAGGTTTTCTGGAGGCCCACATGATAATTGAATGCGACTGTTATAGGTCTTTGTCCACCAGAGATCACTTTAATGCTGTTAAGAAAGAATATATTTTCAGACATTAAATCAGAGTTCCTTTAATGTCATGACATTTGAGGCAATTCCCGATACACCAGGATGGTGCATAGAGATGTTCCACACTACTACATAGGGAGCATTTTGTGTCACAAAGATGGTACAGACTGATTGCTCACTGCTTCTTCCGAAAGCTCTTAACTACTGTAAGGAATGCAAAGGAAGACTGCAACAGAGGAGCCAGATTAACAACCAGATATGTGCTGCATTTTTATCTCTGTAGAAAAAGAACATTACAGTACTGGTGATGCCAATGTGAAGATTGTGCTGCCGGGAATGTACCATCCATCCTAGAAGATTGGGAAAAAGGGGTGGCGAGAACTGCATCTTGTATATAAATAATAGTAAAAGAGGCTGCTGAGGCACCTTGTCTGCTGGGACATTTCATTAGAATGGGTGGACAGTAGACATTGGCGTAATTCAAATTAGGAAGGGTTGGCTAGTGATGAGGCCCACATACTCGTCCATTGACTGGATTGGCCTTGGGAATCAATCATCCTAAATGAGGGATTGTCCTCTTTTCTCTTGGAAGGTGACATCTGGACCACTCGCAATATGCTTCGGGGCCCATCAATAAGCACAATAAGCATGGGCGGAAAATCCGTTCCGCTCGCGGATTTTGCGGATTTTCGGTAAATTCGCAATCCGCGAACTCTCGCAAATTTACTGAAAATCCGCAAATTCACACACAGGGGATTTTTTTTCTTGGTGATACAATTTTGCGGAGTGCGGCGTTCACTTACCGTCATTTAGCGTTTGCCGAGTTGTTTTTCTCGATATTTTGGATCTTGCTGCGGGATCCCGCGGGAGTTTGGCGACCGCGATTACGTAATCGCAGCTTTCCACCTTGCACAGCACGCATCGCGAGAGTTCGCAATTGCGAACACGTAGATGCGGCGAGCAGCAACAATCTCGCACTCGCGAAATTACAAAATTTGAAATTCTGCACAAGAAATCCACCAGCAAGCAGCATAAACCTTCTGAAAATGATGATTTTTATCAGAATAACTCCTCAGGTTGACATTTGCCTGCACTTTTTTTTGCAAGGAGTCCATTTTGGGGGGGGGGGGGGAGGAAGGAAGTGCCCCCACAGTCTCCAACTTCCTGTTCCTGTCCAGCAGGCTCCTCCCAGTGTTTTCTTCATGTGCTGGTCACTTTCATTCGGATTCTTGACCTGGAAGGATTACTTTTTGTGGATGCTGCTGGATATTTGGATTTGAGGCCTTTTTGACTTTCTTTGGATCACTTTTGGATTAGAAATTTCACAAGTAAGTTTGTTTGGGGCATTACAGTTGCTGCAACTACAATTTTGGAATTTTCGATTTTTGGGCTGTTGTTGGGGCCTTTTGACCAGGGGTAGTGAGTGGTGCATGGGCCTAGTCTTTCTGTGGGGTGTCTTGAATTTAAACATCATGGAGGGCATGGATAGCATGGGATTGTGCTGATTTTTCTGTGTTTTTCGATTTTTGAGCTGTTGTTGGGGACAGGCCATGTGGGTGGGGGCCATTTTGAGTGCTGGTACAGGCAGGCCCTGGCCATGTGCTGAGAGGAAGGGGGCCATTTTGAATGCAGGCAGTGTTCTTAGGTCTGCAACCATTTTGCCTAGCTTTCAACCATTATGCCCAGGGGTAGTGAGTGGTTCATGGGCCTAGTCTTTCTGTGGGGTGTCTGGAATTTAAACATCATGGAGGGCATGGATGGCATGGGATTGTGCTGATTTTTCTGTGTTTTTCGATTTTTTGGGCTGTTGTTGTGGCCTTTTGACCAGGGGTAGTGAGTGGTGCATGGGCCTAGTCTTTCTGTGGGGTGTCTAGAATTTAAACATCATGGAGGGCATGGATGGCATGGGATTGTGCTGATTTTTCTGTATTTTTTATTTTTAGGCTGTTGTTGGGGCCTTTTGACCAAGGGTAGTGAGTGGTGCATGGGCCTAGTCTTTCTGTGGGGTGTCTTGAATTTAAACATCATGGAGGGCATGGATGGCATGGGATTGTGCTGATTTCTCTGTGTTTTTCGATTTTTTGGGGTGTTCATGGGGACAGGCCATGTGGGTGGGGGCCCTTTTGAGTGCTGGTACAGGCATGCCCTGGCCATGTGCTGGGAGGCAGGGGGGCCATTTTGAATGCAGGCAGTGTTCTTAGGTCTGCAACCATTTTGCCTAGCTTTCAACCATTATGCCCAGGGGTAGTGAGTGGTGCATGGGCCTAGTCTTTCTGTGGGGTGTCTTGAATTTTAAGATCATGGAGGGCATGGATGGCATGGGATTGTGCTGATTTTTCTGTGTTTTTCGATTTTTTGGGCTGTTGTGGCCTTTTGAACAGGGGTAGTAAGTGGTGCATGGGCCTAGTCTTTCTGTGGGGTGTCTTGAATTTAAACATCATGGAGGGCATGGATGGCATGGGATTGTGCTGATTTTTCTGTGTTTTTCGATTTTTGGGCTGTTGTTGTGGCCTTTTGACCAGGCGTAGTGAGTGGTGCATGGGCCTAGTCTTTCTGTGGGGTGTCTTGAATTTAAACATCATGGAGGGCATGGATGGCATGGGATTGTGCTGATTTTTCTGTGTTTCTCGATTTTTTGGGCTGTTGTTGTGGCCCTTTGACCAGGGGTAGTAAGTGGTTCATGGGCCTAGTCTTTCTGTGGGGTGTCTTGAATTTAAACATCATGGAGGGCATGAATGGCATGGGATTGTGCTGATTTTTCTTTGTTTTTTGATTTTTGGGCTGTTGTTGGGGCCTTTTGACCAGGGGTAGTGAGTGGTGCATGGGCCTAGTCTTTCTGTGGGGTGTCTTGAATTTAAACATCATGGAGGGCATGGATGGCATGGGATTGTCCTGCTTTCTCCGTGTTTTTCGATTTTTGGGGGTGTTGGTGTGGCCTTTTGACCAGGGGTAGTGAGTGGTGCATGGGCCTAGTCTTTCTGTGATGTGTCTTGAATTTAAACATCATGGAGGGCATGGATGGCATGGGATTGTACTGATTTTTCTGTGTTTTTCTATTTTTTGGGCTGTTGTTGTGGCCTTTTGACCTGGGGTAGTGAGTGGTGCATGGGCCTAGTCTTTCTGTGGGGTGTCTTGAATTTAAACATCATGGAGAGCATGGATGGCATGGAATTGTGCTGATTTCTCTGTGTTTTTTGATTTTTTGGAGTGTTCATGGGGACAGGCCATGTGGGTGGGGGCCATTTTGAGTGCTGGTACAGGCAGGCCCTGGCCATGTGCTGGGAGGCAGGGGGCCATTTTGAATGCAGGCAGTGTTCTTAGGTCTGCAACCATTGTGCCTAGCTTTCAACCATTATGCCAAGGGGTAGTGAGTGGTGCATGGGCCTAGTCTTTCTGTGGGGTGTCTTGAATGTAAACATCATGGAGGGCATGGATGGCATGGGATTGTGCTGATTTTTCTTTGTTTTTCGATTTTTGGGCTGTTGTTGGGGCCTTTTGACCAGGGGTAGTGAGTGGTGCATGGGCCTAGTCTTTCTGTGGGGTGTCTTGAATTGAAACATCATGGAGGGCATGGATGGCATGGGTTTGTGCTGATTTTTCTGTGTTTTTCGATTTTTTGGGGTGTTCATGGGGACAGGCCATGTGGGTGGGGGCCATTTTGAGTGCTGGTACAGGCAGGCCCTGGCCATGTGCTGAGAGGCAGGGGGCCATTTTGAATGCAGGCAGTGTTCTTAGGTCTGCAACCATTTTGCCTATCTTTCAACCATTATGCCCAGGGGTAGTGAGTGGTGGATAGGCTTAGTCTTTCTGAGGGGTGTCTTGAATTTAAACATCATGGAGGGAATGGATGGCATGGGATTGTGCTGATTTTTCTGTGTTTCTCGATTTTTTGGGCTGTTGTTGTGGCCTTTTGACCTGGGGTAGTGAGTGGTGCATGGGCATAGTCTTTCTGTGGGGTGTCTTGAATTTAAACATCATGGAGGGCATGGATGGCATGGGATTGTGCTGATTTTTCTGTGTTTTTCGATTTTTGGGCTGTTGTTGTGGCCTTTTGATCAGGGGTAGTGAGTGGTGCATGGGCCTAGTCTTTCTGTGGGGTGTCTTGAATTTAAACATCATGAAGGGCATGGATGGCATGGGATTGTGCTGATTTCTCTGTGTTTTTCGATTTTTTGGGGTGTTCATGGGGACAGGCCATGTGGGTGGGGGCCATTTTGAGTGCTGGTACAGGCAGGCCATGGCCATGTTCTGGGAGGCAGGGTACCATTTTGAATGCAGGCAGTGTTCTTAGGTCTGCAACCATTGTGCCTAGCTTTCAACCATTATGCCCAGGGGTAGTGAGTGGTGCATGGGCCTAGCCTTTCTGTGGGGTGTCTTGAATTTAATTATAATCTTGGTAGAATGGGCACAAGCTCAATTTGTTTCAAATGTAAAAAGTTGTTGTGTGCCACGGAGGTATCACCTGTGTCGAACAATAGGTGTGATTTAAAACTATGAGAACAGCGTCCCCTTAGTGTAGGGAACGACCCTCTGGGCACAACTTAAAGGATCATCCGATCTTCCAATTTTTAGACAAATAGTTTAGATCATCGCTCTTTAAATCATAGATTTCCAAACTTGTATTTGTAGAGTTCATCAAGTTTAAATTTTAAGATTTCTTTTTTCATAAATCCTGATGTTAATATCACATCCAAGATAGTTCTGTGTGCACATATATTTTGCATCCATAAAGACCCTTAGAGTGGCATATTCCCAATGCATTTCGTGCCCATGACAGGCTCTTCATCAGGGGAATCTGTTAATATATAACAAAATCTCAATGAGGATCCATTAAATTACCCAATTATCAAGCAACATTGTAGTCTTTAGAACAAACACTTATATAATATTTTCGCCACAGTGATAAACATTTCAATAGTTCAATTCTTAAAGTGCATGACATCATGTGCGGTTCTTCACATAATGCCAGAAAATAAATGAGAAAATAAAAGTATATCTAAATATACCGCATATAGTTCTACTAACGCAAAGTACATTTAAAGGTCTGTGCTGTGTGACTTCTCATTGCTATGAACGTACATAGTTCCTATTATGGTAATACAATTCCTGTTGGAAAACATAATCACTGGCTCTCTATCCTCGTTGCAAACCCGTGCTAAATGATGGCGTTTAGGACGTACGTGACCGTGTTGTTGTGTAAATATCCCCTTTATCTTTCAAAAGTAAACGCTAGCAACCCCGCTGTTTATTGCGCCTCTTACCGCTCGGCGCGTTGTTAACTCTTAAAGAAAACAAGGTAAACGCTGGTAATCCCGCTATTAAACGCGCTTCTTACTGTTCGGCGTGTTGCTGAGTCTAACGCTACCAACCCACTATTTGGTGTGCTTCTTACCGCTCGGCGTGTTGTTGAGTCTATCCAGTGTCTTCAGAACAAGTTAATGTTTGTTGTGTGGCGTGCCTGCGGATATACCGAGTGTATACCATGTGGTCTCATCTATGGAAAGAGTTGACGTACTAGTGTAAAACAGCGTAAAAAAGTTCGGCCATTTTGTAGTGGGTTTCAAACTATCCCTCACAATTGTAGCAGGGTTTCCGTTCTCCCACAGAACTGTGCATAGAGATCTAGAACCTCAGTGAGTTAGGATGATCCAAAAACTCATCTCAGTGTCAGAAATCTCCTTACCTAGCTAGCTACAGTGTCTCATGGATCATTATGGAATGATCCATGTCTTAGACAAACCAGAACATGGTCTTTAGAATACCTCAGGAGTCGTGGAACACATGAACACTCTTTCGTTATATAATCATTTCAAACCAAAACTGAGAGTCAAAGAACACAAGTGCAAGTTTGAAATATTTATTATTCAATGCAAAGTTCTCAAACGCAGTATCTTGTATAATACCAAAATGCAGATTATAAAAATCAGAGTCAGCAGCATAGTCACTAATCCATAGTAAGCAAAAGGTGCTAGCATGTTATAATGCAATTTCTATAGAAATCTATATCACCTATATTTCGCGCACCCTATCTAGCATATTATATTATATCTAAGAAGGTCTCATTCGGGCTTTAGCAGGGCGACCCCATACCTCTCAATGTCAGTAGGAGCAGTTCACATCAGCAGCTACCAGCTCTCTTCATGCGCAGTACCAAGTGTCTGCGTTCATTCCGTGTAACTCTATCTTAAACCCGCGTAGAGCCCAAAATGTTGGCATCAACATTATTTGTGTTATGTCTAATGTCTAATGTGGTGCGAGGATCAGACTTCCCAGCAACCTTGTGTTAGGTTAATCTTAGAGTGTGCAGCTCTCAGTGTGCAGACAGTTGTACCAAGTGTACAAGGCAAAGCTGATAGCATAGGAATAACATATTATTCTCAAATAAAACACCTCACCGCTTCTAGGGTGAAAGCTACAACAACAAGTACGTGTCGTGTGCAAAACTGAAGCCGAAGGCAAAACGGCTGTTTAAACATGTAATACACTCATGCTAACTTAACGCAATATATGTAATGAAGTATCCATATGACACCCCCCCATTGGTCCGAGCACCGCCAATCATAAGGGAAAAGGCAATACTAAATCAGATACAAAATTTGAAAGCAAAAATTCAATAATCTTGAGCTAGAATAAGCTAAAAATATGTATGAATGAATATGTATGAATGAATATGTATGAATGCCTACAGTGGCCTCAAATCTAAAAAATATCAAAAGTCTTGAACCAAAAGTCTTCTGCCAGGTCCAAAAATTATGAAATGTATGACCAGGTCGCATCCTTTCAAATGTTTGTAAGAGAAAAAACCAAGGCACTTATCCGATATCCAAAGTCATGTGCCACCTAGACGTTATCTCCAGCGACATCACGTGAGTGAACTCTCCATCAGCTGAACATAGTCCATCCCTCCAATTCAGCGAGGGGAAAGTTATTTTTCACAACAAAGCATTCCTTCCAGGCATCTCACGATTGGAAAGTATATGCAAAGAAAGTTGCAACAGCCTCCAGTATGAAATCACTGCCATCATCCGAAAATAGTTCAGCCATCCAATTTAGCAATGGGAAAGAACATACGTGCTCCTCCAGCATCGGATCCTCCTGCAACGTCAGAGGACAACTCGGTGGGTTCACCAGATCGCTGTGTGTCAGAAAGGCATTCGCCGCTGCAGAGATCTCCCATTGGCCCAGAACTCCATTTATCGCTGCCAAGGCCATAACTCTCTCGCCAGAACAGATCAGCTCGTGAGCCACAACGGGACGCATTAGCTGATCAAAATCGACGTCAGGAGCAGTCCTCAAGCATAGGCATAAATCAATCGCCCAATCGAACTCGCAGCTCAGGCAGTGAAACACAGGTTGGACACACGTGAAGTCGGTGAACCGAAATGACAATCTATAGGCCGTGCTTAATGCTGCAAGCGGCAATGTTCCATAGTAATTGAGCATCCGATTACGACACATGGTCAGGAGGCGTTGAACGGCGTCTTGCGCAGGATGGGCATCCATGTTTTATGAAGAAAAACACCAACAGAAAGCCTGCGGCCACAGCCAGCAATACAGGTATTCCACCAAACAAACTCCCAAAAATAGTGTGGAAAAACGTGGGAATGATACCAAAAACTTTTTCAAACGTAGTCACGAGGCCACTGCTTACTAGTTTAAAAAAATGTGCCAGCCCAGTCGTTGAAGAAGCATTAAAAATCTGGTGTATCAGCTCGCAGAAATGAAATGGCAAATCAGTGTTTAAAAGCGCCTGCACCTCTGTGCGGGTGTTAGCTATGTGAAGGACATAAGTTTCCCGGGCCGAACTCAGGGTCACTTGTTTTTGAGACAAAAGAGCCCTTATTCTGCTTAAACCATTGAATTTCGCTTCCAAGGTTGGGATCCGAGGCCAGATGGAGACATCTGAAGAGCCATGCGTGGGTGGGTATAGAACATTCTTGCAGCACACTACACGCTCTGATACAGTAACTATATAAGCCACACCAATTAATAAACCACAACATAATTCGTTGTTTAAAAGCAAATAACTACCATTAGCTAGTAATGTAAATGTGGGCACTACTGCTGGAACTGGCGTGCCTTTTAAAACACATGCTAAATTTGGGCGGTCCTGATTACAAGAACCGTGTAACTGAATGTGTCTGCATATTAATGAATGGTCAGGTGACTGCGTGCATTCCTCACCATTAAGATTCACTTCTTTTCCATCTTTCAGACATCTGTATGTGTATGGTAATGACCATACCTCATGTAGGAATGCATTGCCTAGTGGCTCATATCGTCCTATAGCAATATACCGCATACAGTTAGTAAATTTATATAAAGGAAATGGTAATGTAATTAAACCATGAATAAGCCACGTGGCAGTGGTGGTTTCAGCAACAGAAAAAGGTAAGGATTCTAGCTTCTCAATATGTAACATAGAAAACGATGCATCACGCATTGAAAGCATGCGCTGTTTATCAGTAAGATTAAAAGGGGCAAAAAGTGATGAAACGTTCAATGAGGTCCAGGGAACTCGACCAGCCTTAATTGTCTGTAGAGTCCAGGCAAACTGCATTACAGAACGTAATTGATTTTGACCATGGTATAACGTGGACACTTCATCATGTACAATATCAACAACAGAAGAAACAATATTATCCAATGTGTAAATTCTGGAAGAAAGCGTGTTAATACTATTATCGACCACTGCAAGCACTTTTTCCAAATTGGCTTGATCAATAGCCCTCAGGCGTTTAGCTGCTTCGACTCTTGAAAATTTCCAAATTTCATTGTAAATAGCATAAATAAAGCGTTTAGACCTACCCATAGTTGGGCCTTTTATAAAATCATTTAACTCTATGTTCTCATTCAACTGGGACAGATGCAGTTTAACTGCAGCCAAAGTGGAATGTTGTAACCAGTTCTGACACAATTTGCCTACTGAATAAGTTGTAACAGTGTGATCTTGGTCAAACCTGGGATCTGGCCTGATGCCTGTAAAACCCTCAGACAAACCCAAAAAACGACTTTGGCAAGAATCAGAGCTTCTTTGCCACAAAAGCCACCCATCCGGATCAAAACTGGAAATATTAAAGGAGGAATTCTGCAAAAGTGCTTGTATCTCACTTATGGACAATGTAGTGAAATTACTCCAACCTGAATATTCTTCCAAATCAGGGATAGTAGGGGTATTTAATTTTTTAGATGTAGCCAATCCAAAACATGTTGTTTGGGAAATAGTCGAATTTAAAAACAACATGTGATTCGGGATGAGACATGCACGATGCAAAGCCTCAGTGCCTTGTACCTGCCAATCTTTGGTACCCCAAACCGATTTAAGGTCAATAGCATCCTTCCATAACTCATAGCCATCCACAGATAACCTTTCTAGAAAGGACTTTGAATACAACAATTTTGTGTCAGTCAGTCTAACTTTTGGCATTGATTTCTGTTTCACCTTGAAGTAAAAAGATTCAGGATTTGATTGATTAAAATCTGTAAAGTAAGAGTATTTTCCCAGAAAAGTACTTGAGCTCCCCTGTAAAGGAGCAGGGCAATGTTCCCACTGAGTGTAATTCACAGGAACCCGCCTGGAACTTGTCTTGTGCAAGAAATGATTTCCATAATGTTGGTAACAAAATAAATCACCATAATTGACAGAATCTAAATACAAATCCTCATCATCAAAGGCCGCATAATATTTCAAATCAGAGAACAATGCTTCTACTGCCTGAAGATCCCAATCATCAGAACGAATATTTTGCTTAATCACATCTCCCATGTTTACTCTAAGCACATTAGGAACATTAATAACTTCTGTGGGGCCATGTATCTGAAACCTAACCGCATCCCACACAATCCCATCAAGGACAGGCCAAGCAGTAATTTGTACTGAATGTAAGTCTCTCTTTAGTCTGTGTGCTGAATGCGAGGAGGAGTGAGGGGCCAATGTTCCATTAAGGTACCGAATTCCTGTTCTTTCTTTCACATAATGGCCATCAATCAGGCGGAAAAAATAAAACACAAAACCAATTGACATAAAAAGATAAAACGAAAATAGTATCAGCCAAACGTATGTCCAAGGCGGAATTAAAAAATGTTTTTTAAACAACGTGGCATATTTTGCAATAGTTGATGGTTTCTTTGAAAGTTCCGAAACAGAGTCAAAAGAGAATCTGGACTGGTTAGCCAAACGTGCATGTAAATCGGACATGGATAAATCAGCAGGATCTGCATAGGTCACCTCATCAATGTTAGTAACAGGAATAGTATTTAATAAAGGTCTTGATATGGCAGGCATCTCGAGGGACACCTCCTGATCTGCACCAGATGTGATAGCCAGCACAGAGTGCCTCACCATGGAAGGACAGGATACAGCCGGTGTCATGCTATGAAGAATCGGCCACCCTGTGTGTCTTGACATTGTCAATAGAAATAAATCTGTTTTCTTTACGACCTGGAAGTGGTGGTAAAATGACTGTTCTTGTGCCCTTCACTCCAAGGACCCGAACTGGCGCTCGATATGAGGGACCAAACTCCTTTTTGTTATCGATCTTCTCTCGAACCAGTTCTCCAACTTGGGGTAGCCAGCCAACTACCGGGATCTGCAACGCATCATCCGACGTGGAGGGCAAGTGTTCCTTTGCAAGACTGTCTCTGGTCTTTTGTAGATCCTGTAAAACATTGCAATGTTCATCTACGTCAAAGGCCGCGGCCTGGGCCTCGCAGTCTGCACCATCAAGGTCAGGGACGTACATCTTGATACCAAAGAGCATTTCGTATGGGGTCCGCCCACCCAGAGACCTTCTAGGGAGATTATTAAGCGCACGCTGCACGCCATAGAGGTGGGTCAGCCAGTTTCTACCAGTGCCTATAACTCGGGCTGTCAAAGATTGCTTTAAGTCGCGGTTCATTCTTTCTACCACAGAATTGCCCTCAGGCCTGTAGGGGCTTGAAAACTTCACCTGTACTCCCAACGAAACCATAGCATCCTTATACGCCTTAGAGGCGAAAGCCGGACCCTGGTCCGAATGGAAAGCACCACATGCAAAGATTCCCACAAAGACACGCAAATCCTTAATGACAGTCCGTGAATCAGCGCTGCGATGCGGCCATAACCACACAAAGCGTGTGCATGAGTCGACTGCTACTAAGATGTATTTATACGCAGTATCAGAAGAGAAAGGACCGCAGTGATCCAAATAAACACAACCAAGCGGTTTATTAGAAATGTACAACTTTGTCTGAGGCGGACGCGCAGCAGTAGAAGGCTTAATCTGCTGACAAATGTCACACATAAGGACATAATCGCGCGTCTGTTTGTACAGTCCCCGCCACCAGAACCTCTGTTGTAGCTGTGATACAGTGGCTGAGACGCCCGCATGCGCAGACGCCACACCTTCATGAGCCGCTGTAATCAGAGAAGCCCTGCGATCCGAGTTGGGAATCAGACGCTCTCCAACTTCAGGAATTTTCACATAAGGAACCTTATCGGGACTTAAGTGGTATGTGTACTTCGAAGGGAACCCCGCAGGATATTTACCTCCCTTCGCCGTGGCAGCAACAGCCGCCAAGATGTCGTCATCTATTTTGCTCTTGGACCTCGTGACCGCTGCAACTAAGTATTTTGATACCGCAGACTTCGCTGCCTCATCAGCAAGCGAATTGCCAACAGCGTGGACTCCCACGCGCTGGTGGCCGAGAGTATGAATCACAAACACGAGCGGCAGCTTTTCTTTAAGTTCCGCCACTCGGACCCAGATCATTTTATGTTTTATTGTACTACCTTTGGAATCACGAAAATCATTCTGAATCCAAAAGAACAAGTTCTCATTGTAAGACTGGACACAGTAGTAAGAATCACTTACGATTAAAGTTGTCACACTAGGATCTGCGTACTCCAATGCGAGCATAAGAGCACGGAGCTCTGCTAATTGTGCGGTGCAGTCTCCAAGCGTCTGCGTGTGCACGACACTGGACTTGAACTCATCGTTCACCATGGCACCGACCACAATGGCGCAAGCGGAAACGTAGGCATGTTTAGAGCCATGCGCAACCTGCGCCGAACCATCCGTGTAAATGATACAGTGGAAATCCTCCAACGGCCGCATTGCTAAAGGAGCAGGATGAACAAATTCATACTGTAAATACTCCAGCGACCGTAAAGCGGCGTCAAAAATAAACGTGACATCCTGAGATGTCAAGGATGTAGCCCACTGAATCCACCGAGGGTGCAAAGCTTTAGAATTCGGTACACTGGCTTTCGTGACCGCCTCCAGTGCAGGACACGGGGTAACAACCAACATGCGCTTTCCCTGCGACAGGGCACGTTCTTTAAGAATTGCCATCTGCACAGCCGTTAACACTTTCTCCACAGTGGAAAAACGCAGTTCAGCCGAAGTGTACAAGTGTGACTTGTAAGCAATAGGTACAGTATCCCCCTCATTAAAAGTCAGGTACGTGAAACCCACCGTCCCAGGGATGATTCTTATCACCAGGTTGGTCTGGTTATCACGGGTCTGTAAGTAGTCAGAAGTGAGCAAATCAGCCTGCAAGGACTGCAGAATGGCTGAATGCTCAGGCAGCCAGCATGATTTGGAAAAAGATGGTTGTACCAAGGCATATAAAGGCTTGATACGCTGGGCATATTCCGGAATGTATGTCCTCCCGAAATTTAAAAAACCCAGTAAAGACTGTAATTTTTTCAGTGTTGTCGGAGAGCGCAACTGCGCGCACTTCTCCAGGAAGTGAGGAGCCAATCCCTTTCCTTCATGGTTAAGTTCATAACCTAGAAACAACACTGTGTACTCCGCAATGTGTGATTTTGCAAAGTTAAACTTGTAACCCATGTCTGCAAAGTTACAAATTATGCTGTTTACTCGACACAGATGCACCCATAGCTCGTCGTCTGTGAGATAAATGTCATCCACATACGAACATGCAACTGGATCGAAACTCTCCAAAAGAGAGACAATGCAGGCGGAAAACACTCCAGGACTATTTTTATATCCCATTGGGAGTCGTTTAAACATTTTTTGTACGCCGCCGCATGTAAAACTGGTCCATTGGGAACTTAGACCATCTAATCTATGTGCATAAAAACCATTGGAAATGTCAAGCGTGGTTTTGAACCGTTTACGCTCAAGACTATTCACTAGGGCAGAGCCGTGAGTATTCTGTACCGCACAGTTACGGCAATGCGAGTTCAAATGCCGGTAATCCAAAACTAGACGATAAGAGCCGTCCGGCTTGTTAACAGTAAAAAGGGGATTATTCATTGGTGACACACATGTTTCAATTACACCTTGATATTCCAATTGTTCAAGGATAGCCGCGACCGAAGCTTTAGCTTCACGCCGTATGGGGTACTGGGGTTGTGGCTGAGGCTGTGACCGTAATGGAATCTCATGGCTAGGGGACAATTTATCCCAGCCACACTGATTTCGGTACACAGCCGGCGCAAGCGCCAGAGCCCACTCTTCTGCAAAATGCAGCGCTTCCACTCTCGGTACAGTGTGCGCGAAACTGGGGAGGATTACCTCCTCCCCTCGCGGAGCTGCGAGAACGAAAGGTGGGGGCCAGTCAGCCTCCGAAAGCAAAATGTCATACGTATCCGAAAGATTTTCCCAAAATACCCCTTTTACAGTTCGCTGCATGTCACCTTCAATTAACAGGACAATTTCAAAAAGTCTTTCAGGGGGAGCAACATGTGTATCAGCTGTTTCGATTACAACATAAGTGTCAGTCGCTGTCACCTTCAACAGTGGACAGAGGGCCTCTCTCACTATGGTAATCTCCGCCGCGCTGTCCAGCAAGGTCAGAGCCCACGTCAGAGTCCGAAGCCGCGTTCTCACTATCTGGGGCATATCGATGCGCCGTTAAGGCAGCGATTTCTTCTTGGCAAACTGCGGTCCCTTTGGCGTAGAGTCGTCCCGCTTGTCCCCTTCACTTCGCGTGCGGGGCTGGCCACGTCCTTGCTGACCACCCCTGCCCCTGCCGCCCCCTCCACCACTGGTTGACGGAGCCGATGAGTCCTGAAAGGAACGAGGAGAGCGTTGGTCAGTTGCCTGATATCTGTCAGGCGATTTAATCGTAGCGCGATCGCGCAATTCATAAACTCGCTCAGACTGCGCAGGTTGCGAAGGTGTCGGACTAGAGACCTGTGTCTGTTGTTGCTGTTGCTTACCCCTATTCTGCTTTTTTGGCCAAGTTTGTTTTTTGGACTTGGGCTGTCCACCTGTTTCCGAAGACTGCCCCTGGGGTTGCTTCTTTTCTTTTTCAAGAAAAACCTTTGCACCCCTTGAATTGCGGCCAACCGTTTTATAAGCCGCCACAATAATTTTTGCCAGCTGACGGGGTGTCTCGGCATCGGGTACTAACGCCAGACCATTGGCCACCTGAAAGTTCATTGCATCCCCTTTTACATTGGCAAGGATAATACCGCAAACTGTCTCAAATGAACCGTTCAGGCGCATACCCAACTCAACCGCCGACTCAGGTCCGTGATCATCCTGAACACGCTTGAGGATCGCAGACAGGTTCGAAACTGACGGTGTGCCAAAGCACCTCGAGTAAACCGCTGCAAAAGTCTTACCCCATGTCTCACAGTCAGCAAGGTCCGGGGCTATTTCCTACGGTAAACTAAGCGTAAGAATCCGGTGTTTTTCACTCGGAGTCGTATTAGGAAACACAGCCTCCAACTGGTCGAATTTCTCGGCAAGCCAGTAAGGAAATTCATCCGTACTATCTGGCTTTCTGCCCATAACGGAATTCACCAAGACAGGACTGATTTTCAAACCAGCCTGTTCTGCTCGAAGCTGCGCACCTGCGGGGGCTGCGCCTTGAATATTACGACTAATGTAATGAACAAGCGCCCTAATCACGCCAACCGAGACCTCATGAAGACGCCTCAGGTCACCCACGTTACAAGTGGCGCGATTAGGATGAGGAGTAAATCCACCCAAGGCGGGCCAATTTGTGCCCGGAATGGACAAAGGACCTAACCTCGAAGCGTTCAAAGAATGGGGTAGGGCGCCACCAAACCAAACACCGTGCTGCCAAGCGTCAATAGGTACCTCCAGTGCCCTGTACGGAGCATAAACCGCCGGTACATCCGTGGCAGTGTATGAATGGAAGACACCTGAATTAGCGTCCACACCCGGAAATGTCACCCAGGAATAAAACAATTCATACGGGTACGCATGTTCCGCACTCACCACTAGAACTACAGCTAAGCCTTCCGCAGGCACATTATATGTCCGCAAATGGTCGCGAACCGCGACTCGGCTATGCTGCGCTATGTCCACGGCCATATCAGCACAGGAAGTGAAAAAAGACAAAGGACAGTTTGTAGCACAACTGGGTAGTAATTCAAAGAAACCGTTTTTAGAAGAATTCAAGCTTGAAAATACCTATCATATAAATAGGTAGGTTTTTCCGACACCACCGTTTTCCGGAAACGGGAATGAAGGTGTCAAGGTCTGAATGATATACTACTCGAGTGTCATGAAATACGGCCAACCAATCCGTTGGGCGCCATGTAGCAGGGTTTCCGTTCTCCCACAGAACTGTGCATAGAGATCTAGAACCTCAGTGAGTTAGGATGATCCAAAAACTCATCTCAGTGTCAGAAATCTCCTTACCTAGCTAGCTACAGTGTCTCATGGATCATTATGGAATGATCCATGTCTTAGACAAACCAGAACATGGTCTTTAGAATACCTCAGGAGTCGTGGAACACATGAACACTCTTTCGTTATATAATCATTTCAAACCAAAACTGAGAGTCAAAGAACACAAGTGCAAGTTTGAAATATTTATTATTCAATGCAAAGTTCTCAAACGCAGTATCTTGTATAATACCAAAATGCAGATTATAAAAATCAGAGTCAGCAGCATAGTCACTAATCCATAGTAAGCAAAAGGTGCTAGCATGTTATAATGCAATTTCTATAGAAATCTATATCACCTATATTTCGCGCACCCTATCTAGCATATTATATTATATCTAAGAAGGTCTCATTCGGGCTTTAGCAGGGCGACCCCATACCTCTCAATGTCAGTAGGAGCAGTTCACATCAGCAGCTACCAGCTCTCTTCATGCGCAGTACCAAGTGTCTGCGTTCATTCCGTGTAACTCTATCTTAAACCCGCGTAGAGCCCAAAATGTTGGCATCAACATTATTTGTGTTATGTCTAATGTCTAATGTGGTGCGAGGATCAGACTTCCCAGCAACCTTGTGTTAGGTTAATCTTAGAGTGTGCAGCTCTCAGTGTGCAGACAGTTGTACCAAGTGTACAAGGCAAAGCTGATAGCATAGGAATAACATATTATTCTCAAATAAAACACCTCACCGCTTCTAGGGTGAAAGCTACAACAACAAGTACGTGTCGTGTGCAAAACTGAAGCCGAAGGCAAAACGGCTGTTTAAACATGTAATACACTCATGCTAACTTAACGCAATATATGTAATGAAGTATCCATATGACACAATGTTACTAAATATGGAGGAGTGCTCCCAGGGTGTTTAAATTTACTTGAAGTGATTGAATTGCTAAGGAACATTCTGTTTGAATCAAATAAAATTAAATAAAATTAGCCATAAATAACCTTGTCTAAATCAATGTAGATTATCACAGTGTGCTATTGTTGTTTATCAAGTTCACAGGTAACATGAGAGTTCCAAACGGTCATTGAGCCCATGGGGCCTCAAGGAATCAAGTTTATAAATCCATTGAGTTTCTTTTTGAAGTAATCTTCTATTCACATCCTGATTGTCAATGTTATGTATAGTTTCAAGTACCATAAATTTCAGTTGTGAAATGTTGTGTCTCTGGTCATTGAAGTGTGTAGCAACAGTTGATTTTTCATTCTTTGTTCTAATATTGCTCTTGTGTTCTGTTATTCGTGTCTTTATCTTTCTTGTGGTTTTGCCCACGTAGACCAATCCACAAGGGCATTTTAGCAGATAGATTAAATTCATGGAATCACAGGTCGCTGTTACTCTTAGTCGTATGGGAGTACCACGTCTAGGATGGTTGATCGTAGTTCCCTTGATGATTGCATGGCAATTGTTACAGTTATGGCATGGTATTGTGCCCTTGAATGTTTCTTGGTTGGTTTTTGCAGTACGTTTCTTTATCAAATCTTGAATGTTTCTGCTACGGGTATATGCAAATCTTGGATTGTTTTTGAAATTGTCCTTGAAATCAGGTTCACCTGAAAGAATTAACCAGTGTCTTAGAATAGATTGTTTGTATGCATGACTTTTGGTGGAGAATGTAGATACTACAACTGAACGTTTCTCTGTGGATTTTGATGAAGTTGTAAGTAACTCAGAGTGCGTTTTCATCTTGCATTTGTTTTCTTCGATCCCCAGTATCTTGGGAGGATATCCTCTCTCTTTGAATCGTTGGAGCATGTTCTGTATTTGTGATTGAGATTCTTCAGGTGTTAATACAATCCTTTTTACTCTGTACAATTGGGATGTAGGTAAGTTGTTCTTGAGAGAATTCTGATGGAAGCTACCATAGTGCAATAGATTTTTCCGATCTGTGGATTTTTTGTACAAGGTAGTCCTAATCTTATTCTGGTCAATCTGAATCAGTACATCAAGAAAAGCGATAGATTTTTGATCTATCTGATAGGTGAATTGAATCCTATCGTTGATTTTGTTCAAGTCCTCTAGTTGTTGTAACAGTACTTGTTTGGGACCTTGCCATAGGACAAAATGTCATCTATATATCTGTAAAATGCTTTGGTATGTTTTCTCCATAGTTCTTGGTTGAGAATATGATTTGTTTCAAAGTGTAGGATGATTTTTGGGCTGTTGTTGGGGCCTTTTGACCAGGGGTAGTGAGTGGTGCATGGGCCTAGTTTTTCTGTGGGGTGTCTTGAATTTAAACATCGTGGAGGGCATGGATGGCATGGGATTGTGCTGATTTCTCTGTGTTTTTTTATTTTTTGGGGTGTTGTTATGGCCTTTTGACCAGGGGTAGTGAGTGGTGCATGGGCCTAGTCTTTCTGTGGGGTGTCTAGAATTTAAACATCATGGAGGGCATGGATGGCATGGGATTGTGCTGATTTTTCTGTGTTTTTCGATTTTTTGGGCTGTTGTTGTTGCCTTTTGACCTGGGGTAGTGAGTGGTGCATGGGCCTAGTCTTTCTGTGGGGTGTCTTGAATTTAAACATCATGGAGGGCATGGATGGCATGGGGTTGTGCTGATTTCTCTATGTTTTTTGATTTTTTGGGGTGTTCATGGGGACAGGCCATGTGGGTGGGGGCCATTTTGAGTGCTGGTACAGGCAGGCCCTGGCCATGTGCTGGGAGGCAGGGGGCCATTTTGAATGCAGGCAGTGTTCTTAGGTCTGCAACCATTGTGCCTAGCTTTCAACCATTATGCCAAGGGGTAGTGAGTGGTGCATGGGCCTAGTCTTTCTGTGGGGTGTCTTGAATGTAAACATCATGGAGGGCATGGATGGCATGGGATTGTGCTGATTTTTCTGTGTTTTTCGATTTTTTGGGCTGTTGTTGTGGCCTTTTGGCCAAGGGTAGTGAGTGGTGCATGGGCCTAGTCTTTCTGTGGGGTGTCTTGAATTTAAACATCATGGAGGGCATGGATGGCATGGGATTGTGCTGATTTTTCTGTGTTTTTCGATTTTTGGGCTGTTGTTGTGGCCTTTTGACTAGGCGTAGTGAGTGGTGCATGGGCCTAGTCTTTCTGTGGGGTGTCTTGAATTTAAACATCATGGAGGGCATGGATGGCATGGGTTTGTGCTGATTTTTCTGTGTTTTTCGATTTTTTGGGGTGTTCATGGGGACAGGCCATGTGGGTGGGGGCCATTTTGAGTGCTGGTACAGGCAGGCCCTGGCCATGTGCTGGGAGGCAGGGGGCCATTTTGAATGCAGGCAGTGTTCTTAGGTCTGCAACCATTTTGCCTAGCTTTCAACCATTATGCCCAGGGGTAGTGAGTGGTGCATAGGCTTAGTCTTTCTGTGGGGTGTCTTGAATTTAAACATCATGGAGGGCATGGATGGCATGGGTTTGTGCTGATTTTTCTGTGTTTCTCGATTTTTTGGGCGGTTGTTGTGGCCTTTTGACCTGGGGTAGTGAGTGGTGCATGGGCCTAGTCTTTCTGTGGGGTGTCTTGAATTTAAACATCATGGAGGGCATGGATGGCATGGGATTGGGCTGATTTTTCTGTGTTTGTTCGATTTTTGGGCTGTTGTTGTGGCCTTTTGACCAGGGGTAGTGAGTGGTGCATGGGCCTAGTCTTTCTGTGGGGTGTCTTGAATTTAAACATCATGGAGGGCATGGATGGCATGGGATTGTGCTGATTTCTCTGTGTTTTTCGATTTTTTGGGGTGTTGTTGTGGCCTTTTGAACAGGGGTAGTGAGTGGTGCATGGGCCTAGTCTTTCTGTGGGGTGTCTTGAATTTAAACATCATGGAGGGCATGAATGGCATGGGATTGTGCTGATTTCTCTGTTTTTCAATTTTTTGGGCTGTTGTTGGGGCCTTTTGACCTGGGGTATTGAGTGGTGCATGGGCCTAGTCTTTCTGTGGGGTGTCTTGAATTTAAACATCACAGAGGGCATGGATGGCATGGGATTGTGCTGATTTATCTATGTTTTTTGATTTTTTGGGGTGTTCATGGGGACAGGCCATGTGGGTGGGGGCCATTTTGAGTGCTGGTACAGGCAGGCCCTGGCCATGTGCTGGGAGGCAGGGGGTCATTTTGAATGCAGGCAGTGTTCTTAGGTCTGCAACCATTGTGCCTAGCTTTCAACCATTATGCCAAGGGGTAGTGAGTGATGCATGGGCCTAGTCTTTCTGTGGGGTGTCTTGAATTTAATCATCATGGAGGGCATGGATGGCATGGGATTGTTCTGATTTTTCTTTGTTTTTCGATTTTTGGGCTGTTGGTGGGGCCTTTTGACCAGGGGTAGTGAGTGGTGCATGGGCCTAGTCTTTCTGTGGGGTGTCTTGAATTTAAACATCATGGAGGGCATGGATGGCAAGGGATTGTGCTGATTTTTCTGTATTTTTTTATTTTTTGGGCTGTTGTTGTGGCCTTTTGACCAGGGGTAGTGAGTGGTGCATGGGCCTAGTCTTTCTGTGGGGAGTCTTGAATTTAAACATCATGGAGGGCATGGATGGCATGGGATTGTGCTGATTGTTCTGTATTTTTTTATTTTTTGGGCTGTTGTTGTGGCCTTTTGACCAGGGGTAGTGAGTGGTGCATGGGCCTAGTCTTTCTGTGGGGAGTCTTGAATTTAAACATCATGGAGGGCATGGATGGCATGGGATTGTGCTGATTTTTCTGTGTTTTTTCGATTTTTGGGCTGTTGTTGGAGCCTTTTGACCAGGGGTAGTGAGTGGTGCATGGGCCTAGTCTTTCTGTGGGGTGTCTTGAATTTAAACATCATGGAGGGCTTGGTTGGCATGGTATTGTGCTGCTTTTTATGTGGTTTTCGAGTTTTTGGGGTGTATAACTGAACTGATGTTCCTCTGTCTTCCATTGCTTTTAGATGCACAAGACTCAAGAGAACCACCAGTGCTAGGAAGAAGTCCTGCAGCGGTGTGTGTGTGCAGCATAACATCACGCGACGTCACATCTGGCCACAGACAACTCTGCAACTCGTGCAACTGCGGCCTGCTGTTCTGACCTCTGAAGAAGATGGCCTCAAAAGATTTTCCCCGTAGCTCCTCTAGCAAGAAAGTTGCCAGTAAGGAGCAGACAAAGCAAGTTACCAAGGAGACTGGTGTGCCGCCCGCCACATTATTTGGGAGTAAAAAAAAAGTACGCCTGCAGCAGCAGCGGGATCTGCTGGGGACCAAGCTGGGAGCAGCACCCCCGCACCATTGGGCTCAGTGCCACCACCACCACCACCAAGCCAACTTAAGTCCAAGCCCTTGAGTGCTGCAGAGGCACTTAGTCTAGTTGTTCAATCACCATCGACCAGTGATGTTGGCTCATCGCAAGAAAGTAGCAGCAATGTCCCTCAATCAACACAGGTTGTTGTAACTCATCTGACGAGCATTGAACAACCACAGCCACAACAACAACCACATGTGCAAGTACAAGCCCAAGTACTTGTGGAAGGAGAGGCAGTGCAAGGAGATGCGCAAGCAGAGGTGCATGGAGGGTCACAAGTGCCCACAATTGTTGTTCCTCCCGAAGTAGGGGCACATCAGGAAATCGACAATTAAGCCGAGGTATCATTTGAGGAAGCCACTCCTCCTGATGATAATTCATTGTCTTCCTCATCCCTAGCAAGGAAAAGATCAAGGGTGGTGTCTACAACTTCTTCAAGCCCACCTCCTTCTGATGATATGGATCAAACTTGGGAACCACCACTGCGGTCTGATAGTGAGGCACACCATGATCTGAAAAAGGTAGTTAAGCGTAAAAGGAAGGTCGTCGAAAGTCTCATAGTTATGGAGTGTGATGAGGCTCAACAAGAAGTGGCGGATACTACTGCTGATGAAGACTCTCACGACGACGACCCAGTCATCATAAAGGTCACTGCAGCCCCAGCGGGCATGCAGCAACCAGACATTTTGACCCTAGCCCGAGAAGCTGCTGAGCGTGATGATGTTGTCGACGAGGAGGCAATGGAAACACCACAATAATTGGAGTTAACTAGTACACCAACACGTACCACTTCCATATTTCTTCCTCTCCAGAGGGACCGCCATCCACCTCGACCTCAATTAGTGGTGGTGAAAATGCACAACGTAGTAAAGTTCGGCAATCCACATCCTCCACTTCATCTGGCATTAGCAGCATGACCACCACCACCAGTATCGCCGCCTCCTCCGGCCCCCACAGACATTTCAAGTCCACAGTTTGGGACTTCTTTAGTGTTTGCCCAAAAAAGGAAAACTTCGCCATTTGTAGCATTTGTAAGCATGCAGTTAGTCGTGGTAAGTTTGGTACCAACTATGGTACCGGAGGGCAGAGAGGTCATCTTAAGAGACAGCATGCTGTCCAATGGTTTGCGCACCTAAAGGAGATCAAGGAAGCCCGAATTGCAAGTCAAGACAACGTTGATGTTTCATCTGATCATGACGACGAGGAAGAAGTGTCAAACACTTCACTTACACCCAGTACCCCTGTCATCAGCACACCCCCTGTGAGCCACACTAAGAGTGTGGGAGAGAGTGAGACACTAATTTGAAAAAGTTCATCAGCGAGCGTAACTGGGTCAAAGAAGTCATCATCATCATCCCGTAAAAGCATGGTCCAGGGCAACATTAGAACCATATTGTTTTCTGCAGCGCCATATGATCGCAACCACCCACTGACGCGTCTGTATAACACTAAGCTGGCTAATATGCTAGCTCTGGACCTTCTTCCTTTTTCTTTTGTAGAAGGGGTTGGTTTTCTAGAATTAGTGGCAGCGCTCAGCCTTAAATGGAAAGTTCCTAGCCAGTTCTGTTTTGCCAGAGTTGCGGTTCCAACACTACATGAAGATGTGCTGGAGGTGATTGGGGCAGCTTTGCAGAAGAGTGCTGTTCACACTATACATCTGACAACAGACATGTGGACCAGTGGCGCAGGCGCTGATTACATGTGCATCACTGCACACTGGGTCTCTTTTTCAGGGGTTAAAGCAAAGCTAAACGCAGGTGTTGACCCGGACCAAGTTTTTAAAGCTGCTCGGAAACATGCAACACTAGCCATGTTTGGCTTGGAGAAACGTCATACAGCAGAAAACATTTTGAATGAGTTTAACACAAAGGTCTTTCACTGGCTGTCCCCAATAAAAACGCCAGATTGGTTATGTTTCCATGGATAATGGCGCCAATGTAGTTAAGGCCATGGATCTGGGTCACTATTTCAGAGTGCCGTGTTTGGCGCACTGTATAAACCTGGTTGTTAAAAAATTCTTGAGTGATGAAGACAGTCCAGCGTGCGAGTTAGTGGCCACCTGCCGAAGAATGTGCAACCATTTCAGCCATTCTTTTAAGGCCCGGAAGCATCTGAGGAGCCTGCTACATGAATGTCGAATGCCAGTGAAAGCACTCATCCAGGAGGTGCCAACACGTTGGAACTCAACCTTCTACATGCTTGAGCGTCTGTATGAGCAGTATACAGTACTCGATCACTATTTCTTAACACTGGGTACAGCTCAGAAGGATCTGAGGCTAGATGCCGCACAATGGAACCTAGTTAAAATCCTGACAGACATGCTTCGTCCTTTTGAGGTCTTCACGCGTGCAGTCAGCAAGGAGGACTGTAATTTGGGAAAAGCTATCCCATTGTTGCGCATGCTGGAGCACCAACTGAAGGCGGTGTCTTCTATGTTTCAAAAAGATGAAAAAAAGCAAGACACTTTTGTTTTGGCGGAGAAATTATTAGAGCGCCTACTTGGTGATGAACGTCTTAAAATGATCCACTCGGAACAGCATTACATTTGTGCTACTATTCTGGATCAACGCTACAAAAAGGCGCTGGCAGGCCGAGCATTCTTTCCTTTTGATGATGAAGATGTTACAAAGTACAAACGTTGGATAGCCTTGTCAGCCATGAGGTTTGAAAGAGAACGGCAGCAAATTGAAGGAAAAGGCAGTACATCAGCATCAGCAGGCCATCCCCAGTCAAAACCATTCACTTCTGTACCTGTGGCTGTGGCACAAGTGACCTCTCAGCCATTAAAGACACTGGCAACCGGATCATCTGCATCAGACACAACAATAACATTGGATGCAGAAGAGGATTGGCTAACTTGGCTTGGGTTTGGTTCTCAGAAGGTCAGACTCACAGCAAAAAGTAAGCAAAGTGGAGGAACCTTGGAAGACCTTGAGTCGATGGTGCAGGACTATCTGAATGACTCAACAGAGGTCTATGTTAATGCTGACCCATTGGCGTATTGGCATGGGAAAAAAGAATTGTGGGCACAGATCTCCAACCTGGCAATAAACTACTTGTCTTGCCCACTTGCAAGCGTGTCTTCTGATCGTGTTTTCAGTGCTGCTGGTGGCATTGTAACTTCCAAACGGACCCGCCTCTCGCCCAAAAATGTGGAGAGGTTAACAATGATCAAGATGAATTAGCACCTCATACCACCAGATTATAACGTACGAGAACAAACGCCGGATGAAGACGAGGAGGACAGCAACTTAGATGAGGGAATTTGTTCTCTGTTAGGTGACACTGACCTACTCCAGCCTGAATTCGCAGAGTATGAGGACAAATTCTTATTCTTATTCTCTGACTTCGAGCCCTGAAAATGAGCCAATGAATCAATAACTTTCTTTTTCGTCCTTTTTCACTTTTATTCCTGTGTGTCTGTCTTTCTTTGTTTTGCACAGTTAATATAATTAAAACTTTATTCACCTAATCACAAAAAGAAGCCCATCAGCAGAGCTGTCTTCACTTGTTTGCTTATTGATTTGAAGGTGCCGCAGTCTGCATTCCTCAGGTTCACAAGTTCACAAGAACATGCTCCTCTATCCTCCTCCTCCAGACTTCTATTTCCCTCAAAGCAGAGGGCTGGATTACGCCCAATGAAGAAAGACTCTGCACTTGTGGGGGTGTTCCACTTCTTTGCGGGTGAGTTGGCGGGTCTTGGGGCCATTGCTGGGAAGCTCTAATACCGGATAAAAGTGGTTTGGACCAAATCGGAGGCGAACATATTTTTGCGTTTTTGCTGACTTGCTTGCCTTTGAGGTGCTCTTTGGGGGGGTTCTGGGTGTTTGTGGGTGAGTTTTGGGGTCTGGGAGCACTGCTGGGACAGTCTAATTTTGATTGCATTTGCTTTTCAGGAAATCCGTGGTGGAAAACGGGAGTTATGACCTAGCTGCGCAGCGCGTTTGGACCGAAGGCCGATAAATATTGTAAGTATGATATTTTCCTTTTTGGCTGTTTGGGGATGTTGTGCTTTTTTGCGGGTGGGTTGGAGGGTCTTGGGGCATTGCTGGGAAGGTCTAATACCGGATAGAAGTGGTTTGGACAAAATCCATGAGGGAAAAGTTTTTGCTGTTTCTGACATTTCGCTCAATGTAGCGTTTTCGGGGGCCTGTTTGGGGGGCTTCCTGGTGTTTGTGGGTGGGTTTCGGGGTCTGGGAGCACTGCTGGCTATTGATACTTTTGATTGCAAGAGGTTTGAAGCAAATCCATGGTGACAGAGGGGAGTTAGGGCCTAGCTGCAGAGCTCGCGCGGAGTGATTTTGGAAATTGCCATGAAAATGACTAAGTCCCCATTTTTGTACTTTTGCTTTTTGGCTGTTTGGGGGTCTTCTACTAGTTTTCGCCTGGGTTGACGGTTCTGGGGCCATTGCTGGGAAGCTCTAATACTGGATAAAAGTGGTTTGGACCAAATCGGAGGCAAATTTTTTTTTCTCGTTTTTGCTGACTTGCTTGCCTTTGAGGTGCTCTTTGGGGGGTTCCGGGTGTTTGTGGGTGAATTTTGGGGTCTGGGAGCACTGCTGGGACAGTCTAATTTTGATTGCACTTGCTTTTCAGGAAATCCGTGGTGGAAAACGGGAGTTATGACCTAGCTGCACAGCGCGTTTGGACCGAAGGCCGATAAATATTGTAAGTATGAGATTTTCCTTTTTGGCTGTTTGGGGGTGTTGTGCTTTTTTGCGGGTGGGTTGGCGGGTCTTGGGGCATTGCTGGGAAGGTCTAATACCGGATAGAAGTGGTTTGGACAAAATCCATAAGGAAAAGCCTTTTGGCACTTTTTGTAACTTAGGGTTCATTAGGGTTAGCCCTAGCAGCAGGATTGCATGTGTTTCGGGGTGTACTAGATTTTTGCAACTGAGTTCTGGGGTCTTGGAGCACTTGTGGGAATGTGTAATTTTTGTTGCAAGTGATTTGAAGAAAATCCATGGTAGGAAAGAGGGGATTTGGCATAGTTAAAGAAAGCGTTTGCCACTATTCTTAACTTAGGGCTCGTTAGGGTTAGCAGTATTTGTATTGCATGTGTTTGTGGGGGGGTTTGCGAGTCTTGGATCGATGCTGGGTATGGATACCTTTGCTTGCTTGCAAGTGGTTTGAATACAATCCACGGTGGGTAAGGGGTATTTGGGCCTACTTTTACTTTCAAAGTACATTTTGTCACCAGTTTTCTACTAGGCCTAGTTTTTTGAGATCTGATTGGGGGTCTTCTACATTTTTGCGACTGGCTTTAGTAGGGGTCTGGGTGGGAGCACTACTGGGAAGGTCTAATTTTGTTCTAAAACACAGTTTACAGTACACCTAGCTTGAGGGGAAAGATCCGCTAAATTAATTTGCCCATACTTATTTATCCTTCAAAAGGAGACTCAGACAGAGTACGCACTTTCAAAAATATTGTACTGTCTATTAGGAAACTCAAAGTGTGACTTTTTGCACTACACAGCGTACATACCTTATATTTATTTATCAGTGGTGTTCTAATATCACTTCCTGTTTTTCCATCAATAATTACAGGCCGGGTTTCAGTCTGTGCAATGGGAAAAAAAGGATGAAGTCAGGCTTCACATTAGCGAGCCGCAATTCAGCATCCGCCAGGCAGGCAGTGGACAGGGTGTCTTCTGGTCACACTCACCAACATTGATGGACGAAGCGTCAGCTGGAATGGAGGAGTGCCGCTAATAAGAGGAATGGTTTGATGCGTGCAACTTACTTACAAAATTCAACAGACAACTACAACAACATACAGATACAGTATCCATTGTTTTCTTCTATGTTTGTGACTGCATTTCTTGGATCTCTCTCTGCTTCTAAATTGATCCCTACAGCCATTCTATAGGTTTCACTTCGGCTATTTTTTAAACCTAATTTATTGTAAGAAGTGTTTCTCTGAGTGCAGAGATAGGCAAGTGAAAACGCTGCAGCCCTGTACTGTCGCATTCCGTCATTCACGGTTGCCGAAAGTACTACTTACTTTTCAGTAACAATGCATGCAGTAGTGCATGCACTTCCTTTATGTCACTTAAAAGATTTATGGTTAGCTTTGTACCCAAAGATTTCTTTATCTTCAATTATTGTTTGTCCATGCTGTGCTTTTTTTCTTCTCTCAACCAAACCTACCCAAAAAGAAACCCCCATTTCCATCCATTTTCCAAACCCTAACCCTCTTCCCCCGGGCTGTGTGGTTTTGATTGATATGTGACTAAATGACAGCAATAATTCCACACACTTACTGGGGAGGATAAGGTCATAGCAACAGGCTGGTGAAGGAATCCGAGGATAGATTCTAGACTTACTCAGCTTCAGTACTATTTCTTGTAGTAGTAGCCAATGTCAAAGAAATTCAACGCAAGTACTAGTTATACTTTCAATACTTTACCATTTGTTAGGCTACATTGTGGCACTGTTCTAGTGTACTGTCACCTGCTATATTTATTCTTTATCGTACTGTTGTAATGCTCCAGTAAGAACAAAGCAGGTTTCATTTTCTTTTTTTCCATAGGTATGCAACTGCCACTGTGTCACACCACTAGTACCACCGCATCGAGGACATTTCATCCGCCCAGGATTGCCAACCTTAATCGCCATTTCCCGTGGAGCCAGCCCTGGGCCTAGCCCTACTATCAAACACAAATTACAGGTAAGATAAGCGTTTGGTGGGAGGTAGTATAATGGAGTATTAGGAGAGACGAGAGATTGACGGTAGTACTACTAAAGTCCTAGGACTCTTGAATTCACTTACTCTGTCAGAGTGTTGAAAACATTTAGCCATTTACACTTAAAGGAAGAAAATGACACAGACTTAAGTTTCAGGAAAACAAACTTTCTGTTAAACCCCCACCCACCAGACTCAAAAGCAGTAAAAAACAGGTATGCTCAGATAAAGTTTCAAAAAGTATATTTGTGTAGCCCTAACAAAATAATCTCCCGCAAGACCCTCCCTAACCCCCTCCCCAATGATTGTCCTTCAAAAGTCCCAAACACAACCCAACTCCCAATTCCCACCCCCCAAAAGTCTCTAAAAAAGGGGCAAGGGACACTATGGCAGGATGCTGTTCACTTTAGCAGCCAGGGCATCATACTCCTTGCGGAGGGTGGCATGGTCGGAGCGGAGGCCCTCCACCAAGGTCTTATATGTTAGGACCTCCTGTTCCAGGTAGGACACTCTGAGGCATAAGCGGTGCTGGCGTGCCTTGCAACTCCTGTGGGGGGCAGCTGCTGTCTTTGCTGCTCGGCAGTTGGCTTTGGTAGCCCGGCTCCGTACCGCTGGAGGACTGCGCTGGCTGGCAGCCCGTGGGGGCACGGAGGAGGATGCAGCTGTCCTAGAGGATGTTGTACCAGTAGACTGCGTGTCCTCCTCCTCCAGGGCCACCAGCCGCCGATATTCGGTGACAGTGGCATCCAGCCTCCGTTGCCGGGCCATTCGAGCTCGCTCCTTCCTTGTTGGTTTTGTTGATTTGGAAGGAGCAACTATATGAAGAAAGAAAGACATAGTCTGTAACCATGCTCCTTAAGATTAACACAAAATGATAGAGCAGAAAGTTGTGTCACAGTACAACTAGCAACTTGAAAGCACAGTACATAACTATTGAGGCCAGTATCTATCTAACCTCCCACTTCTTCATCCTTGCTCTAACATTAGTGGGAGTTTAAGGAACAAATTCTATGAGCACTATGGACTTCCATTATAGTCGACTATGACAGTACACCAGTCTTATTCTTCTTCTTCTCTCTTGTTTAGGAACATTGGTACATTATCTTATGCAAGCCGGCATAATGCCAGCGCAGTGAACTTGCACCAGAGAAAAACAGATGCACACCATGATGAGTGAGACAGACTTGTGTTACTGTACCGGTCCAGTACATGCAGGTGGTGAAGCTCTTACTTTTCTATTACGGGTGGCACTGAGAATACTCTGTTAAAAGGGCTACTGCTTAATTAATTTAACTTTCACCCTACAGTGCAAATGAGTACTAGAAAAGGAAAATGAAGAAGCTAAATAATCTGATTATCTATCACTTCACATGGGATGTATTTGATTACATATGGGATGACTTTAGGTGCTTTGCTTTTTATTGAGTGAACAGTGATACACCCACACATGAATGACGTACTACTACTAAACTAAACTTATTAAGAGAGGTAGGGAGTATCTACCGTAATAACGGATATATGCTGTGCTTGCAGTTGCAATACAAACTACTGCTACTATTCATGGTAGTATTTGGACAAAATTACAACTTCTTTTCCTTGCCTTTCCTACACTGGAACGGATGTGCGGGTGCATTGTTACATGCTCTTCAAAGTAACACTTAGTTCATCCAGTGACCGTCTACTCTCTCTAGATACACATATGCTATCTAAGAGTCAGATAGTACCATGATCCAGGCATCCATCCATTCAAAGTATATGCACACATACAGTTTCTGTTTCACCCACCAGGCTGTTCTCCTTCCACCCATCCTTGCTTCATCCTTCACCCAGCCATGCACCATACCATATTCTTTCCTTCCCAGCCACCTCGGGGACCAAGCAAACACATATCATTCTTCTTTGCCAGCCATCATTAAATTTCTCGTCCTTCCACACTTACTTACACCCTTCTTTCGCTTTTCGTTCATCCCTTCCATCAAGTTTATCTCAGATCTGATTAGGATTCTTCTCGCCAAAAACTTCACAGTTAAGTCGAAGTACATTTAGAGGAGGCTACTACCTGGTTGATTTATAATACACCCGTGCAGAAAGCACACTCTGCAGTCTTCAATCTCAATAAGTAAGGAATATATAGCTTACCTCTGCTTGCCACCACCGTGTGAACCCTCACAGGCACATTGGTGTCATCCGGCACTTGCATCGCCGCCTCCTCCCCAGAAGTGTTCTCCTCATCCAGCACCACCACCTCCGCGCTGGCCCCGCCACCAGATATTCCACCTACAAAGTACATTTATGAATGTTAGAATACACCACTCACTACTATATAATATTTGGTCTAGGAATAAAGAAATGTGAAAAAACAGAAAACAAAGTAATAATTTGTGACTGTCTACTCTAAAGTAAAAATGTCCCTTTTTCCAGGGAAGGCTGTTGTCTTGCTGCACTTTTTGGCACAACTGATGAATGCTTGCTTTTTATTTTTAACACGCACCACTTTTTCTCCTAACAGACAGAAGCTTGACTTCTAAGAACACGAGCAAGATCAAGTTCAAACCAGGTGAGAGCTCGGCTCGACCACAAGAAATGTGTTCAATTAATCGTCAGCACTAAGCACTTTTCCATTTTCAGTTAAACGTTTAGTTTTATGACAAACTTGATTTTAATAAATGTGTTTACTTTTAATAAAGCTTTTAAACTTAAATAGACTCTGTGGTTTTTGGTCCTCCAGACTAGAGTGGCTGAGCTAAAGGTTTTGCGATTTTTGAAAGCATGAGTCCGTGCCTCTGACACTTCTTGACTCTGACTCCGTACTCTTGTCCTGCGTTGGATAATCATCATTGGGGATCAATCATCAGTGACTTTGGGAGCTAAATGACGCTGCCACACTATCTAGTCAGTAAGGAGATTGGGGGTTCAACTACAAAGTCTGTTATCACTGAGGTATGTGGAAAGTCTAACAGCGCCTATTATAATTGAAAAGCTAAGCAATGCATTATTTAGTGTCCATAGTTCTGTTTGTGCAGATGTGTCCCTGCAACAGTAGTAAAATGGATTGTTCTCCTATCCAAACCAAAAGTAAAATAGTATCCTATTCTTTCTTGGTGGTCATTCACCTTTTTGTTGTTGGCAATTGTCAAAGCATAAACATTTAGAAGACTTGAAAAGACATTAGGACAATCCCAGAGGACTGCACTCAGTGCATAGATCTATTGCTGACTAGAATGGGAATCCAATGGAATTGCCAAATGTGCAATCTTAGTTAGCTACACAGACAGACTAATAAGAATAATCTAGTAATACCACAGGGAGTCATAGTCGAGGCAGGATAAGAATTTAGATACAGTATACAAGAAGATCAAAGACGATTTAGAATAAATCGAATGAGGAACGCTAGGAAAAAATAGGTACTCTATATAAAAATTAAAACTTACCGGGGCCAGCAAACGAGCCTTCGACTGCCCGATCCTGGCCTGCATCCTGTTGAACAGCAGCCTCCTCCTCCTGTGTCCTCTTGCCCCTGGAGGGAGCTGATGTACAACATGAAAGACAGAAAGACCAGAAAACATGGATGATATTTGTCAACCAAATCAAATATTTCAAAAGAACAATAACAAAATATTTTGGCGAAATAGCAAATAGACAACTATTCAACGGGATATATTGACCTATCTCATGTGGTCTACTACGTTATTAGTATTGCTTGATTTGCACGCGAAGTGACAGACAAAGTCCATCGTGATTGCAGATCAGCGACAGCCCTAAAAAGTTTCCTACTACATTTAACCAGTCATTAAAATACTCAAAATATCAATCCACCACCTCTATTTCTTCTTATCGCCATGTGTACAAAGGAAGGAGTGGACTTGAGTCTATAGGGGCTGATTTAGAAGCCCCTTGCGGCTCTTTTGCTCCATTGTTGAGTGACTTTTGTGACGCAGCGGCAGAACAAAAGAGGCGCCACGGTGCGGTGTATATTAACAACGTGACGCATATGGGAGATGCATCACGTTGTAAAGCCCTGCGCCATCAGGGGGCGTTCCAGCGCAAGGGAGGGCGTTCCTGCGCAGGAATGCATCCTAAAAGTGGCTGAGGGAAATCTACAAGATTTAAATCAGTCACTTTGAGGACAATGATGCGTGACTCAAACCCTGCGCCTGCTTGAAGCAGACTTACAGCTTGACGCAGCATTGGGGAGATAGGGCACCCCAGAGCATTGCTGGAGCTGCGCCATCGTTGCGACGCAACTCCCGCAATGCACCGCCTTTACGGCACAGATGCGTAACACTTTGGTGACGTTTTGGGCCCATGGTGCGCCGCATTGTAAATACGGCGCACCATGGGTGGTTGTGGCGTGGCGCACAATTACTGGCGCATCCCTGCTACTTTGCAGGGATGCGCCGGTAATTAAAAATCTGACCCTTAGTGTCTAGCATTACGCAGTTCTTTAAACTACATTCATACATAATTTCAGATCCCGTACCCGCGAGCGACCTTGCCGCCTGCCATGATGGTCCTGGGGAGGCGGCGCTGAACATAAAAAATTAGTGCGGCCACCTCCTCCGGGCTAAGGATCTCCCGGGGTGCGACCTGCTCCCCTCTCAAACGCCCCCACGGGAGCCGGGCACGGGGTGCGGGACTCTTCCCCTTCTCTGGATGTTTCCCAGCTACCTTTACAATGGTCTGGGCAGAAAGGAAGCTAAATAATAAAGAAAATAGAATAGGGAAGAAGAAAAGAAAAGAGTTTAAAAAAGTAGTTTAAAATTAACCAAAAGTAGCAGAAAACACAAAATATAGAGCTAGAAAAATAGAGGGATAGATAATAAGTAAAATAGTTAAAAAAAAACTTCAAACAAGCAAAGGATGGCAGAGATTCAGAGAGGATAGAAAAAGCATGCCCAGAACCATAGCAATGAATGAGAAACAAGATGGCTGCGCCCGTTCACGACCGCGTGGGTAAGTTCGCGCAAGATATTCCTCGCGAACACACGCAAAATTGTACTAGCGAGCCGCACACTTTGCGAGATTACACATCGCGCCCGGAAACGGAAATACGTAAAGCAAACAAGATGGCCGCGCCCGTGAACGACCGTGAGGGTAACTTCGCGCCGTTGCGCTACAAGCGGCTCGCTAAAACGCACAAAACCTTGTGAACTAACACGCCGCAAAAAACAAATCGCATATTTGCACGAATTCGCGGCTTCCGAATTCGATCTCGCGCAAGTTCGCGCCCCGCGAATACCGCGAAATTGCAGAAAAACGAGTGCAAAAGGTGCAAAAGTTCAAACTCATCAATAGTAACCATTCCCTGTAGTGCTTCCTGACTGGGGCCCCTCCAGAGTTCAGTTGCTAGTTGCAACAATTGTATGACCCTGCTCTGACCCTCACAGCAGGCTCATAGAATAGCTACAAGTAGTCCACAAAGGTCCTGGTAAAAAAAAATTGCACTGCAACAGAAAGCAAATTACAGATAAGGAAGCAGGTGCCAGACTGGAATTTTAAAACAGTGACACATTAATAAATCAACCCCAAATTAATTCATGTCAGTTGAAGCAGGGCAGGTGTGCTTGCTTTCCCCCCCATAATCTACAGTGATGATGAACCAGAGGGTGGCATTGATGTACCAGAGGGTGGCATGGGTGAAACAGAGGGTGGCAGTGGTGAAACAGAGGGAGCTGGGAACCTGTGATGATGAACCAGACGTAGAAACAACATAGTCGCGACCGTTGCGAGCCGACAAGTAAGTTCGCAATTGCGAACTGGTACAAAACCCTCGCGAACTGGCAGAAACCCTTGCGAACACAAAAAAAATCCGCAAATTCGCGAGGATTGACGGATTTTGCGGATTGCGAGTTCGCAAATACGCAAATTCGCGAATGCCAGATTCGCAAAATTCGCCCATGCTTACCCATCATAGCACTGAGTTGGCGATTATTACGGCCACGGAGGAACTTAGGCAAACCCTTGACAGAGGGGGTAGTGCTGCCCTTATCCTTTTAGATCTCTCGGCCGCATTCGACACGGTCAACTACGACCTGTTGGTTGAGCACCTTGCCTCACTGGGAATCAGGGATAAAGCACTCCACCTACTCAGAACTTTTTTGTCCAATAGTACGCAATCAGTGGCAGATGATGTGTTTGTCTCCCGGATTTCTCACTTCCCTGTGGAGTTCCACAGGGCTCATCACTGAGCCTCACTCTTTTTACCTTGTACATCACCCCCTTGGCCAAGCTGGTAAGAAGCTTTGGTTTCTCGCTAGTGCCCAACACTGACGACACACAGATTATTGTGTCCATCAACAGCCCAGCTACAGATACGGCATCTCAGTTTCAAGACTGCATGAGCCATACAGGGAAGTGGATGCAGGATAACTGTTTGAAACTCAACACTTCATAAATGGAAGTCATGGTGTTCAGCTTCACGCCGTACCTGGTCAGATAGCTGTTAGCCAAGTGACATGGGTTCTACTCCAATACCAGCCAGTAAGGTTAAAAACCTCAATGTTCTCTTCGACTCCAAGCACTCCTTTGGATCCCAGATTAATCAGATGACAGAGACTGTTTTTTTATCCTGAACATCCTGAAAAAAGTACTTCAGTACATCCTATTTGAACTAAGGAAAACAGTGGTCACTGCCTTAATTGGCCCTAGGCCGGACTACTGCAATGCCCTTATCATTAGCGAGAGCAAGTGCAGTATTCATAAGCTTAAGGTGATGCAGAATGCCACTGCCAGAGTCCTGCTCGGGCTCATCCATTTTGACTCGGCTTCTAAGGCTCTCGCTGAGCTTCATTGGTTACCTATCAGCAAGCACATTCAGTTCAAAGCTTTATGTATTGCATCCAAGGCTACATGCGGCAAGGGCTCTAGGCAATTGTCCCAACTATTCAAACCTGACATCCAAGCCAGGTCACTGAGATCATCAGACAGTGGCAATCTGTCCATCCCCAAGATGTTTAAAGTAAAAAGGGGAGGCAAAAGCTTTGCTTACACCACCTCCAAACTCTGGAACTCCCTGCCTACTTTTCTAAAAAATGAACCCAACCTGTAGCAGTTCAGGAAGGGTTTGAAAACCTGGCTTTACTAACTTACCCTACTAATCAACCTCTCTGCCTGCTTGCCTATCCAGCGCCTAGATACCCTTGGGTCTGTGTAGTGCTTTAAAAATCCTTCATTTCATTTCAATGTCACTGGTGACTTTGTGCACACACAAAGCTGACAAGCTAACTGGAGGACATCTTAAAACCTGGCAAATCCTTGCAGATGGGGTACCTCCCTGCTCTAGATCTGGCTGGTATCACTTGCCTCCACAGATCGGTCCCCCAAAGGGGTTGCTTATGGGAGGTGTTCAGGCCGCTGGAGACTCGGACCATCAGTTAAGGCCTTAGGTAGGTACCTTCCATCTTCCTGGTGCCTAAGCCTAGGGAGCTAACGAGGGGTAATCATCCAGCCAACCCCCTCCCCATTCTCTTGTGCCTGTGTCACATGGATAGATCTGGTAAGAAACATCGCCATTTACATACTCATGTTTCTGAAGTAGCATTCTCTTTTACACATGATGGCTTTTGACATACATTTGCGTGCGTGACAAGATAGGATAACATTCTCTGAATCAACATTGCTTTCCTTTCTACTTCATAGGCACACTATCACAACACCTTGTACATTTAGCAGAAGGAATACATTTCACTGCGCAAGTGTCATCATTGTTATTGTCTGGTAGGTGTTTACACTATCCAACTAGAATAAACAATTGTGGCCTGCCAGGGGTTGCGACAAGGCCACATGGGTGCTGGTTATTATGTATGGGGTTATTAATGCTGGGTGTGTGATATTTACCCAAAGGGGATTTCTCTTTATACAACTGTCTTTTTTGCAGCCTACCGCTTTGGTTGTTGTGTCCCTCTCTCTTTGTTTAGAGATATTATATATAGAGAACCACTTTCTTGTTTAGGTAGAGGAGCACTATGCAGACACTGCGAAGTGACTACATACCAGGATTCCACCCCAGTGGATTCCTGCTTACTAACATGAGGGATGTCCAGCTCCACGCCAAGACAGATAGCCGGATGGCACTTACCCTCAGGCAGCGCTTAACTTGTATTACCCTCAGGCAGTGCTTAGTTTGTAAAATATTAAGTGCAGATGCTCAAATCTTTTTAGATCACACCTGTTTCCACCGGCTCTGCCCACTTCCTCCACTAGCTCTACTCACTTATTCAATTGGCTCCACCCACATCCTCAACTGGTACTGCTGAAAGCCAGATGTAATACCCAATATGATTTTCCCTCCTCCCCCAAGAAAAGTTTGAAAAAATTTAAATCAAAAAGTGCATTTTAAGCGCAATTTTAGAATAAATTGGCTTAACTGACTAATACACAGAAAGGGGATACATGAAATATGCCAGTACTTAATTTGCCGATTTTGGGAACAGAGTGATGTGTTGTCTGCGTGCTGCATATTTCAAACTGGAAGGGCCCAGGAGTGCTGTCTCATTGTTGATGGGGTGCAAGGTCCCAGGCTCAAGGCTTTCAAGCGCTTTCTGATTGGAGCCACACACCATGACAGTCTCAGCAAGCGCACTTTGACCTCCCCAGAAATGATATCAAGAATTAACAGCTTATGGTCCTTTCTCCTTTAAAATTATAGGGAATTATATAATCTGGCCTGTGAACCCATAGCCACCAAAGGAAGTGTCAACAATGAAGTGAAATATATCTACAATAAGTGCAAGGTTAATAAGAACAAGCATTTGCAATACAATTGGTCTCACCTTTGGTACCTTATATATATTTAGCTATGCAGCACATTAGCCTGGGTGCTAAAACATCTACTGTTCTTTAACATGGAGGGAAAATAAGCATCAAACTGCTTGACACGTCAGGGATAGGAAAACATGGAGAGAAATATTGCCTTTCAGTGGGAAATGGTATAGTCCAAAGCTCTGATTTTAATTTAAAATCCAGGCCTTCTGTGGTCATATCACTGAAAATACATGATTTGAAAACAATATTATTGTCTACGGGTGCTCATGGAAGACAATTTCGATGGACTGGAATCTAGAGAATGCTAAAGTGATTCTGGTATTTTACTGACCTCTTCTGGTCGTTTTCTATCAAGAAAGTTAAATAGAGGCAGTTGCCAGAAAAATTTAAATAAAGAAAGTCCCTCAGCAGAAAGCAATTCTGGTATTTTACTGACCTCTACTGGTCATTTTCTATCAAGACAGTTAAATAGAGGCAATTGAACAAGCAGATAGCAATTCTGGTATTTTGCTGACCTTTACTGGTTGTTTTCTATCAAGTCAGTTAAATAGAGCCAGTTGCACAGAAAAAAGTCTCTAAGCAGAAGCAGACAAGTCCTAGGGCTGATCTCCAGAGCTCACAACATACATACACATATAAGTATTTTTTCTCCCCAAAAGAAGCCGCACTCAGCAACTCCAAGTTTTTAGACTTTATTCAGTGCCCAGTCTGACACCAACGCATTTCAGCCTTGCGGCCTTGCTCATGGTAGGTGGTACTACTTTCCTGCAACTGTTTATACTTTTTTCAGTTTCTACTACACCCATGAATTCTGGGACATGTAGTTTTCGGTTATTTACAACAGTTCACCTTTGTTAGACAATGTCCTGTTTACAAGTGAGATTACGCCATTGCACTTTTGAATTTCACAAATTTTCAAAACCAAAGCTCATTGTTAAAAAAATTGATATTGCCTTATTTTCCAAACAAGTTGTAGGGAAAAAAGGGGAGGGGGTTCTTAAATCAAAAAACAAACGTAAATGTTCTTTGATGTGTAAATATCAGTGTTCGTTTCTGTATAGTACATAAAATTGCATATGACCTTTACTGATATTTCATCACAAGTATTTGGGGCAGTTCAGGTATAGTACCAGGCTCCACCAATCTTTGTCCATTTCAGTTTTTGGGCATCAGTTTTCTTGAAAGTTGGTTTTCGTTCGAGCCTGGTAGCTTGGTTCTATTCTAAGTGGACATAAAGTTCTTCATCGAAGTTCATGCCTCTCGGGCAATTTGTCCATAGCCGTATTATGTATTTCGATTCCAGTTGTCCAAGTTTCTTTCTTTGGTCCCCCATGTAAATAGAACATTGTCTAACAAAGGTGAACTGTTGTAAATAACCGAAAACTACATGTCCCAGAATTCATGGGAGTAGTAGAAACTGAAAAAAGTATAAACAGTTGCAGGAAAGTAGTACCACCTACAGTGATCAAGGCAGCAAGGCTGAAACGCGGTGATATCCTGGACAAGATCGTACTATGGACAAGATCGTAATATGGACAAGATACATAAACGGTCTCTTCCTGATCTGGAATGGGAACAAAGAAGATTTAATCAAATACTTTGACTCACTAATCCAAAATGAGATTGGGTTGTCCTTCACAAATAACAACAGTCACCATAAAATTGACTTCCTGGACATCTGTGTATATATAGATGAAGGTCAAATACAAACCACCCTTTACAGGAAGAAAACAGCCACTAACAGTATTCTGCACGCCGAAAGTTTCCATCCACACTCAGTAATCAGGAGCATCTCCTACGGGGAATTTGTAAGGATGAAGCGGAACTGTTCAGAAGAAGAAAATGCAAAAAAAGAAATTGAGAAATGTACTAATAGATTGAGGGGAAGAGGATACCGAGAAAGAGATCTACAAATATGTATGAACAAAGTTGAAAATCGAACACGGACAGAAATCTAGATAAAAAAAAACGAAAGAGCAAAAAATAGATGAACAAAATCAACAGATTCCAAGACTGATTCTATCGTACAGTAAAGAGTCTCACAAAATACGCCAAAGTGTACAAAAATATTGGTCCATCTTAAAACAAGACCCTGACATGGAAAAACTAATTGGTCCAAATCCTCAAATAACATTCAGGAAAGCACCATCAACTAAAGACATATTAATCCAAAGTCATTTCAGCCAGAAAACAAAAACTCCGAGCTGGCTGGAAAAACAACAATGTGGATTTACAAAGTGTAATGTCTGTAAGGTGTGTAAAATAGGCATAAACAAAAGAAATATAAGAGATCCAAAGGGCGACTAATCCAAATCAGCAAAAGAAAAAAGCGAATATTAGAACATATCAGAGCGGTCAAAAATCAAGATCTATCTTATGCCACAGCAAAACATCTTCTAACATGTCAAGGTGGAGATTGGCGCAAGATGAACTATTTTGCGATAGATACAATTGAACAACATGAAAGAATGGGGGGACCAAAGAAAGAAACTTGGACAACTGGAATCGAAATACATAATACGGCTACGGACAAAATGCCCAAGAGGCATGAACTTCGATGAAAAACTTTATGTCCACTTAGAATAGAACCAAGCTACCAGGCTCGAACGAAAACCAACTTTCAAGAAAACTGATGCCCAAAAACTGAAATGGACAAAGATTGGTGGGGCTTGGTACTATACCTGAACTGCCCCAAATACTTATGATGAAATATCAGTAAAGGTCATATGCAATTTTGTGTACTATACAGAAACAAACACTGATATTTACACATCAAAGAACATTTACGTTTGTTTTTTGATTTAAGAGCCCCCTCCCCTTTTTTCCCTACAACATATTTGGAAAATAAGGCAATACTGATCTTTTTAACAATGAGCATTGGTTTTGAAAATGTGTGAAATTCAAAAGTGCAATGGCGTAATCTCACTTGTAAATATGACATTGTCTAACAAAGGTGAACTGTTGTAAATAATTGAAAACTACATGTCCCAGAATTCATGGGAGTAGTAGAAACTGAAAAAAGTATAAACAGTTGCAGGAAAGTAGTACCACCTACCGTGAGCAAGGCCGCAAGGCTGAAACGTGTTGGTATTAGACTGGGCACTGAATAAAGTCTAAAAACTTGGAGTTGATGAGTACGGTGTCTTTTGTGGAAAAATTTATTCTGGCCATTGGTCTGGCCCAACGCCAGCACCTGCTGTAGGGCGATCCTGCTAGAAGAGCGCATTGCAGTAAAAAAATAAAAAATAAAAAAACACATATAAGTATATACTAAAGTATATACAAAAGCTCAACCTCAAAAGATAACATATTAAACTTTATATAATTGTGTGTTTTAATATTCTGCCATATCCTAGATAGGAAGCTGCATGAAAGGCCAAGGTTCAGCCGTGAAACGCCAAGGGATTCTATGATATATTTTTGGTCATGTCCGTCAACAAAAACATATATTGGGTCATGTGCTTCAAATGTCCAGGTGCAGTAGGTTTACACAGTCATCATATGCACTCTAACATCTTCAAATTGACAGCCCACACACTGCCCTAGCGCCCTAGCGTAGCCTAAATGTCTTCTAACACCCAGCATGTTTAATCCAATAGCAGCTACATGAGCTCTAATACCGCTGTAAATGCTCAATGCCCAATGCAGCTCCATAATGCACATGGCTGCAATATAATTATCCTGCAACCCTAGGTAGTGTACAGTGGGAGGTGGTGTTCCCCACAGAGCTGAAGGAGAGATAGGGATGTATGCCACTGCTTTTAATATTAGGATTCCTCTTAAGTGGTTGTGATAGGCGTCCTCAAGCAAAAGTGAATAGTGGAGGGACTCCTGCTTTGACTGTGGTCTATGGCACGGTCAATACAAATATACATTCCTCCTTTTACTCTGTGACCCGCAAGGTATGAATGGGACACACACAAACACCTGAGACTAACTCAGGAAAATAGAAATCCTAAGCTTTGGCTCTAGCCTTGTTTCCATCAATGAATAACAGGGAGAGTCAATGAAAGAAAATATCAGCCTAAGTGCACACAAATTAGATAGGAAGGGAAGTCAGCATTGCTCACTGGGCATGTGTTTCTGACACCAATGGGTAACATTTTGTCGTTCGCTCTGAAACTGAAAGACGAGATTATAGCAAAGATGACAGACAGAATTCATTTTCTTTTTGACAGGCATACGTCATACAAGCTCTTCGCGAAAGAGAGAGACTGGACACTCACATTGCATCTTGCAGCATAACACTGCACCCATAAGACAGCTTTGCGCACTTTCTTTATGGCTGTACTCAATGAAATTAAAATGAACAGAGGTGCAGGCGCTTCCATAATCAAGTGTGGGTCTGACCTCTCGACCTGCACATTACAAAACATGTTTGAGTCAGTAGCTTGAGAGCCATCCTACGAGCTGTACGGGAATACCACCAGCAGTGATACAATATGCATCCCTCATTTCTCTGTCACCCTACACATGACATCTTGCTGATATGGTGAACTATAAAGCAGCTCAGCTCCCAAATTTCATTTACTTCACACTGCTAGCATGCATTTCTACTAAATCATGATTTACTGCCTGCCTTTTAATTAATCTGAGGCCTGCTGCTGACCTGCTGCATGACACGCTGCTTGCTTCTTCTGTCTAGAGCTGCGGCTGCGCTGTATGCTGGGGCAGGCGAAAAGTGCGACACTGATCTACACTGGTCTACTCAGGACACTTGACGATTTGATGATAAGGAGGGACGATGCTATGATTGATGATGAGCCTGTTATGCCCGCTGAGGCAGGGACCCACCCAGGCAGTTTCTGGCTGTATGTGCCTCATGATAAGGCGGACGACTGCGGCATCAAATTTTAAAAGGTTTCGCACTGTTCGGCACACAGGAGCAAATCCAGCCCAATCAGTGACCCACAAGTGGTTCTTTTTCCCACACAAATGAGAAATATGTCACCCATTTGTGCAGGAAATTGCCCAATCTGGCTGGCAACACTGAAACAGGCATGGATTTACCACGTGGTATTGGCTCTTCATCCGGAGACCTTGTGAATTGAGCCGAAACATGTGACACACGTTGAGACAGTATGAGCTGGGACTTGGCAGGTATGTCAATAGACCCGGCCCTGAGAAATCATTGCCCGTGCTAAGCACCAGAAACCACTGCACAAAGGACTGCCTGCAGGTAATGGGGAGCTAGACCACCCGTGCAGCGATTGGAAGATCACCCAGCCTAGGCAAGACTAGGTTATAGGAAAAACAACAAAATGATGGATGGAGTGCTGAAACGTTTCAAACACTAATCCCCAGTCAGGAGATCTTGGTTACATTCATCATTCTTTTGCTCACCATGCCACCACAGTTTGGACCCGGCCATATGCAAATTTGTCTTGACCCTGCTCCCAACGGTACAGTCCAGCTTGAACTGCCAAGCTAGGTCCTTCTTGAACAGGAATCAAGCATCATGGGACCGCTTTCACCCGCAACATCCAGGCTAGCTTAAATCCAGTGGCACAGAGAGCAAGGGACCACATCTGGGCATACACTTGGCCACTTAGGGCAAACATAGAAATCACAATGTTATGATGAATGGAGTACTGAAACTTTTCAAAAACTCACCCACAGTCAAGAGATCTGGGTTAATTCCATTGTTCTTTTTCTCACTTTTGGAAGCTGGCACTTTATGTGATGTACCTTTAAGTGGTTATATCGTGTAAAGAGTCCAGAGATTCCCCCAGAAGTGTACAAGGCTCAATGTAAACCCGAAGTGCTCTATTTGTGGTAGTGTGAACAAGCAACCTTAGGCCTAACACAGAGGAGTGCAAGACCTTTGTTATGCATACAGTGACTAATAAATGACACACAACTCAAAAAGGAGATCCACACCAATTTTATAAAAATACACTTCTTTCAAGACCAAGAAATTCGTAAAAAGGTAAGTACGTTTTTCATAAGAAATTCTTTTCACTTTAAAAATGTCAGCAATGTGAACCTAAGGGAGTAAAACAAGAATGTGGTTTTGCAGATAAGTATACAACTTACAGTCTTCAGGATGAAGAATTAGCACCTGGCAAGGTTCAGGTAAGTAGCAAATATGCACCACCAGCGGCATGGGGCAGCTGGATGCAGGGTTCAAATTCAGAATTGGGCACCAATGATATCGAATGGAGAAAGGGGGCAATTGAAGAGATGGTGCTCAAAGGTGAGTAACATGCTTTGGTAACCCAGTCTCTCAGGTTTAGGGTAAACTCATGGGGTGGAGGGACAAGGCAGCCCCAAATGTACAGCCTCAGTGGCATAGGGGCGGCCAGGAGCAGAGTGCCAAAACAGATCGGGTACCCTTTGCTAGCCAATGGGAGTGATCTATTTTGAAGAAAGGCTGTAGGCTCAGGCCAGGGGGCTGGACGAAGAAAACCCACAGCTGCCCAGGTAAGTAGAGATGCTAGGGGAGGTAGGGACAGCATTGGTCACGCTCTCCAGGGCCCCAAAGCTTCGGTGCAGGGCTGTCCTTAGGCGTCAGAAAAGTCTTACCGGGCTGGTTGCGGTCAGGGGAGTCTTTGAATTGAGGCTGCAGGCGTGGAGGTGGAGTCTGGCAGGGGTCAGCCCATGGTGGACTCTTGCTTAGAAGTGCTGTGGAACCTTCACAGGACTGGTGGGCCACTTGGACATTGGGCGTGGGGGGCAGATGTGGGTCTGACGGTGGTTTTATGGTTCCTCAGGGCAGAGGTCTTTGCTCTTTAATGTCGATTTCCACCTGAAAGGTCCACTGTCCATGGGAGATCTTGGTCTTTGTCGAAGGCAGGCAGTCCTCCCAAGGCTTTGGAGATCGCTGGGCTTCAGGATGGGTCATCTTTTGGCACAAGTTTGTCAAGGACTGCAGACAGGCCGGTAGGGCTGGGGCCAAGTCAGTTAATATCTGCAGTCTTCTCTGCTGGTGCGATGCTGTAGTGTCTGGCTCCTATCAGACACCCAATTTAAGAGCCTGGGAGCACCACTTAAGTACTAGTTTTTGGGGCATTACAGGGGAGTGACAGGTAGGGACCAATGGGTCTCTTAACACTATTATGCGGCCCTCCTGTGGAAGTGTAGCATAGCCTTTGCCCTGATTGGATAAGTCCCACTATCCTCAAGAAGGTGGGCACTGAAAATTGTGCTTCCCTTTGCCTACTACACCTGAGAGGTAGTGTAGGCGAAGGAGGGCACAACTATTCGAAGTATGTTTTTCCACTGCTTCTTCTGTCATGAGTGGGGATTTGAACCAGGGGCTGCCATCTGCTGCTAACATCCAGAGGCCGTGGTTCCATTACAAAGGCACATGTCCTACCATGTACCTACACCACACCCTGCCCATAGGGCTAGCTAGCGCTTACCTTAGGGATGACTGATATGTAGTAAAAGGGGAGTCACAGATGTGGCACCCACTTTATGTGCCACGTCACAGCAGCAGTAGCCTGAGACAGGTTTGACAGGCTACTTCAGTGGGTGGAGCAAGGAGAGCTGCAAGCCCACCAGGAGCATTTAATTTACTGGCCCATGGTATATGAGATATCACGGTACAAGGGACTGATAGGTACATTAAATATGCCAAACAGGTGTAGACCAATCTTGTCAAGTTTGCCATAGAGAGCACATGCACTTTAGCACTGAACAGCAGTGATAAACTGCCCAGAGTCCTACAACCACCAACAACAAGTCAGAAAAAATACAGGAGGAAGGCAAAAAAGTTCTGAGATTACCCCGCAGAAAGGGCCAAGTCCAACACAATGCAAGAGAGTCCAAACAAAAGGGTCCTAGATATGTTACCATAATTTCCTTTGGGGGTCAGGGTTGTCATGTTCTGAGGTTGCACACACATTTGTAACACTGTAAGGTTAGGGGTGCACTGTGGGCTAGCAGGGATATGGACCAACATATCCAGAGGGTGTGCATGGAATCCGTCTGGCACAATCCTGACATTTATATTGTCTGGCAAAGGCACAGTTTTACCGGAGAGGTACAAGCTGTACGACACCTGCTTGGAAAGCCATTTTTCCTCAACTACTGACCGATCATCTGGTCAGACAGACACACGTCTTGAAACTTGGCAAACTCTTGCAGGTGGGGCGCTATGCCTGATGGATTGTGGGATTGGCCTGTGGGGACCAGGCCTACAACAGAGGGATTAAAGGAGCTGTTCAGTCCACAGGTGCCCTACACTCCTCCCTGTCTTAATGTCAACCAGGCCCTGGTAGGGAAGGTGACCATGCCCAATGCCTCCAGCCCTGGCCTGTGGGGACCAAGCTTCTCAAAGAAAATTCATGGCTTTGCTCACCTGTCAGGAGGAATTGTGAGAGCAGTTTGGCCCACAGGAGCCTCAGACTCCTCCCTGGTCTAAAGCCACTCAGGCCCTGGTAGGGAAGATAGCCCTGCCTGGTGCATGGATCTCGGACCTGTGGTTCTCAGGCCTCCTAGGTTAAAGCTATGATTTATGGGAGCTGATCAGTTCGCAGGAGGCCAAGACCTCTGCCCGGTCTAATGCTACCCTTGCCCAGAGAGGGTAGGTGTCCCTTAACGGTGCATGGAGCTCTGTCCAGCGAGGACCAAGCCTCCCAGGTAAAAACCATGGCTTCACTCATTGGTCATGGGGGTTACCTTAGCTATTCAGCCCACAGGAACTCCCTGGTCCGACACCATCCTGGCCCGGGTAAGGAAGTTGGCCCTGCACAGTGCCTGGTGCCCTGGCCTGAAGGGAACAAGCATTTCAAGTGAAAGCCATGGCTTCGCCAACCTCTCATGGATAGGTAATGGAGCTGTTTAGAGCACAGGAGTCCCCGGCTCCGCCACAATCCAACACCATCCAGGCCCGGATAGGGGAGGTAGCCCTTGTTGTCGGCTGAAGCCCTGGCCTGCTCAAACCAAGCATTCCAGGTGAAAGCAATGACTTCACCCACTTCTTATAGGGAATCACAGGAGCTGTTCTGTCCACAGGGGCCCCAGATTCCTCTCTGTTCTGTGCCACCCTAGCCTGGAAAGGGAATGTGGGCTTACCCGGTGCCTGGAGCCCTGGCCTGCGGGGACAAAGCCTCCCAGGTGAAAGCCAAGGTTTCATTCACCTCTGACTAGGAATTATGTGAGCTGTTCAGGCTGAAGGAGTCTGTGACTCCTCCCTGATCTGACATCACCCTGGCCCGAGTAGGGAAGGTGGCTGTGCCTGGTGCTTGGTGCCAGGAGACCTGGCCAGTGGGGACCAAGCCTCCCAGGCAAAAGCCATGGCTTTTCTGCCTCTTATCGGGGATTATGGGAGCTGTTCATCCGACAGCAGCCCCAGACTCCTCAGTGGTCTGACACCATCCAGCCCTGGGACTTAACTTTGGGTCCTGAAGAGTACAAGGATCATTCCCAATCATCAGCCACCATGCCCTGCTTAGGGACTGTCACCCAAGTCCATAAACTAAGGATGCCCCCGGTTGGTGCCTTCCACTTTTCAGGTTCCCCAGCCTAGGGAGTCAAGGAGGCTTAAGGTTCAAGCCAACTTCCCTTGGGCATTCCTGGAAAGCCACTTTTCTCAACTGCTAAGCCCCCACAAACTGGGGGATTACAGAACCCAGGGGTGACACAAGTCAGAGTTAGCTTCTACAGCTGGCCCACTGCTCATCTAGTTGGCCAGCCACTGAACTACTGGTTTTCTGGTGAGCCAACCACCTAGTGATCATCTGGTCACACAGCCCGGCGACCTGATGACTCGGGCTGTTCTGGAGAACAGAGTGCCCAGGCAGGAGTCTACAACAAGGCCAGCACTCAGGAGGCTCCTTCCCCGAGCCACCAACCAGCTTTTTGCCTCCAGGTAGCTCCGCTATTGCCTGCTCTGGCCAACCCATCACCCTGCAAGGGATTGGGCCCCCAGTGGCACAGGGTAGAAAGGAGAGGCACTCGCATTTGATAACCAGCTTAATGCCAATGAGCTCGGCTTCTTACTTATTGAAAGTTTGAGAATAGGTTGAGATCGTTTTGGCTTGAGACCTCTAATCACTTGCTTTACCAGATACAACTGGGATTTCAGAGCACCAACTATCCTGAGGGAAACTTCAGCAGAAACCAGCTATTAGAACGTCATACTTGCTATGGATCTCCACTGGTGTTTCCTTTGGCTTCGTCCTACCTAGGCATAGTTCACCTCCTTCAGGCCCTATCACAGATGCTCGTGCTCCACCTTCCTGACAGAGCAGGCAAGATGGTTCGGTGGTGTACTGGAAGGATGTGGTGGAATCTCACTTCAGCTGGTAGTTACCTTTATTGCACCACAGGGTTTCAATCAGCCCTCTAATTCATGCACATGATAAATAAGATGGATCAGACGAGTAACCGTCATCGCTGCAGACTACAGGTGCTCGGCATTCGCTTCCCCACTCACCGGCAAGATGTGGTTAAAGTGCCCTCTGCACAATCCACAACAGGTAACAAGAGCAGGAGGCTCTGTCTCTCTTCCATGTGCCGGCCTACCCCGATAGGGGCTGGGCGGTTGCTGGGGGAGTTCACGGAGGCAGTCAATCTGCAACGCTGCTGCAGGTGGATCTTTAACACTCTCCCCCAAAGCACAGAGCCACCTGCTGGCCAATATCTTGACAGTAAACTTTACCACCTGCTTTGCCCTGCATCCCCAGACTGTCTGCAGAGAGTAGACTCCAAGAAGACCTGAACCTGGCACGCTGGGCTCTACTACTGGCCGAACATCATATGTGGGCTGAGCCTCGATCAGAAGGAATTGTGCCCTGCTGAGCGACTCTGGGGAGTTGGTCTTGGTACACCACATTTCTTGTATTCGCTGCCAGATAGGGATTCAGCAATAGGCTCTTTACTCACCATTACTGAGGGAATCCTTAGTTTATTTTCCTCCACTTAGTAATATGCTTGAATTCAGTGGGTCCCCATGTCTGATCTGAGGTTGTAGACAGATGCCAAGGCATGGGGGAGCTGGACCAATTCCATGGGCATCAGAAATGAGGAACCCTTTTTTACAGGGGCGTCGCTGCAGCACACCTTTTCCCAGATCTGTGACCAAAGCCCAGCGGGTGCCAGCATGGAAACCAGCACATGAGGGCAAACAGCAGACCATCCTAGCCATAAGAGACAGCCACATGCAGAACACAGCCAGGTACCCTGGATTTTTCAGGCCTGGGGCTGACCCCATGAAGTCAGAAAACACCAGGTGCATTGGAGGCGTACCTCTGTAGTGGTATTGAGGGGCCTGCTAGGGGTGATCAGGAGTTTGACCTTGAGAGGATGAAGGGAGCAAAGGTCCTGCACCAACCCCAACCATGCCCTGGGAGAGCCCCAGGGCGAATAATGTTAGAGTGACCCTCAGACAGGTGGAGCTGTGGGAGAAACTCAGGCCTCAAGGTGTAATCAAAGTATTGTGCCTTACAATTCATACTGATTTTGGCAGCAACATGCGTTCTTTGTCAACGCACAAGAAAAATGATCCTCCGCCAAGAGTCACAGGCATCTTTCATAACATTTGCCTAGCTACAGGTGCAGGAGGGGTAGAAGTAAGTCATTACTAGCTATCCACCACTAGTGCATTGAGACAGCCCAGCACCCTATCTTGCTGCACCTCTGGGAATCAGCCTCCACAATTTAAAAAGTGTTCTTGGCCCCCACCTTATTTTCATTATTTGTTAACGATATCCCTGATCATTTGAACGGTTGTGCTAATGACTCACCGCAACTAAATGGAGAAAGGATGCCTGCGATGCTTTTCGCGGACGACACCATCTTAACATCCCAAACCAAGAAAGGCCTCCAGGCGCTCCTGAACTCCTTTAGTATTTATTGTTATGATCTTGTGTTTTTATGTATGTGTCTTTTATGGCCAAGGCGGCCGAAATAAAGAAATAATAAAATAAAAAGTGTTCCCAGGTGCTTGACCAGGAAATCGCACCTCACCACCACAAAAGGCAGGCAAGCAAGAGGTACCCATATCAGCTGAGGCAGGAAGCTCTACCACTGGCTTTCTTAGACAGGGCCACTTGAGTTTTCAAACCCCAGACTGGCAACTTGGGACCAGTGCACCAGATACCTTGCAATAAGGGAAGGTTACCCTACCTGCACAGAAGTCATCCACCACCTACCAATGCCAGTGGTCACCAGGGCTCAACCCCTGCATCTCGACCCAAGCCATGCCAGCCGGCTGTAGGTTTCCCTTGCCCTGGTGAGATGCACTGAGGGGAGAGGTACCTGAATCCTTCACACCATTCAAGCATCTCACTTGCTTCCGGTACATATGTGAAAGCTTGAGCGGCCAGGGACAGCACCCCCTCTTACCCCTTGAAACAGTTCACACTGGCTTTGAGGGGGCACAGCATCTCCACTGAATAGAGCTGGGGTTCCATCATAGCCCCAGCTCCTTCTAATCCAGGCTGCCCTGCCACACATAACAGGCCACTCCTCAGTCACTCAAAACTCATACAGGCCAGGATTGGGCTTTAGAAGGCCTTGGTGGCAGGGCCTTCAGGGTGTCCCAGCCCAGGGAGGCACAGCAATTCAGTCACCCCCTTGAAAATTCTGGATAAGCATGGGTCCCTTAGGGCTGGGCTCTCTCTCACATCATTCTCCTCCCAGAGGGCCTCACATGTTTGTTGGGTCCTCCCAAGGGGAGGAGCCCACCCCATGCCTGACCCTCACCCAAGCATCCAGCAACCATGGACCGCTCTGCTGGCCAGACTGCACAAGGGGGGAGCAAGCCACGTGCCTTGGGTTCCATCTGGGAAACGCCAGAGGATTTAGGCTGTAAACTTCAGTCCCTCGGACTGCTCCATCATTAATTATCCTATACCTACTGAAACCTTGTTACGACTTTCACTCCCTCTAGATAGTTAAGTTTCATCATCTTCTCGGTGCTCCACCAGAACACATGCCAACTCTGGCTGGCCAGTGTTTATAAAGATAGGTATTTAATCAATGCAAGCTTATGGCCTGCATTTACTGGGAATTCCGCATTTATGGGAGATAATTGCAATCTCCAATCCCTATCACAAACAGGGTTCTGCAGGTTACCCGCACCTGTCACCAAAGTGCAGACCAGGAGTCTCCAACCTTTTCTGTAGAGAGAACTACTGATCAGTGAAAATGATTGTGAGCTACTAGAGCCAACCAATTTGTGCACTGTTGCCAGAGACCTCCACGCCACATCCAGCAATGTGGGCTGCAGTCCGCATGGAGGAGTAGCAACTCTATGATACAATGAGAATGTGCACTGGCCCGGGTAGCATACAGCCTTTTTATAGAGTGCACAATTCGGATGGCGTAGTTACAAAACTATGACCTAAAGCACACCACAACCTGGCACTGTGGCATAATAGGCATCGCTATTCAGGGATGGAGTCACACAGCTTGATTCAGTGTTCATCACAGTCTGGGAGGAGGTGTTGCCAGCTGTTTTCATACAGTGCTTTGGAGGCATGGATATTATAAATGTTCTCTCTGTCCCACCAAGGGAGTTGCTTTTTCCCCCTGACTGGCAGGGTCCATATATCCAGCTATCGAGAGCCACCTAAAACAACCTGCTTTCTTTGAGTTTACTGCCTGCAAGTTTTTCAAAACCAAACAAGACTAGTGCTTCATTGACATCCATCAAATGAAACCACGTTCTAAAAAAGAGACGGGTTCCTAAATATCAGTCCTTCTCGAAGCGTAGTGGCTCTTAGGATAAAAAGGTCTCTGAATAAATGTAGTTGAAATGTATAACTGCATGGCTATTCATTTGGTCGACTCAATAAACAGATTGCTTTGAGGAGCTTGAATGACAGGTGTTATGGTTACAGTACTGAACACATTTTTGACGTTGTAAGGATTAGAGGCAAAGCAGGACCTGCTGGAATTCAACCCAGGTCCTGTAGATCTGGGAGCAGGACTTCAGCAAATTGAGGAATACTACCAGCCTATAAACCGAGGACACTATACATCACACAGTATTATTCAGAACAGAAACATTTTAAACTTAGTGTAAATATTGTGCACCTAACAGTGCGAGTGGAGGGGTGAAGTCCAATGAAAAATGGAGACGCAGTTGAAAGTGTCCTACACAGCATCCTGAAAATTCGTTTTTTACACACACTTCTTTACCCAAGGGTCTGCTTTAAATTAAACTTTGTTGCATGATTAAATGAAAGCAGAGATTCACAGGGATCATTTTTATTGAAAGGGAGTACCTCTCACATTTCACATTTTTAACATTTCACCAATAAACAGCGTTTCCCAGAGACTTTTCTTTACAAACAAGTACCTCTCGCAAGTTGGACACAAACTGGAACCAGGAACCTTATTCCTGCACTGTGGTATTCAATGGCAAAAAAGCCAACCAGAGTCCCAGGCCTTAAAATACAGCTCCCAGGTAAAGGCTGTCACTATGGCTGAGCAGGATTGAAGTGCTAGGGTGGCTGATGGGCGATCTAATATTGCTTGTGCCAGTCCTTTCGTACTGGCATCCCCCTCTTCATGTGAGCAGCTGTTTTGGGTGACGGAGCACAAGTACTGTAAAAGGGCTTAAATTAACAAAACAATAAGACAAGCCTCATTTACTTTTAAAGCAAGGCATTAAAGGCTCTAAAATTGATATTGAGGGCTTCAAACTACTCACAGGGTGCCGGCAAGCTACTAGTAGCTAGTAATTGACTGTTTGGAGACCCCTGGTGTAGACACTCGCAGATCTGTTCAGTGTTGCTCATGTGTAACCATCACAGACCGATTATTGCTCGATCTGGTGGGGATGAAAACCGCTTGTCCTAAGTCTCTCTTTTTTTTTTCTTTTTTTTTTTACAATGTAAATTTATAGAGTCTTTAATTGTAGAAGCGCCTTTTTTTTTAAACAATTTTTATCAGAACAGGAAAAAGATAATAAGGCAAACATTTTAAATGTCATTTTACATAACATACGGCTTGACCATGACACAAAGAAGACGTTTGTAGGAAAAACATAGAAAACTATTCATACAATTACATTTCTCATTTGCAAATCAGGTCCCACAATCCTAACTTAAAAAGATTCTACCAAAACTACTTAATTCAATGAATTACAATAAATAGAGTTAAAAATATTGAAAGTGCAAGGTACAAAGTGCAAGTGCCAAGTGCAAAAATATTTTCCCCTTTCTAGGAGACTACCCTTTTTTTTTTTTTTACAAAGTTCCATGTGCCAATATAACTTATAGGTTAACTAAATTTTCAAATATCAGCTGCAAATCCATAGGGAAAAAAAAGAGCACCAAATACCTTTAAATCTTCCTATCGCATCTATACGCTTAGCATAGGCCTCCTCCAATTTATACTTCCTAATCATTTTATTAAACCAATGTTCAATGCTAGGTTGTGTACTGGATCTCCAGTTTTGCAGGACAAGTGACCTAGCAACTGCTATGGCGATTAATATAAAATATTGCAGATGTTTTCCGTGAACCAAATAAAACCAACATGGCTGATGGACAGATTTCCAGAGATAAAATGATAGATATTTCCTCAAAAACCCTTTTCCAGAAGGATTGTAAATCATTACACTAAAAAAAATATGAAACCATCCCCCCTCCCCCTCTGTATTACAGCGAAAACATTTATTTGGGCAAGTTGAAAACATTTTAGACAATTTGAAAGGTGTCAAATATAATAGCCATCTAGATAAACAATTCATTCTTTTAAAGTTGGCCCCTGTAAGAGCTTTATTTGCTAATTCAATAAGCTGTATTCATTCTTTTGTATTAAACCTACAGGCTGTCTCTGAATGAATTTTTTCAAATTCCCTTATCAGGACCTCTTCTGAGTTGGCTTTTTGATTGAGCAACTGATACCAGCCGCCAACCCCTATCAGTTTATGTGTTATTTGCCTGACAATTGGCTTCTTTTTCTCATCCAAAATTGCATAATTATTTTTAAGGAAATTAGATATCTGTGCATAGCTCAACGCCAATGCAGTATTTGGTATAGTTGCCTGCATAGATACCATTTCCCAAGTAACGAAAGAATCAAGATTATAAAAATCCCCAAGATGGAGATAGCCTAACTCTTGCCAATCCTGCAGGAGCCTATTAGAAAGTTTAAGACCTCCTACTGCCCCATCCTGAATTGGGGTATAAGCGTGAAATAAGGGAATGTTCTGTGATTTACCAAATGACTGCATTCTATCCACCAGAATAGCAATACTCTTATAAAGTGTTTTTTTAGGGAGTTCTGCCAGCCGTAAAAAAGCTGGAAGTCTAATCGCACTTTCAACCAACATATGTACCAAGAAAAAATTATCAAAAACAGAATTTTCCTTACCCAATTGTGAAAATAAATTAAGTAAAGAAGCCTGATAATAAGTTAAGAAATGTGGGAGTGCCATTACACCTGATTTTACATCAAGCTGTAATATAGAAAGCTTAACCCTTGTTTGTTTATTATTCCAGATAAACTTCCTTATTAATGGATCAAGTTCCTTAAAATATTAACTCGGGACTTTCATAGGCAGTTTCAACAGCGACCAGTTTGTTGACTCTTAACAGCAGACTAACATAGTTCAAAGAAAATAATTGCCACAAATCATTAGTAATATAAATTCCCAAATATCTAATTGGACGCCTCGGTCTAAGATGAATAGCAGATGGAAAATCAGAGGCAGTGGTATTAAATGCTAAAATTTCAGTTTTTGCATGATTAACTTTATATTCTCCGACTTGTGTAAAATTTTGGATTTTATCTTCCACATTCTGTATGTTATCTGATCCTGCCTTCAAATATAAAATAATATCATCTGCATATAACTTGATTTTTGACATTCCAACTATCGGAGGGACTATGCCTATATTTTTCCGGATCTTCTCGGCTAGGGGTTCGATAAATAATGAAAATAAAAAAGGAGACAATGGGCATCCCTGACGGGTACCACGTTTAATGGTAACCTTTCCAGATGCCGAACCAATAGTCATTATTGTTGCTTCTGCTCCACCGTATGTTCATATTAACATCTGAATATATGGTTGAGGAAAACCAAACTTAGATAAAATAAAAATTAACACATTCCAATCTACCAAGTCAAAAGCTTTTTCAGCGTCCATCATCATAATCACTGCCTCTGTCTGATTAGTCGAAAAGTAATCTATAGCTTGCATTAAAAAATAGGTATTAGATGCCATTAGACGTCCATGGATAAAGCCATTTTGGTCACTATGAACCAGCTTTTGTGCACAAGGTGTTATCCTTTTTGCCCAAATTTTCATAAATAGCTTATAATCTGTATTTAACAGACTGATGGGCCAATAGGAACTTGGGTCGGCGGGGTCCTTATCCTTTTCACAAAATACTATTACTACTGACTCTTTAAAACTTTTAGGAACCTAAATACAATCTTTAACTTCATTAAACAAACTTACTAAAAAGGGAAGCAATTCAGTCTGAAATAACTTATAAATTTCTACGGGCATCTCGTCTGCTCCACTAGCTTTAGCGTTCACCATACTTTTTAATACTTCCTGTACCTTCGCAATTTGAATTTGTGAAATCAGAACATCTGAAAATTGTTGTGAAAGCTCTGGTAACTGGGAATTACCTTTGTTGTATTGCTTTTGAGAGGACCCTTTCCTTTATACTGTAGTCTGCAAAGCTGACTAAGATGGTACGAGGGCCGCTCATACCTGGCAGAGGGTGGAACGGAACTCAATGAGCCCTAGTGATGATGAGATCCCCACTGAATTCGGGGAGAACTTTTTCCCTAATGAAAGATTCAACCCATTGAGGTGTCTGGGTTCCTTCCATTCTCTCAGGAACTCCCACTATACGCAGGTTAGAGCGGCGAGAATAATTTTAAAGCTCCTCAAGCTTGTTTTCTAACGTACTCCTAACTTTAGTCACTTCGCATTCTCTGGTCAGCAGTCCGGTCATCTGATCCTCTAGTTGGGAAATCCTGGACTCTGCTTCGTGAATTTTAACTGGCAGACAAGACATCGCCTCTTCGATCTTATCTAGACGGAGATTAGGAGAAGCAGTCTCACTTTCCTGAGACCTCTTCATATCTCTTATTTCATCGAGGATAAGATTGAGCAGTGTCTTGATATCCAACTGTTTGGTGGACGATGCCTCAGTTATATCCTCTGATAGTTTGTCCAGGAGACTCTCTGCTGGCTCCGGGGCTGGCTCCGGGGCTGAGATGGTGACAGACACTAAACCTGAAGGTTGAGCGGCATCCAATGCAAACTGTACTTTCTGATTGGGAGTTGGTTGTAGAGGCTCCTTTTGTTGCTCCTGTGGTCCTGGAATAGAATCCGTGGTATTATCATCCATCAGCTGGTTATGACTCTGTGCCGTTTTAATAGTGAGCAATTGATTTGGACTTAATACATTATCATTCAGTTCTTGTGTCCGTTCTTGTATCATGGAGATTGGAGTTTGCGCATTTTGAGCCTGTGCAGGGGCAGGGGAGGCAGAGGCACTGGGGGGAGAAGATGATATACTGAGATCTAATGGGATCTGACCAGGGCTGACCACGTCAACTGCCACTATCTGGGGTGGAGTAGGTTGAACTGGTGGTACTAACCTCCTCTGGAAGAGGGAAAACTCTGTGACACTCCTTCCCTCTCCCTTGGTCTTGTCCTAAGTCTCAAAGAAATTGAACTCCAGCCACTGGGGGACATGTACCTAGTGAGCATGAGGGATTACCAAGAAAAATCGCTCAACCAGATAAGAAAGGCCATGCATCACTGCCCACAGAACCGCAAAAGAGTTATCAATCTGTCAATCCTGTCCGTGTTTGGTGCTGGGTGAGGTTTCCCATGTTGAGTCACATCAAGCCACAGGCCCCACTCCTGGTAGTGCCCTTCTGCCAATTCCTTTTAAGCTTTGCAACTATACTCCCCCCTGGAGTCCAAAGACTTTAGTTTCCCAGAAGCTGCTCAGCACTAGGGGTGGGCAGAACTCAAGGAGTAAAACTCAGTGGAATTCCACAGAGTTCTCCTAAAACTCTGCAAGATTCTGCAGAGTTCCACGAGCAGTGGAGTTCGGTACGTGTGCTATTCTGATGCTTCACATTAGGATGAGTGAGAAAGTCCCTGAATTCCCAACTGTTGAAAGGTGGACTGTTGTCAGATTTTAAGGCCGCAGGAACACCCCAGATCGAGAAGATACTGTCTACTCTCTAAATGACACATTCTTGAGAGATAGATAAGAAATCTTCTATCAATGGAAAACAGGAGTATTCTTCAATGATCACCATCAGGTGATGTTCGTTTTCAAGAGGACCTAAGAAGTCAATGGCAATTTTTTCCCATGCATGCTTTGGCAACTCTGACATGTATAAGGGGTGTTGAGTGGTTTTCGATGATAGGCAATTTGATAGATGACAAGCCTTTAATTCTCTTTCAACTTTCTCTTCAAGAAGTATAACCCAGTCTTGGTCTCGGAGAGCTAGTTTAGTAACAACAATTTGGCAATATCCTTCATGGGCCACTACAGTTATCTGCTGTTTCAGACTTTCTGGAATGGTAATTCTCAAACATTTAGAATAATACCTTCCTGAGTAATGTGCAGTTCTTCTTAGACATTTTTAAACTTCTGGTATTCACTGCCCCTGGTAAGAGGCTGAGGGTGCTGGTACCAAGGCTGATGTGTAATAATAGCTTTCAGTTTCAGCATGTCACCATCTTGGCGTTTGGCAGTGCTTGATTACACTCTGAAATTTATGCAAGCTTCAGCCACCTTAGAATGGGTACCAGGGCATTATAGAGGCACTTGTGAGAAGTAGTCAGCTGGGTTCTGATCTTTCCCTGGACAATGCACTATGTTGTAGTTGTATTCTCACAATCACAAACCCCAATGTTTAATGAGAGGTGGCATTTTTGCATTTGGATTCCCAAAGATAATCAACAATGCTGGACGATATGACACAAGCGTGACACTGCTCAGCTTTCTTTTTCAGGCTGTGAATAAGGGCGTTCAGTTTGGCTCAAACTTCGTCTTGTATATGCCACAATACTCGAGGTGGGCGGAGTTCATTGAGTGCCACTAAGTGGAATCCCGCAGAATCGCAGAAAAACTCCACCGCACTATGCAGAGTTCCACATTTGGGTGGTGTTTGCCAACGTGCCCGTTTGAGATGCATTGAGAATGCGGAGGGCGACCGCCCACTCACAAATTGCGCCGGAACAGCACTACGTGGTCCTGAATTGTGCTTGCATTTTAAATCACACGCCAACAGCACCATGCAGTCCGCATGGGCCCGGCCATCTTATTTTTGTGCTCCCTGTTATGGTGCTGGGCCTAATTTTTATTCTCTTGTTAATCTTTGTCATCCTCCTTCTTTATTACTTTTCCACCCCTAATTTTCACTTATTACAATAGTGTGCATCTTTGTGTACTTTACGTTTTTGTTTACATTTTTGTGACTTTATTTTGACTTTGTTTATTTCCCCTCTTTACTTATTTCTTTCTTCTATACTTTCCTTTCCTTTCCCTTCTTAGTTTATTTTCCCACCCACTGCCATGGCAGAGGGACGTCTTCCATGCTGGTGGAACCCCTTCCCAGATGTGCATCCCTGAGTTATCTTTGGAGAGGAGGAGGTGACAGCATTAGTTTTTTTTGTGCAGCGTCACCTCTCCTCTATGCTGTCAGCAGGCTTGAGGCCCGGAAGCGGCTAACCCCTGTGGGAGCATCAGTGGTGTTGGGGGGCGGTGCACCGCTGCATGCGGTACACCAGCTAGGTTCAGTGCACTGCTCAGCAGCTGACGCACAAGTGGGTGGACATTCTCAAACGGTAACATGACCTGCTCGACCTGCTAAGCATCGAGGTTCTGGGGCTCAGTGAGTATTAATCATTTGTTGTGTTTGTGTTCTACAATACTAAAATAACTTCAAACTAGCATGCTGCTCAAACTCAGAAGTAAGTTATGTTTAGTACAGTTTACGCTGGTATATTATTTATTGTGAGATCTGTTAATAGTTTCTGCTAGGCAGATGGCGCTACATAATCGCATTCATGAGATGTTCGCTTTGGCTGATTAATTAAGAAGCCATTGCAGACTGTTTCTTCTGTCTCTATAGTGTCGCACTGAGTAGCGCATTCTCTCTGTGTCTTTGTTTATGTAGCTTTTACAATTCCAGGTTACTTAATTGAATTCACAGTGATGATGTGAAGTATGCATCTATGCATTGCAAAAAAAGGAAACTGAGTTGGCTCTTCAAGGGTGTTGAGATGTGGAAATAGAATAAAATCAAAGATCATTAACTGCAATCCATTAATTCCAAATGCAGTTTTTGTTAAGGAGATTTGGAATATGGATTTAATGACAGTCTATACACTCGAGTTGAAAGAAACTAGAAGTTCTATAGGTGATCTGTTTTAGGTACTGAGTCTGCTTTTCATAAAATATTTTGTGGAGATTATTAACAGAATCACTAATATATTTTTTATTTATCTTCTTAATATCTTTCATCAGCATCCAAGGGGAAGAAGAGGGACGATTCCGAGGGTCCGGGTCAAGCTAGTCATCCTGCACCAACTAACAGCGCTGCTGCCAAAGGCTCTGCAGATATTTTATGATTGTTGTGGACTTCTTAGATTAGAACCGTAGACTCTTGGGGTATTTTTTGTCTATTGGAATGTTAGTGCTATCTATTGTGATTCATGAAGATTCAGATAGCAGGCCCAAATAAGCTAGTATTATAAATAAAGAAAATCACCCTGTATGCTTGTTCAGAAGGCTTTCCTTTTCCTACTTATGCCTAGCTCTAACACAGTTCGGTTCACAAGACAGTGCCCATGGTCATCATGGACCACAACCCCCCCTCAGTGTAGTGTACACCACCAGTTTCCAATGACAGTGCAGTAAGGCTGGATAAAAGTGTGAGGTCCCACTCTCATTGCATTTGTCACCCAACAGCATAGGTTTTTTATTGAGTGTTATCCCACGCCTGGCTTGTCTAACTCTGTGAACCAACCAATCAAGTGCCCTGAGTGATATTTGGAAGAAATGTGCTAACGGAGCTGTAATGCTGCATTCCTGCTGTATTTGGGGTTGAGTATCTGGGATTGAAATTATGTGTAATGTTTTATATTCTAGCCACAGAGAACATCAGTGATGCCGGCTCTAGTGCCACTACTGGAGGAGACGGCAATGGATCAGTTGCAGGGGAAGAAGCAGGAGCCGGGACGGGCCCTGGTAAGTGGCACAGCACATTTCTTGCAATTACTATGCTCACTAGGTATTGGAATTGCGTTGCTCGGTGCCGTAATAAAAAATGACTGCGGGGTCAAACCCCCGCCCCCTGCTTTACCAGCCACACCAGTAGTTGAGTTATTATGGACTCTTCTATTTGCAGTGCAGCAAAATCTCAGATAATGAGCTTTGATGGCTTGAGGGAGACCTGAGAAGTCATTTATTTTTCAACTTAAAGTGTCTGACTCTGTTTATAGCTACTTAAAAAAGCCTTCAATGGCAACAGGTTTGGGTAAAAGAAAACATAGAATTGGCCTTGTGATTCTCCTAATCATATTCATCAAATCAAAAAAATTCCCACTTCCTTAGGAGACTAGCCTTGTACGGCTACTGTGCCATGCTGTTATTTAAACCAATTGTTTGCACAAAGCATTATTTACAATTTGTCCTTTTTGTTTTCCTCAATATAGCTGCTCTTGCTGGTCCAGCTGGACCACTCTACAAGCAGGAGAGAGTGGCCCATTTGCGGCAACAGGGGCTGGAGCGTATCCAGCAGGAATACTGTCCTCAGGTCGCTCCACATGCCGCACGGCTCCTCCTGGGTGCCCGTGACTCAGCTCCACTGCTGCCGGGAGCTCGCCCCTGGTAACTATGTGCATTTTGCGTTCTGCACTGTACAGCTAATTTTGTGTTTTCGTCCACCTTGGCATTTTATTTTGTATCTTGTTTTTTCCGTTCTCAGGCGTTCCTTTGCGCTCCTTTGTGCCCTCTGTGCCCCCGCTCCCCGCTTCCCGCTGCTTCTCCCCTGTGGCCGATCCCCATTTTGCCTTCTGTGTCCCGTGCCCTCGCCCATTGGCCACCCCACTCCCACCTCCCAGCTGCCCCTCCCTCCCATTTGGCCTCTTATGGAGGTCGCCTCGTGGCAGTGATTGTGACCTGTCCTCAGGTCGCTCCACTTGCTGCACGGCTCCTCCTGGGTGCCCGTGACTCTGCCCCACTGCTGCCTCTGCAAGGAGCTCGCCCCTGGTGACTGTGCATTTTGCGTTCTGCACTGTACCGCTAATTTTGTGTTTTCTTCCACCTTGGCATTTTATGTTGTATCTTGTTTTTTCCGTTCTCAGGCGTTCCTTTCCGCTCCTTTGTGCCCTCTGTGCCCCCCCAGCTCCCCGCTTCCCGCTGCTGCTCACCTGCAGCCCTCTCCTTTTGCCTTCTGTGTACCTGCCCTCGCCCATTGGCTGCCCCGCTCCAACCTCCCAGCTGCTCTTCCCTCCCACTTGGGTTCTTATGGAGGTCCCCGCGCAGCAGTGATTGTGACCTGTCCTCAGGTCGCTCCACACACCGCACGGATCCTCCTGGGTGCCAGTCACTCTGCCCCACTGCTGCCGCTGCTGGGAGCTCGCCCCTGGTGACTGTGTGCATTTTGCGTTCTGCACTGTACCGCTAATTTTGTGTTTTCTTCCACCTTGGAATTTTATTTTGTATCTTGTTTTTTCTGTTCTCAGGCGTTCCTTTGTGCTCCTTTGTGCCCTCTGTCCTCCCCGCTTCCCGCCGCTGCTCCCCTGCGGCCTGTCCCCTTTTGCCTTCTGTGTCCCATGCCCTCGCCCATTGGCCGCCCTCTCCCGCCTCCCAGCTGCTCCTCCCTCCCACTTGGCATCTTATGGAGGTCACGGCGAAGCAGTGATTGTGACCTGTCCTCAGGTCGCTCCACACGCCGCACGGCTCCTCCTGGGTGCCATGACTCTGCCCCACTGCTGCCGCTGCTGGGAGCTCGCCCCTGGTGACTGTGTACATTTTGCGCTCTGCACTCTACCGCTAATTTTGTGTTTTCTTCCACCTTGGAATTTTATTTTGTATCTTGTTTTTTCCGTTCTCAGGTGTTCCTTTGTGCTCCTTTGTGCCCTCTGTGCCCCCCGCTTCCGACCGCTGCTCCCCTGCGGCCTCGCCCCCTTTTGCCTTCTGTGTCTCGTGCCCTCGCCCATTGGCCGCCCCGCTCCCGCCTCCCAGCTGCACATCCCTCCCACTTGGCCTCTTATGGAAGTCATCACGCGGCAGTGATTTTGACCTGTCCTCAGGTCGCTCCACACGCCGCACGGCTGCTCCTGGGTGCCCGTGACTCTGCCCCACTGCTGCCGCTGCAGGGAGCTTGCCACTGGTAACTGTGTGCATTTTGCATTCTACACTGTACTGCTAAATTTGTGTTTTCTTCCACCATGGCATTTTATTTTGTATCTTGTTTTTTCCGTTCTCAGGTGTTCCTTTGCACTCTTGTGCCCGTTGTGCCCCCCCCCCGCTCCCCGCTTCCCGCCACTGCTCCCTTGCGGCCCCACCCCCTTTTGTCTTCTGTGTCCCGTGCCCTTGCCCATGGGCCGCCCCGCTCCTGCCTCCCAGCTGCTCCTCCCTCCCACTTCGCCTGTTATGGAGGTCGACGCGCGGAAGCGCAGCGGACGTGGGCAGCAGGTGCGCCGCCGGTGTGCCAAAGGCAAGCCTGTCTGCACCCGTACGCACCTGGACCGCGCCCAGCAGCATAACCCCTGTCCCCAGCACCCCCCGCAACGCCAGACTGCACTACGACTCCAGCACCCTCCATGCACTTAACCCTGGACGATACACCCCTGCTACCAGGCCATCCCGAAGCATACCCAAGGGCCTTTCACCTGCCAGGATTGCAGATTCACCAGCATCCAGCTCACCAAACCACCAAACAGAGAACCCAACCACCTCCGCTGCATCCTCCTCAACACCCGCACCGCTCGCAAGCACACCATCGAACTCTGGGATCGCCTAGATTCCGACGTCACCTTCCTGATGGAGACCTGGCTGAACACCACCTCAGCACCGGACATCGCCATTGCCATCCCACAGGGCTGCAAGATCTCCCGCAGAGACTGCGCAAATGGAGTTGGAGGGGGAATCGCCATTATCCACAAAGACACCCTCAGAGTCTCGACCAACACCGACGAAACCCTCACCAAGGCCGAGCATATGCACTTCCAGATCCACACCGACCCAAACACAACCCTCAGAGGAACACTCGTCTACAGACCACCCGGACCAAGACCACAGTTCAGCGACGCCATTGCTGACCTCGTTAGCACCCACGCCCTCGCCTCCACGGACTACATCCTCCTCGGGGACCTGAACTTCCACCTCGAGAACAACAACAACGCCAACTCCACCGCCCTGATCGACAACCTCTCCAACCTCAGACTCAAACAGCTCGTGACTACACCCACCCACGCCGCTGGACACACGCTGGACCCTATCTTCTCCGCGAGCACCCACATCTCCTTTAACCACACCACCGTACCCCACTGGACCAACCACAGATGCGTCCACTTCACCTTCAGGAAACCCACCACACACCACCGCACCCAACAGCTGCCACGTTGCTGCTGGGGAAAGGACACCAAAGATCAACTGGCCACCACCCTCGCCCGTGAGACCACCCGCCGACCCCAGTGACCCCGACTCCGCCGCTACCAACCTCAAACAGTGGATCAACTACTGCGCCAAAACCCTCGCCCCTCTCAAGATCTCCACAACCAACCACACCAACAAGAAAGCCGCATGGTTCACAGAGGACCTCCGGACCTCCAAGGATACCTGTTGGAAGCTTGAGAAGAAATGGCTCCGCGACCGATCCCCAGACAGCCTCACAGCCAACAAGAACTCCACCCGCACACACCACCAACTCATTCGGACCGCCAAGAGGACGGCCTTTAAGGACCACCTAGACAACTGTACACACAACACCAAAAAGCTCTTCAGCATCATGAAAGAACTTCCAACCCCAGCTCCAACACCAACGACATCCCACCATCACAAGAACTGTGCGACTCCATGGCCACCTTCTTTCACCGCAAGATTACCGGCATCCACGTCAGCTTCAACTGCGACACCCCCTCACACACCTCCAAGACCACCATCCCCACGACCTCCACCCACACCAGTCGCCTGACCACCTGGTCCAGAGTCAGCGACGAAGACACCATCAAAACCAGGAACTCCATCCACTCCGGATCCCCTTCCGACCCGTGCCCTCACCACGTTTTCAACATTGCCAGCACAACCTCCGGAAAACAATCAACATCTCCTTCGAGACAGCATCCTTCCCGGAAAGCTGACAGCACGCCAAGATCAACACCCTGCTGAAAAAACCCAAGGCGGACCCCAAGGACCTCAAGAACATTCCGGCCATCTCCCTGCTTCCGTTCCCGGCAGAAGATTGTCAACAAACAGCTAACCCGCTACCTAGAAGACAACAACATCTTGGACCCCTCCCAGCAACCACAGCACTGATACCACCCTCATCGTCGCCACCGACAACATCAGGATCCTTCTAGACAAAGGAGAAACAGCTGCCCTCATCATCCTGAACCTGTCAGCTGCCTTCAACGCGGTCTGCCACCGCACCCTATCAGCACGCCTCCATGACGCCGGAATCCAAGAGAAGGCCCTGGCCTGGACCACATCCTTCCTCTCCGGCAGAACCTAGAGCGTCCACCTCCCACCCTTCTGCTCCAAAACCACTGAGATCATCTGCGGCATCCCACAAGGATACTCCCTTAACCCAACGCCGTTTCAACATCTACATGGCACCTCTCGTCCACGTCGCACGACAGCACAACCTCAACATCAATCAATCAATCAATCAATAAAGAGTATTTGTAAAGTGCGCTACTCACCCGCTAAGGTCTCAAGGCGCTGGGGGGGCTGCTAATGCTCGAAAAGCCAGGTCTTGAGTTGCTTCCTGAAGGAGAGATGGTCCTGGGTGAGTCGTAGGTGGGTGGGGGGGGTGTTCCAGGTCTTGGCCGCCAGGTAGGTGAAGGATCTTCCTCCGCTGGAGGTTCTGCGGATCCGTGGGACGAGGCTGGTGGAGCGGAGCTGGCGGGTTGGTGTGTAGAACGTGAGGCGATTGTAGAGGTATCCGGAGCCCAAGTCGTGGAGAGCCTTGTGTGTGTGGGTGAGGAGTCTTTTTCTGACGGGGAGCGAGTGCAGGTCCCTCAGGTGGGGGGAGATGTGGCTGTGTCGGGGGATGTCCAACACGAGTCGTGCTGAGGTGTTCTGAATGCGCTGGAGTCTTTTCTGTAGTTTGGCGGTGATCCCAGCGTAGAGGGCGTTCCCGTAGTCCAGATAGCTGGTGACGAGGGCCTGGGTGACCGTTTTTCTGGTTCCAGTGGGGATCCAGCGGAAGATCTTACAGAGCATGCGGAGAGTGTTGAAGCAGGAGGAGGTAACGGCGTTAACTTGCTTGGCCATCATGAGGGAGGAGTGAAGGATGAAGCCCAGGTTGCTTGCGTGGTCCATGGGCTTGGGTGGGGGGCCCAGAGCAGGGGGCCACCAGAAGTCATCCCAGGCCGAGATGGATGGGCCGAGGATGAGGACTTCCATCTTGTCTGAGTTCAGTTTCAGGCGGCTGTGCTTCATCCAGTCTGCGATATCTTTCATTCCGTCCTGGAAGCTGGCTCTGGCGGAGGTGGGGTCATTGGTGAGAGAGAGAATCAGTTGGGTATCATCGGCGTAGGAGATGATGTTGAGGTGCGAGGGGGCTCATGTAGACGTTGAAGAGGGTAGGGCTGAGCGAGGAGCCTTGAGGTATGCCACAGATGATCTTGGTGGCTTCTGCGAGGAAGGGCGGGAGATGGACTCTTTGGGTTCTGTCGGAGAGGAAGGAGGTGATCCATTCCAGGGCCTTTCCTTGGATCCCGGCGTGGCGGAGGCGGGTTGTCAGGGTGCGGTGGCAGACCGTGTCGAACGCAGCCGAAAGGTCGCGCAGGATGAGGGCGGCGGTTTCTCTCTTGTCCAGCAGGGTCCGGATGTCGTCGGTGGCCGCGATGAGGGTGGTCTCTGTGCTGTGGTTCGCTCCGAATCAGGACTGCGATGGGTCGAGGGAGCCGTTCGTCTCCAGGAAGGCTGTCAGCTGTTTGTTGACGGTTTTCTCGATGACTTTTGCAGGGAAGGGGAGGAGCGAGATGGGCGGAAGTTCTTGAGGTCTGAGGGGTCTGGGTGGGTTTCTTCAGGAGGGCGCTGATCTGTGCGTGCTTCCAGCTCTCCGGGAAGGTGGCGGATATATAGGAGTTGTTGATGATGTCCCGAAGTTTGGGTGCGATGATGGAGTCGGCTTTGTTGAAAATGTGGTGTGGGCAGGGATAGTCTGGGGAGCCCGAGTGGATGGTGTTCATCGTGGGTGTGGTATCTTCCGTGCTGACCTGAGTCCAGGCGCACATGGTGGTGGTGGGGGGTGTAGGTTCGGTGGTGGGGTATGTGATCTGAGCGCTGAAGCTGTCGTGTATGTCGACGATCTTACGGTGAAAAAAGGTGGCCATCATCTCCTATGCCGACGGCACCCAGATGATCATATCCCTCACCGAACACCCCCACACCGCCAAAGCCAATCTTCACAGAGGAATGGAGGCCGTCGCCGACTGGATGAAGGACAGCAGACTAAAACTGAATCAGACAAGACGGAGGTCCTCATCCTCGGACCCACCCCATCAGCCTGGGACGACTCCTGGTGGCCCATATTGCTAGGCACAGCCCCAGAACCCACCGACCACGCCCTAACCTGGGCATCATCCCCGACTCTTCCCTGTCCATGACCAAGCAAGTCAACGTCATCTCCGCGTCCTGCTTCAACACCCTCCGGATGCTCCGCAGGATCTTCAAATGGATCCCTCCTGACATGAGAAATACTGTCACTCAGGCCCTCATCACCGGCAGACTCGACTACGGGAACACCCTCTACTCAGGAACAACAACCAAGCTCCTGAGACGACTACAACAAATTCAGAATGCCTCAGCATGACTGATCCTCGACGTCCCCCGAAGCAGCCACATCACACCCCACCTGAGAAGCCTACACTGGCTCCCCGTCAACAAGAGAATCACCTTCAAACTCCTCACCCACGCACACAAAGCATTACACAACAACGGACCAACATACCTCAACAACCGGCTCAGCTTCCACACCCCTTCACGTAACCTCCGCTCTGCCACCCTCGCCCTCTCCACAGTCCCTCGCATCTGGAAAACCACCGCCGGCTGCAGATCCTTCTCCTACCTCGTCGCCAAGACCTGGAACGCTCTCCCTACCAGCCTACGACAGACCCAGGACCTGCTGACCTTCAGAAGACTTCTCAAGACCTGGCTCTTCGATCAGTAGCAGCCCCCCCTAGCACCTTGGGACCCTAATGGGTATGTAGCGCACTTTACAAATGTAGTGATTGATTGATTGATTGAATACATGGGGATGGTGGTCCTGGAAGAGGAGGAGAAGAAAATCAATGCACAGCTCTTGGGCCCCAGTGCAGCCGGTCTCCCTCAGCATCCAGCCTCCAGTCCATCCCATCGCCAGCACCTCCGCCAACCAACTGCTGCCACCCTCCATCAGAATGGCAACAGGTCATTGCTGCACCACATCCTGCAGTGGCTGGATACTATCGAGGCCCGCCTCACCTTGATGGAGAAGAGAATTGACCAGCTCTGGACAGACATCCTTAATGCCCTCTTCTAACCCTTTTTTTAATATTTTGTTTTGGTGGGAGGGATTTGTTGTTTGTTGGGGCTGGGTGGAGAAGGTGGGAAACGAATTGGAAGAGAGACTCAAGAGACTTTCTTGAACATTTAGAGTTTTGGGGCTTGGGTCAGCTTTGTTTGGGAGAGGGATAGGCACGCTGTTTGGGTGGAGAGGGTGGGTTGTTGTGTGAATAAATAAAGGAGAAAACTATTTTTTATAATCTAAATTTATGCCTGAAGTATGTTATTTTACTTTTACTTTGAACTGCTGCCTTCGAGCAGTTTACGCAGACTGTTTATGTGCTTGTAACTTAAGACTAGCGATAGTGCAGCACTTAGTTCTAGAGTCTAGGCTTATACTTCCCTTACTATCCTGCGCCAGGATACTCTCAAGTAACGGAGCGCGCTATAAAATGGTTTATACATACTATCTTGACCATTATGGGGAAGGCTGCCATGATGAGATGACATAGGCTATATTGTGTGGAGGGTCGGAACTGTCTAGATAAAAAACAGTAGCAGTTAATTTATTTCTTACTAAGTTAAATTCATTCCATACTATTTGTCTTACTAGTTGTCTTACCTAAATATACGGGCTGGAATAACAGGGGAGGCATCACAACTTCACTTCCAGTTCCCCCTAGGTGAGCTCCAACTGTAGGATTGTTCTGAATGATTGATTGATGATTATCCATCATAGGCAACTAAATGAAAGTAGAAAGACTGAGTAAGTGGGTTACATATTTATCAAAGATTTGCAAGCAATTGACACCACCTAAGTACTACGTGATATTGATGACACAATGAGAATGCCTGATTGTGCTAAAGTAGAAAAAATAGCACTACTAGTATGTTTTGGCTAATGTGGAACTAGCAGTATTATTTGTGAAATCCACATGTTTTGATAAATGAACTCAAAGTCCGGAGCCGACAAGCTTGGGTTAGGTGTTCATGATTAGGCAACACAAGACAAAAATGATGATGATGCAGACGACTGATGTTCTTCATTCTATATCTGCAAAACTATGGATCATTTTTAATATGTGGGATGGTAATGGGCAGGTGTGGGCTACTGCTTTGAAGATTCTACAGTAAGTTGGTGTTGCTTTCACCACATCCACCCCACCAAGTGTGTGATCCACTGATGATGTAATTTAAGCCACACCTCAATAAATCACGCAGCTTGGGGAAGAGGGTTAGGGGATTGATGGATGGATGGGCTATGGGATTTGGGGAAAGGTGTGACAAAGACAAACACTACAACACAAGGCCAACTTTCATCTGGGCAATAAGCAGCAGCACATCATTTGCCATCAATCTATTGTTAGAAAGAAAAAAGAATGAGTATTACAGAGTACAAATACATGCATTGCAAACAGTTCTTCTGCCCTGAGACCCAATTTACCATATATCTAAATGTTCTGTTTTCCAGGTTAGGGAGTGAACCAACCCACCCACCCACTACTCTTAGTTAATATGATTGTTAAAAGAGAAATGATACTGCATTGGATAATTTTGTGGTGCGTCTGCATTCTCCTCAGGAATGTCCACACTTTATGGCCTATATGCACTCGTCCGGTAGGTAAGCAGAACTGTTGTTGAGCTCGGCTAACTGTCGCCTTGTTCATTAAGGAGACTAGAAGAAGGCTTGCAGATTGTAAAAGTAATAAAATCTGGATAAGTGTAAAAGTGCTGATCATCACCCACAGGAAAAAAGAACACCTATCGCTCAAGCCCCAAACAATGCAAATCAATAATCATCTTAAGAAATTTCCCATATTACAGTTCAACAAACACTCTCCCTGAGTATCTACCATCACATAAATCATCAATCAACTTAAATTATCACTCACGCAATAAGTCACTCACTGTTGCAATAGTTGAAGTTACCTCATCCTATCCAAGGCAAGAAAGGGTAGTTCAGGTATCGGGTATTCATTCATCTTTGATGCAGGCAACACACTGGAATTTGGTATTGGCATGCAGTCCTGTACATAATAAATGATATGATGGGGCAGCAATTCCGGTACTAAGTGATGCAAAAAGGGATAGGTATTAGGTAATAGGCATGCAAGGACGGAAGTCATTGTCCCCAATGTCATGAAGTAATTGTGGAAGCTTTTCAATGCACAATAATCCAACTGCAATCCAGCAATATATATGTGACAAATAAAAGAATCTGCTGCACAAAAAGAATAATGCTCCTCTAAATAAGTTTTTGCAAAGAAAGAACTAAGTTGAACAAGAACATTTATTTAATATTTCTATGGGGGCACTGGCACACTTACTCTGAGAAGTAGAGTTCATCCTCAGACAGAAGTTGGTCAGCTAACACATTTGATTCAATTTCGGACAAATCACCCTCTTCCTTCTGCCATGCTGCTGTTTCAGGAAAGGTGTAATTGTGTGGAATTAAATGTTTGTTCATTTTGATCATAGTCAATCTCTCCACATTTTGAGGAGAAAGATTGTTCAATCTCACTGTGACAACCACACAGGCTGCACTGAACACACGTTCAGCAGACACACTGGTGACAGGACAAGCCAGATACTTTATTGCCAGCCAGCTGAGCTCTGGCAATTGACACATCTTCCCATACTAATACAGCAATGGATTTTGATCCACATAGAACTCTTTTTGATCATCTAGATACTCCTGGAACATCCTGTAGAGGATCATTGGTGCTGCCACTTGCTCTACCTGTTTGGCCATCGCCTCTGCACTGGACTTGAGCGCTGCCAATTGAAACCAATACAATGCAGAGGTTGGGCCCAGTCCTTCATTTGCTGTTGTTACCAGGGTTCTGGTTGATGGTGTTGTTGGCTACTGTGAGACAAGACTGTCCTCTCTAGAAGTTGAAGTCAGCACCCCAGACCTGCGTGTGGTACTCAAAGTTCCCGCCATTCTTCCTCCAAGTCTCTGGCTTGCTCTCAATAAACCTTTTATATTTTAAAACATCCCCTTCAGAAAAAGGGATGAAACTAAACCATGGATCAAGTAGTGTGGCACATATGTAATCTTTGGACTAAATGATGTCTTGTTACAGCTTTATATTAGAAGCCAAGCACAGGACTAAGCTCTCAACCAAGGCATGTACTTCTGTGTTTTTATTCACACCTGCAGGAGTGAACTTTTCAGATGCCTTCTGTACCTGGTCTTGTAGGAGAGGCAGCAATGGGATAACTTGGCCCACCATACTGTCCTTCTTGCTAACTTCCTGCATGAAAAACTCAAATGGGATTAACATCTGTGTCAGGCATTTGACTAGGCCCCAATTGTCTGCTTCCATGGTCATAGCTTTCTCAATCGCATTCCTTCTGCTTTGAATGTCATAGTCATTGATCTATTTGTACTGCTCAAACAGATGTTGCAGCATGTAAAAGTTGGAGTTTCAACGTGTTGCCCCCCCCCTTATCAGGGCTTTAACTGGAGCTCTATTATCTATCACACTGAATAATCTGCAGTTTCTTCCGGGCTTTAAAATAATGTCTGAAATGGGTGCAGATTCTTCTGCAGGTGGTCAGTATGTTGCTGACTATGTCTTCCTTTTTGAGGAAGTCTTGCGCCACTAGGTTGATGAAATGGGTCAATCACATAACCCTGAAATATTCCCCATCTGACATGGCCTTGACTATATTACTGCCATTGTCTGTGGTAGCAAATCAAATTCTAAGACCTCTGGGTCACAGCCATTCATACACCGTCCTGTTAAATTCCTCCAAGATGTTTACAATTTTATGCAATTTCTCCATAGCGTACATGATCACTGTTGTATGCTACCGAATGCTCTTAAAACTTTCTTCAGGGCCAAGACCTGAATATATCTTTTGCTATACCCCTGCAAAAGAAATCTAGTGCGCAGTGATCTGGCAATTGGTCCACATGTCTGTTCTCAGGTGGATGGCATGAACAACACTTTTCTTCACAGCTTGTCTAACCAACTGCAGCACATCGCAATGCAGTGTTGGCACAGTCACTCTGGCAAAATAGGCCCTACTTGCTACCTTCCATTTTGGGCGGAAGGCTGCCACAAATTCTAAAAATCCCACTTCCACCAATGAAAAAGGTAGGAGGTGCAGCACTAACATTTTGCCAACTTCCCATTATACAAACATGTGGTTGGGTGGTATCGCTCATAGGGCCTCTCCTGCATAAACATACCCGTAATAGTAGCCTGGATTTTCCTCTTTTCTTGGGGCACTGACACAGGCATAATTTTAGAAGTAGATAGTAGTTGTAGACTTAATGTGCTTCGTGGTGGTGGGGCAGTCACTGTATGCTGCAGTGTCTCCATCACCTCACGCTGAGTCTTCTTGTGCCATTGTGAAGATGCTGAGGTGGGTGATTCTGCTGGTGCGCTGCTGGGGACAGAGCTGCTTTGCTAGAAGATTTTATCCTCTTCTTCCTCATCATCACCTTCCACTGTGATTGGACTTGTAGCTGATATTCCCCCGACTCTCACCAACACCACCACCATCATCAGTCATTTTTTTAAGGTGCTCCTCCCACTTGTTTGTGTAGTGTTTTTCCATACGGGTCATCTGGCCTCCAGTACCATAATGTGTACCAGGCTTACCTCGACAAACATTTCTGTGTCAAGTGGTGCATACTGCAATGTGTTCGCCCTCTTTGCTAACTGTAAAAAAGTCCCAAACTGGGGAGGAGCACTTTTTTACCGGGCCACTGCCAATGCCTGAAGACAAACTGGAGGTAGGTGAGCATGTCATTGATTGCCTCTCTGCTTCTCATGACGCAGGGGGTGGCGCAGGTCTCAGCTGGGGCTTTGCACATATGGGATATGGTGGCGGTGCTACCCGTGCCACACACCTTGTAGCTGGTTGAATAGCATTTTCAGATTCCTCTAACTTTCACCATGACTAACTCGTCATCCTCCTTTTCATCCCCTTCCATAAGTCTGTCTTTCTGGAATTTTTCTTATCCCTTGCCTTTTGTCACCCGGTCTCTGTTGGGTTCCACTCCATGTCCCTATCATCTTCATCCGAAGTGGTGCTTGGAGACGATGGTGCTGTGGTAGTACCTTTCCTTTTCCTTGTAAAAGAGGAGGCTCTGAAGAAAGCTCAATCTTCTTTGCTGCGCCAACATCAGACAAAGACATTGCTTCCTGCGGCTGCTGTCCACTTTGCTGTGTTTCCTGAAATAATTGTGTACTACTATGCGAAAGGGATAAATCCAATTCAACATCGCTACTCGTTGGCGTCAACATGATTGAAGAGATGACCATGTTGCGTAGTCCGTCACGCGTTACGTCATGCACAGGCCCTCTGTCTAGCAGTACTGTGTGTGATTCTCTTCTCTTTTGAACCTAAAAGCAACCAGGCAAGAAAAACACCGGTGAAACATGGCATTGTTGCAGTTCATGTAGTAGTAAAAACAAACAATATAATTTAGTGTGATTATTTAAGTTATTATAAATAATTAACAATAGTATACAGTGTTCACTCGTAAAACGGAAAACCACACCAACATAAACTTTCATGGTGTATACACTCAACCTGAACACACACTTGAATCAATTCCCAGCATGTCATATATTAAAACACATTTCATAATAAGTCTCTTGGTCTTTATTTTCTTCTTTATATTATCCAGTCAGCCAATACGTGTTTCGTTGTCTGGGTTGCTACCCACGATTTCCTCAGGGCTGTCTTCCTGTCATGTAGATCTCAAGTACCTCTAAGCTGGTTATACTACCGTCCCGGCAGGCACTTTAGTGGACATCAGAATCTGGAATTCTTAAAGTCTTCAAAATCTTCCAAATTGAAATTCATCCATATATATATTGACAATTATAATAATAAAAGGAACAAATCACTAAATGTCTTCACTATCTCAAGGCGCACCGTATCCTGTCACTCTTCCTGTGATCAGACAAGGACAAGACAAGGACGCCTATCTGCGTGTTGCCATATGGAAAAGAAATACTTCAAATTTCACATAGGGCAATGTATTGTGCTCAAATATTCACAATCTCTAGGGAGGACACCACTATCTCCCGCCGTGTTCAGTAGCTTTGACAATCGAATAATTATTACGCATTGATTGCTGTTGCGCACCTATAGCAGCATGGGGTTGATTTATTGATGCCATATGTTATGAAAATTTTAAAAATACATCTTTAGAAAAAAATTACAACAAAAATTGCACAAAATGATATATGTATTTTTTTACATAAGTGACATTACCCTCAAGAATATAATTTGTTTTAATTTATTAAACTGCTATCTCATTGCTCAAACATCCATGCAAGAATATAGCAAAGGGCCTCACCGGCTGGACACACAAAATGACTGCTTGCCATTGCCACATGGTTATCAACAACAACAACTGAGAGCAAATAGGCATTGGGAATGGTAACAAAGAAGAAGCACACTGGCCACCTACACAAAAATGACTACTGACTGACCAGAGTAACCCTGGGCGTAGTTTGTGTAGTAGTGCTACACGTAGCTATGCGAAGTGCACTTTGTACTACGCGAGCTACGCGGACTGCGTAGTGCAATAGGGAAAATGCTGTTTGCACTGATTGCCTAGTGCCTGATGCTTGTCCTCACAGTGCACTCATTGCAAACGGCATTTTGCACAGTGCAAGTGGTCCTTTTCTGTCGCTCAAGTAGATTTGTACTTGAGTGGCAGCTTTCTCAACGTGGACTGGTAGTTTCTCATCGCGAGCAGTCGCAAACATACGCGACCACTTGCAGTGAGAAACCTGACCTCCCCTCGTTGAGAATCTCGCCGGGAGGTTCATTTTCCACGCTCGCCGTTGGCAACTTTATGTGGCTGCTCGCGAACGAGGAAAAAGTCTCATCGGGATGTTGATTTTGCTCACTCGCGGTCGCTAACTTGACGTTGAGGACCGCGAGCAAGCAAAAAATGACTGCTAGACGTTTTGGAAAGTGCTACGTGCAATTCGCGTAGCGCGTAGTAGCACAAACTACGTACGCTTTGCGAGCGTAGCATAGTACTACGCCCAGGGTTAACCACATGGTGAACCAGCAAGCAAGGAGGCAACTTAATGATAGAAGAACAAAACATGCAAGCCTATGGCAAAAGTACACTGGATGCCTGCCAACGCAAATTGGCCACCAGCCACATGGTCAAACAGCAAGCAACGCATTGTGAATGAAGAGAAGATAAGCAGGCCTATGGGGAAAGCAGTAGCACAGTGGCTGGCTACATAAAATCCCGCCAGCCATATGGTCAGAATAACAACAACCAGCAAGGAGGCATGGCTACAAATAGAAAAGACATGCAGGCCCACGGCAAAAGCGCACTGGCTGGCTACACAAAATGGCAGCCAGCCACATGGTCACAACAACCAGCAAGGGGGCATGGCCACAAACAAAGTAGAAATTCTGGCCTATGGAGAAAACACACTGGCTGGCTACACAAAGTGGCCGCCAGCCTCATTGGTCACAACAGCAACAAGCAAGAGTCCTCGAAAACAAAGACCACATGCAGGCCTAGGGTGGAGACCAACTATACCAAATGACCCCTGGCATGGCATAATGATTCTTGAACAGCATAGGCAAATAGTGGCCTATGCCAAACCACACAGAAGATGGCCAGACAAAAGAGCCATGGTAACACAGAGAAAACAGAATTCAGCAAATTTTGTATTTTAATCCAATGCAATCCATTGCCTAGATGATGTTTCAGATGCTTGCTTGGGCCAGAGGTGGCCCCTTTCACTCACCTCATTTTGCTGCTCCATTTTCTTTCTTGCTGGGGTCGGACTCGGTCCCCCAGTGCACCGGGAACAAGTTCAGGAGGTGGGGCAAAGCACAGCACACGCCATAAAGGTGCCAGAACTCTCACACAGTGCAGGATGCTTGCCTGGGCCAAATGATGCCCCTTCTACTCACCTCATTTTGCTGTTCCTTTTTCGCTGCGGTGGGACTCACTCCCCCAGCACAACGCGAACCAATGCAGGTGCGAGGCAAAGCACTGCACATGCCATAAAGGTGCCAAAACTCTCCCGCTGTGCAGGAGGCATTCCGGCATGCCAGACAATGCCCGGGCTAAGGCCAGGCCAAGGGCGGGCCCGACAGCGCCCGTCCGTTGCAGGAAGAGGTTGGGCTGGGCCCACCCCTAGTCCTGCCTCTTGCCACAGTAAAATTATGAACTCTGGAGTGGGGTGCTGAAGGACAACACCACAACCAACAAGAAGCGACAAAAGATAAGACAGGTCTGTACATAACCTAATTTTATTTTCAAACCTCTCTAAACCTGCCCGCTACCTCCCAGTAATTACTAGGCAACAAGACTTAGATAATGGGCAAACATAAAATATCACAGCCAGTGGGAAAAGGGGCTTTAAAACCGACTTCCTCAGCTAAATCAATTACCAATTATTTGACGAATGCCATGGGTATACTGAATAGTGAAATCACTAGTGTGGAAGAAATATTTGCTGCTACAAAATCTGTTTTGCACGATGCTATGGAAATGATGATTTAGAAAGACATCGCAACAGAGCCAGTAAAGCCTCTAACCGTGAAAAAAAAGTGACACCATGTGTTTTTTATTGTTCACTGATGATTAGTGAGGACACTCCACTTGGGGAGCTGTCTCTCTCACCCCCCCAACAAAGAAAGTTTGTCAGTTGGCAGACACACAACCTAGAGATCTAAATAAAGAGGAAGGTAACTACAGAAGGGAAAGGAAATGATGCCAAAGAGAAATCGTTGAAGTCCGCCAAAACAACAGACTGTTCTCTAAAGAATGTGCATAATAGATTGACAATCTTAGAGGAATTTTTTTAAAGGAATTAGAGGCCATAAAATCTGGGATCTCTTTACTTGAGGTATCGGTTAAGGAAATATTAGACCATTTAGAATCACACACTGGGCAGCCCATGATAAGAGAAGCTGCAGAAAGCAACACTGAAATATTTGCAGCCCCAGACACGCCCTTATACTAAAAACCGCCAGTCTTGCCGGCATATGATAACTATCAACAACATTAAAGTACTAGACCACAGATAACCCAGATATCTCTACATCTCTTACAGGAATCTACGCCTTTTGTAATTATATTGAAAAATTTACCCATCTTAAAGCCCAATGTAACAGAAAGATGTTTTGAGCTAAAAAACAAGGTGATATACTGGTTGGCCAAACAATCGTAGAGCACAAACTGCCATGCTAAAGAAATTATAATAGTAAGAAGAGTCGGATGGACAGGCCCTTCGAAGAATATCAGCGAAGACGACTGTATTGTAGTGAATTTCCGTACCCCCTGTGTGTAAGAACCCTTCTCTCTGGTCTTGCAAGTAAATCTGGTGGCAGGAACATTACCCAGAATATTAGAGCCAAGCTTTTGGGATATTTTTATAGGCCAGAAATGTTTATGGGCAAAATTGATATCCATATACACACAGTACCTCAAGTTGGACAGAATGTTATTTGTCATGATCCCTATTTTACAAATAAATCCCAGATTACAATCCCAACAATAAACCAGATCCACCCCCTCTCATACTCTGATGATTAGGATTCACAACAGGAGGGGGCGGGATGAAAGGGAAGTAATCGCATTGATGTATATCATGCATACTCTGATCCCGGACATGGGTATTTCAACCTGCCAAAGGATAAATATAGAGCTATGCCAGCCAGATCATGATTTAAAGAACTCTGACGTGGGAACATGAACCTGTCCAACGTTTGAGTCTCTTAAATTGCCTATTGTTGTTTATAATAAAGTACAAGACCTACAGAATGCTGATCAGGGTATTTCAAACTGCCCAGATACGGAAAACCCAAAAGTTGCAATGAAGACTTGGAATTTTGCAAGAATAAAAAACAAACTATTAAATCCAGAGTGGCTGGAGTTCACCAGTCAAACACAAATAGCTTGCTTACAAGAGACGTGGTCACCAGATAAATTTTTTTGTGGAGGGTTTTATTTCATTTTTAACCCCAGCAACTCCTTCAGAGGATGGCGGCCTAAGGGAGGCCTGGTAGTATTAATAGCTATAACTTTTCATTGAAAGTATCAAGGTCCTATATGTCCTCCCCCAATTTCCAACTTATCCATTTAATTACAGAACAAAAGGTTCATTTGGTTATAAATATTTTTTATTAAAATAAATTGATAAAACCAAAGCAACAGTTAGAATGGATCTAAGTAGGGAAATCAAACTATTCCTAGCCCATATTAAGGATGGTTACATGTTATTATGGTTAGGAGATTTTAATATGAGTAAATGTTATAGACAGGTATCTGAAAGTTGTGGTTATGTTAAAACAAAAGGAGATGGTACATTACATTTTTCGCACAATCCATAGGGAGAAGCAGTAAATGAAATGATTTATAGATATAGCTTGGTTCTGCTGGAACAATGTATTGGTGTAGAACAAATGTTAGTACCTACATGACATGGGAATGATAGAAGCTCTGTAATTGATCATATTCTGTTGACAGAAAATGGTGAATGCCTAATAGATTCCTTTACTGTTACCCCAAACGCCCTTAATGATCATGCTGACCTGACATTGGTCCATAATATAAATATTTCAAGGTCAAACATTTAACACAATATGAAACTAATTGAAAAACAGGGTAAAAACTATAAGAAGGGCACATTTTGAAGGTGTAGCAAAAACAGAGGAAATCATGGCAGAATCTCTTAGAGATTTTTATATAAGCACATATTTTATGTCTTCATTGGTGCTTATTATCGAAGTATTCTGCAAAATCATGGCTAGAATCTCAGAGAAACTTAAGTGCCCAATCAGAAGGAAATGTAACCGAAACAGGGGCTGGTTTCATACAGAATGTTCTTGGATGAAAACTAAGGAAAGCCTTATGGGATTCGCTAAGAGATAGGGGAAAATTCAACATGCTGAGAACTATGTATAAAAATGCTCTGGATAAGAGGAAAAGAGAGATGAAAGAAAAAATATCAGAAGATCTCCTCCAGGCAGCTGACCTAAATGATAACTCACTTTTTTGGAAAATAATAAATCAGCCATTCCTAAAAGAGAGAGGAGACCCAAAGATTGAGGCATTTTTACAACAGGGGGACTGGATATAACATTTTAATACAATTTTTAACACATAAAATAGTATTTTAAACCAATCTTTTACACATTTATATCAAATTGATGCCATGGATATTCCCGATATAACTTTAGAAGAGGTCATTAATGCTCTAAATGAAGCAGCAAGTGGAAAGACCTCTACCCCCGATGGTGTTCCAATAGATATTTTTAAAGCACATGTGACTTTATGTGCTCCGGTGCTGACCCAAGTTTGTAACTCGACAGTAAAGGGTTTTCTCAATGTTTCGTGGACAGAAAGTACAATCATCACAATTTTTAAACAAGCACTGGCGTTGCCAATAGGTTTCGCATTTGGAAAGTTGGAGCTATTGGTTTTGTAAATGACATTTTATATTTATATATCGTTATTGGCATTGTCAATAACAATATATAAATAAAAAATGTCATTTACAAAACCAATAGCTCCAACTTTCCAAATGCGAAACCTATTGGCAACGCCAGTGCTTGTTTAGCTTCCTTCCCTGTCACCAGCAGAATCGTAGACATCGGAATTTGGCATGCATTAATCAGGAGGCGGGAAATTAGGACTGAAATTGGTAGTCGTACACTTAAACCGGGAGGGCTGGCGTGTATGTACTAGTCCCCAGTTCAGCACAGAGATGCAATTCATTGCCCCTCCACCACCCCCCACCCCTCCTCCTCCACATCTACTGCCATCCCTGTTACATCCATAGAACATCTGTATGGATTGCAGTAACCAACTTAGTTTTCCCACCAGCGAAATGCATTTTGAACCGATCACTTTAACTTGCATTTTTTTTTATATATGTGCGCTTTATATTTAAATAAAAATCCAACTAAGTTGTTAAGACTACTTTGTTCTTTGCAGCCACTTCTCTCACCTGACCCCATCGACATTGACGCAACACCTATTGTTGTAACAGTCACAATTCTCAAACTTTTTCAAGTTGTATGCAGCAGGAGCTTTGTCCGGTGGCATTAGATGTAGAGATCTATTCTATTATTCCTTTTGACCAATCAAATGACGTCAATGAAGTGAAACTACAGAATAGCCGAAGCTGATGACTTTGGAACTGTTGAACCAGGTGCGAGTCTCAGCGTCAGCTCAACATCCTGTTATTTTCAGCAAATCGTTTAATTTCCCCGTGCTTTACATGAGCACCAGTTATGTTTCACAAGGACACATTCATTTTTGGAAGGCACAGGAAGATTAAATGATTTGTCCAGAATCACAGTATGTTGAGTCGACGCCGAGACTCGAGCCTGGTTCCGTGGCTTCAAATTAGGCAGCTCTAGCCGTAAGGGCGGTAAGGCTGCATCCTCTCTCCGAAGCCCTCGGCCAAGTTTGCCTTTTTTACAATTTAAAATAAAACGGTAATGAAAATAAAACGGTATCGAAATCAGAAACTACGATGGTAAAAAGGGGTGCTCCCCGATAAGGAAACGCAAGGGTGTGAAGACAAACGGTGATCAGCGTGGCTGGAGTGCAGCTGCAAGAAAAGTTGTGCACGCATGTATGCGAGTGGGTAGACATAGAGAGCGGACTGGAGAGTGAAAGAAAACAGAGTCGGCGATCTTAGAACGGGCGAAGATAATGAAAAAGACCATCGCCATGATTAAGGTAGAGGAGAAACAAAAACGAAACAAAATCACCGAAAACAAGTGTATACAAAAACATTACATACATGGAATGTAAAGTTAAACATAGCTTTATAGGGCAAGTCCAACAAAAAAACAGTCAATGAATATCACAAGACGATGTGAGAGGTGAGAACATGTCATGCAACAAGTACTGTATAGAGCCACAAAATACATTTGATAGCAAACAATCAAACAATAGGCGTTAAACCAGGTGACAACAACCACTTAAAAAAGGAGAAGCAAGCCAGCGTTATATACAATAAGAAACAAGTCAGGTCCCGGGCCGTGCTGTGATTGGCTGACGTCACGGGGGTGTCCCGGGCCGGCAGCCAATCACAGCGCGGCCCAGGACAAAGGGGCGGGGCTTAAAAAAAGAACAAGAAACGCCCCTGAATCGCGTTTTCGCAAGAAAGCGTGATTGACAGCCTCTGTCTCCCAATGGCTAGTCTCCATTTATGGAGCTAGCCAATTGGAAACAGAGGCGGTCCAAACATCCCTACTGAAGACAAAAGTTTTCGATCTGGGAGGGGCACTGCGTGCCCCTCGCCAGGTCGAAACCTAAAAAGGTAACAGAGGTGATCTGAAACGTTACCGTCCAATATTTCTCCTGGACTCCAGTGCTAAATTAATGGGTAGAATCCTCCTGGGCAGGCTAGAACAATGGGTAGAAGAAAAATACATATCCACTGATACACAATAGGGGTTCAGGACTGATATTGGAACAATAGAACAATGTGTTATACGGTAAAAAATATACGGTAGCAAGGACATGACAGGTGCCCCTATTTTTTGCGGATCTGAGCAGTGCATTTGATCTGCTAAATCATAACAGACTCTGGGAAACACTTGCGGATCTGGGAGCCCCTACGGGGTGTTATCAACTATCTGTCCCGATGGTACTCCTACCTTACCATGCAGGTGCGTTACGGACCAAACAGGGAATATACAGATAGCTTTAAGGTCACCCAAGGTTTTAAACAGGGTTGTGTCCTTGCTCCCCTGCTCTTTTCACTCTAGATAAATGGGGTGGATGAATGCTTACAAAAACTAAAGCTGATGTCCCCATGGTTGCTACTCACTATGTCCCCATCGTATTATATGCAGATGATGCAGTTCTCTATCCAGAACAGCTAATGGACTGCAGCTTCTGATAGATAACTTTGTAACATTTATGGATAAAAAATATATGACAGTTAATTTAAAGAAAACCGTTACCATGGTAGCTGGACAAAGAAGAGCAAAAAAGAGGCTACATCATATAAAGGGGGAGAGGTTAAAGGAGAGAAAAAAACTTTTACATACCTTGGTATTCACTTTACTGCTTTGGGGTCTTGGGAAAGTCAACTAAACATATCAAAAATGAAGTTTTTAAGAGCGACAGAATTCATTTTTAGGTTTTCCAGTAAAATTGGCCAAAAACGGATTAGAGAAATATCTGATGCTTTACAAAAGTAAATGCCTACCAAGTGTTGGCTAAGGTGCTGCCCTATGGTGTTCTACAAACTGTGCTAAGCTGCAGACATTGGAAAACCTGTTCTTGGCTCAATTACTGTCCGTCCCAAAAGCAAGCTCAACATCCATAACAGATAAGGAAGTGGCAGTGCCTTTTTTAGAGGATGACCTACACATCAGACTCATTATTCTCTGATATATGGAGTAAAACAGGGACACAGTTTACTAAGGAAATAATTTTAGATTACCTTAGGCTAGATGCTTGGAAGAAAATTAAATGGCTGTAATATTTAGATGCCTGTTTAAGAATAATTGACTCCACCATAGGAGTAAATGATACAGTTAAAATCCTTACCTATTCTAAAACAGAGGTCAGGACTATACTTAGGGGACAAAGAGAAAAATGTCCATGTGATGGCATTTCATGACAAAGCACAATGCACTTTATTTCATTTTGCAGTTTTTATAAGGACCTTAGGGAATGTTTTTTAGTTCCCCGTTTTAAAATTGGTAAATATATCTACTATCAGGATGCCTTTAATTTTTTATGTGCCTTGGAAAATAGCGATATCTGCTCATCTGTTATATCATTCATTACAATGGCCATAGGAAGAAGGGAAAAACTAGCATACCTTGAGGCCCTAACCTATGAGACATCAGAGTAAATTTGAATTTCCTAGTCTGATTGTATAATATGAATTTTGCACTACACATCGAATAAAAACCGGGATGGGTCTGCTTCCACGCGATTAGTAATGACCCTTAGACCCCTTCATAGGCTTTTGCCGGTCACTAAGAGATGTTTTTATGCTGTCAAATTACAATTGTTATGTGGACTCTGTTTGGGGAAGGCATACTTGTACTTGAATGTGAATCATGGATTTCTTTAAATATATCTTTTGAGTATAATGTTTTTATTGTGTACTTTTATGGTTTTCTGCTTATAAATCGAATAATGTTTTTGAATTGAATTGAATTGATGTTTCAATTCTACAGACACCACAGAAACAGTTGTTTCATGCAACCATGAGTAATACAGGGCCTACTGGCTGGGAGGCCCATTGACAAATGAGGCCACATAGTGAATTAAATTAAATCAATATTGCAAACTTATTAAAAACATGGAGAAGAAAACGTACTGAACTGTGCAACATTTTTCCTTTACAAAAGAAGATAAATGTCATGCACAAAACAAACTGGGTAACTACTAAAACTGCAGGCCACCCACCACAATAATTTTAAAAATTGAATAAAAGTTCAAAAAAATCCAGGTGCATGCCCCAGTCAAACAAACAACACCCATATACGCCAGTTTTTCAATTTACTTGTCTTATCTCAAAAACAAAGACCATAAATCCAATGATATATATGCAGCAGACAAGGAGAGTGATCCATCCAGCTCCAAATCCAAATGAAAAGTGACAGGGAGAACAACAAAGCACTGGGAGGAGCCTGCTAGACTGGAACAGGAAGTTGGAGTCTCTGGGGCACTTCCTTCTGGTTCAAAAAAAAGTTTTTAAAAAATGGCTTCTGGCACAAAAAAACAACTCCAACGGTCAGTGTGAGAAGAAAATCCACTCCAAATGCCTCTCAGCTGCATTCTCAAGCAGAAAAGCTGCTCAACCGTTCCATTTGCGATCGGCTCTAAGAATGCTACATTGGTGCTGTTGCTGCCGGAAGCCGTCTGAGTGAGCGCAAAGTCTCGCAGGGCTCTCTAGCGGTGTGAGAAGTCTTGTGCATGCTCGCATATGGCCCAAGAGGTTTTGTGCTCGAGCTTGAGCTCAAAAAGGAAACTCAAGCTCTCGAAAGGGAAACAAAAACTCTGCTTCACGCCCAAATGGCAGAATTCAGGAATTCCGCCGTTCCTCTGCGGAGCGCAGGGGTACACAATATGTCTTTAACTGTTTGGGTGTTCGATGTACTGTGCAAGGATGGCGTCTAACCCAACAGGGCCAACATCAACATCAACAACAACCTCAGTATAAAGCTATAGATCAAAGTATGCCATTTCAGTAGCATTCTCAATAGCTTTTTTGATTTTCTGGAAACTTTACTTGTATTTATGTGACCAAAGAAAAGAAATATTCTTTTTCGTCAAGTCTCTTAATGGCACAATGGCAGTGGCAAAGTCTTGTATGTATCTAAAGCAATAGCTGGCCATGCCAAGGAATGAATGCAACATGGATACTTCCTGTGGGGTATTGGCAGTTGAGAGCACTTTAGCTCATGGGTACTCACAAACATTCCCTCAGGGGCCGAAATAAATAGTCTGCGGAATAACAAAGGGCCGCACAGATGTGTGGTTGTCTGGCTGGGGCGGGAGATGTGGGGTGATTCGGGGGCAGGCTAAGTTGGGCAGGACATGGCATGGTGGGGAGTCTGGTAGACCAACTCTAGCACATGGAGTAAAAACATGCATGGCATTCACAAAGTACTTCTTTAAGTAAACTGTTCAAAACATTTATAGAATGCTACATTTTAAAATAAAGATGTGGATGGATATGTTTTAAATGTAACATTAGCAATAAAGATGAAAAAAGCTGATAAGTCCAGCTTTGCAAAGGGCCTTTCGTTGCTCGGTAATAGATGTTGCTGCATCTAGAGTAACTTTTGAACAGTTTGAGCTAGAAACAAATAATTTGTTGCAAAAATCTACAGATTAGGTGGCAGATGATAGATTATGTGGCAAATGCAGAAACTGTTAATTATTCAAAAATCGTCAAGGTCACATAATCGTATAGTACCAGTTGCCTTGCCAATAGGCAAAGTACCTGGTTAAGGAAACAGCTTTGATGAACTAGAAATCATTCCCTTCCTTCCCAGTGATTTTAAGATCTTCTCCAATCTATCACTGAGGCCAGGAATGTTCCTAACTTGCAGGATAACTCAGGCAATGCTGAGGCTCAACTGTAGGCTATCCAAAGACACAGTGAGATTAGAAAACAGACTGTCATAATAAACATGTGTTAAAACTCATAACACAAATGCAGTGCACAAACAAAACATGCAGTAACAGAAATAAAAAGGCATTTTCTCTCACACCTTTCCAATGTTTATATAAAAAAGCAGCCATTTCTCAAACATCAAAAAATGTTCTGAGATTCTATTGCTTTCTGTCCCAGATCGGAAACGAGCCTGCCTAATAAATTACATTTGCTGTTTTATACAAGGAAACTACTTTCCATTTTCATGAGGTCAAATACCAAAACATCAGTACCTCAATGATGCATTCTACAGCAGAACCACAGCACAGGACAAGCCCTGTACCTACAACAAGCTGAACCTTCTGTAGAAAAAAACCCAACCAAAAAATAAAATGATGTTAGGTGGCTACAAAAAGTACAGTTTAAAACAGGCCAAGTAAATACATGTATTCCCTTACTTATTAAATTACTTATTATTATTATTATTAAAATATTTGAATTGTATAATAATAATGTTAGAAATAATGAACTTGGCTCTTAAAAAATCACCTTCTCTACCCCCCGGAGCTCCCACCCTTGCATCAGCAAACACACTCTGGCCCCCACCTCACTGACCTTATGTGCCTTCCATCTCCTGTCAAGCTGAGTTTCTTTCAAAAATGAAACTCCGGCTGCAGATCCTTGGTTAGGTTAGTGAGTTGTGCTTTCTCAATCCAGTGGCCCTCTACAGGCAGCTTACCTTCAGTGGAGCTCAGGGTGGATCAGGTGAGAAGCAGCACTGGCAGCAAGGCTGGGCTAGCAAAAACACACAGTCATGAAGCTAAAAGCAGGTGGAGGGGATAGGCAGAGGGCAGGTAAGACATGATGTCTGTGCTGGGCTGGTAAGGAAATCCAGCAGCCTGCATGCCATTTTTATAAGTCTCTTCCACTGCTGGCAGCAAGTGAGTGACATTACTGAGTAGGAATGAGGGGGAGCACAATTTAGCAGGTAGACACACATTTTTTTTCTGGGCATGCTCTTTTAACTTTTTTTCCCTTTGAATGCGGCCACCGAAGAACAAACACAGGCAAGATAATGGTTGCTGAGCCTGCTTTTTTTCCACATGGGGCAGCTTGGGGAGGTATGCCAGGATACAAGTGGCCCACAGGCCGTACTTTGAGTATCACTGCTTTTGCTGGATAGGGTATCATGCCCGCATCATAAAAAATATATCCAAAGAATATTAACTTTGTGTTATGGAAGTCACTTTCGCTGTATTCAAAGTTATACTGGCATTAGCGACCGACTGACACAGTTGCATGAGATCTTTGCCTTGCTCTTTCTGTGTAGCTTTGAAAACTATTATATTATCACTATAATTGAAAGCATTCATGACAGTTGTGTTATAATCTACTGCTGCATTTCCCCTTGCCTATGTATCTCTTCTCTACTGCTCATCCAGTTTGAGTGTTGGTGTGCCTGAAGATGGTTAGAATGTTGGATGAATGATGATGTCATGGAATTATGGTTGCTTGTTGAGCTGTGGAGTGTCAGTTGGTGTGTGCAGGCTGAGCAGGACTGAAGCTGCTCCTGGTGGGGCATCTTATGGAGTTACCTATCTTCCTGTGATTTACTGATGTGATTATCTTGCCAATAAATCTACAACTTTAATCTACATTACACCTGGCTACAAAGGATCATCTTATTTATAATACTGGCGACGAGGTAAAAGAGACTGCGTGTTGGTGTAGGATTACCCTGGACTACCCTGGATTACCCTGGACTAACCAAAAGAACATAAACTTTTGAAATGGAACCCCAAGAAATAATACTTAAGCAAAAAGGAAGATTAAGGAAACGTGAAACAAGCGCTCTGGTTCGCCCCACCAGTGCCCCTCATTCAACAGGACAGCCTGCATCCCAGAGCGTTTGGATTTCTACAACACGAGCTGTTAGAACCAGATGAAAGGTTTTTAGCGATGGCTAGTTATTGGGAGTGAATTGGACTGATGAGACTGAGTGGACTATGATAAGGTGCATTGTGTTGGCCCCATTGTCTTGACATTATCGGCGGTTGCTGAGACCCTTGGATTGTGGATGTGTGGTTTCCGAAGGCTTATTTGGCACAACTGGTGAAAATAGGTGCAACGTGTCTTCTGAAGTTTGACACTATTATTGCTTTTCACTAACTGTCATGAGAGGCCGATAGCCTACGGACTTAGTGCGCGCAACCTTACCTGCTGTCACTGTGACGGTTTGCTCTTGCTGCTGATTGACGCCTCCGTGCAGCAACGTTTCTTGAGCCATCGGTGACGGTTAGCCAGCAGAGCTCCTCTCTGTTCCCCTGCTAGCGTCCTATTGATGACGTTGTTGCAGTTCATCAACGTGTTGGTGAAGGTGATTCTTGTAACGTATGGTTTCAGAAGGGTTTTGAAACGGCATGACGTTAAAGGAGAAAAGTGACCTTTCTCCTTTAGAAAACGATGCTGAACGACGCTGTGGCGGCCATCTTAACACTTTGGGAAGGATCTCTTTGTTTTGCTGAGGATCGCGACGTCTCGGATTACTGTTCCATGGACTTCGAGTCATTTGGTATTTCAACTTTATGATGTCTATCAGTTCCTTTTTCATTCGGTTTTGTCAACAGATGCTGCAATTCTTTTTGTTGATTGACAGTGGATTTATTGTGTCCTTGTTGGTATCGTTACTCGACACTGACTTTATGGGCTTTAACCTTGTGGGCTGATAGGAGCCACTTTTAAGGACTTTATGCTGGGAGATTTCGGGTGAGGACACTCTCGCTTAAGGATGGTCATCGGTAGTCACACTAACGCAAGATGTTATTTGTAACGTTGTCGTCATGACTGGGACTGTGGTACTGGTGGTGCATTGGAAACACTGGATCTTGCCAGTCCTACCCATTTGGACTTTGGGTGAGAAGCTACATGGATTTTCGGGTGAGAAATCGCTCACCAATCTTAGACTACGGTGACCACGTTTATTGTTTTAATTTGTTATGTTACTGTTGATTTGTCCTATTTACAACAGGATGTTTACAGTATTGTATTGGGGGCATGTTGCAGTTGTCGCAGGTTCTTTCTGTTTGTTTTTTTTAAATTTATATGGAAAGAGAGGAGGCGAGTGTGTGTTGTTTTTTTTGTCTTTGTTTGCATACTTGGTTTGGTGTGTACTTGGTTTGGCGTGGTTCTCCGTTATGGGTTGCCCTGAATTTGGGGTGTAGTGCTCATTACTGGTTTTTCCTCTGTTCTTTGGTTTACCAGCCACTTGTTTGTGGTTATAGTTTCACATTTTTGTGTGTTACTTGAATGACATTTCGTTTGTCGATTTACTTCATTTTTGGATTGGGTGGGAGAAGTTTTTGTGTTTTGGACTGCGTGTGAGAAAACATTTTCACTTGAAGTTTCTCTGCGTGCACACTCACTGTTTGGTTTGTGGGTGAATGGTTTTCCTGATTGGTTATTGTGGTTTGGTCTGCGTAGAGTAAGCACTTCCACATGAAGTTTCTCTGCGTGCACACTCACTGTTTGGTTTGTGGGTGAATGGTTTTTCCTGTACTTTCTTTAAGTGCTATCCTGGATAAGATTCTGTTGCAGATGACACTTTCTTGCGAGTTTTCTCTGCTTCTTACTTATTAAATGTTTGAGCGAAGCAATTTTGGGCTTTACTTGGTTATGAATCTTTTTGAGGTTTTCTGGTTTTACTTATGCATTGTTGGATTGATTATTTTAACACTGCCTAAGTCTAATTATTTCCGGGAACTCTTTTATTGTGTTTCAAGGTGTGTGATTTCAATGGCATTTTGAATTGTCATGCATTTTCATTTATGTTGTATGTACTTGATTCATTTGCTCAGTGCATTTTCATGCATCTTTTATTATCCTTATTGTGTTTGATTTCCTTAGGGAGGGGGATGTGTTATAATCTACTGCTGCATTTCCCCTTGCCTATGTATCTCTTCTCTACTGCTCAGTCAGTTTGAGGGTTGGTGTGTCTGAAGATGTTTAGAATGTTGGATGAATGATGATGTCATGGAATTATGGGTGCTTGTTGAGCTGTGGTGTGTCAGTTGGTGTGTGCAGGCTGAGCAGGACCGAAGCTGCTCCTGGTGGGGCATCTTATGGAGTTACCTATCTTCATGTGATTTACTGATGTGATTATCTTTACAATAAATCTACAACTGTAATCTACATTACACCTGGCTACAAAGGATCATCTTATTTATAATAAAAGCATTCATGACAGTCTGCATGATATCTCGAATTACATCTTTGAATAGCTCTATGGCTAATGACACACCAAAACGTAGTCTTTTGTGATGAAACAGACCAACATGTGTAGAAAAGATTGTAATATACCTGAAATTATTCTCGGGTTCCAACTGATGATATCCTTTATCCAGATCAAGGTGAGAGAATACTTTTGAGCCATTTAATTATGTTATTCTGTCAGCAATGTGCCGACTTGGATGTTATTTTCTTTCAATTGCCTTGTTCGCTTGACGTATATCCATGCAGATGCGTACAGCTCATTTGCTGTCCTCTTTGAGTACTACGAATATGGGGGAAACCCATGGAGCTGGACCAATGGAATGTTCAATTATGTGCTGTTTGAGTAAGGATTCAAGTTCTTTTTCAAAAGTTTCCTGTAAATGAATGGCAATTTGTCTGTGTCTTTGAACAATAGGACAGACGTCTTTATTAATGTGTAATTGGACTTTCATAGTCTTGAGTTTTCACAACCCATGAAACTGTGAAGAGAATCGACTTACTATTTCTTGATGAGTATTCATGATATGGTTCACAGATATCAGTCCCATCAGAGTTTCTGTGCTGAAGCTGAGTCAATAGGAGCTTGACCCCATAACTTGAAGTATATGAATGGGTGCTTGTACTTTTGTCTTCTTATGCTTCCTCGTTGCTACTAATGAACCTTAACTTTTTAGTGGCAACGATGCAGCCTACGCATACACTTCTGCGTTCAAGGGCATAAGTTGGGGCAATAGAGGCAGTTCATTATATTTCTCCCCAGGCATAATATTTATTGACGCACCACTGTCGATAATGAAAGGTATTGCACAACCATTGAATTTTAGTGTGATTTTCATGTTACATGTTTCATGTCATGATAGTGATGTTGACTTCTCTTGGGCCAATATATTTCCTCACATGTGGCTAGTCTAAGATGCGCATGTTTCTCTGAGGAAAATATCAACATGGCACAACCATCTTTTTCACTTTCACTTTACATTGATAAGAAATAACGATTTTACAAAGATTTAGATGTTGTTCGACTTCGTTTGGTGTTGATTTGCCTCAGATTACGTGGTTGCCGTGCCTAATGGGCGAAGCAGCCACGTCAGACTGTTGCTTCTGGAACGTCTGGGTGGCCATTTTGTCTTCGGGTCGTGACACACTAACTTTTTCCTTACCCTTGTAAATTGTTACAGGGTGGTTCTCCTTTCCACAGCCTTTGCAGATTTGTCCAATGGCGGGACATTTACCTTTGTGTGGAAACGAAAATTCATACCCGAAGCACAACTTCTTTGTCTGCGGAGAATTCACTCTATGACCGTTGGCCTTGTGCTTTGGCTTACTTTTCACATTCATGACTGATTCACTCTGGGCACCTGCGTCCTCCATGTCAGCAGCTTGTCGATCAACAATCTTTCAGTTCCGGCGGCCATGAGAACTCGCTCTAGACTAAGAGTTTCTTTCAACATATGTTATCTGAATATATCTGGCAAGTATCCGTCAATGAGGGGTACAGCTTCCTCATCATTAATTTGTTTGAAGTTACAGTGTTTGATGAACAAATTTGTCGATGGTCCTACTGGCTTTCTATCGTTCTTGACTGACGATGTATCTTTCGTAATCTACACTTCGCTGAACTTGATATTCAAGGCTGCTTTGCTTTGCTTCTTTTGTATGTAATTTTGTCAGCTGTGGCATTTTCTTTATGACTTCTTTTACACCATCTCCAGCAAGATACATAAGGTTCTTGATAATCTTCTTGCTGTCTGCTTCTTCAATCACATCAATGAAATCATCAAATGTCTCTATCCAGGCAGACCACCTGTTGCCGATATTCAGCTTTTTGGAAGTATAAAATGGCGGTGGTGGTTTCAAGAAGGTTGCAGCATTGTAACCATTGGTTGAACATATTAATGAGGAGAGTCGAGTTTTTTCAAACGCCAAATGGTGATGGTGTTTATGAAAACCATCTCGGAAGCCTTGCAATGTGCTGGCCTCTGGTTCATCTTTGATATTGACAGAAAACGTGACTCATTTCTTGGTTTCCATTGGAAAAGCAAACTTTTATGATTCTGATTGCCATGCTCGTCTTTCTGAACTTTGGAGACCTTTGGAGTTGTTCTGAGCCCTGCTCTCGTGTTTTGGTGGGGGCTGCTTCTGTATAGATGGCTCTACAGCACAAACCTGCTTGGTTCCTCTGGAGTCACTACCTCCAGCTCTGTGGCACGGTGACTCTCTTTAATCAGTACTGGTAAGCAGATGACCGTTTCTTGTATCACTTTGCCTAAGGCGTCTCTTTGTGCTGTATGACATCTGGTTGATTTCTGCTTTGCAGCATTTCTGTTCACAGTGTTACCTTGCACTTTGCTGCTCTTTCAACACCTTGTTGAATCTGCCTGTAGCCTTCTCACTCCATATGAATGTACTGCTTTGAGTTGTTTAGTAGCACAGTACCTCTCTTTGCAGTCTTCCCAGCAGGTTCTCAGCCACCGATATGTAAACTTATCACTGAAGCTTTTTTTAACTCCAAATGTTTTACACTGAACTGGGGCTGCACTTTAACTCCACATACGCTGAACATCGATTCCACACTTTGCCGAAGGCACACATGGCATGCACGAGCAGTTTGCTGGACCACAGTAAAAATTCTCTGGTAGAGCACTGTTGAGCTTTGGATTACTCATTCTCTATCTCATCACCAGTTGTAGCATCCTCACCTGGATACTTGCCAATGACCACACCACACACGGAGCTTAGTGCTACAAGTCTTTATTCTTCTGTGGGTAACTGCAAACTCAACATGCTAAACCTTCATTCACTTCACAATGCTCTGATGCTTACGCCACAGTTTTATGGAGTCCATCAAGAGCCACAAGGGTTCCGTCATTACAAACTCATACAACACTACCAACTCCATAGGTCCAGAAAGCACCATTGAATGTTGATAAGGCCGACATCTCTGTGTATTGTCGCCGAGACAATCATACACTACTGGCAGGATCAACCAGATAGCAGCACCTCCTGGACTAGAGGAGAAGACGTGTGCTCGTCCTGGGCCAACCTTCACACCCTTTGGAAGCCTGCTTTGGGAGCCCTTGCTTGCCTGTAGGAGGTGGGGGAACAGGGCAGTCACACAGGCACTGGCAGGCTCGGTCTGTTCCTGGGCAGCCAAGGCCACCTCAGTGAAGAGTCATTCTGGGCTGCTGCAGAAATGCACTGGATGAGAAAAGGCAATAGACGGGCGCATGTGGCCTGGACCACCAGGCGGCATTGTCTGACCACTTTACAGGCTGCCGGGGTGCTTGGCCTTCACTCTGCTGAGTGGCCTCCACAAAAGGCAGACCATCAAGTTGGACAATCCAGGGAGGATGGAAGCTCTTTGCTTGAAACACCAATTGTGGCTGGCCAAGCAGTCCATCGCTATTTGGAATAAGTGTGCCTAATCAATCAGAGTACACTGCTGGCCAAACTGGCCTGAGCAGGCCGCCCTGCATGGGGCATGTCAGCTTTGCATCCCTGCCTGATCTATGAAAAGCAAGGCTCTGAGGAAAGATCCATCAGGCAGGGCTGGATGGCAGCCACAGGATCAGGCCCCTGGACCACAGGGTTGTCCAGCCGTTGCACTTGCAGCACCCAGTGAGAAAGACCACAGGACAAAGGAGGTTCCTCAAACCTTGACCCTAATAATCCAGAAGAAGGCTACCTGGCTTTCTTGTAATCCATGCACACCAATAGAAAGGAGGCCATCAAATCAAATGCATCTGACCTCCTGGACCCCTGGTAGGGTTTGGCGAGTCAGAGGAACCTTCATCGGGACTTTCAGATCAGCCCAACCATTGCAATTGCAGTAATGTGCTTGCTAAACCTCCCCAAACCCAAGCAGCCTGCCATGGGTAGGCATGTCAGCTTTGTATCTTTGCAGGCTCTCTGGGAAGCAAGGCTTGGAGGAAACGTCCATTGGACACTTTGAAACGCAGTCGTCCAGGGAACTGAGCCCTGGGCCAGATTTTCCAGCCCGCCGGAACTCTAAGCCAAGTCCTGGTCAGAGCTTCTGAACCCAGACATGCAGGGGAGACCTCCATGAGCTAGCAGGACCTGGTTCCAGGCACTCTGTGATCCGACAAGCCAGAGAAGGAAGCCCAGGGTTTGGGGCTTTCACACTCGGGCCAGCCAGAACGCGTGTGACATCGAGTGACAGAGGGGGACATTTGAGAGAATGTATCCAGCCTCCTGGAGCCATGACTGGGATTCAAGCTTCAAATGAGACCTCAAGGATATGTAGGAATTCTGAACATCGAGTTACATTGAGGAAATGGCATGTTTTATTTACTTATGTTAAGTACAAAATGATTCCAGAGATGTTAACATCATGTAGGCATTGTAAATGACCACTAATTTGAATTACGCCCAGGCCAAGTGCACATGCCATGTATATAAGGTATGGCCACAGCCTTTGTCAGTTTTCTAATCCTTCAAAAGATACCACATCCAAGGCCTTTTTCTGGGAAAATCTGGGGTAGTCTGCTGAAGGCAGTGGTCAGTCTCCAAGCAAATCTAATGGATGTTTACGGCAGGGACGTTTGTCAACCAGATAGATGGATCTTCCACCTGCAGTATACCATTTTGTCAACATTGGGACTCAAATGGTGCAATGGCAGGGTACAGACCACCACGCAAAAAACATGGATTAATGACTTGCATTATATTTTCATGCAATTCTTGTCCACTTGCTCACACTACCTGGGTAGAGGAAAATACCACTCTTCAGAACAGTGGACAAAGAGAGTTTTGTACACTGCAAACTATATGTTTCTTCAGGGGAGTCACACAGCCGAGTTGTCATCTCCACTTATGCATTTTAATTACTCGGGGGTGCACCCTATCCACATAAGGTCCATCGCCTCTCTCTACCACCATTGTAATTCTCAGGGGATTAAAAAAAAGTCAGTTGACGTAAGGAGTAAGCAGCCATCCAAAGGGGTCTGAATGTTGCTGGTTTGCATATTTACAGTGTTATTTTGGGAAGTACACAGGAGACACCGGTTGATCTCCATGAGTTTCGGCTGGGTGCTGAGGTTTCTAGTTGACCCTGAAGGCCACAGGGAAAGGCCCTACTAGCCGTTGCTCACCTCGAGGGCAACACAATGTCCTCCATGGCTCACCAGAGGTGCTCCAGTGGGATTATCACCACGCGGAAAAAATACAAGTACAGGAGCTTGTGCTCCTAGGAACGTCCTAAGGGACGTTTTTTGGTCTGTCATTAGCCAAAACCTTCGTTTTTTATTTAAAAAGTATTTTATTTATTTAGGGGAGAGGTTGTAGCCTTACGGCTAGAGCTGTCGACCTCGAAGCAGGGGAACCGGACTCGAATCACTTAATCTCCCAGTGCCTAACACAAATGGATGTCTCCATCTGTAGCAAAACTGGTGCTCATATAAAGCGCTCTGATACCTGATATATTCGAATTTAGTTTGCGCTATATAAAAACTATTTAAAAAAACTTTTTAAAGAGTTTTATATAGTGCTGGCAAGACCTGGGGGTATCAGAGTGCTTTACACAGACATGATAACTATAAATAGGTAGGGGGCTTACAGTCATCCCTCTTCAAACATTGGTCCGCTGTAGCATCAATCACATTTAGCTTTCGCCTGCTGCAGCATAATAGCATGGGCCACGAAGTCATCCCACCCCAGCCACTACCTTACCTAACAGTGAGTAATGACATTTGGCACTTGTGCAATGTGCACATCCGCACAATATTTAGGCCTCTTCGGTGCCAGTGTGCACTGGTGCAATGTGTACTTTTACATAAAAACAGATATATAATTTAGCTTTTAGATATTTCATGTTTTCATGGAATGCGTTTTCATACAAAAGGAAATTATTCACAAATAAAATAAGCATTGTCAAAACCAAAAGGTTAGCAGTCAGCACCAGACCTGTTGGCTTTATCAATGCTTCTTTTGTAATTCCCCCTCACCTGAGCATACTACTTGGCAGAAAAAAGCCAGCATCCCGGGCAAGCAGCGGTATTGTATCCTGAATATGGATCTTGGGGCCTCATTTATGAAAAGTGACGCATCGCTGCGTGAAAACAGCGATGCGTCACTTTTCACTGCTTACTCCTTGCGACACCAATGATGCGTCATATTTAATGTATGACGCATCATGTCGCAAGGACTTACAGATACGTCAGTATTTCTGACACATCTGTAAGCGCAAAAGTGACGCATTGCTGGAGTGTGTCACAAAAGTGACGCAACTCCAGCAATGCGTCCTTTCACATGGGGAAAGCCCCATGTGAAAGGGCTTGCGTCAGTCTTACGCCTGCTGTGAGGCAGGCGCAAGATTTTGACGCAACAGCATCCTAAAAGTGACGCAGTGAAATCTCATAGATTTCACTGTGTTACTATTACGAGGCTTTTTGCGGGGGAACGCCCCCTCTGCCTACATTATACCTGACGCAGGTATAATGTGGCGCAGGGGTTTAAAAAGTGACGCATCTACCTAGATGCGCCACTTTTTAAATATGGCGCAACAAGGCGCATTTAGTACGCCGCTGGTGCGTCACAAAAAGTGACGCACCAGCGACGCAAAACTGACGCAAGGCCTCATAAATAAGGGCCTTGGTCTCCCTAAGGAGCGGGTTGTCTATGTTGGGGCGTTTACAGTGAGGACAGCCCACCAAGGGATAAGTGCCTGCAGTGGACCCCCTTCTTAGGAGGGGATCACAGCCTCCATGCATCACTATGCAGAAAGTAGCTGATGAGACATCAACCTTTCCGAGCTGTGACCTTAGAGAAGGAGGGAAGAAACTTTCAGATTCTGATTTCAGCCACCAATTTGAAGCTGATAGATGTGCCTGGTTCTTTTAGATTGTTTCACGCTGAAACAAACACAATCAATAGCCCAGCAAAGATACAATCAGCTGGCTAACTTAGTAATTACTGCAGTCTCATAATCAATTTGTCAACAGCCTACTCCAAATTCAACCTATGTGACACCATTTAAATTCTGACAATCAGTTCAGGAATGGGGTGGGGGTGGTAGGGGTTGGGGGACAAAGAGACATCTATCTGAGTGCCCAAAATTATAGATGTGCAGGATACGCGCGAGGTCATTTAGCACCTGTGTTCCATCTTATTCTTTCCACCTACATTTACATGTATTACCTTTATTTCAGAATTCAAGAAAAGATTGCAATGAAACATGTTCCTTGATACAATAAAGATGGAATCAGACACGATTGTTCAGGGCTACGTTACTAAGATGCCCAAAAGCGATTGGTTATAGCAAACGTCTTGTTTCCATAGGTGAGACTTTCATCGCACGGACAAAATGCAGGGCTCCTTTCCGATGGGTCCTACCTGGTACAGTAGAAAGGCAATCCAACCCAAATGGAACCAATAATGTCTTTAAAATAACATTATCCACGAGTAAAGGGGCAATTCCGGCCAGTGAAACACTTCAGGGGGAAAATTGTGTGTAACTGACTGCTTCTGTAGTCGTATTAGTTAATTTGTTGCCGTTTTAAGCACATTTATGGAGTCCTAGAGAGCTGATCACTAGTGTACAAAAACGTGCTCAAAACAATTTACTCCCAGGTTTTACACTAATGTCTGCTTGGAGATGTGAGCAAATAACACTTACTAATATGCTTTTGCACTAGTAAATCCACGGTAAGTGCACATGCATAATTGTGTAATTGTGCATAGTTGTGTGCTAAATGTAACGTCGTGTACAGGAATACATACCTCTTTCTGTGTGTTAGTCCCCACTAATTTGTGTACAGGTACTAATCTGGAAAACAAACACACCCAGGTCCCAGAATAGATGCTATCTGGGCCTGGGCATTATTGAGACCACTAATAGCTTCTGTGTCTAAATGGCCCTGCAGATGCATCAGAAACGGACAGATTTTCAGTTTCCTGGTTAATGATAGGAGTACGGGTTTTCTCATAAGTTGACAGATGTATGAGAACCGAAGGACAAACTCTGAGGCACTCGTTACGAGTGACTTGGTGTTTGGCCCAATATTTATCACACCCAATAAAATCTCTCGTCGATGGGTCAGAATGTATGGAGTCCCAAACATAACTCTCAATTATTAAATAATGCACAATAATGCGGAATAACGTGAGTTTTTGGTGATTGAGGCACTATAAATATCTGCATGCCCTGGCAATTATGGGAGATCTTTAAACTCATATATCTCAGCACATTTGACTGGCTGGAATTTATTGGGGGAAACTGCCGGAGTGTGGTGTTAGCCCCCAAATTCTTAATGGTAATATGTGCGTAAAACGCATATCACAATTACCCAGGTCACTTGTACTCAGGGGCTTATTTACAAGCCTCATGCACCACTTTTGCGTCACTTTTCCCATGTTAAAGGTGACGCAAAAATGGCATAAGGGGCTTGTAAATCTGCCCCTTAGTGCCCAAGGGCGGCACAAACCTCTCCTATGATTGGAAAGAGTAAGGGCGTCATTTTTAATCGTCTATATAGGAATCCTAGATAGCAAGTGACCAATAGTAATAATATAATTGCTTGCTGTGGACTTTGTGTAAACATATACTGAAATTGACCTAATGTTCGTGGCAATAAAAAGCACTGGGCCTGATTCACAAAAAAAGCTCCTCACTCTCGGCAGAGGCCCTTCGGTCATAAGGGGAGTCCCGGCACTCGGGGCAGAATGTCAGTAGTGTTCTCACTGCAGCAGTGCTTAATTTGAGCCAGTGGTTTCTGGTGCTGTGGAGGCACTTAATCATCAACACAAGCGCTTTTCACAAGCACCAGTTAAGGACACATTAATTTATGGGGAGATTAAGTAATTTGCACAGAATCACAGAATGTTGAACCAATGCTGAGACTCGAATCTGCTTTCCCAGCTTTACAGTCGGCAGCTCTGGCATTTACACCACAACTTTTCCAAGCTTTCATAGTTAGCAGTTGGTTCTGTTTTAGGCAGTGGTTACAGGAGAAATGGGCTGGTGCAAGCTGCCTCCTGAGGAGACCTCCAGCACTTATGTTTTTTTTTTACAAATTAACCACTTCACTGCGGAGACCCTGCCCTGAGTGCGGAGATTCCCTCATGACTGCAGGAGCTCCACCTCGACTGCAAAGGCCCTTTGTGAATCAGCCCCATAGTTTTTATCTTACTGGAAGATGGCCGAACCAACACACCGCCACAAAACTGCGAAGTGGTAGATGCAATTTTTTAGCCTGACAAGTACTTAATATTGCCTCATCTCTTTTTCCACTATTGTATTCCTGAACTTGAAAGTACTTCCATTAGACTGGGCAATAGTAACCTGTCATTTAGAGATAAGGTCCGACCAGTTTAGTTTGGCAATACAATCAATTTCTGAAAAATACAAACACAAGAAACCTGCATGCGAGACTTCTGCTTCGACATAAAGATTGGTAGTTATATTCCGTAAACCTATTGTCTGTGTAAATGGAATCCATTGATTGGATATTCGAGCTGAAGTCAAACTATCTCCTAGTGAACTAATTCATGTCTTAAAGAAGAATGAAGCAGGCACACGTTACTGCCTGGCCCCCCTTGCCAAATTTAAAGGAAAAGCAGCCTTTACAATGAATGCCTTTACCACACAATGCCTTTATCACACAGCTTTTATAACGCCACCCTTTACCATGCAGGTAAGTATTTGTGCCTTTCCCACTCATGCCTTCCCCACGCATGGTAATGTTTAATGTTTAATGTTTAAGGATTTCTAAAGCGCATGGCTGCCCATAAGCGTCCCTGCGCTGACAGTAGAAACAGGCGGAAACAGGAGAAAGGAAGTTACGGATACAGCCAAGTCTTTAAGAGTTTCCAGAAGGGAAGGAGGTTGGGTTGGGTACGTAGGTCAAGAGGGAGTGAGTTCCACAGTTTAGAAGCGTTGTATGAAAAACGCCGGCCTCCAGAGCGCGTCCTCTTGATCCTGGGTGGCAAGGTCAGATGGAGGTTTGTGGATCGGAGGGTTGTAGAAGTAGTACATGGGACGATGAGGTCTTTGAGGATAGGTGGAGCTTTCCCATGGAGTATTTTGTGGGTTAGGCAGAGGGCCTTGAAATGCACTCTTTCCAGCACGGGCAGCCAATGCAGTGCTCTGATGGCCGGTTTGGCCGAGCAACGATTCTTGGTGTCAGTCAAAATCCGGGCAGCAGCGTTTTGCACTACCTGGAGCCTGGTTGTCACTTTCTTCGGTGCACCAAGGTAGAGAGCATTTCCGTAGTCCAGTCTGGACAATATTAGGCCCTGGTTTAGGAGCTTCCTCGACTGAAAGGGGAGCAACAGAAGGATCTTACGGGAGATAAGGAGGAGACCATAACAGGCTCCAGCCATTTTCCTTGCTTGGGTGTTCAAGGTGAGGTCCTGGTACAGCCAAATCCCGAGGCTTTTGATATCGGATTTGGGGGTTGGGGGCAAGCCCATGCAAGGGGGCCACAGGGACTCAGGGCGGAAATGCGACTTGTTGCCCATCACCATTATCTCCGTTTTGTCACTGTTAAGTTTCAAATGGGACCTGTCCATCCAGCTGACAATATCTCCTAGACAGGAATACAAATCGATGGTGGGATTTTCATGATGGCTGAGAGATACCACGAGTTGGGTGTCATCCGCGTATGTCAGAAGTTTAATTCCATACGGGGTGACAGTTTTTTCGAGGGGAGACATATACACGTTGAAGAGCGTAGGGCTCAAAGAAGAGCCCTGCGGACCTCCGCGTTTATAGGGGTCTCTTTGGAAATGTAATTGCCATCCGCCACCTGGAAGGAGCGACTGTGTAAAAAACATCTTAGCCAGGATAGGGCAGGCCCTGAGATACCAATGTCCCTGAGCCGCTGAACCAATGTATGGTGGTTGACGGTATCGAAGGCCGCACTTAGATCCAGGAGGATCACTGCCACTGATCATCCTGCATCGATGATCTTCCTGGCCTCTTCGACAATCGCCCTGACCCGGACGGAAACCTGTCTGTGAGGGTTTAAGCAGTTCATTGGATTCCAGGTAGTTGGACAACTGGCCGTTGATACATTTTTCTGCCATCTTACTGATGCATGGAAGAAGAGAGATCGGCCTGAAGTTAGTCAGGTTTAGGAGGTCAAGGTTAGGTTTTTTTAGTAGGGCCTTGACCACCGCCTTCTTCCAGCTAGGGGGCACCGTTCCCTCTGCTAGCGAGGCATTGATCACATTCACCATCGGAGCAAGGATGGTAGGTGCTACCAGTTTTAAGATCCTAACAGGGGCTGGATCAAGCGGGGAGCCACTCTTGAGTGATTGTAAGATGGGAGAAAGGGTGTCCTCGCTGATAGGGGTGAACATGTCTAGTCCTATATTGAGGTTCTGCGCCTGTGTCGGACACAGATGTGTGAGGTCCGCGGAATCGAGAGGGGGGAGTTGATGCAGGATGTTTTGGATCTTTTGATCAAAGAAAGTAGCTAACTCGTTGCAATGATTGTCCGAGAGGTCACCCGTGCATGTGGGCTCCGGGATTTTTAAAAGCTTTTTCACAATTTGAAAAGTTTCTCTTGACGAGCAAGAGGCAGTTCTAATTTATTCATTGAAGAAGGCTATTTGCACAGCTTTAAGGGCTTTTTTGAAATTAAGGATTGCCAGTTTATAGTCCCTCTTCCTGTTAGGGTCAAAGTCCTTCCTCCACACTCTTTCAGACCTCTTACAGAGTTTTTTCAGGAGGCGGACCTCGTGAGTAAACCATGGCAAGGTGTTTTTTTCCCGAGGTTTCAGATAAGGTTTTTTGGGGAGGACGGTGTTAAGGGGGTTTTCGATCCAGGAAGAAAGCTTGGCATCCGCTGCTGCGGAGTCTGCCTCATAGTTAGGCAAAGAGAGCTCCAGGACATGCTTCCATTTGCCAGTGTCCAATTTAGCCCAGGGACGTGAGAGTCTACCAGGAGCTTGCTTGGGAGGCGGAGTGGTCGGGATCCACCAGCTAAAAGGGATAAGCAGGTGGTCGGACCATGGTAATGGGATTGGTGCCATGGTCCGACCACCTGCTTATTAATGCATGTACAATTCACTGAAAATCCAAAGTTTACAGGGATGTTATAATTTAAAACTAGAATAAGGGTGCCTTCCTTATTTTAGATTAATCAAAAATCAATGGCATTAATTATTTGACAAGTGCTTCTTAATTTCATGTAAGTAATTCCATGTTCTAGTAAAGATGAAAAAAGTGCTGGTCGTTGTACAGTGCAATATTTATGGACAGCCAACATATGTTTCGCCCCTATGGCTGAGGGGCCTGGGGGTTTCTCAAGGCTTCAAAGGAGAGTAGAAAAAGCAAACACTTGTCAGAGTTTAAGGATCCTTTGTTCCAAAGTGACCATTACCTTGGTGTGAAGTGAGGGGGCACCAATTACTCCTTGTGCAGAGACCAAATACAATGGTCAGTTCAAGTCTCCTATGTTGTTAATAGGGTACATGTAGTGATCATTGGTGACTCACTAAGGGGAAGGAAAAAGATTGATATAAAGATAAGTGTGTAGGTGCTGGTAGAACCAAGTCAGGCTTAGTATGAGAAGGAGGTAGGAAGAGGGGAAGACAGCTGCGGTCGGTAGTGGGAGTACCAGTCTGGCGGTGATGTGGGGAGGGGGTGGGGCAGGGTGGGGAGTAGTAATCTATGGATTACGGAGCTTTGCAGGTAGGTAAACATATAAATAAATAAAACGAATTTCGTTGCGCGTACTGCATCGCATTTGGGGATACAGTGCACGCAACAAAATTCGTTTTATTTATTTATATGTTTACATACCTGTAAAGATCCAGAATCCATAGATTACTACCCCCCGCCCAGCCCCTCCCCCTCCCCATGTCACCGCCTGGCAGGTACTCCCACTACCGACCGCGGCTGGGGAAACAAAGGAGAAACAAGTTGTCCCGCTGTGATAAGGTAAGTGTTGGAAAACGAGCAGCATCTGTGAGGCCTGCACAAATAACCTGACTATATTTGTCCTTCACTGGGAACCAAACACCCAATTGTAGCACCTGTCTCTCAGAGGGTAGCGTCACAGAGCAGTCTGAGGCTCACTTATGGGAGGTGGTGGGGGCTAGTAATTGCCATTTGCAGGTGCTCAGAAATAACACTCAATAATTGATTGTCCAGTCTGTACTTTGCTTTATAAAAGTACATTTATTAAACACCCACACTACTCAATACTATGCACCAATTTACAAATATAGATAAGCTATTGGAATTTACTTTACATTGCATAACATCTCCACCCCTCCCACAGGGGCGAGTGGGGTCTCCCATGAATGCTCATCATCTTGCCCCCAATGCAATTAGTTGAACATAACCTGGCTCTAGGGCCCTGCGCACTGGCACCATCCCAGTGGCGACCCACCCCATTATCTCAACCAGCATTTAAAAATAGGTAACTCTGCCTTGGTGACACACAATCCTGACTGCGCATTTCCAACTGACCACGAAGTATACACCTCTACATCTTAAGGGCTAGCAGTCTGGGTTCTTCACCTAAGTGCAGCAGCAAGAAAATATGTTTAAGCATCACTTTAGAACAACAGTACTCATCACATTTTTGTATCATTAGAATGCATTGCAATTACAGCCTCGAAATGCATCACAGATGAAATCACAGGATTACGCATATATAGCCAGACACCCTAGCAGGAATGTCTGGCAACATAACCCCACTTTGCTTAGGACATCACCTTACACGGGTACATCACATTGTACATGTGACCTTCAGTACCTCTAAAAGAAATAACATTAGTAAAAGCATTTCTGGTGTAATTACTCCTCTTCACCTCCAGGGGATGCCCTTCTCCAGACAGCCCCAACTCAGCCCTTCACACAATGATGCACTCCTCAATACACCCTCAGCTGTAGAACAAAAGTTCCAGCCAGAAAGGATTAAATGCTGGCTGAGCCCTTGAGGGGAGACTCTTTTCAAGTCGCCATGTGACTTAGGGAGGGACGTCTCCTCATGCTGGGGGGGAGACTGCGCTTAGAGAAGTGTGGCTCAATGGTTAGAGCGGCAGAGCCTGATGCAGTAGTCTGGTCGGGACCAGGGTTCAATTCCCGCCTCGGCGGGTCTTGGCCTCAATTTCCTCGGACCTGATAATTCTCGCTTCGGTGCCTATTCTGATCATGAGTCCCACTCTGCACCTCTGGGCAATAGCTTGCTTAATCTCTACAACGACCCCAACAACTCTGAGGATGCCTGGCTTCACCTTGGGGGTGCCCAGGAGTGGGCTCCTCACAGGGAAAGGCCAGGAAGGGTTCCTCGGCGGTATTCGTACAAGCGCCGAGATGCCTACGGGTAGTCGTGCGCTATAAAAGTGCGTAATCATTTCATTTCATTCTCCAGCAGCTCCCCCAGCACCTTGTTCACAAATGAGGGTGACTCCCCTCCTCTGGGGGCCACCAGGCACCAAAAACGATGATTTCCCCATGCCTTGCAAGGCATTGTGGGGCGCTTCAGGTTCCTTATGTGCATATTATAGTAGCGGCTCTCCCGCTGCTTTGGGGAGAGCCGCAATCATGCTGCCAGTGGCTTTGCCACATCTTCAGCCCTGGATGGGGGGCCCGGTCCCACTCGGACCCCCAGGTAAGTGTATGCGGCACCGGGAGCCCACCCCTAGCTTCCCCTACCAGCTCCCTGCCCGGCCAGCACACTCGTGTGCTGCCACAGGAGCAGGCCTGTCTCTTCTGGTCTGCCCGCTCCGCAAGGCAGACATGGCGATTCCCGCGGGTCCGGCTGGACCTCGGGGGAGTGCGACGGCACTACCCCCACCTTCCTCTTTTCCCGGGGGAGTGCAGCGGCACTCCCCTGCCTCTGCGGGACACACCGGGGCCCGGAGTTGGGATCCAGGGCCCCTCCTCATAGGATTCTCCCCGGGGAGCGGGACGGCACTCCCCGGCTGCGGCGACAGTCTTCAGGGCCCGGAGTTGGGCTCCCGGGCCCCCCGGGGCAGTCTTCTAGGGGGATGTGACAGCGGCCCCTGACCTCAGCCTTCTCGTAGGGGGCCAGGGTGGGCTCCTGGTACCCCGCTTGCCCCGCTTCACAGGGAGCGCAACGGTGCTCCCCGGCTTAGCTTAGGGCCTGGGCATGGGGTCCTGGTACCCTGGAGACCTCCTCGCGGGGGCACAACGGCACTCCCTACCTCCTCCTTTTTGAAGGGAGTGGGACGGTGCTCCCCGCCCCTCCTCTGCACACAGGGCCCGGAGTTGGGAACCCGGGCCCCTCCCCTTTCACACCTTCATAGGCAGCATGACGACGCTCCGTGGCTTCCTATTCAGTGGGGCCCAGGGTGGGCTCCTGGCACCCTGAGGGGGTACCTTCACCGGGTTTGCGACGGCGCACCCCGACTGTACTTCTTTGGGCCACAGGTCAAAGGTCGCCTACCTTCTGGGGGGCATTTCTCAGCCTCCAAGGGTCCGATCTTCCTGCTTTTTGCCTCTTCTTGCTCCTGGTGCTGCTCCCCAGCCACTGGGAGCACTCTCCTTTGCCCTCCTGGTCGCACAGAGGGTGGATTCAGCAGGGAGCTGTCTTCACTGGCTCCCTGTGCCAGCCTTTCGCCTGCTCTCCTCCTGGGCCTCTCTTCTCCCTGCTCAGAGGCACCTGCTTCAGCGCACCGGTCCTGGACTCTTCTCCTGGCTCTGTACAGGATCCTAGGGGTAGTCAGGGGGTTCCTTCTTCCAACTGCTCATTGCCAGGCTCCAGCACCTCTTGCCTCAGCAGACCACACCCCAGAGAGAGCTTCTCTTCCTGTGCAGGCACTTTTTAAATGTTGAGTAGGGTGCTGGCAGGAAGTCTCTGTTTGTCCTATCAAACAGCTACACATCACTTCTCTGCCCAAGCTCCCTCCTTCTTGTCCAGCCTCTGGGTTTGTTCAAAAAGGCGTCGACCAGGGTCTCTGGCCACATGGTTTCTGAAAAAACCCCTTCCCCCCTCGCTGCCTTTCCTCCTTTGTGCAGCCTCATGCCTGGCACCCAGTGGTAGCTGCTGATGGATGAGTCTGTAGCCCCACTCATCTTCTCTTTGTGGAGAGGAGGCCTTAGCTTGTGGAAGAAAGGTTGTCAATCCATCCTGCTGAGGTCAGCCCTCAGCCAAGGTATGGTTATGGCTGGCTCAGAGAAACATAACAGTTTTGGATGACCTAAAAGCTGTACAAATATGACTTTGGAATCTGCAGAATACTCTTCCCCACATGTGTTACAGTGGACTTTCGTGCATGTCTGGAATCTGTAGGCCTTATGAAAGTTACTCTAGCCCATAGGCTCCACACCCCCATAGGGGAATAATGAAGTAAAACACACTGACTTTCCCTGGCATGTTCCTTCCCTGTGTATAAAGCCTATTCCATGTCACCCCCCAATTCTGCATAAGTCCTGCCACACCATTCCCTCTGTAGCTGCTCCTGGACTGGGCACGCTAGGAACCTCCCCTGCGCAGGCCCTACACGTGTGCACACGCATGTACACCTGAGTCTGCATGTAACCAGCCCGGTGTCCCTTACTCCAGGGGGACACTAGTAAAATCCCCATGCACTCTCTTTCATCCTGAGTTCACTGTGGGTGAGTCCCAACTTATGAGGCTCCCCCACAGTAAGAGCTCAACAATTAGGTGCTCAAAAAGCAAAAAATCCGAGCGGCCCATAGTGTCAGGACCACCTTCTAATAGTAAGATCATGATAATTTGAGTTGTTATGTTATGTTAGTTAATTTATAAAGCGCATCTGTTACCCAAGGTGTCCTGGCGCTATTTGCTATCTCTACTGGAAGAAAAGGGATGCTGGATAAAAAGAAGATCTAAAACATAACATAACATAACATAACAACATAACATAATGTGAGTTAACAGGTGAATTAAGGTTTTCAGTTAGCACTTAAGGCGTATGGACAGTGAATCAGAAGCAATATTGCTTGCTGATATAAACATCTAAGTTAATAAAACGTACCATAGAGAATAACAATTCCACAACATCCTCTTAGTGTCTGCCATGGTCTAGATGAATCTAGATAAAAATCCATTTTATGCTAGTCAGACGTTATAGTTAGGTTCAGATTTTACACACACACAACCATAGACATTCATCCATTATAGTTATAGTTATCTTAAGTAACTATAACTCATGCCTAAGGTAATTATAACTCGGGCCCTCACCATGCACTGCTAATTACCCCACATATTACATCATTCATGACATCTCATATGACATCTTTGATAATATCACTGCAACATTTGCAGTGAAATTATTGATGAGAAAACTGTGAATGGCGGGGTGGTAGCAAGAGTTATGTTAGGGCACGAAAAATAGTTACTCGAGATAACTATAACTGTTGAATTTCTATGGGTTTGTGTGTGTAAACTCTTAACCTAACTATCATGTCATTGTAACTTTTGCTTTTTGCAGTGAATATATATGTGTATCGGACAACACTGTCTGTCGCCAGTAGGTAGTTATTGTTAGAACCTTTTTTCCACAGCTAAAGCATTTTTGACTTGCCTATATCTTTAACGCTGGCTGACGAATCTCTATGAAATTTTTCAAAACAAGTGTCTAGTTTGTTCTTGTTGTGCATAGAAAGTTTTGGGTGATCCATTAGGAAGGGGCTGAGAAAACGATGGGGGTCAAAAAAACAATGTTTCCCATGTTAATTCCAGTAGAGGTTTTATAAACGACGACAGACCAAACTGCTGGACGGAATTGCATTAAATTTAGCAGAAAAGTAGAGTTTGATCAAGAAAGTGCCCTTTTCATTATTTGTTGTGAAACCATTCAATAGTTTTTGAGATATTAAACAAAATCCAAATTTGTATATCTAGGGCTGCGACTATTTCTCAACGATTCGCAAATTTGTGCATCAACAGGAATTCCGTGATTGACTGGCTAGAACCTGAGCAAAAAGTTGCGGCAACCAATTTAAGTAACAGGACATGGTTCCCAAGGGAGAAATCAAAAATTTAAAGTGGTATAACGGATCAGGGTATAGACACCCTTACCGCATGTGTGGCACATAGCGGTGTTTGTGGGATTTCTTATGTGTAATCATGTCAGAAAATGTTTTTTTCCATGTGCGATATTTGCAAATGCATCTTGATGCTCAGTGGGCCCACATGTAATGTTGTGACAAATTTGCGAATATTGCCTACAAAATATTTAAAAAATAATAATTTCATATACTCAGTCAGACCCTAATGTACTAATTCAGAGATACACTCACACTATTACACCCACTCACAGACCCACTCAAAGTCTCACACAGCAACTCACAGACTCACTCTGATACTTACGCACTCACTCACAGACCCACTCAGACATTCACACACCCACTCACAGACCCACTGAGATGTACACACACCCACTCACAGCCCCCGTCTGACACTCATGCACACACTCACAGACCCCCTCAGACACTCATGCAACCACTCACAGACCCACTCAGACTCATGCAACCACTCACTCACCCACTAAGAGAATAATGCACCCACTCACAGACCCACTTAGAGACTCATGCACCCATTCACACAGCTACTCACAGACCCACTCAGACACTCACGCACGTACTCACAGTACCACTCAGAGACTTACTCACAGACTCACAGACCCACTCATGTACACACTCAAATACCCACTCAGAGGCTCATGCATCCAGGGACAGAGCCATTCAGAGACCCATGCTCCCATAAAGAGACACACTGAGAAATTCAGGCACCCAGTCACAGACCCACTCAGACACTGATGCATGCACTCACAGACCCACTCAGTGACTCAAGCACCTACTCACAGACCAACTCAGAGACTCACATACCCACTCAGACAAGCACACACCCACTCACAGACCCACTCAGAGCCATCTTGTGACTCGGTTGAACAGAGTCACAAGATTTTTTTTAAAGAAAAAGGAGCAGGCTATAAGCACCCTGACCCCCTGGGCCTCTTGGGTAGGGGCCCACGGGCACCCACCAGGGCCAAAAAAGCATTTTCTTTAGATTGTTGGCAGATGTCCTGCTAGATCTGCGACTCCCGCCAAAATGTAAAAAAGCACTTTATTTGAAAATAGCCCCCTGGTGGGCCAGGTCCCTTGGGGCATGTGTAAATATAAGAGGGGGATGGGTGGGACCCCCACCTCGTGCTATTGAAAGCTCTGGGGACCACCACCTCCCCGGGGCAGTCGCATAATTATTATCATGGGATTCTTGTGGCTGCCCCGGTGACCACCACCTCCCGGGGCACAGAAGTGAATATTTAATAATGCGGAGGAGGCCCTACAGCCTCCCCTGGGGAGCGCCACATCCTAAATATGACAGGAATGTGGGGAGGCCAAGCGGCCCCCTAGCCCCGCGGACTACTACCTCCCTGGGGTATAATGTTATGTTAAGGCATGGGGGCTCCAGCTCCCCCTTGCAGCCCTGGGGACCGCCACATCCCTGGGATATAATGTTACATTAATGGGTGGGGTGGACAGCCCTGGGGACTACCACCTCCCCGGGGCTATATAGACAGGAATGCAAGAAGGCTATGTGCCCCCCGTCGTCCGGGGGAACACCACCTTCCAGGCTATATTAAAGTGTGGAGGGCACCAGCCCCCCACACAGCCCTGGGCACTGCCACCTCCCCGATTTATAATGTTATATCAATGCGTAGGGGCTCCAGTCTCTCCCCTGCAGCCCCAGGGAGAACCACCTTGAACAGTGGTCGAAGAAATGAAAATCAGGCAGGCAGAAGTACATTTGATTTAAGGTCTTTATTGTATCTTCAATGCAAGAGACCTCATCCTTCAGAGAACAGGATAAACTGACAAGCAGTACAAGTGCAAACATTCTTTCCTAACTACATTCTATACTAGAAGAAAGTGGGAGTGCATGAGCCATAGAACACAAAGGAAGGAGTAGGTATAAGCATTGATAGGAACACTACATACCTCCTTGGGGCTTTCATTAAAAAAGGAGGGGGCTGCATGGCCTCCCTCATGGAGCCCTAGATGGTCCTGTGGACCAGCTCCAGCAATGTCCCGGGGTGCCCACCCATGGGACATTGCAGTTTGCTAAGGCTCCCGCCAATCCATAGCAAAACAAGTGCTCTGCTTTCAGCATACAGGAGCAGAAAACGCTCTAACTTGTTGAAAGCAGAGCATGTCTGTTTCCCTGCTTGCTGTGAAGCAAACAGGGACAGTAACGTTGCTTTGAGATCCAGGGAGCTGCAGATTAGCAGCTCCCTGGGTCTCAAAGCAGTGCCAGCTCCCGCAGGAGGTAAGGATCCAGCAGGGACCCCGGGGGCCTTCAAGCTCGCCATGCCGTCCACAATAGAGTGGCCAGGGCCCATGGGGATGTGGTACCCTGGACCGGTATCGGCCTGGGGAGGGGAGGGACGCAGGGCTCCTGCCCGTTTTAAAACAAATATGTTAAGGCCTGGCCCCAGGGGATTGAGTCCCCAGGGCTGAAATCGGGCTGGAGAGGGAGGCTGCAAGGACACCGCCCATGTAAAAAACAAATAAATAAAATATTTATTGGGGTCCCCGGAGCCAAAATTGGCCCAGGGAAGGTGTTCATGTTTTTTTTAAATTAAAACAATAGAAAAAAAGGCCAGGCACTGGGCTGTGGTAAATTTTAATTACCTATACGGAATTTATGCGGTAAAGTTCAATAAGAATAACTCCGTCAAAATAAGAAGGCAGAGTCCGTGGTATTTGAGGTTTAAAAGTGGGGTTTATTCCTTAAAAAGGAATTGGTTCGAACCAATGGTAGCATGACCCATCGCCACGAGGGTTCAGGGTGGAAATTGCAATGGACATGTACAATGATTTATTAACAAGAAATCGTATATATAGTCATTTCATATAGTAACATTGAATGCAGAAGGCGTAACAGCTGAGAGAAACGAGATAAGAACAGAAATACGTAACAGAAGGCGTGCACTAGGGCGTACACGGAGGTGTGTGCTGGAAACGTCACATGAAGGTGTCATAAGTGGGTGGATCCCTAGAAGGATCCGGCAGAGTCAGCAAAAACATGTGGCAGAGATGCGCGCGCAGCAGCATGACGTATGATTGACGTGTAACTGGAGGGTGAAGGGGACTTGACATTTAGCCCTTCATGAGGAGACAGAAGTCTGGGATGTCAGAACAACCTAATCCCAAATCATATCTAATATCTTGTGTTTGAGGAACTGTATTATCTAGAAGGAAAGGTCTCTCGGGCAGAGGCTATTCTATACTGACTGCTAATGCGTGCATATGCGACTACGTGTCTACATGAGATGTGAGGGGCCATGGGCCTACCTTGGTAACGGAAGCTACGAATTACTTGCATGGAGACAGTGGGGCCGGGCCCTTTGCTCTGCAGCAGGGAAGGATGTTTACCTAAACTACTAGACAGGAATGTATTTTTCGAGGAGCGGAGCAGATAACTCGAAGGCTGAATACAGTCTTGGCAGGCCGGCAGGCTGAGCCAGGCACCGCTAGCCGCGCAAGGAAGTGAGTGAAAGGTCATGGATACAGATGTAGGTTCAGGCTGCAGCTTCCAGAGGCAGAGGGCTGGAGAAAGCTTGAATGGCAGAAAACAAGGCCTAACTGGCCAGGGCCTGGAAAACGTGAAAGTGCACCATGTAAAGACGTTGGCAAGGCACACTTAGGAACTGAATATCGGACCCATTCATGGTGGATCTGAAAGAGGACATGTTAACGTTGGACGCAAATGTATTTGCGTCTTCATAGCTGGTTGTGGAGGGAACTTACATGTACTAGAAGCATGTACATGGAGCCGTTGGGGTCTACGATAGGGGACACAATTGACCATAAAATTTATATTACCTCAGGGCGATGGGGATCCCGGGGCCCAAATGGACCAGAGATGAGGGCCCTCCCTTCCTAAAAAAATAGGAAGTTTTATTTTTTTAAGCCGGCAACTCGCAGGAGGCCCTGTCTCATTTCTCCATAACTTTACAAATGGGTCTTTTGGCATGCTGCAGGTTGGGGGATGAAGTCCCTTTGGCTGCTGAGGGTCATTAGGGGGTGAACAAGACTTCCTGTTACCTCCAGTAAGCCCCACACAGTGGGACTGCTGTGTCTTCAACACTCTGCAAACGCACCTCTCGGTGCACTGCTGGTGGGAGGATGAGGTCCCCTTGCCTCCTGAGGGCTTCAGGACTAAAGTGGACTTCATCCCTCAAGCAGCAGTGTGCCAGGAGGTGTGTTTTCAGAGTAGGTGAGAAAGGGGATGGGGCCTCAGATGACCTCTCAGCAATCCAGCTGTGTGGGTCTTACTGGAGGTAACAGGGGGAGTAGTTGGCCTCCAAGGACCCTCAATAGCCAAGGGGACTACATACCCCTTCTAGTAGTGTGCCAGGAGGTGCGTGTACAGAGTGGTAGAGAAAGGGGGCATGGCCTCCTACCAGATCTCATCAATACCACTGTGTGGGACTTACTGGAGGTATCAGGAGGGGTAGTTGGCCCCCAAGGATGTCCTTGGGTGACAACAACCCCTCCTCTTATCTCCAGTAAGTCCCATACAACAGTATTGGTAAGAGGTCTTCGGAGGTCCTGCCCCCTTTCTCCACCACTCTGCAAACGTGTCTTAGGGTGCACTACTAGTTGAGAGTTGAAGTCCACCTTACTCCTGTGGGACCTTGGGGACCAAGAAGCCCTCCTGGTACCGCCTGTAAGTCTTACACAGCAGGATTCCTGAGAGCTGGTCGGAGTCCCAGCCCCCTTTCTCCACCACACTGCAAATGCGACTATTAGTTAAAAACCATTGAAATTCAATGAAAAACCAAAAGTTACAGGGAAGTTATAGTTAGTAATTAGCATTAAAAAACAAAGAAATTCATTGAAAAAATCAATGGATGTATAGGTTAGTGAGTGTATCTGCGAGTGGCTGTATGGGTGACTGACTGTGTATGCTGTGTCAGTGAGTGAATGGGTATGTCAGTGGTATATGGGTGATTAACTGCACATGTGAAAGGCAGTATAGGTGAGTGTTGGAATATATGAGTGACTATATGTGTAAGTGAGTAATTGTGAGAGTGGCTGTATGGGTAACAGTGTACTTTTGTCAGTGACTGTAAAGGTTAGTGAGTATGTTTTAGCATCTGTATGAATAAGTGAGTGGGTATCTGTATAGCTGTATAGGTGAGTAAATGGCTGTGTGATTGACTCTATGGGTGAGCGAGTAGGTGTGCGAGTAGCTCTATGGGTGACTGACAGTGTGTGAGTCGCTGTATGAGGGGACATATCTGTGGCTGTATCAGTGAGTTAGATGAGTTGTGAGTGGCTGTATGGGTGATGAGTGGATTTGTGTGCAGACCTATGAATCAGTTAGTGGGTATGTAAGTACTGGTATGGGTGTGTCAATGGTTTTGAGAATGGCAGTGTTGAATTTGGAGTGGGTGTATAAAAGGTTATATTGGGGTGTGAGTGGGTGTGTCAGCGATTCTGTGGATGATGTCATGAGTGATGTCACTGACCATGTCATGACTGATGCAATATGTGAGGTCATAAGCATTGCTTTGCGGGGGCACGACTTATAATTAGCTCACTAACTATAACGGCTGAATTTCACTGGTTTTGTACGATTGAAACCTGAGGCTAACTATAATATCCCTGTAACCTTTATTTTTTCTGTGAATTTCTAAGGCTTTTCTAATTCCATTTCCTAACTATAACTTCCCTGTAACCTTTGTTTTCTTTCAATAAATTTCTGAGGTTTTTTAAATGCAAATTCTTAGCTATAATCTACCTGTAACCTATGTTTTTTCATTGAATATATATAAATATGCCCTCGCGGGACCGGAGCACTCGTGCAAGAGTGCGGAAACCATTTGGCAGAGCAGCGATAAAAATATATATGTATGCATATAGCAATATGTATATATATATATATATATCACGGCAACAATCTACTTTCTGCCGAAAGTGCATAAGTCGATTAACAGACCACCCGGAATGCCCATAGTTAGCTCAATTGGATCTCTCTTGGAAAGAACTTCAAGATTTATAGACATCTTTCTGATGAACTACGTAACAAAATTGCCCTCCTATTTACGTGATACCATGGACTTTGTAAATAAATTGAAAAATATGAAATGGGAGACGGGTTTTTTCATGGCAACCATCGACGTTTCTTCACTCTACACATCCATCCGACATCAGGATGGTGTAGATGCTGTAAATTCTTTTTTGAAAGAAAGATCAATAAACTTCCTGGAACACTCTGCCATGCTGATCGAGATGCTGACCTTCTGCTTGACACACAACATCTTTCTCTTCCAAGGCAATCTCTATCTACAACAACAGGGGACGGCAATGGGAACATCTTTTGCCCCCACATATGCAAATCTACTGATGGCCGTCTCGGAAAAAGAGGTTCTATCAGAAGAGAACAAAAAACATCAGAAAATAAAAAGTTGGTATTGATATATCGACGATCTTTTTCTAGTATGGGACGGAAACCAAACAGAACTACAGACCTTCATAGACTCCTTAGAAGATAATCGGTACAATCTACACTTCACCTCAACCATCAGCAACAGCAGTGTGATCTACTTGGATGTAGAAGTGGAGATATGCAACAACAAACTATGCACCAAAATGTACCGCAAACCCACATCCTGCAATAGCATTCTCCATGCCAACAGCGGTCATCCTTCAAATTTAAAATGGAGTATACCCTATGGAGAAATGCTAAGGGCTAAAAGGAACTGTTCTGAAGAAAAAGATCTCAATTTAGAAATAGAAAGAATGTTTCGTCGTTTTCTCTCTAGAGGATACCCATTAGAAGTCCTAATAACAGCAAAATCTCGCATGCATCTAAAGGATAGAGCGGATCTCTTGATCTCTCGGAAAGAACAAGCACAAACAACTGAGGGTCAAGAAGAATTGGACGAAAGAGAACTGGAGGAGTCAGGAAACAAAACACGTCTCATTATTGACTTTAACAATCAGAGTCAGAACCTCAAAAGGGTGATAAAGAAAAACTGGGAAATTCTCCTATTGGATGAAACTCTCAGGGGACACTTAACACCCCATCCAAGCACCACCTATAGGAAAACAGCGTCCTTAGGAGATATTCTGACAAAAAGTCACTTTGAGATTAAGCCGAAGGAGAAAACATCTTGGCTGAATACACCAGGGTTCTGGAAGTGTGTAAAATGCAAAGCCTGTGAGCATGGACAGAACATCAAAGAATATACACTCCAAAGTGGCAAAACTGAAAAAATCACAGATCACATCACATGCGATTCAAAATTTGTAATTTATAGACTCAAATGCCCGTGTGGAAGAGACTATATCGGGAGTACAATTAACAAACTGAAACTGCGAATCTTACAACACCTGCGTGCGATCAAAAATAATGACCCGAATTATCCTATGGCAAAACATTTTAATGAACAACATCAAGCAGACTGTAGCAAACTAACATACTCTGGTTTAAAAATCGCCAAAATGTCTGAAAGAGGGGGAGACCGCACCTTAAAGTTAAGGAAGTTGGAGAGCAGAATGATTCTCGACATGGGCACGGAATACCCATACGGACATAATTTGGACGCTGAGCTCTATGTCCATCTGGAAAAGTAGTCAAATAAATGTGATCCATGACAAATCCTCACAATCCAATCTCTCAATGAGCACTGTCTGGATATGAACTCATAAATTGTAAATAAAATTGTAAGCCCTAGCAAATACAGATATCCAAAAGGAGGAATTAACCGAACATGAGGGAACGTACTAACTCACTCAGTTAAAATATAGGACTGGTAAGATAAAGGTAACATCAGATAAAATGTACCTTATGGAATCGATCACCTGCGTGCAGGAACAGATCCCCCCTTACTGAAGAAGACAAACACTGTTGAGGGAGGACAAATCTACTTCAGAATATCAATTTTGAATGAAAAAAGACAATATAACAAACAGAAGAAAATAAGAAAGAGAAAAAATAACTAAATATCAATAGAAAGCCCTTTTTTTGTTCTTCTCCACACATGGGATTGATCGACCATTGTAAGCTCAATAGGTTTAACCTAGAATGAACTCTTGCAGTCCCGAGGCAACTTTTACAACAATTGTACTTTACAAGTATATTTTTTATCTGAGAGAACCACTTACCTTCTTGATATGAATTTCCCAAAATGAACTCTAAAAAAGAACTTTCAGAAAAAGAACTCCTAAAATGCACTTTGATATTGTATTAGAATTACACCTTGGTCTATGTAAAATGTCAATATGAATGGAAAGCAGAACTTTAATTGAGTACTTTACATTATATATATCACACTTTTGTAAATTTACTTTTACTTCAGTACTTTACTGAATATAATGAGGTAAATAGACCTAAGGTGCGCGAAAAAATGGCGACCGCAATATGCCGTGATTTCTCACTCAGAATTGGTAGTCTAGTTGTTTTTAAAGGGCATGGAAATTAACGAGGGTACCTAACACAGAGCACAACATAAATTGTCTAGACACAAGGGACTCTATGGTCCAGTTGAAGACTAAGTATAGTCGAAACGCGTAGGCCGTCCTGTTGCTGAATGCACGTGGTGTTTGTGAAATAAAAAGAACTTGAAACTTATCTCAGCTGCTGTGGTGCCGTAACTTCTGTGGTGACTACGTGAGCCCAGGGGATCCGAGGTGATATATATATATAAATATATATATATATATATATATATATATATATATATATAGTTGCTCCGCTGCTCTGCCAAATGGTTTGCACACTCTTGCATGGGTGCACTGGTCCCTCTAGGGCAGTCTCGCTTTCGTATGTCACTCCCACTTCCCAAAGGAGTGACCAGCACTCTCATTGGATTTAAATCCTTGATCTGGATTTCACCGCACATAAAAATAAAAAAAACACATTTCGGCATGAGCCATCGTCAGTGGTAGTGGGCCATATTCTAACAGCTTCATTTATGTCAATTATAACTCATTGACAGCACAAACGGACTACTGAATGCCCACGTTTTTTTCAAGCGCCATATTGAAACATGCAATTTCTCAGATCACCATTGCTCGATGTTTTTATTAACAATTCATTATGCTATATAGCGCACTTTGAAATGTACAATTTATCATTTCCACAGTACTGTGTTGTTGGATTTGGGGGTCTCTAGTTGGCCCAGGTAGGTACTTGCGACAAATAGGGACCCTTGCCTCTAGTCAGGAAGAGGGGGTACACTCCTAAAATAACCAATGCTCACCCCCTTGGTAGCTTGGCACGAGCAGAAAGGCTTATCTCAGAGGCAGTGTGTAAAGCATTTGTGACCACATACAGTAATCCAGTGACAACAGATGGACACCAGACAGGTTTTATATCAAAAATAAGTATTCTTTATATAGACTTATCAAAAAGCCCACACACGACAGAAATCCACAATACTGTACTTAAAATGGTAGTTTTAGCTTAGTTCTGTTCAGTTCTTAAAATGCGACACTTTAAATCAATGTACCTTAGGATGAGTTACGCTTCCACAGCAAAAGTGTTGCAGCGATGGAAATGCGGCAAAGTTCTGGTGCAAAGAAATAAAGACGTGAAGATCTTCCAGATGCGGCACGCTTCTCCGATGATGCAAGAAGTCTCAATGCAATGCGTCAGCTGCAGCGGTGACACCCTTGTTCTGAGATGCGATGACAACAGCTTCGGATGCGACACTCTACTCTGATGTTGCAAGACGCTTCCACACAATGCGTCAACTACAGCGGTGAAATCCAAGATGAGACAACAGCAGCTCCGACGGAGGCACGCTTCTCCGGGGATGCGAGTCGCTTTTCTTGATGCGGTGCATTATGACAGCTACAGCGCGACGACAGCAGCAGCGACAAGCTTCTCCTTCGTTGCGAGATGCTTCTCTTGATGCGATGCAATACGACAGCTACAGGTGCGACATCCAAGATGCGACGGCATCAGCAGTGATGGCAACACTGTTCCTCTTCGTTGCGAGACACTTCATTCAATACGGTGCAATACGACAGCTATAGCTGCGACATCCAAGATATGACGGCAGCAGCAGCGACAGTGACACGCTTCTTCCTCTTGAGTCGCTCTTCCAGCTCCTTGCGACATGCAGTCTCTCAGAAGGCCCAAAACAGCAGTAGGCACATCCCAAGGCACTCTGGGGAGCTGGGGGTTGAAGTCTGTTGTCCCTGAGACTTCAGCAGGAGGCAAGCTCTGTTCCAAGCCCTTTGAGATCCTTGCAAGTTGATTAAAGTACACAAAATCCCTTTCTCCTCTCTTTGGCAGTCAGGCAACTACTGCAGGCCAATCCCCCAAGCAGCACTTCTGCCTAGGGATAGTCTCTCTACAGTTCTTGTGTTTCCACTCCTCAGCAAAGGTTTCTTATTGTTTGTTCAAAAGTGGTCTAAATTCTTGGGATCAGGGTCTCAATATATATACACCAAAATCCTTTGTCCTCTGAGGGCAAAGGGACCTTTGCCCTGTTCAAACCAGTTCTGGAGCACTCTGTTTACATGACTCCTTCTTTCCTTTCACAGTACAGGGCAGAAACATCAGACTCCCCACAGCAGTTGGTGCCAGCTAAGCATGGGCGGAAAATCCGTTCCGCTCACGGATTTCGCGGATTTTCGGTAAATTTGCAATCCGCGATATTAGCGAATTTCCCGCAAAATCCGCAAACGGAACGGATTGGGTCAAAAGTTCAAGCTGACTTTTGTAACTCTTTTAGAATGGTGCCGGCAAGCTGCCAGAGCCATTCTAAAATAGTTACAAAAGTCAGCTTCAACAGGAAGCTCTAATAGATAAAGTAAAGCAGGTGCTGCTCAAATTCAGTTACACAATCATTAATCACCCCAAACTTGGGGTGATTAATGATTGTGTAACTTAATTTGACCTTCAACTGGAGCACCTGCTTTACTTTATCTATTAGTGCTTCCTGTTAAAGCTATTTCTAGCTATTTTAGAATGGTGCTGGCAGCTTGCCGGCGCCATTCTAAGTGGGGCTGAGGGCAGAAGGGCACAAAAGTGGGACAGAGGGCAGAAGGGGACAAAAACTGAGTGGGGCAGAGGGCAGAAGGGCACAGAAACGAGTGGTACAGAGGGCAGATGGGAATAAAAAATGAAAGGGTGGCAGTGATTAAGCAGGCAAAAAAAAAAGCGAAATTGCAAAGCACCTCGCGAACACCCGCGAACACGCAAAGCACCACGCGAACACCCGCAAACACGCAAAAACAAAAAAATCTGCAAATTGGCGCGAATTTTGTGGATTGCCAATTCGAAAATCCGCAATTTCGCGAACTGCCAATTTGCAAAATTCGCCCATGCTTATGCCAGCATTGTGGAGGAAAGGCACAGCCCTGGAGCACTCTGTTGGCATGACGCCTTCTCTCCTTTCACAGTGCAGGGCAGAGACATCAGACACACCACAGGAGGTGGAGCCAGCATTGTGGAGGAAAGGCACAGCCCGGGAGCACTCTGTTGACATGACTCCTTTTCTCCTTTCACAGTGCAGGGTAGAGACATCCGACACACCACAGGAGGTGGAGCCGGCATTTTGGAAGGCAGGCACAACCCTATTCAGGCCCAAGGTGCAACTCCTCCCACCCATCTACCTGCAGATCTCTCTATTCACCACTGGGCTGACTCATCCTGTCTCCTGGAATCCCCCAGCATTGTCAAACTCCAGACAAGGAATACACAACTTAGCAGAGGAAGGCTTGGGTAGTTTCTAAAAGTGGCATTTTCAAACACAGAATGTTAAAACAAACTTCACTAAAAGATGTATTTTATCATTCTGAGTTCAGGCATACTAAACTCGAATTTCTACCATGTTCTCTGAGTCAGTTAGGATTATAAAATGTAATAATCTAACTGCCCAGTCTGGCCTATCGAGGACAGATAGCCTGGCAATAGTGAAAAACGAAAATGGCTGTAATTCACTATTAGGACATGCCACACACATCAGGGCATGCCCTACCTTATACTTACACTGCACCCTACCCTTGGGCCTACCATAGGGGTGTCTGATATGAAGAAAAGGGAAGGTTTAGGGATTCGCAAGTAGGTGCACTTGCCCAGTCAACATGGCAGTACAAGACTACACATAGGCTCTGCAATGGCAGGCCGTAGACACACTTTTACAGGCGGTTTCTGTGGGTGACACAACCAGTGCTGTAAGCCCACTAGCAGCATTTCTATTACTAGCTCTGGGCACTCCTGGTGCACGGTACTAGGGTCTGACAGGCAAACCAAACCAGCCAATCATGGAATCACTAATCCATACATTAATTTACAATAGGGAGAGCATATGCACTTTAGCACTGATCAGCAGTGGTAAAGTGCCCAGAATCATAAAACAGCCAACAACAGGTCAGACAAAATACAGGAGGAAGGCAAAAAGTTCAGGGATGTCATTTTCCATCAGTACACTTTACATGTTTTAACCCTAAGGATTAAACTAAAATCTGGCGCCATATTGAAATGTGCATTTCATCGATCTTTCATTGCTGCATGTATCTTTTACAGATACGCTCTCCTCTACATGATATAGTCATGTTAAACATGCAATTCTCCATTACACTTGTACTGAATTTATTCACTGTCAGTACTCTGCATAATTCTACACTGGATGGGCGTTCACACTCATGTAAGTGTTAGCACAGGTGCCAAATTAGAACATTAAGTTACTTCATTTTGCCTAAATTCAACATATCTGCAATCCCAATGCTTGTCTTTAACCACATACTTGTACATTCCACCTCAAGCTATATACCACATTTGTGCCCTGGATGGGCTGGCATTCTAGTGTGTACTGTGCTGTAAATCAGAAATTAGGTGATCTATACCTGATTGTTACAGTTTCATTCACTACCAACCTGCACAGATGAATTGCTAATTCCTCCATGCTATTGAGGCCCTCTTGGGTTTTTGTAGCGCGATTCTAATCGCCTCAACTTTTTCTCCCTGTCACCTCCTCGAATATCCCTTGGTTCGTGATCCAGGCAAAAATACTGGAGAATTGCCCTATTATTATTGTGATGGCTCTCAAAATGGCGTGCCACTGGATAGTTCATGTCATTATTGCATATTGCCCTTTGATGCTCCGAGATGCGTGCCTTTAAGGGGTGAATGGTGCATAAGCCACATGGGCATGCAAGACATGTGTGGTGTTGCAGTTCATAAAAAATCATTATTTTCTTCTCCTTTGCCATGCCACTGATTTTATAAGAGCTTACCTTTTTGCTAATGGCGCAGGCTTGCATCTTCCACATGGGAAGGAACCATGGAGAAACTGCAGGACAGACTGTTTCTCAGAGACTGGTAGATAGCTCTCCACTAGAAGATCTTTCATTGATCAAGACTTCCTGAATGTCATCTTAGGATATGAAGGAAGGTCTCTTCCTATTATTCCATCTTACTTCAAGATTCCCCAACTCCTTTGCAGGATCATTCTCACCCTGCTTGCTGCATTGGAATAACTTTTGATCATTCTAAGATTGTTAGTCATCTAATTCTTCCCTTGCTCTGTTCCTCCTTTAGCAACTCTGCCCTGTCCTTCTCATCAACTTTCTTCTGGTAGTCTTTAGAATGTTCTGCGAATTCTCTTTTACTTGAAACCTTTGAATGCTTTCTTTCGCTGCCTGTTGGTAATAACTTTCCCTCGAACTGTTCCTCTTAATTTGTAACAGTTCTCCATAGGGAATACTCTTTATGAGATTGGCCAAGTGACTGCTGAGTGCATGCAGCACTGAGTTGCCCACCGTGGATTTCCTGTAGAGAGCCGCATGAATCTTATTAGAGCTCACAAATACTCTCAGATCAAGAAAGTTCACCTGAGAGCAGCTTATCTCACCAGTGAATTTCAGATTTAAACTGTTGTTATCGAGGCAGGAGATAGATTGATTTGCAGATTCTTGTGTCCCTCGCCACATTATGAAGAGGTTGTCAATATATCTCCTCCAGCAAACAATGCTGTCTACCCACTCGTCCATGGTATCGGCCCAGGCCACCTGCTTCTCCTACAAGCCCACAAACATGTTTGCATAGCTGGGGGTGAAGCACATGCCCATCGCCGTGCCCTGAATCTGTTTGTATCTCTGGTCCTGGAAAATAAAGATGTTGTTATTTAAACAAAAGGTGACAAACTCTAACAGCATATTGCTGTGTTCCAAGTATTTTAAAGGCCATCCTCTCAAGTAGTGTTTGACAGCTTCAAGTCCATCTTGGTGCCTGATACTGGTATACAAGTTTGTTACATCTAATGTATTCATCAGAAAGTCTTGTTTTCATTCTATTCCTTGTATTTGTCTCATAAAGTCCTTTGTGGCCCGTGTATATGAAGCCAACTGGTCATATTTTCAGTCAGTCCTCCTATTCAGAAGATGATTGGTCGCCCTGATGGATTTGCTGTGTCTTTATGGATTTTGGGTAGATGATAAAAGGTAGATATCCTTGGATAATCGTTTTGCAGGTAATAAAGGTCCTCTGTGGACAAGATGCCTTTATTGTATAATTACTGGATCAATTTTATAAACGCATGCACACTGTCCATGTAATCTGTCTCAGTGGTGGAGACATAACTCTCCATATTGTTCAACTGTCTGTAGGCTTCCTTACAATAGTTCACTTTTGTCTGCAACACTATATTGGCTCCTTTGTTGGATGATTTCACTACAATTGAATGGTCCTGCTGAAGATTTTTTAGCGGTCGCATATAGGGGTAGGTTAAGTTCCATTTATTCAGTCCTTTTTCTCCTTGTGTCCTTAAGGTTAGGAGTTCTTGGTTGACATTTTCACCATACACATCAATAGCATCCATCAGTGTTTGTGGATACAATTTCGAGAATGGCTTGATTGGACTTGGGGCACCTATCTGTGTTCTTCCAAGGTCCTGAATTCTGTCCATATCATCGCCTCCAATTCTCTCCCGTAAACCCTCTTATTTCCAAGTTCTTCAAGGATTGCCAGGGTATCCAAGTCGCTTATGGCAATGATGTCAGTATCTTGTTGTGGTGATCCAGTTTTACTCAGCGACCGTCCAGCAATTCTCAATTGAAAATATTTATGTACCTTGATCTTTTTGACAAATTTGATTAAGTCTATCCATGATATGAGAAATTGCATGTTACAATATGGAGCTTGAGAAAACTTGGGCATTCGGTAGTCCGTCTGTGCTGTCAATGAGTTGTAATTGACATAAATAGGTTTTACAGATGTTATAGTTAGGAATTAGCGTTTAAAAAACTTTAGAAATTCACGAAAAAAACATAGGTTTCTGGGACTTTATAGTTAGTTGAACATTTGACTCATAAAACCAGGGAAAATAGCCTGTTATAGTTAGTTGAGCTAACTATAACTCACGCACCCGCAATGCACTGATGATGACGTCACATATTATATTACTCATGACATGGGCAGTGACATCACTGATGACATTACTGATGACATCTCAAATGACATCACTGATGACATCATCTAGTGAATTTGTGTTTCTGGAAAGTTTAAATATTTTTCATATATATCTATGCCAAGGTGTATTGAAGAATGAGTGGATTTACAAGTACCTGAATGGATTATTTAGTAGGTGCATGACTGACTGTATAAGTGAGTGATTGAATGTGTCTTACTGAATACATGGGTTAGTGACTAAACTGTGTGAAAGTCTGTATTACTCTCTCAGTTGGTGTGTAAGCAGCTGCATGGGTTGGTGAGTATCTACATGAGTGTCTATATGGGTTATTGATTTGTTGTCTGAGTATCTGTATGGGTGACTGAGTGTCTGTGTGGGTGGGTGGCAGGGTGTGTGACTGTGCATAGATGTCTGAGTGGGTGATTCACTGATTGTATGGATTCAAAAGTCCATATAGGAAGGGCTGTATGGGTGAGTTAGTGAGTGTATGGGTGTGTTGGTGGGTGAATGAATGCCTCAGTTATATATGTGTACATATCTTTTAAGGCAGTATATGTGAGTGTTGGAATTTATAAATGACTACGTGAGAGTAAGTTATTTGAACACTGTGTATAAATGAGTGTCTGCTTGTATCAGTGATTGTATAAGACAGTAAGTATCTGCATAAATAAGTGATGTGGTGTGTGTATAAATAGCAGAGTTGGTGTGTTTAACTGTATACATGAGTAAATTGGTATGTGATTGATTCTTTGCATGACTGACTAGGTGAGTGAGTAACTCTATGGATGAGTAGCAGGGTGTTACTGTATGTATAGGTGTATGATTGGATATTATAGTACTGTGTTGATGAGTAACTGCATGTATAAGTGACTGGATGTGTGTATAGACCAAGGAAATAGTGGGTGGTATGTAGTATCTGGCATTGTTGTGTGTATGGTTTCAAAAATAGTAGTCTGTATTTTAGAGTGTGTGTATCAAACTTTATATTAGGGCATCAGTATATGCATCAGATTTTCACGTGGATGATGTCATCAGTGATGTCATGAGTGATGTCATGAGTGATGTCACTGACCAAGTCTTGAGTGATGTAATCTGTGACGTTATCACCAGTGCATTGCGGGTGCGCGAGTTATAGTTAGCTCAACTAACTATAACAGGCGAATTTCTCTGGTTTTATATGAGTCAAATGATCAACTATAACATCCCTAAAACCTATGTTTTTTCAGTGAATTTCTAAGGTTTTTTAAATGCTAATTCCTAACTATAATGTCTGTAAAGCCTATGGTTTTTTCAGTGAATTTCTAAGGTTTTTTAAATTCTAATTCTTAACTATAACGTTTGTAATACCTATGGTTTTTTCAGTGAATTTCAAAGGTTTTTAAATGGTAATTTCATATTTTAATGTAACATATATTTTTTATATTTTGGCACTCTATATACTTCTTTTTTAACTTTTAAAAATTATGTAATGTTTTATAACCTCCCCCAAAAATATGTATCTTTTTTTTTTTTTTAGAAAACTGCACTCCCATACCCGTAGCGTACCAAGTACGATCACCACTTGAATCCGATCCACCATATTGCTAAACTCGTAAATGATGCACTTTTCGTATCCGACGGGTTCGTGACACCGCGTCCCATCATAAACGCATGAAGTGGCCCCAGCTGCTACTTTGGTATCTGACGGGTATGCAGTACTAAGCCACGCGTTACGTCATGTATGTGTGGGGTCGAGCCCGCTGTGCGTTGCGTATGCGATGAGTGCAAGTCTCTGCTGCTACATGCTCTAGTGGACACAGTAAACCCGAGCATAAATGCCATCATTAATTCATCCCTGGCTACTGCCGTCATTCTATCCGAGTGGAAATTAGCCGCTGTCAAACCTCTGCAAAAGAAACCCCTAGTAGACCCCACTACGCTTTCAAACCTCCGTCCTATTTTGCTGCTCCCAATTCTCTTTAAACTTACGGAAGCAGCAGTGAATAAACAACTGACTAGGTATCTGGAGGAAAATGACATCTTGCATCCCAACCAAGCGGGGTTCAGGGCTAAACACTCCACAGAGTCAGCACTATTGCACACTGTGGAGACCCTGAAGACTGCTATGGACCAAGGAAAAAAGGCTGTTCTGGTTCTGGTCGACTTATCTGCGGCCTTTGATACGGTCTCACACTCCGTATTGATTGGCCGCCTAGCAGAATCAGGAATAGCAGGAGTTGCTCTCGAATGGCTAAAAAACTTTCTCAGCCACAGGAAGCAAGTCACTGTACTAGGGAAATACCGCTCAGAGGAGAAAGCATTAAAAACAGGGGTACCACAGGGCTCAAGCCTGAGCCCAGTACTATTCAACCTGTACATGACCCCCCTGATAGAGCTTATCACATCTTTTCACATCAGCACTATATCTTATGCTGATGATACTCAGCTTATCCTCGTACTAGACAGCAACACAACAAAGGCAGAGGAAAATCTAAGAGATTGTCTTACCGCCACATTCGATTGGATGAGAAAACACCATCTCAAATGTAATTCGGGCAAGACCGAAATTTTACCATTCGGACAACAAAATCTTTTTTCCCCCAAATCATGGTGGCCTCAAGATGCAGAAGTCCCTCCAAACACCATTACTACGGCCCGCAACCTTGGGATTAGGTTTGACGAGGCCTTGTAATTTAGGCAACAAGCAGGTGCTATGGCAGGGTCCTGCTTTAGGATAATCAAAGGCCTCAGAAGATTCTTCGACCTTCCCCCGTTGACAGCCAGAAAGACGGTGGCGGTGGCTCTTATTACATCTCGTCTGGACTACTGCAACAGTCTATATGCAGGCTCTAGTAAAGCAGTACTGCATCGACTGCAGATGGTCCAGAATGCCACCGCCCGCCTCGTACTGAGATGGCCCAGGAAGTCGTCTGCATCTGCAGCACTTAAGATCTTGCACTGGCTGCCCATCCATAAAAGGGTGCTATTCAAAATCCTAGTAATCACCTTTAGGTCCTACCACCAGCTGGGTCCTACCTACCTGTCAAAAAGGTTCAGAAGATATGTGCCCTCCCGCTCACTCACATCTTCCAACCTGAACCTGCTGGTGACTCCCAAATTCAGACTAGCCACGAAAGGAGGAAAGTCCCTTGGAGTGCTGGGTGCCAGGGCCTGGAATAAACTACCACTCCAATTGCGCCAGATCCCATCAGAGAACCTTTTCCGAAAGGCTCTAAAGACATGGATTTTTAAACTCACAGACACAGCCTGTTTAGCCCTAGTCTAACCCCAATCCCTAGAGATACCAGATACTGTCTTATCGGTGCCTCACTAGCTCCCCGGCCAAACACCTTCTAGGCACAGGGGGTTAGCGCCAAGATGCTCCATGGAATGTAAGTCGCGCTTTACAAAAATAAAATTACATTACATTACATTACAAGTCACCAGGCCCTGTGTTACATCACAGACGTATGGTGTCACCGCGGGTATGCCATTCCCACTTTTTTTGTCTCAAAAGTATACGTAAATAACTTTAAACAGTATATTACAGCAAGCGATAATCTAAAATATTTTAAACATTTATATATTTCTAACTGTAATAAACTTATATTCTTATAAATATATTTTCTCAAAATCGCGTCGGGTGCGGCCTCCTTGCACGCTTGGTGCACGATTGCCATGTGACCTTAAAAAAAACCATTTGATTGCTTCATAACATTTCCCATTGTAACAGTTGGATGACCACACCCATTTTAGTCATTCTCTCTACAGTATTTGATGAGAGACACCACTTCACCTTAAGCAGCTTTTTTGAAAAGTTTTTTTTCTGTGTACACATATCTTATACTACATACAACATGCAACCATCATCTTGATCAATATTCATGGTCAGTACATTAAGCCTTCCACCTGTGATGTCCATGCATCTCAAACGTTACATGAAAAAACAAATGTGTGTTACACGATGCCCCTTGTGTGTAATAAATAATAAATAAATAAATTGATACTTGTATAGCGCACTACTCACCCGCAAGGGTCTCAAGGCGCTTGTACGAATAACGCTGTGGAACCTACCCTGGCTTTCCCTGTGAGGCGTCCACTCCTGGGCACCCCCAAGGTGGAGGCCAGGCATCCTTAGCGTTGTGGGGGGCGTTGTGGAGATTAAGCAAGCTATTGCCCAGAGTTGCAGAGTGGGACTGCATGATTGGAATAGGCACAAAGGCGAGAATTATCAGGTCCGTGGAATTTTGAGCCCAAGACCTGCCGAGGCGGGGAATTGAACCCTGGTCCCGGGATAGACCTCTGCATCAGGGTCTGCCACTCTAATCATTGAGCCACACTTCTCCACATCCTTGTGCTGCCTTTTTGGCCTGGGTATTGGTGGTTCTAAGGAGTATCATCAGCTGCGGGCAGAGTGCACATCCTAGATCACATGTCACAAACAGCATTGGTCAGATTTGTATTGCTGTACGCTCTGTTGTCAGGCTTCACCAATGTAGTAGTGTGTCATATGTGAGACTTTCAGATTCACTTTTGACATACATTGCTTGACTATAAAGAGCGTTATCAGTGTGTATGATGGAGCCTCACTGCTGACCCTCCCTCCATCTGAGCACATTCACATGTGTACACTTCGCAATAGCAACACTTTCAATAATACCGCACACCATTGACATGCATGTCTGCCCATATCCACAACCTTGACAACGACATGTGATGTTCCCCATTCCACCTTTTCGAACAGCATCTCATTAGCGATAGTTGCCACCCTCCAGATACATGCTACATTAATATAAATTGCGCATTCTACGACGTCAAAGCTGCAAAAGAAACACACAGGCAGGAACTGAACAAAGCCCAGATCCCCAGAACAATTATTCACACCCCTACGCGGCCTGGCGTAGGCAAGCCCAGCCCACTTTGCATACGTATAAATAGGATAACGACGACACCACATGTCCGAGTTCTTCCTCTCTGCCTCAGGTGATATGGCCGCATCCAACTAGCATATCACAATGCGTAATAAAAAAAGGGTTCCATGAGGTGTACACCATCCTGACAATCAACACTGGTTCTAAATTATGAACCCTACTGCCGGTCGTGTTTCCAAAGGGAAGGTGTACACCATCCTGCAATCAACACCACAACTGAATTGTGAACACTGCTACCCGTAGTCTTTGCAAACACATCAATTACAGCAGGTGAGAAGTGGGGCCTTGGTGCACAGGGGCTGCAATTGAGCGTGGTGCTGTGGGAGGGGTGTGGTGCATCAGCCTGGGTGTGCAGGTCCGAACAAGCGATGTTACCATGCATAATGATGTGATCTCTGACCTCATTCAGTCACATGTCTGTCTCATTTTAAGGACCAGCTGGACCGTACTGTAGGCCTGAGCAAGGGGGCAGCGCTGCCCTACAGACATGTGGCATTGGCTTTTAGGGCACTTTAGTGACCTCATTACTAAGTGTTCATACACACAGGCTTCTGCCACTGCGTTACACGCACACATTATGCTTCTAGCATGCGCTCTGTTCCTTTCTATGCAAACTTTAGCATAACATATTATTATTTAACCTTGTTTATTCTCAGGCACTCCAACTCCTCTTTGAACCACGATTACCTCAGTTGGTAGATCGTTCTTCAAAAACGAAGGATAATCTCAATTTGTGTTTTCTATTAAGCTTGAAATAAACCTTCATTTACCTCCAGACGTTTCCACCATTAAATTATTTCTCCCTTTTCAGACACTGAATTGACTGAAAATTGGCGGAGCGGGTGCTCACCCCGGAATTTTGATGCCTTCTATCGTGGTATCAAGACAATGTACCCAACCGGAGACCTGCTCTCCCACCCTACGAAGGTACCCTGGACTTGGAGATTGCACCAACACGTCGTTGGACACACCAATGGTGACAGGTGAGCAGTGAAACCTCGGTGGCAGGACCTACAATTGAGCACAGTGCAGGGAAAGGTGCTGGGATGCAGCACCCTGGGTGCACAGGTGCAGGCAAGTGATGTTACCATAGCTAATAATGTAATCTCTGACATCATTCATATGTTTCATTTTAAGGACTTGCTCTACCACACTCTTTTTCGCGGACCGCAGCATCCTAGACAAACGGGTGATGGGACATAAACACTGAGGGCTGGGTCCAATAGGCCGCCTCTCTGTCTTCTCCTCCCTCTGTTCTTTTGACTCTCCCTCCCCTTCTCCCTACCACCCACTCCCTCTCCCTTCCATTCTCACTATCTTCCTTTCATTTGGACTACCTTTCAATTCATCTTCCACATGGCACACATACTTATGTTTCATTTTTGTCTTTCAGGTTTTGTGCGCTGCAGCCAAAGGAGTCCCACCCACGTATTTCATGTTATACTGTTGTTTGTTCTAATAAACTTGTGTTTCCATTTATTTGTGTTGTTTTAATAAGGATTGTTTTTTTTTCCAATAAATAAGTGAGTGTATAGGTCTTCTATTTCTGACAACACTTGTCTGTAGTTTATTGTGAAAATCGTCTCTTTATAGGAAGTTTAGAGAGAAAACATGTTTAATCTTGCAGTACACCTACCAAATATAAACCAATGGACTATTACATAAATGAAGCCTGCATAATTCTACAACTGCAAGGATTCTAGGCGTGTTTCACTTTATAACACCATGAGTACTGCCCGTGTGATTACAGGACCAATAAGGCACTGCCTAGCACCACCATGACTTCAGGGACTGCTGAGGCCCACCCTGCATATTTAAGAAAAGCCCGGACGGTGGCGATCCCCAGTCTTTAGTTGGCCTCGAAGCCCCCCGAACAATTAGTAAACAATACCTGAGAAGGTGGCGATCCCCTACGCTACGAAACGTCTCTGTGCCCTTCCGCGCCTAATTTACATGTGACATTAAGATCCCCAGTCCTACAGAGACGCCGCAATATTAAATTAGAATTAGTCATGGAACGTTACCCGCCAGGAGCCTAATATAAATCAACGAGTGAGACCCCGCTTTTTTTGTCTCCATTTTTACCATCCAGATCCGCTCTATTAAAGCGATACGAGGTTTTCCTCCTCTCGCTTCAACTAGTTAAACAAGGATTTGCTATCACAGAGTGGAAGCCATGCACCCTCCCTCTAATAGCAAACATAAATGTCCCTCGGACCCACACCCCAGGACATTGTATGAGCTGCGCCTGGGAGGTCCCGCTACCTAGGACCAGAGCTGCGCCTGGGAGGTCCCGCTACCTAGGACCATGATGCATTGGTTAGTATAAACGCATACTAACACTACTTACACAGGTGTAGCACAGCGACCAGAGTGTAGTGAGAGGCATAGGAAGCGCAAAATATAAAAATATAAATCCTACCAGAGGTCGATGACATAGTTCAATGAGCCGACGACCCTGGGATGAGTAGAAACAGCTATACGAATAAAACGTGTCTTCAGCACAACACAAGGAACTTTTAAGTATTGGTGAGTGCTGCCTTCTTTTCACCTTCTCCCACTCATCACCAAATTTATGTAGTGTAGAGGCAGACAGCAGTGGATCCGATAAGTAGATTTATTGCAGGGAAACAAGACTTTTTAAACACCCACCAACAGGAGGAGACAGCAAGGAAACCATCTTCTCCAGCACTGTGTACTAACTCCCCATGGTTTCCGTACATTCTAACATTACATACTTACATTCTAGTAGAATGACATACTATCATTCTACTATGTCTTACATTGGAATACTACACAGAGCACATAACTTTACAGCATTGAGCTCATGGTTTTATCCAGGAGTATTCAGACCGGTAGGGGTGAGTAGTTCGCTTCCCACTCCCTAAATTATATAAACGCAAACTAACACTACTTCCACAGGTATACTACAGCACCCAGAGCACATCACTTTACGGCATTGAACTCCCGATTTAGGCTCACGCTTTAATCCCAGAGTCTTCAGACCAGTAGGAGAAAGTAGTTTGCTACCCACTCCCTATATACTATAAACTCACACTGTAGGAGAGTAGGGTCTGCAATCCTATGATCACCCCAGATATTTGCTTTTTGCTTCACTGGTTTACGACTTTCCGTGGCTGTGGGCCTGCTAATCAGACCCGCAGCCTAGCTGTTCTCTCTCTAAATTGACACGTGTACCTTAGGGGCATTTACCAATTGGTACTGGGCCACCTTATCAGTCCCTGTACCCAGGGCATAGGTGTACCCAGGACCTACCAGGGGCTGCAGCATGTATTATGCCACCCCTGGCTGGCCATCTAAATCTGACACAACTGGCTGCACGACAGCTGGGGCAAGGTGGTGTAAACACCCTTTGCTTTAGATATAGTATTCCTATATCTAACCCTAAAATGGACACATATATTCCTATCAGTCACTCCTATGGCAGGCCTTATCAATCCTGAAGGCAGAGTGCTTGGAATTATGTGAGATGGTGCTCTGGCATGAGCTGAGCCCGTTTTCAGCTTGCGGAACCAAGTCCAGATAGCTGTTCCATGATAACGCGTACCATATACTCTTAAGTGCATTATAATCCTCGCGGTTATTTGCCAACTTTGGTATCGCTTTATCAAAACATGTCGAGTAAGGTGTCATACGAATTGGAATACTAACCCCTCGCCAATTCTGGCAACGGGGTTAGCATTCCACCCTTCTAGAGGGACACGACATGTATGTAACTGAGAACCCCGATTAAAGCTAACTCGAGCCTCAGCATCACAAAATGGATGCTGCCACCACAGACACAAGTCTGACCTCCTGCTGCTGGGAGTCCTTCCAGCGAGGAGAGCTTGGATAAAGGGTTTCCTGTCAGGGGCAGTGCTAGCACCATCCTAGACACGGTTTTGTGTATCCCAGGTAGGCGGGCTGAGAGGAAGGTGACTGCAAGTGGCACCCCGGTGCTCACTGTGCATATGCCGGCTTGAACCAGTTCCAGGGGCACACCAGCCCCTGAACTGGGGAAAGTCCGGACAAGGAAGAGGGGTGTAACCACCCCCCTCCTGGTCCCACCCATGGGCAGGACCTAGTCGCGTGCCAGACCCTTTTTTTAGAATAAAGGTAGGAGCAGGCCCCCTTCCCAAATTAGATAATTCTGAATCTTGACTACTTTCCACGAAAGGACTCTTGACTACTTCTGAAGACTCTCCCTTGTGGCTAAGGAGTAGCCACCCTGCACCCGCAGGCACCACTTAAGCATCGCGGTTTGATGTAAGTCCATCCTCCGGATCAAGACTGCCCAGCTCGACGAGACCCGGATTCCCTGGCACCTCTGACCTCTACCTGCATCATCAGCCACGCTGAGATTCGTGGGTGTGACGAGACCTGAAGGGACCGGCCATCTTCAAAACTGCACGACGCTTATCCAGCACGACCGCCGAGGGATCCTCGAGTGAGTGCTTTGGGGTTTGAGAAGCCCTAACCCTGAGCAGCTCCAGCACCAAAGTCCAGCTCCCCAGCATCCACGAGATCTGCGTGGGGCCCTTCTGCTCTTTGTCTGGCCACTTGCCTGCTGGCTTGTAGCCCTCCTGATGACGAACCACGACGATTGCATCGCTGGTCTGGTTGCTCCAGACTGGCCCTAGCTCCCCTCCAACAGAGGAGCACCCCGGACCCTCCTGGTCCACTCCAGACGCCATCTTGTCTCCACCGCGTGGGCTTGACTTTGCCAAGGTTTGTTGCCCCAATCCTGGGTCCAGCATCGCCGACAGCGGACACCTTCGTGGGACAGCTCGTACCTCCAGCCTGGTCACCGACAACGCCTCCTGGTCCGAGGGACGGCCAAGTCCAGCGTCGCCCACTCACCTGGTTGAGGTGACTTCATCTGGTGACATCCTGGTGCCCACCTAATCACTGGCTAGTGATTAAGAACTGAGTCCCCTCTGCTTTCAGGTCGTCTCCATCACCGATCCAGGCTTGGATCACTCTGGACATCTTCACTGGTCGCCTGCCAGCAACTTCTTCTTTCAGGCTCCATAGACTTCAACGAGGATTCCCGACGTCTTTTGAAACCTATGCAGCCGCAGCCCCTGGGCTAGGTAACCTGAGCATTTCGGTGCTCCAACGTAGGTTCACTATCTAAGTGTCCAGATCCTTTGTCGTTTTCAGTCTATCTAGTCGGATTTGTCCGATAACAGTAACTTTACGAAAACTAGCATCCATAGACTTTGTCCCGCATCCCGCGTGAGAGTGCACACTCTGCACCCGATCTCCCTAGGCCTCCTGCTCCTAACCTGAAGGTTCAGTAGTGTAGTCCTAGCGATCCTGAAGCCTCTGGATCTTGTTACTTACCTGCTAGTATTTCGCATTCCACTTTTAGTGTATATGGTTTTTCGTGCCCCTCGGGCATTTGTGTAAATTGTGCAACTTAAAGTATTTTCTTAAGAGTTTTGTTGTGTGCTTAGCTCCCTGACTCATAAAGAGTTCAGGGTAGACTTGTTATAAATAAATATCCTTTTATTTTCATAACAACTTGTGTGGTGTCCTTTCACTTGGTGTTCAAGGGGTATATGTGATAGTATAACAGCTGGCTTAACACGCCCACTAGAGTTTAGCCTAAAGACTGCTCTTGTCCACGCTACTAGGATAGCTGGTCTATAAGGTTGACTTACAACCAATTATCAATAAGGGTTGTTTGGTATGATACACAGTGATCACTAGAATAGTGAGCACTATATATCAGGCCAACTTCTCACATTGGTGAGCAGCGGTTGGGATTTGAGCTTGCTGTTTTACCACACGTATTTTAAGAATATCATTTGAAAGATCACATAAGTACCAAGGTACATATAACTTAGCTTAGAATACTCTGAGTTCTACTGAACCAGCTGTTGTAGTGTAACAGGGCTTAGCACTCCCTGACTACAACTCTTAGCAAGGGATCAGTAGACAAACAAATAGTGTAGGTAAGTGCTCCACTTACACCTCACTAGAAAAGCATGTCTGACAAAGGAGAGAACTCAGAGGCTCCCCTTATGTCAGTTGACCGTCCACAGGTCATGTCAAGGTATGCAGCTCTTAGCTTCCAGGAGATGAGACAAGTGTGTACCTCCAGGAAGCTAAAAAAGGGTTCTAACCCTACCATCCCATTTCTGATAGGTCTCTTAGAGACATATGATGCAAGGAGGGCTTCTAACACAGGCCCTTCTAATCCAGATGGGAATATGCCCCCCTTAGAGGGAACCCTTGGGGACCCTGACCTCAACCTCAATGGAACAGGAAGTGAAGAGGAGGAAGAGGAACAGGAGTTGTCAGGGGATGAGGCAGACAAGGGTCAGGTAGAAGTCAGTAGACTCACCAGGACCAACTTAAGCAGGAATGAAAATGGACTTGGGGGTCCCCCAGGCCCACTATCAGGCAGGCTTAACATTGGGAGTGGACGAGTTAGGTCTCTATCCAGAGGCTCTAACAGATCCATTCGTACCAATGGCTCTCAGACCTCTTCTCACAGAGGGATGACATCCACTCAGAGAAGAGAGCATGAGGCCAAGATGAGGGAAGTCAATCTGAGGATTGAAAGGGAACAACTTGCCCTGGCCAAAGAGAGACTTGCCTTTGCTAGAGAGCAGAAATTGAGTGGGGCAGACCCCACTGGTGGCAGCATTATCCCTAGAGATAAAGAAAGGAGTTTAGACACTAGACACCTGAGTAAGATAGTGCCCCTCTTTAAACAAGGGGATGACATCCACAAATGGATGACTGCTTTGGAGAGGGCCTGCACTGTCCAGTGCGTCCCCCAGAGTCAGTGGGCAGCTATCTTGGGGCTCTCCTTTGAAGGCAAAGGTAGAGATAAGCTCCTCACTACTAGAGCTGAGGATGCTAACAATTACCAAGTCCTGAAGAATACATTGATTGATGGGTTTGGCTTAACAACTGAGCAGTACAGGTTGCTGTTCAGAGACACCCAGAAAATTCAGTCTCAGGATTGGGCTGACTTTGTAGATTGTGCCACTAAGGCTTTGGAAGGCTGGTTGCTGGGTAGCAAGGTTACTGATTACACAGGGTTGTATAATCTTATCATGAGAGAACAGATTTTAAATAACTGTCAGAACCAGTTGTTGCATCAGCACCTTGTTGACTCGGATCTGACCTCTCCCCAAGAAATGGGAAAGAAGGCAGACAGATGGGTCAGAACAAGGGTCAAGCAGAACCAGACTCAGAACCAGGGTGGTCAGAAGAAAGCAGACCAAAAGGGTAGTAACAAGAGTGAACAAAATGACCAGAAGTCTTCAACAGGCCCCCAACAAACCAAAGAGGGTGGTGGTCAGGCTTCACAGCAGAAAAAGAAGACTCAAGAAGGCCAGTCAAAAAGGTGGTGCCAATACTGTAAAAGTAAAACTCACTGGTTTAGTGAGTGCACCAAGAAAGGAGGGCAAACTCCTACCACTACAGCCCCTAAGGCACCTGCACCCCCTAGTACAGTCAGTAGTGGTAGTGCACCTCCCAAGGGATTAGTTGGGTTAACCTTGGGATCTGAGGGGTATGGCAACTTAGTTGGCACACTCACTCAGGCTGCCCTTGTCTGTACAGGGGATGTGGATATATCCCCTGATGCAAGTCCCAATACTTTGGGCAAATACAGGCAGACACCTTTAATAAATGGAAAAGTGGCTCAGGCCTACATGGACACTTGTGCCAGTGTCACAATGGTGACACCTAACTTTGTGGACCCTGGACAGATCATGCTAGGTACAGATTACCTAGTGACCAATGCCAGCAATGTCACTACCCACCATAGTATGGCAATTGTTGATTTCTTTGGGGAGGGGTAAGTGGCCAAAAGAAAGTTGTGGTTAGTTCAGGCCTCCCAGTAGAATGTTTGTTGGGCAATGATTTGGTAACATCACTATGGTCAGAAGTGGAGCAGAGGACTCACATGGAAATGTTAGGCTTGCCAGCACATGTCCTTGCTGTGACTAGGTCACAGGCCAAAATATGCCCCACTGAAAGGTGCTGGATCCTGGAACAATGGACCAGACACCTTCCAAGAGAAGGAACAGTAGGGTTAAGGCATTGCCTTCCCCCTTGCCCCAGGTTGTGGATCAAGTCTCAGAGGAGGCTGACCTCAAAGAACTGAGGGAAACTGAGCCTAAAGAACTTGAACCTGATCAGGTTGAGTTTCTGGGCTCAGGGGGACCCTCCAGGGAAGACCTGGGAAAGGCACAGTTAGACTGCCCTTCACCTGAACCCCTCAGACAGCAGGCTGCTGCTGAGGCTGCATGGAACGCCACAGGTGCCCACAGGGTATACTGGGATGATGGACCCCTGTACTCTGAGTCAAGTGACCCCAAGCCTGGTGCAACCAGGAGGCTGGTCATCCCCTTGTCTCAGAGAGGTTTCCTTCTTACCTTGGCCCATGAGATTCCCCTTGCAGGACACTTAGGCCAGAACAAGACTTGGGACAGACTTGTCTCACACTTTCACTGGCCTCACATGAATGAAGATACCAAGGAGTTTTGTCGCTCCTGTGTCACTTGCCAAGCCAGTGGTAAGTCAGGTGGCACAACAAAGGCCCCACTTATACCACTACCTGTGGTGGGGGTACCCTTTGAAAGAGTGGGGATTGGCATTGTTGGTCCAATGGAACCCCAGACAGCATCAGGGCACAAGTTTATACTGGTGGTGGTGGACCATGCCACCAGGTATCCTGAAGCTATTCCCCTTAGGACCACTACAGCACCCGTTGTGGCAAGAGCCCTAGTTGGAGTGTTCTCCAGAGTGGGCTTCCCTAAGGAGGTTGTCTCTGACAGAGGTGCAAACTTCATGTCAGGATATCTGACTGCAGAAGTGTGGCTCAATGGTTAGAGGATTATATCAAAAGTTTTCCTTTCTGTGTATTAAACTTTCAGTTGGTGACCATACGGCCTACACGTTTCAATTATTGTCACGTTATAATTACCCTTTTATGATTACCAATAGTACGCCACACATGAATGTCATTCTTTGTAACTCTCAAAGTTTTTTTTTTTTTTTTTTTTTTTTTTATATTTTATAAAAGTTTTTGTAAAAAGAAAAACATATTACATCGGTACACCTTATGGATACATTTATAAAAAGTGTGCTCTGTTACAACTTTAACCACTTTCTAACAAATCCGAATTACGGTATCTAATGCAGAGTCACACCACAGTTAAGAATCCTGGTGTAATCAAATTAAATACATTATACAAACAAGTTATACACAGTAAAAAGTCCCATTGTCGACGCGTTTCGGTGCGTAGAAATACATTTGTTGCACCTTCCTCAGGACAGACGAAATATTAAAAGCAGTGATTTAAACTTCTTTCTACAAAAAAGACACAAATACATATAATCAATACTTTGTACCTATAGAGAGTTTTTTAGACTAAATGTGGGCTGTTTTTAGTGAAAATCACTTTTGGTATTATCAATGCCCTTACTTGTGGTTTCGGGTTTATGGTCCTTGTATTAATCTTTCAGGACTTCTTCGCTTTTCATTTAGCATTCATATAAGTTTGCTCTCATCATATAGATTATCTTTCAAATGGCCTTTCTATGGAGGGAAAGCATTGAATTATACACCATCCTAGAGCCGAGTATTTGGCTGATTTCTTCAATCTCCTACGCTACTTACTCATAGGGTTTTTGAGTGGCCCCTTAGAGAGAACGTCTTAATATAGCTGAAGCCTTTTTTCAAAATAAGGTCTGTTTCTATTCTGCACTTTGCCGCGCCTATAAATAGTGCACAGTTACTTTAAACGTTTGTTTTAAACTTCATTTACAGTTATTCGTACTACATAGGATTGATAGCACCTATACATACCCGTTGCTTTTGTTAATCTAGCCGACACCCAGGCTTTCCTTTCTCACACCACCTCGCAGAGTCTATTATCACCTGTGCTGCAATGACATAGGCTTATGTTTTAGTGAGTCCTATGTTTTAGTTTCTTACTGTCATATCCTAACATGGGCTGTGGCATACATACCTAGTAGGGGTGAAGGTTTCTTGAAACCGCCCAGGATACAGCTGTTGGTGTTCTTTGGCCGTTACTGATATTGGCTGATTAGTAGAGATTTTCACTTCACTCTATTCCGACCTAAATGGTAAATACAGCATTTTTTAGTGGAAGTCGCTTGTGTGTTTCCACTCTTTCACTGACTGTTCGCTACTTATGGGGCTTTTGACTAGTTTAAGGCTCCTTTCCATGGTGACTCGGGGTTCAGTGTTATATTGGTGCTATTTAACCCACTACCGCTGTTGTGGTAGTTATGCACTAGTCTGAGGTCCCGGGGCAGAGGTTCCCGCTCCCTGTCTAAACCCAGACACCGTTTGACTCCCGGGGGCAGAGTGCTCACCTTTTCATTACGGGCGTGCGGTAATTCGGCATTCGGCGGTCCTTCGGCTGGCGGCTTCCTTATTCCAGCTGCTTCTAATGGCAAGGGTCGGAAGTGCCGTCCTTATATACCGTGTCATTGTTTCTAATTAGGCCTAATTGTTCAATTATGACGACTGGCCGACACCATGATTGTAGTTTTTCGCGAGTGCGGCCACTGTTGGAAACTACCGGACTCACAATTATTTTATAAAGTGCATTTAGTGATTAATTAACGCTGCCCGCAGTAAGGCATACATTTTCCTTTAGTTGTATACAATACAAGGTTATTGTTACATTCGGACTGTGGCTCGCGCTGACTGGTTTATTATACTCGCGATTCCCGTATCTCCACGCCATTTTGGTAGTTCTTTTGATTATTATGAACTACTGGGATGCGTGTTCGCGCCCCGATATCGCCTGTAGGATATGTTACTAATATTCTTTTCTTTATTAATGGCGGGGCCAGCTGCGCACTGGGTATTTATTCATATTTTTATATTTTTATTGAAGATCGTACTCGGCCCCTGCTTTTAGTTCAGGCACTGGCTCAAGAGTAAGCGTCATTCTCTAGGGGCTCCGTCAGTACCCATTCGAATCTGGTACTCACTTTATTTTCCATCATGGGTAAGGAAGATAGAGAAACCACCAATAAATCTGGACTAAAACCTTTGTCCACTTGGACTCCAAATATTAGTATGGTAGGCCCTGAGGTAGATACTTTCGAAAAAGCAGTGATCATAGGCCTAGAAAAACTACTAGATACAAAGGCATGGACAGAAAACAATTTATCAAAAGAGGAAAGGGATGCATTAAAATCCCTAGCTTCCTGTGAGGAGATAACGATAAAACCTGGAGATAAGGGTGGGAGCATAGTGGTTTTAGACACAGAAGACTATGAAGGTAGAATGCTAATACTTTTAAATAATGAATCACATTATAAACCCAGCAATATGAGGGAATGGAATAATCTCAAGAAAAAAGTTCACGGTGTTGTAAACTTTGCAAAAGAAGACAACATCATCTGTGATGAGGAATACAGATTCATGATAAATGAAAACCCCAGAATCCCGGCACTATACGGGTTGCCTAAGGTGCATAAAAATTTGGAGGACCCTCCAATGCGCCCGATCGTGTCCGGTATAGACTCCTTGACCGAGCCTCTCAGCAAATACGTTGACCACTTCATTCAACCTTTGGTCACGGAATTACCTTCATACATAAAGGACACCACCCATATGATCTCAAAAATAGAAGGTAGAGAGTTCAATAAGGACACACAGTGGCTGGTGTGCCTGGACATCGAAGCGCTGTATACAAATATCCCGCAAGAAGATACTGTTAAAATGATGAAGGGCATTCTAAGTGATGAAAATGGTGATTTAACTCCACAAAACTCCTTTATATTAGATTGTATAGAGATAATTTTAAAAAACAATATCTTTCTATTCAAACAGGACTATTATTGTCAGATCAAGGGCACCAGCATGGGAGCCACATGTGCTCCCAGCTTAGCATGCCTATATGTAGGGAACTTTGAGAGCCAACATATCTATAATGAAATGTGTCCATTCTTTGAGAATGTGAAGTGTTGGTCACGTTTTATAGATGACATTTTCTTTATTTGGGAAGGCGAGGAAAAGGATTTAGATAATTTTTTAGAATGGATAAATTGTGGGGATCCCAACCTCAAGTTTACTTCAAATAAAAGCCAAGTGGCAGTAGACTTCCTTGACATTAAAATCCATGAAAGAGAAGGAGTCTTAAATGTGGACTTGTTTGTAAAGCCAACTGACCGAAACACGCTCCTCCACCATGAAAGCTACCACCCCAGGTGTCAAAAAGATGGGATACCTTTTAGCCAGTTCCTAAGAATCAGGCGGAATTGTAGCGACAGAGCGAGCTATGAAAAACATGCCGCAAATTTAAAAATCAAGCTCGCCCAAAGAGGCTACCCTAAACGCTTAATAAAACAAGCATATAAGCGAGCGAAGTACTATAACCGCGATAGTCTGTTTGAGGTATCACACAAACAAAAACATAGCAGTGAAGATAAAATTATCATGGTGAGTGATTTTAATGGTTTCAGCAACAAAGTAAAGAACCTCATAAATAAAAACTGGACCATTTTAAATAAAGCAGGAACAACACCTATGACAAAACCAGTTTATGCTTATAGGAGAAATAAAACCATAAGAAACCACCTAGTGCATACTTTTAAAGAGCCAAAAAGAGGAGGACAAAGAGACGTAGTTACAAATAATCCCATTAGGGGTAATTTGCCTTGTGGCTCCTGCACACATTGTAAGAATATTATCAAGACTGATAAATTGGAGGTACAGGGAATAACCCACTGGATGAACGAACACGTCAATTGCCGCACTGCAAATGTAGTGTATCTATTGCTGTGTCCTTGCCACAAATGCTATATTGGCGAAACAGGGCGCGAAATGCGCCTGCGTCTTACAGAACATCGCTCTGCGATTAGAAATCAAAAAAAGAATGCCCCACTGGTAGAGCACTGGATAGCGGAAAAACACAACATTGATGAAATTAAGTGGTTCATTTTGGAAAAGATCAAGATCTCTGCAAGAGGGGGAGATCTAAATAAAAAACGAAAACAAAGGGAACAATTCTATATGTCTAAATTTAAGTCATACTACCACGGATTAAATTGCCGGGAGGAGTGGGACAGAATGATTAGATAATGACATATGTGGATATATCCCTATTCTATGAAATCTGTGTAATATTTGTAGAATGTGTTTGGCATGCTGTAATATTCTTGCATTGACCATCTGTAAGAACATGATTAATTACTGCATTTGTTTAAATGAACCGAGATAACATGACATGTGAATATATCTTTAGCCTATGGAATTGGCGTAACATTTGTAGAATGTGTCTAACATGATGTAATATTCCTGCATTAACCACTTGTTGGAACACGATTAATTACCGCATTTGTGTAAATGAACTGGGCAACTGAAGTAGACCTGTCCCCGTAAACTCGAGGTTTAAGATTAAGCGTATGGCAAAGTATCAGAAACCGATTATGAAATAGTTGGTGTCATTATTGATGCCTCACAATGTGGCATCATGTTGAAACTGTCTTAAATACCTAAATAGTGTTTGGGAAAATAAAGTGAGTACCAGATTCGAATGGGTACTGACGGAGCCCCTAGAGAATGACGCTTACTCTTGAGCCAGTGCCTGAACTAAAAGCAGGGGCCGAGTACGATCTTCAATAAAAATATAAAAATATGAATAAATACCCAGTGCGCAGCTGGCCCCGCCATTAATAAAGAAAAGAATATTAGTAACATATCCTACAGGCGATATCGGGGCGCGAACACGCATCCCAGTAGTTCATAATAATCAAAAGAACTACCAAAATGGCGTGGAGATACGGGAATCGCGAGTATAATAAACCAGTCAGCGCGAGCCACAGTCCGAATGTAACAATAACCTTGTATTGTATACAACTAAAGGAAAATGTATGCCTTACTGCGGGCAGCGTTAATTAATCACTAAATGCACTTTATAAAATAATTGTGAGTCCGGTAGTTTCCAACAGTGGCCGCACTCGCGAAAAACTACAATCATGGTGTCGGCCAGTCGTCATAATTGAACAATTAGGCCTAATTAGAAACAATGCCACGGTATATAAGGACGGCACTTCCGACCCTTGCCATTAGAAGCAGCTGGAATAAGGAAGCCGCCAGCCGAAGGACCGCCGAATGCCGAATTACCGCACGCCCGTAATGAAAAGGTGAGCACTCTGCCCCCGGGAGTCAAACGGTGTCTGGGTTTAGACAGGGAGCGGGAACCTCTGCCCCGGGACCTCAGACTAGTGCATAACTACCACAACAGCGGTAGTGGGTTAAATAGCACCAATATAACACTGAACCCCGAGTCACCATGGAAAGGAGCCTTAAACTAGTCAAAAGCCCCATAAGTAGCGAACAGTCAGTGAAAGAGTGGAAACACACAAGCGACTTCCACTAAAAAATGCTGTATTTACCATTTAGGTCGGAATAGAGTGAAGTGAAAATCTCTACTAATCAGCCAATATCAGTAACGGCCAAAGAACACCAACAGCTGCATCCTGGGCGGTTTCAAGAAACCTTCACCCCTACTAGGTATGTATGCCACAGCCCATGTTAGGATATGACAGTAAGAAACTAAAACATAGGACTCACTAAAACATAAGCCTATGTCATTGCAGCACAGGTGATAATAGACTCTGCGAGGTGGTGTGAGAAAGGAAAGCCTGGGTGTCGGCTAGATTAACAAAAGCAACGGGTATGTATAGGTGCTATCAATCCTATGTAGTACGAATAACTGTAAATGAAGTTTAAAACAAACCTTTAAAGTAACTGTGCACTATTTATAGGCGCGGCAAAGTGCAGAATAGAAACGGACCTTATTTTGAAAAAAGGCTTCAGCTATATTAAGACGTTCTCTCTAAGGGGCCACTCAAAAACCTTATGAGTAAGTAGCGTAGGAGATTGAAGAAATCAGCCAAATACTCGGCTCTAGGATGGTGTATAATTCAATGCTTTCCCTCCATAGAAAGGCCATTTGAAAGATAATCTATATGATGAGAGCAAACTTATATGAACGCTAAATGAAAAGCGAAGAAGTCCTGAAAGATTAATACAAGGACCATAAACCCGAAACCACAAGTAAGGGCATTGATAATACCAAAAGTGATTTTCACTAAAAACAGCCCACATTTAGTCTAAAAAACTCTCTATAGGTACAAAGTATTGATTATATGTATTTGTGTCTTTTTTGTAGAAAGAAGTTTAAATCACTGCTTTTAATATTTCGTCTGTCCTGAGGAAGGTGCAACAAATGTATTTCTACGCACCGAAACGCGTCGACAATGGGACTTTTTACTGTGTATAACTTGTTTGTATAATGTATTTAATTTGATTACACCAGGATTCTTAACTGTGGTGTGACTCTGCATTAGATACCGTAATTCGGATTTGTTAGAAAGTGGTTAAAGTTGTAACAGAGCACACTTTTTATAAATGTATCCATAAGGTGTACCGATGTAATATGTTTTTCTTTTTATAAAAACTTTTATAAAATATAAAAAAAAAAAAAATAAAAAAAAAAATAAACTTTGAGAGTTACAAAGAATGACATTCATGTGTGGCGTACTATTGGTAATCATAAAAGGGTAATTATAACGTGACAATAATTGAAACGTGTAGGCCGTATGGTCACCAACTGAAAGTTTAATACACAGAAAGGAAAACTTTTGATATAATTCTTACTACCCAGTCCTTTCTGGTCCCTGGGAGACTCTCTAATTTTGGAGATTGTTCTACAGCCTTTTTTGGCTGGAGAGTGGGCGCTGCAATATATAAAATGGATACTTTACGTACGTTTGGTTTTTCAGAAGACCAATTTAGACAACTGATAGGGGATTCATCCAAAACAATAAACTCTATGACACTCACTAAAAATGATGATGAGAGGTGGAATAAACTGTGGAACCTTAAAAAAAGATGATAAGAACAGATTTACATTCCGAGTTCATAATCCAGTATTGTAGGAAAGGGATCATACCAATTGGACTTCAAATTAGGAACGAACCGGGCCTGTTCGTTAATAATGAGAAGTTCAAGGAGAGCTGGACACTAATTGCGAACAGGTGCAGTCGCGACTGGATGTTGCTCATAATAGAGACTGCCCAAGCTATAATCATAATAGAGAGGGAGGAAATCGAGACCCTTGAAAAACAACTAAATGACAGTACAGCATTGGAGGAAGCTAAGAAGAAACTAGATGAGATAAAGGAGGACATAAATGGATACCAGGAGTATATGATAAACAAAAAAACAAATAAGCTACGGAAAGATATAGCCAATTATAAAATTGAAACTGTGTACCCATATATCCAAAAAGATTATTATGAGCAACCAGCACCTACAGAATACAACGGGAAACACTTTAATTACAACAGGAACCGATATCACAAAAAGAATGTAACATTCTCTGATACCTCCTATAACAGCTCGGAATCTGAAGGGGAAAACCATCAGGACCCTAGAAATAGAACCGATGAAAGACAAGGAGGTCATATAAACAGAGAATACCAACCGGTTTTTTTAGGTCAGCCACAGAGGCGACAACAACGTGGCTTCAGAGCCCGGGGGAGGGGACGTCAGGGCAATCAACCAGCAGGGGGAATGACAAGGAGACCGTATATGCGGACCCGCAGCCAAAAGGAATGGGATTAATCGGAGAAAACCCCACATTCCCTAACCAGGAACAGACAAGGGAGGGTGAAGTCCAAAAAGCCCCAATAATCAACCTTTCAAACAAAGTATTAAGTAAACATGAAATCAGTGTCCTAAAAAAGGGTTTGGGTTTTGCCCCTAGCACAATAGGCTGTAGATTTAATATCGAAAGGGACGTAAGGGACCTATTTAGAAAGATAAGACTCAGGAAGTTCTTCATGGGTAAGGAAGATAGAGAAACCACCAATAAATCTGGACTAAAACCTTTGTCCACTTGGACTCCAAATATTAGTATGGTAGGCCCTGAGGTAGATACTTTCGAAAAAGCAGTGATCATAGGCCTAGAAAAACTACTAGATACAAAGGCATGGACAGAAAACAATTTATCAAAAGAGGAAAGGGATGCATTAAAATCCCTAGCTTCCTGTGAGGAGATAACGATAAAACCTGGAGATAAGGGTGGGAGCATAGTGGTTTTAGACACAGAAGACTATGAAGGTAGAATGCTAATACTTTTAAATAATGAATCACATTATAAACCCAGCAATATGAGGGAATGGAATAATCTCAAGAAAAAAGTTCACGATGTTGTAAACTTTGCAAAAGAAGACAACATCATCTGTGATGAGGAATACAGATTCATGATAAATGAAAACCCCAGAATCCCGGCACTATACGGGTTGCCTAAGGTGCATAAAAATTTGGAGGACCCTCCAATGCGCCCGATAGTGTCCGGTATAGACTCCTTGACCGAGCCTCTCAGCAAATACGTTGACCACTTCATTCAACCTTTGGTCACGGAATTACCTTCATACATAAAGGACACCACCCATATGATCTCAAAAATAGAAGGTAGAGAGTTCAATAAGGACACACAGTGGCTGGTGTGCCTGGACATCGAAGCGCTGTATACAAATATCCCGCAAGAAGATACTGTTAAAATGATGAAGGGCATTCTAAGTGATGAAAATGGTGATTTAACTCCACAAAACTCCTTTATATTAGATTGTATAGAGATAATTTTAAAAAACAATATCTTTCTATTCAACCAGGACTATTATTGTCAGATCAAGGGCACCAGCATGGGAGCCACATGTGCTCCCAGCTTAGCATGCCTATATGTAGGGAACTTTGAGAGCCAACATATCTATAATGAAATGTGTCCATTCTTTGAGAATGTGAAGTGTTGGTCACGTTTTATAGATGACATTTTCTTTATTTGGGAAGGCGAGGAAAAGGATTTAGATAATTTTTTAGAATGGATAAATTGTGGGGATCCCAACCTCAAGTTTACTTCAAATAAAAGCCAAGTGGCAGTAGACTTCCTTGACATTAAAATCCATGAAAGAGAAGGAGTCTTAAATGTGGACTTGTTTGTAAAGCCAACTGACCGAAACACGCTCCTCCACCATGAAAGCTACCACCCCAGGTGTCAAAAAGATGGGATACCTTTTAGCCAGTTCCTAAGAATCAGGCGGAATTGTAGCGACAGAGCGAGCTATGAAAAACATGCCGCAAATTTAAAAATCAAGCTCGCCCAAAGAGGCTACCCTAAACGCTTAATAAAACAAGCATATAAGCGAGCGAAGTACTATAACCGCGATAGTCTGTTTGAGGTATCACACAAACAAAAACATAGCAGTGAAGATAAAATTATCATGGTGAGTGATTTTAATGGTTTCAGCAACAAAGTAAAGAACCTCATAAATAAAAACTGGACCATTTTAAATAAAGCAGGAACAACACCTATGACAAAACCAGTTTATGCTTATAGGAGAAATAAAACCATAAGAAACCACCTAGTGCATACTTTTAAAGAGCCAAAAAGAGGAGGACAAAGAGACGTAGTTACAAATAATCCCATTAGGGGTAATTTGCCTTGTGGCTCCTGCACACATTGTAAGAATATTATCAAGACTGATAAATTGGAGGTACAGGGAATAACCCACTGGATGAACGAACACGTCAATTGCCGCACTGCAAATGTAGTGTATCTATTGCTGTGTCCTTGCCACAAATGCTATATTGGCGAAACAGGGCGCGAAATGCGCCTGCGTCTTACAGAACATCGATCTGCGATTAGAAATCAAAAAAAGAATGCCCCACTGGTAGAGCACTGGATAGCGGAAAAACACAACATTGATGAAATTAAGTGGTTCATTTTGGAAAAGATCAAGATCTCTGCAAGAGGGGGAGATCTAAATAAAAAACGAAAACAAAGGGAACAATTCTATATGTCTAAATTTAAGTCATACTACCACGGATTAAATTGCCGGGAGGAGTGGGACAGAATGATTAGATAATGACATATGTGGATATATCCCTATTCTATGAAATCTGTGTAATATTTGTAGAATGTGTTTGGCATGCTGTAATATTCTTGCATTGACATACTGTAAGAACATGATTAATTACTGCATTTGTTTAAATGAACCGAGATAACATGACATGTGAATATATCTTTAGCCTATGGAATTGGCGTAACATTTGTAGAATGTGTCTAACATGATGTAATATTCCTGCATTAACCACTTGTTGGAACACGATTAATTACCGCATTTGTGTAAATGAACTGGGCAACTGAAGTAGACCTGTCCCCGTAAAATCGAGGTTTAAGATTAAGCGTGTGGCAAAGTATCAGAAACCGATTATGAAATAGTTGGTGTCATTATTGATGCCACACAATGTGGCATCATGTTGAAACTGTCTTAAATACCTAAATAGTGTTTGGGAAAATAAAGTGAGTACCAGATTCGAATGGGTACTGACGGAGCCCCTAGAGAATGACGCTTACTCTTGAGCCAGTGCCTGAACTAAAAGCAGGGGCCGAGTACGATCTTCAATAAAAATATAAAAATATGAATAAATACCCAGTGCGCAGCTGGCCCCGCCATTAATAAAGAAAAGAATATTAGTAACATATCCTACAGGCGATATCGGGGCGCGAACACGCATCCCAGTAGTTCATAATAATCAAAAGAACTACCAAAATGGCGTGGAGATACGGGAATCGCGAGTATAATAAACCAGTCAGCGCGAGCCACAGTCCGAATGTAACAATAACCTTGTATTGTATACAACTAAAGGAAAATGTATGCCTTACTGCGGGCAGCGTTAATTAATCACTAAATGCACTTTATAAAATAATTGTGAGTCCGGTAGTTTCCAACAGTGGCCGCACTCGCGAAAAACTACAATCATGGTGTCGGCCAGTCGTCATAATTGAACAATTAGGCCTAATTAGAAACAATGACACCGTATATAAGGACGGCACTTCCGACCCTTGCCATTAGAAGCAGCTGGAATAAGGAAGCCGCCAGCCGAAGGACCGCCGAATGCCGAATTACCGCACGCCCGTAATGAAAAGGTGAGCACTCTGCCCCCGGGAGTCAAACGGTGCCTGGGTTTAGACAGGGAGCGGGAACCTCTGCCCCGGGACCTCAGACTAGTGCATAACTACCACAACAGCGGTAGTGGGTTAAATAGCACCAATATAACACTGAACCCCGAGTCACCATGGAAAGGAGCCTTAAACTAGTCAAAAGCCCCATAAGTAGCGAACAGTCAGTGAAAGAGTGGAAACACACAAGCGACTTCCACTAAAAAATGCTGTATTTACCATTTAGGTCGGAATAGAGTGAAGTGAAAATCTCTACTAATCAGCCAATATCAGTAACGGCCAAAGAACACCAACAGCTGCATCCTGGGCGGTTTCAAGAAACCTTCACCCCTACTAGGTATGTATGCCACAGCCCATGTTAGGATATGACAGTAAGAAACTAAAACATAGGACTCACTAAAACATAAGCCTATGTCATTGCAGCACAGGTGATAATAGACTCTGCGAGGTGGGGTGAGAAAGGAAAGCCTGGGTGTCGGCTAGATTAACAAAAGCAACGGGTATGTATAGGTGCTATCAATCCTATGTAGTACGAATAACTGTAAATGAAGTTTAAAACAAACCTTTAAAGTAACTGTGCACTATTTATAGGCGCGGCAAAGTGCAGAATAGAAACGGACCTTATTTTGAAAAAAGGCTTCAGCTATATTAAGACGTTCTCTCTAAGGGGCCACTCAAAAACCCTATGAGTAAGTAGCGTAGGAGATTGAAGAAATCAGCCAAATACTCGGCTCTAGGATGGTGTATAATTCAATGCTTTCCCTCCATAGAAAGGCCATTTGAAAGATAATCTATATGATGAGAGCAAACTTATATGAACGCTAAATGAAAAGCGAAGAAGTCCTGAAAGATTAATACAAGGACCATAAACCCGAAACCACAAGTAAGGGCATTGATAATACCAAAAGTGATTTTCACTAAAAACAGCCCACATTTAGTCTAAAAAACTCTCTATAGGTACAAAGTATTGATTATATGTATTTGTGTCTTTTTTGTAGAAAGAAGTTTAAATCACTGCTTTTAATATTTCGTCTGTCCTGAGGAAGGTGCAACAAATGTATTTCTACGCACCGAAACGCGTCGACAATGGGACTTTTTACTGTGTATAACTTGTTTGTATAATGTATTTAATTTGATTACACCAGGATTCTTAACTGTGGTGTGACTCTGCATTAGATACCGTAATTCGGATTTGTTAGAAAGTGGTTAAAGTTGTAACAGAGCACACTTTTTATAAATGTATCCATAAGGTGTACCGATGTAATATGTTTTTCTTTTTACAAAAACTTTTATAAAATATAAAAAAAAAAAATAAACTTTGAGAGTTACAAAGAATGACATTCATGTGTGGCGTACTATTGGTAATCATAAAAGGGTAATTATAACGTGACAATAATTGAAACGTGTAGGCCGTATGGTCACCAACTGAAAGTTAATACACAGAAAGGAAAACTTTTGATATAATTCTTACTACCCAGTCCTTTCTGGTCCCTGGGAGACTCTCTAATTTTGGAGATTGTTCTACAGCCTTTTTTGGCTGGAGAGTGGGCGCTGCAATATATAAAATGGATACTTTACGTACGTTTGGTTTTTCAGAAGACCAATTTAAACAACTGATAGGGGATTCATCCAAAACAATAAACTCTATGACACTCATTAAAAATGATGATGAGAGGTGGAATAAACTGTGGAACCTTAAAAAAAAGATGATAAGAACAGAATTACATTCCGAGTTCATAATCCAGTATTGTAGGAAAGGGATCATACCAATTGGACTTCAAATTAGGAACGAACCGGGCCTGTTCGTTAATAATGAGAAGTTCAAGGAGAGCTGGACACTAATTGCGAACAGATGCAGTCGCGACTGGATGTTGCTCATAATAGAGACTGCCCAAGCTATAATCATAATAGAGAGGGAGGAAATCGAGACCCTTGAAAAACAACTAAATGACAGTACAGCATTGGAGGAAGCTAAGAAGAAACTAGATGAGATAAAGGAGGACATAAATGGATACCAGGAGTATATGATAAACAAAAAAACAAATAAGCTACGGAAAGATATAGCCAATTATAAAATTGAAACTGTGTACCCATATATCCAAAAAGATTATTATGAGCAACCAGCACCTACAGAATACAACGGGAAACACTTTAATTACAACAGGAACCGATATCACAAAAAGAATGTAACATTCTCTGATACCTCCTATAACAGCTCGGAATCTGAAGGGGAAAACCATCAGGACCCTAGAAATAGAACCGATGAAAGACAAGGAGGTCAGATAAACAGAGAATACCAACCGGTTTTTTTAGGTCAGCCACAGAGGCGACAACAACGTGGCTTCAGAGCCCGGGGGAGGGGACGTCAGGGCAATCAACCAGCAGGGGGAATGACAAGGAGACCGTATATGCGGACCCGCAGCCAAAAGGAATGGGATTAATAGGAGAAAACCCCACATTCCCTAACCAGGAACAGACAAGGGACGGTGAAGTCCAAAAAGCCCCAATAATCAACCTTTCAAACAAAGTATTAAGTAAACATGAAATCAGTGTCCTAGAAAAGGGTTTGGGTTTTGCCCCTAGCACAATAGGCTGTAGATTTAATATCGAAAGGGACGTAAGGGACCTATTTAGAAAGATAAGACTCAGGAAGTTCTTCATGGGTAAGGAAGATAGAGAAACCACCAATAAATCTGGACTAAAACCTTTGTCCACTTGGACTCCAAATATTAGTATGGTAGGCCCTGAGGTAGATACTTTCGAAAAAGCAGTGATCATAGGCCTAGAAAAACTACTAGATACAAAGGCATGGACAGAAAACAATTTATCAAAAGAGGAAAGGGATGCATTAAAATCCCTAGCTTCCTGTGAGGAGATAACGATAAAACCTGGAGATAAGGGTGGGAGCATAGTGGTTTTAGACACAGAAGACTATGAAGGTAGAATGCTAATACTTTTAAATAATGAATCACATTATAAACCCAGCAATATGAGGGAATGGAATAATCTCTAGAAAAAAGTTCACGATGTTGTAAACTTTGCAAAAGAAGACAACATCATCTGTGATGAGGAATACAGATTCATGATAAATGAAAACCCCAGAATCCCGGCACTATACGGGTTGCCTAAGGTGCATAAAAATTTGGAGGACCCTCCAATGCGCCCGATAGTGTCCGGTATAGACTCCTTGACCGAGCCTCTCAGCAAATACGTTGACCACTTCATTCAACCTTTGGTCACGGAATTACCTTCATACATAAAGGACACCACCCATATGATCTCAAAAATAGAAGGTAGAGAGTTCAATAAGGACACACAGTGGCTGGTTTGCCTGGACATCGAAGCGCTGTATACAAATATCCCGCAAGAAGATACTGTTAAAATGATGAAGGGCATTCTAAGTGATGAAAATGGTGATTTAACTCCACAAAACTCCTTTATATTAGATTGTATAGAGATAATTTTAAAAAACAATATCTTTCTATTCAACCAGGACTATTATTGTCAGATCAAGGGCACCAGCATGGGAGCCACATGTGCTCCCAGCTTAGCATGCCTATATGTAGGGAACTTTGAGAGCCAACATATCTATAATGAAATGTGTCCATTCTTTGAGAATGTGAAGTGTTGGTCACGTTTTATAGATGACATTTTCTTTATTTGGGAAGGCGAGGAAAAGGATTTAGATAATTTTTTAGAATGGATAAATTGTGGGGATCCCAACCTCAAGTTTACTTCAAATAAAAGCCAAGTGGCAGTAGACTTCCTTGACATTAAAATCCATGAAAGAGAAGGAGTCTTAAATGTGGACTTGTTTGTAAAGCCAACTGACCGAAACACGCTCCTCCACCATGAAAGCTACCACCCCAGGTGTCAAAAAGATGGGATACCTTTTAGCCAGTTCCTAAGAATCAGGCGGAATTGTAGCGACAGAGCGAGCTATGAAAAACATGCCGCAAATTTAAAAATCAAGCTCGCCCAAAGAGGCTACCCTAAACGCTTAATAAAACAAGCATATAAGCGAGCGAAGTACTATAACCGCGATAGTCTGTTTGAGGTATCACACAAACAAAAACATAGCAGTGAAGATAAAATTATCATGGTGAGTGATTTTAATGGTTTCAGCAACAAAGTAAAGAACCTCATAAATAAAAACTGGACCATTTTAAATAAAGCTGGAACAACACCTATGACAAAACCAGTTTATGCTTATAGGAGAAATAAAACCATAAGAAACCACCTAGTGCATACTTTTAAAGAGCCAAAAAGAGGAGGACAAAGAGACGTAGTTACAAATAATCCCATTAGGGGTAATTTGCCTTGTGGCTCCTGCACACATTGTAAGAATATTATCAAGACTGATAAATTGGAGGTACAGGGAATAACCCACTGGATGAACGAACACTTCAATTGCCGCACTGCAAATGTAGTGTATCTATTGCTGTGTCCTTGCCACAAATGCTATATTGGCGAAACAGGGCGCGAAATGCGCCTGCGTCTTACAGAACATCGCTCTGCGATTAGAAATCAAAAAAAGAATGCCCCACTGGTAGAGCACTGGATAGCGGAAAAACACAACATTGATGAAATTAAGTGGTTCATTTTGGAAAAGATCAAGATCTCTGCAAGAGGGGGAGATCTAAATAAAAAAACGAAAACAAAGGGAACAATTCTATATGTCTAAATTTAAGTCATACTACCACGGATTAAATTGCCGAGAGGAGTGGGACAGAATGATTAGATAATGACATATGTGGATATATCCCTATTCTATGAAATCTGTGTAATATTTGTAGAATGTGTTTGGCATGCTGTAATATTCTTGCATTGACCATCTGTAAGAACATGATTAATTACTGCATTTGTTTAAATGAACCGAGATAACATGACATGTGAATATATCTTTAGCCTATGGAATTGGCGTAACATTTGTAGAATGTGTCTAACATGATGTAATATTCCTGCATTAACCACTTGTTGGAACACGATTAATTACCGCATTTGTGTAAATGAACTGGGCAACTGAAGTAGACCTGTCCCCGTAAACTCGAGGTTTAAGATTAAGCGTGTGGCAAAGTATCAGAAACCGATTATGAAATAGTTGGTGTCATTATTGATGCCACACAATGTGGCATCATGTTGAAACTGTCTTAAATACCTAAATAGTGTTTGGGAAAATAAAGTGAGTACCAGATTCGAATGGGTACTGACGGAGCCCCTAGAGAATGACGCTTACTCTTGAGCCAGTGCCTGAACTAAAAGCAGGGGCCGAGTACGATCTTCAATAAAAATATAAAAATATGAATAAATACCCAGTGCGCAGCTGGCCCCGCCATTAATAAAGAAAAGAATATTAGTAACATATCCTACAGGCGATATCGGGGCGCGAACACGCATCCCAGTAGTTCATAATAATCAAAAGAACTACCAAAATGGCGTGGAGATATGGGAATCGCGAGTATAATAAACCAGTCAGCGCGAGCCACAGTCCGAATGTAACAATAACCTTGTATTGTATACAACTAAAGGAAAATGTATGCCTTACTGCGGGCAGCGTTAATTAATCACTAAATGCACTTTATAAAATAATTGTGAGTCCGGTAGTTTCCAACAGTGGCCGCACTCGCGAAAAACTACAATCATGGTGTCGGCCAGTCGTCATAATTGAACAATTAGGCCTAATTAGAAACAATGACACGGTATATAAGGACGGCACTTCTGACCCTTGCCATTAGAAGCAGCTGGAATAAGGAAGCCGCCAGCCGAAGGACCGCCGAATGCCAAATTACCGCACGCCCGTAATGAAAAGGTGAGCACTCTGCCCCCGGGAGTCAAACGGTGTCTGGGTTTAGACAGGGAGCGGGAACCTCTGCCCCGGGACCTCAGACTAGTGCATAACTACCACAACAGCGGTAGTGGGTTAAATAGCACCAATATAACACTGAACCCCGAGTCACCATGGAAAGGAGCCTTAAACTAGTCAAAAGCCCCATAAGTAGCGAACAGTCAGTGAAAGAGTGGAAACACACAAGCGACTTCCACTAAAAAATGCTGTATTTACCATTTAGGTCGGAATAGAGTGAAGTGAAAATCTCTACTAATCAGCCAATATCAGTAACGGCCAAAGAACACCAACAGCTGCATCCTGGGCGGTTTCAAGAAACCTTCACCCCTACTAGGTATGTATGCCACAGCCCATGTTAGGATATGACAGTAAGAAACTAAAACATAGGACTCACTAAAACATAAGCCTATGTCATTGCAGCACAGGTGATAATAGACTCTGCGAGGTGGGGTGAGAAAGGAAAGCCTGGGTGTCGGCTAGATTAACAAAAGCAACGGGTATGTATAGGTGCTATCAATCCTATGTAGTACGAATAACTGTAAATGAAGTTTAAAACAAACCTTTAAAGTAACTGTGCACTATTTATAGGCGCGGCAAAGTGCAGAATAGAAACGGACCTTATTTTGAAAAAAGGCTTCAGCTATATTAAGACGTTCTCTCTAAGGGGCCACTCAAAAACCCTATGAGTAAGTAGCGTAGGAGATTGAAGAAATCAGCCAAATACTCGGCTCTAGGATGGTGTATAATTCAATGCTTTCCCTCCATAGAAAGGCCATTTGAAAGATAATCTATATGATGAGAGCAAACTTATATGAACGCTAAATGAAAAGCGAAGAAGTCCTGAAAGATTAATACAAGGACCATAAACCCGAAACCACAAGTAAGGGCATTGATAATACCAAAAGTGATTTTCACTAAAAACAGCCCACATTTAGTCTAAAAAACTCTCTATAGGTACAAAGTATTGATTATATGTATTTGTGTCTTTTTTGTAGAAAGAAGTTTAAATCACTGCTTTTAATATTTCGTCTGTCCTGAGGAAGGTGCAACAAATGTATTTCTACGCACCGAAACGCGTCGACAATGGGACTTTTTACTGTGTATAACTTGTTTGTATAATGTATTTAATTTGATTACACCAGGATTCTTAACTGTGGTGTGACTCTGCATTAGATACCGTAATTCGGATTTGTTAGAAAGTGGTTAAAGTTGTAACAGAGCACACTTTTTATAAATGTATCCATAAGGTGTACCGATGTAATATGTTTTTCTTTTTACAAAAACTTTTATAAAATATAAAAAAAAAAAAATAAAAAAAAAAAATAAACTTTGAGAGTTACAAAGAATGACATTCATGTGTGGCGTACTATTGGTAATCATAAAAGGGTAATTATAACGTGACAATAATTGAAACGTGTAGGCCGTATGGTCACCAACTGAAAGTTTAATACACAGAAAGGAAAACTTTTGATATAATTCTTACTACCCAGTCCTTTCTGGTCCCTGGGAGACTCTCTAATTTTGGAGATCAATGGTTAGAGGAGGCATACCCGGAAGCTGAGGTCAGACCCGGGACCAGGGTTCAATTCCCGACGCGGCAGGGTCTGAGCCCAAGTGTCCACGGACTCGATAATTCTCACTTCGGTGCCTACTCGAATCACGGGTTCACACTCTGCAACTCTGGGCAATAGCTTGCTTAATCTCCAATACGGCCCCCCGCGGCGAGATGCCTGGCTTTCACCTTGGGGATGCCCAGTACGGGTTATCTCACAGGGAAAAGCCAGGACGGGTTCCCAATGCAAGCGCCGGGACACCCCGTTGGGGTAGCCGTGCGCTATATAAGATACACTAAAAAAAAATTAAAAAAATGTGGAAGGAATGTGGTGTCAACTATAAGTTCACCACACCCTATCACCCACAGTGCAATGGGCTTGTTGAGAGGTGCAACAGGACCCTCAAAGGGATAATTCATGGACTACCTGAAAAGCTCAGGCGTAGATGGGATGTCCTGATACCCTGCCTCTTGTTTGCTTACCGAGAGGTCCCACAGAAGGGGGTTGGCTACAGCCCTTTTGAGCTTCTGTATGGGCATCCTGTAAGAGGACCCCTTTGTTTGGTGAAGGAAGGATGGGAGAGACCTCTCAAAAAGCCTGCAACCAACATTGTGGACTATGTACTTGGTCTCCGCTCCAGGATAGCTGAGTACATGGAGAAGGCATCTAAAAACCTTGAGGCCAGCCAAGAATTACAAAAAGCTTGGCATGACCAAAAGGCTGTCCAGGCTGTGTACAAGCCTGGACAGAAGGTGTGGGTGTTGGATCCAGAGGCCCCAGCAGCACTCAAAGACAAATGGTCTGGGCCCCACACAATCATTGAGCAAAAGGGAGAGGTCACCTACCTGGTGGACCTTGGAACTCCCAGGAGCCCCCTCAGGGTGCTCCATGTGAACAGGCTCAAAGCATATGTCGACATGAAGGACATGAGCTTGCTCATGGCCACAGATGAGGGACAGGAGGAGGAGAGTGACCCTCTCCCAGACCTGCTCACTCAGAACCCTGATGATGGGTCAGTAGATGGTGTTGTCTTTTGTGGCAGCCTCTCTGAGCATCAGCAAAAGGATTGCAAACAAGTTCTTCAATGCTTTAGACATATGTTCTCTCTGACACCCAGTCAAACCAATTGGTGTACCCATGAGGTTGACACTGGGGACAGTCTGCCAGTTAAGAGTAAAATCTACAGACAGCCTGATCATGTCAGAGACTGCATCAAGACAGAAGTGCAGAAAATGTTGGAGCTGGGAGTCATTGAGCCCTCAGATAGCCCTTGGGCTAGTCCAGTAGTTCTAGTGCCAAAGCCTCACACCCAGGGTGGTAAGAAAGAGATGAGGTTTTGCGTAGACTACAGAGGCCTCAATGCAGTCACTAAGACTGATGCCCACCGAATACCAAGAGCAGGTGAACTTATAGACAGATTGACTTCTGCCAACTAGTTAAGTACATTTGACCTGACAGCTGGGTATTGGCAAATCAGGTTAGCTGAGGAGGCCAAGCCCAAAACAGCATTTTCTACCCCTGGTGGGCATTATCAATTTGTGGTAATGCCCTTTGGTTTGAAAAATGCACCTGCCACCTTCCAAAGGCTGGTGAATCAAGTTCTCACTGGGTTGGATGACTTCTGTGCAGCATATCTTGATGATATAGCTGTCTTTAGCTCCACCTGGGAGGATCACCTGGTCCACCTGAGGAAAGTGTTAGAGGCACTGCAGAAAGCAGGTCTCACTATAAAGGCCACTAAGTGCCAGATAGGGCAGACACGGGTTGTATACCTGGGCCACCTTGTAGGTGGAGGCCAGGTTCAGCCATTGGAGAGCAAGATACAGGCCATCAAGGACTGGGCTCCTCCAACCACCCAGACTCAGGTTCGAGCTTTCTTGGGCCTGACTGGATATTACAGGAAATTTGTCAGAAATTATGGATCTATTGTGACTCCACTTAATGACCTGACAAGTTAAAAGATGCCAAAGAAAGTTCAGTGGACAGCAAGCTGTCAAAAAGCATTCGATGACCTAAAGCAGGCCATGTGCACAGCACCTATCCTAAAGAGTCCAGATTACTCCAAAACATTCATTGTCCAAACAGATGCTTCTGAGTTGGGTGTGGGAGCTGTTCTCTCTCAGCTGAATTTTGATGGTCATGACCAGCCCATTGCTTTTATTAGCAGAAGGCTGACCCCCAGAGAGAAGAATTGGTCAGCTATTGAGAGGGAGGCCTTTGCTGTGGTTTGGGCCCTGAAGAAATTGAGGCCATACTTGTTTGGCACTCATTTCAAGATTCAGACCGACCATAAGCCCCTCTTGTGGCTAAATCAGATGAAGGGTGAAAACCCCAAACTACTTAGGTGGTCCATTTCCCTACAGGGGATGGATTTTACAGTGGAGCATAGACCTGGCACTGATCATGGCAATGCAGATGGGCTCTCCAGGTATTTCCACTTAGAGCAAGAAGACTCACCTGGTCAAGGTTAGCTTATTGTCCCAAAGTTTTGGGGGGGGGGTCATGTAGGAGAGTAGGGTCTGCAATCCTATGATCACCCCAGATTTTTGCTTTTTGCTTCACTGGTTTACGACTTTCCCTGGCTGTGGGCCTGCTAATCAGACCCACAGCCTAGCAGTTCTCTCTCTAAATTGACACGTGTTCCTTAGGGGCATTTACCAATTGGTACTGGGCCACCTTATCAGTCCCTGTACCCAGGGCATGGGTGTACCCAGGGCCTACCAGGGGCTGCAGCATGTATTATGCCACCCCTGGCTGGCCATCTAAATCTGACACAACTGGCTGCACGACAGCTGGGGCAAGGTGGTGTAAACACCCTTTGCTTTAGATATAGTATTCCTATATCTAACCCTAAAATGGACACATATATTCCTATCAGTCACTCCTATGGCAGGCCTTATCAATCCTGAAGGCAGAGTGCTTGGAATTATGTGAGATAGTGCTCTGGCATGAGCTGAGCCCATTTGCAGCTTGCGGAACCAAGTCCTAATAGCTGTTCCATGATAACGCGTACCATATACTCTTAAGTGCATTATAATCCTCGCGGTTATTTGCCAACTTTGGTATCGCTTTATCAAAACATGTCGAGTAAGGTGTCATACGAATTGGAATACTAACCCCTCGCCAGATCTGGAGATGGGGTTAGCATTCCACCCTTCTAGAGGGACACGACATGTATGTAACTGAGAACCCCAGTTAAAGCTAACTCGAGCCTCAGCATCACAAAATGGATGCTGCCACCACAGACACAAGTCTGACCTCCTGCTGCTGGGAGTCCTTCCAGCGAGGAGAGCTTGGACAAAGGGTTTCCTGTCAGGGGCGGTGCTAGCACCATCCCAGACAATGTTTTGTGTATCCCAGGTAGGCAGGGCTGAGAGGAAGGTAACTGCAAGTGGCACCCCGGTGCTCACTGTGCATATGCCGGCTTGAACCAGTTCCAGGGGCACACCAGCCCCTGAACTGGGGAAAGTCCGGACAAGGAAGAGGGGTGTAACCACCGCCCTCCTGGTCCCACCCATGGGCAGGACCTAGTCGCGTGCCAGACCCTTTTTTTAGAATAAAGGTAGGAGCAGGCCCCCTTCCCAAATTAGATAATTCTGAATCTTGACTACTTTCCACGAAAGGACTCTTGACTACTTCTGAAGACTCTCCTTGTGGCTAAGGAGTAGCCACCCTGCACCCGCAGGCACCACCTAAGCATCACGGTTTGCTGTAAGTCCATCCTCCGGATCAAGACTGCCCAGCTCGATGAGACCCAGATTCCCTGGCACCTCTGACCTCTACCTGCATCATCAGCCACGCTGAGATTCGTGGGTGTGACGAGACCTGAAGGGACCGGCCATCTTCAAAACTGCACGACGCTTATCCAGCACGACCGCCGAGGGATCCTAGAGTGAGTGCTTTGGGTTTTGAGAAGCCCTAACCCTGAGCAGCTCCAGCACCGAAGTCCAGCCCCCCAGCATCCACGAGATCTGCATGGGGCCCTTCTGCTCTTTGCTGCTCTCCGCATTGTCCGGCCACTTGCCTGCTGGCTTGTAGCCCTCCTGACGACGAGCCACGACGATTGCATCGCTGGTCTGGTTGCTCCAGACTGGCCCTAGCTCCCCTCCAACAGAGGAGCACCCCGGACCCTCCTGGTCCACTCCAGACGCCATCTTGTCTCCACCGCGTGGGCTTGACTTTGCCAAGGTTTGTTGCCCCAATCCTGGGTCCAGCATCGCCGACAGCAGACACCTTCGTGGGACAGCTCGTACCTCCAGCCTGGTCGTCGACAACGCCTCCTGGTCCGAGGGACAGCCGAGTCCAGCGTCGCCCACTCACCTGGTTGAGGTGACCTCATCCGGTGCCATCCTGGTGCCCACCTAATCACTGGCTAGTGATTAAGAACTGAGTCCCCTCTGCTTTCAGGTCGTCTCCATCACCGATCCAGGCTTGGATCACTCCAGACATCTTCACTGGTCGCCTGCCAGCAACTTCTTCTTTCAGGCTCCATAGACTTCAACGAGGATACCCGACGTCTTTTGAACCCTATGCAGCCGCAGCCCCTGGGCTAGGTAACCTGAGCATTTCGGTGCTCCAACGTAGGTTTACTATCTAAGTGTCCAGATCCTTTGTCGTTTTCAGTCTATCTAGTCGGATTCGTCCGATAACAGTAACTTTACGAAAACTAGCATCCATAGACTTTGTCCCGCATCCCGCGTGAGAGTGCACACTCTGCACCCGATCTCCCTAGGCCTCCTGCTCCTAAGCTGAAGGTTCAGTAGTGTAGTCCTAGCGATCCTGAAGCCTCTGGATCTTGTTACTTACCTGCTAGTATTTCACATTCCACTTTTAGTGTATATGGTTTTTCGTGCCCCTCGGGCATTTGTGTAAATTGTGCAACTTAAAGTATTTTCTTAAGAGTTTTGTTGTGTGCTTAGCTCCCTGACTCATAAAGAGTTCAGGGTAGACTTGTTATAAATAAATATCCTTTTATTTTCATAACAACTTGTGTGGTGTCCTTTCACTTGGTGTTCAAGGGGTATATGTGATGGTATAACAGCTGGCTTAACACGCCCTCTAGAGTTTAGCCTAAAGACTGCTCTTGTCCACGCTACTAGGATAGCTGGTCTATAAGGTTGACTTACAACCAATCATCAATAAGGGTCGTTTGGTATGATACACAGTGATCACTAGAATAGTGAGCACTATATATCAGGCCAACTACTCACACATACTAACACTACTTACACAGTTATACTACAGTTGCTAGTATACTACAGCACCCAGAGCCCATCACCTTACAACAATCAGCTAGGTTTGATCCCCAAGTCTTCACACCGGTAGGCTGGAGTACTTCGCTTCCGGTATAGTATAAAGGCACAGTAGTGGTCAGTAGTTTGCTTCCCACTCCCTGTATAGTATAAACACATACTAACATTACCTACACAGTTATACTACTTCGGCTAGTATCCTACAGTGCCCAGAGCCCATCCCTTTACAGCAATCAGCTCGGATTGATCCCCGAGACTTCACACCGGTAGGCGTGAGTACTTTGCTTTCGGTATAATATAAACGGACGGTAGCGGTCAGTAGTTCGCTTCCCACTCCCTGTATAGTACACTAACAGTACTTGCACACGTATACTACAGCGTAGGGTTGAGTTTTTCACTTCCCGCTTCCGGTATAGTATAAACCAATGATAGCGGTCAGTAGTTTGCTTCCCACTCCCGGAATGGTATAAACCTGTACTAACACTACTTGCACACCTATGCTACAAAGACCAGAGCACATCACTTTACAACAATGAGCTAACGGTTTAGGCTCTCGGTTCCATACCCGATTGTAGCAGCTTAACATCTCAGCACCATGTCAATCTGAGCAACACTGCACTTTCAGATCGGTAGGAGTGACTACTTCGCTTCACAGTCCCCCACAGAGCTTACAGTGCTCCGACCCTCCTTTCCTTCTTTTTTTGCCCTTTTTTCCCCTTACTTGCTTCAAGGGAATCACAAAATGGCTGCCAACACTTCCTAATTGCAACCGCTCGCAGCGTTTGCAACAAAAAAGCAGCAAGCTCGAGCTCGTAACGCCTCAGCCAATCAGATGGCAGAATTCCCAAATATTGATATCTGTAAAATGTTATATTTCTCCAAAACTACTGAATGGATTTACACCAAATAAACAAAACCGTGCTTTCTAGACCAAGGCCCTTCTCCCTGCCAAATTTGGGGTAATTCTGTTCACCTGTTCGACCTGTAGCCTTGTCTAAAGTTTCCTGTGGAAATTAATATGGAGAAAGCATGTTTTGGGACCCCCCCTTTTTTCTCAGCCCCCTTTGATGAATCAACCCCAGACTTTCAACATAGGAGTTGCTATAAACAAAGAATTAGTTTGGAAAATGTCATGAAAATTCATCAAATGACCCCAATGTTATAAGCAAAACAAAAAAAATTCTTCCTATGGAAACTAGGTCCTAGCTATAACTACCTGCTGGCGACCACCAGTGGGTAATATATATATATGATCAAGGGCAGGAGCGCCCGAAACGCGTAGTGGCAGAGCTGGCTAAAGAAAGATACATTCTGCGCAATATTTTGGGTCCACGCTCGTCTTTGCCAAGAAGGATGGTGTGATTGAGCTACAAATCATATATATATATATATATATATATATCGCACCGAAAATTCCCCACAATCACGCTTCGATGGGGAAAGACGAGCCAAACCAATTTGCTTTTCGTAAGGAGATTTAATGTCAGATGTAATGTCAGATATATATATATATATATATATATATATATATATATATATATATATATAATATATTATATATATATATATATATATATTCACCACACAAATAGATCAGAATCCCCGACCCATGGCGCCTCTAGTCCTGGTGCGTAAATCCTCGGCAGAGCCTCGCCGAATAAAATCACCAACCAACCTTCCTCTTGATGAGAAAGAATGAAAACGCACTCGCAGGGGATAGCGTGTCCCAAATCCTTTTTAATTTTTCAAAGCAACTCCCAGGTCAACAAAAACCGACGCGTTTCGCAGAGCCGCTGCTTGCTCACGGGGCAAACAACAAGTTTACTGGACTATTTCAATGTATTATTGTAAGGAGCTTCTAACTATTTAATTAAGTAACTTCAGAGAGTTCAAGCAGTTGCAGCCAAACTGGCCTTAGATAGGCTGAGTAGATACTCTGCACCCCAGTCTCTAGCTGATCTACACTGGTTACCAATACTGTAAATAATCATGTTCAAGTTTTTGTGTATTATCTTTAAATCAATTGATGGCATTGGCCCAATTTCTCTGCAAAAGAAATTTAAATTGTATGCCCCCTAACATGAGTTTATGAGTTTATGCTTCTCCTCTGTCAAGATGGCCCGGGTGGCCAGAATTAAGCGGACTATTCTGGGGAGACGGGTGTTCATGATTGCAGCAGCTCGACTTTGGAATGATTTGCCCGTGACCTTAAGATCCATCGATGATCTCTTACACTTCAAAACAGGGCTTAAAACCTGTCTTTTCCCAAAATGTCAGTAGGGTCTCCGGCTGTTCTAATCAAGTATCTAGCGGCTGAGTAAGGTTACACTATTTTTCTACCACTCAGTATCACAGCGCCAGAATGCCTGATAGGTGACAGTGAGCTTTATAAATAAATAAGCACCTTAACACTGGAAGCCAACGCTTTTCAGCAGATGCCTTCAACCAGGCCAACCTGTTTACATTTCACATCAGGCCTTTTCTTCTGTTACAAATCCCCAATGAGGACATCATCTAGACTGCTAACATCATAGTTTGGACGTCACTATATCTGCACCATGACATCTGACATAACTTTGTAGTCTATAGCCTGTGTATAATCATTACAATTTCCTGCACAGTATTCACATTGACTATTCTGTCATCCACCTTTATATTTCTGTTCTTTTTCTTTTGCTTCCTCCTTTTTGTAGCATTATGTTCTCACGTGCAAAGGATTATTGTGCCAAAATTATGTTTGTGCAAAATTGGCTTTAAAATATAAATTATAAAGTGTTTTAGTGAGATAAAGTGCAGCTAGATCTTAACAAACAACAAGCTACAGTGGCCTATAGGTGCAAAGTAATTGTTTCTGTGCCATATGTCTTATAGAATCCTTCTTCCATTTCAGATGCACTATCAACACATCAAGTGGACCTCTACCCTCATGGGTAAATATTTATCTTAGGAATTAGGGTAAAGGTGTTTAAGGGTTTAGGGGTGAGTAGGGCTATAGGATGATTTAGGGGTAGGCAAGAGTTTTGGGTTGTAAATGTATTTTAGGGTTGTTAAGGGTATTGGGTGTTAAAGGTTTTTTTAGGGTTTATGGGTGAGAAGAAGTATAGGGAGGTAAGGGTATGTTTTAGGGTTTTGGGGTGGATAAGGGTATTGAGCAGTATGGGTGTTTTTAGAATTTAGAGATGGGTAGGGGTATTGGGTGGTAAGGCTGATTTTTGGGGTGGGTAAGGGTATTTGGTGGTAAGGGTGTTTTAGAGTTATAGGGTGGGTAAGGGTATTGGTGGTAAGGGTGTTTAGGGGGTTTAGGGATGGTTAAGTAAGAGTATTGGGTGGCAAGGTAGTTTTTAGGGTTTAGGGGTAGTTAAGAGTATTGGGTTGTAAAGGTGTTTAAGGGCTTAGGGTTGGGTATGGGGTATTGGGTGCTATGGGTGTTTTTAGGGTTTAGGGGTGGGTAAGGGTATTAGGTGGTAAGAGTATATTTAGGGTTTGGGGTGGTTGAGGGAATTTATATTAAATATGTATGTATATGTGGATATATAGATGTCATATGCATGTATATGCGATATATATATATATATATATATATATATATATATATATATATATATATATATATATATATATATATATTATATATATATATATATATACACATATATATATGTATATATATTTAGGGTTTCACTTAACTGCGATATGCTTACATTTTTTTTGTAAAGGCATGTGTGGAAAAGACATATGCGTGGTAAACACCAATGTGTGGTAAATGTATTGCATGGTAAAGCATGCATGGTAAAAGCATGCATGGTAAATGCATGCATGGTTCTGTCATACAACCACACCAAAGTTGCCCTGTGGCGCACTCAGCCTGTGATGATCCATTTCAAGAGATCTAGCACAGTGTTTCTCTTTCACTCCCTTTCCGCTTTCCCTGCTTCCTAGGGCAGGTGCGCTTTTTCCTTTCCTGCATAGGTGTTAGTGATGGCAGGAGCTTTCATCAGGTCAGAACAACAGGGACCTAACAGAACATTAACTCTAGAGACAATTGGAAAGAAAATTGGAGTGAGAGCTAGAAAGAGAATTTCAAAGAGAAATGGAATGAAATTGGAAAGATAATTGAAGAAGAATCGGAAAATGAAAAGGAATTGAAATAGCTGGGACAAAAATGAGAGAAATAATTTAGAAAATAAAGTGGAAAGAGGAATAGGAACTTTGGTGATGATTTGTGAATGATTTTAGAGGGTATTTAGGTGGACAAGAACATATCTATGCAGAAGGATTTCCTAAATCCAGTGGGTATGAAGGTAACATTTAGTTAGTGTTGCTTATGTTAAGGTGTTGCAGATGGTTGGCCTTGCTCTCGCGTGGACAAATCAGTTTGGTGTGGTGCGGTATGTTGAAAGCTCATACACTCATGAAGACTGGCACATCTGGAAAGATAAAGTGGAACCTGGTCTGGGAGGCATTCTTATGGCTGGTAGGTTTGAAAGGGGAAAGATGTCTGAGGACTGAAAGAACAGGCAAATGAGATATGGTAGGAGGAACAAATGGAATGAAGGAGCTTAAAGGTCTGTAAGGTTTCCGTTTATTCTATAGGATGATATTGTCAGGTGTGCAATATTAGAAAGTCAGCCTAATGACAATAGCGTTTTCCTTTGCGGTTGAGCTTCTGTTGCAATTTCACCACCCCAGAAAGCGGGGACAGACACTAGTATGGGAATCTCCATTCTATGGCTTGGTATTTTGGGCATGTGGTCCATGCTTCAGGTGGGGCTGCACTCTCCAAGAAGCAAAATACATCTATTAAATATGTAGTAGAGTAACGGTCCGTTCACTAAAAATGTTGATCTGAATGCTTCCTTTTTCCAAATCTGTATTCTTTCCACAGATTACAAGAATTTGCTCAGCTAATACGTTTTGTTTCATTATATGGAAAGTCTTCATGGCCTAAAACTAATTGATCAAAAGAAAGGAATATCACATATATAAATAAACGTACTAAATACACATATGGTACCATATACTGGTGGCACACTACAAATATTTATTTTTTGTTGTTTAGATAGATTTTTGTGGACAAAAATTGCGAAACATAACTATGGAAAGCCTTACAAATAACAGGACCATAGAAACAATTGAGTACACATAGTGGAGACACAATATTGTGCTAAAAAAGTTACTAGTTAATCAGTTCCAAATAACGTAATGTATGTTCGGCAGGAAGGAGGTGAACATTTTATATAACTATAAGACAGTCTCATTTTTCTTTAATTTAAAGTTTCACCCTTTACAATTTACAAATAACACATACCGAAAGTATCATTAATGTATATAGTTATGGCAAAATTAGGTGAATATTACAATAAATCATACCACATATGTCTTCTTTCTCATACTACATTACAATCAAGTTGCATCTGGTTACAGAAACCTATTCTTTGTAGCTAATTTGTGAAAGTTCTGTACATAAAAATATATATTTAGAATCTTCATTTAAGAGTGAAGTCAGCTGACTGTATGGTGGGAAGGGACCTGTTACACTCCAGAGGACCAGTGTGTAGTAAAATATTAGATGTTGGGGGCATTGTTGGGATTAGGTGGTGGTAAGGGGGCAGAAGGCTGAGCAATGCTGGGGCAGGCGGGTGAGTTAATAAATGAAGACCAGGAAAACCAAAAGAGAGGAGGGGTGGTTGGGATTTTGTAGTAAATACTCATCAAGTCAAATGCTTTATTGGTAGACCTCATGCACCATGAAGCCGGCAAACAAGCATACAATGAAAATAGTCATTTGAATGTAACTGCTTTCCATGGAATGTTGTTACGCCAGAACTGTTTAACAAATAAGTGTTTACCATAGAGTGCATGATTAACATACCGAAAGCAGGGAAAGATGTGTGTTAGCAAAAACATAAACAATTTCTGGAACAGTAAAACCCTATACTACACATTATAGACAGAGGCGTGCTTTTAATTTTTTTTTTATGTATTTCTTATATTAAGTAGTTTTTATGCTGGCCTGTAAGCTGATATATCTAAGCGTGGAATAGTGGAAACACAGACCTATTCCATAAAAGCAGCATTTTACACAATGTTGGTGGTCTGGTATGATTTTTTGTCCCTCTCAACTTATGGTTGTTATGTTATGCTGTGTTGTGTCACTTTAACTTTTAGTGCGCACAAATCCAACCGGGAGGGGTATCGCAAGGCAAACTGCTCATGAGCAGAGTAGCAGACTGATTAGGCTTCAAATAGTGCTGTTTTAGACGTTTCCTAAAGATAAAATTAATTTCACATTGGTGCATATGAAGTGGAAACTTTTTCCACAAAAATGGAGCCAAGTAGGAAAAAAGATATGCCCCTTTTTCACGAGATTTAGAAATATGTGGAACTGAAAGCAAGGCTTTATCACTGGATCTCAAAACTCTGCAAGGACAATAGTGGACGAGCTTAGCCGAAAGGTAGTTTGGTGACTTGCCCTGCAAGGACTTGAGAGTTTAGCAGCAGACCTTACAGGTGATTCTTTTACGAATGGGTAACCGATGGAGCATGCGCAGTAAAGGGGGAGAGGCCATCCTAGCTCTGAGGTTATGAATGAGATGCAAGAATGACGTGGGGACATAAAACAGGCAGGGGCTGTGGGTGGGCTGGGCTGCCTGTTCTTGGCTCTGACTAGGGGGAAGGGTGATACAACTGTATTGCCCACTTGCATTTGAGCATTAATATCAGTTCATTGTCCTTGTGCTCTTAACAACCGAGTGCTTTAACTGCTGTTAATGTCCTGAACAGATGACAATAACTCTTATATATAAAAATAAGATGTTAGTGTTCATACTGTAAAGCTTTGATGAGAACACCAAAGATTAATTGCAAATGTTGTCTGACCTTAATGCCAGTGCCCTCAGCTAATTCGATCCTTGCTCCAGGCTGTATGTAGCCTTTCAAAGAAAGAATGGATGCCACTGTGTTTCGCCGTTGGAGAGAGTGGGGGTGGGAGGGGCGCAGAGCGGGGGGGGGGGGGGTGGGGGGTAAAATGCATCTTGATTTCAAAAGAAAAAAAAGTGCCATGCTCACGTGTTGATGTGCTGTGTTTGGGAAAAGTTCTGAGAGGCTGAAATATGTAGGCCCTCTTTTAAGGGATTTTGGCATAGGGCAGCTCAGCAAGTTTGCTCCATGCCAAAGTTAAAGGGCAGGATTGCACCGTGTTAATGCAGTATGGTGCATTCCTGTCCTTTCTCCCTCAGCTGGTGCCGTTTCGGCAGCCTTGCAGGAACGTAGGCACCATGGCAAGGGTCCAGTGCTCGAGTCGGGGTACCACCCGGGTGGACGGCGTCCCCCCACCTATTTTACCGGGAGTTCGACAACTGGTGTAAATGGAGTCACACATTCACTCTTAGGCCTCTCTGGGGCGAGATCGGAGCTCATTCAGAACGCTTCTCACGCGCTGGCTTCTCTGATGAAATCGCATCTAAGGGGTGAGCGAGGGGAGGCCATAAATCTGATGGTGCAAGCCACCTTTCGTGACGTCACTTCCTGTTGTGACGTCAGCCTGCCCCCACTTCTTTTTTTAGGACTTGCGCCCTGCAAGGGTCGTATACAAAAAGGGGAGATGTGTCCGGACGGAAGGGCGAGCTTACCACTCAGGGAGAGTGGAAGGTCCAGCCACAGTATGCGCCCTTGAAGACACTGTGTTACAAAAGAGTACTGGGCTGTTCCAGGGAAGAGTACATGTGCAGGTCACAAAAGTGTCTAGATGTGGTAGAGGCTCGGTGGGTAGGCGGTGCAACCCCCAACGGGCAACACCTCTAAGAGGCTACGGGTACCAGGAACAAATTTTATTCAGGGGGTCCCTTGCTTCAATTAAAAATAAAGACTGGTCTGTACTCGCTGGAAAATTATGTTTCCTGGCTCGAGACTAGACTAGTAAGTGTAAAGGGTGGTTGATATGTTTCTCACAAAAGTACAGTGACACGCGATTCATCAGGACCTATCAAAGAAATAAATCTGTCTACAGAACTTGATCTACCGACCAGTCTCTATTTTTAATTGAAGCAAGGGATTTGTTCCTAGTACCCTTAGCCTCATTTTAACTCACTACTCTGTCTACACCAACCTGGCCCCTCACTCGCACTTCACCCAAAAGGCAGTTGGATGAAAAGATCTCCGCCAAAGAGCCCCTCTTAGAGGTGTTGCTCGTTGGGGTTTGCACCGTCTACCCAACGAGGAGCATTGCCAATGATGAAGCATGACACCTGCAAGGGTGTGTGAGGCCATTATATCCAACAAAATGGATGCCCCTCGGTAGGACTCCACCGAGCCTATAGCACATCCAGACACTTTTGTGACCTGCACACGTACTCTCCCCTGGAACAGCCCAGTACTCTTTTTGTAACACCATGGCAAGGGTGCCTCAGTTGCATGCAGGATTGTTTTCATGCAGGAAGGGTCACTTTCCTGCACAAAAGCAATCCTCATTTATGGGATGTTGGCGTAGGGCAGCTCAGCAAGCCATCTTGCTGCACTGGCCGACGCCACAGTGAAAGGGCAGGAATGCACCATATATATGCAATACAGTGCATTCCTGTCCTCTCTCCCTTCTCTGATGCAATTTTGGAAGCCTAGTGTCAACGTAGGCACCATGGTGCAAGGGTCCGTCCGTTGCGTGCAGGATTGTTTCTGTGCAGGAAGGGACACCTTCCTGCACAGAAACAATCCTAAGAGATGTTTCCTCTTTCTGTGTGTGATGCAGCACAATGAAAGAGGGGGAAACGAGGAGAAATAAAGTATTTCTCTTCATCAAGCCTCACCTCAGGAGGCGTACGGATTAGGCGCTTCCCAGGCTTACAAGCTTTTGTACACCTGGGGCAGCTCCAAAATCAAAGGGTTTTACGTGGGAACACCCATTGCAAAGCCCAGTAACGCCCCCCCCCCCCCCGTGCAGAGTAATGTGACAGCGATCTGCACTGAGTTGCCTTACTCAAGACTTATGAGGCCACTCAAATCCGTGCAGGGTGGCTTTGCGTGGCTTCATAAGTCTGATTCAGAGCCCTGCGTCACGCATGTTCCACTTTGCGTGGTGCAAAAATGACGCAGTGGTCTCACAAACAAGGCCACTAGTTTCTGAAACACTACTGCGGTTAAAGCATGTATTATATTAAGGAACGACAGGACTGTGTCACAAACTGCAGAAGCTATGAGGGGGAGAACTTGTATCGAGCCCTGGCTCCATTTACACGGCTGCTCCCCCCAGCGTCAGTTCACATTAGACGTCAAGGTGCTCCATCAATAACTCGGTTAATAAGAAGTCAAAGGGTTATCATTGGATTCTAAAAGAAAAGAGCCCGGCCTGCTCTGGCCACAGTACTGCTTTCTAGCAACGTTTTAATGTCAGTGATCCCATGGAGTTGTGTCTCTGACCTGTCTACTGCTGCGCCTCTTCACCCTTTTAAAAACCATCCGCTTTCCGCTTCCGTCTCTCTCTCTCTCTCTCTTGGTTTCTTTCTCTATCTCGTTTCCCCTCCATTCCGCCCACCTCTCTTTAGCTCCCTCTCTTTCTTTCTCTTTAGTTCCCTCTGTGTACATTGTTCCCTTTCTCTTTCCATTTCACTTTTGCTGCCCTTCTCCTCCTCCTTACTTCTCTCATTTCCTCGTGCTATCATTCACTTATTTCCTTTTCATCCTATATGTTCTGCTTCATTTTCCTTCCAATGTCCTCCTATAATTCTACACATCTCTTGGCTCATCCATCTATCCAGCTCCCCATCCATCCATCCATGCCCTTCTGTCTGTTCGTCCCTCGGCCTCCATGTGTTAGTTAGCGGAGTGTGGCAGAGGGCGAGGATGCGGTCCGACCCGGCGTTGGTACCTAACTCCCGTCTCTCCCCTCCCCTCTCCCCCTCTGCTCGCTCAGCTCTTCTTCCCTCCGGCTGGGAGGAGGCGGACGCCGCTCCCGGGAAAGGAAAGGAAAGTGTGTCACGCTTATTCAAAAGATGATTTTGGCGTCAGACGAGGAAAGCCTGGGAATGGAGGCACGTGACGCGGCTCCTCAAGACAAGCGAGGTGTAGGCAGTGCAGCGAGAGGGAGAGCGGTGAAGTGCAGGCATTAGAGAGAGTGGGAGAGCCGTGGGGTGCAGGCAGTCAGTGTAGGAGAGGCGATCCGTCGGATACTGTCACTGCACAGAGGGCAGAGCAGGGAGATGCAGGGAGCGCAGCATCCTGAGAGTGTGTAGAGGGGTGGCGAGGGGGGCATCTGCTTTATAAACACAGGCAGCGAGGCGAGAGACGAGCAGCACCACAGACAGCGGCGCAGCATCCCGGGGACGGACGGGGGATCCAGCGGACGTGCAGGAAGGAGGCTGCGGCCGCCACCATGAGCCGCACTGCCGCCAAGCAGCTGGCGCGGGTCCCGGTGCCCTGACGGCCAGCGGCCCCCGAGCGCCCGCCACCGCCCCCGACCGCAGCCCACGCCGCAGCCAGCATGTCCCGCAGGAAGATCTCATCAGAATCCTTCAGCTCGCTGGGCTCGGACTATGTGGAGACCAGCCCCGAGGAGGAGGGCCCCGAGGGGCCCGAGGGACCCGAAGGGACTGAGGGGCCCGAGTGCCCGCTCGCCCGGCTCTGCTGGAATGGGAGCCGGAGCCCGCCTACCGCCCGCAGCCGCGGAGAGACCCGCGAGCTCCTGCCTCGGAGGACGACCAGGAGGAGGAGGGTCAACCTGGACTCCTTGGGGGAGAGCATCCGGAAGCTGACGGCGCCCACGGTGAGCATGCGGGGTGGGCACGGGACTTCCTGCGGCCACAGGGATTCAGCGGAGCGCCCAGCACGTGCAGCACGCCTCATCGAGCCCAATGTCAGATTCACTTGCATCGCCTGGCTTCTCAATCTTCCGCTCTTTACACTTGCATCACCTGACTTCTCCATCCTCGGCTCTACACCATCCTCGCCTTCATTTACCATCCTCAGCTCTCTACACCATCCTCGCCTTACTTCACCATCATCAGCTACACCATCCTCGCCTTAATGTCTCATCATCAGCTCTCTACACTATCCTCGCCTTAATTCCTCAGCTCTCTTCACCATGCTTGCTTTACTTCACCATCCTACCTCGCCACACCTTCCTCACCTTACTTCACCATCCTCAGCTCCCTACACCATCTTCGCCTTACTTCACTATCCGCAGTTCCCTACACTTGCCATCACCTCAATCTACCATCATCAGCGTTCTACACCATCCTCACCTTACTTTGCCATCCTCAGCTCCCTACACCACCCTCACCTTGCTCCACCATCCTCAACTCCATAAACTATTATTACTTTACTTCACCATCCTCAGGTCTCTACACTTGCTATCATCTTACTTCACCATCCTCACCTCTCTATAATTACCATCACCAGATTTCACAATCGTTAGCTCCCTACACTTACTGTCACCTGACTTCACCATTCTCAGCTCTTTTACACCATCCTCATCTTACTTCACCATTCTCAGCTCTCTCACACCATCCTCATCTTACTTCACTATCCTCAGCTCTCCATTTTACATTAATGCACAATGCTCACCTGCCTTCCCCACCATGCCAGCTTCCACCGTAGGCACATGTCTATCCAATCTTCCCCTTACTGCACAGTGCTCATCTGTCTGTACCATCCTGCCTACTTTTAACCACAGACCCACGTCTATACCCTCTTCAGCTGTCTGCACCACTTCCACCTACTTCCACCGCTCTGAACTGCCTCTGCTATCCTCACCTTTACAACCACTCTCCCCTGTCTCTCCTACCCTCTCTTTCCTTTGTGTTCCTCACCTGGATACACAGAGTCCACGCCTGCTGCACGAGCCTCACCACTCCCACAATGCCCTCTGCATTCACCACCCTCCCTTGTATCAACCTCACCTGCCTCCAAAATATCCCTCTGCCTCCGCCACAGTATTGACTTCTGCCTTTCACCCACTCAGCTGCCTCCAGCATCCTCTCAGCATTACCACCTCCACTACCTTTCGCCGTCCTTACCTCCCTACGCAATCCACGCCTGCAGTCCTCACCCACCCTTGGCTGCGCCATACTTCTTCCGACACTTCCTCGTGCCTTGGTCACTCTCTGCTACCTCCACGTTCCTCCCCACTGTCCACCTCACCGCCCCCCCCCACCCGAGGATCCTCCTCACTCATCTGCCTTAAAAAGACTTGCATTTCTCCATCAACCTCCCCTTACACCCCCGCCCTCATCTGTCTCCACCGTCCTAACTTCACTCTACCTTAGTATCTTCCTCCACGGCCCAGCACAGTCTCTGCCATTTGTGCTCACCCCCAACATTTCGCCTTCCTACCTACACATATCACCCTAACCTGCAGCCACCAACTCCACCTTCCTCACCTGCCTCCTTTTCTTTCTTCAACATCCCCCCTTTCCCTAACATTCTCATCTCCCTTCAACGCCCCCTCCCGTCTATGCTAGCCTCCCCTGTATCCACCGTCTTTACCTACTTCATCACGAACACTTTACTTCACCTTTCATCCAGTGCCTTCCCCTCCCCGCGCGCTTTGTATCCCTCCTGGCCATCTTTACCTATTACCTCCTTCCTATCCATTGCCACTGTGCCTAGGGTGTGTGAAGGTGAAGTTTAAAGGTGAGTGTGAGGGTTGCCGGAAGTACTCATCCCTGACCTTACTTTGACGTCTTCATGCGTACATCGTTGACTGACCGCGTCCTGGGTTTGGGGTGGGCTGGCGCACTGTAAGAGGCATGCTTACACCGAGGCCCCCTTGAAACCTTTGATACCCCCATTCAGACCTTCGCCCGCTTCACGGCGCTAGGTAAAACATGTAACCAGATTTACAACCCGCGCTCCCTGTGGCAGAACCCACGCCTCAGCTGTAGAAACAACGCATCTGCCTCTAATTACGCACGCCCACTTTTCCTTGACAGCGCATACTTGACGCACAATTTGATTTTAATATAGAACCCTCTCCGTAGCGGAAGTCCAAAGTCAGACTTCCTCGCACGCGCCCGCCCCCCGCGCAAGGCGCCTAGAAGACGCCCAGCAGAGCGGCTAGCGTGCCTCCGTCGCGTCCGTGTGCGGCCTCTCCAGCCTGCTGGAGTGCGCTCAAGTACCTGTAATGTTCCTGGAGAGGCCAAGAGCTCGCGGTTACAAGGCACGGCAGAGGATGACTGTATTATTTATGATCTCTGCCTTTAAAGCGCTGTCATGGATCACGCCGCAGAGCGAACCGTGTCTGAACCTTGCGCTCTTGAATTCAGAGGTGCTGACCTCAGAGGGACTTCCCCGACTTGTGTCTGCGGTGAACGCAGGGACGCCGAAAGAAACCCTGTCCGAGTGACGAGGGCTTGCGGATGTACCTTGCCCAGAGATTAATGCACATCATTAAGCATTCGACAGTCGTTCGTTTGCTGATGCTTTTGTGTTTCCTCCCACACGCGGTAACGAAGTACCCCGTCCTCCATTTCAGGCGCTAGACGTGCATTGAAGGGGGTAGTGTTGGTAGGCAGCGCTAGAACGAAGAAGCTCTGTTGAAAACAACAGGCAGACGCACGGAGCAATCATGTGGAATGCACGCATGCCCTGGAGCAGGGCGCACGCTGCACGCACTGTCACAAGTGTCTTTTTAATCAATATTGTCGCCATTCCTGACACAATGACCCCGTGCTGTCAAGCAGGAAGCGATGGGTAGGTGACCTATGTTTTTAAGCAGTGATTGGCCTTTAATGCTGCATTTTAAGGTAGTTCGGCGAGGTTAAGGCACCAAAGTCTACCGTTATTATGTAGAACAAAGAAAGGAGTTTGTGTGTCTTGGGCGTAGGAGAACAACCCCATCGTGTTTGAATGTGTCCTTTTACGTCGAAAATGAGCTGTTTGCTTATTCAGAGTATGTTTCATTTGCAGAGAGAACAACCCCAAATGGAGTGCTCAATGTTATCTGAACTCGATTTGTGAAATGTTAAAATGCTGCGTCTGCAGTTACTGGTTTCCCGCCGCTGGCTAAAATGCATGAGACCGTTCTAGCGTACCACCCTAGATTGTTTTAATTAAGTCTTTAGATTCAGGCTGGTACTTAGAGATGTTTGGGATGACGTACCTCAGGTCAGGGGCGCATTCCTTCCCAGCAACATTGAACCCACTGAGGCTTTTGACTCAGTCATCCATTCACTAGTCTATGAGCTCTTGAAGAACATTGTTGTGGATTCTGAACAGAGGAGTCGTCCACGTGTGGAGCTGGGATCATTATTTCTTCTTTTCTACCAATCAACAGTGGGGCTGCCCAGAGCTCTGCAATTGTGTGTCTACTTTTCAGTATATTTCTGTGTCCATCTGACTTGCCATGAGGGTGTAAATTGTCATTTCTGTGCCAGAGGTACTCAGCTTTATCTTCCAGTAGCTGGGTCGTCTGAAAAATGTAAGATTGTCTATTCCTAACCCTCCCCACAATTGTTGTTTGACTGAGATACAGTGGGTTAAAACGCAGTGCTTTTGAGAGTGAAGTAATGCGAGTGAGCCCCAGTGGTTCACTCCTGTGAATGGCGCTTCGCCCCCTTGGTGTTGGGGGTTCAAATGCAGTTTGCTAGGCATGTCAAGAATCTGGGTTTTGTCCTGGACTCAAACTCGAGTCTTGCTTCCAACACTGACAAACCAAGGACTGTTGATTTAAGACCTGCCAGCTGCAAAAGAAAATCACGTTTCTTCCTGCTGACACCTACAAGGTCATACCAGGTGCTGTTTAATTCAGATTTAGGGGATGGAAATGTGCTGTTGATGGCCTGCCAGACTGACACATTGCAAGGTTATGGCCTGTACCAAATGCAGATGTGTGCAGGAAATTCAGGCTCCTGAATATAAACCAAGATTCTCAGCTGCAAAAATCAATCAACTGACTATTAGGGCCAGGTTCAACCTAAGGTTCTTGACCCTGGCCTATAAATGTCTTAAGGGTACATCCAGTGAACGGTGTTGCAATACATCTCAATTCCATGGTGACATTACCAAACACAGCAACATTATAGACAGTCTATTGGTGTTGGCTGTTGGAGGCAGAACTGGGTAAGAGGGCTGGTTTTCCTCTACTGTGGTTGGCCCCTTTGAGGGAACGCTCCTGGTGTTTGTGTCATAAAATAGAAACATATGTACCCAATAGGTCATGAGGGTCTGCAGAGCTTTTGCTACTCAGAATACCCAAGCAAAATGTAAATAGTGCGGTGATTGTAGGGTCTCTAGAACGGGATTTAATCTCAGCTCATTGTGGGGATGTATGACATTACAACGCATGCTTTTACCACGCATGCTTTTACAACGTAAGTATTACAACGCAAACCTTTACAACGCATAGTGCTTTGGGGTGCTGGATAGTGAATAGTTTAATTTACTATTCCAACTCCAGTCCCCGTGGACACTAGGGAAGGTGTTGGATAGTAAGTAAATTAAATCTATTCCCTATCCTAGAGCGCCCCCCAGCGCAATGCGTTGTAATGGTTTGCGTTGTAATAGTTGCGTCATAAAGGCACTGCGTGGTAAAAGTTGCGTTGTAAAGGATGTTTCCCCATTGGGGTCCCATGTGTTCCTCTATTGGAAATACCAAGAGATAAGGTAGCTCTTAACATTTTGTGAGACAAGTTTTTGTTTTAAAGGACGCAACCCCTCACACAAACCAGGTGTGATTCTTCATTATCGGATCCTCTATTGAAGAGTGACTTTATCTCTTAGTCTTCATAAATGAGGGAAAGGGGAACCGCAGTAACGCGAGACCGAGTCCCTCCTCACCAGAGCCTACAAGTTTTCTTAAGATGTACAGGCATACGCAGGCAGGCAGTACTGGCATGGACTCTATATTGCCCCCCCATTGTACATTTGTCCCTATAAGGAGGCTCAAATTATCACACTAATTCCTATTACACCCTGAGGTGGCAACATCTACTACACAAAGTATTAAAAGCCTGGTTATTTTGCTAACTTTCTCTGGTTTTCCTAAATGCATTTCGCTTTCATCTCCACCGATAGGGTTCTCAGATATGATTAAGTCGTTCTGGAGTTTGCTACACGTAAATAACACACATATAAGGATTGTGTATGTATATATGTGTAGGAAACAAATTGCTTCATATTGCTGGACGTTTCTGCAAATATTTTAACAAAGTGGCACATTTCACCAACTTCTCTTTGGAAATGACAATTGTAGCCTATGCTTGTCAGTCATGCTGGTGTTGCAATGTGCAGTTTGCCTCCAAGGAACTCTTAGTCTCAACTGCCAGCCCTCTGATGGCCACCACGCACACGTCCAATAAACAGTGATCTCTTTGTGTACATAAGTAGAGGGTCTAGAAGTGGTCCCGACCTTACACCAGCACATGCATGGTTCTAGACCTCCTTCCTGATTGGCTTTCAACCTTTGAACTTTGCCCCCTCTCTGTTCTCATTGGACCACTCATAGGCTATGAGTTTTACTGAATGCTTGCAGCTGCACTAGCTGATAGCTGGGAGTCTGTATCTCCAAATCTGTGTCCTGTCCATCCCTTCAACTAAACTGCTGAAGATCATTATTCAGATGGTCTCCAGAAGAGAGAGAATGGGTGTTTGAGCGAACTCCTCCAAGAGCTGCTGAGCCCGAGGCTGAAATGTAAATTTACTCTGATTGCAAAATGGTTCTGAGCTTGATTCATATTCGCCTTGTAGACAGCCGCCTCTCTAACAAATGATTTTAGGGGTTGGACTCTGGGTACGAGATGAGGTATATGCAGCAAATTCACCACTTGCTTTTCTTTGTGCTCTTTGGATAGCAATAATGTTGACAAGACATTTCTCTTGACGGACGTCGAGGGCCATCTTATATAAGATAACTTGTACAGAAAAAAATTAGCAAATAGTGGACGAAACATTATATTCTTGTAAAAGTTGCTCTGCAACATACAAAAATGAATGACCTTGTGGAAGCGACTTCTAGCGTCGAAGTCAAAGACTGTTGAAATTGCTTTTGAATGGTGTCTTCCTCTATTTGATAATATTGTCTGACCTTTGGCAAATAATGTTGTCTTCCGATCGAAAGTTCTAAAAAGCACAATACCTACCAGCATTAATCTCTATATCGATTTTGGCAAATACCTTTGGCTTCATATTTCTTATTTCCTTTCTGATTAAATTGGAGGTTCTAGGAAACAGAAAACGTGCCAGCATTAATGTCTGTATCAGTTGTGAATGTGTGTGAATTAATGTCTGTATCAGTTGTGAATGTGTGTGTGTGTATGTGGGGCGGGGAGTGGTAATATACTTATCTTTATAGACCTAAAAACACACTACATCATACATAGTTTATCTTACCTCCAAATCACGCCACTTTCCTCATTTATCTCAGTCACACTTATGTGGTATGGTGGGTTCCCCATTAAACCTTAATGGGTGTCGTTTATTAAGTGGTCTGGGAGCATCAGGGAGTGCAGGAACTGATGGACCAGAGTTGGTAAAAAGGGACAACTCTCAGGACAAGCACCTCATGATACATTGGGTCTTGAGCCCTCTTGCGTCATGTGTCAGTCCATTCAGCTCTGCCCTGTTGGAATCAGGCAGGAAATGAAAAGAGGGTCAGGCAGGGCTGGTTCTGGGTCACTCCAGTTCTAGGCAGATGCCCACGGTGCCACCAGAAGAGGTTCGCCAGATTGCCTCTAAAAAGGCATCAAATGCCATTCTTTACCAGGGAAGAAGGCAGGGAAATACTGCTCTGCCTATGTCATGCCTGCACCCGCCCTGTCGCTGGGCCTTGGAGGCGCTGCGTGTCACCTCACGGTACAGCAAGGCACTAGGACAAGGGGCCTGATGGGCTGCGCTGCCGACAGCGGTGCAATCATGCACAGACCTGTCAGGCCAGGAGTCAGGACGCAGTGCTTAGAGAGAGCTCCAGGTCGGCCAGCTTGAAGGCTATTCTTAGTCTTGGGCCGGCAGGTGTCTCAGACTCTGCTGGCAGCTGACAGCTCAGGTCCATAGCGCCCCCGCCAGGTCATGACCTCTCTTACCTCAGAGGCGCCATTTTAATCCCTGAAAAGTTGACATTAATTGTAAAACGAGTTCCAGACCTGTATACTACATCACTGCCCCCCCCCCCCCCCCACAGAGGACGTCATCGTCTGTAAGCATTATGACGAAGCGCAGATGTTTCCCGTCATTAACGATATATATATTTAAATTGCGTAAGCTTCTGTCGTGAAGTGCATTCCCGACTCTGCTTATCACAGTTCACTTTACTGTAGGTCGATCCAGCCATGATTTTGCGCTGCTCATCATTCCTACCAGGTGGACAGATGGAAACGCTTCGGTTGAGTGGAAAGAGGGGGACTTTTTGATACGCAGAGGCACGTTTAATACCCTTTTTGTGCAGGCGCTCACGCGGGCAGCGCAACACAAAATATGGCACTTATATACCTACTCTTGGAAAGACCTGCGTGTACAGTGCTAACCTGTATTATTTTGCGTGAGTGCCCACGCAAACTTTAGTGGATGTTGGCTGCAATGTCATTACATTTTCCAAACATCTGTTCCCAACTTCTGTATCGTGCCAGCCACCGGGCACCCAGAGAACTACGAAGAATTACGAACAAGAGAGTACCCCTGGGGTATTGACCTGGGAGGTCGCCTACGCCGTTCTATTCAGTCAATAGTCGCACTGACAGGCATATTAAATATGTCGTTGGATTTAATACCTCGTAATGTACGGGTGAAATGCAAGTACCTTAATATAGTGTGGGCAGATTTTACCGCCGTTGATGCATCAATCCTGAATCTCGACAACATGTCGCTTGCTTTCGATGCGGTCATATTGACCTGCTGATATTTACAGCATGCGTAGAGGCGCGAACAGGCAGGCGTTGAGTTGGAATGCTGTAGCGTTCTCTTTTATTCTACAGTTCATAATGCCTGGAGGATTTCATTTATGTGTGTGTGTGCGCGAGCATGCATGTATGTGTGTGTCTGTCTGCGTGTACATTTGTATCGCTTCACTTTTTAACATGTTTTGAAAAATGAGAGAAGGAAAGAGACCCAACCAGATCACAGTTTCATTATTATATTTTATTATAGAACAGCTGTGGGGAGCCTGACCCCAAAGGGCAGGACTGGGGCCCCTCCCCAGTGGGGTCGTTTTTAACCTCAAGTTGTGGGCGGTTAATTTGGGGTATTTCATTGCCCCAGTGGAGTGTGACCGAAACATGCTTATTTTGCACACCTAGAGAGTGTATTGAATGCCACTGGCAGAGGATTGCAGCGCAATCACTTTTTTCTTTTTTTTTTGTAAATAGTGAGACTGAAAACAAACAGTAGTTTTATCTTGTGAACCTCTGACGCACAGTCAGTTTTCAGGTTGCTTGCTTGTATGCAGTTAGTAATCTTGTGCTCATTGCTTGGGCCTTGACCCCCGCACCCCCACCTCCTCCCTCCTCATTCATGTTTTGTTTAATTTATACTGCTCCCCATGCTAAAACTTAAAACAAAACAAAATTATTAATAAGCTAATAGGCGAAACCTAATGCATTTACAAGTGCTTGTTACCCTGGAGCAGTCCATCCTGTTTCACGAGGCCCTACCCCTCTCCACCGAAAACCAGTAACCCTACACGTATTTTGCCCTTATTGTGTCTCATTAGTGAGATGCATGTAAAGCTGATTGGCTTAGTGAAATTTGGGCCCAGGCCTGAACATATCATTTCTGCTTCAGGAAACTCTGAGCTTTCACTTAAGGAGACATGCTGAGACACCCACTTGAAAATCAGTCAGAATTCCATTCCATATTTACTACCTCATCTGTGCCACTACCAAAGGCTAAACCATATGCGAATCGGTAAGGACCTCGTCCCATCACAGCAACCCAGCCTGGGTTTCTAGGTCACCTCCCTTCTGCATGGGACACAGGTAACCGCAGATGCATTGGTGAGTTATTGGGCCTTAACAGTGAGGTGCAACTTCAGCCTCGAGACAGAGCATCCTCACGACTCCCCTCTGCACACACTCAACCCACATGGGGAGACTCGTATTGACAAATGTAAACCCTTGGGCCATCACCTCTTAACCACTGTGGACACCTGAGGGTAATGCTCCTTTCCATCCCTTTTTACTTCTTATGTGCAATACGAGACACTGTCCGACCATATTTAAATCAGCCTTCTTTCTGGACCAAAGTAGTGGTCTAGCCTGAAATGCGAGGCCATGTTCGGTCTGCACGCGCAAAGAAGCAGCGATGGGCTTTTTTTTCTTTACATTGACTCATCAGTGGAGAAGAGCTTGAGTCTTCAGGTGCGCTGAGTACTTGAGCCTTCTGCCTGGGCATCCCCCTCATCAATTGTAGAAAGGCTCACTGAGAAATAAAAGTGATCAGTGGTTCGAGCCCCAGAAGATAAGCCATATTGATTCAAGCGATTACACCCATCACCTTCAAACCTCTTCATGGGCTTTGAAGGTCCTCAGGTGTTATCTCTTTCGCCAAAAAAAGAAACAAAATGAGCTCACACATTAATCACAAGAGGGCCTTTTTGTAGCAGATGTGTTACTTTCATTTGACAAGCATGACGCCTTATGTAGCATCTACCATGTTTAATGTGGTGGATGCGTCAAACGCGGAGCGCGCGCATCACATGAAATAGAGATTTCCTCTGAGGACAGAAACAGATGACTTCCAGATTCAAGGCCATGTGCACAATTTATAACGTTGTCTCCGGATCATGACAGCCCTACCTTCCATTAACAAAAACACTTCCCCGAAATGAACACAAGCGCCATTTTGGACTGGTGTCCTGCCAAGTGCTTACTGCCACATGTCATATATTATCTGAGGAGACCGCTGAAGTGACAATTTCAACAGATTCTTGTATGCATAATTCATGTTATTTCTATCCAACCATAGAACCCGCACAAAGTCTACATTAACATTTCTCCATTGCCAACCAGTCGAGTACACTAGGGCATGCAGGGGCTTTAGAGAGACGCCGTTCTAATTGCGGTTTCACATTCAGACTGACGAGTACGAGTCACGTTTATTTGCATAGTTAAAAAAAAACATACATTAAAGTTTAAAAGAAGAATGTCTGTTACATAAGAATTCACTGTGAAAAAAAGACACCAATTGAAAAAAAAACATTATTTACTCTCTTATTAAAGACATTTCTAACAAACTCGTCAAGTGTATGAGACTAAACACGTTGACACCATTATCAAGAAGTAAAAGTAATGACTAATAAATCATGCGATCTGGGGTTATTGTTACTAAAATCGCCAGCAGGCCCTAATGACTCTTTGTGGGCAGCAAGTTTACCTTTTTATTATCCCACCTGGTTCCAAACCGTAAAGTGCTGATTGATAGTAGAAATGAGAACCCCTTAACCCGAGTGCAAATATCATGTGCAAAAAAGCTCAATTTAAGTTAACCTGGCCCTAAGCCCTCATGTTCCTCCAAAATATCCAGACACAGGAGTCATCCTCTTGAAGCAGGATAATAAAGATCAGGAAAACACCTTAAGCCTAGATGTATGTCATGTTTCTAAAACCAGCCTCTTAAAACAGGATAATAAAGAGCAGGTGTACCCTTTCAAAAATGCATACATTGCAAATATCGTGTGCAAAAGAGGAAGCATAACATTAACCTGTCCTTGTCCCTTCGTGATCACATGAGCGGTCTATGGACAGTTTCAAAAGGCCACTTCCTAGAGCTGGAGAGTAAGATACTATCTTGTATGACATACATTCGTAAAGAACATATATACCTTGAGCCCGGATGTATGTCCTATTTCCTAGTCAGCCTCTACGAAAGGGATTATAAGAACAGATGAACCCCTTAAATAAGTTACAAAGTGCAAGTGGCCTGGGCAAGGGAGCTGACTTAAAATTGACCTGTCCTTGTCCCTTCATAATCCCAAGAGAAGGTTTTGAACAATTTCAAAAGGTCATCTCCTAGGGCAGGAGAGTAAAGTTCTATCTTGTATAATAAGCGTTCTTATAGGTAACCACACTTCATACCCTCACTGATCCAGTTCTTTTAAGAGCGGTTTTAGAAATCGTACTCCCCTGCAAACTAGGGGGATTGAGCCGCCGCTCAGCCAAGTGGTTACTGCTTGTGGGCAAGAGCAAAGGAACAGCTTTATGAAGATTGCTTTCAACTTGCTTTTCCATTGAGCCATGGGTGCCAGGCATAAACAGAAGATGTGCACTAGTGTCTCTTTTTTTCCTGCATAGTCGTCAACTTTGACTTTGCGGTACGATGGTGTAAGATCTTGAGTGTCTCTGATACCTAGCTGATATAGCATAAATTGTTGCTTTAGGGCCCAATAAAAATGTGCTGAAAGTTACTTCTGCTGTCTTAGGATGTTATATGAATTAATCACGGTCCAGGCAAGTCTTCTTCTTTGCATGGGCATTTTTATCAGACAGAATTTGAGTTGAGGAGTTTGTTGCTTGATTAAAGGCTGCCTTTCCTAGAGTAGGGGTCCACATTTCTTACATACCTAATTCCCTAATGACCTTCAATCAATCCAAAGGCACTCTTGCTTTGGATCGATGGATTTTTTTTAACTCAAACTCGTCATACCTGAGCTGGTGAAACATTTTTTGGTAGTGAAAACTCTATTTTATTCACTTTGTATCTTGTTGAGTGTGAGTATTGCCCGGCTGCGCATACTTTCCGTGCCAAGACTGATACACATTATATTGGCAGAATATTTGGAAATTATATTGAAGTGTAAATGCTTGGTGATGCTGTGATAGACACAATTTTTTCCTGGTCTGGTCCTTTTTTATTAGCTCAAATGTTGAGGCCTTAAGTGTGCACAATTCTTCTGCCAACCCCGAGCAAATAAAACGAGTTCAAGGCTCTGGCAGTTTGTCGAGTGTCTCCCTTAATCAAGGCGAAGCCATTGCATGCCGAGTTCGCCATGTTGACAATTCCCTAGTTTCCCACCTTTTCTAGTGATTTGTTGTTAGTCTGTGTGCAGTGGCAGCTATTACCAGACCACACGCATTACTGATTGGGAAGCGCTGCTTTCAGCTTGACCAGTGCAGGCATCATTTTATTCATCCCAATTCTATCCTTCAATGTATTTTAACACTGCCCAAAATAGAAAATGCTCTGTATTTTTTAAATGAAATACAGAGTGACTGAGGATGAACAAATCTACATGTCAGACAAAGAGAGCATCCTTTTTTTTCGTAATTAAAATCCTAAAGAGAATTCCTCTTTTAAGAAAAAGATGTTAGTTTTTAATTATCGATAAAAGGACTATACATCCCAGGCAATCCGCAAAAGGTTGGTTTTTTTTAGAATCTTGACGTTTTCACTTGTAACAGTGAAAGAAGAGACAATTCCTTTTGAAATGTCACTCTAAAGATTTTCTCGTGGTATCGAACATTTTAATACAAATTAAGGGTGTCATTTAGTGGTTGGTAGGAGAAGCAAACTATTACCCCCATGTTGTTGTTTTGAAAAAACTGGAATTTAACCGATCTGAGATCTAGTCTATCAATAGTAGTGATTCCTACAGGTTTCAGTGGTTCTTTTGTTGTCTTTTTAAATACCCCTTAAACGCTGCAGTCTTAGGCTTGTTTTTTAAAAGGGAGAGTTTGAAGAAATTCTTCCATTAGTAGAGGGTCAAAGATGTGATGACACTTGATGTTAGATAATTTGAGATGCCTTTATTACATCTCTCTGATTTTGGATGAAACTACACTGAAGATACAACAACAATCTTATTTAGGTGCACGCAGTTTGATAATGCAGGCAGCAATTCCTAGTAATTGAGGCATCCCAGAGCTACCGAGCTAATGTTGTCAAGTTCAGCATTCACGCTTATTTTTGCTAATCCTATGTCTGTGTTTTGTGGAGAAAGTTTTGGGGGCATATTCACAAGGAGCTATTGCCAAATTAATGGCACTTTATCACAGCCAAAATCGTGCTAAATTTACCTATCCATTTACAAGCTGGTGCTAACAGCCCACAGCACCAGTTCTCCCGCGATAGCAGCCACAAAAACCATAGCCACAAAGGACTCCCGCAACTATCGCTAATGAGATTCAGAGTAGGCGTTCCCGTGCAAAAAGCTGCAACAACACCACACCTCAACATTCACAACGACCAGACAGATTGGCAATAAGAACACAAAATACACAATAAGGCGCCTTAGCAGCAGGAAATTTACACCTGCTCTGACCTGGTGTAAAGTCAGACCACAGTCTGTACCACAAAAGGGAGCCCAGCCCAGGGCGTCATTGGAAGGGCAACAGATGCCATGGAGCAACTGAGCATGCAGCACAGACAACTAAGAGGGCCACAACAACCCACCGATACCACCCCCAGGACCACCCCTCCCTGGCACCCCCTCCGACCAAAGACATGCCACATCAGTCACACCGAAACATGTACAAAATAATCCGCCTGATGTGACACAATCACAACTGGTGACATGCATGTGTCGTCACAGAAAATAAATGAAGACACATGGCAGCTCCCCTCGACACAATCCGTCGGTCACAGCCTGCAAGACAAAACACATGATGAGAAGGTGTGCCCTGTGCACATCAAAGGACAGAGAGAGAGCTAAGGAGAGAGAGAGAGAGAGAAGAAAAGAGGGAGAGAGAGAAGAGGAGAGGGGGAGATAGAGAGAGAGAAGAAGAGAGGGGGAGAGAGAGAGAGAAGAAGAGAGGGGGAGGGAGAGAGAGAGAGAGAAGAGAGGGGGAGAGAGAGAGAGCCAGAAGAAGAGAGGGGAAGAGAGAGAGAGAGAGACGTCCCTGAGCACCAAGGCCAGACAGCTCACCTGCTGCCACCGGTGTGTCTCCAACTACTCGTCGGTACGTATAGCAGTACACCAGGTCACACATGTGAGACAGAGCCGTCATCTGAAACAGAGTCCAGAGACATGGCTGGCTCAGGACACACACACTTGCACAAGACAACATCGTCCGCCCGCCCACGCACACCCAGGCGGAGGCATCCCAGCCCCTCCCTCCTCCCATCGGAGCATGCCCGCCCATGCACACCCGGGCCTCACTGCTCACCTTTTGCCGCCGGCATGTAGATTTCAGGTCCCACCATGTGCCGCTACAAGTCACAAGCCCTGGGTCCGCGGCATGGCACCCTCAACACCATGCATCCACGCTGCGCAGGCCACCAGGTCACACGTCGGGTGCTCGGACTTGATGACACAATGGCATAGGACATACCAGGGCACCCGGCAACATCGCAGTCTGCACAGCTGCTCAGCCCAATAGATGCCACTAACCCTGTGAACCCAGAAGCGCGGCTTTGTGGCGGTAGGCCCTCGCAGCCCACTGGCACGACCTACACAGCGGTCCAGCAAGGCACACAAATCCTGAGCTGTCCAAACAGCTGGGACGGGGCATCATTGCAGGCTGCACACCGGGTCAGCAGCTCAAGGTGCCAATGACTAAGTGCACCCAAAGTCACTGTCCGGTGGCGGGGTGCCTGTGTCATCCGCAATACAGCGTGTGCCCCAAACCCTGTCCAACTCCAGTCAGCATCCTGTGGGGGGGTGCCTGTGCCGTCCACAATGCAGCATGTGACACAAACCCTGTCCAACCCCAGTTAGCGGCCCATGGCAGGGTATCAGGCCTGTGCAGGCTGCAATGCAGCATGTGCCACAAATTCTGTTCAATCCCAGTCAGCACCACATGGTGGTAGGCCCGTGCCGGCTTCAAGGCCTCGGGTTTCTCATCCAGTCACCACCGTCAGAGGGGTATGTGATGTCGTCGGCCCCTTATATTAGCGGGGTCACAGGGCCTGTGACGCCTGTGCTGGGTGGGTGTGGTGTGCATGAAAACCTGCTTTCAGGGAGGGGCTGTGACATGCTGAGAACAACACCAGTGACCAGCACACTACCAGCGAGTACACCTGCGACGGGTAGCAAAGAGGATCCCCCTCAGAGCGTTGGCGGAGTGGTCTGGCCTGCTGTACGCCAGAACAGTGCAAGGCTTGCAAAAATGACTCGTGGGCACTGGCGTGGTTCAGTCCATGCCCGGACAAGGAAGTGGCTGATGAGTGTGTCCCTGTTGTGGTGTCCACGAGACCCATGAAACAAATTGCTATGTAGCACCCTCTGACTGGCATGCCACAGGATGAGTATCATTGATGCAAGGGAAATCTCTGTCCCTACATTCATCCACACATATATACATGAATGATGAAAGACATGACACAGCAGTGCATCACTGGATGTTGATTGCACATCCAGTACAGTTCCGCAGCTGGAGCGGTACAGGGCAATGCCGAGCACACTACACAATATGGGCCAGTGGAGAGCCAGCCAGAGTCCATCCGTGGAAGACAAGTAGTGCGGAAGAGGAGGGATGCAGTTTGCAGTCTGGTTGCCAGGTCATTGGTCATCAAACAGGATGTGGCGGTCCATGCCCCTGTCCAAGGTGAGTGCATCTGAGTGAATCGGGGGTCAGTGGAAGGTCATGAGGCCATGTGCGGGACCAACCAGGAACAGGCCAGGTGGCAGAATGAATGCTACTGAGTCCGTCTGATCACAAGCCCATCCACGTACTCGTCCCTGGATGTGTGCCCTGCCCCACCTGTGGGTGTTGCTGTACCGGCTGCGGCACTGTGTGCCACTGACAACTCAAGTGCCGGAGGTGGATTGTCGGCCGCCCTGTGCGCCACTGATACCTCAGGTGCCAGAGGTGGATGGTCGGCCGCACTGTGTGCCACTGACACATCAGGTGCCGGAGTGGTTAGGCCTGCCACACAGGGAGGCATATACAAACCAGGGTGCAGGGATGTGGATGGTGTGGGGGCAGCAGCATTCAACATCGCCACGCCTTGTGGCAGCAATGCCATGATGAGGATCTGCAGGGCATGGTAGATCCCAGCTACATTCCACTGATGTGCAGTGGTGGCTGCCATTCTTTTCGCCTCCATCCGCACAATGCCCTCCATGAGCCTCCGCATCTGTGGCAGCTCACGGCTGGTATCGCTGGAGCCACTTAGCACACAGGTGTACTTCTCTCTGCGTCATGACTCTAGCGGTCAGTCAGGGCTCGTTGGAGACCATGGAGCGGGCTACACACTCAAGGATGGCGTCAAGTTTGGTCACCATGTTCCCGAAGCCCAACCGCACCTGCTCTGCGGTGTCCCTCTGGCACTCCAGCACACAGCTATGAAAGGCCACGTGTTGTTCCTGGGGGTCTTGGGGGAGTGCCAGGGCTGTGGGTGCCTCCTGCTGGGTGCTTTGGGTAGTGGGTGGGGTCTCCTCGATGTAGCTGGGCTGCCCTGATCCTGGAGGTGCGAGGCAGATGAGGTCACTGATGTCTTGGATGGCTTGGGTGTCGATGCTGGTGTTGTCCTCTTCCTCCTCATCAGTGAAGAGTGGCTGGGACTGCTCTGCAGGAGGTGTTGACGGTGCCCCTGCGATGTGAAGGGGAGATGGTGTATTACAATGCGTCCCCATGTATGTAGCCGCGTGGTACATGTTGACATTCAGACAGCATGGCATTGTACATTGAGACCGTCTATAGATCTGGGTGAGGACCCAGAGTCATTGTGGGCGTGCCCTTTGCTCTGCTTGATTGTGCATGTGTGCCATTGTGGCCATCTCCCCCGTCCCCTCAGTACCTGTTGGTCACTCACCCTGTTGCGGTTGTGTTGTGTCCTGTCAAGCAGTGTCTGATCCCCCTACTCCCGCCACAGTCTCCACACTGATGACTGTCGACACCAGCTCCTCCATGTCATCCAGCTCGAGCTGAGGCGCTGGGCCCCCACCTCCAGTCTGCGTTGCTGCCTTCTGGTTGGCAGAGATTTTCTTCTTGGTCCGCCGATTGATGTCATTCCATCGCCTCTTGACCTTGTCCATTGTCCTCTTGTGCTCACCGACAGCATTCACCTTGTCCACGATTTCCCGCCATATTCCATTTTTGGTGCCCAATGACACGTTGGGGGTGACGAACAGTTGTTGATGGAGTTCCATCACCTCAGTGACTATGATCCTGTTTGCCTGCAGCCTGACCTTCGTCTTCCTCCTCTTCTTCTTGTCCTTGCCCTTCCCAGTCCCCGAGGTCCCGGGATGGTCGTTTGGGGTGCTTGTGAGGTTTCACTCATCCTCTGCGCCTGCTCTGGCTGCCTCCATTGTGCTTGGGTTTTGGTCAGTGTGTGTTTGGGTGTTTTTTCTGCTTTTTTTGGTGATTTGTCCTCCCTGCCAGGTGCGTGATGCAGGCCTGGTGCTGCTTATCGCTGGTTTCCTCATCGCGCTTAGGCCCATCGCAGGTTTTTTGGTGTTGTGGTTTGGGTTTTTGTCTCCATCGAGGTGGTTGTATCGCAGAAATTGTCCGCCGTTTCGGCAGACTATCACATGCTACTGCCGCGTTGTAAATTCCATGTTGACACAGGGTTATTTTCCCGTGATAGGCTGCGTTGTTCAAAGTTGCGTTATGCTACTCTTGCGGTAGTTATCACACCTTCTTGTGAATATACCCTTTAGATTCATGTTTTAGGTAGGGTCAAGTTGGCGCTTGCGTGTATATACTGTACATGGCATGAGTGTGAAAATTAAAAGACAGGTACTAATTAGCCCAGGTAGTGTGTAATGACGACTCACTGAATGATGTCACAAGAATGTGGGCCACAGACAGCAAGGTCACAACAAAACCGTATGGATTTTTCTGTGCATGGCCCTGCATTAAATAATAATAATGCGTTCATTTATAAACATGTAATAATTCGTATAGTAAGGAACAATGAAAACAAGCATTTGTAAAGCCAATAGGTCTGACGTTGTCTGCCAGCCTTTTGGCAATTCTTGTTTTGTTATGGTTTTTGCAAAACCTTAAAGTCTGGGAAGCTGCTCGGTGTTTGTCAATCCCCCCCGCCCCTAAAGGCAAATATGTTTTCTGGTCTAAAAAATTTACATATTAACATAGTACTTCCCGGCACTAAAGGAAAGCGCTTTGTGTGTGGATGTGTTTATTGTGAAAGGAAAACATGCCATAACTCATAGTGACATCAGCCAATGGCTGAAGTGTGCTTATTCATTGCCTCTTGATGCATGCTTGTGTGGGATGGAGAAAATTGTGAATGACACAACCACAGGCAACTGGATGAACTGTGGAAGAAAACCTCTATAACTATGCTCTACGCTCTACGCACAATTTTAGTAAAATCAAAAAGTCTTGGCTAACACAAGCCTGAAAAACCATTTGTTCTGCCATTTGCTGCCAGCCTCTTGCCTTTGAGAAAGAAGAAAAGAAAGAAAGAAAGAAAGAAAGAAGGAAAGAAAGAAAGAAAGAAAGAAAGAAAGAAAGAAAGAAGGAAAGAAAGAAAGAAAGAAAGAAAGAAAGAAAGAAAGAAAGAAAGAAAGAAAGAAAGAAAGAAAAACAGGCAAGAAGGTTTAAAGCAGGAATGAAGAAAAACAAGAGAGAATTAAAGAAAAACTCAAAAATGAAACGCAAAACAGGATGGAGAAAAAGAAAGCAAGAAAAAGAAAGAAAGAATGAAAAAAGGTGAGAAAGAAAGAAGGAAAGAGAAAGATATTGAAAAAGGAAAAAAGAAAACAAAGAAAGAAGGAACGAAAGACAGCAGGAAAGCAAGGAAAGAAAGAAAATTCAAAGAGGGAAATATAGAAGGCAAGAGAGAAAGAAAGATCGCAAGAAGGAAAGAAAGAAAAAGTAAATAAAAAAAGGCATTACAAGTACTGCAAATTAAGCATGATATAGACTGATTTTCTTCCTGAGCAAAGTTTCTTAATGAACCATCGGTGAAATTAAGTCCAGAATAAACATTTTCAGAAGAATTGTCGATTTACATTTTCACATTGATAGTATTGAAGCTTTTAGTTTGTGTACTGCATGGATAGTAAAAAGAGAATACCTTAACGCCTTAACCGCGGCGGTTTTTCTGCCGCGGTGCTGCGTCGGCCGTTGGCCGACACCAGCACTAGGGAGTTAGTACTGCCAACGGCCGACGGCAGCACGGAACGGGTTAATACAGAACAGTTCCAAATTGACACAATCTGTTATCCTGTGAATTAACAGCAGTCAAATAAACAAACAAACAACACTTCAAAAGGAATTTACAACAGCCTTAGCAGGCAACAGGAACTGATAAGACGGGAATGTGGCCTGTGCTCTCATCTGGTAGGAAGCATCCTTCTATCACCTCAGGGTCGAAACACAAGGGCAAAATAATTATAAAGTAAAAACAAAAACACTGGCACTGAAGGGTACCACCTTTCGTGTGGATGTGCTCATGTAAAAGAGCAAAAAGCAGTCACTCAAAGTAGATCGACCCATTTCCCCTTGCTGTATGCTGTAGTGGATGGAAGCGAAATGTAAATGACACAACAATAGACCAATCGATAAGAAGAGGTGGCTGAAAGCCCCTTTAAGTAAGTATATTAAACATATAATTTCCTCTTCTTTCCCATTAAAACAAGGGACCAGACAAGGTTGTCCCCTGTTTCCATCGCTCTTCCTTTTAGCAATTGAACCATTCCTCCAATATCTACAGGAAAACCAGAGTATCCCCGGTATATATTTCGGCAAATCTACTGTCCTGGTCGCAGCATATGCAGACGATATATTGGTGGTCTCAAAGTAAGCTACCATGGCTATACCGGTTCTCATGAGATCGATTAATGAATATGCAGAGGACTCGCTCGGGCTACACCCTTAACAAGGACAAGACAGAAATTACATTACTTAACCTATGAGGTGGTAGAGATGTTATGGGAGATTCTGGGTTGACGTGGCAGAAAGGTACGAATAAATACCTAGGCATAGAATTCTCAAACAACCTTATCACTACTCTAGAAGAAAATGAAACTATTATAAAAAATGTACTACTAAATGGGTGGTCACCAAAATTCCAAACATGGTGGTGCAGAATAGAAACAGTTAAAATCATGATAACATCTCTTATCAACTACCTCATTAGTATTTTACCTATGCTACTATCAAATATTTTCCTAAAGGAAATAGATAATATTTAATGGCAAGGAAAAACGTCAAGGATTTCCCTAGGAAAACTCAGACTAGCCAAGAACAAAGGATCAAATTTTAGGAATTGCCAAACGGCTTACCTTTGTAAGCAAGGCTCGGCATGGTTCCTGGATAAGTAAGATCCCAATGGTTAGATGTAGAATAAAGTCTAATTAATGATATCCCACTTCCAGCTATCATGACAATGCAAGTCTCTATGTTACCACACGCCAAATACATTATTCAAAACACTAAGAAAGCATTGGCATGTCTAGATACACAATCCAGCCCAAAGATGTGTGCATCAAATGCAATGGCGATTTGGCACAATCCCAAAATAAAAATAGACTGACAACCAATATATTGGCAGGATTGGTCGAAAAAAGGCATTCATTTGATCAAGGACCTCTATGAAGATACATCCGCCATTGCCTTTTCAGTCCTAAAAAGGAGAGGAAATTAACTGACATAGACTTTTATAATTTCCTGAAACTTAAAGTTCAGATCTCTAAATTGGCTCAAAATCCTACTCCCCCCGCTCCCTATCAAACTGACCCAACTGTCAAATGCTGGACATATGGTATCAAGAATCTACAAGTCCTTACTCTCTGAACCACTTAAAGCACATATGCTAAATGAAAAGAAATGGGAATCTGAACCGAATAGTAAAGCAATTAAGCTAGACCGGGATGGGATCTAATCCATATGATCCCTATCAAACCCAAAATATCCCCCACACTGTCCCAGACAAAATACATGATCATAAACAGGATCTTTTGGACTCCTGCCAGGCTTCAAAAACTCAATCTAGTCCATTCTCTACAAAGTTGGAACTGTAACTCACAATTAGGAGACTTGCCACACATGCTTCTCTTTTGCCCATTGTTACAAAACTTCTGGAACAAAGTCTTTGAATACGTCTCCCAGACACTAAATATCACCCCGGTCAAAGAAGTATGTAAATGTAAATGTAGAGGTACTTGTATAGCGCACGACTACCCAGAGGCATCTCAGACCTCGTACAAATACCGCTGAGGAACCCTTCCTGGCCTTTCCCTGTGAAGTGCCCACTCCTGGGCACCCCCAAGGTGAAGCCAGGCATCCTAGCATTGTTGGGGCTGTTGTGGAGATTAAGCAAGCTATTGCCCAGAGTTGCATAGTGGGACCCATGATTAGAATAAGCACTGAGGCGAGAATTAACAGGTCCGAGGAAATGGAGCCCAAGACCCGCCGAGGCAGGAATTGAACCCTGGTCCCAGGCCAAACTTCTGCGTCAGGGTTTGCCGCTCTAACCATTGAGCCACACTTCTCCACTATCATATATCTTAATTTGATTCCATGACCCGGAACTAAAAAACGAAAATGATCATATTCTGCTTGACTTAATGCCAATACTAACTTGTAAAATAGTTCTGTGTAACTGGAACAAATTCGATAAAAAATCCTTCAAAGTATGGCAAGAGTGGCTAACCTTTATGAGAGGTGCAGATAATACTTCCCTCCAACTCTTTCCCTGGCAACCTAGACATAGGAAAATGTGGGAATCTCTAGACTCCGCCTCTACAGCTTTTAAACCCCCTTGAAATATTGTTCCACCTCTCTGCTCACAAGGGGTACACAAGTTTCTCACAAAAAATGACTCGCCTAACGCTCCTTATACTAATCACTGCACTTAGGGGATGTTGCGGACTACTAACAGATACTAGGAATACCCCTTGACCCCGAGTTGGTTCTTCTTCATTTTCTTTGTTGTTTATTCTTATTCCTTATTGTTAGACCTGGCATCCTGGCGTGGTTTCCCCCTATCTTTTTGCCTCTACCTCCTGTATTTTTGATGCTGTGCTGGATTTCGTTTTTGCTGGCTTAGATGCTTTGTACACTCTGCCACTGCTAATCAGTGTCAGAGTGTAAGTGCTCCCTGTGTAAATTGTTATTGTGATTGGATATACATGATTGGCATATTTGTATCACCAAGAAGTCCCTAATAAAGTGCACTGGGTGTGCCAGGGCTGGTGATGACAACTGTTACTAGTGGGCCTGCAGCACTGATTGTGCCACCCACATGAGTAGCCCTAAAATGGTGTCTCAGGCCTGCCACCACAGTGCCTGTGTGTAGTCTGTGAACTGCCTTGTCCTCCTGGTCAGTGTCCCCACTGACCAGGCCTAACCCTTCCCTTTCTGTGCACATTGGTCACCCCTATGGAAGGCCCAGGGTACCCCCCTGGGCAGGGTGCAGTGTATGTGAGAAGTAGAGCATGTACTAGTGCAGGTGACATGCTCTGGTAGTGAATGGCAGCCATTTTCGTTTTTCACTATTGTAAGGCTACCTTGCCCATAGGCTATCTTGGGGAATGCTGGCTACAGTGGCTACCAGCATATCTTCCCATAGGAGCAAGGTAGGACATAAAAGTCCCTGAACTCAGAATTGAATAACACATCTTTTAGGAAGGGTAGTTTTTAACTCCTGTGTTTGAGAACAGCACTTTTAGAAAGTTGCTGTTCTCTTGTCTGACCTTTCTGTGTGCCTTAGCCCGTTTGTGAATTGACTGTCTGGTTTGAGAGTGACAGAGGCTGGGGAGCCCCGAGGAGGCTGTCTGGGTCAGCCCTGGACTGAATGACTACATTTGCAACTTGAGTGGTGGGAGGAGATAGCACCTGGGCCTGAATAGGGCTGTGCCTGTCTTCCACAATACTGGCTCCACCTCCTGCTGGGTGGCTGACGACCCTGCCCCTCACTCTGAAAGGAATAGAGAAGCCAGGAAAACAAAGTGCTCAAGGAACACCCAGAACTGGTTCAGACCAGGCTCAGGGCCCACTTGCACAAAGAGAACAAAGACTTTTAGGGGTATAAGTACAGGACCCCTGACAACAGAAAATTAGATCATCCTGGAATCGAGAAAGAACCTCTGCCAAGGAGATAGCTGGAAGATTGAAGAAGGAAGACTGTCCTACTGTTGCTTTGCTGGACTGACCTGCAGTTGCTTTGCTACCAAGGAGAGGGGAAGGAATTTGCTTTGTGCTGTGTCCCCTTGCTTGAAGGAATCCCCAAGGGCCTGAGAAGAGCTGGCTCCCTGTCAAGAAGTCCCAGGAACAAAAGGACTTCACCCCCAGCTTCCCTGAACTCTGCTGAGAGAGTTCTGTCCTTCCTAGAGTGCTTGGGCCAGTTGTGGCACCTCTGGAAGTTGTACCTGTGTTGGGAGGCTGGAAACCAAGATTTCAAGACTTTCTGCAAGCTTTATCGCATCGCTCACTTGCAGAGCGCATCCCCGTCAGTGCGAGGAAATTCCCGCCCCTACGAAGGCCTAGATCGTCGCAGCGCCTTTGCCGCTGCCAGAGTCGGCGCATCCTTCGTTTGCCGGACACACCAGTCCGGTGCAGGAAGATTACCATCGCTGCGAGTATCGTCGCGGAGCCTGTCGTCACTGGGTGAGATCGTCGCACCGCTTGCTTGCGGACCGCATCACGTCGCTGCGAGAGTCGTCGCAGAGCCATCGCATTGAGGGGCCGCGAGAGGAGAAGATCGATGCTGATCGGCGAATCGTCACCGCACCGGAGATCGGCGCTGCCCAGAAGATCGTTGCATTGTACCTTTTGTGAGCCGCTTCCACCGAAACCTGTGCACCAAAATCCACGCAAGGTATTGCATCCCTCCTCATACAGACCGGAGTCACCCCAACATGCCCGCTGCGTCCAGCGGGGTTGTCGCATCGCCTCCCCAGGGTCTCCGGAGTGACGCATCGCTTGCTTTTCACCGCTACAGCTTTCACTTGGAATTTTTGTCGCATCTAAAGGTACTGTTGGCTAAAATGTGACGCAACTATGGATTATTTTAACGCAACCTTAAGAACTCTTTTGAAACCATATTCTTGAACTGTGTATGTTGGATTTTTGTCGTTTTGGTCTTGTGTAGTTTAGATTAAATACCTTTATTTTTCTAAACTGTTGTGGAGTCAGTTTGTGGTGTTTTCACTGTGTTACTGTGAGTGTTGGTACAAATACTTTACACATTGCCTTTGATAAGCCTGACTGCTCATGCCAAGCTACCAAGGGGGTGAGCAGGGGTTATCTAAAGAGTGTTTCCTCCTTACCCTGACTAGAAGCAAGGGTCCCTATTTGGACAGTGGTACCTTCCCCTGCCAACTAGGACCCCCAGATCTAACACTTATTATCTTTTGTACAAGAATATGAAGGTAGAAGAAATATTTAACATACTTCCAAAACTGGCACAGCCTGTTCCCTTGCCTCTGTATTGCTGAATGTTTACCACTTCATGTAATCAACTTATTTCCGGTCATTCATCATGTGAATGCTACATGTTAAGATATACTATTTCTGCCTTGTCAGTATATACCTTCTGTAAGAAATAACAACCAAATAACTTCAACGAAACAACTACCTTCTACCTGTACTATCTATTGCACAAAATGGCCATACAGGTTTCCTTTTCAGTCTTACAGTTTTGTAAACTGGAATACTAAAATGTATGCTTCTGCAGATCTTACTGTGTATTTTCATATGTGTCCCCTATTTCACATTCTGCGACCCCCAGCCATATTTGGGTAGCATTCAAGTCGAATGACTTTTCACTATGTGTGGCTGTATCGCTATGGTATTTTGCAGCTCAGATCTTATTTAACTTGATGTTACATTTAGAAGCATGCTCTAATGAACACAGGCAATTATAAATATATTGTAAAGGGGAAATTTACAGAATAACCCATAGCTGTAAACCTCCAATTTTGTTCACCTCATGCATTTTCAGACATGTTGAAGACATAGAAAAAGCACTGCGTAGGGTAATGAATTTGTAAATACAACATATCAGACAATTCAACATTCACCTTTGTTGTACAAAACTTATTGCAACAAAGGCACAGACTGCATGCCTCCCCAATTCATCGTCATCGATGTTTATGGGTACTAAACATTATTAGAGTTTTGTGTGGGAATTGTTTGGTATTATAAATTGGTAGTCACAAGCTCTAAGTAACAATAAAGGCTGCATTTCTCAGATTGACAAAAAGTAGCACCACTCTTTTGAGTTTTGTCTTTTCTCTAAATTCAGGGATAAAGAGAAAACCCTTTAGCAGGATTTGCAACATTAAAAGGGCCTTTCTTATTGTACAAAAACCGTTTAATTAGTTTATTTATTTATTTATTTGAAAAAGCCCATTTACTGGTTGGAAAATTCTTCATGACTTGTAGAAGGGCTTTTGCGATCTTTTCCAAATCAGTTATAGTAGGAGACGTGAAAGGGCAATTTGGAGAGGAATGTATCAATGGTTTGTGACTGCAACTGCACTTGCCAACCATTGAGGGGGTACCAACTCCTAAGTTGGGGTAAGGCCAGGCAATCCTTATATTTATCCCATCGGGCATTTCCCGGGTGGGTTGAATCCATTGGAGGCTGGTTTTTAAAGGCAGAGGGCAGCTGATGGCGGCACAGCCACATCCTGCAGCTCTCTGCAGGTAATTATAGAAAGCATGAGAAAGGAGAGACAGAGAAAAGGAGAGAGACATGAAAAGGTAGGAAGGGAGCGGGAGCTGAAGCAGACAGTATTCCAGAAGATCAAGACTTGCTCTTACGTCTTCCCAAAGGGGAAGCTTTTTTTTAAAGCAGCACGCGTGCCTTTTATGAATATTGGTTGCTTAAAAACATTGTTGACCATTTCGGAAAGCAAATGCTGAGACAAACGTCTTTTGTCTCTTGCTGTCCACTATCCCTGCATTGGCAGCCATTCACAGTGGGTGGCAAACTTTGACCTTCCTAATTAATATTCATTAAGCAGGAAGGTTTGCAACCCTTGCAAATAGACAACCTGCAATGTGACATATTAGAACATAGGTTGCATTGCAGATTGCGTTCTCTTCCACAAACCAATTTGCTCATCGCTGGTTTCACATGGGAATGCTATATCAGTCCCAGAAAGACTTGGGGGTACATTTGTCAAAATATCATGTATAGAGCAGCAAGCCGCCTTGCTGTGCTGCGTGATAGGAAACAGGCAGGAAATGTGCCTTATTTAATATTATACAATGCATGCCTGTCTTTTACTTGTGCTGACGCACAATGTGCTGCCTAGCACCAATACAGCCCCCCTTGCACAAGGATGCCTGCATTGTAAGCAAGATTGGTTTTGTGTAGGAAGGGGCAGCTTCATGGCACAAAAACAATCCTCAGAGCCATTTTCCTCTTTCTATGTTTGCTGCAGAATACAACACATATAGAAAGAGAAAAAAACGAGGAGAAATAATATTATTTCTTCTCATTATGCCTCACCTGGGGAGGCGTAGCATTTTGACCCAGTCCCTGGTCTATCTGTAATGGTAAATTTGGGAATGCGCCAAAATCTTGGTGTGGATGGGCTGGAAAATCCATGCTCCACCCATGGAAAGCCTCCCCGGAGCAGAGTTACGCAATGCTGCAATTTGTGCTGGATTGCATTACTCATACAAGCCATGCAGGGCAACACATGGTGGCCTTGCGTGGCTTGATAACTCTGACTTAGCAGCTGCGTCGCCCTTGCGCTCCCTTGCATGTATCAAGTGCATGATAAATATGCCCCTCAACATATAAGGATTTCAAATACTGGATCGAACATCTGACCATGACTTCTGACTGATAAAATCATTATTAGGTTTTAATTATCTGTGCTTAAATTCTTCCCTTCTGCTTTATTCCAACTGACTCTATTGACATTTGCACAAAAATGTATGAGTATATTTTTTAAATTGCTTAAATTCAAGACAATATAACAACCTTAAACAATCCCCAATCCTCGAACAGTGCCACCTTCAATACACTTCTCTGGAATAATAACTACTGGTTCCTCACAGCTACTCAAATTATTCAAACTCAATTCCTGTACAGTTGATGCCTTCCTTGCAATTCATACACTTTCCATTCATTGCATCCTCTCTTTTTGTGCCATAGTAAATGCCTCATTAAAGAAGGGCACCTTTCCCATGGTACTAGAAACAGGTGTTGTCTCGCCGCTTCTGAAACTAATCAATTTTCTTACTGCTTGGAGATGTTTTGTCTCATAATGAGCCTCTCTTTTATGGTTAGAGCCATCGAGAAGATTATATCCTGTCAACTACAAACCAATATGCTGATGTTGATAGCCCCAACTACATTAGATTATACAAAGCAGGCTTCTGCTCTAGTAATAGCACATAGACAGCGATCCTGCAAGGTGTTAATCACATACAAGAGCAACCCATGGAGGGGTCCTTGCCTTCTTTTTATGCTTAATTTCTTTTCTTCCTGTCATACAGTGGACCATGGGGTAGGGGTAAGCTCCGGCCAACTGCTTTCTTGCAGTGTGAGAAGCCAAAGCATAAAATGGCAATAACTATGTTTGCTTTGCGGGCGGGTGGGAGGGGCTGCTCTGCTCTCCAAGTAGGGCAGGGGAGGAGTGGTTTGCCCACTCCTGAGTGCACACAGACTGTTTGGTTGGCCCTTTGCCCTTCTCCTTGCAGGCTGCATTGTAGTCTGCAAGTAGAACATGCACACCCCTCCAGTCCCTGGCGGAGCAGCGTGTCATGGCGCTCCAGACCAATCACAACAGTGCATGCAGGATTGTGATTGGCTTAGGGTAGGGAGCCTGGCTGCCTGCTTCCTGTTCCTGTCAGAGGCAAGAGAGCAGGATCAGTAAAGACACGGGAACCCACGCAAAGGTAGGCTTTCACATTTTCATTTTTATACTATGACCCCATCCCCCGCGTGACCCCCTCCCTGCGTGACCCCCTCTGTAACCACCCCACCCGTGTCAGCCCCCCCACCCGTGAGCCATGCCAGCTGCTACTGCCATGGGATGCGTATGTCTGATCTGTTATCATGCAACACAGCATGGGTGGTAGAGATCTGCAGCTGTTTAACATTGGGTGGTTTTGTCTGATCTATGTTCATCCAATAACATGGGTGGTCAAGTTCTGGGGGAGTTTACCATGGGGTGCTTTGTCTGATCTAACTTCATGCAACAGCATAGGTGCTAAAGTTCTGGAGTAGCTTTGCTTCCATTGGGTGCTTTTATCTGATATGTCCACAATCAACAGCATGGGTAGTAGACCTCTGTGCTGGATTACATATTTTCTCACTGAATGCTCTCAATACATCCAAGTGAGTTCCTCAGTGTGTTCCAAACTACTAGTCCATCGCAGGCTGCCTTGGGGGCCATGTCTGAACTGGGGTGGTGTGGAGTGCAAACAATGATGGATTTAGGCCCAGATCTCTGTACTGGGGTGAATGTATGACATTGTTCTGCATTCTGTCCATCAACTGTGGTTTTTGCATTTGTCACCCCGAGTGGGATGGGTATGCTCAGACGTGAGTCCCATGCTCTCCACACCACTGGGTTCAAGCAAGCCGGGCTGAAGACGGCTGGAATGCCAGAAACCGGTCCTCGGTAGCTTGTTTCCGGTCCAGTGAAGGCATGGCTTGGCAGTTCGGGCTGAACTGTTCCCATGAGGCACAGGGTAAAACTGATTTCCATTTGGCCATGTCTGAACTGGGGTGGTGTGGAGTGCAAAAAAACGATGGATTTAGGCCCAGATCTCTGTACTGGGGTGAATGTATGACATTGTTCTGCATTCTGTCCATCAACTGTGGTTTTTGCATTTGTCACCCCGAGTGGGATGGGTACGCTCAGACGTGAGTCCCATGCTCTCCACACCACTGGATTCAAGCAAGCCGGGATGAAGACAGCTGGAATGCCAGAAACCGGTCCTCGGCAGCTTGTTTCCGGTCCGAGAAGGCTTGGCTTGGCAGTTTGGGCTGGACTGTTCCCATGAGGCACAGGGTCTCACTGATTTGCATATGGCCATGTCTGAACTGGGGTAGTGTGGAGTGCAAAAAAATGATGGATTTAGGCCCAGATCTCTGTACTGGGGTGAATGTATGACATTGTTCTGCATTCTGTCCATCAACTGTGGTTTTTGTATTGACACTAACACTTTTCAACCTCTCTTCATGGAAGTGCTAGAAAATATGTTGACAGAGTATAATGTGCCAATACTTAGATATGATAATGGTAAATATTTATAGCCAAATGTGTCATTTTATGTGAGAGGCCTCTTGCTGTAGGACTGCATCTTGCTCTTTGGAGCTTGGATGATGAAGGCCAGTCTAAACTTAATTTAAAATAAAAACAAAGGGCGTGCATTAGAGTTTGGTGGACAGGATACCTGGTTGCCAAACTCTCGGTCTGCCCATCCTATTTAGAGTTGTGCTGACTGTCAGCCTTCCATCTGCAGCGCCCCTGTTGGTTCTGTCAATGGAAAGCATTAACCCTGGGCGAAGGACTTCTCTACGCCCACTGAGTGGGCGTAGTGTTGCCTACTTCGCCCTTTGCAAAGTAGGCGTAGCAGGCAACACTACGCCCACTCCGTGGGTATAGCGAAGTTGCCCGCCACCCGCCTCCCTCCCGCCCTCCCCTACATACCTAATTTGTGTTACATAGTCTTAGAAAAGTAAATAAAAAGCACTTACCTTGTCTGCTGCGTCCCGGGGCTCCCTCTTAATATGTAGGGGAGGGGGGCAGGCGGCGCGTAGTGGGGCTACGCGAAGTGTGTAGGTGGCCGTAGTTTCTCGCCCACTTTGCGTAGCTTCGCGTAGCCCCACTACGCATACTATGCCCAGGGTCAGAAAGCATACTCTGATGGCATGACAGAGTGTGTCTGAGTAAGGGAAGCACACTGCCTGCTCTATTAAAGGATGACAGTCTGACGTCCATTTTTTCTGCCCATCAGAGGCAGGAGAAACCTGCTGGTGCCAAACAGAAAAATACAAATAATGGCCCACACACCCAGGAAACAAATATTACTGGGTATCGGTCATTAGTTATTTGTTGTTTCAAAATCAATTTCCACTGATGTCTCCTGCCATCCTAATGGACATAGCATATTTTAAATCCAGCACGCAGAATCTTCTTTTCATTGACAAGACTATTCTCCTGTTCCAGGAGGAGAGGGTGTAGCACAGTGGCCAGAGCTGCCGACTTCGGAGCTGGGGATCTGGGTTTGAGTCTCAGAGTTGGCTCAACATTCTGTGATTCTGGACAAATCACTTAATCTGCCTGTGCCCTTGGACAGCGTCTGGATACCCTCGCCGTTGATAAGAAGCGCTATATAAATCTACAAATTTAAATTTATATCCATCAATGGCTCTCACCAAAAATTATAGCACCCCCTTAGTTATTGGTTGATTCTGCTCAACCATTTGGCTTTCTACTGAACTCCACAACAATAGGAAAGCCTAAACTGCTCAATTTCAGTTGACCTCTCCTGAGTAAATCTTTTCGTAAGCACCTGCCTTCAGGATAGATATCCATCACTACTGCTAGCTTCCCAATTGTGTCCTTCTACTCAAAGCTGTGTTGAATGCCACAGCTCAATTTTTTTCTGTCTTTATAAAGTTGGAACATATTATACCCATACCCTGATCATTACACTGGTCGCCCATCAAAGCTCACATCTACTTTGAGTTGTCTTCTGCTCACAAAGTCTGTATCTTGCCTCTTCCTATCTTGCAATAAAGCTACAAACTTCTGTATGTCTGCTTACTACTCACAGTATGCATATAGTCTGATTTTAGAGGCCTCATATTTAGAAATTTTGCAGCGCCAACCAAACATTTTTTGTTGCATCCCCAGTTATAGAACCCTCTTTTCCTACACCTGCAACTTATGGCCATGCTAAACCTTTTTGTTTGAAGAGTGTTTGCTGTAGCTTTACTGTAATTTTACTTTGACAACTGCGATGCAGTTGATCTTATTTGTTCTGTTTTACTTATGCAAGGCTCTTTGAGTCTTCTTCAAGGTTTTTGCTTTAAAAATGGGTAGAATAAAATCAAAAATGTTGATCCACAAAAATGCCAGGGGCAGCAGATCTGACATCACACACTAACATCGCACCACCTTTGACCTCTGTGGTATCACAGGAAGTGACATCATATGACCTTTGAGCGCGGCCATGTCCACCTTTATGAATCCATATGGATCAAATGGTGTGACTTACATCTTATTATTATGAAATTGTTTTGTTACGTAATGGGCTTCACTTACTCTTATCATTGTGAATTAGGCTTGTAATCACATATAAGGCACTATAAACCTTAGGAAGTACAGAGGGGAATGTTTTACTTTAACACATCATTTTCAGGTATTCATAATATTGAATATGGAAACACATTAAAAAGTGTGTGTGTGTGTTTTTAAAAAATGTGTAATTTTATGATGTATGTGGTGGAAACTACACTAATCAATGTGTTTCATTGACTTAAAAGTGTAGTGTTCCAGTGGCACCTGCAGGAAGTAAACAGTGCTCGTGAGCACCATTTTACATATATTTTTGGCACCACATACTACACTCCTGAGACCTAGGGGGTCACAAAGGTAATGCAAGTAGCCATACTGGACAAGCTAGTACTATATCTATCCCTTGCGACCCTGAATGAAGCCAGTAAATGAAATACACAAATAAATACGTCTGGAGATTTTACCCTCTGCAGCCCTGCAATAGTATCATCTCTACACTGTGTTATCTTCGTAAAATTAAAATACTTATATAATACGTTTCGTTGTACATGGGGCTAAACTTTGCTATATGTTTTGTTATTTACGATTGTGATATTTTAACTTTTTATCGTTTACCATTAACAGTTCTGCCCCAACGACAAGTTTTAAGTTAAATATGCATTGAACAATATGCCTAGGTATTTTTTTTCCAAAGTAAATTAACAAACGAAAGCAACTTTAGGATAATATATTATTGAAATGTCTAGCCACGAGAACGTAGCAAAGAAACTGAATGACTTATTATTGTTGGACACCTCAGAATGCAGTACAAGAAATCCATATAGAAGAAACTTCCTGCAATACCTGAAACTACAATAAACAAGCACAAACATACACAAGATCAAGAAATCACATCATACAGGTACATAAAGTGCTCAAGATGGATGCTTGAGGCACGTAGCTTTAAGAAATGCATGTTGTAGTTGTGAGGTTGTCTCGTCTCGTTCATTTTAAAGACAGTCCTTTTAGTTTGTGCCAGGACAAACTTTTCCAAGAATGACATTTTGGATCTGAGCTTTTTGCTTGACTTCTACATTCTTCTGCTATTTCTTTCGCTACCTTATACTGCTGGTCCAGTGACGTTTACAGACGGTCTAATGTGCTATTCTGCTAACATCCTTGTTTCAATGCCGATCACTTCCTGACACATCTGAAAAATGCAGCCAGCTGTTCTATACACTTCTGTTTACTCTTTCACTTTGGAATGGCCTTTTACTGTGCTTTTAAAATAAAATAAAAACGTCTCTTTCGGGTCACGTTGTGCGGTGCCGTGTATGGATGATTGAAGCCTGCATTTTAAGAGCTTCCTGTTCAGAATTACAGCCTGAGCTGTGCACTCTTGAAAGCGTCTGTGCAAACATTCAAGTGAAATATATCACTAGATATGAATTATTTCCTTGCCTGACACAGAGATACATAATCTTTTGGACAGGTTTCAGGACAAAAGTGCCCCAATGACACGCAGTTCTCAAGGTTTCAACATTTCGAGGGGCTCTATGACATCACAGGAAGTGAAGTTGCACCATCTTTGAAACAGGCAACTTAAGAAGTACCATAACTTACTTTCAAAATGGATGTTAACAGAACACAACACTCTTAAACTTTGCCGGGCTGTTGGAAAACGAACAGGGAAAAATAAAATATGCATTTAGACAACAGGCTACATATTCTCTAAATAACTGTATTCGGTGGGTACAACTCCACACTAGGAAAAAAGCATGCGTTACATGACATCCTTAGTACTTCACCAGCAAAGGTGCGCGACTGGCGCTGCTTATGAGTTCCTAAAAAGTATACATATCATTCTGTGCGTAGGATTTTCCTTTGTGAATCAGGCCCTATGTTTCCTGATTTAACAAGTGAGGGTTGGGCATACAGGGGCTGGAAAGTAAACAGCTGTAGATAGCCTTCTGTCACGTCTGCGTCTGATGTGCCAATATTTGTCGGTGTTTGTCATTTATCTATAGACCAAATATCCCTGGAGATTTTCAGAAGGTTATCATGTCATTTTGCGCCTTTTGAGCAGAGCATTACTCATCTTCCGAACATTAGCTGCCTTGTCATTTATCACCTAGTGCTGCATATGGGATTGTCCTGAAGACAAACCCGTGCTCAGTAAGGTCAGTGAGCTGAAAAAAAGCACAAAATGTAAAATCCATTTGCTAGGATTTTCCCCAAGCGGCTTAAAAGCGCAGCCGTGAGAAATCCAGCTTAGTTTGCGATTATTGTAGAAAATCTGCTAATGAACGCTAACGTCCATCACAGGGAATTTAAGACACAACACTTAATCTGAAAGCTTGCTCAGCCTAATATACCACACAGACTGCGAGGTGTGGTGGGCAGGTAGGTATATATATATTATATATATCTCAATCTCTCTCTCTCTCTCTCTCTCTCTCTCTCTCTCTCTCTCTCTCTCTCCTCTCTCTCTCTCTCTCTCTCTCTCTCTCTCTCTCTCTCTCTCTCTCTCTCTCTCTCTCTCTATATATATATATATATATATATATATATATATATATATATATATATTCACTGAAAAAACCATAGGTTTGACACCAGTTATAGTTAGCTGGAAATTTTACTGACATAAAACCATTGAAATTCCCACGTTATAGTTAGTTGGACTCACTAAAACTTGCGTGCCTGCAATGCACTGCTGATGACGTCACATATTACATCACTCATGACATAGTCAGTGACATCACTCATGACATCACTGATGACACCATCCAGTAAATGTGTGTCTTTCTGAAAAATAAATATGTTTTATATATGTATATGTAAAGGTCGATGGAAGAATAAATGTTTAAATAAGTGTCTTAATGGATGTTTTAAAAAAAAAAAATGATTGGTTAACTGGCTTATTAAGTGTATCTTAGTGAATACATATATTAGCGAGTATTGTTTAAATATTTAAATGTTTGTATCAGTGTTTCACTTTGTGTATAAGTGGCTGCATGGGTTGGTGAGTAGCTACATGTGTGTGTATATGGGTTATTAGATGTTTTTTTAGTATCACTATGAGTGTCTGTATGGTTTGGTGGGGGTGTTACTTAGCACATAGATGCATCAATCACTGACTCACTGTTTGTATGTGTTTTGAAGACAGCATATGTGCAGGACTGTATGGGTGGATGAGTGTGTATATGCTATGATTACGTATGGTAATCCCCATTACTCTTAGTCCTACTCGTCCTCGACCCAGTCATCACTCATGAGGTATTCCACAGACAGGAAACAAAACAAGAAACGCTTTTAGGCTCCACCCCCCCTATAATCATTTCCATATATAGAAATTTTGCGCCAATTCAAGATACCTCTAAAGCAGAAAAGGCACCGGCGGAAAGAAAATACAGAGACCGCCAAGTAAGCAATAGAAATTGTAACCAGATCATGACAGAAACCGCCAAGTAAGCAATTGAAAACTGTAACCAGCTTGCGCAGTCTGTCAGTTACTCCATCACTGAGAGATTTACCCACCCGGATGTCTTTTCAAGATTAATCCCAAAAAGGCCTCACACAGTCTACCGGCTCGTCTAATGTTAGACATCTCCCCCCCCCCCCCCCCCCCCCCCCACAGATACTTCCATTGAGAACATGCCTGGCAATTGCTTGCAGCTTACAGGATGCCCAACTGGGCTACTACCACATAGACTAAGTAAGCTCTTACCAGATAGACTAAGTAAGCTCTTACTCATCCCATAGCAGTTCAAATTATAGGACCTAATTTATGGAAACTAGCAGCGCGGTAAAAAATCACGGCTGTTAGACCATTTAACTATAGACAATGTGCATGCAAGCAATGTATACCATGCCACTGGGAGCACAAAATCACAGAATCCTCTATGTAGGGCGAAGTGTTAATTTTGTCTCACTTTTCTACAGTTTCAGGAAAGCTCACCTTGTCCTGATGATGATCTTAAATTATTAAAGATCGAAACGTCGTCGACCCACCCAAGGAATTCTTCCCGCCCATTGTACATAGCTCTGTGGATTACACCTTGTTGTTTTATGTGACATTTCGTATTTTCCCACTTTGTTCACTTAAGTCACGTTATGCACCCTGTCACTTATGTGAGCACCTGAACGTACCCTTACATGTGCAAATATGAAATAAATATATTTTTCACATGTTACCCTACATATTTTGCTCCAAAAGATTGATTCACCACTAGATTAAAACCTTTTGTTCAGGACCTTGTAGGCCACCCGAACCATTGTTCTTCTACTACAATGATTACACTGCAGCAGTGAGGAGTTCTAAGAACACCCCTATTTTCTACCATTTTACAGTAGCGCTAACTAGTACTTCATGATGCAAAGAGATGCAAAAGAAATTTTGGTTTCAGAAGTTGGTGGGCTCATAATGTAAAATGCTATTGATGCAGCCCTCAACTAATTTATATATAGGCCTTAACGGGGTCGGATCAGCTCAAAAGCACTTAGGTTTCCACATTAATGCTACTACCCTAGCATGACCTGGCTTTTCGTGTAATCCCAGCAACAAATGTAACCAGGTGTAAATAATGGGAAAGAATTTTATCATGTGATATTCCCATATCTAACATGCAATTTCCACAACATTTTGCATTTTTCGTGACTTAGATCACTTTGAAATTTGTTCTAGAGGGTGTAAATGTAGTGCAAATGTGATAGAAGATACCGCCAGTGGCAATCATCCGCAATGGCCTGGATCAGAGCTAACCAATGAAATATAAAATTATGTTCTAGCATCATTATTTTTTATTTGGCAGCTCTGAGCCAGCTTGTGCAGGGAGCTACGGGGCAGGGCACGGGAGAAGGAGTGCTATGTTTACTCCCTAAGTAAGCATATGTGTTTTGCCGGCTGCCTCAGGCTGACCAAACGCACATGCACACTTAAGTTTCTCCAGCCCGGCTGCATTGAACAGCCGTGCTGCAGAAACCCCCACAGACTTCCTGGCCTGAGTGGAGCGTCTTTCCAGCCCACTCAGGCCAATCCCGCGCTGCTGGATGAGAGTCTGTCCAAAGGGCAGCCAGAACCAGGAAGAACAACGGGACGCCGAAGGTGGCCGGCGGCTATAGGTAAGTTCTTTTATTTTTATATATTCGAACACCCCACTGCACGCTAACCCCCAGCTCAGCTCCCCTCCCACATTCCTTCCATCTGCCCTACCATCCCTTGTTTGCGGCGGCTGCCACTGGATGCCACTAACTTACCTTCGTACTGTGGTGCAATGCTTGGCATTGCGCTAAAACAGTACTTTTTGCAATATAGTTGCCGATAACATCATCAGCCCGCAACTCTTTTTAAATACAGCACTGGCGATTTTACTGCGGAACAACGCTGTCAAATGTTTGTAAATCTAAGTTGAGTCTATTAAATATCATTAATATAACAAATTGGTTCAACTTTTAAATTAAGGCTCTAAGTTTTATTCATTCATGCATAGAAGTGCAGACAGAAAACAAGCTGTTTCCCGACTATTTATTTGTAAAAATGAAAATAACTTCCTAGGCCAATAAACATGCAAATAAACAGCAGTAAAAGTGCAAAACATAAAAAGATGGAAATGACTTTGCATTATTGCTCGACTTTGCAATCATTCAAATCCCCCTTTTAATTTAGACCTTGGTCCTGATTCATAATGCACTTCATCTCTTCAGAGCAGCTAACATGCTATGATTTGGGGCTTATAAATGAGACTTAGGCAACTCCAAAAGCAGGTTTTCTGCATATTGATTGGTTGTGTGAGCTAGCTTTAATTGCTATGAAAGACATTAGTTGTCAGTGCTATTAATTCAGCAACTTTTTTGTGATCATGTCAGAACCCTCTTTAGAGAGCCACAGGCCAAGCAGGAGTTACTTGCCCCACAGGTGGAGCATGGAGGCCTTTTGCTCCTGATGTCCCGGGCGTGACGTACTATGAATCCTGAATAACTGGGCCAAGTACCCTTTCAGTACTTGACTCTCAGTGGTAGAGCCGGTTGAGGTTCGGGGGGGAAGGAGCAGAAGGGGGGTTAACATGACTCACAACTCATTCAATGGCAGCAATAACTGATTGTCAAGTTAAATACTTGCTTTCATGAAAAAAGGAGTATTTATATAGCAAAACAAAGTAAAATATGGCTTTCAGAAAACAATACACATAGTCCCCTCAGATCAGGATCTAGTGTTTCAATAGGCGGTTCCCTGAGACCCTTTGGGTCACTGTCTTCACTCTGCACATGGGCTATAGCCTGATCCGCATGGCAGTAGTTCACCCCGGTGGGCCCACTGGCAATCAGGGTCAGCAACTTCACTCTGCACCAGGGCTATAGCCCGTGCACAACAGTAATCCTCATGGTGGCCCCACCTGGCATACAGGGTTTCTGACTTCACTCCGCACACAGCAGTGATCTTCACTGTGCCTCCACCTAGCATACAAGAATTCCCGACTTCACTCCACACATGGGCTATGGCCTGATAGGCTCAGTAGTAATCTTCACAGTGGCCCCATTTGGCATAAACGGTTGCCAACTTCACTAAGCAATTCTGCTATGGCCAGATTGGCACAGCAGTAACGTTCACAGCAGCTGTATCTGGCATACAGAGTCAATGACATCCCTCGGTCCTTGGGCTATGACCCAATCATGCAGAAGCTATCTCCTCACACCTCGCTCCAAAGATCCAATCGCCATGATCTCCTACTGGACTTCTCTCTCTTTAGCACTTTCCTCATCTTCACAAAGCAAGCAGGGCACATTGGTTTTGGCAAGAAGGCAGACACTGGTGCTTCAACCTCCAGGGGCAGTTGGTCTTGGAGTCACTGGGTGATGTCCACTCACCCAGCTGGGAGACTAGCAGGTCTCATCCTCCAGTTCAGGTCACAAACAGAAGTCTTGCAAAGCTTCTCCTCACACAGGCTGACTGGCTGCTTGACAGTTGACAATTTTAGTTGCCTCAGAGTCTTCTTGTTATAGTTTATTTCCAGACATCAGATGTGATTTAGGGCATGAGTCTTTGAAGTCTTTGAAGTTTATGTTGAGGGTCTGCTTCTTTTTGACCTGCCCACCGCTCTGGCCTGCACTTCCTCCAGAAAACAGTGTGTCACAGAAGGAGAAACTCTAAATTTGATAGCCCCACAGCACAGGCCATGAGAGTGACTAAAGGTTCACATTTGGATGTCAGCCACAGTGATAAGTAGATCACCCCAGGGCCTTAGCACTTCTCTCTTTGATTCTCTTATCAGCCCTATCTCCTTCCTGAGATTACCCAGGCCCCTTTCCAGTGACCTCTCTCCGAACTGAATAACATCCTTTGAAGTACATTGAAGCATCTGGCTGTCCTTTCCTCCAGTGTGTCTCACCCAGTCCACAGGAATGCGGCAATCCACAAATCTGTTTTAGGTTCCTCTAACTCCTCATGTTCCTCCGGTCAGCTCTGGGTCCCCCAAAATGGAACCAAGAATCTTTCATGTCTTGTACCATTCACAGCACTGCATACTAACCTGTGAATTAAGCACACAGCAGTGGAACTTTACATGAGTAAATCAGTAAGCCTTACTCCAGTGCCACAGGTAAAAAGGCCCAGTCACTTCTATTGATCACTACATGGTATGCTGCCGCAACCAAGCGTTTGCTACTTAACTCCCAGCAAAAAGCAGTAGCCTTTCACCACTATAGATGTAGCACTTGGGACACCCCTCCTGGTCCAAAAAGACCTCAATTCATGAGAAAGGTACATATGCATGATCCATGTTCGCCCATGAAAAGAAAAATCTGCTCTGGACATCCAGACATCATTGCAATTTTGTGCACTAAGGACAGGGGTACAAGTGCATCACCTTGTGAGGTACTTTTCTGTCTGAACAGACCACTTCCTTGTGCATCGCTTGCATATCTTTGGATTCAATAAAACTGCAATACAGCAAAACAAAGTTTTTGATATTCTACGTTGAGATACACTTTCGTATAAATAAATGTGGACGAATACAAGTTACAAAGGCATTTTGTAAAAGAAACCTGGAAATACTGTTAAACTACAAAAAATTATATATAAACACATATATAGCAAACATACCATTAAATTAGGAGCCTTATTTATAACCATGCTTTTAAAGTTAATTAATGTATACTGTGTATTGAAAATAGAAAAGTCAAGCACAGTAGCTCAAAAAGAATATCACATTAATGTAAAAAAAAAAGAGAGAGTGCTATGTTCAGTTACACTCACACAATGATACTTTTCCTTTGAAATGACTGTCCTTCAAGCTGTTAAAATGGGGATCATATTTCTGGTAGCAATACTGCCTCCTATCTACAGGGGCCCAAATGTGTGCATAAATTAACACACTTTATGAACTACAGGTCCCTACAATCAATTTGTATAAAGATGTAAAAATTGGCACATGTTTCTAAAGTTATATGCTTTCATTTAGACTTGTGAGGACTTCACTTCAGTCCCCACTGAGCAAATATGTCCCCACAAAGTTAGAGTGTGTTCATACCCAAAAACCCTACAAGGAGAGTAACACACACCCAGCACACAAATGCAATCTCACAAAAGAGTATCTCCATTGTCATGTTCACTTGCTGTAAATTAAGTGTATCTATTTTGCATTGATAGAAAAAATGACTAATTGTGATTAGAACTCCTTCAGAATGAAAACATATAAACACATGCCGATTTTTCTTAATTAGAACTTTGTCACTGAACAAATAAAATACAATACTTTAAACCTACTGAATTGGTGTCTTAAGAGGGAGTGATGGCCCACACAAACCGTGTACCATTTACTGCCCCTTTATATCTCCTGGGTGGAGTCCATAGAGAACCCCTCAAGAAGACACTGCAATAATTTCTCCCCTTTAACCACCAATACTCATCAAAGTTAAGTGACCTCTGACAAAGTAATAGCACTGCTCCGGTCACTTACACAAAATAGGAAAATGCTTCCTACACAGGCCACACTGTAATTCAACACTACTCTAAAGAAGTGTTCCCCCATTGCCGAGTGTGTTGCCCATATCCTAGTTGGGTTAATTTTCTTATTAGGAATTGTAAGAACTACATACATTGGTTTGCAATACAATATTACTTTATTGTTTAAAATACAAACAAAGCATTTTATTTTCTCACTAACTGCACATATACATGGGTCCCACCCGTCAGCATGATGATCACTTTTGCATGATCTTTGGGAAACAGGCAATAAAGTAGTCAAACTTTTAATAAATGGGTTCTTAAAGAAAATGCTTTTAATGTCTGTTATTTTTGTCCACCCCAAGCAAATGAGTGGGATGTATGACGTTATAACGCATACCATTACAACTACCTACCATTACAACGCGACCATTACAACGCATACCATTACAACGCATAGCGCTTAGAGGTGCTGGATAGTGGTAAGTATAATTTACTATTCCAACTCCAGTCCCCGTGGACACTAGGGAAGGTGTTGGATAGTAAATTATACTTATTCCCTATCCTAGAGCGCCCCCAGCGCAATGCGTTGTAATGGTATGCGTTGTAAAAGTTGCGTTGTAATGGTAGGTAGTTGTAAAAGTTGCGTTGTAACAGGTGTATACCAAATGGGTGTGTCATGTTACAGAGATGGCTCTGTTTTATTCATGCTTTACACATAGAAGATTGTTGTAGTAGTGCTGATGCCTGAACTGTAAACATAGAAGGGTTAGCTTTTCTTTGTAATGCAGTCAGAAAGCGTGGAGCAGAAGGAACAAATTGTAGAAAAAATTCAAAGTCTGTAGTACCCTGCTTGGTTAAACTGTTCTGCTATAAGAATTGAAAGAGTTACCATGTAAAATAGCTACTGTTCTCTGTGTGAGGTCCCAAACCACAGAGCAAATTTGTGACAGGATTCGAGTCCAAACTGCCTGAATATCGATAATAAATCCCCAAACATTCACCCATCAATATATGGGAAATGTGCTTATTCCTTGTGACCGGGAACAATCTTACGGCGTTTTTGCATGCCAGTATTGTTTAACCCCTTGCGTGCTGCCATCGGCCGTTGGCCGACGGGAGCACTACCTCGCTAGTGCTGCAGTCGGTCAACGGCCGACGCAGCCCCGCCCACTTAATAGAACGCCCACACCGCAACGGAAAAACCGCTGCAGGTAAGGGGTTAAAGGTCTTGACATCTTATTTAGGATACTAATAATAATATTATGCATAATAATAAATAAGTTTATAAAGCGCATGGCTACACTAGCTAGTGTGTCCCTGCGCTGCGGCAGAAGAGACCAAGTTCCGGGCAGTGAAGTGAGAACAGATAAAAATTAGACGGGGGCTTACAGATGGAAAAAGCCAGGTCTTAAGATTGCTACGAAAAATTGGCTCTGAAGACTCCAGCCGGAGCCCTAGGGGGAGTTTATTCCAGTGTTTGGCTTCTAAAAAGCGGAAGGAGTGACCTCCCATCCTTGCTCTTCTGATTGTCGGAATGCTAACCTGCCCGGTCCCACTTGATCTCAATCGTCGGGTCGGAGCTGAAGGGGTAAGTAGGTCATGTAGATAGGTGGGCCCTTTTCTCTGTAGGATGCGGTGGCTGACACACAGAGCTTTAAAAATAATTTGTTCCCTAACCGGAAGCCAGTGAAGGGAAGCCAGGGCCTTGTTAGCGGAGCTCTCCTGGGTAGCATTAGAACGAGACGAACCGCAGAATTCTGAATGCATTGGAGTCTCTGTACATACTATTATGTATATGTAGCTCATTTGAAAGTAGTGTCCATTTATTTATTTTCTTTATTTAAATATTTCACCAATCCTTGGTGGTGACTCATATTAAACAATGATGACACACACTTGGTTTTAGAACCTTTGCATTATTACATTTCAGGAAAAGAATATGCAGAATTGAATTAGTTGCTTAATATTAATTTTAAGGCAAATGGTAATGAGATGCTGTCTCACAGCTTGGTTGATGACTGTGCAACTAGGAGATCTAGATAAATCTTGGCTTTCCCTATAGCCAAATATAAGTATTCTTGGGGAATCCAAATTATCTTTAGAGATCCTCCTACATATCATTTGTCAACACAAAACTTTCTCTTTTGCACCAGCATATTTTGGTAGTAGTGAATGCGCACTGTGGCTACCTATGCTGTAGATGTTCACTTCTGAAATTTACAGCACTGGTGAGATTTCTTAATTAACTGAGAGCAAACATATAAGGTAGTCCCTGATTTTTTTAATACAAGTAATCATAGTACACAGCTACATCAAAGTCACCACTTCATTGCCAGCCACTATTTCAACATGGCAAAGTAAATCACAAGAAATAATGTAAGCTAATTTGAATTAAAATTAAATAAATACATTACACAATCAAATTAATTTAATGTAATACATTTCAAATAACATTTAACAGGAAGGTTACAAGGGTCCCTCCCCAAAGTATATATTATTGAAAACATGAATATCAATGTTAACATACAATATGAACACTTTTAGTAATTACATTTTTACAATAAATGAAGTAGAACATATGGAATTTGCACCCGAAATAAAAAGTCAAATATTATTTTCACTACTAACGGCTCGATTCTGATCATGTAAGGAAAGCATCCTGACCGAATTGGATCCGGAATGCTTTCCGTATGACTTGGAGCACTGGAGTCTGACTGAGCGAGTGCGATGCATCCATATGAGTGAACACGTACACAGGCTCACATAGTAAAAAAGGGTGGGTGCGGAAAAGCGTACACCCTGTGGCGGGCACCCCATGTTGCCCACCAAACTGTGCCTGCTTGGATCGGGTGGGAACCCATGGCCACCCCCATGCCAGATTCGGATGGCAGCGGGTGAAGGGGGGCCTGCTAGAGCCCCCTGAAGTCCAATTTCAATAGCCGTTTTGTCTCGCTGAGACCGAGACGATACAGCTGTCCGAATCGTGCATTGTACTCGCTCGTTCAAAATCTGGCTCCATTGCGCAGCACGATTCAGCTAGGAACGAGTCGTACGGACAGGATCGGGTTCGGAAACTATTCGGTGGATGCAGATGAGATCTTTGCATCATACTTGGTAGTCTGGGAAAGCCGAATCCGATTCGGAGGCCTTCCAAACGACATCCGAATCATGCCCAAAAAGTATTAGTAACTTTACTGAAATTAATTGAAATGCTTTGTGCTAATTCCATTCTGTATTTATCATTTTATTTTTGATAAATATTATTAAAAGCGATACAAAAAATAGAATTCGATTGGATTAATGAAAATAATATAGATAAAATATTACTATAACTGGAAGACCCAATAGTATCAGGGTTGGTGTTAGGGTTAGAAAAATAGTATATAGAATTAAGTTAGAACTATTTAAAAGTTAATAAGAGGTTCGAATTTTGAAATGAATTTGAAAAGGCAAAAAATAGTATTAGGATGAGTATAATAATAAAAACAATGGGGAGCTCTCACAGGTTCTTGCTGATCCTGCATGGTAACCAAAGTTGGTGCATTTCCAAACTTGATAATCCTGGAGTTCAATTGGAAATAACATGTGGGAAGAGCACAGGGCAGCTCTGAGCCGATGCATTATGCTTGATAAAAGAAAGAGGTGTGAGAGCAGTACTTGACAAGGGCCTTTCTGAAGTGAGACATGAATGCAACCTCCATAGCAAAGGTAATGGCCCAACTGGATGCACACCTTCTTTTTTAGTGTTCACAATTTACCGGAGACAACAGTTGCATTTTAGTGGAAGGCGCTTTTCCTGACGAGCACACATTTCATAATAGTGTATCTAGCTGCATGCAGACACTGCTGGGATGAGGCAATTTTAAGCACCTGAAGTAGGTCCTATTAAAAAACTGTGGTATACTGTTTAGCGTAGATTGGCCAGTAAACCGGTCTTAGAAACAGTCATAAATAATTTAATATTAACCGCAAGTTAATTTTCACCAAACTCAACTCACTGCCATTTGAGTGACCAATGCTTAGATGAGACTTTAGCCAATACCTTTTAATTGTGCTGAAAGTATGCATAGAATATACTTGTAGTGGCTTTTAGCCAGCCATCTTTATCTATCTTCATTCATTGGCATGTTGTGTCATGCTCAATACAGCATACAGACTGGGGCAATAGGTCTTCCCCACTTCAGTCACTGGCTATCTTCATTGTAAGTTATGGCATTCTGCTCTTTCATAAGGAGCAGAACCATAAATAAAGCAGTTCCTTCAGTGCCAGTGACTGCTAAGGCAATGTTGGAGTTTAGAGAACAAAAAAGTATTTTTACTTATAAAAATTGTTTTTTTATATATTGATGTGGGTTTAGCAGCTCACTCACCAGTGAAGTTTTGCAAAAACCATGACAAAGTAAAACAAGCAATAACAAAGCCAAAAGACTGTCAGCCAATGCTAGACTTCTTGCCTCACAAAGATCTCTATATTCTGATATTCTGACAATTTGAAAGACTCTTAAAATTAGTATGGAATTTATAGATAGTTTAGGAAGCATCCTAATCCTAATAGCTAATTTATCATTCTTGTAGATTCATGTTTCAAGATTATTAGACCTTTGCAATACCAGAAAGAGTGCTAAAGATATAACAGCACCACTTACCATACCAAAGAAAAGGAAAGATATACTGCTGGTAGTACATTATGGCAAATAATGTTTTTCATAACAAAGCACAAATTCTCTAGGGCACTACTAGTGCAAATTGTACATTTGGAACACTTTGCTGATTAACCTCATACTGAATTAGTGCAGTGATTCACACTGATTTAAATTGTGACTTTTTCCATGTCATTGCAGTTTTAGAGCAAATATATTGTTTAAGTTCAACAATTAATTCATTTGTGAACAGTTAATACATTTGTTTCAAGAAAACATAACATTATATATTATACTGATTCACTCATAAAATAAATTTGAATTGTTAAAAGAATCAATTATTTGGTTCAATTCTTTCAAAGAATCGTTGATTTTACCTTGGGTAATCAGTTGTATTTTTTTAATTAATTGATTCATTTTATGTTTATTGTAGTGAAATTACATATCTATCTATCTATCTATCTATCTATCTATCTATCTATCTATCTATCTATCTATCTATCTATCTATCTATCTATCTATCTATCTATCTATCTATCTATCTATCTATCTATCTATCTATCTATTTATCTATCAATCTATTCCCACTTCAAGTTACTCAACGGATGGGAAACTTTAGGACATCAGGAGGGGTTACATCTACTATTCCCACTCCAAACAGCGCAACAGTAGGAAAAGTGTTTGACCTCAGAGGTGCTAAATTGACTATTCCCACTCCTAACAATGCAGCAGTAGTGAAAGTGTTGGGCTTTGGAGTGGTTAAAACTGCAATTCCTACTTCAGGCAACACAACAATAGGGAAAATGTAGGACTTTGGAAGGGTTAGACTTACTAGTCTGACTCCAGTCTATGCAACAGTAGGGAAAGGGTTGGACTTCGGAAGAGTTACATTTATTATTCCCACTGCAGTCTAAGCAACAGCAGGGAAAGTGTTAGACCTTGGAGAAGTTAAATCTACGATTCCCACTCCAAAACAGCACAACAGCAGAGAAAGCCTGGGACTTCAGAGGGGACAAACTTACTATTCCCACTCCAAACAGAGCAACAGTAGGGAAGGGTTGACCTTCATAGGGGTTACATTTCTTATCACCACTCCAAAGAGGGCAACAGTAGGGAAAGGGTTGGACTTCGGGGAGGTTCAGTTTACAATTTCTACTCCAGTCTATACAACAGCAGGGAAAGCGCTACAGATCAGAAGAGTTAAAACTACAATTTCTACACAAGCCTAAGCAATAGTCAGGAAAATGTTAGATTTTGGAGGGGTAACATTTATTTTTCCCACTCCAGTCTAAGCAACAATAGGGAAAATGTTGGACTTTGGACAGGTTAAATTTACTATTCCCACTCCAGACAACACAACAGTAGGGAAAGTGTTGGAGTTGGGACGGTTAGATTTTCCATTCCCACATCAAATAGACCAATAATGCGGAAATTGTTGGACTTCGGAGGGGTAAGATTTACTACTCCCACTCCAGTCTGTGCAACTGTAGAGAAAGCATTGGACTTAGAAGGGGTCAAATTTACTATTCCCACTTCAGTCTAAGCAACAGTAGGGAAATAATTACACTTCAAACACATTACATATATAACTAACCCTATTATTTAGAAAACATATTAAACTCAATATAAACATTAATTGACAACAATGATATATATATATGTTGTAAACACTTAAAAAAACAATTAAATAATTTACACAATGAATAATCAATTAAATATTTAATTATCCTCATCATGGACTTTATTTAAATCATCATAGACAACAAGACAACCGCAATACACAAACAGAGAAAAATATACATATAAATATCATGTCTAAAAATGTTCAGTTAAAAGAATAATATAAAAACACCAAATTCATGTTAGAGCCAATATCTAAAAAGTCGCAAAATCTAAAACCACAGGTAAAAATGCCAGCATAGAAGGGGTCCCACCAGCTAACTTCTTAGGGATTAACAATTCATATCCAGGATCAGTGGCAAGCTTTAGCAGGTTGGCTTGTTTGATCCAAAATGCCTTTAAGAACATGGCCACAGAAAATGCTACACTCTTGGTGGTATCATTCTGTAATATCCTAAAGGTTTCCTTGTACTCCCTACATCCCAAATTTCTGCATAGAGGAGAAATCTATTTAGCACGTATAGATTTATAAAAGGAACAGAAAAAACAAAACATGTATATGTGTTTCCGACCCTCCTTGACAACCTACACACAGTTCATCTACTGGACCTCTATCTAGTTGCCATTTGCAAGTAAAGAATTTTATCGGTAGAGAGCTGTATCTAAATTGGAGATAGAGTTTCCTTGCCAATGGGGGGACAATTTCATCAATGTGGCTTTCGTAAGTGGCTATTGGTTTCAAGTCAGTAATCGACACTGCCAGGGAGCCCTTGCACTCCCTAACAGTATCTAATGCCACGCTTGCTCAACATAATCCCTTAAGGTTAGCCTTGTAAATACGACACATATTCTCTGGTAAAGTCCAGTATTCATCCAGTTTCAACTTCAATATTAGAGTTTTGACTGCACAGAGCCACAACATTTTGTGTGCATACTTTGGGACCAAAAGAACTTTGATACCATAACAGTAGGACTCCAAAGCAGTGGTTGTCCATAACCTTTGCCAATAAATTAGCATTCTGCATTCAATCTTATGGACAATTTTCTTTCGTGACATATCTAAATATAAGGGATTCAATGATGTACTAACAGGAAGATTAAATAGAGTTCTAAGGAACCTTTGTTCCACCACAGAAATGCACTAAATAATCAATTATCAATTAATTGCTAATTAATTATACTTAATTAACTTCCCACCATATACCACTATAAACCTAGCAACACATACCTTAAACATAGCTAAAAATATAAATCAGTATCACATAATTTACAATAACTCATAATAATCACATAATTACAAATTATAAAATATTATTAATTAGCTGTTACTTAATAATTTCCCACCCCATCCCCCTACAAACCCAACAACCCGCTACAACACTATAGATTACTATTACATAAAATAAAAATTCTAAATCACTCAAAATTACAAACTATATTGAAAATAATGAATAACAAATATACAACCAATAGTAATACATACAATTAATATATGAACTAAAACACTTGACAATAACTAAAAAGCAATATTTTTACAACTGTTACTAAAAAAGATATTAAAGACAACATTATACTTAAAAGTGATATTACTTACATAAAAAATATATTTTTCACAACAATATTTATTTTTGCATCACAGTATTTTTGTATCACAATATATTTTTTCCCGATATATCTGTCTCCTGATATTTGCAACACAATATTTTGTCCAAACACCACTACACCTTGAACCCAGGACCACTAGGGTGACTCCAAGGGCTAGTTGACCAGTCAGAGGCTCAGGGACAGAAAAGGCTCCAACTACCCTGAACCCTGCACCTGGACTCTACCTGCTATGAGTCCTGCTCCCCAAGTGGTTCCACCCCAATCCTAGACCATCGGAAGTGGGCCTAAAGGTGCACTACTAGCTCAGCTTTGTTTTTCGCAGAAACAACACATCATGACACTTCACCTCACAGCTTTGCATCGAAACCACCACTGCACATCACACCTCTGATGCAGGACCCCACAGCTCCTTGGAACTGCAGCTGCATGAGACATCTTCTACACAGGACCTCACATCGCAGCCCCCTTGCTCCTCATAATCACAGCTGGGTAATACATCTGCGACACAAGCAGTACCTCATGTTGCAACCTGCAGCTCCTTGTAACCACCAATACGTGGCGCAACCTCGACACAAAACCTCACAACACTCCTCAGTCAGGATTTAAGGTACTTGTGAAGTGGCCAGATAACCACAGTTGGCACTTTAAGCACTGTTTCCACACAAACCTTTAAAACTGCATATCTCTAGTTCTACTGATTGGATGTTTGCCATTTACGTTTTAAATAATTTATCAAATATACTCTATATTTCTAAATGAATGTGGGGTTTTTCTTGTGTTGTGCCAAACTACCAAAGAGTTGAGCACATGTAAATTTGGAGTTTGTTTGTGTTTCACCCTGACAAGAATTCTAGTTGCTACTTGATTGGGGATTGACCTCCTTCAACCAGTAAATACATTTCTTGTAATTCCTTTATGATGCAGCAGTGAGTAACAAATTCTATTACCGATGAATTTGCACCTGATAAGCACGGACTAATATTTGAAAATCTACTTACACGTTATGTTTTATGAGCAGTGAATTGCCTACAAAGCAGCACTGCAACAGCACTCAAAAGAGCTCGAAGTATACCGCATTACATATTATGTTTTACATTGAAGCAAAATGCAAAGATATGTTTAACAAATTAACAAAGACAATGATCATAATGCATTGTGGTTTGAAAATATAGGAAACTGAGTTCTGTAATTGTGATTTCAAAAGTGCACTGTGACAAATACAACTTCAAGTTCACAATGCAATCAGGGGTAAATGGATTGTGTGAGAAAGTGGATTATTACCTGGAGTGAGTTGGAGTCTATAATAATAAGAATTATGTATTACTCAGATCCAGTGATGGTTTCAGTAATTTAAACGTGAGCTGAACCCCTGGAAGCTATGGCACAGAGCACCCCTGCTTAACCTAAGAAAATGTGTAAAGCATTTAGAAGTAGCAAAACAATTAAAAGTAGAAAACACTACCGATTAATAATCCCACTCCAATTTATGAAAATAGAAAATATTTTAATAAACACAAGGGCAAAAATCAAATAATGGGAATCTGAGATATGATGTTTCAAAATTTTTAATGAAAACAGTGCAAAAAATCTGTAAGTGCCAACCCTGGTCAACTGGTCGCGGTAGACCAGAACTGAGGCTCGATTTGTTGCTAACTGCAATGTAGCGCCGGGCAGGTGCACCAAACAGGTTCGAGGTTGGAGGTTTTACCTTGGGGCTTTGTCTTTTTTCTGGAAGTCAAAGCTCTTCATTGAAGCAGCTCGGCAGCAGGCGGCTCATCAGTGATTATTTGTTGTGTTCCTTTTTTCAAAGCGCTTAGAGACCAGTGGTGAGTTGCGCTATACAAAAATAAAGTAACATAACATAACAAGCCAGCAAATTGTTAGATATGTGTTGGACGAGACTCAGGTGAAGCCATTGGTTTAGGTTGCAAAATGTGAAATTCACACCCAGGAAAGTCCTCCCGTCGGCTGGATTTCTTTAGTGCCTTCGTCCAGTCATATTTCCGACATTGTCACTTTTTTTGGAGCTCGGATTTCTCGAGTGGGGCAAGGCTGCAAGCTGGTGCTGTTCTGGAGGTTGGATACCTTCTCCACAAGGTCCAGTTGAAATGTTTATTTGCTGCTGCAGAAAACCTCAGAGTGGGAGAAACCTGAATCTTCAATCTAGAAGCAACACACCTTGGCTGACTTCCCCTGGTCCACCAGAAGTCTTTGGAGACAAAATGTTTCTAAGTCCCGTCTTTTTAAAGATGTTAGGAGGAGTATATTTGGAAAAACCCAAGGGCCCAGGACCTTAGGAATAACACTTTGGGGTCAAAACTCGCTGCAGCAGAAGCCAACAGCAGGGTTCAGTGCAGGTCCAGTTCGAACTGATCAGCTTGGCCCCTTAGGAAAAAGACTTCTTTCAGTTTGTTGTGTACCTTTAGCCTAACAGGAGGGTACCTGCTTCTGCAGCAGTTCCTGTGTGATCTGCAGCAAACAATTCCACATGTCCCCTCTTTGCCTCAGTCCAACATGGTGAAACTCTTCTCCTCTGAGGTGTGGCCAGACAAACAAGCAACCCTTCCTCTCTGGTCACCTCAAATGAGTTCGGTCTACAGGTCCTACCCCACTGTGATTGGAGCCTGCCTGTCAGGGGGAACAAAGGAAGGGCCTGCTCAGGTGTGAGCTAACATTTGCCTGTGGAACAGAAACACCCCACCCGCACCCAAGCGATTGTCTCCTTCTCTGTGAGCAGTTTCACATATTGTTCAGGGCTAAGCACACAGAGGGCTTCATCTGGAGGCTAATGCAAATTAGCCCCAAGGGACTTTAGGCAGAGAAAAGGTAACATTCTAAAAGTCCATTTTTCTTAATATGCATTAAAAATCCAACTTCAGCAGTGAATTAGGCTTTCAATAAATATTACAAAGAGTAAGGCGTGCTCAGGGGTGACTTATTAATATTTGAAAGGAAGGGTTAGACCTGTCAAAGAGTTTATTTTGACAGTGGAACTGCAGTTTTTATACTGCTACAGTCAGGCTACAATTGTAGGCCTGAAGGCATGTTTACACTGTCACTGTAGTAGATGGCACAGTAGGTGCTGCAGTCCACTACTGCACTTTAACTTACAGGCCCAGGGTACAATTTGCATTATACACTATGCGTGTATAGGTAAATTAAATATGCCAATTTGGAGTATAATCAACTTCAACTTGTTTAGGGGTTAGTGCGCATGCAGTGGGGCCTGGTTAGCAAACTTTCAGGGCACAGAGTCAAAAGCCCAGCATCATCGATGCTGGGCTGCGCAAATTGGGGCTGAGCATGTAAAAAATGACATTTTCATTCAGATTGCTTCTGAAAGCCAATGTATATACTTGGGAACCATTGATGCTTGTGGTATGTTTGCTGGAGCACATGTACAAGTTTTTTAGTCCATGACAATGGTAGAATGTGTTTTGTAGAATATTGACATTCAGCACTCACAGCCTTCAGCTATTAATAAATACATGCAAATGTGGACCTGGAACCAATCATATTTTCAACATCTGGCCTCCCTGCCATTTTTAAATAGGCCATCTTATATTTATTGATACTTTTAGCGAAAAATAATGATACAGTTTGTTACTGAAACATGGTATGATTTTATGTTAAATAAAGACTGATTGATCCAAGTTAACCCTTTCGCTGCGGCGGCTCTTCCGCCGCAGCGCTAACAGGGCGGGGCGGCCGCGCGGCGGCCGCATGCTGGTGACAGAACCGCTCCGTCACCAGCTGCGGTTGAGCTGTGATCGTGACGGAGCGGTTCCGTCATGGCCCGCCCCACTCAATAGAACGCGCCGCGCAGGCGCGAAATCAGCGCCGCGCAGGCGCGGCGGCCGGGCCATGACGGAACCGCTCCGTCATCAGCACAGCCCAACCGCAGCTAATGACGGAGCGGTTCCGTCATCAGCATCAAACGTGTTAAGTATGTTAACTTTCTCTTTCAGTGATTTCTGATATATGTTTATACATGAATGTATATTGTCAACCTCCATTACAATGTTGTAATATTGTGAGACGGGACTCTGTAGAAGAATGTTTTCACTCTGGGGACCTGTTACAAAAAGTGCTCATAGGTGCAATGGCCATTTCAACCTTCTTCCTCCGATCCCAGAGCACTTCATTATTATTGAAGGGACTGCTGATTCCTCTGCTGGGCCTTCTGTTATACAGATAGGCACCCACACACATGTGAATGGGGAAACACTTTGCCTTTGTCCCAGTGCCATATTATACATGTGGGCGCAGAGGCACTGAAGGTGTACAAAGGCTTTTTGACAGTGTGCCACACAGAAGTGTTGCATGGGCAGTGTGCTTCCCCAAAGGGCATCCCCAGGGGAAGGAGGCAGGGGGGCAAGAGGGACCCTCCAGGTACCATCCTCACCCAAATGAGGCTGGTCTGCCTCCAGAGAAAGAGGGAGCTGTGCTTTCAAACTGCTTCCCTGTCTTTCCCTACAGCTCTCTCCTCAGTGCAGGTGTCAAACATTTCCATGCATTTTGCAGTTGATTAAAATATGGTCCTAGTATGATGACATTTTAGTCATTTGAGAATTCAATTAAGAGCATCATGTTAAATTAGAATCAAAGCTGCACTGCATATCTAATAATTAGATATTAAACCCCGGAGGAATAATACAATGATTATTAAGACCAGGTGCAAATTGAAATCAGATCTCTGTCAAACATGCGAAGCGTGGATTTTGCAAGTACAAATGATATGCGAGCAGTAAGACAGCAGAGCCAGAGGTTACCGTGAAATGAGTTAAATGTGAGCAGATGGTGTTAGGTGGAAGGCTAATGTAACGAAAATAATTCATAATAAATTTTACTTCTGGCCATAGACATGTTTCTATTCATTGGGTAGGTGAATACTCTTTTAGAGTCAGACAGACCTTCAGCATGTTGACCGCGGAGACTACTTTGTCTCCACAGCTAGCATACACCTCCAGCGGCCGAAAAAGTGAGGGCTGTTGGAAGTTTTGCCCTTTGTTTCCCTGCCCTATTTTATATGGCGGGAAAATGGCAAATTTTCACTGTTCATCACCGCCAGGTGAAACCTGAGGGTAAGAGGCCATGAAAAGTGGATGGAAAAAAACTCAAATGGCGAGAGAGTAATTGCTTTTTTTTATTTTTACCAGTGACGACTCCTCCACAATGGAGGAGGAGCGTCACCCCACTGCCGGGCTCAGAGCCAGCAAATGTTCTTTATTTTACATTTGCCGGCTCTTAGCCAGTGGTGTTGGGAGTGGCAGAGCCTAGGCATGGGAGGGGGGAGGAGGAGTGCTGTGTGCCCTCCACTCCCTAAGTGAGCATATGTGTTTTGGCCGGACGTCTCAGGCCGACTAAAACATACATGAGCACTTAGGTTTTCTCGAGCCCAGCAGCATTGAGTAGCCGGGCTGGAGGAATCCCACAGACCCCCTGGTCTGAGGGATTGGCCAGGGAGTCTGTCCCAGGGGCTGCTGGGACCAGCAGGCAGGGAGAGGAAAGGCGGTGCGAGAAGAGGTGACGCTGGGGGCGGCAAAAGATAAGTTTGTTATTATTTTTTCTAATATTGTATTCCCCGCATGACCCCACCCGCACAACCCCACCCACCCAACCAACCTTTGTTTATGGCGGCCGCTGCTGATTTTCACATTGGGATTTTGTTTAGAAAATACAAAAAAAATTAAACTTTGACATACAGCTCTAGTCTTATATGGCGGAGGCATCCGTTAAACTTTGAATGCATTTGCAGGAACTGCTGTGACGGTGGTTCCTGGAAATGCTAGAGATGTCCGCTGGGCCGGCAGAGTACACTTGCCATAGCAGGAGGAAATTACTCCACCATGTCAACAGTACATAACCCATTCACCTGACTCTAAATCAGGCTCTAAGTCTGTATTATAAGAAAATATTCAATACCGCCGGAGTCGATCCTAATCTATTGAGTAATTATAGACCTATATTGCTTCTCCCATATCCGTAAAGTGCTCGAAGCACTAGTAGCAAAACTCCTTTGCGCATTCATCTAAGAGACTAATTTCTTGGACACCCACCAGGCAAGCTTCAGACCATCACACTCAGCGGAATCAGTCATCCTAGGTGTAGTGGATGACCTGAAGGAGTGAGCAGACAGGGGGTGCACACAGGCGTTGTTACTGCTCGAACAGTCCACTGCATTCGATACCATGGTTCACACTATATTAGAGGACAGAGTGGCAGTGGCAGGCCTGAGAGCACGGCCCTGGATTGGAGGATTTCATTCTTAGTGGACCGCAACCAGTCTGTTACGCTGGCACCCTTTAAGTCAGCCAGGGTCGATACCACCTGTGATGTACCTTAGGGTTCATCCCTCTCCCTCACCTGTTCAACATTTATATCTGCCCCCTGATCCATTCCCTCCAAAGCAGGGGAGTGAAGGTATATAACTATGCAGATGATGTGCAGCTGATTTTCCTGATTGACGAGGCAGAGGAATACAAGGCCTTCTTCTAAAATACCATGCTTTTCATTAAAGACTGGATGAGTCACAACTATCTTAAATTAAACTCTGACAAAACTGAGATAGTAATTTCTAATAACATACTCATCAGTGGACGCCAGGAAACTGGCCAGCTGCACCCCACCTATCCCTAAGAACTCGGTCAAAAGTCTGGGGATCAAAATTAATGCCAACTTATCCATGCATGAACAGATCAGCCTGGTCACTTCCTCGTGCGTCTACCATCTAAGGACTTTCAAGAAAATCAGGAGATTTTCTACTAAGGAGGCAAGCATGGTAATCATGCTGGCCTTGATTATGTCCAGGCTGGATTATGCTAATGCTATCTATTTGGGCCTCCCTGCCAATCAAACCCATAGGCTGCAGCTGATTCAGAATCAGGCGGCTAGGTTAGTCTTTCTGCAACCGAGACACTGTCATACCAAGTCACTAACAAAGCAGCTTCACTGGCTTCCTGTGACTCATAGGTCCATGTTTAAGACAGGCTGCATGATCTTCAATGCACTCCAGGAGACAGGCCCCAAATTCATCTCCACAAAGATTTCATTGTACCTGCTCAAACGGAATCTCAGATCAGCCTCAATGAATGTGCTGACCATCTCTGGATTTCAGCATAAGAAAATGGGTGGCTCTCGCTTCTCTGTAATCGGCCCAATACTCTGGAATTCCCTACCAATTGACATCAGACTAATGTCGAAGTATATCAACCTCAGAAAAAACTGAAAACTTGGCTGTTCACCAAAGCCTACTGTTAGAGTATACCTCAGGACAGTTTTGCAATTTCCGATAGCGCCAAGAGACCTTTTGGTGAACGAGCGCTTAATAAATCCCCCAAACATAAACATAAACATAAACGCATACAATAGTACCCTGGTCATGCATGTTGCACAAACATAGTTGATGGAAAAGTATGTTTCTTTGCATGCTTCTTCTATATGTTAAACGTTGTCACTTACACTGTCCTTTAGTTTAAAATCTCAAAATCATTCAGAAACAGTTTCTTCAGTGGTGTCATTTCATTACAATCTTCAAGTAGCAGAGGTGGCACAACATACAATTTGACCCCGATGATATCACAAGATGTGACATTTATCAATTTCAAAAAGTAGCAAAAGCTAAAGGAGGAAGTGGCCACCAGCATGTCTTGTGGATGGCAGGGTAGGGGGTGTCCTGGGGAGAGGGGAGTCACTGGGGGTTGGGGTGTGCAATATAAAATGGAAATAAATGTACCTTATCGCCAGGTCCCACGTCTCTGCTCCTGCTTTCCTCGTCTTGGCACAGGAAGCATAACCAGGCCCCACTTACCAATCACAATGCTGCAATGCAGCATTGTGATTGGTAAGCACCCAGTCTCCCCTGACCAATCACAATGCTGACACGGCGCTCAGCCAGGGGCTGGAGGGCTGACTGACTGAGGGTATTTGTAAAGCGCACTACTGCCGAGGCGTCTTGGTGCTGTGATGAGATGACTGAGAAATAACAACTGACGTATTAGGGTTGTGAAAATAGCCATGTTTTAATTTCTTTGGCTGATCATGTTCTCCCCGCAGGCTGTACTGGAGCTTGCATGGAGAACAGGCAAAGTGCGCATGACTGATTTGGGCTGTCCGAGAGGGTCGACCAAACAGTTATTTCACAATTAGGAGTGGGCAAACCACTCCTCCCCTGCCCTGCTTCGAGAGCAGAGCATCCCCACCCTCCTGCTTGCCCTCAAAGCAACACAAAGCTAAAATATTAATAACTCAAAGTTGTTATCATTTTATGTTTCGTACTTTGCACTGCTTAAAAGCGGTGGGGCGACGCTCCTCCTCCATAGCAGATGAGCTGCCACTGAAAGGAAGTACAACTTTCAAACTATCTGTAACTTTATTATGTTTTGGGCTGTATACTCAGATGATGCAACTGACCCAGAAATGCCTGTCATCTGAGTGCCATGTGCCATGGGCTTGTGAACTGCTAGTAACAAAATACAGCCAGTAGAACAAACCACCAAGGTTCCATTGTAATGAGTAAAATACCTTGGTGTGGAGCAAACCACTGACAGAACTTGATTAGTTATTTTCTAGTCTAAATGTTGGGGTTGTGTGCTGGGGGCACTGGTGAGGTGCAGGGGGGAGGGGATCCCTGGAGAACGTGCCAATTCCTAGTGGAAGGCCACAAGGCCCATTTTGGGTGGCCTCATCATGCAGCAAAGCCATGTAGGGGGCTGGGTTACCCACCAGGGGTCCATTACATCCTCTGCAGGAGCGACACAGCTGTAAAATTAAGTATACTGTCTACGTAGGCAGAAGAGAATGTTATCACAGCAAGTCAATTCTGCCACCCAAGTGGGTCATGTTCCTGTCAGCCTGGGTGGTACAGGGTATGTAAAGGAGCTGGAGTAGCCATCAAATCACAGGAGTTGAGAATCTCTCAACTAGTGTTGAAAGCATCAACATAGCAGTAGGAATTGCATTTGAAACCACTAGCTACTTCTAATTGACCCTCTTGAGCTCTTTGAAGGGAATCGGTGGGCATAGACCATCAAACCCTACAGGATTTCGAACAATAAGTCTTGCATGGGGAGTCTCGTAACAGGAAAGAAGTACAGTCCACTAAAATAAATGAAACTGGTTTTAGTGGTGTCAGGTAAACGTTAAAGACGTCCTGTTCAGGTCACCACCTCCATGAAGATTTCATTTTTAAAACAACATACATTAATCCCTAATAATTTATTTGGAGATAAACAGATATGGTATATACCTTTTGGTGGTTAGGTGTGTTTTGGGGGGTCAAATATGATTTGTAGGGTTCAGGGTGTGTTTTGGGATGCAAGAGTTAATTTTAGGGTTGCACTTACTGAAGTGGGAATAGTAATTTTTTCATCTCGGCTATTCGGCACTTTCCCTATTGTTGCAATATGCGTAGTATTAGTATGCATTGTAATGGGATGCTATGTACTGGCATGTGTTTTAATGTCATATGTACCTTTGGCACACCAGTGGTACCCCCGCTACAAATGGGCATACAGCAGCCACTATTGAGAAGTGCTGTGTGGGGGACTGGACAGCAGGGAGGTGGGAAACGCGGGAAAGGACACTGGTTGGGGCGGGGAGGTGTGTGAGTGGGTGTTGTAAATATTTTAATGCATGAAATCTTACCTCGAGACTGGGTCCCGTGTCTTCGTTGCTCCTGCTCTCCTGAGTCTGCTTCCAAGAACAGGAAGTAGGCATGCAGGCTCCCTCCCCTAAGACAATCACAACCCTGCAATGCGGCGTTGGGATTGTTCTTGAGCGCCGTAACAAGGCGTTCAGCCAGGGGCTGTAAGGGTGAGCATGTTCTCCATGCAGGCTGTAATGCAGCCTGCATTGCAACCAGGTAAGTGTGCATGACTGCTTTGGGTGGCCTGAGAGGGCCGACCAAACAGTCATTGTGCACTTGATTGGGCATAACACTCCGACCCTACCCTGCTCAGTGGGTGGAGCAGCCCTAGCAAAACAACGATAGCACGATTACATCAGAAGGTTATCTTCATGGGATGATTTTTCCTCTTGTTGCATTGCTTGAAATTAGTGAGGTGATGCTCTTCTGTCATTGCGGATGAGCCGCCACTGGGGGTGTGTCACACCAGGTGCTAGGCCTGAGCGACTCGACCCCCAGGCCTCCTCTGCTATACCTCCCACCTTCGCCTTACCTGGACATTGAAACTGTGGTGCACTCAGCTGCACTCTCTCCAAATCTGTGACTCAGCCAGCAGGAGCCTCTGCCAGGTGGGATTTCACAAGCCTGAGTACAGCAGTTGCCGCCAGGTCCGCTAGGGAAACTCCCAATGCAGGTGATGCAGCAGGGTCCCCTTAGGTGTGAAGTTTTAGTGCTCCCGTCACACAAGTTCGGTGCAGCTTAGGGGCATCACCCTCCAGAGCGTCTGGCCAGCACAACTTTATCCAGCCTGTGATGCAGAGAGGCATCGCCCACCATTGGTAATCCCCTCAGTGCACCCCGGTGTAGTGGTGGATCATAGTATGTGATACAGACCTCCCTCTGTTGGTGCGCAGGGACGCCTCTGCCATTCACAGCTCCAAGGGGCTCAAGGTGATCTTCTCATACAGGTCAGCAACGTGTCTCCATGTGACCTGCCAGACTTCACCACCAGGTAAGGGCGATCGCCGCTCCTCAATGTCTACCGCCACGGCTCACCGACTCTAGAGCACCTCCTCATCCCACTCCAGGCTCCAGACGCAGGTCCAGTGAGGCATCCAGGCTCCAGATGCAGGTCCAACAAGGCATTCAGGCTCCAGACACATGCCCAACAAAGCATCCAGGCTCCATACGCAGGACCAGCAGGGTATCCAGGCTCCAGACGCAGGACCAGCGAGTCATCCAGGATTCAGAAACAGGACCAGCGAGGCCTCCGGGCCATGGGGACTGTTCGCGCTTTCAAGGTTTTGGATGCCATGGTGTTGCGAAGAGTGCGCAAAGAGCAGTGATGTATCACTGGTGTTGCACCGCGATGCGCCTCTTTACATGGATGTAGCCCTCTACCCTCTACCCCTGGGACTCTGGTTGGTCATCCTGGATGTTGGGGGGCTTGAGTGGGTGGTTAATCTGTGCTGCACTTGGCCCTGGCTGCTCCATTCTGCATTCCATTGTTTTGCCTATTTTTCATTGGAGGTCGACTGATAAGCTATTTTTGCTTATAGAGGCAAAAATAAACTCCAGTTGGGCTGACTAACGTGCGTTTTTTGCTGCTAATGGGCCTTTCGTTCATTTTCGCCCGCTAACACCGGAATTCCTATCGCAATCACGCTAATGTTACCGGCAGTTTTCACTGCTGATCCCTGAAACTATTGCCATGTAGTGACGTCTTGTAAATACGTCGCTAAAAAGCCGATAGTTTTCAGTGGTACACAGCAGTGCGAAAACTGCTGCTAACTAGCGTTAGCAGTAGTTATCACCTGTCCTTGTACATATGGCCCATGGTACTTCTTTCCTTGGCTGACCAGCAGAAGCAGTGTTTCATTTCGCACGTGATTTTTCTCCTAGTACACCTTTTGTTTTGCTTCAGCAGAACCCCACGATGGCCCCATAAGGGCCATATAGTTTAGATTTAGCCTAGTTTCAGCCAGTGTGGGCCAGGTCTAGCGTTTTATGGGTCTCATGGCCTTCAAGTAGACCTACTTTAATTCATGAAGACTCCATACTTCCCGTTCTGACCTCAGCGGATGCTTGGAAAGTGACGTTTAGAAGACCATACTGGGCAGTTCACTAGTGTTCATGGCTTGGATGCCCACGTTTGTGGGTGGTACATCTTGTCCTACCAGCCCAGATATTTTTGATTGGGTACCTGACCTCTCTCAGGGGATTTTGATTCTATTTGCCAAAAGATTGCCTGTCCCACATCAGCCTGTTGGCCTAGTGGCCCCAGGCGTCTTCCTGGATCTCAGGTTTTGGGGCTCAGCTATTACTATTTCTCACTGTTTTGCTGGCATGCTCTTGGTTTGGTTGTTTTGAGACCAGTCCGCTTTTGGGCTTTCCTTCCCTTGATCTCATGTTGCTTGTTGGGAAGCCAAAGCAGCTGCTACTGGAAAGGGTTCTCCTTGTCCTTTCCTTGATGGGGTTAATAGGTTTCTCTGTCAACCTCCCTCTAATCTGTGTTTCTGGAGATTCTATTAAGGGTTTAGTTCTTCTTTTCTTGTTGGGGACGTGTCTTCTCCCTGCAGACCTTCGCAGCTCTTGTGACACCGTGAAGGATTAGTGTGCTTGCTGCATCCTCAAAGACTGTGGATAGGGATGAGGAGGACGAACCAGATGGTAATAGGCTAATGTCTAATCAATCAGTAGAATTGTAGAGCGCTCCTTGTCACCGGTGAGGGTACCCAGGCGCAGTAATCTTAATTTATCCTCATTGAGGAAGGACTCGGAGGAGGCATACTAGGACTTTCACAAATGAGAATAAATAATCTAGCAATTTAAAGTTCTGTCTGGGCAGAAGAAACATGTAAAGTGCATAATGTGAAGTCATAGAAAAAGAAGCCAGTGAGGCGGTCTCATGTAATCTTTCATATGTGCACAGATGAGCGACCCCGGCTTTTTTTTGCATGTTTTATTAAGAGCCCTAAAACGGATTTCAAATAGAGACATTTCCTGATAGAATAAATGCAGAACAATCTGCTCTTGGTAGCTAATTATGCGCCATGCACATGTTTCCAAGGTAACCACATACTTTGGGCTACTAAAGAGAATTATTTCTGTAACTTTACTGTACAAATCTGGATGAGACTCATTTATTGCAAGGTGCAGCTGCCTTTCTGAAAGACTACTTCTGCAACGTGAGGTAAAAGCAACACCTGCTCTTTACAGCGCTGCGGTGGCACAAGACTGGCAGGAGGCACTTTATTAAATGAGTTGATATTGCTTTCCTATTTACAAATCTCAGTGAGGTTGCTCACCAGTTTAACGCCAACTGCAAGCTAGGAATCCAGAAGGATAACTCAGTGAGATAAACGCAGGTGACTGAAAAGTGTGGTGTTCAGGGGATGACGAGTTCCAATGATAAGTGGCATAATGCACCATGACAATCTCCTGCTAATGCCTGCAAAGGAACCTGCGTGGGGCAGGCCAGTGCGAAAACCTAAGGATTTGGTACAAAAATAGATTTCCTAAATAAACCTAATCTGGCTTTGACTCAAATCCAAACGACAGAGAAAAGAAAATGCAATCAGAGGGTAAAGCAGTAGTCTGTGTAATATACCTACATGTGACGTGGGTTACCTCTAAAGCACATATTTTACATATCTGACTAATGTGCTCGTGTTTACTAGTCGGAATTTATACCGGAGGGTGTAACTCTTGTTCAAAGCCTACGCTAAACAGGGCAGCCTCCTTTGTGCCCTAGCGCCCTAGCGCAAGGCTCTCAGTGACGCAGAACAGCCAGATTTAGCGCGAGCGCCACCCATGACTCATCGAAAAGTGCCTCCTTCTAAATATGGTGCTATGTTATTTTCTGCCCGTTGCGAAACTCAGCGAAGTAGTTTTCAAGCAGTATTCAAGTAGTTCCCGGCCTCACCTACCTCCCAAGATCTGTGAATTGAGTTTCATTAACTGGGGAATAGTAGTGTATGCTGCTACAGTATTTCCAAGCGCCGGATGAACAGTTTTACCTTGAAGCCCCAGATTATTGGCTTAGCTGGTAAATGTTTCGGCCTCCTTAAAATGTTAAGGAAATTTCTTCCTCTGCTCTCCCAGGATCATAGGAAAATTACGGTACAGGCATTAATTGGCTCTCGTTTGGATTATGCCAATGTCCTCTATCTTGGACTCCCAGAGTATCTTCTTTCTCGTCTACAAGTAGTCCAAAACTCGGCTGCGCGTGCCATTTTTGGCCTCCATCGGAGAACCAGTGCAAGCACCCTTTTGAGAACTCTCCACTGGCTCCCCATCCGTAAGCGTATTATTTTTAAGACCCTTACCTTGGCCTTCAAAGCTCTCCATGACTCAGGTGCCAAGTACATTAGAAAACGGTTGGCCTTCTACCATCCCTCGCGATCGCTCAGCTCATCGTCACTGGCCTTGGGCACTGTTCCCAGGGTTAGGCGTGCCCGCATTGGAGGCCGCTCCTTTGGATGCCTGGCGCCTCAGTTGTGGAATTCACTGCCGGTCTCTCTGAGAAAGATTGGCAATCTGTTGGCCTTTAGAAAGGATCTTAAGTCCTGGCTTTTTGTCCAATAGGTGTGTGTCATCCCTAGCTTGCTCTCACTCTGTAATCGGGTTTGAAGCGCCGGGACACTCCTCGGAGTAGCTGAGCGCTATATCTAAGACACGATATAACATAACATAACATAACAAAACACGTTGATATTATTAGATGCAAAGAAAGCAGAACTTTCATGTGAAGAGCAGAGCTGCACATGGCCATAAAAACGAGAACGGCACTACCTCATTCGTCAATCAAATAAGTAATGTAAAAAGAACGGAATATAGAACGAATTCTACAATTGATTTAAATACAGAATATATGTTTAAGACTAATACTGTAGAAAGAACACACACAACCACGCATGATGCCTGGGATGTCTAGACATGTGTGCCGGGTTACCACAGTCTATGTATACTTTGTGAGCAAAAGGCCTTGTTACCACGTACCGCAGAAGGATCCGGTGGGTTCATGCAGGGGGTTGATGAGGGTTCCCTCTGCCCCACTGCACACAAGGGACATGCCCCTTTCCCAGGTTACACAGTAAACGATAGACATACACGGGGGCAGTAGAATCCGCATACCCCAGGGCCCCGGTGCCACTGCACGTGCTGCACTAATGGTAAAAGTGCCCATGGTTTCGATGCCGTTTAACATATTATACATCCATCACACTGATAACGTGGTTGGGGGAACAAGAAAAGTATGCAGTAGTCCATAGGGGAAATATCTTGCTTTACATGTATTTTCCATATTTATTGTATTGTATATTCCCATCGAGATATGTGTTATGGAACTATTCATCTGAAATAAAAACAATGTTTAACTTTTCACTGAAATTAATATCTGTTAACTCAAAATAACTATCTAGCTCAGAGTGTGCAGGCCCCAGGGACTAACACAACACTTACATGCAACACATCTAGACAACCCTGTAAACAGGGCCTCACATGAATGCAAGGATCTGTGAGGAAAAACACACCACGTTCAAACAGGAGAACGCATGAAAGGGCGAGCTGGACATGTTCAAGCTGAAAACCAAACTGAATAGGAAGTCGTTCACTCCCAACAGCACATTATCACCAAGCCAGAAATCTCACACTGAATACAGTATTACAGTAAAGTAGCTGCTGGAAATCGGGTTACTGGTTGAAGCGAGTGAAACCCTACTGAAACAGAAACCACAGTTTCTGTCAAGGTCAAATCACAAGTAAACCCCAATTCAACCATTCATTCACAAAGGTAAGTAGTCGATGACACCTGTAACAGATTGGCGGAGGAATGGGTGCTGTACACTATTTACCTTGGGTGTTCTCTGTGAGGAGAGTGAGGCATGCTCACCTTCATTAAATTAAACGTATGTGTACAAATTAAGTGTCCATCATCATATACCCACATTAATAAAGATCACACAGGCGAGAGTGTAAACAATAATTTGAAACCCAGAAGCCTTCTTCTGAACCACACGTAAACACATGACACATGCCCCTGAAAACTGCGTCATTGAGGACACAAACACACAGGACACATTTCGATGTTCACGACTTTACTGAAACATTCTCAACACAGGAGTCCTCAACCAGTCAACCTACAGAGACAAATGAACATGTACAAGTGGCACACCAGCAATTCTACTACCTCTTTTTCAAATCACTGAAGCTTCCAGCAAAACCAGGCCATGACAGTCTGTTGACACTTCCCAAAGTTGTACTATGTGTGAAAAAAGCTGGTCATCGCAACATGACTGTATAACGATACTTAATAATGCCTCCAACATTAACAATGGCCTTAAAATGTCTCATGCATACCACTCCTTACACATGCATTGATAAAGTCAAAAGATTTGTATATAAATGGGTGAGCTTTGGGGTTTGCCAATGCTTTATTCCAATTGTCCATGTCTGCATGCATCAAAACTTATGTGCACACATTGTTGGCAGTCTTATATTAAAGCAAACTCATTCCAGGACGGTTGCTGTTGCACAAGCATGTGCATTAGAGAATATGCATGTGTGCACCAGGGCATGTATTGTGACACATGCTTATGCATAACTTGTAGTGTCCATTTTAATTTACCATTCTAACATGTTGGATGACCATGTTAGAACAGTAAATTAAATTGCTAGAATTTTTTTTTTTAAAGTGCACATGAAGTGCTATTAAAGAAAGAAAGTTACCAACATCACTTGCAGCTGCGGGGCCCTTGCTATAGGTAACTAAATAAATAAATACATTAACATGGGGAACGGATGGGGAGTAGGGAGCATCAGGCAGAGGGAGCTAACGAGAAAGGTTGTGAGAAAAGAGGAGCAGAACAAGGAAGTACGTGCACTCCCATGTGGTACTCAACAGTACTTAACTAAAGAGTCCTAGCAAGTATGCAGTGGAAGGCTACAACTCATCCACTCACAATGCTGTGAGACCGAAATGCTTCTGAACAAGACACACACAGGAATAGGAAAGAAAGCCACTGAGTCAGGAGCAGACCACTGAGAAAGTTAGAAAAGCCATTCAAAGGGCTGACCCAAAGGCCCTCTAGGTATATATAATGTATTGGAAACAATAGGGCCACATGACGTCAACCACTACCTAAATATAAAATCAAACACTGGGAGATTCATCAATGCATGCCCAAAACACCAGGGAAGGTATATAATCAAGGAATGGAGGGAAGGACAATAATGCCCCAATCTCCCCCACCTGTCTCACAGATGAAACAGCAACCAGAACAACAACCATGGCTGAAAGAAACTTGAAGTCAGCAGACTACAAAGGCTCAAAGGGGGCACCCTGCAGCACCACAGACAGGTCCCAATAGAGGCACTAGGGAATGTGTTATATTGTACTAGCTTGTATTATTTTAGCCTGTGTCATGGTACTTATGATGTACCTGCATTCTATCCGTGAGGTCATCATACAGTAGATGGTGACAGTTTAACCAACTGCGTCTGGTAGGGATCATTCTGTATTTCTCCTGACAATAAAGATGCATCAAGAGTTCAAGGAATTCCAATCTTGGTATTTATAACAGAATGAATAACAGGATGCAGAAGAACATAGATCTGCAGCAAGTAAGCCACCAGAGAAGCAACAAACAAAACACCAGACCCCCAAAGAGCATGAACAGCTGCCCACCGACCACAGAGGGTTGACACAGCCAAGCCAAGCTGAAAACAGTCCTGAAGGAACACCAATGGTTATAGGAGGAAGACAACAAGCCCTCAACCAGACACCAGATGGAAAACTTCCACCAATGACGGCCAAAAGCTCTAAGGGTAGACTGCCGTTGGGACTGTGGGAGCCACACAGCAACATTCAAAGAACACCCTTGTCAAAAGAGGACAGCCCCACAAGTAACAAGCCTCGACCAGCAAAGAGTGTCCAGTAGAAGAAGTGGCTGATGCAGCAGGGATGTATTTATAGACAAACCCAATAGGGCCTGACTGACAGACGGAGAAGACAAGGGAACCAAGGGCACCTCGACCAAACTAGAGCAATCAATAGAACCACCACCTGGACCTATACTACTTTCTAAACCTTGCCACGGAGTAGAGGGATGTAGGGAAAACAAAACAAAAGGGGACCTCCCGAGCCAGGGAACCACCACACAATTCATTGCCAAAGCCCCCATGGGTGGAACCAGACTGCAAAATTGGGAAATAGGCCATTCTCCATGGTGACAAACAAAAAACTAGTCGAGGGTGACCAAACTGGAAAAGAATGGCTTAAAGGTCGTCAAAGCCAGACACATTGTCACAGAGGACAGAAACATCTGACTCAGAGCAACAGTGGGCCCTATCTCTCTCCCCGGAAAACAGAATGTTGAGAGAAGCAGGAAATGGGATTCTGCCCAAAGGTGAATCCTCTTGGAAAGGAGGAACAGAAATGGACACGTCGTCCTGCCGGTTCAGGCTGGAGCGGACAAACCAAATGTCTCTCAGCACACACATTGAGTGTGTAAAAAAGGAAGACAAAAAAGGCCTTCAATACTGTCGCCAGCTCTTACCAATTCGAAGACTGAAGAGCCTCCATCCGAGAGCATCTCCCCCAGGCCACAGAATTCTCCATAGTGGCACCCCATCCCATCCTACTGGTATCCGTAGTGAGAACCAGAACAGGAACCAAAGAAAAAACACTGCTCAGATGAGTGGGGTCTAACCACCACTAGAAATCGCAGCGGACCGAGGAGCAATTGGAACCAGTGTCTCAATCACTCGAGACAACGGGTTCCAATGCCTCAGGAACAGATGAACAATGGGATACAGGTGCAACCTTCTTCAAAAGGACATGGGCCAGCGTAGAAGACAACTCCCCCTGACTGGGAAGCCATGTCCTCGCAGATGCTGAAGGGCGAAGAAGGAGAGAGGACAAATGGGAGAGAAAACAAACACAATGCTCCACCAACACAAATACTCCTCCCAAGTCCATCCTGAAGCGAGCTCTGATGAAGGGGAGAGCTTGGGACAGCTAGACCTGGGACTTCTCCCAGCTGATCAAGTAGCCTACTCCAGCAACAGCTTGGTCACCCTGAGAACCTCCAACTGGGTATGGAAAAAGAACAAGAGGCAGCCAGCCAGCCATCCAGAGAAGAGAAGAGTGGGACTTCCCCTAAATAGAAAATTCCTACCAAATGCACCGAAAGTGAGGAGAAAAAACCTGGGTGTGGACATCAGCCCGAAGGACATGACCCAGAACAGGTAGCGGAAGCCCAGGACATTGAAACAGAGGAACTGCTGGTGTGACTGAGGACCCGGGACAAGGAGTCAGGCATCCATGAGATCAAAGAAGGGCAGGAATCCACCCTTCTGGAATCAAGGCAGAATCAGCTGTAGAGACACCAACTTGAATGGAGGGTTAGACCGAATGACCCCCTTGATGTCCAGAACAGGGCAGAACCCACCCAAACCTATCCGGACCAGGAAAAGCAGGGATAAAGAACTATAAACATCCTCCCGAGGAGGCCACATGGAACTGCTAGATGCAAGACCTACCAACAGAGAAACAACTCTCACCACAGAGGGAAAGTCTTCTGCAAAATTCTCCCATGGTCAACAGTTTGAAAGAAAATGAGGAAAACCAGTCTGATCAATTACTTCCCGCTCTCGACTCAAAAGACCACTAATGTCATATGGTAAGTAGGCTCATGCCGCCGCTTCTAGAAAAAAATCATCTTCTTCAGCCTGGGAACCAAAAACCATAAAAGACAAATTGATGGAAAGTGGGCCAGTAGATCTTCAGATTCGAGCCCTGAAAGTATCTGCCAATGAATACTGTTGCAAGGATCCTGCTCATACACAGAACTGTGCATAGAGACCCAGGACATCAGTGAATTGTGGTGTACCAGAAACTCACCTCAGTACCTAGAAAACCCCAACTAGCTAGCAACAGTGTCACATTAGCTCTTCGTCCTATAGCAAAGTAACCAATGATTAGACAACCTAGAACATGCGACTTAGGACAAACTCAGGAATGGTGGGAAGGGAGAATACTCTTTTGTTATACTCTCATACCAGTCCACAACAGGAGTAAATAAGAGACACGGGTAAGGTAAAATATTTATTTTAACGATGTGCTCTCAGGTGCAGTATCTTTGCCAACATAAGCAGACATATGATTAGAAATAATATGATCAGCATTGTTACAATTCAATAAAAAACAAAGGGAGAAAGCATCTTACAATGATGGTAAAAACAGGCCTTATAGCGCCTAGTTATAACACCCTCCCTATCTAGGAACTATGTTTTATAAACTAAAGACGGTTTCTTAGGCTTGTACGAGGGACCCCATTACCTCTCAGCTCAGCAAGAGTGAATCACATCAGGATCAGCAAAAGCTCTCTGCATCCCTGGAAACAGAAAATCTTCAAAGTGTGTGAAATCATGGCTACTGTGCAACAATAAAGGTGCCAGAATCTCAGTTGGCTCGCAGCTGCCATTTGTTGTGTCTAAAATCGTTAGCGGATCAGTTCGAACAACAGCTACCTTGTTATGATAACCTTGACGGCTTCAGCACTCACTGTGCAGACTAGGGTCACGATGTGAGTCTAGGGATGTCGAAAACAATCCTTTCTCATGTGAAGACATTCACGCAGCCTAACTTACAAAAACAGCTATATGCAGTGTTGTGTGCAAAAAGCAGCAAAAGGTAAAATGGCGGTTAGGCGTCTAATAAGCCATGCTAACATAGCAATGTGTGAAAACCAGGCCTAGCCCACACTACACCCTCCCTTGATCGGAGAACGCACAATAAAGGGGGCAATATTTTTTAGAACGCAGAGTTCAAGTTCGAATGAGACAGAACCAAGTTCAGAAATTTTGCCAAATATGAAAATTCGGAGTTCAAACCCGAATTTAAAATCATTAAAGGTATCAAAGCATGAATGGGTGACCATGATGTGAAGAAAACTTCAAGTTAAAAAAGATGGAAAAAAACAATGTATCAGCGAAAAAATCATGAGTCCTGTACGTGTCTATGAAGTAGAAAAAAGCGTCACTTCAATCCAACAGCGTAGAGGCACAGTATGTTGCAACAGCCTCCAATAGGAAGTTGTTGGTATCATCAGCGAACATTTCAGCCATCCAATTCAGTAATGGAAAAGAACACACATGTTCCTCAACAACCGGAGCCTCCTGCTCCATCAGAGGACAACTCGGGTGTTCTTCGAGATAACTGCGTGCAAGAAATTCATTGGCTGCAGTCCAAATGTTCCAATTGCCCAGGACCCCATGTGCTGCTGCGCAGGCCATAATCCCAATTCCAGAACAGTCTAGTTCATAAGCAACTAAGGGACTCACTAGTAGATCATAATCTGGGTTAGGAGACACCGAGTTGCAGAGACACAAATCCAGGGCCCATTCAAATCTGCAATCCAGGCAGAGGAAAATTGGCTGCATGCATGTAAAGTAAGAAAACCGGAAAGATAAACCATACGCCACACTGAGAGTCGCCAGAGGTAGCGATCCATAGTATTTAAGCATCCGGTTACGAAGCTGGAGCAGCCGGGGCAGACCGTTGTGGGGCACAGAATGTGCTACCATTTTGGAGTAAGCAAATTAACAGCAGTACACTGGCACCCAAAGCGAGAATTGATGGGAAACTGCCTAAGACGCTGGAAAAAATAGAATGAAAAAATGCTGGTATCGCACCTAATAAAGTTTGGAATGAGGTCACAAGGCCAGAACATACTACTTTAAAAGAGTGTGCCAAGCCCGAGGTGTAAGAGGCATTGAATATTGTGCGAATCAAAGCACCGAAATGCAGGGGCAGATCAGTATTTAATAAGGCATGTACCTCAGTACGAGTATTAACAACGTGAAGGACAAATGTTTTACGCGCTGATGTAAGGGCGACATCTTTCTGGGACAAAAGAGCCCTTATTCGACTCATCTTGTTGAACTCTGCTTTCAAAGTCGGAATAGAAGGCGAGATTGATACATTGAGCCTCCCATGCGGAGGAGGAAACAGCACATTCTTACAGGAGACAACACGTTGGGAAACAGTTACAATGTAGGGAACTCCTGCAAGCATCCCACAGCAATCTTCATTATTTAATTACAAATAACTACCGTTTGCTAACAACGTGAAAGTCTGTGTAATAGCCAGGGGGCCTTTCAAAACACACGCCAGATTCGGTGCTGTCATATTACACGAACCGTGCAATTGCAAACTGCTACAGACTAATGAATGATTGGGAGTGGAAGTGCAGTCTTCAACCTTTAAATAAACTTCTTTTCCTTCCCTCAAGCATCTATATCTAAACGGGAGATTCCACACTTCATGGAGAAAAGCGCTACCTAAGGGATCAAATCTGCCTATAGCACAGTGTTTCATGCATGCTACAAATTTAAACATAGGGACAGGGAGAGTTATTTACCCACAGATAAGCCAAACTGCAGAATTCGACTCGGCCACAGAAAATGGTAACAGTTCCAACTTCTCAATATGTAACAGAGAAAACATGGCATCTTTCATTGACATAAATTGTTGTTTAAAGTCACAAAAAGGGGGGCCCCTTTGGATTGATACACACTTCTCACACCATTCATACGCAATTCATACACAGACCTCCTCTTCACCAGTAGAATCTCACTAAACACAGGGGATGCAATCAAAAAGATAAATCTAGAAGAATACAGATCTAAAAAAGTACAGATTTATTCATTAAAAAAAAGTACTATACATATCATGATACATTAAAATTGCTGACATGAACTAAATCATAAAAATCAGACCATGTAGTCTGTAACACAGTATAATCTTTGTTTAAAAAACATTTGTGTACAAAACTCATTTATACACATAATACTCGGGAACATCAGAAGGAAAAACGAATTCCTATTTCCAAAAGAAAACCGGCAAATCATACGTGCATCAATTGTAACAGCTATAAATGATTTGTAGAAAATGCTGAAATTTAAAACAATTGTCACCCCAGATTTTACACAGTTTTCTTTAAAGACCATCAACGCGTTTCGGCGGGCGCTTATTTATGGCCAACGCCTTCCTCAGGAGAGAATTTTTAAACACATAAAAGTCCCATTCCCAGTAAACATCTGAAAAACATAAACATTCCAGTAATTATTCAAGACCCAAACACATTTTATTTGTTAATAGTATAACACAGTCTTCTTTTTAAATGCAACAACCCACCGTCCACATCCCAACCCACTAGTGACAAGAGTGAGGCCAACACATTCATCAACATATAGGCAGATATCACATTCTAAGGACTATTTTTGGGCTCAAAATTGCTTGAGTCTCCATTGACATATCAATGTACATATGTAAGATTTTGGGGGTATACCTATTTTCATAGCCCTCTATTAGTTCTTACAGATAAGATACATAAGTCTCGGGGGTGTATTTCAGAGACTTCTCTCTGACTATATTTATAGTAAAAAGTATCCCACAGCAATAGCATATAATTGAAATAAGGATATTAAAACAGTAACATTTTTATTCTACCTGTAAATTCTGGGAACACAAAAAGTCTCCAGAAAACACTACCACCGGGTGCTCTAAATCCTCAGTACCTATATGGAAAAAGGGATATGTTATTTAGGCTACCTCCATCTACATTAGGCACAAAAACTCATTAAGCCAAATTAGCCATCACCATAGTTACCTTCAAAATAAATGGAAGGCTCAATATCTTGTCTAACGGTCACTCGATACTAGTTAACCGTTGCTGTCTTATGTCGTAAAGTATTCCAGTACTGCATAGCTGAATACGCTTTGGAACGCAACAACATCCATCATAACCTCACTATATATATCTTTCTCCGCCCCTCACCATTTCTCATTGCGGTGATTGCTATCACAGAAATATATATATATATTTTTTTTAAGTAATTTTTATTGTAGTCATATACATGTTTCATATTAATCATTGAGCCATAACGTATCATTCCTTATTCCGTTATACACAGCCTGTTGGCCCACAACCCAGGGGTTGGGCGGCGATGAGTTCTTAGCCCCTCCATGCCTGATACTAGTGTTGCCGGAGTATCGCGCTGCAGAAGTGTATGCATGACTACTTTTATCCCTCAACTAACTAGTGCAGTAAAACCCGCCCCTCCCCCCCTGAACCAAAAAGAAAGTCCCCCGCCCCCCCCCACCACCTGTCCGAGGGCCTCTAGCATTGCCCGTCGCTGCTCATCTAGGGCACGTACCTTGGCTTCTAGTGTCCCATGCTTACGCGCCGGGCATTCAGCCCATCCTGCCTTCCCTGCCCGTGTCGGGGACCCCATCTTCCTCATCTTCTCCACTATCTCTGAGGGCCTGCACCATCATTTCCCACGCTGTCGCTGCCTCAAGCGCCCCTGGGTTAGAAGTCCTACGCGCTAGCTGGTACCTATGCGTGCTGTCGGTGGTCGCCCACTTCAAGAATTCGTTGAGCCACCGTCTAGGGGTCGGGCCCACCCTCGCCTTCCAGTGCCTGGTAATCTCCCGCTTAGCCACTATCAACCCCATATCGATGAACTTGCTCGTGAGTTTGTTTTTGGGGGTGTGAGGAAACCAATGCAAAATACACTCTGCCGGGCCGAAATCTACTGTTCTGTCAGTCACCTCATTCAAAGTTTCCCCTATGGCCTGCCAATAATCTCGGAGGGTCGGACATGCCCATAACATGTGCACCAGTTCAGCCCCCTCTTCCAGACAGCGAGGGCATGCCGCCTCCATCGTCCCAAAGTACCTCCCTATCTTCCCCGGAGTCATATATGCCCTATGCAGTATGTAATAGTGGATAAGCTGAAACCTTGCGTTCCTCGTACTGTTGCGGGCCCGACGCATTAGCTGTGTCAGGAATGTCTTTACCTAGGTCAGCTTCCCACTTGGCTTTCAATGCCTCGAGGGGAGGGAGGTTGTCTCATCTCATTCTATTGTATAGGCACGTCACTGCTTTGGTTGTGCCCGCCGCCATCATGGTGCGTTGGCATGCCGCTGCCGTCTCGGGTTCAGCCAGCCCCGTTTCCCAGTGTGTCTGAATTGCTCCGCTCACCGCCGCATGGAGCAGATATCACCCCCTCGGAAGGGCAAAGCGTTCTAGCAGGTCTTGGAACGGGAGTAGCGTTCCATTTTCGTAGAGGTCTCCGACAACCTGCACGCCCGCGTCCTCCCATCGTTGTAGGGGCGACCAGTCACCTCCATGCGGCAACGCCGTCAACATGCCCAACGGGATCTCAGGGGCGTATGGGCGTCGAATTCCCGCCCTCTTCTGTGCTCGATTCCAGCACTGACGGTACGTGCGTTGTTCTAGCGACAAGTCTCGCCCCCCAATCCGCTGTTGTAGGGTGATGTAGGCCAAAATGTGTCGGGGCGTGCCTTTCAACCGTCCATCTTCCGGGCCCCTGAATACCCGTGCCACCTCCTGCGTAAAGACTTGCAGTTGGGCTGCTAAATAGTAAAGCTCATAGTCCGGCACCGCCAGTCCCCCCTCGTCCTTTGGGCGGGCAAGCGTGGTTAGCGCCACCCTGCATCGTCCCGCTCCCCATATAAATGCTGTCACCTGGGACTGAAGCTGCCGGAAAAAGGAGCTAGGTATCCAGATCGGGAGCGTGCAGAAGTAGTATAGCAGTCGCGGCAGGACGACCATCTTCAATAAGGATATCCTGCCGGCCACAGAGAGCGGTAGCGTGGCCCAGAAGGACATGCAGCCCCTCAAGTCCGCCGCTGTATGACAAATGTGGACCCCCAGGTATTTAATGCAGGTGGGTTCCCAGGCCAGCGACGGCCGGTGGCACGGCTGAGTAGCGCCCTCCCGCAGCGGAAATAGGCTCGTCTTGGTCCAGTTAACCCTCAACCCTGACAGTGCTCCGAACCTCTCCAGCAGCGCCTCTGCGCCCTCCAACTCCGCAACCTCGTTATTTAGCAAGAGTAGCAAATCGTCGGCATATAGTGAGATATACTGCTGCCCATCTCTGGCGCGCACCCCAGCGAAGTGCCGTCCCGTCCGGGCCTCGGCCGCCAGGGGCTCAATGGCTAGCGCAAACAAAAGGGGGGACAGGGAGCAACCCTGTCAGGTGCCCCTTTCCACAGGATAGCGGTGAGATATCGTCGTCCCGACCCTCACTCTTGCCCCTGCCTCCGCATAAAGAACCCGTGTCCACTGAATGTAGCCGGCTCCTAAACCAAAACGTCCCATAACCGTGAATAGATAGTCCCATTCTAGACTGTCGAAAGCTTTTTCGATGTCGATAGAAAGGACCAATGCAGACCCTTCGTCTTCGCCCTGATCATCCATGAGGCGGAGGAGTCGCCTAATATTAATCGTGGTGTTACGGGCCGGTATGAACCCGTTCTGGTCTTCGTGTATTAATCCCGACATGTGTGGCAAGAGCCTCGCAGCCAGTATGGAACTCAGAATTTTATAGTCGGTGGTGAGCATCGAAAGCGGCCGGTAGATAGCGGGGTCACTGCCCTCTCTGCCCGATTTTAGGAGCGGCACTACAATTGCTTCCCGCATAGATTGCGGTAGGCGGCCCGCTTTCATGGCCTCTTTGTAAACAATTTGGAGCCGCGGCGCTAGAATATCCAGATATTTACTGTAGAATTCAATGGGTAGCCCGTCCATCCCCGGCGACTTATTGCGTGCCATTTTCTTCACTGCCCTCCTAATCTCACCCAGCTCAATATCCGATCCCAGCTCCTTCGCCTGCTCCTCCTCTAGCTGCGGTAGGGGTAAGCCATCCAAAAAGGCCTCGGCCGCTCCCCCCCGGTCACCTGGGGTACTTTTATATAAGCCCTCATAATACTTCTGGAACCCATCAACTATTCCTGATTGGGTGTATCGCAAGAGGCCGGCCTCATCCCGTAACTGTAGTATGGAAGAGCAACGTTTAGTGGGGTTCGAGAGCCAGGCCAGGAGGGTGCCTGATTTATCGCCGTCAACATGGGATCGTAGTATATACCGTCTATAATCAAATGCGTGGAGCCGCTCCACCTTGGCCACCACCGCCTCCCTAGCCGAGCTGACCTCCCCCTGGAGATCCGGGCGACCGGGCCGTCTCCTTTCCGCTTCCCACAGCTTGGCATCCGCCTTATCCAGGTCGCCCGGCAACACCTTCCTCGTGCCTACATATTTCGTAATGCATAGGCCTCTCATCATTACTTTGAAGGCATCCCATTCCGTAGCCCTAGTGGCCGCCGATCCCTCGTTCTCCGCTAAGTACTGGGACATCCCCTCCTCCAAGGCTGCACCAAGTAGGGGGTCTTCTAGAGTCTCTGGCCTAAGTTTCCAGGTAGGTACCCTGGGCGTCTCGGCCACCCAGGCCAGTCGAACTAAGAGTGGGTTATGGTCCGAGATCGTTTTCGATAGGTACTCCGACCCGGCAACGGCCGGCAGTACACTCCCAGAGCACAACACCGCGTCCAATCGGAAATGCAGGTCGTGGAGCCCAGAGTAAAAGGAAAAATCCCGGTCAGTAGTGTGTAGTCCCCTGACGTTCCAGGTTATGCAGTTCAAACCGTTCACATTAGCCATTGTCCCATTGAACCTGTTGACATTCACTCTTCCGTGCCGGCCCCTCGTCGGTGGTGGTTCCCCCCCCCAAACAAACCAAGACCTCCCAACCGCCCATCCCTCGGTGTACCCAGGGTCAATGGGAGTAAGGAGATTAAACAAACCCCAACTGTGTTGCCCCCCACCCCCTCCAGAACAGGCCCCAATACCAAGATATCAGCTCCCATCCAAACTCCCGTACCTGAATGACCCAGGTTGGTGCTACACGGCCGTAGCCGTGGGTGCCTTAAGGGCCTATGGAGCGTGGCCTTGGCCAGAAGGGAGTTGCGCTGCCCGCCCCCCGCCCCTTCCCCCAATCCCCCATGAGTGTATCTGGCTGCAAGCCCGGTAACCCTCCCCAGCCCCATGTCTGTCGGGGCACGGGTCCCTGCCCACAACTCCAATTGTTACCCCTCACCTACTGCGTGCAGTTCAGACATTCAGGATCTCCTCCACCGTCTGTGGCATCACCAATGGGCCCTTGGCATGATGGACGCCGGAAAGGTCCGACTCCGACTCTGAGGCAGATACATGCGTGTCCGTGTCCGAGCCCCGCTTAGAGCCGGGGCTCCCAGCCCGTGCCAGCTTCTCCACCTCCAGCATTGCGGCCTTCCATTCAGCTTCAGTTTGGGAGGCCGTTGGCTTGCGCGTCCCCTGTTTCCGTGTCCACAGCCTTTTCCATTTCCGCTGGCCTGCATTCGAGCGCTCCCGTTTCTTTTCCCTTTCCTCCTGTATCTTGGCGCCATCCGTCCTTGCCTTGTATGTCTCCCACCAGTCCCAAGCGTCCACTGCCGCACTGAAGAAGAGCGTCTTGTCATCCACCACTATCCGGAGCCTGGCCGGGAAAAGCAAGGAGTAGGATATGCCCTTGTTGCGCAATTCCCTCTTAATCGTCAGGAAGGAGACGCGTTGCTTTTGTGTCTCAAAGGTGAAATCAGGAAAGAGCGTGACCTTACTGTTCGCAATCTGAAACGGGCCAGCGTCTTGGGCTTTTTGCAGGAGCAGGTCCCTGTCCTTGTAATGTAGGAGCTTGGCTATTATCGGTCTGGGTGGTAGCCCCGGCTTAGGAGCTCCAGACGGGACCCTATGGGCTCGCTCCAGTGTGAAGAATGGGGACAGCCCCTCCGGCGCTACAACCGTCTTTAGCCACTCGTCGAGATAGGCCACCATGTCCTTCACCCCTTCAGTCTCCGGCACGCCTACTATCCGGACATTGCTGCGCCGGCTCCTATTTTCTGCATCTTCCGCTCTCCTCTCCAGGGCTTGAATGCGGTCCAGGGCCTCCGTAAGCCTGCTCTCCAGCACTTTCTGAGCGGGCGCTAGGTCTTTTATCGTGGTCTCATTATCCTTGACTCTGTCCTTCAGCTTGTCGTGGTCCGCCCGGAGGAGGCCTAGTCCCGACGCCACCTGTGCTATGTCGTTGTGGAGCGTGTCGCGCGTGGCCGTAATAGCCTCCAGAATGCGATCCTGCAGCCGCTGCAGGTCCGTGGGCTCTGCAGGATCCCCCTCCGCAGTGTCTGAGGTCGCCGCCCCCTCCGCCTTAGTTCTCGGCTTCCCCATTATGGCAGGGCCCTGTCTTAGGCGTCTGTCCAATGCCCAGCGCCCCCCCCAGGCCACCGCAGTCTCTCAGGCCCTCAATCGGCTATGCAACCCTGTTGCGCGGCTGCTGTTGCCCCTCCTGCGCGTGTAGCTGTGGCCTCTGGGGGGGAGATCGGCCCTCTCTGTCGTGCGCCCTGGCGTGTGGCTGCTGCTGCCTCCTCTGTGCCCGGCGTTGTGGCCTCTGGGGGGGGATATCAGGGCTCTCGACAGGCCCTCTCCGTGATGCGCCCTCGCTGTGCACCCTTCTCCGCTACTCCCTTAGATGCACTGTCATACTACGGGGAGCCTGTCGCTTCCGGGGCTCCTCCGCCGCTTTTGGGCTTGATAGATGGTCCCCCCAGTGGTCCAGCTCCTCCACGGTGGATCACGGGTGGGGTTGGGGGGGTCCGCCTCCTCTGTTCAATTTCGTCACAGAAATATGTTATGTATGCCACCCTCTGGCATCTCTATAGTCACCTCTAAACATTCCTTGTTGTAGTGATAGTGATAGTTCTCACAAGGATTTTAATATATTTCTTACTCCCAAAGCATTTACACTTCTCCCTCACAACCCGGGGACGTAGCCCATCTTACCTCTAATAATATTTTAACAATATTAAACATATTCTATGCCAGATCTAAATGTGTTAAAGAGATTACCTGAAACTGTTAAATATTATCCACCACAAATTCGTCAGTTGCGGGTGTATGTTAAAATATCCCTCACGGAGGTACACGACCGTTGGCCCTTTGTACGCGGTACGCGGCAGACAACGTAGACGCAGATTGGAGGATAGTCCTTAACTACGATCTGTGAACACGCAAATATATAAATATTGATACTTATTATTAGCAAACCTATTCATCGAATTATCTAATATAAAAACAATTTGGCCTCATCCCTACTTCAATCTTAACCACATACCTTTCTTTCAGTAGTGAGACCCCCATAGAAGTTATGCTCAAAGAGTCCCCCGTGCACAGTGGGCAGCAGGTACCGACAGGAAAATAGTCCTCGGCTAGAATCTGAAAATGCACAACATACACGTATTAAGGACTCGATACCAGGAAATAAACTTAAAGTACTATGCGGGAAAAGCAAAAATTCTTTCTCCCAATACGATCCCTTTGCTCGTACCTGTTTTGTTCCAACTGCTTTACTCGGGGCAGAAACCTCCGACAATCAGCGTAAAACCTCTATCAAGATATGGGTGGTTTTAAATACCTAACAGGTGACCTACAGCCACCAGAAGCACAATACTGTTTCCCCCATAGTTTCCATGTTGATGGTATGTTTGGACACTTCTCAGGGGTTTGGTAAATAACTCTACTGGTTATATCAAGAATTGCACTCAATAAAATTAGGGTGAAATCCTCGAACCGAGTTGCTGTTTGTATGGTTTTGTGGCACAGAGCGCCGCCATGTTGGAAGTATATTTGGACATCGCTGGTTTATTTTAAGCATCTTATATTGGTCACACCGGTCAGGGTTATTGAAAAAATATTATTTATATTTTACAAGTTACATCAAACATTTCACTCCTTGGTATTGGAGTGAGGCCATCAGACCAAATTTCGGTTTATAAACTGCTATCTCCAGGGTAAGCTGCATATGTTTTAAAGCAAACTCGAAAAACACACACCCTTGCACCATTGATCATCTCTTTGTTACTACAGAATCTTGAATGAAAATGACATCTTTATTTTAAAGAAATGTGGGAATAAAAACAAATTAACCACAGATGGAGATATCTCTATCATCGTTATTCTGATCTTTGTGTACATAAAGTAGGAGTGTATAAAAAAATACATGCAAAGAGGAGTCTCAAAACGATCTAGCCATCTAGTAAATAATTATAACAGTTCAGACTAATTATATTCACGAAGCATAGCTAATATTGGTGGTGCATCACACAAAGGTATAATATATTTACAGATACACAAGATCAACAGAATACTACAAAGCTAATTTAGTATGTAGTTCCTAATAAACACTCTCACTCCTCCCTGGGGTTCAGCCGCTTGCGTATGGTATTGAGATGGGAAATATACCACTGTTCCTGGGCCTTACGTTTGGATTGGATTTTTCCACCTCTTTTGCCCACTTTCACCTTTTTCAAAATGTACCATCTAAAGTCATTCTCCCCATGGCCATATTCCAAGAAAGGGGGCACCAGGGGTAAAGTGATTATTTTAGTTTTACTGGCGAATCTATGTTCCTGGAATCTGGTACGAACCTCTCTATCAGTCTCCCCCACGTAGCCCAAATCACATGGTCACAGTAGGAGATAAATGACATTTTTGCTTCTGCAGTTGTTTGAGGTTCTAGATTTCATGATGCAACCATTGTAGGTAATTTCTTTTGTTTCTAAACATTGTGGACATATATTACGTGTCCCACACTTAACAATTCCTATTGCAGGGGTATTCATGATTGTTCTCTGTGTTTCATGGTTATCCTCACGATATGTGTGCACTAGCAGGTCTCCCAGGTTTTGGTTCTTTTTGAATGCGTTTAAGGTTTCTCTAATTTAACTTCCTCATCATGATTTAGAATGTGCCCATTTCTATTCACTATGTTTTAAATCTGATTACTAATGTTTGAGAATTTACTGACAAACACCACTTTGTTTGTTGGTTCTTTCTTGCATACTGGTTTATTCACCAAAGCCTCACGGTCATAAAACATAGCTCGCTTGAGTGAATGAGACAGAAGTTTCTTCGGATAACCTCTGTCTCTGGCTTCAAGTCTTCTGCGTGTTTATAAAAATCTTTCAGATCTGAACAGTTCCTCTTCAACGGGAGGAACTGGCTAAAAGGGATACTATCCCTTTGAGACTTTGGGTGAAAACTTGAAAAGTGGGGAAGTGTATTTTTCGCCATCGGTTTTGTGTACAACTTCACTTCCAAAGCTCCATTCGTAGCCTTGATAAAAATGTCAAGGAAGTCTACCTTAGTTTTACTGTAGTGGGATGTAAATTTCAAATTAGGGTCCCCTAAATTCAACCAGATTAAAAATTCTTCCAGTTCCTTAATGGTTCCGTCCCAAATAAACAGAATGTTATCAATGTAGCGGTACCAGCCCGCTACATTTTTAAAGAAGGGAGCTACCTCATTGTAGATATGTTTAGCTTCAAAATTGACCTACATACAAACAGGCCAGACTGAGGGCACAAGTGGCCCCCATGCTGGTCCCCTTCAACTGTTTGTAGTAGTCATCCTTGAATAAAAAGATGTTATTTTTATGTATTAAATCAACACACCTAACAATAAATTCACTATTGACATTTTCTAGATCTTGATCCTCAAGCACATCATGAATCACTTTCACAGTATCATCCTGCGAGATGTTCGTGTAGAGAGACTCAATGTCTAGAGTAACCAGACACTGAGTCTCTCCACAGAACGCTTTTCCTTCAATTAGGGAAATAATATGGGCAGAGTCTCTCAGATAAGATCTAAGACCACATACTATTGGACGTAAAAAGTGATCCACATACTTACTAACAGGTTCCAGCAGGGAATTGATACTACTGTCCATTGGTCTCATTGGTGGGTCAGTGTGATTTTTATGGATCTTGGGAAGACCATATATAGCAGGGGTCTAGGTTCAAGATTATTAAGAAAGTTAAACTCCTCTTCACAGATCCAGTGATTCTTTTTTGCCTCTGTAAGAAGATTAAGACATTCCCTAGACACCATGTTCAGACTGCTTGCACTAGTGAGTACATAATGTGTTAAGCATCTATTCTATAGAATAGAGAAGATTAATAAAATTTACTCTACCTTTACCCCCTCACATTCCCCCTCCTTGCCCGACAACCCGACGAAAATTCGCCAACATCAGACAAAGATGATGTCCATCCAGACGCAGGCAATCTCCCACGTCTAACCAATTTTCAACCACTCTCCGAAAATGAGGTATTATCGGTTCTAAAGACAATCAAGTCAGGCTCTCCTGCAGACCCATGTCCTCATTTCGTGTTTTTTGAAATTGCTCCGACACTCTGCCCTTTCATCACCAAACTTTTTAACCAGTCCCTCACCACTGCGTCTTTTCCAGATACTTGGAAGCACGCATCTGTAACCCCCCTCCTGAAGAAAGCCGGATCCGACATCCTCAACCCGGAGAATTACAGGCCAATTTCCCAGCTACCTTACCTCTCCAAGGCTTTGGAGAAAATGGTTAACTTACAACTATCCAAATACCTAGAAGACAATTCACTTCTGGACCCCACCCAGACCGGCTTTAGAGCCAACAATAGCACCGAGGCAACGTTGCTGGCAGTGTCGGACAGTGTCAGATGCATCACAGACCAAGGGGGATCTGTGGCTCTGATACTACTAGACCTGTCAGCAGCGTTTGACACGGTATCACACGACTGCCTAATAAACATCCTCTTGAGCAAAGGAGTGCAATCTACAGCGTTAAGATGGATTAAATCATTCCTTAGCAATCGCACCCAAGCTGTGTGCATGGGCCGATTTCACTTAAAACCCTGTCCCATCGGCTGTGGGGTCCCACAAGGGGCCTCACTAAGCCCCACTCTCTTTAATGTCTACGTTTCATCTTTGGCCGACATTGGAAGAAAGTGGGGCACCGGCATATGTTCCTATGCCGATGACACTCAGCTGATGGTGACAATGGATGAAGGGTCGGAAACAACTAAGAAAAAACTACACAGTTGTCTCTCCGAAATGGCAGAATGGATGCGCAACCACTGCCTAAAACTAAATGCCGGAAAATCAGAGATACTACTGTTCGGAGGAGCCAAACTCTCATGGAACGACTCGTGGTGGCCACCGTCTCTGGGATTAGCCCCCGTCCCGAAACAGTACGCCAGAAACCTTGGCATAATGATGGATGACGCCCTGTCCATGAAAGACCACATACGCATACTCTGGGGCAAAGGTTTTGCAATTCTCAAACTCTTGGCAAAAATTTTCTCCTGGATACCTTTGGACTGTCGACGCACAATCACCCAGGCCCTCCTGGTTAGCCGCCTAGATTACGGCAATGCCCTGTTCGAAGGGATGAACGAGCAACTGTTCTCCCGCCTACAGATCCTACAAAACCAGGCGGCTAAATTGGTCTGTAACAAAGGCAAGCGAGATTCGGCCTCTGCATGCCTAAAGAAGCTTCACTGGCTACCAATGCGTCAGAGGGCTACCTTCAAACTGCTTTGCCACGCGCACAGAGCCCTTCACAAAACGGGCCCCACCATCCTTCAAGGGAAAATCGAGTTCTATATCCCCAACAGGAATCTAAGATCCAACAACTCAGCTCTGGCGAAATCCAAGCGCATTTACAAAGCAAGGACTGGCGGACGCGCCTTCTCATACTTGGCGGCTAAAAGATGGAATGAGTTACCTGTGGACCTCAGACACACCACTAACTACCTCCAATTCCGCCAAAAATTAAAAACTCACCTCTTTCCAAAAAACTAACCCCCCTGCACAGTTTCAGTAGTCTTCTTTTTTTATAGCGCCGTGATATCCCATGGGATGAGTGTCGCGCTCTACAAATACCAGAAATAAATAAATAGAAATAAAATAAATTCTCATAGTCTGGAGTGTTAAAAACCAGCCCCCACCCCCTTTATCAGCAGGCTTGATTGTTAAACTACTATCTGCTTTAAGGGAGTTTAAAGCTGACCTTTCTTCTCAACTTATGTTGTGAATAGTGGGTCTACACGTCTTGCTCAAGGCATTATGGATATCACTTTCAACAGCTCTTTCAAATACCTCTATATTTCTCCCAACCATACCAAGGGTGGGGGTAAATGATGACTTAGGTTTGAAACCTGATACATTGGTGTTTTCCCTAGGTTCACAGTTCTCAAAAAATCTTCTAAGTCTCACTTTTCTTAAAAAAGAACGTAGGTCTTTGTCTAACTGAAATTTTTCTACAGAGGTGCAGGGAAAAAAGCTAAAACCCTTACTGAGTATACTCATTTGCATGTCACTAAGGAGTCTTTCAGAAAAATTAACTACTGGTGCTCTGTCTGTCCTCTTTTCGATTGATCCCTCCCCATAGTCCCATTGTACCATTGGGTCTCTTTGGGGGCACATCTAAAAAAGGCCCATGGTCCCTCAAAATACCCCTATTTGTTGGTTCCTCCCTAATGTTCTCATCCTCACTGCCTGACCCTGATGTCTCTGAAAAGGTAATCTGTTTTCTCCCTCCTCTATTGTAAATTTGTCTGTTAGGCAGTCTTTCCCAATTTGTCATATTTCTTTGTTGATAATAATTCTCTTTAAGGAATGGGTAGGTCTTCTCTTGTGAGAACCTCTCCATGTCCTTTCTGAGCTTATTGGTTTTCTTGTTTATGAGGTAGTCTCTATAACCTTCCACATCTCTATTTATGTCCTCAAACGTTTTCTTTGCTTCGTCAAGAGCTGGAATTTTTTTAAGTTCAAGCTCTAATTTATCAATGGCTTCTTTCTCAATCACAATCAATTCTTGGGCAGTTTCAATGATCAGGAGCATCCAGTCACGCCTTCGTCTATTACTGATTAGTGTCCATGTCTCCAAAAAATTCCTATTTTCTGTCAATACGCCCGGCTCATTACGGACTTGTAGTCCAATCGGGATAGTCCCTGATTTCACATACTCAATTAGGAAGTCCGCATGAGCCTCAGTACGGACAAGTTTCTTTTTGAGATTTATCAATTTCCCCCAATTTTCACCTTTCCCTGAAACCATTGTAATCTTATTTCCATTTTTGGTGTTAATAATTCTGTATAACTGATCTACGCTAAATTCAAAAGTTCTAAATTGATCCATCGGCGGCCTCAGCTCAGCTCAATATATTTAGACAAGAAAGATCTCTCCAGTCACAAGGACTGCGCCAATAAATTGTTGTTTAACAGTTAATTTAAAAGGCCAAAATAGTGAAGTCGTGTTCATGTAATCCCAAGGCACCTTCCCTGGCTTTAACGTTTGTAAAGTCCATGCAAACTGCATAATAGAACACAATTGATTTTGACCATGGTACAAAACTGAGACTTCATCTTGCACAATATCAACAACAGATGAAACAATATTATCTAACGTGCAAATATGGGTAGAAAGGGTGTCAATGCTATTATCCACAACTGCAAGCACTTTTTCTAAATTGGCTTGATCAATAGCCCTGAGCATAGAAGCACCTTCAATTTGGGACAGTTTCCACACCTCGTTGTAAACAGCATATATCCATCTTTTCGATCTGCCAGATGCAGGACCTTTCACAAAATCATTCAAATCGACAGTGTCAGTTAATTTAGATAAATGTAATTTCACTGACGCCAAGGTAGAGTGCTTGAGCCAATTCTGACACAACTTGCCTACAGAATAGGTGATAGCCAGGTGTCGGACCCAGAAAACGATGCTGGCAGGAATCTGCACTTTTTTGCCACAGCAACCTGCCTTCGGGATTCATGCGGGAAACATTAAAAGAGGAGTTTCGCAACAGGCTCTGTAATCACTAAGGGAAGCACTGGTGTAATTATTTCATTGTGGGTATTCACCCAAATCAGGAAATGAAGGAGCATTTAATTTTTTAGACATTGCCAATCCAAAGCAGGTGGTTTGTGAAATAGTAGCATTCAGAAACAACATATGGTTCAGAAGACATGCACGATGCAAAGCTTCAGTGCCTTGCACTTGCCAACTTTTAGAACCTGAAACAGATTTAAGATCAATGGTATCCTTCCACAGCTCATAGCCCCCTACAGCCAACTGGCCAATAAAGGACTTGGAATACAATAATTTTGTGTGGGTAAATCTGACCTTGAATGAGGATTTCTCAGGCATCCTAAAATAAAATGCATCAGGGTTGGATAGATTAAAATCAGTAAAATAAGAAAACTTCTTTAAAAGAGTTTTAGAGCTGCCTTCAACAGGTGTGGGACAATGTTCCCATTGTGTTTAATTAACCATATTTCTAAACTTGTTTGCTTTGTGCAGAAAATGATTTCCATAGTGCTGGTAACAGAATAAATCTGCATAATTAGCAGAATCTAGATACAAATCTTCAGCATCTAAGGCAGCATAATATTTCAAATCAGAGAATAGAGCCTCTACGGCCTGGACATCCCAATCATCAGAGCGTATATTTTTTTTTACTACATCCCCCATGGAAACACGAAGTTCATTAGGGACATTAATAACCTCTGTGGGTCCGTGGATTTGAAATTTTACAGCATCCCATACTATCCCACCCAGGACAGGCCAAGCAGTGATATTCACAAATGTCTGGTCCCTCTTCATTCTGTGTGAAGAAGAGTGAGGTGCCAAAGTTCCATCAATTAGTCTAATTGTATTGCTTTCTTTAACCCCTTCGCTGCGGCGGCTATTCCGCCGCAGCGCTAAGGGGGCGGGGGGGCGCGCGGCGCGCCCATGCTGGTGACGGAACCGCTCCGTCACCAGCCGCGGTCGCGCTGTGCTCATGACAGAGCGGTTCCATAATGGCCCCGCCCGTTTAATGGAACGCTCAGCGCAGGCCCGGAATCCGCGCCGTGCAGGCATGCCGAGCGGGCTGTGATGGAACCGCTCCGTAATTCGTAATTGTATTAATCTCATGGCAACATCAGGCCTGATGGTAGGATCCAGGGCCAAAACAGAGTTTCGCAGCATTGCTGGACAAGAAATTACAGGAGTCATACTAAGAAGAATCGGCACTCTGTGTAGTTGGCATTGTCATTGGAGATGTACCTGTTCTCCTTTCGTCCAGGAAGAGGAGGTAAAATGACTGTACTTTTACCCTGCACGCCAAGCACAGGAAATGGAGCTCGATAGGAAGGGCTGAATTCCTTCTTGTTCTCGACCTTCTCTCGGACCAATTCTCCAACTCGGGGTAGCCAGACGACTACAGGAATCTGCAACGCAGCATCAGATGTGGAGGGCAAATATTTCTTTGCAAGACTGTCTTTGGTCTTTTGTAGTTTCTGTAAAACATCAGAATGTTCATCTACATCAAGGGATGCAGCCGATGCCGCCATGTCTAGACCCCAAGGTCGGGAACAAACATTTTGATGCCAAAGAGCATTTTGTATGGGGTCCGCCCACCCAGAGACCTTCTAGGGAGATTATTAAGTGCATGTTGTACGCTATTGAGGTGGGCTAGCCAGTTCCGGCCTGTACCTAATACTCTAGCTGTCAAGGATTGCTTTAAGTCACGGTTCATCCGGTCCATAACACTATTGCCCTCAGGCCGATATGGAGGCGAAAATTTGACTTGGACCCCCAATGAACGCATGGCATCCTTGTATGCCTTGGAGGCAAATGCTGGCCCCTGGTCCGAATGGAAGGTACTGCATGCGAAAATGCCCACAAAGACGCTCTAATCCCTTACAACAGTTCTGGAATCAGCACTGCATTGTGGCCACAACCACACAAAGCGTGTGCACGAATCAACTGCAACTAAGAGGTACTTATATGCAGTATCAGAGGAGAAAGGACCGCAGTGATCTAAATAAAGACACGCACGTGGATTATTAGATATGTACAACTGTGTCTGGGCGTGCAGCAGTAGAAGGTTTAATCTGCTGGCAAATGTCACAATGAAGGACATAATTACGCTCCTGTTTGTACAATCCGTGCCACCAGTAATGCTGTTGTAGGATAGATACAGTAGCCAAAACGCCGGCATGCGCTGATGCCATGTCCTCTTTGGCCGCTGTAATCAAAGCTTGCCTGCGTTCCGCATTGGGAATCAACCTGTCACCATCGTCGTTATTTCTCACATAAGGAAATTTATCAGGACTTAAATGATAAGAGTATTTAGAAGGGAAATCTCTCGGGTAATTACCTCCCTTCTCTGTTGTGGCAATAGCCGCCAAGATGTCATCATCAATATTACTTTTGGAACGTGTAACTGCTGCTACTAAATATGTTGCAACTGCTGTCTTGGCGGCTTCATCGTCAAGACTTTTGCCAACAACGTGAACTCCAACACGCTGGTGACCCAGAGTATGAATTACAAACATGAGTGGGAACCATTCTTTAAGCTCAGCCACTCGAACCCGGATCATTTTATGTATTATTGTGCGATCCTTGGAGTCACGATAGTCATTTTGAGTCCAAAAGGTTAAGTTGTCATTGTATTGAACACAGTAGTAAGAGTCACTTATGATAAGAGTAGTCACACTCAGATCTGCGTCCTCCAATGCAAGTATCAGAGCACGAAACTCTCCCAATTGGACGGTGCAGTCCCCTAATGTCTGTGTATGCACATTTGACTTGAATTCACCATCCACCATTGTACCGACCACTATTGCGCAGGCCAAAGCATATACGTGCTTTGAACCCGTAGCCGCTTGCGAACTACCGTCAGTCTAAATGATACAATGGAAATCCTCAAGCACCCGCATGGTCAGAGGAGCAGGATGAACAAATTCATACAGCAAGAACTCTTGAGTCTGCAGTGAGGAATCAAAAAGGAACGTGACATTCGGAGAAGTCAAGGACGTGGCCCATTGTATCCACCGTGGGTGCAAAGCCTTTGAATTTGGTACACTGGCTTTCGTCACTGCCTCCAAGGCTAAATACAGAGTAACAACCAAAATGTGTTTTCCCTGCGACAGTGCACGTTCCTTAAGAATCACCATTTGCACTGCTGTTCAAACTTTTTCCACAGTGGAAAACCGCAACTCAGCCGAAGTGTACAAGTGTGACCTGTAAGCGATAGGGACTGTGTCACCCTCATTAAAAGTGAGGTACGTGAAACCCACCGCCCCTGGTATGATTCTTACCACCAGGTTGATGTGGTTATCACGGGTCATCAAGAATTTAGATTCTAGAATATCAGCCTGCAGAGATTGCAAAATGGCTGAATGTTCGGGCAGCCAGCACGAGTTGGAGAAAGTAGGTTGTATCAAAGCGTAAAGAGGCTTGATACAGTGGGCATAATCGGGAATGTAAGTACGCCCGAAATTCAAAAAGCCCAGTGAAGATTCTAGTTTTTTCAGTGTCGTGGGAGAGCGCAGTTGTGCGCATTTCTCCAGGAAGTGAGGAGCTAAACCTCGACCTTCATTGTTGAGCACAGATGCAGCCATAATTTGTCGTCTGTGAGATAGATGTCATCCACATAGGAACAATAATGTAAAGAATGCTAGAGCTACTTCACAAAAAAATAGAAATACAACTGCTTAGGTCATAATTGGAAAGATAATGCTATGGTGACACACAAGGATAGACTGTTGATTTAGAAAAGTACAAAATGTATTTATTAATATAATGATATTTTTTCATTATTTAGTATTTCTTAGACAGACACATATAAGAAGGAAATAATTCCCGTCAAGGCATAAAATCTTCCATCTCTCACAGTCGCACAACAATCTTACCTCTATCATACAAAACCATACATACATAGAAACATGCATCTGCGTCGAGCCCCTCCAAAAGAGAGACAATGCGGGCGGCAAAGATGCCTGGACTGTTTTTATAGCCCATAGCCAAACGACGAAATGGGCGCTGTTTGTCACCACTGGTAAAAGATGTCCATTGACTACTAAGAGAGGACAGGTTAGTGGCAAAAGACCATTGGATATGTCAAGTGTGGTTTTGAACCGTTTGCGCACGAGACTATCCACAAGAGCAGAACTGTGAGTATTTTGTACCGCACACGTACGACAATGGGAGTTTAAGTGGCGGTAATCCAGTACCAAACGGTACGAGCCATCAGGCTTAGTCACAGTAAAAAGAGGGTTATTCATTGGAGAAACACACGTTTCAATTACACCTTGATATTCCAATTTTTCAAGGATCTCTGCAACAGGAACTTTTGCTTCATGCCGCATGGGGTATTGGGGTTGAGGCTGTGGCATAGGCCGTAAAGGAATCTTATGTCTGGGGGAAAATTTGTCCCACCCACAGTGAGTACGGTATAAAGCCGGCACAAGCGCCTTAGCCCAATCTTCTGCAAAATGCATGGCCTGCTCCTTCGGCACTCTGCGCGAAACTAGGGAGGATTACCTCCTCCCCTTGTGGAGCAGCCAAGACAAACGGTGGGGGCCAGTCGACCTCCGCCAACAAAATGTCATAGGTAGTAGTAAGATTTTCCCCAAAATCCCTTATACTGTAAGTTGTATGTCACCTTCACTTAAAAGGACAATTTCAAAAAGCCTTGCCGGGGGAGCCACTCTACTGTCAGCTGTCTCTACTACAACGAAGGTGTCAGTCGCTGTCACCTTCAGAAGTGGATGCAGCACCTCTCGTACTATGATCATTTCCGCCTCGCTGCCCAACAGCGTCTGCGCCCATTTCAGATTCTGAAGCTGCGTTCTCACTATCTGTGGCATATCTCGCTGTTAAAGCAGCAACTTTCTTCTTTTGAAACTGGGACTTTGACGCTGTGACTCATCCTGCTTTCCTCTTCCGTCAGCCTTGCGAGGCTGATCACGGCTCTGTTGGGCACCTTGGCCTCTGCCCCCGCCGCCTCCTCCACCGGTGGGTGAGATAGATGTTTCATGCATAGAGCGAAGAGAACCTTGATCAGGAACCAGTAATCTATCAGGTGACTTAATCGTAGTGCTGTCGCACAATTCATATGTACGCTCAGTAGGGGCAGGTATTGGCGAAGCAGGACGGGACCCCTGTTTCTGTTGCTGTGCCCCCTGTTTTTTTCTTACTCCAATTGTGTTTCGGAGCTTTCTGGCGTTCATCTTTATCAGAATTTGCCGACTGAGTTTGCTGCTGTGCTTGTTTTTTAGTGAAAGGCTTAAAACCCAAACTATTACGGCCAAAGGCCTTATTAGCCTCCGTAATAATTTTCTGTAACTGATGGGGTTTTTCAGCTTCGGGAACATCGTGCAAAGCATTAGACACCTGGAAACTTACTGCATCTCCCTTAACATTAGCAAGGACGAGATTGCGAATCATGTCAAACGCTCCCATGAGGCACATTCCCAACTCAACAGCCGCCTCCGGTCCGTGTTCATCTTGAACGCGTTCAATGACGGAGGGTATACGGTGTGCCGAAGCACCTAGTATAGACTGCCGCAAAAATTACACCCCATGTGGTACAGTCATTTATGTCTGGCACTAAGTCTTTGTGCAAACTTATAGTAAGGATCCTGTGTTTCTCGACAGGAGTGGTATTAGGAAAAACTGCCTCCAGTTGGTCAAATTTCTCGGCAAGCTAGAAAGACATCTGATCCTTATCTTGGGGACGCTTGCCGCATTAACCATAACGGGACTAAGCTTCAGCCCATTCGGTCCAACTGGATGCGCCGCACCTCCAGGGGCCCCACCCGGGAGGTTGTGGGAAATATAATGAACCAGACCTCTTATCACTGCTACTGCAGAGGCATAAAGGGGCCTTAAATCAACAGCTGTAGCACGCGCTGCAGCAGGGTGCGGGGTAAAACCAGCTAAAACAGGCCAAGAAGCGCCTGAAATTGACAAAGGTCCCATTCTGGCCATTGCTAAAGTGTGGAGGAGGGCGCCATTAAACTAAACGGCGTGCTGCTAAGCAGAAATCAGAACTTCCTGTGTTCTATATGGAGCGTACTCTGCAGACACTACAGTCAGAGTGTAAAAATTAAACACATTAGTACCAGCATCAACCGTAGGAAACGTAACCCATGAGTAAAACAGCTCAAACAGGTAATCTGCTCAGCAGATACAACAAAAACTACTGCCATGCCTTCCAAGGAGATGTTGAAATCCTGCAAATGATTGGGCACAGCCAAACAACTTTGAACTGGGATATCAACGGCAGCTATAATGACACAGAAAGAGCCAAGTACAATGCAATGAAATGTAGCACAACTGGGTAGTAATCCAATAGAAACCGTTTTAAAATATCAAGCTTGAAAATACCTATTTAACTATAGGTAGGTTTATCCATTGCCGCTGTCAACCGGAAACAATAGTGAGGGGGTAGTGGACTGATATAAGCACTACTCGAGAGTCATACAATAAGACCACTACGTTAAGTGCGCCATGTTGCAAGGATCCTGCTCATACACAGAACTGTGCATAGAGACTCAGGACATCAGTGAATTGTAGTGTACCAGAAACTCACCTCAGTACCTAGAAAACCCCAACCAGCTAGCATCGGTGTCACATGAGCTCTTCGTCCTATAGCAAAGTAACCAATGATTAGACAACCTAGAACATGCGACTTAGGACAAACTCAGGAATGGTGGGAAGGGAGAACACTCTTTTGTTATACTCTCATTCATACCAGTCCACAACAGGAGTAAAATTAGAGACACGGGTAAGGTTAAAATATTTATTTTAATGACGTGCTCTCAGTTGCAGTATCTTTGCCAACATAAGCAGACATATGATTAGAAATAATATCATCAGCATTGTTACAATTCCATAAAAAACAAAGGGAGAAAGTATCTTACAATGATGGTAAACAGGTCTTATAGCGCCTAGTTAAACACCCTCCCTATCTAGGAACTATGTTTTATAAACTAAAGAAGGTCTCTTAGGCTTGTACGGGGGACCCCATTACCTCTCAGCTCAGCAAGAGTGAATCACATCAGAATCAGCAAAAGCTCTCTACATCCCTGGAAACAGAAAATCTTCCAAGTGTCTGAAATCATGGCACTGCGCAACAATAAAGGCGCCAGAAACTCAGTTGGCTCGCAGCTGCCATTTGTTGTGTCTACAAACGTTAGCGATCAGTTCGAACAACAGCTACCTTGTTATGATAACCTTGACGGCTTCAGCACTCACTGTGCAGACTAGGGTCACGATGTAAATCTAGGGATGTCGAAAACAAGCCTTTCACATGTGAAGACATTCAAGCAGCCTAACTTACAAAAACAGCTATATGCAGCGTTGTGAGCAAAAAGCAGCCAAAGGTAAAATGGTGTTAGGCTTCTAATAAGCCATGCTAATATAGCAATGTGTGCAAACCAGGCGTAATCCACATTACAATACCATACCGTCGGAAGGGAAAGCATCTGGATCAGCAGATTATAAAGCCTTAAGTACTGTGGGTCTAAATTTCCTACACCAGCTGCAAAAGCAAATTCCACTGCTTGGTTAAACTTTGCCTGCAGTAGCTCCAGATCAAGCGATAAGCCCCTCATCCCCACAAAGCACTACAGGCCAGGACCCTCCTCTCCCTAGGAGACCACTGCATGGCGTAACTGTATCCCCTCCTTGTCAGCACCAAACTGAGAGGAAAACCCGCATCTAAGTAACCTGGTGGGCCCACATCACCATGTTACCCAGCAGCAGAGCGGCGTCGCACGCCAGCGTCATGGTGTCCAGCAGGAAGGACAAGAATTAAGTAGCGAGTAAACCACGCATTCGAGAATTCAAGAGAACCAACATGACCACCCATAAGAAAAGCAATGTGTGGTCTGAAATCCCTTCTCCCGAGCTTAACAATGGAGCAGGAACACCAGTACAGGGAGTGCTCCATGAGCTAACAACCTTCCATCAAAACAGGCCCCTTAATAGCCCAGGGGAGGGGGCAGCATATAATGAAATCAGGCAAACAGAATAAAAAAGCAACCGCCAGTGACATAAATTTAGAAGTCAAAAAGGTATAAAGTACAAAACTCTGACAAATGTGTTCCCTGAACAAAACGGCTCTCACGTCCTCCATGGAAAGAGCAATCCCAGGAACCTATGCAGGGGGTGCCCCATCACTGGCCCGAAATGCAGCTTGTACAGCTGCCAAAATAAAGGCCAGGCTATGTGGGTCCCCAGGAACCCCCCAGTAGAAGGCCCCCACCTGGGCTGGATCTTCAGTATCACCCATGATGTAGATGAAGGAATCACCAGCAAAAGAGCAGTCAAAATAAACCCAATACTACTAGCAGCGAGGCAAGAAACAAACTACAACTAGCACGGCACAGGAAAAGTGTAGGAAAAGAAACAAAGAAGCAGGAAAGTGTTTCAGACAGGTTTATTAAATCCACGCGTCTTCCTCAGTTCCCGGTAACCTTCATAATGCCAGTTTCCCACTCACAACCTCCCAACCTCCCCACTTTGAAAAATGCACACTCTCGAACAGAACTATTCTTTACATGACACGAGACAGACACGAGACCCCAAACCTGTCGTCTCGTGTCATCTCATGTCCGTAATCCAACACACCTTCTCCCCATATAAATTAACCAAAAAAAAACAACAAAAATAAATAATACATACATTAATATGCACCTATCATCAATAAAAAGAATATACAGAATTAACAAATTATGACATGTTCCATTACTATTGTTATTTAATTCATGACAAAATCTTTGTACCTTATAGGTAAGCGATGAACTCTAGCACTCCTTTTTGAAGTATCACAAGGAACCTTAGATGCAAGACAATCATCATTGTCTAATTTAATATCTAAAAACACATTGCTGTCACCTTCACATCCAGAAACTTTCTTTCCTTTAAATATAGAGTCCCTATTCAAATTCCACACACTTCCTCCTTCAATCCTAACAGCATGCTTGAAAACTTCCACAACTCTTTTAGGTTGTGACCAAACTGGAGCGCGTTTTAAGACTCCCTCTTTTTTTTAATACGAACAAAATCACCAATTGAAATTACTTGTTTACTTACGAAACTCTTGTTTCTTCTCCATTTTTTTTCATTTCTTCCTTGAATGCACTCACTCTACTACGAACCAAATCATAATCAACTTTAGAGAAATCACAACTATCATTAAGATTTTCTTTTAACCACCAATGAGTAAGTATAGTGCTTGGTTTGCGCCCCCTTAAAAGCTCAAACGGACTGACTAAAGTAACAGAATTTTGTGAACTCCTATAAGATAACAACATGGATTGTAATGCATTACGCTAGTTCAGACCCCCTTCACAGAAAGTTGAATGGCTTCTTTTACTACTTTGTTAAATTGCTCTACTTGACCATTAGCCTCTGGGTGGAAAACAGCAATTTTTTTATGCACAATACCGCATTTTGTAAAACAAACACTCAAATTCTTTACTGACAAATTATCAGTAACCACCTCTTCTGGAATTTCTTCCCTGCAAAATACCTCATCCAAAAATTCTATCACACTCCTTACCATTTTGATTTCTGCCATTTCGAAAAATAGTCTATTAACACAATTCCAAATCTCTCTTGTTCAGGTAAAACACCAAAAGGTCCAATGATATCAAGACCAAGTTTCCGCCATGGACCAGATGGATATTCTACTGGACAAGGTTCAGAGAGTAATGCTACAGCAGATTTATCACTGTTGGCACAATTTGTACAACTACGAATAAAATGTTCTACACAACAATCAATTCCGCCTTCTAATAAAGGAAATGCCTAAATGCCCTTCATGTGCAATACTAACAATGACATCTCTCAATGAATGGGGGGAATGAACTTATCTCCCCTCATAAGTAACCCATTCTCAACAGCCAACTCATCCTGTACTTTCGAGTAACCCATCATATCACAATACAAATTCCTCTGCTCAGGCCAACCTTGTAAATTACACTTTTTAACATTAGATAATTCCACATCTTTCTGCATTTCTTTTGACCAAGACTCTTCACTTAAATCCATTTTCTCGCCATTAATTAACATTACATCTTGAGAAGTAAAGGCAACTTCACACTCTTCATCCTCTATGTGATCCTCAAAAGAAGAGTGTAATCTAGACATGCAATCCGCATAGATATTCACTTTCCCTTTTACATATTCAATCTGATATTGGAAACAGGTTTATTAAATCCACACGTCTTCCTCAGTTCCCGGTAACCTTCATAATGCCAGTTTCCCACTCACAACCTCCCCACTTTGAAAAATGCACACTCTCGAACAGAACTATTCTTTACATGTCATCTTGTGTCCGTAATCCAACAAAAAGCATTTCCTAATAAAGCCGGCTGGTTGCCCAGGCAATGTTGCTGCCATAGGAGCACACTCTCCGCCCACACCAAACCAGGTGGAAGTGCACGGACGCACCCTTTGAAACACACAGAGGTGCCGTGATAATGTCAGACAGACAAAACAGGAAAATGTGATCTGATGCCGCTAAAGCGCCCACACTGGAGCATAATCGACCAAATGTGCAATAATTGGGGTATTAACTTCAAAAATAAAAATGACAACAAGCAGTTCCCAGAGGTCATCACAGGCTTCCTGGCAAGCCCCAGCCATCTCCTTGTGAGCCCGTATGCCCCTCATACGTGCAAGATCACCAAAACGACTATATGTAGACCGCTAAAGCAGACCCTTAAAATTGAATTAAAGAAAAACATACCTGTGACAAAATTGTAATCGGCTGCAGAAAAAAGAAACAGGCAGTCCTTCCCAGGAAGTGAGGTATTTATACTCCTTCGGTTGAGGGCCACCTTGGCTTGGAAATGAAAAGTAAATTTTGTTAATTATGTTCTGCATGAATTGGGATAAACTCGTACGAAGGGACTGTGAGAGGAAGACAGATGAGGAGGTACTGGGGAATGGACATGCACAGCACGTTCAATACAAAACATAAACACCTTTCATTGTCCTCATAAACTGTGAAAGGAGCACAGTATCCCATTGGTTTAAGCCCAAATGGAGCAAGGAAAATGCTCAGTAAATGAGACTAAAGATGCACATGGAAGAGAAAACAGACTAGCATCCTGCACAGCAGATTCCTTGATGCTCATAACACAATTTGTAAAGATCCCTTAAGGAATGCCCTGGGTTTTTTAGTAACCTCTAACAGTCCTATCACAGTGAGAGGAGATACATGCCTTTAGTGTGAGTGTAAACTCTCAAAGCATCCCAAGGTCTGCAGAGGTCTAATCTGAACGTCAATATTCAGAATAACAAAGAGGAACCAAATTGACGTGAGTACAAAAAGAATGAAGTAGCAGACCCTCCTTAAAGAATACCCCAAGCACAGTATGAACTGCAAAGCAAAGAAAAGCAGCACAGAGCATACAGCATTCAGCATTGAGTCTGAATCATCCACACACAAAAACAGAACTTTTTCAAATATGACATATTTACAACCCCTGGGTGCGGGTGGGGGCAAACATAATGTTAAAGATAAAAGACTAACTGGTTGTTGTGTTTCCCACACAAGACTCACTCTTACATTGTAAGGACTGTAGCGATAAGGGAGGCAAAGTGGTAATGGTGTTCTTTGAGCTGCCACTCATAAAGATGTTTGTAACCAGCAATGTGACTGGAAACATTTGTTCTAAATAAGGATATGCAGCCAATTTGGTTTTAAAGAAGAAAAGCATTACATGTGCCAAAAATGCAAGGTTAAAACAGATCAAAAAAGTAGAATAACTATAACAAATTATAAAATAAAATGCATTTTTAGTTCAGAGCCCAGATGATTGGCCATCTTGGGAAAATCAGCTTTGAAACTACACCAAGAACCAAACAAATCAGTACATAATTTCTGTAGATTCCACATAATCCATGTCTTCAACAAAAAGTTCCAACAAACAAGAGGATTAGCCGCAAAAACATTCTCAATTAAAAATCAAATACTTAGAATACATTAATATAAAGAAAATGTAAGCTAATTCCAATGTGTTCTCAATTTCACTTTACTGAATAGTAAACAACACACTATGCTCTGTGAGTTTAGATTCTCTTTCTTCAACTGCAAAATTTCGAAAAACACTTTAAAATCGATATTTAGTTTAAATTCCCTAAACCAGATAAAAGGTGTAAAATATTCAAATGCTTGCAGAGTGATCATAGACTTCCACAGCCATGACCACACCGAATCCATAATGGCATGACTGCTATCCACCTACTCTTGTTAAATGCAAGTTACACATGTTTAGAAATGTAAACTTTGTCTTCATCCTACAATATAGCACTGCTATCCCATAGCCTGGCACCCAACTCTGTCTCACGAACACAAGTGCACGGTTGTGTGATATCACAAATGCAGACCAAATGAGAGGCATGATTCATTTTAGTTAAGAAAAATGATGTTGCTGGTTAATCAAACATTCCAAAGGGTTAACTTATGGGTGATCCAAAACCAAAAGCAGCCTGTAATGATAATAGAGCCTAAGCTGGCTGCTGACGGATTAGCCAGCTAGCATCAAGGTGACTTACAACTGATGCAGACATTAAATGGCTTTAAAAGTGTTTTTCCAACATCTGGACACCGTAGACCAAGAGAATAAAGCACCCAACAAAAGTGGAGGGATCAGAAGGCAGCCCCCAACTGTTCAGGCCTACAACTATCTTTGAGAATATAGGGCTCTGAAGCTTTCACTGCGGCCCGCTGAATGATTGCTGTATTCTGGGCACTTTTTCCTTATTGATTCTGAGCACCAAACCCATTAGATCATTGAAACCCGCCAAAGAGAATGGACTGGACCCTCAGCTTTAGTTTAGGGACATGGCTGCTACACAGAAGTGACTTAACTAGAAGGATGCGTCAAGGCATGCAATTGGGTGTGATTCCCAGTTTGCTGCAGCGCCCCCCTTCTCAACTCCACCCTACAAGAGGTGAAATCGAGGGAGGTCTGCTGGCATGCAAATGAAGCTATAAGCTGAACTGGAGGGTGGGTTTCTTCCTGCCATGCAAACAAAGCTGTAAATCGCCACCTGCCAAATATATCTTGCTGAGTGTGACATGGGCAGCAACATCTCCCGTATGTTTTTTGAGTCGTCGCTGTTTTCTAGCTGTAATTACAAATGCAAAACTCTATTTGTCCTATTCTCCAGATCCTTTTTTACTGTAAAATCATTATTTTTTTGTAATAGACTCCATCCCAGATCCCAGCCATACAATTGCCTCGATCAGTTCAACTTACCAGTAAATGCATATTTTTTAAATGCTAGAGAAGGCTTAATTATAGCTTGTTCCATGCATTCCTATGTGCCTTCATAATATATTCTGATGTTTGCATTGAAAGGTGATTCATTATCCAGGGCTGGGCTTTGGGGAATAGTTGATGATCAAAAAATCCAATGTTGCGAGAACGAATTTCTGCATTACCTTCTAGCTGTCCCGGGTTCCACTGCTACAATTGCATGTCATATGGAACTAGGTCTGCCTTACATTTCTGATATTATTAAAGTTAATCCCCTTCTTTTGCTCGATCGACTCCAAAGAATTCAGTCGGCCGCTGCCAAGCTATCTCTCGGCTGGACCAGGTGATCCTCTGCCACAGCGGCCTTAGCCGAGCTACACTGGCTCCCTCTGAAGCAGCGTGTGGCATTCAAGGCCCTTTGCCTTGTCTTTAAGGCACTGCATGGAGTCGGGCCTAGACCTCTGCAAGCCTTGTTCTCCTGGTACTCCCCCAACAGAACCCTTCGCTCTGCCTCAGCCTGTCTGGTAACAGTTCCTAGATACAACAAAGCTAGAACTGGGGGCAGATCCTTCAGAGTCGCAGCAGCTAAACTGTGGAACAGTCTGCCCTCTGACATCCGCCAAATATCACAACTCCTCCCCTTTCGGAAACGTATCAAGACCTGGCTATTTCCCTAACTCTATTCGCCTGCTACTCGCTTCGTTTTCCTCAGTTTAAAGAGTATTCTCCAACGACAAGAAACCTGCAAGGTGTTAGCCGCGCTACACAAATACTTTTAAATAAAATTGTGGCATAAGGTGTGGTCTTCCATTGAGCCCAGTTTTAACAGAGAAATGATTAAGGACTGTCTTAAATTGGAGGGGGCATCTAGGATTTTATGGATTTAGGGCCATATGTATCATACTTCCGTTATGCGAATTCCAAATAGCAAATTTTAAGGAATCGCTATTTGGAATTCGCAAAACGGTATGTATGTACAAAATCGCTATTCAATAGCGATTCCTTCCCATTCCTAATTTGCGATTAGCAAATTGCTAATCGCAGATTACCGATTCATTTCTATGGGCCAGGAGGCCCATAGGAATGAAGGGGCAATTAGCGATTAGCAATTTGCTAATCGCAAATTAGGAATTTTTTCAAGGGTGCAGGGGTGTCTCAAGAACACCCTGCTGCACCCCTGAAAAAGACATTTGGGGGCATATGGCGCACATACATGTCCCAAGGGCATGTATGGGCGTCATTTGGCACCTTTAGTTTTTTGGAAAAAAGCTTTTTGTAAAGAATTCGCAACTTACCACCAACTAGAAGTTGGTGGTAATTTGCGAATCCTTAATGGCATTTTTTGGATATTTTTTATTTGATACATTGCATTTAAGGAATCGCAACATTTGCGATTCCTTAAGTGCAATCGCAAAATAAGGAATAGCAAATTTTGCAATTCCTTATTTTGCATCAAACATGTTTGATACATACCATTTGCCAAATTAGCATTCGCAAAGGCCGAAATTCGCAGATTTTCCGGCCTTTGCGAATGCTAATTAGCTTGATACATATGGCCCTAAATATGTAAAAAAAACTATCGTACGACATCGGCCACCCGGAATACTTTGATTCTCCAAATTGTCTAGAAAGTATATCGAGGAAGAACCTGTAACTAATATGTTTAAATTATTTAGAAAACAAGCTTTGGCTGTCTGAAAAAGCAAAGCCTTCAGTTATGGAGAATCACTTGATGACGCAGTGTAATGGTATTCAATCCTATTTGGTACAGGTTCAAGGATGCTACTGACGCATGCTGCTAACCCGTTTCCGTGGTGGGTACTTTTTTAGAATGATTACTTTCCCAGAGGCAAACTCATGGTCCAAAAACCTGTTACCATGCCCATGTAATGACGTTTCCACCCAATCTATGTTACACTGCATATTCTTCTGCAAATTCTATGATTTCCCTAGGAAAAGATTTTTAATACCCATTTTAAAGAAGTGGGAACTTAGACAATGTAGAACGGCATTCCTGAGGCTTCAAATGTTAGAGAATGAATTTATCACTTGTGGGACACCCCCGCGCCGCACGGCCACCAGCTGCTGCGTGTGTTCCCCTCTGCCTGCCTTCTGCCTCGCTGACGCCGTGGTCGCTCCCCTCTGGTTTCCCAGTTGTTTTGCCCTAAATTTGTGCTTGTCTGTTTCTGCCGTCTGCTCGCGTATTTTGCTGTTTTTCCTTGTTTTGCCCGTAATTTGTGCTTGTCTGTTTCTGCCGTCTGCTCGCGTATTTTGCTGTTTTTCCTCGTTTTGCCCGTAATTTGTGCTTGTCTGTTTCTGCCGTCTGCTCGCGTATTTTGCTGTTTTTCCTCGTTTTGCCCGTAATTTGTGCTTGTCTGTTTCTGCCGTCTGCTCGCGTATTTTGCTGTTTTTATTTGTTTTGCCCTAAATTTGTTCTTGTCTGTTTCTGCCGTCTGCTCGCGTATTTTGCTGTTTTTCCTCGTTTTGCCCGTAATTTGTGCTTGTCTGTTTCTGCCGTCTGCTCGCGTATTTTGCTGTTTTTATTTGTTTTGCCCTAAATTTGTGCTTGTCTGTTTCTGCCGTCTGCTCGCGTATTTTGCTGTTTTTCCTCGTTTTGCCCGTAATTTGTGCTTGTCTGTTTCTGCCGTCTGCTCGCGTATTTTGCTGTTTTTCCTCGTTTTGCCCGTAATTTGTGCTTGTCTGTTTCTGCCGTCTGCTCGCGTATTTTGCTGTTTTTATTTGTTTTGCCCTAAATTTGTGCTTGTCTGTTTCTGCCGTCTGCTCGCGTATTTTGCTGTTTTTCCTCGTTTTGCCCGTAATTTGTGCTTGTCTGTTTCTGCCGTCTGCTCGCGTATTTTGCCGTTTTTATTTGTTTTGCCCTAAATTTGTGCCTGTTAATTTCTTTGTATCCCCTGTGCCGTGTCCAGTTTCCTTCCTGATTGGCCGCCTACCTCGCCGCCCTCCGCTCTCGCTTCCCGCCACCGACATTGGCCCCGCCCCTTTTTTTCTTCTGTTCCCTCCCCGCTCCCGCCTCCCAGCTGCTCCGCCCACCCGCGCACTTCGCCTTAAATGGCGACCGTGCGGACGCGCAGCGGTCACGCGCAGCGGGCGCGCCGATTGTGCGCCGAAGGCGCGCCAAAGGTAAGCCCGTCTACGCCCGTCCGCGACCGGATCACGACCAGCGCCAGGACCCCTGGCCCACGAAGACCCCGACCGACCCGCCTGACGTACTCCGCCGCCACCCTCACCGCTCTCAACACCGGCCGACTCCCAGAATGCCATCAAGCCTCTCCACGACGTACCCACGGACCCTTCAGCTGCCACGCCTGCAAGTTCACCTGCATCCGGACCTGCCTCGCACCAGCACCCACCAAGCCGAACACCAGCAGTACCCACCTCAAGTGCATCCTGCTCAACACCCGCTCCATCCACAGACATGCCATCGAACTCTGGAACCTCCTCGACACCACAGCTCCAGACGTTGCCTTCCTCACGGAGACCTGGATGAACGCCTCTTCAGCTCCCGACATCGCCATCGCCATCCCAGAGGGCTACAAGATCGTCCGGAGGGACCGAAACGCCAACCAGATGGGAGGAGGCATCGCCATCATCCACAGGAGCACCATCCGTCTCACGACCAGCACCGACAACTCCCTGACCACCGCCGAACACCTGCATTTCCAGATCCACACCAACCCGAACACCACCCTCAGAGGCACCCTGATCTACCGACCCCCTGGACCACGCACACAATTCAGCGAGGACATCGCCGACTTCGTCAGCCCACATGCCCTCCCCTCCGCTGACTACATCCTCCTGGGAGACCTCAACTTCCATCTGGAGAACAACAACGACCGCAATACCAGCACCCTGCTCGACAACCTCACCAACCTGGGACTCAAGCAACTGGTGTCCATCCCCACCCACCTCGCCGGACACACACTCGACGCTGTCTTCTCATCCAGCAAGGACATCAACTTCAGCCACACCACAGAGCTTCAATGGACGGACCACAGCTGCGTCCACTTCACCTTCAAGAAAACAACGACCCACCACCACCAGCAACAGACCGCCCGCAGAAGCTGGAACAAGATCACAGCAGACCAGCTCGCCACCTCCCTGAGCCAGCACCCTCCTGCCAGCTCAGCGAACCCCAGCCAGGCCGCCGACAACCTCACGAAGTGGATCAGCAACTGCGCGGACGAACTCGCCCCACTGAGGACCCCGCCCAGCAGACCCGGCAGCAAGAAAGCCCCATGGTTCACCGACGAACTCAAGAGCTCCAAGAAGAACTGCCGAGCCCTCGAGAAAGTCTGGAGAAGGGAACCGACACCGGACAACAGGACCTCCTTCAAACTTGCCACCCGGAAACACCACCAGCTGATCCGCGCCGCCAAGAAAACAGCATTCAAGGACCGGTTGGACAACAACGCACACAACTGCAAGGAACTCTTCAACATCGTCAAAGAGCTTTCCAACCCCAGCGCAGGAAACAATGACATCACCCCATCGCAAGACCTCTGCAACTCCCTGGCTTCATACTTCCACAACAAGATCGCGGACATACACAACAGCTTCAACAACCAACCAACGCACACCATGACCGAACAACCACCCCCCACCACCACCCTCCGCGCCTGGACCCCGATCAGCACCGAAGACACCATCCGCACGATGAACTCCATCCACTCCGGATCACCGACCGACCCCTGCCCTCACCACGTCTTCAACAAAGCCGACGCTGTCATCGCACCCCACCTGCGAGACATCATCAACACATCCCTCGACACCACCATCTTCCCCGAGAGCTGGAAACACGCCAAACTCAGCGCCCTACTCAAGAAACCAACAGCGGACCCCACCGACCTCAAGAATTACCGCCCCATCTCGCTCCTCCCGTTTCCAGCCAAAGTCATCGAGAAGACCGTCAACAAGCAGATGGCCGCTTTCCTCGAGACGAACGGATCCCTCGACCCCTCACAGTCCGGCTTCCGAGCCAACCACAGCACCGAGACCGCCCTCATCGCCGCCACCGACGACATCCGAGCCCTGATGGACAATGGAGAAACAGCGGCCCTCATCCTCCTAGACCTCTCCGCGGCATTCGACACGGTCTGCCACCGCACCCTAGTACGGCGCCTCAGCAACGTCGGAATCCAGGACAAGGCGCTGGAGTGGATCACCTCCTTCCTCGACGGGAGAACACAGAGAGTCCGCCTACCACCGTACAAGTCAGAGGCCACCGAAGTCATCTGCGGCGTCCCCCAAGGATCATCTCTGAGCCCCACCCTCTTCAACGTCTACATGAGCCCCCTCGCGGCCATCGTACGCAAACACAACCTCAGCATAATCTCCTACGCCGACGACACCCAGCTGATCCTCTCCCTGACCAACGACCCCGCCGCCGCCATAGCCAACCTGCACGAAGGGATGAAAGAGGTAGCCGAGTGGATGACGACCAGCCGCCTGAAACTGAACTCGGACAAGACGGAGGTCCTCATCCTGGGCTCCTCTCCCTCCGCCTGGGACGACTCCTGGTGGCCTCCCGCCCTGGGCACCGCACCCAAACCGACAGACCATGCACGCAACCTGGGCTTCATCCTGGACTCCTCCCTCTCCATGACCAGGCAAGTCAACAACGTCTCCTCGGCATGCTTCAACATCCTACGCATGCTACGGAAGATCTTCTGGTGGATCCCCACCGAGACCAGGAAGACCGTCACCCAGGCCCTCGTCACCAGCCGACTGGACTACGGCAACGCCCTCTACGCCGGGACCACCGCCAAGCTCCAGAAGAGACTCCAGCGGATCCAGAACGCCTCAGCCAGACTCATCCTCGACATCCCACGAACCAGCCACATCTCCGGACATCTGCGAGACCTTCACTGGCTCCCCGTCAACAAAAGAATCACCTTCCGCCTCCTCACCCACGCACACAAAGCCCTACACGACCAAGGCCCGAGCTACCTCAAGAGCCGAGTCAACTTCTACGCTCCCAAACGCCACCTCCGATCAGCCAACCACGCCCTCGCCGCCGTCCCCCGCATCCGAAGAGCGACTACAGGAGGAAGGTCCTTCTCCCACCTGGCCGCCAAGACCTGGAACTCCCTCCCGACCGACCTGCGCCTGACCCAAGACCACCTCTCCTTCAGGAAGAAGCTGAAGACCTGGCTGTTCGAGCAGTAGCGGCTCCCCCCCCCCCAGCGCCTTGAGACCCCACGGGTATGTAGCGCGCTTTATAAGTGTCACTGATTGATTGATTGATTGATCACATTTGCTGTATCGTCCTTTTTAAAGCTGTTATTAGACATAGGAATACAATGCACTAATTCTCTAGTCTTTGCTAAATGAGTTCAACATTCTTGTGTAAACAAGATACCCAGCTTCATATTTTAACAATGATTTTGGTTTAAAAATGATTTTGTAGAACATTGTTTATGTGAATATGCTTGTTATATTTTATTCTATTTATTGTGCTTTTATGGTTTTTAAGAGAAAAAAATCGAATAAAGCTATTTTTGATTTGATTTGATTTGATGATTATCTATTGCAGCCATTGATAATGTTCAGGGATCTCTTCTGTCCCTTATAGTTTTGTGTAGGAATGAATTGAAAGGAATTTCTCCTAAGTGGCCCAAAAGACAGAGTGTGCTTGAACATGCACAGTACATCTTGTGCTCTTCTAATATGCAAATACACAACACCGCTATGAAACCGATTGAAGACAAGCTATCCCAACTTCCACAAATACCCTCTCTCTCTTCTCTAATGATACAGAGCGTTAGGTTGCAATCTCAAGAGGCATGCTAATGTCTGTAATTCATATACCTGTACACAGTAAAAAGCAGTCAAGTACGTTCTGATTAGCATGTTAAAGAAAACCTGTAATAAATCAAGTAATTAGGATAGTCAAAGCAGGAATTCATAATGAACCACACATTTCACTGCTACCTGTGAAGAGCTGGAAACCACTCAACGTTGTAATGGTCTATGATATAGCATTAAGGTTCACTGTCAAGGGATATACCAGTTTCTATACCAGTTGTTAAAGCACCTCTGCCTGAGACATAGGCTAGAGTCATTAACTTCAACGGACACTGTCTACATGGCAATGTTCTAGTATGGTATTATACTCCACACTTGCAGCCCTGCCAGGTTCCCCAGGTCCATGCATGATGTGCTACTCCAGTCCAGGTGTTAGCTTTAAATTCTAGGACATATCATCTTGTTTATTCTATTTGAAAAAGGGACTGTAAGTCCCAGTATTCGAAGGAATGAATATGGACTGCAGCAGCCCATCCCGAACGAACCTGGGAAACTTAGCAGCCATGGCCATGGGCTTTACTAGTCATTAAAGGCCATCTATCTGAATTTTAGGTCTGATTGGTATAGCGCAAATCTGAAGGTGAACAAAGCTATTACAGCTTTACCTATACTGAGCATTCAATCTTCTGAACTAAATGTGGACAAACAATATGACAAACAGTGGAATGCTGGAGCGAAAGGTGTACACCAGGCAATGCTTCCCCTCTGCCAGTCCATTGTTTACAATGGAGCTACATCCTTTCAATGTACTAGTATAGCCTTTTAGCCCTCTGCCAACAGCTATACCAGTTGTTAAAAGCCCTGAACCCGGCTCATAGGTCACAACCTTAGGCAAGGGCCTATAACAAAGGAGAGGGCCTTCAGCAACCGGTATAGCCTGAGACAAAAGGAATATAAAGCTATTAGAACATTCCACCCACTGAGGGTAGAATGGAATAAATCAAAAGGGAGAAACAGAAAGACAAACATGGTAGTGTTGGAGCAGAAGGCTTATACCAGCCATTAGTAGCCCGGAGCCACCTTCTTGTCCTCAATGGAGCTCCTAACATTCCAGTGTTATAATATAGCCTTAAAGCTCTCTGCTGAGGGCTATACTGGTTCTTATAGGATGTAAAACATGAGTTATAGACCCCAATGCTGTTTGTAAAAAAAGAAGTGCCAGGGCCCCCATCGGTCGGCCACTGTAGCTTGCACCAACCACTGCCCCTGCTAATGATGATACCAACACAGTTACTAAACATTGCACTCCTACAAGTGAGATAATTCAGGCTATTCCTAGGCCCCAAAACTGAAAGAAAAGTTTGTGCAGCAGGTATTAGTTGTTTTTAATGTATACAACTGTTTTTGTGCTCATCTCTAAATCAGGCATTCATCACCACCGCGTGGCAGACTGTCATAAATGCCAGTGTTGAAAATTAAGTACAGATGCCAGGCACTGGAAACCACCGGCTCAAATTAAGCACTGATAAGCCCAAGCAAAAGGTGAGGGCCTATAACAAGGGAGATGGCCTTTAACAACCATTATAGCCCAGTGCAGAAGGGCTATGAGGCAATTAGAACATTCCACCCTCTTAGGGTAGAATGTTCTAAATTTAAAAAAAAGGGAGAAACATATAGACAAACATTGGAATATTGGAGCAGAAGCCATTATAAGCCTGGAGTTACTCCATTGTCTTCAATTGCGCTCCCAAAATTCCAATGTTCCAATATTTATTCGAACATTGGAATGTTAGGTGCTCCATTGAAGACAATAGAGTAGCTACAGACTTCTACTGGCCAGTAGATGCCTGAAGCTCCAACATTCCAATGTTTGTTCACAGCTGTTGCTGTGAGGAAAAGGTCTCATGAAGCTCAAGGGGATTTCAATCCACTCGAGCTCCATAAGGCCTTTGTTTTACAAATTATAACATTCTGCCCTCTAGTAGCAGAATGTTCTAATAGACTTGGAGCCTGCAGTAGCTGGGTCTACCGGCCATTAAAGGCCTGCTCCCTTGTTAAAGGCCCTTCGGCTCGGGCCTTTAACGCTTGAGTGGACCTTTAATGGCCAATAGAGTCCCCAATGGTAGGCTCTAATGCTATATTAGAATTTTGAACTGTAAGGAGCTCCATCAAAGACGAAGAAGCTCCGGGCTTCTAAAGACCCGGTAAAAGCCCGCAGCTTCTACATTCCTATGTTTGTCATTGAACAAAAGCCACATGGAGCCCTAGAGGATTTAAATCCCCTCAGGCTAACTAAGGCCTCTGTTTTATTTGTTAGAACATTCTGCCCTCTAGTGGCGGAATGTTCAAAAACCCTTTTAGCTCACCATAGCTGGGCTTTACCAACAATTAAAGGCCTGCTCCCTTCTTAAAGTCCAGTGCTGGAGCAGGCCTTTAAAGGCCGGTATAACAAGCTACGGTTATAATATGCCTTTACAAAAGGAAAATCATGCCATCAAAAAGATCCATGACAGTGAACGACTCAAGGTGCACATCTTTCCAGTGAAAACAGGGTAGCCCAAAACAGAAAAGATAAATATGTGGGTACTGGTACAAAATCCAGCGGTGAAAAAAAGCTTTTGTAAAAAACAGGCAATGAGAAATTGACAAGTTGCTGCTTATGTTCTAGTGGTATTACAATGCCACATTTCTTCTGATGAAGGATCAGTTATGCCTACAACTGTTATTCCTAAAGATGGTTTGGCTTTTGAATTTCTCCAGCTGACTTTCATCAGCATGGAATACATTACCTAAACACAGGCTAGCAACGCCAAGATGTCACTAATAAATACATTTTTTGTCCTGTTGATATATGGAATATTGTGGTGGTTCTGGAGGGCTGACTGTCAGCGTGTTCTTATGGAGTCAGTTGCTCTGGAACCTCATTATTGAAAGGTGTATCTTGGGGTTAAGCTCCATGGAATAAACAACAGTTTATACTTGACATTTTTCTTGTGACAATTCACTTACCACTTATTTGGTGACACACTTGTGTTGAACTGCATTTCTTGGCTGTCTGGAAGCTTACAGTGCTGCGAACACCATCTGCTGCAGTTCATCCGATGTTTACACATTTTTTCTCTGGCCCAGGAAGGTCTGCTATTGGAGTTGTTGTCCTATTGTGCTAGCAAGCAAGGAACTGAAATGGGAGATCATTTTATTTTTGGTGCACAATGCTGCAGTTAATTTGACCTTGGGCACCTTTGTACACACAGCAATATGTGATATCAGCGTATTTTCCCTGCCATATTAAATGGGGCACTTCACATGCGTAAGTCGCAGCAACATGTGACATCAGTGCATTTCACCTGCCATATTGAACTGGGCGCTCTACATTTAAAGACATCTGCTTTGAACAGTGTATGGTAACGTCCATCTTGGATTGAGTATCGATTTATTTGTTCAACAGCAACATATTCCTTTAGGCTGTCAACATGCAGGAGATGCCATTTTTGTTCTGGAAATCTATTTTATGTAACGTTCAGTTGCTACTGTGAACCTCATTTATATTTATTTCATATGTATATTGAGAACTTCATATTTATTTATTTTACATATATTGTGTTTGGATTCCCAGACTTTGTATCACCATGAGTTCTTCTCAACAAGTTATGCAACCATTACCTTTTTTGCAAATCCCAAGAAAACCGTCCATTAAATGGAAATCATGAATTTGCATTTTTGAAAATTACCTAGTAGCAATAGATGCTATGAAATATGATCCACAGGGAAAACCACAGTTTTGTTCAATTATCTTTGCAGAGTTGGTCAAGAGGTTTCTGATAACTTGCCCGAAGAAGTGGCACCTACTGATCAATTTGTTGTTTGGGATGAATTCACAGAGGCAAATAACAGATTAGCCAAACAATTTCAGATTAACCTAGTATTTTATTTGAACATCACACATTTTTTCAGAAAACAGGGAAGAAATCAATCTGTTAAAAATGTATAGCAGCGCTGCATGCAGCTACTTGTGAATTTACTTCAGGATGTGAAATTCACATATGTGATCAGTTGATATTTAACTGTCAGTCAAAGATATTTCAGGAACAACTATTATCTTGTAAGAACCCTTCACTCCAGGAAGTTGTGGTTTTGGCTAACAGCATTGAAAGATCATTATCATGTGTTTCTTCACAGGCGCTTGCATCAAAGGAGGGAGTGTCACCTGTTTGTACTGTTCATGAGAATTCTAATGTATCAACTGTTACTGCTACAAATATGTATTCAAAGGTTTATTGGAATTCCTGTTTCGGATGTGTTTCAAAAGGTAATTTAAGCAATAATCCAAACTGTTCAGCACTAGGCAAATGTTGCAGTAATTGCAAAAAATATCATTTTCAAAAAGTTTGTAGGTCAAGGTCATCTGCAGTCAAAATTAATAGTATTGATTTAGAGAATTAATGTATAGAGCAGCTTCGTAATGTTGTCCTCACAATTGAAATTGGTACTTTATCTGATGGAAAAAATTGTAAAAGGGACCTTTTTGTAACATTTGTATTTTGAATGTGAATGTGAGTGTTATGGTGGATTCAGGTACTCCAGTAACCATTATTTGAGACAAAACGTTTTACAAAATTTGGAATGCTGCTGACATTAAGTTGCAGTCAAAGTTTATTTTCCAAAAGCATTTGGGGAATTTGATATTGACATGATTGGTCAGTTTGTGAGTGTTTTAGGCTCATTTGTACTAAGATCTGTGTAGCCATTAAAAATAGAGATATTCGTGGTTGGCAACATCAATCTAGACTTGGGTTGTTGTTGAAGCCTGGGTCTGATATTCCTATAATTTTAGAGGACCTTCCCATTTCTGCAATTCATGTTGACAAGGAAAAGGATATTTTGGGGAGTTTCATTCATGATTTTTACGGAAGTGTTTGAAGACAGAATAGGTTCTTGGAAGAGATGTGAACATTCTATCAGATTGAAACGCAATGCCATTTCCATAGCACAAAAGGTGAGGCCAGTACCTTGAGTGTTGAGGAATATTTAAAGAAGTTACTTGACAACTTATGTTTAGAAGGAATTATTGTCTCCTCTGAGTCTTAAGAATGGATATTTCCTGTTGTTTTTTGTCAAAGAAAAATCTCGGAAAGTTTGTGTGTATGTAGACGTGTGTGATCTAAATAGAAGTATTATTGTTGATTGTCATTCTTTGCCACATATTTTATGACAGACTTTGACATTTAGGAAGGGCCAACTATTTCTTGTCAATAAATCTTTAATCTGCATATCCCCAAATTCCATTGAGTAACATTACTCAAGAACTTGCCATTTGATTTAACTTCAGCAGCAACTGTTTTCCAACGTATGACGGATTGTTTGTTTGGTGACATGAAAGAGGTGCAGGTATTTCAAGACAATATTTTGAGTTTTACTGAAGATGCTGATGAACATCTTGTTATCTTGAAAAATGAGTTTAGTATGCTTTAGAGAAATTATATGACTGTAAAACAGAATAAAAAAACATTTTTTTTAATCAAGTGGAATATTTAGGACAGACAGTTAGAGCTGATGGTATTAAGACAAACTTTGGTTTGATCAAAGAGATTAGGAATGCACCCATTTCCAATGGATAAAGATACTCTCAAGTCCTTTTTAGTATGCGAGTACTACATGTGTTTTGTGCAAGATTATGCTGTTATTGTTCAAACTCTCTGTGCTTTACTTAAAAAAGGGGTGAAGTATGAATGGTCAAAGGAATTAAATGAAGTATTAAAATAAATCAAGAATCTGTTGATTGAGGCACCTGCAATAAAGAATGTTAAGACTTTCGTTTTTGGTACTGCTTTTGATATTAATGCCTTAACCGCAGTGGTTTTTCCGCCGCAGTGCGGGCGTTCTATTAGTTGGGCGGGGCTGCGTCGGCCGTTGGTCGATGGCAGCACTAGCGAGGTAGTGCTCCCGTCGGCCAATGGCCGACGGCAGCACGCAAGGGGTTAACATTGATCATAAGCCTCTTGTTTGTTTACCTGATGGAAGTGGTACTGGAAAGGCTACATCAAGGCTAGTCAGACTACTTTCTAAACTTCAGGAGAATAATTTCAGTATAGCTTATATTCCTGGAGAAAAGAATTGCAGACCTGATTGTTTATCTTACATTTCCAGTCCTGCGGATGCTACTAGTGACTCTTTAGAGGACAAGGAATTTGTACTAGGTTTAGTATGTATTAAGTACTATCAAAAAAGCAATTTCAGAAAAAGAATGGACATTAACAGCTAGCAGTGAAAAAGCTCTAAAAGCAGCATTGGGTTTCACTCAGAAAAGCTGGCCCAAAGACAGGTATCTTGATTCCAAGTTATGTTGTTTTGCTCAAGTGGCATCTGAGCTTTCAGTTGAAAACAATTTATTGATTAGACATGATTTATGTGTGCCCCTCCTCTGAGCACAAGAGAGTTTTTAATTTATTTGGCACATACGGTTCATCTGGGAATAACAGCTACTTGCAAAAAATTAAAATTTGTTTATTGGTGGCCATCGTTGGAGAGTCAAGTTGCTCACATAGTTTAACAATTGCAAGGAGTGTTTACTTTCTGATAAGCACTTGAAAATCAGTGAAAAACCTTTGAATCTGGTTTCCTTACAGGACTTACCTTGGGATAAGGTTGCTATGGATTTTTCGGGTCCATAAAATTTACTTCCCAACTAAATGAAATATTTGATTGTCCTGCCTGATTATCATTCTTAGTAGTTTAATTTCTTTTTTGTTGACTGCAACCACCGATAATACTATAAACGTTTTGAAAAATGTATTTAACCTCGAAGGGCCACCTTAGTATATCATAACTGACAATGGTAATAATTGTTTTCCAACTAAAAGTTGTGATTGCCTAAAATTGTTTGATGTGAAACATATGAAAACTGCTTTATATAGTCCTTCTTTTAATGAATTGGTTGAGACGGGTAATTGTTTCTCAAAAGAAGGAGTCAAAACTGCTTTATCTTCATCCTTGAATGTTGAAGAACTCATTAATACAAAGGGTAGAATTATCTTACCTCACCACATAGCACAACTAGCATCTCTCTCTTTAGGCTTCTAAGAGGAAAGATCTGAAATGTAGATCATTTCCAAATTGGTTAAAGTCTTCGGGTTCATGTAAACAGAATATAACAAATTTGGAGCGTTCACAAAATATAGTTGGTCGGAAGCAATGCAAAACTGAAGAGAATTTTGACTCACATAAAGGTGGTAAAGAATTTTGTATACATCCTGGTATTTAGATTTTAAACAAAATTCCAATCAAAGCGAATAAAGGTGAATCAAACTTTTCGCACCATTTAGGGGATTAAGGTTGGAAAGTCCTCAGCTTTATTGGAGCAGAAGGGTTGGTTGAATTTCAGGAACTTTATCAAAATTTCATCTGAACAGGCACATATTATTTTAAGTTCAGGAAAAAAACTATTTAGTATTTTTAAACACTCAAATGTTTGATACTGATCAGGTACCTTCTGTGAGTGGTGATTTTCTGTGCAATGACAATTCAGAATTGATTATAAGAAACACACATGATTTTGTTCCATCTAATGCTTTTATGATGCGTTCACCTACTTCATCAAGTAATTCTGGTTCTGATTTCTTTTCATGTAATGCTTCTTTTTCTAATTCAGAAACAAGGAAGATACTTTTGTCTTCTTCTGCAATACTGGGTGTAAATGGTCCATTATTACTCCAGCAAACTGTAAAGATTTTGAAACTTTTCAATTGAGTTTTTTTTTAAGGGAAGCCAGTATTTTATAAGTGGGTATGTTTAATGTTGAGTTGCTGCTGATGCAGTCTGTTAATATATGGAATGTTGTGGTAGGTCTGGGGCACTAAGTATCAGGGTGTTCATTGTGAGTCAGTTGCTCTGGAACCTCCTTACTGGAAGGTGTATCTTGGCGTTGAGCTCCTTTGAATGAAAAACCGTTTATTCTCAACATTTTTGTTGTGATAACTCACTTACCACACTCTTTTACCTTTGGCACAGTGTCATCTAATAACCGTGTTAACTCTCTTACCATTGGCGTGGTGCTAAAGTTAGTCTACCAATATTTAATCAGAGGGGATAAACAGTGATCAACATATTTTCATGGGGTTATCCTTTATAAAAAGTAGTTCACTTATTGACCCAAATGCTTTTGAGATGAGTGCATGCTTTATTTTATTTGTCCATTTTACAGATGTTGATTAGTCTTCTCTTGATCACGTAGGTATTTTCATTTCTCTACGCAGTTAATTTGTATTATATATAAACTATTTATTAAGTTTTGTTTTTTTTAGTCTGGAAGACTATAGATGTATGTCACACCTAGGAGATATGATAGCATTTCAAGTAACATAATCTTTCCCATAGTAAAAGCGCTTCTGGTTGACAGTTGCTATATCTTCAAGAAGGTAAAGACTACCACAATATGCATGGTCAAAACATACTGGGGGGAGTCATTTCTAATCAGACTTTCCACTAATACATATAATATCATAGCGATATGAACAAACAACCAAACCATTCTGAGTGAATCTGTCAGTAAAGAGGTGGTTGTGCTACTAATTGGAGGTCCCATCCCAGGATTTGCTAAAGCAAAGAGAAAATTAGCCCAGAGCTTTTGACCGTCTACCGCGATTCGTTCTCTCCTCTGCATGTAACGTAAGGCTCTCATTCCAGACCCATTGACTTACATCATGTAGCCATTTATCAAATGGAAATGGGCAAGTGGCATTGGTTCTGCCAGCTCTTAGTTATGCACTGTTTAGCGAGAACCATGGCCAGATCTATGAACCTATTCCCAACGCTTTTAGGCTTAGGTCTCGGACATTCGCCCAGCAAGGTGGCCTCCAGGGTGTGTATTCATTATGCAGTTCATAGTGTGAGTTCACTGCGAGGGATCGGCCGTTATCAAAAGTGAGAGAACTGACAGCGGACTCTGCTCCACTGTATTTCTCCTATAGTAGATTTCTGACTTTTGTGGGATTCACAAACATTCCAAGAAGCAAACTTGGAAATCTCTGACTGTCTTTGACTTACATCCCCACAAAGGAGTCTTTCGACCCAATTAAGTACAACATGAATTTGCTAATTTCACTCTTATTTCCTCTTTTCAGCAGTAAATCCTTGTTTCCGTACTGCAATCCTTTACCAAACCCACACATTTTTCACTCCAAAAATAAACAGTACCTCCAACCTTTTTGGAAGTGGTTTTTTGAGTGTTGCCAGGATGAGAAATTCTGGGATGACACAATTTGCATGAAGGGGCAATGCATCAGAGGGGTGTTTGGGTTGTTACCCCCCCCCCCACAACCAACAAATGTATTTTCCAGCAAATAAGTAGGTACAGGTGCTTTCGGGCGGTTATGGTGAGGTGGCTGTCGAATTTCACCAGAAATGTTTACATACACTGAAACAAAACCGCACACACACTCTCTCCCTCCTTGTTTTGAAAGTCTTCAAAAATTAAGTCAGTGTACAGCATATTGTGTTTTCCCTCACTTAATAGCCCTACCAATCTGCATTCGTCTCCCATTCTACTGCCCCTTGAGCCCCTCTCATGCACCCTGCTTGTCTTATAATGTATTTTCACATTTTTTTTCAGTGTGATTGCTGAAATATGTGCAGCCCCCCCCACATGTTACTTGACGAGCTATGCCCCTGTTTGAATAGCTAATCATCTATCCTGTGTACCTAAGACTAATAAGGAAAATGCCCACCTTTGTAAGTGTGCATTACGGTTTGAAAATTTCATTAATTTTGATTCCGTAATTTATTAATTTAAATTTAAATTCATGCACTTATTTTTTGCTGACCTAAATTACACTTAGTACCACAATCATTTTATGAATCACGATCACATACATGCTCCTAAAAAAATCTGAATGATTACAAAGGTGTTAAAATTAAAATTGCACGCGTGGCCCTGGATTTTTGCAAATTCTAATTTGTGTAAGTACTTTAATGTCCAGAAGAAGCTCCTAGCTGTTTATGTAATGAACAGGTTCAGTTAAAGGAAACAGGCCTACTTATAAGTAATAGATTAGATTCATTTTTTCAACAGACCCACAAGTGGTCATTGAGTAGCCCTGTGAGAGCACCTACAGAAAAGCGAGATGAGATAAGCGCTTTGAAGAGGGCTCTTGTCAGCAGCGGAGTGTTGGGAAAGGATCATGGAAACCATGTATCTGATGATACTAATTATGTTTTTAAGGCTAAGTAGCATTTTTAAAAAGGTACATAGTTGAAAAGGAGTTGTTATTTGGTTATATAAAGATAATAAGGGAAACTAACATAACGATTTTAGAAAGAAGTCAGAAAAGAGGAAGACAATATGCTAATTTAATCAGTTTTATATTGTCTAAATAGCAGAATAAAGGCTCTAAAATGGAGAAAATGGACAAATACACCATAAAAATGCAGAGAATTTTCAAGTGAGTTTAAACGGGAATCTGGGGTGCAAGGAAAGAACATGAGAGAGAAAGAGGTTTGTTTCAGTACTGGGCAGTGTGTGATTTGGAAATGTTTACCCTGAATTGTTTTTCGTTAGTCCTCCCAACAACATAGCTCTTTGGGCCAGATGTAGGTAAGTAACATTTACCGAATCTTAATTACCGAAAATTACCGAATTTTACTGATTCGGTAATTAAGATTCGGTAAATGTGAGGGGTTGGTATGTAGGGAATCCAGATGTTCCCTTTTACCGAATCGGTAAAATTAGGTATTTACCGATTCGGTAAATACCGAATCGGTAAAGCCTATTGATTCCTATGGGCTTCAAAGCCCATAGGAATCAATAGGCTTTACCGATTCGGTATTTACCGAATCGGTAAATACCGAATTTCACAAGGGTGCAGGGGGTGTCACTTTGACACCCCCTGGCACCCCCTAAACAGGCGTGGGTGCCATGTGGCAGGCATACATGCCCTAAGGGCAGGTCTGCCTGTCACATGGCATAGGTGTGCATGCACACATGTGCATGCACACCGGAATCGGTATTTTACCATGAGGTTTTATTTCATGGTAAAATACCGATTCTGTAAGGCCTCTGGGACTCAGAAGAGTCCCACCTACATATGTAAAATACCGAATCGGTATGAATACCGATTCGGTATTTTACAGATTCGGTAACTTTACCGATTCGGTAAATATACCGAATCGGTAAACAAGGTCCCCCTACATCTCATTGACCCATTTACCGGTCGGTAACGGCCGAAATCGGTCGTTACCGACCGGTAAAGGCCACCTACATCGGGCCCTTTATCCCTGCTTTAACCCTGAATTAAATATATCTGACAGGGGCTCTCAAAGGGCCAGATCAAGCCCATTTTGCCTTTGACAGTTTGTGATCCAGGTTCCCAATTCCTCCTTTTTCATTCAGATATCTCCTACCACTGACCGCCTTCTTTATTCAGCCTTCATCTTCCAGACCTTACCACTTGCTAGAACATTTCCCACCCATTGAACACATTACATGCACCCAAAACCTGGGCCTTTGTTAGCCATCCTCTGAGGCCTCACCAAGCTGCACATTCATTGCACCAGTGAGTGATAATCCTATATGAAAACATGCAATAAATACTTACTAGTGTTTGATCCTTAGAAAATGTACTGATAGCAGATTGGCAAAGCTTTAAGCAAAACCATTCTCCCAGCTATCCTATCCCTGCTCAGAAGCAAATTTTATCTTTGAACAAAGCCTTCCATAGCTTACACTACAAACCTCTTACCATTATCCTTCTGCATCCATGACTTCCCTCTTATTGAGTCTCTTCTCGTCTTTTGTACTCCAGTTTCCAATTTTCCAATTGTTTTAATTTATTGAACCGTAGACTCTTATGCTATTTTTGCCCTTTCAGTGCCAATAGCCTTGTTAGCCAAATACTGTCTAATTTTGCTTACTGTATATTAACGTGAGTTGAGAATTTGTCTTTCAAGAAAACTGACATACGATTGCCAAGATGGAGGTTTTCAACCTCGCACAGAAGGTGTCAGGAGCCACTTATATCTAGCAATAAGCCCATGCTTCAACTATGAGGCAGGTTATCAATCAACGGAGCAAGTGCTCTTCTGCTGTTCCTGGTTCTAGAATAAACCTTTCTGCTGCAGTCAACCACAAAATATGATGGTCATGTTATGTTTATTGGTAAACCATATTATCACCTGCAAGGGTATCATGGTGCTATGCAGGAATGTGTGTCTGGCCTTGCGTAAGGCTCAGTGGTTGATTTAATAGCCAGTTGTTGTTGGAGGTCATTCCACACTGTAGGAGCAATTTAAGAGAAGACCTGTCTTCCAGATCTAGTTCTGTGTTCAGGTAGGAGTCCAGCAGAGCGGAGGTGTCTGGCTTATTGGTGGAAGGCGATGCAGCTGTTCAGGTAGGTGGTGTCAAAGTTTTGAGTTGCCTTAAATGTGAGTGAGGAGTTTGAATGGAAAGCGTTTGTGTATAGGGAGCCAGTGGGACTTCCTGAGAGTGTGGTGTGATGTGAGTTCTGCATGGGAGGTTGAGGAAGAGTCTGTCTGCCAAGTTCTGGATGGGTGTAGTATTAGGGTGAGTTGCTTGGTGATACCGGTATAGAGGGTGTTCCCATAGTCCATCTTGCTGAAGACAAGGGTGTGAGTGACAGTTTTTCTGGTGTTGCTTGGGAGCCATTTGTAGATCTTCCTCAGTATCTTTGGGTTACGAACGCAGGATGTAGTGACGAAATTAACCTCTGTTGTGCAAAAATAAATCATAGTAAAATCACAACCATATGGCTCCTTTTAAGACTTAGCCTCTATGCCAGACTAAGCCCAAAACAATGTTTTTACTCTTAAATTGAAAGGCAGAAAAATAATTGGAAACCGGCTTACTATCAATAAAGATTTTTCATGCATAGAGAGGTGGATCATTTTAAGACCCGTTTCCAATTGGAATGCTATGAACCTGCCTGCAAGTACATAGGTTCATTTGTAAAAAGCCCATTGCTAAATTATTGGTAGCAAATTGTGACCACTTTGTTGCTACAGTGTTTAGTATATCTGGACCTTTATTTCTTTTACTACTTTATAACATAGGACATATATGTCTTTTCTGTGGTAATTATTCTTGATGTTCTCTGTTTGTATTATCCATGAGGTTAGAACATAGGGTATCTATAACTACAAGAACATTTCACAACTATTAGTAAAGAATTATCTGGACTTTACTTCACTACTTGAAAAGTCTCCTCACTGTTTTGTTTGAAAATATGTGCCTGGCATCATCTATTGTGCGTGCTGCAGTGCATCATTATTTTGTGATTGAGTTGTGCATGCTTTTCCAGGTGATCTGTTGTAACTGGAGTGGCATTAGAGAGATGAAAGGTATACATCTGTGAATGACTGCAAACGTAGTGTGGGGGAGTGTGGAACCTGGCCTTCTTGGCAGGGCTAGCCAGTGCTAAAGTGCTTTTTCTCTCTCCCATAAACATGGTATGATTGGTTTACACCTGTTTGGCATATTTTATTTACTCGTAAGAGCCTTGTAAAGTGGTATACCATATACCCAGGGCCTTTAAATAGAAAGCTACAAGTGGGCCTGTTGTACTGATTGTGCCACCCACAGAAGTAGCCTTTCAAACCTGTATCAGACGTGCCACTGCAGGGCCTGTGTTTGCAGTTTACTGCCACTTTAAACTGGCATTTAAAGCTACTTGCCTTAGTTAAAATCCCCTTTTTATTACACACAGGTCACCCCTAAGGTAGGCCCTAGGTAGCCTTTTGAGCAGGGTGTTGTGTAACAAAAAGGAAGGACATGTACTTTTATTTTTGACATGTCCTGGTAGTGATAAACAGCTTATTTTGTTTTTCACTACTGTGAGGCCTACTCCTCTCATAGGCTGGCACTGGAAATTCCTTTATATACTTTTAAGTGGTAATTCCTGATCAGAAAGGGGTGGCATTACCATGTTTAGTGTATTTAGAATGGTAATGACAAATCCTACTTACTGGTGAAGCTGGAATTTACATTACTATTTTAGAAATGCCACTTTTAGAAAGTGACTGAACATGGAGAAAGGGGTTGGTCCAGTTAAATGTCAGCAAGGCAAGGCCACTATAAAATATCAACTTAATAGGTGCCAGTCCAGACCTTACATCAACAAATCATGCATTTACATGTGTGATCGCACAATTGAATTACTGTGATCAGCGTTTATTTTTATCATAGTGTATGTAGTGTTATGTGTTTCCTGCGCTGCCAATTGTAGTTTTCCCTATCGTAGCCTAACTTTGCACTTTATAGGTCTCATTTTCATTTGCACAAGTTACTAGATAAACATGCTTGCCTTTGTGCCACAATTGTACTTTTACATGGAACCTGCATATGTTTTGATGTTTGTTCTTTTCCTGTGATTTGGTCTGAACACCACAGACAAGGTCAAACAACAATGTCCCTTGTAATTCTGCCTGGCCAGACACTATCACCTAGACATAACTCACAAATGCAGCTGTTGTTTATGTGCACACATATAAATGAACACAAGAACCAAAAACACACACATGGAACGAGAGTTCTGAGACAAGAGCGCTGCGACTGCTGAGATGTAGAAAGTCCATCTGTGAATGCTAAATTATGGGGTCTGCTAGTAATCCCAGAGATCTTTGATATATAATTATTTAGTATCATTAGCAAGGAAGGGGAGGGTTTAGGTTACACTTTCCTATAAAATGACAGGGCTTTTCATGGTATATGGATTATTAACCATGCTATCAGTATGTTTAGTATGCATTTGTTTTCTTTAAAGTTCAAAAGTAAGTTTAATAAGGCAAAGGAAAATACTAATACAGAAAATATAATACCAATAATAAGGAAAGATGTCATACAATAAAACAAGTCAATTGTTGATGAACACAAAGGATATCAATGTAAATCAACTAAATATGTCATATGTAAGAAAAATAACAATGTCTTGTAAAGAATCGATGAACAAATGAGAATTGCATTTTATGTTAAGATGCACACTACAAAGTGAAACCTAGTTAGATCATATAATATCAATGTGAGAAAAGTCATGGAGGTTTAGTCACTTCTTGTTGAGAGGGGGTAAGAGGCAGAGAACGTCGAGCACTAGCATCAATAAACATTGTAACAGGCGGCCATATGTTTGAACGTTTGGATGCCATATGTAATGGGTAAACAAAAGTTGTGTCCAATCTATGACTGTAACAAACAGCATACCACCATGCATGATATGACAATTTAGTAAAGTCTTTCCAGTTCTTAGTTATTTGCTGAAAGGCAACTGCTAACAGTAAATGTATTATTGTTGCATTGGAACCACAATCTGCCCAAATAGGGGATAAACTACCTAAACAGAAATGCGAGGCAGAGAGAGGGTGAGAGGAGCCAAACATCAAATTAATTTGAGACCATACCTTTTCCTAAAAACTGTGAACAAATGTACATGTGAAAAGTAAATGATGTAAATAAGCATGTGGCATGGAACAAGTCCAACATACATCCGAGAGTTCGGTATGTCTTGCATTAAGAGTGAGTGGGGAGAGTAGGAGGCTATTGTATATGAAAAAGAGTGTCTGTGTGGTGTTCGCAGCTCTAGAGGATTTCCTAAGTTTAAGCCAGATTCTGTCCCAAAACTCCACAGACCAAGAGACTTCTAAGTCTTTTTCCGAAGACAGCTCTATTTTAGTTTTTTCTCTTGGAGTGAGTGACCCATGTAAGAATTTATATATGGCTGAAGCCCTAGAGTTTTTAATTGAAAGAGTGTGTCGTTTTCCTGCAGGGGATGGCTCACGAGGAGCAAAATGATGAGAAATTGTGTAATGTATGGAGGCATTGTGAATAGCTTGTGTTAAATGGGAGTATTTAGGATAGAAAGATGCAGGCATTTGAAAAGAGCTCCTGGCGTGTGAAAAGGCCATAATCTCATCCTGGACATATAATTGGCGTACCCAAATCAAGCCACATTGCCTCCAAGACTTCCAAAATATAGGTTTATTATTTATTAAAATATAAACACTGTGCCATATGGTAGAGTCATTGGAATCCAGGGAGGAAACAGATGACAGAATCTTAGAGGTATGTTTAATTACAGGAGTGGATGTAGATTGCTGTTTAAGTGTAAAAGACAAATATTCTTGATGTGAGAATGGGGAAATGAAGGACTGTTCAAGCGTGGTCCAAAGAGGACAGTTAATAAGAGACTCAAAGAGCCATCTCAAAGCTTGATACAGTAAAAAGGATTTAAGGTAAGTAGGAAAATCAGGGAAATTTACTCCACCCACGGATTTTGGGCGATTTAACTTTGAAATAGACATACGTGATTTCTTATTATTCCACAGAAAGGAGGATACAATGGAATTTAATTTCTTGAAGTATTTTAAGGGGCTAGAAGGTGGAATATTAGAAATTGTATATAAAATTATCGGAGATAGCATCATCTTTATAGTATCTAAGCGGCCCCACCAAGACAAGTACAAAGGATGCCATTTTGTTGACAATCGATGTGTGCAATTTTCCATACATCATGATATTGTTCCTGAAATTGAGGGAGTAAAATGTAGACCCAAATACTTAATGAACTGGGTACTCCATGCACAACCTGAAGTGGTAAAGTCAGCCTTAAAAGTATATTTTGTTAAAGGTAGAATTTCGCATTCATCTCTGTTTAATTTATATCCAGAGACTGATGCAAAGGAATCAACCTCTTTCAAAAAGTCAGAAAGAGAAACTTGGGGTTGTGAGAGAAATAAAAGAACGTAGTTTGCATAAGCTGCCATTTTGATGTTAGTCTCTTTGAAAGTAAACCCATGAATATTATCATTTTGGCGGATTCTTAGCAAAAAAGGCTTCAGGGCAAGATTAAAAAGAAACTGAGAAAGTGGACAACCTTGTCTAATATCTCTACCAAGCGGAAAATAGGAAGATATACCACCATTTGCACAAACAGCCGCTCTCGGGTTAGAATACAAAATAGAAATCAGAGCAATAGTTCAGTTCAGTTCGTTTTTTATTTCGATAATTAAAAATCATCATAAAAATACATGGTAAACAGTGCTTAAAATGTTATTAAATTACATTTCTGAACATTACTCCTGTTTAAAAAGGATTAGATCAAAACATTGACTGGGTACATTGTACATGGATCATGATTCAGCGATAGAGTTCATGCTAAGGTTAATTTCTTGTGTTTCTTAATCTAACAGCTATTTTGAGAAAACTTGAAATGGCGCACAGGGTATACATATCATTTGCTTTTTGTAGAAACAACAGGGCTGCTTTCGCATGTCGTATTTTCTGGCTTTTAAGTATGTGGACCAGAAATGGACGCCTAGGCAATTGATAAACTGGACATAAAAGTACAAAATGAAGGGTGTCCTGCGGAGACCTATTGTCGCAGCCGCAGGCACCCTTCTGCTCAATCGTAACAGTAAACCCCGAAGGATAGGCTAAAATGTTGGGTAAAAGATTGAGCCTAAAACGACACATTAAAAATCTGTCCTGTTGATTATACATTAAAAACAGATAGGGTTCCATGCCCACCCCGTTGTCTACTAGATTGTGCGCTGTTACTGATCTCTTAAGTGTCCCTGCTTTTAGTCTGGCGGCTGCAAAGCTTTCTAATAACAGTTTCTTCACTGTCATTTTACAATTGCTTGTAATCAGCGCGTGATCAAGAAACAAATGAGACTGGTGAATAGTTGTCAGAGTAACATTAACATATTTCAACCAGGGGGTTTGGAGTGCATTGTCCCTTAGCAGACAGTCTTTTGCAATTTCCCTGGATAATTCAGCCTCTGGGTTAATCCATATTCTAATCCAAGTGGTGATAGGCCTAATCTTCACCTCGTCCGAGATGTATCCCATCCCCAATACTTGGTGTGCAATGACTGAGGAGGTGGTTTTTGGAATTTTGAGGATTCTACGGAAGAACTTGTCTTCTTCAATTTGTAATTTTGTCGGGTCCTTGAATCCCCACACCTCAGCTCCATATACTGCTTTTGACATGGTGATCATTATTTGTTCAGGACACCACCGACCAAGTCTATTTGCAAAACTTAAAATTGCCCCATTGGAGGATATAAGCTTTGAGCAATGTTCTTCCACTAGCGCTTTAAAGTGCATGTCGCTATCCAACAAAAGGTCCAGATAGGGAAAGGTGTTAACCGTTTCAAGAGTGTATGTCCCTATCTTGAACACTGGCTTCTTGGCTGGTTTTTTGCCGGCCACCATGACAAAAGACTTTTTTAGATTTACTGCAAGGTCCAGGTTGGCCATAAACTCCACGAAACTGTTTACCAGGTGTTGTAGACTCCTCGGTGTACGGGCCAGCAGCACTGCGTCGTCCGCGTATAAACGTACTGGGATTTGCCGCGATCCTACTCTTGGGCAATCCTGGGCAAGGGAGATGAGAAAGCTTTCTAGGCCATTGATATATAAGGAAAAAAGAAACGGAGCAAGGATGCAACCTTGCCTTACTCCTCCTAAGCAAGGGAAAGCTTCTGTACATCCCCCCTCTGGGCTAAATCTCACTTTCGCCGTAGTGTTCCCATGGAGCTCTTTTAGGATGTTAATGAGCTCCACTTCTATGCCCATCGTGACCATCATCGCCCATAGTTTAGTTCTGTTGACATTGTCGAATGCGGCTTCCAGGTCCATAAACCCCATATAAACAGTGCCCTTACTGGCTTTGGTATATTTGGCAGTTAGCAGATATAGGTTCAAACACTGGTCGCTAGTTGATCTGCCACATCTAAAACCATACTGAGTATCCACTAGGGTGTGGTGTTCTTCAGTCCACTCTGTTAGCCGATTTAATATCACCCTCCCTAGAATGTTTGCTGAAACATCAATTAGGGAGATCGGCCTGTAACATTTAGGATCTTCTCGGCTCCCTTTCTTAAAAATGGGTACTATCAGTGCGGTGGACCAGGAACGTGGGAGGCCAGACTTAACCGCCACATTTAGGACCCTTGTTAGGATAGGTGCCCCTAGGTCTATGTTGCTTCTGTACAGATCCGGCGGTGTTCCATCGGGGCCTGGTGCTTTATTGGGTGTGAGCCCTTGTATCGCTAGTTTGAGTTCTTCAAGTGTAAAGGCTAGGTCTACACTCCTGTCACCTTCCCACAATCCATCTTGTGTGGTCCCCTTGATGTTATTATACAGGCCCTCAAAGTGTCTAACCCACTGGTCAGGGAGGATGTTAGCACTAATAACTGGGGCAGTGTTATCCTGAAAACAGGGCCTATTCACAATTCTCCAAAATTCAGAATAGTCCCTGTTTTCGCCTGCCTCTCTCAGGTCTGCCCATACCTCTGCCTGTAGTACCTGCTTCCTCTCCTTTGTTTTGGCTTTGTAGATTTGTCTACAATTGGCCACTAATGCCGTGTCCCTTGGCTTACATTTGAGGGCTTTTTTTAGGTTCCTTAGTGCTTTGGAACAACTTGTATCAAACCAACGTGGATGCGTTGATTTCTTAATGGGGCCTTTTATTTCCAGCAATGTATTTGCTAGTTTTGTTAAGGATTCAAAAGAGGCTACTAGGTCTGGGCCTTTTACTTGGAGATCTAAACACTCCTCCACATATTTCCCGCCTTCCACTATTAGTGTTTTATAGAATTGCTGCGGGTTTATTTTTGTCCACTTAAGGCGCCTTCCTTGAGCTACAGGGTGCAACCTGCCCTCCCTTTTGTTGCTATTAATTCTACGGCCCCCGTGGTTTAGATCTATGGTTAGTGGGTTGTGATCACTAAAAGGGCTCCATTTTGTTATTACCTTCTTAACTTTTGACAGAGAAAAAGAAGAGATGATTAGGTAGTCAATTGTTGAGGAGCTACCTCTACCCTTGAATGTAGGAACATATAAATCCTCCCTCTCCTGGGCTACCATGTCCAAAGTATGGACTAGTGAGTAGGTATCTAGCATAGTGGATAGTAACGTACCCTCCTGTGTGTGCTCAAAATACGGCCCCTTTCGTAGTGGGCAGGCATCCCAATCGACTTGTGTAGTGGGAATGTTTGGACAGAGGTGACAATTAAAGTCACCCAATAATAGAATGATTGAGCTCCCCCCCTTGCTTCTTTGTTCCGTCTCTTCCCTTAATCTATTGCTTAATTCCAATAGTGCTACGTGTTCCCCTTGTGAGGGCCCTGGGTTGTAAAAGTTGAACAACTGTATTTTCTGCCCTCTACCTTTGTAACTAAGTGCCTGCAGGGTATGCGACGTCCAGGATGAGACTGTCCATTTACCTTCTAGAGTTATGTCAACATAAATGGATAACCCACCTCTCGCTCTCCCTGCTCTACTTTCCTGTGCTGGGACATAAAAGCACTTGAAACCTTCTAGTTGGTACAGTTCCGGGTCCACTGCCCAGGTCTCTTGGAAGGCTAATATGCTATAGCCCTGAAGTTCTTTTCTCCAATCTGGGTCTTCAAATTTACCCGCTATCCCTGCTATATTCCAGGAAATAACTCTTGTATTGTCATCCCGGGCATCACTTTCCATTGGACCCTGGTGCGATGGACTAGCCTGTAACCCAAACCCCTCCCTTCTAGTATTGGGTTCAGGGCCCGCTGAAACTTGCATTTGTAGGGCATTTCTTTGCTCCATAAGTGCCAGGTCCTTGGTCCTCCCCCTATTGTCTATGCCCACTTCAGCCCTACATGGCAGCCCTAGTCATTCATTCCCGTCTAACGTGTAAAGGGGGTAAATCTATTGTTCCACTGGGGGCCTACTTGGTGTGAGAGGTACTGCGCACTGCTATCACTATGCCTTACCCAGTGGTCGTCCACAATCCTTCCTCTAGTCCCCTGTTTAGGGTTTGGGGGATAGGCAACCAGTTTTCTAGGGTAGAAAAAACCTAATGGCATTGTCCTGATTGTGCTCGTGGTGTTTCTATTGTGATTCTCCAGTATATACTGTACTAGGTTTGGATTCTTAAAGTTTGCAATAACGCAGTTGCCTTCTCTATCTTTTCGTCTACTGCCCACCCAGCTTACCCTTCTGACATTTAGGATTTCCCCCTCCTCTTCAGCCTGCAATGGTCTATGGAAGTTTAACCAATTGACAATTTTCCCCTTCAGTTCCATCTGGGATTCTCTCTGGCCTATCCTGAGTTCAGGGACCCCTGTAAATATACCTGCAAACGGGCTGGCTTCCGGCGGGAGGTTGACATATGGAAGATGGGTTGGTGTCTATCGTAGTGTTCAAAATCATGGTTTAGTGTACGGAGGGGTCCTTGTGGCCTAGACACGGGGTTTCCCTGGCTTGATGTTATGTCATTACCCCCAGTATCCTGCATTTTCCTTGCTTCCTTCTGAGCCCCATTTGATGGTGTATTAGGTTCAGTATGTACCTGTGCGATGCTGCATTGGGCATTGCTCACGCAATTATTTAACTGTCGGGATTGTTGTGGTGGGGCAGTGGAGTCTAATCTGGAATTAACTGGTAGATTTGCGGTTTGTGTGTCCTTAGCCTTACCCTGCTTTTGAATTTCATGCGTTATTTTATCCAGTCTACTAATCAAAGGTTTAATTTGATTAACTATGAAGGTTTCTAGGTGCTTTTGCAGATCTAGAACTATATCATTCATCCAGCCTGGTGGAACAAAGTGGGCACTAGGTTCTGGAGTGGAGGGCACATCCTCCCTAACTCTTACTTTACTACTCCTATCAGGGAGCTTCCGGCGTCAACTTTGTATCTTTTTCGTCCCCCCTTTTCTAGCCTCTTTCCTTGTGGTTAAGATTTCCCCTGTGCTTAACAGAGATTCGTCCTCCATGGGTAACTGGGCACATGGGACCTCGTCAATTGGATCATTTTGTGTGTCCCTATTGGAAATCTGGCTGTAGTTCCCGTCCCTCGCCTGCGTGGGTGAGAGTGGCACTGTTATTAATGACATAGATATGTGTCTTTCCGTTCGCTCTATCTCCCCCACCACCTTTTTTAGCATTAAGTCTTTTACAGTTGGGGTACCCTTGAGGGGCGCCGAGGTAGCATTTTCAACCCCTGCCATATTGGGTCTCGCAGGTGTGCCTAGTTTATTTTTAGTGGAGCGGGTTTTGGGCTTTGTAGCCATGGTAGATTCTGTTGCTATTATATGCGCCTTACTGTTACAATGGTCTGATCGGTATTTCACTACCCGCTTTATGTTTTTCCACCCTCTGTTGAGCACTTTGTCAATACCTGGGATGAGCTTCTCTTTTCAAAACAAAAGCCTTGGATTTGTGGCCCGTCCCGTTCCCAGCCGTCCACGGACGGCCACAGACGGCCCGCCCTCTGCCCGAGCTCAGCCCGGCGACGCCCGCGTGCGTCCCGCGACGCGGAGGTGGGGCTTTATGCGCCTCCGGGCGCCGATGGCTGTGCGCGGCTTCCGCTGCCGGCGCTGAGGGTTGTGGGGGGTGTAGTCCCCTCCTCCGCACTGCGGCCGCGAAGGTCTTAGCTGCGGCGGCGGGAGGGGGGAAGGCAGACTCCCGTGAGTTCTCAATGGCCTTTAGAGGATTTCGTGCAGGACCAGCAGCACCTTTCTCTGCTCCGGATTTGCCCCAGGTATGTCCCCGGTACTCCGCCCGCTCTGCCGAGGTGGAGGTGGGGCTTTATGCGCCTCCGGGCGCCGATGGCTTTGCGCGGCTTCCGCTGCCGGCGCTGAGGGTTGTGGGGGGTGTAGTCCCCTCCTCAGCACTGCGGCCGCGAAGGTCTTAGCTGCGGCGGCGGGAGGGGGGAAGGCAGACACCCGTGAGTTCTCAATGGCCTTTAGAGGATTTCGTGCAGGACCAGCAGCACCTTTCTCTGCTCCGGATTTGCCCCAGGTATGTCCCCGGTACTCCGCCTGCTCTGCCGAGGTGGAGGTGGGGCTTTATGCGCCTCCGGGCGCCGATGGCTGTGCGCGGCTTCCGCTGCCGGCGCTGAGGGTTGTGGGGGGTGTAGTCCCCTCCTCCGCACTGCGGCCGCGAAGGTCTTAGCTGCGGCGGCGGGAGGGGGGAAGGCAGACCCCCGTGAGTTCTCAATGGCCTTTAGAGGATTTCGTGCAGGACCAGCAGCACATTTCTCTGCTCCGGATTTGCCCCAGATATGTCCCCGGTACTCCGCCCGCTCTGCCGAGGTGGAGGTGGGGCTTTATGCGCCTCCGGGCGCCGATGGCTGTGCGCGGCTTCCGCTGCCGGCGCTGAGGGTTGTGTGGGGTGTAGTCCCCTCCTCCGCACTGCGGCCGCGAAGGTCTTAGCTGCGGCGGCGGGAGGGGGGAAGATGACACCCGTGAGTTCTCAATGACCTTTAGAGGATTTCGTGCAGGACCAGCAGCACCTTTCTCTGCTCCGGACTTGCCCCAGGTATGTCCCCGGTACTCCGCCCGCTCTGCCGAGGAGGAGGTGGGGCTTTATGCGCCTCCGGGTGCCGATGGCTGTGCGCGGCTTCCGCTGCCGGCGCTGAGGGTTGTGGGGGGTGTAGTCCCCTCCTCCGCACTGCAGCCGCGAAGGTCTTAGCTGCGGCGGCGGGAGGGGGGAAGGCAGACACCCGTGAGTTCTCAATGGCCTTTAGAGGATTTCGTGCAGGACCAGCAGCACCTTTCTCTGCTCCGGATTTGCCCCGGGTATGTCCCCGGTACTCCGCCCGCTCTGCCGAGGTGGAGGTGGGGCTTTATGCGCCTCCGGGCGCCAATGGCTGTGCGCGGCTTCCGCTGCCGGCGCTGAGCGTTGTGGGGGGTGTAGTCCCCTCCTCAGCACTGCGGCCGCGAAGGTCTTAGCTGCGGCGGCGGGAGGGGGGAAGGCAGACACCCGTGAGTTCTCAATGGCCTTTAGAGGATTTCGTGCAGGACCAGCAGCACCTTTCTCTGCTCCGGATTTGCCCCAGGTATGTCCCCGGTACTCCGCCTGCTCTGCCGAGGTGGAGGTGGGGCTTTATGCGCCTCCGGGCGCCGATGGCTGTGCGCGGCTTCCGCTGCCGGCGCTGAGGGTTGTGGGGGGTTTAGTCCCCTCCCCCGCACTGCGGCCGCGAAGGTCTTAGCTGCGGCGGCGGGAGGGGGGAAGGCAGACACCCGTGAGTTCTCAAGGGCCTTTAGAGGATTTCGTGCAGGACCAGCAGCACCTTTCTCTGCTCCGGATTTGCCCCAGGTATGTCCCCAGTACTCCGCCCGCTCTGCCGAGGTGGAGGTGGGGCTTTATGCGCCTCCGGGCGCCGATGGCTGTGCGCGGCTTCCGCTGTCGGCGCTGAGGGTTGTGGGGGGTGTAGTCCCCTCCTCCGCACTGCGGCCGCGAAGGTCTTAGCTGCGGCGGCGGGAGGGGGGAAGGCAGACACCCATGAGTTCTTAATGACCTTTAGAGGATTTTGTGCAGGACCAGCAGCACCTTTCACTGCTCCGGATTTGCCCCAGGTATGTCCCCGGTACTCCGCCCGCTCTGCCGAGGACGAGGTGGGGCTTTATGCGCCTCCGGGCGCCGATGGCTGTGCGCGGCTTCCGCTGCCGGCGCTGAGGGTTGTGGGGGGTGTAGTCCTCTCCTCCGCACTGCAGCCGCGAAGGTCTTAGCTGCGGCGGCGGGAGGGGGGAAGGCAGACACCCGTGAGTTCTCAATGGCCTTTAGAGGATTTCGTGCAGGACCAGCAGCACCTTTCTCTGCTCCGGATTTGCCCCAGGTATGTCCCCGGTACTCCACCTGCTCTGCCGAGGTGGAGGTGGGTCTTTATGCGCCTCCGGGCGCCGATGGCTGTGCGCGGCTTCCGCTGCCGGCGCTGAGGGTTGTGGGGGGTGTAGACCCCTCCTCCGCACTGCGGCCGCGAAGGTCTTAGCTGCGGCGGCGGGAGGGGGGAAGGCAGACACCCGTGAGTTCTCAATGGCCTTTAGAGGATTTTGTGCAGGACCAGCAGCACCTTTCTCTGCTCCGGATTTGCCCCAGGTATGTCCCCGGTACTCCGCCCGCTCTACCGAGTTGGAGGTGGGGCTTTATGCGCCTCCGGGCGCCGATGGCTGTGTGCGGCTTCCGCTGCCGGCGCTGAGGGTTGTGGGGGGTGTAGTCCCCTCCTCCGCACTGCGGCCGCGAAGGTCTTAGCTGCGGCGGCGGGAGGGGGGAAGGTAGACACCCGTGAGTTATCAATGGCCTTTAGAAGATTTCGTGCAGGACCAGCAGCACCTTTCTCTGCTCCGGATTTGCCCCAGATATGTCCCCGGTACTCCGCCCGCTCAGCCAACGTGGAGGTGGGGCTTTATGCGCCTCCGGGCGCCGATGGCTGTGCGTGGCTTCCGCTGCCGGCGCTGAGGGTTGTGGGGGGTGTAGTCCCCTCCTCCTCACTGCGGCCGCGAAGGTCTTAGCTGCGGCGGCGGGAGGGGGGGAAGGCAGACACCCGTGAGTTCTCAATGGCCTTTAGAGGATTTCGTGCAGGACCAGCAGCACCTTTCTCTGCTCCGGATTTGCCCCAGGTATGTCCCCGGTACTCCGCCCGCTCTGCCGAGGTGGAGGTGGGGCTTTATGCGCCTCCGGGCGCCGATGGCTGTGCGCGGCTTCCGCTGCCGGCGCTGAGGGTTGTGGGGGGTGCAGTCCCCTCTTCCGCACTGCGGCCGCGAAGGTCTTAGCTGCGACGGCGGGAGGGGGGGAAGGCAGACACCCGTGAGTTCTCAATGGCCTTTAGAGGATTTCGTGCAGGACCAGCAGCACCTTTCTCTGCTTCGGATTTGCCCCAGGTATGTCCCCGGTACTCCGCCCGCTCTGCCGAGGTGGAGGTGGGGCTTTATGCCCCTCCGGGCGCCGATGGCTGTGCGCGGCTTCCCCTGCCGGCGCTGAGGGTTGTGGGGGGTGTAGTCCCCTCCTCCGCACTGCGGCCGCGAAGGTCTTAGCTGCGGCGGCGGGAGGGGGGAAGGTAGACACCCGTGAGTTATCAATGGCCTTTAGAAGATTTCGTGCAGGACCAGCAGCACCTTTCTCTGCTCCGGATTTGCCCCAGATATGTCCCCGGTACTCCGCCCGCTCAGCCAACGTGGAGGTGGGGCTTTATGCGCCTCCGGGCGCCGATGGCTGTGCGTGGCTTCCGCTGCCGGCGCTGAGGGTTGTGGGGGGTGTAGTCCCCTCCTCCTCACTGCGGCCGCGAAGGTCTTAGCTGCGGCGGCGGGAGGGGGGGAAGGCAGACACCCGTGAGTTCTCAATGGCCTTTAGAGGATTTCGTGCAGGACCAGCAGCACCTTTCTCTGCTCCGGATTTGCCCCAGGTATGTCCCCGGTACTCCGCCCGCTCTGCCGAGGTGGAGGTGGGGCTTTATGCGCCTCCGGGCGCCGATGGCTGTGCGCGGCTTCCGCTGCCGGCGCTGAGGGTTGTGGGGGGTGCAGTCCCCTCTTCCGCACTGCGGCCGCGAAGGTCTTAGCTGCGACGGCGGGAGGGGGGGAAGGCAGACACCCGTGAGTTCTCAATGGCCTTTAGAGGATTTCGTGCAGGACCAGCAGCACCTTTCTCTGCTTCGGATTTGCCCCAGGTATGTCCCCGGTACTCCGCCCGCTCTGCCGAGGTGGAGGTGGGGCTTTATGCCCCTCCGGGCGCCGATGGCTGTGCGCGGCTTCCCCTGCCGGCGCTGAGGGTTGTGGGGGGTGTAGTCCCCTCCTCAGCACTGCGCCCCGAAAGTCTTAGCTGCGGCGGCGGGAGGGGGGAAGGCAGACACCCGTGAGTTCTCAATGGACTTTAGAGGATTTCGTGCAGGACCAGCAGCACCTTTCTCTGCTCCGGATTTGCCCAAGGTATGTCCCCGGTACTCCGTACAATACAGAGCAATACATTTTGGGCCAAAGCCAAACCACTCAAGTGTATGAAAAAGATAGTTCCATTCAACTCTGTCAAGTGCTTTCTCTGCATCCAAAGCTATTGCTGCTAATGAATGTGAAATTTGTGAAGCTTTGGAAAGGACATCAAAAATAAACGAGTATTGTCTGAAATGAATCGTCCCTTGACAAAACCAGATTGTTCTGTTCCTAAGAGGTCAGGTATTTGAGAGTCCAAACATGAGGCTAGGGCTTTTGACATTTTTTTCTAATCGCTATTAACCAAAGAAATAGGTCGATCATTTTTACAATGTTGTGGATCCTTGCCATCTTGAGGTATAAGGCAAATAAGAGCATCCGAGAAAGAGCCAGAAGATTCACCTGATTGTAAAAAAGCAATTATGAGGGCATGTAATTTGGGAATCAGTAAATGTGCAAAGTGAGTGAAAAATTTGACAGTGCATCCGTCTGGGCCAGGTGCGTTGTCTTTTTTAAGAGTTTGCAAGGCGGTAAGAAGCTACTTTTGTGTAGGGTCTAATTCTAAAAGAGTAAGATCTGGGTGTGTAACAGAAGTGTAGTGAATATTAGAAAAGAAGTGAGAAATAGAATGGTCAGAAGAGGGAGTTTCAGAGGTGTACAGTGTTTTGTAAAATTGGGGAACTTTGTTTAGAATATCTTCATCTTTGAACTTCAATGTATAATTTTTATCAAAAAAAGATTCTATATCAAGTTTTTTTTGTTTAACCTTCAAATAATCAGCTAGTAATTTTCCAGCTTTATTCTGGCCATCATAAAATGTTGCACTGGACTTCAGCAAAAAGTTAGAAGCATTGTTAGTTGTATCTTTGTTAAATTGAAATGTAGCATTTATAAGTTCAGACAAACAAAACTTTCGACTTGGAGGAATATAGTAAGAGTGCTCAAATCTCTTTATTTTGGCCAAGAGGGCGTTAGTAATTTCTTGTGCCTTTTTCTGCTTTTTAGAGTAATATCTAATAATAAAATCTCTAACCAATGCATTGAAAGCATCCCAAACCACATGAAAAGGCAAAGTATCTGATTGATTGAAGAGAAAATATTAATTAAAAAAGGAAACAAAGGAGGATGTGAATGTCGGATCTAAAAGTAGGGCATTATTAAAACGCCATTTCCGAGATAAATTGGGTTTCTGTAAAACATCCAGTTGAATAGTAACAGGGGTGTGATCAGATATTAGTATAGATCCAACATCTGCTGCCACCAATGATTGAGATATGTTGTTGGATATAAAAAAATAATCTAATCGTGATTGAGTGTAATGGGTCGGGAAGTAGAAAGAGTATTCTCTCAGTGTAGGATTGCAAAGCCTCCAAGCATCTATAAGCTTGTGTTGCTTAATTGTTTGTGTAAACATTTTGTGAGATTTATGATGAATGTAGGAGGTTAACGAATTCTGATCTAAAAAGGGGTCAAGGACTGCATTACAATCTCCTGCAAGAATAAAATTATCATCAGACTATCTAGACTAGGAGGCAAATCTTTTACCTACATGGCTCCTACTTTATGGAACCAACTGCCTCTCGGACTTCGCCTGAATCCCAATTATTTGGCTTTTAGGAAAAAGCTCAAGACCTATCTTTTTTAGCTACATACCCTTTGAGTCTGTACTGCTTTAGTCCTCAGCACGGAGATACCCCATGTGAGGTGATTCATGCGCTTTATAAATGCTATAAATAAATAAATAAAACATTGTGTGATTTGTTGGGCCAGGGAAGTCCAGAAGGAGGCATCTCCAGCTGTGGGTGCATAAATGTTCAGCAAAGAGACTGAAGCATTGCCCACCATCAATTTAACAAATAGCCATCTACCATCCTTATCTGCATATTGCGATAGCGTTTTGATAGGGAGGGATTTGCGACATAAAGTGAGAACTCCATTACGTTTGCCATTGCCCGGGGAAAAAATACCTCCCCCACGTAACCTTTCTTTAATTTTACAGATTCTTCAGCCATCAAATGAGATTCTTGTAGACATGCTATTTCTGCTCCCAACTTGGCCAGATGAGTCAAAACTCTCTGTCTTTTAATAGGTGAATGTAAACCCCTGACATTCCACAAAATAAGTTTCAACAACATAAAACAAAACTGTAAGTAAGTGATAAACATCAATTACAGCAAATCTCTGAACAAGTCAAACTGTACCAAATATCAAACTGATTACATATAAATTGAATCAAATGAGATGGAAGATAGAAAAGAGAAGAAGGAAAATTCAAACAAGGAGACATCATTTGAAGTGTAATAGAGAAGCATGAGAAAGAGAGCATTATTAAGGTGGAAGGGCATCGAAATAGAGCTCTCAGAATAAAGGAGAGATAGAAGAGAAAGAATGCAGTACAAAAGATATAAAAACGTAATACCACTAAAGACTTACATATAGTCCAAGACATACGAAAGTTGGGAGGGTGTGAGGCCACATGGAACAACGGCGTGTCCAGAACCCAAGCGGAAAGGCGGGATGGAGAACAGAACGGACAGACAATGGAACATGAGGACATATCCTGTAAGGAGATAAAGGAGGTTAATTATATAATTGAAACAATAATAATGGAAATTTGCATTATTGCTAAATGTCAACATACTGGCAAACCATTAATAAATCTAAAGCATGTAACAAGAACAAAAGCATTTCGGAATCCAAAACGTCTATTCGGTACGTGGTGAGGAAGTATCCATAGAGTTAGCGTGATAAGAGTAGAGGAAGCTCTTCAATTTTACTGGGGCTCTATTGGTATTGGTTTTGTTGTTGATGGTCACTTTAAATAGGCAGGGATGAAAAGAGGCCATATCGTGCACCTATTGAACAGAGCTGTGGTCTTAGCGCTAGAAATTCCTTGATTCGATCTGCAGTTGACTTGGCATAGTCTTGAGAGAAAAATAAGGAGTTCCCTGACCAGGTAATGCGATTCATTGCCCTAGCTGCAGATAAAATTTTGAGCAAGTCAATGTACTCCAGAAAATATACGATCACTCCCCTCTGTTTTTTTACTGCAGGCGGAGAGGACAAAGGTGATATCGGACCCAACTGATGAGCTCTTTGAATATTGAGAATAGGATAATCCGGTAATTTGAAGTTCTTTGGGATGAAGGATTTAAAGAAGACAATTTGGTTTGTCCCCTCCTTCCCTTCAGGCAAACCGTAAAAGCGAAGATTATTTCTCCTATTCCTATTTTCCAAATTTCAATTTGCTTATGTAGCGGTGAGACTTGGGAGCATAGGGAGCCCACTTTGGAAGTAGAAGAATTTAAAGAGCCAACATTTTGTTCCAATGCTGTAACACGTTCTTCTACGTTTGACCATCTATCAGTGAGAAGCTGCAGCGTGGAATTGGTTTCTTCAATAAACGTACGCAAGGCCCGAATTTCTTCGAGCAGCAAGTCCATTGTGACTGAAGTAGGTGGTTTAGGGGGAGAAGGAGGATCCTTCTTCAACCGCTTACTCTGCGCTTTGGTGATGCCAGAGGATAACGTTGTAGTAGATGTCGAAGCACCTTTATGCAAAGTGCTTGTTGAGTCCTACATGGAGAGACAACTGTAACGAGAACTGGTGCAAATTAAGAATCTACGCGCTGAAGACTTAGTTTGAGAGAAGTCTTTAGTTAATCTTCCCATAAATTGAAACAGGGTTGTAGGTGGAAGATCAATGATAATACATTGTCAGCTTGCAATACCTCAGTATTTGGCTCCTCAGTAAAATATAACTAGATATGTATGCGGAGAAATGCAGAAGATGAGGTGTGTCCAGACACAATGGTCATGACTTTATAAACATGCCTCATTTGATATTGTAAAAACAGGAAAAATGAATAATAAGGTACAGGCTACATTAAGGTATCCAAATAAGGCTACCCTGAGATGTATGAGGCCAGCTTTATTCCATGAAGAGAGGCAGGTAAAGATGTAACAGCAGTGGAATCTTCATTTGCTACAGGATGCCACATGCATGAGGGAGAGATTCACCTTGTAAAGTAGCAGGCATGACACAATCACTGTAGAATAGTTAAGACTCCAGCAATGCAAGGCAGCCTTGTAATGTGAGAGAAACAAGGCATGTGCTACAATATACCCATCGCGCTGAGGTGAATTTACAAGCAATGCTGCACAAAATGGTGACTAATTAATCAGCGAGTCGCACCACATCGCATAAACAAATCAAAAAATGAATCTGCAAGTCGCACAATGCATTGATAATCCGTCCTTGCAGCATTTCAGGGTTTTCAACAGTTATAGGCATTAAACATCGCAGCCGGCAAACTGGGGAAGTTCTGTCAGCGAAAGCGTGTAAAATTATGGCCGCTAATGCAATGGAGCTGCGCCACAGTCCGTAAGTAAAATAAAAGAAAAGTGCCTATGAGCCTCCAATCAATACAAGAAGGGATTACCTCGGCACCTCATAACCTCCGATAGTTGGTCCTCCGTTTCCTCGTCAGTACTTGCAGGAATTACCGCATTCGGGCCGCCTCCATTCCCATCGACTCAGGAGAGCTACAGACCAGCTGCCATCTTTTTTGGGCACTAGCCACGCCCCCCATGCATTTGTTTTCTAATTGTGCTACGTATACTGCATTTCAGAGCACAATAGTTTACGTAAATATTCTAAACTTCCTTCATGCCTCTTGGTTATACTATTGTGGACGAGTACGAGTGAGAGCGAAAGGGTGTGTCCTGTTACCGGGATTCCTGAGAGGGAAGGTTCTGGGGTGCTAATTCACTTGTTTCTCTGGTATGATTAGGAGGGCAAGTGAGGAATTATAGCTAATCGGGCTTGGGCCCACAGATATTGAGGTGGAATGGTGACTCAGTCCCTACATACAAATGTTCTATGGCTCCAAGCATGACTCTGTTCTAAGAGCAGAATCCCTGCAACTATTTTTTAAAGTAGTAGTAAACAGTGGAACAACAAACAAACAAAACGTACATTACATCAGCATTTTTTGATTATGGTAGCCCACATCACATATAAGGTATAATTACATTATCACATTGAATTAACAATGCCAACAAAGTCCTTAAAAGTGTACATCAAAAAACAATATGTCCCAGTTCTGAAATTCTACACCCAAAGGGGGCCTATGTCACTTTAATAATAATGAAAGCCAATGCCTATTGGGCCAAAACCAGAGGGTGCAAGCTCAGTATGTGTTTGAACAGGTTATTAACGGGGATCAATCGTATGCAATGTTCAACTTGAGTATTCCTTGTGTGCCACTGATGTCCTTTTAATGCACTCCCTGGTTCTTAACACTGTAAATGCATTTTAAACCAAGCAGGACATTTTATGGGTTCTCCTCAGGATACAGAACTGCTGGACAATTCACTTAAAATGTGTGGTTCTCAATTAATCTATTACGACATCTATATTTTACCTTTGGATAAAGTTTGTTCATGAAACAACAGCAGTCGCCTTTTTTGTTGTGGTTTGGTGTAAATCCGTTCAGTAGTTTTTAAAATATTAGAGGAAAATAAATATAGCTATGTGGATGTTTGGGCTTGTGGGAGCCCCCTTATACATTTAGGTATGGTAATTAAGTATTACTTTATTTTATAAAACCTCTAGAAATTCACTGAAAAAATCAAAGGTTAAAGTAATGTTATAGTTAGGTGTGATAAAAGCTGCTTTTTAAAAAAATCTTAGAAATTCATAGAAAATCCAATGGTTAAAGTAATGTTACAGGTAGGTGAATTTGTCAGTGACAACACTTACGTTTTGAACTGAAAAAAAATCGAAATTCACCAGTTATGGTTAGCAGTGCTATCTATAACTTGGACTTCCTCCATGCACTGCTTGTGACCTCACATATGGCTTCACTCATGACATGTTCTATGACATCATTTATGACAACACTGATGACATTTCAAATGATGTAGTTGGGTTGGTAACCCAAAAAGGTCTTGAACTAATCAGTTGCTTCTCTTCTCATTACCGTGAAAATATCTTGCCCCAGTGGGCTAAGCTTGGTCACTTCGATGCTAAGTTTAATGATTTCAACAAGTCCTTTCTTTAACTTTGCAAACTTCGTGAAATGCTAGAATGAAAATTAAACAAACACAAAAAAAATTTCTTTAAATGAATTCACGGGTAAGTCTGCATATTATTAAGTTAAAATAATTATACAGCTATAAATGCACATAAAATTCCTATTTAACCCAAACAGTTCCATGTATCTAATTCAAGAATATGTTTGCTCTCCAGGCTTCCTAATACCTTTTCCATATCCCTGGTCACAAAGCCTTCAGCTGAGGCTCTGCAGCCTTTCCATACAATAAATAAGTTGTTGATGCACCTTAGCCAAAGTATTACATGACTAGACCAAATCTCCATCTCACTGCTATGGATCAACTATTTTCCCCATGAGCCCACATGCAAATTCGCATAGCTGGGGTAGAAACATATGCTTATTGCAGTTCCCGAATTGTGTTTAAACCATTCATTTCTGAAAAGAAAAATGTTCTCCCACAGAAAAAAATCCATAATCTCTGAAAGAATACATGTATGTTTATAATATTTAAATGGGAGTGACCTTATATATTGGTTAGATGCATACTACCCTTTCTCATGCTCAATACTTGTTTACTTGTATAAAGAGATGTAACATCTAATATCATTAAGAGAAATACAGGTTGAACCCAGTCATTTCTGCAGGGTAAACCCAGATTTTTCCCTTTCCCTGCCTTCCTTTGCTGAACTTGTTTTTATTGTCTTTTAGGACTCAGTGCACTATACCGCTGCTAACTCGTGCTTAAGTGCTTGTGCTCTTTCTTTAAAAGAAAGTTACATTTGTATACATCTGATTGATAGATTTAATTTACTCACAAATGGTTCTACATGTACCCAGCGCCTGTAAATTAAATGCTACCAGTTGGCTGCAGCACTTTTTTTAAAAATCTGTGTTTATTTCCCTTAAAAGGGTTAAACAACTAAATTGCAATCATCAAGTGTACATTGATAATTACAATACCTGGTGTGCAGTACACAATTGTAGATTAAACATCCTCAGGCCTACATAGCTATTTCATTTTCATTTTCAGTGATGAGCATATTCGCAGTAGCCTGTGGATTGGGTGCACCATATTTGGCTGCAGCACTCATTGTGCCAACCACTTAAGTAGCCTTTTAAATATATATCAAGCCTGCCTCCGCAGCCTATGTGTGCAGTTTTAAACTACCATAGCAGCTCATAGGGCAGGTGGCATGGTATTCAAACAGTAGAACATGTGCATTTAAGTTTTGCATGTCCCAGCAGTGAGAATCGCCTAAGGTCATTTTTCACTTTTTATAAGGCTTATCTCTACTACAGGCTAACACTAGGTTGCCTTATTACACTTAATATGTGCTAACGTCAGATTGGAAGTAGATTGAGATCTATTGTTTGCATTCAAATGAATTACAATTCAAAATCCCATTTAACGGTAAAGTCGATATTTAGATTATAATTTTGAAAATGCAATTTTCAGAATGTTGTTATTTTCCTTCCCAATATTCCTGAGACCATTTCTGGAAGTTTTTGGAAGTTTCTGGGTGCCTGGGCATGTTGATAGTTCCCCCATCAAGAATGTGTATTAGGCCCAGACAGTCAACAATAGGACTATGGGACCTTCCGAACCACTCATCAGAAGATTCCTCTAACTGTGTAAAATTTAGAAGAACGACTGTCCTACTGCCAGAAGGACTGTTCATCTGCTTGAAATGCTGCCTTTCTGTCTGAAGAAGGAAGATGGCACCTGTTTGCCATGATCACAGATTATCCAGAGTAACTCCAATGGTCAGTTGGCTGCCCTCCTGTTTGGGCTACAGGGACGCAAAAAGCTTCCAGAAGCCTGCCTTGCAACTACCCAGCTGATCCAGCGCCAGCTGAATCTACCTGAGCCCTGCTGCTGCCTCTTATGGAGTGTGTCTTGATCTCCAAGAGGTACCTAAAGGTCCTAAACCCTTTGATGGCATTAGATAGCACTCCTTCCTTCTAAACTGAAGCCATCAGGTCCAGCGTGAAGCAATGCAGAGCACCAGCATACCTTGCACAAAGCCTCGCAGTATCCCACCATGCAGTGCCCTACCACGCAGATCCCATCAAAAATAAATATGGGATTTCAACGCAGTGTGATGCTAGTTCCACAAAGCCTTGCCATCTAGCTAAGAGTTTAATTGGAGCTGAAACCATGTGGCATGAAGCACTGCAAAGCCTCACCACTCAGCAGAGAGCTTTGTCGAAACTGACAGCAAGTGACCCGATGTGAAGCCCCGCAAAGCCTTGTTTCCCAGCTGAGAGCTTCATCAGAACCAGCGCAGAGTGACAGAAAGTCTCTCAAAGCCTCGCACCGCAGCTGGAAACATCATCGGTACTGTCACTGTGAGACCTGAAGCACTACCATGCATACCTTGCATCAAGGACATCAGTACAACTCCCAGCGTCAAACTACTGGGCCCTCTGCACTCCATCACAGGTGGACTGAATATGTAACTTTGTCCTGGCATTTAAGGCCCTCTACATGGGGCACAAATCTCTTTATGGTTCTGGACCCGAGTACCTGAAAAAGAAATGTGTATGGTACACACCAAATAAATTGTTTCAATCTGCAGCCTCCAAAACAGTTTTTAGCCCAAAAATCAAGAAAACCTTCTGGGGTGGCAGGAGTTTTGTCCAGTCCCTCTGTCAAGTCTGAAATCGACTTCCCTGGCATTTCATATGTCAATCGAACATGACTTTCTTCGGGAAACATCTTAAATACAGGTAGATTTCATTTCCTCTGTAGGTCTTTTTTACACCCTCCTGTTGCCTCAGTTGAGTAAATTGCAGACACCAGCCTCAAAATGCCCTTGGGCATTTGTGTGTTCTCCTCATATAAATCAAATCAAATGGTCCAGAATGACCAGATACCAACAGTTGGCGCTTTCTGCTTCTTGACATTATTTTTACTAAAATCTTTTAAATTCAATTTCTACAGTTCTACTGATTGAAATTTTATAATTCTAGTTTCATTATATTTATAAAAATACTCTATTTTTTTCTAAATTGGTTAGGTATTCTACTTTTGTTGTTTGTTTTTTACTTTATTAATGTTTATGTGCTGCAAAAATACTTTACACATTGCCTAAAAGTTCAGCCTGACAGCTTTGGGCCCAACTATCAGAGGGTTAAGTACAGATTAATTTAGTGACTTTTGTGGGTCACCCTGTCAAGGATTGTGGTTTTTGACTGAATGAGGCTTCTACCCCACCAATATCAGAATTTCTACCATAGATTGTGGTTCACCTTCACAGATACCCTAGCTGAAGTTTCAATACATGGGTCACCCGTTATATCTGCTTAAAGGTGTGACCATCGAGGAGGCAGAATTAGGGTGAGGCTAGAACACTGCTTGTGAGCGCATTCTCAGCCATTTTTAACAGATATGAAAAAACTTTTCAAAATCATCATTTCAATTATTGATAAATATTACCATTAGTGAAATAAGGACACCCAAGAGGCTTACAGAAGCAGTAGAGGGAAATAATGCAAATAAAGACTGCTTATGTCTGAAAGACCCCATGTTGCCAGCTATCAGGTTCTGAGACGCTCATGCATGTATGGGATTTACTTTACATTCTGGTACTTACAGTTTTGACTTCAGCATTACAAACTCAGTGCTGCGAGTACCACAATGCAAAATAAGAACTAGGGCATGGGACACTTATCTTGGTACTTGTTGAAATTTCTGGTTAAAAAAGGTTGCATTGCTAGGTGAGAGGTGGACTTTGAGAAGGTCTTTTTAGATTCTTACAAATAGTGCTGCATTCAGTTTATAGCTGCTCTTTTACCTACTCTTTCTAACCTCACCGTAAGGTGGCAGTACTTTTATATGGTGGAAATTATCTAGCCAGCTGGCAGGAAAAGTGTTCTGCTATTTACCCGGCTACAGGCTAATAGCAGCGATTACAGCAAATAACCTAAGCTATTTACCTGGTAGCAGCTAAACAGAAGAGATTACTAACAATTTGGCTGGTAACCTTACAAATCGGGAAATAAATGTACTATTTAATAGACAACCAACTAAATGAGAGAGTATGTACTATTTCACTGGCTGCAGATCAGATAGCAACAAATCGTTACTATTTACGTGGGCAGGATAAGTAGTACTCATTGTGACCACTAATAGCTAAGTATTTTCAATATTTATCCAGCAGGTCCTAAATGACAGAGAGTGCATTATTTGCCTGAGTGCCAGGCAAATAGCAAAGAAAACGTCACTATATGCTTTTTGCAGAAATACCTCTCACACTGGCAGCAAACCATTTATAGTATCTAAATGATAGGCCTCTTTTAGTGGTCCTTTTGTGCTATAGTTCACTGTTCCACAATGTACTTTCAATTTCTTCCAGGTTTTTCAATTGTTCTAGTGCAAGAATGCTACAATATTAGGATGCAGGTGCTTAGCATATGCTTCTGCTTGATCTAAACAGTATATCATATCTTCTATCTCGTGATTATGTCCAACCATTAGAGGCATAACACAAGCCACTGCAGCCCCCGGGGTGCGTGGGGGCCCCCAAGATTCAGGGGGCACCCTCAGCAAGGTACTCTGGCCAGAGAGCTCCTGATTGAGTTCGAAGAGGGCCCCTCCACGTACCTTGAAAGGGGGTCCCCTCAAGTTTCGTTATGCCAGAGACCATGAAGCTTTGCATCCACAGCGTAGCAATTATCATTGTTGCTAACAGGAGCGAAATTAAGGTGAACTCCTGCTTTTTTTGGAGAATGTCAAAAGTAGCACCCAACAGGTCCAGGGAAGGAGAGGTGACTAAAGGGGTGTCTACCATTACACTAGCAATTCAAACACTTTATTCCAATAAGCAAGCACTTTGAGGCAATTTCAAGAGACATGAATGAACTCCATATTAAACATCCAACACTTTTTACATGGTACTTCAGTCTTAAGGGTAAATTAAGGGTATGCGCTTGGGGGAATATAAGTTTGATGTAAAATTTGAACTGAATTAGCTTGAGCGGGCATTTCTAATCTGTGCTCAGCAATTGGACCAGCACTTGTCAAAGATTGGGCCCCACATGTCCGCCTCCCACTCTGATCTGCTTCCATCTACCAGTGTTGGAGTACTTGCAACAGTCTCCGCTTATAGAAAGGAAATATACCTACCCAAGTTTGATCGTCCCAGATAGTTTGTAAGTTTGGTATTCTCTTGTGGCAGGCTAGGAAAGACAATGAATGCTACTCACAGCAGATAGTAGGCGGTAATAAAATAGCATGGCCATAGATGAAGAGCTCCCCCTGTTTTTGTAATGCTGATAGACTGATCAATTCCCCTTCGAGGAAGAGACTCCCTAGTGTTGGTCTCTATGCCCAATCTGTCTCACTAGTTTTTCAAATGTGGGGGGAAGCAGTGAATTGAAGCGGACTGGCAGGAGCAGAGAGTATGGCTGTGGACTTCCCATTTTCTTTGACAATATCCACCATGCAGACACATCAACCCAACTATATCTACGACGTCCATGACCGTGGACGGTTGCGACAAACCATAACTAAAATTAATTTAGGGCATGTCATTGTAGTTCTATTCTGATGTGAATCGAAATTTTAAAGCCAGGAGTCAAATCTTTAATATAATGTGCTTCTGCAATTAATTAGTAGACCTGAAAGTCTTGAGCAGGCAAGCCATCAACGCCTATGAGAAGTGTCATGACGTCTTACTTCACAGGTGGTTTCTTACCTCCCCATACCGACGGCTCAACGTTTGCTGTAATTGCAGGAAAAATGCCACAGTAACCCTACCGAGTATATTTGCAGACAAAAACTAGAATTTTGGAGAGAAATACAGTTTTGATTATCAAAATGTGGCCTAACAAGGAGAGTGCCAGCCATATCAATGATTCGACCCATGTCCTGAGTGTCTCTAACTCCTCCCTAGAGTTCCAACAGAGCAACTACAAAGTTTCATGTGTCATATGGATACCAAGGTGCTTCACACAGCCACGGCCCATCCATACAGGCGGAAGGGCCTTGTCCCTTCACCCTAATCCATAGAGGAAGAGTGAGAGACACTCTTCTTGGTTAAGTCAGGCAGTGCTAGATATGTACTAAATGCGTAGGTGCGTGGCTGCCTGAGCTGAAAATTTCCAAGCTGAGAATTTCACAGCCCGGTGGGTGTGACCTCCTCAGTCTGGTGAAAGTGCCTCAAAACCCTGCCCATCGTGAGGAGGGGAGCGTCACTGTTTGCCTCAGATCCTGGCGCTTCAGTTTTAAGCCCGAATGTGCCCAGGGCTAAGTGTCAATCAGTGGTATCTCATCACAGAGTGGGGTGGGGTTAGCAGTCTCACTGACCCCATCCCACTCAGTGACGAATCAGGGACTGCTACCTCTTTTTATTGGCTGACCTAATGTCAGCCAATGAGAAGAAGGAGCAGTCCCAACCCTCCTAGGCCCTCCAAGGCTTTCCTTTCTAGGAGCTGCAAGGCAGGTAAATTTTATGTTTTTTGAATGTTTGGTTCTTGCGTGCGTGCATGTGTGTGTAAATGTATGAATTTGTTGTGTGTGATTGTTGTGAATGGGTTTGTGTATGTGTTTGTGAATTCATGGGTGTGACTGAATGTATATGTGTGCATGTGTGGCCCATCTGCCCCCCTTTCTGCCAAAACTACCAGCTGCAACTGACTTCACATCATCTGCACTCCACTTTAGGGGACATTTGGAGGGGGCAATGCCCATGACATTTGTCAGTGGAAATATCTCAGATTTGTTCCAGTTATGTAGACCTGAAGGGCATCCTAACTTGATGACCTCAATAATAACTAGAGCCTAATTTTCTTCCAGTCTTAGAAAATACAGTACAAGATCATCTGCATATAGAAACACTACCAAATGTCATCTACCAATATTGATCCCGCGTGCTGGATGGAAATAGCGCTTGAAGCATGCAAGTAGCTCAATCACGAGTGTGAAAATTAATGGAGCTAGGGGCAGCCCTGAAGATGTCGTCGGTTACAGCCCTGCAAGTACGATGCGACGAACAGGGTTCGGTCGCATTCGTATACCTGACAATGGAAGCATGCTTTCCATTTGAAAGCATGCTTGCCTTGCTGAAGGTAGGGGTGCAGTTCACCCCTGCACCCTGTGGCCGGCACCCCAAGGTGCTGGCCACTGGGTGCGGGAATCAACAGAGGGGCACCATAGGTCAAAGAGACGGCTTCCGACTGCCTTTTCGTGCCGGACAGACCGACACGAAAAGGCAGTGAAAAGCTGCCATCGTACTCCCTTGGTTGTAAAGAGGCAACAGGGGGAGTACTGGAGGATTTCCGGATGGCAGACGGGCTCTCCGAGCCCATCGTAGGTCTTCCGGAAATCCAAGTCAGATTTTATTTAGCTCGGTCGGAATGGAATCCGTCCGGCAATGACCGATTCCGTCGGAAGGGCCCCGACCATGGTTTGGAGCCCTTCCGACCCTATGTTTTTGAAAATACCACTTTTAGAAAGTAGGTACTTTCTTGCCTAACCATCCAGCCTGCCTCTGCTAGGTTGTGTATTGCATGTCTGGTTTGTGAGTGACAGGGGCTGAGGTGGCTCCAGGAGACAGGGTGATACAGCACCAGGCTTAATAGACCTATCTGCATTGGGAGTGGTGGGAGGAGTAGCACCTGGGCCTGAATAGGGCTGTGCCTGCCTTCCACAATGCGGGCTCCACCTCCTGTGGTGCATATGATGACCCTGGCCCACACTGACAAAAGAAGAAGTTGTGCACTGGCAGAATGCACCAAGAACTGGTTAGGACTAGGTACAGACACTCTCTGCCTTCAGAGACAAAGGATGTGTGTGTATAAAAACGAGGACCCAGACCCAGGAACTTTAGATCACTTCTGAGAAGTCAAGAGGAACCTTTGCCAAGGAGAAAAGAAACGGAGAAGTTGAAGGAGGATCACTGCCCCTGTGCTGTGCGCTGTCTGAGGTTGGCCTGCAGTGGTTACTTGTTGCCAAGGAAAGGACAAAAGGACTTTGCTGTTTGCTTTGTCATCTTGAGGAAGATCTCCAAGGTCTTGAACTGAGCTTGCCTCCTGTCTTACATCTCAGGGAAAAAAAGACTTCAAATCCAGCTCCCCCGGAATTTCCTTGCTGGGAATTCTAACCTACAGAGAAGTGCCTGCAGCTGTTTAGGAGTAGGACCTCTAGAGACTGTTTGTCGCTGGGAGCTGGAAGCGAGACGCAACGAGGAGAAGCGTGTCGCTGCCACAGCAGTTGCCGTTGCATCGGCGAAGAAGCGTGCTGCTGCCGCAGCTGTTCACCGTCGCATCACCGACGAAGCATGTTGCATCACTGGAAAAGCATGTCGCCGCCACATAGGTCGCTGTCACATCACTGGAGAAGCTTGTCGCAGGGCCTGTCGCGGCTTAGATGTTACAGAGTGCGCCGCACGGCCGCCAGGCGTGCACGCATCGCATCCAACGTTGTCTCATTGCCTCAAAGACGCCGTTATGTTGCATCGCACCAGATCGTCGCATCGCATCGAGGCGCCATCTTGTCGCATCGTAACCGGAATGCAGTAAGAAACCAACGCATCACCTCCCCTGCACTGCAGTAAGGAACCAACGCATCACCTACCCCGAAGCAAGGAACCGATGCATCACCTTCCCTGTGACGCATCCAAGGTACTTTGAGAGTGAAGTGTTGCTTTTACCATCTACATTGAACTAAGCTATTTCTACCATTTTAAAGTCATATTTTTATTACAATATTATGGATTTTTGTCATTTGGTCTTGTGTTAAGTCTAGTAAAGATTACTTATTTGTAATCTGGTGTGGTGTCCATTTGTAGTACTGTATGTGTTCACAAATGCTTTAAACACTGCCTCTGAGATAAGCCTGTCTGCTCGTGCCAAGCTACCAAGGGGGTGAGCAGGGGTTATTCAGGAGTGTATCCCCCTTTCCCTGACTAGAAGCAAGGGTTCCTATTTGGACAAAGGTGCACCCTATTGCCAGCTAGAGACCCCCCATTTCTAACATTCACCCTCCAAGGGACCTAAGAATAGAAGAATGTTTGGTCATGCATACACCTCGAATATATACCTTAAAGGCTTTCCACAAGGTGGCAACCTCAGCGACCGTCCCTTCATTAAGCTCAAAATAACTCTATTATTGCTGGCCTGGCCTCAGAGTGAAACACCTCATCATGAATCTCCATATCCATTAACCACCAGCTAACAGATGTGGAAGGTGGCTGTGACTTCTTGAGTGTAAGACTAACCAGGGAATCATTGGACAATTTTCTAGGATAAATGTTGGCATTGTGTACTGCTGACACCAATGAGCAAGGTTCCAGCCGCCAATCGATATGTTAGGAGGTGTCATGAATGGAGGAGTAATATTTAACCTAGAGCTCTGACGGGTGCAAGATCCTCCAAAAATCTACCAGAGCATACATCTGCATGATCTGCTAAAGGACCACGGACACTTTGGAGGGATACCTGTGAGCACCTGATTATCTCTAGAACTAGCTGAAAATAGTCAGATTGAAGTTGCCACCTCATAACATGGGCCAGTCCCTATTGCTGCCACACTTTAACATTATTTCATCAAAAAGTCTGGATCATTAATGTTAGGGGCATAGATATTCACAAGTAAAAGTTGTGCAACGTTGACCAACACTTCCAGTACAACTATCCTCCTGACTATGTCAGTAACAACTTTGCGAAGGACAAATCTAAGAGTTTTTTTTAAAATAAGTATGACAACACCCTAATAATATGTTTAGCATGCGGAGAAATAATGATTTCTCACCAATATTGACCCAATCTTATGGTATGTGAGTCTTTTGTAACAAAGCTATATTTATTTTATGCCTATCCAACTAAGCATATTCAAAGAACCAGTAGTTACTGTTCTCAATTAATGCAAAAAGAAACTTTGTTAAAAAAGAGACCATCATTCTATTTAATAATTTTCATAATAGTATCTAACCAACCCAGACAGTGCAACGTGTCCCAAGTGAACAGAACCACCAGGAAGCACAAATTACAATAAAAAAGTGACAAAACAATGGGGGGGGGGGGTTTCTAGCTCGTTACACAAGCAGGCTTTTTTGGATTATTTGTATGTATTGTGTCTGTCTGTGTTTGTAAAAACATGTCAGATAGAGAGGCCTAAAACTAAACATAGATGGCTACATAGCCAAGACATCAGCACCTGCCTGTCCTTGCATGAGATGTTTATGCTTCAGACATTTCAAATAAGTTATCACAGTATATTGATTGGTATTAGTCTGCTATGTGGCCTGTGCTATGTGCAAGATACCAACCATCATTCGACTCACTTACAGCAAAATATTGTAGCACTAAGTAGATCCAAACCAAAAAACAATATTATTATCTAATCATTTGCCCAACCCCTCCCTGGTGAACACCAATCATTATCTATTACTCACCCTGATGAAAAAAGGAAAAACATGACAGTACCAGTAACCATACGAGGACTGCGAATGCAAACAACGCATGGGGACACTGCGGACAGACTAACCCAGGCTCTGGTGTCCATATGTATACATGCATTACTATTAAAGTTCTGCTTCATAAGGTACATATAAAGAAACATGATGATATGCAAGCGCATAAACTGGCCAAATCACAGATAATTTCGCACACCCTCCATCCGGACAACGATTGCCACCAAATTAGTAATAAAAGGATATGTCATATCACTGACATTGTCGGTGGTATTGCGTGCAGACCTAAGGGTGTCCCACATAATTCTACTGTCCAAATACCATCCCATCATCACTAAACAAGACAATATGCTGGTCAGGGCAGGACCATGTGGCGTGCCAACTATATTACCTGTGAGCACGCAATGGGAAGAACACTTAGGAAATCTTCTGATTCGGACAACGGTTGTTGCTAGTCATCATCACTAAGATTGGTAGCGACTCAAAGCGAGTCACCTCTCCCCGATGCTCAGCTGCTGGTTGCTGATCTGATGCAATCTCCATGCCTCGGGTAGTTTTTAATGAGGTCTGTTGCAGCTTTGCACACCACGTTTGGCCGGAAAAAGTATGGAGTATCAGATAACTTTGGCAAGCAGGGTTTTCTTGACCTTAGTGAATGACTGCTTGGCCTCCTGCGCAGCTGGTGTGAAGTCCATATAGATGACGATGGGAGCGCCATCATACTACAAATCAGATTGTACCCTGTTAAGATGTAAAATCTGGTTGTGTTTTCAGTAATTAAGTAAGCATGCTTTAATGAGTGTCAGGTTTAGTCCTTGCTGAGGTCTGGACACCAGAGATCCATGCTCTTGCTCAACTTCAAATGCAACGGAGAAGACATCTTGGTTGAACAGGGAGATCAAATTGTTCTCCACAAAACACTCCATCTTGTGGATTGTTATAAATTGGGTCACTGGTTGCTGGAGTGTCAGTCCTGGTCAAGCAGCAGCCAGAATCCTAGTCAGGGTAAGGCACAAGCAAACCCCAAAATAAACTTTGCTCAACCCCCTGTAGCATGGCACAGAACAGTCAGGCTCAACCTAAAGCAATGTGTAAAGTATTTGTGCAACATTCCAAACAGCAAAACAGTGGAAACACCATGCAGAAAAGATCCCACACCATGTTAAAAACATAGAACTTAATTTAATGAATAGACCCAGACCAAAACGAAATAACTCTTAATCAGTAGAACCAGAGTTATGATTTTTAAAGAATAAATTGTAAAGAAGTGCATAAAAGCAAAAAGCACCAACTACAGCTATCTGATCATGCAGGACCAGGTCTCCTTCAGGATCTCATCCATTCACCTTAGAAGCGCACATTTTGCAAGGGTGACCTGTGAGGGGTGCATCAGGGTGGCCCTCATGCAGCTCTAATAGGTCTGCTACTTGTGTACCCAACTTGCTGGTGGCCCTCAGGGTTGACTTGCTGATGTGTGGCTCTGAATGGAGATAATGGCCTTGTTATTTGTAGTCCTTCCCTACCTGTTGTGGGGTGCCGTTGGCCGATTGCCCCCTTCAGCAGTTGTTGGCGGGAGCAGGCTGCCTGAGCGGCAGGCTGCCGTGGGTTTCCTCGTGTTGATTCTTCATGCAGTAAATATTTCCCAATCCTCCAAGACTTGTGATGCAATGTTTTTATCTGACCAGGTAATGGCAGTGATGACGTTCTCGGGTTGTTTTGGGTTGGGACTGAATTTGACCGCTTCTATGTTGTTAGACCTGATATGGTTCAGAAATTATAATGCTTTGAGCAACCTTAATACTGCAGCCCGGTTTAAAATGTCATAAAATCCCCTTGATTTATAATATGGGATCAGATCGATCTCTGCATTTTCCTGGTTTATGATGCCCGCCCTTGATGCCATTCCCATGCATTGAAGATTGAAGAAGGTCCCACCAGTGCCCGTGTCTGGATTTGATAGGCTTGGCAGAGGGGTATGTCTAGAGCACTCTTTGAATTTCTATGTGGGTGTCTGTTTTGTGGCTCAGGTCTGTCTTATGTGATTGGAATAATTATTGATGCTCGGATCAGTGACAGGAAGTGGTCTGGCTGGGGTACCTTCGATGCCCAAGGTGAAGCTGGTGGGCATAATATGCTGGCAGAGGGGTCCTGAGTGTGGGTTTGGAGTTCAGTCATTATTGGGGCTTATAGTTCAGAGTGTCCGCTTGATGCTGTGGCCGTGGTAGGTTCCAGGGCTTCTATGTGCTCCGCCTGATGGCAAAATATCAGGTAGGGAGTGGTGGTGGGGACTGTGTTTTGGGTCTGCTCTGTGGCTATCTTCTTTTCTAAGTGGTGACTGTGTGCTTGGTTATTAGTGGAACTTGCTCAGTTGATCGCTTTTTCGGCTTTGTTTTTTGTGGGTTTTCGTAGATGCTTGCATTCCCTCTTTGAGAATGAGGGTCGTAGGCTAGTGAGTGGTGAGACCTCTGCCGTGTCTTCTTGTGTAGCTTGGTGTGTTGACAGGATGATAACTGATCTGTTTATTTGTGATGCCTGTTTGGAGGGCTGAATTTATTTTTGACTCCTCCTTCATGGAGAGTTGGAGTGAACGTCTTGTTGGACTCTCGAGATGGACTGTTTAATAGTGAAACACTGGTTGCCTGAGGAGAATCTGGTTGGGGCCTTCACTTCTTCCAGTAGTTCTAAAAGTATTTTGCGGACAGTAGCTTGAATGTCCATGGTCGAGTAGAATTGGCATGAGTGATAATTGGTGGCTGGATCAAGCAGCACTTATTCTTATCATGGTGTTTAATTCCTGTTGTTTAAAACTAAATCCTTGGACGTGCATTTTGTCAGTTCGAGATGGGCAGTTTAAACTGCACACACAGGGTCTGCAATGGCAGGCCAGAGCCATGTTTACAGTGCTACTTAAGTAGGTGGCACAACCAGTGCTGCAGGCCCACTAGTAGCATTTATTTTACAGGCCCTGGGCACATGTAGTGCCACTTTACTAGGAACTTAGATGTACATGAAATATGTAAACTAGATGTAAGTCAATGTTACCATGTTTTAGGGAAAGAGCACAGCACTTTAGCATTGGTTAGCAGTGGTATAGTGTGCAGAGTCCTAATGCTAGCCAAGTCAGCAAGTCTGAAGGCAAAGGGTTAGGGAGAAACCACACCAAGCATGCTAGGTCAAACATGTGTCCCCCCCGACTGAAAGTGAAGAGAACTACCCAACCCTTGGGCGTTCTCTTCACTAAGACCGAAGAAGCTGGAGGGACCATCAGCATTGGCGTGGTCTGTTCCAGGACAGTGTTCCAGCATAAAGTCCATAACTGGTAGGGAGATGGACCTCCTCAACAGTTTTGGATTCTCACCCCTCAGCTGCATTAACCGGTGTGCACCTGTTACAACGCATTTTTTACAACGCACTACTGTTACAACGCATCCATTACAACGCAGATACTGTTACAACTCATGTTTTTACAACGCATTTTTTTACAACGCAGGTACCTTTACAACGCATACCATTACAACGTAAGTATTGGTAAGTATATGGTTATATTTTAAATGTTATATGTTTGGGGTAAAGGGGTATTTTTAGGGTTTAGGGACAGTTTTGGGTTTTTGGGTAACGGGGTATTTTTAGGGTTTAGGGACAGTTTTGGGTTTTTGGGTAAAGGGGTATTTTTAGGGTTCAGGGTCAGTTTTCAGTTTTTGGGTAAAGGGGTATTTTTAGGGTTTAGGGACAGTTTTGGGTTTTTGGGTAAAGGGGTATTTTTAGGGTTCAGGGTCAGTTTTCAGTTTTTGGGTAAAGGGGTATTTTTAGGGTTCAGGGTCAGTTTTCAGTTTTTGGGTAAAGGGGTATTTTTAGGGTTCAGGGTCAGTTTTCAGTTTTTGGGTAAAGGGATATTTTTAGGGTTCAGGGTCAGATTTTAGTTTTTGGGTAAAGGGGTATTTTTAGGGTTCAGGGTCAGTTTTCAGTTTTTGGGTAAAGGGGTATTTTTAGGGTTCAGGGTCAGTTTTCAGTTTTTGGGTAAAGGGGTATTTTTAGGGTTCAGGGTCAGTTTTCAGTTTTTGGGTAAAGGGGTATTTTTAGGGTTCAGGGTCAGTTTTCAGTTTTTGGGTAAAGGGGTATTTTTAGGGTTCAGGGTCAGTTTTCAGTTTTTGGGTAAAGGGGTATTTTTAGGGTTCAGGGTCAGTTTTTAGTTTTTGGGTAAAGGGGTATTTTTAGGGTTCAGGGTCAGTTTTCAGTTTTTGGGTAAAGGGGTATTTTTAGGGTTCAGGGTCAGTTTTCAGTTTTTGGGTAAAGGGGTATTTTTAGGGTTCAGGGTCAGTTTTCAGTTTTTGGGTAAAGGGGTATTTTTAGGGTTCAGGGTCAGTTTTCAGTTTTTGGGTAAAGGGGTATTTTTAGGGTTCAGGGTCAGTTTTAAGGTATTGGGGTACAGGGTAAAAATAAAGTAAAATTTATTTTAAATTAAATTAATTAATTGGTATTAAATTACATTAAATCAGTTTAATTTATTTTTGGGATTGAGGGTCAGTTTTGAGTTTCTGGGGTGCAGGGGTACAGGGTAAAAATAAAGTAATATTAATTTAAAATTACATTAATTAATTGTATTTAAATTTAATAAAATTACATTAAATTATATTTTTAATAATTAATTTACCATTATAATGTTAATATTAATATATACTTACCAATACTTACGTTGTAATGGTCTGCGTTGTAAAGGTACCTGCGTTGTAAAAAAATGCGTTGTAAATACATGCGTTGTTACAGTATCCGCGTTGTAAAATCCGCGTTGTAACGGTATGCGTTGTAAAAGTCCGCGTTGTAACATCATATATCCGCATTAACCATATGAGGGGTCTTTGGTCTGTTCAAACCTGGAAGTGAGCACCAAACAGGTATGGTCTTGGCTTCTTCAGCACCCAGACCACTACAAAGGCTTTCCTCTCTATTGCACTCCAACTCTGTTTCCAGGGAAGTAATCCTCTATTGATGAAGACTATAGGTTGATCTAGGCCTTCTTCGTTTAGCTGTGACAGCATGGCCCCTATGCTATGCTCTAAGGTATCTGTCTGCACAATGAATTCTTGGGAGAAGTCAGGGGCCTTGAGCACAGATGTTATGCACATGGCCCCCTTCATGGTGTCAAAAGCATTCTGCCATACCTCTGTCCAGATCACCTTACGTGGCTACTTCTTGGAAGTCTGCTCTTTCAAGGGTGCAACAACTGTGCCTTGCCCCTTGACAAACCTCCTGTAGTAGCCAGTGAGGCCTAAGAAGGCTCTCACCTCTGTCTGGGTCTTGGGAGATTCCCAAGAAATGATGGTTTTAATCTTAGCCTGCCTCCTCCCACTTGGTGACCGAAGTAGACCACTGAACCCTACCCTCTGTCAATCCTGAAGCACTTTTCTGAGGTGGCACAGGTGATCCTCCCAGCTAGAACCGAATACTGCAATGTCTTCCAGCTAGGTGGCACTGAAGTTCTCCAAACCAGCCACGACCTGGTTGACCACCCTCTGGAAGGTATCAGAGGCGTTCTTCAACCCAAAGGGCAGTACGCAGAACTAGTAGTGCCCTTCTGGGATAGAGAACACAGACCTCTCTTTGGTCAAGGCAATCTGTTAGTACCCAGAGGTTAAATCCAGCATGCTGAGGAACTTGGCAGGGGGAGGGTCAACGAATGGTGCAAGAAGTTACTCCACCAGGACACAGAACTCCACAGAATTTCATAGAGTTTTCCAGTAACTCTGTGAAATTCTGCGGAGTAGAACTCCGCAAGCTCCGCCCAGGCCTGGGTTTGAGATGACTGACATACAGGACCTTAAAGGGTTGACATCACTCTGGCGTCCCTTCATCCTCTAAGGTCCAGACCAGCAGTCTTTTAGGGTCCTGGGCTCTACAAGCTCCATAACCCACACTTTTTGGTCAGAATGAAACTTGACTAGAGCGATGTTCTTGTGGTACCACTGTTTCATGCCCTCCTGGCTCGCTTTCAGATTTTCCTGCACCTTCTTCCATAAGCACTTCATCTGGTTATGGAAGGCCAGTATGTAGATGAACACATCCTGGGGGACCTTTTTGGAGTCAGCCCCCAGCCCTCTTCATTCATATTGAGAGGTCCTCTCACATGGTGCCTGTACAGAAATTCAAAGGGGCTGAAGCCAATCCCCTTCTGCCGTACCTCCCTGTAGGCAAATAAAAGGCATGGCATGAGGATGTCCCACTTCTACTTCATGTGCTCAGACAGGCAACTTATCATGCCTTTTAGGATCCTGATGAACCTCTCAACAAGCCCGTTAGTGTGAAGGTTATAAGGAGCGGAAAATTTGTAGGTTAACCCATACTCCTTTCACATGGCCTTCTTGTACCCTGACATGAAGTTGGTACCATGGTCTGACACCACTTCCTTGAGGAATTCCAAATGGGTGAAGATCCTCATCAGTGCCCTGGCCACTGCGGGCACAGTCACTGTTCTCAGAGGGATAGGCTCTGGGCACCTGGATGGCATGGTCCACACACAAGGATGAACCTGTTCTCCGTTGGTATCTTGGGGTCAAGAGGCCCAACAATGTCAATTCCCAGCCATTCAAATGGGGTGTCAATGACAGAGAAAGGTTGCATGGGAGACTTGGGCTTTCCTCCTGACTTGCCACTGGCCTGGCAGGTAGGGCAGGACCTGCAGAACGCATCAGAGGCTCTCCTCATTTGAGACCAATAAAAGTGGGTAACATGCCTGTCAAAGGCTTTACCCTGCCCCACATTACCTGCCAGTGATACATTATGAGCCATTTCCAGTAGAGAGGTCTTGTAACAATGGGGTACCATAAACACATGGGATGCACCAGGCTCAGAAACCTTAGGTTCACTATACAGGAGACCATTCTCCCAGTAAATCAGGTGATCACCAGATTTGTTACCAACTGCCTGGACCTGGACATTCTACCGTAGGCCCACAGGAGTAGGGTACTCCATCTGCGCCATCTGCGCCTTACAGAATTCCTTCGTGGTGGGAACCCCCTTTTGCTACCAGTTGGCCAGTTCAGACAAGTTGCCCAGGTCGGGAACTTCCTCCCCTCTAGGCTCGGCAGGGGTTAAACCTCCTCCCTGATCGTGGGAGTTTCAGAAACTGGTTTCCTGCACCCCTGCCATTCATCATTTTGGCAGGCTCTGGGACCATTCTTCTAAGCTCCAGGTCTTTCTGACTACCCTCTTGGGCGGTCATGGACCGTGTGGTCAGGCCCACCCACTTTCACAACCCTAACATATCCAAGTGGAACCGGAGCTCTACCTCCCTTCAGATGGTGTGTTCTAAGTCATTGCCAAGCAGACAATCCACAGGCATGGATGGACTCAAAGCTACCTTCAAGGAACTTGAGTCCTCTCCCTACTCAAAGGCAACCAGAGCCACTGGGTAATGACTCTCATGGTTGTCAGTTGCAACAGCTTGGTGGAACACATTAGGGACTACCTGCTCTTAGGTCATCAAATGAAGGTTGATGGTTGTCATGCTGAATCCAGTGTCTCTCAGAGCCTCTACCCATTACCTATTGATGATGACCCACTATATTTCCTAGTGTTACTAGGCATGTGAGTTCACCGTATCATCTCTCCATCACTCATGGACACTGGGGTAACCTGTACACTGTCCCCCCACTAACTTGGACAATCTATTCCCCAAGTGCTACACTAACCAACCCTATGGTCTGCCCACCAGTAAGTAAATAAGCAAGTAAAACATTTATAGAGCGCAGCAAATGCAAAGGCGTCTTGGCGCTGGAAGAAGCACATACTTCATCTAAAATAGAGGGGAAAAATGCTTGTATTTACTTAGGGTTTTGGTTTTGGTTTAGGTTTTGAGCAACTTCCTAAAAGAGAAATGATTGGTTTGCAATCTGATTGAGGCAGGCAGTGAATTCCTGATTTTCACTGCCCGGTAGGATAGGGTTCTGCCGCCCAGCCTGGCCCTTCTGATCCTAGGAATTTGGACAAACCCAGCGTTGGTGGAATTTAAGTCCCTCCGTGGGACGTACCGAGCAAAATATTTTTGGAGGTCTCTAGGTCCACCCCATACAGTGCTTTTTGCACCAGACATAGTGCTTTAAACTGATCCTTTCTTGAACGGATAGCCAGTGGATTTTTCAAATGCTGTTAGCTATGGGGTCAAATTTGAGGATATTCAGCAGCACCTGAGCTGCCTCATCTTGTAAAGACTGTAGCTTTAGGTGTAAATGTTAATCAATGCCCAGAAAAAGGGCATTGCAGTAGTCTATTTTAGAGAGGATCAGGGCCACTATTACATTTTTTTTGTAACTTTTGTGGGATGAATAGAAAAATCTTTCTCAATATTTTTAGTAGAAAGAAACAAGAGTATGTGCCATGGCTAATCGATTGCAAAAAACATAGTTGATCATCAAACAGTACTCCCAGGATTTTTGCTTTGTTAACCGGGTTAGGCCGTGGACCAGCAATCGCAGGTCACCAGGTGTCATTCCAAAGGGGGGAACCGCTTCCAAACTCCATCACCTCCATTTTCTCTGTGTTTAGCTTAAGGTAATTCTCGTTTATCCACCCAATGATGTGCGACAGACAGTTATTAAACTGACTTGCCAATGAGTCTGCACTAGAGGTTAAAGATATAACTACCTGTGTGTCATCTACGTAGGATACCATGGAGAAATCATGTGCTCTAATGAGTTTAGCGAAAGGGGTGACATGAATGTTAAATAGGGTGGGGGGCAGCACTGGCAGGGGAGAAAGAATGCACCTGAAGTGAAATTACCACAACACAATTTCTGCTCTCTATGAGAGAGGAAGGAAGTGAGCCAAGTAAGAGCTGGCCCTTTTATTTCTACTATCTCTAGCCTCTGCATTAACACCTGATGATTGACGGTGTCAAAAGCAGCAGAGAGATCAAGTGGGACAAGCACCGCGTTCCTGCCCCTATCTAACTGCTGACAGATCTCCTTGACCTCGCCATGACCAATGCCGATTCTGAGGAATGATTCGGTCTGAAACAATGTTGTGATGGATCAAGGAGATCATTGGATTGCATATGGTTTATCAGGTCATGGCCCTTTCCAGGCGTTTGGTAGGGAGTGGCAAACCAGTGGAGGGCGGTGTCCACTTGGGATACGTGGCATCCCCATCAAAGTGCCCTTCCTGTTGGCAATCATAGCATTTGGGGGCCGGGGGGGAAGGGGTTTGTACATTCCCTGAAACTTTTCTGGCAAGGAACCAGCTATTTCTCTGCTCAGGTGGGCATTGGAAGTCCTGGTCCTTGGTACTCATTTGGGGCCCTTTTGAGAACTTCTTGTTTTTATGTTTTCTCTTGCCTCCTTCTTTTGATGGGGACCCTGCCCACCCTTGTGGTGATCTCCCCAGATACCTTCTTGTTGACCCAGGTGCTGACCCAGCGGTCTGCCTCCTTATCAAGCCTCCGGGGGGCATAAAGCTTACTGTCAATCAGGGGTTGCTGCAGATCTACAAAACACAGATTGAACATGTATTCATTTGCAATCAAGTTGTACAGTCCCTGATAATCCGTTACTTCACTGCCCTTCACTCATCCACCCAGTGCCTTGCAAATAGAAACCCCATAGTCCACCCAGGTCTGTTGGGCCAGCTTCTGACCATCTCTAAACTTCTGTCTGTACTTCTCTGGGGTCAGACTATACTTTCTTGCAAGAACTTCCTCCAAGTGGGGTTACCTCATCCCATCTTCCTTCTCTAGGGCCAGCTGGGTGTCCCTTCTTTCACTAGGGTTATGCCGCCACAGACTAGCTGCCCAATCCTCTTCAGGGATCTTGTGCATCTGTAAGACAATCTCATAATCCTCAAACAATTTGTCAGTATTGTGCTTCACAACAAAGTCAGATACCAGACCATTTGGAATATGGACCCTTTTGTCCTTAGAGGGCAGCGTAAAAATGCTGCCACCATCACTGCTGTACTCTGCCTATCTGGCCTTAATGTCCAGCTCCTTAAGGTTCCTCTTGTGAATCAAACACTCCCAGGGAATTCTCTCCTCCATGGCCAGTTTCTTTTCCTCCATGACCAAGTTTTCTATGTTTTGCCTCCATGGTCAGTCTCTTTTCCTCCATCTTGATCTTGACCATCTCTAACCTGTACTCCCTCTCCTCCTTTCTTTCTGCCTGCTCCCCTGGGGGTCAGGTTGCGAGAGGATACACTGCTTCCTGCATGAAGAGATCTCCAATCCTGAGGGTTAGCTATCCCCCTTATTGACCGACTGTAATCCAAGAACCTCCTGCCAGCCCTGCTCTGATCCCTTTCACATCATTCTCTTCCTCCTGGTCATCTGTTGAAACTGTCAACTGGTGGACATCTGCCAATGCGCCTAAGGACTTTTGGAGCTGCTTTTAGCGGGCAGCCCCCGCTCCCGGCAATACTCCTTGAACTAAGCCACAATGTAGCTCTCCTAGTTGACAAGCTCAAACTCCACCTTTACAGGGCCATCAGAGTGGCACTCCTTGTAGGAGCACAGCAATCATTCTTCATAGCAGAGCATCCACAGGTCCAGAAGTGTACAAAAGAGTTGGTGTCTGAGGTCCTGCTTTAAAACACAATTGTGACTTTGAAATGGGGAGAAGCTTCTAGAGGCATGCTTTTGAAGTACACAGATGCCCTGCCTTCTTGGCTCCAGATGACCTACAGAGGGTATACAGGTATGGAGGCAGGACATAGCCTATCCAAGTATAAGTGGGGCTGTGTCCAGGTCCTCCCTCCTATCCTGCCGTTGATGTGATGGTCTATCCAGTCATACCTATGTTCCCATTGTGTGTGGCTGTCTAGGAGGAATACACAAAGCGTAACTGTCACCCACACCTAGTCATGTGACCCTGAGAAAGGCAAAAAAAGGCAACTTTCTAAAAGTGGCATTTTCAGAACTGCAATTTAGAATACAAATTCTCTTTAAGTTAGGGTTTTAATTTGTGTATCCAGAGGCACCAAACGTGATCTATCTGTTTCTTCCCATTTGTAAATTACACTTATAAAATGTAATACGGTAACTCCAATGTAATCCTTTGGAAGAGATGGGCCTTGCAGGAGTAAAAAATGAATTCAAGAGATTTTTCAACACCAGGACATGTAAAACTTAAAAATATATATCCTGTTTGTTAAATACACTGCACCTTGCCCTCTGGGATGTCCAGGGCCTACCCTAGGGGTGATTTACATGTATGAAAATGAAAGGTTTGGGACTGGCAAAAGGTTTAGTTTAGCAGGTCAACTTTCCAGTGGCAGTTTACACTGCACACACATACTCTGTAATGACAGGCCAGAGACATATTTACACTGCTACTTAAGTGGGTGGCACAATCATTGCTGCAGGTCCACTAGTAGCATTTAATTTACAGGTCATGGGCATAGGTAGTGCCAATTTACAAGGAACTTGCAAATAAATTAAAATATTTTCAATTGGGTATTTGCAAATGTTACCATGTTTTCGAGAAATAGCACAGGCACTTTAGAGTTGATTAGCAGTGGTAAAGTGTGCACAGACCTAAGGCCAGTAAAATAGAAGTCAGTAAAAACAGAAGGCCTGAAGGCAAAAAGTTGGGAGGTAACCACGCCAAGGAAGCCAGTCTAAGGCAGATGTTAAAAGATTCCATCACACCAATCATGAACACTTTAGTGCACTTTTAGTGGCCTTCTAAGTCTTCATTATTTGCTCTTGTGGCAGCTAGTTCTTGTTTGAGGGGATTGATGGAGATAGACGCCTGACCCTGTGAATCTTCAGTATTGAATAACTGTGTTTCAGCTTGCCTGAGTCTAGCTTTTCACTTGTCAGCTATTTCTTGGAAACAATCCATTTGATTAGTTAAGGTATCTATCTTGCCTTCTATAGTGTGCAAAATGACTGTGATATCTCCATGGGACCAGTCTCAGCTGGGGGCCTTTCCACATGTCCAGAGATTGTATTTGTTTTCTATCAAAGTGGTGTGTCTTCTGCCTATGATCAGCCTTCCCCTTGACAGTAACTGTACCCCCGCAAAGCCAAGCGCACAGACCAGAATCGGAGTGAGGAGATTTGGAGATAACGCCCAATCAGGCAATGTACATGGAGGTATCAATGGTGCTCACCTGTAGTAATATTCAAACCAGCACTGGTGGACCATGCATGACTTCTTGGAATGGAGTGGGGGCCACATTGGCCAGCTCAGTTTACCTCTACACATGCACTCCTCTGCCCAGCTATGATGGTGCAGCATGTCCACACAGCGCCCGTCCGCTTGGCTGCTGCCAGAGCTTGTCAGGCTGCCACTGGTAGGCCTCAGCAGGACTTGCTCCTCAGCAGCCAGCACGCCCACAGCCTGTCAGAAGATTGCAGTAGCCTCCTGATGAACAGTAGGGAAGGCACTGTGAAAGAGCTGCAGCAGCCTACGATGAACGGCAGAACAGCTGCTTTTGAAAAATGTGGCTAGAGGAGCTCACTGCTTAAGCGGCCATCTTCCTTCCCGGCTTACTAGCTCCCTGCAGCAGCATTTATCTTTAAAACATTCACTTTTGTCAGCTCATCTAAAGCTCTCTTGTGAATTTGTCTGGCAGTATTGTAATGTCTGCATCAAAAAGGCTCTAATCCCTCCTTTTTTAGGTCTTGCTACAGAGAGCTTCAGCTATCAATGGCACATTTTAGCAGAAACAAGCATCTGCAAGGATAATATATCTGGGTATTTTTAGAGAATGAGGTGGAGATAGACAACTTTGTGTGCGCTGCCTGAGCAATCCCTAAAGAAAATCTCACAATGAAAGAGCATGGTTGGCCTCAACAATATGGAAGTTCTGAGTAGGGTCCATTTCGTTAGGAGCCTGTCTTAGCAGATTTAAACTGCACCATCAAAGAAGTGTTTTAGGAAAAGGAGTCAGGAGCTGAAGATTTTGGTGTAAGCGGTGTACCTAAAAAGCATACAGAACAAAATAATACATGGTAGGTACTTTTGGCAAAGACCCAATACTACCCACTGCTTTAGAAATCATAATACACAACACATTTGCGAACTAAAGACACGAAAAGCTGAACGTACACTTTGCATATATTAGAGACAGAGTTACATGAAACTCAGACAAGTGTATTAGAAGCACTGTAAAAGCATGCTTTGAAACATGGCATGACGAAAACACACATATAAAGTAATGCTAATACATATAAATGAAGTTGTACTAATGCATTTCTAGTGCATAGTAAGGTATACTGATGATATGTGATGTTAACTAATTTGGCCTAGTGTTTAGATGCTTTCTGGCAGAATGCACAGTTACAAAAGCTGTTGCAAAAATGTGTAGTAATAAAGTACAATCTTGAAACTTTGCATAGTAATACTAGAGCTTCTATAGTTTATGAAAATCTCAAAATGATTTTTTGTAATATGATTTTAGAAGAGTATGCACTTATATGAATGTTGAGGAAAAGTGTGGTTGGAGGGTATTTCTAACGTTAGCTATTTTCATCTAATAATGATTTGTGAAAGTTCTATATATACTTTATTTTGAATTGATTTAATTACATTATATTTGATATAGGATTAGAGCTCATTTCATTTAAACGTGCAATGGCCTTTTCGTAATGTTTTTTTCCAATGCTGACCTTTGCCCCGACTGAATACAATGGGTAATTTTCTACAAGTAAAATGTTCTTTATTTGTCCTCTACATGTGTACACCCTGACATTCCTGGATGTTTCTTCAACATTCACAATGAAATATCCCTTTGGGAACAGGATTTCAGCTATTGCTATCAGAAAATTATTTTGTATCTCTTTTTACCGATACCAGGCCTGTGTGGACTCTATGGGCATCATTAGGATGGCGGGCGGACCTCTCGTAAGAAGGGACCACACACCATAAGTGTGGCGGTCCCGAGGGGGGTCATTAGGATGCGCCCGATACACTGGCGGGCGCATTTTGCATTCTTGACATTGCGGCGGGCAGTGCTTTCAGCACCGCCCGCCGCAATGCCAAAAAGGCATGTTGTGCATTTTCATGCACAACGTGGCAGGTACGCGCGGTGCCTGCCATTGTGCATGAAACTGCAAGGGAGTACCATAGGTACCCCCCGTGTGCACCACCCACCCCAGAACTTCCTGGGGGCCAGCTACGGGCCCCAATAGTAAAGACTGCATGCCTTTCTGTGGCGGCGTTGCCGCCACGAAAAGGCAAATCCCCACATGCATTATAATATGGATGGTGGTATCTAACAGACACCGCCACAATATTAATCCCTTGGACGCTCATGACGAGCTCAGCTCGTCATGATGTAAACCTCCACACACTCATGACGAGCTGAGCTCGTCATGAACAATGGAATTCCCAAATCTGCAGCACCGCAGGAGAATACCATGAGCATCGATGGTGTTAAAACCTTTTCCGCCCGGTAAACTCATCGACCGGGCGTAAAACCGGCAGACGATCTTTACGTCCACCGGGGTCCCCCGCCATAGTAACATGGCGGGGGGAATGGCATTTGGGCGAGAAAGAATGTCGGGCTGATCGCCACCGCCATGTGTGTGGTGGCGATCCGCCCGATATTCTAATGGGCCCCCTAAATCTCTAGTTTCTCATGACCAACATGCAAATCATTTCACTGTTTCAAGTGTCCTAGGTGACATTATGCGAATATGGACTTGTGATAGTCTATCAATGGTGGTGTGATACCATGCCACTAGAAATTGCTAGAGACTTTATAAAAGAAGAAATCCCAAAGGAGGGGCAACGTCACAGACTTTTGCTTCTTGACGAATGCCATACTTTCCTTTTTTCCTTGCGAGGTTGCTATGCTGACCGATTTTTGATTAACTTTCCTCTTACCATTGGACTGCCTGGCTGATGGTAAAGTTGGTATCTGATGGCCTGAGTCTTTTTTGCCGAACCATTCCCATTTTTCTTTTTCTTTATTTCTTTGTTTATACTAATGGACTTGCCCTCATTAGACTTTACATTTTAACCCTTTTCCCATCTTCATAGGATTTGAGCTGTTAGACAAAGAACGATACTTCTGCTGTAACAGTGGTAGAACTCTGAAACTCTGTACCTGATTCTGATTATAACTATCTGAGAAAGCCTACTTATTTGAGCTGTTAGACAAAGAACGATACTTCTGCTGTAACAGTGGTAGAACTCTGCAACTCTGTAGCTGATTCTGATTATAACATCTGAGAAAGTCTACTTAAATATTTGGCACTGTTATACAAGCTGTGAGGTTTCTAATTGCACTTTCAAAGAAATTACTTGTGGCAATGAATTTTGAATCTTTAGTACAATAACGAAATAAATCAATTATCTGTCTGAGTCTATTATTGAGTCCTGTTGGTACTTCCAATCAAACTGTGCTTTTACTAATGATTTAAATGTGTTGTAGGGAGAATCAGGGAGCTCTGACAGAACATTGTGTTACTTCTTTTCTTTTGAGTTGCTGTTGCAGAACATTTTGTCTGCATAATCCTAACTATACTTAACTTCTTTAGGAAGTTGGGTCTTCCTGTTGCTACCCTTTATTTCTGCAGCCTGGTTTTAATAGTGGTGTAACTAAGTTTGATCTCAAATGCTTGAGTTGGTTGTCAATTAATGGTCCTCATTGGACAGCTAACCAAGCGTTTGGTTACCCTAAATTTCACCCCTCCAATTGGTGGAGAAACATTCATCAGAAGATCATTGTGGTAAATGGGAGTGATGTAGGTTGTCTAATCGTAAATAGCCCAGTATGTTTAGAGTAGTAAATGAGAATACGCACATAATACCATGCTTACGCTGTAACACTTTCAACCTTTTGTCCTTTTGTTGTGTTTTGGTTGCTGAGGGTATAAAGGTACTTGTCTTTAATGTAAATGTAACTTTTTGTTTTCATTTCTTTTTGGTGGCTGCCCTCTGCCTGTCACATTACCCACCGTATCCGCTGAGTAGATTACACTGGCATGTAGTAGTCTCATTAGTCAAGAGCCAGAAGGAGGCACAGAGGGCAATTACCTCTGATGAATTGTTGGTTGTATGTTCACTTGTCACCAATAGAGAGTTAGAGGTAAGGGGAAGAAAACATAAAACTGTGTTATGTTCATACTGAACATCCTTCCAGGGAATTTTGATTTAATTTGCATGCACATGAGCTGAGCAAATTGTCGTCAACATTGGGATCGTGTGTACAAAAATATCCCCTTTGTTTTTCCCAGTGATCAGAGTGTATTCTCTATTTTCATGTTGAGTTTACACCCCGCTACAGAAAGCTATGGCAGAGTGGGCAACTTTCAAAGCAGAGACAGGTGATAAGCTCTGCTCTCTGTACTGCCAATATATTGTAAAAGAAATCTGGCAACCTGGACTACATCATGCAAACCCCTTGGGGGGTTGATTGGATTTGGACAAGTTCTGAAATATGATTTTCAGTCAGACCAACCAGGAATGACCCCATTCGATGTACAAATTACCCTAAGCAAATGAATGAACTCTTGTTTTTTTAGTGCTCCAGCAGGGGATCTTAGCTGGTTCATTAGAATTTACTGAAGGAACCAAGGCTCTCTGCTTACAGTAAGGAGTTGTACCTGCTTTGCTGGATGTGCCCCACTTGGACTCCGATACTATTTACGTCACATTGTGATTTGTGATAATGATGGAGCAAGATTTTTGTTAATAAAATCAGCTGGGGAAAATCTACCCATGTGTGTGTTTAAATAAATTACTAATGTGTGTTAGAAACCAAAATTACAAAAATGTGAAGATTCGGAAGGTACGACCGAAAATGTGCAAAGCTGCACGAGTCAGAATAACACATGTACAGATATCCCCAATAACAAGTAGATAAACCTACTTCCTCAATCCGTATGTGAAATAACACACATTTATTGGCAATACTTACATATTTCCTTCTTAGAAACGACTTTCTATGCCTGCATCCTGGTTAGAGGATCACACCCTCAGGACAAGCACACATGTAGTTGAGGAAGAATATTCCACCTTCCAACCACCTAAAATCACTCGAGTCAGATGTGCACCAGCTCTGGGCAGACTGACCAGGACCCACAACAAGACAAAGCTAAAACACAAACTTTAACCCAACACCTAGACACGACTCTTCCTCACAAACAGGTCCTCACTCTCTCTGCTACGTGTAGGCCCAACTGAAGAACAATCAGTTCTGTTCTCTTATGCACCATCTAAACTCAGGTGGCCACATTCGCCCTGAAATGTCACCCCAACTCTGCTCTTCGTTTCTTCACTGATCACCCTCCGCACTGCTCAACTCCTGAGTCCAGAGAGGACTGCTCCTGGCACACGATAATTTCCTCTGGTTTGCCCACACAGCGGAATAATTCAAAGGAACGCTTCAGGAGCCTAACCTGACAAAATAGTATAATATTGCATTCATTTTTTACAATATTCGCACGACTTTATCTATTTCACAAACGGAGATGCAAGTAGACTTTGGAAAAATAGAACGTTTTAGTCTGATCATGCAACCGGAATACTTTGAATGGCTTACAGGTTGGATGTTCTTCACCAACACATCAATAACATGGTCTATTATGATTTGGTGTGGTAGTCAATTGGGAATGTCTATGCAATACACCTGTTCCCATAACTCAGCTGGGACTGAGAGAACAGATGGGCAAAGGGGCATTTCTAAGTCTGCTATAATTAAAACTTTCTCTGAGCTGACTAAGCTGGTTGAGAGATGTTTCAAGAACAGTTTATCAAAGCAAATGTTTTGAAGAATGGCAAGCAATAAGTACCTATATTTAAAGCATGCCGGAAACATTATTGATCATAGTTAGACTTTGTATGTTGATTTCTTCTAAGACACTGTGGCGCATCAGTATCAGTCTTGCACTCTCCGGGTTTACTCTCTGAAATATTTGCCACCAGATGACTGTAAATGGTAGATGAAGATTGCTATAGATTTTGTTCAGTCAAAACCACACAAACAATGTGGTCACCAACAGTTCATTAAACAACTTACAGCCCTGATTGTGCAAGGTAGGCACCGTTTGCAATAACTAAGAGGTAGAGATTGTTGAATGTGATGATGATCATTCTGCACCTACCAGGAGGATCCAACTCAAAAGCCACAAAGGGGTCAGTGGTACCCTACAAGAAGCAGGGATGATCATGTTTCTTTCTTTCTTCTAGTTTACAACACGCTACAACCCATTTTACGTCGTGGTGTAGCACCACATTTTGGCCGTATTATATATACCTGAAACTCCCAGAATAACATGCAGAGCAAAGTTGGAATTAAATGTTGCTGAAGATGAATAGGGAAGGAGAGGCTTGCTAAACCTCTGAAGATGGTCGCACAGGTGATACAGAGCAGACTCAGGTAGCATAGCTCTTGAGGTTCGTTGGGAAATATCCTCAAAGCAATAGTGAACAATACTGAAAAATCCAGAAGATAAATTTGGATAAAGGGCTTATCTACTGAAGAAAATCCAAACAGTGACATATGGGTATAACTGGAAGTTGCTACGGTGGCAGGAAAGAATATCAACAAAAAGAGCATTTATGTTTTATGACTATTCGTGCCCTTTCAGAAATGTTACAGTGACCTAAGATGTTTAAACCTGAGCTATTAAGAACTGGAATTTCAGGTCCAGTTTTTGGCTCAATCTACAAACAGATGGTTCCAGTCCTTGGCAGTGGGGAAGGGTTGCCCAGATGAATTTGTAGATTTATAGTGTCACTGGGAGGCTGCCTTGTAGAAGCTTTCAGTTTTTTCTGTAATTCACCAGACTGGGTTGGTACTTCAGATTTGGAATCCCAAGGTGTTCTAGACAGAGCCTCCCAGAAACGAATGCATGTCCACATGTGGATCCTTAGGTCGAATCTGTTCTGAATAAGAGGACTTGCAGTGGTGTGAAGTTCAGGAACAGTAAATGAGTGTATTTTGCCTTGCATCCAACTTGAACTTCGAAGACAATGTTTTTTAAACTTATTCTCTGCATCACTGAAGGAAAATTATGTTATTAAAGGAATGGTGTGATAAGAGATTATTTTAAAGTTAAAACATAATCTAACTGCTTGGTTTTGCAGTCTCTGGAGGTTCTGTATCTCTTTGTTGGTGCTTTAGGGTAAGCAAATTTGCTGTTGTGTAATCTCAATATTACTATATAATTATAACTCGGATTGGTTTGGGTGCTTTAAATGTCCTTTGATTGAGCTTGGGTGTGAGAATCTTTGGACGAATCAAGAGACCGCATGCAGGGTACCGGAGTCTCTTCTCAAGGGGATATACTGGAGGCATGAGGATGGCTAGATCAGCAGGAATGGGACAGTGGGCTCCCTTACAACAGCCTTTCTCGAGTTCAAAGATGTCTACTCTTTTGAAGAGTATGTGGATGAGATCGGGCCACCGCTCGCTAAAGCACTGTATAAAAGATTCTGGCGTCTTGCCATCCGGTACAGTGACTAAGCATGACGTGCCCCTTTTATCCTAAGGCAAAATAATGCATAGATTTCGTTTTTTAAATGCCAAACACATTTTTGGAGATGATTTTAAATAGTTTAAACTGTAATGATGTTTTATTTGTATGAGCTTTTATGGTAATCTTGCCGAATAAAGAATAAAGAATATGACCATGGCTCTGGTCATTTCATTACAGTGAAGGTGTTTAATCGGTGCAAGTATCCTTCTAGGAAGCAGAGTTTGATTACCAGTGAAGTATGATCACCCAAAGGAATATCCTACGCAAAACCACCATCTGAAACTTTGATTACTGCTTTATTAAGGTACATTGTGTCCCAAAGTGCCCCTGGACAATCCAAGCTCCTGATCTGAGGATGTCAAGGTATGATTCCACTCAGAGATGGCTCTCCTTCATCTATTGAAAAACATATTTCATGTGGTTTGTGAACATGTATCTGTGTTCCTTATGGCTGCTTATTCCTGTATGGATTTGGATATCATCAGTGTACATTTGGAACTGGAGCTGGTATCGCAGGACTAGAAAATTCTCTTGTGTCTTGTATATCTTTAATCAGGGATCAGAGACCAATCCATGCGAGACCAAGCATGTGACTGGGCTTCACAATCAAGAACCAACAAGGGTTGGCATAGCCAATAGGTCTTGCCTTTGGGAGGTGTAAGTAGTTTTGATGTATATGAAGAGTCCATAAGTACAGAAAATATTATAACGTGCTTAACATTCCAAAATGTCCAATTCTCTTTAATATAGCACAGATATATTTAATCTGAGCACATGAATTACTTTATAATACATAACGTTCATGTAGAAATAATCTAATATTGTGTGCATTCTTTGATACCACAAATAAATCATGTAGGGGGCAGAATGTTCTAATAGTGTATTGAATTAATTTCAAACTACACCGCGTTATTTAGGAAGACACTTATATTCTTAAGTTCTCAACATTCCTTAGCAGTGCACAGAAATAAATAAAAATGTGCATCCTATTGTTTAGCTGTGCACCACAATCCTCAACACTCCCCAACATAGGACCGAAAAAAATAAAACGTGCATCTCATACTTTAACAGTGCACCACAATCTTCAACATTCCTTAACAGTACACAGATATAATTCTAAAGTCGGGTGGAATTCTTCAGTAGTGCACAGAAATAACTTGACAGTATGTGTTCTGGATGCATTTCTAAGTGCCTTTTTTCTTATTTAAGTGGGGCACAGACATCATTTAAATGCGCATGACAACCTTCAATGGTGTTGAGAAATAATTTAATAGTGTGCCTCATTTTGTAATATTGCACAGAAATCGTGAAAAGCTGCATCTTGTTCTTTAACAGTGGAAGAAGTGAGTATTTTTAAACTTTACTGAATTAAAAAAATTGACACAATTCTTTAACATGTTGGGGGTCCTTTAATACTGCATTCACTCCTTTGTAAATGTCCATGGGCACTTACAATGCGCAAAAAAGTTGCTGAAGTTGACAGCGCTCGTCAGTACTCTGTAGAAGTAAACTACATTGTTTAGCGGGGTGTGCCAAAAATGTTGCTTCTAGGCTCTACGTGCCGAATTGTAGGTACTTCTGGTCTTGAGAAAAACTGTCGCGAAGGAGAAAGGGAGGCAAGTTTTGTGTAATGCACACTATGAGCTAATCGCTTCAGTGTCTACAAGGTATGGGATGAGTGTAGGGTGGCCCAACACCATCAGTGCCAGCGACATATTCTCTGACTATCCACCATTGCGGTTGGAATGCTCATGCAAATTGTTATGTTATGTTATGTTACGATAATTTATTATGCGCACAGATACTCCAGCCAAGGAGCGTCCCGGCGCAGAGACAAGGTAGAACATAACACAACAGGAGAATAAAAACAAAAAACAGCTAAAACAAGAAGGTTTTTATAGCCCTCCGGAAGGTCAAGAGGTCCTCCATCAGACGGATTTCAACAGGCAGGGAGTTCCATGCTGACGCGGCCATTACCCTAAACGAGCGGCCTCCCATGCGACTGAGCCTAAATCTGGGGACCACCGCAAGGGCCAAACCCTGGGAACGGAGGCTACGGGTGGGAACGTAAAAGGAAAGACACCTCGATAAGATTTCCGGGCCAATACCTCTCAAGATCTTAAAGGCAAGACAAAGAACCTTAAAGAGGATGCGCTTCCTAACAGGAAGCCAATGTAGGGAGCGAAGGACACCTGGACACCTGCCACCGAGCTAAATCTGGGCAGGCCAACAATCGCCCTCGCCGCAGCAATCTGAACCCGTTGCAAGCGGGTTAGCTCGGCCTGGTTAGCCCCAGCCAGGAGAGAGCTGGCATAGTCCAGGCGAGAGATGAGACATTTAAATATCCGATCCATCGTTCCTCCTCATGGTCCAGGCAGATCTTCGTGTCGGTTGCGTTTCTGCCAAGCAGGTTACTGCCTCCGTTCTGCACTTGACAGATATTCTTCAAAGTGAGGTGGTTGCTGTGTTTTCTGGCTGGAGAACTAAAGGGAGGGCTGACCCCCCCACCAACTCTGGATGCAGCCCAGAATTCCCTGGATGATGTAATCACAGTGATGCAGGACACTTGGTGATATGGAAGTCTCTTCTGACACATACCTACCATCTGTGAATGTTACATATGACCCCATTGGTGCAAGCTCTGTTAGTCAATGCTAGATGCACACAGACACAGTGACGTAGGGAACGGCTTTAAGGCCTTACAGTTGCCTACGCCTTGAAACAGTTGCAAGTTCAAGAAACCCCGACATAACAGCTTTCAACCTGCTGAGAAAACCAAACCTGCATGCCAGCAATGTATTATTGACCGTATGTCTCGAAAACGAGAAACAACGCTCGTCTTTTAAACATTAAAGAAATATTTTGTGTATATAATTTAACCAGTTGGTGTAAGGTGCAGTATTTTGTGCAATTTTTGTATCGTGAGGGTCTCTCGGCATCGTAAATCGTTCGTGGGTGAACACCCCCTAGAGTAGGAGAAAAAAAATCTGCGTGACAGTCTATCCTGCCTCTGTATATGGATGCGTACTTTGCAGAAGCTGCTTGCAGAAAAAAAACAAGCATTGGCTGCACGGCAGGGAAAGTGGCAGCAGGGGGAGAGGGCATGGGCGATTTCCTTTCGGGAGCATGTGACCATCGCCAAGATGTGCACACGTTGCAGTGCAAGCATTGCAACTCGTGCACTTCTTTGCTGTAAAAGCTCTGCCGATGGGATTAGGTCCCCTCCTATGCAACGCATGCGCGTTGCTTAGGACGAGACCTAAAAATTACATGTGATATGTTAGCATCGATTTAACAAGTTATAAAAATGCAAGCGATGGGGGGCGGAGCTTGCTGGCGTCCATGCAAGACGTGTGAGAGCTGAGCTCCTCGCCTGAGCCCCTTTAATATTCGTCAAATTGATCCTTTTTGGCACCTCACTGTCTCCAGCGAGAGCGGAATTTGCTTCTGCGTCCCCGGGGGCTGCTGGGGGCACCTTTCCGGATCGAAATCGGTGGTGGCTTCGATCACCGGACCGGCGGAGCTTGGAGTTGCGGACCAGGCCGCAATCCCCGGACTATCCTTGGGGGCTGTCCGCCCTGCGTAACACTACGTGCGGCGTGAGGTTCCTGTGTGGCCCCGATCTGCCGGCTGGACTTCTACCCTGCGCTGCTTCTGGGCCGGTCCTCACCAGTGCTGGCTCACCGCGGCCCCTCTGCCCTGTGTGTATTTGCTGCAACCCCTTGGTGGAGACCTGGGGCTCCCCGGAGTGACCTACGGCCCGGACCGCGGGGAGTTGCGCCCTGCTACTGCCGGTTGGCGGGCTCCGCCGCAACCCTGATCGGCCCGAGGACTGGAAAGACACTGGTATTGGGCTGTGTGCTTTTGTGTGTACTGGCACCTCTCGACACCCCGCTGTGTGACCTGCACCGTAGTGCGAAACTGGAGTTTGGGTTTCTCCTCCTGGACTAGTCTGTGCCACGAGGCTCGCGGCCGCCATCTTGGGCCGCCATCCCTTGCTATCCCCCGGACTGCTTTGCGGAGTTCGCTCCTCCGGCTCTTCTCCTACGTCGAGCTGCCTCTTGCTCATTGCTTGCCACATTTTCTGTGACCTCTACCATGGGGAAAGGAGACAGAAATCAGCCGAAGCTCACGTTTGAGCAGCGGAGGCCGAAGGGCGCGGAGAATGCTCCTCCGGACACACCAGCGCAGGCGGCGGAAGGCTCGCTCTGTGCGGACATTCGTGAGATGCTCGGCGCCATGGAGAAAGGCCTGCAGGACAGTATGTCAGCGATCGGCTCGAAAATCGACGCCTTATCATTCCGCATGGACCGGATGTCCGAAAGGGTGGACAAACATGCGGAACGTTTGGACATGGCGGAGCGTAGGCTGACGGAGGCAGAGGAGGCCCAAACGGAGTGGGATAAGGACCGTAAGCAATTCAGCCGCCTTCTCCAGGTCATACAGGACAAAACGGAGGATTTGGAAGCGCGCTCACGGCGCTCCAACATCCGCATCACGGGGGTTGCGGAATCCACCAACACCGGAAAGATGGAACTGTTTGTCGAGAAGCTGCTACGCAAACTCCTGGGGGAGGACGTCTTCTCCCCCATGTTTATTATTGAAAGGGCCCATCGCACTCTCGGACCCCAACCGCAGCCTGGCCTCCCACCGCGACCAATCATCGCCAAACTCTTGAACTACAGGGACCGCGACCTGGCCCTCCGTCTGGCGAGAGAGAAGGGGGAATTGCAGTTTGAAGGAATGAACATCTCCCTCTATCCTGACTTTACTGCTAGGGTGCAGGAGGAGCGAAAGCGATTCGCCCCCTACAAGAAACAGATGCGGGACATGGGGCTCGACTATGCCATGCTATACCCGGCGAGACTTCGGATAAACAAACAAGGACATTCGCATTTTTTCACCGACCCGGCTGAACTGAAGAAATCGCTTAAAGAATGGGCTAGGGAACAGCGCAACAGCCCGAGGGATCAGCGTACGGAGGACGAGGAGGCTGGATCTTTGGAGGGCCAAGGCTGAACTGTCCCACGCTGCGTGGCTTGGCTTGGCTATTTTGCTGTGACTGTATGTATTGTATTCCAGTTGTTGCTATGACTCTCCTTTGCCTTCACAACATGTCAGTTTGTGCCCCTTAATTTGCCAGGTTCGGGGTGGTGCCACGACATGGGGCTCGATCTTTTGCTGTTCTCCCTTTGCTGTCGGGGGGTGCTCCCGGTGGTACGTTGAGACTGATTATTTGCCACTCTGCTTGTTCTATTGCTGGGGCTTGGGTGGGGTGCCGAACGCTATGGGGGTGGGGCTGGGAGCGTCGACTGTATCTGGCCCTTGTTGGGGAGTATTGTGATCTGACCAGAACCTCTGCCCCTGCGCTTTCGGCTTTGCGACCCTCTAGGGGGTCCTGGGTTTGTAGTGGGGTGTTTCGGGTGGGTTCAGGGTGGGTAGTGCTATGCTCTGTCTGACCGGGTTGGGGTTGGTCGGCTGTGGGTGGGTGGCTGTTGGTTGTGATCGTGTATTGTTGCTGCCATGCTGTTTGGGGTTCAGGGTTTGCAGGGTGGGGGGTTTGTTTTTGCCGACTACTACACTGTGTCTGCCACGCTGTCTGCTCTGTGACATTTTCCTTTTTAATCTGCCATGTCGACTGCTGAATCACTGAGTGCGGAGTGCTCCCCGGGCTCTCTGCGATTGCTGTCCTGGAATGTAAGGGGGCTCAACGATTTCCGCAAGCTCAGGAAGGTCTTAGCCTATTTGCAACGCCATCACATTGACCTTGCTTTACTGCAGGAAACACATTTGCCGCTTTCCAGCCCTATGCTGCAGGTGAGGGGCCTTGGCACCGCTTGTGTCGCTGCGGGGTTCACAACGCACGCTAGGGGGGTGCTCATATGGGCTAATCCCAAATCCCATTTGTCCCTGTCCCGACTGGCGGTAGACCCTGAAGGGAGGTTTGTGGTTGCGCGCTGTGTTGGAAAGGATCAGGATCTTTTGCTGGTGAATGTGTATGGCCCCAATTACGACTCCCCGGAGTTCTATGCTTCGCTGGCTGACAGCTGCAGGCAGTTTGTGGGCTCTAGAATGCTGTGGGGGGGGGACTTTCACTTAGTGCTGGACCCGGCCCTTGACAGATCTGCGGGCCCCCCTAGGTCCCCTGCTGCTTCCGCGTCCCTCCTTTTGTCGGAATGTGTGAAACTTGATTTACTTGATGTGTGGCGACATAGGCACTCGGGGCAGGGTGGGTTCACTCACTACTCGGCCTATCACAACATTCATACACGCATAGATTATTGGTTTGTTTCCCGCTCTTTGCTGGATATGGTTAAGGGTTGCACGGTTTTCCCGCGCACGCTGTCGGACCACTCGCCCTTGCTCTTGCAGCTGGTGGCTCCTCCCAGGAGGATCCCCCCCTTCACGTGGAGGTTCCCCCCGTACTCCCTCTTAGATGAGGTTTTCAGAGGGGAACTCGCCGAAGACATAGAGTCCTATTTCGCGACCAATGTGGGCTCAGTGGACAGCGTCCAAGTTCTCTGGGACGCCTTCAAAGTTTTCATCAGAGGGATGACTATGGCGAAGCATTCTGGGGTGCTCAAAGCTATCAGGCGGCGCCTGCAATTGCTTGAGACTCAGCTCGCTAGCCTGGATAATCAGGCGGTGGTCTCGGGGGACGCAGCCAATACGGTCACGCTTAAGTCCTTGCTGGATGAATTTCAGGAGGAGGCGGACAGGGAAATTAAGCATATGGGCAAATACGCGACGGCGCGTGTGTATGGGGAACGGGAGCGGCCTGGTGCACTCCTAGCTAAACTTATGCGCAACAGTAGGCCCCCACTGGTTATTGAGGAATTGGTGACGGCTGCTGGGGCGGTGGTTACGGAAGAGCAGGACATCTTGGCGGAATTTCATGCCTACTACACTGCCCTCTACTCCTCGAGGGACGCACATCTTGAGGACGAAATAGACGACTACTTGGGCTACATCCGAATGCCCTTTCTGGCTGACTGGCAGAGGGAGTTTCTTATGGCCCCCATTCAGAAAGAGGAGATAACGGAAGCACTGGCGGGCATGAAGTCTGGTAGCGCTCCTGGTGCGGACGGTCTCACGGTGTCCTTCTATAAGGCCTTCCAGGAGCAACTGGTCCCGTACTTGATGCTCTTGTTCGATGACATATGCCAGCAGGGCAGCATGTCGAAATCCATGAGAGAGGCGTTGCTTATCACCATCCCGAAACCTGGCAAGCCCCTCAATCAGTGTGGCTCCTACCGGCCGCTGTCGCTGATAAATGTGGACGCGAAACTGTATGCTAAGGTTCTTGCGACTCGGTTGGCGTTGCTGGTTCCGGACCTGGTTGCCCCGGAGCAGGCTGGGTTTGTTCCCTCTCGCAATCTCACTTATAATATTCGCACGGTCCTAGGCACAATCCAGCATGTTAAACACGAACACAAAGCGGTGGCCATCTTCTTGGATATGGAGAAGGCCTTTGACTCCGTTGAATGGTCGTTTATGCTGAGAGTCCTCCGTAAATTTGGCCTAGGTGAGCCGTTTCTACAAATGTTGGGAGCCCTATACTACAAACCTACTGCGAGGCTGAAGATAGGTAACCTGGTCACTGCTCCCATCGACATTGGGAGGGGCACACGTCAGGGTTGTCCCCTTTCTCCCCTGCTGTATGCCATGGTAGCGGAACCTCTCGCCTGCGCTATACGAGAATATCACCGGTTTGAAGGGATCAACTTCCCGACGTACCAGATTGGTATCTCCACATATGCGGATGACACTTTGCTATATGTTCGGGACCCGGAGGCTACTCTCTCTGCGGTGCTACGGGAGGTGGTGAGGTTCGGGGCTCTCTCTGGTCTCCGCGTCAACTGGAACAAGTCAGTAGCGTTGCCCCTGACGCCGGTGACGCTCCCTTTCGACTCGGAATACCCCTTGCAATGGACCACGGACGCTATCCGCTATTTGGGGATACGCATACACACGGATCCTGAGGTCCTGATACGCGAGAATTACGGTGTGGCCTACTCCAAACTGGTAGATGACGTCGAAGTGTGGTCTAGGCTCCCGCTTTCGCTCATGGGCAGGATTGCGCTCATGAAAATGGTGGTACTCCCCAGGTTCCTTTTCCTCTTCGTGAATATTCCAGTGGTCCTTTCCAAGGCCTTTTTCCGACAACTCACCCAGACACTTGTCCGCCTGGCGTGGGGGGGCAAACAACCGCGGGTGCAGTGGCAAACGCTCACCCTTCCGTACGACCAGGGAGGCCTTGGAGCTCCGGACCTGGAGCGATATTACAGACTTGCTCAGGGCGCACACCTGCATACGTGGATTCATGGGGATCCTGGTATCCCTCATGTGAAACTGGAGAGGCTCTTTGCAGACCCTGTCCCGCTACCGGCGACAGTGTGTTATCCCCCTGATAGAAGGGTCGGCAATCTGGACTCTATAGCCACCACAAATCATGCTTGGCATGCACTGATTGGCTCCCGGGAGTGCACGCTGCTGTATTCCCCGTTGCTCCGTGTAGAATGGGCGGCCTGGTTGGCTCCGCTGACTGAGAAGGGCGTCCTGAAGGCACTACGTGACCTAGGCATTCTTACCATGGGTGATCTCTTCTCAGAAGGCACTCTGAAAACGCTGCAGCAGGTCCTTCAATCCCGCCCTGGGGCGACGCTGCTTCATAGTTTTCAATATCACAGGGTTCGTAGAGCGGCCCTTGCCGTTTTAGGCCCGGACCTGGCTGAGCCGCCGGAAGTCCCGGAACTCACCTATGTCATCAAGACCCCCTCAGCTCGAAAACTGATCACAGCTCTGCGGTCACTAGGTGATAGGCAACGGCAATATCCCCCCTCCAGGGCCCGTCTAGCCTGGCAGGCTGACCTCCAATCTCCCATCTCAGACGACATGTGGCGTTATTGTGCGTCTAATACAAGGAAGATCTCGCTCAATGGTAGGCACCGACTGGTGCATTTTAAATTCCTACAACGTGTCTACTATACGCCCGAGAGGTTGCATAGGTATGGCCTTAGAGAGTCAGCGGAGTGTGAGCGTTGCCACTTTCACACGGCAGACTTTCTCCATATGGCCTGGACCTGTCCTGCCATACATAAGTACTGGGTGGAGGTCTTTGCGGAACTCAGCGCTATCCCTGGTGACGTGATCTTGCCTAACCCGGCGCTCGCCTTACTGGGTTTTTCAAAACCTCTTCCTGTGGCTATGCGGCGACTAGCGGACATGGCATTATTGACGGCAAAGCGACTGGTGGCACTGTGCTGGATGCGGGGACCAGTCCCCACTAAAAAACGGTGGGAAACAGACTTGCTTTACTGCTGCACGCAATCAGAGGTGTATAGTGAACTCCTACCTCCACAGAGTAGACCCAAAAACTTTTGGGGTTTGTTTCGAGCGTTTCAAAGTACGAAAGAGGATGGTGAGTCGGATCCAGAGAGTGTGGAGTTAGATCTGCTGCAGGAGGAGGGGGCTGCGTCAGCAGTGGATGATGAGTGTGTCAGTTGAAGATCTTACAGTTGTGACAGTGTGGTGATACACGCCTATTTTTTTTTTTTTTTTTTTTTTTTTTTTTTTTTTGCGATGTTTTTTCTGGTTGGGAGTTGCTTGTGACGGCTGTTCTGGTTCGTGGCAACCGCTGTCCCCTTCCCAGAGCGCTATTCCGCCCTAGCGGGCATTTGCTTACCTCCCTTGGCCTGACTGAGGGACTCATGGTTGTGGTGCAGAGCGAATGGTGGGTGGTGGGCACGGGTTTAGGTAGTCTGGCTTGTTCTTTTTTTTTTTTTTTTTTTTTGGGGTGGGTGGGTTTGCTACTGTTTGGGGGGTCTCCTTCCCTTTATACACCATTTCCTGAGTCTTCGTTGATGTTGCCCTCGACTCTGGGTTTCTACGCAGTTCTTCTCAGGTGGCTACTTCGATCCTGCCATTCTGGCCCATCCTGCTGCCCCTGGGTCTGATATTGTTGGCGCGGTGGGGTGTACATCCTGTTTATATGCTATGGTCATCCAATAGTGGATGCTACGATCTGTTGCTTCTGTACACTTGTTTCACGCCTGCGGTTTCGCCGCCAGGCCCTTGGGCTGTTGGTCTTTATGGCTGTGTACCTTACCTGTACCCAGGGATTGGAGGATGTTTCTAATTTTTTTCTTTTTTACGCCGCCGGCCTCCGGGTTGTAGGCGATGTCGGCTGTGTATGTGACTTGGAAGTGCAATAAAGTATAAATTTAATAAAAAAAAAAAAATGCAAGCGATGCAGGTTCACACATGATGACAAATGTTGGCAGCCTCGAGGCTGAAGCACTAAAGATTGTTCCGACAATTTTGGGGGGATCAGTTGCGGAGTTTTCAACAACATGTGTGCCGTGTGTACTTCAACATGTGTGCCTCACCTGTATACTCATGGGCGACTCACAACTTACTCTGTGCCATTGGCTGCACGGCAGGGAAAGGGGCAGCAGGGGGAGGGGGCATGGCCGATTTCCTTTCGGGAGCATGCGAACATATGGCGCCACCATATGGCACCGCGTGCTCCCGAAAGGAAATCGCCAAGATGTGCACGTGTTGTATTGCAAGCAATGCAACTCGTGCACTTCTCTGCTGTAAAAGCTCTGCCGATGGGATTAGGTCCCCTCCTATGCAACGCATGCGCGTTGCTTTGGACGAGACCTAAAAATGACACGTGATATGTTAGCATCGATTTAACAAGTTATAAAAATGCAAGCGATGCAGGTTCACACATGATATCAAATGTTGGCAGCCTCGAGGCTGAAGCACTAAAAAATGTTCTCACAATTTTGGGGGGATCAGTTTTGGAGTTTTCAACAACATGAGTGTCGTGTGTACTTCAACATGTGTGCTTCACCTGTATACTCATGGGCGGCTCACAACTTACGCTGTGCCTTTGGACTTTTTTTAACATTTGGCCATCGGGGAAGAGGATAACTCAAACTTGGGCCAAGGGAGGGGGCTGACTTGGGTGAGAGTTCAGTTTATCTCAGTACACTGGTGTAAAAGGGGCACTGTTTTGGTATCTGTAACTTTTGCACACAATGTTCATGTGTGTGGTTCTGATAATTTAGTTTTTTTAATAGTTCGTTATTGTTTTTAACCAAATGTGCTCATGTTGGTGTGCCAATGTCAGCATTTGGTGTTGTGTGGAGGGTGTGCTCTTTGTTAAAATATTCTAAGGGATGTGTTTGTGTCCTTAATTCATAAATAGTGACATCATTGTGTTGTCTTTTCTGAATTGGTTCGTCTTATGCTCTTCCCACATTCTCTGTCACGCCGCAGATGTTGAATGTAAACGCAGATGTTGAATGTAAAGATCCATTGAGTCAATATCATCTTTGCGACAGATGGCACACATTTTTATTTGTATAAGATCCCAGTAGTGCACATTGCTTAAGTGTGATAAAGATGGGTAAAATGGATGAAACTCGATTCAAACTGACTGAATTATACACATGAACATTGTGACTGACAGTACCAGGCTTGAGGGAGCTCACAGATATTTAAGAAACCTACTATCTGAGCAGCTTACTTACCTCCAAATTGCTCTCACATAAGTATTGAAAGAGTGTGAGGGACTACAATAAAAAGCCCCATGTCTTCCAAGATGAGTGCATCACTTCACACGTAAAAAAAAGGAAATACCGGTGTAATAAGAAAATGGTCAAAATTCAGAGTATTTCCCATTGATAGGAATGGTAATTTATGCACTATGCCTATAAAACCATACAGACAGGGGCCTAACTAACATTAGCACAGTAGGTGCAGGGGCTTCCGGTTCCAGGGGTATAAGTTTGTCAGTTATGGCAGACTTTTCCTTCCTAAATAGAATGTCAATGGGGGTATTGTATTTCTTGAATTAGGGCCAATGGCACCGTTGGTAAGCCCCTACATAAAAAATGCATATACGTACGCGTAATTTATTCCAATATTATTTTACAACTCTACTTCTACGCTCGAGATGTGGTCACCAAACCGGGCCTGGTGATAAACAATGCAACTCCATATCAACAATGCTCAGCCGTAAATCTTCTAACTTATGTACGTTCCATTAATCCTAAATGTGCACTGCTCGGAAATATCTGGTTGATAATCTGCTTCTTCTTGGAGAGCTTAATGCAAAGCCGTGGTTAAGCTAAATCACTGTCTTTGCAGTCACTCTGTCAATTAGGAATGCATTAATGCCTCATTTTGACAATTGTGACTTAATTAGCCTTTCAAATCCATACTGACTAGATAATACGGTGGCCGAAGGTTGCCACAAAAAAAGCATTGTGCAGCGCTCTCACGATTGTTTTGAGATACAGTGTCTGCTCACCATGGCATATGCAAAATGATGCCCCCTGCATAAGGTGTCGGGGCCCCTTGTATCTCGCAGGTGTTCATAAGCCTTAGTCTGGCTGGCGGGTGGCCTCTGAAGGGGGCTCCAAGCCCGGCAGGAACTGCAGGGGCCTGCCTTACCCCCAAATCTTCTCGGTCCAAGGAAGATCAGGCTCACCTTTACAATTAGAAAGCAAGATAGACGTCACTTGTATTTACTTGCAGGTATCTCGAACAGAAATGTTGAGCAATATTTTAATGTAAGATACTGTCTTGGACAGCTGATTAACTTTTAGGTCACAGGTTATTAATGTCAGGAAGCCAAATTGATTTGGCCTGTGCCCTCTTACTAAGAAACTGAGGGGCATATTTACAAGACTCTAGCGCCACTTTGTGACGCTCCAGTGGCGCTCTATGCTAGCTCATATTTATAAGGCCGCACTAAACCACTTTGCGTGACTTTACACTGCCTTTGAAATATGACCTTCTGCAACATAGTTTTCTGCGGCACAGTGGTGCACAATGGGTGTTGCTGTGGGGCTTCCCAGCAACACCCACAGCTTTATGACGCTGTCCCAGATTTACAAGGACCTGCAACCTGGCACCCTGCACCGTAGTGCAAGGGTGCCTGCATTGGTGCTAGACTGCCAAAACAGCACCAGCTCAGGGGGAAAGGACAGGAATGCACCATATTGGATAAACATGGTGCATTCCTGCCCTTTCGCTGTGACGCATGTGCAGCGCAGGAAAGTAACTTGCTGCGATGCTCCGAGCCACTATTCCCATAAATATGCCCCTGAGTCTTTCATACACAGGTGCGACCATGTGAAGCTCAAAACAAGGAATTAAGTCAAACCCTGGGGTAGAGGATGTAGCATGCATGTATCATAACAAAAAGGATAATGAAGGAAATCAGCACGGCACATATAATGATATTGTACATAAGGAACAATATGACAATTATAACAAAGGACCAACCCATCAGATACCTCACATTGCAGTCTTTTCATTGTGGTGTTTCGTGGTGTGTTGGTGAACAGAGGCCCACTCAGTGGTCAGTCCAAAGCTTGTCCCTGAGGTGTACCACGGAAGAGCATCTGTGTGACGCAGCACAGTTGGCCCAAATTTATGTTGAGTCTCCCATCAAGTGCATGTTGTACAGTCTTACATGGGTAAAAATCGGGCAACCGTCCCGTTGGGAGCCCTCTAGCCTAAAAATCTTCTCGCCCCTTTCTATAACTTTCCACACATCACCTGTCTGTGTAGGCGTGTTCACACATTGCAAAATGAATTCCTTCTTACTCTTTCCTGAATGCTGCATGGACTGATTCCTCTCTCTAGTCAAAATAGCATGATCAGTGCATGAACATGCATAAGTGTGCTCCTGATCTATGAAACTTCAACCTTAAATAAGAATCTGAATTACATCAAAGCGGAATAGATGAAAAACACCTGCCTGACACTCAATTCGGACTCATCAGAGCTCAGCCCAACACCTATACCCTCTAACCACGCAAAAAAACATGGAAATCATCTCAAACGACAAACTCAAAATGACCTAATTGGGTTAAGACCATTATTGATATTGAGATATATATGGATGAAAGAAGAGACCACATTCAACAGAAACATTATTAAAGATTGTCTCCAACTAGATAATTGTTTAAAGATCCCTTGGCTTAACTATATAGTACAAACTTTCGAGGATCTATTTAATATAAACATCTTGGAAAACTCCAATGGAGCAATAGAAATTCCTAAAACTGAATTGAAAAATACGTTTTTGCGGGAGAAAAAACATGAACGTCAAAAAAGTAATGGGCATTTAACAACTTGCCAGTTCTATTACTCATATCTAGAAACTGAGGGATTCCAAGCCTATTTGTGCCAGGTAACTAGATCATCACATCGATTTGTTCTTACAAGAATGAGATTAGGCATTGTCAATCACCTGGTAGCATTTCTCTGTGTAAAAAAGTATCCCGCTTCCCCCGGCCCATGTGATGGACGTACTTTGCACTTTCTCCTTATATGTGATTTGTATTTGAACCTCCGTATTGCTTTCCTTAAACCTTTGTTTAAAATATATTGCACTTTAACTACGAATGCTGCTATAAGTCTGCTGTTTACAATGCAAGAGTCTGATATTTGTTTTTATACTGCGACATATATTTTAAGACAATTGATGTAATGAAAAGTATGTTGTTTTAAACGGTATCAATAGTTAAGACTGTATTCCATTGATTTAATTAATTGTATAGGCTTCTAACAATGTTTTAAATGTGCTTTTATGGTTGTTTTATCCGAACCGAATAAAGCTTATTGAATTGAATTGACCTCAAAGGTAAACAAACTCAGCTCCTCATGCTTCTGCATACTACGTATCCTCAGTGAAAGTGTGTAAGAACCACTAATTGCATGTAACACTGCCATTAGCCCATAGCTTCTTGGTAGTTGTAGTTCAGCTTTTCACACAAAGTTCATATTATTCTTCAGCAAATGCCATATTTCAAAATCGCACCTCTAGACACCAGTGTTTTAGGAGTCCTCCCTCATCAATAGAGAATATTTACGGTTTGCTGGACATGCTGACAATTTTCTCAGGTGTAATTCCATCATATCGTGCAGGCGTTCCAAAGCTCATCAGCTTAGAGGCAGCTCACAAGAGCCTTTTATCAGTGAAAATGGGTAGGAGTGCATTTTTTGCATGTAACAGCGACATTACCCCATAGCATCTTGGTAGTTGTAGTTCAGCTTTTCAAATAAAGTTTATATTATTCTACGTATCCTTAGAATTTTTTTTAATGGATCCCCAAAAGCACCCGGCGTACAGCCACTAAAGCCCTAGATAATAGAAGACTAGACTATGGCAATGCACTCTGTGCCGGAATAACCAACCACCTTCTCCACCGACTTCAGACCATCCAGAACGTCGCAGCTGGACTCATCGCTAACCTCACACACTCATCACCCCACACCTCAGATAACTCCACTGTTACCGATTCGCAAAAGCTGGCAATGTAAACTCATCATGCATGCATATAAGGCACTGCACAACACTAGATCAGCATACCTCAGTGGTGGCCTTAATTTCCTCCAACCCACCAGACATCTATGCTCTGCCTCACTTTATCTCACTAACACCCTGTGCCTGTGAAAGCAGTATGTGTATCCTAGCCTACTCCTACATTACACTCAAAGCATAGAACAGCTTCTCTCTACATACCAGGGCCTCCTATTTGCTTCTTGAATTCTGCAAGAGGCTGAAGACCTAGCTCTTCAACTAACCCCCAACAGATGACCAACACACCTGCTCCAGTGCCTGGTTACTTTTCAGGTGATATGTCACACTCCACAAATCCAAATAACATAACAATCTCACCTTGAGACCTTTAATGTCTAAGATGATAACTGATTCCATTGCATAAGTGTGACCAGACTTGGAGTAGGCTCTGTAGATTTCCCAAAACACTGTAAAGGGTGATATGGGACCATACTTCCAACTAGGAGCTGACAGGCCACAACCTCACCAGGCCATGTCAGAATCGGGTAGAAAAGTGCTGCCACACGATCATTGCACCATTGTGTGATCATTGGCAGTGGCAGAGGTGGGGAAGGCAGAATGTTGTTGGCACTAGCTAAACTTCAGCCACTGCTTGAAATTTGTGGCTAGGCGGTGGGGGACAGTATTGTGGCAAAGAGGTTTTACTGCCTCTGAAAAGGGCCAAACAGACAAAATACAAATTAGATCATAACAATCCAAATACATATTCTGAGCACAAATGCAATTGAAGCATGATTGCAGCAAAAACTCTGAGAACATTTAAAGTACATTAAAAAAAACTAGCAGAAAGAGATCACAGGTCCTAAATATGGTGTGGGGCATTCTAATATTGGGGTGTGAGGAGGGAACATTTTCTCAACATAGTTTTGTAGGGAAATGGATTCATTGATGAGTAAAATGACACAAAAATTAAAAAACACCAATAAGAGGAACTGGAGATATGAATGTTTAAAGATTTAAAAATAAAAGCACCAGGAAAAAGTTATCCACCGATCAGTAGTCACTGTTCACAGTTGATTGGGATATAGGCACGATTTTAGGTGGAGCATCATAGGGTGCGAGTTGGATACAGCAAGCGGGTCATCCTCATCAAAGATTTTACCTTCTGACTTAGTGTTAAAAATGAAAGGCAAAATCTTACAGTGGGGCAAGTTGCAGGCTGGGTACTCCCGAATTCAGATAGCCGTTGGTGTTAGTGAAAGAGCTCTGAGTGGGCCAGATTCTCTATACGCATCTGTCAAAGTCCTCGTGTCAGGCCTTTGACTGGTCGGCAGTTCTACTTTCGGAATTAGTCTTTTTTACAGAGCTCAAAATCCTCGAGCAGGGGCAAGCCTTAAGTTATATCTGACTGTTCAGAATTTCTGGAGTAGCATCTCTTGGTCACTTCTCAGGTATGCAGGACCTCAGGGAAAGCGCAAGGGTAAAATACACACTCAAGCAGAGGTCATTAGCAGGGTCCAGTTCAGTTCCAGTTACCACTGGTCAGTTGGGAACTTCAGGAGAAAGGCCTCTTGCAGCTAGCTTTGTCCCTATTGCATCACAGGAGGTCAGCCAATTGAACATTCAAGTTCACTTCTTAGTCCTGGGTACAAGTGTCAGCTCGTCCAGGCGTCATATCTCCACACAAATCTGAAACAGCACATCTAGTCCACTTCTGTTTTTCCACAGATCCAGAAAGTATTCTGATTATCGATGAATGAGGTGCCATTTTGAAGGATTTATTAGCCAATGTGTAGGGTAAAACCTGGATGCGCCCTAGCCAATAAGGAAAATGTCCCCAAGGGTAAACCTTAACAATGTTGCAGCTCATCCTTTTTGCCTTAATGCAAACTATGTATTCTAAGTAGATTTAAAGATCTCACCGCCTTTCTGCAAGTGGTGGTGACTTGTGTATCAGCCAGGGGTGTGTTTAGGGAATAGTGCAGTCTGCTTCTCCTCAGCTAGAGCAAACTTGTTCTCGGCCAGCACCCCCTTCTATTGAGCTGGTGCCAAAGTGACTACAGAGAGCTCAGACAACAAAAGTCTTCTCTTCCCCAGGTCTCTATTTGCACTTAACTATGAATAGGCAGGTCTCACCCTGGTCTTTTTCAGGTTAAGAAAGTTCCTGAACCCTTCGCAACTGCCTTTCCTGTGCTGATATGTGTTTCATTCTTCACACTCTGGTCTTTCTGCTATAAAGCCTAAGCCATTGTTGCTACTTCAGGCAGGTGTTTTCACACATCATTGAGCGGAAGCACTGATAGTCCAACTGCGGGGAGACTAATGGTAATTACTCTACTGGAGTTTCAAGAAGATAAGGATTACATTTTAATAGTCAGTTTTCATAAAGGCGTTTGGAAAATCAAACTTCACTACTAAATTTGGTTTTAATAAACATTACAAAATGCTGTTTGAATTATGTCAGTATCTTATCTCGAACCAAAGATAGTAGAGTTATGATTTTATTCCAGACCTTAGATTTTCTCTTAGGACAGCACTCAAAGTAAAACTAGCTTTTGATGGACAGTCACTGTAGGTATCTGCTAACACTAAATTATTTCATGTATCAATGTTAAATACTAGACGCCCTGCCTTGATACGCTGGGCCAGGGTCAGACTAATTTGCATATAGCCAAGTTCTGAGCTGGGATGGTGCAGTGAGCTAAAAAGCGGTGCTGGATCAAGCCCTGATCTTTGGACTGGGTAAGAGTGGTCTGCTTAATTCAGACACTCTGTTCATCACCACCCCCTTTTCTGAATCATTTTTGTCCACCATAAGCGTGGAAGGGTATACTCAGATGTGAGTCCCTTGCTCATTGCACCATCAGGATTCAAGCAAGCCGGGCCGAAGACGGCTGAAATGCCAGAAACCGTTCCCCGGAAGCTTGTTTTCTTCCCAGTATAAGAATTGGCTTGGTAGTTTGGTCTGCCCTGTTCCCATGATGCACTGGGCCAGGGTCAGTCTAATTTGCATATAGCCAAGTTCTGAGCTGGGATGGTGCAGTGAGCTAAAAAACACTGAGGGATCAAGCCCTGATCTTTGGACTGGGTAAGAGTGGTCTGCTTAATCCAGACACTCTGTTCATCACCACCCCCTTTTCTGAATCATTTTTGTCCACCATAAGCGTGGAAGGGTATACTCAGATGTGAGTCCCTTTCTCATTGCACCATCAGGATTCAAGCAAGCCGGGCCGAAGACGGCTGAAATGCCAGAAACCGGTCCCCGGATGCTTGTTTCCTTCCCAGTATAAGAATTGGCTTGGTAGTTTGGTCTGCCCTGTTCCCATGATGCACTGGGCCAGGGTCAGACTAATTTGCATATAGCCAAGTTCTGAGCTGGGATGGTGCAGTGAGCTAAAAAACGGTGATGGATCAAGCCCTGATCTTTTGACTGGGTAAGAGTGGTCTGCTTTATTCAGACACTCTGTTCATCACCACCCCCTTTTCTGAATCATTTTTGTCCACCATAAGCGTGGAAGGGTATACTCAGATGTGAGCCCCTTGCTCATTGCACCATCAGTATTCAAGCAAGCCGGGCCGAAGACGGCTGAAATGCCAGAAACCGGTCCCCGGAAGCTTGTTTCCTTCCCAGTATAAGAATTGGCTTGGTAGTTTGGTCTGCCCTGTTCCCATGATGCACTGGGCCAGGGTCAGACTAATTTGCATATAGCCAAGTTCTGAGCTCGGATGGTGCAGTGAGCTAAAAAACGGTGATGGATCAAGCCCTGATCTTTGGACTGGGTAAGAGTGGTCTGCTTAATTCAGACACTCTGTTCATCACCACCCCCTTTTCTGAATCATTTTTGTCCACCATAAGCGTGGAAGGGTATACTCAGATGTGAGTCCCTTGCTCATTGCACCATCAGGATTCAAGCAAGCCGTGCCGAAGACGGCTGAAATGCCAGAAACTGGTCCCCAGAAGCTTGTTTCCTTCCCAGTATAAGAATTGGCTTGGTAGTTTGGTCTGCCCTGTTCCCATGATGCACTGGGCCAGGGTCAGTCTAATTTGCATATAGCCAAGTTCTGAGCTGGGATGGTGCAGTGAGCTAAAAAACGGTGATGGATCAAGCCCTGATCTTCGGACTGGGTAAGAGTGGTCTGCTTAATTCAGACACTCTGTTCATCACCACCCCCTTTTCTGAATCATTTTTGTCCACCATAAGCGTGGAAGGGTATACTCAGATGTGAGTCCCTTGCTCATTGCACCATCAGGATTCAAGCAAGCCAGGCCGAAGACGGCTGAAATGCCAGAAACCGGTCCCCGGAAGCTTGTTTCCTTCCCAGTATAAGAATTGGCTTGGTAGTTTGGTCTGCCCTGTTCCCATGATGCACTGGGCAAGGGTCAGACTAATTTGCATATAGCCAAGTTCAGAGCTGGGATAGTGCAGTGAGCTGAAAAACTGTGATGGATCAAGCCCTGATCTTTGGACTGGGTAAGAGTGGTCTGCTTAATTCAGACACTCTGTTCATCACCACCTCCTTTTCTGAATCATTTTTGTCCAACATAAGCGTGGAAGGGTATACTCAGATGTGAGTCCCTTGCTCATTGCACCATCAGGATTCAAGCAAGCCGGGCCGAAGACGGCTGAAATGCCAGAAACCAGGCCCCGGAAGCTTGTTTCCTTCCCAGTATAAGAATTGGCTTGGTAGTTTGGTCTGCCCTGTTCCCATGATGCACTGGGCCAGGGTCAGACTAATTTGCATATAGCCAAATTCTGAGCTGGGATGGTGCAGTGAGCTAAAAAACGGCGATGGATCAAGCCCTGATCTTTGGACTGGGTAAGAGTGGTCTGCTTAATTCAGACACTCTGTTCATCACCACCCCCTTTTCTGAATCATTTTTGTCCACCATAAGCGTGGAAGGGTATACTCAGATGTGAGTCCCTTGCTCATTGCACCATCAGGATTCAAGCAAGCCGGGCCAAAGACGGCTGAAATGCCAGAAACCGTTCCCCGGAAGCTTGTTTTCTTCCCAGTATAAGAATTGGCTTGGTAGTTTGGTCTGCCCTGTTCCCATGATGCACTGGGCCAGGGTCAGACTAATTTGCATATAGCCAAGTTCTGAGCTGGGATGGTGCAGTGAGCTAAAAAACAGTGAGGGATCAAGCCCTGATCTTTGGACTGGGTAAGAGTGGTCTGCTTAATTCAGACACTCTGTTCATCACCACCCCCTTTTCTGAATCATTTTTGTCCACCATAAGCGTGGAAGGGTATACTCAGATGTGAGTCCCTTTCTCATTGCACCATCAGGATTCAAGCAAGCCGGGCCGAAGACGGCTGAAATGCCAGAAACCGTTCCCCGGAAGCTTGTTTTCTTCCCAGTATAAGAATTGGCTTGGTAGTTTGGTCTGCCCTGTTCCCATGATGCACTGGGCCAGGGTCAGACTAATTTGCATATAGCCAAGTTCTGAGCTGGGATGGTGCAGTGAGCTAAAAAACGGTGAGGGATCAAGCCCTGATCTTTTGACTGGGTAAGAGTGGTCTGCTTTATTCAGACACTCTGTTCATCACCACCCCCTTTTCTGAATCATTTTTGTCCACCATAAGCGTGTAAGGGTATACTCAGATGTGAGCCCCTTGCTCATTGCACCATCAGTATTCAAGCAAGCCGGGCCGAAGACGGCTGAAATGCCAGAAACCGGTCCCCGGAAGCTTGTTTCCTTCCCAGTATAAGAATTGGCTTGGTAGTTTGGTCTGCCCTGTTCCCATGATGCACTGGGCCAGGGTCAGACTAATTTGTATATAGCCAAGTTCTGAGCTTGGATGGTGCAGTGAGCTAAAAAACGGTGATGGATCAAGCACTGATCTTTGGACTGGGTAAGAGTGGTCTGCTTAATTCAGACACTCTGTTCATCACCACCCCCTTTTCTGAATCATTTTTGTCCACCATAAGCGTGGAAGGGTATACTCAGATGTGAGTCCCTTGCTCATTGCACCATCAGGATTCAAGCAAGCCGTGCCGAAGACGGCTGAAATGCCAGAAACTGGTCCCCAGAAGCTTGTTTCCTTCCCAGTATAAGAATTGGCTTGGTAGTTTGGTCTGCCCTTTTCCCATGATGCACTGGGCAAGGGTCAGACTAATTTGCATATAGCCAAGTTCAGAGCTGGGATAGTGCAGTGAGCTGAAAAACGGTGATGGATCACGCCCTGATCTTTGGACTGGGTAAGAGTGGTCTGCTTAATTCAGACACTCTGTTCATCACCACCCCCTTTTCTGAATCATTTTTGTCCACCATAAGCGTGGAAGGGTATACTCAGATGTGAGTCGCTTGCTCATTGCACCATCAGGATTCAAGCAAGCCGGGCCGAAGACGGCTGAAATGCCAGAAACTGGTCCCCGGAAGCTTGTTTCCTTCCCAGTATAAGAATTGGCTTGGTAGTTTGGTCTGCCCTGTTCCCATGATGCACTGGGCCAGGGTCAGACTAATTTGCATATAGCCAAGTTCTGAGCTGGGATGGTGCAGTGAGCTAAAAAACGGCGATGGATCAAGCCCTGATCTTTGGACTGGGTAAGAGTGGTCTGCTTAATTCAGACACTCTGTTCATCACCACCCCCTTTTCTGAATCATTTTTGTCCACCATAAGCGTGGAAGGGTATACTCAGATGTGAGTCCCTTGCTCATTGCACCATCAGGATTCAAGCAAGCCGGCCGAAGACGGCTGAAATGCCAGAAACCGGTCCCCGGGAGCTTGTTTCCTTCCCAGTATAAGAACTGGCTTGGTAGTTTGGTCTGCCCTGTTCCCATGATGCACTGGGCCAGGGTCAGACTAATTTGCATATAGCCAAGTTCTGAGCTGGGATGGTGCAGCGAGCTAAAAAAACGGTGATGGATCAAGCCCTGATCTTTGGACTGGGTAAGAGTGGTCTGCTTAATTCAGACACTCTGTTCATCACCACCCCCTTTTCTGAATCACTGCCTTGATACGAGGCCTATTTAGGGATGCCTTATTCAATATTTAAAAGTAGGGCTCCTCCCAGTCAAAAAGGCTTATTTTGAGATGTTCATCTGCAGGTTTAAAAGCTGCGGGAGTCAAGCTACTTAGGCCATGTTTTCTTTGTCAGCACAGTGTGTTGCAGCCCACAGGCGACTTTTCACTTTCTATGCCATTTGTATATTTTCCTACAGCACATACAGTGGTCTTAGTGGAAAGCTAAGGAGGTCAAGTAGGATCTCACCAATTTTAGTATGTTTTAAAGGACAGAGCACATACACTGGGGTCAGGACAGCAGGATGAAAGAAACAGCAATACCAGTCAACAAAATGTGGTTTTGGTTTTAGATAATAGTAGATGTTTTTAGTTTTCTCTTTACCTTGCTTATACACTTTGCTTGATATGTTTTGCAATTTCTTTACAATTGTTGGTGTAATGATGTACCTATGTTTGGATTTGCTTCAATACAGCTCTTTAAACTTAAAAAAGACACACCTCACAATTTTCAGTCATTTTTACTCACGCTGCTGTAATCACTAATTAACGACTTTAGAGCAAGGCAAGAATCTAGAAAAACAACATGAACATGTTCAGCAGAAAATATCACAGGCTAATGAATCCCTTTAATAAGCTTGGAGCAACTCCATTAATTTAACTTCAGATCTAGAGGAGTCTAAGTACAGCTCATAAAAGATCCTGTGAGTTGTTCCTAATTCCCTCTTCCCAAAACCTTTTTTCAGTAATGAAGGCAAACTGTTACAGATGCTTTAGATATAAATGAAACATTCTTCCTCATCTAACAACTTTATAGGCGTAAGGTTGCCAAGGCAACTGCTTAGAGCATTTTTATTGCTCATGTTTGCCTTTCTTGTCCCTGGTATTAGCAAAAGAGAAACTCAACTTCATCCAGTAGCATTTGATGCACAAAGATGGTACCTGAAATAGTAATTGAAATGATTGCTTATTGCTTGTAGCTAGCGGGTATTTTCCTTTAAATATTTCAAATTTTCATTATTTGGGATGCAACATGTTCTTTGTTCAATGTTCTTTGATTCTATTATGCCTCAGGTATTGTGTGGGGGGGGGGGGGAGGGGAAGGTGGGGAATAAGGGACAGGAAGAAAACAGTGGCCAAATGTTGGCACCTTTATTTTACTCTTTATTTTAACCAGACACCTGTCCTCTGAAGGTTTAGTAGGGTGTTTTAGAGCCATCTACCTCTAATGTGACCAGCTACAGATCAGTTACTAGTGGCCTGGCATCTGGTGGCTGTCCTGTGTACTGCATGAAATGTGGCTGGGGTTTCATCCCAGTTCCTGGTGGGATATTGTCCACAGCCTAATAGAAAACATTGCCTCAGCAATTAGCAGATATTTAGTGACAGTCTCATGTTGAAGGCTAACTTCTTAATGTGAGGGGAGGGTCAATGTGATTCTGTCTCTCATTGGTGCCTTCTCCAGATAATGACTGTACGACATATTGGCTCAGCAATATTTGAAAATTCTTTTCGAGACACATATCATGTGTGAAAAACACACACAGCCGTAATTGTCTGGAATAATAGCCTAAAGGAAAGATAACAGAAACACATCATAACTTCAAGCGTATGTGTACTACAACCAGAAAACCAAGAAATAAACAATGTTAATATTTACATATAGACGTGCTGGGGCCTCATTAAATATACACTAAGGATCAATATTTCTCGCAATAGTAGTTGGTTGAGTAGCAGCAATGCAGGAAACCTGCATTAAAATGCAGTTTTGTTTTGCAAAGCATTTCACGTGCAACCTCCTGATTGAGAGTTTACAATTGCTAATGACTCACTGGATAACTTTGAGAATCCAAGCCCATATAAGTTGGTTTAACTAGCATTCTGTAAGATTTTGTCTTGTACATCGCAGAGCCACTGTCTCTGTGAACTCTGCTGCCCATAACTCAGTGCAGTGAAGGTGCCTCGAAATATGAGTAGAAGCCCCAGGAAATAGTCATAAAGTGCACTGATGCTATGTGTCTCAGGCCTGATGAAATGCGACTCCATGTACAATAGCACATCTGCTCCTCTCAGAACACTGCCCATGATCATTACAGGAGCTTATTGGTGTTGAAATTGGTATTGATATTGTTGGTGGTTTCTGTAGAGTACAATGTTTGCTGAACAGTGGACGTGACTCCAAAGATATGAGTCTTGATTGTTTACATGAGGTTTGTCATTCATGTGGCTCCTATTTTGCAAGCAAATAATGCTTTTTGAATATGTGGGTTCTCAGGCACTTAGTGAATTGGCGGATGGTGTGGCCCTACTGCTGATGTAGAGGATGCCGTTTCAGATACTGGTAGCAAAGATAAAATATGCCTGTCTTCTGATCTTTTACTTCTTATACCTTTTCATTTCCAAGCTGGAGATTATCTTGGCTTTGGTTTGGCATTGTCCACCTGAAGTGGCAATTTGATGACTTTGTAGGAGCTGCAGTTGGTCTAAGAGATGATGCAGTCTTGGAGAGGGTACACATGTAGTTTCCTGAATGAAAGTGTGATGATGTCAACATTTTGCAAATGTTTGATGTTACCTGCCACCATGTGTAGGATTCTTTGAGAGGGGCCATGGTAGAGTCAAGGAGGTCATTGAGCATGGTGTTAAATCTGTCCAGTTGAGAGAGGACTAAAGTCTGCACTTTCACTCTGAAGTTGTTTTTCGGGTGGAAGGACGTTCACTGTTCTGGAGGGACAGCTGATTATATGCAGTCTTGGTTTTCTTTTCAATGTCTTATTTGAAGGAGAGGTTGGTGTTGAGGGTGAATCTAAGCGACTTAGCAGTTGCCTTGTATTTTGTATTTGTATTTTGTGTGGGGTATTTCTAGAGCGCTGACTGTCGCTCCGGAATGAGCATCCTGGCGCTGAGAGATACGTGTACACACCAAGTAAAAGGCTCTAGATAGCCACCATTACGAAACAATCTGGCAAATTAAAAATCCAGGTTTTTAACTGTCTCCTGAAGGCATTTTCATGTACAAGTAGTCTGAGGTTCATAGGCATGGCTTTCCAGGCCTTAGAGGCCAGTACTATAAGGGTCTTTCCTCCTTTGGTTTTCAGCTTGAATCTAGGGATGTTGATTAGATTCCCCCCTGATGACCTCAGACATCTCAAAGGGTCATATCGAGTAAAACGTCTCGTAAGGTATTTCGGGCCTGTCTTATTGAGGGATCTGAAGGCGGTTAATAGGATTTTAAAAAGAATCCTTTTGTGTAGGGGCAGCCAATGAAGGGTCCGGAGCCCGGTAGAGGCAGAGGATCTTCTAGTTAATTTCAATACTAGTCTAGCTGCCGCTGTTGAACACTCTGTAGCTTTCATAGCGTCTTTTTTTTTACACCTGCCATTAGTCCGTTGCAGTAATCTAATCGTGATAGTATCAGAGCCACTGCAACCGATTTTCGAGAATCTATAGGCAAGAAGTAAAAAAAATTCCTGAGGGATTTGATAATGCTGAAACAGCATCCATCTGTGTTCCTAACGTGCTGATCAAACGAAAGAGCGGAGTCAAATATGACCCCTAAATTTCTTGCAGTTTCGACGGAAGGGGGCGGGGCGGGTGACTCAGCAGGCCACCAATCCTTGGAACAAAAGGAGGCCTCGTTACCCAAAGGTAGAATCTCTGTTTTGTTGGCATTATATTTTAGATGGTTGTTGTCCATCCAGCTGAATACCTCCGTCAGGCAGATCTTAAGATTTTGTTCTGCTTTGGTGGAATTTTTATCCAGAGAGACTACGAGTTGGGTGTCATCGGCATAAGATGTTACAAATATGCCGTATGACTCTATTAATGCAATAAGCGGGATCATATAAATATTAAACAATAAAGGGCTCAAAATTGAGCCCTGTGGGACTCCCGATAAGACCTTTTTGTCCTTAGAAAGAAAAGGGACCAAAGAAACCGATTGGGATCTGTCGGTCAAAAAGGATACTATCCAAGACAGGGCAGTGTCTGTTATCCCTATACCTCTCAGTCTATCAATTAAGATTTCATGTGAGATGGTATCAAACGCTGCAGTGAGGTCCAGCAAAATCAGAACAGCCCTATTCCCTTCATCCTGCGAAAATTTGATGGAATTAGTGAGCTCAATGAGCGCAGTTTCAGTCGAGTGTCTGGAACGAAAGCCTGATTGTTGCGAATGTAGAATGTCATGAGTATCTACAAAGTCCTTTAATTCCTGGTACACTATCTGCTCAGTTATTTTGCCTAGAACTGGAAGGAGTGATATAGGGCGAAGATTTGACAAGTCAGTGGTGCATTTGTTAAGGTTCTTCATTACCGGCTTGACAATCGCTTTTTTCCAGTCCCGGGGTACGATTCCTGAGCTTAATGATGCATTGACAATGGCATTGATAGTGGGGTTAACTATATCAATTAACTGATGGAGTATCTGAGGAGGACACGAGTCAGAGGGTGCTCCCGACTTACAAGCCATGATAACTTCTCTAGTTAGCTAGGGGCTAAAGCCATATTTGTTTATGCCAGATAACCAGCCTTGAATTTGTGGTAGTGTGGTGTTGTCATGAACAGAAGTAATTCTTTCTTTTCAGGTTGAGTATTAGGTAGGTACTGAACCTCCAGTTCTGGATTAGATTGATATATGTTCTGAATCACTAAGGCGCTGATTAGAGTTTGGCGATCCCCTATTATGACATGGGCGGTGGGACAGCCACAGCCCCGCCGCAGCTGCCAGGGAACCTCCATTCCCTGGCAGTGTTGTTGCGATCAGGAGGAATCCATATGCTTGGCAAGACAGCATATTAGGAGTTTCCTCTCTGCCAGGGTTTACATGGCGGTTACTCTTCCATGTAAATCCTGGTGGAGAGGAAACTAAGGGGGCCATTCAGGGCCCCTGTTGCCTCTGGGCCCTGAAGATCTACACATAGGGGCACAACATGTGCCCCCACTGTGTGCATGCACACCAGTTCCTGACCAGTTCCTGCACATCATTAACTTTCAGTCTATGCCGTACAGAAACTGCTTTTGGCATTCCCATTGCGGTGCCTGTTTTTAACCCCATGGCTGCTAGGCGTTTTCCCGTCCTGCGCTGGGTTTTATTATTTTACATTATTTTATGACGAGCTGGCCTTGTCATCCGCGCACGGCAGGTAAGCGCCATGACGAGGCCAGCTCGTCATTAGCCTCGAAGGGGTTAAAGGCATGCCATGGGAATGCCAATAAAAAGCATGCCAGACAGGAGGAAACTCCTAATCTGGCTGGTGGCCTCACCTTGGGTTTGGCGGTGCAGCAGTTGGTAGGGACCCGGCGCTGCACGTCCAAACTCATAATCGGGCCCTAAATGTCATTGGTCAAGGAGATTTTGATGTAGAGTTGTGTTTTGTTTGTATACTGATGAATCTGTTTTGGAGTTTTACAACAATTTCAACAACAAACAGGCTTAGAACACACCCACAGCCAACAGATCCGTTCTAAATGTACAGATACAATGGTATTGAAGATAGTCACCACATGCTGGTGCCATCAATGCATTAATCAACATTAGATTTGTTGGGAACATTGCAATGTAGATACAAATCAATCATAAAGGAAAAAGGAAATACATGCATTCTCACACAAACAAAACCATATTCTCAAGACAATGCCTTATAACATAGTGTACCAAGAGTCATATCCATTGAGGTATCTGCTAATGTAATGAGGACCATCTACCAAGCCTATACTATACCCCATGAAAATAGCACAACAGCTATTCCCAGCATTCTGAGGTTTGATCTGCTGATTGCGCAAATAGCTGATTAATGTGCCATTAACACAAATAAGTTTCAGTCTAGAAACTTATATCTCACATTCAAATATTTGCCAGTAAAAGTGTTGTATAATTCCCACAACTGTTGTACTATTTTAATTAAGCAACATGACCTAAAGTCATTGGTTCAAGTAGGCACATCTGAGACAGAATTCTTTGCCACAGTTGTGTATGAACAGGGCATTTGGAATTTCAAGACATAACTATACATTTCCTGGTTATGAGTAGCATATACACTATCATGTTCTTTACTATGGCAGAATGACTGCAAACTGAGACTCCTATACCAAAGAGCATTGTTTATGGGTTGAGTGTTAATGAGAGGCACTCAATAGCATTTACTTTAGTTTTCATATGGTTGCAGGAAAAAGTAATATGTTGCATTCAGTCCAATATCCAATCCCCAATCCACTGGTGAAACGCCTATCATGCAGCAATTGAGATGGCATACTGGTATGGCCCTTCCGCTCCACCTCAGACAGACAACATCGCTCCCCATCTTCGCAAGAAACCTCAAAACCTGGCTCTTCAACAGACCCCCTCCTTGATGGAATGGAACCTGCACCCCCCCAACCCCCCTCCCACCCCTAGCGCCTTGAGACCCTTACGGGTGAGTAGTCGCGCTTTAACAAACTCCTGATTGATTGATTGATTGTACATACTTTATATGTTATGGTGTACTGGTATAGTTCTTTATATTGTATCTCTCAGTTCATTGCATTGACGAAACTTCTTTTATAATCCCATATGTGACACAGTCATTACAGTATTGTCAGCCGTACATTACCAAAAATGCTGCATTTTTATTTGCTCCTAGCTGGTTAAAATCTACTCAGGAGATTCATAGCTAGTACCTGAGACAAGCCTCATTACAGTATAATACTACCTATCACTGAGCTGTCTTCCCATAACAGATGTTTGTGAAGATCACAGAGTTCTAATAAAGAATTAGAATGTTCACCTTGCTCACAGAATATGCCTGCACTGGGAGACATGCTGCTGGAAAAGACTACTTCAGAATAATTCACTCTCTGGTACTAAGGGCTCAATATGTACATAAAAATGTTTCATATCTTTGCTGCTACAAGTTCCTGAAATAAATGAGCCCGCATAAACATTCCTGTCCATATGTTGGTATTATATATTTAATGGGCTCCCAGTCAGAGGAAATTTCTCTGACAGTACTCATTGTATTTTTAAAATAGTACCCTCATTGATTTGTCTCATTTACAATGTTAATTATTTTAAAATATTGAATAAATATTGTTGAATTTAGCAGCTTGTATGCAGAAAGACATGTTAGCAGACAATAAATATCTTTTTAAATATGTTTCACCATTTCCTTATTTTAAACTTGACAAGAGTAAGTAGGGAAAAGTAAAAAGCAAAAATAAAGTTATCAAATGTACACCTAGGGTCTGATTAGGATGTTGGGCTGACCACCACCGACAGGCTTTCGATGGTGGTCTGCCCAACAGGCAGGATAGCGGTTCAACTGCCGCATTATGATGCGCTCTGTTGAATGCACTGCGGTCAGTGGGACAGACCGACGCTGCCAACAGGCTCAAGGACCCCATCCGGGCATCAGTAGGACCGTAATCCCTACAATGATGTCAGCACCTATGGAGGCACCACTGTAGGTATTACGATGTCCATTTCCCTCTGCCTTTACATGGTGGTCCGACCGCCATGTAAAGGCAGATGGAAAGGGACTTTGGGGGCCACTAGCAGGGCCACAGCGATGGGACCCTGGCGCACATGTGGTGCCCCCAAACATCCATGCACCATGTGCCAGACAACCTATGGTGCCTGACACACGGTGCGTGGATGTTGGCAAAATGCCTTTTTCCATTACAGCTTGTGCTGCGGTACTTTTCCGGCCTGCAACAAAAGCAGCAATGGAAAAAGGTATTTTTACAACCGCGTACATGGAAGTCGCATTGTAATTAGGCTGGTGGAACTGCTGACTACAAGTTGGGCGGTTCCATTCCCATGGCGTCCAACCGCCACTGTAATCTGGCCCTAAGTGTCTTGATTTAACACCCAGCATATTGCCCTATTTTTGCCCTTGGAACTGAGGATTTCTATCATTTGGTGGTTATAATTAACCTCGCTCAGATCTTTATCAATTCTTTGTTTTTTTTCTCTTTAAATCACATTTTTATTGTTTGCATGCTGTTTTGTTCCTTTAAAAAAGATCATGACCGAAAATGTAATGTTCATATATATATATATATATATATATATATATATATATATATATATATATATATATATATATATATATATATATATAGGCAACTAATGGTTATCCATATTTTATCGTGCTTCTTTTCAATTTTCGTACTCTTTGTTCTAAATACTCTCTTTTGTCTGTTGATTGGTATTTACTTGTTTTGAACTATTGCTTGTATATATTTTATGGCCATGTCAATGATGAATTAGTCTGGCCCTGATTAAACAACACATATTATTGTGCAGTCATGAAATACATTGACAGGTTTTCCGTCTGAATTTTTGGTGATGAAATGATAATAAAGAGTTTACGACCTGAGATTTACAATTTATCAAGCCTGATTGATTGAAAACAAGAGACATCAACTCATTGAACTCAAAACCTTGACCTTTAGCCTCAGCACTCTAACTGTTCATTAGACCTCTTTGGTGAAGCTACAGTAGATCACTGATGAGTCAACTCACAAACTTCTGCTGGTGTTGGAAGTGCATGTTTCCCTCAACATGTCAGATTTGTTTCCGACACGGATGAGGAAACTATTTGCAAAACTACAGAAAATATGTCGACATTTTAGCTTTCTAGAGCATTAACAATAATTGTATGACAAATTTAAACTCCTGGTTTTTTCATTTGCTAAAGTTTCTGAAGTAGGAAATGCTGTCGGCTGTGATTACAGAAGTATGTTGTTTCACTTAACCTGAAATTCTTTTATGTCCTGTTCCTGATAAAAAAAAACATATATTTTAGCATTAATCAAGGCCCTCTGACCACAGCTCCAGTCACCTATCTTTAATCCTGCGCCGTCAGGAAGTAGCCAGTTGGATGGCTGTAGACTGAAACTCAATGAGGATAAAACTGAAGTCATGCTGCTGGGCAACAACTTTTTCAGCAGTGCCGCGAGCCATCCACCAGAAGGCCTGAGCATGCTGCTCTCCCTAAAAAGCTTAATAAAGAGCAATGGGATGTGGCTGGATTCCAGACTCTCAATGAATCATCAAGCCAAAAAGCTTGCTGCTAGCTTCTATGGCATCTTAACAGTGCTGAGGAAGGTTCTTAACCTTCTTCCTTTTACAGCCAGTGTGATTGTTCAGGTCATGGTGTTAACATGTCTTGATTACGGGAATGCCTTGTATCTCGGTTCGCCTCGCTATGTTGTCAGAAGGTTGCAGACTGTGCAGAATGCTGCTGCACAACTTCTGATGAACATCCATAAACATCAGTCTGCCACCAGGGCTCTTAGAGAGCTCTACTGGCTCTCAGTGGATAGAACAGTTCAGTTCAAGGCCATATGCATTATGCATAGGGCAATCAATAAAAAATACCCCTCACTGTTAAGACCTCTAGCCTCCCAATATCTGCCTGGAAGACTTCTTATATCTTCTTCAGCACATCTACCAAGTGTCCCTAAGATCCATAGATCCCAATTGGGGTGACCATTCTACTTCTTATTTGGGGCCTAAACTTTGGAATATCCTACCTATGGAACTGTTTATGCTAGAGCATGAACTTCCCTTCTGCAATGTCTTGAAGACCTGACTTTTCAGTGACTAATCTTTCATCACAGGTACTGGTGATTTGTAGTGTCTTTTGCAGCGCTGGGAGGCCTTCGGGTAGCCATGTGCTCCAGACTAGACTAAACAAGGAGTAGGTAATTACACACATAAATATAGGTGCTCCTAATATATCAAAACATGTTGTGGCGCAGTGTTCATGATAGGTGATAAAGGATTGCGAAGGAGTATATACAGCAAGAGATATTAAAGCTTGGCAGAATGGATGTAATATTTAGAATGGTATCCAAACACTCAAATTCATTGTTTTGCTAAATCGTAATTCATAATATCCAAGCAGTCATTTGTATAATTTGGACACGGGAATAACGATTTTAGGAAAACCAGGTCTTAAACAAACAAAAAAAACGTGAGTTTAATTGTATTCCATTTGATGATTTTCGCTGACATGGCTGCAGAATGTGTGTGTTTCCACTGACCTATATTACAGGCTAGAAGAAAAGGAAGTATAATAATAAATATTTTAAAGACACTGAAATATGTCAAGTGTGGGGGAACTGATGTGCGAGCCTTACCTCAATCAAAATACATATTTAAGAAAAAAGTAAAACCATAATTTACTGCAGTAGAGTGCAAGATAATTTTGTTCATCATTGGGCAGAGTTTCAAGGCAGGATTCATGCGGAGGAAGCTTCAGTATTACATCCTTTAGGAAAGGTTCATAGGATTGTGACCAATTACACCACATTCTACAGAATATAACCAGTTCGATCAGTACTTCAAATCCCATTGTAGAAGAAAATGTTTTATTAGGTTCAACACAAAAAACATTGATAGGAGGAGGACTTGACAACTTTAGCCTTTCTGCTTGCTTGTAATGTGTGTAAATAAACTGTAGGATAATGCCTGCGCGAATCCAATTCTTGTTGCTCGGCAACGGAATAGACATTTTTGGCATATACATGACATGTATTTAGCAATCGACAGCAGCATTCTGCAACTATATTATTTATTCCAAAAGTGCGAGAACCTCTGATTGTTTGAGATATATTTCACTGGGTTATTGAAATTTGTTTTCAGAGACATGCTCTGTTTTTAGGATTTTTTATGAGGAGAAAGAAGTCTAGTGGTTAACATATTCAAATTGAAAAACATTATTAAAAGAGAAATAATATTAAAAGAAGAAATCATAGATCTATAAGACTGTTATAGTTATAATACATGAAGCTGAGAAAAACAAAGTATATCTTGTATTGAGACGCGTGCTCTTTAAATGATTTTTGTCATTTACAAATGGGTGTTTAGTGACTCAAAATTACATTAATGGAATTACTGTTTCGCATATCATAAAGCACAACTTCAGAAACCCGGGGGAAGATTTACAAGCCCCTGTGGGAAACGTGACGCAAAAGTGGCGCAAGTGGCTTGGAAATCTCCCCCACGAAATCTAAAGACACTTTTGTTGTGATAATACGTAAGTTAGAAGAATATTAATATTGTTGCTGGAATAAAGTATTCAAGTTATGATGTGCCTCATTCATTTACAGAGTTTATAATATCTATTTAGTAATTTTCAAGAAAAAGCTGCAAACTTGTCAAACACCGTAATCCAGCATCAATTTCCGGTGCTGATGGGTGGTTACAGATGTCTTTTGTTTTCAACTAATGAGTGACTAATAAATCAAGGGGCAGATTAGCAAGCCTCTTGTGACATTTTTGCACTGGTGTTGCATCACTTTTTGTGACGCAGCGGCGGTGTAAACAATGTGCCACGTTGCGGCCCATTTACAACATAACGCATATAGGGAGATGGGTCACCTTGTAAAGCCTTGCACCAGACTATACCTATGTCAGGTATAATGTATGCAGGGTGGGCATTCCCACGCGGTAGACCTCATAGAACTCACACAGTGAAAGCTACAAGATTTCACTGCCCACTTCTAGGACGCCACTGAATCAAAGCTCTAAGCTCCCAAGTTTCTAAGACACTCACATAATCTATGTATCATAATGATGTTCTTAAAATGAATTCAGACAAGGGGGGTAGCTACGGTAGTAGTTTGGTAACAAATCCATTTCCCTCTCAGAATTCTCCTCACAATATTCATTTGGGCCTATCAAAAACTGTCTTGACTCCACAAAGTAAAAAATCACATTGTCAAATGTTTGTGGTGCCCACCTGATTGGCACAGATTTTCTGTGGCATTATGGTCTCGCACAGCGCGTCACCCTCAAAAACCATCACTAGATAGGAAACAGTTCTCCAAGGGAGCGTGCTGTCGCAGGCTACGCCATTGCCTAGGAGGGCAGTCTTGTCAGACTCGCGCAACTATGCCATGGCAAATGTATTTTTTGAAGGTAGTTTGCCTGAAACTCAAAGTACTGAATCCAATAACATCTGTGTGTCAAAAGGTAAATTGCTGAAGGGGATTTTTCTGTAGTATCCAATTCTATTGTGAGGAGAATACAATGAGCAAGTGTATTGGGCTGCCTTTCGGGAATGACGATAGGTAGATTTGAGTGCACTAGTTCTTCAACAAGCAAACTCGATCTATTTGCAAAGGCAGTAGAAAATATGTTTGCATTGATATTAAGTAATGAAATTGACTTCTTTGGAGAAGCAATACTATTGAAATAATCTGGTTTCTTAATAATAACCATTGTTAAGGGTGCTTGTCATGAGGAACGCACTACTGTTTGGCCAAAACATTATTAAATAGTTTAATCATTTATTCAATTAGTTTCAGGAATTATGTAAAATAGCGTTGTCAGAACAGCATCTACCATAAATGTAGTATCATAAATGTCGATAAAAAATATCTCACCTTCGGAGTTATGAAAAGAAACTCTACATGCATTGGATCAACATTTTTATAAATAATATTTAGGATATGATATTTATGTCAGATGATACTTTGTGAACAGTATTCTGACATACAACTAAAATACTGTCTGGACCTGTTGCTGTGACTTTGATGTATTGGTGAAAAAAACAAGAAATTCTTTACTACTTTCAAAATAATATTTCTAGATCAAACCCTCTCACAAATAAGCAATTTTCTCAGAGCCAGGATCAATTAGTTCCCTATGTAACTCCTTATAAAAACCTGAACATTTCAAGCACTGTGATTTTATAGCTGTCTTAATCGAACCTGATCCTTTTTTTTTTATTTCCAAGTTAAGAGGGTTCATTATTCTTGCAAAAGTAAGCCATTACTTTTCGTCATAGTCAAGATCAGTGTGACATTATAGGTCTATTAGAAGTTACATATTATTTGCATTTTGCTATTGGGCCTGCTCATTCCATTCCTCTGGTAGCTTGACACAGAGCAGTCGAGCTTAACTTAGAGGCAATGTGTAAAGTATTTATGCAGCAGACAAACAGTAATAAATTGAAAACACAACAGAAGAAAAATCCCAAACTATTTTAGAAAAATAGAGTAAATTTAAATAAATTAGTTGACACCCAAAAAGTTTTAATTGAAATCAAGCACCTAAATGATCAAAGTGAGGCCAGGTCAAAGTCAAAATTTAAGCTGGCCGCAATGGAGCGCGGTACAGATACAAGAAGTGGGTTGGACCCGTCAGAGTTTACCTTTGGAAAATTCTTGAAGAAAAATGTTTGAGAAGGTAAAGTTCAGCGAGGCAAGGCTGCACAAGCTGTGCAAGGAGGGAGCCTCATTGTCAGATGGCCTTGGGTTGAAGCCATTGTGAGGATTTCTACATTCAGACTCAGTGGCTAAAATGGAGGTCGAAAAACTTCAGCCGGAAGAAGCGGAAGACTGTAGCTGAAGACAGTTCCTCAAGGTTGGATACCCCTTTAGAGAAGGACCACTAAAACAGATTTGCTGCAGAGGAAAAAAACTTAGTGGGCGAAGCAGCGAAGTCAATCAGGCCGGCAATGCACCACGGGCAGATAGCCCAGCAGGTGGGTCCCGGTCTCCTCCTGCTTGTCAGAGTACTTATTGGCCAATTTTGTCTAAGTCTTTCAGTTTTGGAAATTGGCCATCTGGGCATTTCTAACACTACCACCAATGGTACAGGACTGTTTGGATACCTCTTGGTGGGGTTCAGGACTCACTCAGGCTGGGTCCAAGTATGGGTTGAAGATGGTGGGAGCCATTTATGTCCCTGGAGGACAGCAAACTAGCCCTTGGAGTCATTTCTGGATGTTTTGGGTGCAGGTGAAGATGCAGATCACAACAGCATGGCTGGCTTCTAAGGGTTCAAGGCAGGATCCAGGCAGTAAAGCAGCTTTTCCAGGTACAGCAGCAGTCTGGTAAAATACACAAGCAGGTCACAGCAGAGGACAGCCCTCTGGAAATCCTTCCGCAGGTCTAGTAGTGAACTGAAGAGTGGGTCTAAAGGTCCTATTTTTATGCCCTGTACCCTTCATCTGTAATTTGGGAGAAGCTTCAGGAAACATTATTTGAAGTGCATGAATATTCTTACAGGGTCATTTGTGTGAAATCAGAGCACAGGCTATACAGTTTAAATGGGGCGGTGTTCAGCTCCACCTTCCCATCCTGCCAGCAGATGTCCCATTGAGGTCCACCTAATCTATATACTATTGTGTGACTGTCTAGGAGGTATTCACAAAGTCTAACTGTCAGCTACACCCAGTAATGTGACCCAGGCTATAGGCACAAAAGGGGAAAGGGCAGGAAAATCCAAACTTTCTAATACTGTCATTTTCAAAATTGGACTGAAAAATCTGGCTTCACCATTTATTAGGGTTTATCATTACAATTTCATAGATACTAAACATGATATAGCTACCTGCTCCCAATTAGGAATGACAGCTTATTAAATGTATTAAGGAACCCCCAGTGTTATCCTATAGGAAGGTAGGCCCCACAGTAGCAAATTTAGGACTTTATCACCTCCAAGATATATAAAACCTAAAAGTATATATCCAACCTTTTAATTTCACAGCAGCCTGCCCTAAGGGCTACCTAGGTTCTACCTATGGGTGGAGTATATGTTATAAAAGAGGAGTTTAAGGCCTGGCAAGGGAATTTAAATGCCATATCGACATGTTGACATAAAACTGTAGTTGCAGGCCTGTGACATGTTTTGAGATCCTACTTAGGTGGGTGGCACAATATGTGCTGCAGGCCCTGGGTATATGATATACCACTCTACAGGAAAATTATAAGTATATCAAGTATGCCAATTAGGTATATGCCAATCAAACCATGTTTAAGGGGAGCAAGCACAAGCATTTTAGAACTGGTTAGCAGGGTAAAGTGCACGGTGTCGTTAGGCCAACAAAATTAAATTCAGCAAAAAGTGAAGGGTAAAAGGCAAAAAGTTTTAGGCTGAACCTGCAGAGGAGGCCAGGTCCAACATTCATCTTGACAAAGATTGTTTTTGCTGCTTGAGTAGTATTTCACCCCCCTTAAACCAGTAACACAGCTTATCACACCTCCCAATTGTATACAGCCCTTTTCTGCTGATAGAACACAACAGTTATTTTTGGATAAACTCTATTATTAAACCCACATTGTCACTGCAAAAGCATTGATATCTAAAACAAGAACTAACTCCTTTAGTTTTACGTCATTTGAATTCCAAATCACTATTTCTAATATGAGATACGATATAACTCTATTTGTCAGACTCGATAGTTGGTAGAAACTCTGTGACTTCCTACAGCTGAAATACAAATGAAACCTCTATAGCAGATGGAAGAAATAACCTCAACTGCAATACACTTTTCTCTACATATAACTATCTTCAGTGATTTGTTAATTAAGTCTGTGACCTGAATGATTCACAATATAACAAATTCAGCAGCTGCAGTATACTAAATGCATATTAGTATTTTCTTTTGCTCCTGGCTGTAAAGAATCACTACCCCTCCACTCTCCATACTGCCTATAGCTTAACTGTGTATGTAACTTGAAAGAAATACTAATAAAATCTGCCAAGGTGAAGATGCTTCTTGTACCTAACTAGAAAGAAATAGTGCCCAATTAGAGTTTATAATCCATCAAAGGATGATTCCAACAATAATGTTAACATATCAAAGTCTAAATCTTTTAGCTTCAATCTCTGGCTAAGCCAGTCTGTCTGCGACAACCAAAGGCCTGATTTATATAGAGGCGGTAGGGCCATCCTCCGCGAGGGAGACAGAGTATTTTATTCTGTTTCCCAGATGGAGGTTCCAACAGTCAAATTTAGATATGTCTGTCGGGCCAACAGAAATTTCTAGCATTCAAATGAACCGCCGTCAAGGGATACTGTTAATGTAGTTGGAATACTCTCCACTTTCGTCAAACTATGTTCCATCTGTTTTTTAAATTTGGTGAGCGGGCCATTATATTGGCAGGAAGGGTACTCCGCCACTGTTGTTACAGAATACCCTTTCCACTAACATACAATGCTGGAGCTAAGTATCTTGGTAGCCTAGTTAGGATCACTGTGAAACAAGGAACCTTTACTTCACGATTCCAAGATAGCCACCACCATTGCAATTCTTGCAAGAGTTCCATGGCACTATGGGCAATGTAGTCTGTGTATACTGTTCTTGTGCGTTTCATGTAGTGCAAGCATTGGAGAAGTGATATCTCTTACCAAGCGACGTTCACATTACACACACACTGCTAACTTTCACTGCTACCGAAGACTAAGACATAAGAGGTTTGGAGGAGTGTGTTTATTTCTCCACTCCAGGGGCACCATTAACCCCCTGACTTCAGCAGCTTGAGATAGGGTCAGTGCCACTGGCCATTCTATGTAGCATATTACATGGAATTGCTGTTTATGGCTTATTTGACTTTGCTCAGAGACTTTGTTCTCTAAAAACACCTCACAAATCCTACAGAAAGAGAATAGTCAGTAGGGCTCCTAAGCACGAAGGAAGAAAGGGTTAGAGATGAAAATGGAAGGGATGATGGATACAAAAGATAATGAATTGACAAAGAAAGATGAAATAGATGGAGAGGAGGAAGGCTGGAGAAATTGATGTGTGGGTGTATGTATGAAGGATGAATTGGTGGATGATGGATAGAAGGATGGATAGAGAGAAATAATAGAAAAATGGATATATAACTGTGAGAAAGAAGGAAGGATAAATGGATGAGAAGGATTTAAAGGTGAATTGATGAATTAAAGAAGGAAGAATAAATTAGTGAATGAGAGACCAATGGATGAACAGATAGAGAGCAAGAATTGAGGGGAAAAATAGAAGAGTGGATGATGGAGAGAAGCATGAGTGGATGAATGGAGAGAAGGATGTGTGGGATAGATGGATGGAGAGGCAAACAAAATGGATGATTGATGGATTGATCAATGGATGAATATAGAGGAAAAAGGAAGAATGGATAATTGAAGGAAGTATGGTTGGCTAGAGAACGAAGGAATGATGGATGGCTGATAAAATGGATGGAGAGAACGAAGGATAGATTAGTGGATGGAATGAGCGGATTATAGATGAACATATGAAGATAAGGAAAGAAGGCAAATAGAGTGGGTGGAAGGAAAATGGTACACCTGAGTTGAGAGGAGGGATGATTGTAAAAGTTGTAAAATATACCATTTAGCAAGATTGTGCTCAGATTTCTCTGGTGGAACAACACCCACGATAGAGTTCTAGGGTCACTGGCCTGACTTGCTCGCTCAGTGTCATTTGGGATACAGTTCACATAAAGAATATTTTAACTTTCTAGGTATGCCCATGGACTGTCCAGTATACACAGGTTAGTGTGGAGTATAGATCACGGCACATAAATGTACCAGCTATTTGATATTTTCTGTTTTGTCAACCTAAAACTTAAAACCTATGCAAATAATACCCACCCATACTTTATGGCAAAAAGAATTCCAAGATGGCCACCTCTGCTTGAAATTGTTTTTTCATGACTTATAACAAAAAACAAGGTGTCTGCCTGAGTGTTTGCATGCACGCACACAAAGGGGTGGGCACCTTTGAATGGTTTTAGTCATAACTAAAATCATTCTATGATAGCTACCTGTGAGTTATAGGCCACTCACCAATTACACTATTATAGGCAAAGTCAATAATAGCAAGCTGTGAGCAGTGGGTGGCTATTTAATGTATTGAGACTGTTTGTATGGTAATTTATCTCCTAGCTTTACTAAACTGTATTGGCATGTTTGCCCAGTGCACAGTGTATAGATTTATCCTTTTACCATATGTAAGGCCTGACATCCTTGGCATGGTTTCCCCTGACTTTTTGCCTCTACCTCCTGCATTTTTGATACTGTGCTGGAATTCGGTTTTTGCTGGCTTAGATGCTTTGGGCACTTTGCCACTGCTGATAGGTGTCAAAGTAGATGTGCTCCCTATGAAAGCTGTTATCATGATTGGTTCTCCCTGATTGGCATATTTGATTTACTGGTAAGCTGCTAGTATTGTGCACTACGTGTGCCAGAGCCAGTAAGTCAAATACTGCTAGTGGGCCTGCAGCACTCATTGTGCCACCCAAATGAGTAGCCCTGAAAAGGTATCTCAGACCTGCCAATGCAATGTCTGCGCGCAGTTTTAAACTGCCATGTTGACCTGGCAAGTGCACCCACTTGCCAGGCCCTAACTGTCCCTTTTCTTACATGTTAGTCACCCCTACGGTAGGCCTGAGGTACCCGTGTGGGCAGGGTGCAGTTTATGTGAAATGTAGGACATGCCATGGTGTGTGTGGCATGTCCTGATAGTGAAGTACTGCCAATTTAGTTTTTCACTATTGCAAGGCTACCTGTTCCCATAGGATAGAATGGGGAGTTTGCTTATAACATCTTATAAACATAACTACCACTTGGAACGAGGTAAGAAAATAAAGTTTAGCATGCCTGGACTCAGAATGTTAAAATGCATCTTTTAGTGAGGGTGATTTTTACATTCTGTTTTTGAAAATACCACTTTTAGAAAGTATGTGTTTTCTTGCTTAGCCATCCAGTGTGCCCCTGCTAGGATGTGTACTGACGGTCTGGCTGCTTTGGGGTGATAGGGGCTGGGGATGTGCAGTGGCTCCAGGGAGTTTGGATGAGTCAGGGCTGGGTTGAATAGACCTGGGCTACATTTAAAGTAGGGGGAGGAGATTTCCTTTCACTTTAATGGGCCTGGTCTGCTTTCCACAATGCTCTCTCCACTTCCTGCCAGGAAGCGGCACCAGAGAGGTCAGAACTGGTTTTGACTGAGCACAGGGCTTCTCCGCCACCAGAGAACAAAATATTTTACTCCTTAAATATTGGGGCCTAGACCCCAGAACTTTAGATCATCCCTGGAATTCAAGAGGGCTCCTTTGCCAAAGAGAAGAGCTGGAGAGACTCAAGAGAAGTACTGCCCCTTTGCTGTGTGCTGTATGGGGTTGGCCTGCAGTTGCTGTTTCTGCCAAGGAAAGTAGAAGGACTTTGCTGTGTGATGTCTCCCATACTTGAAGGTGATCTCTGTTCTGAAGTCTCAGGGACACAAAGACTTCACCCCGAGCTCCCTTGAACTCTCCTGTGAGTTCGGACCTGCCAAGAGTTGGCATTGCCAGTTTTGGACCTCTGGAGGTTGTTGCTGCTGTTTGGGAGCTGGAAGAAAGAAGAAACTTGAAGACCTGCAAAAATCAACGCATTGCTTTTCTTGCAGCTGTTTTTACATTGCATCTCCATGGTGCAAGAGGAATTTTCATGCATCGCAGCTGCAAAAACTGACGCAGTGCTTGTCGCCGCTACAAGAATCGCCGCGTTGAAGGATCACACTCAAGAAAACCGACGCAGGCCGCTCGACCTCACCGCATCGATAACCAACGCATCTCGGATTTCCACATATTGCACCTGTGCAGCACAGTCACGAAGAATCAGCGCATCACTCCCCATACAGACTGGAATTGATGCAACCCTTCCTCTGCATACAGCAGGACTGTCGCATCGCCTCCCCAAGGTCTCAGTAGTTGATGCAACTCTTTTTTTCCGACTCTGCGGTTGTTTGGCCTTGTGAATTTTGACGCAACTTCAGGTACTTAGTGTAAAAGTCACGCATCCATAGTTTTCTATGGTACAAGTTCTTGAAACCTTTCAAAAGTCATATTTTTAAACTGTGTATGTTGGATTTTTGTCGGTTTGGTCTATTTGGTCACTTTGGTCTATTGGATATTTTATTTTTGTAAACTTGTATGGTGTCCTTTTATGGTGTTTCACTGTGTTACTGTGTGTGTTGGTACAAATACTTTACACATTGTCTTCGGGATAAGCCTGTCTGCTCATGTCAAGCTACCAAGGGGGGAGCAGGGGTTATCTAAAGTGTGTATCCCCCTTACCTTAACTAGAAGGAAGGGTGCCTATTTGGATAAAGGTACCTACCTCTGCCAACAAGGGACACCCATTTCTAACATTATATTTTCCTCATCCCCGCATTTCTTACATAGTTTGCAAATGTTCTCTGTTTATTGTAAGAGTCATTAAGCAAACCGGGATTAACCTTGGGTTATTATTCTCACAATGCATAATGGAAAATCTGCGTTCGTTTCATTGTTTTACATAAATCTAATTTTTTCCTCTGGAATTGTGAGGTTAATCTCAGATTTTCATTCCTTGTAAACTAATTTACAGGAAGAGACCCCCTAATCCCCTTCCATTTCCATAATATTACCCCTTACCCTTGATGCCATTTTATATATCCTATACTAATTACTGATTCATACTTATACATATACCTTCCCCTAACACCTATCTCTACCCATCTTGACTATGTTTCCAATGTTACTGTATTGTCAAGTGTATTTTAATCTCAAGGCAATTGACCCTAAACTAACAGGTCGCTATTGTAAACTAATATATAGTACAATAACATTCTTTAAAACATTTGTCAATAACAAGAAAACAATTTTCAAATAGCAAATAGAGCAAAAATGTGTTTGAAGGTTGTGGTTGTCTGTACTGGCAATACACTGTATTTCAATGAGTGATTTTCATTTTCAATAGTAGTAGCAGGGATCATTGTGTTTTGGTTGTCTTGCACTGTGTTTTGATTTGGTGGTGTATTTTCATACTGTGTTCTTGGAATAAAACGTTATCTTCATGGTACTCCTCATCCTTCCCATCAGCCTCCACAGGGCCTGTCTCCTCAAAGCGAATGGTGATGCTTCATACAGGGCTACTCTGCTGTGCTCCACTACCACCTACAATGGAATCCTGATTTAATGGATTATACAAATCACATTTTAATTATGTATTCTAATATTAGAAGCAGTCTTCCTGCTACTACCTCTAGTCAACCAAAAAGAAATCATGAAGCCTGAAATTGTAGGTTGATTTAAAAATTTCCATAAAATGGCAGAGGCACAAACTTGTTATTACACCTCAGAATACATGATCCAGTCAAGTTATATAAGCCCAAAAGAAACAATTGGAGCTATGCAAATTAGAATAAGGACACTCTAAGTTCCCTTGAATACATTCTGGCAAGAAGAATACATTAGAAGCATTTTGTAACGAATTCTAGCTGATGATAAGTGTTGGACTTGGCCCTTTTTGCAGGGTCATCCCTGAACTTTTTGCCTTCCTCCTGTCTTTTTTTCTGACCTGTTGTTGGCTCTTTTATGACTTTGGGCAAATAACCACTGCTGATCAATGCTAAAGTGCATATGCTCTCGCTATTGTAAATTGATGTATGGATTAGTGACTTCATGATTGGCTAGTTTGTTTTACTTGTCAGACCCTCGCACAGTATACTGCGTGTGCCCAGGGCTTGTAAATCAAATGCTGCTGGTGGGCTTGCAGCACTGTTTTGTCACCCACAGAAGCAGCCTGTGAAGTGTGTCTCAGGTCTGCATTGCAAAGCCTGTGTGCAGTCTGGGACTGCCATGTTCACTGGGTAAGTGCACCAACTTGCCAGTCCCTAAACCTTCCCTTTTCTGCATATTAGTTACCTCTATGGTAAGCCCAAGGGCAGGGTGCATTGTAGGTAAAAGGTAGGACATGCCCTGGTGTGTGTAGCATGTCCTAATAGTGAGTTACAGCCATTTTCATTTTTCACTATTGTAAGGCTACCTATTCCCCATAGGCCAGAATAGGCAGTTTGACTATTACATCTTATAATCATAACTGACTCAGGGAACCAGGTAGAAATTCGAGTAATAGTATGCCTGAACTCAGAATGGTAAAATACTTCTTTTAATGAAGTTGGTTTTAACATTCTGTGTTTGAAAATACCACTTTTACAAAGTAGGTATTTTCTTGCCTAACTTTCCAAGCCTGCCTCTGCTAGGTTGTGTATTCCTTGTCTGGAGTTTGAGTGACAGGGGCTGGGGGATTCCAGGAGACCCGGTGAGTCAGCCAAGGGCTGACTACAGCTATCTTCACATAGATGGGTGGGAGGAGTTGCACCTGGAACTTGAATAGGGCTGTTCCTGCCTTCTGCAATGCTGGCTCCACCGCCTGTGGTACGTCTGATGTCCCTGGCCCACACTTTCAAAGGAAAGAAGGAGTCTTGCCAACAAAGTGCTCCAGGACTGCACACAACTGGTTTTGACTGGGTACAGGACCCCCTGCCTTCAGAGGGCAAAGTATTTGCTAGTATAAATATTGGGACCCAGACCCAAGCACTTTAGTTCACGTTTGGCAAACAAGAAGAACCTTTGCTGAGGAGAGGAACCAGAGAAACTGAGGAGGAGACTATCCCTAAGCTGAGTACTATTTGGGGGATTGGTCTGCAGAGGTTGCCTGACTTGCAAAAAAAGGAGAAAGGACTTTATGCTACTTTCAACTCATCGTGTAAAGGACCTCCAAGGGCTTGAGATAGAGCTTGCCTCCTGCTGAAGTCGCAGGGACAACAGACTTCACCAACCAGCTCCCCTGCTTTCCCTTGCTGGGAATTGAAGTGCCTGCTGTTGAGCTGGGCCTATTGGTAGACTGCTTGTTGCTGGGAACTGGAAACATGACTCAAGACAAAGTAGCGTGTCGCCGCCGCAGCTGTTGCCGTTGCATCACCGGAGAAGAGTGTTGCCGTCGCAGCAGGTGCTGTTGCATCATCGGAGAAGCGTACCGCCACTGCTGCTGTTGCCATTGCATCACCCGAAGCACTTAGCATCACCGGAGAAAAGTGTTGTTGTCGCATCAAGTAGAAGTCCCATTTTGTTTCATTGAACTGGATCTTCATCGCATCACGGCACTGCTGATCGCATCGCTACGGAAGTGCAGTAAGAAACCGAAGCATCACCTCCCCACACAGAGAAGAACCGACGTATCCCCTATGCAGCAGTAGGGACCCAACCCATCACTGTTCTTGCGTGTAAGGAACAAACGCATCACCTTCCCTGCAACACTTTCATTGTATAGCGTTACACATCCAAAGGTACATTAAACTCGAAGTGTCACATTTTACATCTAAAGAGAACTAAGCTATTTCTACCATTTTTTAAGAACAGTATTGTGGATGTTTGTGGTCTTGTGTTAAGTCTATATAAAAATACTTATTTTTATACTAAAACTTGTGTGGTGTCCATCTGTGGTGTTGTCACTGGGTTACTGTATTTGTTCACAAATGTTTTACACACTGCCTCTGAGATAAGCTTGTGCCAAGGTACAAAGGGGGTGAGCAGGGGTTATTTTAGGAGTGTACCCCCTTACCCAGACTAGACACAAGGGTCCCTATTTGGTCAAAGGTACCTACCTCTGCCAACTAGAGCCCCCAAATCTAACAATAAGCATAGCGGTATCAGTGAAATATTCAGTATTTTCTGTGAGCACCACACGATCCACTATACAGATATCCCAAACATGGATTGCGGGGGATTGAGCTCGCCATGGAGTCAGTTATGGATCTGCAATCCTGTAAATGCCAAGGTTCCCCTGGAATACTAAAGAGTGCATGCATCCAAATATACCATACAACCACATCTATTAATCTTGTCAGAGTTACTAAAGAAAGGCTAGCCTAGGTTTTGTCCATGGGTGTGTAATGTTGGCAGTGCATGTGATTTAAACCAGAGATAGTTGAATTGTGTGCATGACCTGAAACGTCTGTTAGCTGAAAAGCAGTAAAATGGAAATTTGCATTTTTTCAATATCCTGGGCTCCATTGAAAACTAATGACCAGTGCCTTAAAAGAGATAGAGAAAATGGGAACACATCCCAAATATTTACAAGTGTGTCTCATTCTTCACATCCATTTATTATTGATCCGCTGGTGAAAACTACCAATAACAGTACTCGACACTAAGGAGAGAACAAGTGTGATGGATATTATATATTTCCCCAAGTTTATGTAGGAATTAACATTTGAATTTATCTGAGCAAATGAGTGGGCAGAATGCCTTTTCACTGATTTTGCCACTCAGATTCCGTGGCAATGCTTAAAAGGAAAATGACTACATCTACACTTAGTCAATATTCCATTTTCTAGCCCATGGCACTTTTAACTTAAAACGTTGTCTTCGTTTATTGCACCTACTAGCCCTACCATATTTGATTTCTAGTTTCTGTACCTCTTTTTCCCCAGGGTTCCCCATACAATATAATAAGCAGCCCATGCTGTACAGAAAAGGATGGGCGGTAGAGTTGGCTGCAGATATAACACAATTGGAGAGCGCCTAATTGGAAAGATCATACACCCATTACAAAGATTTGCCACGAAATAGCCTAGGGGTTGATATTGAGACTATTCTATTTCTGCCCTTTGGTGATTCTGGCTTACATTTTTATATTTGTTTACCATACTTGCTGAGTGGGTTGCTTTCCTCGTTCCATTTCCTCAGATCCTTCTCCTGACTCTGCATTTTCAAAGCAGTCATCAGTCTGCCATGCGGGAGGGGCAGAAGGCAGAATTGGTCTCCCAAAGCACTCCATAAATCAGCCGATAATTCAAAACCCTCTACATTCACGAAGCTGAACTGCTGTAACTTGATGACTTTGAGTCTTATGTGCGTGCATTGACAACACTGCAATTGAGTTGGCAGGCTGAAGTGCTTGAGGAACTACATAATGACATATTGGCAATTAAATATAAAGATATCATTTGGGAATATTTTAATCCCATGTATTTTCATTTTCACAACAACTTATCATACATGTTAATACTTTTAAGCGAACTCAATTGTATAATTCTTATCAATCTATGTTCTAAAATTCCTTTTTTTGAACATCATGGATAGTTTACCATACACATATCATTACTCACTTTCAGACCTACCTTTTTTTTTGTTTTTTTTGCCAGATGTCTATGTTCTCAGTGAAATAAAAATCAAGCTCCCAGTGCTTGTCTAATTCCAACTTGTGTGAAATTGCAGATGCTTTTTTCAGAACTATATACAGACAATCTATAGAAATGACCATGCAGAATTACATCTTATAAGCAATTGTTACCCAAATATTGTAGTGACTGGCCTATTTGACATGCATTTATTTATTTAATTAACATTGCAAACAAGATGTCAGACCAATGCAAGCATCAGGATGACAAAATATCTATAGTTGTAAATACAAACAATTCCTTGAGTCTCTAATAAGTGTAACTGCTTAGCGATCTTGGATAGACTTTACCTTTTGCTCTACATAAAGGTGAGAAAGTTGCAACCCTGGCAGGAAGGACAAGATTTGCCCAAACACATTTATCTTATAAGTTCATTGCTAGGCACTCCAGGATGAGAATGGTACATGTTTTGAACAATTATAATCCAGATTTAAGGTTAAAAATGTTTAGATTGAATTTGGTAGTTGTGTGTGATAATCCCTTGATCCAAACTAAATTGCCCATACAAATGAGCACAAGCACACTTGGTGAAATGCCACAATTATTATACCACCAATTCATGTTATGCCACTCAAAGATGACTGCAAAATAAATCATCAACATTTCTGGTACTGGCCATGTAAATAAAAGCATTTCTGTGGCTAGATTACAAGTGCTTGCTTGTGGTTTCCTAAATCCTCAATCCGATGGGCCTAGGGATTTAAAAAGCAGATGTAACGTATGGTAAAAGAAAAGTCTTCCATCTAGTGTTATTGTGTTCACACATACAGGTAATTTGGAGGGACTTCACACTTTCATGGGCCCATGCAATACATTGAAAATCTTAAAATCTTTATAATCTCCTTATGTTTTGTGCAAGTTGACATCTTCACAGTTAAAATGTCTTAGCTTCAATTGGATGCCAGAAAAGGTAACAATTGTGAGCGCTAACTGGATAAAAAAACTATGATTCAACTGCTTTTTTTATTTTTTTGAAAATATGCATAGAAAGCTGTCACATGTGTCAACTCCTACATGTATACCAATGACAAGAAGCTAATCTAAATTTACATAGAGCCATAGTTGAGAATAGTAAATCAACCCCCTTAATAGCTGTGAGAAACTTTGAAGATATTCAGTTAATAAACAAAGTTGAAAACCTAAATGCAAATACAATCTCAATAATACCTAGTGGTGTAAGTATTAATCCTATTAGAAACTGTTTTCTAGAAGTCGTGTGGAACAATGTTTCAAAAGGGGATCCTAGGCTTAGTAATTTCCTCTTCCTACTGCATTGCCTTTTACAGGTATCCACAGTTAAGATACAATGTGATGATCCAAGAAAGCTTTAGCAATATTTGCATATCAACAATACAACAATATCATGTACTACTGTAAGTCTTTAAATCAACTGTGCAGTTCTTTTACTATATATGCGAGGCATCAAGCTGTTCCCGTTGTTTCCTGCAACCAGAATAAAGGCGTACTACATTCACCTTTGTGTGGCCCTCTTTCAACAGGCAAACAGTGTTTGTATAGTTCTTGTCGGCCCAGCCTGAGTCGCAAGAGAGCCCCGCTGCACCGTTGTGCAGTCCTGCTGGTGTGCCACACGAGGCATCGGCGCATGGAAGGGTGAAGCCGGTGACAGGAGATGAGACACAGCGTGAACATGCCCATATGCTTCTCGCAACCCACTTGGTTTTAATTTTTGACTGAACAGATATCACCGTGGCAAACTCACATGAGTAGAACCACAACGACCATCATGCCACAGGATTGGCTACGCCCACTGGGGCGGGACAATGAACTATTTAAATGCCGAGGTTTGAACTCAATCAAGAGCACGAAGCCCCTGAGGAAGTGATCTACATGAAACGCGTTGGGCGTGACTCGTACTTCTTGCGAGGCATCAAGCTGTTCCCGTTGTTTCCTGCAATCAGAATAAAGGCGTACTACATTCACCTTTGTGTGGCCCTCTATCAACAGGCAAACCGTGTTGGTGTATATATATATATATATATATATTACCTACTGGCGGTCGCCAGTAGGTACTTATAGTTAGGACCTAGTTTCCATAGGAAATCCGCAACATTCTATTTGGATTAACTTTAGTGCCAGTCTACGAATACACGCGAAATTGTCCAAGGAAATGGTCTGCTCCACTCCGCTCCTTCCCTGAAAGTTTGGGGGTGATTCGTGAAGCGTGGGCTGAGAAAAAAGGGCGTCCCAAAACGTGTTTTCTCCATGCAATTTTTCCATAGGGACCTTTAGCCAGGGCTACAGCCCGAACGGCTGAACGGAATTACACCAAATTTGGCAAAAAGGCAGAGTTCAGTTCGCAGATTACCCTTTTTTTAAATGGTGTAAATCAGTTCAGTAGTTCCTGAGAAAATCAAAAGTAAAATCATAGATATATCTATAGAAGAAGTACTGTACTCTGTACTGTACTCTTTACTGTACTCTGTACCTTCCCGAGCACGAGCTTCATGCTAATTGGCTGTCAACACTCCAAACCAGGAAGTGTTGGCAGCCTCCTTGTGCCTCTGTAGAACCGAGGCACAAGAAAGCAGTGAAACAAACGTGTAAAACATGCAAAGGGGGCAGGGTAGAAACACCCTGACCTCCTAGGCCTGCTCAGGGGGTCCCAAAAGGACCTCCAAGGCCCCAAAATAGTTTTGTTTTAAAAAGAATCGTGGGGTACAAAGTACAGTACTCTGTACTGTACTCTGTACCTTCCCGAGCGCATACTGGAGGTTCCTGGTGGGCTAGTTGGCCCCCTGGGACCTCCAGTATGCAAGGGGAATTAGCTCCCCTCTGCAAACGTGCCAGGGGGCTGTGCTGCAGAGAGGTGTAAAAAGGGGCATGGCCTCATTACACCTCTCTGCAATGCAGCCCCCTGGCGCATACTGGAGGTTCCTGGTGGGCTAGTTGGCCCCCAGAGACCTCCAGTATGCAAGGGGAATTAGTTCCCCCTCTGCAAATGCGCCGGGAGGCTGCGTTGCAGAGAGGTGTAAAAAAGGGAGTGGCCTCATTACACCTCTCTGCAACGCAGCCCCCTGGCACATACTGGAGGTTCCTGGTGGGCTAGTTGGCCCCCAGGGACCACCAGTATGCAAGGGGAATTAGTTCCTCCTCTGTAAATGCGCCAGGGGGCTGCGTTACAGACAGGTGTAATGAGGCCATGGCCCTTTCTACACCTCTCTGCAACGCAGCCCCGGGCGCATACTGGAGGTTCCTGGTGGGCTAGTTGGCCCCCATGGACCCCCAGTGTGCAAGGGGACTTAATACCCAATTTAGAACATGCTACGGGGCGTATTTGCACAGTGGTGAAGGTAGGGGGCGGCGCTTGAGGTGATATGTGTGCAAACATGCCCTGCGGCGCGTTCTAAGTTGGGGAATTAGTTCCTTTTCAATCCAGAGGTCCCCTAGGGACCAACTAGTCCAACAGGTACCTCCAGTAAGCGCCACGGAGCTGCGTTGCAAAGTGTTGTAAAAAGGGGACGTGTCCTTTGAACACCTCTCTGCAATGCAGCTCCCTGGTGCATACTGGAGGTACCTGGTGGGCTAGTTGGCTCACAGGGGACCTCAGGATTGAAGAGGAACTAATTCCCCAAACTGAAACACACCACAGGGCGTGTTTGCACACATGTCACCTCAGGCCCCGCCCCCTTCCTTCACTATTGAGCAAAATATTCCTCTAAAATCAGCTGAACTACGAAATCCGATTTACTCACCTGTTATCAGGAGAGTCCTCAGTGCTCCATCTTTCAGCCCACTACTGATCCTGAAAAGTAATTCTAACCATACTTACAGTAACTTGAATTTCCTTCCGTAGGCTAACATTGACTGGTTTCACTTGGAAATTTTTCTAAGTGTGGTGTTTTGGAACTTAAAAAAATTCCTCTAAAATCAGCCGAACTACGAATTCCGATTTACTCACCTGTTATCAGGAGAGACCTCAGTGCTGCATCTTTCAGCCCAGTGCTGATCCTGAAAAGTAATTCTAATCGTAGTTACAGTAACTTGAATTCTTTCCATATGCTAACATTGACTGGTTTCACTTGGAAATTCTTCTAAGTGTGGAGTTTTGGAACTTTAAAAAATTCCTCAAAAATCAGCCGAACTACGAATTCCGATTTACTCACCTGTTATCTGGAGAGACCTCAGTGCTGCATCTTTCAGCTCACTACTATTCCTGAAAAGTAAATTTAACTAAACTTACCAGTAACTTGAATTTCTCCATAGGATATCATTGCCTGCTATATAAAGTATATATAAATTAAAAAAATATAAAATAAAAAAATAAAAAATATTACAATTTCAATATTTTTAAACACTTTTTTTCAATTTATATTAAAAATATGTAATGTAATTTGAAAAATAAAATATCTAAAAATAAATGCTTTAAAACAATGTAGTAAATTAGTATAAAAAAATATCACACATTAATACATTTAAAAACTATCATTTACAAAACCTTTCAAATTCACTGAAAAAACCATAGGTTTCAGCCACGTTAAGTTAGGAAATAGCATTTCAAAAACCTTAGGAATTCACTGAAAAAACCATAGGTTTCATACATGTTATAGTTAGCTGGACATTTCACTCATACAAAACCATTGAAATGTCCCCGTTATAGTTAGTTCAGCTAACTATAACTTGCGCGCCCGCAATGCACTCCTGATGACGTCACATATTACATCACTCATGACATGGTCAGTGACATCACTGATTACATCACTGATGACATCATCTTTGTGAAAGAGTGGCAGACCTCCTCTCAGCGTAATATAACCTTTGATACACACATTCAAAAATAGAAACTAAAAATTTCTAAACAATGGAGATACCAATACCAGTTACAACAACCTATTCAGTAATTCCAAAATCTACATACACATCCACTCTTTCACCAACAGTTCTATATAGTCACTCATACATGTACTCACTCATCATATGTACTCATACACCTATACATCTTGTTACACAACGATACTCATCCATAGAGTTACTCACACATGCAAATAAACTATCAAACATCCCTTTGCTTGCATATACAGCTATACACACACACCACTACACTTACTTCTACAGAAACGTACACATACTTACTCCTTTAAACAATCACTTACAGAAACACAGACTTATTTATACAGGAACTTTTCCAATCTCTCAGTCTCACATATACTCACTTATATACATCAATACTCACATATACTAGTTTAAAACATATGTACTTACTAATAAAGACACTATTGAGACAGTCATTCACTCATTAACACACCCATACACACACTCATCCAGCCATACAGTCCTGCATACATGCTGTCTTCAAAAAACATATAAACAGTGAGTCACTCACTCATACATCTATACGCTAAGTAATATCCCCCACCGAACCATACAATATAACTTTTTATTTGGTGAACTTAATATGTTTTTACAAGCGCAATCCCAAATTGATAATGACCTATTGAAAATTAAGCTAGCTGCGGCTCTTATACAAAGAGTTATAAAAGAAACTGTGCTATCAATTTAAACTTGCATTTCTTTAATTTTAGGTTCTGAAATGGGAATTTTCCTCAGATACTACTGACTCAAGTTTCAGGCTTGTTCATCTAAAGAAATATAAATAGTCAAATAATGCTTTAGTGAACACTTCATTTCGCAAATTGAATTTACTTCTATATCAATCCAGAGTTTTTAATGAATTATTACCCCACAAAACATCAGGATGCTGTGGATAAGAGAAATCTTACCTTTTATTTGAACAACATGTACCTCTTTAGAACAATAGGATGCAATGCAAGTCTGGAACAAACAAAGAAGACCAAAATTGCGTCTATGAGTAAACTATCCCTTACTAATTAAGTTTTAGTGCAGTTTGCATTCTATGGACACATGCTATGCAGAAGTCTGATATTGAGTATTTATTTCACATTCTTATGTACAACACCTGGAACATATGGCATTGAAGTATTTTACAAAAACTAATGTTTGTATACAGTAGTCCATAGTCAAAAAGTCATTACAAAGATCGACAACAACAAGGGAAATATTTTACCAGAGGGTAAACTAAGCATTTTAACAATAACAGCAAAACAGGATATAGTTCAGAAACTTGCAGAAGATTTTATGAAGGTGATGAAGGTTGGGTGCATCTTGTGCTAAAGGGTAGATAATTCCAAATGGTAATAACAACACCAGTGAAGAACTTCTTTAGAGCACCTGTGGACCTCAGGCTGGAGTGTATTTCTGTTTTAAATGTTTCTCGAATTACCAGAAAAGTAAATGTATACTAGTAAGTAATTTGTTAAAGTATGGCTTTGTAAGGCAGGGAGCAGAGTTTAAAGTAAATGTTGGCCATGATTCAAAGTTAGTTGAGAAGATGCAATATGGGGGTTATGTGATTACATTTGCCCATGGTGATATGTTTCCCAACTGAAGGGAGTGTTGCTTTGGGTGGTGTCATGACTACCAGTTAGGGCCAGCAAGTACAGTATTTCCAAAATCCAGGCTAGATACAACTAAGGAATGTACTGAAGTTATCAATGGTTTTGAGATTCATTATTATTACTAAATCATTTTAATCCTGGTAAGGCTGGATTTAGGGAATAAATCAGGGCAAAGTAGAAGAAACATCACAAGAAGAACTGATCTAAAATAATTTTTAAAGTAAAAAAAGATCACAGAGGAGATCCCAGAGGTTTTCCGGCCCTTCTTGCAAGGGGTTCGGAAAAGACTGGAGATGCCCTTGCTGGCATGATCATTTATGAGTAACATTGAAAAGCTATATCGTAGTACCCAAATGTTATATGAGTAACCAAACTTTTGTTCATGCAGCAACGAAATAGACCACAAATAACATGAATACTATTGTACCACTTCTGAGGAATTTAGTTGAAGATCTAAAACTCTTCTGCGCCATGAGCACTAATGCACATTTTGTGGCCAACTTAAAATCTGATCTCATAATCTAGCACTTGCTGTTCTCACATTTTTTTAAATTATTATTAGAATGATCATGTTTTTATTCCATGCATGTATATTGAAGCGTCTTGGTGCTAGCAACAACCACAGGGATAAAGTGGAAAGAGGACCATTAAGTCCCTAATACTAACATCGTGTTCAGCAATTATTTGCATATTATCATATATTGATTGCTTCAGAGCCTTGGAGAGGAACACTTGTGAACAATTTTTAATTTTTTTTTTTATAAAAGTGACCCACATATTTAAAGATGAATGTCGCTCCTTAACTGGAATATTGTTCTAGTACAGGTCATCAAGAATCAAACATTTACTACTGTCTTTCTTTTGAGCAAAATGTAGTCATAAATATGCCTCACAACTCATTTTTATTAATTTATGACCTGCATAGTTGCGCAATGTCTGCATTTTATGCAGATAACACTATATTGCTCAAAAGGGTTGCCATCTGCCTGCAAAGCCTATTATCTGTACTGCATCTATATAATCAAAGATATAGTCTAGAAATTAACTATATAAAGACTAACGTTATGATCTGTATAAAGGGTTAAATGAAATTTAGGCAACAAATCTGCTGGGAAGCTATATACTTATTTTAAGGTGACATTCACAAGCAGGTTAATTAAGAATTTTCTCAAATTTACTTCCATCATTATTAAAATACAATGGCCAGATGCTTATTTATTTGCAGCCTATTAATCTATAACGCCTATGCACCTTCTATGGAGTGTTATCTCCAACCTCGCTATCAAAGGCATTCAGAGTCAAAATGAATTCCTATCTTAGTATGCTATCTTTCTATCACCATGAAAGGAGCCAGCAGTGACAAATTGACTACAATTGACTTTCAAATGCCTTATTATGTTACCAAATATAAAGAGAACTATCCCTCAGCCAACTGTGTGAATGGAAATCAGAAGCCCTATTCTATGGGTTCAATCCATGCAGCAATGGAACAAGCATGAAAGAGGGCATCATTGTATTTGTTCCTTTATGAGAACATCCTTGAAGAAAAAGCTAATTGTTTTAAAAATGTTTGCTGAGAACTGGATAACATGAAGGCAGATCAGAGTTCCAGTGTTTTGCTAATTTCTGAAAGATGCCTTACCAGTGCCGTCTAATAATGAACTTGCTATTATGTGATTAAGGACACACCGGTTCATGACACCTCCTGTGTCAACTTAAAAGTGCTGCTCAAATACATTAGTGTGGGGTTGGCCTTATAGATTTTTTACAGCAAATTTTCATATTGTTTTAATGTTAGAGATCTCAGTAACTGGTGCAGTGTAAAAGAGTCTTATACGGTGTTATAGATAAATAACTGGTTTTACAGTGTTTTTTTCCACTGGACTAAACTGTATCTTTTTTTTTATGTTTGAAAGCTTTATTAAAGAAAAACAGATATTACAATAAGGTGACATCGGCAAAATACTAGAAAAAGGACATATGATGGGATAAATGAAACAGAAGCAGCCAATATCACAATGAAAAATAAAGCATTTTGAATTATTTGAGGGGGGGGGGGAAGAAAACATGTTATTATCATAGAAGATGGATAAATGAAAATAAAAATAAAAATAAAAATAAAATTGATGTCAATCAAAAAGTACAGTAGAAAACATCATATTTAGCAATTATTTGAATGAAAAACTTGTAACAAAGGAAGCAAGTATAAAGTTAAAAAGCACAATAGCAAAATTGAAAGATATCATAAACTACAGGCAAGAGCATATGTGTTCAGGGGGGTTTGAAATTATCCGAGGAAAGTGGAGAATAAATCTTTTTGGCAGATTGATCTAAGTATAGAGTAAGAGGTAACCAGTAAAGTTCAGCATTTCGGGAGGGTTTGCAAGAGGAAGCAAAGGCAACATCAAGTCTGTGTGATTGACAAACAAAATTCCACCAACAATTTAGAGACACTTTGCTCAAGGATTTCCAATTAGAGACAATATGTTGTAATGCAAGAGCTAGCATAAGATCAAAAAGACCGCAAGAATGTGGAGGGAGATCCAAATCTTCTGAAAGGCTACCAAGAAATACAAGGGAGGTAGAGAAGTGAATAGAGATGTTAAAAATACGAGAGAGGCGGGAGAATATCTGAGACCAAAAAATACGAGTCGAAGGACAGAAAAAGAAGAGGTGTAAAAGATCTGCAGAGGGGGCATTACAGGTCCAGCAATTAGATACAGCATTGGGTTGAAAGCGAGAAATAGAAAGAGGAGAAAGGTATAGTCTATGGTAAAAGAAAAATAGGGATTGAGTAAGAGAGGCAGTACGGGAAATCTTCAAGGATCTGGCCCATATTTTGTCCCAAAGAGAAGTCGGCCATGAAGAGTGTAAATCCGTTTCCCAAGACAATTCCAATTTTGATTTGAGACGGTCCGGATTGGGGGCTGAGAAGTACCGGTAAATGATGGAAGCTTTAGGAATAGTAGAAAGGACGGTGAGTAGAGAGGAAGACGAATTTGATAGGTTTTCAGAAGGAAGAGAATAATAACGATCTAGAATGGTTTCCATAAGGATAAGGAATTTCTTTGCAAAAGAAGGAGGGCAGTGGAATTGAGAACGAAGTTTAGGAAATGAGCAAGGGGATGAACCATCAAAAAGATGATGTACCCAAATGATACCTTTCGCTCTCCATGAGGGCCAAGCAATAGGTCTGTTATTTATTAATATGAGTGAATTGTACCATATAGGCGAAAGAAGGAAGGATTCCTGTGACACCGAGGTAGGGGAGACTAAAGGTCGTAGAAGAGAAGAAGTATGTTTGAATAAAAGGGGATTAAGGCATGGGGCTTTAGAAGTGAAGCGAATTACCTCTTGTAAAGAGTATGGAAGCAATAACTCCTGTTCAACAGAAAGCTAGAGGGGAGAAAAGGGGGAGGGTTCCTGAGATAACCAGCGGGAGGGTTGTCGAAGTGAGAAGGACTTATGGTAAAGGCGAAAGTCTGGAAAGTTTGTTCCACCATTGAGCTTAGATTTACGTAGGTGTAAAAGAGATATGCGAGCTTTTTTCTGCTTCCAAAGAAATTTGGACAATACAGAATCAATGCGACGGAAACATGAGAATGGGATGCGGACTGGAAGCATGGATAATAAGTAGATCAAAATGGGGGCAATCATCATCCTGATGGAGTCAAGACGGCCCCACCAGGAAAGAAATAGTGGGTTCCAAGAGGTGAGTAATGAATCTATTCTAGAGATGACTGCATTCATGTTGAGTTGAATAGAAGAAGAAATAGAGCTAGAAAAAAGAACACCAAGGTATTTGATTTTTGTAGAATTCCAGGCAAAGCCAGTGGCTGTGAAAAAGTGGGGAAGACAAAATTTGGTTAAGGGAAGAATCTCTGTTTTGTCAGAATTTATTTTGTAACCTGAGACTAAAGAAAATTTCTGAAATTCATTTAATAAAGAGGGGACAGAGGTGGTCGGGTCTGAAATAAATAAAAGAATATCGTCAGCATATGCAGACAATTTAAGATGTTGTTTACCATACGGGAAACCAGAGATGGATGGATTATTGCGTATGGAAGTAAGGAAGGGTTCAAGCGCCAAAATAAACAAAAGAGGTGATAAAGGGCAGCCCTGACGAACTCCACGTTGGAGTATGAATGGGGAAGTGAGTTGACCATTGACAAGAACAGAGGCTTTGGGCATAGAATATATCAAAGAAATATAAGATATAAATTTAGGATTGAAACCATGCCATTTTAAGGAGGCCATGAGAAAGGACCAGTCAACCCGATCAAAAGCTTTCTCAGCGTCTACTGAAATGGCTGCAAGGGGGATTGATAGTGAAGGGGCTTTACTTAAGACATTAAGGAAGAGCCTAGAGTTATCCGATGTTAAGCGGCCCTTAACGAAGCCACATTGTTCTTTCCCTATAAGATGTGGTAGGAGGGGGTCAAGGCGAAGAGCTAGTAATTTCGCAAAAATTTTATAGTCCACATTAACTAGAGATATAGGTCGATAGTTTTTACAAAACTTAGGGTCTCTACCATCTTTAGGGATAAGGCAGATGGTAGCATCCTGAAATGAGCCTTGGGCTGATCCTGTAGAACAAAAAGACTGAAAAAGAGATAGAAGTTTAGGTAAGAGGAGGTCTGAAAAGTGTAAATAGAATTCAACTGGAAAGCCGTCGGGTCCTGGAGTTTTGCCTTTAGTGAGGGAGGAAGAGCAGAGGATAACTCCGAAAGAGTGAGATCAGAATCAACGGCCGAAAAATTAAGGTGGGAAGTATCTGGTTGAGGTATGTTGTCAAAATAAGATTGAATAAGCTCTGGGGTGGGAGGATTTTCCGGAGTATATAAAGTCTCATAAAAAGAGTGAAATTGTTCTAAAATTTCCGCGTCGGTATGAAGAAGAGTATTAGAGGGGGAGTAAATAGAGTCAATATTAGTTCGTTCTTTACGGGATTTTAAATAGTTAGCTAATAATTTGCCTGATTTATTGCGACCGCCATAGTAACGTGCACTGCTCCGGAGGAGAAAAGAAGAAGCAGAGTCTGTAGTAAGCTTGTTAAAGGCAATCTTAGCTTTAAGTAATTCAGGAGACATAATCTTAGTAGAGGAAGTATAAAATTGATGTTCCAGCGACTTAATGTGTGCGAGGGTAACTTTACGTTTTTGAAGGAATTTTTTCTTCTTTTTAGAGACAAAATCAATAATAAAACCTCGGGCAGTGGCCTTGAAAGAGTCCCAAAGAACATGAGGGGGGGTATCAGGTGTATAGTTGAGGTGAAAAAATTCAGAGGCAAAAGAACGAAAAGAGGAGGAAAAAAGAGGATCAGCAAGAAGAGAAGGGTTAAAACGCCAGCGAGAAGATTTAGGAGTAGGAGGAAGAAGGTCAAAGACAGTGATAATAGGAGCATGATCAGAGATAACTATAGATTCAATAGAGGAGGATATAAGGTGTTGAGAAAGAGATGAAGATAGAAAAATGTAGTCCAAACGGGAGAAAGAAGCATGAGGAGGATAGAAAAAGGAGAAATCTATAACATCTGGGTGAGTGAGTCTCCATGAGTCCACCAGATGAGTTTGAGTGATAGTGTCAAGGAATTGCTTATGTGGCTTGTGAGGGGAAAAACGAACAGAGGATTTACGGTCCAAAAATGGGTCAACGATCTGATTACAATCTCCACCTAATATGAAAGAATCATCTTTATATTGGATACACTTTGCTGTAATGGAGGGCCAAAAAGAGGAGTCAAAACATGTAGGACCATAAATATTGAATACCGTAATTAGGATATTATTAATTATTAGTTTAGCTAAAACCCAGCGCCCCTCATCATCCTTTTCTTATAGAATTACTTTACACTGAAGGCGTTTATGAATCAAAATAGCCACCCCATTCTTTTTTTGAGAAGCAGGAGAAAATAAAACAGTTCCAACCCACAATCGCTTCAGTTTTAAAGATTCAATATCTGAGAGGTGGGTTTCTTGAATAAGAACAATATCGGGGTTGTAAGAGGAAAGGTGGGAGAGTACTCTTTGCCTTTTGATAGGGTGATTAAATCCTTTCACATTCCATGAAACAACTTTGAAGGTGAAAACTTATTAAACTGATCAAAATCGAAAAATGCAAAAACATACTGTACATGTAATAATTCAAACTGTAGAGAGATAGTAGCCATAAAGCTCATCAAAAAGGTAGAAGGAAGAACAGGTAGAAAATGAAGAAGAAAAAGAAAAAGGGAGAGGGAGAGGGGAAGGAACAGGGAAAGATGATCAGTGGGGAAGGAAGAAGGAAGAAAAGAGAGAAGGCATAGAAGACAGTGCAAATCCAAAAGGATGACTGTATTAAACATACCTGGAAAGGGAAGTATACACAAAGGAAGGTGGGGAGGTGGTGATGCATTACAAGACGGACGGACCAGGATCAGGAGCAGAACCACATCGAAACCGCACAAAAGAAACATGGGATGGGACAAGATGGTGAGAGGAGTATCCGATACATATCCGTCTGGGGAAAAAAGGAAAAATTGTTAACAAACAGAACATGTGACGTAAAAGTATAGGTCCAGAGGTTAGAAAAAAGAAAGTAGAAATATATAGGAGATGCAAGAGAAAGATAAACAGAGAAAAGATACGCAAAATGAGACTGGGAGGAGAGGAGTTGAGATAAGAAGAATGGAGAAGGACATGAAGTCAAAGACAATCCACTAGAAGAACAAGCATGCAGACAATAAAAGTCCAATTTCAGCCACTGTTCGAGGCAGAGGAGGAGGCGTCCATCCCTTCTTCACTGTGTAGAAGAAGAAAATTTCTTAATTCTCCAGGTTCCTGAAATGACCAAGTCTTGTTCCGATAGGTGACTCTGAGAGTACAAGGGTGAAACAAGCCATATCTTGCTCCCAGGGAGCGCAGAGAAGGACGCATAGCCAGAAATTCTTTACGTCTGGATGCAGTGGCATTAGAAACATCCTGAGATAAATATACTCGTCGACCTTGCCAAGTCACTTGTTTTTTATTCCTCGCAGCTGAGAGAATCAATAGGAGATCTGTGTATTTCAGAAATAGGATGATGACTCCACGAGGTTTTGAGGAAGAATCCGTTCTGGCACCCAGTCTATGAGCTCTTTGTATACTAATGGAGGTTGAAGGTGGTAAGTCCAGAAGTTTCGGTAGGAAAGTGGTAAAGAAAGACACTGGATTGTCCCCCTCAAGATTTTCCGGCAAATTGTAAATACGGAGGTTGTTCCTCCTATTGCGATTTTCCAAATCTTCTGTGTGCTTTTGCAGTGAGAGGACAGTTTTTTCTAAGGTATCAATACGTTGCGTGTTGGATTGAATCTCAGGGAGGTGTTGTTCAACAGTAGAAAGTCGGGCATCCATATTTTCCCACTTATCCTTTAAAAGCTGCATGTCTGTACTTGTTTTTTCAATAAATGGACGCAGCGCTCGCAGCTCCTCCAGAATTTGGTCAGTAGGAGAAGTTGAAGGATTGTCTTCTGGCGTAGGAGAATTTTGCTTAAGGCGTTTGCCTGCTGGAGCAGGTGGGGAAGACTTACTGGTAGTTGCATGAGCCAATGATGATTTTTGAGAAGTCATTCTTGTAGAGGAATTGGCTTTATTTGTACCAGAAGAAGAAGCCCCCGATGCACTCACCGATGGTGTAAAGACAAATTGAGGTTTACGTAATCTGACCATAGAAATGAGTGTTCCTGCCACTAAGTAATCTCAATTCCCTGAGAGACAACTGAAGGTGTGCTTGAAATGTTCCAGTAATATCTCCGAAGAGAGGGTGAAGCACCAGAAAGAGAACTTATATGAGAGAGCGTCAGGGAATTAGAGCGAAATACTCAGTGAGTACAAAAGAGAGGATGACTAAAACGGGAGTATGTGGAAGGGCATCCTGAAATACCTGAGGCGCAGGAGAATGAGCGGAAAGTCTCAGAGAAAGTTGTTAGTATAGCGCCATTAGGAAGAGCATTTAGGAGGAAAAATATTTCAGGACTTTGAGCATGTTAGAATATAAAAACGCAGCTGTCAGGGGTGAAGCGCCATGAAAAGTGCGCAATGGTCGTGTCCTCCAATGTAGAATAAGAGGAGAGAAAAATGCTGGAAAAGAGTCTTTCACATTACAGGTATTGCTCACCCCTGAAATGAAGTCAGCGTCGTGAAGGTCGTTGGTGTCGAGTGACACGTCGTGTGGCGGTAAAGCCTGGCAGCAGAGGCTCCGAGATTCGGGAGAGCCTCAAAATGGCGGCTCCGTGAGGGGCCGGGAAAACATTGCAGAGAGGAGCGAAAACGGCACTACAAGCGCTGCAAAGCCGCTCCGCCGACTCCGCCAACGTTCCGCAAAGCAAATCCAGCGACGGAGCTCAGGAACGGTCCCGTTCACATCAGGAAAACACGCCGTGAGGTGTTCGATGCGGCGGAGCTCCGTAACTAGCCGGCCATCTTGCGCGGCATCCAAGCCACGCCCTCGACTAAACTGTATCTTGATTCAATTGAATTGCATGATTATAAACTATATGAAATTGATTTGTTAAACGAATATGAGTGTAAACAGTGTATGGTCTTTATATATCTGTTGATGTTTGACTGTAGCTAAGAACACATTTACTGAACTGACACCATGCCAAAGCATCCCACTACTGGACCACTAGCAGGGAAGAGCTACTGGGTTGTTTTCATTGAAGTACAGCTCTGTTCAACCTCTATATCTGACCATCAATAGCCAATCAGGATCATATTTTGCTATGGTGTAATACTAACAGAATCTTCAAGGCACAACAAAATCTCAAATGTAAATGCAGTCCTGTATATAGAAAAGTATAGTACACATAGGATCCCTGTCACTATTTGAATCTACAAGGTACAACACGATCTCCAATCTAAATGTAGTTGGTGGCATTTGGAGAGGGAATAGTAAAAGCCCTACAGGTACTATATGCAGGACCGACCGCTCATATAAGAGTAAACGGGGGGTATACATTACCTTTTCAGATAAAGAGGGGTACACAGCAGGGGTGCCCTTGCTCCCCGCTTTTATTTGCCCTTTATATGGATCCATATATAAGGCGTATAGAATTAAATGACAATATTTCCCCAGTAGAGACTGGTAGGGGCCCTAGCAAAATCCTGGCTTATGCTGATGATGTGGCGATTGTAACATCTAGGCCCGCAGAAGCTATAGAGCTGGTTGAGGCAGAAGCGCAATTATTTGGCCTCAATACTGCAAAAACACAAAATATTAAAAATAACAAGATAGTTTGTACTGATTGCCGGGTGGTCCAAAGTGGAGCTTATCTAGGGGTAACAATGACCCCAGATTTAAACAATCTTGTGGAGTTAAATATATCGCCAATAAGAAATAAAGCTAAGAAGGATTTGGACAGACTAAATAATATACATTTTTCGAACCAACATAGTCAAAATGATTTTTCTCCCAAAGTTTTTGTATTTATATAGTGCCATACCCTTATTATTTGAAGGGAAATGGTTTAAGCTCTTGGAACATATGGTAAATCTTTTTGTGTGGGCACATGGGAAGACTCGAAGGGCACTTAGATACATGGCATTAAGGAGGGAACGTGGGGGGTGGGCCCTACCGGACTTAACATTTTATTACTGGGCAGCATGCCTCCAATATATGACAGGTCTGCTTGGAGGAGCAGAGAGTGAAGGACATTCTGAGTTAGAAACATTGGCAATTTATTCACTAGTATTAGGGGATCAAGCGGAAAATTTTCTGTTGACGTTTACAGAGTATAGTTATTTTAAGATAATTAAATTCAAAACGGTTATGGCCGCTTACAAGATTTGGTTTTCTTTTTTGAAAAAATTTGGCCTAGGCAGATATAATGCTTATACTAGGATGAGTAATAATCCAAAGTTTCCTGGTGATATATTTTCAGGGGCAGTGTTTTCAGAGTGGGGCAACCATGGGATTTCCAGATTGGGTTATCTGATAGGAGCACAGGGGGTGATGCAGTTTAATAATTTACAAGCAATATACGGGCTAGATACTAACCATTATTTTAAATATTTGCAAATTAGAAGTTTCATTTTGACAAAAACTGGAGTGCCGGCCGGATTTGCAACACATTCAATATTATCACTATACAGGCTGGTACAGATTGTACAATTAAAAGATTTTTTTCCGAATTAATAGAGTATCAACCAGATGATCTGGAAAATATGAAGGCAAATGGATACAAAAAGTGGGTGTAGAGAAGGAAAGTTTCTATAGATCTCTGGAACTAGGGCAGAAATTATTATGCTCAGCATTACTCCAGGCACAGCAATTTAATATGCTGTATTTTCTGTATTACACCCCATCCAGGTTGGCGCAGTGGGGAGGAGTAGCTGGCATTACATGTCCGAGATGTGGCAGTACTCAGGCTGATTTAGTCCACATGTTTGCTTCCTGTCCACACAAAACAACCAAAGAGGAAATTGAAGTATTTCTTAAAAGATCACTAACAATAGAAATTACCCTAACACCATCACTTGTACTCCTAGGAATAGAGGATAGACTTGGCAAGACTAATTACCAGTATTTTATTTTTGTGGCTATGGCTGTTTTAAGACTTTGTATTGCTACAGCATGGTTAGACAGATTGCCACCCACTTTCCATCAGTGGTTAAAGAAATTATTAGCTGCCTTTAACCTTGAGAAAGCGATTTACGCAAGGAGGGGCAGAATAGGTAAGAAACTTGGAAACGAGACATGGGATTATATACAGAAGTGGAAAGAGAGAGATCCAGGGTAGATTAGAAAATAAATTGCGTTAAACTTCTGTTTTATTGTAACTGTATGTCTTGCTTTGCCTTCATTTATATTTTATCTCTTATGCTTGATTTATTTGTACAATTTTACTATTTGTGACAAGTCCTGCATGGTAAAATAAAATTAATTTTCTTATGTGTTCTGTACAACGAAAATGGGGGGTGGGGGAACTCAAATAAAAATATAAAAATAAAAAAAAAGGAAAGGAACACTTGTCCAACATTTTTTTTTAAAAAGTGTTATAAAAGTGACCCACATATTTAAAGATGAATGTCGCTCCTTAACACTCTAGAAGAATTGTTTAGTAAATTGCTATTAACATTTTTCAAGGAGCGAGTATCCAGAAAGGCAAAACCTGTATGTTCGTTATATATAGATTTCACTGTGACGCTCAACAGAGTACACTGGAATAATGTTCTAGTACAGGTCATCAAGAATCAAACATTTACTACTGTCTTTCTTTTAAGCAAAATGTAGTCATAAGTATGTCTCACAACTCATTTTTATTAATTTATGACCTGCATAGTTGTGCAATGTCTGTGAGCATGTTTCGCATTTTATGCAGATAACACTATATTGCTCAAAAGGGTTGCCATCTGCCTGCAAAGCCTATTATCTGTACTGCATCTATATAATCTAAGATACAGTCTAGAAAATAACTATACAAAGACTAACGTTATGATCCGTATAAAGGGTTAAATGAAATTCAGGCAACAAATCTGCTGGGAAGCTATATACTTATTTTAAGGTGACATTCACAAGCAGGTTAATTAAGAATTTTCTCAAATTTACTTCCATCATTATTAAAATACAATGGCCAGATGCTTATTTATTTGCAGCCTATTAATCTATAACGCCTATGCACCTTCTATGGAGTGTTATCTCCAACCTCGCTATCAAAGGCATTCAGAGATAAAATGAATTCCTATCTTAGTATGCTATCTTTCTATCACCATGAAAGGAGCCAGCAGTGACAAATTGACTACAATTGACTTTCAAATGCCTTATGATGTTACCAAATATAAAGAGAACTATCCCTCAGCCAATTGTGTGAATGGAAATCAGAAGCCCTATTCTATGGGTTCAATCCATGCAGCAATGGATCAAGCATGAAAGAGGGCATCATTGTATTTGTTCCTTTATGAGAACATCCTTGAAGGAAAAGCTAATTGTTTCAAAAATGTTTGCTGAGAACTGAATAACATGAAGGCAGATCAGAGTTCCAGTGTTTTGCTAATTTCTGAAAGATGCCTTACCAGTGCCGTCTAAAAATGAACTTGCTATTATGTGATTAAGGACACACCGGTTCATGACACCTCTTGTGTCAACTTAAAAGTGCTGCTCAAATACATTAGTGTGGGGTTGGCCTAATAGATTTTTTTACAGCAAATGTTCATATTGTTTTAATGTTAGAGATCTCAGTAACTGGTGCAGTGTAAAAGAGTCTTATACCGTGCTATAGATAAATAACTGGTTTTACAGTGTTTCTTTCCACTTGACTAAACTGTATCTTAATTCATTTGAATTGCATGATTATAAACTATATGAAATTGATTTGTCAAACGACTATGAGTGTAAACAGTGTATGGTCTTTATATATCTGTTGATGTTTGACTGTAGCTAAAACGACATTTACTGAACTTACACCATGCCAAAGCATCCCACAACTGGACCACTAGCAGGGAAGAGCTACTGGGTTGTTTTCATTGAAGTACAGCTCTGTTCAACCTCTATTTCTGACCATCAATAGCTAATCAGGATCATCTTTTACTATGGTGTAATACTAACAGAATCTACAAGGTACAACAAGATCTCAAATGTAAATGCAGTCCTGTATATAGAAAAGCATAGTACAGATAGCATCCCTGTTACTATTTGAATCTACAAGGTACAACACGATCGCAAATGTAAATGTAGTCCTGTATGTAGAAAAGTATAGTACACATAGCATCCCTATTACTGATTATCAACACTTTGACTGTGCTATATGTGGCTATAGTTACAAAAATTAATGCTGTAAAAATTAAAGAAAGGCTGAACAACAATTATTTTCTTAATAGACGTAGAGTGCCAGCTTTAGGCTTTATTCAGTCCAACTTGGTGAAATATAAATGAATTTACATGCTGACCTGATAAATCCATACTGATCTGAGAAGTAAATTCCCTCAATGTATTTCTTACATAATAATAGGGATTCTGCTCCTAGGTCTAGTCTCCCTGACAGCGCTAGTGGCTTTTACAGTTAGAAGACAACTGACTCTGAGAAGTAAAACCCTATCAATTTCCCTATCATATGCTTAGACATAGCATGACTATTTATTTATCCTAGTAACTACAATGCTGTGAAAGGCACTTATGGTTAGGTTAACTGGTAAAAACAAACCTGCCCAATCTCAGTGGCATATCTCACTCAATGTTAGCACATGCCTAGTAATACAGAGGTCAATTTCCAAAATGCACCTATTTAATGGTTATTGTAACCTGAAAAAAAAGAAATGAAGATACGTTTTCTAAAATCCCTGTTTTACACAACCTGTCTCTTAGCATAATTTCCTGATGACCAAAATTCTACAGCAGTTGGACCTGGTCAAAGAGTTATTCTGGGCAATACCATAAAAGATCTGGCCCTTTGACATCATCTAGGACTAGAGTCAGTCACTTTGTGCTTCGGCCACCAGCTATAGTTGTCTAATACGTGGTCTGTACCACTTTGCCCTACGCAACCTCAACATAAGTCTTCGAACAATTTATTAAACTGTGTACTAATTGTGGTGAACTCCAGCTTCGAATTTTGTTTTAGAGCATTTTGATGCACCTCCAACCCTCAATAGTGCAAGTTTCGATCTGAAAGAAGAAGGCTGAAAGTAAATATGTATTTTTGAAGCAATTGACATTTTGTTTTCTTGTCTGATATTTCATCCATGGATCAGTTGTGGCATGAAGCTGTGGATGAATATTGCAATAGTTCAGGTACAATAGGTAAAGACATATAAAGCGAAAGGACAAGGCGTACATTTAGCTTGCATAACGAACTGTTAAGTATATGAAATAAGTACTCCAAGCAAGCAATTTATTGTACTGAAAATTCAATGAAAAAAAACCTGAGAATTCATGAACAAAAAATACATTGATGTCCTTTCAGGTAGTTTTCTATTCTTGTGCTGAAAGAATTATGAGCGAGGACTTCTTGATAAAGTGTTTATTATTTTTCTGCAGCCACAGAACATAGAGCAGACTCTCCAAAGGACACTACAGCATTATGAGCATCATGTCATTGGGTGAGTAAATATGTGTTGCTAAGCGATTACCAGATGGAAACATATCAGTTATTGTTATGTGTTTAGCTTCCCAACAGTACAGGGGCATGACCAGGACATTTTTAATTATGTCATAGAGAAAACTGTCTAAGTACTCCTCTCCACAACTTCTACAAGCTCCTCAACTATTTATTTAACATGCATAATTCAACATGCATAATTCAACTTTAGCTTGGACTTTTAGAAATAGTACAGTTGTCAAGACACATACAGACCTCATAGCTCTTTACAAGTAAAAATACAGCCTGTCATCAGACTAGGCAACTGCCACCCCCATCCCTAAGTGCCAACCATCTCACCCACATCTAAGTAGGGCAAGAAACATTAACACGACTCATTTCTTTTCGCATAGGTCAGTGCTGGCTGCATAATGTTACATTTTTTTCTATTCCTAATTTTTATTTTGTATTTATAATTTCTACCCCTCATTCTATTGCACTGTATTGGATAAAAGGAATCATTTTGAGGGACTCAACAGGAAATAATGAAACGGGTGGTACATACTGTATGCAAAATATGTTATTTTTCCATAGAACAACTCTATAATGTGTATATTTATGCATGCATGTATGTTGATGTATGTATACCGCAAATCTAACCCTAAAGATAGATGCTCTCATATAAGCAGCTCATTTATATTTGTATATTTCTTTGTTCATTGTATGCAGCATTACATAAACCTACTTTTCAAAAATATTACGAGCATGTATAAACAGTTATATACAAATCAAACATAATGAGCATGTGCATACCTGCTATGAGATGATGAGATACAAATTAAAGAATGAAGAGATTGCTTTCAAAACCTATGCCCTCTGATGTTGTTGGTGTTTATATATCAAATTTAGCAAATTGATGTCAAGGATACCTTAAAAGAGTGGGCATCAATATGCATGTAATTTGTGATAGTCTTATATTTTTTTACCAGTTTAAGACCATATTCTGACTGATTGAATACTATTTAAAAGTAATAAAATGAATAAAATCACAAACAAAAATACGAAAGGGGAATTTGGATTTAATTTTCACCTATTGCAATTCAGATGTATCTCTTTTATTTGTGAGTCGATAATCAGGCTTAGAAATAATGTGCATTTTTCACTGAAGCTAAGGGGGCGTATTGACAAAGGTAAGATTATGTCTGATTTTACCTCAGTTACACCTGCCACAAATTCACAGAGCGATTCCTGGCAGGCAGTAACCTTTTTAGGTGTGCAGAAGTCTCAACCACAATTGCAAAGATCTCCGCAAATCCTTAAGGCATGGGTAGCCTTGAAAGTTTGTGAATGGCCACCAACAATTGCGGTTGTAGGCCTTTATAAATTACTACCATTCTCCTTTCAATGGTGGGAAGAGAAATGGATAACCCCCAAATATGGTGGGGGTATCGCAGAAGGGGTTTCTCCTGGGAAAATATTTTCACTGAAGAATAAAAAGAAACAAAGTGCATTTGCCCCGGAGGAATACATCCCCCCTGTACAGAGTTCTCCACCAGTGAGAACTCCATCTCAAGAGAATGCCTTTCCAACAAGGAAATCACATGATTTTGCTAGGAATTCAGATGTTTGTGAAATACGAAATATAGGACGTCTACACTCATACATAAATTTATATATCGAAGTGAACATTACCTCCACGTCCTATTATCCTTGTTCCACTTCATTACTAATGAGGTGGAATTCACCTCAAACCAATCAAAAAGGGAAAAGGAAAGGCTTGTCTCCCTCCCTTTAGGAATTAGCCTATAATGGTATACTTTATCCAGCATTACTCCTGTTCTTTTGTCTGTCTCATGTGAGACAGAATGGAGGGCATTCAGCTTTTGCTGAACTTGGGCTAATGAAATGCTTCACTATATCAACAAATATCTGATTGTGCTCGGACACCTAATTAATGAGGATCCTATAGGCAGGGTAATAATATCTCTTCCCTCAAACTATAGTGAGTCGAAGACCGGCCCAAGCCCTGATGAAATTGCCCCAAGGTATTTGGCAGTGAAACATGTTGGCCTTTCCATAACGAAGTGGTCCGCAACTATTTGTTTCCTTTTTAATCTGAGTGGACTCACGGCATCCAATAAAGTAGGCTTATCTGCCAGTGAGTCTCAACTTATTTTAGCTTGGAGAAGCAAGTTTACTCTTTTATCACTACAGGGTCCTAGAAGGTCAGCACAAAATAAGCACTGTTTGTGCATCTGTTCACATCTCACTTCTTATCTTTTCTTTTCCTCACTCCCTAAACTCATATTTGATACGTATGTTATTTTCCACGGTCAAGAAAGTCACCAACAATGATAAAAAAGTGAGCAAACCGGTGAGTACCTACCAGCACCTCTCTTGGTGTTGCTTACGTGAGGTACTTTCTGACCTTTCACACATTTCTCTTTTTTCTTGTACACACCAATTAGTGGGGGTACTAAGGTGGTGGATTGAAAAACACCGACATTTTGACACTGAGGTCCGGCTGTTATTGGCACTCTTGAGATGCCAGCCTTTGGGGCAGAGATATTACTACCCTGCCTATAGGATCCTCATAAATCAGGTGTCAGAGAACAATCAGGTCTATGTTGATATAGTGATATTATGAGTGGAGGGCGACCCTTCCTGGATTGAGTGCTGCAGTCCTGGGATGGTTTTCATTGACTGTTTCAACCAGCCTCTGTTTTTGGTGCTGGTCCTGGCATTGTGTGGTCCCTGCTGGGCTGGAACTGTGGCATAGACATGATTCCTGCCTTTGCAGGCATGTCTGCAGATGTCGGAGTTTCCTTCCATGAACACGTATACCAGGGAGGAACTAGGAACCCTTCCTTGTTCAACCTCAGCGGTTCCATTTTTGCTCATGTGCAGTCACCTTAAAGGGTAGTTCATGCACAGTTTGGCTCATTTTGCTTCTTGTGGGGAAATGGGGAGGTTGGGAGCACATGTACAGCATGTAGCAGTTATTCTTTGACGATCTTTGGATTCCTGAAACATGGTCGGAGTGCGGCCTGATATCTTTGTCTTATTAGCAAGCATTCTAAGTAGCGGAGGCATGTTGGGTCCCCCTCTTTCTCTGATTTGCCTTCCTCTCTTCCTCCTAGGAACACTGCTAAGGAAGGGGAGGAAGAGCAACTCAAAAGACTGATTAAGAAGACATTATTAGAGCTGAATGTGGTCAAGGATCTTGGTAGATCGTGTATGAGTCTGTGTCTTCTGAAGGTTCTTCTCCATCAGGAAAGGGCCAGGGTCTCATGCATGATGCAACATCACAAAATAAAAGAAAAGGATGGACGGAGTGTTGTAACTTTTTCTGGGATAAGTTTTGGATTATCACCTCTCATCAGCCAGGCTAGTTTGAATCCAGTGGCGCAGCGATCAAGGGACCCATTTCTGGGTATACCCTTAGCCACTTATGGCGCACATAGCAACATAACAAAATAAAATGATGAACAGTGTCAAAATGTTTCGAACACTCGCCCCTAATCACAAATCTGGGCTTAATCCATCATTATTTTGCTTGCCACATCACCCCAGTTTTGACCCAGTCATATGCAAATTAGTTTTGACACTGCTCCCCATGGGAACAGTCCAGCCTCAACAGCCAGGCCAGGTCCTTCCTGGACCAGAAACAAGCATCCTGGGACCGGTTTCACAATATCACTCCTCATCAGCCAAGCTAGCTTGAATCCAGTGGTGCAACAAGCATGAAACCCATCTCTGAGCATACCCTTAGCCACCTATCTAGCCTGAACTGCCAGGCCAGGTCCTCCCTGGACCAGAAACAGGCATCCTGGGATCAGTTTTATGGTGACCAGAAGGGCAAATATATTGGGAAGGATTTGCTTCCTGACTTTTTGACACATGTAAAATAGAACATGGTTTTCAGATAGATGAGCCTCCTGATCGCAGTCGAAGTGCACCCATATATCCAGAAGGTCCTACATAGGAAATAGAGGGACCCTGATAAGATTATAAAACCGTGTTTCATAGCAAAGTTATATCATTTGACCGAGATGCATGCTTATTTCCGGATAATATTCAGACTGACTCTTTTGTGGCCAGTTTGGTGGGGAAGACCTCTCATACGAAGAAGTCTGTAATTCGTGATAAGGCTGACAAAAAGATTGATTCAGCCTTGAATAAGGTGTGTACAGGAGCCCATCTAGCTATCAGGGTTGGTTTATATGGGATATATGTTACTTATTCCTTGATTTTGTAAAATTGTTCAAGGCTGTCGAGGAAAGTACGGAATGCTCCTCACTGTTGCAAGGCATGGAGAGACAAACCAAGTATGTCTCTGACATATCTTTTGATGCTGTCAGGGCTACTGCATTGCCTGTGGGCACGTCTCTTGCTGCACACCATAATTTGGTTCTTAAGGACTGGAAAACAGATTCTGCCAAGAAGGCTTCAGCATTATGTTTTCCATTTGAGGTTACATACCTTTCTGGGGCAGAGCTTGAGGATAGCCTTAATAATCATTTTAAGGCAAAGAAGCATTTCTTTTCTCTTAAACCAAGTTTTTTTCTCAGAATGTTAAGAAGTCTCTTTTTCATCAACCATCTCGTAAGCAGCATCAAGGTCAAATTTTGTTCAAGGGATGACTCTGACTAACCTAAATCCCCTAAGAAGCAGTGCTCCTGACCATCATGGGGATGGCCACGCTGTGCAGTAGGAGGCAGGATTCGGCATTTTGTGGTTGAATGGCTTCAATGTACTTTAGGTTATTGGGTGTTTGAGATTGTCAGGGTCAGACTAAGTGAATGGTTGAAGGAGAAAGGGGTCCTGTATAATATGCAATACGGTTTTAGGTTAAATAGAGGCACCATTGACCAATGACCAATGTTTAAACTTGCATTTATTGGTCAGCAAGTATACTGTGGCCAAGGAGGGTAACCTATATATGGGTTTTATGGACCTATCCTCGGCGTTCGACCTAGTTAATAGGTCGAAGCTTTGGATGGGACTCCTTGAGCTAGGACTTGACCCTCCCTTAGTACACTTTCTTGCGAACCTTCATACAAATCTCTCTGCAAAAATAAGAGTGAACATGGATGGGCGATGCACTAGGCCATTCAGATCTGAAAGAGGGGTAAGACAGGGGTGAATTTTGGCGCCCCTGTTGTTTACCCTTTACATTAATGCCCTTGAGGCCGAGCTGGGGGAGGTCTCTCAGGACATCCCGCAAGTAGGTGAACAGGTAATACCTGTTCTCCTATACGCGGATGACGCCGTACTCATGGCCCGCACCGGGGTGAGTCTCCAAAAACTGCTGAACGCCTTTGGCACTTTCATGAGTAACCTTGATCTCAAAGTCAATGCCAAAAAATCCCAGGTCCTAATAGCAGGGAAGGGCAATAAAAAGGGGAAACTAAAAAGCTTTTATTGTAACAACGAAGTGGTATGTAGGGTTCCCTCTTTTCCCTATCTAGGGGTAGTGTTTGATGAAAAGGGTTCCTGGGGTCCACAAAACACAAGCCGTAGCGTGGCTTTTAGCAGAAGTGTCTCGGGACTCATGGGCTTTGCCAAAAAATTGGGAGGTAGACCAGTTGAAGCTATCATTAAGGTCTACAAAGCAAAATGTTTGGCGGTGGCCTCTTATGGATGCCAAATATGGGGCCATACCACATCCAAAAAAATCCAATTGGTGGAAAACAAATTCCTGGGAGGTCTCCTCTCAGTTCCCCAGTCTACCCACACCTTTACAACACACACTGAAGTGGGGATTGGCTATATCTCAGACCAAATCCAAATAGCACCTCTTTTGTATTGGTTAAAAATCTGTCTCAACAAAGAAATTACTGTAAACCAGTCTATTATTAAAGACTGTTTGCATTTATAGAGGGCTGATAAAATTGTATGGTTGAATTATATTAAAAAGGGTCTTCAAAAGATAGGTCGCTCAGCCATGTTTTACTCTCCCGAAATAATAACCAAAAAAGATATTCTTCTAATAAAAAAGGCCCTAATGGACCTTTTTATATTAGATTGGGAGGAGACGGAGCTGAGAAACCTCTTGTAAGAGCAAATTATGGGTTGGTTAGTTGCCCAGGCCCTGAACCATACCTATCTGTGGTGAATAATCGGCACAACAGATTCCTCCTGACAAGATTCCGCCTAAATCTGATTCACTACTCTTTGGGAGCCTTCCGCACTTGGTGTACACCGGACAGGGCGGATCTCTGTTCCTGTGATTGCTTTTCATTGCAAGATAAGCTTCATTTTGTTATGTTTTGCACTCATTATGTAGACGGAAATATCTGTTACTACTCCTGAAGAAGGCAGGCTTTATCCAGGTTAGGCCCGCTCTAATATATTTAATGCAACTGGGTAGTTCTTATATTATGTATTGTGTGGCTAGTTTTCTGACGGCAGCCATTCGTATAAAAAAAAATATTAACAGCTTACCGCAGATCCAAAGTTGTTTTGAGTAACACTTCTTTGTAAAAACATGTATTATACTTGTGTTGTAAGGTTGCAGTATTAACAGTTTTTAAAAGGCACAAATATTTAATGCTATAAACTCTTTTAATATGTATTGTATTTTTAATAATGATAATGAATGTATTGCATTGAATCTTTTTAATCAAATTGAAATGTCTTATTTAAATTTGATTGTACCATGTCTTTTATGATATTAATTTTATCGAATAAAGAATTTTTGACAGACTGATTGTCAGGGTCGGTTACAAGATAGAGTTTGTATCTCTACCTCAGTGCTCTGGAGTTACAACAACCCCATTACTGGCAAAGGATAGCAAGCAGTTGGCCATCCTGCAGGGAATAGATGCCATAACCCTGAAGGAAGCAATTTCAGAGGTGCCCTGAGAGGCCAGGAGTGCTACTCCATAATTTCTTTAGTTCAGAAAGCAACGGGAGGGTTTCAGATGGTTCTGGATCTCAAACATCTGAACATGTTCATCAAAACTTTACCTTTCAAGATGGAAACATTACATAGGAACATTTGTTTGGTGTTAAGATAGCACTTTATGGTCATCCTGGGTCTACAGGATGCTTACTTCAATAAGCTGATGTATCCTCTTCATCAGACATTTCTCACTTCTATGCCAAACATCGCCACTTTCATCTTCAAGGGAATCATCTTTATCTGTACCTCGAAAACTCGGTTCTTCACGATCCATCAGCACAGCTGCCACTCCAGCAGTTGTCTGTAGTCCTGCACCAAGTTCATTTTCATAGGTTTCAACTGAATTGAGAAAAATGCAATCTCTAGCCCTCTCAAAACATGGCCTTGATAGGTGTGACATTCAAGACAGATCTCTACAGGGTGTTTCTTCCAGAGGCCAGAGCGTTGACTTTGAGGAGACTAGCGATCAAAACAATATCGAGTTAGTCTCTTTCAAGCAGACATGGCTGAAGCTTCAGTGCCATATGGCGGCAGCAGTGTTTTCAGTCAATGGGCAAGGCTGCACCCTTTTCCGCTCTGGAGTCATCCACACACTCCTTTGGTACCAACATTGGAAGATTTCGAGTGCATAGTCCCTGTCACACAATCAATCAGAGAGGAGCTCAATTGGTGGCTACTTCTGGAGTCCCTGACCAAGGGATTAGAGCAACAGCCAGCACCTCCAAAGGTCCTAACAAACTGTTTGGGATGGGGAGCAACTCTGGAATCTTTGTCCACTCAGGCATGGAGGTCACTGCACGGGAACAGGTTTTCCTCCAACTGGAGGGAGCTCAGTGCTGTTCTGAAGATGGTGATATATTTGTAGGGCTCTCACAGGGGTCAGCACTTATTGATCAGCTCAGACAACAAGGTGACAGTGGCTCATGTGACCAATCAGGGAGGCACCAGATGGAAGTCTCTGAATCTGGTGTCGCTGCAATCACTGTCATGGGCAGAGCATCACCTTCTCTCTCTTGCTGCAGTCCACTTCAGGTGTCTGGACAATGTAGTGGTGGATTCCCTGAGTTGTGTGTTTCCACCTTCGAAGGAGATGTCTCTGCAGTCCCCAAATGTCAGGGGGTGTGCAAGAGGTTTGGAGTTCCTTGCTGGATTGCTTTGCTCCTCAGGTCAACATCCACCTCCTGAGGTTTTGTCCACAGAAAGTGCTTGAGGGTGAATGCCCTCAAAGTACAATGGCTGATCCAGCTTCTGTATGTGTTTCCCACTTCCTTCTGATTCCCAAACGTTTGGCCTGGCTTTAGGGGGAGGACAGTGTGATTGTGGTAGTGGTTTCATTCTGCCCAAGAAGATCATGGTTCTCGCTTTTCAAGTCCTTAGCATTTTAGGAACCTTGTTACTCCCTCTTCTTACACCCCCTTTGAGGTTTTCAAACATGACTCTCCCCCACTGACTTAACTTGTCGGTTTGGAAGTGGAGACGAAATGTTGGCAACACAAGGTTTAGCTATCCACTTGGCTCAGGCTGTTGAGAATTCCCATTGGCCTTCCACATTGAGGCTGATAGGAGGCATTGAGTGAATTTTCAGAAATGGTGCACTTCTATTTCTCCAGTTGCTTGTTCTCTTCCTGATGCTCTTCAGTTCCTTCGGGAAGGTTTAGAGACTTCTTTTGAGGAATTTTTTACTTTCCCATTGGTGGTAAAGCCATTGTATGCTCTGTGGGATTTGCCTTTTGTTTTGAAAGCCCTGAATTTTTTCCTTTGTGAGCCACTTGAGTAGGCTCACATTAAGCTTGTGACCCTGAAGGTAGTGTACTTCAGCCGAGATGATTGGGGAGTCTACTGATCTTATGGCTAAGGAGCCTTTTCCTACACTTTTTGAGGATGGGGCTATCCTTCAACCAGATTCCTCTTTTGCCCCTAAGGTGGCCTCTGGATTTCACAGGCTCGATACAGTGGGTCTTTCAGCTCTTCTGGTGGTAGCAGATTTTCCTCAGGAGTGTTGTTGGCTTCTTCTGGATGTTAAATAAACTTTGCAGGTCTATTTAGAGAGAAGTCTGACTCCCTCTTTGTTACTTTTGGTTCCTCTAACACAGGTGAAAGGGCTTCTGTGGTGTCTATCAGTCATTCCGTGACATATTCCTCGTATGGCACTCCTCTCCCTGGGGGAATTCAGGGTTGGGCTACATGAGGGAATTTCCACATCCTGGGCTGAGGCAAAGGGAGTGTACATATATGAGATATGTCGAACAGCCACGTGGGCTACTTCTAATACATTGATACAGCATTACCATCTGAAAAATGTATTACATGATCATAAGAAATTCGTCCTTGGGGTTTTGGATACTGTTTCACACTAAGCCTGGTGTTTGTTAAAAAAACTTTAGATGCTTGTAGCATTTATGTTGGTGTTGAGCGTTTTTGTGTCTCTTTTGAAGTGAAGTTCTTTTTAAACTGCTTTGGTATTCCTCATTAGTAATGAAGTGGGACTGGGACAATAGGACGTGGAGTTAAAGTTACAGTTTCTTACTGGTAATCTTCATTACTACTAGTCATATTTGTCCTCATCCCATTCATATCATTCCTCCCTCACTCCCAGAATCAAGACCTTCCTATATGGTTGAAGAGCTTGGCATTCCAGGAGGAATCGTGGGTGGTGAACCGTTATAGGCTACTTCCTAAGTGGGGGGGGGCACTTTAACAAGCATTTCCTGTTCCTTTTTTCAGTCTTGTGAGGTGGATTCCACCTCATTAGTAGTGAATGAGAAGAGGACTACAGAAATCAGAACTATTATAAATCACCCTAGTTAACACCTTCACATGTTCTTTTTTCAGAAACAGTCACTCTGGCAAGATCAAAGGGCTTCTTATGTTGGATGAGTTTTAATGCTCCTTAGCTCCAACTTCTCCATGCAAATGTGTTGATGTGTCAGATTATCTGAGGATCTTTCCATGCAATTCTTCTCGCCAAAATGTTCCACAATCTGCTGTCATCTATAGAGCAACCTTTTTGAAGCAATATCTTGGTACATTTTAATCCCTCTAACAGCATTCATGGTGATAGGTTTATTGTAACCATTCGTACAGTTATTGTTTTGAAAAACTGCAAAAACATATTGGAATACTATAGACTACTCAAAAGACAAATTTCCCTATATATCCTTTAATTTCCTTGCAGAATATTTTTAGTTGAATTTCAGTTAAACAGTATACATTTCATTCACACATTCAAATAACAGCACAACAGGATGTTTAAACAGTTAAATATATAAATGGAAATATCATTCATAAACTACACACTCCACCAAACATTTGTATAAATAATATAAATGTTACCAATCCCATAATATAACAACACAATCTTTAGAGCATGATTTCCACAGACCAGCTTGGACGTTGAACATACTGTAATAGGCATTTAACGGTTTGTCCCAGGACAGGGAAAATATTTGTATCTGTATAAACCCGTTCCTATACACCCATCAAATGTGGTGGTGTTCTTTTCCCTTTTTTATCCTGAACAGGTATGTTTTGAATAAGTTTGTGGGTGTACAATTGAGTAGTTCTGAAACCTACTGCTTACATGGGACATTATTCTCAAAAACATAGTAAATCTACACCCGCTGATCTACCACTTTGCACAGGTACAGGTGTATGACGTCTTGGAATAAACAAATGTTTTCCAGGTAACACCTGCAAACCTGCACCAGTTTGTGAATTCCATTTTTCTGAAACATTTTTATTGTTCTTTTACATAAATTGGTACTGTTTACAGAAATCTGAAATTATAAGTACGTACAGAGTACACAGTTGTGCCAACACTTAAATAACACCTTTATACGTTTTGCATTGCAAGTATCTCCCACATGCCCGTATCATGTGATCACATTAATGACAACTTTCTCAAAAATAACTCTGATTATGTCCATTATTCGCTCAGTTCCAGGTCTGACTCTTCAAGCGGCGCGGTACATATATTCCCCCTAAAAGCTTTCCACCTCCCCACACCTGTGTCCATTTCTTTCGGCACCCTCTGTGGATAAAGACCGCCTTTGTTGCCACCATTGCGCTATCCATGTCGCTACACCACTGTCAATGTGTGGGGACGGCCTTCACCCCCCAGTATTGAGCTATGTTTGGGGTGTCGGAGTGAGCTAAAGAACGGTGATGGATTAAACCCAGATCAGTTGACTGGGGGTGAGCGTTTGTATTGTCAACGCTCCGTTTATCACCCCCTTTGGTTTTTCTTTGTTCGCCCTAAGTTGGCAGGGTATGCTCAGACGTGAGTCCCTTGCTCACTTTGCCACTGGATTCAAGCAAGCCAGGCTGAAGACGGCTGCAATGCCAGAAACCGGTCCTGGGAAGCTTGATTCCGGTCTAGGGAAGACATGGCTTGGCAGTTCGAGCTGGACTGTTCCCATGATGCACAAGGTCAGACTGATTTGCATGTGGCCATGTCTGAACTGGGGTGGCGGAGTGAGCTAAAGAACGGTGATGGATTAAACCCAGATCAGTTGACTGGGGGTGAGTGTTTGTATTGTCAACGCTCCGTCCATCACCCCCTTTGGTTTTTCTATGTTTCGTTTAGCCAGCATCATACCTAAAGTCGCCCAGTCTTGAGCCGCATGGTTAAGATCTGTCGGCTTCCAAATGTTGAGAAGACATCTCTTGGGTTCTGGGGGGGCATTAGGTCCACAAACTTGTGTGATTGTATGCATGATAGCCTCCAGTAGTGTATATTTTGGAACAATCCCGGTGTCCCGCAGCCCTGCAGACACAATGGTGTGTCAGTTCCTCCAATTTTATATAGTATCCTCATTGTGTAATATGTTCGGTTCAGTATTTTGAGTTGCACTAGTTGTAATTTGGAGGACATTGCCACTTCGTGTGGGGACGTGAGCGCCTCCTGCCAGTCCGTTTTGTCCAGCTCCCCCAAATCGGGCTGCCATTTCTCACGAAGAGCATTTGTGGGATCTCACTGGTTATTAATGATTTTACAATATGTCAGGGAGATGGCTTTTTTAGCCATGTAGTCTGTCAGCAGTCTGTCTCCACAGGTCCCCCACCTTTGATATACCTATGAGGTCCCATTGAGTGAAACCTTTGCTATTGCGAAGTCGGGTGTCCCAAAGTGGTGTATGTTTTGTTAAGACCCCTTCCCAGCCGATCACACGGAGCACAGTGAACCAAATGTGTACGGTGTGTGCGGTTGATCCCAGTAGAATATTTTAAGGGGATTTATTATATAGTGCTCCCAGGACACCTTCAGCACTGGGAGTGTGTCTATCCATGCAAAGTGCTGGTTCGTCTTGTGGGGCATGCAGCCACTGGTTTACCACAATGAGCTGCGATGCCCAGTAGTATGTTTCTATATATTTGGTAGGGCAATTCCGCCGTCATACCAGCCCCTTACCAATTTGTGTATGGCTATTTGGGCAGGTTTCCCATCCCAGAGAAGAGGACTTATTTCTGCGTCGATCGCTTTGAAGTAGGAGTGAGGAACCGGGAATGGAGTGTACTGTAGGGTGTATAGAAACCTGTGGAGTGCCATAATTTTGAACAAGGCGGATCATTTAAAGAGCGTCAGTGGCAGGGAGTGCCAATATTTAATGTTGTGGCAGAGTCTTTTCAGGGGCTCTAAAAAGTTTTTCTCGATTAAGTCTGGGGGTTTGGAAGTAATATATATTCCAAGATATTTGAACCACCGTCTGCAACCTGTATCGTGCAGTCTGGCGGCAGTCGTGGAGGTGGGCCACTAAGCATGTAAAGAACCGACTTGGCTTAGTTGATAGTGTAGCCTGAGACTCTACCATATGATGCACAAATATCTAACAGCTCATGAATTGATCGTCTAGGGCAAGCCATATATAGTAAAATGTTATCAGCATATAAGGATGCGATCCTCACATCCCTCCGTCCACTTGAGCCGCATATTATTGGATCCCTCCTTATCTAGGCTGCCAACGGCTCCAGTACCAGAGCAAGCAAAAGGGGAGACAACAGGCAGCCCTGTCTTGTCCCGCGACCTAGAGGAAAGTCGGCAGAGATTCATCCATTTACTACCACATGGGTCAGAGGCTGTGTGTAGAGGAGCTTGATCCAGTTGCAAAATTTGGGGCCAAAGTGTTGTAGTACTGCAAAAAGAAAGGGCCAATCTACTAGATCAAAAGCCATATGTGCGTCCAAGGTGGATATGACAGCCTCTTCCTGGATAGTAGGTATTCGGGTCATTACACTATTAAGTCGTCTCAGATTAAGTGCCGTATTTCGGCCCGGCATAAAACCTGATTGGTCTGGTTGTACTAGTGCTGTAAGGTACGGTTGGAGCCTGGCGGCCGGTGCCTTTGCTAGTATTTTGGCTTATGCATTCAGCAGCGAGATTGATCAATAATATCAGCATTCCTGTGGGGGTTTACCGGAGTTTGGAATTGCTACGTTTGTCACTGTGATTTGATCTTTAGGAAGTGTTCCTGCTTCAAGACTGGCTTCATACATTTTGAGCAAGGGTGACGTGAGTTTGCACGCTGCTTTTTTGTAGAGTTTGATGGGAATGCCATTGGGACCTAAAGCTTTCCCCGACTGAAGCCCACTTATGACTAGTGTTAGTTTGTCAGGTGTCAAGTCTTCCTCCAAGGTCTGAACTTCATGAGGTGCAAGTCTGGGCATCTGTATGTCTTTAAGAAATGCAGGATTCTCCTCTAGTGTGGTCATGACTTTAGGAGTATATATTGTCTCATAATGAAGTGCAAACGCATTTACTATCTTTTGCGGGTCTGTGATTATCACCCCAGTGTCTAAATTCAGTTGTGCCACCCAGCGACTAGCTCGCTCCCTTTTGTCTAACCATGCTAGGAGCTTGCCAGCCTTATCACCAACTTCGTAAATAATGTGCTGTATTTTGGTGACTCTGGTTTTAGCCTCCTCCCACATGTAGTACCTGTATTCCTGCTTTGCTAGGCTTAGCTTATGAATTGTGGTATCGTTGGGGTCTGAGGAGTGTTCGACTATGGCTTGGCCCACTGCCTGCTCAAGAGTCTGCACCTGTTGTACTTTATCACGTTTATGAGACGTTCATAGCAATTAGTTTCAGCACTACATAAATAAGTATTGGCGTTACATATCAATTCACAGCAACAATAGCGCACAAAAAACAATGTCCAATTCCAGGGTGTATTTTTATTTGTGAGATTTTCTTCTTTATTTTTTACAAATCGAATTTCTTTACATTCCACATATCATAGCCTCCTAGCCAACGCGTTTTGTCTCCAACGAGACTTCTTCAGGGCTATTGAAATGATACACATATGTATAATTTAAATTTTTCTAAAAAGAGGGATTTTGAACAAACACTCATCAAAGAATAAGACATACATATTTTACAAAAGACAAAAACCTTTACATCTTTACAAACATATGTACAATTATCTACATCCAACTGTGTCCTATTCACAATATTTATAGAATATATAGAAATCAAGAACCTTATCTCATAACGCACAATCAGAAACGTTTTTTAATATATCGTTAAGGTCATATTCAATTAATCATGTTTCGTGAATCAGTTAAAAAATCACAATTTTATAAAAGCAAAAACATAATTAACACAAATCATTAAAAGAGCAGAGAGAGACTAATTGTCAATATTTTGGTTATAACGATATGCATTCTTTACCTTAAGTGTATGGTATGCAATGTATTCCTTTTAAAGACCTCTGACACTCTCTCCAAACCAGTTGCCAAAGTAAGGATATAATCTATCCTGGAAAAGCTATTGTGTGTGCCCGAGTGGAAGGTGTATTGTCGTTCCTGAGGGAAGCGTGAGCGCCAAACGTCTCCACTGGTAACAGTGACTGCAAGGAGGGAGCTACCGGGATGAGCTCCAGGTCAAGGGATCACAGTTAGTGAAAATCCCGACGGAAGGACCCCCACCTACAAACAGCATGGATTGCAAAGGGCCCCTCAAGGGATCCTGATCCCTGGACCCTGTAACCCTTGCGGAACACGGAGGTAGACGGCATAGGGGTCGGCGCGGCCAGCAGGGGTGCCTGGGTCCCAAACTCACCGGAGCTCCCCCCTCCACGACAAGATAACCGGAGCGTCCCTCTTCCTCACAGCAGCCCCAGGCAAAACGGACAATCTAGATTGGCACTCACCTGAGAAAGGGAATGGTCGTAAAGTAACCCGCTGCAGCCGCATTAGGGGCCACAGCTCCAAGAAAGTTACGAACTGTGGCGGAACTGGAGCCTTTCGCCCAATCAACCGTCGAAGGTGCAGCAGAGGTCACAGTCAAAGCGCCCACCTCAACGAGCAGCAGAACCTGAAGCGGAGACCCCTCTGCAAGAAAGCGCTGGCCACATCATCGGACCTGCATTGTGTTTCTTGCCACCGGGGTTGCCTGCCCCCAAAATGGCCACCCGCTAGCCTCATCCAGACAAAAGCGAGGACACCCAGGCCGGAACTGACCAAAAAGCCACCAGCCTCGGGTCGAGGAGAGAGGACCCACGCGATGACCTAAAGGGGCGACAAATTCAATGTTACTCTGGAAGATTTCGAGCGCAAGCTCGCTTCTTGGCAAGTGGCCGCCTGACCCTAAAATGACCGCCATGCTCAGACACTAACTGCTCAATCAAGAAGCACGGGTCAACGCTCACTGATGCTCCCCCCTATCGTCTAGGTGGCCGGAGTGACCCCCCCACGTGGATGAAGTGACCCCGCCTCCTACGCGCCAAGAGAAAGAGGCGTCATAATCGAGGCACCCCCAAAGGTTACCTAGCCCCAGCTCACACTTTTGCGAGGGAGTTGCCTGATCCCAATATGGCCACCATTTGAAGTCAACAATTCCTAAATCAAAGAGATGGGGTACCAAGCTGTCCAGTGCTCCCACCCCAATGTCTAGGTGGCCGGAATGACCCCCACCGCAGAAATCCAGAAGGGAGCTAAAAATCAAGACACCCCCCGAGGATTCGGAGCCCACACGCGCATTAATACAAGGGGGCCACCTGACTCCTAAATGGTCGACAACAAAGACATCAACCCTCAATTCAAAGCATCCTGGTCCTAGGCTCACTGGTGCCCCCTCCAACATCAAGGTGGCCGTAGCGACCCCAATAAACCCAACCAGAAGGCCTCCCCTCTGGATGAAACCCCCAAGAGGAACGCTTGGAAGGTGGTGCCTGGTGGAGCCCCCGACAGGGTAGCTCTTCTAATGACCGGGACAGCACATGCAGAACAGACCCCGCCGACCTAGCATTCCCAGGTTAGTGAGGTCCATCATCCTGCTACACACCCATCACTGAGAGAGCCGAGGGCTTCTGCACTCTTGGATCACCATTGTCCCGCCCCCAGAGAGGTCTCCTGACCGCACCCCTAACGCCCCCACCCTCCACCCCGGCAATCAGGCTCCCCCGACGCAACACTCTCCTTCCGTCGCTTAAGTAGGTTCCACAGGAAGACCCCTTATCACCTGGCTAATAAGCCACACCACAAGAGAGACCTCATCGCGCTCTACCCCACTACACACCTCATCGAACAGCCCAGCCTCCACCCCACACAACTCTCTCCCCCCTCGCACCAGAGGATCACCTCCTCCCCATGCGCAGCTAAAATGCCCCCGGCCCTGCAATTGGACACTTATCCATGCCCAACACCTAACTACCTGACACCCCACAGACAGAACACCTTCGCTATAACTTTCCTCCACAGACTCTCCTTCAAAGCGAAAAAACATTTTAAACACAAATTAATCAGGCAACATCCGAAACACTAGTTGTTGATACATACTACTGCCCATCTAGAGGGCAGCGGAAAATGGACATCATCTTCCATACCGACAGGCTCGACCTCTGGGTCACTATCTTCAACTCTCACCTCCCCGTTTCTAAAACCACCATCACAGCCCACAGCCGTAAACTAAAATCTCTCTCCCGAAACACCAGTCCCTGACCGGATGCATTTCCATTACCATGTTTGAGAACAGCACCATCCTAATTCAGGCTAAAGACAAGAACCTCGAGTTCTTTGACTCCCTCTTCCCTGCACTAAAGAAGGCAACATCCTACAACTCACACCATTCACGGTTCCCCCCCAAGAAGCCCCCTACAATCATCAAGCCATACGATCCCGCCCGCGAACGCTCTTCAAGCCCATCCCCCCTACGTTTTGTGAATCCGCTAGCCCCGCATCCCCCTCAACCATAGCTCCTCCTATCGCCTAACCCTGCCCCCCATCCTTCTCACCCAGCCTCCCGGGACTGAGCCCTCCTCCCAACCACAACTGATCCACAGTCCCCCTTCCCGCACCATCCTGATCGCTCCCAGAACACAGACATCTGCCCAAAGAGAAGCCCGACTCCCAAGCAAAACCGATTCACAGCCCACCCCTGCCAACCCCTACTCAACCAGTGCACAGCCACCCCACCAGAGAGGATCTTTACTCTCATCCTCAACTGGGCCACAACCCCCCCACCAGCCCTACCACAGACGATCACTAAACCAGAGTCAGCACCCCCTCCTCCCCTGAACCCCTCTAGAATGGACATGGCCTGCAGACCCTCACCCATAGCGCGCAACTCCTCCCATCCTCCCCACCTCACCCCCTCACAAAATCTGACGCAACGCCTTGACCTTCTGGAAGCTCAGCTCGAAACCCTGATTCATGGCCTGAAGGAAACCTTATCCTCTTTAGGGAAAATCCATTTGTCCACGCCTCACTCCACAGCCCCCATCCCACCTCAACCCAGATGAATGATTCACCGCCACCCAACCGATCCCCGCCCCCCCCAGGATCTTGTCCTCCACTCACCAAACCCTGGACTGAGTCACGAGCAGATAGACCCAGAAGAACAAATCCCAACCTCTCCCCCCAGGAAGCGAACACACTCGCCTCATCATATGATCATCCCATAATCCCTTACCCTAAGCCCGCACTTCCCTCACAGATAACGATTCCACCCACCCAAGCTCAGGCTCCGCCGTTGAACTCTACACCCAAATCCTTGATCCAAGTTATTAATGGAATGGGTATTAAGCATGGGCGGAAAATCCGTTCCGCTCGCGGATTTTGCGGATTTTCGGTAAATTCGCGATCCGCGAACGCTCGCGAATTTACCGAAAATCCGCAAATTCGCACGCAGCGGATTTTTTTTTCTTGGTGATACAATTTTGCGGCATGCGGCTTAAGTTCCCAATTGCGAACATGTAGGTGCGGCGGGCAGCAACAATCTCGCACTCGCGAAATTACAAAATTTGCAATTCTGCACAAGAAATCCACTAGCAAGCAGCATAGACCTTCTGAAAAGGATGATTTCTATCAGAATAACGCCTCAGGTTGACATTTGCCTGCCCTTTTTTGGATTTGAGGCCTTTTGACTTTCTTTGGATCACTTTTGGATTAGAAATCAACTTTCACAAGTAAGTTTGTTTGGGGCATTACAAAGCACTCAGCAGGTGCAAAAGTTCAAATTCATCATTAGTAACCATTCCCTGTAGTGCTTCCTGACTGGGGCCCCTCCAGAGTTCAGTTGCTAGTTGCAACAATTGTATGACCCTGCTCTGACCCTCACAGCCGGATCATAGAATAGCTACAAGTAGGCCACAAAGGTCCTGGAAAAAAATTTGCACTGCAACAGAATGCAAATGACAGATAAGGAAGCAGGTGCCAGACTGGAATTTTAAAACAGTGACACATTAATAAATCAACCCCAAATTAATTCATGTCAGGTGAAGCAGGGCAGGTGTGCTTGCTTTTCCCCCCCATAATCTACAGTGATGATGATGAACCAGAGGGTGGCATTGATGTACCAGAGGGTGGCAGTGTTGAAACAGAGGGTGCTGTGAACCTGTGATGATGAACCAGACGTAGAAACAACATAGTCGCGACCGTTGCGTGCCGACAAGTAAGTTCGCAATTGCGAACTGGTACAAAATCCTCGCGAACTGGCAGAAACCCTTGCGAACACTATAAAAACAAAAAAATCCGCAAATTCGCGAGAATTCGCAGATTTTGCGGATTGCGAGTTCGCAAATACGCAAATTCGCGAACGCCAGATTCGCAAAATTCGCCCATGCTTAATGGGTATGGACGGTCCCTCCAAAGAGCCACCAGACCCCCAGCGTACCTATCCTACATACCTAGAGCCCAGCCTGGCAATTGAAGCCCAAAGAAGAACCTTCCATTAATTGCATGCTCATCAACAGCAGATCTGCTTCCAAACATGCAACTGAAATAGCAGAAGCCATCTTCTCCCATGACCTAGATGTAGCTTTCATCACGGAAACCTGGCTGATTACCCTGTCTTACCCCAACATGGACCTGCTGGTGCCACCCGGTTTCTCAATCATCCACAAAAACAGACTTGAGCACCGAGGTGGTGGCATAGCAATCATTCCCAAAAGCGACTTCTCCATCTCAAAAAGTCCCTCGTGCCTTTATAACTCCTTCGAAGGCCTAGCGGTCAACATCAAATCGTGCACGAACAGGTCGCTACTGACTCGCTACACTGCCATCTCCTGTACCAGCCTCAAGGCAATTCCAACGCATTTGGAGCACTGCTCTCGGACCTGATCACCCAATGTGCACTCAGCAACGACAACAGCATAATGCTGGGTGACCTCAACCTAAGATAGAATGAAACTAAAAACCTGTTCATCCAATCTCTCAACAGCCTCCTGCTAGATAACGGTATGATCCAACATTGCTCAGAAGTAACACACCATAGAGGAGCGATCCTGGATGCAATCATTTCGGACAGACACTCAATCACTATGGACTACATCATTCCCGTGGACTGGTCCGACCACCACAATATACTTTTTCATATCAACCAACCAGCTCTAACCCAACCCCCTATTCAGGCCCCTCTGACATCAATGAGAAAAAAAGACACCTCAGAACCTTAGAAAGAGCCTGGAGGAATAATCCCTCCTCCCTCCATCGTGATCAACTCAAGGCAGCTCGCAGAAACTACAATAAACACATCAAGAGCAAAAAGACAACTTTTTTCTGCTTTGCCTTAGACAATGCAAAAAAATTCCCCAAAGAACTCTTTAATATCATTAGGAGCCAAACATCCAAACCATTGACAGCCAACATTGTGGCATCCAAAGATCACTGCAACAACTTTGCCAGCTTTTTCAATGAAAAAATCGCCAACATTGATCTATCACTCAGCACTAATCCCTCCACCCCCACGGAGACATCGACACTAGAAACAATAAGCAACACCCCAGTGAACAAACTTACTCTCTAGTTCCTCCTTTCGCCCCATCCAGGAAAAAGAGATAATCAATCTGATCGCCGCCGCTAAACCCTCATCCCACTCCCTAGATCAGCTACCCACGAGCCTGGCTAAAGACCTCAAGCTTACCCTAGCCCCAATTTGGTGCAAGATCATCAATAGTTCACTGAGCACAGGAATCATTCCAGACTGCCTCAAAGTAGGATAAGTCACGCCGCTACTAAAAAAACCTGCCCTTGACACTGAGGACATGAACAACTTTAGACCGGCATCGAAACTTCCTCTTTTATCCAAAATTCTAGAAAGATGTGTTCTTCCACAGCTAACCCAACACCTAGAGAACATCAAACTACTAGATCCACACCAATCAGGATTCAGAAAAGGTTGCAGCACCGAAACCACAATCTTAAATGTCTTAGACGATCTTCACATGTCACTGGACTCTGACCAATGTAGCCTTCTTATCCTACTAGACTTATCAGCCGCATTCAACACAGTTGACCACACCCTGCTCCTCAAAGTCCTCCATGAGAAAGCAGGCATTGAAAGGACAGTACTAAAATGGTTCTCCTCCTTTTTTCACAACCGCACACAGGAAACAAAAATCAATAACTGTGAGTCTGGCCCCCTTCCGGTCAGCAGAGGAGTTCCACAAGGGTCAGTACTCTCTCCACAACTTTTCAACATCTACATGGAACCCCTCACCACACTGCTAAGGAACTCCAACATCCCCTTCCACCTCTATGCGGACGACACAAAACTTTATCTGGAAACCACCTCGATCGAAGACATACACAGATTAAATGTCACACTCAAAGAGGTCCTACATTGGCTCTCAATGGACCACCTCAAACTCAACCAAGAGAAAACAGAAGTTCTCCTCATCTCTAACAGAGACAAAAAAAACCTCAAATTGAAGAATGGCTCAAAGTCATAGACGCCCTCAATGGTGCCCTTGCGCCAACGGACTCTGTGAAATCCCTAGGGATTACCCATGACCCCAAACTGGACATGAAAAAACACATCTCAAAAGCCGCCAAAAGTGCGTTCCTAAATCTGAAACTGCTTTACAAAATAAAACCCTTCCTCCCCCAAAATATCTTAAACAGGCCACTCAGGCACCAGTGCTTTCCAGAATTGACTATGGAATCGCAGCCCTGACAGGGACAGCAAAATCTGACCTAGGTCCCTTGACCACTACCCTCAACGCTGCAGCAAGAATGGTCACAGGAACTAAGAAATATGAGCACATTTCACCGGCACTCATGGAACTGAAGTGGCTCCCTATTGATCAACAATCCAGCTTCTGTACAGCCTGTCTCACACGAAAAGCCTTACACACAGGTAAACCAGAATATTTGGCCGCCAAACTCAAAAGGGCCGGTCAGTCCAGGAACCTCAGAAGTTCCAACACGCTTCTACTCATCCCACTGAAATCACGAAAACACAAAACCGCAAATAAATCCTTTGCGGGAAATGCACCTAAGATTTGGAACTCCATACCCCCCACATCAGATTGACCACCTCCTTCCCGAAATTCAAGATACTACTCAAAGCCCTCTTGCTAGAGCGCTCTCGATCGCAACGAGAAATCCACAAATAACTTGGGAAGGACAACTAACTCCCCATCTTGAAACTCCTCAGCCTGTTCTGTAACTTTGTCCATATTGCTCTTAAGTTGGCAAACTTCAGACTATTATTATTATTTCTTTTTTGCTCTCATTTTCGCCCACATTTTTTTGTTCATAACTGTACATGCTCTGAAGCGCTCTGATACCTTTGGGTCCAGCTAACGCTATGCAAAACTTCAATAAAAATAAAATAAAAAATAAGACCAAAGGCATCAAGGAATTCAGCCACGCGAAGGTGAGTTCTGCATTGTCCCTAGGGGGTTTGTCCATCAAGCGTAGCGTCGAGTGTGGCATTAAAGTCACCCCTATGATCAATTCACCCTGCAGGAGTGTGAGCAGGAAATTACCAAGGGCTGGCAGTGCTAGATTTTGCAGAGCAGATGGGATATATACGGAAACTAAATTGTATGCTTGGCCTTCCCATTGACATGAGATAGCTGCAAATCATCCTTGATCATCCGTCCATGACCCGTTTATAAGGAGTGGGAATTTTTTTGCCAACCAGAACCCCACACCCCGCGAACCTGAAGTGAATTCAAAGTGTGCCGTCATTTTAAATACCCACCTATCCAGAGCTTTACAGGCCGAACCCATTACGTGTGATTCTTGGATGAGAGCTACCGCTGGAGCTTGTCGTTTAAAGTATTGCAGTACCAACCCCCTCTTTATCTTGTTGCATAAGCTGTTTACATTCCATGGTATGATTGAGAAAGGGGGGCCCAACATATTAGAGGTCGCCGGCTGTGCTTGTGTAAGGTCGGTCAAGTTGTGCCCTTGTGTCAGTGAATATATAGTTAACGTTGGAGCACGGAGAGCAATGCAAAATGGTTGGCATGCACAAACTATGTATAAACTTAATCAGCATTTGGTGTTTCTGTGAGAAGAAAGTGAAGATAAATTTAAACTGGTCCCTATCCCCCATCCCCCTCCCTGCCTCCTTGCAAGATGGACATGCAACTACCCACCACCACAACTTCGTAGAGTGCTCATTACATATAACCTGTACTTGAGTGAGGGGGGAGAGTAGTCTGCTGATCACCCTGAGCCAATCCCTCTTTCAATAACATATCTTGTTCAATTAGTTCTGTCTCAGCATAGATAGCAATTCGTCAGTGCCAAGACGTCCGGAGGGGCAGAAATTCATGGTAAACCTGGCCAAGAACGGTAGTGCAGTGCATTAGCTTCAATATTGCTTTATCTCTATTCGTTCTCTTTGGTGGCCTCTACCCTTGTTTCAGACCTGGAGTACCGTTGCCCAGGGTATCCTCATTTTTCAGTCTCCACCTACGTTAAGTCCTCCGTGGAGCCTGTGTCTCTTGAGCTCTGCGATGCCGCATCTAGCAGTCGTTGTTGTTGTTTCTTGCCTGTTCTTTGCTGCCTTGGGGCCTGCCGCCATCCCTCCAGCCAGTCGTGGGACTCCACCGGCATCCAGAAGAACCATGTTTTACCATCCGCTTCTACCCGCAACTTTGCCGGCTAGAGCATTGAGTAGTTGAGTTCTCAGCATCTGAGTTCTTTCTTCACCTCCAGAAAACTCTGTCATTGTTTAGTAACCAGCATCGTGTAGTCCAGGAAGAATGAAATTAAACAGTTCTCTAGGCGCAACGGAGGAGCCATTCGTGACGTTTGTAGTATAGCGTCGCAATCACAAAAATGAAAGATTCCGGCTAAGATTGGTCTAGAGGGGCCCCCGGTCTAGGTCTGCCTCTTTACTCGATAGATTCTTTCCACTGAGAAGAACCTGGACAGTCCTCAAGGCTGGAGCTGGGCCTTGTGAGATCTTCAACAAATAAATCCAGTGCAGGGCATCCTTTACCCTCCGGTACACCAATAATTTGAACATTATTGTGTCTGGAGCAGTCTTCCTGATCATCAAGCTCAGCAGCTATTAGCTTGTTTCTCCTTCTAGTTGGAGCACTTGTCATTGTAGGACAGCAGTGTCTGTGGAGAGAGTTGTTGTAATAGTTTTGACATCTGTCACTCTTGTGGACATTTCTGGCAGTCGGCTCGCAGGAAGGAGATTTTTGTGGAGATCGACCCCACTGTAGTTTGGACCTTATTAAGGGTGGACATATCTTATAGCATGACACCTGCCTGACCTTCGGGTGCTGGGTTCTTTTCGTGTGTGGTTTGATATTCTGCCAGATCCTGCTGATCTTTAGCGTAGCCATATTTGTCTAGTTTTAATTGCTTTGCATTGCATTGGCCTCGGCCCCCTCATTATGGCCAGTCTGCTGGGGCGTCGCAGGGAGTATTTCAAGTGCGTGGCAGTAATCACCGCTGCCTGCCTATGTGACTGTAAGCCATGGGCGGCCTTTCAGGTTTCCAGTTGCGGATCCCCAGTTACAATAGAGATTGGCGCCCCGCAGGGTCCGGACCCAAGTCGAGCACTGATATGGTGGGCCGTTCGTTGGTGTTGAAGCAAGTTCACAATGCCAGCAAAGCCCACAAGGGTTTCCACAGATCAGCCATGGCAGACACCAATCATGTGCCCCGGGTGCTGCAGCCCTCTCCTTATCTCACCTCCAGTGTGGCAGGCCATCTGCTGTTTAGTTACACTGGCAACTGTTATGCAGGGGTACAACACGAAGGTCTTCAGACTCCGCTGGGGCCTGGAGTGCAACGTCTTGGTGTTACCGGGCCTAGCGCGATGTCACTGGTGCTGCTTTCGTAGAACCAGGCATGCTACCCGGGATGAGTTGGGGGGCTGGGGTTCTCCCTGGTCTGCCGCAGCAAGGGTGGCACTTCACCAAGAGCACCGCTGAGAACACTCACTTCCCCGCTGCCGCCTCCAATCGGGATCTTGGTGCGTCGGTGCTGCTCTTTCCGCCGTGGTGAGACCCGCGAGGTGTGAGCACAGCGCTGTGAAGCACGTCTGGCCCTTCTCACCACCCACGGATCCCGAAGGTCAGTTTATTCCAGCGCCCCACATTTAAGCGCTTCATTGGCCAGTCCCGATTAGTCAGTGTTTCCACGTACAGCGCGCGGGCGCCCCGCCGCCCCTTCGCGGGTGCCGTTGTCCTTTTTCCTCTCTGCTGAATCCTGGTGCCACTCAAGGTCCCGGCTTAGTCGATGGTGTAGGCCGCGTCCCGCAGGCATGACTTAGGGTCTTTGTTCTCCACGTCTTTGATCTCACAGAGAGCTCAAAGGGTGCCCCATTGCTTCCGAAGCCTGGATCTTTGTATTGCGTTACTGTTTATAGACGGATTATGTGTCGGGCCGCTGGCGATGTCTCGCTGATCCTGGAGCCTCTCTAGGCAGCGGCAATTTCGTTCGGCTGCTAGCCACGCCCCCCTCGTGAATTCCATTTTTGTATGCAAGAATATATGCACATTTATTTTCAATTGCTAAAAACAAAGAAAATTCAAATGGATTTACTAGATTTTTATTTGTCCAGAGAAAACTTATATTACCAGAGGGAAATCCATACACACCACCAAGGGGTTGTCCCTTTGCCTTTTCACCCTGTAAACTAATTTGCTCCTACCTTTGTAAAGATGGCCGCTGCACCACTACCACTGCATGTGTACACATTTAAAGTGTCTATCTTTTAATGATTTTACTTATTGTAAAATAAAAATCAATCAGATGGTGCCATACATGCCTTCCTTCGGCGACCAGTATACTAAGTAAGCAACACTGCTTAAGGGACAACATTCAGCACTTCAACTACGAAGTGCCTAATTTATGCAGGTGGTTGCAGGTGGTGGTACCTGCACTCCTTTTTGGGACCGTGACTTTGACCAGAGAGAGAAAAGTTGGAATGGGAGAAATAAGAAGAAAAGAAAGGCAGGGAAAACTGTGACAGAAACAGTAAGGATGAAACAACCCTCAACAATGAACAGAAGTGTATTGTGGTGAAAGAGAGAGACAGGAGGTGCAATTAAGACTCGGCAGACTTGGCATCTCAAGACAAATGTTGGTTCTGCATTTATTTTTTTCAGATTAAGTTCTTATATCAATAACTTGCTTATCTCTGCACATACTTGAATACAACTAGCATATGCATAGGCAACATGGATCTGCCATTTGAGCCAGAAACACCATATGAAATTAGGGCAATACACATATTTGAATGCGAACTTGCTTCAAAAGTGGGTGTGAATTTCTTCCTACAGAATGAGCCTTGCAAACTCATTTTACAACATAAAACTGTGTCTCCTGAGGGCACGCAAGCACCCATTCAGGTGTTTGAGCATATGTGTGACTCGGTCGTGCTACATGGACTAGATTATCAAACTCTGAAGTCAGGCGCTTGACTGTTCGTTTAGCACTACAGAAAGATCACAATGCCACTTCTGTAGCTTTTCAGCAAGGACACTTTCGAAAGAGGGCATTGCTTGATTTATGTGGAGTTGGAACAAAAAAGGAAGGAATCACGATTGCCTGTGTAGAAGTAGTTATTAACAAATCAACCACACAAGGAAGGAATCCTTAGGGTGAAGCATGGAATAAGAACCACAACCACCTGGTAGGTGGCACGCTTTCACAGTGCAGGACTGCACCCAGGCTGGGAGGACTTTCAAGAGCATCCTCAAAAGACATGAAGCTCCCATGCATAATGACTATGCATTCCACCCTGCTCTCAGCTGCAGCAACTTTGATAGGTGGGCTTATTTGACAAAATCGTCAAATATTTCCACAACTAGGGAAAATATATGGAAAGATGTTCCCAATGCTAATTACAGATGAAAGGTAAATGTTATTCACAGGAGATGAGATACACAGCCACATGTGCTCCCAGTAGACAGAAAACACAGCAAATAATGCGGATACAACCAACACAGTGTGAAACTTGCTTGGCTAGTCTTGCAAGGAAACTGAGAGCGCAATTTGAATAAAACGTATATCCGAGCCATATTTAGAAGCATATCGTATAAACGTAGGAATGAAATGTATATCGTAACATGAAGTTGACACTTATAGCATATAATTAACCGATGTAATCAAAGTAATATAGGAAATGTAACTGTATTCACTTTAGAACATGCATTAGATTTAGAAGGCCCGTATACGTAGTGGGCTAATGTCGAAATGTGTAGAAATGCTTACGAAATGTAGAACGTGCAAAGTAGAATTCATGTACGTGTGTAACTTTAAATGGAGAAACGGCGTGAAATGTAACATGGAGAAATGTGCAGAGAGCATACACGGCGATGTAACAAATGAGAATATAAAGTTATACTCTAGGTAATTTATATTCTATGTACAATGTATTCACTTATACGTAAAGGATTTGCTAAATGCGATTGTATATAAATGTGTGTTAAAGGTTATACTGTGTAGAAGAAGTTTGTAGGAATGTTAGAAGAGTTTAGGTCATTTGTGATTTTAACCTGACTGACCAAGGGTTCGCAGGAGGGTAGTCCGCTGTTTGTAATTTAGTGGGTTCACAGGAGTCGTGAATAGCCTTGCTGTGAACGTGAGAGCCAAGGAGTCTAGTTCTTGTTAGATTTAAGGTGACAATGCTGGACGAAGTTTATTGCCTAAACGTGAGAGGAGACGCTTGGAATTTGAGTCTTGTTTTGAAATGACCATTCACAGGACCAAGAAAGGTTATATACATAGTCGTAAAGATTAAAGTTCTGCTGAGGTTATAGACTTTTGATCTGAAATGTCAAATGAAGTCACCAACAAGAAGACGAAGATGGCGCCTAAGGAGAAGGGTCAACTTAACGGACGACGCAAAGAGATGAAGCCATGAAAAAAGCTAGAAGATGACCTCATGGGGAAAGTCCATGGTGGGCGTCGAAGGGGCGTTCCACCCACACTGTGATTGTGTATTTTAGGGACAGCACCCCGGGGAGAAGATAGCGAAGGCGAAGGAACAGCTCAGAAAGAAGGGCGAAGAGCAGATGACTTGAGCAGATGCGCTGAGAGAGATCAGAGCGCAAGAGAGCAGTAGGCCGAGGACCCTTAGAGAGCGGATGGGTAGGCAGCGAGGGTACTGCTTCTTAAACTTAAGTTACCTTTAGAGGCTAAGAGAGTTTGAACTTCTTTGGGAGTCAAACTGCTGACACCTTTTTAGGTTAGGAACTTGCGAAAGTAGGGAGGTCACGTAGTATAGAGTAGGGACAGATTTAATTTGATTATTTTTCTCTTTCTGTAGATGACGCAAAGGAACCACTTCATATCGATGCTTTTTAATTTGCTGATTCTTGAACTGACTTTAATTGTATTCGTTTGTAGACTGAGGTTCTTTAGGGAATATATGTTCCTTCTAGTTCATGTATATTTGTTGAATTTGATCCTGAGAGGATTGTATATGCAACTTTTCTTAATTTTATATTAAATCTTTTAAACTTTATCAGTTGTAAGTGGTTCTTCAGAGTGGCGTCAGTTTATGGGGTTTATCTAACCTATGCGGGGTTTGTCTTTTACTCAATGACAGATAACAACCGATCCAAAATTGACGAATGAGATAAGTTATTAAATTGATCATAAATTGATATTAAAATCTCATTCCCCGCAAGATATCACACCACATGTATGACCATGAAGCTGTCCCGATACGGGCAAACAGTCAAATGTTTCACAGAGCTGTTTAGAGGATCTAACTACAATTATCTCCTCTAGTACCATGGAAAAGTTATTTTTAGTGTAAGAATAAGAGAACGTGCAGCTCATTGCTTGCTGTTTAGGAAGCATTCATCAAGAGAGCTTAAGGAGTTCAGCACTAAGAGAAAATGTCCCTTTTTACGAGATAACCCTCATTGTTTGCTGTTTTTTATTACTTGTTTTTAGAGTCTGCTCACTTGGTCACTGCTGTAAAGTATCCAGTGTATGTGCTCTGACTCCTAAAACATTTAGAAACTGGCTAATATCTAACGGGCTCAATTAACTTTCTTATAAGGTATAGAAAATACACCTGTGACATAGAAAGTTACAATGTGGCCTGTAGACTGCAGCACTTATTGTGCCACCTACGTTTTTGACAAAGAAAAGTGTGACCTGTTATATAACACTTTTAACAGGTAAAAGCATCCTTTTTAAATATTTGTATGTTTCTCATATGTAAGCCTTGTAGCCTGAAAAAGGTAGGGTGCATGGTATGTATAAGTGGAGCTTGCAGAAAAGTAGGGAGCTTGACACCTGGTATCTGCAGCACAGGGAAGACAGGATCAAATTTACCTGAAACCTAACACTGGACCTAGCAAGTGGACACAAAAGCACCTCAACAAAGAAACCACTTTCTCACATCTTTACATTTATATGTTTTTCCCCAGGGTCCATCATTTATTGAACTGCAATAAAAATGCCTTTATTGGGACCTGTCCCTGGTAAGCCCAATATGGTGGTTCAATAGCAGGAATTGTGGACATTCTCTTAGCATCGTGAGTTCAATGAAATGATACACGTCCACAGCCTTAGCCCTGGTTATTTTGCCTTGTGTGAATAGCCACCATGGAGTGTCTGATTGGTCCCACTACAAAGGTTTGGTAAGGGCTCCCCAGTGCTCATGGTTACTCAAGTGCTACTGTGCCCATCAAGAAGAGTACAGCAAAAGTTACTACGCTCTAGCTGTAATGTGAGGTTTTGTTTCTCATCCAAGAGGAATAAAGAATTGCACTCTTTTGGTGAAGCAAGTTATCTCCCTGAGGTAAGATCCATTCTCTCAGTCCCAGCAGAAGGGTTGAGTCACAGTGCCAACTCAAATGTTTAAGTAGAGCTACTCCAAGGGTCTGAACATCTGTTAAGGCTGGTGCAGGTAACCCCTCACACTTTTCATTCTGCTGGCATTCCTCAGCCCCATGCTGAAATCTACACCACTCCTCTGCTTCCCATGCTTAGAAAAACACTGACTGTACATTTCTAATACATATTTGTACACAGGTCTTGAGACTTATGCTCCTGGACATTTACTTTCAAGCTCATCTGGTCAACCAAAAGTCTTGCCTTGGTTTGAAGCTCTGCCTTATCATGTAGGTTTTCAGGGGCAGAACACTCACTCCCATTTTGTACCCTAGGCTTCCCTTGGGGGTTGGGGTGTATTTACCTCGTATTGGGGAGGGTCTGGAATCAATAACACCAAAGCATTAAACAACAATGTCAATAACAATTATTTAACCTCAAAGCTTCTCATGTGTGGAAAAGATGCCTTCCATCAAGAAGAACAAATATTCTAACAAGCCCAGGATGTTACCATCTCCATCACCACTATTGGTTCCATGGCACATGATTGTGGAATAGAGGGCAGAAAGAGCCAAGTTAGAGACTGTGAGGTAGACATATTCCAAACTGTCCAATGCCATGTGCGATACATTGAGCCAGTGTTGGCTCAGTACACAGTAACAGCTCGCAATTGCTTGTTCATAGGTTTGTGTTCCCCATTATGTGCATGCAATTAAAAATCTGAGCAAAGTGAAGTTGGATAAAATGCTGACTGTCCAAAGGTGTCACACATGAGATGGGGTTACTTGGCAGTAATAGCATTTCTTAATAAGGAATATCACTGGTAGTGCATTTTTTGTAAGGGGGGTGTTGTGGACTCGAGTTATGATTGGTGGAGGTGGTGGTGTAATCTGATGTTAGTAGTGATGTAGTAAATCATCGAGATGTGAAAGCATGACTACAATACAGGCGCTGTCTATGCATGACTGCCAAGCTTCCCAGGTGACAAGTTAGGCCAAAACTGTTTTTAGTTAGAGTTCTGGGACTTGAAGCCCTTGTTTTATACTGGGTTAACGAAGACTAGAAGTCCCAGAATTCTAGTACAAACACGAGACTGCCATAAGAAACTAATCATGCAAAGACCTGGGAAACTTGGCTGCTATGCGTTTGCTGATTTGCTTGCACACCTCAAACGGACAGCCCAAGACATGAATGTGGATTTTGAACTGGAAACGGGAAACAGCCACAACAAGGAAGCCGTTTCCACGAATTCAGTAACCACGCATGCTTTACAACGCATGCGTGGTTACCACTATAACCTTTACCACTCATTCCTTTACTACGAAATACGTAGTAAAGGAATGTGAGTTAAAGGTCCAATAAAAAAGAGGGGGCTTGGGGGGAAACGAGCTGAAAGAAAAAAAGAACACTTACATAAAAACGGACTTCAGTGCCCCTGTCATCAAAGAAAGAGCCTCCACAACGTCGTTGCGTAGCGTGTCCGTCATTATAGAAGTCCTTTTTTAATTTTCATAGAGTGTTTTGACGCTTGTTTCTGTGGTTGGTGGAAGTAAGGGCTGCTGATGAAAGGCTTGCAGATGTCAGGTAAGAAAACAAATCTTTGTAAATAAAAATTACCCTGACTAAAAAGTATGAAGTGTTTCTCTCCTTTCCTACTGTAGACTGACCCCTCTCCATGCCTCATTTCCCTGGATATAGCCTACTAACGCTAATAATAATATGCACACATTGTTTAGCCTATCACTACCATTATGTACAGTTTCCCGTTTCGAAGATGTTTTTTTACCGTAGAATAATCCTAAGTTCAAAAATGGTGCATGCTAAAGCCACATGCAAAGTAGAATTCGCGTGGTAATGCCATGCGTGGTACTGGTTAGCGTGGTATAATCATATAACCACTGGAAACAGCTCCCTTACCCAGTTTCAGATGTGCAGACAGAGAAGGCCCCACTTACAACTTCTACAGTCATACAGAATTTTTGTTGCAATTTTCCCCAGGTGTGTACAAAGTAGTTGCACAAATCAAACTCGTTTCCTAACAACCAACCACCACAGACAACTTGTTACTATCCAGGAATTGAGATTGAAGGTCCTGTCTGCTTGTAGCCTTAATGGCTCACTAGGTGCCTGTGAAGACTCGAGGGCTTATTTAAGAGAACCCTGAATCACTTTTGCACCATGTAAAGTGGTGCATGCGTGATGCCGTAAAGTGGTGCATGCGTGATGGAGTGAATGCCACACAAATCCGCCCTATATGGTTTTCAGTGACCTCATAAGTCCTGAGTAAGGCAACACAGCGAAAATCACTGCATTGCGTTGCTCCACACCCAGGATGCACTTTCCCACACAACGCCCAGGGAAGTTGATGCTGCCCCAGATTTACAAAGAGATGTAAACTCGGTGAAGTGCCAAATCCATGCGACTCCCTAGGTGAGGCGTAATGAAGAGAAAACATTTTATTTCTCGTTTTTGCCTCTTAGGATTGTTTTTGTGCAAAAAGGTGTCGCTTACTGCACAAAAACATTCCTGCATGTAACAGAGGCACCCATGCACCGTGGTGCAATGGTGCCTAGGTTGGCGCTAGGCTGCTGAAACTGCGCCAGCGCATGGAGAGAGGACAGAAAGGCATGGTATTACTAAATTCGGTGCATTCCTGCCCTTTCACTTTGGCATAGGCCAGCACAGAAAAGTGCCTTGTTGCGTTGCCCTGTCCCAAACTCCCATTAATAAGCCCCTCGATGTTTGCCTGTTACTGCCCACACGGCAGCAGGTGCAGGAGAGCATGCTTGTGAACTGTGCATCTATCCCATGAGGTTGATGCATTTCTCTACTGAAAGCTATTAAAGACGTGTTTTGCAATCTTGTATCTGGCTACTGCATCTTGTTGATGCTATTGTAGTGACGACGTCTAACTAAAGCCCCTTGCTGCTGCTATGCCTTCGCTGCTTAAATACAAAGGGCAAGCAGATCCATGTATAATGAGGGTTTAAATGTTAAATGTTTTGCTATAGTGCACCTTGCCATTATTGCCAGAAAATTACAGGTCACCACAACAGTAAGTTCCAGTGTGAGGATTTTCATTTAACCCATAATTGCATTCTGGGACTTGTAGTCTTGATTTAGTTCAGTTGCACCAATTGAAGTTACAGATCGGAATTCAATAGTATGTTCTAGAAAGACCAGGAGAAAAAAAGTTCTTTGTGGCTGACACGGCATTATCAGGAAACCCAAAACCTAGCTCTAATTCAAAACTTCAAAACAGACCTTAGTTGCAACGGCTACCCTTTCTTATTCCAATGGCCACCATCAATTAGGTGGAGTTACCCCACCACACCCAAGAAGGACATGGCCTACTGCCGTGAAAGACATTAAAATTTGGTTAGGAGTTGTTCGGACACACTCTTAAACGTGGCATACGCACATGGTCAACGGGCAAGCTGAGGGACCTCACGCGCCTTATATAGACAAACTAGGCTCTAGGCCCCCCCCTTCACTGGGAGAAGGTGGTGCCCAAATTGTTTATGCTATCTTAAGGGACATGTGGTCACATCTCATATACAAATACTGTTTCCCGATATGTTGGTGCAATAAGGGTAAAGCTAAGCAACAACTCACAGTTAAATGTTTGTTTAAATGAAAACCCAGGACTGAATTTTAGAGGTCTTAGTGCCCTGGAATTATCTTGTATTCCAAAAAGTGCGGAGCTTTCAAGTTTTCCGTTGCCGTGAGTGAGCAGCACACCCGGTACAGGGGGCATATTACCAAGGTTGGCGATATTGAATTATCGCCGCTATAGCGGCCGTTTTCGGCCGCTAAGCGGCGATAATTCCATCGCCCTATTACCAAACTGTCGCTAACACCAGTTAGCGACAGCTTGTAGGCGACAGCGAGCGGTTTGGGGCCCGCTTTGCATGTCAGCGATATTTATCGCTAATGACATGCAAAGTGGGTGTACCCAACCCGTTAGCGACTGATAGCAGTTGCTAACATCGCTATCGTCTATTACCAAGAAAGGTGAAGCGATGGAAATATTCGCGCTATGCGCATATATCGCCAAACGCTAACGCCTGCAAATACCAGTTCTTAGCCATGTCGTCCAATGGGAGGTGGATAACATGGCTAACAGCATTTGCACTCTAATGCGTGAACACCTCTGGTTTTCCAGCGATATTCACGCTAACGCCTGCAATATTATCGCTTTTGAGATAAGCGTTGGTAATAGGACGTTATCTGAGCAATAATATTGGCCTAAGCGCGGCGTTAAAAAAGCTAACGCTAAGCTCAGTTAGCGATAAATATCGCTAACTGCTGGAAATATGCCCCCAGGTTTTTCTTTGTAGCCTGGTACATGCTGTCTGGTGATCTCAATGTAAATTCAAGACTACATACCTAGATTACAAAAAAACATGAACTGTAAGAGCTCCTCCGGGATCCTATGAGTTAAGGATATGTGTTCTACTGTAATGATTTAAGAACTGGAATCACCTCTAGCACCTATCACTGCATAGAGAACTTTACAGCGTTGTGATGGCAACCCCTATGGAAAGGTCATTTTACAAGGTTTTTTAATAAGTATGCTACTATTTATTTTTACTTGATTCCGCACATATCCAGCCTAAGTTTTCCAAATAATCATGTTGTTTTCTTTTTCTGGGATATGACTTAAGGAGCACCCTAACCCAAAAAAGTGAAGTACTTGTTTTACTGAATAATATGTTGGTTTTGCTCACTTCTTAACTTCCCCAACTTGAACCAGCAAGATATATAGATGTATGCATGTGAAGGTTGTGGGGCTGTACCAGAGTTAGCATAGAGCAGGCTCAACGACCAGACCCCATTTTTGGGAAGTCATGCAGGGCTTGCATGCACCAGCCGCCCTCATCCTGTCATGTGTGCTCTCCTTTGGAATGGGTGTTAACCTAATTCCCTGGAGAAGGACAGTGCATTTCAATAGGGAGGCGGAGGAGGTGATCCTAAAGCACTAGAGTCGAAAGCTATGGCCGATACAGACAGAGGTTTGCATCTTTAGAAGCAGCCATAAACTCCTGCAGAGCTGCAAGCATAATGGTCAAGCCTGTAGGAGTAAATTTATGGATAGACGCGCCACCTAATAAAAAGACACAGAAGTGATACAGGTTCTTCCAACTCTGTGCAAGAATGAAGAGCTTTTGGGGTATAGCCACCAAAATGGACTATAAGATACATAAAGACGTAATTTCCCAATTAGAGGAAGACATATGGCAAAATCTAAGATGACATTAAATCATTCACTATTCCTCCAGCCACATTATTCTCCCCACGGACAGACTATCTGTCATAGGACACTGATTCTTTTCTTTAACATTTATTTAGAAGTGTGAAGATGAAGAAGATTAGAGTATATATCATTTCTGACAGAATAACAAGATCCAAATATCAAGAACTGATGAAATCTAAATGCCATACGCACTAACAAGAAAGGATAAGATACTCCAAATTGAGCATTTAAACAAGCTCATAATCGAGGAGAAGACCAGGGCAACATTCTCTTCTTGTATTGTTAGTAAAGGACCTTTCAAACAGATCATTAACAAGAGAAGAGCATATTCTCAACAAAGATCTGACCTTTTGCCCACCAGTAGATTTTAACTTGGTTCAAACAAAAGTTACATTTGAAAATGTACTTATTTTACATATTCTTCTGGAACAAACACAATTATAAGCATTTGTAAAGTCGATAGGATAGCAATTGTCTTTGTCAATGCTTGTTCTGTTTTGTCATGCTTTATACAAAACATTATTGTTAGAGAAGCTGCTGGGCTCTTACAAAAAAACACATCTTCAAGCAAACACATTTTTCGACTCAAAAAGCACACATTGCCATAGTAGCCCCTGGCACTTCAGGTTACTAATTTGTGTATAGATGCGTTCTATGAAAGAGCAGTGTGCTGTCACTCACAGGGAAGCCAGCCAATGGCTAAAATGGGCTGATCTATTGGCCATGTTGTATGCTGTAGTGGGTGGAAGGCAAATGTGAATGGCAGAATAACAGACCACTGGATGAAGAGGGTTTCCTGAAAGGTCCTTTAAATATGTGCTATACATACAATGTTAATGAACTCAACAGGTTTTGCCTAACTCCAGGCCTAACAAGTGCTGTATCAAAACTTTACTGGTTAAGACCTGAGAGACATAAACCTCCTGACCACACACAAATAGAGAGCCCTCGGTTCTTCCCTTTCAGTCCACCATTTCTCTTCTGAATTAGTCATATACCCATTCTTTATGATGGAAATTACGGTACAACCCAAATGTCAATTTTCATGAATGGTTTCTGCTGACAACTCTTTTGAAATTTTCTGTAAGGCTGTGACGACTGACTTGCATATCTTTGAAAGTCCCAGAGTATGAAAGGCAATTATTTGCCCCAAATTAAACTGACCTTAAAAGAGGAAGCCAAGGGAAGGAGCATCAGTAGTTTAACCCCTTCGATGCGGATGACAAAGCCAGCTCGTCATGGGCGTTACCTGCGCTGCGTGCATGACGACCTGGCTTTGTCACGTTACCCGCGATTTTCAAATTTCAGCGCGCAGTGGGAAAACCCGCTAGCGCGCATGCGGTTAAACAGTGACGACTAAGTACAACAATGAGACTTGGATCTTTACCAATGTTTTGATGAGGACCCCAAATCATAACTTTAAAAAATCTAGAACGAAAACTAGATAAATGGGGAGCAGAAGATCCACTGATGAGAAGCAATAATTATTTGTTGAACACTCTACTGTGACTTCCAAAAATACACAAACAAGGGTTTGCACAGCCGGCGGGCCACACATTGAATCATCAAATTCATCTGTTCACACATTGGTGATAGCCCACATTGATCTTCAAATCCAAAGTTTAGTATGCAACCTACCATCATACATATAACATATATATAATGCAAAATATCATCTCAACAACTTACAAGATATGAAGTGTAAATCATATTTTATTGTTGTTTTTATGGACGTCTGCACATACACAAGCATTAGAAATATCAGCAGTATCCAAGCCACTGAATACACTCTAGCAACTAACATGGCTTGCTATTTGGCTTCTAACAACATCATACTAGACATTTTAGAATGCAACCTAACACACAACTTTTCTTTCCTTCAACCAAAAGATCTACCTTCAAATTAGAGGTATCTCAATGGGGGAAATATATCCCCGATACTCTAATAAGTTAATGGACAATTTAGAGAGAAAGAGATTCTGGCTATGGTATAATACTGTTGCTAACTATACCTCACTTCTGATTTTCTAGGATGATACATAGAATATATTTTCTTTATTTGGCAAGATTTCAAACAGCTGTTACAATACTGCATTTCTGTCACAAAGGGCATAATTTTTGATGTGGTCCCTCCAATTTTCCTGTCTAGTTTTTCTGGCTTTAGGAATCTATGTGCACTACAACTGCTAAACAGTAGTATAGTGCATGAGCCTCCCCCTGAAACATGTAATGTGCATTAGATTTACCTACCATCTGTTTTCAATCTCTCAGCAGCATTGAAAAATAGCTGTAATTCATAGGAGACGAGCTCAGCTGATTAGACTTCCTTTATCAATTCAAACATGAATGGTTATGTATATTGGCAAGATATCCCACATAAGATTGAAGAAACATTTTACCAATATAATGATTGTGGTGGGGAATGTGAAGTGTTTCTTCTATTTCCAGTGTTGAATTGGTATTTAAAGAGCTTACAAAATGGCTATATGTTTGGATTGATAAAGGCTGTCTACTCAGCCGAAACACGTCTCCTATGACTTACAGCTATTTTCCACTGCTGCTTAGAGATTGAAAACAAATGGACTTTGTTTTTACTCTGTGCAACTTGATACAATAAAAATATGGACAGCTTCTGATCTTCGAGTGCGTGCTTTCTTTTATTCAAGAAGGTATGTTAACAAGGCGCTTGCATTAAGGTATTTTACCTGCACCACCTGCGTTTTATATATATATATCTGCCTGGAGCATCACTGTTTTATGCTGGACTGCAATTTAAAAGCCTGGAGTGACACATGGAAGAAAAGGAGACTTTGCCATATAGTAAAACCTATTTCTATGTATTAATAAATTACCCCACAAATGTGCCTATTTAAGCCCACAGAGATTTATTTATTAATTTAAAAGGTTTTATATGGTGTGAACGTGACCCACAAGGATATGAGAGCGCTTTGCAGTATACAGTTATTAAACAAAAGAGATGAGGTAGTATGCAAGCATATGATAGTCGTCATTTCGTACAAAAGAGGTATATAGTGTATGGAAAACATATGTGACCAGTAGTCAACACATGGTGGTTGAGGTCATAAACATACATATAATATTCTCCTTCAATACACAAGAGGTAGGCAGTGAAATGTAGATCATGTAGGAGACTCGCGGTCAACCCAGAATTCAGTCTTAGGACTTGAATTTGTTCATAAGGAGTATTTTTACTTAATGTTTGAAGGCGGTAAAGGAGGAGATTCCACGTATCCCAGGAGGTAAGGAGTTCTAGATCTTTGGAGTAATCCCTGAGAAAGCTCTGCAACCAGGTCTCTTTTTATGGAAGGATTGTGGTTTCAGAAGTAAAGAACTTGTGCTACGTAGTTGTCTGCATCCTCCCGGTCGATGATGGGTGATGAGATGGGTGCTTAACATTTTAAACAAGTCCTGGAAAAGTTAATTGGTCTCTGCAGTAAAAGGCTGAGCTACTGGCTTTGCCAATACTTTTTTACACTGTCATTCGCTAATTTCAAAATGTCCACCAGTGTGTCGCACATCATGAGCATGAAAATCACAATACATGCACACACACATGGTTGGCCATTTTGGAACAGGGTTTGTAGTAAGGAAAACCATTCCAAGATGGCCACCAACATGGATCCATGCTTGCCCCTGAGTTGTGATGCATCAGTGGCCATTTTGTAATATTTTATGTATTATTCCAGCAAGGCCGAAGCCCACTTTCGAATATAAAATCAAAAGTAAAAAAAGAGAGTACCTGGCAACACAAAAGAATAACATGCACTTGGGTTGCACTTTCCAGCTGGATGGACTTTGTTTTCTTTTCTTTTTTTATGAAAATAAGGTGTGGGATGGGGAGCGGGAGTAGCTAACAGCATAGTGCAAATGGATTGCATGGTATGCAGGCAAGGTTGAAGGGTGAAAAATAGTGGTTATTATTAAACTCAGATTATTAATACCTTTAGGGGAAATGTAACTTTATAAAAATGTACTTTGAGCTGCCACTGCTAAAACTGGTTAAGAACCAGTTTTGCCTCTCATCTCACCTCCAGAGTCCAGTACACATTTCTGGCAGGAGTTAATGACCCTGCTTACCAGAGGACAATAACTGGACCTCTGGGTACAGGAAGGCAGGGGTCTTTTTACAACTGGTTACTTAATAGAGGTTAGCCATCTTTGAGGAGTGCAAGTACAGTTAGCAGAATAAAGCACAGTCTTCATGCTAACTCGTTTGGGACTGAAAGAATCTGCTTCCATTCATTTTCCAGGCCTGACCGAGAAAGGAAACCTCATCTAAATCAATCAATCAATCAATCAATCAATCAATCAGAGTACTTATAAAGGACGCTATTTACCCGTGAGGGTCCCAAGGTGCTGAGGGGAGGGGGGGTGCTGCTACTGCTCGAAAAGCCAGGTCTTGAGGAGTCTTCTGAAGGCGAGTAGGTCTTGGGTCTGCTGTATGTGGGTAGGGAGGGTGTTCCAGGTCTTGGCGGCGAGGTAGGAGAAGGATATGCCACCGGAGGTCGTTCATTGGATGCGGGGGACAGAGGCGAAGGCGAGGCTGGAGGAGTGGAGCTGGCTGGTGGGGGTGTGGAAGCTGAGTCTGCTGTTCAGGTAGGCTTGTCCGGCATTGTGGAGTGCTTTGTGTGCGTGGGTGAGGAGCTTGAAGGTGATCCTCTTGTCAACGGGGAGCCAGTGTAGGTCTCTCAGGTGGGGGGTGATGTGACTGCTGCTGGGGACGTTGAAGATCAGTCGGGTGGAGGCGTTTTGGATGTGTTGTAGTCATCGTAGGTGTTTGACGGGGATTCCTGCGTAGAGTGCATTGCCGTAGTCCAGTCTGCTGCTGACGAGGGCCTGTGTCACCGTTCTTCTTGTTTCGGTCAGGATCCACTTGTAGATCCTGCGGAGCATGCGGAGGGTGTTGTAGCAGGAGGAGGAGACGGCGTTGACCTGCTTAGACCTGGAGAGGGAGGAGTCGAGGATGAATCATAGATTGCGTGCATGATCGGTGGGCGTTGGTGCTGTTCCCAGTGTAGTCGGCCACCAGGAGTCGTCCCAGGCTGAGGGGGTGGGTCCAAGGATGAGGACCTCCGTCTTGTCCGAGTTCAGCTTCAGACGGCTGCTCCTTGTCCAATCGGCGACGGCCTTTATTCCCTCATGGAGGTTGGGTTTGGCGGTGTGCGGGACCTTGGTGAGGGAGAGAATGAGCTGGGTGTCATCAGCGTAGGAGATGATGTTGAGGTCGTGATGGCAGGCCACTTGTACGAGGGGGGCCATGTAGACATTGAACAATGTTGGGATGAGCCCTGGGAGACGCCACAGATGATGTCGGTGGCTTCGGAACAGAAGGGTGGGAGGTGGACGCTCTGGGTTCTGCCGGAGAGAAAGGAGGTGGTCCAGTCAAGAGCATTCTCTTGGATTCCGGCTTCTAGGAGGCGTGTCTTTAGGGTGCGATGGCAGACCGTGTTGAAGGCAGCTGACAGGTTCAGGAGGATGAGGGCTGATGTTTCGCCGTTGTCTAGTTGGCACCTGATGTCGTCTGTGGAGACGATGAGGGCTGTCTCCGTGCTATGGTTTCGTCTGAATCCGGACTGGGACGGGTCCAAGATGTTGTTGTCTTCGATGTGGTGGGCCAGTTGCATGGTGACCATTTTCTCGATGACCTCCGCCGGAAACGGGAGCAGGGAGATGGGCTGGAAGTTCTTGAGGTCCTTGGGGTCCGCTTTGGCCTTCTTAAGGAGGGCGATGATTTCGGCATGCTTCCAGCTTTCCGGGAATGTCGCTGTTTGGAAGGAGCTGTTGATGACCTTCCATAGTTGGGGTGCGATGGCTGCCTCTGCTTTGTTGAGTACGTGGTGTGGGCACGGGTCAGACAGAGATCCTGAGTGAATGGAGTCCATGACCTTGCGTGTCTCGTCGTCGTTGACGTTGGACCAGGAGGTCAGGCGGTTGGCGCTGGTGGTGTTCATAGGGGAGGTGGAGTCTGGTGTAGTCGGGGCAGTCGTGGTGTTGAAGCTGTCGTGGATGTCAGTGATCTTGCGGTGGAAGAAGTTGGCTAGTGAGTCGCACAGTTCTTGTGAGGGCGGGATGTCGTTGGCGTTGGCGATGGGGTTGGAGAGTTCCTTTACAATGTTGAAGAGCTCTTTGCTGTTGTGTGCGTTGTTATCCAAGTGATCTTTGAAGGAGGATCTCTTGGCTAATCTGATGAGGTGGTGTCTGCAGGTAGCGTCCTTGTGGGCAGCATGATTGTCCGGTGTGCGTTCGTGGAGCCATGTCTTCTGCAGTTTCCGGCAAGCGCGTTTAGAGATCTGGAGCTCGTCGGTCACCCAGGTGGCTCTCTTGTTGGCGTGGCTGTTGGAGGGTTTCTTGAGCGGGGCGAGGGTGTTGGCGCAGTTGTCGATCCACTGTCTGAGGTTTCGTGCTGCGGCTTCTGGGTTGGTGGGGTCAGTGGGTGGGTTATTGACGAGCGAGGAGATCAGCTGGTCTTCGGTGACTTTGCTTCAGCAGCAGCAAGCAGCTGTTGGGTGCAGTGGTGGGAGGTTAGTTTCTTGAAGGTGAAATCTATGCAGCTGTGGTCGGTCCAGTGGAGTTCGCTGGTGTGGTTGAAGGCGACGTTGGAGCCTGTGGAGAAGACGGGATCCAGCGTGTGACCGGCGGTGTGGGTGGGTGCAGTGACGTGTTGTCTGAGGCCCAGGATGGCGAGGTTGGTGTTACATCCTGTTTGTCTTTCTTCCCTGTCCTTCTTTAGTGTTTGTTATTACTTGCTCAGCATGCATCTATGACGTCACAGAATGTTCTAGTGGTGTATGCTTGAAAGGCAGAGTCAGTTACATCTTAGGCTGAGCATGAGTCCATCTGCTCCTGGTGGGGTTTTACAATTGGACTTATATATTTCTTTACTATCAACTTGATCTGGAACATATCTTCAATAAATCATTTCTGTTCTCATCTACTGGATTAAGGACCTTTATTTGTTACAAGTTTGGCGACGCGGAACAGAACCTATGAGTGGAAAAAAGACTGATTTAATGGATTACTGCAACGTAGGAACTTAAAGACTACTGCAAATACTACTGTAAATACTGCAACTGGAGAACTTTTTCAAGCCAAAGAGGAAAAGGTATTTTATGAGAGCACCCTGGTTAACCCCACCAGTGTCCTCTGTGATCTGGACAGCCTGTTTCCCCAGGGTGTTGAGATTCTTGCTGCATGATTTGGCCTGAATTTAGAAAAACTTGGAGAAAACTATTAAGATTTAAACCATATTGGCCTGAAGTGTCAAGAATTTTAAAAAAGGAAAGATGTGTGCCATGTTTGGGAGAGACACGCCTTTGCCATCAGCTGTGGTGAATGGAGGTGCAACATTCATTTGTATTAGACTTTTAAAGAGGTTGAGCAGCGTGAGAATGGACATGATGTTTTGCTTTGGCCCCTCCAAGATAAATGCTGGCTTTTGTGTGCGGAGCACAGAGTGCGGTGTCTGCTGTGATTTTGACGCTGGCATCTGTGAGCGGAGCACTGAGTGCGGTGTCTGCTGTGACTTCGGCAAGGGATTGTGGTGTTGTGCCCATGGTGCATTCTCTGGTTGTCATGGTATCAGATGATGCACCACATCCACACTCCAGAATGTAAGAGAATCATCTGTTGGTGTACGGTACCTGACTGGAAAGGACGGACCTGCTTGATTCCTAATAAACTCGTAATTTAATACGATTACCAGATTCCCCCTTCTTTACATTTTGGCGACAGAAGATGGGATTCGCTTTCCATTAGCAAGCAGGAAGATCAAGAACCTACGCAAAGATTTTTTTTTTTTAAATATAATCTTTTACTCCTTTCCTGAATTTAAACACCGGAAAACCGGAAAAAGGAACTTCGTAATCCTGAGCTCAGGAATTCTTCTATGAACATTTGCGTACCGTGAGTACATTGCCATGACTCTTTTATGCTGAGTATGACATTTGAACTTGTCTAGTGATCGTCTTGAAAATTACTCCGTTTGCTTTTATTGAGTCAAAATTTCGCATGCGCACAAGTTGAATGGTACCTTTTAATACTTTAATGGGAACATTTATATTTTAAATTGCCAAGTCAAGTTGATCGAAAACAACGGCACTTTGTAATTTTCTTAAAGTAACGGTACCTGCGCATTGTTTGAATTGACTGAACGTTCTGGAGCGAGAAGCATGTTCTTGCTGTGATGTGCTCCGTTCTCCTTCTGCGAGTGTTATGACGTTGCCTACGGAAGCTTGAAACTACGCTGCTAAGTTCAACGCACGTCCCATTCCGCATCATCACGTGATTAAGGTCACGCAACGTGACTCCATTTTGTTTCTATGTCAACTTCATTCACGCTCATCAAATTACTCGCAGGTGTTCCCTGCTTCATTTTCGTGTGATTGAAGATTTTAACTTTACTCGAACGGATTTCTTTAATTATTCAAGGTACTGTTTTTATCCTTCTTCAATGAATTCTGGAAACATTTGAACTATTTTGGAATTATTCCAACGGTGATATGCACAACATGGAAAGTTTCGGTGACATGCACACCTTATGAATTTATTATTTATTTATTTTATTTTTCATTCTGTGTTTCTACTCTGTCATTAACGTTTTTGTTTCAGGTTAACTTTGAATTGTTGAATTATTAAATGGCATCACAAGGAAGGTTGAATACTCCTGTTCCATTTTTTTTTTTAAGTTCAAGAAAATTTTATTTGATAATAATAAGAGAGAAAAACCAGGTGTCAAAACAAAGTACAACGTGATATCAAGTTAAAGAATCTGAGCAGAATAAGACAGTCATACAAATGTAAACATTATAATCAAAGGAATCTGGGTACAAAAATGAGAAAAAAGGAAAAGGCAAAGAGAAAACACGTTAAGCATAAAATATGAAAAGCATGAGAACGTTGGAAAAAAAAAATTGGTACAATAGAGGATAAGTGGAATGTATCGAGCAATTAAGGAGGTTTAGGAACTTCCTCTTGTGGAGGCGAAGGGTGAAATAAGCGTTTACTACATGAGTCCAGATAAAGTGTGACAGGAGTCCACAAGTCCATGCGCTTTGTAGCCATACATGCCGGGAAAACATGAGCAGTATCGAGTCTATGGTTATGGCATACATTAAACCACCATGCTTTGAAGGAAATTTTGGAGAAGTCTTTCCAGTTGACCGTTATTTGTTGGAAGGCAGCGGCATGTAATAAGTCAATGATCTGAGGCTTTAGATCAACGTCATCCCAACAAGGGGAAAGGCTACCCATAAAGATATGTGTGTGAGAAAAAGGAATAGAGGTGTGGAAAATTAAATTAATTTGAGCCCAAACCTGCAGCCAAAAATTACGGACATGAGTGCATAAAAATAACATATGAAATAAATTAGCTGTGGTGACGAACAAGACCAGCATGTGTGGGGAGTATTAGGAAAGCGTTTGTGAAGGTCAGAGGGTGTGAAGAGAAGCCTATTGTAAATAAAAAACAAAGTCTGAGTGAGGGTTGCTGCTCTGGAAGACTTACGGAGCGTGATCCAGATTTTGTCCCAGAAGGAAATCGACCAAGAGACAGAGAGATCATGCTCCCAGGACTCTTCCACTTTAGATTTAGACCTGGGGGTCTCACCGGTGTGAAGGTATTTGTAAATTGCAGCAGCTTTTGGTGTAGTACGTAAGAAGGAATGAAGTGTGGAAGTGGAAGTGGGTGAAGCAGGAGGTGGGCAGGGCTGAGAGAGGTTATTGTATTTTGTTAGGACTGTGTTTTTAAGCAATTGGTATTTACCGGCAAAGGAGGCGGGTAAGTCATAGAGGGAGCGAAGGGTGTCAAAAGATAAGAAAGAGGAGTGAGAAAAAAGTTGGGAGATCCATTGCAACCCTCGGGTATGCCAAGTTTTCCAAAAAAAGGGTCTGTCACGGATGAGTAAGGATGTGTTGTGCCATATGGGGGAGGAGAGGAAATCAGCAATGGTAGTAGGGGGTGAGTGAGTGGAAGAGAGGAGTAATTTAGTGGTAAACTTATGGATCTGAGTAGAGATAGAGGCGGGTTTGCGAGAGAAGGAGAGGTATTCAGCAAAGGTGAAGGGAGAGAGATGGAGGCGTTCAAATTTGGTCCATAAAGGACATGGGGCGGTAGGGTCTTGTAGCCAAAAAGAGGCCTGCCTCAACTGGAACGCCTTGTGGTAAGCTGGGAAGTCTGGAAAGTTAGCCCCCCCTTCTGATTTAGGACGAATCAGACGTGCTAGGGACATTCGTGGTTTCTTTTTGTTCCAAAGAAAGGAGATTATAATAGAGTTGATCTTTTTGAAAAATTTGGAGGGTATAGGGACCGGAATATTGGAGAGGGTGTAGAGAACAAGGGGAGACAGCATCATTTTAATGGTATCCAGGCGACCCCACCAGGATAGGTAAAGGGGATGCCACTTGGATGTGAGATCCGTTAATTTTAGAATACATTTGGACAAACACAGGGAAACAGTATCTGGAATGGTAGGGGTAACATGCATCCCAAGGTACTTGATATTGGAAGGTTTCCACGTGAAATTAGAGGCGGCAAAATCGGGTTGGAATGTGAATTTAGTCAAGGGGAGGATCTCACATTTATCATTATTGAGTTTATAGCCAGATATTCGGGAGTAAGCCTGGACTTCAGTAAGAAAGGCAGGGATGGAAATGGAACGGTCGGAGACAAATAGCAAGATGTCATCCGCATAAGCGGCTAGTTTGATGTGGGAATCTGATAGTTGGAAACCATGGATGGAGGGGTTTTGACGGAGCTTGGAGAGGAAGGGTTCTAAAGCCAAATTAAAGAGAAAGGGAGACAAGGGACAGCCTTGGCGAACACCTCTTTTTAGATCAAAAATGGAAGATATTTGCCCGTTAGCACAAACTGCTGCGCGTGGGTTAGAATAAAGTAGTGAGATTAAGGATATAAAAACAGGACCGAAACCAAACCAACGTAGGGTGTGAAATAAATAAGTCCATTCAACCCTATCAAAGGCTTTTTCGGCATCGAGGGCAATGGCCGCAAGGGGATGGGGTAATAGGCGGGATTTAGAGAGGATGTTGAAGAGGAGTCTGGTGTTATCAGTGATAAAACGGCCTTTGACAAAGCCCGACTGTTCCTCACCCAAAAGGTCTGGAAGAAGAAGGTCAAGACGTGCCGCAAGAGACTTTGCAAAAATCTTATAGTCAATATTGACCAAAGAAATTGGCCTGTAGTTCTTGCAGTGTTGAGGGTCCTTCCCCTCCTTGGGTATGAGGCAGATATGGGCGTCAGAAAAAGAGCCTGAGGAAGAACCCAAGGAAAGGAAGGTGCCAATAAGGGAATGGAGTCTAGGGATAAGGAGCTGTGAAAAGTGGAGGAAAAATTCTACTGTGAAGCCGTCCGGCCCAGGGGCCTTGTCTTTTTGGAGGGTCTGAAGCGCTTTGAGGAGTTCTTGTTGGGATATATCAAGTTCTAAGTGAGAGAGGTCAAGTGGAAAGTGAGATGGTTTTTGAATAGAGGAGAAAAAAGTGTCTAGAGAGTGGGAAGAAGGTTGAGTTTCAGAAGAGTATAAGGTCTTGTAGAAGGTGGAGAATTCGGTGAGGATGTCTGCGTCTGTGTGTTTGAGATTTGAATTGGTGTCGTAGACTGATTCAATGTTTAATTTATTATGTTTCACCATGAGATAATTGGCTAAGATCTTGCCGGCCTTATTTTTGCCTCCATAGAACTTGGCACTAGATTTTAATAAGTACAAGGATGCATCGTCCGTAGATTTTTTGTTAAATTTCATCTTAGCGTTAACCAGGGCGGTTAGAGTTTGCTGTGAGCGGGAGGTGAAATAAGAATGCTCCAATTTCTTAATATCCAAAAGGATAGCCTTAGTAAAGTCGCGAGCAGCTCTACGTTTTTTAGCAACGAAGCCAATAATGAAATCTCTTGCCGCCGCTTTAAAGGCATCCCAAATGGTATGTTTGGGGACAGGGGAGTTATCATTTAGGAAGAAGAACTCATGGGAGAAGGAAGTGAAGGAGGCAGTAAATTTAGGGTCCAGGAGGAGAGAATTATTGAAACGCCAACGTTTAGGGCCTGCTGATTTGGGTAAGATGTCCAATTGAACTAATGTGGGGGCATGGTCAGAAAGTAAAATTGGACCAATTTCCGCATGAGTGAGAGTTTGGGCAATGTTGTGGGTGACAAAGACGTAGTCAATTCGGGATTGGGAATGGTGACATGGAGAGTAGAAGGTAAATTCCTGGAGTTCTGGGTTGCAGAGACGCCAAGCATCAGTGAGTTTGTGTTGGGAAATAGCTTGAGAGAAGGATTTATGAGATTTGTTAGGGACAAAGTGTGCTTTGGAGTTCCTATCTAGAAAGGGATCCAGGGGCTGGTTGCAATCTCCTGCTAGTATAAAATTATCATCGATGAACCTGGTGATGTGCTGAGAAAATGAGTGCCAAAAAGTGGGATCACCAGTGGTAGGGGCATAAACATTTAGGAGAGAAATTGGAACATTCTTGACAGAGAGTTTGGCATATATCCATCGACCTTCAGCGTCTGATTCTTGAGCAAGCAGGGAATGGGAAAGAGCTTTGTGACATAAAATAGCAACGCCATTACGTTTACCATCCCCAGGAGAGTAGTAAACATCCCCCACCCAGCTTCTTTTCAGTTTAACAGATTCTTCAGCAGATAAATGGGTTTCTTGTAAAAAAGCAACGTCCACATTCAAACGTGAAAGATGAGATAAAATTCTTTGTCGTTTGATAGGGGAGTTGACGCCCTTAACATTCCATGTGAGTACTTTCAGAGACATATCATGTCAAGGAAGAAGAAGAAATTGAAGGAGGAAAAGGAAGTGCAAAAAAGACCCAGAAGATTAAAAGGATCAAGGAGAGTAAGGAAGTCGATGAAAGTCAGTGCAGTACAATAATGAGTAAAAGGAGAAGTAAAGAGAAAATAGGGTAGGAAAGAGGAAAAGAGAAGCGAATAGTTTGAAGAAGATGATAGAGTAGTCCATGAGATAGTTAGAATGATAGAAAGAAGACAGGGATAGAAGAATGTTCGGAAACCAAAAGAGAGAGACACCTGTGAAACAAAGGACATTGGGAAACTCAAAGGTGAAAAAGATATAAGAAGGAAAGTGAACAACCGGGAGGAGAGGGAAAACATACTTACGAAGGGTAGAAACGAGGAGGATTGATCACCAGGGGGAGGATACGCGAGGAAGTGGATGAGGGGGGAGCGCCAGGCAGAGGAAGCAAGCGCCAGACACGAACGAACCAACAGGTCAGGGGGAAAACGCCATACATTTTGTGAGACCTGCAAGGAAAAAAGGGGGAAAAAACACTGATGAGTGAAACGAATGAAAGAGGATGAGAACAGAACAATAATGAATTACAATGAGGTGAGTGAAGAAAACAGTAGGGAATCGTACTAATTAACGAACAAGGATATAAGATAAACGACGGAGAATGAGGGAGGGAATAGGGAAACAAGAATGGCCAGAAAACGTGGCATAAACCAACAGTAATACATTTAACAGTGCAAGATAAGTATGCAGCTCGGTTGAAACTTCAACGCTTCTTCACGCAGGAATCATGGCGGGAAAGCTGAGGAGGAGCTAGAAAAGTCCATATCAGAGGCTTGGGTTGCATTCAAAAAGCTTCGAAGACGAACAGGATCCTCATATGTCGTAGTTTTGTTGTTGTAGGTCACTCTGAATAGGCAAGGATGGAAAAGACCATATCTGGCTCCAATGGCCCGAAGTTCTGGCCGCATATCCAAGAAGGCCTTGCGACGGCTAGCTGTGGCTCTTGCATAATCCTGCGCAAAGAAAAGATTGGAACCCATCCATTGCAAACGAGGTGATGCACGAGCCACTGAGATAACTTTGAGGAGGTCAGTGTATTCTAAGAAGTACATGATGACACCTCTTGGTCGTGAAGAGGGAGAAGAAGCGGAGGGAAGGCGTCCCAACCTATGTGCACGCTGAATATTAAGGACAGTATCCTCAGGTAGATGAAGAAGCTTGGGTAGAAATGATTTGAAGAAGGCAATAGGGTCACTCCCCTCACAATTCTCCGTCAGGCCGTAGATACGAAGATTGTTGCGCCTGTTTCGGTTCTCCAATTCTTCAGCTTGCTTTTCAAGCGAGGAGATTTGAGACTGCATGTGTGATACTTTGGAGGAAGACTCTTGGAGAGAAGTTAGAGATTGTTCCACCGTGGTGACTCTGGCATCCATCTGAGACCAGTTGTCAGTAAGAACCTGCAACTTAGTATTCGTTTCTTCCATGAAGGGTCTGAGGGCACGGATCTCATCCAATAATAACTCCATTGAGACAGTCGAGGTGGACCCCGTTGGCGATGGAGGATCTTTTTTAAGGTGTTTCGTCGTGATCTTCCCTGGAGGTGGGACGGGCCGCTCTGCATTAGACTGCGACATTTGAGTGACGAGATCTTGAGAAGCTTCGAGGTGCGCCAATGCAGAGAAGACTTTAGAGTTTTTAATGAAGACACGACGAGGAGTTTTGGTGGTGCGTTGGAATGCCTTTTTTTCCATAAGGGTGAAGCAGAAAAGAGTTATTAGTGAGGTTCAATAATAGTCATTGCTTATCCAGAGGCAGTGAAGAGTATGCGTTGAAGTCTATATCTGGCAAATTGCGCAGGATGCAAGTGAACCAGGGAGTGAGGAAAATGGGTTAAACAGCGACACTTTCGCTAAATGAAGGAGTTAACTCAGTGAAGATGAGAGCGTGAAACCTCCATGTTGATGCACATAGATAAGTAGCATGTTATGGAGCAGAGGAGGTCCGTCAAAGAGAGGGTATCATGAATGCAGGAGGAACATGAAGAGGAGAGCGTGCAGCACCAGTGCTCAAAACTGCCTCAAATTGTAGATAGCGCCAAACACATGAGCATGAGAGAAGGCAGCACTTTTAGCGTAGAGGTGACTGAATGGGGAGAATGCCTCAGGAAGAAAAGTTCACTTGCTTAAAATGGCCGCCAATCGGATAAAAATGCGAGTAAAACTGCGCTAAAATCCGTTGAAAGGTGATATATGGCAAACGCATACAGCAGTGAAGCAGAGCAATGAACTGTACCTCATCAGGAAGAGTTAATGATGTGTGGGGCTCCGTGGCAGACTTGCATGCTTGCGAGGCAGGAGCGCCGTAATCCTGGTTATCAGGAAACAAAATGGCGGGCGCGACTTTCAGTCAGTCGCATCCGCTACAAAAGTCGGCAAAACGGCAATTCCGCCACTTGAAAGGGACCGCATCTGGAAGCCCCTTATCTGCGACGGTCTCCGGTCGGTGAAATTCTGCCTTGCAGGAACAGGTAAGGTGGCAGAAGCGGCGAAAACCCTTAGCGACCCGGAGCGCTCACATCCGCGCTGCCGTCCTCGCCGGGCGCCAAGCCACGCCCCCCTCCTGTTCCATTTTTACCCCAACCTGGTGAACCGTCAATTAAATGGTCGGATTGGAAGGTCTACTTTTTAAATTATATAGAGGCCTTAGAAGAAGAACAGGATGATGCTTTTTCTCAAAAAAGGAAAAAGAAAATGCTTTTACACAGTCTAGGACCAGAAGGGAATAGAATTTTTAATCAGATGGAGAAAAAGATTAGGGCTGATGACAACACTGTGTTCCTAGACGCTCTGGAAGATTTAGATGTGCATTACCATCCTCCAGTTTGTGTAGGAATAAGCAGGTATGAATTTTTCAAAAGAAAACAAGGCAAGTCTGAGTCCGTTGAAGACTATGTTTCATCTTTAAAAAAGTTAGCTATTAACTGTGAGCTTAGCACTCTTCATGATAGTTTTGTTAGAGACTAATTAGTAATTCATTGCAACAATACCTCAATTCATGAAAAGCTTTGGACTTGTGGAGATTCCCCACTTAACGAAATGTTTGCAATTGTTAGAAAGGCAGAGATGTCTAAGAGATGTGCTAAAGTTGCGCTCAAGGACAATGATAAAGGTGATGGTCTAACTGTGAGCAAAGTGTCTCATAACTACCAAAAAAAGAACAATTATAAATCCTCTTTATCTTATAAAAAGAACACTAATCCTAGTCCATCTTCTAGAGATAAGAAGGAAAGCATTCCTAATTGTTTCAGATGTGGGTTCAACGGACATTATGCTAATGATCCGAAATGCCCTGCCTTAAAATCAAAATGTAATTTTTGCAATAAAATTGGACATTTTTCTAAAGTTTCTAAATTTAAGTCTGGGAAAGATAAGAAAATAGTTAAATGCATTGATGACTCTAATGAGCCAAATGCTGAGAACTATGATGCATCTAGTGATGATAGCATATTTTGCATCCTCGACTTCTGGGAAGATGATAACGCTATTTTGAATATAAATTGCAGATCTAAAAAACCTACTTGTGACATCTTAATAGGGGGAGTTTTAATTAACATTGTACCTGATTCTGGCTCCCCTTACACGATTGTTAAACGTGATGTTTGGAAAAAGTTGTTTGCACATGTTTTAAGAAAGGAATTACTTCCTCCTGACATTAAACCTGTTACGTATACTGGTGAAAAAATTCCCATGGTGGGGTTTGTTGAGGACATTTTTGACTTTGAAGGGCGGAAGTGTTTAGACAAGTTATATGTTGCTGAAGTTGGTCCATCCGTTCTTGGCTGGATCGATCAAGGTGCATTGGGCATCATCTTAAATGCAAGAAGTGATGTTCAGGTTTTAATCCTAGAAGAAGACAACAAAGAATTCTTAGACAGATTAACCTTGCAATTTCCAAAAGTTTTTTCAGGTGAAATTGGAAAATTGGCTGGCTTTACTCATAAAATTATTTGGAAGAATGGTGCCAAACCAGTTTGCCATAAAGCAAGGAATATCCCTTTAAGCATCAGGGGTGATGTCATGAAGGATTTGGACATATTGGAAAAGAAGGGAATCATTGAGCCAATTGAAAGCTCTGAATGATTGGCGCCATTGGTCGTCGCGAGAAAACCTGACGGCCGTCTCCGCTTATGCATTGATTTAAGAGACCTAAATAAAAACATTGTAATTCATAAATTTCCTCTCCCTAGGATTGATGAACTTTTAGCACAAAGCTGCGGTATTAAATGGTTCTCTTCTATAGACTTGGTATCAGCTTACCATCAAATTCCTCTGCACGAGTCAAGTAAAAATCTTACAGCATTCATAACTCCCTTTGGGTGTTATCAGTTCATAAGAATGCCATTTGGACTGGCATCGGCAGCAGCTGTTTTTCAACACCTTATGCATAAATTGTTCAAGTGTATGGAATGTGTGACCTACTTCCAGGATGATATACTGGTAATGAGCAAAGCCAGAGATGACCATGACATGAGACTGATTTCTGTTTTAAAAATACTTGAGAGTAACGGTTTAACAGCTGAGTTAAAAAAGTGCAAATTTGGTATGAATTCCTTGACCTATCTAGGACATGTAGTGGGTGAGAAGGGCATTTTTCCAAAAAAGAAGTTGGTTGAGGCAATTGAAAATGCTCCTATTCCCTGCTCTAAAGATGATCTTAGGTCATTTCTAGGGATGGTTGAGTTTTACTCCAAATTCGTGAAGGGTTTTGCTGACAAAACTTTTAATCTTAGACAATTACTTAGGTTAAGAGCAGAGTTTGTCTGGAATGATTTATTACAAAATGACTTTGATAATATAGAAAAAGAAATTGTTAATGCATTTCCCCTCCAAGCATTTGACCATTCTCTTCACAACATAATCACTACCGATGCTAGTGGTAAAGGATTAGGTGCTGTGTTTTCACAGTCTGGCAGGGATGGATTCGAAGTCACAATTGCTTTTGCATCCAGGTCTTTAACCACTCTTGAGGGGAAGTTCTCAGTTATTGAGAGAGAGATGCTGGCCGTCGTATGGGGTATCGGGAAGTTTAGGCAGTTTGTCTGGAGCACTAGATTCACCTTGCGAACAGATCACAAGCCCATACTAAAAATTCTTACCTCAGAAGGGATGTTGAAGGCCACTCCGAGACTTGCACGAATGAGTCTTAAGTTACTGGGCTATACGTATGATGTTGAATATCTTCCTGGCAAAAATAATGTAGCTGCAGATTATTTAGGTCGCTCTCCTTTACCTGGTTGTGATGATTCTTATGATTCTTTTGAGTCCAATGAGGTTGCTGTTAGCCACGAGGACAATGATCAGAGACTAGTAGCTATTTCTAAAAAAGACTGGGAAGTGTGCTGTAATAATGATGAGATTTTAAACTCTGTCCGTAACTTTGTCATTAGTGGATGGCCACATAAATCAAATTTGAAGGAGGAGCTGAGACCATTTTGGGAAATCAGGGATGAGATTTGTATAGCTGATGCCGACCACCTATGTAGAGGCGAGAGAGTTATTGTTCCTTGTTCTTTGAGAGGTAAAATTCTATCAATCAATCATGAAGGTCACCTGGGTATCATGAAATTGAAATCAAGAGTAAAATTATCATATTGGTGGCCTGGATTGGATAAGGAGGTTGAGAGATTTATCCAAGAGTGTGATACTTGTGCTAATAATGATAAGTCCTTGTGTGTGTTTAAACCTACTCTTGGATTTAGACATATTCCTATTTATCCGTAGGAGGATTTAAATATGGATTGGTTGGGTCCAGTTGAAAATTGTGATGGCAGTACTAAACATATCTTAGTTGTGATTGACAATTGCTCCAGATGGCCTGAGGTTGAGATAACTGAGAAGTTTGATGCTAAAGTTGTTGTTGCTTTTCTTCGCAAGTTGTTTCTGCAAGAAGGTGTTCCGAGGAACATTTTAACTGATAATGGTCCACAATTTAGATCTGATTTTTTTTTAAGTTCTTGGATAGGAATGGTATTACCCCTAAAAAGACACCTGTCTACCATCCTGCCGGCAACGGCATTGTTGAGAGATTCAACAGGGTAATCATGGGTAGCATTCAAGCCTCTATTTGTGCTGATAAGGATTGGGAAAAGAGTTATTAGTACCCATTTGGGCCTATAGAATCACTCCCACTAGTACCAATTACAGCCCTTTCAGGATCCTTAGGGGTAGGGAGCCATTTACTAAGGATAATGTTGCTTGGAATTCAAAGAAAATTTGTGGGAAATGGTCTCCTGCTTTAGTCCGTTCCAGACTAAGAAAGATTCAAGATTCTCACATTAGTGATTTTGGAAGGAAAATGTCACTAAAGAGGCTGAGCTCAAAGTTGGGGATTGGGTCAGAATCAAACTTGATACCAAGGTTAAGAAAGGTCAAAGTAAATGTTCTAATCCTTTGCAAGTTATAGAGTTATACTCGAAATCTTCTAAGTTGAGTGACAACCAAGTTTGGCATCATAATAGGTTGGCAAAATGTAAAGGGTATCAGATGATGCACCACATCCACACTCCAGAATGTAAGAGAATCATCTGTTGGTGTACGGTACCTGACTGAAAAGGACGGACCTGCTTGCTTCCTAATAAACTCGTAATTTAATACGATTACCAGATTCCTCCTTCTTTACAGGGATGTTCAAGTGTTTCAAACCTGTGTTTTTCTTGTACTGTTCTAAGGCCTTGTGGTGATTTTTGCACATTTCTTGCATTTCAATTCTTGTGGCGATTTTTAAATAAGAATAACAACGACTTACGTGAGCTATGGCTCGTGCGCTTACAACGATTACTGAGCGTGGTCATCCCCTTGACAACGCTGTGCTCTCCGTCTTCTCTCCGTCCATGGCAGCAGCTGATGTCATCAACGTTGCGTATGCAGCACGGCGTACGCGACACAACGTAGCGTCATAATGTCACCGGCAGCCATTTTCAATTGCACTTGGACTTCACTTCCCTCATATCACCGTCAAACCGGAGAATACTTCCTCCATCTATTGAAAACGGATTTCGCATCTTTTGACAGTGCAATTTGTGAAGACTGTCATCCAGAGGTATTTTAGTAACATTTGGTGATCCATTGAGGATTTCTACTACGCTGATGTGCACAGCTCAAGAACAAGTTAATATGTGCACGATTCAGTTATGTTAGTGTTGTAAATTGTGAAAGATATTTTGGTTTCATTAACACTTCATATGAATATTTTAATTTGTTGAGTGTGCATAAAGGTACAATGTTTTATTACTCAATGTATGGGTAATTAATTTACTTTGTAATAGTTGAACAAGGGATTTAACATTTATTTGAAAATTATAGTTATCTTCCTTACATGTTTGTTACATGTGTGTAATGGTGTAGAATTTTCATATGTTCAGTGGTGTGTTTGTTTTCTTTATTGTAGTGAGACATTCATATTCCCTATTAATGATTGAAGTGTTTAGTCGTTTTAATTTTGCATGTGTTTATTGGAGCTGATAATACTACAGTCAGATAGTATCTTTAATGGTGGGAGCCATTTTTATGCTCAACGTTAGTTGAGGTGCAATCACATTATTTTGCATTGGATTGATGCACAGAGTCTTTGTGTGAGTCGTCACTATGGAAATGATCCTTTTGCCAATAGTGGGAAAAACAATCCTTTTGTCAGGAAAGAACTGGCAGACAGTGTCCTTTCTACAGCGACATGCAAGCAGTTTTTGGGACATAATCGTAATGTTGCAACAGAGGGAACTGACAGACAGTAACTACAACGTTAAAGCCATTCAGTGGATTATCGTGAACATTGGAGGCTGTTACTAGCTTATGGAGAACGGTGATTTCAACTTCTTTGGTAACCTCGGGTGAGAGATCGCTCACCGGAGTTTGTTTATTCATTTTATTGTAATTTTTGTTTTGTGAGAGCAATGGTGCGGTTTGAGATGTGTTTTGTGGAAAAGAATGTGCGTGTACATTTTATGTTGTTATTTTTGCCATGTTCATGTGTTTCATATATTTGCTGATTGTTGGTACTGGAGGTGGTGGGTTATTACTCCAATTGTGTGGTGAATTAGTTTCGTTTATTGGAGTGAGCCATTTTTATGCTCAACTTAGGTTGAGGTGCTCAGTTGTTTTAAATTCAAATTTCAGGTGAGTCAGTTTCTTTATTGGAATGAGCCATACATATGCTCAACTTAGGTTGAGGTGCTCAGTTTTAACTCATTCAGTCTATTGATTGCAGGTTTGTTCTGATGTTTATTTGCAGTGACATTCATTCAAATGTTCATGCTTCGGGATGTATTGAATGTGTATTTTGACGGAGCCAAATTTGTGCTCAATTTTGAGGTGCTCCTTTCTTTTAATTTGATTTTATAGAGCTGCAATTGATGTTCAATTAATTTTACAAGGTGTTCTTGTTTTGCTGGGTTTACGTGTTTAAGGTTTGCATCTGAGGATGAGCCATGTTTAGAAATTTTGATGTTTTGAAGAACTTTAAATGCTTGGTTGAACCACGTACCACGTATGTGTTCTAGTATTTAGAGGTGTTCACATAGTTTGATGTTTAGAGGACATCATTTGTAGAACCACAGGGGTTCGCTATCTTTTATGTTTAGAGAGCCGCAGGTTGCTCATTTGTAGAACCACAGGGGTTCGCTATCTTTTATGTTTAAAGAGCCACAGGTTTCTCATTTGTAGAACCACTCGTGTTCGCTATCTTTTATCTATTGATTGAACCACAAAGTGCTCTAAGGTTTAGAGGTGTTCAAATTGTTGGGTGTGTTAAAGAGCCGTGATTGCTCATTGATATGAATTATTTATATGCTCTAATGTTTTAGAGAAATTCACATTTAATTCATCAAATCCATTCGTTTCTATTCTTGTGGATTTTGTATCTTGTTGGGTGACTGTTTGTTTTCTTTCTTATGTTCACCATTTGATGTTTTTATCTCTTTCTTTTACTTTACCAGTAACATTTACTGTGTATGTGCTGCATGTTCTTTTTATCTACTTTTCTTCACTCTTTTGGTTTTCTTACTTTGTTTTATTGTCTCAAGGGGGAAATGTGTTACATCCTGCTTGTCTTTCTTCCCTGTCCTTCTTTAGTGTTTGTTATTACTTGCTCAGCATGCATCTATGATGTCACAGAGTGTTCTAGTGGTGTATGCTTGAAAGGCAGAGTCAGTTACATCTTAGGCTAAGCATGAGTCTGCTCCTGGTGGGGCTTTACAATTGGACTTATATATTTCTGTACTATCAACTTGATCTGGAACATATCTTCAATAAATCATTTCTGTTCTCATCTACTGGATTAAGGACCTTTATTTGTTACAATTTGCGATCAGGGTGGCAGAGTAGGCGTCGTTGTTGTTCTCGAGGTGAAAGTTCAGGTCCCCGAGGAGGATGTAGTCCATGGAGGTGAGTGTGTGGGTGCTGGTGAGGTCTGCAATGGAGTCCCTGAATTGAGCCCGGGGTCTGGGGGGTCTGTAGATAAGTGTTCCTCTGAGGGTGGTGTTGGGGTTGGTGTGGATCCGGAAGTGCAGGTGTTCAGCAGTGTTGAGGGTGTCGTCTGTGTGGGTGGCGACCTTGTGGGTGAACTAGTGGACGATGGCTATTCCTCCTCCAATTCGCTTGGCGTGATCCCTGCGGGTGATTTTGTAGCCATCCAGGATGGCTATGGCGATGTCTGGTGCCGAGGAGTTGTTCCACCAGGTCTCGGTCAGGAAGGCCATGTCTGGGGCGGAGGTGTAGAGCAGATCCCAGAGCTCGACGGCGTGTTTGCGTGTGGAGCGGGTGTTGAGGAGTATGCAGTGGAGGTGGTTGGGTCCAGTCTTTGGAGGTTTGGTGGTTCTGTCGCAGATGAAGTTCCAGGTGTGGCAGGAGAAGGGTCTGTGGGTCCGTTTCGGGGTGGCCTGGAAGCAGGTGTGGTTTTGGCCGGCGTTGAGTGCGTGGAGGGTGCTGGCATCATAGTGGATTGTGGTGTTGTGGCGTTCGCGGGGTCCAGGGGTTCTGGCGCTGAGCGTGGTCCAGGCGCCGATGGGCGCGTCCGCTGCGCGCGTCCGCTGCGCGCGTCTGCTGCGCGGCTGCTTTTGGGACTGCATATGAGGTGGCTTGGGAGGGAGAAGCAGTTGGGAGGCGGGAGCGGGGAGGCGAATGGGTGTGCCGGGCTGCAGGGATGCAGCGGCGGGAAAGAGTCGGATCTAGAGCGGCGGGGCGCAGGGGGATCTAGTGCACATGGCAGAGGGGAGGGAAAAATCCAGGAAACAAGGAGGCAGCAAGGAGGCAGGAACCAGGCAGTCAGGTGACGAGCAGCGGCGTGGGGGCGACCTGCCTGCAAGCAGGGTCAAAGGTCACAAAAATGCGCAGGAAGGTCACAAAAAATGGGGGGAAACAAGTGGCACAGAGGCACATAGGTCACAAGAAAGGGCAAAAAAGGTCACAAAAAATGGAGGGAAACAAGTGGCACAGAGGCAAAAAAGTCACAAGAAAGGTCACAAAAACGGGGGGAAACAAGTGGCACAGAGGCACAAAGGTCCCAAGAAAGGTCACAAAAAATCTGGGGAAACGAGTGGCATAGAGACACAAAGGGGAGTAGAGGCAAGAAAAATGAGTACAATCAGGGAAGCAGAGGGCAAGAAAAACGAGTACAATCAGGGGAGCAGAAGGCACGAAAAACGGGTACAATCAGGGGAGCAGAAAGCAAGACAAACGAGTGCAATCAGGGGAGCAGAGGCAAGAAAAACGAGTGCAATCAAGGGAGCAGAAGGCACAAAAAATGAGTGCAATCATGGGAGGAGAGGCAAGAATAACGAGTGCAATCAAGGGAGCAGAAGGCAAGAAAAACGAGTGCAATCAGGGGAGCAAAAGGCAAGAAAAACAAGTGCAATCAGGGGAGCACAATGGCGAGAAAAATGAGCAAAATCAGAGAGCAGAAGGCAAGAGAACGGGCACAGATAAGAATGCAGGCACAGGGGGTAGATAGGCAACAGCGGTCACAGACACCAGAAGACGATATGGGCAGTACAGGACAGGTAATAGGAGAGTGGTTTAGGGAGAACTATAGGGAGTCTTCTGATGGAAGAAGGGTTGAGGCATTTTGGAAGTAGAATTTCAGGGTTTTTTTTACAGTAAAGTGAAGAGGGAGTGCTGTAAATGGAAATGGGCAAGAAAGGATAGGTTTGCATAGGGAAAAGTCTCTAACCACTGGTTGTGCACAGGATCAAATGTTACCTGACTCCTCCTCAGGCTTTTCCTGGACTTGGGAAGGCTAGAACAGAAGACGAATAAGGTCACGCTGGAGGGAAGATGGGTCAAGGGCTCCTAAACCTACAGGGTCACGGGTACAGAGGTTGCTCTCTAACGGTCAGGTGGGTCACTTCCAGTATGTCTACTCCAGGGATACTAAAACAGATAGAGCTCTAATTTTTCAAAGAGGACGAGTTGACAACAGAAGTGGGCACATCGCACAAGAGCCCAGAGCGGGGAAAGAGCTTGTCCCTAAATACCTGCCCTGAGGACATGAAGGCTTTAGGAGTGACATAGAAGAACTTTCCCAACAGTTGGGGAAAAGTGAGACTTAGGGGCAAATGTTTCAAATTCCGTCATTGCAATTCCCAAGTAGCGATTATTCGCAAAATCGCTATTTGCAAATCGCAAACGCAATGTAATAAAAAATTCCTAAACTATTTTGCGATTCCTTGGCATTCCTTAATTGCGATTCGCAAATTGCGAATCGCTATTAAGCAATACCTTCAAATTCATTCCTATGGGCTAGGAGGCCCATAGGATTGAATGGGAAGATTTGTTCGCAATTTGAGAATCGCAAATTGAGAATGCAATTTCATGGGTGCCAGGGTGCCAGGACATGTATGTGCGCCACATGGCACTTTGAAAAATGCAAAAAAAGGCATTTTTCAAAGAAATTGAAAATTACCACCAACTTGAAGTTGGCGGTAATTTGCGATTTCTTAAGGCCAAATTACACTTATTCTGTGCTTCATACATTGCATTTAAGGAATCACAATTTGCGATTCCTTAAATGCAATCGCAAAATAGAGAATTGCAAATTTCGTGATTCTCTAATTTGCGATGCCCTTTTGTGATGATACATCCCAAAAGGCCTTTTCCCATTCGCAAACGGGCCGATTCTGAGAATCAGCACCTTTTGCGAACGGGAAAAGGGCTTGATACATATGCCCCTTAGTCATTTTATCCACTACTGGAGGCCGAGGACAAGGTGCTGAAGCTTGCCAAGAGAAGTTTAGTCTCCCGTGGCAAGGAAACCATTTTTTTCACTCTGAACTTTTTGCCGCACTAAAAACTTACTCAGTGTGACAGAGTGGTAAAGGTATCTGGCTTCAGCTTCCAGCCTTACCACGCTGGAGGATTTAGAGAATCAAAAAGTAACTAAATCTTAAGGTAAATCCATTAACCAGGGCAAGGCACAAATTCAATCTGAGCAACAAAACAACCTACGTGGCCATGAAATACAGGTTCTTCCTGCTCTAAGTGAATTGGGGCCATCATATCTGATTTCCATGGATTATTCTGGTTTTAGCTTAGATCTTGTCCTGATGGAGAATTCTGACTTCCAAAAAGTATACAAAAGGTGAATTGTTTGATTGGGACAACATGCTTAGCATGTCCAACCTACGCTCCATTTTGGTTGCCTCTTGAATTAACTACACTTTAAACCAAAGTCTTGCATTATGCCTTTGGAAAGGTGTAGCACTGGTAGGCCCATGGTAACATATGTGCTCCTACTAGCCTGAGCAATGTGTCACAGGATCTTTGAATTTTGGCTGGAAAAATGAACTGAGTCAGTGGTGAATGTTGATTTTGCTCAAGGTGTAATGCTATTGTTTGTGATAGGTTTACTTCTTTCGCATGTATTTTTTTTTTATTAGCGTTATGTATGTACAGAAACCTTACATTAAGGGAAGGGGATAAAAAGCTTTAGTTTGTTGGTGCCGGTGAGAGCAGTTTACAGAAGTGCAGATTGTTATTTAGAATGTTTCATTGGAAAGGACACAAGTGCAGTAGGCGATGCATGCACATTTACACAAAACAAGGGAATGAAGCGGTGATCTCAGACAATCACAGCTGGTGAGTGTCTGAAGGATCCCAAAGACTCAAACTATTGGCTTGTTATGTGTGCACCTGTCCTAGTGTCCTATTTTCTTCTATTGCTCAGACATAGACATATACATTTTTTCCTGAACTGTGAACAGTGTGATACAGACACCACCCCAAATTAGACCTCAGGTCAGTGTTAATTTATGAGTCACATCATACCTCTCTTCACTTGGAATGAAACTATAAGTCAATTGACATTGTAAAATGGAAATCCCCTTGGTTAATCTTGGAATATTGGCAAGGCCTATGGTGTATGACTTCACTTGACTGGTTTATTTCTGCTCATGCTTATGAGTTTCAGTCTGAAAACCTTTACAACACATTCTTTGCAGACACTCATATTGCCTATTGTTGTATGGAGGAGACCTGCTGTCATAATGCACCATGTAGGCCTGGAGATGCGGTGCTCAGATGAGAATATGAATCTAATTATCTGCAGAATCTGCTCTGCTATTAAATCACAAGGACAGCACTGTGGTTGTAAGATAATCTAGTTGACATGTTCTCTTGGAAATAAATCAAACATGAATATTATGCAATACTCTCTTTCAAATTAGATTTCTTTGGCTTTTAGAAATGATTCACTTCCCAAGCTCTGAGGAACATTGTTTGCTCTTTTTCAGACTGTAGAGGAGGAAATATATTATATTTTTTCCTTAAGAATCACGCTGTTACCACTGGTGCACAGTACAAATGATCTGGCTGTGTCTGATCAGTTTCAAGCCAGAGAGTGCATAGGTGTTTTAGTGAATATGGCCTGAGAGTGGCCTTGAAGGGAATGTGTATGTGTCCTGAGAGTGCAAGGGGTGTTAAGAGTGTGTAATGCACACTTCAAGCTGTGCATAAGTCATCTTGATCCCTGAAGAGGAGTGAGAGAGCTAGACTTTGTCTCAAATGTACCTTCACTTGGTGCAATGTTATGGGTTTCTGTGGGTGTCCTACTAAAGGACACCCAAACTCCCTATGACATGCTAGAGTTTACAGTATAATTAGCTTGGTTCAACATTGGGGTTGAGTCTCCACATTGATGGATGTGTGGTTATATGATATACCAGTCACTGGTAAGCATAAGGAGATATATGGTCTAAGGTGCAGAAACACTCATTTACCCTTAAATTGCCTCAGTAGGGTGGTTTGTTCAGTGACTTCAAGCATGTACCATTTTATATTCTCGACAAGTTACAGTTTTAGTTTGTATGGTTAGATAAACCGGAGGATGTTAGAGGATTTATTTATTGCAAAGGCATAAGTTCTTGGCCAGAGTTAGACATGGCCAAATATGGCAAGTTGGGATCCGTTTTTCTTTGCTCATCTCTGGAGCATCGTCCTTTTAGCTCCATCCTTCCACACCACAACCATGCAATATATTCATGCTCTTGCATCATATACGCTGGGTGTTCTAATGTTATTAATTTAAAGTGGTGCACTCAAATGTACCAGTCAATGAAACCAGAGATTTATAAATGTGTGCATATTAATGCTTGGCCTAATCATGTAGATATATAGTTTTCATATATATTTACCCTTATGATACAAGTTATAGTGCACACAAATTAAAAGTGCAGTGCATGTGCAACAGTGATTTTAGTATTCCTTTAACATTTATTTTGGAGTAGCATGTGCACTTACACCCATGTAACCGAAGTATAGTCTGAGGCTTGGTTTAATTTGACAATAGTAGGCCTGAATTCTTAAATGTATTTTCTGCTTGCATTGCACGTTCAGTCCCAGGGCTTCATTTGTTAGAGAAAGGAGTACTATGAATTAGCGATAGAGAGACTTGCGAAGAGAATTTTGGCTGAAGGTCGTGGGAGCTCTTAGGTTTCATTAGATGGGAGAAAACGCTGATGTTGCTAAAATAACTAATGGTTCACCACCATTGGTCAGAGGAAAGGTGGTATGATGATCAGGCCATGAGACAGTGTTTGTTTGCTTTAATTAATGTATATGCTGTTAGACTGTACAGACATCTTTTGGGACTTTGAGAGGTACAGACCTATCTGCTCACCCCATTGCTTGCAAGACTATGGCTATATGTTAAACACTTTTGATTCATTCCTTGTTTAGGGTTGAGCAACAAAGCTTCTCAGAGGAGCACTGAATTCTGTTCTTGGATTATTCTGACTGCCATCTTGGTTGGACTTTTGTTTTCAAACCCAAATCCATATTGGCACCTTCATATACTTATTGTAAGACTTCATGTGCATAATACCTTTCTGATTTGCTTACTTTTTGGTTTGATACTTAATATTTAACAAATCCACCCTAACGTTGATTACTGATTCCTGGTCTTTATTCTGTGATCAAATGGGTTATACTGTTATAATTGTGACCTGTTGAATTCCAATTTTGATTCCTGGTCCTTACTGTGTGACCCAGTGGGTTATACTGTTATAATTGTGATTATTGAATGCTAACTCTCTTCACTTCTGAGTCAACCACAAAGGTTTAGTGGATGATAATAGTAACCACGTCACAATGCGCCATCACCTCCTTCACCTTCCCACTACCAAGAAGGCTTGAGTTAATGTTGGTTCTTTTTCCTATGTTTCCTCTAGGCTCTAGAGGAAGATCTTCCATTTTTTTTCCTTAAATACCTAGAAACTTGGCTACTCTGTCTATCAATGTATAGTTGTATCCATCTAAGCTCCTACCTAGCACAAATTAATCCCAGGCTAAGGCATCCAAATAAAATAGAGGCAGAGTATAGATGCATATGGTAGTGAGTATAGGACATCTGAACCAATGGGTATGGTCTGTTGCACACTAGCTGGCAGAACAGAATTTTGATGGCAGTGGTAATGAGTATCTTTCCAGGAGAGCCAATGGAGAAAGCGATGAAATAAATAATGCCAGCTGCCTATCAATAGGTTTCAATCATTATTCTAAACTAAGCAATGGATGCAGCAGAACAGGAGGTCTTTTGGAGGAATCTGTGTCAATTAAGTGTTAGCATTGACTCTGGACACATGGCAACAATGTCAGTGAATACGATTTCCAGGGGGTACTTCACTGCCAAGGTCAAGATTTTTATTACCAGTGTTGTCATCTGTTATGGCATTTTGGAGTGCAAGTACTCTCTGAATGCTGAATTTTACTGCTCCTAATAATTTGATAGTGTGTACCAAAAAAGGTTCAACCTATGCAAGATTTATGGATTCTTTGGAATTAAATTTTATCCATGGATTTTGATATGATGCACCAAATGTGTCAATAGCCCCAACATATTTCCCAAATGAAGTGCCGTATCTAAAAGAGATTCAACTGGCTACTGGAGCCTGTACGCTGCCTGTATGGCCGGTGCCATATGATCTATGTTGCATACATTTGGAATAGGTATTGCATAAGTGTTCTGAATCTGTGACCAGCTACTCAGGGTGTACTTAGTTGTACATAAATTAAACCACTGGCAAAGTTACGTCTCAATAGCACAAGTATATTGGTTGGCTGTGTGCATTGCATGAATCCAAAGGATCCACCTCAAGCATATAAGAAGTGGATTTGACTACCTTGTTGACCTCTGATGCCGGTCCATTGTGATTCTTGGACTTACAATACTGATTGTGGAAGAAAGTGTTTTCCCTATTTTATGGGCTACTTTAGAGAGAGTTGGTCTGCAGTCTGAACTCCACATGATTGGATTTCCATTCTGATGGTGTTGTTTCTCAGGTAATTCAGACCCCTTCACCTTTCATTTGCCAGTAAACAAGCTAAAAGTGTGCAGTGGTTTATGGATGATGATTTCTCCACTTTTAGAACAATTTGATGGTTTTTGGGAGAGTTACAATTCAAGACGCCAAATAACTTGTTTAGGTTTAGCTGGGGGCTGACCAGAAAGGTTGCTATCAGAGAGTCTTACAGTACAAGTGAATGTATCTATAGAAAATCCTGTTACTGGTTGAGTAGGGTAACACCCTACTCAAGCAGCAACCACAATCCTTGTCAGAGTGAAATACAAGCAAACTCAAATTTAACATGTGCTTAACCCTCTGGTAACTTGGCACATAAAGCATTAAGGTTTAACTTAAATGCAATGTGTAAAGTAATTCTGCAGAACTTCAAAAAATAATAAAGTGCAATTACAATACAAGAAAAATATCACTCCAATTTAGACAAATATAGTAACATTTATTAAATTATTTGAGACCAAAAATCAAAATATCCAATCAGTGGAACCAGATATATGAAATTTTAAAGATTTCAGGTAAGTAGGGTGCTTCTAAACACTGCTCATGTCTATCTAGTCGTGAGAGGCCAGGTGAAAGTCACAAGTTCAGGCCGACAGGCATGGGGAGGGAACTGGATACTGGGACCAGGTTAGCCCAGCTGAAAGAGTTACCATCAAATGTTCAATGTGAAGAGTTCACTTTGCTGTAGAAGAGGCTGGAAGGAGAGCGTCATGGATGGTCATTGATGTAGAGTGAAGAACAGGCCAGGCAATGCAGATGGTTATCACTGTAGCAGGTAGATCCTGTTAGGCATTGCGTACAGCAATTGCTGGAGCTTTGCGTTGGTGGTGCCCTTGTCTGAAGGTAGGATAATGCCTATTCAGTTGCTAGTGGGGATGTGCCCAGCTGTGCCCCCTATACTACCAGTTGCTGGCCCATCCAGGCACGCTGAATCTCTCTATTGTGTGGCTGTATGGGGGAAATAAACAAAGTCCAACTGACAAATAACCCAGTCCAGACCCAAGAAGAGGCTGTAGGTGCCAAATGGTTAGGGGAGGTAAATGCCAGCTTCCTAAAAGTGACAGTTTTAAAATTGTAAATTAAATTCCAACTTTACCATTCATTTTTCCTTACATTTTCTCAGACATCAAACATAATATTCCCACCTTCTCCCAATTGAAAGTTACCACTTATGAAATGTAATAAGAGAACCCAATGTTATCCTACGGGAAAGATGGGCCTCATAGTAGTAAAAAATGAATGTAAGAGTTTTACATAACTAGAACAAGTAACACTGTTTATTAAGCACACATCATCTGGAGGTCTCATGCCGCTGGAGTTAAGTCCATAAGGACTGGTGGTCAGATATACGGTCATTATAGATGGTCAAATAGCCAGGTTTTTAAATCCCTGCAGAATAGCTAATGGTCAGCGATGGAAAGGAGCTGTGGTGGAATTTATTCCAGAAAGCAGGTGCCAGGAAAGAGAAAGATCTATCGCCATTACTGGCAGTGCAGATTCTGCGAGGGGTAAGGAAACATTTGATACTTGACCTAAGCATCCTGTTCGGCTGATACCAGCTAGGTTTTTTGGCGAAGTAGATTGGCCCATAATGTTCTTATGAACCAGATAGAGGATTTTGAAGCAGATTCGCTTCCTAATAGGAAGCTTATGAAGAGTCTTCAGACTGGACACTAATGGGCCTCTTGATGGGAGGTTTAATACCAGCCTAGCAGCAGTATTTTGCAAAACTTGAAGCTTGGAATAGAGCTCCTCATTTATGGAGGCCAACAGGGCATTTCCATAGTCAATACGACGTATGATTAGTCCCTGGACAAGTGGTTTCCTAGATTCAATAGGGATCCATTGAAAGATTTTGCTTAGATTACGCATAATGCCATAACAGATGCCATTTATGTGATTTATATGGCTTTTCATTGGCAACTGATTGTCAATCATAATTCCAAGGTTCCGCACTACGGGTTTGGGAAGTGGAGAGGGGTCCAGATTCTGAGGCTATCAGTCACTAGACCAGTTTTTGTTAGCCTTACCAAAAAGAATGACCACTGTTTTACTTCCATTAAGCTGTAGGTGATTGGTACACATCCAGTTGTTGATATGGGTCAAGTAGTTTTTGAAACGGATCCTTGTGTCAGTGGGATCAAGGCCTAGGATAATCAATAACTGGGTGTCATCAGCATATGACACCACGTCAAAACCGTACGACCTTATCACTTTGGTCAAGGGTGTCACGTACATGTTGAAGAGCATAGGGCTTAAAAGGGAGCCTTGAGGGACTCCAATTTTTACTGGCCGCCTGCAAGAGGCCAGGGTGCCCATTTGTACGGTGGTGGTTTGGTCAGTTAGATCATTTCTGAAGCAGTCCAAAACCACACCCCTGACACCCATCTACTAGAGCCGTTGTTCTAGATTGCTATGGGAGAAGGTGTCAAAGGCAGCTGACAGATCCAACAGGACGAGCATGGCTGACTGCCCATTGTCCAAGGCCAGTCTAATGTTGTCTACAACCTCCACTAGCAAGGTTTCAATGCTATGGGAAGCCCTGAACCCCGACTGTGATAGGTACAACAGTCTATGACTCTCCAGATGGATACTAAGCTGCTTTTTGACCAAGGACTCAAGTACCTTTCATAAGATTTTATAGTTGCAATTAAGCAGAGATATGGGCCTGTATGAATCGCAAATGTTTGGTGGTTTTGCTGGTTTAAGAATCAAAGTGACTATGGCTTCATTCCATGATGATGACATATTCCTACATTCTTCAAAAATTTGAGAGAATAGCTTCTCCATTATAGAGATGAGAACCTCCATCAAACACTTATAAAGTTCTGCTGGTATCCCATCAGGGTCTGTCGCTTTCCTAGACTTCCCTGCCATTAATGCCTTCTTTACCTTGCTTTTTATAATTGGACTGTTGAGAATTTTAGAATGTTTCTCATTAATTATGCACAGTCCACCTTGGCCCAACCAAGCCTCAATATCTTCCTCCACAACAATTATATCCTCCTCATAAACCTTTTCAAAATGGTTATGAAAAGCCTCTCCTATCTCTACATAGCTCCTAAGTGGATTTCCCAATATTTCGCACCTCAATTCTTTTATAAAACCTTTTGCCTGATCATGTTTGGTTTTCCAGGCTAGAAGATTTCTGCAGCGTTCCCCATGTTCGAATTGGGCTAACTTGCTAGCGTGCCACTGTTTCCTTACTCTCTGTTCCATTACCCCAGCAAGTTCCAGTCTAAAAGATTGAAGAGATGCTTGAGTGCCTTTTGACTCCTGACTACTCCCATGGGCTAATAGCTGTTCCGACTGCTGGATGTTACGTTCAATTTCCCCCACTTCGGCTGCATTTCTTCTGTATAGATATCTGGAGAGACGTGATGTACCCTCTTAAAAGGGTTTATAGGCATCCCATACAATTCCTCTTGGAGCGCTATCTTGAATGAGTGCAAAAAACTCTTGTGTCTCCTCACTAAACTTCTCAATCACTTCCTCTTCTAATAAAATAGCACAGTCTAGAGTCCATCTCCTATATATTGCCTGACTGGTAGATCTAATACTAAAGTTATTGCAGAGTGGACTAAAAGATGTGCCCCAGATGCTTTGCATCTTTAATGCATCTTTTCAGTTCTTGGTTAACTAAAAAGAAATCCAAGATTGATTTATGTCCATACTTCCTATAGTTAAAGGTATATCCCCTCCTGTTTCCCAGTTTAGCTCTCGTTATATACACCCATCAAAACTGCATCATTGAAGCCTTTATTATTGATCTCATCTTGCAATTTGATGTTACTCTGCTTTTTAGTGAATGGTCCACATCCGTATCTAAAACCATATTGAAGTCCCTGGCAAGCATTATAGGATCCGGAAAGTTTAACAACTCCGTAAGCAAGCCTCTAAAAGGGCCAGGGTCATCTATGTTTGGCACATAGTATCCTGCCACAGTGAATTTATGAGAATAACATTTGATCTTGACTATTGCACATCTCCCCATTTTATCAACTCTGCTATTTTCTATAATAATGTATGGATTTCTTTTATTAAAATTGATACTCCTTTTGTGGTTATCTGTTAAGTGGTACAAATAAGATCCTGGACCCAGCTTCGAGACTTAACTAGGTTTCGCATTTCCGTATCTATTCGATGTGTTTCCTGTAATAATAAAACCTGTTCTGGAGTCTTTTCCTTCCTCTATTTCACTCTTAATCCATTTATATATGGATATAAAAAATCAATGAACATCTATAAACTAGCCCGAAAGTCAGCTCAGGCCTCCTTCTATGAGGAAAAAATTAAATCTGCCTCTAATTCGTCCCGCGAGACCTATAAAATTTTCAAAAACGTATTAAAAATTCCAAATCCCTCCCCAACCCAGTTACCCTCTGTTGCTAGATGCAATTAAATAGCATCTTATTTTCAGAACAAAATAACTACCATTCTACAAACCCTCCCCCCCAAATCTGACAAAATCCCTGCTGAAACCTTGACTCGTTCATTAAATGGTCCTATCCTCGACAGCTTCCATCAGATGACCAAGGAACAATTCCTTAAAACTCTCTCAGGGATGAAAAGTGGCTCTCCAAACGATCCTGCCCCCATTCATATCCTCAAACAAGTGGGACCCACTATCTCACACCAGGCCACCGATCTCATCAACGCCTCCCTCAGCCAAGGAGTGGTCCCCCATAGCTGGAAACATGCAGTAGTAAAAGCCATACAGAAAAAACCAGGTCTCGACCCACTTGATCTCTCCAATCTTCGCCCTATCTCCCTACTACCAGGGATAAGTAAGATCACGGAGAAGGTTGTTAATCAACAACTATCGGCTTTCTTAGAAGCCAACAACCTTCTTCGCCCTTCTCCAACTGGGTTCCGTCCTGGGAAGGGGACCGAGACCGCCCTTCTTCAAGTGATGGAGGAAGCCAGATGCATCTTGGATTGAGGGGGAACGGTGCTACTGATCCTCCTGGATCTAAGCGCTGCATTTGATACAGTGGACCACGAGATCCTGATACAGCGACTGTCCAACTTAGGAATAAGAAACACCGCACTTCGCTGGCTCACTTCCTTCCTTAAAAACAGAACCTTTCAGGTCTGTGAAGGTACTGAGCGATCCGATTTTTTCCCCCTCCAGTGTGGGGTCCCCCAGGGCTCTTCATTGAGCCCTACACTATTTAACACCTACATGGCCCCCCTGGATGAAGTGGTCTCCCCATTTGGGATAAAAACCATCACATACGCTGATGACACCCAAATGGTGGTCTCTTTTTCGCTAGAGAGTGCTCAAATCAAAAACCTTCATGACTGCCTTGAAGGGATCTATCAGTGGATGTGTGATTCAAGACTGAAACTGAATGGCTCTAAAACCAAACTCATGCTACTGGGACCACAAACATCACTCCTCCCCAGCGCAATGTGGCCCTCTTGCCTAGGGACCCTTCCCCAACCCAAGCCGGAGCTCAAAAGTCTGGGTTTCTGGTTAGAACAGGACCTTTCTCTTAAAACCCAGGCAAAAAAAACCGCAGGTACCTGCGCAGGCCTACTTCGCTCAGCCAGGAAAATTCTCCCCGTGCTCCCTGCCCCCTCTCAAAAGCTCCTAATACAAGGGCTGATATCATCGAGGCTAGATTATGGCAATGCCCTTTTCCTGGCAGCCCCTGAAGCAACCCTGAACATCTTGCAGAGAACTCAAAATGCCGCTGCTAGGCTCCTGACAGGCACCTCCCGCAGAACATCAGCTAAACCTGCATTGAAGACCCTTCACTGGCTCCCAATCCGTGAAAGGGTCAAATTCAAGGCACTATGTATAACGCACAAAGCTCTACAAGATCAGGGTCCCCCGTTGCATAAAACTAGACTCTTCCCATATAAACCCAACAGATCTCTGCGTTCCTCCCATGGTAACTTGGCCACAGTACATAAAATTAGGAAAGCCCGTACTGGAGGACATCGTTTCTCAGTTGCAGCAGCAATACTGTGGAACGCCCTACCCATCCATCTTCGAGCAGAAACGAATCACAACAAATTTCGCAAGCTTCTCAAAACCCACCTGTTCCCACAATAATTTGCCTATTCCCTTCCCGTTTTTTGCTTCCCCCCTCAATGGCTAGTACAATCCCAGCGCTGGGACGCCCCCGGGCAGCCATGCGCTCTAGAAATCCCGTTTTCATTTCATTTCATTTCATTCATTCCATGACAGAACCCTCAGCAACACACTTTGATCACTTGTTGGTTGTGTCATATCCCCTTCACCAAAAAATTTAAAAAATCATACAAAGGGAAATCGGACATAGTTTTTTAACATTTTCTCCTACTGCTCCCGACCCGGTGCACTCTACCTCCACCCCCTCCTTATCCCGCTGTGAACCCCACCCTGGAGAACCCTCCCTTAATTCCTACATGGCCCTATACTGGCCTATGGGGCCCCCCTGGAGTCAGAAGAATATACATTTCATTATTAAACTGTTTGATGCTCCTTGCCCATAATTATTTCTTAAGTTTTCTAAAGAGAAAGAAGGTGTTATGTATATCCACTACCTTATCCCTCCCTCCAAGATAGATTGTAAGAAGTTTTCCTCATCTTCCACCCGATGAAGACTTGCATTTTTTTGTTATGCATCACCTTTAATGTAGCAGGAAATTTTAATTGTGCGTTAGCACTCTGTTTCCTCAGTAGATCAAGGAGCTTCACCAGCTTCTATTGTTTAGTTGCAGTAATCGATGGAACATCAGAATGTATTTAAAAAGTTGTTCCATCTGCTATTAGTGATTTCATCTTGAGAGCTTTAATCAGAAACTCTTCCTTTAGTTTATACGTCAATAAATGGACTAGAATTTTTCTGGACCTTGTTTTGTTTGTGGTTAATCTGACAGAGTGTCTATGAACCCTCTGGGTATCGCCCATGAGAGCTTGCTCAGTAATGTCAATTTGTTTACCTTGTCTAATGAATTTGACTACAAACTCTTTAAGATTATTCCTTTTGGCCCCCTCGGGGATCTTTAGCAACCGTATATTGCTTCAAGGGAATCAAGCTTTTCTTGAAAACCCACTACTTTTTCTTTTATCCGAATTATCTATTTTATTTTCTTCTGTTTGGGTGGCTAACGCCATCACAGTGGATTCCAAGGCTGCTGTTCTAGCCATTAAAAAGTCTAACTTCTCTTCCATCTTTTCACATCTCAGCTTGATTTTTTTTTCAGCTACTTCGAATCTATTTCTAATTTCTATTGTCAGCAATTGCACCAAATCTGAGACTGACTGGGAGGCTGCCTGGTCTGATGGTTCGTTCCGCTGATCCAACATTGGTACCTGACCTAGGTCATTTTCACTTATTTCTGTGCCCCTCCAGAGACCTGCTTCCCCTTCATTTGGCAGGAGACTTGCAACTACGTCTTTATTTTCATTATCCGGCATTAGAATTTCCCCAGTACTTTCCTCTGATAGCTTAGAGTCACCTGCAAGCACTTGAAATCTATTGGGGCTAAGAATATCTTCAGGATATTTCAATGTCTGGGGGCACTGTTAGGGATGGAAGGTTTTAATGTTAGGGTTCCTGGCATAATTGGGATAAATTTCCTGGGTCAGGGTTCTGGGCATAACCTTGAAGAAACTCCCTAACGAGGGGGTCATTTTTACCTTATGGTGTATCTGAGAGGGGATTTTCTTCTTTTAGGGTTAACCCACTCTTCCACCTTAGCTTCCCGCTGGGAAGGCCGGGTGATTGTATATCCATGCAATAAATGCCACTCCACGACACACACCACTACACATACATTCACTACAGTTAATACCACATAATTACTTTACACATAATTCCATTGCACAACCATGCACTGAACCAACATTTCTCATACTGGTTCACTTTAGGTCTGTCAGCACGGTTTCTTTACCATAACTTTAAAAAAAATCCAAAGTGTAAACACACACTTGCCTCCAATTCTTTCTCTGTCTTGTGCGTACACAAAAGCAGCCTCTTTATGCTTCTATACCCTTCTCTCCCCTTCATTCTCTCTCACACTATTTCTACTACTCTAGATTTCATTCACCACTTCTTACACAAGCTACCAATTCCTCTCAATCTTACTTTTCTATCTATTTTATGCAACTCTCACCCCTATCTATTCACCATACCACATAATTGCACTACACAAATACACTACAAGCCAGAGTTCCACCCAACGCAATTTCACAACTCACAATTCCAATTCAAACTACATAATTCCACTACAACCAACATACATCCTCTTCACTCCTAACAAAAAACATAAGTAAAAAACAATATAATTTGCAAAAGCAATAGCTCAAACTCTCGCAAATGCAAGACCGATTGCATTGAAAATACTTGTTTTAGAAGGGGATTGGGTACCCTTTCCCCCCACACTATACTGGGTCCTGTCTGGGTCACTGTGCACTCCCATCACTCTATCAGGCGAAACCTGAACCACCCTTTTCAGGATCACTCTCAGGTACCTTCCCAGACACTCTGGTACTAACTCAAAAGTCTGACTCCTTTGCAGGCTCCCTGGGGTCAGTAAGCTTGCAGTCAACCAGATGTTGATGCAACTCTGTCAAGCAGTGCGCCCTCAAAGTGAGATCATACAGACCTTCGTAACTACTCACTTGGCTTTGTTTCACCCAACTATTCTGTGCCTTACTGGAGAAGTCAAGGAGATCTTCCCAAGACTGGTCTGTCAGCCTGTAACTCTCCCTAAGCCTAAAAAGGGTGAGACTTAACTCACTAATAAGGGCTGCTTTCATGGGGTTGTAGGAAATCTGGTCAGCCACTTCTAAAACAAATATGATATCCCACCATATAGCTGGCATGTGTCTCCACAGACAGCCCCCCAAAATTGATTGGGACGCTACGTATTCTCAGGGCTACCCCATAGGCTGCAAACCAACTATCAATATCATCGCCCATCTCAAAGCTGGGCACCACGTCTTTGGATATGTGGACTCCTTGATCTCGTTTGGAAACTGCAGTATCGCTGCCACTGTTTCAGCTGGACTGTAGAAGCTGTTTGGCATTCACGTCCCGCTCCATTAGACTTGGTTCATGAGTTAACAAATTTTACTCTCCACCAAGGCTCTCACTGCCTCAGTGTTTCCATTCTGAGCCAAGTCATTCTCCGCCTCAGCACTTCTTTCTACTGCAGTCAGTCTGGTTAGGTGCTTCTTCCAGGTCACTTTCAGCCAGTCGTCCTTCAACTCTTCAGGAGACAGATTGTGAGATGATGAACTGCTTTTAGCAGGGGATCCAGCAGGGGACCCAACCTCCATGGGCCTCCTTTATTTCTTCAGCGACAATTGCTAAGTTATTTCCCTCCACTTTCTCATCATCATCATGCTTCTCAAGGCCATCATCCTCTTGGTCCTCTGGGGGAGTCCCATAACAACGTGCTACCTCAACATCATTCAGGGCATCCAGATGGTCCTGCTTAGTGGACCCCTTCTTCACTGGCAGCCCCCTCTCCTTGTAGAACTCTTTCAGCACCCTCATATTGTAGTAAGATAGACAGTTGGGATCCATTTCCATTCTGGCAAAGTATCACAAGTGCACAAACAAAGAGTTTCAAGTTTATTAAGGTGATGTAGGAATTACATTTAGGAAATGACCAATTTGAGAGAAAAGGTCAGAATTTAAATAGGCTTTTAGTTGAAATCAAATCCATAATTCGGGATTTTAGTATAACACAAAATCACTGTATGGCACTGCACCAACACAAGTCCTAATCTGCCTTCTGAACACCAATGTTGGAAATTGGGTTACAGGTTGAGGGTGAGGGGGGTGATACCTTACTCAAACAGCAGCCACAATCTCTGTAAGGGTGAAACACAAGCAAGCCCCAGTTTAACCTGTGCTCAACCCTATGGTATCTTGGCACAGAGCAGGCTTAACTTAGAGGCAATGTTTAAAGTATTTCTGCAGCAATTCAAAAAGTTATAAAGTGAAACACAGCATAAAAACATCCCCACTCCCATTTAGAAAACTAGAGAACAATTTATTGAATAATTTAAGACCACAATGATAAACATCCAGTCTATAGAACCCGAAAAATACATTTCTAAAGATTTCAGGTAAGTAATGCACCTAAAAGCATAAAGCTCCACTGAGGGCTATCTGGTCATGTGAGACCGGGTGAAAGTTAAAGTTTCAGGCAGACTGTGCTAGAGCGTGGGTGGAAACAGGGACAGGTTAGTCCCACTGTAAGAGTTACTGTCAAAAGTCCAGCGTGAAGAGTTCCGTTCACAGTAGAAGAGGCCACGAGGACCAGGGAGAGTGTCGCGGATGGTCACCGATATAGTGCTAAGAGCAGGCCGGGTGTCACGGATGGCCATTGCCATAGCATGAAGACACCATTGGGCATTGCAAATGGTTATTGCTGGAGCTTCGCGTTGGTGGTCATCACGGGCTGTTGAAGCTGTAGCGCGAAGCTCAGATCTCTCATTGTCGGAGGTCACTGGCAGTCACTGTGGAGAGAAGAGTGGGATCACTAGAGCTTCAACTTGACAGGCAGCTTCGGCAGCAAGAGCTTGGCGTAAACAGGCCTGTTTGCCATCATGAAGAGGCTAAAACTTCAGGATTTCTCCTTTCTTTGAAGGGGAGCTCAACCGATGCATCACCAAGGGTCCCTGACCTGAGGAGCACCTCTTGAGTTCAGGAACTTACACCAGCAGAGGCAACATGACTTTGGCAGGTCCAGTTGAAGGTCCAGGCGGCAAGTCTGCTGGGCAGATGCTGGGAGGCCTCAAGAGCTTCTTATTGCCCTGTATCTCAGAGCAGGATACCAGTCAGCTGACACCTGGAGTCACTTTAGCCTGGAATGAAGGGTACAGGTACAATTTTCCTTTTCAGCAAGCAAGGCAGCAGTTATGACAGGGCTGCAAGGTAGCAGTCCTTCTGGAAGCAGGCCAGCACAGCAGTCCTCCTCCTGTAATATCTACAGGTCTAGAGGTGAATTGAAGAGTTGGGTTTGAGGGTCCAATATTTATATCTGGTGCCCACTTTGAAGTAAAAGAAGTTTCTAGAGAATTCCCTTAGATGCCCCTAAAGTTTCTTGCCTCCCCAATTCTGATTTCTAGCTGACTGCATGAACAATGCAATGGTGACAAGTTATTTGCATAAAGGCAGGGCATAGCCTATTCAATTAAAAGTGGGGAGGTGCCCAGCTCCGCCTCCACTCATCCTGCAAGTTTGTGCCCCATCCAGGCACGTTTAATCCCTTTATTGTGTAGCTGCCTGGGAGGAATAAATCAAGTGCAACTACCCCCAGTCATGCAACCTAGAAACAGGCTGCAGGCTCCAAATGAACAGAGCTGGAAAATGCCTATTTTCATAAAGTTGTAAATAAACGCAAGGGAACCCAAAGGTCAAAAGGGACCAAGAGTGTAAGACTGTTACTAGAACAACGGTTCTTAAGGGAAAAATAACAACACAATACTCTGGGTGGAAAAAATAATACCCAGGAGTTATTATAATAAATATATAAATGGCATTTTATTATCAACTTAAACAAGTAAAATAAGGAAAATGACTCCCTCCGGAGTAATCCTCACAAGTGTTAAAACCAAAGAAGACAAAGAAAACAGGCCCAAACAAGGGGTGACCATTAATAACATACAATGTCGAGGTCACAGATTCACAAGTCAGAACACTCATATACCCATAAATCATACAAAAATGTCAGCCGTTTAGAGTGTCACAGGGTCAATGGCATTTTGATCCAGTAGACATAAAGGATCATCATTAGGACAACAACTAAATAATATGCCTGATTACATTATGAAGAGATAATACAAATAGTAAACACCTTTGGGGTAAAGGGAAACAAAAAGAGCAAAGATCACGACAGGTCTAAACAGAAAGCAAGTTCGGAAGTTAATGCTGAAGTGCCTAGTCATGCTCGTAGGGGTCTAAATCAAAAATGGAAATGGGAATATACACCAATGTGGAAACAAGGCCGTACCAGGAGAAGTGTGACCAACTGGTAAAGCGGTGGTAAGGTTGCATTGTAATATCATTACTAAATGGTGGTGTTGTGATCTAGATGACACAAATAGAATAATACATGGGGATAAAATTCATACATTAAAGGGAGTATGTGTGATATGCCCATATCACAATTGCCCAGTGAATGTGGTACATGCCCTAACCTACAGTGTTCTTAACTTTTGGGTGAGTGGAAAAGGAAAGATTCCTGGGTTTGGATAACTGAGGTGCGTACTGAGCACAAAGTGGTCATGATTTCAATGAAGGATTAAACCTAGCAGAGGGTAGCTGCAGAAATCTACAAAGTAATAACGCACATTTATAGGGTGGCTGGGAATGAACAACTAAAGTGAATAATATAGAAGGCAGAGTGATTACCTCTATGAAAAAGACAATATATATACAAACAGCAGCCCGAGCAGATCTGCTCACCCAGAGGGTCCATGAACCATGTCCAAAATCATCAGTGCGTACGGATGGACTGGCTAGGCTTGCAATATTCACAGGAATAGCCACTTTGTGCAGTCCAGTAACTACGGAAACACAAAAGAGGGAGTAACTATTAATATTAAACGGAAGATCGGATGCGAATACTGTTGCAGAGGCCTAGCGAGCTTACCGTTTGTCCAGAGTAACACATAGACACGTACGATCTCAACAGCAGAAAGACATGAGGTTGGGCTAGCCACCCCGATATAGAGTGAAAAGATAAAAGACATACTTCCAGATCGGAAGGGCAGTCTGCCCAAACTGTCAACCATGTTGGGACATGCATGTATGTCTAAATGTTGTGTTACATTTTTAGTCAATCATAATATTATGTTCACTGTGTGTAATAATAATTGAACACAGATCACACAAAGTAAAAAGAATTGAAAACTGTATAAAATAATAATTCCTCATAAATCACGCAAAGTGAAAAAGAATTGAATACGGATATGTGTATATAAAGAACAAGAAAAGCCAGAGAAAAAGACAGAGTTAGTATATAAATATATAATGCATTTTATGAATAGGCATATCAACCATTAGGAGGAAAAGGAAGAGACTGATATACAATCAGAATATCAGCTGTATGAAAGGAAATTTCCAGCTCATACAATGAACAAAGTCCAGGTCCATATTAATTTATTGTAAAAGAGTACATTAGATCAAAGTCATCCAGCCTTCTATCCAGTTAACACCCCTTTGGAAACTGTCTGTTTTAAGTATCCCTTTTTCATTCCATTTTGTTGAGAATTGTGTTGACGTCCCCTTAACGATCAGGTGTTTGACAACTTAAATGACCTACGGCGATTATATTTCTCCAGGTGTCCAGAAGTGCTAATGTTCCACCAATGGTGCGTTGACCACTTTGCATCGAAGACGACTCCGGTGTTGACAGATCCATATTCCTATCTTTTGTGTTTCAATGGCATAATCACTAACACTACAATCTTCACATTTCCAATGATCCACAAGTGGCGTAGAACCCCAGAAGTCATGTAAAGTATGCAAACAAAGGTCGTTCTAATAACAAATCACCAGAATTCAGGGTGCACCCTCATTGTGTCTATTCATAAGACCCAGTCATGGAATTTCCTTTGTGCTAAATTGGAAAGTAAATGTGAGTCCCTTACAATTGGTATTCAACCATGATACAGATGTAGTTGTCTGCCCTGCCACCTCTCCATATTAGGAAAATAGTGTTAATGTATCTCCTCCAAGTTATTATCTTGTCACAAAAAGGGTTATTCTCACATAGAATGATGTTGTTTGCAACATTATCCATGAAAAGCATGGCAAAATCTGGGGCGTAAACTGGTCCCATGGAGGTACCCTTTATCTGTTGGTAATACTATCCATTGAATCAAGAGAAAAAAATTGAGTGTGTAAATTGTAGTCACTTCAAAACGAAACCACTGGGTAATTGTTGTGGCTATACCCTCTTGTTAAGAATTTGTTAAATTACTTCAATGCCTTTGTCTTGAGGGATGTTTCTATACAAGGATTCAATATCCAAAGTACATAAAAGGCAGGTAGATATATTCAAGGGCATGTGCTCAATCTGCTTTAATATACCAGTTCTATTGCTCGCATAGCAACTAGTGTTAGGAACAAAGTATTTTATGAAAAAAATCTATGTATTTACCAATGGGCTCAAAAGCAAATCGACAATCTGAGACAATGGCTCTACCGGGAGGTGATGTTTGATTCTTGCATATTTTTTGTAATGTATAAATTACTGGTGTCCTGGGGCGTATTATATTTAGGAAAAGATTCTCATTTTTTATGATATGACCAGCTTCTAACCCTCTTTTGTTAATAGACGCAATGGCGGTTTGTAGTTCCTCCGTGGGGTCCGTTAGGAGTCTCTTGTAGTGATCTTGGTTACTTAGCTGTCTCACAATCTCTGCTTTGTATTGGTAAGTGTTTTGTAGTACAATACCACCACCTTTGTCAGCTGGTTTGACAATTAAGTGGTCATGGGATTTTAGTTCAAACAAAGCCTTTTTTTCTGCTAGGGATTTGTTAGATGGGACAACGATCCTTTGTCATTCTAAAGAGGAGATATCTTCAAGAACTAGTTTTTCAAAGGTGTGTATTTCAGGTAGTGCAGAGGAGTGGGGAGGTGAGAAAGTAGACAAGGTGGAAAACGAGGTATACGAACTGGAGGTGACCCCTGGATTGCCCAGAAAGAAAGCATGTAATTAATTTTTCAGACAAATCTAATCATGCCAGTCTGTAATTCCCTAAAAATAAGGACGAGTTGTTGGGACAAACAATAAGTCTCTACCAAGTACTGATAGTTTAGTGGATGACAAATTGTGCGTCGAGCGGCTAAAAATAGGGATAGTTTGTAAATTTGCAATTTTCCTTACTTTACTTGTTTAGGTTGATAACAAAATGCCATTTATAGATACATTATAATAACTCCTGGGCATTATTCGTTTGCTCTCAGAGTATTGTGTTGTTCTTTTTTCCTTAGGGACTGTTGTTCTAGTAATAAACGTTCTAAAAATAGCATTTTCAAAATTGTGACATAAAATCTGACTTTACCATTAGAGGGGATTTCTAATTACAATTTCTCAGATACCAAACATGACATTCTATCTGCTCCTGTTGGAAAATGGCCCTCTCTAAAGCATCACTCCAACCTTTTGCCTTCCTCCTTCTTTTCTTCTTTTTCTTACCTTCCTTTTGCTGGCTTTGGGACTCTGAGCACTTTACCACTGTTAATCAGTGCTAAAGTGCATGTGCTTTTTCCCTAAACATGGTTGAAATTCAATTTACTTATAAGTCCCTTGTAAAGTGATATACCATATACCCAGGGCCCATAAGTTAAATGCTACTAGTGGCTTGCAGCACTGATTGTGCCACCCACCGAAGTAGCCTTTCAAACCTGTCTCAGGCGTGCCACTGCTACTGCAACTTGGCATTTAAAACCTACTTGCCAAGTCTCCTTTTAAATACATATGCGTCATCCCTAAGGTAGGCCCTATGTAGCCGTAAGGGCAGGGTGCTATGTAAGTAAAAGGTAGGACATATACCTTTGTGTTTTATCCGTCCTAGTAGTGACAAAAGCCTATTTCGTTTTTCATTACCGTGAGGACTGGGCCTCTCATAGGGTAGTTTAGGGAATATCCTTATACTTTATTAAGTGGTAATTCCTGATCACAGAGTAGTAGCTTTACGTAATTTTATTTGTCTTTGGATTGGTAATGAAAAATCCTTCCTGCTAGTGCAGTTGGATTTAATTCTACTGTTTTTGAAATGCCACTTTTAGAAAGTGCTACAGCAACAAATGAATAAAGGAAAGCTGAATGAATCATACATTCATTCCCAGTCAAGAGATCTGGGCTAAAGCCAATGTTTTTTGCTCACTACGCCACCCCTGTTTGGACCAAGCCATATGCCAGTCAATCTTGACCGTGCATGGGAACAGTCCAGCCCAAACTGCCAAGCCCGGTCCTCCCTGGACAGGAAATAGGCATCCTGGGACCGGGTTCGGGGTAACACCCCATATCAGCCAGGCTAGCTTGAATTCATTGGCACAGCGAGCAAGGGGGCACGTCTGGGCATACCCATCCCACTTAGGGTGAAAAGTGCTGCAGCAACAAATGACAAATGGAATGCTGAATGAATCAAACATTCATTCCAAGTCAAGCGATCTGAGTTAAATCCATCATTCTTTTGCTCACTACATCACACCTGTTTGGAACGTGCCTAAACAGGCCCTAAAAGAGTATAACAACCGTAAGGGCCCAGTAACAGAAAACCAAAAAAAGCTTCCGCTGCAACTTTATTAAGTTTATAGGAAAGAGCACAAGAACTTTAGCACTGGTAAAGTGTGCAGAGTCCTAAAAGACCAAAAAATGGTTCAGCGAACGGGGATGAAGGCAACAAGTTTGAAAATGACCCTTTAGAGACGGCCAAGTCTAGCAGTGGGTCAGACAGTTCTAACAAAGAAGGACGAAATAAGGTGATGCCAAGCAAGGAGAACAATTATCCGACATGTGTCTCATTGTGTATTCCTGGGGATTCATAATGTTGTGATGTGCAGATGTCCACCGAAGATAGTTGAATGCTGATAAAATCATAAATGGCTCCATGGGATAAAAGTTGGTTAAAGTGACATATGTGGAGTAGTAGCATTTTTTGAAAAAGGAGGTCCGATAAGCCTTAGTTTTGATAGTAGCATCATTTGTCTACAGGATATGTTCCATTCTTTCGTCATCAATCCAAATACCAGTTCAAGGCTTTACTCTTGGCATGGGTTTCCAGTAGAGATTTTATCCTCAAAGGGAATTAAGGAGCTGACAGTCTCAATGAGCCCTGCCATTGGTCCATATGGTATGTAGCTTAAGGTTAGGTAGGAGAGAGAATTAAATGGGGGAGTTTTAGCTCTCAGTGTTGCCTTGAGATCTGTTTAGGATAAATTCTTCCAAGGTCAGATGTGCATCAGGGTTATAGTGTAGCTAATTGGTAAGTAAAAGACAGAAGCTAAATGATGATCACGCTAAGCAAGTTGTTACTGGTCAATAACTTTTTAAAATAGCTGAGGTTTCTGTGGCTTGATTGTGAGCATGCTGTAACTTCAGACTCTAAAATATTAAACTTATTTGTTTCACACAGATACTGTCACCTCCTTTCTTCGCAGCTCATGACTTGACCACTTAAATGCGCTCCATCTTAGTATTCTTTGCTATATTTTGGCTATTGTGCAGTATGTTTAAAATGTGGTTGCTCAAGATGACCCTCACCTGATCTCTAATATCTACAAAATCCTTCTACCAAATGCCTCACTCATCAGAAGCAAATTCCTGTTTAAATGGGATGAGGAAATAGGTCAACACTTTTCCGACAAACAGTGAGTCTTGTTGATGCACAACAAATGCAGGAGTATCACTCATGCACAGGGAAGGGGAACAACTATGAAAGGTCTAGCTAGGCAGCACAGCACATAGTAACAAGTCTGTGAGGTGCTGGAGAGGGTGTAGTTGAATGGGAACAATTACCCATATACTGTGGAGTTGCCCACACATACAATGCTAAGGAGGCAATCCTAGAAGTGTAGAATTCAGAGTGGATGGTAAACTGCTGAGAACCCCAGGGGCATACTATTGGCTTGGATTCCAGATGTTATACAAGCACAGAGGAAATAGGCTACACCAAGGGCAAACATGTTCCTCTTGGCAGCCAAATACACACAATTCGCGAATTGGTCATGCTTTTTATCTAGCATATCAATGACTGGTATAGCAGAGTCCATTTCACATTGGGTTGGTGTAAAATCAAGAGTAATCTTCCATAAGATGAATAAAAGTAGGTTTATTCGGAAGAAGGAATTGTCCCATCCATCAGCTTGATCTGATCAGATGCAACTGACTCTCTGAGCACACATATACATTCCATTGCCATGGAGCTGCTTGAACAATAACTAAAACCCTTAAAGGGACAACTAGGTAAATGTAAGTAAAAGGCACAATGTTACAGTTGGAAAAATATTTTCTGAGAGACTGGGGTTAGAAAAGACTTTATCTGCTGAGTGAGGACACTTCTTGAAGACTTGGCAAAACACCAAAGGACTTGGAGTGGTGGAGCTTCGCCCCACTTAAAATCCGCCAATCCCACATAGATGAACAATGAACTGGTAGTTCATTACCATTTTATTTTTCATCTCCTAAGCCGAGTGTCACGATGGAGGAGGGGCTGCTGCTGACTGATAGCGCAGGGAGAAGGGTGGGCTGTCTAATGCACTGTTTAAAGTGCGTATGCCTTTTTTTGCCTACCTTCTTGTGACGGCCAGCCACACATGTGCACTCTAAACCTCTCAACCAAGATGTCTTAAGTGCCAGCTGTCACTACAGATATATGATTTTGTTGAAGGTGAACACAAAGAACCAGAGTGTGGAGGGTCAGGAAGCCATACTTGGTAAATGATGAGACATGCTCCCTGCGGTGAGACTGCTGCCATAACTCTTAGTGATTTGCGTCTTATCTGTGGTTTTCGAATTCACTGGTAGTTCAGCTAAAGTTATACTTCCTCATTGCCAGCTAATTTTCCTAAAAAACTGTCTTGTGGGTACACACCGTACATTCAGGAAAGTTATCGTTAAATCGACTTCAGTTTTCAACAAAGTTAAAGCAACAACTTTAATAAAAAAAAAAAGAAAATTCTCATATAATTTCCTCAAATGTTGTCTCATGTACTCAGCAGCGTCATAAAAACTCGCAAAAGTTGGTGGGTGGAATGCTCAATTTTACCTCAGCTGCTGCATTCTACTTTTTGATGAAACTGAGATGAAATTGTTTAGCCCTGTATGAACATTGGAAGCCATATACTTTTTTTATTAGTATTTAATCATAAAATCATGATTTTGTTTTTAAGCTATAGAGAAGCCGAGAAGAATTTTCATAATGTTTGGAGTAGATGTCCGTACGCAGAACATTCAGGCAGTGACGAAGCTGAAGAAGTCTCAGGAATACTGCACTACACCGCAAACCTCCTTGGTAAATTCCTTTTGAGATCCTCACCTTAAAAATCTCATCTAATTTGCATGTGTCTGTGTTTTTCCTTGTGTATTGCTAGCAAATGCATGGCAGTGTTGTCTGCCTCAGGATATCTGTAAAAATGTACAACTTAGATGTCAAATTATGGACTGCATCAATTGCTGCGAAATTCGATTTCCTCGTAATATGATTAATACTTTTGTCTCATTTTATCAGCAAATGTAATCATGTATGCTTTGGCTACATAAATTTGTTTATATCTTCTGCGCTTGAAAAAACTGTTTCGCCTGACCTTCCATGCATAGCTGCAGAACAGCGCTTAATTTCGAAAAAACATAAATGCCAGGACTCAACCAATCCCATAGGATGGAACTGCAGTTTGCACCACCCAAATATCACTGCCAATGCCTTGGGCGTGCTGATATTACTATTGTCTAGTTCATATTGAATTGTCAAATTGTCAAACTGATATGCTCTGCTGAAAATAGACAGTGCAACCATGGGCTGGTCTGGCAGTGCTTTTGTCGAGATATAAGTGCTGGTGCTGAGCACTGGCATACATTAAGCACATATACATTTCCATAAAATCGTTAAAGGTGGGGGGCGGCTGCATGGCCAATTAATGCACCTCCTCTTTTGAGTTGTGCCACTCTCTGTACTGAGCAATTCTGATAAAGATCAAATTGGCCTCAGCAGACCTGTATCTGCACTCTATGGTCCTCATCACGGCAGTCACAGGACTCCTGATGCAGTAATTCTGCAATTACTGATGCCATGGGATGCAGTGCAGAATTACTACTGTTTTATGGATAATTACGTTTTTTTAACCTAATTTCAAGTTGGATTATAGAAATGCATAATCCTAAACTTTTTCATCGATTCCAGCTGGATTTCCCCAGTTCCGTTTCTTTTTCCACCTCACGCTTCGCCATTTCAAGAGATTCTTCCCTTATGAATCTCTCCTTATACTCATCCCAAACCCCATTTTACTACTATGATCTCCCAATAAACACTTTCTAGACCCTTCCCACTTCTATCCCCCCATTACCCCTTTCAATCAAACTAACAGACTCACAAGTCCACCGCTCAAATTAACTCAAATTTCACTCTTCTAATCCTTTCTGGGTACCGTAGTAGCATGCTACTCGCCAAAAAGCACGTCGACACCTCATCAGGCTTAGTAAGTACTGTATAAATACAACTACAATTACAATGTATATCCTGGTGAAACGTGTGGACAAAAATATCAGCAGTACACTCAGCCCTCAACATTTATAATCACAAATTTGCTTTTAACTGGAGTAACCAACTGAATTGCGATTACCTTCCAAATAAGCGGTAATAACCACAAAGAATTGCTGTGGTAATTTAGACGCCTGCATGGAAACTGACATTCTGTGCTGAGAAGATAATGGTTCTGACCTGGGCTTAAGGAGGTCACTTAAATAGTGGAAAAAGTTCTAACGTTTATTGTGGACACCTTCTCACTGGTTTATTCAGACAAGAAGCTTAACTCAAGCAACAGCTGTAAGAAAGGTAAGTGTGTCTGGTGGTATCCTGGGAGGTCTACAATGACATTCCCATAATGCCCTGTTAACATTGGACGCATACCCTCAAAGGTACAGACCTTCTCTGCAGCCGAACCATGAAGAGTGATCAATAACCGGTCGCTGCAAACACATTGCAGCAGAGCAGTGCTACTGGCCACATCTGTGCCCAGGAGAAAAAAATTAAACAGAAAACCATTCAAACTGTAGGACCAGGGGTGTAGCTTGGTCAGTGAGATTGGGGGAGGGGTGTTTGAGATTCAGAAAACTATTCATTAGAAAATAATTTTTTTAGAGGGGTGCACCACCCCAAACATCCTGCCACCCCCCGAAGCTGCACACCTGTGTAGGGTGGATTTTCGCTCTCCACTAAACAGATACAACACTTTATAAACAAGACAGAAGGTGAGATAGTATCTGCATCCTGGTTACCTTGAGCGTGAGTTGTAGCTGGGGAGGGGAGCACTGTTCCAAGTACTGTTTTTGCTAAGGAATCATATGTAGAAAGATGTCTCAGTTAAATAAATGATTAAAACAGTGTACACTTAAAACTTCGATGGTGTTACAACACACCTCACTCAAACATGATTAGTCAGGTTTATAAAAAGTAACATTCATGAGATGTGTAGTTGCATAAAAGAATACCCCCAACATGATGGGAAAGGTAAGCCCCCCTTCTCCTGTTTAAAACACTGTTCCGAGGCTCACGCTTAATGCATAGAAGAGGTAATTGGATCGCTTGGTACATCCACATATGAGTGCCTGGTTGTACTGGGGTCGGTTGTCATGTGAGCTCCAGAGCTGCAGCTATTCTAAATGTGCACATTTCCTATTCCTGCCCACACACCACAGCTAGCAAACCAGAATTCCCTCTTTGTGGTTCACATTTTTCGTCGCTAGATACATGCTATAGTAATTGAAACTGTGGTGAAGGTGGCAACAAGTCAGCCAATACCCAGTGTTTACTAGTAGAATGCAGGAAGTTGATTTAATAACCAGTCCATATTAGTAATAAAATTCAGTGTGAGAAAATTCTTATGTGCCGTGAAGGAAACTGGTCTTGATGTGCTAGTCAGGTGTTAGAAATGGGGTTTCTGGTTGGCTAGGGCATACACCTAAGCCAGGCAGAGCCCACCACTCTAGTCAGGGCAAGGGAGTTACACACTGAGGATAACCCCTGCTCACCCCCTTGGTAGCTTGTCAGAGCAGTCAGGCTTATCCCAGAGGCAATGTCCTTTGTATTATCCATAAAGACACATTTATTACTGTGCCACTAGGCACTTGTTATGACTTCACAGGGATTACATAAATCACTAGGCTTGAAAATTTGGATAGCATAGGGGTTAAATTAACATACTTATTAATTTAAAAATAAATTGAAAAATAAAGAACATATTAAGAAATAAATTAAGTTAGAAATTAATAATAAATAACAATACAATTACATGAATATTTACTTAAAAAATATTAAATTACTTATCACCCTATTTCCCCATAAACGCACAACCCACTACACAAATAAACATAACTAATTTAATTATCAACTCATACATTTTTTTAAATTAATAATAAATTATCAATAAATTAACAACAAACACACATAAAACATAATAATAAATATGTATTATTAATATAATCATAAATTAATTAATTATACAAAATGAATTACCAATTCATAATTGATTAACAATACATTAATTATCAATAACAATAAATAAATAATATTAATTCATTTATTATAATTAAATTACTTCCCACCCTATTCCCCTATAAATCCACAACCCGCTACACATAAAAATTAACATAATTAATTTCATTATCAATTAATCAATTAATAAAAATGAATTACCAATTAATAATTAATTAACAATACATTAAGTACCAATAACAATACATGAAAACATAAATAATAATTATAATCAATATGATAATAAATGAATCTATTAATAAACATTAATTACCAATAACTTATTAACAATTAAATAATAATAAATAAAACATAATAATTAATTAATTATAAATAAATTACTTCCCACCCTATTCCCCTATAAACCCAGAACCTGCTCTGATACTAAAATGCAAAACGTACTTAAAAAAAAAAAACTACTTTCTAAACATTTTAAACATCTATTTAAAAATAATAAAACTACATTAGAAAAAATGTTAAACATACATATAAAATACATACCACTAATATAAATATTGATATTATTAACAAATTTTTGCTACCAACATTACTTACTTCGATAATATTAACCTCGATATTACTTACTTCGATATATAAAAATGATATTACTTATCTTAATGTCGATATTCTGGTCAACGATATTCTTGACATCGATATTCTGTCCCTACGATCAAAAAAACCCGATATTACTGTATGTTGATAATAAAAAATCTATATTTTGACAAGAGCATCAAAATACAAAATGTACCAGAAATCTAGCGCTACAGTAGGGGGAACAAAGGAACACATTCAAAATTGCAAGAAGAATATGGTTTCATGATAAAGAATCTCATGACAACCAATCCTCCACAACAAACAGAGAAAGCAAAAAATAGATACATCGTTTTTTTTAGAACTTGTATCAATAGGAGGTTATTGTTTATAAAAATGTTAGGGTTGGCATTAGTGTGGAATTAAGGTTTTGAAATTCTTAAGTATGGATTAACGTTTACTGTGTTGGTAGGTGCTAGTTAATGAGTAGAAACAGGCCAGGAGCAAGGAAAGACCAACTTAGGGAGTCACTGGGCCACCTGATGTCTGGCTTAGAGCTTCTCAGAAACAACTAAGCAGTTTGAGGGCTGGCTGGAGTGATGAGGGTTGGGTAACGGGCGCACGACTGACTCAAGGACTCTGCTGGCCAGCTAGCTGTAAGTCTGAGCGTTGACTAAGGTCTATGGACCAATAAACTGGGTTAGATTAGGGTTATGGAAATGGTCACGGTTAGTCACGGTTAGAGCACTAGTGTGGTGTAGGGTCTGGTAACAAAAGCAACAAAAAGTATTAGAGATCTGGATTTAGGAAAACGTGGGCCATAAATAAACCATCACAGTTTGCAAAAAGAGTGCACGCTCAAATTCCCTAAGGGAAGGTTGGAGGCCCCTAAACCAAATGTGAAAACATGTTATCAATTGGTGCATTTTACAAACAGTTACAAAATCAATTTGCTAAAAAGCCATAGGTGTTACATGCTATTCTGAAAAGGCACTCATCAAATCTTCAAATACGTCCATGTTGTGCCAAACAAATCAAATTGTCCAAAAAGATCTTATGGGGTTTCACCTCATAAATGGCTTAAAATTGTAGTGTCAGCTTGGTGAATAAATAGTTTAGTACAATTTATGTAGCAACTGATAGACAAGCCACAAGTATTACATGTAGTTAAAATACAATCGGTATGTAAAGGGTTATAAACTCCTATCAGTTTCCAAGACGTGCAAAACATTTTTCTTCACTTCTGTTTTCTACCCCCACCCCTACAGTTTTCTGTCTGCCCTTTTCATGCACATTGTCAGACGTGAGACTCTATCTTGAAGGCTGATGGTCTGAAAATGAAAATGTACACAGATGTTACAAACTCAAACCATAGAAGGCAGAACCACCTCACTGGTTGAAGAAGTCCCAAAAGCATATACACTAGTGACCAGAACTACCACTGCGGTTGAATAGACATTACAACATCCATATCACTTAGATTGACCCAGTCTTGCACACTCAGCCGTGGACAACAGTGATATGATAAATATGTTATGTAAAGCTATATCAATGTATGTTCTCAAAAGTATCAGGAAATAGCAGCCATAACAGCAAGTACACCCACCACCAAACAAAAGTTACCACAAAAACATTGAGAGGCCTTCAGACCCTCACGCGTACTCGGTTACCCCATACACCCTATTAGCCAGCCCTTACATTCCCTCAGGCCCTACTTAAACTTTTTCACTCACTCCTCAGAAACCCTTCATTGGCCCATGCACTCTATAGTCAATTCTTAGACTCACAGCTAGTTTACAGTCCAATTCCCTCTGCCATTCGTGTGCCTTTAGCCACTATTCCAGTCAGCCCTCAAACTGCTTTGTTGACTCACAGATCCCCCTAAGTCAGCCATTAGTTGACACTAAGAATCCCTTAGTTGGCCTTCAGATACCCTCACTTAGCTTTCAAAGCCCTTTCAACTCTAATGCCAAGGGGCCTCTAATGTATGTACACACACATTCATATACATACATGCATAGGGAAACATTCTCACAAACAGACGCACAGTTGTAGACACACAGACATGCACATTCACACTTTGCATACCATCATTTTCTTCTGCATGCACTTACCTGCTGCAATTGAATTTGGGTCCCCTTCCCAAGTACTTGGTCCTTCTCTTCAGTCTTAGGCCCAATCATGATGATGTCATGGTATGAGGATCCTATATGGGCCTTACAGGACAGTCATAGTCTTTCAACGTACCTCAGCTGAATGTAATCAACATACCTGCACTTCTGGATTTAAATCTTTGGTCTGATATTAAAGGTGGAGCCCAAACTCCCGCACTGAGAAAGCGCCATTAGGCGAAGTCTTAAGATTCGTGAAAATAGGGCAAGGGTAGCAGAACACTATATAACTTTTTTTTTTTACCATCATTGTTCTGACAGACATTGCATATTAAAATTATCATTATAGGGGACGTGAGATTAATAAATATGTCAGAATGTAATTCATTAAAACAGCATTCTTCAACTTGACATACATTTAGGACTAACTAACGTTCTCAAAGCAGTTCCACCATAACTGTCACTTCTTTTTATTCTTTTACCTTCCATACATGTTTGGTGAATGCCATGTCAATGCACAAAAACACTTTGATCTTCAGTTTCCTCCCTGCTGCTTTATCCCTACCTGTATCTCCAATTCAGCTCCCATGTGGCACTATTCTCGTGCACCTCATGTTTAAGCATCTCCTTTCAGCCTGTAAATGTGTGCTCTACCTAAACTCAGGTCCTTCCTTGCTCGTCATTATTTTCGTTGCTGTATTGATTCATCCTAACCCTTTCCTTGCCATCCATTCCTCTGGATCTTTTCATGGTGCAAGCTCCACACACAATCTATCTGCACTCTCCAGACAATCTATGTCCCGCCTTCTCTTTGCTTACTTTCCTTTCAGGGACCACTGCTCCATGTATAATTTCTGTCAATCGGTCTGCATCCCTATGGTCAATGAGGTCCATGGAATTCTGTATGAACCATTGTTCTCCAGATGTTGCCCTTTCAAAGAGTAACTAATGTGAAGAAGCCACTTTGACGTGTACATTGGATCCGGCGAACATTGTAATATCTGAGTACATAGTATGAAATTCTGCAATCTCTGAATAAAAACTTGCATATAATTCCTTTATAGTAGCGACTTGTGACTCACCTAGGCAACTATTATAAAGAAATGCTTAAACTCAACTATAATAAAATATTAAACTAGAGTTCTGACATCCTACTGTCTGCTGCCAGAGGCAGCAGCCGAGGGGAAAGTTAAGTCAGATCATGGAGCATATTTAAAGCAACCGTTAAGGATCAAAATAAGATATTGCTTTTTTTCTTCTGCTCTGTTTTTCTAGCTGTACAGTGACTATCAGAAAGAAGATATTTTTGAGAACGTGTTTATTTTTTGCAGTCCCTTAAAATTATAGGAAAGTTATACTATTTCTGCATGCTTCTACACAATACAAGCTATTCCACCTTTTTTCTTTTAAAAACGAAAAGTTTTAAACTGATTCTAATATATGTTTACAACACACATCTAACAGGTTTTTTCATGTGTTTAATTTTCCAATAGAGAATGTGTTTTAATTCTTCATTTTTGCAATTATGCTCTCTTTCACATGAAAGAGCAACAAACCAGATTTAAGTGGTTTGTGGGAAAAGTGATGATGTGATCATGTATTATAAGGAAGAAAGTACATCTTCCCGTACATGATAAGGCTTTTGCAAGTCACCTCTAAGTTCCATTATCTTCCAGCTTTCCAGCTTTGGGAAGGGTGCCCCAAATCATCTTGCAAAGTGCTTTCTAAATCCATCATATCCTCAAAAAAGTTACTTGCCCAAAATGATTTATATGCATTATTCTGTACTAAAGTTTCAAGCCTCAGTTGTTTGGAGAGCCCATCAAAATATACTTAATCCAGGTGAAGAAATCAAAAGATTACTTAATGAATAACGAATTAAAATATATTTAAGTAAACTGTCACTTTCTTACAATGTTTCTTTTCTTACATACACGTTGTGGTTTTGCAAATATTATGTTATTTTTCGTTTGCAGGATTCAGGCGCAAAAAGTGTATATATGCAATAAAAGGAAAGATGCGATTGTCAACATTTTAAAAAGAAAATATGATAGAGTTTCACATGAATTGTAGCATATATCTCATTAAATTAAATTATACTGCATGAAAGCCTTATCAAACAGTACATTACATAATAGAGGATCATTTGAAATAAAGGTACAGAATGACCGCTAAGTTTTCACTTATTATTTTAATTGCCCTGCATGTCTGTTGTTCTTTATCTACATACGAATGTTGCTAATTCTCATCTCATTTTTCAAGGACCCACACCATACAAAGAACCATTATGTGTTGATGAAACACCATTAAATTCTGAATAAAGGCATCAGAGTTGTCTTTATTAGCTTGCTCGCTCAATAGATAATTTTTGGCTTTCATGCTCGATCCATTGATATCTCATAATGAGGTGCACTACCCGAGTCCCTATTCATACATAGTGTAGCATTTTATTGTGGAAGCATTCCAAATGAACTGCCATACATTTCCTAATAAAGTGTTCCATGTTTTTAAAACTCAGAAACAGTAACATAATGTTTTATTTGCTTGGGAAATGGTGTTCTGTCTCCATCACGTTACTACCCCCTTTGCGTTCTTAATACGTATTTGTTTTAGAGCAGGTGATCTGCAAATAGGTACAACTGCACCTTCTGTCTTCTCTTTTTTTGCTAATTGAGAAATTGTAAATTAAAATATTTGCTTTATATGTGCTAAGGGGTTTTGTATATCCCAATAAAGTTGCAAAGACAACCCTTCCAAGAAGTTCCAAGGATGGGTGTTGCGGATGAGACAATCACTGCGCCTGTGTCTTGTTTACAACTGATCTCTAACATTTAAGAGGCTAGTGGGACATAACCCTGTCAGAAGAGTGAGTCCAATTCACAAAGACATACATTTTCTATGTGGAGGAAAAAAGCGACAATTGCACAGAGAGGTTATTTCTTCATGCAAAACTCTGTACTAAGCCGCACTAGGGGTGGCCTTTTCAATCTGATGTGGCTGGTAACCAGGGTAACTGCAGATCTGTTGTATGTCATACAGAAACTTCACCTGTAGAAGCAAGTAGAGTTCCCGGGTGAAATACCTAGGAAAGGAGGAATATCCAATGGACTGCAGACCAGAAATACAGGTTCCCCTTTAATACCTAATTTGAGAGAAGAGACTGAGGGTCCCACATGTAATGCCTGGTAACCCCGCCGGGGGGCCTAATTATCTGGTACTACATTGGGGCACTCTGAATGAGTCTTAATGCAGAACCACAGATTCTGAAATGACTCTTTATGATCATAATTCGGAACTGCCAAAAGTGTTCCAGCAACACTCCTGGAATCATGTGACAGCCACAGGTTCACAGGAGTACTCCTGGAAAACTTTGTGGAAATCTGCTCCACTGTAAGCTTGTACACCTGTACATGCAGTTTACAAATATGTTTCAGAATTGGATTCAGTGAATTTCGGTGCTGAAGGTCCTTCCTGCCCATAAACAATCACCCCAGCAGTGCAAGTACCATTGCAACATGGCACAAGAGTTCCTGTGCTCGATCTAGGCAGCTTTTTTAGCACCAGCGCTAGGGGAAAACGCAGGGGTGCGCAGCATTCTTGTAAATACGGCACATCGCTATGTTTTGAAACTGATTGAAGATGGCATTACTAATTTTGGCGTTACACTGCGCTCAACCACTTACTTGTAAATATATCCCAGAGTGTTTAAAATCGTTGCCTTTCACCAGCAGCAGTCTGTGTGATATGGGCAATGTATTTTTAGCCCTTAGGTGTGGTAAAATTTATGGCTCTGAGATCTTTGTGTAGGGAGCACCTTGGCCGTGAGGTTCCGTGACAATTGTAAGTGGTGTTTTCGACTCGCACGAATATGGTCGAGTCTGGTATCTACGAACCGCAAATGACGAGTTTAGTAAGTGTGCGCAGTTTCGCTGTGCTAACTTTAACCGTTTGTTTGTTACGTGGGTTTTTCATCTGTACCCACGGGTTCCATCTTAGATACGGCATCCATTTTGTCTCTTGCCCTCAAGTAGCCAGCGAACGGACGTTGTCCGCTTCGCGACCCTGGGACTCCCAAGATATTTGCGGAAGACACATGTTCTTTGTGAGTGTCTTTATGACGAGGGGGATGATGCTGTAAGGCAGATGGCCCCGCTCGAGGCCCATCTTGCCGTGCCGGACTATTGTCTCAGCCGTGCATCTCATTAGGCGCGTCTCTTTGATGCCTGTAGCTCGTGTTTCCTGGTACCTCCCCTTTTACACTCTTTCCAACCTCCCCACTGTTTCCATCTTCCTCCACCTGTTCTTGTTCCTTTTTCAATCTGTTTACTGCTGATTGGAATGTACTAATGATGGGAAGATGGGTTTTTACAGTTGGGAACCGCCAAATGTTTCCGCACTTCTGTTCCGGACCTTATGAGTAACAAAGTGACCAAAGCGACCCCTCTCGGGGATAATTGTGGGAACCGAGTTGTAAACCTTTGTGTGCTATGCAAACCTATGGGAGAATTTTGTATAAAAGGAGCGATCCACAGAACCAATTTGAAGCAGTCTCCCCGAACTACACTCGTTGTTCTTCCTGTGACTTCTGTGTTTCCCTGCAGCAAATAAACCTTGAATCTTTGACGCCGAAGGAAGTGTCCCGTGTCTCTGTCCTTCGTACGCCGGAGCAGGTTACCCACGAAGGTTTCAGGTGTTGTCCCCTGGCACCGCTGGGTCCTAAATAACCCAGTCCTTCAGTTGGCGCCCAACGTGGGGCTGCATCAGTGGTACCGGTCCAAGCCAGACGATCGTGAGGAACTTCGTGTGAAATCTCCGAGGGAAGGTGCACTCCGCTTCATCGATCCTGTTGTCGAAACAAGTGGCCCGAAGACTTTTCCCGCGAAGATTCCCGCCTCCTGACGGCTGCGACGGACTGCTGCCCTGACTGTAGACCTGTTTTGGCGCCTGGCGTAGACCTTGGTAGAGCGAGACGATTGACGGGCCTTCCTGGTGACGCCATCGATCTTTGAGTTAAGTATTTGTGGATCGCTCCCAGAGTTCTTGGTTGTGGTTGCTTAGTGGTTGCATGGTTCCATTGCATTTGTGGTTCTTGGTACTTTGTTGTGTTGTTTGACGACTGCAGCCGCCAAAAACCGAGGGTTTTTGCTTTTTGCGGGGACTTGGTAAATCCCGTAACCCTTGATGTTTGTGAAACTCGGCTATTGTGCAAGATGCCTGGTCGCAGTACTTTGTTTAGTTGTTTCAAACGTTGTGGTGCGGATTCCCGACTGGAGGACTCGTGTCCGATACCTCCGGTTGGAACTCCGACTTATGAACTGTACAGCAAACACGGGCTAGGCCCGATTACTTTTAATGATTATTGGATTCTCTATACTAAGAAGGACGGTGTCCTTAGTTGGCCACCTCATGGTAGCTTTGAGACCCCGATCTTAGATAACCTAGAGGCTAAATTGTTCGAGAAAAAGTCAAGGCCGGCCATGTTTGATGCCTTTCGGTTGTGGCGTAAAGAAGCCCGACAGAAAGAAATCAGACAGACTAAACGAAATCAGAGAGATGGTGTTGCTACCATTGTGAAGAAAGCAGAGCAGTTTCAGCGTGATAAGGAGGTTAAGGAAAAGGAAGTGTTCGATAGACTACAGCGTATGACTATAGATAAATGCTATCCTGCTTTGCCTACTGATGCGGAAAAGAAGGAAGAAGCAGTTGAGGATCCTTTAATGTCCTATCTTATGAAGTCGCCACCTCCGTATGTACAGGGTACCGCAGCTCCTGTGGTTCCCCCTGTACCTATTCTTCCACCTATTCTTCCTCCGCCTGTTCCTCAACCTGCACCCGTTCTTCCGACTGTTCCTGCTCCTTTGTCTGTTGCTATCCCTACTGCTCCTCCGCTTCCACATACTCCTGTTCCCGCTACTGCTCCTGCTCTGTTAACTCCTGCTGTTGTTTCTGTCTCTACTCCTTCGCTTGTTAGTCCTGTGTCATATACTTCTCCCTCTACTCGTAGTCGCACTTCTCCTCTTGCGGCTAGCTTCTTTCATTCTCTCGGACCTGTTCTTGGGTCCGCTGGTTCCGATGGTCCTCAGAGACGTAGACAGCTTCCCGGTAACAGGGAACGTGCTTCGCTATACAATATGGCGATGGGTTGGATGACGCACCCTCTTAGAAATCCACCACGTGTCGTACTCGATACGTTTTGTCAATTCAATATACCAACCCAAAGATTCGTGTTCGAAGAAATGTGTAAGGTTCTTCGTGATCAGATATCGGCCGATGCACCTGACGAGGTGCTGACCGCTTTGTCTGATCTACAGCTTCAGTTCTCGACTGGACTGATAGTGGATACCAACGTTCGACGTGCTGTTGAGCGGTTGCTATCTTTCCGTCCCACTCCTATACCCCAAGCCTTGTTTGTTGAGGATGTTGAAAGACAGTCAGATGAGTCTGGTCAGTTTCCTATGCGAGAAGTTCCACCAGTATGGATGCCAGGTAATCCCGCAGCTGCTCCTCCGATCTTGCCGTTCTTTCAGAGAGTGTGGATACATCTCCCATGGAAACGATCAGAAGTGTTATAGGTGAAGCAATCTTTGCCTGACCCTCGCAAAAATCCTGCAGGGTATTACAAGGAATTATCGCAGCTCGTAGATGCTACGATAATGAATCTTGCTGATATTGACATGCTGTTTGGCAATGTTGTACCGCAACCGGTATGGGCTAAGATTCGTCAGGAAAATCATCCGAACGAATTAGGTGGTGATTGGGCTGCCATTGTAGCAGCGGATGGTCGACAAACTGGTGGTGCTAAACCCGAGCAGTTGATTGCCGATCTTCCTCAAAGAATAATTACGCTAATGAAAACTCTTATGCCAGCTATGAGGGTGAATTGGGACAAATTGTCAGCTTGTAGACAGAAGAAGGACGAAAGTGTCTCCGACTTCTTTACGAGGTTTGAGGAGGCATTCATCGACCATAGTGGTCAGGATATGGGCACTGAGGGTGGCCAACGGTTGTTTGTGGATAAATTTGTCTCTAATTTATTGCCCGATTTGAGCAATAAATTGAAAAATTCAGAGAGTGCGTGGGCCGTTTCTACCTCGGCTCAAATATTGGCTACGGCACAATATTATGAGAATAGAGAGAAAGAAGAGAACGACCGTGCTGATAAAAAAACGAAAGAGCTTAAAACTAAGGTGTTGTTACAGCAAGCGTATCCCCCACGTTCGAATCAGAATGCTTCGCAGCAAAATAGATCGCAGCCACAATCGAATCGATCACAATCCCGAAATGACTCCTCTTCCCAAAGATCTTCGTTAGGGTACAACCAATGTGCCTATTGTAGACAGGAGGGTCATATCAAATTCAATTGTCCTGTTCTAAACGATCGTAATAGCGGTACTTCATCTAGAGGAGGTCGTGGTGGTTCGCAGCAGACATCACGCGGTAGAGGTCGTGGTGCTCAAAATGACCGTTCAGATAACTCATCAAATTCCGATAATTGTTTTGATCAAAGTGGATTGTTGCAAGGACGATCTGCGCAGTACAATGTAGACGATTATTACGTCGATCAGGGAACTGACGACAGTAATTACTAGGACAGCCATAGACAAGGAGAGGGAGTAGTATCAGTTCCGGTTGATCAGAGAGGGCCTTACGTCGCAGTTGCTACATCGGGCGTCGTTGAGCCTTTTCTGTTGGACACTGGTGCAGCGAAAAGTTCCATAAAGCATTCGAAACTCCCTGGCGCACCTTTGTCTGGCTTAACAAATGTTTCCGTTGGATTCTCTGGCGCCCCCGTTAGCAACCCAGTTTCACGCCCTTTGTCCCTTACAATTGGGCCTCGTGAGCTGCAAGCTCCGTTGATTTTGACTACTGGTTGTGGTGAAAATCTTTTGGGCCTGGATTTGCTTAAACGTTTGTATGCAACTTTGTATTGTTCTCCTGCAGGTGTAAAGCTTACGTTGGGAGAGAAGGTTGTCTCTCCTATGTACTTGTCTCTCGATAAGCTTCCACCGGAATTGAATTCTCTTCCTGCATCTTTGTGGGCAACAGGTCCCAATGACGTGGGCCTGCTTGACATCTCCCCTTATGTTGTTCAGTTGAAATCTAATGTGCGGTTGCCACGTATTCCCCAGTATCGTATCTCTCTTGATGGTGAACGAGCACTGTTAGCGATCATCTATGATTTGATCGAGAAAGACGTAATTGAAGAAACACGGGGAAACGTGTGCAACAGCCCTGTACTGCCCATTCTAAAACGTACTGATCCTTCGAAACCACCTGTTTATCGTTTTGTTATCGATTTACGGGAGGTGAATAAAATTGTGATTCCTCAGTTCCCCGTTGTGCCTGACATCACAGCGCTACTGACTCTGATTCCAGCTTCTGCATCTTGGTTTTCGGTGATTGATTTGAAGAATGCGTTCTTCAGCATCCCGATTGCAGAAGAGAGCAGAGACCTGTTCGGTTTCTCTCTTGGTGGACGCAGCTTCCGGTTTAAACGCGCTCCTCAGGGCTACTGTGAAAGTCCATCGATTTACAGTCAAGCCTTGAAGGGTCAACTGGATGCGTTCATGTTGCCGGCTGGTGCGGCCTTAATCCAATATGTCGACGACTTATTGGTAGCTGCAGATACTCAGGACATTTGCAAAATTGCTACGGTATCGCTGCTGCAACATCTCTGCGAGTTAAATCACAAGGTGTCACCTTCTAAACTCCAATATTGTTGTCAAGAAGTAACCTATCTAGGTCACTTATTGTCAAAGGAGGGAAGGCGGTTGACCCCAGAGAGAATTGCAGCAATTGCGCGAATGGCTGTGCCAGCAACCCAAAGAGATGTGCGTGCCTTTCTAGGTATCACGTCGTACTGCAGGCAATGGATTCCAAACTTTTCATTGCTAGCCAAACCATTGGTGGCTCTTACGTGCAAGGATGTTTCAACTCCTTTACCATGGACGGAAGAATGTCAGAAAAGTTTTTCTGAACTGCGTGATTCATTGTGTTCGGCTCCTGTGTTAGGTACTCCTGACTACAGTAAGCCGTTTACACTATATGTTCACGAGAGGGAAGGTTGTGCGTTGAGTGTCTTAACGCAACCTTTCGGTGGTAAGCAACGTCCATGTGCATATTTTTCCTCGACCTTGGACCCGGTAGCTAGAGCGTTGCCGAGTTGTTTGAGAGCAACAGCGGCAGCTGCGGTGTCCATCCGACAATCAGCAGGATTGGTCATGGATAATATGCTTACGGTGATGGTTCCGCATGCAGTCGACACTCTTTTAAATCGTACGAAAACCCAGCACTTGACGAGTGCGAGATTGTCTGGGTACGAGCTGACGTTGCTGGCAAGCCATATTCAGATAAAACGTTGCAATGTTCTGAATCCGGCGACTTTGTTACCAATTAGCTCAGAGTCAGACGAAATAACAGAACACGACTGTTATTTGAGGACAGAGGAGGAAACAAAAGGTCGAGTGGACCTTAAAAACACACCTTTGGAAGATCCGGATGGAACGCTGTATGTGGATGGTTCATGTTTTAAACTGCCGAATGGCGATGTGACTACTGCATATGCTGTTGTAACGTTGAATACTGTTGTTGAGACTGCACGATTAAATCAGAATTCTGCCCAAGCTGCAGAACTGATCGCTCTCACTAGAGCGTGTGTGTTAGCGAAAGGGAAACGTGTGAATGTGTTTACCGACAGCCAATATGCTTTTGGCGTCGCCCATAGCTTTGGACGGTTGTGGAGAGAGAGAGGTTTTCTGACATCGCATGGTACGAAGATTCAGCATGGTCAGCTTGTGAATGATCTTTTGGATGCACTTACGTTGCCTAAGCAGGTAGCGATTGTTAAATGTAGTGCGCATCGTAAGGTGACGGATGATGTTGGTCGTGGTAATGCGTTTGCGGATGAGACTGCTAAGGAGACTGCCCGGAACCTTAGCACTCGAATGTATGTGACGAGTTCGGTTAGGTGGCCTACAGAGTCGAGTATGTGTGAGGACACTATCGAGAGTGTGAAAGCAATTCAGAATGAGGCCACCGCGACTGAAAAGATGAAGTGGAAGGAAAGTACGGGAAAGTTGGATGCGAATGGTTGTTGGATTGATTTGTCGGAACAGAAAGGATGGATGTTACCGGATGCGTATGTGCTGGCCGTTGTGACAATGGCGCATGGGTTAGCACATATTAGCGTGAAAGGTATTTGTAAGTTGTTGTCTCCTGTGTGGAAGAATGATGGTATCACGAAATGTGCTGAACGCTTAGTTAAGAATTGTATGGTATGTATGTTGTACAATCCTGGTAAGGGAACCCCAACTCCTCCTGGTAGTTTTGCTCCCCCTTATTTATTTATTTATTATTTATATGCTTGTATAGCGCAAGAATTCAGCCCGAAAGGGTTATCTCCGCGCTTTGACAGCAGCAAGTCGCAAGAAACTGTAAAGGCAGCAATCCAAAAGTTATATCTCCTCAAACAGCTTCGTCTTCAGCATTTTTCTAAAGGCAAGGTGTTTGGGGACCTGTCTTAAATTGAGGGGCAAGTTGTTCCACAGGGCCGGCCCCACTGATGAGAGGGCTCTGCCGCCTTGTCTGTTTTTTTTGACGAAAGGTGTGTTGAGCAGGAGTAGATTGCTTGACCGTAATTCTCGTTCAGGTTTGTAGGGTTGGAATAGTTTGGCTAGGTATTTGGGGCCGTTTCCAAATAAGCACTTATGTACAGTGCAGCAAATTTTAAATTTAACCCGTTGGCGTATTGGAAGCCAATGTAGTTTTTTTAACAGGGGTCCAGAAGATGTTCTAGGGCATTCAGAATCAGTCTTGCCGCCGTGTTCTGGACCACCTGCAGACGATTGATGGCATCCTCATTGGCTTGTATCAGAAGCCCGTTGCAATAGTCAAGGCGACTTATTACAAGGGCTTGCACCAGAGTCTTTCTGTAGGTGTCAGGCAGCAGGGGAAAGACTCGCCTGAGTAATCCAATAGTGCGAAAACAAGCACCAGCAATTACATTTGCATGTTCTTTAAGGGTTAGGCTTTGGTCTATTTTCACACCCAGATTTTTGATAATAGGTTTAGGGGAGGGTACAGGTCCCAAGTCTTGGGGCCACCAATCGGGAGACCAAAGCATGCTGGCCTTCCCAAAACACATTACTTCGGTCTTCCCGACGTTGCACTGGAGGTAGTTGGCAGCCATCCAGTTGGAGATGGCCCTCATACCTTCCACAAAATTTCCCCTAACATTAGGGTCAGGGGCATGGAAAGGGTAGAGGAGTTGAGTGTCGTCGGCATACGACACTGGGGTGAATCCGTACTTCCTCACAATCTCAGCAAGGGGGGCCACATATATATTAAATAATGTGGGGCTTAGGCATGAGCCCTGTGGGACCCCCTTAGTGAGCGCCCTAGAGATGGAATGGTAGGGGCCCAGGCTGACAGATTGTGAGCGCCCGGAAAGGAAACTCTCCAGCCATGCAAGTGCCTGACCTCTGATGCCCACTCCTTGTACCCGGTTCAGCAAGATCTTATGAGAAACAGTATCGAAGGCAGCTGACAGGTCTAACAGCACCAGAATCATCGAGCCTCCTCTATCCTGTGACATCTTGATGTTATCGGTCACGGAGAGGAGTGCAGATTCGGTGCTGTAGTTGGGCCTGAACCCAGATTGGGATTGGTCCAGGCCTCCTGTCGCTTCGATAAAGCTGGAGATCTGGGTGTTGACATGTTTCTCAGCCAGTTTCGTCAGGAGGGGCAGGAGAGAGATAGGACGGAGGTTGGAAAGTTCAGTCCAGGGAGAGGTGGTGTTTTTCCGTATCGGGTTCACAGTTGCCTCTTTCCACTGTTGTGGGAGCTTACCTTCCTTAAAAGAAAGGTTAAGAATTTTAGTAATAATGGGACACAATGATCTACTCAAGTTATTGGTTAACCTAGCCGGAAGGAGATCCCAAGGAGAACCAGATTTCATGTTTCCCAGGAGAGTTTGAACTTCATTTTCTGTGACTTCTGGAATGATATTAAAGGTCTCTGAAGGGGTTTCCTGGTCTAAGGTAGTAGAGTCTTCCGGGTTATTCGGGTGCTTGGCCAATATTTTATTGTAAATGGTGTCAATTTTGTCCTCAAAGAACTGGGAAATATTGTTGCATAGTTCTTGAGAGAAGGTATCCGGACTTTCGCATGCCAGGGGGTTAGTAAAAGTTTTGAGAATTTTGTATAATTCTCTAGTGGAGTTAGCAGCTTCATCAAGCTGGGAGCGTAGGCTAGTTTTCCTTGCTTTTTTGATGTTTTTATAATAGGTGGATATGGCCTGCTGGTAGAGTGCCTTGCTCTCGGGAGAGTGGTCCTTTCTCCATTGCTTTTCCAGTTTCCTGCAGTTTTGTTTCTCTATTTTCAATGAGTCGGAATACCATATTTCTTTTTTGGAGGTCAGGGGTTTTTTGATAGTCTTTTGCGGGGCTAAAGAGTTTATGGTCTCTAAAAGAGAGCTATTTAATTTGGATAAAGCCAGATCAATGTCATCCGAATCGGAAATGATAGGTTCTTTCCAGGTTTGTTCATAAGTAAATGGGGTAATTTTGTGCCATGCTCTTTTAGTGATACTCATAGTGGCCGGGGGAGCAGAGGGTTTATCAAGTCTCAGGAAGGAGAATTCCAACATGCTGTGGTCAGACCAGCTGACGGATGTGGGGGGATGACAGTGTATAGAAGGGTAATTATTAAAAATCAAGTCCAATGTATGGCCTTTCCTGTGAGTGGGGCCACAGTTTCTTAGGTGAAGACCCAAAAGAGGCAGATCATCGAGGAGAAGCTTGGTGTTAGGGTCATCCGCAATATCTACATGGAAATTAAAATCGCCGAGAACAATAAAATTGTCTTTAGCTCTTAAGTATGGGGCTAATATTTCAGTTAAGGCGAGAGAAAAGCCAGCATTGGGGCCCGGAGGTCGATATACTAGGGCACCTTTCCAGTGTTCTTTAGTTTTAGTATGAATTTTAAAAATCATGATTTCCATAGTCGGTAGAATAGTTTGTTCCATTACCGTAATATGGATGCTTTCTTTAAAAATGATGGCAATACCTCCACCAGTTTTTATAGGGCGATCTTGTCTTAAAATTTTATATCCTTGAGGGATACCCAAAGTTATAGATGGAAGAGTGTGAGGCTTCAGCCAAGTTTCCCTTCATGTCCCTTTGAGGTGATCCAACTAGACTTCATCCATATGGAGAGATGCAATAACTTGAAGTATGTTTTAGTTGTGGTTTGCGCGTTCTCCCGATGGATCGAAGCCTACCCTCTTAAGGACAACACTGCTTTGTCAACTGCGAAAATCCTACTGAAGGAATACTTTCCTCGGTATGGAATGCCTCGGATTGTATGGTCGGATAACGGAAGTGAGTTTGTGGGGAGTGTGATGAAGAGTGTGTGTAAGGGCCTTGGAATTAATCAAAAATTCCACAGCGCCAATCATCCCCAGTCAGCTGGTTTGGTTGAAGGGTACAATGGCACCCTTAAATTGAAGCTAGCGAAGATTCAGGCTACGACTGGTCTCTCGTGGCCTGACGCTTTACCCTTAGCATTACTGTCAACAAGGGCAACCGTACACTCCCGAGTAGGGCTTAGTCCCTATGAAATAGTGTTCGGTCGTCCTGCAAATGTTTGGGGGGTTCCTAGACCGGGTGTGTTCTGTGATCTTGAGTACCCAATGTTGATTGATTATCTTCATGACTTGACTGCTAAACTGAGGTTAATTCACCAACAGGTTTACGAAGCATTGCCGACGCAGACGGAGGGTCCAGGCCACCAGCTCCAACCCGGAGACTGGGTGGTGACACGCAATTTTACGCGCAAGAAGAATCTGGAGCCAAGATTCACTGGACCCTACCAGGTCCTCCTTGCCACGAGAACTGCTGTTCGTCTCGAGGGGCGGAAGAACTGGGTGCATGCCACCCATACGAAAAAAGTCCCTATTCCGTTGCCGGCAGACTCGTGGGTGAGGAGAGGCATTGCATCAACTGAATCCGAAGGATTGCCGGCGTTTGTACCTTTTAGCGACGCACAACCTGTCGGAGAATCCTCAGTGCAGCAGAAAGACACTGTTGAACATTTGTCATCAAAAGACTCAAGACCAGAACATTCGACTGATCAGCAGGACGCTGTCTCTTCAACGGATCCTTTGTTTGACGAGCAGACACGTCCTGGGAAAACTCGATACTTTTTGCGATCCAGCACTAAAGACTAATAAAAAAATCCTGTTCTGTCCCTTGACAACTGCATTATCCCGTTTTCCACGATCAGTTTGAACACTTGTATCATTGTAATTATTTTTGTATATATACATTGAGTTTCGTTCCTCATATTTTTGCTTCCACAGCTGAGAGACACTTTGCATACACATAATTGTGAATAAAGGCCGTAGGGCCGCGCGTGTACTTCCTTCTGGTTAGTAGGTCTTGACGCTAGGTTAAAGACCGTCGGTTCCTGGGAACTCCTAGGGATTGACTACTGCTACACAGAACGAAGTGCGTCAAGAAACGTTGCGGACGGTCGTAGGGGATGGCGTTTTCGAAGCTGATGGACTTGGAAGAAGCTCAGGCGCAAAGGTTCAAGTTGCAACAACTTAGTCGTACCAAATGTTTTATGTTTCAAATTTTCGTATTACTTTTGACTGTTTCTGCATTATTGGCGGGTGGGATGTATTACATGATGTCTTGTTTCATCTCTTCTGCCATACCTATTCCTACCCCTGACCCTAAACTTACCACTGTTGCATCTCCCCATTCTTTTCACATCTTACCCGAACACGAACAGGCTAGACGTGCAGAATTCGGCAACAATTCCTTTATTCAGCTCCTTCACCAGCACCAGTTAGTGGTTAACACTACTAATTGTTGGGTGTGTGGGTTAATGCCACATACCACGGATAAGGGAATTCCATATCTGGTGTTACCGTATAGTTCCCAAGGGTCTGCTCGAGCATTTCAAACAATGTTTCGAAGCGCACTAGATTCTTACCCCAATCGAGAGCCACGTTCTCCCTACTTTGGCCCTGGCTCGTATAACAAGCCTCTGTCTATAGCGATAGAGGACTTAGATAGAGATATCTATGAGCCGTCGCTCATTCCAGTGGAAGAGGTACAAGCCTATAGGGTCCTGAGTAAGGTTGAGTATAGTGTGCTCACGAGTGATAAACAGCTTAAAAGCTCGCCTCCGATATGGGTCGTACCCCACATTGCTAATTTTTGTCTCATGGGTCGTGGCCGAAGATCGAAAGCCCGACTTGGAGAGAGTGCTTGCACTGAAAATTACATGCTGCCGATGATCTCGTCCCCTGTGTTTCTGGCTGCCAAGGGTACCTACTTTGTCTGTCATGATCGTGCGTATGCATGGTTGCCCTCTGACTTCATGGGCTCATGTTTTATCGCAAACTTGTTGCCTCCGACGTTCACTGTAGATGCCGATTATCACAAGACTAGAGTTGTGAGAGGCGTAATTAGCGAAGAGGATACTGCCGGTCAAGAGGCTGGAGACTTTTTCAAGGGTTTCCTCCCGTTTTGGGGACCTATGGTTAATAGTAGGAACCTGAGACAGTTGACTCGAGTGGTAGAATCAACAGCTAATATTACTGCCAGTGCCCTTGGTAATATCACCACAGAACTTCAGGCGGATAGACTCATGACGTTACAAAACCGTATGGTTTTAGACGTGATCTTAGCAGATCGAGGTGGGGTATGTAAAGTGATCCATTCGAGCTGCTGTATTTTCATTCCTGATAACGCTCCGACCGTCTATCAAGCCATCTCAAAGTTGCATAAGATCTCTGAATCCATACACGTGGATGTAGGGGATTGGACGCTACTTGGGTGGTTTTGGGGCCTGATGTCGACTTGGGGTTGGAAGATTCTGATGATTATCGGAGTTGTCGTGGCGTTCCTGTTCACGTGTTGCCTTTGTGTGCAGTGCGGTCCTGCCTTATGTGGCCTCTGTGCTACAACGTGTATGAGACAGCCGCCTGTTACCAATGGAACTCGGTTGGACAGAGCTATGCTGCAGCAACATCTAGATGGTCTGATGAATATCGAGTATGATTCCGACTAGTGCTTGCCTACATGAGGGCAAAAGGAGCGTCTGAGGTTCCGTGACAATTGTAAGTGGTGTTTTCGACTCGCACAAATATGGTCGAGTCTGGTATCTACGAACCGCAAATGACGAGTTTAGTAAGTGTGCGCAGTTTCGCTGTGCTAACTTTAACCGTTCGTTTGTTACGTGGGTTTTTCATCTGTACCCACGGGTTCCATCTTAGATACGGCATCCATTTTGTCTCTTGCCCTCATAGCCAGCAAACGGACGTTGTCCGCTTCGCGACCCTGGGACTCCCAAGATATTTGCGGAAGACACATGTTCTTTGTGAGTGTCTTTATGACGAGGGGGATGATGCTGTAAGGCAGATGGCCCCGCTTGAGGCCCATCTTGCCGTGCCGGACTATTGTCTCAGCCGTGCATCTCATTAGGCGCGTCTCTTTGATGCCTGTAGCTCGTGTTTCCTGGTACCTCCCCTTTTACACTCTTTCCAACCTCCCCACTGTTTCCATCTTCCTCCACCTGTTCTTGTTCCTTTTTCGATCTGTTTACTGCTGATTGGAATGTACTAATGATGGGAAGATGGGTTTTTACAGTTGGGAACCGCCAAATGTTTCCGCACTTCTGTTCCGGACCTTATGAGTAACAAAGTGACCAAAGCGACCCCTCTCGGGGATAATTGTGGGAACCAAGTTGTAAACCTTTGTGTGCTATGCAAACCTATGGGAGAATTTTGTATAAAAGGAGCGATCCACAGAACTAATTTGAAGCAGTCTCCCCGAACTACACTTGTTGTACTTCCTGTGACTTCTGTGTTTCCCTGCAGCAAATAAACCTTGAATCTTTGACGCCGAAGGAAGTGTCCCGTGTCTCTGTCCTTCGTACGCCGGAGCAGGTTACCCACGAAGGTTTCAGGTGTTGTCCCCTGGCACCGCTGGGTCCTAAATAACCCAGTCCTTCAGCCGCAATACCGTGTGTATTGCAGGACAGGCAAACACCGGGGTGATCTTCTACAGGAGTGCCGGAGGGCGAGGAACCCTCGATCATTGAAAAAGCAGATACTCTAATATAATATTGGCAACCGTGATCTTTTGGGGTGAAAAAGGTTGCTTTTTATTAAATATGACCTCCCCTCCCCGCCCCCCAAAACTTGTCCTTTGACTTGGTAGATGAGAGTGGTTATTGCACAATGTTAGGATCGCTATTTAGGAGGCACTGAATCAGACATTACGTTGGTAAATTGATGAATGGATATGGTCGAGCAGTTGGATGTGTGATGGTACAACGTGGTAGAAAACACTGCAGTACCATCACAACGCAGGTTTTACAACGCAAGTCGTTACCACCACTTGTGCTGTAGGGTGCTGGACTTAGGAATAGTAATATTTACTATTCCAACACCAGCCTACGTACAGTAGGGAAGGTGTTGGAATAGAAAATCTACTATTCCTTAGTTTAGAGCGCTCTCCAGCGCAAGTCATGGTAACGACTAGCGTTGTAAAACGTGCGTTGTAATGGCACTGCGGTGTCATTACCGCGTCGTAATGGCTGTTTACCGAGCAGTTACTAGCTCTCTTTTTGACAATATGGTTTTTACAAAAAAAAAATAGGAACACCCTGCTATGTCTCTCATTACTCATTTTGTATTAAGATATTTTTTTCTCATTTATTTTGTAATTGGCAATGACGTGTTGTCTCATACTTTACACTGGCTCTGAAACTTTGCAATGTTCCTGACCGTCTCCCAGTTTGTCCAAACAACCCCTGAGTGATAACTCCTGATGCTAAACATGCCTGATCTAGATAATTTCAAGTCCTCACATCCACGCAGCTCTTTGCTTTATTATTTGACCATAATCCTTCAATTTATATTTTATTCTTTAGCATTGTTGAGGTGATCCTATGCCCTGAGAGCACGCTGATGTGCCCACAAACTTCATTCTAGTTTCCTGCCTCTAGAGTACCCACTGAATAGGGCCAGGGCTCGCTTCCACTCTTGTATGTCGACACTCAGATGTTACCCTGAAACACAGACTGAAGCCTGTCCACAGAAAGGGAAAGATCATAACTGCTGGTATTGATTAATTGCGTTAATTCATTTGAATAGTTGTAATTAACATTTGGTATTACGCATTTCTTCCTAATACCTCTTCCTCATAATTGACCTAACTCATCGAGTTTATACCAAACAGTACCCATGAATAAAACCCTAGCAAAGATGAAGCCTAGAGACTTAGGAAAAGTAGCAAAATACAGCAGAAAAATGTTGTTACCAGTTCATATGTTAAGGTAACCACATAAATGCTGATTATTGGAAGTACTATATGAAAAAAATAAAATCACCTTATTATCTAGTTTTCTTTTGCCATTTGTACAACTTGCATATTTTAAAATATATGTTAAATATTGTTTTACTTTTTAAAGCTCTTCATGTTTCATAACAATGTGTGCCTTCAACATAGGCCCCACACACCAAAAGAGTTGGAGGAAGCTGAGACTGTTGAATCCCATTATTGGGAAAAGTCCCATTGGAGTAGGCTCATAATGCTGCTGTCCTGACTCACTGATGGGACACTACTGGGAGATGGCTCACATTCTTGGAGACCTACAGTACTGGTTGACCTTCTAACCCATGTTACCCCTTCTGGTAGCATCATTTAGTGCTATAATGCTGTCGTATTGAGTTTCACTGAGTGAGGAACAGTACAGTGTTGACCTGCTATAGCACAGCTGTCGCCAGCATGACAGGCCTGCATATTTCTAGAGTGATTTCACATTAATCAGGCTCTGTTGACAGAAGCACACACTGCTGGAGCCCTTTGATATTGGTAGGACACTGCTGGAATCCCACAGGCATGATGATTCGAAAAATATGTAAATAAGTAGCTGTAGCGTTTTCACTTAGTTATCAATTTGCTAGGCGTCTTCTTAATTTGCATATTTCAGCAAAACAACAGTATTGGAGTCAGAAGTTACTAAGGACAGTGCACATGGAATTCAATCGTGCCCTTAATGCTTGGCAAACATTAACTCCTCAACGTTCACCTCTTGATTGCTATCGCTATCATGTAAGTGAACATTTTACCAATGTAGTGATACAGGCCCTAATTGTTGGATGGGATGTGGTTTGTCAACAACAAAAATAAAATTCAACGTACCTAAATATATTTTATAGGACAAAATGAATCATCCACTCATATTATTCAATATTTAATATTATTTGTTCAAGTAGTACTAATACATGTTTACGTCAGAGTTCTCAAAATAGCATTTATTTCGAGAGGGCACTCAGAATCCAGAGAAGTCCCAAACAATTTGCACCCACTTCAGTTGCGGTCTGGAAAGTATTGGGGTGCTCTGTGAAGTCGGGCCGAGAAAAAGGTGGATTCCAAAACTCATTTTCCCCATGTTAATTCCTATAGAGTTTGTAAAGAGGACTACAGACTGAACCACTGAACGTAATTATACCAAATTTGCCCGAAAGGTAGATCTTGGTTCAGAATTTTCCCTTTTGGTAGATTGGTGTAAATCCGTTCAGTAGTTTTAGAGATATTAACCGAAATCTGTATATCTGGGTGCACGATCCAATAGTACCCTTGCTGTAATCTAATTGGCTGACAATACTTCAACCAGGAAGTGTTGGCAGCCATTTTGGGACTCGGCTACAGCTGAGTCTCATAAAAACATAAATAATTATAGAAAAGTGGGCAGTGCAAGAATACCCAGACCCCTCGATGTGGTGGTGGTGTCCCAGAGGGATCCCGCTGGTGTTTAAAAACATATTTTTGCAAATATTTGTGAAACCACAACAAAATTGTCTCCGGCCCTTGTTTTTAATATAGCTCCTGGGTGGACCAGGTCCCTGGGGCATGCCTGTTTAATTAAATTAAAGGAGGGGGTGTCTGTAGCCCCCTCCATGGGCCACCACCTTCCCGGGGCTTATGATAAAATTATGGAGGGGGGCGCGTGGACCCCTGGGCCCCGGGAACCACCACCTCCCTGGGGCTAATGTTAATTTAAAATGCACGGGCTCGTAGATCCCCCCGCCCCTGAAGACCACCACCTCCTCAGGGCTAAAAATAACATTAAAGAGGGGGATCACTAGCCCCTTCTGACCTCATATTGTCTCTGCTATTCTGCCATGCCAATACACTACCTGAACTTGGGGTCTCTAACTCCTTTTGACCTCATCTGTGCCTGATAACCCCATTTCCCACCAGGATACGCACCAGACAACGCAACTGCAGAACAGAGCTCTAGGGGGCTGAGCCATCACCCCAGCGCTAAAGCGCCTCTGCAATCCCGCTGTGCTGAACAATACATTAACTGAACTTGGGGTCACTAGCTCCTTTTGACCTCACCTGTGCCTGGGGACCCCAATTCCCACCAGAATATGCGGCAGGAGGCGTGACTGCAGAAAGGAGCCAAGGGGGCGGGCCATCACCCCAAAGCTAAAAGCGCCTCGGCTATTCCACCGTTCAAGACGAAACACTACCTGGGCTTGGGGTCACTAGCCCATTTTGACCTCACCTGTGCTTGGGGACCCCATTTCCCACCATGATACACTCCAGAAGGCATGACTGTAAAAGGGAGTCTAAGGGAGATGGGCCATTACCCCAGCTCAAAAAGCACATCTGCTATCCACTATCAATCCTAAGAGGAGGCCACAAATTTAAGAGCCGGTAATGGAAAATGTAAGCTATAGCGGCAGATATTGCACCTTCTCTGCTATTTGTTTAAACCATAGGTACTTCCAGGTACTCTTCTGATCTAGTGAAGAATCAGTCATGGACAGGCTACAGGTACCCGTGTAAGGTGGACCAGAGATGCCACATCTGCCAATTCCTCACAGGGTCACCTCAATTTATTGATCCCGTTCCTTCCCCTGGGAGGCTGTTCCAGAAGAGGAGGGATACAAATGGTGCAGACTAAGTGCATCCAATATCCCACACCCTGTTTAGATCTGGAAACCTTCCTCATGCCCCCTCCATAATACTCCCTGTCTTCACAATAGTGTAGGTCTGCAAATGACCTGAGAAAAGCACTCAGATGGGGGGTGCCTAGGAGAAGGTAGATGAGAGAGTAGATGGGTGGCCTCACAAGATGGCAGGTGAAAACCAACAGGGTGCTAGTGATGCACATTCTTAATGTTGTGGTATATGAGGACATCTTAACCAAACAAAGAATCACTTACTTCATATAGTTTGGAGAAAATATTCTTGTTAAGTGGAGGTTTATCTCTTTGTAGTCTTGTAGTCTTCTCTGTTGGAGAATTCATATTATCACAGATTTATGTATAAAGATGCACAAGGAAAAATTACATTGCCGAAACACAAACAAGGTCACTGGAGATATTTACTTGTGGTCCATTACACAGATCTAATGTAGAATACACACTGGGCATTCAACCAATGAGGTAGTTCTTAGTAATTAACCAGAAGAACTTATCCAGTTAGATAGACATTTTGTTGAAAACTGAGTTCTCTTGTAGGATAAAGGGGCAAGTTAGGTTCTGTTCTGGGGCAGTTCATCACACATCAAAGATACTCCGACACAGACAATTACACACCCACTCAAACACCAATTCTACCATTCTCACATCCATGCACAGATCCATACTGCCACTAACATCCACTGACTGATCCATACACCACTCACACACCTGCAAAACCACTTGCACACCCACTTACAGACCCATACTACTACTCACACATCCACTCACAGACCAATACAGCCACACACACTCACTAATTGAGCTATACAGCCACTCACATACCTACTCTCAAAGTTTACAGTTAGCAAATAAACTTTAAAACATTTTTTTTTAAACTTAGGAATGTATTAAAAACAAAGGTTACAGAGCTGTTATAGTTAGGAACTAGAATTTAAAAAAAACCTTAGACAGTTACTGAAAAAACTGAAGGTTTTAGAGCCATTATAGCGAGGAAATAGAATCTAAAAAAATGTAAAAAGGCACAGAATAAAACAAAGGTTACAGGGACGTTATAGTTAGGTAATACAATTAAAAAACCTTGAGGTTACAGGAAAGTTATAATTAACCTCAGATTTCACTGATACAAAACCAGTGAAACAGCAGGTATAGTGGCCTGAGCAAACTATAACGTATGTCACACCAATACACTGGCCTCACATATTACATTACTGATGACTTGGTCAGTGACATCACTCATGACATCACTGGTGAGATCTCAAATTACATCACTGATTACATCATCCAAAGAACCAGTCACACCCCACTCATGAAATCATACAACCTCTCAAACACCCAATTGCACAATCACACAACCACTCACATACCCATTCACAGACCCATGCAACCACTCACACACCACTCACTCATTAATTGTGACACTCACACACCCAGCCACACTCACTCACCCATACAGCCATTCGAAAGAGCTACTCACGTACCCATACAGAAACTCACACACCCAATAACTCACCCTCACAAGCAATTATATACCCATTCACACATCCACACAACCACTTGCACACCCATTTTGGTTACAACAAATTCTGATGTGCTAGAAAGAACTAAGTTGTCAAGTGTCTAGTCTGAGTTGCAAGTCAGTCTGATCAGACAACTATGAAAAGCATATTGAAGGGGGCTAGATATGAAAATAATTGCTCAAAGGCTACATTTACTTGAAAATGCCAATTGCCTTACTTAGATTTTGACAGATGTTGGACATACTCCAGAAGTGTTCGATGTCCCATAATCCATTTACAGAGTGCAATGATGTAAACAACACTCGAAATATTGTTGATGAGACATCCATCACTTTTTTGCCAGATGTCCGAGTCCAACAAACTCTAAATACATGCCCAAGTATCCATTATAGTGAAAAATATAACATCTTTGGTAATCCAAGAGTCTCTAGGCTACCATATCACTTATGTTCAAGTTTGAGCCATCTACCTTAAATGCAATTGCCAGACATGTAGAAGAGCAAAAAAAGGCAGTAACCAATTATACACTCATTCAATTTTTCAGATGATCGTAGTTCTGTTTATTTGGAAAGACAAGAAATGCCCTTTATGGAGAAAGAGCATAGTGAAACACACAGACTTTTGGTTGGGTATCTGTGAATATTAGGTGCTTTTTCAAATGATGGGCCCAAGTGACCTCTGACAGAATATTGTGAGTGTACCCCACCCCCCCCAAGTTCAACAAGGTTTTACCTGCCTCAGCCTCCTCCCCATATTTAATTTTCAAAATTAAACATAGCCTCAACATTACCCATCCCTCTTAACTTCTAAATACAAAAAAGTCTACCCTCCCATGTCTTTTTCTGCACATTCCCTCTCATCTATCTGTCCATGGCTGCTCGCTCCACTGTCAGTCTGAGAGCAGCGAGCTGGCGCTGTGTTGTTTTTCAGCAAAAGTTTTCATTTACAGGAAATTGACTGTGGTACATATGACTGAATTGTACTACTCTTAGAAATTTGTTTCCTCTCCTAAGGAGATAAGAGGTATTTCCACTACCTCCAGAGCCAGTAATTCTTAGTGGTGGTTTACATTCTGCTTCCAGCTTTATTAAATTATTGAAATCCTTTCTGTCTCATCCCCATTACTCTCAATTAAGTGATGTTTCATTCCGTAAACTGGACCTGCAGCTCTAAACTACTAAATGACATGCTATTTTATGTGCAGGGCCACAGGAATTATGCAGCAGCGGAGGACCGAATTATGCAGCAGGGTTGACTAAATTATGCATCAAGAATATGCACATTATACACAGTGCTTAGAACTAGATTCATCAATGCAACATTCTGCGAATTCCAATTAGCGATATTTACCGAATCGCAATTTAGAATTCGCAGAATGGCATTCATGAAGAAATGCGCGCTAAAAATGCGAATCGCAATCGCTCGCAATTTCCGATTGTGATTTGGCTCCAATTGCATAATAATTGCAGAATCGGCCAATTTCCTGATTGAAATTGCGATTTCGCAATTACCGAAATCGCAATTTGCGATCCCGCTAACTGCGAGATCGCAAAAACGTGAAGTCAAATTTCGAGCCAAATGATGACATCACAACCAGGAAGTAGGCTGTTCCCTCCCTCATTCAGACCACTGAGCCTGGAAGTGGAAGCAGGATTGGGAAGAGCTCCACAACAGTGAACTTGCAGCACCACAGCAGGACATCCACAACCTCCGAAATGTCACAGGAAGCAGCAGGGAGCAATGCCCCAGGGAGGAAGAGGAAGATTAAGTTCTCCGAACAAGAACTTGAGTTCCTAATTGAGGGGGTCTGTAAGGACCATGCACGCCTCTTTGGCAAGGACTCCAGGAGGGTGCCAGAGGCTGAAAAGCGCAGAGTCTGGCTGCGCATACACGCCAAGGTAAATGCTGTTGGGGTGACCCAGCGGTCAATTGACGATTTGAAAAAGAGGTGGTACGACCTCAGGGGTCGTGTGAAAGAGCGAATTGCGGAGAGGCTGGGTGAGTGACTTTCCACCGGTGGAGTAGACCCCACTCCCACACCCAACACCCCACTTGAGGACCTCGTGGAGGACACCCTGACTCCTGAAGCCTGCGTGGGTGTCACCCAGCTGGATTCGTCCCGACCCACCCAACAATCCCAAGGTAAGTGCCATGCGACTGCGAGCCCGTCCCCTAACAATGCCCATGACCCCTGAGCTAGCAATTTGTCAGCCCCAGTAATGCAGGCCATGCACGCCTGAAATGCCCTATTGCATTGTGGGAGTTGTAGTGTAACAAACAATCCCTGATAGCCCAACACAGGCAGACCTGTCAATTCAAAGTAATTCCAAAAGCCAGTCAGGGAAAGCAGGCCTGCATGCATGTAGCAACATCTCATGTGCAAGCTACATATCATTAATCATGCACCCATTTACATCACAGGTGCAGCAGAGGAGCCCAGCACCAACAGCGAGGCCCTACATATAGATGAGTACACGGAGAACACCGAGGGTGAGGGCCAGCCTGAACCAGGACCATCTCAGCCTCCTGCAGCAGTACCACCACCCCCCCTCATGTGGGCAGGGCCACTCCAGCAGCCACAGGTGCCCAGCAACCACCTCTACCAAAACCCATGGCAGTGGTACAGGCCACACCACCAGCAGCCAGGAGGCAGACAAGGCGCACAGCCGCAGTCAGGTTGCAGTTCCATGGAGTGACGCGCCAGCTGTGTGACACCGCCACACTCGTGGGTAGGGCTGGCCATGGACGGGATCCTGGCCTGGCCATTGAACGCCACATGCTTGCGGTACATCTTACACAGGCACGTCACCTGGCTGCCATACATCTGCAGCTCACCAATACCGCACAGCATGTTGGACAGCTGACCGCAGCTGTGTGGGAGAATAAGCAAATCCTGGTCTACCAGCAGGACATCACCCGCCGGCGCCACCGCCAGTTACTGACCCACCTGACCGCCTACACCAGGTCTAATCATATTATTGGCAATGCAACATCTCAACTTGCCCGCCGGTCATTCGCAATGCAGGTGCAAATGGTCCAGTGTTGCTTGGACGTTGCAAGGTCACTGGTAGAGGTGACAGCAGCAGTGCTCAGAATGCAGCCAACTGCCCATGGTGAATCAGGGGGTGGTGATGATGCCAGCGAGGGCACGTTAAGCCACAGCAGCATGTCCTTGCCGCAGGTGCCTGAATGCCGCCGCAGTAGCAGGCCCACTGCAGCATCACGGGCCAACACTGCAATTGAGGACAGCGATAGGCGACTGGGTGCGTCTGGACGGAGGCGCCACTAACACTTTACACTCTGCCTGCAGGGCCATGCAGTATCTGCAAGCAAGCCCTATACCCCTGCATGGGGATGTATGATGCAATACTGTTCCCATGTGCACTCATGGACAAAAAAAAGCCACATTTTTGTGAATGAACAATAGCATTTAATGGTTTAACGTAAATACGACTCATGTCATTATTACATTTGTCATGCATGAGTGCAGTGTTGTGTGATGGGAATGTGTGCACTAGAAACAGTTATTAGTGATGTGGTTGCGGCTCCTGTGTCCTTCTGCAGGATTCTCCCCGCATGCATGACGCACATGTGCAGGTGGGTGGTTGTCCCCTTCTGACTCACTGCCAGAGATCTCGACAGGTATCCTACGCTTGGTAGCAATGTTGTGGAGTATTGCACACACGGCCACGATGCAGCAGCAGACCTCAGGCTCGTATTTGATGGCCCCACCAGGCCAAATGTCCTCTCAATGCAATTTCTTGTGCGTATGTGTGCAGCATTGTATCGCCGTTGCTGTGGTGTTGCAGGGTTGAGGTATGGGGTGAGGAGGTACTCACAGAGACCGTTGGCGCTGTCACCTAAATGAATAGAGCAGAGGGTTAGTGCCTGCTCTGAGCAGCTACATGTTCACAGTGTACTATATGGGGGCATGTGTACTCACCTAGTAGGTGTCCTTCGCCAAATTCTCCCCTGGCCAGTCGTGTGTGAATGCCGCTGTGCTGGAATATGAAGGAGTCATGTGTGCTCCCCTGGTATTGTGCCACTATGTCCGTGATGTAAGTCTTAGCGTTGCACACCATCTGGTATTTGAGGGAGTGGTAGGACTTGCGGTTGCGGTACATGTATTCCGTTTGTGCTGGTGGGCAGATGTGGATGTGGGTACAGTCAATGCATCCGATTACATGTGGGAAATGCGCAACGTTGTAGAAATGTAGCTAGGTCTCATTCAAGTCCTGTTGGGTGGTTGGGAATGAGATGTAGTGGTGTAGCCGGGTCACCATAGCCTCCAGGAAACTCCTTAGGCAGCGGGACATGGTGCTCTGGGATATCCCCCCTGCAACAGCGACTACCCCCTGGAAGCTTCCGGTGGCCAGTAGGTGCAGGCTGCACAAGACCTGGACATGGGTGGGCACGGCATTGGTCCTCCTTGTTGGGTGCTGCATCAGGGGGTCTAGGTCCCGGATCAGCTTTATGATCATTGGCCCATTCAGGCATTACTTAGAGTTAATTTGCTCTGCTGTTTGGCTCAGCAGGGTGACCCACTGGTTGAATATTCGCTCCTGGATCCTGCGTCTGTTCCGTGCTGCAGCCTGGAGCCTAAGCCGCCTGACCACCATGTAGAGTCCTGGCATTGTGTGAGTCCTCATACTAATACTGTGTTTCCTTAAGTGTGTTTGGTCAGCACTGCATCTGTGGCTCGTTAATTATTTTACTACTTTGTTTGAAAAAAAAAACATCCTTAATGGTTACCACCTGCTTTTGGTTCTCCTTAAATTGCGCCTCGCAAATAGCGATTTTCTGCTTTTTCGCTAATAGCGAGTTTTCATGAATGGCGTTTACGATTATTTACAGATTTCGCAATATTAATTGCAGAATCCATGGATTCTTGGTATTTCTGAATCGCTATGGGGGTTCCTCCTAGATTCTGCGATTTATTTTGCGATTTTGCAATTTTATTTTTGCGAATTCGCAAATTCTGTGTTTTTGACATGATGAATTGCTTTTCTGTTCATTGCGATCGCAATAGCTAATTCGCAGCTATTGCGATCGCAATTATGCTTCATGAAGCTGGCTGTTAATTTGTAAAAGAATAAGAGCCAGGGCTCTCGGCAGGAGGCCACTGCAGCTTGCACCATATATTGCCCCAGCTATGCTGCCAATGAGAGTAACAACACAACTTCTAAGCATCACGCTCCCACAAGTGTGACAATTCGGACTATTTCAAGACCACAAAGTTATAAGTATGGCTTGAGCAGCAGGTAATAGTCATTTTTAATGTATATTGAATTAATAATCAACTGTTGTTGTTTTCATCTCCAAATTAGCTAGACAGTGCCATCTTATGGCAGACTTTCACAAGCGCCAGTGTTGACAATTAAGTGCTGGTCCTAAGCACCGGAAACCATAGGCTCAAATTAGGCACTGATTATACAACGTAATGCAGTACATTTTGTGATAACATTACTTCATCATAATTGATTCTTTTTCACATATCAACACTAGGCCTGGGCGGTGAACGCTGCTCCGCTCTGGGAATTTAGGAGTTTTCCGCACCCCGCGTTACACGGATGTCGCAGATTTTTTTCCCTCCCTCGCGATCACCAATGCCAAGTTGGTGAGCGCGAACGTGATTTTTCCTCGTTCGCGATCGTAAACATCAAGTTGGCGAGCGCGGAAAAATTTTCTCAACTCGGGGGGGGGGGGGGTGAGGGGATGGTCAGGTTTCTCATTGAGAGTGGTTGCGTATCCTCGCGACCGCTCACGTTGAGAAACTGCCTGTTCGCGTTGAGAAAGCTACAGCTCAAGTAAAAATCTCCTCGTGCGGCAGAAAAGGAAACACTGCGCTGTGCACAGTGCCATTCGCGATGATCACACAGTGCAGACAAGCATCCAGCACTGTGCAATCACTGAAAACAGCATTTTTCTATCAAACTCTGCTGCTCCCAGAAATCAGCCTAGTGAAGCAGAGTTTTTTTAACCATTTTGCTGAGTTTCGCATAGCGCAACTCTGCCAACTCTGCCCAGGGTTAGTCAACACTGTCTGGGCAAAGGTTCACCTCATTTGTACTAGTTTATCATCCACATACAGCAAATAGAAAAAGAAAGGTGACCAGTCAATCTTTTCAAAGGGCCTTCCACTGATTGTCAACATGTGTCACTGTGATTATAGTAACTTTGGATCCGTTTGAACTAGAGAGATTTTTTTGTTCAAATATGTAAATTATGCAGCAAATGATGGATTATGTGGCAACCGCAGCAAATCCATAACTATGTGGCAAAGGCCACAACCATAGACTCCCACAATTCCAGTGGGCCTGCTCATATTTTACTCTTTTGAGAACTTTGAACCTTAATATTTTTTTGACTAAACAAACACAGCCTTTTTTATGTTTTTTTTGCCGTAGGGCAACGCGGCAGGCTTTGCTGCTGTGCTGCCCTATGGCAAAAGAAAAAGGCAGGAATATGTATTAGATACAGTGCATTCCTCTCCTTTTCCCCTGTGCCGGCGCACAATGGGCTGCTGTGCACCAACGAAGGTACCTTTGCACCATGGTGCAACGGTGCCTGCGTTGCAGGGCTGATTATTTTTCTGCACAAAAAAATCACAAGAGGCTTTTTACTGTTCCTAAGAAAAAGAGAAATAAAGATCTTTTGGCTTAAATTTTGGCGCTGCCCCATAATTTACAATTTCTTGTAAATCTGAGGCAGTCAGTGTCAAAAAGCCATGGATGTTGCTGGGAACGCCCCAGCAACATCCATGGAACTCCCCTTTCATGCAGTTTTCTGCGTAAAAGAGGCACATATATAAGGCCATGAAAAGCCACGTAACGTAGCTTTACGTGGCCTTATAAATATGCCAGTCGCACATTGCATCACCAGATTGTCAAAAAATGATGCTCCAGCGGCGCAATAGTGACAGGTACCACAATATTTTTTACAGTATTGGACACCTGTCCAAATATTTCGTTGAGGAAACTCTTCTGCTGAATCTTGTTATGTATGTGGTTAAAATTCTGTCTGCCCTTTGCTGTGTTTCACTTCTGTGAGAGTTGTTTAACTGAACTGTGGGATAAAGTCTTCTTTTGGATTAATGTAGTTGCTAATCTAGATTTTCGAGGCTCCCCTACGTTAATTCTTCTCCTGGTGCATAGCTCACTCTTACAGCGGCATCCATTTGTGGAGACCCTTAATTGTGGCAAAAACATCAGTATTTAATTTGTGAGAGATTAGGCATAAGGCAAACGCTAACACTTGATTTACCTTTTTAAACCGCAAAGAACTAGATAAATAACATTATCATTTATATCTATGCATTTAATGTTTTGGAGTTGTCAGCTAGTTGCCTGTTTTGGGTTAGGACGGGAAGGTTGGCATTGCTATCATAATCCTAATTGGTTCTGCTGTAAATCTTCTATTATTTCGTTTGCGCGTTATGTTTTCACAACACTCTAAAATAAAATATATAAAGTTCAATGCCTACTCCAAATTGATAGACTTCTCTCTTATAATAAAAAGCCAATCTCCTTGCAATTCGCAAGTGGGTAAATAAAGTCAGCTGAGGATGCCTTGTTCTCTTCATCTACATTCTAAGGTGAAGCTCTAGCACCTAGACACATTGCGGATTTTGCCGTGCTTTATAAAATCTCTAACATAATATAAAATAAGATTGGAAGTGTCTTCATGGTTACTAGAACACAGCAAAAATTACACATAAGATTTGCCCTTCTAGAATTTTTAAGCTTCCTTGCGCCTACATGCTTCCAACACTTTGAGATAATTTCTTGTATTTTGAAGTTATTTAGTTTGCTATCTGTATTGTAAAGTATAATTATAGATAGGAATCAATGCATTGCTCCTTGAAAAGATGTAGGGCCTCATTTATGAAAAGTGGGGTATCGCTGCGTGAAAACAGCGATGCGTCACTTTTCATTGCGCCCCCTTGCGACATGCTGGATGCGTCATATTTACAGTATGACGCATCATGTTGCATAGAGTGACAGATACGTCAGTATTTCTGACGTGACAGATACGTCAGTATTTCTGACGTGACAGATACGTCAGTATTTCTGACGTATCTGTAGGCGTAAAAATTACGTATTGCTGGAGTGCGTCACGAAAGTGACGCAATTTCATCAATGGCTCATTTCACATGGGCAAGTCCCATTTCAAATGTGCCTGCGTCGGTCTTACGCCTGCTGTAAGGTCCTAGAAGTGATGCAGTGAAATCTCGTAGATTTCACTGCATCACTTCTACGAGGCTTACTTGCATCAGAACGCCCAACCTGCATACATTATACCTGGTGCAGGTATAATGTGACGCCGGGGTTTACAAAGTGACGCATCTACCTAGATGCGTCACTTTGTAAATATGACGCAACATGGAGCATTTTTTACACCGCTGGTGCGTCACAAAAAGTGACACACCGGCGGCGCCCAAGTGACGCAAGGGCTCATGAATAAGCCCTGTAGAAAATCCCTTCCCTGGCACGCTTCAAAAAAGAGGCTAAATCCTTCCTCATGGGTACATTTCTTGGATAAACCTGTTCAACAGCTACCTAGGAGACTAATGCTTCATCCTGCGACCCTGTACAGGACTTGTGTGTTATCCTACCTATTGTATGACCCTGTTCTCTGTAAAATGCCCTGATGTATAGTTTTCCCCTATCCCTATTGTACTGTACTTATGTGATATCCTGCCTTTCCCATGACCCATCGCTGATGTACAGGTTTTCTCCTTCTGTATTACTCTATGAATATGTAAAGCGCTCTGATACCCTCACGGGTCAAGTTCACTCTCTATAAAACCTTAAAATAAATAAAAATAAATAAATAAATAAATACAAATTCAGAATTGCAGCCATGATGGGCTAGCCTAATGTTTGGAATGATTATGATGCACAGCTTAAAAAGTATTTTCTAATGGTATTTTGCTTTTTGGGCTTTTGAGTTTAATGTGGCTGGTCTGTATTATTACTTTGAATGTGATACAGAAAGCTTTGAAGAGGCTTCAACCCTCTATGGGCAGCCAGTACTGGTCCGTCAGCATGATCGCACAATAGATACACTACTGTAGACATCCGCATAGCATGCAGGATGTTTTCAATGAAGCAAGCCTGGAGCGGAGGTACTCCTCACAGAGAATAGAAACTGGCTTGTATGGTGGTCTTAAGGTCTAAGGGCCTTATTAAAAGTTTTAAAGAGTGGGAGTACAGCCGTACATTTGGTAGCCATCCTGCCCTGACAAGCTAGTGCCCCCTCTACTTCATTTAGAATCCAGGGAAGCACCAAGAATTAATCTGCAAATTCTCCACTCCTATGCTGGTTCTGCTAGTGTAAACCTCTAACCTAGTAGCCTGTCTGCAAGGGGGCCACCAGGTCAAATTGAAAGTTGCTGCCACCTATTTAAGGTAGGACGATCATCACTGAATTTCTATGCCCATATCTGACAGAGGAAGGAAAAATGGTCCCCCCCCTTTTTTTATATACACATTTGTATTGTTTTCGTACAGGTACAGCACATCACATTGAACTGACACAAAGCCTCAGTTGAGGTAGTGGTCCTTATGATTACAGTAGCAACAGCGGGTATCATCTCGCATGACATCAATATCACAATACCCCCTCATAGCAGGTCCACACCCACAGACCTAAACCACTTGCCCCTTATCTTAGTGTATTTAGCCAGGCATCCTCATGCCTCATGGGTTGGTTTTTTCTGCTAGGCACACCAGTCGACCGTATGTCTCCACTGTGCCAATGACAGGGGCCTGGAGCTATATCACCCTTGAGCACTAGCAATGCTGTCTCCAATAGTGCCCAATCTATGCGTGTCCCTCCTGCACCCTCAAAGACTCCCAACAGGATTAACAGCAGGGAAAGGTCTATGTCGAGGTTCAAGACTTCAGAAAGTTCGGATATCACCCTTTTCCAGTAACATGTGATTGCAGGACAGGACCACATCATATAGTACAAATCAGCAGAAACGTGGGAGCAGCAAAAGCATGCCAGGCTGGGTAGCAACTCCACATCATGTAACCTGTCAGGGTAGAGATAAGCACTATGTAGGTAACATGTGTTCACTAGGTGTAATCGCGATGATATGGTGAGTACTTTGGAGGCCATCAAAGCTCCTTGCCATTCGAAGTCACCCAGAGGGACCAGGCATCCCTCCCAGCATATCTTGAGTGCTGTCAACGTGCCTGGAGCATTGATGATCAACATGCAGTAAATTTGGGGCACTCCATCCTTACTCAGTGCCCCCATCATGACCTTCGCCTCCATCGGACTGAACTCCAGGAGTGAGGTGTCTGGATAGATATGTACTCTCAATGTGTGTCGCAGTTGCAAGTATTCGTGAAATTGTGTTGCAGACAAGTAGTATGCCTGTTGGAGCTCCTGAAAGGAAGACATATGAATTCCCTTCCAGACATCTCCTACTGAAGTAATGCCTGTGGTGTTACATCAGCTAAACCTCTCTAGTGAAGCCACCTCTCCTAATTATGTGCCTTGCCACAAGGTGGTCTGCTCTGTCAGTTTGGACCACCACCCAGTGTGTCGTTGGGCCACTCTCCAGCCAATAAATGCCAGCCAAGTCACTTCGGGTATCAAGGTGGGAACAGTGTTGCCAAATAGCATTGCCATGGTTTGGGGGAAACACAATGTTTGAAGTTCCAATTTAAAAGCCGGGTTAGACCAACCATTGGTGAACCAGTCATTAATAGTCAGGAGTTGGGATGCTAGGGGATACAAATAGAAGTTGGACATACCCAAATCACCTTCATAAGAGCCCCCTGGCACTTCCTTGTCTGGGTATCTGCTATGCAAAGAAGTGGTTCCCTTGCTCACTTTGCCACTGAATTCAAGCTAGCCTGGCTGATGAAGGGTTTACCCAGAAACCGGTCCCAGGATGCGTGTTTCTGGTTCAGGGTAGACCTGGCTTGGCAGTTCGGGCTGGACTGTTCCCATGAGGCACAGAGTCAAGAATGATTTGCATATAGCTGTGTCTGAACTGGGGTGGAGAAGTGAGCTAAAGAACGATGATGGATTCAACCCAGATCTGTGACTGGGGGAGACTGTCTAAAAAGTTTCAGCGTTCCGTCCATCATTTCCTTGTGTTTGCTATGGAAACATATAAGCCATATATTTCCATAAGCTTAAGATTCCTTGATTGATTTTCACACATAAAAAACCCCAAATCCAGTGCTTAGATTTCCTGTTCGGATCAACACCACCCCCCACCCCACCCCATTGAAAATGTAGTATATATAATATATATAAATCAGATCTGGGTGCTTTTCAAAAGCATTGTGATTTTACTAGATATCCCTGTGGAACAGCATTGTGCATTAAATAATTATTATAAACAACTCCAATAAAGAGACACAAAATGTGTGGGAGTCTTCTAACGGTGCTCGCCATTTGTATTAACTGCTATTTGAGCAGTCATTTATGTCTGTTAGATAAACACGAATTTGCATGAATAGTGAAACAAAACATTTTCAAGAAAAAGAAAGAATAATTCTTTCTCAAGATCTCCTTGTGAAAATGTTTGTTTAGTCACTCCAGTACAAAAGGAAAGAATAAAATCTAAAACGTTCTGGTAAATTATAAATTGAAACTAACAGTAATTAAAGGTGGAGTAATTAAAACAGTAACAGTTTATACATGCATCCTAAATAATGTATTTGATTGTTCTTGTTACAAGTCACCTATTTTTAATAGACCATGCTCTGGTTCTGAAACTATTCAATGACCACCAGCAGGACTCCCTGTTGCTCGTGCCCAATCAGAGTGTGAGAGAACCCTCCAGTGTTTAATATGTAGAGTGTTTAACATTGGTGTCAGTCAGTACCGTCTAAGCCAGGTATGCAAACGACACAAGAAGGAATATTGGCTCAGATCTTGCTTTGGCTCAAAGCAATGGGTGCAAACTATCTGCTATTCTTCCAGACTGTTTAGGGAAGATTTAGCGGTGGAGTGAAGAGGATCATTCCGTAGACCAGGGGTCTCCAAACAGGTCCTGGAGGGCCCGATCCATGCCAGATTAAAAAAAAAACTACATGTATCTCAATGGAGATATCCCAAAAATCTGGCATGGATCCGGACCTCCAGGACCGGTTTGGAGACCCCTGCCTTAGACCCTGAATAAATTACATTTATATAGAGTCCTTGCTTCCTATTACAAACAAATACGTTTTGCCAGACCGTCAATATGGTTATATTAACACCATCTAGGAAATATTTCTCACCTGTCTAGTTCATAATCAAGCAACAGCTTTAAGGTAACCATTTAACTTTAACAATGTGTTGTTGCTGTGACATAATTGATCATCTGTTTTTTCATCCATGCACATTAGAATTTTTTTATTAAATGTGGATTTTAATCAGCCGATATAAATTAACGTGGCACATGCAGCTAATCCATAGTTATGTATAAAATGCAGTGGCTGATATACTGTACAATTTCAGTGTTTATGCACATAGTCCAGATGACTTTCAGTATCCCATGGAAAATAGCCCCTGATAGTCTCCCTAAACAGTATCATGGCTACTGAATGGCAACCAATGAGTTTGTTTTAAACTGTTACACCGCCATTAATTGTCTTTGTATTCCCTTAGTTCAGGTACACACAGATCGCTACCGTGCCATCTTAACCCCAGGCGAAAGAAGTACAGAATAACTGTTATATACTGTAATTGACTCTTGCCATTCTATATATTTCCCTTTATGTGAATAGTTATATTTGTAATGCTGAAATCATGGCAACATTAGAGATGAGTGATGGTTCTGGGACTCATTCAGATAATTAAATAACATATTGCAATGTGAAGATAGCCTTGGTTACCTGGCATTAAGAAGAAACAATGCTAATTTAAAGTGTCTATTTTGCCCCTTGACTGTCATTTATTCTGATACAAAGTATGCTCACCTGGCAGCACAATTACCGACCATTGAATGGATTTGACCTAATATGCCATATGCAATTCAAGTGTTGAAGTATTTCTGCAATTCACAGGGAAAATATTTGAGTGGGCATTGCTAAAAGCATACTAAAAATTAGCATGACATGAATCCAACTATTTTTCAAATACAGTATCTTCCCTTTCTTAGAGGAATCCTCAATTGGTTGCAGGGCAATTGACTGATGATAAACTTTGAAGGACCCTTTATAATGAATTTGATGGTGAATAGGACTGCCATACCTGTGGTGGGGGACCACCCACCACCACACTGTGGGACCACCCATAGTATTAGGAATGCAATGGCTGGACCGCAACAAGACCGCCGGGAACAAGGATCCAGCTTGGCCTGAGTTCTGCAACCGGCTGTAATATGCTGTCGCTGCTGGCACCGCTGAGCATATTATGAGCTGCATTTTTTGATCATCCTTTTCATGGCGGTCATCCCACCATGAAAAGGGTGGCAGAAAGGCGACAAAGCGGGCCCTAACTGGGCCTGCTGCCGGATTTGGGCCAGGGGTGCATGCAGGGGGACACATGTAGTGAAGTACACTCGCAATCAGGCCTCGGTCGCTGTGGGACCACCAAGCCTGTGATGCGACTGCCCGTCAGACCAGGAGTTAAATCCTAGTCTGGCAAGCGGTGTTGCTGCGGTCTGACTGCAGCAGTCTGCAAGACTCATAGTAGAGCCTATAAAGCAGTTAGACCCCTGACTGCAACTTGGTGCATAGTGTGGCATACATGCCAAGCCATGCAGGAAGTGGAGGTGCAAGTAGAGGGGGGCACTACATGTGACCCCCAATTGCACTGCTCAGCTCAAATCATCCAGGAGGGGGCCACATCCATGAAAAGGGTGGCTAAAATGCAACTTTTAATATTATCCTCGGGGCCTGCAGGAGCTCCACTAGCATATTACAGCTGGTTGCAGACCGCCGGTCTAGCAGGATTCTTGATACTGACCATGCCGGCAGTCTCGTGGTGGTCTGACCGCCGCAGTCCTAATAGTGCAAGCAGCTCCGTAGTTTAGCGGTGGTCGGACTGCCACCAAGGGTTCGGCGGTCCTATGGACTACCAAACTCATAATAAGGCCTGTAGACTTTTGTATGTAAAAGCAATGAGGAACTCTGTGCCAACAAATACAAAATGTCTTGTCCAGTTTTTTTGTGTGCCATGTTTATTATGGAAGTTTCCTTGCCAGTTGTGACTTACCATGGAAACACACCTCAAGACAGCAGTGATATTTTTATCTAAAGTAAACTCACATTACCTGTCTTCTAAGGTCCCTGAACAGTATCTTGGCTATTGGATGTGATTACTCCCTATACCTGTAGTCTACAGCATCCCTGCACAGTGGACCTGCATCACAATTGTCAAACAGCGTTTTCTGTATGTGCTTCCTTGGGGACCAACAACTCCTCCTGTTACCTCAAGTAAGTCTGACACAGAGCAATTGCTTAGAGGTCTCCAGAAGGCCACACCTCTTTTCTCCATCACTCTGCAAACGTCCTTCTGATGGAGTATGAAGATCGCTTGTCTCAAATGGCATCAAAGATATAGGCAAGTAAAAAAACACTTTTCCTATGGAATCCAGGTCCTAACTATACCTACCTGCTGGTGACTGCCAGTAGGTAATATATATATATATATATATACACACACACATATATGAAAAGCTTAAGACTTACCCAATACATACCTTTAAAACGCATGTGCATATTTACTATTCATACTTTTGCAATGAAATTTGTTGTAAAGGCATGCGTAGTAAAGGTATATGCATTGTAAAATCCTGCATAGTAATGGTTGTATGTGATAACAGTACCTGCGTTGTAGTGGCTGAGTTGTAGTGGTAATGCGTGGCAATGGACGCTTCGTAATGGCTGTTTCCCATGCTAGAGCAGTGGGTTGAAAGCATACTATGTGAAAGGTTCTGATGATCTCAGGATATAAGTTCATGAGGTACAGCTCCGTTTCTGCTGGTGTCAAGGGCGTATCTAGCAACTACCTGTGATATTGCACCCATAGTCATTTGGCAGTACAAGGTGAAAGGAGAGGATAAATTAATCACTGTTGTGTTTACGCCTCCCCTTGGGAGGTTACATTTTTTTACGCTGTCTCAGACTTACGATTTCTCGTAAATCTGGGGCAGTGTCAAAAATCCATGGATGTTGCTGGGAACGCCCCCAGCAACACCCATAGAACGTCCCTTTCACACAGTTTTCTCAGTGAAAGGGCAGATATTTAAAAGTCATGAAATGTCACATAACGTAGCTGTCTGAGGTCTCATAAATATGCCAGTGACGCATTACGCCACCAGAACGTCAAAAAAGTGATGTTCTGGCGACGTAAATGTGAGTTGTCTTTGAGTTTCAATGTTTAATCTTTCCTATTTCCCCCACAGTCTTGGAGTTTCCTCCTCTGACACTTCTTTATGTTCTCTTGTTCTTGCTTATCTTATATCTCTATGCAATGGTTCTCCGGTATTGTTCCTGATTCTGTTAAAATGCTAGAGTCCTTTCACTGACCTAAAAGCTTTCTGTTCATTGTGTGTGGCGGGGTGATTGCCATACGGTTTCTACCATTGGTATGTGACCTCAAATACTTTATGAACCTTCTTCATAACTTCATATCTTCCTGAACCAAATCAACTGTCATTGTCCTGCTAGATAAAAAGCCCTACTCCATTGTGAAGTTTCTGGCTTTTGCCTCGTGTTTTTCTCTCCCCTATGTATACACCACTAACCATCTATCCCCTGTTTTTTAAACAATAATTTCTACCATTTCCTCTTAACACTCAATTCACTGGTATTTAGGCAAAAGATATAAACAAGCTTTTTTGGTTGTATGTAAATGTAAATGTAAATGTAAATGTAAATGTAAATGTATGTAAATGTAAATGTATGTACCACAATGTGGTTCCCTCCTTTACTGAGTATCTAATTGTTTGTTCATCAAATCTGACAAATGCTTTTGGTTATACTCTTTTTTCAATAAGTCTTGCATGTTCATCTTTATGTCTGTATTTTCTTGAGTGTCTCACCACTTCTCTATATGTATGCATGAGTCCCTATGGAGTGCAGAAGTAACTATAAAGAGATGGAATGCAGAGCACAGTGCAAAGGTAAAATACAATTTAGAGTGAAGTTCAACCTATTTTTTCCACCTTGTTGGGATATTTTTCATGAAGTGTCTAAAGAGAGGGAGAGAGCAGGGCATACAGTAGGCCTGAATACTTGCTGACTAGCGGGCCACTTTACAGAACGTACCCCCTGGCATGCAACAGGCTTGTGCGAGAGCCCCCGGAGGACAGAATGTGGCCTCAGACGCTCCCATGGCTCCTTCTGTAATGCTGATAGTGCTGCTGCATGTGTAGCACCAGTGCTATCTCAAGAGGGCATTTCCTCATTTGGACGAGGCCATGGCCCCATGTAAATGAGAGAATCTCTTGGCCTTTGTGCCTGCACCATATTATGGACACAGGCACAGAGGCAAAGAAGTTGTCAGACAGCACACTGAATGTGCGCTACAAGAAGGTGGTGCACTGTTAGTGCGCCTTCTGATAGCAGCCCTCTGGAGGAGGGATAGGGGTTCCACGGACACCTGAGACCTCCTGTTGCAGGTGGGCGCAGTCACTCACTGCACCTGCCTGTAAAGGGGTCTCTAATCCCTCCGTAAACTGCAGGCTGGTTGCTGTCTCCACAGTGAAACATGGAGCTCTGTATTTCAATTGAATACGCTGCCACTGGGGCACAGGTTCGCGCTGCCCTGTAATAGTGCAAACATTCCCGATTTGCGCATGGTGGACCTATTTAAAGGTGAGCCATGGTGCAAACAGGAGAAGTGCGCCCTATATGTAATAAGAGCAAAGGTTTTTATTGAAGAGGAGAGACTTCATCTCCTTCACAGTTGTGAAAGTGGGAGAGCTTCTCTGATATCTATTAGATTGAGTTCTACATCCTGATTACATAGTGGGTAAAGGAAATTTCAAAGATTGAAGCATGATGATGTTATTGCTGCAGGTGTTCAGATGGCTACCAGAAATCTTGAATCTGACTGGCCTGATAGTGCCATGTTACAGATTACAGCCTTGAATGAGATGATACAGATCTTCAAGATAACGTTGGCAGGTAGAATGAGCCTGTGCAGTTGTGTGGATGTGGGGGTGATCCGGTCAATCTTGAAGAAGCTGATGCATGAATAATTATCTAAAATGGAGCCAGATGGCAGTCTAGGATATGTGCAAGCAGAGTGCTGCCTCCACTCAGGTATGATAAGACTAGGTTTTTGCACTGTTCTGAAGCCATGCTTTAAAGAGATATGCCTTGATTCTGCCCCTAAGGTAGAACAAGTCAAGTCAAGTCAAGTCAGAGGATTTATATAGCGCACTACATACCCAGAGGGTCTCAAGGCGCTTAAGGAGGGGTGGGGAATTACTTGTCAAATAACCACGTTTTAAGTTGCTTTCTGAATGCTAGGTGGTTCTGGGTAAGGCAAAGGTAAGTGGGAAGTGAGTTCCAGGTTTTAGCTGCCAGGTAGGAGAAGGATCTACCTCCCATGGTGGTCTTGTTGATGCGAGGTACAGTGGCAAGGGCTTGGTTGGAAGATCGAAGCTGGCGGGAGGGGGTGTAGAAGTACAGTCGTGTGTTGAGGCATTCTGGTCCGATTTCGTAAAGTGCTTTGTGTGCGTGGGTTAGGAGCCGGAAAGTGATCCTCTTGTTGACGGGGAGCCAGTGGAGGTTTTTCAGGTGACCAGAGATATGTTCTTTACGCGGGATGTCTAATATGAGTCTGGCTGAGGCGTTTTGGATTCGTTGGAGTTTTTTCTGGAGTTTAGCGGTAGTCCCGGCGTAGAGGGTGTTTCCATAGTCCAGTCGGCTTGTGATCAGAGCGTGGGTGACCGTTTTCCTAGTTTCGGTGGGGATCCAACGAAATGTTTTTTTGAGCATGCGAAGAATGTTGAAGCAGGATGAGGAGACGGCGTTGACTTGTCTGTTCATTGAAAGTGAGGAATCCAGGATGACGCCCAGGTTCCGTGCGTGGTCTGTCGGGATGGGTGCTTTTCCAAGGGCTTCAGGCCACCAAGAGTCGTCCCATGCAGAGGGGGAGGTACCTAAGATGAGGACTTCTGTTTTATCTGAGTTCAGTTTCAGACGGCTGTGTTTCATCCATTCGGCTACTTCTTTCATTCCTTCGTGTAGGTTAGTTTTGGCGGTGCTAGGGTCATTGGTGAGTGATAGGATCAGTTGAGTGTCATCCGCGTAGGAGATGATGTTGAGGTTGTGTTGGCGGGCGATGGCCGCGAGGGGGCTCATGTATACGTTGAAGAGGGTGGGGCTGAGTGAAGATCCTTGTGGTACGCCACAGATGACTTCAGTGGCCTCCGACTTGAATGGTGGGTGGCGGACTTTCTGTGTTCTTCCGGTGAGGAACGAGGTGATCCATTCCAGTGCTTTTCCTTGTATTCCGATGTTTCTGAGGCGTTGTAGAAGGGTGCTGTGACAGACTGTGTCGAAGGCTGCGGAGAGGTCGAGGAGGATGAGGGCGACTGTGTCTCCATTGTCCAGTAGAGTTCGAATGTCGTCTGTTGCTGCGATGAGGGCGGTCTCAGTGCTGTGTTTTGCTCGGAAGCCGGATTGTGAGGAGTCGAGGGATTTGTTGGCTTCGAGAAAGGCGGCGAGCTGGTTGTTGACAGCTTTCTCGATGACTTTGGCCGGGAATGGAAGGAGCGAGATGGGGCGGTAATTTTTGAGTTCGGTGGGATCCGCTGTGGGTTTTTTCAGAAGGGCGCTGAGTTCGGCGTGTTTCCAGCTTTCCAGGAAGGTGGCGGATTTGAAGGAGCAGTTGATGACGTCTCGGAGGTGCGGTGCTATGATGGAGTCTGCTTTGTTGAAGATGTGGTGAGGGCATGGGTCTGTGGGGGATCCTCAGTGGATGGAGTTCATCAGGCGGATGGTGTCCTCAGAGGAGATTGTGTTCCAGTTATTAAGGATGTTTGAGGGGGGTGAAGGTTCAGCAGATGGTTGGGTGGGTTGATCTCCGGGTTGGTTGTCGAAGCTGTTGTGGATGTCTGCAAATTTGTTGTGGAAGAATGAGGCTAGGGAGTCGCAGAGGGCTTGAGAGGGGGTGATGTCGTTAGAGTTGGCCGAGGGATTGGTGAATTCCTTGACGATGTTGAAAAGTTCTTTGCTGTTGTGGGCGTTGTTATCTAGTCGTTCCTTGAAGGCGGTTTTCTTGGCTTTTCGGATCAGTTGGTGGTGTATGCGGGTGGCGTTTTTGAAGGCGTCCTTGGTGTTGGTGGTTGGGTCTTTTTTCCAGGCCTTCTCAAGGGAGCGGCAGAGTTTCTTGGATTTCTTAAGATCATCGTTGAACCATGAGGCCTTCTTGCTGCCAAGTTTGTTTTGTCGTTTTTTCAGTGGTGCTAGGATGTCGGCGCTGTTGGATAGCCATTGGGTGAGGTTGGTGGCGGCTTGGTCGGGGTTTGAGGAGTGGGCTGGGGGGTTTAGAAGAAGCGATGAGGAGATCTGGTCGATGGTGATTCTGTTCCAGTTTCTTTGCAGAGTTGGTTGGGGGTGGTTGTTGGGTTTGGGCTTGTTGTAGGTAAAGTGAACGCAGCTGTGGTCAGTCCAAAGGAGATTCGTAGTGTGGCTGAAGGAGACATGGTTGCTGGAGGTGAAGATAGGGTCGAGAGTGTGACCAGCGATGTGGGTGGGGGAGGTGACCAGTTGTTTAAGTCCGAGGTTGGCGAGGTTGTCTAGCAGGGTGGTGGAGTTGTGGTCGTTGTTCTTTTCAAGGTGAAAGTTGAGGTCTCCCAGAAGGATGTAATCTTTGGAGGGGAGCGCGTGTGGAGTGATGAAGTCCGTGATTTCTTCACTAAATTGTGCGTGGGGTCCTGGAGGCCTGTAGAGGAGGGTGCCTCTGAGTGTGGTCTTGGGGTCGATGTGGATCTGGAAGTGAAGGTGTTCAGAGTTGGCGAGGTTGACGTCAGAGCTGGTTGAGATGTTGATGGATTTCTTATGGACGATAGCGATTCCTCCTCCTGTGTGGACGGTGCGGTCCTTGTGTATGATCTTATAATCTTCTGGGATGGCAATGGTAATGTCAGGGGCGGAGGAGGCGTTCATCCATGTTTCAGTAAGGAAGGCTACGTCCGGAGAGATGGTGTCTAGTAGATTCCATAGGTCAATGGCGTGCCTGTGGACCTAGCGGGTGTTGAGCAAGATGCATTGTAGATGGTTGGGGTCGGGAATCTGAGGTGTGATCGTAGCGGAGTTGTTGACGGTGCCGGTGAATTTGCAGGCGTAGCATGAGAAAGGTCCATGGGTGTGTCCGGGAGCGGCTTGGACGCAGTTGGGGGGACGGCCAGGGTTAAGGGCTAGGAGGGTGGTGGCATCGTAGGTAATGTGGGAGGGCTGGGCAATGCGAGGGCCAGGGGGTCTGGCACTGGGCGCGGTCCAGGCGCGGACGGGCGTAGACGGGCTTACCTTTGGCGCACCTTTCGGCGCGACTGGGGCGCGGTCGCTGCGCGTGAACGCTGCGCGCGGGAGCAACGGTCATATATGGATACTGGAGGGGGAGGGGCGAGGGCGGCTCAGCTGGGAGGCGGGGCGGGCTCACGAGGACGACAACAACAAACAAAATGGAGGCGGAGGGGGGAGCACAGCGGAGCGCTAGGGGCAAACGCGCAAACCGAGTGAAAAGAACAGAATTAAATAATAAGAGTGCACAACAAGCAAAGCGGCAACCAGGCAGACAGCAGGCAGTAGTAATTGGCAATTTTAGCTTGCAGCAGCACAACGATACCAAATGTCTTCAAGGGACACTGGGAGCGACCACTCAGCCCGAGGGAGAGGAGCGAGTCACGGCGCCTGCAGGTAGGAGAGCGCTGTTCTACTTAGTGGGAGGGTGGCTCAGCTGGGAGGCGGGGCGGGCTCACGAGGACGACAACAACAAACAAAATGGAGGCGGAGGGGGGAGAACAGCGGAGCGCTAGGGGCAAACGCGCAAACCGAGTGAAAAGAACAGAATTAAATAATAAGAGTGCACAACAAGCAAAGCGGCAACCAGGCAGACAGCAGGCAGTAGTAATTGGCAATTTTAGCTCGCAGCAGCACAACGATACCAGTTTATCCAGTTATACCCCTCATTGTCTTTGAAGTTTTATTGTGCTCAGGGGTCCGTGATCCCTCCCTAAATCAGTCTTGCGTATCTCCAGTCCAGTGTCACAGTCCTCTCTTTTGATACTGGTGTCTGGATCTTTAATCACTCAGAGGGAGATGGGTCTATTGTATTATGGCTCTGCACCAGGACTCTACCACCTTGCAAAGCCTCTCCTTCTCCCCGCTCCAGGTGCAAGGCAGCCTGTGCCATCTCCACCCGTCCCCTGGGGCACGATCTCCCTCAGCCTTTCTCACCTCTCCCAGATCCAGGCAGGCAATTCACATTCTGCTGAGACTCTCAAAAAGGTCTAAAGCACAAACTCGGCTATTTTCTCAAACAGCGGTTTCTGGACACGTAGTGACAAAACCATCTACCAGAAAAAAATGCGTTATGACGCTGTGAGATCAGACATACCAAACTTCACTGTTCCATTTCCAATTCTTGGGAAACTAGGCTAACAATACTACACTCAGCTTCCCCTGTTCTGTCCTATGGGCAGGATGACCTTTCACCAGGGAAAATGAAATGGAGTATTTTCCACTGTTAGGGCCTAGCACCCACACTGGCACAGGTCCTGTCTTTTACCTACACTGCACCCTGCCTAGGGGTTACCGAGGACGTCCTACAGGGGTGCCACATGTGTATGCAAAATGGAAAGTAAGGCCTGGCAAGTGGTAGCACTTGTCAGGACAACATGCTAATTTATCATAATGCACGCAGGCCCTACACTGAGACCCTGTGTTCCCTCTCTGCGCATTTCTTTAGTACTAGCTCGGGCACACACAGTGCAAATCACTTAGGGATCTTGCTAGTAAGGCAAACATACCAATCAGAGCCAACGAAACACCACTACAATTTATACAGGGAACATCTGAACTTGCACACTAGCAAGTGGCAAGTACCTACAGCATCTAACTTCAAGGCTCCCTGTCAGGAAAACGGTCAAGGGGAAAAGCAAAAAGTGTAAGTGAACTTTAGCCAACAAGGCCAGGTTCAGCAAGTTGGAATTATTGGATGAGTAGGGGGTCAGACTGACCTTTTGAGTGCGTCTTGAGGAAGGAGCTGATTCATAGCAGTTCTTGTCCCCAAATTCCAGCCTTGTGGAAGCATTGGATGAGGGTGGAATGGAAGAGTGGAGTGCTGCCAAATGGTCTAGTAGGATGAGTGCTGCTGAAATGAAATGAATGAAATGAAATTTGGGACTTATATAGCGCATGCCTGCCCGTGAGCGTCCCAGCGCTAAAATTGCAGAACTTCTGAGGGTAAAAGACGGGGAAAGAGAAGAAGTTATTGCGGGAAGAGGTGAGTTTTTAGGAGCTTGCGAAATTTCAGAAGATTGGACTCAGAACGAAGGTGAAATGGCAAAGCATTCCAGGAGGTGGCCACAGTGACCGAAAAACGGCGTCCTCCAGTTCGGGCTTTTCTGATTTTGTGGACCGTGGCCAGATGACCTTGAGCTGAGCGCAGGGGCCTATTAGGTCTGTATGGAAAGATCATGTCTTTTAGCATTGGAGGGCCTTGATTTTGTAAAGCTTTATGGGCCGTGCAGAGGGCCTTAAATTTGACCCTTTCGCGGATCGGCAGCCAATGTAAAGCCTTGAGGGCAGGTTTGGCTGAGACCCTACGAGAGGTCCCAGTAAGAATCCTAGCTGCGGCATTCTGAGTTCTTTGAAGAATGTTGATCGTAGATTCCGGGGCAGCAAGAAAAAGAGCATTGCAATAATCTAGTCTTGATAAGACTAGACCTTGAACGAGCAATTTCTGAGAGGGTCCTGGAAGTAAAGGGAGGATCTTTCTGGTGGAACGCAGTAGCCCCACACAAGTGCCCGCTGTCTTTTTTGCTTGCGTTTTGAGGGAAAGGTCCTGTTCAAGCCAGAAACCTAGACTTTTTAATTCAGTCTTGGGTTGAGGGAGAGGGCCTAAGCATGCTGGCCACATGGCAGATGGAAGAGAAGATATTTTATTTCCCAACAGCATGAGCTCAGTTTTCGAACCATTGAGCTTAAGCCTTGAGGCGGACATCCAGGCATGAATACCCTCTAGACAATCATGGAGGTTTTTTACCTTGTCCTCTTCCAGGGAAAATGATACGATCATTTGGGTGTCGTCAGCATATGTGACGGCTTTTATCCCAAAAGGGGAGACCACGTCATCCAGGGGGGCCATGTATATGTTAAAAAGTGTAGGGCTCAATGAAGAGCCCTGGGGGACCCCACACTGGAGAGGGAGAGTGTCGGATCGCACATTCCCTTCGCAAACCTGAAATGTTCTGTTTTTTAGGAACGAAGAGAGCCAGCAAAGGGCTGTGCCCCTTACTCCCAAACCGAAGAGGCGCTTGATGAGGGTTTTGTGGTCCACCGTATCAAATGCCGCGCTTAGATCCAGGAGGATCAGTAGCACTGATCCTCCCGAATCCAAGATGCATCTTGCCTCTTCAACTACCTTCAAAAGGGCTGTTTCCGTCCCTTGACCTGGACGGAAGCCTGTCTGTGTGGGTCGGAGGAGATTGTTGGTTTCAAGGAAGGCAGACAATTGCTTGTTGACAACCTTCTCTGCAATCTTACTTAATCCAGGAAGGAGTGAAATTGGGCGGAGGTTAGTCAGATCTGAAGGGTCCATACCCGGTTTTTTCTGCAGAGCTTTAACAATGGCATGTTTCCAATTAGGAGGAACCACTCCTTGGTTAAACGAAGCATTAATAAGATTTGTGGCCAGATGCGAGATGGTGGATCCAACTTTTTTGAGAATGTGGATAGGTGCTGGATCGTTAGGGGAGCCACTTTTCAAGTTTGACAGGGCTTTTAAAAAATCGTCCTCAGAAAGTTGGCTGAAACTATCTAAAGTTGGGCCACTGACGGTGACTGATGGGGCGGTTAAGGAGTTGTCATCGTGTAAAGGAGGAAGTGACTGTAGGATCCTGATGATTTTATTTTGAAAGAAACAGGCTACTTGATTGCATCTGGCAGTTGTGGGTTGTTGGATTGGGAGGGTGTTAGGTATAGTAAGAAGCTCTTTAACTATTTTGTAGGTCTCACGAGAAGAGTTGGAGTTTATCCATGATTAGGTAGATGTCATCAGTGGCATCGATGAGGGCTGCCTCTGTTGTGCAGTTGGGTCTGAATTCAGACTGGGAAGGGTCCAGGGGAGGATTCTCATTGACGTAGTTAGCCAGCGGGGCATTGATGAGTTTCTCCAGGACTTTGGATGTGCAGGGGAGAAGTGAGATAGGTTTATAGTCGGCCAGGGTCAGGGTGCTTGTGACGGTTTCTTGAGGAGCATCATGATGGGTTATGTCTCCAGGAGTCAGGGAAAGTAGCAGTGGAGAGGGTTGAGTTGAGAATGGGTGTCAGGACTGCACAGATGAGGTTGAGCCCTTTGTCAAGATGTAGTGCAGGTATGGGTCCGATAGGGCTCTTGAGTGGATGCTGCACTTAGTATTGGCTGTTTCTGTTGTTGTGATGATTGCCCAGCAGGTCACTGCTGTTTTGGGGTTGTTTCTGTCATCCAAGTTGAGGACTTCAAGGGTGGAGAGGCCCAGATGGGGAGAAAAGTTGTTGTAGCTTGTGTTGATTTTATTTTTGAAGCAGTGGGAGACTTGTGTGCACAGTTCCTGGTATGGGTGATGGTTGTGGAGCTGATCGGTGGGGAAATGAATTCTTTCACAGTGCTGAGGATTTCTTTAGAGGTGTTAGAGCTGTTTTTGATCCTTTTGGAGAGCCCTCATAGGCGGTTGGAGATTGTGAGGCTCTTGTGGTAGATATGTATGGCTGATATATAGCAATCTCTAGCTGCGTTGTTCTGGGTGTGGCACCACTTTAGTTCTAGCTGTTTGTAGTGACAGTCTTGTTTGCATATTGGGAGATGAGAGAGAGTGCATGATGCCGGGGGAACAAATCGTCAGACACAGCTCACCTTGACAAAAGTGTGACTATAAGGAGCTGTCTTCGCTCCCACGCCAGTTCAAGCTTTGATTTTTATAAACTCGGTTTCCCTCGGAGAGCAAGTTACTCTACCATACTTTCTCTGAGCATTTACTCAGAAGGGTTTCTTCCCTCTACCCTTGGAACAAGGAGGTAGGGTTAGTACCCATGGGATCTTTCCTTTTGTGAGTCCTGATGAAAGCCGGGGTATTTTGGGTAGCCAGCTGAAACATGTCGACATTTTTGCAGTGTGGAGGGGCAGTGGACTCATTATAGACTACCATACCACCATCCACTGGTCTTGTAGTGACCTTTTTACTCTGGTCAGGGAATCCAATATTAAAGTTGGATTTGGAATTCCCGTGGCTAGTTCTAAATTGTTTTGCATGTTGTATTGTCTTCCCCCTCCCTATTGATCCACCTCCAGTGTTGGTCTGCGCGGAGGTGTGTTAGCAGCCCTATGATGAAGCATGACACAGACTTCTGTGTGTGAGGGCAGTTTTAACACCCTGGTGTGTTTTCCCACCTGTAGATCACAGCGATAACAAGCACAAAGCCCCTCTTCTACTTGTGTGTGTAAGTTGTTTCAGGAGGTCGAAGTGCGGCGATATTTCCTCCTACCCCTAATCTTTTGTGTGTGGTGAGATGAGAGAGAGTCGCACAGCCCAGAGGCTCGCCACCCCTTTTCATCCAGTCTGACTTCCCACTGTTCTTCCCCAGGGCACTAGACACCTCATAGAATTGAACTGGACATAGTCTTTGATCTTTGGAGGCATTGGATGAGGGTGGAATGGAAAATGTTGTTGAGTGCTGCCACGAGGTGATTGCCAATCCTGCTAGGGCCTCAATAGTGGCATGCAACAATGCGATTTGTGATCCTTCTCCTCTGCCTATTGGCCCTCATCCAGGGTTTATGATTAGGAAACCACAGACCCGGTTGTTCATTTTCTCTGGGCCAGTGCCCTAAGAAATGCCACACATGGGTGACTAGGTCAAATGTTAATATTTTTGTAACCTATAGAGGAAATGGAACAAGGCTTTCTTTGACCTGCTTCTGCCAACAGGAGAGCTTTTTTATGGCAGCCCTGATATCTAACTTTGAAGCTTGATTTATACAGCACTCTCTCCAATGAGGGCAGCTCAGGGTCTGCATTTTTGCCCCTTCCGCTCTTCAGTCTGATTTGTAAGGCTCTTCTGTTGCTCCAGGACCCAGCTGTCTCCTTCTTTCAGCAGGCTGCTCTGTAGTATCACGGTTTTGTTCTTGTGTCGGAGCTCCTGGTAATATCATTGGTCCAAGTCTTCAATCACCAGCCCTGTGACCCTAAAGGCAGGCTACACTGCCTCCCTGCATACCTCGGGTGTCATGGGCTTCCTGCCAGTTGCAGGGCTCCTATGTGTCCAGCAGGAGTCAGAGGACCCCACCACAAGACTAGCCTACAATAGTTCAAAGGAACCCTCTCCCTCAGGGATTCAGCATTTGAACCCGCCCCTGTCCCTCAAGAGGTAGTGGGAAGGCCGATACCACTGGCTCTGGACATCAGAGTACAACACAGGTAAAAACCTGAAGTCCTCGGATATTGAAAAAAAAGGTAACCAAATTAGATAACAAAGATGGAGTAGAACCTTCAAAAGTGAGATTGAGACATGAAGTGTGTAGAGGTGGAAGAAAAGAGGCACGTGGTGGACAAACTTGGCATTCAGAAACCTTGCCATTCTGCAGTGCCGGTGGTGGGCTCCTAAATGAAAACTTTTTCACCCATGCTATTTTTTTTTTTTACATATCGATGTTCCCTTTTCAGTAAACTTCTGCTGTGATACCTGTTTTCTAGCAAAAGATATTAACGTGCAGCTAGCCATCATGTTGAAAGTAACTAAAATGCAAACACATATAATAATCAAATCACACATCTGTGAGATTGTTGTATAAAAAAGGAAAACAATGTTAGACTATCCCTCCACCTATGCAGGCAACATGAGGCTAACAATCTAAGCAGCCAGGCCCAGAAAGCAGTCCAATGCTTATGGTAATCTGTAACTGTTCTTAGAAAATGCTATACATGCATTTCTTGCAAATCATAGAGCCAATTTTCCCCGGTTAATACTTTCCACGGTGGAATATCAGTACCAGTTTGCAGGACACTGATTGTGTTGGTCGACTGATTGATTGCAGTGATGGAGAGTGCTAGAACACCGCCATCATACCCAGCTTTCTTACATCGTGTCCTTTTAGGAAACATCCAATTTTGCATCATGTTTCAATTACTTCTCCCGCCGTCCCCAGTGGGTGCAGCATTAAGTGGCAGCTGATGCCAGGCGACAAGCGATAGCGACATCACAGGAGGTTAAGCATTCATGCCCATGCTACAGTGGGGAACTGCGAGCAGCGGGTCAAACGTTCATGTAGTTTTTCGGTTTTTAATCTCTTCAAGTAATGTGATTGCTGCCAAGATTGTAATGAATGGCTTGTAATCAAATAATTAAAATTCCTGCTTTGCCATCTAATATGTCTAGAACATGGATCTTTCTGAGATAGGCGAATGCATATAAATTAGGGAAATTCAGCGAAGGATAAAATATTCATAATTATTAATCTATTTATTTTGGGAGCTTAAGTTGCGCAGTATATTACCTCAGCTTCACAGTGAGCCGGCGAACCTGAGGTCGGTCTCTAAATGCACTTCAATATTATCCTTAGCTACAGCGCCCTCTGTCGGTAGAGGGATTGATAGACATCCTGGTTTAGCAGAATGAGTGAGTAGTCCGCTGTGAAACCAGCCATGATGACCTCGCTATGCTTGAAGCATTTGTGGCGAATGGCTGAGTAAGAGTAGCTCTTAAGCTACTGGCCTTGCAAAATAGCCCTTTTCTGTACCATTTGTCATGGACATGGCCAGAAGAACTGATCATAAGGTCACAAGGAGATCTTTAAGCGCAAAGCGGAATCGCAACAGAATTAGAGTTGGTTCGTTCAACCCTGCATGAATGAGAAAGGGGGCAAATAGATTACATGTTTAAGTCTGACCTAATGACTGCTTTGGCTGTCAACACAGATTATCTATTCAGAAAAATGAATAAAGAAAATATTCCTGAAAGTGCTGTGGGTACTCTGTCTTCATCGATTGGTCTGTTTAACTGCCATTCATAGCTTGCTCCCACCCACATCAGCATGCTGCATAGGCCCCGAGTCAGCTGGTGGCTGCCCTGCAGTGCCAGTGACAGCATTTTGCTTGTTTACAGGGGGAGGATCGAGAGGCAAATTATTCCCTCTGTGGCTACCTAAATGCCTGTCCTCTATGTGAATAGCTGAAGGAGCGATCCAACAAGTAATACAAGTGTTAAGTACACAAGAAAAAGAAGTACAAATATTCCTGATGTCATATACCAATGTGGTTATTTTACTGACTTTAGAACAAGGGATTGAGGTTCTCATCTTGGTGTTTCTATAAAGGCCAAGCTTGGGAAGCATTAAAATGACATGCTGGGCATGCAGCACAAGACAAGAAGCCAAGATCAAAACATCTGGCAGTTTACTTTTTATCATTTAAAGCACTCATCCTGTGGCCCTTCCTGCATGCAAGCACATCTGTTTAAGTAAACTATTTAAAGCGTCATTGGTCATATAGCTGAGCTCTGGCCTTCTACATGGATTCATGCTTGTTTAGGAAACCTCACATTGTTTTAAATTGAGGGCAAAGGCAATCAATCAATACAAAAAAACATAAAAGCAGAACACCACAATATAGTACATCAGTTAAAATCCAGTCATCAATAAATACAGATACTTACATGCAATATAAAAAACATAAAATCAGTTCAAGATGAGCAGACTCAACTAATACAGTACATCTTAAGATGAAATTACCAACTAAAACCTCGTGGGGTGCCTAGTCAGACTATTTCTCAACCTAACCGCAACGTTCAGGTACAATAAAAATGATATCATCTGGGAGCAGCTGCAGATACATAAGGGATGGTCGGATTTGAGAGAAAATTGCCCTTTTTAGAATGGGAATAATACATGCCTTCCTGGGAACCTCATAAAAATGACAAAACATAGCACAATGTAGGGTATCCTGCGGGGATCTATTTCCGCAGCCCCAGGATGAATGTTTGTGACCCCTAGTCCTACCACGGGGATAACCTAAAAGAAAGGGCAATAGGTCCAGCCAAAAGCTAGTTAACATAAAACAATCATACCTACTTTAACAAAACAGAGGTATGGCTCTGTGGTTGGCACAGGTTTCAGCATGATATAACCTCGAATTCAGTAGGGCAATCTCTTCTCTAGCCAAAAACCTCTGCCTAAAGGAGTGTTCTTTCACCCATTTGTGGTCAGATTTACATATCTCATCTGGGATATCAAATAAGTCTCCCCGACCTAGACTCTGAAAGGGGTCCCTGATATACTTAAGCCATGCATGGAATGTGATGTGAGTAATCAAAGGGACAATCAATCCTTCAAAATCTCCTTGCTTAGTTTAATTTTAATCCCAGGCCTTAACCATATGTCCAACCAGAGAGAAAGAAGGCAAAAGGCTGTGACATCATTTATGTAACCCAAATCCAGTTCTTTATGCACTGAGAATTTAGGGGCACTTTGTGGGACAAACAAGAGGCTTCTCCGAAAATAATTTTCCACTTTCTGCAATTTAACCTATTTAACATATCTCCAAATCTCTTTGGAGATGCATTTGAAGCTGTAAATCTGCAATGGGGCCCCGGTAGGTCTACTACCCAACCTTGAGGCAAAATTAAAAACAGCATTGTTTACCGAATAAAATCCTCCTCCCTACTAATGCCAACTCACTGCTCCAGTTTATTAACATACAAATTAAACAGAAATGGGACCAGAATACAAACCTCCTGTACTCCTCTTTTAAAAAGTAAACAAAGCTTACACTTTGGATCTTTAAAATTGAGTACAGAGGCTATGGTGTCCCTGTGAATATCACTTAAAAACATGACAATGTCCCGATCCACCCCCATGGACAACCTAATTTACAAGAGTTTTGCTCGGTTAACCCAGTCAAATTCAGATGTAAGGTCCATGAATGCTAAATGGATGTAACCAGGGTGTGGAACAGTTTATTTACTTATGACCAAATACAGGTTCACTCACTGATTCAATGTTGACCTACCTGAATAAATGCCATACTGGATTTCAGATAAAATGTTATGTTCATAAAGATCGGGTGTGACTCCGTCAGGGCCTGGGCCCTTGTTCTTAGATAGCCGAATAATACCCTTCTTGACTTCCTCAAGAGGGAAACAACGGGACTTCATTGCACCTTGCCCTCTCCCCCACAATATTCAGAGGGTACTGAGTTTTAGGTTTCCTCAAAAAATGCCACCCAACACTCTTCAGTGATATATGCCTCCAGGGATGCAACTGCTTTCTGTGCAAGTAAGGGACTGTTAATTATACTCCAAAATGTAAAACTATGTTTGAGGGAGAAGTGTGGCTCAATGATTAGAGCGGCAGACCCTGATGCAGAGGTCTAGCCTGGGACCAGGGTTCAATTCCCCGCCTCGGCGGGTCTTGGGCTCAAAAATTCCACGAACCTGATAATTCTCGCCTCGGTGCCTATTCCAATCATGGAGTCCCACTCTTCAACTCTGGGCAATAGCTTGCTTAATCTCCACAACGGCCCACACAACGCTAAGGATGCCTGGCCTTCACCTTGGGGGTGCCCCGGAGTGGACGCCTCACAGGGAAAGCCAGGATGGGTTCCACAGCGGTATTCGTACAAGCGCCTTGAGACCCTTGCGGGTGAGTAGTGCGCTATACAAGTATTCAATTTGCCTTGATTAAATAAGTCCAATTCTCCTATTTTAGATCATTTTTGCACCTAACCAACTCCTGTTTATACAATTTGAAACATTTCTTAAATAAACAGAATCACTGGGCTTAACACTCAAGGCTCTTTTATGGTTCCTTAACGCCTAGGAGCATCCAGTATCGAACCATCTAGGCAACATATTACACTACGAGACACATGTACATCCAATAGACTAGATACTGTGTTTGCATGGCGTTCATTTTTTTGTCCACCCTTCCATTTTGAATGTATGTGCCTAAGCTTCCTTCGGAAGACTATGTGCAATTTCTCAATTTACATAAATGATAGTTAGCATCAATTATTTAGAGTGAGTGGGATCCAAATCCCTCATAAGGAAGGCAAGATGTCAAGATGTTCCCATTGATCCCCACAGGGGGGAAATTGAGAAGCTGGGTGTCACATGCCAACTGGCAGCTATCTTAAGACGCTAAACAGTGTTAGAAGTCCTGAGAGAGGCAGGCTTTTATTTGGGGCCATATCATCAGCTGTTGTGTCTTGCTTCTATTTACAACCACATTTCCAAAATTGAACATTTCTCTACCTCGTAAGATCCTAAGCTCTCCATGCAGAGATGTTTCCTTAGCAACAGCTTTCGTTTTCACTCATCATCCCTGACTGATGCTTAGTTGCTAGTAGTTCCTTACAAGTTAAGAGCCTGTGCGGTGAAGGAAGGAAAGAGTGAGTATTGGGGGTTTCGAAGTCTCCTCCCCACTAATTGTATCAATGGTTCATGCGGATTTCATAAGTCTCCCGTCCAAATAGACAACAGTCCATTTTTTAGCATTGATCTATTTCAGTACCTGATCTTTCATATCACTGTTTTTGAAAGTTCCAGAGTGATTGCAGTTAAATTGACCAACATGGAAACCATTCGAATCTGTATTATTTCGATATGATAGTTCTTTTTTCATTAGTTTCACATTGAAATTTCTGGGACAATGCACGTTATTGTTTGTTTTGAATGGACCCCGCTGTCTTATTCTGTTTACATATAAACAAAATATGTTCCCTATAAAATAAATATTTAGAGCTAGCACTCTTCTTGAAGGCACCAAGCAGCAACACAAGGGGAAGATGTATTTCCTATAAAACTACCAGGAGTTTGCTTAGTGCATCATTCACACAGCCCTGTGTTCGAATATCTGCGGCTCTTTCATTTATCTCTAGTCTGTTTTGCGATACCTTTGTATTATACACATCCGAATTAGGAAATTATGTTTTTGTGCATGGGTCATATTGGCAGTTTCCTGCTAACTTGTTAATTTTGGAGTGATGATTGGAAAGTCAGATCAACCTATGAAACATCAAACCCACTTGAAGGTCAAAGCTTAGACCATAGCTTCTAGGGAGTGCTTGGACATTTAAACACATTGAAGGAAGGTTTCTTTGTGAACATGTGCTAACCTTGTGGGTACCTACATCTATATGCTGAACACATCTCCCTGTCTTTGTTGTTTGCGTTACAATATTGAGTATTTAACTGCTTCTTTCTCCATTTGAAAGCTTTTTATTTATGGCTTCTATGACAAGTGTACTATAACCTAAAGGTCCCTCTGTACCAATGTCCTTCTCAAGTCACCTAACACTCTGTTCACTGACATAAGTAATGTTTGCCTACTTTTGAAAGCAAGAACCTTGTACTGCCCCATTGATGAATGACAAATAAATGACCAGTGATGACACCGCAGCACTACTCAGCAGAACCCCAAACAAAAGAAGATTGAGGCGATCAACTTTCGCAGTGGCCAAGTTTTAAAGTTGATTTTGTGTGACATTTATATGTTTTAAGTACACTTATGTGTGACATTTCAATGCCCCAAGTCTGATATTTCGAACTACCCTTCATAGAGAAAACAAAGCAGTTATGTTCACAAAATGAGATAAATATCACCAAATTACACTGTTTGTGGAATTTAGTTGTCTAAAATTGCCTTACCACTGCTGCACCACTCTTGAGGTGCTTCAGATAGGTCATTCACTTTTACATTTTACAACAAGGCACAGGCCGCCTGGCAGCCTTGCGTTCTTCCCACTGTGCTTCTGGGTCTTCCGTTGATGAAAGCTTTGACAAAAGAATGGGGATCAACAGCCTCGAGTGACTGCCTGCATGCGACCATGACATTTGAAGATGTCACCCCTTCCCCATAGACTTTCTCAATCTTGTTGTCCTTTCGTTGAGAGTGCTTGGAGCTCCACACGCTTCCAAAGGACTTCCAGGGAAGTGGAGGGGCTGTTTTCAGAGTTGTGGGAGAGAGAAAGAGTGTTTATCTCCATCCAGCTCAACTATAGGCACATCTCTAGGAGCTGAAGTGTAAAGTGGCCAACTGCAAGACTGCATTCATAACATTACTGCGAACCTACATTATTCAACACTTTCTTGGAATCAGTGTGTTATCTGGGGTTTGCTTTGATGCATGCTTGCACTCTCTATAACTACTGCTCAGTCATGTTAGCCATCTCCTTATTGCTTGAAAGAGCATAAACATGCAATCCTTCTCAATGCACCTAAATGCAATGCATGTACTCAAGGTGTCATATGGCTTATACTTTATCAAGTAAAATTGTGCATTTGTTGGACAATATAAATGTCAGTACTGTGCAAGACTGATTCTGAGCACACCCATAGGATATTTTGGCTGTAGTTCTGCTAGCTCACAGTACACCTCTGTACCCCTAATCTGAAAAGGTAAAAAATGGATTGTGCAACCTCTGAACATGACAACCCTGACATCTCAAGGAAATAGTGGTGAACGATCTAGAACCTTTTTGTTTGATTGATTATGCATACCTATAGAGGTTCACAAGAAGTACACAGGATGCAGTTTCAACATTTATTGAAGCATTGTGATTAATGAGTAAAATGCATACCCTGCAATAATCAATAGAAGGAAACAGAATAACGTGATTAGCCTTATGAGAATTGTAAAAAAGAGAAACAGTTCAACCATTTTGTTACAGAATTTATATTTGCATATAAGTACTGAAATATAATGTACTCCTTCCTAGCACTACCTAACCTAGTGTGTCTAGGGTGGGTGAATCTGCCAAATCCCTGTATTGTGATCTCACTCCCTGTTACCTGTGGGTAAATGTAATCAGGGTGCCCATCTTGGTGGAGAGCAGGGTAGCATCCATCGTATCAGGTTAACAGGAATCATCTGGGCTGGAATTCCGGCATGGACGACCACTCCATGCTAGCAAAATGCTCTTTTAACTAAACAAGGAAATGTTGCCATTTATTTATTACACACCACCCATATTGCCATGCCAAAGTTTCAATCAGGCCACTATTCTTGATTCTATTGTGTTAGCTCTGTATCAGAATGGACAATAATAACAACATTTTGCATTGTGAAATTAGCCCGTGTACAGAATATTCAAGGTATTGTGATAATATACCTACAAAGTGGAAATTTAAGCAATGCTGTTTCATAGAATATTATCCTGCACAGGCTCGCAATATAATGTGTGTCAAATGTCATTGTGTTTAAGACAAAAGGCAACTTAAAGATGTGAGCATGTAAAATGGTGGTGTTCCTGCTCGGGCCTAATGCAACCACATGACAAAAGTTGCCCACCTCTGTTGTTAAACATTCAGAACCAGATTACACAAAATAAAACACTGGCAGGTTAGTGGCTTGAAAACTTTACCAATTATGCTTTAAAAGAAGAGCCATGTCTTTTAGCTACATTCATATATATTATTGTTAATTGGAATCCAGGCAGCTTTGGTAACATTTTGCTGTTTTATTTTGCTACAAGGGGATTCAGGAATCCATCCAAATTTCACACTGTTAACTAAAAGTAAAGGCTATTCCAAAACTGCATAGACCATATAGAATCAAATTCTGAATTCATTGATAGTCTTACAATAATGCATGATGTTATTTTAGGACACAGTTAACTTAGCACAATGCATATTTCAGACATTTCTGATTTTCCAATCTTTTCTAAGCATTTTTATGTTCAAATTACCATATAGATATATTTCTTATCACTTCTTTACACATATTACACATTTCTATCAGTTATTAAACAGGAAAGCCACATACGTTATTTTTAATTCATCTGGGTTACCTATTAAATGGTGCAGGCCTCTTTTTGAAAAATGCTATTCTGCACCCAAGATATTTCCTATGTTCTGATTGGTTGTTCATTAATTACTTACAGAACATGCCTGCTGCACTACAAATCTAATATGTTCTGCTACCTTATATCCAAGGAAGTGTATAGCTGCACGTCATATAATGCTATTATCTTTTATGAGTAAGAGCACTTCTGACCTTCTGCATTTTTTAAATGGCATTTGAGGACCACATTAATACCACCAAAAGAAGGCAAAGTTAGCATATTTTATTTTACAAAGACATCCTCTTAGTTTTCTGACTACATTACTCACATTTTTATCTTTAACTTAATTTACAATATATTTGACTAAACACATTCTTCTTCATTGAAAAACTCTTAAAACACCAGTTTCTCGATCATAAAACAATTTCGACTGGCACTATTTTATGTCCTTGGTGGTAAATTAAAACAATGCTTGGTGCAAACACCTTATGTCACCGTATTATGAAAGCAGATTGCTCAAGCCTATGATGTTTGACAAGGATTATTGTGCATATTTATTGTGTGGCATTGTATTGTGGTGATGATATGCTGCTAAGTTTTTGTGTTGCATTATTACAATGTGATGTATTGTATTGTAGTTGTTGTATTCTATTTTGACTGTTTTGTTGGGTGGATCCCTATTATATTTCAATTGCGTTCTTATGTTTCTTTGTGTATGTTATTGTGTTATTTCAGGCCATTTACTTTAGACAGGTCAACAAAAACTGCTAAATTTCCTGCTAAAAGCAGCAAGTGCTTTTAAAGCTCTGATGTCAAGTATCCAGTTTCCAGTTACTTAGCTGCTCCCATACCGCTGCTCCAGCTCTTCAAATATGTATGAAACCTGTCAGTCCAAAACTGTGGCAAAGGCATGTCTTAAATAAACACCTGCAGTGCTCACTTTGTGATATTTACTGTTGCTGTCTTTATGATCCTCTCAATATCTGTTCATAAGTTTCACTGCCATGGGTAGGCCCCTCAAATTACACCTGGGAAGGCTGTGCTAAAAAATACATTAATAAATAAATAGGTATATACATATTTGTCTCAATTTTGTGAGTAGATTGTGTAAATTAAGGCTGACAATGATGAGTCAAAGCAGAGAAAGTAGAAAAATCAATTTCATCATTTAAAAAAATCAGTCAGCCCTCTGGCCAGCTATAATGGCCCTGTACTTCAAAGCTAATGCCCTATTCTCATTAGAATGTTACTCCTTGAACCACCATGTCCTTGAATAAGACAGTGTTGGATGAGGCCCTTCTTGCAGGGTTATCCCCTAATGTTTTACCTTCTTCCGCTTATTTTTCTGACCTTCCTTTTGCTGGCTTTAGGGCTCGGACACTTTACCTCTGCTGACTCGTGCTAAAGTGCATGTGCTCTCTCTCCTAAAACATGTATGATTGGATGGCACCTGTTTTGCATTTTTAATTTACTGATAAGTCCCATGTATAGTGGTATACCATATACCTAGGGCCTTTTGATTAAATGCTACTAGTGGGCATGCTGCACTGCGTGTGCTACACTCAGAAGTAGCCTTTCAAACCTGTCTCAGACCTTCCAATGCAGAGCTTGCGTGCACAGTTTACTGCCACTTTAACTTGGCATTTCAAACTGCTGACCAAGCCTTAAATTACACTTTTATTACACACCTCAGGACCACTCCATCACCCAAGCAATTCAGGAAAGAACTCAAGGCCTGAATGTTTGACTGAAAACCACCATGCAGCAGCTAACTACTCTAGTACCTCAAGACACTCACGTGTGATTTGCCACACTTTACAAATGTTTGATTGACATAGATCACCCCTAAAGTTGGCCCTGGGTAGCCCTGCAGGCAGGTTGTAATGTAAGTAAAATAGAGGACAAGTGCTTTTATGTGTGGTATGTCTTGGTAGTGACAAACAGCCTAGTTTCTTTCTCACTGCAAGTCACGAGGGAGAAGGGTTATTTAATTAAAATATAAAAATAAATAAAGATCATTAAACTTACGTTTCCAATGGCCTAGGTCCCGGGTCCTGCATCTTCTTTGCTCTCCTGCTCTCTAGGAACAGGAAGTAGAAGCAGGCAGCCAGGCTACCTCCCTCCTCTAAGCCAAACAGAACACAGCATTGTGGTTGGTCAGGACGCCGACCAACCAGGGGCTAATGGGGAAGCCATGTTCTCCATGTAGGCTGCATGCAGCCTACATGGACAAATGGGAGAGAGTGCATGACTGGTTTGGGCGGCCCCAGGGGGCCATCCAAATAGTCTTTGCGCACTCGGAGTGGGCAGGCACACCACTTCTCCCCTCCCCTGCTCTCAGAGCATCCCCACCCACCTGCCCGCCAACAGCCAAACATAAAATGATAATAATGGAAAGTTATTACCATTTTATGTTCTGCTTCTCGCACTGCTGGGCTGGCTTGATAGAGAGTGTTGAGCACATCCATGGTTTCTTTTGAAGCCACCTCTTGTACAAAGACATTTTGGAGTATAAGTTCAGCGTCTCTGACCCCATGATTTAAACACTGCATGGACTTGTAACCAGACACTGCTGGCCCTACATGCTGCACATTTCCAAAGGACTGCTGTGCTGCCAGGAGGAACTGCCACTGGGGCTACTGGGTTAACAAAGTGGACGTTCTGATCGCTGGGCTGCAGGAGTAACTGCTACTTTGCATTTGAAGTTATTGTGCTGGCCTGCCTGCCTGACTTCCGGCCCTCTTTACCACCCCACCTACCCCAGTGCTCTCCAGGGGTTTGTGGGCTTGCCACCCCCTGCTCTCGTGGGGGTTTTCAGGGATATCATCATACTCCTTTGAACATCCTGGAACCCGGCTGTGGGACTCATGAGTACGGCCACTTTTGAATCCCTTTTGAGTGCTTAATGCTGTAAGGAGCAATGTATGATGTCTCCCACATGCTGAGTAGTTTTGGTTGCACGCAAAATGTTTGCTTAGTGGCCCGTTCCACTGAAGGTCGATGGTTCAGAGCTCGATGATTGGTTTGTTCATTGCCTGCTGCACTGCAAGAACCCCCCCTGCATGGGGTCCGGTCAGCCTGACAGGCATACCAAATGCTGTATTGAATATCGAGAACTCCTCAGTGCGACCTCCTCCCATTGAGCATGCTGCCTGAATGACACTGGGGAAGCCTATAACGACTGCCAGCCCCATCTGCACCTCTCAGTTGTGTTCCTGAGCAACTTCTTTCCCGGCAGTCAGGTATTACTTCATTGAAGTTGGGAGGCTCACAAAGAAAGCCACAGGGTAGAGATGGCCGCCCTGTCCTCCCTTTTCAAGCAGCCCTGCTCTTCAAAAGAAAGACTGCAGCAGCTTCAATGCATGCTCACTGGCAGCTGCCTTTCACTAAACTGTGGGACTAAGGTAAGTCTCCCCATAAGAGTCATCACATTGTGGGGCCCCCTCCCACGTGTTTGGGCCATACCTAGGGGGGCATTAGCTCTTCCGCTCGCTCTATGGGGTAAAATCTCTATGGATGGCCCCAGAGCGCAACGTAGTACTGCAGCAAGAAGTACATTTTGAAGTCCTGGGATTTTCATAATAGGTGTGTAGGTACGCCGTGGAATAGGTTCTCATTGTGGTACTTTGAGGTCCATATACTTATGGCGGCATGTTTGTGTTTTTCTAATGGTACTACATGTGCATTGATTAGTATTCATGCTTAACATGCCAAGTATGTATTACTCATGCCTAATGTAGTAAGCATTTTTGATTCATGTTCTTATTTGTCCCTAATCAAACTTCTGAAGTTTATGTCCTGAGGTTGTAATGTATGTTGTTTTAATTCTTGCCTTGTCAGGATAATGAGTACTATCCCAGGATTTGCCAAACATGCACAGTATTTGTGACTCATGTTGTTTTGGTATTATTTTGTGTATAATATACTATACATTTTTATAAAATCCTGTGTGGAGTCTCTTTTGTAGTGTATTAAATGTGTTAATGTTTGAGTGTGTTGTACAAATGCTTTACAAATTGCCTCTGATGATAAACATGCCTGCTCTGTGCCAAGCTACCATAGGATGAACACAGAGATTATCTTTAGTTGCCCTCACTAGAGCGGTGGGTTCTGCCTAGCCAGCCAGAAACCCCATTTCTAACAGACAGTCACAGGTTTGACTATTATGTTTCCAATATTTTCAATCCACCACTCCACAATTCAGATACAAGCCTATGGCACAGCAGGAGTCTGTCCAGTGGTAATCAACATTGACCAGCGTGAGGCATTGGTGCCGATGGCCAAAGCATCCAATAACTGAATACTGCACTTCGCTGATAAACATTAACACCCCTGATCACATGCATATAGCCAAACTATATCAAGATTACTACCATTCATCCTGCTACTCGAGTGCTCATTTACAGCTACATTTCCCCAATGTACATCATTTGGGAATGCTAGTCACTATAACTGACTATTGCTATTATGATCCACTAATTGTTTCTTACCATTTACATCATTCTGTGTACTACTCAGAAAGGTTCTTGCCTTGCTTTCTGGGTTCTTATGTTTCGGTTCTATGGATGAGCTCTGTAAGGTAAGGTTATGATTATCCTCAGTTATAGTGAGATATACTTAGCTTGGCTTCAATTAAGGTCCATGCACAGAGGGCAAAGTTATTAGCATAATATAGAATCAAAGCCATGATACATTTTGGAAGCAATGCTCTCCCTTGTTGCTTCATATGTGCGCTGGTTTGTTATGTCTTTTAATAAAAAATTGCGACTGCTAAATATTTATTTTATATGCTGCTTTTCAACTTGGTGAATGCTCTTTAACTATATATCTTCTAGATCCTGGAAGCACATTTCACTATTAAGCATAAAGGTGTTCATTTGTTTGAGGACTGACACCTAAGATGAAGTCCGTGTGGATAGCATCCTTTCGGGGATTACACTGTCCTATGTACATATCTACAAAAGGATATGTATGTGTTGTAGGAAATCCAATAGAGATGCTACAGTCTCAACGTCCCTTGTGACTGATTTTCCTCACTTCCTAAACTGAAGAGTCACGTGTAAGCCAGTTTTTTAAATGCCCAAGTGTATTCTTTCGTAGCTGAGATCATTGAAAGTCAAATGTGCTCATTGGCCTACTCAAAGTACTATTAACATGAGAAAAATGCCATAAAAAGGGAAAATCAAGAAAAGGGTTCAAGAGATTTTCAAGAAAAATTGTTTTATGAAGAAGATTGTAATTTGTACAAATGTAAAAGGAGTGGTAAAACGAATTTAACAACTGCAGAAGCTGTATGCCTTTAACCTGAACTAGGATCCAAACAAGGCTAACTCAGGCGTGCCCATATTTTGAATATGAAGCATTTTACCATTAAAAAGTTGTGTGGATGAAAGACCTGTCCAATTGTTAGTTCATGAGGCTGTACCCAGTGAAGTATTGTTGAAAATGGATATTTGTGATTCTGATGCTCATCGAACCAAGCATGACTTTGTCGGTACAAAGATATCTTTCAGTGACAGAGGCCTGAGTGGATATCATTGGAAGTGGGTTAAGCCATGACTTTGATATACAGCTTTATTTGAGGCTTATTGGCTTTTGTGGGTTCAGCCAGCGCTAACAAACTGATATGCCTCATTAGTCTTCCACAAGGTTTAGCGATACTCAGATAGGATATGAAGAGAGATGTGTGTGAAAGACACAAATCATCCCAGCGGGAAAGGGGACTTAGCCTATCCATTTCTAGGTAGGTTCCTTAGAATCTCTCGTATCTTAAGTAGAGGTCTGCAGAAGTTTATTTTTCAACTGCTAGTAATAATAGAACTCAGTGGTAAAGTAAGAGCAAAAGGGATACTACTTTATGATTTTTTGCAAATCTTCAGAACTTTGTACAATTAAGACAGACCACTTACAGACTCAGCAGTGGTACAAAAAACTGCAGCACTGGTATCAAAGTTCCTCAAATCCTCCAGGCAAATAGTCATGGGAATTCAACCAAACAGAGTGCATCTACTCTGTACAGGATCCTTCCATCTACCAAGAACTTCCACACTTTGAAAGCAGGCTCTGCAGTTGGATGTAGCAGATCAAACATTCTACTGTCACTATCAGTGAAATCATAAACTAATCTTCAATAGTCCTTGTATTTATTCCAGCAATGGAATAATATGTTTTACTAACACAACACTAGAACTAACATACATTCTCAAAGAGGTCCATACCAATTGCTAGTAAGCCATTGGTATGGACCCAGGCCAACCCTTAGCTCGATCAGGTGTTCCACTCAGATCAGATCTGAAAGAAATGACGAGCCATATCTTGTCCAAATCATGGCAGGGCTCATTCACCAAAAGCAGGATCACTGAAGACAACCCAATTTTTACGCCTCATAGGAATTCCATGCCTCCTTGTTGAGCAACAAGCAAGATACCTCCTTTGCTGTCTGAAATTCCTGTGTTGTGAGAGTCCCTGTGGATAAAATGCAGAATGTAAGTCACTGATTACAACTGCATCACGAGTACAGGGCAACACCCACGAAATCGCATTATATTTAATCATTTTGCTTTCCGGTCTCATTTGAAGCTGTGGAAGGCATGTTTTTGGCAGAAAGGACAATCTGCATTTCTCAATGTGATTCTCTTGCCAGCCTCTGAAAGGAATCAAGCCCGTCATTACCCCAGCTTGGATAAAATTGTGTTGAAGGACTTATATTTGGGAATGATGGCCAAAGATATGTAAACTGATGAATGTAATTTCAGTAGCTGCCATCAGATAAAGAAGAGAAGTATAATGGTAGCACGTGGGGAGAGTTTTGCTGTGCAGTAGGCCACATGAGAAATGTCAGAATATGGGGAAATATACCATAGATCATCACCACATAACCAAGCAAGCATGCAATGAGATGGGGTTGGGAAAGACATGTGTAATACCATCATTGTTTTGATGCACTGTTTACTGATAGTATCGGCATAGTGACATTGCAAAGTGACAGACTACTCCCTTGTTCACAGCACCTGCATAGACATATGTATAGAACACTACTGTTGCAGTATATTAAGGCTACGGCATGGTAAGCAGACCTTAGACTGAGACAGTGCATCCAAAAAAGAGGGAGTACACTTTGGCCAGAAAGGATTTCACTTCGATCAGGGCCAGCGTCATCAATGGGCGAGCCGCAGGCTGCACTCAGTGACCAGGTCCAGAGGAAAGAGAGATGCTTCAGACAAAATATCCCTCAACTATCAGCCACCAGAAACATTAATTTCTCTTCTTTTAGACCTCTCTGTGAGCAGCATTAATTGCCCTTCTCCTACTCACACTTCATATCCCTAATCTCCCAGTTTCACATCCTTTCTGTTCCAATATGGCTGGCGAAAGGTGGAGCCGGTGAAACGCTTTGGCTCTGCAGGGGCACTACCCAAGAGTGGGGATGGGGGCAGGTGGTAGACTTGTGTTCATGATACCCTGGGGTACCCTGCAATGGCAGTTTCTATTGTGGGTTTTGAAGACAGGGAGCAGCATGTGAAAGAGGGGTATGGACAGAAATTACCTGCCACTCCAGGTAAACTTTCTGTAAATAACGCTGCCCTATGAGGAACCTGCAGTAGTGCTGCATAAAGTTAAAGTGCCCACAGACAGCACTGCTGAGAAGTGCCAATACCATTCTACTTAAAATACGGAAGCCCTGCTTAGAAGTGCCAATACTGTCCCAATTAAATGTGTGGGGCCACCTGTTGCGTGTAACTTCGGATCCATTAGACCTCGATCAAATCTGCTAAGAAGGGCTAGATCAGGCAAATTCGGGGTATGGAAGTTACCGTAAAATTCTAATACAAACACAGTGGTCCTGCTAAGAAGTGCTGATACTAACCAGTGCCAGAAGACGTGGCTCTGCAACCTTCATAGTGTGGTATCACTTGTGTGGTGTGTTGGAAAGGTACCATTAAAAGTATAGCAGGCCCCCTAAGAAGAGGAGGTAGCTTCTCCCACGCTCTACGAGTGGACACTGACCTTGCTACGGTGGTAAACTGGATTCCAAATCCTGCCGCTGAATCCCCTGGTCTCAATGCTGAGATGAGTATCTTCAGAGGCACCAAATCACAACAAAAACATTACCTCTCATTTTTATGTATTAAATCTTTTATTGAGCACAGGCAAGCATCATGCACCTCCAACATGTTATGTGGGCCAGCACCACATTGGGGAAGCCAAAGCCCGAGACTCCACTGCTACCCACGACAGGGCCAGCGGGCGCAACGTTCGTTAACACAGCAAGCCGCCTACAACCCAATCGGGCCGGCCGCGTCATAAGAGGTGCTACAGAGGTGCGGGCTATGTAGTACGAGTGCAACATGAAAGAGACATAGAAAAGGAAAGAGAAAAAAAAAAAAAAAAACATAGAACTGCAAACAACCCCCCTTACCCTACCCACCCATACCCCCCCTCTCTTTGTCCATTCCGGGAATAATCGATTGGCTACTGTCTTCCATTAATGGTCAGGTGGTGCTGCTCTTGCCGAGCCGGTGCGCTTGTGGGAGCGTGTCCTGGGCGCTGGGAGAGGTGTTTCAGCAAGGCGCAGCAGACGCAGGTAGCGTGGGCAGCTCACCTCACGGAATTCCCCGGTAAGAAGGGCGAGGAATGGTCGCCAGAGCTCTGCAAATTCAGTTCCCCTCCCTGCCGCTGCCAGTGACAATTTCTCCATTCCCAGGATCGCCCAGAGCCGATGGAGCCACCCCAGCTGTTGCGGAGCCTGGGTTGCTCTCCAATGGGCCACAATGTTCTGGACCGCTGCCCCTAAAGCAAGTGCAATCAGCCGCCCCCTGCAGGACTTCAGGGGATAAATGAGATCGTTCGGGAGGCCTAATACAATGTATGCTGGGAAGCGCGGCAGCTGTGTATCTAGATGTGCGTCAATGAGATCCAGGATAGGGTCCCAGTAGGGGCGAAGTGCCTCGCAGCTCCAGAGCAGGTGTTCCAGCGTACCCAGTTCCCCGCACCCTCTCCAACACCTATCGCTGACTCGGGCATCCCATTGGTGTAACCTCTCAGGGGTGTGGTACCAGTATGTGGCTACTTTAGTCAGTGTCTCGGTGAGCCCGGTGTGGTGTGCTGAGTGTCTGGCCCTGTGGTACACCCCTTCCCACTCTTTCCTTGTAAGCTGCCGCCCCAGGTCCCTCTCCCACCTGACCTGACCCGCATTGTATGTGTGGGCCTGGGTGAGGAGCAACTGCTGATAGAGGTCCGAGATCAATTTTTTATCCGAAGTGCGTGTCAATAACCACTTTTCATAAGGCGTGAGGTGTCGTTGGGCACCAGGCTGGATCGAGGGGTGGAGCACCCAGTGTCGCACCTGAAGGTACTGTAGGCGTTCCGATTCAGCAACACCGTAGTCCGCCTTGACCTGCTGGAACGAGAGGACCCCCTTGAGGTCGAACATGTGGCCTGCCGCCCTACAGGGTGTCGTTCGCCAGTTCGTGAACGTTCCGATGTCCAAGCCAGGCGTGAAGTCAGGGTTTTCGAAAATGGGGGTCATAGGCGAGGGAAAGGTGGTCAGTCCCCTGGCCACGGCCACTCTATCCCACACTCTCAGGGTGGTGCTTGTGATTTCAGAGGCGTACAGGTTAGGGGGTCTGTGCTGGCGTGGCAGGAAAGGCACGCCCTGAAGGGTACGACCCGCCACCGCCTGGTCCTGGAAGAGCCAGTGCTTGCTGGACTCCAGTTGAAACCACTCCACGAAGGTGCGCAGTTGCGTCGCCTGGAAGTACAGGGTGAGGTCGGGCACACCTACCCCCCCGTGAGCTGGGGGCAAAGTGGCGAGTGTGTGCTTAAACCTCGGTCGGCGGCCGTTCCAAATGAATCGCGACAGCTCCGATTGGGTCTGTTGCAGCCAGCCAGCTGGTGGATTCAAGGGGAGCGTCTGGAATAGGTATAAAATCTGTGGTAACAGCGTCATTTTGACGGCGGCGATTCTGCCTAGCTACGATAATGTAAGCGGCTTCCATCTCTGTAGCTGGTCCCGGAGTTTGTCTGTGAGCGCCGCATAGTTGACCCGTGCAGTGCCCCGCACAGTAGGGGCCAGGCGGACGCCCAGGTAGGGGACTGCCGCGTCCGACCACTGCATTTTAAATTCGGACTTAATCTCGGCCACCACATCCGACCCCAGGGAGATGTTTAGGGCTTCGGACTTCGCTTCGTTGATTTTAAAACCAGAGGCCAGGGCAAAGGTATGAAGCTCCACGAAGAGAGCACGCAGGGATTGCATTGGATCTGTAAGGGACAGCAGGACGTCGTCCGCGTATAGGCTGATTTTGTGCGTGTCAGCTCCGAATTTAATGCCGGAGATGAGCGCATGTTGTCGCACCCTCTGGGCCATCGGCTCCATGTACAGCGCAAATAGGAGCGGCGATAGCGGGCAGCCCTGGCGCGTTCCTCTGCCAATATCGAATCCCGGGGAAGTATGGCCGTTCACTCTCACGGTGGCGTTGGGCCGGCGATAGCAATTGAAGATGCGGTGGCGGAGTTTCTCTCCAAACCCGAAGTGGCGGAGAACCTGGTCGAGGTAGGGCCAGTGCACCCTGTCGAATGCTTTCTCCGCATCGATGGTGAGGAGCATGCAGCCCGGTTTGGTGCGCGAACCAGCTACAATGAGGTGCAGCACTCTCCTGGTGTTGTCGCTGGTCTGCCGTTGGGGGATAAAGCCCGACTGGTCAGGGTCTATCAACTGCTGCATGTATGGAGCAATGCGGCCCGCTAGTATGCCGGTGTAGAGCTTCAGGTCTACATTCAGCAGCGAGATGGGCCTGTACGAGCCGCAGGCCGTCGGGTCCCGGCCTGGCTTGGGGATCACTGAGATAGACGCCTCCAGCAGGTCCGGGTGAATGGCACCAGGCGTGTCGAAGGTATTAAACAGGTCGCGCAAGAGGGGGGCAAGCTGCTGACAGAAGGTTTTGTAGAAGGCCGCGGTAAAGCCGTCCGGGCCCGGGGATTTCCCAACCTTGAGGCGGGCAATTGCGGAGATAACTTCCTCTAGGCCTATGGGCCGTTCCAGGAAGTCCGCTTGGGCTTGGGTGAGGATGGGGAGCTCCGCACCCTGTAAATAGGCCGGTCCGGCAGCCGGGTCCAGGTGATCCGCGTCGTATAGCGCCGCGTAAAAGTTGCCGAAGGCCGCCGCTATGGCCGCGTCCTCCGTGATTTGGCCGCCACTAGCAGAAAGAAGGGAGCGCACCTGTAGCCGTTGAGTTTGCGCCCGTAGTCTGCTCGCCAGAAGTTTCCCGCAGCGGTCGCCTCCGGTGTAATAGACGTGTTTTAGGCGCATAGCGGCGTATTCCGCCACGTCCTGGTCTAAAGCCGCCAACATTTTCCACTCGGCGCACAATTGGCGCCATGCCCGAGCCGCCCCCGTGCGTTGGTGCATTTGTTCCAGTTCTGCCACCCGTTGGGTAAGCTCAGCACGCTTCAGGGCCCTTTCCCTGTTGTTGGCGGTGGCTATGGAGATAAGTTCACCGCGTAAGACCGCTTTGAGGGCTGCCCACTGCGTGGCCTTCGTGGTGTCGTCGTTGGCGTTGTGTTCCAGATAGTGGTCTATCGCGGTCTGGAGCCGTGATCGGGTGTCAGGCAGTTGCAAGAGGCCGTCACGCAGTCTCCAGTGTCGTTGTGGAGCCGGCGCGGTCCCCACTCGGAATGTCGCTACTACCGGGGAATGGTCTGATAGCGCGGCAGGCATTATCTCCACCTCCTGGACCTGTAGCGCCAGCTGAGAGGAGCACAGGAAATAGTCCAGTCTTGCATAAGTCTTGCGCGCAGCCGAATAATATGTGTAAGCAGTCGTCTGGGGGTGGGTGTGTCGCCATAAATCTACGAGGCCCAAGTCTGCTATGTGTGTGTGTCCTGCAGCTGTAAGAGCTCCCACCTGCCCGGATCTCTGGCCAGAGCGGTCTGCTGTGTTATGAAATACAATGTTGAGGTCCCCTCCCAAAAATAGGTGTGTATATGTGGAGGATGTGGAGGCCTCCAGTGCCGTGTGTAGGAACCTCTCCTGTCCCTCATTCGGGGCATAGACCGAACCCACAAGCAAAGTGTGGCCTGCAACCTGGAAGCTATAGAGTAAAAGCCGCCCTTTAATTTCAGCTTCTTTCTGTAGGACCCTCCCCTCAAAGGACTTCGCTACTAGAATTGCTACCCCGGCTGCCTTTTTCAGGGAGGAGGAGAAGAACTGCCAGGGAAAGGCGCGCGATTTGAGTCTGTGCTGGTCGCTGCGAACAAGGTGCGTTTCTTGGAGGAGGCAGATGTCCGCTTTGGAACGCTCAAGAAAGGGCAATATGGCTTTGCGCTTGTTCGGACTGTTGAGGCCCCGCACATTAAGCGAGAGGACAGTTAGGTGTCGTGTCATGTCTGAGGCAATAGGGGAAATGCCAAGTCCCACCTGCAAGCGCCGGGCGCGGGCCGACGGACCATGGAAGACGCTGCGCTGCCAGTGATGGTACAACCCCTCGGACAAGGAGAGCCCCCCCACCCCACCCCCTCTTCCCCCAACTCCCCTCCGGCCCCAACCCCAACTGGTGTAACTCCCCCCTCCCGGAACCCCCCCTGCCCCATTGTCCAAACGTTGAAAAGTGTGCAAGCACCGATGTAACTCCCTCCCCTCTTCCCACCCTCCGCCCAAATCAACCCAACCATAAAGAAGTCTGATCCGTTATAGTCCCAGGTCCAGGTGGTCGTCCGCTGGATCCGTGGCAAGGTAGTCATTGGGAGTGTAGGCGGTGGCGGCGATGCTAGCAGACAGAGCACGTCTCCGTCCGAGTCGGCCACCAAATGGTTAGTGAAGGAAAGTGCGGGTTGGAGAGGCTTCGCCCCCGCCGCCGGCGTGAGCAGTCCCGGCCGAGCCGTAACCCCGCGGTTCTGTGTGTCCCTGGCCGGGAGGTCAGTCGTTGTCTCGGTTCACCAGGCCTTGTGCGACGGTCTCCACAGCCGCCCGCTGACCTTCCTCTATTTCTTTAGTGGCGGGACGCCGCGGTCTGTGCCGCCGCCGCTGCTGCCGCCATCGCCCCGGCGCATCTTCGCCGGCGGTGCCCCCAACCCCCGGATTCTCAGTCTCAGCCGGTTCTTCAATGTTCAGGAGGTTACATGCCTCCCTGAGGGAACGTAGCTGGTGGAGAGTGTTGCCCATCTTAAACACTAGTCTAAAGGGGTGCCCCCAGCTGTAGGAGATGTGACGTTTACGCAGTTCTGCTGTGACAGGTCGGAAGATGCGTCTCTTCTCCAGAGTCAGCGCCGCGAGGTCCTGATATAATGCAGGGGAGTGCGTGCCATAGGAGACCGGCGCCATCTGTCGCGCTTTGTTGAGGATCTCCTCTTTGGTCCGAAAGTCCTGTACGCACACCAGGATGTCGGCCGGGTGAGCCGTCGACACTCTAGGTGGGCCCGTTCTGTGCACTCTGTCCAGACCCAGTGGAGAATCTGTCGGCCGGCCGAGGATGTGATTGAACAGGCCCTGCGTAAACAGAAAGAGGTCCTCCGTATCTGGGGATTGCTTCACCCCCCGGATTCTGATGTTATGCCGCCTGGAGCGGTTCTCCAAATCCTCGGCATGGGTCTGGAGGTCCACTTGCTGGTCGTGAATGCGTGCTAGTTCCTGCCGCAGCGCCTCAATTTCCGTGTCCCGTGCGTCGCTCTTCGTCTCCAACTCCGCCACCCTCTCACCAATGGCGTCGGTGTCTCGGCGCACCTCCTTCATCTCATCTTGGAGTTCTTTCTTCAAAGCCTGTATGTCTTCTCGCAGTCCCATGAAGAGCGACTCCAGGAAGGAGCGTGTGACCGGGCCCTCCGGGTCTACCTGTTCCTGGGGCGGGGAGGCCTGGCTTTTCTTCTCGGAGCCCGCCCGATGGCTGGTCGTTGGGGCATCTGCCTTCTTCCCCGCCGCGCTGGGGGTGAAGAGCTCCGCAATGGAGCGGTCCTTCCTTGTCCTGGCGTTGGACATGGCTAGTGCAGCCCTCCCCTGCCGGTAACCGGCCGCCGCTAGCACCGGAGGTCCCAGGCCTCTAGCGTGGCTAAGTCCCGTGATGCCCAGCACGTGATCAATGGAGTGGGTGGCACGCCAGGCGCAGCGACTATGGGTTTAGCCAGGGTCCGACGTCACAGTGAGGCCCCTCTCTACGAGGGCCCGGGGCAGCGGTTCACCAGTGGTCCCCCACGTAGGCAGGAGCTGTGTCAGGCGTGGGGGGCTCCCAACTCGCCACGGCTCTTAGGTGTGTCCCCCAGCCGGTTCCCAGGTCAATGCCGAGTCTACTGTGTGGGCCCACAGCGGGGGCGGGTGGGCAGTGTTGGACCGGTCCCCTCGTGTGTCGCTGGGCGCTGGCAGCTGCAGGGCCGGGGGGCAGGTCGGCGTCGTGCTGTGCTGTGGCGTCAGTGCTGGGCCACACAAAATGGCGGACCCCTGCCTCGGGTCGCGTCTTCAGCCCCGGCCGGCCGGGGGCGGGAAACGGGTGTATTGCGGAGGGGAGGGGGGGGCCTGGAGTCGCTGGTTTACCCCCCCCTGTTACCTCCAGTCCGCCGTGCTGGTCTGCCTGCGCGCCTCACCTGCGAGCGCCGCCCGGGCTGCGGCGCCGCCGCCGAGGCTGATGATGGGTGTCAGCAGGATACCGGGCAGGGGCCACACCGCTGTCCGTTGGAGGTGGCAGGTCCGCAAAGCCTCCGCGTCAGATCGCGGGAGGCCTCGCGCGTCGCCGCGCGGGCCGGACCTGCCCCCTGTGCTGTTGCCCGCTGTGTGCGACCTCAGGCGGGCACTCGGCTCCTCCCCCTGCGGCCTCGCTTCACCCTCACTGGCAGTCCGCAGATCTCGCTAGGCCCCAGCCGTCGCTGGCTCCGCGGCGGCTCTCTGTCAAGGTCGGATCGCCTCCGGTCACGGTTCCAGCTTGAAAAGGTTGCCGCTGCAACGGCGGCGGTGATTAGTGTCCCGCGGGGCCGTTCTCAGCCGAGTGGGTGCTATTTTGATGCTTAAGGCAGCGTCCGGCGGCGGGAGCTCGGCAGGGCACGTCCGCTCACACCGCCATCTTGTACCTCTCATTTTTAGTCGAAGGGGAATAACTTAACCTTCCATGCTGATGACGAACCCCAGCCGTCATGCACTACGGTGCTCGTGTGCTGATGACGGCTGGAGTTCGTCACGGCCCGCCCCTGTTTGTGTTGTTTACAGCACACCAGGGGAATCGCGGCCGCATGGAAGGGGTTAACAGAGTCGGTGTTGATGTAGCGATGACCCCATAGTTTCTCCTCTTTCACTTTACAGGTCGACCTTCTGGGTAAAAAATCCCAGCCATGGTTTCCGTGTGTTCCTAGCAATTCCAATGAGTGCCTGAAACTGAATTTCCATTGCATGCTGAATTCAGTGCTACTAAATTGAAACGTTAAAAGAGCTATATCGAAATAGCAATTCAACTGTAATCCTGAGAATACAGTTTGTGGCAGTTTGTCGGATTCAGGTTATTTTAAGCAAGAAAGCAACGATCTTATTTCTAGCAGCTTTGTTCCTACATACTGCAGATTTACAAGCCACTTGCGCCACTTTTGCGCCACTTTTAACATGGGAAAAGTGACGCAAAAGTGGCGCACGGGGCTTGTAAATCTGCCCCTACATTCGTACAATAACTGACGCACCACAAAGGGTCCACTAGAAGGGTCCGTTGTAAAAGAAGAAACAAACAAATAAACATTGTGTCCTTTTGTAAGGTAACTGGGTGCGCATCGAAAGCGCTCTACCTTCGGGTCGAGTTCGCGCTATGTAAAATTGCAACAAAAAAAAGAATTAAAAAAAAGCAATCTGAGAGTAAAGAAACCGAGGCCAGTCTACTATTCAACGTAATCAGGCACCAGCACGTCGAAGGGACTCCACTTGCCATTTAAGTGCAGCATTTAAACGACAGGTAATGTATGTCGCTATTCATTTTTTTACACTGAAAAAAATGACAACGTAGAAGGTTAAGGAAATCATTTTGGAATGAAAAGGAATTGAAGCATCATTTTGAAATGAAGGAAAGCCATTACTAAGAAAGGTATAATACAGGACAAAAGAGGTTTATTAAGTGCATTTCAATGAAATAGAAATAATGGAAGGTCTTGCGTGTGGCAGCGCGCCGTGATGAGCAACCCTTGCGGAATGTAGATTAATTTGATATCAGCGCGTGATACTCAACAAAAGACAACTTTAATCGGCTCCCGGGCACATTATGGGCATCTTTAAAGAGCTGGCAGCTCAGTAAGGCTAACAAGAGCACAAGCAAAGCGTTTGGAACAATTTTTTCAATGTCAGGAAGGAAGGAGCGCGTCACTGGAGCAGAAAATACATTCTATCAGTAGAGATCAACAGAAAAGAACCGACTGTTTGACTTTGCACCAAAACCGGTGTTTTGAAACCCCAAAATACTGTGTAAAGGAGATGACTTGTTATGTTTCTAGTGAGCTTAGTAGCTTTTTATTTGGGTACCGTCCTATTTAGAACGTGGCAGGTGACGTTCTGAACCTTCAACGGATTTGGGATTAATCTGGGAGTCAGTGAAACTACAAAAAAAATCTAAGAACATATTTTCTTTACTTGACTGAGAGGCTCCTGCTAGAGTAAACATGTTTCTGGAGTCAATTCATTTAGTACGTGTGCAATCTGCAGATCGAGCAAGGGAGTGTCATTATAAAGTTTATTTTGGAAAACTGATTCCTTAAAACTTGCAGACAATAAAAAAATCATTTAAATGCAATTTTTTTTAAATTGTTAAGACCATTTAAAATCACTTAATACCTGTCATAAAAAACTCTTTAAAAAGAATGCAAAACAATTCTCGTAACATAGCCTGGAGTAAGAAACACGTCCATGAAGCAACCAGAGCATTGGAGTAATTCAGCTTGAAGTGGACCAGCACAACATTGTCTCCATGGGATCCCCACTCCCTGTCAGGACTTGCTATCTGACCAGCTCTGATGACAAGCCACCCACTTCCCCAGAATGTTGCTCTGTTTGTACAAAGGAAGATGTGCAAGGTAAAACCATATACTGGAGGGAAAGGTCAATGGAACTGAGAGCGAGAGTAACACACAGCACAACCAAGTCTTCTCTAGCACAGCCTTTGAATGGAGGCTCTTTGGTAACCAGATGACTCACCAATCTGAGAGAGCACTCACAGGATGGTGGTATTGATGAGAGGCATGACACTTTTGCAATGATAGCATAACAAACCACCACTCCGGATGGCGGCCACAGTGAACCTAAGCCTAGCAGGAAGGAAGTCAGTAAGTACATGATCAAGTGTTGAGTCAGGACTCTCCTACGAAGGGGAGGGAATGAGCAAACGTGTAATCCAAAGAGCAAAGCCAGTATAAGAGGTAACAGAGCTGGTAATCGAGGAACCACCACGGAGAAAAATAACAAAGGTGAGGGACAGTAAATGGTGAACGAACTATATGACAAGAGGAACTACAATGTAACATGGAAAGCTTCCTTATACCGTCATGCCGTTTAAATAGTAGAGGTGCCTAGTGTAACCCTGAAATCCCACCTTTGACTCAAGCTTGGTGGTTCATGATTCCTCAGTCACCACATGATGATCTGCCACAGTTTATAAGGACCGCTCCTCACAGGTCGTCTTGTAGCATCCTCAAACCTCCTAATCAGCTTTCCGATTGTGGAGACTTCCCTACCATGAAGTAATGTCAAACACGCCATTGCAGTTACAGCTACAAAATAGTTAGTTGGGCTTAATATCACATGACTAGTGTCAACATAAGCATGTCAAAGAAACTGATAAGCTCCAAGAACCTTCATCACCCGTTGTGTGATCCCAACAGAACTATGAAGTCCTGGCACAATACGCTGTGGCTACTGCAGGTTCAGAAGATGCTGTAAACCCAGGAGCAATTGCTCTGTTTTCTTTCTACCTATTTCAAGTGCTCCACAGCTAATTACCTCATTCAGAAAGGTGGTTGATCATATCAGTGTCATCTGCTACAGATACAGAGCTTTGCACACCATGTGTGCAACAGAGCCAATGCAGGTTTAGCCCAAGAATATGTGTCTCAGATAGTGATCTAGTAGATTAAGGACTACATAGGGCCTTTAAAGCTGAAGAAAGAAAATACTCGTGTCAGATTCGGGTTCCTTGGCAGCCAGTAATACGTGGTACCACCTGAGTGTATATTCAAACGCATGAGCTGTTTCATTGAAACACTGCATAAAGAAAATATAGTCTCTATGACAAAGGCTATCCAAACAATCACATTAGCTAGTCTGTCATTGGCAGGGATCCCGATTTATCCTGTATCATACGCAATCTCATGCACCTACCAGAACAGTATCAATCCCGTGTGCCTGACAGAAACCAGATTTCAAAGTCTACAGGGGCCTGTTTTCCTTAGAATGACCCTGAAGATCATAAGCCTCATTTTTCCCAACATTTTAGAAAACCATGTGAAGCCAACAGCTGGTCAATAGGACCCTGACACGATAAAATGTTTTTGTGGAGGGAAACAAGAATAGATGTCTTCACATATCAAAAGGAGCAGAAAGACAATTTAATATGGACATTACTGCCAAACAGATAGATAATGCTATCATGTATAGATAAGATTAAAGAGAACTAGAGGCAATATAATTAGTCACCCCAAAACCATTGTCCACCTTAAAATATTATTAGGTTGCAAAAGAAGACAGACTGCTGACTATGGAATTTTCTGCCATTTTCTGTTACATACAAATATATATATTAGTAGGTCTATTTATGGCTGGGAAATCTGTACTTAAGTTATGATGGCTGTAGCGCTAAATCATCTTAAGTGATCTTGGCTGAAATGTAATTAATACTAGCGTAATTCATGTAATTTTGAGAATTTTGTATCATGATCGTTACACAAATATCCAGAAATTATGCATTGTGCCACTTTGTGTAATTATGAGCAATTTGCTGTAAAAAAAATTACCATGATTGCACTGGAGCAACAAAACGCAAGCAGCTGCTGTTCATAGAGCATTTTTTTTAAATGCGTCCTCGTGCCAAAAATTAACCCAAGGATTGATTTTGTTATGATATATAGCGAAAAAATGACGGATTAACATTTCACATTAGGAGAAAAAGCTACTTGGACCAATAGGACCTGAGTATTATTTGAATTCTTGAATTCACGAATTCTGAACTGTTAAATTGCATGCGTTTTCTAAAATTTAACCCTTTCACACCCAATCCAGTCCCTCTTTAAATGCTTATTTCTCCAAAACTATTGAACGGGTTTTCACCACACCAAAACAAACACGCAAACGCATCTCCCTTAGTAAAGCTCTGACTTTGTACATTCACTCATTTTTTTTTATATATCAAAGAGCATATCTTCCTATGGGAAATTACACTTTTAGGACGACCAATTTTTCTTGGCACCCACTTGATGAATCTGCATGTAGCTTGTAATGACAGACTCAAAATGGATAAACTTTTTTTTGGAAAAGTTTGTGCAGATTCGTCAACGGTCCTAAGTTATCAAGAAAACAAAACAAATACCTTTTCTAAGAACTCTGATTTAAACATAACTCGCCTCCAGTGCAAATATATCCCCCCCCCCCCAATTGTTTGCAATACAGGACCATATTATAATGTATTTGTTTTTTTTCATACAGTCTGTTTTCGAGTAGTTTGCTTAAAAGATTTTTTCAAAAAAGCAAATGTTTAAATATTGAGCGAATTACAGGGTTCGACTGTTTGGTGTTGCAGTAAAAAAGAGAGAGTAACACTTAATTATGTACTTAGGAAAATTCAATTTTAGAAAAAAATACTGTGCTTTGTTAACAAACACATTTTGTCTGAAGAATGTAGAAGTTAAAGACTATTGAAGCTGCTTTCTTAAAGGAACCGCTAGCAATGGGCACTTATTGAAATATAATGTTTGCGATTTTAAATTTGTGAATAGATCATGAATAGGTTGATTAAAAATGGATAGCGGTGAGGGCCAATGGATTTACGTCATACTTTGGCTGCATCATTTACTGCATAATTATGGTTTTACCATATTAACGACTAATACAAGGCTCCCCCCGTTAAGAGGCAGACTCCCCAGTGCACTGCACAATGTTGACACAAAGGTCTAAAGTTTTAAGACACAATTCATTCCAAAGTTCAATCCACAGTTTACCATATTAACCCCATAATTTGCCACAGGATTTTCATAATTTGCAAATGTAACCAAATGATTCTAGCTCAAATTCATCAATATCACACTGCTGCAAAAAGTGCCGAATATTTTGCCTTTTTTTGCTGTACAATTTAGATAACTTAGCTGCATCATGCCATTTAGTCTTAATGCGGGATTTGGACCATTAGAGGTAAGTACCGAAAAAAATTAATAAAACGAATTTGTTGCCCACGCTGCATCACATTTGGCGATGCAGCGTGGGCAACGAAATTAGTTGTATTAATTTTTTTCGGTACTTACCTCTAATGGTCCATATCCCGCATTTTACAACCCCCCACCCTGACCCTCCCCTGCCTGACATCACCATCCCAGTATAATGCCCTGCAAGGGCCGTGCCTGCTTGACAATGATAAAGCTCTGCTGAGTGGTTTGTCTACTTTCATTATGATGATGAAACCCATATTCCACATGGAACTAACACTCACAGTGTGTCACCTACAATGTCCATTAGGAAGGTAATTGGTAATTGAGAACTAACGTAAATGCACAAACCTAGATCTAGTACTTATAGCATCCAAAGGCAGCACGTTTGTGCCTACTCACTGACCCCTGGTGCCTCACGATCAAACGAAATCACAGATTATCAATGTGCTACTGGGATACCAAATTGTGAGCTGTCCCAAAATAGTAAGTTTCTCTTCCTGATGGCATAATTAAGAAAGACTTTCTTACAATTCAACTTAGTTCTAGCATGAGGTTTAACGAGATTTTAAAGTAAGGTAGCATATTTATTTGGATTTTAAATTTGATTGCATAGTGGTGCTGGTTCTGCACATGCATTTCTTGAGGATAGAAGCAAACATTTAGTCAGATCATGAGTGTTCATGCACAATACTCTGTGTTTTGTGATGAAGACAAAACCCATATAAAACATTATTAAAATCCATTTGCCAGAAAATAATTTAGAAACTATGGAGTCTAAAATGCTTGGTCTATTGCATTGATCTAAGTGTTGATTTGATGACAGGAAAATCAGAACAATGACTGGCTTGGTACTTACATCTATTTTCCATTTACCATCAGGTTTGAAGTTCGATGACCTCCAAGAAAAGTTTGGTGAAGAGTTCTTCAATGTCTGCTTTGAAGAGAATGAGCGGGTCCTACGTGCGGTGGGCTGCACGTTGTTTGACTTCTTTAATGGATTTGATGCCCTAATGGAACATGTTAGGACCTCCTTTGGACGGCAGGTGACTCATGAATCCCCTTCCTTCCTATGCAAAGAGCTCCCCGATGGCACGCTGATGCTGCATTACTTTCACCCACACCATGTTGTTGGATTTGCTCTGCGTGGGATGATTAAGGCAGCAGGAAAGAAGATATTCTCTCTGAAAGTTGAAGTAGAACAAGTTAAAAATGTAAACGAGACACTGTGCTCCAGGGGGTCACCCCCAGGTAATAGCAACTGTCTTACTTTTATAATCAAAGAATGCGACAACTCAAACATCACAAAAGCACTTCCGCTGAAGCCCTCAAAATCGCCCTCAGACTTGAGAATACAGATCAGCACTTTCTGTCGAGCCTTCCCCTTTCATCTGATGTTTGATCCAAGCATGCTGGTCCTGCAGCTAGGCGAAGGGCTTAGGAAGCAGATAAAGTGGGACGTTTGCAAGGCGATGAAATTCCAGGACTGCTTTGAAATCGTGTCTCCCAAAATCAGTTGTACGTTTGAGCAGTTCCTTCAGAGGCTGTCCACGCCCTTTCTGATTCGGAATAAACCGGATGTGTCTGGATTTGAAAAGAAAGACAAGGTAAGTACTGAGATAGAGATGGTCATATGATCTAGTCTACCAAAGGACTGTGCGAAGGGGGGAAATGTAATTGAAATGAATAGCTAACAGAATTCCACAATTCAAACTTTTCATAGTGAACATGAAGTGTAAAATACCTTTCGGATTGCATCAGTTTATATCCTTTTTTCTATCTTTCCAAGTTGTGAAAGGTGTTGGTTTAATTTTAAGTTCAAGGCAATTAATGTCTTATAAAACAAAATGAATATATGTTTTTTAAGTCACGTTTAGTTTTTAGAAGTATTTTGAGATAAAGTTCTTACGTTCTGCTTAATGCTCTTCTCGCCATGCATCAAGTTGGAGAGAGATGCTATAGATTGTCCATGAGTTTGATGTAGATTGTCACAGTTGAGGGAGCGTGAACAATTACTTATTTTATCAACTTTTGACTGTGAGATATGTGGTCTACCTTCCTTTTAAAAGGCATGGGCAAGCATGGCCAGCATTAGGTTTGGACTATTCCTACCCAGCATACTTCTTGTCACATGCATGACAAATCAAACCTAAAATTCTTTAAATGTAAATTCATTTGAAAGTTAAACCTACTTGTAGATAATTTACGTTCAAGTTAAAGCACCTTTGTATTGCTATGATAAAGATTAATTAGAGGGTTTTATCACTGTTGACGCACAATGTTTCAGCAACATGTATATCTATCTATCTATCTATCTATCTATCTATCAATATATATATATATATATATATATATATATATGTATATATTTATATGTATATATTTATATATTTATATATGTATGTACATATATGTATATATATGTAAGACTGCTCTAATTGGCATCGTAAAGATTAGTACGCTCTGTTTGTGGATTTCACACTTTCAAGTCTAGACTTCTTCAGCTGCTCAGCGGCGATGTAAGAAATCTTGAACAATCTAAGCCTTTTAGCTTCTGATTCGTCTTGAAACATTGGTGGTTGTGCCTATATTACTGACAGACAAATCATAGCTACTTCACTGTTGGGAGGTTGTGGCATCTTGACAGAACTTCTTCTTGGACAGGAGAAATGTGCTTTGCTTGACGTACTGATTTTCTTACTCTGGTGACCATAAGATATTATATTACAATAGAGTATTTATACTAATGGATTTTAAATCTCAGTAGTTACTCAAGAGTGAAATTAACAGACCTCATATGGGATCCAGGAAATGTACGTGGAAAAAAGCATAGGCCAGAAGTATATTTACTGATATGATGCTGACTGAGAAGGGGTTTGTAAAATAAAATAACAATTAAAAACTCCTTCTCCCTCTGTTTCGAGGTCCAGTGCTTTGATGCATGCCGCACCTCAGTGAGAGAAAGGAAGGACTCCTTTTATGATGCTCCTCATTGATGATTTCTACTTTTTCAACAAACTATATATATTATTAAATTAAGATTGCTCCTTTCGGAATCCACTAGCTGTCTTGATCACACAATGAACACATAATCAGGGTTCAATTCATAGATACATGTAAACACAAAAGAAGGACTCCACATGCAATTCTGTGGTAGTCTAATATAAACTGCGGGGCCATCTTAACATGGTAAAATGAGCCGAAGCAGTGAAAACACAACCATAATAATATCAAGGGGTCTCTCCATTTAAAATTAATAGAGAACTGTAAGCATTGCTACTACATAAAACAACATATTTTTAATCAGTGCAGATGTAAATATATATGGTTAAGTCCATTTCTATCACAGGAAAATAAGCATGGTATACAATCCCCAAAATGGACGCGCAGGTACTCAACATGTATTGAACCAAGTGTGTGGTACATTAGTATACTGTAGGGTCAGAGTATACGTGTGTGCCAACATGTATGCCTCCAGACCTTGACCATGATTAGAAGCAGGGCAAGTGCCTACGGGAACTATAATTACCGTAGTAGAGGCACCCTGTCGGTGTGTATGCATACCTAATGGTATACTACCACCATAAACGGTGGTTTCTAACATAGGCGAGGCATGTGCCTGCGGGAACTGTAATTACCAAAGTGATAATACACTAGCTGTGTATACCCTTATCCAATGGCCCACCCATTGTTGTAATCACCATAGTGGTAATGCACAGGCTGAGGCATGTAACAGACAGGGATCGTGTAACTGATTGCAATCGCTGTAGTATTGATATACACACCAATTGTGTGTATATTTATATTGTTAGACCTGGCATCTTTGGTGTGGTTTCCCCTGTCTTTTTGCCTCTGCCTCCTGTATTTTTGACGCTGTGCTGGATATCGCTTTTGCTGGTTTAGATGCTTTGGGCACTTTGTCACTGCTGATCAGTGTCAAAGTGCAAGTGCTCCCTGTGTAAATTGTGATTGTAATTGGTTATCCATGATTGGCATATTTGTATCATCCAGAAGTCCCAAGTAAAGTGCACTGAGTGTGCCAGGGCTGGTGATACAAATGTTACTAGTGGGTCTGCAGCACTGATTGTGCCACCCACATGAGTAGCCCTAAAATGGTGTCTCAGGCCTGCCACTGCCGTGCCTGTGTGCAGTCTGTGAACTGCCATGTCCACCTGGTCAGTGTCCCCACTGGCCAGGCCTAACCCTTCCCTTTCTGTACACATTAGTCACCTCTATGGAAGGCCCAAGGTACCCCCTTGGGCAGAGTGCAGTGTATGTGAAAGGTAGAGCATGTACTAGTGCAGTTGACATGCTCTGGTAGGGAATTACAGCCATTTTTGTTTTTCACTATTGTAAGGCTATCTTGCCCATAGGCTATCATGGGGAATGCTGGCTACAGTGGCTACCTGCATATCTTCCCATATGGGCAAGATAGGTCATAAAAGTCTGGTATCCCTGAACTCAGAATTTAATAACACATCTTTAGTAAAGGTGTTTTTTTAAATCCTGAGTTTGAGAACAGCACTTTAAGAAAGTGGCTGTTCTCTTGTTTGACCTTTCTGTGTGCCTTGGCCTGTTTGTGAATTGACTGTCTGGTTTGTGAGTGACGGAGACTGGGTGGCTCGACTTGTTGGCTCCCAGAGGTTGAGTGGGCCATCCCTGGGCTGAATAGCTCCTTCTGCATCTAGAGTGGTGGGAGGGGTATTACCTGGGCCTGAATAGGGCTGTACCTGCCTTCCACAATCCTGGCTCCACCTCCTGCTGGGAGGTTTACAACCCTGCCCCTCTCTCTGAAAGGAAAGGAGAGGCTAGGAAAACAAAGTGCTCAAGGAACACCCAGAACTGGTTCAGACCGGCCTCAGAACCCTCCTGCACAAAGGAACAAAGACTTTTAGGGGTATAAGTACAGGACCCCAGACTACAGAAAATTAGATCATCCTGGAATCAAGAAGGAACCACTGCCATGGAGAAAGCTGGAAGACTGAAGAAGGAAGACTTTCCTGCTGTTGCTTTGCTGGACTGACCTGCACTTGCTTCGCTGCCAAGGAGAGGGGAAGGACATTGCTCTGTGCTGTGTCCCCTTGTTTGAAGGAATCTCCAAGGGCCCGAAGAAGAGCTGGCTCCCTGTTAAGAAGTCCCAGGAACAAAATAACTTCACCCCAGCTTCCCTGAACCCTGCTGAGAGAGTTCTGTCCTTCCTAGAGTGCTTGAACCAGTTGTGGTGCCTCTGAAAGTTGTACCTGTGTTGGGAAGCTGGAAACCAAGATTTTGAAGACTTTCTGCAAGTTTTAATGCATCGCTCGCTTGCGGAGCGCATCCCTGTCAGTGTGAGGATAATCCCGCCTCCTTGAAGGCCGAGATCATTGCAGCTCCTGTTGCCGCTGCCAAAGTCGTCGTATCCTTCGCTTGCAGGACGCACCAGTCCATTGCCGGAAGATTACCATGGCTGCGAGTATCGTCGCAGAGCCTGTCGTCACTGGGTAAGATCGTCGCACCGCTTCCTTGCGGACCGCATCATGTCACTGCGAGAGTCGTCGCAGAGCCATCGCATCGAGGGACCGTGAGAGGAGAAGATTGACGCTGAGCCGCGCATCGTCGCCGCACCAGAGATCGTCTCCGCCCCAAAGATTGTCGCATCGTACCTTTTGAAAGCCGCTTCCACTGAAACCTGTGCACCGGAATCCACGCAAGGTATCGCATCCCTCCCCATACAGACCGGAGTCATCGCAACACGCCCGCTGCATCCAGCGGGGTTGTCACATCACCTCCCCAGGGTCTCAGGAGTGACGCATCACTTTATTTTCAATGCTACAGCTTTCATTGGGCACTTTATTGGCATCTAAAGTTACTGTTGGCTAAAACGTGACACAGCTGTGGATTATTTTAACGCAACCTTAAGAACTCATTTGAAACCATATACTTGAACAGTGTATGTTGGATGTATGTCGTTTTGGTCTTGTGTAGTTTAGTTTAAATACCTTTATTTTCTAAACTGTTGTGGAGTCAGTTTTGGGTGTTTTCACTGTGTTACTGTGAGTGTTGGTACAAATAATTTTCACATTGCCTTGGATAAGCCTGACTGCTAGTGCAAAGCTACCAAAGGGGTGAGCAGGGGTTATCTGAAGAGTGTTTCCTCCTTGCCCGGACTAGAAGCAAGGGTCCCTATTTGGATAGTGGTACTTACGTCTGCCAACTAGAGACCCCCAGTTCTAATATATATGTATATAAATTATAAATATATATATATATATATATATATATATTTTTTTTTTTTTTTTTTTGCCAGGGGGGTCTGCCAATAAACCATTGTTGGGAAAAACAACAACTTGGAGTGCCGTCCTTTCTTGACCTTCGCAAAGACCACGGAGGTGTGTGCTGGCATATATATATATATATATATATATATATATATATATATATATATATATATATATATATATATATATATATATATATATATATATATATATATATATATATATATATATATAATATTTCAGATATGAATGGTAATACAGCTGAAAGAGAATACAATTAAACTAAACAGTTGCAGTAATAGTGTGATAATAGTGAGGATGGCATACAGTTGATATTTTAGTACAATCCAAGCAAGCGTTGAGTTGCAAATGCATACATGATAAACCTCAAAATGAAATAAACATGTTATTAAATTACTGTGCTTACCCTGTATTCCATATTGAGTAATGTTCCCAGAACTTCCACACACTAGCAGGAATGTTAAACTGTTTGCCGCAGACTTCTGCATTAACTAGCCGCTCTGCTGAGTCTTTTGATGTTTCTGGTTATGTTTTTGTTATGCCTATCTAACTTATTTCACTAAGTAAAACCCCTGATTTGTTTTGGTATGGGCATTACCGCAAGGCATGGCCTGGCAAGCGGCATTGTTGCAGGTAGCGCTTACTTTGTAAATAGTGAGTACCAGTGCCCACAGCACTGTTCAGAAGCCCTGGGCTAGTGCTAATAAAAGTCATCTTTATCCACTGCCAGACACTCCTTGCCCCTTTATTCCACTCTTGCAGGTGTCTGCTTCCTGAGTTGTTGACAGTGGTCTCTGTCTTTCTCTTCCTCCTTCTTTCCCCGTTGTGTGCCTTTTCTCGGAAAATGTCTGAGGAGGAAAAATGAGGGCTGGGCCCCAAAAAAGAGTGCTGGTGGCCCCCACTGGCTCAAGTTAAGCACTGGTTGCAGGAATGTTTGGCGATTCCTATGGTTTTATGTGACCCACGCCCCAGCAGCCTTAAACATGTCTGGAGACTTGTGGGTTATTTACAAGCCCCTTGCGACACTGGTACATCAAATTTTCCCGTACAAAAAGGGATGGACCGGCGGCGCAAGGGGCTTGTAAAAAGGCCCCTTGGTCTGCTCAGGACTTTCAAACACAAGAATATTGTCCCTTATCATTCCATGGCCGATTGCGGTCTGCCTTGATTTTCTCTAGGGCGAAACAGCCTCTAAGTCGTTGATATACGTGATGACTTTGCCACTTATATTTTGTGGTTAGATGTCCTCGCTGGGCGCTGGTGTGTGTTCACAGGGAGCACAGCTGGTTGGTGTAATACTCCTTCCATGATACACTGCCTCTCAGTTGTATATTCTACCTTCATCCCTTAGGTTGTCTCAGAGGGGAAAACAGATTTGACAAAGGTATACTTTTCCAAGCTCTCTAAAAGACAGGACATTTTTTCGAATAAGTGAAAACATGTATATCTTTCTAAGGTTTATGAAATGTGTGTGTTTAGTAAAAATAACACCAGTCATTTATAGCTTTTCCTTGTCATAGAGTATAGCCTTTACTTCAGATTTCTCTTAACCCCTTCGTTGCTCGGCACATTCCCCTGCTGTGATGAGGGGAGGGGGGCGCGCGCAGCGCTCCCATGCTCATGACGAGCTGAGCTCGTCATAAGCTACAGTGCTCCTGTGCTCATGACGAGCTGAGCTCGTCACGGCCGCACCCGTTTCTTTAGAACGCTCAGCACTGCAGGGGAATTAGCTCAGCGTGCGAGCGTTCTAAAGGCCATGACGAGCTCAGCTCGTCATGAGCACCGGAGCACTGTAGCTCATGACGAGCTGAGCTCATCATGAGCATGCAAGGGGTTAACTCTTCCAAGAGCTGACCCTGTCTCTCTGGCTCCAGATGTGACTGCACCAAGCCTTCAAGGTAACTCTGGACCCTGAGGGTGAAAGTGGTGGAGGAGAATGCTGCTGAATGGTGCAAGGGGTTGGCTACCAAATCTCTCTTATCTATTTTGTACGGCAGGAAGTTCAAACTAAGTAGAGAGAAGACGTGCTCTTTTTAAATAAATACCTGATTGGGCCAGGCTGCACGTTGGAGGATGTGACCTACATTTACACTCCCTTGTAAAGTGACTCTCGTTTAAACGAGCCAACCTCTATTTTATAATCAGTGAAATGCATTACACTCAAGAGATATTCTGAACAATTGTGATTTTTAGGTATTGCTTAGAGAAAGCTTTAGCTGTTTTGATAGGATCAGTTATTTCAAAACTAGTCACCAATTTAAAATAAAGACCCATTCATAGAGGGATTTTGGGTCAGCTTTATTCATCCATTGGTGTGCTGCTCAACTACCTATCACTAATTTTCTCCCACCCATCACAGCGTACAGGACTGGGCAACGGGTCACTCCTTTCACCCACTTTCTCTCTTGGACTGAGAGTCAGATCATTTTACTTGCTCACACGTGCAAATCCACGTAAAAGTAAGTGCATTTCAGTATCAGGGCTGATGGTTCAATACATCAGTTAGTATTTTTTATTTGGCTCCATTCTTTCTCGGTTATATTATAATTATTATTATTATTTTTAGTTTCCCATTTGAGTTTGTCATAAGGTTGCAATAATTCAGTCATATTTTCCTGTGAAGTTATTTAAAACTAAACATCGTTTCCGTACCTCTGCTCAGTACATCTGCCTGCTAAGATGCACATGTACCGTTCTGTTAAAACTATGGGGCATAGTACCAAGCAATAGCGATAATTATCGCTATTGCTTGGTTAGAGACAAAAATTTACAGCTGAGCTGCGGCGATTTTTATCGCAAATAAACCTTGGTATTACCAAGGTTTATCGCAAATGCGATAAAAATCGTCCGCAATGCATGAATATCGCTGAAAAGTCAGCGATATTCATGCATTACCGAGCTAATGCTCTTAGCCATGTTATCCACCTCCCATTGGATAACAGGGCTAAGAACTGCTCAGGGCAGGTGTTAGCTTTTGGAGATATTCACTCTTAGCGCGAATATCTCCAAAAGTTGGTAATAGGAGATAGTGATGTTAGCGACGGTTTCCAGTCGCTAACATCTTGGCACGCCCACTTTCCATGTCATTAGTGATAAATATCACTGACATGCAAAGTGGGGCCCAAGATGGTCGCTATCTCAACTAGCTGTCGCTAACTGGTGTTAGCGACTGCTAGGTAATAGGGAGATAATTTTATCTCCGCTTTCTTGGCTTTTAAAGCCAAAAAAGCAGAGATAAACCCCCTTGATAATATGCCCCTTTATGCGATGGTAATATTTTTTGACATGCTTATTGCAATTTGCAAGTTGCTTGATGACATGGTTGTGCTGCAGAATCTATCAGTCTTCCCGCTTCCGGTTACAAATAGAAACCACTCGGTCTTAAACCTTGTGGTATATTACGTCACCAGAACCCCACAGTACATAAATAGATGATGACTGCATGTTATTTTTTATTTGCTGGAGTTTCCCTCAGACATAATTGCGAGTGTAAAATACAGTTTTCACGGAGTCTGAATGCGGAATATGAATGTACATTAAAATAGTATATCATCATGTAATGCACGAGTAAGCAAACCCTGCAATCATCGAATATTGTGATTACAGAATCACTCATCCAAAAATAGATCCAAGCGTCGTTCTAATTGCACACGGAAGGCAACCAGAAGAGAACACTGCTGGTGGAGTCACTTCTTGTCTTCGGCCTCACGTACAGGAACCTACGACTCGGAGAGGTAAACACATTGATGCGCATACCCACCGCGGGTAGTAAACATTTCAATTGAACGACTGAATTAGACAATGAGAAGCAAATGTTTGCTTCAGATACCCACACAACTAAATAAATCAAAGGTAATCAAATAACCCACTTACATCTCTACATCTCAGAATGTAAATCATAAGCAAAGTGGACTTTATGCGCCTCGACCAACCAACCACCCACCCACCAAAAACAAGCACCCACAAAATGATGCAGAATGAAAAATAAAGAGGAAAAGAGAAGCATATGAAATGAAAAGTGTTTATCCAGTCTGGGGAAAAAGGTCTTCTTCTTCTTTGATGTATAACTTCAACTGTTTGCCCTACAATTTAGGCCAAAGAGGACAATTCATGTACAGGGCAATAATCGTTCACTATACTAACTAGGTATATTTGTAGAGATTAATGCGAACTAAGGACTTTACCGAAAACCTGCAATGCCATATCATGTCCCATTCAATGTACGTTGATACACACACTGTTTCTATGTCACTGCAGCCCTTCAGAGATTGACCAAAGAAACCATTGGCATACCCCAATGATCCATCTGTAAGGCACTATGGTCAGGTTAAATCCACTCGAACCATTTGTGAGATACCATTGCCTCTTGCCTTAGACACCACATCAAATGCAATAAGAACAAAGGCTTGTACTGCACATGGTTGATCATCTTAGAGATGCATTAATGCCCCTTTGTCTACCGTAACTGCATATACATATGTATATATACCTGCATCAACTTATAGTTGATTGGCGATTTATAATGCGCAGAACAATGACCCGCAGGTATCAAGGCGCCTATGGATGTGACACAGCAATACATTTCAGTACAAATGCTCGAATGCTTCTGGAATTGGTACCACCATCCTTGATAGCAGTAGTTGTTGCCCAAAGTTAGAGGGTCTGATATTGTAACTGACTAGGCGGGATATACCGATGGCCACATGACATAGATCATCATCACACACAACTCCTGCAACCCAGATTTGCATGGTTGAATACATCCTACCACCACCTAACAGACAACAAACAGAGAACATATAATGTAGCGTATATCCAGGCATGAGCACCTCAGACGAGCTTTTAGAGTGCTCAATCATTTATTAGTGCGCCTTCTTTAGGGAATATTTTGAATACAAGCCCACAGACTGATGGGGTGCGTCATGCTACATGGCATGGCCATCAACAGAAGTGTACCAGTCCAGGATGAACATGGCAAAACCCATGAGAACCAATGTCACAGTAACTCCTCCCTGGAGTGATCAAGCACCCTTTGACACAGCACTGCCTAGGGCTTGTCTCTAAGAACAGAAGAATGCCTTAAACCATGAGCTGCATCACTCACCATACATGGACAAACATTAATAGGCCACTAAAATGAGTAAGACTTCTTTAAACACTCTGCGGTCTCGTGACTACTTCCACCAAATGCATGGCCATCCCCCATCCACCTATAGAACTCAAGGCCACAAATACAGACCCAGTTATATTCATTACAACTTGCATAGAGAAGGTATAGGTTCCAGGTGTAGGTGTATTGGACATTGCGCTGCTCAGAACAACAGGAATCTAGATGTGTGCAGATGCCAAGAGAGAGATGGTGCTTTCTTACTATATTCTGTCATAGAATGGCATTGTTTAGTCAGTAAGATTCAGATGAATGTGAGATCGAGATTTCCCAGCAAACACTGTAGCGTATCTAACTAAAAAGATGTTTCAGTGAGCAAAGCATTTGCCGGATGGAGCCTGATTAAAAGGGAAGAGTGTTTCTAGATGACAGAGGCCTAAGGGGAAGTCTTGGAGATTTCAGTGGGATGGTGGATTTTATGCAGAAAAAAAACAATATTCTAAAACCTCAGATCTATTAAAGCATTGTAGTATTTGTCTCTCATACAAAAGGAAACCAAGAAAATACGTCAATGAATAGATTAATGTGTTTAAGTACATGCCATGAATACTGTGTCACCTGCAAGTAATGGGCTTCACTCTCAATGAGATGTCTCAGGAAGTTAAGTGCCTGCTGCTGTGATCTCCAAATCTGACCATGGGCATTAGTGTATAATACAGACGAACTAAAGTTGGAGGAGGTGATATCTACCATTTGATAAAACTTTCTTGGTATGTTCACAGAAATAGTTCTAGTGTGTGTCTGAGACAACATAACCCAGCTAAAAGTGCAAAGTCCCAGGACTCCTTGACCCTCAAATTATGGGGTGCGAATGTTTGGATAGAACTGTTGTACATTATTGTTATCAGTTTGTGGTGGATGGGGTTGGTTAATATTTATGTCAAAAGTGACAATTCAGCGGGTTCAGCTGGGAAGGTGGGTAAAAAAGCTCTGAGTGAGCTGCAACGTCTAATATACAATATTATTCAATACAATAAGTCGGTATATTGAAAGAGCTAGGCTGATTAAGTCCCAAGCACTGATCGAAAGAAGGGAAGCTTGAGTTCACAAACAGAGCCCTCCATAGTAAGAAGACCTCTAGTCTGCAAATTCCATATTGTCCCTGGATCAGTGGTTCAAGTTCTTGAAACGGGCTAATATTCCAATGTCTGGAAAAAGGCCTGCAATCAGACCAATTCTTAAAAAGCCAGCCTTGGACCCGTTAGAACTAAAAAACTATCGGCCAATTTCCCGATTACCTCTACCAGCTAAAATACTGGAAAGAGCCGTAAATAGGGAGATAATACACTACCTGGAAGACAATCTTCTGCTGGACCCCACACAACATGGCTTTAGGCCCTGTCATTCGATAGAAACAGCGTTAGTGTTAGCCACGGAGGGGATTTGGAGGATAGTGGACCGGGGTGGCAGTGCGATCCTGGTCCTACTAGATCTCTCGGCAGCATTCAACACCGTAAACAACAAGGTGTTGGTGCAGCGACTGAGAGATGTGGGGGTGGAGGATACTGCGCTAGCTCTCCTCTCTTACTTTCTAGAAAAAAGAGAACAAAGCATACATTGGGAGAACATACAATCTGGAACTTTTCAACTCCCATGTGGTGTCCCGCAAGAATTCGCTATGTCACCAACCCTTTTCAGACATCTATGTGTCCTCACTGGCTAACTTAGTCCGGAAACATGGTTTTTCCTTGATTAGGTATGCCAATGACTCGCAGCTCACCATTCCGGTTTCCAAACCACATGAGCCAGTAACCATCAGCTTTCATGCATGTCTGAAAGATATCATGAGCTGGATGACCTTACATTTTTTTAAAATAAATACGGACAAAACCAAGGCCTTAGAATTTGGTAAAGGACCATCATTATGGAACACTAACTGGTAGCCCATAGAGGTGGGAGTCTGCCCTACCCCGGTTACCAAAGTCAAAAACTTGGGGGTGATCCTTGATGGACAGCTCAATCTGTCGGCCCATGTCAACCAACTAACTTCCTCCTGCTTTTTCCTCTTAAAAACCTTGAAGAAAATCTTCCCGTTCATCACATATGAACTCCAAAAGACCGTTGTAGTTGCACTCTTTTTATCCAAATTTGATTACTGCAAGGCACTCTTTATGGGAATTGATAAAGCACAGGAGAGGAAGTTACAATCACTGCAAAATGCTGCTGCCAGATTGCTTATGAACATCCCTAAGGGTCGCCCTACCTCAGAGGCCATTAAAGCACTACATTGGCTCCCTGTCCATCAAAGAGCCAATTTTAAGTCTCTTTGTTTAGTGCTTAAGGCCCTCAATGGAGGAATCTCTGGGGAGGTACGGAAACTTTTCACCAGGTATTCTCCAGCTAGAACTCTCAGATCCTCTACAGAGGGCCTTGTCTCTGTTCCAAAAACACGCAAGGTAAGATGGGAGGGCCACACACTGTCTTTCTGTGCAGCAAACCTCTGGAATCAGATGCCATCTACCTTACATCTTCAACCAAATCGGATGAGGTTTAGGAAAGAACTAAAAACTTGGCTGTTTACTAAAACCTAAACATCTAGTGTCAGGTCACTCCGGTCACCTATGTATTACAGTTAGCGCTAAGAAGCCTCGGCATTCGCTGCACTCTATAAATAACAATTCAAATCAAATCAAATCAAAGTTAGCGCTGGTTGTTTAGAACTGGAATGTGTAGGGTATACACATCAATGTGATCTATAATAGTAGCAAGTTTTGCCCAGATCCAGTTAGTGAGCTTACCCATGTGGATTTCAACATAATGTGGTGCACCCTTTAGTAGTACTGCAAAGCGCAGTGGTAGTGCAGCAGCCAATTCTTCTTCCAGATTCCAGTGAAGGAATTGATGTGTGTTGTATGTCCAATAATGGGCAAACTACACCTGTACAACCAAATAATACAATTCAAATTTGGAGAGTGCAAATCCTCTATCCTTACAAGGGAGCTGCAACTTGCCACATGCTACCCTAACCTGATGACCTGACCAGAACAGTCTTATCATTATAGTCATAAGGCATGCAAAAAAAAGGATTGAGAGAGGGGTAGTGGAAGGTTATGAAACAGGAATAGTAGCCCAGGATTACCACCATCTTCATGAGTACAATCCTGCAGAATAGTGTTTGGGAATGTTTGATCCAGCCCTCCAACTGCTGCCCTAATTTGGAGACATATTTCCCATAGTTTTCACACAACAGAACCTCACTGCCTTGGTGGAACCAAATACCTAAATATTGGGTAGGCTCCCTCTGCCATTGGAGGAAGATCTCCAGTTTTGGTTGGGCTGTGGAAGCGGTCAATGGCATGATGACTGATTTATCCCAGTTAATTTGTAATCCAAACCAATTCCCGAAGCAATGATTTCTGAGACAATTCAAGTCAGGTTTTAGACAGGGTCTTTAATTATTAGCTGGATGTTATCAGCGTAGAGAGAGATTATAAGCCTGTGGGTGAAAAACTGGATTCCCTTTTGGTGATGGTGCTATCTGATGATGTCTGATGATGCAGGTAAGGGGCTCTAGTGGAAGGCCAAAGAGAATTGATGAGAGAGGACACCCTTGCTGTGACAGATTCGAAGACCTTGAATGCATCAAAAAAAGACAACTGTGACCTCTAGAGCTGGGTCTATCTGATGGGCAAGAACGAGCAGCATACACACATTGTCTGAGGTTGACCTGTTCGGGATGAATTCAGCCTGGTCTAAGTGAATCATTTTGGAATATATTGAGAGAAGCCAATTAGTTACTATTTTTGCCAATATTTTTGTGTCCATGTGTCAGTCATGAATCTAACAGTTCGAAATACAAAACCACACATCTAGTTGAAATAATCTATCCCTACATAAAAGAATCCATAAGAGGATGTTTTTTCAGTAAACAAAGTAATGTCTATCACCAACAAAGCAAGAGGTTAGTTCTCAAAAGTTCTCTGAGCATGGTCAAGAGGATAAAGATCAGCTTTTACACTGTATCACATTCCTACTATCACCATGGAGCCCTGCTTCAGGTTGAAGTAAGAATGGATGGACTGCCTGATTTCAGTCCAGAAGACCTCATCTAGCAGCTCTTCCAGGTGTAGGCACCAGTGTTTGAGCCCACAAACCTGTGTGGGAATATTCAGGCAAAGGCCACAGGCGAGTGATGTCACAGAGTTGCAGGCAAATGTACTATTGAGTCAAGCTACCCCATCATATTTTGAGGTCCCCCTGACAGAAGTCTATTCTGGAATGTGAATCGTGTAGCACAGAGTAAAAGGAGAATCCTTGTGACATTGGGTACCGGGTTCGGAATTCATCCACCAACCTGTTACTAACTATTATGTTTTGCAATTCTGCCCAAGCTTGAACGTGGCTCACTGCCCCAGTCCCACGTGTATGAACAACAGGTTGCATAGTGCATTAAAATCGCTTCGCCATATTATAGTGTGATGTGCCTAGGCTTACAGTCTATGCACCAACCTATTGTAGAAGTTAGGATCATTGATATTTAGAACGTGCACATTAATTATTACGACATGTACGTCACCGACCAGGTTGTGTAGCAATATGTAGCACCCTTGGAAATTCATTGTGACTCTAAGGGGCTGAACTGGGACTCCCTTTCTAATTAAAATAGTGGCACCTGTAGTAATCCATGTTAGTCCAGCATTCTCTGTTAGAATTGTTATCTTACATTTCCACTGTAACATTCCATGCACTGATCAGCCATTCTCTACTGGGCTTCTGCTGGAGGTGGTTGTTCAAGCTGTCTGTCCCAATAAAGCTACAGACTTCTACTTGGCCTCTTGAGTCTATCTACTACATAAATTTGGCGACGACCGGGATCTTCAACTAACCATCAAAATCTTCAAAAAATTTCAACTATTTTTTTTTAAGAAAAGAACCTGCATTCTCAAGAACCATTTCTAGTGAAGTCAAGGGATACTGACAGTGTTCACCTGCACAGCTTAAAGAAAATTAAGGTATTCTTCTGTTTTATGTGTGTAAAGATTGCACCAGCGGCTGTTTTGTCTTTCTGTGCCTTGATTGCACCAGCGGCAGTTTGTGTTTATTGCCCTTATATTTTCCTCGCTTAAACTAGCGATATGCCTACGTTTAAAAACTGCCCAGCGCTTAGTTGCCACCTTAACGCGACTTCCGTCTGCCAAAGCGCTACATTTTTATAACTTTTCTTCTTTATTGACTGTTCGTTGTATTTGCATCATTCAAACTTACTTAACGAGCGCCTCCGTCCACACGAGCGTTCACACGAGCGCTTCCATCTACGCGAGTTGCTTCCATTGCTCCAGCGCTCCTGCCTCTGACTCATCACCGCGTCATTTCCTTTTCGTCATCACGCACGCATCACGCTTTCGCGTATGCGTTCCAGCAGCCATTTTGTGTCATACGTTTCCATGGAAACCACCACGATCGCTTGCAAGCAGTAATCACGATCGTTTCTTCAGTCCTTTGCCTCATTACCGCGCTTCAAAACCACGTTTCTACATAAGAATATACTATTTCCCACAGCGTTTTTTTTTCTTTTTCTCTATTTCAAGAAAAAGAGGGAGATTTGAAACAACAAGACTTACAATTCTTGTAGAACTGCTATCATTGGACAACGGTGACTACTTTTATTATTTTCTATAACTAGTCATTCTACTTCTGTGGACTTCTCTCATTTGTGTGAAATTATAATTGTAATTATTTGCAATGTCTAACAATATTCCTTCCCCTGCACACTTCTTACCTACAGCAGGTGATCCTAAAGTAGAATGGGATCTTTGGTACCCTACATTTTTAGCTTATGTAGATGTTGTTGAAGAGGACGGTTGTTCTCCTAAAAGGAAGCTAGCATTGTTAAAGAATTGTCTGGGTGGTGCTGGACTCAAAGAGTTACAAAGTTTACCTCCCATAGATAGTACTGGTGCTGGGGATTTAAATGTTTTTGATATCGTCATTAAACAACTAAGTACTAGGTTTGGAAGAAAAATTAACATTGTAATGGAAAGATTTAAATTTTATTCCAGAATACAAAAAGAGGATGAGTCCATTGAAAATTACGTAGCCGCTTTGTGCACCCTGGCTGGGTCTTGTGCTTTTGAAACCATCAACTTCGAACAGGTTTTGAGGGACCAAATTATGATGCGTACTAAAAGCAAAAAAATCCAAGAACGTCTTTGGATGGGTACCGATTCCTCCCTTAGTGCTGTACTGAATATTGCCAAAGGCATTGAACAGTCCGAACTATTTGTGAACGAGATTAGAGGTCAAGATACCAAATCTAAGGTAGTCATTCCTGAAGTCTCTTTAGTCAAAAATTTTAATAACTTTAAGAAGAGTTCTTTCCCTCCCAGAAAAGATTTCTCTGGTAGAGAAAGTAAGTTTCCTGTTAAAAAATCCCAGAATATTTGCTATAGGTGTGGTGCTAATGATCACGTGGGTAATTACAGAGGTTGTCCAGCTTGGAACAAGATTTGCATAAAGTGTAAAAAATCTGGTCACTTTAGCAAAATGTGCAAGTCTCCTCAAAGAGTAAATTTTCTGTCTTATGAAGAACTTGATGATACTGAACAACCTTCTGAAATCAACACTCTGTTATGTGTAGGTGATTCAGAATGCAAAGGTTTTCCCACTGATATTATCACCATTAATGGTAAGGAAATTTCAATGTTGATTGACTCTTGCGCCTGGTACACCATTATTGGGAAAAATGTTTTCAGTCGACATTGGCATTCAACCAAGTTGTTACCACCAGACATAAATCCTGGTGGGTACACGGGTAAGAAAATTGACATTGAGGGTTACATGTGGGCAGAGATCAAATTCAAGGACAGATCCATTAAAGGGAAGGTTTATGTATCTTTCAAAGGAGCTTCCATTTTATGTTGGCCTCATCAGTACGACCTAGGCATTAAACTTGACCCCAATGCCTCTCCTCCGGTATACGTAGTCCCTCCTGAGAATGACTTCATTTCACAATTAAAAAACAAATTCTCATCTATCTTTTCAGACAATTTGGGGACCTTTGTGAACTTTAAACACCGCATCATTCTTAAGGACTCAGCCATACCCATTCGACATAGAGTAAGGAACGTTCCTCTGGCTTATCATGAAAAGTTAAAGGGTATTCTTTCGGATTTAGTAGATAAGAAAATTATTGAGCCAGTTGAGTCCTCTCCATGGGTTTCGCCAGTGGTTTTGTCACTCAAGAGCAATGGCGAACTCCATCTATGTGTTGACCTACGGAGTTTAAATAAGGAAATTTGGATTGATAGACATCCCCTACCCCACATCCACGAACTTATCTCCACTTTGTCTGGGGCATCGGTATTCTCCACACTGGATTTGACTAGTGCATACCATCAGGTATTGTTACACGAAGAATCAAAATTCCTAACAACTTTCATCACGCCGGAAGGCATGTTTCAATATTGCCGCATGCCTTACGGCTTAGCCAGTGCAGCCTCTGTGTTCCAAAGGCTGATGAAAACTGTGTTAGAAGGTTGTTTGGGTGCAATTGCATTTCAGGATGATATCCTCATTTATGGTAAGAATCATGAGGAGCACGATGCTAATCTAGAGAAAGTTCTTAAGTCTGTCCAGGAAAAAGGTTTAACGCTAAAATTGTCAAAATGCAAGTTCAGACAGAGCAAAGTAGAATATCTTGGTCATGAGATTTCTTCAGAGGGCATTAAACCTAAGTTCAACCATATACAGAGTATTTTAAAAGCTCCGGCACCGTCAAATAAGGAACAGTTAGTCTCCGTCTTAGGTTTAACTGAATTCTATAGTAAGTTTGTTCAGAATTATGCCTCCAAAGTACACTCTTTAAGGTCTTTACTAAAGAAAGATGTAAAATTCAGCTGGTGCAAAGACCAGCAATTTGCTTTTGACACTATGAAACAAGAAGTAGCTAATGCTCCGTTTCTCAGACCTTTTAATCTGGGTAAAGAATGCATAGTATGTGTGGATGCTAGCAATACTGGTTTGGGCGCTGTTTTAATCCAGAAAAATGAAGGTGTAGAGCATGTGGTTTCCTACGCTTCCAGGACATTGCGTGGTGCTGAATACAATTATTCCACCATAGAAAAGGAACTCCTGGCATGTACTTGGGCTTGTGAGCATTTCAGGCAGTTCATTTGGGGTACCAGTTTTCGTTTAAGAACTGACCACAAGCCTTTGATACACATGTTAGCAGCTGGTGGTGGAAGAACTTTAACTGCGCGTTTGGCCCGTTTGGCTGCCAAACTACAAGAGTTCCAGTGCATTGTAGAATATATTCCTGGTCGCTTAAACGTACATGCCGACTGCATGTCCAGGTTACCCCATGTCAATTCTATTTGGTCCCATTTTTTTGACTCTGATGTGGTTTTTAACATTGATGATGTCAATGAATGCAACAGTACAGGTTTATCTACTGGCATTTCTGAGGTTGCTTGGAGAGAAGCAATGTGTAACGATACTTGTTTATCTGGTGTTGTAGATTATTTACAGCATGGTTGGCCTCAAGAAAGGTATTTATCTGGTGACGTTCTATCTTTCTTTAAAGTTAAAGATGAACTTATGTTTAACCAGGGTTTCGTGTCTCGTAGTGACAAGATTGTCCCTCCTTCCTCCTTAAGAGAAAAGATTGTTTCTATGGCACATGAGGGTCATATGGGTATGTCTAGTACCAAAAGACGTATCCGTGAATTTTACTGGTGGCCTGGCATTGACCGGATGGTTGATAGGTGGATAAGTTCCTGCCCTCCGTGTGCCAATAGCGACAAAACTGTAAAACCCTTGTCTACAGATATTTCTCCCATCGAGTTTGTCAACTGTCCCTGGAAGAAACTAGGCATCGATATTGTTGGACCTCTTTCTTTGTCCCCGAACAAAGAAGTTTTTGCTTTAGTTTTAATCGATTACTTTTCCAAATGGCCTGAGCTCAAGATTGTAGATAAGATTGGCTCTACACAGGTTGTCCAGTTCCTGGATGAAGTCTTTTGTAGAGAAGGTATTCCAGCCGAAATTGTGTCTGATAACGGTCCGCAGTTTGTCAGTAAGGAGTTTGAGTCTTTTCTTGAGAGATGTGGCATAATCCACAAAAGAGTGTCCAATTATAATCCCCAGGCCAATGGTCAGACAGAACGCTTTAACAGGGTTATCAAGGAGTCTATCCAGTTAGCAGTTAAGAGTAACCTTGATTGGAAGAAAACCTTATGTGCTACACTTTTATCCTATCGTACCTCCCCTAACTCTGTTACAGGTCTTTCTCCCTTTGAGATGCTTAGAGGTAGGAAACCTGGTTCAAAACTCCTTCCTTGGTGGATGAAAGTTAAGTTCCCTGTTGGCTCTTCTTTTGACCGCGATGAAGTTAGGGATAGAGTGTTGAGATACCAAGAGAAAATGAAAGGCCGTGCCTTGTCTTCTAGCAATTGCAGTAAGAAAATCAGTGTGGGTGATTTTGTTCGTGTCAAGTTTGGTAGATCTGTTGGGAACAGGTGGAACAAATGGTCTGATCCTTGCAAAGTTATCGAAGTTTTCTCCAAAGCTGTTCGTGTTGAAGGGGGGAAAGTGTGGAATTTCAGGAGAGTTTCTCTCTGTAGGAACCCGAATCTCTTGTCTTCTCCTCCACCTAAGAATCCCATTCTTGAGGATCTTGTACCTTATTCTCCCATGGTTGACACTTTCATGCCGGAGAGTCAGAATTCAAATGTGCCTGTTCCTGTGGGCAATATTCCCTCTCAGAGTGTTCTCCCTACATCTGTTTCTGTTACACCTGTCAATGAGAGTTATGTTCCTACTCCTCCCAATGTAAGCAATGTTGACAATTCCTGCGTTCAAGTAGATGTGTCCATGCCTCCAAGTCCTGCTTCTCATGAAAATGGTCTTCCTGAATTTGTTCCTAGGAAAAGTTCTCAAGTTAAGCAAATTCCTGTAAAGTTACTTGATTATTGTTGTTGAATTTTCTCTCCCCTTCTCTTTCTTATTTCTTGTTTTATTTCTTTTTCTCCTCAGCGTATTAGTTTTTTTTTTGTTTTTTTTTTCTTTCAAAGGGGGAAGGTGTGTAGAAATCCATGTTAGTCCAGCATTCTCTGTTAGAATTGTTATCTTACATTTCCACTGTAACATTCCATGCACTGATCAGCCATTCTCTACTGGGCTTCTGCTGGAGGTGGTTGTTCAAGCTGTCTGTCCCAATAAAGCTACAGACTTCTACTTGGCCTCTTGAGTCTATTTACTACAGCACCCAATACGTAAACAGAGTAGGACAAGAAATACCTAGGTGTGCACCATCTGCTAGTGAACACAATGGGAGATGAGCTGGATAAGTCTTGCTCCTGGATGAAGGTGATATCCATGTTGTGGATGGAGAAATAAGAGAGGATGAGGTGAGTATAAGTGGATAATTATCCACCCAGATATTCCAAGTCAAGTATTTGAGGTTGTGTCTGAACATCTATCATTCGTGGGGCAGAAGTGTGTGTATCTTCCATCACACCAGTGGTCAGTGCAAATCAATTGCGTGCAGTGTCAGGCAGTGCATACTGTGTAGCTGTGGGTTGCAACAATATGTCAAGTAACTCCCCACCCTCCGTCCACCTCGAGCCCAAACCTCTTATGGACAGATTCTAATATTATTATGTAAAGATAGAGATCCCCTGCTAATACGGTGGTGGTCCTTAAAGCAGGGCTCAATTAACATAATGTAAATACTTAAGGTAACAATTATACAACACACATTTTACAATGCAAATGATAAACTGGCAAACATGTTGTGAGAAAGAACCACAAATACTATTGTTTCTGTCTTAAGAAAGTATACCAAATATATGTTATTGATAATCATTTGAGCAATAAAAAAAACCCAATCATACTGATCCATTTATTTCTGCAATCATACATCTCATGCAATCTGAACTCTATTAAAAGCGAAAAATTGATAACAGAATTATCATAGCAGAAAATCAAAACAACAGTTAGCATTTTGTAAGCTTCTCAGAAAATACTGGGATCTTCAAGGGTAGGCCAGGGGAGCTGAACATTCAGTATTTTGCTTTGGTACTGTGCCCGTACAATGTCTTGCCTGTTAATAGGAGCAGGATGCCTAATGGTTCATTGGGAGACCTTGTAGGTATAAAAGAGGTAGCTGGGCCATGACTACAGGAATCCAGATACCAGTCCACCAAGGGCCATAATGCATATACTTGGATATAAATGCAGGGATATTGAGCGAAGTTCTGGTGCCACCTGACTTACGATGTGATGTTTGCTCTCCCAAGTCACTCAACTTCATCCATCTGCTGACTTGCAGGGAGCTAGCCGCAAGTCCCTAGCAGACTCTCAATCATGGAAGTTGTTTCGGAAATGTATTTGTGTCATCCAGGGGAGTTAACATGTGTGGCTTACCCTTACATTTAACTCACAGTCTGGCAGGGTATAAAATGGCATATTTGAGTCCAAGATCACAACGTTTCTTCTTTGTGGGGATACACTCGTACCTGGCCTCCTGGACCACCAGGGTGAAGACAGGATACAATGACAGAGTGGAAGCCTCGTGTTGTATGTCATTCCCCTCAAGGTTTAAGCAAAGGATTTTGTGTCCGCTCCTATAATTGAAACCCACTGTGTTCTCTATATGCTCTAGGTTCACTTTCCAGAAGATCATATGGTGAAGGCACGATCACCAGATGTGTTGAAAGTCACCCGCATGCACTCCACATCTCCAACAGGCTTATGAGGCTGAGGGATACATGGAGCACAGATGGATGGGGTGTAGTACCATTGGAACATACGTTTGTATGCCATTTCCTGCTGCGGTATGCTCATGAGAGTATTGGGCATCTCCCGCCACAGAAGTTCCAACTGTTTCTTGGAGATACCCTGTGCATGAACAAGCTCCTATTTCGTTTGGTATGGTTGACTGGGTAGTAGCTGAGACTACTGCAAAATGTTGAACGTTCTAGAGATCAGGCCTCTGAAATCTTCAAACTTGCAACTGAGAGTCTCAAAGAATGTTAATGTCCAAGTTGCCCCTAGAGTATTGGGAGGAAACAGAGCCGAATGACGCAATTGAAAATATTGGTGTCGCAACTTGTCCGGAATATTAAAGTCGGTTTTACACTGTTCGAAGGGTTTTATCATCTACCCCTTGAAACAGATCCTGCAGGGTCCAGCACTCACCACTCTCCCAGGCAGGAAAGGAGCCTGGGTGAAGCGCGGGTGTAAAATCAGGATTACGAGCTATTGGAGTGTTCGGGGAGGGGAACGTACTCAAACCTCTTACCACCCTATCCCACACTTCGAAGACCGTCCGGGTCGGAGTTGCTATGTACTCTCAATAGAGACAATGGTGTTTTGGCAGCCAGGCGATATTCCAAAGCGGCCTACAGGTCACTGCCCGGTCCATATTTAACCAATGTTTTTCGGTCTCCCTGACAGCCCACTCTGGATTGTAGCGCAATTGGGCTGCTCGTTAGTATTCTAGGAGGTTGGGGCACGCAAGGCCACCAGGGTTCCTGGGGAGAATAAGTAGAGCATTAGAAATGCATGGCTGCCTCCCCTTCCATATGAAGGATCTAAGATCACATTGCATACGTTTGATGGTCTCAGCCGAAATGGGGGTAGGAAGTGACTGAAAGAGGTAAAGCAACCTAGGCAGGATATTCAGTTTAACAACATTTATGCAGAGATATGCAATGGCTTTCAGTGGCTTAGGTCTTCCAGAATAACCCTGTGGTAGCGTGCCCAAGTGGCCCGGGTTCAAGTCTGCAACTAATTGGTGGTGATGAGGCCTAGATATCAGATGGAGTGGGTCATCCATTGGGAAGGAGCCGGCCCCTGCAAGCTTTGGATCTGCTGAGGTGGGATGGTAAGACTGATGTGTATGATTTGTTCATGTTGATCTTATAACCAGACACTGCCTCGAATGTCCGCAAGCTATGAACTACCGCTTGGTGGGAGGACTCCAGTTCTGTTAGGGTCAGCAGGAGGTCGTCAGCATAAAGACAGTGAGACAAATGGCTCCACATCCCTCAGGTGCTTATTCAGCTTCTTCTCCAAAAAAGAAACAGGGGTTCCTGCTCCACTTCTTGTTTTGCTGAAGGAAAACGTAAGCCCCGGTGCAACAGAAAAGTAAAAAAAGATAAACAAACATGGACATTTTTTTAAGTTTTTTCTATCATTCTGTTGATGATTATACTTCTTTACTGAAATAAAGAGTGGAACCAGGACGGCTGGGTCTGTAACAGCAGCGTCTGTGAAGAGGAAGCTGGAGCTGCGCCGCATGACTGTGGAGCTGTTTAATTGTTTTCTCTGCTGACTCTGTGCTGGTGCAGTGCTCCTGGTAAGATGGTAGGAGACCGCGCTTGATTCTGCTGCATCTCTTGTTTAACCCTCCATGTGAGGCTATGAGCGTTCTTAATTAACACCCGTCCCCAATTGCGGGCTCTCACTGGCTGCGGCTCAGAATTGTGTGGTCGAATAATTTAACAGGTGCCCACAGGTGCTGGCAATAAGGCATAATGCATGTAGGTGTTGGGAGCTCTACTGAAGACAATAGAGTGACAGAGGATCAATAATGACTGATATAGACCGTCCGCTCCAACACTCCAGTGTTTGTCTTCCTGCTTCTCCTTTGGTTCGCGCATTCTATCTTCAGTGAGAGGAATGTTCTAATAACATTATAGCCCTTCTGCATCAGGCTGAACCGGTCAACAGACACTCTCTTCATGGATGTAGACTGTTGCTGGCGGCTTAGGTCTGTTACTGGGATAGAGAGCCTGTAATGGGCACCATAACCTTTCTTGAAGCGGACACAATGTTAAATTGGGCGTACTTTTTCAATAGAGGAAGTAAACATAGAACTAGATGATCATTTCTCAAAGATAGATTAGGCATCTGACTGCTCACAGAGACCGAGCGGACAGCTGAAGATATTACATTGTTCTGCACAAAAACTGCATGTGGTATTTTTGTAGATGGGTACATCCGTAGTAACAAGCAGGCAAAATGAGCACTGATTTATAACAGTATTTTCACTAACATGTACTAGCTAGTTCAATTTAGACAAGTTTCTGCCTAAGTCTTTCTCATAAAAGGTCACTCTATTGATGTTTTTTTCTGATACAAATGTGTTTACTAGTAAAACAGTCGACGTTGCATCATTCTATGCGAGTTTGACACCATATCATGCTAACGTAATGAGGTTCGTTGCTTTGACATGAATCTTTACTCTTACCTTTCAGTTTTCATTACCTTGATAAACAAGCATTGGCAAATCCAACATTTCTAGCCTTGGGCAGCATCAGTGTTTATTTTCGTTTATTAATGGCAAACATGTGCAATATCTAAAAAAATGGTGGACATGTAAGTAATGTAAATTTAAAGATGTGGACCAACAGCTGCGGCACACAATTTCTGGCACTGAAATGTTCTCCTTTATAGTCAGCTGAACTCATATCATAAGCAGAAATCAGACACAATACAATCAATCACAGTGCAAGACAGCCAATTGGAAGATGGTTGGCTGAATTGTCCTTTCTGTATGCTATGATGGGCAGTATAAACGAAGGGGCAGATTTACAAGCCCCTTGAGCCACATTTACACCGCTTTGCGTGACGCAACAGCGGCGTAAACGTGGGGCATCCCTGCGAAGCATTTACAACGTGACGCATCTAGGGAGATGCGTCATGTTGTAAAGCCCTGCGCCACATGTGGGCGATCCGGCGCAGAGTGGGCGTTCCGGGGCAGGTGCGCCTCGCAAAAGTGGCTGAGTGAAATCTACAAGATTTCCCTCAGTCACTTTTAGGCCAATGCTGCGTCAAAACCCTGCGCCTGCTTGAAGCAGGCATAAGGCTTGACGCAGCACTGGACAAATAGGGCACCCCCGAGCCTTGCTGGAGTTGCGACGCAACTCCAGCAATGCGCCGCCTTTACGGCACAGATGCGTCACGCATCTGTGCCGTATTTGTCCCATGGTGCACCGCATTGTAAATGCGGCGCACCATGGGTGGCGGAGCTGAGGCGCACAATAACTGGCGCATCCCTGGGGATGCGCCAGTTATTGTAAATCTGCCCCATACTCTTTACCCCTTCGTCGCAGCCACCACAAATCCCAAGGAAAGAGCGTGCAAAAGAAAAAAACATGTATTCTAGGGGAAGAATTGGTTTAGCTCCCAAATACAGAAAACACAAACTAACCAGGGTGTTTTAGATATATGGGAACAGTAGTCCATCATTTCACATAATTTGAAATATTTGTATATTAGTCCTACCACTCCATCTCGGGGTCTAGCAGTAATTGTAAACTATCAAAGCTTTTACCAGAACATCTACGTGCTATCATAGGAATATGACCAGGACCACTGGAATCATGTGATTCTAAGGCCATGGCATTGCCCCACATAATTATTGAGTTGCCACATATCCCACATAATCCGGCATCAGCTGCATAATCTGCAGAGTTTAACAATAAAATGTGTCTATCTCAAACAGGCTTCATAATGCTCTAAACATGTGCTCATGCTCAATGGTAGGCCCTTTGCAAAGCTTGACAGGTCATCTTTCATTTGCTTATTCCTATAGTAAAGTGTTAACATGGCACCAATAATGTGAAATCTTTGTTCAGGCAATGTCAATCTGTTATAAAAATGTGAAATAATAAAATATATTTATGTATAAATATATATATATATATATATATATATATATATATATATATATATATATATATACACACACACACACACACACATATATATATATATATATATATATATATATATATATATATATATATATATATATATATATATATATATATATATATATATATATATATATATATATATATATTCGGCTCACGGTCTCCACCAGACTTGCACGAAGGAAAGAAACCACGCACTCCGGGGGTCGTTTTCCAGTTACTTTATTTCTTAGTTTGCAACAGACGCGTTTCGGCGCTCCGCCTTCCTCAATGTTACAAACATTGACGGTAGGCGCCATGTTTTAATAGCGTTCACACGTGATCAGTGGGCGAAACAAACAAGGGACAACAAATCATTACCCCATATTGGAGAGTGTTAACAGTGAACGACACGTTGTGAATTGCTGTACACTTTAAAGGCTGTCCTACTTAATTCGGCCCCAGTAAATGCTAACATTAGTTTCTAGCATTATTAACATTTGTGATTTAAATAAGGCTTTGATAATGCGCAATTCACTATCGCATTATATGGTATTTCGCCGTGAATCGGCATAAAAAACCTCTTCGTGCTGGCCACCCATCGGCCATGTTGAAGTGGCATGACATTTATCATATTAAATCACATAGTCAATAGAATACCAATCAATGTACTGAACCACAACCAGTGCCGAGTGAAAAACATTATGGCTGAGATACCCGCCACCCCCTCTCAACACAATCCCCAAAAGGAGGGAAACCGGAAACAGTTCTTAAAGTTTTTGGATGTGGGATGGAGTGACCATCCCGGCCGTATTTATTAAAACAAAAAATTAAAACATTAAACGTTTTCATGTTATGTACAATTTCATTATCACATTACGATGTTTGGCTAACCTTAACATAATCTCTAATACAGAGGTTCTCCTAGCCGAACTAGCATCCTACAAAAAACATTCTCTAAGAACACTGAAATTGTACATCCTAACGTTTAAGGGCCAACGGCAAGGTCATAACCGGTGTCAAGATCCCTAACCAGACTTACCCCTCCCACTTGGGAGGGGCGACAGCACAGAGGCTTACCTCAAGTGCAACTACTAACAATTTCCCTTGACTTGACGGGGGCACTTAAGACTCGACGCCATTTAAAGGTCGTTCGAACACTTGTGTGTGGTATCTAGAAGGTATCGTTGACCTCTCCCCACCCCACACAACTTACCGCATCTGCCGTCGCAGATGACACTGGCCCCGGGAAATTCCCCAGGAGGGGGCTGTAACCCCTCCTACAAAGGAAGGGGCCTTGACCGCCTTTCCTTTACTTCCGGCGACCCGCCCTTAGACGGGACCGCCTCCCCACTGAGGGGCCAATGGCCACCTCTCCCGAGCGCTCCCATCCGTGTTGGGTGACGCCCACTCATAGGGATCTACCAATTAGTGCTCACCGATCATGACCTTACCGCCTACCAAAAATAAATACGACAATTCTTACTCAAACCTATGAAAACATTGGTCGCTACGACCGAAAGAACATGCTAGAAATGCAACACTACATCAAATCATTTTAATCGTAACAACCTAGACGATATTCACCATACTTTATTATGATTAACCACAAACTGATACTGTCACAGCCTGTAAACGAAATGGAAAAAACAAACTTATAAATTCACTTTATTGCACAACAACTTGCTGTCCTCAGGGGCTGGTGGGTGGGTCAAAATTGGCTCTTCGTTCCGTCCCGAGCTCACGTGTAGCGAGGAGGTGCAGCTTCGGAGCACAAGAACAAGAGGACGTCTTCTGGTCTTGCGCCTTCTTTTATCCGTCTTCAGGGCGGGCGAAAACCCGCCCCTGCCCGCCCCGAGGGCGTGGCTGGCTGCGTCGGTGTCTAGGCCAGCCCACTCTAGGGCGGGAAAAGGCGCGCCCCGGCTACGCCGCTTCGGGCATACCAGCCGAGACGCGCCTCCCGCCCAAAAATGGCTTCCCGGGGGGATCGAGGCACTCAGCCATACGTTCGGGGGGACCGAGTGGTCGCCCCTTTCCATATGGCTGAGATACCCGCCACCCCCTCTCAACACAATCCCCAAAAGGAGGGAAACCGGAAACAGTTCTTAAAGTTTTTGGATGTGGGATGGAGTGACCATCCCGGCCGTATTTATTAAAACAAAAAATTAAAACATTAAACGTTTTCATGTTATGTACAATTTCATTATCACATTACGATGTTTGGCTAACCTTAACATAATCTCTAATACAGAGGTTCTCCTAGCCGAACTAGCATCCTACAAAAAACATTCTCTAAGAACACTGAAATTGTACATCCTAACGTTTAAGGGCCAACGGCAAGGTCATAACCGGTGTCAAGATCCCTAACCAGACTTACCCCTCCCACTTGGGAGGGGCGACAGCACAGAGGCTTACCTCAAGTGCAACTACTAACAATTTCCCTTGACTTGACGGGGGCACTTAAGACTCAACGCCATTTAAAGGTCGTTCGAACACTTGTGTGTGGTATCTAGAAGGTATCGTTGACCTCTCCCCACCCCACACAACTTACCGCATCTGCCGTCGCAGATGACACTGGCCCCGGGAAATTCCCCAGGAGGGGGCTGTAACCCCTCCTACAAAGGAAGGGGCCTTGACCGCCTTTCCTTTACTTCCGGCGACCCGCCCTTAGACGGGACCGCCTCCCCACTGAGGGGCCAATGGCCACCTCTCCCGAGCGCTCCCATCCGTGTTGGGTGACGCCCACTCATAGGGATCTACCAATTAGTGCTCACCGATCATGACCTTACCGCCACAGGTCCGGATAGTTGACCGGCTATCCGGACCCCCCACAAAAACTCCTACCTAAAGGTCATGTTTTAAAGATTTTAACCAGGCTAAGAAGTCTCCTATGAGTAACTCATTCCCCGCCCTCGATAAATGCACACCATCCCCCAGATACATACTGTCATCATTAATACAATTATGCGAGATCGAATGCAATGTCTTGGAACGGAACAACCTACTCACTTTGTTATTCAATTTTTTAACAGAATGATTCAAAGCAGGGATCGAGATAGCCCCCCGCCACACTTTTCGTGGGATCATATGAGACCACGCAATTAGGCACCCCGGAACTCTCCTCGCTAACCAACTTACCGTGGAAAGCATAGCCTCCAGGAGAAGTCGTCTACCGGTGGTGACCAAATCATTGCCCCCCAAATGCACTATGACTATGGACGGCGGTGACCTCATCCGCTCTAACAAGCCCTCAAAAAATTCCTGAAACTGGTCAATACAGAGACCGCCCCTTCCGTAGAAGGACACTCTGTACCCGTATTCCCCAGGTACGTGAATCATGTCACCTGCTTTGAATACGTCTGCGGCCCGTCTCACGTATGAGTGGCCCACGACCCACACCTTCTTCCTCACAGCCGGTGACGTGCGACCGCTGGCCTGGTGTTGGGTCGACTGCACAGTCTGCCCTGCCGCGTAGGCTTGCACAACTGAAAACAAACAAAAGACAAGAGGCGTGAGTACATGATTACAGCTTCACAACATGTGCAATCGCACGTACCTCTTATAACAATTGGAGGACCAGCGCCCCACACGTTTCACTTGTTCTACATTAAGACCCCTGGCTGTAGCTTCAGTGGCAGCCCCTATTCGAAAGGAGTGGGTCCCAAATTCGCCCGGGTCCAAGCCCGCTGCGGCAATGGCCATTGCAAGCACCCGTTGAAACTGAAACCTCGTCAGCGGGGTGGCGTCTGCATGCCTCAACAATGTCCCCCCCCATGATGCCACTCTTTGTGCTAGGTAATCTTCTAAGCACTGTACCGGACACATGGATGACTCGGGGTTCCTGCGAATGATCGTGCAGTCCCCTCTCCCATCTTGGTCAGTCTTAGACCTGAGAAAGGAGACAATCATCGCATCCCCCCTGATCTGAACATGTTCCCTGCACAAGCCCCCCGTCACATCCTGTTTGTTCCTTGCAACCAGCTCACTAACTCTCATAGCCCAGTGAAACGCCAGCGTAAATGCAGTCCGGAACAAACAGGTCTCAAAAGGGGACGAGCATGTGTTAGGGAGTGTGGCCAGTAACTGGGACAACCTGTCTAGACCTATCGGTCGTCTTACGTCTACTCTGCGACCCTCTAGGCGTTGCCACCCACGCAGCGCTTTCTGTACTGTGAAAGACGCTGTTGGGTCCAGGATGCCATGGGCCCTGGCAACAAAGGAAATGGCGGCACGATGCCTTTGGGCCGTAGCCACCGATTTCCCAGCCCTATGTAAAGACATCAGAAAAAGTACTACCCACTCTTCCTGACCCCAAAGACCCCCTCTCTCTGCCCCCAAAAAGGCTAAATAGGCCTGGAACGCCCCTTCATATGCCTTCCTTGTCCTGGGTGCTAGACTCTCTCCCACGAGGTGACGAAGTTCGGGGCACCGAGAGACCAGAGAGCTTCGGGGAAGGGTGCCGGCTCCGGGTCCGCTGAAGGAAGGAAACCCGAGAAAGCCTGCATGTGAAAACGAGACAGTGCGTCAGCAGCCTGATTCATCACCCCTGGGACATGTTTTGCTCTGAATACCACGTTCAGTTGCATACATAGTAGGACAATTTCTTTGAGCAGCCTCAAAATCAATTTACAATGGGCTGACTGACTATTGATGCATTCTACCACGGTCATATTGTCGGACCAAAAAACGACAGAATGATCTCTGAAACCTTCTGGCCAGGTTCTCAGGGCCACGAGAATGGGAAATAATTCAAGGAAAGCAATATTACTCGTTAGCCCCTTCTCGTGCCACCATAGGGGCCATCTTTGAGCAGACCAGTTCGTGCCGAAGATGGCGCCAAAACCTATGCTTCCTGCTGAATCTGTCCATAGCCCAAGCTCTTCTGAGGACACGGCTGGCTTGTTCCAGACGACTCGGCCATTGAAGTCCGCCAAGAATGCTAACCATATCCGCATGTCCTGGCGGACCTCAGCCGATAACCTCGTGCGATGATGACCCTCCTTCAGGCCAACCATCGCTTGGGCAATGGAGCGGGAAAAGGGGCGAGCCATTGGGATCACTCTCAAGGCAAAGTTCAACTTTCCCACTAATTGTTGCAACTGATGCAGTGTAACCTTAGGTGTATTCAAACATACTCGGAGGGCTGCCCTGAATTTCAACACTTTGCTAGCTGGTAAACGGAAACACCCCTCCCTTGAGTCCAACTCGATCCCCAAAAACTCGAGGCAAGTCGTGGGACCCATAGTTTTACCCGGTGCCAACGGCACGCCAAAATGACCCATCAACACACAGAATTCAGCTAAGGCCTGAGCACATTCGGGATTTCCGGCGGGACCAAGGAACAAAAAGTCGTCAAGGTAGTGCATTACATTTCGAAAACCCGTTTTCTTAGTGAACACCCATTGCAGGAAAGTACTGAATTGCTCAAAATAAGCACATGATATAGAGCATCCCATTGGCATACACCTATCCATGTAAAATGACCCCTGGAACCCGAATCCCAAAAGACGCTGATCGTCTGGGTGTACCGGGAGCAACCGGAACGCTGACTCGATATCTGATTTCGCCATCAACGTCCCGGGCCCCAGGCGATTCAAGATGGCTACTGCCTCATCAAACGATGCGTATCGCACCGAACAAACTTCTGGATCAATTGCGTCGTTCACCGAAAGGCCGTGTGGAGCAGACAGATTATGGATCAAACGAAACTCACCTGGGTCCTTCTTGGGGACCACCCCTAACGGAGAACAAACAAAATCCGGTACCGGGGGTACACTAAACGGGCCGGCGACCCGTCCCCGGCTAACCTCTTTCTGAATTTTCTCTTGCACCACAGATGTATGTTGTAAAACGGAAAGTTGATTCTTGCAAATCCCTACACCCTGAAAGTCCCCCACCGGGATGCGGAAACCATGTGTAAAACCGTTCCGCAGCACCCCGGCAGAAGTACGATCCGGGTATTCGCTGAGCCAGGGGATCATTGCCAAGGTATCAATCGGGGTTGGTAAAGGCGCCCCTCGGACTAGATTAGACCTGTTTGGCGCCTCCCTTACCCCCATTCTCACCCGTTCTGGCTCTGCACGATGACTCAGGATGGGACGACCCACACGTACTACACTCATGTTTGAATTTACACAATCCCGGAGGCCTGGTACATTTCCCTTTGTTGAAGTTAAAACAGAAACCCTTTCTTCCTGTATTGCCTGCGGGCCTCGACTGATCGTCAGTGCTCGTACTTGGTCGAAAGGGCGTCCCCCCATTTTGGCGGGAGTAATCAACAACAGTGCTCCCAACCAATGGCATTCTTAACATCCCCGATTCTTTCATTTTATCCCATGTTACAGAATCGTAACAATCCCAAGTCAAACTCTTGTTATGCTCCTTTTCTTTCCTGAACAGATTGTCATAACAAAACCAATGGTTACCTTGATATGCTGTCGAGTAACCCATTATTCGTGATTGATAAATGGGAAACTCTGGAAGCAACTCGGGCCTACGTTCCCCCAAAATCGATGTAAAAATACCCCACGCATTGCCCCAGTTTCCAATATTCTCATTTACCTTAAAGGCGGCCATTTTTGCGCGCCAAACACTCGGATGCATTAGGTCCTTCTGACTTTTAACATGCTCCACCTCATAATGATCAACAAGCAAGGAGAAAATATTCACGTACTCCCCCGCCCAGATCTTTTCCTTTATAGCTAAAGGCACATGTTGTCCCAATCTCTCTCTACGAGAGGGTGCTGACTCGTCCCTTGCAATCGGCAATGGCCGCTTACCTGAACCGGACGCAGCATCTGCCGCTTGCGGCTTGTCTATTCCCGCCAACGGCGCAGTCACTTTAGCTGCATCTCTCTTCTCACGAAGTCCTTTTATCAGTGCCTGTGCCTCGGCAGCCGTGGCACCATCACTACTATCCCCCAACCATGCTGCTAGCTGTGCTGCCAGCTCGGGGGGCATGTCTTCCTTGGAAGTCGGGGTGACGACAACGGGGATTGGATTCCCCTCTATCGGTACTGGGGTCGGCGCCTCGAGCGGGGCAGAGGGAACCGGGACGTCTCCACCGGCTGGAACCCTTCTCGGCCTCTTAGGTCTCCCTCCAGCCGGCGCAGGGCCCGAACCCTCCTCCCCGTCTCGCTCCGCCAACCGTTTCTTTATCTCGGACATCTCTTTGCAGAGGATCCGCACCATCTGGTCGGTCGTCATCTTCTTTGCGCCTTTCTTAGGCATATCTCCGAGGAAGTATCTAAAAGACAAAGAAAAAGATCAAAACGCTCAAAATTGGCTCTTCGTTCCGTCCCGAGCTCACGTGTAGCGAGGAGGTGCAGCTTCGGAGCACAAGAACAAGAGGACGTCTTCTGGTCTTGCGCCTTCTTTTATCCGTCTTCAGGGCGGGCGAAAACCCGCCCCTGCCCGCCCCGAGGGCGTGGCTGGCTGCGTCGGTGTCTAGGCCAGCCCACTCTAGGGCGGGAAAAGGCGCGCCCCGGCTACGCCGCTTCGGGCATACCAGCCGAGACGCGCCTCCCGCCCAAAAATGGCTTCCCGGGGGGATCGAGGCACTCAGCCATACGTTCGGGGGGACCGAGTGGTCGCCCCTTTCCAATCGCCGTGGATCGGCAAGTCACCCTTGATTCATTTTGTGTTCCGTCCCAATATTAAACTATAATCATCAACATCATTTCATATTTTCAAAATCCACACTGTGGAAGTCCCACAAAAGAGCAAAATTTAAACGAAAACAGAATACTAATAAGTGAACCCATTACAACTGACTTTTAGTTCATTACACTTGCTGCACCTATTCTTCTTGTCTGCAACACATTAATCACTACTTAGAAGCACCCGAATTGGAATAATGATTTTCATGTTACTTTTACAGATATATTTTATATCGCAGATTCATTAATCGGGTATGGTAATTCACTACGTTTATACACATGTGCATATACAGTTCTTAGTTCATCATGAATTGTGCATTTTTAGAAGCTTCTTCCTTTTTACTGGCCTATGTGAGAAGCCAGTTCCTCCCCTGCATTTAAACCTTTCGGGTATTTAGTCATTAAGTCAATGATATATCGAGACTCCAGTCTCCTCAAACTTTGCAGTCTATCACCGCCCCTTGGATTTTCCGGTATGTGGTCTAGCCCGAAATATTGCAGTTGGTGTCTGTTGCTTGAGTGTTCCTGCTGAAAGTGTCGAGCAACTGGATATGCCTGGTCATTTTTGTCTATTGCTCGCAGGTGCTCTAAAATCCTCATTTTCAGGGGTTTGATTGTACTCCCGATGTACATCAGTCCACACGGGCATTTAAGACAATATACTGCATAGGGTGTGTTGCATGTGAGATATTTATTGATTGTTTTTACTATCCCTGTGTCTGGAATCTCATAGGTTTTTACCCTCTTGCTGTGTGCACAGGCTTTGCAATGGTAACATGGGTGGAAGCCCTTCAAGTCTGCGAGTCTATTGGTTCTCTTCTCGATTTTCTGTAGATGACTTTGAACCAACATGTCTTTCAGGGATCTTGATTTCTTGAAGGTTACCAGCGGGTGCTCTGGAATATCATCCTTAATGCAACTGTCGGTTTTTAGAATATGCCAGTTCTTTCTCATCATGCGTTTTAAGTAATTCGCTTCCGCCGAATAGGGGGTTACCAGCCGGAATTTACCCTGTTCCATCTTATTGTCCATGGCAGAATGATCTTTTTCCATCAGTAGATTTGATCTTTTTAGTGCGTTTACCTTTTGTAACGCACTTTGTAGCGTTGGCATTGCATATCCTCTTTGTGAGAATCTACTGATGCATGCTGATGCTGCAATCTTGAAGTCAGAATCTCTAGAACTGTTCCGCCTGAGCCTAAGCAGCTCTCCATACGGTATGCTTTGTATTAATGCCGGCGGATGGTTGCTAGTGGCATATAGTATTGAATTGCCCGCTGTACTTTTGCGGAAAAGTGCTGTTTCTATACAATTATCCACAATGAATACTTTTAAATCCAGGTATTCTACGCATACATTACTTATAATGCCACTGAACTTGAGATTCATGTCATTTGTATTGAGGACATCTATGTAGGCCTTTGCGGTGTATTCCGATCCTTGCCAGATTATAAACAGATCGTCGATGTAACGACACCACTTAATTACACTGCCTTTTTCTCCATTCAACTCCAGCGACCTGGGTACTTGCTCCTCCCACCAGCCCACGAATAAATTCGCGTAGCTGGGGGCAAAGCAAGTACCCATCGCGGTTCCAGACACTTGTCTGTAGTAGACGTCCTCAAATAAAAAAATGTTATTTTTTAAACAAAATTCTACAAAGATTGCTAGCATGTGATTGTGCTCCAAAAACCTCAGTTGTCGTTTTTTTAAGTAGTGTTCCACTGCTTTGATGCCTTTCTCGTGACTGATGCAAGTATACAGGCTTGCTATATCTAATACTAGCATCCTGTAGTTTGAGTCCCATTTGATTTTATCAAGTTTGGATAAAAAATCCTTAGTGTCCTTCACATAGGAATCCAATTGTTGCACTAGTGGGTGAAGAAAATGATCTATGAAAGTAGAAAGATGCTCGGTTAGACTGTTTTGAGACGAGATAATTGGTCTGCCCGGTGGGTTATTACAGTTTTTATGAATTTTTGGGATGTGATAAAAGGTTGGGATGGTTGGATTATTGCTCCTTAGGAATAGATATTCCTCCTTGCCCAGCATGTCTTTACGGTACCACTCAGAAATCATTTTATCATATTCCTGTATGCTCGCCATATACATTTCTTTCGAGGACCGTTCATAATTTACTGCATTGCTTAGTTGTTGCATTGCTTCTTTGCAGTAATTATCTCTGGTTTGAAGGACAACGTTCCCACCTTTATCTGAAGGCTTGATTATCACGTTCTTATCCTGCATTAAATCAAGGATCGCCTTCCGTTCATCCGCATTCATATTGTTGCTTCCCCTGTTTTTAACATCTTTACTGCTTTTCATCCTGAATCTTAGTAGATCATTTGTCATTGCCTCAGAGAATATGTCTATCGCATCCAATGTTAGTTGCGGGTTAAAATGTGATCTAAGTTTGTATCCGCTTTCCTCCCTTTCTTGTGGGATGCCAGTAGTTAATGCTCTAATTTCATCCTCCTCGGAAATAGGTAGGAGTTGGCTGCCATATTCTCCCAGGGCTAGACTCTGTGCTATTTCCACCGCTGGTAAGTCTGTGCCTCTCAGTGCATCAGTCACGGATGCTCTCATTTGTGGTCTTGATACATTTTGCAGGGATGGTCGTGTTTTAAAATACTTGTGCAGTTTCAGTCTTCGGACGAAATTGAAGAGATCAATACGCGTTTGCGTGTACTCCAGATGGCTTGTGGGGCAAAAACTAAGACCTAGGCTTAGAACTTTGTTTTCGGTGTCGTTGAGGACTCTAGGTGTTAAATTTATGACAGTTATGCCCTCTACTGTGCTTTCTTGCGATTCACCCAGTTTGATCTCTTGGGTCTCCCGCGTCCTCTTCCACCTACTGCCCCCTCCTCCTCGTCTTGTTTTTCTCCTTCTTGTTCCGGGGGTTTGTTTTTTCCTCCCCGTAGCCACGTGTACTGTATTACTTGATATTCGCCCTGAAAAGGTGTCAGCTCAGATGTGCTTGCTTGGCTTCTCTCCCTCGTTGTTGTTTCATCCGCGGACTCATTTTCTGTCGCGCTGGATTCCGAGGTTTCTATTCTCCGTGCCTGTGCCTGTCCTCTCTTTTTGCTTAGCTCTTTCCTTGGAGCATCGAATTTTCTAGCAAACGTGAGAACCCGGCCCATGGAGTAGTCTCTTTGGTCACGGTCAAACTTTTCTTGTTTCCGTGTTCTTATTTTTTGCTCATATTTGCCAAGTCTTATTTTCATTTGTGTTCGCATAGTGTCAATCGTTTCTTTGCTCTCCTCCATTTTAGCCATATCTTCCTCAATGCTCCGTATCTCCAATAACGCCTTTTCCCGATCACTCCAGGCGTACTTGATGAGAAGACTCAAGGTTCCTTTGCAATAGTGTGAGGTCAACTCTTCCCAATCCGTCAGCAATTGGGGGTCGGGGTTCTCATAAGAGGGCACCGTGTACACTCTCAGTCCCCTCGGTACCATCTTCTCATCGCAGTAGTGTTGAAGGCTGGTTGCCTCCCACCATTTTCTAACCTCTCTTTCATAGAGTCGTTCCAGAGATAACATCCGATCAGTTATTTTATTGGGTGGGCTTGTTTTGGGGGGCTGTGGTCCTTCCGTGTGCTTTTTGAACATTCCTTTTACGGCTTCATGCCGTGACGCTTCGCAAAACATAGCGTCATCCATGATAGAACTTGCGTTGTAGATCTTGTATTGAAAACGTATACCCCTTTGTCTTGCCTAGTATGCTTGATATAATAGGAAAACCGATGTCTCCTCACCACTCTGTTGGCCGTCGTCAGTCCTCTCTCCGAAGCGCTGCTCCGATCCAACCAGTCGCGAAGAAGTCGGTGTTTTAAATCCTTTGCTCAGCGTGGCGGTGCTCCTGAGTTTAGATTCAGCTCGAGTCCCTGCAGGTATTCAGGAGCACTCGCAGACGGGTGCGTGATGCGGTCGCAGGACCCGCATTGTATTCGGCTCACGGTCTCCACCAGACTTGCACGAAGGAAAGAAACCACGCACTCCGGGGGTCGTTTTCCAGTTACTTTATTTCTTAGTGTGCAACAGACGCGTTTCGGCGCTCCGCCTTCCTCAATGTTACAAACATTGACGGTAGGCGCCATGTTTTAATAGCGTTCACACGTGATCAGTGGGCGAAACAAACAAGGGACAACAAATCATTACCCCATATTGGAGAGTGTTAACAGTGAACGACACGTTGTGAATTGCTGTACACTTTAAAGGCTGTCCTACTTAATTCGGCCCCAGTAAATGCTAACATTAGTTTCTAGCATTATTAACATTTGTGATTTAAATAAGGCTTTGATAATGCGCAATTCACTATCGCATTATATGGTATTTCGCCGTGAATCGGCATAAAAAACCTCTTCGTGCTGGCCACCCATCGGCCATGTTGAAGTGGCATGACATTTATCATATTAAATCACATAGTCAATAGAATACCAATCAATGTACTGAACCACAACCAGTGCCGAGTGCTATGTTTTTCACTCGGCACTGGTTGTGGTTCAGTACATTGATTGGTATTCTATTGACTATGTGATTTAATATGATAAATGTCATGCCACTTCAACATGGCCGATGGGTGGCCAGCACGAAGAGGTTTTTTATGCCGATTCACGGCGAAATACCATATAATGCGATAGTGAATTGCGCATTATCAAAGCCTTATTTAAATCACAAATGTTAATAATGCTAGAAACTAATGTTAGCATTTACTGGGGCCGAATTAAGTAGGACAGCCTTTAAAGTGTACAGCAATTCACAACGTGTCGTTCACTGTTAACACTCTCCAATATGGGGTAATGATTTGTTGTCCCTTGTTTGTTTCGCCCACTGATCACGTGTGAACGCTATTAAAACATGGCGCCTACCGTCAATGTTTGTAACATTGAGGAAGGCGGAGCGCCGAAACGCGTCTGTTGCAAACTAAGAAATAAAGTAACTGGAAAACGACCCCCGGAGTGCGTGGTTTCTTTCCTTCGTGCAAGTCTGGTGGAGACCGTGAGCCGAATACAATGCGGGTCCTGCGACCGCATCACGCACCCGTCTGCGAGTGCTCCTGAATACCTGCAGGGACTCGAGCTGAATATATATATATATATGTACACACACACACACACACACACACACACATATATATATATATATATATTCACTGAAAAAACCATAGGTTATAGACCATATATAGTTAGGAATTCGCATTTACAAAACCTTATTTTACTCACACAAAACCATTGAAATTCCATATATAGTTAGTTGCACTAACTATATATCGCGCACCCGCAATCCACTGCTGATGATGTCACATATTACATCATTCATGACATGGTCAGTGACATCACTGATGACATCACTGATGACATCTCAAATGACATCACTGATGACATCTCAAATGACATCACTGATGACATCTCATTTGACATTACTGATCACATCACTGATGATATCATTCATGTGATAATACGATGAACCTCTTCAGACTCTAATATAACCTTAGATACAATCAGTGTAAACAGACACTCACAGACTGTCACTCATCCATGGAGTTACTCACACACCTAGTCAGTCAATCAAAGAATCAATCACACCTCCATTTCCTCAACTATACAGTTATACAAACTTTACTTATTCAAACATATACTAACACATATTAACTCTCTTATACAATCCCTGATACAAGTTCACAATGATCCATACAGCCACTCACACATTCACTGGCTCTTATGCACAGTTATTTATATATGTCAACTCTCACATGTACTGTGTTTTACATATGTACTTACTTTGACATGTAGCACTGAGATATCCATTCACTCACCAATACACTCATGCACACAGTCAACCGCCCATACAGCTGTTTCCACATGCACTTTTGAAACCATACATCTAGTGAATCAACTGCTCACACATCTATGCACAGAGTCATACACCTCCCAGCCACCCACACACACACTCAGTATCCCATACAAATACTTGGGCAACCAATCAATAACCCATATAGTTACTCATATAGCTACTTATCAACACATGCAACAGTTTACAGAACAACAGACATAATGATGCACAAATTAAGACAGTTTAGTCACTAACCCATGCACTCAGTGAGACACATTTTATCACTCACTCATACAGTCAGTCATGCACCTACTAAATCCTTCATCCAGACACTTATACATCCACTCATTCTTCAATATGTAAGACATATTTTAACTTTACAGAAACATACAGTCACTGGATGTTGTCATCAGTGATGTCATCAGTGATGTCATTTGAGATGTCATCAGTGATGTCATCAGTGATGTCACTGACCATGTCATGAATGATGTAATATGTGACATCATCAGCAGTGGATTGCGGGTGCGCGATATATAGTTAGTGCAACTAACTATATATGGAATTTCAATGGTTTTGTGTGAGTAAAATAAGGTTTTGTAAATGCGAATTCCTAACTATATATGGTCTATAACCTATGGTTTTTTCAGTGAATTTTCAAGGTTTTGTAAATGCTAATTCCTAACTATATATGGTCTATAACCTATGGTCTTTTCAGTGAATTTTCATGGTTTTGTAAATGCTAATTCCTAACTATATATGGTCTATAGCCTATGGTTTTTTCAGTGAATATATATATATACATACATATATAAACATATATCATCTGTATATCTACATATAAATACAAACATAAATGCATGCATACATATACTTATATGCATTTTAGGGTTGTTAGGGCGTTTTCGTGTGTATTATGTTGCTTTTTTAGGGCTTTTGGGTCAATTAAGTAGGGTTCCCGGAGCCTAGGGCTGAGGGGCCGGTTCAGTTTCGTGCGTATTGGTGTTGGCAAGGTTTTGAGGGATTTTGGCGGTTTTTGGTCGAGATTTGGCCGTTTTATGGCTTTTTTTTGTGTTTGCGGGGGGCGCGTATTCGGGTTGAAATTCGTCCCCGTTCCAGTGGATGGATTGGGCTGATTTTTGGTGAGATGTTAGGGAATCGCTGGAACTAGTGTCCAGCCAAGTTTGAAGCGGATCGGAGCAGTGGAAGTGCTTTAAAGAGCAATTTTTGTGCGGAGTAGCGAATTGTCATGTTATTCAATGGGAGTTTTTGGTGCGCATGGAGAAGGTGAATTTGGGGTGTTCCAGTTGCGCTAGAGGGACAGGGCTTGGGTGAGCTGTAGGGAGAGTGGATCGGCAGGTGTGCCGAATTTTTGGGATTTGTTGGCCGAAGGGAAGGGTGTGCTTGGGCAAAGTCGATTTGGTGAAAACGGTGCGTTATTTACATGAAAGTTGAAAAAACACTAATAAAAGCAAAGCTAAAAAGCCACCTCATTACAAACAGAATGGCTTTAACTTAAATGAGGGCGAGATCTATTGCATTTTCAATGCTTGTTTACTTTGGTTCCATCAAGAAGGCATTCAGATGTGTCACACATTTGCCATAAATTCTGAATGTTAGCACTCTAGTTGCACATTAGATCACTGTAGTAAAGCTACTGCTCACCAGGGACGTCTGCTGCTGGTATTCAAAGTGCATGTTTCAGTCTGCATGTCAGAATTTTTTTAATGAAATAGAAGAGGATTTGAGAAGTCACTCAAAATGATCCCTAATTTTTCTTTCTGAAGCACTAATCATACTTTCTATGGCAAAATTAACCCCCTCATGTTGTTCCTTTTTAAATTGAGTGTTTTCAGACTTACCACTTCATTCCAATCAAGATGGCTTCTGGTGTGCCATACTTTTGTCATAAGTAAGACTGTTAGCGCTCTAGTTGTTCTTTAGAACACTCTGGGACATTCTGTCATTGGGCTATACTTGGGGTACATCTGGGTGATATTTGGGCTACATTTAGGCTCTTTTGTCTCTGGTGGCCATCTTGCGAGACTATGTCAGAATTTTTTAATGAAATTGAAGAGGGTTTGAGAAGTCACTCAAAATGTGCCCTAATTTTTCTTTCTGCAGCACTAATCATAATTCATATGGCAAAATATACCCCCTCATTTTGTTCCTTTTTAAATTAAATGTTTTAAGAGTTACCACTTTATTCCAATCAAGATGGCTTCAGGTGTGCCATACCTTTGTAATAAGTAGGACTGTTAGCGCTCTAGTTGTTCTTTAGAACACTCTGGGACATTCTGTCATTGGGCTATACTTGGGCTACATCTGGGTGATATTTGGGCTACATTTGGGCTCTTTTGTCTCTGGTGGCCATTTTGGGAGACTGCATGTCAGATTTTTTTAATGAAATAGAAGAGGATTTGAAAAGTCACTCAAAATGTGCCCTAATTTTTCTTTCTGCAGCACTAATAATACCTTCTATTGCATAATATACCCCCTCATTTTGTTCCTTTTTAAATTAAATGTCTTAAGAGTTACCACTTTATTCCCATCACGATGGCTCCAGGTGTGCTATACCTTTGTAATAAGTAGGACTGTTAGCGCTCTAGTTGTTCTTTAGAACACTCTGGGACATTCTGTCATTGGGCTATACTTGGGCTACATCTGGGTGATATTTGGGCTATATTTGGGCTCTTTTGTCTCTGGTGGCCATTTTGGGAGACTGCATGTCAGAATGTTTTAATGAAATAGAAAAGGATTTGAGAAGTCACTCAAAATGTGCCCTAATTTTTCATTCTGCAGCACTAATCATACTTTCTATGGCAAAATATACCCCCTCATGTTGTTTCTTTTTAAATTAAATGTTTTAAGAGTTACCACTTTATTCCAATCAAGATGGCTTCAGGTGTGCCATACCTTTGTAATAAGTAGGACTGTTAGCGCTCTAGTTGTTCTTTAGAACACTCTGGGACATTCTGTCATTGGGCTATACTTGGGCTACATCTGGGTGATATTTGGGCTACATTTGGGCTCTTTTGTCTCTGGTGGCCATTTTGGGAGACTGCATGTCAGAATGTTTTAATGAAATAGAAAAGGATTTGAGAAGTCACTCAAAATGTGCCCTAATTTTTCATTCTGCAGCACTAATCATACTTTCTATGGCAACATATACCCCTTCATGTTGTTTCTTTTTAAATTAAATGTTTTAAGAGTTACCACTTTATTCCAATCAAGATGGCTTCAGGTGTGCCATACCTTTGTAATAAGTAGGACTGTTAGCGCTCTAGTTGTTCTTTAGAACACTCTAGGAGGCTGCAGTAGAACACAAAGGAATCAACTGACAGTCTCTGCCCTTGTTGGATGTACATGTTTTACTGAGAATGTCAGACTTCATTTTCACATGACTGAGAAAGATAATGTGAATTTACAGAAAATATGCTTTCAGTTTAGCTTATAGATCCCCTTCCAAACCACTGTGGGAAAATCATGAGATATTAGTTTTCTTTCAAACAATATTCATGATATCACAGCAGAAGGTTTTTTCACATGGTAAAATCACCTTAGAACCCACCACAATTCCTAAAACGAGTATGGTACCATCAACAAATGATTGATAATGTAACTAAAGTCCTAAAACCCTCTATTAACTACAATGCTTTTTAATGAGGTGCTATCATGTATATTGGTCCCAAGATGGCTGCCAACACTTCTTGGATGAAGTGCTGACAGCCAATCAGATCAGATGTGTGGTTAGGCTCCGCCCAGATATATATATTTTTTTGAACCTAAATTACTCAAAATCCACTGGAGCACATATATTGAGACCTAGCAAAGGCACATCAGGCTAACAGTCCCTACAATTTTGCCAAGTTTCGTGCAAATCCATTCAGCCGTTCGAGCTAAAAGTGAGGCCAACCGCCCTATGGAAATTAACATGGGAAAAATGCGTTTTGGGACCCCCCTTTTTTCTCGGCCCCCCCTTGATGAAACCCCCCCAAATTGTCAGGGGCTGCTCAGAAACAAAATGTTCCATTTTCCTGAAAATTTCAGCCAATTCCGTCCACAAACGCCAAAGTTATTAGACATAGAATTTTCAAAAATCCCATAGAGAAAAAATCCTAACTATATATACCTACTGGCGACCGCCAGTAGGTAATATATATATATATATATATATATATATATATATATATATATATATATATATATATATATATATATATATATATATATATATATATATATATATATATATATATATATATATATATATATATATATATATATATTAATGCTATCACAGAATCTGCTGCCTTTTTGCGCATAATTTTGCTTTTCTGGCTACATAATTTAGTCAGACTTGACGCATAATTTGGTCCTCTTATCCATGTATAAACTGATAGAATTATTTTACTTTTTTTATCTGATATTTTATGTTCTTTGCAAACCCAGTACAACATGTTATTTGAAGAATTTCAAAGAGGCCAGGCACTTTCATCGCCTCCTCACAATTTGAATGGGATAAATGACACTCAGGCGCCGACATTTTTAACTGTCGGGAATAATTTAATACAACTGTAAAGTTCTGAGGCTGTCGCGGGCCCTGGGCGCACATGTGTATGCAGCTGGCTGAATGAGCGTCACGGGGATTCAGGCAATCTCAGGAAATCTGTTTTTCAGCACCCGCCACAGATTGAGGCCAAGTTGTTTAGACCTGGGCGAACAAATCTTTTTGAACCTGTTGTGATGTTTGCAATTCAGTGAAGCATTTCATGAGTGAAGTCAACGAATAAAGGTTGTTTTAAAACACGTGAACCGCGCGGTTTGCTTCCCTGAGTTTTGCTCAGATTGACAACACTATTTACAAAGGTTTGATCAAGGCCAAAGCAGGTTGTTCACTCGGGATTGTTTTCTTACTAGATGCAAGGGAAACCTTTCCTCTGAAGTTTGCATGCAGTGCTTAATTTGTAAAGGAATGAGTGTCGGTGCCCGAAGCTCTGGCCAGAAGCCCGCGGCCAGTGCTGTGTGGTCTTGAATCCACCACATGCATTTCATCCATTACCAGGCACTCCCTGCCTGTTTATCTCACTCTTACAGGTTCCTCCTTTCCCCCCTTTGTGATGGTTTTTCTGTCTTTCTCGTCCTACGTCTTCTACTTTGTGCGTTTTCCCTCTCTTTCTTTCAGTGATTGATTGATAAAAATTTATAACGCGCAAAACAATAACCCGCAAGTATCAAGGCGCCTAACAATACCATCAAAAAATTGAAACGTACATCCTTACACATAGGCTTGCAAGAAGAGGCGAGTTTTAAGGGCACTTCGGAATTTCTGTAGGGAGGGTAGAGACCGAAGATCCAGAGGAAGATCATTCCACAATTTGGGAGCTAGGGTAGAGAAAGCCCTGCCACCCCACTTGGCTCTTCATATGCGGGGAACTGTCAGGAGCGATTTCCCGGAGGAACGCAAGTTCCTTCCAGGAGTGTAGTGGGAGATAATGGAGCTAACTCCCATGTCACTGTTTTTTGCAATGGCTCTATAGGTCATGCATAGGACTTTGAACCGTACTCGGTGTTCTACCGGTAACCAGTGCAGCGTTTTCCTGGCCAACGTGGCTGAGGAGCGTCTGGGAACTTCCAGGACAAATCTGGCTGTGGCATGATTTGTAAGTTTCAGATGCAGAAAAATAAGTGCTGGTCCCCAAAAATGAGTTCCAGTGGGACCCACTGGCAACCACCGGCACACATTAAGCCCTGTTTGAATGAATGTGGTGTATAGCACATAATAAACAGCTACAAACAAAGAGGGCACTTTTTCATTTTTCTTGATAATAGTAACATATGGGTCGGGGGCCTGTATCTAGTTCATGATCGACTTGTGGCACCAAAAATATGAAAAGGCAACAAAAAAACATTTGAAAAAAGGTAACCAGTACTATTATCCATTCAGACACTTCGAGAACTTTAACTGATTTCAAACGTAAGCAAGGCTGGTCAACTATTGAGCAAAACTCCATATTCTGGAAAAAAGAAAATCAAGTGAATTGTCATGTCAGACACAATTAAAAACTGTTTTATGTGGACAATAATTTGGCAGCTGATCAGCCACTCTAAACGTCCATGCTTTAACCCCTTTGCCGCGGCCGCGATTTCTCGGCAGTGCGGCACTTCCATAAAATGGGGGGGGGGCGTCGGCCGTAGGCCGATGGCAGCACTAGCGAGGTAGTGCTCCCTTCGGCCAACGGCCGACGGCAGCACGCAAGGCATGGTTTAGGGCTCCACTGTGGGCTAATCGGAAAAAAAACACAGAAGTCACTCAATTAACCTGGCTTAACACTCTGGTAGCTTGGCACAAAGCAGTCAGGCTTAACTTAGAGGCAATGTGTAAAGTATTTATGCAGCTAACATACAGCATTAAAAGGAAAACACAACACAACAAAAATCCCATACCATTTAATACATCATTTGATCGCTGTTGTCTTGGTTTGTTGCAATCGTACTAATTAGAATAAGACACCAGATAGAAATAATTTGCAGCCTAAACTCTCATGAACCAAATCAGTGTCAGTAGAGGCCTGTAGTGAGGTACGTACCTTAGGTCTGCCCTAAAATGCAACGCATGCTCTGACATGCTTCAGTATAGGCTTAGCGCGTCTTACAGTTGTTGGGCGGATTGTGTGAAACTGCATAGTTTTTCCTACCAAATTTTCACAGTGTCCCGGAAGAATTCAATAGAATTATGGTTTGATAGTGAATTGTAGCTTTCCGGTATCTTGCAAAATGTTTAAACTAGTGTGTACCTTGACCAAAAAACCTTGTGAGATACTGGAAGGAGACTGCTTGAAGCAGCAACATTCTTTCAGCTAGACATTTTCTGTGAAAGCAATTCACCCATTGGTTGCTCACACATTTGTTGTGCATGCTTGCTTAAGACTTTTTACACAAAATCCTAAACTTCAATATTTTGAGAAATTTCAGCAAATTTGCTACAGTAATAAAAAAAATGCCAGTCCTAGTTGTAGGAAGTAATTCTTATCCTACCGTCAAATGTAGTTCTTCTGACGACCCATGCCCTCCATCTAATCTTAGACTGATCCCTGACCTGATAGGCCCTAACCTTACAAACATCTGCAACTTGATGTTTTGTACAGGCAACTATCCCTCCGTCTGGAAAAAGGCCACCATCAAGCCTCCGCTAAAAAAGAATAATATTGACTCAGCAGAGACTAAAAACTACAGGCCTATAGCTTGTCTTCCATTTCCAGCAAACATCTTTGAAAAGATAATGAACACTCAACTGGCTCATTTCATTGATGAATACAACTTACTAGATGACACACAGTTTGGCTTTAAAAAGGGCCATGATACAGAGACCGCCCTCATCAAGGTATTGGATGAAATTAGGAAGGTGTTAGACCGTGGAGGTGCTGCAGTCCTTGTGCTGCCGGATCTATCAGCAGCCTTTGACACGGTTGATCATTCCATTCTGACCGTGTCTCAGCTATTGGCATCAGACACAAGGCCAAAGCTCTTCTATCCTCTTTTCTATCTAATCGGACCCAGCTAGTGCGCCTAGGTGACTTCAACTCTACACCGATCACTCTTCCGTGTGTGTGCCGCAAGGATCATCATTGAGTCTGACCCTATTTAACATATATGTGTCGGACCTGGTACGAGTAATCAAATCATACGGGATGGGTCTAACGTCTTACGTAGATGACACGCAACTGGGCTAGCAGTGCACAATGATGCAGGGGCAGTCGCTGTAGGATTTCAAGATGGCATGATGGCCATCAGTGCCTGGATGGCAAATAATTGCCTTAAATAAACTGAGATAAGACTGAGGTGATGATTTTTGTCAAACTTTACCCCCTGCTGGTCCCTAACTTGGAGGTCAGCTGTGTTGGGTTTACCTCTGTCACCTGTCAAAAAGGTTCAATATTTGGGTGTCATGTTCGATGACAAGCTGTCTTTCATACACCACGCCAACGCAGTAGTCTCATAATCCTTATATGTACTAAGGATAAAAATAAACTTCTACCTTTTCTTCCAGTTGGTGCATGCAAAACTCTTATAAGCACACTGGCAATGACAAAATTCGACAACTGCAACGGTCTCTTCATTAATGCTCAGGAAAGGGTTCTAAGCAAGCTGCAACTGGTGCAGAATGCAGCCGCGAGGATACTCTCAGGTACCCTAAGATTACGTCCATATCAAAGGTGGTCCGACAATTACATTGGCTGCCCATAAGAAGCAGAACCAAATTTAAGGCGCTATGCATTGCCTATAAGGCTTCCCACAACAAGGGACCTGAGTTCCTGAAGAAAGCTCTTTGCGCAGACACGCCCAGCAGAACACTGCGCTCCTCAGAAGTCAATCTATTGTTCGTCCCAAGAACTAAGAAAGTCGCGTGAGGCGACAGCAGGTTTATAGTGGCCACCGCCAGGCGCTGGAACTCACTTTCTCTGCAGATCAAGACCAGCCCCATCCTGCTAGCTTTCAGGAAACAAGTAAAAACCTTGCTTTTCGATCAATAAGCAGCCGGCTCCACTCCTTTCCTTTTAGTCCCTAGCGCCAAGACTCCCAAAGGGATTTGTGCGCTTTAGAAGTTGTTTAAATAAATAAATCTGATGTAGAGGAAATGGTGCAGCTTTGATTGGTTGCGTCTCTATGTCGTTCTGCACGTTTAACCAGGGTGTCTACATAGGAGCATAAAAAATACTGACCTAGCAATGAGTAGTTTACTTGGTGTATATTCAGTGTGGTTCAGACAGCCACCTCCAGTTGAGTCCGTTTTGCTCACTGGTGCGAACCAGTTGCTTTAGGATGAATTTTGTGGTCCAGTTTCAGTACCGAGATCAGGTTGGAGGGGCTTGTCCATTCTGCAGCTCATAAATTGAGGACCCAGACTCCTAACTTTGTTTAAGAATGTTTTAGTGCTTTTATTTGCTCAATAGCAAGTTAATTATATGTGCAGATGAGTTTAACCCCTTCCATGCTGGGCCGATTTTTCTCGTGTGCTAGGCTTATTGAAGAATCAATGGCTTTATGACGGCCCCCAGCCGTCATGAGCACACGAGCACTGTAATGCATGACGGATGGGGGCCGTCATCAGCATGGAAGGGGTTAAGAATCCCTGTACACAAATGAATGTATTCCAGAGGGCTTGTGCTGGACTTGGCCCTTATGGCAGGTTCACCCCTAATCTTTTTGCTTTTAATATATGATCTGTGTTGATGATTTTTGGGTCTATGCGCACTTTTTCCCTGTGTCCCAGAGTAAAGTGCGTGCGTGTGGTAAGGCTGGCCTGCCCTCCCATAGGAATGCATGGGGAATGTGTCTGTCCCTGGTAGTTCCTGATGCGTGGGGAGTGCAGGCTCGAGTTTGGTATGTGCGAACTCGTGAGAGTGAATGCTTCGCAATGATGTATGTGGCATGATAGTGTCTTGTGTGGAAATGCCACTTTTAGAAGTTGGCATATTAGTGTAAAATGTGCCTGGTGTGTGATTGCCTGGAGCTGGCTGGTGAGCTCTGCTCCAGGAAGTCTGGATGGGTCTGCCCAGTGGTGAGTGTGGAGATTAGCATGCTGATGGCTGGGGAGGGCTGCACCTGGTTCATGAATAGGGCTGGGCTTTCCCCACACAATGCTGGCTCCGCCCCTGTGGTGCGACTGATGACCCTAGCCCTGCTAGTGTCATCAGTCTCCAGTGCTCCAAAACCAGCTGCGACTGGTTTCTCCCCTCACCCTGTGACAAAGACAAAGGATTTAGTAGTATAAGGAGGGCCTGTGTCCCCTTACAATTTGTTCTGTTCTGTTCCAGGATCCTGCCTGAGAGGGCTGCTGCTGTTGCTGGGGCCAGGAGGACTGCCAATTGGATTGTCTCCCTACCTGGAGACCCAGTGAGCTGGCGCTGGGCCCAGCCTTGCCCCCCCTGCCTGCATACAGACTCTTGCTGGACTTTTTGATGCTTTTAGCTCTGGGAGCGCTTTATTTTGTCCTTCAGCTCTGGGGAGCGCTGTGATCTCCTACCTAGCACTGAGAGCGCTCTATTTCACTTATAGCGCTAGGAGCACTTCATTTTGGCCCCAGCGCTCAGTAGCGCCTTTACTTTTGCCTAGCGGCTGCCCACGCCGCATTTGCCCGCGTCCTTGCCACCCGTGTGCTGATATTTACAGGAGGGAGCCTACCCCTCTTCAGCCCCGCATCACCGCCGCTGGCCCGGGAGGCTGCCCTCTTGCCGCCTCGCAGCTCCCCTGACGTCAGGCACCCGCCGCGCTGGGATTGGTCCCAGCCGCAGGCGCTGCCTGGCAACCAAAGGGGCTCGACTGGTGACGGAGCAGTAAGTGAGGCTCCCCCGAGGGAGCATGCTCGGTGTCCGGCAGCAGTTGCGGAGTCAAGGCGGAGGGGGCCCGAGGCACATTTTCAGTGCCTGCCCCCACCGCGGTGAGAGGAAACGCGCGGCTCGCCAGAGGCCGCACAGGAGACCGACCGAGTCCTGCCGACCGGTGAGTGGGGCCCGGTGTTGTTTTTGGAATGGGGCATTGGGGCACAGTGCTGGTGCCCCCCCCTTTGGGTGCGATCTCCCTGAGGTGCCTTGTGGATACCGAGTCTCCCGAGCAGAGGCTCCAACGCGAAGGCGCCTTTTTGTTTATTAAGAGCCGGTCAAGGCTCATGTGGCATATCTTTGTGTTCGAGCCCCCGAGCGGGGCTCCTATGTTGCTGGGGGCATCTTGTTCCTTAGAACCTGCGAGGCTCAGACCCGGCCTCATTGTTCTTCGGGCCCTGAGAGGCTCTTGGGCCCCAGTTGTTCTTTGAGCACCGAGAGGCTCCAGCCCACTTTTGTTCTAGAGCCCTGAGAGAGACTCCTGAGGGCCATATTTTCAGAGCCCAGCGAGGCTCAGGGGCTGTTAGTTGGTTAGAGCCCCGTGGCTCCCACAATATGTTTTGCCTCACCATTGTGTTCTTGAGCCCACAAGGCTCCCACGTTGGCATCATCAGTATTTTCAACTGCCCAGCACTTAGTGGGCAGTTGCCACGTTTAGGTTTGTTCTTTGCTGCCTGCGCAGCCTGCCCTGACATTTTGGACTAAGGGCATTTCAGCCCTTGCGAGGCCAGTTGGCCTGGGGGGCAGTTCTTGTGTTGTGCCATGTGCACCTTGCGCAATTTATGATTTACTTGCTAATGTGATGCCTGCACAATTGTTATTACCTTTGCTAAATGTGACCTGCTTATGTGATTGTTTTATGTTTCTTTACCTTTGCTAAATGTGACCTGCTTAGGTGATTGTTTTATGTTTCCTATAGGTCCTGATAATAAGGTCCTAGTTCCCTGCGCGATTGTCCTAAGGTGGTTAGGGTCACGTAGGAGGTATTTACCCTTTACCAGTGATTACTGGTTGTGTGCAACATTTACTATTTTGGTGCTATAGTCATTATATGTCTATGTGCTAAGTGCTATACCTACAAGTATTACTCCTACAAAGTGCTAATTACAACAAGTGCTAATTCTAAAAGTGCCTACCCCTGACAGTGGTCCATGTGGCCCTATCCTGTACATAATCCCATGTAAATTCTGCCGGTGCCTGTTGGCACATTGTAAAGTGTGTGTTTTATCTAATGTGTTTTGCTATAATACAAAGGCTATTTTTTTATATAACCTTGTGTGGAGTTTCCTTTGTGGTGGGCCTTGGGTGTTGTTGCTGGGTGTGCGCGCAAACGCTTTACACATCGCCTCCAAGATTAGCCTTGCTGCTCGCGCCACGTTACCTAGAGGGTGAGCAGGGGTTATCTTGGTGTGTAACTCCCTTGCCCTGACTTGGGAATGGTGATCCCTGACTGACTTTGGCGCGAGCCTTGGCCAGACAGGGATCCCGTTTCTAACAGCTTGTGCTTAAGTTTTTATGACATGCTGATGCCATATCCTTTCTCACTGGCAATGGGCACACTTCCTGCTGTATGAGCAGTCGAGCAGCTCCCTGCCGCTGGTGACTGAGGCAACTGTTTAACAATATTTTGTGTCACAACTGACTATTAATGCTAAGCAGGTCAACCATGCATCACTTCCCCACTACACCTGCATGCACAGTAACCACTGGAAGCTACGTAATGAGTATACTTGCAAACATGCTATACAATATGCGTATTCATTTTAGCATAATGTGGATGTCTTCAGTCTTCTCGGGGACACATCGCAATGTGATGACACTTTGCAATAACTTTGCCAACCACAAACCCCATTCATAATATGAAAATATCCTTGTGTGTTAATGGAAGTTAGATACTTTGCTCATGCCCATCTGAGTATTGTTACAAACAGGGCCGGCCCCAGGCATGGGCAGTGTGGGCAGCTTCCCAGGGCCTAGCACTCAGCCCACCAGCATGGGGCCCGCACTGGTGGTGTTTCCTTTTGTTTCCCTGGTGAATCATTTTAAAGAAAGGTATCGCTTTGCAATTAGGGTCCATGGGAGGGGCCCCTCTCCCCGGGCCTCTCAGGGATGGTGTCTGGAGGCGTAGGTGAGGGAGACGCTTCCTATTGTACCAATTGCAAGAATACCATTCAGAGACACTGCAGGAAGCCCAATGTCCAGCAATTTAGCACCCCCACAGTTTTAATTTTTAGCCCACAAGCAATTTTCACACCTATGGACTGAAGGTGTGAGAATTGCTTGTGGGGTAAAAGTTAAAACTGTGAGGGCGCTAAAATGCTGGACAAATGACGTCCCGCCGTGTCTCTGAATGGTCTCCTTGCAAGGGGTCACTTATCTAAATGAGAGGATCCTCGCACATTTCCTTTTTCTAGAACCGCCCCTGGTCACAAATACTACATAACCAGACTGCAGCTATTATAAGTGAGGCCGATTCAGTGGCAAAAGGCACTATGGGTTCGAGGAGCCCACTGCACCCGAAAGAATGGGACACACCTTACTCCCAACATGTGGATAAGAGTGCATATTTTCGGGGAGGAGCCAAGATGGCGGACGGGACGGACGTGTGAGCGCCCGGCTCCCAAAGCCGTCTGCTCCGCTTTGACATCCTGGCAATAATCCTTTCGTGAACCACGCTGCTACGATGACTTGGACACGCTGAAGTCAGTCGCTTCCATATGAGACCTTCGCCGGCCGTTTTGGACGAGGAATCGGTGACTATCTGCTTACGGGGGCTGACCGCGACCCTGGTGCCGATTGCAGCCGCAGGTCACTGGTGCTTTCAGCTGGGCGGACGGGCAGTGGAGATGCCGGCGTCTGGATCGGCCCGAATACCGGAGATGGGAGGCTTTATCCTGACCCGCGGGATGCGACTCTAATCTGCTGTGGTGAGTGCGCCTGGAAGACGGGATCTCCTGGTTCCTCGCTCTCCCTATCACGCAGCCTTTGTCCTGGGCAGACTCCATTTTGCTGCGCCCTTTTGGTCGCGCACAGACCGTGTTCCCGGGACCCGAGGGAGACCTCACTGTACTGACCCTCCGCGTTGGTGGCTGCGTGCCCCTCCGTGGAGCGAAGGTCTCCCTTCCTTGACGGAGTCGCCCCCCCCCCCCCTTCCCTCCAGTGTGGATCCGTGGGTGAGACGGCAATGGCGCTTGCCCCCCAACAAAGCCAGCGGGCTGATCCCTTGTCCCCAGCCTATGCAGACCCGCCCGCACTTGGCCCGGGTGGAGAGTCAGATGTGACGCAGTGTACCGTGGCTCGGCTAGAATCACTGAGTGACCTAACCTATGGCGAAATTTTTGATGCCCTCATGGACCTACGAGCAACATGGCGGCACACTGCTCAACAACTGAGGGAACAGATCGATGGGATTGTGTCCTCTTTCAGACGGCCGGCGCTGCCTGTTTCCACGTTGCCTGTGAGTGCCTTCCAAGTGGATACAGTGTTGCCACAAGCGCGAGCGGATGATCGCAATGTTCCTAGCTACAGAGTTGAGTGCCGCCCTGTCGATGCTACTATTGTTGCGAGGATTCCCCTCGCTCCGGGAACATTGAATCTGCCTGACCGACTGCACCCGGGGCTTCGCTTGTCACTCTCCCAGTTGTTTGCCCCCATTGAGAGTGTAGCCCTCGAAGCCCTCCTTCAGCACTGCTGGAGTGGGCGACATCCTGAATGGCCTGGGGGGCTTGTTATCCTGGCAGATGTGTTAGTTAGGGAACGAAGACGCCCATCTTCCTCTCTGATGCTTCCTTCATGGCGAGTGCGGCCATTTTGTCCCTTTGTTCTGCTGGACACGTATCTGCTGCGACGGTCCTGCCTGGAGAAGTTTCGTCGATCGGGCCAGGGTTGAGGGGGCATATCACCTCGTCTGCTTTGATCGGCTGGTGGAGACCCGGACTATTCATTGTTTTGAACTCCTGATAGTTTTGCCATTGTGGCCCCTCGCCCTTTTGATCTCGTGTCTATCCTGTACTTTTAAGTTCCTTGGTGGTGAGAGGGTGGTCCTGTGGGAGTCCGGCGGTTCTACATGGGATTGCACTATTATCAGTTACTAGATTTGCCATGTGCCTGCTATCATGTCGTGTTTGGGGTGTTTGCAGATATTATGTCCTCTAGGGTGGGCCTCGGGAATACCAGGACTGTTTTTGCAAATGTTGGGCGCACTCACTGTGATATGGTTTTTCCATCTTCCCTACTGTTATTCTTTAATTCAGCTCAGTCGCACTTGGAGTAGGTGGGTTTCAGTGTGGGACGCAGTGGATGGCTGGAGTCCGGGAGCTCGGAAATTAGGTGGGCTCCTCCCCCCCCATTTATATTATAGGGAGTGGTAGATTAGCTCGTTCTTCTCTCCCTCCCTGTACTTGAGGGTGAATTTTTCCTTTTTCTTTCCTTTTCTTTTTCTTTTTTCTCTCTTTCCGCTCTTTCTTGCTGTTCCTCCTCATTCTTATGTCTCTTCTTCTTTCTAAATTTCGGGTTTATAGGGCGACAGACACGCTGCTAGGGGGGGGGTAGGCCATAGCCTCTGCATGTGTGTAGGGTGGGGGGTTATATTTCATTTTTATTAGTTTCTATGGGACCTGTTTTGTTCTCCTTTATGATTTTAACTTTTTCATCCATGTTTGGGAATGCCGGGTGTAGGGTGGTAGTGGTGCTGTAACTGGGTCATGGGTGTAACTCTGTGGCTTTGCTGATATATATCCGTCCTCCCCGGCGGGGACTTGTTTGCTGATCTACGAAGGGCTTGATATAGCTGCTTCCGTCATGTCCCGCCTGCATGGACCTTGTTCTTTGTTTATTTTTTTTTTGGTGCGGAACACAACGGCCTGATGTTACTTGTTGCATAACAAAAAACTGTAAAATTGAACCTTTATTCATCCTGCTACACGGAGCTGTGATATCCTACATTCCTTCTTTCTTTTGATGACTGGGATTCTGCTATGGTAATGTGTAGACGTAATGCAAGCTGATGTGCTCATTGATCGTTCGTGGCCGGCCGGATGGTTGTAGGCCCGTATATGTTACTCTTCTTTATGCACAATAAAGGTTTTCAAAAATTTAAAAAAAAAAAAAAAAAAAAAAAAAGAGTGCATATTTTCTTGCTTGCGTGCCCACTCCTGCACCCTTGCAATGTCACTCTCGCATTGTCAGCAGTTTCAGGGGCTTCTTTATAAGCCCCTTGCACTGCCGGTACCTCACTTTTCCAGATCAAGGAGCTTGTAAATAAACCCCTTGTAGCATCGAACACCCAATTGCAAACCAGTTCTGGGCAGCCATATTGAAGTAGAATCCTATTTACAACATACCATCCGGTGAAAAATGATGCTTTTGCTGAGCTGTTCTGGTGTCTGAAAAAACACTGTGGGGCTTATTTACAAGTCCCTTCTGCCGCCGTTACGTCACTTTTTCCTGTATATTTAAAGTGATGCACCAGCGGCGCAAGGGGCTTGTAAATACGTCCCTGTATCTGCAAGCGTCCTGTTCACTGGGAAGGGTAGAAATGATGCCTCAGGCAGGCAGCACTTTCCTTCTTTTCTTCAAGTATTGTTTCGCCCTTGGTTGAAAGGTTCTGATTTGATGTAATAGGTTTCTCATGCATGAAGGTCATTCTCGTATGGTTTGGGGAAAAGGGTGTCCATCAACCTGGTTTGAGAAAAACTGCGTGAAACCAGCAAGCCTGACACTTACAGAGCAATTTAAAATCCATCAAACATGATCCTGAAATGCTTTGTATTTGATCCTTAATCTTCGTCCCTTTCATAAATTCCCCACCGAGAGGCTGCAGGTTCACCCTAGCGTGAGGGACAGCTGCCACATGTTATCTCCTAACTTCAATTCTGTCCTGAGCGGTCCTGCTTTCAGGCAAGCCATGTCTGACACCACAAGTTCGCGCCGCTTTCCGGCCTCACTCGGGTCCCAGAACTCCATTTTGCTTTCTGCTTGCACGAACACCGCTTGCGTTTGCCTGTCAAAATATGTTTGAGCTCTGGTGAATTTGAAGTTGAATCGAACTGGCTTAACTTGACAGATTGGTGGGGTCTTCTGGGCCGTGTGAAGCAATAGACGACATGGCTCATTTTATCTCACTAATAGATGTGCTGCGGTGAAATCTCTGAAAACGCTGTGGAAATTTAAGATTTCCTTTAAGCCTTCTGCTAGATAATGGGACAACAACGCCGCTATCTTTTCCATTTAACAGTAACAGAGCTCACAAAAAACGCAAAAAAATTGCATTTCCTAGCATTAATTAAATTGTCAAAAGTTTAAATAATTGTGCATACCATGTTCACTTTGGCAGGCCAACGATTGCGAGTATTCTATCGTGGTTGCATATTATATTTGTGGATGGTAAAAAGTTCCTTCAGAAAATGCTTAATCCCTTTCTGAGTGGATTGAAATACAATGATTAACAAGAAGTCTACATCAAGCCTCTTTTAATCCCTGTTGCATGTTTGATTGGTTCAAGAAATGGTAAATCAATTTTTTTTGTGTTGAAATAAGAGAATCAAAAGCTTTATAATTTTCCATCGTCAGTTTTCTGGTTTTCTGAGTCGGAGGGATTGCACTGCCCTCAATCGTCTAATACAGTATAATACAGGGGTCTCCAAACCGGTCCTGGAGGGCCGGATCCATGCCGATTTTAAAAATTACTACATGTATCTCAATGGGGAGATCCAAAAAATCTGGCTTGGATCCGGCCCGCCAGGACTGGTTTGGAGACCCCTGGATAGGTATCAACTTTGACATGTGTCTCAGTTTGTTATATATAACTGTGGATTTGTAATCTTAATTTTATTGATCGGTATGAAAATATTTTCCTAAATTGGATACTTCATTGGAATAACATGCAGACAAATGTTTTATTTATTTTCAAGTTTCTTTGAAATCTTAGAACCAGACAATTAAATACTTTTACAAAAATTGGGTAAAACCATCCACCATAGCATAGCTGAAAAATAATATTCGCTATTATCTTCTACACACAACAAAGTTATCATCTGTTCATAAATACTTTTCTAAATCTGTTGTTTTATAAAGCTAGAGTACAGACTAACATCACTTTGTAATGATTGGAAACCTGTTTTTCATGGCAAATCTGTGACGTATCAAAAAGTGAAAAAAGTCAGCCTTCTTACTTTTTCCAACTAGGGTAGATGCTCCTTAAAGAAAAAATGGCATTAAATTAAGTTATTCTGTGGAAATATTGACCAGCAGTGTATCAGCCCAGCAACCAAACAGATTTATTATATATGTAATCCTTTTAATGATATGAAAACATTAACACTGCTAATCCCACATTGGGCAATCGGAGCAATTCCTCATCTTTCTGGGGTGGGGCATGTCAGAGAATCCACATTTTGTTTGGGATAGTTAGTAGTGGCCCGTGCAGGTAAGAATGGTGGGCTGGGTGAGGGGGGATTTTGACAAACGCAGAGGGCAAATTAATTCTTTATTATTTTAATTATTTAATTTTCCCTCGTGGTCGTCTGTTGAATCCCCCTTCGCCCCCTCCCTCACCGGGCCCCACCTCTCCACCGCTCTTACCTGCACGGGCCGCACCTGGGGATAGCCATTAACTGCACCACCTTGTGATGACCATTAGTAATGCCATTTTGGCCTGATGTCAATGCACTAGGGCCAATGCTTCTGAAAGAGCTGACTCTCCCTCTCAAACCCAATCATGACCTGAAATGCACATTCCATCTTTTCTTTTAGTCCCGCTATTCTCTCCAGCTTGCTTTTTTTGATCTTGCCAGTTTCGACCACGCAGCTGCCTCCTTTGATCTCTCTCTGAACCGCCCTCACAAAAAGCTGAGGCTCCCCCACACCTTACACTCTACTTCTCCCTCTAAGCCATCTCATCCTCATACCCATCTCTTGTTCTTCCTTTACTGACTCCTATGTACAAACAATTCTGAATGTTGTCCACCTATCACTGGAGCCCACAGAAGGACGATACCCTGGTTTCCTGGCCCTCTTCATGAAAGGTCTCCCAATAACAGCACCTTTTCTACCTGCAATAATGAGACTCTGTCCAAGGCATCCAATTTTATAAACAGCTTAAATCCAGCATAAAGTTTACCATAGAGCTGAGTTTGTTATCGATTAAATTCTCCAAAGTTTATTCCCGTTCCACTAGGATCTATACTCCTTTCACCCTCCGCAGACCTCATTACTTTCTGTTCCCATTTAGAACAGCTCAGTCTCTTAATCCAGAGGAAATGGACCCCTGATTTGCCTAATACTGAGCATATGTAGGCAAAAAATAGGCCTCATCCTCCCACCTTTTCCTCAGTCTCTCCAGATCCACTACTACCCATGAGCATTAAAACATCCCTATCCAGATGGGTTTCCTGGTTAACAGATACCCTATGAGAAAGGAGAACCGTGAAAATCTCATTGAAATTCCTCCAGAATCTACCAACTATTTATCTTTATCTACCACCACCTTGGTTTGCATGCTCTACAACTGCACAACCAGCTGTACAACACAAGACTGAGATTGCTGACTCAATTACACGGCTAGACATTGTCTTCATGCACTTGACAGAAACTTGGGTTAATGATAGGCAATGTCTTCTGTCAAATTGCTGCTTATTCTTTTAGTAGAGATTAGTGTTTACTTTTATATCACTATCCACAAACTTAGAGGATTTTGTAAAGCTAACTAGGTGACAGTCTTGCTGGTGTAGAAGGAGTTTGAGAGGAAAGGAATTAGGATGCAAATTGTTTTCTAACACACAAAATAATCGAAAAACCTGTAATTGAATTATTCATGTCATTCGAAATTTATCAGTGGATTGGAAAGCAAACATGAAGCACTTTTTTTTTGTAATTCTGAAATGTGATGGAAGCAAAGATTTTAATATGATCAAAACTCAAGACACTTTCTTTGTTGATGCACAAACGATAAATATTCACTGAAACCCCAATTTTAAAACAATATAATTTGTCTGCAATATAGCTTTATCATAAAAAACTGTGTCTGTGCAAAAGCAGTGGCGATTTCAATATAAAATGTGCTGTCTGTAAATAACAGTGCTCTACCACATGCTACTTTAGTTACACAAAAAAAAGAATAGGACACTTTAGTCCACAGGCGTTTATAACCCGTGCCATTACCAAGCATTTTTTACTCCATGAAATCTTTTACAACGCAGTGCTTTACAACACAATCCAATACAACTCAGTCTCTATTATAATACAATTTACTATTCTAACTCCAACGGGGCTTTGGTTTGAGGAATGCGTTGTAATGGTTTGCTGTGTAAAGCCCTGTGTTGTAAAAGATTGCGGGGTAAAGGCATGTGTTGTAACGCATTTGTGGTAAATGATGTTTACCCTAAAAATATTGCCCAGGTCATGTCCCTTAAACTACCCGGCTCCCCCACTAAGGCGGAGAAGTGCTTCCCCACTGCTTCAACTGTAAGCTCAATGCAAAAAATAAAATGATAATAACGCTCTGTATTTAGCTTGAAGATGAAGCGGCGGGGCAGGGCGCCCCACATCACAGGGAGGAGGAGTCGTGGCTGCACCTTAAGTGTGCATGACAGTTTGGCCAGCCCTCTTGGGCCGGCCAAACCTTCATGCGCACTTTGCATTTCTGTGTAGTTCCTACTAATCCGTAGCATCTGTGCATTGTTTGGACAACATAAACTGAGGGCTTGGTGTCAAGATTGTTTCCTGACACCCCCTCAGAATATGTTGGCATATGAACCAGCTAGCTCACAGAGCCACCGTAAGCCCCCCTAACCTTCCAGGGAGCGAATGGTTTTCTGGCAGTCACTGAACATGACAACCCTGACCCCTCAGGAATTGTGGAAACAGTACAGAATCTTTTGCTCAGTCAGTTGCTGTCATGCTTGCTGTCTTTCAGATAAGCATACAGAATACATGGTTGGACATTTTCAACATATTTATATTTATGGAACCAAAGTTATTTTTGTATAAAATACATGGGCTGCAATGATTAGGAGACAGAAGCAAATAAAGGAGATTACAAGCACCGAAGAGTGAACAGTCGATACTTTTCTACCATGGTGCTAAATAAATGAATATATGCAGGCATATGTGCAAAATATGGTAATCTTAAGTACTCATATGGTACAGACCCTACTCTGAGTGTTCTTACAATGTATATGGGTGAGGAGCCAAGAATCCCCCCAAGGCATGATCCAACCCCATTACCTGACAGGAGAGAGTGAAGGACCCAGTCTTGGTCTCGAGTTGGACACCCCTCACGGAATGTCAGACTGTTGCGTGGTGATTTCTCAGCATGCAGAAACCTTCAGTATCAGCAGGACTGCCTCCTCTACAAATCTATTGGGATGCCTGTTATTTATGATATAAAGCAGCCTCAGGATGTGCATTTTAAATTAGCAATGTTATGGATATGTTAACGAGCTCTTGCTGGATTGTTATTGTAGTTTGCATGGTTCTGTTTCCACAGCGTGGGGACACACTGTCTCCTAGTGTAACCAGGCGCTTTATAAGCTTCATTATTATTATTATTAAATAGTGCTGTCGAGGAGGAAGATAGGACGACTTTTGTGCCTAGTGCGTAAAGAGGCCTAGTACATGAAGTTCAAGGCATCGTGATAATCTTATGCGAAGCGGGCTGTGTAAACAAAGTAGTTTCAGAGAAACTAATACAACATTGTTGTGCGTGCAAATGTGTTCAAAGGTTCACAGCTGAAATGTTATTTTTTAGGAAAATGCAAGAAATAAGCTGCTTCGCTACATGGCCCTAACTTGGGAATATAACAGCATATTCCCCACCCAAGCTGCATTACAGCCTGTGTGGAGAACATGCACAGGCTCTGATTCCCCTCCTGAGCACCGAACCACGGCACCCAGTGGGAGCCTGGGTGCTTAATTCCTGGTCCCTGTATTATGGTGAGGCAGAGGCTGGCGACCGGCACGACCAGCAGGCAAGTTTCTTATTTATTTATTTATTTGTTACTCCCAACCGCTCCCCCCCAATGTTCACTACCAGCCACTACTGCCATTAAAGCTAGGTGGGTCACAAAAGTTTGATGTTCTAAAAGTTGGGTCATAGTTGTAATAGTTTGGGAAACTCGGCTCTTGGGTCTTGAATGCACTATATAAATATGGTAAAATATATTTTAAAAATCCCTCTTCTGTTGTGATTACTGCCCTGTGGTAATCAGTATCATCCAGTCAGAAGCAAGCACAGATTTTGTAGTTTGGATCCAACGTAGCATCTGCTGTCGTTTGACTCCTCTTCTAATTAGCAAGATTGTCCTCAGAATGGATATTTCTGGCCTGTAATACAAATAGTGAAACTTTCACATCATCCCTTGGACACCCCCACAGAGTGGTGAGGCCTATTTAACACTATGACTTTGATGTATCTATTGGCCAGTCAAACATCACCTTCCCCAATAGATCAGCCATCTGTTGTGGCTACCCACATCAGTGACGTGCTATAAATAGTTTCATTAATTTAGGGGTACAAATATCTTGGGGTAATAATGTCATAATTACAAAAAACAACTAGGGGGAATGCATTAACTAGGGTAGGGGAGCAGTGAATGAAAAGGGAATAAGATAAGGCCAAAAGGAGTAAGCCTACATTAAAAAGAGAAGGGGCTAAAGTGAGAAACATTCCTTTCCAAAACAGGTATAACAAAAAAAAATTCAAGGAATAGAAAAATAGCTAGGAGATGGAGCAAAATGCCCATTTCCATGATAAAACATATTTAAACATTGGATACAAGTGATTAAATTAAGCCGATCTTTATGCTAAAACATAAGTGTAGGAAATTGGGCTATTAATTGTGTTGCCTGGACAAGTAATAGGTCCACAATTGTCCTTACTGGGAACCAAACACTCCATTGTAGTGCTTGACTCTAACAGGGCCTGCTCTAGGGAGGCAGTAAGGGCTGGTATCATAATTCAATGAGATGCAATAATAAGACTCAATAAATGATTATCCAGCCAGTACCTTTTCTTTAGAAAAAAGGAGAAGAACATTTATTTCACAGACACTATTAAATACTATGCAATAATTTACAAATATGTTCATTGACAGATGGAAAATACCAGCTCTGACATTGTGTAACCACTGGTGACCCCCTTGAGAGACCACCCAAACATATCTAGTAAGTATCATCAGTTTGTGCTGTTAGAAATGTGGTTTCTGGTTGGCTAGGGTATGCACCTAAGCCAGTCAGAACTTACCACTCTAGTTAGGGCAAGTAAGTTACACACCAAAGATAACCTGTGCTCACCCTCTGGTATTTTGGCGCAGAGCAGTCAGGCTTATCATCAGAGGCAATGTATAAAGCGTTTGCACAATACAATCACACAGAAACACAAGGAATACACCACAAATGAGACTCTTTACAGGATTGTGTAAAAACATATATATACTGTGTATTGTACAAAAACATAGACCAAACCGACAAGAATAATGAATGTTGTGCATATTATGCAGTCACCTATATCTTGTTATCCTGAACAATGCATGGCAAAAATTATATACATTAGTGAATACTGAGGGCATGTAATGCACATCAGATTGTGATAAAGCACATGAATTACCACCTTAGTGCAAGTAATCTGACTTTGTTTAGAGCCAACACATAAATGCCTGTATGAGTAACACAACATAGCACGCAGGAGCCCTAAACATCTATTTCACTTGCAACGGAAATTGGGCACACTCTTTCCAGAGATAAACCTTGTGCAAAAAGCACCATCCCCTCTATTGAGGCCTATATCATAATTTTGGCCCGTTCTTTAATGGGGGCAAAGCGGGTTTGCCTCTGTTGAGGTCTCTCCCCATCCAACCAAAGAACCAGTGCCCCAGGTACGTCCAAAAATGAGCGGGTGGCACCCATTATAGTGATCTGCTGGGAGACCTTGCTTGGCCCCTGCCTGGTGAGAAACCAAAGGCAGCTGCCTGCGAGCGCATGGTGCAGCTGCTGAAGCCGCATTGAAGCCCCTTCCAGTCCAGACGCTTCCAAGGTCACTGCTGACCTGGCCGTTTGCCATACGAGGGGCTGTTTGCAGTGGTTGTGTTGCAACGGGCTGCGCTAGGAGATTCTAAGGAGAGGCTTGGTGGTTAGTCCCCTGAACAAGAGTTAACTCCGAGGCCCAGCAGCACGGACGGTGACCAGCGATAGGAGTGTTTCTCTCTTTCTTGCGGCGCTAGTGGCAAATCCAGGGGCACGAACTTAGAAGGCAAATGCCAGCCTCTGGGGAAACGCAGGGTCCACGTCACACACCACAGGGCAGCGACAATCACAAGGATCATGCTGGTCCCAGGCGGATAATAAGGAAGCACTCACCACGCACTGGGGTCAAGTGAGGAGTGATTACAGCCACACTCTGACTGAAAAGAAAAGTGCTTAACACATGCTGTACATGGGAAAGTCAAAATGGCTGGACTCAGAATCCCATAGCCAGTTCCAGGCTCTTTTGGTGGAATCCTGTTTGATCCCTGAGATTCAAGCAAGCAGGGAGAAGGACTCCTCTTCCAGAGAGGCAATATATCAAGCCAGCAGTGTCTGGCTACAAGTCCCATGTGGCGCCTAAAAATATTGGGTTGGAGCCCCTGTACATACACTCATGAATGTCTTAGATGTGGGGGGTAACTTCACAAGAAACGATAGAAGTGCACAACACTGCCTTTCAACCCAGCCCTGGCTCCAGATATCAGTATGGGGTGCATCAGCTCCTTGTGAGAGAGCAGGACACAACCTCTACATATGTAAGGTGTGAACAACCTCTCCCTCTCCCAGCCTAGGAAAACCATCAGTATGCATATGAATGCAGATGTAAACCCTGTCACACCCAGCCCTTCTTGTATGGTGGCTGTCTGGAAAGTATGCACCAAGTGTAGCTGTCACGCAGTCCTAGACATGGATTGGAGTCAGGCTGCAAAGCACAAAAAGTCACAAGCACAGAGAAATGCCCACTTTTTAAAAGTGGCATTTCTAAAATAATGATGTAAAATCCTACTACACCAGTAAGCAGGATTCGTCACCACCATTCTAAACATACCAAGCATGGCAATGTCACTCCTTTCTGATCAGGAGTTACCCCTTAAATATATACATATATATATAAGGGAATTCCCAATGCTAGCCTATAAGAGACGTGGCCTCACAGGAGTGAACAACAAAATAGGCTATTTGTCACTACCAGGACATGCCAACACAAAGGCACATGTCCTCCCTTTTACTTACACAGCACCCTGCCCATAAAGCTACCTAGGGCCTACCTTACGGGTGAACTATGTGTCAGAAAAAGGTAGTTTAAGGCTTGTCAAGTTGTTTTAAATATCAATTTAAGTGGCAGTAAACTGTGCACGCATGCCCTGCAATGGCAGGCCTGAGACAGGTTTGAAAGGCTACTTCTGTGTGGGGCACAAGCAGTGCTGCAGGCTTGCTAGTAGCATTTACCTTACCTCTTTACAAGGGACTGACAAGTAAAGTAAATATTCCAAAAAGGTGTAAAATAATCATACCATATTTAGTAGGGAGATCATATGCACTTTTGCACTAATTAGCAGTGGTAAAGGGCCTTGAGTTCTAAAGCCAACACAAAGAAGGTCAGACAAATAGATTAAGGAGCACAACAAGTTTGGGGATAACCCTGCAAAAAGAGCCAGGTCCAAAATGTACTAAAATAAAAAATAAATAATATACCTTGAACAGTAATCATTGTTATCGTTGTAGAAAACAATAAAGCATTTGAAATCACTATGATAAACCAATAAAGCACCTGTGCTTGTGTATTTCTTAAACATTTGATACCAAATTTCAAATGTAAAAAAAAGCTCCTAGAGGGCATCACATTGAGATAAACTTGCATTGCAATCATACACTTGGCCCCTAGCGAGTACACCACTACCAGTATTACATGTAACCACTTTTAGTCCTTTCAGACCTTCATGAGTGTCACTGTACACATAGTCCCGAGAGGGCATAACATCCCTAGCTGTAGAGGCATTGGTAACTCCGCTCCTGAAGAATACCCTGGCTCCTGAAGAAGCCCATGGCAGATAGTCTAGAGCCAAGCTACTATCGCCTCATCTCAAGGCTCCCCTTCCCAATCAAAATATTAGAAAAATACCTTAGTAAGACCTTAGCTAACTTCTTGAAAAAAACAATCTATTAGAACCAGAACAAATGGGCCTAATACCTGGCCATGGAACAGAGACTGCATTGATCATGGCCACAAATGAAATAAGAATAGGAGTTGACAGCAGTCAAACTACAGTACTGATCCTGCTAGATCTATCCGCAGTGTTCGACACTCTCAACCACCAAACCCTGATCACACGTCTAAAAGAAACAGGTGTGACAATTTCCCTTCCCCATTTACCTGGGACCATAAATAAATTGAGTATGGGGTTCCCCAGGGCTGGGTCCTGAGCCCCATACTGCTTAATAGATATCTAAAACCATTGTTAACACTGATAAAACAGTTTAAAATATCAGTAGTAAACTCTGCAGATGACACACAATTAATAATATCCCTGGACAAATCCAACCATACACAATTGAATGATCTCCACACCTGCCTTAAACAAATGGTTGGATTACAGCATGCTAAAATATAATGGGGACAAAACTGAATTCCAATGCTGTGCCCCATCGAATATACAATGACAACTGCCAAGCAACTTCTGGCAATGGGCAAACAACTCAGACCTGAACACACTGAGCCCAGTTCAAAACCCGGGTAGTAAGTTCGACAGTGAATATTCAATGGAATCCCAGGTCAACAAAGCAGTAAGTGTATGCCATGGACTACTCAGGAATAAAAAAAAATAGTCCCTCTGCTCCCCCAACCCTACAGGAAACTGGTGAAACAAGCCTCAATATTGATCACACTGGACTACTGTAACCCACTGTTACTAGGTAGCTCAGACTATCTTCTTAAACAAAGGATTAAAGTACTTGCAGTCAAACTTGCTCTAAATAAAGGGAGAAGGGGCTCCGCTATGAAAACCATAAAATAACTACACTGGCTGCCAGTCAAGGAAAGGGGCATCTTTAAAGCCCTGTGTACCACACATAATCATAAATAATAAAGGACCAAAAGCTCTTCAACAAATAATTAAATTATCTGTTTTGGCATGAACCTTAAGGTCATCTAAGGCTTTATATCATTTCCACCACTTAAAAAACTGTGATACGGAAACAGAACTTTTCAGGTCTAGGATGCTCAACTCTGGAACAAACTTCCTCCCTCCCTAAGAACAAACACTAATTTACTACGTTTCTGAAAGTACCTGAATATCGGGTTCTACCCATGGAAATAGATGAATATCAGAAATTACTCAATAACTAGAACTGATAAGATGCTTCTCCAATTATCCACTGACAGTTACCAGTGCCAAGATGCCCACTGGGTGATAGATGCACTTTACAATAAATAAATGTTGGAAATGGCCCTTTTTTCAGTGTTATCCCCAATCTTTTTGCTTCTTCCTCCTTTGTTTTTCCTGTCCTGTGGTTGTTGGCTATAGGACTCTGGGCGTTCAAACAATGGGGTAACCCTGTGTCCCTCAGAACCTGGGTAGTATAGACGTTTCAGGAAAAAGCGGTTCTGTCGGGTAGACCTATTATTACTTCAAAGTACAATAAATGTAATACAGAAATTGCGCTCTCAACACACACAAGGAAGAAAAACAAAACTAGTACTCTTTAAGTCTGTGCTCAATATTTATCAGAATTACTTCATTCAGTTGCTGTTTGTTTGTATCAAGTGAACTCGAATCATGTACAAAATACTGTTTAGTGACAGTTGTGCATAGTGAAAAAATGACAAAGTGCGCAGTATATACAATATCAACAGGGTATCTAAAATTATTTCTTTAGAAGAGGCCAGAGTTCTGTTTGAAACCACAGTTTCATCCTTGTTATGGAAACCGGGTCTTTCTGGACCTAAAGATTACGTCGACGTTTCGACCCTATTGTGCCCCTGTTGGTGGTCACGGTGGGTCTTTATCAAGACGGGGAAGCGGGGATTATATGTGCATCGTCTGAAAATAAAAAATTATGTGGAGAGATGGAGTTTAGTGTGCCTGAACTCAGAATTTATCAACACATCTTTTTGTGGAGATGGTTTTTAAATTGTGTGCTTGGAAACCACGGTTTTAGAAGTGGCTGGTTTCTTGTCTTAAACTATCCTGTGTGCCTCTGCTTGTTTGTGTATTGACCATCTGGGTTTGGATGTGACAGGGTCTGGAGAGTGTCCTGACCTTAGAGAGGGGTAGGTGAGACAGCAACAGGCTGGCCTGCATTTGATGTGAGGTTGGAGGAGTAGCCCCCTGCATGTGAAGAGGGCTGTGTTGCTGCCACAAAAGGATGGCCTTACCTCCTGCTGAGCGTCTGGAGCCCAGACCTGCACAATCAAAGGAGGAGGGTGTGTACTGGCAGGAAGATACCCAGGCCTGGTTTGGACTGGGGTCAGAGCCCCCCGAACACAAATACTTCAAAGGCATTTAGGGGTATAAGTGTGAGAGCTGAAACCCCTGAACTCAAGACTGAAATCCAGATTGAAAAAGGGTTGAACCTACTTTGTGAACAAGAAGAACATCTGGCAAAGAAGAACAGCTGAAGGATCTTAAGAGAAGGACTGCCCTTGCTGTGTGTTCTGGGGCTTGCCTGCAGTTTGCTGATTTGACTAAGGAGAGGACAAGGGACTTTGCTGTGTGCTGTGTCCCCCTGCTTGTGAGGACTTTGCTGTGTGCTGTGTCCTGAAATAGCGTGTCTCCAAGGGCCCCAGGAGAGCTTCTACACTGTTGTGGAAACTCAGGAACATAAATGTTTCCAACCGTGTCTCAGCGACGCGTGGTTTGTGCTGCTTTTGCACACCTGAGAATGCCTTGTTGTCCGTGGTACTGTTTACGAGGTGCCCCGTGATTGCATATCCCCACAGCATGAAACATCATCCACCCTGCTGTATTGCTGTTTGTGTCCAGAGCCATCATCGTAGCTGATGCTGTGAGTGAGGATCACCGCCGCCGGCCTGAGTCGCAACATGCTACATTATTTCTGGAGACTGCTGTGTGGCCTGAGGTACTGTTTACGAGGTGCCCTATGATTGCATTGCCCCTGTAGTGTGAAACATCGTCCACTCTGCTGAATTGCTGTTTGTGGCCCGAGCCATCATCGTAACTATGGCTGAGAGTGAGGATCACCGCCGCCGGCCCGAACTGCAACGTGCTAAAGGATTTCTTGAAGCTAAGAGAGCTGCAAGATTAAAATGATCATGATCATTGCTCATTAATACTGCAAGAACCTATAAGTGATTGCTGGCCTAATACCCGGCAAAGTCAAAGATTACCAATATGCATATGTTGGATTTCCATCGTTTGGTCTCATCGTATTCCATTTGATAAAGATACCACTATTTTTATAAAAACCAGTGCGGTGTTCATTTGTGGTGTTATCACTGTGTTATTGGGAGTGTTGTTGCAAATACTTTGCACATTGCCTTGGAGATAAGCCTGGCTGCTCGTGCCAAGCTATCAGGGGGTGAGCAGGTTTATCTAAGAGTGTGTCCCTCCTTTCCCTAACTAGAAGCAAGGGACCCTATTATGACTAAGGTACCTACTTCAGCCAACTACAGACCCCAGGTCTAACATTGGTGGTCAGCCAACTAGAGACCCCCAGTTCTACCAATAAATAATAATAATAATAGTAATATTAATAAGAGTAAAAGCTTCAGCCTTGGGACTGCTTGGAAACAAGAAGAAAATCCAGAGGAGGTGATGGTTTCGGAGTTTCTCTCCAACTTATGGTGGGGACTCTGGAAAGCATTTTGAGGGAAATGTGGAATCCTTCTGAGTTTTTTGGTGGTGGCTCCTTTTTCCTGGAGACACCACAAAGCGAGATATAGCACCAAAGATGGGCAAACCAACAAGACTCCACATCGCATAATGGGGCGATCCTTGTGGTGCAGTGAATATCAAAGCTGCGGCTCTCCCGCTGCACAGGGGAGAGCAGTGTCATGCTTCCTTTTGGTTTATTTAGCGGCCTTGCGCCATGTCTCTGGTCTCAGAGTTCCCACTCTCACCCCGGGGTGCCTGCTTCCACCCGGGAACCCACATACACAGTCTTCAAGTTGAGGGGACAGCTCAGGTATTCCATTTCTGTGCAGTGATGACAGCACTCCAGTGTGCAGTGCTGGAGCAGGCAGCAATCTCTGGCATTCCCGCTCCTGTGAGCAGAAGCGTATGGCTGTGGCTGGCCTCTTGCTCCCCCAGTCATGGGCACAGGGAGTGGGGTTGTGCTGGTAACATTGGGGAGTGTTGCAGCACTGCCCCTTCACTCTCTATGCCATTGAGGCCCAGGGATGGGGTCATCCCTGGTCCCTTTCTTCCATTTTGGGGGAAGCGGAGCGGTGCTCCCCGCCAGTGTCATTTTTTTTCTCCTGTGGCATCAGAGGTCCTGGGATGGGGTCCTGGCTACCCAAAACATAAAAAACACACTGGGGGGATGGGGTCTTTAGGCAGGTAGAAGAAACGGGGAGGGTACCTCATGCACGTCCTTGTTCGGGGAATAAGAGGACAGTTGATTTGCTCCCTAGCCCATCCTGGGTGAATTTACTGGCCAGACATAAGGAAAAGGTCAAAGGTCCCCAAACTTTAAAATGCAATAGCTCGGGCCTGTTGGGCTGATGTGGACATTCCTGTGCTCTTTTTTTGCTCCTGGGGAAAAGCTTTACCCACGGGTTGCAGCAATCCTCAAGGAGTTTGTTCTTCTGGATCCCTCCACCAGCTCTCATACAGATCTTGCTTTCTGCCACAAAAGTGCAGGGCTTCCCCCAAACTGGTCCACAGTGAGTATAAGGGGGGGCAGCCTCACTGACCCTTGGGGAGACCCTCTGGGCCTGGGGTCAACTAGACAGAGTACTCATTGAAACGTGGATCCCAACTTAATTATTTGTTGCAGAAATTACGGCATCCAGACATGAAAGTTCTCTACTTCCCTTGATGTCCCCAACCTCCTGTGAGCTGAGCTGTAATCATGGACTTGAACTCATGAGCGACGATGATCACTGGGTCTTAGTTCTATGAAGCTGCTTTTGTACCTGGGACCGCTGGCTGGTAAGAAAGACCACAGTACGTGAGGTCTGGGGATCACCCACCTTTTATGTGTAGTTGGCAGGGACTTCTAACCAGCAGCAGTTGGTCATGGAGACACAGTCATTGTCATTAAAGAGGAGCTAGAGAATCTAAAGCAGCTAGCTAGTGGTGTGCATTGGAAAGTATAGGGCCCTCACTATTGATCCTATAGGACCCGCCACAGAATGTTAAGGTATTTATATATATAAAAGCACATGCACACACATGCTCCTTGATGCTGTAGCATTTACATACATGTTCTACTATCATACTTTGTTTCAAACAGTAAAACTATAAGTTAATGACTAACAAGTTACTGTTTACTTTTATCTTACTTTAAATATTTTCAGTACATAAACCTTTGATTTCATCTCAGTGTCTCTTCCTCTGAGCTCACATCTTCTTTTACATTGTCCTCTCCTTAACCCCTCCAGATGGGTCACACTGACTTTCAAAGACTGACTGTCCAGAGAACTGTGGGAGAACCTGCTTGCTGATTAACACTCTTTCAACAAAAACATAGCTAAAAACTGACCTTTTTATGACAGCACAGCAGTCGCTAGATAATTATTTGAGAATCACAAGTAGAGACTTTTGCTCTGGCCACATGTTGGGGGCCAGACGTATATGTTTTGTTTAGGCAGAAGTCATATGCTTCAACAAAAGGGTGTTTGTCCTTCACACAGCTGTGATTCTTTTGTTTATTTATCCTGCTGCCTGACTTTGAACTTTCATGGACGCACACGTGCCATGATATTAAAGTGACTTAGAAAACTAGATAAGCTATGGTGTTTTTTACTGGCAGTAGCACAGATGGAAGGGGGCAGTCATAAACCTACATCGAATTCTAGGTCTGGGTTGACACTGCACCTTTCACCTGACCTTTTAACCTACACTAATATTACTCTACACTTTTTTGGTTCCAGCTAAATACATATCCATCTTCATGTTATCTATTTGTAATGCTTTAAATTACCATACCACATTTTTTAAAGCCAGGCCTATTGGCATTGCCCATGCTTGTTTTCTTGCCTAGAGGTTGATCGCTGGCCAGATGCTTACTATGTCAGCCCCACCCTCTATGTGCATGCTGATCTTCAGATCTCCCTTTTCAACACTAACAAAACTAGGATTCAAGCCTCAGACACGAATCTGAAACTATTTAACTTCCACTTCAAAATCCAACTAGGCACCAGGTGCAAATCTATGACCTCTGCCTCACTTCTCCACCAATCCCACCTCCTTGCCTAGATTTATGACTATGTCCCCACTCGTGACCCTCTGCCTTCATTTCTATATACTCTACCCTCTTACAAAGTAGTCATTCATTCTGAATGCTGACACATCAAATTAACCTCCAATAAGTTGATTGGTCAGATACTCAGTGCAACATTGAGGCTGGAGATATGAATTATATTGTGAATTGTTCCTAAAATCATTGTTTGATTTAATAACTCTTGGAGTGTAACTGTCCCCAGAGGCCACACCTGATACACAATATATTCCCAGCAGCCCAGACGACACCAGAGAACCTTACTGTGTGTCATAAGACGCACCTCTTCCAATATAGTTGGGGAGAATGGGTTTATAAACGGGAGTAACGGCAAGTAGTGTATTACTAAATTGCATATAAATTGGCCTCTCAAAAGAAAAACAAATTGCTTACATATTTAATGTATTTTCGTACTTTTGGCATAGAGCTGTACACACCTGTAATACAATTAGAAATGCATGACCATGACATACATGGGACCAACAGTGACTAGCACAGAGTAACAGAAGACATGATTTGGTTCCCAGGAAGACAGCAGAAAGCTTAGTAAGAACTGTAGCACCCAATGGGGGTAAGATAGTCCAGTATTCCTCTGCAAAAAGCGGTACAGATATTTAAGGGGTTGGATTCCACATTCTCCCATTTCTCTGACATGTAAAGCATTTCCAGCCCTTTTTCACCTGTTTTATTTGAAACAGCGGTTAAAAGGGTTCTTCAAAGCACTGCAATGCTTTATTATACTTATTGACATTTTTTATTGTTTTGATGATTTTTGTTTTTTACAAGTCTGATTATTTTTTGAGGCCAGGTATACCAATATTTTTTACATTGGCAAACACTTTGATTGAGAGTTGGCAACTTAAAAAATGTGTTGGCCCACTGCTTGTTGTGACCGGAACCTTTGTACATCTGGGTCTTGTTTCTTCAAGTTTGCCTCCAAGTGACTTCTCACAGAAAACATTGTTTTTAAGCTGATACCAGACTGCGAGCAAGGTGTACTCTACAAACCAATAATCTATCTTCAAGATGACATACAGCTTTCTTTCATCTCAGGCCAACGCATTGTACGTTACCTAAGGCAAATTGTTCGGTTGAAAAGAAGGTGATCTCTTTGGATGTTTTCTTCACCATTAGGGAAATCCACCTTTCCTAAAACACATTGCCTCACTATATGGGACAGTGTCTTCAAAGTATCAGCAAGACATTAGGGGGCAGATTTATGAGGCCATTGCGCCTCTTTGCGCCGCAATTGCGTCACTTTATTTGACGCAACTGCGGCGCAAACAATGCGCCCTATTTACAACGTGACGCATCTAGAAGATGCGTCACATTGTAAAGCACTGCGCCATAAGGAGGCGTTCCTGCGCAGGGTGGGGGCGTTCCTGCGCAGGAACGCCTCTTGAAAGTGGCTGAGTGAAATCTATGAGATTTCACGCAGTCACTTTCAGGGCAATGCTGCGTCAAAACCCTGCGCCTGCTTGAAGCAGGCGTAGGTCTTGACGCAGCATTGTGCAGATGGTGTATCCCCGAGCCTTGCTGGAGCTGCGTCGCGCTTGCGACGCAACTCCAGCAATGCGCCACATTTCCGGCACAGATGCGTCACACATCTGTTGCGTTTTTGCACCATGGTGCGCCGCATTATAAATGCGGCGCACCATGGGTGGCGGAGCTGTGGCGCACTGTGGCGCACGTTAACTGGCGCATCCCTGGGGATGCGCCAGTTAACATAAATCTGCCCCTTGGTTCCTGAACATATAAAGTGAGGCCACAGACATGAGCGATACACACAGTAGGCGCACATCATTAAGAACCATGCTAGTTATGCTTGTGATGTGTGATACCATATTTCCCACCAACTGCAGATATCTCCAGGAAACATTTAGTAAACAACTACCAAGAGGCAGTGGTCTCCAAGGTGACTTTAAATGAGTTAAGGGGTGATTCATGTTGTTTATAAGCGATTCAGTTGTCTTGTTTCTTTCTAACACACCACTATATCATGTTTACATGTCTGTCTGTCAATAGGCAAAGACAGAAATATACACAGGAATAAAGAACTGCTCAATGTTAGTGTTCTGGTATATTTCAATATATTATTTGGAGACGAGTGGATATTGCTGGCTCTAAAATGCTGAGAGTTGCAGTTAACCTGCTGCCCTGCCTGTAAAATAGGGCAGTAAATACCTCCTACCAATCCATACATGAGAGGTATTTGACATGCTTGTGGCAGAGGCAAACATGCGACCATCCTATTGGACATACCGCCGTCTCTGTCTTATAATAAGTGACTGGGGGCAGTGGCAGCGGAAGGCTACAATCTCAATACACTAGGGTAAAAATGGGATCCTTACTGTTTATTAAAAACAATTTGTAGTTAAATCTAATTCTCCTTGTTGAGTGTCAGATTTTTGGCAGTGCCATGTTACATTGGTCTCAGCAAAAAAGGTGTGATGTCGAATTATCTACAATCCTTGTTCAGGTCAACTGAAATTTTTTTCCTCAGAAATGCAATGTTACCGATCAACATCCAATAAAAAAGACCATTAAAAATCTGTTCTTGTATTATCCAATGAGAAGGATAAAATGACATCCAATAGGAAGAGCCAAAGGAAAAATCGTCGATGAAAAAGACCAATGGAAACAGATTAAAAACAAAATTCAGTAAATCCTTCGAAAATCCGTTTGTTGCACGCATAGAAACGTGTTCCCGATCGTCGCCAGTATTGTAAAATTAATCAAAGGTTCCCCAGAAGAAGAAATAGGAAGAATCCATCAATGAAGTAAGCAGAGCTTTATTTAGCAAGTTAACTCTAGCAACGCACAAGTTAGGATAACAGTCAACCGTCGGTCATACCATTTATACAAACCACACACATTCAAAGGACAACACACACACGAGACGCATATCTACATAGACACCGCACCCGAACCACAACACGCGACATACACACATTTAAATCACAACAGCACGCATATTGTTGGTGGATGACGCGCGTGCCTACACATGCGTCATTCCAAACAATAACATTATACCACTTTTTTTTTTTAGACAGTCCATACTAACTCAGATGTAATTTCAACATGTTCCTAATCGGCTCCCTTGAGAAAATAATTTTGCTTGGATTCCTACCAAGAAATTCACTTTCATGCTCTACTGATGTATTTCCTGTGGGATTACAATATATATTTGTTGTATTTAATATTGCTTGTTCAGTTATTCTGACCAGTTTCAATTGTACATGATGCTTGTATGTCTCAACAGATCTATTGTAAATCACACGCTGTCCAGAGTATGACACCTTATTTGCTGTGGGATGTTAGAAATTAATGGCATCAAAACACAGTGCTGCACATCTTGTATTCTCTGACAGATAGCAGTGTTGAACTACATTGAATGTAGGACACATAGTCGTCTGGTTGAGTTTATATATATTTTAATTACTTTCTGTTCTGCAACTTTTAACAGTATCCAGCCTTCCACCAATTTCTGCACCTATTGTATGAGGCTTACATTAAACTTTGTTGAATGATTTATTCATGCTACTAACATTTGGGGAAAAGTACCACCTGCCATACATTATTAGAAAGTTCACGTTACCGAGGAGTTCCATGACCACATAGGGGAACACGGCTGAAGCCTGAGTTTCATTACAAGATCAAAAAAGTCAAAAGCAAATTGCAATATTCTCTTCATGTACGGCAGGGGTTACTTTATTCCTTAAAACACATGGCCATATCATCATTCTTCCAACAAATCTCTACAATCCTTGGTGTCTTGCTCTTCCATTTCCATTTCAGACAAGAATTGAAAGAGAATTTGTACTGTGAAATTAAACACTCCAAAATTAGGTATTGTGATAAAAAGATATTAGAATCAGTTTAATCAAAGTCAATTGAAATATGCTTTGGCCCAGTGTGAATAGAAACTTGTAGAGAGTCTATCTTTACCTATATCATGCAAAAAAAATAAACATTCTTGCCAGAAATATCTGTTTTCTGCTGATCACTATTTCTCTTTCAGAAGAAAAGTCCCATTCTCATTTCCCTTATTCAACCTGCAGCTGTAATTATGCTCTGTGACCTGCCTTTCACCCTTGTTGCTGCCTCTAGCAGCAGGCATTGTGATGTCAGAAGTCAACTGTAATGACGTATTACAGTTGAGAAGCTACATCATTTGCTTACTAGAGGCAACTAGAGATGTCACAAGTCATCTATAATGAAGAAATTAGTGACAGGCTTTTATAAAAGGAGGGCAAACTCCCATTTATTTTAATATACAATTTAATGTATGTTTCCTTTGGTATGCTTTTCAACAAGTCATTACTGGCAAACACAGTGCTGGTGGAAACAAATCAAATGTATTAATCCATTCAAGCATTGAATGAAGTAAAAAACATAGAGACATTTTATTAGAGTCAATACAAGTGTAAATATTGATCTTCAGGTATCGAAATTTGGCCTACAACTTAGTTTTACATTTTAGATCTGGCATTAGACCTTTTGGTTTTATAAACAATTATATATAACACATTGGATTCTCTAATTCCCGTATGAATTGCAGTTTCTAATTTCCTTATAATAAGCCACTTGTGACGCTCCCAGTCACCCCATATAAAGAAAAACACATCAGAACTTGACTATTATAAGTTATTGCAGCTAGGTTCTGACATCACAATTTACACTCCCAGAGCCAGCATCCAAAATAATAGGCAGGTCAGGTCAAGGAGCATAATGTAAGCAGGTCTTTAAAGCAGTGAAAGGTTGCTTTCCTTCATCTGCTCTATTTTAATAGTTTACAATGAAAGGCAGAGAAAATATGTTTATATAGAGTACTCCTTAGATAGAGAGAAACTAGAATCGTGCTCCATGTTTCTACATGTTTTGAGCTACAGCAGCCTTGCTTAAATAAATTGACTTGTATTGAACTGTTTCTTATATCTCTTTACAACAAATATCGAATATGCTTTTGATCAGTTTAATTTTGCAGTAGAGGTTTTATTTTTATTCTTCATGATTGCAAACATGCTAGCTCTTTCAGGTTTTTAGTGGTTTGTGGGAAAAGTGATGGTGTTTTACAATGCATTATGTTGGATAACATACCCATTGTCTTACATGATAAGGACATTGCAAGTCACTTTGGAGTTCCATACTTTGTAAAGGAACTCAGCCTTTGGCCTTGTTCCTCTATATAGTTATGGAACTCCTCGGTGACTTGCAATATCCCTATAATGCAAGGTAAGGGGTACTTTATCCCTTATGTAATGTGCATTTTTATGGGGGCTTTCAGCCTGCCATCTTCATTGATTGGTTTGTTGTTGTGTTATTCCTGTTTTTCTTCCACCTCCACTAAACCCCACAACAGCATGGCACAAGGTGTCAACCCAATTTAGCAATTGGTTAACTTCTCTATCAGTGACAGCATGCTTTCCTCCAAGAGGGGCACATCCGCACACAAAGTAACACCCTTCAGTGCCAGGGTCAAGGACTACATTGGCAATGTGTGTTTTCAGATCAAAAAGGGGCCTGACGTGTATAAGTGCATTTGATAGTGTTCTATTAATTAGTGACTGCATATATAAGGGATTCTGTTGTTGAATGGGTAGTTGTGTGTGTAGACTTAACAATCAGTTAGTGTGTATGTAGTAACTGGTATTGGTGTGTCAATGGTTTCAAATATGGTACTCTGTATTTTACAGTGAGTGATGAAAGGTTATACTAGTGTATGATGAGGTGTATCAGATTGTCACATGGATGATGCCATATGTGATGTCATCAGCGATGTCATTTGAGATGTCATCAGTGATGTCACTGACCATGTCATTAATGATGTAATATGTGACATCATCAGCAATACATTGTGGGCGTGCGAGTTATAGTTAGCAGAACTAACTATAACGGATGAATTTCTATGGTTTTGTACGAGTGAAATGTCCAGCTAACTATAACACCCCTAAAACCTATGTTTTTTTCGGTGAATTTCTAAGGTTTTTTAATTGCTAATTTCTTTTAAAAAAAAATATTTACTTGGTTCATAACATTTCCCACTGTAACTATTGAAGGACCCCATCCATTTTAATCATTCTTGTTGAAGCATCTTTAGAGATACATCTCTTTTCCTACAAGAACCCTTTTTGCTTGTTTGTTTTGGTGTTTTTCAAAAAATATCAAACAAAATGGCATCTGGACAGCAGCAGCAGCAGCAGGAGGAAGTATCTTCTGAAGAAGAATTCTTGCAGGAGGCACCACGTCCACAGATGCTGGAATAGGTTGTGTGGAAATACTTCACTTTTCCACCTGGAGAGAAGAAAGTAAATGCGAGAAAGGTGACGTGCAAAATTTGTGACCGAGTCCTGTCAAGAGGCAGTGAAAAAAAATACTCTTGTGGCACTGCTTCTATGTACAAGCATCTCTGGACCACACATCCTCTCAATCTTGCTCGGGAGGAAATGAGGCGAGCTGCTTTGAACCCCTCACCTGCTGCGGCAAGTACGTCTGGAGCGTCCACAGGAACACCTGCAGCGGACATTATGCCAGAATTTGCCTTTCTCGAACAACACTACGTGAAGTGTAAGAATCTTATATGCTTCGGTGAGCAGTTGGTGGATGCAGTTTCTGCTGGGCAACACAACCATCGTTATTTTTGTTTGTTTTTGGAATGATAAGTAATTTTAAAAGTTTCCTGTTTTATTCGTTCTTTTTTTTTGTTAATTTTTTGAAAAACACCAAAAAAAATACAAAATTGTTAAAGAAATAATATACAAAAGAAAAAGAAGAAAAAAAGTTCTTATCAGAGCTACCTTATCTGGTTAAAGAAAGAGCTATAATTGCAAGGTAATGTGTGAAAGTTTGGTTGAATATATGTATACAGCATGATTAACTGAATGAATGCATTAGTAGTGTATGGTGAATTTATAGGTGAAGATTTATGAGGAAGTACCGCAGCGTGACACTGCAAGCTCTTTAGCTGCACTGCACTGTGGCACTTCCGAAGCACAGGCATCTGACATATGTACATGAATATGTTGTAACTCTGTGCTTTCCTCTGCACTGCTGCCAAACTGCAGTCATGCGGTGACACAGGCACCCTTGCACCATGGTGCAAGGATCTCTGTGTCGTGCTTGTAGCAGGTGTCCTGCCAGCTCCCTCAACAATAAACTTTTGCAAAATCATGACAAAGTAAAACAAGCATTTACAAAACCAAAAGGAAGGCAGCCAATGCTAGACCCATTGGTTTTACCAATGCTTGTTTTACAGAGGAAGCGTGTGCAAAGACAACAGATTGCTTTATCTTTATTGTGCTTAGCTACTAACATTTTACATTTGCTTACTTAGAGCTTGGTTTTAGGTGGGATGAAAAAAGAGGGGCGCCTGTTAAGGGGCATAGCTAAAGAAGCATAATTAAGAAACATTTATTAGAGGCATTGTCTATGTCACTAAACCATAATCAAAGAGATCTGGACTACATTTTTGTGATTGATAACTTTATATATAGAACTCTGCCTTAAGCCCTTGTGTGCTTTGGACGGCCCCCGGCTGTCCGAAATCACGGTGGGCGTGGCGGTGGACAGACCGGGCCGTCCGAACTCCACCCACTCAATAAAACCCCTGCATAGCACGAAAATTTGCGCAGCGAGGAACGGGTTAAAGACAATAATTGAAATCTGCAAGAGTAAGACAAGTTTCTATAGTAACCTTGACTGCGCCTCTGTCATCTGACAATTATGTGAGAATCACCAGGAAAAGGTTTTGGTTTGGCTCCATCTACATGTTGAAAGCCAGGAGTACATGAATGATTGAGCACAACCTGTGGGCTTCCACACAAAGTGCCTGCCCTTGCTATATTGTTATCATTTTGTTTATTTTTTCAGCTGCCGGCTCTTAAACTTTCAGGGACACTCTCATTACATGGTAATGGTATTAACGGGCCCGATGTAGGTGGCCATTTACCGATCGGTGTGATTCGGTATTTATGAAGTGGTAAAATGAATTTACCTACATCGGGCCCAACGTGTCTTAGGTAACTAGAACCTTTATGGTGTTTTTAGCTGGCAGCAGCACAGGTGGGAGGAAGTCAGTCATTAATCTACATGGATTTTTAGGTCTAGCTTGACAGTGCAATTGTTACCTAACCTTTTACCCTCCACCATATTATTCTAAAGTTATTTGCTTCTAAACAATTACATATCCATTCCCATGCTATCTACTTGTATTGCGTCATATTACCACACAACATTCTTTTAAAGCCAGACCTATGGGCATTGCCAACGCTTGTTTAAGGAGTTTCCCAGTCTCAAGTGTAACATTTCCATGTGTGAGTAGCTCAGCCAGTCCAGAAACTTTCTTTGTGTTCTTGGACTTATAGTCCCATTTTATAATGGGTAGAAAAGACTAAAAATCTCAGCATGCAACAAACAAAACTTAGGATATCCCGTCTACCATATTACAAGTTCAATGGGATATAATGGGATTGTAATTCGGCGGACGGGATATCGCCACGTTTGTGACTGAGTCCACCAAACTCGTAATCTGGCCCAAAGTCTTGATGGTCTACTCACAAATGGAATTGGGTAACATGAGAGCTCTGGTAAAATGCAGACAATTCCATACATACACATGATTAGGTTTAGTGTTTGGTCTGCTGGTCATAGGCCTTTTAGGATTATTATAGTTTTAAGAAAGAATAAAGTGACTATGGGACTGAGCAAAGGCACGCATTCCTTCTTTCTGAGAAAGGAACGAGCATCCTACAACAAATCATGAAGCATACACATGCAGTGACCTTACATGTGCCTCAGCTCAACTATAACTGCATGGGGTGTGAACCCAAAGATTAAATGACCCAATAAGAAAGAGGCACGCGCTTTATAAACAGTTTTACTTCAAAAGAAAAAGGATATAGCAACTAGTTGGGTGACTTATTAGTAAGGAACCAGAAAACATGTGCTGCTCTCTGGTTTGATGAGACTGCCATTTACACTTATTCACAGATACATACCCTGCATACAAACTCACAGGAGAAAAGGGGTTTCCAGCTGACTGCATATGATATGAACGCATACCTGGTTTGTAGAGTGAATATGCAAATGTTTCAAACTCTGACTCTGGTTAAACATAAATAACATATAAACAAAGAGATTCTATCAAGAAAAAGTGCAAGTGTTTATTTTTAAGGGTTTTCATATATATATTTTTAAAAGGGAGGTTGGCTCTTCATCGGACCAGTGGGATGAAGGCACTATGTGCTTTTAAAATACCCCTCACACACTAAGAGTCCCTTAGTGTCATGCTTCATCATGGGGGTCTTCCCGTCCCTCTACGGGGCGGGGCGTGCTACGACCTACGAGCTACGCGGGAGCACTTTAATTTTGTGGTGAAAGACTATGTGTTTGTGCAGTGACAGTGGAGGTGGTGAGGTGTAGGGACCTAATAATGTGATTAAAAAATTTAAAGATTCCCTGGCTAGTGGAGAAAATAATTTTATTCGCTTCCCTGGCTGGGAATATTAAAAAGGGGTTGTGAGGTAGGGCTATTTAGCAACTACCGGGTCGACATGTTTCACAGACAGTCCCCAACTGTCTGATCATCAGGACCAGTGGTGGTCCCTACTGGGAGGTACTCAGTTCTAAGTAGTATAGCCTAGAGTCCTACAAACTGATAACAAAAATCGGCTAACAGTTTGTGCTTCAGGGCATGAGTTGGCCCAATGTGAAGCTTGAAAATGAAAAAATACGCAGTGGTCTTTTCCCGGTTCTGAAAACGTGCCTCATGAGCCGGCAGATACGAGGGTTTTTCGATGCGGTCAAGTAACCGCTGCTCGACAGTGCCTTATTCCTACCCCGTGCCGCTCCGAGGAGAACATAAATACCTACAAGTCTCCCAGCAATAGATAGAGCCTGACTCCTCTAAAAAAGAAATTGTACCAATTCCCGCCGACAGGGAAATGAAACAGAGCAGCAATTTGCAAATCAAAGGGAGCTCTGAGGACTTGAATAGAGTTAATGACGTTATTTTTTTTTATAATAGGGACCGGTTTGCTCTTCCTTGAGGACTGTTAAATTCCTTTCTGAACAAGGTCGCTTCTTAGCTATTTAAAACCACTGGCTTATCCAAGTCCCTGCAGCGTCAAAGCACTGTTTCCCTGCTCCTTGTAGCTGTCAAGATGAAAAGGTTCAGGATGGGTTTCACAAGATCTGGTATCTGCCTGCCCTTTCTTTTCTTAGTTCCCCTGCAACTTCCGCTCTAGTCAGGGCGGGCGTTCCTGGCTAAAATGGCTAAGTACTTTTCGTTAATAGAAGAAAAGAACCCTTAAAGGGGCCCGTTTCCATGCCTCTTTTTCGGAAGTGTCAGTGGAAGCATCAACAGTTCCCGGCCCACTTAAGTTTGTGAAATATTAAATCAAGAGTTTGATAATAAATTTGCAGCATTTCATGTATATCCATTTAATTTGTTTTCACCTTGTAGGTTTGTTCTATTATTGTGATGCATTTGCTGCCTGTGACAGGTGAGCCTCTGTGGATTCCTTCGAAAGGCTGTCGTAGGTTTCAACACTAATTGTCACTCGGGCCATTGTTAACATATGGGATTATGATATTGAAATGCATAAACAGAAGCTGACTCAAGTGACGAACGTCAGCTCTGTGTGTGTACAATACATTGACACATGCTGTGTGACTGGGCTGTGCGGATGAAAGAGAAACAAACATTCACTGCTGCTCAGGAAATATCACTCGGTGACTACACAGCTGATCCTAAAACACACTGCTAATATTGTCCTACGGTTTAGCGGTTTTTAATGTATCAATTCCCAAAGCAATACTTCTGAATATATACGGAGTAAATGCTTTGAAGCTAGTTTATTAGTAGTGTGCACGACGCTGCATGCCTAACTAGTTAGTGCACAATTTCGACCTAGGTCTCAGGTCAGAGGTGACAGGGGATCTGTCATGGGGATGAATGCAAACATATTTTACATTTGGAACAAAAAGAATCCCATACATAGATCATACATTTGGTGTTTTGTTTAATATTAATTTACAAATTAGTGCGGGGAATGAGATTTTAATATCAATTTATGATCAATCTAATAACTTATCTCATTCGTAAATTTTGGATCGGTTGTTATCTGTCATTGAGTAAAAGACAAACCCCGCATAGGTTAGATAAACCCCATAAACTGACGCCACTCTGAAGAACCACTTACAACTGATAAAGTTTAAAAGGTTTAATATAAAACTAAGAAAAGTTGCATATACAATCCTCTCAGAATCAAATTCAACAAATATACAGGAACTAGAAGGAACATATATTCCCTAAAGAACCTCAATCTACAAACGAATACAATTAAAGTCAGTTCAAGAATCAGCAAATTAAAAAGCATCGATATGAAGTGGTTCCTTTGCGTCATCTACAGAAAGAGAAAAATAATCAAGTTAAATCTGTCCCTACTCTATAATAAGTGACATCCCTACTTCGCAAGTTCCTAACCTAAAAAGGTGTCAGCAGTTTGACTCCCAAAGAAGTTCAAACTCTCTTAGCCTCTAAAGGTAACTTAAGTTTAAGAAGCAGTACCCTCGCTGCCTACCCATCCGCTCTCTAAGGGTCCTCGGCCTACTACTCTCTTGCGCTCTGATCTCTCTCAGCGCATCTGCTTAAGTAATCTGCTTCGCCCTTCTCTCTATTCTCGCTCTGAGCAATTAGCTATCTTATCCCCGGGGTGCTGTCCCTAAAATACACAATCACAGTGTGGGTGGAACGCCCCTTCGACGCCCACCACGGACTTTCCCCCGTGAGGTCATCTTCTAGCTTTTCCTTGCTTCATCTCTTTCGCGTCGTCCGTTAAGTTGACCCTTCTCCTTAGACGCCATCTTCGTCTTCTTGTTGGTGACTTCATTTGACATTTCGGATCAAAAAGTCTATAACCTCAGCAGAACTTTAATCTTTATGACTATGTATATAACCTTCCTTGGTCCTGTGAATGGTCATTTCAAAACAAGACTCAAATTCCAAACGTCTCCTCTCACGTTTAGGCCATAAACTTCGTCCAGCATTGTCACCTTAAATCTAACAAGAACTAGACTCCTTGGCTCTCACGTTCACAGCAAGGCTATTCACGACTCCTGTGAGCCCACTAAATTACATACAGCGGACTACACTCCTTCGAACCCTTGGTCAGTCAGGTTAAAATCACAAATGACCTAAACTCTTCTAACATTCTTACAAACAGCTTTCTACACAGTATAACCTTTAACACACATTTATATACAATCTCATTTAGCAAATACTTTACGTATAAGTGAATACATTGTACATACAATATAAATTACATAGAGTATAACTTTATATTCCCATTTGTTACATCGCCGTGTATGCTCTCTGCACATTTCTCCATGTTACATTTCACGCCGTTTCTCCATTTAAAGTTACACACGTACATGAATTCTACTTTGCACGTTCTACATTTCGTAAGCATTTCTACACATTTCTTATATTAGCCCATTATGCATACGGGCCTTCTAAATCTAATGCATGTTCTAAAGTGAATACAGTTACATTTCCTATATTACTTTTGTTACATCTGTTAACTTTATGCTATAAGCGTCTACTTCATGTTACGATATACATTTCATTCCTACGTTTATGCTATATACTTCTAAATATGGCTCGGATATACGTTTTATTCAAATTGCGCTCTCTCAGTTGCCCCCTTTGATGACTTTTAGGAGTCATCACTAAATACAATTTGAATAACTCCTTTACACAGAACTAGTTACAACATTCCCTCTTTTCATCGTTTCGAGTGCTCTCAAACTTTTATACTGTTGATCTTGTAAAGCAGCCAATCTCCTTTCTTGTTCTCCCATTGATCATTGTAACTGGTTCGACCTATACCATTTATATAGTTTCACTAATCCTAATAATGTTATTATACAAATTAATACTATTAACACAGGTTTTAATATATACCACACTATGCTTTTACCAAGGTTGGCAAACCAACTCCCAACCTTTCCTACTCCATGACCTACTTTTTCCCAAACATTTGTTTTTGACAAATCTTCGATTTCTTGATGAATCTGTGTAATATTGCTTATGACCTTCTCAAGTGGTTTTGAATTATCAGGAATATAAGTACAACATTCCTGAACCTTCAAAGCCTTACAAACTCCGCCTTCTTTTGCTAATATAACATCTAAAGCAAGTCTGTTCTGAAGAACCATTGCTCTAATCGATTGCATCTCGCCTTCTACTAGCATTAATGACCTTACAGTACTTGCAGACAATCTATCTACAACAGTAGCTAGTCTCCTGATCTTAACATCGTTAAGTATTAAACCTAACAAAGGAAACATCGCTCCAAATACGTCTCCTACTACTTCTGCATCTCCTACTTCCCTTTTCGCTCTCGTCGTAGCCTTTCCTTCTATGATCGCTAAATCTTTTGCATGATATATTTTGGGGAAGACAATTGCCAAGTAACACGAACCATACCAATTGTCAGGCAGTTTTACATAGGCATTTCTTTCACATACAAAATATACATTAGGAATCGCTTGCATCCCTTTCATAAAATCTTTCGTGTAGTACTCTAACCTAAAAGCATGTTCGCAATTTACTTCACCTACAAATACACTCTCATAATACGTCTTGCTTCGAGTTAAACATAACTTTCCTTTCTGCGTCCTATCCAAAGCTATTGGACCATTGCTACCTTTCTTTTTATGTGCCTTCTCTTCTTCGGTCCAATCAGTTTTCCACTGTCCTGACATTTTTAGAATCTTCTGCCTTCTGTACCTGTCGTCTACTTGTCCTATGAACCTTTTCTCAACCTCTGACACTTTGCAAGTTAGATTATTTCTGCGTGCGTATGATGTATCTAATGTATCCCAAGGAAGAAAGAATTTAGCTAGTCTATCCTCCTTTTTGTAATAGTCCCACTTATTCATTTGCTTATAATTCGGAACTTCAGGCAGTACCGAATCATAATTTGAAAAGTAGTACTCAAACCCTTCCCTACCATAAAATATACTAAGCAGTAAACTACATGTTATCCCATAAGTCAGTGGAAGATGATGATATCTAATGCCTTCGTCTACAGAAGCCGGCAATTGCATACAAACATAGCAATCTTTGGCCTCCATGGCATCGATATACTCGTACAATAGTTTAGCATATGCGTTTGACCTAAAGTTTCCCTGTGACTCGTCTACGTGTAATCTACGAGCTTCATCTGCCAGTAACGCCTTTTCACGTATTACATTGCTCTCCTCCTTCTTTCCCACAAGAGCAGGTCTCAAAGTCGTTACAGGCTTTACATCTGCTGTTTCTTTATCGCTTTCATGTCCTACCATGTACGATGTGGTAACTACTGTAATAATGAGAAATATTACGACCGCTATTAGAGTACCTATTATGCATTTGGCTTTTCGGTTTGGGTTGCCGTTCTCCATGTTATCAAACAGCGTAGCTCCTTCTTTTGCGAAAAGTTTTTCTTTTCCAGTCTTTGTTTGCTTTATTTGCTTTCTCAGTCTGTAAAGTGCTCTTTATCAACAAAAGTCTCTTTTTCGCAATCAATGTCTTTTCCTCTTTAGCAACAGACAACCCTAACCCTTCTCCGTCCTCTAAATGTAATCCCTAATTTTATTCTTCTTTCCTCTCGGCGCTAGGTTATCTTCTTCTTTATAGCTTATATACAAAAGTCTTTATGCATCAACAATTATTCTCGTACCTGCAGCTTTCACAACAATTTCCAATAATTCAAAACAAATGACTTTTTCTTCTTCCTCTAGAATTTGATGACCAAAAGTCGGAAACTGTAATCTATTTAGCACTAGATCTTGGATTTGACTCAAATATGGGGGTATGGGAAGTGTGAAAGTCAGTAACCCCTCAGTCTCGAGTCCAGGCATCAACATCCATATCTCCACTGCCACAAATGGATCGTGATCGATTACTTTCACTTTCTTCACTCTCCCAGATTTCTGTCCCCAAGACATCTGCTAGATAAGTCCACTCTGGGGTGGCGTACCTTCTGCAGGGCACACGTACCCTTCTCGATCTTCTTGGACTTTCAGTTCCTGAGTCTGTAGTTTCTTCTTCCTGATCCGATTCTTCAGTGATCGGGACAAGAGCTCTTTCTTGATCTGCTTTTAAGCTTGGCCTTCTCCTTCTCTCCGGCCAACTAGCTTCGTCACTCCTTGTCCTCCTGCTCCTTGTTCTTGGACTTGTCTCTTGGTCACTCTCTGCTTGTTCAGTATCTGATTCGATCTCCCAATTACTCTCTTCTCCTGAGGCGACTTCGGTCCCACTGGTGTCCTGACCTTCGTCGACCTGTTCCGTCACAGTCTCAGCCTCTTCGATTATCTCCACAGCTTGGCTTTCCCCCTCAGTGGCTTCTCCGCTTTCCGCTGGATTCTCATCCGAGAGAAGAGCTGTTTCTTCTAGAGGTGTTGGCACTCTTCGGGTGTGTGAGGCATGTATCCAGTTGGGAAAACCTCCACACTTAACTGCAGTGTTCGTCACAAGTATAACTTGAAACGGTCCTCTCCAGCGCACGTCTAAGCAGTTCTTCCTGACGTGTTTTTTCACCAAAACCCAGTCCCCCGGACTCAGGTCATGGCACAAATCTTGTGCTGATGGAACCTCTGCAGCCTGGACCTGGAGGGACACAGAATTAACGGCATCAGATAGTCCCTTGCAGTAGTCCAAGATCAAATCGTCAGTGATGTTCACTAGCGCTGCAGTCGGAACCGATGGCAATCTCATAGCTCTCCCCATTAGCACTTCATGAGGAGAGAGACCTGTTTTTCTATCTGGTGTGCTACGTATGCTCATAAGAACCACTGGAAGTGCGTCTGGCCAACTCAGGGATGTTGATGAACAAACTTTGGCAAGTCTGGACTTGATTGTACTGTTGATTTGCTCTACAATCCCTGAAGCTTCTGGTCGATAGCTGCAATGAAGTTTCTGATCGATACCCAAAGCTGAACATAGCATCTTCACTATTTCGCTGTTAAAATGAGTTCCTCTGTCCGATTCCAAAGAGGATGGCACCCCAAACCTCGGTATTAACTCTCTAAGTAACAATTTTGCTACTGTAAGTGTATCGCACCTACGTGTAGGGTAAGCTTCAACCCATCTAGAAAATATGCAGACAATCACTAAAACGTATCTGAGTCTATTGCATTTAGGCATTTCTATGAAGTCAAGCTGCATTCTATTGAAAGGCCCCCCAGACCTCCCAATGTGACTCAATGTGACTGGTGTTCTCTTTCCCACGTTTAGTTGCTGACAGATCGCACATCGCTGACACACTGCTTCTGCCGCTACTCTGAACTTCGGGTTGAACCACGTTTGTCTGAATACTCTCACCATAGCATCTCTACCTATGTGTGCTGATCCATGCAATTTCCTTGCCATTGGACTAACAAGTTCATTTGGTAAAACTGCTCTCCCATCTGCAGAGATCCAAAAGTTCATCTCACTTCTAGTACAACCCGCCGTTTCCCAACTCTTTTTCTCATCATCTGGTGCATTTTCCTGAACACTCCTTAACTCATCCCACGTATCTACAGTATCTAACAACATTGTCAATTCCGTTCTTTCTTGGATTCCCCCCACTTTTACATCAGTGTGAGAATATCCCTGTTCTGCGCAGTAACGCGCTACTTCATCCGCATAGCGGTTACCTTGTGACACAAAATCTACATTTTTCGTATGTGCAGCACATTTGACAACTGCAATGGCTGACGGACCTTGCAATGCCTCTAACAAGAGTCTCACGAATTCTCCATTCCTAATGGGAGAACCCGAGGAGGTCATGTAACCTCTTTGAGACCATAACTGCCCGTAATCATGAACTACCCCGAAACCATACTGGCTATCGGTGTATATGGTGACTCGAAGTTTGTCGCCTGCTAAACAAGCACGCGTCAAAGCAACAATTTCAGCTACCTGAGCGGAGTGTACTCCTTCCAGGCAAGCGGCTTCTATTACTCTCGTAATTGTGCAAACTGCATAAGCTGCTCTCAGCTGACCGATATCGTCTCTTACACATGAACCATCAACAAAGAATATTTCATCGGGGTCAGTCAATGGCTCATCTACGATATCAGGTCTCGGTTTGGTGCATAGTTCAGTCACATCAAGGCAGTCATGATCTGTACAAATTTCATCATCAATATCATTTGGAAGTGGCATCAAAGTAGCAGGATTCAAGACGGAGCATCTCTTTAGGGTCACATTCTCGGCAGCCAGTATGACTTGCTCGTAGCGTGTGAGCCTGCTATTCGTCAGATGCTGAGTCTTAGTCCTGGTCATTAACAATTCTACAGAATGCGGTACGTACACCACTAACTGATGTCCCATTACCACACTTTCACAACGTTCAATGCTGACACCCGTTGCAGCAACGGATTTAAGACATCCGGGCAACGCTGCGGCTACCGGATCTAATGTAGCCGAAAAATACGCCACTGGCCTACGCGCATCTCTGTGTATCTGGGCCGAAACTGCTAACGCGCATCCCTCTCTTTCGCAGCAGTAAAGCAAAAATGGTTTTGTGTAATCAGGCATTCCTAAAGCCGGGGCGCGACATAAGTCCTCCCTCAGCTGCAAAAACGCCATCAAACAATCTTTGTCCCATGGTACCGGATCACTTACTCCTTTGTGCGTCAGTTGTAGTAAAGGTTTTGCCTTCAGTGAGAAGTTAGCTATCCACTGCCGACAATAACCGACCATGCCTAGAAACATCCTGACTTCTCTTTGTGTTGTAGGCGCGTTCATTTTCATGATCGCCTCTATTCTGTCTGGAGACACCTTCCGCTTTCCCTTTTCAATCCTATGGCCCAAGTATTGCACTTCAGTCTTACAATACTGCAATTTACTTGGAGACACCTTGTGTCCGTTCTCGGCCAAGTGATTCAACAAGGTTATGGTGTCTACTCTGCAAGCTTCCTCAGTTTCTGACGCAACTAGGAGGTCGTCTATGTACTGGACTAGAACCGAGTTCTTGGGCAGTACTAGACTTTCAAGATTTCTCTTCAGTAGCTGGTTAAAAATCGATGGGATTTCTGGATACCCCTGAGGGATACGACACCATGTTAAGACGCGATCTTCCAGCTTAAAAGCGAAAAGATACTGGCTCTCTTCATCTAAAGGAATCGAAAAGAAAGCCTGGCACAAATCTATTACGGTAAACCATTCAGCTTGGAACGGTATCTGGAATAATATCACTGATGGATTCGGTACCACTGGACAACATGAGACAACAATATTATTAATCTTTCGAAGATCCTGCACTATTCTGTATTTTCCACTAGGCTTCTGCAAACCCATAATCGGGGAGTTACATGGACTACCCACGATCTCCTTCAGTATTCCCTATTTAATCATGGATTCGATCACAGGCTTTATTCCTGCAATCGTCTCCGGTGTCAACTTGTATTGTGGTGTTCTTGGATATTCGGCATTGGGTCTTACCAAGATCTTTACTGGTTCTACCCCTTTGATCAGTCCTATTTCCTCTCCAGAAAAATCCCACACCTCAGCTGACACTTTCTCCCTCAAATCCTGCGGAAGATCCTCCACTGTTAAGGTAGGATATAGTTCCACGCACTCCTGCGAGTTTACAACCTTAAAATCGGCATCCTCATCATTGGTCTGCACTTCCACTCCTTCAGGTGTGCAATGTATTGTGCAATTCAGTTTACACAACAGATCTCTTCCTAGCAAACACACAGGGCTAGAATCACAGATCACAAACTGATGTTCGTCACTGTAATTCCCTATCTTTACTGACACTGGTTCGGTCAGAGGATTCGTCATCCTCTTGTTTGCGACTCCTACCACCTGAATCGTCTCTCCCGATATTGGCAGACCTGGGACTACCGCTGATCTCAGCGTGGATCGAGTGGCCCCCGTATCCACCAAAAAGGTTGTAGGACATCCAGCCACTTCAGCCTCTACGTATGGTCCTCTCTGATCTACTTCCAGGGCTGCTCCTAGAGTACAGTCTTCCTCCCTATTCACTCGTTGCCCTGTAAGAGGATCAACATAGTAGCATTCTTCTCCTCCTACGAACAATGGCATTTGTCTATAGGTTTTCCCTCCATTTGTAATGCAAGGTGGTTGAGGAAACGGGGCTCGAGGAGTCTGAGTCCCCCCTTTGATAAACTTTCCCTTCGGGACTGCGGCTCCCTTAACCACGTTGTTCTGTACCTCTTCCTCCTCTTGTTCTAAATCCCCTGTCTCTACATTGTAAGGACACTCGCGTCGCCAATGTCCCACCTCATTACACTGATGGCACCTCGTTGTCTTTTTCAGCGTTGCAATATCCATTCTCGGTCTCGGTCTTTCCTCCTCATCTCTGCTCTGATTATTCTGTTTCTTTGCTTGCGTTCCTGTTCCCTGTTGCCGCTGTCCACCCTTTCCAGCTGCTTGCATTTGTACCAGCATTAGCTTTTCCTTGAGTTTCTTTGCCTTCGAATCTATTTCATCGCTACAGTACCTTGCATACCTTAGATTCTCATCTAAAGGTTTGTTCTGCCAACAGATCAAATGCTGTTGTATCATTAGGCTTATGTCTGGTCTCAATCCTAAAACAAACTTCGACACAAACTGTCCTATGTCCTTAGGATCCATTACGTCTAACCCACTGTATTGTTTAAATGCTTTCAGTAACCTCTCATAGAACTCGTGAACTGTCTCTTTAGGTTCCTGAGTTGTTCGATCTATCTTAACCCAGTCGATGTCCTGCACTGGCACTTTCTCTTTTAGCCATGTTATTACTCTTTCGTATTTTTCCATGACTCTATCTGATGGACCATTTGTCTGGGTATCTCTCGGAGGCTCACAAGTGGGCCATTCAATACTAAGTTTGCATGCCGTCCACAAATCTCCGGGTACTACGATATCGAACAATGTGTTCAAATCGATCCACAGCACCTTAGAGATCTTCACGAACCTCTCTACCTGCTTGTACCACTCTACAGGGTTTTCTCTAAGCTTCGGGAAAGAATTAGTGAATGCTGCTAAATCCCCCCTACTCCAGGGCACATGAACGTAGTTTCCGTTCGCGATTTCTCGCAAAGGGAAAGCTTCCATTCGCATTAGGTCTGTATCCTGGGACTTCACAATTGTACTTCTTCTGACAGATCCCCTCTTAGACCATTTTTCCTCCCATCTATCCAGATCTTTCCATATCCTGATACACATGATCAGTTCCCTTATGTGTACTCTTAGCCCAATCGTCCTCCGCTCATCTAGATCTCGATCTGTGCAATTTAGCCTATGATTGGGCTGTAAAGCTTTAGTTCGTGACATGTCTATCATATACTTTTCTGCTAATTCGGATAGTTTTTCATGAGCTGCCCTTGCTTTCCGAGTAACATCCTTGGACAAAAACAATATTTCATCTGGTGCGTACAGCTCTAACCTCTCTATTGCCACTGTGCCGTTAATTATTTCGTCCAAGTCTGATTTCAAACTCATTACATCGATCCGTCTTGCTTTCATTTCAGCTCTCAGTATGTCAGTCCTAGGTTGTTCGCTCATACCCCTCTCACCTCCACTATGCGCCCTACGCCTAAATACAGGTGAGTTATGAGGAGTTTTCCTTTCATCTCTTTGTTCCCACCTCTCTAGATCCCAAGCCTTTCCATCTTCCCGTGGGGTGTGGTGGAACAACGCTCCATCCCCCATCCCTACATTCCGTCTTTTCGGCTCGGTTTCTCCAGATACGAGATAGGATCCACCGTTCTGTTCAAAACCACTGTAACTCGCTTGCTGTCTGGTGTCGCTCAATAAACAATAAGGTCCTTCATGGCCCTCCATGCTCCCGTGATCTCGTTCTTGATCACCAGAAGTATGGCGAGACGTTCCGCGACTCCCTACATTCTCATGACTTCGCTCGCGATCACCGGATGCATGGCGAGACCCTTCGCGACTCTCCATGTTCCCGTGATTCCAATGTTGCACCGTTTCACCCGGGGTATGGTGAGTGCATCTGAAAGTATTTCGGTACTCCTGCGTCCTTCGTTCTCCCTCACTAAAGGTGACGCGAGGCACTTCGCCACACCCTGCACTCCTGTCGTCGCACATTTGCCTATTGCCGCTGATAGTAGGACAATTATTTCCTCTGCTTTCCTGGCTCCCTCTCTCCCACTCCGGGCTGCTTTCACCAGCTCCACAATGAGAGAGGATCTTGTTATCCTGGTCTCTCCACTCTGCTCCTGTTTCTAAACTTTTATTCCGAATCTCTTCGGCAGTATCCCATTCTTTCAGGTATTCCCTTAACTCCTTATAGGATTTCGGTTTTGGTCCCCTTAAGTCCATTGGCCCTCTTTGACCCCCCTGTTCTACCCAGGGACCTGTTGCTGCATCCAATGGGGTACTCCAACTCATCGGTGCTAGTATCTGACTCTGAGGATTTATCATGGTATTCCTATTCTCCATCTCTGCCCTTTCCTTGTCCCATCGTGCCTGTTCCTCCTGCTGGACCCCTTCTGGGTTGTAGATTGACACAATAGGCCCTATGGTAACAGGTACTTGTAAAGCGTCTGGCATTTGGTACGACCTTGCATGTTGCGTTTCTGGCACCTTCTGGACCACGAATCTTCCCACTACTCTCTGTTCGGAACTAGATTGAGGTATTTCCTCATCTTTCTTGGTATCCCACTCTGTTACTGGGATCGATTTATATTCCCCCATCTCGCTCCGTCCCCTTGCTGTAGTATGGGACTTGCGGTTTCGCTGTTGTACGGAGGTGGTCTATCTGTTAATAGCCTCTCTATCAGATCCTCCTCCGTCTCGCTTTCCTCATCTTCCTCTAGAGGTTTCTTTCCTCCCGTAACTTCTAGCATCGGGTACAGTTTATCTGCTTCTATCTTTTGTACCCTCCACTTTTTAGCTTCCTCATCCCATTTAGCATCCTGCACTGCCTTTACTGATCGTCTCACTCTTTCTTGGCGCCTCTTTACGCTCTTTTCGTGTGCTGCTCTAAACCATGCACTAAGGGCTTCAAACTGTGTTGGCCTCGGTAGAGGTCTTGTTGCAAGCATTACCGCTTTCAGTTCGTTCAACACGTCTAGCTTAAACGTTCCGAATCTCGGAAACGTCAGTTCCTTATTCCCTTCAGTTAGCTTATTCCACTCGGAGATCCATAGTATCGAGTGTAAGCCTACATTTACTGCCATTTGATAAGCTGGTGTGCCTTCTGGTGGAGCTTCTTCTCCGGCATATAAGTTTCTTCTATTCCTCCTAAAGATTGCTCTGAAACTCTTAAAACACTTCATTTTTGATAATCTACGATTTTCTCTTATTAATTCTCTTCCTTGTTTACGTCCTGTTGACAACCACCAATCCCTAAGCGACTCTCGCTAATCAGCCTATCCCAGTGCGGTTCTACGCCAACCGACCAATCTCAGCGCGGCTCTACGCTGACGTCACTCGTCCCCTCTGCAGCAGTTCCCCTTCTTTCTCAACTCGTCTCACGATCTTGCATGCGTTTTCATTCATACGCTGAAAAATGACTACTTCCGTCCAAGCGATCACTTTTCTCTGACTGTACGGCCACAGTCTAACTGTAATTGCTACCTTAACTGGCGAAACGTCTTCCCTCTGACGATCAGACGCTTGCCTCAACTGATAGGTTACTTACACACAGTAAACGTACGACCAGCGTCCGTTACTCATACACTCACTCTTACACTCCCCCTATCATCGGTCTGTCGGGCGATCAATGGTACCTCATGACCCCCTTTCAATGGTAGTCAAATTACTCTGGGTGTTCGATACACCCGAACCACTTAAGTCCTTCTCTGGATCTTAAGATTTCATCCGGTTGCGCGCGCTCACAACCTTCCCTCAATCACACTACAGGCATTCAACTCCGCTTGACATTACAACACAGGTACAACATAAAATACCGCAATCTTACAACGCATGACCCTTATACTCACTCTCGACCGACTCTGCTGCTTTTCTCTCGACACACCGTCAGCACCGTCTTCGGCTGGGATTCTTCTTCTGGTCGTCGATGACTAGGGACCTTGGGGTAATCTAGACCTGACCTAGGTTGTCTTCCTCAAGAAGAAAACCATCCTCTGCTACCAACTGCGGGGAATGAGATTTTAATATCAATTTATGATCAATTTAATAACTTATCTCATTCGTAAATTTTGGATCGGTTGTTATCTGCCATTGAGTAAAAGACAAACCCCGCATAGGTTAGATAAACCCCATAAACTGACGCCACTCTGAAGAACCACTTACAACTGATAAAGTTTAAAAGGTTTAATATAAAACTAAGAAAAGTTGCATATACAATCCTCTCAGAATCAAATTCAACAAATATACAGGAACTAGAAGGAACATATATTCCCTAAAGAACCTCAATCTACAAACGAATACAATTAAAGTCAGTTCAAGAATCAGCAAATTAAAAAGCATCGATATGAAGTGGTTCCTTTGCGTCATCTACAGAAAGAGAAAAATAATCAAGTTAAATCTGTCCCTACTCTATAATAAGTGACATCCCTACTTCGCAAGTTCCTAACCTAAAAAGGTGTCAGCAGTTTGACTCCCAAAGAAGTTCAAACTCTCTTAGCCTCTAAAGGTAACTTAAGTTTAAGAAGCAGTACCCTCGCTGCCTACCCATCCGCTCTCTAAGGGTCCTCGGCCTACTACTCTCTTGCGCTCTGATCTCTCTCAGCGCATCTGCTTAAGTCATCTGCTTCGCCCTTCTCTCTATTCTCGCTCTGAGCAATTAGCTATCTTATCCCCGGGGTGCTGTCCCTAAAATACACAATCACAGTGTGGGTGGAACGCCCCTTCGACACCCACCACGGACTTTCCCCCGTGAGGTCATCTTCTAGCTTTTCCTTGCTTCATCTCTTTCGCGTCGTCCGTTAAGTTGACCCTTCTCCTTAGACGCCATCTTCGTCTTCTTGTTGGTGACTTCATTTGACATTTCGGATCAAAAAGTCTATAACCTCAGCAGAACTTTAATCTTTATGACTATGTATATAACCTTCCTTGGTCCTGTGAATGGTCATTTCAAAACAAGACTCAAATTCCAAACGTCTCCTCTCACGTTTAGGCCATAAACTTCGTCCAGCATTGTCACCTTAAATCTAACAAGAACTAGACTCCTTGGCTCTCACGTTCACAGCAAGGCTATTCACGACTCCTGTGAGCCCACTAAATTACATACAGCAGACTACACTCCTGCGAACCCTTGGTCAGTCAGGTTAAAATCACAAATGACCTAAACTCTTCTAACATTCTTACAAACAGCTTTCTACACAGTATAACCTTTAACACACATTTATATACAATCTCATTTAGCAAATCCTTTACGTATAAGTGAATACATTGTACATAGAATATAAATTACATAGAGTATAACTTTATATTCCCATTTGTTACATCGCCGTGTATGCTCTCTGCACATTTCTCCATGTTACATTTCACGCCGTTTCTCCATTTAAAGTTACACACGTACATGAATTCTACTTTGCACGTTCTACATTTCGTAAGCATTTCTACACATTTCTTATATTAGCCCATTATGCATACGGGCCTTCTAAATCTAATGCATGTTCTAAAGTGAATACAGTTACATTTCCTATATTACTTTTGTTACATCTGTTAACTTTATGCTATAAGCGTCTACTTCATGTTACGATATACATTTCATTCCTACGTTTATGCTATATACTTCTAAATATGGCTCGGATATACGTTTTATTCAAATTGCGCTCTCTCATTAGCCTAGTTGCAGCATTCACTTTGGCGATTTTCAGTTAACATTTTGTTAGTGGGGAGAGAGTTCACTATGCAACAGAGTGCCCGCGAGACTCATGCTATTGGGGATTGTCTAATTTCACAATCCTGTCTAACGTTGTACCTATTTTGAGAGGTATTCCGCTGGTGGTCTAAATCAACTGATCATTCTGGTACACACTGTTGATCCCTTCTTTCTTCCTCTCAGATGTATCCCACTGGATTCCATAGTTTATACAGCCAATCCATAGCAGTGAATGGACTCTAAGCTTTATACCAAATTCTGCATATCTAAAACAATCATACATTGTGCTGATTAACTTTCATATGCTCGACAGTAACGCAATGGATTCCTGCAGGAACCCAAAGGCATTTCAGCAACACAGATACATGAGTTTGTAGTGAAGATGTCGACCTAGGAATTAGTGATGATCTTCCCCCTTCTTCAGACTATTCCACAAATGGGAGTTCTCGTCTTACATTGATGCACATCTGGAGTAAAAGAGGAAGGGAACCTAAGCCTGTCCTCCTTAGTCAAACAACAGTCACACATCCGGTGCCTAGGTAAAGAAAAAAGATATCTTGAGATGACCTATTAAGCCTTGTTCAAGTCTTGACCCAGCCCCAGCAGAAATGAAGGTTTTTGGACAGGTCACCTAGCCCACAGTTTATAATAGCATGCGTCATCATAGGCGTCTTTCCACACCCAGGAAGGTTAACACCACCCTGGCAGACTCAACCACTGATTGGAGTTTTTCAATAAATAATACTGAATTAAAGCAAGAATCCAGGGTAGTAATTAACATATCTCAGGGTATATAAGACCTTTATATATTAAGTAACCTAGATATAGTTAAAAACAAAAGGGGGGTTATATTTGAATGAAGTACAATAGTTCATCTATTCAATTGATTTACACCAACATGGTTTGGCCAATTTAAAATGCCCATATGGGTAGACAGGCTTCTTTAGGGCTTCTACATACCCTGCCTACTTTAAACATTTTGCCATGCACACAAGTGAGCCATAATGCTCTCATACCTATTTAATTCAGTTTTATGGAAACATCTGACAGAGAGGTTAAAAGGAAAAAAGGCAGATAATCCAATTTATTAAATGCTTGACATTGTTTCATTTTATTGAACACAAAAACATATAGTCCTTTTTTTTACTATATGCAGTGCAAACACTCCATGCTCATAGACAATGCAAAGCAAATAGCTCACTTTTAATGTGCCCACACCTTGTGAGTCAAAATTCCTTATCATGTAGACATGCCGGAGCATAGATCACTCACACTTTTTCCCAAACTTACCCTGACTTAGGGTGGATTCAAGCCTATGTGGTTAGGGCTGAAGACCACTTCCCTTGGTATTTAAGAGCGATAATCTCATTAGATAAACCTATACTGCATTGTTATACTCTGACTCATTGTGTTTCACTAAACTTGTTGACACTTTATTTTTTATTTTTAAAGACTATAATGCCAGTATGGTAGTAAACATCCTCCAGTGATTATGGTATATTGACAAATTTTACATTTGGTTGTCTAAGTACATCCCAACAGTTTGCTACCAACTTTTTTGTGGTATTAATACATGTTCTATGCCCATAATTTAACACCAGACATTACACTGCTGTCCCTTGTGTATCCCTATCCACTATTGATTCTGTTAAAGTATCTCTGTATCCTGGTATTGAGATAGTTAAATTGCCAGCAGTATTTCGCAAAGGACCTCCATCAATGTTGTGGTTGTCCTTTCTTGTGGTAGCAGTGATCCAGATAAAAAGCAACAAAAACGGATTCCCATACACTGAAAAAGAGATGCAAACATACATACTGACGCTAAGATTCAAAGTTCCGAGTCATTATGCCCAATCCATTCAATGGTTAATGAAATCCAGCCTGCGGTTGTCTTAATACCTCAGGTAAAGAATCGCCCCGATGCCCCCTCCCACTTACTTAAGGGTAAATGGGGCAAATGCTGTTGGTATACCTGTTGCTTCTATCAATCAATCAATCAATCAGGAGTTTGTTAAAGCGCAACTACTCACCCGTAAGGGTCTCAAGGCGCTAGGGGGGGGGGGGGGGGGGGCAGGTTCCATTCCATCAAGGAGGGGGTCTGTCGAAGAGCCAGGTTCTTAGGTTTCTTGCGAAGATAGGGAGCAATGTTGTCTGTCTGAGGTGGAGCGGAAGGGCGTTCCATGCTTTGTCCGCGAGGAAGGAGAAGAAGAGGCCTCCTGATCTGGTCTTTCTGGTGCGGGGGACCTCGGCGTAGGAGAGCTGGGCTGATCGTAGGGTCCTTTGGGGTGCGTGGAATTTGAGCCAACAGTTCAGGTATGCTGGTCCGGTGCCGTGGAGGGCCTTGTGTGCGTGGGTGAGCATCTTAAAGGTGATTCTCGCCTCGACAGGGAGCCAATGGAGTGTGCGCAGGTGCTGGGAGATGTGGCAGTGTTTTGGCAGGTTGAGGACCAGTCTTGCGGCGGCGTTCTGGATGTTCTGTAGCTTGCGGATGAGGTTTTTGTTTATTCCGGCGTAGAGTGCGTTGCCGTAGTCGAGTCTGCTGGTGACCAGGGCGTGAGTGACTGTCTTTTGGTGTTTGAGGGGGATCCATTTGAAGGTCTTACGAAGGAGGCGGAGGGTGTGGAAGCAGGAAGATGAGACAGAGTTGATCTGGTGGTCCATTTTGAGCTCGGAGTCCAGGATGATTCCCAGGTTGCGTACGTGGTCTGTGGGGGTTGGCGGGTTTCCGAGGGCAGTGGGCCACCAGGTGTCGCCCCAGGCATCGGGGTTTGGGCCCATGATGAGTACTTCTGTTTTGTTGGTGTTTAGTTGTAGGCAGCTCTTTTTCATCCATTTGGCGACGGCTTCCATGCCTTCTCGAAAGTTGCGTCTGGCGGTGCCTGGCTCGTTGGATAGGGAGAGGATGAGCTGGGTGTCGTCTGCGTATGACACGATGTTGAGTCCGTAGGTTCTGACGATGGGGGCAAGTGGAGCCATGTAGACGTTGAAGAGCATTGGGCTGAGGGAGGAGCACTGGAGGACTCCGCATGTGGTAGGTGTGGGGTCTGAGAGGAAAGGGGGGAGTCTGACCCGTTGCTTCCTGCCGGAGAGGGCGGAGCAGATCCAGTCGAGGGCCTTGTCCTGGATTCCTGCGTCGTAGAGTCTGCGTATTAGGGTGCGGTGGGAGACTGTGTTGAACGCCGCTGATCGGTCTAGGAGGATGAGGGCTACTGTTTCTCCTTTGTCCAGTAGGGTACGGATGTCGTCTGTTGCGGAGAGGAGGGCGGTTTCCATACTGTGTTTTTTTCTGAAGCCGGATTGGGAGGAGTCGAGGATGTTGTGTTTTTCAATGAATCTGGCGAGTTGGCTGTTGATGGCTTTCTCAATGACTTTCGCTGGGAAAGGGAGCAGGGAGAAGGGTCTGTAGTTTTTGAGGTCGGTGGGGTCGGCTGAGGGTTGCTTCAGGAGGGGGTTGACCTCGGCGTGTTTCCAGTCGTGGGGGAACGAGGCGGTCGCCAGGGAGCGGTTGATGGTGTGGTAGAGCATGGGTGCGATGGTGGCAGCGGCTCTGTTGAAGATGTGGTGGGGGCAGGGGTCCGTGAGGGCCCATGAGTGGATTGACTTCATTGTCTTCAGTGTGTCTTTGGAGGTGAGGGCTGTCCAGTCATCAATCGCGGGTGTCGGAGTGGTTGGTGAGGGTTCAGTGTGTTGGTTGTCTTCGTCGCAGTTGTCGTAGATGCTCTTGATTTTGTGGTGGAAGAAGGTGCTGAGTTTGTCGCAGAAGTCTTGTGAGGGAGGGATGTCGGTAGACTTGCTGGTGGGTTGGGCGAACTCCTTGATGATGCTGAAGAGGTCCTTGCTGTTGTGTGCGTGGGTGGAGATTCTGTCTTCATTCGCTTTTTTCCTCGTTTCTCTGATCAGTTGATGGTGAACGTTGGTGGCGGCTCTGAAGTTGTTGTGGGCTTCTGTGGATTTGGTGTTTCTCCATGCCTTTTCGAGGCGGCGGCATGTGCGCCTGGACTCTAGAAGTTCGGTGGTAAACCATCTGGCTTTCTTGGCACGGGTATTGTTGTTTTTCTTGAGGGGGACTATGGTGTTGGTGCTGTCCGAGATCCATCTATGCAGGGTTCGGGCTGCGGTGTTGGGGTCGTCGTTTTCCGCAATGGTTGGGGTGGAGTTTTTGAGTGAGGAGATGAGCTGGTCGTCGGTGATTTTGGTCCAGTTTCTTTGTGGAAGCACGTTCTGGTGTCTGTGGATGGTGGGTGTTCTGAAGGTGAAGTGGACGCAACGATGGCCGGTCTATGGGAGTTTGGTGGTACGGCTGAAGGTGATGGAGTTTCCTGTAGTGAAGAGGGGGTCGAGGGTGTATCCTGCTGAGTGCGTGGGCTCGGTCACGATCTGGCAGAGTCCAATGTTGTGGAGGTTGTCCAGGAGGCATGTGGTGTTGGGGTCCAGTTGATTGTCGAGGTGGAAGTCGAGGTCTCCCAGCAGGGTGTAGTTGGTGGATGCAATGGCCTGCGGGGTGATAATGTCCGTGATGGAGTTGGCGAAGGGTCCGCGGGGTCCATTTGGTCGGTAGATGAGGGTTCCTGGGAGGGGGGCAGTGTGGCTGGCCAGTATCTTGAAGTGAAGGTGTTCCATCAGTTCTGTGGACTCGTCAGGGAGTGTGCTCAGGCGGAGGCTGGATTTGTGGATGATGGCGATTCCTTCTCCTGGGTGGGTGGGGCGGTCCTTCCTGTAGATCTTGTATCTTTGGGGGATGGTGATGGCGATGTCCGGTCCTGAGGTGGCGTTGGTCCAGGTTTCGGTGAAGAATGCTGCGTCCGGGGTGGTGCTGTCAAGGAGGTCCCAGATTTCTGTGGCGTGTTTAGGAGGGATCGGATGTTGAGGAGGATGCATTGCAGGGTCTTCGGTTCGGTTGTGTTCTTGTGGGCGGGTTGTGCTGGATCCGTGTTCTTGGCGGTGCTGCAGGTGTGCCGTCAGCGGTGACAGCTGAAGGGTCCATGGGTGTCGGCTGGTGATGCTAGATTGCAGTTGTTGTTGCAGTCTGGGTTGAGTGTGTGGAGTGCTGCTGGGTCGTAGCGTTTGTGGGGCGGAGGTCCAGGGTTCCTGGTACTGGTCGCGGACGGGCGCAGACGTGCTTGCCTTTGACGCGCCTTCGGTGCACCAGCGGCATGCCCGCAGCCCGCGGCCACTGCGCGTCTGCGCAGTGGCCGCCATTAAGTAGGGGTCGGGGAGGGCTGGACAGCTGGGAGGCGGGAGGGGAGAGAGGAGCTGGATTGGGCCAGTCGCGCTGGGGGGGGGGGGGCCGCGGGGGCAGCAGCGGCGGGGAAAGGTAAAGGGAGGAAAGAAGGGATAAAGAAAAAAAGGAAAATAAGCAGAAATAAGGCACAAAAGAGCAGAGATGCAGAAAAGGGCAGAGAGGTGAAAGATGGAAAGGGCAGAGGGAGAGAAAGGGAAAATGGGCAGAAATAGGGCACAAAAGAGCAGAGATGCAGAAAGGTGCAGAAGGGTGAAAGATAGAAAGGGTAGAAAAACGAGTGAAGGAGCAGAGTGAGAGAAAGGAGACAGAGGTCCACTGGACCACCAGGGATGAGGCGCAGGGAAACCTGCGGGTGGAGGAGGGCCTCGATCACTAACACTCAAGAGTGCAGGGGCAGGGGCACCTCACTTAAAGGTGGAGCTGCGAGGGTGGGAGAGCAATTTCACTGACAATGAGTCAGTGGTCTTGCACCAGCACCTGCCAGTCGCTGAATGGGAAATATGTCCCAGAGTTGAGTCTGTATCAGGAAGAACCGCTGCTTCAAAAAGTGTGAGTGTGAGCGCGGCAGTCACATGATATGTGCTGTGCTAAAGGTTGCAGGGAACATAGTTAGCTACCGGTCTGAACGAATAGTTTCATTTTGGGAGTTTTTTCTTAGAAACATGCATGCCTGATACTGGTTGTAAGCAGCATGCTTGTCTATAATTAAGTTGAAATAGGTATGTTATAATAAGGACAACTCGCTTGTGTTCCTGCCTATGATCTGATTATGTTGTGATTCATGATTTTTTTTACGATTTACCTGCTTACTTCTTGGGGAAGCTTGTTTAAAAAAGTATGTAGGGGTAGATGTATCAATATACCTATTTGCGATTCCCAAATAGCGATTTTTTGAGAATCGCAATTTGAGAATTGCAAAATGGTATGTATGTAAAGCGATTTCTTTAAATTCATTAATTGCGATTAGCAAATTGCTAATCGCAATTAGGGAATACTTTCCCATTCATTTCTATGGGCCAGGGGGCCAATAGGAAGGAATGGGAAGTTATTCTCAATTTGCGATCGCAATTTGCTAATTGCAAATTGAGAATAATTGCAAGGGTGTCTTAAGGACACCCTGCTGCACCCCTGAAATTTACATGTGTGCACATATGGTACATGAGCCCCACATGGCACCTTTACAAATGCCAAAAAGTGCATTTGTAAAACTACAAGTTGGTGGTAATTTACGATTTCTTAAGGGCAAATCTTAACTTGAAATGCTTGATGCATAGCATTTAAGGAATTGTAATTTGCGATTCTTTAAATGCTTACGGAAAATGAAGGAATCGGAAATTTTGCGATTCCTTAATTTTGCTATGCATTTTGCTTTATACATTCCAAATAGCGAATTATTTGTCGCAAACGCTGCTTTTTTGCGAATCGCAGCGTTTGCGACTAAAAATTACCTTGATACATCTGCCCCTTGATTCCTACAAATCGAATCTAAATTCTCATGCCAACGTACTCTTATTTTGGTATCCCTTACTGGTACTAGATCAATTTGGTAAAAGCTAGTGTGACCAGATCTGAGGGTAGAGTTAAATAGATATATCTCATATTGTATTTGATTACTATAATAGTCAATTTAAACCTATTTTCTTGTGCCAACATCTTATGTGGGTATCCCATACTAGCACTAGATCAATTTAGTAAAAGCTGGTGAAACCAGATCTGGTGGGGCAGTGTTAAATATATTTATTTCATATCTTGACAATGGAAACGTGCCTATGAAGCTATAGATGTCATCTGTTTACTGATAATTGGGTCAACTAAACGTCATCATGGTTGTTCAAAGTATAGGAGCTTTCCCTCTATGTCTGTGTTTAGTGTCACTCTTTGTAACACATACCACTCAAGCTTTTTCAGTGTGACCCATTTCTAAGAAGTGTCTCATAAGCTTGGTATTTTTTTTTTACACCTTATTGTACTCCTTTGCTGCTGTACTCCTGCGTGTGTTCTTTCTCGTATTCACATTCCTAGTTGTCATTACAATGTACCTTAGGTTACCCGGACACACACTTATGTAAATTACATTATCTGAGATACAGTTTGTGTGATTCCTGAGGGTCCAGGGAGATCCGTGACCAAGATCAAATGATTTGCTTTTTTTGTGAGAGGGCAAATGTTGCAGTGGTCACAAGGGTAGTGACCTACTATTTGCGGTAGATTCCATGCTGTTCTTAATGTATTCTGTTAGACAGTTGCTTTTGGTCTCTTGTGAACCAGAGGGACTTTTAGCGAGCCAACACGTCTAAATGAAAACAAAGGTTTCTCGAATTTCAGTGGCTCCGATATGAGGACTTTTCAGTGTGATTTTTTGCTTTTTTTATATTATTGAAAAATACCCTATTGGTTGTGATGCAAAGGAAGTGGTCTGTTTCAGCTTTTAGAAACGTTTTATGTAATTGTTCTCTGGAACTATTGGAATCTCTTTTTATTGCCTGTGTAATTATTTAGTTGCATACTCTTTCTCTGTAAGCTTTTTTGCTAACTTGTTTGTATGGTATTCAAAGTCGCTTTTTTCTCTATAATTTCTCCGTAGCCCAAGGAATTTCCCTACTAGTAGGATGTCTCGCTCTGATTTCGGGTGAAACCTATCATATCTAAGGAGGTTTTTCCTGTCTGTTTGTTTAGAGTAAACCTCACATTTTAACATGTTATGGCTGGTCCTGCTATGCAAATCCAGAATGATGTTACCATTACTTAACAAATTGTGAATTTTACAGAGTAATTATTACTCTATATCTGCTCAGTGAATTTCAGCACTTACTCCCCATTCATTTCCAAATAATGATTAAGTCATCAATATATTGTTGCCATATTTTTATATTGCTTCAAAATGGGTCTGAGTGGGTCATAACATATGTTCTATCAAAGTTGTGGTCGCAAAAACAGGCTACACTGGGGACAAACATGTTGCCCGTTGAAGTACTGTGTACTTGTAAATAGATGTTGTTTGTAAACCTGAAGTAATTTCTCAACAGCACCATATGGACACAATCAAACTCAAAATCCACTTGGGCAGTGCTTTATTTGAGTAGTTGGATTCCAGTATTCGGCACTGGCACTTAATTCTCAAAACCAGCTCTATTGACAGTCTACCACATAGTGGTGTTGTCTATCTAATTTTAAGATGCCCCCTGTTGTCTTTTTAAGTTTTTTGATGAATAAGTATGATTATTTAATTTATATAGGTTCCTTCTGACAAATGAATAAGATTGTGTTTTATTGCAAATTGTCGATTTTTACTCCTGCCGATCAATTATATTATAATGTTTGTATTGCCTTCCTGCTCTGCTCTACAAAAATAAAAAGGAAAAAAATAAAAATAAATTTGAGATGAGCATAACAACACTATTTAATAATTCATCATACATAAAAATGGTAATTCAGTCTATTCCAAGCCATCCTTATAGCTTTGGGCGGCTTGGAATAATTTGAATTATCACACTTGTAGGAGTACGATAGATAGTAGTTGCGTTGGTACTGTTAATGGCAGAGGTGGTGCATGCTGCAGTGGCTTTCTGAGAAGGGCCCTGGCTCTTCCTTTTCACAAAGTGATTCGAAGTCCATTCTCTCCAAGGTGTCTGTGTGAGGGGCCAGCACCATTCACCCAAGAGTGTCAAGGATACCTTTCGTATCACTAATGTATAATGGCAATCTCAAGACTAGAGTTCGTAAGAAGTGACTTGAATGTGCGGAATCCTAGTTTTTGTCTCGTATAGGAATTCTCCTGTTTCATTATTAAGTCATTCTGTTCCTCTATGTCCACCGCGAACTTGATATCCTAAGTGATATCTGGGGTAGGACCTCTGTGCAATATTTTGTAATTTCTGATATGTTTTAGGAGTTTTAGGCACTCGTTCCTGTACATTTCTTTTGGCATTTGCACAATTTTTCTACCTTTTTCATCAGGTTTTATCACAATTGATTCAAGGTTGACTAGCTTTCTTCTTACATCTTTTTTCAAAACTGCTTCCCCTTTGGAGAGTGCATTGCTATCACTTAGTTGTGCAGTTGCATTTCTGTGATGTGAACTCATGACCAGAGTTATTCCTTGATGGATTTTGAACGCAAATAGAGGTTTCCAAATTTAGACAAGGAACACAGAGAATAAAGAATAACTGAGACTGGCCTTCTTTTTATCATAAATATATTAACCAATGTCTTCTTATGAAACTGAGTCTACTTTGTTGGCTATATGCACATAGTGATTGGTGTACAATATGGAGACTGAACTCGTATTTCAGGTCTTAGATATATTTGAATGATTTATGATTGTAGAACATATCTGGATGTGTATTGCTACAATATTCGTATGTATGGTATTTGATTCTTGCAATGTTATTCTGATAAATTGATTCAGTGGAATTTTTATTGATTTCAACAGGAAAAGTGAGATTAGAATATATACGGTGCGGACAATGTTTGAAATTATAGTTGACTAATTATGAGTGTTATATTATAGACTGCATGGAGTGTTCTGCTATTTGAAGATGATATTATTTACAAATACCATATCATTTACAAATACCATCCAGTATACACATATTACATGGTTGATACAAGTTAGTTTTATATTATACTTGTATCATTGTCGAACAACAACTGAGAAGCATTAGCATATGACTAATTAAAATACTCAGATGATGTATCACATGTCCTTGGCAAAGTCCACCGACATGGGTGAAACGTTGGAGGTGTGTAGCTGGCCCCCCCACTTTAATAAGAGTGGAAAATGTATTACAGTCTATCAATCAATCGGGTTTCTTGTAAAGCACAAACTACTCACCCATTAGGGTCTCAAGGGGCTGAGTAAGGTGGATCTGTGGGTCAGTCGAATAGCCAGGTCTTGAGCTCCTTTCTGATTTGAGGTAGAGATGGTGCTTACCTGAGATGTAGAGCTAGGGAGTTACAGGTCTTTGCAGTGAGGTAGGAGATGGATCTTCCTCCAGCTGTGGTCTTGCAGATCCGTGGGATGGTTGCTAAGGCCAGTTGGGCGGAGCAGAGATGTGTGGTGGGTGTGTGGAAGGAGAGGCGTGGTTGAGGTATGCAGGTCTGGCATTGTGGAGAGCTTTGTAGGCATGTATGAGGAGCTTGAGAAGTAATTCTTTTGTTGATCGGGAGCCAGTCGAGGTCTCTCAGGTGACCGGTGATGTGGCTGTGGATGTTAAGGATGAGTCTGGCAGAGGCGTTCTGGATGTTCTACAGTTTCTTCATGAGTTGTTGGGTGGTGCTGGCATAGAGTGTGTTGCCGTAGTTCAATCTGATGCTGACGAGTGCATGGGTGACCGTTTTCCTGGACGCAGTGGGGATCCACTTGAAAATCTTCCAAAGCCGGGGAGCATGTGGAAGCAGGAGGACGAAACAGCATGATTAGGTGGTTCATTGAGAGTGAAGAGTCCAGGATGATGCTGAGGTTTTGTGCGTGGTCCGTGGGTGTGGAGGGGTTCCGAGCGCTGCGGTCCATGGGATTCGTCCCAATGCAGAGAGGGTGGAGTCCATGATGAGGTCTTCGATCTTGTCTGAGTTGAGTTTGAGCAGCTATCCTTCATCCAGAAACATAAACATATTTAATTTCCACACAAACATTCCAGTGAGTGAACATAATAAAGCTAATTTATTCTCTGTATGTAAAGACACCCTTTTAGGGCCTCCCTAGTTGTACTATTTACTTTCTTTCTTTATATGCCCTATGTGCAGAACACCTTACTTTTTTGGCAGAGGCACACACCACAATCTCACACCCGTTTCTGAATGGACTGCAATTGGCTCACTGATAACTGAATGCCCATCAACCCGACTTAAAAATATCATATACTTTATTTTTGCTGAGCTTATCATATCAGATACACCCCTACATAGTAACACAGTGTTGTATGTTGAATGACGTTGAATTTAACTATTTTGTTTTTTGTCAACTAAATCAAACACCTTGAGTGTTTGTAGAAACATGATTCATTCTGCCACCCCCTGATGTGTCAGGCACAGATAATGACCCATGCAAATTTCAGTTGTTCAGCAGCTGCAGTCTGAGTGTACAGTGGTATTTGATAAAGGAGTGGGGTGCAAGCATTTTCCTACAAGTGAAGATGTATGGAACAATTGAGAAAGGTCTTCACAGGCTAGGGATATCATGTGCATTGACCCTGTAATCCAGTTACATTGTAAAAGATGGACAAAACCCGACATTTTGTACCCTGAATTCAATTGCTAACTATGCATCTACAGTATGCAGCTTTAGTACCCACGCCGTGTGCGTGTTACTCTTGAAGAATGTGTGTAGGTTTAAATCTTAAAACACAAATGCACTGCTCTTTCAAAAGCTGGTGTGTATGTGGTGCTAAACTCCACACGTCGGTTTTCATACAAGTGCACATATATCTCCTTGTAAAAGTACTGTTTGCTCCTATTTCTGTCTATGTACAAGGCACACAACAAGTACAGTGGTATGTGGCATGAAAAATGTTGTGCCTCTCCCCATTAGATCATTAGGCTGATTTTAGTCCTCTAATTAAAGGCTCAAAAGCCAATCAAGAGCTCACGTGGTAATCCTTTTACGTACTGAACACTACATAAACAATCTGTCCTTTTACAGCTGCCAGTCCCAGGTTGGCACAGTGCTGTGGGGGGGGGGGGGGGGCGAATTTTCAGAGTTGCCCTCGTTTCCGTAACTTAACCAATTTCCTTGACTCCAACATCTCTCAACTGAAAGCCTATTTTTGCATCTGGTGACGTTCTTCACTCTGTGACCAGAGACAGGAGGATTCAATTGCCCAGAAGCCTCCACTGCCTGGAAGACAGCCCACAGGTCAAAGGTGCCTCGTGCACAAAGCGTGTTCAGCTGGCCAATAGAGGACCCATCTAAACCCATCAGTGGCTGGCAGAGGCTGGGCGAGGCCACACCCCTTTCACCTAACCCTCTATAATCTGGCCACATCAGCAATATGTACAAGTACAAAGTCAGCAGTAGTGCACTACCTCCTGATAGAAGTACAACTATTGACAGTTTTTTACAGGAACTGGTATGGGTAATCTCTAAAGAGATTGAATTTACTGAGAAAATATTGTTATTAGGTGGGAGTGCCCCGCCCTGCTGTTTGCTGCATGTTCGGAAGGTCTCAGTGTAAACATCCAGAGAACATCTAATATGAATAATGTCTCTGAAAATTCGGATTTGCCCCATGACTCTCAGGTCTTGCCATCTTGGCTATCGATATCACCCTCCACTGAATTAGGCCGGTTGGTTTGTAAACTTGATAAAGAGACTGCAACTGTGGAACAATATACCCAGGACCCCCCTTATTTGTAAGTTTAGTTGGACTTACTTTGCTCTAAAGTGCACAGCGTTATGCGTGATCGATCTACTGAGCTCCATTTATGATACACCAGAAAAGTTAGATGCTTGTTTAAATCAGTTGACAACAAATACACATCTTGCACTTTTATCTTTAGACACTGCCGACAAAGGCTCTGTTTCCCATTTTATGGACTCATTATGTTTGAAGTAGAATATGCCCAGTATTGTTATGACTCCTGCAGTCCCTTTGCTCAGTCAGTAATCAGGTGTACGTAATGAAAATAATCCTCCTGTTCACAGTGAGGCTTTATCAATCAGTAAATGTGATTCAAGTTTGCAAAATGTACCTGTATCTTCTGGCACTCATGTGCCCAATATGCCAGGTTACCATAATTTGCCACATTCACCTTGTCCTTATATGTTAATTTTAGCTAATGCGCCGGCTCTAAAAGGTGAACAAATGGAGGCTCGCAATCAACTATTGACCAAAGCCATTCATTGGCTATCTGTGTATAAGGGTTTCATTCATGTAATGAGGATACAATTATATCAGTTAGGTAGGTACATTGGATTGGTCAGCCAATAAAGAACTTAGAAACGGACTGTAAGTAAGTAATTCTTTATTTAGATATAAAAACATATCTTTAAAAGATTGCACAAATCACATTATGTACAGTTTTATAAATAAAAAATGATAAAAGAATAAAATGTAACCGTAAGCATGCTAGTTAAAACATTTCAATTCATAGATTGGCCCACCCGGGCATTGCAAGTTCTGTTAAAGTGCATGTTCGATCTTGTCAATCGGCAGTACAGTCTCCGCAATGTCCATTTTATCTAGGGTGCGGTAAGCGTGCTGAATGAATTTGGACAAGTTTATGTTTAAGACAGTATTATCTGGAGACAAAGCAGCGATAATGGCATGCCTACAGGTCCGAATTCCCAGCCTGTTCCATTCTGGCTTGAGCAGACACCTGCGTTGGAAATTAAATGAGGGACAGATGCAGAGCACATGCAGGATTGTTTCTGTTGCTAACCCGCATCCTCTGCATGTTGTGTCTTCCTTCTTACGGCGCCAGGTGGGTAGGTTTTGGAGAAAGCGCCAATCTCCCATTCTTAGGGCTATCAAGCAGCGCTTTAGATAAAGTGAAAATGTCATGGAGAGGTAGGCTGCAGGGGTCAGTCGATTGTAGGAGTTAACTACCGCCCAGGAGTGACTACGTTTCGTGACAAGAGCTTTGTCTAACACCAGAGATTTCAGTCTTACACATTTTTTGATTACATTTTTAAAAACAGTCCGACTTGGGTTAAGAGCCCAGAGATCAGCAACTGACATTTGATGGATGTAATCATTCAGAAGGCACCCGAATGTTCCCCCTGGATTAGTCTCGTTGATTTCTTTCCAGGTTAGGGACTCTAGTGTACCTGCTTCGGCCTGTCTTAATTTATGACACAGCTTGAGGTAAGTACCCACGTTAGAAGCTTCGTAGTTGGTTAATCCCAGCTCTAACCTAATCTGGGCCGGGGAAGCAGTGCTCGGTAAATGAAGTACCTTTCTGTAGATTTTGGTTGTGTGTTTATTTAGGGCAGTATTCATTTTACCTTTAAAGGTCTCTATACCATAAGAAAGTGTTGGTCCAATTTTTGCTCTAAGGACTTCTAGTAGAGGGGCAAGGGTTGGACCAGAGAGTTTCTTCGATAGCTTGGCCAAGGATACCACTAGGGCCGTAGTTTTAGCTATGATCACACTACTTTGCTTTGAAAAGCTGCCCCTTGCGTCCAAATGGACCCCTAAGTATTTGTATGATTGGCCAATCGAAAGATTTATTTTGTTAATTGACCAACCACCGCCGCTGTAGTGTTTCTTACCAAAAGGGACTATCAGAGTTTTCTCCATGTTAATTTCTAATTGATTGCCAGTCGTATATTGCGATAGTGCAACAAGGAGCCTTTGTAACCCTACTCTAGTAAGACTAAACAGGGCCAGGTCGTCGGCATATAAAAGATTACATATTGCCGCTCCTCCTATTTTGGGTGGATGACTATTTACCTTGTCTAGAATACTTGACAGGTCAGATATGAATAGGTTAAAGAGAAGAGGGGCCAGCACGCATCCCTGCTTTACACCGCGTGAGGTCATAATTTTTCGCGAGAGGTGCGAGCCGGACCCTAACTTCACTCGAACCCATGTGTCAGAGTAAAGCTGAATAATTGGGTTCAGTATGTTGTTTGGAATACCCCACTGTGTCAGTTTTTTCCAGAGAGCCGCCCTAGGCACTCTATCAAACGCTGCTTTAAAATCAACAAAGCAGCAGAAGACCATCCTGTTTGTTGATAACGCTTTATCGATTATAGTGGAAATTGCCAGCAAATTTGTCGTAGTTCCTGAATTAGCAACAAACCCTGTTTGGTTCAGGGGGATCAGATCGTGGTCCATTGCCCATTGCCTTAAATCCTCCAGAATGAGTCCTGCAAAATGTTTTGCCTCTATGCCCAGTAGGGCGATCAATCTATAATTGTTAGGCATAGCACGTGATCCAGATTTATGAATGGGATGAATTATTGCGCCCCGCCATGAGTCCGGGATTGTCCGTGTTCTCAGGGTGTAGTTAAAGAGATTTAGTAACACCATGGACCAGAAGGGAATGTCCGATTTGAATAGCCTTTGTGGTAGGCCATTCGGGCCTGGTGCTCCATCTTGCCTCCCTTTTGTCACAGCTTTGGCAACTCGATCCTCAGTTAGTGCATATGCAGGGGTGGGTCCTCGGATTGTATCCAGGGAGATATTTTGTGCTGCATCTTCCGCAATCCCGCAGCCCCTGGGGGATCTGATGCAGTCCTGGTCGTCTTGTGCCTGAAAGTGATCTGTTAGAAATGTTGCCCATTCCGCTTCCTGTATGTTTGCAGAGCCAGAGTTTGTTAGGGGCAGGTTGGTGCGGTTAACAAGGGACCAGAATTTCCTTGAGTTTTTTTGCTTGCTTTCCCACACCAATTTTACCCAGTATTGATTTTCCTGAGCCCGTTTCTCTTGGAAGACTGCCCTCCTGAATGCTTTTTGGGCGTGGTGATATGTGGCGAGGAAGGCACTATTCCCCGGGAATTTTAACGCCAACCTCAAAGCGGTGTTCCTTGCTCTCTTTAGTGGTTTTAAGACAGCGGAGGATGAGGCCCCTACTGAAGGTGGGCTGTTTAATCTCCGCGCAGTCGCAGGATATGAATTGATCAGATGAAGGCACAGCTGCGACCATTTCCATATCGGGTTGACATCTTTATCAGAACTACCTGTTATGAAGTCCTTGCTTGCTTTTAAAACACTCGGACTGTTGGATTCATTCCATTTGAGGCGCTTGAGGTTTTCGGTGTGAATTCCCTCGTAGGTTATGGGAGCCACTTTATGGAGTTCAGGGTTTGTGGTGAAGGTGATGACCTGGGGCCTGTGGTCGCTTTCAGACCGTGGGTGGATGCAAAAACAGTTCAAAACGGACTGTATTGTAATACATTTCAATCCATGCTCAGAATATGCTATTTTTCTAAATCCCACTGTATGGCCTACCATAGCAGTATTTGTCAGACTCCACGCTGCCAGATCCGATTGTTGTACATATAACTCCACCTCCCGATCTCACCAACACGCCTGAACTAACAACACAGCGTGTTCGAGTGATAGGGCGAGGGAAAATAAAGGAAACAAAACAAGGAGGGGACGGAAGGGGACTGCAGGGAAGGGATAGCTGTAAGACAAGAAAACAAGCATACAGGTTATAAAGGCTCACAGGGAAATCCTACTCTCATTTCATTCTCACTACTTATAAATAGAGTTTCACCTTTACAGAAGAAGTGCGCTCCACCTCCTTCCTGTACCTTGAATATGGGTAACTGCCACACTAGTCCCTATGGAACATAAACACCGGTTACTCTCAGATATCTCATAGAATTTAGATTCAATACTCTCTAGTGAATTTGAACATACCCTGCCTTGTTTAGTGCTGTGCTCAAAAATAGAAACGTGTGTATATCCCACAACCTTGATGAATCCAAAACAAAATCCGTCTCATGAGAGACTCGTTCTCCTTTTAGAACTGTACCAATTTAATCCTTTATGGGAACGGCAAGACGTAGCTTCCTACTACAGTCTTCCGCTCTCAAATGCCCAACAACAGTGTCCTTTAATTATTCCGCTTCAAACACGGCAAGGTGTAGGCTTCCCCCACTACCCTCCGCTTTGACAATTGATTCTAAAGACACTAGTGCCTAACTTCGTAGCGGCAGTAGGCAGGAGAGTTACACCCGCTATACTCCGCTCTCGCTGTCTTCCAGAAACAGTCAGTTCAATGCAACACTCTGCTGCGCACAAATTATTCTTCGCCGTGTACCTGAAAGCCTTCTATGAAGAACGCGTCAATATCTTTCCAGCAACGCGTTAGAAGTCACGCGCTGCTCAATAACTCACTGTGCTTTGAGCAGTGTAGTCCCGGTCCGTTCTTCCTCCGTGTAATTCTTCCTTCAGCCTCCTAAATGATGCTGACCACAGGAACACCAGAGAATGAAACCCAAACAGAAAGCGCAATCCACGCGCTACTTGGTATGACCCAGCACACTTTGGTTCAAAGCGCGTTTCCTATTCCCTTCGCGCTGGACACGTTATGGAAACAGGAACAAAAACTCTCTCTGCAGTTTCCAGAGAGAAGACCAACACAGCACACCTCCCATGTAACTAAAAACCACTGCTGTTTAACAAAATCACGAACAGAGTGTAGAGGGTCTGCCCTGCTTATATAGTACCACGCCCCCTCTCAGGAATTCTGGGATATGTAGTTCAATAGTTAGGTAGGCGCATTTGGTAGATCCTGACAGTATGTCCCCGTTCCTAGCGCCTTCTAGGGCCAGGTTTAGCCGGGAACCTCCTGTGGAAAGAACGCACCGCAGCAGGGGCATGCACATCCGAGCTAAGCTCCCAGGAATCATCTTCTGCTGTATACCCCTTCCAGGACACCAGGTATTTTAGAACACCCCTGCACCACTTGGAGTCCCTAATACTCCTCACCTCGTACTCCATACCCCCATCACATAACACTGGTGGAGGGGCCACTCTGCGTGACGTAAGTGCAGGTTTTAGCAACTGTACATGGAACACCGGGTGTATGCGCATTGACCCTGGCAACTTCAGCTTGTAAGTTACGGGATTCACCTGTTTCACAATGGGATAAGGTCCGATGTATCTCGGGTGGAACACACTGCGCAACTTAAACTTAATGTTCTTTGTAGACAGCCAAACCTTATCACCCACCACATACTGACGACTCTCCATCCTGTGGCGGTCCTCCCACTTTTTGTATACCTCCTTTGCCTTGTTCAAATGTACCTGCACCCCCTTGTGTACCTTCCTCAACATCAAGACCCTCTCCTTAACCGAGGGCTGGTCACAGAGATCAGCGGGTATGTCAACCGGCAAGGTATTCGCATCAAAACCGAAATTAGCTTTGAAGGGTGACATCCCCGTTGAACTATGCCATGCGTTATTGTAGGCCAGTTCCGCCATACACAACAGATCCACCCAGGACTCGTGAGCTTCTTTAGAGAAGCATCTCAAGTATTTCTTTAACGTCTGATTCAAACGTTCTGTCTGCCCGTCTGTTTGGGGGTGGAAACTGGTGGACAGATTGGACTCTATATTCAGGGCATGACACCACATGCGCCAAAAACGTGCAATAAACTGCGGCCCTCTGTCCGACACAATCACCCTGGGGATACCGTGCAAACGGACTACATTGCTGGCTAACAGTTGTGCAGTTTGGCTGGCATTCGGAAGGCTCTTACAAGGGATAAAGTGTCCCATTTTGGTGAGGCTATCTACAACTACCAACACTGCTGAAGAACCCTTATCCACCGGAAGACCCGACACAAAATCCAGACTAATATGCTGCCAGGGTTGACTGGGGGTAGGCATGGGAATAAGTTTCCCGGCTTTCTTAGTGGTTATTCCCTTGGCTCTAGCACACACATCACAACGAGCCACCCACTCAGAAACGTCCTTGTTCAGGGTAGCCCACCAGAAATGCCTTTGGACGGTATTGAGGGTTTTACGTATACCAGGATGTCCCACCAATTCTCCCTCATGACACCAGCCAAAAGCCTTCTTCTGCAAAGGTATCGAGGGCAAGAACAACTTATCCTGAAAGAAGGGCAACCCGTCTCTCACCTTTCTATCCACTATGCCATGACCCCCATCCTACCGGATACTGATGACTTCTCACATCATCCAAAAAAGTCTCAGCTCTCACCACACACAGAACCTTCCCTGTAGGAATGATAGCCTGTTTCTCTTCCACGCATTCCGCTGGCATGGTTTGTCTAGATAAGGCATCGGCCTTCCTATTCTCAGACCTCGGGCGGAAGGTGACCACAAAGTTGTACTCTGCAAAAAAGAGCGTCCATCTCATTTGCCTTTGTGTTAAGTGTCTGGCAGATGACATAAATTGCAAATTCCTATGGTCAGTGTACACTGTGATGGTATGTAGAGCCCCCCATAGATATTGTCTCCATTCCTGAAAAGCTCGCTTTATTGATAGCAATTCTTTTTCTGCTATCGTATAATTGAGTTCAGCCGAACTCAATTTCTTTGACAGGAAGGCCACTGGGTGCAACTGCCCTGTACCTACATCCCTCTGTGATAACACCGCCCCGATAGCTTCATCCGAAGCATCCGCCTCTACCACAAAGGGATGTTCTAAATTGGGATGTGACAGCACAGTGGCAGTAGTGAAAGAAGACTTAAGAGTTTGGAAAGCCTCCCCTGCAGCAGATGTCCACTCAAAAGGCACTCCCTTTCTCAGACGTTTTGTAATGGGCACCGCCAGTAACGAGAAATGCAAAATGAAGCGCCGATAGTAATTCGCAAAGCCCAGAAAACTCTGGACTTCCCTCACATTCTTCGGTACTGGCCTATCTCTCACTGCCTCCACCTTGCGCTCGGACATCTGCAACCCCAAAGGACTGATCATCACCCCCAAGAATTCCACACTGTACACTCCAAACTCACACTTACTGAGTTTTACGAAGAGACTATGTTCTCACAACTTAGTCAGTACCTTGCATACCTGCTCCACGTGCCTACTTTCATCCATAGAATACACCAAGATGTCATTGATGTAAACAACAACGAATAAGTCAATATACTCTTTCAGGACATCGTTGATCAGGAACTGAAATGCCGCAGGGGCATTACATAGCCCGAATGGCATGACTAGATATTCATATAGGCCATACCGTGTCTTGAATGCCGTCTTCCACTCATCCCCATCGCGCACCCTGACCAAGTGATAGGCTCCTCGCAAGTCCAAGCGAGTATAGATCACAGCCTCCCTCACTTGATCAATCAACACAGTAATGAGGGGGAGAGGGTACCGGTTACGGATGGTGTTTTTATTTAAAACGCGGTAGTCCACACATGCCCTCAAATCACCATTCTCTTTTGCTATAAAGAAAAGGGGAGAGGCAGCTGGGGAACGTGAAGGTCTTATGAATCCTATACTTTCATAATGTTCGATGTACTCCTTTAAGTGCACCGTTTCAGGAACAGACAAAGCATATACTCGACACGTAGGAATCACTGCCCCGTCAATCAGATCAATCCGACAGTCATATGGTCTATGTGGCGGCAATTTTTCAGCTTTGCTTTCGCTAAAGACATCCTGAAAGGATTCGTATTGTTTAGGAAGATCCACCTCCTTCTCGGCGGCGGTAGCCACCATGAACTGTAAGGCTAACACTGCTACTGGGGAAGATACATAAGGCACCAGATGTTCCTTGCAAAACCCCGATGAGAAATGGACAGTGCGTGATTTCCAGTCAATGGAAGGGTTATGGTAGGTGAACCAAGGCATCCCCAGAACTATCTCATATTGTGGAGCATGTATTATATTCAACTCCACCTTTTCCACGTGCCTTCCCTCTGACACCTCAATAGACAATTCCACTTCTGCGGTTTTCTCCGTTATAAGACCAGATTTAATGGGCTGTCCGTCGACGGCCAAAACCTCCTCTGGATTGCCTCTGGGTACCCTAGGTATCATCAAACGAGCCACCAACCCATTGTCTATAAAATTACCGGTGGCCCCTGAGTCCAACATGACCATTACTTGATGGGATTTTGTCCCACACTCCAAGGTCATAACCAGTACCAGATGGGATTCTGTTTCTCCTATCCCAGAGGAAGACAATGAGGTTAGTTTCCAATCGGGGTTCTCCTCCATTTTAGGCGAGGATACCAAACCTTCGTCACCCTCTCTAGCAGTATTGGAAACAGCCACCCTTTGATTTTTGTTCCATGTATTAGTTGTCTTGGGCTTAGAAGGGCACTCTCGTACATAGTGACCCTTCTTCCCGCAATACATACAAAGGCCTTGTACCCTTCTGCTTTCTCTTTCTGTTTTGGACAAAGGGGGTCTTATAGCACCTATCTCCATTGGCTCTGCCCCAGCTTCTGCGGAACCCTAAGCCCTAGAAGGAAAACTCACATTACGGGCATAGCCCCTGTCCCATTTTCTCCGATCCCCACTCCGCTCAGTCAGCCTACCATCCAATCTCAATACCAGGTTCACCATGTCTATACAGGTAGTGGGTTGAGGATCTATGTGTGCCACAGCGTCCTTTAATTCATCCCTCAAACCCTGATAAAACAAGGACATTCTTTTGCCCTCTGGCCATTCTGTTTCGGCTATTAACCGATTGAACGTGGTTAGATAAGTAATCAAGTCACTCCTACCCTGACGCAGGGACAATAACTCCTTATCTGCGCTGAAGTTAGTGGCCCTCCTGTCAAAGACTTTCTCAAATTCGTCCCTGAACGCGGTCCAGTTGGACAACATGGCCTCATCTCTTTTTACCAGAGGGACTGCCCAATTGGCAGCGTCCCCCACCAGATAAGAGATACCAAACGCCAACCTGGAATGATTTGTAGGAAATGAGGCTGGTTTACAGGAAAAATGGAGCATGATTTGAGTCATGAAAGCTTGTGTTTTGCGTGAGTCCCCCCCCATACCGTTCTGGGGTGGCTAATGGAATAGGGGGAGGAACAGTAACCTGAATCTGAGAAGGGCCCGTAGAAAAAGGATTTTTGGATAGCTGTTCAACCCTATCCTTAAGAGCCACAGCCTCCGCCTTGGACGCTGCCAGTTCTTGTTGGACCAACACCAGAGCCCTCAACACATCATCCAAGGTGGCCATATGTACCCCAACCGGACCAGGCAGAATGCAATTCGTGGGTTTGTGATTCTGTCAGACTCCACGCTGCCAGATCCGATTGTTGTACATAGAACTCCACCTCCCGATCTCACCAACACGCCTGAACTAACAACACAGCGTGTTCGAGTGATAGGGCGAGGGAAAATAAAGGAAACAAAACAAGGAGGGGACGGAATGGGACTGCAGGGAAGGGATAGCTGTTAGACAAGAAAACAAGCATACAGGTTATAAAGGCTCACAGGGAAATCCTACTCTCATTTCATTCTCACTACTTATAAATAGAGTTTCACCTTTACAGAAGAAGTGCGCTCCACCTCCTTCCTGTACCTTGAATATGGGTAACTGCCACACTAGTCCCTATGGAACATAAACACCGGTTACTCTCAGATATCTCATAGAATTTAGATTCAATACTCTCTAGTGAATTTGAACATACCCTGCCTTGTTTAGTGCTGTGCTCAAAAATAGAAACGTGTGTATATCCCACAACCTTGGTGAATCCAAAACAAAATCCGTCTCATGAGAGACTCGTTCTCCTTTTAGAACTGTACCAATTTAATCCTTTATGGAAACGGCAAGACGTAGCTTCCTACTACAGTCTTCCGCTCTCAAATGCCCAACAACAGTGTCCTTTAATTATTCCGCTTCAAACACGGCAAGGTGTAGGCTTCCCCCACTACCCTCCGCTTTGACAATTGATTCTAAAGACACTAGTGCCTAACTTCGTAGCGGCAGTAGGCAGGAGAGTTACACCCGCTATACTCCGCTCTCGCTGTCTTCCAGAAACAGTCAGTTCAATGCAACACTCTGCTGCGCACAAATTATTCTTCGCCGTGTACCTGAAAGCCTTCTATGAAGAGCGCGTCAATATCTTTCCAGCAACGCGTTAGAAGTCACGCGCTGCTCAATAACTCACTGTGCTTTGAGCAGTGTAGTCCCGGTCCGTTCTTCCTCCGTGTAATTCTTCCTTCAGCCTCCTAAATGATGCTGACCACAGGAACACCAGAGAATGAAACCCAAACAGAAAGCGCAATCCACGCGCTACTTGGTATGACCCAGCACACTTTGGTTCAAAGCGCGTTTCCTATTCCCTTCGCGCTGGACACGTTATGGAAACAGGAACAAAAACTCTCTCTGAAGTTTCCAGAGAGAAGACAAACACAGCACACCTCCCATGTAACTAAAAACCACTGCTGTTTAACAAAATCACGAACAGAGTGTAGAGGGTCCGCCCAGCTTATATAGTACCACGGCCCCTCTCAGGATTTCTGGGATATGTAGTTCAATAGTTAGGTAGGCGCATTTGGTAGATCCTGACAGTATTATTGCCATACTGCTGGGATACTTTTATAGACCACCAGCATTAGTGAACCTAGAAGATGTAAAAAAAAAAGTCCAACATAATTTCCCAACCCACGGCCAGTATGATCAATAACTCTATCTCTACAGGTCTTAATATTAATTTACACAATAGATTTTCTGCACTTTACAATATGACTGAATTGAATTGACCTGATTAGCCAGTGAGCCTACTTTGTTACAGCAGTGTCTTGCTTAGAAGAAACAGCTATATTGAAGGAGGTTTATGAAATCAAGCTGTAACCTAACTCCATTAATAATATACGTTGGAGAGTTGCGGAACTTAATTCTTAGTTAAGACAACCTCAGTGGTTGACTTTGATCAAACACTTTGATATACCCCTTCAAGTCACTTCCTCAATAGTATGGAAAGGTTTTCATGCTTTTCAAACCCAGCCTTCTCAGCAAATTGAGGCAGAGTTAAAGTGGGGGTCTCACAACTTGGTTCAAACTTTCTCTAAATGTAAATATTTAACCTATTGTGATTACCTGTAAATTGCTCCAGATATCCTTAGTGAATAATTCGAATAAAATTGGCTTTTTATTGAACCCGTTTTTACAGCAATGATTTCACCCATCAGAACAACCCAAGCTTTTTAATGTTATCTACATTAATTGATGAATTGTTTGTTTCTAAGAATGTGACCAACTTGATAATCTGTGGCGAAATTAATGCTAAAATCACTGTTGATTCATGTACACTTGTTGATCATTTATGTATTTTGGGTCCTTTTGTATTTGCTGATTCCAGGTAAGTAATGTTAAGTAACTTTATTTCCAATTATGATTTAATTAATGTGGATGAAAATAATTTCCCTGCAGCAGTTTCATCACCTACTTTTTTGGGGCTTGGCTGCGCCTTGATGATTGATTACATCTTCATGGCGCATGCTCTCTTGAACGAATTTTTATGTAGGGCCATTATGGATGAAACCATATGGACCACAATCTGGTCACTTGGTCATTGTTGTCCCCCATCCCAACCTCTAGTTAGCAAACATGCTCTATATATTCACCAGCATGTTGTACAAAATAATAGGCCGCTACTAGTATGGCACCGATTTAACGCACACTTGTTCTTGAAAACATTGATAAAATTAAATTTGATTACCGTTATGACGTCTTTCAGAGACATTCAGTCCAGCACAAGCATTGGAGTCCTTTACTAATGTATGTGTTTGCAGTAATTGCCCTGTTAAAACCTGGAGTAAGTACACCTGCACGAGCTCCTCGGTGGTACGATGCTTCTTGTTCTGATGCCAACAGCATGCAGCATTGGCTAAGAATCGGAGAATAGGTCTTACCTGGCACAAAGTTGTATATTACCAGTTTCAAAAGTAGAAGAAAAGTAAACTAAAAAAAAAAGAAGCTAAAAATAAAATAGAAGGTGGGAACTCCAAATTATGCGCTGGGACTGGCTGATGCCACGTTTGACAATCATAATCCAAAATATTTTTGGGAGAAGGTCAATTTGATTAAAATCAGAAATAGCATTGCAACGCTAATAAGCACCCATATTCAGGGCTCACATAGAGTATCTCATTTTCAGTCGATCTACCGCTCCAACAATCTTATCTGTGCTTCAAACACTACATGTAGTCCAGATGCCGACCATAAAGATCAACTTGATATTGATGGCGTTTCCCTTGCTATTCATTAGATCCCATCTGGCAAAATCTCCGGACCCCAAGGAGTTCCTTGAGATATTTGTAGATGTAATTTGGACATTTTGACTCCGCTGTAACAAATATTTTTAATAATTGTGGCACTGCTAATTTTTTTCCATCTTGGTCAACATCTATTATACTGCCATTTCCTTAAAAAAAGCAACAGAATCGAACTACACAGCTATATGCCAATCTCATTAATTGATTCTTCAATTAAGATTTTATGCAGAGTATTTTTATATAGAATTTGGGAGTAGGCTAAGTCGATGAATATCTTATGCACCTGTTACTATGGCTTTAGATAAAATGTAGGAACTATGGAACAAATGCCTTAACCTAAATCTACTGATTGGCAAGTATACTGTAGCCAGGCATAGCAAGTTACATTTGGCATTTATGGACTTATCGAGTGGTTTTGACAGGGATAATCATTCTAAATTGTGGCACCTTTTATTAGAAATAGGTCTTGATCCTGCACTCAACATTTTTCTTACCAATTTGCACAGTCATCTGACAGCAGAGGTGAGATTTGGCCCAAATGGGCAGCGAACGGAATCTTTCAACCTGTAAAGGGAAGTACCTCAAGCATCTGTACAGGTCACCCTTTTATTTATTTTATATATAAATAATATTAACTCTTGTTATTGGAAAACTCTACTGATGTTCCAGTGATTAAAGGAACGCGTGGGCTAGTCTTATACATTGATGATGTGGCGCTACTTGCCCGCACCCCAAGGGCACTGCGCAAATCGGTGGAATATTTTTCAGATTTTATGTCTGGTGCTAATTTGACCAAATCTCAAATTATGTCCTGCAGCCCCAGCAATTGCAATTTGTGCACCCTTCCCAGTGCTTAATTTGGGAAATAATGAGAGCCGGTTCCCAAAGCTCTGCTCAAAAGTCTTGCCTGTGCTATTAAACATCAGCACACCAAATGACAAGAATTCTTAGACCTGAATTCACCTCGGGCCTCTTCAATTTACTACCAGACACACCCTGCCCCTTTATCTCACTCTTGCAGATTCCTGCTTTCGCCCTTGGCTGTGGTTTTTTCATCTTTCTCTACCTCTTTCTTTCCTGTTTGTGTGTTTTCCCTCTTTTGCTTCAGGGAAATGTCTGATGAGGAAAGCTATATGCCAATCCCCCAAAATGGGCGAAAGTGACCCCCACCTGCAACCACCGTCTCAAATTAAGCACTGACACTTTCCATAGATGAAACAATTTCTAGCAAAAGTGCATGATTTTCCATACTTGGGGATAGTTTTTAACTTCTCCTCTTATTTGAAGATGAACATCGGTGGCCAGTGTCAGAAATATCTTCAGTCTTTGGGTTTACTACACAAAATACCATCTAAAACTGAAGGGGCTGCGATCTGGGGCTATGTTAAGTGTCCTTCTTTACAGTGCGAAGAGAATCTTTTTTTCATGGGTATCCTGTCTGTGCCTCCCTGCACATCGCACTTTGTGTCATGAAAAGCTTAGCTTACCATACCTTACGGATAACATTAAATTAGCTCCGTTAATGGTATGGATTAGTATCTGCCTGAACTCATACGCCAATCTAAATCATTTCAGTATTATGGACTGCTTAATTTGTCAAAAGGGGCTGTCTATTTGTTGCCTGCTGTATTTTAAATCAAATATAATAAAGTTGGGACGCCCATTGTTGTGTGAAAACTCCTTTTCAAATGCAAACAAATATAAGCTCTGAGTTTAAAATGTTTCCTTGAACACCTGGGCTTTAGCAGAGAAGTAATCGAACTGTCGAACAATATGTGTTGCTACAGTCCTGTAATGCCATTGGACCCTACCTGCCGCTGGTCTCAGGGAATTGGCAACATGCCTTACTCTTTCGTTTTAGATCAGGCACTGTGGAGCCTTTTATGTTTTTCCCTTCGGCCAATTCAGTTCTGCAGATATGTGCACTTGTCCTTTCGATGGCAAATCAAGCCAGACCTTGTTGCAGTTTACTTTTTTTCTGTTTATAATATAATATTTTTACCAGATGATTTTCAATCCCACTATTGAGAAAATCCAATTTCAAAAAAGTGCTGTGTTGCTTTCTGCTTTCGACAGATGTTTCCAAATTAATTTGTATGTTTGCCAGTAGGTCCACTCTTAAAACCAGTTGTTCAATTCCGTACATCTCCATCATTTTAATTGCTTTCACATGAGAATTATTTTACCCGGCTTTTACTTGTTATGTGTGTTTAAGACACACAAAATTAAGTTTATTGATCGATTGATAATTGATTTTGTAAAAGTTCATTCCCAGGCTCCGTCATCACGCCCCCTCTCTTTTCCTCCTTTCCTGTGTCCTGTCATAAGCAGCACATTGTGGTGGCCTTAGAGCCGCATACAGCACATTGTGGTGGCCTTAGAGCCGCATACAGCACATTGTGGTGGCCTTAGAGCCGCATGCAGCACATTGTGGTGGCCTTAGAGCTGCATACAGCACAGTGTGGTGGACTTAGAGCCGCATGCAGCACATTGTGGTGGCGTTAGAGCTGCATACAGCACAGTGTGGTGGACTTAGAGCCGCATGCAGCACATTGTGGTGGCCCTAGAGCTGCATACAGCACAGTGTGGTAGACTTAGAGCCGCATGCAGCACATTGTGGTGGCGTTAGAGCCGCATGCAGCACATTGTGGTGGCGTTAGAACCGCATGCAGCACTTTGTGGTGGCCTTAGAGCCGCATACAGCACATTGTGGTGGCCTTACTGCCGCATACAGCACATTGTGGTGGCCTTACAGCCATATACAGCACATTGTGGTGGTCTTAGAGCTGCATACAGCACATCGTGGTGGCCTTAGAGTCGCATACAGTACTATGCAAGCAACCAACACAACAGAACACATGTTTCTTGGTGTGGGTGTATGGGTGACTGTGTGTCAGGTGGTCAGTGAGCATAGGTGATGGTAGGTATTTGAACTTAGATGTCAGTTTGACTGCTGACATGTCTTCATGGAGGTCTCTATATATGTTGGTTTGTATGCATGGTAACATGTATGTGCTACCTATTTCAATTGGCATGTGGATGTTGTGCATTTGTATGAATCCACTGCAGAAAAGTCAAAACTATTGACTTTGTCAACTTTAGTGTGCCGCGGATGCACTGACCATTCTTAGTAGTTTGCTTACATCTTCTGAAATCTTTTATACATATATTTCTATAAAATAGGTCAAAAAAAAGTCTGCAATTTACAAGTGTATTCGTTTTGAGATTTCACCCTCTATACGTTTTCCACTGCATTTTTCATAATATAGACATTATTTCAACACTTTCTTTATTGGACAATAAAATGCCTTAACAGAACATTTGGAGGTGTAAACTGTTTTTGTCCTTTCTCATTTCTGAAGATGGAAAAGTTCAGAAGGAAATGCCCCAAACCTTTTCGATTTTCTCCTGCACCACATATACGCTAGAGCTTTTTTATTCAATAAGATACGACTTGAAAAATCCCATAAGCTTTATCTTTTTATTGTGCTAGCTTGACTGGCGTTTTAAGCTTCTTTTCTGTGTAGACAGTGTCATAAAACAGAATCCATGCTTCCAGTGCCAAACACAGCTCATTTGTAGTCATGGAAGTACATTTTCGTGCACGTCGACAGGAAAGTGGGTCGTTATCACTGGGCTTAAGATGTTTGTTCAAATGAAGTTCACTGCACACTAAGGTGCCCTAAATTAGCAACCCCTTAACCACAGAGTAGAATTAATGGAGTTCCTATTAAAGCCATACAGCAGACTTATAACAAAAGCGCATTGAAGTATCTTACATAGGAGCTTTTCGCGAATATAGCCCCGCATATGCTGATTCCTTGTGCTGAATTCAAGCTGCCTCCTGATAATTTTTTTGGGTTGATCTGTTTATTGAGTTTTCCATAATACTGTTAAAGCATGTAAATAGACATAATAATATTACAAAGGTGTTAACAAATGACTATGCAATAACATTTGAGTGAACACAACATTGCTAGTCCAGTGTACATCAACGCAATACAGGATATAGTTAGCCTGTGCGATTCGGCGTAAGAGTGAGAGATGCTTCTCAAGGTGACCAGTCAGAATATAGCTATATTTTCTGCCACATTCCATGGTAATGACATAAAAAAAAATGCTGTCAGTATGTAAGCATTTTTTGTATATTAGTTTGTTTGTATAGCGCGTGCTACTTTGACTTTCATGCTGGTTAATGATGTAAACCGCAACAGCAATATTCACTAAAACATTTTGGGCCATAATCCTATATGTAGGGCTGAAAATATTCCATTTATGCCTTTCAAGAATTCACAAAGGAATAGTGGAATGTGTATATGAATTTACTACTGCAGCTTTCCGCATGCGAGTGCAGAGAAATCTGCAATAGTAAACAACACTCAAGGTTGAAAATGTACATTTGTGAACATTCCCAAATTCCTACACCATTCCACCCTGGAAGTGTTTGGAAAATTACTCAACTAAGGGCTAAAATCATATCTCTACCATGATGGGAAGGGAAACTGATCCCGCAGATGTGATGAGGAATGGATTTTCCCACAGGGAAACATGTTTTCCTGGCATAGAAGAATTTCACAACAGGCACCACTCCACATATTCTGAACTTTATGCTACATAGAATTCTCCACATAGGGAATATTCATATATATACATCATCCCCAATGTAGGCCCTAAAGGCTCATAAGGCAGGGCCCATTGCATTTAAAAAGTAGGACATGTGGGGTTAAGATTCACATGTTCTCATAGTGAAAAACTCCTAAATTCGATTCTCACTACTCCAAGGCCTAACTTTTCCATTGGATAACATGGTGTTACTTTTTTGCATTTAATGAGTACTGAGTTTTGATTGGGAGCAGGTAGAAAGGTCTTGTTTGTACTTAAATAAATAGTAATTGATTATCCTCTTTAGTGGTAATGTCGAGTTTTAGATTATAATTTTGAAAATGCTGAAAATGCCACTTTCAGTTAGCTAGTCTTTTCCTGCTCAAAACCTTCTAAGCCTTCTAGGAGTTTCCAGATGCTTGGGCCTGTTAATGGCTCACCCATTAAGAATGTGTATTGGACCCCGACAGTGAACAATCGGGGACTAGAAGTGAGCAGGTAGGACCATCTTTCCAAGGATGGTTGTGGGCAGCGCAGTTTCCTGCCTGACTTATATTTCAAAAATGCTTGTGTCCAGCACACAAATAGAAACCTAACACTATTCTTTTGAGATCCTAGACTTCATGAGCCTTGGCAAAGGAAGGGAAGAACTTTCCAGAACCAGATGTGGGGTAGCCTCGAAAATTCCCCCACTTCAAAAGATGGCACCGGGTATAATTATTTGACCTCCTGAGCAACTCTACAGTACACTCTTTTGAAGAGGAAGGACTGCTTTGCTTAACAGATGACTGCCCTGCTGCTTGAGGCTTGCCTTGTTTCCCAGAGGACTACCCTGCTGCTTCTGGCTTGCCTTGTACCCCAGAGGTCTGCCCTGCTGCTTGAGCCCACATTATTTTTTATATGACTGTCCTGTTGCTTGAGCCTTGCTTAGTTCTCCAGAAGACTACCCTTCTGCTAGAGGCCAGTCCTGCTCTCTGCAAAGGAAGGCTGTACTTGCTAGCTCATCACAGGCTACCTGAGTAAATCCAAGGGACAGTTGGCTGACCTACTGTTCTGAGCTACAGGGACTCAACAAATTCTAAAGGCCTCCCTGCAGCTGCTCAGCTGACCTTCTACAACTAGACCTGCCTGGACATGCAACTGGACCTGCCTGAGCCCTGCTGGCCTCTGTTGCAGTGAGTCCTGAAGTCCATAAAATTAGCACCATGGCATTGGAACTCGCTCCCACGCGCCCTGAGACTGGAGCCCAACCACCTGACATTCAGGAAAAAACTTAAAACCCTTTTGTTCCCTAAATAAACCCTTCACCTCTCTCCCCCTCAGTAGGACTCAATGTTAACAGCGCGGGGATGCCCTCGGGTCACCAGGCGCTATACAAATTGCTAAATAAATAAATAAATAAAAATAAAAGGTGACTTCTGAGGTCTTGGGCCCTTAGCTTGCATCAGAGTACACTCCTCCATAAGAAAAGGAGAAATCCTAAAGTTCTGAACCCAGCGAGCCAGCCAATGAGAAGGTAACTTTTTCAGCGTGACTAATCAAGTCCTTGTACCTAGTTCACACTGCATTGCACTCATCCTGAACTTGTGACTTTACCCCGGTCTAGCATTGGTAGTCGCGGATTGTGCTTTTAGGTGCTATACTTAGCTGAAACCTTGAAATTGCATATTTCTGGCTCTACTGATTAGAATTATGTTGTTGTGATCCTATTTTAATTAATAAGATTTTCAGCATTTTTCTAAATTGTTTTGGATTTTTTTGTGTCTGTTGCTTTTACTTCATTACTGTCTGTGTTTCTGTTGCACATAGACTTTACACAGTGCCTTTAAGTTAAGCCTGACTGATTTTGTGCCACTCTACCAGAGGATTAAGCACCAGTTTAGTGACTTTTTGACTCACCCTGACAAGGATTGTGGTTGTTTCTTTAGAAGACTCTTCACCCCCGTTGGAAATGGCACTTTTTGCAGGGTTATCCCCAAACTTTTTGCTTTTTCCTCCTTTATTTTTCCTGACCTGTGGTTGTTGGCAATAGGACTATGCTCTCTGTGTAAATTGTTATTGTAATTAGTTATCCATGATTGGCATATTTGTATCACCAAAAAGTCCCTAGTAAAGTACACTGAGTGTGCCAGGGCAGGTGATTCAAATGCTACTAGTGGGCCTGCAGCACTGATTGTGCCACCCACATGGTGTCTCAGGCCTGCCACTGTAGTGCCTGTGTGCAGTCTGTGGACTGCCATGTCAACCTGGCCAGTGTCCCCACTGACCAGGCCTAACCTTTCCCTTTCTGTACACATTGGACACCCCTATGGAAGGCCCAAGGTACCCCCCTGGGCAGGGTGCAGTGTGTGTGAAAGGTAGAGCATGTACTAGTGCAGGTGACATGATCTGGTAGTGAATTACAGCCATTTTTGTTTTTCACTATTGTAAGGCTATCTTGCCCATAGGCTACAATGGGGAATGCTGTGTACAGTAGTTACCTGCATATATTCCCATAGGAGCAAGATAGGACATAAAAGTTTGGTATCCCTGAACTCCGAATTTAATAACACATCTTTTGAAAAGGTGTTTTTTGAATCCTGTGTTTGAGAACAGCCCTTTTTAGAAAGTGGCTGTTCTCTTGTCTGACCTTTCTGTGTGCTTTGGCTGTTTGTGAATTGACTGTCTGGTTTGTGAGTGACAGTGCTGGGGGATTCCAGGAGACATAATGACTCTGCCCAGTGATGAATAGAAAGATCTGCATCTAGATGAGAGGGATGAGTTGCACCTGGGACCTGAATAGGACTGTGCCTGCCCCCCACAGTGCTGGCTCCTCCCCCTGTGGTGCATCTGATGTATCTGCCCTGCACTGTGAAAGGAGAGAAGGAATCATGCCAACAAAGTGCTCCAGGGCTGTGCTTTCCCTCCACAATGCTGGCTCCAACTTCTGCTGGCCGGCTGACGACCCTGCCCCTCTCTCTGAATGGAAAGGAGAGGCCAGGAAAACAAAGTGCTCAAGGAACACCCAGAACTGGTTCAGACTGGGCTCAGAGTCCTCCTGCACAAAGGGAACAAAGACTTTTAGGGGTATAAGTACAGGACCCCAGACTACAGAAAATTAGATCATCCTGGAATAAAGAAGGAACCTCTGCCAAGGAGAAAGCTGGAAGACCGAAGAAGGAAGAATGTCCTGCTGTTGCTTAGCTGGACTGACCTGCAGTTGAGTTGCTGCCAAGGAGAGAGGGGAAGGACTTTGATTTGTGCTGTGTCCCCTTGCTTGAAGGAATCTCCAAGGGCCTGAAGAAGAGCTGGCTCCCTGTTAAGAAGTCAAAGGAACAAAATAACTTCACCCCAGCTTCCCTGAACTCTGCTGAAAGAGTTCTTTCCTTCCTAGAGTGCTTGGGCCAGTTGTGGTGCCTCTGGAAGTTGTACCTGTATTGGGAAGCTGGAAACCAAGATTTTAAAGACTTTCTGCAAGTTTTAGCAAATCAAAACGGAGAGAGAGGACTAGATAAGCCAGTCCGGATCCCCAAGTTAATATGTAACTATCAAAATAGGACTAGCTTGGTTGTGTTCAAAGGGAGACTCAGTACGTATGATGGCAAACCATTTGGTTTGGTTGTTAAGCCCTCACCCACCGACCTAGTCGGTGGCATGCTTCATCATCGGGCCCACCACAGTGACACCGAATGCGTCCCGGGTGTGCTTCGACTCCAGATTACTGAGGAGCTGGTATACTTCTCTGAGTGTGCTGTGAGGGGGTGTATAAGAAAGTGATTTAAAAGCTATGCTGTGGGTCCCAGTGCCCGAGGGTATACAGAACTTTAATAGCTGGGCCCACGCTAGCGTATAAAAAGGCAAGCGGACGCGGTGGAGCGAATTATGAACTCCCGCGTCCTATGTGGTCGACATGTTTCAGCCAGGCCTTTCTTGTTTTAAAACTGGCTTTCCTCAGGACCAATGAGAGTGTGAGTGAAAAATATAATTATTATTAAGTGAAGTGCTATTAGCTGTTAAAGCCTCATGGGTCACCAGGCAGGGGAGAGCGGACCGAGATTACCGGTCTGAGAGCTCCATGAGCCTGTAGTCCTGCTGCGGCACTCGGGACACCGCAGCAGGACTACAGGTTCATGGAGCTCTCAGACCGGTAATCTCGGTCCGCTCTCCCCTGCCTGGTGACCCATGAGGCTTTAACAGCTAATAGCATGTTAAAACGGAGGGAATCCCCCTCCATACACGTATAGCACCTTAGCGTGTGCGACACATTTTAAAACTCACTTCACTTAATAATAATTATATTTTTCACTCACACTCTCATTGGTCACACTCAGAGAAGTATACCAGCTCCTCAGTAATCTGGAGTCGAAGCACACCCGGGACGCATTCGGTGTCACTGTGGTGGGCCCGATGATGAAGCATGCCACCGACTAGGTCGGTGGGTGAGGGCTTAACAACCAAACCAAATGGTTTGCCATCATACGTACTGAGTCTCCCTTTGAACACAACCAAGCTAGTCCTATTTTGATAGTTACATTTCTGCAAGTTTTAACATATCGCTCGCTTGCAGAGCGCATCCCCGTCAGTGAGAGGAAATTCCCTCTACTACAAAGGCAGAGATCGTCGCAGCACCTCTTGCCGCTGCCAGAGTTGTCGCATCCTTTGTTTGCCAGACGCAGCAGTCTGGTACAAGAAGATTACCATCGCTAATAGTATTGTCGCAGATCCTGTCGTCACTGGGTGAGATTGTTGCACTGCTTGCTTGCGGACTGCAACACGTCGCTGCAAGAGTCGTCGCACAGCCATTGCATCGAGGGGCCACGAGAGGAGAAGATTGATGCTGAGACACGCATCGTCTCCACCCCGGAGATCGTCACCGCCCCGGAGAACGTCGCATCGTATCTTTTGCGAGCCACTTCCACCAAAAACTGTGCACCAGAATCCATGCAAATTATTGCATCCCTCCCCATACAGACCGGAGTCATCGCAACACGCCTGCTGCGTCCAGCTGGGTTGTCGCATCGCCTCCAGAGGGTCTCAGGAGTGACGCGTCACTTGCTTTTCAATGCTGCAGCTTTCACTTGGAACTTTTGTTGCCTCTAAAGGTACTGTTGGCTAAAACGTGACGCAACTGTGAATTATTTTAATGCAACCATAAGAACTCTTTTGAAACCATATTCTTGAACTGTGTATGTTGGTCTTGTGTAGTTTAGATTAAAATACCTTTATTTTTCTAAACTGTTGTGGAGTCAGTTTGTGGTGTTTTCACTGTGTTACTGTGAATGTTGGTACAAATACTTAGACATTGCCTTTGATAAGCCTGACTGCTCGTGCCAAGCTTCCAAGGGGGTGAGCAGGGGCTATCTAAAGAGAGTATCCTCCTCACCATGACTAGAAGCAAGGGTCCCTATTTGGACAGTGGTACCTACCTCTGCCATCTAGAGACCCCAGTTCTAACAACCCCTACACCAATAACCTGATTTTTTAAACAGGTAAATCAGCTTGACATACATATTGTTTCCAAATTATTCAGTGAGCAAATGATCAAATTTTCAGTGTCATTTCCTAGCTGGCGGTAAACTCCTGATGCATTGCTTGTCAGACAGAGCTTTACTTTGTGCAACAGGCAAGGTATCCACAGTGTGCCACAGAAAAGAGAATGTTCTACTGAAATACTGATAAGATTAGAAACACATCAAAACGGGTCCTCATCCAGTACTTTACAAATGGAGATCTTGTGTAAAATATTTAGGAGCACAATGGGATGCTGTGCCAGAACTTTAGAAATAGTTGTGGCCAAGCCCTGAATGCTAATATGTTTTAATGGATACAGGTTTTGAAATTCTATACGCTCCCTCTTTAAAGCTAGTAGATTGTATTGTGCTAGATCTATTTAGTTTTACCTGTTGTTAGAAGCAGGTTCTCTGGGACCTCTGTGCTTCTTTGGGTGCCTATGTCTCCTGCTGAGCAGGAAGCACGTAGGCAAAGACAGGGCCAAGAATGGGCCTATCATTGCCTGTCCATACCCAAACTAGATCAGACTGGGTAGCCCCACTTTGAGTCAGCTGGAACCAGTTGTGGTATGGGCAAGCAGATGTTTGCAGCTGTGAGTATTACCGCCTCTATGGCGGGAACCTGAAGTAAGTCTTTGATAATGTTTTTCCTTTCCTTTGCAGTGAGGATATTACGAAAGAACTTTGTTCTGTTTAGAACTAATTGGGCCTTCATATATCAGGTACAGTTCAGGAGATACTAGTGGAAAGAAAGAGCTGAACAGCTCTCACCCTTTGTCAGACAGGTTGACCCATGGACACAGCTAGGGAGCACAAACAGGAGCCTAACGCTGTACTGGTTAGCGCACACATTCCATCAAAGTGATCCAAGATGACTCTCCTGATTTAGAATCTTTTGCCAGGAAATAGAAGAAAAGAGATGCACCCATGGGAAAGGTAGTTACAAAAAACCCTGTGGATTTGTCTAGGCCTGTCAGGGAGGGTCCTACAGGAGAAGCCTTAGCTGCCTTTGAACATTTGTTTGATATAGTCTTTAATAAAATCGAGTCATTGATCAAGATCAGCTTCGATGATTGTTTTTAGAAGATGTCCAGGATAGAAAAGGCTGTAGTGAGCGTTTAGTCTGTCCAAGATAAACACGTTGGGCCCGATTCACAGAATGAACTTACTACTTTTGGCATTCACAGAATGCACTTACTACTTTTGGTATTCACAGAATGAACTTACTCATTTCGGTATTCACAGAAGTTAGGACTACTAACTTTAGGACTCCTAAATGCCTTCTGTGAATACCGAAATTCTTAAAATTAGGATTTTTCTCAATTTAGTAGTAGTAAAGTTATTGAGAAAAATCCTAATTTTAAGACTTTCGGTATTCACAGAAGGCATTTAGGCGTCCTAAAGTTAGTAGTCCTAACTTCTGTGAATACCGAAATGAGTAAGTTCATTCTGTGAATACCAAAAGTAGTAAGTGCATTCTGTGAATGCCAAAAGTAGTAAATTCATTCTGTGAATCGGGACCTGAGTGAGCATCGATACAGACCTGGACATCAAGGCTCTTTAAATAAAGTCCGGACACCTCTCGAACCAACTGTATCTTTGGTCGACATGACCCAGGTGACTTGTCGTCCTTCAAATACCAATGCGCTACTGAGAACAATTCAACAGAATGTATTGGGCTTAGGCATTGCGCTGATACTATCATGAAACTCCCACCTTAGGCAACCCCACATTTAGTCGTTTTGGAGAATGTCTCATCTCCCAAAAGAAGGGATAAAGGAACATTTCTCTCAGTTAAAAAAACATAAGGCCATTCATTGGTTCTTTACCCATATACAGGAGGTCAAATTGCACAGCACAATAATCATGGCAAGACATGGGGGTAGATTGGTTCATACCCAAAGCAGATTGAAGGGGACTATCCTATAATACATTTTGATAAGCCAGTGGTCATAGGTTGTTTGTTGAATCTGCTGTGCAATGTGCATGCATCTTTTACCTCTAGCCAGCCATTATCTCTGGGTTTTTTCTCTACAAACCTCATTGTTATACAGTAGAGCATTCTCTACTAGTTTCACTTTATATTCAGAGTAATGCTTAATCTGTAACCCTTAATATGGCTTCATGCAACAGGTTTCAGGCCTTGAGCACCTTGTACGGCCCTGACTGACAATTGTCTAATGATACCTCTTATCCTTTCCATCATAACAATCCTAGTGTTTCTACTGGCAAACATTGCTTGGATCCTAGCAGCCTAGACATTTTATGTTGGAATAGTGTACATTTTCCCTAGCATCAGATAAGATCTGGCTTAATTATATTTATATGTTTGCTTTGATATGTTTCCAAGACTCCTGGACTGAGTCTAATTCTTTTTCCCTCAACAGGTATTACTTATTTTATATTCCGGCTACTCCCTTACCTTCTGGTAGAGCCAAAGAAGGCTTTCTGATACTGAGTCTCTCTTCATTAAAGGGCACTGGCAGAAGAGTTCTACCAGCTCCTTATATTTGTAGGCAGTAGAATTCTCTTCTACTAAGCCTTTGAATTTGATGGTTATTAATTTTTATAATGCCAGTTGTACATCGATAAGCTGTGAACATTTTCTGACATTGCATTCTTTTATGGATTAGTTTAGTGAGTTGCACTCCTCATCCGCTCGGTATATTTTAATGAGTGATTTTGTTTCTCTTGTATGTGGAGGGGATATCCAGGGGTCTAGCACCATGGTTGTTGATTGGCTGACTGCTCATTACACATGCAGCAGTCTGGACAAGGAGAGTTGTTAAAATACCTTAATACACGATTTTAGTATTGTATTTTCTTTTGAAAAGATTGCCTCTTATCCTGAGTACTCTATAACCACATCTTATATTGGTCGGGGTTGTTCCTAAGTAATAGATTTGATCTTTGTCTTGGCTTCATTTTCTAGTCTTATAAGGAATATACAAATTCCGTGTACTCGTTTAGTGACCATACCCCATCCATCTTGCTCTTGGTTAGTCAAGAGCAATTTACTGTCTTCCCTCATTGAAAGAGTGACTTTTAAAATCATACTACTAGGGGCCGGCATGTTAAATGGGCTAAGGTTTCAGTGGACATTTGTAAAGGTAAACTTTTCTCTTACAGGGCAATTAATTTTAAGACCTGGTTAATGAGGACTCTCTAGGGATGGATATACTTGCTGCCTTTTTATCCATCTGTGAAAAGGTCAGTAAACTCTTGACTGTATTGGGCAGTCCAACCTCTATTTCAGCTACCAGGTGGCTTGATGGTGAGTGTTCTAGGGCCCACCGTGATCTGTCGAAGGCTCTTAAGGCAGCACCCAGGGAAAGAGAATTGGAATCCCCATGTCAGTATGGATATAAAACAGTGGTTAAAAGGTGGAAAAAAGTGAAAGATTAGGCCTGGGACCAGCTCTTTCAAGGGAGGTTATCAATCTTCCTCTCTTTGCTCAATATTAGGAGGGATTTGCTTTCTTCCCATATTTTTCCTGATTTCCAGATTCCTGGATGAGGCATTTTGCTGGCATTTATGACAAGAAGAAGTTAGATATCTCTCTTGGCATTGTGATTCTGATAGAAGACATATCTAATATCTCCACATTAGATGAGGTTTACAATGTGATCGTGTCTAAAAACAAAGCCCCAGGTAATGATGAGATTCCTTTGCTCACAAGATTTTTAAATTCCTCAATCATAGTTGCAATTACCCCTTCTTGGCCTCAATTAATAATTATACCAGTTTTTAATAAAAGGAGATAAGAGTAAACCATGTTGTTATAGGTCCCTTTCTTTTATTGATTCAGCTCTTAAGGTCATATGGCAGGCCATCTTAAACAAGCTAATAATCTGGGCCAATAAAAAACAAATTCTTTCAGATCTGCAATACGGGTTTAGGCCCTGGCTGTGCACTATTAACCAGTGCCTTAACTTGAATGTTCTCATCTACTAGTATACAGTGGTTAAATGTGGATCAATTTATATGCCCTTTATGGATCTGACTCTTTTGCCTTTGATAGTGTGAACAGGGGCAAACTTTAGAAAATCTTGTTGTTCTTGGGGGCTGACTCAGATATTGCTTTTTTTTATGGGACCTGCACATCAAGATACAGCAACAATGGTTCATGCTCTGAGCCTTCCCTAATAAATGAGGGATCAGATAAGGATGCATGTGGGCTCCAATTTTATTTACTGTTTATATAGTTTCTTGGAAACTGCCATTTTGTTGGATAGGGTAGGCCTCCCTTGAATTGGGAGTCATTTTATCCCTGCATTATTAAATGTGGATTCTGTGGTTCGGCTGGAAAGAGCCGCATCTGGTCTGCAACATCAGCTGGATAAATTTGTTAATTTCAAGGTCTCATTTGGCGTTATCGATTAATTTTACTAAATTCTTTGTTATGGTGGCTGGCCCTAGTTCCACAAAGACGAGATCATTCCATGTGCAAGGTAAAGCTATTTGTAGAGTCAATTAATTTCATTATCTGGGTGTCTTGCATGATACAGGAACGTGATCTTCTTTATTACAGCAAAAACATATTTTGCTGAGGTCCAGCATGCATGTGTTTGATTTTGCTTCTAAGGTAGACAACAAGCCTGTTAAGGCTATGTGGCAGATATATCGGGCCAAATTTGTATCTGCTACACCCTCTGGTAGTGACATCTGGGAGTATAAGGATCCTTCTATCCTTCAGTCAGCAGAAAATACATTTTTTAGATGCCTGTTGCGCTTACCGAATTGCATTTCTTCATATATAATTAGGCTTTCCTGTTTTCAGTTTCTATTTTTGGTAAATTCTGGTGGGGTTTTTTCAGTGATTTCAATACCTTAAAAAACCGTTGTTATCAGTGGTTTAACATTTGCGCGCCACTAAAAACAACAATAAAAAGTGTTTTCTGGTGTTTATGGAACGTTTTGCTTTTATTATTGCTTGCTTTCTGCACTGATAGAACATGGTATATAGACAGTGTACGTATAATGTATAAGAGGTCCAAATAGAATTTTGCAAATTAAACTTATTGTAGTACACCATACAATACTTCTTCAGTGAGTCTTTGGTCATGTGTGCTCGCTCTTTCCTTCCCATGCAATTTTCTGCGAAAAGGCCCTTTAAACATTGGCACTTGAGATGGGCAATGCCAAAACAGCCAGTACACAATTTGTTAACTCTGGCCACTGACATAGCTTTCCATGCCAATACTGGTGCACTTGAACATTGCGATTCTCATGGCAGGTTCTGTAACATTTGCATTGAGCTGGGCGCTTATGCCCTCAGAGTTATTGAAGCGGTCAAAAATGAAGCAGCACTTTTGAAACTACGGAGGAAATTCCCCATTACTCAAGGGATCTAGAACTTTTACAGAGTACCACATTGAGATTTCATTGACTTCAAATGCCATTGGTGGTGAAGGGACATTTCTATGCCTCATTGCAAGCCATTTCTCATACATTGTAAAATAAACGTTCCTGAATTGCTCTTCAACATTGCTTTGCTTACCAAGTGGCAAGCACTTTAACATGGAACATGTTGCAGTGCCAAAGTCACTAAATGTGTCGGCCAGCCTACTCTCAAGGAGATATTTCACATCTACACCAATTATGCTGAACATTTGGCAGAAAATAGTTTTTTTCAGACTCTAGTTTTTTTATCATGTCCACTACAGCAGTTTTGTTTTCCTGTAAAAATCTAATAATGCAGTAGAGGGTACTTTTTTTTACATCACTATCAATATGTGACCAAAGATCCTCACATGTTTTGCCTTTGACGTCATCATTCAGCAGAAATTCTGTAAACGGTTACCACATGGATAATATAGCATTCATAGCCCCTTGGACTAAGAACAATCAGCTAAAGGACACAGTAGGGATGACTCTTTCTTTGATGCCACACAAAGCAAGAAATGATAAATATTTGTGTTTTAGTTCCTGTGCATAAGAAACTAGTGTTCTAGAATGGACTAAAAAGTAAACAGCATCCCTCATTAACTCTGAAGAATGTAAAGTTGCTTTCAGCATACCATCTAATAAGTGGCAAGGATCTCCTACAGGGAATTAGTTCAGCTCGGGTATCAATTTTTACAGGTCATCACACAACTTTTTCATATACATAGCTGAATAACTGCAAATACAAACAATATCACTCCAATCTTTGTTGAACTTGGAAATAACCTTTTTTGCCGAGCATTCCAAGTGATACTGCGTTCCATGTTTTCCATAAGTCTAGTATCATGTTTTCACCACTATCCCAGATGCTTGGTGATAGCGCTCTTTATACATTGTCACTAAACCTTGGATTGAATGTTTAAAGCCTGAGGTGTTGGCAATTTGCGAGACCTAAAACATGCTTCTAAACCCTGCATCTTTAGACCAAAGACCACAAAAACTGAAACAAGCAAAAGGAAGAAGAAACAATATTTTAGTGGCATCCCTAAACATCAAAACTCAAGCAGAATAATGTTAGCCCAGTCTTTCTTACTGCTAGCTTGTATAACAAAGCTACATTGTATTGACCCCTTCAGGAAGAAAAAAAATTACTCTCTCACTCTCTTTTTCCTTTCTTTGAATGGCATTTAGTTTGTGGTTGTGCAGGTGTTTTTTCAGTGTTTATATGTTTTCACTGGTGAGGGATATTTCTCTTTCAGTGGGGTTTTATCAGTTATTATAGGTTTAAACCTAAAACCCCACAGCCTATATATAATCCATGAAGAGTTGGGTCAATTATCTCTATGATGTCCTTGCCCTTCACCCATTGATCTCAGTCTAAATTAACCAGGTAACCCATCTAAATCGGGCTATGATGAGAGGCTGTTTAATCCTAGATAGGACCTCATATATTCCTTAAATTAAAGATGTTAAGACATCATTTAATGCCTTGTGCGGCTCTGATTTCTTTGACTGTCAAGAATCCGTAATAGAGACATCAGTTGGACCCGAAACATTTTTCTCTTCAAAAGAACAGAACATAGAAGATATAGAACTACCCAAACACTCAATTTATAGATCAGTCGCTTTAATGACAGTAACTCATACTGAACCTTATCTAAGTGTTCTCTCCAAAAGTGATAACTGATTTTTGTTGTTAAGGTTTTGTTCCAATCTACTACATTGTCTTCTAGCTGTTTCTAAAGAAAGTAATGTACCTAAAAAATACCTAAGGCCGTGGTTGTGGTTCTGTGTCTTACCAAGACACTCTTTACGTTTTTTTGTTTTGTTGGTTGCACAGGCAGCCCTGCAGGTTTTCATCAAACCGTTGTTGAGAGGCTGAGCTTTCAAATATGTCTTACTCTTCTGTTTTTGCAGATGTTGCATGATGAATATACATTTTTCTTTTTATGTGTGTTTTTCAAAAGAAGCAATAAAGATAAGACAAAATTATGTATGTTTTAATACCAATAATGTTAAGATTATGGCTGTGATCTATATTATATTATATAATATATATGGCTGTGATGAATCTCTAACAGAATATCGAGAGACAGGATATCGACAGACAAAATATCGACGCTGGAATATCGAAGGCAAGTATATCGACACCCTATCTACAACATGGTAAGTACAAAAATATCGAAACTAAAATATCGATGTTAAAAATATCGTAATTAAATATATTGTTTTTTTGTTATTAAAAAAAGAAATATAAAGTAAATAATACTTTTATATAATTTAAACTTATGTAAAAATATTTTAGAATGTTTAAAATGAATAAATAATACATATTTAATGTTAAACATTTAATTAAAATTAAACACAATATGTAATATATATTTAATTAATTATAATATTTATTATTTTTTTATTAATTTAAAAATATTAACAAATACTATAAATTACAAATACAACACTCATAAAATAATAACATAAATAATAATAAATATTTATATTTAATACATAAAAACAATGAAATATACGTTCAATATTTAATAAATTAATTTAACACATTATGTAACATAATTAAAATATTATAAAATACATAAATAAATATAACATATATTGGATAGCGTAAGGCTAAAAATTACTATTCAAACTCCATAGGTTGCAACAGTAGGGAAAGTGTTGGATAGCGGATAGGTAAAAATTACTATTTCGACTCCAATGAGTGCAACATTAGGGAAAGCGTTGGATAGGCTAAGGGTAAAAATTACTATTCCAACTCCAAAGGGTGCAACAGTAGGGAAAGCGTTGGATAGTGTAGGGGGTAAAATTACTATTCCCACTCCAGAGAGTGCAACAGTGGGGAAAGCGTTGGATAGTGGGTGGGTAAAAATTACTTATTTATTTATTTAGGAGATTTGTTAAGCGCACAAATACCCGAGGGTGTCTCGGCGCTGTGTATCCACTATACTGTCCATGAAATGATTACTGTTTAAAAAGCCATGTTTTATCTGTTTGCAAAAGGAAAGAAGAGAAGTGCAGGTTTTAATTTGGCATGGCAAACTGTTCCAGAGTTTGGTGGCAGTCACTATAAAGGACCTGTCACCCCACGAGACTTTCTTAGTCCTTGGGACCTGCACAAGACATGCAGTAGATGAGCGGAGGGATCTTACCGGGGTATAAGGGCAAAAGGCATCTTTTAGGAAGGCAGGTCCTAGGGAGTGAATTGCTTTATAGGCAATACAAAGTGCCTTAAATTTAGTTATTGTCCTTAATGGCAACCAGTGAAGCTGTTTGATAGTGCTGGAAATAGGGGTAAACTTGGGGGTCCCAGTGATCAATCTGCCCGCAGCATTCTGCACCAACTGTAGTTTTTTTATGACTCTTTCCTGAGCATTGACAAAGAGCCAGTTACAGTAATCAATGTGAGATATCACTAATGCACTGACCAAGGTCCTGGATTAGTAGGGAAAGCGTTGGCTAGCCGGTGGGTAAAAATTACTATTCCCACTCCAGTGAGTGCAACATTAGGGAAAGCGTTGGATAGCGTAAGGGTAAAAATTACTATTCCAACTCCAAAGGGTGCAACAGTAGAGAAAGCATTGGATAGTGTACGGAGAATAATTACTAGTCACACTCCAGAGAGTGCAACAGTAGAGAAAACTTTGGATAGCGGGTGGGTAAAAATAACTATTCCCACTCCAGAGAGTGCAACAGTAGGGAAAGCGTTGGATAGCGTAAGAGTATAAATTACTATTCCAACTCCAGTAAGTGCAACAGTAGGGAAAACATTGGATAGCGTAAGGGTAAAAATTACTATCCCAACTCCAAAGGGTGCAACAGTAGGGAAAGCGTTGGATAGTGTAGGAAGTAAAATTACGATTCCCACTCCAGAGATTTCAACAGTAGGGAAAGCGTTGGTTAGCGGGTTGGTAAAAATTACTATTCCCACTCCAGTGAGTGAAACAGTAGGGAAAGCGTTGGATAGCGTACGGGTAAAAATTACTATTCCCACTCCAGTGGGTGCAACAATAGGAAAAGTGTTGGATAGTGTAGGGGTTAAAATTACTATTCCCACTCCAGAGAGTGCAACAGTAGGGAAAGCGTTGGATAGCGGGTGGGTAAAAATTACTATTCCCACTCCAGTGAGTGCAACAGTAGAGAAAGCGTTGGATAGCGTACGGGTAAAAATTACTATTCCCACTCCAGTGGGTGCAACAGTAGGGAAAGCGTTGGATAGCGGGTAGGTAAAAATGACTATTCCCACTCCAATGAGTGCAATAGTAGGGAATGCGTTGGATAGTGTAGGGGGTAAAATTATTATTCCCTCTCCAGAGAGTGCAACAGTAGGGAAAGCTTTGGATAGCGTAGGGGGAAAAATGACTATTCCAACTCCAAAGGGAGCAACAGTAGGAAAAGCTTTGGATAGCGTAAGGGGGAAAATTACTATTCCAACTCCAAAGGGTGCATTAGTAGGGAAATCGTTTAATAACATAGATTTTTATTTTAACATACTTCTAAATAATGTTTACATTTGAAATAATGTATAATTAATTTTTCAAATACATCAACATCAATAAAAAACAATTAATAATTAATAAAACCAATTACATGTGAATAATTAATTGACAATAAATTAACAACAAACACCAATAAATAATAATTATTAAATATTACTCACCAAATAATAAATATTAAAGAAAAAATAATGTATCTTAACAATAAAATATTATTTACATTCAAATCAATATTAAAAATTAAAATACATTATACAAATTAATAATTAAAAAAAATGTAAACACATAATTAATTAATGTTTCTAGTTATTACAAATTATTTACAAATTACAAGTATTAATTGACAATTTAATAAATAATTATCTATTAAAATAATTATTTACCAATTAATAATTATTTAATACATTAATCATCCATAACTAAAAATGTATAAATAATTAAATATTTACAATAAAATTACTTTCCACCCAATACCCCTATAAACCCACAACACGCTCAGGTACTAAAACATAACATTAATTACCAATTAAATAATTATTTTATCAATTAAAATAATTATTTGCCAATTAATAATTAATTACAAAATAAATTATACATAAAAAATGATTTTATTAATTACAATTAAATTACTTCCCACCCTATTCCCCTATAAACACACAACCCGCTCCGGTACTAAAACATTACATTTAATTAAAATTAACATTAATTACCAATTAAATAATTATTTATCAATAAAAATAATTAATTCCCAATTAATAATTAATTACAAAATAAATTATACATAAATAAATATTTTATTAATTACAATTATATTACTTCCCACCCTATTCCTCTATAAACCCACAACCCGCTCCGGTACAAAAACATAACATTTAATTAAAATTAACATTAATTACCAATTATATAATTATTTATCAATTAAAATAATTAATTGACAAATAATAATTAATTACTAATTTAATTATACATAAATAAATATTTTATTAATTACAATTAAATTACTTCCCACCCTATTCCCCTATAAACCCACAACCCGCTCCGGTACTAAAACATATAATTTACTTATAAATACATTTATTAATATATAAAATTAATACACATAATATAATTTATTTTAAATACTTAACTAAAACATATAACACATACATATTAAAAACAAAAAAATAATACAAATATCGATATTAGTGTCATCAAAATTAGTTACATCGATATATATGCTATCGATATTACTAACTTCGATATTACTTACATCAATATGAAGAATTTCGATATTACTTACCTTAGGGTCGATATCTGTCCAACGATATTCTTGACATCGCTATTCTGCACCTTCGAAATTTCAAACACGATATTTTGGTAGGTCGAAATTTAAAACTCGATATTTTGACTGTGTACCGACTGTGATCTATATTTTATACTTATTACTAAGACAGGCTTAGGAACAGTTATTTAATGTTAATTATTGTGATGACTTGACTTGATTTTGTTTTAATTTTCACTCATGGCTTTTTTTCGTGTTATCACAATAACTGTGGATTTTATTGCTTTTGACACCAAAATCTGCACACCCCGTTACTTACCGGACCTTCCCTCTCTATACATTTCAACTGTGTAAACCTGCTAAAATGTAATAGGTGGGTGAAGATATTATCACAACATATAATTACATGGTGTGCAAAACTCTTCACTACTTGTAATTGCAGTGGCGGCTGGCACGTACGGAGGGTGGTGCGGCAGGTGAGACATAAAAAAAGTAGAATAAAAAAGTAAAAGCATAATTGCACTTACCTTCCTGGTGCAACGTCCACCTCGCCCTGGTCTTCGCCAGGCAGGCAGGCTCCAAAGCAGGACCGAGGAACCTGTACTAACCAATCCTTGCGCTGTTTTCATGCAGCATAAGAGAAGCTCCAGGATTGGAGGGAGCACTCCCGAGGACACTGGAGCCCTAAGCTTTCTCTAGCCCAGCTGTCTTAGACATTTGGGTTAGAGGGGTTTAAAAGGTGCCTGTCTGGCTGGCCGCCACCAGACAGACAGCCAAAGAGATGTGCACACTTTAAACTTGAAGTGCCCTGCACATCACTGCTCTCTGCTGCTACCAGTGAGCAGCGGCCCCACCCCCGTCCTGACGCTCGGCTCGTGCGGAGTATTGAATTATAGAATGATAATAAATTAACTTTCTTACCATTTTATTTTTCTTCTCTGGGGCAATTTAGTTACTGGGGCGACGCGCCTCCACCTTAACGGAGCCTGAGGTTTTCAGTATTTATTCTTGCTTTATTTCTGTTTATTTCTTGGAACGTGTATGCCCTGCAAGGCTCTCTAGAACCAATAGTGTGTTTTAAAAAAACTGTACGGCATATTTTTAAGGCACCATTGTTTTCTTACAGTGCTGTAAAGGACAGCCAGAATCATACAGTAAGCAGCAGCAACTCTGACCATACTTGAGGGTATTAATAATTAGTTAAATCATGGCAGCGCGAGCTAACGTCGTGCGCAGGCATTCAAGGTATCCCTGGCGCCCGCTTGATACCGCGTTCTGTATTGTTGCCTCACTATCACACACCAGCAAGTCCCGCGCACCTGGCAAATTGAAGCCTGGGCGCGATTGGCTGATAATTATAGATTTACCAGGCTAGGTTTCTCGGCATACAGATGAGACGCTGCCGCGGCAGTCCTTGCAAATGCAGGAAGTCTGGTGCATAGCAAATTACGACACGCTGCTCCACTCTCTTCAGAGAAATGCACCATACTGTGAAACAGTATATTGTTCCGAGTCTCGGTTCAGAAATGAAGAAATGAAAGCATGGCTCTCTACAATAGGCCTATCTGGGAGCACCACGGAGACTGTAAACACTTTTGTTCAAAGTGCGTTGCCTCTAAATAAATAACAGGGCCATCAGCTTATTTTTTAAGGGTTTGTTTTGTATTGTTTCATAAAATCGACATTTTATCTGTCTTCATCGTCTGGAATATGGGGCTATTTTTATTAGCTGCAGAAAAAATATGCTGCTCAAATTTAAATTTCTGGTGTTCTAAATAGAAAACGTTATTAGATTCGTTTTTAAGCGTTGAGTGTTTGGGTGATCAAAGGGGTGGGGGGACATTTGTAGTTTTGTCGAGCCAGAATAAAGTGATATATGACTGCTAGTATTCACGCTACTTTACTAAATTAAACGCTTGCCGTTTAGACCTGAGACCTGCTGCCAGGAATTCCAATCCAGGCGAAACTGAATAATATTAAATTAGATAAATTCAGAATAAGCCGAAGTAGAGCATGAAGCAGTATATTAAAAAGTTAATAGTCATAGTACATTTTAGTCATAGTCAATTTTTTTGTATGCTTATTTTAACCCTTTACAAACAAACAAGGACATTTCAAATATTAGACAAACAACGATAAAAACCCACATAATAAGTAAGGCCGGGCGTAGATTACGAAGTAGCGCTTCGCTAAGCTACGCAAAGTGCACTTCGCACCATGCGAGCATTGCATAGCACTACACGAACTGCGTAGTAGCATGTTCGCACTGTGCAAGATGCCGTTTTCAATGATTGCACAGTGCGGACAAGCATCCGACACTGTGCAATCATTGAAACGGCATCTTGCACAGTGCGAGCTGTAGTTTTCTGCCACTCGAGGAGATTTTTCCTCGAGCTGCAGCTTTCTCAACGCGGACTGGTAGTCTCTCGTCGCGAGTGGCCGCGAGCATGCACGACCACTCGCAATGAGAAAACAGACCTCCCCGCGTTGAGAATCTTGCAGGGAGGTTTATTTTCCATGCTCACGATCGGCAGCTTGATGTTGCTGATCGCGAACAACGAAAAAGTCTCGCCGAGATGTCATTTTGCTTGCTCGCGGTAGCCAACTTGTTGTTGAGGACCGCGAGCAAGCAAACAATTACCGCTGCACTACACTACGTTACGCTACGCGTGTTCGCACGGTGCTATGTGCAGCTCACGTAGTGCCAAGTTGCGTAGTGCTTCGCCTAGGCCAATAATATGAACAAACAGAGCTGAATTCAGGCTGAGTGGATTCAGCTGAGCGTATTTTAAAAAGCCGATAAAAAAGCGATCAATGGCACGTAACAGAATCAAACTTTGGACATAAATTTAAGAACAATGTGCAAAATAGTCAAAGCAGTGATACCTATTACTGCTGCTCAGAAGAAGCAGAAGTGTAGCATGAGGCACAAAAAAGTGAATAGACTTAAAACATTCAGGTCAAAATTTTTATTCATGTAGAAGGGAAATTTGGCACTAACATATTTCAAAACAGTGATCCCAATAGTTCAGTCAAATTTCAAATACTGAAAATCATTTCATTACATATATTTCCCACAGCATTACTCAAAAGATCATGTGTGACAGGTCATTTCTACGCTTTTAAAGAGTAAAAAGTATGGTTGGGCTAATTGGAACACCAAATAGTAAAATCAAGTCACTTTACTGAATGACCAACTGACATACAAATATTCTCTATTCTCTTTATTGCGACTTAGTGACTTTTCAGTATAGAGAAATGTCTAAATAACTTTTCGCATGAGAAACTATGTAAGTGAGTGAATGCTCCTGTAACCTGTGACAGTTAACTATCCACACAGTATTTCTACATTTATTTATTTACAATTCCCCAAAATGTCCTACTTTTTAGGTCTCGCCTGGCGTTAGCAGCATGCATGCGCTGCCCTCGCCATGCAGGGCTTCTTGGAATCAATACGGATTTCAAAGCTTTCAGAGGCGAACTTGAAGCCCCGCCCATCTTTTTCATTCACTTGCAACATCCTCCATGCTAAACGCTGGCTCACAATTGAAAAGAAGGCTTCTTAGTCCCTCCTTGTTACCACCCTGTCTACTTTTGGCCCCGCCCACCGGGATTGGATCTCTCACTTGCGGTGTTACACACTCTCCTTCATTAGCTGCTACACACTATATTTTAATTAAACAACAGGGGGTGGTGATGGACAGAGTTTCTGAATTAAGCAGAATACTCTCACCCAGTCAAGAGATCAGGGCTTAATCCAACACCGTTTTTTAGATCACTGCACCATCCCAGCTCAGAACCTGGCTATATGCAAATTAGTCTGTCCCTGGCCCAGTGTATCATGGGAACAGGGCAAACCAAACTACCAAGCCAATTCTTTCACTGGAAAGGAAACAAGCTACCGGGGACCGGTTTCTGGCATTTCAGCCGTCTTCGGCCCGGCTTGCTTGAATCCTGATGGTGCAATGAGCTAGGGACTCACGTCTGAGTATACCCTTCCACGCTTATGGTGGACAAAATAATTAAACAACAGGGGGTGGTGATGGACAGAGTTTCTGAATTAAGCAGAATACTCTCACCCAGTCAAGAGATCAGGGCTTAATCCAACACCGTTTTTTAGATCACTGCACCATCAGGATTCAAGCAAGCCGGGCCGAAGCCGGCTGTATTGCCAGAAACCGGTCCCCGGAAGCTTGTTTCCGTCCGGTGAAAGAATTGGCTTGGTAGTTTGGTCTGCCCTGTTCTGATGATGCACTGGGCCAGGGACGGACTAATTTGCATATAGCCAAGTTCTGAGCTGGGATGGTGCAGTGAGCTAAAAAACGGTGTTGGATTAAGCCCTGATCTCTTGACTGGGTGAGAGTATTCTGCTTAATTCAGAAACTCTGTCCATCACCACCCCCTGTTGTTTAATTATTTTGTCCACCATAAGCGTGGAAGGGTATACTCAGACGTGAGTCCCTTGCTCATTGCACCATCAGGATTCAAGCAAGCCGGGCCGAAGACGGCTGTAATGCCAGAAACCGGTCCCCGGAAGCTTGTTTCCGTCCGGTGAAAGAATTGGCTTGGTAGTTTGGTCTGCCCTGTTCCCATGATGCACTGGGCCAGGGACAGACTAATTTGCATATAGCCAGGTTCTGAGCTGGGATGGTGCAGTGAGCTAAAAAACGGCGTTGGATTAAGCCCTGATCTCTTGACTGGATGAGAGTATTCTGCTTAATTCAGAAACTCTGTCCATCACCACCCCCTGTTGTTTAATTACACACTATATTTTAAGCACAGCGCTGACAGCTTGTTTTCCTACCAACCCCGGACACAGCGGCCCATATTCCTTGTTAGCTGTTAGGGCCATTGCTCCCTTGCTACGTCGCTCCAAATTACACCACTTTTAATAGTGAATAGTTTAGCACTAAAATCCCACCTCACAGGCTCATGCATTTTCTGAATGGTTTAGCACTACAAGCCCACCTCTAAGGCACATGCATTTTCTATGACTATTATGGACTAAGTGAAGCAGGTTGAGTCCGCAAAACGATTAGCATGACTCCCTCTATTTGTTTCGTCAATGGTGTATCCATTGAGAGCTGCAGTGTCTCATCACCCACCCTTCCCCTGCGCCACGCGAAATGCGCACAATATGCTGTCACAGTACGCAGTCGCTATTCATGGGTTTCTTTTATTTCAACGTGTGAGAACGGAGCAGCACCTCGCTCGTGCCTTCCCATTCTGAAAGTGAGCACCCCGCGGGGAACCTGTGTGAATCAAACCTCCCCGTGCCACCCCTCGATGTGGGTCCCCATTTCGTGGCACGCACCCCGCCTTCTACCACCTTCCCAATAACCGGCGACAGGGTCCCCTGGGGCAGATGGAGTCGATTGAAAGCACTTAATAAAGTCCGGGCTGGAGCTGGCTGGACCCCAGTGCGATGGTCCCTCCCCGGCCAGAGGGTTGGAGAACATTCCGTCATACCTTCGCCAACTGTGTCCAATCGATTCTCGACAGCTAGTTATAAGCTGGGAAGGGGTTGGAGGTGGTTCCCGGCTTAGTTGTTTCAATTAGGCAACAAGCATTAAAAATGTAATAGGTCTCGCCCTTTAATTAAGTTAAAGCCATTTGCTTTGCTATACAATACCGTTAGCAAAGCAAATGGCTTTACCTTAATCAAAGGTGAGACCTATTGCATTGTCAATGCTTGTTTTTGACTCAAGTCAATAGTGTCTGAGAATGCTGAAAGTTCAGTGTGGTGAGCGCTGCAGCTGCTGGCCACGTTGTGCTCCAAATCTTTTAGCTTAAAAGTGTTGAATGGAACACATTTTTAAACTCACAGGTGTAATATTGGATCTTATTGACCAAATAGAAATTACAAATCCTACAGTAAATACATAACACCCTATGCTTTCTGCACACGCATTTCGCCAAGGAAAAAGGTGGCAAAAGCTGTGTATTGAACATTGCCTGAAATAAATGATTCACCATGTGAATCAGGTGCAGAAACGCCAATGACAACAGTATCGTACATTAGCAGTTTTTTGCATCAGAATTACTAATTCCCAATGTATCAGTAATTCTGGGCACATTAGTACTAATATGATATTCAAGGAGTACTCAGTCATAATGAAGGTGATGGAATACAGACAGCTGTCTTCAGGCAGTGAATCACATGAAGCTACTGCTTTAGGAGAGGTAACTATGGGCCATATGTACGAAGAAGTGGCGGAGCACGTCATTATCCTCCTGAGCTTAACGACACGCTCTGCCACTTCAGAAAGACAAGGCTGCACCATATTTACAAAAATGTGATGCAGCCTTGCAGTTCCCCCTGCGATGGCGCTAAGTTTCACAATTTAGAGCCAACACAGGCACCCTTGCACCAGAGTGCATGGGTGTCTGTGTGCAGTGGAGGATTTTTTATATGTAGGAATGTGTCCCTTCCTGCACATGAACAATCCTAAAATGCCATTTTGTAACTTTCATGTGTGCTGCTTCATGCAGCACACATGAAAGTTACAAAATGTTTTTTTTAAAAAGGGGCACCTTCCTGTACATAACAAACCATGGCATTTTGCTTTTTCCATGTGTGTTGCATAAGCACACAAGGAAAAAGCAAAAATGAGGAGAAATAATGCATTTCTTCTCATTTCGCCACCTTAAGACCAGGGTTTTCCTGATCTTAACTTTGGCACTGCCTCCTATGTACGCCACCCTTGTACATCGGGGGCAGCGTCAAATACAATGCGTGTTGAGATGGAACGCCCACCACAACACCCACTGCACGCCCCTTTCACACTAAACATAGCGTGAAAGGGTGCCTTTTGCACCTTATGTTAAGTGGCTTAACGCTGCCTTGTACATAAGGCAAGTCTCCTATCGCAACAGGAACATCACAAAAAGTGACGTTCCTGTGTGGATAGGGGCTTGTACATATGCCCCTATATTCCTAAGAAACCTCTGAACTAATTGGAGATTAATTAGTTACTCTGAGATGATTTTCACAGCTTAATATCACGGAAGTAATTAAACTAAATACTGAAGATTAGAAGTTCGGGTTAGTGATACTGCAGGCTTTGGAGACTTCGATCTAAAGCGTTTTGATTAAACAAATACTCATTTATTTTTTTATGTTTTTATTTAATTGATGTATTTTGTTACAAAGGAGGAAATGCGACGGTGTCGGGACGATTCTGAATGAGACAACATTGGAATGGATGGATGGAATAGTGCTTGTGTTTTTCTGTATTTCATGTGAGAAAAACCCTTTTTATGTACAGTCTTTAGACTTTGAACCACGAAGCTTTTACATGCAGTTGATGACCTACATTTCTTCCAGTTCGAAAAGGCATACTTTTAAAATATTGTGTAATACATAAAACCTTTTGCCTTGACTCACTTGTGTATCTGGTGAAATTTCTGGAATATATGGCCAGGCCATATCTATGGGATGTAAATACGAGTTTTTTTTCCCCCCATTCTAAATGAAATGTAAATATATACCGCTTGTCAATTTTTTTTGGCTTCTTTATTGATATTTCAAGAAAAAAGCTTATGAATTATGTAACTGCAGCGTTACTGCCCCGATTTATCAAATTTTTTAATTTCATAGAGGAAGCGATTAAAACATATTTGAATCAAAAAGACATTAAATACCCATTCAATGTGCAGATAGCTTCCAATGGATATGCAATTTCTAAATATTTCATTTTGCCAACGTTATCGATAGCTGCTGATCAGTGTAAACAATTGTGATTTAAAAGCAGACAATGTAAAATATGACACATATTTAAACAACCATTGGCAAAGTCATTAGGTTTTTCCTTTTAAACCTATTGGCTTTGGACATGGTTTTTAAGTGATGCTACACAGCATCCCTGATGCTATACAGTATCCCTGATGCTGTACAACATGGCTAAAGAGGAGGAAAAAAGCCTATGATGCCACGGCCAGGCACATGCACAACTACAAAATTATGAAGGTGCTTTTTTTCTTTTTATTTATCAACCCAAGTTAGATGGATAGGTAAATAAAAAGTAGCTCAAAAGCATTTTTCTTTTTTTTTAAAGTGGGAGAAGTACAGGAAATGGAGAGAGAGCATTGGGAAGTGGAGGAGATGAGAAACACATAGGCAAGAGAGAGAGCAACGTGGAGCAGGGGAGGAGTATGTAGATGAGGGAGTAATGCAGGGGTAGGAGAACCACAATATTGTGGGTACATCACAGAGAGAGGAAGGGAGAAGCACATGGGTGTGCATGAGATTGGAGGAGGAGGGAAGAAAAGTACACGAGTGAGACAGCTGCAAAACAAATTCACTCACAATGCTTAACACCTTAGATGCAGCACAAATATCCCTCCCCAGTGCTGCGCTGTCCATTGGAACTAGTGCTGAATGGACGTCCAATGGTCGTGCGCAGCACTGGGGAGGTAGTGCTGCCGTCGGCCAATGCCCCGACGCAGCACTTAAGAGGTTAACCAAAAAGAAATAAATAGTGCTCGAAAAGTAAGCAGTGGAAGGACACAAGTGATGAGACAATGCTGCTGGGGCAAACACAACAAGCTAATGAATAAAAAAAGTAAATGATGGTGACAATAAAGTCAACCAAAGGTAAGCAATGGACGAGCTCTAAGCTCATTATAAACTCACAATAGGTCTTTTTGCAAAAAGACAGCTAGCGCTCCGAGCGCGGCCCATGGAGGGAGTTCCGTGGGGCAGACAGGCAGGGTGGGGGGGTGGTAAAGACCGGAATATGGAGGTTTGCAGGTAAGTAAACTATTAAATTAAAGAAACAAATTTCGTTGTACGCCCTGCATCGCAAAATGTGATGCAGGGCGCACTACAAAATTCGTTTTAATAATTAAATTGTTTACTTACCTGCAATCATTCATATTCCGGTCTTTACCACCCCCACCCTGCCTGTCTGCCCCACGGAACTCCCTCCACGGGCCGCGGCTGCTAGGGCTGCCTGGTATGTTTGGCCTTAAACACTTTGAACCAGCTTTGTCGCCGAAGTAAAATGAACTATTTTGAGGTAGGTGTAAATAAATGTGTACAGGCTTTGTGCACTCACTAAAAGTGAAGGGAGCCAATCTGTAAAGTTGGCTGACCCATTGATCCATGCTGTATGCAGTGGTGGGGTGGAATCATAATGTAAATGACAGATAAACAGACCAATATATAAACAGCTGACCAAGGGCCTCTCTCCACAGATATTATATATTCTTTTTGGGGAAAAACAATAGTGGAGTGGGAAAGCCACGTTGTCATCCTTAACTTTCTTTTGCTTCTCTCCAGTGACAGAACAGAACATTAGGGGCCCCCTGTGGAATGTGAAAGGGAAGCTCAAGTCTCCAATATCTCACACTAATTCACAGGCTTTTGGCTGAATGGCGGCCCCCTGAAGGGTAAGGGACCCATCAAGTGTTGAGGCCTACCTGCACCCACAGGGCTATAGTGACCTTGGTCACGCCTCTGCTTTTCTCCATGCAGAAGGAGATCCTTTCTCTGTTCTGTTTGGAGGCATGGACAGTGCTTATTTTGAGCCAGTGGTTTCTGATGATCCAAAGGGGCACTTAATTGACTACACCTGCGCTTCACAGTCTACCCATAGGTGGTGCTGTCTGACCAAATCAGAGAGGACCACAACAACACTTAATTAATAATTCAAACTACATTAAAATGACTATTACGTGCCCCTAAAGCCATTCTTATCACTTTGGGGCCTGAAATAATCCAAACTGTCACACCTGTAGGAATGAGATGATTAGCAGTTATGTTGTTACTGTCATTGGAAGCGCTGGGAGGGGGCAATGTGTGGTGCAAGTTGCAGTGGCTTCCTGACGAGAGCCCTGGCACTTATTTTTTTTTACAAATTAAGCAAGGGTGGAGCCTCTCTCAATCTGTTTGGATGGTTTGTTCTTTCTTCATTTTCTGGTAATACTTCCTATTGGCACTCATGGGTTTGCAGTTTTCAGACATTCCACAAAGTCTCTATGGGGCAGATTTGCCCCGCCGTTGAGTCACTTTTTGTGACGCAGCGGGGGCGTAAACAGTGCACCACATTGCAGCCCATTTAAAACATGACACATCCAGGGAGATGCGTCAAGTTGTAAATACCTGCGTCACATTATACCTGCGTCAGGTATAATGTATGCAGGTTGGGCGTTCGCACGCAAAAAGCCATGTAGAACTGACGCAGTGAAATTTACAACATTACACAGAGTCAAAATCCCTACGCTTGCTCAGGTGTAAGGAATGAAGCAAGGGACACATCTGTCAATCCTTGCTCCATGGTGCGCCGTCTGCGCCCGTCCGCGCCAGGACGAGGTGACGGGGCGGTATTGTAACATCATGCCGCCTCTCGGCGCTTCCAAACATATCAGGTATGATTCTAGCTTTCTGACTTCATTGAGGCAACTTTCCTCTCCGTGTTATGCAGAGGAGATTAGACCCTGTTTTGATGGCCCGTTCTCGTGTAACAAATGCCATTATACCTCAATGCACCTTAATAACTCTCACGAACCTTGTAAATCCTTTAATGATTTACAATGCATCCTCATGAATGTTTGCTCGATGCCTAAACACCAAACTGAGATCTGGGACTTAATACACTCCCTGTCCCCAGATGTATGTTTCATTACCGAAACTTGGTTAAAGCCCCATACGGTATCTGCCATCACTTTGGGAGTACCTATGGGATACAAACTTCACCACTCTGATCGCCCCGATAAAATTGGCGGTGGCATCGCTATGATTTATAAAGAGTTTATTAAACTAGACATTTTAGATAAACAATGTTGCAGAGAAATGGAAACAATGGTTTTCAGAATCACCTTCCCTAATAGAAAGACCAGCAAAGGTGCACTTGTATATCGACCACCTCTTCCATGCCCCAGTTTTTCTACATCTCTTTTAGAGATGCTTGGCCCTTATATGCGGGCCAATGAAGATTTCCTTCTCCTTGGAGATTTTAATATTCACACTGATCAATTTGAATCCACAGGGACCAAAAGTTTGTCGACTGATATGACATCTATCGGTCTCACACAAAAGAATCAGGCTCCCACCCATGAAGGTGGACACTGCATCGACCTGATATACACCAACTTTGACAATATACTGTGTCAGAAACCTACTCAAGTCCACTGGTCAGATCATTTTTTTACTACAATTTACTATTTTCAAAGTCAATAAAGGTCCCCCTAAAAACTCCCTACCCTCCACTATACGCAGACAGTGGCACAAACTCACACTGGACACGCTAGAAAAGGTGTGGGAAAAACCCGAGATTAGAGATACTGATGAAGTAGAACATAAGCTAACTATGCTTCAGCAATCTCTGACGGCAGCCATTGATAAAATTGCCCCCCTGAAAACATTTAGACAGTTCCCGGTGGCCAAACAGGAAAAATGGTATACAGAAGCTCTCAGGAAAGAGAAGCAAGAATGTAGAAGGATAGAGAAGAGATGGAGGAAATCCCACTCTGAGGATAATAAAAAGGCACATTGTGCAGCTCAAGCCAACTACTATAAACATATCAAGGCTGCCCGTAAAAACAACATTGCTCAACAACTCATGGAAGCCGATAATTCTCCCAGAGAATTGTACAGGATTCTCGAAACATTTGTAAAACCTATGGCATGTACATGTCCAGATGACTTTTCACAAAGTCTATGTGAAGAAGTGTCATCTTACTTTGAAAACAAAATAGAATCCATCTATGGAAAAATCTTAGTATCCCAACCAAACGGTGACTCCCTAAATGTCTCCTCCCCCAATGAAAATACCAACCATACTCTAACTACATTCCCTCCTATTAACACTGAAGAGCTTGATACAATAATGACCCAAGTCAAATCTGGATCGCCGGATGACCTTATCCCTGTTAAAACCCTAACCCCCCTCCGTACCTTGTTAGCCCCCTACATTCAGGATACTATCAACCAGTCTCTTAAAGAGGGAAAAGTACCAACTGAATGGAAAAGAGCAGTGGTGAACCCTATCCGCAAGAATGCAGCTCTCCCATGGACGGAGCTCTCCAACCTCCGCCCTATCTCCCTTCTACCTTACTACAGTAAGATGGTCGAGAAACATGTCAACGCACACCTGTCCAAATACATCGAGGCAGCGGGCGGCCGAGACCACTCGCAATCTGGTTTTAGGCCCAACCATAACACCGAATCAGCCCTTTTGTCAGTGACAGATAACATCAGAATGTCACTTGACAGAGGGAGCTCTGTGATTTTGGTGCTATTGGATTTGTCCGCTGCCTTCGACACGGTGTCGCACAAAATTCTTCTCGACCGTCTGAAGGGAGTAGGAGTAGAGGGGACCGCTCTTGCGTGGCTCGAAAGCTTTCTCGAAGACAGACAACAAGGTGTCAAACTAGGCTCCTATAAATCTGTCTGCAGGAAGCTTACCAAGGGGGTGCCACAAGGCTCATGTTTGAGCCCCACGTTATTCAACGTATATGTGGCCCCCTTGGCAGAGATTATCAGATCTCACGGGTTCTCACCAATCTCCTACGCTGACGATACTCAGCTGCTATTTCCCTTTCAAACCATTACACCTGCAGTCATGCAGTCTTTCCAAGACGGCATGAGAGCTGTGGCAGGATGGATGGCCCAGAACTTCCTCCAATGCAACGTGACCAAAACGGAGGTCATGTTGTTTGGAGGGGCCACCCTGCTCTGGTCCCCGGAATGGTGGCCACCTGAGCTTGGACCTGTCCCAGCACCCAAACAAACCATCAAAAACCTGGGGGTACGCCGCGACCAAACTCTGATTATGAAAGATCATGTCAGCCAGGTTACGGGAACGTGTTTCCGTACAATTGGTCTTCTACGGCGTATCTTCCCTTTCCTACCAAACGTCCATAGGAAAACGCTGGTTCAGGCACTAGTCCTTGGACGGGTAGACTATTGTAATAGTCTACTCATTTCCGCCAACCAGGAACAACTGCGCAGACTGCAGGTGGTGCAGAACACCGCGGCAAGACTTATCCTGAATGCCCCTCCCCGTACCCCCTCCCGTCCTCTCCTTTCCCTCCTTCACTGGCTCCCTGTGCAACAGCGGGTAAATTTTAAACTCTGCTGCATTATGCATAGATGCATCTATGGGTCTGGTCCCAAATATCTGAAAGATATTTTCTTTCTCTACTCTCCCGGACGCACTCTACGCTCCAGCAACACCATGCTGCTATACGTACCTAAAGTAACTAGAACGAGACAGGGTGGCCGTGCCCCCTCCCTTAAAGGTCCCCTGCTGTGGAATTCCCTCCCTCCTCAGCTAAGACAAACTCCCAACCTCTTCAACTTTAGGAAGAAACTAAAAACTCACTTATTCGCACTAGATTAATTTAGCCTTCCCTCTGTTATTCTTTATCTATAGTTTGTCCAACTCACAGAAGCCACGCGCGGAGATACCCCTTCGGGGCTGATTCATGCGCGCAATAAGACTATAAATAAATAAATAAATAGTAAATACAGCGCATCCATGGTGCCGCAAGGGTTTCGTATAGAGACGCAGGGAAACGGACGTATATTTTGTAAATCTACTCCTATGTTTTTATTTTCTGCAATGTTTTCTTCTCCAGAAAGGTTAGCAGGCTTCAAGGCTGTTTTCCATGTGTGCTTTTTTTTCAAGTCTTTTATTCAAGTATGTAAAAACAAACTCAAACTCGTTAGTTTTGAAGGGGTTTCTGTGGCTTTGCTGTTAAAGCGTGTGTTATTAGTTTTAAATTGCACCTCTCAGATATTTGCTTCTGTCTAAATTAAGTATCTCAGGTCTGTAGAAGAAAAGTGGTTTGGAGTTGAAAACTGAAATTATAGTCATCATTAAATGTTCTTCGAAGATTATGTATTTCTCATTACTTACGCACTTGCTATTGTCCCTTGTTATGTAATTCGGATATTTTTCTGCATTTCTTTCATGAGCCCTTTCACAGTGCCAAAGCTGCGTCCGAGACCATTTCCAGCCTAACTCTTGCCCAGCAGGCTCAAAAAGGGATGTGCAGGGTTTGTGCTGGGCGCAAATACAGAGATGGCAAGTTGAACAAGCATTGACCAATCCAATAGGTCTGGCATTTGAGAAAGTTTATTCATGCTGTACAGTCTGCGTACAGCCATGAACAAAAGGACAAAAATAGGCACAATGACGTGGATTTTGGCATTTGTGTTATTTCATATGTATGTCATGTCTTTTGATGTATGTATACAGTAGCGGCTCGTGGAGGGAATGCTGCAGGGTGTTGGAGGCGGGGGAGGGGCATGTGGGGGTAGTAAACTCCGCCTCTCGGCCGACCGGAGTAATGTAAACAAATACATTAAAAAAATGCATTTGGCGTTCCAGTGCGCGCAAAGAAATTCATTTTATTTATTTATTTGTTTACATTACTCCGGTCGGCCAGTTACTCTGTGGGAGATTAAAGGATTGCCCCAGCCTTACAGGATGCTGAGCCCAGGCTTGAATTCTAACCTGCTTCCCTCCTTCCAAAACCTGCAGTTCTAGCCGTGAGGCCACATCAAATGTCCACTCAAGGCAAATTTGCATAGCATGATTCTAAATGGGAATAGTTTACTTATCCACTGATTATCTTGAATTGGCTCGGGGGCTCATGGATCAAGATGGACACTTTGGCGTACGACTTTGTGTTTGTTTATTCATTTATTTCTGGGAGCCAGGTGACATAAGCTCTCTATAATTACAGAGTCATTTTATCCCTCGCTTTATACCAATTGCCGTGCTGAAAATAAATGAGCACTAAGCCTCTAGTGGGAAATCACGTTGTTTGTGGCAGTAGGTTATTATAACGCTAATTTTTGCACTAGCCCATCAGAGCAAATTGTGTTGAAAAGTTGCACTACAGTAAGGCAAAGTCTGTTAAGTGATTTGATATTCATAAAGCGCATGCATACTGGAGATTGTTGACGCTATGGAGGATAAAACAATCAAGACAAACTGGTGTTCCCAGTGGATAAGTCTACCAAAATGAGAAAAGGCAGGGCCGGCATCGGACACGCCGAAAGTATGGTGGTCATGCCGGCCCCTGATGACCCTGGAGGCGGGCCTGTCGCGCGCAGCCGTGATGCGACAGGCGTGCCTCAACCATGATTGGTCACAGGTCCAGGGTGTGACCCGAAAGTGATTCGAATCACTTCCAGCTCACGCGTGTGGACAATGTCAGGCCGGTTAGAACCGGCCTGGCCATAGAATCACATAAAAGGCGGGGCAGCAGAGGAATCGTTCTCTTTGCTCCCCGTGCCTCAGCTTGCGGCCCAGCCTCTCTAGGAGGCCGTAAATCCTTTTTCCCCACCACCGTCCCCTAAAGCAAAAATATTTGTGGTATATGCTTTTTCTGTTTCCTTCTTTAATGCCCAGGTGAAGTGTTTTTCCTTTTACAGGTCATCTATTGTCATATTTAGTTCTATTCCTTGGTCAGGCGGTAAGGTCATGATTGGTGAGCAGTAAATTTAAGGTCCTTAGAAGGCGGCACCATTCTTGAAAGGGGTCCCCCAAGGGGGAGGGACAAGTGGTCTCTCGTAGTACTCCAGGGGAGGTTACAGCAAGTGGCTGGATAAATGCGGGGGAGTGGAGAGTTACGCTTTCCCTAGGCTGGTTGGCCACCCTGCACGTGTACAATGGTGCCAGTAAAAGGTACAGAACTGCAAGGGCCCCTTGTGGAGATAGTATACAGAGTGTACGGGGGTAACGGAGGAAGTACCCTCACGGTGAACGGGCCCTCTGCGCATGCACACTCCGGTGGGAGGGCGGGCTTAATTTGATAAGGATGTGACACCGGTTATTGATCTTGCCATAGGCTCAAATAGGGATACCCAGAAAAGTAACTGCTTTTATGATTATTGATGATGATATGTTTAGATTCGGATAGGAATAACTTGTGTGATGTTAAGGATAGCCATCTGACATCTGTACTTATCAATGTAATCAACGTCATTATATGTTTTCTGCGTATTTTGTAAATATTGTAAATATTACGTTTTTTTTAATTATGTTAATAAATACGGCCGTGGGCTTATCTATGACCCCCTTTTCAAAAGAAAAATAAACTCTTGTTATTGATTGTGTTTGGGTCTTGACAAGGGAGGAGGGGGTATAGGTAGTACTAGGCCGTATAAGTCTCTCTAAAATCAGAGTGCTTTAGCAGTTATGTCGAAAAAATTCTGCTTGTTATTCTTAAATGAAGGCATGAAGTGTTTCAGCAAAGTTGTTTGCTTGTTTCTCCTTCACTTGAGCTGTTTGTTGCTTTTGGAAGGCACTGGGGAGCAGCAATCAGTACTAAGAATGTTTCCCTTACCCCATCCGAATGTATGAAGAACAAGGCTGGTGTCTGATGGTGGTTGATGCTGGTTGTAATTATTATTTGGCAATCTCCCATAATGCCTCGAATGGTTCATTTTAATGAGGAATTTAACATAATTTTAAGAGCCTGTTCTCTTCCAGAATGCGCCTCGCTTTTCGGTTCATAATGCAATAACTGGGCGCGTAATGAGGTCATTAGCTGTAACTATTCTTCTGCAAATCAACGGATTTGCAGAGCATCGCCAAGGCATGAACAAAACAGTTCTGCTGGGATACCGCGCTAAAAATAGATGCCTAGTAAGTGTCACGGCTGGATTCCTCCGGCTGATAAATTTGGTCCATTGACTTTGAGTGCCTAATAGCTGCCTCTGTGAACACAGCTCTGGCATGATTCGAGACTCATTCTTTCGTCTGTATTCAGGAGCGTCGCCGCACTAATCAAATTGCCCCCAGAGGTGAAAAATAAAATGGTGATAAAGTTCTTTTAATACCATTTTATTTTTCAAAACCCCGGTCCAACACAAGCGTCAGGCCATTGGTGGGGGGGGCTTTCTGGTTTCTGCTGCTGCCAGTCAGGAAGCAGCAGGGCACTTTAAGTTTAAGGTGTGCATGTCTTTTTAGCCCGCCGTCTAGTGATGACCAGCCAGACATGCGCAATTTAAACCTCTCTAACCCAGCTGTCTGAGGCATCTGGGTTAGAGAAAGCATAGGCTCCAGTTTCCTCGGGAGCGCCAAAGGAGGCCGCTCCCTCCAAGCCTGGTGCTACTTTCATGCTGCATGAGAGCAGGGCTAGGATTGGTTAGTTCAGTTTCCTGGGTCCTGGTGGAGCTTGCCTGCCTGGGGAAGAGTACATCACACCAGGAAGGTAAGTGTGGTTATATTTTTTACTTATTGTATATGCTTATATTTTTCTCCTACCCGCTCACCACCCTCCATACATGCCAGCCACCACTGCATCACAGGCTGTATGTTGTGCGTCAAATTCTCTCTGTGAAGGCTGAACAGAATGGCCTTATCTGTCTGTGAAAAGGACAGCCTAAGACATTCTTCCATTTCTCTATTCCATACCACACAAATAGCTTAATCACAAGTCCAACAGAGGGCAGTTCCCGAGGGGAATTTCGTTAAGTCCGACCACAAGTCAGTCAGCATTTCCACACCTGGATTTCCTGATTGCATTAACACTGCACGCAATTTTACCCATCAGAAATAATGGCCTATAAAATCACTTGAAGCTTCGGCTGCACCAACAAGCTTCTGTCTCGCATCCTTATCAAAGCATTTTTTCGGCATGGCGGGAGCAAGTAATAATTTTCATGCCAGTGCATTACTTTCCTCATTCTTCCCCTATCCTTCCAATCACCCCTCCCAGAAGCACCTGTCCGCCAGCTCCTATTTACATATAAGTGTGAACATTAATCCTCCAGAACTTGTAAACCTGTGCCGAATTCCACCTGGTAAAATTGTTTCTGCACAAATATTTCCCATTACAGGGAGATTAACGTAAATACATAGTACTGGCAACATGGTGAGTGATGTACTCTGTCTGCTCCTCTGGTGGAGTTTTTGGCACTCAGCATTATGCTTTTAAGGCGATGTTCTGGCCAAATTCTGCCAACCGCCGTGTGGTGGAGTTGTTTCTTGTGCATGTCTCCCGAACAGTAAATTAACGAGCACGATTTGGTGTCCCTTAGCAAGATTTCGGTCGCTAGGAGGGAGAACAATCTGTGTGTGTTAGACCAAATATCCTGGGCGTGGTATTCCCCCAGACAATTTGCCTTTACTCCTTGATTTTTGCTGAACTCGTTTTGTTTGCATTAGGACTCTGTGCGCTTGCCTCCAGCTAATCAGTGGCTAAGTGCTCCTGCTCTCTCCTTCAAACATAGTAACATTGACATACACCAAATTGATACCTTTAATTTATTTTAACCTCTTAAGTGCTGCGTCGGGGCGTTGGCCGACGGCAGCACTACCTCCCCAGTGCTGCGCACGACCATTGGACGTCCATTCAGCACTAGTTCCAATGGACAGCGCAGCACTGGGGAGGGATATTTGCGCCGCATCTAAGGTGTTAAAGTCCCTAGTATATGATACTGCACACAGAGCCTGTAAATTAAATGCTGCAAGTGGCCTGCACTACACATGTGCCACCCTCTACAGTAACATTATAAAATGTGTCTTGGGCCTGTAACTGCAGCCCATGGTGCAGTTTCAAGCTGCCATTTTTACATGGCAAAATACATGTTATCACTTGTCTGAAAAAAGATGTTTGAGAACTGCACACTAAAAAGTAAACACTGTTTAGACTTAGAAAGGAATATTAAGAAGTTGTTTTCCTACTGGGGCATCACTCCACAAAAAGGTTGGCACAAGGTATAAAAGTGAGACCTTCAGAACCTCTTATCAGAACACACCTGGACCTGTAGAGGATTCAGAAGACGGACTGCCCAGTTGTCTGATGAAGAAAGACTAGACCCGCTTGCCTTGATCCAAGCCTCCACAGAAGTGACTCAAAGGGTCTGTTGGCTGACTTCCTGCTTGAGCTAAAGGGACACAACAAGCTTCCAGGGACTTCCTGAAACTGCTTAGCTGACCAGAACCAACTGGACCTGCCTGAGCCCTGCTGCTGGCCTCTCTTCGAGTGGGTTTTGATCCACAAGAGACACCCCTTAGGACTTGGACTCTTAACTGTCATCAGAATGTACTCCTTCTGAAGATAAGGTGAAGTTTTGGGCTACTTGTGACCGTGAAGTGACCTCTTTGCACCTTGAATTGCCTGCCCTCGATGACAGGCAATGCAAAGCTCCAGCGGGAGCTGCTCCTTGCACCAAGAGCTTGTGATAAGCACTAAAGTGAAGCTCCAGCGACAACCATCTCTTTGTGCTACAACAGCAGCTGTCTGTGACTCCCTACCTGCTCCTCACACCGACAATGACCCCCTCACAGCCCCACCAATGCGAATGGTACTCTTTGGATAGACTTGAGAAGGTAACTCTTCAGCAGACAATTCTGGAACCTGTAACCGGCCTGTGCTCCATCATGACTGGCCTACAATTATGACTTCCCTCAGTCCAGCACAACCTTGTGCTTTTTGGCCACATTTTCACCTAGACCTTTAAGCATCATTTCTTGTTCTACTGATTGTATTTTTGTTGTCTTGGTATCCTTTTATTTACTAAAGTGTGCTCTGTTTTTCTTAAATTGGTTTGAGATTTTTCATGTGTTTTAGTTTTAATTTATTACTGTTTGAGTGCTGCATACATATTTTACCCATTGTCTCTAAGTTAAGCCTGACATCTACCATAGGGTTAAGCACAGGTTTCAATAGAATTTTGTTTAATACTTGGGTGAGGTTTCCACTTCTCTTAACTAATGACCCGATTTCTTACAGTGTATTTTCCCCTTTCTCTGTTAAAGCCGAATGGGGAAAAATAAGTGCCAGTCCCCAAAAATGAGGACCCGTGGGACCCATCAAAATTCACCATCTCAAATTAAGCACTGAAAATGTCCCGCCATAGACACTGGTATCTCTCAATGTGGCTGCGTCTTCCCAAGCAGCTTGCTGGCCAGCACACTATACTTGAACTTTCCTTCTCACCAGCTGTATCTTAAGACCACTGGATGAAAAAAGTGTAAATGTGTAACGTTTATTTAAAAAGAAATCACTTCTGTTTTCAAGGGGTGCAATAAAATATACACCTCTAAGAGTAGGAAAGTTGATACATTTTACTTGTATTCTCTAGCTAAGAAAGTTTTCCCAAATGTATTCTTTTTTACTAAAACAATCACAGTATATGGAAAACCGAGGAAATTGCTAAACTTCGACACACTTTTTTTAAAGGACCTTTAGCTGTGACTTGTGTGTGCTGAAATGTGGGAAAGCGATTTTCTGAGTTACATTTCACTGTGTATGCATCACATTTGCATAGGTTTTCCCCATCCATCCCTCTGGCACACCCTTGGGTACGTCCACGAACATACAATAAGGAAAATCCTATAACGATTGTTCATAGTAGTAATTTACACTTTGGAAATGTATGTTTTTCTCGTGACTCCAGAGCGCAGTCTATTACACACCGCATTCTTTTCAGTGAATATTTTCAATTAATCCTATTGTGCCATTGCTATTTAACTCCTGGAATGCGAAGGACGAATCCTACGCGTTTTTTTCACCTTTTATGTGCATTGAATGTTTAAATTCAAACCATATCCACTTTTTATGTTTTCAAATACAACCAACGCAAATTGCAGCTTCTCTCTTCACCATGTGATGGTACTCAAAATGCAAATGCCAAGACAATCAACAATTTGTAAACGTGTTCTCCATAATCAGGTGTAACCTTTTCATGGATTTCAGCAGAAGGTCAAGCTTAAGTCACACCTCCACTTAGTAAATCTTAATGAAGTGGGACTGTGTAGTAGTAGAAGACATTCACATGTATATGTTCCATACCACAATTGGTCATCAATTTCCCATTACATTCAGAACACAATGGACATTGTAAGGAAAACAAATTTAGATAGCGGTATTACTAAAAATAAGTACTTTATAGAGGTAGGAAGAGAAACAGAAAACAATTTTTAGAATTAAAGGTTAGCTATCTGAATCAAGAGTTTGTTTTACCAAAATTTATTTTTTTTATACTGATATGATTCTATGGGGCAAGGGATTTAAAAAAAGTAGAGGGGGCTTGTGATCAACATTTAACGCATAAAAATTAGAGCTTTTGGTTTTTTATAGTAACCAATTATAGGCAAGTAAAATGCACATTCATGTTGTGGGAGCATTGATGAAGACATAGAAGGCTAATAAATGAATGAGATACGATTAGGATCTGTCAAGAAATGAATCCCTGCAGGAATAAATATATGTACATCTCTGCACTATGCATGTATTTGTTTGATGAATAATATATTATCAGTCATTCATTTATTTCCTGAATTCGCTTAGAACAATAGGATCTTCAAAAATGCTTTTCTGAAAAAAAATGATTAAAAAAAAATATTTTGGATGGGGCCACTAGTTTATTATATCCAAAATAATCCTGCACACATGCCAAATTAAATAATATATACAATACATTTACACTATACATGTAGCGTAGACAATCTGTATCATTAATGTTGTTCAGTCTTGAATACAATAGTTTCTTGACTCTTCTAACTAAAAGGACATAGACTACTTAATTCATAGATGTTTTTGTGTCTCCAGTGCAATTTAGAGTCTTCGAATAGATACATCTTATCTGTACAATATAAACCTGCAAATAGTTGAATCACAGAGGGAGCACAGTGCTGCAGAAAATCTGCTATTGCCGTAAATGTTTTGAAGTACTAAGGGGCAGATTTATGAAGGGCTTGCGCCATGTTTACGCCGCCGTTGCGTGACGCAACGGCGCGGAAACGTGGCTCATCCCTGTGCCCTATTTACAACGTGACGCATCTAGGAGATGCGTCACGTTGTACAGCACTGCGCCATGAGGAGGCGTTCCTATGCAGGGGGGGGACGTTCCTGCGCAGGAACGCCTCCTGAAAGTGGCTGAGTGAAATCTATGAGATTTCACTCAGTCACTTTCAGGGCAATGCTGCGTCAAAACCCTGCGCCTGCTTGAAGCAGGCGTAAGGCTTGAGGCAGCATTGAAAGAATAGGCCCCCCCAGAGCATTGATGGAGCTGCGTCGCGCTTGCGACGCAACTCCAGCAATGCTCCACATTTCCGGCACAGATGCGTCACGCATCTGTGCCGTTTTTGCCCCATGGTGCGCCGCATCATAAATGCGGCGCACCATGGGTGGCGTAGCTGTGGCGCACTGTGGCGCATGTTAACTGGCGCATCCCTCGGGATGCGCCAGTTAACATAAATCTGCCCCTATGTTTGAAGCTATGGGTGGGACTAGTGGGGGTTGAAACATCCACTATCTTGTTGATGTGTGCATATATTATTTTCTATGGCATTTCCCATCTTGAGAACACACGTAAATGCACGTCTGCATATAGTAGCAGTACATATGTTTCAAGGTTGGGAAAGGAAACGCAAAATACAGTGGGCTGTGTTAATATAAAAAGGTTTCTTTTCACATCGACACTTCTTTTCGCTGTGCATAAAAGCATTTTTAAAAAGCTTGCTATAGCAATGTAGAAATATGCAAGATGTACTCATGCAGAGAAGGAGTGTGCATTTAAACCTACCCTCTGGGTACATTTCCATGGTAGCACCTGGGACTTTTGGTGACTCTCCAGGACATAGAAATCATTGGAAATCTAGGCACAAATCTGTGAAATCATAGATTACCAACTTTCCACTAAGTGTTTTAGAATCCCATCATATTTGCATATTTCCCTTTTTTTAAATTTGTCTGGGGACAGAAATATTCTTGTATTTTACCCTTACGGAAAAGGGCAGGGATGCAAAAGTAAAAAAACTACCTCATTAAAATACGTTTTGCCATATTCTCATTGATTTGAGCAACTTCTTCGGAACCAGCTGGTGAGTGATGTAACTTCGATACAGGACTTCGAATCGCAAGCCCCACATCGACGGCATCCTCTGCGATGTTGCAGGACCTCGCATGATCGCCTTGCATCTCCTCAGAACCGCAGCTGTGTGACACATCCTCAACGTGGGATATCGGTGCTCTCGAACCAGGATTTAAGGTACTCGTGTTCAATGGGCCCAACCTGGTCCCTCTATCAGGCCTGCGCTCCATTTGCGGTGGCCCTGAACTTTTGATTTTATACCAGTCCGGTGGTACCAGATAACCACAGTTGGCGTGTTTTGCTTCTAGCCACTATTTTTACATAAAAAATTGATTGGATTTTTGTTGTTTTAGTGTCAAATAATGTGATAAATTCTAGTCTATTTTCCAAAATTGGTGTGAGATTTTTCTTGTGTTGTGTTTTCTCTTTACTACTGGGGAGAGGAGTTGGCCTAACGGCTAGGGCAGTCAACCTCAAATCTGGTGAACTGGGTTTGAGTCTCGGCAATGACACTGAACCTCCTGTGATTTTGGGCAAATTACTTAATCTCCGCGTGCCTAACAACAACAAAAAATGAATGTCTCCTCATGTAATGCAACTGGTGCTATTCGGGTCAAGTTCACGCAATATAAAACTCTGTAAAAAATGTTTTACTTTTCATCGTGCTGCATACATCCTTTAATGCATTGCCTCTAAATTAAGCCTGACTGCTTCGTGCCAAGTTACCAGATGGTTTGGCACAGGTTAATTTGGGGTTTGTTTCTGTTTCACCCTAACAGAAATTGTGGTTTCTGGTTGATTAGGGTTCACCACCTCAACCAGTAACCGAATTTCCAACAGTTTTTTTTTAGAGTTTGACCCCCTTCAGGCCAATTCTGAGCACTTTTTAAACAATAGTTGTAAGAAACTGGGTTATTAGTTGGGCGGTGTGTAAGCCCCACTCAACCACAAACCTTGTCAGGGTGAACCACAAAAGTCACTAAATTAACCTCTGCTTAACCCTATGTTAGCTTTGCACAAATCAGTCAGGCTTAACTTAAAGGCAATGTGTAAAGTATTTAGGCAGCACACAAACAATAATAAAGTGAAAAACACAAGAAAAATTCCAAACCTATTAAGAAAAAGAAAGTAAATGTTAATACATATACTGATACCAGATTGACAAAAATCTAATCAATAGAAGTGGAGATATTGAATTTCAAAATCTTTAGGGAAAATATCGCCAAAACGCAGAAAGCGCCCTTCACATAGACCAGGGGAAAGTCACAAGTTCAGGCCAACCACGAAGAAGCATGGGTTGGAAACAGTAACCAGGTTTATCCCACTGAAGAGTTACCTTCTCTGGTACGGCACAAAGAGATCCGTTCGTGATGGAGGAGCCTGCCAAGAGGAGGCTCTTGGTATGGAGAACTGGTCAAGTGTTGCAGACATCATTACTGTAACATGAAGAGCTAGTCATTGCTGGAGCTTCTCATTGCTTGATTGTCGCAGACAGTCATTGTCATTGCGACGTACACATCTTGCATTGCCAGTCCTCTCAAGCGGTCATATCAGTCTGAAGCATGTCATCATGAGGGGCAGAGATTTGGAGGAAGCTGGCTTGTTTGCATTTGCAAGGAGACCAAACTTCAGGATTGACAGCTTTTTCTTGTGGAGGAGCTCTCTTTGGTGCCAATGAAGGGTCCGGGACCTGAGGACACCTCTTGGAGAACAACACTCACTCCAGCAGAGGCCAGCAACAGGGCTCAGGTAGTTTCAGGCAGGTCCAGTTGTTGCTGGTCAGCAGGGAAATTGCAGGGAGGCCTCTGGAACCTTGTTATGTCGCTGTACCTCACATAGGAGGTTATCCAACTGACCATTGGAGTCACTCATCTAGGATGGGATCAATACACACCATTCCATTTTTTAGACAGCAAGGTAGTCCTTCTGGCAGCAGGACATCATTCAAAGCTCCAGGAATGTTCTGACGAGTGGTTCTGAAAGTCCTATTTTTATACCTGAGGCCAGCATTTGTATGTGGGAATGCCCTGACCTACCCGTCAAACTGGTTCTGGTCAGTGTTTCCCCTGGTCATATCTCCAAACTACCTTGGGTTAAAAAAGCAGGACAGGCCTGGTGTCCAGTTTCTTCGTGTGTGCTGTATCAGGGCTGGGTACAGTTCCTCCCCAGCCATCCAGCCAGTATGATCCTCTCCCAGCTACACCATGGACTCATTGTTCACTGTCTGGGCCCAGTATGCATTCTGGATGGGGGACAATTAACAGGCCCCAGCAGCTGGAAACTCCTAGAAAAGACTCAGAAACTTTGGCCAGGAAAATGACAACCTTTTGAAAGTGGCATTTTCAACATTTCAATCTAAAATCCAATTCTACCATTAAAGACTATTTTAAATTATAATGACTTTTAGTGTAAACATAACTAATTTTTCTGCTCCCAATCTGAAGTTAGCACTAATGAATTGGAGTCAAGTAACCCAGTGTTAACCTATGACAGAAATAGGCCTTACAACTCTGGAAAAAAACATTAGAAGTGTTTTACTTTCAGGACGTGCAAAACGTAAACATGCATGCCGTACTTTTTAAATAGCAGGCATCCTACCCTATGTGCCCTTAGGGGTGACATCTGTATTAAAAAGGAATGTTCAGGCCTGGGAAAAGGTTTGCTTTGCCAGGTTGAAATGATAGTTTAAAACTGCACAATAGGCTGCAGTTACTGGCTTGAGGCATGTTTTACAATGCTACTTTAGTGGGAGTAGGTCGTTCAACCAGTGCTGCTGCCAATGCCATATTAAAAAATGATGACGCCCTCCTGCAGAATGTGATGAAGGGGCCTCAGTATCCCATATCTCACAGATATCCACTGGCCTTGAGCTGAGTGGGGGGGCCTCCTTGAAGGGTTGGGGGCCCATTGGAGTGTTGGGTGTGTGACTGCGCCGCAGGGGCCTGTATTACACTAGCAGCATTTCATTTACCAGGAGCTTACAAGTAAATTACACATTCCAATCAGGTGTAGGCTAATTTCGTACCTCTGTTTCAAGGAGCAACAACTCATTTGGAAGTTAAAATGGGAAAGGTGACTTTTGGGATCCTCTTAATTCCCGACCTCTGCTTGATCTGCACAAAATTTGACATGAAGAACCGAAAACTTGATCTGCTTTTTTTGAAAGGTGTTGTGCAGTTTTGTCGAATATCAAATGTATATTATGCTATAGCATTCTAAACACTGGTTGTCAAAGGTGCTATGCCCCAGGTATAGGTCCAAGCTCAATTGAGAGCCTTTTGCATGAGCTTTAACAGGATAACACATGGAAAATGTGCTATAATAATTAGAACATGATGCCCACTGAGGACAGAATGTACTAAATTAACAGGAATAAATAGAAAGACAAAAATTGGAATGATGAAGCAGAGCTAGACCAGCAATTATTGGCCCTATATCCAGGGCCGGACTGGGGGTAGCGAGCAACGGGCATTTCCCCGGTGGGCTGCCAGGTTGGGGGCCAGTTTTGAGCCCTTGGGAAGGTTTTGGTTACCTGGGGATGCCAATATTGGCCCCCTGTAACAAAAGCGACCGAAACCGGCCCTCGCAAACAGCTCAGCTGCACTCATCCACACCCTAGGGTGGTCGGGCCGAGCAGTTTGCCAGGGCCGTTTTCTGTTCCCAGTCTGGCACTCCCTGTGTCACTTCATTATCTTTAATTGAACTTCCACTGTACATGTCTTTTGAAATGGATGGTGAATGGATTGAAGACATTACCACCTTTTACTAATAATAAACAAATAGAGCACCAGTGGGGGAATGAATAGAGACTCAATCAAGGTACAGATACCTCAAACTGTTATTATTAATCTTAAATTCATAGGGCTTTTTTATTAGAGGCTTATGAGTGGTGCAAGACTCTTTATCATATCTATGAGGCGACGCATAGCCACTCTGTGTGGCTTTGTATGGCATCCTAGATATGGAGTGAGAAAAAGCAGTACAAGTCACTGCGTTGCCTTACTCTGCGCCAAGGAGGCATTCCATGGGCGTTGTGGTGGGTTTTCCAATGTAACACTCATGGGTTCACTTTATCATGTAAACCTGGGCACCACCAAAATCTTACCCCTCTCCAGTGGATAAATATTTTAATTTCTCCTCATTTCTTTCCCTTTTTATGTGTGCTGCATTCTGCAGTACACATAGAACAAGGAAAACACCTCTCAGGATTGTTTTTGTGCCGGAAGGTTCCAATTCTGCCTTCAATGGATGCACCCTTGCACAAGGGCGTCTACATTGGCACTAGGCAGCAAATTGTGTGCCAGCGCATGGCTCTAGGCAGCAAATTGTGTGCTGGTGCAGTGGGAAAGGGAAGGAATGCACCGTATTTCATAAATATGGTGCATTCCTGCTCTTACACATTGGGGTAGGGCAGCGCAGCAAGAAGACTTGCGGTGCTGCACTACGCCAATTCCTGATACATGAGGCCCATAGTGTGCTAATTCTAATGTGTAAGTGTTTTTTTCAACTCATATGGACCATAGATTTCTCTATATTTGATTTACAGAAAGATCATTGTGACCAGTGTCTTATAAATTGTTAAGTGGCCCTCCATATATTTCAAGTACTCCATGAAAGGACATTGTGAATATTAAGATTGCATTGATAGTACGTTTTGAGACATGAGTTTAATTTGCTGGTACTCTTTTCTTTACTGCATGACACATTTAATTTCATTGTCACTTGAGGATTAATCTTTGAATATAATCAGCTCCTCACACAAGACATTTCTCATTATAAAGCATTTTGAATTAAATTAGCCATGCTTGAAGCTAAAAGTTATTTGTCCTGAAGTTATGTTAGTGGCTGCTATCTAATCTACAATGTATTAAACTGTTTTTAGAAATACAAAGCACTGTTTGTGCCACATTTGTATTTCATGGTCTGTTTCTGTGTTATACATGAGTTTGACCTTTAAAGAGTTTGTTAACCAAAAATGCTTTTTAATGTCAAAGGCAAAAATCTGGAGTAAGGTAACACAGCGTAAATCACTGCGTTGCCTTACTCTGTGCAAGAGAGGCATTCCATGGGCATTGCGGTCGATGTTCCCACGAAACTACCATCGTTTTTGACTCATTCCCAGATTTACAAGGACTTGTAAACCTGGGAATGCATCAAAAAGATACGCCTCCCAGGAGATACTGAACAAGAAGAAATATCTTTATTTCTTCAAATTGTTTCCTCTTAATATTTGTGTGCCTTTTCTGCAGCACATATAGAAAGAGGAAAAAGCCATTCAGGATTCAGCACAGGCAACGTTGCATCATGGCGTGAGGGCGCCTGTGCTGGCGCTAGGATAACAAAACAACACCAGAGCGCAGGGAAAAGACAGAAATGCACTTTATTGGATAATTACTTTGTATTCCTGCCCTTCCCCAGTGCTGCAGAGTAGCGAAGCAAGGTTACGCAGCACTGCCCTGCACCACAACTTTCATAAATGTGGCCCTGAGTCTTTAACTGTCTCCTGCACTGAGCTGCTTTATTTCCAATGCTTGTGAGGAGATCCGCTAGAGAGTTCCATAGGCAAGTCATTGAAAAATGGAACTCGGAGAGAGTTAGAAATAAAAGAAGGATCACTGTTTAAGTGGACATATAACTTTTGTGGGCTGTTATTATGCCAGCTCAGGAGATAAAGCTACTCTGGTCCTGACCTCATTGTTATTTAATAGAGCTGTGTTCAGGCAATTTCTTCTGTGGTGAAACTCATCTTTTATTCTGCCATGTTATGAATGGTTGCTGTATATGCCTGTCAAGGCAGTCACAAAGATCCAATAAGATTGTATCTTACTAAAAAGGCTATTTCCATGGCATTCAACTATAAATTGTAGTAAATCAAACTTCACAGTCATACTGAATCTGCTTCATGTGACTTTGGATATTTCAAAGGTCAGAATCCCCATGACTCAATATCCATTGAGAACGTTACATTAACCTTAGAGGTTTTCATTGAATATATTACCTACTGGCGGCTTCCAGTAGGTAGTTATAGTTAGGACCATGTTTCTAAACAAAAAGCATTTTTTGACTTACCCATATCCTTGGTGTCATTTGACGAATCATCACAAAAGATTCCAAACAAAGTGTCATAGTGAGTCTTGTTCTGCATGGAAAGATTTGGGGTGTTCCGTTATGCAGGGGCCGAGAAAAAGGAGGATGAAAAAATGGTGTTTCCCATATTAATTCCCATGGACTCTTTAGACACGGCTTCCTGAACCGCTAAGCGGAATTACACCAAATTTGGCAGAATGCTAGCTTTTGGTCTGCAGATTGTGCTTTTTGGTATTTGGTGCAAATACTTTCAGTTGTGTGTGAGATATTAAAGGAAATTTAAATTTGTATATATACGATCGTGGATAATTCACAACTAATTCGCAACAATTTGCAAACACTGTGATTGGCTGGCCACAACCTGAGCAGAGAGTTGGCACCACTATTCGAGCTTTTCGGGATAGTCCGAAATCAGTCAGAAATGAAACAATAGAACTTGGCATAAATTGTCAAGTTGGATGTATTCTGACCCAATGGGAGGATTATAAGGGTCTTTCAGGGACTCCAGATGTGAACAATATGTATCTGAACAGGTTTTTCATGCATAATATTTGCGAATTCACTGCAACCGTCTGTGCGTACCCCTCCTGTACCATCGCAGCAAATTTGCAAATATCTGTAAAAAATTGTTTTTTTTAAATGTATTCACAGACCCACTCAGAAAATGATGCTTCCACTCACATACCCACTCAGAGACTCATGTACCCACTCACAGACCCACTCAGAGACTCATGCACCCACTAAACCCCACTCACACACCCACTCCCAAACCCACTTAGACACTCACGCACCCACTCATAGACCAACTCAGAGACTTGTGCACCCTCTCAGGCTCACACACCCACTAAGAACCATTCAGAAACTCATTCACACACTCACAGACTCACTAAGAAACTCATGCACTCACTCACAGATGCACTTAAAGAATCACGCACCCAGTCAAAGCCCCACTTAGAGACTGATACATTGAGTAACAGCCCTACTCAGACACTCACTGACAGGCCCCCCTCACGCACTTTCACACCCACTGATAGACCTACTGAGACACTCATGCATTCCCTCACTCAATGTCAAACATTAGTGGTTAACACAAAAAATAGAAATTCACTTAAAAAACAAAGGTTACAAGGACATTAGAGTCGCTCACTCCCCCATAGAGCCACTCACACACCCATTTTCTCACTCACTCATACAGACACTCACACAACCACTCCCTCTACCATACAGCTACTCATATAACCAGTCACTTACCCATACAGCCGCTCATTCAGCCATCAATGCAGTCAGTCACATAAGCACTCACTCCCCAATATAGCCAGCCTCTGAACACAACCACTCCATCACTCATACAAGCACTCAAACGCCCACACAAGCACTTACATACCATTCACACATCCATACAAGTGCTCACACTTCCGCTCACTCTCCCATACATCATTCACACAGAAATGTATTCTAAAATACAGCCACTTACACACCAACCCACTCAAACAACCCCTCATTCACACATACAGCCACTTACACAGCTAGTCACTCATTCATACAGCCACTCACACAGCCGAAGGGCATGTGTGGACATGGCACTTTGAAAAATGCACTTTTGTGCATTTTTTATAGATTTTGCAAATTACCATCAACTAAAAATTGATGGTAATTTGTGATTCCTAAATGCAAAGCCACAATTTTTAAGTGCTACCTGAATCGCATTTAAGGAATTGCAAATTGCGATTCCCTAAATGCATTCGCAAATTAGGTAATCACAAAAATTGCAAATACCTATTTTGCAAATGCAATGCTTTTGCATAATTTATCTGTCACTCTATGCCTGAAAAGATATTGTTTTGATATATATATATGATCATTATATTTTATAATCAGGTATCAAGTCATTTTTAATTGTTCTGAAGTGCCCTTTATCCTCAATTTTGCTTGCTAAGTTTCAATGCCCTAGAAGGCCCAGAATCACTTTTATTTAAAATAGTTCTTTTGCACATTTTTGCAAGGCTTAACCTTATGTTGAGTGTTAGCAATCAAACCAGGTTTTTAGGCAATAATGAACTTGCAAATGATATCTTCTCCTCATCCAGGAGAAGATCTTGCCACTCGCTCATCAGATAAGCTTTGCTGAACATATCATGTTTCTGTCATGTGATAAGGTTCCATAGACTTGTATTGAGAAAAAGCTATTTTAACTGTCAAAAGTTCATGTATTTTAGCTTTAGGCTTCAAGTGACCTTTTTCTAGCTTGAGATCTGGTTAGTTGAAATGACAATTGTCTTTTCATTATGTTTTGTGCTGCTGTCTATTTTTTGCATTTGGAGGGCTTCCTGGCATGTTGTTTTTTATATATTTACAAATAACTAATTTATGCTTAGGCCTATACTTACATCTGAATGTTGAGTAGTCAATATCCTGTTTATGATATTTTGTTAGGATGGGATGATGATATTGTTGACCATATTCTGACATAAATCTGTGGCCCGTGATGCTACCTCACTGAGAGAGAAAGATACAAGTTTTGTGCTGCCAAGTCTGCAACACAGAATCTGTGTTACTCCCATCTGGTGATGACACAAGAAGGCAGGTAGACTTCTTCCTGAGGTATCGATCAATTTCAAATCTGAAATCTGAGGGGAGCAATCTTTGCGAATCACATTCTATTTTAATGACAAATTACTTTTTGCACTCCACTATGTCTCTGTGATGTGCTACAGATAATGTTTGCACTGCCACAACGCAGCAGCATATATTTTATGCAGCTATAGAAGGGAAAATGTCAACACAACAAGGCGTTTTATTCTTCTCAAGGGGTAGGAGAGCAGTCATGGATGTCATTTAAGGGGAACCAGGAGTTGCAATTACAACTCATACCTTTGCCTCTTGCCACTCCAACACTGCCTTTGCCACTCACAGCATCTGAATTGACAAAAGCCCTGTCAAAAACAGAAGGTAAACTGTGCTCTGAAAGCACTGTTTATTTTCTGCAGCTTCAAGTGGAACAGTGCACTTTCTGTTCTGTGAAAAACATGCATTCAACAGCTGCACTCTTGAGAATACGTTATAAAATTAAACAAATGAAAAAAATACACTGTCTTAAAAACTTGTTACCGTTCTTCATTACTGTGAATATAGGAAAATCAAGCATTTGCAGATCCAGTTGGTCTTGCCTTTGGAAGCTGGTGAAATGTTTTTTTTATTTTAATATTGAAAGTTATGCCACAAAAATAAAAACAGAACAAAACCTGGCACCTAAACCTGGTAGTATATGCTTTCAACGGCAATTAAAAAAAACCTGAAAAAACGTTTACCCGTAATTTTAAAAGAACAATATTGGCCCTTTCCAGGCCGGAAGTCTACTTGGAACAGGTATAGCAATCTTTTTATAGTTTTAATGTATGTAACAGAAAAATATGATACTATTTGATGCCAAGAAATATTATCAATTGCTCTGAATTACTGTGGCCTGAAGCTGTAAGTTAAACACCCAAGGACGACAAAAAACATAAAGACTAAATAGTGGAAGGAAAAAAAAGCATTGGAAAAGTAAAGTGCTGGCCTACTCTTCCTGGGACTGAGGTGAAATTATTTTGCAGTAGGTGTGTGATCAGGCAAAATGCAGGCACTCACTGTGAGGGGCAGCCAGTGAATGAAATTGGCTGACCCCCTACTCGATGCTGTACCCTGAAGAGGTGAAAGCAAAATGTGAATGACTGTTAAACAGGCAAATGGAAGTGGAGTGCTGACCCAAAACCCTTCTATGTATGTATATATTTGTTTTTTATTATCATTTTTTGGTGTGGTGAAACAGCTAAGAATGTCTGTGGGTCACACCTAAGGATGTGTTTCAACAAAATAATCACCTCTATGCTTTGAAAGTGTTATAGTTCCTTACAAGAGATTGAGACTCAAAACTTGTTAACAATAAGTAAATTAAGCAAATAACATAGTTCATATTCAATATAATATGGCTGCCCAAGGCAAAATGAATGTGTGAATCTCCCTGGTTATCTGCAGTCATCGTCAAACATCTAATTACCTACATCCTCTACAGGCAAGTGTTCGTCCTCCCCAAAACACAGAACCGGTGTTACTGCCAGTTATGGATGATCTGAGAAAGGGTATCAATAGAGGACAAGTGTCAGCCAGCGGCGGCCGGCACAGGTAAACGCAGTGGTGTGGCAGGACGGGAGCAGGGTGGGGGGAGGGGCTTAAGTCGACAAACTACGGAATAGGTATAATTAAATAAATAAATAATACCTATTCCATCGTCTGTCAACTTACCCCCCCTACCGCCCTACCATGCTTACCTGTGCCGGCCGCCGCTGGTGTCAGCACTGGTGCTCCTGGATTTGTTGACTGCCTTGGACACGGTCAATCATAACAACTTGATGGAATGTTTTGAAGCAGCAGGCCTCTTAGATTGCCACTGGAATAGGTGAAATTATTTCCAGAGCATATAATACAAGCAGTTTCGTGGCTGTATTATTAGTCAGATTACTGGGTTCCTCACTTTCCACACCTATTTAAGATATATATGTTCATCCGTCGGTAAAGAGCAGGAATTGAGAGGTTGCAGGTTTTACAGTTATGATGAATCTGTTGCATTTGAATAGCAAAACCTCTTCGCAACCGGCCTTTCAATATGTAATACACTTCAGCTGGAGATAGCTAGGTAACACATACCTAAAACTGAACGCAGATAAAATAGACTGGCCTATGGTACAATTACATTTTGGAAATGCGCCCCCTTTCCTCCATCATTGAGTCTGCAAGAAAGCTGAGTGTGATAATGGATGAGGCAGTAGATTGCTTTGGTAGTCTCCGTAGGTATTTTTTTATTTGGATGGATTAGTAAACTGGAGCCATATATGTCTGTGGGAGGTCCTAAAATGGAAATCCTAGCAATGGATTGGCTGTGCCGGCCAGCCGTTAAATGAAAGGGCTGACCCACTTCTCCATGCTGTACACTGCAGTGGGTGGAAGCAAAATGTGAATGCCTGTTGAACAGACAAATGGATAAGGGTGCTCCTGGATTTGTATCTGTTTATATCTGGGTCCACCTAACAATGATCTTTAGACTGCAAGAAGTTCAAATGCGGCAGCATATCTAACCTTTAGAGTATCAAAGAGATCTTATGTCACACCTCTGTTGAAACTGTTGCATTGGCTTCTAGTGAAGGAAATAATCCAATTTAAAACCTGCTTAACCTTTAAGGAATTTAAAATTGCTCAATATGGCATCATCATTTGGAAAATTATTTGATGATTAATATAAGGTATGCAAAAGTAAGAGCAAGAGGACTAACTCCCTCTTAGATCCGTTTTTTTGCTGAGACTTAGTGTAAGTCTTTCAGAAATCACTTAAAACAGGGTTTCATATTCAGTCATCTTTAGATAATTTGTCAATTCACTGTGCTCTGTTCGCTGTATACTCATGTAAGAAACAAAGAAGATCAGAAAGTTGCAAAGGTGGACGTGAGCTACATCAAGCTATGTTAACTGAATGTAAAATGGCCGCTTCGAATTATAACCTAGGTCAAGTATGTCATCAGCACCAAGGTCATGTGCCATCACTTTCTAAGATTCAGGGCCAAAGGACATATCATGTCAATTCCTGTCAAGTAATAGAGGTTGAAGGGTGAGCAATGTCACTTCCTCTACCCCTGACATTTTGGTGAATGGAAGTCCTTGAAAGTGCTATAACATACCTATTTCATACAATACTGTAATAAAAAGGATAGTTTTAAATCAAACTGACCTGAATACATTGATTACACTCTTGGGCTTTGTTTTAAGACACATAGTTCAGGAAAAATTACTGGAGAACGAATATTAAAATAGAAACAAATTAAGAAAGAGTGTGGAGGGTAGAGGAAACGCAAGTAGCTTATCAGCCAAAAATCTAATTAATGCCCATATTAAAGGCCTATCTTTCTTTTGTGTGTAAAAGCAATAGTAGCTCTGCAGAATGCACAGGTGGATTGTGAGCTGCCTCTTACCCCAAACAGTTGGGGCCCCTCATATTGGGAAGTGGTGGGACAGGGGAGGGGGGACACAAACAAAAAAAACAGAATTATAAATAAAGAAAATAGCGCTTACCTGCTCCGACAGCCGCCACCTTGCTCCCAATCCTCGTGCCCCATCCAGGAACTACTGCACACTGCGCAGGTGCCCAACTCTTACTCCCAGCATGTGAGCAGCGCCGGGATTGGTCTGGGAGCCTCGTTCGGCACTCAGGCATAGACTAGGAGCCTGTGTTGGTTTTTCCACCCAGCTGTACAACACAGCTCGGGTGGAGAGGGGCGGTCCAACAGTCATACGCACTTGGCAGTGCACACCACTCCCCTCTCCTCCCTGGAGCTGCAGCGTTAGTATTGGTTGCTACACCCCTCCCTCGGCTCGCAGTGGGAGGACGAAAAATAAAATGATCATCAAAATGTTTTATTATCATTTTATTTTTGTCCTTTGCCTTTGCTGGCTTTCAGCAGGGGGGGGTGGCGCTCCTCCTTCATAACGCAGAAGCCGCCCCTAACCACAAAGGATGAGCACATTCTTTCCAAAACCCTGGAGTTTGTTCCTGGACGGGTCACAGTTAGCCGCCTTTCAGCTTAGAACTAGATGAACCAGGCTGAGGCACGATATACAGCAAGCACGCTTGAATCCAAGCCCTTCTGCTGAAAACAACATGCTATCAGAAGCAGGAGAGTATTAGCAGCACAGTGAAATAGTGTTACCTTTTGCTATAAGGAAATCAGCGTCAAAGTATGATGTTTATGAGGCAGTATCTTTATGGACAGGTGAATAATTGTCAAGAGAACCTACAAAAGGTTCAAAGCATTGCAGAGAGATTGCATCTGAAGAACTTCCCTCCAAGGTGAAGCACATCAGATCATTGAAAGACCTCACATTGGTTTAGTGAAGAAACTGATCTTGTTAAAGGACCTTCTCTGGTGTCATATAGCTTTCCTTAAGGGTTGAGGAGTTTTCTTTCAACATAGACTCTGAATCTACCGCCTGAGGCGTGTTAAGTCCAGCTGGAGACAGCCTGGCTGTGGTGTCACAAATCTACTACTTCAGACAGCAGGGGCGGCCCTTGGCTCATGGCAGCCCTGGGCTGGGAGCAAAGGTAGGGGGCCCCGGAAGAGGGGCTCCGGGCGGGGCGGAGCACGGAGGCCAGTGAAGAGGGGGAGGCCAGGGTGTTTGGCCCCTTGCTATGGAACTCCCTCCCACCACAGTTGAGACAAGTCTCTAATCTTTTTTCTTTTAGGAAAAAACTAAAAACATACCTATTCACCCAAGACTAACTCTCTTCTGCTCCCTACACTGTCATCCCCTCAATAAGTTCTTTCGACTCATACAGAAGCTCGCGCGGAGATACCCCTTCGGGGCTGATTCAGGCGCGTTACAAGAATATAAATAAATAAATAAACAGAGCTGGAGGCCGCCAAATCCCTGCCAGGGGGCGCCACTCAAATATGTATCCATCTCTTTAGAGGATTAATATATTAAGGGTATATATTGGCGTGGTGGCCTCTGGGGTTTGGTGGCCCTGTGCAGGTGCACAGCTTGCACATGCCTAAGGCCGCCCCTGCAGACAGGGAGGCACAGCCTTTTCCTACATCGCACAGAAACTATGAAGCTCTCTTCTGAATTATTTACTCATGGAAACCAGCCCTACAAGATTTCAAAAGAGACTGAAAAGGTGGCTTCAACTAATTATGAACTCTGAATATTAAAGCCAGGATACCTTGTAGGAAGCTGCTATGCTTTATACAATCCTTTTTAATTTAATTTTCATTTCAGTAGGTATTCCAGACTCAACCATGATGTAATTTCGGTCACTTTAAAACAAAAATGCAATTTGATTTCAGCTTTTACTAAAATATTCTGGTTTACTGGATTTTTTAGAATATTACACAAAGAGACCATCATCCAGTCTGTGAATTTGATAATGGCGCTATCCTTAGACTGACTTGTAAATACTAGGTTTCAGAACCCAATATTTGCACAACAAGCTTTTTTATAGTCTTACATTTGAGTTTAAATTCAAATTGACAGTCGATGCATTACTTCTTTTCTTTAAAGTCTCCCTTAAAATTTGAGTGAAAAATAAGTAGGACCCGGTCTTTTTTATTCCAAATAATGGCAATAAACTAGGAATGCATCTTTTTTTATGGCATACATAGGTGCAGTAATGCATTTATCTAAATATTCATTAGGTGGGATTATGATCCACTCTGAATGGTGATTATGGGAGCCAACGTAATAGTACATAGGTCGGTTCACAAAAATCATTACGTTGGCAGTCCTGTCCCTCGATTACACTGGTGCACATTTTTGTTGGAAGCACCTGGCACACTCTTGGGCAAAGAGCGTGTAAGAAATTGGGTTGTTAGTAGACTAGGGTGTGAACCCAAGCAGCAACAACTATCCTTGTCAGGGTGAGACACAAGCCAACCCTAAATTAACCTGTGCTCAACCCTCAGGTAGCTTGTCACAGACTACTCAGGCGTAACATAGAAGCAATGTGTAAAGTATTTATGCAAAGCTTTAAACAGTAATAAAGGTAAAAGACACCAAACAAAAATGATCCCACCCAAAGTTAGAAAACTACAGCTTTCCTTAATAAATTAAACTGGACCAAAATGATAAACATCGAATCAATAGAAATGGGGATATGCAATTTTAAAGGAAGTAGTGAAAAATAGCCAAAAAGAACAAAGCGGCAACAGTAGATATCTGGTTGTGCCAGACACGGACAAAATCACAAGTTAAGACCGACCGTGATAGAGTACAGGCCAGATGGGGACCCATTCAGGCCCTCTTAATATAATACCTTAAATCCTGCTTTGTGGAGTGTTGCGAGCATCTGCTTCAAAGATGCATCACACAGCTAAAGTAATGTGTTAGTTCCATGATTAAACTAGGCTGCGATGCAAGGTCTTGCATCATCATCAAGAATCTTATAAATGCGAAGTCTGGCGTCAAGGATGTGTTGCGCAGTTGGGTCGATGCGTTGGTACAGCGGCGCTGGGAGGTTGGATGTGAGTCCGGAGTCATCGTCAATGCTGCCGTCGACGAGGGATATGAGGTCCTGCGTGAAGATGCATTGCACAGCAGCGTTTTGAAGAGGTTGCAAACTGCAGCACCGATGCATGACTTTGCGACGGATGCAATACACCCAGCAATGCATCAGTTCACCTGTGGGTTGTGCCACACAGCAGAGGAGAGGCATTAGTTCTGTTTGGATCCACAGGCACTGGCAAAGAAGCTAAAGCTCACTTCCAGGGGTTCAGGACTGGGATGGCACCACAGGGCAGGGTAGACTTATAGATGGCAGAGTGCAGGTCCAGGTGCTAGGTTTTTGGAAGCCTGTTGTGTCCCTGAGGCTTCACAGCAGGAGGTCTGCCAACTAACTAACCCTTGAAGTCACTCTAGGGACTATCATTTTTAAATTACAATGCATTCAAAAAGCCAGTAAATTTGAGAATGCAGAGTCCATTCCTCAAAATAAATAGGTTTATTGATTGTGCATCTGATCAGAACACAACACAGTTGCGATATCGGTGTGCTGAACACCCGCGGACAAGGAGTAAAACCCCAGTATGGTGTAGTGGGAGAGTCTCTGCCTCACTGACACTTTAATAGTCTTTCTTCTATCTCCATATTCCAAATGCTCTATGTAATCTCACATATTCTAATTTCCCTGCATTATGTTGTGATTGTTTGACTCGTACATTTCTTTACACACTAAGGCCCAAAGGGTCCCATTGAATAATAATTTACATTCCATAAAACAGCCTAGTACCTGATGTTCAAAGGTATTTTACGACCGAATATTACGGTTTTAATATTTAGAAAATCTCTTTTTGAAAAATTTTTCCAACTCATAAAATTAGTTTTGTTATACAATGTTATAGGTTATTTGTAAAGCACATCTTTCATGGAGCTGAAATAACCAGTCTGGATAAAAGCGAATTGATAAGGATTTACAGCAGATGTTCTGTTGCAAAGAGTTACATCTTCTGGCAGCATCAAAAGACACAGGTTTGGTTCTAGGAACTGCTAAAAAATGTTCATAAATTTTAAAATATGAGAGGATTTTCCGATTACTATTCGTGCATCGCTTTATGGGTTATCACCAGGCCTTTGAATATAATTCTATTGCGAACAGTTCTCCAGTGAAGTTGCTCTATACAATGAGAGATATGCTGATATCTATGTATGTTGCACTGCAAGAGCTGCAGCATTTTTAACCAACCAGAGCTGATGAATTAGTGTAACAGGAGCAGGCAGATAGATAGCATCATAGTCCAACAGTGATTGCGCCCGAGCATTTAGATACAAAATAATCTGTCCGCATCCCCCACTTGAATTTCAGAAACTGAACATTCAATACGCGGGGGCCTCAATTGCAGTAGCAAACTGTTACAATGATAAAAGGGTCCAGAGGTGGTAGTTTCAAGTAAGTATTTACTGTAATATAAGTTTAGAGAAATAACCATACAACACAAATCATAGGAAACCTCTATGAAGTTGGCTGTTACTGGCGCCATAGGGAATTATGAGGTCAGCCCAGGTACTTATGAGCTATCATGGCCCCCTCTTAGGTTTCTGCTCTTTAAAGTAGCTGAAATCTTTGAGGTAAACTGCAGGGGAGAATGAGGTTGACTGGAGGAATCAAAGCCAGAATGACAGACTCCACCAACAAATCCTCATGACTGCAGAAGTTTTTAGGTCTCAATCTGTAATCCTCATTAACTCTCCACCTGTGAAGTTAATGCGACTCCTGGTATTGTTAAATCCAGAGATAGCCCGTTGTTCCTCCTCCAGTGTTCTCAACCCCCTAATCGAAAAGTATGATGGTATAATATCTGCCAAACTGGTGAAAATGTACTTCATTGAAAATGCAATTGTTATTTGCAAAATTTAAAATGTTAAAAATCACTGATTTATGAATGCAAATGTGTTTTCATACTTGAGTGACGCACTGCACAATTGTCATGTCTGCATCTGGATACTAACTTGAGAAACAGATAAGGGATTAAGAAGGTCTGCCAAATTGTTTGTGGCTCAAGCTCACAATCTAAAGATAAGCCAAATTCTGATGTTTTGATGAAGCCGACACATCCACACTCAAAAACAGATATCTGCCACTCATTCTGTCTCTTAACTGTCCCCGTCAACTACAGCTCTCCACTCTTCCACTCCCCCTTGTTTCTGTATCTCTTCATTCTGGCACCTCCTCCCTCTCTCTCTACTCTCCACTGTAAACCACCCAAGTACAGTCCTCCATTGGTTTGGTGCTAGGCTTGAACTTTGTAAGGCAGATTTGTGCACACAGGTCTAGATTAAGCATGGATGGAAAATCCGTTCCGCTTGCGGATTTTGCGGATTTTCCGTAAATTCGCAATCCGCGAGATTCGCAAATTTCCTGCAAAATCCGCGAGTGGAACGGATTGGATCAAAAGTTCAAGCTGAAGTTTTGTAACTCTTTTAGAATGGCGCCGGCAAGCTGCCAGAGCCATTTTAAAATAGTTACAAAAGTCTGCTTCAAAAGGAAGCTCTAATAGATAAAGTAAAGCAGGTGCTGCTCAAATTCCGTTACACAATCATTAATCACCCCAAACTTGGGGTGATTAATTATTGAGTAACTTAATTTGACCTTCAACTCCAGCACCTGCTTTACTTTATCTATTAGTGCTTCCTGTTGAAGCTATTTGCAGCTATTTTAGAATGGCGCTGGCAGCTTGCCGGCGCCATTCTAAGTGGGGCTGAGGGCAGAAGGGCACAAAAGTGGGACAGAGGGCAGAAGGGAAAAAAAAATGAGTGGGGCAGAGGGCAGAAGAGCACAGAAACGAGTGGTACAGAGGGCAGATGGGCATATAAACGAGAGGGTGGCAGTGATTAACCAGCAAAAAAAAACCCTGCGAAAACGCAAAGCGCCTCGCGAACACCCGCGAACACGCAAAGTGCCCCACGAACACCCGCGAACTGGCAAAAATAAAATAATCTGCAAATTTGCGCGAATTTGTGAATTTTGAGGATTGCGAATTCACAAATCCGCAAATTCGCGAATTGTGAATTCGCAAAATTCACCCATGCTTAGTCTAGATCTCCAAACCTACTTTGGAGTCCAGTCATAAAAGAAGAATATTTTAAATAAAATACAATTTTCTACTAAGGATGCCTTATAGTGAATTCATCTGCAGCAGGACACATTGGATAACTCTCTGTAACATGCAAAACAAGAGGATAGCCACTTTTCTCGCTCTAGCACTATGTAGTTAATTGTACAAGTATTATCCTGTTCTACCTCTCACTTCTAGCAGCTGTACACGGCTTGCATTGAATATGCTCATCTGCTTTGTGTGGCCTCTTCATGATGTACACTCACAATGGAATATAATCACATTATTAGTGAAATCTTAAAATTACTAACACAACATTTGACATACTGCGCACAATAAAGATATATTCAAGGTAGCAAGTGCATAATACATTTGACAGTGGTGATTTACAGAGTATAGGTGATTCCCTGGCCCTGCAACCTTTGTCCAAGAATATATATTCCACCTTCAGCCACATTTTCATGGGCTTGGGATCCAATGGAGCCAGATCTCTTCACTGCTCCTTAAGAGCTGTGACTTGCAGTCCAAATAAAAGGTCAGGCCAATATCCAATACAGCAAATTAATAGGGCCTGAACCCTTAATTTAGAGGACAATTACAATGCTGCCTTAAAAGGTTCCGACTGAGGGTCGGAGACTTTATGGCTGCATCGTAATGGGCGTGCCGGTTTACTTTACAACTGCCTCATTATGATAGAGGCAGTCATAAACTAAACTTGGCGGTCATTCCAGCTGACTAGTGACGGGCTCAGAGAGCCCATCAGCCAGTCAGAATCCAGCCTGTGATCTCAAGGGCAGGCATTTCTACCCTTAAGATTACAATGTTGGGTTTCAGTAGCCTTTCAGTGCCGGTCTTTCCGACATGGAAAGGCTGTCAGACCTCGACTTTTGGGGCCCCTAGTAGGGACCCTTGGATGCAGGGCCTCCAATTGGAGGCCCAGAAGGCACATATGATGCCCCCCTGTTGATCCCTGCACCCCGAGGCAGGCACCTTGCCTGCCACGGGGTGCAGGGATGAACTGCACCTCCCATTTCTTAATGGGTGCTTGTGTTACAGCCGGTTTCCTCCATATCCTTTTTGAATGCAGGTGGTTTGCAGACGTTCTAATGTTAACATGGATGTTGTTTCGATCATGGGTATGTAGATGGTCAGGCTTATCATCTGTTTTCTACTTTTTGGGAATTTTTCATTTCCACTCCTGGCATCTAATAAGGTGGTCTCCACCTGAGCTGATTATTATTCTGGCCAGATGCTTAGGAGAGCTGATTCTGACATGTGCCTATGGTGCCCCCTGTTGATCCCAGCATCCCGTGGCAGGCACCTTGAGGTGCCTGCCACGGGGTGCTGGGATGAACTGCACTTCACATTCGTTAATGGGAGATTGTGTTGCGGCCGGTTTACAGCCGTAACACGAGCTCCCATTGAGAAAAGTGCAATGCGACCAAACAGTGGTCGGTCGCATTATAATGGGCCGGTCGGGACCTCCGTCCAGCTGTCAGTCAGATCCAGGACCGAGTTGATGTTGGGCAGAAGGAATTCCACCTGACATCGAAAGGAGGTCCTTAATATCTGTTCTGTTCGCATATTTGTAGATCTGTATACAGACCCAAACTGTTGGTGGACAATGTGAATGTGTATTTATATTTGTGAAGGTTTAACTCCCACAACAATCTGACCAGAGGAATTCCATTGTGAGTGAGTACGAACAAACCTGTGCACATGAAGGCACCACTACATTTGTGGCTAACCTGTATGGAGAACTGTTGCACTGCTTATTTGTGGCCAAGCCTACACTTATGAAGGCAACCCAGGTAAGTAAAATCTATATTAACATGAGCTTAAGCTAGGCATTTGAGTCTAAACCTGCACGTGGGAAGTCTGGGTTGGCACTCAAGGCTAAACCTGTACTCTGAAAGGCTCCCCATGGCATTTACGACTAACCCTAAAATTGTGGAGCAAGGGCTGGGCATTTAAAGCTTTAATGTATGAGGAAGCGTGCACTAGATATCTGAGACTAAACCTGCAGGGCTGCCGAGGCTAAGCCTACGTGATATTAGACTACACACAAGCATTTATGACTGGACTGGAGCATAATGATACTCTAACTCTCTAAATCATGGGTGTGCGTCAGTGTGTGGTGGGTGTAACTGGGCATTTAGGACTGCATTTGGTCTCTTGATATGTGCTTAAACCTTTTGGAATGTGCCTCTTCATTTGATGCTATTTATTGGCCACATGAGGCTGCACTTGCATATGTATATGGCCAGTATAGAGTTGCCATCCATGGCTAGGTGATTGCTGAACCTGTTTCCCTATTTTGGAGCCCCTCACTAGTGTGTTAATGCCATTATACCCATTCATGTAGCAGTCAAAGCTGCTGGACATGCGCTTGCCCTTGCCCCACTGGCATTCCCTACAGCAGAGTATCTTGCTAACTTATAAGTCCACAAATCCTCTCCAGAATTGTAGCTGAATGGAGAGTGCCAGGAAGTAGATTTGAGGGTGGATTTATGAGGCGGGTGTATGGTGGCAAGGCTGCAGATCCCTGAACTTGTTCTGCGGCTTTAGGCTGATGATACGGAAGAAACAGCAGGGAGTATATGGAGAGAAGGTATAGTTTGGTGCATGTGCAGTGACCTAGGAGGCACACAGAAGAAATCAACACTTTAGTGTAGAATATATGAAAAAGTGTAAATGTACATACAAGCACTATGGTGAGCAAAATCAAGGCAAGACATGTAAACAATATAAAAATTAGGAATTTAACAGATTACCATCACTGATGGAGTTCATTCTTAACTGGCTCTAGCTAATGTCTATATTAGCACCACAATATCACCAGAAATAGAAATTTTCTAAATGGCACTCACTCATACTGAGGCAAATCCTCAGCTCTGTTTTGTTGATGTTCTCAGGAGAACCAGATATCAAACAATGCAAATCTTGACTATTTGTTTTTCATAGATGGTCCTTCTGGGATGTCTGAAGCTCTACTCCCCCTGAGATATTCTCTCGCAGGTTATATATAACATTTCTTGGTCAAATGTTGGGAAAAATTAAACCCTTGATCTTTGATGCATGGTGAGAGATAATCTGCGAAGTTCCTAGCACATCCCTTAATTTCCTTGTTTTTTTCTGTAAATGTCAGAATTAATGAATATATGTTATATGAGCAAGAAATACACTATCAAAGAGCCATAAATCTTTGCTATACTGCTGCACATAGCAGTTATGCAAGTTAAATATATGGGAAGCCTTAGAAAACAACAAGCCTATTAAGCAAATATACATTATGACGGGAGCTCAAAGGCATAAATAAGGCAAGGCATACAACAAAGCATTTATCTGACTTCTTACCTAGTTTATTAGAAGTCACCCGATAGGTACCACATTCAGGAAGATGTCTGTTTCCATTTTATCCCCTAAGAAGAAAAGGGCCTTATATTTCATCTTCTGCTTGTTATATCTTCAAAGATGACTTACAATTCGGCAGGAGCGGCTGCTACCAGACTGGGGTGGTGAGCAGAGGGGGTGAAATGAAAAAGAAAAAAAAAACCTTATCTGTCTATGGCTGGCCGCCGCCTCTCCTCTGTCCTCTTCTTATTTTCTTCCTGTCTGGAGTCCAGCAGCAGGAAGCACCCGGCCTCCCAGGCTTCCCGAAACCAACCATAATGCTGCAATGCAGCATTGTGATTGGTCTGAACACCATGGTTCGGCACTCAGATGGGGAATGGGAGGCTGGCCATGTTCTTACAGCCTGGGTGGAGAACATGAAAAGTGCTCATGAATTATTGGCAGCCTAAGAAGGCCGGCCAAACATTCATGCGCACTTTGAGTGGGCAAACCACTTCTCCCCCTGGCACCTATTCTGTCAGCAGAGCAGCCATGCCCGACACCAGGAAATGGAAATCTTAAATGCTAATAACATTGTTTATAGTCATTTTAGTTTTCCTTTAACTACTGCTCACATAGCAGGGGGACGAGGCTCCTCCGCCTTAGCGGAGGAGCTGACACTACAATTGGATAAGGATCTGATATGTGGTGGCTTACAGCACGCACATTCCCTGGCATCAGACATCCTTCCTCCTTTGCAAGAGAAACAGTTAGGGAGAGAATCTAATTCAATCATTGCTGCTACTTTGAATGCTACTGCAACTCCGTCCTCCGTAATGCTCGACATTCATTTGCTAATGGAAGGAACTCTTCATGGAATGCTTGAAGCACTAGTAATTGCAAATACAAATCAAATAACTCAGACAGATCCATTGATAGAAATGCCCATTGAGCTATTTTTGATTAATTTTGTATGTATAGGAATATTTCCTAGCCCGTGGGTGGTAATTGAGTGGAGGAAGTTGAATCCTATAAATATCCAGATATGACCTTCTGTAAATCTTTGCAATGGAGTAATCATTTCAATAAAGCAACTGTGTGTGCTCAGATTGCTATAGGAGAATTGTACACATTCCCTCCAGCTTCTGGCGATCCTTCAGTGCAGTCCATCAATCTGCAGCACAATCCTTCATACAGCTTTTAAGAGTAAAATTCCTCCACAAGTATTGTTTATTGAGAAGGATTAGTGGCTTTGGAAAGCTATGTTTCTTAGCATGCTTTGCAAAATCACACTTGGAAACGTATATATTGAATCTCTCCCTAAACCGGATAATCCAGGTGACCATGTTCAAGATTGCACTCTCCGCTGAGTATGTGCTGGAAAGGAGTTTTGATGCAGTGAACATACATGGGCGACCTTAGCAGTAAAGCTGATATGACAGGGAGAAGCACCATATGCTCAATTAATAGAGACTCATCAACTTTATCCTATCCCTTCAAAGCAAGAGTTGAAAATCTAGCTAACAAAATTTCTACTAACAAAGATCAAGTTTGTTTGCAAAACAAGTCTTCCATCTCCCTCATTGTAAACTCATTGGGTGCAGAGAATATTTTTACTATATCTCAATATTACCTGATCAAAGAGATATTCAATTTCAGTTCAGGATGGTATCTTTGTATCCCCTATGTTCTTTCCGAAGAATGGCACCTAGTGTTTGTGAAAATTATGAAAAATACTGGTGGGTTTTAAAAGAAAAATATACATGTTCACAAACTTTGGTGGCCTGTTTTCTATTTTTAGGTCTGCACTGCCAATATTTAAAGCCATTATTTGTAAAATATAGTTCAATGTCTTGCTCTTTAGCAATGACTATTCTGGTGGCTATGCAATATATGGATGTAGCAGTTGATTTTATTTTTATATATCTGTGAAGGAACATTGTGCACTAGCTTAAATGTAAATAAGTGTGCAGAGCTACGAATTTCCATGGTCTTAATAAACAATATTGAACCATGAACCGACATCCTGGTTGCCCAGTAGGAGTTGGTAAGTACATTAGACCTGTATCTATTTTAGTAATTTTTATTTTACTTATCTTTGACTTATTAGGGTGTTGTAACTTCATTGATGTTAGATCCTGTGATGTTTCCCATGGACTAAATTAACATAATAAAACTGTTATTATGCTATTCTGGTCAATTGCCATGTCGTGTCACTTTAAAGGTCATGTGATATTGCTTCCCCTACCCATTGGTATGGATGTCGCAGGTTGAAACTGGCCTGTATTTTGCAGTGCATAAGTGAAAATTAATTTTTGGAAGGAACCATTGAAAGAACAAAGGGTCTAAAGTGGAGGATTATCCTGTCCTGTGAACTGATGTTTCACCCCTCTATTTAGATGTTGCCTAAACATCATGTTGCAGCCAGTGGAGCACCCACTGGCTTCACCAGCGGAAAACTTATGCCAGTGGCCCAACAGATATCAGGTCATTGTTCTAAGTACCTCTACCCATCAGCCCTATTTAGGGGGAATGTTTTGGCATACTTTTTTCCTGTTCGGGCTACCAGGAAAAGCCTGGTGATAACGTCCAGGCTAGGTAGTTTAATTGTGTTGACGTTTCGAGCAGCACAGGAAATTAATTCCTTGTGGGGCCGTGTTTCAAAGTGAGAAAATTGTTCTGATAGCTTTCCTGCTGTGCTAGTCAAGGTAAATGAAAGGGCCCTTTCCTGTTCTGGATGCAGCCATTTAGAATGAATTTCTCTCACCATTGGTAACTACATGAGAACATATGGATAATTGATCGCATTGATTCCGCCAGGGAACATCCACACGGGAAGATTGAGACGCAAATATTGTCCACCTCATTTTTTTAAATCAAGAGGGAAGATCTACACCTCCTAAATCACACAGTGAGGCTGCACTGTTGTGAGGTTGCCCTTCAATTCACTGTACTTCTCACTGTCCTGATGAAGACCTGCATGCTAGGAATCAAATCACCTCTTGCAACAGTCGGGTCGAAATGTCAACACTATTAAACTACCTAGCCTGAACTGATTACGGAAACCTATGTGGGCTGGTTGTTCTGTCCAGACACCACCCGTTTCTGAATAGAGAAATAAAAGATTGTATACGTTTCCCAAGCAGGCTTTTTGGCCTTGGCTAATTTGGATTTTCTCATTGCCATAGCTATTACTTTTTAATTACTTTGGAAACGAGTATTCATCTTTTCTTCTCTTTTTTCCTTACCACTGCACACATGAGCACTACTTAAACATCTCTTCTCTCATTCTTCTTGGAGCAACCATTCATAAAATGAATGTGATGTTTCCTTTTGTTAATCTATTACTAATTAATTTTTTAATAGATACATTTAAATTTGACTGTTCAATTCAGCATTTAGAGTGATTCATTTATTGTGTTGCCTTTGTTTTTCCGCTTGACTACAGTGCAAACTTAATGTCGCATCTTTCAGTGTATTTCAATAGCAATTTGATGCAACTCTAAATACACTGGGGTCTAATGTCAAGCAAGTTCTAAGGAGCCCTAATTTCGCCTGCACTACATTAGTAGAGAAGTCGGTTCAGTGAGGCTTGTGTCACATTGAATTTTGGAGTGGAACCGAAACATTTTCATTACAATCCAGAAGACATGACAGAATCAGCACTCCTGGACATCTGGCCAGAATTTAATCAGCTCAGTTTGAGACCCCCTTATTAGAAGCCAGGATGTCTCCAGAGTGGAAATGAAAAATTTCAAAAAAGTGGGAGACAGATGACTAGCTTTACCTTCTACATACCCATGATTGAACAACATCCACGTCAACATTAGAACTTCTGCAAACCACCTGCAATTCAGAAAGGATATGGAGATGCAGAACTTCAAGCAACAACACAGGTCTGATGCGCACGGTTCTTTCTATGAGTAGGTGCCTGTTAGATCTGGGGGTCTCTAGTTGGCAATGGTATTCACCTTTGTCCAAATAGGGACCCTTACTTCTAAGTCAGGATAAGGGGATTACACTCCTTAATAACCCCTGCTCACCCCCTTGGTAGCTTGGCACAAGCAGAATGGCTTATCTCAGAGGCAGTGTGTTAAGCATTTGTAAATATACACAGTATTACAGTGATAATACTACAGATGGACACAACACAGGTTTTATAAAAATAGGTATTCTTTATATAGACTTAAACACAAGACCACAAACGACAAAAATCCACAATACTACACTTAAGATTACTTAAAAGATGATTAAAGTCTCTTAGTTCAAGTTGTTGGTACATGCGACAAAGTTCTCAACAGAGTACCTGGAAGCGGGAAGCAAAGTAAACAAAAGGACTCACAGATCCGGAGATGTGTCGGTTCCGTGAACCGGGGGAACGGTTGCGTCCTTCTTTAATGCTTGCACAGAGTAGGGGACTCGTCGTGAGCCTTACCGGTGTGGGGGTGATGTGTGGATTTGAGGCCTGCGAGCCCGATGCGGCGTGCAAGTTGGCGCCTTGATGCGATGATCCAGTTGCGATGCGAGAAGATGGCGCTCTTGATGCGGCGATGCGATGACGATGCGGTAACGCCCTTGCAGCCTTGCGACAACTCTGTACTTTGGAGCTGCAACAGGCCCTGCGACGCACTTCCCCGGTGATGCGATGATGACTCTCTCGATGCGTCGCGCTTCTCCGGCTATGCGACAGCAGACAGCTTTGATGAACACATGCTTCTAGAGAGATGCGACGAAGGCTCGCTTCTCCGGCAATGCAACGATTTCAGCTTTGGCGGCGACACGCTTCCTCTCGGTGCGTCGCGCTTCCAGCTCCCAGCTGCACACTGGAGTCAGAATTCCCAGCAAGGAAATTCAGGAGGGAGCTGGAGGTGAAGTCTTTTGGCCCTTAGACTTCAGCAGGAGGCAAGCACAGTTCAAGCCCTTGGAGAATATTCTGTAGATAAATGAAAGTACTTAAAAGTTCCTTCTCCTTTCCATTGGCAATGAAGCAACCACTGCAGGCCAACCCAGCAAACAGCACACTGGCAGAGGGGCAGCCAAAACTCCTGCAGCTTCCTTGGTTCTTCTCCTGGGCAGAAAGGTTTCTTATTCCAGAAGTGATCTAAAGTCTGTGGGACTGGGTCCCAATATTTATACCCCAAAATCCTTTGTTCTCTGAAGGCAGAGAGGCCTCTGCCTAGTTCATACCAGTTCCTGAGCACTGTTTACATGACTCTTCTCTTCCTTTCACTGTGCAGGGCAGAAACATCAGACGCCCCACAGGAGGTGGAGCCAGCACAGGGGAGGGAAGATGCAGCTCTGGAGCACTCTGTTGACATGATTCCTTCTCTTCTTTCACAGTGCAGGGCAGAGACATCAGACACGCCACAGGGGGTGGAGCCCGCATTGTAGAGGTCCCAGGTACAACTCCCCACTCCCATCTGGGTGCTGATCTCTCTATTCACCACTGGGCTGCCCCAGCCTGTCTCCTGGAATTCCCCAGCCCTGTCACACACAAACCCAGACAAGGAATACACAAGTCAGCAAAGGCGGGCTGAAATGGTTAGGCAAGCAAATACCTGCTTTCTAAAAGTGGTATTTGCAAACACAGAATATTAAAATAAACTTTACTAAAAGATGTATTTTATTATTCTGAGTTCAGGCATGCTAAACTCGAATTTCTACCAGGTTCCCTGAGTCAGTTAGGATTGTAGGAATGTAACAAGCTTAACTGCCCATTCTGGCCTATGAGAACAGGTAGCCTTCAATAGGGAAAAACGAAAATGGCTGTAATTCATTATTAGAACATGCTACATACATCAGAACATGTCCTACCTTATACTTACAATGCACTCTGCCCTTGGGCCTACCATAGGGGTGGCTAATATGAAGCACAGGAAAGGTTTAGGGACTGGCAAGTGGCTGCCCTTGGCTAAGTCGACATGGTAGTCACAGACTACACACAGGCCTTGCAATGGCAGGCATGAGACACACTTTACAAGCTGCTTCTTTGGGTGGCACAACCAGTGCTGCAAGCCCACTAGCAGCATTTGCTCTACAAGCCCTGGGCACACATTGTGCACTGTACTAGGGGCTGACAGTAGCTCAAATAACCCAATCATGGAATAACCAATTAGTATCTCAATTTAACAAAGGGAGCACTTGCACTGTGGCACTGATTAGCAGGGGCACAGGGTCCAAAACATACAACCAGCAAAAACATATCAAAACAGAGGAGGCAATCGTTAAAAATGGGTGACTCACGCCAATGATGTCAGGTCTAACAGTGCCTTTTACCACACATCTAAGTGTGACTTACACACGAATCACCTGGTTTGATTCAGAATAATTTTCTGTGAATAGGTGGTATTACTCGAGGCCTATGTGAGACTTAATCATGAATTTCCAGAAGTAAGGCTTACCTACTCATGCTGTCCTCCTCTGTGATAAAGCCTTTCTTACCACTTCAAACTCTTCACAGAAAAATGCTTTGTGAATCAGGCTTTACTACTTGGGTGTAACACAGATGTAAGAGAGAAGTAGGGGACAACTTCTCATATAAACTCTATGTGAATCAGAACGTACATATCTGCATAGTAAGTCTGTGCACATCTCTCTCTCCCTTTCATTCTCATTGCAAATGACCGTCAATTGTGTCCTTCAGTGCAGTCCATGTTCAGGCTCCCTTGCTGGGCGTGTGCTATAGAAATACCATGCTTATGCACGGCAAGGGAACATCTGGGGTATTTGGGAAGAGGTCAGTAGTGCACAGCATCATTTCGCCTCGCACCATCAAACTCTTTCTGCTTCATCTCGCTCAATTTGCCTCCCACTCTGCTGCGATGGAGATGAGATACATCACTGCAGTAATACAATGTGATAGCTCTCACAAATCTTGGTTTATTCTTGGGTCCGTGTCCTGACTGAAGTTAAAAGGAGCAGCGTTATAAGAACAAATCATACAAAATGGTGCACTCTTTGAGCGCTAACTCATTATATCCTTTTCTTTTTATAGAGAATTTGCATTCTTTACAAATCAATAATGTTAGCTTGTTGTTTACTTGTCCAGCATGCAAATGTTTTTTTGGTTAGACTTTAATTACTATTTGCTAGCTACAAGGTTTTTAATTGTCTCGTAACTTTTAATTGGCTCTGTTTGCACTGCTTGCTGCAGATCACACCTCAACTGCGTTCTTGGCTGCTTGTAATTATCTTCACAATTTCTTTGATTAAGTCAGCACACGGGATCTTACAGATTAATTTTCTGTAAATATGTAAATGGGCCTCATTTGCTGTGATTACAATGTGTTTACCTTCTAAAAATGAGAAGCTAATTGTCTATCTGCTGGATGCTCCTGTCCCCATCGCTGAGACCCAAAGCTTTTTCAGTTATCTAAAACTCCTTTTGACATCTGCAAGCATTTTGAAACTTCTCAAAGTTGATAGGCACCTATGCCATTTATTTTACAGACTTTAATTCCGTTGTATTCGGCATCACTGATTAAGGTGTGGAGGCTGCACCGCCACAGGGTACAATGTGGCTAGCTTAATGAGGAGCACTCCTGGGCCAGCCCTCGCGTAATCCTGGAATTCAGGTGTACTACAAGAGTATGCCAGATCAAAACCTTTGCTAATCAGGCCCCTAGTGCATTACAAAAGTGAAACTCCTAGCATTTTAAGAAGATATGTGCCATTGTATCATTGTCCCAGTGTTTCTGGCCTGTCCTTTGGTTCAATCAATCAGTATTTGTAAAGTGGTGCTAATCACATGTGAGGGTATCCAGGCGCTAGGTTGCTGGGCTCAGTCGAAAAGGCAGGGATTGAGTCTCTTCCCGAAGTCCACCAGCGAGGGTGAGGATGAGTCTGGCCACTGAGTTCTGTATTGTCTGGAGTCTTCTCATGAGTTTGGAGTTGGTTCCTGCATACAATGCACTGCCGTAGTCCGCCCGGCTGATGACCAGGGCTTGAGTGACTGTTTTCTCATGCTGATGGTGAGCCATTTGATGATTCTTTAAAGCATGTGGAGAGTGTTGAAGCAAGCAGGGGAGAGTGCGTTGATCTGTTGTTTCATGCTGAGTTTGCTGTCCAGGATGATCCTGAAGTTGAGGGTGTGGTCTTTCGGTGTGCCAGTGGGTCCAAGCTGGGCGGGCTACCAGGTGTCATTCCAAGGGGGGTGTTGTTGCCAAAGATCAACACTTTGGTCTTATCAGACAGTTGGCTTTCATCCAGTCGGCAACGTTCTTCAAAACTTGAGGGGGCCCTCTGCAAGGTACATGGAGGGGCCCCCTCCAGACTCAATCAGGAACTCTCCAGCCAGAGTATTGTGCAGAGGGGGCCGCCTGGAGCTTAGGGGGCTTGCCCTGCAAGTACTGCCGGGACCTGTGTTACCCCACTAATCAGGGGTTATGAGGATGTCAGGTAGGAGTGTTATGTAGGTGTTGAAGAGGGTGGGGCTGAGGGATGAATCTTGAGGGACGCAGCAGATGGTGATCATGGGTTACCTCAGGATGCTGAACAATCCGCAAGTCTCCTGTGGTTGTTCCATGTATTTGGCATCCCAAACAAAATATTCATTACTATCGATAAGTTAGAGGTTGACAATAGCTCATCACCATGATGTTGCGAGACTAACTACACACTGAATGAGTAAGGAAAGGTTGAAAATGTACTTACTAAGCAGACACTTTTCAATGCCTTAGCAATCAACAACCACATTTAGATGAAAAAGGATTTCAGTACCAAAATATCATTAAATGTTGAAGCTGAATATTTTTTAAGGTCTGTATTCCTTGGGAATAAAGTCAGCCAACTCTATTTTCTCAGATTCAATCACAGGCTCCTCTTGCCTATTGGGACTGACACAGCCCAAAGGCAAATTTAAAAAGTCACCTTGTGCCTCAGGGCCAGGATGTTCATTACAGTATTTGTTTTCGATATAGTTCTATCAGCAATGAAAGTCTCTATTGAGGTTGGTTGAGCACTGCAGCAGTCAGTGCTAGTCAAATGGAATGTCTATCGCTTTTATATGCCGCCCGTGTCAGTGTCTGCATCCCGTTGTTTATGAATTAGTTAGTTTAGGGTATCCTGGAGTTTATGATAATTAGCGGTCTTGCCTGAGCATAAACTTGACATGTGACTCTCAAGATGCTGACAGCAATAAGGTCGCCAAACTTACATATCTCAGTAGTTTCCCACTGTGGACACAGGTTATTTTTCCCCTGTGAAAAGTACGAGTAAGTAATATTCCAGTGTAAGAAAGTAGATGAAACGTCCCTTACGTGATTGGGTATAAGGAAGGGGAAATACCAAATGGCGATTTTGGATTTGAAATTTATAGCAATTCATGAAGTATTCCTAGGGTCTTTGTGCATCCCCCAAAAAGTCAAATATCAATCCCAACTACAGGAGTAGTTTTATGAGTTCAGATGTTTTTCATTTTCTAATAGTGTGTGGTGAAATCTGCCTCTAAGACTGTTTGTAATTGTTCCAGAAAAACCACAAGGCAGGACGCCAGGGTTTGTGGAGAAGGACTTTAAATGAATAACTGAATGGACTGATGAAGAGTAAAGTAAAAGGGCAGACAAATAATGAACCATAGTAATTGTCTAGTCACAGTACATAGCTTTATAAATGGCAGACCCAAGGATCCCATGGGATTTTAGTGAATCCTGGTAAAGCCAGATTAAAGCCAAAGAAAACGGGAAGGAATCACACTACATGCAGACTGCCTCCTGGGAGTAGGACTTCCTGTACCAGCGTCACACTCACACAGATTAACCAACTTTAAACAAATGCCTAAGCAAAAGAAAAGTAGCCACTCAGGGGCATATTTAAAAGCTTGTATCGCCACAGGAACGTCACTTTTAGTGACGTTCCTGTGGCAATATGTACTTCGCCTTATTTACAAAATTAAGACCAGGTCAAACCTGGTCTTAAACCAGCAAAATGAGGAAAAATGGATAGAAACACTCAGCACACTGTTTCTATGTGTGCTGCGTTTGTGCAGCACACATAGAAACAGAAAAAGGCCATTGAATGTTTATGTGCAGGAAGGGAGAGCTTTCTGCACATGAACAATGTTTCCCTCAACGCAATGTTTCCCTCAACGCAGGCACCCTTGCACTATGGTGCAAGGGTGCCTGCGTTAGCGCTAGGCTGCGTTGGTGCTGCATTGGCGCTAGGCTGCTAAATCTAGTGCCGGCGCAGAGGGGACCGCAGGGTTACAACATATTGTTGTAAATATGGTGTAGCCCTTCGTTTCAGAAGTGGCAGAGCGTGGCATTAAGCCACCAGTAAACAGCACAATTTAAGTATTTAGGGTACTCAGAAAAGGAAACCTGTCAAGCGTTAATAGTTTTACTACTGTTTAATTGTATTCTATGATTGCATACAATTAGGCTGTAGTAAACCCTGTGCAAAGGGTAGAGAGTGGTTAAATCAGGGAGTGGTTGTGAATGCCGGAAATTCAACGAGTTTGAGTTACAAACTCCTACTTGACGCTCACCGTCCGTGGAAGTGATTGGAGATGTACTCCAGCAGAGGGCTGGAGTAACTCCCCTTGCAGGAAGGAAAGGGGTATGGAACACCCCTAACTTTGGAGGGGTGCAGGTGAAATGGGGTTCTACAAGGGGAAAAATGTCTTCCCCATGGATAAGAGAAAGAAATAGAACAAAATCTCAAAATCTCAATTCCCCTTTTTCTGAAACTTGCACGATTGTGAATTCTGAAAAGCAGCACCTTTACACCTTTTTGTAAGTGTAAACTGCACAAAGGGGCTTCTTTTGAATGAAATCCATGATGTCCGACAAGAATGCCTGGCCAATGTATGTGCCGAGTCATTGCAACAGTTAGTAATAAAGCAACGGGATTTCCTTCAACTGCGAATGTGCGCTCGAGTTGGTACTACAGTGGTAAAGCTGTATTCTGTATGGCTAGTCGTAGAGATAAAACCTGTCAGACATCCAACTGTGAATGCACATGTATCAGTTAAGTGTGCAGCCATCAGCAGAAGGGTTGCTTGCTGATTAGCAAAAGTGCAGCAGTTCTCCTCAAGTGCCTTATGGTAGATGTAGTGCAGAACAGTCTGTTTGAGGACATATTTCATAGTACTCGGTGAACACTTTGAGCAAGGCCAGTGGTGATCGTCGCAAGTTACATGCATGAATTTTTCTTTTTGGTCTCTGAAGGGACACATGACTTGCTGTTAAATGGAAAAATATCAGCAGGAGGATTACACGTTGATTGGTACCCTGCAGAAGTCCTCCCCAAGTGCATCATGGTAGAAGTAGTGCAGAATAGTCTGTCTGCAGGCATATTTCATAGTATTCATGAATCAGGTAGAGCAGAGTAAGTGCTGATTATTCGTTTTGTGATGCATTTTTAAAAATAAATTCCTCTGTAGGCAGTGCTTAATTTGAGCCGGTGATTGTTGGTGGTGATCACCGGCACTCATTTTTAGGAACAGGCACTTATTTGACCTCATCAGACATTTCCTGAGAGCAAGAATGGGACAAACACAAAAAATGGAAAGGAGGAGAAAGATGGGAAAACTGTTGCAAAGGGAGAAAGCAGGAACCTGTAAAAATGAGATAAGGGGGCAGGACGTGTCTGTCATCCAGGAAAGGCAGTACACATCTCAACCCCCCCCCTCCCCCCCCCTTTAGTGGCTCTCTCTCCAGAGGATGAACAACCCCAGCCCCTGTCACTCCAAAGCCAGTCAATCCACAACCCAGCAGAGTCACACAGGACGGCTAACAAGAAAATACCCAAAAGTGGTATTTTCAAACACAGAATGTAAAAATCATCCTTATTAAAAGATGCATCTTTATATTCTGAGTTCAGGCATACTAAACTTTACCTTCCTATCTTGTCCCAGTGGGAAGTTATATTTATAAGATGTTATAAATAAACATAAATTCTATCCTAATGGACAGATAGCCTTCCAATAGTGAAAATCGAAATTCACTGTAGTTCTCTATCAGGACATGTTACACACATCAGGACATGTTACACACATCAGGACATGTCCTAGCCTTCGCATACACTGCACCCTGCCCACAGGGGTACCTTGGGCCCACCTTAGGGGAGATTCTCATATAGAAAAAGGAGGGTTAGGGCCTGGCAAGTGGGGTGCACTTGCCAGGTCAATTATGGTAGTACCAGACTGTGCACAGACACTGCAATGGCAGGTCTGAGAACCTTTTAACATGCTGCTTGTGCAGGTGGCACAATCAGTGCTGAAGGCCCCCTAGCAACATTTGACTTACAGGCCCTGGGCACACACTGTGTATGGTAGTAGGGGCTTAGTAGTAAGTCAAACAAGCCAATCATGGAAACACCAATCCATAATAACAATATACACAGAGAGCATATGCACGTTAGCACTGATCAGCAGTGGTAAAGTGCTCAGAGTCTTAAAACCAACAAAAACAGAGTCAAAAACAGGAGCCCCAAAAGCAAAAAGTCTGGGGATAAGCCCGCTGAAAAAGCCAGGTCTAACAAGCAGTATTTACACAAATAACAATTTAAATAACACTATTTAATTGTATTTCTTTTATAGCACGACTCATCCCAATGCTGGGAGTTGGAGCACTTTACATCACATATACTCAATATACATTGATAATAAATTATAGAAGGGCATAAATCAGTGTAAGGGTGCTTTATATAAGACATTTAAGGTTACACGGTGTAGGAGTCGCATGTCTTTCATAGCTCACTGAGGTATATTAGAGGATTACAATGGATTATGAACCTCAACTAACAAAAAAGGACGTCTGTGTTACAAGAAGTAACCCACTTGCCTGTCTACATAAAATATTAATCTATAATATGTATGTTACATGATGCGCTTTGCAGGGGCCACATTAACCCTCTACGCTACTTTGATTCAAAACTAGGACTACACAAAACACAGATACCTCCAGCAAATGAGTTAACCTCCAGAGTTATCTCCTCATTATTATTTTTTCCTGAGGTTTACTGAGCACACGGAGATCTCTGCAGCAGGTGCCTTAACCCCATAAGACATTTTAAAATGGAGACTGCACAAATTATGCAGAACAGATTTATGCCATGTTTCTCATTCTTGGTGGCAAATTTGAAAAAAAAGTATAAGTTGAGGTCCTGATTTTGTGTAAGGTTGCACCACTTTTTTGGCACCACCCAATGTAAAATCTAATTTGTTAAATCTCGTAATGTGCTCAAATGTACTCATTATAAATCTGCTAAACATATGTGTGAGGTCTTAAGATCTAATGTCATTTCTGATGTTATTTCCTGTGAGATCATGGGTTGTGATGCCACTTTCTGTGGTGTCACATCCTGTGATGCTGCGTGCCATGCCACATGCCCTGATGTCACGTGCTTTATGTCACTTGCATACGACCTGACTTGGTTAGTCCTATCACTTCTTTGTTTTGGGACTTGTGCACTGGTCTGTTTTTTGCATTCCCATAAGGGATGCACGATGGCTGGGGTTGTTTGTGCTGTACTGCCTTGGATGCCCTGATACGGTATTTGCTTCACATGGTTTCTATGGCAGTGGACAGCAGACACATTCGTAAGCAGACTTGGACCAAACCTCATTGTGCTAATGTCATTGAAAGATGTGGCAGATACTGTCTGTGATAAAAGAACAACACACCAGATAACACCAACAATCTTTCCAGCCTCTTGCAGAGAAACCTGCTTAAAAAGCCACATTTGTTGAAGGAAATTAAACCCTTTGTCAGTACGCGCAAGGAAATGATACCACAATGTTTATTGAAAATGTGGTTTGATATTTGTATCAATGATACGGCTACGTTTACAAAGAGCAGTCTCCCTGGCTCGCCCTGCTACAGTTCTAGGAACAAACACACAGCATAAATAAATGTGTTTGGAGGACCAGAACGCCAATCTCTTTGTTTCCAGTGATTAATGCTCTCCGTGGGTGGACTGCTCCTAGCAACAGATGAGAACCATGAAACCATTCACACATGTCAGCTTCCATACAGTTACAAATGCTTGGATTTCAATATTTGCTCCTGCAGACCTGGTTTACACTGCATGGTGGCTATTGGAAAAATGCCAGGCACCCCAAACTATGTAGTCATAGGTGCCCTTCAGATTCACGTGGTTGTGATGCGCCTGGCACATCAGAACCCATGCCAGAACACGCCTCCTCAAATCGATACTGGCAGTCATGTCACAGGGCCCAAATTGATTCCATTACCCTCCCCCAAAGCGGCTGAGGGTGAATTGTGTAAGTGGAATTTGGAAACACTGCTCCAGATTTACTAAGATCACACGGTACAACAGAATGTGAAAAAAAACAAATACAGCAGTAGCGTGTCTACACAACGTCATCTGCAAAGATCACACACTGCCACTGCATTACACCAGATTAGGGCAGCGCCAGAGGGCTTCCTGCTGTTTTACCCTACTGCAAAAGAAAAGGGCAGAAATGTGCTGTATCCTTCAGATGTGGCGCATTCCTGTCCTTTCACTTGCGCTGTCGCATAATGGGATGCAATGCGCCAACGCAGGCGCCTTTTCGCCATGAAGCAAGGGTGTCTGTATTGCACAGAGGATTGTTTTTGTGCAGGAAGGAAAACCTTCCTGCACAAAAACAATCACAAGAGGCTTTTTTCTCTTTCTATACATTCTGCAGAATGCAGCATACGTAGACAGAGGAAAATAAAGGAGAAATAAAGGTATTTCTCCTCACTGTGCCTCTGTTTGCCTACGTTGCTGCCACTGCCTCAGAGTTATGACTCCTCATAAATCTGGGGCAGTGACAAAAAGCCATAGGTGATGCTGGGTACGTCCCCAGCAACACACATTGCACACCCCTTTAATGCAGAAAATTGCGTTAAAGGGAACAATATTTACAAGATCGCATTAAGACTTGCAAATTGGCTTAGTGCTGCCTGGTAAATATGGACTCGCCCCCCTGGCCACCCGAGCATCACAAAAAGTAATGCTCTGGTGGTGCAACCTCATTGTAAGTGGGGTCCTTAATGTTTCGCCAGATGCACAGGTCCTGACCAAGCCCAATCCTGAATGTGATCTGGACTGGAGAGGAAACCTCAAGTACAATTGTCACTAAAATAATGGGGGTGACTCAAGTAATATGTGTAATTTTTCCAAAACCTAGACATATAATGAGTGGAAAGATAACGCAATGTCGTTCATTCTGACTGAGGCCCATTGTTTCCACTTGTTTTCATTTGATGCTAAGATTTTAGGCAGAAATAGGTTGTTCTCATTTGCGTGACTTTATTTTATTATTTGTTTCTTTTATTTAATGCAGTTTTATATAGCGTGGACTTTACAAAAAGCGCTTTACATTAGAACCAAGACCATTACATGAGGAAATTTACATACTTACAAGTTACAAAATGAAATAAGGAAGAAGAAAAAGTAAAATAAAAGAGTAGAAGGCAGTCAGACAAAAGTCAAAAGGCACACTAGGTTTCGGAACGTACAGGCATAGATTGCATATTTACAACATTGTAAGAACTTCCTTGAGGGGCGTGAAAAGGATGCATTAATTCTGGAAGTGTCTTTGGAAGAGAAGGGATTTGAGGTCAGCTTTGAAGTCCGGATAGAGGTGGTGGTACGGAGTAGTGGAGGAAGCGAATTACATATTCTGACCGCACGGCCTGAAAAGGATTGAGCCATTGGTTTTTCCGTTTTGAAGGTGGAGGGCTCAAGCAGGAATTATTCGGCATTACGAGAAGGTCTATAGTCTCCAGAGATTTTAGATGATTTGGCTTTGCAAACAGTTCTGTGGCTTTGCCCTCAGGGCTTTAATGGAGAACCAAATCAGCCTTGGCAAAAATGCACAAACTAGCCTCGATGCATTCATCTCGTGGCACAATCTCTGTTCCCATCCACCCATCCTCTCTCTCTCTCCTTCTCTCTTCTTGCTCTCTACGTTCTTTCTACCTTTCTGCTCCCTCTCTCTCTTTCTCCCATTCTTGCAGTCTCCTAGTGACTGTTGCAATTAAACTCAAGGGCTTCGTGAAAGTGACACAGTCGCCAGGAGTGCCCCTCTGCCCTAAAACAGCCTCCAGGGCATCCAAGCCTCCACAACGCCAGAATCCAAGAGAAGGCCTTGGACTGGACCACCTCCTTCTTCTCTGGCAGAACTCAGAGCGTCCGCCTTGCCTCCTTCCACTCAGAAGCCACCGAGATCATCTGCGGCGTCACCCAAGGCTCATCCCTCAGCCCAACTCTGTTCAGTGTTTACATGACACCCCTAGCCCATAATAACACGACAACACAACCTCAACATCATCTCCTACGCGGACGACGCCCAGATGATCCTCTTCCTCACCAAAGACCCCCACACCGCCAAAAGCAACCTCCATAAAGGAATGCGGCCATTGCCAACTGGATGAGAAACAGCTGACTGAAGCTGAACTCGGACAAGACGGTGATCCTCATCCTCGGACCCACCCTCTCGGCCTGGGACGACTCCTGGTGGCCGACTGTACTAGGAGCACCCCGTACACCCACCAACCATGCACGCAACCTAGGCGTCATCCTCGACTCCACCCTCTTTATGACGAAGCAGGTTAACGCCTTCTCCTCCTCCTGCTCCAACACCCTCCGCATGCTTCGCAGGATCTTCAAGTGGATCCCCACCCAAAACGAGAAGGACGGTCACCCAGGCCCTCGTCAGCAGTAGACTGGACTACGGCAACGCACTCTACACAGGAGCACCGGCCAAACTCCTGAGCCTCGACATCCCTCGCCACAGCCACATCACGCCCCAACTGAGAGACCTGCACTGGCTCCCCATCAATAAGAGGATAACCTTCAAACTCCTCACCCACGCACACAAGGCACTCCACAACACCGGACCAGCGTACGTCAACAGCCAAAGCAGTCTGTACACCCCAACCCGCCAGCTCAGCTCCGCAGACCACATCCTAGCCACCGTCCCCCTCATTCGAAGAGTGACCGGCGGTGGCAGATCATTCTCCCACCTCGCTGCCAAGACATAGAACACCCTCCCCATCCGCCTGCGGCAGACTGAAGACCTCCTAACCTTCAGGAGACTTCTCAAGACCTGGCTCTTCGAACAGTAGCAGCGTCCCCCCCCCCCCTCCAGCGCCTTGAGACCCTCACGGGTATGTAGTGCGCTTTATAAATAACATGATTGATTGATTGATTGAACCCACTGGGGAAATGCCCGGTAGAGTTAAACACCTATCTGGCCCTATTTGCTCTGGGCCTGCCTTGTTGCATCTCCTTTGCATAATACATTAAGAGTTTTATGCAACACAATGCAGTAGTTCAGCTTTATATGTACACCAACATTTAAGACAAAGAAACCTCTGCATGCAAAAAGTAATCAGCGCTTCAATGTGTGACACATTGCATGATGCAAACATCCTTGGCTTTTCCATACTGAATCTGGGCAATAGGTACAGTGCTTAGTGTGTCAAATAGTTTGCAACATAGCACAGCAACTGTAGCAAATAGTTTTGATTTCTGTAATATCTCTGAGAAGTCAAGCGCCTCAGGTCCGATTTTAAAGTGGTTTGCTCACCTAAGTTTACATAAGGCCCACAATTGCTCTAATTTTTAGTGTGAATTCATGATTTGTGTACGTGGAACTAACTCCATGTCAAATTACACTACTGTTTTCTAATTTTATGCGTGAGCACATCTACTCACAGGAGCGGAGAGAGAACAACCCGGACAGGGACGCCTTTAGATATTTGTGAACACCCACAACCTTTTCTTTACTTTGTTTGTATTCAGTTATTTTGTAGAATTCATTCCCACCCTTTGCAGTACAGAGATTTACCACTGTCAAGGTAATTAGCTTCCCAGGGTGGTAAGGGGAGTGCACACCAGCACAATTGGCATGAATTATAGAGTTTGTGAACTTGGAACCTTTACACCTACGTACATGCCCATCTACTATGCGTGCACATGCGTAAATGCATACATACCCTTTTTAGTATTCCTCGAAAGCTACAGCATCCCCAGCTTCCGGGAGTAATTCTGAAACTTTCCCAAAAATCATAAATATACTCCAAATGTAGCTTTCAATTAGTCAAGCAGTGGGCTTTTTAGCATGCTGGCCTACATTTCTTATGGCACCAGTTTTTAATTGCATTCCAGAAGCAATTTATGCTAATGTGCTGCACGAAGATTTAGGATAGTGAAGTGGCAAAACACATGTGAATGGCAATTGTTCTCTAATGTCAGCTAATTAAGCAGATCCCTGCTTAGACTATAATTCTTGGATGGCAGAAAGCAGTGACTGTGGAAATGGTATTCATATCTAGCTAAAACATACTCATTTTCAGAACTTCGTGTGGTAGAAATAGGAACTGGAGTATATTTCTGTAAATGAAACAGCACCTAACAGCAGTGGAGTTAAGTATGCTTTCAGCCAATTAATTTCCTAAATGACTTCAGGATTTGAATGTTGTACTATGTGCATCCCCACAAGCCCCTCCCAACAGCCCCATACTTACACACACATGACAGAAGTGTCTGCTGCTTTTGCTTTACTAGCCCACTTCTGAACTGTCCTATTATATTGATATGCCTCCTAGCCCCCTACTAGTGAAATAAGTAGGGGTGGGCGGAACTAACGAAGATTCAGTCTGCAGAATTCCGCAGAGTTACATGAAAACTCAGTGAGATTCCGCGGAGCTCCGCAAATGGGCAGAAACCTGCTTGTCGCGCTGCTCGTGCTGATTTGCAGCTCCAGGAGCTTGTTCTGTGCGGAACATTCTGCTTGAATTGCACCGCGCAGCATGGCAGCGAGTGCTGCACCTCGAGGTCGTTTTGCTGCCGCTCCAGTAGATTTTCTAATCAGCAGCAGCTTTCTCCCCATGAAGGGTGGCCACCACCCACGAACACCTGTGTTGGGAAAATCTCGCCAGGTGCCCTCCTAGTTTACGAAAATCGCAATGGGATACCAATTCTCGCTCACCAACTGATCATTGGTGAGCCGTGATTGAGAAAAAACTCCACCTCGTGAAGGTTAGGGGAATTTGGCTGGAATTCCTTACTGCAAGCGTACTGTGGTGTAGCCAAAACTCCACCAACACCACTGGCAGAGCAGAATTTTTTCGCCTGCCCCTAGAAATTAGAGCCTAAACTGGTCTTGTACTCTACCACCCTGCTGAGGGAGATAAGCTGCCTGGCTGGGAACATATCATCTTTAAAGGCTGGACTTTATCTTTGATCTCACATGAAAATGGTAAATTCCAGAGTGCATTTCTGTGCTTTGTGTAGCTAGCTATAAGGTGTTCTTTCCTTTCCTCTCCCCTCCCCTCACATTGCACAGGTAAGGGCTGATTGATATTCCTGTGATTGACATTCCTTGTCATCCTGCCAGGGATCTTCCAGCATGTCAGCAGCTTCAGATGAACCCGTGTTTTTTCAGGCCAGTCCAAATGGGGGTACTGACATCTGGTCTAAGTCACCTCTGACACTATTATGGCATGGGGGTAAAGCTTAAGAGGTCCAGTTAATGGGGCTGCCGAGGCTCAGCCAAAGGACACCAATGTTTTACCTGAATAGCACTAAGGTGGATTTCATATAGGCCTGGGCAAAATTTCAATTATGGCGACACAATTTGCTTAATTTCTGAATTTTCATGGTATGCTTGTTGCATGAAGTTCCTGAAAGCACATATTATGTTACTTTGCGTAATTCCGTGCCATTGCAGTCATATTTTATCGCAAACACACGGGTACACCTGTAAAATTGGCGTGGCGGGGCTTGTAGATTTTCTGAACGTGGAACATTTACGCCTACATATATGTTCATCTACTATATGTGTGCATGTGAAAAAGAATACCCCTGAGAGTATTCCTCTAAGGCTACAGCATCCCCAGCTTGCAGGGAGTAATTCTAAACCTGTCCAAAAAATCACAAATATACTCCAAATGTGGCTTTCAATTAGTCAAGCAGTGGGCTTTTTGGCATGCTGGGCTACATTTCCTATGACACCAGTGTTTAATTGCATTCCAGATGCACTTTATGTTAATGTGCTGTACGCAGATTTAAGATAGTGAAGTGGAAAAGCACATGTGAATGGCAATTATGCTCTGGTGTCACCTAATTTAGCAGATCCCTGCTTAGACTATCATTCTTGGATGGCAGAAAATAGTGACTGTTGCACTGTTAATCACATCTAGCTAAATCATACTAATTTCTCAGAACTTTGTGCAGAAAAAATTGGAACTTGTGTACATTTCTGTAAGTGAAACTACACCTAGCAGCAGTTTAGTTAAGCAGGCTTTCAGCCAATTATTTTCCTAATTATCGATGTGTCAAAAACACTTACATCACTTTGTAACTATTCACTTTCAATGTTATCCCCATATTAACTCATGGTGCATCGGGCTGAGATCTTATAAACTACGTATGTTGAAGGAGCCCAATGGGCGCACTTGTAAGCTGCACATGTTTAAGAAGCCCTGGTCATGGTGACTGTGTAGGGAGAATTATTTTCACTTTTTAAATCTCAAAACATATTATAAGTGAGATCCAAAGCCAGTTAACCCCTAATCTTCAGCCTTTAAGACTGATTTCAATATACTTTTTAATGCAACCAAACTGTGATAATGTGGCAGTGCTTTATGTATCACTTCTGTAAACTTTTAACTTCCACGAGATGTTTTTCATACAAAAAAGCAGTATTCTGATAGCTTTGTGAACTTTATCAATGCAATTTCGCATATCTCCTTTCAAAATAAAATGAAATAAAGAGAACACACACTAGCCTATTTGAGTGGGAGAATTCCTCTTTTTCCAGGACCTGTGTAGAGCTACCAACAGCTTGAAACCTCTGAAGGAAATATTCAGAAACCGTAATTTACAAGATTCCATCATGTGGCTTGTGCTAAGGTGCATTAACTGAATGGAATGCTTATTTTATATTCATTGAGAAGAAAAGGAGAGCAGAGACCACAGCAGCTCTCTGCAGTAAAACCGATACTGCATGCTATTCCTCATTCTATTCTGCCCTGTTGTAATCCAGGTCTGCTCTGGAAGCCCACAGTTTTGTTTTCCAAGTTCTGCCTATCCAGTCACAATATTTGTGGGCAACCATAGTGCATAGTATGATCGAAAAATGTATGTCCTCGTTGGATCTGGACAGGCTTGTAACTTAATGAAATTAGATCTATCCACAAACTTCAATATCATAGACCAAAAAACTTCCTCCTCCACTTGGCAAACATGGAAGATACAATAATCAAGTGTCTGTCATCATCTCCCCAGACACAACCTCAGGGAAGCTCCGCACCATTCGCTCCAATACATTATTTCCCTTGCTTTCTCTGAGCCTTTTTAACCGAATCGCTGCGGCGTCTTTTCCCGCTGTGTGCTGCGGTTTTTAAAATACCGCGTTACATGACGAGCTCAGCTCGTCATCAGCATACGAGCGCCGTAGCTGATGACGAAGCTCGTCATCAGCATCGAAGGAGTTAACAAGCATCTGGAATGACTAGAAGAGACGATCAAATTCTACGACACATCGTAATCAGTGTGAGTACGCCACATTCAGCTGTATCTCAAATTGAAGGAATGCTCAAGGGGCCAATAGAAAAGGTGATTGTCTCATCCCGTTCTATACAGTGAATCCAACAATCTTGGCTGTCCTGTCAAAAGTCTGCTATCCATTCCCCCCTCAGACTCATGAGTAAGACCACATTTTCATGCGTAATAACAGTTTAATAAAGAGTGTTTTCTGTCTGTTCTGCCGATTTCTGGGGAAGCAGTGACATTCTACCACGCTTTCATCTGCTCACACTAGTGCTACTAATGGTCACTTCCAGACAGGTTTCTTGGAATTCCATTTGATGGGAAAACTAGTAGCAAACTGCAAAGGACCAAGAATTACTCCATCTGTAATGCGCTCACCCTACCATTCACTAAATAAACCTATCTTAAAATGTTGTACATCAGCCACAAGACACTGCTAGGGAGGGTCAAAAGTCTTCTGCCCAAGCTCTTCTGGGATTACAAGATGACCAGACACTTAGGGCCCCATTACGCAATGTCCGCCCGCCACCATATTGGAAAACGGGACCGACCGCCAGAGGTGCGGCGGTCCCACGAGGCCAATTAGGATGCGACCGCCACCCTGATGGTCACATACACCATCTTTATCATTGTGATGGGCAGTGCTGTAAGCAGCTCCCGCCACAATGTTAAAGTGGCATGTTGTGCATTGCCATGCACAGCGTGACAGGCACTGTGCGGTGTCTGCCCGATTCAGACTGGATAGTGGTATGTTGCGGCGAGGTCTGGAGGATCCAGGGGAGGTATGGGTATGGCTAATAACTGGAATCACAGGAATAGTGGAATGCAGTGAAAGAGGATCAGGAGTCGCAGAGAGTTGCATAGGGAGCCTGGGCGAGCCAGTGGCGGCAGGGATGCGGTTAATCCCCAGGATCACGGAATAGTGGCTTGAGGCATATGAGGGTCGAATGTCGTGGGGCTAGAAGGGTAGGTAGTATGAAGGTCCCTGGGGACCGGAAGGGAGCGAGGGGTAGGGGCTTGGGATGAGGAAAGGTGGCAGTTCCCCGAAAGTCCCTCAACTGAGGTGCCATAAGGTGAAGTACATCTGTGTAGAGGGAAGGAGGGGTTAGTATGACAGCCGCACAATGTGATGGGATGATTTGCAGGTTTAGAGTCAGAGAGGGCTTTAAAGTCTGTCCTGAGAGATGAAAGTTTCAATGACAAGATGGAGCGGTGGAGTTCAATGTTAATAAGCGATTGGGTTAGAAGAGTGGACGGTAAGGCGGAAATGAGGTCGCTAGGAAGAGGGGCGGGTTCAATGTTAGCGAAGGGGGACGGTTAGGAAGTGGACGAGGAGATGAAGGGGGTTCCGGATACGAGGCTGAGGATGCATTGAGGTGTAAGTGTCCCTATAACCAGGAGCCTGGTGGGTGCAATGGGAAGACGCGGGGGCGGTGGCACTGGCAGGTGAGGAGAGGTGCTATCAAGACTATGGGGTGTTAATCCTTGAGATTGGAAGGGCTTGGAGTCAATCGTGGAGCATTAGCAGAGAAAATGTTGGGGGTCTCGGAGTGTAAGGGGATCGGATAAGGGGATCAGTCTGAGGGGATAGAGAGGCATGAGTGTTAAGAAGGGAGTGATTGGAATTGAGTGGTAGCGCGTCAGGGGGAGTGGGAGGGGTTTGGGTGGCTGAGAGGGATGGCGAACTATCAGGAGGTGTATGGTGGGCTACTGAGGTGCCAGGAGAGAGGGTGAGAGTGGATAGGTAGGATGAGGAAAGGTCAGGGAAGGTAAAAGAGGCTGGGGGAGCGGAGTAATCAAAGGACTGGGTATGCGAGCTCTCATAGGTCGTTGTAGAGACAGATAGAGGTGGGGTTGACGTAGCAGGGGCGGAGCCGGGCGGACATCATGAGATTGAGAGGCAGTAGGGATATGAGCAGGGGAAGAAAGTAGAGCATGTAAAGTGCTGAAGTGGAGCTCAAAGATGGCGAGGTGCTTTTCAGAGGCTTGGATGAGGATATTTCCGCATTTAAAAATGGAGATGTCAATTTCACCTAAGAAAGTGAGGGAATGGTGGTAGAGAGCTTCGAGCCATAAGGAATTTTGAAAGATTTTGTTACTGGGAGGTGAAGGAGGAAGATACGTTTCCATTTAGAGGGGAATCTAGAGTAAAAGATATAGTTAGTTTTGATAACAGAGGTGAGGCTGAGATAATTGTCAACAAATAAGGTTTCTTGGTGACAAATTATTAGTTTGTGTTTCGAGATCTTATTGGCATTTTTGGTGATGTTAGAGGGGTAAAGTATGGACCATGAATTAGGGCCTGAACGAGTGATGGGAGTATCCGTAGCAGAAAGGGTGTGATTGCGGAGAAGCATTTTTGATTCCACAGGTATGATCGAAAGTGCTGGCAGGAGATGGTGGGAAGATCAAAGGCTGGGAGAGAGCAGTAGTGAGGGGGGGGTAGAGAGGTAAGTGAATGAGGGCGGGTAGCCCAACTACCGGGACATGGGTTGTGAGTAAAGATTATAAGAGACAAATAGGAGATTGGGATAAAGAACGATAACCAGGGGTTGCGATCATGGATTAAGTCAGAAAGCTAGAGCAGGAGGGAGACGTAGTGATCACCAGGAGTCCGAAGTGAAAAGAAAGGGAGATCAGAGTAAAAACTAGGGGGCAAAGTGCAATGTGCAATAGTGTTGCTAATTAAGGAGTAGGCATAGCCATATTAAAGGCAATAAACTCGATCAGTTTGGGAGCCTGCACAAACATTGGCAGAGTGCAAACAAGTGACACATCAGATACAAAACAGATAGGCAACAGGCAATGTAATATTTGGAGTAAACCAAAATTAAAAAGAGGTAGATGAATTAGAATGCATATCGTGAGTTCACTGGGCTTAACTTGCTAAAAGCATTCCAGAAATGTATGCAGATTCATCAAACTGCAACAATATATTAGAACAGACAGCTTGACAGAACTAAATATACTGATGCGTTATCGTAATGGAGTATGCTTCATAATCAAATTTCTACATCTGTAGAACTGCATCATATTTCATAAAAGACTTCATTGAAAAATTGTCATTGCCCTCTTGCCACATACATTCTCTATAGTATTTTATATCATTTACTTTTTCATTATAAGCTATTATTACCCAACTCAATGCTGTTCATTGTGCCTACCTTTGAATAATGAATGACTGCTTGGTAAGGGGTTAAGCCGGTGTCCTGCAAAATACACACACATCTCACAAAGCCATCACTAGCATTTTGTCCTCGAACCTCCCCAGAAAAATGAAGCAGTTGCAGCCCCTCACTACACATCCCCGACACTTACTGTGTCTAAGATGTGTCTTCCTGCCCCTGCTGGCGGCTCCCCAGCATATGGCAACACGCGCTGTATCTAAGATTTGTCTGCCTCCCCCTGCAGGGGGCTCCTTAGGTGACTGCTTTAGTTTCCTTTTCCATTAAACTGCCAATGCACATCAACTCATTCAGTTGTCTTTCCTATCTGCAAACACATTATGAGGAGTAAGAACATGCAGACAAGCACTAGTGGCATGTCTAAACCCGAATGATGTATTAATGAATTCTGCATTTGTAAAATTTTTATCTGTGATTGGCAAAAACCTTAAGGAAAACATTATTTAGGTTTTTACTTTTTAAATGATATAATATTAGAATAATTATGTGCATGGTGTTTTACGCGTTTTACTGTCGATGATATTTTTAAAATGTATTTTTGTAAGATTTTAATTAATCAAACAAATAAACTTGACTATGACTATGACTATGGCATACACATTGTGTAAATCTTGTCATGAGTCGTGTACTGCTGCAGTGTGTAAATTGTATATCACATATATCACAAACATTAAATACAAATTGACATTTCACAAATGTTCTTCTTTAGGACAGTGCACCATCACATGGACAGCAGTTCTTCTCTTAACATCTCACATGGAAGTTAGGAATTAAGGACCTGATTCTTAAAGATAAGCTAAGTCAAATGTTTATGACTGACTTCACATTATTTTCGTCTGCCAGAAATCTACTAAGGAATGTCCAGCTGGCATAAATATCCTTCCGAGTTCTGATATTCCTGCGATGAGGGTCGACATTCGCACTCATAAATCTCACCAAGGGTGAGAAAAACGCATCCCTAGATGTGGGCATTTCCAAATACTATCTAACAATGATCTTCACATTAGGTGGGGGGTTAAGCGAAGGACTATCTTCATCTGTAAAAATGTTTTCCCTATGAATTATTTATTTTTATTTTTTGTTTTTAATCTGTAAGGGGCATATTAGCAAGAACCTCATTAAAACTATTGCATTTTAGCGGCAGGAAACTGCAGCTAAAACGGCTATACTTCTAACAAGGTTCTTGCTAATATGCCTCTAAGTTTGCAGAGGGGACTTCATTCCCCTTGTGGAGTACTCAACTATGCAGTACTCTACATAGGGTGGATAGAAACTTTCACAGTAAGGGGCATATGTAGGTAGGCGTTTGCGATTTGGTATGTAGGTGTCACTTAGCAAAATAAGGAATCGCAAAAATTGAGATTCCTTATTTCACTCAAGCATTAAAGGAATTGCGATTTTGTGATTCCTTTAATGCTATGTAGGGGTGCCTTTAAAATAGTGATTTGGGCTTAAGGAATCGCAAAATACCACCTACTTCAAGTAGATGGTATTTTGTGATTTCCTTTCAAAATTATTTTTTTTTTTAATTCAGTTTGCCATGTGGCGCACAGACATGCCCATAGGGCATGTATGTGTGCCACTTGTACTTACAGGCACATTCCAGGGGTGCAACAGGTGTCCTTTGGACACCGTGGCACCCTTGGAATTGCGATTCTCAAATTGCGATTTTCTCATAGAAAATCGCTATTTGAGAATGCATCGCCATTCATTTTATGGGCCTCCTGGCCCATAGGAATGAATGGGACACTCATTCCTTAATTGCGATTCGCAATTTTCTAATCGCAATTAAGGAATTTTTGAGATTCGCAAAAAAATTGCGAATTTTTATCTACAATCCATTTTGCAATTCTCAAATAGCGATTTCTTAAAAATCGCAATCTGAGAATCGCAAAATGTGAGTTACCTGCATATGCCCCTAAGTCACTGGACATTCCCAGAAACACTGTCTGGTGCGGCTTTCCAGGGCTACTTCTAGGAAAGGTTGTTAATAGAAAACAAGCATTTGCAATTCATAGGCCATTCTTGAAGAGTCAGTACTATTGCCGTTGAAATGGAAATGTTTTTTACTTTTGAAGACTTTTTTATTTTAGCACCTTTCAAGTGCCTTTAAGTGATGTCTCAGGGCTGCCCGATTGTCAGTCAACCACATGTCCATGAACAAATAAAGGCACGCCTAAAGTAAAAACTGCAACCTATCTGCTGCATCAATATGACTTGTAAGAACCTGGGATAGATTACATCAAGTGCTTGGCTTGTGCTTATTTGCAACCAGCGGAGCACTCTTTAGACTGGTTTGGTAGGGGTGAGGGTGCCAGACTGTGTCTATGACTGACCACGTCTCAGTTCTTGTTGACAGATCTTTCCTTGGCTGAAAACGTAACATTGTTTTTATTACTGTACCGTAGCGGTCTGTAACCCTGAACATTCTTCTTTATAGCAAGTAGGGTGAGCATGGAGTAGGATGTGTGGTCTGGCTGTTTGAGACTGTTGCTGGTTTTGAAAAGCTACTTCAGCTTCTTCTTATTTATCCATCAACTGGGAACAGCGACAGCTTCAACTCTCACACTTAGTCACTTTCAACACAAAAAACTCAAACTTCCTAGTGCCAGAAAAAGCACCCTTGCTCTAACCCACTCTTAAATGTCCTCTACCACCAACCTGTGCTCATCCCACTGCAAATATAATCACTAAGCTACACACATCTCAAAATAAAAAATTCACTTCCTTTGCATTCTTGCCTAAAACCACTCACCAACAGACATTGAAAGTACTATTCACCCACAACCACCAATGCTACCATTCACACTCAACAACTGCATCCCAGCCACTCTTTGATAACACCTCTTTCTCCTTAAATGCAATCTAAATTTAAGAGATACCTAACCAATCTTGTCGCAACAGCCAGCGTAATGACAACCCACCCACTTTACAACTGCTTTCCAGCCACTCACTGATAACACCTCCTACTCCAAAAATTTGATCAAAACGTAATGGCTAACAACCCAACCCTGCAGCAAGAGCCAGAAGAAAAATAACTTGCACATTTTACAAAGCCCAATAAAAGCAAAACACACCTTCCACTCCTGACACCAACCAATATCCACAGAAGGTAAAACTGCCAACTCCCAACATTAAAAACAAAAACAGGCTCCATAAAATGAGTCTTCACCAACAAACTCATACTTCAGCGATCAGGCACGAAGATGAATTTCATTACGTCATATCCAGCATCACCCCTAACTTCCTTTCAATCACATACTGTTTGACTGATGCACTTTTAACTGGCCTGTGCTCCCCTGCACCCTGATAGAGTAAATATTCAGTTGAAAAGGGGAGGGGCCAGACAATAACCATGAAATCTCACAGGTACTTCCACACTCATCATCGAATTTGCTCCAATCAAATCCAACCCAATTAATAGGAACCTTTTCTCTACTAGTCAATTTCTTGATTTCAACTGTACTCACTCCATAAAAAACAACAGGCACTTCTCATATCAGGATTTTGTCATTTTTGCAAAATTCACCCAAGTCCTTACTTTAAAGCGGAGAAGGAGGGTGCGGGATCTGTGTTTCCCTGTCACGGGGAAGCCACTATTCAGTAAAGCACCACTTGCCATAGTTGAGACCATATTTATCCACATTGACATCGTATACAGTTAACAAGTAGCTAATAGTAGAGACATTTGACCTTATATTCCAAATACATCGAAGATCAAGATGTGCCGAATTAAAGGCTGTTTAATGTCTCTCCTTCTACCTGTAACTGGCTTCAGAACAACCAGTTGCGTAGCGTGGGGTCTAGAACCGCGGTTGCCCCAGCTCAAAACTCTTAGAGGCATTCGTTGGCGCTGAAAATTTTAAAAGAAAATTAGAAGGATACTTGCCTGCTCCAGGCACTGGCAACCCATGCTACCCTGATGAGAACAACCATTGCTATCTGTGGGCTAGATGGTAAAAACTACAAAGGCTGACCTGAGGATAAACAAGGGAGGGACCTCACATTATTATTCACAGACCTTATCCATACAATTGAAAGATGCCAATATTCTCACAACATGTGTGTCAAGGAGTCTTCTTCCAGAAAGCAATTGTAGTTGCATTTATATAGACTTAAAACCCCTGACAGGGCATTGACATGCTTTACTCCGGCAGTACATTACCCCGAAACCTTAGATTAGTGGCAAATCCAGTGGTTATTGGTTGTTGATGGCTACTGGGATCAGTCTTTTGCTCTCAAGGACACCATTTCATGTATTTGCTGTCGTGTCTTTGAGGTAGGATGAATTGGTAGGGTTAGATCTGAACACTGGGGTCGGGATGGTTGTGGAGGATTAACAAAGAGTCGAAGGGAGATTAGGTATTGTTATTTTTTAGGGATATGGTTTCAAAGCAGAGGCTGTGATCTATGAAATGAGGTGTGGGCATTTGAATAAATTAATGAATGAACGTGAATTAATGTATCTCTGATAGGTTGCAAATCTTCGAGACAGACTTTTATCATGCCTAAATGCATACAATAGTTCATAATATAGAATTGTTAACAATCGTGTCCATTATTTTTCTTAGTCTATTAGGAGAAAGACGAGAACGTGGGTGGGTCTGTGCATTTGTCTTTAGTTGAGCTACTACCACTGTTCAGTAAAGTGCCAACTATTCCAAAATTAAAATCTCATAAACCGACATTGTTGCAGCATGATGTAATTCGTTTCAAATGTATGATTCGTCAGACTCCACTGTGGACATTGTGTTGTATAAAAGCACAGCATTGCTTTACAGCAAGCCTACACACTTTCTATGCTTGAATTAAGTGCACTTGCATTGACACACTGTCTTTTCTTGTGTGTTGGAGACGCCGCCTACAAGAACATATATTTTGGTTGACAGCTTCTACTTAGCAGTGCCAACATTAGTCTTCATCTCCTCCTGCATCACTGGTACATTTCCAATTGCCCATATTCCATTGAAGGCAGTTTTTAATTTCAGATGTGGTGAATGCTTGTAGCACATCTGGTGAAGACCCTAGTGCAACAGCAGTATTTTCACAAACTCACCCCATATCTCCCACTGCATAAACATCATTTCTCAGACTCTCTTAAGTACGTGACATAATTTAAACAAAAAAAAGACACTGATGGTCATAAAAGGGAGCCATGCTTCGGGTGCATCAGAGCAGCGTGTCTGGGGCTGGTGGGCACTCTTAGAAAGAGGAGGTGACTCTGAACCCCAATGTCCATGGCTATTTATGTGAGGGTTTAGGACAATATTCAATTCTTCATGCATTTGAGCCTCAACTTATTCGATGATTTGTCTTCTCGGTGCCTGTCTATAGTGTTCACAACATTCCATCTTTCTTGTCACCACTGTTGGTCATCATTTATTGTCACTGGAAGTAGTTGTTATTGACTGCGCTGTGTATTTGAACTCATATATTTTTCTCCTTTGTGTGGTTCTTGGTTTGAGTAGGAACCTTTGGTTAACTTACTGACCACATTATTTGAGATACATGGATTTTAAATAATTTATTAAATGAAAGCCAGCGCTACGTTAGGTGGCTGTTGTATGGTGTAAGATATGATTGTATATGTCACTTAAGATTTGCAGTATATGTATTGAAACAATGGACCCTAAGCAGCAGACATAGCAGGTTTTACTTTCCATTGTGATGTGGGTGTATAATTAAGCTGAGGTCAGCAGAAGTGGCTCCTCCACTAGGGCGGAGGGGAGTCACCCCACTGCTTTTAAGGAAGAAGAAACATAAAATGATAATGTTTTCTGACTCTTTGTGGATGGGCGGGTGGGCGGGGCTGCTCTGCTCTCAGAGAAGGGTAGGGGAGGAGTGGTATGTCCACTCTGAAGTGTACAGTGACTGTTTAGTTGGCCCTCTCGGGCCGCCCACACCAGTCATGTGCACTTTCCCTGTTCTCCATGCAGGCTGCAATACAGCCGGTGTGGAGAACAACCCCAGGACCCCATTCCCTGGGTGAGCGTCATACCAGGACACTCAAAACCAATCACAAAGCTGCATTGCAGCATTGTGATTGGTCAGGGGGGCCTGGGTGCTCACCAATCACAATGCTGCATTGCAGCGTTGTGATTGGTCAGGGGAAGCTGGCTGTACTTCTAGTGCCTGTCTGATGAGGAGAGCAGAGACGCGGGACCCAGTGCAGCAAGGTAAGTGTTTTTTATTGTAATTTTTTTAGAATTGCTCACCGTTTCACACCCCTCGACCCTTCCCGCACCCCCAGGCACCTTCACCGGTCCCACCTCCTGCAAACCATGCCGAGTGCCACTGCAAGTCAGTTGATGTACTTAAGAGTCATTCTAGATAAACTAGTCATTAAAATCGATGAACTAAAGTATATCTTGCAATTACATTCAAATTATGACTCCCAGAGGACCTCAGCTGTTATTTATAGATATATATTTTTTGTGCATTTTTTAAGGTGCTTGGTATATTTTCTCAGGTACTCTTGACCATTATTGAACGTTAGAGATACACACCTCTCTAGAAAGCCATGAACAGCAGGAGTAAAACTGCCAAACACTCAGAAGCTAGATATAATTGTCTAGTATTAAAAGATAACAATAACCACAAATTGAAACTCCATTTTCCGTCAATCACAAAGTTAATAATTAAGTATGCAATTATAATCATGGACGAAAAGCTACTGATGTGACATTAAGAGCAGATGTAATACTAACATTACCCTTCTAAGGGAAACAGTCGGAACACCACAGCCACGCATGTTTCGACATTGCAAGCATAGCTACACATGCCTTAACCACGCATATGCCTTAACCATGCATATGCATGGTTAAGGCAGTGCTCAGTCTAGATGCTGGCTGCTGCAGGTACGGAAGCAGGAGGACTTCGCCAGGAAGAAAGCCACTGTGAGGTAAGTGGGGCCGGTCTGGGTAGTTTTCTGGACTGGGTAGTTTTCTGGGCTGGGTGGGTCAGGGTAGTTTTCTGGGTTGGTGGTTTGGGGGTAGCTTTTTCTGCTGGGGAGGTCGGGAGTAGTTTTGTGGGCTGGGGGCCGGGTAGTTTTCTGGGCTTGGGGTGTAGGGATAGTTTTTGGGGCTGGGGGGATCGGGGTCGTTTTCTGGGTTGGTGGGTCGGGGTAGTTGTCTGGGCTGGGGGCTTGGGGTTGTGTTGAGGGCTGGGGTGTTCAGGGGTAGTTTTGAGGGCTGCGATTCAGAGGTAGATTATAGGGCTGGGGTGTCAGGGGTAGTTTATAGGGAAGGGGAGGGTTCAGGTAGTTTTCAGGGCTGGGGGAGGGTCGGGGTATTGTTTATAAATTAGGAGTTAGGGTATTAGGCCTAAGGCCAATGGAAGGGTTGGGGAAGTTTTAAGGACATCACAGGGTTGGGGTAGTGTTTGTTAAGGGACATGGTTTTAGGTCTTAAGGCAGGGAAGGGGAATGGGTAGTCGGGGTATTTTTAGAGCTTAGGGGAGGGCGGGGTAGTTTTTATGGCTCGGCCAGGTTGAGGTAGTTTTTTAAAACAGGGGTTTGCGTTTTAGGCCTGATGGCAGTGGAAGTGGTTGTGGTAGTTTAGTGACAGTGCAAGAGAGTGGGTGGGAGACAGGTAGTGTTTGTTAAGGGTTATGGACAGTGTGGGGGTTCAGAGGGGGTCGGTATTTGAACCTCAGGTCAGGAGGGGCAAGTGGGGAGTTTTTAGCTTAGGTCGGGGGGTCGTGACCGTTGCCACCCATACCCCTTTTCCATTAATGCCTTTACCACAAAATTACGTGGTAAAGCCATGCATGGTAAATTAATGCGTGGTTAAGATGCATTTGGGATTTAGGCTGCATGGTAGAGGCACGCGTGGTTTAGTCACACGTGCTTTTATCAGCCAACTGCCTTCTAAGCAGGACAATATCAAATGATTTACCCAGTCAGAATTTTTTCATTCAGTCAAATACTGACCATGAAAGCACATGATAAAAACATTACGTGTTAAAACCCAATCCAAAAGCATGATTTACATTTGTAAAGAGGTCACAGTGGGCAAATAGCACAAAGAATTAAAATAATTTTTTTTATAAAGCATACTTTTTCCTCAGTTTTAAAACAGCAATTATGTAATTTAAAACAGAGAAGCAAATTGTTGGGCTAGGCAAGCATTGTAAAAAATGTAAACTTTCGTGATATGTCTTTAAATTCATACTGCTGAAAATGGGGCACAAAAAGCGGGTTCATAAGGAACAATAAGAGCATAAAGTGCGATGTGGATTGATTGGAAAAAGCATCACAAGGAAACATGGAAGCGTAGCAAACCAGGATCTTGTCCTAGAAAATGCTACTAAGAAGAAAACCACATTAAATCGTAAACGTGTCCTCCAGGAACTTTTTTTTTACCAACTCCTTAGACCCAAGCTGAAATAGGTATTTTGGCATAGGCCAACCAGGGAATGACCACCATTTGAATATAGTTCAAACAATCCTCTATAACCTTACGCGAGAAACTAGTCCCGGAGGTAGACCAAAGTTGCAGGCATAGTAAGAGAGGGGCCTATCTAACTTGTTCCTCCAAATACCGCAAACCAAGTTCCTGGTGTTTGGGGATGGCTAAGAGTCTGCACAGGAATTAACTTTTGTCATTATGAATGTTACCCAGGCCCGCATAACCCCATACGCTGGCACTGTATGTTCCAATTGCAGAACATTTGCTTTTGTAGAGTGTAGACATCTCTCTTATCTCCCATTGGAGAAGTGTCAAGGCTGATATGCATATGGCTGGGTCCAAATTGAGGTAGTATGGTGGACGAAAAATGGTGGATTGAGATGCGGCCAGAGCGATTGCCTTTAGTTGAGATTAATTCAAGCATTACATCCATCACATTGTTGCTGTTGCATTAATCTATAAGGCATTATAGATGAGGAATAAATATTGGACACAAGTATAGAAATGTAATTAAACTCCATGTTTTACTTTATGCCTCTGCGCCACCAAGCAAAAAATAACTTCTCACCAGTTGGACATCCTGCTTGGTCAAATGGTAACCAATCAGTGTACTGATTGGTTACCATTTGGTTACAATCACTCAACGCTATTTATTTTTCCATATTGAAACAAACCTGACCAGGATGTTAGTAAGTTTTATTTCCACCAGGTAGAAACGTAAATTAAAGAACCTGAATGTGATGATGTTGTCAATGATGATCAAATTCTACATAAACCCTTATATTTTTACCTTTTCCAAAAGTGAAATCTACATAAATAGTTTGTCATGAGAAATTTCAATTGTAATGCGAAATACAAAAAGTTAAATGGTAGTTCACAAAAATGCTAAGGTTACTGTTTTGAAGAGCTCATGGTTAATAATTTACAATACATTTATTTTCTAAGGAACGTTTGCAAAAAAAACTCCTTACCAAAGCCAGACCTATTGACTTTGCTAATGCTTTTTTGTGTGCTTTCTTGTTCAGTTATAAAGAGGCAACTTTGAATGAGTTATTGAGATGTGAGTGCTCTCAATACAGATAATTCAACAGTAAAAATATCAATATATCATGTATTACTTTTTGTAAGTGTGGAAAAATGCAAATGGTTATTTTGTTATAATATTAAAGTAAAATGGAAATGTGGCTCACCCTGCTGAGAGCTCATAACTGACAAGTGTTATGACCTCTTAGGCAATCCCGATAAGGCCAGCTTAGCCTTTCTTCTTTCCAACGTTGATGACTTTTGTACCAATGTATTGGGTAATAGTGGTACCTTCAGTTTACAGTGCTTGGATGCTGTGATGTTCTATATTAAAAAGGTATTATTGCATCTGCATTGTGTCTGTTGTTTGGTAGCCAAATTGGTGTCAATTTAAAAACAACTTGTATTTTCATTAATATTCCTATGCATTCTGGATATTTATGTTTAATATACGCGCGGGTGGTTGTTGGTGACAATAATAAAACAGCACCATGTGCTAGGAAGAAGACAGTGGAAACAATAGAGGATTTGTGGTATTAGATGTCAATTTTTTTTTGCAGACCTTGGAGAAGAAATTCCAAATAAAGAGCAAATACACATTCTAAACCTAAATGAGCAATTATCCGTGCCCTTTGCTGTATATTTTAAGCTTGATTGTTTATTTAACCGTTTGAGCACACATGTGTCATACACTAAGAAGGAATGAAGCTCGCATGAGAAAACTGCCTAGGTGAGAAAAATACAACATTAACTAACAATCTGGACCTGATTGTCAGTTGTGAGTTGCTAGGAGCTGCTGACCCCCATATTGCACTGTACATGGTATGATCTTTTGTTCAATTCCAAATATTCCATGATTTTGTAGTGCGGTTCCTAGCTTGTAATTTTACACTCATTATCTAAACAGAAAGTCCATCAAAACACTCTTATTTGATACAGTACTCATCCTTCATGCCACAGTAACAGCATTAAATCGACGTGGTGGATTACACAGGTTAAAAACCTCACAGTTACGAGTGGCGGCTCCTCAGTTAAGGTGGAGGAGCGTCGCCCCTCTGCTTTGCAGCAGTAAAATAAAGGAAAAATAAAATGATAATAACTTGATGTTATTAGCATTTAATTTTCTCCTGCTGTGGCAGCTTTGTGGAAAGGGGCAAGGATGGTGGCACAGGGGGAGGAGTGGTGTGCACACACTAAGTGCACATGACTATTTGGCCTGCCGACTCAGGCGGCCAAACAGTAATGCGCACTTTGCATGTTCTCCACCCAGGCTGGATTCCTGTTTGGGGGTGATTGTATAGCTATTAATTTTTCAGGCTCGAGGTGCTACCTAACGTATTGGCAAACTTACTTCCACCTCAGCAAGGGCTTCCACAATAATACCATTAACACTAGATTTCTTCTATGATGGGCCACGTTCCTTCAGGAGAATCATGAGTTTTAGGCCAACCTTTCAGTTCGCACGACTGAAACATGGGAGGGAGACTCCAATCTTGTTTGATGGCTTTGGTCTGAGAAATTGTTTTGGCGCACTTACAGATATGGAAGAATGCGACTGACTTCAGGCTGATATTAGTTATACACAGGGAAACACTTTATTTAATTCACGAGTTTGTGAGTTCCCAGCCCAATGCAGTGAGGCTATCTACCAAGATACTTTCCTAGTGGTTCCCCTTTTTACTATCTCTCAGGTCAATGACATGGCCGATCAGGAATATAACACTCCCCTATTGGTACATACGAGTCCCTCAATAGATCAAAGTGCTCTTATTAATAATTCAACTTCGATTATAAGCCCAAGTATACATGGTATTCCTACCCAGCCGACACTAGAGAGAGTGGTTGTCACGGCAACAAGTACAGTCAGGTCCTCAAACACCAGGGCAGTTTCTAACACTATTGATAATATATCCTTGCTGTCATGGAACATTGAAGGCATTAGCCATAAAATATTGTCTCCGGATTGGTGTAGCTTTATTGACCAGCACAACATTTGCCTTTTTCAGGAGTCATGGTCAACGGTTCCTGTATTTCGTGCGGGCTTTCTTAATTTTTACATCCCTGCAACAAAAAAATCTAACGGCCGTCCAGCAGGCGGTCTGGTGCTTTGGGTTCGTCAGAGCCTGCGTTGCAAAGTACAGCGTATTTGGTCCCCAGACAGCGATATCTTGGTGGTTAAGATTGGTTGAAGCCATGACTGCTCTGTGGCCATCTTAAACGTTTAAACGTTTAAGATGGACACAATGTTAAAACTGAGGGATGCGCCCGCCGCAGTGGCGAGGGCATCCTAATTCCAACATCAGGACCCCCGCCCTTATGATGGGCGGTCCCTAGTCTTGATAGGATGGTGGGCGGACTAAGTCCTCCCGTCATCCTAATAACCCCATAAGTTTATGTGGGCTGCTGATGAACAGCAAGCGTTTGATAAAATGAAAACTGATTGTAAATGCACCTGCTTTCAAACCTTTTACACATGGCGAGAAGAATGTGAGCACATTCGATGTGAGTTCCATGGTACTGGATACTGTGCTGAGTCAGTTTGTGGATGGCTGTTAGAGCACAATAGCTTTTGCATCTAGAGAGCTTAACACAGCAGAGAAGAACTATAGCATGATTGAATGGGAAGCACTTGCGTTTTCATGGGCATCTGAAAAATTCAAGATGTATGTATAGGTGACTTAGGGCATATGTAACAAGCAGAACACATTAGCGCTAAATGATATGTATGAAAGAAATCTGCATGCAAATAAGGAATAGCAAAATTTGCGATTCCTTATTTTGCAATTGCATTTAAGGAATCGCAAATTTTGCGATTCCTAAATGCAATGTAAGAAGCATTAAAAAAATGCAAATTGGCCTTAAGGAATCGCAAATTACCACCAACTTCAAGTTCGTGGTAATTTGCGAATTCCTTGAAAAATGCACTTTTTTGCATTTTTCAAAGTGCAATGTGAAGCACATACATGCCCTTAGGGTCCTTTTGACACCCATACACCCTTGAAATTATTCTCCATTTGCAGTTCTCAAATTGCGAATCGCAAATTGAGAATAACTTCCCATTCATTTCTATGGGCCTCCTGGCCCATAGAAATGAATGGGAAAGTATTCCTTAATTGCGATTTGCAATTTGCGAATCGCAATTAAGGAATACTAAGAAATCGCAAAAAAATTGCGATTTTGTACATACATCCCTATTTGCGATTCTCAAATAGAGATTTCTAAAAAATCGCTATTTGAGAATCGCAAATCAGGTTGTTGATACATAGGGTCCTAGATTTGAATTATTTAGGAATCATAAGCCTTTAATTTATGTGTTGGGTGACAGTTGCTTCAATAAGGGCTCCTCCATATTTAGGCTGTTATCAAGGCTGCAGGAGTTTAACTTTGACATAAAATATGTTCTGGAACATCAGAGCGGATTGCCTTTCACGGCTACTAGTGGAGTTGTAAGAGAGTGATTCAGAGAATTTTGAGGAGTATGAGTGCATTAGGATGGTTTTGGGTGCGACTCAACATTTCAAGATAACAGAGGATGAGCGGCAGAACAGTTCTTCTAAGGATGAGTGTTTGGGAAAAGTTAAGACGTATCTCATTTCTGGGTGGCCTTGTGACAGGAGTTTGAGTTCGGAACTGAGGTATTTTGCGCAGGTCGCTCTAGAGTTGTCATTAGTTAACACATTTGTATTGAGAGAGGGCATTTTTGTGACCCCTGATAGTTTAAGTGTTAAAATAATTTTGTGTGCACATCGTGGACATTTGGGAATTACTGGGATGGGCAAGATAATGAAGCAATATTATTGGTGGCCTGGTATTTGTGGTCCAATTAGAAGTTATATATGACAGATGTGCCGAATGTTTATGTTCCGATAAACATTGGATGGAGAATGCCAGTCCATTGTGCCCTGTTGAGTGGCCAAATAGATCTTAGGAGGAAATAGGCATAGACTTTGTAGGACCATTCAATATTTTCAGGAGTGAGAACAAGTATCTGATTGCAGCAGTGGCTACTTTTCTGAGTGGTTTATATTTTGCATTTGTCTTTCTTTTAACATGGACCATTATATTAGAAGAAAGGTTATATGTCATGATGTATGGATTGTTGATATGGAATGTGATGATGTAACTTGAAGACACTTTGACGTTGCTGGCTGGGAAGTGGTTGTGGGTCCTTTCCACAGAATAAACCTCATGTTACTGAACTGTTCTCTGGTTTCCAGACTCATCATTTGACAGGATATGCAACAATGACTGTAAGAATGGGACTACCAGTCTTTGGGGGTGGGGGGGCTGAGGAACGTTTCCTGTCTGGATCGTATGTGCCCTATGTACCTGTTCAAACCTGATGATCATTCAATGGTCCGACACAGTCTATGATTTAAATGACCTTGCAGACAAACTGGAAGCCATTATTCCCTTCGATTGAATACATAACAGAATTCAGGATTGAAATCATCCCTAGAAGGCTACTGACACTCAGAGAGGTAGCTCACACTGGTAACTGACATTGGATAATGTGGAGAATCTCTGCCGTCACTTTTAGTACTCCAATATTGTAGTACTGCAATACTGAAGTACTTCTGAGAACACAGAAAACACTCATGTGTCGATTCAGTCAGTCAGTCAAACAAAACTTTATTTGATTTGTTAAAACCTTAAAAGTACATTCCACATTCCGTGATAAGAGAAAGGACAACAGCAAAACATGGTAATATTCAACAAGAAAAAGAGCAGCAGCATAACAAGATAATATTAAAACCACAATTACACCTCAAGATACTTGAAAATTAACTTCCCTTGTTCCTTTTAAAACGGAGTATTATAACATTTATTTGTTAAAATCGCTAACATTTCCTATATATACCTTCTTCAGAATGCAGTTTTTACTACTATTGTCCCTTAGTATCTCTACCTTTATTCAGGGATAAGGGCTACACTATACATGTTCTTCTGCGCATTTGAGGAACCACCTAACTTTATTCATATATTTCCCCAACGCGCAGGCTATATCTAAAGTCTCCATTCATTCATTCGGCATGTAAGAATTTTTTTATAGTATGTATACATTACTGCATGCTCACAAAAACCTATACATTGTTTAAAATTATAAAAAACATTGGCAGCCCACTTATAATGACTAGCAAAATATCTGTTCACGCAGATTCTGCAAAGCTGTTTGTGGAATATTTAGACAGTGACTGAGCGTTTGGAAAGTTGATACCTGAAGTTCCTCTCTGATCTGTCTTCTATGGTATAATTTTCATCTATCTCCCTAATACCTTGAATTATTCAATATTGATATTAGGTGCCAGAGTAAAGATAAATATTCCCAGCATTTTTATTTATCTGGCTAAATCAGGACTTTTTAAGTGCCAAGTTCTTGAACACCTTTGTTCTCCTTAAAACTTTGCATTGTTCTTGAATTGAGATTATCCTGGACAAAGAAAGCCGCCAAAACACTGAACATGATAATTTTCAGCTACGCACAATTTCATTGTATTTGCTTAGAGAGTTTTATAAAGCGCAGACATGACCCACGGGTATCAGAGGGCTGTACAGACAAAAGTCATAATCCATTCCATAAAGATATATTATCAAGTAAGAGCAAAAACAAAGATCCATCCAGCAAAACCCCCTAGCCACTTCCCCGCCCTTTACATATCTCTGTTTAATGCTTTCTGTTCTTTGTTGCGTAAGTGGAGTCATTCTTATAATGGCCACAGAAGACCTGGGCAATCCCTTCAAAAACACAGATGCCTGACTTCCCTTAATAAAGACGGAGATGACCTTTTCTAGGGCAAAGGAGGGAGGACCTAAGCCAGGATTCGGCATACTATCTAAGGAGCCTGTAGGCATTTTTGGTGATGATGTTCACCTGTGGAATCAGAGAAAGGTAAGTAGCACATGCACCTGCACGCGCCCCCCAAGCAAATCCGTTAGAGGCATGGATGGAAACGGGCTATGTATCTGGGGGCATACTGAGGACCTTTGAAGAGGTGCAGAAAATAGCAGCTGAAAAATGCACCATTTTGCTGCTTGTGTAAAATAGAATGCAGCAAACAAAAGCACACTTTACAAAGAGATTAAATAGACTTTATAAACATTGATAAAATAGGCCTGACTTTTCCTTTGCTTACAAATTATTTTCCATGCTTTGAAAGATTTTAACTACTCAAAAACTACCTTTTAAAAATAAGGCAAACTGACTTTGCACTGTTTTGTTGCCTATATAATAGTCAAGTCAAGTCAAAAGATACTTTATTTCGGCCTCTCAAGACCTTAAAAGCACACATAAAACATTTAAAAGTTCAATGCAATTTATCAGTATAAAATGTTATAAACACATAAGAAATATGAAGACATTAAAAAGTTAAAAAGTATTAGATGGCCTGGTGGGCACTAAGTATCTGATCATAAAGTGAGAAACTGTATGTGCTAAGAAAAGGAACAGATTTTTAATACGCAGTCCCTAGTAATAGTGAGTGGAAAAAGTGGGCGATTTAGATTTGAACTTTCTTTAATACTGCACGACGAGCACACCACATTGAAAATGGGTAGCCGGAGACTGGATATATGATTGGCACACCAGTATCCTATTTAAAAATCCTATAAGCCTGTAAACAATGGGAGGTTCCAAGGTTCCTACAAAGCTGTTTAGCCAATGAGCCTTTATTGCCTTGTAGGTGAGGCAGAAAAACAGCACGTGCAAGTCAGTTTCCGTACAGTTTTTACATGACAGACAATCTTTCGTGAAACTACCCCCCCCACTTATAGGTAACAGCACATAAGGGAAGTACACCATACCTAAACTGCATGTAGAGTTTTTTAGCAAGGGAAGGCTGTTTGTCATCAATTGCAATTTACCACCTATGAAGGATGATGTAAGTGTGCCTGTCCTGGGGCCCGCTCAGTAATAAATTGAGATAGTGAGCCTTAAAAAATGTTATCAGGATTTTTCTTGGTGTTGCCAAAGAGCTCTCTTCCGGGCTATCCCATAGACCTCCCCTTCCTATGGCTGAGAAGGAATTCTTGATATAGGTGAGCCAGGATATTGTTCTTGCTCCCCTGAGGTTTGCCACCTCCCTCATTCTCTCCTTATACATAGATAATTGTGGGGTGGTCCATAAGTGGCGCCAGTAAAGTAAAGGTCTAAGCGTAACCTCCAATGCTATTGGGCTGACACCCAGACCCATTCAGGGAGTAGTAAAATGGGTACTATTGGGAAGTCCCACCAGCTGCCTAAGAAATGAGTTTTCTATCCTGACCAGTTGTTCCAATGGCCTATGGCCCCATAATTTCGCTCCATACAGGGTGGCCCCTCTGGCTTGCACCTTATAAATTTCCAACACCAGCCCCAGCATCTAGTGTACACACTTCTTCTGCTGTTTCGCAAGGCTCCCTGTCACCCCATTTCATTTTCTCATTGAGGGATAGTCCCAAATAATCGCATACAGGGACTTTGTCTAAAAATTCCCCAGACAGTTGTGGATAGGGTCATTTTTAATAACCAGCATTGAACACCATATATATTGTTTTCTGAGTGTTGATTTCCAGGCCCCTGTTCTTACAAAATAGATGAAAAATATCTAAAACCCTTCGAATGCCCATCGGTGATCTTGACAGCAGGAGGGTGTCATCTGCGAACATCAAGGCAGGTACCTTGCGGTTCGCTACTCGTGCTGTCAATGCTCCCATTTGTCCGTTAATAAAGATACAAAAGAGGGTTGGGGCCAAAACACACCTCACTCTATAGGAATACGGTCAGTGAGGTCCCCATTCTTCCCAAATCTGAATTGAGCGTAGTTGTTCACATGTACTCTTTTCTAGATCTTGCACAAATACAGAGGCACCACTAGATCAGATAGGACAGTCCATAGTTTTTCCCTTGGGACTAGATCAAAGGCCGATTTTAAGGCCACAAAGATCATGTAGAGAATGCCACCCTCCAAGATCACTGTTTTCCAGTGCAATAATTGCAACCTGAAAAGTTGATCAATTGTGGAAATCATTGTTCGAAAGCCGGCCTGATAAGGGCTGAGAATGGAAAACTCATCCATCCAGTTCTGCAATCGGTCGCTAAGCACTCGAGCAAAGATTTTTTGTGCAACATCGATGAGGCTAATGGGCTGATAGTTCACAGGATGGAGAGGTGAATCCTTCTTAGAGATTGGGATGATTTCCGCCCCCAGCCATGTTGTGGGGGATCTATATTCCCTAAAGAATAGTGTTAAAAATGCTCCAAAGATAAGGAGCCCAAACGCTAGGCTCGGTGCGAAAAAGATCTCCAGGATTCTTATCTAGCCTCAGGGCCTTTGCAGGTGTTACACAGGCAATTGCATCCGTTACCTCTTTTAGAGAAATTGCGGGAGATTCTGAGCTAGCTGGGAATGGGAGAGAGATGTGGATTTCAGCTTGCTCAGAAGTTTCCTCTAGCTTGGAATAAAGTGACTGAAAGAGTGCCCTCCAGACCTCAGCACCCAAATTACGTTCAAATGCACGTTTTTCCTCCTTTGAGTCTGTGCTTATTAGTTCCTCATGTCCCTCCTATTTAGAGCATCACTCAGGCTGTCCCACTTTTCTACTTCCCACTTCGTTTTGGCTTGCTTAATTGCCTGTTTGTGTATTACCCTTTTTTCCTTTATTGCCTACATATCATTACTTTTAATAGCTGTGAGCAGGCTTGTCTTAGCCTGTCGGCATTTGCCAAATATACCAGGGATGTCTGTGAGCACTACCTTCCTTTACTTGTACTACACTGGAGAAACTGTCCGCCTGGGCTGCCACTAGGCCTTGATGGTTTTCTGAGATTTTGTTGAGTGAATGAGCAGAATCTTCAAACTCAGTCAATTGGATTGCAACCTCCAGAAATGGCGTGATTATTTGGTGGAGTAAAGATAATCTATCTTGGGATTCATATAGGGTGCCCCATCTTACTCTCCTCCTGCAACTAGTTAGAAATGGCCCTGATGTTTTCAACGATTGGTCTTTAGGGACGTTTCCAATATACGGAGAGTCTAATTTTAGGATCAGGGCAATATGATCACTGACATATCTGTGGACAATCTTGAAATCAACCATCCGATGCCAAGATTTGGTATTGACCATAAAATAGAATATGATTGAAGGGGAGCCTGACCTATTAAAGGTGGAGTTTGCTGGACTGTGAGAATTAAAACACCCATTACATGCCCTAGGGAATAGTTCAAGGCAAGGGTATTCAACTGAACGACTAGTGGTGTCCATGCCCGCACTGGCGGAGCATTGGCCTCTGGTATAGCCCAGTGCACATCCTCCTCATTTAGGTCCTTCAGTGGCTCATACTGACAATTAAAATCCCCAGCCAGGAGCACAATGTCATTCTCAATGACTGTGGAAATAAATGATAATAGTTTATCAAGGGTGGGGGACTCTTGCCTATACCCTTCTGGCCGTGAGTATACATTAATAAGCACTAGCCTGGTCCTGGAGGGAGAGCTCAGAATAACACAGAGGATGTCTCTAGATGATGTCTCTACCTGCTTCACTGTGCAACCCAAATGTGTAGAGACCCAAATGGTAAGTCCTCCAGATGGTCTGGCCTTCCCCCTTGAGGTAGCAGGCATGTTGTAGGTTACATAGCCAGTTCTATGGATAGTCTCCGTGTCCCAAGTTTCCTGGAACACGCATAAATCAGAGTCTTGGATAAAAGCACCTCACTTTAGGGTGTCTATTTTGGAGCGGAGACCTGCAACATTCCAGGATAATATTTTGGGCTTCGATGGACTAAAGCAGAGTTTTCCTCTAGAGCAATCCCATACATCACATTGGAAAACTGGAGATATTTGATTTCCTCCTTCTTTTATTATATAAACACAGCAAAAAATGCATGTCAGCTTCTTAGTTCATGACTTACAGCAATCCCCATTGGCAGTGTTTTCCATTCCACACTATCAACAGCAACGGCACATGATTATTTGCCTTTTTTAACTCATTTCAAATGTCCTTCAATATGATGCCTGCACTGCACACATACCTTCAGTTCTGTTCCATTTATTTTCCTACCGCCATTGTCTGTCGAACTGATCAGTCATTTAACTGCATCAGAAAATCACCCCTTTTGTGTCTCTTTATTATTGTGTCTCGGCCATCGCCTCTCTCTATTCAGTTTTCCAACTTCATGTGATTGTGCAATAAAGGCAATGCAAAATTGCTGCTTTTTATATAATTATGTGAATCAAATACACAAGGTACAAGACATTAGTCACCTTCCTTCTGTACTGCTGCATGTTTTTATCAGAATATTACATCCATCTACAGATGTTGTTGACAAAGGGAGCCTGAGAGTGTGGCATAACGAGATGGGTGCGAGCAAAGCACCAGGCTCGAGACTACTTGAGTGCTGATAATTCTCATAATGTATGCCTCTAATTTTTAGCACAGAAGCTCTCAACCTTTCTCTCACTGTTTCCCCTCAACAAATTTCTGAATTTCTTTCCTGTCTGACTATCGTACTTTCTTGACATCGCTCAAATAGAAAACCAACAGACATGCACTCGGTTTCATAAACTCAACAGTCCAGAGAACATCACAGGTGACAATGACAAATGTAGCTATCTGGCACTTGCAATCCGGAAAGCAGCTCAGGTGTTTGGCAAAACAAGTCCATGCAGTGGCACTGATTGTTAGGTCTTGCTTAGGCAGTGCAAGAGCTGTCTCGTTCAAGACATGGGGTATCTAGTCTGTGGGCTTTCATTACGCCCGTTGCTTCTCATTGGTTCCTTCATGTGCCGTTCTCAGTTCCTTTCTTTTGATTAGTGAAAGGTTGGTAATTGTCCCGCCTTTTGGTGTGTTGTTCCCTCCCATGGAGACTGCCCCTGTGGTGTATTCCCACGCTCCTTTGTTTATGTATGGTTTTATCAGGCACTCTTTATTTCTTTAGACTTGGCTTGTGGTTTACGCGTTGTTTATTATGGAATTGCTCCCATGTAGTTTATTGCTTATCCCTGACCGGTCTCCTTCCCGTCGCGCCGCCGTGGGTTTACTGTGAGCCTCACGTTGCCTGGTCAGTGGTGTGAAGTGAATTGCTCCGGCAATGTTTATTGCTTATATCTTCAGTTCTGTGCTCTACTGTTTAGCTGCTCTTTCAGCAGGAGTCATGTTTCTTTCTTCTGTCTCCCTTCACAGTGGAGGTGGGGTGGCTCGGTCCCTCATGCCTTAGATTGCTTTGGGGTGACAGTGCTTCAATGTTTATGAATGGGTGGCATTGTAGCCGTTTTAAACTGTTTGCGTCATTTCCCTCCTCTGCACTATTGTCACGTATTTCCCCAAAGAAAATATGTCTACACTGATAAGTCACCCTCATGCTTCTGTAAAGTTTCCTGGATGTTTACATGTTGTTTTGCAGCGTGGAGTGTTAAAATGAGTGTTGTGGGGGAGCACTTGCCACTCACTCCCCCACATTACTGCTGTCATGACAACGGACCTCCGAAGGGAGCAGGTGACCTGGGAATGGAGGAGATACAGTAGCTTTACTTATGTGGCTCAGCTGATTCTCCTCAGCCCTGGCACCGCTGCCCTTCCTGTCACCATGCTCTGGCCTGCCCAAGTACAACTCATTTATTTTCCAAAATCGGGTAACTTGTCCTAGCAATCTTCAAACATGGCCCCACCCCAGAAAAACGATAGCATATAGTAGGTAAAACATTGTTTTTTATGTGGCTAACTCATGTGCTTGTTGAGTACTGTTTGAATTCTGACTGTGCATGAAGCCCACGTTGCCTTTACCAGTTCTTAATTGTAGTTTATTGGTTGTGCCGCTGAGAAATTTCATATGCAAAACAAACAATTGATGGACGGAATGCTGGACAGTGCAAACATTCTCCCCCAGTCACAAGGATCTGGGTTGATTTCAACATGCTTTTGCTCACCACACCACCCCAGTTTGGACCCTGCCATATGCAAACCAGTCTTAGATATTTCAGGCAATGAGTAGAGGCCCCCCAGTTCTGTAGAGAACTATGTCAAAGTCTACAGAAGTGTTTGTCTTTCTTACGAGGGCAACAATATGATCTGCATCATACAAGATGCACATCGACTTCTTTGCATCGTTGCTGATAGTGTAGAGAGCAAACAATTAGAAATAATTGGCTCTGTGTGCATGTTTTCGACCACCCGCACAAACACACTCATCCACTTTCAGTCAAAAGTTGGTTGACACAGAAGAAAGTCTCCGCTCACTGCAGTTATGCTGCCAGGGACTGTGGTTCTTTGTTGCACCTTAGTCTGTGCTTCAGTTCCTTCCTTGGACAGATTTAGACTTAGTGCTTCGATGGAGGAGTCACCATCCACGTCAGTTCTGAATCCGTCCACTCCTCACACTGGTAGTTTTTCCCAAGTGAACGATGATCTCACTCCCTGGTGATGAAGCACTGGTTTCCTTATCAAGTACATTGAAGTTATCAGATGCCTGTGGGCCAGACTCCTCTGGAAGAGTGCTAGCATTGGAGAGCCTGTACTGCTCAATTGTAGAGTTTCCTGTTGAAATGCATGCTGCCAGAGCTGTGTTGTGTGTGGTTTTGCACCCTTTGGGTGTTTCTATAGCTTCCATATTTTCACTGCCTCTTTCTTCCTCAAATACTTTCAGGTGTCTTCTACCTTTGCAGTTTGCATTTGTTTTCTCCTGGTGTGCCCTTGGGTTGTGCTCAACATCACGTACTGCCTTCAAGTTGTACATAGAGAGAATTGTGTTTCGCTACAATCTTTGGTGGTGGGCTGCACCCGATTGTGCCACGTTGGGCTGCTTTTGTATGTTATGTTCCTTTTTACTTTGTTTGAGTAAACATTTTGGTATATTTGGATCAGTTGTGCAAACTCTGACATTACTAAAGGGAAGTATATTTATTTTTAGATGCAAAAAAGCTGGCATATTTTTGCTGATATTAAGTTTTCTCTTACTTGGTTTTGAAAGCTTACCTTTCTTGCATATTCCTGCAGTGTGGAGAGGCTTAGTTAGTCTTCAAATATAAAGGGTTATCTGCAAATGGAAAGGATGCTCACTGGTGGCACGTGAAGTAACAGTAGATATTATAGCAACCAGATTGATGTTCTTTGTGAGAGACATCTGCTTTTCCTTTCCACTTCACTCTCCCATGTTTCAAAGTAAGTGGCCAGTTATTGCTACTTCCACCCTTTGAGCCAACAGTCCAATGCATATTGTCCTCTCCCAGGAAGAGCTTTTTGCATTTTATCATGATGCTAATTACTGCCACTGGAAGGAAGACCAAACACAGGATATTTACCAAAAATCTTTCTTAATCACCACATCTGATAACTATAATAACCATGCACTATAGAATTTTCCTAGCCTGACATACAAAATTAGAATTTTAATCATTAGCAAACTTTTACTATCGGACTGCCTACTTCAAGCCGAGTCCCACGATGGCTGGCAAAAACTTCCTGGTTTGAGTGTTGGCAGCCAGTCAAATCATAGTAGGAGCCACCACAAGGACTAGTGTCCCCAGATATCTATATTTTTTAAACTGAAATATCTCTGAAAGTATGCTTTCTGGACCAACACCTAGCTTTCTGCCCAATTAGGTGTACTTCCATTCAGCGGATCCGGCTGTAGTTGTGTTAAAAAAATAAAAAGTCTCAGTAGACATAACATGAGGAAAACACATTTTTGAGACTCCACTTTTTTCTCAGCCCCCGCTTGATGGATCACCCTGAAACATTAAACACTGCACCTGAACTAAAAAGGGGATGTGTTTTACAAATTTCGTGAAGATTCATCAAGCGTTGCCAAAGTTAATGGCAAAAGAAAAAATGCTTTTCCTAGGGAAACCTTGGTCCTAACTATAACTACCTACTGGTGCTTGCCAGTAGGATCTATCTATCTATCTATCTATCTATCTATCTATCTATCTATCTATCTATCTATCTATCTATCTATCTATCTATCTATCTATATATCAAGGATTTCCACCCTGAATATTCTCACTTTTGCTCTGGTAATTTGGACATTAAATTTGTCCTCCCCACGCAAAGCCTATCCCGAAAAGGTGAACTCTGGGACCTGTGGTCAAGATCATCAATCACAGAGAGCGTGCTAACAGGTGACCATGGGGCGCAGCTCTCTAAACCAATGGGAGCATGGCAGGACAGACAAAAGTGGGGGTGGAGCAGCACCTTGTATGCAGAAGCATCTGAGGAAGGCGGAGTGCGCCGAAATGCATTATGCCTATCAGTCCCATTAAAAGGCTTCCAAACTTGAATTCCCCGAGTGGCCTCTTACCTTTCAGTATCGGAGGGGTGTTTGTTTGGATATATATATATATACACGCACACAAATATGCATACATATAAATCATCCAGGTACATATATGTGGAGTTAAGTATCAAGTAGAGTGAACCTATGCTTATCTATATACACCTACTTTCACGATAATTTGGTTCTCGATATTTTTGCCATAATATTTTGTCCCTATGATATTCTGTTGTCAATATCCCGGGGAGGTACCTATTACAGGAGAGGAGTTTACAAGCCTTCAAGGCGTTAAAGCAGATCCCTGGGATCCCTTTTTAATAGGGGCTTGAAGCATGTTGACATTGAAGATCACCATCAGTGATATTCCTTATGGGAAGGTATTGGTAGGTGGACGTGGGGATAGTATAGAATTGACATAAATGGAGGCGACTTTCTTTTGTTTAGGCAATCACCCTATCAGCATAAAAACATATTCTATGGTAATATGTTTTAAGGACAAAGTTTACTTTAAATCGCTTCAAATAAAATAATGAACCAATTTGTTTAAAACTGCACTGTAGATTTTCTTCCTTGAAATGGATGCCATATATATACACTGTTTAAATTATTGAAGCCAATATAGGCCTGTAGGGGGTGTATGATAATGTCCTTTTAATGTGCTCATTATTTTTTTGTTTCTCTTTCATACATGAAAGCGTAAGTGAAATTACTGTTTTCAATCATCTAGGGGTTCTTTTTTTCAGAGAGACACCCGCAATATGGACTGTGTCATGGTGCATCCTTCAAAAAGTCCTGTTCAACAGAATATGCTAAATGTGCTTTCCTTGGTTTGGAAGCTTCTGCACATTATATAACACCCTGGGGATTTCTATAAATAACCAGAAAATTGTAACAGTCATTTCACTGCTTCATGCAATAATGTTCTTTGACAGTGTACTGAAGTGGAAATGTGAGTTGATACGCTTATTTCCGACCTGCAGAATACATATTAAAAATTAAACACACCTTCCTGGAATATTTCTCCGCAAATATAAACATTTATTAGACTATTTTGTAATTAAATATGTGTCATTAAATAATTGATTTTGTAAACACACGGCCAAGTAAATTCAAATGGAAGTGTTGTGATCCACGAGAGACTACAGAGAACAGAAATACACGGGAAAGGTCATTGCCGCCTTTAATTTGTCGGGCTTTACTTGGCTTTCCAAACACGTTTGGCCTTCATTTGTGAGATGTTTAACATCTGATCCCAAGAGGTACCACACAGCCCCTTTACCAGTAGCTTGACAATACTCACTCAGCCTACAGGGGCCCTGATGAATCCCGTATAGACACTACAAATGAAACACATGAAACACACACACACACACACACATATGTCCATCAAAATACCTTCTTTGTGCCCGTGCCCCTCTTTTGTTACTGGAGAGTTGTAAGTCAAAAGACATGACTTGGTAAAAGTCACACATAAGCGCTCGCAGTAGGGGTGTTGAAGAAAATATCATAATTTATTCGATCATAAAGAAAGCCCACATGGCGGCAATGTTATCCTGGTGACTGGTTTCAGGCTAACACAGACCTTTCTCATACTAAAATACCTTAATGTTTTTTTTACATGTATACATAAATAAGGAGGAAAAACATTCCTTCCCATGTGACGAATCACAGATAGACAAAGATGTATTCCAATCATCCCAAAGTTAAATAAACATAGAGAAAATACTATAATGGAACACATTGTTTCCAATTTATTCAAATGTTATATAAACAATAAAATTCACTCTACATTTCAGATATAGGACCCGATTCCGATGCGGTAGGGAATAGCTCTGATGCATTAGAATCGACCATTCGGTTTCTGACCGAGCCATTTCGATGGGCATGGTCAGAAGGGAATCCGAATTGGTTTTCCAAATGGCCTCAGACGGGCATGAGAGCCCTTTTACCATTCGGTAAACCCTCAGTAATCCCCTGACTGGCTCTTTCTGGAAGAGGGATTACGATGGCAGCTTCCCACTGCCGTTCTGTGCTGGCCTTTCTGACACAGAAAGGCATTGGGAATCTGTTTTTGGGGGCCCCCAGCAGGGCCCCAAGGGTGCAAGGCTGCCGAATGGCAGCCTAGTGCCCCTCTGTTGATCCCTGCACCCCGTGGCAGGCACCTCAAGGTGCCTGCCACGGGGTGCAGGGATGAACTGCACCTCTGCTTTTTAACAATGAGAGCATGCGATCCGTTCAGAATGCATACTCTAATTGTAAAGAATAGACATGGGACTGAACAGGGTTCAGTCACATCCTACTTCTTGGACTGGAACTGACGACAGGAGGTCATTCAGTTCCAGTTCCAACCCGATGTCGGACAGACGCCCTTCCGTTCGACGTCAGAATCGGGCCCATACATGTGAATCAGGGATGAGGTTGGTTTTACAAGTTATCTAATCTATGTGGAAAATACATATTTGTGATTTCTGACATATTGATCATGGTAATCTAACTTCATGCATATACATAAATCAGACACATGCTTCAGAACCTCGATGTTACCTAGTGATACAGTCTTGATGTTCTAAAATTGTTGTCCCATCATCACGTCCGTACAACACCATGGAGTGTCTAAGGGCCACATGTACGACCATTTACCATTGCAATTCGCAATTTGAAAATTTTAGTGACTTGCAATTTGTGGGTCGCAAAAGGAAATGTACTAATGTGTCTCACACACATTTTGCGAATGCCAATGGGGTTGCAATGACCTGCCTCATCAATATTCATGAAGCAGGTTACAAATTGCTGCCCATTGGGAATTGGCAATAACACAGGGATGGTGGCCTGCTGGGGACAGCAGACCAATATTTCTGTGTTTGCTTTTTAAATAAAGCAACTTTTTTTTAAAATGCAGCCTGCTTTCCTTAAAGAAAAATGAAATGTGTCAGTTTCATTTTTTAAGAGTGGGCAGAGGTCTGTGGGACCACTGCCTGCTCTTAAAAAATGTTTTCACTTTCAATCACAAAGGGGATGGGTCTGCTGGACACCCCTTCTGTTTGCGAGTGGCATACTGTAATAATAATAATAATATTTTATTGTATAGTTAGTAAAACCCATTACAAAATGTAAATACAAAATGTAAATACGACAATTTTAAAACACAAAAAATTTACACTGCTGAGTGAATATAAAAAGTTATAAAATGAGAACATTGGCATATTGGTTTGACGTGAAGTAGGCAGTAAACTGCAATTGTTTTGTGACCGCATTCTGGTCGCAAAACAATCATACATGTCCTTGCGACTGGCTATTAGGAAGGTGTGCCCTTGGTGAGCCCCTTCCTAATAGCAACTCGCAAACCCTTTTTTGCAAGCCTGTAATAGGTTACCGACTCGCCAAATAGTATTGATACATGCTGCAACCCTTTTTAGTGGTGGCAAACAGCCTGAATCTCCGTTTGCAACCACTATAAAATAGTCTTACATGTGGCCCTAAATGCCTCTCTTCACATCAGGTTTTCTTGTGTACAGATCCTTGTTTCATATGCCACTGCTACAATCGATAAGTACGCATTGGAACAAACATTCCACTATGCAAAAAACTAAAATAAGGATAGTGGTGGTTCGGGAAGTAGATGATATGAATATTTGCTCAACTAATTCTACTGTGGACACTAGTACACTGACGATACATTGTCCATCACAACTGTTGTGGGCTAAATTATTTTTTGTTGACTTCCCAATTCAAATCATATCTCCCCACATTGTTGAGGGAGTGAGCAACTCTGCAACACTCTTTTATTGTTTTTTGTTTATTGTTTTTGGTTAATAAAAACCATCACAATACAAAATACAATTTAAATACATTTTTTTTCTTTAAAAGGATGTCACTCCATCTCATTAAAAATACGTTATATAAAATAATACATCAAATAACAGTTATATTCCAAATTTATTGAATATCATCAGGGCGAGGTTATAAGTACTTTACAGTATTTCAACAAGTTTGTATAGGGGTACATAGGAGATATGACAAGCATAATTCTGTTGTTCATGATGGCGTCAATTACCATAACTTTAGCTACCTTAACAATAACATACAGTTAGAGCCTGCCTTTATGGATGCTTCCTACTGTCTCTTTTACTGCTTTGTCGTGAATTTCCAAATATTTCAGCAAGTTACAATTTGGACGAGGATCAGTACAGTCCAAGCTTCTCATGATTGCTGTTCTACATGCTATACTGTATGGTTTACAATTGTGTGAATATCTAGTTTCTGCTATGGATGCGTCTTCTGGTATTCTGTTAAACACAATTGTCCATCTTCTCTGAATCAATGTTAGAAGTAAAGTATTAATGTTGCAATGCTGTTCATCTATTTCAGGTGATGGAAATCAAGGGACAGATGATTCACGTATCAGAGTCTAATTGCATACTGTTTTTGGGCTCACCATGTGTGGACAAGCTGGATGAACTGATGGGCCGAGGCCTGCATCTTTCTGACATCCCGATCCATGATGCTACACGTGACGTCATTCTGGTTGGGGAGCAGGCAAAGGCTCAAGATGGCTTGAAGAAGAGAATGGATAAGCTCAAAGCAACCCTGGAGCAAACTCACCAAGCCTTGGAAGAGGAGAAAAAGAAGACAGTTGATCTTCTCTACTCCATTTTCCCAGGGGATGTAGCTCAACAGCTTTGGGAGGGAAAGTCAGTCCAGGCCAGAAAATTTGATGACGTCACCATGCTTTTCTCAGACATTGTTGGATTCACCGCTGTATGCGCCCAGTGCACCCCAATGCAAGTGATCAGCATGCTGAGCGAGCTGTACACCAGGTTTGACCATCAATGCGGATTCCTTGACATATATAAGGTACGAAGACAATGTTTAAATAAAATGCTTAAAAATGACGGAAAAAAACAAGCAATTGATTAATTCATAATACTTGTTTGCATTTCCTGCTCACGTAAATTTGTTAAGCAATTTTATATTTATAACGCATGAACGTAGGTGACTTGCCACAAGATTCTATGAAAATAGATGTTGTGCATATTTATGTGCACTGATGTACTGTACAACATGAAACTGGTTCTGCAATTTGTCCTGCTCATCTGCATAGCCAGTTGGTTACTGTGTGGGCCATGCTGGCATCAACTACAATGTGGATTTTTGGTTTGACTTCAGTAATATTTTCATGACTAGAAATACACGGTTGAGATCAACATTTTTCTATTACAAAAATATTGTGAAAATAGAAAAGAATAGGCAAGCACAGTGATAACACATTCAATGGGTGTTTTGGGTAGGTGTATTGAATTTTCTGGGCCCTCTTTTCACGTTTTTCAAAGCAATTTGATTTTGCTTCATACCATTCGTTTGCCTTGGCCTTCTGTTGTGAATTGGGATTTTGTTTGTTTAATTGTTGTTTGCAATATTTTATGGTCAATAGTGTGCTTAATCTATATACTGTGATGATATTTCACCGGAATGTCACAGGACTACAAAAATATCATAGCCAGAATACCAACCACTACCATATCGTGAACATAATTATATATATTTACTTGACTTACCTTCACAGATAGGTATTTTGACACTACAATTATATCCTCAAGGGACATGGATGTGGAGCTAAGAATAGCAAATGAATACTTACTTCACAATATTGCGGTAGAAGAAATTCTGACGCAATATTTTTGAAGGATGATATTTGTGTACTCGATATTCTGACACACTCTTCTCTTTAGTTGAAGGCATAGGATGGGCAACATACATTTTATTCGGTCTTCATTTTCTGAACAGTGATTTGTGTATCCTGCTTTATGGAATATGAATGGACAACATTCCTGTGTTTCATTCTGTGCTAAGAGGATGTGAAGCTGCGGGCAATTCTGCTGTTTCCTCATCTGCACAACATAGATTAGAAAAAAGGGAGGAATGTTGGTGAAATGCCCTGCACACAAGAATTCCACCTTTAGGGCACTCAGGAAGGCAAAGAACAGGAATTCTTGTGCTGCCTGGTTCTGACAGTGGCCGACCATCATAATTGCCATAATGATAATTATGTTAATTTAAGTTAATTAAAAATGTCTGGTCGTTGAGAGTGGTCTTCAAAGCTCCTTGTACAGCAAAGGAGTTTGTGTTCTGCTTGCCTGCCCTAAGGACCCTGCAGGCTGGTGGCCAATATATTTACGTTTATACAGCTAGCATTGATTTAAATATATTGACCAGCCCCTCAAAGTCCTTTTAAAAGAAACAGTGAGGTCCCACGGGGCTCTTCTTTGTGCCCTGTGCTTTTTAGCATCTACGTGGCTCCACTTGCTGTTCATATCCGATTCTATAGTTTTCCATTCCACACCTATGCAACTGATGCTCAGATCAACTTAAGATTTGATGAAGATATTGAGTTTTCACAAGATCAGGTCAAAAGGTGTCAATGGTCAATAGAAAACTGGATAAATGGCATAACAGTTATGCTCAATGCAGGTAAGACTAAGGCCTTTTTCACACCCTTCCATCTGGACTTCAACAAGGTGGCCCGACTTCTTAGGTGCCTATTTTGTACTAGCACATGCAATATAGAATTTTTTTAACAACAGTTTCTCTTTTGATGCATATATACATAAACTCGCCCAAACATGCGTCTTTATGCTGAAAGTTATTACAAAAACCATACCCCCTTAGGCGTTTCTCTAGGGAAATCTTAGTCCTGGTGCTTAGCTCAAGGCTGGGCTACAGAAATGTTCTTTGTAGATTGGATGTTTATCTCCTTCAATAATCACAACTTCTACAAATGGAGGCTTCATGCCTCTTTTTAAGCCTTAGGTTGCCAATCTTTACTCTACATTTGCTACCACTGCATAACTGTTGTGTTTTAAGTCTTTGATCTTTTGTCATAAGCACTTACACAGCCTGCCTTATAATAGTTATATTGCCTCTCTCTGTTCTACAATAACCCTTTTGAGATTACACTATGTCACCATTCCTTTATATAAGAAAGCCTGCATTGGAGTTTATACCTTTCAAGTGGTCACTGCACAAGCCCGGACAATCTTCTCATAGCCATTTAAAGCTGAAAGAAACCTTTAAAATTTGGAATATTGTTGGGAAAGAAAATGCACCCTAGATTCTGTCTCAAGCGTTTGGTTCTCTAGCACCAGGACAGCCTTTGTGAATAATGATATCCTTTTTATTTTTTTACGGGTTTTTGTGCCACTCGCAGAGCAGTGGATGAGCACCAGTTCAGCACTATGGGCAAAAAAACATCATATTCACCATGTTCAAAATGCACAAGCCTGGACAATCTTCTCATAGCCATTTAAAGCTGAAAGAAATCTTTGAAATTTGGCAAATTGTTGGGAAAAAATGCTAACCTAGATTCTGTCTCAAGCGTTTGGTTCTCCAGCACCAGGACACCCTTTGTAGATAATTATATGCTTTATATTTTTTCACGGATTTTTGTGCCACTCGCAGAGCAGTGGATGAGCACCAGTTCTGCACTATGGGCAACAAAACATCATATTCACCATGTTCAAAATGGTTCCACCGGGCTTATTTTAGGGGTCCCTAGACGTGAAGACATCACACTGATTCCTGGATCCTTAAATTGGCTGCTCTCAAGAAGAGTATCACTTTTAAAGTCATGACCATTGTCCATAACTCGGACAGTGCAAATATTACTAATTTCTGAGTAGTCAAGTTTCATTTGTCTTAGTTGGGCTGCAATCCATGTGCCTCACTCCAGCTATTACTTCAGGTCACAAAAAACAAAACTGCACCTACTGTGCCAATCCTTTCTCAATGGTATCAGAGTGGAATCCTCTGCTACTGGCATTATGTACCAAGTTAAATCTATTCGAATTCAGGAAGCTGCTCAAACGTTTTCTACAAATAAAATGTATCCCTTTTTGTTACTGCCCCAAAATGTAATTTGTATTCAATCTTAATATATACTTTATTGTTAGGCTTATTAAATCATGCTTTTAGTCTGAAAGAGAATGATTATGTTATTATGTCTACAGTGCTAAAAAGTCCTGTGATTGTTGCGTAGCACAATTCACATAACACAGAAATCTCAGGAGATTTCCTGAGGAATAATTTCTGTTGAAAAAAAATGATTTTAGTACTGGGTGAGAGAATGGTACGACTCAAAGTTAGTAATTTCGGATTTATAGATCCAGCAATCGTCTTGTCCTTCTAAATTATAAGCTGGAGCCACATCCGCCAAACGTGCATAGCAGAATCTATTGAAAAGGAAGAATTATTTCAAGATTCTAGGTCTAATCTCAAACTCTCTGCTGTGTCCATTACCCTATGTTATGATGGGAATACAAACCACCCGTCCCTGACAGCCTATGAAGTTTTCAGTTTGGATTTATGAATTGATCTCAATCTTTTCTTCTCTAATGAGTTCAAAGTGACGTGGTTCTGTTGGGGGAGCCTGTTGAAGTCAATTGAGTTCAAATATTTTCTGGAGAGTGAAGAACATGTGCATGGTGGAGGACCCCTTAAACTTCTAATGAAAGTATTTGGAATATTGGGAGGGTTAAATTGGCTCTAAGGTAGTGATACATGACATCAAAGTATAGATCTATATCTAAGAAGCAGTCACATATGCAAACCTACAGGAAAGTAAAAATAAGAGCATGCAAGAAAAATTGTGAAGCCAACTATTATATTTGAACTATTGTTTCGTTTAACTGCCAATCTTTAAGGAAAATGAAAATACCAATCAAAATAAAAGCCAGATGAGGAAATGACTACAATTAAACTTGTTTGAAGAGGTACCCCAAACATTTTGGCTGTATACTAGATACATCTCTCTAACCTTGTAATCTAAAGAACAAATAAATCAAGATTTGAGAAGCTGTGTGGGATATTTCTTTGAAGTGACTGTGCCTTCCAACATATTGACATTGTTTACCGTGTAATGTTTTGAAACATTTTTAGTATGTGGTTACTCGATGAACTTCACTCTGATGAGTTGCAAAATGTTGAAACTATTGAGCCCAAGAAGGAGGTCATCCTCTTTGTGTCAGGGTCAAATAAGTATAATCGTCGAGAGAAGTTTCCAGCGGCAGGACTTTCAATTAGTAAATTTTTATGCAGACATCTCGTCAGAGAAAACATATTTCCTGTCTTGGTAATCTACAGTATATCCATCACCCAGGGAAAACATGCATTACATAGTCAGCCTTACAGCCCATGATTGAACCCTGAAGGTAGTTTTGTTAGGATAATGGATGTGTTAGAACAATGTGTTTTATCAGGGATAACCAAACAAATTGGTCATCATGGAAATCCTTTTTAAGAACAGACAATAGAATGTTTATCTGTTGATCGGTGAGAGTTTACATATTTTAGCTCTTGGAGAAGAAAATTAGTTATCTCATGGTTAGCATTCATAGAACTGAAATGTTCCCCATCTGTTATGCAACTTGTAAGATATTATTTCTGTGCTCAATACTGAAAAGAACTTGCATGTTAGTAGTGATATAAAGACTTACCAAATTTCCTCTTCACTCATAATCAACTGCAGATACATTATTTGAAAGCGCAGCACCACTAAAAAGGCAGATGAGAACATGTTCTCTGTGAAAAACAATCACTTGCGGGTAGAGAACATCAATCTTCTACCCTTTCATCTTCATTGGCAATAAAATATCGTAGGATGCAGTTTTCTGCTATGGTCAATGGAAATACAGGCTCAGTAGACACATAATTTACTTTAAAGAAGGAAGCACCATCTACTCTAGTATCAATTCCTTTCTGGGTATCATAAAACTTTCTTCAGCAACGTACAATAATGCAGTTCACACATTCAATGGGCTTTGAACTGGTCAACTAGGAATACTGCTACAGGTCTGTAGAAAATAAAGAGCTCCACTGCCAACCTGATTGTGAATTGTCAGCAGTGTTCAATAGTCAGAAGGGGATCTGTAAGAATTGCCTCCTTCCTATGTTTTCTTCTGTTATTTGTTCGGAACCATGAGAAGGTACACAATGAAAGACCTGGAATAGCGGTGGCTTTAGGACGAAGGGAGTCACCAAAATATGATAGTACATTGATGATATTAGCCTGAATCTAGAACTAATTAGTACTGTATTTGCAAGTGTAACATTCTTTTTTCATATCTCAGGTTACTAGAATAATGCAAAGTAGATCAGAATCCCGTTGGTCTATACAGGCTCAGGTTTTTTCATGTGCATTATGGAATAGAGTAGCACATCAGTCTATTTGGTAACATGTAACTGATATTTTAAATAAAGTGTTGGACCCATACCCCTTAAACTACAGCCATTCACAGTACAGTGTAAAATGAACTGAGCCTTAGAGGTAAATTCCAATGTCACTGGTCAACCGTAACGCCTTATACTGCTTGTTTCACTTCCCAATATTTTTTTTTATTTTTTTCAAACTCTAAATTGTTTTCTACCTAAATAATTTTTCTAAGAACGTTTATGGCCAAACATCTACATTTGTTTGGGAAGTTACAGGAAGGAGTTGCAACCTTCAATGCTAGTCTGGCATTAGGAGATCTACCAGACTTTTAGAATTACTACTTGGCTGACCTGACATAAGCATTCCATCAATTATCTGTAAAAGAGTCTATCTTGCAGTACATTATGGCTCTCCTGATGGATTTGTCTGGAGAACTTAGCTTGTACAGATTTCGCTCTAAATTTAAAAGCAACTTGGCCAGTTCTGTAACCATTTGTCGTAATGTAATTGTTTTGTTGCTGGGTAGAGAAACATAGAGCAATGGAAGACCTGAATGCCTTCCCTTGCAAAGAACGTTGAATTATCATCAGATATTACAAAGGCAGTTCTTAAATGAAAGGAGAAAGCTAATACAACTTTCTCAGTTGCTAGTTATTTGATTTGACGTGTTTCAAGGGAATACATTTAAGGGATGTTTCTTTTATTATTTACAATTATGATCTTATTATTTAAACATTCTAACCTAACTTCCTTTTGGCTTTTTGTACTGTATTCTGTCCATGACAGATTAGTAGGGATTTCATTTCACTGGTCTATGGTAAATTGAATGCTTTCTTTTCTCCCTGAAATGAAAAGAGGGCTGAGGACTTGCATTTCCCAATTTAAGACGCAGAGTGTTAGATTAGTTTGTTCCTGAATAAACTCCTGCTTAGTATTTATTTATTTAGAAAGTTTTATAAGGCACGAACATGACCCTTGCGGGTATCAGAGCGCTGTACACACAGCAAAAACATGAATAAACTCCATACAATAGAAGTCAGTATAGTGACACCACAAGGAGTACACAAACAAGATCAGGGAACTGGTAGTGGGCCACACTAGATCCCTTTCTCCTAGGGTGTAAAATATTTCCTGTAACATTTAGTAAAACAAGCAAAGTGAACTTAACACAACATAATACAATAATTGACAAACCTGGAGGGCAAGGGCCCTTGGGTAAAATAACAATTAACAACAAGCCTAAAAGAAATGGAGAACAATAAGTTGGGAGAAATGTCAGGTTTGTCAGCAAGGGGACATGTATAAGAGAACACAATGATGTAGTTAATGAACACTCAGATAAATCGATTTGGCCTGTTTCTTGAAATAGGGAGTGCAAGGATTGGCCCTCTACTCTGAAGGACGAGCGTTCCAAATTCTAGGTGCCAGTCAGGAGAAAGCACGTTTGTACGTACTTTTCTTCTTGAATTTGAGTGGTTTCAAGAGAAGTGTGGACGTACTTCTTAGGTTCTGATTGGAGCCAGAAAGAATGAGCTTGTTCGCAAGATAGGCCGGAGTGTTGTAATGCAAGGCTTTATGTGTGAGGCAAGCTATTTTAAAGCAGATCCTCGCTTCAATAGACAGCCAATTAAGCTGCACAAGGTCAAGTGTAATGTGATAGTGTTTTTTGGAGCCTATGATGAGCCTGGGCGACGCATTGTGAGTGGCTCTGAGAGGAGCTAAGTTTGTTTTAGGAAGCCACGCAAGGGTTATCAGACCATATTCAAGACGTGAGATCACCAGGGATTATACTGCAGGTTGTAAGTCTTCGGTCAGAAGGAAAAGTTTGATTTTCTTGAGGGTGTTAGGATGAAAATTGGGACTCCAAATAGTGGCACTGATGTGAGCTGGCATGTTAAGTAGTTTGTCTTAGGTAATACCTAACAATTTAGCGGAATCAAGCATGAGAGGGGTGCAGTTAAGGGCTGTGAGTTGCTTTAGCCTGTCCAGGGTAGGTGCAGAGTGATTGTGGGGGGCAATAAGCAGGAATTCAGTTTTGAGGGTGTTGACCAACTGATGGTTCTGGGCTAACCATTGTTGAGTTTGCGAAAGAGCTTCATTTAGAATTTTAAGGTCATCTAGAGAGGAGATCTTCAAGTAAAGTTGCGTGTCATCTGCATACATGTGGTAAAGAATGTTAGACTGGTTCAGAATGACAGTGAGAGGTTCCATAAAGAGGCTGAAGAGCCTGGGCGAGAGTAGCAATACTTGCGGAACTCCAATTCTGACCTGGGTACTGGAAGCAAGGGACTGGTTGAGTTTAATTCTTTGAGTGCGGTTGTGTAAGAAAGAGGTAAACCACTTTAGGACCGGTCCCGCTAAACCCATCCTCCATTGTAGAAGATTAATCAAGGTTTCGTGTTTGATGTTGTCGGAAGCAGAAGACAGATCAAGAATGATTAGAAGACAAGGGACATTCTGATCCAGGGATTTCTGTGTGTCATCCACAATGTGTGTTAGAGCAGTTTCCGCACTATGCCCTGCTATGAAACCGTATTGATAGATGTCCAGTAGTTGAAGTTTCTCTATATGGTTGCAGAGCTGCTTGTTGACACATTTCTCGAGAAGTTTGGCTAACGTCATAATGTTAGTGATAGGACTGAATTTGTTGGGATCAGATAAATATGACGTTTTCATTTGACAATTTAATTTGTGCTGGACACCAGCACAAGTTAAATAATTCTCAGATTCATATTAATAATCTGAAACCTGTGTTTGGTACAATGTACACATTAAAAACTAAAAGCATGCAATATGGGAATGCCTAGAGCAAATGAGTTCAGGATATCAGTGCTTCATTCAGTCTATTGAGGGTGCCTGAAGCATTTGGATAGGATCAGACCAAGTGTAGCTATTTTTTTTACAGAGTTTTATATAGCGCAAAATTGAACCAAATTGGACATCAGAGCGCTTAACATAGCACCAGTTGCATTACATGACGACATATTCATTTTTGTTAGCATGGGGAGATTACGTGATTTTTTCACAATCACAGGATGTTCAGCATCATTGCCGAGACTCGAACCCAGTTACCCAGATTCGAGATCAGACACCCTAGCCGTTAGGCCAACTCCTCTCCCCAAAACTATGCAACTGCCATACTTTGGGCAGGAATGTGGGGGCTACTGCGCATTTAATAATCTTTGTATAATTGGTGCCATTTTTGTTTATTGCTCTCAGAGGGTGGTTACCTTTAGCCACTGTAATTTAACCAGACAATGCAGAATGAATATTTGTGTAACAGATATCTCTGTATGCAGCATATCTCTGTATGCAGCAAGAAGATCAATGGAATTTGGGGTAGCTCTGATGTTAATCTAATTAAAATACACTTGGCACTGCTGCACCACTTTGCACCTTTAAAAAGCCTGGTGCAAATTCAAGTACAGGCAGATTTACCATTAGTTCCAACGAATGCTGGCACAACTATCAACACTTTTCAATCACCTGAAGATCGTTAATACTCACAAGGGATTGAGAGTGTTAGATTTGCAAATCATGAAGGTTTATTAAAAGATTGCAAAGTTACAAGTTCCAATCATCTCATTAGTTGCAATTTAGTAGCTAAAACATGAATACATTAGTCAATATATTTCAAAAAATCCAAAATCATAAATGTAAAGACAAACTAGAATAACAGAATGCAGACTCAATTTCCCATAAAAGGAAAACCCTACTCGGTTAAGCTAGGAAAAAGTTAGTAAAGTGGGGAAAAGTCAGGCGGAAGGTGGCAGCATGGAAAACCTCTGAATTGCAGTATCTATGAATCAAGTAAAGATTTGTCTAATAAGTGGGGCTAGCATCTGCCGAAGAGTCAAGCTAAACTCCTTTGGGTTAAAGTAATAGGGGCAACTTCTAGGTATTAAAAAGGAAGATTTAGGCTTAACAAAAAAAACTTTCTTTTGGCAGGGTGAAATGGCAATTCAAAACTGCACTACAGGCTTAAGTGGCAGGCCTGAGGCATGTTTTACAGTGCTACTTTATTGGGTGGTAAAATGAGTGCTGCAGCCCACTAATAGCATTTAGTTTACAGGCCCTGGGTACATGTAGCACTATTTACTAGGTACCGATATTCAAATTAAATGTGTCAGTTGGATGTAGGCCAATTTTACAGTGTTTCAAGGAGAGAACACAAGAACGTTATCAGTGGCTTGCAGGGGTAAAGTGCACAAAGTCCTATTGCCAATAAAAATGAATTCAGCAAAAACAGGGGTGAAGGCAAAACGTTTGGGGGAGTGTCATGCTAAAGATGTCTAATATAACAATGTCTTTAAACTGAACTGTTTACATTGAAATGTTAATTGAATGTTGGTTTGCCCATTCTTACCATTGTTTTCCACTGGTCAGAAATGTTGGGATATTCTGAAAACACCTGGCAGTATCCACCATGTGAAGTGTGGCATATTCAACAGTATTTTTCCTCCAACATACCCAATTTTAACTCTTTTGTTGTACAACATACCCTTAAAATGATTTTCGCTTGTATTAGTTTATTTACAGATTCACATTAATCTTTGGTAGCTGACTGGAATAAATACAGGTATTCTTTATATTCTAAGATACTGTTTAACGTAGACCCCATATCCAATTAACTTTAAGTAAAATATGCATACATTGATTGACAAGGAGCATGTGCATTTATTTTAATTGCATTGATGTGGTGAGGTGCAGCTAAACATAGCCTGCAACAAATAACATATGTACATCAACAAAGGATATGTTAATAAAACATTGCCTCATGGCAAAGTGTATATTGTACAGGCAAAGGTACATAGTGAAATCCAGAGATTAATGCATCTTCATTATATATCATTACGAACTTGTAAGTAGGCAGCAATTAAATTTGAAGGGAACATTTACAATCATTCTTGCAGAATCATTTTATCAAATGTAAGTTAGAAGGACATATTTGCTATCATTCCTGCATAAACATAGTTCATTTTCCAACGTGGGTATGTGTTATTTACAGGATAGGATCACCAGTAATTGCACACTGTTCCTGGTTCATTGCTGGGTTTTTTTCCGAACATAAACTAGATGTCCCTGGGAATATACAATCAATTCTATAGGGAATAATTGGTCACTTTTGCATTCACCTTATGAGGCCGACAGTACTCTAATTGCTAGTAGTTTTATGTGTATTTAAATCAATGTAGACATTTTGAATAGTTTTCCATTCGTTTTCTGCCTGTATAAGATGTATACAGCCATACAATGCATGGTTTGTAATATTTTGTAATATCCTGGATTAGTAGTGAATCTGTAAGTCTCTTACGTCTTCATTCCTTTTTTTATTAATTTTTAGATTGTCTATCTGTTCAATCTATTTATTTCTGTGAGGAAAAATCAGTGTTACTTTTTTTCAAATTATTTTTGCAGAAATGTTCATACCTGTCATATTTAAAATTATGCAAGTATGTTTTCACAATGGCTGTAGGTGAATTATGGATTTCAAACATTTGTATAATGGGGTTCAAGTAAGAGGTAATAATAAGAAACCATTTTCTAAATGGCTTTCAATTTCCCCTCTCCTTTTCCCGGAAGCTATGGTAATCTAATAATTTGTTGGGCAAAGGGTTCTAGTTCATTGTTAAACCATTGCGTGTCTTTGATAGAACTGAGACGGTCACACATCTGAGTTAATTATGTTGGCAAATATGGTACTAGCATACCTCCCTTGTTCACAGATGACAGTAAGATTGTTTTGGTGTCCATGTTTTTTTTTCCACACAGGTAAAAAAAGACAGTTATGATACCATGCATTTCCAGCAATCACACATAAACTACCAAAACTTCATGAACTATATGAATTCTCAATTAACCAAAATAAATCAATAGGCATGAATATCTAAATAATCTAACCAGTTCACACCTTTCCAAGAGACAATTTGACTTTTATTGGGTGAATAGAGCTCCAGATACTTGGAATTCTTCCTGACTAGGAGCTTTGACTTCCTTTATCAACACAATAGCTTGAAGTTGCTCAATAATGTATTTAACCCCTTGCGTGCAGCCGCAATTCTGCGCCTGTGTGGCACTTCTAAAGAGTGGGCGTTGTTCATGACGGCCCCCAGCCATCATCAGCACACGCCCACGGTGCTGCATGACGGACGGGCGCCGTCAACAGCATGCAAGGGCTTAAAGACCTTGAAAGGTGGATCAAATTACACACCTCTGAGTTTGGTAAACATCATAATTAATTTCCTATATGTATTGCAACCCATCAGCAGAGTAATTCACAAAAAGATTATGCATCATATTGGAAAAAACAACATAAATAGTTATTTGGCCACATGACCCTCACAGGGCTTGGCTTTTTGTGAGATATTGCCTCTTGCCGTACTCATCAATGAAAATAAATCGCACATTACATTCTACTCATCATAAATATGTATGTGTGAATATATACATATATGTATAAACAGCAGAGCAATCATATTATTCCCACCTCTGTGTTTATTCACCAAAAGCCAGGACGAGAAACGGCCAATGTGTTTCAGCGTTTGCCTTCAACTGGGCCATAGAGTTTCCATGCCTAGACATTGTTTTTAAAGTGCCCACAGCCATAGCAGTCTGTCATTACTTTCTACATTAGAAAGAAAAAATGCTAGAGTGTGTTACAATATTTCTTACAATCTGTCACTCTGGAGTTACCATTTTGTACAAAAAATACATGTCCAATTTTTTTATTAATCCTAGCGCAAATTTGTGTGCATAATTTGTAATGACTTTTCAAACAATAACTGTGAAGTACATTATTCAAATGGAAAATGTTCTTCAAAATAGGCAGGGACATATGTCCGATTTTATGATTATTCCTAATATCGTTTTTTAGGCATAATTCCCAGTAACTTTTCAAACAACAACTGTAAAGTACATTGTTCAAGGAATAAAAAAAAACAATTCTTCAAAAATAAACAATGTGTCAGTTTTCATGATGGCAGACAATTCAATTAATCAATGCGAGCAAAAAAAAGATGACCTTATTAAAAAAGAGAGAAACTTAATTTAACATTCATTTATAAGTGCTAAGTGAAATATTTAATTTATTAATGTACCCCCCCCAAGATGACTTTATCAGTCACAAATAACTTATAATTGGAAAAAATATATATTTAAAGTCTGTTTCATAGATAAGTTTTGCACTGAATAGTAACTAATGTTGGTATAAATGTGGTATCTGAGTGGCTGTATGGATCTGTAAGTGGGTGCATGAGTGGCTGTATGGGTTTGTGAGTAGTTTTCTGGATGTGTGAGCGGGTGTGTGAGTGGTTGTATGGGTATATGTGTGAGTGGCGCTGTAGGTGTGTCAGTGGGTGTGTGAGTGGGGCTGCAGGTGTGTCAATGGGTGTGTGAGTGCCTGTGTGGATCTGTGAGTGGGTCTGTGAGTGGCTGTGTGGGTCTGCGATTGGGTCTGTGATTGTCTGTGTGTGTCTGTGAGTGGGTGTGTGAGTGGTGCTATGGATTGTGGGCATTTGCATACTTAAGGCATTTAAAATGGAGAACTATAGACTCTGCTCTCACTAGGAGACAACAAGTAAGAAACCACTCATCACAGTCTCTACAGATCAGATTGCGCTCCAATAGATCACTGATGCATTACCTCCATTAAGGAATTCATATTGTTTTCCAACGTGGAATAGGAGAGGAAGTGCCCATGCTCTGCCTTTGTGAAGCCCAAGAAGTCAGAATTGTATGTGCTTTACTGAAGTGGAGCTTCAATTTTGACACCTGCTATGTTTATATTTCTAAGTGATTTCCATTGAGGCTTAATTTCTGTGAAATGAGCATCAGGTCCAGAATGGAACCTTATTTTTTTCAAGAAGAGTCCGCACTTTTTTGCTGAAAATGTGAACACAACTGGGAGGAGGTGGGCTGCACTGTCCCTCACCCCGTGCTGAGTTCAGCCCCAGGGACCCCATCCCCCAGGGTCCAGCCTCTTAATGCTGGGTGCCCTGGAGCCCACCCAGTGCTGCAACAACAAATGATGGATGGAATGCTGAATGAATCAAAAATTCACCCCCAGTGTAGAGATCTGGGTTAAAGCCATCATTCTCTTGCTCACTACGCCACTTCAGTTTGGACCCAGGCATATGCTAATCAGTCTTGACGCTGTTCCTCATAGGAACAGTCAAGCCGGGTCCCCCCTGGACCGGAAACAAGCATCCTGGGACCAGTTTCAGGATAACACCCCTCATAAGACAGGAATGCTTGAATCCAGTGGCACAGTGAGCAAGGGCACCCAGTATGCAATGTTATGGACCGGGGGGAAGCCTCATTGCCCCCATGGTCCCTGCCAGTTCCCTGCACTTCAGCAGGAGCCAGCATTGCTTCTGCATGCAGGGAGCACTGGAAGACGCTACCACAGAGTGCTTGAAACCTCCTGTGTACCTCCTGTGATCAGACGCATGCCGGCAAACCACAACTTTAGAGAAAATGAAGCAGCTGGTGTGCCCCTGGGCCAGATATTCAAATGACATGGACAGTATGGGGCAAGGCGGGAGCAGCGGCCTGACACTTGGAGTGGATGGACTCCTTTGGTGGGGGAAAGGCTGTTCTTTAGAGAAGCCCAATCCTGCTAGTAGAAATTGATGAAATCTGGAACAGGGAAGCGCAACAAACATTTTACAGAGTGGTGGGGATATGAGACTTGCATGACTTTGCGCATTAACCAATGAAGTGGTAGTTATGCTGTATCCACATGGAATATCCATTTGAACTGCTGAACAAAAGAATGAACATTTTTATTACTCACCATGCAACTTTGAATACTTGTTTATAATACGTGTAGATTGACAGCAAGGTTGCTATGGAAGAACGGTGTAGTAAATCACCAATGCTTATGGACTGGGACATTTGCATAAATAAGAGCAGTCAAAATGGTGATTTATAAAAATTTAGAAAGGCAAGGTATTGCAGAAATGTGTGTCTTTGAACCAGAGAGTGGAATGCAATAAAGATTGGATTGGTTCACATCTTTAATTGCCAGGTCTCTTTTTCTAAAGGGAGTGAGTGCTACATATATGTATATTTTTCACTCTTCCGCTCACCATCATGTTCGGAGACACGCACTCCATTTCGATAACAATTTTAATAGTAAAAATCTAGTTTATTGTAATGTGGACATGCCAAAATCAATTCCCTATATACATAGAGCATACTAAAAAAACAGCGACATTCTAAAATCTGCTCACCTCAAATGTCTTATTTTCTAGCAGAGTTTTTAAGCATAGCATTTACACAATGCCATCTATGCTGAGTCAGGTATCAGAGGTTAGTTTTATTCATTCCAGGTTGATGTGGATGGTATTGTACTAATTCAATGCTGTAATAATGTGCCTGGCATGGTAATCCTATGCTTAAAGACTTTGCTGTATAAATAGAAAAAGACTTTGTCCCTTTCTAGCTCAGCGCAAATTTAAGGAAAGATTACAACAAAAAGTTTTGGACCCAAGTGGGGGTGTCCCGCCACCAGGTCCAGGGTTTTCAGAGTATCCCTTCCCTTCCCCCTGATGATTCCCCCAGAATTACTTTTTTTCCTAGGGCTCAGGACTGTGGCCCCTTCCTTGTCAATATGGTGGCACTGGCAGCCAATCAGACCGCACCATGAGATCTGTTGGCCCCTTAGATAATCTGCAGCATGATATATACAAAGTCTTTGAGCACTAATTGCTAAAAATCTAATGAATGGATTTACACTAAATCACAAAAAGCAGTCATTTCTAAACCAGATCTAGCTCTCTGCCCGATTTGGTGCAAATTGTTTCAGCTATTTGGCCTTTAGCTGTGTCTAAAGCTCCTATGGAAAAATGAATGGTGAAAATCAATCAATCAATCAATCATCGAATTTATATAGCGCACTACTTACCCAGAGGGTCTCAAGGCGCTGGGGGGGGGGTCTGTTACTGCTCGAACAGCCAGGTCTTGAGTTGCTTCCTGAAGGCGAGGTGGTCCTGGGTCAGGCGAAGGTGGGTGGGGAGGGAGTTCCAAGTCTTGGCGGCGAGGTAGGAGAAGGACCGTCCCCCTGTGGTGGTTCTACGGATGCGGGGGACGGCGGCGAGGGCGTGGCTGGTCGAGCGAAGCTGGTGTTTGGGAGCGTAGAAGTTGAGGCGGCTGTTGAGGTATCCTGGGCCTTGGCTGTGTAGGGCTTTGTGTGCGTGGGTGAGGAGACGGAAGGTGATTCTTTTGTTGACCGGGAGCCAGTGCAGATCTCTCAGGTGTCCGGAGATGTGGCTGCGACGGGGGATGTCCAGGATTAGTCGTGCTGAGGCGTTCTGGATCCGCTGGAGTCTCTTCTGGAGTTTGGCGGTGGTTCCGGCGTAGAGGGTGTTGCCGTAGTCCAGACGGCTGGTGACGAGGGCCTGGGTGACCGTCTTCCTGGTCTCGGTGGGGATCCACCGGAAGATCTTGCGTAGCATGCGCAGGATGTTGAAGCACGACGAGGAGACGGCGTTGACTTGTCTGGTCATGGAGAGGGAGGAGTCCAGGATGAAGACCAGGTTTCGTGCGTGGTCTGTTGGTTTGGGTGCGCTGCCTAAGGCGGGGGGCCACCAGGAGTCGTCCCAGGCGGAGGGTGAGGATCCCAGGATGAGGACTTCTGTCTTGTCCGAGTTCAGTTTCAGGCGGCTGTTCTTCATCCATTCGGCTACCTCTTTCATCCCTTGGTGAAGGTTGGCTCTGGCGGTGGCGGGGTCGTTGGTAAGGGAGAGGATCAGCTGGGTGTCGTCGGCGTAGGAGATGATGTTGAGGTTGTGCTGGCGTGCGATGTCTGCGAGTGGGCTCATGTAGATGTTGAAGAGGGTTGGGCTGAGCGAGGAGCCCTGAGGGACGCCGCAGATGACTTCGGTGGCTTCAGATCTGAACGGGGGGAGGCGGACTCTCTGTGTCCTCCCGGCGAGGAAGGAGATGATCCACTCCAGTGCCTTCTCCTGGACTCCGACGTTGCTGAGGCATTGTACTAGGGTACGATGGCAGACAGTGTCGAAGGCCGCGGAGAGGTCTAGGAGGATGAGGGCCGCTGTTTCTCCGTTGTCGAGCAGCGCTCGGATGTCATCGGTGACTGCGATCAGGGCGGTCTCGGTGCTGTGGTTGGCCCGGAAGCCAGACTGCGAGAAGTCGAGGGATCCGCTCGTCTCGAGGAAGGCGGTCAGCTGCTTGTTGACGGTCTTCTCGATGACTTTTGCAGGAAACGGGAGCAGCGAGATGGGGCGGTAGTTCTTGAGGTCGGTGGGGTCAGCCGATGGTTTCTTGAGTAGAGCGCTGAGTTCGGCGTGCTTCCAGCTCTCCGGGAAGGTAGCGGTATCGAAGGAGGTGTTGATGATGTCCCGCAGGTGGGGTGCGATGACAGCGTCGGCCTTGTTGAAGACGTGGTGAGGGCAGGGGTCGGTCGGAGATCCGGAGTGGATGGAGTTCATCGTGCAGACGGTGTCTTCGGTGCTGATCGGAGTCCAGGCGCGGAGTGTGGTGGTGGGGGGCGGTGGTTCGGTCGTGGCGTTCGTCGGTTGGGTGCTGAAGCTGTTGTGTATGTCCGCGATCTTGTTGTGGAAGAAGGAGGCGAGGGAGTTGCAGAGGTCTTGCGAAGGGGTGATGTCGTTGTTTCCAGCGTTGGGGTTGGAGAGCTCTTTGACGATGTTGAAGAGTTCTTTGCTGTTGTGTGCGTTGTTGTCCAGTCGTTCCTTGAATGCAGTTTTCTTGGTGGCGCGGATGAGTTGGTGGTGTTTTTGGGTGGCGAGCTTGAGGGCAGTCATGTTGTCCGGAGTTGGGACTCTGCGCCAGGTTCTCTCGAGGGCTCGGCAGTTCGTCTTGGAGCTCTTGAGTTCGTCGGTGAACAATGGGGCTTTCTTGCTGCCGGGTCTGCTAGGCGGGGTCCTCAGGGGGGCGAGCTCGTCTGCGCAGTCGCTGATCCACTTCGTGAGGTTGGTGGCCGCCTGGCTAGGGTTCGTTGTGCTGGTGGGAGGGTTCATGCTCAGGGAGGACGCGAGCTGGTCGGCAGTGATCTTGTTCCAGTTCCTGCGTGCCACCTGTTGCTGGTGGTGGTGGATCGTGGTCCTTGCAAAGCTGAAGTGGACGCAGCTGTGGTCCGTCCAGTGGAGTCCGGTGGTGTGGCTGAAGGCGATGTCCTTGCTGGATGCGAAGACGGGGTCGAGTGTGTGTCCGGCGTAGTGGGTGGGGGTTGTCACCAGTTGCTTGAGTCCCAGGTTGGCGAGGTTGTCCAGCAGGGTGGTGGTGTTGCGGTCGTTGTTGTTCTCCAGGTGGAAGTTGAGGTCTCCGAGGAGGATGTAGTCAGCGGAGCAGAGGGCGTGTGGGCTGATGAAGTCGGCGATGTCTTCGCTGAACTGTGTGCATTGTCCAGGGGGTCTGTAGATGAGGGTGCCTCTGAGGGTGGTCTTCGGGTTGATGTGGACTTGGAAGTGCAGGTGCTCGGCGGTTGTGAGGGTGTCGTCGGTGTTGGTCGTGATGCGGATGGAGTTCCTGTGGACGATGGCGATGCCTCCTCCGGTGTGGTTGATGCGGTCCCGTCGGATGATCTTGTAGCCGTCTGGGATGGCGATGGCGATGTCAGGCGCAGAGGAGGCGTTCATCCAGGTTTCCGTGAAGAAGGCGACGTCTGGGGCTGTGGTGTCGAGCAGGTTCCAGATCTCGATGGCGTGCCTGTGGACGGAGCGGGTGTTGAGCAGGATGCATCTCAGGTGGCTGCGGCTGCTGTTGCTCGTCGAGGTCTTGGGCACTGCTGGAGTGGTGCAGGTCCGGATGCAGGTGAACTTGCAGGAGTTGCAGCAGAAGGGTCCGTGGGTGCGTCTCGGGGTGGCTCGGTAGCATCCTGGGCTTCGGCCGGCGTTGAGTGCGTTGAGGTTGGCGGCGTCGTACGTCCGGCGGGTGGGCTGGGGTCTGCGAGGGCCAGGGGTCCTGGCACTGGGCGCGGTCCAGGCGCGGACGGGCGTAGACGGGCTTACCTTTGGCGCACCTTCGGCGCTCAATCGGTGCTCCCGCTGCGCGCGTCCGCTGCGCGGTCGCTCTGGGGACGTCATAAGAAGGGAGCCGGTCGGGAGGGTCTGCGGGGAGGCGGGAGCGCGAGCCAATCGGCTGTCGGGGGGCGGGGCCACGGGCTGGGGCGGCGGGAAAAGCTGGAGCCGGCTTGGCGGCCCTCGGGTGGCTGGGGCGGCGGGAAAAGCTGGAGCCGGCTTGGCGGCCCTCGGGTGGCTGGGGCTGCGGGAGGCTGGTGTGGGCTCGGCGGCCCTCGGGTGGCTGGGGCTGCGGGATCGGCAGCAGGCACAGGAGCGTGGGGGTGACCAGGCCGAAGGCGCAGTGGTCAATGAGCATTGGGACCCCCTCCCCCCCACTTGACAGATTGCCATGGAATTTTTCATGGCCAACTGGAAAAATTGAGCACGTTTTCGTATAGTTTTGTAAAGATTCTTCAACCAGCGCCAAAGTTATTAGTAATAAAATGGCATTTGCTATGGAAATACAATCCTAACTACAACTACTCAATGTTGACCTCCACTAGGTAATATATAGTTGTTATGATAGACTGTTTATTGCTTCACAATTTGCATGTTAAAAATACTTCACCCATGGAAACAACTTTCCCTACATTCACAATGTTCCCTCAATCCTATTTTACCTCAGTACATACTTTTAAGCTATTTCATCCTTGTTTTGACATTATTAATATTATGAGCGAATTACACAATAATCTGTGAATAAATTGGCCATGAAAGTGCAGGTTCACTATGATGCAGCTTTCAACTCATCTATCCAAATATACTACCCAATGATGGTGAAGGCCCCAGGAAGCAGTTTCATGCTCTGTGTAAGGACATCATTAAAACAAATGAAACTGTGTGAATGCTATAACTAAATTATACTGAATATATAACAAAAAGTACATGTAACCAGAATGAGTAGGGTGCAACATACGTATTATTATTATTATTAAGGGGCATTTATAGAGCGCCTGGTTACGCAGAATGCGTGTCCCCGCGCTGAACTGAAGCACTCTGAGAGAGAAGTAGGGGAGGAGCCCACTTATTTTGAAAAGAGGTAAGTTTTTAATTTCCTCCGGAAACTAGATTCGGAGGGGTCCAGACGGAGATTAAGAGGTAAATTATTCCAGCTTGCCGCCAGGTATCGGAAGGATCTTCCTCCCATACGGGCCTTTTTCACCCTAGGGACCTTAAGTAAGCCTCCATGCGAGGAGCGCAGTGCACGAGTTGGTGCATACCTTGTAATAAGGTTCTGGAGTGGTGCTGGCGCCTTTTTAGCGAGGATACGGTGGCAGGTACAGAGGGACTTAAATTCAACTCTGCTCCTCACTGGCAGCCAATGGAGTGACTGGAGGGCGGCCTTGGAGTTCGATCTTTTTGGGAGGTTTAAAATGAGGCGAGCTGCAGCATTCTGTAGCACCTGAAGTCGATTAATCGCTTTACAGGTAGCTCCCAAATAGAGTAGGTTGCCAAAGTCCAAGCGTGAGGTGACTAGAGCATGCACCAGCGTTCTGCGGGCGGCCGTAGGGAGGAGAATTAGGACTTTCCGCAGAGTTTTTAAAATGCTGAAGCACATGCCCGTCACCCTGTTAATCTGTGGTCCGAAAGACAGATCAGTATCTAGCCAGACCCCGAGATTTCTGACTTCTTTCCGAGGTGTAGGGGCCTCGCCTAGGCATGGTGGCCACCATGCCGACGTCCAGACAGATGGACTGCCTCCCACCACGAGCACCTCAGTCTTGTTGCCATTTAATTTCAGGCAATTAGTGGACATCCAGGTTGCAAGATCTTGCATGCAAGCCCTGAAACTGTCCATAGCAAGACCGGGTGCACGCGAGAGGGAGACAACCAGCTGAGTGTCGTCGGCATAGGTAACAATTTGTAGTCCGTGTCCCACTACAATTGGAGCCACTGGGGAGACATAGAGATTGAAAAGAGTTGGGCTCAGGGACGAACCCTGAGGAACGCCCTGACCCAATTCTATGTCTCGGGAATAGTGGTCCCCTTGACGGACCTGGAAACTTCTCCCCGTTAGGAAGGATTGGATCCATTGGAGTGCGGCTCCAGTTATACCTCCATCATTCAGACACTGTAGCAAGGTGGAGTGAGCTACAGTGTCGAATGCCGCACTCAGGTCCAATAGGATAAGGGCCATAGTGTGACCTTCATCCACCCCCTGCCGTAGGGATTCCACAGCCGTCAATAATGCCGATTCCGTAGAATGGCGGGGGCGGAAGCCAAATTGTGTGTCGTGGAGTAAGGCAGCTTTGTCTATGAAATCCATTAGTTGGAGATTGACCGTTTTTTCTGCTACCTTGGCCAGATATGGTAAAAGAGAGATGGGCCGCAAGTTGTCTAATTTATCAAAGCTGATGGTAGGTTTTTTTCTAAGAGGAAGGACCACCGCTTTTTTCCATTTTTAGGCACAGTCTTTGTCATAAAAGACACGTCCAGTAGATGCCTAATGTAGGGCTCCAAGGCCCCCAGGCTGTCTTTTAGGCGTTTGGGAGTGGTGGGATCCCGTGGGGAACCTGATTTTACAGAACTGCAGATTTTTAGGAGAGTTTCTGTGGGTGGGGTAACAAAGTTGGTAAGGGTGGGTGAGGTTCCCCTGTCCCTGGGTTTTTCCACAAACTCTATCCCATTCGTGGGTTGAGTTGGGAAAGCCAAGTAAATTCTAGATATTTTATCGGCAAAGAAATCTGCGATTCTGTCACAAGACTCAGGTGAACAGTCATCAGGGACAGTGACGGATTTTCCACTAGAGAGAGTTTTGTAAAGCAGAAATAACTCCTTCGTGGAGTTACCAGCTTTGTTGATCTTAGTCTCATAGTGTGTGGTTTTCGCCTTTCTAATCAGTCCGTGGTAGACTCGCCTCTCTGACAAGTAGACCTCTCTAGTATCTTTAGAGATAGCCCGACGCCATTGCCTTTCTGCTCTCTTCAATAAGGTTTTAGCATTTCGCAGTTCAGTACTGAACCAGGGTGCGGTTTTTTGAGCACGATCACTGGGTTTAGTTTTGGATAGCGGGGCAGTAAGATCTAGTGCATTGTTAATGCGTTTGCAGAGATTGGAGTTAGCCGTGTCTGCATCATCCCCCCCTGGATCGCCTCCTTTTGTTAGTTCCTCACAGAACTTAGACTGGGAGAAGGAGGCCCATTTTCGCCTTAGATGGTACAGTGCAGTCGGATGACGGGCTCTGCCTTCAGGAATTTGAATGGTAAACGGTACCAGGTGATGATCCGACCAGTGGATAGGGATGGGAGTCTTCGCTTCTACTTCCCCCCAGTTAACAAATATGGGATCTAGTAAGTTCCCTAACTGGTGGGTAGGCCCGCTTACAATTTGATTAAATTGTAAAGCTTCTAATGCTTGGCAGAGGTTTTTACTGGCGTTGTCGGATGGGTTATTGAAATGAAGGTTAAGGTCACCAAGTACCATGTAATTATTTTTGCATATCGAGGTCTCTATAATGCCTTCAACCAGGCTCTCCTCGAACCTAGCTGAGGGGCCGGGGGGTCTGTAGATTAACATTCCTTCCAGTTTATAGTTGTTATTCACTTTTATCGTGAAGCTCCCTGCCTCGCTGTCCAAGATAGGCACATGCTTAAGCTGGCAGCGTAGACTTTCCTGTGCGACTATTGCAATGCCCCCTCCTCTGCCTATGGGTCTGTCCTGTCTGTATATTGTATATCCCTCTGGGAGTGCCTCTAGGGCGTCAGGCGTGGATTCCTCATCCAGCCATGTTTCGGTGAGAAATGCCAGGTCCCAATGTGTTTCAGTGAGTAGATCGTATAGATCTAACTTGTGTTTGCGTAAGGAGCGGACATTAATCAGCCCGCATTGTAAAGTATTGTCCGTAGTGACCATACTCCTACCAGGATCATAGGAGAAGTGACAATGTTCGCAGCCTATGTTATCCTCTACTTTTAGTTTGTGCTTGCACAGCTCTGTAGTGCTAGGGCAAAGCGCTAGCAGTTCTAACTTACTCCACCGTGTATGGTTCACACGAGGGACATGGGGTATAGCCCTAGACCGCGTACGATCGCGTACGATTGCTCCACTGAAGGAATTATTCCCATGTGATCACCCGAGACTGGTTTAAATAGCGACTGTACAATTTAGGTAAAATGTCAATATGTGAAAACGAGGCATTCAAGAAGGTGAAAATGGAAAACATGCTACTTCTGCATTTTAAAACAAGCTAAAAATATCACTTTCTAGTAGGTGACATGAAGGTCAGACTGCTTTTAGTGACAACACAGGGGCAGGGTAGAAGAACACATGGAAAGAAGAATGCAGAGTTAGGGGCTTGGGGGAGAGAAACACCCAAGCATGGGGTAGAAGCACACAAGAGAGTGAGAGGCATAGACAAGTGACAGCAAGCTGGGGAACATTCAGATGTATCTGAGGGCAAGAACAAGATGGATGCCGAAAGTGTTGCGGGGAGAAATACATGAGACACAAATAAAGAGAGCGGGGAGTAATCATTTGATGGAAGAAGTCAAAGCAGAGAAGGGGAGAGCTTGAAATTGCAAGCACTTTCAACCAAATAGGGAAAAAAAGTCCTAAAAATGTGAGTAGTGGAAGGATTTAAGCCAGCAAGTCAGAAAGATGGCACACAGGCCATGCTCTAGGAAAGGGAGGAACCCACGATGAACAAGCTGGGACTAGGAAAGCCATCAAATAGGAAGCAAGCAAATGAGTGTGACAATAAAACCAACCAATGATAACCTATGAGCTGGTTATACATGTTCTTGGGTCTTTTCCAACTAGACAGCTTGCAGTACCTGGTAGGCACAAACTGATTTGATTAGATTTGAGAATATGTATAGGGCGCGAATGCCCAAGGGTGTCTAGGTGCAGAGAGGTAAGGTGCCAAAAGAAAAGTGAGAGTGGAGATGTTAGTTAGCGAAGAGCCAAGTTTTTAGTGCCTTTCTGAAGGAGAGCACAGTTGGGCTGTTTTTTATGCCAGTCAGGAATGCATTCCAAGATTTCATTGTCCCCAGAATAAAGCTTCTTTCACCCCAGTGAGCTTTTGTTGATCTGGGGGTCTGTAATAGTTTGCTCCATGATGATCTTAGATTTCTGACAGGTAAATACCAGGTTAGGTGTTGATTGAGGTACTGAGGACCATTCCAATGCAATGCCTTCAACGCTAGGCATAAGGATTTAAATGTTATCCTTTTTTCCACTGGAAGACAGTGCAGCTGTTTCAGCCCATGGGAGATTGACTGGAAATTAGGAATATCCAGCTGCAGTCATGCTGCTGCATTTTTCAGACATTGTAACTTAAGTAAATGCTGCTTTTGCAAGCCCCTATAAAGGGCATCTCCATAATCGAGTCTGAACAGGGCTAATACTGTCACAAGTGTTTTCACAGAATTTGGCGGTATGAAGGTATGAACTTTCCTAATTATCTTTAGAACAAAGAAAATAGTAAAGGAAAGATTGTTGATCCGGTATTTAAAGGTTAGATTGTAGTCAAATATGACGCTCAGATTCTTCACCTTCTTGAATGGGACTGGAAATCCTCAGAAACCAGCTGGCCACTACCCATGCGACCAAAAGGAGGTGCCAGAACCCAGCAGAAGTACCTCTGTCTTTCCCCGATTCAACTTTAGGCAGTTTGAGCTCCTCCACTGGTTCACCTGTGTCATAGAGCAGTTAAACTGGTCTGCTGTTTCCTCAACATTGCTAGAGATTGACACCACTAACTGGGTGGGTGTCATCTGCGTAGGATATTACAGAGAAGATGAACTGCCTAATTATTTCAGGAAAGGGGGTCACAAAAAGGTTAAACAACATAGGGCTCAATGAAGAGCCCTGTGGAACACCACAAGGAAGCATAAAATGCTCTGAGGAGAATGTTCCGAGCTGAACACAGTGAACCCCCTATTTCTCAAATAGGATTTAATTAGTTTAAGGGCTGAATCCTTTATCCCAGCCTATGAAAGCCTTTTGATCAGTATATCATGATTCACGGTATCAAAAGCCACGGATAGATCTAATAAAATCAATGTGACCTTACCACCTGTGTCCAGGATTGCTCTGAGCTCTTCCGCTGCCATGACCAAGGCCGTTTCCATGCTGTGCCCTTTTCGAAAACCATGTTGTGAGGGATCTAGCAGATCCGTTGACGACATGAAGGTTGTAAGTTGGGCCGGAAAAAGTATCCTAGAGATTTGGTTTCTTTAAGAGTGGTAGGGTTGAGATTGTCTTCCAGGGATCTGGAAAAATATCTGAACTGGTAATCTCTTTGAATATTATCTCAAGCTGTTCACTGATGAGATCCGGGGCAAGATGAAATATTTTAGAAGGGCATGGATCCGAAGGAACTCCCTAGTTTGATGATCTAACCACCTGGGATACCTATTCTATATTCGGTGAATCAAAGGAAACAAACAAATTAGACGGTATGGAGGATGCAACATCAGACGTACTTCTAATCGAATCAGTATTTCTGCCAGTAAGTGACGTATGCACGGTCTCCATATTATCCTTAAAAAACTGTGTTAGAGAATTACAAAATTCCTTACGGCTGTCCATGCTAATTGGTTCTGGTATATTGACTAGGCTTTTGATTATTGCAAAGAGTACTTTGCTAGAGTTTTTAGCCTGCAGAATCTTTGCTGATCTAAAAAGCATATTAATCTCTTTGTGTCTGATTATGCAGGAAACACATTGTACCCTGTCACACATCTCATTTGGTTAATGTAGATGCAGGAAGCACCACATAAAAATATGTTTTATTAGTAAGTATGTTTGTTCTCCAGCACCATACACTATTTTATCCTTTGTGTGCAGTAGTTTAAGGCTGCAGAATATCAATTGCAAGGAATTGTAGTGTTTCGTGTTTTAGATCACGTTTTACTCTATGAATGTCATGTTCACTGTTCAGCGTACGCTTCAGTTCTCATGATTTGCGGCAGCAGAATCTGTCAATTAAATGGTTTTCTGGCATTTCATTGCGGGTCATTCACTAAACTCTCTAAATATCTGGCACACTGGATGTCAATCAAAGTAATTTTCTAGAGTCTTACGAACCTCATTTATGAGGCACTTTTGCGCCGCCGGACTGTCACTTTTTTGATGTTCCAGTGGCACAATGTACCACTGGCATATTTATAAGGCCATGTAAAGCCACGCTACATGGCCTTTCATGGCCTTATAAATATGTGCCCCTTTCATGCAGAAAACTGCGTGAAAGAGGCGTTCCATGGGTGTTACTGGGGGCGTTCCCAGCAACATCCATGGCGTTTTGACACTGCCCCAGATTTAGGAGAAATCGTAAGTCTGAGGCAGCGCCAAAAACATATGCCTCGCCCGGGAAGGGATAAGGAAGGCACAACTAGGAGAAATATCTTTATTTCTCCTTGTTTTTACTGTTTCAATGTGTGCTGAATGCAGCACACATAGAAAGAAGAAAAAGATTGGTTTTGCGCAGGAAGGTTTCCGCACAAAAATAATCATCCCCACAATGCAGGCACCCTTGCACCATGCTGAAAGGATGTCTGTGTTGACGCAAAGCAGCCCGTTGTGCGCTGGCACAGGGGGAAAAGACAAGAACGTGCTGTATCTTTTGGCGTTGGGTGCGCTGCCCTATGGGAAAAAACATAAACAAGGCCCTTCGTTTTTACCTCCGGATTTGATGCACGGGAGATGTGTGATCTTTCGCCAAAGATGACACAACATGCAAGTGGGATCGTAGGGTCTTGAGCAACAAAAAAATTAGGTAAAATGTTCTGACACAGACCCTGTTTGGTATGTTTGATAGCAAGCTGGCAGCTAGGCCTTACGAATCAGCTTTTGCTCCAGTTGTCACACCATTAAAAATGTATGGAGGTAGTATTTTTGCACTGAGTTTAGCTTGTTACATACGGGTAAGTGCAGTGCAATTTACCTTGCCTGGTCACTGAGCACGTCATAAATTGAAATCCATTGTCAGAAAAACTGCTCAAACATTTAAAGATGAAACAGGGATTAACAGAATGTTCTCGCGGGCGGTTCGAGTATTTGTGCTGGACTAAGTGTTAAAACAGACTTTGCTGCTTCATCCGTGAAAGCTATGGTCGCATTTTCAGCCCCAGCACCAGACTCATCACATATCCCGAGGCTCCAGAAAAGCCCCAAAAAGTTCTCAATGAACCTAAACTCTTATCCTCACGAAAAAACAATGGTTTGCAAAGCCCCAAAGCCTCTAAAATGCAGAGACGTTTTAAAGCATGATCAAAATGGGCTTTGACTCCAGGCCCCATCCTTTGGGGGGCTCCCCATAAATAGAGCCAGCTTGTTCTCCACAGGGTCCTGCCCTGATCACTTGGAATGATTCTTTAAACAAAGATGGTTTTTCAATACTATTGTCTTTCATTTATTTTTACGAGGGGTGATTTAAGGGAATATTACAGACATTTGAAGACAAGTCTTGTGTTTTGGTTTTTCGACTTCATCTAACAGCCATAAAAAAGTAGATTTTAGATCAAAACAGGACCTCACAAATGAGAGATGGCAGTGGATCTCAGCGATTATTTGCAACAATATTCTTGAGCTGCGGCTGTGTTACAGTATTGAAAACACACCTCACTATCCCTGAATATTAGATGGAAACACATTTAGAATTTGGACCAGTGTGGCTGTACTGTGTCATTGGCCTTGCCAAAGAGGGCATGAAAAAGCTGACATAGGATCATAAATTCAAAACTGTTCCAAACATGGGCCCACGAATACGTTTGGTCCAGGGACCCCAACATTCTTAAGACGCCCCTGTTGAAATGGCTCAAAGGCAACAAGTGTGTATAAAATGCGCCCAAAAGGTTTTCCAGAAATATTCTTGGATTCTCAGTCGCTAAAGTTCAGAGAGATTAGAGGCGCAAATGTACACAGCTTTCCATTAATGAACAATTAGATTAGGAAGGATCTTGGCGTAGAGCAGTGCTCTTGTCACGCTTTCAGAACTTCCCCGCTCGCTGGTGCTGAATGCGTTTTGTATTTCATACTTCAAGAAAATTGTGCAAATTATAACGCAAAAAACAAGTGCAGAGAGATATGCAAAAGCATGACTCCAGTCAGTGCTGGAATTGGAAATAAACATAAACAGCATAGCTGCCTGTGCAAGCAACGATGGGCGGGGGTGAAAGGAGGGACATTAACGCGAAAAAGATGAAGAAGGAACCACAGGAGAAAAAGAAATAGCATCTCAATGACAGTGCAAGCAACAGATCAACAGGAATCAATATGGGCTTGTTCCATGCAACAGAGTGGAATCAGGAAGTGCCTACTGAATCGTGGGCTGGCCAATCAGGAGGCAGCAGAGAAGAGTGACAATGGAGCCAAGTAATGATAAGCAAAGGGCGGGCTCCAGGCCCATTTTGTAAACAATACCCTTCCAAGCTATAGTGCGCATGTGCAGCTGTCAGCAGGTAATACCTAACAAGCATGGTAATGAATCCTTTTTTGCCTATTTAATTAATAAAGAGCTGTTTATCAATTATAGCCCAGAAGAAGAAAAGAGCTCCCTGAAAGATAACACAGGAGTGGAGAAGATGTGGCACATCAGCCATAGCTGCTGACTCGAGAGCTGGGGATCCTACTTCAAGTCCCGGCAGAGCCACATAACATCCTGTGATTCCATGCCATTCACTTAATCTCTCCCTGTGATAAATTGTTATAGAAATATGGTGTAAGAGTAAAAGGTAAAATTTTATGGAAAAATAGTTCCATCAAAAAAGATGTTAAAAGTATTTTTGCTGGCGGGAAACTGTTAAGAGAAGCAGACAAGGACCAAGCATTGGTAAACACAGGAAAATATGTTACAGCCAATAAAAATGGAGGAAAGGTAAGTGGCACCCTCAGGAACAAATAAGAAGCCAAGAAAGAGAGGAGGTGGGATGTTAGTCTCTTTTGCATTTATATTGAAAACAATAGATTTCTTGGAGCACATCGCAAGCACTGTGCAGGCAAAACCTAAAAAGGAGCATGTTCTTTCCTAGTGGTTGTCTATGTTGTTTTGCGAATGTAAATTGAAGCTAAGAGTAAGAGCAGGAGCCCATGCAAGGTAAATTGTACAAGTCAATGTACACCTGATACCAAACAAAATACGGAAAGTACACACCTTTCTTTTTAATTCTTTTTGCTATCAAATACATTTTAGAAATTTTAAATATGCCTTGTGTGTTTTTAGAGCTGTATAAATGCAATGAAACATCTACCCACAGAGCAAAAACGTACATTTTTGAACTGTTATTCAAGCCCTCTAAGCTGCGCATCACGTGCATTCTGTAGGCTGATTCAACCGTCCTCAACTCGAGACCCGAGGCTGGTATATTCATTGACAGATCTGGGCCAGTCCTCAAGTAAACCTGTTTTGCAGTCTCTCAGAAACGGTTCTATCTTCAAGCTTAGGTGGAATCTAGCAAGGGTTAATTTGCCTCAGAGAGCTTCTCAAGCACGTTTCAGAGCCTAGCAGGCTTCAACATCAGCAAGCAGCTATCATGTTGACATTTCCAAGTCTAGGACACTGACGGGGATAGCCAGAAGTGAACATTAGTGTGGCAGATTATAGATTTTTCCTAAAAGCTTGATTAGAGTAGATTGGACCTTATACCATACCTGTAAACGTCTTGACTCAAAATTGTGTTTGATATTAGGTGATCCTATTAAAGTGAAAAGTGAATGAAGAATGAACACTTGATACACATGACAGGAAGCATTTCATTTGTTGGGGGTGAATGGAATAAAAAGAGGGTGACATCCACCAAATGCAGATGATGCATGTTGTCCCCTATAGGTTTAATCGTATAGACACAATTACTTGAATTCAAATGTGTTCTATGTCTTGCTCAAACACCAGTGCAAAAACAGAAAGGCATTACCGCGAACTGTGACTAGGTACAATCAAAAAAACATACTTCTAGAGAAAAGTAAGCTTTTTTGGTTACATGCCAGGGAAATGGCAGAACAAATCCTGAAAACTGCACAGCAATACCGAAGGGGCTCGCCACAATCCTCACTAATCTTCATAGGTCCCCTCCCCCCATCCTGAGGAACACCCGCAGCTGAGGAGTAGACTAACCCCTTAGCGCCAGGGTCGAAACGTCGACGCTTGCCACCCAACGTGGGCCTGCACCCCGCCGCTGTTCTCCCACCTTCCCCTGCGAAAAACCTACAGATGATGAATTCACTGTACTCTGTTGAAAAAAGAATTAACGTTTTTGGCTCTAACTACCGCCAGGGGCAGGCCTCCACCTAAAACAAGTCAAATTCTAGACTTGATCTATTGAATGATTATAATTTTTTCCTATACCTCCATTCTCTTTTTCACGAGCACCCTCTTTACACCCTCTACATCTCGCCACCTGGGTGTAACCAGATGTTCAAAGTAGAAAACTGTGTTTTAATGTATAATTTTGTAAATAAAAATTATTTTGAAATATAAAAATTCCTTTCTGAAGAGTTTTTGCTAAAACTTGACCATGGGTACCGTTTGTTATATGTGAATGCATTTGGCTTTCTTCTTTTTCTTTGCAGGTAGTAACTACACTTGCTCATGAAGTAATTGATTTTTTATCATTAATGTGATTACCTTAAACTATGATTTAGGACCACTTGTTTCCCATACCAATTATAACCCAGGTCCTTTAGATTTCTTGGGTGACCCCATTCTCGCTAGCATTCAGCAATACCGAAGGGCAGGCAAAATCTGGAGGCGAGGGGGCTACGAAATGTTATTCCAAATACATTACAGAGGCAGTTACCACTCAAGAAGACCAGATACATCAATAAACATTCTCCAAGTAGTCAAGAAATAATCTCTATAAGAGGAAAATCCAGAAGAACAATCTCAGAAAGTCCCAGCAGAGAAATCAGCAAGTGCAACAAAGCAGACCAACACTAGAACAAATAAACTAGGCTGCAATGGAGAGATGCACATGTCGTAATTGGCCCTTTTGGATTAGCGATTGGCTGAACCTACACGTTGTCCTCCTTAACTTGGCTATATACGATAAACGCCATTTTGAATGTCGCAGCGGCCATCTTAGACCATGAGCGGCCTCGTGGCCGACGTGCCCTTTAGTCCTTTGTCCGTTCCGCTGACCACTCTCATCTGCCCAACAACAGGCTATTTTTAGTACTGGTCAAGCCACACATGCGCAGTTCTCACTGACCCGTAAACCTTTAGGAATGTGCCGCTAACTGACCAGTGGGTTTGAAACTCTCCAATGAGCTGGCAGTATTCCAAAACATGACCATATATGTCTCTAAAACTGTGTCTTAACTTGTGCCGCCTAAACTTTTATTGCCCCAAAAACTGTATATAAACGGGGTCACACCGGTGTTCGGTGTGATACCTCTTGCATTACCGAAGGGTGCTGTTTGAGTGTACCACCACCCCATGGGGTTTTAATAAACTTGTTCTTTGCATTTTACAGTTTCCGTGCCAACAGTTCTTGTGTAAGTGGGTAATCTCTGGAGCGTGTAGGCCTTGGGAACCCCGAAATACTTCAATTGGCGACCACGAAGGGACTCATCGGCGACTCGGATGCCCGAAGGAGAGGTCGTGACGAAGGCTTGGAAATCCGCCATGGGCGCGCGCTGCCACGAGTGACCCGAGTCTTGGCTGCCACGGTGTTTTTTCCTTTCCTTCCGATCTGACCTTCCAGGTGGCGCCGGTCTCCGACTGAGTTTTCGAACTGTCCGCATCACTGAGAGAGTGCCGTTTGGCTGATTTGGCTTATAAGACCTTGGCAGTTGGAACCTGGACAGTTGAGTATTTGGTAAGCTTTGTGTTCGGTAAGGTAGTCTTCGGACGCTTACTAAAGTCCTATGAATTGTGTTCGGTAAGGTAGTCTTCGGACGCTTACTAAAGTCCTATGAATTGTGTTCGGTAAGGTAGTCTTCGGACGCTTACTGAAGTCCTACGAATTGTGTTCGGTAAGGTAGTCTTCGGACGCTTACTGAAAATCTGTGCTTTGTGATCGGTGAGGACGCTTGCCGAATTCTATGAACTTTGATTTGAGTTAGCTAACATTGTGAATTTGTGATCTTTGAACTTATATGTGTAGTGCACTTCACATAGGCAGGCATGTAGAGATGTTTCTCTAACTTTGTTTTTTCCCCTTGAGCGGCACAATCGTGTGGAGAACTGTAAGTGCCATTTTTTCTGGTGTCACGCTTTCGTGATACTTTTCGAACATGCCTGTTTTTAGCACACTTCGAGGAATGTGTTGTTTTGGAGATGGTACCTCAATTAGGTTAGCGGAATCACAGCCGGCTCCCCCAGAGGGGACTCCAAATAGGGAAATGTATATTAAGTTTGGCCTCCCCCCTATTATGTACAGTAAATTGTGGCATAAGTACACTAAGGCCGATCCCGAATTGCAATGGCCCCTACACGGGTCATACGATTTGAGTAAAATCCAATTTGTGGAGCAATGTATGTTTCAGCGCAGGTCTAGACAAAACATGTTTGATTGTGTGCGAATGTGGGAGAAAGCGGCGCGTGAACGAATGAAGCGTGAGGTTGCCTTGGCGGACAAAGAGCAGAAGAAGGCTGCTCGGGATAAGGCTTTACAGCTTGAGGAAAAGGAGGCTCAGGAGAAGAAAGAAAGGGAGGAACGGGAGCGTAAATTGCAAACGACTGGTCAATTTCCTATTCGCCGACCACTCTATCCTGTCCTTAATAATGAAATTGATGATTTTTCTTTGTTAGATCGGTCACCGCCTCCGTACGTTACGCCGACGGCTCCAGCTGTGGATTCTGATGAAGACGGACAGGATAAGTCGAACCAAAAGGGTGTATCTGCTCTCAGGTTTACTGCGGATAGGTCCGCTCATTTACGTAGTTGGGCTCGTAAAGTGAATAAGCATTGTGTTACTCAGGAGCAGTTGTTAACAGAGAAGAAAGGGTGGTCGGATCTTGAATTAATGTATTTTCTGTCCAGTTTGGCGGATGAAGTTGTAAACGCATATCGTGAACTTTCTGATACGCTTGAGCCTAAAGTGTTGTCGGTGTATCGTGAGAATTTAGCTAAAGGTGATTTTGATCTTACAGATGAAAATAAAGACCTAATTGAGTGACACACTGATGCTGAGACAGCCATATGAAGAGGCCAATGGAGGGCAAACACAGTCGGTGGCACCAGCAGATGAAAAGCTGGAAAGGAATCCAACCCAAGAATGGAGAACAAATTGGCAATCCCTGGCTACCAAGCGGCACCAAAAAGGCATGACAAACATACATAGAATGTGGAACCAGGTGACCCAGATTAACATTGGAGATACCAAACCAGTTGCACCTTGTGCCTGAACTCCTTATGCCAGCCACTTGCATGCCAGCAGTAGTGGGTAACAATGCCAACAGCTGTCCTATGGGACACTTACGCAGAAGTTAATCAATGTCAAGTGATCCCTGGGTTGAAGACCAGAGGCACCCATGAGGAGAGCTTTGTCAATAACCTCAAAAAGTCTGGCACTCAAATCCTTCAACCAGACCACACACTGTTGGCAACCAAGGAAAGCATCACTAACCTAAAGAGACTAAAAGAACCCCAAGAGACGCAATATACTAAACCAGGCAAAGACCACAACATAGATTCCCCTAGCGCTTGGAAAATGACACAAATATTGCAGTGACTGGACCTAATTTTACCGGAATAGCAAATGTAAATGTAAATGTACAGGAATTTATATAGCGCGAATCACCGAGCGGTTATGAGGGGACCCAAGGAAGGGACAGCACAATTGATAAGATAGACAAGAGTGAATGCACCCGGAGAATGAGAGGCTAGGACGACATACATACAGGATGCCCTACCTATGGTGATCCTGCGCAAAGAGCAATCAGGGAGCATCAGAGGTTCGCCCATTCAGAGTTGCAAAAGACTGTGCCTCAGTAGCCTCAATCATGCCCATGTTAAATCAAAAGAGGGCAGCATGCAGACAGCCCTCATCCCACGATGTGACTGTTACCCCTGAGCAGACACCATCAACACCAAAGAAACTGTCATACAAAGCTACTGCTCTTGTACACAGGCAAAAAGACTGCGTACATTCCAGCCCTTGATACATTAAGCAGAGAAACATTTTGCAATCAGTCTCTGAGACGTAAAAGCAAAGACATTGCCTAAACAAACATCTTGACCGGATTGAGGAAGTCCAGACAACATTGTCGATGGCTAATTGTCAGAAAGCAGAGAAAATTAAACGTGTAGGTGTGGGCGTAATTTCAATTACACTAGAATAATCAGAGTAATTTCAGTAACTGCATTACTCGTTGACACGTAATTACTGATTATTACTCGATTACTCCTTCTCGCATAAATAATAGTATTTTGCGGGTAAAATTCCTACAGCAAGAAAACATTTGGCTATTTGTGTTTGGCTTCATTTAGCACTGCAATTTGGGAGGCGAGTGGGTATTTTACGCTAAGTAATTGCGTTAAACGCAGAATTACTCTTCATGCGCAATTTCGCGTAATCTTCCATGAATGCTAGGGAATTCCACGCTACATAGAATTACACAAGTTACACCCACTCCTAGAAATGCCCCAACAGATCATGGAAACATGACTAATGTATATCAACACCACCACCAGATCAACACTGGGCCAACAAGAATACATGCAGAAGACTAGACCATCTTCGAGGACCCCATAGTTATATGTTCACAAGCAACAGGGCCCATAGTCCCCTCATGAGAGGGAGGTCAGATTGCTCATTGTGCCACTCCCAAGATACTTTGGGCAGACAGGAACTGTAATATAAGGTAATGATCAGAGGCACCAATACATAAAGCACTGCTGGAGCTGAAGCTAAGCACAGGTCCTTGCAAGCAGCTATTTTTTGGGGGATATTCACCTTTATTGTTTTTTAACTCAAACACGTCTGCGTCACTGAACATTGAATGGATATTACAGGTAGAGTTCGCAAACACCATTTGTGGAACATACAGAATATTAGTCGGAGGTATCTTCGTAACACGTCAACATCACACCCGCACACAAAGAGGAGGTTTTGTGCACTTAGTCCAGCAGATTTAGCCATTAACCCCAAAATCTGTTAAATTTGCGGGGCAACCTCAGGCCTCGAATAAGGGTTTTTCCTGTGTAGCACACCAGTCCCCTCCACAGTGCCATTTTGCCACAGCAGTGGGGTTGGCTTGCGCCCAGGAGGCTGTGCTGTCGCACTTGGCCACCACGACTACAGTTCAAAGAAAAGCCTTGTCTGCCCTTGAAACGTCTATACCCTCCATCACCCCCAAGATCAGGCGCACAGGATCATGGGAAACTGTCCAGCCCAGGACCTGAGTGAGTTCTGTCTCAATGCTCGACCATTAGGGGGCAAGGCCAGGGCAAGCCCAAATCATGTGGTAGAAATCCGCGGGGAGGGGCGTCGGCCTGCTCTATGCAAGTGTGCTGAGGTGATATAAGCCACGTGTAGCTAGTATAATTGTATAAGGCGGAGTTGCAAGCAGCTATTAACCCCTCCCCTCATTTCCCTCCCCCAAGTGATACAATCAGAGTCCATTGGTGTCAAGTCAATGATGGAGAGCAACACATCAATCGTTACCAATCTGTCAAAGGCTGAAAGCCAGCAGCCGACTCCAAGGCCCAGAGAAAGGATGCTGATGGCCTAAAGAAGTGCAAGTGAAGTAGTAAGAAGAAGCACATCCCACAAAACCAGACCCTGAAGGAGGGGACATCATCAATGCTCCCCTGTGGCTAACTACCTGGTAGGGAACACCTCAACTCCTGGCACGTAGCTATCCAATCAAACACCTGACTGAGATAAGGACAAGTTACCTTCAGCCAGAGGGACGACCCTAGGAATGCAGAAAAGCAAAGAGTTTCTAACACCCCGACTATGGCAAGGACTGCTCCATAGATAGGGACAGACAGACCATGTGGCGATCCCCAGACGGAATGCCCTGTAAAAAAGCAAAGGTCATGGGTCCACACCTCTGCTAGGTAATGGTTGCTTCACATGAGGAGAACACATGATCACACAACCTTCACTAAGAGAAGTGTGATTCCCAAGTGACAACTTACTAGGATCCATGAGCTGCTGCAGCTCTCACACACCATGAACACACATTTAAACCCCTCACAAGGCTCACTGCAGGATACCTGGGATCTGTATTCTGGGTCACTGAAGTGACATGCCGAGGTGAACAAAACACGTGCACATTGAATAGGAGCCCACCATGGTCAGCTTGTGGGCACTGAGGGAGGGAGCACAGGCGGCTAGGAGAAGATAGATGTAGGAAAGCAATGTGCTCATTCCCCCGCTAAATTGATCAGGATAGCGTAAAGTGCTTTGGTCATGTCAATTCACAACCCTCCTCCTTCTCCTCTGCTAGCTCAGGAGAAGGGCATACACTGGTCCCCAGTGTCAAAATCTCGGATTAAGTCCCTGCATTGTACTGGCTGATAGCAAACCTTGGTTGCGTTGGTGTGACCACTGTTAACTTCATACCAGACTCCACACCATGCACACCACAACTTAGGGCTTCACACATCTACACACTGACTACCGCATGCAGAGGGGGCATGGTGAACAAAACCCATTACCAACACATACTGAGCACACCTTCACAAAAGGATGGCAAGTTATGGACTTCGGCTTCAGGTTAGGGCGCCCGGTCTGCCCATGGACGAACAAGAAAAAAGTAGTCTGCTGGTTAGTCAGGACTTCCCTTCCCTCCCAGAAGTGTGGGTGGTGGGCGGATTGGGTTAAAACTACTTCTGAATCATGGAGCCTTGCAAGGGGTGCCTGCCCCCCCCCCTCACCCCCTTCAAGGAAAGGGATGAGGAGGCTTCACGCCTCAACCAAGCAAGCCGGATGTTCTCTGCTCTGCACTGTAAGCCATGGAATTATCCCATGCTGGATAAATACATCCCATACTTGGTACATGATGGTTTGCTGTGTTGTACTGCACGGCTCTATATTGGTGCTGCACTGGCATGTGCTGCGCTTCACAAAGCCCATGTCTATGAGATTCTCTCAAGAAAACATTTTGCAGGTTTTCGCTGAAGCTGTCTCCTGCTTAGGGCAGACTCAGAAGCAGTGGAGACAGCACATTAGTGTAGTCATAGAAACTGTCAAGATAAAAGTTATTTTTATATTTTAAAGAATTGTTGTCATAGTAATTTATTTTTATTTTACATAACCATGACAATCCTGTACGTTATGGACCACGTCTGCACCATCGAAAAAGCTCCATTTATTACAGAGCAACTTTGGTGCATTTGATAGAAAAACCGGCCAAACTATGAGCTAATGCAACACATGACTGACTAATTGAACTTTATCTATCGAGCAGCAGTAAAAATGAAACAACGCAGAGCCTTCGATGCAGCATAAGACAATACTGAGCATCTCCCCAACACTCACTAACCCACAACACCGACACAATACACATGTCTCGGTCTCCATCCTAAAATAGAGAGCGTTGACAATGTAGTGCACAGAGAGAGCATCTGTTTGCACAAATGTAAACTGTAGGCTGGAAAAGATTGAGCTTACATGTCCTTTATGCCACTGCTGAAAAATAATTGCTTGGTGGTGTTTTGCATCATAAAGAGCAGACTGTATATTTCCGATGCCTTCTTTACAATTGCTTGACTGTTGTATGAACTACATCGAATAACCAATACGTTTACCATCGTTTTCAGGGTCCCCACTTGAGATTTGAGCCTAAATTATCAAAGCATCTTGGAGGTAGCAATGCCTGATGCATTTCGTATGGAAATAAACGTTTCCTTTCGCTTCCCCAGTCCCTTGTTAATGTGGGCCAGTTCCCCAGTAAAGCCACATGTTTGATTGCTGGCCCTTGGGTTTCCTCGTTATGAATGCATTATGGGGCGAGGACACGTGACTCTCAGCGTGCCACTTTCCAATCCGTAGTTTATTGGGGCATTGGGATTTTCTATGATGACATAATTTGCATAGTTCTGCCAGCAAGTGAACTCCAGTGGATATTATATGTTTATCCTTGATTAAAGCTCCACTTCTAATGTAGACAAGAGGATTACGCAAAGTAGGGGCATTGATTAGAACGCAGCCACTGCACGAGGATGTAGAAAAATTATAATGCGCTAGTTTCTTTTTTTGTTGCAATTTTCATTTTTAGGTTGAGTACAAAAGAAAGCACAATGTACAAAACACAGGCTCTAGTAAGCAATACCATGAAAAACAGCGTTTGCAATGCAATCGGTCTCGCCTCTGGGACCTTATATGTATTTAGCATTGCAGCACATTAGCCTGGGTGATGAAACATCTACTATTCTTTAATATAGAGGGAAAGTGAGCACCAAACTGCGTGACAAGCAATTTATGTGAACACATGTAGAGAAATATTGCCTTTCAGCGGGAAACATCGCGCTCCGCTCATTATCGGGCCCAGCTTAAGTATCAAGGGGCATATTATCAAGAACGGAGTTAAAATTATCGCTGGTTTAGCAACAGAAAACTGCCGCTAAAGCGGCGATAATGGGCTTGATAATATGTCCTGGAGAATTCCAATAGAAGCCCATGTTCACACCAGAACATGGACTTCGATTGGAATTCTCAAGGGCATATTATTAAGCCCATTGTCGCCGCTTTAGCTGCAGTTTTCTGCCACTAAACCAGCGAAATTTTTAACACCGTTCTTGATAATATGCCCCTTAGATGGCAGTGAGATAAGCAGTCTGTGGGGGATTTAATGACCCCGGGATGAAAGCTACGGTGTACACACAAAGTTATCTTACTTCTCAAAGGAAACAAGAACGTGGAGAACACAGCATCGCTGAAGAAGGTATTGTCACGAAGGTGGACTATTACTTGTGGAGGATGTGACGTTATGGCGAGAGCTGCCAAGTAAAAGCAATGTCAAAATGACGTGTAAACTAGAGTTCTGTTATACAAATTCTGGCCCTGCAATGGATTCACACTGTCGCTACTGCAGGGTGGATTTAAGGCTGTTCTTGGTGTACTGCTTTCCTCTGACTGAGAGCCTGGCCTTCTCAGAGTGTAGAAATGTCATGGCAACAGTAATGGTGAAAGTAACAAAGGTGCTTCTCCGCTTTGCACCAAGAAAGCCCTATATGAGAATTAAGATAAAGCAGTGCTCTTAAAAATCGTGCCTTGCACAATAAGCCCCAAAAAAACATCTGGAAGCAAGAAGAGGATATATTGCTTACAGCTGTGGTGATGTATTGTCCCTCAAGTGCACCTTTGTGTTTAGCCTGTGAGGTGCTGCAGCACATTAGCACGTGTGCTTCCATGCTGGTTCATCAGTGCTGTTGCGCTAATACGCCAATCAGTCAGCCCTTTTGCACTGTGACCTCCCTGCAAGCTGTGGACTCAGGAGAGGGAGATCAGTGTTCGAGCCTCAGTGTCGTCTCAAAAATGCAGTAATGTAATAAAAAAATTAAAAAACAGCGATCGCAACTGTAGATGTACAAATGTAATTACAAAAAAACTTAGGCAGATTCTCGAGCACGCGAAGAGTCATTCACATTGTGATACAGCACCACACAGCCAGAGAGCTCGATTGCGCTCTCTTCCTGGGAGATGTAGTCCAACAGAAAGGTTTTTCTGTGGAGTACCATCTTACAGTGAACTATAGCCCCAGGGGCCAAAGTGTGCCAACACCAGACCCTCCCTTTCCCAACGTCCAACTTCTGAACCCCACCAGTCCAATGGAAACATATGGGATGATAATGCCGTTCTGTAGTCCCTGTTTCTCACCAATAGCGCACGGGCCAAGTGTGGAAAGGGAGGATCCTAGGTACAATCAGGCCCCCACGTGGGGACAGTACCGCATCCTTCCAACTTCTACAACAGATCATAGCCTATCAGCGTGTTGGAACATTTTGTGAATTGGTGATCTTGGTGGCTTCGGGGCATCAGAACAGAGGACTACTATAAAAAACAAGCATTTGCAATGCAATACGACTCGCATTTACGTGAGACCTATTGCATTACAAATGGGAGCTTCCGCGTTTAAGAAGGCATGAACATGAGTGGGGTAAAAAATCTGTGAACTGCGGGAGGGGGCGGGAGGACACGGGGCAGTAAATAGTGTTGGAGTAAAGGGGCTGATAGCTTCGGAAGGAGCAAAATGATAACATACATGTCAGGAGGCGGGACTAACAAGCCAAACACCAATCACAATGCAGAATTTATGATTAAAGCCAATCAAAAAGATGGGTGGAAAGTGGGTGGAGCTTCCCTCACTATAGTGTATACAGCATCTCTCGACGAGACAGCGCATGCGCTGCCTAGGCGAGACCTAAAAATAACCATCAATTGAAACCAAACCCAGGGTGAGGGACAGGGTGGGGGGTCTCAAGGAGGACTCCTGATATGTCAACTACTCATGAACTCAGAAGCAAACTAAAGGGAGAGGGAGGACTACTGCCAGGGCTGCGGAGTAAAGGAGGAGAAGGGGAAGGAAAGACCGCAAAAGCGCATATGCACTGATAGACAGATGGGGGCACCACCGACTCACAGGGGGATGGCAGAGGGGCATAGGTGAAGGGGTGTTGGGTCCAAGCTCATAGCCGGTAGAACTGACCTAGGGCCTGGTTTCGAGTTAGGTGGGGTGATATCTCTAGGTGGGATACTTTTATACCTGGTTACGGCTTGCCTGGTGTTCCCACAACCAGGCATTTCTTGTGCAGGAGCACCAAGCCAGATATTACCAGCTGGTAATTCCAGCCTGTAGAATCACATGAGGATTTAGCTGCAACAGGGCCAAGCCTTGTCCCTTGGCCCCTGCCAGTATTTTCCTCTTCCACAGCAGAATTATGCTTCCGCTTCCCTCTTCTTTCCTATTTACTGCCTCTTCTCCCACCCACACCGCACACAGAAGTCCCTGCACTAACTTCCTACCTACTTAGAACAGGTGGTAAATGCATGCATTGAACCCCTTGTAATAGAGAATACTGGGTGGTATAACTGTCAATAATTTTAACTCTGCACTGTTATTCCCCATTTCAAAGGTTCAAAATAATTACTGGTGGAATTTAATGTAAGTATATTGGCTGGTATTTAGGTAGAATGCCCTCAAAACAGAAACACATGCTATTTTCCCCCACGCTTGGCACCATATTTTAATGTAAAAGCTGTGGCAGCAAGCACCTGTGGAGGTGCAATTAATTCCAAGCTATAGTCCCAAATCAGGCACAAATTCGTTTTCCCAGGAAATAGAATAAGGGCATGATCTGGAGTTTGGTGGATAGGTTTCTTTGTCACAAACGCAACAGATATACGTCCACCTTATTATGAGAGTATTATTTTCTATGGTGCTTGCAATAGGGCGAGCAAGATATCTGTCACGTTTGTGATGGAGAAACCCATCTGCCAGACTGTAAAGCAGGCCTTTAGCGCCTCATCAGTGATGCATAACTGAAAAGCACACTAACAAATAGCAAAGGCATCTTCCCATGTCTTGTACAGCTTTATCGTTTGTTGGTGTTGTTTCCATCTAACACTTAACCCCTTGCGTGCTGCCGTCGGCCCTCGTTAGTGCTGTCGTCGGCCAACAGCCGACGCAGCCCGGCCCATTTTGCGGAAGTGCTGCACTGCCGCGAAATCACGGCCGCGGCAAAGGGGTTAAACAACAAAATTGAAATTGTTTTCAGTCAGCAGGAACTGCATCACTTAACCTTGGACTTACCCCAAACCCACCCTGAAAAGCTCATCATTCCTTAAACATGTCTGACCTTTAATGGATGATGTGCACGAAAAGCTATTTGCCTGAATGTCACGGAGTTACTGCTCCATTATATGTCTTGTTGTTTTTGATGGTTTTCTTCGACTGCCACTTAATGCAGCTCTGATGTGTAAAGCAGCAGCATACTAACATGCATTCCTTTTCTCCTTACTCCTGTGTGTGTCATAGGCATGTCCAGTGCTTAATTTGTAAAATAATAAGAGCCAGGGCTCGGGCCAGGAGGCCCCTGCAGATTGCAACACCCATTACCCATCATTGCGGTCAATGATAGTACCAAAACAACTCTTTTGCCTGTAAGTGCGACAGTTCAGATTATTCGAGGTCCTCAGAGCTAAAGGAGTGGAAGAGGAGGTAGTTATTAGTAATTTTTTAATGTATAATGTATTCATAAATAACCGTTTTTTTTGCTCATCTCTAAATTAGCTGAGCACCACCACCATGTGGCAGACTGTCATATTTGCTTTGTTGATAATGAAGTGCTGGTGCCGAGCACCAGAAACCACCGGTTCAAATTAAGCACTGGGTATGTCATTCATTTATTTGTGGCTCCTACTACATGATGCCCATCACATGTATTCATAGTGCTTAACATGAACCCTGTGCATTAGTTTATTATAGCTATGAAAGAGCGTTTGGTAGATAAAAAATATATGAAAAACATCAAAATATAAATGGCAGACTGTCCTATCCAGAACGAAAGTAATAACTCAAGCAGGGGACTGTCAACAAATTATACCTTTTTGCAGCACTTTGAAAGGCGTTTGCAGAAACAGTGCTTAACAAACTTCAGACTAAAGGGTGTCCCTTCTCATCTCAACCACTTGTAAAAATCTCACCTGCAGTGGACTTCACTCCCTAATTGCTCTCTTCATGTAAATCCTCACTTAGAGCAATCATTATGAGCTTCCCATTGATCTATGCTGGCAACTCCTAGTCCCAGGGGTACCGAAACTGGGGACATGGTTAACTCCAAGAGGTGGAGTAATCAAGCATTGCAAGTGGAAAAAATAGGTTCCCCTTAGAAATGAGGAATTAATGTGGCACTGGTACGCCTGGTTCTTATTTCTGCAGTCCTTCCTCACTCCCCCCCCCCCCTCTATTTCGTCCAGCGTCTCTACCTGCTTTCAGGCTAAGATGAGCTTTTAGTAGGTGGAAACCCCGGGGGGGAGGGGGAAGGGGAGGACCAGTAAAGCCACAGGGCGCTCAAGAGATGAACGCATTTGCAAATTGTGAAGGAACATATATATAGAACAGCAGTACAATGATAAGGTGTATAAGAAGTATCATTAAGCAGCAGTTGTAGGGAAAGAGTGTGAGGTGAGATTGCGAATAGTACATGAAAGAAGACATGTACCTAATTTGAACCTTTGTCTGCTCTGCAGAGCAGTGCGAGGTCTAGCTCCATGCCCTTATCAGTACCACCCTGACTCCGCACAATTCTGAAACCACCAGAATTTAATGTCAGTCTCGTCCAGATATGCCCGTTAATCAAACTAGCACTTACCCCAACTTAGCCTATTGATCAGTCCATCCTAACCCTGTTCACATCGATTCCAGCCCAGCTGAGAGTGAGGACCTAATCTCCGCGAGTCCATCATTTGTACCCAGGAGCCCGACTCAAAGTGTGAAACCCAGTCTTTATTCTGCAAACAGCCCAGCATGGCCCATCTCAACCCAAGACAAGCCCTGCCCAGATCCAGCTCAACCCAAAAGCAATCCCTACAACAAGTCTGGGTAAATTTTTCCCAATTTGGGTACCTCAGTTTCCCTGCCTCTCCTGTCTGGGACCCTTAGGAACAGGCTGTCAATACTGTAAATAAATACTTACTCTCACATACAGGTCTGTATTGACTTGTTGGCAGGGTAAATATAAGAGTCAATATTAATAAACCCCGATGTCTTCACAACTGGACTTCCCTTTAAAAAAACAAGTGAACCTGGTATTTCAGACAAAATGGATCCAATCACACTTGGGACGACCACAACTACCAGTGGGACCTGGTATGAAAAACTGGTGTCTTTGTAATACAGAGCCACATGGTAATGGCTTCCTCTCATTAGTGTTTCTCTCCTTCAGCCTTGCCTGCCTCTTCCTGGCTTGCCATCGTGTGCTCCCCTTCCAATTGAGTCTTGTCCTCTCCTTCCAGCTGACAAGTAATTAGCTAGAAGATGTCTCACAATGAAGTCAGGAACATTTATAGTTTAGGGTCGATTGGGCTTGTGTATTCAGTCAATGTGGCCAAGATAATTGTTGCACAAAGGACAATTTCTTTCACAACCCTTATGTGTTTTCCGATAGCAAACTTCAGAAGTTGACGAGACAATCATCTTTGGAAATCTGATGCATAAAGAGTTGGCAATTATTTGTAAGGGTTTTCTGTAAACACCCAGCTGCTTATTCAAAGACTGTTCAACAGTTCTACTTCTCATTTGTGCGCCAGGCATGCCCATGGTATTACTGATACATGAGTGATTGGAGGTCGGCATTTCCTCTTTTTCCATAATATGCAGACAAACAAACGCAAGTTTAGAAGTTGGCTCACGGACTCGAGAAACAATTAGTTGAGAGTCGAATGCCATTATAGGCTTAACAAACAAAACCAACTGTCTACTGACGATATCTCTTTGGAAGGGAATATGCTGAAATTGTTGGAGAATTCGATTTATAGGGAGGGGGTTGATCTCAATGAGTTACTTGTTTTTTCCTGATGTTCCTAATTAGATTTTTTTTGCCAATATAATCCTTACTTTCAGTTTTGATTTTAGACTTGTGTGAATCTAGTTGGTCATGTTTAGTTTTATTACCCATTTTTCAGCAAGAAGTTTTCTCCTCACTACATGAGGAAGTAATGTGGTGGACTGGTCAGGTTTCTTCCATGGTTTTCGAATACAATTAGAGATGGCCTGAGGAGGGGAATTGAAAATGCCTCTGCATTCACTCTTAGGGGCATATTATCAACAGATGGCGATAAATATCGCAAAGCGCGCATAGCGCATTTCCATTCATCGCTGGCTATCGCTGGATGTTATCACCCGGTTAGCGCGTTATTAATAATACTAATCTCCGAGGCGTTAATTAGTCCATTGATAGTGGCGAAATGCGAGTATATCGCTGGAATACTGCAGCAATAGGGAATTCCTTGTTGATAGACCATGGTGGACTTAGCCTGACAATCCACCTCCCTGCATACATATAGCTAAGTCTGAAATCTAGCAGATGTTAGCTTCCAGCAATAACCGCGGTTAGCGCTGCTTTTAATATCGCTCTGGGTGTCCTGGGCCAGTTTGTTAATACCGCTAAGTGCATGTTAGCAATCATGTAGTTTTGTAATGAAACACCTACTTTGCATCTCATTAGCGATGCAAGGCGAGGCATGGAGAGAACGGCTGCTAACATGCACTAATGCATGTTAGCGCTGCCTTGTTAATAGGGCAATAATATTATCTCTGCTTTTTTGGCTTTTAAAGGCAAAAAGCGGAGATAAGGCCCTTGATAATATCCCCCTTATTACTTGACTGTTCCATGCTAGAGACAATGTTAAGCATAAGCAATTTAAGCCTGTACCATGCTGGGCCTTTCACAATCCTATTTGTTTTGTGTGATATAATTGCTGAATCAACTATTGGAAGTATTTTTTTCCTGGGCTAGTGGCCGGAAGGGCAAGGTATTTAGGGATATATTTATAAATACATTTACACAACGCAGCAAGCCACCTAGCTGCCGAGAGCTGGGTGAAAGGTAAAAGGCAGGAACGTACCTTATTTACCAATATATGGGACATTCCTGTCCTCTCCTCTGTGCACTTTTGACTGCCTGGCGCCAACACAGGCACCTTGCGTCATGTTGCAAAGGTGCCTTCATTGCAGGCAGTACTGTTTTTGTGCAGGAAATAACACCTCCCTGCACAAAAACAATCCTCAGTGGCAGTTTCCTCTTTCTAAGTGTGCTGCAGAATGGAGCACACTTAGAAAGAGGAAGCAAGATATTTCTCCTCGTTGCACCTCTGGTGAGGAGGCTTATGACTCTGACCCATTCCCAGGCTTACTAATGGTAAATTGAAATCACTCTTCAGAGCTCTTGCTCGTTTCTGAGAAAAATTGCAGCAGTTTCTCTACTGCAGCGGTCTCCAACCATATCTGTAATAGGAGCTACATATGTTCAATGAAATTCCGACCGAACTACTGATATTATTAGAGATGAACTACTTACTAAATCAGACTAGACGAAATTAGTTGCTACCCTGTGCAAAAGTTAGCAGAAGTGATCAATTCAGTGCATCAAGCACTTGTTGTTAGCAGTAATGTAAACATGCTTTGTCTCTGTGGAATGCCTCTACATGGGTAATACATAACAGCATAGATGCAAGCCCGTGTCATCATGTCAATAATAAATCTCCCCAACACAGCTTGATTCTGCTCTCTCAGATATCAGCTTAAAATATATTTTGGAAATTCACGCATTCTTCTCCACACACCTGCTTATGACTTCTGAGAATACACCCATTTTCCTCACAAATATATGCTTTTTAATTTTGGTGTACATTTGTTATTCCAACCAAGCACAAGCTTCTAATTTAGTTGACTTCAGCTGCACACAGGAGAGCTACTTACAGGTACCTGGGGAGCTACTGTTAGCTTAAGAGCTCCTCATTGGAGAGGCCTGACCCAGCGCATCAGCACATTTAAGTAAGAAGGGATGCTGGGTAGTGGCTGGGAAGAAGTTGCAGCCTGACAATCATCCCATCTTCACACCCTTCTAAGAATGAGGCCATGCCCTCATGAAGCAATCTCCCCAAGTCCCTTCTTTTAATTAAAGTGCAGGTGCAACTAATCAAGCGGAAACCACACTAAATTGCACTTGTTCCTTCTTGTTAAAAACAGCCTCAATTCTCTGCACCTTCTTTGTTTTTTTGGTACTACCCTGTCTACAGGCACCCAAATGTTAGGAAGGAACAATGCATCTTCATAAAATAACAACTCATCCTGTCTTATCTACTTGACTGGGCAGTAATGCATTCTTGGTTATTTAATGTGTGCAATTTCTTTTTGTCTTGCTAATTCTTAAAATGTAGTGTAAGCTGTGGATCTAGTTTCTTTTGATGAATTATCTCTGGCATATGTATCTGACTAAGGTACTCCTTTGCCACTGCAGATTCCAAGCATAATGCAATGACCTACTCTTAGGCCCTGATCAATGAACACTCTAAACAACATATTAATGCAATGCTAAGAGCAATCTTCCTCTTTCACTGAGAGGTTCTTCATGTCCTACTTTGAACTAACTTAAGTACAGCAGCTTCCATGGGCGCCTGTACATCTGCACAGTGGTCTCCCTCCTCTATTTTTGCACAAGGACAACAAATTATGCACAAAATGCATTTTTTCAGAAATGATGCTACAAACATCTACATGATATTACTTGTCCCTGCAGCAGTAATGGATCTTGAAGCTGACTTTGAGGTCTACGGCTATAAAACCTTTGATTAGCACTTTTTTATATTCCCTTCAGCAGGAGTCAATGTTTACTTAATATTCAGTTTGAGTTGCTGCAGGCAACTTTAGCATTGATGGGCAAATCAGTAGTCAGAAATGATAAAGCATCTTGCAGGATTCATAAAAATATGTATTTGTTATGCTCCTCACTACTGCATTTTTGTCAGACCATAAACAGAGTGCGAGATAGAATCTTGTTTTTCCCTGAATCCTTCGTGTAGGGCCTATCACCAGGTAACATTTCAAATCAATTTCATTATGGTGTATTTTCCAGTTTCCAGTCTGGTGAGAAAATGGATGTATTGCAAGGTTTGATCCGTGAGCAGAAGCAAAGCAAGAAGGGGGGCTTAGTATTTGGTCGTTTTTGTATTTGTTTATGTATTTGTTCAGCATCTCAAACAGAAATGATGTGCCGATGTGACATTAAAAAGCAGTATATAGATCACTATACAATAAATTATAGCTGATGCTAGGAGGGTGAACACCTCTCTTCAGTTCATTACGGATGTGCTTTCTAGTCCAGGACTTTTGTATAATAGCCTAATCCATCCTGGGTATTGTAGTTGCAGGAAAATGGCCTTTTTATGTGGTCATCCCCACTTTTTGCTGGATTATATGGCTGGTTGTATGGACTCTGCACACTGAAACACTGCTGTCCAGTGCCCACTGTATGTGCTCTGAGCCCTATAAACATGTTGAATTAGTATACACCTAATTGGCATATTTAACAAATATATTAATCTCTCATATATTGTACAAAGTGTACCAAGGCATGTCACTGTTGTATTGAGCACCTATTGTGCCACCCATCACAATGACAGTGCAAACATGAAAGTGGGCTTACCATTGTAGCCTAACTGTGGCAGTTGTGAACTGCAAAACGTCCTATCAAAGTAACTCCTTTTGACAGGCCTAAATCTTCCTTTTAAATATAAGTTTGTCACTTCTAAGTAGGCCTTAATGTTAATAAGGCAGGGTACATGGAATTTAAAATGAGGGCATGTAAAAGTTTAATGTTACTCATATTCTTGCAGGGATAAAGCCCCAAGGACTATACTAGCAAGGCTCACTGTTTCATAAGAATACACTGGGTTACATTATAACATTTGTTAATGCAAATTTTTGCAAGTAAAAATAGCTAGAGATATAAATAAAACACTCTTGTTTATAGTTATCCATGAGCAAAATATTGACGTATAATACCTATTAAGGAAAAAAGTACTTTTAGGAAGTTACCTTTTTCTTACGAAAGCCCCAGGAGGACCATTTGCATGAGTTCTACCATTCACCTATTCCTCTTGATAAAGTGTAAAAACTGCTCCCAAGCTAAGAAAAAAGACTTGGGTGTCGGGAATTTTCTTTTGTTTCATGGCAGGATGACTATCTAGGCTGTACCATGAAATTGATTACATTTATATTGGCCCACCCTGTCCCAGGCCAATATTAACTGGCATCTGGTCAGGGCCCTTCTTTGTTTCCCCAGTCAGGCAGGCACCGATCCCAGTGGGAGAGGAGCTTCCCCCAGAACTAGTTAATAGTGACCACAGAGGACGGGTTACTCATATCCCTGGGCATACCTCTTAGTAGGGCAAACAGACTCTGCACAAGGGGAGAAGGCTTACGCCATCTTGGATTGGGGCAGAGAGGGTGTTGGATTGTTTGCAGTAGGGTAAAGAGCAACTGCAGTAAAAGTGGGTAAAGTTACCCCTAAGAACTTTTGTAATATTAGTTGGGGGAGGGATCAGAAATCTCTCCCACCTAAAGGCTGGTACCAGGCATCGGGCATAGATGTGACACCCTTAGGCACCCTCTTCAGAGCACTACTAGACCTGAGGAAAACAGAAGAAAGACTGCACCCGATGTTGAGACCTGTGAGGGGTCCTAAAGTTCTAGTCCTGCTCCCACTTGTATGCAGGAAAAATAAGGGGTCTCCAAGGGTCAGTTGGTTGACCTCCTATTAAGCTACAGGTCTAAAAAAAAGATGCAAAAAGCTCATTTTCCTGAAGAGCCCAGTTGACAAGTTCCAACTGGACCTGCCTTGAATCCGGTTGGTGGCTACTGCTGGTAAAAGTCTTAATCCCAAAGTGTTCTTTTTGAGATCCTATGACCCTTGGCTGTATCAAAGGGTATCCTGATTGACCTGGGACTTAGAAATGTTTTGGCTTCGAAAATGTGTACAGGGAAAAAACCTGCCAAATCAATCTGATGAAGGTGTGGTGCCAATGGGACAAAGTTTCAGTTTGCTGTGAGCTTTAACAAAACACCTTATAAATTTTAGTGCTACCTTGTTACATTTATGTGAATTCATTACTCCTAGTTTATCCAGTCTGCTTGTCAACCAAAGTCTGAGAAAGAAATGGTTCTGTAGTGTTTGGAAAATAGCAAAACAAAAGGACCTTTTCAAAAGGTTTGAAGGAAATATTGGGGAGATCTACGACAAAGCTGCACCAAGTACCATCATTTGTTGAGACCAAGGGCTAAATAGGTCTTGACTGAGTGAAAGGTTAAGTAGGGCAGATTTTGTTAATTATGAGGACATGGTAATGCCAAGTTGTAACAGTTGAGATAAAGAATAGAAGGAATCTCATTTTACTCTCACCTGATTCCCTTAGGCTTGAGACAGTGGGGAGAGAAAAAAATTACAAAAAGGGAGACTACCGGAAGATGGAATTATTTTGGAAACAGTAATAGAGGAACGTAGACCTGCTTAGTGTTGGGATGATTAAGTATTTGTTGTGGCTTTATGTTCTGATATCACAGAAAGATAGTCAGTGACACATTGCTGGGATGAGTCTGTGGGAGAGAAGGAGGGGAAGAGGATGCCGTAATCAGAAAGAGGTGGTAGGAGAAGCAGAAGGAGAAAATATTTCTGAGTGAACATACACAGAGCATAAAACGAGGATAACTGCGGGCAGGAGAAATGGTCTCTAGAACAGGGATTATAGTTATTTGCGGAAATTCAAGCAGAGCAAATCTGCCTTTTTAGTTTTTTAGTACCCCTCTGTTTTGGAGTTGGTTTTGTAAAGCACCAATATCCAAATGTAGAAAAACGGTGAATATGGCCTTGACATTAAAAATATGTCCTAACTGCAACATTTCATCACAAAACGTGATCTGGGGCTATGGGGTCTACCGACATTTAGCCTAATTGGTTTTTAGATGTCTAAATCCAGCAAAAGTAAGCAGGTAAAAGTGGAGATTCCACTAAACAATTATATCCTTTCTTCAGCCTTTTGTGTCGTAGAGAGCCTGAAAGATTCTACAGCTAGCTTGTTGGACATGCAAAATGTGTTTCTGTATATGTAGTCGAATGCCCATTTAGTACATGTTATTTTTAAAACTGGGGCTTTATGCAAAGGACCATTTTTCTGGGCCCCTCCAGCATTTAGTTACAAAAACATAAACACACATTTTCTTCTGGTGGGATGAAAATTCAAAGGTTGCTGGACATGTTCATGAAATCTGTAGAATTTCATTGACCAAATTCTGTTTCTCACTTATATTATGAACAAAACCCGCACCTGTGCCTGCTCTACCCCGCTGAGGACGCTACATAACTCTTTGCTGCTCCCGCTTCGCAGGAGCCGCTGCGCCTGTAGGAAGAGGATGCTGCCAGTAAAGGGACTGCAAGTCCCAGGGGGCTTGTCTACCACCCGCACCTGTGCCTGCTCTACCCCGCTGAGGACGCTACATTACTCCTTGCCGCTCCCGCTTCGCCGGAGCCGCTGCACCTGATGGAAGAGGACACTGCCAGAAAAAGGGACTGCAAGTCCCAGGGGGCTTGTCTACCACCCGCACCTGTGCCTGCTCTACCCCGCTGAGGACGCTACATTACTCCTTGCCGCTCCCGCTTCGCAGGAGCCGCTGCACCTGATGGAAGAGGACACTGCCAGAAAAAGGGACTGCAAGCCCCAGAGGGCTTGTCTACCACCCGCACCTGTGCCTGCTCTACACCGCTGGAGACGCTTATTTAACAAATCGTCACATCCGCTTCGTCACATCCGCTGATGGGCTCAGATGGGCCCGTCAAGCATGGGCCCGTCTGAGCCTGTCGGAGACCGGACGAGGCCGGGCTGGGCCCCCCCTCTAAGCCAGCTTATCAAGCATCTACCTTGTCAGTCTTTGGGAGACATTTCTATTTCTATTTGACATATTTTAACTGGGATTAGTCCTATAGCTATACCAAGATGAGCAGACGGGAAGGGAAGAGGCTAGGCCCCGTTCAGGGCGGCAAAGTGACAGGGACGCTTGACCAGTTTATATTAAGGGCCATCTCTGTCCTGGAAAAGGAGATCCAGCTAACTGAGCGTCGGCTATCTTCAGACCCGCAGTTTAATAAAAGATCATCCCTAGGTTCACTAGCCACAGTCTCCTTCCCCGTCCATTCAACTGAAAATCTGATTGTACTGTCGACTCAGAACGTGGTGAGCAACGATGTACCTTCCCTCTCTGTTCTAATTGAACATCCTGTAATTTCACCATCAACCCAAATGAACATTGTAACCAGTATGTCAACACGAGCAATGGCTAGGTCTCCAATAGAAACAGTTGTAATAATCAACTAAATAGAGATTTGGCATTGAAAAGGAATCTGAGAGGAGGACCCCAAAGGCCCTGTACGGCAAAAGTGCTGAGGTCAAGTAAAATCTGTGGCCGTGCCATATCCGAAGTGGGCACTATATTGGATACTGCTCAGGTAGTCTCGGATTCCAATTTTGTCTCCATGGGTGGAAGCAATTTGAACTGCAAACAGGAAATATGGAAGAGACTTGAGAACTCATTAAAATCATGTTCACTCCCATCACGCATAGACTGACCAGGATAGAGGAGCGACTGACTAACTATGAGACCCTGGTAAAGACAGGTTTTGCTACTCTTGAGGGTCTCCTTATTCATTCAACGCCAACTGACCTAAACACAAAAAGCCAGCAGGGGAGTATGGTTTCTTCCATAGATATACCTGATACCCAATCTTTAGATACAACAGCTATGAAATTAAATGTGCCAGGGATTGCAACAAATATATCTGTAGCACCACCCAAAAAGCCAGCACGGGTACACAGGTCTGACGATGACCCAGGGAATCAATCTAGCAATTCGCTCAATCCATAGTGACCACCCCGTGTGATGGCAGGGAGATGATAGCATCATCTTCAAAGGGGGATAAGAGTTCTAAAAATCACTCCATGGACCCTCAAGTTAACTTCATTGATGAAATGTAGGGATCTAGAAGCTTGAGACCCAGTGCCACTTCAACAAACCTTCCTGTGTTTAACTTGCCTCCAGCATCCACCCCTTTAGTGGTAGTTTTAAATAATGTTCCTCCTCTGCGGGAAACCAAGTCTGAAACCACACACCAATTATTGTGTAAAGTTTTGCACTGGCTGAATAATCGTTTCGGGGAGGCGGGGTTTTGGAACGAGGGCATGGACAAATACATAATCATGGTTAGATGTACACCGTGGATCGGACCAACTAGGAAGGAAGGAAATGGGGACTGTGTTGTTGTCAATTTTAACAATGTGTATGTAACAAAATTTTTGCTCGATAATTTGGGCGGGATGCTAAGTAGTCACATGGACAGTGTGTCTATACTGCCATTAAGGTACTTTTATAAATCAGGGCATAACCCTACCAACGTCTCAAATCGATTGGGGATGGGTAGGCGACCCGAGGTACCTTATGGACATGTAAACCGATTCCACTACCGGTTCGCTCCACTACCCGGCCTAGATCTATGCGTGTGACAATGACCACCTACCCCGATACAGGTACCTTGTTGTTCTTATCCCCCCCCCCTGATGACCCAGAAGTAGAAAGTGGAACTCTTTGTAGGGAGGCCAAGAATCAGCCTGTGACTGGGCAACCAATTCAAGCAGATTCTGGGACCCGCATCTTTCAGCAATTTCTGTGATTTCCTGGAATATAGCAGGCTTATTTAACAAAACAATGGCCTTGGATTGGTCTAACTTTGTAGAGGGATTTGACTTTATTATCTTCCAGGAGACCTGGTCGTTAGATACAATTTGTCGCCCCGGATACTTGACATACGCTAAAGCAGCAATTGCAAACAAGAAGGGGAAACCCAGTGGGGGTTTGACAATATGGGTAAAGCAACAGTCTTCCAATCAAACTATGGAATTACCCATATATAGTCCATACATCCTTCCCATTAAAATCTGCTCAAAGGGCAAGTTGGATCTGATATTAATCAATGTCTATTCAAGAGGGATATCGGGTGGGAAATCTTCACCAACCATCACCCTCCTAGACACATTTTTGGATGGACTATCTGGCTCGGGTGTTGTGGTTATAGCACGTGACTTGAACTGCACCTTCGAGCCTCTGGGCTTGGACGACGGCAGTCTCAGCATGGAGGAGGATCAAACCTGGGGGATACTGTCCCTTTCGTTGGCTTCAGTTAACAAATGGTCTGAGGCAGCGCTCCAATTGGAAAGCCTATCTCTAGGTCGGGGGATTAGAGATACTAATAAGAAGCTCCCTCAGATTTGGACGGTTGTCCCACATTTTCAAATGGGACTAGGAGTAGTAGGATTGATTATATATTTATAAGTTTAGAGCTCTGGTCTAGATTAGTGGATAAGGTGGTACTCCACAGACTGGAGAGTGATCATGACCCTTTACTACTGACTCTAAATAGGACTGGTTTAGATCCCCCAACTGCTAACATTGCCTCTATGATAGGGGAAGTTACTATGTCCCAAGACCTCCGCTGGTTAAAATGGGCAGTGGTCTTAGAGGACGAAGATCTTCTAAAGCAGATTAGGTCAACCACGGAAGAGACTGTAGCACTAATGGGGCTGCAGGTGATAAAAGGTAACGGTCCCAAGGAACTTATGAAGGCCCATGAGGACCACTATTCTAAATTAAAGCTTTTACTTACAAAAGCTAGGAAGCCGTATAAGCCCCCTTTAAAAAAAATCGGCCAAGTGGTACAATGAGGAATGTGGAGCTGCGTTCAGGCATCCTTCAAACGTAATCAGGCTGGGAGTCCCCTTAGATGTGAAAATAGAAAGCACACTAATTCTCCAGTGTGTAAATAGGCCCTCAATCCAATTGTGATTCAAATTGCTTTATTAGGCAGCAGGTCCATTTAGCATGATGCATTTCAACCTCAATGCAGGTCTTAATCATATGCAACTCAGGAACAGTTGGTTGTTTAAAATTTAAATACACCATTTATCAACAGTTGGGAAGGACTTAGAGTGGACTCATCTAGTATCACTATGCAAAGACTAAATGTCCATAATGCAATGCAGCTGGTAAAGTATCTCCACACAGTTTTTCCATATTTCAAAGGTTTTCAAACATTTCCTGCAGCTTCTGACTGTATTTGATATACATAATCTTCCAGTCGCAGAGAAATCAATTTCGTATGGGGCTAATTATACAATATTATTTGTACAGTCTAAAGCAGCCCACTGCCGTTCCCTAATTCACGATGTTCACAATATCCCCAGGGAATAGGAGTAGACATCTTTAGGTAGAAAGCGAGGGATGCACCATGATGCAAGTGTGACTACATGGGTCCCTTTACCCTCCGCCCCTGGTGCAATTATGGCCCTATATTGGGGTATAAAAAAACAACAGTTTTAGTTAGAGGATGACACAGGTCACCCTAACACAGTGGTAATATCTGGCACCAACTGGTAAGATAGGAGGCTGAATTCCGCCCTGATCAATGCTGCAGACCACCTTGGACCATCGGCAGAAACATGTTGAAGACAAGTGTTGTGATGGGGTAATAGTTCCCCTAATCCCCACATTCTAGTTTTTAACACCAAGTGATACCCTGCGATTAAATGTAATTTGGGGTAAAACATTGGTTTTTAAATCACTATTGCATGGTCCCCCTTAGATTATTAGAAGTGCCTCCCTGTATCCAGGTGTAGGCCCACTCTCAATCAAACCTGGTTTTTAGCGAGCAAGGATTGCCTATGATGAAGCATGACACCTGGTGGTGTGTGGGGACAGTCCTTAACTTTTTTTGAGATGCCTAGCACTCTACTATCTTAGTGCTACTTAGGGATACGGTCAGGGTTGCTTCTTTTGTGTGTACAGAGTTCAAATACCCCTGCAAACACTAGTAGTCTTTAAACATCTGATAAAAAAACAGGCAACTCCATTTCATTGGCCCTTCCTCGAATTATTCCATTCATCATTCCAAGTTTCACAGGAGGACATCCTTTTCAATTATGTTTCACCAGACAAGATGCCATATGTATGTATGTATGTATAAAAACCATAGGTTTCAATCAGGTTATAATTAGGAATTATCATTTAAAAAAACCTTAGAAAGTCATTGAAAAAGACATAGGTTTCATGGGTGTTATAGTTAGCTGGACATTTCACTCATACAAAACCATTGAAATTCCTCTGTTATAGTTAGTTGTACTAACTGTAACTCTCGCGCCCGCAATCCACTGGTGATGATGTCACATATTACATCATTCATGACCTGCTCAGTGACATCACTGATGACATCACTGATGACATTCTCAATTGACATATAGTCCAGTATGCAACGGTGAATAATTTCAGTGCAGCCCGCTCAGACCACGCATCACCGCAGGGTGAGCACACGATAAACACCAGATGTACCACTAACTCAGTACACCGTAAATAATCGCCACGTGCCCTTGTTAAGGCAAAATTCAATAGTCAAAATACATTTTTACCAGTGCGGTCTGCCTGGACCACGCATCATCGCAGGCGCCACACAAACCGCCCCTACCTCAGTGCACCACAACTCATGAACCTTTTACGATAGAATCTTCTGTGTATTATTTCACATACAATGCTCCTACCTCAGTCTGTACAGAAGAAGTCATAAACCGTTTATGATTAAATATCTGTATATGATATCATGATTACTATTCTACTAGTTACCAACAAGCACGTAATAAAATGGAGTTGAGCACACGTGCAAGTACACACTTCAACTATCTATCTGTGTCTGTGCATTTATTGTGTTTGTAAAATGTTGCTCCTCCGCTCTACCACATTATATTGTGCTATAAATAGCGTATGCAACCATCTTACCTGTGACAGTAAGTGAGGGCTATTCCTCCTTTTTATTTATTTTTTTAGCATATTTATATAGCGCAAAATCAACGAAAAACTAATACATTTTCAGGCACGTGTACAATACGTCATTAAACTCTACAATAACAGGATGTTTCGCAACTCCGAGCCTCGAACACTGATTTCCAGCACCAAGTTCTACAGTGTACCTGAATACCCACATACGTATATATATTAGCTGCCCTTCATGTGCCAAAAACTGCAACTTAAACCTTTCACAGCCCTGTATTACTACAGCTACAACACTCCACTGAATGTAAAACAAAAATTCATAATCGCAGAAATGCGTCATGTCCACCATCTTTTATGTGTGCAACTATGAACGAATATAGAGTCAGTAATACCCCGTACCTTCCATGTTGGCCCAGTTGTGGAACTTTACAGATATAATGACACATTTGCGTTTAAGACCCGAGTGACGTCAGCACTACAGGACGGACACCCGAATCACTTGATTTATCATATAGCTCACGACGGGACCACGCATATAGCTACAGAATCATGGTTTAGAGCCTTGTGCAGCACTGGTATATGTCAGCTCAGCCCACTCCACGTACGCTACCAGGAAAAAACAAAAACGAAACATTGCCCAGATTTCCATTGTACTGATTTCTTAGTTCCAGGTCTAGTTGTCAGAACGGCACACACACACTCTCTCATGGCTGGTATACACCCACACCACACCCATCCAGTGCATGCGTCACTACGCACGTGACCCTACCAATAAAAAAGACGGGGCACACTTGCTGTACACCATTTTAAACTTGCTCCCATCGCTAGCGCTGTGATGGCCGTCCTAGTGGTTTGGATGCCTCATGTAGGCCTGAACCACCGAGTACAAGGGCCCACCACTACGTGCGTGGCCTCTTTGGTTACTGAGTTAGTGGTACCGCAAGAACTGAGCGGGTGAAGAACCTGTGATGATGATGGGAGCACAAGTCTGTCGTTAGCCCCAGCGATATCAAGACACATCACCATATGTGAGACTTCTTGGTGGCAGTGTGGGACTGCATGATGTAGAAGGTGTCCTATCCACGAAAAAGTGAGCAGTGAGGCCTGGGTGCACATCGGATGGAGACGATGGGCTGCAGCAGACTAGATACAAAAAACTGATGCGGCGATTTAGACAAACGCAGTCGTATATACCGAATCTTATTCCATTTATATTTTTTTTTAATAGCAGGAACATTTTTATAATCAGTCAAACGTCTGGAATATAAACTGTACAAATAGTTGTTTTTAAATGCGGGAGGGAAAGTGTTTGAAAAGGTGATGTTATTGTACTTCACATTAAGATAGTAACAAATATCAATCATAACATCTTTCTTTTACTATCTTTTAGATGTAGAGGGTCAGGGTGCATTATGTCCTGGCATGAGGTGAAAAACACACTGGTGACAGAAAGGTGAATTGCGAATATTCTTTTCAATCACTCTCTCACTTCCTCTCTCCTTTCATAAAGAAATGACACGCAATCTTAACTTCCTTTTTATCTTACAGGTTGTGTTTCACAAATTGTCGTCACCCCCCCCAAAAAAACCTACAAAGCTCTACGTTCATGTATTCTGCGATGATGCGTGGCCATCTTAACAACATCTGCGAAGCCTGCTTCGACAGGTGGTGCACCGTTTTTAATCACCCCAATGGCACAAGGTGAACAAAGAAACTTGTTTCCGAAACAACAACAACTTATCTGTGAAAAGAGAACGTGGGTAGTCGGAAGCAGCTTCATTGCGTAGGAATGTACAATTACCTCTGAGCAATGAGGATAGGTTACAACAGTCTGAGGGTCAGATCTACAAGCCCCTTGCGCCACTTTTCTGTCACTTTTAACATGAGAAAAGAGGTGCAAAGGAGCTTCTAAATCTGCCTCTGAATTCCCAAGAAAAACACTCACCTCCGGTGCGAGTCAATGGGGTGCAACAGTGTAGGTACGCATTATTGAGAACTCACCGCCATGCAGTGGGAGTGCATGGGATATACTACTTTAGAAGAAAAACAGCGGACAGACACCTCCTTACAGTGGAACTGGATAAAATACATTATTCTGAGTGTATAAATAAATAAAGCAAAGATATAGGTGTGCAGTTGTATGTACTATGCTCTATATACTATCTTTCAGATCACTAAACAAGAGGGTGCACTATGGACCGGCACGTGCTTGGACACACAAAGGAGGCAAAAAGGTGCGCTACAGAGAATGTTTCCAGTATTGACTGCTCCATCTATAACTTTCTCTCTCTCACAGTTTTAATGTTGTTTTTTCTCTCTTTCTCTCTCTCACTCTCTCTCACATTGTTTCTATTTCTCTTTTAAAGTTGTGGACGCTGCTGTCCACTCTGCCGAGGCTGAATGTAAGACAGTCTGCAGTGTAAAACCAAAGCTGAGTTCAAGTTGTGAACTCTGTTGGCCACAGCGATTACAGAAGGTAAGCAGAGCGGCCTAGATATACAATGCTTCCGATTAAATGCATTAGAAATAAAAGAGCTTATTCACAAGCCTCTTGCGCCACTTTTGTGTCACTTTCAACATGGAAAAGTAACACAAAAGTGGCGCAAGAGTCTTGTAAATAAGCCCTAAAGAATATTGTTGTGCATAATGACTTGATCTCTCACCTAATTCTGTCTCATCTCTGAATTATTTTAAAGACCTGTTGGTCCATAGTGTAAATCTGACTCAGTAGGCACTTCCATACAGACACCTCTTGAACGCGGCCTATAAGACAGGTGAAATGTATCAGGCACACAAAAGATGTGCAAATAACGAAATTTCGCCAATTGTTACCTTAACTTGTAATGTTTTAACTCATTTAGTCACATCGATCTAATTTTAAAGACTTTTTTTATTTTTGTTTTGCAGATTACATACCTTACTTCTATTGGAGTCCATATCACATTTTGTTGAATTGTTTTTTTAAAGTTATGTTTCTAGTTATTTATTACATTGTTATCTTTAAGTTACGTTTCCGGTTATTTATTATTGTTTTAATAAAAGTTAATTTTAAAAAAGTATATACGTCTTCTTTTTCTGACAACATTTCACTATTATTTAGTGTGATAATGATATAGTTAGAAAACATTCAAAAATACAAATTATATTTATGACTTGAAGTATAATACTGAGGCTAACTCTTTGCCAGATCTTTACCAGAGTCTATAGCTACAACTAACGGTTCCTATGGAAAAGTTTTACATCTCCAGCACAGTAACAGTTTTGATTAGCAACATAGTGTGGTGAACTTCTAACCTCTGTGATCATTCAAGTGTTCCATGAACTGTTACTATGGTAACATGCAAAAAACCGTTTGGGGGTAGGGTTGAAAGGTACTGGCTGTACAGAAAACGTTATATTTGCCCAGGATCCTCTACATTACAGTAAGGAAAGCAAAGTAAATCAGAACACTGTTTACCAGATTTACAACCCCCTTTCTCCACTTTTGGGTCACTTTTCCCATCTTAAAAGTGATGCAACAGTAACGCAATGAACTTGTAAATCTGCCCCTATGCACATTACGAGCAAAACAAGTACCCACTCATTCAATTCTTTATCGATCACAATTAGACAGTGTTGCTTCACAATTGACAATGAACTTCAATAAATATTTCGTTCCTATTTAAATGGAAGACGAGATTGTCGACATTACAAAACTTAGTGGCATATTTACGAAGACGGAGTTAAAATTGTCGTTGCTTTAACGCCTGCAAACTACAACAAAAACCCTGAAAATAGACTTCAAAATCCTTTGTTATCTTACCGGAAGATTTTCTCAACATTGCTGTTTCCTATACAAGACTGAGAGCCACCCCCGTAGCTATATAATAAATGGTTGTGGGGGGGCTCCAAGGCCCCCCTGTAAAGTTAGAAGTGTGGGGACCTCAACAACCCCCTTCAAGCCCCAGGAACCACCGCCGAGGATTTGTGCATTGTGGTAGGCAGACTGTGTGGCCCTCCGCATGGACCCCTCGAGGGCCCTGGGGACCGCCACACCCCATGGCCAGCTCCTGCAGTGTCCCGGGGTGACTACCCCCGTGACACTTTCTGTTTGCTATGAGAAGGTGGGGGTCTAGCGGCTCCCGTCCTCCCATAACAAACTTAGTTTGCATTTTGAAAGACACAGCAGTGAAATCTGTTCTCAGTTTAAAAATCCAAACCAGAATGATTTTCCACATGCAAGTTAGCATCTCCCCATGCGGAAAAGCAATGCCGGCTCCCGAAGAACGCAGGGAGCTGGCGGGACCGTGGGGGCAGTGTGGCTCCCTACAAATGAACACAAGAGGGACCCTGGAATCAGATACTCGGAGAGGCTGGCAGGGAAAAAGCAAATACGAGAACAAGACCTCTCACTACAATTTCTTTACACTATGGTAATGTATCCTATACAGCGACGGCTCGTGGAGGGAGTTACGGTGGGGCAGGAGGGTGGGGAGGGGGAGGGGCAGGGTGGAGGTTGCTAAAAACCGGCATATGGATAATTGCAGGTAAGTAAACAATTTAATTAATAAAACGAATTTCGTAGTGCGCCTTGCATCGCAAAATGCAATGCAGTGCGAGCTACGAAATTCGTTTTATAAATTAAATTGTTTACTTACCTGCAATTATCCATATGCCGGTTTTTAGCAACCTCCACCCTGCCCCTCCCCCTCCCCACCCTCCTGCCCCACCGTAACTCCCTCCACGAGCCGTCGCTGATCCTATATCTATTCAATTAATACCATTGTCCCACAAACAGAATTCTTTAAAAAAATATATCGTTTTTTAAAATATTTAATTCATACAGTTTTATGGTAAATCAAAGAATTATAACACAAACAAGTAAATCATTATACATATACTTAAGAAATGTTCACTATGTACAGGTTAATACAGTATACATATACCCCCAAAAAGCAAATCGGTCATACATACCAATACAGTCAACCCATTCACACAACTCATACAGACTAACAGTCTAACCAGTCTTGTCAAACTCAACAACATGAACAAGTCAAAAAAAATATATAGAGACTAAAAAACAACATACAATATATACACAAACAAAAAGAAACTTTTTAACAACAAAGAACAGCGCAGACGCGCGTTTCGGAAAATAACTCTTGGTCCTGGATTCCTTCGTCAGGGCGCATTAATTTATTATTTTCCAGTCTGACAGTCTTTAATTTGACTTTATGATATACTGTTTTCAATCCAAATCAATGGTCTCAAGGGGGTACAATCTGCAATCAGAGTCGCGCTCTGAACAATCATCCTATTAAATCAGGATATGGTTGAAAGGGGAATAAATGAGGTATCACAGTTCGTATATCCTGGAAGGTATGACTCAATTCCACAATTCGGATAGTCAAGGTTTGCTAGAGTCCACTGTTTGTCCGCTCGAAATAGGGCGTCCATCCAGTAAAGGATATAACCTCACACGGGTATATCAGATACTCCTCGGTGACGTCCTTGGTGCCGTTAAGTAACACCTTCAGAGAGTGCTGTAACAGTGCAAGGTTTCACTCGTTTGTTCCCACAATGATTTAGTAACGGCAGTCCATTCCTGCTACGTCCATAATGTCGGGAAGACGGCATTGTGGCTCCCCCCATGGTCCCCAACATTTTTATAGGACCTGGGGGATAGGGTCCCCGGGGATATTAGAAATTACTGATAGGGGCTATTTTTTTACGGTAAAATTAAAAGTTGCGCACCCAGCGCAGCGCTCAGTGCTCCATTCGCCACGGGGTCCCCGGTTGCACATCCCACACTGTTGAAGCTCCGTCAGGCTCAGAATAACTGGAAACGAGGATTGGGCACTGCCATTTTGTAGTTAAGCAGGCCGCCTCGCTGAACTCCTACAATCGTTTTTTCTCAGCAATTCGGGGTCCGTGGCCCCGAGAATTGCTCTGCTTACTGGGGGGTTATTTCGCCGCCGTTTTTCTGATGAGTTCGAAATGCCAGAATTCAGAAGTGATTAGGCCGCCTAGGGAGTCTAATGCAGGAGCTCTTGTGAAACCCCACTAGCCGGCCATGATGCTCCGCCCACAGTCCAAGCCAAAAGGCCAAAAACCTGTCCCTTGTGAATGAACTCTGACCTCCCGACCTTCTCTGCAGGTCGAAAACTGTCTTCATATCTCTTCTCAGGCGCAGCGCTTTTCATATGTCCACTCAAGCTGTCCTCCTCAACGTAGTGGGTGCTACCATCCGTGAGGGTAGACCCACATATCAATTGCAGCAATTGATGTTCAAGAACAGACGACGGGCACTCATGGTACATTAGACATCCAATTTATTGCCACTAGAAATACAGACACTTTTTGGCATTCAGCCTTTGTCAATGTCAGCACACCGATCTCCATTTTCGCTTTCTAATAAAATCATGTGATACAAAATTCAATGAGATAAACAAAGGAAATACAAACTAAATACATTGCACTGTGCTCCTAAGAAAGTTGCCTTGCGTTAATTTTCTGGAGCAACATGTTTATATTTGACATAATGTATGTTGTAATCTGGATGCCGTACTTGTCATTGTAGAATTTGAGGTAGCCGATATCCAGTTGTATACGCATTTTAATATTTCCAAGTGTATTGTGATCACGTTATCTATCCCACAGAAGTTGGATGAAGTACTTATTGTCATGGAGATTAAATTTAAAATGCATTCACCCCTAGATATCAGTAATTATGACTATTGAAGGTGCAAGTATTGTATCAACAACTGTGCAATATATAACAATTGATGATGAATTTTGTAACAATCATGAACAATGAAACGTTCATCATAAGCATTCTGTTAGTATTCAGACTATACTGAGATGTGCTAAGATGGCTGCCACATTAACTAAAGGTAATGAAGCTAGCACAGTGTTCCCCGACACACAGTAAATTCTCCAAATATGCTACCGTTTTAGCAGATGCGGGCCAACGGTTCCATGCACGTCAACTGTATCCATCTCAGTAATGGTGTGAGCATCCCCATACAGGCCATTATTTGAAACATGTATACCCATGAGATGGAATCAAAACCTGTGGCTGCATCTTGCAATGATGGATTAAGCTGATGGAGGAGAGCGAATAGGGTACCCATGTTATGTGTAGTAGACCTAGCTGGTACAAATCCCAAAGTGTGCTAAACTGAATAGCAGCGGCTGCAGGCGAGATGCCAACACCGTGGCCAAAACCTTGGCCTCTGTATTTATCAATTATAGCTGGTTTTATGATTCCCAAGGAGTAGGGGATTTATCTGTTTTTAATAGCGCCAATATCAGGACTTCCCGCAGAGAGGGGGGTAGTATCTGTTTATCATATGCTTTTTCGGAAATGGCCAGAAGATGTGGTGGCAATTCCTTATAGAATTCCCCCATTAATCCATCTAACCCCGGGCCTTTGCCATATGGTAGGGAGTTGATAGCCTCTTTGAGTTTTTCGAGTGTTATGAGTTGTATCAGGTGTTAACGCTGTCCAGGTGATAAACAGGCCAACTCCTCATCTTGGAGATAACTAATTCTCTAATTCTTAGTAGGGCAGGTGCCATTTATATGGGCATAGTTTTTCATGAAGCCTTGTGGGAATAGCTGGGGTTTCAAAGCAGTCAGTTCCCTCCAGAGTTGTGATTTGTAGTATGTGCTTTTGTCCCTTTAGGGACTGCATGTTTCATGGATAGGCTACGGCCCGGACGGTCATCCTCCCCTCATGTTCATGCTCTGTGCCGTTTAGTCAAGAAGTTAATTTCCTGCTCCTCTAGCTCATTAAATGCGATGATATGTTTGAGTATATGGACCGGAGATGTAGAAATGGGATCTTTCTCACAGTCTCTCTCTAGGGATTGTAGTTAGGACTCTGGTTATGAATTTGGGTGCATATTGCCTGCAGTATTCCCTCTTGTGTGCTCATGCAGACTCCCCAGATAGTGACCTTAAAGGCCTCCCACAATGTCCCCACACTCTCCACTGTTCCAGTATTGTGTTAAAAATATTCCACGATAGCAGAATGGACACCTCCCGAAACGCTGGGTCAAGGAGAGACTCTAAGGCTTACTCTTTGTAGAGTATCTTTTGTTCATTTGTAGGAAGGGGCACATCACAAATGCCCTGCCATTACCAGCAGCCCCTGGCATTGCTCCCCACATCTTCTACCAGCAGTGGATGGCAGCAGGGCCTAACTGAGGGTCACTCCCTCAGCTCTGCTCCGTGCACAGCACCAGAACCTCCAGCAGCCCAAACGATAGGGCCCACTGCAACACAGCAGTCAACTCCGTACTGCCACACCATCAGTGTACCAATGAGAATGCCAACTAATGGGGGCCTCTGCAGAGACATTGTGACTATCAAAGTCATCCTGGAAATTGGTGGAAATACAAAAAATATATCAGTGAATCATTAATATGCATTATTATAGAGATAGTGAGATTTTGATAAATTTTTTATAGAGTTATTTATATAGTGAGTTATCTACTGTGATGGTTAGAATGAATGATATAATTATCTATTTTTAATGTGATGTGGCTTTCGTGATGTAATCATGGGGATCATGATTACCAAAGTTATCACGATTTGCGGACTCACCGCAAAAATAGCAAAATAGGTTTTAGAGATGGTTGTTCTAGAATACACTAGGAAAAGATCAGTTTGAAGTGTACAGTAATAAACCCCTAGTGTGTACAATAGTGTAATATGTGTGCATGTATGTGTTTTCACTTCATGGAAAAGGCGCAATCATCACGTTTAACAGTGTCATTGCGACGAGAAAATGGAAATAAGTCTGAAAGATGGTTTTTAAAGAACTTAGTAAAAAATATAAGTTTAAATATGCTTTGAAAGAAGTATGCTTATAGTAATATGTGTAGGGCAATATTCAGAATGGAATTGTTTATATAATATTTTTGGATGTGTTGGTGGCTATTGAATGTCTGCTTTTGTTTTCTGTTTTCTCAACGTGTCCACAGGGACGGCAATTACTGACATCCTTGCGATCTCCGACGTCAACTCGAAAATGGCAAATAGGTTTTAGAGATAGTTTTTATATAAACTCTTGTCATATGGATACTTCGTTACATATATTGCGTTAAGTTAGCATGAGTGCATTACATGTTTAAACAGCCTTTTTTCCTTCGGCTTCAGTTTTGCACACGACACATACTTGTTGTTGTCGCTTTCACCCTAGAAGAGGTGAGGTGGTTTATTTGAGAATAATATGTTATTTCTATGCTATCAGCTTTGCCTGGTACACTTGGTACAACTGTCTGCACACTGAGAGCTGCACACTCTAAAATTAACCTAACACACGGTTGCTGGGGGGCCTGATCCTCGCACCACATTAGACATAACACAAATAATGTTGATGCCAACATTTTGGGCTCTACGCGGGTTTAAGATAGAGTTACACGGAATGAACGTACACACTTGGTGCTGCGCATGAAGAGAGCTGGTAGCTGTTGATGTGATCTACTCCTACTGACATTTAGAGGTATGGGTTCGCCCTGCTAAAGCCCGAATGAGACCTTCTTAGATATAAAATAATATGCTAAAATAGGGTGCGCGAAATATAGGTGATATAGATTTCTATAGATTTTGCATTGTAACATGCTATCACCTTTTGCTTACTATGGATTAGTGACTATGCTGCTGACTCTGATTTTTATAATCTGCATTTTGGTATTATACAAGATACTGCGTTTGAGAACTTTGCATTGAATAATAAATATTTCAAACTTGCACTTGTGTTCTTTGACTCTCAGTTTTGGTTTGAAATGATTATATAACGAAAGAGTGTTCATGTGTTCCACGATTCCTGAGGTATTCTAAAGTTCATGTTCTGGTTTGTCTAAGACATGGATCATTCCATAATGAGCCATGAGACACTGTAGCTAGCTAGGTAAGGGGATTTCTGACACTGAGATGAGTTTTGGATCATCCTAACTCACTGAGGTTCTAGATCTCTATGCACAGTTCTGTGGGAGAACGGAAACCCTTCTACATGGCGCCCGTACGTTGTTGGCCTTAATCATGACACTCGAGTAGTATATCATTCAAACCTTGACACCTTCATTCCCGTTTCCGGTAAACGGTGGTGTCGGAAAAACCTACCTATTTTTTAAATAGGTCTTTTCAAGCTTGAATTCTTCTAAAAACGGTTTCTTTGAATTACTACCCAGTTGTACTACAAAGTGTTCTTTGTCTTCTTTTCTCTTCCTGTGCTACCATGGCCGTGGACATACCGCAGCATAGCCGCGTCGCGGTTCGCGACCACTTGCGGGCATATAATGTCCCTGTGGAAGGCTTGGCTGTGGTTCTAGTGGTGAGTGCGGAACATGCGTACCCGTACGAATTGTTTTATTCCTGGGTGACATTTCCGGAAGTGGACGCTAATTCGGGTGTCTATCATTCATACACTGCCTCGGCTGTACCGGCGGCTTATGCTCCGTACAGGGCACTGGAAGTACCTATCGATGCTTGGCAGCACGGAGTTTGGTTTGGTGGCGTCCTACCCCATTCTTTAACGGCTCCGAGGTTAGGTCCTTTGTCCATTCCGGGCACAAATTGGCCCGCTTTGGGTGGATTTACTCCTCACCCTAATCGCGCTACTTGTAGTGTAGCTGACCTGCGGCGTCTTCATGAAGTCGCGGTTGGAGTGATTAGGGCGCTTGTTCATTACATTGGTCGTAATGTTCATGGCGCAGTATCCGCAGGTGCGCAGCTTCGAGCAGAACAGGCTGGTTTGAAAATCAGTCCTGTCTTGGTGAATTCCGTTATGGGCAAGAAGCCCCAGGATAAGGATGATTTTCCTTACTGGCTTGCCGATAAATTCGACCAGCTGGAGGCTGTGTTTCCTAATACGACTCCGGGTGAAAAACACTGGATTCTTACGCTTAGTTTGCCGAAAGGTTTAGCCCCTGAACTTGCTGACTGTGAAACATGGGGTAAGACTTTTGCAGCGGTTTACTCGAGGTGCTATGGCACCCCGTCTGTGTCAAACCTTTCTGCGGTCCTTAAACGTGTTCAGGATGATCACGGACCAGAGTCGGCGGTTGAATTGGGTATGCGCCTGAGCGGCTCGTTTGAGACGGTTTGCGGTCTTATCCTTGCAAATGTCAAGGGGGATGCAGTGAACTTTCAGGTGGCCAATGCTCTAGCGTTAATTCCCGATGCCGAGAAACCCCGTCAGCTGGCAAGAATTATTGTGGCGGCTTATAAAATGGTTGGCCGCACTTCTAAGGGTTTAAAGGCTTTTTCTGAAAAAGAGAAGAAGCAGCCCCAGGGACAGTCTTCGGAAACGGGTGGACAACCCAAGTCCAAAAAACAAAATTGGCCTAAAAAGCAGAATCAGGGTAAGCAACAACAACAGCAGACACAGGTTTCTAGTCCTACGCCTTCGCAGCCTGCGCAGTCAGATCGAGTTTATGATTTGCGCGATCGCGCGACGATTAAGTCGCCTGAGAGATTTCAGGCTTCTGACCAACGCTCTCCTCGTTCCTTTCAGGACTCATCGGCTCCGTCAACCGGTGGTGGAGGGGGCGGCAGGGGCAGGGGTGGCCAGCAAGGACGTGGCCAGCCCCGCACGCGAAGTGAAGGGGATCAGCGGGACGACTCTACGCCAAAGAGACCGCAGTTTGCCAAGAAGAAAGTCGCAGCCTTAACGGCGCATCGATATGCCCCAGATAGTGAGAACGCGGCTTCGGAATCTGACGTGGGCTCTGACCTTGCTGGACAGCGCGGCGGAGATTACCATAGTGAGAGAGGCCCTCCGTCCACTGTTGAAGGTGACAGCGACTGAGACTTTTATTGTGATTGAAACAGCTGATACACATGTTGCTCCCCCTGAAAGACTTTTTGAAATTGTCCTGTTAATTGAAGGTGACATGCAGCGAACTGTAAAAGGGGTATTTTGAGAAAATCTTTCGGATACGTATGACATTTTGCTTTCGGAGGCTGACTGGCCCCCACCTTTTGTTCTCGCAGCTCCGCGAGGGGAGGAGGTGATCCTCCCCAGTTTCGCGCACACTGTATCGAGAGTGGAAGCGCTGCATTTTGCAGAAGAGTGGGCTCTGGCGCTTGCGCCGGCTGTGTACCGAAATCAGTGTGGCTGGGATAAATTGTCCCCTAGCCATGAGATTCCTTTACGGTCACAGCCGCAGCCACAACCCCAATATCCCATACGGCGTGAAGCTAAAGCTTCGGTCGCGGCTATCCTTGAACAATTAGAATATCAAGGTGTAATTGAAACGTGTGTGTCAGCAATGAATAATCCCCTTTTTACTGTTAACAAGCCGGACGGCTCATATCGTCTGGTTTTGGATTACCGGCATTTGAACTCGCATTGCCGTAACTGTGCAGTACAGAATACTCACGGCTCTGCCCTAGTAAATAGTCTTGAGCGTAAACGGTTCAAAACCACGCTTGACATTTCCAATGGTTTTTATGCACATAGATTAGATGGTCTAAGTTCCCAATGGACCAGTTTTACATGCGGCGGCGTACAAAAAATGTTTAAACGACTCCCAATGGGATATAAAAATAGTCCTGGAGTGTTTTCCGCCCGCATAGTCTCTCTTTTGGAGAGCTTCGATCCAGTTGCTTGTTCGTATGTGGATGACATTTATCTCACAGACGACGAACTTTGGGTGCATCTGTGTCGAGTGAACAGCATAATTTGTCACTTTGCAGACATGGGTTACAAGTTTAACTTTGCAAAATCACACATTGCGGAGTACACAGTGTTGTTTCTGGGTTATGAACTTAACCACGAAGGAAAGGGGTTGGCTCCTCAATTCCTGGAGAAATGCGCGCAGTTGCGCTCTCCGACAACGCTGAAAAAATTACAGTCTTTACTGGGTTTTTTAAATTTCGGGAGGACATACATTCCGGAATATGCCCAGCGTATCAAGCCTTTATATGCCTTGGTACAACCATCTTTTTCCAAATCATGCTGGCTGCCTGAGCATTCAGCCATTCTGCAGTCCTTGCAGGCTGATATGCTCGCTTCTGACTACTTACAGACTCGTGATAACCAGACCAACCTGGTGATAAGAATTATCCCTGGGACGGTGAGTTTCACGTACCTGACTTTTAATGAAGGGGATACTGTACCTATTGCTTACAAGTCACACTTATACACTTCGGCTGAACTGCGTTTTTCCACTGTGGAGAAAGTTTTAACGGCTGTGCAGATGGCAATTCTTAAGGAACGTGCCCTGTCGCAGGGAAAGCGCATGTTGGTTGTTACCCCGTGTCCTGCCTTGGAGGCGGCCAGTGTACCGAATTCTAAAGCTTTGCACCCTCGGTGGATTCAGTAGGCTACATCCTTGACATCTCAGGATGTCACGTTTATTTTTGACGCCGCTTTACGGTCGCAGGAGTATTTACAGTATGAATTTGTTCATCCTGCTCCTTTAGCAATGCGGCCGTTGGAGGATTTCCATTGTATCATTTACACGGATGGTTCGGCGCAGGTTGCGCATGGCTCTAAACATGCCTACGTTTCCGCTTGCGCCATTGTAGTCGGTGCCATGGTGAACGATGAGTTCAAGTCCAGTGTTGTGCACACGCAAACACTAGGGGACTGCACCGCACAATTAGCAGAGCTTCGTGCTCTTATGCTCGCGTTGGAGTACGCTGATCCTTGTGTGACGACTTTAATCGTAAGTGATTCTTACTACTGTGTCCAGTCTTATAATGAGAACTTGTTCTTTTGGATTCAGAATGATTTTCGTGATTCCAAAGGTAGCACAATAAAACATAAAATGATCTGGGTCCGAGTGGCGGAACTTAAGGAGAAACTGCCGCTCGTGTTTGTGATTCATACTCTTGGCCACCAGCGCGTGGGGGTCCACGCTGTTGGCAACTCGCTTGCTGATGAAGCAGCGAAGTCAGCGGTATCAAAATACTTAGTTGCAGCAGTCACGAGGTCCAAAAGCAAAATAGATGATGACATCTTGGTGGCTGTTGCTGCCACAGAGAAGGGAGGTAAATATCCTGCGGGGTTCCCTTCGAAGTACACATACCACTTAAGTCCCGATAAGGTTCCTTATGTGAAAATTCCTGAAGTTGGAGAGCGTCTAGTTCCCAACTCGGATCGCAGAGCTTCTCTGATTACAGCGGCTCATGAAGGTGTGGCGTCTGCGCATGCGGGCGTCTCAGCCACTGTATCTCAGCTACAACAGAGGTTCTGGTGGCGGGGACTGTACAAACAGACGCGCGATTATGTCCTTATGTGTGACATTTGTCAGCAGATCAAGCCTTCTACTGCTGCGCGTCCGCCTCAGACACAGTTGTACATCTCTAATAAACCACTTGGTTGTGTTTATTTGGATCACTGCGGTCCTTTTTCTTCTGATACTGCGTATAAATACATCTTAGTAGCAGTTGACTCATGCACACGCTTTGTATGGGTATGCCGCATCGAAGCGCTGATTCGCGAACTGTCATTAAGGATTTGCGTGTCTTTGTGGGAATCTTTGCTTGTGGTGCTTTCCATTCGGACCAGGGTCCGGCTTTCGCCTCTAAGGCGTATAAGGATGCTATGGTTTCGTTGGGAGTACAGGTGAAGTTTTCAAGTCCCTACAGGCCTGAGGGCAATTCTGTAGTAGAAAGAATGAACCGCGACTTAAAGCAATCTTTGACAGCCCGTGTTATAGGCACTGGTAGAAACTGGCTGACCCACCTCTATGGCGTGCAGCGTGCGCTTAATAATCTCCCTAGAAGGTCTCTGGGTGGGCGGACCCCATACGAAATGCTCTTTGGTATCAAGATGTACGTCCCTGACCTCGATGGTGCAGACTGCCAGGCCCAGGCCGCGGCCTTTGACGTAGATGAACATTGCAATGTTTTACAGGATCTACAAAAGACCAGAGACAGTCTTGCAAAGGAACACTTGCCCTCCACGTCGGATGATGCGTTGCAGATCCCGGTAGTTGGCTGGCTACCCCAAGTTGGAGAACTGGTTCGAGAGAAGATCGATAACAAGAAAGAGTTTGGTCCCTCATATCGAGCAACGGTTCGAGTCCTTGGAGTGAAGGGCACAAGAACAGTCATTTTACCACCACTTCCAGGTCGTAAAAAAAACAGATTTATTTCTATTGACAATGTCAAGACACACAGGGTGGCCGATTCTTCATAGCATGACACCGGCTGTATCCTGTCCTTCCATGGTGAGGCACTCTGTGCTGGCTATTACATCTGGTGCAGATCAGGAGGTGTCGCTCGAGATGCCTGCTATATCCAGTCCTTTATTAAATGCTATTCCTGTTACTAACATTGATGAGGTGACCTATGCAGATCCTGCAGATTTATCTATGTCCGATTTACAAGCTCGTTTGGCTAACCAGTCCAGATTCTCTTTTGACTCTGATTCTTGCCAACGTCGTTTTTTGGGTTTGTCTGAAGGTTTTAAACACATCAGGCCGGATCCCCGTTTTGAAACAGATCACACAGTTACTACTTATTCAGTAGGCAAATTGTGTCAGACCTGGTTGAAACATTCCACTTTGGCTGCAGTTAAACTGCATCTGTCACGTTTGAATGAGAATATAGAACTGAATGATTTTATAAAAGGCCCGGCTGGGGGTAGATCTAAACGCTTTCTTTATGCTGTATACAATGAAAATTTGAAATTTTCACAAGTTGAGGCAGCTAAACGCCTGAGGGCTATTGATCAAGCAAATTTGGAAAAAGTGCTTGCAGTGGTCGATAACAGTATTAACATGCTTTCTTCCAGGATTTACACATTGGATAATATTGTTTCTTCTGTTGTTGATATTGTACATGATGAAGTGTCCACGTTATACCATGGTCAAAATCAATTGCGTTCTGTAATGCAGTTTGCCTGGACCCTACAGACACTTAAGGCTGGTCGAGTTCCCTGGACCTCATTGAACGTTTCATCCCTTTTCGCCCCTGACTGAAAAACAGCGCATGCTTTCAATGCGTGATGCTTCATTTTCTATGTTACATATTGAAAAGCTAGAATCCTTACCTTTCTCTGTTGCTGAAACCACTACTGCCACGTGGCTTATTCATGGATTAATTACATTACCATTTCCCTTATATAAATTTACTAACTGTATGCGGTATATTGCTATAGGACGTTATGAACCACTGGGCAATGCATTTCTACATGAGGCATGGTCATTACCATACACATATAGATGTCTGAAGGATGGAAAAGAAGTGAATCTTAATGGTGAGGAATGCACACAGTCACCTGACCATTCATTAATATGCAGACACATTCAGTTACACGGTTCATGTAATCAGGACCGCCCAAATTTAGCATGTGTTTTAAAAGGCACGCCAGTTCCAGCAGTGGTTCCCACATTTACATTATTGGCTAATGGTAGTTATTTGCTTTTAAACAACGAGTTATGTTGTGGGTTATTAATTGGTGTGGCTTATGTGGTAACTGTATCAGAGCGTGTGGTGTGTTGCAAGAATGTTCTATACCCACCCACGCATGGGTCTTCAGATGTCTCCATCTGGCCACGGATTCCAACCTTGGAAGCGAAGTTCAATGGTTTAAGCAGAATAAGGGCCCTTTTGTCTCAAAAACAAGTGACCCTGAGTTCGGCCCGGGAAACTTATGTCCTTCATATAGCTAACACCCGCACAGAGGTGCAGGCGCTTTTAAATACTGATTTGCCGTTTCATTTCTGTGAGCTGGTGCACCAGATTTTTAATGCTTCTTCGACGACTGGGCTTGCACATTTTTTTAAATTGGTAAGCAGTGGCCTCGTGACTACATTTGAAAAAGTTTTTGGTATCATTCCCACGTTTTTCCACTCTATTTTTTCGAGTTTGTTTGGTGGACTACCTGTGTTGCTGGCTGTAGCCGCTGGCATTTTGTTGGTGTTTTTCTTCATAAAACATGGATGCCCATCCTGCGCAAGAAGCCGTTCAACGCCTCCTGACACTGTGCCGTAATCGGATGCTCAATTACTATGGAACTTTGCCGCTTGCAGCATTAAGCACGGCCTATAGATTGTCATTTCGGTTCACCGACTTCACGTGTGTCCAACCTGTGTTTCACTGCCTGAGCTGCGAGTTCGATTGGGCCATTGATTTGTGCCTGTGCTTAAGGACTGCTCCTGACGTCGATTTTGATCAGCTAATGCGTCCCGTGGTGGCTCACGAGCTGATCTGTTCTGGCGAAAGAGTTATGGCCTTGGCAGCGATAAATGGAGTTCTGGGCCAATGGGAGATCTCTGCAGCGGCGGATGCCTTTCTGACACACAGCGATCTGGTGAACCCACCGAGTTGTCCTCTGACGTTACAGGAGGATCCGATGCTGGAGGAGCACGTATGTTCTTTCCCATTGCTGAATTGAATTGCTGAACTATTTTCGGATGATGGCAGTGATTTCATACTGGAGGCTGTTGCAACTTTCTTTGCATATACTTTCCAATCATGACATGCCTGGGAGGAGTGCTTTGTTGTGAAATATGACTTTCCCCTCGCTGAATTGGAGGGATGGACTGTGTTCAGCTGATGGAGAGTTCAATCACGTGATGTCGCTGAGGATAACGTCAATGTGGCACATGATTTTGGATATCGGATAAGTGCCTTGTTTTTTCTCTTACAGATATTTGAATTGATGCGGCCTGGTCCTACATTTCATATTTTTGAGACCTGGCGGATAACTTTTGGTTCGAAAGTTTTGTTTTTATTTTTAGACTTGAGGCCACTGTAGGCATTCATACATATTCATTCATACATATTTTTAGCTTATTTTAGCTCAAGATTATTGAACTTTGCTTTCAATTTTTGTATCTGATTTAGTATTGCCTTTTCCCTTATGTTTGACGGTGCTCGGACCAATGGGGGGGTGTCATATGGATACTTCGTTACATATATTGCGTTAAGTTAGCATGAGTGCATTACATGTTTAAACAGCCTTTTTTCCTTCGGCTTCAGTTTTGCACACGACACATACTTGTTGTTGTCGCTTTCACCCTAGAAGCGGTGAGGTGGTTTATTTGAGAATAATATGTTATTTCTATGCTATCAGCTTTGCCTGGTACACTTGGTACAACTGTCTGCACACTGAGAGCTGCACACTCTAAAATTAACCTAACACAAGGTTGCTGGGAGGCCTGATCCTCGCACCACAATAGACATAACACAAATAATGTTGATGCCAACATTTTGGGCTCTACGCGGGTTTAAGATAGAGTTACACGGAATGAACGTACACACTTGGTGCTGCGCATGAAGAGAGCTGGTAGCTGTTGATGTGATCTACTCCTACTGACATTTAGAGGTATGGGTTCGCCCTGCTAAAGCCCGAATGAGACCTTCTTAGATATAAAATAATATGCTAAAATAGGGTGCGCGAAATATAGGTGATATAGATTTCTATAGATTTTGCATTGTAACATGCTATCACCTTTTGCTTACTATGGATTAGTGACTATGCTGCTGACTCTGATTTTTATAATCTGCATTTTGGTATTATACAAGATACTGCGTTTGAGAACTTTGCATTGAATAATAAATATTTCAAACTTGCACTTGTGTTCTTTGACTCTCAGTTTTGGTTTGAAATGATTATATAACGAAAGAGTGTTCATGTGTTCCACGATTCCTGAGGTATTCTAAAGTTCATGTTCTGGTTTGTCTAAGACATGGATCATTCCATAATGAGCCATGAGACACTGTAGCTAGCTAGGTAAGGGGATTTCTGACACTGAGATGAGTTTTGGATCATCCTAACTCACTGAGGTTCTAGATCTCTATGCACAGTTCTGTGGGAGAACGGAAACCCTGCTACACTCTCTATAAAAACAAGCCTTTAGAGAAAACTGTACTAAACCCCTAGTGAGTAAAATACTGTAAAATGTGAGGATATATGTGTTTTAAACTTCATGGAAAAGGATTGATCGTCACAGTTAACGACGTCATCACAATGTTCTAATTAACTGCGAAAACAGAAAATAGGTCTGAAAGATGGTTTTAAAAGAAGCTTAGTACAAAAATATGAGTTTCAACATGCTTTGAAAGAAGTAGGTATATAGTAATATATGTAGTGCAATGTTCAGAATGGATTTTGTTACATATTATTTTTGGGTGTGTTTGTGGTCTTTGAATGTCTACTTTTGTTTTCCATTTTCGCGATGTGTCCTAGGGGATCGCGATGTCTTTGTGAAGATCCCCAAAAACGACATTCCTTTTTTGAAACAAAAATCACAATATTTCATGTACCATGGTGGCTCTGACAAGAGCCGTTGTGTTGGTTGTTTGTATATGGCTGCTGTACATATGACCGGATGCAGAGTTTCAGGTTACTTAGAAACACCCTGTTGCCTTCATCTGTAAAGTGCCCTCCATCATTTCCATAAATTCCATACATGTCAAAAAGCAGATTGTTGTCATAGATACAGTCCATACGATGGTCTCTGAGAAATGCAGAAACTGTTTTAATAACATGTTTCCTTGCTTTATCAATCTGTGGACAGAATTGATTTGGCCACTTCCATTTCTGCCTTTGGCATTTATTAGAGTACACCAAGGCAGTGTGAGGGAAAAGCGACATGAGTTCTGCAAAGGTTTCTTTCAGGTGAGGTGAGGAGCTTGGAAATCCCCAATGGATTTAACCAAAGCCAGCAACTGATGAAACTTTAACCCTCTCTGGCCCAACCAAATAATCTGCACATTTGGAAATCCCAAGTCTATGTCAATTTTTTTTTTTTTTAAACATCCATTAAGACAATTATTGAAACATTTATTCTTCCATCGAGCTTTACATATACATATATAAAACATATTTATTTTTCAGAAAGACACACATTCACTGGATGGTGTCATCAGTGATGTCATGAGTGATGTCACTGACCATGTCATGAGTGATGTAATATGTGATGTCATCAGCAGTGCATTACGCGCGCAAGTTATAGTGAGTCCAACTAACTATAACGTGGGAATTTCATTGGTTTTATGTCAGTAAAATTTCCACCTAACTATAACTGGTGTGAAACCTATGTTTTTTTCAGTGAATTTAATAGGTTTTTTAAATGCTAATTCCTAACTATAACTTGTATGAAACCTATGGTTTTTTCAGTGAATTTCATAGGTTTTTTAAATGCTAATTCCTAACTATAACTGGTATGAAACCTATGGTTTTTTCAGTGAATTTCATAGGTTTTTTAACTGCTAATTCCTAATTTTTTTATATGGACTCATACCTATGTGTTTTTTAGTAAATTTTTATGGTTACTTTTTTCGCAAATATCTATAGCTTAGAAAGGTATGTTTTTCTAAAAATGAATCCTATATTGTATATTAATATAATATATATATATTTTTTAAAGTGTATTCTTTTTTTTTTATATTTCACTCAGGAGCGCTCCCGGTGCGCGTACCGGTCTGCTCCCCGGTGCGCGTACCGGGACGCGTCCCGTCAGCGCACCAACAAAAAAAAGAGAAAAAAAAAGGAGTGAGCATGAGGAATGGGGAAAAAAGAGAGTGGTGTAAAGAGAAAGAGAGCTAGAGAGAGAAACACAGAGGGACTGTGTAAGAGATAGTAAAACAGAGAAAAGGTATAAGAGGAAGTAACTGAGAAAAGGAAAATGAATAAGGGAGCAAAAGAAGAGAAGAAAGAGGAAGAAAACTAAAGCAGATGTTCTAGGAGAATGTGAATGGGTGATGACAGTAAAAGGAAGGAGAGTAAAGGATGAGGAATGAAAGGTAGTGACGGAACCAGAGAAAAGGAACAATGGTGACGGAGGGAAAGAAAAAAGCAGTGAGTGTAAGTAAAGAGGAGTGAAAGAGGGTGGATAAAAGTGAATAAGGGTAAGACATGGGGAGTGACAGAAAGAAAGAACAGAGAGAGTAAAGGAAGGAGTGTCAGAAAGGGACTTAGTGAAGCAGAAAAAAGGAAAGAGAGGGAGTGTGGGTGAGCAGGGACACTGAAAGAAGTTGAATGTGGTAGGAAAGTAAGGAAAAGAGAAGTAAATATGGAGGATAAGAATAAGTGAGGGAAGCAGAGTAAGAAAACAGGGGTAAGGTAGGGTGACAGAAAAGTAGTGAGGTTGATTTTCTTTTTCTAACTTTTTTCACTATTTTTCACCAAAGTACGCTCCCCGGTACGCTAACCGGTGCGCGTACCGGGCGCTCCCCCCGCGAAATTTTTCCCCCAAAAATTTCATTTTTGGCCTATATGAGCGTCCTAAGCCCCCCTCAGAAAACCTAGAGGGTCAGGAAGTGACTACCGTGCCCCCTTCTACCCATTCCCAACGTTGTTTGTCCTCCATTTTGTGTCTCGATTCTACCGAAACACAAAATGGAGGACTCCCGTAACGCTGCCGGTGCACGTACAGGGGCGCGCACCGGTAAGCGCTCCCTAAAAAAAGGTGGGAAAGTAATTTTCAGAAAAACCACTGGAGACACTTTCATCAAATATAGAATCGGCCCACCTACATAGCAATCCCTACCATTTACCCAAATTTGATGGAATTCCATTGAGGCATTTATGCTGTAGGCCTAATTAAATATCCTGAGGTAAATTACATGACAAAAACACATATGAAGTGTTAGAATTGACAACCAATTAAAATGTTACTTTCATTTTCTACTATTATTTCATGACATTTGATTGGTTATGTACCTGAATATATATAAAGAAAGAGAGAGAAACACAGCCATTTTGACTACTACTTCCTGAAGTACATTTCAAGAGCATTTTCACTGACAACTTAAACTTCTTTTTGAAAGGTAAGATGTTATTTTGAAAACTGAAGTATGTTCTGCACTTTAAGTTAATTTGGAAAACACTTTCTGATAGTTATATACTATCCCTGTGTAATAGTTATAGAATAAGATAGACTTCTCTGTTATAGTTATGGATGGAGTTATGCTTGTCTTGTATAATTATGAATTTACTTAGGCTTTATCACATACACTTTTTTATATTTCTACTTCCAGTCTGATACCATACAAAGCCCAAAGATAAAATCACTGTTAAAAAAACCAAAGTACCTGTCTGAACTTAAACCCAACAGTGCCCTATCTCTACTGATATATTTTTTTAAAATGCAAATTACAGCACAAAAATGGAAGGAGAGCAAAAGAATTCCATCGAAATTGTTCTGGAGAGCAACAATAATAAAGTTATTTAACCCAATGACTCAGAATTCATGGATGAATCACGGGACTATGAACTACTTCAATGTGTACAATCAGTAGATTTCCTGATTAAAAATGAGGACATTTCTGACAATCAAATATTAGAAGTTCTGTTAAATTTGGAAAAGGAATCTGAAAAATAAATTTATATTTAATAATTCAAAAATTGTTTGAGACATTATTCATTTTTATATGTATTTCTTAAACTAGTACCAAATTGATTATAATGTAAAGTCAGACTTAAAATATACTTTGGAACTTTTTTGTGTTACATAGTAAGTTTGCTCATAGTTACTTCCTTTCTCCCACTATATTATCTCCAATGTGTATTTAACATCTCTTTATCATCTCCTGCCTCCATATTGTTTCTGCTTTCCTGACAGACTATGCAATGAATTCCATATACCACAATAACTTCTGTAACAACATGCAAGATATCTCCAAAGGAGACGGTGTATATTAAATTTTAGACTCTGCATTGGTACCTACATGTTGGTACTTAAATAAAAATAAAAAAAAATAAAAAACAACAATATTTGAAAAGTTTATTATTCTTTTTTCCCCATAGTACGCTCCCCGGTCCGCTTCCCGGTGATCGTACCGGCGCTCCCCCAGCAAAAAAAACGAAAAAAAAAAAAAATGGTGCCCCGCGGGGCCCTTTTAAAGCCCCCACATCAAACCTAGGGGGTCAGGGAGGGTCTACTCTGCCCCCTTATTGTCATTTCCCCCTTTGTTTTGGCCACCTCTCATGTCTCGATCCTACCGAGACACAAGATGGCGGCCGCTCCGGACTGTTTAGAATGTTTACAGACACCCAAGAGCCAATCAGCTTTCCGTACGTAAGTCGCGTGGCGCGCCCGGTGCGCTCCCCGGTGCGCGTACCGGGGCGCGCTTATAGATATATATATATATTTTTGAACCTAAATTACTCAAAATCCAGTGGAGCACATATCTTGAGACATAGCAAAGGCACATAGGGCTACCAGTCCCTACAATTTTGCCAAATTTGGTGTAAATCCATTCAGCCGTTCGCTAAAAGTGAGGTCGACCGCCCTATGGAAATTAACATGGGGAAAACACGTTTTTGGACCCCCCTTTTATCTCGGCCCCGCTTGACACATTCCCCCAAACTTTCAGGGAAGGACCGGAGCTCGACAAGGCCATTTTGAGGATATTTTCAGGCAGATTCGTCAACCGGCGCCAAAGTTACTCCAAATAGAATTTTGAGATTTAACATTGAAAAAAATCCTAAATATAACTACCTTATATATATATATATGTCATGAGTGATGTAATATGTGACGTCATCAGCAGTGCATTGCAGGAGCGCAAGTTATAGTGAGTCCAACTAACTATAACGTGGAATTTCAATGGTTTTATGTCAGTAAAATTTCCAGCTAACTATAATTGGTGTGAAACATATGGTTTTTTCAGTGAATTTAATAGGTTTTTTAAATGCTAATTCCTAACTATAACTGGTGTGAAACCTATGGTTTTTTCAGTGAATTTCAAAGGTTTTTTAAAAGCAAATTCCAATCTATATCGAGTTTCTAACCTACGATTTTTTTTATAAATTTGCTGTTTTGTGTAAGTATTAATTATTATTTTTTATTTTTTATAATAATATTTTTATTTTATTTTATTTTTTTATCATTTTTTCCTGGGGCGCTCTGGATGCACGCACCGGTAAGCTCTCCAGAAAGCGCACCCAGAGCGCTACTTGCGTTTGTGAAAAAAAATATGAATGAAAAGTAAATAATAACGCAAGACATTTAGCACCATACATATAAAAGCAGTTTTTTTGAATAAGGAAATGAAAATGATTTTGCATTTCCGTGAAACAATCAAAACGTCACTTAGGCGAGCCGCGTAAGGTCCCCGGAAGTGCCTTCGTTCGCGCCACGTATGCGCCCCCGGAAGCGCCTACGTTCACGCCGCGTTAGCGCCCCCGGAAGCGCTTCGGTGCACACAGTGTAAGCGCGTCAAGTCATGTGACCTTAAAATAACACTTTTCATTGGTTGCTAACAGTTTTTTTTACAAAGAATGAAATCCCCACCCATTTCCTTCACTTCTTCTTTCACTTTTGTGACTGAAAGACCTGCCTTTTTGCTCTCGGTTCTTTGTTGGATATCTTGGATTATCATGGCTGCCAGACCATCCAGCAGTGAAGATGACTCCAATGAATTCATCGATGAAGAGCCTCCTCAGCCAAAAGTCAAAGAACATTTCATCTGGAAATTTGTTTCCATACCTGATTACCAGAAGAAGGTAAATGCTCCAAAAGTGAAGTGCAGGATCTGTCACACAGTCCTGTCACGGGGTGACCCCACTAAAAAATATTCTTTTGGGAACTCCACATGATTCGCCATGTGGAGAGGAGGCACCCCCAGAATTTTGCCCCGGAAAGTGTCAGGGCTCTGGCACAAGAGGTTCCCAGTGATGGGGCCTCTACATCAACCGGAGGACCAACAACATCGGTGAGGGGGAGATCACAAGAGCTGGTTCCGAACATTCAGCCTGCATTTAACAAAGGCGTCCTTAAATGCAGATACTGTGATCAGCTACTTTGCTTTGGGGAGCAAAGTGTTCTGCTCATGGTTCGATCATTGGAGAACCATCGGTGCCGTTCCCAGCCCTAAATTTTTATTTATTTTTTTGCTCCTGTTGAGCAGTTTCCATTCCCTGTTTTTGTTTTTGTTCTAAAAAAAGAAAAAATAGGGAAAAAAAATTCTTTTCAGAACTACCTCCAATTCTCATCAAAGAGCTATATTCTTAAAAAAATGAAAAAGAGTAAGTGAAGTGGAGTGCATTGATAAAGGAAAGGAAAATGAGTAAGAAAGAACAGAAAGGTATGAGAGGAGAAAGGAAGTGAAGTAGGGGGACTGAAAGAAGGTGAGTGTTGGGAGGGAAAGTAAGGAGAAGGAGAGTGAACATGGGGAATGTAGATATTCAAAGAAAATGTTAAAAAGGAGCAGGGGTGTGGAAGGGTAAGAAAAGATGCATTGCTGGAGTTGCATCATTTTTGTGACGCACTCCCGCAATGCATCACTTTTGCGCTTACAGATACATCTGAAATACTGACGTATCTGTAAGTACTTGCGACATAATACGTCATATATTTAATATGACGCATGAGTAGAAGACTGAAGGCCTCATTTATGAGGCCATGAGTCACTTTTACGCCACCGGTACGTCACTTTTTGTGACGCACCAGTGCTGTTAAAAATGCACCTTATTGAGTCATATTTACAAAGTGACGCATCTAGTGACGCATCTAGGTAGATGCCTCACTTTGTAAACCCCTGCGCCACATTATACCTACGTCAAGTGTAATGTATGCAAAAGGGATGTATTGACGCAAGAAAGGGTCGTAGAGGTGACGCAGTGAAATCTATGAGATATCTCTGCGTCACTTTTATGACCCTGTTGCGTCCAAATCTTGCGCCTGTTTCACATCAGGCGTAAGACTGATGCAGGCCCTTTCACATGGGCCTGGCCCCATGTGAAAGGATGCATTGCTGGAATTGCATAATTTTTGTAACGCACTCCAGCAATGGATCACTTTTGCGCTTACAGATACATCTGAAATACTGACGTATCTGTAAGTACTTGCGACATAATGCGTCATATATTTAATATGACGCACGAGTAGAAGACTGAAGGCCTCATTTATGAGGCCATGCGTCACTTTTACGCCACCGGTACGTCACTTTTTGTGACGCACCAGTGCTGTAAAAAATGCACCTTATTGAGTCATATTTACAAAGTGACGCATCTAGTGACGCAACTAGGTAGATGCGTCACTTTGTAAACCCCTGCGCCACATTATACCTACGTCAGGTGTAATGTATGCAAAAGGGATGTATTGACGCAAGAAAGGGTCGTAGAGGTGACGCAGTGAAATCTATGAGATATCTCTGCGTCACTTTTATGACCCTGTTGCGTCCAAATCTTGCGCCTGTTTCACATCAGGCGTAAGACTGATGCAGGCCCTTTCACATGGGCCTGGCCCCATGTGAAAGGATGCATTGCTGGAGTTGCATCATTTTTGTGACACACTTCAGCAATGCATCACTTTTGCGCTTACAGATACGTCTGAAATACTGACGTATCTGTAAGTACTTGCGACATAATACGTCATATATTTAATATGGCGCATGAGTAGAAGACTGAAGGCCTCATTTATAAGGCCATGCGTCACTTTTACGCCACCGGTACGTCACTTTTTGTGACGCACCAGTGCTGTTAAAAATGCACCGTATTGTCATATTTACAAAGTGACGCATCTAGGTAGATGCGTCACTTTGTACTTTTACGCCACCGGTACGTCACTTTTTGTGACGCATCAGCAGCGAAAAACATGCACCTTATTGAGTTATATTTACAAAGTGACGCATCTAGGTAGAATTTGTTTAGATAACATAATGAAAGATTAAATACAATCAGTGTGTAATATTTATATCTTTGTGACTGTCAGATCTAAGACTTTTTTTGAGATTGCGGCATTTTTTGTTTTAACACAAACTTTATTGATGTTTTTAATAGACTCAGATGTCAATTTCTGATAGACCCTGGCAGTTCAGCGCATTACATTACATTGTATTATACGTGGTCTTGTTGAGTGTCTTACAACATAGCATCATACCCAATATTATTTATTATATTCAGAGGTCCAGTGGATTCATCAAGGTATATTTAAACATACAGTAAAAGACTTATTCAATCCCAACTCCCAACCATAAACTAGACATTGTCATTGTGAGCAGAAGTGTACCCATAGCTTTAGCCTAACCATGGTTGCCTGATGGGACTATGATCAGCAGAAACTTAGAGTATATCAGGTGCCGGTCTCAGTTGTAACATGAGATGGGGAACTAGTGCACTCCTAGCCACCTGCCACGGTCCATGCAGGTAACAGCGGTGGGGCAGTGCAGTGGGGCCGCGTGGGGGGGCTTTTGAGGGATAATGCAGAGGGTAAATTAAATAAATAATGAATTTTCCCTCAGCGTCGTCCCTCGAAATACCCCCGAATGCGGTCCCACTGCACCACCGATGTTACCTGCACGGTCCGCGGTTGTGCAGTATGCTGCTCATGTGTATCCCCATGTGGTGCTGTAGTTTTTGTGCAATGCAGGTAATAGTCGAAGCCGGCTGAGGCGTGCAGGTTGTGCAATCTAATTATTAATTGGGTCCATGGCATTGAGAGAGCGCAAATTTGAATAAAAATTATGTATAGGCCATATTTACAAGCACATCGTATAACGTAGGAATGAAATGTATATCGTAATGTGAAGTTGATACTTATAGCATATAGATAACCGATATAATCAAAAGTAATATAGGAAATGTAACTGTATTCACGTTAGAACATGTATTAGATTTAGAAGGCCCGTATACGTAGTGGGCTAATGTAGAAATGTGTAGAAATGCTTACGAAATGTAGAACGTGCAAAGTAGAATTCATGTACGTGTGTAACTTTAAACCGGAGAAGCGGCGAGAAATGAAACGTGAAGGAATGTGTAGAACATGTATAACACGATATAGCGAATGAGAATAAGTTATACTTTACGTAGTCTATATTCTATGTACAATGTATTCACATATACGTAAAGGAATTTTGCTAAGTACGAATATATATATATGTTAAAGGTTAAGGCCTTTTTGTAAGAATGTTAGAAGGGTTTAGGTCATTTGTGATTTTAACCTGACTGACCAAGGGTTCGTAGTAGCGCAGTCCAATGTGTGTAATTTAGTGGACTCACAGGAGTCGTGAATAGCTTGATGTGGACGTGAGAGCCAAGAAGTCTAGCACTTGTTAGATTTAAGGTGACAATGCCGGACGGGGCTTATTGCCTAAACGTGAGGAGAGACGCTTGGAATTTGAGACTTGTTTTGAATGACCATTCACAGGACCTAGAAGGGTCAAAGAATCGCAGTTGTAAGTTAAAGTCTTGTTTAAGTTCATATGACTTTTGATCTGAAAGTGTCAGTAGAAGTCGCCAACAAGAAGACGAAGGTGACATCTAAGGAGAAAGGTCAACTTAACGGACGACGCAAAGAGATGAAGCAATGGAAGAAGCCAGAAACTGACATCATCGGGGAAAGTCCGTGGTGGGCGTCAAGGGGCGTTTCACCCACACTGTGATTGTGTATTTTAGGGACAGCACCCCGGGGTGAAGAGAGCATTTGGCAATTAGCGAAGGGAACAGCGAAGCGAATTGCTCAGAGGGAGCTCAGAGCGAAGAGCTCAGGGCAAGCAAGAGCGTAGATGACTTGAGCAGATGCGCTGAGAGAGATCAGAGAGCAAGAGAGCAGTAGGCCGAGGACCCTTAGAGAGCGGATGGGTAGGCAGAGAGGGTACTGCTTCTTAAACTTAAAGTTACCTTTAGAGGCTAAGAGAGTTTGAACTTCTTTGGGAGTCAAACTGCTGACACCTTTTTAGGTTAGGAACTTGCGAAGTAGGGATGACACTTAGTATAGAGTAGGGACAGATTTAACTTGATACTTTTCTCTTTCTGTAGATGACGCAAAGGAACCACTTCACATCGATGCTTTAAATTGCTGATTCTGGAGCTGATTTTGTATTCTTTTGTATACTTTGAGGTTTATCCTGAAAGGATTGTATTCGCATATAAATTTGACTTTTATATAAAACTTTCAAACTTTATCAGTTGTAAGTGGTTCTTCAGAGTGGCGTCAGTTTATGGGGTTTATCTAACCTATGCGGGGTTTGTCTTTTACTCAATGACAGATACCAACGGTCCAAAATTGACGAATGAGATAGGTTAGCTGATTGATCATAAATTGATATCAAAATCTCATTCCCCGCAGTTGGTAGCAGAGTAAAGATGGTTATCTTCTTGAGGAAGACGACCTAGGCCAGGTTTAGTTTACCCCAAGGTCCCTAGTCATCGACGACCAGAAGAAGAATTGCAGCCGAAGACGGTGCTGACGGTGCGACAAGAGAAAAGCAGCAGAGTCGGTCGAGAGTGAGTATAAGGGTCATGCGTTGTAAGATTGCGGTGTTTTATGTTGTTCCTGTGTTGTAATGTCAAGCGGAGTTGAATGCCTGTAGTGTGATTGAGGGAAGGTTGTGAGCGCGCGCAACCGGATGAAATCGTAAGCTCCAGGGAAGGACTTAAGTGGTTCGGGTGTATCGAACACCCAGAGTAATTTGTCTACCATTGAAAGGGGGTCATGAGGTACCATTGATCGCCCGACAGACCGATGATAGGGGGAGCGTATGAGTGAGTGTATGAGTAACGGACGCTGGTCGTACGTTTACTGTGTGTAAGTAACCTATCAGTTGAGGCGATCGTCCGACCGTCAGAGGGAAGACGTTTCGCCAGTTGAGGTAGCAATTACAGTTAGACTGTGGCCGTACAGTCAGAGAAAAGTGATCGCTTGGACGGAAGTAGTCATTTTTCGGAGTATGAATGAAAACGCATGCGAAATCGTGAGACGAGTTTGAGAAAGAAGGAGAACTGCTGCAGAGGAAACGAGTGACGTCAGCATAGAACCGCGCTGAGATTGGTTAGTTTGTCAGACGTCGGCGAAGAATCGCGCTGAGATAGGCCGATTAGTGAGAGCCGCGTAGTGATTGGTTGGTGCTTGTCATCGGGACGTAAACAAGGAAGAGTAAAGGGAAAATTGTAGATTATCGAAAATGAAGTGTTTTAAGAGTTTAAGAGCACTCTTTAGGAGGAATAGAAGAAACTTATATGCCGGAGAGGAAGCTCCACCAGAAGGCACACCAGCTTATCATATGGCAGTGAATGTAGGCTTGCACTCGATACTATGGATCTCCGAGTGGAATAAGCTAACTGAAGGGAGTAAGGAACTGACGTTTCCGAGATTTGGAACGTTTAAGCTAGATGTGTTGAACGAACTAAAAGCGGTAATGCTTGCAACAAGACCTCTACCGAGGCCAACACAGTTCGAAGCACTTAGTGTATGGTTTAGAACAGCACATGAAAAGAGCGTAAAGAGGCGCCAAGAAAGAGTGAGACGATCAGTAAAGGCAGTACAGGATGCCAAATGGGACGAGGAAGCTAAGAAATGGAGGGTGCAGAAGATAGAAGCAGACAAACTGTACCCGATGCTAGAAGTTACGGGAGAAAGGAAACCTCTAGAGGAAGATGAGGAAAGCGAGACAGAAGAGGATCTGATAGAGAGGCTATAGACAGATAGACCACCTCCGTACAGCGGAGGGGCCGCAAGTCCCATATTACCACAAGAGGACGGAGCTAGATGGGGGGAATATAAATCGATCCCAGTAACAGAGTGGGATGCCAAGAAAGAGGAGGAAGTACCTCAATCTAGTTCCGAACAGAGAGTAGTGGGAAGATTCGTGGTCCAGAAAATGCCAGAAACGCAACATGCAAGGTCCTACCAAATGCCGGATGCTTTACAAGTACCGGTTACCATAGGCCCTATTGTGTCAATCTACAACCCAGAAGGGGTCCAGCAGGAGGAACAGGCACGATGGGACAGGGAAAGAGCAGAGATGGAGAATAGGAATACCATGATGAATCCTCAGAGACAGATACTAGCACCGATGAGTCGGAGTACCCCATTAGATGCCGCAATAGGTCCCTGGGTAGAACAAGGGGGTCAAAGAGGGCCAATGGACTTAAGGGGACCAAAACCGAAAACCCATAAGGAATTAAGGGAATACCTGAAAGAATGGGACACTGCCGAAGAGGTTCGGAGTAAAAGTTTAGAAACAGGAGCAGAGTGGAGAGATCAGGATAACCGGATCCTCTCTCATTGTGGAGCTGGCGAAAGCAGCCCGGAGTGGGAGAGAGGGAGTCAGGAAAGCAGAGGAATTAATTGTCCTACTATCAGCGGCAATAGGCAAATGTGCGACGACAGGAGTACAGGGTGTGGCGAAGTGCCTCGCGTCACCTTTAGTGAAGGGGAACGAAGGACGCAGGAGTACCGTAATACTTTCAGATGCACTCACCATACCCCGGGTGAAACAGTGCAACATTGGAATCACGGGAACATGGAGAGTCGTGAAGGGTCTCGCCATGCATCCGGTGATCATGGGCGAAGTCATGAGAATATAGGGAGTCGCGAAACGTCCCGCCATACTTCTGGTGGTCAAGAACGAGATCGCGGGAGCATGGAGGGCCATGAAGGACCTTATCGGTTATTGAGCGACACCAGACAGCAAGCGAGTTACAGTGATTTAGAACAGAACGGTGGATCCTATCTCGTATCTGGAAAAACCGAGCCGAAAAGACGCAATGTAGGGATGGGGGATGGAGTAATGTTCCACCACACCCCACGGGAAGATGGAAAGGCTTGGGATCTAGAGAGATGGGAACAAAGGGATGGAAAGAAAACTCCTCATAACTCACCTGTGTTCAGGCGTAGGGCGCATAGTGGAGGTGAGAGGGGTATGAGCGAACCACCTAGGACTGACATACTGAGAGCTGAAATAAAAGCAAGACGGATTGATGTAATGGGTTTGAAGTCAGACTTAGATGAAATAATTGATGGCACAGTGGCAATAGAGAGATTAGAGCTGTACGCACCAGATGAAATATTGTTCTTATCCAAGGATGTTACTCGGAGAGCGAGGTCAGCTCATGAAAATGTATCTAATTTGGCAAATAGGTATATGATAGACCTGTCACGAACCAAAGCTTTACAGCCCAATCATAGGCTGAATTGCACAGACCTAGATTTGGATGAACGTAGAACGATTGGACTAAGAGTACACATACGGGAACTAGTCATGTGTATCAGAATATGGAGAGATCTGGATAGATGGGAGGAAAAATGGTCTAAGAAGGGATCTGTCAGAAGAAGTGCAATTGTGAAGTCCCAGGACACAGACCTAATGCGAATGGAAGCTTTCCCTTTGCGAGAAATCGCGAACGGAAACTACGTTCACGTACCCTGGAGTAGGGGGGATTTGGCGGCATTTACCAATTCCTTCCCAAAGCTTAGAGAAAATCCCGTTGAGTGGTACAAGCAGGTAGAGAGGTTCGTGAAGATCTCTAAGGTGCTGTGGATCGATTTGAACACATTGTTCGATATCGTAGTGCCCGGAGATTTGTGGACGGCATGCAAGCTAAATGTTGAATGGCCTACTTGTGAGCCTCCGAGAGATACCCAGACAAATGGTCCATCTGATAGAGTCATGGAGAAATATGAAAGAGTAATAACATGGCTAAAAGAGAAAGTGCCAGTGCAAGACATAGACTGGGTTAAGATAGATCGAACAACTCAGGAGCCCAAAGAGACAGTTCACGAGTTCTATGAGAGGCTATTGAAAGCGTTTAAACAATACAGTGGGTTAGACGTAATGGATCCTAAGGACATAGGACAGTTTGTGTCGAAGTTTGTTTTAGGATTGAGACCAGACATAAGCCTGATGATACAACAGCATCTGATCTGTTGGCAGAACAAACCTTTAGACGAAATTTTGAGGTATGCAAGGTACTGTAGCGATGAAATAGATTCAAAGGCAAAGAAACTCAAGGAAAAGTTAATGCTGGTACAAATGCAAGCAGCTGGAAAGGGTGGACAGCGGCAACAGGGAACAGGAACGCAAGCAAAGAAACAGAATAATCAGAGCAGAGATGAGGAAGAAAGACCGAGAATGGATATCGCGACACTGAAAAAGACAACGAGGTGTCATCAGTGTAACGAAGTGGGACATTGGCGACGCGAGTGTCCTTACAACGCTGAAACAGGGGAATTAGAACAAGAGGAGGAAGAGGTACAGAATAACGTGGTTAAGGGAGCCGCAGCCCCGAAGGGAAAGTTTATCAAAGGGGGGACTCAGACTCCTCGGGCCCCGTTTCCTCAACCACCTCGCATTACAAATGGAGGGAAAACCTATAGACAAATGCCATTGTTTGTAGGAGGAGAAGAATGCCACTACGTTGATCCCCTTACAGGGCAACGAGTAAATAGGGAGGAAGACTGCACTCTAGGAGCAGCCCTGGAAGTAGATCAAAGAGGACCATACGTAGAGGCTGAAGTAGCTGGATGCCCTACAACCTTTTTGGTGGATACAGGGGCCACTCGATCCACGTTGAGATCAGCGGTAGTCCCAGGTTTGCCAATATCGGGAGAGACGATTCAGGTGGTAGGAGTCGCAAACAAGAGGATGACTAATCCTCTGACCGAACCAGTGTCAGTAAAGATAGGGAATTACAGTGACGAACATCAGTTTGTGATCTGTGATTCTAGCCCTGTGTGTTTGCTAGGAAGAGATCTATTGTGTAAACTAAATTGCACAATACATTGCACACCTGAAGGAGTAGAAGTACAGACCAATGATGAGGATGCCGATTTTAAGGTTGTAAACTCGCAAGAGTGCGTGGAACTATATCCTACCTTAACAGTGGAGGAGCTTCCACAGGATTTGAGGGAGAAAGTGTCAGCTGAGGTGTGGGATTTTACTGGAGAAGAAATAGGACTGATCAAAGGATTAGAACCAGTAAAAATCTTGGTAAGACCCAATGCTGAGTATCCAAGAACTCCACAATACAAGTTGACTCCGGAGACGATTGCAGGAATAAAGCCTGTGATCGAATCCATGATTAAACAGGGAATACTGAAGGAGATCGTGGGAAGTCCATGTAACTCCCCGATTATGGGTTTGCAGAAGCCTAGTGGAAAATACAGAATAGTGCAGGATCTTCGGAAGATTAATAATATTGTTGTTTCATGTTGTCCAGTGGTACCGAATCCATCAGTGATATTATTTCAGGTACCGTTCCAAGCTGAATGGTTTACCGTGATAGATTTGTGTCAGGCTTTCTTTTCGATTCCTTTAGATGAAGAGAGTCAGTATCTTTTCGCTTTTAAGCTGGAAGATCGCGTTTTAACATGGTGTCGTATCCCTCAGGGGTATACAGAAAGCCCATCGATCTTTAACCAGCTACTGAAAAGAAATCTTGAAAGTCTAGTACTGCCCAAGAACTCGGTTCTAGTCCAGTACATAGACGACCTCCTAGTTGCGTCAGAAACGGAGGAAGCTTGCAGAGAAGACACCATAACCTTGTTAAATCACTTGGCCGAGAACGGACACAAGGTGTCTCCAAGTAAATTGCAGTATTGTAAGACTGAGGTGCAATACTTGGGCCATAGGATTGAAAAGGGAAAACGGAAGGTGTCTCCAGACAGGATAGAGGCGATCATGAAAATGAACGCGCCTACAACACAAAGAGAAGTCAGGATGTTTCTAGGCATGGTCGGTTATTGTCGGCAGTGGATAGCCAACTTCTCACTGAAGGCAAAACCGTTATTACAACTGACGCACAAAGGAGTAAGTGATCCGGTACCATGGGACAAGGATTGTTTGATGGCATTTTTGCAGCTGAGGGAGGACTTATGTCGTGCCCCGGCTTTAGGAATGCCTGATTACACAAAACCATTTTTGCTTTACTGCTGCGAAAGAGAGGGATGCGCGTTAGCAGTTTTGGCCCAGATACATGGAGATGCGCGTAGACCAGTGGCGTATTTTTCGGCTACATTAGATCCAGTAGCCGCAGCGTTGCCCGGATGTCTCAAATCCGTAGCTGCAACGGGTGTCAGCATTGAACGTTCTGAAAGTGTGGTAATGGGTCATCAGTTAGTGGTGTATGTACCGCATTCTGTAGAATTGTTAATGACCAGGACTAAGACTCAGCATCTGACGAATAGCAGGCTCACACGCTACGAGCAAGTCATACTGGCTGCCGAGAATGTGACCCTAAAAAGATGCTCCGTCTTGAATCCTGCAACTTTGATGCCACTTCCAAACGAGATCGATGAAGAAATTTGTACAGACCATGATTGCCTTGATGTGACTGAACTATGCACCAAACCGAGACCCGATATTGTAGATGAGCCATTGACTGACCCCGATGAAATTTTCTTTGTTGATGGTTCATGTGTAAGAGACAATATCGGTCAGCTGAGAGCAGCTTATGCAGTTTGTACTATTACCAGAGTTGTGGAAGCCGCTTGCCTGGAAGGAGTACATTCCGCTCAGGTAGCTGAAATTATTGCTTTGACCCGTGCTTGTTTAGCAGGTAACAAAATTCGAGTCACCATATACACCGATAGCCAGTATGGTTTCGGGGTAGTTCATGATTACGGGCAGCTATGGTCTCAAAGAGGTTACATGACCTCCTCGGGTTCTCCCATTAGGAATGGAGAATTCGTGAGACTTTTGTTAGCGGCATTGCAAGGCCCAACAGCTATTGCAGTGGTCAAATGTGCAGCGCATACAAAAAATGTCGATTTTGTATCACTAGGTAACCGCTATGCGGATGAAGTAGCGCGTTACTGCGCAGAACAGGGATATTCTCACACTGATGTGAAAGTGGGAGGAATCCAGGAAAGAACTGAACTGACAATGTTGTTGGATACTGTAGATACATGGGATGAGCTAAGAAGTGTTCAGGAAAATCCACCAGATGATGAGAAAAAGAGTTGGGAAACAGCGGGTTGTGTTAGAAGTGAGATGAACTTTTGGATCTCTGCCGATGGGAGAGCAGTTTTACCAAATGAACTTGTTAGTCCAATGGCAAGGAAATTGCATGGATCAGCGCACATAGGTAGAGATGCTATGGTGAGAGTATTCAGACAAACGTGGTTTAACCCAAAGTTTAGAGTAGCGGCAGAAGCAGTGTGTCAGAGATGTACGATCTGTCAGCAACTAAATGTGGGCAAGAGAACACCAGTTACATTGAGTCACATTGGGAGGTCTGGGGGGCCTTTCAATAGAATGCAGCTTGACTTCATAGAAATGCCTAAATGCAATAGACTCAGATACGTTTTAGTGATTGTTTGCATATTTTCTAGATGGGTTGAGGCTTACCCTACACGTAGGTGCGATACACTTACGGTAGCAAAATTGTTACTTAGAGAGTTGATACCGAGGTTTGGGGTGCCATCCTCTTTGGAATCGGACAGAGGAACTCATTTTAACAGCGAAATAGTGAAGATGCTATGTTCAGCTTTGGGTATCGATCAGAAACTTCATTGCAGCTATCGACCAGAAGCTTCAGGGATTGTAGAGCAAATCAACAGCACGATAAAGTCCAGACTTGCCAAAGTTTGTTCAGCAACATCCCTGAGTTGGCCAGACGCACTTCCAGTGGTTCTTATGAGCATACGTAGCACACCAGATAGAAAAACAGGTCTCTCTCCACATGAAGTGCTAATGGGGAGAGCCATGAGATTGCCATCGGTTCCGACTGCAGCCCTAGTGAACATCACAGACGATTTGATCTTGGACTACTGTAAGGGACTATCTGATGCCGTTAATTCTGTGTCCCTCCAGGTCCAGGCTGCAGAAGTTCCATCAGCACAAGATTTGTGCCATGACCTGAGTCCGGGGGACTGGGTCCTGGTGAAAAAACACGTCAGGAAGAACTGCTTAGACGTGCGCTGGAGAGGACCGTTTCAAGTCATACTTGTGACGAATACTGCAGTAAAGTGTGGAGGCCTGCCAAACTGGATACACGCCTCACACACCCGAAGAGTGCCAACACCTCTAGAAGAAACAGCTCCTCTCTCGGATGAGAATCCAGCGGAAAGCGGAGAAGCCATAGAGGGGGAAAGCCAAGCTGTGGAGGTGATCGAAGAGGCTGAGACTGAGACGGAACAGGTCGACGAAGGTCAGGACATCAGTGAGACCGAAGTCGCCTCAGGAGAAGAGAGTGATTGGGAGATCGAATCAGAAACCGAACAAACTGAGAATGACCAAGAGATAAGTCCAAGAACAAGGAGCGGGAGGACAAGGAGTGACGAAGCTAGTTGGCCGGAGAGAAGGAGAAGGCCAAGCTTAAAAGCAGATCAAGGAAGAACACTTGTCCCGATCGCTGAGGAATCGGATCAGGAGGAGGAAACTACAGACTCAGGAACTGAAAGTCCAAGGAGATCGAGAAGGGTACGTGTGCCCTGCAGAAGGTACGCCACCCCAGATTGGACTTATTTAGCAGATGTCTTGGGGACAGAAATCTGGGAGAGTGAAGAAAGTGAAAGTAATCGATCACGATCCATTTGTGGCAGTGGAGATATGGATGTTGACGCCTGGACTCGAGACTGAGGGGTTACTGACTTTCACACTTCCCATACCCCCATACTTGAGTCAAATTCAAGATCTAGTGCTAAATAGATTACAGTTTCCGACTTTTGGTCATCAAATTCCAGAGGAAGAAGAAAAAGTCATTCGTTTTGAATTATTGGAAATTGTTGTGAAAGCTGCAGGTGCGAGAATTATTGTTGATGCATAAAAGACTTTTGTATATAAGCTATAAAGAAGAAGATAACCTAGCGCCGAGTGGAAAGAAGAATAAAATTAGGGATTACATTTAGAGGACGGAGAAGGGTTAGGGTTGTCTGTTGCTAAAGGAGAAAAGACATTGTTGCGAAAAGAGACTTTGTTGATAAAGAGCACTTTACAGACTGAGAAAGCAAATAAGCCAACAAAGACTGGAAAGGAAAAACTTTTCGCAAAGAAGGAGCTACGCTGTTTGATGACATGGAGAACGGCAACCCAAACCGAAAAGCTAGATGTATAATAAGTACACTAATAGCAGTAGTAATTTCTCTCATAATTACAGTAGTGACTATATCATACATAATAGGACATGAAAGCGATAAAGAAACAGCAGACGTAAAGCCTGTAACGACTTTGAGACCTGCTCTTGAGGGGAAGAACGAGGAGAGCAATGTTATACGTGAAAAGGCGTTACTGGCAGATGAAGCTCGTAGATTACATGTAGACGAGTCACAGGGAAACTTTAGGTCAAACGCATATGCTAAACTATTGTACGAGTATATCGATGCCATGGAGGCCAAAGATTGCTATGTTTGTATGCAATTGCCGGCTTCTGTAGACGAAGGCATTAGATATCATCATCTCCCACTGACTTATGGGATAACATGTAGTTTACTGCTCAGTATATTTTATGGAAGGGAAGGATTTGAGTACTACTTTCAAATTATGATTCGGTACTGCCTGAAGTTCCGAATTATAAACAAATGAATAAGTGGGACTATTACAAAAAGGAGGATAGACTAGCTAAATTCTTTCTTCCTTGGGATACACTAGATACTTCATATGCACGTAGAAATAACCTGACTTGCAAGATGTCAGAGGTTGAGAAAAAGTTCATAGGACAAGTAGATGATAGATACAGAAGGCAGAAGATTCTGAAAATGTCAGGACAATGGAAAACGGATTGGACCGAAGAAGAGAAAGCACATAAAAAGAAAGGTAGCAATGGTCCAATAGCTTTGGATAGAACGCAGAAAGGGAAGTTATGTTTAACTCGAAGCAAAACGTATTATGAGAGTGTATTTGTAGGTGAAGTAAATTGCGAACATGCTTTTAGATTAGAGTATTATACGAAAGATTTTATGAAAGGAATGCAAGCTATTCCGAATGTGTATTTTGTATGCGGAAGAAATGCCTATGTAAAACTACCTGACAATTGGTATGGTTCGTGTTACTTGGCAATTGTCTTCCCCAAAATATATCATGCAAAGGATGTAGCGATAATAGAAGGAAAGGCTTCGAGGAGAGCGAAAAGGGATGTAGGAGATGCAGAAGTAGTAGGAGATGTATTTGGAGCAATGTTTCCTATGTTAGGTTTAATACTTAACGATGTTAAGATCAGGAGACTGGCTACAGTTGTAGATAGATTGTCTGCAAGCACTGCAAGGTCATTAATGTTAGTAGAAGGGGAGATGCAGTCGATTAGAGCAATGGTTCTTCAGAACCGACTTGCTTTAGATGTACTGCTAGAAAAAGAAGGCGGAGTTTGTAAGGCTTTGAAGGTTCAGGAATGTTGTACTTATATTCCTGATAATTCAAAACCACTTGAGAAAGTCATACAGAACATTACACAGATTCATCAAGAGATCGAAGATTTATCAAAAATAAACGTTTGGGAAAAAGTCGGTCATGGAGTAGGAAAGGTTGGGAGTTGGTTTGCCAACCTTGGTAAAAGCATAGTATGGTACATATTAAAACCTGTATTGATAGTATTAATTTGTATAATCATATTGTTAGGTTTAGTAAAATTGTATAAATGGTATAGGTCGAACCGGTTGCAACGAACAATGAGAGAGCAAGAAAGGAGATTAGCTGCTTTACAAGATCAACAGTACAAAAGCTTAAGAGCACTCAAAACGATGAAAAGAGGGAATATTGTAACTAGTCCTGTATAGAGATGTTATTCAAATTGCATTTAGTGATGACTCCTAGAAGTCATCAAAGGGGGGACTGAGAGAGCGCAAATTTGAATAAAAATTATGTATAGGCCATATTTACAAGCACATCGTATAACGTAGGAATGAAATGTATATCGTAATGTGAAGTTGATACTTATAGCATATAGATAACCGATATAATCAAAAGTAATATAGGAAATGTAACTGTATTCACGTTAGAACATGTATTAGATTTAGAAGGCCCGTATACGTAGTGGGCTAATGTAGAAATGTGTAGAAATGCTTACGAAATGTAGAACGTGCAAAGTAGAATTCATGTACGTGTGTAACTTTAAACCGGAGAAGCGGCGAGAAATGAAACGTGAAGGAATGTGTAGAACATGTATAACACGATATAGCGAATGAGAATAAGTTATACTTTACGTAGTCTATATTCTATGTACAATGTATTCACATACACGTAAAGGACTTTTGCTAAGTACGAATATATATATATGTTAAAGGTTAAGGCCTTTTTGTAAGAATGTTAGAAGGGTTTAGGTCATTTGTGATTTTAACCTGACTGACCAAGGGTTCGTAGTAGCGCAGTCCAATGTGTGTAATTTAGTGGACTCACAGGAGTCGTGAATAGCTTGATGTGGACGTGAGAGCCAAGAAGTCTAGCACTTGTTAGATTTAAGGTGACAATGCCGGACGGGGCTTATTGCCTAAACGTGAGGAGAGACGCTTGGAATTTGAGACTTGTTTTGAATGACCATTCACAGGACCTAGAAGGGTCAAAGAATCGCAGTTGTAAGTTAAAGTCTTGTTTAAGTTCATATGACTTTTGATCTGAAAGTGTCAGTAGAAGTCGCCAACAAGAAGACGAAGGTGACATCTAAGGAGAAAGGTCAACTTAACGGACGACGCAAAGAGATGAAGCAATGGAAGAAGCCAGAAACTGACATCATCGGGGAAAGTCCGTGGTGGGCGTCAAGGGGCGTTTCACCCACACTGTGATTGTGTATTTTAGGGACAGCACCCCGGGGTGAAGAGAGCATTTGGCAATTAGCGAAGGGAACAGCGAAGCGAATTGCTCAGAGGGAGCTTAGAGCGAAGAGCTCAGGGCAAGCAAGAGCGTAGATGACTTGAGCAGATGCGCTGAGAGAGATCAGAGAGCAAGAGAGCAGTAGGCCGAGGACCCTTAGAGAGCGGATGGGTAGGCAGAGAGGGTACTGCTTCTTAAACTTAAAGTTACCTTTAGAGGCTAAGAGAGTTTGAACTTCTTTGGGAGTCAAACTGCTGACACCTTTTTAGGTTAGGAACTTGCGAAGTAGGGATGACACTTAGTATAGAGTAGGGACAGATTTAACTTGATACTTTTCTCTTTCTGTAGATGACGCAAAGGAACCACTTCACATCGATGCTTTAAATTGCTGATTCTGGAGCTGATTTTGTATTCTTTTGTATACTTTGAGGTTTATCCTGAAAGGATTGTATTCGCATATAAATTTGACTTTTATATAAAACTTTCAAACTTTATCAGTTGTAAGTGGTTCTTCAGAGTGGCGTCAGTTTATGGGGTTTATCTAACCTATGCGGGGTTTGTCTTTTACTCAATGACAGATACCAACGGTCCAAAATTGACGAATGAGATAGGTTAGCTGATTGATCATAAATTGATATCAAAATCTCATTCCCCGCAGCATTGAAGGATTCTCATATCTCATCCCCTTCCAGAGGTATTTAATTTTCCCCTCAGACAACAGTACTCTTCTCTGCGCAGCACCCCAATCTCTGCCAGTCCCCATTTTTCTACTTCCGGTCGAGATTGCGGGAGATTTGAGGTGGTAGGAGGGAAGTATATTAAAAACACTTACATAAAGTACCGGACAAATGGGTTCATGTGATTTACAGTGTGTTATTTTTAACTTTGCGTAGCATGTTTCATTATGTAATTAAGAAGATAGTTACCCTTGATCCACAAATGTTTATATTAAAAATAAATGTGGAATGCATATTGAAGAAAAGAAATACCATAATTGAAAATAAATGCTCTATACGAAGATAAAATATGGTGTGATGTTTTATTATACTCTGGTGGAGGGAACCAGTGTTCGGGATTGTGAAATATACTTGTAAACAGGAAATTCAATTACATTGATTAATTTTAATTTTATACTCTAGGAATAGGTAATAATGGGATTTTGCTAAACACACATTTTACTGATAAAGACCTGGTGGTAGATATTGTGTATTCAGTATTGCTATGAGCATGCTATAGCGAAGTAATCGAGTTGAATTGGCATAAATAAACCCAAGTCAGAGGTGTATGATTTATTTCCATGTTGGTTGGTTTGTCTCGGTGTTTGAGAATTATGAAACTCCTTCACTTTTCACTTCTTTAGCAATGAAATAACAAGCATTGGAAAAGCAATCAGGTCTGGCTTTTCCTGCAGAGCTATTGGGTTTGCCTACACGTGTCCCCCTAGCTACAGTATATTATTAATTTACAGGTCCAGCAAAGCAAACTACTGGGCATCTTGGAAAGGTAAACTAATATTAAAGTATCATAAAATGCATTATAAGATGGTCCTTCATACATGTGCATACAAGCAGGTGCCAAGGCAGTCATCTTGTAATGGTTTTTGTTGTACTTTGTCAATAAACATATTACGGGCCTTATTTATGAAAACTGTTGCATCACTGCATGAAAACAGCGATGCAACAGTTTTCACTGTTCCCTTCTTGCGACATGACAATGCAGGGGGAGGCCTATGAATATAGTTCTGCGTCAGTCTTACGCCAGCTGTGAGGCAGGCGTAATATACTGATGCAATGGCATCCTAGAAGTGGCGCCCTGAAATTAGATTTCAATGAGCCACTTCTACGAGGCTTTTTGCGGGGGAACGCCCACCCTGCATATAATATACCTGGCGCAGGTATAATGTGGCACAGGGGTTTACAAAGTGACGCATCTGCCTAGATGGGTCACTTTGTAAATAGGGCGCAACATTGCGCATTTTTTATGCTGGCGGTGCAAAAGTGTTGCAAGTCCTCATAAATAAGGCCCTAAGAATCCACCCCGGTGTGTATACATATGCATGCTCACACACGGTTTTCCATCTTGAATTATTTTTTGTTATGCACAGAGCAGAGCTTGTAAAATCACGCCATAGGAATCAACCTATTGCTACAGCGTTTTCATTGTGAGAAAGGATGGTTCAGTCCAGTAAGGAAGCCAACACGTTAGAGTGAGAGAGATGTGGGTCACACAGGTCTCTCTCTCCCTGTCACTGACTGATATAGCAGGACCCTTGTACTGCTACCCTACTGGATGCATAACCCTCTAGAGCCTCCGTGAGCTGGGCACCCAGTGACATGGAAGTAGCCTAGTGCAGGAAAGTCATCAAGGAATATTTAAAGGCTGCCAAGAGGTGATCCTGCATAGTGACCAATGAAGGGGAATCCAAGCTGTAGCAGCTTGGACTAAGAAGTGCCTGTCCCCATGGGATGCAAGCCTTGTATGAGTCATGGGGGAGAGCTGTGAGTGGCTATTTTTCAGGGCAAAAGGCGGGAAGAAAGGTAAGAAAGGTAAGATGGAGCAGTGTTGTTCCCTCATTTGAAAGCGAGATATGCAATTCTATGAAGTGTTGAGAGCTACAGCCTATGCAGGTAAGTAAATAATACATTTTCCCTTGTCGTCGTCTGTCAAAATCCCCCCCCACCCGGCCCCACCTCCTCACTACTCTTATCTGCACGGGGCGTGGCTGATTGTTGAGGCAGTGCAAAGGTCGCCATGCCACGGAAAGATAATCATATTTGCAGAAGCTTAAAAAATATCATCATTTACATACATTTTATACTTTCGAAATGCACCATTGTAAATCTCTCTGGTTTTTCTTTACATTTGAGTGCTGTCATTGGATTGGAGCTTTTGAATTTTACTTGTTAAAATGTTTAGCATTTTTTGCTCACTGCATGATTGCTAAACCCAAACGGATGTCTGATTTTAAAAATGGAATCCCTGCCAAGGGTTAGTCTTAGACCCTATCTTAAGGACACCAGCAAAGATTGAGAGAACTGTATTAAGGATGCAGTTGAAAGTGCCACAACACACTAACAACAGGTCAGCATTGTGGAGACCACGATAGCACACGCAGTCATTCACCCTGTGCAGGCCTGCCGCAGCGCCGCATAATCAAGGGGACAGACACCTGGGTTCACTGGCCCGGACCGGAAGTCGCGAGCGACCCCGGCCCCTTTATTTATGCTCTCTGGCCACGCCTGGCCAGAGAGTGATACATTGTCAGTGGGTGCTTCCATGGCTTCACCCGACTTCGGTGAATGACTAGACTGTACCATCACACCCCAAATTGGTTTTTTAAACAAATTAACAAAACATGTTTTAACACACAAAATCAGCTAGTTGCTTGCTAGGCAGGGGGTTCGTCCTGAGATTGTATGGATGTCAGCGGTCCTCTCGTTCTTGTCGGGGACTATTTGTTTCAGATGACTTTACTGGACTCTGAGGCGGAGTTTCATCAAAAATACTCTCGATTGGATCGGGTTGTAGATCGGTGGACTCTGACTGATCTGTGACCTGCTGGGTTCCGTCCGACGAAGGAACTCTCTTGAACCTTGAGATGTTTTGTGTTATCACCTCTCTCCGTCCCGTTCCACCGTGACGGCCGTGCAGTTGGTCGACTTGACAGTTCACAGCCCTGGCTCATAGGGGGTACGTAACTTTCCCCCGCTCCACCGATTTCGCAACAACACAGAACATCCAGGGGTCACAATGCTGACTCACGCCCTCCGGCGCTGACTTGCTTTGTCGTTGGTTTGTCATCTCCGCGCCTAGGCATCTGCTGGGTCATAAGACTCTTGCCTTCAGTTGTCAGCCATGGGCAAGAGGTATCGTCAAGGTCCGGTCAGCATAAGCGACCAGGGGGATCGCAAGGTTTTACAGTGAGGCATGTCGCAGTATTCTCTAAGAAACTGTTTTAGAGAGGTTTCTGGGTCAGTCCGTTCGGCCATGGTTATGTAATATAATGTAATGTAAGGAGTTATTTATACCGCGCAACTATCGCTCCAAGGAGCATCTTGCGCAAGACTATATTGGTAGTGCGCATGAATCGTTCGACTTCGCCATTAGCTTGCGGCCACTAGGGTGTGATTCGTCTATGTTTGATGCCTAGCCGTGTCAGGAAGTCTAATGCTGGCTGCAAGTTGGAGAATGCTGTTGACGGCAGGACTTCGACGATGGGATACTTGCTGTAACTGTCGATTAGAATGTCTGTGACACTCCCAAAGTCAAGGCTCACCCACAACCATGTCGATGGGGCCGGCTCTTCGGTGTTCACTGGTGCAGGGGTTTAGGAGCTACCTGTGAGCTGACAAGCTCTGCAGTTGCGCACGATGGTGTCCACACTGTCCTCTAGACCCGGGAACCACACCATTTCTCTCATTCTTGACTTCATCCTCCCTATGCCTTGATGGCCTTCATGGGCGAGGATTGTTGCTCGTTCTTGCAGACTTTGTGGTATGATGCTGCGTGAACCCCTTAAAATGATTCCATTTTCCACGGCGCTGAGTTCATCTCGAACTTTCCAAAACTTTCCCAGGCGGGTCCTGTCAGGCTCACTCTACCCGTGGATGTTTTTGAGAAATCCTTCCCATGAGCTGTCCTTCAGGGTATCAGCTACTCGTTTGAGGATTGTGTCCGTGTCCATGTGTGACTTTATCTCCTCTATCAAGAGGGCTCGCGGGCACGACCACTGGGAGACCATGTTGCAGAACTCTTATGTTTGTGTTTCTTGACCATCATCTGTCTCTGTGTGGATGGGGGGTGACGTGACAGGAAGTCAGCGGGGTTTATGGCACCTGGTCGATATACCAGCTCCATCTGGTAATGCTGCAATTGGATCACCCACCTTTCAATTCTTGGAGGTGGGTGAGGAGCAGTCCCTTGGAAGAGCGGAGGATAGGCTGGTGATCTGTTACCACTCACATATAAATGAATGTGATCGAATGCCTCCTGTTCTATTTGTGAGTATTGGGTTTCCGTCGCTGTGAGTGCTTTGCTCGCAAAGGTTGATAGGACCCAGGTCCCTGGTTCAGTCTCTTGGGCGAGTAATGCCCCCAAGCCTACCGGGCTGGCGTCCACCAGTAATTCTGTTGATCGAGTGGTGTCGAAGTACGCCATGGTTGTGCTAGCTAATAAGGCTGACTGTACTTGTTTGAACGCCTTGTCCTCTTCTCCAGTCCACGGCAAGGGGGTTTCTTTCTTTGTTAGGTTTGGCAGTGGTTCTGCAATTGTGGCAAGGTTTGGAATGAAACGTCCACAATATTTTGCCCTCCCGAAAAAGCTTCTCACTTCAGAGGCGTTTGTTGGCGCGGGAGCAAGTTAAATAGCTTGTGACTTTTGGGGGTCTACCTTGACACCTTCCGAGCTGAAGACATACCCAAAGAATTCGATTGCTTTGCAGAAAAACTGGCACTTTTCCTTGTGAAGGATCACGCCATGTTCTGCCAACCGCTGAAGGGTGGCTCGGAGTTGACGGTGATGTTCTTCAATTGTCGATGAATGGATGAGGATATCATCGCTTACATTGAGGACCCCCTGAAGCCCTGATAGAATTTCTCTCACAGTGTTTTGGAAAATCTCTGCAGCTGAAAATATCCCAAAGTTTAATCTTTTGTAAAGGCGAAGTCCAAGGTGTGTCGAAATGTGGTAATATACCTACTTTCTACTGCAAGTGTCAACTGATGATATCCAGAGTTTAGGTCTAATTTTGAGAACCATTGTGAGCCGTTGAGGTCAGCCAGGATATCATCGACCGTTGGTGTTAAGTGCCTTTCCTCATGTCAATGCAGATCTGGAACTTCACTCGTTGCTTTGGTTTTTCAGCAATTACCATGGGGGACACCCAGGGTGTCGGACCTGTTACCTTTTCTATTACGGCTTGTTGCTCTAGCTTCAGGATTTCTTGCTCCACTAGTGGCTGGAGATGAAAAGGGATTCCTTGGTGTCTTAGCGCAACAGGTTGTACTGCCTTATCGATGTGCAGCTTTACTGGTGGCCTCTTTATGTTCCCTAGTCCTTTGAATAATTGTGGGTACAAATCTAGAATATCATTGGTCTGGAGGAGTTTCACTGCATTTGCAAATGCAATCAAATTGAGGTCTTCTGCGGTATGGCTCCCGACTAATATATCTGCTTCTCTATCAATGACATGGAACTTTGTTGTTACTGCTTGGGTTTCCGATTTCTCCCGGACTGTCACCTTTCCTTTCAGAGGAAGTGGTCTTTTGCTTCCGTACATTAGAATCCTGATCTTGGACGGGGTGAGTGGCGGTTTTGGGTTCAGCTTTTTGTAGTGTTGGGATCCCATGACATTGACAGTTACAGGGGATCCATCAATTTCAATGTTGCACTTGGGTTGCGGTCGGCGTCTCTTTTTGAGGTCACTCGCAAACGACACAAAATAGCATTCTTTGTCTTCTTCCGTGGAGGAGTCATCCAGGCGCTGGTTGTGGCGAGTAGAGATTCTTGTTGTTCGTGAAGATGTGGGTTCTTCTAGCGATAGGTGTCTTATGGCTCCTGTCGGAGTCTTCCTCCCCGGGTTGCCTCTACCTCGCGAGCCTCCTCGACACACGTTCGCGAAATGGTTGGGGATGCCACATTTGGTGAACGTCTTCCCTCTCGCCGAGCAACTGTCTGGAGGATGTTCTTCTCTCCCGCAGTATCCACACTGCCCGCCGCCTTGTATTGGTAGGCCACCTTCCTCGCCCACCACGAGGTGGCGTGCAAATGGCATCAACTTGCTCCGTCTTGACACTACTTGTTTGCTCCGTTTGTTGGTTGAGCGCGGTTTCCATTGCAGTCGCTCGGATGTCTGACAATTTGTGTGATCGAGCAAGGATTACAATTTCACCAAGGTTATGCAAGGTTGTCAAAGTATGAGTGTCCACAGGGACTTGTTGCCGCAGCCCTGGATGAGTTGTGCTGTCACCTCTTTAAATGTGGGATAGGCAATGCACTGCGTGGTTGTTAGAAAGGTAAGATAGGTCTTCAAAAGTATGTTCATGTGTTTTAAAGGTGCTCCGACTGGTGGCGTGCCCGTCCGTTTACGCCAAATTTGTAATTTAAATGTGTGTGAACATAGAAAATGCGCACATCCCAGTAATTGGGCACTCCCTCTGGTTCAAAAGCAAGTTGACTCCATATGGTTTTGTAAATTTATTCAATTCGAATTATTTCATAAGTTCATCATTGAATTCTTTTCATCCAATTAATGATATTTATCACATAATCATCATTGCTTAGTCTGATCGTCCTCCATGCATGTGCTTGCTAGTTCTCTGAGTTGTGCATGATAGGCGTCCATAGACTCCTTCTCCTTGCCTTGCTTGCCTGAGTTTGAATCATTCATAGTGAGGGTTAAGCTGGGGGTCAAAATGGGCATTTAAGGCTCTGACTGCAGCATCATAGTCAGTTGGCGCACCGGTGTTCGGGAGATGCTCAAATAGCTTGTATATTTCGTCTTCAGCTAAATGTAGCAGTAACAACCTTTTGACTGCTCCGTCGGTCTCTCAGGTTGCCACAAAGTAATGGTCGAGACGGGCAACCCACACCTTCGATCTTGGTGAAGCAGTGGCCAGGTCAATCAGTTTGCTGATTGGAGGAAGTGCGGTGATTTGGGAGTGCACTGGATGTGGCGGCGCAGGTGGGGCTCCTGGCTGCTGGGCTGCTTGAGCCACCGGGTCTGACATGGTGTCCTCTTACTTGATGATAGCACCTGCGTCCCACCACGTGCTTGTGATGCCTTCAGTCTTGAATGCTTGCGTTTTGTGTGTGTCTTGGGCAGGGCTGTATTGTTTTTGCCAGTGCTTGTTGATCTTCTTTTGCCCCGTGATGTGTACATTTGCTGCCAAGTGGTTTTGTGTCACAGCTTCGTTATTTTTGCCTGTGTTTGATGTCTCTTTTCTTTTCCCTGCTGTTCTCTGTGTCAAACTGGTGTTGCTTTTGCCAGTGCTTGTTGGTTTGGGCCTTCTTGATGGTGGTCGACAGTGTTGCTGTGTCCTGAACCACTTGCGCGGTGTCTGGTGCCTTTGAGGGAGCTGATTAGGCTCTCAGCTGCTGCTATTGGCCCTCGCGTGTCTTCCCTCACGCTCGATCGGGTTTCAGTTGGGCCCCTGCTCGTTCCTGCGCATGCGCGCTCTTCTGTGGAGATCCGGGCCTCCCGGGTAGCGTTGCGACGCTCCCGGTCACCGCGTGCAGGATTTGTTTGCTTCTCCCAGCGGGGCACTCGTGAGCGCTGCTTGCATCGCACTCGGCTCACCTCGGGCCTCCTGATGTCGTCGATCCACTCCTCGAGCTTTCCTGCTGTCGGAGGCTCGGCTGGGCTACACGCGTACAGACGCGGGACTTGGTTGCACGGTGGGTGTTATTCGGGGTTTAGGGTATATTGTTTGCACATCCCACCCTCGTCGCCAGTGTGGGGACCACGATAGCACACGCGGTCATTCACCCTGCGCAGGCCTGCCGCAGCGCCACATAATCAAGGGGACAGACACCTGGGTTCACTGGTCCGGACCGGAAGTCTCGAGCGACCCCGGCCCCTTTATTTATGCTCTCTGGCCACGCCTGGCCAGAGAGTGATACATTGTCAGTGGGTGCTTTCCGGGCTTCACCCGACTTGGATGAATGACTAGACCGTTACAAGCATGATGGTGGTCCAAGTCTAAAGCTGCAGATTTCAATGTAGATTACTTCCAATCTTTTACCGGTGCATATATACTTTGATAGTCGCTCTTTGTAAGTGCAAGTACATAGAGAGATGGTAAATATTATAAAATAATTTTTAATGTTACAGAACTTTTATTGGTGCGTTTACTAATGTACATCATAAACTTGCACTTGTGGCTGTAGATAGGTGTTTCTTACATGAATGAGCTGTTTCATTTCTACGAAGTGCATTTGCTGGCTTCTTTTCTTTTCACATAGGGCATACAGATAGGGATAATCCATGTCAGAGGAGCATTCAAAAGCTTAAGTCAAAATATATATTTTCACAGGATATTTAGAAGCTTCACCTGCAGAGTGTGAAAAAAATAATGCCTTAGAACTTGAGTTTAAATATTTCTTTCCCACAATCCTCCAGAGTTTGCTAGCATATCACATCTAGAAACATATAAAACTGCCCTTAGGCCAGCTAAGTACAATTTCTTTATAATTAGGCTCTGGAGGAAATAGCTAGGATTTTGGATGGAGACATGGAGAGATTTGAGTACAGAGTTTTATTAGATGAACAGATTTGCTGACCTCACTCACAAGACACTTGGAATCGTTTTCTGTTCTACCGAGAATAATACACCTTATTAGCCAACCAGCTGTGCCCAGTCCTTTCCAATTCAGGGCTGGGCATCTTCTGCCAAGAAAAATCTTGTGCCAGCCAAACAATTTTCAGATGCCAGTAATAAGAAACCTTTTTCTATCAGCATTAATCAACTTAGTAATAAACTTCTAAGAAATGGTCAAGAATCAATCAAGGGCACAGACCTGTTCAAATTGAATCAGTTGCTAAAAATAATATTTGTGAACTACATATGTAATGTTTACAATTTTATTTTATATTCATAATACAGATATTTTCTGAAATGTACCTATTAAATGTGACTATTAAATGCCAATGACTGCATAAAGATGTAAAAAGTCAAAAGACACTGTTGCGTGAGGGAAGTTTTCTCTCAGAATTCCAGACTGTCCTGGGAATTAATTCCACGTTTGCATCCTTTCCGAGTTTGTGGCATGCTGCCTTGGGTCAGATTTTTTATGGGGCATGTACAGTGGCACTGCAGGTCTGGAAGACACCCTCTGACAGCCTGGAAAGAAGCACCAGATATATGCAACAGGAAAATCTGTAGAGTAATCTGAGACCGGAATCATCAGTTTCCTTCTGTACAAAGTATTCTCCTGAGATATGTTCATGGGTATTAATTAGAATTTCTCAGAAAACCACCTACATATGTCACATTGTTCATACTATACTGCTTTAGCACTTGCTGCAATCTTTAGCATGTTCCCAGAACAAACGAAAGTGGAGTGTTGTAGAGTGAATTAGAGTGGCCTTGATTGGAGTGGCATAGTCTAAAGTCATGCAGAGTAGATTGGCTTTGAGTGCAGTGGCGTCAAGAGCACTGGTTTTGAGTAAACTGATATACAGTGCATTAGCATAGAGTGCAGTGGTTTAAGTAGAGTGCAGTGGTTTGAGTAAAGTGCAGTGATGTAGAGTGGGAAGTGTAAAGTATAGTGGTGCAGAGTGGAATAGCACAGTGAAGATTGAACTGTGGTTGAGTAGAGTGGAGTAGAGTGCAGTGGCACGGGCGCCGCAAGGACTTGGGGACGCCAGCAAATTGCCTAGAGGTAGGCGGATTGGTGGTCAGTATGGGATGGGGATGAGATGGCAGCATGGAAGAAACACTGCACAATGGTGGGTATGGGGCAGAGGGTGATCAACGTAGTTGAGGTCACCAAGAAAGGTCACGGTCTGAGTGGCTGGGGACACTTGAGTCAATGAGAACTGTTGACAGAGGTGGTGAGGAGGCAGAAGCCAAGGAGAGCAATGCAGGAAGGACAAGGGAGTGGATGACAGTAAAGGTGGGGAACAGTACAGGAACAAACTTTCATACATGGGGTTCAGCAAAGCTTTGGAGTCTCACATATCCAACAAGACTAAGAATTGTATGTGGAATCACAAACACATTGATGTATTCAGGATGTTGCATAGGGGTATACAAGCTGAGGGCGTCTCTAAGGAAGAAAAATTGGAGCTTGCGAGATGGCGCAGGGTGCCCATTAACTTAGAGAATTGGTCATCAGCCTTCCTAATGTACACCCGTATATACTGAGAAGCATTGGGAAAGGGTGATTGCCTTACACAAATACATAGATATTATAAGTTAAACGCAGATGCAAGTTGGGGGTATGCACAGTTGAGCACCGATGAGTTTAGGACTAAGCATGGGCGAATTTTGCGAATCTGACGTTCGCGAATTTGCGTATTTGAGAACTCGCAATCCGTAAAATCCGCAAATTCTCACGAATTTGCGAATTTCTTTGTTTTTATAGTGTTCGCAAGGGTTTCTGCCAGTTCGCGAGGATTTTGTACCAGTTCGCAATTGCAAACTTATTTGTCGGCACGCAACGGTTGCGACTATGTTGTTTCTACGTCTGGTTCATCATCACAGGTTCACAGCACCCTCTGTTTCAACACTGCCACCCTCTGTTTCACCCATGCCACCCTCTGGTACATCAATGCCACCATCTGGTTCATCATCATCACTGTAGATTATGGGGGGAAAAAGCAAGCACACCTGCCCTGCTTCAACTGACATGAATTAATTTGGGGTTGATTTATTAATGTGTCACTGTTTTAAAATTCCTGTCTGGCACCTGCTTCCTTATCTGTAATTTGCTTTCTGTTGCAGTGCAATTTTTTTTCCAGGACCTTTGTGGCCTACTTGTAGCTATTCTATGATCCGCTGTGAGGGTCAGAGCAGGGTCATACAAATGTTGCAACTAGCAACTGAACTCTGGAGGGACCCCAGTCAGGAAGCACTACAGGGAATGGTTACTAATGATGAATTTGAACTTTTGCACCTGCTGAGTGCTTTCAGTTTAGCAAAACTCGTTTTTCTGCAGAACAGCAAATGTAATGCCCCAAACAAACTTACTTGTGAAAGTTGATTTCTAATCCAAAAGTGATCCAAAGAAAGTCAAAAGGCCTCAAATCCAAAAAAGGGCAGGCAAATGTCAACCTGAGGAGTTATTCTGATAAAAATCATCATTTTCCGAAGGTCTATGCTGCTTGCTAGTGGATTTCTTGTGCAGGATTGCAAATTTTGTAATTTCGCGAGTGCAAGATTGTTGCTGCCCGCCGCACCTACATGTTCGCAATTGCGAACTTACGCCGCACGCCACAAAATTGTGTCACCAAGAAAAAAAAATCCGCTGCGTGCGAATTTGCGGATTTTCGGTAAATTCGCGAGCGTTCGCAGATCGCGAATTTACCGAAAATCCGCAAAATCCGCGAGCAGAACGGATTTTCAGCCCATGCTTATTTAGGACCAGAGTGAGCATTAATCCAGATAAGCCTTGTGGGGAAGTAAACTCAGAATAGTGGCTACAGTGGATGTCTTCCACGCAATACGGGCTACAATACACACAGCGAATAGAATGATGGTCACGTATTGGTCTTTTCAGCGGTGCTCCACCCATATTTGTGTTGGGTTAGGGACCAACAAGTACAGGTGCCAATGTGGGGGCATGCCAATCAATCAATCAATCAGGAAATGTATATAGCGCGCTACTCACCGGAGGGTCTCAAGGAGCTTGGGGGAGGGGGGTCTGCTACTGCTCGAACAGCCAGGTCTTGAGTTGCTTTCTGGAGGAGAGGTGTTCTTGGGTCTGACGGAGGTGGATGGGGAGGGAGTTCCATGTCTTGGCTGCCATATAGGAGAAGGATCTTCCTCCCATGGTGGCTCTTCGGATGCTTGGAACGGCGGCGAGGGCGTGGCTGGTCAAACGAAGCTGGCGGTGGGAGTGTAGAAGGTCAGGCGGTTGTTGAGGTACCTGGGGCCCAGGTCGTGGAGGGCCTTGTGCGCGTGTGTGAGGAGTCGGAACGTGATTCTCTTGTTGACGGGGAGCCAGTGCAGGTCTCTCAGCTGTCCGGAGATGTGGCTGTGACGGGGGATGTCCAGGATGAGTCGTGCGGAGGCGTTCTGGATGCGTTGGAGTCTCTTCTGTAGTTTGGTTGTGGTTCCGGTCGTGAGGGTGTTTCCGTAGTCCAGACAGCTGGTGACGAGTGCCTGTGTGACCGTCTTCCTGGTTTCGGTGGGGATCCATCGGAAGATCTTCCGGAGCATGCGTAGGATGTTGAAGGACGAGACGGCGTTGACTTGTCTGGTCATCGAGAGGGAGGAGTCCAGGATGAAGCCCAGGTTGCGTGCGTGGTCCGTTGGTTTGGGTGCGCTGCCCAGGGCAGGGGGCCACCAGGAGTCGTCCCAGGCAGAGGGTGATGATCCCAGGATGAGGGCTTCCGTCTTGTCTGAGTTCAGTTTCAGGTGGCTGTTCTTCATCCATTCGGCTACGTCTTTCAATCCTCCGTGTAGGTTGGTTCTGGCGGTGGCTGGGTCGTTGGCGAGGGAGAGGATCAGCTGAGTGTCGTCGGCGTAGCAGATAATGTTGAGGTTGTATTGGCGTGCGATGGGCGCGAGGGGGCTCATGTAGATGTTGAAGAGGGTGGGACTGAGTGATGATCCTTGTGGTACGCCGCAGATGACTTCGGTGGCCTCGGATCTGAACGGGGCAGGCGGACTCTCTGGGTTCTTCCAGCGAGGAACGAGATGATCCACTCCAGAGCCTTCTCTTGGATTCCGATGTTGCTGAGGCGTTGTACTAGGGTGCGGTGGCAGACAGTGTTGAACGCTGCGGAGAGGTCCAGGAGGATGAGGGCCGCTGTTTCCCCGTTGTCGAGCAGGGCTCGGATGTCGTCAGTGGCTGCGATGAGGGCGGTCTCAGTGCTGTGGTTGGCTTGGAAGCCGGACTGCGAGGGGTCGAGGGATCCGTTCATCTCGAGATAGGCGGCAGGCTGTCGGTTGCCTTCTTCTCGATGACTTTAGCAGGAAACGGGAGGAGCGAGATGGGGAGGTAGTTCTTGAGGTCGGTGGGGTCTGCAGGAGGGCGCTGAGTTCGGCATGCTTCCAGCTCTCCGGGAAGGTGGCGGTGTTGAAGGAGCAGTTGATGACATCTCGGAGTTCGGGTGCGATGATGGAGGCGACCTTGTTGAAGACGTGGTGGAGGCATGGGTCGGTTGGTGATCCGGTGTGGATGGTGTTCATTGTGTGGATGGTGTCTTCGGTGCTGACTGGGTCCAGGCGCGGAGGGTGGTGGTGGGGGGCTTCGGTTCGGTGGTTGGGTGCGTGGGCTGTGTGTCGAAGCTGTTATGTATGTCGGCCATCTTGCTGTGGAAGAACAAGGCGAGTGAGTCACTGAGTTCTTGCGAGGGGGTGATGTAGTTGGTTCAGGCGCTGGGGTTCGAGAGCTCTTTGACGATGCTGAAGAGTTCTTTGCTGTTGTGTGCGTTGTTGTCTAGTTGTTCCTTGAATGCTGTCTTCTTGGTGGCGTGGATCAGCTGGTGGTGTTTGCGGATGGCGTGCTTGAGGGCAGTCATGTTGTCTGTAGTCGGGTCTTTGCGCCAAGCTTTCTCGAGGGAGCGGCAGTTCTTCTTGGAGTTCATGAGATCGTCGTTGAACCAGGAAGCCTTCTTGCTGCCTGGTCAGCTGGGATGGTTTTTCAGGGGTGTGAGGTTGTCAGCGCAGTTGGTGATCCACTGTGTGAGGTTGTTGGCGGCCTGGTTGGGGTCCGTTGAGCTGGCGGGAGGATTCAGGTTCAGGGATGTGGAGAGCTGGTCGGAGGTGATCTTGTTCCAGCTCCTGCGGGGAACCTGTTGCGGGTGGTGGTGAGTCGTGGTCTTTCTGAAGCTGAAGTGGACGCAGCTGTGGTCTGTCCAGTGGAGTCCGGTGGAGTGTTTGAAGGAGACATCCTTGCTGGAGGAGAAGACGGGGTGAAGCGTGTGTCCGGCGTAGTGGGTGGAGGTGTTCACCAGTTGCTTGAGTCCGAGGTTGGCGAGGTTGTCCAGCAGGGTGGTGGTGTTGCTGTCCTTGTTGTTCTCTAGGTGGAAGCTGAGGTCCCCTAGGAGGATGTAGTCAGTGGAGGAGAGGGCGTGCGGGCTGATCAAGTCTGTGATGTCTTCGCTGAATTGTGTGCAAGGTCCTGGGGGTCTGTAGATGAGGGTGCCTCTGAGTGTGGTCTTGGGGTTGTTGTGTATCTGGAAGTGGAGATGTTCGGCGGCTGTGAGGGTGTCGTCGGAGTTGGTCGTGATGCGGGTGGTGTTCTTGTGGACGATGGCGATGCATCCTCCTGTCTGGTTGACGCGGTCCCTCGGGGTGATCTTGTATCCGTCTGGGATGGCGATGGCGATGTCGGAACTTTCACAAAGGTTGCAGCTCTCGACAGTTGTGTATACGTAAACACAAGGACTTTAAGTGTGGAGGGAGACACTCCAACATGCAACATTTCATGTTGGTAAGCCCCATGGAGCAGTGGCGGCCACAATGAGGATGGGGGACCAGGCCCCTCCTGACTTTAAGGGCTCCTACGCCAATTAGAGTAGAGAAATTGGCCCCATGGCTACAGGTGTACCCGGATAGGAAAACTGCTTTTTGTTTGGTATGGGGTTTCACAAAGGGTTTTTGCTTAAGACACAAGGGGACACAGTTGGCAACTACAATCAGCAAAATCATTGCCATAGGTGGTGTCTGCAAAGTTGGACGAAGAAGTGGCTAAAGACAGGAGAGTGGATCCATTTCCCTGACTGGCCCATGCCGGATATTAGCATATCACCTCAATGAGTGGTGTCAAAGAACACAGTGGGGGATTTCAGGATGATACATCATTTATCTTATCAGGACAGAGGTTCTGTGAAGAATTTAATTGCAGCCGAAGACACAGGAGTGGTGTAAGCATCGGGGGACGATACACTGTGTTTAGTCCACCAGTGCAGGATTGGTGCAGATAGTGTGACAGCAAATCGATCTTTCAGCTCTTCCCATTCAGCCGTCTGACTTCTCCTTACTGAACATGCAATTTGCAGGGGGCATTTATGTCAATAGGGCTTTGGCCAGGGACTGTGCAATTTAGTGTGACTTGTTTGAGGCATTTAGTACGTTCTTGCAGTGGGCTTTTTGCAGGAGGAATCGTCACAAGGCATTGTCACATTATTTGGATAATTTTAGTTTGTTGTCAGGAAGAATTCAGGAGGATGCTTTGTACCATTTTGAGGAGTTGCCGGTGGAATGTGGGGGCCCATTAGCAACTGGAAATACAGCTCCCAATCCCAGCGCCGCTGGTAATACTATTCCCAATCTGAGCACATCTGTTCCGTTCTTAGACAAAGAATTGGCGCCTGTTTTGGTTTCTCCACACAGATGCACCACACAGCTAGGTGGAGAAGGGTTGAGTGAGCATGGCGGATTGGACGGCCCTCTGGGGCCGGCCAAACCAACATGCGCATTTAGCAGTGCTCACCGCTCCTACCTCCTCCCTGGTGCTGCAGCTGCAGCATCACTGTGGCGGTCACTACCCTTCCCTCAGCTCGGCTGCCAGGCAGCCTGCAGGAAGTAAAATAAAATGACAATAAAAACGTTTAATATCATTTTATTTATGTCCCTGCCTCTGCTAGCTTTCAGCAGGGGTGGCTGTCAGGTCAGGGTGTCCTCAGGATAGTACGATGCTCAATAGGTTCCACCACTAGACAGCCCCTAGGTCTGAATTACCACAGACTGAAAGGAGTGGTCAAGTGAGGGACAAAAAACAGGGAAGGGCAGGATGGGGACAGCAGGGAGAGAGAGCTGAAACGAGAACAAGGCACTATGAGTCAAGCCCAAACAATGCGACCACCTATACTTAGATTGACAATGGCTACAGGCTATCTTTCTGTACATACACGAATAAGATGTAATACCTGGAAAGGAAAGTAATGGTGCTTTGCCTGGCAATCTGGAGATGCATAGAACTTTCAATTCTAAAAATGCAAAGAACTCTAGATTATAATAATATCAACAGATCAATGACATGTCCCTGTAAAGAAAAGGCATCGTCAGTACATACCAAAAGTATAATTGCAAAAGACTTCAACAGGGGGCTTGGGAAAAGCAGCCTGCCAGGCGAAGCTCAAGTACTCCTGTTGTAAAGAGACATACATTGCGCAATAAGTCATTCAAATATCCAAGACACAGGATTGCGCTGCGGGTTAAACTCACCCTTACAAACATAACATGAATTTGTTTCCAATGAACCTCAGGGAGCACCAAAAACAATACTCCATCAGTCCCTGCAGGCCAGTACAGTAGATAAAGTCACGAGTGCTCTCTTCCCACAGAGAGCTGCTCAAAGTTACCTCCTAATAGTCTGAAGGTGAGTGTAGTTCCAAAGACACCTCTACTCTCTTAACACAGAGAGTTACCCAATGTTCCCCATTCCTTGCCGGAGGTGAGCCCAGCAAACAAGTACGAGGTTACTTGTAATGTACACTGCTGCGCCTGGAGTTGAGCGCAGCCAACTGTAAATTGCCGCGCCTGAGGTGAGCGCAGCAAACAAAGACACAAAGGTTCCCCAAAGCACGAGGCACTCCTGAAGCAAAAGTGGTAAATACGCTCCCAAACGGTGGAGGATCGGAACTCCCCCTCACGGAACAGGAGGAAGCATCAGACTTCAGGGTAAAATACCTTCGGTATTGCCAAAGAAACGGAAACCCACAAGGATCAGGAAACAGAACGTCTACTGACACTAGATCAGCTCAGGAATAACTTAAAGTTGGTGCGAACACCCCTACCGTACTCCTCCACGGTGAAAGCAGAATCAACGGCGGTGCTCTGCAGTTCCCGGCTTCCTCATACAGTTGTGCGCGATGACGTCATCTGCATCTTCTGTCGCGCACCTCCGCTTAGGAGCCTGGGAAATGTAGTATTGCAACAAAATACATGTCTCACGGCAGTGTTCGAGCCCGCACTCTGCCGTGGGACACAACAGTGGCAATGCTCCTCCCCCATAATGAAGGAGCCACCACTGCTTTAATGGAGGTTTTCTTTGGTGTGTCCATAAGGCTTCTGGGTGATGAGACAGTTTGGCAAGTGCAAAAAAAGATTGATATGTGGCTGGGGCGCATGGTTTTTGGCCTTTTCTGGGAGGTGAGGTGGTGTGCCTGAACATGGCCTAAGCATCGGGGGTGACAGGGCAGAAGCATTGCTTTTGGAGTTCTTCCCTTTGGTGGTGGCATGGTGGTGTGGGGGGGAGTTGGTCAACAGAACGGTGCTATTCAAAGTGGACAACATGTCTGTGGTGGATTTGGTGAACTGGCAGAAGGCAAGAGATCGCTTAATGTGACAAGCTATATATGTAATCCTTACAGCTGAGCATTGTTTTCTGAATGTAGCACGTATCTGGGGTGAACAATGATGTAGCTGACTCCTTATCTTGTTCATCGTGGCACCGTTTTTGTCAGCTGGCGCTAGGAGCGGAGGACAGAAAGACCTAGCTCTTGCACTACATTTGGGCGTGAAGAAATGAGAGTGATTGGTCTGGTGGAACAGAACATTGCTTACCGAGTCAACAAGGAAGAGCTATCAGGCCCATTTCATTACTCAACACTGATTACAAGTTTTTTGCAAAAATTATTGCAGGGAGGCTGAACGATGTCATTTCACAGTTAGTACATGAGGATCAAAGGGGCAGATATCTGAAAGAGCTTACTTTTCCCCTTGTTGGTTCTATGGATATGGCCTCTGTTTACGAACTTCCCTCCACGGTTATTGCTTTAGATGCCGCCAAGGCGTTTGATCGAGTTAACTGGGTCTATCTGCACGCCTTAGTAAACCATCTTAATTTGGAATCAAACTCTAGTAAATCACTTTCAGCAATCTATAAGGCCCCCACATCAAGAGTGTTAGTGAATGGGATGCTGACTAAGCCAATTCCAATTATGCGAGGCACCAGACAAGGGTGCCCGCTGCCACCACTTTTATTTGATTTATATATAGAGCCCCTGGCATGTAAGATAAGGTCTGCTGAGAACATTGCTCCTTTCGAGTTTGAAGGTTGGTCTAGGAAGATCGATTGTATGCAGATGACATCTTTACCCCCAAACTGCAAGAATCGATGAGATCTCGCCTAGTTATAGCTAAAGAGTTTAGGGCCGTTTCAGGCTATGACATTAATAAAGAAAAAACAGAATTATGGCCTGGAACATGAATACTGAGGGAATTCTATGCAAAGTCGAGATGAGGTACCTTGAAATAAGAATAACGCAGAATATTGCAGATCCTACCAAAGTCAATTTTGTTAGGCTTAAGAAGGAGATAACTACAACTTTACAAGGGTGGTCGCATGTGCCGCTTACACTGTTTGGTTGGACAAACTTGGTGAAAATGATGATTTTGCCAAAGTTAACGTTTTTATTTGAAACAGTCCCATTGTTGTTTAAGAAGGACTGGTTTGCTAGTTTTCAAAGCGAGATTAGTACTTTTCTTTGGGCATCAAAAGGGTCGCGCTTGTCTTGGAAGAAGCTGAGGAGAAAACTTATTAAAGGTGGTTTAACGGCCCCGGACTTGCAATTTTATTAATGGGCTTTTTTGTTTGAAAATAGCAGAATGTTGTTGGATATTTCGACTAACACTGTGATTGGGAAAATGTTTGGAGCAATGCTGAGGAAACAAAAATATACTGAAAAGGGCTTTATGTATAAATTTGCTGATTCGAAATATTTTAAAAAGTCAGATTAAAGGTTTTGAGAGATTTAACAGAGACTTGGTTCAGAATCAGGAGGGGTGTAAAAATTGCTTATTACAGCCAAATGGCCATGATTTGGGATGCGTTGGGTTCTCCACTCTGGTCCAGGGACTTGCTGGCCCGACCACTAAAGGAGATGGGTCTACAGCAGAGGTCTTCAATCTGTGGGGCGCGACCCCCAGGGGGGCCGTGGAGCCCTGATAAGGGGGTCGCGCATTCCCGGGCCTTACTTCTTGAACTCTAGTAAAAAAATAAAACGACCCGGACAGTTTATGACATGAAGTACTTAAAGCTGTAATGCCATTCAAGAAGTGTTCACTTGTGCTGTGAAACCGGAGCTGATCAGACAGCTAAACAAGGTTTCCTTACAGTACCCTTGCCTGAAAGGGATGGAAATATACGCTGACTTAATCTGAAAATGCAAAGGACAATTTACAGTTGTAAAGAATGATTGGGAGCCAGTACTGGCTTTCAGTGATTGAATCACTGGAAGCTTTGTGACGAGCTGTGAAATGCGTGCTTCTAATTGTAAATATATTTACTTAGTGCTTGCTATCCCGGAGAATTTGTTGAAGGCCAGTAAGGAGCGAGAAAAACAAGCATTTGCAATGCAATAGGTCTCGCATTTTAGACACTTTGACCTATTGGTATTGTAAATGACAATGCCATTTATTTATGTGTTTACAAAACACTTGAAATAATAAAAAGGCATTATCAATTACTATACCAATAGGTCAAAGTGTCTAAAATGCGAGACCTATTGCATTACAATTGCTTGTTCTGCCAGAGAAGGAGTTCACACTATATAAAATTACAAAACAATTACCGATTCTGGAATGTGGGCCACTTTTTTGGGGAGTGCCCTGGACTAATTATAATCCTGATCCCACACTGATGGCCCATGGTGGTCACATGCATTAATATTTGGGGACTGTTTTTCATCACGTTCTGATCCATAAAAAGAAAAAGAGGAAAGGGAAGACAATAGAAAGTGGTGACAAATGTAGAAAATAAGTGTGAAAATAAACCAGCAAAAGTGAGTTAATGAGAAACAGAAAGAAGGGTGGTGGTAAACAAAAACAGGTGGAATCAAGACTAGGATCCCTGGTGATCAGTAAGCACAGCATTCAGTATAGCACTAGCTGTAGACTCCCAAGAAAAAATGTGGGCCGCTACTCTTATGTTTATTACAAATTAAGAGCTTGCCCAGTGTCTTAAACACAACAAATATGAGACAACGGTCTGTGACTCTAATTTGGCTATTGATTCCTGAGAGCCAAACTTGTTTAGCATCAGTGCTTAATTTGAGCCAGTGGTTACCGGTGGGCAACATAGGCACCTATTTTTGGATACCAGCACTTATTTTTCTGTACCAGATGTTTACATGTAAGAGAGGGAAAACACATAGGGGTTCATTACGATGGCCGCCTGCCATTGTTGCGGTACAAGGACCACCTGCCAGACATGCGCTGGTCCCACCACTGCGATTAGGATGCGCCCGCCATACTGGTGGATGCATCCTGAGCTTTTCACATTGCAGCACCGCACGCAATGTCAAAAGTGCGTGCACAGCATTTCCCTGCACTACGTGACAGGCACCACGCGGTGCCTGCCACTTGGTGCATCGAAATGAGGGGGGTACCAGGGGTATCCACCAGTGCAGCGGCACCACCCCCCCACCCAATCCCAGCCAGCCTTTCCATGGTGGCATCGCCACCATGGAAAGGCCTTTGTTTACCCACATCCTGATATGGCGGAAAGAGCCTGCTAGGCACCGCCTCCGTTTAAGGCGCTCTGCACCCTCCACAGGGCAATCGGGATGATTACCTTTGGCAGTGAAACGGCGGACACACTTTCTGACTGCCGCGGTACCCACCGGCATCTTAATTTGGTGGTTGGTAATGTGCTTCGTGAGGCCTGAAGGTCCGCCGGCCCGGCGGTGGTGGTCTGTCCGCCATCAGAATGACCCCCATAGATTGGGAAGACAAAGGGAAAAACCAGCCAGCAGTCACAAATAGAAAACATGAACCCGCAAATGCAGTAAAGAAAAAAGGGGCACGGAGTGTCTGTAGTTGCAGGTATTCTGTGCACAAACGTTTCATTGCTTTGCCATGGGAATTGGGGACGTTTATGGTAGTCGAGGATGAGGAGTACCAGATTCCAGAATTTTTTGTCAGGAGGGGGTCCTTACGCCTAAAAATGTTTGACAGGGGGGTCTCGGCATCAAAAAGTTTGAAGACCTCTGGTCTACAGTGATGGAAGCAGTTATTCCCGGACGTAAAATTAGTGTTGTGGCTATATTGTGAAGAGGAATAGGGTCATAGTTTCTCCAGATTTAAATACTTACAGATCCAAAGTTGGTCGGTGGTATCGGGTGATCAAATCGGAACATACAATGAAGTGGAGGAGAAGCTTTTCTCTAATTGTGTATTTAAAAAAGAAATATCACTTTGGTACTGGCTGATGTTAGAAATGGAAGATGGCCCCTTCAAGTTACCGGAGGTCCTATGGGGAGACTGCTTGCCAGAGATCGCTACAGAAGACCAATGGCAAGTAACAATGTCTATGCTTTATAAAATAGTAAAGCCTGCAAATTTATGGAGGCATCATTTCTTCGCAATGCATAGGGCGTATTGGTCTACGAGAAGACTCTCCAAATTCGGTTCAGGTGGAGTAGTGTTGTGTCCCAAGTGCAAAAGTCCCAACAAAGATGACCTGTATATTTTTTGCGATGTCCGAAGATCCAGGCGTTTTGGGAGGCCGTGAGTAACTGTATGTCGACTGCCTTAGGGCTACAGGTTAAGGTAAGCCCGGATTAATTATATCTGGAAGACTTGATCTGCAAGGTAAGGGCATAGACGACAATGCAAAACTTATTTTCTATGCTATTCTCTTGGAACAAAGAGAGATATGTACATTGTGGGTTTCTCCGGTCTCGCCTGTAGAAACAGACTGGTTAAGAACTATGAGATTTATTGCGAAATTGGATATTTTGGATCAGACGAAGAAAAGATACAAATTCTGGACTCCTTTTTTGACACATTTTGGGTGAGGGCAGGGTGATTCGGTTTCTAGAAGATATAAATCCAATGATTAAGCCTTAGCTTTGCTCGGCTGGCAAAAGTCTTCTTGGTTACTGAGAGGATATGGGGCAAGGGTTGCCATACTGTGAAATAAGCCTCCTTGTCCCTCTCCCGTGATGTTTTTTGCTCGGAGAGGAGTCTTTACTCTAAAATATGCTGTTCTCTCCCTTCCTCTATAGCCAGTAAATGAGGTGAAAAGCCCAGGGTGGTTTCTTTGAGTTATGGGCGGCGAAAAGGCAAATGAGGAAACAAAAAAAAAAGGAAGAGCTATCAGCTGGCTTGGAAGGAGTTTAGGAGTTTTGTTTAGAGCTCACAGATGGTGAGAGATCAGGAGCAAGGCAGCAAGAAATGGAGAGTAATCAGTTTTGTTTTGCATTTGATTGAGAAGAGTTTATCCCCTATGACTATCTCTGTTACACTGGCTGGGGTTTCCTTTTAGGGCATACTGTACGGGGGAGTGGACCCGATAAAGAGCGATAATATAGGGAAGAATCTGCAGGCTGGGGCAGAGCGAGGGGCTTGGAGTCTAGACTGAAGGTGGCCATTCTGTTTGAGTTGTTGCTACGCTTATTGGAAGTGTTACCAGTATGCTATTATGACTGTTGAGGTGGTGGATTTTAGATTAGGCATGCTGTGGATGTTTTGTGGTTCATTTAGTGTTGTTGAGTTGCTGGGATCAGGGTGGTAGGTGTGGTATGGCATAGCGAGATTTGGTTGGAACTGCGGGGTGGAAGGGTGAGGCCCCATAAAGGGGGCAGGCAGGAGGCTCATCCGGTGGGGGAATGGTGACTGTTTTTGTTGTGGACTTGATGCAGGCAAGATGTGATTTTCTGTAATGAAGAGGAAGGGGGTCGAAGGTTGCATCATTCCATCTTCTGTTGGTGTGGCACAGGGTGCTGCAACAGTTGGGTATGGACCCGACCAGGGCAGGGACGCACTTCTTCAGGATAGGCACAACCATGGCAGTGGCACAGTTGGAGTGGGATTGGGGTAAAATTCAGAGAATAGGTCATGGAAGATCTAGGTGCTGTGAGCTCTACGTGTACGAAGAAGGGGGCAGATGGGTAATTTGAGGAGGGACTAGGGTCGGGAGTACTACTAACCTTTTGTTTTTGCCCGTAGGGTGTGTGGGCAGTTCTGCATCTAGAAGGATGGTGACATGGATTTTAGGACATTTTTTAGTGCGATGGGCAATTTAGTACGTAGATCTATGGATAAAGCCTTGGACTAACTAGTGGCAGGCAAGAGTTGATATAGTAGGGAAAGAGTGGGATGCGAGCAGGCAATCATTTCCCTTTTCAACAAACCTGGTCACGCAACAGGGGTGCCAGGACATGCTGATTATACACTTTGGAGAACATTATTTAGTTAAGTTGTCTGGTTTGACATTGCTCTACCATATAAAGGAGGATCTCCAGCTGATCAAGAGGCAATGTGCAGGAACATGCCTGCTGAGGACAGAATGTGTGCCTAGGATACATTGGCAGGGGGCTTTTAAACATCATGCCATTGGCAAAGCCAGGAGAAAGCTCAACAGAATTATGTTTTTTTTATGTATGACATCTGACATCAAGGTGATCTCTAATTGTGCCATTAAGGAGATTGATCAGTTTTGTTTCACAATGAGGTGGTATATTGGTCTCAGTTTGGGAATGCATATTATTTAATGGAAATACACCATACGGTGGGAAAGTTGTGAAATGTCACAATTTGGTGAAGAGGAGCCTATGTGTGAGGAGGCAAAATGTGCCAGGGGTTGGGGGGCAGGAGACTTCCTGGTTGAAGGTAGTTAGGAGGTATGGTGGGTGAGTCAGATGGGGGTGGGAGAAGACAGTGTGTGGGGTTTTGCAACAGAAAGAAAAGGCTGCATTGAAGGATGACTGGGAGGGTAAGTAAGAGAGAGACTGGGGGAAGGTAAGGAAGGCAGACGGATGAACAAAGGAATGTGGGAAGTTGTTGAGGCTTTGAAGAAATTGATTTTTATGTTAAGTTAAAGTGAAGTCACTATATTACTGCAAAGCTGTCCTACTAAAGTGGCCTTTTATGCTTCATCATGGAGTGGGTGTGTGGGTATTTCGCTACAGACACATGAGAAACAGAGAGGGGACATGTAAACGGGCACAAAAATGACGAACAACAGGGCAGCGTGAGAGGATGGTGGCCAACAATACAGAGATGGAGATTCAGGAGGATAAAAGGAGAGATAAGAAGATTGCACAGTAGGTGAACAAGAAGTAGAGGCAACAAAAATGTGAAAGAGGGCACGAGCTATGAAGGAAGCATCAGGCAGAGGTGGTAGGAGGGGGAACAAATAATACCTCAATCCCATCGGGAGCACTGGACATGCACAGAGTAACTCGAATCAATCTGTGTTTGATCCTTCCTCGACAGAAATGATCTGATCTGATGTATGGCTTGTACTGGCCAATTAAAGAGGAATGTGAGTATACAAAAGATACATCTCCAAAAGTGATTATACTAATATTTGCATAAAGGTGTCACTGGAAAGTCACTAAGTGCTACTTTAACTTTAGCGGAACCAACTACAAATATCTTCACAGTGAATACAATAAATATTAATTTTGCATTTCTAGCTGATATTCATATTACAAAATGAGGATTTTGATACTGGAACAGTAAAACCTCCATAGTACAATATACGTAAGTCGTATGCACTTTGTTTACTCCATATTATGATTCTTGGGTTATTACCTGCTTAGATTTCTACTAAAGTATGTGTACAATGCACCCAGAACCAGGTTCAACGGAAGGGGGAGGATTTAACTAAGTCCTGTTTTTCAGTTTCATTTCTCCTTTGGTGTAGGGGTCTTATTTGGTTATACCAATTACTTCTCACAGGGTTTTCAAGAGAAGGATTTGCAGATAAAGGGATAATTTCTCCCTTTTTCGTCCTAATGCCCATTCCGTTACTGTCTTCCTCTTTTTTCATCCAAGTCTGTTAAGAGGGCCCCTTCAGCTTCAACATATCTGATAAGATTCTTTTCCCATGCAGAGGGAGCTGGGACACGTCTCCCTAACAGCTTCTCTGTGCTCTGGTGGCTGCCATCTTGGATGATTGAGTGGCAATTGGGACCCTCATTTACATCAATAAAAGGCAGCCTGCGCTGATGTGCAGCGGATGCGCGAAACGGGTGGGCTGCCGCTAAAGGCAGGCCCTTCTGCGCCTGTGTGCGGCCAGCCAAGACCAGGAACCAGGAACCCTGCTCCTTTCATGCCTCCCAGAATCATTTGTTCCCCAGATGATCTCAAAGCACTTCATAGGTGTACTTCCTCTTACCATCAATGCCTGCTGTAAAACATGTGGTTTCTCCTGGAATCATAAAAGCCTCTCTGTGAGCAGTCTTTTTACATCCTGCATTCTGTCCTCAGCTGTCAAAGAAAGGAATAACTACAGTAGCAAAGGCACAAAAAACTATTTCTGCTTTTATAGCATTAACGGTGGCTCTCTTAATAGCCATCGACAACATCTTTTTGACTTCCTCTCAGACAACACACCCAACACAATTTTTCTGACTGAAAATTTGCTGATCTATACCTGATATCATTTCCTCTCTACCATATGGATACTGCATAGTTAGAAGAGACCGCAAATATAAAAAGGGAGTGGCATTGCTATTATCTATTAAAACAGGGCAAAGGTAGCTTAAGAGCGATGATGGATTCAACCCAGATCTGTGACTGGGGTGAGTGTCTGAAATGTTCAGCGCTCTGTTCATCATCGCCTTGTGTTTGCTTTGTTTACCCTAATTTGGCAGGGTATGCCCAGACGTCAGTCCCTTGCTCGCTTTGCCACTGGATTCAAGCTAGCCTGACTGATGAGCAGTGTTACCCCAAAACTGGTCCCAGGATGCTTGTTTCCAGTCCAGGGAATACCTTGCTTAGCACTTCGGATTGGTCTGTTCCCATGAGGCACAGGGTCAAGACTGATTTGCTTATGCTGGGTCTGAACTGGGGTGGCAAAGTGAGGTACAGAACGATGATGGATTCAACCCAGATCTGTGACTTGGAGTGAGTATCTGAAAAGTTTCAGCGCTCCGTCCATCATCTCCTTGTGTTTGTCTCCTTGGCAGGTGAAGCTCTTCTCTTTTCTTTGACTCTTACCCACAACTTTACCTTTTCCTGGGTATTAATAAATTGCCCACCAAGTCCTGCCAATAACTGGTGTTCTACTCTTCCTGACTTAACCTCTCCGTATGTACTTAAATATTTGAATTTTACACTTCTGGGTGACTTGAACATGCAAGTAGTCATGCAGCTTGAACCAAACCCTGATTGACGATCTAGGTTCCCTCAACCAGGTCTTAATCAACTCCGCCCTCACTAACAGAGCCAGAAACTTGCTTGATCCTATCTTCTCCAGTATCACAGATATCATTACAGCTCAATCCCTACCGCTATCCTGGACTGATCATTTTGCAGACCCTTTTTTTCTTATCATGCACCTCCCCCTCTTTAATCACAGCAACCAGACCTAAAGCAATGAACAGAAACTGGACTAAAATGGCCATTGATGCTCTTAAAAATAATCTTTCGGAGACTACCCCGTCATTAGTATCCCAAGTCAATGTCGACCTCCTTGTGGCCGATAACTAGCTACGGAACTCCCTTGACCTAATTTTGCCAGCCAAACCTAGAGGGGTGGACTAGAAAACGCCCGCCTGCTCCATGGTTCAATGAGGCCCTAAAGGAAGAATGAAAATTCTGCAAGAAACTGGAAAGGGCATGGCAAAAATACTGTGATAATGTCACCAAATCAACCTTTAAGGAAGCTCAGATCATATACCATGCTCATTGCAGTAATGCTAGAGCAGCTTTCTACTCAGACCTAATACAAAAAACCCAAAATTGTGATGAATTGTCCTGAAACTCTTTTAAAAATGGTTCAAGATCTATCCAACCCCAGCAATATTACACCCTCTCCCTCACTCTTGCAGGAGCACCTTAAGTCCAAAAAACCTGTCCTTACTTATGGACTTGCTGAACTCCTCACTATGTGAAAGCCACTTGCCCAAAACCTGGATACACGCCATGGTATTACCTCTGCTTAAAAAGCCCCATCTAGATCCCGCCTAGTAGGCAAACTATAGACCAATTTCACTCATGCCCATCCTTTCCAAAATTCTGGAAAAACACATCAGTACTCAAATATCCTATGTAGAAAACCAAAATGCCCTTCACCCTTGCCAGGCAGGATTTTGTGCAGACCACAGCACAGAATCTGCCCTGTTAGGAGTCACAGAACACCTTTGTCAGCTCCTAGACAGGGGTGGTATGGCCACATTGATACTTTTGGACTTTAGTGCAGCCCTTGACGCTGTATCTCACGATAAGCTGACTGACAGACTGGATCAATTCAACCTAAAAAATGCTGCACCTGCGTGGTTAAAATCCTTTCTAGTCAATCAATCTTTTCAGGTTATTTCCAGTGACACTATGTCTAGTCCTCGCTCACTGACCTGGGGTGTCCTACAGAGCTCTACGCTTAGCCCTCTGCTCTTTAACTTATACATTCGCCCTCCAGCATATCTAGTAGAAAGCCATGGTTTAGCATTATTTTCCTACCCCGATGACACCCAGATAATTTTCTCTTTGTCTTCAGATCAGGAAGCAGGCCCGCAGGCTCTCAAGTCCTTTCTCAGTGATGTTGCCAACTGGATGAACAGTAATTCCCTTAAACTCAATGGGGATAAGACTGATGTGCTTCTTCTGGGTAAAAATCCTCAACTTTGGGAACCTCAGCTCTGGCCTGACACTATGGGTCCCCTTTCCACACAGGTTGACAAGGTGAAAAGCCTGGGCATTTGACTGGATGCTACACTGTCCATGAAACCTTAAGTAGCTAAAAATCTTCCCGCTGTGCCACATTGAAATGGCATAAAAAGATCCGAGCCATGATCCTCTCCAGACTAGAATATGGCAACATTCTATATTTGGGTGCCGACAAGTTAATAATTAGATGACTTCAGATTGTTCAAAATGGGGCTGCTTGGCTGTTTTTTCGCCTACCCAAACACTCTTCAGTATCTGGCCTCCTCCAAGATCTCCATTGGCTCACTGTGGACAAATGCATCAACATTAAGGCTCTCTGCTTTATATACAAAATCAAGAACCACATAGGCCTGGAATTTGTGCTAACGTTAGCAACGCCTTATCTCCCCCCTTGTACATTACGCTCTAGTAACCAGTACCTTTTTTTAGGGACTAGAATCAGACATTCAAACATTGGTAGCTGGTCTTTTTCCTTCATGGGTCCCAAATTGTGGAACAGACTTCCGGAGTCAATTAGAGATTGTAACTCTCTGACCTCATTCCACAAACATCTGAAAACTTTGCTTTTTTAAACATCACAAGTAGGTTACCAACCAATGTCCTCCAGAGCTGGGAAAGCTTATAGGTAGCAACGTGCTATACAAGTTTTTACCAATAATAATAATGCGGTGCCTATGTGGGTCCACTGTTCCTCTCTACCAGGACAATCACTGCATGCAATGACTCGGTCGTTGGGCCATTTGAGGCATCCATGGAGTGAGTCCATGTATGCTCATTATTGGCCTGTTAATTATTGCAAAGTGGTGGCTTCAGAACCCTGTTATATGGCCTATAGATGCAGAAACTCTTGAATGAATAAGGCAATTTGAGCATATGCCATTGCAAAACTTAAGACATAAAAGATATTCCTAAACTAAGCTAGACCTATTGACCTTGCCTTCCTTCTTTTCATTGTATTTTAGTAGATGTAATGTTGGAATTATAATCGATGCAAGAAATTGGATTATTTGTTGAAGAATAATCACAATCCATGTCATGGTGAACCACAAAAGTCACCAAAGAAACCTGTACTTCATGCTCTGGCACCTTGGCACAAAAGCAGCCAGGCTTAAGTTAGAGTCAATCTGTAAAGTATTTATGTAGTATTCAAACCGTAATAAAACAAAATCACAACACAAGAAAAATCCCAAACCAATATAGAGAATTAGAATAAAGTTAAATTAATAAAATGATTGAAATTACACTAAAATTACAAAAATCCAATCAGTAGTTCCAGAGTTATGGGTTTTTAACATCTTAAGTTAAAATAGCGCTAACTGCTGGTATCTGGTCATGCCAGACCAAAGTCACCAGTTCAGACCGACCTTGCTGGAGCAGAGACTGGGTACAGGAATATGTCTGGCCGGTTGTATGTTGGAACAACGCATGCCTTTACAACGCATGCCATTACTCTGCAGTCTGTACAAGGAATGTGTCTTTAACACATATTCCTTCACCACCCATATCGTTACTACGCCATGCCTTAGGGAAAGCGCTGGACTTTGATGCAGTATAACGTACTATTCCAACTCCAGTCTGTGCAAAATTTGGGAAGTCGTTTGACTTTAAACTCCAATGCAGCTTTCCTTATGGCAAGTCGTTGTAACAACATGTGAGCTAAAAGAATGCGTGGTACAGCCCGGAGCCAAAAACACAGGTGCCCCCTTACAAAACCAGGTTGTTTTATGATAGATAATTCCGATGTCTGATTACCTGAAGGAACGTTTGGTGGTAAGATATTTGTGTTGGCCCAGTGATCCCACAATCTTCCCACATAGTATTGTGAGGAAAATGTGATTTTTCGTGTTAAATTTGAGGTTTGCAGAGGATTCTGTGTAGGAAAACTTTTGGAGATCCACGCAAGTTACACCTCCCTGGACTCCCCTTGGAGGCTAGTTTTCAGAAATGTCTGGGTTTGGTAGGTTTCTCTAGATGCCTGCTGAGCCCGGGACCGAAAACACAGGTAACTCCCTCATAAAACCATGCCTTATTTCTGATCGATAAGTTTGAAGTGTCCATCCACAGTACGTTTCTGCACCATTTCCTGTCGCGGTCACTGGGTCTACTGATACATATATGTTTGTGGCTCCCCACAGAATCCAGAACTTTCCATCACAGAAATATGAGGAATTTTCTTTTTACAAAGTGTTAGGTTTGCAAAGGTTTCTGGGTAACAGAACCTGGGCGGAGCCACACAAGTCACCACATCCTGGATTCCCATGGGTGTCTAGTTTTAAAACATTTACAGGTTTTCTAGGCTTCTCTAAGTGCCTACTGGGCTGGGGTCCAAAATCCATAGCTAGGCACATTGTGAAAAAAGGGTCAATTCCCACATTTCTAATCGCGGGCACAAAGCCTACCCACACAAATGAGAACCATTTTTATCAGGAGACTTAGACAAACACAGTATAGTGGAAAAAGTGTTATTACCAATTGACTTTCCATTCATTTATGCCTTCCAAATGCAAGACAAAGTGTAGAAAAAAAGTTCTTTTGACAAAATGTCCTCTAATTCACATGCTAGTACGGGTACCCACAATTTCGGAGATGTGCAAATTACCACTGCTTCTACACTCTATTATTTGTTCCCATTTCGGAAATACATAGGTTTCCTTGAAAACTATTTTTCCTAATTAATTGCTATATACCCGGTACACAATGAAAAACCATTGCAATGCGCAGCTCATTTATTGGCTGTGGGTACCTCAGGTTCATGGTTAAACTACAAGTCCTATGTATACCCACAACCTGAAGGGTCCAGCAAGTGTAACGGTATATTGCTTTAAAAAATCTGCCATTATAAGTTATAGGTGGATATGGCACAAATGGCTGTGTTTATCCCACTCCATTTCAATATGTTTTTATTCCAACTGTTAGTTTCTATAGGAAAACCTTGAACATCTACACAAGTGACCCCTGCAGAATTCAGAATTCTGTCTACTTTTCAGAAATGTATAGCTTTCCAGCATCCATTATTGTTTTCACACCCATTTCTACCACTAACTGGAAGGAGGTTGAAAGCACAAACAATAGGAAAAATAGGCTATGTCCCAGTAAAATGTGTAGAAAAGATTGGCTTTCTGATAAAAGTCTGCCTGTTCCTGAAAGCTGGGAAGATGGTGAATTTAGGACCTTTGTTGATACCATTTGCAGGGGACAAAACAGATGCTTTCTTCTGCAACACTTTTTACCTATTTTTTCCCTAAAAAAATCAAAATGAGCTGTATAATTTCTCGGTCCACTCCAGGGGAATCCACAAACCCTGGGTACTTTTAGAATCCTCAGTATGTTGGAAGAAAAGGATGCAAATCTAGCCTGGCCACCTAATGTGGACAACAAGTTACGGGGGTTAGTGAATGAAGGCCTAGCAGCAAAGGGGTTAAAAAGGATGGTTTTGGCCAGGGCACATGTACATTTTCCCAGGTTGAAATGGCAATTTCAGTGGCCAGCCTGAAACATGTTTTAGGGAGCTACTTTAGTGGGTGGCACAAAGAGTGCTGCCGTCCACTAGTAGCATTTAAATCATTGTTGAGTCGGGATAAAGTGCACAGAACCCTATTGCTAATAAAAAGGAGTTTAGCAGCAGAAGACAAAAATCTGGGGTGAACCTGCAGAAAAGTTCAAATTTAGCAATCGACACAGAATTGAATGGAGAGAATGAAAAAGTGCACGGTGAGATCGAAAGTCAGTAAAATAATGATTAGATGGTGAAGAGGGACTCCTTTGCAGGAACATAACAGTGGTTTTTGTTTACGCCTGTAGTTATCATTGCTTACAGTTAAGCAGCATTGACAAAATCATTACTCCCTTAAACTGTATATGAAAGAAACAGTTCTAAAATAAACAGGGGTCAATTGCTATTTGTAATAAGGCCTAACATCAGAGCTTGACAAAGTTTGCTATAAAAATTGAAGAACAAGTGATTTTTTTAACTGTTATCTCTTCCACCTCCTTATTATTGGGATATGGTGTCCCAAATATGTTTTTTCTTCACTTGCTTCACTTGCTTAAGTAAAGTGCGCAATGGAGTGAACTTGTCAAAAATCAAATCTATATTTCCCTCGGGAAAATGGATGTTCCACAACATAATTGGTGCTTGAAGATTAAAAACGACATCTATGTCACGACACGCTAATGATTTAATTCACATCATTATAAAGTTAGGTGTACATATTATTGCCGTTGTAGTGTGTTCCCAAAGCTGAATTTGTGAAAATATCTCAATTTTTTGGTGGTAAGGTTTCTAAAATGTTTGAATTGATTTTGTACCAAAATGACTGGTGTTAAATTTTGTGGATGAAACTTGCTTTTAATCTGCAGTTTGCAAACCCAAAAGTTTGAGTAATTCCTGGTTTAGCATTTTTCAACCCCTAGATTTAAACAATCATTGGCAAAGCCAATAATTGTTTCGCCTGTGCTTGATTTATTGGCTTTGTCTGTGTTTTTTTACACATTACACTACAGACGGCACATTCAGCGAGGCCAAGAAATTGATAGTGTCTAGAATGGTTAAAAATTAAATGCATGAAAATCTCGCCTGAGGCATCTAATATGCTAATATTGCTTGAATCACAGTGATTAGCCTCTCTAGGTTTCCTCTTGTACCAATGCAAGTTTTGGCCCAAAAGTTTTTCTGCCACCTGCCTTTTGCAGCCTAGCTGCCACATGTTGCACTTTCCTTTAGTTCTTACTCTCAGTTGATGTGGAATCTATCCAGATGCTCAGTGGGAAAGATCCGGGACGTAAGAGCTGATGAAGTTTACCATTGTGGTGAGTCAGTAAATTATAGCCTGCAGGCTCTCATCTATTTGTCAAAAACATACACTGTTAGGCACCCAGTGACGACAGGCTCTGCGATGACACTCGCAGCGATAGTAGTCTTCCCGCACCGGTCTGGTGCGTCCCTCAAACGAAGGATGCAACGGCTCTGGCAGCAGCAACAGGCGCTGCTACGATCTCGGCCTTCGTAGCTGCGGGAATTTCCTCGCACTGTCTGGGATGTGCTCCGCAGCGAGCAATGCGATAACTTTTCTGTACCATAGTCTTTAAATCTTGGTTTCCAGCTTCCCAGCACAGGTACAACTTCCAGAGGCACCACACACTCCAGGAAGGACAGAACTCTCTCAGTAGAGCTCAGGAAAAGCTGGGGGTGAAGTCCTTTTGTTCCTGGGACTTCAAAAACAGGGAGCCAGCTAGTCACTTGGGACACTGACCAGGAGGACATGGCAGAACACAGACTGCACACAGGCACTGCGGTGGCAGGCCTGAGACACCATTTTGGGGCTACTCATGTGGGTGGCACAATCAGTGTTGCAGGCCCACTAGTAGCATTTGTCAGCACCAGCCCTGGCACACCCAGTGCACTTTACTAGGGACTTCTTGGTGATACAAATATGCCAATCATGTATATCCAATCATCATAACAATTTACACAGGGAGCACTTACACTCTGGCACTGATCAGCAGTGGCAGAGTGTACAAAGCATCTAAACCAGCAAAAACGAAATCCAGCACAGCATCAAAAATACAGTAGGTAGAGGCCAAAAAGACAGGGGAAACCACACCAAAGATGCCAGGTCTAACACATACACTGTTAGGACCCCTCTGCCAAAAGGAGTCAGGCAAGGTCTCAGATTTGCTCAGACTTGGGGCATGCTGCATATGACGAGTATTTGTATGCGGTACCAGTGCACAAACATCTGAACGGTTTCTGGTTTCACAACTTGGAATAATAGGGAATAATCTTTGGAGTCACCGGAAAGGTAACTTCTTTTCCTATTCCTTTGAGCTCTTCTAAGAATACTTCGGTAACATGTTCATCACACAACTACAACACATTCCCTATGTTTGGCGCCCAACTATGGATATGGGTCTGTTGTGTAATGCAAAATGATGCCCTCCCCTTCCCCACAGAATGCAAAGAGAAGCCCACAGTCCCATATCTCATGGCTTTTCATTGGCGTTGGGCTGAAGGGAGTTCATTTGAAGGGTTAGGTTTCCCCCAGGCCGCACGGGTTTGCGTTACGCCCCGGGTATGTGTATATCATCTTTCCACTCTTGTGCACTCCTAGTGAAAGCCAATGTCTCACAAAGCTTTCCTTCCCTGGCCAAGGTTCTGCATACCTCTCTCAATGCATCGGCACTGCTGCCTTTAGTTTAGATATACATTTAATTCTGCATCATTAAAGCTAAAAAGCCATAACCAGCAGCTGGCCATGACTGCTTGATATCAGGCAGCAGCGGGTGGTGTACCACTCGCCTTCTTTCATGTCTCTCCTGTCAGACTATTGTGTGCTAGCTTGCTAGCTCTGGGAAAGAATGGGTGTAGGTGGAGAGAACATCTGAGATGACAGAGGGACGAAAAGACGGCAAGAGTGCGGCTACCTTTGGGGCACAGTGGAGGCTCGACAAAGAGGGGGAGACAGTGGAACCATTGCTTGAAACGTCGATTACCTGTGTATTTACGTGGCAATTTATGTGAAATGCCAGGAGAGCTAAGTGGTCAAATGGATAGCAACTTTTGCCCTGGGCCTGCCAAAGGGAATACGATCTGCTTTATCTCCGCAAAGCCACAGAACTCTTTGGGCTGGTTAAAAATGTTGCAGCCAAAAAGAATGTAGTAGCAGAAAATGGCGGAAACATGTTTAATTAAAAATAGCTTATAAAGCAAATGTAGTAGCAGATAACAGCATGTTTTGGTAGGAACCTATTTAATTGAAAATAGCTTCTAAAGCACTGTATTTCAAATGGCTAATAAACAGTTGTAGGAGTTGTGAAATCCTGATGAGGAAGCGGGACACGACTATAGAGACATGCACTCTTGAAGAAGGCATGTCCAAAATGTTTAAATATTTACTTGGAGGATCCAGCGACCATTGGAAGGACACTGCCCACTGACAGGAAACTGTACTTGGTCCAAGCTCCATGGCAGACACAATGCCGATGACTCGACACTGAGGCCATGGGAGGAAGCAGGAAGGAACAGGAGCCTCTGACCAATCAGAATCAAGAAAACAAAAGCAATGTGGGAGCCAACCAATGGTAAGTATTTGGTAAGTAATGGGTGGGCTCCAAACCCCTTATAAGGTTTTTTTTTTTATTACAAAAGATTTTGCAAGCTTAGTGTAAAGGCTGTACTGGCACAACCTAAAAAGAAACAATACACTTTGGGCAGAATGCCCTAGTGGATTAAGAATGCCTCGTCCTATGCAGTGAAGAAGGCACAGAAAAAGAAGTACTATCTAACGGCCTTTACTAAGAGCATGCTAGGCCCACCCCACAGGCACCCACCTTCATTGGGGTGCAGGCTCAGATTCAGCAGTCTCTAAACAAAAGTGTAATAAATGCTGTTCTGGAGTTTGTTTTTCTCTTTTTCTCATGCCCACCTTGCCTCCCTCTGCCATCACATTTTCCCAATGCACTGACACAGATAAGCGGACTTTGGTGCCTCATTTTTTTTCGCCCAGGGTGCTATCTGAGCAAAGGCCAGCTCTGCAACCAGCAGTTTCAGAGGCTGGACAATGGGATTACCTTAATGGTAATTGTGTTAAATTAGTTTCTCTGCCAGGCCCCTTAGAGTGCATCAAAGTAAGTTTCGGAGTAGGAGAGCCTGTGAGTGGTACTTTCTCCTAGAGTGCTACAAGAACGCCTTCAGGCAAGTGACTCTCAGAGCTTTCATGCTGTAGATGTTGCTTTCAAGAGCACTGACAGGGAGCCTGGCAATTGATTTATCTTAATGCAGTTATAGTTAAGGTAATTACAAGTCAAGTCAATTTTATTGTATAAAATTATTAAAAATTATTACAAAATGCATTTAGATCATCATAGGACATAAAACACTTTTTAAAATATTGGCAAATAGAACTGTTTGTCAAATGGCAAAGTAAATGTCATATATTTCAGTTTGGTGGTGTGATTCCAAGGTCAGCTTGCTGTAAGAGAGATTGGGCTTTCATCATATATTTGACCCCCCTGCAGGCCAACATAGGACATGATCCATCTAGCCATCGGATTACGGCTTGCCTACAAGTCCGAATGTTCAATTTGTTAAAAATGTTCTTTAAAAGCCGTCTCCTCAAGTCCTTAAGTGCCGGGCACACACATAGTAAGTGCGTTAATGTTTCATTTCGGTATCCACATAGACGACAAACGGTGTCGGTGTGACAATTTTTCCAGGGTGGTAACAAGTCCTTTGAGAACTGTAGTCCTAGTCGATGTTTTATGTATCTTTGTTTTAAGGAACTATTAAAGTGGCTTTCTAGGTAGGTCTGTGGTTTTATCCCGGAATATGAATTTATCACGGTCCACCCGTGTCGACTTTTTGCGGTATTTATTTTGTCTTCAAGGTAGGATTCCCATTTGACCGCATTGTTTGCAATTTTGTCAAAAGTGTGTCTATCTGGCCTTAAGGTAATTACATTTCCCATCCCTTCACAATGTTCTTAAAAGTATCTGTTGGGCACTGGGTTGTGATTTTTTTGCTCCTGTGGTGTAAACAAAATCCACTCCCCAGGCAAGAAAAAAACCAAGTTCTACCTGCTCTGAAATCAGTTTGAACATTCTGCCCACCCTTGCCTGTGAACACTATGGGACCAAGTCTGAAAAGCTATGAATAAATTTACTCGAAGTACAATACTGAAGAGTGCATGTTCCTCAAGGCTGGACAAAGGTAGGGGTGGCTCATGGTGGGAGCAGGGGCGTAATAAGGTGCATGGAGGCACCCCACCCGTTTAAGGGGGACACAATCCGTCAACAGGGCCCCATTCACCCCAAGGCCAATGGATATCTGCGATAGATAGGACACTCAAGGAATCCCCATAAAATTCTACAGGGAGACCCCATTAATTTGAGTTACACCAGTGGGTGGGCGAGGGCTGGCTTGCGGTGGTAGAGGGCCTCCTGCTCATAGCACAAGGTGCATGCCACATGATGTACTCTTTAAGCAAGGTGCACGTGACTGGCAGTGAATCATCAAAACTCACTTACTATGTAACGTTAGTGAATCGGCCTATTTAGAATAAAGTGGTAGCCCAGTGCAATGTGATAAATACCTGCAGGATCAAAAACCATGAATGTATTATTCATGTACGAATGAAGTAAGATTTATTTTTAGGCTAAACTGGTGAATGTATTATAAAATGAAGGCAGTTTTTTTTGTCAGCCTCACATCACTAAATGTCCATTGGCAACCGGCCCAGATAAACGCCAGTTATCTTTTGTAGCATAGTCAATATAGGCTTATTTATTCCCGTTTGCAAGTCACTGGCTTTGATCAGGAGCTGCTTATTTTCAAAGGAGATGTATTTAATAGCAGCAGCAGCTGACTGTGATCTTATGGAAATTTGTGAATTTGTCTAATTGAAACGCGGCAACCGAGGGAGAGTTCAGATCACAGAGCGACTCTGTGTACTTTGCTTCTTATCTGATTTGGGGAGCTGCTAGGAAAACATTGAAGTTCATATAAAAGACACTAGCAATGTACAAATCTATGTGATATGAGAAATATTTTGTCCAATAGTTCCTTAGTTTGATAAACTGTTCTGTGGACTGTGCCTCTGTGCCTTAGCCATACCTTTGTTAGTTGGCCATGCGGGGGATAGTTTTTATGGATAAGTCCTGCCCTGTAATTTATGTGCCAAAACAATCATTTTGTTTGTTATTTATTTTTTCTCTGGTGAACCAATCAGTAGAGACAATATCCATACCCTCCTTCACCCACACAATGCACTGTCACAAAGTTAAAATTCACCATAAATGTCACAAGATTTATTTCCTGTTATAGAGTGTTCTTCACATTCAAAGGTATCTAGGAATCAGCCATTGTCTTTAGCAATTCATGAGACTTCTGCGAGGTCAGACTACACTCACCTCTATTTTGTGTGAAGTGATTTGACATTAGGCCTGGGCGTGAAATTCTGCTCCGCTCGTGTTTTTCCCACTCCGCGTAGCATGTGGAATTCCCAACAACTCCACTTCACAACGTCAAGTTGGAGAGTAGAAGCGAGGAAAAATTTACTCCAGACCATCTCCCGGCGAGATTTCTCAACTATGCTGGTCGTGGATGGCTGCTACCGCTCAAGTTGATAAACCTGTTCGTGTTGAGGAAGCTGAGCTCGAGTAGAACATCTAGTAGAGTGGCAGAAAGAAGCAGCGCCTTCTTGGAATGTGCATGGTGCCGTTTGCGCTGATTTTCCAGCATGAGGCAAACACCCGGCACTAAAAATCAGAGAGAATGGCGCAACCTAACGTACTTCGCCAGTTAAGAAGCTCCCCATAGAGTGACAAGTGTTTTTGGGCACTTCGCAGAGTTCCACTCAGGCCTACTTGTCATGGTGGCTGTACACCATTCTCACATGCAATTTGCAAAGCCAATAGGTGTGGTTTGTTTTAGGTGTAGGCGTTCTTTGTTGCAATGGGCAAATGTTGTTGTGTGATATGTTTAGATGCACAAAAAGAAAACACAGATATGGACATATGCATACATACAGACCACAAACAACAAACCGCATACAGGCACACAATATATCATACAAGACATATATGGCAACATGCAGACACAGGTGGATGTTGGTTGAATGGACAGAAGAGGGAATGTTGTCTGTAGGTCTGTAGCTAAAGATGAACATACGTTTGGGTATCTGTGTGTGCATATAGTGGTGGGCAGGTAGGTGGGTGGGAGCTGTGGCACAGCTGATTGGATGGAAATGTGAATAGATGCATGAACGGTTGGGGTTGGGTTGATCATGATGACGTGTATGTGTTTCATGAGGGTAGGAGTGGGATGGGCATATGGATGCTTAGATATGGGTAGGTATATATGGAGGGATGAATGAATGAATGTGTAAATAGAAGGGCAAATGGATAAGTAAATGGGTGGATACATGTCAGTAGATGGGAGGATGGAACAATGACAGTGTGAAGGCAGAACAGTGTATAGGTGAGGGTAAAAGAATGCTTAGATGTTGTTGCTTGGAATAAGGCAATCATTTTCAATTACAATGATTTGCTTCTGAATGTATGAAGTATTTTATGAACAAGACATCTAAAGGTACTCCGAGAATGGGTTTGCCTAGACAAACCTACCACATTACTCCCGATGTTATAATATATCTAACCCAATCTGCTCAGAAGTGTGTCACATCACTTGGTGGAGGGCTATTGACGGCCTAGAGGAAACATTTATTCAATAAGATTAAACAAACGCCCACATTCCAAACAAGCAACCCCAGATTCAAAACAGAGCTATGCGTTTTTTCAAAGTGACCAAAAGGGAAAGCTTGAGTGCAGACATCCCCGTTCTCTCAACGAATGACCAAGATCACAGCATGCACAGCCAAGACAAATACCAAAGCATCAGGCCGTAGCACTGTAGAAGTGTGGTCATCCAAAATGATTTTTATTCAATAAAAACGATGCAATGTTACTTCCAGCAATAAATCAGTGACAGACCATGAATCAACCTATGAACAAGAGTAACGCAGGTGGAGTGCACATGAACATTTATAGACTCTCGACTTCAAGTACTTCTTAAGACTAGCCAAAGTTATTTCTCTGAATAAAGAACTCTGGTACCAAAAATCTAGGGCATATTACGAAAGAGTAGCGATATTTATTGCTAACTAGGCTTTGCAACGATTTTTTTATCGCTAAGCATCGCCAGAAATTATCGCTGAGATAACTTGCTCTTAGCAACGTTTATCTCAGAAGTGATAAAATCCTCACGCTAACTGCCAAATGAGAGATTATCGCTGGAAAACCAACGATAATCTCTCGAAGTTTGACATTAGCTTGATGAAAGGGGCTCACAAACTTAGGCAAGATATCCACCTTCCATAGGATATCATGGCTAAGTCAGGAAAATACCAGGTGTAAAAAAAGCAGCGCTAACCGCGGTTAGTGCTGCTTTTTTATCACTAACAGGGTTAGCGATATCCTTGATAATAGGAGAAATGTCGCTTAACAACATTTCTCCTATTATTTTTCTCTGGAAAGCCCCCTTTGCATCTCATTAGAGATGCAAGGGGAAGCGTGGAGAAAAAGGGTGCTAACATGCGAATTTGCGTGTTAGCACCCTGTTGCTGATAGGGAGATAATTTTATCTCTGCTTTCTTGGCTTTTAAAGCCAAAAAGCAGAGATAAATCCCTTGATAATATGCCCCTAAATTACTCTGTTGCCACACTCAAAGTTTGAAAAAATAACATGGAGCAATCTTCGGTGAGGTTGAAAAGTCACCAAACTCTTCTGTGCTGTGGTGTATGTTTGTGCAGGACGAAGTGTGGCAAGGGCATATGCCAGAATAAAAGAGTGCGTGACATGTAAAAAAACACTTTACCTGCACAAAAACACACCATGTAGAAGAACAAATACTGCAAAGGCGCAAAGACAGGCTCAGCACATACACAAGGTCAGACCACACCAAACACATTATCTTCAATTATTGAGAATATGATGCCAGCCCAGATAAAATATAAGTTGTAAAGAAATGTCAAATGCATTTCAACTTTGCAGGTTCTTTTCTAGAAGAGGCAGCATGCTTAGATAGATACAACTCAATCAAATAATGTCACCTGTAGTGAAAAGCCAAGTGAATGAAAATTACATTAAATCACAAATAAAATAAAATGTGTCCTTAAACTGCACAAAATCATACCTGAATATCGAAAATGTAGGGCCTGATTAAGAGTATATGGGCCATATACATCAACACATTTTTCCATAGACACAGAATGGGCAAAACCCTTTAATGCATCTGTCCCTATACTATTTATCTCACATGGTTAGGTAAAGCTGTTATAATAATGGTAGACCATACAGTTTGTTTCAAGTACCCTTAGTGGTTTTTCTGAAAAATTAAAACAAGACATCTTTCATAAGTGTTCATCCAGAACTACTGCTGAATCATCTTGAATGTTTTGAAAACTAAATTATTTACCAAACCAGTAACAATTAAGTAATTCTTTCTTAACTGTATAATACAACACTAAAATAAATAATTTCAAGTTGGCTTCTCCCTTTATTCTCAGGTTTGCCTCTCATGCCTGAATGGAAAACTCTCTGTCCATATAGGATAAATGGAAACAGGGGCGGTATGGATGCCGTTTTTTGCTTTGTAGGTTACCCCGAAAAACCATGGTGGCTTGCCAGGAGGACAAGTGTTCTGCCTGTGCTATGGGACAGTGGTACGCTTAAGGGTTAGGAGAAATTCTGCCCCAGGTGACACTAGTCAAAGTCTCTGCACCTTTTAACCCCTTGCATGCGCGGCGAATTTTCGCGCTGTGCGGCCGTTTTAAAGAGTGGGCGGGATCATGATGGCCCCCAGCCGTCATCAGCACATGCCGACTGTGATGCCATCAGAATGGAAGGGGTTAACATCTATGTAGCACAGCTGGCAAAGTTGATCCAGTCTTACAGTTTCGTGACAGTGGCCTATGCTAATCACGGTCTCACTCCCAAGTAAGGTGGACGAAGTTGCAGACAGATTCAATAAATGTATGAATGCCATTGCCAATTGTTTGAAATACAATTCAGAAAAAACTGAGGTTCTAATTTTTGGAAAGGAGTCCACCTTTTGGGAGAGGTGTGGCGCAGCAGCCAGGGTGACTGACACTGGAATCTGGGGATCATAGTTTGATCCCTGGCATCTGCTGCAGATTAGCCCTGCACCATGTGACTCTGGGAAATAGCTTGCTTAATCTTCCTGACAGCCCCCAGCACCTGGAGACCCTTACGGGTAATTGTTCGTGCTTTACAAATGTGGATTATTATTTGGTATCACTCTTGGCGCCCACAAGCCTTGGGCTCCCCTCCAAAGCCTGTCCCCAAAATTAGAAACCTTGGGATAATTATTGATGCCGATCTATCTTTTAAAGAGCAAGTTAACAAATTGACATCATCTTGCTTTCTACTGCTTAGCTCACCTAGGACGGTGTTGCTTTTATTTCCCTACCATATCCAACAAGCATTGGCATAGCCAATAGGTCTCGCTTTTGGGACCTTATATGTATTTAGTTATGCAGCACAATATCCTTGGTGCACCAACATTAACTGTTGCATGGTTAAACACGTATAAGGCCCCAAAGATGAGACCTATTGGCCATGCAAATGCTTGTTATGTGGGTGACTGAGTCAATCAGACCTATTCCTTTCGTGTCAACAAAAGAGCGATGCTATTCCAAACAAGTTGTCCAGGTTTCTTACAAAGTGCTCTTAAACATGTAAAAAGGTAAGGATGTAAGCTTTAGTTTATGCTTCTCGGGTGCCGAAATTGTTCCCAATCACGGACTTTCAATGAGAATCTTGGTTTGTGTACTGTGCTCGGGATGCTCACTTGAGGCAGCATTCCTTCAGTGTAATCAAGTCGCCCGAAGACGACAAGAATCGCGGCTCCTTTATTTACTGCGACCATAAAAGTAACCAATAATAATAATTCACATTTGTAAAGCGCGAACAATCACCCGCAAGGGTCTCCAGACGTTGGGGGCCGTCGGAAAGATTAAGCAAGCTATTGCCCAGAGTCACATGGTGCTGGGCTAATCTGGCGCCGGTGCCGGGGATCGAGCCCTGATCACCAGATTCCAGCATCAGTCCCCAGACTTGACAGACTAGGAGTTTTTACACATTAGACTATTACTAAAAGTAGAATAAGGCATCTAGTGCCGACGAACTATTTACTATTGCTATTTGATATAAGGTTGACACTCATTAGGATCAAATAGTATCAGGCCAGGTGGTAGGTCCAGGCGCGCGGAACACACGGCCACCTACAGCTGGGTGAGTCTAAACCCAGGTTGCCTCAAAGGGTGGCAGGAGGGGGGGGGGGGCAAGAGGGTGTGGAAGGGAGGGGGGGAAAACGGGTTGGGTGGGGGATGTGGGGGGAGAAAATAAAAAACTGAAGAGAGTTCGTACTGCTAAAGTGATTTCGAATGAAAGAGTAGAATTGAAACAAAGGACATGCTCGTATTATGTATATTGCGTATGCATCATTTATCTGGACAGGTTGATGTTATGGAAATTTTTAAAAATTAGGTATGCCTAAACTAAGTATTGGATCTCTCAACATAGGAGGATTAAATGATTGGAAAAAAAGGGGGAAGCTTGAACAATATCTAAATATGATAAACTTAGATTTAATATGTCTACAAGAGACCCACTTACCCTGGTGCAAAAAACATTGGTTGAATTTTAAAAACTATGAATTGCTGTCATGTACATCCCAGACTTCTATGATAAGAGGTGTGGCCATAATTGGCAAAGTGGGGTTAGGGGGCGCCAAAAGGAGTAAGGCGGATTCATTAGGAAGATGGGCAATTTGCGAAATGAACTTAGGTTTCACTATTTGCACAGTATATGGATCCAACACAGACGAGCCAGAAATCTTTAGCCATATTGAAAACGAATTAATTGATTGGCATACCCCGATAGTATTATGTGGCGACCTTAACATCTCTGCAAATTTTATGGATGGTAGCGCATATATAGGTAGGAAGCCAAGGGTGTTTAGAGCAATCAAGTCAATGATGCAGTCACATGGCTTAGACGATGTTTGGGGAAATTTACTGACTGGAGACCCAGGGTTTACTTATTTTTCATACCCTTTTAATAAATACTCGAAATTGGACTATTTCATGATCTCGACTACCCTACTTAAGAGTGTACAAATAAATAAGCTTCCCAAAATCATGTCTGATCATAATCCCCTAGTCTTAAATATGGTCATCAATAAACCATACAAGGTTCCTAGACCCTGGTCATTTGATAAAAAATTATTAGCGGATGCCGACTACATCACCCATATGAAAATATGGTCCCAGTCCTTTTTTGACGCTAATAGGTATAGTGCATCAAGGGGAGTCGTGTGGGATAGCTTCAAAGCAGGAATAAGAGGAGAGACTATAAGTTATACCACCAACATATGGAAAAAGGTTAATAGGGAAAGGGAAGCATTGATGGGAAAATTGAGTGAGGCAGAGACACAACATAGACAAGATATAATTACAGGTGCCCAATCTGTCGAGAGCCTACATAGAGTAAACTCCATAAAAGCTGAGATCCAGAAACAACTAGCAAGAAAGGCGGCAGCAAATTTTCAGGCACAAAGATCACGCCTTTACGAAACTGGTGAGCAAGCAGGTAGAGCTCTTGCCCTGCGAATTAGGCAGGTGGCAAGTAAGAACATTGTGACACAAATCGAATATCAGGGCCAAATATACGACAAACCTGGGGAAATTTTGGAGGGGTTTAGGAAATTTTATCAAGAATTATATCAGGAGGAAGCAGCTGCAGAGGCCCCGAATATATGCTGGTTAGACATGGGTAGTAAGTTAAAATCAGGCCAGATCGATCTACTGGAACAAGATATTACAATGTCAGAGGTATTGGAAGCTCTGCAAGATCTTGCAAGCGGAAAGGCGGCGGGCCCAGATGCTATACCAGTAGAGCTTTATAAAAGTCTAAGGGAGGAAACAACACCAATGCTCTTAGATCTATTCAATGGTGTTATGAATACCGGAATAATACCTGAGTCCTGGCAAGAAACTAATATAGTAATCTTTCACAAAAAAGGGAAACCTAAGACCAACCCGGGCTCCTACAGACCAATATCATTGATTAACAGTGATAACAAGCTATATGCCAAAATCATGGCCACTCGCATGGGAGGGATCATTGCGTCCTTGGTTTCCCCCTGGCAGCATGGGTTTATCCCAGGAAGAGGAACCACAAACCATATTAGGAGAGCAATTACACTATTTGACATCGGTGCTGCTAGGGGGGAGGAGGTTGCAATGATCCTCCTTGATGCGGAGAAGGCATTTGATCGCGTCAGATGGAGTTTCCTATGGAAGGTTATGGAGGCAAGGGGATTTGGCCCTAGATTTTGTCAAGCCATTCAGGCTATGTACTCATCACCTCCGGCAAGAATTCAATCAATGGGGGAAAGATCAGATAGGATCAACATAACAAGGGGTACGAGACAGGGCTGCCCATGCTCTCCAATCTTGTTCGCGCTCTACATAGACCCTTTAATTACACAATTAATGAACAGTGCACTTATCCAACCAGTAATATCAAATGGGTTTCACACTAAACTTCTCGCCTATGCGGATGATTTAGCAGTCATTACAAAAGATCCAGAGCTAGCAATGAGGGAGGTCGTTAATATAACCAGTCATTTTGGATATGTGTCCGGCTACCGACTAAATGTGGACAAAACACAGGTACTATGTTCTAAAAAAATAGCCAAGGTGGATGGAAGATATGTAGAATCTGTAGTTTACCTGGGTATTACAATAAATGCAGAACCAGGTAAAATAATTGACGACAATTACACCCCTCTTATTAAATCTATGGAAACAGATCTAAAAAGAATGGACTCATTAAAGTTAACACTGATTGGGAGGGCTAACGTCATAAAAATGACAATGTTTCCTAAAGTGCTTTATAAATTAAGGTCAATCCCATTTAAAATTGACGAGAAAATTATTAAGAAGATTGAGTCCATTTTCATGAAATTTTTATGGCAATATGGTAAAATAAGGAGGTCTAATAGATATATGTCATTACCACAAGATAGAGGGGGGTTGGGATTGCCAGATATTAAGAGCTATCATTTTGCATGTCTCCTGGTAGACATGGCTATCCTACTCCATCCGGGGGGCCCAACCCTCAGGCAGGCGGTGATACCATCAATTTTTCAGCTATTGGTGGGAAGTGAAGCCGTAGGGCTTTTATTAAGGAGGACCCAGAGGAGTTATTATAAGGAAATTGGGTACAAGACGTTGGAAGGTATATGGTATATATGGAAAACTGTTAAAAAAGCACTAGATATACCCACTATCCATTACCACACACCACTTTGGAATTCAACACTCTTTCCAAATCTTAGTAGGGATGGAACGTGGCGTCATTGGGAGAGCCATGGTATTGTGGAGTTGGGGCAAATAATGATTAGAGATCACTGTAGAACGCTTGAAGAACTCACACACCAATATTCACTACAAGGCTATCAAGGGTTCAAATACCTACAGATTGTAAATAGAATTAAAGCAATTAGGCCACGTATCACTCAGCTTGGGAAATTCGAACTAATTGAGTATTTGAAGTCAGGGGGCCATAGAATTAGAGATATATATAAAATATTTAACGACGCATTAATCGACGATATTGAAAAAACTGAAACCACATGGTCCAAAAAATTGGGAGATCCCGAAATAGACCTTGATAAAGCGCTAGATATGGATAAGAGGCTTCTACGTTCCTCGAATCTCAGGGCCCAACATTTTAAAACACTATTTAATTTATACTATACGCCCGAAAAATTATTCTCTTGGGGGAAAGCGACAGATAGTAACTGCCCCAGATGTGGAAATGGTACAGCAGATCTTATACACATGTTCTATGGCTGTGAAAAATTAAAAACTATTAAAATTGAAATAACACGGTTTTTAGAGGGGCTACTCGACGTCAAAATTAACCTATCCCCAACCTTGATAATATTTGGTTGTGATGTGAAATTAAACATGAGTACGGAGGCCGAAGCTTTAGTTTTTATTTCCGTAGCAGTCCTTAGAATTTTAATTAGCGCAGCCTGGAAGGATACAGAAGCCCCAACTTTTCAAATGTGGTTGTGTAGAATGTTGGGTATACATAATATTGAGGAAGCATTATATGATTTAAAGGGAACGAAGCTAAGGGATATGGGCAAGCGATTTTGGGCCCCAGTGGCTACTTGGAGGACAGCAAAACTACAAATGAATGATTTACTGGCTGTGTAGTTATTTAACATGTCAACTGACTGTGTACTGTATAGTATTCTTTCTGCTTTTCTCGCCTGACGATATAATGTAATGCTTCTATCTATGTATTTATGTACGCATTTATGAATATGTATTTACCGGTATGAACTCTCAATAAAAATATTAAAAAAAAAAAAAAAAAGACTATTACTAAAAGGGCAGGGCCATACCTGGGGCTGTTTCTGCTTGTTGCCATGGAAAAGACAGGTCTTGGGAGACTTTGGAGCGTGGCAGTAATTTGGGGAAGATGGAGAAGCGCAGGGGCCCTGCACTGGAGTTTTTCTGTCCCTCGCATTCCCTGACCCCCCTCCCCAAATCTGGGGGGCTAAATCCCCCACACTTCCTACGCCCATGGGGGAACACAAATCGGTCACTGGAAATTGCCATCAATAGTGATACTAGTAATGTTTAGCATTAAGAAGTGATACTTTAAACACAATGCAATCTATGGAAGTCTGACATCCTGGCTTCTATTTTTGATGTTTTGGGTTGTTTCTTGCCTTTCTTTAACTGTCGATTAAAACATGATTGAAATTGGCCGTACGAAAACTGGGCAATTGCCACACATTTAGAATGCCAAGAGAGCTGGAACAGAAACAATGCAAGGTAAGTACACCCTAAAGGTGCCTGACGCTGTTCTATCCTTTCACTTTTTCGTGGACAGAGGCCTGTGGAAAAAGTCTCTATACTTCCCTAAAAGTATCCTGTTATTGGTATAAATGGCAACACTGCAGTAATGTGTGTATCTTTTCCCTCCAACCACAAAATGAGAATCAGTTCTGCTGCCGATTGCATTGCAGGTCAAAAAGGAGAGTATATGCAACTTGATGGCAGCATGCAAATACTGCATGCAGGAGGGGGCGGCGGGGTGCTTTGCATGGGACCTGACAGACAAGTGTGTGAGGTCGGCGACGAAATGGAGTGGGAAGCATGTACATCCTCAATCTAGAATCTCTGCTTCTTAAAACTAGATGGAAGCAGTGAGCAACCAAACGATTGTGTCTATGTTGTATAGAAAAGGACTGGTATAAATTTCACTTCTGACTCAAAGCGGAAATCAGAGTCCCTCGGCTGCTAATCACACACATACTTTTAAGGGAAATGAACGTGACACAGCAATCTGAAGAGAGGTCTAAACATCCTCGGTGAGTGTTAGGTACTGCTTGCAGTTATAATTACGATGGAGTTGGATGGGGTATAAATATTCTTTCATTCTTTGAGAACTTTTCTGCGCCGTACGCTTTAATTCTAAGGAGTGTTAGACGAGCAAGAAGTACGCATGAAAAACACCCTGTAAGGCATATATATCTGCCAGGGATTATGGCACAGTTTAGCATGACCTGCTTGACCAGAGATAACAATGGGCTATACCTAAAAGACATGTGGCCTTGGCAAGATAGCTGTTTGGTAAAGTGCTTTACTAATGCAAGCATTAAAGCAGATGAACCGAGTGGTTGCTTTTGTGCTGCGGAATCCTGCATGTAGGCCCCAAGGCATGAGCCTGTACTGACATCTAGGCCTTATTAGCGACTCAGACAGGTGGTATGTTCCAGATGCGCCCGCAGGGTATTTCTACAATTTACTATGTGGCAGATCTGCGGGTCTGTAAAAGGAACGCGTGCTGACGTCATGAGCACTTGGCGTACAACGCTGCTGCTCGGTGACAGGTAAAGGCTGTGCACATGTGTGTGTACGTCCCATGACGTTTACTCTTGACGACTGTAAGTAAATTTACACTTCTACGCGGATTTGATAACCCAACGTCAGGTGAACGTTGTTGTAACAACGTACTGTCCTGAAGTCGTTGAAAAGGGAAGGAGGAAGGATTAAAAATGGCGGAGGTTTGGTCACATAAAAGGTTCATGGGGAATACACGGAGACAGCACAGTGCCAGCGAAGCTGATCGAATGTCAAACTAATCTTCCAAATCAGTATAGGTTACCTGTTTCCTTGCGCAGTTTTCTCCAAAGCTGGGACTGCCCGCATGCCGTACATGTGCAGCTGTGTCTGAAGTCCTGCAGTTCCCCAGAGGCACAAGCAGGCATCCACTTCTGTCATTACAGCTGATCGCAGCAAAAAGACAGAAGTGGATACCTGCTTGTGCCCTGGGGGGACTGACATTTAAAAAAACGAGCACGTTGCAGGGAGGGAGAGAGGAGGGGGCCGACGCCTGCTTCCCTTACAGGAACGAGTAATGACACCATATGTTTGCAAGTTACTTACAAACATACGGTGTCAGCGCTCGAGCCCGCAAGGGAATAGCCACATGTGCACGCGTTGCTGTTGAAGGCAATGGAACGCGTGCACTGTTGTGGTTTAAAAAGGGGACCGATGGCTAAAGGTCTCCTCCTAAGCAGCTCATGGGCGCTGCGTAGGCAAGACCTAACAAACAGTAGTCATCACTCTTGTTTTATCAAAGATTGATCATAGTATGGTATGGCTGTATCACAGAACAGCTACAGAGAAGTGATTCCGAAAGCTGCAGAGGGGCTCAGCTCCTGCTCGGGCACCCTCTCACCCAAAACCAAGCACTTTTCCTTCAGGATTGTCAAGGCCTGCCATAGAAGTGACTTACAAGTTTATTTGTGTCTGTATTTAAAGGTAGATATAGGTAGCCTATATCTTAGCAAGGGGTGCAAGCACCACCTTACCCAGGCTGCAGTAGCAGACCTGTGGGGCCATTTTGCAAGGCTTCCCAGGGGTGGCATAATACATGCTTCAGCCCCTGGTAGGCCCCTAGGGTACCTATGCCCTTGGTACCTAAGGTACCATAAACTAGGTACCCACTACTGCTTTGTATGTGTTCAAGAGTAGTTTGAAAAGCATGAGTTTGTTGATGGAGAGCCAATAGAGGTCTTTGAGATGAGTGGATATATGGGTGTGGGTGTGGGAGTGAAGTAGAGTGTTAGTGTGGCTGCTGCATTCCTCTTGTTTAGTTACACAGAGATTCTCACTTAAAGTACGGTTCTGTAGTCTAATTTGCATAGAGTTATGACTTTATTTTAGTCCTCTGGTTTATTAGAAATTACTTAAGTGAACATATCTGTGTTTGTGCCAAGCTCCAAGATATGAGTGGTCAGCAAATGTCTGTTTCTTCTACTCTTCCAGTGGCAGCACAAAGGGCTCTAAAAATCACATAGTTATTCAGAAAAATCAAATAGACGAAGTTGTATCTTGTATTAAGCCAGGACTTGATGATGAAGAAAGATGTCTAAGGCCACGTCGGTGATGAAGGCAAGAGCTCTTTTCTGTGGTCCACAGCAGAGTCTGCCTTAACACAAACACACTTCTGGTCATATTGCGATTGGGCTCTTGGTCTGGGCATGTTCAAGATGCTGAAGACTGCTAGCAATTCCCTTGTTCTTTACTCCTTGGCAAAGGAATTATTTGGTTGCTAAATTAGGTGGCTTCTAGTCTAGGTCAAAGGACAGTGACAGTGAGCGCAAAATGTACATACAAGAAGCACTTATCTTTGTTTTAGGCGTGCAATAACTAGCATTTGCATAATACAACTAAAGGCAGTTCTTAAACCTCGCTCTTTCACATCTCTGCATGTGGAAGGTTTACAGTCCCATTGCAGAACGAAGAAAGACCGCCTGAATATTCAGCATACTAAATTATTAAAGAAATTAAGCATTCACAGACAACTTGTTTTCGCTAAATCTGCAGTACGTCGGCCATTGCTCTACATACGCTGCCGTCTACACTTAGATACAATGAGGACATCACACTGACTTTTATTTTTATGATCACAACATCAGGACCATTGAAGCATTACAAATAAAACTTCATTTCGTTGTGTAATTGGAATATGACAATGCAAACATGATGAATTCATTACATTTATATTATTTATAGTTGTGTATTTAAATAAGCACTCTTCATCAAAATGATAAAAGCCAATAAATCCAGTCCTCGGATTCCCCATTACCCCACCTTTCTAGGTCACCTTTGTCTCTCTGTACACACATAAGTCTCTTCAATCCCTCTCCCTCTCTGCTTTACTCTCTCCATACATCACACACTCCCTCAACCCCAACGCCAGACACATCTCATCGGGGACGCTTTAACCGACAGGCAGAGGCTTACCACTTCACCACTTCTCCGAGGAATCCAAGGGCAGTTCCGCCCACACGGCTTGCCGCTCCCGCTTCGCGGGAGCCGCTGCGCACAGGAGTGCGTTAGAAACTCACAGCACCTGGTCACTGGAGGCGGAGGCAGGGGCGCGAGGAAAGGCGTGGGCTGCGAGTGTGCAGGGACTCCAACATCCAGGAGTCCCTGCGAAGACCACGGACTGACCATCCGGTCCGCTCTCCCCGCCGGCCCGCCCCCCGCCCACCTGAGAGTGTAAAAGGCGCTTTCTCCAGCCATTCCCTGGGACGCTTTAACCGACAGGCAGAGGCTTACCACTTCACCACTTCTCCGAGGAATCCAAGGGCAGTTCCGCCCACACGGCTTGCCGCTCCCGCTTCGCGGGAGCCGCTGCGCACAGGAGTGCGTTAGAAACTCACAGCACCTGGTCACTGGAGGCGGAGGCAGGGGCGCGAGGAAAGGCGTGGGCTGCGAGTGTGCAGGGACTCCAACATCCAGGAGTCCCTGCGAAGACCACGGACTGACCATCCGGTCCGCTCTCCCCGCCGGCCCGCCCCCCGCCCACCTGAGAGTGTAAAAGGCGCTTTCTCCAGCCATTCCCTGGGACGCTTTAACCGACAGGCAGAGGCTTACCACTTCACCACTTCTCCGAGGAATCCAAGGGCAGTTCCGCCCACACGGCTTGCCGCTCCCGCTTCGCGGGAGCCGCTGCGCACAGGAGTGCGTTAGAAACTCACAGCACCTGGTCACTGGAGGCGGAGGCAGGGGCGCGAGGAAAGGCGTGGGCTGCGAGTGTGCAGGGACTCCAACATCCAGGAGTCCCTGCGAAGACCACGGACTGACCATCCGGTCCGCTCTCCCCGCCGGCCCGCCCCCCGCCCACCTGAGAGTGTAAAAGGCGCTTTCTCCAGCCATTCCCTGGGACGCTTTAACCGACAGGCAGAGGCTTACCACTTCACCACTTCTCCGAGGAATCCAAGGGCAGTTCCGCCCACACGGCTTGCCGCTCCCGCTTCGCGGGAGCCGCTGCGCACAGGAGTGCGTTAGAAACTCACAGCACCTGGTCACTGGAGGCGGAGGCAGGGGCGCGAGGAAAGGCGTGGGCTGCGAGTGTGCAGGGACTCCAACATCCAGGAGTCCCTGCGAAGACCACGGACTGACCATCCGGTCCGCTCTCCCCGCCGGCCCGCCCCCCGCCCAACACGCCCACTATATCTCGGCTCAACACTCCCGCAGCGCGGGACGCAGCCCGGGGCGAAGACTGGGCAAAGACAGGGCCGTTTGAGGCCGTTCGAGGACGGTAGAGGACGGCCCAGGCCCTGTCACCCTGTACTTTGCTTCGTTCCCGCAGACCCCTATGATTGTTGACGCACATCACTGAGAATCACGATGCGTCCCAAAATTAGAAGCACGTCTAAGAAAGCTGCACTGGTGACACAAGTGACCGGTCCTATAGACCTTTTCATATCCAGGGTAAACAACACCATTGATAAAAGTATCCTTCTACTGGAGAAAAGAGTCTCCTTGGACCTCATGCAGGCCAAACGATCTTCGCTCGGCTCACTTGCCACCGCAAATTCCCCTGCTCACCAGGTTGCTAATAACTGCTCTTTACCATTGCCACTAACTATCGTTCCTACGATGACTGTTCCAAATTCTGTAGATTTATCCGTAACCCAAACAGACACCGATCAATCATATGTCGACCTTGAAGCAACCCCAGACTTAGAAGTCTGCCAATCACCGACTGAAAAATTAGACCAGAGTGTCATTAGTAACCCCTTACTACCCGATCCAGTAACGACTTTAGAACCAACAAAAATAAGGAAAAATACCTCCATCCTCCCTAAGGCTATGCCAATTATCAAGGAAAAACCTATAACAAAAACAAAGAATCACAATCTGATCACGCCCACCCCAAACTCCTCGGCAGGTATCCCCTGTTGGGTGGAAAACATGATTATGGACCTTAAATCAGACCTCGAAGTTAAAATTACAGCACAGATCAAACCGCTAATATCAAAGCTGGACAGACTTACGTCACTAATCAACACGAAATGCAGTTGTAAGCCAAGTGGTAATGGTCCCGCTCCAACGCACGGGGTAAAGGAAATACTCCCAAAAAAACCACCTAGTATCAAACAAACAACAGGCATACCAAACAAGCCTCACACTTCACCAACTAGAAAAGCGGCAGGAATACAACCCTTAGCTAAAAAAGGGAGTAATCCAGATGCCCCCCAAGACACCCCGGTTGCGGTAGATCTCCCCTCTGCTACACAAACAGGTCCAGCAGGTCAAACTAAAACACACAATCGACAAACAAAAGGAAATACCACCATCCCAGCAGAGACCCCCTCCCCAGAAAAACCACTAGAACTGAAGACCAAGCAGTCTCGGCCCAAAATAATCAATTTACCCCCGGAAGCTTCTCCCTTCGTGGTGGTGCTAACAGCTGTTCCCCCACTGAAGGAGGGTGTAAGAGAAACTTTCGCAGAGCTGAGGAACAAATGTGCCCAGTGGCTCCAACTCCATAAACCCTTACCCGCTCACATCAGGGGTGATATCTTCTCCGTACGCAGAGGAGACTGGGTTGGCAGAAGCACGAAGGCAATAGCGGGGGATGTCATCAGTATCAAATTTAGGGAGATAGGGGCATCAAATTATATCTGCAATTCACCCAACAGAGGACCAGCCACCCAAATAAATCCCCTTCCCTTGTCCTATTTCCTACCCCCATCGTCAAGGCAAAATTTCCCCTCTCCCGCACTCCCACTAAATATTGGGCCTATAAATCCCTCTGAACACAACATGTATCAATATCAGCAGCACCCACATATGCCACGACTCCCACAAGTTCCGCAACAATCAGTTTTCCAGTGGCAACCACCCGCCCAATTTCCTCAACCCATACACTTTGCTACCCAACCACCCGCTCACCTTCCTCAATACCCATATCATACCACCCAACAGTGGTGGCTACCCCAGCAATCCACGCAACACAACACTCACCTATGGCAGCAGCCGCGGCAAGGACGGTTTCCCCCATTCAACCCACTAGGCCCTAATCATCAAGGCAGAGATAGGGATGAATGGAGTGGACAGGATCACTGGAGAAAGTACAGTGACCCCACACGCTGGGATAGCTGGAATGGCCTTCAATTAGCAAACAGGTATAGCGCCTTGGAGTGCGTTGACTGACTACCACAATCACAAAAACACCCCCAAATCCACACAGACCTATCGGAACCCACGGTCTCCCCATTAGTCCCTCCAGACCCAGAGATCCCTCCAGCCCCAGAGATCCTTAACAAACCAAAAAGAGTAAAAAGCTCAAGGGATAGTCCAACAATCCTGAGCCTGATCTCATGGAACATCGCTGGACTAAGGACAAAAATAGAGGATGGGACAATTATGCACCACACGCATAATCATCAAATATTATGCATACAGGAGACATGGTCATTACAAGAATATCACCTGCAGGGGTACAAAACGTACTCCTCTCTCGCGCAGGCGGGGCACATAGGTAGACCAAAGGGAGGTCTGTGCATCTATGTAGCTAACACCATCCAAAACGCTAAAATTAAGGTTATTGAACTGACACCTAATTTGCAGATCCTTGGTCTTTTCCTCCAGAAAAAAGAGTCAATGGTCATCATTAATTTTTATAACAATCTGGATGAACTGGACTTCGAGGGAGTCCTGGCCGACCTCCACGAAAAATTAACTACTTTCAGAATGAAACAAGGAGAAAGTGGCCCGGCAGCAATAATATGGGCAGGCGATTTCAACCTTCACGCCTGTACCCAACCAAAAAGGAAGTGTCCTGGCATGGTGACAGAAGACGGCCTCTCACTCACCCATTTCTCGCATAACAAAATGGGTAGACAAATGAATGATCTCCTATCCGACCTGGATCTCCAGATAGTAAACACTTTGGATCACGGGGATAATTCACTTGCACCCACTTATATAGGAAGAGGCTACAAAACCACGGTAGACTTCATAATTATATCAACATCCTTACAACTAAGAATGAAAAATTTCGAAGTCATACCGAATCCCCAAAGTGACCATGCAATACTAACCTTGGAAGTCTCACTAAACCATCAACAATGTTCTCCAGTAATAATAGCTAATGCATTGACCCAGGAAAATATCAATATGGACAAAGTAAACGGATACTCAATAAAATGGGGAAGGATAAACCCAGAGGAACTTACTAAAGAGTTAATAAAATCAGTCTATCCCCAAATCAAAATTTGTTTGGACATAGCAACTAAGGACGCGGAGCTTCTAAATAACTTTGCCCAAATAATGGACAAACTAAAGGTTTTACTCACAGCAAAACAAAAATCCGGTCCATCCCGGGCAAAGGGCTGGTTCAACCAAGAGTGTACTAAGACTCACACAAAATTGAAGCTAGCCTTAAACAAAAATGAAAGGGACCCCCGCACAATAGCCACCCTCAGAAGTGAGTATCACAAAATAAGGAAAAAGAGGAAAGAGGAACTGAAGCAAGCGCTGTGGCATGAACTCCACACCAGTGCCCAAGAAAAAAACCCTCAAGCCTTCTGGAGAATTATAAGAACTCCTTTCTTGGCAGACGACACGAGCCCAAAAATTGAAGCTGCTATAGACGCCACAACTTGGGTATCACACTTTACCAGCATCTTCCAAAAACCAGCCTCTGATCAAGAGACGGAAGAGGAGGAAAAAACATTCCTACCATACCCCATAGATATAAATTTCGAAATCCCCGAAATTCTTGTGGCATTGAACGCAACCAAAAAAGGAAAAGCTCCAGGGCCGGACGGAGTCCCGGCAGACTTTTTTAAATACCAAACAGAACTTTGGGCACCGATTTTAACAAGGGTCTGCACCGCAACGGCAAAATTAGGAATTCTGGAGTCATGGACAAGGTCCATCATGGTGCCGATATTTAAAAAAGGTAACCGTATGGACCCCGCTTGCTATCGCCCAATTTCTTTGCTGGACTCACTGGGGAAAATAGCAGGAAGAGTGATTTTAGAAAGACTCCAGGACTGGGCGGAAGAGAGAGGCATCCTATCCGACCTTCAATTTGGATTTAGAAAAGGACTAGGTACTGTGGAGCAAGCTCTAAATCTATCGATAATCTTCGGAAAATATGTGCATGCAAAGAAAGCAAAACTTTACATGACTTACGTAGATCTGTCTGCGGCTTTCGACTGCGTTTCCCATACAAAATTGTGGTCCCTTTTAGCACAGATGGGGGTAGATCCATCACTCCTGAACTTTTTAAGGGAACTCTATTCCAACCCATCCGCAAGAGTCCGCTACGGGACAAAGGGGGAATTGACGGCGTCTTTTAGAGTAGAGCGCGGGGTCAGACAAGGTTGTGTCCTGGCACCATTCCTTTTCTCCCTCTATACCAACAACTTGGAGGTTGAGCTCCTGAAGGGTGCCCGTGACCTTCCACTGGCCAAACATCGCCCGATCCCCGCTCTGCTCTACGCGGACGACGCCGTTCTCCTTGCACAAACCCCCCGTGAACTCCAAAGGTCCCTTAATAGATATTCGCAGTTTATGGGAACTCTTGACCTTCATATAAACGCAAAAAAGACTTTCGTAATGAAGGCTGGGGTTGGGAGGAAACAGCAAAATTCTATCTACCTTGACAGCCAAAAAATAGATTCTACAAACGAATACTGCTATCTGGGAGTCATGATAGATAATAAACTCTCCTGGAAACCAGCAGTAGAAGCCAGAAAACATTGTTTTAAAAGATCATTAGCCGCATTGGTGTCGTTTACACAAAAACTAGGAAAACGTCCGCCCAGGGAATTGATGACCATATACAAAGCCAAATGTCAATCTACAGCTTTATATGGAGCAGGATTATGGGGTCATACGGATGTCACCTCTCTGCAAATTGCAGAAAACAAGTTTTTCAGATTTCTTTTATCCGCCCCCAAAAGTTCTTCGACTTACGCCTGCCATTTAGAACTGGGGGCACCATATATCGAAGATCTTGCCAAAATTCAACCACTCCTCCTTTGGCGACGTATCTGGGCGTCAGATAAAAACGACATTACAAAAAAAATACTGACGGATGCAATGTCTCTGGACTACGTTTTAAAAATTAAATGGCTGGCCTATATCCGGACCTTTCTCTCTGACCTTGGAATAGAAAAATATTATTCAAACCCCGAAAAAATTGGAGAACTTTCAAAAAATAACTTAAAAAGACGAGCCTTGGACCATCTGAGTAATCTGAGATTACAAATAGAAGCTGGGAAGCAGTCGGTGCAGCACGCAATAATGGTCCAATCTACTCTTTTAATGCAGCCCTATTTAAACCTTGACATTGGCACCTTTGACCGATTTCTCCTGATAAGATTCAGACTGAACATATTTCATAAATTGGTAGCTTTTCCAACGCCAAACGTTTGGGACTTAAATCCACTTCCATGTCCATGCGATGGGAAATCAAGACAAACCACCCTTCACACTGTTCTGTTCTGCAAATTTTATCAGGAACACCGCAAACTCTGGTTACTAACTCTTTTAAAATCCTGGGGTCTTAGACAATGCCGAGTAGCCATGTTGAGCTTCCAGCTTTTGGATACCGAACCTACATGTTACCATGTTCTTAACTTTCTGAAATGCATATACGGACACAGGAAAAACCTTTGATTATAATAGTACTGTACAAATCACCGAAACTCCTTTTCGCTGTTTTTTAATCTGTAATCATATTGCATTGAAGATTCTTTTTACCTGTATTGCTTTTATGGATCTTTAAAAAAAATCCGAATAAAGTTTATTATTATTACATCTCATTATTAGGCACCATCACACACACTCAAGCTTGCACTTTTGCTGCACACCCTGACCACATTCTTTGTGAGAAAGGAACTGTGCAATGACGACGCCTCTGCTTTTGTGCTTCTGTGTATGCGGGGGAGGCTTGCTCTGCTACTGCCCTCTCTTTACACATTCTGAGTGTGAGAAAGCATGCACTGTTGCTAGCTATGGTGTACCTTCTATGTGTGTGTGAGGGAAACTTACACTGCTGCTCCTAGGACATGCTCCATATCTGTTTGGGAATTGTGATCTGCTGCTCTACGTGCTCTGCCTGTGTTGTAGGGTACTGAAGCTTGAAAAATCGGTTACACCATCCAACCCCATAACGATTAGGATTAAGTACTGAAAAAGAGATGGATTCCATCTCTCTGGTTTTCAAGGACAGCTGTTTGACAGCTGTACCTTATCTTCTCCTTGCAGTGACCCCCATCAGATTTTCTTCAGCATTTCACCTCACTAAGCCTCAATGTAATTTTATTTTTTTGTTAGTATTTCATCTACTGCTTTTTGTATCAAGGGGCTTGCAGCATCACAAATGTAGTGTCCAGGTCAAGAACCTGAGGTTCCTTTTGAAACTATTTGTATAGTAATTGACTGATTCGATTTGGAAATATGCTTCAGAGTTTTCTGCTGAAAAGTGTTGTACCTTTGAAGTGTCTTTTGCTTACCAGCATTTGTGGAGCAGACCTCTGGTTTCCATTTGATCAATAGCAATGGATTCTCTCTTGCCACTGGTACTGCAGTCTCTAAAGGGTTGTCAAGATATTCTTCACTTTTCCTGCTGACTGATTATGAATCTTCTGAACATAAGCTTTGTCACTCCACCCTTCAGTTGAAGCCAATTCCAATCCATATAAGTGTTAATTAACTAAAATATGAAGTTTATTGTCTGTGTTTTGCTTTATATTGTCAGATTTGGGAAAAGTCAGCTGAGTGTCATAGGCACATCAGCACGTAAATGAAACCCGACTGACCCTATGTGCCAACAAATTGTAGAAGGGTTCATTTAATGTGAAAGCATGTGGGGATGATGTGATGCTTTGTGGAAGTCAACAAATTGATTCAGTTGTGCAGACCCCGGAATCCTCTTGCTGAACGCTGTATATCATTTCATCAGTAAGAATGTAAATCAATGAATGCAGCTTAGTTATGCCCCTGCCATGCATAGTTTTCAGCCTGTGTTGTAGAATCTCAATCATTCTGGTCAAAGGGGCGGGGTGCACTAATTCCAAGAGCAAACCCAAAGCAGTTTAATATGTGTTAATGTACCAGAATATTGTGGTCAAAATATCTTCCCACATAAACATTGTACCCTCAAAATTATTTACAAAGGTTTTGCACAAAGGGAATAATAGATACAAATCTACAGCTAATGGAACAACATGTTTGTAAACAATATTTAGTAGACCTGACAGCCTTAACCCCTTCACTGCGGGGCTAATTTCCCCACGGTGCGGGGGGGAGGGTGGCCGCGCACGGTGCCGCTGTGCTCATGACGAGCCCAGGCTCGTCATGCAGCACGGTGCTCGTGTGCTCATGACGAGCCTGGGCTCGTCATGAACCCGCCCGCGCAATGGAACGCTCAGCACAGCGGGGAAATTAGCCCCGTGTGTGAGCGTTCCACGGCTCATGATGAGCCCAGGCTCGTCATGAGCACACGAGCACCGTGCTGCATGACGAGCCTGGGCTCGTCATGAGCACTGAAGGGGTTAAGGTAGTTTTCCCCAAAATGTTTGGCTTCTACCCTCCTGTGTTGCTGAAATTCGATTTTGTTAGCTTTAGGACTGTGTGCACTTTACCACTGCTAATTAGTGCTAAAGTGCATGTGCTCACTGCTTTAAACATGGTAAAATTGGCTAACACCCAGTTGGAACATTTAATTTACTTATACGTCTCTAGTCACCATGCAACTTTTGTTGAACCCAGCTATATGCAAATCAGTCCTGTCCCTACTCCAATAGTAACAGTGCAGCCCAGACTGCTAGGTCAGGCCACCATGAACCAGAACACAAGCTACCCAAGACCTTTTTCACCCTAGTTATGGACTCATCAGCTGGGCACAGCTTAGTTCCAGTGAGACAGTGTGCACGGGACCCACGCCTGGGCTTACCCATCCGACTTACAACAGAGTGATTAATTGAATTCTTGAATTAATCTCAGCCACTGGTAATCCCTGTTCCTACTGGAGAAGGGTGAAGACTAATTTGCTTATAGCAGGGTCCATACTGAGGTGGCATGTTGTGCAGAATAACAATGGATTGGGATGCAGCCTGGGTGATTACGAGTGGATGAGAATAATTCAAGCCTTCCATCCATCACAGTTTTGTATACCAGTGAGACTACAGCACTTTTTGTGCCATCCACTTAAGTAGCCTTTTAAAACATGACTCAGGTGTGCCATTGCAGCCTGCGTGCAGTTTTAAACTGCCATTTCAACCTGAAAAAATAAAGCTTCCTTTTTAGTACACATAAGTAACCTCTAGATTAGGTCCTAAACAGCCCATAGGACGGGGGGAATATTATTTTAAAACTGGGATATGTACTTTAAAGTTTCACATGTCCTGCTGGTAAAAAAAACTCTAAAATTGCAATGCCTGCCCCTCCCATAGGATAACACAGAGAGTGAACGTCTCCGACAGGCACCAGCTCCTCTCCTTTCGGGGTTGGTGCGAGTGCCGGGTGCCGGAACCCGGTATTAAATGTCCGAAAATCATGTGAGCTCTTACCCACCAAGAAAATGACTCGCACACCAGGGTCCGTGTAAACAAAAGATGTACTATTGGCGACTTGTTTTGACCGGAGCTGTCTTTTTCACAAGCCAACTTTGCAACAAACAAATCCACCATTATGAAGTGTATTTACAAAACATAGAGGAAGGACCAATGGCCAGTGATTCATTCATAGGCAATGAAAAAAGACTATCAAACATTTTCAGAGCTTTGCAGAGTGAAGAAAAGACTTCTGCATTGGTCATAAATTATAATATTACAATCTCAAAGTCAATTTGATCGGAGAGCTAATTTGTATACTAAATTATATTGTATCACGATTTGTCAATTTCAACAAGTGTTGCACATAACAACAGACAAATACAGTTAAACAATTAGCCTCTGTGTCTAAGAGATTACTTTTACCGTTCAAGTCGTGTGCTAGCTCCTACGTATTGATATCCTTGCTGCCCAGTGGCCTAATGAGTAGGTTAATTCATTCTTGTTAGTCTTTGTTGGTCCTTAATAGTTAGTGTATAAGGATAACCTTACAAAAAATTGTATGAAAATTAAATAAAATTCCCTATTTTTTTCCCCAACACAAAGTACCTTAAAATACAATTTACTCTAGAAGTGAGGGAGGATATGTACAGGGGGACCTCACTACAGGGACAGTGACAGGTGGGTGATAAGTGCAAGTAACGTTGAAGAAACAATTAAGGAGACCAATGGAAAGGGAGGTGTTGATTGGGCCTGAAAAGATTAGCCATAAGGTTCATATCATTCCCCAGTGGGATCAGTACCATCAGAAAATGCATGCAGATCAAAATGGAAGAGTAGAGACCATTTACACTCAATTGGCGTTTGAAAAGGAACAAAGCACAATGATGATGAGATTCAAGATAAGATGCATGTTCCGCAGCAACCCTGGTGACCTCCAAATCCCCAGGGCAAAACTTTATAATTAAATAGGGGACCGTGCAGCCACCACAGTCATGGGGACCACCACCTGCACAGGTCTAAATTAACATTGGAGGGGACCATGTGGACCCCTCCTGGACCCAATTATGGAACTGGGGACCGCCACCCACCCGGGCCAGCTCCTGCAATGTCCCGGGGGTTGCCCCCGGAACATTGCTGTTTGCTATGCTTTGGGAGGAGCAGAGCTCCCACCAAGTCATAGCAAACACTGCTCTGCTTTTGGACACAGGGAGCTACATGTTAGCAGCTCCATCTCTCCAAAATAAATGCCGGATCCCGCTGGATGCAGGGAGCCAGCAGGGATCCTAGGGGCCTTCAGGCTTCCACCGCGGTCCCCAACGTTTAAAAAGTGGGTACACTGGGTGGTTTTAGACAAAGGGAGATGCATGTTAGCAGCTTCCTCTGTCCAAAACCAATGCTGTCTTCCGCAGGATGCTTGGAGCCTGCAGAGACCGCGGGGCCATCAGGCTCCCGTGCGGTCCCCAATGTTTAAAAAGTGGGCGCCCTGGGTGGGACCCGGGCATTCAGTAGGGAGGTAAGGCCCTGGGGGATGAGATAACTTAGGCCGCAATCAACCCACGGGCCAACCTCCCTTTTTAAATGATTTAAATGTTTTTTTAAAAGGGGGCATTCTCAGAAGGATGTGGTCCCTGTGGCCAAGATAGGCCCATGAGGGTAGCCTCATGGCCCCACTCCATTTTAGGATAAAAAAGAAATGAAAGGCTGGACCCTGGGGGATGAAGGCCCTGGGGCCATAATCAGTGTCCCTTTCTACAGATAAACAACAATGGCCATTTGTTAGTTCTATGGGTGCTGCATTCTGCAGCACACATAGAAGTTGCAAATCGTCATTTTTCTAATGACTGTTTATGTGCAGAAAGGGACACCTTCCCTCAAATAAACAATCATTCATGGCGTTTTGCTCTTTCTATGTTTAAAAAAAAAAGGAAAAACAAGGAGAAATAAAAGCGTCTTTCCTTGTTTCTAACCCTGGGCATAGTTTGCGTAGTAGCGCTACGCGTAGCTACAGGAAGTGCACTTTGCACTACGCACGCTAAGCGTAGCTAAGCGAACTGCATAGTGCAGTAGTGAACATGCTGTTCGCACTGATTGCACAGTGCCGGATGCTTGTCCGCACTGTGCAATCATTAAAAACTGCATCTTGCACAGTGCAAGCAGTCGTTTTCTGCCGCTCGAATAGATTTGTACTCCAGCGGCAGCTTTCTCAACACGGACTGGTAGTTTTCCAGCGCGAGCGGTCGCGAGCATACCGGGCCACTCGCAATGAGAAACCTGACCCCCGCGTTGAGAATCTCTCTGGGAGGTTTATTTTCCAGGCTCGCGATCGGCAACTTGATGTTTCTGATCGCAAACGAGGAAAAAGTCTCATCGGGATGGTGATTTTGCTCGCGCGCGGTCGCCAACTTGATGTTGAGGACCGCGAGCAAGCAAAAAATGCCAACTACGATATGCTGCGCCCTTTTGCACTGTGCTATATGCGAATCAGGTAGCGCCTAGTTGTGCAAACTACACACATTCCACGAGCGTAGCGTAGTGTTCGGCCCAGGGTTACTCGTATCACCATTCTAAGGCCTGCACCTCCATAGCACTGCCTCAGATTTACAAATCCTTGTAAATCTAGAGCTGCGTCAAAAAGCAATGGGTGTTGCGGTGGAATGCCCACAGCAACACCCATTGCTAGCCCCTTTCAATGAAAGGGCACCATATTTACAAAGCAGCATTAAGCCACAAAAAGTGACTTAACGCCACTTTGTAAATTTGGAGCAATGCATTGCACCACAGGAACGTCAGTGAAAGTGATGTTCCAGTGGCACAATGTCCTTGTGGATATGCCCCATTGTGCTGCAAATTAGGCTTTGAAAGAGGAATGAACAACATTTGGTCCGCTTGTGTTTTCTCATTTTTCAGCCCTTGTAAAATATGTGAAGGATTTCCAGCCATCCAGGCCAGGTTTAACATTACTCAGGTTAGCCCGACTATACCCTATTCAGTCTCACCTCGTGCAAGGACAAAAGCTCAATGTTGTATAGGGTGTGATTTGAAAAGTGTTAAGTCCTACTACAGTGTGCAACTTTAAACCTGTGAAGAACTGCATATAAATTAAATTTTTCCCTTTTTTATTTGAAATGTGGAGACATTTTAATCTAGGGTAGTGTGAGGATTTGGGTGTATTAGAAAGTTTGGTTGTGCGGTCTTACTGTGTAATACATTCACAAAAACTGTCTTGAGTCCAGTCAGGCTTTTTTGTGAAATTTTATGTTCAACCCTGTGTAGCTATGGCATCGAGCAGCAAGGCTTAAACAAAGGAACAAGTGGAAAGTAGTTAACAGTACCAAACAGCACAATAAGAAACTCACAAAACATGAAAGAAATCCAACATCAATTTATACAAATAGATTATATTTTATGAATATTTAGAGTCTAAAATGAGCATAACCCACTAGAGGATTCCGGCGATACAGATTTTGAAAGAAAACTTAAATCTCAGTTTATCTGCAAACAAGCATTGTTAACTGTAAAGTTAGTAATCTTTTGAAACGTTTGCAAGAGTTGAATTCAACTAATCTGGCCAACCTTGGGTGACCAAATTTGACAGGGAGAAGGTCTGGGGGTCCAACAAGGAGTATTTGGACAGTTACCTGGCCACAGAAGTGTTTTCCAGTCCAATTCCAAACTTTACAGCACCACCAGCATAAACTTCAATGGAGTGATCCTGATGCTGGAGATGCAGGAGATGGAAGATGCTGAAGGATGCTCTGGGTGCTGTGCAGTCGGAGGTGTGCCTTTGCAGGTATTCCTTGGTTCATGGGTCAAGCGGCATTGGCCACAGAGGCCAGTGTCCCTTGAAGTCTATCTTGAAAGAGTTAAAGGCCAGCTGCGGCTGGGCTAACAGTCTCTGGCCACAGGTGTCCAAACAAAATCCTTTTGCGGAGGCTGATGTATCTCTTGGGCAACCAACCTGAACTTAGGAGACACTATCAGATCCAGCTGGCTCGGGTGCAAGTTTTTTTCATTGAGAATTGATCTCCTGGAGCACCCACCAGCAGTCAGCGGTGATTCTTCTGGAGTGGATACAGATTTTTCAAGTTGGGCTACTTCAGCTTTGTTGGCCCTGATACTGGTTCAAAGGTGTCAGCTGACTGGCCCTCGGAGTCACCTCTTTGGTCTGAGGCTTGGAAATTACTTTCCCCTAAGCCAATAGCCACAGCCACAGTATTGTCTTTGCTAGCCCAAGGTGTGGCAGGTGCAGTCCAGCATACAGTGTAGCCTCTCTTTGCCAAAACAAGTGGTCAGCAGGGCAGTCCTTCTTTGGTACTTTCCCCAGTTCCGACATGATCTAAAGTTCAGGGTGCCAGGGGTGCCATATGTATTCCAGGAAAGTGCCCTCTGGGGATGATGCGGTCACTAGACAATGGGCTGCGAGGTCTCCTCCCTCTTGGTGATGACTTTCTGACAATGTCTGGCATCTAACAATCCCTGAGTGCATTATTGTGCCTGCTCTCAAGATGTCTGAAAACTTCCTCGGATGTTTGGAATTGAAGGAGTGATACCAGTGGGCTAATTGCCCACTAGAAAACAAGTTTGTGCACTGGACTCCCCTTTCTGGTCCCACCGCCAGCATGTCTACCTAACAAAGGGCATCCCCTCAAGAGTGCAATCATCATTTGCCCATCAAAGGTGGCTTCACCTTTGAAGCTCAACCTTTGGCCTAAGACTCTAAGTGGCTTCATGTGAAGGGGAGGTGACACATCGCACTGTACCGGATGCTAATATTCTTAAACCTGGAAGTTGTTCCACCGCTCGCCAGAAGGTCAGAAAGCTGACTGGGGGCCAGTGACCATGGAGGCCACTGGAAAACTGGGTCACAAAGTGGCAACTTTCTAAAAGATGCATTTCTGTAATACTGACATTAAATTCGACTTGGGCATCAAGTGGGATTTAATGCCACGATTAATTCAATACCTTACAGTACCCATCTCAGTGATCCCATTCAGAAGTTAGCCGGGCTGAGTGGTCAGCCAGTAACTCTGTGTTAGCCGATGGAGCTACAAACACAGTTTAGAAGTGCTGCAGTCAGGCCACATATAACAAATACATGCCCTACTTAATAAAATACAGCTCCCTGCCTTGGGATCAATAGGTCTTCCTTAAGGGAGACTTATAGCTATTGATAAGGGGAGTGGGGGCTTTGCCATGGGTCTAAATTGAAAAATCGAACAAGCAACACAAGAAACAAGAACACCACTTGCATTATCAAAGTCGCTATCTGGATGAACGCCACCTGTTTTAAGCTCAGCACTGACAAGACAGAAAGAGTGGTCTTTGGCAAGAACGCCGCACCATGGGACTTTAGTTTGTGACCAGTTGAACTCAGACCCACACCCAGAACGCATTCCACAAACCTCGGAATCATCAATGACAGCAAAAGGGATATGACTGTACAAGTCAACACCATCACTGCATTCTGCTTCCACACCCTGAAGAAGCTTAGGAAGATCTTCAAATGGCTCCCAAGCAACACTAGAAAAACTGTTACTCACACCTTAGTCACTAGCAAGGTGGGCTTTGTGAACACGCTTTGCGTTGGGATCGCCAAGCAACTCACTAGAAGTCTGAAAATGATCCAGAACTCAGCAGCCAGACTCATCCTCAACCTCACACACAGAACTCACATCACACTACACTCTCAGAGAGTCCCACTGGCTCCCAATACACAAAAGTGCACAATTCATACTCTCACACACATTCAAGGCACTACACAACTCAGGCCCAACCCACCTTAACAGTTGCATCCCCTTCCATCAGCAATCCAAATACCTCAGCTCTGCAGGACTCCTGCTCGCACATATCCCACACATACACACAACCAGATCAAGAGGACGGGCATTCTCTTTCATCACTCCTAAAGCATGGAACAGCCCCCCTCTTCATATCAGGGCCTCTTCTTCTATTCTTGAATTCGGCAGGAAGCTGAAGATCTCTTTTTTCAACTAAACCTCCTACATGCAAGGATGGGCACACACACCTGCTAATGGCCAGGATACCTTCACAGTTGATTGTGCGTTTTACAAATACACATAACAGAACATATGTTTAGAACCTTGTTCAAAATTATAATTGAGCTGAAAATTACAGTTCGTTTTTCACTCACCTTTGTCACCAGAGTCTTTTTTTCAAAATCTAAAACCATCATTTTACACTACTTTTTCTGTTTAGATGTATAATTTGGTAAACTGTTCAGGGCCTGTTTTTTCTATATTCTTATGGTTAATGGGCATGGTATTGTATTCACCTTTTACATATTGTAGGCTCTTTGGATAGAAACGTTATGTGAACAACACATAAAAAATAAAAATAGACACTGTTATTGGAGAGCTCTCCAGCTGCTTCCTATGTTTTTATTACACTCTGACACCTTTAATCCTTCAAGGAAATACTGTGAAAAATAAGGCAGGATAAGCTACTCAAACTCGTCATCCATTTGGAACTGATGAATTAGGAAACGTGAAAAAGGGAGAAATTATGCACATTTTAAAAAACTGCACTGCTGCTACTGAAGACCTACAGCCAAAATATTTCAAACTGTTTATCACCTTTCCTCTAATGTCACACAATTAACTTTTTTCGTATCACCGTTCACCTAATGATGTCTCACTTTATGAACCACCTCTGTTTGCATTAGCAATTTAGGTCTCACATTTTAATATATTCTTTGCTAATCTGTTTTTCACCATCTATTCCAAATCAAAGGTGCTATGGATTAGGGAAAATGGCTAATTGTTCATGGTAGAAAATGTATGTATGTAGTTTAATTTTTAGACCTAAGACAGATTTAAAGAAAATGTCATATTTAAGCACTAGTCCAACTCCACTTTCTTGTAATCAAATATGCCAATCATTGGTGGAAAAGGAATTTGAAAGTCTGTGCTGCAAAATGGAAGTAAACATTTCATCTGCTTGGCAAAGCACTAGAAATAAAGGGGCATTGTTATGCGAGCTTTGTGTCATGCTTGCACCACTCTACATGGTACATGTGTGATGCAAAGTCATGTTTTTGAAGCCACTTTGCGTGGCTTTGATTGACTTCAAAAATATGGATTTATGCAACACAGTGCAAATCGCTGCATTTCATTACTCTGCTCAAGGGAGTGGCTCCATGGGCACTGTGGTGGGTGGTCCCAAGTAACTCCCACGGTTTTTGGTGCAGTCATAGGTTTACCAAACCTGGCAACCCTGGGAATGCGCCAAAAAGATACACCTCCCCAGGAAAGAGTTAACAAGGAGAAATATGTGTATTTCTCCTCGTTTTTTCCTCTTTCTATGAGTGCTGCATCAAGCAGCACACATAGAAATAGAAAAAAGCCTCTCTGCATTGGAGATGTGCAGGAAGGTGCCACTTCATGCACAAAAACAACCCTGCTTGCAGCACAGGCACCCTTGCACCATGATGCACGGGGTGCCTGTGTTGGTGCTACATTGCCAAGACAGCGACAGCACAAGGGGAAAGGACCAGAATGCGCCACATTGGATAAATACAGTGCATTTCTAACATTTCCCTGTGAAGCAGGACAGGGCAGCAAGGTGATTTGCTGCACTGTCCTGCAGTGCAATACTTGGAAATATTCCCCAAAGTGTATAACTTTTTTCTAATTTAATGGTAATCAATTGACCAACTTTAGATGTATGTTGGTGTTAGCTTTGTCTAAGGAAGGAAATCTACAATGAAAGGCTACAGTATCATTCAATAAAATACATTATTTCCAATTTTTTGGGAGAGCTTTACAAGGCAACAGCTTTAATGCAGTAGTTTGTAATGAGCACGATAGTGCAATATTCAGGCAGTCAATGTATTCTTAATGTGTGATGGTAGCATTTTACATAGACCACCCGTGGGATAACGCTTCCATAGTTCATTTGCTGCTTACAATTAGCAACGGGAGGCCTCATTTTGAGAATTAATTTTAGATACTTTGTTTGCTCTAGTTAATTGACATGTCAATAGTTGTTTGTGCTGTTCAAGCTACATTTATTCAACTTTAGGGATTTTGATGCTTATGTTTTTCTTTTTTTCTGTTTTTTGCAGGTAGAGACAATAGGCGATGCATATTGTGTCGCTGCTGGGCTCCACAGGAAGAGTCTTAGTCATGCCAAACCCATAGCGCTTATGGCCCTGAAGATGATGGCGCTTTCAGGGGAGGTGCTCACACCTGATGGAAGTCCTATTAAGGTATAGTCATAAGGCATATTTTAATTTCAGATAATATTTATTGACTTTGGTATTCGTTGAAATACAATTACAGATGTGATTGTAAATGATAATAACACATGAATAAATAATAAATACGTAATTAAATCAATGGAGCACAAAAAGGCATATTTTAAAGTTGTTTTGATAATGTTGCCTTATGTGCAGTCCGGACACCTATTAAGAACTGAAGTAAATTGAAGTCTTGGAGTAATCTAGTCAAGTGTTGCTGTTTTTCACAAGGGTTGGTTGTATGTATTATCATTGATATAGCGTGATTGTTATTCCCTCCTGAGGCGGAAGCCGGGAGGTTGTGTTGTGTTGCTTATTTTATTTGTTACCTGCCTTATTGCATTTTTAAAACTCCAGCACTGCCCTTACCTGACACTCTGCATTATTTTTAATTATCGCAACGTTTAGACCTCACACGCTGATAGCAGCGCCACTACCTTCCATCTGGTCCACAGCTGATTTAAAAGCGTGGTACCCCTTGATCTTTCCTTGTGCCCCTCGGAGACCCGGACTTGCACCAGCCGATTTAGGGCTGAGACAGCGGGTTCCCGGGCGGGGTGTAATCTGTAGCGGCCATCTTAGTGTGGGGAAGCATCTCCACGCACCCTGACGGACACTATAAAAGGACTCCTTCGACATAGGCGCTTATTCTAGCGTGATTGTTATTCCCTCCTGAGGCAGAAGCCGGGAGGTTGTGTTGTGTTGCTTATTTTATTTGTTACCTGCCTTATTGCATTTTTAAAACTCCAGCACTGCCCTTACCTGACACTCGGCATTATTTTTAATTATCGCAACGTTTAGACCTCACACGCTGATAGCAGCGCCACTACCGTCCATCTGGTCCACAGCTGATTTAAAAGCGTGTTACCCCTTGATCCTTCCTTGTGCCCCTCAGAGACCCAGACTTGCACCAGCCAATTTAGGGCTGAGACAGCGGGTTCCCGGGCGGGGTGTAATCTGTAGCGGCCATCTTAGTGTGGGGAAGCGTCTCCACGCACCCTGACGGACACTATAAAAGGAAGAGGCATGACTCCACGCAGCGGACGCGCTTTGTGGGCGCGCCGGATCTGCGCCGGAGTCATGCCAGAGTCCTGCCCGTCTGCGCCCGTCCGCGACCAGACTGCGACCATGGCCACCCTCCATGCTGAGTCTGCCACACATTCCTTACTAAGGTATGATAGGAGTACTTTACTTGATCTAAGGGCACACCATTGTGATTTTTTCAATAACATTCCTTCAGCCCTTACTACTCGGTCTTTTCCGTGTATCCCCTGTAAAGCTGATCATGCAGATAGCTTTTCGGGGACTTTCTCCCCGCCTCAAACCTCCTTTCAATGTCCTTTAACTTGTCATAAAAAAACTTGCATCAAGGCAGGCCTTATTAACTGCTGTTCGCTTGTCAAACACTCATTGGACATAGCTCAATCCCTTATGGACAACAATTGGGATATTCTCTTCTTAACAGAGACTTGGTTAGGGGAGGAAACAAATCCCGCCTTATCTCTGGCTATCCCTCCTGAGTATCATATATCCTGTGCTAATAGACAAACTTCTACACGAGGTGGAGGAGTTGCCATTGTTTATAGATCTTCTTGGACTTTTGCTTCATTTCCTTATACACAGATAGAAGCCATAGAGGCTCTTCCTTTCTCCATTAAATTAGCTGCGAATTCTACTTTTACAGGGTTATTAATCTATCGCCCCCCCAAATCTAAAACTGCTTTTCTTCCAGACTTCCTGGACTATGTCCTCCAGGCTAGCCTTCGATATGCTAATTTCACCTTACTTGGTGATTTTAATCTTCATGTGGAAGACATACTTGATCCAATAAGCACAAATTTTTTTAATACACTGTCTGCTGGCGGCTTAAATCCTCTGATTTCCTGCCCTACGTATAAAGCGGGTCATACCCTTGACCTTATATGCTCCAATCATGTTGGTCTGACGACAGATGTTCCTTATCCGGTGATCTGGTCTGATCACTATTTTGTTCCTTTTTTGATTTTGTTACCCCATCAAGCGAGACCTCAAGTTTTAGCTAAAACTATGGGACGTAACTGGAGCAAAATTTGCCCAGAAAGCTTAAGAGCGCTACTGGCTTCGCAGAACCCCAGCGAGGCTACCGATTTGGACTCCAGGCTGACTAATTTCAATGACTGGATAACCTTGGCTATAGATTCAATCGCCCCAATCAGGCCGATTAAAACATATTGTTCTGTCCCATCCTCGCCATGGTAGTGGGACACCCCCGCGCCGCACGGCCACCAGCTGCTGCGTGTGCCCCATTGCCCTGCCTTACTACCTCGCTGCCTGTCTCGCTGCCGCTGACCACGCCCCCTCCTCCGAGCGGCGTGGTCCGTGCTCGCCTGCCGGCTGCCTGAACTGGTGTTAGTTTGTTTTTCCATCCATTTGTGCCTGTTTTTTCTTTTTGTACATCTGTGCGCGTGTTAGCGTTTTCCTTCCTGTTTGCCCGCCTACCTCGCCGCCCTCCGCTCTCCCTCCCCGCTTCCCGCCACCGCCGCTTACCCCGCCCCTTTTTCTCTTCTGTACCCTCCCCGCTCCCGCCTCCCAGCTGCTCCGCCCACCCGCGCACTTCGCCTTATATGGCGACCGTGCGAACGCGCAGCTGTCACGCGCAGCGGGCGCGCCGTTTGTGTGCCAAAGGCGCGCCAAAGGTAAGCCCGTCTGCGCCCGTCCGCGCCTGGACCGCGCCCAGTGCCAGGACCCCTGGCCCTCGAGGAACCCGACCAACCCGCCTGACGTACACCGCCGCCACCCTCATCGCACTCAACACCGGCCGAGTCTCTGGATGCTGCAGAGCCACCCCACGACGCGTCCATGGACCCTTCAGCTGCAACACCTGCAAGTTCACCTGCATCCGGACCTGCCCGACACCAGCACCTGCCATGCCAAACACCAGCAGCACCCACCTCAAGTGCATCCTGCTCAACACCCGCTCCGTCCACAGACACGCCATCGAACTCTGGAACCTCCTCGACACCACAGCCCCCGACGTTGCCTTCATCACGGAGACCTGGATGAACGCCTCCTCAGCGCCCGACATCGCCATCGCCATCCCAGAAGGATACAAGATCACCCGGAAGGACCGCAACGCCAACCAGGTGGGAGAAGGCATCGCCATCATCCACAAGAACACCATCCGCATCACGACCAGCACCGACAACACCCCACCCTCCGCCGAACACCTGCACTTCCAGATCCACACCGACCCGAAGACCACCCTCAGAGGCACCCTGATCTACGGACCTCCGGGACCACGCACTCAATTCAGCGAGGACATCGCCGACTTCGTCAGCCCGCACGCCCTCCCCTCCGCCGACTACATCCTCCTGGGGGACTTCAACTTCCACCTGGAGAACAACAACGACTGCAACACCAGCACCCTGCTCGACAACCTCGCCAACCTCGGACTCAAGCAGTTGGTGCCCACCCCCACCCACCTCGCCAGACACACACTCGACGCCATCTTCTCATCCAGCAAAGACATCGCCTTCAGCCACGCCACAGAACTCCACTGGACAGATCACAGATGCATCCACTTCACCTTCAGAAGAACGACGACCCACCACCACCAGCAACAGGTTGCCCGAAGAAGCTGGAACAAGATCACAGCCGACCAGCTCGCCGCTTCCCTGAGCCAGCACCCTCCGGCCAGCTCAGCAAACCCCAGCCAGGCCGCCGAGAACCTCACGAAGTGGATCAGCAACTCCGCGGACGAACTCGCCCCACTGAGGACCCCGCCCAGCAGACCCGGCAGTAAGAGAGCCCCTTGGTTCACCGACGAACTCAAGAGCTCCAAGAAGAACTGCCGAGCCCTCGAGAAAGCCTGGAGAAGGGAACCGACGCCGGACAACAGGACCACCCTCAAGCTCGCCACTCGGAAACACCACCAACTGATCCGCAGCGCCAAGAAATTGGCTTTCAGGAACCGACTGGACAACAACGCACACAACTGCAAGGAACTCTTCAACATCGTGAAAGAGCTCTCCAACCCCAACGCCGGAAACAACGACATCACCCCTTCGCAAGACCTCTGCAACTCCCTCGCCTCCTACTTCCACAACAAGATCGCGGACATACACTACAGCTTCAGCACTCAACCGACGCACGCCACGACCGCAGCAACGCCACCCACCACCACCCTCCGCACCTGGACCCCGGTCAACACCGAAGACACCATCCACACGATGAACTCCGTCCACTCCGGATCTCCGACCGACCCCTGCCCTCACCACGTCTTCAACAAAGCCGACGCTGTCATCGCACCCCACCTGCGGGACATCATCAACACCTCATTCGACACCGCCACCTTCCCCGAGAGCTGGAAGCACGCCGAACTCAGCGCTCTACTGAAGAAACCTACAGCAGACCCCACCGAACTCAAGAATTACCGCCCCATCTCTCTACTCCCGTTTCCAGCCAAAGTCATCGAGAAGACCGTCAACAAGCAGCTGGCTGCCTTCCTCGAGACGAATGGATCCCTCGACCCATCGCAGTCCGGATTCCATGCCAACCACAGCACCGAGACCGCCCTCATCGCCGCCACTGACGACATCCGAGCCCTGATGGACAACGGGGAAACAGCGGCCCTCATCCTCCTAGACCTCTCCGCGGCCTTCGACACGGTCTGCCACCGCACCCTAGTGCAGCGCCTCAGCAACGTCGGAATCCAGGAAAAGGCGCTGGAATGGATCGTCTCCTTTCTCGACGGAAGAACACAAAGAGTCCGCCTACCACCGTACAAATCAGAGGCCACCAAAGTCATCTGCGGCGTCCCTCAAGGATCCTCACTGAGCCCGACTCTCTTCAACGTCTACATGAGCCCCCTCGCGGCCATCGCACGCCAACACAACCTCAACATAATCTCCTACGCCGACGACACCCAGCTGATCCTCTCCCTGACCAACGACCCCGCCGCCGCCAGAGCCAACCTGCACGAAGGGATGAGAGAGGTAGCCGAGTGGATGACGACGAGCCGCCTGAAGCTGAACACAGATAAGACGGAGGTCCTCATCCTGGGCTCCTCGCCCTCCGCTTGGGACGACTCCTGGTGGCCCCCCGCCCTGGGCACCGCACCCAAACCGACGGATCACGCACGCAACCTGGGTTTCATCTTGGACTCCTCCCTCTCCATGACCAGGCAAGTCAGCGCCGTCTCCTCGTCGTGCTTCAACATCCTGCGCATGCTTCGGAAGATCTTCTGGTGGATCCCCACAGAGACCAGGAAGACCGTCACCCAGGCCCTCGTCACCAGCCGACTGGACTACGGCAACGCACTCTACGCCGGAACCACCGCCAAGATCCAGAAGAGACTCCAGCGCATCCAGAACGCCTCAGCCAGACTCATCCTCAACATCCCACGACACAGCCACATCTCCGGACACCTAAGAGACCTGCACTGGCTCCCGGTCAACAAGAGAATCACCTTCCGCCTCCTTACCCACACGCACAAAGCTCTCCACGACCAAGGCCCGAGCTACCTCAACAACCGAATCAACTTCTACGCTCCCAAACGCCACCTCCGATCCGCCAGCCACGCCCTCACCGCCGTCCCACGCATCCGCAGAGCCACTACAGGAGGAAGGTCCTTCTCCTACCTGGCCGCCAAGACCTGGAACTCCCTCCCGGCCGACCTGCGCCTGACCCAAGACCACCTCTCCTTCAGGACGAAGCTCAAGACCTGGCTGTTCGAGCAGTAGCGGCACCCCCCCCCCCCCCAAGCGCCTCGAGACCCTACGGGTAGGAAGTGCGCTCTATAAATGTCTTTGATTGATTGATTGATTGATTCAGATGAACTTCGACAATGTAAGTCTGCCTGTAAATCTCTGGAGAGACATTGGAGACTTTCATACTCTATGGAAAGTAAATGGGAATATAAATCTGCATTGAAAAATGACAGGAAAAGGATTCTAGAACACAAAAGAGCCTATCTAGAGGAGAAAATTAATAATGCCCATGGCTCAACCAGGGAAATTTTTAACACTGTCAGATCCTTTACAAACCCTTCTGTTCTCACACGTCAGTCCCAGGCATCCCAATCTCTTTGTAATCGTCTGTCAGACTTTTTTGAGGAGAAAATTGCCACTATCTATGATTCTTTCCCCGGTAAAAATCTTACCAATACAGCGGATAATCCCATAGCCCTTTCACAACCCCGTCCTGCTCCATCTCAGATCTTTTCAGAGTTCGATAAGATTTCCCTTGACCGATCACTTTCGGAACTCTCTAGTTGTAGATCTGGCTCGCCAATAGACCCCTGGCCTGCCAAACAGTACAAAGCCCTTGCCCCTATATTCAATCCAGCTCTGAATAGTATTTGGAATGATTCCCTGAGCACCGGCGTCTTTCCGGACTCGTGGAAACATGCGCGCATCATCCCTATTCTGAAAAAGGCTGACGCTGATCCTAATGAGCCAGCCAATTATAGGCCCATTTCACTGTTACCAGCACCTGCGAAGATATTGGAACAACTGGTACAACAGCAGCTAGCAAAGTTTCTGGAAACACAAGGCTTACTCCATCATTCACAGCATGGATTTCGACAGGGCACCAGTACAGAATCGGCATTGATCGAGATGGCGGATGCGGTTCGATGGAAATTAGATACAGGAGCGAGGGCGGTGTTGGTGCTGCTGGATTTATCAGCAGCATTCGACACCGTCTCTCACCCTGTCCTTCTCAACCGTCTCCATTCGATAGGAATTCAAGGCTAGACCTTGAAATGGATGTCATCTTCTTGTCCAATCGCACCCAGGCAGTGTTTACTCCCCCTTTCACCTCAGATAGTCGCCCGCTTAAATGGGGAGTCCCTCAGGGCTCTTCCCTGAGTCCCCTTCTTTTTAATGTTTATTTTACCCCTTTGGCTGAACTGATTGCCCAGTTGGGAATCAAAGCGACATCATACGCGGATGACATCCAACTGCTCTTTTCATATGAAAATATCTCAGATACCACATTCGATCCACTAAAAGATTGCCTGCGTAAAGTTGCAGGTTGGATGGATAACAACTGTCTACGATTGAACGCGGGAAAGACAGAGGTTCTTTTTTTCCATCAATCATCCCCGCTGGACTCCAATTTGTGGTGGCCACATGATTTAAGCTCCCCCCCTACTCCTAAAGAATCTGTAAAGCATCTCGGAGTCAGATGGGATTCTGCTCTCTCCTTTCACAATCAAGTTCATACAGTCTCTGCCGCCTGCTTCTCTAAAATAAGGATGGTAAAAAAACTGATTAACTTTTTACCCAGCAATACAAGAAGAACAATAGACCAAGCATTAATTACATCACACCTGGATTATTCCACTGGCCTGTATGTTGGACTTGCCGTAGGCCTCTGCCATCGGCTTCAAATTGTACAAAATGCTGCAGTCCGATTAGTATGCGGGATTTCCCTCAGAGAACATATTTCCCCCCATCGCCGCTCTCTCCATTGGCTACCTATACAGAAACGGGTTGAATTCAAGGCACTTTTACTGGCCCATAGGGCAATTAAAGGGCAGGGTTCGGCATATCTTTCCTCCTGCCTCCGCCCATACAAAAATATCAGACCTCTGCGATCAGGCTCCAAAAATCTCCTCACTATCCCGAGATTTAAAAAGACGCGATCAGGAGGTAAAACTTTCCAAATCTGTGCCGCATCTCATTGGAATAAACTCCCGCAGTCAATTCGATCAATTCAGGAGGAACTCCCCTTTCGTAGGGCTTTGAAAACTCACCTATTTTGCTAAATCCTTATGGAGTAAGAATCATTTCATCCGCTGGAGCGCAGGGACACCCCGTTGGGGTAGCTGTGCGCTATAAAAGTGACACAAAATAAATATAGCATGGCATGAAGTGGCTTGGAGCAGAGTACTGTATGTTAATGGGAGTGCTGAGAAACCTTCAAGATCGTGTCCATCAATTGGGAATTTGCACCTTTAAATTGAATAATGACATTACATTTCATAAATTTACAATGGCATCACATTTCACAAATATTTACAGTTTTAGGCAAAGGGATATTAATTGATTTGCCTAGAATCACACTCTTTTCTATCAAGTGGCAAAGCCAGGATCAGAACACAGGTCACCAGGTTCAAAAGTCAGAAGCTTAGTCACTAGACCACTTCATTGTGTTATAGGCAAATGTGTGGAATAGTCCCAGACTTCTCGGTAACACTTAAAGTTTATAACCATTGTCAATATGCTCGTATGAACTGGAGCGGGAAACGTATTTTCTTTGTTTTTCGGGATATTATCGCCTCTTATATAATGAGTATTGGAGCAATGTCAGAAAGATTTATAGAGCAGACCAGCATATATGAAAGTTTTAGTGTCCATTGGGATGGGATATGCTATGCCTGGAATTGAACATTAACCTTTCGTTTGATACATTAAATCATACTAACAGCTATTGTTCAATTGAAGCAATTCGCAGCACTGCTCCATTACAGTCAGATGATTTCATATTCTGAAATGCAGTTATCCTTATAGCCATATTACGTTTTTGTACTGTTCCCATAATGAAACCACTTTTTAAAATGTGGAACTGGAGAAGAACCACTGTCATTTTATGTATTTATTCTTGTGGTTCGTGTTGTGCAAACATGGCCCAAGGGTAATGAAGCATGTTAAAATAAAATACATAGTTATAGGTGTACATTTGCAAGACATACATAAATTTAAACATGTAAAAATAATAAGTAACCAGATGAAGCGTATACAGATGCAGTAAAAAAAACAAAAGAGGGTCAAAAAGGAAGACTGCATTTGAGAGTAGGAATGAAATAGATATGGAGGGTAAGAGAGGAACAAACTAGGGGGCCCATTAGGATGGCGGGCGGATTGCCTCCGCCAGGGTAGCGGTGGCCACCGCCACCCTGGCGGAGGCAATCCGCCCGCCATCCTTCCCTGCATTCCCCCCCCGCCATATTACGATGGCGGAGGGGACCGCAGCGGTGACAAACACCGCCCGCATGTTTTCCGCCCCGGTCGCCTTGCGGCCGGGGCGGAAAACCAGTAACATGGTGGCGTGTCTGTTAGACACCGCCCGCCATATTACAATGCTCTGGTATCAATGCCTTTCCGTGGCGGAAATGCCGCCACGGAAAGGCATGCAGTGTTCACTCTGGGGGCCCCCTGTGGGCCCCCAGAGTGAAGTACAGGTGGGGGGTGCACATAGGGGGGTACCTCTGGTACCCCCCTTCATTTGCATATACAAAGCGGCAGGCACCGCGCGGTGCCTGCCGCTTTGTATATGCAAATGCTGACATGCATTTCTAGCATTGTGGCGGGCGGTGCTGAGCGCTCCGCCCGCCACAATGCTAGAAATGCAGGATGTGCCCGCCACAGTGGCGGGCACATCCTAATGCCACCCCCGGGACCCCCGCCCTTATGGCGGGCGGTCCCATTCCCCGCTAGGATGACGGGCGGACAAAGTCCGCCCGTCATCCTAATAGGCCCCTAGATGTACATGTAAGGTAGAGAAAAATTGAGAGAAGGAGTGAGTAAAAAAGAGTAGTAAAGAAAACAAGGGTTAACCGAGGTAACAAGTCACAAATAGAATTAATTGGAAATGTAATTAGATGGTTCCAGCCTGGAAATCCCTGTCCAAGCGAAAACATTTCAGATCTTTCTTGAATGGTAAAGAGAAGTATTAATTTATAAAGCAGCGGGAAAGAGTTCCAGACTCTGGTTGCACAGCTAGAAAATGATTGAGCCAATAATGTTTTGAATGCAGGGCATTCAAATAGAAGCGTATATGCACTGCATTAGCCTTGCTACGCATTCCATTTTTCAGCCAGGTAAATAAGGGTCCCTCTGTGAAAAACTTTACATGTGATCAATGCTGTTTTGTACATTGATCTAGCTTCGGGGTAAGGCATTGGAGTTTTTGTTGAATGGGAGTGATGTGGTCAAATACGACAAGGTGGGCTACTGTGTGCCTTAACTGGTGTGTGGCATACTGTAAGAAGCTCGACTATTATTTTAGATAGGGGCTCCAATGGCAGCTAAATAAAACTACTCTGGGTAGGTCAAAACATAGTTCTGGGAGACTCTCTGCTCGATCTCCAATACCTGTGACGCAAGCAGCAGGCAATACCTGGAGAAATGTGTTCTAATTTCAAGCAGTTCCTAAAAAAATTTAAGAATGAAATACTTCACAATAAAATGCAAAAACTTATTAATGAAAATAGAGAGCAAAAATAATTAGCAAAAAGACACAAAGATCAGCATAAGGAGAGAAACAGAGGTAGGAATTGTAAACGTTTTTAGGCAAACAGCACGTAAAAGGTGGTCAAGCATTATGGTAAGGCAACAGTTCACAGTGGATTGGGATTTAGGCACAATTTCAGGCCATCCACAGTGGAATGGGGGTCGGATACACCAAGTAGATTATCTGGGTCAAAAGTTTTACCTTCAAACTTAGGGGCCGATTACGATGCCGGACAGTCCTAAGTCCGTCCGGCATCATTCTGGAACTGGAACCGAACAACCTCCAGTCGTCGGTTCCATTCCAGGAATTAGGATGTGAACGAAACCTGTTCGGTCGCATTCCTATACTTTGCTATAGGAGCATGCATTCCGAATGGAATGCATGCTCTCATGACAAAATGCTATGGTGCAGTTCATCCCTGCACCCCGATGCAGGCACCTCAAGGTGCCTGCCACCTGGTGCGGGGGTCAACAGGGGGCACCATAAGTGCCCCCTAGGCTGCCATTCGGCAGCCTTGCACCCATTGGGGCCATGCTGGGGGCCCCCAAAACCGTTTCCCACTGCCTTTTTGTGCTGGAAAGGTCTGCACAAAAAGGCAGAGGGAAACTGCCAACATAATCCCTCGGCCAGAAAGAGGCAGCCGGGGGATTACTGTGGGACTTCCGAATGGCAGACAGGCTTTCCAAGCCCATTGTAAGCCATTTGGAAGACTGGTTCGGATTCCCTTCTGATCGAGCCCATCGAAATGGCTCGGTCAGAAGGGAATCCAAACCAGTGATTACGATGCGGGCAGGAGGACTCCCACACGTGATCGGAGCCCTCCTGCCTGCATCGTAATCGGTCCCTTAGTCTCCATCTTTTGGGAAAGCTTCTGGTCTGTCTTGAATTGCCTAAATCCTCAGGGCAGACTTCTGGGCATAAAGTCTCTCTCCAGCCTAGTACCTGCAGAGTATAGCCCAATATAGTCAGCTAGGTCCTCTCGGATTCAGGCATCCTTCCAATTTGTGTGTCTTTGAAGTAGGTAAACAGGTGACCAACTGCTTGACCATTAGAGAGCAGTTCCAATGTACAAGACATGTTTTAGAGGCGAAGCACAGGCACTTTCTTACTGTTTAGCAGTGGTATCCTACGCAGACTTCTAAAGCCAGCACAACACAATGCAAAACAATTTGGGTGAGCTGTTCTAGCGCTGTGATATCCCTCTGGACGAATGTTGCGCTCTATAAGTACAATAAATAAATAAAAATTGACCACGTCGAACACAAACAGAAAGGTCAAAGAGAACAGTAGACATGGGAATCCAGTGAAAAGAATTTGTAAAACATGAACAAGTACAACAACTGCAACTTGGACTGAAACCTGTGTGGAATTAGTTTAGCTTTCTATGTAGACATTTTTCTACATAGTATGTATTTTATATGTGGGTCAAATGCAGTGGCTCGGAGTTGGAGACCAATTTACACTGGGGTCTTTTAGGAGTTTGTATGGGATGTATGTAGCACTTCATGCTTCCAAAGGCCACTTCAGAGAATGAGGAATAAGTAACGAGTTTAAACTGCTAGTACATGAAGCGATTTCCACCACCTTTGAATTTTGTGATAGACCTCTTACAGAAAAAGCTATAGGTTGTCTTTTACAGACAGGGGGTGACTTTGTATGGCCGTCCAGAGTATGCATCCAGCTACATGCAATAAGTGGCCTTCAGGTATCATTCTGCTATCCATTAAAACTAGCGAAGTAATTTTGAGAGTTGGCACGGATCAACACATTGAAGCCCTAAAGATAGGTGTGACCCTTTTTAATTTCGTTCTGTGGGTATGCATACTATGATCTACTTGTTAGTCAATCTCATTGGCAACTAACATGGGAGACGAAAGCTTTTTTGACATATTTATGAGTTTTAGGACTTGGTGATTATTCTAAACACTTTTTTTTGCTATTTGCATTTATATGTAGTTTCTACGTTGATTCATGTTAATATAATTGCAATTATATTTTAGATAAAAAAATTTTAAGCAGAGAGCTCATATAGTACGTTGCCAGAAATGTAATACTTTATCTTCTTGCTTAAGAGGACAGTTACATTATGTATTCTCTTCTTAGTTATTAATTAGTAAATTATTCTCAATGTATTCCATGACTAGCATAGTAGTATTGAGATGCACACGGTATTTTAAGTTTTTTTACCGCTTTTAACCTGATAATATTTTTTTTCAATAAAGGTTTATTCATACAAAGTAAAGCTAGTTTCATATTGTACTTCACTTATAGGATATTTGTTAGTCTAGATGGCCGAAGGAAATATAATGGCTGTGAAATCTTTTGTTTAAAATAAATTGTTTTATACACCACATTGTGAAGCCCATGTTAGATGTCTTCACATCTCACATGGGCTTCGATTGGAATTCATGGAGCACATTATCAAGCCCATTATCGCCGCTTTATCGGCAGTTTCCTGCCGATAAAAGCGGCGATAATGTAACGCCCATTCTTGATAATATGCCCCCATTCTTTATTAAAGTCCTTTCACTTTGCGCCGGGCGTTTATCTTGGTTCAATAGGCTGCTCGTCAGACTTTGGAGTTTATGTGCTGCAGAACATCAAATACTTTATCTATTTTCAGAATTTTGCAGTGTATATGCTTTTACGGTAATCGCATTCTTTCGAAAATTATCAGACTTCAGAACAAAAGAGAATCACATAAAGCTTTAGCACAGAAAAATCCTTAATTTTGACTCATTATTTTGCATTCTAAGCAATGTTCGCCTAATTTAATGGCAACTAGGGTAACCGTGCTTGTTTAAAATCCTCCACATCTGCCTTGTGCACAGAGCATAGTTTTTTTCTATACATATTAAATAACTGTTTCGTACACTATCATCCTTACATCACTTACTGCGTTATTATCAGTATCACCTAAACATTTCTTAACCAAATTATATCTCTTTTAGAATGAGAAATGCTGAGCCTTGAACTTACCATGGAGTTATCTGTGTTATTTTACCTCAAACTATGGAACTAATGATGGACACTCTATTGGGAAAATAATTTACATTCTGGGATACATTTATATGTTGAGCTCCATTCTCTCTATGTATGTATGTAAATATTTATATAGTATTTCTATAGCACAAACCTGTTCAAAATGCAGCGGAGCCATGTGCTATGTCAAAGACCAGCATAAAGTCCTTGAGTGATAGGAGAGGTAGCTGGTTTGTGGACTCTTATTGCATTGTGATGTAGTGTTCTTAAAATGATGAACCATCAACACTTTCTCAAATTAGAGCAACATAGCAGTGGTCCTCATGGATTGAGGAATGTTCTTCCGGATCCTGAAAGGGGGTGCTTTGTAGAATATGCATGTGGTTTTGATGATGGGACAGGTTGGCAAGGAGAGCAAATGGAGTTCCAGCAGAAAGGGAGGGATGTGACCATAATTCTTCAGACCTTAGATGAGATGTGCTGCAGTGTTGAGGATGCTCTTAAGGGGTGCTGGTCGGGACTCTAGGAGGCCATGGAGCAGGGCACTACCAGCATACAAGTGTATATGTTTGAGGGCTTGAACAACAGTAGTGAAGTAGCTTTCTGGTAGAGCTTAGAGGAGAGAGCTAGTATCAGACAGTCATTGTTCTAGATTAAATTTGCTTTAAACCAAGCTGTTTTTGATAAAATAGCTTCTGGATGAAAAACATTTGGTATAAGTCAATTCTGGCTCCTAAGGAATGAATCTATAGAGATCAACTGCACAGTGTGTTTCCTGAAGTGTGTTCTTCAATTTTAATCACTTTTTTCTGTGCAACTTTGCACTCACATTTGGCTTTTACTGGTGGACGTACAACTATGCTTCCTAGACTCAAAGTGAAAAATCTTTAGCTGGTTTTGCACCTAGCAATGCTTTGATTACATACTGGTAATTGCATTTCTTTGAGTCCTTCTCACCGCCCATTGCTGCTTCAGAGTGGAAGGGAAAACTCCCAAAGTGAACCCATCCTGTGGAAATTGAAAACTATCAGGAAGAGAAGCTGACATAGACCCAATCTGCTGCTTCCCACACCATTTCCCAAATGAAACCCTGTGCCGAGCATAGGAAGCCATTGTGAAATGTCTCCTGGAAGCTTTTAATAGAAGACCAAACAGAGGCAGAACAGTCCAGAGCCATCAATCCCGATTGCTCTGTCTCCAAACTGTCAATTTTAGATGAACCAGATACTCTTCCTTAAGGATCAAGAGGTTCAAAGGAGATGGGCTCGTAGGCCGCAACCACTCACAGTCCCTCCCCATCCTCACCAGAAAAGGAAAACAAGAAGAACGGCCCAATGCAGGAGCAACCAGGATTACCTAATCACCCTCCCTCCTCACTCTAGACAGAAACTTCTGAATGAAAGGGAAAACAAACAGAAGACCCGAGAACAAGGACAGAATAGTCCATCTATTCCCCAGGCTGGAGCCTCCCACATCTTGGAGCAAAATCACGGAAGTCTAGCGTTATGAGAAGATGCACTACCGGACATCCCCACCTTTCACAAATATGACTGAACTATTGTGGAGCAAGGTAAAAGTCATGAGAGGATGGAATCACCCTGCTCAACACATCAGTCCAAGAGTTCAGAAGACCCTGAATATAAATCGCTGTCAGAGATAGGAGTTGAGTCTGGCCCCAAGAGAAAATGCAATCCGAAATGAGTGACAGGGACCAGGCCTTAGTCCCTACCTGCCTGTTGATGTAAGATTTTGCTGTGGTATTGTCAGTCCTGATTAGGACAGCTTTGTAGAGAATCCATGAAGAGAAGGCCAGGAGGGACAAACAAATTGCTTCAAGTTCCCTTCAGTTTGCTGGTCTGATACTTTGAGGGACTGTCCACTAGCCCTGTACCGGATGCGAAGCCATCACAGCTCTCCATCCTTTCTTGATCACATTTGTGGTAATTATCAGAGGTGGGGGGGGAAATAAGGACACCCCCTTCAGAAGACTCAACAGACCCAACCACCAAGCTAGTTCCTGTCTCATGATCACCAACACAGGAAGATGGAAAGACATACCCTGCAAGCTAGGATGGCAGGATTGAAGCAGATATCTAAAGAGGATGCTCAGATGGGATTGAGCCCAAGGAACCCAAAAAACATAGTTGCTAGATCCCCCTGAAATCTCATCCAGTTAGATATCTCTGGAATGGGAGTTAGCAGAAGGCCTAGAATATGGGATTTTATTTTCTGCACCCTGCTGTCTGGAAGCATGACCACACTCATGTTTTTGCAACGGACACGCTCCTGTGCTGGAAGCAACTGTGATTTCTGGGGTCTAATAAGGAACCCATGAGATGTCAACACTTAGACTACTTGATTGACATGATCCATTACTTGACTGACCATACCTGCTGACTCCAGACAAGCATTCAGATATGGTTAGAAACAAATGTCCTGATGAAGGAGATCCATCAATAGAGTCAGAACCCATGTGAAAACCTGGGTGACATATTTAAATCCAAAAGGGAGCACACCGAACTGGAAATGAGCTCTGCCCACCTGAAGAAACATCTAGTGAGTGAGGTGAATAGGAATGTGCAAGTAAGCGTCTTGCAAATCAACGCTATCCAAAAAATCTTGCACCATCACCGGAGGAATGATGACTTGCAATGTCACCAGGTGAAAATGCAGTCTTTATCCAATGGTTGAGTCTTTTCAAATCGAGGACTTGACAAAAGCCTCCTGAGATCTTTTGCACCAAAAACAGATTGGAATACACCCCCTAACCCTGCTGGTCCTGGGTACCTGAGATGATGGCCTTCTTCTACAGCAATGCTGAAATCCCATCCACAACTCCTTCTTTCTAACTGGATTTCTGGGGACAAGAGTAGGGATGCATCATGAGTCTGGAGGCAGAGAGCTGACATCTATAAAGGCTTCATACGAAATGATGTTCTGAGTCCATTGATCCATAAAAGATGTTTTCCACTGACAGAAAAAGTCATTGAGCCTCCTTCCTACCACCTCCAAGGTGGGAGGACCGGAATAGTAAGGAGCACTGAGTTGAGGAGCCCGCTTTTTTGGACCCATCCTGAGACTTCCCTGGATGACAGGGTTGGTATTTGTGATGTTAAAAAGAGTATGACGTAGACTCTCCCTTACAATATACTTTTGAATCCCTAGACCAGCGCTCTATGTCCTCCCAGAAGAGGATTTATATGAACATGAATGTTTCTTATCCCTAAAAGGTTGTTATCCAGCTGGTCACCGAAGAGCTTATTTTCAACAAAAAGTCGATGTAGAGACAGAATATTGAGTACAAAATGTTGAGGTGCACAAATATCGTGTTGGAAATATCATGGGTCAGAAATATCGACAGCAAAAATATCGAGGTTAAGAATATCGAATTCAGGTAAGTAATATTGATTTTAAAAATATCGATTAGTTTAATATTGTTGTTAAAAATATTGTTTTTTATTATGGTTATGCATTTTAGTGTATATTTTATATGCATGTGATGTATGTTTTTCTGTATAAGAATTGTTTGTATTTTTAATATATGTGTTACATTTGTAGTAGTTATAAAAAAACGTTACATTTTGCGCTTTTAGTTCTGTAGCGGGTTGTGGGTTTATAGGGGAATAGGGTGGGAAGTAATCTAATTATATTAAATTTATTCGTTTTCATTTAATATGAATTTTGCGCTTTTAGTTCCGTGGGTTGTGGATTTATCAGGTAGTAGGAAGTAATTTAATTATATTAAAGTTATAAAAAAAAATTTAAATATGAATTTTTGCGCTTTTAGGTCCATAGTGGGTTGTGGGTTTATAGCAGAATAGGGTGGGAAGTAATTTAATTATATTACATTTATTGATTAATTTTCAGTTATTACTACTTGTTTTACTGATATTTTATGGTGTTAAATGTGAAGTTAATTTATTATTAATCAATATTTAGTTGGTAATGAATTATTAATTCATTATGGTAATTATGTAATTAATTTTAGGTGTGTGTTGAGGTGTTAGTAGGTGTATATGGTTGCAAGTAATTTATTTTTAGTTTATGAATTATTGATTGGTTGTTAATTAATTTTATTTAATTAATTGTTAATTAATTATGGTCATTGTGTAATTAATTTTAGATGTGTGTTGTGGTTTATATTCGTGTAAATGTTGGGAAGTAATTTGTGTTTAATTAACATAATGTTGTTAATTAATGTTAATTAATAGATACATATGTTGTGTAATTTGTATATATATATATATTGTTGTTATGTTTATTTTTAACAGGGATAAATGGTGGGTATTAAATACATTTTAATAATTTAATTGTTAGTTGTTAATAGTAATTGATTGTAATTTTAAGATAAGTTTTAAATGTGTTTTGTTAAATGATAGTTTAATTTAGTTTGTGTTGTGCAAATTATAGTTTTAAAATGTGTGTAGTAGATTAGTGTTTATAAATGTTTTATTGGTAAGAATTATTTAATTGTTTATTTATTATGTAAAATATGTAAATACATTTAATTAAGAAATGGGAAGTGTTTTAATATTAGTGTGGTGTTATAGGTTAGGAAATTAAATAAATACATGTATTTTGTCATTAATTTGTTTTGTAGAAATATTTTGTATTTTTAAATAAATATTTACTGGTAAATGTATTTATTATTTTATTTTATATAGTATTGAATATTAATTTGTATTATCTTTTAGATTTTTTAATATATATATATATGTTTAAGTGTTTCAGTGTGAATAGTAATTTTCTGTACTACTATGTCCAGCACTTACAATACTCATTGGAGTGAGAATAGTAGTTTGTTACCCCTCCACTATCCAACACTATCCCTACCATTGCATTCTTTGGAATGGGAATAGTACATTTTACCCCTCCGTTATCAAACGCTTTCCCTACTGTTACATTTTTTGGAATGGGAATAGTAATTTGTACCACTTTGCTATTCCTCCGCTATTCAACACTTTCCCTACTGTTGCACTCCTGGAGTGGGAATATTAAATGTTACCCCTCCACTATGAAACACTTTCCCTACTGTTGCACTCAAGAATAGTAATATTTACCCCTCCGCCAGCCAGCAATATCCCTACTGTTGCACTCACTGAAGTGTGAATATTAATTTTTAGGCTTCCACTATCCAGCAGTTTCCCTACTGTTGCACACACTGGAGTGGGAATAGTAATTTTTATCCCTCCGCTATCCAGCACTTTCCCTACTGTTGCACTCACTGGAGGGGGATTAGTAAATTGTACTCCTCTGCTATCCAGCATTTTATCTACTGTTGCATTCACTGAAGTTGAAAATTTAATTTGAAAGACTTTTAAATAGTTTAATGTTTTAATTCATAATATATATTTTTTTATTAGAATATATGTTATTGGTGTATTTTTCTCTCTCTCTCTCTCTGTGATCATTTGGTGCCATACCACTGAACAGTGTGAAGCAGAAGGTGAACTTTAGTCTGTGACAGATGTATCGAAAGTAACAGGCTAGGTGTCTACACCTGACAGGGATTTCCACCAGACTTTCTAGGCTGAGATCGAGGCAATAGAGAAGCAAGAGAGAATTGGATAAGCATGGACCTCGATTCTGCCACTGACTGGGAATTCAATTAAAAGCTGGGAGTGCGGACTAATTTTGCATGTGTTACCACGCTTACCGCAACTGCTACCAGGGAGCCAGATTTGTGTTTCGAAGGAGATTGAATGATTTAAGAGCTGGTTGCTCTGACAGTGTAAAAGTGTTCAGACTTAATGTCCAAGTACCTTAAATGTGGGAATTAACTGAGCTCCTGCACTCTCAAATAGTACAAACGTCTAACTGGAAATAATTAGACATGAAAGGCTGCAGGCATGTGATTCTGCTGTGCATTGCGGGGGTTCGCCATTCTCTTGAGAACTATGATTAACCAGCAATACATGCACTCTATGTGTAGACCTAAACAATATAAATCATCCAATCAATGCTCTGTTAACAGTATTGACCAATATGAATGATGCGTACCCTTTATCAGCAAATTCCCTTCCATATGCTCACATTGCACATCAAGGGGCCCATTATGATCGCGGACGGACTTGAGTCCTTCCGCGATCACTGAGTAGGAGGGAACCTCCGCATGGCCTGCGGAGTTCCCTCCTGTGCAATTAGGATTTGACCGCCACCATGGCGGTCACATCCTCTATTTTTAACATTGCGGCGGGTGCGGCTTCAAGCTGCACCTGCCGCAATGTTAAAAATGCATGCAATGCATTTGTATGTAGAAAGCGGCAGGCACCGTGCGGTGTCTGCCGATTTCGGCATACAAATGCAGGGGGGTACCATAGGTACCCCCATGCGCACCCTCACCCCCCCCTTCACCCAGGGGGCCCGCAACAGGCCCCCGCAGTGAAGGTCCGTATGCTTTTCCACGGCGGAAAACCAGCCGCGGAAAAGCATATTTTTTGGGGCATTCTAATATGGATGGCGGTGTCTGAGAGACACCGCCACCATATTAGGGCTTTTCTGCCGCGGTTGTAAGCCAACCGCGGCAGAAAAGCTGCGGACTGAAACCAGGACCCACCAGCCATCCTAATGCGGCGGTGGGTCTTTGGTGGGTCCGCTGCGGTTTTTCTGCATCCTACAGGCCGGCGGTGGCTTCCGCCGGCCCAGAGGATGTGGGAAATCCGCAATCCTAATGTGCCCCTAAGTTAGGTCAAATAAGATTAGATGACCCTTTCAAGCTGTTTGTGGGGGACCCTTATCCAGGTAAAGTACTCACTTCTTCAAGGGCACTATTGTCCCCTTTCTTCCGCCCGTGCTGGTCCACTGTAGACCTCCAATGTCTTGCCCATTTCCACACTACTTGTTAGTGGCCTGTGTATCTTTAGGAGCGTACCTGTCACATATCCAGGAATCATGGGAACTGTTCACCATGTAGGAGCTTCAAAACTCTTTTGTGTCTTTATGGCTGCATAATTGGTTATATATATGTAAATATATATGTATATATATATATATATATTCACTGAAAAAACCATAGGTTATAGACCATATATAGTTAGGAATTCGCATTTACAAAACCTTATTTTACTCACACAAAACCATTGAAATTCCATATATAGTTAGTTGCACTAACTATATATCGCGCACCCGCAATCCACTGCTGATGATGTCACATATTACATCATTCATGACATGGTCAGTGACATCACTGATGACATCACTGATGACATCTCAAATGACATCACTGATGACATCTCAAATGACATCACTGATGACATCACTGATGACATCTCATTTGACATTACTGATCACATCACTGATGATATCATTCATGTGATAATACGATGAACCTCTTCAGACTCTAATATAACCTTAGATACAATCAGTGTAAACAGACACTCACAGACTGTCACTCATCCATGGAGTTACTCACACACCTAGTCAGTCATGCAAAGAATCAATCACACCTCCATTTCCTCAACTATACAGTTATACAAACTTTACTTATTCAAACATATACTAACACATATTTACTCTCTTATACAATCCCTGATACAAGTTCACAATGATCCATACAGCCACTCACACATTCACTGGCTCTTATGCACAGTTATTTATATATGTCAACTCTCACATGTACTGTGTTTTACATATGTACTTACTTTGACATGTAGCACTGAGATATCCATTCACTCACCAATACACTCATGCACACAGTCAACCGCCCATACAGCTGTTTCCACATGCACTTTTGAAACCATACATCTAGTGAATCAACTGCTCACACATCTATGCACAGAGTCATACACCTCCCAGCCACCCACACACACACTCAGTCTCCCATACAAATACTTGGGCAACCAATCAATAACCCATATAGTTACTCATATAGCTACTTATCAACACATGCAACAGTTTACAGAACAACAGACATAATGATGCACAAATTAAGACAGTTTAGTCACTAACCCATGCACTCAGTGAGACACATTTAATCACTCACTCATACAGTCAGTCATGCACCTACTAAATCCTTCATCCAGACACTTATACATCCACTCATTCTTCAATATGTAAGACATATTTTAACTTTACAGAAACATACAGTCACTGGATGTTGTCATCAGTGATGTCATCAGTGATGTCATCAGTGATGTCATTTGAGATGTCATCAGTGATGTCATCAGTGATGTCACTGACCATGTCATGAATGATGTAATATGTGACATCATCAGCAGTGGATTGCGGGTGCGCGATATATAGTTAGTGCAACTAACTATATATGGAATTTCAATGGTTTTGTGTGAGTAAAATAAGGTTTTGTAAATGCGAATTCCTAACTATATATGGTCTATAACCTATGGTTTTTTCAGTGAATTTTCAAGGTTTTGTAAATGCTAATTCCTAACTATATATGGTCTATAACCTATGGTTTTTTCAGTGAATTTTCAAGGTTTTGTAAATGCTAATTCCTAACTATATATGGTCTATAGCCTATGGTTTTTTCAGTGAATATATATATATACATACATATATAAACATATATCATCTGTATATCTATATAAATACAAACATAAATGCATGCATACATATACTTATATGCATACAGATGCATGTTATTTACATGAAAGTTGAAAAAACACTAATAAAAGCAAAGCTAAAAAGCCACCTCATTACAAACAGAATGGCTTTAACTTAAACGAGGGCGAGATCTATTGCATTTTCAATGCTTGTTTACTTTGGTTCCATCAAGAAGGCATTCAGATGTGTCACACATTTGCCATAAATTCTGAATGTTAGCACTCTAGTTGCACATTAGATCACTGTAGTAAAGCTACTGCTCACCAGGGACGTCTGCTGCTGGTATTCAAAGTGCTGGTATTCAAAGTGCATGTTTCAGTCTGCATGTCAGAATTTTTTTAATGAAATAGAAGAGGATTTGAGAAGTCACTCAAAATGATCCCTAATTTTTCTTTCTGAAGCACTAATCATACTTTCTATGGCAAAATTAACCCCCTCATGTTGTTCCTTTTTAAATTGAGTGTTTTCAGACTTGCCACTTCATTCCAATCAAGATGGCTTCTGGTGTGCCATACTTTTGTCATAAGTAAGACTGTTAGCGCTCTAGTTGTTCTTTAGAACACTCTGGGACATTCTGTCATTGGGCTATACTTGGGGTACATCTGGGTGATATTTGGGCTACATTTAGGCTCTTTTGTCTCTGGTGGCCATCTTGGGAGACTGTATGTCAGAATGTTTTAATGAAATTGAAGAGGGTTTGAGAAGTCACTCAAAATGTGCCCTAATTTTTCTTTCTGCAGCACTAATCATAATTCATATGGCAAAATATACCCCCTCATTTTGTTCCTTTTTAAATTAAATGTTTTAAGAGTTACCACTTTATTCCAATCAAGATGGCTTCAGGTGTGCCATACCTTTGTAATAAGTAGGACTGTTAGCGCTCTAGTTGTTCTTTAGAACACTCTGGGACATTCTGTCATTGGGCTATACTTGGGCTACATCTGGGTGATATTTGGGCTACATTTGGGCTCTTTTGTCTCTGGTGGCCATTTTGGGAGACTGCATGTCAGAATTTTTTAATGAAATAGAAGAGGATTTGAAAAGTCACTCAAAATGTGCCATAATTTTTCTTTCTGCAGCACTAATAATACCTTCTATTGCATAATATACCCCCTCATTTTGTTCCTTTTTAAATTAAATGTTTTAATAGTTACCACTTTATTCCCATCACGATGGCTCCAGGTGTGCTATACCTTTGTAATAAGTAGGACTGTTAGCGCTCTAGTTGTTCTTTAGAACACTCTGGGACATTCTGTCATTGGGCTATACTTGGGCTACATCTGGGTGATATTTGGGCTACATTTGGGCTCTTTTGTCTCTGGTGGCCATTTTGGGAGACTGCATGTCAGAATGTTTTAATGAAATAGAAAAGGATTTGAGAAGTCACTCAAAATGTGCCCTAATTTTTCATTCTGCAGCACTAATCATACTTTCTATGGCAAAATATACCCCCTCATGTTGTTTCTTTTTAAATTAAATGTTTTAAGAGTTACCACTTTATTCCAATCAATATGGCTTCAAGTGTGCCATACCTTTGTAATAAGTAGGACTGTTAGCGCTCTAGTTGTTCTTTAGAACACTCTGGGACATTCTGTCATTGGGCTATACTTGGGCTACATCTGGGTGATATTTGGGCTACATTTGGGCTCTTTTGTCTCTGGTGGCCATTTTGGGAGACTGCATGTCAGAATGTTTTAATGAAATAGAAAAGGATTTGAGAAGTCACTCAAAATGTGCCCTAATTTTTCATTCTGCAGCACTAATCATACTTTCTATGGCAAAATATACCCCCTCATGTTGTTTCTTTTTAAATTAAATGTTTTAAGAGTTACCACTTTATTCCAATCAAGATGGCTTCAGGTGTGCCATACCTTTGTAATAAGTAGGACTGTTAGCGCTCTAGTTGTTCTTTAGAACACTCTAGGAGGCTGCAGTAGAACACAAAGGAATCAACTGACAGTCTCTGTCCTTGTTGGATGTACATGTTTTACTGAGAATGTCAGACTTCATTTTCACATGACTGAGAAAGATAATGTGAATTTACAGAAAATATGCTTTCAGTTTAGCTTATAGATCCCCTTCCAAACCACTGTGGGAAAATCATGAGATATTAGTTTTCTTTCAAACAATATTCATGATATCACAGCAGAAGGTTTTTTCACATGGTAAAATCACCTTAGAACCCACCACAATTCCTAAAACATGTATGGTACCATCAACAAATGATTTATAATCTAACTAAAGTCCTAAAACCCTCTATTAACTACAATGCTTTTTAATGAGGTGCTATCATGTATATTGGTCCCAAGATGGCTGCCAACACTTCTTGGATGAAGTGCTGACAGCCAATCAGATCAGATGTGTGGTTAGGCTCCGCCCAGATATATATCTTTTTTTGAACCTAAATTACTCAAAATCCACTGGAGCACATATATTGAGACCTAGCAAAGGCACATCGGGCTAACAGTCCCTACAATTTTGCCAAGTTTCGTGTAAATCCATTCAGCCGTTCGAGCTAAAAGTGAGGCCAACCGCCCTATGGAAATTAACATGGGAAAAACGTGTTTTGGGACCCCCTTTTTTCTCGGCCCCCCCTTGATGAAACCCCCCCAAATTGTCAGGGGCTGCTCAGTAACAAAATGTTCCATTTTCCTGAAAATTTCAGCCAATTCCGTCCACAAACGCCAAAGTTATTAGACATAGAATTTTCAAAAATCCCATAGAGAAAAAATCCTAACTATATATACCTACTGGCGACCGCCAGTAGGTAATATATATATCATCTAAATATATAATCAAAGACAACATAATGGATTCTTCAATAACTGTGAGCTGTGATGGAGACCAATCCAGCGAGAAGAAACAAACAAAATCTATAATTAACCTCAGCCCAATAGAACTATCAGCTGCAGAAGAGCAATTACTAAGCTTAGGCCTAAGCTTTTGTCCGGAGTCCAACTTTTCTTATACTACCACGAGGGCAGATATATACAGATTTATAAGAAAATTAAAATTGAAAAAACAATTCCTCAATAAGACAACCGGCACAGAAAACGCCCCAATCAGATCTACCACTAGCGCCTCAGAACTGGCAGTCAGTGACCTAAACTTGTATCGTGACATCTGCCAACTGGGGATTGATGAGGCTTTGGGGACACAGGAGATAGTGGCGTCCAGTGGTCAAAGTAAACCAATTACCCCATTCAAGCCCAAGTCTAAATACATTCCCCTGGCAGCACGAGATGGTCTTGACTCATTCAGTGATGCTGTGGTGCAACAAGTGAAAAAGATGGCCTTAAAGACTGACAAGAATAAGCGTCAATATACAAACCAGGAGAGAAAAATAAATCAATTGTCCATCAAATTGAAAAATGCTGAAGTTATTGTTCGAAATTCAGACAAAGGTGGGAACATTGTTTTATGGCCAGCCACGGAGTACCTGGAGGAGGCTCATAGGCAATTAGATGACCCACAATGTTACTCCAAGAGCACCCCCCAGAAATACAGGGTGATGTTGGAGGCCTTATCAAAGAACCTGGTGGCATGGAAGGGCCTTGGTGTGTTAAGTGGAGATGAGTTCAAGTTCATCAAAAAAGATCATCCACTCACACCATATATTTATTTCATACCAAAAGTCCATAAGAATATCTCCAAACCTCCAGGAAGACCAATAATCGCAGCATGTGGTGGCCCCTTGGAAAACCTTTCAAGGTACATTGACTACTTTTTGCAGCCACACATGAAGTCATTAAAGTCATATGTACAAGACACAAGTGACTTTCTGCGAAAATTGGAGGATGTAACATGGAGCCCCGACTTGTTGTTGGTAACATTGGACGTCAGTTCATTATACACATGTATAAAGCACAAGGATGGCCTGCGGGCATGTGAGTATTATCTTAGCCGCAGGCCCATTGAACTGGCCAATCACACCAAAATGCTCTTGGACATGTTAAAATTCTGCCTCAACAATAACTTTTTCATTTTTAACGGTCAAATGTACCAACAAGTCCAGGGTGTAGCAATGGGGGCCAGTTTCTCCCCCAGTTATGCGTGCCTCTTTATGGGGTGGTGGGAGGAACTGGTCCTCCAGCGAAAATTTGAAGAATATTGGACTACTAATGTAACTTGTTGGCTCAGATTTATTGACGACTTATTTATTGTATGGCGTGGTTCCGAGGAAAGTGTTTTAAACTTTATACATGACATCAATGACAATGATCTTAATCTGCATTTTACCTCTGATGTAAGCAGGGAATCGGTAACATTTTTAGATGTACAGGTTTTTATATGTAATAATGTGATCTCCAGTACTCTTTTTAGAAAACCGACGGCAGGTAACACTCTTTTACATGCTACGAGTGCCCACCCCCCAACATCTAATCAAATCTATACCCTATGGCGAGATGCTACGCATCCGCCGTATTTGTAGCAATCAGGAAGATATGATTGTCAAACAACAGGAAAGTTTTCAAAGATTTGTAGATAGGGGTTACACCGCCAAGATAGTGAACGCTGCTATAAAGAAATCCAGGGTCAAAGACAGAGGTGATTTGCTGACTAGGAAAGTGAAACAAAGTGACAACACTAATGAAGTTAGACTCATTCTGACCTACTCCAAACAAGAGAAAGAACTTAGGAGTATCGTCAGGAGAAACTGGCACTTTGTAAAAGATGATCCCACGATTGGTGATGTGATGTCCCCCAATCCATCAGTTACATTTCGAAAAAGTCTAAGTATGGGCTCCATCCTCTCCAAAAATAGTCAAGACTGCATAGGCAAGGAGCCTTGGAGACCGATCAGCAGGGGCTTTTACAAGTGCCTGGTATGTAAAGCCTGCCAACATGGTGTCAATACCAAAAAATATACAACAGTAATCCCCAGAACTACTAGGGAAATAAAGCAACACCTAACCTGTAGAACGGAATACTGTGTGTACATTTTAGAGTGCGACTGCAAACTCAAATATATTGGCAGCAGCAAGCTGCAAATACATAAGCGTATTTTACAACATCTGCGCGCCATTGTAAATAAGGACCAGAGTTATCCAGTGGCCAGACACTTTGAGGCGTGTCATAACAGTAAGCCTCAGTGTCTCAAATACTTTGCCATTGAGTCTGTAGCACTTACCAGAAGAGGAGGCGACAGGGAGGCATGTATGCGCAGGCTGGAAACCAAATATATTTTGGAGTTTAACTCAAAGTGGCCGGGAGGTCTTAACACCACGGAGGACCTCCACACATACCTATGACCACTTCAGAATAATGTCACCTGTAACCATATAGCTAACACCATGACATGCCTATAGTCTAAATTACAAGAGGAGTTGGTCCGCACCATGCACTTTTTTTACATATTAATGTTTATATTGTAGTATACTATGTATAATTTATATATTGAGTGTACATAAATTTGGTGTGTGTATATATATGAATTGATTGATTTTAGCCGTCGTTTTAAATATTGGGGTAATATGTTTTTTATCCTGATTTTTGATGTGACAGCTGATTTTAGTCATGCTACCGATCCCCTCTTTTTTAGACTGTTTTCTATGGTGTGATGAAATTTTCTCTATATGTGCAATATTGATGATGTATGTAATTATCTTGTTTTGAAAATGGAAGCTAAGCTCTATTCTAATAAGGTTTAGACTTCTCTTCCCCTCTACCTCAGTACTGTATAACCTCCAGCACCAGCCACTTTAACTATATTTGCACTGTTGACTGCACGATGTCACTTTAGAGGAAGAAATTATATTTATTTTTTCCAATTGACACGAAGTCACTTTAAATATAAGTGCAATAACATAGCCAAAGATAAGAATGATGGAATGGAACCGGAAGTAAGGCTCCACAAATCCCCCCTCTTTTTGAGCCTTATCTGGCTGGCACAGTTGACGTCTTGAATTCATTTCTTTTTGTTTTGATCCATATAGATAACATTAATTTTCCTCTTTATGGATCTCTTTCTTTCACTACTATCATTAAATAGCAGTGAACATTATTATAATTTGGTATTATACTTTAATACACCAGGGTGAGCACTATTTTTCGCACAATAATTTCTAATAGATTTTGATGGACTATATGGTACACTTCTTTCTCAATACCATCTAGAAGAGTTATAAGCATTTATGCAGTTATCATTCCACTCTTCGCACAATGAATTGTAGTAGTATATGTATAATTTTATAGCTTTGGATACATTATGCAAATTGTGACTTATTTATATATTTATACAGTTATTTTCACTTTTGTATTGGTACCAGGAGAAAGTATATGCAAAATGTATTTATACATATAGTATTTTTTCTATGTTCATCATTTGTTTGACATGTGATTGCACGTTATCACTTTAAATGGGTCAAAAGTAATCAGTTTCGCCATGTGACCAAGGCCGCTGGGACGGCCGAAACGCGTCATGACACACTACCTAATGGCTAAATAAAGAATGCTGAAGGAAAGTTGGTCCTTGCCTCGAGTCTCTTTGTAAGGAGCGCTGCTGCGAGGTATTTGCAGATATATATATATATATATATATATATATATATATATATATATATATATATATATATATATATATTGCACAACGCTGAAACCCCCAGATCACGGGTTTACTAATGAGAGCACTCCAAGCCAATACGGCGTAGGTTCGCCAAGTCTTTTATTGATCAAAACCTCCTCAGCAATCAGTCTACAAACGCGTTTCAGCGTTGCCGCCTTCGTCAGTGTAAACTGACACTGTTTTCAAAATACATTTAAAACAGAAGCCGTGATTGTCATCAGTCACGTGTTCTCAACCAAAATGAACGTAAACATAGAAAACGGTACTCAAGATAATTAATTTGTTACTTTTGCGGTGGCCATCTTTTAACGGATAGTCTACTCATTCTAATATGTATATTTATAAGTAAAGTAGGAGAAATAATTTATAATTCAACACAATTCATACATGAAATCACATTTCATCAGATTTTTGTCCCCTATACTTATTTTCACATATATAGTTGGCATCTATGCCGCAAGTACCTAGGTGTGTGATTTTCATACCCAACTCTTGGTGAAAATCACATTCAGTTCACAGAATTTTGGGTCACCAAAGAACATGACACAGTTAATGAAATATTTACAATCTAGCCCTGAATGGGCATAGAGATGTACTTATGAACATATAAACAATTATTGTTTTCAATTTGTCACTGTGCTTCATCAAAAAGAATAACATGATAATAAATGATACAAGTTACATTTGTGGTGACGGGTCACACTACTCTGTATATTAGGGGAGCTATATACATGTCTATTTTCCAGATTTTTAAGAAAGAAGATAAGGGAACACGAATAGGATTGTTTAGATGTGAGTCTACATCTCTTCTTCATTATTCATCCCTCCCGGGGTTTTGGTCTGTAGCTGGATAATTAATCTTGACTCTAGTGTTCTTAGTTTCTTTATCCAGTTTCCCCCTCTTTCTGTTCTGACTAGTTGGTCCAAGATGAAATAAGTCAGTAAATTGCTATTGCTGTCATGTACCTGCTCGAAATGGCGGGCTACTGGGTAATTTGGATCCTTTGACGAGATAGCCCTCATATGTTGTAGGACCCTGAGTTTAGTGGGTTTCACTGTACTCCCTATGTACCTCTTCCCACAGGGACATGTCAGACAATAGACCGTGTAGTCAGAGTTGCAATTCACCAATTTGGTTATTTTGCCTTTCTTCTTCCTTCCTGGAATATAGTATTCCTTGACCTTTTGGGAATTTTTACAGGACTTGCACTTCATACAAGGAAAGAAGCCTGAAACAGTTATTTTTCTCTTTCTTCTTTTTTCATAGTGGCTATTTACAAGATGGTCTTTGAAAGAGTTCCCCTTTCTGTAAGTGATCAGAGGATAATCAAATAGTGACTTTCCGATTACGGAATCTGATTTCAGAATCTTCCAGTTCTTGCGCATTATATTGAAGACTTCTGGAGATTTTTCAGAAAAATCGGTTATTAGTCTAAACTTAGTATCTGAGGGCCTGGGTTTATCAATTAGCAGGTCTTTCCTTTCTACCAGATTACTTCTCACTTCTGCTCGTTTTAGAATTCCTCTTCCATAGCCTCTCTGAGAGAATCTTTTCTTGGACTGTTCCCTGGCTCTCTCAAACTCCTGTGAGGTTGAGCAATTGCGTTTGATTCACAAAAACTCTCCCAAGGGGATATTATTGATGACACTACGGGGATGATAACTACGTGAGTGCAATATGGTGTTGCCCGCCGTAGGTTTTCTGTAAACAGCGGTTTGTATTTTATTGTTTTCCACAAAGACCCGAAGGTCCAAGTAGAATACCTCACTTTGACTTATATTGCTTGTGAAGCTGAGATTCAGGTTATTCTTGTTCAACTCAGAGATGTATTCCTCAGCCTCATTCTGTTGACCCCGCCACACCAAAAACAAATCATCGATGTAGCGGGTCCACAGGACAATGTTGTCCATCCACCGCTCGTTCTCCCCCGCCCAGGCCACGTGCTTCTCCCACCAACCCACGAAAAGGTTCGCGTAGCTGGGGGCGAAGCACGTGCCCATCGCGGTCCCCTGCAGTTGTAAATACAATTTGCCTGCAAATAAGAAAATGTTATTTCTTAGACAGAAGTCTGTGAGTTCCAATAACATCATGTTATGGCTTTGATATTTGATGGGTCTTAGTTCTAGGAAGCTCTTCATTGCCATGAGACCATCCTCGTGTTTAATGGACGTGTATAAGCTGGCAATGTCTAATGTTATTAGGATCATGTCCTCTTCCCATACCACATCCTGTATAATTCTCAAAAAGTCCTTCGTATCCTTGAGATACGAACTGAGGTCCTTCACGAATGGGGCAATGAAGCTATCGATGTAGCTCGATGTTTTTTCCAATAAGCTGTCTTTAGCAGACACGATTGGTCTACCAGGAGGCCATATTTTACTAAAAAAAAAAAATATATATATATATATATATCCAGTGCTGATAATTCCGCCAGCGAAGAGTAACACAGAATTAAAAAATTCTGCCACTGGAATTAAATAATATGCCCGCCCCTACCACTCATGCTAAATTAACAGCTCCAAAACAGCATTTAAGGCTGTTATCTACCTTCTTATCAGTAGGGCCAATTGTGAATAGTCATCAGGGTTCAAAGAAGACCTGCCCAGCAAGGGCACTAAAATAGAGTTCACTTTTATGGCCTGAGGTAGTACAGCTTCCACCCTCTCTGACTGATAGGATTTCTGCAGAAACCGAGGAATCTGAAACTGCTTCCTCCAAACCCCCAAAAAAGACCTTCTTGATTTTGGGGTCGAAAGGTAGTGTTACAGGATCCATCTTGGTAAATTGAGGAAAGACACCCTCAGCATCTTTTTCAACGTGTATAGGATCAAACCCCAAATTGACCCAGATGTGAAATAAGATGGCACCTAATTATTTTCTGGAAACTAGGAGGAACCAGGTTTTTCCAGCAAAGAATCACTGTCTGTATCAGAGGATGTATCAACTGACCTTTTTTCCTAGTATGCGAAGGTTTGGCAGCTAAAGTCTTTGCCACCACCTCATCTTTGTCTAGCCGTCAAACTGTCCTCAGACTCAGGAGAGTGACTAGTATGCTGCACAGTCACCTCTCCTTCCACACCCTCCACTTCTCACACCTCTTCCCCTCCAAGGTAACAAAACAAACTATGAAGAGGCTGGCCTTAAAATAGACCTACAATTAAACATAGCCTAATAGTGAAGACACACACAGGACTTAAATAGAGCAAAGGAAAGGAACAGGAAGCAAATCCTAATGCTGCCCAGATCCATACCCTAGCACTAGCACTAGATCCTGCATGGAACCACTCAGGAAACCTCTGTTTCTACTGCGGTACCTGGATATTAACTCGAGCAGTCACCCACGCACCAATCACATTGAGACTTCACAGTGGGGGAAGCCTGCTTTTGAATCTGCTGGAGGGAGCGCACTGCACCCACGTTCAAAGGAGACAACAAAACAAAAACAGGAGGGAAAAGGGGGGAAAAGGATATTGGTGTAGGTGCAGGAGACCTCACTATATAAGGAAGCCAAGCGAGAGAGGGTGGAGGAAGTAATGTATTGTCCAAGGGTTTCAGAAATGAGTGCAATAATTAGTACAATAATCATAAAAGCAAATAAATCACCAACACTCAGTGGTATTGTAGGGTAAAAGACATCTGTGTATACATTTATGGTAGGTCAGGTACAAATTAGAAATAGCCTTTATAAATGAGGCTTAGCAGCCAAACCACCAGTGTCTAATTTAAGGTGCATAAGGGAAAAATAGGCTTTTCTCCCTTTGTCTACCCATTTTACTGGTCGGTTAACACATTTGACCAGGGAGAGGCCTACAAGGTACATGACAATAAGGGCCTGACTTAGATCTTAGCATACTAAATGTTATGGGATTTATATTGCGGCGGACGGGATATCCATCACTGTTTTGACGGATTAACTCGTCGGTCAAGATCTAAATCAGGTCATAAGTTTTTGAGCAACTATATTTTTCAAGCTTCCCTTGCTGTCAGGTACCGTTTGTCGTTTACAATTTACAATTCCACAATTACTTACATGAACTCTTGGGTTTAATTCATATTTTGTGCCAATGTGTATTTGTATAAATTGTTTGTTACATCAATAAAATTTGAAATTACTATGTTTAACTTGAATAGCGTTATCTACATGTTAATGGGCATTTCGTTTAAGGCATTCCTTTTAAGGCTTCAGTGTAGTTCCTTACCTTGCAAGGTCAGGCCAGCCCTGCCCTGTCAAACTCAAGACCACTATGGATGTCCAAACCTTTGTTCTGGCCCATCAATCACTTTTCCTTGCACGTATAGGCTAAGTGAAAACAAAGGCCATCAGAGCTCCTGCTTGAATGGAAAAATATGCTCCATAACTCTAAAGTCAAGGAAGTAGGGTGTTAAGTTTGTAGTTCCCCATTTCTGGCAAAACCGAAAGGCATTCTTAAAAAACAGTATGCCCCCAGAGGCATTACGAAAGAAGTAAGGTGCTTTGACTCCTTATGTAGAGGAATCTGGTGGTATGCAGACGACAAGTTCAGCAACTAAAAACTCGGGCACCCTTGAGAGTACTCAGTGACTGAAATATTAGGTAGAGGTTGGCGATCAACCCAAATCCATTTGTTCAAACTTCTCGAATCAACACACATCCTGACATTGTCGCCACCATCCTTCGGGGCCAAAACAATCGGGGCCAACCATTCTGATGCCTCAATTTCCTTAATGATTTCTAGCTTCACTAACCTTTCTAACTCAACCTTGAGTGGTCCCATCATCATGTTGGGTACCTTCCTCACCTTGTGTATAGATTGTACAGCATTTTTTTAAAAATTATACGGTGTTCAAATCCTTTAAGACAACCCACGTTGTCAGTGAAAACTTCTGGAAATTTGTCAAAGTACTGGTTACTCTGATCACCCAACATACACTTATTCTTGTCACTGTTCACCAACATAACTTGATCTTTGGGATCTTTAGTATTGGGCTTCAACATGATTCCAATGTCGCGTTGGTGTCTCCATCCTAGCAAATTATCACCTCTCTCTGCCACAAATATTTTGGCAACAGTTTTCCTGTCTTTAAATTGAATACAACCTTCAATATACCCCAAAACATTAATTTTTGCACCACCATAGCTGACAGGGTTAATATCGAGAGGACTTAAAACCATTTTATCTAGACCCACTATCTCATCCCATTGCTTATTAACTATCATGGTGAATAGAGACCCAGAGTCAGCTAGGACAACAACATTAAAATCATTGACCAAAATGTCACCCTCAGGCATGGATATTTTGTCTGCATCAACTTCACCATCACTATCATATATACTCATAATCACAGTGCGCACAACTTCTGTGTTTTTACTAGCATTTTCAGTTGACTTGCACACGCAAGCATAATGTCCTTTGAGTCCACACTTCATGCAAATGGATTCTCTGGCGTAACATTGGGGATAATTTTAAAAATGTCTCTTAATGTAGCAACTAGAGTCCTTGCAGAGAGATAGCAAGGTATGAATTTTAAAGTCTCCAAGGTACAGTAACTAGAAAGGCTTGTTCAATTACGGTCACATTAAATTGTTAAGTTTCTTTAGAGTAGCCAAAGTCTTGGTATCATCATGGGAAGCTTGTCATAAATATGAAGTTACATGAGACTCACCATCCGATCATATGCGTGAAGGATGAGATGCGATTATCTCGTTCAACTTGTCATAAATATGAAGTTACATGAAGCTCACCATCCGATCATCAACTTGAAGGTTGGAACGCAATTTTCTCATTCGCTTCTTAATAAAGTGTCCGTGTTCGATGTGAACAGAAAAAAAATGTCTGACACGCAAGGTCACGTTGCGTGACTTCGTGTAATGAAGTGTCCACAGGAATAGTAAGAACTCACGATCTTTGGAACCAATGCGTCAAGTCCAGTGACAAAACTTTTAACAGTGAAGAACACTCCGGTGAGTTGAATAAGGCGTGTTCCAAAATGTTGAAACTTCTTGCTTCGCGCTCCGGTGAGTTTGTTTAATGCCAAGATGCGCTGGCAAGGTAATGGTAACGGACACAGTTTGGTTCAACAATAAAGAAAAAATATATATGTGTCTTAAACGTGCCGACAACAGTCTACTAATGAAGTACGCTCACTCAAAGATGATCTCTTAAGGATTAGTGATGTTATCCACAAAGTAGATAGTAAGCATGGGCGAATTTTGCGAATTCGCGATCCGCGAATTTGCGGATTTGCGGATTTGCGATCCGCAAAATTCGCAAATTTGTGCGAATTTGCGGATTTTTGTTTTTTTGCGTGTTCGCGGGGTTTTTTGCGTGTTCGCGGGGTTTTTTACGTGTTCGCGGGGATATTTGCGTCTTCGCGAGCCGCTTGCATAGCGAAGTTACCCATGCAGTCGTTTATGGGAGAGGGAGAGATAGATAGATAGATAGATAGATAGATAGATAGATAGATAGATAGATAGATAGATAGATAGATAGATAGAAAGAGAGAGAAAGAGTGGGAAAGAGAGAGGGAGAGAGAGAACGAGAGAAAGAAAGAGAGGCCGGATCTCTGAAGGGCCAGATTCCTGAGTTGCCCCTACAGAACATACAGCTTTTTATTTTTAGCAAAATGCATATGAAAATTGTGCTGTAAAGGTCTCTTTTAGTTTAACCCCTCCTGACAATTCAAAATGGGTGTATTTGCCATCCTCTCCCTTCTTCCTGTTTTTTATATCTGTAAGTGCTTCCTGATGAGGTTTAATTCCTTGGACAGGTGCCTCGTTGCCTACTTGTAACTATTCTCTGACCCTGCTTCAAGGGTCAGAGCAGGGTCAGAGAATAGTTGCAAGTAGGCAAGGAGGCGCCAGGAAGCAATTAGCAGCAGGTGTCCAAGTTGAAGTTAATTTGTTTGTAACCCTTTTGTAAAAGGTTACAAAGAAATTAGTTTCAACTTTTGCACCTGCTGCTGTAACCCATGCTTGGCTGACAATTCGTCCCTGCTGATTCGCGAATTTTACCGCGATTTCGCGAGATTCGCGGATCGCGAAATCGCGTAAAATACGCAAATTCGCCCGCAAAACGGATTTTACGCCCACCCTTAGTAGATAGACGGTTATTCACAGTTAGCTGTTCAAGTCAAACCAATGACACAATATCCTCCAATAGTTGCGAAAATTCAAATGTGTCAAGAGTACACTTCTAAGATAAAATGTTTTCGGGTTGATGGTTAACAAATCCAAGAGTCTTCAAACAATATTCTAGGTGTTAAGTCTTCCAATGCTCATAGTCCATAAAAGTAAGTGGTAGGGGAGTTGATGCTGAATTTGCTTGTCCCCAATCAAGCAAGGTCCCACGTCGCCAGTGTAATAATAATGAATACTCCAGAATATGTAAAACTCAAGGAGAGTTTATTTTAACCCTGGGCGAAGCACTACGCTACGCACGCGTAGTTTGCGAAGTTTGAGCAACTTCGCACTACGCGAGCTGCACCTAATACAGTGCGAACACACGTAGTGCAGCGTAGCGTAGTGCACCGGTCATTTTTTGCTTGTTCGCGGTCCTCAACATCATGCTCGCGACTGCGAGCAAGCAAAATGACATCCCGGCGAGATTCTCAACACTGGGAAGTCAGGTTTCTCATTGCGAGTGGTTGCGCATGCTTGCGAACGCTAGCAATGAGAAACTACCAGTTCGCGTTGAGAAAGCTGCCGCTCGAGTAAAAATCTACTCGAGCAGCAGAAAACTACAGCTCACACTGTGCAAGATGCCATTTTCAATGATTGCACAGTGCTGGATGCTTGTCCGCACTGTGCAATCATTGAAAACGAATCTTGTACAGTGCGAACATGCTACTACGCAGCTCGCGTAGTGCTACGTGAAGTTCACGTAGTGCGAAGTGCACTTCGCGTAGCTTCGCGTAGTGCTACTTTGCGAACTACGCCCACCCTTAGTTTATTTAGGATTAATAGCACAGCATCAACGGTCTGGATCATCTGCATGGGTCAGCAGTCTCAGTCCAAATGCCACAGCTAAACTTAACACTCTAAACACTCTATGATGTCATGACTTCTACTAAAGTATTCTAAACAAACATAGGTAAATTACAACACTCACCTCAAAAGTGGGACGATCTGCAACATACAAGGGCCAACATGAAGGAGCAGTGCCAACAGCAGTACAAAAGACCATTGTTACTGCACAAAAAGCATTATGAAGGTTCCTGTGTATTCACAAGCTTAATCCCACTGCTAAATCCACTAAGAACTTTGCCAACTTGTGCAGAAAAAAAAAACAACCTGAGAGGCAAAGAAAGCCTTAGAGCAAAAAGAATGGCTAAAAATACATCAAATGCTGCAGGAAACAAGTCTAACCCATTTTTGGATCTACATCAATAAACTGAAATCTCCAAACTGCACCAGGTTTTATGCTGTACCAGAAGGATCCTAGGTGAGACACGTAATAGCGTTATTTACTGGCCAGGCAGCAGCATCAGAGAATGCTTTTAGGCAGCGGATCGCAGACCAATCACCGGGAAATATGCAGGACTTGATAGCCCCAGCCCAAGTCTGTAAACTTACAAAAGGAATGAAAAACGACAGAGCACCAGGCCCCAATGGCCTCCCTGCTGGAATATTTAAATGTGCCACAGAGGCCTGGGCAAAGGTGCTAACCCCTTTTCAATCAAGCCTTCCTCTCTGTGCAAGTGCTAGGCACATGATGGTCTCTGTCATGCGCCCAACCCTTAAGAAGGGGAGATTTGGCAAATGCATCTAACTATCCTTTGATAGCTCTATTCAACGTAGAGTTCAAAGCTTACGCTTGATCATTACTCAAACACCTAAAGGCCTGGGTCGCAGAAAATGATCCTTTGCCATTTTTTCAGACAGGGATCTGTGCAGCTGCTTCAACAATTGACAATATCACTGCTCTTGCAGTTTTGAGCCAATGAGCAGCTCATAAGAGCCAATTTCCACTTTTTTGCTGTTTCATTGCCCATAGTGTCACTTTCGATAAGGTTTATCACCCCATGTTATAGAGAAAACAAAATACGTGTGGGTGCCCCCAAAACAACAAGGGAGAATCTCTCTTTATTCTGACATATGGGTCGGAGTGAAAATAGGGTCCTACACTGTCACCTCCAAAATCACCATTGAGGGTGTGGTAAGGGGTTATCAACTCCTGAACTACATGATGCTTCTTGTCTTTATTATTGGGAGGGCAAATCGGGGCTCACAAATTCTTCAATCGTTTTTGGTCTCAGCTCTCAGTAATTGTATGCACCTTGCGAAAGCTCCTCTTTCATTTTTCCTTGACTGAATCTAAGCACCCTGAACCCAATTATTGAGGAGGCAAACTAGGACAAAACTGTTGGTTTCAATTCTGTAGCCCCCAGTCGTAGTGATCCAGCGGCGCACCAACAACTGATAATCCAATACCATGTACTCACCTGGGCCCATAAACCGACACACACTTAGTTGAGTAAACCGCTGGAGCCAAGGTTTATATACATTTCTTCACAGTTTTCAAGATTAGTTCTTCACTATTCCTGACTAATCTTTCACTGATCAAAAAAGTTCTTTCCTCTGGTCGATGGACCATTAGTTGAACTGGTTGATGGTGAAATGACATACGTTTACCTATTTTTCACTTAGGTAAATAACCACAGTCTCGGGAAAGGTTTAAAACGTTATCTAAATTTCAAATGTATGTGAACAGACTTAAATACACAGTGCAGTCACTGTCATTCATAGGAAAGACAATTCAATTAAACACATACTTTGGTTTCATGCAAAGATCAATGCTCAGAAAGGGAGAGGACAGAGAGAAAAGAACATCTGCAAGTAGCACAAAATTATAGTCATTAAGGTTGGTGGAAAGACCAACAACTTGGCCAATGGGCTGGTAAGGGCCCCCGAGATAGATCAGGCAACAAAGGCTTCAGGACAGGAATCAGGACAGGATAGATGACCTCTCTAGAATACCGACAAATTTGTCGCACCCCTCTCTGACACTCTCTTCCTCAACGAGATTCCACTGCGATCTTCTTACTAATCCTAATTAATTTAGGATGTTAGGCTCTGCATTCAATTCTTCATCTGTATCTCTCCCAGCAACAACACATCTTGCAGCAATATCATCCCGAATTGCACACTAACTAACTAACTAACTAACTAACTAACTAACTAAAGCTATCTCAATTATACCTTTCGTTCTGAAATGTACCACCCATTAATGTTTCAATATCAGAAAAATACTAAATCTTATTGGTCAGGCAAGGGGGAGGGAAGATCATCACACAATGCTTATTTGTCAATTTATTCAATCAGGTCATTGTTCATAAACCCATCCCCTTGATTTTTATTCATTCTTTATTTTCCCCACCTGCATTCACATTTCATCTGTAACAATTGTAAAACAGTCTAGCATGTGAGCTCATTCTTTAAACTTTTCACTGCCGGTTCCCAGGCTCAGGCACTCTTCGTACTTGTACTCTTACCGACTCTTGTGTCATCCTTGCGGGTTGACTTTCAGTGCCCATGCGCAAATATCACATGGCTCAGCTCACTCCAGTCATACAAAAGAGGCCCAAATGTGCACTAGTGATAACATCAGAAAGATAGATGTTACTTTCAAGAATAAATGGTTTCACTGTATACCACCCATCTCTACTCTATCCCAATTTATTTATTTATTCTTTCAACACATTGGCATTAGTAAATTCACTCAATTTATTTTCAAGCAAGCAGATGCAAAGCATGCAAGTCTTCAAGACTCCATATTAGTACCTTCTGCTCATGCGCAAGAATTTCCCTCCAATCAACAGCTCGTCATACCGCGTAGATGCAGTTGACGCACGCGCAATAAAGAATTCTCGTTTAAAGCCATTTTAGAATTTCGTTTGAGTTATTCATATTAGTATACACATATGCAAGCTTCACTAACCCGCTTGTTGGTGTAGTGCACATTTGTTTTTATACAAAACAGTCTTTAATACTTGTTGCTGAGGGTTAAAGGAGCGGATTACCTCCGAGCAAGTCTCTTTTCCAAGAGTCCTTGCTCCATCAGTAGCAATCAGGGGATAACCATTAGTAAAGTAATTTCATGCATCACATGATGCATTTCTTCCTCCCCCTCTGAACTCATTTAAGCACTTTAGTCCATGGGGTCATCAATATTTAGCACACTGTATTCCAACTGCTCAGCTATCAGTTTTTATCTCCTTCCCTACTCCGTATTTTGTTACATTCAGGATTTTCGGTTTTAGTTCCTCTAAACTAAAAAGCATAACATGGTTGCCTCTTACTTCTGTAACCTTTGCACTTTGAAAGCAGTTGTTATTTATTACTGTTTGATCATAAAGTTGCAGATTTCCTTCAAAATGCTTTAGTTTCTAGATTGTTTTTAAGACCTAGAGCACTGGAGTGAGCGTTGGAGAATTGACAGAACTAGCGGATGGGAGAAAACAGAAGACAAATAGAATCAGCAGATAAAATACTTATAGTCATTATAAACTAGAAAATGTATAAGAGGTTGGTCTTCAAGTTACTACAGAATTTTCCGAGACCTACCTCAAGATGTAGAGGAAAGGCAGAGAGTTTCAAAGGTCGTAGACTGGAAAGGGGAAGAGATCTTATCCAAAGCTACTTTTATCTCTGCTGCAGCAGAGTTAGATAGTGCTACTGGCTATAAGATAGCCTGGAGCAAAGCCGTAAAAGGCATTTCAGAAGATTTGGGTTGCTGATTGGATGCCAGCCAATGGAGGGACATGAAGCCAAGCTTGATGAAGCTTGATGAAGTCTTCTGAGGCCAGAAACAAGATGGGTAGCAATATCATGTGTCCCGTAAAACTTTACAAATAGTTTAGCAGGGAGACGCCCCTGCACTGAATTGGAAAGATCAATGCATGTGAGAATCAAGGCAAGGATTTATTATCTGTTCTAGCATTTGAAGTAGGGGATGATCCTACGTAGGTGACTGACAGGGTCTTGTGTATGTTTTTCACTTGAGTGGTAAATGACTGATCTGAGCCAAAGATTAACCTGAAATTGTCCAAGCCTGAAGAAGTAGAAAAAGGAGCTCGATGTATACTACAAGCAATGAACATGTGCCAGGACTGCAGAGCACTACCTCTGTTTAATCTTCATTATTGCAGATTTAATTGCAAAACATCCATTGTTGTATTTTGTTGCATATCTGACAGGTATCTCTAGTTAGGTAAATTGCACTCTTTGGAACCTTGATGTAGATCTGGCATACATTTGGTAGTCAACATTGTATCTATTAAGGGTAATAGTACAGGGGTTGAAGAAAGCCAGTGAAAGAAAGGATCCTTAGGTAACTTCTCAAATTGTGCGGCAAACCTTGGATAGAAATGGGCCTTATTATTTTAATTACTATTTGAAAGTAATGATTGGCTAAAATTGAGACGCTAGGGGGCATGCAGATAAGATGGCCACACCTTAGTGAGGCTCCGTCAGCCCTGGAGCATATATCCATAATCTATTCTGAAACCAGGGTCTAAACTCACCAGAAACCACATCGTACTGACTCGGAAGACGGAAGGAGGACACGCATTGCCCGTGAAGAGCCAGAGAACATGGTGGCTCCGCCGAGCGCTAGCTGAGATTGTAGCCTGCGGAGTGGGTTTCTGCTGACTGAGGCCGCACCGGGCTGGGACGGAACGATCCTTGCGGGAGCTGGGAGAGCCTGCCTGGGCGGGTCCACTGCTTTCCCCTGTGGTGTCGCTGCAACCACTACATTGAATACCTGGGGCACTGGCGAGGTCGTATCGGCAGAGACGGAGATAGCGGCTGCTCCTGAGATCCCAGTTCACATGCTGCCCAGCGACCGTCCTGGAGTGGGAAGCCGACATGCAAGGCAGAAGACTAAGGCCTATCACACTCGAGCAGGACCCTGCAAGAACTGTAAGTCGAGACAGTGCCTATCGGGGTAGAAACGTGAGGGCACAGCAGCTGGGAAGAGAGTTGGCGCTGCATCAGAGAGGTCGCCCGCACGCTGCCCAGGGGCCATTCGGGAGTGCGGGCTGTCAAGCGAGGCCGAGGACTGGGGCCCAGCCGGCGAGCAGTGCTAAAGCATTGTGCATAGTAGCAGAGACAACTGCAGCCGCTTCACTCCACACCCTGACACAGCGCATGGTGCTTGCTTGCTGAGGAAACTATGAGACATCGCCTGGGGAAGCCTCCCTCAAATCAAGTGACATCACCCCTCTCGTGGCCTTGTTAATCCCTGGGCGAGGTGACTGGGATACCTTAGACCAGAATTTGTAGGGGGCCGTGCCCGCTCCTCATATCTGCCCAACGAGAGCCTTGCTGGCGGGCGACCCTCCTGCCTGTGCGCCTCCTAGAAGCCAATGCTTCTGTGGAGCCCATTGCGTAGGGCTAGAGCTACCAAACCTACTTGCGCTACCCATCCAGACGCGGCATCCCAACTGCGGTACGATACTCCCGCCTCCATACGGGGCCTGCTGGGTCACCACCTCTCAGCCACCTATCGACACTGAGAGAGAACATTGAAGGAGGCTGCTGTAAACCTACAGATCACTGCATAGCACGGCTCCTGCATCACCCCGGACGGGTGAGTGTGGTTTCAGCTACCCCTCCGTGAATGGAGACTGTGGCTGCTGGCCTCGGCGATGTGTGCCCCCGCTGGTGGGGGCAAACTAGGCCTCGATCCAGCGCCTTGTGAGCTCCGTTAGGGAGCCGTTCTGACAATTTATATCAGCCCACAAGCTGGTCATTACACACTGGGTTGGCCTCCCCATCAGGGGCATTCACATACCGCCGCCCTAGGGCTGAGCACCAGGAGGGACGTGGCTTCAGCCCCTGCAGTATGACGCCCAGCTGGACATAGGTAACAGCCACTTAGCTTCTGAGCAACCTTGGCGACCCACAACTCCTAAAGAGAGACAGCTCTGCCTCTGCTGGAAGTCCAGATTAGAGCCTTCAGCACAAACTGCCTCCTGCCCAGCTCAACAAGACAATTGGGAAAACAAATGGCAAACAGCCTAAACTCAACTTTGAGACCTGCAGGACGCCCAGGGGGCAGCCACCGGAGCTGGAACTCGAGAGCTTGTGCCAATCGAACCAGGGCACTGACGAGCTGGACATGAAGACGCTGCTTCAAACAACGAAAACCAGTTTTGCTTCCATCAAGGGGAAAATGGACTCCATGTGCTACAGAATGGAGCAGATCACGCAGAAGATCGAAAAACAAGATGGCAGAAAATAAAAGGCTGAATACGCATCTCTACAGTAGAATAGACAAACATGCACAGGCGGCGGAGCAGCCCACAGACGTAGACAAATTACTTAAGGTGATTGCGGCCAAAAATGAGGACATCGAAGTCTGCTCCAGGTGGAACAATATCCGCATTACTGGTGTTCATGAGACAACCAACCCTGGGAGACTTGAAGACTATGTAGTGTGGCTGCTCACCACCTGCTTCGGCCAGGAGGCCGTCTCCAGAATGCTCATCGTGAAACAGGTGCATCGTACACTGGCACTAAAACCCCCATCTGGAGCACCGCCCAGGCCTATAGTTGCGATACTACTTAACTATTGCGACCGCGATACTGCGCTCTGCAGGGCAAGCTGAGAGAGGTTGTCTTTGAGAACAATGCCATCTCATTATACTCCGATTTTACCCTCAACGTCCAAGAGGCACGGAAGAAATTTGTTCCCATCAAAAAGAAGCTCCAGCAGGAAGGAGTGGAGTATGCCATGCTATACCCTGCGCAGTTGCAGATCACCCACAATGGCTTGCACCACATCTGAAACACTCCACAACAAGCGTCAAACTTCTTTAAAAAGACAGCGCTGGCTGCCAAAAGAGTGGAGTTCTCCCCATTGGGCGTTGGAGGTTCCCCGACACAACATGAAGAGGACTGAGAAAGTTGGATGCAGACTCGCACGACACTGTTCGCAGGTTAGGCTGTGGACACTACCAACATAGATGCTCACTCCAATACGCAGGTAACTTTAGCTGTTGTCAATGTAATGCCTTCCGATCTATTACCAATCTATTTGTAGACAGCGAGTACCTTGCGGGACACTGACTTTGCATTCAAGGGACCCCTACTGCACGTCACGATAATGCAGGAAGAACTGCCACACCCTCTGAGACACACGTCGCCAAGGGAGCACCCCTTTTCTCCATCAATGGGGATTGTATAGTTAAACTGTTGCCTTTGTTATTTTGTTGTCGGGCACTGCATTTAAGGGCCACTAATAACCCTGTAGCTCGTGCACTATGCAATCTATTCATTGACAACGCCTGCATGCTCTTGTCCGTTTGTTTCCTTATATCATGGACACTTCACAAACCCACTGTATGGACTAAACAATGTCAACTCAGGGATATTGTCGCCACACGATACAACTGTTTCATGATGTAATGGGAGGGGTTGAGAGGGTGGGAAATATACACGGCAAGTTGGGGAAGCCACTGTGGGGGGAATGTTGGGGTTAAAATGTAGGCATATGCACACTAGTTATAACAACCAGGTTGCGTGGATACCGTTCACATTCAGACATCAGTACAGAATCCCAGTACCTGTATACATGCGGGAAATCAGGCAGGGACAGGTGAGGGACAGAAGACCAATACCAGCGCGAGAGTGAGCCTCCTCACCTGGAACGTCAAAGGGCTGGGAGACCCTAGAAAGAAGCGAAACATTTTGGCCTATTTAAACAGGCACCAAGTCAGCATAGCTATGTTGCAGGAAACGCATACCCTCCCCACACAACAGCCCCAGTTCACCTGCAGATGGGCCTCGCATTGGTACTTTTCCTCGTATTCTGCTTTATCTGGAGGTGCAGCAATCTTAGTTAGGAAAGCAGTGCCTTACATTGAGGAGGGATCTGCACTTGACCCACAGGGAAGGTACTGCATGACATGGGTAAGGCTGGCATCTGCTTCCATCATGCTGGTGTATAGCTATGGGCCCAATGTGGACGATGAAGACTATTACATCACCTTATTGGCACGCATTGTAAGCATAGGCTCGACCCACTTCATGAGTGGGACTTTAATTTAACGATGTATCCCTCACACAAGTGAGCCCACCCACTGCCATAATCCACTGCCATACCACTACTCCAAAGTGAAACGCCAACTTCAGCAAATAATCGCTGACACCCTGCTGGTGGATATCTGGCGCCACCATCACCTGACACAGCATGAAGGCACATATCACTTGGCAGTACACAACAATTTGTACTGGATACATATACATTACATCCATGTACAGGGCTGCTTCTAGGACCAAGTCCTTTTACAAGCCTACTATTTAGCAGCAGCCCTGTATAGGGTCATAGAGATTAAAACCAACTAAACGTGGAAATTGGGATAGCTGTGTAGAGTTGTGGAATGGGATATGGATGTAATGTATATGTATGCATGAGTGGTATGTGTGGGTTTGTTCTCTACATGGGTGTGAATAGATTATAATTGGGTCAAATAAGTTTGTACTAAAGATCTTTTGTAAACAATAGAAATATGTATTTTTGATAAGTGTGGAAAATGAACAAAGATAAATGAAGAACAGCATAGTAAAAATAAAAAAATAAAAAGTCAAAATAAATATGTTGTGATATGCTATTGATTTCTTAGTTTAATAGCCCATGGTTGAAATGTATTTTGAAAGTAATATCATATAGGTCATGAGGGAGTATTTTTTGTATTGCTTGCTATAATTTCCCCTCTTCTCCCTGGCCTTTGAGCAGTAAATTTTATAGAGGGGGTCCCAATATTTTTTGCATTGGTCTCACTACTAAAGCCCGGAATGCCCCCGAATCTACGGACTCGTATAGACCTCTGTCCCTGATTAATTGTGACATTAAGGTATTGGCTAAAGCCCTGGCCAATAGACTCACGCTTTTGTTGGATAAACTCATTAGACCCGACCAAGCAGGTTTCATACCTGGCTGGTCAACTTCGCATAACTTGAAGACCTTCTTCTCCATTCTGCATGGTATCGACCAGGAGAAACAGGCGGTGGCAGTCTTTTTAGACGCCACTAAAGCATTTGACTCCCTGGAGAGGGGTTACCTAGTTGCAGCCTATACGCACATGGGATTTCCTCCGGGGTTTCTGAGGTCCGACTGTCAGAAAGGCGCAGTTGTTTCTCAGTTGTTTCACCAGCTGTACTGAATCCATCTAAAAGTGTTTTCAGTGTTATTTAGTTAGGTTGACTTCCTAGGCTGACTCTTCTGAGTTTATGTTAAATAGTCAAATGGACATGTAGATGCAAATAACATACCATTTATTGCGGGCCATCTAAACTAAGTACTGGGTCACATGAGAGCACTACCTTGGTGTGCTACTAAAAGTGATATAAAATACCTACTGCTGTGTGTGACAGTAGAAGTAATATTGCACAAATGCTTGCACAGGGGTAAATGATTCTCTCAAAACTATTTGCTGCTTCAGAATCTAAGCCCTCTCCTCATCCTCTTTGCCACTATTTTTCATGCCAAAATGTTGAAAAGCAAGTTAACACAAACATTAAGGCAGTGATCGAGTAAATTCACGTTTTCGCCTAATGCAGCAGGACATAAACAGGGTGTGTTATGAGAGGGACAGGACCTGAGTATCAATGGGGATTGGACTTGTTGGTAGGATATGGTCTGCTGCATGGTAATGGGACAGCAGCCCTTCCCTGGGTGCAGCAACTGCACTGCTGTCTGGCTCCCTAATGCTGATTTTTGTTGTTATATGCAAACACGGATCATGTGTGTGTCATCACATAAGCCTTTCTCACAGATTGTGGTCTTTCTGGACTGGGAGGGGCACCAAAAGTACTGCCTCAAGAGGAGTTAAGCAGCACGAGTTGGTGTGGCAGCATACAATTTAGTGATGAGTAGGAAGGAAAAAGTCCTTTTAACCTGTGTCCCTATGCACGCCTACAGGCTCACTCATTCAAAATGCTGCTGCTGTGTGCTTAACTCACCCATTGGGCTACACAGGGTTAATGTGGAGTGCTGTCCACGACAGGTGTATCTGCACTGGGTGTATGTGTGCCTGGGAAGAGCTAATGTAGCACAATGCCATATGTGCATGCAAAATGAATTTGTTGGGTGGATGTGTGCCTGCGAGGGATACAGTACATGAAAATGTATTGCTGTGTGGTCTGTTCATGCTTATTGCATCAACTGGGTGTATGTGTGCCTGTGAGTGGTACAGTACATGAAGGATACAGTGCTGAGCAGTCCTTGTAAGTTAAAAGCATGTGCTCGGTGTATGTGTGCCTATAAATGGTACAACATATGGAAGACTATGTGTTCCGTTTTGGAAGACCCAGGCCTGCAGTGAAACATAAGGAGAGGAGCTAGAGGAATCCCCCCAGAGAGATTTGTGTATTGTTGCATTTCCAGAAACTGGGAGTGACACACTGGAGAGGGGAGAGCAAGGTTTCCCCCGTACAATTCAAGGGTGCCCATTGATTCAGAGAGGTCACAAGGAAGAGACCTGGGCACTTTCCAGGAAGGATGGGGCTGATAAAAGAAATATAAACAGTTGGGCTGAGGCCCTGGGCAAACCTTTTGATACACACATCACCAAAGCTGATAGCCAGGTGTGAACTCTAGTCACTCTGATGGCCTGTGTTGTGGGGCTATCAAATTTTTAGCCACTCCTGCTGTGACTGCGTGCAAGAGGAAGAGAGGGCAAAAGAGTGGTCAATTCAAAAAGAAGTAGACTCCCATCATAATCTTCAAAGACTCAGACTCCTAATCACATTTGGTGTCTGGAAATTGAGTACAAGAAGGGAAGCTTGAGATCCCAAAAAATTGTCAACTGCGAAGCAGCCAGATGAGCTATGTGTGGAGGGAAGATTTGCAAAGACCTGCAAGTCTCCCTGCTGAATGAGTGGGCATCACCCACGGAATCCAGGATCACCTGTCCTAGAGCCTGGAGCACCATCACCTACCTTCTTGCCAAGACCAATGTGCCCTGTATGGAAGAAGAGTGTTGGAGGGAGCGAGATCACGTTGGAAGCCATGCCAAATGCACTCCCTTTGTGAGGATAGGCAGGATGGCTGCTGCACAGATCGGTTCATTGTTGGGTGCAAGATAAGGTCAGCTACCCTTGTGTGCCAGAGGAGGGCCACCCTGAAGTGAGCTGTGTGCATTGCTGCACTGATCGGGCTGGACCCCGTGCCTAGTGAAGAGCCGGTGACCCCATATGTCAGTAAGGGATTCTGTGAGAGGATTGCTGTTCTGTGAGGGCTATAGCTCTGGTGCGGTGGTAAGCCATGACCCTGGATGCCATGAGGAGAACACCACTGAGGACTTTACTGTGCTGGTCAGGCCACAGCCCGTGGACAGTGAGGTTATAGTGACTGCGTATGCCTAGGAGGGTCACTGGGACAATAAAACATGACTTGGTTGGAGTCATCGTCAGAGAAGTGAGGGGGCAGTGGGGACCTGTGCATACCTGGACTTGGACAAAAGATTTGCACCAGGATCTTTGCACCATCTTCCCACCCCAATCCTTGGGACAGCCCAGATACTAACCCTGCACGGAGCAGCCACAAAGTATCTCTGGTCACGGCAGTGGCACAACCACATGTGAGGAGCTCTATGACACTGAGTGCAGCCCTCTTGGGCAGTGTGCAGCGAACTCATCTGAATTATCTGCTGCCGCACCAGCACTCATGGAAGGGGCGTGCTCAGGAACTCCAGTCACTCCGATCTGGAAGATGTGGGTAATGTTGATTTTCAGTCAGTCTTCTGCGGGGGGAACTTGCTTGCTAGATAGCACTCTGGTGCTGGAACACTGTTGACTTTAATATAGAGTCAGAGGGGACTCTTGAGACTCGGACTACTAGTGGGGCTTAGCCTGGATGTTGCCTATAGTGAATGGGAAACAGCTACTATTGCTAGGAGCGAGGAGGGAGCGGGTCCCAGGGAACTGCCTAAAGAAACACTAAGCCATTGTATTTCCCTTTGTGTTAATAGCAGTAAAATGAAATACTTCCTTCATCACAAAAGTAAGTATTCGCTTGACAATTATTTTTTGCTGTTGCTGCATGCATGTTGAATTGTGAGCCGGATGTTCACCCCCTGTAACCAGATTCCTCTGAAGGGAGCCTTGCACTGCTTGGACGACGCTATTCCTGAGAGTAAAGTGCTGAAGAAGTACTTGACCCAGTTGCTCAGAATCCATGGAAGGTCAGCCGCAGGACATCAGGAGTAAAAGGCCTCACCCTCCATGGTTGGGCCAAGTAACCTGTGCTTGCCCTGTGGTCCTCTGAGAGGGGTTTTGCAGAATTTTTACAAGCTGCAGGAATGAAATGATGCTTGGGACACATGTATGTGTTAATACAAAAGGTTTCTGGTGAGGCATCAGTTGAAATAGTCATTAAAACGATTTCTTAAAATTTTTAAAATCTTGCAGCAGTTAGAAGGTTGAATGTATGCTTTGTAATTTTAACTCCTGCAAGATTTTAACATCTGTAATAAAAAAATCTATTTTTAATGATTTTTTTCAACTGATAACTTGTCCAAACTTGTCCAGCAGCCTTCTTAACAGTGCAGTGTGAGTGTTTTTAGCTGCATAACTATTCAACTTGAAAGTATATAGGTGTAGATGGCGTCAAAATCTCTTAGAGGTCAAATGTAACTCAGTGCAATGTCTTTTTCCCATTCAGCTAAGGTCTCAAGCGTGCATAGCAGACGTGTCTGCATGTGTTAGACTTGTTTGCCTAGTTGTAGGCTAACCCTGCATTTACCAGCAGGCTATTAGTGCAGCTGTAGCAATATGGCGGATGCAGGTCAAGCTCCCACCCTAACGCGGACAGCTCCTCTCCTGTGGGGGTCAAAAAGTCAGCTTCGCTTTGGGACAGTGTTCGTGCTTTGTGATCGGTGAAGCAGTTCGGTGCGGCAACCTTCATCTTTAGCGTTGGCAGCCTTCCTGGCCAGATGCAGACAGGAGTTCATATGTGGCAGTTGCAGCCTCCACACAGAGTCATCTACAGTGGGAGATATTTGCCAGTTGTAGCCTCTGGGCTGATCAGGGTGGTCCACTTTAGCCGTGATGCGGGTTCACTGTCCCTCACAATGGCAACAGCAGAACCAGCCTATTGAGCCCCCATCAGACTGCCAGACTTCATTGTGGCACTTGCTCTGGTATGAGTCTGAATCTGGCTCAGACAGGAACATTGCAGAGAGAGCATGAGAACCCCTTCTTGGCATCGGTAACTTCTGGAAACACCTCCTTGAACTTCTGACTTTATATAGATTCTTCAGACTCAATGAACAGTCTGAGCTTCTCCTCCTGGACAGCATCTCCTCATGCAGGACCAAACATTCCTTCAGTCCCTTACAGGTAGTCTGGCTTCAATACACTTCAGGCAGAATGTCAGCTTCTCCAGCAGAAAGTGCAGACCTCAGATGATGTTGCCTCACCATTGGAGACTGACTGTCAGGTAGACACCAGCCATGGCTGCACAGCAGATCTTTGAGTACTCTGTAGAGTATTCTCCCATTTTTTTGTCAAAGAGAACTTGCAACTAGAAAAAAGTGGGGGATTTGGATCTCACTTTAATACACATTTTCCAGATACAGGATTTGGATGCACTGCCTAATGCTTCGGAATGGGTTAAGTCCATTCTCTTTCAAATGTCATTTTTGGGCTACTCCTCAGACACAACCTACGTGTGAAGGTTTTCATAGCAGGAAGCAATTGGGTTGGATCGACGCAGGAGTATCTAAAAGATGGTTACAATGAAGTCTGAGTTATGTGCACCTGAATGTCTTCAGACTTCCTGAAGCTGTAATCTGGAACATTCAAAAAGGGCAAACTCTGCCTACAAATCTGACCTTGAACAGAATGTGCATCCTTATCTCTCACTACTGTCATCTACTAAATGGCAGGCCTCAGGAAAGACTAACCATCAATGATTTACAAAGCCCTCATTGAATTTCTAAAGGTTGCAGTATCTACACCCTTCTTCACATTAGTGGCTTGATCTCCACCTTCCAGCCAGAGGCATGCAAGCAATACATTTCCATTTTCTGGGAAAGTTGTCTTTACCCTCTGTTTTGTGCCATGCTGAGCCAGGGGCATTAAAACTGGAAACCACTGACTCCAGTACTCAGTCTCACACAGCTTGCAGGTTCCTATTACCGCACATCCTACATTCTGTAGACACAAAAACTCACCTCACACATGGTGTAAGGTTCCAGGTTTTACATAACAGTGGACATTTACATGAGAGGATCCATTGGGGTCACATCTCACTGTCTGGTAGCACTGCTAATTCACAAAAACCAGTACGATGCCACCACCGCTTTATTTGATATGCCCAGAGCACAGACAATAGTCCAATGCCCACAATGAGTGCATGCATTGTGTACCTCTCCAGGCCACAGAACAGTTACTAGACCGTTTATTACCATGAACAGGGTTAGGTGCTGTGCACATGTTAAGATTATCATGAAGCCATGGCTATAGTGCTGCCAATAAAAAAGAAACCAAATGTAAGCCAGGACTTACTAGAGAACTTAAGACCGATTTCCCTCCTACCTTTCCTTGCTAAAGTGACTGAAAAAATAGCCAATACACAGCTCATGGTTCACTTAGAAGCTAATAAAGCATTGCACAGCTCTCAATCTGGCTTACGGAAGAACTACTCGACCGAGACGGCCCTCTTGCGAGCGACTGAAACTCTGCGGATCGGAGCGGATGGAGGTCATACAATGGCTCTCATTATGCTGGACCTCAGCGCTGCTTTCGACACTGTGGCCCATTCCATCTTGCTACAGTGTCTGAGCAGTGCTGGGGTCACCAAGGCGGCACTGGGTTGGCTTAAAGCCTTCCTATCTGACCGCAGCTTTCAGGTTCAGAGAGGCATGTTTCTTTCAGACAGCATAGCCTTAGAACAGGGGGTGCCCCAGGGCTCTGCCCTGAGCCCCACCCTGTTCAACCTGTATATGGCTCCATTGGCAGATGTGGTCCAATCATACGGCATAGAATTAGTATCTTATGCCGATGATACTCAACTGCTCATCTCCCTATCACAGACACCCACTTTAGCAGCGGCCAATTTCAAAACCTGCATGCAGGAGCTTGCAGGCTGGATGAACCAACACTGCCTGAAGCTCAACGGCTCAAAAACTGAGGTTCTAGTGATAGGGGGAAAGGATACCAGTTGGACTCAGGAATGGTGGCCTCCTTGCCTTGGCCCTACACCTATCCCTGGCAGGGAGGCAAAAAATCTGGGGGTCTGGGTGGATCCCAAACTCTCTTTTGAAAACCACGTTAACAAAGTAGTAGGGAAATGCTTTGGGATAATGAAGACCTTAAACCGTACGCTGGACCTTCTGCCCCTGGAGGCTAGACGCACCATGACCCAAGCATTAGTCAACTCCCGCATAGATTATGCTAACGTATTGCTACTAGGGACCACTGAGAAGAAAATAAGACGGCTCCAGGTGTTACAAAACACGGCAGCACGACTAGTTCTCAGACTCCCCAAAAGAACGGCATCTAAACCCACTTTATCTGCCCTTCATTGGCTTCCTATAAAAAAAAGGATCCTATTTAAAGCACTTTTAATTTGCTATAGGATAACCGTTTTGAAAGCCCCTGAATATCTGAAGGACCTAGCCATCCCTTATCAGCCCAACAGAGCACTTCGCTCCATGGGCATGGGTCTTCTGAAAGTACCTCGTATAAAGAAGGCCAGAATGGGAGGACGCTCCTTCCGAGTGTTAGCAGCCAACCAATGGAAAACTCTTCCTACCGTAATTAGACTGGCCAAGACTGAAACTATATTTAGGAAGCTTTTAAAAACACATTTGTTCACCCAGTAGACCTGTCACTGCCTTTCTGCCACTCTCTCCATAGCGCGGGGACACGCCGGGATGGCGTCACCATGCGCTTTATAAGCCCCTTTATTATTTCTTATTATTAAAACAAAAGTCAGGGTACCAGTTTCACAATCATTCAGGCCCTCATTGCAGAGGTACACTTCAATTTAGCACGCAGGGGATTTTCCTTTCTAAATGGCTTCCATCTCAAAGGAAATAATCTCAAGGCGACTATCACAGTAGGGAACGTGCCTCACTATTTCTCAAAATGTTTTGGGAGTGTAGGAACCAACCGGGTGTTTTGGAATGCTGCTGAGCTGGTGGCTGATTTCGTTGATGGGGACCTGCGTGTGCTGAACGAAATTCGTTTTGCTTTCTTTATTCCAAACCAGGTCTCCATTAACAAAATTAGCCCCCACCACAGTGATATCAGCTCCGCAGCATTCCAAAACGCCCAGTAGTCATTCCGGCCCTGGAACCCAAAAATGTGGTAATCATACAGCCTCACTTGTGAATGTTCTCCTGCCTTTGAGTTGGAGAGCATTGTTAATTTCATGATGAATAAAATAATTCAGATGAATAACAACCCCGTACGGAAACGACAGCAATCAGAATAATGCAATCTATATGCAGACAGTTAATACCAAAAGCCTCATTTCTCCTTTACAACGCTCTACGCATTGTTAAGAAAGCATTAATGAACTATTATAAGCATGATAAAAGATGAATCTAAATTTAGGTTGCCCAGGCTTCTCTATCAATCAGACACCGAATAACAAGATTTGAATTTAAAATTCACATGAAAACCACATAAGAAAAATTGCATGTCTGAAACGGTTGACTTTAATACATTGATAGAGTTTTCAGCGGCCCACAACTATGAATATTTATTACAAAAATGTTAGCCCCTTGACATGCACTCTAAATCGAATTATGTGTTTTAGCGCTATCAATGTAAGGATGCGTTGTAAAAAGAATAGAATTAAAGAGTTCAGCTTTTCAGCTCAATTCAGACCTTGAAGTTAGGAATACTTTATGTGCTCTGTCTCCTGCAGGGATTATTTCTTCACATTAACAATGATAGCAATAATGTGTGTGACCCTGGATTCCTACACTATGATAAACAAGCAAATAAAGGTCTGCTCCTACACAGTGTCTTGTAAGTTGTAGCAGCTGCCGTTCTGGTAGGATTAAGTATGTGTTTTGTCAAAAGCGCTTCCATAATGTGAGTTAAATCCGCAGCTTTGAAGTATCACTTAATACCCCCCAAAAATACTACAAAGGGCCTGCATCATTCCCATTGGATGGGGAGCACTCCAACCGGCAAAATTCTTTCCTCTAGAAATTAGTTCTTCAAAGTCAGTCCTGGAGGGCCGGATACATGCCAGATTTTAAGATAACCAAATTTATCTAAATGGGGTTATGCTAAAGATCCGACGTTGGAGAACCCTGCTCTAGAATATTGAAACTTCTCTTCAGCTAACCCAGTCCTTCATTGCTTCAATATATGCGTTCTGGCATAGAATATGGTTGCCTAACCTGTGTTCTGTCATGCACGAACCCAGGGCAAGGCATGCACTAGTGTAATGGTGCTTCTTGTGATATAACTTGTAGTATGTCTTCTATGTTTATGGTATTATGTATTAGGGCATGTACATAGTTCAATTCCAGCGTGATATGCGCTGGAATAAGAATGTATACTTTTGAACCTGTTGCGCGTGCTGTGTATCCTCCTCAATGAAGTAGGAATGTGTGTAATGCCCATTGCCACTCTGTACTTTGCTGAGGAGAGTAGCACCCCCGTGGTTATCGCTCTATGCTGAAATAAAGCGACTCAAACACTTCAAGGTCTCTTCCATCATTTCCTGCATGCCTTGGCACAACTTTACAACTAGACATTAGGCTAGCATGTGGTGTTTATTCCCCTGTGAAGTCCTTCGATACCTACATTTGGGCTACGGTGACATCGCTGGGACATTTCTCAGTTAAAAAACACTGCATCCAATATTCACTGGCGCCATTTCATCATACATTACCAATTCACCCAAAGCATGAGGTTCATTCATCAGCTAATGTGCATATTGTTTGCTGGTTTACTACTGCGAAGGCCCTTTGTGAATCCACCTCTGTGTAGCTAGAGACACTTAGCAACATCTGAAAGTGCCTTTCTGCCCGCATATTCAATTTAAGCCAGAGAGGCATAATTTAGGACTGGAACAAACACATATGGCCGGGATGCCTGTCACCCCCTCCCAACACAATCCCCAAGGATGAGAAGACGGACGCAGTTCTGAACTTTTGGAAGGCGGGAGGGAGTTACCCTCCCGGCCGTATTTATTAAAATATGAAACAAAATTAAAACATTAAAATAACAGTTTCATATCATGTACAATTTTTCATTTATTACATTACGATGCAGACACGTTCATTGGCTAACCTTAACAAATCTCTAATACAAAAGTTTCCTAGCCGAGTCTAAACATCCTGCAAATGCATACTTTCTAAAAAATTGTACATCCTAGCATTACGGGCCAACGGCAAGGTCGTAACCGGTGTCAGATCCCTACTACCAGAACTCCCCCCTCACGGTGTGATGGGCGGGCGCACAGAGGACTGTACCTCTGTGCCAACTCCAATTTCCCTTGTCTTTGCGGGGGCCCCTTATTTAACTCGTCGCCATCTTAATGGTCGTCCGAGGACTCGTGTGAGGTGTCTAGAAGGTAGCGTAGACCCCCCTCCCACCCCACACTGTTTATCACATCCGCCGTCGCGGATATCCTGGCCCCGGGAAATTCTCCGTAGGATGGGCATCTAGCCACCTCCTCCCCTGGGAGGGGCCTATGACCGCCTTCCCTTAGGCGACCCCATACTTAGTTGGTGCCGCCTCCCCGTGTGAGGGGCCAATGGCCGCCTCCCCCCGGCGCTCCCATCCATAATGGGTGGCGCCCCCCCTCTAGGGACCTTGAAATTACTGCTCACCGATCATGACCTTACCGCCACAGGCCGGATAGTTGACCGGCTATCCGGCCCCCCCACAACTCCTACTAAAGGTCATGCTTTTCCAAACCCTTTAACCATGCTAGGAAGTCTCCTATGAGTAAGACATTCCCCTCCCAGGACAAATGGACCCCATCCTCGAGATACATGTGATCACGAAAACATCCATGTGGAATACAGTGCAACAGCGCCGAGCGAAACAACCTACTAAGCTTGTTATTGACCTTCTTTACTGAATGGTTCAGCGCTGATACAGAGAGGCTCCCCCGCCACACCCTCCTGGGAATCATGTGGGACAATGCTATCGTGCACCCCGGGATCCTTCTCGCCAACCAGCTAACAGTAGATAGAACTCGCTCGAGTAGTACTCGCCGACCGAGTGCGACCAAATCATTGCCTCCCAGGTGTACTATGATTACAGACGGCGGTGACCTTGTCCGCCCTAACAGTCCCTCGAAAAAACATTGAAACTGGTCAATACAGAGCCCGCCCCTTCCGTGGAAGGTCACCCTGTACCCGTATTCCCCAGCTGCGTGAATCATGTCACCTGCTTTGAATACGTCCCGGCTCGCCTCACGTATGAGTGGCCCACGACCCACACCATCCTTTCCTCAGCCGGTGGTCTCTGACCGCTGGTCCCTAGGTGCTGGGTCGACTGCACAGTCCGCCCCGCATAGCATGCTCGCGAAACTGTAAACCAAACAGAAGACAAAAGGCGTGAGTGCATGACATTGGCTTCACAACATGTGCAATCGCACATACCTTTTATAACAGTTCGAGGACCATCGTCCCAATTGCTTCACATCCTCCACACTCTGACCCCTGGCTGTAGCCTCTGTAGCGGCCCCTATCCTAAAGGAATAGGTCCCAAAATCGCCCGGGTTCAAGCCCGCCGCTGCGATTGCCATTGTTAGCACCCGCTGAAACTGAAACCTTGTCAGTGGCGTCCGTGTGTCTCAGCAAGCTTCCCCCCCATGCTTCCGCCCTCTGCGCTAAATATTCCTCAACGCACTCTACCGGGCACATGGGGGACCCTCGCATGCGCTGGACAACAATACTGTCTCCCATAGCACCCTGATCGGTCTTGGACCTGGCAATTGTGACCACCATTGAATCACCCTTGATCAGAACGTGTTCCCGACACAGACCTCTCTCCACATCCTTCTTATTTTTTGCAACCATTTCGCTCACCCGCATAGCCTCATGGAACGCTAATGCGAAAGCGGCCCGGAACAGCACTGCCTCGGACTGGGAGGAACATGTCGCGGGGAGTACCGACATCAGCAGGGATAACCTTTCTAACCCAATCGGGCGCCTTTCGTCTACTCTACGACCCTCAAGGCGTTGCCAACCACGCAGGGCCTTCCTCACCAAAAAGGACGATGTGGGGTCCTTGATGCCATGCGCCTGCGCCATAAATGCAATGGCGGCCCGGTGCCTATTGGCCGTTGCCGCTGATCGGCCTGCCCTGTGTAGTGCTACTAAAAACTTTAGGACATACTCCTCTTGCCCCCAATAGTCCCCTCCTGCTGTACCCAAAAATGCACAATAGGAACGAAACGCTCCTTCGTATGCCTTCCTTGTCCTGGGGGCTAGGCTTGCTCCCACGAGGTCCTGTAATCCAGGGCACCGAGTAACCAGAGTGCTTCGGGAAATGGTGCCGCCACTAGGTCCGCGGAGGGTAGATAACCCCTGAAGGCCTGCATGTGGGTACGAGAGAGTGCATCAGCCGCCTGGTTCAGCACACCCGGCACATGCCTCGCCCTGAATTGAACGTTCAGTCTCATGCAAAGTAGTACAATTTCCTTCAGTAATCTCAAAATCCACTTGCAGCGTGCTGCCTGATTATTTATGCACTCGACTACGGTCATGTTGTCGGACCAAAACACCACTGAGCGGTCACGAAACTCATCCGGCCATGCCTTCAGAGCCACAAAAATGGGGAACAACTCCAGAAACCCAATGTTACCTGTGAGCCCACTGGTGTGCCACCACGTCGGCCATGTTTGCGCCGACCATCGATTACCGAAGATGGCGCCAAATCCCACGCTCCCTGCCGAGTCGGTCCATAAACCCAGCTCGTCCGAGGACGCTGGTGGCTTGCCCCACACCACTCGACCGTTGAAATCCGCCAGAAATGCCAACCATATGCGCATATCCCGGCGAACCTCTGCAGACAGTCTTGTGCGGTGGTGCCCTTCCTTGAGACCAACCATGGCTTGTGCAATAGAGCGGGAAAAGGGGCGAGCCATTGGTATCACTCTAAGGGCAAAGTTAAGCTGGCCCACTGCTTGCTGCAACTGATGGAGAGTAACCTTCTCTTTGCTAATGCACAGTTCGAGAGAGGCCCTGAATTTCGCTACTTTGTCCCTTGGCAAACGGAAGCATCCCTCCACCGAATCGAGCTCAATTCCAAGAAACTCGAGTGAAGTAGATGGTCCCACCGTCTTGCCCGGTGCCAATGGCACGCCGAACTGCTTCATGAGAGTGCAAAATTCCCGTAACGCCTGCGCACATTCCGTGTCACCGGCTGCCCCCAAGAACAAAAAACCATCTAGGTAGTGCATAACCTATGTATAGCCCGTAGCTTTGGTAAACGCCCATTGCAGAAAACAACTGAATTTCTCAAAAAAGAACAAGAAATGGAGCAACCCATTGGCATACATCTATCCATGTAGTAGCGTCCTTGAAACACAAAACCTAACAGACGCTGATCCTGTGGGTGTACCGGGAGCAACCGGAACGCTGACTCGATATCTGACTTCGCCATCAGCGCTCCGGGCCCCAGGCGATTTAACATGGCAACGGCCTCATCGAAGGATGCGTACCGTACCGAACAAACTCCTGGGTCAATTGCATCGTTCACCGAAAGACCCCTGGGAGCCGACAAGTTATGAATCCACCTAAACTCACCTGGGTCCTTCTTGGGGACTACTCCCAACGGTGAACAAATGAAATTAGTGACTGGCGGGTGCCTATATGGGCCGGCGACCCGGCCACGGGCAACTTCCTTTGCAATCTTTCTTTCTACCACCACCGGGTTCTGCTGAACGGACAGTTGGTTTTTACACAGTGATTCCCCCCGAAAATCCCCCGCCGGGATGTGGAAACCATACGAGAAGCCGTCCCGCAACACCCCAGCGGAGACATGATCAGGGTATTCGTTTAGCCAGGGGATCATTGCCATGATATCTACGGGGGTAGGTAGTGGTACCCCGTGGTCGACATTAGACGTGTTTGGCACCTCCTCTACCCCCGGTATCACCATTCTTGGCTCTGCACGAACTCTCAGGGTGTGAAGAATGTCCGCAACCTGCAAACTCATGCCTGAACTTACATGTCCCTTGTGGCCTCGTGCACTTGCCTCTGTTAAAATTCCAGCAGACCCCTTTTCTACCCCCATTCCCACCATTCCTCGGTTGGTGGTCACCAGCGGGGCCTGCTCGAAAGGACGCCGCCGATTGATGGCGGGAGGGCGCCGACCCATTCCCGCCAAGCGAAGACGACTTCGTCGTGCCCGGCAGGAGCTGCTTCTGCCAAGAGATGGAGTTGAGACAGTCCCACGTCAGAGATGAATCGTGCTCCTTGGCCTTACAAAACTTACTATCATAACCCCTCCATTCATCACCCTCATATGTTTCATAGAAATCCATTATACGTGTCTGATAGCAGGCCAATTCGGTCAAAACCTCGGGCTTACGTTCCCCCATGACTGCAGTAAACATCGCAAAGGGCAATTTGAGATCGTCTTATCAACCCTGAATCCCGCCATTTTCGCGCGCCACACACTCGGGTGCCACAAATCCTTCTGAGCCTTAACATACTCTATCTCGTGATGGTCAGTCAGGAGAGAAAACATATTCACATACTTATCAGCCCAACTCATTTCTTTCGTGGCCAGCGGAATATGTTGGACTACTTTTTCCCTTCTTGAGGGTAAAGACCCCTCCTTTGCCATTGGCAATGGCTGCTTACCCGACTCCATAGCTGGTCCCGCTGATTTTCCACCGCTAGCCGTCGGTCCTTCCGAGGGAACCTGTGGGGGGACAAGAGGGAGATTCGCCTTCACAGCATCTCGCGATTGCCGCAACTGCTTCATTAGCAACTTGGCCTCTTCGGCCGTGTCTCCAGGTGCCGCAGCACCCCCTGTATTTTTGCCAAGCCATGCGGCCAACTGGGCGGCCAACTCCGGAGGCATATCCTCCTCGTTGGTGGGCGTAACTACAACCGGAATCGGTTGGCCCGCGTCCGGGATCGGTACCGGGGCCTCAACTGGACTAACCGGGCTTGCCGGGGGTGACTCGGGAACTGGGACCTCCCCCCCTGCCGCCCTATTCCTGGCCCTTTTACCTCTCCCAGTGGGGACGACTCCTGGCAATGCTGGGCCTATGACTTTCTTCGGTCTGCCCGAATTGTTCATTGCCGCCATCTGCTTTTTCATGCTTGCCATATCCTTTATCAGCATGCGGAGCATCTGTTCAGTCCCTGTCTTCTTTCCGGCCTTCTTGCCAGGCATCGTTGTCGGATGTTCGACCCTTGCTGTTCAACGCGGTCCTGGAACCGAAGGTTCGGAATCGCTGAAAGAGAAACACAAAAATTACAAGTTCTCAAAAATTGCTCCTTGTTCCGTCGAGGGCTCACGTGCAACGAGAGGGTGCAGCTTCCAAGCACAGGAACAAGAGGATGCTTCTTCGGATTGTTGCTCCTTTTATTTCTCTTCGGGAGGGCGTGTACCCTCCTCCGGTACGCCTACGGGGCGTGGCCAACGGTGTAGGTGTCTAGGACAACCCTTCTTGGGCGGGAAAAGGCGCGCCCCGGCTATGCCGCTTCGGGCATACCAGCCGAGACACGCCCCCCGCCCAAAATGGTTTCCCGGGGGGATCTGGGCCCCCTACCATACGTTCAGGGGGACCGAGTGGTCGCCCCTTTCCATTCTCCTTCACACTTCCACAACTAAACACTTTTGTAATTGGACAGTCCTCCAGCTTTTTGACAGTTTACTTGTAACGCTCATTTATTATGATATGTTAGTCATTTGTTGTACAACATTTCGTCACAGCCAACCACAAGTAAAGTGTCTCAAGCTGGGCCAGTTCACAGCAGAAATGCTACAGTAAATAATCAAGGAGTTGTTACTTTTATACAGAGCTTACAGGGGCAAAAGCCTCTTTGATGGGCCTCTGCTTCTAGCAAACGTCATAACCTTTGGGCCTGTGGGTGTTCAGCCATAGTAGCAGAAAGGCCCACCTAGGAATGCCCACAAGCCTGCCCCTAATTTTAAATGTATCACAGAAATTCAAACTATACTGCGTAATGTCCATAGTCTCAACTCCTACACGCAAAGGTAAAATGAAACCAATAATGATTGTGGAGATCAGGGTTGGGATTTATTTGTCAATTTAAAATTGTACTTAAGTGCTGAATTACCTTTGTGACTTCGGTCTTGAGTGCAAAGACAAACACCTGGACACTGCTGAGATATGCAAAGGATTACATGTTTCTTTAAGGCTCCAGCTTTATGCTTGCATTCCTGAGACTTAGCAATCTATCGGCCAGATTCATCAAGGTAAGGAATTGCGAGTCCTTAATAGCGAATTTTAAGGATTCGCTATTAAGGACTCGCAAAACGGGATTCATTTAGAAATCGCAATTGAATTTGCGATTCCCACTGATTCCTTATTTGCGATTAGCTAATTGCTAATCGCAAATAAGGAATGACTCCCTATTCATTCCTATGGGTCTAAGCCCATAGGAATGAATGGGGAGTCATTCCTTATTTGCGATTAGCAATTAGCTAATCGCAAATAAGGAAGCGATTTCAAGGGTGCCAGGGGTGTCCAAAGGACACCCTGTAGCACCCCTGAAATGTAATCTACATTGGTGTTACGCACACACATGTCCAAAGGACATGTGTGTGTGTAACATGCAACTTAGAAAAATGCATTTAAATGCATTTATCTAAGTTTTCGCTATTTACCACAAGGTTTGACCCCGTGGTAAATAGCGGCCCAAAATTGCGATTTCGCTTTTTTTAAATGGTTCATGAATTGCATTTAAGGAATCTCAAATAGAGATTTCTTAAATGCAATTCCTCGCAAATGTGCTAATTCTCTAATAGCGAATTTTGCAATTGGGATGATGAATCCCAAATGCAAAAATTGCACTCGCAAAGGGCCAGATTCTCAGAATCTGGCCCTTTGCGAGCGCAATTAAGCTTGATGAATCTGGCCGTATATGCTTTATTGTAAGATACCCACTCATATTTGGGGAATACACCTATCTTTGGACCCTACATGTTTAGAAATTCGTCCTGAGTATAGTTAGAGAATTGATGACAATTCAGACTATTTCTTCTGCTTGCCTTCTCATTAACAGCAGTTTGCCAATGTGATGCTCATCCTCTACTAAAAAATAGGAAGATACATGCCATTGTCCCAGACTTTGACTGCTCTCTATCAGTTAATTAGGAACTATTTACGTATAAGTTCAAAATAGCAGAGTAATGTGGGAAAGTCATTGTATTTCTTTACGAATAATCACAAACGCAAAATACTTAGAGTGCCTTGTATTTCCTTGGCACCCTTACACTACCCCGGGAAGGACGTTATATATATTTTAATTATATTTATTTAAATAGTGCTCACTGAAAACCAATTTCCTCTAGGTGTTTGCAAATTAATAAATGAAAAACTACACAATGCTGTCAAATTGCATTTGACTGGCCCTTCTTGTGACCTTATTTAGTGAAAATTAATATTTTACTTCTTTCTGAAAAAATTTAAGTTCGTAGGAAATCTTATGGTCAAAGGCTTCCATTCCAATAAGGGAGGACAATTGCAGAGAATTTTTATTCTTGGAGTTTAGAAGCTGAAAAAGAGCCAGGAGGTTTGATCTCCTATTCCTCATTATAGTGCAGGGATGCATTATTCCCAGAGCTAAAGTTGTGCTTGTCTCTGAAAGCCCCCACTTTTAGCAACATCGTAATTCACATTTTTGAGAGCTAGAGTCAATGTAGATGATAGACTAATACAAATGTGGTCAGACTTTTCTATCTTCAGGATCAGTCATATCACAGCATTTTGAATGTATTCAAGTGGAGCCAGTTAGTACACAAGCAGAGACAATTAGCATAATCAAATGTAGCATTCATCAATATGCCGACTACCCTTTTATCATGGTCCAGCTTGAAAAGTGCGAGCTTGGATGTCAGCTGCTAGAACTGGAAAGTCCAGCTAATTAGAACATATGTATCTGTGAAGTCTAATTTAGAGCGATCAAAGTGTCAATCACCCACCTACCATGGTCCAGTTTGTTAAACTGGAACCTTAGTGCCAGCTGCCATTACTGTCAAAAGGGTCCCATGTCCACAGTCCAAATATGGGAGTAAGGATTGAAGCATCCTATGTGATTCTCCAAGGTAACCACGTGAGACAATTTTAAGTTTCATCTATATTTACAAAGAACTTCTCGTAAATCTTAATAAAGCTATGGCCAAAATAGGTACAATTATAAAGGGTCAGGGGATCAGGGGACTCGTTGAGCAGTTTGAAGAATACATTTATAATGAAATATGGGCTCATAGAGAAATGTTAATACATATAGGTCTAATACATCAGCAATAGATTGGTGTTTGCAAAACAATAGTTACAGTTCTTGGATCAATGGCCTAAGTAGTGAACATTTCAATCCTTGACCACAACTATTATGACAGGACACATCTACGAGAATATCGAGAAATCAGTATTGACCTGACAAAATATTGTGTCTAATATATCAACTACCAGTATATCGAGGTTCTTTATATTATTGTGGCAGATGATGTGTTGGCCCTGATCTTTTGGCAGGATGGTGTTGTTGTCCTCAATATTCTGAAGTACAACTTCATTGCCTTAGTCACCCAAATGCATAGTGACCTGGGTTTGGGTAAGCCATACTTGGTAGCCAGGCTGTCACAATAATCCAGCATAGTCGTAGGATTTGGGCAGACTCCTCTAAAGACACTAGAAAAAAAAACTTTGGGTATATCACACTACAGTAATAATTGTTACAGTTTTTGAACATGCATTACAATGTAGCATACAGCCAGCATGGGTCTGCATGCCGCACTGGATTGCATATTGTTAGTGGCCATTCATACTAAGACCGATGTGCTGCATTAGCTCTATTGTCTCCAAAATCCAAGATATACCAGACATGATAGGTGACTGCCAGATTTGATGCTTTTTTGGTATACTGCGGTCTAATTTAATATCAGATAGGCAGGTGACTAGTTACAAAACATAGTGTTTCCTCCTCTAAGATTTAGCCCACTATAGTATTCAGCATGAATGCACTGGGGACAGTAAAACTGCTACCGATGTTGCAGATACCAGGGACATCAATATCACAAAGTCACGGTATCACCCTGATATTGTCACAATTCTGAATTTGTATTTCCAGAAAACCTTTGAAACTAACATAACATCCTCTTGTGTCCAAACATTGACACCAAGCAGTATGTGTGTCAGTAAATAGGGAAACTAAAGGTTGCAAGCCATAAGTCATATATTGTGTTCCTAAATTAGCTACTTCTAAGTCCTGCTCCTCCCCTTCTCAGAGCAGCTCTAACATCCTAAGTTAACCTGGAGACCCTACCAACGTCACTGAAGAAAATGAGGGGCGGGATAGACCAAGCAGCTAAAAGAGAAGGAGCTGGACCTCAGTTAGACAAACTTGATCAGGTGTAAGCAAAATCTCACAAAAAGAAAAGGGATACAGTCTCAAACCCAGAAAAAAAAGGAGTTAAGTCTTGCACTGGGACAAAAAAAGAGTATGTAAAGTGGAGACTGAACACAGTACATACATAAATTACTGAAATTGAGATAAAAATCCAAGTGACACAACAGTTCCCCAAATTCAACTGGGGAGGGCTTGTCCACTGATTAATTAGGTCTATTCAAGTGGAATTCAAATCCACAGGTAAGTGTTAGAAACAGGATCAAGAAAGAAACACGCAGCAGGAAATAGTAAATTTGACAAACAGGAACAACCAACGGATTAGGTAGTCGAGTAGCTGACTGAGGTAGTTTGATTGAGGTTACTTACTGCATTTTATAATGAATGTCCCAGCATGGCCCTAATAGGGGTGTTTCAGAATATAATTCAACTATGGCTGCTCTTTTTGTATATATGATACTCCTTCATTTCTGTGATTGTTTTAGTTCTACAAAATGGCCACCACCCAAGTACTGTTTGCTGTTGGCATCCCAACGCTCCTCTGGGGAGCACGCCCCAGGCCCTGAGAAATCATTTTGACAAACTAGCAGACTAAGCCTCAACAGATCCTTTTATAATAGGCTGCCCCAGCCATGTTATTGAGAGTATAAGCTGCTCTTGAAGAGTGAACTCATTGACGAAATACTGCTGAGTCCAGTGTCCACCAACAGCAGAAACCCTGAGTGTGCCTGGTAGACTCAGCTGTAGCCAAGATGGGTATGTGTGCACTATTGTGGTCTGGACAGTGGTCACAAAAGGAGGCAGAGCCTTTTCCACAATGATTCCTCAACTCTGGAACAGGTTGCCGGAAAGCCTTCGCAGGGAACCCACCCTTCTTCCATTTAGGAAAAGACTTTAAACACTTCTTTTTACTGAAGCCTTTGGAACAACTAGGGCATGTTTCGGTGCATGTACATGTGGATGGGGTGAGGTTAGGCTCTCTCTCATAGCGCTAAGAGACATAAACTAGTGTGCACTTTGGAACTAAAGGAGAATGCACCCCAAAATTCAGTGTTAAAAGAGGAATTAGGCAGGGCTGCGTACTGGCCCCCCTCCTATTTATCTTATTTATTAATGGTATTGATGCTATTTTAAAAAAGGTTAACGCAGACGCCCCCCAGATTAAAGGTGTCCTGGTACCGGTGTTATTATATGCTGATGACGCTGTTTTACTCTCCAGAACCCCTGTGGGATTACAGCGATTAATGAACAGTTTTTCTTCCTTTATTAAAGACAGAAAATTAGTAATTAATAAAGGGAAAACACACATTATGACCTGTGAGACCAAAAGTAAATTGTCAAATGGCTTTTTTATAGACAGTGAAAAGGTGCAGCAGGTTGACAAATTTTGTTACCTAGGCTTTACCTTCTCTAAAGACAGGAAATGGACTAATGAATTTAACAACATTCGGAACAAAATGGCAAAGAATGGCCATGGTATCTATAGATTTGCTGCGAAGGTTGGGGATCGCCGTACAAGGGATATGCTCAAGATTTACCAGGCTAGATGTGTTACTATAGCGCTATATGGGGCAGGAGTATGGGGCCACAGGTGCGTCCATAATTTACAGCTGGAGGAAAATTTATTTCTAAAAAAGCTCCTATTTTTGCCCACTTCAGCTCCAACCGGATTGAGTCATCGAGAACTAGCCACCAATTATTTAACTGATCTGTTATCCCTTAGTATTTACAACAAGGGGTGGTGAGGGACAGAGTCTCTGAATTAAACAGAATACTCTCACCCAGTCAAGAGATCAGGGCTAGATCCAACACCGTTTTTTAGCTCACTGCACCATCCCAGTTTCAGAACCTGGCTGTATGCAAATTAGCCTGTTCCTGTCCCAGTGCATGATGGGAACAGGGCAAACCAAACTACAAAAGCCAATTCTTACACTGGGAAGGAAACAAGCTACCGGGGACCGGTTTCTGGCATTTCAGCCTCTTCGGCCCGGCTTGCTTGAATCCTGATGGTGCAATGAGCAAGGGACTCACATCTGAGTATACCCTTCCACGCTTAGGGTGGACAAAAATATTTACAACAAGGGGTGGTGAGGGACAGAGTCTCTGAATTAAACAGAATACTCTCACCCAGTCAAGAGATCAGGGCTAGATCACCAACTGGTGAAGAATTGGCTTGGCAGTTTAGTCTGCCCTGTTCCCATGATGCACTGGGCCAGGGACAGACTGATTTGCATATAGCCAGGTTCTGAGCTGGGATGGGGCAGTGAGATAAATAACGGTGATGGATCAAGCCCTGATCTTTGGACTGGGTAAGAGTGGTCTGTTTAACTCAGACACTCTGTTCATCACCACCCCCTTTTTGTAAATCGTTTTTGGCCACTATAGGTGTGGCAGGGTATACTCAGACATGAGTCCCTTTCTCACTGCTCCATCAGGATTCAAGCAAGCCGGGCCGAAGAAGGCTGAAATGCCAGAAACCGGTCCCCGGTAGCTTGTCTCCTTTCTGGTGAAGAATTGGCTTGGCAGTTTAGTCTGCCCTGTTCCCATGATGCACTGGGCCAGGGACAGACTGATTTGCATATAGCCAGGTTCTGAGCTGGGATGGGGCAGTGAGATAAATAACGGTGATGGATCAAGCCCTGATCTTTGGACTGGGTAAGAGTGGTCTGTTTAACTCAGACACTCTGTTCATCACCACCCCCTTTTTGTAAATCGTTTTTGGCCACTATAGGTGTGGCAGGGTATACTCAGACATGAGTCCCTTTCTCACTGCTCCATCAGGATTCAAGCAAGCCGGGCCGAAGAAGGCTGAAATGCCAGAAACCGGTCCCCGGTAGCTTGTCTCCTTTCTGGTGAAGAATTGGCTTGGCAGTTTAGTCTGCCCTGTTCCCATGATGCACTGGGCCAGGGACAGACTGATTTGCATATAGCCAGGTTCTGAGCTGGGATGGGGCAGTGAGATAAATAACGGTGATGGATCAAGCCCTGATCTTTGGACTGGGTAAGAGTGGTCTGTTTAACTCAGACACTCTGTTCATCACCACCCCCTTTTTGTAAATCGTTTTTGGCCACTATAGGTGTGGCAGGGTATACTCAGACATGAGTCCCTTTCTCACTGCTCCATCAGGATTCAAGCAAGCCGGGCCGAAGAAGGCTGAAATGCCAGAAACCGGTCCCCGGTAGCTTGTCTCCTTTCTGGTGAAGAATTGGCTTGGCAGTTTAGTCTGCCCTGTTCCCATGATGCACTGGGCCAGGGACAGACTGATTTGCATATAGCCAGGTTCTGAGCTGGGATGGGGCAGGGAGATAAATAACGGTGATGGATCAAGCCCTGATCTTTGGACTGGGTAAGAGTGGTCTGTTTAACTCAGACACTCTGTTCATCACCACCCCCTTTTTGTAAATCGTTTTTGGCCACTATAGGTGTGGCAGGGTATACTCAGACATGAGTCCCTTTCTCACTGCTCCATCAGGATTCAAGCAAGCCGGGCCGAAGAAGGCTGAAATGCCAGAAACCGGTCCCCGGTAGCTTGTCTCCTTTCTGGTGAAGAATTGGCTTGGCAGTTTAGTCTGCCCTGTTCCCATGATGCACTGGGCCAGGGACAGACTGATTTGCATATAGCCAGGTTCTGAGCTGGGATGGGGCAGTGAGATAAATAACGGTGATGGATCAAGCCCTGATCTTTGGACTGGGTAAGAGTGGTCTGTTTAACTCAGACACTCTGTTCATCACCACCCCCTTTTTGTAAATCGTTTTTGGCCACTATAGGTGTGGCAGGGTATACTCAGACATGAGTCCCTTTCTCACTGCTCCATCAGGATTCAAGCAAGCCGGGCCGAAGAAGGCTGAAATGCCAGAAACCGGTCCCCGGTAGCTTGTCTCCTTTCTGGTGAAGAATTGGCTTGGCAGTTTAGTCTGCCCTGTTCCCATGATGCACTGGGCCAGGGACAGACTGATTTGCATATAGCCAGGTTCTGAGCTGGGATGGGGCAGTGAGATAAATAACGGTGATGGATCAAGCCCTGATCTTTGGACTGGGTAAGAGTGGTCTGTTTAACTCAGACACTCTGTTCATCACCACCCCCTTTTTGTAAATCGTTTTTGGCCACTATAGGTGTGGCAGGGTATACTCAGACATGAGTCCCTTTCTCACTGCTCCATCAGGATTCAAGCAAGCCGGGCCGAAGAAGGCTGAAATGCCAGAAACCGGTCCCCGGTAGCTTGTCTCCTTTCTGGTGAAGAATTGGCTTGGCAGTTTAGTCTGCCCTGTTCCCATGATGCACTGGGCCAGGGACAGACTGATTTGCATATAGCCAGGTTCTGAGCTGGGATGGGGCAGTGAGATAAATAACGGTGATGGATCAAGCCCTGATCTTTGGACTGGGTAAGAGTGGTCTGTTTAACTCAGACACTCTGTTCATCACCACCCCCTTTTTGTAAATCGTTTTTGGCCACTATAGGTGTGGCAGGGTATACTCAGACATGAGTCCCTTTCTCACTGCTCCATCAGGATTCAAGCAAGCCGGGCCGAAGAAGGCTGAAATGCCAGAAACCGGTCCCCGGTAGCTTGTCTCCTTTCTGGTGAAGAATTGGCTTGGCAGTTTAGTCTGCCCTGTTCCCATGATGCACTGGGCCAGGGACAGACTGATTTGCATATAGCCAGGTTCTGAGCTGGGATGGGGCAGTGAGATAAATAACGGTGATGGATCAAGCCCTGATCTTTGGACTGGGTAAGAGTGGTCTGTTTAACTCAGACACTCTGTTCATCACCACCCCCTTTTTGTAAATCGTTTTTGGCCACTATAGGTGTGGCAGGGTATACTCAGACATGAGTCCCTTTCTCACTGCTCCATCAGGATTCAAGCAAGCCGGGCCGAAGAAGGCTGAAATGCCAGAAACCGGTCCCCGGTAGCTTGTCTCCTTTCTGGTGAAGAATTGGCTTGGCAGTTTAGTCTGCCCTGTTCCCATGATGCACTGGGCCAGGGACAGACTGATTTGCATATAGCCAGGTTCTGAGCTGGGATGGGGCAGTGAGATAAATAACGGTGATGGATCAAGCCCTGATCTTTGGACTGGGTAAGAGTGGTCTGTTTAACTCAGACACTCTGTTCATCACCACCCCCTTTTTGTAAATCGTTTTTGGCCACTATAGGTGTGGCAGGGTATACTCAGACATGAGTCCCTTTCTCACTGCTCCATCAGGATTCAAGCAAGCCGGGCCGAAGAAGGCTGAAATGCCAGAAACCGGTCCCCGGTAGCTTGTCTCCTTTCTGGTGAAGAATTGGCTTGGCAGTTTAGTCTGCCCTGTTCCCATGATGCACTGGGCCAGGGACAGACTGATTTGCATATAGCCAGGTTCTGAGCTGGGATGGGGCAGTGAGATAAATAACGGTGATGGATCAAGCCCTGATCTTTGGACTGGGTAAGAGTGGTCTGTTTAACTCAGACACTCTGTTCATCACCACCCCCTTTTTGTAAATCGTTTTTGGCCACTATAGGTGTGGCAGGGTATACTCAGACATGAGTCCCTTTCTCACTGCTCCATCAGGATTCAAGCAAGCCGGGCCGAAGAAGGCTGAAATGCCAGAAACCGGTCCCCGGTAGCTTGTCTCCTTTCTGGTGAAGAATTGGCTTGGCAGTTTAGTCTGCCCTGTTCCCATGATGCACTGGGCCAGGGACAGACTGATTTGCATATAGCCAGGTTCTGAGCTGGGATGGGGCAGTGAGATAAATAACGGTGATGGATCAAGCCCTGATCTTTGGACTGGGTAAGAGTGGTCTGTTTAACTCAGACACTCTGTTCATCACCACCCCCTTTTTGTAAATCGTTTTTGGCCACTATAGGTGTGGCAGGGTATACTCAGACATGAGTCCCTTTCTCACTGCTCCATCAGGATTCAAGCAAGCCGGGCCGAAGAAGGCTGAAATGCCAGAAACCGGTCCCCGGTAGCTTGTCTCCTTTCTGGTGAAGAATTGGCTTGGCAGTTTAGTCTGCCCTGTTCCCATGATGCACTGGGCCAGGGACAGACTGATTTGCATATAGCCAGGTTCTGAGCTGGGATGGGGCAGTGAGATAAATAACGGTGATGGATCAAGCCCTGATCTTTGGACTGGGTAAGAGTGGTCTGTTTAACTCAGACACTCTGTTCATCACCACCCCCTTTTTGTAAATCGTTTTTGGCCACTATAGGTGTGGCAGGGTATACTCAGACATGAGTCCCTTTCTCACTGCTCCATCAGGATTCAAGCAAGCCGGGCCGAAGAAGGCTGAAATGCCAGAAACCGGTCCCCGGTAGCTTGTCTCCTTTCTGGTGAAGAATTGGCTTGGCAGTTTAGTCTGCCCTGTTCCCATGATGCACTGGGCCAGGGACAGACTGATTTGCATATAGCCAGGTTCTGAGCTGGGATGGGGCAGTGAGATAAATAACGGTGATGGATCAAGCCCTGATCTTTGGACTGGGTAAGAGTGGTCTGTTTAACTCAGACACTCTGTTCATCACCACCCCCTTTTTGTAAACTGTTATCCCTTAGGCCATTGATGATTTGGCGGTCAATTTGGCTGAAGGATGAGAAGTCCTTTAACAGATAAATTATTGAGGACTGTTTACACTTGGATAAATATCGAGAGATACCTTGGGTTAAATACGTTGTTGCCTGTTTTTCAGACATTTTTAACTTGAACATTTTAATTGATCCCAGTGCAGCATCAAGGATTCCTAAAGCTGAAATGAAAAGTATATTCTTGGCATATGCTGGGAGGAAGCGGGCTGTTGCTACTGGATCTATGTCCACTGTCATGTTTTACAATAGATATAGCTCAGTGGAAGGTTTTCCTCCGTACTTAACCATGGTAACTAGGCATTCACATAAATTTGTGCTAACCAGACTTAGATTTGGTATGGCACATTATTTAGTGGCCCACCCAAATATCAAGAAACATCCAATCGGGCCATGTATGTGTGATGGTGTATCCATTCAGAGCATTTTGCACTTTCTACTGTTTTGTAAACTGTACACAAATTTTCGTATTACTTTTTTGAAACCCATGTTTGTCAAATATGGTGTACGTACAGTTAAACATGCTATGATTTTAATTTTTAACTTGCAATCGGCAGACGTCTGTTTTTATACTGCAACGTTTTTAAACCAATGCATCAACTCCAGGAAAAGTATGTGTTTTTAATGCATTTTGATTTTTAATATTAAGAGTAGAATTATCTTATGAATTAGGAAATGTATGTGTGCTTTTAATGGATGTTATATTCTGTTTTGTGCTTTAATGGTCATATACATGCACAGAATAAAGCTTCATGAATTGAATTGAATTGATTCCTCAACTCTGGAACAGGTTGCCGGAAAGCCTTCGCCGGGAACCCACCCTTCTTCCATTTAGGAAAAGACTTTAGGTTTAAAGCATTTTTATTAAGACAAAAAAAACATGGGGGAGGGGAATAGGAGGTTAAGGTTACATACAGCACAATAAAGGAAGAAGTGCATCTCGGGAGCGTTGGCGAAAAGTAGTCCGGCGGTCCAGAAGAAAAATACAGCAAATATAAGGCAAATAAGCAATCTGTGTGACCCTCGCGTGCACCTCAACACCCCATCTAAGGCCGAGCGTGGATAGCCATCAGTGACTCATCAAAGCACAACCCAGTCCCTCTGATCCCCCACCCCCAATAAAAGAAAGAGAAAGAAAACAACACCCCAACTCCCCCGTCCAATGGCCCTGTACTAGGATAACCCGCCCCAATCAGCCCACACCCCATCCCCCAAGATCCAGTCCCCCGTGCAGTCTAATCCACCGGGGCCGCCGGTGGCGTCAGCCTAAGAAGTCGAAGGTACCTCGGGCAGGTGAGCTCCCGGAATTCCGTGGACAGTAGTGCTAGGAAGGGTTGCCATAGCTCCTCAAATTGATCTACATCCCCAGCCACCGTAAGCGACATCTTCTCCATTCCCAACACCTGCCAGAGCCTATGCAACCAACCCGTAATGGAGGGGACAGTGGTGGTGCGCCAGTGGACAAGAATGTTCTGGACCGCTGAGCCCAGCGCAATTGCAATCTGTCTACCCCTGCGGGACTTCAACGGATACATTAGATCATTGGGAAGGCCTAACAAAACATACGCTGGGAAGCGCGGCAGCTCAATCTCAAAGTGCTTATCCACCTCATCCAAAACCTCCTTCCAATAAGCGGTCAGCACCGGGCAAGCCCAAAGAATGTGTGAGAGGGTTCCCTCCTGTCCGCATCCCCGCCAGCACCCCTTGTCAGTGTGTCTATGCATTTCATACAGCCTCTCCGGGGTGTAGTACCAATAAGTAGACACCTTAGTAAAGGTCTCCGTAAGTCCCGTGTGATATGCAGAGTGCCGTGCCCGATATGCAATTTTGTCCCACTCCTTATGGCTGAGTGTCCTACCCAATTCTCTGTGCCAGCGCTCCCTCCCCGGGTTATAATAGTGGAACATCGGGGGCTGAAGGAATTTATACAAATCGGTAATCAGCTTGGCATCCGTGGTCCGAGTCACCAACCACCGCTCATACGGTGTGATTTGGCGAGCAGCGGTATCGCGCACCTGGGGTTGGAGAGCCCAGTGTCGGACCTGCATATAGCGCAGTCTGTCCATCTCCGTCAGGCCGAATTCCTGCCGAAGTTGTTGAAAAGGAATCACGCCTTCCGGCCCGTAGATCTGGAAGAGCGCCCTACAGCCCGAGCTCACCCAGTGGGAGAAGGCTCCCGGCTCCATCCCTGGGGAGAAGTCCGGGTTACCCACTATGGGTGTGAACGGCGAGGGGAAGGTGGTCAGGTCATGAGCCTCGCAAACCGCATCCCACACCCTCAGGGGGACCCGCGTGACAAAAGAGGCGTGGAGATTAGCAGGGCGATGCGCGCGGCGTAAGAACGGAACCTCTTGGAGGGTGCGGCCCGCCACCGCCTGGTCTTGAAAAAGCCAGTGTTTGTCGGACTCCCACCTGCTCCACTCCACCAAGTATCGCAGTTGCGCCGCCTGAAAATATTTACGGAGGTCCGGGATACCAAGACCCCCTGCCTCCGGAGCAAGCGTGGAGAGGACCCTCTTCATCCGCGGCTTGCAGCCTTGCCAAATGAAGCGGGAGATGTCAGCCTGTGTTTGTCTTATCCAACCCACAGGGGGTTGGAGAGGCAGAGCGCGAAAGAGGTACAGAATCTGGGGCAGCACCGTCATCTTGACCGCCGCGATGCGACCCAGCCAAGACAGAAGGCCCTTGCTCCATCTGCCAAGTTCCTCCTTGATCTTCCTGCCGAGGGAAGTATAATTGGCTGTCACCATCTCAGGCAGTGTGGGCGCCAGCAGGATCCCCAAGTATGGCACCGTAGACGAGGACCACTGCATGGGGAAAAGGCGCTGAAGGTCCCTCCTGGTATCCGCCACCAGGGACACATCCAACGCCACCGACTTGCTCATATTCATTTTGAAGCCGGCCACACGCGCAAAGGTGTCCAGTTCCTGGACGCAAGCAGGGAGCGACCTCCTGGGGTCGTCTAGGGTCAGCAGGACATCGTCTGCGTAGAGGCTGACCGTGTGGACATATTGGCCCATCTTGACCCCAATAGCGTCCGGGTTGTCGCGAATCCTCTGAGCAAACGGCTCCATGTAGAGGGCAAACAGAAGCGGCGAGAGGGGGCAACCCTGTCTCGTACCGCGTTCAATGGCAAAACTACCGGAGCTACACCCATTGACCCGCACCGACGCCGAAGGACGTTTGTAACAGTTGAAGACCATGGTGTGGAACTTCTCACCGATACCCAGTTTCCCGAGAACCAGCTCGAGGTACGGCCAATGAACTCTGTCGAAGGCCTTCTCCACGTCAACTGATAGCAGCATCCGCTCCCCCGGGATCTGCGAGGCCTTCTCTAGTACATGCGTCACCCTCTTGGTGTTGTCAACCATCTGTCTACCGGGTACGAAGCCAGCCTGGTCCGCCTCCACCAGTCCTGGTAGGTGTAGACCAAGCCTGGACGCTAGAATCCCCGTATATAACTTGAGGTCGACATTTAAGAGCGAGATGGGCCTGTACGAACCACACAAGGCTCGGTCCTTCCCGGGTTTCAGGATGACCGATACCGTTGCGGTCGGGAAGGTCCGGTGGGATGGCGCCAGGCTCGGAGAATGAATTAAACAGTCGAGCCAGGATTGGGGCCACAGCGGTGCAAAAGGTCTTATAAAACAAGGATGTGTAGCCATCCGGGCCCGGGGCCTTACCATGCTTCAGTCGCGCTATAGCGGAGATTACTTCCTCAACATGGATGTCCCTCTCCAGATGATTCGCCTGGGCGGGATCCAGCACCGGGAGGGCCACTGACTCCAGATAGTCCTCGGCGTCTCGCGGCGAGGAGGGCTCCCCAGCATACAGCGCTTCGTAGAAGCTGCGAAAAGATTCCGCCACCTCTGCGTCACCAGAAACCACAACCCCATCCGTGCCCACCAGTTCCTTCACGACTCTACGCTGCTGTGCGGCCCAGAGCCGGTGGACTAGGAGCTTACCACACCTGTCCCCCCCCGAGTAGAAGGCATGCTTCAGGCGTAAAGCGGCATACTCCGCCCTATCAAGATCCAGTGCCGACAGGAGCTTCCTCGCCGCCTTCAATTGCCTCCAAACTCTCGGAGCCCCTGTGCGGCGATGGACCTGCTCAAGCTCCCGGACCTGCGCGGTCAGTTCGTCCCTCTTACGTTGCCGTTCCTTATTTTCGGCTGAGGAGATGGAAATAAATTCCCCCGGAGGACCGCCTTCAAAGCCGCCCACTGCGTTGCTTGGGACGTGTCGGAGTTGCCATTATGAAGCAGATAATCCTGTATGACCTCCCCTATGCGCTTCACAACAGACTTTTTATGTAAAAGGGTATCGCGAAGACGCCATGTCCCCCGAGAGGGAGAGGCCACCGGCCACTTGAAAACACCGGAAACAGGCGCATGGTCGGACAGAGACAGGACCCCAATGTCCGCCGCTGTGGCGACAGTGCACAATGGCCCACTCACCAGGAGGTAATCCAGCCGCGAGTAGGTGCGGTGCGCATGGGAAAAGTAGGAGTAGTCCCTATCAGTGGGGTGCATAGAGCGCCAGAGGTCGTGCACATCCATCTCCACAATCCGATCCTTCACCGCGGGAAAGTTCCCCCGTCTGCGGGGAGCGTTGCGCCGACCTGTCCATAGCAGAGTCGAAAACAATGTTAAGGTCTCCCCCCAGGATAACATGGCGGTCGGGAGAGGCAGTGACGTCCACCAACACTGAGTCCAAGAAACGATCCTGGTGATCATTCGGGCTATAAACTGAGCCAACCGTAAAAGCTATTCCCCCTAGGCGCATGCGATATGCAAGGAGCCTCCCCTTCTGTTCAGCATACTTGTACAGAACCTCTCCTCTAAAGGAGCACGCTAAAAGAATGGCTACTCCCGCAGTCTTGTTCGCCGCCGAGGAGAAGAACTGAGTGGGGAACTTGGCAGAGCGCAGCCTATGGCAATCCCGGGACAGCAAATGAGTCTCCTGCAGGAGGCATATATCCGCCTGTGTCCCCTCCAGCAATGAGAGGATCGCCCTTCGCTTCACGGGGTTATTCAGACCCTTAACATTAAGGGTAACTACCTTTAAGGACGGCATTCCACCCGGGGATCAGAAACGCTATGTAGCAAGCAAGGGATCAGCGGGCGGGGCGCATGGGGCAGGCGCGCGGGAAAGGCCAGGACAGGCCAAGCGTGGGCATGGACAACCTCGGACGGGACCTCCCCAACAGCAAAACAACCCTTACACTCTCCCAAAACATACCCATGGCAACTAGCCAAATACAAACTTAAACCCCCCATTGTCTCAGTCAAGCCCCAAAACGGGCAAGTCCGTAGAAAACAGCAAAGTGGACGTTCAGCCACTCACCTCCATCTGCTCCCCCCCGACCCCCGGCCCCAAACCCAGCATCGTGAAGGCTAAGAACATCTCCCCCCGGAGTGAATTTAGGCCGTCAAGGCCACGCCGTTGGAGTCGGCCAAGTCCCTGGCCGCCGCCCTCAAAGCATCAGCCATGTCCGCCCTGATAGTAGGGGAATCAGGACGCCCTGCACTCGCTGGCGACTGTCTCCGCGTTGACCTCCGTCGGCTCCGTCTCTCTGGGCGCCTCCACGACGGTGTAGCTCCGTCCTCCTCTGTAGCCGTGAGGCCCAGGACCCCACAGATGTCTTGTAGGGAGCGCAGCTGGTGCAGCACCCCGTTCCACCTTAAGATCAGACGGAAAGGGTGTCCCCAGGAGTTAGGCGTCTCGTGTTCGCGCAGAAAGTCAGTGGCAATCCTGAAGGACCTGCGCTTCTGCAGCGTGATGGCGGACAGGTCCTGGTAAAGCGCTACAGGCCACTCCCTGAAAGTAAGAGGCTGCTTCTTTCGGGCCTCCGCCATGATGCGTTCTTTCAGCGGGAAGTCGGGCAAGAATGCCAAAATGTCCGGTGGGGGCGCCGATGACTGGCGCTGTCGACCAACCCTATGCGCTCTGTCAATGCGGACAGGGAAGTCTGCATCTTCCCCCAGGATCTCTCAGAACAGGTCCTGCAGGTAGGCCACCAAATCGGCCCCCTTGTCCGCGGATGGGACACCACGCACCCGGATGTTGTTCCGCCGGGACCTGTTCTCAAGGTCTTCAGAGTGGGCCTGGAGCTCAACACATTGCTCCCGGAGGCGGAGAACGTCCTGTTGAAGATGGACTATCTCTTCATCCCGGCGCTGGGCCGCCGTCTCTACTGTTTCAACTTGCTCGCCGAGGCCCTCCACCTCCCTGCGTACTTCACGGACCTCACTGGCCACTTCCCTCTTCAGCGTTTGAAAGTCTTCCTTGAGGGAGCTAAACAGTTCCTCCATAAAGGACCTCGTGACCGGCGGCTTGCCCCCAGTCGCATCCGCCGAGGCCCGGGAGGACCCCGGCGACGGCTGTGTTCTGTCCCGCAGCTGCTGGGCCCTGCCAAGCATATCCGGCAGGGTTCGGTCCCCCTTCCTCGAGCCGCCCCTCCCAGTCATCGTAGTCGCTGCAGTGGACGAGCGGGCTCAGGTTCGGCCGCCTCAGGGTTGCCCAGTCGCCGGCGAGCGCCAGATGTGGGGACCGCTCTGCTAGCAGGGGTGCTGCGTCACAAGCGACAAAATGGCGGACCAGTCCGGGCACTGCCAGTCGCGGCGTCCAGCCAGGGCGGCGATCGGGAGCCAAAGCAGGGGTCCCCCTTCAACACGTCCCACAGGAAGTTAGTCTAGGAGCGGAGGCGACTGCAAGCACCCGCCAGCCAAGGGCACCGATGGAGGCCACCAACACCAGTCCCCGGGGACAAGATGGCGGCAGGGCGGGGCCGGGTAGAGCGGTTCGGGCTGGCGACACCGCCGGTGCCCCCCAGGAACACAGCAATCAGAGAAGTTCTGCAGCCAATGTCACACAGTTTCACGGAAGGGCCCGAGTGGGCCGATCCCAGCGTTGAGGTCCCCGGTTGTCGTTCACGGGGCCGGGGCCTGCACAGCGCAGTGTGTCGCCGTCGCTAGTCGGGGGGCCAAAGCGCAAATCCCAAATCCAAAGTCTTCCGTGCCGCCAAGACCCCGCCCGTAGAGCTCCGCAATCCTCCGGCACGCGGCGGGTCCGATCCTCTCCGGATCGTCAGCTTTCAGCACCAGGCCCAGCCGAGGCGTCTGGACAGCACTGCAGTTCGCCCCGCCTCTCAGGCTCTCCTCCGTTCCTCGATCTTTAGCCAAACTTTTGAAGTGCTTCCTCCGAGGCGAATAGGGCCGAAGTGACATCAATGTGCGCGCCAAGTACTCCGCCACACTCCTCTCACTCGCTGAGCATCAGCGGGGGGAGAGAAGCGCAAGAAAGGGGCTCGAGCTGAGCCGGGCCGGAGGAGCTACGGGAGGAAGCGTGCGCTCACCCCGCCATCTTGGCCACGCCCCTAGGAAAAGACTTTAAACACTTCTTTTTACTGAAGCCTTTGGCACAACTAGGCCAAGTTTCGGTGCATGTACATGTGGATGGGGTGAGGTTAGGCTCTCTCTAATAGCGCTAAGAGACATGAAGGTGATTATGCGCTCTAGAAATCCAAGTTAACATTAACATTAACAAATCAATCCCCTGGAGCCCCATAGAGAATGCAGCTGTACTACCAGAAGTCAAGAATACTGGGAGCCTCGTAATGAGAGACTTTCAGTCAGCCAAGATACTATATCATCAATAGCTTTTCATGATGTTGCTATTAAATTTGCTGGCCCACAGATACATGCACGTGTGTAGAGCGTGGAAGTGAAACTGTAAGCCTTTGGATTCAATCTGTTTAACTAATGGTTTGATGAGGATGGTAAATAAAAATGGAAATTGCACAAATATTAAGGACTACCCTATCTACTCTAGTAGTGGTAGAGATGATGTTTGCTAATCTAAGACATTGATTGATCTTACAACGAGGTAGTACCACCAAAGGGCAGATTCAAGGACTAAGGCAACGGTACTAGAAAGCTTGAGTAGTAAGTGAAAGTCCAAAGTACCAAATGGCGTAGAAGAAGTACGTGTTAAATAAGAAGCTAGAGTTTCCCATCATCTGCTGAAGAAATGATATTGTCTGATTGAGACATCAGACTTCAATATGAAGATGATAAACTGACTGGTAATCATCAAGTGATTTTTGAATCTCCCTTTAGGTGTCACAACAGGGGGCACATCCTCACACCCTACAAACTTTCTGCATGCACAATTGGCATTTCCATGTGCAAAAGTACAGCAGCCCTGTCAATGACTCGTGCACAACTTAAAAACAAGTATAATTTGTAGGTCTGACTTGCGCATGGAAGACTTTTTGCTATATGGGTCACTATTTACATTCTCTGGTGGTGATTTAAAACACTGTTACTTGACAGTCTACACTGTTCCTATTCTCATTCTCTGGAACTCTGCTCACACTCCTACAAAAGATCCTACACTCCTCTATCTAAGACAGTCACCTGGATGTTTGCTAGAACAATATGTATCTTCTGTCACTCCCAGTGGCAACAGGTGACCTTTGAAACAGGTGGAGCATGCATTCCCCTTGCATTGAGTGACCGAATCAGGCCAGATTATTTCTAGGGTCTCTCCTTCAAAAGAATGTTTTATTTTAAATTGGGCCAAAAGATACATTTTAATAGGCAGGGTTTAAATGTTGGTCAGAAAGGGGTCTTACTAACACTTTATTACTTCAGGGCCTGCCATACTACCCAATTTTCCACAGCAGCAAAATAATGTGCAATTGAAAGACAACAATGTAGCAGATTATATATTTCAGCGATCTGCTGACATCTGTTGGAGCCTAATCAATGATATTGATCAAGGGTACTGATCTGGAATGCCAGAGCTACTAAAGTTAGAAGTGGTGGTGCTGAGACTGCTGAGCATGTCAGCGCATCAATTCACTAAGCCATCTAGTTTCCCTGAAATTTGTGTTGCATTGAAAATTTCATCCAACAGAGGTTTTAGAAAACAGACAAAAACAAGCATTTGCAATGCAATAGGTCTCACATTACTGAAAGTTTGAGCTATTGTAAACAATAATGCAACGCCAATAGCTCAAACTTTCAGTAATATGAGACCTATTGCATTGCAAATGCTTGTTTACTAAGTAAACGGCATTCACATCTTCATCCTTCCAAAGAACACATTACATTGGTCTGGGTTGACTTATTTATTATAGAATGTCGATGTAATTCTGGTTTTCACGTACTGTTGTATACCTAGGTCCTCCTTGCGTCTACGCAGGATTGGCTGATCCATATGGACAAACCAGGAGGTCGCCAAAGGCACCAACTTTAGTGAACCTGACAACTTTAAAGAAAAATAAAATAATTTACAAAATACTGAAAATAAAATAATGTTGAGGGCAACTGCATTTGTTCATTCTTGGCAAGAAGTACTACCAGCTAGAGGAGGACCACCCCACGGCTAATATGATAAGTGATTTACCTGGAGATAAAGTGATTTGGCCAAGAAACTATAGTTTCCATCAAGTTGGAGCCAGGTTTAGAATGTATTTTTTTGTTTCTTAGTCGGGGAGACCTGCTGAGTGTGAGTATGTGCAGTCGACGAGGGAGAGGTTGCAGGAGCAGCAATTGAAGTTTCCTTTTAGTTTGAAAGACCCAGTGCTTGATTTGTAAAAAGGTTACAATATGTTTAGGAGGTTGAGTGAGGACCCAGGAGAAAATCAAACAGAAGTCCTTTCCCTCCCCACGTTCTCATCATGTTATATCCTGGCAGCAGGCACGCTCCCAGCTGAACCCTCTCATAGGTGTCCTGTTACTACACACTGTTGCATGCACAACGTCTAAGAGGGAAAACCGATGTCCTTCTTTTATTTCCATTATGGGTGGTGGAAATAGAAGAAGTGCTGCAGGTTTCAACACCTTGTCAGGGGTAGTAAGTGATATAGATCAGAAATACAGTTACAATGCAACAAATGGTTGTGGTGAAGCTGAAGATAGTCCTGTTTCTGTCGACCATTGTGTAAATGATAAAAGGACGGTTCTGCTGTCTCCTGCTGCTCTGTCGCTTAAGGTAGCTGCCGACTGTCAACGCACTGACACAAGTTAAGTACTGGGGAGCCCCAATTGTGGTCGGTCTTCAGAAGTTACTATTTTGACCACACACACAAGCAATGGAGTCATCCGCACTTACAAGAGAGTGTTATAGAAAGAGCTGTAAATCCCCCCTCACTCCTGCTTTTTACTATCTATGTGTATCTGCCAGTGGCATCAGAACCGTGTCACATGCCCTTCCAAATGTAGGCTGATGACACGCTAAAGCATTGTTAGTTATGAAGAGACCCAGCAAACCTGGCCACATCACCCGGAACAGGGTGCAGATATGGGGTCTGTCTGCATGAAGCCAGGTTAGGATCACTGCCCCCCTCTGGGAAGGCCTTCTAACCGAGAACACTCCTTTTCACCTAAAAGGCAGCTAACCATGTGTAAGGCCTGTCTGACCCAGCTTTCTCGTCCGCATCCCAAGCCATGAACACACATATTGAGCATTGAGTCAATCTGCAGCTATCCCAAAAATGTTTTGATCCTCCTTCTTCAAAATTACCATTGGCTGGCGCTGTTGCAAGACCTGGTGAAGGCACACCTGGACTACTGCAACTTTATTTACTTACTCCCAGTGCTTAATTTGAGCCAGTGGTTGCCAGTGGGGGCTACAGGCACTCAGTTGTGGGAATCGAGATTTAAATTTCTTCTTCAGGCATTTTTCGAGTGCAAGAGAGAGAAAACAAGCAAAGCAGAAAAATGGAGGAAGAGAAGGATAGAAAAACTGTCCCACAGGGAGAGAGCAGGAACCTGCAAGGAAAGATAAAGGGGCAGGCTCTCTGTGATGTCATTCACCATGATGTCACATGCATACTGCCTGACTTGGTCATCCGTCCCCCATTCTCTTTTTTTAGACTTGTGCCCGTAATATGACCCTTGTGACTCAGTATTTGCTAAACCGACCTAGTTCATTAGTTCATAAGCTAACGCACCTTAAATCAATGCATTGAGTTTAGAAAAGAGAACGGCCAGGGCTGGAAAATGTTTCCCAATGACGTAGAGTCATCCAGTGGCCTTACACCTGGCGGAATTCCCCAAATCTGTTCATGCTGATCTGCGGGGAAGGCCAAAAAGGCTGGAGGGGAAGGAATTGAGGGGCATCAGGCAGGGCTCTGCTCCCTCACCCCATACCGTGATTTCACCTTTGCACAAACTCAGCTGACCTCTGCAGAGCTCTGAAGTGGCTGGAAGCTGCTGCACAGCGCTTTGTGAAGCCCCCGCATAAACAATGAAAGTGGTGACATGAGCGCCAGCGCCAGCGTGAACGCAGACTTCATAAGAGATGTCACGCAGCGCCCTCACCCCCCCAGGGGCGGCCAGCCTTGGTGGCCAAGCCCGGCCACATTGGCTGCGAAGGAGGAGGATGTTGTTCCTGGCAAGAAAGCCTGATTTCGCGGACTTATGTTTAGGTTCATGCCGAATCCGGCAGCTGTGTCAAAGAGCACATGGGTGGCTTGAGGCATGTGGGGGCGAGGTGGGAAATGTGGCGAAATGACCCGAGAAAATACCGGAGGAGAGTTCGGGAAGGCGGACGGAGATTTGCCCTGCCCTCTGCTTGGACTTTATTCAGCTGGGACTGCATCTGCTGCTGATGCGTGCCTCGGACACATGCCAACACAGAGGGCTGTCTGTCGTTCATGGAGTGACCCCACCGTGCATGTCGGCATTATTTGCAATACATTTGCAATACATTTATGATTGAGGTTCCCAGCTCTGTCCTGCAGTAAGCAGGGTGTTGGAGGTATGCCCTACAGTATCAGTAGGCTTGGCAGCTCCTGCCCTCTAGAACTGACTCACTGCATCCTGTATGAGCGTGGGGGGCAACCCTGCCCTATCTCAGTAGGGTCGGCAGCAAAACAATCAAGGCTCTCACACGGCCGATGGAGTGAAAACACCGACACACTCCGACGGAGTCCTTTAGAATCTCAAGCTTTTCCTTGTCCAGTGTGAGGGCCTCATCCATTCCTTCAGTGGCCCTGTGCATGAGGAAAGCATATTGCATCATCTTTGAATAGCAGCCCACCTCTCTTTCTTTCTTTCATTTAGTTGCTTCCATGTGAAAGGGATCCAAAAACGAAGAAGCCTGCGAGTGGTGCACGCGCACTCACCACAGGGAGACATGTGGTTTCAATTATCGGGCCCGTGTCTGTGCACGATAATTGAAACCACATGACGGCTGGTGCTCGTAACAGACACCAATAGGCTGTAGGCGAAGCAATTTGCCCGCCTTTGGCGTATTGCGTGCTCTCTTGTAGAAAAACATACACGTAAAGCCCAGTAGCGTGCCCCTAAAGGAAAAGCACATGCTTGTGCGTGTGCCATTAATAGAGCAGCTTCTGAAACCCCATTTTTACCTACTAATTGTCTCACGCTGCACAAGCAGTGCTGCGTACTGCTTAGGCCTAAAAATAAGGGTGCAAAGCACACTTTCCTCCCCAAAAGGATTGATTTAGAAAGCCATAAATCTGATTAACCCAACAAAGGGAGAAGAAAGTGGGGTTGAATGGGCCGTCCATGTTTGCAACAAAGTAGCAGAATGTCTTGCACTGTGCAGTTTAGGATTAAGACAGTTTGTGAACATCTGTCAAAGGACCCTGTGTCTTATATGATACTTTCACAGTTCGAACTTTGTAGACAGAAAATTGCATTCTGGTGCTGGTAGTTACGCCGTTCCAATTGCAATTAAACATCCTCCCACTGAACATACTATCGCATCAACAAAATGAGAAACTTTTCAAAGTTTTCACTACACAAAGCATGCTGCAAGAGAGTAAAGGTTAAAATTGAGAATTGTGGCTCAGAACAGGCAAAATTATATGTAAAGCATGGAACATCCCGCAAACTCCAGCACAAGCATACTCCGAACATGCTCTCATGCACATGGACTTACATACAAAGACCCAAACACACATACAAAGACATATACACACCGTCCCATCACAGGCGCATGTGCACGCACACACACACACAGACACACACACATACACACATACACACAGCTGGAGAATACTGAGAACAAAACTTACTTGCAACAGTCCTTTTCAATAAGAGCTTGTATGCCTATAAATTACATGGCTCACAAATCCTCCCTGTCCCATCTCCTACCTTGGCAGCACACCAGACCAGTTCCATGAGCTTCTACCCTGTAAGAAGCATGGGTAGAGTTTTGAGGTTGACCCATTTCCTCTATTCCGACTTCTGACAGGGCAAGAAGGTATATGATTGACAAGCCAGGAAGCTCCAGTATCTGACATACTGACCTATATGCTAGTGAAGCATGTAAGATCTATGTTGTGAGTATGACGTGCACAATACAACCAGTGGAATCCTCTTGTGTTGCCAATCTGACATTGCAGTTTTTACATGCAAACAAATGATTCGTTAGATCGTTTATTTATCCATGTAAAACCTACAAAAGTTAAAGTGGTCAGTGGCAGAGGAAGGTGGTGAGTCGACACCCTGGCGCCTCCTATGGAAGAGCTGCCACTGGTAATTCTGTGAAATGCACAACGCAAATAATATTAAACTAACTTTCACAAGTAGAACCCTCTATTTTAAATTCACTTCTGTTCATATTCACCGTTGCTCTTCAAAGGCTTTATCTTGCTGTGACCTTTAGGCATTTCCACCTTTTTATGGGAACTAGTTATACTGTGCCTTTTTGTGGTGCTCTGATGAACACTTGGAGTGAGTCATGCATAAGAAATATACATATATAGAATTCTGTCTAACACATAACATCTTTCTTTTTGAGGACCAATTATACATCCAAAGGTCTGGCACGGAGATGGGCACCTGCTTCGCTCCCAGCTACGCAAACTTGTTCGTTGGCTGGTGGGAGGAGCGGGTGCCCAGGAGCTGTACAGTTGGACAAGAAACAGGGGAGGTAGTGTGCTGGCATCGTTACATAGACGATTTATTTATTGTATGGGACGGTGAGACAAGCACAGCAGGAGAATATATCAGGGTACTTAACACCAATGACCTAAATCTGCATTTCTCGGGTTCAATTAGTCCGGTGCCAGCGGACTATTTGAATCTGAGGGTGTTTGTCGAGGGGGACCAGCTACATACTGCCCTCTACAGGAAAGAAACTGCTGGCAATTCTACACTCTTTGCCAGCAGCAGTCATTCTCCCCAGCTCATAAAGAGCATTCCTTACAGAGAACTTCTGAGGGTCCGAAGGAACTGTTCCAGGGATTCAGACTTTGAGGCGGCTGCCTCGGAGTGTTTGGCACGCTTTTCTATCAGAGGCTATGGGGAGAAACTTCTCAATAAAACTTTGAAGAAGGTTAGAGGGATACAGAGGGCAACACTACTAACCACAAGAAATCAAGGTGTTGGCCGAGTCAAAATGGGTGCTGACAGTGAAGGGAAATTCTGACTGATTACCCCTTACTCATCAGGTGCCAATGACCTAAGAGCAATGCTTAACAAAAACTGGCATATATTACAAACTGACAGCATACTTAAGGAGGATTTACCAGCCCATCCCCTGTTAACATTCAGTAGAGCAGGATCACTGGGGAATATACTGGTTTCCAGTCATCTTGAGAAACCCATATCAACAACCAACACCCTAAAACAGATGAAAGGTTTCTTCCCCTGTGGACGGTGTAAAGCCTGTGTCGGCAGCAGGAGAGTGCTGTCGTATAACATACCTGACACAGGGAGAACACTCTCCATTAAGAAATTCATAACCTGCAGTTCTCAGTTTGTAGTGTACTGTCTGCTTTGCCCATGCGGCCTACGCTACATCCGCAGCACGATTAAGGAACTCAAACTGAGAATACTGGAACATCAACATGCAATCGAAAAGGCGGACTCCGCCTATCCGGTTGCACGACATTTTGATGAAGAACGCGGGAGAGATCGCAATAAACTCCAATTCTTTGGGTTGGATATTGTCCCACCCAATTCAAGAGGAGGCGATCGCTTAAGAAGGTTACGCAGGTTGGAATCAAGATACATAATTGACCTCTCCACCAAACATCCAGGAGGTCTTAACAGTGGAGAAGAAATGGCATTTCACCTAGGGAAGTAATCCCATCAACACCGACTCTTCGACTCATAACATCACAGTCCTAGAGTCACACTTGAGAAAGAAATAGGATGGAAACTGCCGTGGGTCAGATGTATACTCATAAAAATATAAAAAGATATAGTGGTTCCTTTCCTGACTGTCTGTTTCAATCCAATAATCCTCCATTATGCCGCTCACTAGGATATTTAGTTAGCTCTACTGTTCTGTAGTTTTGGTTTTCATTGATATCTGCCACACACTTATTTACATTCTATTAAGTTATGGTAGAACATTGATACACCATGATACAAATTCAGCTTCTGTGATGTGATTTGAGCTGAAATATATATATATATATATATATATATATATATATATATATATATATATATATATATATATATATATATATATATATATATATATATATATATATATATATATATATATATATATATATATATATATACATTGAATAAGCATGGGGCAGTTGCCTTTTCATACAGCACACATTTTCTAACTGCATGAAATTATGTGAAATAGTTTAATACTGCTGGAAACGCTGCTGTACAAAACCGCTCCAAATTGCATATTATATTCTCTTCCAGCACCATCTCAATTCTCATCGACAGGTAATCACAGTAGATAATACCAAGGGCATTGACTTTGTTCCACCGCAGGAGCACATCGAACCGCTCAGATTAGATAAAAACACTGTATGTAGAACCAGGCAGCATTATCGGGTTATTTCCCAAATTATGCCTCTAAATTGCCTCGGATGACAGTTTCAAAATGATCACTTGCAATTGGATGGATGTTTCTGAGGGACGAATTCCCATTGCAGAGAATCGGAGCAATTCAAGTCATTCTCAAACATGAAGATAGCTGGTTCCATTATCAATGAACGTGTCAGAAATATGGAACCAATACTTATCTCTAGTTCACTTTATGTACGCAAGGAAAAACAACATATGTCTATATGTGCATGCACTGTGCAACTAAATCTGTAATGGTTATAAATCCGCCTGAAAATGACAATGTACTGTGCAAAACAATGTATTTCATCATCCTTGTCGCTGTTTGCAACTTAGTCATATATTATTTTATTTTGTATGTATTTATAATGTTTAGATGTGGGGTTTCTACGTCCCAAACTCGGTGCCGGAGTGTAGCGCAAGTAATTAAATCATGTATGATCCAATATACTACAACTGCCGGCCCTAAAGATTTGAATACAATAAGAAATTGCATACAATAATTGGACATTTTCGTTTTTTCCAACTATTGATGATTGATTTTAGGGGCCTTATTTATGAAGGCCTTGCGCCGCTGGTGCGCCACTTTTAAAATGGGAAAAAGTGACGCACCGGCGGCGCAAGGCCTTCATATATAAGGCCCTAGGTGTACAGCCTCACATAAAACAAACTCTAACTTGGCATTAGACAAGACCTCACGCTGCCATTTTCATGGAGGACACTCTGAGACTTGAGGTCTTTACCCTATGTGTCTTCTGGTCTCTCAGAACATCATCCCTTCAATGAATACACTATTTTCGTCACCCCCCCCCCACACCTCGCTCAAATGGCCTCGGTCATCATGTGCATCTCAGCACCAAGCATCATGAATGTCACATCATCACTTTGCAAAAGGGCGGCGTCTTAGCCTATGACAGACTTAGCAGCTGAGCGCACAATCTGCAAGTTCATTCGTTTTTTTTTTCATTGGCAGTGGGACAGAAATTATGTGCCTGATCCATAAAGATCTTGGCTTGATTTATACTTGTGGTATTCCTGACTGCCACTAGATAATCTCTCCACATATTAGCTGTGTTTCAGAATGTTCTTTCAAACCTGCCTATTCACATTGTAAGGTCCAGTGCTTTGACAATTACCCTCCTTAAGACTAAAACCTAAATGAAGGTACTTCTTGAAAGCAATGCCAACCAGGCATGTAAATGGCAAGCATAGAAACCAACCGCGTGCCTAAAGGCAGATATAGTTGCAACAGGCACTATACTGTGGATGCACGAACCCTCTTATCAGGAGCTGTCACTCACTGACAGCTTCCTCTAAAAAAGGATGACAGTCTGTTTCAGGAGTCAGTATCCATGATGACAGATGGGGTCCAAACTTTTGATACATATCCTTATGAGTCAAAGGGAAGGGAGGGACTGTTTCTGGCCCCTGTTCCGTACAGTTTACAAGGACTGGAAAGGACACTGTGGGTCACATAGTTAACTGAGACTCGTAATGCGACTTTAGTGCATTGTACATTTCATACTACATTTCAGTTTTTGAGTATGCTCTCTTGATGCTTCAAAATCATTATTTCAAGCTGGCTTTCACCATTTGAGAGTCAGGATTCAAATGTTTACTAGAAATGACCATTTACATTGTGCACATAACAAGCTAATCCGGCATTGCTGTTCATTGACAGATAGGTGTTGTCATATGTCATCCCAGTGGTACTCATTTCAACAACTTTAGAAACTTGAGACGTTTCATCACACTAAGACATATCACTTGCAAGCAACAAGCTAACCTCAGCTCTTAGCACTCATCAGGCATGAACTCCTTGCTTTAGTTTATGCGTAGCCACGCACCTCAGTGACCACTATCTCCTTGGCACGGTTCAACCTGGATTCAAACGCAACCACTGTACAGAGACTGCCCTTATTGCTGCCACGGATGACATCTGGATGATCATGGACAGAGGTGACATAGCAAAATCCATACAACTAGATCTTTCCACAGTCTTTGACACTGTGTCTCACCCCATCCTTATCAAAAGACTGCACAAAGCTCGCTTACAAGGTCCTGCACTCCGCTGAATTTGCAGCTTCCTGACAGGCTGCACTGTGTCGGTCATTCTGGTCCCCTTCACCTCAAATGCAGTAAAACCTTATCTGTGGAGTTCCAGAAGGAAATTCACTTGGTGCCACTCTCTTCAGTTCCTAAATGAGCCCACTCACCAGCATCACCTGCGCCCACGGAATCAACATTATATACTACCCAGCTCATACTCTCCCTCTATGGCAAGACGCCAAACATGTGGACTAATGTCTTCGTCTGCATGACCGGTCATCAGATCTATGAAAACCAACTGCCTCAACTCAAAACAGATAAGAGTGAAGTAGTCATCTTTATCAAAGACACCTCGCTTTGGGACTCCTCCTGGTGACTTGCCAAACTTTGACCCACACCCCTCAAAGCAGCTCACACAATAAACCTCATAATAGTAATCAACAAACAATTCGCCATGACCAATCAAGTAAATGCAGTCTCCATCTCTGGCTTCCACACAGTCAAAATGCTCAAGAAGATTTTCAAATGGTCCCCCACCAACACTAGCACCCAAGCCCTCCATACCAGAAAGCTGGACATGGCATTGCAGTCTATGTTGGAGTCAACAGTCAACTGACTAGAAGACTCCAGACCATACAAAACTCAGCAGCCAGACTCACCCTCAACCTTTCACTCCACACTCACATCACTCCTCAACTCAACTAGCTTCACTGGATCCCAATCCACAAAGGGGCATTCTTCAAACTACTCACACACACATACGAAGCGTTATACAACATTGGCCCCACATACGAAAACAACCCATAAAGGTCCACAATCCCACCAGACACCTCTGCTCAGCTGGATTCCTACTCTTCCCCCCGCACATATGCAGAACCAGATTCAGTGGTCCTGCCTTTTCCTATTTCACTGCTAAAGCCTAGAATGACCTGCCCTGCACATCAGAGCCTCTTTGTCAGTTCTTGAATTCCCCAAGAAACTGAAGACCTGGCTCTTCAACTAGATCCTTTCATGGCTTGGCCAATACAGCCCCTCCTTCAGCACCAGGATACCTACTCAGGTTAGTTGTACACTAACATAGACATATAACATTTCATAACATATCTGGTTGTACAGAAACACTACTGTGACATTAACTGTTTAGGGACACCAGTGTCATATAAAAGTAATTGAAAGTTTTGAAAAATTATTCGTGAAGCACAAACTCCTCCCCAAAATCTCAGAAGTTTAGAACTTACTGACATCAGTTTAATAATGGCTGCTGTTTACTTTCCATGTGAGATTAGTATCCATCAAGAAATGCCCTTTTTTTATTACCCACATCCTATTTCAAATCATTTTGAATACCTCTATTAAATCAGAAACATGGAATCCTTTGTCTTCCAATTCCAGAAAGTAGTCCGAAGGGAATTTGATGCATCCTCACCAAAATCCAAATAATATTAAATTCCTTATTCACCAATCTATACTACTATTATAAAGAGAGAACAGAAACCTTTTGGCAAGGTAAACTCGGGAACCACAGCGCCAATCCACACGGGAGGCGGGAGGCTGTCTGGGCAATGTCGGGGCGGGCGGGGGCTGCGGTGGGACTGCACCCAAGCCTAAAATGTTGCCCCCAGCCCCCTTCTGCCCCGGGCAACGCTGCCGCAATCCGGAAATGCTGCCCCCAGGCCCCTTCTGCCCCAGGCAACGCTGGGGCGGGCTGCTAGTCTAAAATAAAATACTAAGCAGTCATGTATCTTTCTCAAACGAAAGGCTATCCTCACCTGGCTGCCCCATCCACCGGGCATGAAATTAATCTGGCACAGGCAACAGTAATCAGGAACAATCTCTGGCAAAGCCAATAGGTCTCATGTTGGCTACCATCTTTTAGGCTTTGCCAATACTTACTTTTTTTGTAATAATTTATTTAAAACATTAATATTGGGGAATTTGCCATCTCATCTTCAGTCTAAAAATTATCTTAAAAGCAAAAATATTGTTTGATCACCAAAGAAGTACACATTGCCAAAGTAAACACTGGCACTGAATGGGAACTACTTTGTGTGTGTTTGTGCTCATTGTGAAAGGCAATGCTCTGTCACTCACAGAGAAGTGCGCCAATTGCTTAAGTGGTTTGGCTGTTTGCTGTAGTGGGTAGAAGAAAAATGTACATGACATAGAAAGTGCCAAAAAGGGCTGGCTGAAAGCTCTTGTAAGTAAGCATGTTATACCTATAATCTAAAAACAATAAAAGGTCTTGGCTAATTTCAGACCTAGTAATGTGCACTATTGCTTCAAACTGATATGGCGCACTTTCTTCTATCTATACATTTTGGTGTAATTGTCAAACAGGTTGCGCCAATGATCTTATAGACCTTTGATTATCGACTAAAAGTGTGTGAAAGGAGCTAGCTTCAGGCACAATTACAATTACAATGAAACCAATTTGGCTCCACAACAATGAAAGAGAGGATGATGTCCAAACTATGAAGGTTTATCAACAAAGTACTCAAATTTACAAGATAATCAAACCAGAAAATACATTTATCAAATAAGCATTTTTGATCAGTTTGATTATGCAGCCTGAATTTGTATATTATATAAAATAAGCAAAATATAAACAGATACAGAACAGAAAGTGTATTGGTTCCACAATGGATTTGCCCTAAGCTAAATAAGGTATTGAGAGTGATAAGGAAAATTCTAAGTGGAAGGCATCAGCATCAGTTGAGCCAAATTAATGTTCAAGGGAAATAAGTACAGCTGTTCAAGAAAGAATCTAGAGGACCAAGGGTTAGAAGATCACCAGTGTTAAAGAAAAAGGTCTTCTATCAGTGAAGTCAGGACAGGATCTGCTAAACTATTCTAAAAGACACACAATTGAAAGCAAACAGAAATCTTTAGAAACTCATCCCTCCAACTTCCTTAGGTTTGGCCATTCAGGTCAGATCATCTTCTGGAAGTAGGTAGGCTCTGTAGTTTCCTGTCACTTAACAAAGAAACATACAGCTGCATGATCTTGGAAAGTATCCATAGTCCGGTCCTCCAGAGAAGCATACAGAACAACCCACAGCAAGACTACAATTAACGTTCCCTAATCTAAATGTTTCTCACCTAAAAAAAAGGCTGCTCTACTAAATAAAACAGTAAGGCACCTGCAAAGGAAGGAAAAGTGACATTTTGAAAAGAGCATCACATTCAGAATATGGAAAAAAAAGACTTTTAAACAACTTTGGTGAACTTAAGGCCTACTCCAAATATGCCCCAAGCTCCACTACTTTTGAATAATACAAGTATGCTTAAAATTATAGATTGAATGTACAAATATACGAATGCGGCTTCTTCCTATACATATACATTGCGACACACTAACATACAAATTAATATAATAGCATTTCAATCAACATACACCTAGTAATTTTATATCAATAGACACACAATTGATGGACGGAATGCCGAACAAATCAAAACATTCACCTCAGACAAGAGATTTGGGTTAAATCCATCATTCTTTTGCTCACCATGCCACCTCAGTTTAGACCTGGCCATATGCAAATCAGTCTTGAGCCTGTGCCTCATGGGAACAGTCCAGCCCGAACTGCTAAACCAGGTCCTCCCTGGACCGGAAACAAGCATCCTAGGACCAGTTTCGGGGTTTCATCCCTCTTCAGCCAGGATAGCTTGAAATAATGATTCCCAAATACAATAGGCCTAAAAAAATCAAAAAATCCTCCTTAGGTGACAAAAATTCACTTTACCTATCTCTGTGCCTCAATCCTTGGGTAAACATATTTCTCTATTCACCCTTGTGCATCACAATCACAAGCATCTCACCCTTAACTAATGCCTCACATCCCCCAAACCTATCAAACTAAACATGATTTCACATCACTCTTACAACCCCAAATAAAAACATATGTCACATGGTTTCCTACACCTAGAATTTCAAGCCCCAAAACTCCACTTAGTAACCTATGCCACCACTCTCTGAAAACTCACAGCTTACACTTCTCCTTAGATGAAAATAAACCAGGCTGCTTGATACCTCAAATAAAAATCTAATTTAATATAGCACCCTCTAGTGCTTCTGCATCAAGAACCTCCTGCTTGGCTATCATAAAAACACAAACTGCACTGGATGTCTAGTCCAAGCCCAACAACTAAAATTTACCACTAAGCGGCTCATGCTGAAGTTCAATGTCACTGACAAGGTAGCTAATCTCAAACATTAGAGCCTCACTGGGTCCTACGAAATCTTGGACACATATCAATCTGATTTCTGCCCATGACACAGAACCAAAATTTTTCTCATGATTGGACACATTCTATCACCAACCAGGCAAAAAACTAACTTTCATAGACAAGCTAATGGAAATTATTACAAACAACTCAGAACCCCACTCCAATTATATTTTCCTAGGAGACTTCAATCTTCACTGGAACGACATCCAAGATAATCAGGTCAACATTCTGAAAGAATTCCTAGCAGACCACTCACTAGTATAAGCATGTGCCCTACCAACACACTCGAAAGGAGCCACACTCGACTGGATCATCTCCAAAGAAAATACGATCCAAGCAAACTCAATCGTACCTTATGACTTGTCCGATCACCACCTCATAACTTGAAAGCAATCTCGCAACCTATCAAACCCAAACATTGAGTGAGAGACACTAAAGACCTGAAACTTGGAGACTCTAACATTGGTAAGCGAGAAAAAATTGCAACCCCCTTCTGAACTAACGGATGTTAGAGCGTTTACAGACCACTACAATTGTACGATATCTAAAATAATCGATGGCATTGCACCCATAAAACTGAAAAGAATTCGGATCAAAGATAAAAACCCATGGTTCAATGGATCACTGAACAAATATGGAGACAAACTCTGTCATCCCCCCCACTTAAAACAACTAAGAATGGCCAGAAAACCTACAATAAAAGCTTGCTTAAGTAAAAAAATGATTTTTTTAGAATGGAACTTGAAAACGCAAAGAACAGACTGAGGAAACTCTTCGATATACTAAAAGAACAATAGAACAAATTAGCCAAATCCTCCCTATTAACATCTAAATCAGATCTGAACTGTGAAGATTTCTCAACATTCTTTACTGATAAAGCCAGCTCATTGGAGAGAGAACTCAAGAATAACACGAGAAAAGCATCTATCCTAAGGAATGGACAAGGAAGGAACCATTCCCTACCAACACAAATAATGACCAAAAATAATGTCCATTGGTCAACCTTCAAGCTATATGATCAGAAGGACATTACCAAAATATTGCTATCTCTGAAACCAAATAATCATTACAACAACCCTCTGCCGTCAAAATGCTTGTCCTGCTGCAACCTCATGGTCGCCCCCTTCTGGACTAAGATCATTAATTAATCGGTTGCCCAAGGATCAATTCCAGACAACCTAAAAACAGGCCAGGTTATCCCTCTTCTAAAGAAACCTACGGAGAACTCATCAGACCCAAGCAACTTTCGTCCAGTAACAACTAATCCCCTACTAGCCAAACTACTAGAAAAATTTGCTCACAAATAATTAAGTCAACACATTACTGAATTTGAACTACTACATGACTGCCAGTCAGGGTTCAGAGCAAACCATAGTATGGAGACAGCAATCCTACACATAGTAGATGACGCTCTGCTAGCCCTCAACCGTAATTAAACCTTCTGACCCTATTGTCTGCATTTGACACAGTAAACCATTCCCAAATGACTTGAACGACTGGAAAATAGGATAGGCTTATCGGGTACAGTACTGAAATGGTTCTACTCCTTCCTAGAGAACGGATCGCAAAGATTCCTGGTGGACAACAAGCTATGCCCACCATCTCCGATCCAAATTGGGGTTCCTCACGACTCAACCCTATCCCCATCACTATTTAACCTGTACATCGAACCATTAACTGAAGTACTGTATGAAGATAACATTTCATTTCACATGTATGCTGATGACAACCAGCTGCATCTGAAGATATCATCTCCAGAAGAGATCAAGACTATGACCCAAGCTCTGAAGAAACCATCTTAAGCCAAACTCACAAAAAAATGAATTTCTTCTGATCTCCCCTCCTAAAGGTTTAGCCAAGATTAAAGAATGGACCAAGATGATCATAGCACTAAACGGTACCCCAACGATAGTTGACTTGACCAAATCACTGGGTATCACATAGGATAAAGATCTAATCATTCGAGCACACATAAACACAATGGCAAAAAATGCTCATTTTCATATGAATTACCTCAGAAAAATGAAGAATTGAATATGGATGCACAACTCTATTAGGACTCCCTAAGATATCAACAGCTCCCCTAAAAGCTGTCTCGATGAAGCAACTAGACTTACAATGGGAACCAAAAAATTCGACCACATCTCTCCACATCTGAAAGCACTCAACTGGCTACCATACGAGGCAAGAATAGACCTAAAATCTGCATGTATTGCACACAAAGCAATACACCACAACACTCCTCACTACCTAGCCCATCAAGTCATGCTGTATGGAGGCACTAGACCCTCGAGGGGATTGGAGGATTTTCAACTGAAGTAAACAACAAGAGAGATGGCCCAAATAATTCCAGGGAACTGAGCTCTTATAACCAGTAAGCAGAGAAGATATCCCCTGGAGGTAGAATCACATTCGCTCAAGACCTTTTAAACACATTCAAATGGCTCTATACCAGCAATTTCGGAATTCCAACAGTTAATCATCCATAAACGTTTTGTGTCATAAAAATTAAACCCCAAGCTGAAATGTAGTGCTCGCACAATTTTTATTTGTAAAAAAGAGTAAAATATACCTCAATCCATACACAAGTTAAAAACTTTCATGAATACTTAAAAAAATAGGCATTAAGTAGTACATCAAATACAAAGGGGAGTTTTTTCAATAGGGTGCCTTTTTATTAAAACATTATTACATTAAAAACACATTTTCAAGAAAACGGAGACCCATAAAGTGCAGTTATCACATTCTGTAATAAATCCATGAGATCCAAACACTGTACATTAAACACAGAGATCTTTCAGTAAAACATATTATTCTTATCCAAATATCCCTTGTTTTTTTCAGATTCTTTGTAGGAGAATGCATTGACGCGTTTCAGTGGTATTGGAGCTTTCTTAGAGGAGCCACCTTCTTCAGGACAAGATTTATTAGAGGGGCAATTTTCTCCACGTTATAAATATTCTATCGTAACACATGCAGAGTTGTATCAAACAATCCAAGTGCATATTGTCTTATTGCTGAACCTTCCCATAAAGGAGGCCACTGCACCCCATAAGATCTAAGGGCCGGGTGTCTAAGGAGTATGCCTTCACTAATTTTGTATCACCACTGAAGTACCCCGCCTTTCGTCTTTTCAAATACACCCGATTCCTTATAATGTCACAATTTGGCAAACACATTTTAGATGGCAACTTGATTTAAAATACGTTTTTATTTAGCACAACGTTCTGTGGGAGTCCGTTATTCTACCCATGTGTTGAGATTACTCCTGTAGACTTCTGATGTGTCTATCCGGGTATCCAAGTTTTTAAGATATCTTCGTCTGGCAGCGCCCCTTTCAGCTTGGGGTTTAATTTTTATGCCACAAAACGGGGGTTTATGGATGAATAATATTGGAATTCTGAACTTGGTGGTATAGAGCCATTGAATGTGTGTAAAAGGTCTTGAGTGCATGTGATTCTACCTCCAGGGGATATCTTCTCTGCTTACAGATTTTCTACTGAAACCAGTATTCTTCCGTAAGAAAAAGACTTACTATAGAGCGTTCACGGGAGCTGCACCAAGGATCTGGAATTAGCTCCCACCGAACATTAAAGAATCACCTATGCTCCACGGTACAAAAAGGAGACCAAGTCCTTTCTGATGAGTACATTTCTCCCATAACGAACAATGTGGTGAACATAACAATACTATAACCAATTTGGATGTAGAAGAACTCAGGAATGGTCCTACCTTAAATCTAATGTACGACACAACAATCTTGACTGTAATCTAATGATTTATTTTACTCTGCATTACATTTGTTTTATGTATGGATAAATATATCCCAATGTTAGTGGAATACATAGGCATGCTCTTGACGTGAAAGAATTGATATCTGCTGATATCGAAGGTAGTTGAAATGCAAAGCGCTCTGACCCCAAACCCTGGGTCTGGTTAAGAGTGGGCATCAAAACAAGAATGTAATGCCCGGCTGTCTGCTGTGAGCTGTAGTGGAGTCATCCTTCTGTCATCGAAAGCTCCCCAAGAAGGTCTTCTTTACACCACCCAAAAAACAATTGGTATTCTGGTTACTAGTGAACTAAACTGTATCTTTTCTTCAGCAATGCACCCTGCACCATCTACACAGCATGCTCCTCAAAAGGCTTCAATAGTATACATTTCGGCCACACGGCAGCGGCCAGCAAAGGTGAACGTGGAGGGATGGGAGCTAGGGGGAAATTGACAGACAATGGAATAGGTAAAATTAAATAAATAAATAACACCTATTCTGTCGTCTGTCAGCTCCCCCTCCTGCTGTGCCCTGCCCCGCCCCACCGTGCTTACCAGTGCTGGCCGTCAATGGTTCCAGATAGCTAATGTGTAGCCTATAACATTCAGGACCATTTTATCCCACCTCAGAATCTTAGATTCCCACTTCTGTACAGGACAGAGCCATTCAAAGCATCACCTTCAAATACTTAAACATTTCTGCTTACTTACAAGGCATGATTACGCTCTACAACAAAGCTGACCCCTTTGCTTGGTCCATTTAAACATCAAACTGGTAATTAGGACAAAGTATATTCATAGAAAATGTGGACACTTTCATTGAATTGCTTCTCGTCCTCAGATCTCTGTGAAACATGCATAATGCTCCTACCACATGCAATTCAGGTCTAAACTGATCATCTACGAACAATGCCCATATTATCTTCAAACTTAAATACCCTTGTTGACCCTTTGCTCCACCAGGAACATTGAAACGCTGTACCATTGCATCCTTGATGTGGGTCTCGTACACATCAAGAGCTCCTGGGCCGTGGTGAACATACCTTCTAGTTCCAAAACTACTCTGCTGAACATTAATGTCTGTGTAGCTTGGCACAAGCACATTCTTAGCCAATAAAATATATTTTCACTATGAATATGATAGTTGGCTGGTAGGCACTGAAGATGATTCTTTAAAATTATAACAGTAATATCAGTAATTCTGCTATTCTGTGTTCCACTTCACACTGCTGTTTTCTGCCAGTAGGCCTGCTCTCGAGTTTGGTGGACAGATATTCAATCACAAACGTCTCAGACATCCCGCCTGGACCTTTAGACGTGTCATAGGATATAATGAACTCGTAATAGGTAGACAGGATATGTGCCTTGTTTGTGATTGAGTAACGTGTCTACCAAATTCTTTGTCCCGCCCTTTGTTTGAATCTTAGATGTTTACTCCCCTGAACATACCTAAATGCAGTTAGCTAATTGTTTTTTATTGCATTGATGTTAAGTATTTTTGTGCTGCTTGTTTTCTTAAACACTTTCCTTCCTCCTTCCTGCTTCCCTTCCTTATGTTGAATTTCGCTTTAAGGAATAGCTCCAATTGTTTTTGCTGTTCTACACCCCTTGTACTTTATCGCACTGTAATACCTTATTGCCACCGTGTTCACCGTATACAACAGAATAAGTCACTAAATACCATGTTGAAAGCACTTCTACATGTTTTAACATGAAGCCAAAACTTCACTTTGGGAAATAATGCACCTGTCTAATGAAATTAAGTCCCGAAATTAAGACATGCAGTGTTCAGGGAAGACTCAGAAGCTCACATGGAGCATCCCATATCCTTATTGCCTTCAATAAGTTTCAATTTGGCCTAAAATAGCCAGCTCTGGCTGAAGCTAGCAATGTTCTTGGATATAATTGCTTTAGCAGACAGCTTTATTCAATAAAGCAGCCCGCGTTGTTCAGGGCTAGAATGATCCAAGAAATCGTTTTTTAATGCTGTCAGTGGCGTGAGATTCATAGTCATTACTTTGAAGGCAGGAGAGAGTTCGCTTTCATTGCTGTCATCTCAGGGATGTCACTCATTCACAAAAAATGCCAGGAGTTACATAAGTGAGATCAAGACCCCTTTCACTGCTGATGACATCACTGGATTGAACCCTTGTCCCACCTTTTGTCCCTCATCCGCCTCCTTCTTGCTGCTCATGAGCTAGGACCAGGAAATGCAAAACAATCTAAACAGCTTTTAGAATTCTGTGTGCCTATTGGGTGGTCCTGCTGCCTTCATGGCCTCTTAGAGCAGTGGCAGCAAAGGCATCGCCTCGGGCAACAGAACACATGTATTTGTAAAGCACACGTTCACCCCCAAAGGGGCATCCTTGCGCTGAATAACAGATGTTTATTGTTACCCAACTCAATGGTACTCATTTTTTGGAACTCACAAAGGATGAGAGGCTGAGTAGACCCACCGGGATTTGAACCTGTGACTATGAGGTTGAATAGAGGCCCCTGTAGTAGATACATCAGTCCACTAATTCACCAGACCCGGGTACAAAAGAAGAGCAAAGAGTAGCAACTTGTATCACTGGGTACCTTTTTTTGATGCTAGTGTTTCATATCTAATTAAGAACAATTGGCATACTGGGAGTACTAATGATAATGTTATAATGCTAGTCTTTTGATTAATGTATCATATGTTTAAGGTGATTGGTGTTTCAAGCAGAGAGTGTGCCTTTCTTGGCCTTTGTTTGGATTATTGTTCTTAAAGTGTGGGGGGGGGGGGGCAAGGGGGGCGTGGTCAGGCAAGCCACCCTCTGCCTGTAATGAAAACAGTAATTTTTATAGCAAGGGATTTTAGAGAGCATTAGGGAAAAGAGGGGTGGTGTTCATTTTCTTCAATTAGTAATACTGATCTTGTTACATAGTAACCATAGCCATAATAATAGACAACAGATTGCTTTCTGCAATTCATTACCTTACTCTAGTTACATTGTTTTTCTCAGTTGAAGTGCAAATGTGTAACATATACATTCAATCCAATCAATCATTGCATAATGCTAGTAAACAAATCAATTTCTGACTCGGCCCCAAACATTCATGCAGCAAACCATAAAAAGACCCACAATATTCATGGGGTTTGCACATAGGTCTCTTCTAAAGCAGTGCAGGCATTCTATACACAGTAAGAATACAATTTGCTATTGCAGCAATGCAAATATCAATTTTCCCAGATGGGCTATACCTGAATTGGTAAAGCCTGTGGCTAACCATATCAAACACTCCTAACAACTAAAAGAAACACATGCCAAACGCACTCACTGAAGCAGAGTTGGCTCTAGGGTAGTGCGATCGGTGCCACCACACCAGGCACTGACTTTGGGGGGTGCAGTGTTTTCAAGTACAATATAGTTTTAAAAGCACCTTTTGCCACTTTCTTGCCTCCAGCAATTTTTAGGCAACTAGAAAAATGTTAAGTAACTGTGGTGATTGATGGACCGACTGCAGAGAGATTGGAGTTAAGTCTGGTGAAAGTTTTGACTCATCATAAAGTAGCACACAGGGTTAAAATGCCTGCTACAGAGCACTTGCACCATGCAGATCACAAAGTGCATACAATGTAAATAGGTCAGTGCGTTACTGCTTCTGGAAGAGAGCCCCTTTTGTTACTTGCAATTTATAAGTTTAAATCCTGATAAAGAACAGTGAGCTGTTCACTATCATCAAAACACTGCATGCAAGCTGCAAAGTATAGATTAGAACGTTATGATTATTTCCCCCAGTCTTTCATTATCCTAATGGTGCAAAAAGGGTTCACCTAGGTAGAAATCAATTCTTATTAGTAAAGCCAGCCACCAACTATGGTGTTACATTTTAAAATCTGAGTTTGCTCTGGTCCAGACCAAGCACTCTTAACCCATACGGTCTACTACTAGGGATGACTTGTGACTCCAACACCTTGTAGTCCTGTGTCTGATGTAACATATCCTGTACACTGAAATGCACACTTATGATTCATTGTCTCTGGGTGACATATATGTGATGTAAAGTTGCTCTAACACCTTAAACTGGTATGAGTGGCTCTATAAAACAAAAGAAATACATGAGAGATAGAGTGGTTAAGGAGACTTGAGGGTCACTGTTAAAAGGTGATAGTGAGGTAATCCGTGGAGAAGGAGGCAATTGGGGGGCTCCAACAAGCATTGCCGCACCGCACACTGCCACCAGCGCTAAGGAGTAAGATATTGCAAGTAGAATCAGCACAACAGCTATCTTACATTAGAGGAGCTCCATCCAAGTATTGGAGTGTTCAGCTTCCTTTTTTGAAACCGGCTAGGCATGGTGTGATGCACTTTGGCTGTTGTATCAATGAAGGCATAAACTTCAGGTTCTATTGGGGAGGCCTACATGCACCCCAGGATTCTCTGCGGTTTATGCTGCCAAATGTTAGAACTAGTAGTCTACTAACTTCTATCACTGTCCTGCCCGGCTAAAGCCATTCTAGGTGTCTGCTGTTCTCACCATGAAAACATTCTTATTTGCCTGATGGGTGACCTTATCACTCTTGGGTGGAGGAACTGATCACTACATCTGCCATGAAGTGCTTTCCATGAACTCTATGTACTCTGGCTTCAATTGCAGACAGTCTCTTAGCACCCACAGTAAAACAGAAGATCTTAATGTTTTACTGGATGGAGCCATGGCACAGGCAATCCTGTCCTTGAGGCAACCTTTAGTCCGGCAATGACTTTTAAAAAGCAAGAAAACACTTCTGTTGACTAGAAAGATTCACCCCAAGACCAAAAGTACAGTAGGCGAAAGTTTGACCTGTAAAATCCTGAAACTAAACGAGGGAATTTTCTGCCCTTCAACTATGTATTGGACATGTGCCTGAAAGAAATGGTGGCCTTGGACATTTATTATCTGGGTCATAGTGTTACACTTAAAACATATTTATTGCTTGGTAAATTAAATCAGAATCCTAAAAAAAAATCTGGATTGCATGAATTGTTTAATCCTAAACCCAAATAAATTAAATGTATGCAGGGAATAAACATCTAAAAAATGCATATTGTTAGGTAATATGAAGAAATTAAAATATCATCAGAGGAATCCAAGGAATCAAAAATGTGCCTATCATAAGGTAATTCAAAAAGGTTGTATGACGAAACAACGCATTCTGTTGCAATGCATGCCTTTACAATGCATGCATTACAATGTGCATGCCTTTACCACGCATCACCCTTACCACACATTTTCTAACAACAAATATGACTTTGCTATGCATGCTTTCACAACGAATTTCTTTGTAAAAGCATGGCTGTTAAAGGCATATGCATGGTAAAGGTTTTCCTGAGCCCAAAACCGATCCCGGGCACAATTTCCTCCTGTCCCTGGCCCCCAACCCTTTTTACAAATACCCTGCCTCCTGCCCTAAAATCGGAACCCAGCGCAACCCCGACCCCCAGCCCTTTTTAAAAATGCCCATACCCTGAGCCCTTAAACAGGGCCGTGCACGACCACCCCCTTAGCCCTTTTTTAAAAATACCCTAAAGGCCTAAAACTGTACCCCTGCCCCTACTGCCCTAAAACTGTCCTGTTCGCCTCAGGCCTTATCCCTCTTACATCACTCACAACAACGATGAGGCATCTCTTCAGGCGTGGGTCTTAAAGAGGAAGCGGAAGGCTATCTCTGTTTCTAATGACGCTGATAGCTTTAACCACGTCAGAAGCTTTGTCATGGATAAGGCCGTAGTCACATGCCAGCACCTTTACAACGCATATACATAACTTGCATACCTTTACAACGTTAATTTGTTGTAAATTCATGTGTAGTAAATGCATATGCGTTGTAAATAATGCGCGATAAAGGGGCATGAGATGTAACACATGCGTGGAAACAGCTGCATTGTAAAGGCTGTTTACCATTTAAAGAACCTAAAATGTACATACAATAAGGCAAAACAAAAACAGCTAGATGCATAGCATAGAAACAGCGGTCTCAAACCTGAATCAGCGCATTACTGAAGCGCTTGACCAGACAGCTCCACTCTGCCGCACATCAACAGGTGCTCGGAAAGAACGTTCTGCCCCATGGTATAGTGGAGAGCTGAGGCTAACAAAGGCTGATTGCAGGCGAGCCGAAAGAGCCTGGAGGGTGTCTTATGACAATCAGGCTAGAGAACTGTTTTTGGAAAAAAGGCGCCTGCATCACAGGCTGATCAAAAAGTCTAAGGCAGCCTACTATGCAGGACAAATCCTGGGGTCGGAGAATTCGGCCAAAGAACTCTTCGGTATTTACAAGTCTTTGACCACGGTTAATTCACCTACTGAGCCGGAGAGTTTCTCTACGGAGTCATGTGACCGAATTGCCGAATATTTTTCTACTAAAGTCGAGAAGATCTACTCGACTTTCCCCAGGGATTGACTTCGAGGCAGCATTTGTGGACACGGAGTCGGCCGGGCACCTTACTAACTTCCACACCCCTCCATCTGAGGACTTAGTAGTGGTGTGTCGCTCTGTCAAATCAGGGTCCCCGTGGGACCCAGTGTCACCCAAACGCCTGGCGGACAGCCTTGAAGTTCTGGAGCCTTATATGAGGCACGTCTTAGATATCTCCTTCAGATCGGGGAAGTTGCCTGAGGGGTGGAAACAGGCGGTGGTGCTCCCGCTCCGGAAGAAACCCCACTTAGGCTTCGAGGTATTAGAGAATTTGAGGCCCATCTCCCTCCTGCCTTATCTGTCCAAAGTGGCAGAGAAGGTGGCTAATACCCAAATCATGAAGCACGTGGAAGAGACGGGACTGCTCCACGCGACGCAGTTTGGCTTCAGGCCACGCCACTCCACCGAGTCTGCCCTCCTTATGGCTACGGAACATCTGAGGGAAGGGGTGGATGCAGGCCATACTATGGCTCTGATCCTGTTGGACCTCAGCGTGGCGTTCGACACTGTAGCTCACAACATCTTGCTACAGTGTCTGAACAGAGGTGGCATCTCTGGCACCGCGCTGGGATGGATACAGGACTTCCTCAAGGGGAGAAGCTTTCGAGTTAGGCAGGGAGACTGCTATTCAAAGGGGATTCCCCTGGGCCAAGGCGTGCCGCAGGGTTCGTCATTGAGCCCGACCCTTTTTAATATGTATGTCGCGCCGGTTGCCTCGATTGTGGAGAGTCATGGTCTCCAACTGGTTTCGTATGCCGACGATACGCAGCTGGTGATCTCCCTATTGCACGCGCCCTGTCTTGCGGCCGATGGCTTCCGCTCGTGCATGAAAGATCTTGCCGAGTGGATGGCTATCAACTGTTCGAAGCTCAATGGCAGCAAGACAGAGGTGCTGGTGGTGGGGAGAGCCCAGTCTGCCTGGTCGTCGGCATGGTGGCCACCCTGTCTTGGACCAACCCCGACCCCCTGTCAAGAGGCACGTAACCTGGGGGTGTGGTTTGATGTGGGTCTTACTTTTGGCCCCCAGATCAACCGGGTGGTAGGAGTCTGCTTCGGGATTCTGAAGAAGCTGAGAAAGGTCCTTGACTTACTCCCGACCGGTGCCCGTCAAACCCTGGTCCATGCCCTGGTGACAGCTAGGTCAGACTATGGGAACCTGTTGTACCTGGGGGCTCCGGAAAAAAGCATGGCACGCCTGCAAGTGCTGCAGAATGCGGCAGCTTGTTTGATTCTCAGGCTGCCCAAAAGGGCGCCTTCCAAGGCGGCCCTCCAGAAGTTACACTGGCTCCCCGTGAGGAGAAGAGTGGAATACAAAGCCCTCTGCACCTGTCATCGTATCTTGAACGGCAGGGCGCCCGACCCTCTGAATAAATTGATTGAAGTGTATCAACCAACACGAGCGCTCCGATCCGCAGGGGGCGGTCTTCTCAAGATCCCCAGAGTTAAGAAAGCCCGCATGGGAGGCAGGTCCTTCAGATGCTTAGTATCTAATAACTGGAACAAACTACCAGTGGACCTGCGCTTGGAGCCGGAGGAAGCCAGGTTCCGAGCGAGATTGAAAACATTCCTCTACACAAAATAATTGTCCGCTATGCTTTTGTGCTTTTGTGCTCCCTGCTCGCTGCCTCTCCCTCGTTTAGCGCGTGGACACGCCGGTGTGCGTAACGCAGCGCTCTACAAATGTCCCAATAATAATAATGTAATATCAAGGATCTAATCCATGTTTATTAATAGGTAATGCCAAAAATACAGGATGCATTAGGTAAATTCAAGAATATAAAACCTGCTTCACCTTACATAATCGCAATAATCTAAGAGGCACATACCATGAAGTAATTCAAAGAATCTAAAATGTGCATAATATTAATCGCAAGAATTTTTGAAGCATGTGCACCAAGAATCTAATTGGCAAATCATTAAATAATTATGGGAATCTAAAGTGCAACCCATAAAACAAGCATTTGCAATCCAATAGGTCTTGCATTAGGAAAGTTTGAGGTGTTGGTATTGTAAATGACAAATTTTTTATTTAAGCGTTGGTTTTGAAGGTCGCAAAATTAATAACTTTGGACCAGATGGAGGTGGTCCAATACCGGTCGGTAACGGCCAAAAATACTGATTCTCGCCTGTTACCGACCGGTATAGAGCCATCGGGATGTAGGAGTCCGAAATCCGTCCGATTCGGTAAATTTACCGAATCGGTAAAGTTACAGAATCGGTAAAATACCGAATCGGAAAAAACACAGAATCAGTAAATTTACCGAATCAGTAATATACCGAATCGGTAAATATACCGATTCGGTATATTTACCGAATCGGAAGAGTTACCGAATCGGTAAAATACCAAATTGGAAAATAAGAAGTGGCAAAAACGTTGTTTGAGATGTAGGGAAGCACAGAAATACCGAATTAGCCTCAAAATCGGTATTTAAGAGTCGGTATTTACCATGGATTGGAATCAGGTGGTAACCAACTGCAACCCATAAAAAAGGACCCAAAATGCAATTCAACTTGCAGTATGGCGGCATTTTATGTCATTGCAAGACGGCTACGGCTACAGCAGGAAGGAGAGAGGGAATGGCAAAGAGAGGAGCAGGTCTGCAGACAGAGGATCACCCTGTTTATGCTCACAGAGGCAGAGATCCTCCAGAGGTACAGGCTGGACTCAGACACCATTTTGGACCTCATCAGGGACCCTCAACCACTGTTGGAGCACACCACCCCAAGGGCACATGCTATCCCACGCAGTGCAGGTACTATGCAGCCTACACCTGCTTGCGTCTGACAGCTATCAGAGTGTGGTTGCTGCGGTAGGTCGGGTGACCCAGAGCAGCCTGTCAAGGTTTTTCCACCAATTCCTTGACGCCATGTTACAGAGGATGGACCAATACATTTCTTTTCCTGCAACCCATGCGGAACTGGTACAAACAAAAGCAGACTTCTACCAGATGGCACGATTCCCCCATATCATTGGCTGCATTGATGGCACGCACATTCCCATTTGCCCCCCTGCTGACACAGAATACATATAACGGAATCGGAAGTCAACGCACATCATCAATGTGCAGGTGATTTGCAATGCAAAGTGCACCATCACTGACCTGGTGGCAAAATTCCCTGGGAGTACCCACGACTCCTACATATTTCAAAACAGCGGCATCTATGCAGGGCTTACGGCAGGGGAATTTGGTGAAGGATACCTCCTAGGTGAGACACATTGTCAGACCCCATAATAACAATAGCAGTGTGAAGTACATGTATGCATGTGAGTAATGTTACCCCTTATCCTTCTAGGAGACAGTGCATATGCCCTCCGCTCATTCATACTGACCCCCTATCTCAACCCCTCAACACCCAGCCAGAGGAGGTATTACCGGACCCACAAAAGCACAAGGAATGTAGTAGAACGGACCTTTGGCATATGGAAAAGCAGATTCAGATGCTTGCACAAGAGTGGAGGTGCAAGGCAGTATACCCCCATCAACTGCTGTAAGATCATTGCTGCCTGTGCCATGTTGCACAACCTTGCGGTGAAGAAGGGCACTGAGGTGGAGTTGTCAGACTACGAGGACCATGATGAAGACATTGCTGTGCCAGAAACACAACCTGCTGGAGTGGCAACACCAAGTGATGGCAGATACAGACGTGAGGAGATTACAGACAACTATTTCTGAGTGAGTAAAGATATACAGACAGTTTGTGAATGTGAAATACTAAATTTAATGTTGCCACAACGTTCATGCACTGATGTGCAACAAAGAAAAACATTCATTTAAAGGTGGGGACTGGTAATGCCCCGGGTTGCCTCACCCACACTGTCAATGTCATTTTCGGCTGCGCTTCCCAGTGCCACTGGGATGCTGCTCACTCCCTTCAGCATGGCCTGCAGGCTCTGCTGAGCGCCTGGTGCTCCTGCGTGGCTCTACAACAGTGCTAGCCAGGCTGCTGCGGCTACTGCTGTCCTCTGCCTCAGCCACGTCCAGGGCAGGATTGACAGCAGTATTAGAGATGATCATGGCCTCCAGGGCACTGGTGATCCTGGCCATGCCCCTGGTTACCTCCGTGGTGTTTTGCGTTAGGCTCTCCTGCATGTTCACACCTCTGCGGCATAGCTGGGAAGTTGCTGTGGCCAGCCGGTTCATTGCCCTGTTGTGCACACGCGCATCCCTGCGCCTTGTGTGCTTGATGGTTTCCATTTTTGCACACAGCTGGTTGATGGCGGTGGTCATGTGTAGCATTCCAGATGCAATGTCACTGTTGGTTTTTGCAACCTCCCTGTTGCTTTCCACTAACTCACTTATGCCCTTGCCCATGTCTCCCATTTGCAGATTGAGGGTCCGGAATTGGCAGTGGCAGGCCTGAATAGATTTACCCTGCATGCGCTGGATGCGCACCATGATCCCCTCAAGGCCACGGAACACAGTGCCCTCTCCAGGTGGACCTGCACTGCTGGGAGTGCGTTGGCGGCGGCGAGTGGTGCTGGGCTGCTGGGTGGACTGCTGTGCAGCAGGAGTGACTGGTGTGGGTGCTGGTGCCTCACCCTCAGCTCCCGCCATGACTCTCATTGGGGCCACAATTCTCCTCCTGGCTGGTGAGGTAGCAGGTGCAGGCAGGGACCGTGATGGGGAGTTCTCAGATGAGAACACCAATGGGGGGGATTGAGATAGTTGTGGGGAGTGGGGAAACACGAAGGGATGAACAGGGTCATCCTCATGGAAGATGGCAGTGCTGTCTTCCTCCTCCTGCGAGGCATCTATGGTGCTTGGCCCTGCCACCACACTCTCCTCCCTCGCTGGTGCTGTCCCTTGTGAAGCAGATGCTCCACTGCCTGATGTTGCCCCTAGGTATAAAGAAGCGTATGTAAACTGAGTGCAAATGTCTTACAGTCACTTCAATAAAAGCATTGCACATTTCACTTTCATTACTCTCATTTGCTTTCAGTGCCTTGCTGATTTCTGTGCACTGACAAATGGTCCTACATTAGCTGACTACATTTCCCATAATGCATTGCTCATGTATGGTGCTAGCAGTACTGGACTGGGGTTGGCCTGTACACAAAGGCTAACGGGGAGCTGTTTGCTTGGGTGTGTCATGCCGCCCAGCCTCTTACCTTTTGTAGTAGCTCTGGCTGAGCTGTCCACATCTCCTACTCCCACAACACTGTCCGGCTCGATGGTTGAGGCCACCAATTCCTCCAGGTCAGTCAGGGGGGGCGCTGGGTTCCTGCTGCCACCGGTGACATCAGCCTGCTTGTGGATCTCTGCCATTTGTTTTTGGTGAGGCTCCTGATGTCGTAGAACCTTTTCTTAAGGTCCTCTATGCTCCTGGGGGTCACACCCAAAGCATTCACCTTTTCTCCGATGGCAGTCCACAGTTTTCTTTTGGCTGACTCTGGAACAGTGAGGGACTGCCTGCCAAAGAGCTGTCTGTGGACCCTCACCACTTCTTCCACCAGTACTTGCAGAGCTCCATGCTGCTAAACTTAATTTTTCGTTTTCTTTCAGCCTTCTGGCTCTCAGTGCTGCTTGCCATTATCACAGTCTTTCAATTCACACAAAACTCTCCCTGCTGCTCTGACTCTCTGCTCAGCTCTGACTGCCTCTCCAGAACCTTCTAATGAGTTGCAGCTGCCTGGGTAGCCACTCCCTGGTAGGGTGGGGGAGGGTGGTGCCACCTGATTGGCTGTTTTCATTAGTTTCACTTTTACTTGCTTGCCGATTCGGTAGTTACCGATTCGGTATTTACCGATTCGGTATTTCCAATGCATTCCTATGGGCCTTTTGGGCCATAGGGTTGTATGGCCATTACCGATTCGGAAATTACCGATTCGGTAAATACCGATTTGGTAACTAACGAAAGTCCGATACCGAATTTTTCCGAATCGTTTTTTTTTACCGATTTTTTTTCCTACATCTCATTTACCGATTTTTGAATACCGAATCGGTAAAATTCGGTATTTAAAAATCGGTAAATGACTTTTACCTACATCTGGCCCTTTGTCATTTACAATGCCAATACTTTTAACTTTCGCAAATGTGACACATATAGCATTTGTAACGCAATATGTGTTGTATTTACGTGACTTATATGTAATGATATTACAAATAACAATTGCTTTTAATTTTTTTAATTAATGAATACTTAAATAAAAGTAGAGTGAGGGCGATAGCTAGATAGACAGAGTGAGGGCGATAGATAGACAGAGTGTGGGCGATAGATAGATAGAGTGAGGGCGATAGATAGATAGAGTGAGGGCGATAGATAGATAGACAGAGTGAGGGCAATAAATAGATAGAGTGAGGGCCATAGATAGATAGAGTGAGGGCGATAGAGTGAAGGCGATAGAGATAGAATGAGGGCGATAGATAGATAGCTAGATAGATAGAATGAAGGCGATAGATAGATAGAGGGAGGGCGATAGATAGATAGATAGTGTGAGGGCGATAGATAGATAGACAGAGTGTGGGCGATAGACAGATAGAGTGAGGATGATCGATAGATAGATAGATAGAGTGATGGCGATAGATAGATAGTGAGGGGGATAGATAGATAGATAGATAGATAGATAGATAGATAGATAGATAGATAGATAGATAGATAGATAGATAGAGTGAAGGCGATAGATAGATAGATAGATAGATAGATAGATAGATAGATAGATAGATAGATAGATAGATAGATAGATAGATAGATAGATAGATAGATAGATAGATAGATAGATAGATAGATAGATAGATAGATAGAGGGAGGGCGATAGATAGATATATAGAGGGAGGGTGATAGATAGAGGGAGGATGAAAGATAGAGGGAGGGAGATACCTAGATAGATAGAGTGAGGGCGATAGACAGATAGAGTGAGGGTGATCGATAGATAGATAGATAGAGTGATGGCGATAGATAGAGTAAGTGCGATAGATAGACAGATAGAGTGAGTGCGACAGATAGACAGAGAGTGAGGGCGATAGACATATAGATAGAGTGAGGGACGATAGATAGATAGAGTGCGTGCGATAGATAGATAGGTAGATAGAGGGCGATAGACAGATAGAGTGAGGGCGATAGCTAGATAGATAGATAGAGTGAGGGAGATTGATAGATAGAGTGAGGGAGATTGATAGATAGAGTGAGGGAGATTGATAGATAGAGTGAGGGAGATAGATAGATAGAGTGAGGGCGAAAGATAGATAGCGTGATGGCGATAGATAGATAGACAGAGTGAGGGTGATAGATAGATAGAGTGAGGGCGATAGATAGATAGGGAGATAGAGTGAGGGCGCTAGATGGATAGACAGAGTGAGGGCGATAGATAGATATATAGATAGATAGAGTGAGGGCGATAGATAGATAGAGTGAGGGTGATAGATAGATAGAGTGAGGGCGATAGATAGAGTGAAGTCGATAGATAGATAGAGTGAGGGTGCTAGATAGATAGAGTGAAGGCGATAGATAGATAGAGTGAGGGCGATAGATAGATAGAGGGAGGGCGATAGCTAGATAGATAGAGTGAGGGCGATAGATAGACAGAGTGAGGGCGATAGACAGATAGAGTGAGGGTGATCAATAGATAGATAGATAGATAGAGTGATGGCGATAGATAGAGTCAGTGCGATAGATAGACAGAGAGTGAGGGCGATAGACATATAGATAGAGTGAGGGACGATAGATAGATAGATTGAGGGCAATAGATAGATAGATAGAGGGATATAGATAGATAGAGTGATGGAGATAGATAGATAGATAGATAGATAGATAGATAGATAGATAGATAGAGAGAGAGATAGATAGATAGATAGATAGATAGATAGATAGATAGATAGATAGATAGATAGATAGATAGATAGATAGATAGATAGATAGATAGATAGATAGATAGATAGATAGATAGATAGATAGATAGATAGATAGATAGATAGATAGATAGATAGATAGATAGATAGAGTGAGGGCAATAGACAGAGTGAGGGCAATAGATAGAGTGAGGTCGATAGATAGAGTGAGGGCGATAGATAGATCGATAGAGTGAGGGGCGATAGATAGATCGATAGAGTGAGGGGCAATAGATAGATCGATAGAGTGAGGGGCGATAGAGTGAGGGTGATAGATAGATAGATAGATAGATAGATAGATAGATAGATAGATAGATAGATAGATAGATAGATAGATAGATAGATAGATAGATAGATAGATAGATAGATAGATAGATAGATAGATAGATAGAGTGAGGGCGATAGATAGATAGATTGATAATCGAGGGGTGATAGATAGATAGAGTGAGGGGCGATAGATAGATAGAGTGAGGGTGATAGATAGATAGATAGATAGATAGATAGATAGATAGATAGATAGATAGATAGATAGATAGATAGATAGATAGATAGATAGATAGATAGATAGATAGATTGATTGATAGATAGATAGTTAGATAGGGGGTTGTGTGTGTGGGGTTGTATGTGTGGGGGGGTTGTGTTTGTGGGGGTTGTGTGTGTGGGGGGTTGTGTGTGGGGGGTTGTGTGTGTGGGGTGTGGGGCTAGGGGTGGGGAGGTGTGTGGGGTGGGGGGGTGGGGTGTGTGTGTGTGGGTGTGTGTGTGTGGTTGGGTGTGTGGGTGTGTGTGAGGGGGTTGTGTGTGTGGGGTTGTGTGTGGGGATGTGTGTGTGTGGGGTTGTGTGTGTGGGGTTGTGTGTGTGGGGTTGTGGGTGTGTGTGGGGGGTTGTGTCTGTGTGTGTGTGTAGGGTTGTGTGTGTGGGGTCTGGGTGTGTGGGGGGGTTGTGTGGGGTTGTGTGTGTGCTTGTGTGGGTTTGTGTGTGTGGTTGTGTGGGTTTGTGTGTGGGGTGGTTGTGTGGGGTTGTGTGTGGCGTTGTGTGTGTGGGGTGTGTGTGTGTGTGGGGATGTGTGGAGGGGTTATGTGTGTGTGGGGTTGTGTGTGTGTGTGTGGGGGGGTTGTGTGTGGGGGGTTGTGTGCGTGGGCCGTGGGGTTGTGGGTATGGGGTTGTGTTTATGGGGTTGTGTGTGTGTGGGGTTGTGTGTGTATTAGTGTGAATTCCATCCTTGAGTCACTTTTTGGTGCAAGGAAGCATTTTGCGATAAAAATAGAGAGAAAACCACAATTTCCACAAGCAACAGCCAGTTGTGCTCTGATTGGTTGCATTGCTCCTGTGTTCCCACGCTATTATGGCAGCATAATTACACAACATGGCATAATGGCATAACTGGATGAGGAAGATGAATGAATAGGAGACAGGAACAGTAAGCGCGGGAGAGGCGAGGGAGAGAGGAAAGAGGAGGAGGGGGTCGAGATCCAAGATCAGCGAGGGAGGAGGTTGGAGTTAGGCCAAAATTCAGAGGAGCAATAGCAGCGAGCAACAACAGTGAGCCTGTATGGAAGAGAAGAGCCAGGGCAAACAATATGAAACAACAAGTTTGGGCATCCTCAGAATTGAAACTATTGAATTTTTTTTCAAGGAGAGTGGTGAAATCGGACACCAGAGCACATGCAGTGAGTGAGGTAGATTAATAAATAAAATAAAATGACCATTTATTTCAGGCCAGCGCTATGCTTCCTTGTGAGGCTACATCAAACAAGGGTAAAACCTTCACAGTAATCAAAAAGTAATTTAATGTGTGAATTTTTAAAGTTTTTAGATTGATGCAACATGTCTGTACTTTTCCTAATGCTATTCACACTACATGGCTATCCAAACCTTGGCCTCTCTGCAAAGTATACAGAGCAGTTGTTATGTTTCTCTCCTGGCAGCTTGCACCTTTGACTGAAACACATATGAGCCACTTGCACAAATGTGTACAATCTTATCAAGTGTAATTCCTGGGATTGGGAAATAAGAATCTAGGAATGTGAACAAAAAGATTCATAATCTCGGCGAAGAATACTTTTCTTTTGAGTGTCATGTTTTTTTTAAGAGTAGTGGGGAAGATGTATTGTGGCTGCCTGCTGTCCATATGGCGTCGCTGGTCTTTCCTGTGAAGCTATGTGACAATGACTGGTCAATTTATGTTAGTAAGAGCACCCAAGCAGATTCCTTTCAAGTGTTTGAAGTCTGATGCTGGCTGCAAGCAAACCAAATGAGTGCGGAGAGAGGGTCATAGGCTGCAAATGGTGGGTGATGTGCACAAACCCACACACATGCACTGTAGGCAATCCGCCTTTGGGAGCATTTCTGAGTTCCTCTACTTAATATCTCGGCCAAAGCATTGCTAAAGCAATGCCTTAGACGAGACCTAAAAAGGACAGAGTTACAGCGATGTGCAAAAAGAGCCACTACCTTGTGATCTGAACTTTCAAAATGTTGTGCAAATCTCTGTAAATGGCAAATCTATTGATCTGTTTACCCATCTTCTCCGCATTGAGCCAACGTCTTGAAGATCAGCAATGAAAGGTAGATCCACCTTCCACCTCCACAAGCCTCCCTTTGATCCATGGGCATTATTAGAAGCCAGTGGCGTAGCTAGGCCTTTTGCCGCCTGGGTCGATCCCGGAGCTTGTCAAGGTCTTTGGACAGCGAGTGGAAGTAAGAGCTGGGGGGGGGTGACAGATGACGACAAGCGGTGGGTGGAGGCAACAGACAACAAGGGAGAGAAAACGTATCTTGCGCTTGCCGCTACCCCCCAAAAAGTGCTACCCGGGCCAGACCGCTCTTCCCCCCCCCCCCCACAGTTATGCCACTGTCATACGCTGCTCCTAAGCATCTGACAGTCCAGTTCGCTTGCCCCATTAGTGTGTGGAAGTGACAGTAGAATCCCTCCTGTATCAGATCCAGATCTGGAACCTCCTATATCGTCTCTATTATACTCCGTCCGCGCGCCATCCATACATGTGATTTGCTGCATACACGCTCTTACAATGCATTTGCTGTTTATATGAATGAAAATGGCACCTTTGCTCAACACCTCAGTCACTCAGTGTGTTCTTTCTCACCTCTGTCTTCCATTTGCAACATTTCTGTAAGAAATGTTAATGTTGCTCAAAAAATAAAAGAAATTAACAATTAGGCATGCATAACATCCTAATACTTTAGAATTCATTGGGGATCCTCTAATTATATGGATGTAATTAAAATGGCGAGTATATGCACATAGTTGTTTGGAACTCCCAAACGGAAGTGCATTTTGCAAGTCTCAATTAATGACCACACATTTGCTGAGCTGCACATTAGCCTCTCTCTATTTCAGAACAGAGGTTGGTGTGAACATCAGTTCTGGGACCCTGGTTATCTACATATCCCAGATCGCATCCTTCACGGGGCAAAGGCCGCTGCCGCCTATTTGCTTAAGGAGCACTGTTAAAACACCGCAAATGGATTTCGAGATGAGTCTATGCATTATGCATGGGTTCTGCATAAAGAGAGGCCTCGCTAATAGACATCACATGGCAATCAATGCAGTGAACGCTGCCTATGTACATTGCACAAATGACATTCATCTGTCTCTCTGCTTAATTGCTGCATTGTTTATGCCATCACACTAGGGTAATTACTGTCACCTGTATCTGTATGAAAATAAGGAACTGGGTATTCGGTTAAAATTCTTTGTTAGAAAATTTCTTCTCAATTGCATTCCAAACAGATTTTATGAATAGCTAAGCTTGGAAGAATATAGCCTAGCATCAGTATAAAGTTTATTTCAGAGAATTGATTCCTTAAAACTTAGAAGCAATAAAACCATCATTAGAATACAATGTTTTGAGAATGTTAAGACCATGTAAAATCTATTAAAATCTGTCATAAAAACACTTGTAAAACAATTCTTATAACACAGCAAGGTGTAATAAACACGTTCATGTGCAAAAGAAGCAGCCAGTGCAAGCAACCGTTTTCTCCTGGTATAGAATGTGAGACCTTAGGCTTTCCTCATAAGCCCCCCATGAATAAAAACGTACTTGGAGCAAAAACAGTGTAAATGGATGTGTTTTCCCTCAAGATTCTCATTGCCCCCAGGTATCTCCGAAAGCTGTAATACTTGCACAGTGGGTGTATTCATTTTCCTTATGGCTTTGCATATGCTGAACAGAAAAATAGCACATGGTAATAGTTTCATTCGCAGATAGCGGACACAAAGTGCATACAGGTGAATAAACAGCGCTCCTATTAGAGCTCCATAGTGCTGTGAATGACCTCACTTCCAGTGTGTAGTAGTGACATTTTAAATATAAGGTTTTTCGCTAATTGTTGGAGTGGGAGATCAAGAAAAGATTCATAAGAGGGCAGATCCTTAGTAAACAGGAATTGCTCAGTGAGCCTACCAAGAGAGGACCTACAACAAAGACTGATGTGGATATACTCTCAATTAGTTTTTTTTGGCTACAGCTAAGAAGTAGCCGCCAGTAATGCAGGTTCTGACCAGAAGGATTAAAGGTGCAATCTTTCGAACCATTAACGGGCGTGTTTGCAGTAGCGGCTGCTACCAGACAGAGAAGGTGGAGTGGGGGAGGTAAAAAAATAAAAAAGACTTCCTCTTCCAGTCCCAGCTGGCAGCAACAACAGGAAGCACTCGGGCAGCAAGCTCCCCTGAGCCAATCACACCACTGGAATGCAACATTGTGATTGGCTCCACATAGTAAATCACAATGCTGCAATGCAGCATTATGATTGGTCTGAGTGCCGTGGTTTGGCGCTCAGATGGTTACATGGAGGCTTTGTATGTTCCTCACCAGGCGGTGTAAAGCAGCCTTGGGGGGAATGTGCATAGTGCGTAGGACGGCTTGGCCAGCCCAAAAGGGCCGGCCAAGCAGTCATGCACACTTAGGGAGTGCAAACCACTCCTCCCCCTGTGCTGCCCAGCTCTGCCCCGCCATACAAGCCACTGACTTCCAATGGAAAAATACAATGACAAAATGTATACGTTATTATCATTGTATTTATCCTTTTCAGCAGTGGGGCAAAGCTCCTCCACCTTAGTGGAGCGGCCACTGTGTGTTTGAAACACGGGAAGGTGAGGCCTTTGTCGAGGCTTAGCAGTTCCTCGACTGCTATTTTGTGTGACCTCAGCTCTTCAGGAGTCCAAAGCATCACCCAATATAGGAGGGGCCTTAGTCTAGATACTTCTCCCACTCTTTTTAAGTTGACATCACAAAACATTGGTATTTGGGGATTACTCAAGGGGAGGTGAAGTAGTTCGCGTGGAAGAATATAGTTTAAAACTCATTTACCATTTTATGATGTGTATTTGTACATTGCGCCAGTAAAGTGAATTTGGTTGTGTGCAGCGCTTTGTAACGCTAATATAATGGACCATAATATAACATAGTAGAAATCAATGTCGGAAGGAAAAGAAAGAAATTCTCTGTTAGAATGCAATGTGTGTAGCTGATAAGAACAGTTATGTTTTTAATATTATAATATTATAATTTTTTTGGTGTGCCTCACCACCCTTGGTACAAGCCAGACACCACGGACTGCACTATCTATGCGTGCCGTTTTAAACTGCTGTTTTGACCTGGCCATCCTGGATCAGCAATCAAAGTTGTTGAAGCATTTCAAAATTTGAACTAGGTGTCCCAGTCTGGTTCCGGATCCCTCTAACCGGTTCTTGACCTCTTTCTTCTGTATTGCGTCTTTCTGTTGGAGGGCCTCAGATATAGATTTTGTTTTTGGACTCTCACTTCAAGAAAAAAATATATATTTTATTTTATTTCATTTTCTGATACTGGACTCTTTATCTCAGTACAGGGGCACTGAGTCCCCGTTGCAGGAGCTTCTTCTCGGTTCCGGACTCACTGTCCAAACCGTGGGACATATGTCTCCTCCTGGTTCTCAGTCGAGGTCAAGAGCTCCCTGACCAGCTTCCAGAAGTGGAAGGTTAGACCCTGTTCTGGGTTGTCTGCCCTGCTTCTGGTCGCAATACCAGTTATGGGCTTTATGCTCTCTTGGACGACTTTTGTCCAGTCCTTGTTCTGTCTCTTCTTGCACGGGATTTGTCCACTCCTTGTTCTGGGATGACCTTTGTCCCCTCTTGGACGACTTTTGTCCGCTCCTTGTTTTGGGACAACCTTTGTTCCCTCTTGGACGAGCTTTGTCCTCCTACTTTATCTAGAAAAGACTAATGACCGCGGATGGCCATGTTGGGAGGAGCACAAGTTTAATACACCTTCTCTTTTCTTGCATATAAGGCACCCCTAAGCTAAGCCACTGGGATCCACTTGGGGAGGGTGCGGTGTGTTTAAGATGCAGGACACGTACTCGTGAGTTTTACATGTCCTGGTAGTGAAAAACTACTAACTTTGTTTTTCACTACAGCAAGGTCTATCCCTCCCATAGGTAGCATTGGAGCAGCCTGGCAACATTGTACCAGTGTATCTTCCAATTGGGAGTAGTGAGAAAATTGGAGTTTGGTGTCTCTGGACTCCCAATATAAAAACACATCTTTTAGTTAAGGTGGTTTTTAGATTACAGTTCTGAAAATGCCACTTTTAGAAAGTCTGGATTTTCTTACCATTCTGTGCCTCTGCCTTTACCTTGAATACACATCTGAGTTGGATGACCGTGAGCTTTGTGAATCCACTCTTTACAGTCACACACAAAGGTAGCTGAGGTGTGCCCTGCATATTCTGATGGCTCACCGCCAGGCTGATGAGCCTTCCTGAGCTAAAGTGGTGGGATAAGCAGACACTTGCACCTGAATAGAGCTGTGCCTGTCCCCACACAAAACGTTTCCACTCCCTGTAGTGTGTTTGGAGCCAGGGCCAGGAACGGTAGGGTCTTGTGCAATACAAAGACCCTTCTCTGAAATCTCCCTTCTTCAAAGGTTAGAAGGGGTATGACTACTTGACCTCTGACACCATATACTTAGAACACTTCTGGACTGAGAACATTCTGACAGGAAGAAGAGATGTTAGGCTTACAGGAGGGACTGTCACTTTGCTACTTGCTTTGCAGTGGTGACCTACTGCTCCTGTCCTGGGAGTGAGAGGACTGGTCTTTACTCTATACGTTCTGCTTTCTAAAGTTTCTCCAAGGTCTTGAATTTAGCTTGCCTCCTGTTGGAATTCGCACAGTCATAAAAGACTTCACCTGTAGCACCTGGGCTCATCGACTGAGAGCCCTACTTGCCAAGTGGTGCAGACTCAGTCTCTGAGCTCTTGGAAGTTGTGTCCATGCTACAAGAAAATACCAATGCTGAGAAACTACGGAACCAAGGCCAGTGTGCAACTTTGATATTGTGCCTCTGCTGACACTAAAGCTGTGGTCCCCACTTGACATAACGACCGTGAAATACAACACAGGCTCAGACGGTGCCGCAGCTCTTCTGAAGAACTGCCACTATGGGAGTCCCAAGTACTACGCTGCCGATGTCCTTGACGCACCACTCTGAAGCCGCAGTTGTGGCCCAGTGGTTTGACCTCGATGCTGCAAAACCGAGGCCTGGTGGCTTGACTGCCGACTTCAACATCGATACTGCACAGCAGTAAGGAACCAAGGTAATGCACCTGCAACTGATGCATCAACTTCCCTGCGCCTCGCATCGTTCCCAGGTGTTAGCGTATCAACGACCATGCACCGCCTTGCTACAATGACGTCTCGCCTCCTTTGTGCAATGCACTATCCCCAAGCACCAACTTGCCAACAATCCTGCCCAGAAGTAAGGAACCAACGCATCACCATCTCTCCCTGCACCTCATCTCCCCTGCACCTCATCTCATCTTTGATTTTTTACGCATCCAAGATACTGGACTGGGTGTACTCATGAATCCGGCCCTCTCAGACTGAACTTGTGGATTTGTCACAGTCAAGCGCTACCTGACTGCCACAGTTGGAGGTATTGTTTTCTAAGAACTAGAACTTTATTTAATAACCTACAAGGAGGTAGGGCCACTGACGAGTCTCCCCAACCTCAGGGCACACCGAATGTGCATATGAGGAGCACCATATGGCAGTTTGAAGTGCCCTTTGGGCCCAGAGGCCCCAAATCTGTTTCCAAAAAGAAAAAAGTATTGGTTAATTTGCAGGGGCAAAGGGGAAATTGTCAGGATGATAAATGTGCACTGATGGATGGGGACTTTTGAAAGTACTATAAGAGGTGACAGAAAAATGGGAGGCTGCAAGATGTATTTGAAGAAAGCCTAAAGTTCTGGGCGTATAGGTTGGTGGGAACACTGGGGCATATTACCAACATTTTGCGATATTTACCGCTAACGATGCTTAGCAACGAAATATTTAACGCTAAGCATCGCCGGAAATTATCGCAGAGATAACTTGCTATTAGCAAGGTTTATCTCAGTAGTGATAAAAATCCTCAAGCTAACTGCCAATTGAGAGATTATCGCTGGAAAACCAACGATAATCTCTCAAAGTTTGGTGTTAGCTTGATGATAGGGGCTCACAAACTTAGCCATGATATCCACCTTCCATAGGATATCATGGCTAAGTCAGGAAAATACCAGGTGTAAAAAAAGCAGTGCTAACCACGGTTAGCACTGCTTTTTTTATCACTAACAGGGTTAGCGAAATCCTTGATAATAGGAGAAATGTCGCTTAACAACATTTCTCCTATTATTTTTTTCTGGAACGCCCCCTTTGCATCTCATTAGAGATGCAAGGGTAAGCGTAGAGAAAAAGGGTGCTAACATGCGAATTTGCGTGTTAGCACCCTGTTGCTAATAGGGAGATAATTTTATCTCCACTTTCTTGGCTTTTAAAGCCAAAAAAGCGGAGATAAATCCCTTGATAATATGCCCCTCTGTTTGCCATCTGGGAGATGGGTGTACACTGTTCCTCAAAAAACAGGAGAAATTATGTTGGTAAAACATGGAGCGTCTTTTTCCCAGTAAATCTATCAAAGTACAATATCTGCTAATATGAAACATGGTACTACCAGCAACATTACAGAAAAAAAGTGTGATAGATCAGAAAACCTCAAAAACTGGAAAACAATGTTTCACACCAGGACAGTATAGCACAGGGCAATGTCTTGTGCGGGGACTTCACTGAACAAGACAAATGTCGTGCACTGGACAAAGTCTCATACAGGATAAAGTCTCACACCAATCACAAAGAAAAACTCCACCATTGGGAAAACAAATGCCACTTAATGAAAATACCAAGATGGTGATCGTCTTTGTCTCAGTAGAAAATCAATGGAGTCTGTAGTCAGCAGGATTCATGTATCATGAATGTACTTGACACAAGATGATCTTCAGGAAGGTCTTCAGGAGTAAGCCAACTGTATGCACTTAAAATCCAATCGAAGACTTAAGCCTTGGATCTGAATTTTGGGGAAATTCTGCACTCCTCTGCACAAACGGGAGTTTGTGCAAGTGTCATATTTGTGATTTTTAAAATAATTTTTACTCCGATGCTTTCCTGTGCCCAATCTTTCTGGTCACATCTATCAAATGTTTCTAGGGAAAATGTCCAAAAATAAAGGAAAAACATGGTGAATCTGATGAGCTAAATATAGATTCTCCATGTTATACCTCATTTTAAAATGAACAACCTGGACAATGAAATATTTGTCACAGTTGGAAATGGCACATTTTGCAGGGTTACCCCCAAAAGGTTTTGTCCTCCCTCTACCCTGATTGCTGATTTTGTTTTTGTTGGCTTTTGGACTCTGCACACTTTACCACTGCTAACCAGTGCTAAAGTGCATGTGCTCTCTACTTAAAACATGGTAATATTAGCTTATCCACAATTGGAATTTTTAATTTACTTATAATTCCCTAGTAAAGTGCACTACATGTGCCCAGGTCTGTACATTAAATGTTACTAGTGAGCCTGCATCACTGATTGTGCCACTCCTTAAGTAGCTCTTTAAACATGTGCCAGTACAGAGCCTGTGTGTGCAGTTTTAAGTTGTCATGTTGACCTGCCAAGTTAAACCTCTTGCCAGGCCCAAACCTTCCTTTTTAATACGCATAAGTTATCCCTAAGGTAGGCCCTAGACAGCCTAAGGGAAGTGTGTTAAAAAGTAGCACATATACTTTTACGTTTTACATGTTCTAGTGGTGAAAAACTCTTACATTTGTTTTTCACTACTGCAAGGCCTGGCTCTCCCATAGGTTAACATGGAGATTATGTTGTTAAATTTTACAAGTGTAATTTCTAATTGGGACGACATGGGACCCCGAATTTTGGCGTCTCCCCAATCTAATAGTGAAATTAGATTTTGGATGGGCGTGAGGAGCGGACATTTATACCTGAATTGCCTGTGTCCTTTCCCCTCACAAAGGGCTGCATACCCTTTGTACTGAGTCTGGAGCCAGGGTAGGAAGTGAAGAGACTTTGTGCACTTCAAAGGGCTCTCTTTGATGGCTCCCTCACTTCAAAGTCACAACTGGCTATAAGTACTGGACCTCTGACTCCAACAACTCAGTACTCTTTTGGACCTGTGGCTACTCTGCTAGGAAGAAAGACTCCTGTGTTGTTGAAAGGACTGTCACTCTGCTAGACTCCTGCTCTGCTGTGCTGACCTGCTGACCTCTTGCCTGGGAGTGAGAAGGACTGGACCTGGATCTGTCAAAACCCAGACTCCAAGGGCTTGCTGGCTTGCTTCCCGTTTGAAGTCTCAGGGCCATGAAAGACTTCCAACCCATCTACCTTGAGCACCTGAACTCTGCCAAATGAGAGTTTTGACCTGCTAAGTGGTGCAAATCCAGGCCCGGGCTCTTAAAGTGCTGCAACTGTCAAAATCCATGCATCGCCATCTTTGTGCCACTCGGAACCAGCACATCTCCTTCGATGATGCATTGCAGCTGCTGCCAGGTTCGAGAACATCACTTTGCAGTAGGTGCAGTGCATCACCTACAGATTTGTCGATTTCCAACTTTTTGCTGCTCGGAATCAGTGAATTTCCTACGTCCAGAGGATCGACTACACATCGTCTCCTGTGTTCCACGCATCAGATTTTCGTCGACGATGCAAACAAGGTACTTTGCAGCAGGATACAAACCGTACTCCATTGCAGTCAGCCTGAAGTTTTTGAATGACCCGGTCTAGTGAATCCAGGTAGCCCCGATTGGCGGTTTATGCTTTGAAGCAAAACATTTTTATTTAATCTTTATTTATTTATTTATTTATTTATGCGTTTTTATATAGCGCGGACTTTACCCGAAGGTGTCAGAGCGCTTCACAGTAGGAACATAACTGATACATGAGAACATTACAAGTGAGCAAAATATATAAATCCATAACTCTGGTTCCACTCATTGGAGTATTGGCATTTCGGTCTTGTTTTGCTCATTAAATTAAGCTCTATTTGTCCAAACAGAAGTGGCATCTTATTGTGTGGTGTTTGCACTGTTTTACTGTTTGAAGTGTTGACCAAGTACTTTACACATTGCATCTTAAGTTAAACCTGACTGCTCTGTGCCAAGCTACCAGAGGATGAGCCGAAGTTAATTTGGGTTGTGTTTGTGACTTCCCCTGACTAGGATTGTGGTCCCTGCTTGCATAGGGTGCCTACTTCTGCCAACCAGAAACCAAATTTCTAACAGTCACATTGGGTAAATAACCTGTCCAAGGGTTATTGTACTTAGTGGAGTCAGTAAAGACCTCGCCCTTTCTAAGGGGGCACAGGAGAAACAGTGAGTGTGTGGTCAGCAGAATACAGAGCTACAATGCTGCCGCTAGGATGCCGCACTACGTACAACGTCACAAGCCACATGACCTTGCGGCAGCACACAAAGTTTGCAATACTGTTTCTGAAATGAGTTCTGCTGCGGTCATGTCTGCCATAGTCTGATGCACAACCTCTACATGCTTTCTGTCAGATGGAATACTTTTGATGCAATAATTGCAATAATTGTTTTCTCAAAGTGCCTTGTCTGAATATGTGCTTTATTTCACATGGAAGCCTCAATAACTGTATAAGGCATACAGCTTATTTTCCTATTACATTCCCTACTCACCTGTAATGCTAAATGGCTGACAAGCAGAGGGGCACTCGATTACAGACACAATTGTGGTGTAATTGAGCCATATAAATCACGTGTTGCTATAGATCAGTAATGAAATGAAATGCCAGCATTTGTAAAGTGCACAGCTACCTCTGGAGAGGTGTCCAGGTGCTGGGGGCTGTCAGGAAGATTAAGCAAGCTATTGCCCAGAGTCGCATGGTGATGGGCTAACCTGCCGTCGGGGATTGAACCGTGAACCCTGTTGGCCAGAGTCAGGCACCCTGGCTGCTGCGCCACACATCTTCCACCTCCTGCCTGAGCCGCCATGGTGTGAAAGGAAGGTCTTTGAATAGAATTCGAGTACTACTGAAGCAATTAAAGGGCTAACTTGCTTTTCTGCTCAGAAGTTTGAAATGTATTTTTCCCCTGAACGTCACCATGAAAAACAGACGTTTATGGTAGATGTCTATTTATTGCTGTGCTGGAGTTTCTTATAGGAAAGCATCATTCTATCTGCATTTTACTACACTTCGTAATCTACTGCAGGCTTTGCATGTGACACATCAAACTGTTTAAAATATTTGCTTGCAACGAATTACAAGTTTTATTTGGATTTGTTTATTTCCGCAGTTAGATTACAGATGTGTATTATATTTCATTGAAATAAGCAGGTCGTCTAGGGTTCAAAAGAGAGTTTGGGGAAAATAGGTGGGGTAATCATCCAAAGGACATTTCAAGACAACTGGAGCTCGGTGACTTTGCAAATGAACTCTGTCCTCGGCCTCAATCCTCTATAGGATCACGGAATACCGTAGTGACTTCCAATATCTTTTTAATGTACAGCAAGAAGTACTTCATCCCACTTAAAGTGTGAACCCTATCTTTTCTATATGTTATACATAGCATATTGCATGAGCTTCTCTCCCTGCCCTCTGATGCTGTTTGAGTCTGTTCTATGTAATACAGTAAATAATGTCTTGATTCCTTCCTTTTGCTATGACTCACTTGCTGCTGAGATTTTTTAGTAACTTATAAGATGCAGATTTAATTCATAGATGGTTTACTCAGCCTTTTCCCTTCAAAAATAACTATATCAGGAACCAGTGAATTGCTTAACAACACGATTTAAAGTGCTTTGAAGCTGCAGACCAGGCCCGGATCTCCAGAGAGGCGTAGGACCATTGCCCCTCTGCTTGTCAGCCATTACAGCCCACATATGTACTCTTTATTTGTCCCAGACCCATTCCTGTATAGCGTGCCATTCGTTTCATTGTTCACCCTTTATGGGGCGGGGCCACCAGGGATCTGTCTCTCCTGGCAGACAATAGGCCTGGTGTATTGCGGCGCCCCACTCGGGCTGTGTAACTGAACTGCACATGTCTGATTGACTGGTGTTTTGCTTGTGGCCAGCCAGGCATGCGCAGTCCAGGCTTCCCCAGTCATTGCTGTAACATTTGTATTGTTTTATTTAATTAAAACCATAGCAATGTTTACAAAAGTACAAACACATTATATTTACTTACATCTTACAAAATGAATCTAAAAGGATAACTTTTCCTGTCATGCCATAATGTCATTGATTTCTGTGCATCCTTTCACTATACAGTCAATGGTGCGGATAAGAGTACATAAAAGAAAGAAACATTTCCGCTCCAGTGGATTTGAACATAAAGAAGCATTTATGAATGCAAAATAAATACCGACAATAAAACAGCACTTTCTAATTTAAGGTAGCCAGCCATCAATAGTGTTTGTTTCTTAAGTCCTTTGACAATTTTCAACTAAGGAGTGTGGAGGTCAAACATAATCACTGACCGGTTTGCATAGTCCGGTGCACGTTTCCTTGATTACTTTTGGCTAATCACGACAGGGTATGTTTAAAAGCTTTAGGAGTTCACTGTTTAGCTGGGGATCTCTAGGATTGAAACATGCTATTATGGCTTCCCTGTATGTTTGTATTCAATTCAATTCAATTCAATAATCTTTATTCGGATATATAGTATCCATAAAAGCACAGATCAAAATACCAGCCAAAAATTATTGCATTAAAAACATTTCAAAGAATAAAACCAATAAATAACAGGGACTTGTAGTACGTGGCATAATCACAAATGTAAATATTCATATTATAAAAGAGAGTCAATATGTAAGGCGGCCACTCCGTAAAATGCCATGGCTCGATTAACCATAACAGTAGCAACATATGGTTGTCTATGTCTGTCATTTAAACAAGGTTTCAATTATTGTTGTCTAAGCCTTTGTAGTCCTGGGCAGATACAGGTCAAATGTATAAGGTCTTATTCCTTATCGTTGCAATGCTGCATACTGTCTGGCCGGTGTATCTCCATTTGGCATGGGCGCTAACGCTAGGATGTTTCCCACACGTAGGGCGAGAAATCTGCGTTTTATGTGTGCTGGGAAAAGGAGTAGGCTTGTATGGGGAAGCAGATAAGTTGGTGTAATGCTTTATTATCATCCAGGCATCTGAACGGGTGCTGAACTTGTTTTTGTCCGCCAGCATGGAGATCATTTTTGTAGTTCTGTTTGTTGCCCATCTGAAGGTATCATAGGTCGCATCTGATGCCCAGAGATTCCTGAGACCTAATGATTTGATGGAAGTATACAAGTACCTATGGTGTTCTGATGACTGATTGTGTTGAAGTGCTGACCATAAGGCTTGATTTAGGCAATTAGGAGAACGGATACTTTTGCACCAGTTTTTTATTGCTCCTGTACTTCTGGGTAAGTCTTGTTTAATGAGGCCAAATTCTAGGCCGATTTGTGAGGGAGAGGTACTCTGTGGTAAGTTGAATACTCGTCTAAATATTTTAACTTGTGTCTTGTCCAGTATTTCTGCATCCCGGCCTTTCATCACCATGCTTGCATATGTGATTGTTGGCATTAGTTGGCATTTAGGCGATTACAGTTAACACGTTAACCGCGGTGGTAATTCCGCCACGGTGCGGGCGTTTCCGTGCGCAGATGGGGCCACGTCAGCCATTGGCCGACGGCAGCACTGGGGAGGTAGTGCTGCCGTCGGCCAATGGCCGACGGCAGCAGGGAAAGGGTTAAAAGAGGCTAGAATGGTATAGACCCAAGTATTTATAGTGTGCTACTGACTTCAGGTAAGTTTAATTTAATAGGAATCTAGGTGCACGATCCAGAGAGATGTTAAGTGACAGTGTTTAAGTTTTTCCAACATTTGTCTCCAGGACTCATGGGTACTCACAAACTTTCTCTCCCGGGCCATATTTACAGTGTGGTGTGTGGCAGAGGGGCGCAAGGGTTAGGGTGGGGTCAGTGGGAAAGAGGGCGGGGCTAGAGAAGAAAAATAACCTGCGACCATGAGGTTGAACACCGGCCCCTGTAGCGGACGCCCTCGTTCACTGAGCTACCAGACCCGGCATACACACATCTCTCTTTCTCTGTCTACCTCACTCTATCTCTTCCTACCTCTCTCTGTCTCCTCCGTCTCTCTCTCTCTCTCTGTCTCCCTCCCTTTCTCTCTCTCTTTCCCTCTCTCCCTCTCTCTTTCTGTCTCCCTCTGTTTCCCTCTGTCTCACTCACTCTGTCTGTCTCCCTTCCTCTGTCTCCCTCCCTCTCTCTCTCTCCCTCTGTCTCCCTCTGTCTGTCTCCCTCTGTCTCCCTCTCTCTCTCTCTGTCTCCCTCGGTCTGTCTCTGTATCCCTCCCTCGGTCTCCCTCCCTCTGTCCCCCTGCCTGCCTCCCTCCCTCTGACCCTCTCCCTGTCTCCCTCCCTCTGTTCCCCTTCCTCTGTCTCCCTCTCTCCGTCTCCCTCTCTCTCGGTCTCCCTCACTCTCCCTCCCTCTGTCTCCCTCCCTCTGCCTGTCTCCCTCTGTTTGTCTCCCTCTGTCTGTCTCCCTCCCTCAGTCTCCCTCTACCTGCCATCATCCCTCTATCTCCCTCCCTCTGTCTGTCGCCCTCTGTCTCCCTCTCTGTCTCCGTCTGTCCCCGTCCCTCTTTCTCCCTCCCTCTCTCTCACCCTCTGTCTCCCTACCTCAGTCTCTTTCTGTCTGTCTGCCTCCCTCTGCATCCCCACCTTTGTCTATCACCCTCCTCCCTCTGTCTGTCTGCCTCTGTCTCCCTCTGTCTGTCGGCCTCCCTCTGTCACCCTCCCTCTGTCTGTCGCCCTCTGTCTCCCTCTCTGTCTCCCTCTGTCCCTATCCCTCTGTCTCCCTCCCTCTCTCTCTCCCTCTGCCTGTCTCCCTCCCTCTGTCTCCCTCTCTCTCTGTCTCCCTCTCTCTCTCTGTCTCCCTCTGTCTGTCTCTGTCTCCCTCTCTCGGTCTCCCTCCCTCTGTCTCCCTCCCTCTGTATCCCTCCTTCTGTCTCTTTCTTTCTGTCACCCTCTGCCACCTCCTCCCCCCCTCTGTGGCAGCCTGGCTGAGACAGCTTCCAGGCATACACACAGCTGCACCCCAGTACTTCACTTTCTCTCGGTCTCACTCCCTCTCCCTCCCTCCGTCTCCCTCTGTCTCCCTCTGTCTGTCTCCGTCTGTCTCCCTCTGCCTGTCTCCCTCTATCTGTCTCCCTCCCTCTATCTACCACCCTGTCTCCCTCCTTCTGTCTCCCTCCCTCTGATCCCTCTCTCTGGGCCATATGTATCATCAAACTATTTTGCATTTCCTAAATAGCGAATTTTAAGGAATCGCTATTTAGGAAATGCAAAATGGTATGTATGAACAAAATCGCTTTTTATTTGCGATTCCTAAAGCTTCCTTATTTGCGAATTCGCAATTAAGGAATAATTTCCCATGCATTCCTATGGGCCAGGAGGCCCATAGAAATGAATGCAAAATAATTCTCAAATCGCGAATTCGCAATTTGCTAATCGCGATTTGAGAATTATTGCAAAGGTGCAGGGGTGTCTCAAAGACACCCTGCTGCACCCCTGAAAAGAACATGTGTGTGCATATGGCGCACATACATGCCCTATGGGCATGTGTGCGCATCATATGCTACCATTAAAAATGCCAATTTGTGCATTTCTGGAAGAATTCGCAAGTTACCATCAACTGAAAGTTGGTGGTAATTTGCGAATTCTTAAACAAAATTCGCAAGCTAAAATTGCTACATACATAGCATTTTAGGAATCGCAAATTTGCGATTCACTAAATGCTATGGAAAAATAAGGAATCGCACAAGTTTGCAATTCCTATTTTGGGAATGTTTCATACATTCCAAAATGTGCAAAACGTCCGTTTGCGAGTCGCAAAGGCCGAAATTCTGCAAATTTCGGCCTTTGCGATTCAAAAACGGCTTGATACAAATGGCCCATTCTGTCTCCCTCTCTCTCGGTCTCCCTCCCTATGTCTCCCTCCCTCTGTCTGTCTCCCTCCCTCTGTCTCCCTCCATCTGTCTCCCTCTATCTTTCTCCCTCCATCTGTTGCCCTCCCTCTGTCACCCTCCTCGCTCTGTCTGTCTCCCTCTGTCTCCCTCCCTCTGTCTGTCACCCTCTGTCTGTCACCCTCTCTGTCTCCCTCTGTCCCCGTCCCTGTCTCCCTCCCTCTGTCCCCATCCCTCTGTCTCCTTCCCTCTCTCTCTATGTCTGTCTCCTTCTATTTCTCTCTCTCTCTGTCTCCCTCTGTCTGTCTCTGTCTCCCTCTCTCGGTCTCCCTCCCTCTGTCTCTTTCTGTCTGTCGCCCTCTGTCACCTCCCTCCCCCACACTCTCCCCCCCATGGCAGCCTGGGCTGAGACAGCTTCCCGGGCACACACACAGCCACACACCAGTACTTCACAGGTCTTTAACAGACTATTTACTTGTGAATGAGGCTTTGTTGTATTTCACCTCTTAGCGCCCCTGCATCTCCACTGTGACTATTGCTAGAATCGCCCAACCCCCATAGAGCAGAGTCTCTCGGAGTCCGCGCTGCTGCGGCGGTGTTTGCTGACAATCTTTAAAAAAACACACCAAAAAAAACACAAGTACAATGTCTGCAAGGTCCGCGGGCCGCCAAGAAAGGCTTGCTGGCGGCTTGCGTGCCATACTATGAGTACCCGTGCTCCATGTGATTTTTTTTTTGCATAGCTAACAAATGTATTCTGTGATTTTTGTAAACCCACTTTGGTTTGACTGAATAAAATAATGTCATCAGTGTATGATACGTGAGTAAGTCCAAAATGGCTCAGGCATGGGAATGAGAATTGGCCTGGTTCAGCACAGATGTAAGATCTGCCATACAGTCATCGCTGTCAGGTAGATAGGGATGCAGAGACACAGCCCCATCGGTCTCGGACTGAGCGATGTGTTCGCCTGACCCAGCCAATCCTCGCACTGCTCTTAATCAGTTTAAAAATATAAACATCATGATAGAGGTGCTTGCATTAGCTGAGATGCATGGTGCTTAGTTTCCAAGGGCTCCGCATGCTCAGTTCTTCTCTACAGCCAGGCATCGTGGTGCAGATGGATTTAAAAGTGTAAAGAATGAAATCGACCGTCGAGGTAAAATGATTAGGCAAGGGATTTGTGATTTAAACAGTTTCTCTTTTCCCATACCCTTGTTTGTAATGATAAGCCAGAAATGTGATTTGTACATAAAAGCTCTGCAGACAGGCCCCAAAAAAATCCACCTCACCTTCTTTGTCGCCTTGAATCATGCATTGAAAGGGCATCAAACCTTTTATGAGCTCTGTACATAAACGGCAACAAGAACTGAGAGAAAGTTCAATGAGTATAACTGTAACTCAGTCCACAATCTACTAATTGATTGAGACACCATGATGCATGATAATTTCCCAATTAAGAATGATTGTGTTATGTAACTAGTGATCATCTAAAGCACGGCAATACTGTCAGGAAGAGTTTGCATAAAAATTGCAGACATAAGCCATGCTAATGTAGCAGCAGTAAGTACAGTATGCATGCCTCACCACTTGTGAGTCACCAGCCGCCACTGCTCTGTGACTGTAAACACTCGGGCACTGATGCACTGTGGTATTGTTAGCTGTCACAGTTTCGCTAATACCATTATTTTAATTCAGTCTAGCGTTCGTTTTCTTTACTTGGTATGTTTTCATACCACCTCTCGTTCCTCAGAAATATGAATAAGCATTCATCATGTAACCCAAGGTAACCAATGTAATATAGCTTCAGCTACTGTGGGCAAACAATATGCTCCATATAGTTTCCCTTTAGACAAAGGAAGTACAAGAAATGATAGCTGGCATCAAGCAGGGCCCCTTGTGTACACAAGTAGAGGTATGACAAGGAAAGCAGATAGGGACACATCGCTACAGAATATGTGCCTTTTACCAGATTTCTACTACATTTTGTTGACAAAGCAGAAGAAAAAGGACTGGAAAAAGTGGGCACTAATGAGTGGAAGAAAGAAACATCCTAGAACCAAAAAATGTAGGGGCATATTAACAAGGGCTTTATCTCCGCTTTTTTGGCTTTAAAAGCCAAAGAAGCGGAGATACAAATATCGCCCTATCAACAACAGGGTGCTAACATGCAAAATCGCATGTTAGCACTCTTTTTCACTACGCTTCCCCTTGCATCTCTAATGAAATGCAAAGTGGGCATTCCAGAGCAAAATAATAGGTGAAATGTCGCTAAGCGACATTTCTCCTATTATCAAGCTTCACGCTAACCCTGTTAGAGACAAAAAAAGCAGCGCTAACCACGGTTAATGCTGCTTTTTTACGTCTGCTAATTTTCAGATTTAGCCATGTAATCCAATGGGAGATGGATTACATGGCTAAATCCACCATAGGCTATCAAGAAGGATATCCCTATTCCCGGTTCCTTGTTAAGGTGCCCCATAGTGCTTTTATGGTTTATTTATCATGGTATGCCCAACCTGTTAGTTATCGAATACTGGATGACAGAAACAGTAAGACCAGGGGAGGCAGAGAAAACCGATACACAATCATAGACGTCTGTCTGTGTCTAAGCTGATCATCAAATACCTCTTGTTTAAAGAGGCGAAGAGGAATGTATTGGAAAGAGTGTCCATGATCCAAAAAGCCTTCATCAGGACCTCTTTTGGCTTTCACTAACATTACAGCCAAAAGAGTTACAGCAGGTTCACGGTGAATCACTTGTAGTGGAACTTCCTTGTAGCGGTCCTTGCATTGCAAGTGAATACTGGGTAAACAAGAGGTAAGGTACCCCCCTCTCCCGTCTCATAGCCATTTTAAACTTTCTGACACTTAAAATGGGCTCAATGACAGCTAGCTCTGTTTCACTGTAGCTGTCTGTAGAGAAAAACTGTACAAGGTAGTTGCAACTTCAACAAGTGTTTTTAACACCTTAGCTGCGTCGAACGTTCAGCACCCAGTATACCCAGAGTAACGAGCGCTGGCCTGTCGGCCAACGGTCGTGCGCAGCACTGGCAAGGTAGTGCTCGCGACGACCGTTGGCCGACGGCAGCACTTAAGGGGTTAAGCAAAAGGTGAGAGATGTCCTGTGATCCTCCAGGTAAAGATGGAGTTCAGCAATTGCCGGAGAAGGCTCTTCAGAACAGAACCATCCGGAGAAGAAAATAACGCACGTTAAAGAAAGGACCTCTCGAGACACAGCTCAAGATAAGCATGGCACAAGGAAAACAACTTACACTCTAATATAACAGAACATAACACTACATATAACACTTCATATACTGCTGGTGCATCAGCTTCCTTCTAGTAAAGATACATTTTGAACAGGTCTGAACCCAGCAGATTTTGGACATGAATTTCCATCGATATCTTGCAAAAAAGCACCTTCATTATTCACCACCTTCTACTATCAAAATCATTTGGCAATCATCGAAGAAGAATTTGTAATCGTTGAAGACCCTGCCTCAAAAACATCAGCAAATTAATTTGAAGAAACAGAAATCATTACCGCGGCATGCAGCCACCAAGAACCATCAATTTGGCCCAAATCCCAATTAACAACCTCACAAGCATCCTTTTTGTTCCTACCATCCTACAAAATGTGTTCCTGCTGAAAAGTCAATCTCACCAAACATCTGCTCCAGCAATCCTCACCATCAATAAATACAGCACCTTGAAACAATTTCAATACTTTAAGCAAAGATGTGGATTTTTATTCCCCTTTTTTAACCTAATGGGAACACAATCACCAAAATTGATGGGGATCTCTTTAACTGTGCATTTACTGTCAAAGTGGATTTTAGAAGCTTGCTGTCTGCATGGAGCATAATCAACAACAGCCTTTCAGAATAACCAACATCATTAGAAACTAGACCTTTCAACCAATTCAGACATACATCCACTCTGGGTATTTTTTTGTGCAACAGATTTAAAGCCGACACCTCAGTAGTGCTATGTGGGGTAATGTAATAAGCCCACGTTTTCAGCCTAAGAAAATCTTCCGAATCCACACCAAACACATTGGTTTTAATTCCTTCTTTCAAAAATGTATTCATTCTTTCCACCGAGCCATTCAGGGTGGGAGAATGCAACTCTACTCTGCAATGTTTGATGTAATAGGTTTCAATAAATGGTTTCATTTGAATAGATGTAAAGTGTGTCATTGTCAGTAATACATTTTCTAGGTGTGCCTTTAATCTGGAAAATTCTTTTCAAAAACATAATTACTGAAGTCGTATTGGGGGCAGCAACAAAATCAAATATATTGTTTCAGATCTTTGCAAAGGCTTCTTATAAGAAAGTGTCCAGCATGCGACAATTTGACAAATGTCCCCGAAGTGGCATGGGGGTAAACTCAAATCACTCCTGTGAGACCTGTCATCTTTGACTTGATTTCTCTTGTCTTTTTGCTTCTGACCTGTGTTTTTGACTATGTGCTGCATTTCGTTTTTGCTGGTTTTAGGACGCTGGGTACTTTACTACTGCTGACTAGTGCTAAAGTGCAAGTGCTTCCTGTGTACCTTGTATTGGGGATTGGTTTATGCATATTTGGCATATTTTCTTTGTTAGTAAAACCCTAATGAAATGCACCAAGTGTGGAGCCTGCAAGTCAAATTCTACTAGTAATTCTGCAGCACTGATTGTGCCACCCACATGAGTAGCGTTGCAAATATGTCTCCGACCTGCCACTGCAGCCTCTGTTTGTGCAGTTTTAAACTGCCTCTCCGACATGGCAATGGAACCCACTTGTCAGGCCCAAACCTTCCTTTTACTACATGTAAGTCATCCCTAAGGTAGGGTGCAGGGTATTTATAAGGTAGGACATGTGTGGGAATGTTTTACATGTCCAAATACTGAAATACTGCTCATTTTGTTCTTCATTATTGTAAAGACTATCTCTCCCATAGACTAACATGGTGATTGCCTTGAAATATCTTTTAAGTGTATTTGCCCATTGGGAGCTAATAGATATTTGGAGTTTAGGGTCTCTGAACTCACAATTTAAAAGTACATTTTTGGGTGAAGTTGGTTTTGAAATTGCATGTTGGAAAATGACAGTTGGGCTCTTGTGCATTCACTCTGGACATGAAACTAAGGAAGCTGAAGGTGTGCCTTGCATATTCTGATGGTCCATCACCAGGCAGATGGCTCTTCCTGAGCTAGAGTGGTGGGAGAAGTTGTCACTGACACCTGAAAAGGGATGTGCCTCGCCTCACAGAAAGTTGTCTCCACCCCCTTGTAGGGTTTCTGAAGCCAGGTCAGGGAAATGCAGGGTCTTCTACACTACAAAGAATTTCCTTTGAAGTTTTCCTACTTAAAAGGCAGAAAGGGGTGCAGGTATTGGACCTCTGACACTCCAAAATCAGAACACTTCTGGATTAAAGGACATTCTGCCAGGAAGGAGAGTTAGATTTTGGTCGAGGACTGCCCCTGTGCCTGTGGCCGTGTTGTGCTGGCCTGCTGCTTCTGTCCGGGGAGTGAAATGACTGGATTTTGCTTTCTGCATCCTTCTTCAAAGGGTCTTGAAGGGCTTGTGCATGGTTGCCTCTTGTTAAGAAGTCTCAGGGCCAACAAAGACCACAGCTACCAATTCCTGGATCTGCCTTCGATGAGGAGCCATTTTAGAGTTTTGAGAGCTGGGGAAATATGGTCGAACAGTTTACAGTTGGTGATGAACCTGGCTGCAAGGTTGTGTACAGATTTGAGTGGAGCTAGGTGGACCTTGGGGATTCCGGTGAGGATGGCATTGCCGTAATCGATTTGTGAAAGGACCAGGGATTGAACCACTACTTTAAAATCTTCAGTTGGGAGAAATGGTTTGATTTTCTTGAGATGACGGAGAATGAAGAGGGCTTCTTTAGCCAAATTTTTGATGCAGACATTGAGGTTTAGACTGTTATCGATGGAGATACCAAGAGATTTTACTGAGTTGAACAAGGAGAGAGAGCAGTTGAGGGCATTGAGGTCGGAGATCCAAGTTTGAATGGGAAAGGGTTGTTTTTGGGGAGAAGAGGATTATTTCAGTTTTTTGGGAGTTGAGTTTGAGATGATTAAGGTGAAACCAGGATTGGATTTTAGTGAGGGTGTCATTAAGGTGTATGATGTCAGCGTGGGTTTTGATCTTGTAACAGAGTTGTGTGTCATCAGCATAAAGATGGTAGTTGATACCAGCTTGATTTAGAATAAGGGTGAGGGGTTCCATAAAGAGGTTAAAGAGTGAAGGTGAGAGAATAGATCCCTGGGAGATGATCGGAGTGGGTGTAGATAGACAGTCTAGAATTTTAATTTGTTGGGCTCAATGTTGAAGATAGGACACAAAACATTTGTGGGTAGTACCATTGAGGCCGAAGCGATCTTTGAGCACATTAAGTAGGGCAGAGTGGTTAACAGTGTCAAAAGCTACGGAGAGGAGGATAAGAAGACATGTCTCACCATTATCAAGGGAGCGGTGGATGTCATTAACAATGTTTAGTATGGCAGTTTCAGTGCTGCAGCCTTTTCTGAATCCTGATTCTAAGGGGTCCAGAAGGTTGAATTTTTCGGTCTGTTTGTCTAATTGGAGCAAGACACATTTTTCGAAGTCTTTGGAAAGAAGGGGGAGGTTAGTGATGGGGCAGAGGTTGTTTAAGTCATTAGGATCAGCATTAGCGTTTTTGATAATGGGGGAGATTTGATCAAGTTGGAGGGAACTAGCGACACTTCCCGTTGCAAGGGAGGTGTGATGATTGAGGTCCAGGATGGGACAATGATGTGCTTTAGGTCTTGGACAAGGTTAGAAGGGAAGGGGTCTTTGGTATGAGAGGATGGTTTTAGTTTAGTAATAATGCTGTGGACTTCATGCTCAGTTACAGCAAGTAAATTATGTCAGGAGGCATTGTTTTTTGGTTGTGAGTATGGGAGGTTAGGTACAAGAGGAGTAGGGGTAGGAAGGTGTGGGGGTAGTTTCGGGAGAGAATAGGAGAAGGAATGTATGATGAGGGGTAAGTGTGAGCTGAGGTAGGGGGTGAGTATGAGGGGGAACTAGGGGTGTCAGTAGGCTGGAGTGTGAATCAGAGGAGATGACAGGAGAAAGTAGGGGTGGGAAGGTGTGGGGGCTAGTTAAGGGGCGAATAGGAGAAGGAATGTGTGATGAGGGGTAAGTGTGAGTGGAGGTAGGGGGTGAGTATGAGGGGGACCTAGGGGTGTCAGGAGTCTGGAGTGTGAATTAGAGGAGATGACAGGAGAAAGTAGGGGGTTGGTTGGGGCCTGCATTCAGTGGAAGAATTGATCTTTTTTAGCGATTTTTTTCTGAGAAGAAGTGGGCAATTTCTTCACATCTAGCGGTTGAAGCCCTCTGGTTAGGTGAATCCACACATCGACACTCACCTCCTGTTTTTTTCGACACAGCACCACCAATACTATCACTAAACACCTTTGAAAATTTCCGAAGCGGTGTAGTGACAGCATTCATGAAAGAAGATTAAAGCAAGGAAACTGGTATTGCCTATCATCACAAGTGTTTCCGACCAGGCACCAGCATAAGACTCATTTTGGTTAAATATTACCTACCCACTAAGTCCCTCCCTTTCAAAGCAAATATATACTTTGGTGAGTGTAGATCTTCCTAAACAACTTATGGACTCAATAAAGTATCCTAATAAATCAATATCTTGCTCACCAAAAGCTTTAGGATGTATGTCCGGTACATTGAGAGGAAAATTCTTACCACAGTGGAGGTGAAATACCACATCTGACAAAATGGTAAAAGGACACCTTAATGAGCCAGCATGTTCAGTATGACCTTACTGACATATGCTTTATACAAAATACCTTTATCTTTACCTGGTGAAAGAATAATATCTTTGTTTTCTAAGCAAAAACTTGTGTGAATGGTGAGAACCACATTAGACAGATCAGTGACACAATCATCTACATACACAATATTGACTCTAAGCAAAGCTTTCCCACAAGTACAAATAGTTTATAAGTGACCTATTTCCTGCACATATTGCAACATTTGCCTATGGCAGGGCATTTTGAATTATTACCAAGATGCGATGTAGACCCACATCTAAAACAAACAGGTGGATTTTTCTTGGACACCGTTTTAACAAATGTGTCCTTAGTGGAGATTTCATGTAAAGAAGACTCATCTATACATCGATTACAATCAATGTGAAGTTACTTGATTGCTCCAAGACCATGAGTTTACTGGACACTAACAAACATTCAATGGCTTTGGAAACATCTATAACTTCTGTTAAAGTGGAGTCTCTACAGCTTTACTGACATTCTTGAACTTTCTTTGAATAACAACTGTAAAGAAATTGATCTCTAATATAAATGTCAAGAGAATTCCCATCATGTGCTTGTTTTCTTTTGAAAAAGTTAAACCTTTTCAATAACACACGTTTGCTTTGAGAATTTGTTCCTTAGTCCCATGACCGCTTCAATATATTCATTCCAACTTTCACCTAAAGGGGCTTGTGTCACTGGCAGATTATCAAAAACCTGTTGCCCCATGTGGCCCTAAGCAGCTAAAGACCATTACTGTCTTCCTTTGGGGTTCAAATTTAGCAGCATCAATCGCCACCAAATAATTCTATTGCACTGGAGGCATTCCTGGGTTCTGAAGAAAAGGTTGAATCTGTACCAGTTGACATGAAGCCATGGCAAAATGCTGATAGCGAGTAAAACACAACAATACAATATGCCAGTTAAGATTTGAGATGAGAAATCATACCTCCAATGAATCAAAGAGCTGGCCAAGGCATCCTAAGTAACTGTTTACCTTTCAAAGCAATCGTCAATAGTAACTGAAGAAATTGTCCAGAAAGTTAATCACATCCACTTCAAAATGGCCGCCACATCAACACATGACGGCATAATCTTCACTGTTTGTCGACATGCCGCAGAGCATTGCAGCATATCATGGGAACAAGACAGGTATGCTAAAGATGCTCAGAGGAGAGCAACTCACATTGAGAGCTCCTGACCGCAATCCTCAGGTGGCACAGCCTGGTGTGCATGGAGAACTCTTGACCACAGTCCTCCAGTGGCCTGAAAACAAGAGAGATGGTATTCCAACAGGAGTCCATCCAGTAACAACCAGGTAACATGAGGCCTCCAGCAGCCCAAAGCTAAGTGAGATAATCCAGGAGAAAAGCAGCCAGGAAGGCGAGATGAGCAGGACGACTTGAGTGAGCTCTCACCCAAGACAAGGCAGTTGCAGCTTCAATAGGTTTATTGAAGGAAAAAGTGAGAGCACATGTCCTGTGATCCTTAATGTAAGGACGAAGTTCAACAACTGCCTAAGAAGGCTGAGGACAGAACCCTCCAGAGGAGCAAAGAACGTGGATTCCACATCAAAACCTCTCAAGACACAGCTCAAGATTAACGTGACACAAGCAAAAATGCTTACACTCTAAAATAACAGATCATCACACTGCATATAACACTACATACACTGCTGGCACACTGTAAGACCAGCACATGCTGTTAGGACAAAGACAGAGGGAACTGGGGAACTCTTGGGGGGCAATTATAAGAGTGGTGTCTTCAAGCATCCTGCATGCACCTGTGCAGATGTATGTTTGAATGCATCTGGAGACATATAGAGCAAACCTACCTACTAAGCAATGGAACGCTGTAAAATGGGATTGGGGAGAGAAGATGTATGTCAGAGAAGAAGAGAGGTGACCATTTGTGGTCCATCATCTGGAGAGTTACAAGTCAATGAGGTGTTGCTTAAAAGAATTGCTCTTTCAATTAGAAATCGTCATTTCTACATTTGATTCAATAAAGATCTGTATATCTAATTGCTCTTATTTGTAATATGGTATGAATTGGATTGCTGATAGCAGGAGAGTCAATTTGATTCCTCATAAAGCTCCTCGCTGTCCATCAGCGGACCCACCTAATAAGTGACAACGTGTGTTGGCGTAGGTTCATGGTAACTCTACTCTCATCGGCAAACACAGCACACTGAAACAACAAGGACACATGAAATGCAGTAGTCACAAATAATTAAATACCAAACATATGCTGTCTACTATGTGGTCTATAATGCATCCATACATAAAGTGGGACAAAATTATTAATAAGGCTAATAATTGTACCATAGCTCAGAAGCCAAGTACATGAATTCCTGAAGACAGTAAACCTCAAAATCTATGCTTCTCTACATGCTCAATAAATAGGAATCAGATGTTAACTGCCACAAAGCTCACCTCGTTATACACCTGGGCCTCAGAATTTACCAGTTTATGCTTCAGTTTGGCTAAATGTTTTCAAGGACATTGTATCACTCGGTGTACAGGTGTGGAAATGTTATTGCAAGACTGCAAAATTGAACACACTAGAAATGGGGTCAGATATGCCAGCTTTCATTCTGGCAACCCACATATCCTCCTTAATCCATAAGATAGGCATAATTTCATGCGTATGGGTGGAGCGGGTACAGCGAGATGTTTGTAGTGTCCAAAGGGGCTTTTGCTGGGAGCTATTTATCTCCTGGAGACATTTCTGTACCAAGTAAACTAGCTCTTGCAGTTGACCTACAGTTCTGTGGATGTTGTTTGCATAGTTATTATGCAGCAGGTCTGAAGTCTGGAGTCTGGAGACTGTCTTGTATTGATTCCACCACATGCCTTTTTTCCACAATATAGATTTGCACCATGTAAATCTCTGTACTTGATTTAATTATTACAATATAGTTGTGACAGCCCTGCTAGACTTTAATAATATACATTACATAATTTACTTTACTGTAAGAATATATCACACTATCCAAAATAACATAAATTAATAGACATTTGTAAGTGTCACAACAAACTTTTATCGGAGCTCCTGCATGGAATGATGTAGAAAGCTGTAAAATAGAAAGATACCATTAAAGATACCTATCTGACATAGGCCTGAGTGGGTCATGAGATAGGATACAACCAGGGGCCTTATTACAAATAGTGTCCCGGGAAGCAGTGCTCCCCCTGAGAGCAGCCCTTTGGAGGGGGAAAGGAGGTCCAATGGCTCCCTCCCCCAGACATCCCCTTGGAGGCGGTGCAATCACCCACCGCACCGGCCCGCAGGGGGATCGTGGGCCCCCTCTTTAAAGTGCAGGCGTGTTGCCGTCTGGCCAGAGAAACACAGAGCGGCTTTAAAGTGCAGGCACGCTGCCGTCTGGGGAGAGAAACACAGAGCGGCTTTGAAGCAGCCACTCTATATTTCACTGAATGCGCTACCCCCAGGGCAGTGTGAGTTCATGGCTGCCTTAAGTGCAGTACATTCATCATAATAGATAGCATTCTTCCTGTTTCCACCTGTCGCACCTGTTTTAAGGTGCGTCCTGTCTTTAATACAGGCCCAGGTTTTCATCAGTCTCTAGTATTCAAGGTGGTTGTGTGTGATATTTATTCCTGGTTAGGAGCCAATTCCAGACTTTTGCCATTTGAACAGAGAAAGAGGTACCACTGATGTGAGACTTTATGAAAGAATTGATGGTCAAGAGCACAGTCAGAGTGGGCTGTAGGATCGTTCTTTGTAAATTTTCTAATGCATGTTCTTTCACTCCTTCCCCCAGCGACACGTGAGCTCAGACATAGTGGGCCCTCTACTACCCAGCAGATGCCACCTACCTCTCTCGCCACTGCTATACATTAAAGGAGCAACTATGTCCCATGTTGCGCCCTGAAAATCCTGGTGCAACTAGAATGGAATATTATTCTGGTTTGGATTTAGTAACTTGTTATGAGGATCACAACAACAAATTTTAGCTTACCAAAAGAAAAATGTTGAATTAAATAATATTATATCAGCCGTCACAAGGTGGGAGGGTACACATTCACAGCCATATGTGTATTTTAAAGACTAAAACACCTCAGCATCATGTAAGAAGATATTGCAAGTAACCCTTAGGTTCCCTGATCGTATAATGCCATACAACATGCTGCGTTGGAACCCTGAAGGGACGCAGCATGATGATTTGCAATATCTTTAGCAATTGAAGGTGGCCAAATTCTACCAAGTATATGGACACATTTAGCAATGGATGTATTAGAGCATTAACCTGCCAGAAGTAAAACAGTGCTCCCTAAACCGTGTAATGCATAAGGTAAAACACTGTTTACAGCGTGACCCCCAGGAGCGGCCGGTGCAGGTAAGCGTGGTGAGACGGGGTTGGGGGAAATCGACCAATGATAATGAGGGAAAATAACATTAAATAAAAGAAACTCACTTACCTTGTGCTCGCCGCATCACCGACTCAGTGATGCGGTGCGCGCATGGTAAGACTATAAAATAATGTACATCTAATGATCCCTGTGGGGTAGAAATAAAGGGATTGTCCTATTGATAAGCTCTGATAACAGGTGGAAATGTTTTCCCATGGTAATGGTACTCATTTTAATAACCTCATAAAGATGAAAGGCTGAGGAGACCCACCAGGCTTTGAACAATGATCTTTAGGTTGAACAGAGATCTATGCTTTGGATGCATCAGTTTACTGAGCCATTTTATAAGCTTGGCATTTCAGCCTATTAAAAAAACTGCTTGTGCCCACTAATCATAATTTTAATAAGTAAAGGCCTCTTTGTATTAAGGCTTACTAACAACTGTTATGATAACATAATAATAATAATAATACACTTTCGGACTGACACAACTAGCAATGCGGGTAGTTGTGTTAGAGATTAAAGTTGTATTTGATTTACCTTTTAGGGTAATTGCATATATGACCTTTGAAAATCCTGCATGGGAAGGGTGCCCAAGGCGGATCCTCAGGCTCCACAAACATTCATACAGGGATTCTGCTACTCATTATATATATATGTATATATATATATATATATTTTTTTTTTAATGAGTTCATGGAAAAAAAAAACTGCCTTGAGAGGATTGTTCAAATCTAGGGAATCATTTTGCCCTTTCCATAACATTCTGAAAACTTAGCACAGCTGGCGATGAGGTCTAAATTCATTGTCTTCTAACTCCTACATGTATTCCCCTTCGGAATCTTAATTATGTGTAGCCACGGTATATATAGTTTTCGAGATGCCAAGCGCCGCCTCTAGGCTCTACAGAGCCTGCGCTTGCACGGTAGACCCGAATAAAATCCTGCCTAGAAAGGTTACCTTCTCAGAGGAGAACAGCTTGCGTGCTGCCTATGGAACGAGCCAGCTGTGTTTGTCTAACTTCTGCTTCATGAATTTGGCTTTCTGACAACGCCAAATAAGAGGGCAGGTGCAATGCAACACAAATTTGATTATGCAAATTTGTTCTGCTGTGCTTAGTGATGAATGTGGACACAAGCGCTGTCAATTGTTGCTAATTTAATTATGAAAGCTAGCTTTCTACTTAGATCGGAGATTAGGTTTTTCGAAAAATATTAATAGATGGATCATATCTGTTTTAACCTCCTATCCTTTGCTCTTTTTAATGTATAAAACATGCTTTTTGCATGTTTTCTGGGAAAGATGGATTGAAAAGAATACGCATGGATAAACACTGCCCTGCTGGGAAGGGAGATTTAGAATGTAAAAAAATGAAGCTCTGTCAATTTGTATTAAGTTCTGAATCTAACAGAGGAACAACCTTTCTTATACCGCTGGTGCTTCACAATTTCATCACATTGATTGAATTAAATTACAATTTTAAAGTCGATTATGCCACGGTCTCACTGAAATACTCAAGCATGTTTTGACATTTCAGATGCAGAACCCAAGAATTGGGTATATTACGGTAGCTGCAGTTCCCTTTCAGTTGGCTGGGTTTTGCAGGAGGGGTAGAGAGTGTGCAATTCCATCCAAGGTGAAGTTGTTATATTGTACCTGCATCGCTCCCTTATGCCATAACGTTTCTTTTTAGACATTTTTTCTTGCTATTTGCGACTGGTTTGACCCATTAGTTCATGTCACAGACTTTTACTAGTCACAACAATCGTATAACACCAAACCTACTGGAACATTCTGTCATCTGGATAGCTAGTAAATATACTTTATATTATAATCTTATAATGAGTCAGAGTTGGTAATCTTTCTGTAACAGGCGCAATTTGGCATAGGAACTGTTAGACCTGACATCATTGGCTTGAGTCTCTCCTCCATTTTTTCTGTTTGCCTCCACTGTTTTTCGATGTCTTGCTGGATAATGCTTTGGGCGCTGTGCCACTGCTGATCAGTGCCACCGCGCAAGTGCTCCCGATGTTAAATTGATGTATCGATTGTATCCATGTTTGGCTTATTTGGTTTACTGTCAGTCCCTAGTCTAGTGCACCAGGAGTGCCGGGGCTTGTAAATACAAATGCCGCTCGTGGGCTTGCAGCACGTGTTTTGCCACCCACAAGAGCGGCCTCATAAAAGAATGTCTACGGGTCGGTCATTGCGAGACCCACGTGCAGTCTGGTACTGTCGCGCGGGCTGTGCGAGTATACCTACTTGCCAGTCCCTCAAACCTTCCCTTAACTTCATGTTAGTCACCCCTATGGTCGGCCCACGGTCAGGGTGTGTTGTAAGTATAAGGTAGGACACGCCTGACCAAGTTGGCATGTCCTAATAGTGAACTACAACCATCTTCGTTCTTCACTATTGCGAGGTAGCCTGCTCTCCATTAGTTAGAATGGGTCGCCGGGATTGTTAATGCTATGATCCTAGTTGGCTCGGGGAGCATGGTGCAATGTCGAGTTTGGTAACCCTGAACTCGGGGTTTAATTACGCATCCGTTGGTATGGATGGTTTTTGGACTCTGGGTTTGAAAATAGCACTTTTAGAAAGTGTCTATTTTCTTGTCTAACCATTTCTGGTTTCTGCTGCTCTTGCATGTGTGTGACAGGAGCTGGGTGGCTCCAGAGGTCTGGATGAGTCAGTGTGGGATGAGTGGGACATTTGCGTTGAGAGTAGGGGGAGAGTAGTTGCTGATAGCCTGCCCTGCCTGATACAATGCTGGCTCCACCTCCTGCCAAGCGACTGATGGCTCTGTGCCTGCCATGGACGATCCTAGCCCCACCTCCTGCCAGGAGGCCGATAGCTCTGCTCCTGCCAGTGACAATGCTGGCTCCACTTCCTGCTGGGCGTCTGAGGACCCAGCCCCGCTCAGTGAATAAGCCAGGTGCTTCTGCCTGGCTCCACCCACAACAGACCCAGGATGTTGGGAAAGTCCCCGGCATGGACAAAGGGATCAAAGCCGGAAAGGGATATAAGAGAAGGACCCCTGAACTAAGAAATCAGATCACTTCTGACAAGGAACCCTGTAACCAAGGACAAGAGGCCTGCTGATCTGAGGACTTATCTACCCCTTCTGCCAGTGTGCTGTTTGCTGGGGGGAACCCTGCAGTGCTTTTTTATTTTTGCCAAGGAAACCAGGAGAGAGGAACTGTGTGTGTACTCTCACGCTTGCTAAGAAAATCTCCAAGGACTGGAAGAGTGCCAGTCTCCTGCTGAAGTCACGGGGCTAAAGGACTTCACCTGCTTAAAGTGCTATTTGCTGGAACCTGTGAATCCAGCACCTCTGAAAGAGCCAGCAACCTCGACGCCGACGGACGTCGCCGAATCCAGCTCGACATAGTGGGTAACGGCCCCAGTGTCCCGCTTCCTCGACGCCGGACGCCGGGCTCGATCGACGCCAGCAGCAACGCCAGTGAGTGGGAGTACGGCTCCAGCTCCAAGGGACCTCGTGTCTGCACCGCTGCTGATCGCATCGCCCTCGTGCCCTCTCGACGCCGTGAGCGCTGCTCACTATCTGCAACGTCATCATCATCGACTGCTGAGGCCTGATCGACACCGAAGACGCGACGCCGGATTGCTCGACGCCGCTGATCATCGTGTGCTTCCTTTTCCAAGGTACTGTGTTGTTTGGGGTCCGTGTGACTCCGGGCTCGACGTAGCGCTCCTCGCGGTCGACGCCGAACCTTTGGATTAACTTTGCCTCGACGTCGTGTAGCCCCTGTGGTGGTTACACTGTTGCTAAGAACTGTGTTTCAAAGAAGAAGATTTGCTTGATACGAAAGACTCTGTGCTGAAGAAGAAACTACCTTTGAATTATTATTTTCCCTTCCAAAAGTATTTATTCAGATTGTGTACATATTTGTCGTTATTCGGTCTTGTGCTAAGCCTTATATAAAGATCCTTATTTTTATAATACTACTGTGTCGTGTCCATTTGTAGTGTATTCACTTGGTTACCGTATGTGGTCATAAATGCTTAACACACAGCCTCTGAGATAAGCCTGTTCTGCTCTGCCAAGCTACCAAGGGGGTGAGCAGGGGTTATCAAAGGGTGATCCCCTTGCCCTGACTAGAAAAGGTGTGTCCCTATTTGTCAGAAGTGCATACCTCTGCCAACTAGAGACAGCCGGTTCTAACAGGAACACAAATGTAATAATTAAGATGACTTTACTACTTACTTGTAATAATTTCTTACAAGTGAGTAGAGATGCATAGCGCTTGCTTGATTGCAGTCGCTACTTTTAACACTCCCTTGCTTTCTCTTCTGATATCTGGCCCTTAGGAGGAGGGAACCCGGTGTGATCGTATGACCTTGTGTTCTGAGTGAGCAGGGTGCACACAGTAACGCCTGAACAGCCAGACTCTCACATCCTCTGTCAGTGGTGGAGTTGCGAACTTGTACACTCTTGCTGGCACCTTGCCAGCCTAATTTCACAAACCCTATTAATGACAGGGAATTCACGGCTGTTCATGACATTGTCTGCCCCATTTTCCACCCCCTTCGATTCCCAATAACAGGAGAGGCTGCCAACAGAGCTCTGAAGCAAAAGCTACCCAATGCCTTTCCACAAGTCATAACTCAAATGGTGAGGCGGGGACTCTCTTATTACATATAATAACATACTCCCTACTGTACATATACAATTGCATTGCTATTCACTCTAGAGTTTCATGTCTTAGTAAAGGAACTTTGCCTTTAGCTGCCTGCCTCTTTGTGGTCAAGGTTCCCTAGTGACTTGCAATATCCTTAACTCAGCATATAATACAACATGTATAATACATGAAAGCCTACGATAAATACCTAAAAACCTTTCTCTAATCTATTTATTGCTGTCTAGTTGTGACATCAGTAGTCACTTGTTCAAAGACAATAGCACAGCCACTGAACTGTAACATTTTAATATGTTTCAGTTGTTTTGTCACAATGGCTCAATCTAGCAATAGCAGACAAGTCAAAGAGCAGAATTACAATGGGTCCTTAAGTATTTAAATGGGTAATATGTATTCATTCTACATTTCAGCAATCATGCCATCTCTTTAAAGAGATGGCATGAGACCAAAGCAAGAGACCAAAGATATAGGGTTGGGCAGAAGATTGTTAATGCATCTTCTGTATGCTGGCTCCCGAATTCACTTGGTGTAAAGGATTCCAGCACCTAGTGGAGCTAGGAAACGCTGCCCATGGCTTATCAGGTGAAACATATAACACAGATTCAATTTAATAGACTATGGGGCATATTTACAATGGAATGGAAGTGTGACATTAAGCTAAATTTAGCTACCTAGCGCAATGCAGGCACCCTTGCACTATAGTGCACGGGTGCCTGTATTGGGGGAAATAATTTTTTATGTGCAGAAAAGTGTCCCTTCCTGCACATAAACAATCCAGAATGGTGATTTGTAACTTCTGTTTGCAGCACACATAGAAGTTGCAAATCATATTTTTAAAATGTTTATTTATGTGCAGGAAGGGACACCTTCCTGCACATGAACAATCATTCATGGCGATTTGCGCTTTCTGTGTGCACTGCTCAATGCAGCATTCATAGAAACAGCAAAAAGAAGAATAAATTAAGCATTTCTCCTCTTTTTGCCTTGCTAAGCCAGGTTATTTCCCTGTCTTAATTTTGGCGTGCCTCCTATTAACGCCACCCTTGTAAATAGGGTGGCAGCTTCAAAATAAATGGGTTTTGCTGCGGAATGCCCACCGCAACACCCATGGCATGCCCCTTTCAAGTTTAAGGGCCAAATACGAAGCAGTCCAGACAGGCTCCGACCGATGGGCAGAGCCTTCCGGGCCGCATCCTAATTGACCGCTCAGTTTACTTTCCGACCGCAGCATTACAGTACTGGCAGTCAGAAACTAAACTGGACGGGTATTCTGGATGTCTTCCAATGGGCTCAAGGAGCCCGTCGGCCAGCCGGAACAGTTCATAATACCAAAGAGTGGGCCTTTCCCCTTTGGGATTTTGATACACAGTTTCTGGCATGGTTTCCCCCCTGATCCCTGCACCCCGTAGCAGGCACCTTGAGGTGCCTGCCACAGGGTGCAGGGATGAACAGCACCTCCCATTTCCCCATGGAAGCATGTATTACAGCAGGTTTACAGCCGAAATGCATGCTCCCAGGACCGAGACGGGTCGGGCGGACTTAAGTCTGCCCTACATCGTAATTAACCCCTAAGTGTAGCATGAGAGGGGGCCTCATTTACAAGGTGGCACCACCCTGTAAATAAGGCGAATGGTTTATTGTCACAGGAACATCATAAAAAGTGACGTTCCTGTGGCGATAGGGGCTTGTAAATATGCCTCTATATGTCCTTCCATTAATCTCATTATTGGGAAAAGCCCTTAAAATCTGCAAGAGTTGGCCACATGTGTTGGCCTTCAGTGGGATTCTGTGTCCAACCACCAAGGGTAGCCAACTCCCGCTACATGTGTACTTTGGTATTGCGCCAAGGGGGTTCATCCCCCTAAGGTCTGACCTTTGGACAGATATGCTGCATTTGCCTGTGCATCGTTCCAATGTCCTCTCCCAAGAATAGCCTTGTTTTATTGTGTTGAGAAAAATCACAAGTTTTTTGAAAATTTAAATTTTTGGAAAAGGGCACCCATTCCTGAATTAATAAAAAAGTGAGTGTGTGATTGCAAATTTCATAAAAATTGTGATTTTACTGTCCCAGCATTGTTTTTTTCCCCCAATTTTTATTCCCCTTTTCCACACCTCAGCATTCCACACAGCCTTACCCCGGATCGGAGGGTGGGGGATCTCAAAGTCCTTCACCTTTTTCTTTCCACAGCTCTAAAACTGCAATTTGCAAAACATGATTTGAAAGCTGGTGTAAAAAAGCGTTTTAAAACCCATCATCAGCAAAAGACATCTGACCAAAAATTCAAATGGGATTGTGATTTTAAATGGCCAAGATATATAAAGTGTTAACCTTTTAAGTTCAAAAGCTTCTACATGGCTCTACAGCAAACCATGAAAAGCACACTTTCTGAGTAAAGTTCTACTTTCATGCCAAGTATGGCTACATCCATTCAGCGGCTTTTGCTTAAGCTGCCTTCCACAATGCTGGCTCCACCTCCTGCTGGGTGGCTGACGACCCTGCCCCTCTCTCTCAAAGGAAAGGAGTCAGGTAAACAAAGTGCTTCAGGACTGACCAGAACTGGTTTGGACTAGGCCAATGCCTCTCTGCCTTCAGAGAACAAAGAGAATATCGGTATAAAAAGGGATACCCAAACCCCAGTACTTTAGATCATCCTGGAATCAAGAAGGAACCCCTGCCAAGGAGAAAACTGGAAGACTGAAGAGGAAGGACTGTCCTGCTGTGTGTTTGTGGGCTGACCTACAGTTGCTTTGCTGCCACAGAGAGGGGAAGGACTCTGCTGTTGCTGTGTCCCCTTGCTGAAGAGATCTCCAAGGGCCTGAGAAGAGCTGGCCTCCTGTTAAGAAGTCCCAGGAACAAAAGGGCTTCTCCCCCAGCTTCCCCCTGAACTCTGCTGAGTAAGTTCTGCCCTTCCTAGAGTGCTTGAGCCATTTGTGGGGCCTCTGGAAGTTGTTGCCTGCTCTTTGGGGAGCTGGAAAAGAAGAACAGAAGATCTACAATTTTGCCTGCATCAGAGCGCATCGTCGACTGTGCGAGAAAATTCCTGTCGCCGCGAAGATCGTCGCAGCGCCTGTTGCCACTGCAAGAACTGATGCATCGTTTGCTTGCAGAGTCCATCCCTTCGCTGCAACATCATCGCAGAGCCAACGCATTGAGGGGCCGCGAGAGGAGAAGATCAATGCTGCGCCGCACATCATCGCTGCACCGAAGATCATCGCCGTCCCGAAGATCGTCGCATCGTACTTGTGCGAGATGTTTCCTATCGAACCTGCTCACCAGAATCCATACAAGGTATCGCATCACTTCCCATACAGATCGGATTCGGTGCAACCTGTCCGCTGCGTGCAGCAGGGTTGTCACATTGCCTCCCCAGGGTCTCAGGAGTGACGCATTGCTTGTTTTCCAACGCTGCAGCTTCCACTTGGATTTTTTGTCACATCTACAGGTACTTTGGGCTTAGAGTGACGCTGTGGAATATTTTGACACAAACCCTTGAACTCTTTTTAAAGACTTATTCTTGAACTGTGTATGTTGGATTTTTGTTGTTTTGGTCTTGTGTAGTTTAGATAAAGATACTTTATTTTTCTAAAATGTTGTGGAGTTCATTTGCGGTGTTTTCACTGTGTTAATGTGAGTGTTGGTACAAATACTTTAGACATTACCTTTGATAAGCCTGTCTGCTCATGCCAAGCTACCAAGGGGGTGAGCAGGGGTTATCTAAAGAGTTTATCCCCCCTACCCTTACTAGAAGCAAGTGTCCCTATTTGGACATTGGTACCTACCTCTGCCAACTAGAGACCCCCAGATCTCACAGCCCCTCTTGCCGCCATTGTCAGACAGCATGGGCTTAGCATAGTATCTTACGCTGACGACACCCACCTCATCCTCTCCGAAGAACCCCAAAGACACCAGACTCAGCTTCCAAGAAGGAATGAAAGACGTCACAGCCTGGATGAGTGACAGCTGTAAAAAACTGAACTCAGAGAAGAGAGAGGTACTCATCCTCCTCCACTGCTTAGGACAGTTCCTGGGGGCCCCATGCCCTCGGAAACCCACCCACCCCGATTGACCATGCCTGGAACCTCGGCATCATTCTAGACTCCTCTCTCACCTCGACCCGCCAGGTCAACACCGTCGCCTCCACCTGCTTCAACTCCCTCAGCATCCTCCACAAGACATTTAAGTGGATCCCCCCGGAATGCAAAAATACCATCACCCACACACTCTTAACCAGCAGACTGGGCTACGGCAACGTCCTCTAAGCCGGAATAAACAAAACCCTGGTACACAAGCTCCAAACCATCCCCAGAACACCTCAGCCACACTTGCCCTTGGAACCCCAAGACACATGCACATGACCCAGCACCTACGAGACCTCCACTGGCTCCCCATCGAGAAGAGTAACCTTCAAGCTACTCACCCACGCCTACAACTCTCTCCACAACATCGGACCCAAATACCTCAATGAAAGAGCCTCCTTCCACATACCCAAATGGAACCTCCACTCTGCTGACCTCGCCCTGGCAGAGACCCCATGCATCCGCAAATCCAGAGCAGGTGGAAGAGCCGTCTCCTATTCTGCAGCAAAGACTTGGAACGAGCTCCAAGTCAACATCAGACGCTCCCCCACTCTGCACACCTTAGGCTGATCCGGAGCTGCACCCCCCAACCCCAGCGCCTTGACACTCTCACGGTTAAGTAGTGTGCTTTATAAACCCAATTGATTGATTGATTGATTGATTGATTAATACTAATAAACAGAAACAGTGCAAACATCACATTTGAATGTATTTACACAGTACAGCAAAACACTTTTCATTGCCTCATGGATTGCAAGTAAGAAATATTTTACACATGGCAGTAACTCTCCTAATAGTAAAGGTATCTCCAGAATGTGATTATACCACACTGCTCAAATTTAACCCCTTGCATCCTGGTTTTACTTCAACCATATCTGCAGATATAGAGAGGATAATATGGTATTTATTACTATTGTTGGTTAAGGGAAGGTGCATCATGACTCTCGCCCGGATTTGCCCCTCCCCACACTCAGCAATAGTAATACATTCCATATTACAATCTGCACATCTGCATATATTCTATATATAGGACAAGCTGGATGCTCACCCAATTCATTGACTTCTTTAACAGCAGTACCTTGCAGAGTCGAGGCATATCTTTAAGTTCCCTTTCGGCACTTCGGTGTCATTTTCAAGAGGTGCAAGGCTCTTGACAAAGTTGTGACACCATATTGGAAGGTGCTACGTTTTGTTATTTTTAGTGTATGATTTCTTTGTTATCACTTTTATTTTCATTTAGATTTCTTTTCTAGCATACTTGCTTCACAGATGAGCCTGTGAGGTATTGGAGTTCTCAGACTTCAGATCGCTATTTTGTTTACTCTCCTCCCTCTCTTTTCAAGGCCGACGTGCTGGGCTGTGTTACAGCCTTGGCCATGCCTCCTTGCATGGTGGGCTTTTTAAACAGGATCACAGGCCTTCTGCGTACAATCTCAATACTCACCTTATCCATTGACTAATTTAATGTCTCTTCGCTGCAGAATCTAGGCACATTTTTTAGTACCTTCTAGGCAATTCAGCGTCATTTGCAGGAGGTGCCTGGCTCCTGATGAAGTTGTGGTGCCTTATTCGAAGGTGCTACATTTCATTATTTTTAGTGTATGATTTCTTTGTTCTAATTTTTATTTTCATTTATGTTTCTTTTCCAGTGCACTTGCCTCACAGGGGAACCTGTGAGGTATAGATAGGAGTTCCTGGACTCCAGTTCGCTATTTTATTTACCACTGTGTTTTTTCAGCCAACCACTGGGTTGCATTACGCCCTTAGCCATGTACCCTTTCATGGTGGCTTTTTAAAATAGATTTACCGCGCGTATGCACTGCTGGTGTATACCCGTCTGCACTCGATCGCGCCTGGACCTCGCCAAGTGCCAGGGGCCTCATTTATGAAAAGTGACGCATCGCTGCGTGAAAACAGCGATGCGTCACTTTTCACTGCGCACTCCTTGCGACACCAATGATGCGTCATATTTAATGTATGACGCATCATGTCGCAAGGAATTACAGATACGTCAGTATTTCTGACGCATCTGTAAGCGCAAAAGGGACGCATTGCTGGAGTGTGTCACAAAAGTGACGCATCTCCAGCAATGCGTCCTTTCACATGGGGAAAGCCCCATGTGAAAGGGCTTGCGTCAGTCTTATGCTTGCTGTGAGGCAGGCGCAAGATTTTGACGCAACAGCATCCTAAAAGTGACGCCGTGAAATCTCATAGATTTCACTGCGTCACTATTACGAGGCTTTTTGCGGGGGAACGCCCCCTCTGCATACATTATACCTGACGCAGGTATAATGTGGCGCAGGGGTTTAAAAAGTGACGCATCTACCTAGATGCGTCACTTTTTAAATATGGCGCAACAAGGCGCATGTTTTACGCTGCAGATGCGTCACAAAAAGTGACGCATCCGCAGCGCAAAACTGACGCAAGGCCTCATAAAGGAGGCCCCAGGAATGTTGGTCTTGGAGCTCAGCTTTGGCATCCACGTCATAATTATTCCAGGAAAGAGTGGAAGGAGCACAATAGGGGGGCCTGTGCCAAATCACGGTAGTCTTTAAGGCAGGACCCTGGAGAAAGAATAGTCAGCACCCCGCTAGTCCTTCGGGCGGTTGTAAGCCTGAGCAACCAGGGGCTTGTCTTGCAACACTCCCCCCTTAAAAGGGGATGAGTAAAGTAGTGGACCAGTGGTTCACGGTATTCAAAGGGGGAATCCCCTTATAACTGGTAGCACCGATTGGGTTGGCCAAGGTGCAATTTTCTTCAGGCAGGTAGGGCAGCGTAGGTCAGTCACCGCTGCCTGCCCTGGGATCGCCCATGAATTAACCAACCACGCTGGCATAATTTTGTATGGAATAAACCTGCAGCAAACTTTTCCCAACAAAATTGTTGTGTGATTATTTATTCCAATTGCATGCTAGGTTCATCAAAGGTGGGGAGGGTTGCCTATATAGGCACTATGAGCTGTGAACGATAGCTTTACAAAGCGCAGGGGTCACTGCAAATCAAGGGCACATCATGAAAGCAGGTAGGTTAGGGTAGTCATGGTTTATCTGCCTCTATACCTGTCCCTCCTGGCATTACAGCTCAGAGCATGGGATCTTTAGGTGGGAGAGACGCTCTCCCTGATTGCCTTTAGGATGCAGACTCTGGGCTCCCTCAGTGGGGTCACAGGCACAGTGAACACATGATCCTACAGGGTTGCATTCAGGGCACAGAGGCGGTGCCTCTAGCCCTGACTCCAGTGTTCCCGCCCTCCACTTACCAGGAAACCACCAGTATGCCAGTGCGCCTGCCCGCCTTTGAACTTGGACTAGTAGTAGGTGAGCAAAATTGTCACAAACACATGTCTCGCATTAATCCATTAGTCATTCTCCTTTCTAAATTGTTGTAGTGTTTTGTATTTATTATCATCGCCTGGTACCTCAGTGCGAGGACACGCCATTACAGTATTGTGATTGTTTAAACATGATTCCATGATCAGATGCTGCCGTGCCGTTCCAGGGGCCTCATTTATGAAAAGTGACGCATTGCTACGAGAAAACAGCGATGCGTCACTTTTCATTGCACCCTCCTTGCGACCCTAATGATGCGTCATATTTACAATATGACGCATCATTGCGCAAGGAATTACAGATACGTTAGTATTTCTGACGTATCTGTAAGCGCAAAAGTGACGCATTGCTGGAGTGTGTCACAAAAGTGACGCAACTCCAGCAATGCGTCCTTTCACATGGGGCAAGCCCCATGTGAAAGGGCTTGCGTCAGTCTTACGCCTGCTGTGAGGCAGGCGCAAGATTTTGATGCAATGGCGTCCTAGAAGCGACGCAGTGAAATCTCATAGATTTCACTGTGTCACTTCTACGACCTTTCTTGCGTCAATACGCCCCCTTTGCATACATTATACCTGGCGCAGGTATAATGTGGCGCAGGGGTTTACAAAGTGACGCATCTACCTAGATGCGTCACTTTGTAAATATGGCGCAACAGGGTGCATTCTTTATGCCACTGGTGCGTCACAAAGAGTGACGCACCGGCAGCGTAAAAGTGACGCATAGCCTCATAAATGAGGCCCCAGAGTTCTAGCAACGTTGTTCAGTTGCCTGGAGTCCTGGTGCGAAGCGGGAGTGTCTGGTCGTGGGTGCTTCGCCTTATTTCAATAAATCTCAAGCTACTTCTAATTAAAAGCCTCCTGGTACTTCTTACTACAATTGTTCCACGTTACACATGATCTATCAGATGACCGTTTATCAACAAGTACTCTGTTATATGTGCTCGAATATTGTTCTGGTCAATGAAGATACTTATAGGGTCACAGGCGCACTGTCCACTCAATTCTTCCAATAAACTTCTCAGGCCACAACACTTCCGAGTTCCACTTCTGCACCTCTCCGTCCTTTCATCTCTGACACTCTCGCAATGCCTTCCGCATTACTGAAGAAGCAAAGAATGCAATACATGACACAAAATGTCTTATGGCAACGGTTAAAAATATATGTCGTTCTTTTCACAGCAGCGCCTTCCGATTGACGCATTTCTATGACATCAAGGAGAGTGGCACGCTGTCGCGTGACATGCGCGAATAGAGACGCGTCTTGTCTGCTGTAGCACCATTGTCCTTGAGATGAACGAGTGTCAGGCAGTTAATGAATCTGTCAGCTGGAGTCTTCATCATACTAAGTCCGTCAAATTGTTTCAACAGTCTTCAGCCGCTAGAGGGCAGACTATCACCCACTAGTTTAATTTCGTACACAGAAGCGCTGTGGTGTACTGTTTACTATTCGATACTTTTATGAAATAATTATGAAAATTGGTAAAATGTCAAACTTTGAATGGCAACCCGAGTTTTTACATCTCTCCTACGCATTACAAAATGTGTGTGTGTGTTTTTAGGTAAGATATGTATGTTGACGAAATATGAATGCATGCTCGTTGCAATACACACTAGAGCAAGCTGTCAGAGAGCATGTTTTAGACAGATTAAAACACAGACTGCGCTGAATACAGAACTACAGGTATATCGACAAAAGGTGAGCAGCAAAATGAGCAAAACAAATGTAAGATATCCGCACTGACAGAACTGGATAACAGACGGGTGATGGATTGGCGCATAGCTAATATGTAGAAACATAGATGGAAAAAAAAAGAAATTAGGAAAAAGGTGGGCTGCGCTGGGTCAGGACTCTCGGGTTTTTACAGTTCTTAGGAGTAGTGACTAATAGTATACGTGTCACACAAGCTTTGACATCAATCACCGCACGGATGTGAGATCAAAGAAATTATGAAACATGTGTAAATAAATGCAAAAAGAAGAAAAGTATAGCACATATCACATGCAAATGTGTGCATGCATGTTATATGCCATTGGACTGAAAAGGACTGTATAGGCACTAGTTCAGATTAAATAAACGAAATATATCTATCTTACAGGGCGAAGTAGAGCTCTTCCGGAGTGCAGATACCCTGTGAAGATCATACTCTATTGCCTAAAAGCAGAATTGATGGCAGAGACGACGTGTCATTTACCAGGCATGGGATACTGACTTCTACTTGATCACAAAAATGTATGACCATTACTCATCATGCGTGAGACTTGAGGTCTATACTAGGCTGCTTTCAGCGACCTTTCAAACTGAACAATCCATTTTCATTATCAGGGTATCCATCAGTAAGTTAACAAGGGAATCATGGTCACTAATGCCAGGAAGGGGGTACTCAGTCAAAATATCGAATCTTTAATTTCGACCTACACTTATATCGAGTTGCTAATATCGAAGGGACAGAATATCGATGTCCAGAATATCGATGGACAGAATATCGACCCTAAGGTAAGTAATATCGAAATTACTTATATCGATAGCATATATATTGATGTAAGAAATATCGAAATTACTTATATCGATAGCATATATATCGATGTAAGTAATTTCGATTTACTAATATGTGTTATAAATTTTAGTTAAGTATTTAAATTAATTGTTATAATATGTGTATAAATATTTTTATATAAATAAATATATATAAAAGTAAATTATATGTTTTACTACCAGAGCGGGTTGTGGGTTTTTAGGGGAATAGGGTGGGAAGTAATTTAATTGTAATTAATTAAATATTTTTTAATGAATAATTTATTTTGTAATGAAATATTAATTGGCAATGAATTATTTTAATTGATTAATTAATTATTTAATTGATAATTAATGTATATTTATAAGTAAATTATATGTTTTACTACTGGAGCGGGTTGTGGGTTTATAGGGGAATAGGATGGGAAGTAATTTAATTGTAATTAATTAAATATTTTTAAAGCATATTTTATTGTGTAATTAAATATTAATTGGTAATTAATTTTTTTAATTGATAAATTAATTATTTAATTGGTAATTAATGTAATTTTTAATTAAATGTTATGTGTTACTACTGGAGCGGGTTGTGAGTTTATAGGGGAATAGGGTGGGAAGTGATTTAATTACAAATAATTTATTATATTTTTATGTATATATTAATTTTTAATTAAAAAATTATTGGTAATTAATTATTTTAATTGATAACGTAATTATTTAATTGATAATTAATTTTCAATTAAATGTTATGTGTTAGTACTGGAGCGGGTTGTGTGCTTATAGGGGAATAGGGTGGGGTGGGAATAGTCATTTTTACCCTTACGCTATCCAACACTTTCCCTACTGTTGCACCCTCTGGAGTGAGAATAGTAATTTTTACCCACCCTCTATCCAACGCTTTCCCTACTGTTGCACCCTCTGGAGTGGGAATAGTAATTTTTACCAACCCGCTATCCTACGCTTTCCCTACTGTTGCACCCTCTGGAGTGAGAATAGTAATTTTTATCCCTACGCTATCCAACACTTTCCCTACTGTTGCACCCTCTGGAGTGAGAATAGTAATTTTTACCCACCCGCTATCCAACGCTTTCCCTACTGTTGCACCCTCTGGAGTGGAAATAGTAATTTTTACCCCTACACTATCCAACACTTTTCCTACTGTTGCACCCTCTGGAGTGAGAATAGTAATTTTTACCCACCCGCTATCCTACGCTTTCCCTACTGTTGCACCCTCTGGAGTTGGAATAGTAATTTATACCCCTACGCTATCCAACACTTTCCCTACTGTTGCACCCTCCGGAGTGCGAATAGTAATTTGTACCCACCCGCTATCCAACGCTTTCCCTACTGTTGCACCCTCTGGAGTGGGAATAGTAATTTTTACCCTTACGCTATCCAACACTTTCCCTACTGTTGCACCCTCTGGAGTGGGAATAGTAATTTTTACCCCTACGCTATCCAACACTTTCCCTACGGCTGCCCCCTCTGGAGTGAGAATAGTAATTTTTACCCACCCGCTATCCAACGCTTTCCCTACTGTTGCACCCTCTGGAGTGGGAATAGTAATTTTTACTCACCCGCTATCCTACGCTTTCCCTACTGTTGCACCCTTTGGAGTGGGAATAGTAATTTTTACCCCTACGCTATCCAACACTTTCCCTACTGTTGCACCCTCTGGAGTGAGAATAGTAATTTTTACCCACCCGCTATCCAACACTTTCCCTACTGTTGCACCCTCTGGAGTGGGAATAGTCATTTTTACCCCTACGCTATCCAACACTTTCCCTACTGTTGCACCCTCTGGAGTGAGAATAGTAATTTTTACCCACCCGCTATCCTACGCTTTCCCTACTGTTGCACCCTCTGGAGTGGGAATAGTAAGTTATACCCCTACGCTATCCAACACTTTCCCTACTGTTGCACCCTCTGGAGTGAGAATAGTAATTTTTACCCACCCGCTATCCAACGCTTTCCCTACTGTTGCACCCTCTGGAGTGGGAATAGTAATTTTTACCCCTACGCTATCCTACGCTTTCCCTACTGTTGCACCCTCTGGAGTGGGAATAGTAATTTTTACCCCTACGCTATCCAACACTTTCACTACTGTTGCACCCTCTGGAGTTGGAATAGTAATTTTTACCCCTATGCTATCCAACACTTTCCCTACTGTTGCACCCTCTGGAGTGAGAATAGTAATTTTTAACCACCCGCTATCCAACGCTTTCCCTACTGTTGCACCCTCTGGAGTGGGAATAGTCATTTTTACCCACCCCCTATCCAACGCTTTCCCTACTGTTGCACTCTCTGGAGTTGGAATAGTAATTTTGACCCTTACACTATTTAACGTTTTCACTACTATTTAATTTTCTTAATTGGGAATAGAAATGTTACAATCTATGCTATCCAATGTTTTTATTACTTTAGTTATTTTTATACTTTAAATAGTAGTTTTATTTATTTATGTATTTTATATATTTTGTAGTAATTTAGATAATGTTGTATTTAATTAACTTTAAAAGTATAGAATTATTTAATTATTATGTTTTAAATATATATTTTTTTATATATTATATTAATTTATGTATGTAAATGCATTAGTAATTTATATTATTATTTTTTAAATTATAAATTGAAATAATTAACGAAAAATATTGTTAAGTAAGTATATATTATATATGTTTTGTTAATTTGTATTTATTTTTTTAATAAATATGTATTATTTATTTATTTTTAACATTATTAAATATGTATAAGTATGTTTAATTAATTTATAAGTATTATTTACATTATTTTACATGTTTTTTTAAACAGAAAAAAACCCGATATATTTTACAACGATATTTTTAACATCGATATTATTTTTTCGATATTTTGGTACTTACTATGTTGTAGATAGGGCGTCGATATTCTTGCCATCGATATAATTGCGTTGATATATGTGTAGGTCGAAATTCTGTCTGTCGAAATTCTGTCATAGATCCCAGGAAGGGTAATGGGCACTCTTGCCCGCAGGTGACTGAATGAAATACCGCTATCAGAGGAATGTCGAGGGACCCTTACACCCTTGTGCCCCAGCGCCACTGCACATGTTGAGCTAATCATAACAAATCCCTCGATAGCCACAATGAATATTATTGAGAAAACTGTATACAACGAATCTTGTGAGGTTACTTTTTTTTCTCTTTTGTAGCTCAGCTAGTTTAGCATGGGTATGCAGACAAGCAGGCATGGTGACGATTGACAGAGAGGACCTGTGAAAGTAGAAGAGAAGCAATGAAAGACTAGACATAACAGTCAGTAGGTTACAGCAGGGGGCATGGCACCGAGTACAATAAATGCAAAAGAAATAATTGATGGAGGGAATACTGGACAATGCAAACATTGTCCCCCAGTCACAAGGATCTGGGTTTAATCCATCATTCTTTTGCTCACCACACCAACCCAGTTGGGACCCAGCCATATGCAAATCAGTCTTTGCCCTGTTCCTTATGGAAACAGTCCAGCCTGAACTGCCAAGCTAGGTCCTCCCTGGACCGGAAACAAGCATCCTGGGACCGGTTTCAGGGCCTCACCCTTCATCAGCCAGATTAGCTTGAATCCAGTGGTGTAGTGGGCACAGGACCCAAGTCTGACCATACTCTTCCCATTTAAAGCAACATATGTAAAAGAAACAATTGATGGACAGAATGCTGGGCAATCCAAACATTCATCCCCAGTCACAAGGATCTGGGTTTAATCCAACATTATTTTTCTCACCACACCACCCCAGTTTGGATCCAGCCATATGCAAATCAGTCTTGACCCTGTTCCTTATGGGAACAGTCCAGCCTGAACTGCCAAGCCAAGTCCTCCCTGGAACGGAAACAAGCATCCTGGGACTGGGCTCAGGGCATCGCCCTTCATCAGCCAGGCTAGCTTGAATCCAGTGGTGTAGTGAACACGGTACCCAAGTCTGGGTATTCCCTTCCACTTTAGGTGACATATGCAAAAGAAACAATTGATGGACGGAATGCTGGACAATGCATACATTCACCCCCACTCACAGAAATCTGGGTTTAATCAATCATTCTTTTGCTCACCACACCAACCCAGTTGAGACCCAGCCATATGCAAATCAGTCTTTGCCCTGTTCCTTATGGAAACAGTTCAGCCCGAACTGCCAAGCCAGATCCTCCGTAAAACGGAAACAAGCATCCTGGGACCGGTTACAGGGCCTCACCCTTCATCAGCCAGACTAGGTTGAATCCAGTAGTGTAGTGAGCACAGGACCCAAGTCTGACCATACTCTTCCCACTTAAGGTAACATATGTAAAAGAAACAATTGATGGACGAAATGCTGGACAATCCAAACATTCACCCCCAGTCACAAGGATCTGGGTATAATCCATCATTATTTGGCTCACCATACCACCATAGTTTGGATCGAGCCATATGCAAATCAGTCATGACCCTGTTCTTTTTAGGAACAGTCCAGCCTGAACTGCCAAGCCAAGGCCTCCCTCGAACAGAATCAAGCATCCTGGGATCGGACTCAGGGCATCACCCTTCATCTGCCAGGCTAGCTTGAATCCAGTGGTGTAGTAACCACGGTACCCAAGTCTGGGTATACCCTTTCACTTAAGGTGACATAGGCAAAAGAAACAATTGATGGACGGAATGCTGGACAATACAAACATTCACCCCCACTCACAAAAATCCAAGTTTAATCAATCATTCTTTTTCTCACTACACCACCCCAGTTTGGACCCAGCCATATGCAAATCAGTCTTGACCCAGTTCCTTATGGGTACAGTCCAGCCCGAACTCCCAAGCCAGGTCCTCCCTGGACCAGAAACAAGCATCCTGGGACTGGTTTCAGGGCATCACCCTTCCTCAGCCAGGCTAGCTTGCATCCAGTGGTGTAGTGAGCACGGGACGCACGTCTGGGCATACCTTTCCCACTTAAGGTGACATATGCAAAAGAAACAATTGATGGACGGAATGCTGGACAATGCAAACATTCACCCCAGTCACAAGGATCTGGGTTTAAACAATCATTCCTTTGCTCACAACACCCCCCCAGTTTGGACTCAGTCACATGTAAATCAGTCTTGACCTTGTTCCTTGTGGGAACAGTCCAGCCCGAACTGCCAAGCCAGGTCTTCCCTGCACCAGAAACAAGCATCCTGGGACCGGTTTGGTAGGCTGTGGTCCTTGGGACTACTGCCTGCCCTTAACAAATGAAACTGAAACGTTTAATTTCTATTTTTTTTAAATGCATCCTGTTTTCCTTTGAGGAAAACAGGCAGTATTTTTTTTTTAAAAACTGCTTTATTTCAAAGCAGTCCCAGACATGGTTGTCTGCTGACCCCAGCATGCCAGCCATTCCCAATGGGGTCACAAATTGCAACCCCAGGCATGAGGCATGCAATGTGGGACTCCATTGGGAATCACAAACAGTGTCTTAGACACTGTTGTGCAACTCAATTTGCTAGTGGCATATGCGAGTCGGAAATACGACGCAATTTGCGACTCGCAAATTAGTGGGTCGTACATCTGGCCCTACATGTATTAAAGGCAGTTAAAACAAAATCTGATCATGCATTTTCACATGACCTAATCCTCTTTATCACTTTTGCCATATTTCCAAGTAATCTCTTATGGCCGGAAGTCCCAATTTCTAGTGACATGACATTCATGTTTTGTGCAGTATTTTGATGTAATGAAAATTATTTTTCCGTCCGTCGCGACACCACTATTAATCTGTCGTAGCAGATAAGTGGCATTTAAAAATGAACCTACCCCTTTAATATTAAAGAGGAAGAGTTTCTATTTTTGAATCCCCCAAAGACTGGGATGGAGGCATGTGAGGGACAGCAGACCTCCACCCCCGAACTCATATTTGCAGAATCTGGGCTTTGCAGCTTCTGTGCCTAAAAGGGATAAGGGGGAGCAATCCTCAGATTGCACATTTATCATACTTGCTCCCCTCTTGCTCGCAGCTGGCATTCACAAATAAAAAAACTCCATGTCACTGACCACTTCCACTTTGGGATTGCAATACCACTCCCTGATAGGAGCCCGCATGTCATCAACGGTTTGCGACTGAAAATGTGGTTGCAAAACACTGAAACACTTCATTTGTACATTATTACGCCTTATACCTGAGGAGGAGGCCTTCCATGATGCAAACAAGAGCTCAGAAGGGCGAAACTTGGAGCTGGCAAGCCAGGTGTTCAGGGAACAAGCCAGACGCAACTGGAGATAGTGGAAGGAGCCAGATAGAGTAATCCTCCTCCTCTCATTGCTTGACATGTGGCAGGGTTAGCCAATTAGAGGAGCAGTGCTTTATTTGAGCCAGTGGTTTCCAGTACTCGGCACCTGCACTTAATTGTCAACATTGGCGCTTGTGACAGTGTGCCACACAGTGGCACTGTCTGGCTAATTTAGAGATTAATTGAATATACAATAAAAAATTACTATAACTGCCGCCCAAGCTGTTCTTATAGCTTAGGGGGACTGAAATAGTCCGAATTGTCACACTTGTTGGAGTGTGATAATTAGTAGTTGTGTTGTTACTATCATTGACACAGCCACAGCCCGTGCACGTAAGAGCGCTGGGGGCAGGGTTGGGGGGGATTCGACAGACGACCACGAGGGAAAATTAAATAAATAACTAATTTTCCCTCATGGTCAACTGTTGAAATCTCACCCCACCTGGCACCACGGCCTCACTGCTCTTACCTGCACAGGCTGTGGCTGCATTGGCAGCATGGCAGGGGCAATGTGTGGTGCAAGCTACAGTTTTTCAAATTAAGGGCCATATGTATCATCCTCACCATTTGCGATTTCTAAATAGCGAATTTTAAGGAATCGCTATTTAGAAATCTCAAAACGATATGTATGTAGGAAATCGCTTATTTTTAGTGATTCCTTCACATTCCTAAATTGCGATTAGCAAATTGCTACTCGCAATTTTCCTATACATTTCTATGGGCCAGGAGGCCCATAGGAATGAAGGGGATATTTGCGATTAGCAATTTGCTAATCGCAAATTGCGAATATTTTCAAGGGTGCAGGGGTGTCACAAGAACACCCTGCTGCACCTCTGAAAATGACATGTGTGGGCATATGGCGCACATACATGCCCTAAGGGCATGTATGAGCGTCATACGCCACCTTTGATTTTTAAATAAATTGCTTTTTCAAAATAATTCGCAACTTACCACCAACTAGAAGTTGGTGGTAGTTTGCGAATCCTTATGGGCATTTTTGCATACATTTTTGTTTGATACATTGCATTTAAGGAATCGCTAAATTTGCGATTCCTTAAGTGCAATCGCAAAATAAGAAATGGCAAATTTTGCGATTCCTTATTTGCTGAGAAAATGTTTCATACATTCCATTTCCCAAATTAGCATTCGCAAAGCATTTCGGCCTTTGCGAATGCTAATTTGCTTGATACATATGGCCCTAAGTGTTTGAAAAAGTGTTATTTCCGTGATACACTATACATTAACGTATTCATATGTATATCTAAAAAAAAATGTTTAACAAAAGTGTTTGAGATCTCCCTCTGGTTTGATCTTTCAACTGCAATATGTGAAATCTATTTATAGCTCCCAGGGATGCTGCTCTTGCATCTCAACAGTGCCCACCCCAGCACTGACAGGTTGCTAAGGAAATTAAAAATGAACGTTGCATGGCAATAATAATGAGGCAAAAATATATCAATTATTTAGGCGTGTGCTTTCCTTAATCTACATAAAATGATCTGCAAAACTGGAATCTGATTGGCCTGGGCAGTGGAGTCGAACAGTCTGTCGTAAGACTCTGGCAATCTATTATTTGGCAAGCACCAGAGATGAAATTTCACAGTACTCCGGCTCATACAGATGCTCAATGTGCCCTGACAAATTATAAATATTATTAGCGAGTTGTGAGGGCCTCGTCCAGCGGCGGTCTCTGCTAGGGGTAACGTCTTAGAGCTTAGAAAACAACCTTACATGCAGAGAAATGAGCGAATGGAAATCCCCCCACCCCTGCCACCAGAGTGAGAGTGTATATGTTTGTTTACTTTTCAGATTTCTAAACGATATAGATGCACTTTACAGGTTAACACAATATATTATTCATGTTTGTAATAATATATATTTTTATTTATATTTTATAGATATGTATACAGACCAGTGGCGGCTGGTAGGGAATGTTAGCGCGGGGATGATAGAAAAAAAGAAAAGAAAAAAAGAAGACTTACCTGCTGGTGGCCTGGTGCTACCCGCAGCCTGTCCTCAGTCCTTGCTGTTTTCCTGGCTCCTGGCAGCACACAGGCTCCAAGACTCCACTAGCCAATCACAGCTGCTGTTACTAACATGACAGCAGCATCCCTGGTTCGGAGCTCAGACAGGGAGTGGGAGCCTGCGCATGTTCTCCATGCAGGCTGTGCAATACATGCTAAGTGCCCAAGACTGCTGGCCAAACCGTCATGCGCACTTAAGGTGCACCAACCACTCCTCCCTCTGATGTCAGCCCAGCTCCCCCGCCCTAATCTGGCTCCATTACACTAAAAAATAAAATTATAATAACGTTCTGTTATCATTTATTCTGCCTTTGCACTGCTCATTGAGCAGTGGGACAATGCTCCTGCACCTTAGTAGAGCAGCCACCGCTGATATAGGCGCTTGCACACTTTGGGGGCCATTATGGCGCAGAGAACCAGTTCATTTATTGCATTGATTATGCATAATTCACTGTTTAGTTTACATCTAAAAATTCACCATGCCCCGGCCTTTTCATATGGCGCAATAATTATTGACAGATTAAATATCTGGCTTCACAAATCAAACAACTCATTCATTTAAAACGACTTTCTCGTGCTTGGAAATTCACAAAGAAGTAGATATGCACCTGTATATTCCTACCAACTGGTGCGGGATAATGACTTTTGGAATTCATAAACATTTCCAGTGGAATCCCTGAAAAACCACATCAGGCACTGGTTTCCAACCGCCTGATTCATCAATGGGCCGTTTTGCGAGCCCCTAATAGCGAATCATAGCGATTCGCTATTAAGGACTCGCAAAACGGTAATCATGTAGGAATCGCATAATGAAATGCGATTCCTACTGGTTCCTTATTTGCGATTAGCTAATTGCTAATCGCAAATAAGGAATAACTCGCCATTCATTCCTATGGGCCAAAAGGCCCATAGGAATGAATGGGGAGTATTCCTTATTTGCGATTAGCAATTAGCTAATCGCAAATAAGATTGCGATTTGAAGGGTGCCAGGGGTGTCCACAGGACACCCTGTAGCACCCCTCAAATGACATTACACACAGGTGTTGCACACACACATGTTCAAAGGACATGTGTGTGTGTAACATGCAACTCAGAAAAATGCATTTAAATGCATTTTTCTGAGTTTTCGCAATTTACCGCGAGGTCTGACCTCGCGGTAAATTGCGCCTAGAAATTGCGAATTCGCAAATGTAAATAGGATGTTGAATAGCATTTAAGGAATCTCAAATAGAGATTCCTTAAATGTCATTCCTCGCAAAATTGTGAGATCGCAATTAGAGATTTTTACATTTGGGATGCTGAATCCCAAATGCAAAAATCGCTCTCGCAAAGGGCCGGATTCTCAGAATCCGGCCCCTTGCGAGCGCAAAAAAGCATGATGAATCTGGCTGCAAGTGTACACTTGGAGGTGATGCGACAAATAACCTGGGCTCCCATTTCATCATTGCATACATTCTACATAACACAGACTTAGACACTAAGGAACTGGAGCCAGATGTGTAAAGGCATTGTTTGTCTTACTTTTCTTCATTGGACAATCATGTTTCCCTATAGAACTCCCTCCCCTTTCAACTATGTCTTCTCAATATCTAGGGGTAATCCATTCAGGTTCCCATCCTGAGAAAGGGGTTCCTCAGCCCATTACTGCTGCACCTCCTAACCATTTCATGGTGGGAAAGGGTCGGATTGGGGTTGCTGAATCTCCATGAGTGTACACGTTTATGGGCATTCAAAACTTAGAAGGTTAACTATGCCTTGTTCTACACACTCCCTACATCTTACGTGGGAGTTGCTACAGTGCATTTTTCTGAAGTTGTGGTAGGGAAATACGCAGTAGGAAACCCATTCATGCTCACCAGGATTCCTCTTGTTAATTCCCAACAGATTTGAATGCAGCATTTTTTGCCTTTGAATGTTTATGGATGAAATACATTTCAGAATGTACACAGTCCCTCCACCGTAAACTTAAAAAGAAAAATCTTTATTGAATCCCAGTATACATGCAATGACAACCAGTGCAGTTATGGTACAGCAACAATATCAATGTTTTCTAGTATACAAAAGTATTTTCAGTTCTGTTGATTTTTAAGAACAGAACTCAGCCCTACCCACCTCCACCTCCCAACAACCCCATGGCGGTACAAGAGTGGTGAGGAAACCAATACATCATATGAAATACAAATCACAACATTTTACACACGATCATGTCTATGGCATAGCAGTATTGCATCCAACAGGCATGAGTCATTATTTATTCACTGGTTCAGGATGCTCTAGTAATTACACCTTGAGTGGGGCCCAAAATGCTTTAGGTCTCGAGGCTTCAGGTAACTCTTCATCATACACATTTAATGGTTTTCTACAAAACACCAGATCACGAATTAACTTGACAATTGTCGGCAGCGCCTTGGCATTCCACTACATTGCAACAGCACGCTTAGCAAACAGAGTGGCTTTTGCTACTATGCATCGATTACATGGTTTTATTTCATTTAGTAACCCCAGCACACCACCTCCATTGTCATATCTGTGAGGGCCCTTGTCACCTTTTGCCAAAATATTGCAATCTCCGGGCATCCCCACGCCAAATGTATAAACTCTGCTCCATCCTGCCGGCATCTGGCGCATCTATCGTCATCTCTTCATCCAAACTTGCACAATTGAACAAGGGTATAGTAGGTTTGTTGCAGATATTTAAAATGAATGATCTGAAGGTTGCAATTGGCTGCCAATGGCCCTGTTAATTTACAGCAATGTTCACACTCTCCTCAGGTCAAGAGGGACTCTAGAATAACATTCCATTTATCCAGCACTGCTGATTGGTTCCACTTCTTTTCTCGTTGAGAGGCCTCATATAATCAGCCCTCTACTCTCCCCCTTCTTTACTACTATTTGTAATGCTTTTAACCCTTTTGGTTCCTGCAGAAAATCTGAGTAGAGGGCGCGTACCGTGGCCTGCAGTCTAGTGCATATGAATCCGTGCATGGCTTTATAGGCTTGCCCATCCTGAAAGTCACTCATATTGAGGAAGGTGCCATTATGGTACATGTCCCCTAATTTCGTGATCCCTACACTTTGCAGTATATTCAGAACTCCACGCTCACAAGCAACCAAGATATCTTGGTGGGCAACAAGTGGCATATCGGGGGCATATAGCTAGTTTATTCCCACCCGACCAGTCAGAGTTTTCAATACCCAAACTGTGTAGCCAACTGGATTAATCTCTTTCCTCAGTCCTACCTATCCATATATAAAATCTTAGCAGTCAGCAGTATCGTGTGCACAGTGTCAGCTTCAACCGCCAAGTTTGGAATATACTTCTGTGGAAAAAAACAGTAATGCGCGAATTGCGCTTGTGCACACAAATAGTAAAGTCTCAAGTCAGGGGCTTCAAACCCACCATAATCAAAGGGTAGTGCTAACGTATTCCAGCTGCACCGTAGTTGCTTGCCGGCCCACACCAATGACAATAGGCAGGTCTGCAGAGACTCTGTCCACTAGTGACAGCGGCAGTCGTGTCCATCGAGCAACCTGCTCAGTAATATTGGAGACTGCACGGCCATAGTTCATTTTTAGTACAACCTCAGGATCCCTATGAACCCAGACTCCTAAATATTTCGCAGGGTCAACCGACCAGGAGAAGACATATTCTAGCAGAATTTCTTCTGTGCTGTCTGTTAAGGGTATTATTGCAGATTTTGACCAATTTATCCCCAACCCAGAGTGTGACTCGAATGCAACGTATTCTTGCAGCACCGTAGTTAGATGAGTCGGCGGCTCTCTGATATATAATAGCATGTCATCTTCATATAATGAGATAACAAGCTGGCGCTGCCTGAACCCCAGGGCGGCCTCTGCATGCTTCTGACGCACTTTCAAGCAAGCGGCTCCAGTGCTAAAGGGAAACGTATTGGGGAAAGAGGTCAGCCCTGCCTTGTGCCTCTGCAAATTAGAAATTAATCAGACACCCATACATTTACCCATACTCTGGCAACAGGATGTGTATATGGCAATCTTATCCCTTGTAGAAAAAACTGTGGCATTCCCATTCTCTGGAGAACCACAAACATATACCCCCACCTTAGTGAGTGGAAAGCTTTTGCCGCATCCAGCAGCACAGCAACAGCAGGGATATTGGGGTCCAGCTGGTGTATTACTGCAAATATTGTCCGACGGTTGTGCACTGAGGAGTGTTTGGGGACGAATCCCGGCTGGTCCGGTAGAACTAACTTGGGGATCAGCCGCTGCAATCTACCTGCAGCCCATGCAATCCTGCCGGCTTACTAGTGGGTATGGATATTATAGCCTCCTTAGCCTCTCCCTCATCAAAGGGTTGTGTCAGATATTCACTCTGCCCGTTTGACAGCCACCCCAGCGCAATGTCCTCCAAATACTTATTAGTTACCTCATTGGGATCTAACTGCCGATCCCCGTAAAGGTTGGAGTAGAACTCAATAAAGACTACGCTAATCTTAGGAGTGGAGCATTGGGAGACTGCACTTTCATCTAACAACTCAGTTATATGCTCTTTCCCCATTGGGAGTGATACCTTATTTGCCAAGGAACGTCTAGGCCTGCCTCCATCCCCTTAGTACCTTGTCCGGTATCTCCGCGATCTATGCAGTATCTCTTGGTCTACTGTTTGATTATGATCAGTGACTAACTCCCGAATGCTAGGCAAGACATCAGAGGTGGGATTCACTTCATATTCATGTTGTAGCCTACTAATTTTCCCTCTCAATAGGTCTATACAGTTCCTAAGATCCTTTAATACCCCTGCCTGGTGTCCCATACATTCCCCTTTTATGGTGACCTTAAAAGCTTCCCAGAGTGTACATGCACTATCCACTGACCCCTCATCTCTAAGAAGTTAATTGCCACTCTGATTTTGGCTCGAATTATGGGATCTAATATGGAAGAGGGCTGTAATCGCAACTGGAATGGGCGCCTAATAACAGATGGCGCCTTCCAGTCTATAAGAACTGGGCAGTGATCCGAGAGTGTCTTAGCTAGATGTTTAATGGAAATGGCCCACACGGCTGCCTCACTTGAAACTAACCAGTAATCCAATCAGGACTACATACAAGACATGTGCTGTGGACACAAGGGTGCCCTCTCTCCCCCTGGATTTCAATTCCTCGAGACATCTATTAACCCTTCAGCATCCATCAGCTCACCCAATACTGCCCCTCCACATCAGCAGATTGGTCTAATCTAGGGTCCAAACTAACATCCAGGTCACCATCCCATATGACCACCACCAATGGATAATTAGAGACGGGCCTTCAGGCATTGTTAGAGAAGGCCGGGTCATCAACATTAGGTCCATAGGTGTTTACAAATAGCCCCAACATGCCTCTCAATCTCCCCAATACATGCAATATCCTCCCCTGTTCATCCGCCTCAAATTTAATGTGGGTGTATGGGGTGCCCCCATTTACCAGTATCATCACCCCTCTAGAATATGATGAGAACGAGGATGCAGCCTTCACCATAGCCCAGAGGGTAACAACTTTAAGAACCGTTTGTTTGTTGAGATGTGTTTCTTGAAGAAATGCAATCTGAACCTTTTGCTCTAAGTAGGCTAGTGCACTGCAAATGTTCTTGGGATTGTTTAACCCGCACACGGTCCATGTTATTAATCTAATATTATCACCCAAACCTGCTACTCCACACATTGTTGAACTATGCCTTTGTGCACTTCATCTTTATGCAAACAATACATTGTGAAAGACATTGCAATACCACCCCTGCAAGGCCATCATGCTCCTCCCCCTCCCCATCAAGCCCCCCACCCACTTCAGTACACCCAACGTGCTAAAGACAACCCAGAAATAGAGAACAGAACTTCTCAACACCAAACTATCCCAAAAGGACAATTGGGGAGTTTCCATTATGGGACACGAGAGTGCAACAACCTCCCGATTGTAGTGGGAGGTGCCGTGCAGCATATTAATTCAACATCACCTCAATTTACTGTCATTAGATAAAATTAAACATCACCACGTTGCAATTTACCAATAAATAGTCAGAGTGCACTTTATTTTAAACTCACTGCAGCTTGAAGTACAGATCTTACTTAAATCATTCCATGTTACAAATCTTTGAGGGGAGTAAACCAACATAGCAGGTCCATTATTCGAGCTACTCACACCCCTAAACAGCATATCCCCGTAATAATCAAACTCTTTAGCGATCCAAACATTTTATCATTGTTCCTCCTCGTCTGGATCAGTATTGGCTTCCTGCCGTCGTTTTTTAAATTGTTTTCCATGCTCCAGAGCAGCCTTTGGGCTCATGAATATCCCTCTGTGCTCATGCACCCTCTGTGTTAGTCCTCAATCTTGCTGGGTACAGCACAGATTGCAATATCTTTTTTGCAGGAATTACCTCTTTCCGGGCGGACTGGATTATAGTTGTAAAATCCAGGAAGAATGCCAGTGTGCTCCCTTGGTATGTTTTTTCACCCCTCTCCTGGGCAAGGGGTAAGATCATGTCCCGGTCCTAGTAATTCAATTACCATGCAATATTAGGACGTGGCGGGGCTCCCGGGACTGGACACGCTGCAAGGGATCAGTGGGCTTATTCCACCACAAACATAGATGAAAAATTGTCTACATTAAAAAGTTCTTTCAGCGACCCCTCCATGAATAGCTCCATTTTCCCAGCATTGGTTGATTCCGGCAGCCCCGTCATCCTAATATTGTTCTGTCTAGACCTCGCTTCCAGGTCCTCATTCTTAGTTTGAATAATTGCCAGAACCTTTTCCATATTCAAGGTTTTGCCCTATACTATGGACACATCTTCTTCCACCATGGACACTCGCTGTTCAACCTTGTTTGTCGAGTTTTGCCGCCATATGGTCCATACACAGATTTAGTGCATCTATCTTACCATCAGTAGATTGTAGACTTTGTTGCATTGCACGATGTGTGGATTCTAATGTCGAAACTGCGTCAGAAGAGGCCTCCGCTTATAAATCAGATGCCGGCTTTTGTTGTGTTCTGCTTGCCTTACACATCTCAATTGTGAGACGCGGTGAGTTTTATCAGATTTGCCTATCCTTATTGATCACCAATCAGCAAAGCTAGTCAATACATACAATCGTGTTGGATAGTGTGCGGCCACAACTCTCACGCATAGCTATAGCACCTGTAGAGGGGGAATTATTGTGGTCTATTGCTCTGTACTTTAGTAGCCTTTAGTATGCAGTCATTCACGTCCCATTGCGGTGGAGTGAAGGGTATTAGGTTCAATGCCCCGTACTCATAACAAGCAGCAGCCTGCCCGCGCCCAAAGCATCTTTAGCCACACCTTCTTCACTATCCTTACCACTCAATATCACTACCACGTGAACAACTTATTTCCAGTGTACCACTTAGCTATCTTATGGCTGCAGCACTTCCATCCAATTTATCACTGCCCCAATTATTACTCCAGCCTCAGATCGGCGTTTCCTACTGTCCCACAGTGGTAATATAAATCTTCCGATAGTTGTAGGCTGCAACCCTGCAATTACTTGTATCACACCCTCACTGGCACATCGCCAGCAAGCTCAGTGATTTATTAGGCCCCGGGATCTGATAAACACTTACCACGGGGCGGAAGTTTGCTTGATTTATTCTTTCCTAAACTGCATCAATTATTCAACCCTGCAAGCGCAGTAGCAGGAAGGCAATCCCCAAGCGCAGCACTCCAGCAGGCCTCGTCACGCACACCACCGCGGATCCGCTCCGCACTCCAAATGGCCGCTCTCAGTTTGCGCCGCAGTTTTTAGCGGCTGTTGCCCAGAATGTTCACCTTGCCTCAGCATGAGCTGCTGGATCAGCTGTCCCCTCTAATTACAAGTGTATAGCCTGCAGATTGTTTTTGTTATTCCTTTTTTGGCTATTCCCCAGCTTACTGCTTCAGAAGATTCCAGGACCCCAATCAGGCCACCCGGTCATTGGGGACACTGTCACAGCGCGTTACTCTTCCAGATCCACGGCGCTGATTTGTCCCCGTAGTTCCAGCTGATCATTCACAACTCGCCTCCACAGCACACGACAGTCGGGCAGATGGAGGAGTCGCCAGCGCCCATGGCTGATCGTCACTCATTCAACACCACTACCATCTGGCCCACTTCCCTTTACTATTTTCCTAATAGTTTTTCTCGGTGTTTCCAGTCACAGCAGGGCCACAAAACCACTCAGTTTGTTACCAGAATGCTCCCAACCACTGTGCCTCTGTCAATGCATCCAGCTGCCTCAGGGAATGTCTGGATTCATGTCCGAATCGAAGTGCGGCCGATGGAGCTGCGCTAATGAACAGCCATCTTGCGTGAGCCCCCCTCTCCACCGTAAACTTGATGCTGTGGGTCTATTTCTGACATTCCCAACCGCAGTCATTATTTCCCCATTGAAAAGCAGGAGTGGTTTACCCACCTTTACATTTTGTTCATTATATGAATGATTGTATCTATTTGAGTGTACCATGTAGCACCCCTTTGCACCTCTAACATTTCCCTTAACCATTTCACTTACTAACATAGCATAGGCGATGGTGCTGTAGCAGTAAAAATCCAGCCGATCAATAATGCGCATATAAGTAAATAGTGCCCCCATCTTAATAATAATAATAATATAATAAGGTAGTTTCTAAAGCGCCTGGTGACGCCTTTCCGGCGTGTCACCGCGCTGTGGAGAACAAGTTATCAGACACAGACATCCCAGCTCCCACCGCATATACTATGTAATGAACAGGGGTTCTGCCCAAATTATCCTCGCATACCTGGGCAAGGAGCATCATAAAGATGAAAAAGTAGAAAGAAAAGGTACTGAGGAATCAATGACATATAGACTACTTCAAAACAAGATACAATTTATTATCCTGTTTTATAAAGTGATTTCCGTTATCATTAAATGATATGATTTGAAAAGGACAGTATTCAAAGTCAAAAGACAAGGAGGTCAACATATGTACAGTGTATAACAAAACAAAAGAACCTATTGATGCAATATATACATTATATATACAACAGTGTGTACCCTCAACAAGAAGAAAAAAGAGAAAAGCACAATCAATTTTCTGTAAATACCCACTCCTCAATTTGGGTGGAGTATCACAACCAAGGTAGTCCTTATAGCGCAAAAGTTATTATTTCTCCTAATTAAAAACAAAGTAGTGTTTGTACAAAGCGCTTGATATTATTTACGAAGTATATACAGTATAGTAGGACTCCTTAATCAGATGTCGACGCAGTCGCGGTCGCGTTTCCGCCAACAGTATCTTGTGGCTTCATCAGGACAAGGGTACTGAAAAAACACACATAGAATACAATTTAAACAAACCCTAAAAACAAACTATGCCGCAACAAACCTCTCACCCGTTTATGGCAATGCAGTGCCCAGCGAAAAGTGAAAAACCGTGAGGACTGAAGAGATCAAACCACAGCCCAAACGAACCCAAAAGACCACTATTTCATTAAAAAGCAGTGGCTCTATGTAAACGCCAAGTACGCGAAGAAATTAACAAATAGAATGTCCAGAGCGTGCACAGGATGCACAAAGTATAAAAACCCACTCACCAACATCATTCTCAACCATCACCCTGTGTCTAACGTAGAAATCTATCGGAGTTTTCGCTAACAATCAAACAGGTGCCTCCAACCACACTCACAGCACTATCAGCGCCAATATGAGATCTAAATACCTTTTAATGGCTCACGAGGTCCCCCCCATACTACAATAGGGGGAAACACCCCTGGCGGTGCAGCCAACCTCCTCTTCAGGGATGTACAAATCGGGCTCTTCTTAGTACTATGGGGAGAGAGAATGAAGTCAAACTCTTTCTCGCATCCAACGTAAAGTACACAATAAATCAAGCACAGGGAATAATTCTCCCAATAATGCTGAAGGTACACACACCACCTCACATATCGGGGCTGAGCCTACCTCCAAAATAATGGTTCTGGGTCAACAACGAAAAGACTCCAGAGGCGTGTGTCTTAACACACACGTGGGTGTTTCCTACACCTTCAGCTGATTTGTGGGGAAACCTGGAGTCGAGGGCGGGAGAGAAACAAACAAACACAGATCTCCATTACTCCCCACGTGTATCAACATACACCACTCGGAACTCGAAAGAACTCCAGTGTATAGGGCAAAGAACTTATATGCCTACCTCAAGCTAATCAGATCCCCAGCTAAACATTCGACAGGAGATGCACTCGACAGTCATCCGGCCAGTCCACCGTCCGAGAAACTGCAGATAGTCAAAGTGAGGAAAACGTCACGTCATAAACTGAGCGTCTAAACTGACGTCCGCTTCTACGTGTGACCACGCATCAACATAGAAATAGGACCAACAACCACCGAGAGGACAGTGAGAAAAAGGACTAAGACGAGTCGCACGCTTGCGCACTTATTATAAATCTAGATATACATACGATGTTGCGCTCACACACATACATAATTCCAAAGAATGGAAAAATATAGAAAACAAATTAATCCCACACCATTGAAATGTGCATAGTTATAAAATGGGCACTGTATCACCACAACCGAGTTAACAATCTACACAGGGCAAATCAGACCGCAAAGTACATAGAAACGTATCATACAAATTACAACACACAGTTGTGATCAAGGAAAAATTACTATCTACAAAGTATACGTACATGTGGGATCTCCCCTCGTCTCTAAGGAAGATCTAATATATACACAGTTCATTTTGAGACTAAATATCTAGGACGGAGCCCTACACCTATTAGTAAACTGGTCTAAACACTTTCTGTTAATCCCTTAAATTAGAGCCTATAGTTCATCACGATCATTGAGACCCTTAATCGTGGTGTGGTATCTCTCAATTAACCTAGCTTCCACGCAATTTAGCTTACCGCATATACAGCTGCTTATAGATTATATAAGTATGTTTTTAGCAGAGTTCTAAATTTAGTTTCCGATTCTTGCAGTCTTAGGGATGTAGGGAGAGCGTTCCAGTTTTTTGCCACTACAGCTCTAAAAGAGCGACCACCGAGTTTCGCTCTTTTTACACGGGGGATCGTCAGCAGACCCATCCCCTCTGAGCGCAAGGCTCTGGTCGGCTCATACCTAAGTACTAGATCCTGAAGATAGGGAGGAGCTTTATGTTGGAGTATCCTATGGCACATTAAGAGAGCTTTAAACATCACTCTTTTTTTGACCGGTAGCCAGTGTAGGGCTGCTAATGCTGGTTTGGATGCTGCTCTTCAGGGGAGTCGTAGAACAAGACGAGCTGCAGTGTTTTGGAAGACTTGTAGGTGCTCTAGACTGTGCTCAGTGGCACCCAAGAACAAGACGTTCCCGTAGTCCATACGGGATGTCACCAGTGCCTGAGTCATAGTGCGTCTGGCATCCAGCGGGAGTAAATCAAGGGTGCGATTTAGTGTTTTCAGAACCCGGAAAACACTTTTGTACGAGGCGACGAATGTGGCCTTCGTAGGACAGAGAGGGATCAACCCATATTCCCAAGTTTTTGGCTTCTTTACAGGGAACAGGCGTAGGACCCAGACACGTTGGCCACCAGTCTGGAGTCCAGCTTAGGTTGCTCCCACCCACAACCATTACCTCTGTTTTAGATCCATTTAGTTTCAAGCAATGTGCGTCCATCCATTTAGCTAGTGCTTGCATGCAAGCATTAAAATTGGATGCCGCCGTTGATGGTGCTTGAGACAGAGAGATCAGCAGTTGGGTGTCGTCTACGTAGGAGACCAATTCTACCCCGTACGCTTGCACCACCTTGGCCAGGGGGGTCATGTAAAGATTGAAAAGAGTTGGACTCAGGGCAGAGCCCTGAGGTACCCCCTGTTCTAAGACCATCTCTGTTGATCTACAAGAGCCTCGTTGTACCTGAAAGCTTCTGCCTGTGAGGAAGGACTTCAGCCACCCCAGTGTTTGCAATATCAGGCAATAGACAGTACAAATTCTCTTATATGACACATTTTTTCAATATTATATAATATCACACAATGTTTGGGGGAGCTATATTCTATTTCATTTACATAAACACCAGCTTTGTGTAGAAATCCTCTGCTCTTTGAGCTATAGTGGGGAATACCATATTGTCATGGCTGATACACGTAAAATGTATTTGGGGACCTCTAGACTGTTACATTCCCAATCCCTCAGCCAAACTTTCTCATGGGGTTCTGCCGGAATAATAGCTATTACACACTTTGTCAGGCATAGTTAAACTTGCCTCAGCCGTACAGATGTTCCCTCGGGGGGGTCTCCAGTAATCCAGGTTCAATTTTCCTCCTGCCTGGCATTTTAAACCCTTTATCAAAATACCAATACAACATTTAGCAATCCCTTGACCCCTTTTGGTTACCATTGCAAGTACATCAAAGAATGATTCCCTGTATCACCTTATTGGTGTTAAGTAAAGAATCAGAACTGTTACCTTATTGGTACTTTGACAGCATCTATATCTGGTCTGCGAACCCTTCCTTAGGAGCTTGTTTATTTTTGTATTTATTTATTTATTTGCGTGTTTATAAAGCGCTATGAATAAACTCCCGTAGGGGTATCTCCGCGCTGATGACAACCGGTAGGAAACTGATAATAGAAGCAATGAAATTAAAAGTGCAGTGAAAAGCTCCTATGAACCAACAGGTGCTGGTTAAAAAGAGTTAAACAGAAAGGTTTTTAAATATTTCCTGAATTGGAGGTGGTTATGGCATTGTCTCAATGAGAGCGGGAGTGAGTTCCAAAGATTGGGGCCTACTACGGACAGAGCCCTACCACCTAGCCTTGATTTGGTTATCTTTGGAACACTCAGTAGCATCTGGTCACTGGATCTAAGGGCCCGGGTAGGGACATAAGGAACAAATTTGCTGGCAAGATACTCTGGTCCCAATTGGTTGAGGCCCTTGTGAATGATGCAGCAGGTCTTGAACTTCACTCGTAAGCGTATTGGTAGCCAGTGAAGTTTGTGAAGTAGTGGTTTTGAGGGGGATCTGGGGGGTGCATTTAGCACCAACCTAGCTGCTGTATTTTGCACCACCTGTAGACGATCCAGAACCTCCTCATTTGCACCTGCCAGAAGACCGTTACAATAATCAAGGCGGCTTATAATCAGCGCCTGAACTAAGGTCTTCCTATAAGAGTCAGGGAGGAAAGGAAAAATTCTACAGAGGAGCCCAATTACATGGAAGCAGGATCCCACAGTAGTATTAACATTTTGCTTCATGGTCAACTCCGGCTCCAATCTGACTCCTAAGTTCTTGATTATTGCTTTGGGCTCAGGAACTGGGCCCAAATCAGGAGGCCACCAGTCGGGGGACCATTGAACCCTGGCTTCCCCGAAGAGCATCACCTCTGTCTTTCCAACATTACATTGGAGAAAGTTGGACAACATCTACCTTGCAACTGCCTTCATCCCATCGGAAAATGATTGAATAATTTCCGGGGTAAGTTGTTTGAAGGGGAAGAGCAGCTGCGTATCGTCAGCGTAGGACACTGGGCTGCTACTTGTCTGCTACCAAATCAGGTGGCTAGGAGGAACAATGTCCCATTCTAGTATTTTCAATGTAAGTATGCCTGGTGTATACTGAGTACTTACGTACCCTTCATACTAAGGATTCCTCCTTTGAAAATGAAGAATAGTTGTGAAAGTGCAGATTGTCTCTACCTATAATTATTTAGGGGTAATGGACTCCTTAACCCTCTGCACTCGGTCTGTCACTCTCTCCTGTGTTGTTGCTAGTGATTCGTCCATATCAGGATATTTTGTTATGTTATGTTATGTTACTGTGATTTGTATAGCGCAACAGCTGCCCCAGCAAAGGGGCGTCCCGGCGCTGACAGCAGAACAGCAGAACAGCTAACATGGATGTAGAGGCAAGGCTACTGGTCTACAATTTAAAAACACTGCATTGTCACATGGTGTAAAAAGGTACCTGTGTCATGGAGAAAAGCCAACTTTTCTATATTAGCTGTCACCCCTAAAGAGTGGGCTGAACGCGCACATGGCTAGGTGCCTAATTTTTAAAAGTGGCCCTTGCTGGATAATAAAGAAAAGTATGTTCTATAAAAGATTTATGAGAACATTCTGAAAGATATCACATGATAGTTGACAGAAAGCGTAGCATTTTCTTATTTCTTGATATGTCTTACTATTTATTTAGGTCTTTTGTATGTCTCTGGGTGTTATCACTGGAAAGTGTTGGGATACAGAGAGAGATGACATAAACACTGGCCACTAGAGGCCAGTACTACAAGGAGAGAACCCTTATTTGACAAGTTTTGGTCATTCTTCGGTCATGCCATGACATTGCATGGCAGGTTGCTAAGGTTGTTTTGGATGAGGACAAGCGAGTTTTAAGACTTTTACAAAAGTAAAGGAACTTAGCTTTACTCGTCCTAGACCAGAGAATGAAGTTCCCAAAGATTCTGCCATCTGACAAGACATTGGAACGAAACAGGAAGACTTAAAGGGCCATATGTATCAAGCCTATTTTAATTCGCATAGGCCGAAATTCGCCGAATTTCGGCCTTTGCGAATCGCAAAAGGCTGTTTTGCGTAAAATGATATGTATAAAACAATCGCATCTTAAGGAATCGCAAATACTTGCGATTCCTTATTTTGCTATAGCATTTAAGGAATCGCAATTTTGCGATTCCTTAAATGCTATGTATGAAACTTTTTAGACTTGCGATTTCAGGTTTAGAAATTGCAAATTACCACCAACTACAAGTTGGTGGTAATTTGCGATTTCTTGTAAAAATGCACAATTGTGCATTTGTGAGGGTGGCATATGACACACATACATGCCCATTGGGCATGTATGTGCGCCATATGCACACATATGTAATTTACAGGGGTGCAGCAGGGTGTCCTTGAGACACCCCTGCACCCTTGCAATAATTCTCAAATTGCGATTAGCAAACTGCGAATTCGCAGTTTGAGAATTATTTGGAAATCATTCCTATGGGCCTCCTGGCCCCTAGGAATGCATTGGAAATTATTCCTTAATTGCGAATTCGCAAAATGCGAATTCGCAATTAAGGAAGATTAAGGAATCGCTACAAAAAAGCGAATTTCTTCATACATACCGTTTTGCGATTCCTAAATAGCGATTCCTTAAAAATCGCTATTTAGGAATTTCAAAACGGAACTATGATACATATGGCCCTTAGTTTGCTAAAAGTTGATTAAAAACTATACTGGTAATTCCTGAACCACCTACTGACCAATAATCTTACACTTACTACCATATTTAAATCCCAGATTCCTCCCGTACACAGTGAGAGTGAGATTCGTAGAGGTGGGAAATAGTTCTGAGGGTGGGGGACAGGATAGATATAATTTGTTAGTAACATTTTTAGGGGGTCATAGGTCGTACAATAAAGCAGAAGGATGTTTATAATGTGACCTTAACTTGCTCCCTAAAAAACTCTCCTTTTCAACATAACCAGGCATGGAGTCAGCTTGATTCTTTTCCCAAAGGCAAGTAAAAGAGCATTATTACTTACAGCAGCAGTCTAAACAAAGAGCACTAAAACTGGATTATACTTCTGATCAGTTGTTTTCTGAAATGGATAGTGATCGACAGAAAGGAGGTATTTAAGTCTCCATGTTAGTTTTTGCACACTATGGGTCATTACAGGAAAGAGAGAAACTCTGCATGTTTTCAACACATTCTGAGCTGCAGCACGTTTTAATCTTTAACTGATTCTAATTTATTTTTGCAAAAAAAATCTTTTTTAATGTTTTAATTTTCCCCTGCATGTTTTCATTTTTATACTTCGTGACTGCAACCATACTGTCTATTTCATAAAGAAAAGCAAGACACTGTGGGTTTAATCTGTTTGTGGGAAGTGTTATGGTGGGACAATGTATTTTAAGGAATAGAATATTGTCTTGCTCACATTAATAGGATTTTGCAAGTCACCTCAGAATTTAATGGCCTAAAAAAGGAACTCATTCTTTAGTTTTGCACCTCTCTATGATTAAAGAGCTATTTGATGACTTGCAATGTCTTTATAATGTATGATGGGGGTACTGTATCACATATATATTCTGTGAGACGGACTGCAGTGTGTATCTCACATGATAAACAGTTCAGGGTGTGCTTGGAGCTGCACTGCTCATGCAACTTCATTTAGACGGATCAGAGCCTGTGGTGTCACAACAGAATGTTGAGTGCACGCTAACTTGATGTTCAGTGAGAGAGCAGATGCTGGAAACGAATATGTGATGTTACAATGCAATCAAAATGATCGCGGTATGTAACATCGCAGTTTTTACAATGCAAGTCATTACAACGATTTGCACTGGAGGGCCCTGGACATAGGAGTAGTAAGATTTACTATTCCAACACCAGTCTACATACAGTAAGGAAGGTGTTGGAATTGTAAATCTTACTATTCCTTAGGTTATATCGCCATCCAGCACAAGTCGATGCAACGCTTGCGTTGTAACGGCTGCGTTCTAAATGCCTCGGGTTGTAATCACCGCGATATAAAGGATGTTTCCCGCTGGAAGCAGGAGAGGAAAGGAGCAATTCATGCAAGGCTACGGACACCTCCTGGTGATGTCTCGAGTGTGCCTCTTCACCATATGTATTTGTACAGGTTCATTCCGAGACAGCACCAACCGGTCAAGTCAAGTCAAAAGTCAAGTAAAAAATTTTTTATATAGCGCACTACATACCCATAGGGTCTCAAGGCGCTTGAGGAAGGGGAAAATTACTTGTCGAATATCCAAGTTTTAAGTTGCTTTCTGAATGCTAGGTGGTTCTGAGTAAGCCGAAGGTGAGTGGGGAGAGAGTTCCAGGTTTTGGCTGCCAGGTAGGAGAAGGATCTACCTCCCATGGTGGCTTTGTTGATGCGGGGAACAGTGGCCAGGGCTTGGTTGGAGGAACGTAGTTGACGGGAGGGGTGTAGAAAGACATTCGTGTGTTGAGGCATTCGGGTCCGAGATCGTAAAGTGCTTTGTGTGCGTGGGTTAGTAGGCGGAAGGTAATTCTCTTATTTACAGGTAGCCAATGGAGATTTTTCAGGTGACCAGAGATGTTATCTTTACGCGGGATATCAAGTATGAGCCTGGCTGAGGCGTTCTGGATGCGTTGAAGTTTTTTCTGGAGTTTTGCGGTGGAACCGGCGTATAGGGTGTTTCCGTAGTCCAGGCGACTCGTAACAAGTGCGTGAGTGACCGTTTTTCTAGTCTCGGTAGGGATCCAGCGAAAAGTTTTTTTAAGCATACGAAGAATGTTGAAGCAGGAAGAAGAGACAGCGTTGACTTGTCTGGTCATTGAGAGTGAGGAGTCCAGGATGACGCCCAAGTTCCGTGCGTGGTCTGTCGGGATGGGTGCTTTTCCAAGGGCCTCTGGCCACCAAGAGTCATCCCAGGCGGAGGGGGAGGTTCCTAAGATAAGGACTTCTGTTTTGTCTGAGTTCAGTTTCAGACGGCTGTGCTTCATCCACTCGGCTACTTCTTTCATTCCTTTGTGTAAGTTGTTTTTGACGGTGTCGAGGTTCTTGGTAAATGAGAGGATCAGTTGGGTGTCGTCAGCGTAGGAGATGATGTTGAGATTGTGTTGGCGAACGATGGCTGCAAGGGGGCTCATGTATACGTTGAAGAGGGTGGGGCTGAGTGATGATCCTTGCGGCACGCCGCAGATGACTTCAGAGGGCTCTGATTTGAAAGGAGGGAGTCTGACTCTCTGAGTTCTACCGGTGAGGAAGGAGGTGATCCAATCCAGTGCTTTTCCTTGGATTCCGATGTTACTGAGGCGCTGTAATAGGGTGCTATGGCAGACTGTGTCGAATGCCGCGGAGAGGTCAAGGAGGATGAGGGCGACTGTTTCTCCGTTGTCCAGTAGGGTTCCGATGTCGTCTGTTGCTGCGATGAGTGCGGAATCCGGACTGTGAGGTATACAACCTTTACAACAAATCTTTTACCACGCATTACCATTACAACGCAGTCATTACAACGCAAACCATTACAACGCATTGCGCTGGGGGCACTCTAGGATAGGGAATACGTTTAATTTACTATCCAACACCTTCCCTAGTGTCCACGGGGACTGGAGTTGGAATAGTAAATTAAACTATTCACTATCCAGCACCCCAAAGCACTATGCGTTGTAAAGGTATGCGTTGTAAAAACGCGTTGTAATGGTATGCGTGTTAAAAGTATGCGTTGTAACGTCATACATCCGCTCTATTAGCACTTAACTTTCTGTATTCCTTCTATACATTGGGCACATTATTTAATAGACCTTTCAGTTTTAGCCTTCTGGGCTAGACATTTTCTGGAGCTCTAAGTGCTCCAGTGGAACAAAGTGATTAGCTGAAAACGGTGAGAGGTCAGTGATGTCAGGTTCATTGTTGTCAAACCTCTCCCCCACCCCCCTGATTCCTTTAGTTTTGGTACCAAAAGTTCAGAGCAGGAAAAGCAAGATTCAATGACTGCAAAGATTATTACAATTTTTAACTTTCAGATATAGGGCCTTACTATGATTTCAGTGGTCCAATGGTTCGCCGCACCCGTGGTGGCGATCCACGGACCGCCAACTGGCTGTTCACCCACCGCATTAGGACTGTAGCGTTTGGACCGCCATGGGACTGGTGCTGCTGCCACGCATTGATATTCCCTTGCGGTGGCGCAGCCCCCATGTCTGCATGCTCCTCCACGGAATGAAATGCACAACATTATGCATTTCATTCCGCACAGAAACATTGTTTGACGTTCCCATGGCGGTAGCTATTTTAAAGGCATTGCCATGGGAATGAGTAAGAACTGCCCACCAGCGACTTAAAAAGTTGTAATCTGGAAGACGGTCTGTTTTGGCTTTGACAGTGTGGTAGCGGGGTGGCAGCATGGTAGCCTCGCTTCCACACCACTGAAGTCATAATAAGGCCCTTCGTTACGTTTTCCTTTTCAAAATCCTCCAGTGGTACAAATGTTGAAGCTGTGGCTGTGCAGGGCTCCACAAGGCTAGGCACTTTCTCAAAGATATTCCAATGAAACCTTTTCCTTTGCAATATAAATCCCGAAGTGGGGCGAACTTCTTGTCTAAAGCATCCAGACTTGGATTTCATGACATTGAATACATAGTGAAAACATATATAGGATTTGCTGTGCCATCACATGGTTTTTTATCATATTAATGAATGCGTATCAAGAGAGAGAGAGAGGACCAGAAAGCTAGTCCTTATCCCCGGGGTTTATATATGATTAATCAAAAGGAGACTAGCTCATCTATTACGAAATTACAAAAAGTAAAGGACTCAAGTATGTTTCGTCAGGGGGTGGGAACACCTGGTAAGTGTGTTCATGAAGCCCTCACCCACCAACCTAGTTGGTGGCATGCTTCATCATCGGGCCCACCCAGTGACACCTAGTGTGTCCCGGTTGTGCTTCGACGCCTGATTACAGCGGAGCAGGTATGTCGCTGAGTGTGCTGTGAGGAGTGTCAAGATAGTGATTTTAAAACGGCTTGGTGGGGGTCCCAGTACCCAAGGGTAAATTAAACTTTAATACCTGGGCCTCCGTCAGCGGTTAAAAATAAGGCTATTGGATGTTGGAGGCGAGTTACGATCTCTCACATCCAGTGGTGGGTCGACATGTTTCAGCCAGTGCCTTATGAATATGCTGGCTTTCTTCAGGACCTATATAAAAATGTGGGTGTGACTAAACTAGTGGGTGTGTAATTCAGACTATGCGTATACACGCCCTAAAGTGTTTATCTATGTGTGAGAGGGGGATTCCCTTCTCAAAAACAGTGTGGCTCAGGGTTAGAGGCGGCAGACCCGGAAGCTGAGATCGGCCCTGGACCAGGGTTCAATTCCCTGCCTCGGTGGGTCTTGGGCTCAAAAATTCCACGGACTCGATAATTCTCGCTCCGGTGCCTTCTCGACTCACGGGTTCACACTCTGCGACTCTGGGCAATAGCTTGCTTAATCTCCACAACGGCCCCTCGCGGCGGGATGCCTGGCTTTCACCTTGTTGATACCCTGCCGGGGTTATCTCACAGGGGAATACCAGGACGGGTTCCCTAAGCAAGCGCCGGGAAACCCTTTGTGTGTAGCTGTGCGCTATATAAGCTCAAATACATTTACATTTACACATTTACAAACACGCTTGTTCTAGCAGTTTTTGGCTTCAAGGTAGAGAAGTAGCAAGGGGTTGACCAGCTTTTCTGGGCAGAGCCTGCTCTGGACCTGTAGTGCCTCCTTCGCAGATGTTGTCCCGGTTTTAGCCAGTCAAGATAACCTCTGATTATGTATATAAGTCTCATTTAGGTTTACCATATATAAATATATCTCAGGATAACCTAAAAATCTGGCCTGGATCCAGCCTTGCTTAAACCTTTGGTGGACACCTCTGCTGTAGGGTTGCACTGTGCGATGTTGTCTTCTATAAGCTCCACTTCTGTCATACTTTTCTGTTTCATCCATTTTTATTTAGCATTTTTAACTTTGCTGCTTCAACAGGAAGCCAACTTCACTAACTCCAAGTACATGGAACTTCACGAGTATGGCACTTCACGAGTATTCCATAATGATGCCATCGCAAGGCTATCCAACAGCTATAGATGATGTACTATACGTGTAGGGAGCTTGAACTGATATAGTGTGTACTATTGAGGTTTTTAATAAAACCAGGTTGCTAACTAAATTAGGCATAATTACTTGTGCTAAACTTCGATCTGAATCTATGTTCATAAAAATAAGTTAGCATCTTACAAAATAGTGAAAGAAACGTATAGTCTATTCTGCTGATACTTGTGAAAGATGCTAAGCCAAGCGAACCATTCTCTTTAAAAGTGTCGTAACGCACAAACTGTTGTGTATTTAGGAAGGCAATTGAATTGTTTGAAATTAGTTTATGTTTTATAAGCAGCAAAAACATGTATGGGCCATATGATCAGCACCATGACCCAAACTATACCATGCCAAGCTTTTGTCTATCGATTAATGAACACCCATTTAAATTGGTGTTAACCAGCTCTATGCCGGGAGGACAGCACAAGGAAACAAACATTGGCAAATCAACCAGGTCTGTTATTGGCTGCCCATGTTTTGCTTTGCCAAATTGTTGTGCTGTTTTTGAATTCTGTTCAGATATTTTGTTTTGAAATTATTTTGTTAAAAAAAAGTTGTTTTGAAAATTGGAAATCTATTGTGCAGCCACAGAGTGCTGCAGAAATGAGCCTCATGCATAAACGAAAATAATTTCAAACCAAAATAAGGGTGAAAACATTCCACATCTTAAAATATATAGCCAATATGAGCAGCGTTTCACATATCCATGTTACATTTACGCCAGTCAAAAGATTTCATTGCTAATGAGGTCTCTAATATTAGTTTCCTTAATGGCCCCTTTTTTCAAATCCCAGTATAGTGGTCATCAAACTAACTTTCAGGTTAGTGTCTGCATTGTAAAGGCATGCAGGGTAAATGCATGTGGGGTTCAGTCATACAACCCTCACCAATAGTGGCATGCTGCATCACTGGGCTGTGGTCCTTGTTGGGCCGGTGCTGCATTGCCCAACGGGCCCCAGGAAATGGCACTTTGTCGGAGAGCTTTTGATATCGGAATACTAGCCTTGTGAAAAAATTAACCTAAATGGCTTAATGCTGCCTTGTAAATAAGGTGAAGCCCCTATCGCCACCACAACATCATGAAAAGTGACATTGTAGTGGTGCCAGAATGTGCACACTAGAGCTGCCTACCCAGATCTCTACACTATGACTATTTTATTACACACTAAGAATCAGTGTGTGAAGAAAATCCCCAGACATTGCTTTGGTGGAACGGTAACACAGGTCCCTTTTTCGACACCAGAAAAAGGCAACCCAGTAACTTACGTCAATTTCATATGTGTTTGCACACCTCTTACCACAAAATCAGGAAACACCCCCTCACACTGCAGTCACTCTGGTCTGCAAACCTCCCTCTCCTATCACAGAGGAGACACTCTGTGGATAAACTCACAACTGCCTGCACAAGCTCTGCAACAGAAAGATCTAAGAGGACAAATGATCTTCATAGATGTGTTATGTGAAAACTGAGTAGAGTATATGGCTAGAACCGCTTTAACAGATATTTTGGCTTAGGCAGTTGGGAAGCTCACCCAGAGACACATATTAATTTCTGAAACAACATTAGAAAAGGAATAAACCGCAATTTACGCACATAAAGGGTTGCAGTTGTATTATCCAATAAGCAAGCCATCTTTATATAGGCAGATGGTCTTCTAAATGACCCAAAGTCCAGTGTAAATGTAATTGCTATAATCCAGTACTATCAAACGGTGAGGCAAGTTTTGAGGGTTGTAATTGACACTGAAACTGTGTAATGGGGCAGCAAGGGAAGTGCATCAGGGAGTGTTTAGGCATCTGCCAACATCAGCATCGCAGACTACGGCCAGCTACGGAAGCCGCAGTGCTGTTATTGTCTTGCTCGTGGCGCATTTCAAAGAATGATAATTCAGGTTGGGAAGTGAACATCTTGTAGGCTCAGTTGGTGCAGAAGCAGATGTGCCTGAGTCCCTAGGTGAAGGAAACCGGATAAGATGATCCGAATGCCCGCACTCTTTCGTTGTGAACACCGTTTTGTGAAATATAAACCAAGCTAATCCTGGTTGTAAAGCAATCAGTAACTTTCACTACTTTTTCGATCTACATCACTCTCTGTAGACCTGCCAAACGTCCAATGACATTATAAAAAACCAAACAAAATGCCCGAAATGTAGCGCCTCTTGCTGGTACAGTGTAGCCATGGAACCAACACCTAGCGTAGAGAGGCTCATGTGCAGGGATTAAGCCTGGATGGTAGTCTTACTCTGCTTGTGGTTGCATTCAGTTGTAAGACATATGTACATGTTGGATGGCATGGACAGAAAGTTGTGTGCTGCTGGTCAGTGGTACTTAACCTGTGGTCTGGGGCCCCGGGAGGAGCTCCAACACCTACTCAGGGGATCCGCGACTGCTTGGAAAATTAAATAATATTTACAGACTAATAAAGTGTAAATAAATAAATATTGTTTCGTGGGAGCACTGCAAGTACATCAAACAGAATATAGTATAGAAGATGGATAGTATCAATTGAATTTGAAAACGCTACAATATACCCACTATGATGAAAAATATATATATTTTATTTTTTTATAATTGCTTGTGAATTAAATATAATATGTCATCATTGGTGTATTTGTTTGATGAATTATTGTTTCTGTGTATTTGTGTATTGTTCCTGGAATGGATTCCAACAATGATTCAGTGGGGTGTACACAGAGTCCAGTAATGATTAAGTGGGGGTCCAGAGAAGCAAAACAGTAAAGAACCAATGGTGTAGTTCATTGAGAATGATTTCTGGTGGCCACACTTAGCCAGTTAATTGAGAACTGATATAAAGGGTAATGATAACATCTAATTGCCCTTGAGGCGCAACACTGTGTCACTGATATTTAATTAAAAAAATGCAAACATCAATTATTCATGAAGAGGTTATCCCTACCATTGAACTGATCTCAAAAGGGGGAAAAATCTAAAATGTTTCACAGTTCATTATTGACTAATTCGCAACTAGGGTTCACAAAGTCATTATAAATCCATAATTTTTACTGAGCTTCTTAATAACAGTTTATAAAATCTGATAAAATAGCCAGTTGCGGCTGCTGCCTGGAAACAAAAGTGGGGTGGGAGGGATCACTTTTTTTTAAAAAAAGCACTGACCTCCCGGCCGGCTGGATATCCGGCCGCCGCCGCCTCTCCTGCATGCGTCCTCTTCCTAGCTTCTTGTGAGAAACAGGAAGCAGGAAGCGCCAGGATCCCCATGCTTTCAGCAGCCAATCACAATGCTGCAAGGCAGCATTGTGATTGGCCTGAGCGCCGTGACACAGTGCTCAGCCAGGGGCTGTAGGGGTGGGCATGTTCTTCATGCAGGCTGTAATGCAGCCTGCATAGAGAACAGGTAAAGTGAGCATGACTATTTTGGGCTGCCCAAGATGCCTGACCAAACAGATGTATGACGTTACAACGCATGCTTTTACCACGCATGCTGTTACAACGCCATTTTTACAACGCTAACCTTTACAACGCATAGTGCTTTGGGGTGCTGGATAGTGAATAGTTTAATTTACTATTCCAACTCCAGTCCCCGTGGACCCTAGGGAAGGTGTTGGATAGTAAATTAAATCTATTCCTTATCCTAGAGTGCCCCACAGCGCAATGCGTTGTAATGGTTTTCGTTGTAAAACCTGCGTTGTAATAGCACTGCGTTGTAAAAGTTTCGTTGTAAAGGATGTTTCCCGCCCTAACAGTCATTGCACACTTAGTAATGTTGTACCAATCCTCCCCTGATCTTCAGTCCCTCCCCCACACGCAAGCTGCCACAGCAGGAGGACAAAATAAAATGAAAATAGCATTAGTTATTATCATTTTATGTTTTCCTTTCTTTTGTTGCTTTGAGGCAGTGGGGTGACGCTCCTCCGCCTTAGCGGAGGAGCTGCCACAGAAAATAGCGCATTTTCATTGTTCCTCAAATGCAACAATTTTTAATGCATATTGCACTTTTGAGGGCCATCAGACATTTCAGATATGAAACCTATGATTCTTTTATTCAGTTAGCAGTGGCTCGTCAACACTTCTGCTTCGACGTTTGGACTATCCACTATTACCAGTCTCCTTCTTGTTTTCTAATGGTATTTTTGGCGAGTAGTTATACAATTATAGACCTGACAGTCTCTTTTTATTTTTTTAGTTAGACGCTTGCTCAGATGGTACATTTCTATTGCTGGTACGACTGATCAAAGGCAAAATTGATAATAATTGATAGGAATAATTTATTTTTGTATTTCGTTATTTATGGCACTTCGAACCAGCTGAAGCATGATTAGTAGCACTTTATAAAACACACGTTTTTATTAATACATCAATGTAGGTAACCCTATTGAGCCCAAATTAATTGATTGTATCGTGGAAGGGGTAACTGGGCTCTTTGGCTGTCCTAATCATTCAGACAATGTTTTTCCTCTTCAAAAGGATACATGCGGAGTGCAGCTAAACTCATTCTTCTGCCCCTGGGCTGCATGCCTGGCTTTTCTTTTTGTTTGTCTGACACTCCTCTTAATGAGATAATCATAGGAAAGCTCCTCACAACACAATGAGAGCTGCAGCCCACAAGTAGCATGTATTATACCAGCCCTGGGTACATCAAGTACCATTTACTAGAAATGTACAATTAAATTAAATGGATCATTCAGGTGTAGGTCCGTTTACCATGTTTAAAATGATGGAGAGCAAAAGCACTTTACCAATGATTAGCAGGAAAAAATGCACAGAATCCTAAAAGCCAACAAAAATGGGTTCAGCATTCATGGGTTCTAGGTTGACCCTGCAGAAAGGGCCAGGTCCCATAACACGCATGTGTAATGATGATAAACACAAGGGGATTATTCACAAGGTCAGCATCTCCAATACCTGAGGAAGGTGGGGTAAAGACGACACAAACTAAATATACTCCTTGCCACCAATGCTGGCACTTCCTTGCCCTTTTTTTCCTTTTGACCAGCACTTAACAGGCCCAGACATGAAAGGTCTAGAGGAATACTTTCATAACTACCTAATATTAGAAACCACAACTCTGTACACCCCAAGTTGGACCAGGGTATGAATATATGTACAACAATGTTACTTTAGAGTAATAAATGGAATCATGCCGCATATTCAATATGTCACAACCGTCGGAATGAAAGCAGCAACGAGCGTATAGATAAAAATAACAAGAACGAGTTATGCAACAACCAACTAAAATTCATTGATAAATGACATGTAATGAGATTAACAGGATATGCTCAGTGTGAAAGTAACCACAGAGTACCAGTTATAAAAAAAGTGCATGTCCAATATGTGATCAGCAAGGAAAAAATGGCAGCAGACTTTACAAATGGAATTGAGGAATGTCTGAATCAGAATGCCTATAAGGTTCATATTCCATTTCTTTCACTATATTCAGTTAATTTTATTTTGCTGTGTGTCTCAATGGTGTTTCTACCCGACATAAATGAAAATTAAAATGTGCATTACAATGTATTATTCTTTTTATCTACATGGTCATTGCTCCTTTCATTTCTTGTCTTGTGATGTTCTGAATATGTCCCCTGTTTGAATGTATTCTTCCTGAGACTCCTCCCATTCATTCGCATCATCCAATATATTCCGCAAAAATCTTCTTGCATCAACGGCTCATTCCCTCATTAACCTCAAATCATAATAGCTTGAAACACCTTGAAAGCATTGAAAAGAAATGAAGGTGGCCTATAGCTGTACATATTTTAAGGGACCCTACCACCCCTTTCTTGCAGCCATGCACTCATCACAGGCTATAGGACGGATTATCCGCTATGGACACCCTTACATAACTCGTGTAGCTGTAGAAGGGAGTAGGGTTCTCTGACTCTGAACTTGTTCTACAGTACATAAAGAATACTATTGGGAAGATCCCAGGACACAATCCTGCTTGCAGCCCTGGTACATATGTACAATCCCTTCCATTCAAGGAGATCTAGTGTCATCCTTGTGACAGTCCTTGAAGGAGAAAATCAACTCCTTCCATAGGGTAGCGAAAGGATGCTTGCGGGTATCCTTGCCTCCTCTCGCCATAGATCACTTCATCCTTTTTAGAACGTGACTCAAAGAGAATGTGTATCTGGGGCAATATTGATGCATGCGATTTTCACAGGGTGGAATGACTCTAGTTTTACTGGCAGGTGTTTGCAAACTGGATGTACCTGCTTCAATAAAAGTATGCCTTTTTGCTTTCTTCAAAACCTCAAAAAGAGGGTGTCGCAGATCGTTCTGCTACACTGCTCCCTATCTCTAGAATAAACTCCCCCTTGGTCTCTGCCTTTGCTGAGACTTTACATCCTTCAAGAAGGAGCTGAAGACTTAGTCACTTTAGAAGTCTTCCCCTCTCTAAGCAATGCAGCGCTGAGATACTCCTCCGGGAGTGATTCATGCGCTATACTACATTTTTTTATCATATAATATCATAAGATGTCATTTATCTTGCAGTATGAATTGTGTATCGACAACATGTATTGGTCCGTGATATTATCAGGTAGCGGACATTCTTGCAGATTGTAATCATTCCTGCTGTTATTTCGAAAATATTACTCATGTGCATCAAAAACAACATCATACAGCAAACTATGCTGCTGTACTAATACCGTAAAGCATTTTACAATAAAGTACAATAACGTAAAACACTGAAAGGCTCTTAAGGATGTATTTTGCCGGTGACCAGGAGGCAAAGCCGACTCTAGATGGAGGCAACTAACCCCCCCCCCCCCCCCTCCCCCCCCCACGTGGACAGCAAACAAAGGGCACAGCAGCAATGGGGTGCACACTTCCGCCAACGATAAGGCTTGTGCATGACCAGGGATTTTGGGTTAAAAGGGCCCAATCAAGAAAGAGGGGCGTGGCCACAAGCATGGCCAAAAGGACGATTGGGACAAGTATTCCCCAGCTTTGTCACAGGAGGAAATTGATCCCACTCACCCACACCAGAGAACCAGAGAAGACAGGCATTGCAGCCGCAGTGTGACAAGGAGGGGGGGGGGGAGGGGGAGTCACGAGGCTTAAAAAGAAAGAATCTTCACATAAGGACTTAAAAGAGAATTTCCCAGAACAAGGGCCTTGGCATGCCTGTTGAGATAAATGCCCATACAATGTCCATGGGCTGCCTCACAGCAGGGATACTTGAGGGCAGACACAAGGGTAAAAAATGGTCAACAGTGGGCAGACACGGCACTTGCAGCCCAGGTATGGGCATTGGGCCAAGAACACCAGATATAAGGTAGCAAGTTGAATCCTCGAAGCTGCGACCCACTGTACCAAGTAAGTGACAAAAGTAGAGCTGTCACATCAGTTGAAAGTTATGGTTATTAATATGCAACACATTTTATGATGTACTCTGTATAACCTGGTATGAAAACGCCTTATGTTGTAGTCCAAGATGAGCCAGAAATGAGCACGTTGATGACCCATGGCATCACAACAAGGATGTACCAACTTATGATGTGAAAAAACTGCTGCCGTTCTAACATCACAAAAAGGTCTTGGTGTGCATCATTGATGGGTAGGAAATGACGGTTGGAAGGCCAGTGAGTTGCTTACACAGCTGGGGGGGGGAGGGGTTCGGAAGCCAATGGCTGTCATTGGAACAAATAAGTCTAGAATGAGACACCGAAGGGATGCTCTCTGCATAGATTTAGAAATGATGTTTCAGCCCATTTTGACAGCAGTATTCATGGAGCTCTCTGGTTTGTAAGGTTCTTTACAAGTAAACAATTCCCTGTTAGTTGCTTCATGCATTTGGTGCAAAGACAAATGTGACTGGTGTGATGGTGAGATGCACCGGTTGTATGGCATTACAACGCGGGGATTACAACGAAAGTCATTACAACGACTTTCGCTGGAGGGCGCTGGATAGTGGAATAGTTTAATTTTCTATTCCAACTCCAGCCCACGTTGACAGTAGGGAAGGTGTTGGATAGAAAATTAAACTATTCCCTATCCAACAGCGTCGTTGTAACGACTTTCGCTGTGATCCCTGTGTTTTGTAATGGAATTGAGGGGAAATCCCCGCGTTGTCATGGCTGTTCACCAGATGCACCAGTACAATGGCTGATATGCCTGTAATATCCCAGCATTTCATCTCACGGAAAGCATGGAAACCTGCTTTATCTACTGTGGCACCAGTTGTATGGGGCTGTTTGGCATCTACCCCGGAAGCTCTTGATGAGAGGGAAAGGTACTGTGAATCCGGCTTTGAGCTCTTTTATCATTTTAGTTTCCGTTCTGGCATTAAAACAGCAATACAAATATTTGTCTGTGGCATTGTCTGCTAATCTACCTGAATGGTAGCAGACAGGAGATTCCACTGTTCCTCCTAACGTCCAGGCACTCTTTTTGTGTTTTATGTCATGCATAGATTGTGATGGTTTCAGCTACTTGTACAGATTATGTTACTATTAGTAGTAGTAGTGGTGGTTATTTTTAATATCTTGATTTATTTAGCGCTTCATAGTTCATTCCTGCATTGTCTAAGCACTGTAAATAATATGGACCATATCATGAGAATATGCACCTGTGCCAAAGCTGTTTTGCACACCTCCATTTATGTAATTTATACCCCAGTATTTACTTTTGCTCAAATGCCCTCAGATGTGATTAGTGCAGATTGAACCCTTCAGAAGGCCCTATGGAGTATGGGGTGTCAGAGGCAGACCTCTAATTTTGCCCATTTGAATTAGGTGGGCGAAATTAGAGGTTAGTTTTCACCAGCTGTTACCGCCATGCAAGCCCCAGCAGCAGTGGGCAGTGAAAACTGCTAAATACTCTCTTCATCATGGGAGCATTGTTTTTTTTATTTTCACAAAGAAAATCCTGCTTCAGGATTTTTTTAAAAAAAAAATAGTTTGGTGCTGGTGTCCATCATGCTGACAGAGCTCTGCACCAAAATTCAATAAGCATTGACAGGAACTGCTGCGACAAAGCTTTGGGAGTTGCCGCCAGCTTGGTGATCATTTATAAATTTGGCAGGTGCAGTTTCAGTCTGGCGGATGTTAAGTCCTCCATCAGGCCAACAGAGATTAAACCATCAACCAAATTATAACACAGGCCTTCAATCATGGATACTTCAAAAGCCTTCTCAGGATTCAAACTCATGACTTGTCAGTGGCCCCTTTTCAATGACGAGGGTTCTACTCACTGAGCCATCCTTCTTGAGAGGTGGGCCTTGAAAGTCAGCACCTTATACGTCTTCCCATCTGTCATCAGTAGTAGTTGAATCTGAGTTACACTCAGTGAACAACAGCTTGGGGTTTATTAGGTTTGCTTTTGTCATATGCGTAATAGCCATTTTTGCAGTGCATTCCCAATCCAATGTTGATGTTTTCTGGTCTCAGATGGTGAGTCATTCACTAATTTTTGTATTTCTCCGCCTCTTTCATATTCATTTGTGTCCGATGTAGGCAGTTTTATATTCATTTTACAAAATAGACATGATTCCTTGTGGAAATATTTGCTCTGCATAAAGCATATATAAACTTTTTGCTGATATGTCGTAATCCGTTATAGTATGTCTCAATAGTAAACATGAATAGAGAGTGGGTCATCAAGGTGTAATAAAATATTATATCAACAGAAACAATTTTGACAAACTGAAATATTATGGTAGACATACTACTCGCGTGGATGGTGAGATGTAGTGAATTAAGTGAGGAGGTGTTTATAAATTTGGATGCATTATTTGGACATTATTTGCATATGAGTGACTGTGTTGCTCTTCACAAAGGGCTGCGAGCACAGTAACTTCTTGGGATACAGAATTGTTCCTTCGGTGTATTTGTATTTTCTAGTTGCCAAATGACATAGCTGTCTATCGGGCCTTCTTGTATCATTCAATTTGCCCTTGAGTTACCTTAGATTGGTTGAGCATCAGCCTGCTTTGATTCCTATGGGTGTCTCGGAGATTTGGACTGTCCGTGTTAGATGCGGATGGCCTTATGTCAAGCCTCAGGGGGGAGCTTGCACAGCAATAGAGATATGAAGTCTTTGACGAATGTACAGTACCCTCTGATGCATTCTTGACCAATTGGAATCCTACTGTAAGATAGCCCAGTTGTTCGACCTGTCAGCCTCACGGTGGTTTTCATCCACACTTTTTGCCTGCCTCACCTTATTTTGCTGATCTCGTCGGTCTCACTATTTTCAACATGCTCGAGTCTTAAACTACCACAATTATGTTTATAAAGCATCAAGGATGCCAAACCATAATGCTATAATTATTTTTTTGCATACATTTTCACCAATCAGATATCTTTTACATTGAAACTGTTTATAAAGGTTTTCTTCTTTGCAAGGAGTGGCCAATTCATGACTTAAAAAACCAAACCAATTATATAATTTCATGAGATGTAAAACAGACAAACTTCAGACAAACTTGCTTACAAAGTATCATAATCTAATTGTAAATAATGTACACGCCCAGTAGCTGAAAACCCGCCACGATTCTGCTCTTTTGGACCTTAATTATTGGACTCCACAGGCCTAACTCCTTCCTTCGCTTTATTGCCGTTCACGGGCCCCTTGCACAGCCCCGGACGCTGTGCACATTTTCTGCAAGCGTCGATACGTGTGCGTCCGTCAATTACAGCTGCTAGACCCCAACGCGCTTCCGTCCTTCCCTCGGCCGCATTGTGCTCTAACAGCGCGTTGAAATCCTCGAGGACGCGCAGGGAGCTGGTAATAGCTTTAAAGGTCACGCAGTGTCCGCTAAATCGGCTTCCCACGGAGCAAAATCCCCGCAGATTTATTGTATCTGTCAAGCGATCTGCAGAAGAAAGGAGGCTGGGCCGGGGCCGGGGCCGTCGGAAGGGGTCGCCGAGCCAGCGCCGCCATGTTCTGTTTCTTCAGAACTTGAAATGGATTTCCATCCCTTTGAAGACGATGATATAGATCAAAGGGAACATAATTTCTAAGGAATGTAATCAGTTCGGGAAGTTCACAAAACCGCAGTGCATTGGCGAATGTGCGGGGGACTGAATGTGCATGAAAGGAAAAGGCGCCGAGAATCAATAGCGTTCAAGAGTGAATTGTTCGCTTTTCTGTCTGCAGTCCACGTGAAGCGAGGTATGTTTCAGCCAGAAGAATCCATTCCCCTGGGGTAGTTGGTAATCGTGCAAAGGAGGCTTCAGGGGACAGCGTGATCATAAACTGTAAAATACTTTTTATTGTATGATCTGTTCAACTCATTTGCCTGTTGGCCTTTATACATGGATCTATTAAAAAGGGTATTTTTACCCAGATAATGTGCTCAGTGTACCCCACTCAGTGGCTGCTGTGACTAATGGACCTGTCTCCCGGTTTCTGTACAGTGTTCAACCAAGGAACAATTATGAACCCCCACCTCGATGGAGCAGTTGGACTGACAGGTTGATTCTGTCACCTTGTATCTTATGTAAAACCAAGAAATTTATCCGGGGACCCTCTTCCACAACTTCCTTCTGTGAACCTTATAGAGACACCACCTATCAATGGTTTTGTAACCAGTCACTGTATTAGGGTGTTCTCGCGGAATGTGGCAGGTATTCACTCACAATTGCATAATCCAGATTGGTTGTCTTTGAAGATTTGCCGTCAAGAATGGGACGCTGATCTTTTTTGTGTAAATTATTACTATTCCTTTTGATCCCCTATGGAGCACGTAGTGCAAAAGGAGGATTGCCCACCAGGGCCGGACTGGGAACGCAAACCAGCCCAGGCAATTGATCCGGCACAGCCGCAGAGGAGGGAGGGGAGAGATGTTCATGGAAAACACTGCAGCTGCTTTTGTTACAGGGGTACGATATTGCAGCTATGCTGCAAAACTGGACCAGTAACAAAAACGGCCCCTCAAGGGTCCAAAACCAGCCCCCACCCTGGCGGTCCACCGAGGAAATACCCGGTGCCCGCTAAGGTCAGTATAGCACTGTTGTCCACATTGATCTCCACCAAACTGACCAAACTTGCAGTAAGCAAAATTCATTGTCTTCCTTTCTATCAAATGTTGCTCTTTAGGGTGCCTGAAACATTTGATCTGTTGTTGAGTCATTTTCATTTTAATATTGTTGATGTCTCATTCACTAAGGTAAATTGAAAGCCTTGAAGGTCATTTAGGTAAGCCTCAAGACAAGCACAAAAAGAGGTCTTATTCCTATGGGTAGGACAGTTCAATATTCACTTATGTAATCCAGGTGATACCAAGTCATGTGGTTTACTGGATGTAGAGGGGATGGAGATGAGACACTTTAAACATGTCCCATATAAAGATGCCTTGATTTGGATTTTAATGTCAAGACATTTGTTTGTTGCATGTGACTGTAGGCAACTGTAGCTGTGGGTCGAAGGGGGTCAGCAGCTCAGAAGGTTAATCAATAGCAATAGGCCTAAAAGTGCAAGTATTGAAGCTCGCTGTATTAAATTGATGGGGGTACACTCTTTAATACAAATCTTTTTCCTACAATTGCATGCATCATTTTCCAATGCATTCATTTCCCCAAAATAAGCACGCGATTAATGCCTTAACCGCGGGCGTTCTAAAAGGTGGGTGGGGCTCCGTCAGCCGTTGGCCGACGGCAGCACTGGGTAGGTAGTGGCCCACGGGAGCACGGAATGGGTTAAAGAAGGAATTAAGGGAGGGTTTCATCGAATGCGTTAGACCTGTGCTATTAAAATGTAGGTAGTTCAGGCTGGACTGTTCCCATGAGGAGCAGGGTGAAGACTGATTTGCATATGGCTGGGTTCAAACTTGGGTGGTGTGGTCTGCAAAAACATAATGGATTAAACCCTGATTCGTTGTTTGGGGGTTAATCTTTGGATTATTCAGCATTCCCTCCATCATCTATTGTTTTTGCATTTGTCGCCCTAAATGGGAAGTGTATGCCCAGACGTGGGTCCTGTGCTCACTGTGCCACTGGATTCAAGCTAGCCTGGTTGATGAGGGATGATAACCTGAAACCGGTCCTAGAATACTTGTTTCGATCCCAGAGATGACCTGATTTGGCAGTTCAAGCTGGGCTGTTCCCATGAGGAGCAGAGTCAAGACTAAGTTGCATATGGCTGGGTCCAAACAAGGGGAGGGCATGGTGTGCAAATAACGATGGATTAAACACAGATCTGTTGACTGGGGGTGAATGTTTGCATTATTCAGCATTCTGTCTATCATTTGTTCTTTTTGCATTTGTCGCCCTAAGTGGGAAGGGTATGCCCAGATGTGGGTCCCGTGTTTACTGCACCACTGAATTCAAGCTAGCCTGTCTGATAAGGGGTGATACACCGAAACCTGTCCTAGGATGCTTGTTTCCGGTCCAGGGAGGACTAGGCTTGGCAGTTCGGGCTGGACTATTCCCATGAAGAGCAGTGTCAAGACTGATTTGCATATGTCTGAGTCCAAACTGGGGTGGCGTGCTGTGCAAATAAACATTGGATTAACCAAGATCTGTTGACTGGGGGTGAACGTTTGCATTGTTCAGCATTCCGTCCATCATCTGTTCTTTTTGTATTTGCAACCCTAAGTTGGAAGGATATGCCCCAACATGGGTTCCGTGCTCACTGCACCACTGGATTCAAGCTAGACTGGCTGATGTAGGGTGATACCCTGAAGCCGGTCCTAGGATGCTTGTTTCCAGTCCAGGAGGACCTGGCTTGGCAGTTCAGGCTGGACTGTTCCCCTGAGGAGCAGGGTCATGACTGATTTGCATATGGCTGGAACCAAACTGAGGTGGTGTGGTGTGCAAAAAACGATGGATTAAATCCAGATCTGTTGACTGGGGATGAATGCTTGCATTGTCCAGCATTCCAACCACCATCTGTTCTTTTTGAATGAAAAGTTTGAGTGTCATTGTGACACTTTGTTGTCTTTTTGTTGGGCTTTATCTAAATTGTGTTTTTTACAGTTGGGTTTATTTGAGCGGCAAATTTTACTCTGATAACGTCCAGCTGTACTCTGCCTCGGCTTGGTAAGCAAAAGTATATTTGAACAAAATGTAAAATCAAGTACTTATATGTATTCTCTTAAAAGTTGATTGGTAAAATATTATTCTGCATATATATTCCTGATTAATATGAATCCGTTTTTCAAACTACCTTAGAGTGTTTGCTTGCAGGGCAATTTGTTACCTATGAGCTATATTGTGCTGACATATGAGGGCTATGGCTTCTGGGACTGGGACCTTTCACATTAAAAGGCTTAACTTAATCAAGAAGCTCAAGACTATTTCAACAGGACAGGATGAACTACCCAGATGTGTCATGAAGTTATATCCTACGAAGGAATGAAATATTGCTGCTACCTATTGTATACCTGTTGTGTTGAGTGATTGCCAGTACAATACCTTTTCTGTATAAAAGAAAAGGTGGCACTTGTGCTGGTTCGTGTACATCAAACCATGAGCTTATGAAGTGTGGACTTCAATTCATAGGGTGCAACATTTTTTTTCCACCCAGAGCACTTTTGGTCCACAAGCCAGTCTTGCTCGAATGCATGGAGGTACAGAGCTTACAAATCAAATCTCTGTTGCGAATCTATAGCCATCACTTAGTTCAGACCCACATAGACATATGAGGCAAATCACCCATGTCTCTTTTGAGCCCACTTCCGTTCCTCTCCAGTTCTTATAACAACCCCACCCATGACAAGCTCTACTCTCCAAACTCTCACTAACCACTTCCTAGTCCATGCCAACCTTTCAATAAATCACCATTTCTGGCTCCTCCATCCACATCACCTGGGACATCCTCCTCCACCACTGTAGGTACAGGTGGAACTGTAGAAATAGAACAAATAGAACCTGTTGTCCATGCAACCATATTACTAAAGTCTTATTGGACTAATTGTGACTTCACTAGTCACCTGTAATATTTAAATGGGATAGCTAATCTGCTACAATAGTTTGTCACCGTTGAGTTGTGCCATCACACTTCTGCCAGAGCCAGCAGACACTGTAAAAAGTTCCTTTCTGGGAATAACTTTTATCTGCAATTAAACAAAAGGGGTGGCTAGCTTTTCGTACTCCTTTCTCTGAAAACATTCATTAAAAATTAATCTGTATGTTACCCACATTTTCCAAAGCATAGAAGGAGCTGTGATACTAGTATTGTCTTCTATATGAGAACATTTTTTAAAAAGATAAACTGTTTATTGATATTTTTATTTTTGAGGTACAGCTTCTACATGTATTATACATTTTCCTTAATCAGAGGCAGATTTCATTAGAAGCAGTAGGACACTAAGGTTTTAATGGGGGTTGGAAGGGATGTTGATGGTGTGAAAATATATTGCAAGTAATAAAATATCCCATGCACCTGGCCAAATAATTAGCTCAGCCTTCAACCTTGTTCCACTGTTCAGTCACAGACCTCCTCACTGATTTACTTATAACATATGGCCGGGGGCACTATTTCATAGGCGTTTCAAGGTTGCTGTTAGAATTGGCACAACTACCAACTTTCGGAATTCATGTAAGTGTATGCAAATGCATTAAAATGTCCTGCTCTTAAACTCTGTGGTATATTTAACTAGCCTTAAGGTTATAACAATTTTATAGAAGTGTGGGCCCCTTAATGGAACCATTGAAATTCCAGTATGTCTCCTTATACATACACTAGAATAGTTGGATTACTTACTTCTAATTCTCATTACTCTGATTCTCTCTTTCTCGTCCAATACTTGCAGAATTGAGTTAGTCACTAGAATGCAAAGTCAGGAATAATTCCCTTTGGAGTCACTATTCATTCAAAACCTACATGCATACGTACTCTCACAATCATCATACATCATCCCTATCCTGAATGAGCCAAATGTCACATAACTTAACTTAAATATTCGTATTGCAAGTTTAATAAAAATGCTTGATTATCAGTGCAAGCTTTTTTTTGGGAGTTTTATATAGAGCAAACTAGACCCAAGACATTGGGTATCAGAGCGCTTTACATGAACTCCAGTTTCGTTACATGAGGACACATTCATTTTTGTTAGGCACAGTGAGATTGTGATTTGCCCAGAATCAAAGGATGAGTAGTATTGTTGCTGAGACTCAAACCCTGTTCCCCAGCTTCTAAGTTGATCCTCTAGCCATAAGGCTACATCCTCTCCCCTTAAAATTAAACAAACAGACACAATTGATTCAATAAAAGTATGTAAAAAATACACCACAATACATAAGGTCACTAAAAAGAAAACATTCAAGACAATCACATATGTCATTGTTTTGGGCCAGCTTGTAGGAATCAGTAAAAACACATGATATAACAACCAATTCCTTCTCTATTGTGTTCCTCTGTTCCCCAAACGTAGTACACTAGATGAGTTGACGCGTTTCGGTGGAAACTATGATTTATTACCACTTTCTTCAGGATAAAAATATAATAAATTTCCCATGTATAAAATACCAATTCGTTAATAATCCTGCATAAAAAGACATATAAAAACATATAATTAATCAAATAGAAACCCAAATAACAATACCTATAATTACATTGTAACAATTAATATACCACACATCATTTGAATTTATCCCCCATAAATATCACCTTTTTCTCATTTTATTTTAAAATTAATAAACTCTCGCTCAATTCCAGTCCAGGGGTCTGTTGATGCACACATATCATACTAAATGTCGTTCATGCAGCTCATTCAACACTGGTCGCTATCTTTTATATTGTGGGTAGAACTAAATTGGAACCCCAACCCTGGAGGTCACCCAACATATGGACTTACCAGTGAAAAATGGCCTTCTACATGCCACACATTTAAGATGGATACACTCACACCATCAAACAGATATATTCAGGGTTGAAAGCCAATCCAAACACCTGCAGTGGGTAAATAAATAAAAGCAATAGATCAGTTTTCCATACTGAGAGATTGATCATTCAATCTTAGTGCTCTTACATTGGCCAAATGGCTCTCACTATTTCATGTTGGTGTGATTACACTTGCCACCATAAAAATCCTGTATAATTATAATGAACATTACAGGTTTGCACAGTTTAGTTACCATCTGTAAAGGGAATATATATCACAATTACACCTAACTATAAGTCAATTGTCCTGTAATGTGTTTCTGCAGCCGTTCCTGCCTTGTTCACACATAATGGGCGCTATTGCTCTTGACACATATCTACCATGACACATAGTTGTAAGACATCATAAACATAGTGAATATAATTGTGCACTTTTGTTAAATTCAGTAATTTTTCTTTCTCCCTTTGTAAATCTTTTTGTATTACACACTTTTATTTTTCTATATTATTATTCCTTATTCATTTGTTCAGTGAAACAGTGAAATAAACACCTTTTTGAAGTGCCCGTGCTGTGCAACAAAATAGTTTGTAATATTTATGTATCGCGATCCCCTAAGGGCATATACACTTTAAAGTGCTAATGCTGTGCAAATTGTTGCATAACTGTTCAATTTGTTTGTAATTCAGTATGGATATCACTTATACATAAAATAACTGGCTAAGGCTTGTGCCTTTTTCGTACATGATGCTTTTTGTATTAGAGAATGTGAAGTAAAAAGTAAAGTAAAAATTGTGGAACAAAAATTGATTGAGTAAGATACAATTGACATAGAAAGTAAGCATGCAATTTTTCTGTGGTATCATCCTACACCCAGCGTTGCATTTCACAACATATTACTTCATTATATATACAGACAGGGTTTGGCTTATTGATAAATTGGGCTTGGAATTAACACATGAACATGAACATGAACATACATATATATATATATATCTATATCTATCTATATATATATATATATATCTATATATATATAATTTGGAGTTAAAACCACACATATTGTCATACTGTTTAGCGGTGTCATGTATATATATATATATATATATATATATATATATATATATATACATGACACCGCTAAACAGTATGACAATATGTGTGGTTTTAACTCCAAATTGTCTGTTTAATTTTCTAGGAAGGTCATCCTAAGTTGGGATATCCTAGGTGGGCTGTGGTGCAAAGGTACAGCGTCCATATATATGACAAAAGCTTGTGGGTACAAAAACACTATTGTGCTCTGGCTGGTTTATAGTTTAAAAACACGGCAGTAACACATGTCAAGGAAAGGTATATTGTCAATCTGGAAACCTATTTTAATATATTTGCTGTCTCCCTTAAGAGCGTCCTGTAAAATGTATTGCTAGGTGCTTATTATAGAAAGTAAGACCTATTAATTGTTAAGAGAATATATCACACAGTGAACAGATAATAATAAAAAGCTGCTTGTCACTGTGTAGGTGCATTTTCATTTTCCATGAACAGACCTGATTGTGAATACAAAAATAATACCAGAACTCGGATTGGAAAATGTAGAGAAATAATTCAGATTCCCTTTTTTAGTAAACCAATTCAATTGAGAAAGTATATTTTAGATAGGTGTAGTTAAAAAGAAACTTTGATTACCAATTGTACTTTAAGCTGCCAGAGAGTAAACTGATTTACAATCGTTTGCTCAGTAGTTTTACTTCACAGACTGGCATTCTCATCTCTAATTAGATGTTAATAGTCTACTAGATAACAATGGAACTGCTCTGGTAGCAGAAAGGCTGAGGTTGTGTCAACGGTGACCACTTGCCAGTGATAAGTCAACTAGGACGGAGACAGAAACGTATGGCATTCAGTTGGCTGACATAATAAGCTTTTTCTTTTGAAATGTTATTTCCAAAGTTGGATCTTAGCAATGAAGTCGTTCATTCCAAGAGCCATCCCAGACTTGTAGTATGAACTTCCAACAGGATGGTAAACCATTCCAGCACAGAGAGAGGAGAGCTTACTTCATTTCAAAGGGGGTGTACCTGAAAGGGAACACCATGCTCCTGCAGGGGTAGGAAGACTAGGTCATCTTGATAGATGGTTTTTGACAAGATTTGCTGTCAGTTGGGAAATGAAGTACTGAAAAGGAAGTATGTTTTCCATGGGTATATTGTCAGGATTGGGTATAGGGATTTTCTAAACACTGGCGAGTGCACAGTATAAGGTTAATGCATACCACCACCCCCGCAGAACCTTCCTGGATCTAGGAAAAATATCAAGAAGAAAAAGAAAATTCTGCCTGACTACTGTGGAAAGAAGATTGAAGAGCTACTACCTCCTGCTGGCACACAGGCACTGGAAGCACTAGCAACAGTAACCTTGTGCCACCTGGTCTTTTTTCGACCTCCAGGGAACTGAAGGACGACCCTGCCATTAAACCAGGGAGGGTGAGCCCTACTTAGGCAAAACTTCCAGGTTCATTCTGCTCCGAGCTTTTCGTCTCAAAGAAAAATGCTTCAGACAGACCTTGCAGGGAAATTATCCAGCTCAGCAGATTTATATAGCACAAACTCAACCCGTAGGTATTGGAGCGCTTTACATAGCACCAGTTACGTTACACAAGGACACATTCATTTTTTTTCAGTAGGTGCGGGGAGATTAGGTGATTTGCCCAGAATCAGAGGATATAGAGTCGACGCGGAGGCTCGCATCTTGGTTCCCAAGCTCTAAGATCGGCAGTCTAGCCGTAAGACCACATCTGAGCTGTGCCTGGCCATATTATCACGTCTTGCCCCACTGAAGTAGTTTGAGAATCAAAAGAATGACTCAACTTTAAGGTAAATCCTGGACTGGGAGAGGAAGCAAAGTTACAGAGTGGTATAGCAATCTCTGCAGCTATAGATCCTTGCTTTGTAGTGCTCATATTTGGAAATTTCAAAACTGAAGACTTCGACAGGAGCTTGATGAAGATGTATCCGACCTCAAGAGATCCTTCTTGGCTTCAGCCTCCTGCATAGACTTAGGATGCCTAGGAGGATTTTGAAAATTGGAAAACAACATCTAAGCTACAAGGGAAAATCTCTGATATAAAAGTAGAGAGGGGTTTATATAACTCTCACACCATTCAAGGGCGGCATGCTGAGAATATCTGCCAAAATTCCGTCTTGATAGCCCAAAGAAAGAGAGACTCCCCCAGTAGCTACAGTACCACTCTACACTTATAAACTCACAGAAAAGCTGCCATTGTCTGCTAAAAAAAGTTCCAGTTGGGCAGTAAAAGATCCAAAGGCAAAACAATCTATTTATGTAACTTAAAGCTCCTAATTGAAAATTAAGCTTTATGTAGAAGAAGGTAAGCATGTTACTAAAATCTCCCAGCTTTAACTTAAAATCAAAAAATTGTAAAAATAAATCGGGAAATATGGAAGCAAGGAGCACAAAGCAAGGGCAAAAATTATAGTAAGTGGGTAATTAACAGAACAAAAATTGAGAAAACCAATGCATTGTGGCTTATTCATCATTAATGAATGCCCCTTTTATATTGGACTGAAACATCAACTAAAATCACAAGGAAAGACTTCACTTCATCTTGAATTGGAAATCTCGAACACTAACATCTTGACAAACCACAATCTTGGAATGGGCCTTTCATAAGTCTCGGTCATACCCTATTCTTTAAACACATGGCATCGAGAAGGCACACAAAGAAGAAACTCAAGTTTGACATAATTCCTCTGATATATGGCTCTAAAGTAGAACGTACGCCCTTCCTTGCTGATGCTCCACACAGTTCATGGAGCACCCCTACAGGTGACTGCAACGGCGGAACAGGCACAAGGATTTTCAGCTGCATGCAGCAAACATAGCCCAGAGATTTACTGCCTGACTCTGCAGTAAGCACACTGTCTTCTTCTCAACACTTGTTTCCTCCAGTTAGTTCCCAGAGTGGCTGTAACATCCCAATGCAGCTGACCCGAACATTGATTTTTAATTGGGGATTTATGATCCTTTTTGGGGGATTTTTTATCTTAAAAATATAAAAAAATCAGATGTCTAGTTTCTCTTCCTTTCTTCAATAAATTAATTTAGAAAGATTCTTGTGTTGTGTTTGTAACTTAACCCCTTCCATGCTGATGACGAACCCCAGCCGTCATGCACTACGGTGCTCGTGTGCTGATGACGGCTGGTGTTCGTCACGGCCCGCCCCTGTTTGTGCTGTTTACAGCACACCAGGGGAATCGGTGCCGCATCGAAGGGGTTAATGTTTGTGGGTATTGCTTGGCCTTAGTACACATTTCTCTGGAATATTGCCTGCTGCGTGTGCCCTTGCAACCATAAGGTGAGCAGATGTTCAATTAGAATTGTGTTGCCACCTACCTAGAGTGTTTATAAAGTCAATAGTAGTTACCATTCCAAAATGACTAGTCCCCTTTCCTTACCCCATTAAAATAAATAATGTTCTCCCAGTCAAGCTATTACTTCGGCATCCTCACAAAGTAAGCCGGCAAGGGAATAGCTGCCCATCAGGCCCTGGTAAATACATCCCAGGTTAATGTTTTGGCATATGTGGGACATGGTAGGAGATTACAGTACCAGAGTGGACTGGCTGGTGCTTCTCTGATGTAAACCTTTGAGTGATAGAACATGTTAGCAAGGAAAACAACATACCACAAACAAATGCGTATAATACACGTTTTGGAAGCTAAAAACTAACAGGGAGCCTCATTGAGAGTGCAACGAATGAAGAGGTGAGCGCAAAGTAAGTGTATTGCCATGTTCTAAAAGTATTTGTTTAGATACTGCTTTCAAATACCTTTTGTAACTCCCTTTCATATATTGTCTGAAGTACCCATCTGCTTAAAAAAATTGTGCCAGTTTTCATTTGTCATAACCAAAATCTATGCATATGTGCATAGATGTCTGTCAGGATTTAACATTTGAATTATTTTTGTTGTAGTTATACATTTTTCCGCAAAAATGTACTGCTCACTGTACTTCTTCAGTCTTGGTTTTGTGCAAGTGGATTTCAAAGCTTGTGCATTAGATCGATGTTCACGCATTTCATGCATTACTGCACTACTCTAAATGTGATCTTAGCCTGCCGAAAAAGTTAATTAAGAAATGAATGGTCAGACTCCCTAAGGGTTTTTACGTGATAGATGCACTGATCCTACTCAAAATATTTTCCTCATTTGGAGGCGTCTGCACAACAAGAGCCATTCAAATCCTTCCAAGAGCATCCAGACACCATCTGTGACCCACTCATGCTCGAGAGAACCTAGCTAAGTGCCAATGTAATTTTGTTCATTGGCCAGACCTCCATTGCGCGCCAGCTCGATCTTCTGCACTCCCTACCTTATCCCATAGCCTTTTGCTGCTATAACATTTAATTTATTGAGTGTATTTCACGCACTTCTATCACAATAAACTTTAAAAAGGCTCTATAACAGAAATTTATACTGGGACCCTATCAATAGCATCTGTTCAACCATTTATTTGACTGAATTTGGGGCATTATTCAATATTTATGGTTCTTTGTTGTTTCTCTTGAATATGTCCTTATGTTTTATCTCATTTTCTTTAACCCTTACATTTCTTGTGCTGATTTGCAGTGTGTATTTTGTGTCTTGTCTTCACCTCCGGCTCTTGCAAGCATGAATCAAAAAAAAAATCCAGGATACTCAATTTTAAGCAAAAGAGAAGTGATAGGTTACATGGGACAGTGGTCAGTTTAGGATTTGCCAACACCCCCCCAAAATTCCCATCCAGTCTCAAAGAAGAAAGGGGCAGATGTATTATCTTTGCAGTTTGCGAGTCCTTAATAGCACATTTTAGCGATTCGCTATTAAGGGCTCGCAAAATGCAATGTATATTGGTTTTGCAATAATAATTACGCTTCCTACATATTCCTTAATTGCGAATCGTGATTAAGGAATACATTGCCATTCACTCCTATGGGTCTAGAGGCCTGTAGGAATGAATGGGAAGACATTCACAATTTGCGAGTACCCAATAGGTATTCGCAAATTGCAAATGCAATTTCAAGGGTGCCAAAATGACTCCCTGTTGCACCTCTGAAATATGCATGTGTGCACATGTGGTGCACATACATGCCCGCGCCACATGAAACTTTGAAAAATGCAAAAAGGTGCATTTTTCAAGGAAATCGCAAATTACCACTAACTTAAAGTTGGTGGTAATTTGCGATTTCTTAAGGCAAACTTGCACAACTTGGGTGCTTCCAGAATTGTATTTAAGGAATCGGAATTTGCAAAATAGGAAATGGCAGATTTTGCGATTCCCTATTTTGCGAGGGCCTTTAGGGATGATACATCCCAAAAGGCTTTTTCCCATTCGCAAACGGGCCGATTCTGAGAATGAGGTAGCTGTTTTTAATGACAGTATTCACAGTTTAGATTTTATAATATGCTTGCATGTTAAAATAATTGTACATTTCCCATAAACCCCTGAGTTATAGCATAACATGTTTGCTCAAAGTGCCCGTCCATCCTTTAGTCACTTGGCACTGAAATAACAGATGCTTGTTACCCAGTTCAGTGGTGCTCATTTCATTGCCCTTAAAAGGATGGAAGACTGAGTGGACCTGCCAGATTTCAAATCTGTGACCATGAAGTCATACACATATTTCTGGAATGGTTACCTTACTCCACTAAGCCATCAACACAGCTTTCTTTGTCAAATATATCAGACACAAAATCAGTAAACTATCAGTAAACTAGCAGACATTGTGGGCACACTCATTTATTTTAAGCAAATATGTATCACTTTTGTGCTTTAAAGGCTCTAAACAGATGCCTGTTAGATTGTTGCAATCTGAAACACCACTTTGAAGGTATAATTTGGCGGCTTTTATCTGAAAGCAGATATAACTCCAGGATATAGGACACCATTTTTTGTGAAAGTACTGCTTGCCAGCAAATCTTGGCTTAACTCTTGAAACCCTCAAGGATGGTGCCATCTGTGCTGGTGTTATAAAGAATTAGGCACCTGCCCATGGGTGCATCAGCTGAAACTATTCTGTCTGTGACATGCTATGCAGCAAAAAGCAAGCAGACGCATAGCGCGCAGGGCCCCAGTCTCAAAGACGTGTGAGAAGATACACGAACCACATTTATATAAATAGTGAATTTGCGTTCTAACAAATGTTACATCATCTGTCACACATAGTGCGCTCCCAGTGGGCAAGTCGCTGCCACCCCAGAGCTAAGACTCACCAGGGAGAGGCAACTTTGATTTAGGTTTAACTAAGGCGTAGCTCTTTATCTTTATTAAAACACAGCTTCAGTGAGAAAGAAAATATAAAACCCATAGTTCAACAGACAGACTTTACAGTTATGAAAATGCCAGGTCATAAGATCAGCACAAAAACAAAGTAAAGATTGTACAAGCAATATAATTGTGCATAGTGCCAGAAGGCCCCTATTCCGTATCCATTTCCCCAGCCCTGAACCAGGGGCGTCAATGCCGAGGTACCTGCCGCCAGGCGAATCCCCATAACATGTTCAGTTCATCCCAGGGTAGATCAGAAAGATCCAGAACAACTAGCGAGTCAGAGTCCCCTTCCCACCTTCCCAGTTCCCACACAAAATTACGCAGGCACATTGCCCAAAATGTTCAACTCCAGACATCCCGGGGTAGGGCAAAAAGGGCCAGGACCACCAGCAGGTCAGTCTCCCTCTTGCCTGCCCAGTGCCCACACAACTCAACACCCCTCCAAGGGGTAAGCATCGTAACTCAGTTTAAATGTTTCGTGTCCCCCCTTTTTCTACTTTTATAAATTCCGCCGAAGGGCGAAGAGGTCAGTGGCGATCTTGACCTCCCTTTCGTTAGTGGCTCCAAATATTAAGCGATTGCAGACCACACAGCTTGCAGCTCTCACATAGCAAAACGTACCTCATCATCAATACCCGGTCTCGGCTTATCCCTTCGGGTATGGGTACACTGGCGGCCTGCTAAGCACCTAAAACTGTCGGTCAAACCATTCCTCTAAAAGTGCACTATTGGACAACCTTAGGAGAATGTTGGTTCGATCTGGCTGGCAATGTAAGCATTCCACCAGACCTCCGCCCCATCTTTAATGCTGTATGCACTTAAAACTGAACATATTTGTTTTGCAACTGCCCTATTTGAAAACATGTTGTTCGGATTTTACACGACGTGATCCAAATATTAATGACTTTCTGCCTTGATCACTACTTTATAATTCTGTGCCAGATGTGTATCTATATGCAGATACGAATCGAGGGAAGGATGGCTTAGAACAAACAAGAGACTCCCACCATGGCTTGCTCTTGACCGTGGAGTGACTATCGGCGCCCCTCAGCTATTTGCTGGTGGAGCCAGGGCATCAGTTATGGTATTACTTATTGTTCCTTCTTTAGGAAATAATATTTTCAGGAGAGGGCACTTCCATATAGTTATTCATTCATTTTTTTCATTTCAAAACTTTATTCGATTCAATACAAGAATCATAAAAGTAGAAATACATTTACAACACACAGTTAAAAATTCACTATAAAAACAATTTTACAATTTATGGCACTATAATAGTTCATTGGCAGATAAAATCGCATAACCATATTATTACTTAATCATCTCTGGATAATACATAATTTTATCAGGCAGGGGTGTTTTTTGGGAACAAGTACAAATAAAATAAAAAGAATCACGGTACAGGATTATAAAGTGCACATGTCAAATGGTATAGTTCTTGGGGCAAAATTTTAGCCATACCGTTTCCTAATCTGGAGTGACACACGTATAAAGTTCAACATTGCACAGCAGACTGTAGGGGATGACAGAGATATTAAGAAATCATAACCCTCTTTGTAATGGCGTATTTGTTCTTCCTTGAGAATCGGTTTGATAAACCTGGTTCTCGGGTCTTTATATAAGGAACAAAAAAGAACAAGATGCATTGTGTTTTGGCTATCTTTGTAATTACAATTGCAAGGTGGGAGTTCCTTACACCAGCCCCCCTGTATGGGGAATGCAAAAAGAAAATGCAAAGTATGTAGCCTGAATCTTGTCAAATAAAAACGCCATTGTACATGATTTGTAAAGGTCAGATAAAACTGATGCTGTAAGACAGCCTTGGGGGCATAAGGGCTGTCCATACAATTTACAATCGATGATTTCCAGTAATTCGATTTAATTACATTTTTGATATCTCCCTGTATGTTCTCAGGGTTGTCAAAGGTGTCACCCAAGCCTATTTTATGAAACATTTCATTTACGTAGGATAACCAGGGAATTTGGTTCATATTTGACAATTTCAAACAGTCCTGGATAATATCCTTAGTAAGCTGTAAGTCCTCCGATACCCATATTTTGCCCCATAACAACAGAGGAGAAAGACGAATAATGTCGCTTACATAATTTAAGCCTAGTTCATTGTGGGCGAATTTATTTGAGGAGCCTGATGGGATGGCCAAGACACGTTTTAGAAATTTGTTTTCCATAATCTGTATCGTGTCAGGGCTATCTGTCCCCCAGACCCCCGCCCCATAGGTAGCAATCGACAGACATTTTGCTTTATACAGAGTTTTTAAATGTGAAATGGGTTTTTGGCCTAATTTGCCACAAAAACGGAACAATCCCTCTATTGAGCGACTAGCACTCTGCACTCGTGTTTTCATTAATGGTGCCCAACTTAATTTGTGATTAAAAAGGTTTCCCAAATATAGTTATTCATTAGGGGTGGAATCAGAAGCCCTAGCAAGAAGCTAAGGGCAATATTTATTTTGTGAATCAGACCCTTGGAATGTCGATTGAAAGGTATGCTTTTTCATGTTATTTGTATGGAAAGGTTACATGGAAAAAAAGCTGCTGTGTTATTTTTGGTGGTAAGGCATCCCCATTTGTTTTTTTCTCCTGTTTAAACATAGATTTTCAGTCTGGAGTGGGTGATTTATGGTCATAACAAAGGAACATTTGAAAAAAGATGACCATCACTTCTAGTTGCAGTTTACATTTTACAGTTTCTGAATTTTACAATACCTGCTGCAGCATTCTTTCTGCCACTATACATTGCATTTGAAATCAAACTATAATTTTGTTTCTGTAATTTTCAGTTCAATATGATTGGATCTGGGGTTTCACACAAATAAGCAATAAATATTCAAATGTTTACTTGCTTTTGTTATGCACAAAACTGATGTTACAGATTTGAAAACATTGAGTCATTTGTTGTTCATTTTATCTGCTATTTCTTAAACTGTAAAATGTTGAAAGCAACAAAGGACATTTTTGCTCAATATAGCTTAAAGTAAACAAACAATTTCCTAAAACCATAGTTACTTTTGAAAGTACTGATCTCAACAATGAGGAGCCTATTTTAAAACAGGATGTTGGAGGTTTCCTGTAGAACTACAACCTTCAGAAGTACCAATAAAACCCTTTGGGGCAGATTTACTTAGAATTCCCGCAAAGCAGTGCAGTACACAGCAGGTTGCTGCTCGGTGTTTCGTGAAGGAGAGAGGCCTGAAAAGTGTCATATCCACCAAGATATGGCATTCTCCATCTCTCTTTCTCCACTTGAGGTTGCCTAGCTCAGGCTCCGTGGTGAAAGGATGCCTGCATTATGGGCAGGATTGTTTTTTTGTGCAGGAAGGAACACCTTCCTGCACTAAAAATGCTTGGAGACATATCCCTTGTTCTATGTGTGCTGCAGAATGCCACACACATAAAAAGAGGAAGTAACGAGGAGAAATAAAGCAATTTCTCCTCGTAACACCTCACTGGGGAAGGTGTAGCATTTTGAAGCATTCCATGGTTTACTAGCTTTAGAAAATCTGGGAATGTGCCAAAATCCATTGGTGGGTGCATGGGAAGGCCCATGTTCCTTCCTTGGAGTGCTTTCCAGCACAAGGTAATCTGGATTGTGTTACTTTGTATTTGCTACTCCAAGCAAAGTGGCTTTTTATGACTTAGTAAATACCAACAACTATTTTGTGTCAGGGCTGCACCGCAAAAGTGACGCAACATAGACACAAAATCATAGTAAATTTGTGTCTAAATATTAAGATGCTGCACTTGCTTTTGGTCCTGCCGCATTTGTGTAGCTAGGTTAGGTACTTCTCTATGAAACCTCTGAGAACCTCACTGACAGGTGTAATGAAACAAGTTGTGGCTGAAGGTGGCCTTTTCACTATAATTAAGCTTATTGGAGAATCTGCTGCGAATCAAAAGTTTAGGAGACAATTTTTTAAGCAATTATTTATTAGCATTTTACATCGATCATGATCAGATTCATTTTAAAGTATTATTGAAATACAAATACATGCAATAAAACAAAAATAGGTAATATTTTGGCACTCAAGAGTCGAACAAGGATGCATTGAGACTGATACAATATTTTAGATCAACACAGGAAAGTATGATCTTTAGTATGTCATTAATCAAAACTGTTATTTGTTAGGTAACTCTCCATGTACAATACTAGAAGGGTAGTATGGTTTCGTTGTGTGGTTCCAGTAGATTAGCACGGCATACTCCTGGAGCTAGTCTAGGTCAATCAGATATCTGACCTGGGACTCTCCTATCCACCTCCTAACTCACCGGTCTACCGAACACAATACAAGGTCAATCCAATGAACTCAAATTAACGCCTGGATTTGGAGGGGAGGTATATGTGGGATCTGCAGTATTATAATGCATAAACATTCTTGAAGGTGTAATAAAGGCCCCCATGTATTCTCAAATAAATGCAATTGCTCTTGGATCTTGTATATGCCTCTATCATAGGAGAAAAACAGTATAACTCAACGAGCCACTCTTGATGTGTGAGTGATTATGAGAAACGCCAGTGTCGCAGATTACATTTCTTGGCCACCATTAACGTTGTCGATATCCATCTGTCCCAATTGGAAGTCATGTCATCTACATCTGCAAAATCTTGTAATAGGTGTCCAAAGCGTGTATAGCTTGTGTTGTGGAGTGTTCTCTAGACTGAGCACCAGTAGGATGTCAGGGCATGGCAAAACCATAGTATATGGCAGCGATCACAAACATCAGCATTACAGTACCATTAAATAATAGGAATCATGTGGGCCATATGCACTCTATGTGGGGACTAATACCAATGTAGTATTTTGAAGTAGACGTATTTGAATCGTGCTTTTTGATGTAATCGGTCATTGTATTCGATGATCCTCTTCCAGTCTCTATCCAAGAAGGGAATTCCTAACCTGTCCTGCCAGTAGGTTTTTAGAGGATCGTGGCATACTAGAGGAATAAGCTATATCAAAAAGGATTCTATATAGGTTCAAAACATTACCCCTGGAAAGTCCCCAGTTTCTGAGATATCCCAATATGGGTGATTCTGGGAGGGGTATAGGGTCCCGTCCAAGTTTACCATGTAGGCAATGTCTTAGTTGCCAATTTCACCACTATTGTGATTTGTGTGAGAAAAACTGTAACTGAAGCATTCCGACAGTACGGAAGGTGTCCCCACTAAGTAGATCTCCAATCATCATGATTTCCCTAGTTTCCCAAGCCGGCCATCCAACCAGCTTATTGTCTATGCGTAAATCTTCAGTAGACCAGAGTGGCACCTCTTTATTAGCCATGCTATCTATGCCCAGCAGCCAGCGTGCAGCTTTCCGTGTTGTCTACATCACCTAAAGTGTGGGGGCAATGAGCAGACCATGTAAATGTAAATGTGTGGGACTTGTAAAGCGCACTGTTTCCCATGAGCGTCCTGGCGCAGGAGACCGCTGGGTAACCCATCCTGGCTTTCCCTGTGAGATGGTCCCTTCTGGGTATCTCCAAGGTAAAACCAGGCATCCCCGGCGTCTGAGGGGGGCCGTTGTAGAGATGAGGCAAGCTTAATGCCCAGAGTTGCAGAGTGTGATCCCTGGTTAGACTAGGCACCAAGGCGAGAATTATCGAGTCCATTGACCCTGGTCCACGACCCTGCCGCGTCGGGAATCGAACCCTGGTCCCGGGCCGTTCTCTGCTTCCGGGTCTGCCGCCTCTAACCGGTGAGCCACACCACTCACCATGACATGTTGCTGTCATAAAGGAGTCCTAGGCCAGTCGGGCCTTGTGTCAACGTATGTTTCCAGAGTAGCCACTGGCACCTGCTGGTGTCAAAAAGCAGGCTAACTGGTCTGTGAGAGGTAGTGGGCAAGATAGTACTTGTGCATATCAGAAAGTTGCAGGTCTCCAGCTTTATTGTCTGCATGTAACCTCAATAGTTTAGGACAAGGTCTTCTGCCTGCCCATATAAACAGCTTGATGCATTTATTTACAGTACGAAGTATGTGCGTAAGGACTGAAAGAGGCAACATGTCAAAAACATAATTGAATCGAAGCACCATTACCATTTTGATCATCTGAATTCTACCTCAGAAAGAAACATGTAAAGTAGACCAGCATGTAAACTCTAGGTTCTTTCTGGACATAAGGGGCTGCAAATTGTCAAGGACCATGCCATTGAGGCCCATGTTAATGAGAATGCCCAAGTATTTTACTCCTGACATCTTTCACATGAAGCCATAGGAATCGAGCTTAGGTCATGGGCTGTCAATGAAAGTGCCTTGCTCTTTGTCCAATTAATCTTATAACCGGTAAAAGCATAGACTGTGTCAATCAAGGAAATAAGATGAGGGATAGAGAGTTCTGGCTTGCTCAAGGTCAGCAAGATGTTGTCTGTGTAAAGCAGAATTTGACAGTCACCTGTGGAAGTATCAATGCCCTTTTTGAGAGTTGAGTGACGAATAGCAACTACCAATGGTTCTAGGGCAGGCAAGAATGGTAAGGGAGATAGTGACCATCCTTGCCAAGTCCCCCAATATATCGGGAAGGCCAGTGAGGTATGACCACCACAATCAGTTTGCTCAGCAGGAGTAGTATAGAGCCACAAACATTTTGCTGAAAGGTGGAACCTATCCATGCCCTGCTCCCTTGTAGATATCAAATGGTTAGGAGAACATTTAAATGTATAATTTTGGTCTTGCACAGCTACAATGTTTTGTTTTCTTTAAAAGATGTGAGCTAGTTGAGAAAACCATTGTCCAAGCATGCATATTTCATACACAAGATTCATCAAGGCTTAAATGCTGAGCCAGTGATTTCTAAGTCAATGCAGTATTATTATGGTATGGTATTATGGTATGGCAGCAGACTATTATATGGAAGTTAATGTTATGTTATGTTATCAGATTTGTAAAGCGCATGGCTGTCCCAGCAACGGGGAGTCCCAGCGCTAAATCTGCAGCAAAAGACAGAAAGAAGTGGGAGACTGCAACTGGGTGGGATCAGGGGAAAATCCAGGTCTTGACTGCCTTCCTAAACATCCTGAGATCCTGAAGGTTCCTAACGGGGATCAGTATCTAAATAGCGAGGAACTGAATATCGACTTACCAAAATATCAACTCCAAACTATCGAGGGACAGAATATAAAATGCATATCTACAAACAGGTAAGTACTAAAATATCGATTCCAAAATATAGAAAGTTAACATATAGTTAACTAAAATATCGAATTTTTTTAATGTATTAAAAATACTATAAAAGTAATTAAATAATAAACACAATTAAATAAAACATATTAAAATAATGTAGAAAATCTTAAAATTTAAAAATAATAAATGATTTAAAAAAAATCTATATTTACTTAAAAATATATTGACATATATATATATATATATATATAAATAAACATATTATTTAAATATAAAAATAAATATGTAATAATTAAAATAATTAAAGTAATAATTTTTATAATAATTAATACTGAGTGCAACAGTAGTGAAAACTTTGGACAGCGTAGGGGTAAAAATTACTATTCCCACTCCAGTGAGTACAACAGTAGGGAAAGCGTTGGATAGTGTAGGGGTAGAAATCACTATTCTGACTCCAATGTGTTCAACAGTAGGGAAAGCATTGGATAGCGTAAGGGTAAAAATGACTATACTCCAGTGAGTGCAACAGTAGGGAAAGCGTTGGATAGCGTAGGGGTAAAAATTACTATTCCGTCTCTAATTAGTGCAACAGTAGGAAAAGCGTTGGATAGCGTAGGGGTAAAAATTACTATTCCCACTCCAGTGAGTGCAACACCAGTGTTGCACCTCTTTGTGAGCCATGCTATCTATGCCCAGCAGCCAGCGTGCAGCTTTCCATGTTGTCTACATCACCTGAAGTGTGGGGGCAATGAAGACCATGAAATTGCAATGTCATAAAGGAGTCCTAGGCCAGTCGGGCCTTGTGTCAATGTATGTTTCCAGAGTAGCCACTGGCACCTGCTGGTGCCAAAAAGCAGGCTAACTGTGAGAGGTGGTGGGCAAGATAGTACTTATGCATATCAGAAAGTCGCAGGTCTCCAGCTTTATTGTCTGCATGTAACCTCAATGGTTTAAGACAATGTCTTCTGCCTGCCCATATAAACAGCTTGATGCATTTATTTATAGTACGAAGTATGTGCGTAAGGATTGAAAGAGGCAACATGCCAAAAACATAATTGAATCGAAGCACCATTACCATTTTGATCATCTGAATTCTACCTCAGAAAGAAACATGTAAAGTAGACCTGCATGTAAACTCTAGGTTCATTCTGGGCATCAGGGGCTGCAAATTGTCAAGGACCATGCCATTGAGGCCCATGTTAATGAGAATGCCCAAGTATTTTACTCCTGACATCTTTCACATGAAGCCATAGGAATCGAGCTTAGGTCATGGGCTGTCAATGATAGTGCCTTGCTCTTTGTCCAATTAATCTTATAACTGGTAAAAGCATAGACTGTGTCAATCAAGGAGACAATATGAGGGATAGAGGGTTTTGGCTTGCTCAAGGTCAGCAAGATGTTGTCTGTGTAAAGCAGAATTTGACAGTCACCTGTGGAAGTATCAATGCCTTTTTTAAGAGTTGAGTGACAAAAAGCAACTACTAATGGTTGAAGGGCAACAAGAATGGTAAGGGAGATAGTGGCCATCCTTGCCGAATCCTCTAATATATCGGGAAGGCTAGTGAGGTATGACCACCACAATCACTTTGCTCAGCAGGAGTAGTATAGAGCCACAAACATTTTGCTGAAAAGTGGGACCTATCCATGCCCTGCTCCCTTGTAGATATCAAATGGTTAGGAGAAAATTCAAATGTATAATTTTGGACCTGCACAGCTACAATGTATTGTTTTCTTTAAAAGATGTGAGCTATTTGAGAAAACCATTGTCCAGGCATGCACATTTCATACACAAGATTCACCAAGGCTTAAATGCTGAGCCAGTGATTTCTAAGTCAATGCAGTATTATTATGGTATGGTATTATGGTATGGAAGCGGACTATCATATGGAAGTTAACGTTATGTTATGTTATCAGATTTGTAAAGCGCATGGCTGTCCCAGCGCTAAATCCGCAGCAAAAGATAGAAAGGAGGGGGAGACTGCAACTGGGTGGGATCAGGGCAAAATCCAGGTCTTGACTGCCTTCCTAAACACCCTGAGATCCTGAAGGTTCCTAATGGGGATCAGTAGCTAAATATCGAGGAACCGAATATCGACTTACCAAAATATCTACTCCAAAATATCGAGGAACAAAATATAGAATGCCTATCTACAAACAGGTAAGTACTAAAATATTGATTCCAAAATATAGAAAGTTAAAATATAGTTAACTAAAATATCGAATTTTTTAAATGTATTAAAAATACAATAAAAGTAATTAAATAATAAACACAAGTAAATAAAACATAGTTAAAATAATGTAGAAAATCTTAAAATGTAAAAATAATAAATTCTTTAAAAATATAATAATTAAAATAATTAAAGTAATAATTTATATATTAATTAATACTGAGTGCAACAGTAGTGAAAGCGTTGTACAGCGTGGGGGTAAAAATTGCTATTCCCACTCCAGTGAGTGCAAAAGAAGGGTGAGCATTGGATAGTGTATGGGTAGAAATTACGATTCCCGCTCCAATGAGTGCAACGGTAGGGAAAGCGTTGGACAGCGGGAGGGAAAAATTGACTATTCCCACTCCTGAGAGTGCAACAGTAGGGAAAGCGTTGGATAGCAGGAGGGTAAAAATTACTATTCCCACTCCAGTAGGGAAAGTAATGATATAATATTTAAGTAAGAATAGATTATTATCAATACCATTTTAAAATTAATTCGAATGAATTACCAATTACAAAATATTTAATAATTAATTAATTATAAATACCAATAAATGTTATTTATTAAACATGTATTTCCTATAAATAATTCATTAACAACCAATTACTTTTCAATACCAAAAATGAAATAATATTTAAAAAACATACCAATTATTAGAAATAATTACCAATTAATAATTAACAATTAATTAATTATCAATACATATAAATATAAATAATATTTACTTCATTACAATTAAGTTACTTCCCACCCTATTCCCATATAACCCACAACCCACTCCAAATAATAAATTAAAACAATTAAGATAATTATCAATTAATCAATTAATTAAAACTTAAAAACCAATTAATATAAAATCATTACCAATTAATAATTAATTAACAATTAATTAATTATCAATACATACAAACAAAAATACATATTAACTTAATTACAATTAAAATACTTCCTACCCTATTTCCCTATAAACCCACAGCCTGCTACAGAACTAAAACGCAAAATGTACTTAAAAATACTTATTAATTCATAAAAACTAAAATTTAATTTACTATAATTAAATTACTTCCCACCATATTCCCCCATAATCCCACAATCCGCTACGGAATTAAATTATTCAAAAATTAAATAACAAAACATTCATTATTTTAAAAAAATTAAATATACTAGCATGCATATTACTGAGAAAAAAAATCGATATTATGGAAAACGATATTTTAACTTCGATATTATGGAAATCGATATTCTAACCAACTATATTTTAATAATTCGATATTCTGTCCATTCTATATTTTTTATTCGATATTCTGGGCAGTCGATATTTCTGAATCAATAATTAGGGTGTTTACCTTCTAATGGTGCTAGGGACAGCGTTCAAGAGGGACACAGTTAGAACATTGAAGGAACGTCCTTCAGCTGTGCTCTTTTAGCACAGGGTGCACACCAAAAGTTGGTGTAATGAGCGGACGTCAACTTCAGGTTTATGGTGAGTAATAGTCCAGTCTACAGAGGATGGTGGACTAGGCGATAACTTAACGAGTGTGAAGGTAAAAAAACCTGAGCAGTGGTCTCAGGCCACCTAGGAGACCAAAGCAACTGCCTGCCACTAGTTATTTCTGGGCTTGAAAGGTGAAAGTGTTATCTAGCCACATGCCCAGATTTTTTACAGTGTCTTTAGGAGTGGGAGAAATTCCCAGGGCCGGAGGCCACCATTGATTGTTCCAGAGGTGGGTGTCCTTGCCCACCAGTAGGATCTCTGATTTACTAGCATTATGCTGCAAGCGGTTGGTCATCATCCATTCAGAGATGGCCATCATGTCCTCACAAAACCTGGTGACATGCTGATCAGAGGTGTTGGATAGCGAGATGACCAGCTGAGTGTCATCAGCATAAGTGATCATGTAGAGGCCTCTTATCTTTGTTACTTCCTCCAGGGGATGGACATAGATATTCAAAAGTGTTGGACTCTGGACAGAGCCCGGAGGGACCCTATGGCTGACAAGTTGCCTCTGGGAGCCATAGAGGGGAGATGACGTGAAAGGATCTGTCAGCTAGAAAATACATGAACCAGTCAAAAGCCAAATCTCCTATGCCAATCTCTGGAAGGCGTTGCAGCAGGATTCTGTACGATACTGTGTCAATGATAATGATAGATTAAGTTGTGGAAGTGGTGTATTTTCACTTCTTTTTTAAATACCAAAATATTGATGTGTAGTGACCATTAGGCAGAGTGTTTGAGCTGCTCCATAAGTGGTCTGCACATGACATGTGCTAAAGATGGCTTCATTTCGGCTAAGTGCTTCCACTTGTACAACCCTGACCAAGGACAAGAAAAGCAATCCCTTGGAAGGGTGGGGGAGGGTCCAAAAGGTGTTGAGTGCCATTGTAGATATGAAGTACATAGTCACAGAGGTAGACCACCCTCTCAAGATTTCCCCTTTCTGAGCAAATCTGATATTGAAAAAATAGACATACTTGTTGGTTAACTTTAGCCATGCCGCATCTTGAAACACGTTTTGTGAATTCATTATTTGTTTTCTCAACAGACTGATGTATTGCTCTTGCACCTTGGTGACTTTTAAGAGTTTTACATAGAAAATGAACTGGTATTACATATGTGCATAGTGAAGAAGCCAACAATCGCATTTCAGCAATAGCAGGCAGAATTAAAGTAACCCATTACAGTGGTTACTGTTGAATTGAGTAGCCAGAATATCTTAGAAATAAGGAGTGTTTAGTTCATAATTCAGGAGGGAAACATTTCCAAACGTCTAAGGGGGTCATTATGATGGCGGAAGGCCAGCCACCGACAGCCTGTCATTGGTGGGCCATCCGCCATCGCACAGCACTTTTCCGCTCGCCATATTATGAATACCGAAAGCCTTAAAATTTGGATTTTTCTCAGTTTAGTAGTAGTAAAGTTAGGAATCCTAACTTTAGGATTCCTAAACTGATAAAAATCCAAATTTTAAGACTTTCGGTATTCACAGAAGGCATTTAGGAGTCCTAACATTAGGAGTCCTAAGTTTAGGACTCCTAAACTGATAAAAATCCTAATTTTAAGACTTTCTGTATTCACAGAAGGCATTTAGGAGTCCTAACATTAGGAGTCCTAAATTTAGGACTCCTAAACTGATAAAAATCCTAATTTTAAGACTTTCTGTATTCACAGAAGGTATTTAGGAGTCCTAAAGTTAGGAGTCCTACTTTACTACTACTAAACTGAGAAAAATCATAATATTAAGACTTTCGGTATTCACAGAAGGCATTTAGGAGTCCTAAAGTTAGGAGTCCTAACTTTACTACTACTAAACTGAGAAAAATCCTAATTTTAAGTCTTTTGGTATTTACAGAAGGCATTTAGGAGTCCTAAAGTTAGGAGACCTAACTTTACTATTGCTAAACTGAGAAAAATCCTAACTTTAAGACTTAAGGCATTTAGCAGTCCAAAAGTTAGGACTCCTAACTGCGAATACCAAAATGAGTAAGTGCCTTCTGTGAATACCAAAATGAGTAAGTGCCATCTATGAATACCAAAATGGTAGTAAGTTTAGGATTTTGTCTTAAGTTAGTTCTTTGAATAGGGCACTAAGGGTCAGGGCCTGACTGGGAACCCAAAGCAGCCCTGATTAATGTTGTCTTATTAGCCCCAGTACGATACATAACAAACAAGTGCAGGAAGTGAGCCTGCACATTACAAGAGTGGTTGGAGAGGGGTCCAACAACAAAAATGTGGGGAAAAATTGTGCATTCTACATCACATTTTCATAAATTGTATTGTATTAGCTTTTAAAGCAATGTAAATGACGAACATACAGTGCACCAGGATATGACAATCTTTGTTGGGTCTCTTCAATGATTCCCTCACTATCACCCTTCCAACAGTTCCTCTCATTTCTCCGTAGTCCCTCTCACATGTATTGCATTTGTTTTACTGCGCCCCTCATACCAGTGTAGAGTGTCGGAACACTTTACATCAGACACACATATAGAGAAAATGAATCACACGTGTGTAAATCAGTTTATTGGAAATCTTATATAAAATTAAGGGGACTACAAGGTGTAGGATTCACGTCGTCCATACTGGTAGGCATTTTTAAGAGTGCTTGGTCTGGAGAAGTACAAACACAGGATTCAGAATGTAACACATTGGCTAGGGTTAACTTTACTACTAGGAATTTATTTCTACCCAATCCAACCCTTTTTAGCAACATAAGCATAATGAAAGACTGGAAAAAAATACCTTTTTAACCTTTACCATACAGTGTCCATGCAGCTATTTGATGACAGTGCATAGCTCACTGTGTTAGATAACGATTATAACTTATGAACAGTCCAGTAACAAAATGATCACTGTGCCAAAAGCAGTAACCCATTGCGCTATGCACAAAAACTACTGCCCTGTGATCTGCATGTTATATGTTCTTTACAACAGGCATATTACCCCTCTGCTCTTTCTTAGACGAGTCAAAACTGCCATTAAACAAAACTCTGATCTCTCTCCAGCAGGTACATTATTCATCACAGCTATCTTGACCCTTTATTGTTGCCTGAAAATTACTTGATATAGAACAAACTCTGCAGTGCTTTTAAAATTGCTACCCTGCTACAAAAGCGTCTCCCCAATAACAAAAGCAGCCCCACCATTCCAGACTTCAGAGGAAATGCCCGATTACCCCCCCCCGGTACGGTCTGTCCATCCTTGCTATGGATCAGTTGGATGACCTCCTCTCTGAGCTACAGGGACACAACAAGCTTCAGATGCCTCCCTGCAACTGACCAGCAGACCAGCTGCAACTGGACCTGCCTCCTGAACCCTGCTACTGGCCTCTGCTGGAGGGAGTCTTTATCCCAAGAGGTGACCCCCAGGTCCCAGGCTTTTGGCTGGCATCATTGGACGCTCCCCCAAGAACAAACCAGGTGAAAATCCTGGTGTTTGGGCTTCTTGTGACTATGAACAGGCGAGTTTGTGCCAAAACTCTGCTGCCTGTGATGATTGGCAATGCGAAGCTCTGGTGTTACCTGCTCTTCATGCCAACAACGACCACCGCGATGACCAGCACTTCGCGCTATAGCAATGATGGTCTGAACCAGAAGCCACCTCCACCATGAATGGAACGATTCATGTTGGACTTGAGAAGATAGCTTTTCAGTGGGACTAGGCTGACCCCTGTATCCTAACCGCATTCCCCTGCAGTTGTCCTGAACTTGAGATTTTCACCCAGTCTAGCGCAACCAGATGACCATGAGTGGCGCTTTGTGGTTTTAGGTGCTATTTTCACTAACCACTAATTCTACTGATTGAATTTTTGTCATTCTGATATATTATTTATGAAAATGTGCTCTATTTTTCTAAATTGGTGTGAGATTTTTCTTCTATTGTGTTTGAGCTTCATTATGGTATATGTGCTACATAAATAGTTCACACTTTGCCCCTATAATCACGGCCGACTGGTTTTGTACCTAGCTACCAGAGGGTAAGCACAGGTTATTTTAGTCACTTATTGTGGTTCACCATGACAAGGAGTGTGGTTGTTGCCTGTGGGGTTTCCACCCCTTGCAACCAATATTGGAATTTCTTACAATGTAAGTATAAGTGTAGTAGTAGGCAGCATTTACTTGTGGCATGCCATGGTTTCACTGCAGAAATAAAATACTATGCAGGTTTTAGTCAGAAAGGGTAGATAGCTACAGTTGCTTACTTTAGAACTGGGGAACCAGGTTCGAATCCAGCCTCTGTTTAACACCCTGTGGTTCTGGACACATTATTTAATCTCGCTGTGCCCATAAAAAAAAATACCGTAACATAATTTAATTCCCACGTAAATTGCGCTAATTCCCTTGGGCCAAGTTCGTGCTATATATATAAAACTACATTTTTTTCCACAAACAAAATGCAATAAGTCCATTTGTTTCCTGTGCACTGTAAGGAGCTGGATTTCCAGATGAGGATAATGTTGTATGCGCCTCCTGTGATTTGTACAAAAAGCAGCCCTGCTGCAACATTGGATGTGGCTGTCGCGGAAGCAGGAAAGCACAGTAGGACAAGGGTTTAAAAGATATTTTTCTGTGCGCATTACTCGGTGAGTGTGACATTTTGACACCATCAGATTGGAGCCTGGCTCCCCTGGCAGTGGGAAAATGTCACAAATCCACAGAGACCTTTCCTCAGACTCTTCATTCGGAAAGCTTCCCTGTTTCCAGATGCTGTGAACCCGCGGAGCACTTACCGCGCCAGGCTCGCCTCTTTGTTGTTCTTCCCATGGGCCTAGTATTGTCACACATATTGAAAATATTGATTCGGCTCTCTCTCTCGCCGAAGCCTTCGTCGGTGATATTGCGTGCACACCGACACCGACAAAGCCACACAGCCAAGTGGAAAGTCTGAGTCAAGCTGAAAAGAAATATTGAATTCTAGCTGTAAATAGTGTGAAGAGGTAAATCATTAAAAGTAGATTTCAGCCCTTTTCTCTACCCTCTCCCAAATAGGACGAAAGAATAACAAGTTACCGACACATAACGTGTGTGGTGATAGAGAGGTGTGGCTCAGCGGCCAGAGCAGCTGACTCCGGAGTGCAGGGCTCAGAGTTTGATCCCTGGTGGGGGTGGAAGCTCAGTGCAACCAGAGCGTCGCCCACTACTTTTTAGCAGTGAAAAGGAAAGGGAATATAAAATGATAATAACATTGAGTTATTATAATCTTATGTTTCTTTTGCGGACGGGCGAGTAGGCGGTGCTGCTCTGCTCACGGAGCCGGGCAGGTGAGCAGTGGTGTGCCTACTCCTGAGTGCTCAATGATTGTTTGGTCGACCCTCTTGGGCCGCCCAAATCATTCATTCGCACTTTCCTCATTCTCCATGCAGGCTGCATTACAGCCTGCGTGGAGAAATAGCCCAGGCCCCCATTCCCTGGTTGAGCGTCAAACTAGGACGCTCAAAAACAATCACAATGCTGCATTGCAGCGTTGTGATTGGTCAGGGTGTCTTGGCTGTTCTTCCTGGCTTCCTGTTCCACAAGGGCAGCAGGAGCAAGGAGCAGAGACGCAGCAGCGGGACCGGGTGGCAAGGCAAGTTTCTAATTTTTATTTTGTATTTTCTTGTTTTACATTCACTGTGCAACCTTCACCCTCACCCACGCCTGCCCCGGAAAGTCATGCCGGCTGCCACTGAGCTCAACTCTGAGTAGTAGCTTACTTATCTCCCCAGCCCCTTGAAACCCTTAAGTTTCATGCTTTACAAATAGGAATTATTATTTTGTGATAGATTAGAAATAAATAGAGCACAGCACGTATTGTCGCTATCTTCAGCAATTAGAACATTAAACTTAAATGAAGTGATGCGAATAACAAACTTCCTACAAGTGCAAAGTCCATTTGTACCTGCACTGCAGATTGTTTCCAATCACTGTACTGGGACGAAGGAACACTCCAGTAAAACCAAGTGGCTGTTTAATCTTTTTCTTAGGGATGTAGGCCTCTGGAAATGAGAATAACCTGTGAATCCTTGCAAGCCCTTCACATTATTCGCTTGGACACAATGCTAATACATGTCAGCCATCTATGAACTGCCACATGTAGTGTGATCAGCTGAATGTCTTTGTGAGGGGGCAAGAAATTCCCATTGATCCCCGGTGGCTCCTCATGAAAGGGTCCGCCGTGTGACTCCACCCCCACCAATAGGGAGCAGGAGACCCAGGCACGCCAGGGACCATACCCCATGCCCCTTCAATTACTTATTCTCGTATGGATCTGCTATCCTTCCAGCTTCCTGGACCACTGAACGCTTGCGCAATGAATGCGGCTATGAAATGTGGCATTTACATCTTGCCTGGCCCCATCCCAGCTACCCCTACCTCAAGTCCATGGCTTTGCCACAACACCCCCTCGATTACTGCACCTGTCGTGGGGTCCCTCAGACCACAATCTTTGATGGTAGTATACCTGAACACCCGTTCTCTGGCGAAACATCAGCTCGAGATATTTCAATTGCTAGACGGCGGTAGAATTGATGTGCTACTTCTTTCCGAAACTTGGTTGACGGAAGACTCTGCTCCAGATTTCTTGGCAGCTATCCCTTCTGGGTACTACATTTTACAGTCCAACAGGGCCAGTGGGAGAGCTGGTGGAGGAGTCACAGCTATCATTCACTCCCAGCATGAGTTTACTACTTTAGAAACGTCTTCCCTCCACAACACTGATTGTCTTGCGTTTAAATTCTCCTCCCCCATGTTTTCCTTTGTGTGTATTTTGGTCTATCGACCCCCTGACTGTATGCCTCTCTTTTCTCATCAGTTCGGTGACTTGGTATCAGGTCTTGTTCTTAACTCCGCCAAAATTCTTATCGTTGGCGACTTTAATTACTGGCCATCCGATTCCCGGGAGAGTAGCTCTTCTGTTGACTCTACTGACCTTTTAGTGAGTTTAAATTGCAGCCAGCATATCACGACTGCCACTCTCTGTATAGGTCACATTTTAGACCAAGTCTGGACAGCCAACCTCGAGATATCCCCCCCCCTCAGTGTATCCCTGTTCTTGGTCTGACCACTTTTTTATTTCTTTTTCTGTCAATCTCACTTTGGTTACCCGCCTGACCTCCATTTCCAATTTCACCGCCCGTAACTGGAAGCATGCTGACCTTACGGAGTTCCATACTATTCTGACTTCCACTGCCCCTGGGGAACAGAGCTTGCTGCCCGACCAGGTTAGTTCCCTTGATCATTGGCTGACATCCGCAAGTGATATAGTAGCCCCTCATAAAATCATCAAAAGTAAACGTCCTCACGACGCTCAGCGCTGGTTTACTGACCAACTTAAATTTGACAAGCTGTCCCTTCGCCAAGCTGAGCGCTGCTGGCGGCGTAACTACGACCCTCAAGCCAAGTCTGAATATGTGGATCTATTGAAACATTATAAAAAATCTATTCTCTCGGCAAAATCCTCCTATTTTTCCCAAAAAATTCTTGATTCTGCGTCCAAGTCCAAGGTAATTTTTTCCATAGTTGAGGAACTTACCCTTCCAGACCATGTCACCGCACAACCCTTACCCTCTCAGGGTTTGTGCGATTCTTTAAACTCGTACTTTCTGGATAAAATTGTTACCATAAAAAAAAACATCCCTCCTTTTTCATCACCCACTCCCCCACCCCTGCCTCCTATGAACCCCTGTCGATTAGAGGTTCTCCCTCCCATCTCTCGGACGGATTTTATCTCTTTGTTACATTCTGTGAGTTCTGGATCTCCCAATGATCCCTGTCCCCCCCAAATCCTTAGAGATATTTTCCTGGCGTGTCCTGACCCTCCTCTGTCGTTACTTAACAAATCGCTTGCTACCGGCCTGGTCCCTGAATCCTTCAAACAGGCGGTGGTTGTCCCCATTCTAAAAAAGCCAGGGCTGACCCGTCTGTCATGAGTAATTTTCGACCTATCTCTCTCCTCCCCTATTTGGGGAAAATCCTGGAGGCCTACGTCACCCGCTGTCTCAGCTCATTCATCGAGAGCTCCTCCTTTTTGGAGGGGCATCAAGCTGGCTTTCGTCCAGCTCACTCCACCGAAACTGTCATCGTAGCGGTGATGGATGTGCTGAGACAGGGTGCTGATAAGAACATTGCCCAGGCCCTTGTTTTACTGGATCTGTCGGCCGCATTTGACACGGTCGACCATGCTATCTTGATCGACCGTGTCAATAATGCCGGCATCCAGGGTTTGGCCCTTGCCTGGATTAGATCTTTTCTTCATCAGCGCTCTCAGGCAGTTCACTTGTCCAACTTTTCTGCCCCCCCTCACTCCCTTAGTTTGTGGTGTCCCCCAGGGTTCTGCTTTGTCCCCTCTTTTATTTAATCTTTACATGCAACCCCTCTTGGTTTCCCTCCGTCACGCCCCTGTCACTATTCTGAACTACGCGGATGATCTTCAACTGATCTTCCCCATGGATTCTTCCCCTTCTTCTTGTTCCAACTTTCAATCACCCATGCTGGAGATCTCAGAGTGGATGCAGTATAGCCAGCTGAAGCTTAACCCTAATAAGACGGAGTTGGTATTGATGGGTGGGCCAGCCAATCCTTGGAATTCTAGCTTCTGGCCCCCCTCACTTGGGCCTCCACCTTGCCCTGTCAAGTCGGTTAAGAGCCTTGGGGTCATCATTTCAAATGATCTGTCTATGAGACCTCAAATCAATGCGGTAACATCATCCTGCTTTTTCCATCTTCGCAGGATCTGCAAAATTCGTAGGTTCCTCACCACTGAAGCCCTTATTTTGGTTATCATGGCCTTGGTGACCTCACGCATTGATTATGCCAACTCCCTCTACGTAGGTATTCCGGCCTATCATCTTCACCGGCTACAGCTGGTGCAAAATCAGGCGGCTAGACTGGTATTCCATCTCCCGAAACACCAACACGTTACACCCCTGTTGAACAGTCTGCATTGGCTCCCGGTGGCCTACCGCTGTCAGTTCAAACTTGGTTGTCTGGTGTTCAAAGCCCTCATTGGCCAAGCACCTGCTTTCATTATCTCCAGCCTCCAGCATTACACTCCTTCTAGAGCACTCCGATCTACTTCCCACAACCTTTTGACGATCCCTAGGTACAAAAGAAAAAAGCATGGTGGCTCCTGTTTTTCCTTTTTGGCCCCCACCTTGTGGAACCTCCTTTCCTCCTGCCTCAGACTATGTCCTCAGTATGATTGCTTTCGTAAATTACTCAAAACCCACTTTTTCAAACTAGCCTATTGAGCCCCTCACAGCACTCTCTCTCCCGCATTTGTCTTGAGCGCCATGAAACCTTTTGGTGACCGTGCGTGGTAGAAATGTTTTTAACATAACATTTAACATAACCCTTCCAAAAGTGTGACAATATATCCCCCAAAGGAGGCACTCAGTGTAACAGGGTCACATTGTCATTCACTGTCACTCACTGCCTAAGTGTACACAGGTCCTGCTGGGGGCCTACAGAGCTCCTGACAGTGATCAGTGGCCCTTCGTGATTGATAAAAGGAATGTAATGTGTTCTAATTTATTAAGCTATTGCTGTGACAGGAGACAATCTGCAAGAGGGCGGCGAGGGGTCTTTGCCATTGGTTCAACATGTTTTGGGAGTCCTACACTCCTAATAAACATGTCTTTATATATTAAGCATTGGCAAAACCAATACATCTCGCCTATGTGACAGCTATTGGCTTTGACAATGTCTTTTAGACATGTTGTACAGCAGCATGGCTGCTATTTGCATGGCTAAAGGTTATTTGCATGACATGGCATCGAGGAGAATGGCATAGAGTGGCATGGACTGGCATAGAATCAGGTGGCATAGAGTGGAGTGGCGAGTGTGGGGTGGCTCTTGACCCACCTTAGGCATTGGTTGGTATATACCTTCAATCATGTGATCCAATGCTGTCCAAGCTTGATTCTTACTCCAGCACATGTAAACGTTTCTTAGGAATCAAAAAGTTTTTTAAAAGTTTGCCACTTTTTCAGTTTTCCCCAAAGTAGCTCCCTAGCCACCCTATCAAATGTACTTTGAAAATTCAGAAACAGGTGAAAAGTTGCATCATTTTAAGCAAACAGAGTGATAAATCATTAATCATAAAGCCATACCATTGTCCATGGTGTCACAGTTTGACCTGAACTCAGGCTGGTGCATTGTAATGTGATTATTATCCTTGGGCATGGATCCTAGATATTTTACTAAAAAACAGACATATATTTTTTTATTTTCGCCACTGTTTGTAATAGGTCAATATACCAATATCCCTTCCTCTTTGTTTCAGATTCAGTCCAGTAGTGATCTCAGACATAAGCTGGTAGAACTGTTACTTGAAATACACATGTGAAAAGGAGTAAGACCTCGTTGGCCCAGTATATAGGATCAGCCCTGAAGACATCCATAGGAAAACCATTTAGGTCTAAGGTGCTCTTTGCACAGTCTTCATTTATTAGCTGCCATCTTGTACTGAGAGATTGATTCATATAATAATGGGGTGATCATGGTTTTCTCCCAGCCCCTTCATTATTCCCATATAGTTCAGCAATAGGATCAATCCAGGCTTCTTCAATATTAGGTTGCCTTGTATTTAAACCAATTTTGCATTAAGATCATTAATGAAACACCACAATTTCCTTTTTGTCCCCCTTCACCCGATCCCAAACATTGTTACTCCTTGCGTCACCATACAAGCAGTTTTTAATGTATTTTTTATCTTTTTTCCATACTGTTTAAATTACACTTATGGGTTCTACCTGGCGTGAGTAAACTCTTTCAGCTGAAAGTTACATATATATGTCCTGAAATGCCTTTATCATCTTTGTGGTGAGAGAGGTGAATAAAATGATTCAAGGGAAGAGAACCAGTTACTTTCCTTCCACATGCTACCCTGAGACACCTCATAGTCCATAATATTCTTACTATCTGACCTTTCCCTCTCAGAATTATGACTTGATCACCTATATTTGTACCCTACTTTAACCTTCTAATCTATCCACACCTCACCTCTCACCAAATTTAGGAATTTAGCTTTTGTAAAAAAAACCCTAGCTCAAGAATTTGGGATTTATGGTCACTTACCATGCCCTGCTGAAATTTGAAAGACGATTAGTTCTGACAAAAAAGGAGAGAAACAAAGGTGAAATCTAAAACTGCCCTTGATGGTCAAATAAATGTGAAACTTTGACAGAAACACCAGGACACATTGTTTGATCCAAGGACCACATATTTAACTCATGCAGTGTATTTGAAAATCAGCTTTCCGATTAGAGACTGAAGAGGCTAGGCCAGAATGCATCATTACATGCAGAAAACTCATCCGAGTTGATTGACCAAGTTAAATTCAGATGGATTTAGATTCCGATGAAAAAGAATTGCTGTATTTCATTAGGGTTTCACACATGAAGAGAGTGTGGACTGTTCATTGAGCATGAGGGATGCAAATTGAGGTTCACTATGACCAATACTCTTTAGGTCAATTATCTGTATATTAGCATTGCTACTTTATCTCTTAGCTCTCCATTCGGTTATCTACATATATAGCTAAACTTCTCCTATCTCTACTTCCAATCAGGTATTTTACAGCTTGAGTGAAACAATTGTAGACATCCTGGCAGAGATATAGAACACTTTAACCAGAATTCCAGCTGGCACAGTATATATCACCTAATTAGGTATTCCATGGATTTTAATTAACTCAGAAAGTGATTTAGACCTGCCACGTTCCAGGATATCAATGTCAAGCAAACTGAAAAGTGTAACTGTACCAAGTCTAGGGATAGAATCCGTTTTGTAACTTGGATAACTATTTGGATGGTGGCATTGAACAATTGCTGCTTCCATCGAATCCATCACGGACTCACCTATTGATAATCTTATAACTAACTCCACCCAAAACATGTGATTGCACACCCAGTTGTTTATGTTCTAGATCAGGCAACTTAACAATGCTAAAGCGTGCTTCATTAGTCGCACCAACACCTTTGACAATAATAAGACAAGTTACATTAGGTTTCTGAGGACATCATTAAAGATATGTTTCCTTTGCCTTTTAATGTCTGGGAGGTACTAATTAAATCAATACCTTGTCATAAATACACGGTTAATGCCAAATACAACCTTCTGACAACTTTGAAAATTGGCTATTAGAAAATGTTAAACGAAGAAATGCAACACTGGCTAAGTAATACTATCACCTTAGTTAGCCTAGCACTAACTGATGATGAAACTGAATCTGAAGAGCATAATGAATAAGTGAAGTGATACTAAGAGAAATAATGTTGCCGAAATAAGCTGCTGCAAACAAAACAGGTGATGGACAGAATGTGGATCAATGTCACACATTCACCCCAGTCCAAAGATCTGGGCCCAAATCCATCGTTATTTTGCACTCCACACCACCCTGGGTTAGACAATGGCGATATGCAAATCAGCTCTGACCCTGTGCCCCATGGGAACAGTCCAGTCCGAACTACAAAAGCCATGTCCTTCCCAGAACGGAATCAAGCATCCGAGGACCGGACCGGTTTCGAGGTAACACCTCTCATCAGCCCGGCTAGCTTGACTCCAGTGGTGTGGAGTGCCTGGGACCCACGTCTGAGCATCCCCAGCGCACTTATGGCGGCAATTGAAAACACAACAGGTGATGGACAGAATGTGGATCAATGTCACACATTCACCCCAGTCCAAAGATCTGGGCCCAAATCCATCGTTTTTTTGCACTCCACACCACCCTGGGTTAGACAAAGGCGATATGCAAATCAGCTCTGACCCTGTGCCCCATGGGAACAGTCCAGTCCGAACTACAAAAGCCATGTCCTTCCCAGAACGGAATCAAGCATCCCCAGATCTTTGGACTGGGTTGAATGTGTGACATTGATCCACATTCAGTCCATCACCTGTTTTGTTTGCCGAAATAAGCTGTGCACATTTTTTCAGAACAAAATTCCAATAGTGCTGCAGTCAGAAGTGCAAATCTTTTGGATTTAAATTACTGGTTAGAATGGCCCACACATTGTACAGAGCATTTTAATATACAATTTGATCTAAAGTGCACTCGTATAATCAATTTCCTACTACATGGTACTTGTTGTAATTACTATTAATCGTGCTATTTTTCAGCCTTATTAAAGTGTAGCCCTTCCTTCAGCCTCTGGAGCAGGTCCCTTTCTGCTTCTACACTACTGCTTTCTTCCCCATGCATTGCACTCATTCTTCCCCTATTGGAGTCCTCCATTTCTGTTACCCTTTCACTTGGAATAGAAAACTTTGATGGATATTCATTAAGGTGCCCAAGGGTAGAATCTGTTGCTTCAGGTTTGTTCCTTTGTACCAATTGTACTACCCCCAGAGTTGTAGATTGGTCAGTAAGACGGGGTGGGGTTGTGACCTTCAGATTTCACGACAATCATGCTGGCATATCATGTTAGTTAGTATGTAAGAAGCAGAGCATGAGGGGGGCTTAAAAGCCAAAGGAAAGCGAAAGGAATTCAGATTTGTGAGGGGTACATTAAACACAGTATTTTGTAAAATAGGGTGAGTATGTGTGTGTTTTTGTCTCAGTGAGCATTTAAAAAATCCCAGGTGAAATCTGGCAGACACCTTACCATACCCAACTGAAAGCTCCTGTACCCGACTAATTATTAAAAAATAAATTTATTAGGAGGTGAAACACCCCAAACACCTCCCCTAAAGCTACGCCCCTGACTACCCCTACAATTCCTGGTTGAGAATGTTGGTGACTTGACGTTCAGAAAACCGCCATGTGCCTGACTTCCTGTTTGCATTAATTAACAGATGAATTGAATGTTTTTTTAAATTTATTTTCTGAAATAATGTTCATGTAAGGTGATTATGGTCCCTTTGTGCCAAATGTTCAATTATATTGAATAATTTCCATCTTACTCTGCCTTGTTTGTTACTGTAACACTGGGTCACCAACGGTTTGGGGGAAAAACAAATCAAGCACGTACAAAAAAGAAGAAGGACTTTGATATCCAACAGGCAATGTAGGCAAAAAGATTAGGTGAAATTAGGGAATATATATAAAAAGAGGAGCCAGAACTTTATCACTATCCAAAGCTTTTATTTCTGCTGAGTAGGCATCATTGTGGCACATAGGGAGACTACACACCATCAGGTCAACGTTGGAGCCTAGGGCAAAGCATGCATCTACAGCTGAATGGTTCGAGAAGAGGCACCTAGAAGTACCCACAGTTGTATAAAAGTGGCAGTAAGAGAGTGTAAAGCTCCTGTTATATTCTAGCCCCTTCCTATCCATCTAATGAAATTCCGTTTTTTGCAGAAGAAAAGAACATACATTATCACTGAACTCATTGGAAAATAACATATGCAAGTGTAACACTGAAGCGTGTGGTGCTGTGGGGACAATGGTTTAGTGTCAGCAGGTCTATTGCCCCATTTTTCTTTAGGTGTTGCCCTGGATTATTTGCATTTCTATTGGATCTTGCAACAGTGATGGAAATGAGATCCATCCTGCATGTAATGTTGAGATGGTGGTGTCTCACCCTTCTTTGTACCGCTTACCCATTTCTTCATTTTCTCTCTCAAGATAGGCTCATAAGGTGATCAAGAGCTAGTTGGTTAGATAGCTGGCCAGAACCTAGTATCCTTATGATCCACCCTGAGACCCATGTGCTCTTGAGTTGTTTCCCCTGTAGACCATTTTTGATCCAGAGGTCAGTGTACCTCCAACTTACACCCGTTTGCAAGTACAAACTCCAGGTTGTATATCAGAATATTGTTTCAAAAATATCATCTGCTACAATTACTGTTTTGTAAATATTGGAGCGTAACTTCCTATTGGTAACTCCAATATGTGATATTTTGGTAAATGATATTTTGGACACAATATTTTTGCCAACCGATATTGAGAATTTGTGACAGCGATGTCGTGGTACCAAACTGAAGTTGGAGACACTTGCTTTGTAGGTGCCTGTGACTTTGCTGTTACTGTTGTGCTATATTCCAATTGTTCTAGTTCAATGTTGCAAAGATCTACTTTGCGAACACTGTTTAATATAGTTAAACAGATGCAAAGAATCCCATTTTTGGTGGTAAAAGTTACGATTGTTCCTTTTAATATAATAACATCTCTATTCACAGGGCTTCAGTAACAGCAGCTGTTTGCAAATCTTCTCTTACAACATCTGTACTGTTTGCATTGGTTCTTTCTTCTCTCAATTTCTGGTATAATAAGAGCTTCTCAACAACAGTGTTTCTCAATGATTAGACCAGCTCATAAACATTGTACATTGTTCAGACAGTAGGTCTGGTTTTAGAACCTTATTGTGCTTTCCATCCGCCCTTTATGTACTTAACTCATTAGAGATTGACTTACTCGTAGAAGATCACTGGTTCATTGTAAGACATTGTTGCATTTGTTACTGTGTGTAGGCAGTGCTTAATGTGTAAAAAGAATGGGATCCTGTGGCCAAAGCTCTGCTCTGGCGGTGCTGTGAAAAATAGGCATGCTGAGAACCAAAGATGCATAGCGTTGAATTCACCACAGGGCTCTTTAATCCACTACCATGCACTCCTGCACCTTTATCCCACTCTTGCCGGTACAGGCTTTCTCCGTTTGAGCCTGTTATCAGTCTTTCTCTTCCTCCTTCTTTTCCATTTGTGTGTTTGTCCCTCTCTTATTTGCAGTAAGCATGGGCGGAAAATCCGTTTCGCTTGCGGATTTTGCGGATTTTCGGTAAATTCGCAATCTGCGAGATTCGCGAATCTCCCGCAAAATCCGCAAATCTGCGAGCAGCGGATTTTATGGCTTGCTCGCACTGTTCGCGTGAGTTCGCGGCTTCCCAGTACAACTTCGCGCCCCGCGAATAAGCGCAAAATTGCAGAAATACGATCTTAGCAAAACTGAAACTACTTACCAGGTTCAAAAGTTCAGGCTCATCATTAGTAGCCATTTCCTGTAGTGCTTCCTGAGGGGCCCCTCCAGAGTTCAGTTGCCAGTTGCAACTATTATGTGACCCTGCTCTGAACCTCAGAATAGTTACACATATGCCACAAAGGTCCTGAATTACAGCTAAGGGAGACAAGCAGGAGCCAGGCTGGAAGTTCAAATCCATTAATCAGCCCCTAATTCATTATTGTCAGTTGGGGCAGGGCAGGTGTTGTAACTAATTTTGCAACAATGAAAGCACTTAGCAAGTGCAAAAGATCACTAATCAGGAAGCACTAAGGAAGCAGGTGCCAGCTAAAAAAATATTCTGTGACACATTAATCAGCCCCAAATTAATTCAGGTCACTTGAGGCAGGGAAGGTGTGCTTGCTTTGCCACAATAATGTACACTGACTGGACAACCAGAGGGTGCTGTGATAAAACAGAGGGTGGCATGGGTGGGCCAGAGGGTGGCATGAGTAGTCAGAGAGTGGCAGGGGTGACAGAGAGTGGCAGTGATGAAGAAGAGTGTCCCAAACAGGCTGGACACGTAGAAACAACAAGTTCGCGAAACTTGCGACCCGACAGGTAAGTTCGCGTTTTGCGAAATTGTACAAAACCCTCGCGAACTTGCAGAAACCCGGGCAAACACAAAAAAAAAATCCGCAAATTCGCGAGAATTCGCGGATTTTGCGGATTGCGAGTTCGCAAATCCGCAAAATTCGCGAACGCGAGATTCGCAAAATTCGCCCATGCTTAATTTGCAGTCAATGTATGATGTGCAAAAATAAGTGTCGGTTCCAGCGCTTAATTTGTAAATAAAGTAAGTGTCTCGGGCTCTCGACAGGAGGCCACTGCCGCTTGCACCACACATTGTCCCGGCCATGCTGCCAATGATAGTAACAACACAACTACCAACCATCAGACTCCTAAAAGTGTGATAGTTTGGGCTATTCCTGGCCGCCACAGCTATAAGAAGGGCTTAGGCACAGGACTCGTTTTTTAATATGTATTGAATTAATAATTACCTGTTGATGGGGTAATCTCTAAATTACACGGGCAGTGCTGCCTGGAGGTGAACTGTCACAAGTTCCGGTGCTGACAAATAAGTGCTGAGCACCGGAAACCCCCGTCTCAAATTAAGCACTAGCCTGTTCCCAAAAATGAGTGCCTGTATCCCCCTACTGGCAACCACCAGCACTTTAGCACTATATTTAGGATTGTGTGGTACTCGTTAAATACAAAGCGTTTTCTGTATACAAAACAGGTGGCTGGACATATACATTTTGTTGTTTGGACAATAGTGGTGGACTGTACTTAAAATCAACCCCCATTCTTTTTTTTTTTTTTTTTTAGTTAAACCTTGATTTGCTCACCCACGGCTATCCAGAGAGTCAATAACACCTAAGAAGCCCCTTCTTTCTTTTACGGACTGTGTATTTTGAGTGCTAATTATCCGGGACAAAAGCTTTCCCTCATTCAAAAATTCAGTGGCCCCTTTAAACACCACCTCTGGTGCACTTGCCCTGACAAGTGCTGTGAAAACTCCATACCCACCCGCTTTGACTCGCTTGTTTGATGGCATTGTGGTGTTCCATCTGAGCTCGCACAAAGAGCTGCGGGGAGAGCTGGTGTAATTAGAGTGCAGGAGGGGAGCATAGCTGCGACAGTGATCTCGGAAAGTCAGAAGTGGTGAATGGAACTGAGGAGAGCTGATTCGCGCCCCCTTCACAGCAAAGGTGCCCTGGCACTCCCGTGATCACACACACATGTTAACAAGGGTCGGGCTCCAATGTCATTATGTCACAGGCAGGCCTTCAGAGGTCTGAATAGAGAGGTTCTCGCCTAGAGAAAAAGGTGTGAACAGGAACTGCAGTCAATTACACTTTGTCACAGTCCAGCCACATCTCCGTAAATCAGAGACTGATGCAATATAAGGCATTAGAAAACCGTATTATTTCTGCTGGTCGATTTTTAAGGAAAATGAATCCAAGGTGGCTTAAACAAGAGCTGTTTATGTAAGATATTCCTCACAGCTGAAGAAACTTGATTTACAAACTTGTGGGTGAGCATAACAAGGCATTAAATGGTCATAGAAATGCATGACACGCACAAATATGTGTGCCACCTCACTGAAACAGTGACTAATACCACTCCACAACTAAACTGGAAAAATACCTAAAACCAAGGATACATGGAACCGGTTTCAAATAATGTTCTATCGATGGAATGCACATTGTTATCCGACTACAGAATAGGCCTGGGCACGCCGGAGTAAATAGACTCTTTTGAGTAATTTTGTGTAACTCTTTGATGGGGAATTACGATACTTATGCGATAGCTCCTGCAAGCGTAATGAGATTAATTTGGGGGGAAAAATCCTATAGCGAGAGCACATTTAGAAATTGTGAGCAGCTGCTTGTGGTCGCTATTCGAGTTTTGCTGCATTTAGCGCTGTTTCTAAGCGCAAAATGCATCTTTGCATCCATTTGGTATGCAGACATTTATTTTGTGCAAAGAAAATAAAGATAAACTCCGGTAGTGAGTTGGGAAAAATGCTGCACAAAGAGCACAGTTTTAAAGCACTCAGTAAACATAGAATTACTGAGGAATTCAAGCAAATGTTGAGGAATTCTTAGGTAATTCTGTGTGTGATTACGCTAAATAGAATTACATACGTTACGCCCACCCCTACTACAGACACTAAAATCAAATCCGTCATAAATTAAGGTATTGTTATCTTTTTTGCTATTATGCCAGGTGTTGCCACAATGTACCGGGGTGTTTCCAAAATACACTTGGAAAGTGCACCAAGGGATCATTGGGCATTTGTGTCCACTTTGTATACCCCCCGGGGCACTTTGATGTTACAGAAGGGGCCGAAATGCTTGTGCGGCCCCCTTCTGTAAAACAGATAGCACACATATAGCGCCAGTGCTATCATCAGAAGGCGTTCCCTCATTTGTATGAGGGCATGCCCCATGCAACTGAGGCACTCTCTTTGCCTCTGCACCCCAAACGTATTATAGATGCGAGCGCCGAGGTAAAGAAGCTGTCAGGAGGCATGCTGACAGTGCATCATCAAAAAGGTGGCGCACTGTCAGAGCCCCCCCTGTTGGCAGCCCCTTGGTGGGGGTTAAGGGAGTCCATCCCCTTGCAGGTGGGTGCAGTCGCTCACTGCAACCGCCTGCAAGGGGATCTCTCACCCCTCTTAAAAGTGCATGTGGGTTGAGGCTGCACAGTGAAACAGAGCGACTGCCTCAATGGCGCTCTGTATTTCACTTGAATGCGCTGCCCCCAGGACAGCACAAGTTTGTGGCTGACTGGGAGCAATGTATTCAGTCTAATAAGGGGCCCTCTCCTTGTTAGTGCTGAGCGCAGCTTTTAAAAGGTGCGCCCGGCGCTAACAAGGAAAGTGCCCTGCACTGTATGAATGAATGAATGAATGAATAAAATTTATAATGCGCAAACAATAACCCGAAGGCATCAAGGCGCCTAACAAAACAGATCAAAAGTGAAATCGCTACATCACTACAGGTACGCTTGCGCAAAAATGTGTGTTTTTAAAGCCCTTTTGAATGCCTGAAAGGTGGGTAGCGATCTTATTTCCAGAGGAAGAGCATTCCACCACTTGGGTGCCAAGGTGGAGAAGGCCCTGCCACCCCATTTCACTCTCCTGAAACGGGGGGCCGATAGCAGGAGTCTGCCGGAGGACCGTAGATTGCTAGCGGGAGAATAGCGGGACAGGATAGATCCTAGACCGGAGGGGCTATTTCTGGCCAAAGCCCTGTATGTCAAGCATACGGTCTTAAAGTGGATCCGCGCCTCAACAGGAAGCCAATGTAGCAGCTTTCTAGCCGCTGTGGCTGAGGTGCGCCTGGGAAGATCCAGAACAAACCTTGCAGCGGCATTCTGGACTACCTGTAAGCGCTGCAGTAGGCTCTTTTTCAAGCCCGCATACAGCGCATTACAGTAGTCCATTCTGGAGCCGATAAGGGCAACAGCCAGCTGTTTCCTTGCCTGTAAGGATAGGTAGTGCCTAATCCTCCTCAGGATATGGATAATGCCCCAGCAGGTAGAGATGGTTTGACTGACCTGCTTACCCATGTCAAGGGCAGGGTCCATCATAACCCCCAGATTTTTTGCGGAGGAGGTGGGGGTGGGACAGGCTCCTAATGAGTCTGGCCACCAGCAGGATGACCATACTTCCTCTTTCCCTCCGAACACCATCACCTCCGTCTTCTCTCCGTTTAATTTAAGCGAGTTTAGGATCATCCATTTGCCGACAGCCTCCATACAAGATCTAAAATTGGAGGCAGTCGGGACGCTAGCGTGGGAGAGAGAGACCAGGATCTGGGTATCGTCCGCATAGGAAACTATCTCCATCCCATAAGATCTGATGAGCCTGGCAAGTGGGGTCAAGTAGATGTTAAATAGGGTCGGACTAAGGGCCGACCCCTGAGGGACCCCACATTGCACAGGGAGGGATGGAGATAGGTACTCCCCCAGCTTCACTCTTTGCACTCGATGGGTGAGGAAAGACGTGAGAAGATCCAGGGCTGCTCCATGCACCCCAATCTCCCTCAGCCGAGATGTTAGTACTGAGGGGGAGAGGGTATCAAAGGCCGCTGTCAGATCTAGGAGGATCAGGAGGGTGGTCTGGCCCTCATCAACACGAGTGCGGATGTTATCCAACACTATGGTGAGGGCTGACTCAGTGCTCAGTGTATAATATCAGGGGTGGGGAATTTAATAAAATATCTGCTTGTCCATGGGGCAGGTTGCTTCATAAATCTACTTGTCCTCTAACAAAATCCACTTGCCCCTTTGGTGCCATGTAGTGTAACGACAAATTATGGCAGCAATCTCATTATGTAAGAGCTCTGATATAGCCTCTCTGATTATGCCAGGGCTCATACCATAGTAGAGTTTGAATACTTTCAATCCCCATATGTTATCACAATTTTCACAGATCAGCATACTGGGGCTGAAGATAGTGGTAAGCAATAGTTCCAGGGTTGAAATGCCCTTTTGAATCTGTGCAAAACTACTAACTTGCATGTTTTAAGGGTTTTCAACATCTCTACTGTAATCTTTTCCATACTGTAAAATGTTGGAAATTTACTCCTGACAATAGCAGATGTAAACCTTCTTCCAGAGTTGGGGAAAAAAGTGGTTGGAGGGAAAGTAAACTTGCGAACAATCAGATTTTCGCATGAGCAAATCTACATATGCATATTTGCTCATGCTAAAATGCAGTTCACAAATATTTTCAAGGAGTACCATTTCTTGCCCTACTTCTTTAAATTCTTGGGAATTCACTAAATCTGTATAACTGCACTTAATGCAAGGACATGTAACATGGGTGCACTTTGGAGTCTTTCTTTAATAATTCGGCCCCTAATTTGGTCTGGCATTGACTATGACCATTTGCGTTTATTAAAATTCTTTCTCTCTCTGGATCCACTTACATCGACAGCATTCTGCTCCTTCTCAAGGAGCATATTGTCACACAAAGTAGTTTTGTTCAGTGCCAGTAACTACTGTGGCAATGTGTGCCTTTTGAGGCCAAACAAACTATTTTTATTTTTGCCAATGTTTGTTATAATAGGGAGGGCCCGGCAGCTCCTACATCAATAAGGTTTTACATAAACCACGCCAAAAAAAGTCACAGAATGACAAAACTAAAAATCTGACCACCAATTTCAGACTTTCTGGCTTTCCCAAGGCTTGTTTAATTTTGTTTCCCATAACCACCTTATTGAAACTGGTTACACTGATTTTCCATTATAAATATTTTTGGGAAATATTAGCATTCATCAACACGTTACTAAATGATGCTGCGAAGAAATGGTACCTGAAATTTTACAGTAGTCTAGCAAAAAGTTTTTTTCTGCTTTAAATGTTTTTATGAACATTTTATTTTGAAAGCACAGAATAATCAATCTTGCTTTCAAGCTTCTGCGAATATTTGCATCAAATAAGAGAGCATTCTGGGAACATTATACATAGCCTCGTATTGCTAAACTTTGAAAACATGTGTACACATTTTTATACTGAAACCACTGTCAGTAGTGCAGTGCGAACTTACAACATTTACTTAGAGGGCTCACCCTAAAAAAATGGCTTTCAATTAATGAACCATAAATACAAACAGCATTAACATATAGACAAACATATTACCTTAACTGCAGACAGTGCCTTTCCCTGATCCATAATGTGTTACTGCAAACTGGCAGCCAAATGGTTTACGCTGCATGGGGCTGGGCCTACTTGTCCCAAGGACAAAATACATATGAAACCTTTTTGCCCTTGACCCAAAACAATATGTCCTGGGTGTCGGGCTATAGGAATTCCACATCCCTGAATATAGCCCCTAAATGTTACTTATACATTATAGGTTGCTTTCAATAACATTCTATTGTGCTACTAATAATGTAGCACAGGTCGTGGCCGACTAAATGTGCATTACTGTATCAGTTTCAACAATACCGCAAAAAACTCTCATCGGTTTTCACAGCGCAACCTCTGTTTCTGCTTTGTCATGCCAGTTTCATAGTTTACCATTAAAGAAACATTGCTATTGAGATTTTTACATTGACTATAGAAAATGCCTATGCCAATTCCACATGACCCTAGTTGAGTAAAGATAACTGTGCCTCTTTCTTTAATCCCCCAGAGAGATTGTCATGCCATTCTCACAGAAAGGACACATTTGCATGCCAATGTAAACAACTGCTATAGTACCTTTTGCCAATAACCTTGCCGGTCCACCTTTTCTTGCCATCATTGGCTGATGTGTTTCTTGTCACATCTCAATCTCAAGCCGGAGAAAGCGTTCCTCGTTGCATTCCTTTCATCACTGTGACACTTGATTTGTGCCTCCACCCACATCCCATTTCTACCCCCGACAAGCTTACTCCAAGGGCATACCAGAAGGGAAATAAGCTAGATGGAAAAAGAAATTAGAAGAATGCTTTGTGAAGGCAAGTCTGTTCAGGCGCAGTTTTTTTCTTAGAATATCAGAAATATGAAAACCCATAGTAAAAATATCAAAAATACTGATAAAGCGTCCGTCAGTTTCTTTGAGGGAGCCCTCTGTGGGGGGGCGAGTAACAACCAGTCATATCTGAAAAGAGAAAAGGAAACAGGTGGTCCCTCTAACCCCTGTGAAAGTGCGAGAGCCCCTGCCTCTTAGGTCTAAAGGCTGATAAATGCTATGAGGAAATCACTATAATTTAACGGGCGGGTTCTGTAGTGCACACGGCAGCTCTGCATGGCCACTTACATTAAACGTTGAAACTCTGTAGATTTTCATGTCTACATCTGTTCAGATTCGATTTGGGAAATACATTTTCGAAGTTTGCTTCCCTGGTAAACATTGTTTGGAAGTTTTGTTATTTTTAGGTTGAAGCTTGCCACACAGCACAGCTGTCTGGTTTGCTAAAGACATCTTAGGGACATTCAGAAAGCTTCACTTGGAATGCATTCTGCCCATTGCTTACCTTTGGCGTTGTGGTTTGTAACTCACATTTTATAGCTTTCGATTTGCTAGCCTTATTTATACAAGTTTATACAACAAGAAGTTTATACAAGTTTATTGTATTTGATTTGGTTCTCCACTGAGAACCACAAATATTAAATACACAATATAATAATTTAAACAATGTTGTTAAAATTTTCATACTAATACAAGATTAAAAATGGTTTTAAAAATTTGTAAAAATTGTAACATGCCAATTCGTTCGGCGGAACTTTACATAAAGAAATCAATTCTTGTATTGAGTTAATTCTGCATTTTGAGTAAACTGGTTGTAAAAATCTTTTCTTTGCCTTTACCACTGACAAATTTGTGCAAGTAGACAATAAATGTTCCAAGTCCTGCTCTCCACCGTTACACAAATTACAAATAGGGTTTTCTTCTAAATACCATCTAAATGTAAGGGTTTTTACAGGGAGTATTCCGAGTCGGAGCAGGACAATCGATCTCCTAGCTCCATGATACAGGTTAAAATGTATATATTGTTGAGGTTTCTTATATTTAATTATTTCAGTAATATTTTTATATAAAGACAGTTTAAGACAATGTTGAGAGTCAAGGTCAAAACTTAGTCTTGTAGTAAAGTGCTTTAAGAAAAGTTTCAATTGGGCAGGAGTCCATGAAAGTAACAGCTTGATGTTGACCTCTGATAGTTTAAAAGCAAGTAGGGCATTTCTTAAAAATACATAGTCCGATGGTTCACGTTCAAATGTCTCAATTTTTAACAGGGATCGGAGTGTTCCTTCTTCAGCATGGAGGAGATTATACGCCCACCTGATGATATTGGCGATACCTCAGGCATAGGAGCTAGTTAATGAAAACTCAAGACGGAGAGCTTGCACCGGATCCGACTGGGAAAACATCATTAGTTTCCGTAGGATCTTTCCTTCTTTTAAATCTAAAAAGGACTACTGACTTATTGGTATGTGTTCAAGTGCGTACGACAGTACTGGTGGTACTTTGGCACTATATACCTTAAGCATTGCAGAAAAATGTCTCTGCCCAGATGCAGCATATAGCCGTAAAAGTGCTCCTACGTGAACATCAGATTTCCGGGTCAAATTCAGAGTATGGGACACATTTTGTAAGGACTTGGTGAAGATTCTTCCTAGGTAGGTGTATTCATTTACCATTTCCACCATTTTTCCCCCTAACGACCAGGTAAATTTAGTACTCCTTTTTCGACCAGAGAACGGTACTATTTTTGTTTTCGAGATGTTCGGTATTAGGAAGTTTTCCTCTGTATAGTTATAGAGAGCCAGAAGATTTCTTTGCAATCCAAAGGGGGTTAGATCTAGGATGATAACATCATCTACTTATTTGCTGAAAACATTGAGGCAAATCGCTGAGATAGAGGGAAAACAATAATGGAGCGAGGAGACATCCTTGCCTAAGGCCATTTAGGGTCGGGATAGCATTGGTAAGGCCTTTTTCCTTACCCATTTGGACTTGGGACCAGGTATCTGTATGTAATGCTATTAGTATGTGTAGTAGATTGTCCGGGATACCCATATTACTGAGTTTTCTTCATAGTATCGCTCTGTCTACTCTATCGAATGCGGTGGAAAAGTCGATAAAAGCAGCATATACAACCTGAGATTTTATAGTAACATATTTATCTAAGATGGTTTGTAGAACAGCGATATTATCGGTGACTGAATGCTTTGGTCTAAATCCAGCCAGGTATATTGGAATCTGTCCAGATGAAAAGGCCCAGTCTTTTAAATGATCTAAAACAGTCGCTGTAAAAATCTTTCCAGTTGCGTCCAACAGGGCTATCTGTCTATAATTGCCAGGATACAGCCTTGAACCATTTTTGTGTATGGGTATTATAATGCTCCCCTTCCAGGATTTGGGTATATCTCCAGTACTGAAAATGTAGTTGAAAAGGGGAGATAGCATCTTACTCCATTCTTTGGGGTTGCATTGGAGGACCTTAATTGGTATTTGGTCTGGACCTGTTGCTCCTGTAGATCTTGCCTTTCTTATATTTGGCTCAATAGAAAATGGGCTAGAAACTCCACAGTCAGAACATTTTATTTCTGAGTTCCTAACAGAGTGATTACGCATTTCTGCAGTAGTATTTAATTTATATAAGTCGGTCAGATAAGATTCCCATTTTGATGGAGGCACCGGGATAGTTTGTAATTCTTTTTTCGTGCCTATTTCTTTAGCGATTATATTCCAATACACATGTTGATCATTTTGTTTTGCTGCTATCTGCAGATCTACCCAGTTTTTATCTTGGAATGCTCTCTTGCTTTTTTCTCTTTCTCTCCTACGTTGATTTTTCAGTTCATTAATTTCTAGCTGTCTACCAGCTGATTTGTCTAAAAATTGTTGTCGTATCAGTTTGTTTAGATAAGTCATGTTGCTAGTTAACTTTTGTTTTTTGCTGTGATTCTTTGTAGGATGCCTCAGCTTTTCCTGTAACTTTTGTGTTAGTTTTTTAATCACAATTTCGGAATTTAATATCGGATTTGCTGCAGGTATTCTTTGCAAGAGTTGCGTTGAATCAATTATGGAGATTATTTTGGTAAGAGTAGCTGAATTCCAATGGATCCGTCTTTGAGATGGGTTTACCAGGACTGTACTATGGCTATACATAATTCGATTAGATTGGGACTGTTGTGCTTTCCGTTCTGTACTTAGCTGTAGTTTCGCATGATCACTACCTTCAGCAAAAATGATTTTGAGTTGTAAAACTGATCTGAACAGATCGTAACTACAGATTATATAGTCCAGTAGTGAGGGATTACAGTTTCCCTGTCTAGTGTTTGAGGCAGGGATGTCTCCTTCTACATTGCCATTTAATATTGTTCCATGTAGAATCGGTAGTGTTGCTATTAAAATCTTCCCTCTTTTATCCGCCTTATTATCTTTAGGAAGAAGTGGAATAGAGATTCCCAGGGCCTCGTCTGTGAACCAATTTGCCCATTTCAGTAATAACTCATTAGATATTTTCCCGTTAAAATCCCCCATGATAAAAAGTGATGGATAGCCCTGGTTTTCTATTGTTTGTTCAATATCCTTTAGGATTTCTACAGTAAGAGCATCCATTTTTACTCCAGAGGGGATATAGATGTTGTAAATTAGTAGATCTTTTAAGGTTTCTCAGGAATTTGTATCGCACTTGATTTTGATACATTGATGATTCTTAGAGTTAGTTGGAATTACTTCTTGTGCCTATTTGTAGTCTTCGTTTAATAGGATCGCTATCCCTCCTTTCGCGTGTCCCCGATCGACCTGTTCTGCAGGGATATCATATACAAAATATTTCTCATAATTGAAGTTTTGTGTAGACCAAGTTTCTTGAAGGGCCACTATTGCTGGGGAATCGTTTGTTATTTCAGCCATTTTTTCTTTAGTTTTTCCCGCTATGTTCCATGATGTAATCGTCAAGCCTTTGCTAAACAGAGAATTTGTTAACCTTAGTCTGTTTATTGTTATTCAAGGTTTCTGAAATCCAGGACCAAGAATGATCATTCTTTGTTATTTTAACACTGGCGGTTTTCTTACTCCAGATTTCTCTTTCACCGTTCTTTATGGACACAAATATATTTTTCTGTAGCATGATCTAGAGTATTGATGGTGGTGTTAAGAGATTGGTTAGATCGAGGCTTTTTGGGGGATTCATCTGGTAGATGTCTCTATTGTGGTTTGTATTGTAATACGGGGGCCAGGTCATAACCGTATTTGTGTAAAGTATCACTCTCCTGCAGTATGATTCCTGGTATCACTGGAGACCAAAATTCAACAATCGCGTTTGACATCTTTGATTTTTCTGGAAATATAACTAGTTTGATTTTGTTACGCGCTAAACATTGTAACGGCTGAATTGTCTGTAGCAAACTAATAATTCGGCCGCGATTAAGTGGTGCTTTGTCAGATGGTAACAGGTCTGTAATTTCCAGAAAGTTGGACATGGTCTACTCTGTTTGCAGATCCTTTTTCTGAGTAAAGAGAGTTCCTTTTGAGATCTCTCTTAACGGCGGACTTGTTGAACCGTGTCCTGATGGTAGAAAATGTTTTGCCTTAGGATTTAATTTACTCAGTTGGTCAGAGTTGTCTCTATGAATTTTTGTCGGCGATTTCAGCTCCTTTGATCTCATAATCTGGGGTATTTCTTCGCTTTCTTCTTTTTCAGGTAAAAGTGGCGAATTGTTCTGAAATCTTATTTTACGAGCTTTCTTTTTCCTAATTCTTCTTTGCGCTTTTCTCCTTTTCCATTTTATCGACTTTTGATTTCTTTTGTCATTAGCGCTATTTTGGCCCTGTATGTCATCATTAGATAGCACGGTTTCAGCAGTCGATTTAGGGTTAGATGTTACAGGACTGGTCAAGATGGAGTTAGATTTTCTTTTAGTGAAGATTGGATAGTACGCTACAGGCTGCTGGTGAGATACTGATTTGGTTTCCTCTTTAAAAAGGTTTCTAAGAGAGTATATTTGATTAGGATCCTGTTTACCCTTAGGTTCCATAAATCGTTTTTTTCCAGTTTGGGTTGCAGTTTCCTTTGTATGTGAAAAAGATGTTTTTAATATATCAACTTTTGGGTTATTAGAATATTCCCCATTACATTTACCACAAACTCCTGTTGTTGCTGTGAACTTTGTTTGCTCGTTCTTCCTTTTTTTCTCGACTAGGAATTTGAGAATTCCTAGTTGGGTGTCAAGTGTTTAGTCAGAGTTTTCCAGTATATTACCTAGATGAATGAGAACTGCTTCCAGGATATTTTGCAATGTAAACAAGGATTTAGATATTGGATTATGATCATTATGAAGATCAATACTTTTCAAGAGAGAAAGATCTGGTGATTTTTCGAGGAATCCCTCTTGGTCTGAAGATTTTTGTGGAGTACTGCTCTGTATGTTCTGGATTTCCTTATGTGGTCCAGTATGATATATTAAGTCTTTGATGTTGATATCTGGACAAGTAATATTATATTCTAGGGATTGCTGTAATTTAGATGATTCCGGTGTTATTGAACCAACTGTAATGGAGGTCGGGATTAGCTCATCCAATTCGGTGGGGATAGTTTTTTGAGGAGCTTCAGGTGTCCTTTGGTTTTGGATTTGAGTTTGATGTAATTCATCCTTTCCAGCCTCTTTATTCCCTGTTTTTTCTTTAACTGTCTGTTCTTTTTGTCCTTGTTACTGATCTTCTAAGTTTAGTTTTGTAAAATACTTTTTGATCCCGGGAATTATTACAGATTTTCCGGCGATTACCATCTTGCCCGTGCTCTTTCTAATTGCTTCTTCCGTTCCCATCCTTTTCATAAAAATGGTTCTTGACCTTAGTTTTTTTTGGCCATTACAGTGTGGTGAATCACTGTTTTATTTTAGTGTTTTTATTATAGTTTTAGCCGTGTTGCTTACACCGGCCGTGTGGTTAGAATGCTGTTTTTTGTTGCCCACTACTTTAGTCCCAGTATTAAAGTGAAGAGTCTTTCAGAGTTCGAATTAACACAGTCAGGGAGGTAATGTTCCAGAATGCCAGTGCACAGGCGCGCCGCTCAAGCCACACCAGGATCTAGCACCCTGTTTCTGTTCCCTGGCTCAGTTACTTGTAACTTTGGGCATCGGTCGCGGCAGATGCCGCAGCTTCTCGCGGGTTTGACCGCACTCAAGGCGCCACTCGCGGCAGCTGTAGCGTCCGGGAGGGGCTCGTGCCTGCTCGCGGTTCCAGCTGCACCTTAGAAAGACACTCGCATCTGCTTGCAGCGGCCGCTGTGTCTAGGAGGCGTGTCCTGCAGGGGTTCGCGGCTCCGGCCACACAAACACGCCAGAAGCAGAAGCAGGGCTCCAGCCGCACCCCCAAACGTTCGGCACCACGACCAGCAGACACCGTGGAAGACGTCCCGTTCCAGCCGCGCCTGGGAGCTCCCGCGGGAGCGCCCGCGGCTTCAGCCGCACCGGACCACTAGGAGGTTGAGCAGGAGCTCCAGGCACACCCAAAACACCCAATGCGACACCGGCGGCTATCGCCTGCGTCCAGCGCGATCCCTAACTGCAGCCTGCCCGACGATCGCGGCAGTCGCTATTACTTCCGCTGTTCCAGCCGCGCCCGTAATGCGGAATGCAGGATTACACAGGTCCGCTCCGGCAGTCGGTCAGGAATCGAGCGCGGCCAGTCGGCGTCTCCTCGTTCACAGCCATAGTTCGCCTGCTCGCCTGCTCCACAGCGCCATTATTTGTTTTAGGCTGTCCAGGGAGAGTTCGTACCTGACAAGTAGTAAAGCCTTTTCACACCAACACCCTTTGTATTCGTCCTTGAATGTCCTTGCTGTAAACAGGCCTGTACATGTTTTTCTTATGTTGTCAAATATACTGTGCATTGAAAGGGAAAGTCAAATGTCAGGCTCTATCCTTTGAGGGATCTTCTTGTTTACTTTTATTTCACTGACTTCAAAGTGAGAGGATTTATATGCCAATCGTTCTGGACACTGGGGGTAGGAAAGTTTTTTTTTTCTAGCACACAACAACATTTAAATAAACTGTGCATATATTTCAGAATATATCAGAATTATGAACTCATAAATGAAGCAAATGTTTGTTAATTCTGAAGTGTTTTGGAAACATATACTTTAATGCAATCAAAACAAATCAATACACTAAGTGATGTCATTTCCACACATTATGGTTTGTGCCCTGTATAGTTTTATCAGTAAAACTGTATGCCTGTGCAAATATAATGGTCATTTCAATGGAAAATGTGTTGTGTGTAATGGCAGTGCTACCACAACGTGCATACTTCATTCCACGCCACTCCACTCTACTCTGCACCACTCCAAACCACTGCACTCCACACCACTGCACATTCCTCCACTCTGCACCACTCCAGTCTACTCCAGTGCTCTCTTCGCCACTTCACTCTACACCACTCCAGTTTAGGCCACTTTATTTACTATATACAACTGCACTCGACACCACTCCACTCTACGCCACTCTCTAACACTGCACTCTACCCAACTACAATTTATGCCAATACACTCTATGCCAATGCACTTTACTCTGCAACACTCAACTCTATGCTCCTGCACTCTATGCCAAGCCACTATATGCCAGTCTAATCTACTCTGCACCACTACACTTTACACCACTTTAGTCTACTCTACACCACAGCACTCTATGGCATTCTACTCCACTCAACTCTGTCACTGCACTCTGCACCACTCTACTTTAAATCAATGCACTTGACGCCACAGCACTCTACTCTGCATCACTTTAGTCTACAACACTGCTATCTACGCCACTCTACAACACTGCACTCTATGATGCTCTACTCTGCACTTTCCACCACTGAACTCTATGTCACTCTACTCTGCACTACTGTACTCTATGCCAATGCACTCTACGCCAATCTATTCTGCATCACTGCACTCTACAACACTGTACTCTGCATGTCTCCCCTCTATGCCATTGCACTCTATGCCACTCCAAACCACTGCACTCTCTGCCACTCTGCTCTACACTACTGCACTCAACACCACTGTACTCTACGCCCCTGATCTCTATGCTGCTCTATTCTGCACTACTCCACTTTGCACCACTGCATTCTATGACACTTCAGTGTATGCCACTGATATCTATGCTGCTGTAGTTTACGCCACTGCTCTCTACACCATTATTCTCTACACTTATCCACTTTACTCTACTCTGCAGACTCTACTCTATGCCTTTGCATCACTCTACTCTATACCAATACACTCTACTCTGCACCGCTGTACTCAATGGCACTCCACTCAACAACACTCTACTCTATGCCCCTGCACTGTATGCCACTCTTTACTATTGCACTGCTGTTTACTGTACTAATGCACTCAATGCCACTGAACTCCTCATCACTCCACTCTACGCCACTGTAATCAGCAGCACTTTACTCTATGCCACTATACTATACTGTGCACCACACTACGCCACCCTGCTCTGCACCACTCTATGCCACTGCACTCTGTGGCACTTTTCTCTACTCTGCACCACTGCACTCTACTATACAGCAACACAATCTACACTACTGCCTTCTATGACGCTGCATTGTTCACCGCTGAATTCTATGCCACTGCACTCTACACCACTGCACTAAACTCTGCACCACTCTACACACTGCATATGGCTGAGATACCCGCCACCCCCTCTCAACACAATCCCCAAGGATGGGAAACCGGAAACAGTTCTGAAGTTTTTGGAAGACGGGAGGGAGTAACCCTCCCGGCCGTATTTATTAAAATATGAAACAAAATTAAAACATTAAATAAACAGTTTCATATTATGTACAATTTCATTACCACATTGCGATGTTTGGCTAACCTTAACAGATTCTCTAATACAAAGGTTCTCCTAGCCGAACTAACATCCTACAAAACATTTACTTGAAATTTTGAAATTGTACATCCTAACGTTTAAGGGCCAACGGCAAGGTCGTAACCGGTGTCAAGATCCCTAACCCAGAAATATCGCCCTCACTTGTGAGGGGCGGCCCAGAGGCGTACCTCAAGTGCAATTACCAATTTCCCTTGACTTGACGGGGGCCCCAATAAAACTCGACGCCACTTAGAGGTCGTACGAGGACTCGTGTGAGGTATCTAGAAGGTAGCGTAGACCCCCCCCCAAACCCCACACAACTTACCACATCTGCCGTCGCAGACGTCCTGGCCCCGGGAAATTCCCCAGGAGGGGGCTGTAACCCCTCCTACCCAGGAAGGGGCCTTGACCGCCTTTCCTTTTCTTTCGGCGACCCATCCTTAGAAGGGACCGCCTCCCCGTTGAGGGGCCAATGGCCACCTCCCCCGAGCGCTCCCATCCGTGCTGGGTGACGCCCACTCATAGGGATCTTCCAATTAGTGCTCACCGATCATGACCTTACCGCCCGACCAAAATAAATACGACAATGCTAACTAAATGACTAAACTAAAAATTACAGTAGCAACTACAATTTTATTAAAAGCATGCTTACCAATGAACACTAAAGCAGAATTTCTTTATTTGCGAAACGTAACACCAGTCGACCATTTTTATTACATACTCAAAATCATCATGATAATACCACAACCTGTAAACGAAAATCAGATTTAACCATCAACTTTATTCACAAAACCACTTGCTGTCCTCAGGGGCTGGTGGGTGGGTCAAAATTGGCTCTTCGTTCCGTCTCGAGCTCACGTGCAGCGAGGAGGTGCAGCTTCAGAGCACAGGAACAAGAGGATGCCTTCTGATCTTGCTTCTCCTTTTATCCGTCTTCAGGGCGGGCGTAAACCCGCCCCTGCCTGCCCCAAGGGCGTGGCCCGCCGCGTCAGTGTCTGGGCCAACCCACTCTAGGGCGGGAAAAGGCGCGCCCCGGCTACGCCGCTTTGGGCATACCAGCCGAGACTCGCCTCCCGCCCAAGATGGCTTCCCGGGGGGATCGTGGTACTCCGCCATACGTTCGGGGGGACCGAGTGGTCGCCCCTTTCCATATGGCTGAGATACCCGCCACCCCCTCTCAACACAATCCCCAAGGATGGGAAACCGGAAACAGTTCTGAAGTTTTTGGAAGACGGGAGGGAGTAACCCTCCCGGCCGTATTTATTAAAATATGAAACAAAATTAAAACATTAAATAAACAGTTTCATATTATGTACAATTTCATTACCACATTGCGATGTTTGGCTAACCTTAACAGATTCTCTAATACAAAGGTTCTCCTAGCCGAACTAACATCCTACAAAACATTTACTTGAAATTTTGAAATTGTACATCCTAACGTTTAAGGGCCAACGGCAAGGTCGTAACCGGTGTCAAGATCCCTAACCCAGAAATATCGCCCTCACTTGTGAGGGGCGGCCCAGAGGCGTACCTCAAGTGCAATTACCAATTTCCCTTGACTTGACGGGGGCCCCAATAAAACTCGACGCCACTTAGAGGTCGTACGAGGACTCGTGTGAGGTATCCAGAAGGTAGCGTAGACCCCCCCCCAAACCCCACACAACTTACCACATCTGCCGTCGCAGACGTCCTGGCCCCGGGAAATTCCCCAGGAGGGGGCTGTAACCCCTCCTACCCAGGAAGGGGCCTTGACCGCCTTTCCTTTTCTTTCGGCGACCCATCCTTAGAAGGGACCGCCTCCCCGTTGAGGGGCCAATGGCCACCTCCCCCGAGCGCTCCCATCCGTGCTGGGTGACGCCCACTCATAGGGATCTTCCAATTAGTGCTCACCGATCATGACCTTACCGCCACAGGCCGGATAGTTGACCGGCTATCCGGACCCCCCACAACACTCCTACCTAAAGGTCATGGTGTAACGTTTTTAGCCATGCTAAGAAGTCTCCTATGAGTAACTCATTCCCCACCCGAGACAAATGCACTCCATCCCCCAAATACATACTGTCATCATTAATACACCCATGCGAAATAGAATGCAGTGTCTTGGAACGGAACAACCTACTCACTTTGTTATTAAGCTTTCTAACAGAATGATTTAAAGCAGGAACCGAAATAGCCCCCCGCCATACTTTTCGTGGGATCATATGGGACCACGCAATTGTGCACCCTGGAACTCTCCTCGCTAACCAACTTACAGTGGAAAGCATCGCCTCAAGAAGAAGTCGTCTACCAGTGGTGACCAAATCATTACCCCCAAGATGTACTATGACTACAGACGGCGGTGACCTCGTCCGCCCTAGCACACCCTCAAAAAATGATTGAAACTGGTCAATACAGAGACCGCCTCTTCCGTAGAAGGACACACTGTACCCGTATTCCCCAGCTACGTGAATCATATCACCTGCCTTGAATACGTCTGCGGCACGTCTCACGTATGAGTGGCCCACGACCCACACCTCCTTTTTCACAGCCGGTGATGTCTGACCGCTGGCCCGGTGTTGGGTCGACTGCAAAGTTCGCCCCGCCTCGTAGGCTCGCGCAACTGAAAACCAAACAAAAACAAGAAGCGTGAGTACATTGTTACAGCTTCACAACATGTGCAACCGCACATACCTTTTATATCAATTGGAGGACCAACGCCCCACCCGTTTAACTTGGTCAACATTCAGACCCCTGGCTGTAGCTTCCGTAGCAGCCCCTATCCGAAAGGAATGGGTCCCAAACTCGCCCGGGTTCAAGCCCGCAGCGGCAATCGACATCGCAAGCACCCGCTGGAACTGAAACTTTGTCAGTGGGGTGGCGTCAGCGTGTCTCAACAAGGTCCCCCCCCATGATGCCACCCTTCGTGCTAAATAATCTTCTAGACACCTTACCGGGCACATGGAGGACCCGGGAATCCTGCGTATGATTACGCAGTCCCCCATCCCACTTTGATCGGTCTTGGACCTGACAAATGAGACCGTCATCGTCTCCCCTCTGATCTGGACGTGCTCTTGCTACCTTTTCCCAACCACGCTGCTAATTGTGCCGCCCGCTCGGGCGGCATATCTTCCCCGGACACGGGGGTGACCACAACGGGAATCGGATTCCCTTCCTCCGGCACGGGAGTGGGAGCCTCGAGCGGGGTATTGGGACCCGGGTTGTCTCCCCCAGCTGCTCCCCTCCTGGGCCTCTTGTTTTTTCCTCCCGGGGCTGCTCCCGCCAAAGGGCGTTTCGGCCCCCCTTCCTCGTCCTTATCCATCCGCCTCTTTAGGTCGGTCACCTCTTTCATGAGAACGCGCAGCATCTGGTCAGTAGTCATGCGCTTTCCCGCCTTCTTCGGCATTCTCCAACAGAGTATCTGAAAAACAAACAAGAACGATTACAACGCTCAAAATTGGCTCTTCGTTCCGTCTCGAGCTCACGTGCAGCGAGGAGGTGCAGCTTCAGAGCACAGGAACAAGAGGATGCCTTCTGATCTTGCTTCTCCTTTTATCCGTCTTCAGGGCGGGCGTAAACCCGCCCCTGCCTGCCCCAAGGGCGTGGCCCGCCGCGTCAGTGTCTGGGCCAACCCACTCTAGGGCGGGAAAAGGCGCGCCCCGGCTACGCCGCTTTGGGCATACCAGCCGAGACTCGCCTCCCGCCCAAGATGGCTTCCCGGGGGGATCGTGGTAATCCGCCATACGTTCGGGGGGACCGAGTGGTCGCCCCTTTCCATTCTGTGCCAATCTACTCTATGCCACTGCTGTAGTCTATGCCACTCTACTCTACTCTGCACCACTCCATTGTGCACAACTGCATTGTACACCACTGCACTCTACTATACAACACTCTTATCTACATCGCTGCATTGTACAATGCTGAATTCTAGGTCGCTGCATTCTACACCACTGCATTCTGTGCCACTATACTCTGCAACACTCTATGCCAATGCACTCTACACCAAGTCACTGTGCTCTACGGTGCTGCACTATATGCCAGTCTATGCGACTCTGCTCTATGCCACTCCTATAAACAACACTTTCTGCCACTCCTCTCTACAACACTCTACTTCACTCTTGGTCATTCCACTCTATCACACTCCACGCCACTTTTCTCTAAGAAACAAACTTTTAGCCATGCTGAACAGCAGCCACCCTGGGGCAGTATTACAATAAGTGCCCCGGGGGCGCAACAGGCGTTTGTGCCTGCTTTGCGTGCCCCCGGGGCACTTTGGTAATATAGAAGGTTGCACAGAAGCTTGTGTGTCCTCTTCTATGATACCGATAGCGCTGGCAAGCGCTATCAACAGAGGATGTTCTCTCATTTGCATAGGGGAGTGCCCTATGCAAATGAAGGAATTCCTTTGACTCTGCGCCTGCGCCGTATTACAGACTCGGGCGCAGAGTTAAAGAAGCCCTCATGAGGCAAACTGACAGTACACCATTTCAAAGGTGGCACACTGTGTGTGCGCCTCCTGACAACAGCCCTCCCTGGGGGGGTAAAGGGGTTCCATGGACCCCCAGACATCCCCTTGCAGGCGGGTGCATTCACTGACTGCACCTGCCTTCAAGGGGATCTCTATTACCCTGTCAAAGTGCAGGTGGATGCCGTCTGCACTGCGAAAACACGGAGCTGCTGCTCCATGTTTTCACATGAATGGGCTGCCCTAGGGCAGCCCGAGTTTGCGGCTGTCCTGGGGGCAGCGCATACATCATAATAGGGTGCACTGTGATTGTTTGCAGCAGGCGCAAACAATCACAATGCATAATACGGCCCCTGGTGTATAACATGGCTAAAACACATTGACAAAGCCAATAGCTTAGACGAAACCTATTGGGTGTACCAGCACTTGTTTATTATGTTAAGAATGACTTAACCAGGTCAGAAATACAAATCTGACTTGGGCCATATGTATCAAGCAAATTAGCATTCGCAAAGGCCGAAATTCACAGAATTTCGGCCTTTGCGAATGCTAAATTGCTAAATGGTATGTATGAAACATTTTGGCAGCAAAATAAGGAATAGCAAAATTTGCCATTCCTTATTTTGCGATTGCACTTAAGGAATCGCAAATTTTGCGATTCCTTAAATGCAATGTATCAAAGGAAAATTAATTCAAAAATGCCCATAAGGATTCGCAAATTAGGTTGCGAATTCTTTCAAAAAAGCAATTTATTTAAAATCCAAAGGTGCCATATGACGCTCATACATGCCCTTAGGGCAAGTATGTGCGCCATATGCCCACACATGTCATTTTCAGGGGTGCAGCAGGGTGTTCTTGTGACACCTCTGCACCCTTGAAAATATTGCTAAATTGCGATTAGCAAATTGCTAATCGCAAATTTCCCCTTCATTCCTATGGGCATCCTGGCCCATAGAAATGAATGGGAAATTTGCGGTTAGCAATTTGCCAATCGCAATTTAGGAATGTTAAGGAATCGCTAAAAAGAAGCGATTTCCTACATACATACCATTTTGCGATTTCCAAATAGCGATTCCTTAAAAATCGCTATTTAGAAATCGCAAATGGTCATGATGATACATATGGCCCTTATTGGATAAATGCAATAGTAGCTGACCGAATTTCCATCACTTGACAGATTGACATGGTGTGATTTGAGGTAGAATGGTAACACAATCCCATTAACCTTGAAGAAAACTGCCACATTTTAAAAATGTTCTTACTGGCCAGGGATAGAAAAGTGTATCTATAAGCACCTCCAGTCTAAAGGCCTTCCTTTGTAGAATCCACCCAGTGTCCACTTAATATTTTCCTGTAATTCTGTAATTTCTTGAGCTCAAAGCAATCTTTAGCACACCATTGTAAATTTATTATGTATTTATTTTACAGTTTTATATCTTCACTGATGGCATAAAAGTGCTTTAAAATAAAATCAGAAGTCAAATGCAAGGTTCAGTAAACAGTAAATAAGCACAGATACACAGAAAGTCAGGGTCATCATGTCAGATTGATTGCAAAAAATGTGCACATCTCAGTTATGGGCGAAAGCTTAGTTTTAACCATTGCCTGAATGAAAGAAGGGTTAGTTGAGTTCTGAGGTCAATGGGAAAAGAGTTCCAAAGACTGTTGCACTACCTATGATAGTTTGGTTTTGCTCTTGTGAAACTTTGAATTCTCTGGGGCTCAATAACAGAGGGCCTCTACACTCGTGGTGGGGGCCCCATACTTGTGGTGGGGCCCGCACTCATGACAAGACCTCTGAAATGAGAAACAGCAGTGCTGAGTCCCTTTGTAAATCAGGCCCTCAGTTTTTACATTTGTTAAGAGTTCTTCCTCAGAACATCTTTTACGGCTGAGATACGAAGTAAGTTAACCAGTATTTAGCAATAATTTTCCCCCTGATAAATTATCAGACATTAATCAGAGTTTGTAATTTTAATCACAAAATTAATCATTCGGTGATGCGTAGTAACAGGATTTATTGCAAGTATTGGAATGCATCAGCTAACTCATGAGGGCCTATGACACGTAATATCAGTTCAGATGTAAACAACATGTTTTCACTGAATTAGGTTCACACACTGTGTGAAATTGTACCCAAAGTTTTTTACTTGCAAACAATTCACCAGCTAAAACCAAGTGAACTGTGTGTGTGTGGCGAGGGGCGTAAAGTGGCAATGCCCACACTGTATACATTATACCTGACTGAGGAATAATGTGGCACAGGGGTTTACAAGGTGATGCATCTGCCTAGATGAGTCACTTTATAAATGGGGCACAACATGGTGCATTGTTTACGCCACTGCTGCTTCACAAAAAAGGACGCAACGGCAGCGCAAAACGTTGCAAGTGGCTTGTAAATAAGCTCCTATGAGTTTTGCATTTGGGAACTGGAGAGCGTGTACATTTTTAAGAGCGTGTACATTTTTATCACTTTAACCTATATCCTGACCTCTGTAACTCATAATGGGAAGGTAATATTGAACTTGTGAAATATTTATGGGGTATAGTTACTTACAGTGTGCATTCTTAGTTTCCCAACTGCCAGGCCAATCAGAATGATGGCCTGTATACCATAGGATTTGCAGTTTAAAGGCTGTAACAAGGAAATTCTTATTCTTGTATTGAGGAAATTAAGATGGAAACGCAGGGTTTTTCTTTGTGAATAAAAAATGCATCAGATGAACTTGGAAAATGCAGATTAATCTTCTGTTCTGGAATTCTAGGTGAATGCTCGACGTACAGGTTTCCAGTGTTTGGATAACATGTGTCTTTGTCATGGATAGAAAATGCAAGGGTCATTAGGTCAAGCCTGAGCCAGTGTACAAGCGCTGCTCTGGCGATGATCTGTTGTAGTTCAGTACCATAGAGAAGCCCCACCCATATTTTTGATTGGCTTGTGTCTTTGTTCTATTGTTAATGGAGGCTTCTGATTCCTTAATTGGCTTGTTAGTCCATCCTTAGTACTGCCATGCCGTCATTTCTATCCTCTCATGGCTACTGAGCCCTTTACTTCAGTTCTTACATGGTACGTGTTTCTTCAGTTTTGTAAGCACTGTTTTCTTTATTGAGTTTGTCCTACTTCAGGCACCACAACGTGCTTTGTTTACATGACGTGCTTTGTTTACAATCAGTGCGATGTGTGCCTTTTCACTTTCAAAGCTGTCCGGACAATTACGACCACTTGTTTTTTTTGTTGCTTTGTAAGTTTCATTCGTTGAGATGTTTGGGCAGGGCCCTTGCCCATGCCGCTCGGTCTACCGTGACTACCGAAGGAGAGGCCCAGCAGGGGGAGAGATATTACAGGCAGGCAATGGCGTAGGTAGAGCGAGTTATCCATGATTCCAGGAAGTCCTTGTGAGGTGGCGTGAGCTGAGAAGAGTGGGCAGCAGTATGTGCTGTGCTAGCTGCCCGTGAGGAGAGCTGAAATTAGGAGCAGGCAGTGGCATGTGCTGAGCGGGCTGCCCGTGAGGAGAGATGGAAATACAAGCGGGCAGTGGCATTGCCCCTGGCAGGGAAGATGCAGTCATGACAGCGGGCAACGTGGAGAACAGCAGTGCTCAGGAGAAGATGGCAGCAAGCTTAACAGGGGCCCATGGAGCCAACACAGTGGCAAAAATGGGGACGTAAAATAATCTGAGCGTGAGCTCCTGCATTATCTTTTATTTGCCGGCCATCCCATTGTGGATCGGTGTTGGCGGTGGTACCTTCGAAATGGTTGATAACCTCAAGTAGTGGGGGTAAGTGCAACAGCAAAGCTCTGGTTAGAGAGAAGGACGTGGGATGCTGCCTAGCCCTTGGTTCGCAGGGGTTAGGGGTGATGCCTAAAAATATATTTTGTTAATATGAAGGTTTTCGCCTATATGATTTTCTCGGGCCATATTTATGTGATCTATTATGTATTTTCTACGTGCTGTGGCAAGAGAAGGCGAGGACTCACACAGACTTTAAATGTGTTTTAGACAACAACATCTAGCTCTCTCGCCCCGGCATTTGTTCCTTTAAAGATAATATAACCAAAGGGAACAGAAAAAACAAATAGCAGGAGTACATTCCATCCTTCGGAAGCAGGGAAGCACGTTTTGGAGGATCTGATTAGGTCTTGGGATGCCTCATTTGTCTGAATAATTGCTCTGCACCTTGGTTCAACACACACAGCGAAGATGGCAGAGTAATAAATGATCGCGGGATTATTTCTTGCTTTTATATGCCACCTCGCCTTTGTCAGCTCCATCTTTCTGAGCTCTTCTAAATCACCCAAAAGGACGGAGCAGCCGTTTGTTTTCCACTAGGTTATCACTCCGTATATTGTTTTTACAATAAAGAGTATGAATTCAGTTCATTCCAGTGCTTTAAATGGGCTGGTACTGTCCGGTACAGAGTACAGGCACTTTTTTATTTTGTGAGGGAGAGTACTGGTACTTCTCAAGAGAAATGTTATACTTTTAGTTGGAGAGTAAGTAACAAGCAAGTACTCTGGTACAGAGTACCTGCAATTATATTTTTCCATTTCAAGTACTGGTTCATTCTACTGAATAAAGGCACTGATACAGTACATGTTCTTTGCCCAAGACAAAACAAAAAAGCCAAAGTTGCTGAATACAGGATTAATGCGCAGTCCTAGCGCTGACTTGAGGATATGAGCGCGCACAGAAAACCAGACTCACTGCGCAGCGTTTTCTTCAGCACGCAGAGTTATGCAATCCTGCACATGGCAATCAATGGATATTACTAATGACTGAACATTCCGAAATGCACATATTATGGTGCATCACACTGGCAACATGAGCCCTTGTGATTTTGATGGTGATGTTACTCGGTAACAGTCGAGCAAACACGAATATGCGCTACTTAGTTGAGCAATGGGCTACATTTCACTTTGTAAGAACTGTGCATACATTGGCATTACAGCATCATACTCCTATGATCACAACAAGGCATGCAGTTGCATTATTGTATACAGTACAGTTTATTCAAGCTGCAGTCCATAGTGATAAACGTCACTAGGTTCAACAATGTTAAGGTTGAGGTACAGATTGGCTTAAGAAATTCACGACTTTATTATTATAATTTTTTTTAAAAGATTTAATGTTTGTAGTATCTCTTTTAGTTAAAATCAAATCCACGAAGCAAGAAAAGGGTCCCGTACCACAGGCTGTTTCTAGGAGTCCCTGTGGAGTTCTAAAGGGACCTCTATTGGGCACATACGGTTCCGCACCCTTACTTATGCTACTGCTGGGATATTTGTTAACAAAAAAAACTAATAAACCTTATTATTTGCAGATCTATTAGCTCAAACATTCAGTAATGCAAGACCTGTGCATTGCAAATGCTTGTTTTTGTTTTGTCGGTGGATCAAATATTTTATTTTTGAGAAATTAATTCTTACAGAATGTAACATAGACTTTCCAATTCATTAATACATAACATTTAAGTATATCATAAGAACACCAATAAACAAAACTAAATAACATTATTACAACACAGCACAATGACACAGATCTATAAACAAACAAACAATGAATGTGACATTCAGTTGTTCCAAAATATGTACATCACTTGTACGTTTCTAGATTTTATTGTGTATTTTTAATTAACCAATAAGGAATAGTATGTTCAGAAAAATATATGCGAAGCAAAAAAAAAAACAGGAATATTGTTGTCTCTTGTCTCTTGCAAGTCCTGTAGAGAGTGCTTTCAAAAAGCCAAGAGAATTGAAAGCACGTTATTTTCCCAGCACTCACCAAAGTGCAATTTTTAAATCAGAAACTTTCTACTTACAAGAAATTGTAATACAAATCTACAATATTTCCTAACCTTACATAGGTAAAATTAATGATTGTTCCTGCTTGAATCACAGACACATATCTCGCAGGATAAATAAAATACACATTTTCCGCTTCTGCTTTATAAATCAGCTAGCTGCTGGGAGGAGTTCATTTGTATCTGTAAAGAATTTGCAATGTCTTTCCTTGCACACTCTTTGCACACTCCCTTGTCAGCCTTCAACTGATGTCCTTTTCTTGCATACCCGTTCCAAGTTACTTGTGCAAAAGTTGTACATTCTTAGCAGTGTGTTCCGTACACATAAAACACTCTTGAGTACAAAACTTGCACTTTTTTTATTTTGTGAATTGTATGTATTTAGCATAAGCTCAAATTAAGCAGGTTTTTGTTGCACAGTAAAATAAGGAACAGTTTATCCTTTTACACATAGGCTCATGTTTGAGTTAATTTGCGCCATTCCACCTAAATGGAATACCTATTGAATTGTCAGTCACCCCATGTTTTTATTGTTCCCTGCATATTAGGGATAAATAACAAGGTTGCTCTCTGCATAGAAGGAGGCATAGTCCATCGTGCTTCGCTGGATTAGCTGTTGAAAAACATTTCTGCTTTAATGGAAAGTTTAGGGCTTTGACATAAAACCTGCACACAGACCACCTTCAATCTCAAGAAGAAGGTTCTTTATATAAATCCGAAGATAAAAGGCTTACTATGATTCCCACACCTAGCTAGAATTTCCTGCCAGGTGAAACACCTTCCTCCCAGAAGAAAATGGCCCAGCTCTCAGAAATCATTAATGCTCCAAAACCTTAAATGACTGGATTGGATATGTTAACCTAAAACTTTACATTCCTTTACAGCAGATATTCATACCCAGCCTCTGATATAAAGATACTGTAGTCTAATACGGAGGTCTTGTAAGGTCTTATACCTTGTTCTTTTTGGGAGTTTGGTCGTTTTTATGAAGGCCGGAAGCTGTGATCCTGCTTCCTTTTCTATTCTATAAATAAAAAAATCATCTAACGATGCCCTTGAATCCGATATACAAACCAAAAAATTAAGGAGAGAAACTTCGTAGTATACATGTATCTGGGGCAATGCCAACCCACCCTAATTTATTCCCAGTTGTAGGACTGGAAATTTAACTCTGGGTGCCTTTTTGTTCCAGCGAAACTGTAAAAAAAAACATCCAACTCTTTGTAGTATGCCGAGTTGATTTTTATTAAAAAATTCATAAATAAAAAAAACAATAAAGGCAAATTTAACATTTTGCTGAGGGCGACCCGGACAACAAGAGTAAAGGGGAGAAGAGACCATCTATTAAGTAGATCCCTGAATTTTTTTAAGATAACCTCATAATTCAACTTATAGAGTTCAGCATAGGAATTAGTTACGCAAACTCCTAGATATCGAATAGGATTGATCGAGACCACTGAGCAATGTAACCTACCAGGGAGATTATCAGCTGAGGTGTGTTGAATATCTGGGTTTCTGTTTTAATATGATACATTTTGTAGCCTCCAATGGATTGAAACTGCTCAAACTCACCCAATACTGTACTTACATTTAGTTTATCAGGCCTGAGATACAAAATTATATCATTAGCAAATAATTTGAGCATGTCCATACCTTCAATTGGGGCTTTTATTCGCTGATTAGCCCTTATCCGTCCTCCCAATGGTTCGATGAAAAACGTAAATAGTACAGGCAACAAGAAAAAGCCCTGATGAGATCTTTATATTTATATCTGTAATTCCGAGCATGCTGTAGTTCAAGGAAATTAAGGCCTGTGCACCATGGTATATATTATATAGCATATAAATAATTACACTGGGAAACCCAACCCTTTTAGTAGAAAAAAGGGTATCCAGTTATGGTTAAATGCTTTTTCAGCATCGACCATCATTATAGATGCTGTTATCTGATTAGTATTAAAAAAATTGATAGCATGTATTTAAAAAGTGGTATTAGCAGACATTTTCTGTCCTGGAAGAAAGCCAGTCCTGTCTTTATGAATAATTTTCTGGGCACCAGGCATGATTCTGTTGGCCCAGACTTTCATTAAGATTTCATAATCGGAATTTAACAAAATTTACAATAATTGATTCCTTAAATATTTGGGGGACCTCTTCACCATTTTTCACTGCATTAAAGAGCTCCACTAGAAACTATATTAATTCTTCCTGAGAGACTTTATAAAACTCAATTAGAAAACTGTTGTTCCAGCAGGCCTTTCCTGATGGCAATAACTTGACGAATTTCTAGTGCTGTGATCTTGGCCAGTAATTCCTCAGCCTGATAAATGACCATTTTCGCTAAATTGATATCCGAAGAATACTGATGTATGGCTTCTTGTGAAACTGTATATTTAGTGGCATAAAGTTTTTCATAGTGGGCATGGAATATTTTTGCAACCTCCTCCTTATCAGATGTCAGAACCCAGACCTGGGTTGCTGTAATTCAGTAACTAAAGCAGCTTTCTGCTTCACTCTGGATGACCAAGCCAAGAATCTTCCCACCATCTGGCTATCTTCATAAACTCGTTGATATGCTCAAGAATTGTTTATCTCTTCCAGGCCAAAGAATTCCCTCAGTTCTTGTTTAGTGCTAGGCTGCTGCTGCTCCATAACAATTCGCTCAGACGAAGAGTTTGCCCTTAACTGAGCTTCGGTATCAACTGCAATTTAAAGTTCCAGAAAACGTGCCCTCCGCTTCTTAGATTGAACGACTGTCAAAGCGATCATCTACCTGCGGGTAGCCACCTTGAAGGCACCCCAAACAGAGAAAAGTCTTGTGGTATCCTTATTAATCCGGAAAAATTCTTTAATCCATATTTTCATGTTTATGAACCATTCCCAGTTGGAAAGAAGGAGGCAATTCCTCTGCCACCTGCATTTTGTACCTCACAGAGTCTAGTTCTATTTTAAGAGAGATGGCAAGATGGTCAGATAATGAGTTTGGCCATATTTGGGAGTCGAGACACTTAAGAGAACGAGAAATAAGAAAGTAATCAATACACGAGGCAGACCGGAATTGCCAGAAATAATATGTATATTCTGACATTTTCGAGTGGGTTCTATGCCAAGGATCGCTCAATTGATAATCTTGAATCATAATATCCAATACCTTTTTAGTTATAGGCTTAAATTGTTTTTCTATTTTATTCGCTGTATCCCTGGCTAAATCCTAGATATAATTGAAATCCCCCCTCAAGTATTATCTGACCTACCACTCCTCTCATCAGGTGATGAATTTTAATAAGAAATTTAGGATTGTCTACTGTCGGGCATTATAATTGATGCGATTACAGACAGAACTATTACCCCGGCTGTGATCCAGATCCACCTACCACATGGACCCAGTCTAACCGTCGCCCAAGATAAATTGCAACATCACTCATGTCCAGGCAAGCAGAAGCATAATATGCCTTTACATAGTTCTTGGGAATGTATAATTTTGGGCGATTGGACTTTAAGTGAGTCTTTTGAAGAAAAAACATTTGAGATGTAAAAGAGGTAAGCCACCTAAGTAAATCCCCCTATTATTTGCTATTTGTAAACCCATTTACATTGACCAAGATTATGCGTACTTCAACCCCCATTATAAAAAGACCACGAAGAATAGTTTTTTTTGCTTTCCATTTTCTCTCTTTTTTCCAACAATACTGTCCTAACTATGATTCTGCTTTTTTAATATTCGTGCCCCCCACCACCAACCCTACACTGACCCCCCACCCCAGGATCGAGGGGAATAGCCCACGTACCCCTCTACACTCCCACTATCAGAGCGCCTAGATAGACACTCCTGCTGGGTGCCATGTTGGAGCACCCTGAGTGGGGAACCCACCCCACTTCCCACGCAAAAACATATTAGTAGATCTCTCCATCTTTAATTCAGCCTTTTTCTCACTTTTTCCCTCTCCTCTCACTCTGAGTCTTCCTTCCCCTCTCCTTCTCCTCTCTCCTCTTAAACCCTCGGTGTAGAGATAGATTGCAACATTGCCAGAGCTTCTTCGAGATATGAAATGTGTCATTTACTAAAACACTAAGTTTAGACTGCTGGGTGATTGCAGCCTGTGCACCCTGGGCCTTAAATAAATAGAGGAGTTTCACAAATTCCTTTTGGCGCCTTGCAGCTGCAGCAGACTTATCACAAAATATTCAACAACATGGTACTTCTTTCATTGAAAATTGGTTTTTTTTGGATGGCTCCGGAGAGTATCTGTTCCTTTACATGATAGTCGGCAAAATTGACCAAAATCGTCCTGGCCCAGTTTGAGTTTGGAAATCGATGTGCCGGTACCCTGTGGGCTCTTGTAATTGACAAGTCACTTGAAATTACTGGTATCACATGATTTTTTATATATGTCTCACAATGTGGGCCCCTTCGCAGCCATCTGTAGGTTAGAGCGTTGCAAATGGTTTTCCAGGTCATCAATCTTGTTCTGCAACAACAATTTGTCTTTCCTTGTTAGATCCGTCTGCTGCTGCAAGATAGCCATTAAATCTATAAGCAATGAAATTCTATATTTGGCCTCCTTTATCGCACCTGGGAAGTTTGCATCAGCTTCCTCGATTTTCATCAGGCAAAGCTGCAGGGATGCGTTTAGATCTCGTATCTCACCCAGTATAAGAATTAGCATTGTTTTTAAATCCCATTGCTGGACCTGCTGAATATCCGGTGCTAATATCAGCAGCTGAATCCTAGAGTTACTTTCCATTGTAGCCTGCAGTTGTATTCTGCTTGGATCTGGTAGGAGGGGCTGAGGTGACAGCTGCAGATCCAAGGTACTCTGGTTAAGAAGATAGATCTTGGGGTTGCTTTCAATCGCAACCTGAGATTGCACTTGTGAGGTTGCGGCCACCCTTGGATCTATTACGAAAGGCTGACCTGGCAACTGCAGACCCATTATAACACTCTGCTGGATTTAGGAAAGCAGTATGTTTTGGCGAACGGGCAATGGCTGCCATATTTAGTGAATGATTATTCTGCTTTCTCGTAGAAGGCTCTTGAAGGATGGATGTTGTCACTTTAGGTTTTCAAAAAGTGAATATTCTTTCGGCTTCCCTTGTGCAGCCTTCATGGAATGATTGCATCGTATCTCAGGAGAGATATCTTCCTCTTCTAGTGCCCCTGTGGATGCCATCGATGCTGGCTTTAATGGTGGTTGGTGATCCTCCCCGTGCACTCTCCCTTCATTCAAGGATATGATTAGCTCATTTTGAACGGGGTCCTGGAAAATATGATGCAAGGCCATCTGATCAGACCTGAACGTCAGTCCCTGATTCGCCAATTCTACCTCTGAGCCTAAGGGGCTATTTACTGCTGCTGACCCACAACGTTATTACTGGCCTTGCTGCAGCAGATGCTGACTTCATTCGCACAGTAGGTGATTTAGTTTTAAGACTAGTGGCATCAATATTCCCTATTCTTGAAAACTTGAAAGGCTTTCCCATTGCAGATAATTTTTTTAATCCTGTGGGCAAAATTTGATGGGTTCTGAGAAGGAGGGAACACCCAGCAATGCACTCCCAGGGCACCTTTTTAACTATAGCACCCTTGAATGGCAATGCTTGGTGTGAAACTTGGTTAACGCTCCCTACCGCCTTGTAGATCCTCAAGTTTGCAGCAAAAACAAAAAGTAAAAAACACCATTAAGGTGCTTACTGGACCTTTCAGCAACTATGGTCTCTAAGTCAGCCTTTAAGATGTTGTCCAGGCCACCTTCCCAGTCTGCCAGCCACAGTAATGAGCAGGGAGAGTATCAATATTTCGCCATCAGATTTGGAGGGAGAATCAGCACTTGGACAATCCAGGGATGCCAAAAGGGCGATAGAAAAGAAGAGGAGAGAGGAAGAAAAAAATGTTTTTTAAGACGGCCAGTCACAGCGAAGTTGCCTATTCCAGGCACAGAAACATCAAGCCACCATCCGCTATATAGCATCAGCCAATATTTTTCTTTTACTTTCCTTCTCCCTTTTTCTTTTCTTTAACTTGCCACAGTAGTAGAGAGGCCCGGGCCATGGAGCAGCAAGACAGCATCATGCCAGAAGCCACAAAGCCATGGAGAGTTGTGGGGTGGGGGGTGGAGTGGCTAAACTAGTGGCAACGCATGAGCGTGGGTTGGCCTGCCCTGTTTTGAAAACGTGTAATCTTTTCCCTATAGCACAGAGAAGAAAGCAGGAATGGAGACCTCATGGCTGAGGGACCGTGAATCTGAATGAATTGGTTTGTGTGCTGACTAAAATGTAAGAGTCCAGGGTTTATAAATGTGGAGGCTCAAAAAAGTGAGAATCAAAGAAGAGCCTGTATCAGTGAAGATGCTAAGTGAAAAGGAGAAAAATTGTGTAGAGGAGCTTGTCTTTCAGCCTTATATGAGTGTTGGTAGCGTAGATCCAAGAAGGCTCGCAATAGATTGATCAATATGTTGTGGCCACATGTATGGAATATATTTAACAATAAAGTGTATTACCAGTTGTATATCCACAGGATCTGTTGGGATCGGCTGGATTGCTTTGTCTAGTGGTAAAGCGCTTGAGCTAGAAAGCGATTGCCCTAGGTTTGAATCTTAGTCTTGGCACCCACTAAAAATATTGTGATTTTAGGCAAATCACCTATTGGAACTCTGCCTAAAAATGCAAAAATACAAAGTCAAAGTTACAAATATTTAAAATGTAATTATGTAATATGAATATTTAAATCCCAAATTGTTGCATGTGAGTTTTGATCAAAATTCAACATCCCCCACAATTTCAGTGCTGTGTTGCTCACAGTGAGGTTTGCCCTTTATAAACTGATTGATACATTTAAACAATATCAAAAGCATAAGATTTACTTTGGATCATATGGCCAATGAGTGCATTTTTCCTTTCAGATGAGGATTGGAATTCACTCTGGGTCTGTCCTGGCTGGAGTTGTCGGTGTCCAGATGCCACGGTATTGCCTCTTTGGGAACAATGTCACGCTTGCCGGCAAGTTCGAGTCAGGAAGTCACCCCCGTCGCATCAATGTCAGCCCAACTACATACCAGTAAGTCCTAACCATTACAGGATTATTTCAATGCATCACATTCCAGAAGGGAATTGTTAATTGTTAATTGTAGTGGTGGATCAGTATTCTTGAGTAACCAAGAAATTGATGCTTACATGCTTATTCCAAAGTGATTCATTTAATAGTAGATTTTAATTAAAAATGATCACAAACAAAACAAAGGTCCTTCGTGATTGATATAGTAGCAAAATAAGCTGGGTTTTTTTATGCCAGAATTTGAGCAAGAAATAATGTAATGATATAACCTTTTCGCTGCGGCAGACATTCTGCCGGGGTGCGGCCGAATCCGACGCGTGTGCAGACCGGATTCTACTTTGCATTTAAATAATGTCATTTAAAATCAGATTCTCATGATTTTACGAATTTTGGGTCAATAATTTTTTGGGGTATCAACTCTTTCTGTATCAGCTATGTGTCAACCCTCAGAGCCGTTAGGGTTAGCCCAATCTGTCATATCTGCAATTATTTTATTATTGTGAAAATGTAAATGCACCACCGGGGGCATTATTTTCTCTACATGCGACTTGCATGGACGTTAGCCCTATTTGAACCTTAATTGTTAGACAGCTTTTTCTTTTAATAGCAGGTACGTTTGGCAAACATTTTAAAGATAATGTCTCATTATAATCTGAAATCGAACTAATATATGCTAGTAAACTATTCTGGTTGCTATTCTGGTTCATATAAAATTTTTGTGAAATGGAGGTTCCAGAATCTTGTTCTGATAAGTTGAAGGAAATAGTATTTCCACTCCAGTATTTTCGCTTCTGGTTCAATTAAGAGACTAATGAGTGATACATAAAACTGTTCAGTCCAATATATTTTAGACATGTACATTCCTGTAATTAGTACTCACCTGTATTTACATTGTACACCAATTAATCTTGGCCATGGTCAGAATGGCATTGTCCTGTAAGACCCCCTTTGGAGCCCAGTTTCAGTTCAATTTGGACCTCTTTTGTGAGGCCCCTATAGGCAGCAAGCTCGAGGCTCACATCCTGATACTTCTTGTCCACTTAGACTGACTCATTAAGACAATAAAGGAGTTAACTATGTAAAATGTTTGAGCCAATGACCTTCACTATTGAGTAATATTCCGATAGTTAGTGCTTCATTCAACATTGGTCAAATAAGATCTTCTGAGCCAATACGAAAAGGGCCCAACCAACCCCAAATCAAGCATGGCAAGCACAAAATAAGCCACCCAGCATAAGATGCTGGGTCATACGTGCTGCACACAAAAACACAGGGAGCATAATATTTTTTTTTGCCTGTTATGCACAAAGACCACAACAATCGAGAGATGCTTCAACTTTGCTTCTTGACCACTATGAAAATCTCTTGGTGGCATCCCATTATCATTATTTAATTGGTTGTTTATATCTCCAATACTGAATGGCAACAATAGTTCAGCTCAGTTCAAAACAAAGTTTATTTGGACTATGATATCCTTAAAGATAAAAATCTTTATAAAGTACGATTCATAAAAATCACAAATTACACCATAAAACCACATCATAAGATTCATGTTAAAATTATTCATTATTAACTCCCATCCCTAAAACATCCTAAACGTATCATAAGTTTAAAACAAAATACAATATTGGGCCCATTTCAAATTACTTTTATCTTATTTTAAAACGTTCCCATTGGGCACAGCTATAAATGCATAATCCTGCACTTCCAAGGCAAGAACAATAATCCTTTTTCGGCCATGAATCCTACCCATATCCTGTAGGCAAGCGGCCTTGAGATGCTAGTCACATTTCAGAAATTCTTTTACTTTTTGTATAAACCTTCCCAAAGCACAGGCTATATCTAAATCCTTAATTTCCAGTAAAAGTTCTGCTCCCTGTACCCTATTTTTTATACTATACTTGATACAAATTGGACGTGAAATGTATTTCCGTATATCTAAAACCATTTGGCAATCTAATAAAATGTGTACAAAATCACATGTTGTTCCCAGAGAACAGTTACTATTGATTATTACTCTCTTTACTTCATAGTTGGTATAACAGGGGTTCTCGCCAATTCTCAGTTTTAAAACTTCTCTTCTCAGTCTTCGGCATGGTAATCTATCGATGTACGGGAAGTTGGCTTTTTTTGCCATTAAGAAGCCATACAGCATACTGAATTTTTCTGCCTGACATACTCCTGGTCCTTGACTCAAGAGGTTTCTTTGCCCAGAGACCTAAGTTCGCTCCTTTCAACCTCAATTTCTAGGGTCAGGGGACTAATCGTAAGCCTCAACATTTTACAAGCTTTTATCATAGTTTTTCTTACCCCTTTTGCCCATGTTAGATCACTCCTCACTATCTCGTTCCTTCACCACTGTGAGACTTTATTGTCCTTGCCTAGTCCCTGGCGCTGCAAGAATCTTAATAAAGCAGCGCAGACCGTTATGTTCCAAGAGGTGATATCTGTTTCTAACCTCACCGCTTGCACAATGTAGGATTTGGGCAAAGATAATACATTTTTTAGGGCCTTCTCCTCTTCTCCGTCCCATCCAGTTTTCCCACTGTCAACAATAACACACAAGAGTTGCTTAATTTGTATGTCTCTCCCACATTTTCTCTGGGGATTGATTTGCCCCCTAGGATTTACTCCCAGAGGCAAGCACAGGTATTCTTAGTGAAACCCTCTTGCCCTGAGGGTCTTGCATCAAGATTGTTACTTCTCTCGGACAGAACCTATCTGCCACTCTATCCTAGAGGTGTCATATACATTTAGGAGATAATAAACCCTTGTCTTGTAGCTGAAACTGAATCAAAATCAGAAAAATATTGACTCAGACTACAGACTGCCTTGTTGTACCTCAACATTCAGTCATGGCTTTGTATTTATCTTTGTTCACGCTTAAATTTATTTAATTTTACATTCATATATAGTACACTGAACCATATGGTATGTGCTCGCTGTAAACCTCAACAACATGATGGATGTCATATTACAGGGAAGATAATTAAGAACAATACACCATGAATATCCATGATCATGAAACCATACAGTATCAGAATGATGTACATTTAAACAACATAAAGTATGGGATTTTACGCAGAACGAGTTTAACAAGCAATGTGACTGATATGTATGAGCCAGGAATCCCTCAGAAAGATGGACACAAAGGGTACTCCAGTCAATTGACCAGGAGGAGAAGAAATTTGAGGTGTATCATACACTGAACGGTAAGGGTGATAGAGAAGCGTGAAAAAAGAGTACAAATATGCTACTTCGGATGTAGTTTAAAGAGGTGGATTAGATATTCTGCATATCTCAAATCAGTGGTAGGGGAGTTTAATATTACTGGTGCCACTCCTAACAATGATAGTCTAGCAGCTTTATTTTTCAGACTCTTTTAAATCCAAGTGTTAAGTTATGCATGTTTCTGATTTTTCCGGTAGTTCCTGCAATCTCGAGTGCCCTCTGAAGGTAGCCGAGATGGTGCAATTGTAAAGCTTTGTAGACAATGCAGATCATCTTTAATGTTATTATGGCTGCCAAAAATAACCAATGTAAATCACAGAGAACTGTTAGAAAGTGATCATGCTTCTGATGCCTTGGCTCATCAAAGCAGCAGAATGGAGGACGGCTATAAAGGGTACTAGTTTCGATAATGCCTAAATCACTAATCGACTGTCATTCGTGGATAAAAAAGTTTAGAACAGTTCTGGCTTTAGCTGGAACCTTTTTGATCTGTTTTGATATGGTCAGGCTTGAGTCCTGCAAAATGCCTCATTTATTCAGATTTTGATTTTAGAGTTAGGTCTTCCAGTTCTGAAGCATAGCTAAGCAGTGCTTCAGAATTATCCCTGCATGAGCATCAGATATCTTAAGTTTAATATTTGTGTCATCCATGTATTGGTGGAAAACCACACCTGTTCCTTCTACCGAGACTCTGAGAGGTTGAAATTACAGGCTGAACATTAGCGGAGCTATTATTGAGATCAAAAGACTATCTTTTAAGGTAAACCCACATAACTTTACCAGGCTGTTACATTTGGTGTGGTAGAAAGCAACTATACAACTAAGGGAGAGGAAAGTTTTAGCTTGGTCTTTTCATTCTCCATAACCAGACAACTAGAAAAAAATAGGGGATAAACAGATTGCTGAATTTATACTTGCCATGAGAAAAGAATGTTCATTGAACACCTGATGCAAATGTATTATCTAGGAGGCTAGACCCTCACACACTCAAAATGGCAGGCTTAATCACAAGGCTGACACTAGCTCCACCAAAAGTTAGCTTGTAAAGTTGGTGTGCACTTCTGTGCCATGTAGAGCTCTTGCAGGGGGAGCATGATAAATCTATCACAGTCCCATTTGATCATTCAGTGTGGTGAAAAACCAGAAGCAGAGCTTCCTGATACTGCAACGGGAATGCCTGGATTAAAATTGTGAAATAACATTACATGCCATGCGAATGTTGTCAGTTTGTTTTCTTGAACTCTTATCCCAACTTGCCTTCTGGTGGCTCCTGTGAGGAGTGTATGGCTGCCTGCCACCTGTTTGCAATAACTGTGGAGGTGTAAGCAGTCAAAAGTCCTAATTTTACTGTTAGTGATTGCTAACCAATGGTTTTCCCCTTATTTGTAATTGTTGTTAATTACCTGCCTGTCAGTTGTGGACCCTAGTCAATGTTAGTGGGAATGCAATGGTGGAAACAGTAATTAACAGCTGTTAACACTCAATACCATCTGGACAGTACGTTTGTTTGCAATCGCCCAATCAATTCAAAAGAAACAGACCAGCAAGCAAACTATCCCTGTCTGCTTTATATCATTATTTCACAATCTCACTGAATGTATTTGGCAGAGAAGCAATGTTGGTTAATGCTAGCATTCTAAGTACACTTTGTCATTTTTATAAAAAATGAAGGGGTATAGTCCCCAAGAGACAAGAGTGGTACAATGTAAGAGCTAGAAGAGGAAGAAATCAAAATAACACATGGAGATGCCAAAATTATGACACACTCACTGGCTTTAAGAATTTGGAGTATTAGTTGAGGGGATGACAACCCACCTAAAAAACATAATCACAGACCTTGTCAGGGTACACCCAAAAAGTCCCTATATAAAACTGTGCTTATACCTCTGGTAGCAGTAATAAAGTTAAAATACAACACATGAAAAATCGAATATAAAAAATGTGTTCATTTTATGAAATATAGCGATATCAGGAAAAAAATCCAATAAATTGAATCACAGTTGTGAATTTTCAAATTGGAAGGCTCAAAAGAGCTTTAAAAAGCATTCCAATTTCATGTCAAGGTGCAAAAACTATCATCTGGTAGAAATTTCTACCTTTGACTTTGTCACTTTTTTGTTTTTTGGAGTTTAAATTCTTCCGGTAGGGCAAGCCTGCAGGTTGTAGTCGACTAGGGCTCCATGAGGTCGCACATCTTCTCCATGAAATCCTGGTGGACCTGATTTGCTGCTGAGGAAAAGAACATAGTAAGAACAACAAGTTGTCATAATGTCCCTCCTTGGACAGGGCAAAGAGGTTGGGACTCTTAAAATTAATTAGCTAAGTCACTCAAAAGCTTTGCACACCAAATACTATTCAAGACGCAAAAACAAATAAAGGGGTTACATGGAGCAATCCAGCGGACAGTCATTGTTAACCCCTATTTTATGAACCAAGTGTAAGTAGTGCTCCAAGGGAAAGTGGTATCAAGTGGTGTCAACCCAACACCCTAAATATTCTTAAACATAGACCCAGGCCCTGAGCACATGCAAAGAATGTCCAAGAGAATAAAATCCACGTCTTGTTCCAGATTTCAACCAGATCCTTTTTTATTCTGAATGTTGTAAACATCGTCACACCAGCCAACACGTGTTTCGTCTTCGTATATAATGTCACCCTACGACATCTTCAGGGCTGGAATAAGTCAAAACAATATAACTGCTTAATATAAACAAAGGTTAAAAATCCATGGCACCAAGCCACCATAGTGTAAATTCAAGAGTATCACTTAAAGAAATACCCAGAGGCACAACAAAACGTACGGAAAATGTAAAATCCATTACCAACCCTTGTAATTAATTAAATACTGAAAAAATATATAGTGTTCATAAAGGTCACTGCCACCAAGAAAAAAACAAGTGAAACTTCACATGCATGTAGAAGAAACTGTCCAAAAACATGTGCTAATGCCAAAAAAGAGAGAAAAAGTAAATTGTATAGTACGCAATACCTGCCAACAGTACTGGTAACATAGAGGAGAGAAACCATGCAATAGTGATAAGAAACAAAGTTGATTGAGGAATCCAGATCATATACCATACTAATATAGAAGATACATATTGTACCTACAATATTTGTACGTTGATTCTAAGTATCAGATCCAATTCCAATCTCAGTTTTCAAGACGCACCAGAGAGAAAGAACGAACTGCTTTATTTTAAAGACAAAATCTTATCTATATTCTCTTGTTATGCAAATATCAAGGTCATTGCACCATATGACCATATATCAATAGATGGTCACTCTAGGAAAGAATGCAAAGAGAAAATGCTCATGTGTGAGGTGAGTGAGAGAAGAAGAAATCCAAAGGAAAACAATTAAAGAACCCAATATCATAATTTTTCAGTAGACACTGGCTGAAACGATGCTGAGGACAGTAAACCAGTGTGAATGGGCCTGTCTACAAGAAAATGTTGTTTTATTCTTCAATGTCCATTTAGCAGAATAATGCCGGCATGTTCAGAATGCATCATTTAATTTCGAGGAGGGATAATACAACGTATACACCTTTCCATTCTTGGTCATCGCAAGTTCTTACAGCACGGGGATGCCTCCGGGTCACCAGGCGCTCTACAAATCGTTAAATAATAATAATAATAATATACATGCCCTAGGGTAAGGGCGTTGACGTTTCGACCCAACAGAACATGTAGACGGTAACTTAAAACCTGTGCTTGCGGGTCTTCATCAGGACAAAGGGGTATATAAGAGACAACCGGTAGCAGGTGCCACAGCTCTCAATAATGAGTGGTCACCACAAATCTTCTCTTGCTCATATGGAGCCTCCCAGCTACTATATTTACTCCCCATGACATTGTTGCATACCCTTGGTGATTTGTTAATTCTACTTGTATTGGCACCACATCCTACTGGATGCCTAATAGAATATTCAATATACTCCACATATTTGTGGTGATCACTCATTATTGGGAGCTGTGACCTGGTCTGCCAAATTTGGTGCCTGCTACCGGTGGTCTCCTATGTACAGGAAGGTAGAAAATTTGGTGGTGCCAAACCAGGTGATTACTCATGTAGGTGCTAGTGGTCAGACACTAAGAACTATGGGCAGAAGCCCTTATGGTTATGTATGGTTTGTGGGCCAAATTATAAGAATGCAAGTCTAAGCTGGGAATAGAGTGTTGAAGGAGACAGATTCTGATCTGTGATTTTTGGAACTTTATTGTGAATAAGTCTCCCTAATGGACCCTCACTCACTTTAAAGTTTGACTTAAAGTGGATTTGAGCTGTAACCGCCAGTTTCCACCTTTTAATGTAAGGTCCAATGCTGAGACAATTAGGGAAGAGGTCCAGCACAGGTTATGCGCCAATCCTGATTCATATTTCTCACAATATTAATTTACAATTTGCCTAAATTTCTAGGTGTATTTCCAGGGGAATTATTGTGATATTTTAAGACAGACATTGTCATATTTTGTGATGGAAGAGCCAGGCCTCCAGGCTTTTATGAAAAGACATATGGTCAGCAGTAAGACTAAAACAAGGAGCACAAGGAGTAGTGAGTATAGTGACCAGGTCTAAGAAGGGATTGCCTTTTTTCAAATAACTGCAGAAATAAGGCACAAAGAGCGGCCATCTAGAGGCAGACATCCCCCATTCTTGTGATACTGAAAATAGTAGCAACAGTCCCCGATTCAACTGTATGATTGATTATTCCAGGATATGGGACCTTATTCAGAGAATGGCAGACAGGGCACTCCAGCACAAAGGTGGTGGAGTACCTTGTCTACTAAACTTGTAGTTCCCCTTCTCTCTACAGAGGAGAGGGAACCATCATGTTTCCACTAGCTAAGTCTTTGCTGGTTACACAAATGGAAACTTTTGACTTGTGGCTTGACTCACATTAAAATATCAATTATAGTACCTCAGAAAGTCTGCCTATGAAAGGGAAATTGCTATAATTTGTTTCCTGATTGGGACCACTAGGGAATACCTGAAGGTTCCAACTAGGAAAATAAATAAATCACCTCCACACACAGAGAGATAATTCCCAGCGTGTTGAGGACAACTGTTCTTTTGTTTTTCATGAATAAACTCCAGTTTTGTGAGTTTATTTTTGAAAAACAAACAACATTTCTGTGTGGGCGCATTGAACAGGTAGCAATACCATGACACTTCATCTAGGGGTGTGGAGGTGCTGCAGCACGCCCCAAAATAACCCTGCTGTAGTTCAAATGGAGAACGAGCAATAATTATTTCTTTAAGGAGAAAGGTTAAATGGTAGGCCATGTCTTTTGACAAATTGCTACTTATTCTTTTAGCATGAACATGTGGTGTTAACTTTTATTTCTCATACTATAAAGTTAGAGCATATTTAAGGTGAATGTATGAATGTATGAAAATAAAGCTGCAGAAGACTAGGTTTTTTCAATAATGCAACAAAATTGAAATTTGTTTAAATGAAATTTACAAATACTTAAAAATGTATCCGCAGTTACTAAAGCATTAAGGAAAAACTTGTTTTGCAATTTGGAAGTGTGAGAAAAATAAAAACTTTAATAGGACCAAAAAAAATGAATATACTTCACTTGGAGATGTGCAAACAATACATATTTGCTGAAACTCGATTTTCAGACATAATCTTTTCAAAGCTATGGTTTTATCAGTAAAGCTGCATACAAAGATGATGGTTTCTTTAACAGGTAAATCTTTATTCGAGATTGCATTTGCAGCAGGACAATATGTAACAGCCTCCAACGCTCCTCTTTCAACTGACCAGCTTTCTCCCCCAACATTCCTTTACCATGGAGACTCCAACAGTCTATAACACTGGGAGTTATAGACCCAACACATCCCTCCTCTTATAACTGAACATGAAAAGAATCTTCATAAAAACCCAAAACATCCTCCCCATATAACAAAAAAAGTTAAATAAATCTTCCAATAACATACACAGAAAATAACATAATACACATCCAATTTTCAGCAAAATAAAGAACAACTGACTGATCATCCTAACTCAGAATAAAATCTTGCAATTTGTTTGGTAAAATCCTGCATTTCATGCATCCTTCCTTTTCTACCTCACTCTTGACGCTTGTTCTTCATCCACTCTTTTTGCTTCCATTGACAAATGTTTCCTCATTCATCTCATGAACTATAGTAACTCTGTCTGGTTTCCACAATTTGACATCTTCCTGTTTCACATCTTTTCACACATTCAACACTTTCTTAGGTGCTGAGAACTTGGACTCTCCATTGGGCACAATTCTTGAAGTCTTGATTCTCATACAATCTCCTACTGCTACCGTAGACACCCTTCCTTTCTTGCCCACATATTTGTCCTGAGCTTACACTCTTTTTCTATTCACATCATCTACCTGGTGCAGGAACTCTTCCTCCCAATATTACAAAGGGTGATACACCCATGTCCGCATTGAGTGTAGTGCGTTCAGCCCACACTAATTTTCTCAACTCCAACTAACAGTTCAATTAATTGACTTTAGCCAACTTTACATTATCTTTGATAACTCTAATAAATCACTGAACAAAACCACTACTCCTTAGATGATATAACACATTTTTGGTGTGCTTAATTCCCAAAAACGTCATAAACTCAGAAAACTGTACAGACGTGAATTGACACCCATTGTCCGTCAATATTTAAACTGGAACCCTTCCTTATAAAAAATGGACTCCAAAAACTCCATGACTTTTAAACTTCGGGAGACCTTCACACATTTTACTTCTGGTCGAAGGCTGTAGAAGTCCGCCATGACTTTTCCATACTCTAACATACCACTGTCTAGCGCCATGGGACCAATGATATCAATGGCCAGTATGCTCCAAGCCTTATTAGGCACATCTATTACTTCAACAGGACGAGGAGCGTTGACTTGTGACTTATTGCTAATGGCACAATTTATACAATCCCTCACATAACGTTCAACACTCCTGTCCAATCCTGTCCATCAAAAATTCTCTTTAATCCTTCTCTTCATCACATACATTGTGTCCCTCATGAGCTAAAACCATAGTTGTGTTTGTGATTCCTGCAAGCACTACTAGGAAATTTGCTTTACCTAACTTCACTTCTGATTTCCATCGTGACCACCCTTGAATGAAGGATGCCATCCCTTGCTTCTTTCATTTGCTCTTCCAAATCACATACAGTAACCCATTCACTCTCCGATATAACACCTTCAGAATGATCCTCAACAGTACACACAAAGTTAGCTCCCACCTGAACTCCACTCCGTGCATCTCTTTCTTCATTTTGGTCACACACTGGAAGATGAGAAAGGCGACCTGCTAACAAATTCTTGACTTCTGGTACATGTTCTACACAATAATTATATTCCTGGAGCTTGTACTCCCATTTATCAGTTCTAGGAGAACGTTCCCCACCTTTAGTGGTAAATAGTTGTACAAGGGGCTTGTACAGCGCAGCGTGTGCCCCATAAATACATTTTGAAGTGAACTATGCCCAAACAGCATGCCAGAGCCTCTCTCTCAATTGTGGAATATGATGATTCAGCCCATCTCAAGCTTCTAGAAGGAAATGCAAATGAGAACAGCATCTAATCCCTTCTGGCTCACATCTGCCATGAAAATACTTTCATCTCGAGTATCAAATGATTTCAAAGGAATGCATGAATCACCTCCTTTTTTATCAACTTAAACTTCTGATCACAATCCATACTCCATACAAATCTCACTTTTTTGGGGGGAAGATTTCTCATGTTATATGTTTTTTCCACACATCTGGGAATGTATTTAGTGTAAAACTCAATCAGACTGACCGCTGCGCCTCTAACCAGGCCGGGTCATCTCCTTGCTCCTCCTGCCGCCTCCTGCTCCTGCCTGCCAGCCTTGCCACCTTTTTCCGCCGCCGCCGCCCCCGAGCGGCCCAGCCAAAGCAGAGCCGCCCGCTCGCCAGTTTCCCGCCGCAGCTCGCCACAGGCCCCGCCCACCACCGGCCCATTGGCCGAGCCGCTCCCGCCGCCCACTAACCCGCCCTCCCGTCCCCCTTCTTATGACGCCCCCAGAGAGACCGCGCAGCGGACGCGCGCAGCGGAAGCGCCGACTGAGCGCCGAAGGTGCGCCAGAGGTAAGCCCGTCTGCGCCCGTCCGCGCCTGGACCTCGCCCAGCGCCAGGACCCCTGGCCCCCGCAGACCCCAGCCCACCCGCCGGACGTACGACGCCGCCACCCTCAACGCACTCAACGCCGGCCGAATCCCAGGATGCTACCGAGCCACCCCGAGACGCACCCACGGACCCTTCTGCTGCAACTCCTGCAAGTTCACCTGCATCCGGACCTGCACTACTCCAGCACCAACCAAGACCAAGACGAGCAACAACAGCAGCCACCTGAAATGCATCCTGCTCAACACCCGCTCCGTCCACAGACACGCCGTCGAGCTCTGGAACCTGCTCGACACAACTTCACCAGACGTCGCCTTCCTCACGGAAACCTGGATGAACGCCTCTTCAGCGCCCGACATCGCCATCGCCATCCCAGACGGCTACAAGATCATCCGAAGGGACCGCATCAACCAGACCGGAGGAGGCATCGCCATCATCCACAGGAACACCATCCGCATCACGACCAACACCGACGACACCCTCGCACCCGCCAAGCACCTGCACTTCCAGGTCCACATCAACCCCAAGACCACCCTCAGAGGCACCCTCATCTACAGACCCCCGGGACCACGCACATAATTCAGCGAAGACTTCGCCGACTTCATCAGCCCGCATGCCCTCCTCTTCGCTGACTACATCCTCCTCGGGGACCTCAACTTCCACCTGGAGAACAACAACGACCACAACACCACCACCCTGCAGGACAACCTCGCAAACCTGGGACTCAAGCAGCTGGTCACCACCCCCACCCACTACGCCGGACACACACTCGACCCTGTCTTCTCATCCAGCAAGGACATCGCCTTCAGCCACGCCACCGGACTCCACTGGACGGATCACAGCTGCGTCCACTTCAGCTTCAGAAGGTCCACGATCCACCAGCAACAGGTTGCACGCAGAAGCTGGAACAAGATCACAGCCGACCTGCTCGCGACCTCCCTGAGCATGAACCCTCCCACCAGCGCAACGAACCCAAGCCAGGCGGCCACCAACCTCGCGAAGTGGATCAGCAACTGCGCAAACGACCTCGCCCCTCTGAAGACCCCGCCTAGCAGGCCCGGTAGCAAGAAAGCCCCATGGTTCACCGACGAACTCAAGAGCTCCAAGAAGAACTGCCGAGCCCTTGAGAGAACCTGGCGCAGAGACCCAACACCGGACAACATGACTGCCCTCAAGCTCGCCACCCGAAAACACCACCAACTCATCCACGCCACCAAGAAAACCGCATTCAAGGAACGACTGGACAACAACGCACACAACAGCAAGGAACTCTTGAACATCGTTAAAGAGCTCTCCAACCCCAACGCCGGAAACAACGACATCACCCCTTCGCAAGACCTCTGCAACTCTCTCGCCTCCTACTTCCACAACAAGATCGCGGACATACACAACAGCTTCAGCACTCAACCGACGCACGCCACGACCGAACCACCGACCCCAACCACCACCCTCCGCGCCTGGACCCCGATCAGCACCAAAGACACCGTCCGCACGATGAACTCCATCCACTCCGGATCTCCTACCGACCCCTGCCCTCACCACGTCTTCAACAAAGCCGACGCTGTCATCGCACCCCAACTGCGGGACATCATCAACACCTCCTTCGACACCGCTACCTTCCCGGAGAGCTGGAAGCACGCCGAACTCAGCGCTCTACTAAAGAAGCCATCAGCCGACCCCCACCGACCTCAAGAACTAACGCCCCATCTCGCTGCTCCTGTTTCCTGCAAAAGTCATCGAGAAGACCGTCAACAAGCAGCTGGCCGCCTTCCTCGAGACGAACGGATCCCTCGACCTCTCGCAGTCTGGCTTCCGGGCCAACCACAGCACCGAGACCGCCCTGATCGCAGCCACCGATGACATCCGAGCACTGCTTGACAACGGAGAAACAGCAGCCCTCATCCTCCTAGACCTCTCCTCGGCCTTCGACACTGTCTGCCACCGTACACTAGTGCAGCGACTCAGCAACATCGGAATCCAGGAGAAGGCACTGGAGTGGATCATCTCCTTCCTCGCCGGAAGGACACAGAGAGTCCGCCTCCCCCCGTTCAGATCTGAAGCCACCGAAGTCATCTGCGGCGTTCCTCAAGGCTCCTCACTCAGTCCAACCCTCTTCAACGTCTACATGAGCCCCCTCGCAGACATCGCACGCCAGCACAACCTCAACATCATCTACTACGCCGACGACACCCAGCTGATTCTCTCCCTCACCAACGACCCCGGCACCGCCAGAGCCAACCTTCACGAAGGGATGAAAGAGGTAGCCGAATGGATGAAGAACTGCCGCCTGAAACTGAACTCGGACAAGACGGAAGTCCTCATCCTGGGATCCTCACCCTCCGCCTGGGACGACTCCTGGTGGCCCCCGCCCTAGGCAGCGCACCCAAACAAACAGACCACGCACGCAACCTGGGCTTCATCCTGGACTCCTCCCTCTCCATGACCAGACAAGTCAACGCCGTCTCCTCGTCGTGCTTCAACATCCTGCGAATGCTACGTAAGATCTTCCGGTGGATCCCCACCGAGACCAGGAAGACGGTCACCCAGGCCCTCGTCACCAGCCGTCTGGACTACGGCAACTCCCTCTACGCCAGAACCACCGCCAAACTCCAGAAGAGACTCCAGCGGATCCAGAACGCCTCAGCACGACTCATCCTGGACATCCCCCGTCGCAGCCACATCTCCGGGCACCTGAGAGACTTGCACTGGCTCCCGGTCAACAAGAGAATCACCTTCCGACTCCTCACCCACGCACACAAAGCCCTACACAACCAAGGCCCAGGATACCTCAACAGCCGCCTCAACTTCTACGCTCCCAAACGCCAGCTTCGATCGACCGGCCACGCCCTCGCCGCCGTCCCCCGCATCCAAAGAGCCACCACAGGGGGACGGTCCTTCTCCTACCTCGCCGCCAAGACATGGAACTCCCTCCCGACCCACCTCCGCCTGACCCAGGACCACCTCGCCTTCAGGAAGCAACTCAAGACCTGGCTGTTCGAGCAGTAGCGGACCCCCCTCCCTTAGCGCCTTGAGACCCTCTGGGTGAGTAGTGCGCTATATAAATGCTGATTGATTGATTGATTGATTGATTGATTGATTGATTGATTGATTGACCCATAAAAGATCATAATTGATCCGTATTTTCAGGAGGTTGAAAATCACCAATTGCCTTAACTAAATTTAACTTAGGTTTGACACAATTTGCGGATAATTTGTATCCCAACTAATCAATATTCTGAGCGTTAAATTTGCATTTTTCTGCACTATCACCTGTCTCCCCTTTTAAAAATTAACAAAAACTGATGTAGCCTCCTGTCATGCTGCTTTTGATCTGTACTAAACACTAGAACATCATTCTGGAATGCAACTATACCTTCCAAACCTTTAAACAAACTTTCCACAACTCTTTGGAACACTGCAGTAGCTGATGCCAACCCAGATAGCATGTGCTTTAACTCGAACAGACTCTCTTGAGTTACATATGATGTTGAATGTCTGGAATCTGGATGCTGATTTATTTGATGATATTCTGAGGTCATATCAAACAAACCCTTCCTTCAAGGGGGACAACATTTCTGCGATGTTGGGGAGAGTGCCTCTTAACGGGAAACATCCATTACAACGCAGTCATTACAACAACCTACATTTACGATGCAACTGTTACAATGCAAGTGCCTTTACATTGCACGCAATTACAATGTCTGTGGTACTGTTGCACTCACTGGAGTGGGAATAGTAATTTTTACCCCTACACTATCCAACACTTACCCTTCTGTTGTCCTAAAAGTATTATGCGTTGTAATGGCATGCATTGTAATGGAAGGCATTGTAACGGAATGCGTTGTAACTGTAGTTTTAAAAAATGCGTTGTAATGGCATGCATTGTTTAATCATGCAATGCAATGGTAGTTGCAATGTAAAGACTGCATTGTAAAGCATGCATTGTATTTGCATGCGTTGTAACATATATTCCCATTAACTCATATCTGACCATTAGGGTCACACAAATCCACACACAAACAAATTGATCCATTAGCCTTGCTAGCTAAAACAATGGGAGCAACCCAGCCAAAACATTCAAAGGGTTGAATGAGCCCAATACCACATAATTTGTCCAATTCTTTCTTAACTCGGCAAGCAAGTCTAAGAGCACTCTTTTAATCTTGTGTGCTACTGGTCTTACTTTGTCTACTATTCTAATCTCATGCATGAAACCCTTGAATGTATCCAACTTTTCCTGAACTACTTCAGGTTAATCCTTTTCCCAAGCATTTTTCATCTTTACAGTAAGCATTTATATGCACCCCTTCCTTAATACAACTTGAGTCAGGTTGTTGGGATCCAACAATATCCCCAAATTCTTTTGATCATGCCAACCCAATAAACAAGCATCAGCTTTTGCCACGCACACTACACCTCTCATGACACTGTTTTGAAAATTGAATGCTGGTTTAAATTCTCCCACTACATGTTTAGGCTTGCCCTCATAGCCTACAGGCTGAATTACAGAACCCCTCTAATGAATTCCACCAAAAGTCTCTTTCCATTTTTTATCACTCAACATGACATGGCATCCTGAGTCTGCCGTGACTTTTACATCAATACCATTGATGTTTCATGTGCAGAAAGGTCTTTTTATCATGTTCATGGAAACAACCCATACAACCTCATTATTATCATCCATGGATATATCCTTAACAATTAATACCTCACCTTCATCACTTCAGGAAACCTCCTCCTCACATAACTTGCTAGTTTTCACCCTGTAAAATTTGCTTTGTTGCATTCTGACTGAGGATCTGCAAACCCTGGCTAAATGCAATTTTCGCATGCAATTAGCACATGACCAGGCTTTTGTAGGACATACGGCCATTTACCAAATGGGATGTGCTTCCACACCTATAAGACTCCAATTGTTTAAAGGGTTGTGTTTAGCTGGGCTAATCAACCTCTTCTTTCTTTTTCCCTTTCTTGTATTTTCTCTGCACAGCTAACACATTTTGAGACTGAGATTTGGAATCCGATACTGTCATTCTTTCTATATACAAAATTGTACTTTCAATCCTAGTAACTATTTCTACTGCTTTATCTAACATTAGATTAGGTGTTGAAGACAAAGTTTCTTGAACCTCTTTGTTATTAGTTTTCTCGACCAGTTTATCCCTGATTATGTTTTCCTCAAAGGCTTTGTATTCACAAGATACCACCAGAATTCTTAAAGCTCCAACAAAACTAGCAGCCAGTTGTCCAGATACATGAACCCTTCTGTAATACCTATGCCTCTGATTGATGACAATTTTTCATGCCTTTAATGTTAAATCTAAACATTTTATAGCTGATGCATATTCATCTATGCCACTCTCACCTTCGCTCTCACCATTAATTTTCATGATTACCTCATTCGCAAAATGTTTTCAATATTTTCCGACCTTCTGACGGCAACCAATGATGAAGAATGGCAAATTAGTGGGTGAAGGACTCACCTTCTAAAGCGTCAAGCTGCACTTCAAAGACTACTTTCCATTGTTCCCTCCTATAATGCGATGATAATACAGTACAGTGAAATGCAGCTGTGACTGTCACCGTGCAAACATACTTTTTCTTATTGATGATATTCTGAAAATTGGAAGAATGCTTGATTCCGGTCCAGGTAAGACATGGCTTGGCAGTTCGGGCTGGACTGTTCCCATGTGGCACAGGGTCAAGACTGATTTGCATATGGCCATGTCTGAACTAGGGTGGCATGGTGAGCAAAATAACGATGGATTAAACCCAGATCTGTGACTGGGGGGTGAATATTTTGCCAATGTGCAACATTCCGTCCATCATCTTGTGTGTTTTGCTGTTCGCCCTATGTGGGAAGGGTATGCCCAGACGTGGGTCCCGTGCTCACTACGCCACTGGAGTCCCGCTATCCTGGCTGATGACGGCTGATAGCCAGAAACCGGTCCTAGGATGCTTGATTCCGGTCCAGGGAAGACATGGCTTGGCAGTTTGGGCCTGGACTCTCCCCATGTGGCACAGGGTCAAGACTGATTTGCATATGGCCATGTCTGAACTAGGGTGGCATGGTGAGCAAAATAACAATGGATTAAACCCAGATCTGTGACTGGGGGTGAATGTTTTGCCAATGTGCAACATTCCGTCCATCATCTTGTGTGTTTTGCTATCAATGATAGTGAGGCTTGAATACATGGAAATGCGGTACATGGCAATACATTCTGGTGTGATTATTACCATATATCCAGGCTATTACAGCATGAAGATTTGTAACAATGTACCATAAATATGATTCGGGTGTGCCTGTAACCGTATGTACAGGCTTCCTCCATGTAGGTATTCTACTATATTGGTGAATCTTCACTGTGGCAAGGTTACCAAAATGTGGCAATACATTCTGGTGTGCATGTCACCGATTGTGAAGGCTTTAAAGTGTGTGTATCACTGCTGGAGAAACACGCAATACTAATGTGTTATTGTAAATAACATGTAAATGAATTAACGCACTGCAGTCTGACAATTTCACATCCAAAATGGCTTCTAGGAATACAGCATACGCAATGATGTCATCCTACTGTGCATTCACAATCTATTTAGCCAAGCAGTCTAGTATCCAGCAGTCTAGTATCCTTTCTCTAACATGATCAACGTCATAAAGCATAAGGCTCAGGATCCACCCTCAAGCTGCTGTGTTCTTGAAATGCCTCGCAAATAAATGCGGGGTAACCAATATCAACTACTTGAACTCAAAAGTTAAACATCAATTTACAGTATATTGTTTTAGCAAGATTCAACATATCTGGACAGCATATACTTGTGCTGTATTTCGGTACTGGTAGTCGCGGTCAAGGAACCTACTCACAAAAATTCATAGGACTGACAAAATGCCAGCACACTGGCTGTAAATCGAGGTACATTGGGTGTATTCGTCCTGCTGGCAATGCTTCTACTCATCACCAATACAAAGGTGTTGGTTTCTTCAACAGGTAATCCTGCAAGATTGAATTTACTGCAGAACGATATGTGATAGCGTTTACCTCAAAAGCTCCTCTGTAAATTGCCCAGCTCGCTCCCCTAGCATTCCTGTACCATGGTGACTCCAACATTCAATAACAGTGGGATGTAAAGACCAAACAGAAATGTGCTATCTGTAAACGTAACACATATATGACAGTGTGCTCTCAAATCCACTGCTGGCTTCATACCACACCCTTACCACTCTCCCACTAAATGGACATAGCTCATTATTTACACTTATTCTCTGTGCGACACTTAGATTTTTCACTATCCCTATGACTTCAGTGATGTTACCTACACCTCCATTTCTCCATTCTGCACCAACATTCTGAAAATTGTCCAAGCGCCACTGAGCAAAATGTCAACTCTTACTGAGGAGTCAATGTGGTGTTGGCTCCTTGGAAGGCACAGAGATCTTCACCTGCCTGGAGAAGATCTCTAAATATTTTGTCTGTCTTCAGTGTTTTTGTGAACTTCACACTGGAAAATGAACATTAGTTTGAACATAGTTTTTCCAGCTACTCCACTCTGAACCCAGCTCAGCTTCTTTAAGTGTGGTTTCCTGTATAAACTGTTTCTTTCATTAATCACAATTTTCAGTTCCAACAGTTGTCTCCAACACTACACCATTTAGCTGTGAACCTGTGATAATTGCACATATTAGTGATAATTACACCAGTTTGTAAAGGTATATGCGATAATGATTTTATTCAGCACAGCTAATTGCTTTTTCCCCTCTCTTGGTGAGGAAACAAGAGTGCGCTGTTAATTATTACTGCAATACTTTTAGATCCCTTAAACAAGCAGGCGTCTATTCCCTTTCCACATTTACAGTCGCTCTTCCTTCGTAGTAGAGGTTTGTTAAATAACTTGAGCAAATTCCCTAAAAGATGTACTTTCTCAAAGATGGCACAGACAAGTACTGGCTCTGCCAGTGCAGCCTTAGCAGCACTAAAGGGTTATTGCACATCAGAATTGCCATTGTTCAATGCAGTTTCCACGTTACAAATCCTAACATAAAGGGGGCGACAAAGGGTATTAATGTGTTATTCCAGACAAACCCATTAATGCTTTGTGACTACTTATACAGTTGCAAGGCATTGAATAGTTACCAACTCCCCAGACACTTGGAGGGGGTGGATTAAATGAGCAGGGGGACTAAATATTTGCAAAGTGGGAACTGTCAACAATCAATACTTTAAGCCACTGTGTATGTTAACATTGGGGTGTGGAAAGAGGGGAGACATGTATCCCTTTAATCACTGTTTCCTTCACCAATGTCCCTTTCACAGTGCTAGTGCATTACCAAAGCTAAGATTTGCTGTGTTTTAAAGGCCTCCGTTTATAACTGTGTGTAAATCCAAAAAATGACTCATTAATATTCAAGAAGTGGGCCGTCTTTATTGTATGATGCTTCCTTATTGCATGTGATTTGCAGGGCACAGTATAGACCTCCTTGAAATATCGAATCCTCCTAGTTGCCCTCTTTTTACATTACACTGATATCTTTGTCTGACAACCTACCCTTGTGGCTGTGGGGTCCCATTAATGGTCTACTACAATGTAAAATCCTAGCTCTATGTGATAGCCTGGATTCTCAGGAGGGTTGAGACTCTCTCTCTCTCTCTCTCTCTCTCTCTCTCTCTCTCTCTCTGATGGTCGCACCCCTCTTTATCTCGTGGGGGCCTACAAACAACTATAACGAATGGACACAGACTCCGTGTAACACTGGTACAGGGAAAGACCATGAGACGGTCCTTTCCCATTTATTTATATCCCCTGGCCACTTCTGGTCAGAGGGTGATAAAATGTTCCTGGTAATTGTTTCTTCGCCACATTGAGTAGTGACAGCTGTTCCATTTACACATACTACAGTCCAGGTCCCACTTTCGTAGTGCGTCTTGAACTTCCATCCTGCGCGGTGATTGCAAATCAGCACAATACTCCCTGGTACGGTGAGCCGAGTCTTGGCTCTTTGCTTCTTCCAAGGTCCTGTGGGTTTGGGTATTGGCTGGCTCATAGGCTGTCGGGGTCCAGTGTTCAGACACAGGGATAGTGTCTGGTTTAGGCCCCATGAGCATAAGGGATCATGAAGATATTTGAGTAGTGCAGTAGGGTGTACTATGGTACTCTTGTAGGAATTGATGAAGTGATGCTTCTGGGTTGGTCTGCTCGGCCATGGCAATACAGAGGGTCTTATCCAACATGCGCATGAATAGTTCTACTTCGCCATTGGCTTGTGGCCATTGTGGGGTGATGCGGCGGTTTCATGTGCCTAAGGATGTCAGCAGATCCCTGAATTCTCCTCCTTGAAAAGGTGGACCGTTGTCGGTCTTCAGTTCTTGAGGCAGTCCAAATAACGTGAATGCTTTCTCTAGGATGGGCGCGATTTGGTTGTATGCGGTAGAGTTGATCACTTCAACCATTGGGTATTGGGAATAGCTGTCGATGAGACTGCTGTCATTCTTCCATCTGGGAAGCTCCCAAAGTCGTGGCTGACTTGGGACCAGGGGCCAGGCACAGGATCTTCGGTGCTGATCAGGGGCTCCTGAATGCTGGTGATTTGGCAAGAGTGGCAGTTCTGTACCAGGCTGTCGACTGCCTCTTCTATCCCTGGGAACCATATTTTCTCTCTCATTCATGATTTCATCTGGATGGTGCCTTGGTGTCCTCTGTATGCAAGGGCCATGACTCTCTCTTGGAGGCTCTCGGGGATCGCGACCGTGACCCTCTTAGCACCAGGCCTTCGGCTGTTGTACTCAACTCATCTCGCATTCTCCAGTTTTCTGAGGCGTTCCTTGTCTGGCCCATGCCAGTTGTTGACATCATGTAGGAAGTTTTCCCACGAACCTCGGAGGAGGTATTCCACCATTCTGGTTAGGACCGAGTCATGTTTGGTGGCTGTGCTGATCTCTTCAATGGTGAGGGTGCGGTGGCATGACCCATGGGTCATCATTGCTACATATTCTTATGCCCTTGTATCGTTGTTGATTCCGCCTTCTGTAGGATCCGGCGGGTCTCAGGAAAGGAAATCAGCTGGATTCTTTGCTCCGGGAAAGTAGTCCAACTCCATTTGGTAGTGTTGCAGCTGTATTGCTAACCTTTCTTGCTAAGCAGGGCTTCCTTGATACTTTGGAATGCAGTTAGCTTCTTCTTCATCCTCCCAATTCCATGCAGCGGCTTTTTTGGTCACTGGCCGAAGAGGTTTGGAAATCATGGCTAGGCAGGGGATGAAGCAACCACAATCTGTGGCCATCCCGAGGAAGCTGCGCACTTCAGACATGTTCATCGGAGCTTGTGCCTGCTATATGGCATGTGATTTCCAGGGATCCACTTGGACTACTTCTTGGTTAAATATGTAGCCAAAGAATTCAATAGAATTTAGAAAATGGAACATTTGGCCTTATAGAGCGTCATGTCGTGATATGCCATTCGCTGCAGGGCTACCTTGAGGTGCTTGTGGTGTTCTTCGATTGATGGAGAGTGGATTAAAATGTCATCACTGATGTTAAGTACCCCTTGTAAGCTTGACAGGGTCTCCTGGACTGCATCTTGGAATATTAATGCAGAGGATGATATGCCGAGGTTGAGTTGTTTGCAAAAGCGCAGCCTGATGTGCGTCGAGAAGGTTGTTATGTACCGGCTCTTCTCAGATAGCCTCAGTTGATGGTATTCAGCGTTAATCTCTAACTTGAAGAACCATCTGGAGCCGTTGAGGTTGGCTATAACATTGTTCATTGTAGACGTTAAGTGCCTCTCTTTCAATTGCCAAGTTGGGCAGGCGCATGTTGATACACAACCGTATCTTGCCTGGTTGTCTTGGTGTCCCTACGATTACTATAAGTGAGACCCAGGGTGTCCGACCAGTGAATTTTTCAATGACTCCTTCTTTCTCAAGGTTACTTAGCTCTTGTTCGGCAAGGGGCCGAAGGTGGAATAGTATCCGCCGGTGGCGGAGTGCCACTGGCTTGATAGATCGGTCAAAATGGAGCTTGACAGGTGGTCTCTTCATGCATCCTATTCCTGTTTGAAGGGCCATGATGACCCTGGCGAAGGTGACCAGGCCAAGGTCTCTGCCATGTGGCTTCCTACCAGCGTGTCGACCTCTATGTCGACCACCTGAAATGTGGTTGTGATTTCATGGTCCTCTGCTTTCGCTTTCACAGTCATCTTCCTTTTCAGGTGTAGCAGCTTTTGGCTTCCATATTTGAACATTTTGACATTTTCAGGTGCTAGCTGAGGATGTGGTTGTAGCTGCTCATATTGTTGGGTGACCATGACATTGACAGATGCCCTGCTGTCTATTGGGGCAGTGACGCATGATCCTGGGGGCCATTGCGAACGATATGAAGAAGCATTCTCCTTCATCGTCAGTAGATGAGTCTTTGAGGCAGTGGTGCTGTCATTGTGATCCTGTGTTCGCCCTTGGGTTTTCGTAGTCTTCTAGGGACAGTTGTTTCACTGACTTGACAGGTAGTCTCCTCCCATGGGCACCTCTGGTTCTGGGTCCTCCTCTGCATGCCGTATCGAAATGGTTGAGGGTCCCACATTTGGAACAGGTTCGCCCTTATACGTGGCATTCCTCTAAAAGGTGTTCCACTCGTCCGCAATATCCACACTTGGGCGCAGCTGCTGTTTTCTTTGTTGTTCTTCCTCTGCTGCTTCTTCTTCCTTGTGTATGGATTGCATCCGCTTGCTCTATTCTTACAGAGGTGGGGCTCTCCGGTTGCTGGGTGATGGTGAGATCTATTGCGGAATCCGACAGGTCATGGGATCACGCCGTGATGAGGATGTCTTCCCGCAAGATCCCTGGCTGGTGGAGGATGAGGCTCCTAAGGGTTTTGTTTTGGCACCCTTGTATCACCTGCCCTTGTATCACCTGTGCTCTTACTTCCTTGGCTTGGTTGTTTGCCGTGCATGTGCTGGCAAGTTCCCGTAATCGTGCATGGAATGTTTCCTCAGACTCTCCTTCTCTCTGGCAGGTTTGGCGGAGCTTAAACCGCTCATAGTTGGGGTTGAGTTGCTGGTCAAAGTGTGCATCTAGAGCTCTGACTGCTGCTTCATAGTCGTTGGAGGTGCCCATGTTTGGCTGGAGTGCACAGAGTTTGTATATTTCCTCCCCTTTGAAGTGTAGTGTAAATGGCCTGTTGATGGTGTTGTCTGTATCCCTTATTGCAACGAAATAGTTGTTCAGGCAGCTGATCATGTCTTTCACCGAGGGGAAGCAGTGGCAGGGTCAGCGAGCTCGCTAAATGGTGGCAGCGCATTAACCTGGGTATGTTGCTTGGCCGGTGTGCCAGGGGGTTGACCTGCTGGGGGCCCCTGCTGTGGGACTGCTTGTGCTGGGTTATCTGTCATGCCTGTTAGGCACTGTATAAACTGTGTAGTCTGGCCTGGGTGAGAAGGTTCCTCAAAGTGTCCTTAGCCCTCTGTGGCTCTGTGGTAGGGTTGTTTATTTTCCCCTGTGTTTTATGCCTGGGTGTGCAGCAGGCTAATTCTCTCCCCTTATCTTTTCTCTTCCCTCTCCGCGTTTTGTTGCTCTTCAGCACGTGGGCTTGGATGGTTGTGTGAACGTATGTATCCTCACTCGCACTGAAGCTGCTGTGCTTCTTCACCACGCGGCAGAGATATGCTGCACCCCTTTCAGACACCTCGATCATGTAGATACAGTACTGCTACTTCGTTGCTTCCTAGAGCTTGATGTTATGGAGTGTCAGGGTTATGAACTCTGTGCAAAATGATTTCAAAGGTGCTCCAGCACTTCCTCATTGGATGGCCCAGATCATTGTGTTACAATAAACGCATTTGATGACTGAACAGGCATAAGTGCTCTTTTTATTTCCCTGTTCACAAAATGATTCACAACCGGACAGGTTTCTCTGCTCTCAGGCTCTTCATACACATGTCACCTCTATTTCCTATCAGCTCAGAATCATATCTGACTGTACCCCTTTGACCATGGCTGTCACTTTTGGTAGGTTGTTGTCCCCGATCCTCACCTGGAAGTAACACGTGTAAATGCTGGAAGCTGCCGTTTTCCAACCAACGTTTCTCGACACCATGAACATTTATCTCCAAGAGAATGCAGGGACTTGCTCCTCCCCTATGATTGAACAGTAAACATTGAAATGAGTTACAAGGGGCCTATGAATTAAAAAGTATGGTTCACATTTTGTGGGTCCTCTCTTCGAACTTGTTATATTGTCCTCCCATGATAAGGTTTATGTTCTTGACCCAAGCCACTCATTCTGATAGTGGAAACACTTCAGTGACATGACTCCTTGGTCTATCTTGCCAGGATCTACAGCAAGGTGGATAAGCCTAGCAAGCTTCTGCCACAGCTGTTTACCCTCAGCTCTGCTGAAACCCCTCCTTGGCTTCAGGAGAGACGAGTCACACCCAATCGGTCATCAGCAGTGCCTTCAACACCTATGATAGCACTCTGTATGGTACCACACAGCTAGGACCTAGGATCATCCACATAGCTCTTTGTTGCCTCTATGTGACTCTCCATAGATGCTCCCCTATTTCCATAAAGACCAAATCCGTACTGGGCGATCAGATGGCCTATTGGTCACATTTTATATCCTGTTCGTTCAACCTTTAGCTCTCAGATTGGCAACACTGTGAAAGGCCATATTCACTGCACGCTCGCTTCTATTGATGAGTCCCTAATCTGCATGATGTTGAAACCACAGTAGGACTCATCTGATATGGCTTCCTATTGCCCACTATCCATTTTGAACACCGATTATAAGATCTTAACTTAGATCCTATGCCTGCAGATTACTGCTGGAGCTACCAGGCCTAATTCATGAGATAAATCGGGGTTTATCCTGGATCAAACACCTCCCTTAATCTTCGCCGATTATGGCATACCAAGGAAGAATTAGCAGATTTGCTCCTATCAGCCATGTGTTTCACACTTGACTTAGAGAAAACCTTTGGAAGAAAATGCATAGGGTGCTGCAACTGATGGCGTAGGCCCTATCGGCGAAAGTGGATACAAATATTATACTTCAATGCCTCTGTCCGTGTAAAAATGGTAAAATGTATCTCACCCTCATGGGTAAGGCCACCTGACAGGGCTGCCCCATTTCACCTTTATTATTCGCTCTGGCAAAAACCCTTGGCAGCCTAACTGCGACTCCTTGGAACACAATCGGGTATACTGATCCATGACACTACCCATGCCGTGTCTCTTGATGCAGATGGCATTCTGTTGTGTATACAAAACACATGTGGTGACACATCCTGACTTTACAGCGATCTCAGACCTTACAGTGAACTGGGCCAACTCTTGTATTTTCCACCTACTACATGTTTTGGTCGTCTCTCCCACGGTCGGTGATGGGCCAAGTAGCAGTGGTAAAGATGCTAGTGAGGTCTCTTTTATGGTATTATTTAGCAAACCTCTCACTGCTTATCTCTCATTCCATATTTTGATGCCTTAACACATCCCTTATTGTGCCCATTTGGGGAATGAGAATGCCTCAAGAAGCCCTCAATAGACTAAAATTGCCCATTTGCAATCGCAAACCCCAACTCTCAATGCAAGCGGGCATCTTGGTTTTCAGATTTCCGAAAATGTTAAGCAACACCTGGTGGTCAGTGACAAGGGTGAAATGATTTCCGTACAGAAACACATGAAAATGTTCACAAGCCTACACTAAAGCTAGGCTTATTTTTCTGTTTTCTGGGTGAGAATAGGCACATTCAGTCGGCCCTAGACTTCTGCTAGCAAAGGCCACAAAGTGTCTCTGAGCATTTGGATGTCCATTGTGTTGATCATGGATCTACCAGTGCTTTGTCTACTATTATCTCACTATATACCTTTGGATCAAAGTAGCCCATTTCAGTTGCATTTTCAATTGTGTGTTTGATTTTCTTGAAAGTTCTGTAACAATCAGAGGACCACCGGAAGGGAATATTCATCTTTGTCAATTTTCTTAATGTGGCACTCACTGTGGCAAAGTCACTAATATATCTGGAGCAAATAGCTGGCCATGCCCAAGTAGTATCACAGCATGGTTGCATCTTGTGGGGGACAAGTGGGTGACAATGCTTGTACTTTTTCAGGGTCAGAAGTCATACAACTTTCAGAGAAAATATGCCCAAACAATTTGAGTTTGGATTTGTGAAAATCACACTTTTTTTGCATTTAAAAAGAGCCTTCATCAGCAAGCAGACGGCATACTTGTGTAAGAGCTTTGCCATTCTTCTTCTATGTGGCCCCAAACACTAATATATCATCACTGAGGTTAAAAGCATGTGTGACAGGTTGAATTACTCAGCGAATGACATACTGAAAGATTGTTGCAGACAGCACACCAAAGCTGATTTTTTGTGTGTGAATAAACCAACATGAGTTACAAAGTAGTAATGTACCTACAGTTCTCTTACAGCTCAAGTTGATGGTATCCTTTGTTCAAATCAAGACAGGAGAACACCTTGGCACCATTCAGCTGTGTGGACATGGATGTCTTTCTGTGTCAATTGCTTTCTTCGCCAGGTGCATATCAACACAAAAGTGCACTGCACCTCCACTGTCCTTTTTTGGCACTGCCACAATAGGCAAAACCCATGGCATCGGACCAGTAAAGTACATGATGTCATGCTTTAATAATGCTTCCAGTTCTTTCTAAACGTCATCCTGTAAATGAAGATCAATCCGACAGTGTCTCTGAACAACAGGACGAAAGCCCTCATTAATGTGAAGTTTGACCTTCACTGTCTTGAGTTTCCCTAGTCCATGAAACAACAATAGGAATTATCTTACTGTTTCAAATGGGTCCATTGAGGTTGTAGTTAATGGATATCAGTCCCATGTCAGCATTAGTGCTGAAAGTGAGTGGACGTTCACTTGACAAAGTACCTTGGAGGACATGAATTGGTGCTTGTACAGTAGTTTTCTCGTGCCTCATGGTCTTTACAAATGACACTTTACTTTGCAATGGTGTAGAAGCAACCTATGTTTACACCTTTGTTTTTGATAGTGTTAGACATGGTATCAGAGACAGTTCGTAGTTGTATTCAGTCATCATGACATTGATTGATGCACCACTGCCTATAATAAAAGTTGAAGGGCAGCCATTCACCTTTAGTGTGATTTTGGTGCAACATCAAAATACATTTTGTCACTTCACATGGAGATATCTCTTTGACCTGTGTTCTTCTTTGCAAGCAGCCATTCTTACATGTGCACGTTATTCTGCGGTCGATATCACCACTGCACATCCATCTTCTTCACTGTCACTATATGATGAAGCTGAAGAACCTTTGGAAGATAAATGTGATGAAATTCAACTTTGTTTAGTCGCTACTTGCCTCCTTTGATGTTGCCATTTGGTCTTGTGGGCATGCCTAGAATGCTTCTGGAACTTCCAGGAGTACATTTTCTCTACTCGTCGTGATTAAGCCTGGGCAAAGCACTGCGCTTCTTCACACTACGCGAACTGCACGTAGCACAGTGCAAACACTTGTAGCGTAGCGTAGTGCAGCAGTTATTTTTTTGCTTGCTCGTGATCCTCAACCTCAAGTTGGCGACCGCGAGCAAGCAAAATGACATACCGGTGAGACTTTTTCCTCGTTCGCGATCAGCAACATCAAGTTGCTGATCGCGAGCGTGGAAAATAAACCTCCCGGCGGGATTCTCAACGCGCGGAGGTCAGGTTTCTCATTGCGAGTGGTCGCGTATGCTCGCGACCGCTCGCGATGAGAAACTACCAATCCGCATTGAGAAAGCTGCTGCTCGAGTAAAAATCTACTTGAGCGGCAGAAAACTACAGCTCGCACTGTGCAAGATGCCATTTTCGATGATTGCACAGTGCCCGATGCTTGTCCCCAATGTGCAATCATTGAAAACGGCAACTTGCACAGTGTGAACATGCTACTACGCAGTTCACGTAGTGCTACGCGTAGCTCACGTAGTTTGTGTAGCGCTACTTCGCAAACTACGCCCAGTCGTAGTCTGACTCTTGATGAACTTAGTTTCTCTTTCGATTTGAAGACCGTTATGAAATGGTTTTCTTTCCCACAGCGTTTGAATATCTGTCCAATGGCGGTACATTTAGCTTCATGTAGAAACAAGAATCCACATCAGAAACACAATTTCGTTTTCTTTGGAGACATCCTCTTATGGGCCTCCACTTTTTTTTCTGCTTACATTTCATTATCAACGCAAATTTATTCTAGGCTGGTCCAGTTTAAATCTCAATAACCTTTTGATCTGCACTTTTCTCAGCTCTTGCAGCCATGAGTACCTTTTCTAGACTGAGTGTCTCTCTCTCAGCATGTGTCGTCTAAATGAATCAGAGAGGAAACCATCAATTATTCTGAGACACTTGGCTTCTTAATCATTGAATTCACTGCACTTACAATTCTTGATGGCGGTATCATGTCTTTCAGGAAACTCAGCCATCATTTAACCAGCTTGCTGTCTTGCCTGGTTAAAAATTTACCTTTCGTAGTTGATATTTTGCATTGGATTAAACTTGGCTTAAAATGTCTCTTTGATTTGATGGTTCGATACTGCATCAGCTTGTGACATTTCCTTTATCATTTCTGTCACTCAATCACCTGCAAAATTATTCAAGTATTTGATGATCTTTTTGTCATCTACTTCTAGAACATCTATGAAGTCATCAAACTTTTCGATCCATGCAATCCATCTGGCACCAATATTCTGCTTTTTGGTGGTATAGAAAGAAAGTGGTGGTTTTAAAAACACAGCAGCATCATAACTTGTGTTGGGATTTACTGACATTGAGAGTATATACTGTCCCGATGACGATCACTGCTCACTTGAACCTGCACCTCTTGTAAGCATCAGCCATGTGCTTACATCTGGGTCATCATGCCCAGGCTGATGTACGGCGTGATGTTCTTTCTTAACGGTGAGTAATAGTTTTGTGTATTGCACTTGTTCATCTTCATCTCAACCATGTGCATCACACCAGGTTATCATTGTATTTAGCATTTCTTTCTGGCTCTGTTACGCTGCGGCACAGTATCTCTTCTTTCGGGCTTAGCAGGAGGCTTGTTGTGGGCTTTCTGATTGTGCTCCTCTGAATGGCCTCCACCTTCTTTAAGGGCCTTGTAAGAGCTAGAACACCATTTGACTCCACATACGCCAACCGTAAAGTGCTTCTTGGGCAACATCTGGCACGCACAAGCAGTTTGCTGAACCTCAGCAAACTTTCAGGGAGACCAATCTAATTCCTTCGAGGTATGTATCCCAATTGTCACATCTGTCCTAGCTCTGGAGCATACAAATGACCATGCCACACAGAGCTCTGTAACACACATCTTTATTCACCAGCATGCAACCTTTACCTGAACACACTACTCACAAACCTTATTGACCACACCGAGACATACCAGATACCTCCCATCTGATAATGTACCTTGGTAAGGAGTCTGTCAAGGACCACAAGGGTTCTACTGCACATGATCACACTGCACTACAGGGGTGAACATGCCATGGTTAGTTTAAAATCTTTAAAAAGCTAGATGTTTAGAAAAGTGAATGATAAAGCGTTTTTTGTTGAATACTATTTTCTGCTACTTATTTAGTACGATCTTGCTCATAGTCATTTGTCTGAAAGTTTGTCTGTATTGTTTCTTGAAAGACCAAGTAACAGTAAAAGGCATCCAACTCTTATGCTGCAACGCAGCCAATGACTGGGGATTTGGGGGTGTCATCCCTTGTAAAGAACAGGGATACAGGGGTACCACCATATTCAGTTTTTTTAAAGAGTCGAGGCATAGGTGGTACCCATCTAAAAACAAAAAAAATTAAAAAAGGCTGAAAGCAGAATCACATCATGGTTACAGTCCACACCTCAAAAAGAACCCCTCTTCCAAAGAAACCGTGGAAGAGGAACCCAAAAAATTGAATGAAGGAAGCAGATAGGTCGAGAGTGATAGAGACATCACTGCAGGACAACGCTTATGTACAGAGCGCATCAGTGTAAGTCCAACAGTGAATTGTCCCTAGATGAGTTATATCTGTAAAGGGAAAGCCCAATCATGATCCATTTATATACTTGTCATTCTCCTTGAAAACTGCAATGATTATATATTAGAAAAGACATTGAGTGATTTGTGAATGTGCGACCATTACTGGATGTGTGATGCGTGACATCCATGACTGGAGTTCGCCTTTTGAATAGTCTTCCTGTAAACTTGTATTTAATCATAAATCAGCTGCCTTTTCCAAGCACCTTAAGACTCAGCTCTGCATCAACGACTCCTTACCCCATCCTCCGCCCGTGCCCCTTACCTCAGTAGTAAGAAGGGATACCTTCCATTAAAAAATCCTGGTCGCAAAAGTGACAGGTCTGGTCGCAAATGGCTGGTCGCAATTTTGACAGCTTTTGACATGTCTGGTCTTAAACTTCTGGGCTTATTTTTGACAGTTTAAGGCCAGGACTGTTTAAGACCAGGGTTTGATCAGCCCTGACCTTAAGCAGTCTGGTCTTAAACTTCTGGCCTTAAATTTGACAGCTCTGGCGGCAAAAAATGGACATGCCAGGGAGTGGCTGGCAGCAAAAATGGTCATGTCCTGGAGTGCTCAGGCCTGGTCTTAAACAGTCCTGGTCTTAAACTGCTGACCTCAAACAAGTGACAGGTGGACCGTGTGTTGACAAGGGCCGGCAGGTGTCCCGGAAGGGGGGGTATGAGTCACAGGGGGGCGGGTTGTTTTTGGAGGCAGAGGCGTGGCAGAGCAGCCCTATGGCCTTGTGTCCCTGTTGTGGTGTAGAGGTATACGCCTCTTTTAGGGGTGTTGATTTCTATGAATACATACAAGCAGGGGTCAGGAGCCTGGTGTAGCAAGCAGCCGCTGGACAACATGAAGGGTCACCATGGCAGAAAGGAAGAGCTACAAACAATTTGAGAGAAAACATTGGTTTGGGGGCTCACAGATCCCCGTCGGTAGCTTTTACAGAACCAGACCTTCGGTAATGGAAGAGAATGCTCAACCAGAAGAACATTATGGTTGTGGGTTTGCTAAGCAATGGCTGCGCCGGGTGGTCCCGATTAAGCGTGACAGCAGCTCTAGCGAGTGTTCGAGTGACGGCTTGGCGTCTGAGCAAAGCATGCTCTTGGAGTTGGAGGATGAGGAAGAATCCATAGTTCCGCCTAACACGCCCGTCTATGAAACCATGGATGTTCACATGAGTCCTCAGGAAGTAGGTGTGCAGCAGCCTGGTACAAGCATGGAAGCTGAAGGGTCCCCAATGGATATTAGCGACTCTCAAGATGTCGGAGCAGCCGCCACGAGGTGTGAAAATGTGGAGGTGAGTTAAAATGTTAGGAGCAACCATTTTTGCATAAGGATGTATTTTATTTCTTCAACTACCAAACTTTAATCTTACTTTTGACCCCTCTAGAGAGCACCAGTTCCTAACACACCCATCTATGAAACCGTGGATGTTCACATGACGAGTCCTCAGGAAGTAGTTGTGCAACAGCCCGGTACAAGCGTGGAAGATGAAGGGTCCCCAATGGATATTACCGACTCTCAAGATTTCAGAGGCGCTGCAGAGGGTGGTGAAAATGTGTGGGTAAGTCGAAAAAAAAAAGTTAGGAGTAGACCCTTTACATGAAAGTTTGTTGTCTTTCTAGCGCTAACGGGTTGTCAATATTTATCTTTTGAACCTAGGATGAAACACCGAAAAGAACTGATGCCCCGGGGCAGACTGCAAAAGGCCGCAGCTTGAATCTGTCTTGTATATGCTGTGCAAACCAGACTGGGAGTTCCACATATCCGGGGGCACCTATGTCTACGGAGTGTGAAGAGTGTTCCAAGAACGACGACTCTGAAAAACCAACGCCTGGGTTCACCAGAGTTGGGTTCACCACTGATGACATATCAAGTGTTAAAGGTTTTGCAGCTGTGGTTGTACACACATGCGTCAAAAGGGACTATTACAGCCTGTGTTTCGGCCATCGTATTAGGGACCCGAAACAGGGGGCGCATGAGTGTCTATCCGGATCATACAGAGATCGTGTAATCCGGTACATATGTAGCATGCTAGACCCTTACAAGATGTATAAGCTGCTAAGGGTGGTGCATGGCCTGAGCGCTACAAACAGTTTTGTCCATCCGAGCATGCTGAAGATCATGACGGCGACAGTCAAGGAGATACGCTATGCCAACGACCCCTACGCAAAACTAAGAAGCATGCCAGGCACAGGTGTGTGCTGCGACAAAAAGATGGCACAAAGACTCATAGAAAGGCGCTTGTGTAATCTGTATCTAAAAAACAGAAAAGTGGTATCCATGGCACCACAAAGGCTATTTTATAATAGATAAATCCTGATGTATTATGACCTTATAGCGTGTATTTAAAGTAAAGTAGTAGAATGTTACACCCTAAAACCGTATATGTGTTAAACCGTACTTGCTATGTATACTGTGAAAAGATATGAAACTCCTTTTGTTTGTAATTTGGTAATACCCATTATTTTTTAATAAAATGTTCTTACACAAAACAAGCGTCTTTCATTTCCTGTACGGTAATGACCTCTAACATGTCAGAGGGCCTGTTAAGAAAACTTTATTATGATACAAGAGGAGTTGGCAGCTTTGGAAGTGGCGCAGCTCTATACAGAAGGGCTAGGGCTGAAAAGGAGTCGGTAAGCAGAGAAGCTGTGAAGACGTGGTAATCAGGGGAGGAGGCGTATTCACTACATAAACCAGCCAGAAGACGTTTAAAGAGGCGCCCCACAATCGTTAATGCGTGTATAGATTATCAATGGCAAGCGGACATAATTAGCCTTCAAGATATAGCAAAACATAACGACGGCGCCTGTTATATATTAACAGTCATAGATGTGTTGTCCAAGTACGCATATGCAGAGGCGCTGTGTGATAAAAGTGGAGCTAGCGTCACAGACGCTTTTAAAGCCATCTTCGCTAAGGGTCGTATTCCTCAAAAACTACAAACAGACGCAGGAAAAGAATTCTTAAACAAGTCATTTCAGAAATTATTAAAGCAACACAATGTTCAACATTTTGCAACACACACAGAGGTAAAAGCAGCGGTTGTAGAAAGGTTTAACAGAACTTTAAAGTCTAAGATGTGGCGGTATTTTACGGCCAACAATGCATACAGATACGTGGATGTTCTACAGGCTTTTTTAGTTGTATATAATGTCAGTTATCATAGGACCATCAAAATGGCCCCTGAAGAGGTAACACCGGATAATTCGTTAAATGTTTGGAGAAATGTGTATGGGCCTACTTCGGGACAAAGGTGAAGAAGTCTGTTTTTAAAAAGGGTGATCACGTAAGGATTTCTAAACTGAAAGGAGTCTTCACGAAGGGTCACCAACAGACCTTTAGTGATGAAATATTTATAGTGGAAAGTGTGGAGCTTAAGGAAGGGCTGTATATTTACAGGTTAAAGGACTACGATGGGGAAACGGTGTTGGGGTCCTTTTACAAGGAAGAGTTACAAAAGGTGCCCGATGATCCGAGCAGGGTGTATAGGGTTGAAAAGGTTCCTGAAAAGGAAAGGTACAGGGGCTAAGAGCCAGGCATATGTCAAATGGCGCGGCTGGCCTGAGAAATTTAACAGTTGGGTATTGGCCAGCTCCCTGAAGGGTGTGTGAACTAAAAGCCGCTGCGACGATGGAGACTACACCCTTTTATATAACCTTACCATCCAACGCTTCTAAGGACATGTTCCCCAACAATCAGATTTCTAATTACACCGTCAAACTGGCTAAGGCTGTGGACCTGAAGGGGGACTGGGAGGTTGCCCTAACAGAAATACAATACCCTAGAACATGGAATACATTTACCGCTGCCGAAACCAAGTTTCACATCAAGAGGGAACAGGACCCCATGGGCATACACACATCCTTCCCACCAGGCTACTACCCACACGTTCCAAGCATTATCGAAGCCATCAACAAATCCATAGCCAGTATAGAACCACATCCGAATATTCATCTGGTGCTAGATAATGTGAGAAGGAAGGTGTTTCTTAAATCCATAAATCGAAACACCCTATTTAACTGCTCAGGTAAATTAAGAAGGATTTTAGGGACAGTACAACATGTGAAAAGCCCCGTGGAACAAGATCACACGTGCCCCGATATTAATGGGGGGTTCTACACGCTCTACGTGTACAGCGATATTGTAGAGTCTCAGAGGATAGGTGATAGTTACTCGCCGTTGTTAAGGTGGGTGCATGTACAGGGTGATAATAATACCATGGTCAACATACAATTTAACAAACCTGACTACGTCACAGTTTCTAAAAACCATTTTGACACTATTTCAATTATGATCTACGATGATCAGTCTGAGCCGGTGGCCTTTAAATACGGGAAAGTTATTGTCAAGCTTCATTTAAGGCCTAGACACGACAGAGGGTATTAAGCAGCCATCATGGTGGTTATGAAAACCTACGGAGATCCGTCTATGCATAGAGACTATTACAGAAGTCAAGCCGGTTATGGAGGACCCCCGTACTTTCAAGGTTCACCTGTTATGTACGGGGCTGGATTAGGAGGATTCTTTAGGAGTCTGTTTAGAAGAGCTATGCCTTTCCTGAGAAGAGGCTATGAAATTGCAAAGCCTCATGTGAAGGCGGCTGCCACGAACATTGCCCAGGAGGTAGTGGGGTCTGTTACATCGGCGGTTGCAGAACGCATGAACAAGCAACCTCAAGAAGGAGCAGGTTTGATGTATAAACCACGTGCGAGTGCCAAAAGGAAACGGCGTGTTTCCAGACGCAGGGGCCCCCCAGCCCCCTATAAAAAAAGGAGGACAGCTTCAAAACACCCTCAGAAAAGAAGAGTTCCAAGACGGAAGAGAGCTGCGAAGAAGCGAACCGGCTCTAAAGTAAATATTTTTTAAAGCCTTGTAAACACAGCCATGGCCTTCGTACATTGTGAATCTGGAGAGTGCGCCAAATCAGAGTTGGACTTGTTTTGTCTAAAACCCACGCAGACCAGCATCGAAAACAGCTTCTTCATGGAGGTGTCACCTTTAGCAGCATTGACACCGCTGGCACCTATAGAGTTTTATGTGTCAGGGGCCACGGATATGTATTTGGATCTCAACAACACTCTGCTGCATCTTATGTGTAAAATCGTAAAAGCGGATGGGTCCGACATTGACGATGACGCTAAAGTGGCACCAATCGCTTACCCTCTAGCTACAATGTTTAATCAAGTGGACATCACCCTGGGCGACCAACTCATCACCCAGAACGATAACATGTACGCCTACAGAGCCTACATTGAGAGCATTCAAAATTACAGTAGCGACGCCCTTGACACACAACTTTCAGCTGGTCTCTTTCACAGGGATACACACGGACATTTTGAAATCACAGCTCTGGATGGTGATAATAAGGGCTTTATAAAAAGAGTGGGGCATGCTACAGCCAGCCGTACCTTTGACCTCCTGGGGCGCATACATTCGGACCTCTTCTTCCAAGATAAACTGCTCATCAACGGAATTGATCTTAAAATCAAGCTCAATCGTAACAAGGACTCATTCTGCCTCATCAACGGGGATGCAGAACAGTACAAGTTGAACATACTGTCTGCGAGCCTGTTTGTAAAGAGAGTGAAAGTGTCCCCGAGCGTCAGGTTAGCGCACGCCGAAGCTTTGCAAATATCCAACGCCAAGTATGCTGTGGAAAGAGTAGCTCTGAAGGTATTCAGCATCCCTGCAGGTACCCACTTAACACAACAGCAGAATTTATTTCTGGGACAACTACCAAAGCTCATCATCATAGGGTTAGTGGACAACACAGCTTTTAGTGGCACCTATGCCTCAAACCCCTTCAATTTTAAACACTACAACATCAACTATGCGGCGCTGGTCCATGAGGGCAATGTGATTCCTGCAAAACCCTACACCCCCAGTTTTGCAGCCGGTCATTACATCAGGGAATATCAAGGACTGGTTTCGATAACAGGAAAGCATCAAAGGGACTGCGGTGTAGCAGTGTCAAGAGAAGGCTATGGCCGTGGATACACGCTGTTCGCATTCGACCTGACACCTGACATGGAAGATGGTGATCACTACAACCTGGTCAAAAATGGGAATCTAAAAGCTGAAATACGATTCGCAGATCCACTGGTGGCTAATGTGAACATGGTCGTATTCTCTATATTCGACAGCATCATTCAGATCAACCACGCAAGGCAGATTTTGTTTGACTATCTTTAACAACATTTGTGAAATGGATACTGTGCAGATACGTGACTTCTTAAGCAGACATAAATACGCTAGGAAATACATTTTGGGTGTTTTCCCTAGCGACGGTTTACCAGCCGAAATAGGGGCAGAAAGACCATGCATCCTAGTCTTTAACACAGACCCGCATGACCAGGCTGGGACACATTGGGCAGCAATGTTTATAGATGTTGACAAGGTTACAGTGTTTGACAGTACCGCAGAGTTCCCTGAGCACAGACTCTATACAACTCCTATATTCAAATTTGTGAAAAAAGCTGCAGCTGTGGTGGAGTATAACAAACTAAGGGTTCAGGATTCCATGGCCATCACATGCGGGGAACACTGTATTTATTTTATCAGTAAAATGTCACAGGGTCTTTCGTTTAGAAATTTCTTAAATCTATATCCGGGGGATCTTGTTAACAATGATATTATAGTTGCGAAATATGTAAAAGAAAACACCAGGGTATCGGTCAGACCTGTGAAAACAGAATATGTACCTTGTCAAAACTGTAAGGGTTTATAACAGTTGTATGCTTAATGTTGAACATATAAAATAAAAGACATTATATTTTTTAAAAACATGTATTCAGACTCGTTATTTCAATATACATGCACCATAAAATGTTTTTTTTAAAGATGACTGAGACGGTTTGTAAAGTTATAACAAGGTGTTTATTACAAATATTTAGTTGACAAAACTTTATTGAAGAAACATAGGAATAAAAATCACACACAATTAATCATAAATCCATGCAAAGGGTGATTTAGGAGCTGTCTTTTTTTTTCGAGCTGGCACCGATGGTGCAGGAGTAGCCCATTTAGGGGATAGCCTTCGGACTTCAGAACCTGTAGGCGATGGCAGTAGGGGACTCTTCAAATTGTCTAGCAGTCTGCGGTGTTCATTATTACCAACGATCGTGGAGGGTATATTGAGTTCAGCAGCGGCCTGCAGAAACTGCTCCCAGCCTCGCGGTGCATTTTGAGGTGTCAGGATTTTGGGGTGTGTGAGACCTTTGACTAGATCGTACATATGCGACCCTGCAACAGGTTGGCCCTTGTAGAGAAACTCACCTAGCTCATTCCAAGAGACTAGGTCTTTAGAAGAGGCTAGTTTACTCATCAACATCTGCGCAGCCCCTCTGTGCCTTTGACCTATTTTTTTTAGGAGGTCTCCAACAAAGGTATCTGAGGCTGTCGCATCATCGGGAGGCGGTTGTAGGGGCTGAGGGTCGGGGGCCTGAGCAGCTGGTTGTTCAGAGTCTGGGGTATATAGAGTCAACTTGTTCTTCTCAGTATTCCACTGGGTGTAGTAATTTAAGAATTTTTTGAGAGTGCTGTTGTAAAGGTTAGCCTTGTCGTAGGGGTTTAGATCAGTCCTGCTCAAAATGTCTTTAATTTCAGCATTCAGGCGTAAAGTCTCATTTCTACGGATATCCCATGCGTTGTCCGTGGTGGACCCCAGCTGCTCCATTTGCTGCCTAGGAACCAGATACATTTTTGTGGCTTGCTCCATCACTGACCCGTAAGGAGGCTTGTAATTACAGGTATAGCTATCCCCAGCAAGTTACCTATAAAACCTCCAGACTGTTTCACCAGTTTCTTCTTTGTTATGAGTGAGGCCCTTTTATTACTGAGCTTCTTGATAAGCCCCTTCTTCTTCTTCAGAACCTGTAACTGACGCTTTGATATAGGGACGTTGCCTTTTAGGGTGTTTAGGGCTATTTCTGAAATGTCAGCCACTAAATCGTCAGAAGTGGTGCCCAGGATGGCCTTTCGGTGTTGGGGGCTGGCTGTAACAAGCATTTTCAGGAGAGCTAAATTGCGGCGTAGGTGTGTAGACATGGTCACCACTGAGCGTTATAAGGGCTGGCCTGTAAATGGTTCTAAAAGACCTCACCGCTGCTTTTTATAGGGCCTGGTCTTGGGCTTTGGGGTGTAAACTACAGGTAGCTCTGGTGGAAAAATATCAGCCCTTAGTCTATAGTCTTCTAGAGTTTCATTTTTTAAGTCTTCCAACAGGTACCCGTGGGGTTTTGCTGTAGCGTCGTTAAAGGCCTCCATGAAGAAGTGTGTGTTTCCGGGGAACATCTGTTTAGCTATGACAGCTATTTGCTGTTTGTCACGGGGGGTTTTAAATAAAACAAGGTATGAAGCGTTGAGAGCTATAGACCTACTGTTCTTGCCTTTGTAAAACAAATTCTGCACAATGTAGCAGATGCTTAGATTGCGATGATGTGAATATTGAGTAAAAGCTCTCTCTAACTCTGGATGATCACCACCTTCACGCATCAGATCATCAACAATTATCATATTTACCAAGGGTTGGTGGTAGTAGCTCATCATCGTTGAGGTTATCCGGTATACCCTCTATAAATTTGATATGGGGGAACCGACGGCCCAAGTCTGTATAAAGAGGCTGCCAGCATGAATAAAGCCATACAATGTTGTTAGGGATTTGTGATAAAGCAGAGGCGGCATTTTCTAAGAGCTTTTTTATAAAATAGCTTTTACCACAGTTTGAGGGTCCTGCTAGCACGCAGGAGAATGGATGCTGCAACCTGGTGTGGCGGCTGTCTCTCTAATGGACCTAATAACCATAAGGCAGTGTTTTATAGTCGGTGGTTAGGACCCTTTTATCAAAAACAACTCGCAATGTTTTATGTAGAGGCTGGGTTGTGATTTCCCACTTCTTTTTAGATCTGACTATGCAGGGCTGGTTCACGGCTATGGTTTAAGCATTCTCAGAATCGTCTGCTGTAGCGTATTCATGTACCAGATTCTTCAGACTATCAAAATTGATTTTTACAGTGTTGCTGACATTTAATGTTATCCCTTTGACCTTCATACACACCTTGTTCTTGTTGGTCCGGTAACTGTATGTTTTAGGCCCTAAGGTGGTATATTCTTTTATATACTCATCCTTATCTAGCTCACTGGTTAGATTACCCAGATAATCTCCTAGAGGAGGGTCTTCATCCCCCGGTTTGCTCAGAAAAATCACAGAATCTGTATCGTGATACAAGCAGCGATCCTGGAGCTTATCCATAACCCCGTAAAGCTCTAGACGAGCGTGGGCTGTCATGAAGCAGGCTATGAAAATGTTTATGTTGTTACTCGATGTGGGGTACTCTTGGGCGTATTTCCAACACAAAGCTGCGGTATCGTCATCGATAAACTCGCAGCTGGACACCTCGTAGCAGGGGGCAAACAGGTACTTGAACAGTTCATCAGGATCTGATATTAAAGTGGTATTTGAAAGGTTTGTGCGCTGTGCAAATTTTCCCCATAAGGAGTTGAGACAGAGTTTGGCTAACTGTTGGCGTGCAGGATTGACCTCTATCAGCTGGGGGCGTAAACGGATACCCTCGTGAGCGTAGTAGTCATCGATGTATTTCTGTTTTGCATCCTGACTAGTACACCATTCAGGATACCCTGAGGCCTCCTGTTTGTCTCTGAGAAACAAATTAATGTAGGGGGCAAAGAGTTGTGTTGTAGTGCTCTTAAAATGCCACACTTCGTGTACTCTACCGATCCTGTACCCTTTCTCTAAGGCAGCTTGTACCTCGATGCTACACCAGGTCCCTGTGAGCATCCTTTGTTCATCGGTGTGTCTGCAGCCATCAATCTCTTTAAGCATCGCACATGTTCGACATAGGGGGAACATCAGCTTGCCATCGACTCTGCATGGTAACACTGGGAAGTAAGCTGCTTAGGAGGATAGATTTCACATTTGATAAGCCCAAAGTATTTGGCTAGGGGCTTAAAATCTCTATAGATGATGGTGGGATGACCCAATGGGTACAACTTCATCTTGTTCACAAAAGGGCACAGACTGGTGAAATCATAGTAGTGTATTTTCTCACCCTCACCAGCGACCTTGTACAGTTGTATGGCATTTGTACGCCCCCCAAATAAGGCATCGCGGGGCTCCAAAGGTGTGGGTAAATCATGAGTCTTAAGAAAAGAGCAGAGGTCTGTGTCGGTTTTTAACATGTCTAACCACTCGTGCTCCCAAAGAACTCTCATAGCAAAGCCCTGGTTTTCAACATACTGGGCCTTTGTCAGAGTACGCCTGTATAAGTGTTCAAATTTGGCACCCAGCATTTTGTTATACACGTGGGGCTTGTAACACTTGGGGCAGCCGTGGTAAAAACAGCCGTTGAATTCAAAGGCTGTCGGCACACCCTTAATTACAGAGTACCCGTCCAGGTAATAGGGGCCCAGGCGGTATTCACCACCCTCTAAGGCATGTTGAATTTGTATGTCTTCCTTCTCAGAGACGTGCATGAGCCACTAGATAGAGGGGGTTGAATAACGTTTCTGTTTACCGTTATAGAGGTCTGGCGGTACTAGAGCGATAGTTTCAGGCATTAAAAACATGTGTTTGCAGATGGACATACACATGGATGCCAGAGTGACGTTTTGAAATGGGTCTATGTATTCGACCGCTTGCTGCATTCCAGGGGTTTTGGATGTCAAGGCCTTGACTTTCTTAGGCAATGTCTTAGGTTTCAAGTCCTTGACTTCTTTAGTCATAGACACCACAACATCTCTGAAGAGGTTACAAGCTCGCCGGAGGATCATTACATCAGCCTGACAATAAGCTTTCAACTCTGTTTGAAAGTGAAACTCCTTTTTGCGGTTTTCAGAGTACCATTGTAGAAAGCTCACTTTCTCATCAGGCATCATGTATTCAACCCCGTAGCTGTCAGGAGGCGGCATGGGTCCCACATAATTTTGGTTAGCCCAGGTGTTAAAAAAGTGTGGGAAATAACCTTTACACCCTGGGAACCCAAAGGCCTTTGGCAGCTTGCTCAATTTCATGGGTAGGAAATTCAGGGTGTCTGAAGCGTATTTTTAAAGGGCATACTGTCATCAGCATCAGTTTAGATTATGAGCTCCACTTGTATCTTTTCACGAATCATGTCTCGTAGAATAAAGAAGGAGTCATAGGCTTTCGAGTTGTGGGCGAGCATGGTATATCCTTGGAATTTGGCTTGAATGAAAGTGCTCAGGAAATCACCAACGCACGTTTGTCCCTCAAACTCCCAACTGTCGTCGGAAGTTAGATGGTGTGCGTAAATGTAGTTAGGCTGGTGTACCCCCGTCTCTTGTGTGCACTCTATATCAAACACTATATAGTCTTCGGTCTTGGTCTGAGGTGGACCTTTAACCATTAAACACTGATGGTTGGTGCCGGCCTTGTAAGACACATGGCAACGGGGGCATATCATACCTTTGCACTTGTGATCCGTTGCAACATACCGCTCACACTCGCTGCAGTCCTTTTTAGGGACACATTTGAAAGATTTCTCGTGCATGCTCAAGCAGTTTTGCGAGCGACAAAACAGCCTACACGTGCTGCACCTCACCTTCAGGGTAGCGTCTTCTATACAGCCAACCCTCTGACACATCTTACAACACATTTCACACTGGTGGTGTGTTTTATTGTTGTATATATGGTCGCAGTGGGCGCACACATACTTGGCCCCCAGAAAACCTTTAAGGTTCAAGATGCCGTAAAAATGATTTGCCATGTGGAGGACATATACGGTCTTCTTTCTCACAGGTTCCCCGGTTGTAAAGTACTTCCAGGAACCGCTGTGATAGAGAACTTTCACCGTCACGGCGAAATAGTTCTCAAAAAGACCTATATCGCCAAAGCCGACCATTCGGTCAGGAGGTATTTCAAGAACCTCATGGGCTTCAGCAGCTCTAGACATGATGACAGCGTCAGGGGTCTTGCGAGCCATCAGCAGACCCACGATGCTGGCCGCCAGACATGTATTGGCAGTGGCGTTGGTAAAGTTGAGCAGCCACATCTGTTTCTTACCAATTATTTTACTGTATAGTATGCTCTTTAAGGGTCTGGAAACACCCCCTCACGCCCCCATACAATGAGGGCTATGACTCTAAAAGTGCCATAGGTGACTAGTTCCGCCTTACTCTGTAAAAGCCTTTGGAGGTTTTCTAAAAATTGCGCAGCGTCAAAAACATCTCGGGTCTTACGCCCGGTGAACAACGGTGTGTCAAAACCCTGCCCCTGGAAGCGGAGTTGGAAAAAGTCATTAGGCCCCGCATCGTGTAACAACCTTTCTATGAGCTCCTGCACAGCCTGATGTATAGCCAGAACACCATGAGTGGTTGATGTTATTTGGTGTAGGTTAACAAATCTAAACTCCTCATAGTGTTCTACGACCCTAAACCTCTCTACATTGCGAGTGTAACTTCTAACACTCTCTAAAAACAAGGGCTCTGGGCCCTCATCAGTAGGAGTGTGATTTGTAAATGTAAATGTAAATGTAGGTGTACTTATATAGCGCAACCTGTCACCCAAAGGGCATCCTGGCACTTGCTTAGGGAACCCGTCTTGGTATTCCCCTGTGAGAGGCCCCGGCAGGGTGTCCACAATGTGAAAGCCAGGCATCCCCCGCGAGGGGCCGTTGTGGAGATTAAGCAAGCTATTGCCCAGAGTTGCAGAGTGAGACCCCGTGAGTTGAGTAGGCACCGGAGCGAGAATTATCGAGGCCGTGGAATTTTGAGCCCGAGACCCGCTGAGGCGGGGAATCGAACCCTGGTCCACGGTCGATCCCAGCATCCGGGTCTGCCGCCTCTAACCACTGAGCCACATTGTGGAGGTGTTCTCTGCTGTGTCATTTTGGGAGGTCAGGGTGGGACCTGTCTCAGGGGTTCTTGTAAGCCTGCGGGTAGCGCATATTCTCGCCTTCTTCAGCTTATTTATTAAAAGCCGGCGTTGCTTTGTACTATTAAGCCACTTTTGTTTTTTTTTACGGGCCCAGGCTTTTCGAGATACCAAGCCCCAGCCTATCTGAACAAGTAGGTCGCTGTCGTTGGTTGTCTTGTTCATGGAGGCCTCCACTACAGTTCCACCCCAAGGTCCTTCTGAATGTTGGTGTGCTTGGAGTTTTAAAGCCAGCCCCCCGACCCCCTTCAAATGACCGACCCTAGGTATGTTAGACCCTGCCCCTATGTATTGTCGGCGGTGAAGTGTTGGATTATATGCTTCAGGCGTTGATCTTAAAGCTGTGGTACCATGCTTGAAGGGGTCTAGGAAAACAGGGGTGTCTTGTTTGTGGGTTTGTGGGGCCCCAGATGGTCGTTGCTTGAGTAGTTTTAAGAACCGTACAGACTTTGTCACTAACCTCTGGACCTTACGGCTATATTTTGGGGTCCTCTTAGGAGCAACAATGGCTGTGGGGGTCTTTAGGGGATGGTACTGACATAGTCATGAATGTGTACCTTGTATATCGGCCACAGCCGCCTGGCACATCTGTATGATCTCTTTTTTACACACCCCAACCCTTGCCACGAATAGATGTTGGGCCTCCCTCTTGTTCCTGAGATTGGAAACCCCCATATCCATTCTTATGATTGCACGGTTCGCCTGTCGTTTTAATTTGCGAACGGCCATCTGTATCTCTTTTACATGTGTCTTCAATACCTCTTCTGTGTTTACAGACCCATCTTGTTCCTGCTTAGGGGGGCACACCTTGCGAGGTCTTATAAATGGCGGCAACCCCTCAGGCCCATCTATACTGCCACCAGCTATGGCGGTACTGGACACAGGTCTGTACACGGGCATGTCCCAGGGGATGGACACGGCCCTGTACACTGGGATGGCAGCGGTACTGGCCTCAGGGTTGGACACTGTACTGTACAAGGGGTTGGCAGCGGTGTTGGCCTCAGGGTTGGACACGGGACTGTACACGGGGTTGGCGGCAGGGCTGGCCTCAGGGTTGGACACAGGACTGTACACAGGGTTGGCAGAGGGGCTGGCCACGGGACTGGACACGGGACTGTACACGGGATTGTCAGCGGGGCTGGCCACAGGACTGGACACGGGACTGTACACGGGATTGGCAGCTGGACTGGCCATGGGCCTGTACGCGGGGTTGGCATCGGGGCTGGACACGGGGCTGTACATGTGGATGACCGTGGGGCTGGTAGGGTCGTATGCTCCAGGAGGGGTCCTCGGGGACAAAGGGTCTGAGGATTGTGAGGAGTTGTCATTGTAATCCTGGGGCCTAGCTGAAATGTATGTGTTAGGGTGTGGTGCATGGTTACCTGTGTTCTGTAAGCCCTCTGTGCTCAAAGACCCCTGGTACACCGCTTCTGGGGTTCTTCCAATGTTGTCTACCAGCCTCCGCATCACCGTGAGAACGTCAGTATTCATGCTAGAAGGACTTTCTAGGGGTTGCGCATTACCACCTGTTGAGACCCTAGGCTGGGCCTGAACACTTACAACAGGCTTTGGGGGTTGCTCAGGGGCGTGCACCTCTACATGCACAGTTATTTTATTTGCCACTGTCTGGGGTTTCAGGACGCTTGGTGGATCCTGCATTGTATTAGGGTTGCTGAGGGACTCTGGTAACGGGAACTTAGGGACCCCCGGTTTCAGCTTCAGATGTTTTCTTGAGAGGCGCGATGTTTTAGGGGGTTGTGGTGGCGCCGCCTCTTCTACAACCACCGGTACAACTACCACCTCCTTGGGGCTCAAGGTTGTATAGGCCTCATTCAAGGGCTTAGCATCCTTTTTTATAGATAAATCTAAGGGGTTAGCTTGGGGCTCAGGGGTGCTAGGGCTTTTCTTCTCAGGGCTTAAGAGCTTTGCATGGCCCTCGTGGAGCACCACCGTTGTCTTCTTTTGGTTTAAGGGTTCTGTTTGGGTCTCTGTGAACACCTTACAGACCTTCACACGTTTTAAAGGGCTGGGGAGGTTCTCTGAGTCCCCATGTTTCTTCTTAAGGGAGGCTGGGCTTGTAAGCATACCGCCAGTGCTGGCCCCACCCCTGTGCAGAATAGATTGTTGTAGATGGTTGTTCAGCGTGTTGCTTGGTGTGTAGTACATAGATAGTTTTTCCTGGCGTACACGCCTACTCACGACTTTTGCGCCGCTTCTGTTGTTCTGGACGGATGTTATGTCCCTTAAGGGCGGCGCCGACCTCTCTTCAGCAGCATGTTTCTGAGCCGCTTCTAAAATATAAACAGAAAAATATATATATATATATATATATTAGAGAAAGCATAAAAACAACACGTACAATCAACACCATCCTAAGTTCTACACAGCCACCTTTTTTATATAGGCCTTCCTACAACCAGCTGTACCCTTCTGCTTGAGAGTCTGTAACACCTCTAGTACTTCTCACACCCTTTTATAAAAAACACACCTGAAAGAGGTCTTTTTGCAGCTCCTTTCTTTGACAGAGGTCCCACTTTAGAAGTTGAAGCTTTCCTCTTCAAAGGGATTTCTTTTGAACATTGCGCCGCCTCTTGGACCTCAACACCGTCCTGGCATAACATAGGGACACCGGTAAAGAAAAAAAAAATACCCAACATTAGTCATCTTTCTGAGGATTACCTCTATACACCCTCAGGGTTAGGACGCTGTCCTACTCCGCCAACTCCCTAGCACCTTAGACAGTTTAAATAACAGCGGCCTTTTTAATTACCTGTAGGAACTGTAGTGTTTTGCACATTGTTCATAGCGCCTTGAGCCTCGATGTACAACATAAGATCGTCATAAACTTCTTGTAGGTCGGGGTCATAAGCTGTAAAAGCATACATACATGAGACCCACATTAGAAAAAAAAGAGAACTTGTGCGTTGTTGGTGTACAAAACTACGTAGAACTATCCAACTCTAAATATATATACCTGGCTGCGGGGCTGACAAGTGACCAGCGCTGCTAGTTATTACAGCTGTGTCCAGCGCAGGGGGTACATTGGTGACGGTTGCATTTGCAGGGTCTTGCATCTGTATTAAATATTAAATAAAAGAACAGGATTTAAAGCACCTTTCATAAACAAAAGTATCACAACTTCAAACAATTCATGTATACATTTTAAAAACTGTTAAGAGGGGTGCAACAACAGACATTTTAAAAAAAGCGTTGTATGTGCTGCGCTAAAACATATGTTAAAAACAACCTGCGCCATATCCTTTGCTTATGGGGTAAATCACTTTAGGTACACATAGTCCTTCTGACCTACAACAACTGCCCCTAGGTTCATGGTACTCTTTGGTAACATGTACATGCCCCTTTTCTCTTGTAACACCTTGGTTGCGCCCTCTCACTTTTTTGTGTGCTTTTGATAGTTGCACCAGGCCACAATTGCCTACATAACGCTTATTCTTGTGCTTGAGTGTCTACCCTATATTGAGGATTATACCTCTAATTGTACTTTGTTTTCTCTTGTAACCTACACACTTGTCACTTTATTTATTACTCATGTAGCTTAACGCTTGCTTTTGTAAACGTCACACATGTCACTTTTTTCCTCCTGTAATACCCCACTTGTAACACAAGTATTTTGTTTGCTCACAATTGAAATTTTTTGCCCATGTAACTTAAAGCCTGCTCTTGTAATTTGCGCTATATAGGCAGTTTTTTCTGTTTGGCATCTTTTATGTAACACCTGTAATTCTTAGTCCTTATCTTTTGCAACTGGTGCTTATGTAAAGCGCTCTGACACGTAAGGGTGAAATTCGCGCTACATTTACATTTTTTTTCTGTTTGGCATCTTTTATGTAATACCTGTAATCCTAAATCCCTATGTTTTGCAACTGGTTCTTGTGTAAAGCGCTGTGACACCCCCGTGTTCGCGCTATCTCTCAATAAATTTTTTTCATAAAAAACACACACACACCGGGCCTGCAGGGTCTTGGTCCGCCCGTGCAGTGATGCACTGGTGACATCACTGAAGGGGCGGACCATGCCCCTGCAGGCCCGGTGAAGCCTCACAGCCGCCATGATGCCTCTGCAGGATCCACTCAGGACTGCCCCAGCAGCTGTTCAAACAGCTGCTGACACATTCTTCTTCCCAGGCCCTGGGCTGGGGAACTCAGGACTGGCCCCAGCAGCTGTTCAAACATCAGCTGGCTGCAAACCCCCAGTTTTAAAAATGCACAGACATTTCCAGCCTACAACCATGCAGTTTTTTCTATGCACTTTTAACATATACACAATTACCTCATGTTTTGCAGCAGAGCTGTCAAATTTAAGACCAGAAGTTTAAGACCAGACTGCTTAAGGTCAGGGCTGATCAAACCCTGGTCTTAAACAGTCCTGGCCTTAAACTGTCAAAAATAAGCCCAGAAGTTTAAGACCAGACATGTCAAAAGCTGTCAAAATTGCGACCAGCCATTTGCGACCAGACCTGTCACTTTTGCGACCAGGATTTTTTGATGGAAGGTATCCCTTCTTACTACTTACCTCATCCCCCATTCCGTGCTCTTGTTGATATAATCTGGAGCACGGAATTGGAATGCATCAGGAAGAAAGGGAGGAGAAGATAAGTCACAAGATGCAGCGAGGGCAGGAAAGAAGACATGATAAAAGGAAGGAAAGAAAGAATGATAGCAATTGAGGGGGAATGAAGGAGGGAATTGAGGGGAAAAATGGAAAGAGATGAAGATAGAGAGGCATGATAAAAGGTAGGAAATAAGAAAGAGAGAGGAAGGAATACATTTAAGGAAGGAAGGAAGAAACAGAGGAAGAAAAGATCAAAGTAAGCGAGGAAAAAGGAAAGAAAGGAAGCAAGGAAAGATAACAAAAGGAAGAAAATGCACAATGAAAGAAGGAAGGATGATAAGAAGGATGGCAAAAAAGAGGGTTAAGAACGAAATGAAGTGAGGAAGAAGGGGTAGAGTGTGAAAGAAAGAGAGGAGGAGTAGAGGGTGAAAGAAAGAAAGAGAGCAAGGAGGCTGGAGGAAAAGAAATGAAGGGAAATATATAGATTAGAATACTTTGTATCCAATTTTTGTGGAATATATTCTGTTATAGAAATCTGAAACCTTCTCAGAATGTAAGATCCTTTTTTTGGAATGTGTTTCTGTGGACCTGATTGCTTTACAAATTTTCAGAAATGAAAAATATACAGGAGGCTTTGGAGCAATGGGGAAATGCGAGAGATTGATTTTTCATACAGCCTCATGCCCGTTTTCTGAGAAACCAGAATATATGTCTGAAGCTTTATTCCATGAGCAATATCCTTGCGGACACTCACTGTAGCAGCGGCGCGCGCTGCGGAACCCGTCCTGGGTACAGCACTCTGGCCATCGACACCGCCCTGTCAATCAAACGCTACAATGTGAGGTAAACAGCTGCTGAGCTTCTGGGAGTTCTGTGGCATGGGCCTGTTAACCGGAAGCAAAGCAGGCCAACAGAAATAAATGCGGAGTGTTACATAGCCACCACAAATGGAAAAGGACAATATAGGATTGCACATAATACTTAAAAGCCAATGAAACCGTCCATATGGTTCGCTTTGTGTTTTGTTCCTTGGTAAAACTAGGTTAGAGTTATTGTAGATGGCATTCTCCTAACGTTTTGTTCACCTCGTTTCAAGTTGCAGATGGTGCGATGTCTTTTAAAATATTCATTCATTATTCATAGTTGAAATATTAAAGATGTATTTCTCTCCAGACATTTGCTTATAGTAATCTCTTTAAATGTATATCTGCGCCTTCTTTGCACATGAAAAAGAATTCAGCATTTGGAGCTGAAATCCCACTTGACAGTGCTGAGACGTCATCAAATATTTCCTTCACTTTCAAAACTACTCTGATATGTGATGATGCAACAGAAACAACTCGAAAGTACAAACCAACAGCTCAGTCTCTTTGAAATGAGCGCAAATGACCGAATCCAATATTTACTGGCAGTGCCTCTTTTTTGCACTCACATGATTTGTTTTAGCCCATGAATCAATCCGCATCATCTATTATATATTACATGGAATAATTGTTCTTACATAAAAGAGTACGTTTTAACTCTTAGATTTAAATATTGGAAAACAAAAGGAAAAAACTGAAATACAAAAGAGTAGCAAGCAGAAATGTAAAGCTAATTGAAGGGTAATGGAGGGTTGGGTCAAATATTTGGGGACATTTAATATAAAATGGAGTTTACCACATTAGCGCATTTAGTAATTGGAAATAAGGCAACGAACATTGAGATTAAAAATACAAGGATTTAGAGATTAGTATAAATCTGGCATGCAGTGTGCCTTCATTAGTTAAAATTGAAAATTAGCTTTCTAAATCCCTCTGGCAAAGTGATGAGGAATTTCTTTTCACTCATTCAGTGGAATTTGGTCAAACGCCAATATCCCAAGTCTTTTTATGTGCACCTTCTATCACATTGCATTAATGGAAGTTAGAAATAGCGTTCCTTAAAAGTAAAAGGAGCCTAAATGCATTATCTTGTGTACCACTTTGTTGCACATAGAGATTGATTGATAATTGATTCTGAAGAAGATGTGATAAAGACACTACTGAATGTAGGGTAATTAATTCTGGAGGAGACTTAAAATACTTTTCATGCATTTATGATTATTGGTTTCTGGTTTTTTATATTTACAACCTGAGTCATATTTTGCAATGGACAGCTAAAGTTTAATAATGTTGTTGAGACAAAAGCACTTTAAATTAACACTCAATCTCAAAAACCTGCAACATTCTGGTACACAATAGCAATACCTTCAAGACACGCCTATGTAGTTATGTTGTGTTATTTTAACTTATTAAGTGCTCGAATACCCAGGGGTGTCTTGGCACTGAAGTTAAATGCAAACACAACTGAATCATGGCCTAACTTTGGAAAACCCAGGTTCTAAGACTCTTTCTAAAAGATGATAAGGAGTTTGCGGATCTAATATACAACTGAAGAGAGTTCCAACAGTTTTGCAATTCTGTAACTCAGGCTTTGACCCCACCAATTGGAAGTACGGAACCTGGGCACAGTCTTGGACCGAGCTTCATAGGTACGCAGCTGTCTACAGGGGTAGACCACTTGAAAAGATTTCTTAAAAAAATGGGTCCTGTTTTGTTCAGTGCTTTGTAAGCCAAGCACAAGGACTAGAAGTTAATGCGACTTGCCACCGGAAGGCAATCCAGCTTCCGAATTTCCTTGTAAACTGATTGATATTTGGGCAGATTCAGTAGGACTCTTGCTGCTGATTTTTTTATCATCTGCAATTTTGTTACGCGTTGACTTTGTATGTGTTGATACAGACCGTTGCAGTAATCCAGCTTGGATAATAAAAGTACAGTCACAACCATCATCCTAGAGTTGGTCGTATATGAGGAAGTATTTTCTTTATTTTCCTAATTAGGAAAAATGAGGAAAAGACAATGGAATTTATTTTATATGAGTAAGACAGTTTATTATCAAGAACAACTCCTACATTTTTAGCTTTTGCTTAGATTTGGACAAATCCCCTAGCTCTGCTGGCCACCATGAGGCATCCCATATTGGTTGGAGGTTGCCAAAGATCACTATCTAGGTTTTATCAGAATTGAGCTTTAGACGACGCTTGCTCATCCAGATGCTGATTTCTCGCAAGAACTGTTGAAACCGAAATGAGGAAGAGGGTTCAATTGTAAAGGCTGCAACCACAATTTGTGTGTTGTCAACATAAGATGTCAAACTAAACCCAAATTGTTGATGCAGGTGAGCTAGATGTTCAAAAGTGACAGACTAAGGGAGGAACCCTGAGGAACCCCAAACAGCATGCCATAAGGCGCCGATTTTAAATAGTCAAATGCAACTGATTGAGTTCTGTCCATCAAGAAAGAAGATAGCAGGGAGAGTGCAGAACCTGTTAATAACTCGAACAACAGGGTTTGACGCCTGTCCTCTCCATTCAACTCTGAATTTGCTAAAGCCATGTGGTCTGACAATACCACAAAGGGCTTTGCTACGTTGGCAGTCTCGGTTGTGAGTTAAGATACCCATTTAGTAATCTTGAAAGTGCTGTTACACTGAACAAATAATGAAGGTGAAGGCGAACTGTGCAATCACATGTCCCTTCTGAGAGAAATTTTAGAATTCTGTGCAAGTAATGATCCACTCTATTGAACTAAGTAACAGTATTTAATTGGGTAGTACTTGGAAATGCTGTCAGTTTTTCTTTGTGACTGTGGTAATAAGATAAATATTCGAAATTAGACTAAGGTTTTGGGCCCAAAACTACAAATAATAAGTAAACCACCCAGAGAGTTACAAATTTGCATGAGTACTGATATCTTATTTTAGTCTTTATATTTACAATCTATAGAAATTGCAAAGGATTGCCAAATTAAGTCTGGAGACCTGTGACAATTCCAGGTTTCCAGATTAGTCTTAGAATAATTCAATGATTTTAATTCTCACAGGAACAAGTCCAAACATGCATATTTCGTAGTGTGAAAATTTGCAAGACAAATGCAAATGGACTTGTTACAATTATTTTTATTATCCGCATGGACAAGTTCCTTGCCCCAACACTCTTGTCACATCTGAAGTTGTTCCTGTGCCTCACTTCAATTGGAAAGAGATCTATTCCCACCCTTGTTTATCAGGTCATTTTCACCACTTTTCCAGGGTGTGATAGTGTTGGAGAAGAGTTTGTTAATAACAACAAACTTTTAAGTTTTGTGGCTGTGCCTAAACTTGTAGGGAATTTTTAATGCCTGCTCCCTGACCCTGGAAGAACAATAAATCACACCAGCAGTGGTTTTCCATGCACAAAAAGCCTACAAAAAAGCCTACTTGCCCGTGGAAGTCACATTTCTATGTGCAAAAAACTTTGGAAATGTATCCCTCTCTGTCTAGCCAGGTGTTCCTGTTAATTTCATATTTGATCATTGACACATTAAAACACTGGTTTTGAAGACACTGCATTTTACACTTCTAGGTTAAGGAAGTTTAATAATAGGTGTAGCCCTCAGCATCCAATAAGGCTATATTAAATATTAGCACTTTGTACTGGGTGGCTACACTGGCAGGCTTTCATTTCACCTGTCGCTAAATTTGTGGCTAACATAGATTGGTGAAACATAACCAAATCAAATTAAAATGCCAATAAAAATTACCAGTTTCCCAATGATTTAAGCTTTCATGTATTATCTTTACCCCTCATACTAATCGATATCTTGTGAACTATAATACTGCATTCTTGTGAATTCCAGGCACATATAATGCCATCAAGGGCTTCTGACAGAATCAATAGACTAAATCAATCAATTAAACAGGGATTTGTGAAGGCACTACTCACCCTTAAGGGTCTCAAGACACTGAGGCAGCTCCCTCTCATCCGAAGAGCCAGGTCTTGTGCCTCTTCCTGAATGTTTGTAGTGTGGGGGAACGTCTGATGCTGAGGGGGACTTTGTTCCAGGTCTTGACTGTGATGTAGGGTAAGGCTCTTCCCTCCATTCTGGCTCTGCGGACGTGAGGGATTTAGGCCAGGGCGAGGTTAGTGGAGCGGAGGTTTCTCTTGGGTGCGTGGAAGGAGATTCTTTCGTTGAGGTATTGGGGTCCGGTGTTGTGAAGGGATTTGTAGGGATGAATGAGCCACTTGAAAGTCACTCTCCTTTCGACGGGTATCCAGTGGAGGTCTTGTAGGTGCTGTGTGATGTGGTCATTTTGTGGAATGCTGATGCCGAGGACAAGTCCGGCTGCGGCTTTCTGCATGGTCTGGAGTTTGAGGAGTAGAGATTTGTTGATTCCGGCATGGAAGGAGTACCTGTAGTCCAGTTTTCTGGTTATGAGTATGTGGGTGACGCACTTTCTGTATTCAGAGGATCCATTTGAAGGTCTTATTTAGATTGCGGAGGGTAACCCCACCTGCCGATGTAACCCCACCTCTGTTCTGGATTGTGAAAGCGTGTCGTTTAACCTGGAACTATCACCAAACTTAAATTTCTCTGGAGTTCTGGCTTACCGCCCCCCTGGCTCGGTCAGACAGTTGCTAGACTCTGCGCCTTCAGCAATTGCAGATTTGGCTATTTCATCGGCCAATTTCACGCTGTTGAGCGATTTAAACATGCATTTCGAAGATACTGCTGATCATGCTGCCCAAGAACTACTTGCCGGCTTATCTGCATTACAGCTGATCCAACTTGTCCCCTCACCCACACATGTGAAAGGACATTTACTAGACCTAGTATTTAGCAATTGCCCGGGTCTAGTGATAGAGCCTCCTATTGTTCTCCCGTGGACAGACCATCTACTTATCCCGCTAATCAATCAATCAATCAAAGCATTTATATAGCGCACTACTCACCCAGAGGGTCTCATGGCGCTGGGGGGGGAGAGTCCGCTACTGCTCAAACAGCCAGGTCTTGAGTTGCTTCCTGAAGGCGAGGTGATCCTGGGTCAGGCGGAGGTGGGTCGGGAGGGAGTTCCATGTCTTGGTGGCGAGGTAGGAGAAGGACCGTCCCCCTGTGGTGGCTCTTCGGATGCGGGGGACGGCGGCGAGGGCGTGTCCGGTCGATCGAAGCTGGCGTTTGGGAGCGTAGAAGTTGAGGCGGCTGTTGAGGTATCCTGGGCCTTGGTTGTGCAGACCTTTGTGTGCGTGGGTGAGGAGTCGGAAGGTGATTCTCTTGTTGACCGGGAGCCAGTGCAGGTCTTTCAGGTGTCCGGATATGTGGCTACGACGGGGGATGTCCAGGATGAGTCGTGCTGAGGCGTTCTGGATACGCTGGAGTCTATTCTGGAGTTTGTCGGTGGTTCCGGCGTAGAGGGAGTTGCCGTAGTCCAGCCGGCTGGTGACGAGGGCCTGGGTGACCGTCTTCCTGGTCTCGGTGGGGATCCACCTGAAGATTTTACGTAGCATGCGCAGGATGTTGAAGCACGACGAGGAGACAGCGTTGACTTGTCTGGTCATGGAGAGGGAGGAGTCCAGGATGAAGCCCAGGTTGCGTGCGTGGTCTGTTGGTTTGGGTGCGCTGCCTAGGGCGGGGGGCCACCAGGAGTCGTCCCAGGCGGAGGGTGAGGATCCCAGGATGAGGACTTCCGTCTTGTCCGAGTTCAGTTTCAGGCGGCTGTTCTTCATCCATTCGGCTACCTCTTTCATCCCTTCGTGAGGGTTGGCTCTGGCGGTGGCGGGGTCGTTGGTGAGGGAGAGAATCAGCTGGGTGTCGTCGGCGTAGGAGATGATGTTGAGGGTGTGCTGGCGTGCGATGTCTGCAAGGGGGCTCATGTAGACGTTGAAGAGGGTTGGACTGAGCGAAGAGCCTTGAGGAACGCCGCAGATGACTTCAGTGGCTTCAGATGTGAACGGGGGAGGCGGACTCTCTGTGTCCTTCCGGCGAGGAAGGAGATGATCCACTCCAGTGCCTTCTCCTGGATTCCGACGTTGCTGAGTCGCTGCACTAGTGTACGGTGGCAGACAGTGTCGAAGGCCGCGGAGAGGTCTAGGAGGATGAGGGCTGCTGTTTCTCCGATGTCAAGCAGTGCTCGGATGTCATCGGTGGCTGCGATCAGGGAGCTCTTTAACGATGTTGAAGAGTTCCTTGCTGTTGTGTGCGTTGTTGTCCAGTCGTTCCTTGAATGCGGTTTTCTTGGTGGCGTGGATGAGTTGGTGGTATTTTCGGGTGGCGAGCTTGAGGACAGTCATATGGTCCGGTGTTGGGTCTCTGCGCCATGTTCTCTCGAGGGCTCGGCAGTTCTTCTTGGAGCTTTTGAGTTCGTCGGTGAACCATGGGGCTTTCTTGCTACTGGGTCTGCTAGGCGGGGTCTTCAGAGGGGCGAGGTCTTCTGCGCAGTCGCTGATCCACTTCGTGAGGTTGGTGGCCGCCTGGCTTGGGTTTGTTGCGCTGGTGGGAGGGTTCATGCTCATGGAGGTCGCGAGCTGGTCGGCTGTGATCTTGTTCCAGCTTCTGCGTGCAACCTGATGCTGGTGGTGGTGGATTGTGGTCCTTCTGAAGCTGAAGTGGACGCAACTGTGGTCCGTCCAGTGGAGTCCGGTGGCGTGGCTGAAGGCGATGTCCTTGCTGGATGAGAAGACGGGGTCGAGTGTGTGTCCGGCGTAGTGGGTGGGGGTGGTGACCAGCTGCTTGAGTACCAGGTTTGCGAGGTTGTCCAGCAGGGTGGTGGTGTTGCGGTCATTGTTGTTTTCCAGGTGGAAGTTGAGGTCCCCGAGGAGGATGTAGTCAGCGGAGAGGAGGGCGTGCGGGCTGATGAAGTCGGCGATGTCTTCGCTGAATTGTGTGCGTGGTCCCAGGGGTCTGTAGATGAGGGTGCCTCTGAGGGTGGTCTTGGGGTTGATGTGGACCTGGAAGTGCAGGTGCTCGGCGGGTGCGAGGGTGTCCTCGGTGTTGGTCGTGATGCGAATGGTGTTCCTGTGGATGATGGCGATGCCTCCTCCGGTCTGGTTGATGCGGTCCCTTCGGATGATCTTGTAGCCGTCTGGGATGGCGATGGCGATGTCGGGCGCTGAAGAGGCGTTCATCCTGGTTTCCGTGAGGAAGGCGACGTCTGGTGAGGTTGTGTCGAGCAGGTTCCAGAGCTCGATGGTGTGTCTGTGGACGGATCACTGAAATAATATCGAGGGACAAAATATCGACTTGCCAAAATATCGTGGACAAAATATCGACAGTCAAAATATCGAGTTTGTATCTACAAACAGGTAAGTACAAAAATATCGAGTACAAAATATCGTTAACAATAATATAGATGTAAAAAATATCGACTTTATTAAAAACAGTGTTAAATTAAATTAATATTAAATTTTAATTACTAAAATATACTTAAAAATACTTAAATTAAATTATAATAATTAAATAATAAATGAAAATAATAAAAATAATTTTTTACAATCTTATTTGTTGACCCTGAACCCTAAAATATACCCCTTTACCCAAAAACCCAAAACTGACCCTGAACCCTAAAAATGCCCCTTTACCCAAAAACTAAAAACTGACCCTGAACCCTAAAAATGCCCCTTTACCCAAAAACTGAAAACTGACCCTGAACCCTAAAAATGCCCCTTTACCCAAAAACTGAAAACTGACCCTGAACCCTAAAAATGCCCCTTTACCCAAAAACTGAAAACTGACCCTGAACCCTAAAAATGCCCCTTTACCCAAAAACTAAAAACTGACACTGAACCCTAAAAATGTCCCTTTACCCAAAAACTGAAAACTGACCCTGAACCCTAAAAATGCCCCTTTCCCCAAAAATTGAAAACTGACCCTGAACCCTAAAAATACTCCTTTACCCAAAATGTATCAATATTATTTAATTACCAAATAATCATTAATTAACAATAATAATAAAGTAAATATATTAGCACATTAGCTGTAATTATTTTAATAATTAATATTATTTTTTCCCAATTAATTACTTAACAATAACACAAAATTATATATATTAAAATGTACTCTAATTAATGTAATTCACTAATTATAATTAATTAATTACCAATTAATTACTAATACAAAATATGTACAAAATTATATTATTAATTAACTAATTAATATTAATTAATTATCAATTAATTATTAATTATAAATATTTACAAACATATATTAATTAATTAATTATTATTAAATTACTTCCCACCCTATTCCCCTATAAACCCACAACCCGCTACAGAATTACATTACGCAATTATTAAAAAAACAAAATTCATTTAATAAAATATTTTATAACATTAATACACACTTTTCACACATATTATTACATAAAAATACACTATAAAATATTATATATTATTAAAAATTCGATATTTTTGCTATCTATATTTTACACAGTCGATATTACTTCACTTACCTGAAAAACGATATTTTTGTAGTCGATATTATGTCCAGTCGATATTTTGTCCAGTCTATATTTAAAACTCGATATTATGTCCAGTCGATATTTTGGAGTCGATATTTTGTCTGTGCACCCTGTGGACGGAGCGGTTGTTGAGCAGGATGCATTTCAGGTGGCTGCTGTTGTTGCTCGTCTTGGTCTTGGTTGGTGCAGGAGTAGTGCTGATCCGGATGCAGGTGAACTTGCAGGCGTTGCAGCAGAAGGGTCCGTGGGTGTGTCTCGGGGTGGCTCGGTAGCATCCTGGGATTCGGCCGGCGTTGAGTGCGTTGAGGGTGGCGGCGTCGTACGTCCGGCGGGTGGGCTGGGGTCTGCGGGGGCCAGGGGTCCTGGCGCTGGGTGCGGTCCTGGCGCTGGGCGCGGTCCAGGCGCAGACGGGCTTACCTTTGGCGCACCTTCGGCGTGCAATCGGTGCTCCCGCGGGCGGCTCTGCTGAGGCTGGGCCGCTCGGGGGCCAGGGGGGCGTCTGCGGCGAGAAAAGGCGGCAAGGCTGGTAGGCAGGAGCAGGCAGGAGCAGGAGGCGGCAGGAGGAGCAAGGGGGTGACCCGGCCTGGTGAGAGGCGCAGTGGTCACTCCCGAGCACTCCTTGCTGTCCCCTTAAGAAGGGGGACGCAAGGGCGGGTCAGCTGGGCGGCGGGAGCGGCTCGGCCAATGGGCTGGTGGTGGGCGGGGCCTGTGGCGAGCTGCAGGGGGAAACTGGCGAGCAGGCGGCTCTGCTGAGGCTGGGGCGCTCGGGGGGCCAGGGGGGCGTCTGCGGCGAGAAAAGGCGGCAAGGCTGGCAGGCAGGAGCAGGCAGGAGCAGGAGGCGGCAGGAGGAGCAAGGGGGTAACCCGGCCTGGTGAGAGGCGCAGTGGTCACTAATGTGGTGCATCCCCAAACCGCCTGCTCTTTTGACAGGATCACGGGAGGCTCGAGCTTGGCCTAAACTGTCAACTGATGAGTGGGCTCGTGAACTTCAAGCCACAACCCCCCTTATCACTACAGATCCCATAGTAGCCAATGATATTTTCAATGGCTGGATAACTCAGACACTGGACACCATTCTCCCAGTAGTAAAATCACGAACTAAAAGATCCAGGATGCCAGCCCCTTGGTACACCATAGAGCTTAGGGAGATTAAACGTAAGTGTAAAAGGCTGGAGAGAAAATGGCGTCTGGGCTATACAGATCTCGACAAAACGGCGTATAGAAATTCTTTTAGGGACTATAAGCTAGAGATCAAGAAAGCTCAATCCCAGCAATACACGCAAAAGATCAATGATGCTAAGTCCAACTCGAAGGAAATATGGGCCAGATGTAGGTAAATCCGATTTACCGACTCTTAAATACCGAGTCATACCGATTCGGTATTTAAAAGTCGGTACATTGGAAGGAGGCAGATGTAGGTAAAAAATTACCGAATCTGTAAGAGTCGGTATTTACCGATTCTGTAAATACCGAATCTGTATTTCCCATTGATTCCTATGGGCCTTGAAGCCCATAGGAATCAATGTGAAATACAGATTCGGTATTTACAGAATCGGTAAATACCGAATCCTGCAAGGATGCAGGGGGTGTCACTTTGACACCCTCTAGCACCCCAATTCTGGACTTGTGTGCAATGTGGCACACAGACATGCCCTAAGGGCATGTCTGTGTGTCACATTGCACAGGTGTGCATGCACAGATGTGCATGCACACCTGAATTCGGTATTTTACCACCCAATAGGATTGGGTGGTAAAATACGGATTTTTAAGGGCCTGTGGCACTCTTAGGAGTGCCACCTACATGTGGTTTTTCCGATTTGGTAAATATACCGATTCGGTATTTTACCGATTCTGTAAATTTACCAATTCGGTAACTTTACAGAATCGGTAAAATATAGGCCCCCTACATCTGGAAACCCTAATACCGGTCGGTAACGGCCGAATTCGGCCGTTACCGACCGGTATTAGGGCTCCTACATCTGGCCCTATATAGGATAGTAAAAAGTCTCACTGTCCTTCCCCAGCCCCCCATAAACCGTGATGATTTACAAGTTCGCTGTAATTAGTTGGCAGACTATTTTTTTAATAAAATAGACTGTATATACTCTGCTTTTCCTACTACCCAACCAAAGAATCTAGTAGCCATTCTTGGCCACTCCAAACATGGTGTGATAGATAATATATCACCAGTGCTGGAGAATTTCCCTTTGCTGCAGTCGGACCTATTAGCCATTCTAATGACCCAGGTAAAATCAGGCTCCCCCAGAGATTCAGCCCCTCCTAGTTTTTTAAGGACCGTCAGTCAGACCATCCTCCCAGTTATGCTGAAGGTACTTAACGCTTCAATCTCACCAACATAGTTCCTCCTAAGTGGAAAGAAGCCAGGGTGAAGGCACTTGCTAAGAAGCCCAATATGAGCATCAACAATTTTAGCAACTATCGTCCAATCTCCCTGCTCCCCTGGGCCAGTAAGCTACTGGAAAAATATATCAACAGCCTCCTGACCAATTTTCTGGAGGAAAACAGTCTCCTTGATCCCTCGCAGACCGGCTTCCGCCCCAAGCATGGGACAGAGTCGGCTCTGTTGGCAGTCCTGGAGGAAACAAGGGGCATCTTGGATCGGGGAGGATCGGTGGCAGTCATCCTCCTCGATCTGAGTGCCGCTTTTGACACTGTAAATCACACTATCTTGCTACAGCGCCTCCGGGAAATTGGGATTCAAGGTGGAGCGTTGGAGTGGATCTGTTCATTCCTATCCAGTAGAAAATTTCAGGTCTTTGAGGGAGCGACCATTTCCACCAGCAGGCCCTTGGACTGTGGAGTCCCAGAGGGATCTTCATTAAGCCCGACGTTGTTTAACGTCTACATGAGACCGCTGGCTGGGATCGTCCGTCCGTATGGTATCAAGATCGTGACCTACGCGGACGATACCCAGCTGATGGTCTCTCTCACGCGGGCTGGAGACCCTGTGGGTACAGTGGACCTGGTGGGATGCCTGAGCGAGGTCAGTAGATGGATGACCCTGTCTTGTCTCAAACTTATTGGGGACAAGACAGAGGTCATGATGCTGGGACACCTTGCCCCATCTACAATCGACCAAATCTGGCCAGCGTGTCTGGGTACCCCCCCAGTCCCCAGGGATGCCATCAAGAGCCTGGGTGTCTGATTGGACAAGTCCCTGACGTTTGACCATCAGGCCGTTGTACTATCTGCAACCTGTTTTGGCCTCATTAGAATGTTGAAGAAGATTCTTCCGTTGTTACCGTTTGAGGCAAGACAAATTGTGGTCCAAGGACTGATTCTCTCGAGGCTGGACTTCGGAAATGCCCTTTACCTTGGGGCCCCGGATTTTTCACTAAAAAAACTACAAGTAATTCAATACTGTGCGGCTCGGACTCTGCTCCAAATTCCCCATAGGACCTCTGTGAAAGCTGGACTGACAAGATTACACTGGCTTCTGGTGAAGGATAGGATCAGTTTTAAATCTCTTTGTGTTGCCCACCAATCCTTTTGGGAAACTGGTCCATTGATTAGTCGCCCTTTAATTACTCCTTATCTTTCCAGCAGACAGCTTCGATCTACTAATGCTTTACTTGCTGTTGTGCCAAAGATCAAACGGTCTAGATCAGGAGGTCGTTCCTTCTCCCTGAATGCGGCCAAATTGTGGAATAGTTTACCTTTTCATCTTAGGTCCAACCCGGACCTTACCTCCTTTAGGAAACATCTAAAAACTTTTCTGTTCAATAAATAGTTTGTCCTCTTTTTTGTATTTCTGCCCTACTTAGAACACTTGTTAGCATTCAGCGCTGGGACGCCCCCGGGCAGCTATCTGCGCTTTATAAAATCCATTAAAAAAAAAAAAAATTAAAAATTGAAGCACGTGGAAGATAGGGCTCTGATCTGTCGGTTCATGGTGAGGGAGGAGTCGAGTATGATGCCGAGGTTGCTAGCACGGCCCATGGGTGTGGGAAGTTGCCAAGGGCAGTGGGCCACCTGGTGTTGTCCCACACGTAGGGGATGGATCTGAGGACAAGGACTTCCATTTTCTCCAAGTTGAGCTCCTATTTGAACTGCATGACTCTCTCAGTATGATTGCACCTTAACCACCAATAAAAACAGGCACTTATAGCCTTGTTTTTTTAACTATAAATCATTTGCTAGGGGTGTGCATAGTATTAGAAATGTTTATATTGTTCTATATTATACATTTATGTTACATGGGATTCTGCAATCCCTGTATAAAAGCCTGGCTCTAATTCTCTTTATATAGGCAACTTGTTACACGTCCACTCACCTATTATAAATTATTGATGTTGTAACTGAACTGTAATAAATTATTTCAAGTTTTATCTGACATTATAATGCCTCCTACCAGCAGCTGAGGGGGAATACAGGTTAGGTCAAAGAGCATAATTAAAGCAGCTTTTTAAGGAACAAACAAGTGTTATTTCTCTTTTGTGTACTCTGTTTTTCTAACTGTATGGTGACAAGCAGAAAGGAGAGATTTATTTTCACATGTGTATTGTTTGCACTCCTTAGGTAATTATAGAAAAGTTGGAATCTTCCTGCATGGTTCTGCACATTCCAAGTAAATGCACCTTTAAAAAAAAACTACATGTATTAAACTGATTGTAATATCTTTTTGCAATAAATATCTAACAGCTTTTTTGATGTGTTTAATTATGCACTAGCAATTCTATTTTTGTTCTTCATGTTTGCAAACATTTTATCTCTTTCATATGAAAGACCTAAGCACCAAGGATTTAATTGATTTTTGGGAAAGATGATGGTGTGACATATATTATAAGAAATAAATTACCACTTGAGTTATGTGATAAGGATATTGCAAGTCACCATGAAGTTCCATAACCTTATAAAGGATCACGTCCTTTGGGACTTTTCAAATGTCCCTTCAAATGTATGACAGGGGGTACTTCATCTCCTATATATTATGTGGGCTAGCTTTTTTAGGTTTAGATAAAAAAGGACAGTCAAAAGCACATCTAAATTCATTAGGCAAGCTTGGACTCATGACATATATAATGTGGATTTATAGTGTCTGTCCCCCTGCAGTTTCAGTTAACTACTAATGTTTACTTTTGTATTATTTCTTGTCATTGTTTGCTGCTTATCGTGTCTTTCTTTTTTCCAAGGCTTTTGAAGGAGGAAAAAGATTTTTATTTCACTCCACGCTCCCGTGAAGAGCTCCCGGACAACTTTCCAAAGGAAATCCCTGGGATCTGCTATTTCTTGGAGGTCAACACTGGTCAGAAGGAAATGAAGCACTCCCTCTCGGCTTCAAGAATAAGGAAGGTTTCGTATAACATTGGCACCATGTACCTTCGAGAGACAAGCCTATGAGACCTTCTGCAGAGCAAAGACTCATCAGAAAAGCACAAGCCCATAACTGGGTCATGACAGCAGAGGAGAGTCTTTCTGTTTCACTGACTTGCTCAGAAAAACACAGTAAGAGCTCTCTGTATAATGCCAGGCAATAATTATTTCAGAAGTGGATGTCTACTGTCTGTAAGCAAAGTGGGGTGTGAGGTTAATGACATATAACACACATTGAAATACACACACACTGAAATACACACATACACACAGTCACACACAACCACACAAGACAAGATCCAAAGCAAGATTGTAAGTCTGTGCATACCATTACAGATAGTTATAAACTGAAACACTATTGCTACACAGTGCACAATGTCTATAAAAAAGCCAGATTGTCTTTTGTTATTGGTTTCAGCAAGAAACCCCCCTCGGATACAGTGTGTTCCACCAGGTACTCCCAGTCAATCATTTAAATGCTTTATGAATATTGGAGCTCAGATGTAGTCGTTCACCTTCAACTTTAGTTTAACAATATGAGCTATTTATCAACAAAGTTGCCATAAATTATAAAGTACTTATTCCCAAAGCAGAGCTGTAGTTAATTACCTAGGTAAAATAAATAGGACACAATTCACAAAGGTACTTGTATAACTAAGACTGACTTAAATCGACAAAATGTGACTTTACACTCATACTCCAACTTTTTTGTTAATGTATTGCAATTTTACAATGAAGTTAAGTAATTATGCAAATAAAAAAAATCATCCATTCATTCATCATTCATTCACTCATAAAAAGATGCTTTGCCTCATAATATTACATTAGGGAAGTGTGAATAGTATGTGTGAGCAAAATGTGCTGTCTTTGCTGATAATGATTCACAAACTCCCAAGTCCGTGGTTATTCAACGAACTTTAGTTAGGGACATTCCCACCCGGGATAGGGTCAGAAGTGGACTCTTTAGATGTGGAGTACATAGGTTTCCATTCCAGGCACGTGAAGGAAAAGCCCCAAATACTGATGGTGCTGTAGGGGAAAGTGGTTACTGTACAGGGAAAGATATTTCGCCCTTGACGAAAAAACACCTAAAACTTGCATTAGTGCGGCACTGCATTAAACTGAAGCACTACAATGCGCACCTAAATTATTTCTCGTGGCAGTAATCTCAAATTCACAAAATAATTCTAGAGCTGCAACTGGAATCTCTACCTGTTACGTCTACCCACGTGCACTTCTGCTATCCCCTGTTAAGGCCCAAAACATTGTAATTTCACTTGAAACATTAGGTTTGGGGCTTAGATGCATCAAGCTAAAAACCGGTTGCAAACGGGCAGATTCTCAGATTCTGCCCCTTTGCAACGGGTATTTTTGCATTTGGGATGCATCATCCCAAATGCAAAAATCACAATTTAAGAAGTCGCAAAATTTCGATTACTTAAATTGTGATTGCATTCCTTAAATGCAATACATTAAAGTAAAAAAAATTGCGATTTCGCTAATAGAGGGTGCAACAGGGTGTCCTTTTGACACCCTGGCACCCTTGAAATTGCAATCTCAATTATTTGCGATTCTCTAATTGAGAATCGCAAATTGAGATTGTCTTCCCATTCATTCCAATGGGCCTCTAGCCCATAGGAATGAATGGGGAGGTATTCCATAATTGCGACTCGCAATTTGCGAGTCGCAATTAAGGAACTTTAAGAAATCGCTATTTTTTTAGCCAGTTCTTGCCTAGCCTTTTGCTATTCCTTATTAGCGAATCCTTATTTTTCGCTAATAAGGAATCGCAAAATGGATGCTTGATGAATCTATGGGTAAGTCTACTGTGGCACAATTCCGAATTGTTATACTTATTGTTTTTCCAGAACGCACCCATAGCGCTCAGATTTTATGAATATACGTGGAACGTTGTCAGATCACATATTTCCTCAACCAAATGGTATTATAAATCAGTCATGAAATATCCCGTCTGAACAATGTAAAGTGTATGTAATGCAGAAGTTCATGAACCGTTCGCATACATTTTAAAATGCATATTTAAAGCTACATAGGCAGGTCCTAAAATATTTAACTCAAAACTTTGACTGATACGGTTTATTTCACAGGAATGTCTCAATATGGGTTTAATAACGTTCTTGGTTGTTCTCTTTCTCAGCAATCCAGCCATTGCTATCATTTTTTTACTGTAGCAAACTGAGTGTCAATTTCCTAAATCCCTATCTACTTAATATTATGGCTGAGATACCCGCCACCCCCTCTCAACACGATCCCAAAAGAAGGGAAACCGGAAACAGTTCTTCAAAGTTTTTGGATGTGGGAGGGAGTGACCCTCCCGCGGCCGTATTTATTAAAACAAAAAATTAAACATTAAACGTTTCATATTATGTACAATTTCATTATCACATTTGCGATGTTTGGCTAATCTTAACATATTCTCTAATACAGAGGTTCTCCTAGCCGAACTAGCATCCTACAGAAACATTCTCTATAAACACTGAAATTGTACATCCTAACGTTTAAGGGCCAACGGCAAGGTCATAACCGGTGTCAAGATCCCTAACCAGACTTACCCCTCCCACTTGGGAAGGGCGACAGCACAGAGGCTTACCTCAAGTGCAACTACTAACAATTTCCCTTGACTTGTCGGGGGCACTTAAGACTCGACGCCATTTAAAGGTCGTTCGAATACTTGTGTGTGGTATCTAGAAGGTATCGTGGACCTCCCCCCACCCCACACAACTTACCGCATCTGCCGTCGCAGATGACCCTGGCCCCGGGAAATTCCTCAGGAGGGGGCTGTAACCCCTCCTACACAGGAAGGGGCCTTGACCGCCTTTCCTTAACTTCCGGCGACCCGCCCTTAGACGGGACCGCCTCCCCATTGAGGGGCCAATGGCCACCTCCCCCGAGCGCTCCCATCCGTGTTGGGTGACGCCCACTCATAGGGATCTACCAATTAGTGCTCACCGATCATGACCTTACCGCCTACCAAAAATAAATACGACAATTCGAACTTATGAAAACATTGGTCGCTACGACCGAAAGAGCATGCTCAAAAAGCAACACTACATCAAGTCCTTTTAATCGTAACAACCTAGATGATATTCACCATACTTTATTATGAAAAACAACAAAACTGATACTTTCACAACCTGTAAACGAAAAAGGAAGAACATACTTAGAAAATCCACTTTATTGCACAACAACTTGCTGTCCTCAGGGGCTGGTGGGTGGGTCAAAATTGGCTCTTTGTTCTGTCCCGAGCTCACGTGTAGCGAGGAGGTGCAGCTTCGGAGCACAAGAACAAGAGGACGTCTTCTGGCCTTGCGTCTCCTTTTATCCGTCTTCAGGGCGGGCGTAAACCCGCCCCTGCCCGTCCCGAGGGCGTGGCTGGCTGCGTCAGTGTCTAGGCCAGCCCACTCTAGGGCGGGAACAGGCGCGCCCCGGCTACGCCGCTTCGGGCATACCAGCCGAGACGCGCCTCCCGCCCAAAAATGGCTTCCCGGGGGGATCGAGGCACTCCGCCATACGTTCGGGGGGACCGAGTGGTCGCCCCTTTCCATATGGCTGAGATACCCGCCACCCCCTCTCAACACGATCCCAAAAGAAGGGAAACCGGAAACAGTTCTTCAAAGTTTTTGGATGTGGGAGGGAGTGACCCTCCCGCGGCCGTATTTATTAAAACAAAAAATTAAACATTAAACGTTTCATATTATGTACAATTTCATTATCACATTTGCGATGTTTGGCTAATCTTAACATATTCTCTAATACAGAGGTTCTCCTAGCCGAACTAGCATCCTACAGAAACATTCTCTATAAACACTGAAATTGTACATCCTAACGTTTAAGGGCCAACGGCAAGGTCATAACCGGTGTCAAGATCCCTAACCAGACTTACCCCTCCCACTTGGGAAGGGCGACAGCACAGAGGCTTACCTCAAGTGCAACTACTAACAATTTCCCTTGACTTGTCGGGGGCACTTAAGACTCGACGCCATTTAAAGGTCGTTCGAATACTTGTGTGTGGTATCTAGAAGGTATCGTGGACCTCCCCCCACCCCACACAACTTACCGCATCTGCCGTCGCAGATGACCCTGGCCCCGGGAAATTCCTCAGGAGGGGGCTGTAACCCCTCCTACACAGGAAGGGGCCTTGACCGCCTTTCCTTAACTTCCGGCGACCCGCCCTTAGACGGGACCGCCTCCCCATTGAGGGGCCAATGGCCACCTCCCCCGAGCGCTCCCATCCGTGTTGGGTGACGCCCACTCATAGGGATCTACCAATTAGTGCTCACCGATCATGACCTTACCGCCACAGGTCCGGATAGTTGACCGGCTATCCGGACCCCCCACCAAACTCCTACCTAAAGGTCATGTTTTAACGATTTTAACCAAGCTAGGAAGTCACCTATGAGTAACTCATTGCCCACCCTCGACAAATGCACACCATCCCCCAAATACATACTGTCATCATTAATACAACTATGCGAGATCGAATGCAATGTCTTGGAACGGAACAACCGACTCACTTTGTTATTCAATTTTTTAACGGAATGATTCAAAGCAGGGATCGAGATAGCCCCCCGCCACACTTTTCGTGGGATCATATGAGACCACGCAATTGTACACCCCGGAACTCTCCTTGCTAACCAACTTACCGTGGAAAGCATAGCCTCCAGGAGAAGTCGTCTACCGGTGGTGACTAGATCATTGCCCCCCAAATGTACTATGACTATGGACGGCGGTGACCTCATCCGCTCTAACAAACCCTCAAAAAATGCCTGAAACTGGTCAATACAGAGACCGCCCCTTCCGTAGAAGGACACTCTGTACCCGTATTCCCCAGGTACGTGAATCATATCACCTGCTTTGAATACGTCTGCGGCCCGTCTCACGTATGAGTGGCCTACAACCCACACCTCCTTTCTCTCAGCCGGTGATGTGTGACCGCTGGCCTGGTGTTGGGTCAACTGCACAGTCCGCCCTGCCGCGTAGGCTTGCGCGACTGAAAACAAACAAAAGACAAGAAGCGTGAGTACATGATTACAGCTTCACAACATGTGCAATCGCACATACCTCTTATAACAATTGGAGGACCAACGCCCCACCCGTTTCACTTGTTCTACATTAAGACCCCTGGCTGTAGCTTCTGTGGCAGCCCCTATACGAAAGGAATGGGTCCCAAATTCACCCGGGTCCAAGCCCGCTGCGGCAATGGCCATTGCAAGCACCCGCTGAAACTGAAACCTCGTCAGCGGGGTGGCGTCTACATGCCTCAACAATGTCCCCCCCCATGATGCCACCCTTCGTGCTAGGTAATCTTCTAAGCACTGAACCGGACACATGGATGACTCGGGGATCCTGCGAATGATCGTGCAGTCCCCCCTCCCATCTTGGTCAGTCTTGGACCTGAGAAAGGAGACAATCATCGCATCACCCCTGATCTGAACCTGCTCCCTGCACTAGCCCCCCGTCACATCCCGTTTGTTCCTTGCAACTAGCTCACTAACTCTCATAGCCCCGTGAAATGCCAGCATAAATGCAGTCCGGAACAAACAGGTCTCGAACGGGGACGAGCATGTGTTAGGGAGTGTGGTCAGCAACTGGGACAACCTGTCTAGACCTATCGGTCGTCTTACGTCTACTCTGCGACCCTCCAGACGTTGCCACCCACGCAGCGCTTTCTGTACCGTAAAAGACGCTGTCGGGTCCAGGATGCCATGGGCCCTGGCAACAAAGGAAATGGCGGCACGATGCCTTTGGGCCGTGGCCACCGATTTCCCAGCCCTACGTAAGGACATCAGGAAAAGTACTACCAACTCCTCCTGCCCCCAAAGTCCCCCTCTCTCTGCCCCCAAAAAGGCTAAATAGGCCTGGAACGCCCCTTCATATGCCTTCCTTGTCCCGGGTGCTAGACTCTCTCCCACGAGGTGACGAAGTTCGGGGCACCGAGAGACCAGAGAGCTTCGGGGAAGGGTGCCGGCTCCGGGTCCGCTGAAGGAAGGAAACCCGAGAAAGCCTGCATGTGAAAACGAGACAGTGCATCAGCGGCCTGATTCATCACCCCAGGGACATGTTTTGCTCTGAATACCACGTTCAGTTGCATACACAGTAAGACAATTTCTTTGAGCAGCCTCAAAATCAATTTACAACGGGCTGCCTGACTATTGATGCATTCTACCACGGTCATATTGTCGGACCAGAACACAACAGAATGATCTCTGAACCCTTCTGGCCAGGTTCTCAGGGCCACCAGAATGGGAAATAATTCGAGGAAAGCGATGTTACTTGTCAGCCCCTTCTCGTGCCACCATAGGGGCCACTTCTGCGCCGACCATTTTGTGCCGAAGATGGCGCCAAAACCTACGCTTCCTGCTGAATCTGTCCATAGCCCAAGCTCATCGGAGGACATGACTGGCTTGTTCCAGACAACTCGGCCATTGAAGTCCGCCAAGAATGCTAACCAAATCCGCATGTCCTGGCGGACCTCAGTCGATAACCTTGTGCGATGATGACCCTCCTTCAGGCCAACCATCGCTTGGGCAATTGAGCGGGAAAAGGGGCGAGCCATTGGTATCACTCTCAAGGCAAAGTTCAACTTTCCCACTAACTGTTGCAACTGATGCAGTGTAACCTTGGATGCAGTTAAACATACTTGGAGGGCTGCCCTGAATTTCGACACCTTGCTAGCTGGTAAACGGAAGCACCCCTCCCTTGAGTCCAACTCGATCCCCAGAAACTCGAGGCAAGTCGTGGGACCCATAGTTTTTCCCGGTGCCAACGGCACGCCGAGATGACCCATTAACACACAGAATTCGTCTAAAGCCTGGGCACATTCGGGACTACCGGCGGGGCCAAGGAACAGAAAGTCGTCAAGGTAATGCATTACATTTCGGAAACCCGCTGTCTCAGTGAACACCCACTGCAGGAAAGTACTGAATTGCTCAAAGTAAGCACATGAAATAGAGCAACCCATTGGCATACACCTATCCATGTAAAATGACCCCTGGAACCCGAATCCCAAAAGACGCTGATCGTCTGGGTGTACCGGGAGCAACCGGAACGCTGACTCGATATCAGATTTCGCCATCAACGTCCCGTGCCCCAGGCGATTCAAGATGACTACTGCCTCATCAAAAGATGCGTATCGCACCGAACAAACTTCTGGATCAATTGCGTCGTTCACCGAAAGACCTCGTGGAGCAGACAGATTATGGATCAAACGGAACTCACCCGGGTCCTTCTTGGGGACCACCCCTAACGGAGAACAAACGAAACCTGGTACCGGGGGTTCACTAAACGGGCCGGCGACCCGTCCCCGGCTAACCTCTTTCTGAATTTTCTCTTGCACTACCGATGTATGTTGTAAAACGGAAAGTTGATTTTTGCACGTCCCTACACCCTGAAAGTCCCCTACCGGGATGCGGAAACCATGTGTAAAACCGTTCCGTAGCACCCCGGCAGAAGTACGATCCGGGTATTCGCTGAGCCAGGGAATCATTGCCAAGGTATCAATCGGGGTTGGTAAAGGCGCCCCTCGGCCTAGCTTAGACCTGTTTGGCGCCCCCCTTACCCCCATTCTCACCCGTTCTGGCTCTGCACGATGACTCAGGATGGGACGACCCACACGTACTACACTCATGTTTGAACTTACACGATCCCGGAGGCCTGGTACATTTCCCCTTGTTGAAATTAAAACAGAAACCCTTTTTCCCTGTATTGCCTGCGGGCCTTGACTGGTCGTCGGTGCTCGTACTTGGTCGAAAGGGTGTCCCCACATTTTGGCGGGAGTAATCAACAACATTGCTCCCGACCAATGGCATTCTTAACGTTCCTGATTCTTTCATTTTGTCCCAAGTTAACGAATCGTAACAATCCCAAGTCAAACTCTTGTTATGTTCCTTTTCCTTTCTGAACAGATTGTCATAACAAAACCAATGGTTACCTTGATACGTTGTCGAGTAACCCATAATTCGTGATTGGTAAACGGGAAACTCAGGGAGCAACTCGGGCCTACGTTCCCCCAAAATCGATGTGAAAATACCCCATGCATTGCCCCAGTTGCCAATGTTCTCATTAACCTTAAAGGCGGCCATTTTTGCGCGCCAAACACTCGGATGCATCAAGTCCTTCTGACTTTTCACATGCTCCACATCATAATGATCAACAAGCAGGGAAAAAATATTCACGTACTCTCCCGCCCAGATCTTTTCTTTTATAGCTAACGGCACATGTTGTCCCAATCTCTCTCTACGAGAGGGTGCTGACTCGTCCCTTGCAATCGGCAATGGCCGCTTACCTGCACCGGACGCAGCTTCTGCCGCTTGCGGCTTGTCTATCCCCGCCACTCTAGCTGCCTCTTTCTTCTCACGAAGCCCTTTTATCAGCGCCTGTGCCTCGGCAGCCGTGGCGCCATCACCACTATCCCCCAACCACGCTGCTAGCTGTGCTGCCAGCTCGGGGGGCATGTCTTCCTTGGATGTCGGGGAGACGACCCCCGGGATTGGATTCCCCTCTATCGGTACTGGGGTCGGCGCCTCGAGAGGGGCAGAGGGAACCGGGACGTCCCCACCGGCTGGAACCTTTCTCGGCCTCTTAGGTCTCCCTCCAGCCGGCGAAGGGCCCGAACCCTCCTCCCCATCCCGCTCCGCCAACCGTTTCTTTATGTCGGACATATCTTTAAAGAGTGCCCGAACCATCTGGTCAGTCGTCATTCTCTTTTCGCCTTTCCTGGGCATCTTCTTCGACGAAGTATCTGGAAGACAAAGAAAAAGATCAAAACGCTCAAAATTGGCTCTTTGTTCTGTCCCGAGCTCACGTGTAGCGAGGAGGTGCAGCTTCGGAGCACAAGAACAAGAGGACGTCTTCTGGCCTTGCGTCTCCTTTTATCCGTCTTCAGGGCGGGCGTAAACCCGCCCCTGCCCGTCCCGAGGGCGTGGCTGGCTGCGTCAGTGTCTAGGCCAGCCCACTCTAGGGCGGGAACAGGCGCGCCCCGGCTACGCCGCTTCGGGCATACCAGCCGAGACGCGCCTCCCGCCCAAAAATGGCTTCCCGGGGGGATCGAGGCACTCCGCCATACGTTCGGGGGGACCGAGTGGTCGCCCCTTTCCATTCTTCTAACTATTGTCACGAGAGCCTGTTGCGGAAGTCAACCTGCTAACGACTCGCTCTTTATTTCACCAATCACTTGTGAAAATCACGGTCGGGAGCGAAGTAGAATAAATGAGGACCTTTGAGACTCTGTGCTTGATTGATTTGATCAAAATATAAACATCGAAATCTGTTAAACACTTCAGGAAAATGCAGCAAACACGATTACAGCTGGACTTTTTTACATTCACACACGAAGTTCACTTATTTACAGATGTGTAGAAAAAGGAGGCTAGATCAGCTCTTTCTTGGCAATGCTAGGTAGATAGAATAAAATAATGCATACATAGACGCCACCCGAGCGTCACTTTTCCCATGTTAAAAAAGACGCAAAAGTGGCACAAGGGACTTGTAAATAAGCCCCATAATTTTTAAACGAAGCATACCGACACCCCACTTCTGCTAAATGAGGCAGCCTTTCGTCTCACTCGACTTAACTACTCATAGGCTATTAGGAAACATTCTAAGCGTTCAAAATAGGCCCATTATTCTGGAAACAAAATATGTGACGTTGAAAACTTGGCACATGTCCTAACATATGACATTTAGAAGTATGTGTTTGGTTTATTGTCGCAGTATCTCTCACCTTTGAACATGTGGCTAACCCCCATTGTCTCGGCAAATGTGCACATCATGTAAGAAATTAACATATATTTCAACATTTTTTGTCGCAAATATCTTTTTTTGCACAGTTATATATGCAATGTCTGCATGAAGTGGGCCAGCCTCCGCCACCAGAGCGCTATGCACCGTCTGCATGAAGCTGTAAAGCTCCACACCACAGCAGTATGAACTGTCTGCAGGGAGTAGGCCAGCCTCCTCATCGCAGTAGTATGCACCGTCTGCATGAAGCGGACACGCTTCCACACCGCAGCAGTATGCACTATCTGCACGAAGCAAACAAGCTACCACACCCCAGAAGTATGCATTGTCTGCATGGAGTAGGCTAGCCACGGCTTCGCAGTAGCATGATCCGTCTGCATGAAGCGGACAAGCTTCCACACTGCAGCGGTATGCACTGTCTGAATGGAGCAGCTCGGCCCTGACACTACAGCAGTATGCACTGTCTGCATGAAGCTGAAAAGCTCCACACCGCTGCAGAATGCACTCTCTGCAGGGAGTAGACCAGCCTCCTCATCGCAGTAGTATGCACCATCTGCATGAAGCGGACACGCTTCCACACCGCAGCAGTATGCACTATCTGCACGAAGCAAACAAGCTACCACACCCCAGAAGTATGCATTGTCTGCATGGAGTAGGCTAGCCACGGCTTCGCAGTAGCATGATCCGTCTGCATGAAGCAGACATGCTTCCATACTGCAGCAGTATGCACTGTCTGCATAAAGCGGACACGCTTCCACACCGCAGCAGTATGCACTATCTGCACGAAGCAAACAAGCTACCACACCCCAGAAGTATGCATTGTCTGCATGGAGTAGGCCAGCCACGGCTTCGCAGTAGCATGATCCGTCTGCATGAAGCGGACATGCTTCCACACTGCAGCAATATGCACTGTCTGCATAAAGCGGACACGCTTCCACACCGCAGCAGTATGCACTATCTGCACGACGCAAACAAGCTACCACACCCCAGAAGTATGCATTGTCTGCATGGAGTAGGCCAGCCACCGGTATGCACCTGTTACAACGCATTTTTTACTCCGCACTACCACTACAACGCAGGCATTACAATGCATACCATTACAACGCATTGCGCTGGGGGGCGCTCTAGGATAAGAGGTAAGTTTAATTTACTATCCAACACCTTCCCTAGGGTCCACGGGGACTGGAGTTAGAATAGTAAATTATACTTACCACTATCCAGCACCCCAAAGCGTTATGCGTTGTAACGGTATGCGTTGTAAATACCGCGTTGTAATGGTATGCGGAGTAAAAGTATGCGTTGTAACATCATATATCCCAGCCATCGCTTCGCAGTAGCATGATCCGTCTGCATGAAGCAGACATGCTTCCACACTGCAGCAGTATGCACTGTCTGCATAAAGCTGACAAGCTTCCACATTGCAGCAGTATGCATTGTCTGCATGGAGTAGGCCAGCCACCGCATCGCAGTAGCATGATCCGTCTGCATGAAGCAGACATACTTCCATACTGCAGCAGTATACACTGTCTGCATAAAGCGGACACGCTTCCACACCGCAGCAGTATGCACTGACTGCATGGAGTGGGCCAACCTTCGCACTGCAGCAGTATGCCCTGTCTGCATAAAGCGGACAAGCTTCCACACCGCAGCAGTATGCACTGTCTGAATGGAGCAGCTCAGCCCTGACACTACAGCAGTATGCACTGTCTGAATGGAGCAGCTCAGCCCTGACACTACAGCAGTATGCACTGTCTGCATGGAGTGGGCTGCTTCTATTTGCAGCAGTGTGCACTGCAGGTATGGAGCAGCCCAGCTTCAACACTTCTGCAGTATGCACTGACTGCATGGAGTGGGCCAACCTTCGCATTGCAGTAGTATGCGCTGTCTGCATGAAGCAGAAAAATGTCCATACCGCAGCAGTAAGCACTGTGTGCATGGAACAGCTCAGCCTCGACACTGCATCAGTATGCACAGTCTGCATGGAGTGGACTGCTTCCAGTTGCGGCAGTATACACTGCTGCAGTATGCACTGACTGCTTGCAGTGGGCCAACCTCTGCATCGCAGTAGAATGCACTGTCTTCATGAAGCGAACACATTTCCACACCTCAGCAGTATGCACTGTGTGCATGGAGCAACTCAGCCTCGACAATGTTGCAGTGTGCACCGTCTGCACATAGTGGGCCAGCTTCCACATTGAAGCAGTATGCACAGTCAGCAAGCAGCGGAAATCCTCCAGATCACATCAGTATGCACTGTCTGCATGGAGCAGCTCAGCCTCGACATTGCAGCAGTATGTATGTCTCCATGGAGTGGCCCGATTTCTTTATCACCAAAGCATGTGCTGTCTGCATTGAGTGGGCCAGCCTCCAAGTAACAGCAGTAGGCATCTCTCCATGGAGTGGAACACCGTCCATTTCATAGCAGTATGAATGTCTGAATGGCATGATCCTCTCTCCAACCTGCAGCCGTATTCATAGTTTGCTAAAAGTAGTAGCATACGTCACTATGATTTACCTTGGTCTGATCAGGGCATTTATTTTTCAATTCCTTTAAATTAATGGAAACTTGTAAAGGAATGAGACCATTTTCGTCGAGCCTAGGCAGCGCGCATGTGCTGTCTGCAAGACCTGCTGTATTCAGCAAAAGGACTCTAATCCGACCTTCTGCTTACTATTGGTTGAATACTGCATTGCTCTTTTTTGCAGCCTCCTAATTGGTTATTGAACTGTTATGTGACTTCTAATTTCTTGGTGAGGAGCTCTGCTCAACTACACATGAACTCCCCCATTGATTAGTAGCCCTCCACTTTGATACTTTAATGCAGGTTCTATTTCTGCAGCCTAGATATATAACCTTGCCGGTCATAGAAACAGTGTCCTCTCTCTTAACGCGGTGGAGCAGCTAGCGGCTTTCTGCATACAGGTATGAGTTCGCTTGCAAACACTCTGCATCTCCACACCCATTCTGCCATAGCACTTTTAATTAGGCCACCACAGGTGCCCACGGAGCTCCAACATGAGCGCTCTCACCCTTCCGATTAGCGTAGAGCCCTCCCCCACCCTCTGAGCATGAATGCAACGTTTCCCTCAATCCACCCTTTCACTGTGCATGGAGTGAGGCACCATCCATGTGCTTATCTATAAGAGAGGGAACATTTAGGCCCTTTTCTATGCATTACTGACCGGCTTGTTATTTTTCTGAATAAGGCTACCACAGGAGCCCACGAAGCTTCAAAATTAGCTGCTCACAATGTATCCACTGCATGCCATTCTGTGTTGTGTAAGTTAATCCTTCTTCAATCACCGCCTTCAGAGTGAAATAGGGCACATAAATCCTCCATGCTGAATTGAAGAGTCAGGGTAGATTAAATGATGGAGGAATAGTGTTGCAGCATTTTTTTCTTGTTTCTGAATGCAAATGGGAGGATTCAAAGCTCACTGTCCTTCAGCTCCTTCAGCTCAAGCTCAAGCCACACTCCAGAGAGATGGTGTCTCTCAGTAGCGCATGCAACGGGGCCATGGTGGTGGGGCGAGCAGGGAAGGGAGGTTAGGCTGGGCAGTGTATAAAAAAAGAAAATTAAGCTCACCTGCCCACCTCTCCTCCGGTGTTCGTACTTTGACAATGCAGGAACAGGAAGCACTCTGGCTTCCTAGCCAATCACGGCACTGCTGACAGCAGTGTCAGCGTTACGGAAGAGGTGTGACGCCGTGGCTAGGGTACCTGACTCTGGAATCTGGGGATCACGGTACGATCCCTGGCACCGGCCGCAGATGAGCCCAGCACCATGTGACTCGGGGCAATAGCTTGCTTAATCTTCCCGACTGCCCCCCAGTGCCTAGAGACCCTTACAGGTGATTGTGCGCTTTACAAATGTGAAGTATTATTATTATTATTATGATTGGTCTGAGCGCCGTGGCTCAGTGCTCAGAGAGGGGATGGGAGCCTGAGTTTGATTGACCGTTTGGCTGGCCTGAGATGGTCGGCCAAATTGTCATGTGCACATACCCCTCCTCCTCTTGTTGGCTGACAACCCAGCCCAGTCCAGCCCGCCCTCCCCTTTATCAAAACTGTGCCATACCGTAAAAATCAATTGATAATAACGTGATGTGGGGTGATGCTCCTCTGTCTTAGCGGAGGAGCCACCACTGGTGTCTCTAGTTTTTGGAGGGAAATTGTGAGCATGTTACTGGTAAAAGATTAAGAGAATATTATGTCAACAACCGATGTTAACATGTCTGCAAATGTAGCTTAAGTCCTCTTGTGAACTTTGTGAATACATGCATGCGAGGAAACCTATTTGACAATTAAAAGCCTGAGAATGTAGAATTGTGCAGCATTTTTATTGGAATAAGTTAAAGTTGGGTGTAGTGGTTTCTAGACTTATTATAGGAAAGTCTCTTTATACAGGTTCATGGCCTGCTGAGGTATATTGGCACAATAGCCGTCTGGGTACCATAGAATTTTGTTCTATCATCTGCTGACACCGCTCAGCCGTTTCTAAACTCCAGAATCATCAACATTGCTGTACCGATCAATATCAGCATTTTACATTGTGGCAGTAACCATCATCGCTTACAATCAAGTAATTCACACATATTTGTTGTATGATCTCCACGATAAACTGTGTATCGATCTTTGTTTAGTCAAATATTGTACAGGCGATCACATTTTTAATAATGCATACTCTAATAGTCACCCCATTATTTACATTTGGTGTTCTTCTCGTTCTATCAGGTTTCATGCATTAATCACCCCACCAGCTAGGCATTGTGTATTAACAATCTCGAAAACCATGTACTATATAGCAAACACCCAATTGAGTAGACATTGTGTAATAACCATTCAATCAGCCAGATGTTGTGAATGAAACACTGCATCAGCTGTTTTCTCGTGAGAGTCTATTTCAAGGTCACCCACCCTATGCTCCACAGCATGCTGATGGCTGGTGTCTGGTGGCAGGCCCTGTGGCAGATGGAACTATTCTTTCACTGCCAGTCTCAGGCATATATTTTTTCGGTGGCAGCTCAAGTCTGTCATAAAATAACCCCTTGTCTGGCACAAGAGCAGCCCCATCCAATGCACATGAACATTTACAGTTATAGCCCATGATGTGTACAGCATCAGTCCTAGTGATGCATGTTTGACTTATTTCTACCTCAGAGCATAAAGTGTGTTTGCTCTGCTTGTTCTGCCCATCACTGCCAAGGCTTTACATATATTTCAGAATGTAAAACTGCTACGTGCTTTCTCATTACATGTATTTTCAGAACAGCAATGTTTTTTATTCTTTGCTATCGTATTTCTAAATCATATGTTATACATTTATGAGGTACGGCATTTAGAGAATCGCAAGCTTATTTAATACCAAAATGAAGTTGAAAAACATTATATAAGAGTGGAGAAGTGTGGCTCACTGGTTAGAGCGGCAGACTCTGAAGCAGAGATCAGACCCGAGACCAGGGTTCAAGTCCCGACGCGGCAGTGTCTTGGGCTCAATATCCGCGGACTCGATAATTCTCGCCTCGGCACCTACTCTAATCATGGGTCCCACGCTGCAACTCTGGGCATTAGCTTGCTTAATCTCCACAATGGCCCCTACAACACTGGGATGCCTGGCTTCACCTTGGGGGTGCCCAGGAGGGGCATCTCGCAGGGAAAGCCAGGAAGGGTTTCACAGCATTATACAGCGCCAGGACGCCCCGTTGGGGCAGCTGTGCGCTTTACAAAATACACAAAATTTACATTACATCCTTGCAAACCACTCAAATATTAGACATCCCAGTGAGAGCATCTACGACAAACATTCTGCCAAGTTTGCATTTATTTTGGCATACTTCCTTGATCCCTTGGGAACCACAATATGACAGAGCAAAGACCCAGGCTACCCAAGGACAGGTCTCAGACTGGAACAAGCATTCACAAGGCAATAGGTCTCGCATTACCTAAAGTTTTAGCTATTGGAACTGCATTATTATTTGCTACTCCAATAGAGCTAACTTTCAATAATGCGAAAACTATTGTATTGCAAATGCTTGTTTCATTAAAATTGCCAGCTCAGTATGCCCGGCCCTTGTACACTAAAAGCTGGATGCACTGAAAAATTTGCTCCCCTTTTAAATTCTGTTTCCGTGTAATGATTCATTCATTCAGTTTGCATGAATATTCATGAATATAATTCCTTTCAACTTTTCCCTAAATGTATAGAGGTCCGTAATAATCACAGCGCTTGATAATCTGCACTGTGCTGCAAACCCATTGTGTTTGTAATCCTCCCTTTTTGCTGGTCAACGCAGAGCTATGTAGGGTAGTTCTTCATTACCTGGGAATTATTGTGTTTCCAGAGATCTTTAGAATTTTGAAGCTCTACATTTAAGGTATTTCACATATTCTCTAGTAGTAAAAAACTCAATGCAAAGTTTTTCTGTCCTGAAAATACCGACTCCATTCTGAATCCTCATTAATACAGTAAAGTACCTACCCAACAGTTTGCCATTCCAGTTTCAAAGATATTGTTTCAGTGTTTTTTATGTGCTACAACTAAATAGTCTGTGGTTTGAATAAAATCTGCCTTATGCCACACAATCATGCACTAAAATACAGTAGCTATCAAACACAACATAGCTGTTTTCTAATTGTTTTGTATCCTGCATCATGTAACATGAGACAACATCTGCAAATTTGTGAAGTACTCGTTTATTTTGCAATGAGTCTTAAGTCTAAGGTAAATCATAAGCTCTGTATCAACAATTAGTGTAACTAGGGATCAAATTAAATTGTAAATATGAGAAAATAGATGAAGAAGCAGGACTACTTGATCTGCATAATGCACAGCGCAACCATTTTCCACATTTCCCACAAGTTGTGCCCATAGGGTCAGATGGCATCCCCATCGTACTCCCCGGACAAATTGCTTAATTTTCTAGGTTCTCACACTTACGGATTTAAGTCTTTCCTTCAATGTCGCTGCTTCCAGGTGGCCTCCACCACTAAGGATTCAGTTTGCAACGTGACTCAACCTGATACACAAGTTAGCCACCAATTAACCACCGTATCTTTTTCAAAGTGCCGTGAGGACAGAATTCTGGCATAATGACCTCTACAGAACTCATATATAGAAATGTAGTTGTTTGGTTTTGTTAGAGGAGCAATACCATTTACCAAATTCCAAGACTATTTTCCAAGGAAAAAACAGGCTAGATTCACAAAGGTAAACTGAGACGAAAGTCTAATTTACTACTTTCTGTGTTCACAAGGACATTTACGAGTCGTAAAGTTTGACCTTTGTCTCAGTTTAACTAAGTTTTGGTCTTAAGTTTAACTAAGACTAGTCATTTGGTCTCAGTTAAAGTTAAGACCTAAACTTAAGTTAAACTGAGTCTAACTTTTTCTGATCGGAAATGTCCTTTATGAATACCGAAAGTCGTAAAGTTAGGCAGTTGCACAAATGCATATAACCCATTTTTTTACCACAGCATCTCCTTGCATGCATTTTATTTCATACTGAGTCCTATTGGCCTGGACAATTGCTCAAATATTTGAAAAAGGGCTATTCTGCTTGTTCATGTTTTTAAGACTGCCAGTGTCTTTGTTATAGCTGGGGACTGAGTATCCCTAATGAAGATACAGGCGAGATGGTGTTGTAAGACACCTATCCCCTATCTGGTAATTGAGGGGAAGTCAAACATATATTGTTTAACTGTGATTTTAAATACCAACCTTAGAGATAAAAATCCTAAGGTGTTATAAAGTGTGTTTATCTGAAAGCTTTTCATGTTGCCTATCACTACTATGACCTCTCTCTTTTAGATAGGCATAATGTTTGGTTGGTATTTCCACATGACTTCTTAGGTAATGTGACATCAATAAAAATGTCCAACCCTGACATGTAATCTGCATCTAACAAGAGCGTCTTTGAGATGCTCTGGGCCGTGTATAGGTATCTCTAATACCACACCTATACCATCTTAATCAAACGGCACAGGACGCCATCAAGGATATTCACATCACATCACAAAGGGCTAAAAAACGTCACTGGCATAATAGAATGCCAAGATGTTCATTATAGGTCATTTGGTTTACGAACCGTACACTGCAACGTGAGTTACAGAAGGCTAGGAATTCGATTTAGAACATTGATCTTAAATATTTCTTTGGTTCTTGCACTTGTGTCTCTACCTTAGATTCTCATGTTGACAAAAAACATATTAATTTTCCATTCGAGCTTAAGCATAAACAGACAGACAGACAGATAGATGGACTGGCAGTCATAGCTAGATAGATATGCTTCAACTAATCATTCCAGAAAGTAAATATATGTATGTTTAGTATTTTAAAACCTGAATTTCCTCTTAATTTTTACATGAATGCTCTAAAATGTCGAAAATGTGTGAGTTATAGTGCAGCAGAAGCTGCCCCTGATCACTTCGTTTTGTGAATAAACTTACGTATGGTCAAAATGATACGGCATGTGTGTCATAGACTGTCACAAGTGTGTTTTGATGCATGACACTACTCACCAATACAATGCACTGAATGTACATGCCATCCAGCAAACGGCAGGAAATATTGCCTTAAAAAAAACCTAATAAAAGACAATCTCAAAACAAAGGGGACAATTCACTAACAAGCAAATAATCTGAAGGCTGGTAAATGTACTTTCAATTGCACAAAGGGGCAATGAGGAAACACAAACACGCAAACAATGCCCAGTGCTCACGGATTGTGAATTCAGAAACATTTGTAGGTGAAATAGCAAAAATAGCATAATAAAATAAGGCTCAATTCAGAAAGCTATTTGATGACTTACACAGCACAACAAGCCAACCCTGCTATCCACTAAAATGTCAATTTACACTCATAAATGTGTTTACTCACATGTAAAATGATCCTCGCATGGTGTAATTGTATGTGTTATTAATTCACTTTAACGGAGCAAGTTGTAAATATTTCATGGTGGGAAACTTGCAAAGTTAATATACACCCACAGAATCACAATTTATTTGAGTGAATTCACAACTTTTTAGCTGGTATTTTACTATCATCAAAGTAGACTTGTTTCCATTAAAGGTCAGAATAAGGTCCTGTTTTAGAGTTTGGCGGATAGGATATCTCATCACAAACATGGCGGCTATCCTGTCTGCCTTCTTAAACGTGCCAAAGGTTATAAAATTCCCTTGCAATTGGGCGATCAGGATATCTGACACATTTATGACTAAGTTACCCATGTCCAAGACTCTTAACCAAGCTTTCGATTCATTTTTCAAGGTGAAATAGCATAGCACCCATTTCGAAAGATGGTTGTGGTGAGACAGAAATTGTTTCTCCTTGGGTAAAAGTATTTTTCTCATTGACAAAGAAAGAAAAATGGTGCTGGTTCAAAGGGGAACTATGCATTACATTTTAATTTCTGAGGGTATTTCCGACTGTGCATAGATTTATGCACATGCCTGTGGAATCCTTTGTCAAGAATGGCAGTGTTGGAAATTCGGTCCAAATCCAGGAGTAAAACGATGTCAACAAATGCCTGACCTTCTCCAGTAATCAGGCCAATGGTGTGAAGGAAAGCGTGTATTTTAAAACACATCAGACTTACTACCCACCCTACTCTGCTGGAGGCAAGGTAATTGCTCCCAAATATTTCATTGATATGCTTGTACAGGAGGAGAAATCAAATGTTTTCCAGTTGTTCCCTCTAGCAATAGTGGATGTTGAATAAAACAAGAATTGGGTGCGTGGGTATTTGCAACAGGTTGGATTCTACTGAGCTACAGCCAAGCATCAAAAGAAAGTTGATTTAACTGAGCAAATTTTAGAAGCAACTGTCCACAAGAGTTTATATCCTTGAAGCTGTGCTTGTCATCTTGGATTATATCTCCACATATTTTACTAGCAAGATAGAAGCAATTCACAGAGAAATCCGAAACTTTGCTAACCAAGAATTGGTAGTCATAGATATTACTCAAACAATTGGCCTAAGAAAACAAATAAGAGATCATGTGATATCACAGTACCATGAATGTCCTAAGTTTGAAAGCTTTCAAGGTATTGCGAGATTTGCAATTAACAATATTTAAGGTGCATTCTACTGTTTTTAGAAGCTCCTCGCTAGTCATTTAAATGCCCATTTCTAATTCCAGAGTGAGGCGTGTGTTGGCGATTTGTTGATGTTAGTGAATTTACCTACAGGTGGTTCTCTTGCTAATGTAGCACCTGCTGTCGTAGAAAACATGTTAAATGTCCAAGACCTCAATATGTTAAATGACCAAGACCACCACTGTGAGTGCACTCCTAAAGTTGAAGACTGTCATTCAGAAGTGTGCCGTAACTTAACACACAGAATCAACTTATGAAGTTTGGCCAATCAAATGCATCTGCTCTGAGTTGTGTGCGGGTTGATACAAGCATGGTCTCGTACTAGTAGAACTACTTCTGGAACAGTGAAGGCAAAGGTTTATCAGCTGGAGATAGGTTCAACACCAGCTTTCCCAGGTCATTTTGTTGGTGTTGCAGCAGTTGCTTTTAAGTTGTATTGAAAGTAAGACATAAATCTAATTGAGCCCCAGGCTAGTGGTTGCAGGCTGTGAATGGAAATACAAAGACAGTAATGCTTTGGTCTCTTATACTCGAAGAGGCTTATTTGCAAGCCCTGTGCACCACAGGAACGTCACTTTCTGGGAAGTTCTTGTGGCTTAGCCATATCTGCAAGGCCACATAAAGCCACCCTGCATGGGTTTTCATGGCCTCATAGATACGGAGTGAGGCAACGAAGTGGAGCACAAGTTGCTGCTTTGCCTAATACTCAGCCGCGGTCGTTAGGGGAGTACCTGCCGGGCGGTGATGTGGGAAGGCAGAGGGGCAGGGTGGGTGGTAGTAATCTATGGATAATGGAGGTTTGCAGGTAAGTAAACATATAAATATATCAAACGGATTTCGTTGCGCGCACTGCTTTGCATTTGGGGATGCAGTGCACGTAACGAAATTCGTTTGATTTATTTATATGTTTACTTACCTGTAAACCTCCATTATTCATAGATTACAACCCCCCACCCTGCCCCTCTCCCTGCCCACGTCACTGCCCCGCAGGTACTCCCCTAACGACCGCGGCTGCTAATTCTGCAATGGGGAGGAGTGCTGTGGGTGTTGCGGTGAGAGTTCTCATGTAACACCCATGGCATTTGACACATTCCCAGATTTACAAGTTGTAAACCTTGGAATATGCCAAAGCCTATGCCTATCCTGGGGAGGTGAATGGAAGGCACAATGAGTAGAAATTACTTTATTTCTCCTTGTTTTTCATTTTTATATGTGTGCTACATTCTGCCGCACACATAGAAGGAGGAAATTGCCTCCATTGATTTTGTGAAGGAAGGTGTCCCTTCCTGTACAAAAACAATCAAAAACAATCATACCTAGAATGTAGACACCTTTGCACCATGGTGCAAGAGTGCCTGCATGGCAGTTCGGGCTGGACTGTTCCCATGAGACACAGGGTCAGACTGATTTGCATATGGCCATGTCAGAACTGGGGTGGCAGAGTGGGCTAAAGAACGGTGATGGATTAAAACCAGATCTTTTGACTGGGTGTGAGTGTTTGATTGGTTCAGATGCTCCGTCCATTACCACCCCCTTTTGTACTGCTTTGGTGCAAGGCAGCCAATTGTGCTCAGCCCACTGGAAGAGGACAGGAATGCACATTTTCTGATAGATATGGCGCATTCCTGCCATTTTCTTTTGACGCAGTGCAGCACAGCCCTATGCCAAAAGTTTGTAAATGTTGCCCAAAGTTGCTGATTTCAGTGGGGCTGCAAGGTCCCTGATGTTACCATACCACTTTACGCTGTAAAAATAAATTCAAAAGCACACTTTGCTTTTTAATACCCGGCAGGGATAATCAGCGCACTGTATTCAATGCTAGAAGTAAGTATTCTGGCATACGTTATAATTCTGTAATTGTTACTGCTTTTGATTGGCGTGATGAGTCATTCTTATTTTATTTTAAGATTATTTGAGGTTTCTGTGTGACAGCCATTCATTATCCCGCTTTAATCTAGCAGCTATATCAATTCAGCCTGCTTGCAAAGTACAACTTCAGATTTTTCGTACTCATTTCAGCATTGTGTTAAACTGACAGGCAGATGTCTATGTGCTTGAGCGGTATTATTGATTCACTTTCCTTTCTAACTTGCTATTTCAAGGCACTCACGACATCTGCATATCAGGTAGCAATTACAACCCTCATGCTGTCACTGCAGGGTCTAATACATAGGAGGCTCATTGTTAAGAAATTGTATTTAAAGCACATAATCTCACATTATGAGCAATGTGTGTTATTTCACGCAGTGCCCATAATTTGTCAATTACTAGCTATAGTAAAATGACTAAACATGCATTGAGTGAGTTCCCATGTTACCCTTGTGAAACGCATGGGCATGTGGGAAAAGGCAGTGAAAATCAGGGCAAGATGAGGCTGGAAAGTGGAGTGATGTTGTCAGAAACAAATTTTGTGCATCCCAGACCATCATCACTCTGTAGAATCGAGGGTTTAATAGGAAGTTACCCAACCACACAGTAGTAAAGAAGAGATACAAGTTTATTGTTTTACCCAGGGCTTAATTTGTAAAATAATCCTTGCTGATGCCCAAAGGGCTGTTGAGAAGCCCGGCCGGCATATTAAATTTCGTGACGTTCAATTACAACCTTTGGTAGTCCTGAAACTGCAGCATGCCTCTTTAATCCATCCACTAACAGTCATACTGTGTCCCTTTATCTCACTCTTGCAGATTCCTGATTTCTCCCTTGGAGATGTTCTTTCTGTCTTTTACTTTTTCTCTTTTTCTATGTGATCCTTTTTGACGTCTTGAGCACATACATTTACTCGAAATATCTCCAAGTTAGTGCATGTTTTGCTCACAGCAAAGCTTGGAAACAGAACGAGGAGTTACTACTACAAAGTGTGTTTTCAAGCAACGTACTCAAATTGCACTAAGCAGAGAATGATCAATTTTGGCAATTCAAAATTTCTGAATTTCCCCCAAAAAATTAAAGAAGATAAGCATATAATCCATTGGGTTTTTCACAGTACCAGAAATAAACATTTTAATGGCTCAGGAATCCCCAACAAACCACCCAATCGGGCGACAGCATAGCATTTCTAAAGAGAGGTCGCTTGAATTTGTATTGATTTGTTTTGAACTCATTGCTATGTTCACTTTCCCCATAGGCTTCCTTATGCACAGTTAAAAGTGCTACTTTGTTGATATGTTCTATAAGAAGTAATCAGATGCATGGCCGATGTAGAACTAGGGTAGAATGGCGCAAACAGATACCTGTTTGATATTAAAATATATATATTTTTTTCATTTAGAAATAGTTTGATAGCTGAGTAAGAGTGCGGCTTTCTGTTAGTGGTTCCAAATGAGTGTGAAATCTGTTGAAGTAGTTTTGACATTCAAGTCTGAACATTGTAAATTTTGGCCTGCCTCAGCAAACTGTGCGTAAAAAGATAACATTATGTTTTTATAATGTATTTATTTATATAAGGCTTGCATACACTGATACAAATCGCTTTACAACTACTTCCCAAAGACTCCTCTTGGTCAGGATTGTCAGGTCAGTGGCGGTGCCTGTTGGTTTCTGTGCTGTGGTGTTTAGTTAAGGTTCTGTCAAGTTCTGGGACTGTTTTTGGTGCAGCAGGTCTTGTTTTTCATGTGCTGTGTTTTGGGGCCTGATCCTGGAACCAGAGGGCTAATTCATTTTTGGCTCTGAAGCCCAAAAAGATTTGTAAAAGAAAGGAAGAAAGATCAGCGTTTTCTTTAACTCGTGATACCGTTGGTGGACCATCATTTTCAAGTTAATGCACTTGTTTAAAATTAAATAAATCAGGATGCTTAATATGAAACTACGAACTATCATGCTACCACGATTTCCGAATATTTTACATTGAAATGAAGAAAAATCATCAACATTTATTTTCTTGGAATGTTTAAAAAAGAAATGATGGATGAAGTGAGGATTTGAGTTGGATTAAACGTGAACCTCTTTGTTTAGCGATGCCCTGATTGGTTAGTTGACTCAGTACCCACTTAGTGTAATCCTGCTAAGTCAGAAAGAGAGAGAGAGCATGTTCATACCATTAAAATAAGATGATTAAAAAAATATGATTATATATCAGTCTCTCTTTTATATACAGGGGAACTGTTGCTGCTTTCTAAGTCTGTAAAACACATTTTTGTGCAACTTAATGTCTTAGTTTGACAATATTGATCTAAATAAATCACATCTTTGATAGTGTGCTTTTCCTTAAGTGATTAATAGAGAAAGAACAAGAAATTGTGGCCTTTCTCTAGTGGAAACCAGGGAGCAATTATTAATTCATAGCTCTAGAAGCCACAGGAAAGAGTGGGCGCAGAAATGCGCGATAGAGCATAGGCGGCAGCATTACCATAGGGAGAGGCAGACATAATACAAACAGAACACAAAGTTAAGGGCTAAAGAAAGCAGAATGGAACACTACACGTAAAGGAGAAACAGATAAATAATTAAACAAGCCTGGAGCATTGGGAGGGAGCCTTGAAATGTCTCATATATTACAGACAAGAAAGGCGCAGAGTGGAGATGAAGAAATAGAAAAAACAGGGTTCTGATTAGATGTTACTCAGCCAGCAGCACAGCAAAGGATCCCTGTGTTTTTTCAATTTCCATGAGTAGCTGCAAGGATTGTATTTTAGAGGTAAAAATGCTAAAAGGGTCACTTGAGAGTAAATAAGGAAGGGCTTTGATATTTAAATTGTCTTTACGAATAGTCATTTCAAAGGTGTTGGCATTGTTTGCATTGTATGCAATGACCAAGGTATATAATGAAGTGCAATTCGAATGCATTACAAGTCCCTTCTATTCTCGTTTTTTATTTTAATTTAAGAATGTTCGGTGGTCTGTTGAATGCCCTGCACAGATCTTTGAAAACACAAGTTCGAATTCCAGAGGCCTCTGAGGGTCCACACAACCTCTCATCCTGAGGACAAATAAATAATGACCAGCACTCAGTTTCGTTAAAAATTATTGCTTCAAGTTCTGCAGTCAGTTTTGAACTAATATGACTGCAAATCTCACATGGTCGGACTGGTACAGTAAATAGGACTGGGCACCACAATGAAAGTGGCCTCCATTAGTGAATTTGAGGCCTATTTAATTCCTGGCTGATGGACTAACTACCATCGCGGAGTGCCTTACTCCCTCCATGGCAAGGTAATCCACCAACTGTATTCAGAGAAGTCTGCTTTCCCTGCAGACATCTCTAATATTTACAGGAACCACCAGGGCCGGACTGGCCATAGCAGGCACCGGGCAATCCCCCGGTGCGTCGCACGGGTGGGGGACGGTTTTGGGCCCCTGGGGACCGATTTTGGTACAGTGCCGTTTTTAATTCGTCCCTGTACCAAAATCGGCAGAAAACCGGCCCCGGCAAAGAGTTCGGCGGCACCTCCAACCCTCCCAAGTGGGGAAGGGGGGAGGGAGAGGGGTTGGCGGCCGAGCACTTTGCCAGGGCCGGTTGTGGTTCCCAGTCCGGCCCTGGGAACCACCATCATGGCGGTTTCTGGAAATGCATTGTAAGTTTAACGGAAGACTCTGTCAACATGACAGAGCCATGCATCAAAATGACGAGCTCCTTTTTCATTTTCAAAAAGATCCCAAAGCGGGTGTTTTTTGGGGGAAAACGACTGTGATAGAAAAGACACGTCTTGCTATAATTAAAGTTTTCACTAGGCCCAAACAGAAGGTCCCAGAAAAGCCAACAGATTCAAATCAAACCAGCATTGGTTCACATTGAGTAGTTTGAATATAACAAGTCATTCTTAAGATTAAATATTTGCAGTGTATTGTGAATGTAGCAAATCAAATAAAATATATATAAAAAGGTAATTAAAAGCTTCATCACTTTTACTAAAAAAGGTAGCACTAAAATAATAAAAATTGTGACAAGATTGTAGAAAAATTTGGAGGATGCATAAGGCAACGAATGACCAATAGAGAGATAAATATCCCTTTGTATGGTTTACCATGAAAGGAAAACAATATCAAACAAAAACGCCCTAAATCGATTTGTATAAAAATAGGCCTTGTTTTATGGATTAGTAAATATTTTCTTATCAGGGTACTGGAGAAGATAGACATTTTCTTCAATAAAATATTCTCTGCAGTCTATCAGAAATGCCTGTCGGAGGCACGCAGGACATGGTGGCACCTGGATGAAGTCCTACTTGGTTGGTGTATTGTGTTTACATATGGTGATACTATAGGTTGGCAAATTGCCGTTCCTTCAGATTTTTACAAGAATTACCCAGAACTTGAGGAACAAGCATTGGCAAAGTCTGTAGGTCTGGCATTGACCACCAGCCCTTTGGCATTCGGAATCCTTGTTTTGTTCTGTCATTTTTGCAAAGTGTTACTGTTAGGAAAGCTGACAGGCCCTCATCAATCCTGGCACAGAAAGGAACTACTTTTTCTGTGGATTTTCTCAATGTGAAAGGGCAGTATGCCGTAACTCACAGTGAAGTGAGCCAATGACTGAAGTGGGCTAAAGCATTGCTCCATGGTGCATGTTGACATGGGTGAAAGCAAAATGTGAATGACTCAATAACAGACTACTTGATAAAGACTTGCTGAAGTCCCTATACGTAATCATGTTTAAGTAAAATTAAAAGATCTTGACTAACAGTAGACCTATACAAAGTCAGTTGATCGGGTGTTTGCTGAGAGCCTCTGGCCTTTGCCAATGCTTTATAGTAATGTTTTTGTAACCCTTCAGTACAAGCAGATAGGAAAGGTTGAACAGATAGACACATGAAGAGAGTTGAAAAGATATATAGAGATGCTTGAAGATGCATAGTGTTGCATAGATAGAATTGCATGGATATGAAGACAGACATAAATGGTTACATAAGTTGAGAGGTTTGGATCGATTGAAAGATAGATGGTTGTATGATACATAGATAGATAGACAGATAGATAGATAGATAGATAGATATATAGAAAGATTTCAGTTGCCAAAAAGCTTTCAAAATAATGCACCAAAAACTGAATGATCTAAATTATCTGGCATGGGGAATATATGGGCCATGCAAATGCATGTGCTGGGATTTCAAACAAGTATCTTTCCAAGGGAAAGTATACTTTACAATCAGAAGAACACATTGTTTTACAAACCAATAACCATAGACAGGACCCCTCAGGGACAGTAGTAGGATGACTGCCATTACGATCCCTTCTTGCATCAAACCACAGACTATCAAACTACAATTTTCACATTTCCTTCTGGTTTGTTAAAATATTATCCGATTTTCTCATTGATAGGTGAGGGCCATCTCTAGATGCCTGAACCCTAAGACAGTTCTGTTAATCTTGAGTATTAATCAGAGGGTTTATACATGACACTTCTTGCCCGCTGTTCCGCCCAGTTAGTGAATTCTAATTAACTGTCTGGTATTCCTGGTTTTTGAGCAACACACACTGGGGTACTGCTGTCAAGTTCCAATGATATGTGCTCTGACCCATGACATAGTAAAATTGAATAATCCCCAGCTGGCACATTTAACATTCCTTGTAAGACATTAATATATCGTGCAATAAACCAATGGCACAGAAAGTTAAATGCCCCATGTGGACTGCAGCTCCTATTGTGTGATCCACCAGGCTGACAATGACAAATCTGGCTTCAAGCTGTTCTGCAGCTTTTAAAGCCACAAGAGAACCTGACAAAATACCCTTTGTTGACAGGAAGGAGCACTACTTAAAAAAAGGATGTAACTCACCTCTAAGTGTGCCTTGTAGCCCACAAGGCATTGTGCCTCGTATTTAAAAGTGGAACATGCAAGAGTTTCATGTTGTCATGTTCCTTCACTGCCTAGTACTCAAATGCTATTTTCATGGTAGAGGGCTGCAGCAGATCATATTAGAAATACTAAAGTGTTATTCAATCAATCATTCATTTGTAAAGCACACTACACACCAGTGGGTGTCTCAAGGCGCTGAGGGAGGTGGGTGGAGTGCTGCTACTGTTTGAACAGCCAGGTCTTGAGAAGTATCCTGAAGGTCAACAGGGTCTGGGTCTGTCACAGGTGGATGGGGAGGGTGTTCCATGTCTTGGCGGCGAGGTGGGAGAAGGATTTGCCTCCGGTGGTCATTGGGTGGATGCATAGAATGTTGGTGAGGGCGAGGTTAGCGGAGCGAAGCTGGCAGTTTGGGGTGTAGAAGGTGAGTTGTTTGTTGAGGTATGTTGGTCCGGTGTTGTGGAGTGCTTTGTGAGCGTGGTTGAGGAGCCTGAAGGTCATCCTCTTGTTGATGAGGAGCCAGTGCAGGTCTCTCAGGCAGGCATTGATGTGGGCGTGGCGAGGGATGTCGAGGATAAGGTGTGCAGAGGTGTTCTGTATACGTTGGAGTATTCTCCGGAGTTTGCCCGTGGTTGCCATGTAGAGGGCGTTGCCGTAGTCCAGCCAAAGCATGCGGAGGGTGTTGAAGCAGGAGGAGGAGACGGCGTTGACTTGCTGGGTCATTGATAGTGTTGAGTCCGGGATGAACCCCAGGTTGTGTGCGTGGTTGGTGTGTGTCGGTGCAGCTCCCAGCGTGGCCTGCCACCAAGAGTCGTCCCAGGTGGAGGGGGTGGAGCTGAGGATGAGCACCACCGCCTTGTCAAAGTTCAGTTTCAGGCGACAGTACTTCATCCATTCTGTGACGTCCTTCATTCCTTCGTGGAGGTGGATTTTGGGGGTGATGGGGTTCTTGGTGAGGGAGAGGATCAGCTGGATGTCGTCAGCGTATGAGATGATGTTAAGGTCATGCGATCAGACGATGTTAGCGACAGGTGCCATGTAGATGTTAATAAGGGTTGGGCTGAGGGATGATCCTTGGGGTATGCTGCAGGTGATCTTTGTGGATTCCGATCAGAACGGGGAGGCGGACTCTCTGGGTTCTGCCGGTGAGGAAGGAGGTGGTCCAGTCCACCAAGGCTTTGTCACGGATCCCAGCGACATTGAGGCATATGCGTAGGGTGTGGTGGCAGACGGTGTTGAAGGCGGCCGAGAGGTCCAGGAGGATGAGGGCTGCGGTTTCGCCGTTGTCCAGCAGGGTCCTGATGTCATTGGTGGTGCTGATGAGGGGGGTTTCAGTGCTGTGGTTGCTGCGGAATAAGGATTGGGATGCGTCCATGATGTTGTTCTCCTCGAGGAAGTGGGTCAGTTGTATGTTGGCCGTCTTCTCGATGATTTTGCCTGGAATGGGAGCAGGGAGATGGGCCGGAAGTTCTTGAGGTCATTTGAGTCTGCCTTGGGTTTCTTGAGTAGGGCGTTGATCTTGGTGTGTTTCCAGCTCTCCTGGAAGGTCGCGGTCTCGAATGAGCTGTTAATAATCTTCCGAAGTTGGGGTGCGATGATGGATCTTGCTTTGTTGAAGATGTGGTAAAGGCAGGGGTCTGATGGTGAGCCGGAGTGGATGGTGTCCATGATTTTGATGGTGTCATCGTCGTTGATGTGGTTCCAGGTGAGCAGGAAGCTGGCATGGTTGGGGGTGGAAGGCCTGAAGTGTCTGTGGCTGTCTCGGGGTCTGGGTGTTGAAGCTGTCGTGGATGTCAGTGATCTTGCGGTGGAAGAAGGTGGCTAGGGAGTTGCAGAGGTCTTGCAGTGGCGTTATGTCGTTAGAGCTGGAGCTGGGGTTGGCGAGTTCTTTCACGATGTTGAAGAGCTTTTTGCTGTTGTGCGTGTAGTTGTTGATGCGTTCCTTGAAGGAGGTCCTTTTGGCGGTTCGAATGAGTTGGTGGTGCTTGTGGCTAGCGTTCTTGAGAGCAGCATGGCTGTCCGGTGCCTGTTCGTGGCGCCACTTCTTCTCGAATCTTCAGAAAATCTGCTTGGATGCTTGGAGGTCGGTGGTGAACCATATGGCCCTTCTGTCAATGCGTCCGTTTGAGGGTTGCTTGATCGAGGCAAGATTGTTGGCACAGTCGTTGATCAATTTCCTGAAGTTGCGGGCCACTGTTTCGGTTTCAGTGCGGTCAGTTGGTAGGTCTCGGGCGGGGGTAGTAAATAGCTGGTCTTCATTGATCTTGTTTCAGCTGTGGTAGGGCATTCATTGCAGGTGGTTGTGCGTGGTGTGTTTCTCAAAAGAGAAGTGGATGTAGCGGTGGCCGGTCCGGTGGAGTTCAGTGGTGTGGCTGAAGGTGACGTGGTTGCTTGCGTAAAAGATGGGGGTAAGCGTGTGTCCGGCGGAGTGGGGGGGTGTTGTGACAAGCTGTTTGAGTCAGAGGTTAGCGAGGTTGTCGAGCAGGGTGGTGGAGTTGAGGTCGTTGGCGTTCTTGAGGTGGAAGTTCGGGTTTCGGAGGAGGACGTGGTCTGTGGATGCAAAGGTGTGCGTACCGACGATGTCGGTTATGGAGTCGCTGAACTGTGGTCGTAGTCCGGGGGTCTGCAGATGAGGGTTCTTCTGAGGGTGATCTTGGGATCTTGAAGTGCAGGTGTTCGGCAGTGCTGAGGGTGTCTTCGGCGCTGGTCGAAATTCTGAGGGAATAATTACATCCTGAGAGAATAATTAAACTATTATTGATGCTAACTTTGATTTGAAATGAGATAGAGATGATTCAACCATTGTTTTAATACTTTGTAAAAAACCACTTCAGTTATGAAGTTGGATTTTTTAGTAAAAACTTAGAATTTACCTACCTGAAGCTCCAGTAAGTTATTTAGGATTTGCTTGCCAGCAGCTGCCCACTGTCAGTGTTTCTCCCTTGATGAGATGTGAAAACTGGTCCCTGAGCAGAGACATTTGCTTGTATCATTGTATAGGAAGACCTGGTTGTGAGGTACGTAGTTTATCTCAGTTCACAAACTGCAGTTGGGGAAGATTCAGGAACTTTATTATCTTGACAGTGACTGGGGCAAGGACTGCCTATGCACACAGTTAAGTGTAAAGTGAGACCTGGGGAACAGAGTCCTTTTGATCCGAGGGCCGACTGTTGCCAGCTTGACACCATACCAATGGAAGGGGGAGTTAGTTCTAAAGCTGGTTTGGCATGGTTGAGTAGGAGGGGCCTGCTCATTTTGCTAGACTCATCCTGTCTTGTCCATCAGCCACCATCAAGGGCAGAAGTGTTCTGCCATGTTGAATGTCTCTCCGAATAGTGTAATACAGGGTAGTTTGCAGTACAACTAATACAATGTTCTGCAAAAGAGGAGAGGCTTTCACTAGGGACATTTTTTTTTCATTAGTTAGTGAATGGTCAGGAGTAACTCCCACCCTTTCACTAGTGAATTGTACTAAAGTGGCAACTCAACCCCAACTCCTTAGAACACATCTGGACCTGTGAGTAGGAGAAGAGGGCTGAATCTATGTCTGTGAACTGTGTGAGACCCCGCCGAGTTGGACTTCCTCCCACATGTACCTATGACTGGGAAAGGAACTCCAAGGGTTAGTTGACTGACCTTCTGTGTTGCTATAGGGACACATGAAGCTGCACAATGCCTTTTTAATGGAGTGAGCAGCTGACCAGTAGTAACTGGACCTGGTCTGGCCTCTGCTGAAGTGAGTCCTGGCCCCCAAGTGCTGTCCTTAACGTCCTCGTAGCTTTACCAGAGACCAAGAGGAACTGCTCCAGAAAAAATGAACATTTTAGAAAATGTTTGGACTTCCAAGAACTCCAGTGTTTTTACAGGACTTCATGACACAGGTGTCTTATTTTAAGAACACTTTGTTGGATACAGCTTCAGGCTTGCCCCTTTGGAGGATTTTGAGAGTTGTAAAAAAGACTAAGTCCGAAGATAGAAATCTTGACCAGTAAAAGTGCAAAGAGTATCCGACTGACAAGAGGACGTATGAAAATAAAATTTTTCAGTTTCAACCTCCATGAAGGGTTAAAAACTTGGGGGCCGGTTACAATAGCAGGCGGACTTGAGTCCGCACACCATTGTAGCGGGATCGAACTGCCCGCCTGTGATGTGGCGGTCCCGCACCCCTAATTACGATGCGGGCTGCAGCACCGACCGCAATATTTAATAGCCATGTTGTGCATTTCCCTGCACGACATGGCAGGCACTGTGCAGTGCCTGCCACCTTGTGCATGGAAATATAGGGGGGGTACCATGGGTACTCCCCAGTGCACAACTGGCTCCCCCAAAACAGAGAGGGCCCGCAACGGGTCCCAAAAATTCAGCCTCCGCCAGCCTTTCCATGGCGGTTCAACTGCCATGGAAATGCTGGCTGATGCCAGCATTGTGATCGGGCTGGCGGTGCCTGCTTGGCACCACCACCATTTCCCCGGTTTGATCTGCTCCGCCAGGCAATCATTACAATTGCCTGTGGCGGAAGCATGGCGGGGATTCTTTGCACCCGCCATGCTTGGGAAACTATTCCCCCGCCGTCCTCATGTGGCTGGGGAAATAGGAGTCAGATGGCGGAGGGACTGCCACCACCGGGCCGGCGGTCCCTACGCCACCATATTAACCTCCTTGGACAGGAATGATCTGCTTGGCCTGTCTGACCTCCACTTTATCATGGTCATACTGAAATCATGGCTAGGTCCTGATCAACTGTGAACAGTGATTTTTGATTGGTGCTTACTGTTAGTTGGTTTTTTTTGGCTTTCTCTGGTTCCCTTAATTTGATTTTGGTTATTTTGTTTTCATTGTTTCTTATTAGAATGTTCTCTATTTTTCAAATTGGTTGTGGGTTAATTATTGTTTTGTTTTATTTTTTTATTGATTTCAGTACTGCTTAATATTCTTTACACCTTTCCTTAAGTTAAGCCTGATTGTTCTGTGCCTCAGCTCTCTGGGGATGAACTCAGGTTTATTTATCAAACTTTTATGTTGGACTTGAAAATAATTGTAACTTATTACTCGGGAAGGAATCACATTGTACCCAACTAATAACCAAATTTCCCACAATCCACATAGTTGACCACAAATCCCCTAAACGAAATGACTACTCGTGTTACCATTTAAAGCCAAAATTAAATTGAAGATTACTTGTCAGGCATATAAAGCGATTAACGTAAGCAAAACTAACTTCCCTAAGAGTCTTGCTTGCCATTTCTAGAGGACAGGGGGAACACATAAGCAAAGAAATTACTTGAAGTTTTGTAAAGTTTTAATCTTCTCTTGCACAAAACACACTTTTTTGATGCAACAACACATATCTAGAACTCTCTGCCAGTGGATATACAAAGCAAACCAATGCAATACTTTTTGTTTTAAATATGCCTAAATACTGACCTACTTTGTACCTAAACCCGACAGTAACATATATCATGGATCAACCAGTGTTTTCCTAACATCACCATATTCCTAGTCAAATTATTTTGGACTTCTCAGATATTTGTTTTTGATGTAGTTCTTCTAACAGATTATCCTGCATATGCATATCATTCTTTGTGAATAAACTAATGCCTTTTTAATGCAGCATAGTTATATAAAACTTTTAAAAGACAAGAATGTATCATTTAAGGGGCGGATGAATATAAAGTGAGATTGTTTAGGACAGACCATGTTCCTTATGACATAAATGGGCAGTAGGTGATGCCCAGAGTTAGGTGAAACCTCTTCTGGTCATTAGCTACAAACCTGCAGGCTGATGCCACCACTTAGTTTCACAAGCAGATTGATCTAATTTGTCACTATGTAAGGCCCATGTAAACCAGATCCACACACTCCTTATTTATTCCAGCTACAAGTACCAATTTAATATTCTGAAGCCAGTAAACACAGGTGAAAACTACTTGGGATAATTCAGAAAAGATTACCCTTTGGCTAGTGAGATGAAGGGTTTTGTTGTAATAGGCACTGGTCGGGCACCACAGGATCCACCGGGAAAAGTTTGTTTGTAATAATAATGAGAATAATAATAATATACTGCTTACATTTTCTGTAGAGGGCTACAATGGCTATTAAAAGCCGTCTTCTTGAACAATAGAGCTGAGTTGCTGACAAGGGCTTAAAATGAGGGAGGGGGCCTTTAACAACTGTTACAGCCTAAGGCTGAATGTCTATCTTATTAATAGAACATTGCACCCTATGGGCCTCATTCATGAGAAATGACGCATCACTGTGTGAAAGCAGCGATGCGTCACTTTTCAGTGCGCACTCCTTGCGACATTCCTGATGCGTCATATTTACAGTATGACGCATCATGTCGCAAGGAGATACAGATATGTCAGTATTTCTGACGTATCTGTAAGCGCAAAAGTGACGCATTGCTGGAGTGTGCCACAAAAGTGACGCAACTCCAGCAATGGGTCCTTTCACATGGGGCAAGCCTGCGTTATTCTTACGCCTGCTGTGAGGCAGGCGCAAGATTTTGACGCAACGCCGTCCTAAAAGGGACGCAGTGAAATCTCATAGATTTCACTGCGTCACTTCCACGACCCTTCCTTGCGTCAATACGCCCCCCTTGCATACATTATACCTCCTCTCTTGGGCAATAAGAATAAGTTTATTACTTTGTTTGTTAAATGTACTGGCAACTGATCTGCAATTGAGGATGTGTATTAAATAACATTTCTCAGAGTAATTTTTCCAGAAAGTTCTTTAAAATATATATTTTTTATGTGAACTGTGACTTTGTGTTCTTAACATTGTTTCAACTGGGACCCCTTTATATGTTACATTATACCTGGCGCAGGTATAATGGGGCGCAAGGGTTTACAAAGTGATGCATCTACCTAGATGCGTCACTTTGTAAGTATGGCGCAACAAGGCGCATTTTTTAAGCCACTGGTGCGTCACAAAAAGTGACGCACCGGCGGCGTAAAAGTGACGCACAGCCTCATAAATGAGGCCCTATGACTGTAGAGCCTTCATAAATAAAAAGGGAGAAGCCGACAGGCCAGCAATGGAAAGAAAGAGCCATTATTGTCCTTGAGCCACTTCATCTTTTCTTTAATGGGGCACTTATAATAATAATAATCATATGTTTATATAGTGCACTGCTGCTGTTTCTAAGCACTTTAAATTATGGGTGTTACTTTTACGAAACGTAATGTTATTTTAGACCTCTCTTGTTACTGCCAAAACCTCACAATCAATAGAAGAAGTGTCATGCAGAAACTAATGTCTCATCTCGCTAAATAGAATGTTTTTCAACCTATATCACGGGGCATAGAGTCAATGGGGGGTGTTTCAGGTGTTGCACTCCCCCAAATAAATGGATTCTCAAGTAAACAGTGCGATACAGAGGCTCACTCTCTCTCTCCCCCTCTCTCACTCCCGCCCAATCTGTTTTTAGGATCTTTGAGAATGTTGGTTGTTTTGCAAATTATTGCGTTTCCTGCCATTTGCAATTCACACCCTTGCACCACCCATGAGCTGCCCTTGAAAGCCCCTCATGGCAATCATGTGGTATAATGCCTTTTAAGTGGCTATGCCAGCATAATTGTTGTATAATCTGAAGCCCCGCACCCCCCACCCACCCCCATGACATTTCTGCCTAAAATACACCCATGCCTGTATGAATGCAAAATGTTTCCCATAAGGTGATCTATTATCAGTGCAGTTTAGCCATTAATTCTGCCGAAACGTTTCAGCTCTTGTGACCCATGGAACTGCAGAAACGTTCACATTTGTTTTCTAGTTCTGTCTTTGAAGAACACATTTCTGCCTTAGTTGCCTGCAAATCAGGCATGCTGTGCGCACCCTGAAGGCTGTCTGCCTCGAGGTTCACCTTGTGCAGCACACTGTTTAACTCATAAACATGATGAGGTCTGCAGCATCAGGCCACAGTTGTGCCAGCTGTCTGGCTCCTTTCTAATTTAATTTGTTTAAAGAGCATCTCATCATTAACCCCCATGACACTAAAAGGAAGCCGTTTGCAAAGGCATTTGTGGATGATACATATCGAACAGGAGTCGCAAGAAAGGATTGTCTCAGACGAACTGACAGTGAAGGAGTGTCAAAAGGAAACACAAGCCTTTCAAAGAGAACAGTTTCAATTCACGAATCCTTTTAGATGCTTAAGGCTGGCAACTTTTTGAAAATCCCTGCTTTAGTTGAAAGAAGTGCAGGAGGCAGCTGTATGCCAGGGCACACTGGTACAGCGAAACGTGAGGGAGCCCCCTTGCAAGGTACGTGAGGGGACCCCATCCGGACTCATTCAGCAGGTCTCGGCCAGAGTACTGTGCTGAGGGGGTCCCCTGGACCTTGGGCCCCCCTGCACTGCAGGTGCTGCGGGGGCCTGTGTTACACCACTGCCAGGGTGTTACACCACTGCCAGGGTTAGTTGAAGACGAAAACTGCATAGTCTTAATTCCACCGATTTGTAGGTCTGGCTTGAGAGTCCAACTCTCACCTGTCATACACCAATATTATTCTACAATTCTTTGCTTCCACACAAATATATATTCCATTCCCAACCTATTTACTTGTAGTGCTTCACATTACCATAAAACATTCCTTTCAAGCCAAACCTAATGGCATTGCCAATGAGTGTTCTTTCATCTTGTGGATCAAAGTTTAATGTTGAAAAATAAGTCTTCGTCCCCAATATTGAGTGTTCCTGCCAACTGCTTGCAAACAGTCTCACAAGTTAAGTACTGTTATTGACAGTGTTCTTCTGCAGGCTATACAGAACTTCACCAGTAATAGGTCGCACTCAGATATATACTTGTGGATGAATTCAGAAGATTCAATGCAATCTCTTTAAATAAGTTGGCCATGCAAAGATTTATATCCTTGTGGGTCTTAACATATCATCGGGATACAAGTTTCATGCTTACCTATATTTTAAGACGCGATCTAATATTACCCTAGTGTTTTTTCTGCCAAAAATACAGGAAATGATTTTTTTTTCTTGAAGATATTTGTAGGGTGGGAAAGCTGTCCAAAGAAACATGCTTTCCACTTTAAGAAAACACCTGCCTCAAATTTGTTTTAAACATTTCACTATTTTCCTTACTCTGTGCATGTGGTTTCTCAGCAATGTTGAATTCCACAAATAGGTTGGGATAAACCAGAGAGGTACCAGATGTGTATGTAAATACCGTAACCTTTTTAATTCTGAAACTGAAGCAAGCCTCATAAACCTGGACTTTGCGTGATACACTGTTCAGTCTAAAAACCCTGTTACCTGTAGGTATCTTACTATGAATCCTAGAATGCATGACTTCATGCGAATCATGCAAGAGTGCAACATTAGTGGTTGTCTCTGCTGATCCAGAAAACAAGTTGTTGTGAATTTTTTGAAAAAATCTCTAATTGTGTTATAAAAAGTTAGAAAGATGATTAAATATCACGGCTATGCTATTTATAAGTACTGTAAATGGAAGGTAATCCTATTACCCTGTTTAATTGTCCTGAGTTCATCGTTTTCCATATACTACTCTAACACACTTCAGGGCTAGGTTTTTATCTATTAAGTCACTCGAACTTTAGACTGGTGTGAAGTGTCGAACACTACATGTAAGATATTTGTTTCCCTGCGGCCATGTGACCTCTCTGTATCGGTACTGTGGGGCAGATTTATGATGCCCTTGCGCCTCTTTGCGCCACAATTGCGTCACTTTATTTGACGCAACGGCGGCGCAAACAATGCGCCCTATTTACAACGTGACGCATCTAGGAGATGCGTCACGTTGTAAAGCCCTGCGCCATAAGGAGGCGTTCCTGCGCAGGGTGGGGGGCGTTCCTGCGCAGGAACGCCTCCTGAAAGTGGCTGAGTGAAATTTATGAGATTTCACTTAGTCACTTTCAGGCCAATGCTGCGTCAAAACCCTGCGCCTGCTTGAAGCAGGCGTAGGTCTTGACGCAGCATTGTGTAGATGGGGCACCCCCGAGCCGTGCTGGAGCTGCGTCGCGCTTGCGACGCAACTCCAGCAATGCGCCACATTTCCGGCACAGATGCGTCGCGCATCTGTGCTGTTTTTGCACCATGGTGTGCCGCATTGTAAATGCGGCGCACCATGGGTGGCGTAGCTGTGGCGCACTGTGGCGCACGTTAACTGGCGCATCCCTGGGGATGCGCCAGTTAACATAAATCTGCCCCTGTGTAAATAAGCAGTTGTGTATGGAATTAATTTTTTCTAAAATCAGATAATTCATATACAATTATCTCTTTATGCAAAATCCTCCAAAACATACGCTCAATATTCACATGTTATAATCGGTATTTAGATCCTAAATGCAAAAGGCTTTCTTATGTCAGCACACACAAGCACCTTAAAAAGGTATCCTATGGTTTCACGTTCAGTTATTTATCTGAGACAACTGAGCCATAAAATCACTGTTTGCTGCAAAATTTGATTGGTTTGCTAGCTCCATTCAGATATTCACATTACAACAGTTCTTTCCTAAAGCAGGAAATGGTCTTTGCGCATACAGAACAGAAATACATCAATTCCAATGTGAAAATAGCGCTAACAATTTGGAGGTGAATTAAAATAAATATGACATAATCAGAGGAACTTGGCCTGCCACTGCATCCTTCCTATGAAACTGGCAAGCGCGAGCCTGCCTTAGATTAAGCCATTAGACACGTGAAAGGTGGTTGAGCATGAGGATATTAACATCAAGGTAATTGCATCGATTGAAGTGCATAAGGAATGAAACGCAGCTGGGCTTATGAAGGTCACAGCTGCACAATGTATTCCTCCCTCTTTCGGGAACATCAGGAGCTCAGGTGGCAACACTTTCTCTGTTTTCCAATAAAAGGGTTTGTTTGGCTGAGTTCCTGCACAATAACTGCAGCTTGTGGGCCATATTTATGAAAATGTGTCATGCAGTGCAGCCTTGCTGTGCTGCATTACAGGGAAAGGTCAGGAATGCACCCTATGTATCACAATATGGCACATTTCTACCCTTTTGTAGCACCGTTGCACAATGTGCTGCCTAGCGCCAATGCAGGCACTCTTGCACTGTGCCGGCATTCCACGCAGGATTGTTTTTCTGCAGGAAGGTACACCTTCCTGCACAAAAACAATCTCCTGAGACATTTTCCTTTATCTTTTGAAATTTCTCCTTGCTATATATGCCTCCCTTTGGAAGGCATAACATTTTGCCACATTGCCAGGTCTACCAGTAATACTAAATCTGGAAATGCGTCAATATGCATGGGGGTTTCGTGGGAACACCCATGCAACACCCATGGAACACCTCCTTGGGGCAGAGTAACCCAATGCAGTGATTTGTGCTGCGTTGTGGTAATCTGGATTTATCAAGCCACTCAGGGCCATGCAAAGTGGCCTTGCATGGCTTGACAGATTGCATGTTGGGGTTGTGTTGTGCTTGCACCATGTTGGGTGGTTCTAAAGTAATGCAACTCCTAAATAAATACGACCCTTTTTTGCGCCTGTGATTTTAACAGGACCTCTAGGAAATGTTTTACCATCTGAAATGCTTCATAATTTTTCTTTTGTTGTAATGGAATGCGTTAAAAGTGGAGGGTCCGATTGCATTTGACAAGAACATGTTGGCAAGCATTTAAAATGTACACTGCTGTTTACAACTACAACTGTTCTGGCTAAATCAAGTGTTTGATGAGAATTAATCCTCAATTTCAAGGCCTGATAGCATACTTTTTATAGGACAAGTTGGATTTTGCATCAGACATCAATTAGTTACAAGGCTCCAGGCCCAGTGCCAGTTCTCCCTGTGCTGCTGTATCACTCTTTCACCTGTCTTCCCCTGCTTCTTCCCTGTTTTCTGAGTGCTTTCTCCTTGCATTTCCCTAATTTAACACAGATTTCTCCTTCCTTTCCCCCATTTTCTGAGTGCTTTGTCCTTGCTTTTCCCTACTTTCTCCTGTTATTTGAGTACCACCTTCTTGCTTTTCCTTCATTTTCACTGTTTTCTCATTGCCTTTTCCCCAGTTTTAGAGTGCCTTCTTCTTGCTTTCCCCACGTTTTCATTCAGTGAACAGATAACCACGAAGCAGTTAGCAACTCCTGCACCCTGGTGATTTGCCGTGCTTTATACATCCTTGATTGATGTCTCTACAGTGGTATTCACAACTTTCCTGTGGAAGGTGTAGGGGCTCCCTGAAAATGTGTCATTTATGGGAGAGTTCTCAGGGGGACCATGCAACCTTTAGAGTCCCATTTTCCTGTATTAAGGGATCATAAAAAGTGCCAACGAACTGGGCTGAATTTGTTCAATCAGACTATACAAATTAAAGTGGGAATAAGGAGGGAAAACATATTGGCCATGGATCACTTCATGGATAAGACACATGATATACATTGAATCCCCGCAGCCACTCGCAGCCAACGAATGGCAGTTAGCTCAGAAGAAACATGCTCTGAGCATCTAAGTTTCAGGAGGATTCTTAATTGCAGAATTTAAATTTCTTGCAGGTTGTAGATAGCATATCTTGGCAATTCTAAGTAAATTGGATTAGGGTAATCAATTGTGCTGACAATAAATGTGTTCATAAATATACCTTCATGAGTCCCATGAAGAACTACAAAACCGGTGTCAAAATGCACATAAGGTAGAAACAGTATTTTCTCATGCCGTTGATCTGCAAATCTGGAGTTATTATCGACCTCCCATCAAACAGGAACATTTACAAAACATTTTGGTGAAAGGGATCAAAAACTCAGTTTTGCCTCCATTTAGCTTTAACCTATTGATGAGTCACATCCATCGATCAAGCAATCCTTAGAGTCAGCAAACATGGAATAATGTTTTCAAGGATTTCAAGAATAAGTGTGTATATCATCTGCATAAATAAACAGTCGTATCCCAAAAGTCTGAATGAGAGAGGCCGTAAGACGAACAAACAAATTGAGTAAAACCGAACACAGTATTAAACCTTGTGTAACCACAAAAGTAGGTGCTTTAAAAATGACATAACAAATTAAAAAGAAACTCTTAGAGTGAGACATATGAGGATGCCATACAGGGCGAGTCCTTGAATTGGTAAATTCTAAAGCCTGTTTAATAATATAGGCCCTGATTTACAGTTTCCCTGATGCAGGGCATCTATTTACAAATTACTGGATGTCCTGTTTGCCCTATTTGGACTGTATACTTGCAAATCACCATTTTATTTTTAAAGTTCTAGATTGGGCCAAGTCTTAGGGGTGGGGCCATCGCGGGGACACTCAGCCACCAAGAGTGGTAGGTGAACTGCTATAGTGCGCATATCGGTTTGTCCGACCGTCTCAGCACAGCCAATCCGACGTGAGCACTGAGCTGTCTCCAACCAAGCTGCGTTGCTCCATTGGAGACAACAGGCACAGGCTCCCTGGGAGCACAAATTGAAGGCACTCAGGCCTATCATGATGCTGCTCTCATGCATGAGGCTGCAGGGGAGCATGGGAGCCTGAGCTGCAATGAGGCGCAGAACAGTAGCGATGCAGTTGGCAGCAGAGCAGGTAAGTTCTGTTTTTGTTTTGTATTGGCGTTGTCTTTCTCCCTACCGCCCGCCACTCTGCCCTAATACCGGCCACTACTGTATACATGGGTATACATCATTTTGTGGGCATACAATAGAGTTTATAAATGTATTTACTCATATGTGTAGTCTAAACAGAGTGGGTGGTACATTCACCAATGTTTAACTGGTATCTTGCACGCCCCAAACTTTAAATACCAGCCATAATCTTGTCAACCGTCTTGAAAAACTCTGTAAAGCCTCATACGACAATGCCAAAACCAGAATCCGAAAGCAGTAGAGCTCCTCTGTTTATATGGTTCAATGCCTTCATGCATATGAGTGAACGGTCCTCATACCTTGTGCAGTAGCTGCCATGGATTAGGTATTTCAATACTGCATCTCAAAAGACTTCATACTTTTCTGTAATGCCAAATTGCTCTGGGAGCACCAAAAAGGGGACAAGCTCCCATTTGGCTAGTGAGGTCAATCCAATATTAACTTATCCTTGTCTTTTCAGCTGCCATTTTTGTTCCATCCATTATATACTGACCTAACTCCACAAGCATTAAACATGAGTGTAACAGAGGGGAATGATATTTGAACGTTGTTGTGTACATGTAAGCTCTTTGTATTTCTATACATGTCTACCAGGGGAACCAGAGCAAGCCCTTTATATATTTTTGCAAAAACTAGGGACATAGTTGTGTGGCTCCTTGCTTTGCGGAGTTGCTCAGTCAATGTAGAGTTTTGCAGGATGAATGCTAGTGTAATTTGTAGGAAAGAACACTCGTAAAAGGATATAACTGTACACATTCAATTTTAATTGGAAAACTATATAGGGAAACAACCAAGAAAACAAAAGGCTTTGCATCTCCTGGAAAATAATGCTGAAATCCGATTACTGATACCTAGCCTTGTATATAATTATTATTGACTCAAGTTAATCTGGCAAAAGTAATTTCAGTGGTAAATTCAGTTTTGGGTAAAATAAAACAGCATTAATAATGAAGAGAAACAAAAGCTCATCTTCCTCACTGTAGCTACCACATTGACTCAGTTTATGCTTAAGGCAGATTTGCATGTGGAAATTGCCAGTGGGCAGATATACCATTACCAAATAGTACCTTCCCATGGAATTCTGTCTATTACAAGTTAGTTCCCTTAGAATGTGAAATATTTGTACAGGCATGGAATTACTGTGCAGAATCCTGCCCAGTATAACATGTTGGCTGAATTTAGAACGTATTCAGAGCAGGTGCTAAATGGGAACAGCGGCTTCCGTTTGGGACGGGGGAGTAGGGAGGGGTTTGTGGGGGTAGGAAATGGAAAGTGGAGAATAGTTTTGATAGGTGAAAGCATTGCATGATCCCCCCTTCCACTCATTAATTCCACTTCACCTCACTAGTACTCAGGTCCATAATGTAGCTGAGAACTCTGACAAATGTGTTAAAGAAAACTCTGATGTATTCAGTGTTCATAATATGGTGCATCCACATTCTAGTCTTGACCGATTACTCTATATTGTGATAGCACTAGCAAATGATCCACAGGTATTTTCAACTTAAAACAGCAAATACCCTCAAAACAATCTGGAAGATTGCAAGTGATGATCCAGAGAAGAGACAATTATGGTCATGAAAGGTTATCTACTATATTCAGATTATATTTCATTTGTACCTCCAATAAGATATATAACATACAGCTAGAATAACTTTTTTCGGACTAGCACAATAAGAAGCATCCTTAAAGGTAAGAACTAGGTGGGTTTAAGATTTGATTATAACTGCTTAGAAAAGTGCAGTACAGAACAACTATTATATGTAAGATGATGTTATTAGTGCTAAAATGAATATATTTCAGATCTGAAATGCAATCACATTAACATGATTCAGCGATTTGTCTAGTTATACAAATCTTTCTTGCCAAAGCCTAAACTAATTTATTTATTATTAATTATCTTGCGTAAAAAATGTAAAATGAAGACGTAGAGAGTAGGGATATGATTTCGAGTTTGGTAGGCGGGTACTCTGACAGAAATGTAATGGATACTCCATTCACCTAATTACAAGCGCAGTAAATACCACTGGTACTAAAACCTAGAATCAATGAGGCAATGGTTAAGAATCTTTTCAGGATTTGCTACCCGAAATGTAAGAGTCAAACATTGCTTGTACTTGCGTACCAATTGAGTTTCAGATGTACAGATGTGATAGGTTCTGAAATAAAGCTAATTTATAATTAAACACAGAGGCAAAATTGATCATTTTGTATAATTACAGGAAAAACACATGTATTATTGATACTTGTAACTTTTGAATAAAATATATTAAAATGCACTTGAAACTTCATATTGATTTTTTAATATCTTGCTGCAACTCACATTTCTCTGTGGTGGCCTGGACTTCACACTTTCACAGCAGTAGACATCCACTCTGAAGTTGTGGTCCTCATGTCTCATTTGTACTGTACTGCTTCTTTATTTATCTTGTGTGACCTTTCTTCAAAGGAGAGGAGGCAATGGGGATCTGCTTTGTAAATATCTGGAATAAAGCTTAAAAAGAAACTCAATCTGAAAAGCTCAGTGTTCCTCCAAGAGTGTTCTATTTAAAGCATCTTCTGATAATTGGCACCCCCTCTCCCTCTAAGGGGCAGGTTGTCTTTGGATTGTGAGTGACCATCATACATAATCAAGTGTTTTTTCTGCCCAGAGTCAGCCCTCCCCAAAGCCAAAGTGCAATAATAATAAAGCTGCCTCTTAGCGTTCAATTAAGGGCCACTCCCACAAAGGGATGGCTTAATGTTTATTCACCATTGGTGATGCCACAAATGATGCCACAAGTGACAATAAATCACTCCACCCTGACGTGTGTGTTTTGTAAGCATATTTCCCTACTTCCATTGTGTAGTTTTGATGTATGTGTTAATGTTAACTTTTGCCATTTAGAAGCATTTGGAAAACCGTGCAAGAAAAGCAATATATTGTAGTTCTCAGCTATTTATATGATTCTGTAATTTTTAGCTACTACTACTCTTTACTGTATAAACGTTTATAAATGAAATGCATTTTTCCATTACTTACTTAGACCGTATGACAAAACATTCTCTAGTAACAATATCAACAAAATGCTTTATTGTTAAATGACTGTCTTGGTGAATTTTTAGAGAAAGCATTATTTATGGAAAATTGTACATTGTTCCAGTGTATATCAACCTCTGTTGTTTTTTGCATGTGGCCTGATTCATAAAAAATGGAGGTGGAGAATCGGTTGCTGTAACATGTTGCAATGTATAAAGGAAACACATTTAGGGTCTCAGATATACTGTGGCTGTTTTGATAATGTTTAACTTTCTCATCACTACCTACACATTGTACTAAAAGATAGAAACAAATGAGTGTATCACAAATTATACAACAACATTAGGTGAGTCATGCCATGTACGTGTATGAATTCCAGTTCAATCTATAGTCACTTTGGGACTACTTCACATAGGTAAGCGAAAAAAGGTGTACATTCTGACATGCATAATTGACTACTATGCATGTTTGTAGTTTGAGTCATTGACATACATACCGCATTTATGATCTATGCATGAGTATAGTACACATGTCAGAACATACATAAGCAATTGAATAGGCATTTATATACACTGATGAGTAACAACTCCTTTGCTAAACATACATAAGCTGGAATAAGTAAATGTGGAATTGATTTATTTTCCTATTTTTACAACATTTTGCCACCATCAAAAACATATTGCCGTTGGATGTTCCCAGTTCAACAGAAACAGATTCTGTTAGCTAAATGTGAAGATCAATGTGGGACATACAGTCAAACTTTTTTTGAATGTACATTACAGTGCAAATTTCTTTCATTTCTGGATATTTCCTTGATGTGCATACTGATTCCCTCACCACTCTCCTCATATGGACCCAGAAACTCCCACTAGAGTGATAAAACCTCAAAACTAATTGTGTGATGGCACTATGAGTTGCATACTCTAAGGACATATACACTCCACGTGTTGAAGAGCATTTACATGTGTTTACTCTTGTGTTTAACACATGCAAATGTACTTCATACATTGGCAGGGGTTAGTGTTTTTCCAGGATGAAAAAAGGAACAAAACAACAACACAATTAGTGGGGGGTTTGGGTAGTAGGGCTCAGAAAAGAGGAACATATTTAATTTAAAAAATGTTGCATTTTCCAAATGGCAAACTGTACATTTGGTTTCAATTCCACAGGCAGAAATGCTTACACATTGGAGTACTCAAAAAAATGATTGTTCCAAATGTTGGTGGCTACTCCTGGAATTATTGACAAATTACCCACAAATGCAGACATTAAGTCCACAAAAAGGAGTAAGCCTAAAGGAACAAGCTTTCATTTTGGTTCAGAGTTTTGTGGATCGTAACTGTTGGTTATGGTGGGAGGCAAAAACATAAAGAAAACATAACCAACAGAATTCTAACCAAAGTTAAACAAATGAAACCTGCGTGAAGTAGAGGCACTCTATGAAAAGTAGGAAATCAAACATTTCTTATCTCCACTGATTGGAAAGCGCAAACCTGTGGAACTGTACTTGAAAAGATGTCACACTCTGGCTATTGATGCTGGAAGACATGCCAAGTATGGCGTTGATTTGAATTAACAGAGATTATAGAAAACATCCGGTCATTTTAGAATGTTGTGAAATTGCACTCATAACATTTTGAAGCTAACAGAGACCTCTAAAGATATGAACACGTGTATTGGGAGTACACTGTAACTTGATGGCTGGGACTTCTGTTGATTAGCATAGGAAATCTATGAATGCTATCACATTGAGGGACGGTCAGCCACACCAATACCAACAAAAATCAGACTAAAGCATGAGTAAATGTATTCAGAATTTACTAGCGTAAAAAGGCATAAAATGGGAACAATTAAAATATGCACATGGGACCCCTGAGATTAGATTACTTAACAAATAGGCTTCCAAGTAAGACCAATTATCAATTATTTTATAGGTTTTTGTTTAATCATGAGCCTACTTTATGTATAATGATACGGGTATGATGCATTTCTAAAGACTTTAATGCTAGTTGCATAAATAGTAATGTAAATTTTAATCTAAAGATCAATGTATTCACTATACCAATACCAATTAATGCAACACAGTTTTAATGTAATGACAACTTGTTGGAATATGAGTAGGTTGGAATGAAAAATGTTATTGTTTCATTACATTGCAGACTGATGAGATAAACTCCTTGTTTGATAATGCACCCAGGGTCATATTGATTCAGATGAGGTCAAAAGGCCTTCTTGTCAGTGGCAAATATTTGATTGGTTGTGTAGAAATGTAACTCATGGCCCAGGTAAGAGGGCAAAACTGTTTTCTTTAACTTTCTGCTGTTTCTTTTGCACCATAGGATATATAGATTGATTGTAGGGATGGCTTTAAAAGCTGCATCAATTATTTAGAACTGGCACTGAACTGTTTAGAGTAGTGGAGAGTAGACCAGCAACATTTACAAATCAATTTAAATCTCTTTGTTGGGCCACCACAGAAAGCCATATTGCGCCCTTCATATTTAGATATTATCATATATATTTTCATTATATGGTGCAACATATGTATTTATTCTAAACAGTACCTAGATAGAAATAATATTGTGTTATATGGCACTTATAACCATGCAATAATTTTGCAAATGCTTTGTGCCTATTAATCAGATAATTAACAATTGCTTTTTATGTCTTCCAGGTGTTACCATTCCTATTAAGTAGCTGAATGTTACCTTGTTACATTATAATTGTGCCAAGTAATCTGTAGAAATGATATTAACTTTATTGTAGTATGAAATTCTTCACAATCGCAATTCATAAAAATCAGGCAGCTTTCTGGTGTTTGTTGCAGACCATTTCCATCATTGTCTACAGAGGACTAAGGGAAATTAACCTTTTTTATGCAGCGCCTACAGTACATCAAGAATTGAGTCATATAGAATCTTCTTAGCTTTAGACGAATATAAAGCCAAACCACTTTTACATCATGTTTTTTTCAGATATCAGGGCATTTTTTTAATGAATCAGGCCCATATTAATCATGAACATTTTCTACATTACAGTGTATTAAATTGTATATTAGTTAACTGTCGAATTAATATTGATGCTCATCAATAATGTTGCCATATATTGGTTAGTTGTGTCACGTGTTTGTATTAATTCTTGCCAAACAACATCTTTTGAATATACAAATCCTATCTGTACATTATGGCCTATTTTCAGATTTCTCCTCATTGCTGTGTGAATATTTTATAAAGATAAATGCATTTCCAAACATGTACAGCTACTAAATATATGTTTCATATAGTTTCATATTAAGAATTTAACTACTCTCCGTAGGTAAGTCCTCCCCACTATTAATTTCAAATTAAATTGTGTCATGTAAATAAACCTTTTAATGTCATTAGCTATTGCAGAATAGAAGTCATTGTAAAGCTATGTATGCATTTAAGGAATACATGAAAATATCCACTCTCTCTTCCTTGCCTTCATGCCACAACAGTATTGCATTTTTTAATGATTTGTGATTACTATATTTGAGCCATACACAGTGTAAATAGCATGTTTCATTATGCAACATTTCTAGGTATTTTCAGACTACAGATCAAAGCAAATTTGTTTATGGAAAAAGTGTGGTAGAGGATTTGAATGGCAGGATCAAGTTCTAATCCATGCTGTGTGTTCTTGTGGTATATTTTATTGATGTATGCTCAACGGAATACATTTTATTTGCTTCCAAATGTCAGGCCATTTAATTCTATTTGCAGTGATGGTAACAGATGTATGTATTAACTGATATGTTACACCTTTGAAATAATCTTTGTGTTCATAAGTGTTATCATATTGATAGCCATCCTTTTTTTTTTTTTTTTTAACATTTTTATTTAGCATCATGAGTAACATCAAATACATATATATACAGTGTCATACAACTCATATAAGATAAGGCATCAAAATAACAATACTGAAAATCAATATTTCTGTTATATCATTAAGACATAATTACTCCCCAAATTTCTTGTATCTTCCGTTTTTGCCTCAATCCCTTAATCATCGCTAAGGAATTTTCCATATTATAAATGTCTTTGACCAAAAGCCACCATTCCATGACCGTGGGGGGATGATTTTGTATCCAGGCCCTGGCGATAGTTAATCTGGCACATGTAAAAAGTATATTCATCAGATCTCGAGATCTATTGTCTACCCCAACGACTCCAATCAAAATATCCAATTGCGTGAGTATAATTGGCCTAGCCAATTTAGTCGAGATAACACCAGCTACATCTTTCCAGAAAATAGATAGCTCGGGGCATGAAAAAAACATATGAACAATGTTTGCCCCCTTGTGTGCACATTTAGGACATTTTGTACGAGCATTACATTCGTTCGATTCATTATTAGAAGCCCATTTTAAAATCCTGTCAGGTGAATAATACAGTTGAAACAAAGTCCTAAACAGCTGTAATTTCAGACTAGCTGATTGAACTGCATTATTTAGGCTATTTAGTGAGGAGGTTATCATAGTTGGTGTTACATTCACACCCAATTTTGTACTCCATTTTTCTGCAACCTTACTAATGTCATCCTTGTGTAAGATAGAAAAAGTCTTATAACCGCAGCTGATCAATGCTTTGTCAGATTCCCTGTACATACAGTTCCAGATTTCGGATTCAGATATGCTGTCAAGGCCTGTTCTACGGATAATGTAGTCCTTGATCTGATTGTATTTAAACCAAGCCCTTTCTGGTAATTTATACATCATCTTTAGATTTACAAAAGTAGAAAATCCAGTATGGTCATACAAGTCTCCCAAATTATTTATACCATTATCCGAGAACATAGAAGTAGCTGAATCATGAAAAACACCTGATAACCCTGGATTATACCAAAGTGGTGTTTTGGCATGAAATAAGGAGATGTTATTCCTGACAAGGATAGATCGCCAGATATTAGCTGTGTCTCGAATCGTCTTAAACCGTACTCGTTTAAAGTAGTTGGGGTCGTTGAGTCTGTAAAAGAACATAGTAGCTTCATCCCCTAATATAAGTTTATGAAAGTAAAGGCATTTATCAGGAATGAGTAAGCTACGAAAACGAGTTAAAAAAGCAGCCCAATAATATAATTTAAAGTCTGGTAACCCAAGTCCACCTTGGTCGTAGGGGAGTTTAAGCAGAGATATCGCCCGTCGTGCTTTCTTATACCCCCAAATGAAACTGCTAATTATACCTTCTAGTCTGCTAAAGTAAGTATTACACACTCTTAAAGGTATAGACCTGAAAAGATATAAAAATCTAGGTAACATCTTCATTTTGATTAAGTTGATTCGTCCCAAGATCCCCATTGGAAGTTTGTGCCATTTTTTGAGAAGAAGAGAAGTTTCTTTTAATAACGATTCATAGTTGAGTGTAACTATTGAATCTAAATTAGAAGAGATTTTAACCCCAAGGTATGTTGCAACATTACATATTCCATCTATTGGTGTTAGTGAGGTAAAATTTGTGATTATTTGCGTTTTGCTGACATTTAACCTATACCCTGAAGCCCTACCGTATTTATCTGCTTCGATACCTATACCTGATATCGCTTCAGGGACATTCGTAGAGAAAACCGCTACATCATCTGCGTAGGCAGTTATTTTTAGTACATTAAGACCATTTTTAAACGGTACAATCATCTCTTGCTTGTGTAATGCAATCAAGAAAGGTTCTATTGCCAGAGCAAATAACAGAGGAGACATAGGGCACCCTTGTCGAGTGCCACGTTCTATTGGAAAAATAGGTGAGCATTGTCCTGAATAACATACTTTACCCCTTGGTTGGTCATATAAGGATTTAACCCATTTCAGGTACTGACCCTTTATGCCGAATGCAACCAAAGCTGCCCAGAGGAAGTCCCATCCCACTCGATCAAATGCCTTTTCCGCATCTAAAAGAATCATTCCGAGTGGGGTGGGACATATCCTAGCAACATCAAATGCCGATATAGCAGTATTAATGTGAGCGGTAGTATCACGTTTGGGGATAAACCCGTGTTGAAATGGTGAAACCATCTGTGGCATTAGTAACGCAAGCCTTGTTGCTAGTATTTTTGCAAATATTTTTGCATCAGCATTAATTAATGATATAGGTCTATAAGACCCTCTCTCTTGTGGGGGTTTCCCCTTTTTCAGAAAGAATATAATTTGAGTGCGATTCCAGGATTTTGGGGCTTGATCCCCTTTACCAATGGCTTTAATGACCATCATCAGGAGAGGAGTCAATTCCTCCGTACACCTTTTATAAAGTTCTAAGGGGATTGAGTCCTCACCTGTGGCTTTTCCCAGTGCTAGGGAGTTAATAGCTGCCTGTATTTCTTCTACTGTTATATCTGCTTCTAAATGTTCTGCTTGCTCATCCTCTATATCCTGTACACCATTTTCTGTCAAATAATCTTTTATAATATCTCCTGTTGGGATTGTTTCAGGCGTATACAACTTTTGGTAGTATATAGCAAACTGATGTAAAATTGATTTAGCATCTTGATGTAACTGTCCATCGTCGCCTTTTATTTCCTTGATCAGCGTTTGGGCTCGGTCTTCTGCCACTTTGTATGCCAAAATTTTTCCTATCCTCTCACCACTTTCATATTGATTCAGCCTATATTTAGTTAATTTAGATATACTTTTCTCTCTAAAAATGGTTTTCAAGGCTAATCTTGATTCCATCAATTTTAAATTTAAATCTTCTATTTCTTTTGCCCTTGTAGTGATAGACGTAGCTAGCATCTTAGATAGCCTTTCTTCGATATTAGATATATCATCTAGTAATTTTGTATTTCGATCCCTATTGATTTTATTTTGCTGCCAAACAAACTGTTGTGTGAACCCACGGATACTAGCCTTACATGCATCCCACACCATCAAAGGAGACGTAGAAGACCTATTGATATCAATGAAATCCTGTATATGTCCTTTCAGCAAGCTTACAAAATTATTATCAGAGAAGAGATATCTGGGAAAGGAGAAGGACCTAGGTGGTTGCCTATCTGTTTCTATTTCTATTATGAATAAGAGCGGGTTATGGTCCGAAGTCACCCTGGGGCATATAAACATTTTACTAGTTGACAATATGGAGTTAGAAGCAAAGACCATATCAATGCGTGAGCAGAGTTTATGGGCGGATGAGTAATAAGTATACCCTGATAAGTGTGGGTAAAGATATCTCCAAGCATCTTTGATTGCATGTATATTAGCCAAGTCTATGATAGCAGCCCTCGTCTTACGCATCCTTTGCAACGCACCCTTTCTGGTTGTGTCCTTATTATAATCCATAACACAATTAAAATCACCCACCACTATGCGTTCCCCTTCCCATGTAAGTAACTCCATATTGACCTGATCAATTATTCTTGGCTCGTCCTGATTTGAGGCATAAACCCCACAGATTATATATCGGAGACCTTCCAGAGTCACTTGTAGCATGGCCCACCTGCCCGCCTTATCCGTCATTTTTTTGTTGACTTCTATTTTAAGCTGCTTATGTTTCAGTATAGCTACTCCTCGAATTGAGGCATTGAAGTCTGTGCAAACTAGAAGATCATAGCCTAACTGATTCAATAAACTTCTATCCTTATATGCAATGTGAGTCTCAGTTATAACTACTAACTGTGGATTATGCAACCTAAGTTCTTCATATACCAGTCTCCTCTTATTCCGACTGTTTAGGCCTGCCACATTCCAAACTAAAAGTTTTAATTGATACATTTAATTGGCATAATAAAAAACTCTGACATGATGTTTACCCAAAAAGAAACATAACATTTTTGCAAACCATATAAGCTTATTTTGGCCAAGAAAACACAAATATATTTGTACTCATGATGCATTTTTTTTGTTTTTTCCCCCCCCCCCTTTCCCACCCAATGACTATTTCCCACCCAGTGGCTGCCTTCTGGTCCCCCCATTCGGTGGACTGCCGTTCCCTTGGCAGTCGGAGAGCGGACAGAACACTGAAAGGATCCAGGCATTCAACACTAATCATAGTAACACACACAAAAAAAAAAAAGGGAAGAAACCCGTGCTGACCAATGCAAACATTTAGTTGCCACAGAAACTTTTAAAGCTAACTAAATTATACCAAAAGGATCACCTAAACCCTATGTGTTAAGCATTAGACGCTAGCTTAATTATTATTTTACTCATTTCCCCTGTCTCCAGGTAGCAATAGCACTTTCAACCTCATTTACTTCCAAAAAAAAATAAGATCGGCCATTTTTAATAACTTTCAGCTTTGCAGGTTCCTGCAGATAGGCTTGATAGCCAAGTTCCTTAATTGGATCAATGAATTGTTTCAGTTTCCATCGTCTTTCTAGCGAGAGTTTACTTAGGTCGGATCTCACAAAAAAAATAATAGTATCAATGGTGACTGGGGTATTAGGCCGTGCTTTTAAGGAAATAGCTTGTCGGAGCAGGTAATTACCTATATAAATCAAAATCGGTCGTGGGAATTTGCTACTCTTATCTTTCTGGAATAGTGGTAAGCGATGAGCCCGCTGGATCTGAGAATCCCAATCCCAATCTGAAAGGTCGGGAAATGCCTTTTGGAACAGTTGGGTAATATATGCTCTCGGGTCTGCCCCCTCTGCTCCTTCAGCAATACCAAAAACACGGAGATTCTGTCTCCTCTGTCTATTTTCTAAGTCTTCCAGCTTGTTTTGCATCTGGAGTAATTGAGAGGCATGTTTATTCACCGCTATTTCTGACCGCTGTGATTTCTCCTCTGTCACCACCACTCTTTGTTGCAGTTCCTCTATATCTTGAGACACTGCCCCCAGTTTGCCCGCCATCTCTTGCAGAGAGTTTTGAGTTCTGCTATTGTCCTCCCTCATTTGCTGATAGTGATTTTTAGCTTCTTCCTTCTGTTCGTGTAGAAGTTGTAAGATTGTCTGGAAAGAAGCAGACACCTCCCCTTGTAGACCCCATTCTGTTGGCCCGTTAGCTAGAGAAGAATCGATATTTTCCGTATGTGTTTCTTGTGTAACCCCTTCTGTCGGAGTAATTATTGCCTCGCTTGTAGACCCAATTGGAGTATCAGGCAGGTCTTGGGTTGTACTGCCACTACTGCCACTACTGTTGTTGCTGCTTTTGCTATTGCTGCAGCCAATTGACAAAGGAGCGGAGTTGTCTTCCATGAATATCGTGTTAGGTATTAGAGGGTGTGGCTGATCCACCAGATTCCCCCCTAAGGACTCTGCTGATTGCTTATTCAGGCCAGATTTATCAGATTTGTCAAAACTGTCGGTTTTGGCTTTCGTCACATTTGTCGGATTGGAAGTAATAGTCCGGGTAGGGCTAAGTGGTATGGCGATCTGTTTTGAGTCTTTAGAGATAGTATTTTGATCATCGGGACTATTACCAGACAATCTCATTGCCATAGATTTTACACCACCCTTGGCCTGTACCCATTGTCTAATTGGGCTGTTCTCAGCAATTAGTTTCATAACATTTGTTTTGGATTTGCCTGTAATTTTAGTAACTTTATTCTTATTTTTGCCTTTTGATTTCTTGGTGATAAGTATTTTATTCTTGTCTTTGGTTGTTTTTGACATCGTATTATTTCCTATATCATTAAGATCCACATACTCTTCATCTGTATCAGCAATATCTGTATTGTCATTGTTCTCAACTCCCTCACTTTCTTCCACGCCCTCAGCGCGCATGCTAATTGTCTTAGTTATTTCACTGTGGGGGGTGCTCTCAATAATGTCTGTATCAGTATCAATATCCATGTCAGCGTTAATCACTTTGTTCAAAAGTTCTGAGGGTTCGGGATTGCCTTTAGCTGGAATGGTACAAAGATCAATTACCTCTTCCTCTACCTCTGCACCAACCAGCTCCGTAATGCCTGATGTGGGTAGCACAAGTACCCCAGTTAACATAGTCGCATTACCATTATCATTATCATACTGTGCTGCAGCATTGCTGTTTTGTGGAGATTTCGCAAACTCCTCTGTTCTCGTTTGAGTGCTTACAACTGGACTCTTTGTTGTGTTATTAGCGGTGCTATCTACTACATTTCCTTTCATCTGAGTCGGGTTTTTCTCCCCGAGCCTACCTGAGCACAGTTGTTCCGCATCTGAAGCAGCATCCGTCGTATTGCTAATAACTGCTGTCTTCTTGTTTGTTGTAGGCTCTTTTGTGGCCGCAATTGAAATTGGCAGGGGGGCTATTACTCTCCCACTGGCCGCTGCTGTGCGGGTTATCCGCGTAGGAGGTTTCGGCGCCATCCCGCTGTTGCTCCCGCTGCCGCGGTTGATCCTTCTGCCGCTCGTCTCCTCTCGTTGTGCAGTTGCCGGTGCTGCGGGGGAACGCAGACCAAACCAGTTGATCACCGCCAATCTCGTCCACCTCGTCAGGCTCAGCCAGCTCGGCCAGCCACTCAAGGATTCCTGGCGTGCCTTTGCGCTAGCAGCCTGAAGCCGACTCCGGATGCGGCTGCCGATCAGCCGTAGCTGCAACATTCAAGATATACTTCCCGATCTTAGTGCAAGTCCTCTCGTATGGCATATGTTTCCAAAAGCAGTGTAAGCTCTGAATTCGCCGTTCGAACACTGTGTTACTGCCTTTTCATATCATTATCTCTGTATCCGCCTGGACCCGTCTCAGCGCTCTCCACTCCGGCGGTGTCAATCCGCCATCTTGGACCCCTACTTTATTGTAGTATGAAATTCTTCACAATCGCAATTCATAAAAATCAGGCAGCTTTCTGGTGTTTGTTGCAGACCATTTCCATCATTGTCTACAGAGGACTAAGGGAAATTAACCTTTTTTATGCAGCGCCTACAGTACATCAAGAATTGAGTCATATAGAATCTTCTTAGCTTTAGACGAATATAAAGCCAAACCACTTTTACATCATGTTTTTTTCAGATATCAGGGCATTTTTTTAATGAATCAGGCCCATATTAATCATGAACATTTTCTACATTACAGTGTATTAAATTGTATATTAGTTAACTGTCGAATTAATATTGATGCTCATCAATAATGTTGCCATATATTGGTTAGTTGTGTCACGTGTTTGTATTAATTCTTGCCAAACAACATCTTTTGAATATACAAATCCTATCTGTACATTATGGCCTATTTTCAGATTTCTCCTCATTGCTGTGTGAATATTTTATAAAGATAAATGCATTTCCAAACATGTACAGCTACTAAATATATGTTTCATATAGTTTCATATTAAGAATTTAACTACTCTCCGTAGGTAAGTCCTCCCCACTATTAATTTCAAATTAAATTGTGTCATGTAAATAAACCTTTTAATGTCATTAGCTATTGCAGAATAGAAGTCATTGTAAAGCTATGTATGCATTTAAGGAATACATGAAAATATCCACTCTCTCTTCCTTGCCTTCATGCCACAACAGTATTGCATTTTTTAATGATTTGTGATTACTATATTTGAGCCATACACAGTGTAAATAGCATGTTTCATTATGCAACATTTCTAGGTATTTTCAGACTACAGATCAAAGCAAATTTGTTTATGGAAAAAGTGTGGTAGAGGATTTGAATGGCAGGATCAAGTTCTAATCCATGCTGTGTGTTCTTGTGGTATATTTTATTGATGTATGCTCAACGGAATACATTTTATTTGCTTCCAAATGTCAGGCCATTTAATTCTATTTGCAGTGATGGTAACAGATGTATGTATTAACTGATATGTTACACCTTTGAAATAATCTTTGTGTTCATAAGTGTTATCATATTGATAGCCATCCTGTATAATCTTAAATAGACAGTTTATATTTAGTAAGCTACATAATTCATGAACAAATGCCAACATACTGTATGATAATTCAGAGGTATCGTGATATGTAAAAATACCAATGTTCTTACCTCAGTCATGGGTACCTGCATTTAAATGGGAACATTAAAAGACTACTTTCTAATGCATATATCTTTCACGCCTTCATTGTCTTTTATTTGTTTTTTCTCCTATTCATGAATGTCAACATAGGCTAGCACCTATGATCTTTTTATCAGATGTCTGGAGTCTAGAGCATCCAGATTTACCAATTCTCCGTATTCCTGACTTACTATCCTGGGATGTATCCCTTGATTATTTTCTACTCATTTTGTGAAAGGGTGTGCCTGTGAAGATTTCCATGTAAGATGACAGTTTGCTGGATAGGCACAGCAGTTGATTTGTTTTACATCTTAGTCACCTGAAGCTTTAAATTAGTCACTATCTCATGATAGCATTAACACTTCCTTGCTCAAGTTATAGATTAGAATAGAACCACAGTGTCTTTGGCCATTGTGACTCAAAATGTCAAATGTGTAGTATGTTCCTGATGTGGTATATTAAAGATGTATTGCCTGTTGCTTCTTAGTACTCTCCAGTGCTGAAATGGATAGAAACACCCCTCACCCACTGCCCACTGTGGGAAGCAGAAGGATCTAAAAGACCTGGTCACAGGAGAATCAAGTATATATATGTATATGATCATGAGTGATGTCATGAGTGATGTCACTGACCATGTCATGAGTGATGTAATATGTGACGTCATCAGCAGTGCATTACACACGCAAGTTATAGTGAGTCCAACTAACTATAACGTGGAATTTCAATGGTTTTATGTCAGTAAAATTTCCAGCTAACTATAACTGATGTGAAACCTATGTTTTTTTTAGTGAATTTAATAGGTTTTTTAAATGCTAATTCCTAACTGTAACTGGTGTGAAACCTATGGTTTTTTCAGTGAATTTCATTGTTTTTTTAAATGCTAATTCCTAACTATAACTGGTCTGAAACCTATGGTTTTTTCAGTGAATTTCATAGGTTTTTTTAATGCTAATTCCTAACTATAAGTCTCACTTTAAAAGTAAGACTGTTAGCGCTCTAGTTGTTTAGAACACTCTGATACATTATGTCATTGGGCTTCAGTTGGGCTATATTTGAGCTATATTTTTTTTTTGTCTCTGGTGGCCATCTTTGTGCTACATTGTGCTACATTGGGCTACATTTGGGCTACATTTTGGCTCTAACATATATAAAGCCCAATGTAGCACAATACATATTTTTCCAAAGTTAATTTTCGTAAAAAGCGCTTCAGAATAGGGCTACCTGTCCCTACAATTTTCCCATTTTTTTTTTTGGTTTTTTTTAAGCGCTCCCGGGGCGCGCCCCGGGGAGCGCCCCGAAAAGCGTACTTCTATAAAGCGCCCCGGGACGCGCTTCGGGGAGCGTCCCGAGAGCACCAATATCGCGAATGTGACCAGAAAATAACACTTTTCATTGGTTCATAACAGTTTTGGTTTCATAATGATGAAGCCCATGGTCATGTGACCTGTAAATAACACTTTTCATTGGTTCAATAATTATTTTTTTCTAAATTTAGAGAAACCCACCCATTTCTCTCACTATTGATTTGCACTTGGAGAGAGCAAGAGGTGTTTTGTGAATTTTCAACTCATTACTTTCCTGATCTACAGCAATGGCTGCAAGGGAGTCATCCAGCAGTGATTCAGATGGATTTGTGCAAGAGGACCCTCCTCACTAGAAAACAAAGAACCACTTCATCTGGAAATTTTATGACATCCCTGAAGGACAAAAAAAAGTTAATGCAAGTAAAGTAACTTGTAAAATATGTGGAAGTATTTTATCCAGAGGCAATCCTCTAAAAAAATACAGCTTTGGAAATGCCAATTTAATTAGGCATGTCAAAAGAAGACACCCAAAAAATTATTCCAGGGAGAGTGTCAGGGAGCTGGCAGAGAAGGCACGAAGAGATGGCAGCAGCACCTCCACTGGTGGAGCAACACCTTCAGGTTCAACACGTGCAAGAATGGTCCCTAACGTCCAGCCGGTTTTTGCAGGCATAAAATTTTTATGCGAGGACTGTGACGAACTACTCTGTTATGGGGAGCAGAGCGTTGAACTCATTGCAATAAAGAGACAGGAACACCGATGCTCTCCCCGTCCCTAAATTTTCTCATTTTTTTGCTCCTGTTGAGCCTTTTTTGAATCCCTGTTTTTGTTTTTCCCCTGTAAAAAATCCCCAAAAATATAAAATCGTTTCAAAAAGTATAAAAAAATATAAAACAACAAAAACAAAAAAAAAGTTCTTTTCAGAACTACCTCCAATTTATAAAAAAAAGCTATTTTTTTAAAAAAAGTGTCATTCTTTTTCTCAATCGTACGCTCCCCTGTCCGCTCCCCGGTGCGCGTACCGGGCACTCCCCTCGCGCAAATCAAAAAAAAAATTTTTTTTTTACCCCGTACGGCCCTTTTATGACCCCCACATCAAACCTAGAGGGTCAGGGTGGGTGTACCTTGCCCCCTTTTGCTCATTTCCCCCTTTGATTTTTACCACCTCAATCCTACCGAGGTACAAGATGGCGGCCGCTGCGGACTGTTTCGAATGTTTACAGACACCCGAGAGCCAATCAGCTTTCCGTACGCAAGTCGCGTGGCGCGCTTTGAGCACTCCCCGGTGCTCGGCTCTAGATATATATATTTTTTTTAACCTAAATTACTCAAAATCCACTGGAGCACATATTCTGAGACATAGCAAAGGCACATCGGGCTACCAGTCCCTACAATTTTACCAAATTAGGTGGAAATCCATTCAGCTGTTCGGGCTAAAAGTGAAATCGACCGCCCTTTGGAAATTAACATGGGGAAAACGTGTTTTGGGACCCCCCTTTTATCTCGGCCCCCGCTTGATGCATCCCCCCCAAACTTTCAGGGAAGGACCGGAGCTCCGCGAGGCCATTTTGAGGAAATTTTCAGGCAGATTCGTCAACCGGCGCCAAAGTTATTCCAAATAGAATTTTGAGATTTAACATTGAAAAAAATCCTAACTATAACTACCTACTGGCGACCGCCATATATATATATATTCACTGAAAAAAACATAGGTTTCAGGTCTGATATAGATAGGAATTAGCATTTAAAAAACCTTAGAAATTCACTGATAAAACGGTAGGTTTCAGGGGTGTTATAGTTAGCTGGACATTTCACTCGTACAAAACCATTGAAATTTCTCAAATATAGTTAGTTGTACTAACTATATCTCACACGCCCGCAATCCACTGCTGATGATGTCACATATTACATCATTCATGACATGGTCAGTGACATCACTGATGACATCTCAAATGACATCACTAATGACATCACTGATGACATAATGCAGTGAATGTGGTTTGCTTCGTTATTTAAAAATGAATTATATATATATATATATATATATATATATATATATATATATATATATATATATATATATATATATATATATATATATATATATATATATATATATATATATATATATAGCAATTTGCACTGAAGAATGAGTGGATATATAAATATAAATATCTGGATGGAGGATTTAGTAGCAGTGTGATTGACTGTTTACTTGACTAATTTAAAGTGTCTCTTAAAATATATTGGATAGTGACTAAACTGTGTGAACATCTGTATCACTTTGTCAGTTGTTGTAAAAACTACTTCTCCAGTCGGTTACTAGCTATTTGAAAGTCTATATTAGTTATTGATTAGTTAACTGAGTATTTGTATGAAAGAGAGTGAATGTGTATGTGGTTCGGTGGGAGGTGTGTGACTACCCAAAGATGTGTGAATAGTTGATTTAGTAGGTATATGACGTTAAAACTACATGTTATAACAGTTGTTTGATTGAGTGAATATCTTTATGGGTGTGGTGATGAGCAAATATCTCTCCTAATGGTACATGTCCAACAAAGTAGAATAATAAAATGCAATGTATGTGTCAGTTGTTGTTTATAAATATGTATACATAAGACTCAGTGATGGTATGCGTGACTGTATAGATAACTGTATATTTGTAATCGTGATTTTATAACACACTAAGAATAATTTACTATCTATATGAATGGATAGAGTGGTGTTTGTATAAGTGTATGGCTAAGTAAATGAAAGTTTGATCCATTGTTTGCATAAGTGAATAGGATGACTTTATACGTGAATAGGATGTGTGCTGGTGTGTAATGTCGATATAGGTGTATAAGTATATTTGATAGTGTTCTACTGATCATTGACTGCATGTATGAGTGAATCTGTAGGTAAGTGATTAGATGTGTGTATAGATGTAGGAATCACTGAGTGGGTTTTTAGAAACTTGTATTGGTGTGTCAATGAATTCAAATATGGTACTCTGTATTTTACTGTGAGTGATGAAAGGTTATACTAGTGTATGATGTGGTGTATCGTCACGTGTATGATGTCATCTGTGATGCCATCAGTGATGTCATTTGAGATGTCATCAGTGATGTCATTGACCATGTCATGAATAATGTAATTTGTGACATCATCAGCAGTGGATTGCGGGCGCGCGAGATATAGTTAGTACAACTAACTATAGCGGAGGAATTTCAATGGTTTTGTACGAGTAAAATGTCCAGCTAACTATAACACCCCTAAAACCTACAGTTTTTTCAGTGAAATTCTAAGGTTTATTAAATGCTAATTCCTAACTATATCAGGCCTGAAACCTATGATTTTTTTCAGTGAATTTCAAAGATTTTTTAAATGCTAATTCCTAACTATATCAGGCCTGAAACTTATGGTTTTTTCCGGGAATTTCAAAGGTTTTTTAAATGCTAATTCCTAACTATATCAGGCCAGAAACCTTTGGTTTTTTCAGTGAATTTCGAAGGTTTTGTAAATGACAATTTAAAATGTATTAATTGTTATATTTTTTTTAACAGATTTACTACATTTTTAAAACTTTTTATTTGTAGATATTTTATTTTTTAAATTACATTGTAATTACATTATACATTACATTACAAAATATATTTTCTCCGAATGAAATACTTTAGTTTAAATACTTTGCAAATAGGCAATAGACTTTTAAGTACAGTAGTTACAGTTGTTGCAATGGGCAACACAATTTCAAACACAATTCATCATTAACCTCAATGTGTTTTTCTAGCTAAATGCAATTAGTTACTTTATGGATTACTTTTCTAACCACAGGATTGGATCCTAGATTCAGTCCTTGGACATCTCCTGTGAACGGTTGAGGAAAAGTGTTTTAGTTACAGTAGTGATTTTTAAGGAATATTATTGTACTTTAAAAGTTGAAACATAGAAATATTTTCACATAGAATCACAAATGTTATCCTATGGGAGGAAATTCATTTAGCAGGAAAGTAATGTTATCATTACTTTTTCTTACTCAGTGGTGGATCCTAGTTCCAGCACTAGTGCATCTCCTGTAAACAGTTGAAAGAATGTGTTTAAGTCATACCGGCGATTTTTTAGGAATATTTTTAGTTTGTGAAAATAGACACAGAAACTTTTCTGGTGAAAACCAGACATTGGATTCCTATGGAAGCAATTTCAAGTTACTAGTAAGTATGGTTATAATTACTTTTCAGGATCAGTACTGGGCTCAAAGATGCAGCACTGAGGTCTCTCCTGATAACAGGTGAGTAAATCGGAATTTGTAGTTCGGCTGCTTTTAGAGGAAGAAAGTTCCAAAACTCCACACTTCGAAGAATTTCCAAATGAAACCAGTCGATGTTAGCCTATGGAATGAAATTCAGGTTACTGTTAGTATGGTTTGAATTACTTTTCAGGATCAGTAGTAGGCTGAAAGATGCAGCACTGAGGTCTCTCCTGATAACAGGTGAGTAAAGCGGAATTCGTAGTTCGGCTGATTTAGGAAGAATTTTTTAAAGTTCCAAAACTCCACACTTAGAAGAATTTCCAAGTGAAACCACCTGTTAGCCTAGAAAGGAAATTCAAGTTACTGTAACTACGATTAGAATTACTTTTCAGGATCAGTAGTGGGCTGAAAGATGCAGCACTGAGGTCTCTCCTGATAACAGGTGAGTAAATCGGAATTCGTAGTTCGGCAGATTTTTGAGGAATTTTTTAAAGTTCCAAAACTCCACACTTAGAAGAATTTCCAAATGAAACCAGTCAATGTTAGCCTATGGAAGGAAATTCAAGTTACTCTAAGTATGGTTAGAATTACTTTTCAGGATCAGAAGTGGGCTGAAAGATGCAGCACTGAGGTCTCTCCTGATAACAGATGAGTAAACCGGAATTCACCCCTTTTTACACCTCTCTGCAAGGCAGCCCCCAGGCGCGTTTGCTGAGGGGGAACTAATTCCCCTTGCATACTGGTGGACCCTGGGGTCCAACTTGCCCAGCAGGAACCTCCAGTATGTGCCAGGGGACTGCGTTGCAGAGAGGTGTAATGAGGCCCTGACCCTTTTTAAACCTCTCTGCAAGGCAGCCCCCTAGCGCATTTGCAGAGGGGGAACTAATTCCCCTTGCATACTGGTGGACCCTGGGGCTCTACTAGTCCAGCAGGAACCTCCAGTATGCGCCAGGTGGGTGCGTTGCAGAGAGGTGTTCTGAGGCCACACCCCTTTTTACTCCTCTCTGCAAAGCAGCCGCCTGGCACGTTTACAGAGGGGGAACTAATTCCCCTTGCATATTGGGGATCCCTGGGGGCCAACTAGCCCACCCGGAACCTCCAGTATGCGTCAGGGAGCTGCATTGCAGAGAGGTGTAATGAGGCAACGCTCCTTTTTACAACACTCTGCAAAATAGCTCCGTGGTTCTTATTGGAGGTGCCCGGTGAGCTAGTTGGCCCCCAGGGACCCCCAGTATTCAAGGGAAATTTCTTCCCCCTCTGCAAACGCGCCAAGGGGCGCGTTTGCAGAGTGGTGCAGGGAGGGGGCAGGGCTTGAGGTGACGGATTGCACCTCTCTACAAACACGCGCCCTGGCGCGTTTGCAGAGGGGGAACTAATTCCCTTTGAATACTGGGGGCCCCTTGAGGCCTATTAGCCCACCAGGAACCTCCAGTATGCACCAGGGGTGTCGCGATAGTAGCTCAAGAAATGTAAATTTCCACTAACCTTTCTATCTTGTGGCCAGCGGGGACGATGGAAGATGAATAGCCCCCCAGTTCCCTAAACGCAACCTCCAACAGAAGAGTATATCCTACTGCGTGAAATTGCGCTCTGGGGAAAAGGGGAAGTGGATAAAATAATAAAGTAGCAGAAAACTTCTGATATCCCGTCTGGGTCTGGTCAGAGGGACTGTACAGCAACCGTAAGGATGAGGGTGCTGCAGAACAGGAATACAGAAAAAACACAAGTGAGAAATGTACTCTCTATATGACACTCTGATATCAAATATGCCTTGTATATAGGTTCACTCGCCATGTACTCTTTTCTGCTAAATAATAAGACCTTTAGAGTAGAATACACCAAATGCAACAGGGACAAAGTTCAGCGTTGTTAAGTCACACAACACGAAAAATAAATGTGCTCTAAATATGCTTTAAAGTAATAATCTTCAATAGAACCTCAAGGTAATTCTTTTGTTCATGAATATCCAAACAAATGATGAATACCATCCATAATGAAGAGCGCTTCAACTCAGCGATCCTCTTACTACCAAAATGAAAATGATAAATCAAGGTTGTGTCAATATTACTCTGATACTGCTTTTTACCACAACCACAAGGCTCCGGGAATAACTGCAATGGTCTTGAGGCTTTAAAATAATAAATGTGCTAGGCACATAAAGTCTCGTTGCCATAGAGAGAGAGTTTAAAGAGTATCAGCTGTGGACTGCAGGATCAAGAACACAGTAACAGAGTTTGCAGCAAACAGTAGCTTGAAGAAAGGAGGCGAGCCAGCACTCCTCTCTGATACCTGTTTTTCGGCGGAAACTGCAGCCAAGTTCTTTAAACACAGGGAAGATGAGCAGGAGCGTGAATGTATCGGTAATCACGGATTTCCTGTTCTCGCTGGAATCCGGCGGGGACACACCATCTGCCATCCGCAAAACAAAGAACAATTGTCAAGCACCTTCCCATTGCAGGGGAGGCACTTATAACTGATCCGCCTTTTCCTCCATGATGCTTGCCCATGGCCTTCTGGTACCTGTAGTGCCGGCATATTCGTGGTATGTCAGACCAATGCGCACATTTCTGGAGGCGGCAAAACGGGCGGCAGAACGGGCAGGCAATCGCTACAAGGGGGCTGCCTTGCAGAGAGTTGTAAAAAGGGGTGTGGCCTCTTTACATGTCTCTGCAAGGCAGCCCCCTGGCGCGTTTGCAGAGGGGGAACTAATTCCCCTTGAATACTTGTGGACCCTGGGTGTCAACTAGCCCAGCAGGAACCTCCAGTATGCGCCAGGGGGCTGTGTTGCAGAGAGGTGTTCTGAGGCCACGCCCCTTTTTACACCTCTCTGCAACGCTGCCCCTTGTGCGTTTACAGAGGGGGAACTAATTCCCCTTGCATATTGGGGGTCCCTGGGGGCTAACCAGCCAACCAGGAACCTCAAGTGTGTGCCAGGGAGCTGCATTGCAGAGAGGTGTAATGAGGCCACGCCCTTTTTTACAACACTCTGCAAATGCGCCAGGGCGCGCGTTTGCAGAGTGGTGCCTTAATGTTTTTTTTGGGATCGGCAGTTTACGCGTGTGAGAATTTGCCCTGGTATATGATGCTCACTAGTTCTAGTGATCACCTTGTACCATGCCAAGCAACCCTTATGATGATTGGTTGTAAGTCAACCTTATAGACCAGCTATCCTAGTAGCGTGGACAAAGCAGTCTTAGGCTAAACTCTGTAAAGGCATGTGAAGCAAGCTGTTTTACCATACACAATCCCCTTGAATACCAAATGAAAGGACACCGCACAGATATATATTGAAAATATATATAGATTTATTTACTACAAATCCCCTATATTCTTTATGAGCACAGAAGCAAATGCGTTAAAACAAAACACAGTTTAAATACACAAAAGTTGCACAATATGGATGAGCCCTAGGGGCCACCTAAACCATATACTAAAATAGTGGTATAAGAACCACCTAGCTGAAAGGAAGTAGGCCTAGGGCCTTGGGAATCACTGGAGCTGTTCGGGACTACCAGTGAAGAAGTCGGGAAAGACCTGCGGGACTCGGGTGCAGCGTCTAAAGTGCACGCATACACCTATGGCTGAGATACCCGCCACCCCCTCTCAACACAATCCCCAAAGGAGGGAAACCGGAAACAGTTCTTGAAGTTTTTGGAAGAGGGAGGGAGTGACCCTCCCGGCCGTATTTATTAAAACAAAAAACATTAAATCAACAGTTTCATATTAATGTACAATTTCATTACCACATTGCGATGTTTGGCTAACCTTAACAGATTCTCTAATACAGAGGTTCTCCTAGCCGAACTAACATCCTACAAACATTTACTTGAAATTATGAAATTGTACATCCTAACGTTTAAGGGCCAACGGCAAGGTCGTAACCGGTGTCAAGATCCCTAACCAGAAATACCCCCCCCACTTGTGAGGGGCGACAGCACTGAGGCGTACCTCAAGTGCAACTACCAATTTCCCTTGACTTGACGGGGGCACCAATAAAACTCGACGCCACTTAAAGGTCGTTCGAGGACTCGTGTGAGGTATCTAGAAGGTAGCGTAGACCCCCCCCCAAACCCCGCACAACTTACCACATCTGCCGTCGCAGACGTCACTGGCCCCGGGAAATTCCCCAGGAGGGGGCTGTAACCCCTCCTACACAGGAAGGGGCCTTGACCGCCTTTCCTTTTCTTTCGGCGACCCATCCTTAGAAGGGACCGCCTCCCCGTTGAGGGGCCAATGGCCACCTCTCCCGAGCGCTCCCATCCGTGTTGGGTGACGCCCACTCATAGGGATCTTCCAATTAGTGCTCACGATCATGACCTTACCGCCCGACCAAAATAAATACGACAATGCTAACAAACCTACTAAACTAAACACAACGGCTACTATGACCGTATTAAAAGCATGCTTAATAAATGAACACTAAAGCCGAATTTCTTTAATCACAAAACATAAATGAAATAGACCATTCTTTATTACACACTCAAAATCAACATGATAATACCACAACCTGTAAACGAAATTAGAATTATCCATCAACTTTTATTCAAAACAACTGGCTGTCTTCAGGGGCTGGTGGGTGGGTCAAAATTGGCTCTTCGTTCCGTCTCGAGCTCACGTGCAGCGAGGAGGTGCAGCTTCAGAGCACAGGAACAAGAGGATGCCTTCTGGTCTTGCGTCCCCTTTTATCCGTCTTCAGGGCGGGCGTAAACCCGCCCCTGCCTGCCCGGAGGGCGTGGCCAGCCGCGTCAGTGTCTAGGCCAGCCCACTCTAGGGCGGGAAAAAGCGCGCCCCGGCTACGCCGCTTCGGGCATACCAGCCGAGACTCGCTTCCCGCCCAAGATGGCTTCCCGGGGGGATCGTGGTACTCTGCCATACGTGCGGGGGGACCGAGTGGTCGCCCCTTTCCAAATGCAATGTCAATGGTGCGTAAAGGTTACAAAGTTAGTGTTTAAGGAACCTTCCGAGTGACCTATAAGGATGAAACTTAAGACCTAGACACTAGAGGTGTATACCAGTGTAGGAACACTGGCGTTGCTGAGTTACCTCACCCACAGGAAGCGGGTGCACAGGTGCAAAGTAGTGTCAGGTTTCGTCACGCAGGTCGATGGTGATTGGAGCTGAAGATGCTGCAGGCGTCGAGACGAGAAGAGTTCCGGTGGATCCAAGGGTGGATCTGAAGTGGTGAAGACCTGAAAGCAGAGGGGACAATGTTCAAAGTCACTAGCCAGTGACTACCGTGGAACCAAGATGGAACCAGGCGATGTCTGGTGCAAACAGGCAATGAGGTGTAGCTTGTCTCCGCAGCCATGTGGACGCGAAGAGGTCGAGGACGTCCAGGAGTCGATCACGAGCTGTCCCACAAAGGCTCTAGCTGATGGCGGTGTCGGCAACTTGATTGGAGCAAACAGGCCTTGGCTAATGCAAGCCACGCAGGAAGTGAAGAAAGCTTATCACTCTGACCAGCAAGGTCAGAGCGGGTGCTCCTTTTTATGGAAGCGAGGGCAAGTCTGGAGCAACCAGACCCGGAGTGTAAATTGTAGGTTTTGTCACCAAGATGGCCGCTAGCCACGTGGCAAGTGGCCGGGATGGCGCGCCGAGTGGCAAAGTGCAAAAGGGCCCCACGCAGATCGTGGAGATGCTGGGGGCTGATCTTCGGTGCAAATGCTGCTCGGTGGTGGGGCTTCTCAAACCCCAGAACACAGTGTCGAGGGTGCCTCGGGTGCTGCGCAGTCAGCGTCTCGGGGGTCTTTCGAGATGACCGGTCCCACGTCTCTCGGTGCCTCCATGGGTCTCTTCTTTGCAGAGACTGTGGATCAGGCTCTGAGATGTCTGTGAGTCTGGGTTAGGCATGGGCGGAAAATCCGTTCCGCTCGCGGATTTTGCGGATTTTCGGGAAATCCGCAATCCGCGAGATTTGCGAATTTCCTGAAAAATCCGCAAATCCGCGAGCAGCGGATTTTGCTCGCACTGCTCGCACTGTTCGCGTGAGTTCGCGCCCCGCGAATAAGTGCGAAATTGCAGAAATACGATTTTAGCAAAACTGAAAGTAACTACTTACCAGGTTCAAAAGTTCAGGCTCATCATTAGTAGCCATTTCCTGTAGTGCTTCCTGAGGGGCCCCTCCAGAGTTCAGTTGCCAGTTGCAACTATTATGTGACCCTGCTCTGAACCTCAGAATAGTTACACATATGCCACAAAGGTCCTGAATTACAGCTAAGGGAGACAAGCAGGAGCCAGGCTGGAAGTTAAAATCCATTAATCAGCCCCTAATTCATTATTGTCAGTTGGGGCAGGGCAGGTGTTGTAACTAATTTTGCAACAATGAAAGCACTTAGCAAGTGCAAAAGATCACTAATCAGGGCGCACTAAGGAAGCAGGTGCCAGCTAAAAAAATATTCTGTGACACATTAATCAGCCCCAAATTAATTCAGGTCACTTGAGGCAGGGAAGGTGTGCTTTGCTTTGCCAAAAATAATGTACACTGGACAACCAGAGGGTGTGGTGATGAAACAGAGGGTGGCATGGGTGGGCCAGAGGGTGGCATGAGTAGTCAGAGAGTGGCAGTGGTGACAGAGAGTGGCAGTGATGAAGAAGAGTGTCCCAAACAGGTTGGACACGTAGAAACAACAAGTTCGCAAAACTTGCGACCCGACAGGTAAGTTCGCAAATTGCGAAATTGTAAAAACCCTCGCGAACTGGCAGAAACACGGGCGAACACAAAAAAAAAAAAAAATCCGCAAATTCGCGGGAATTCGCGGATTTTGCGGATTGCGAGTTTGCAAATCCGCAAATTCGCGGATTGCCAATCCGCAAAATCCGCTCATGCTTAGTCTGGGTCTCATTGGGCTCTGGGCTCGGGCTCCGGCAGGAGGCTGCGGCAAAGAAGATGTCGAGTTGCTGGATGGTGCCTGTGTTTACAGGGTGGCCACTCCCAGGCCACAAGGGAGATGCTCTTCAGTCTTCTGTGCAGCAGAATGTCGAAGTCCAGTCGTATTCTTAGTTTCAAGTTGATTCAGGATGATCTGAGGTGCTATGGCACTGCTCCCCCTCTTATTCCCAATCTGAGGGGTGGATCACCTGCTAGGTCCCTCCTCTGGGTGGGACCAGGAAGGGGGGCGGTTACACCCCCTTTCCTTTGTCCAGCTCCGTGCCAGGACTGGGGCTGGAAAGCCCCAGCACCGGTTTGGACTGGCTTATGCATGAGGACACCTTGTGTGCCCCAGGCATGTCTGATTCTATTCAGCCCTGTCCTACCCAATACACAAAATCCTGTCTGGGGTGGTGCTCGCACCTCCCAAGGCAGGAAACCCTTTGCCCAAGCCTCCCTCTCTGGAAGGACTCCCAGCTGCAGGAAGTCAGACTTGTGTCTGTGGTGGCAGCATCTATTTTGTGATGTTGAGGCTCTGGTTAACTTTAACCGGGGTTCAGGTTATGTACATGTCATGTCCCTCTAGAAGGGTGGAATTCTATCCCCTTTGACAGGACTGTTGAGGGGATAGTATTCCAAATCGTATGACAACTTACTGGACATGTTTTGATAAAGCCAAACCAAAGTTAGCATATAACCGCGAGGATTATAATGCACTTAAGAGTATATGGTATGGAAAGGGAGTTGTTCCCGACAGCTGCAGACAGGCTCAGCTCATGCTAGAGCACCATCTCACATGAAACCACACACTCTGCCTCCAGGATTGCCGAGGCCTTCCATAGGAGTGGCTTATAGGTTACCATGTGTCCAGTGAGGTTAGATATAGGGATACTATATCTAAGTAAGAGGTGATTACACCAACTTACCCCAGCTGAGTGATCAGCCAGTTGTGTCAAATATGGAGGCCAGGACAGGGGTGGCACAATACATGCTACTGCTCCTAGTAGGCCTTGGCTACACCTATGCCCTGGGTACCTATGGTACACTGTTACAGGGGCCTATAAGGTGAACCAGTTCCAATTGTGTATGCACCTAAGGTACATGGAGTCCATTTTAAGGAGAGAACAATTAGCCTGGGGGCCTGAATAGCAGGATCCCAGGCCAACTATGTCAAAAACCAGCTAAACACCAGGCAAAAAGTTTGGGGGTAACCATAGTCAGATACCCACCTTCCTACAACGCGTACCCTGCGGGTATATTTTCTTTGGCCTTGGGGGTCCTTGTGGGACCCCCTGAGCAGGCCTAGGGTGTCAGGAACCTCCAGCATGTGCCAGGGGGCTGCCTTGCAGAGAGGTGTAAAAAGGGGTGTGGCCTCTTTACACGTCTCTGCAAGGCAGCCCCCTGGTGCATTTGCAGAGGGGGAACTAATTCCCCTTGAATACGGGGGGTCCCTGGGGCCAACTAGCCCACCAGGAACCTCCAGTATGCGCCAGGGGACTGCGTTGCAGAGAGGTGTAAAAGGGGGCGTGTCCTCATTACACTTCTCTGCAAGGCAGCCCCCTGGCGCTTACTGGAGGTTGTTGGTGGGCTACTTGGCCCCAAGGGACCCCCAGTTAACCAATCAATATTTTATTTAAAAAACATCCATTTACACACTTAAAACCTTGAGAAATGGACAGTGGATATAGCAACTAGGCAAAGCACCCAAACTCGTATTAACCAAAAAATAATGATAAGCAATTCAACAAAGAATAGTAAGTCGTAGTGTGCCACTTGCAAAAATCCGGTACCCTCTGTCCAGGGGCACCTCACGTAGAGCGTGAAACCAAACAGTTAGTCATCCAGTTTTGGGGCACCACTCCAATCACATATAGTCAGTTCAAAATTTCTCAGAGTCCAAATCCAAATTTAGGAGTCTCGTTATTTTCTCAGTTCGTTTTTATTTTCTTAAATTCAAAGAGAATCGTCAGCCCATTTACACACTTATTTAAACATTTATTCTTACATCGACCTTTACAAATACATATATAAAACATTTATTTTTCAGAAAGACACACATTCACTGGATGGTGTCATCAGTGATGTCATGAGTGATGTCACTGACCATGTCATGAGTGATGTAATATGTGAGGTCATCAGCAGTGCATTGCAGGCGCGCAAGTTATAGTGAGTCCAACTAACTATAACGTGGGAATTTCAATGGTTTTATGTCAGTAAAATTTCCAGATAACTATAACTGGTGTGAAACCTATGGTTTTTTTCTGTGAATTTAATAGGTTTTTTAAATGCTAATTCCTAACTATAACTGGTGTGAAACCTATGTTTTTTTCAGTGAATATAAATATATATATATATATCTATTTTTATTTCTCTGGTTTTGTACGAGTGAAATGACAGTCTAACTATGACATCCCTGTAACCTTTGTTTTTTTCCAGTGAATATATAAGTGCCTTTTTCGATGTTTCCGGCACATTGGAAACAACATATTTTCTAGCAGTGTTGCTTCAATAAAAATGAAGAAAGGACCAACACTCACTGGCTAATGTGAGTGCCATTTTGTAATGGGTTAATCCCTCATGTGCATACATGTAAACACTTATTTTAAATGATAGATCATTATTCAAATAGTGATTATTGAATCAATGTTATGCCCGCATGAGTCCTGATACATACAAAAGCATTTAATTACTATTTAAAACACTCAATGTACCAGTTCTGAGCGACCCCCTTATGGTCACATTTGATCTAACCAAATCAATAAAGCTGTGGATCGGCTATTGTCCTTTCCATAAACATTTTATACATTTTACAACTCTCATATCACATTATTTGATTTTTTCTTATAAACAAACAATTTAAATTTCTTTTGTCATTGTTATTTAGCTCATCTGGAAAAGACCATAAATATTCTTGTGTGTCATTCCATATGTCAGGATGCAGTTACCTTTTCCATTATACATTTACTATTCCCAGTTACTAGCTTTACATTTTTTGGAAAAATGTATAAAACCAATAAAACAGTTGAATCTACAGCATTGCCATCACCAATCATCAATTATAACTCTCATACATGGCTAGTCAACCTATGTGTACGGATAATTCCTCGCCACAGTTTAAACCTCGTGGGTGTGTTTGGTGAGCAGGTCTATTATATAACGCGACTCTAGTCTGAGCAACCTTTTCACTCTGTGACCCCCCCGGACGTTAAAAGGTACATAATCCAGACCATAGAATTGTAGCTGGTTGCGGTCACTCTTGTGTTTCTCTGCAATGTGACGCGCCACAGGGTACGCCTGATCTACTTTGTCGATGGCCCTTAAGTGCTCCAATATCTTGATTTTTATTTGGTGGACCGTACTGCCTATGTAGCGAAGTCCACACAGACAAACAAGGCAGTAGACTGCATAGGGCGTACTACATGTGATACATTTATTTATCTTTCTGGTTTTGTCTATGTCTGGTATTGTGTACGATAAAACTCTCCTACTATTAGCACACGCTTTGCATTTGCTGCAAGGATAGAATCCCATCATTTGATTCAATGTGCTCATTCTTGGTGGTGTTTTGTCTAAGTGACTTCTCACTAGCATGTTCAGAAGAGACCTAGCTTTCTTGAAAGTCACCAAAGGTGATGGAGCAATATCTTCACCAATGATGGTATCTGTCTGAAGAATATGCCAATTCTTTTTTAGCATTTTCTTAAAATAATTAGCCTCCACCGAATAGGGAGTTACCATCCGGAACTTGCCTTTATCTGTTTTTGTTTTTTCTTTTTCCAATAGCAACTGATTTCTCTGCATGCCTCCCACTTTCTGTAACGTGGCATTAAGTGCTGTAGGATTATAGCCCCTTACAATAAACCTGGAAATTCATTCAGATGCAGCCATTTCAAACTCTCCTTCCTTGGAACAGCTTCTTTTCAACCTGAGTAGTAGTACCATGTACGGAATACTCTGGACGAGTTTGGTAGGATGACTGCTAGTCGCATAGAGTATCGAATTGCCCCAGTGGATTTGCAGTACAGAGCAGTTTGTATGTTGCAGGTCCAGGTAGTCCCCTGCCACTGGACTCACTGTACCTGAGAATCTTAGATTTAATTTGTTCTGGTTCAGTAGCTCAATATATCCATGTGCAGATTCCCCTGTTCCCTGCCACACAATGAACAGGTCATCGATATATCAATGCCACTCTATGACCTGAACTACGACGGTACAACTTTGGTAGGTTTTGGGCACCCGCTCCTCCAACCAGCCAACGAACAAGTTTGCGTAGCTGGGGTCGAAGCAGGTGCCCATCGCCGTACCAGTTAGCTGTTTGTAGTGTTGATCCTCAAACAAAAAGATAGTGTTACTCAAACAGAATTAAATACATTCTATGAGCATTTTGCTGTGTTCAGAGTACCGCAGTTGGCGTTTTTCTAGATAGAACCTCACTGCCTTTATGCTATGCTATGTTATGTTACAATTTATTTATATAGCGCACGGCTACTCCAATGGAGTCTCCCGGTGCTTTAGATTGGCAGCTCATCGAACAGAAAACATAACAAGTAAAAGCATACTAAACAGCAAAGTGACAAAAACTAAAGGGTAAAAAGCCAAGTTTTCAGTCCCTTCCTAAACAACAGAAGATTAGCAGTATTCCGTAAGGCCAGAGGCAGAGTGTTCCAAAGCTGTGGTGCCCTCAAACTAAAGGAGCGCCCCCCAATACGTGCCCTGTTCACTCGGGGAACCACTGCAAGAGCCAGAGTTTCAGATCGCAAGGATCTGGCCGGTCGGTAAAAAGCAAGCCTGCGCTGAAGATATTTTGCTCCCGTGCCAAATAGCGCTTTATGAGCCAGGGTCAGTGCCTTAAAAACTATCCGCCTCTGGATAGGCAGCCAGTGGAGCGACTGCAGGAGGCCGGACACTCTGGCTCGCCCGCGAAGGCCAAAAATTGCGCTCGCAGCAGAATTCTGCATGACCTGCAGCCGCTGCACCAGATAGTCCGGAAGGCCCAGATAGAGGACGTTGGCGTAGTCCAACCTGGAGCCAATCAGGGCTTGAACCATGATCCTCCTATGCTCTTCTGTGAGCAGTGGGAGAAATTTCCGGAGCATCTTAAAAATGCCTTTACCCCATCCTCATGGTTTATACATGTATAGAGGCTTGTGATATCAAGGACCATAAGCTGGTAGGTGGAATCCCATGCAACATTCATAATTCTGTTCATAAAATCTTTAGTGTCCCTTATATACGAATCTAACTGTCCCAACAAATAATGATCAACAAACATAGATAGATGTTCTGTTAGTCCATTTAAAGACAAAACAATGGGTCTACCCGGTGGGTGTATATTGTCCTTATGCAGTTTAGGAATGTGGTAGAAGGTTGGAATAACTGGATTGGAACTACGTAAAAACAGATGTTCTTCTGGTCCCAGCATTTTCTTATTGTACCACATAGCAATCAGTTCATCATATGCTTTTATGCCATTTTGATAGATGTTTGCTGTTACTTTTTGATAACAGTTGGTATTTAATTGCTGTAGTGCCACTTTGCAGTACTGTTCCCTGGTTTGCAACACCACATTCCTCCCTTTGTCAGAGGGTTTTATAATGATTTATATATCCTGCCTCAGACTCTGGAGTGCCTGCTTTCCCACCTTAGACAAATTGTTGGAAAACACTTTATTTTTCGCCTTGACTCTGAATTTTAAGAGATCGTTCGTCATGGCTTCAGAAAAAACGTCAATGGCATCCCATGGCATTTGAGGGTTAAACAAAGATTTAGGTTTAAAAGGGCTTTCCTCTCGTTCTTGCTCAATGCCCACATTGACCGCTCTTGCCGCCATGTCAGTATTTGATATTTGAGTTTCATCAATCTCCAACCTTAGATTTTCAAGGAGCTCTATCGATGGTAAGTCTTTTCCGGTTAATGCATCTGTTGCAGTCAACCTGGATGTTGGACCCTTCTGTTCTCTCACATTAGATCTGATTTTAAAGTACTTGTGAAGTTTTAATTTTTGCACAAAACTGAACAGATCTATCTGCGATTGCCTGTACTCCAGATGATTACTGGGACTAAATGTAAGTCCTAAAGTGAGTACTTTTAATACAATATCCTTGAGAGATCTATCCGTTAGGCTGACATCGGTGAGATTCAACGTCTCTACTGTCTTTTGGTGTTCTTCTTGCGACTCACACAACCGGGTGCCTTGCTCCTTCCTCTTTCTGCCGCCCCCGTCTCTGCGGGTTTTTCTGCGCCTTCTTCTGGGTGTTTCTTCTTGCCCCCCCTTAGCCAGGATTGTTGAATGATTTTTAATTCATCGTGAAAAGGAGTGGGGACATTTCTTCATTCCACTGATCTTTTCTGATTGTTTGTCACTGGGCTCATTTTCCGTGACGTCCGACTCAGATGTTTCAACTCTTTGAGGGACTTGTTTGGATTGCAGGCTCAGTTCTCATCTCGGGCCATCGAACTTCCGGGCGTAAGTTAACACTCTCCCCTGCAGGTAATCGTTTTCATCTCGGGTAAATTTCTCCTATTTGCGGAATTTGATTTTCTGCTCATATTTAAGTAATCGTGCCTTCATTTCACCCATCAATTCCTCTGATTGTTTCTTGTCTTTTTCTTCCTTTAGGAGTTCATCCTCCAATTCTTTGATCTCCGCAAGTGCCGTATCCCTGTCACTCCAGGCATACTTCACTAGAATGCCCAGTGTTCCCTGGCAATATTGCGCTGTATGTTCAGTCCAGTCTGTAAGTAATTGCGGATCAGGATTCTAATATGAGGGCACAGTATATACCCGTAGGCCCCTTGGAACTCGTTGTGCATCGATGTAACTCTGCAAACTGGTGGCCTCCTACCTTTTGCGCGTCTCACATTCATAGAGACGCTCTAATTTGGACATGATTTCACTCAAACTGTTTCTCGGTTGTCTGTGATCTGCGGAATCTGTATGGACTTGCCCTGCATTCTGACTTCTAAACATGTCTTTGGCCGCCTTCCGACGTGATTTCTCACAAAACATGGCTGTTTCAGTGATTACTGTGCCTGGGTCACTATTTCTACAAAGTCATTAATGTGTGTTATTCACCCATTGCTTTGCCCCTTGAGCTGCCCAGTTTGTTAATAACAAACGCAACGTCGGGACTCACCGGTGGTGTCTCTGAACCTCCGAGCGCGTCCTACCATGCACAGCGCTTGGCGTCCCTCCTCCTCTCGTGGAGCTTCCCTGGATTCGCCAACAACGTTGTAGTAGATACGGTGGTGCCTCTAAATTGATAACACGCTCCTGATTTCCACATTGAACAATAACGGAGGCACTCGCGGGCGGATGTGATTTAGCGGTTGTGCATACCGCTAACAATATATCGCTCCACTCCTTCAATTTCGTAGAAAGAAGATATCCCACTCCCTGGGTGATATACACACCTTTAATTCGTGACCCACAACAGACGCGTTTCGGTGGAAGTGCCTTTTTCGATATTACCGGCACATTGGAAATGCCATATTTTTTAACAGTGTTGCTTTAATGAAAATGAGGAAAGGACCAACTCTCACTGGCTAATGTGAGCGCCATTTTGTAATGGGTTAATCCCTCATGTGCATACATGTAAACACTTATTTTAAATGATAGATCATTATTCACATAGTGATTATTGAATCAATGTTATGCACACATGATTCCTGATACATACAAACGTATTTCATTACTATTGAAAACATTCGACTTACCAGTTCTGAGCGACCCCCTTATGGTGACATTTGATCTAACCAAATCAATAAACCTGTGGATCGGCTATTGTCCTTTCCATAAACATTTTATACATTTTACAACTCTCATATCACATTATTTGTTTTTTTCTCATAAACAAACAATTTAAATTTCTTTTGTCATTGTTATTTAGCTCATCGCGAAAAGACCATAAATGATCTTGTGTGTCATTTCACATGTCAGGATGCAGTTACCTTGTCCATTATACATTTACTATTCCGAGTTACTAGCTTTATGTATATATAGAGCACAGTGCGATCCATGCCAACTTTTTCCTCGGCATGGATCGCACTGTGATAATCCTATGCTTAAAGACTTCGATAGAAAAGCAGACATTTGAGGTGAGCAGATCTAGAGTGTCGCAGGTGTTGAGTTGAGAGTGCTCGATGCAGGAGCTGCTTTCCACCTAAACTTGAGAACTACCCAGAGTTCTTTGCTTCTTTTTTGCATAAATTATTTGTCACTCTATGCCCGAAAGGGTATTTTTGGGACTTATACTGGGTGCTCCTTTATGTCTGGACAAAGCTATACCTCTTTGAAGAGCTCTAGTTAGAGTGAAACACTGTGTCAGGGGTTACTTTTACTCATTTCAGGTTGGCTTGGTTGGTATTTTACCTATTCAAAGCTGTAATACTGTGCCTGGAGTGGTAAATGGCTTTTGCCATTTTACAGCTCAGCAAGGACAGCACTGTGCTAGCTCTATGCTTAAAGACTTTGCCGTAGAAATGGCAAAATACTTTGTCCTTTTCTATATTGGTGTGGATTGCACTGTGCTAATCCTATGCTTAAAGACTTTGATTGAAAAGTAGACATTTGAGGTGAGCAGATCTAGAGTGTCGTTGGTGTTGAGAGTGCTCTATACAAGAGCTGCTTTCCACCTAAACTTGATAACTACCCAGAGTACTCTGCATCTTTTTTGCATAATTTATTCATCACTGTATACCTGAAAGGGTATTTTTTTACTTATACTGGGTGCTCCCTTGTGTCAGGACAAAGCTATACCTCGCTGAAGAGCTCTAATTAGAGCGAAACAATGTGTCAGGGGTTGCTTTTATTCATTTCAGGTTAGTTTGGTTGGTATTTTACCAACTCAAAGCTGTAATACTGTGCCTGGAGTGATAAATGACTTTTGGCATTTTACAGCTTGGCAAGTACAGTGCGGTGCTAGTCCTATGCCTAAGAACTTTGCTGTAGAGATGGCAAAAGACTTTGTCCATTTCTATCTCGGTGTGGAAAGCACTGTGCTAATCCTATGCCTAAAGACTTTGATAGAAAAGCAGACATTTGAGGTGAACAGATCTAGAGTGTCATTGGTATTATGAGTCCTCTATACAGGAGCTGCTTTCCACCTAAACTTGAGAACTACCCAGAGTTCTCTGCTTCGTTTTTGCATAATTTATTTGTCACTCTATCAATCAATCAATCAATACATTTGCAGAGCACGCTACTCACCCGTAGGGTCTCAAGGCGCTGGGGGAGGGGGGGAGTGCTGCTACTGCTCAAAAAGCCAGGTCTTGAAGTGTTTCCTGAATGTGAGGTGGTCCTGGGTCAGTCGTAGGTGGGTGGGGAGGGAGTTCCAGGTCTTGGCCGCCAGGTAGGAGAATGATCTTCCTCCGGCAGTGGTACTGTGGATCCGTTGGATGGTGGCGAGGGCGAGGCTGGTGGAGTGGAGTTTGCGTGTTGGAGTGTAGAGCTTGAGGCAGTTGTTGAGGTATTCGGGACCTATGTTGTGGAGTGCTTTGTGTGCGTGGGTGAGGAGCCTGAACGTGATCATTTTGTTGACGGGGAGCCAGTGCAGGTCTCTCAGGTGGACTGATATGTGGCTGTGGTGGGGGATGTCGAGGATGAGTCATGCGGATGCGTTCTGTATGCGTTGGAGTCTTTTATGAAGTTTAACTGTGATTCCTGCGTATAGGGCGATTCCGTAGTCTAGTATGCTGGTGATGAGGGCCTGGGTGCCCATCTTTCTAGTTCCGTAAAGGATCCATCGGAAGATCTTGCAGAGCATGTGCAGGGTGTTGAAGCATGAGGATGAGATGGCGTAGACTTGCTTGGTCATCATGAGGGAGGAGTCCAGGATGAATCCAAAGTTGCGTGCTTGGTCAGTAGGTGTTGGTGCGGTTCCCAGTGCTGTGGGCCACCAGGAGTCGTTCCAAGCGGATGGGGATGGCCCGAGGATGAGGACCTCCATCTTCTCTGAGTTCAGTTTCAGACGGATGAGTTTCATCCATTCAGCGACGTTTTTCATTCCTTCCTGGAGGTTGAGTTTGGCGGTGGCTGGGTCTTTGGTGAGGGAGAGTATCAGCTGGTTGTCGTCGGCGTATGAGATGATGTTGAGGTTGTGTTTGCGTGCGATGGTGACGAGGGGGCTCATTTAGATATTAAAGAGGGTTAGGCTGAGCGATGAGCCTTTGGGTACACGCAGATGATCTTGGTGGCCACGGAGTGGAAGGGAGGGAGGCGGACTCTCTGGGTTCTGTCGGAGAGGAACAAGGTGATCCAGTCCAGGGCTTTACCTTGGATCCCGGCGTTGTGGAGGCGGGATATTAGGGTACGATGGCAGACTGTATCAAAGGCGGCTGAGAGGTCTAGGAGGATGAGGGCGGTTGTTTCCTCATTGTCAAGTAGGGTCCTGATGTCATCGGTGGCTGCGATGAGGGTGGTCTCGGTGCTGTGGTTGGCTCGAAATCCGGACTGGGATGGGTCGAGGGATCAATTGGCCTCGAGGAATGCGGACAGCTGTTTATTGACAAACTTTTGCAAGGAAGGAGGTTTTTGAGGTCTGGGCCCACTGTGGGTTTCTTCAGTAGGGCGTTGATCTCTGCGTGCTTCCAGCTCTCTGGGAAGGTGGCGGACACGAGGGAGTTGTTTATGATGTTCCGTAGGTGGGGAGCGATGATGGAGTCGGCTTTGTTGAAGATGCGGTGAGGGCATGGGTCAGAGGGAGAACCGGAGTGGATGGTGTTCATAGCATGGGCGGTGTCTTCACTGCTGATGGGAGTCCAAGTGCTGAGGGGGGTGTAGGGGGCGTTGGTTCGGTGGCTGGAGGAAGAGTCTGGACGCCGAAGCTGTTGTGGATATCGGCGATCTTGCGGTGAAAGAATATGGCGAGGGAGTTGCAGAGGTCTTGCGATGGTGTGATGTTGTGGTTGCTTGTGCTGGGATTGGAATGCTCTTTTTACGATGCTGAAGAGTTCCTTGCTGTTGTGTGTGTTGTTGTTCAGCCGTTCTTTGAACAATGTCTTTTTGGTGGTGCGGATCTGCTGGTGGTGTTTGCGGGTGGCAGTCTTGAGGGCTGTCATCTTTTCTCTTGTCTGTTCGCTGCGCCAGGTTTTCTTGAGGGTTTGGCAGAATTTCTTCAATTCTTTGAGGTCGTCGGTGAACCATGTTGTTTTCCTGTTGCCGGGCTTGCTTGGAGGGTTCTTCATTGGTGCAAGGGTATAGGCGCAGTTGACGATCCACTGTGTGAGGTTGCGGGCTGCGTCATTGGTGTCAGTAGTGTTGATTGGTGGGTTCTGGTTCAGTGATGTGGTTATCTGGTCTGCGGTGACTTTGCTCCGGCATCTACAAGGGATCTGTTGCGGGTGGTGGTGGGATGGGGTCTTCTTAAAGGTGAAGTGGATTCAGCTGTGGTCGGTCCAGTGTAGTCTGGTGGAGTGGCTTAGGGCAACGTGGCTGCTGGCGGAGAAGATGGGGTCCAGTGTGTGGCCGGTGTAGTGGGTGTGGGTGTTCACCAGTTGCTTGAGTCTGAGGTTGTCAAGGTTGTCAAGCAGGGTGGTGGTGTTGTTGTTATTGTTGTTCTCCAGGTGGAAGTTTAGGTCCCCTAGGAGGATGTAGTCTGATGAAGCGAGGGCATGTGGGCTGATGAAGTCGGCGATGGCTTCACTGAACTGTGTGCGTTGGCCCGGGAGTCTGTAGATGAGGGTTCCTCTGAGGGTGGTTTTGGGGTCGGTGTGGATCTGGAAGTGTAGGTGTTCAGCGGTGGTAAGGGTATCTTCGGAGTTGGTTGTGACGCTGATAGTGTTGCTGTAGATGATGGCGATTCCTCCTCCGGTTTGGTTGACACAGTCCTTTCGGGGTATCTTGTAGCCGACCGGGATGGCTATGGTGATGTCGGGGGCTGAGGAGGCGTTCATCCAGGTTTCTGTGAGGAAGGCAACATCTGGTGCTGTTGTGTCGAGGAGGTCCCAGAGTTTGACGGCGTGCTTGTGGACGGAGAGGGTGTTGAGCAGGATGCACTTGAGATGGTTGTTGTTGCCTGGTCCGAGTGGTGGGGTGCAGGTTCGCACCCAAGTGAATTTGCAGGTTTAGCAGGAGAAGGATCCGTGGGTGCGCTTCGGAGTGGCTTGGTAGCAGGCATATAGTCGGCCGGTGTTGAGTGCGTGGAGGGTGGTGGGGTCGTACTTCCATCGGATTTCGGCAGGGGCCAGGTGTTCTGGTGCTGGGCACAGTCCAGGCGCAGACGGGCGAAGAAGGGCTTGCCTTTGGCGCACCTTTGCCGCGCCAGCAGCGTGCCCGCTGCGCGGCCTCCATATGAGGGGCTGAGGGAGGGAGGAGCAGCTGGGAGGTGGGAGCGGGGCAGTGAATGGGGGCACCAGAGTGAGGGGCCACAGGGGAGGCAGCGGCAGGAAGCACGAGGGAGGGGAGCGGGAGGGGGGTGATACAGAAGGAAAACAGGGGGCAGGGGTGAGAGGGCACAAAGGGCACGAGGGGGTGGCAAAGAAATACAACAACAGTAACAGAAAGTAACAAAAGGTAATCAAAAACCGAGTAGAGCAGTACAGGTCGGACTCAGGCAGCGATCTTGGTCATAGCGGGTGGCGGCAGCGGGACAGCCGCACAGGAGGACCGTGTGGTGGCTGAGGGGGGCGACCTACTTGGTGACAGGGTCAAGGGTCGCTCCCTTCACCACCGCGCCGCCTCCATATGAGGAGTTGAGGGAGGGAGGAGCAGCTGGGAGGCGGGAGCAGGGAGGCGAATGGGGCACTAGGGGGCGGGACGCAGGGGAGGCAGAGGCAGGAATCGCGAGGGAGGGGAGTGGAAGGGGTTACAGTAGGAAAACAGGGGGCAGGGGCAAGAGGGCACAAAGGACACGAGGATGTGGCAAAGAAAAACAACAACAGTAACAGAAAATAACAAAAGTAAATCAAAAACCGAGGAGAGCAGTACAGGTCGCACTCAGGCAGCGATCCTGGTCACAGCGGGTTGAGGCAGCAGGACATAGGCACAGGAGGACCGTGTAGCGGCTGATGGGGGCTGAGGGGGGCGACCTACCTGGTCTGCCTCATTTACATCCAAATAAACAGCCTGTGAAGCCCCTGTTGTGTTCTTTGTCCTTTTACAGTTTGTGAAAAGGGTTTGACTGTATATTGCGCCTTGCCCGTGATGCGCACAAGGGACCCTGTCAAAGAAGAAGGTCACAGAGACATGGAACGTTTTTGAAGTTAGCCGAGGTATCGGAGTATCTGTGACCCACCATCACGAATTGTAAAGCACTGAGGAGTGGCTACAATATAGCAGGTCAAGACTTCTTGATAAGACGCCGCCACTGAGTTTACGTCTTCGGACTGGGTGCCTGCAAGCTGTGATGGTTGACAGAAGGGGCCACAAGGTGAAAGAACAACAACATTGCCACGATCTTCCTGCGTGCACGGAGTTTCCTCAAGCTGCATTATGGGACTAGTAGTCCTCGAAATTGGCCCAGGGCCAGTAAAGACTCAGTGCAGGTGCGCCTCATTCCACTGTGAAGGAGGGGCCGTATAAATAGACTGCAGTAGGAGGAATGTGACTGTTTGGATGACTGGCATTGAGAAAAGCGAAGAGCTGAAACCGGTCTGCCTCATTTACATCCAAATAAACAGCCTGTGAAGCCCCTGTTGTGTCCTTTGTCCTTTTACCGTTGTGAAAAGGGTTTGACAGTATATTGCGCCTTGCGCGTGATGCGCACAAGGGACCCTGTCAAAGAAGAAGGTCAAAGAGACATGGGAACGTTTTTGAAGTTAGCCGAGGTATCGGAGTATCTGTGACATACCATCACGAATTGTAAAGAACCGAGGAGCGGCTACAATGTAGCAGGTCAAGACTTCTTGATAAGACGCCGCCACTGAGTTGGCGTCTTTGGACTGGGTGCCTGCAAGCTGTGATGGTTGACAGAAGGGGCCACAAGGTGAAAGAACAACGACCTTGCCACGATCATCCTGCATGCACGGAGTTTCCTCAAGCTGCATTATGGGACTAGAAGTCCTCGAAATTGGTGCAGCGGCAGTAAAGACTCAGTGCAGGTGTGCCTCATTCCACTGTGAAGGAGGGGCCGTATAAATAGACTATGGTAGGAGGAACGTGACTGTTTGGATTACTGGCATTGAGAAAAGCGAAGAGCTGAAACCGGTCTGCCTCATTTACATCCAAATAAACATCCTGTGAAGCCCCTGTTGTGTCCTTTGTCCTTTTAGCGTTGGTGAAAAGGGTTTGACTGTATATTGCACCTTGCCCGTGATGCGCACAAGGGACCCTGTCAAAGAAGAAAGTCACTGAGACATGGGAAAGTTTTTGAAGGTAGCCGAGGTATCGGAGTATCTGTGACCCACCATCACAAATTGTAAAGCACCGAGGAGGGGCTACAATGTAGCAGGTCAAGACCTCTTGATAAGAGGCCGCCACTGAGTTTGCGTCTTCGGACTGGGTGCCTGCAAGCTGTGATGGTTGACAGAAGGGGCCACAAGGTGAAAGAACAATGACCTTGCCACAATCTTCCTGCATGTACGGAGTTTCCTCAGGCTGCATTATGGGACTAGTAGTCCTCGAAATTGGCGCAGCGGCAGTAAAGACTCAGTTCAGGTGCGCCTTATTCCACTGTGAAGGAGGGGCCCTATAAATAGACTGCGGTAGGAGGAACGTGACTGTTTGGATTACTGGAATTGAGAAAAGCGAAGAAGTGAAACCGGTCTGCCTCATTTACATCCAAATAAACAGCCCGTGAAGCCCCTGTTGTGTGCTTTGTTCTTTTACCGTTGGTGAAAAGGGTTTGACTGTATATTGCGCCTTGCCCGTGATGCGCACAAGGGACCCTGTCAAAGAAGAAGGTCACAGAGACATGGGAAAGGTTTTGAAGTTAGCTGAGGTATCGGAGTATCTGTGACCCACCATCACAAATTGTAAAGCACCGAGGAGCGGCTACAACGTAGCAGATCAAGACTTCTTGATAAGACGCCGCCACTGAGTTTGCATCTTCGGACTGGGTGCCTGCAAGCTGTGATGGTTGACAGAAGGGGGCACGAGGTAAAAGAACAACGACCTTGCCACGATTTTTCTTGCATGCAAGGAGTTTCTTCAAGCTGCGGAGTCTTATGGGGCCCAGATCGTATCTTATGCCGACGATACCCAGCTCCTCTTTACCTGCAGGAAAGGAGAAGATTTTGATGGAGAGAGTATCCGTGAGTGCCTTGGGGCTGTTTTTAAATGGTTCCAGCTTAACAGCCTCAAGTGCAACTCAGACAAGTCTGAGGTACTCTTCTTCGGCTGCCCATACGACCTAGACTGGCATGAATGGTGGCCTGTTAACATGTTTCCTTCAGCGCACTCGTCCCAGCTAGCTAAGAATCTGGGGATCAAGATGGATAATGGCCTGACGTTAAGATCTCAGATCCTTGGTCTTACGGGAACATGTTTTGGCCTTCTGAGGATGCTCTGTAAGTTTCTTCCTCTGCTCTCAGAAGATCATAGGAAGACAATGGTGCAGGCCTTAATCGGCTCAAGATTGGACTATTCCAACTTCCTGTATCTTGGCCTGCCGGAATATCTTTTGCAACGTCTGCAGGTCATCCAGAACTCGGACGCGCGCGCCATTTTTGACCTTTATAGACGTGCCAGAGTTTCAGGCCTCTTGCAGTCGCTCCACTGGCTGCCTATCCGGAAGCGGATAGTTTTTAAGGCCTTGACCTTGGCCCGTAAGGCTCTCCATGCCTCGGGAGCTAAATATCTCCAAAGGAGGATTGCCTTCTACCAGCCGACCCGATCTTTGAGATCTGAATCACTGTTCTTTGCAATGGTACCTCGAGTAAAGAGGGCCCGCATTGGGGGTCGCTCTTTCAGGCTGTTGGCACCACAGATTTGGAATACGTTGCCTTTGGCACTACGCAGTACCTCTAATCTGCTGACTTTTAGGAAGGGCCTCAAAACTTGGCTTTTCGTCCAGTAGTTCGTTTTTCCTTTGATTTCTGCTGTTCCATTTTGCTTGTTTTGTGTTGTGTTAGTCTGCGACTGGTTTTCAATAAAAGCGCCGGGACACTCTCTGGAGTAGCCGTGCGCTATAAAAGACAAAACTAACATAACATAACATAACATAACATTATGGGACTAGTAGTCCTCGAAATTGGTGCAGCGGGAGTAAAGACTCAGTGCAGGTGCGCCTCATTCCACTGTGAAGAAGGGGCCGTATGAATAGAATGCGGTAGGAGGAACGTGACTGTTTGGATTACTGGCATTGAGAAAAGCGAATAGCTGAAACTGGTCTGTCTCATTTACATCCAAATAAACAGCCTGTGAAGCCCCTGTTGTGTCCTTTGTCCTTTTACCGTTGGTGAAAAGGGTTTGACTATATATACAATCAGTTTTTAAAATGAACTTTGGAACTTTGCACGTAATTTGCACCTCGTTTGATGAATAATATCATTGTAAATGTAAAAAAGAACCTTTCAGGTACTTTACATGATGCAGGTTGCACTTTAGAATTACATTCTTAAAATAGTACTTTACTGTAAGCTATGAGGTGCACAGAAATAAGGTGAAATAATTGCGTCCAAAATGTGCTGTGAAATCATACTCAGGACTGGTAGTCTAGTTGTTTTTAATGGTAAAGAAACTGATGAGGGTACTAAGCACAGAGCACAACATAAATTGTCTAGACACACGGGACTCTATGGTCCAGTCGAAACGCGTAGGCGGCCCTGTTGCTAATGCACATGGCGCTTGTGGAAAAATAAAAGAAATTTGAACTCATCTGCTGCTGTGGTGCCGTGACTTCTGTGGAAACTACGTAAGCCCAGGGGATTCGAAGTGATTTATGTACGACGTCTGGAACGCACATCACTGGCACTCGCGAGGGAGGAATAGCGGTCTTCAGACCAATCCAGCGATAATTGTTTTTTTCGAATGAGACGGGACTGACGCCTCTACTCAAAAGTTTCGGAGCATTGGAGCCTGGAGAAGACGCGGAAGTGAAACAGTGAAAGCCGCTGCGGTGAGTACACGGGGCTGGGGGTGGGCGGGTCTCACACTGCTCTGCAGCGCGGCTGAGGCGGCGCGGGAGCAGCTGGAGCTCGCAGCCTCCAGCTGATTGTACGAGCTGCTGGTGGAGTAACCTGGGCGGAATAAACGTCGAATATAGTTTGGGGCTGGATACCTGAAGCATAAAAAAGCATCAGCCGATGTTGACACATCACGAAAAAACAACGCCACATGTCCCACGAATGGCTCAATATAATAAAACAATGGTGTAATACAGGAAAATAGAAAGCTGACAACACATTGGACATTTACACCAACGAGTATATCGCGAAACTGACACTTTGCGCACAGCAAAGAATAAGAACAGCAGCAGTATTTGGAATCTGTCAGGTCTGGGAGCAGCCGACAGGAAAGCCTTTGAAAAATATAAACACAAAAGAAATAACACCAGTGCAAATAAGCAAATCGAGAAATATACCAACCTGAGTATTAAATCATGGCTGATAAATCAAGGAATCGTCAACAGAGGGCAAGTGAATTGTTAAATGATGAAGCAGTTCCCCTGACAAATACCAACACGGGATCTAACAAGAAGGGTACAGCAGGGGAAAAGGAGAAGAGAACCATTCTAAATGTCCTAAGAGAACTTCAACAAAATCGGATCATGGAAGTGAATAAATGGTGGGAAAAGACTACTTTGGAAAAATATATTGAGTTTAAGAGGGTCCCAAGAGGGCTTTGAATATTAATTATGCCCACATTAAATGACTTAGATCCAGATTTGATTAAACAGTGGCAACAGGACACAAATGAATGTTCCTTCAAACTAATGAGAACATTAATCATACATGCGGAGAGAAAGTTGGATAAGATAACTGCAATCATCCAAGCACTGGATTCAGAACTGGCAACATTTCCTTCATCTGAAGAAAATAAAGAATTAATTGACAGCATAGAGAAGAAAATAAACAAACATGAAACAGAAGTGGAGTAGAGAAAAGCGCATAAATTCACAAGAGACAGCTAGACTATGCCAACGGGCGCATCTACACTTTTGCCCGAAAGTAGAACACACCGAGAAGCAGAGTGGTAATGGACAAATGCGCTGGCACCCCTACAACAACCATAGACAACGTGGATAGTTCAGAGATAAGCTCTGCAGATGAAGACTCAGTCACAATGCCATTGGATTTTCGGGGGGAGATGCAATTAGCCCAAATTATAACGCGGCAAAGAGGAAGAGGCAAAATCAACACGTGGGGGAGAGGACAGCCAAAAACACCAGAAGGGGCAGGAGAAGAAACAAAACCAAAGAGAGGAAAAGGAAGACAAAAATAGCTCTCCAGAAGATGGAGGCTAATTCAAATGACAATTTGGTTATTAACATCTGGAACAAAACCTTAACAGAATCCCAAATAAAGTTGTTGAATAGGAGATTATCCTATTGCCCCAATAAGGAAATGGACTACCCGAACGCACGTATAGACCTCTACAAATTCTGCAGGAAAGTTAAACTCAAGAAACATTTCCTGAAAAAGAAACCCTCTCCCGGGATCGGCAAAAGGAAAAGACAGATCCATCACCAATCTTGCAGAAAGAACTTCCAGCACTAAAAACATTGACCCGTCTAGGTACAGGAGCATCCCCTAACATGGAGGACATACAAGAGTCAACAGTCTCGGACATAGAATTTTGTAACACAATAGGGGTTGCGACCAACAGAGGAGGAGAGAGTGGACTGAAAAAAACAGTCCAGATACTGTCCACAACTACAAACTGGTAACAAAGTCGACCTGTTTCAAGAGATCATGGTGGAGGAAATTACAAAAATGGCGTCAAGATCAGCCAACAATTTAAATCAGAATAAGAGCACTACCCAGAGAAAAAAGAACTGGAACCTCACACCAAATGAATATAAAGCCACGTCAGAACTCAAAAATGATCCCACCATAATAATCAAAGCCTCAGATAAAGGGGGTAATATTGTGGTCCAAAACATCTCGGATTATGTGGAGGAAGCTAATCGTCAACTGGGAATTAGAGAACATTATCAACTGATGAGAGAGAATCCAATTGAGAAATGGACGGAAGAATATCATACCCTCTTATTAGAATGGAAAGACAGGGAATTGATTGACTTTGAAGAATTCATGTACTTAAAAACAGACAAACCAATTATGGCAACAATTTACTTTCTGCCGAAAGTACACAAGTCGATCAATAAACCACCCAGAAGACCTATTGTTAGCTCAATTGGATCCCTATTAGAATCCACATCAAGATTCATAGACATATTCCTAATGAACTACGTAATAAAACTACCCTCGTATTTACGAAACACCATGGACTTTTTAAACAAATTGAACAACATGAAATGGGAGATGGGTTTCCTTATGGCAACAACTGATGTCTCCTCGCTCTATACATCCATACGACACCAGGATGGTATAGATGCGGTAAATACATTCTTGAAGGAAAGATCAATAAACTTTTTGGAACACTCTGCCATGTTAATCAAGATGTTGACCTACTGCTTGACACATAACATCTTTCTCTTCCAAGGCAATCTCTACCTACAACAACAGGGGACGGCAATGGGAACATCTTTTGCCCCCAAGTACGCAAACCTACTGATGGCCATCTGGGAAAAAGAGGTTCTGCTGGAAGAGAACAAGAAACATCAAAAGATAAAAAGTTGGCATTGAAATAGCGATGATCTCTTTTTAGTATGGGACGGGAATCAAATAGAGCTACAGACCTTCATTGACTCTCTGGAAAACAACCGGTACAATCTACACTTCACTTCAACCATCAGCAACACCAGGGTGATCTACCTGGATGTAGAGGTAGAAGTATGCAATAACAAACTATGCACCAAGATGTACCGCAAACTAACATCCTGCAACAGCATCCTCCAGGCCAACAGCGGTCATCCCTCAAATTGGAAGTGGAGCATACCTTATGGAGAGATGCTAAGGGACAAGAGAAGTTGCTCTGAAGAAGAGGACTTGGATGCGGAGATAGAGAAAATTATTGGCCGCTTCTTATCTAGAGGATACCCGTTGGAAGTTCTGATGACAGCAAAATCTGGAATGCACCTGAAGGATAGAGGGGACCTCCTGATCTCTCGGAAAGAACAAGCACACACAAGGGGAGTCCTTGAGTTACCCAAGAAAAGAAAATTGGAGGAGTCAGGAAATAAAACACTCCTCGTTATGGACTTCAACAACCAGAGTCAGAGTCTGAAGAAGGTGATACAGAAAAATTGGAAAATCCTCCTGTTAGATGAAACTCTTAAGGAACATTTAACACCGTATCCGAGTATCACCTATAGGAAAACAGCGTCCCTAAGAGACATCCTGACACAAAGTCATTTGAAGATCAAGCCGAAGGAAGAAATGTCTTGGCTGAATACACCAGGGTTCTGGAAGAGTGTAAAATGCAAAGCTTGCGAGCATGGACAGAACATCAAAGAATACACACTCCAGAGTGGAAAAATTGAAAAGATCACAGATCACATTACCTGCAAATCAAAATTTGTAATTTACAGACTCAAATGCCCATGTGGAAGAGACTATATCGGAAGCACAATCAACAAACTGAAACTACGGTTCTTACAACACCTACGTGCGATTAAAAATAATGATCCGAGTTACCCTATGGCGAAACATTTCAACGAACAACATCAAGCAGACTGCAGCAAACTAATATATTCAGGTTTGAAAATCGCCAAGGTATCTGAGAGAGGAGGAGATCGCACTTTAAAGTTAAGAAAAATGGAAAGCAGGATGATTCTCGGTATGGGAGCGGAATTCCCTTATGGACATAAGTTGGACGCAGAACTACATGTACATCTGGAAAAGTAAATAAATAATAGAGATCAATGATGAGCTTTGAAAATCCAACTTCGCAGAAAGTATTGTATGGATATGAACTCTTGAAACAGCAGAAATGTAATTTTGACAATGACAAAGCCCTAGGAGATATGCATACCCAAAGAAGAAAATGGTTGAACTTAAGGGAGCGAATTGTCTCTTTGAGTCAAGAAAGAGAGTATGCAAGGTTAGATACAATAAGATGGAATGTAATACACTGGATGTGATCAAGTCTTGTGCAGATGAAGACCCCCCCCAAATAAACTGAAAAGACCGTCATCTCTGAGGGAGGTTATACATGACAATGCAATTACCCCTAAAATAAGAAGATATGGTTAACAACATAAAAATATTTCTCTGGTGAGAGAAAGAAGTCTCCATTTCCGGAAACTGTTATCTACTTTAGCACATAGAACCTAAAATGGAAAAAGAGGATATGAGAAATAGGGGAGGGCAGAAAAGAAAAAATACCGTAAAACTTGTATGTTTGCACATAATGGCTTGATCAATCACTGTAACTCTAAAACCTAGAACTAAGAAAGAACTCTTGTTGCTCCTTAGCCACTTATGTAGTAAAAATGTACTTTACAGAAACTCTTTCACTGAGAGGCTCAATCAGTTTTTAAAATGAACTTTGGAACTGTGCACGTAATTTGCACCTCGTTTGATGAATAATATCATTGTGAATGTAAAAAAGTCCCTTTCAGGTACTTTACATGATGCACATTGCACTTTAGAATTACATTCTTAAAATAGTACTTTACTGTAAACTATGAGGTGCACAGAGATAAGGTGAAATAATGGCGTCCAAAATGTGCCGTGAAATCATACTCAGGACTGGTAGTCTAGTTGTTTTTAATGGTAAAGAAACTGATGAGGGTACTAAGCACAGAGCACAACATAAATTGTCTAGACACAAGGGACTCTATGGCCCAGTTGAAGACTAAGTATAGTCGAAACGCGTAGGCAGTCCTGTTGCTAATGCACTTGGTGTTTGTGGAAAAATAAAAGAAATTTGAACTCATCTGCTGCTGTGGTGCCGTGACTTCTGTGGAAACTACGTAAGCCCAGGGGATTCAAAGTGATATATATATAAACATATATAAATATATATTCACTGAAAAAACCATAGGTTTCACACCAGTTATAGTTAGCTGGAAATTTTACTGACATAAAACCATTGAAATTCCCACGTTATAGTTAGTTGGACTCACTATAACTTGCGCGCCTGCAATGCACTGCTGATGACGTCACATATTACATCACTCATGACATGGTCAGTGACATCACTCATGACATCACTGATGACACCATCCAGTGAATGTGTGTCTTTCTGAAAAACATATATGTTTTATATATGTATTTGTAAAGGACGATGGAAGAATAAATGGTTAAATAAGTGTGTAAATGGATGTTTGTTTTTAAAAGAATTGATTGGTTAACTGCCTTATTAAGTGTATCTTAGTGAATACATATATTAGCAAGTAACTTTTAAATATTGAAATGTATGTATCAGTGTTTTACTTTGTGTATAAGTGGCTGTATGGGTTGGTGACTGACTCACTGTTTGTATGTGTTTTGAAGACAGCATATGTACAGGACTGTATGGATGGATGAGTGTGTATATGTGTATGTTAGTGAGTAAACAACTGTCTCACTATTGTCTTTTTCAGTAACGACATATGTTTTAATCTAGTATATGTGAGTATTGATATATATAAGTGAGTATATGTGAGAGTGAGAGATTGTAGGAGTTCCTGTTTAAATAAGTATGTGTTTCTATAAGTGATTGTTTAAGAGAGTAAGTATGTGTAAGTTTCCTTAGAAGTAAAGTGGTAGTGTGTGAATAGCTGTATATGCAAATAAATGGATGTTCAATAGTTTTTTTGCATGTGTGAATATGTGTGTGAGTAGCTTTTGGATGACTGTCGGTGTGTAACAGGATGTATAGGTGTATCACTACATATAATGAGTGAGTATATGTATGAGTGACTATATAGAACTGTTGGTGAATGAGTGGATGTGTATATAGATGGTGGAATTACTGAATTGTTTGTTGTAACTGGTATGGATATCTCCATTTTTTTGAAAATGTTAATTTCTATTTTTGAATATGTGTTTCAAGGCTTACATTACACTGAAAGGAGGTCTGTCACTCTGTCACAAGGATGGTGTCATCAGTGATGTCATCAGTGATGTCACTGACCATGTCATGAGTGATGTAATATGTGACGTCATCAGCAGTGCTTTGCAGGCGTGCAAGTTATAGTGAGTCCAACTAACTATAACGTGGGAATTTCAATGGTTTTATGTCAGTAAAATTTCCAGCTAACTATAACTGGTGTGAAACCTATGGTTTTTTCAGTGAATTTAATAGGTTTTTTAAATGCTAATTCCTAACTATAACTGGTGTGAAACCTATGGTTTTTTCAGTGAATTTCATAGGTTTTTTAAATGCTAATTCCTTTCTATATCGAGTTTCTAACCTATGATTTTTTTTAAATTTGCTGTTTTGTGTAAGTATTAATTATTATTATTATATATATATTTTTGTTCCTGGGGCGCTCTGGGTGCGCGCTCCGGTAAGCTCTCCGGAAAGCGCACCCAGAGCGCTACTTTCGTTCGTGAAAAAAAATATGAATGAAAAGTAAATAATAACGCAAGACATTTAGTACCATACATATAAAAGCAGTTTTTTTGAATAAGGAAATGAAAATGATTTTCATTTCCGTGAAACTATCAAAACGTCACTTCGGCGCGCCTCATAAGCGCCCCCGGAAGCGCCTACGTTCGCACCGCGTATGCGTCCTGGAAGCGCCTACGTTCGTGCCGCGTATGCGCCTACGTTCGCGCCGCGTGTGCGCCCCGGAAGCGCCTACGTTCGTGCCGCGTATGCGCACCCGGAATCACTCAGGTTCGCGCAGCGTCAGCGTGTCAAGCCATGTGACCTTAAAATAACACTTTTCATTGGTTGCTAACAGGTTTTTTTTACAAAGAATGAAATCCCCACCCATTTCCTTCACTTCTTCTTTCACTTTTGTGACTGAAAGACCTGTTTTTTGCTCTTGGATCTTTCTTGGTTTACCATGGCTGCCAGAGAATCCAGCAGTGAAGATGAGCATGAATTCATCAATGAAGAGCCTCCTCAACCTAAGGTGAAGGAGCCTTTCATTTGGCAATTTTTTAAAATACCACCTAACCAGAAAAAGGTGAATGCTCCAAAAGTGGAGTGCAGGATCTGCAAACAAGTCCTGTCACGGGGTGACCCCAAGAAGAAATATTCTTTTGGGAACTTTACTATGATACGTCATGTGGAGAGGAGGCACCCCCAGAATTTTGCCCGGGAAAGTCTCAGGGCTCTGGCACAAGAGGTTCCCAGTGATGGTGCCTCTACATCCACCGGAGGAGCAACTACTTCTGGGAGGGGGCGATCGCAGGAGCTCGTGCCAAATATTCAACCTGCTTTCAACAATGCTGTCCTGAAATGCAGATACTGCGATCAACTCCTTACCTATGGGGAGCAAAGTGTCCAGCTCATGGTTCGAGCATTGGAGAACCATCACTGCCGTTCCCATCCCTAATTTTTTTTGTTTTTTTTGCTCCTGTTGAGCAGTTTCCATTCCCTGTTTTTGTTTCTGTTCTTAAAAAAAAGAAGAAAAAAAAAAGTTATTTTCAGAACTACCTCCAATTCTCATCAAAGAGCTATATTCTTAAAAAAAAGAAAAAGAGTAAGTGAAATGGAGTGCATTGATAATGGAAAGGAAAATGAGTAAGAAAGAACAGAAAGGTATGAGTGGAGAAAGGAAGTGAAGTAGGGGGACTGAAAGAAGGTGAGTGTTGGGAAGGAAAGTAAGGAGAAGAAGAGTGAATATGGAGAATGTGGATATTCAAAGAAAATGTTGAAAAGGAACGGGGGTGTGGAAGGGTAAGAAAAGATGCATTGCTGGAGTTGAAGACTGAAGGCCTCATTTATGAAGCCAAGCGTCACTTTAACGCCACCAGAGCGTCACTTTTTGTGACGCATCAGTACAGTAAAAAATGCACCTTATTCAGTCATATTTACAAAGTGGCGCATCTAGGTAGATGCGTCACTTTGTAAGCCCCTGCGCCACATTATTCCTACAACAGGTGTAATGTATGCAAAAGGGACGTATTGACACAAGAAAGGGTCGTAGAGGTGACGCAGTGAAATCTATGAGATATCACTGCGTCACTTTTATGACGCTGTTGCGTCCAAATATTACGCTTGTTTCACAGCAGACGTGCAGGCCCTTTCACATGGAAAAAGCAAAAACAACAGGTGATGGACCGAATGTGGATCAATGTCACACACTCAACCCAGTCCAAGGATCTGGGCCTAAATCCATCGTTTTTTTGCACCTTATTCAGTCATATTTACAAAGTGGCGCATCTAGGTAGTTGCGTCACTTTGTAAGCCCCTGCGCCACATTATTCCTACGTCAGGTGAAATGTATGCAAAAGGGACGTATTGATGCAAGAAAGGGTCGTAGATGTGACACAGTGAATAAACTGGGGGCCTCATTTATGAAAAGTGACGCATCGCTGCGTGAAAACAGCGATGCGTCACTTTTTTAGTGCGCACTCCTTACAACATTCCTGATGCGTCATATTTAATGTATGACGAATCATGTCGCAAGGAGTTACAGATACGTCAGTATTTCTGACGTATCTGTAAGCGCAAAAGTGACGCATTGCTGGAGTGTGTCACAAAAGTGACGCAACTCCAGTAATGCGTCCTTTCACATGGGGAAAGCCCCATGTGAAAGGGCTTGCGTCAGTCTTACGCCTGCTGTGAGGCAGGCGCAAGATTTTGACGCAACAGCGATGAAAAGTGATGCAGTGAAATCTATGAGATTTCACTGCGTCACTATTACAAGGCTTTTTGCGGGGGAACTCCCCCTCTGCATACATTATACCTGACGCAGGTATAATGTGGCGCAGGGGTTTAAAAAGTGACCCATCTACCTAGATACGTCACTTTTTAAATATGGCACAACGAGGCGCATTTTTTACACCGCTGGTGCGTCACAAAAAGTGACGCACCGGCGGCGCAAAACAAGCCCCATGTGAAAGGGCTTGCGTCAGTCTTACACCTGCTGTGAGGCAGGCGCAAGATTTTGACGCAACAGCGTCTTAAAAGTGACACAGTGAAATCTCATAGATTTCACTGCGTCTCTATTACGGGGCTTTTTGCGGGGGAATGCCCCCTCTGCATACATAATACCTGACGCAGGTATAATGTGGCGCAGGGGTTTAAAGAGTGACCTATCTACCTAGATGCGTCACTTTTTAAATATGGCACAACGAGGCGCATTTTTTACACCGCTGGTGCGTCACAGAAAGTGACGCACCGGCGGCGCAAAACTGTCGCAAGGCCTTCATAAATAAGGCCCTGGATTTTCCCCATGCTTCGTTCCCCGGTGCGCTCCCCGGTGCGCGTACCGGGCGCTCCCCCCGCGCAAATCGATTTTTTTTTTTAAATGCCCCGCGGGACCCTATTATAGCCCCCACATCAAACCTAGGGGGTCAGGGGGGTCTACCCTGCCCCCTTATATTCATTTCCCCCTTTTTTTATGCCACCTCTTGTGTCTCGATCCTACCGAGACACAAGATGGCGGCTGCTCCGGACTGTTTTGAATGTTTACAGACACCCGTAAGCCAATCAGCTTTCCATGCGCAAGTCGCGTTGCACGCCCGGTGCGCGTACCGGGGCACGCCTATAGATATATATATTTTTTGGAACCTAAATTACTCAAAGTCCACTGGAGCACATATCTTGAGACATAGCAAGGGCACATCGGGCTACCAGTCCCTACAATTTTGCCAAGTTTGGTGTAAATCCATTTTCCGTTCGGGCTAAAAGTGAGGTCGACCGCCCTATGGAAATTAACATGGGGAAAACGCATTTTGGGACCCCCCTCTTATCTCAGCCCCCGCTTGACGCATCCCCCCCCAAACTTTCAGGGAAGGACCGGAGCTCGACGAGGCCATTTTGAGGAGATTTTCAGGCAGATCCGTCAACCAGCGCCAAAGTTATTCCAAATACAATTTTGAGATTTTGCATTGAAAAAAATCCTAACTATAACTACCTACTGGCGACCGCCAGTAGGTAATATATATATATATCGAACACACCGCCACTCCTCTTGCGCTCTAGATCTACTCCAGCCAGGAAGGAAGCCAACAGACACGGACCAAGTATAGTGCTCCAAGTTTTTATTTAAGGTGCTGGTTCAGTCTCATGACGTTTCGGCTTGCAAGAGCCTTGTTCACATGACAATGTATTAATGAAAGGTACACCATTATATAATGCCAGTGATTGGATGATGATCGTCACATGAGAGGGTAGTGTTGAGTCACAGTAGACATAGAAGACATACTGGCAAGTCATTGCAATGCATGTGAGTCAAATACAAATATGTACTATTGAAATCTCGGTAAAATACCAAAACATTGCCTGAAGACCAAACCGAATTTGAATGGAGCAGAGGTTTTCAAGAAATAAGCATTAATCATAAAATTAATTCGTATAATAGGACATATGTTGTATAATATCAATCTCTTTGAGTCAAGAAAGAGAGTATGCAAGGTTAGATAAAATAAGATGGAATGTAATACACTGGATGTGATCAAGTTTTGTGCAGATGAAGACCCCCCCCAAATAAACTGAAAAGACCGTCATCTCTGAGGGAGGTTATAAATGACAATGTAATTACCCCTAAAATAAAAATATATGGTTAACAACATAAAAATATTTCTCTGGTGAGAGAAAGAAGTCTCCATTTCCGGAAACTGTTATCTACTTTAGCACATAGAACCTACAATGGAAAAAGAGGATATGAGAAATAGGGGAGGTCAGAAAAGAAAAATAACTGTACAACTTGTATGTTTGCACATAATGACTTGATCAATCACTGTAACTCTAAAACCTAGAACTAAGAATGAACTCTTGTCGCTCCTTAGCCACTTATGTAGTAAAAATGTACTTTACAGAAACTCTTTCACTGAGAGGCTCAATCAGTGTTTAAAATGAACTTTGGAACTTTGCACGTAATTTGCACCTCGTTTGATGAATAATATCATTGTGAATGTAAAAAAGTCCCTTTCAGGTACTTTACATGATGCGCTTTAGAATTACATTCTTAAAATAGTACTTTACTGTAAACTATGAGGTGCACAGAGATAAGGTGAAATAATGGCGTCCAAAATGTGCCGTGAAATCATACTCAGGACTGGTAGACTAGTTGTTTTAATGGTAAAGAAACTGATTAGGGTACTAAGCACAGAGCACAACATAAATTGTCTAGACACAAGGGACTCTATGGTCCAGTTGAAGACTAAGTATAGTCGAAACGCGTAGGCCGTCCTGTTGCTAATGCACATGGCGTTTGTGGAAAAATAAAAGAAATTTGAACTCATCTGCTGCTGTGGTGCCGTGACTTCTGTGGAGACTACGTAAGCCCAGTGAATATTCGAAGTGATATATATATATATATATATTCTCTCCCAACCCTGACGGCGGCAAACAGTCAGGCACAGACTCTGTGATATACTGGCAAAAAGCATTTAATAATCCAAGCAAAAGCAAGACTCGTTTCGACGGTGAACCGCCTTGGTCACTATGAAATATGTATATATAGCCGCTTCTCTGCACCTTTCTACCGGATCACTCAATGGCGGGTGCCACTCACACAGCGGCGCAATGTGTCTTATGTCCTGCTCCAAAACCCTCTCTCCGGTCTGGGAAAAAGCAGTGACACTTGTGAGTTTAGGTTTATGACCAGTTTATTTCATAGCGCTTCACAAATACGTTTCGGGTTCTCCCTTCGTCAGTGTGTTACATTCCACATAACGAGGTGCCATTTTTGAATACCATATTTACATGCAATACAAACAAAGAAGGACAGTTAAACCTAAACCAGCGAGTGCCACTTCTTTTTCCCCTACGGGAGAGAGGGTTTTGGAGCAGGATATATCAAGCATTGTGAAAAGCGAAACGCGTAATGGCGGCTGGCTTGCTGGATAAAATAAAGCACCTTGACTAAGCACCAACTTACGGGTCTGCTCTTTCGTCATTTGGAACTGGGCTGGGGTGGCTGCCTCGAGTCGGTTTGGCGCCAGTAGGTATATATAGTTAGGATTTTTTCCCTATGGGATTTCTGAAAATTCTATGTCTAATAACTTTGGCGTTTGTGGACGGAATTGGCTGAAATTTTCTGGAAAATGGCACATTTTGTTTCTGAGCAGCTCCTGGAAATTTGGGGGGGTTTCGGCAAGGGGGGGCTGAGATAAAAGGGGGGTCCCAAAACGCGTTTTTCCCATGTTAATTTCCATAGGGCGGTTGGCCTCACTTTTAGCCCGAACGGCTGAATGGATTTCCACGAAACTTGGGAAAATTGTAGGGACTGTTAGCCCGATGTGCCTTTGCTAGGTCTCAATATATGTGCTTCAGTGGATTTTGAGAAATTAACGTTTAAATCAAGATATATATCTGTAACAGCGGTCCGGGCAGCGATCCGGTTCGCGTACTTTTCGCTTATCGGAACTTTGCGCACGGAAAGCTGATTGGCTCTTCGGTGTCTGTCAACATTCTAAACAGTCCGGTGCAGCCGCCATCTTCTCTCTCGGTAGGATCGAGAGACAAGAGGAGGCCAAAACAAAGAGGGAAATTTCCATAAGGGGGCATAGTAGATCCTCCCTGACCCCCTAGGTTTTATGTGGTGTTTTTAAAAGGGCCCAGCAGGGTCCAAAAAAATATATATTTTCTTTTTTTCGCGATGAGCGTCTAGTACGCGAACCGGAAAGCGTTCTGGGCAGCGTACTATAAGGATAATAGAATGATACACTTTTCAAAGACTGTATGTTAATTGTTTGTTTTTTTTTCTTTTTTTTTTTTGTTGTCTTTATTTTTAAAGTTATTTTTGTTATTTTCATTGTTTTTCATACTTTATTAAATTTTCTAACATTTCATTGTCAGAAATGTCATAATTTATTATAGGGTGTAATTGTTTTTCATTTTGAAGCAAGTTGTCTACTGCTTCAACACATTGTAGAAGTTCGTGGTCTCTACTGTCATCCATAAAGTCATCAAGTTTGTCTTGGCTGCTCTCCTTCAGTTCAATCGAAAATGAAATTTGTTGTTCGCCTTCCATTTTGCCTGAAATTTTGAATAAGAAAATATATATTAGTAGAGATAGGGCACTGTTGGGATTAATTTTAGATAGTCATTTTTTATCAGTGAATTTATCTTTTGGCAGTGTATAGTATCAGAGTGGAAATAGGACTATAAAAAAGTGTATGTGATTTAACCAAGACAAGCCTAACTCCATTCATAACTATAACAGAGAAGTCTATCTAAATACATTACTACTACAGAGGGATAGTGTATATGTAGCAGAAAAATTCTATTATATTAAGTTATAGTGCACAATATATTTCGTTTTTAAAAATTATATCTTACCTTCACAAAGAAGTTGAAGTTTTTGGAAGCTATTAAAAGGTGTTGTACAACAAGAAGTAGTAGTCAAAATGGCTGTGTTTTCTTCTCTTCCTTTATATATATTCAAGTATATAACCAATCAAATGTCAGGTAATAAAAGTAGAAAATGAAAGTAACATTTTCATTGGTTGTCAATTCCAACAGTTCAGATGTGTTTTGTGAAGTAATTTACCTCACGGTATTTGGAGAGGTCTAAAGGCTAAATGGCTAAATGAAATTTCAATCAAATTTGTGAGAATGAAAGGGATTGTTATGTAGTATGAGCTAATTTATATTTGGTGAGAGTGTCTCTAGTCGTTTTTCTGTAAATTACTTTCCCACCTTTTTTTGGACCGCTTCCCGGATAGCGGTACGGTCCGCGTACTTGGAGCGTAACGGGAGTCCACCATTTTGTGTTTCGGTCGAATCAAGGTATAAAATGGAGGGTAAATAATGTTCTGAATGGGTAGAAGGGGGCATGGTACAAGTATTTTGCCCCCCTACGTTTTCTGAGGGTGGCTGAGGAGGACTATATTTGCGAAGAAAAAACTTTTTTTTGAAATTTTGCGCGGTTAGCTTCCAGTTCGCGTACCGGATAGCGCTCTTTGAGCGTAGTTTGTTGGGTAGGTCTTCACATCTATTATCTCGTCTGTATTCTTCAACAAGCATAAATTTGATATGCAACCCTGAGTACGCCTCACCTTAAACAAACTTTTAGAGAGGACACACCTTATCGTCACCCTCAATCAATCATTTACTCTATCACATTTAACATCTATTAGTTCTACTGCTTCATTTCTTTAATCTTTACTTTCCTGTGTTTGCTACTTCTCTCCTTCCTTTCTCTATTACTTAATTTTTCTATTCCTTCCAGTATTTTTCTCAGTCCCTCTCTTCTCATACTTCTTCATTATTATTCACTAATTCTGTCTCTATTAATGTTACTGTTTCTGAATGATCTCCAAAAATTTTTAAAACAAGAACAGTAAGTATAAGGATAGGAAAAGACATTTATGTTACAAGAAAGACAACTATAGGAAGTAAACAGAAAAAACTGTTACTCGCAATCCACTGCTGATGATCTCACTGACCATGTAAAAAATTATGTAATATATGACATGATCAGAAGTGAATTGCGGGTAACAGTATCTTTTCTTTACTCCCTATAGCTGTCTTTTTTTGTAACATAACTGTCTGTTTCCTTTCCTTATACTTACTGTTCCTTTTTTTAAAAAAAAATTTTTGGTACGCTCAAAGTACGCGTACCGGAGTGCGAACTGGGAGCGAACTAATAGAAATAGAGCTTGGCAGAGTTCAAAGAATTCTACCAATTTTTTTAATAATGGGGAGGTAGTTCTGAAAAGAACTGTTTTTTTTTGTTTTTGTTGTTTTAAATTTTTTTTATTAGTTTTCTGAACATTTTTTATATTTTTTTGTTTTTTTCTGAACATTTTGTATTTTTTTTTATTTTTGGGGGGGAGGGGGGAAACAAAAATGATTCATCGAAGACGGCTCAACAGGAGCAACAAAAAAAAAAAGAATTTACTTTTTGGGGCGTTTTGGGCACACATGATTGGTGATGGCTCTCATTATCAGGGTAATGCTACTTTCGCGGTAGCAAAGTGTCTGGTTGCACCACACACAGACTTGCTTCACTTCTCCCATGTTGATTTGGATGTTCGGGATCACCTCCCTCGCCTCCGGTCCCGATACCTCCTGAACAACAGATCTTCTTGCCATTTCTGGCGGATTTTGTTGTTGGTCGCGAAGTTGGGCATTGCTGTAATTGTTAGGGTGCCATCGACTCATGTGCCTGTGCATTGTATGATTGCCAAAACTGTACTTTTTGTCTGTGCCCCTTGAAAGTCGTTCGTCGCAAATGCGACAAAAGACGTATCTGGCATTTACTTTCTTTTGGTCAGCAGGAAATTTAAAAAATTGCCAGATATAATTTTCTTTCCTATTATATCTTCTGGGCTCCTCTGGCAAAAACTCGTCATTTTCTTGCTGTTCTTCCTCTTCTTGATTTTCCTCCTCTTCTATAATTAGTGAAGCAGGTAGTCTTTTCTTCCCATGAGGAGGTGGAGGAGGTGGTGGGGGCACACTGGCAGAAGCAACCATTGAAGCCATTGCTGATGAATCAAAAAAGGTCTTTCTCTCACCAAGATGAAAGTCAGAGTGAGGAAAGAAGGAGGGGTTTTCATCATTTGGGAGAAGGAAAAATTCTAAACCAATGAAAAGTGTTAATTTTATATCACATGACCAAGTATTACATCATTAGGAAACCAAAAGTGAAATGAACCAATGAAAAGTGTTATTTTCGAGTCACATGACCTGCTGTGTTTACGTTTCGCGCTTTGCTCCGCTTTCCGGTCCACTTCCGGGTCCGCTAACTTGGCGCGTCCAATGACGTATTACGCGATAACGCAAAACGTCATGCAAACGTAACAGTTACGCTAAAGGAACGTTGACCGGTTCGCGTACTAAGCCGCGGCTTTAAATTGAGCTAACGGGAAGCAGACCGGTTCGCGGACTGGGAGCGGAACAAAAAAAAATGTTTTAAAAAAATTGTCTAAAGAACATGAAAAATATATTTCAAAATTTAAAGAACAATACATTGTACAGCTACAGATATTAGCTTTTAAAAAACCATTGAAATTCAATGAAAAAACCATAGGTTATAGACCATATATAGTTAGGGATTAGCATTTAAAAAACCTTATTTTATTTGCACAAAACCATTGAAATTCCATATATAGTTAGAAGCGCTAACTATATATCGCGCACCCGCAATCCACTGCTGATGATGTCACATATTACATCATTCATGACATGGTCAGTGACATCACTGATGACATCACTGATGACATCTCAAATGACATCACTGATGACATCTCAAATGACATCACTGATGACATCACTGATGACATCTCATTTGACATTACTGATCACATCACTGATGATATCATTCATGTGATAATACGATGAACCTCTTCAGACTCTAATATAACCTTAGATACAATCAGTGTAAACAGACACTCACAGACTGTCACTCATCCATGGAGTTACTCACACACCTAGTCAGTCATGCAAAGAATCAATCACACCTCCATTTCCTCAACTATACAGTTATATAAACTTTACTTATTCAAACATATACTAACATATATTTACTCTCTTATACAATCCCTGATACAAGTTCACAATGATCCATACAGCCACTCACACATTCACTGGCTCTTATGCACAGTTATTTATATATGTCAACTCTCACATGTACTGTGTTTTACATATGTACTTACTTTGACATGTAGAACTGAGATATCATTCACTCACCAATACACTCATGCACACAGTCAACCGCCCATACAGCTGTTTCCACATGCACTTTTGAAACCATACATCTAGTGAATCAACTGCTCACACATCTATGCACAGAGTCATACACCTCCCAGCCACCCACACACACACTCAGTCTCCCATACAAATACTTGGGCAACCAATCAATAACCCATATAGTTACTCATATAGCTACTTATCAACACATGCAACAGTTTACAGAACAACAGACATAATGATGCACAAATTAAGACAGTTTAGTCACTAACCCATGCACTCAGTGAGACACATTTAATCACTCACTCATACAGTCAGTCATGCACCTACTAAATCCTTCATCCAGACACTTATACATCCACTCATTCTTCAATATGTAAGACATATTTTAACTTTACAGAAACATACAGTCACTGGATGTTGTCATCAGTGATGTCATCAGTGATGTCATTTGAGATGTCATCAGTGATGTCATCAGTGATGTCACTGACCATGTCATGAATGATGTAATATGTGACATCATCAGCAGTGGATTGCGGGTGCGCGATATATAGTTAGCGCTTCTAACTATATATGGAATTTCAATGGTTTTGTGCAAATAAAATAAGGTTTTTTAAATGCTAATCCCTAACTATATATGGTCTATAACCTATGGTTTTTTCATTGAATATATATATATATATATATATATATATATATATATATATATATATATATATATATATATATATATATATATTCACTGAAAAAACCACCATAGGTTATAGACTATATATAGTTAGGGATTAGCATTTACAAAACCTTAATTTACTCGCACAAAACCATAGAAATTCGCATATATAGTTAGTTGCAATAACTATATATCTCGCACCCGCAATCCACTGCTGATGATGTCACATATTACATCATTCATGACATGGTCAGTGACATCACTGATGACATCACTGATGACATCTCAAATGACATCACTGATGACATCACTGATGACAACATCCAGTGACTGTCTGTTTTTGTAAAGTTAAAATATGTCTTACATATTGAAGAATGAGTGGATGTATAAGTGTCTGGATGAAGGATTTAGTAGGTGCTTGAGTGAGTGAGTGATTAAATGTGTCTCACTGAGTGCATGGGTTAGTGACTAAACTGTCTTAATTTGTGCATCATTATGTCTGTTGTTCTGTAAACTGCTGCATGTGTTGATCAGTAGCTATATGAGTAACTATATGGGTTATTGATTGATTGTCCAAGTATTTGTATGGGAGACTGAGTGTGTGTGTGGCTGGCTGGGAGATGTGTGACTCTGTGCAGATCAATGTGTTCTTGTATCATTGATTGTATAAGAGAGTAAGTATGTGTTAGTATATGTTTGAAAATGTAAGGTACTCTATGTTTAACTGTATTGATTAGAAAATGGAAGTGTGATTGATTCTTTACAGGACTATCTAGGTGAGTGAGTAACTCCATGGATGAGTGGCAGAGTGTGAGTGTCTGTATAGGTGTATGAGTGCATATGATAGTGTTGTAAAGATGAGTGATTGTATGTATGAATGATTGTATGGGTGAATGAGTGAATGTGTGTGTAGACATAGAAATCAGTGAGTGCGTATGTAGTAACTAGTATTGGTGTGTCAATGGTTTAAAAAATTATATACTGTATTTTACACTTGATGTAACAGAGGTTATATTAAAGTGTGAGGAGATGCATTGTATTGTCACATGAATGATATCATCAGTGATGTGACCATTGATATCAAATGAGATGTCATCAGTGATGTCATTTGTCATGTCATCAGTGATGTCATCAGTGATGTCATTTGAGATGTCATCAGTGATGCCATTTGAGATGTCATCAGTGATGTCATCAGTGATGTCATTTGAGATGTCATCAGTGATGTCATCAGTGATGTCACTGACCATGTCATGAATGATGTAATATGTGACATCATCAGCAGTGGATTGCGGGTGCGCGATATATAGTTATTGCAACTAACTATATATGCAAATTTCTATGGTTTTGTGCGAGTAAATTAAGGTTTTGTAAATCCTATGGTTTTTTCAGTGAATTTCAATGGTTTATTAATAGCAAATATGAAAAGCTGTAAAATGTCAAGTACGTGGTAGGTAAAAACATTTTCGTATTTATGCACGCTGATGTGCTTTGAACGCTGCCCCCCCTCCTCTTTTCTTTTAAAAATTGGAAGAAACAAAAAGTATTCCCTTCCATAAATAACCCAAGACTTTTATTTTGTTATGGCAAGGGAACGAAATAGAGAATAAACTATAGTTGGTCACCATGGGGTTTAAAGAAGGGATGGTTCTTCACCAGATTAGATATTTTCCCAGACCCTCATTCTCCAATGTGATGAACTAGGCTAAAATTCTTCTGGTGCCTGCACCCTGTCACAGAATATCACCCTAAAACATGGAATCTCCCAAACACCAGATTGAGTTGAACCCCACAGTAAGCCTTATTTCTTTAGGGCCTCAGAATTTCTTTTGCTTTGCTCATGGAAATTGTGGGATATTGGAGAGATAAGGTGTCACCATTAAGAAAGGGTAGTATTTAAATTTGCATATCAATTATGTTAAACCTTTTAGACATATGATATGCTAGCTTGAACTTATGCTTTATATTTGAAGCCGAATTCAACAGCTTAAGTAAGTAGGTTTTCGTAGTTGTAACTTTAAAGGGTGATCTAGCAAGCTGTAAAGATTTTCTAAAACAGTGGAGAGTATTTAGTTTTTTAATGTACATGTTTATGAAACGATTACACAAATGAAACATTTGTGAGTTTTAAATTTCCGGAGAAGTATAATTCACCAATAGCTTTCTCTGTAGATGTTTTTCCATTAACAATCCCAGTTCCATCACCCGCCCAGGATATCACTACTGTTAGTTGTCATTGTTGCTTCTGTTTTAATAAAAAATGTTTTAAGGTGTTTACTGTTTTTGTTGTGATGTATATATTTATAAGTTATTAAAGTGTTATAATCCTACTAATTTTTTTATCGATTATTGCTCTTTGAGATAGTCCCTGTCTACAAACAGAGAAGAATAGGAATATTCTGTCTCCCTTTGTAGGATAGGTAATGCGGACTTTTGTCCCCCGTTGCAATCCGTCATGCCTGTTTTTCTCCCCACTGATTGATTGATTGGCTGGACATTTATTGTTCAAGGAATAGTTCTTTCGAGGTATTCTCTGTTTGCAAATAACGTGGAATAGAAATATTCTGTCTAGTCTTTGCAAGTAGTGAAGGGTGGGTAATGCGGACCTTTGTCCCCCGTTGTAATCTGTCATGCCCATCTACTCCCCACTGATTGATAAACTTGTTCCACCCGGACCATTTATTAGAGGTACATCATCTGGCTCAACCGGAGGGTACCCCTAATAAAGAAGACATATGTATCCTGGTAAACAGAAACTTTAGCATGAAACACACTTGAAAAGGAAGGGAAAGAAATCGAACAAAATCAGTAGGCCACTGATGAGTTTTTGACTTCGCTAGAAATAGGAAACATGAAAGTGGTGAGAGAAGCCAAGCTTGACGTTACGGCAGCCACAAGGTAGCTAGGCTCCGCCACCCCCCCACTGCTCCAAGCATGTCTGTCCCACCGCCCGCCACGCCCAATAACGGTAACATGAAATAGATACAAATCAGCAGATACCTACCCCCATTCCGGAAACTCCCGAAGTGCAACAGGTTCGCGGCTACGCCCATCCGGAAGACGAGGCCTTCGGCACGTGTAGGGCGAGTCCTGCTGGCAGCCGTCGGCCGGGGAGGTCGTCGCGTAAGGTGGGCCAGGAGAGGAACCGAGGCCGGCGGGATCCCTTGTCCCATCCTCTTCTTTTTTCAATAATGGCTGCAACAACGGGGGGGATGTCTTGTACATGCCACCGACCCCCCCCCTCCCCTCATTTCTCCTGGTCTGGCCCCGGCTTGGTATGAGCTCCCCGTTCGGTCCTGAAGCGGCGCCCTGCAGGCCACGGGGGGATGTCTTGCCTCTGCCTCCGCCCCCCCCTCTTATCGCCTGGTCCGGACATCACGGATATCAATGCCAGGTGTCGGCCTGGGGTGCGCTGGGAGGGAGAGGCGGCGCGAAGGGGCCCCTCAGCTGCACCCCCAACGCTCCACTCACCCAACAAAAGGTCTCGTCCACTATTGCGAGGCAATGATGCTCCGCTCACCCAGCGGGGGTCTCGTCCACTGTTGCAGTGCAACGGCGCTTCTGAGTTCAGCTAGAAAATGAGTCCTGCGTCCAGAAACATTCTCCTCGACTTTGAAGATTCTATAAGAGCCACGGGGGCCCCCGACCCCCGCAGACACCCCCGATGGGGAATGACTGCCATGATCACCCACGGAACGACCACGACGTAGCCGCGGGACGTCGGCGCGCTCATGCCGGCGCCGGCCTTAGTCTTGAAATGACCAAAATCCTGCAAGACTACCAACTTGATAAGTTCCGGTGGGACACCAGTATGACCCGGTAGGAGAGATTGTTGCCTCCCACCCCACTTTGACTGATGGTTCATGTCGCCAGTCCCCTCTGCTACCCTTCAACGAAAACTTTTGGACTGCCGAAAGAGGTCCCGGTCCAACCACGAGATGGTGGAGACATTTTGACTATACTTGGACCTTCCTGACCTCACCCAAAATGGCGCCGTTACAAATGAAACTCCCAACTCCTTGTTGTGCCCCGATTGCTCAGCCTTGATATCATGAGATATGTATGCAGTTTTTAGCACATGAATTGATATGGGATAAGACTGATTATATGTTCGGGCAATAAATTGATCCGGGATGGGTATTGATTATACGTTCGAACAATGAATTGACATGGGACGGGTACTGATTACACGTTCGGACAATGAATTGATATTAAGTTCTAATGCATCATTGATTACTGTATTTATTGAAGGTTCGAATTGTCGACACTTTTGGTACTTGCTCACAATGAATTATCGATATGATTTTGTTGCACTTGTCGCACTTTTTACTATGAAATCAACGACCACTGACTCTGTTATGTTTTCCACAAATAAATACCCCCCCCCCCCCTTTACAGTTCCAGCCTGCTCTGTGGCCAGCCCACGGGGTTGTAGGCCCGTATTTGTGCACCAACATTTTTATTAAAGGTTTTTGAAAAAGCAAACGTAGTTGTAACGCGTAGATTGGTAAGTTTCGAATAAATGGCCACTGTTTCCGATATATAAAAAAAAAAAAAAAAAAAGCAGGTGAAATGAAGCAGCTTGATTAGTTAAGGGTTAAAAAGTATAGTACGCAGAAACATTGCAAATATGAATGGTCCAGGTTTGTTGTAACTTATGTTAAAAAGCGGCGACTGTTGAAAATGGCAATGTATATGTACATAAGCGGCGTTCATTTGTGTTCACCATACCCCTTGCTGTAAACAGAACGAATACCGCGAAACACTCACAGCATTATCCCGCCAGCATAGACCTATGCACGCACGCAAACAACAGCCATTTTTAGGCACCATGGCCTCTCTGCCCGTTTGTTAAACCCCCAGCACCCCTCCCGCGCACACAACTCATGCATCGACCATAAAGCCCTCTACCTCTGCGTGACCCTCATGAGAAATAAAACTCTGTTCTTGTGTTCCTGCTGCCAGCGCCCGTCTCTTTATTTGGTAACCGTTCAAGATGAGAACTAAGTGGCGTCTTGTGCCAGCAGCCTGGGCATCGGTTGTAATCTGGGCTGAATTTTCCTCAGCACGGGTGTGATTCTCAGGGAAGAGCAGCGCATATGGGAGGAGGTTTATGGCCCATGCATGAGAGAGAGAGCGTCGGTGACCAGTGCATGGGGGAGATGCTTGCGAGGGTGGGGAGCCATGCTGAGGATCGGCGGCGTGCAGAGAGTGGGTCTGGTCAAGGCATCTAAAATGGCTGCCGTGCACGACAAAAGTGTGGCATTGGAAAAAAAGCAAGATGGCGCAGACAATGTTTATCAATACGAATTAATTTATAACAATTATTTTTAACAATATATTTACTCGCAGTGTCAAAATGGCGGTCAACACTTCCTGATTTCCTTCGAATCGAACGTTAACAGACGTCACGATCGGCGGCGTGCAGAGAGTGGGTCTGGTCAAGGCATCTAAAATGCCTGCCATGCACGACAAAAGTGTGCCATTGGAAAAAAAGCAAGATGGCGCAGACAATGTTTATCAATACGGATTAATTTATAACAATTATTTTTAACAATATATTTACTCGCAGTGTCAAAATGGCGGTCAACACTTCCTGATTTCCTTCAAATCGAACGTTAACAGACGTCACGCAGCAACAAAAAAAAAAAGAAAAAAACGCTCACGCGCAGCCGCTGGAAGACAAGTATCAACATATATGAGCCTCCTCAACCACCCTCAGAAAACATAGGGGGTCAGGATACGTCTCCCGTACCCCCTTATTCCCATTTCTCACATTGTTTTTCCTCCATCTTGTAATTTAATTAAAACAAAACACAAAATGGCGAATTCCCGTTTCGCGTCCCGATTCACTACCCTGTTCGCGAACCGGAAAGCGCTTCTACCGCAAAAAATCCAATTTTTTTTATTTGCCCCACGGGACCCTTTAATAACCCCAACATCATTCCTAGGGGGTCAAGAGAGGTCTACCTTGCCCCCTTTCATTAAATTCCCCCTTCATTTTTCTCCTCTTCTTGTCTCTCGATCCTACCGAGACACAAGATGGCGGCCGCACCGGACTGTTTAGAATGTTGACAGACATCGGAGAGCCAATCAGCTTCGCTTCCCAAAGCTCCGTAACGCGAAAAGTTCGCGAACCGGAGCGCTACCCGGGATGCTGTCACAGATATATCTGTTTTTTAAAACGTTAATTTCTGAAAATCCACTGGAGCACATATATTGAGACCCAGCAAAGGCACATATGTCTAATAACGTTGGCGTTTGTGGACGGAATCGGCTGAAATTTTCAGGAAAATGGCACATTTTGTTTCTGATCAGCCTCTGAAAATTTGGGGGGGTTTCGTCAAGGGGGGGCGGAAAAAAAGTAGGTAATACCAGTAGGTTAAAAAAAAAATATATATATATATATATATATGTATATATATATATATATATAACCTACTGGCGGTCGCCAGTAGGTAGTTATGGTCAGGACCTATTTCCCATAGGAAATCCGCAACATTCTATTTGGAATAACTTTGGCGCCGGTTGACAAATGTATGTGAAATTTTCAAACCTGGTGGGGCGCTCTGGTCCGCTCCTATCCTAAAATCTTAGGGTGATTCGTGAAGCGGGGGTTGAGAAAAAAGGGGGTCCCAAAACATGTTTTCCCCATGCAATTTTCCATAGGTGCCACACTACAGCCCGAACGGCTACACCAAATTTGGCAAAGTGGTAGTCCTTGGTTCAGACTCATGCCTTTTGCTCATATGGTGTAAATCTGCTCAGTAGTTCCTGAGAAAATTATAATTAAAAGTATATATATATATATCTATGGCCTCGGTGGATCCGCCCATCTTGTTCGAATTATAAGCGCACCGTCCCGATCATGCGCAGAATGCTGATTGGCTGTGAAATGATTGTCAACATTCGAAACTAGGAAGTGTTGGCAGCCATTTTGTGCCTCAGTAGAATCTAGGAATTAGTGGAACAAGTGTTTAAAACGGAGAACTGTGTGCTGGGTGCATGGATCTGCCGTAAAAAAACAACAAAACAAAGCACAGGCTCCTGTGCTCCTGTGCTTGTTTTAAAATTAGCTACGTGGGAAGGAGAAATCCTGGGGTCTAAAATATTGCATTTGAAGTAAGTATGGGCGAAATTTGCCAATTCGCGATCCGCGAATTCATGCGAAAGTGAACTCGCAATTTGCGAATTTGCTGTTTTTGCCAGTTCAAGAGGGTTTTGTACAAGGTCTGGAACGCAGACTTACTTGTGTGGTCGCAACGGTCGCGACCATGTTGTTTCTATTTGTCCAGCCTGTTTGTGACCCTATGGTTCATCGCGGCCACCCTCTGGTTCATCACTGCCACCCTCCGGTTCACCAGTGCCACCAGTGCCACCCTCTCGTTCATCACTGCCACCCTCTGGTTGATCATTGCCACCCTCTGGTTCAAGGCTGCCATCCTCTGGATGATCACTGCCATCCTCTGGTTCATCCCTGCCACCCTCTGGTTCATCACTGCCACCCTCTGGTTCATCACTGCTATCCTCTGGTTCATCATCTTGTGGTTCACCACTGCCACCCTCTGGTTCATCACTGCCACCCTCTGGTTCATTACTGCCATCCTCTGGTTCATCCCTGCCACCCTCTGGTTCATCACTGCCACCCTCTGGCTTGCTACTGCCACCCTCTGGATCTTCACTGTCCCCCTCTTGTTTATTACAGAACCCTCTGGTTCATCACTGCCACCCTCTGGTTGATCACTGCCATCCTCTGGTTCATCCCTGCCACCCTCTGGTTCATCACTGCCACCCTCTGGTTTGCCACTGCCACCCTCTGGATCATCACTGTCCCCCTCTGGTTTATTACAACTGTGAGGCCAGTGAACCACTGGTCCCATCCTTATGTGCACACATTTTTTCTCCTCTTTAGGAACAGAGGATTCACACACCGCTTTAAGTATTTACTGGTATTTTATTCATCAAATGGTTTATAAACGGTCTCCATATCATATGTTTGATATTCGTTTTTTGTCCTTTTTCTACATATAACACAATCCTTTAAACAGATCCAATGCATTTCGGGCCCATTATTCGGCCCTTCATCAGGGAAAGGACAGTGTCGTAATTGTCAAAATAGCACGATTCCTTTCTGAAAGATCTTCACGAAGTTCGCTCGATGGTTTATCACAGCACCCTCTGGTTCATCCCCGCCACCCTTTGGTTGATCACTGCCATCCTCTGAATCATCCCTGCCACCCTCTGGTTCATCACTGCCACCCTCTGGTTTGCCACTGCCACCCTCTGGATCATCCCTGCCACCCTCTGCTTCACCAGTGCCTCCCGCTGGTTCATCACTGCCACCCTCTGGTTCATCACTGCCTCCCTCTGGTTCAAGGCTGCCACCCTCTGGTTGATCACTGCCATCCTCTGGTTCATCCCTGCCATCCTCTGGTTCATCACTGCCACCCTCTGGTTGATCACTGCCATCCTCTGGTTCATCACAGTGTAGGAAGCTGGATACCTGACTATTGTTACCCCAGAATTTTTTGCCTAGTGTTTAGCTGGTTTTTGACTTAGTTGGCCTGGGATCCTGCTAATCAGGGCCCCAGGCCACCTGCTCTCTCTATAAAATTCATATCCATGTACTTTAGATACATTACCAATTGGGATTGGATCACCTTATCAGCCCCTGTACAGAGTACTATAGGTACCCAGGGCATAGGTGCATCCAAGGCCTACCAGGGGCTGCAGCATATCTTTTGCCACCCCTGGCTGGCTATCCAAACTGACACAACTGGCTGATCACTCAGCTGGGGCAAGATGGTGTAATCACCCCTTGCTTAGATATAGTATACCTATATCTAAACCTATATCTGGACACATATGCACCTATAAGTCACTCCTATGGCAGGCCTTAACTTCCTGAAGGCAGAGTGCTTGGTTTTATGTGAGATGGTGCTCTAGCATGAGCTGAGCCTGTCTGCAGCTTTCGGAACCATGTCCTTTAGCTGTTCTGGGATATTGCCATACCATATACTCTTAAGTGCATTATAATCCTCGCGGTTACTTGCTAACTTTGGTTTGCCTTTATCGAAACATGTTGTCTAAGGTGTCATATCCTTTGGAATACTAGCCCCTCGCCAGTTCTGGCGACGGGGGTAGCATTCCCCCTTCTAGAGGGAGAAGACATGTTAGTTTGCTTAAACGTGGCTAAATCAAACCAGAGCCTCAGCATAACAAAATGGATGCTGCTGCCACAGACACAAGTCTGGCCACCTGCTGCTGACCAAAACTCTGACAGGGGAGGCCTGGACAATAGGTTTCCTGTCACAGGGAGGTGTTACACCTCCCCAGACAGGAGATAGTGGATAGGGGCAGGGAGGGTTGAATGAAACTAGACACTGCCTGGAGCACACAAGGTGTGCCATGCAAAGTCCAGTTCAAACCGGTGCTGGGGCTCTCCAGCCCCATCTCTGGTGCAAAACTGGACAAAGGGAAAGGGGTGTAACCACCCCCTTCCTGGGTCCCACCCATAGGAGGGACCTAGCAGGAGATCCAGCCCCTAGATTTGGAATAAAGGTAGGAGCTGTGCCAATGCAAACCAGATCATCCTGACTGAAACTTTGAAACAAAACTCTGGACCCTTTGACATCCCACTCGACGTGGAAGACTGAAGAATCTCCTTTGTGGTCAAGGAGTGGCCACCCTGTGCAAGCACAAGTAGGCACCATCAGCGCATCAAGACTTTCTTTGCCGTTGCTCCTGCCGGAGCTCGAATGACAGATCGACAAGACCCAGACTCCTAGACATCCAACAGCCCAATCCACAGTCCTGGCAAAGCTGAGACCCGTGGAGGCGACGAGAGATGTGTGACCGGCCATCATGAAAAGTCAAAGAAGTGCTTCCTGTGCAGCTCCCGAGGCACCCTCGATGCTGTGCTTTGGGGTTTGAGAAGCCCCAGCCCCGAGCAGCCTGTGCTCTAAAAATCACCCTTCCATACTCACCGAGTGCTGCGTGGGGCCCTTTTGCACTTTTCCTGCTCGACGCGTTGTCCGGTGGCTTGCCCATTGGCTAGTGGCCTCTGTGACGACAATCCATCCAAACTACACTGCTGGTCTGGTTGCTCCAGACTGGCCCTAGCTCTCCTGAAAAGGAGCCATCGAATTTCCCGGTCCGATCCAGAAGACATCTTCGAGTCCTGCTTGGGTTGCATTTGCCAAGGTTTGGTGACTCCAATTCAAGAACCGACACCGTCGACAGCAAGAGCCTTTGTGGGACAGCTCGTGTCCACCAGCTGGTCATCTTCGATCCTTCCTGGTCCACTTGGTAGCGGAGACAAACTATTTGACAGCACCTGATCGCAACCCGACACTGCCTGGTTCCGTCCTGGTTCCATCCTGGTCACTGGCTAGTGACCTAGAGTCTGTCCCCTCTGCTTTCAGGTACTCTACATCTTCGATCCACCCTTGGATCCAACCTGACTCTTCTCTCCTGGCCGCCTGCAGCATCTTTACCTCCAGCCTCGATAGAACTCCACGAAGAAACCTGACGCACTTTGGCACCTATGCACCCACTTCCTGTGGGTGAGGTAACGAGATTACACCAGTGCTCCTATAGTGGTGTACACCTCTAGTGTCCTAGTTTTTAGTGGCTAAGTTCTAGTCCAGTCGGAAGACTCCTAAACCTATAACTTTCAGATTTGTAGGCACCATTGACTTGTATGGTAAACGCGGTTGCCTATAGACACTACACCCACATCCTGTGGGCCTCCTATGTCCTAACCTTCGTCAGACCAGTATAGGCCCAGCAATTCCCTAGGCCCTAGGCCTGTTCATTGTTCGTCACGTGGTACTTATACCACTTTCTTAATATATGGTTTGAGTGGCCACCCAGCCTATCCATAATTGTGCATCTTATTGTATGTTATACTGTGTTCTTTGTTTAACGCTTGTGCTCCTGTGCTCATAAAGAGTCAAGGGGATTATTCTAGAAATAAATACATATATTTTATAATATATAACTTGTGTGGTGTCCTTTCATTTGGTATTTAAAGGATTGCATATGGTAAAACAGCTGGCTTCACATGCCCTCTTGAGTTTAGCCTAAGACTGCTTTTGTCCATGCTACCACTAGGATAGCTGGTCTATAAGGTTGACTTACAACCAATCACCATAAGGGTCGTTTGGACTGGTGCAAGTGCTCACTAGAATAGTGATCATCATATACCAGGCCAACTTCTCACACACAGCACCCTCTGGTTCATCACTGCCACCCTCTGTTTCATCACTGCCACCCTCTGGTTTGCCACTGCCACCCTCTGGATCATCACTGCCACCCTCTGGTTCACCACTGCCACCCTCTGGTTGATCACTGCTATCCTCTGGTTCATCACCTTGTGGTTCACCAATGCCACCCTCTGGTTCATCACTGCCACCCTCTGGTACATTACTGCCACTCTCTGGTTCATCACTGCTATCCTCTGGTTCATCACCTTGTGGTTCACCACTGCCACCCTCTGGTTCATCACTGCCACCCTCTGGTTCATTACTGCCATCCTCTGGTTCATCCCTGCCACCCTCTGTAGATTATGGGGGAAAATCAAAGCACCCCTTCCCAGCCTCAACTGAGCTGAATTCATTTGGGGCTGGTTAATGTGTCACTGACTTTGAGCTTTAAGTCTGGCACCTGCTTCCTTAGCTGTAAGTGCTTCTTGTTGCAGTTTAATTTTTTTACAGGAGCATTGTGCCATACTTGTAACTATTCTCTGACCCTGCTTTGAGGGTCAGAGCAGGTTCAGAGAATATTTGCAAGTAGTCAACTGAACTCTGGAGGGGCCCCTCAGGAACCACTACAGGGAATGGTTACAAATTAGCTTGAACTTTTGCACCTGCTAAGTGCTTTCAGTTTTGGAAAATTCATTTTTCTGCAATTTCGCGAGATTCGCGGGGCGCAAATTCGCTCAAAATCGAACTTGCAATCCACAAATTCGTGCGAATGTGCAGGTTTCTATTTTTTTGCGTGTTCGCCCGGTTTTTTGCTTATTCAGAGACCGCTTGCAGCGCACCGACCGCGAGGTTGCCTATGCAGTCGTACATGGGCGCGGCCATCTTGTGCTCGTTGCGTATTTCCCTTTACGGGCGCTTTGACAATGTCGTGTTGTGTGCGGCGCGCTATTACCAGTTCGCACGTGTTTTTACGTACTCGCACAGAATAAATTGCGCAAACTTACCCACGCGGTCCTCAATGGGCGCGGCCATCTTGTTTTTCATTCATTGATATGGTTCTGTGCATGCTTTCTAATCCTCCTTTCATCTGTGCAATCCTTTGTTTCTTTGGACTTTTTTTGATCTTTTCTACTCTATATCTATCCCTCTTTTTTTCTAGATCTATATTTTGTGTTTTTTTCAACTTTTCGTTACTTTTGAAAGCTACTTTTTCAAACTTTTTTTTTTACTTGACTTTTTCCCTATTCTTTCCTTTTTTTTCTTTCTGCTGTACAGGACCATGGCAAAGGGAGCCGGGAAGGAGAAGGGGAAGGGTCCCGCACCCCGTACCCGGCTCCCATGCGGGCGATTGCGGGGGGAGCTAGTCACAGCCTGGGAGTTCTTCAGTGCGGAGGAGGTGGCCGCACTGGTTTACTATGTGCAGCGCCACCAAGACCATCGCGGCAGGTGGCAGGATCGCGAGCGGATACGGTCTCCGGGAGCATCGGAAGCGGTGGGAAAAGGTGTGCCAGGCCATGTATCAACGCTCTCGGGTCCGGCGCACCTACAACCAGGCCACGCACCGGTGGTCCGACCTCCTGGACCGAGAACGCGACCTGCTCGACCTGATAGGCATCGAGATCCTCGGGCTTGGTGAGTAGTAGTAGCTATTTAATCACTACTCTGTTTTCTCCTGCTCTATGTGTTATCATATTGCAAATTTTTGTTTTTGGGAAGAGCAATAATGCTGCCTATTAGATTGTAGGAAAATTATGTTTCAAAATGTTCTGTGAATGCATTTCTGGTGCACTGCTCTCCTGCTCAGTGGCAGTGCTACTATGCTTATTAGTTTTTGATTTTTTTTGCTCATTTCATTAGCCTGAGTAATTATGTATGAGTGTACTTTACAGAACTGCGTCATGCTAGACACTAAGGGGCAGATTTACAATTACTGGCGCATCCCTGCAAATTAGCAGGGATGCGCCAGTAATTGTGCGTCACGCCTCCACCACCATGGTGCGCTGCATTTACAATGCGGCGTACCATGTGCCAAAAACGACACAGAAGCGTCACGCATCTGTGCCCTAAAGGCAGCGCATTGCTGTTGTTGCGTCGCAACCATGACCCAGCTCCAGCAATGCTCCGGGGTGCCCTATCTCCCCAATGCTGTGTCAAGCCGTACGTCTGCTTCAAGCAGGCGCAGGGTTTTGACTGAGTGACGCTGATTGGCCTAAAAGGTGACTGAGTGAAATCCTGAAGATTTTACTCAGCCACTTTTAGGATGCGTTCCTGCGCAGGAACGCACTCCCTTGCACCGGAACGCCCCCTGATGGCGCAGGGCTTTCCAACGTGATGCATCTCCCAGATGCGTCATGTTGTTAATATACCCCGCAACATGGCGCCTCTTTAGCGCTGCCGCTGCGTCACAAAAGTCACGCAACGATGGGGCAAAAGAGCCGCAAGGGGCTTGTAAATCTGCCCCTAGAGACTCAAGTCCAGTCCTTCCTTTGTACACCTGCCACTAAGAAGAGATAGTGGTGGTGGATTGATAGTTTGAATATTTTAATGACTGGTTATGTAGTAGGAAACTTACTTTTTAGTGTTCTCACTGGTCTGCAATCACGATGGACTTTGTCTGTCACTTCGCGTGCTGCGTAGTGCTGCCTGCCAGTCCTAGTCGAACCTTTTTGTAGTTTGTTTAGTGAGTTACATAACTTTCCAAGTCGACGGTTCGCGAATCCAGCAATACTAATATCCTAGTAGACCACATCAGATAGGTCAAAAAATGTAGTGCAATTGTTGTCTATTTGCTATTTCCCCGAAATAATTTGTTATTGTTCTTTTGAAATGTTTGATTTGGTTGACAACAATCATCCATGTTTGGGTCTTTCTTTCATGTTGTACATCAGCTCCCCCCAGGGGCAAGAGGACAGCAGAGGAGGTAGCGGCCCCGGCGAACGAGGACCAGGAAGGCCTGGATCGGTCAGGCGAGGGCTCCTCTGCTGGCCCCAGTAAGTTTTCATGTTAATATTATTAATTATACTTCTCTATCTTTTAGAGTACCTATTTTTTACTAACGTTCCACATTCGATTTTTCCTATATCGTCTTTGATTTTCTTGTACCCTGTTTCTAAATTCTTATCCTGCCTCTACTATGTCTCCCTGTGGTACTACTCGATTATTATTATTAGTCTGTCTGTGTAGCTAACTAAGCTTGCCCAATTAGCAAAAGGTGTTAAACGAAACTCCCATTCTATTCAGCAATAGCTCTATGCACTGAGTGCAGTCCTCTGGGTTGTCCATAATGTCTTTTGAAGTCTTCTAAATGCTCATGCTTTGACAATTCCCAATGATGAACTGCCAATGACCACCAAGAAAGAATAAGATACTAGTTTACTTTTTGATTGGATAGGAGGACAGTCCATACTACTATTGTTGCAGGGACAATTCCGCACAAACAGAACTATGGACATTAAATAGTGCATTGTTTATCAATTATAATAGGCGCAGTTAGACTTTCCACATAGCTCAGTCATAACAGAATTTGAACCTCCTTACTGACTAACTAGTGTGACAGATTCATTTAAATCCCTAATTCATCATTGATTGATCCCCAATGATGATTAGCAAACCCAGGACATAAGACTACGGAGTCAGATTCCTGAACTGTCAGAGCCACAGACTCATGCTTGCAAATTGCAAACCCTTTCGCTCACTCACTCATGACTAAAAACCACAGAGTCTATGTAAGTTTTAAAGATTTATTAAAAGTAAAAACATTTATTAAAATCAAGTTCACCATACACCATAAACGGTAGATTGAAAATGGTAAAGTGCTTAGTGATCTCACACATTAATTGTGGGCGAGCCCTAACCTGGTTGGAACTTCAAATCTTCTTTGTGGTGCTGAATCGTTGCTGACTCAGTCCTACTGATGATGATCTGATGTTGCTCTTGTTCTTAGAAGGGAAGCTTCTGTCTGTTATGAGAAAAACGGTGCATGCTAAAAAGCAAGCATTCATCAGTTGTGCCAAAAAATGTAGCAAGACAACACCCTTCCCTGAAAAAAAGCGCAATTTTTTACTTTTGACTAGACAGTCACAAATTATTACATTTGTTTGTGTAGTTGTAGTGATATTTTTTCCTTCCTAGACAAAATACTAGGGAGTGGTGTTGTAACGACCGGATTTTCGGACCAGATAGGATCAGCTCACCAAGACACCACCAACCCAGCCAAACGCAACCACCTCCCTCCTCAGGACCCATCTATCCAGGCACCTGGGTACCTACCTGAGGATGGGGAATTAACAATATACAAGCTCATATCATCAGAAACACCACTAAATTTATAGGAATTACTAGGAATACTCACTGATTACTAAGGACGTCCATGCCCTACACCACACTCATACCTTATAGTCTCGCGGCAACTCAGACCCAGACTATGCTACCCTCCTACTCATAGTGAAGGGGGCAGTTCCAATAACTTACCATTACACACTGACACTCTCAGTGCTCTCTCAAGCCACAATCCTGTGGGTATAAACACCAGTGTGCCCCCTGGTGCTCTCTATATTTCATACATACACAAGCCACAATCCTGTGGGTATACACACTGACCACAATCAGTGCTCCCACTAACGCCACTTTCTCTAGCAGCGATCTCATTACACACCGTATCCCCCCGGTGCTCTCTCAAGCCACAATCTTGTAGGTATACACAGTGACCACAATCAGTGCTCTCACTAACGCCGCTACACAACGACGATCACTTTCGTATGAATACCTTCAGCTCTCTCTCTCTCTGTTGGGAAGTTTCTCTCACTATTCACTAGGGGATTACTACAATATTATGGAATGGCCGAATTACATGGTGTACAACTTATTCTCTATTTCAAGGGCTCCTCTCTCCCTCATTATTCAGCTACCACTTGCTTGATCAGGGGTAGCATCTGTTCACCGAATGGTACCAGACTAGAAGACAAGGTTACCTTTACCGTATAAAAACAAGAGGTACACACTATATGCAAAAGTTATTCCTTGATTTAAGCGCTCCTCCTCCCTTTTGATTTATCAGACAGCATCTGGCTAGAAGAAAGGTTAGCTTTATCATAAGAATAACACATGCACACTGGTTCATTAAGAACTGGGGTTCCTTTATTACAATAACATTAACAATATAACACTATACTATAACATATACCCTGCAAAGGAAAATGGGAATAGACACATACACAGATCTGCGGGGTCTCTGTAAAGCTTTATTACTATAACACATCCACATGTAATTGACTGTAAATAGCTAAAGAGGGAATGGATTATACTGCACACCGCTGAAAGAAAAAGGATTAGCAATACAATAGGGGGCTCTAGCCTAGGAAATAAAAGACAAGATTAAGGTGTAAGTGTAAAGCAAACTAGTTTAGAATACCTCACCCTATTAGGAGGAATGTTTCTCTCTCTCTCTCTGGTGGAATCAGGGCTCTCTCTCTCTCCCTCCGTCACCACAGCTTCACTCCTCTGGCTCAACTGCTCCAGCTGGCAGCTTCAACTCCTCCATCTGACTGGTAACTGCTTTAATGCATCCTGATAAACTGGCAGCTCCAGCTGGCAGTTCCAACTTCGTTCATCTGACTGATTTCTCCAGCTTCAGCAATTATCTGCCTTCTCTCTCCATTCCAGAAAACCAACTGAACTGAGCTGTTCTCTTCAGCTCCAAAAACCATCTTACTTCTCTCTCTCCAAGAACCGACTGACACTCCTCCTCTCCTGCACTTCGCTAATATGGAATGCTCTCCTTTAGTGGAAAGTTCCAGCCAGTAGCCTCCTCCCACCAGGTCCATGCACCAGGCTCCCTGTTCCAGACGCCCTCACAGTGATCAGCTGCTTGTTTCGTCTAGAGACCTGAGCCCAGGGACACTTCTTGATTAGATTCAGCTCTGGCCGGTTCTCTCCGGTTTGCAAAGGGCGAACAACACCTCATAACTAAAACATCACCTTTACCCTGCAAGCATCTCAGTCTGCAGGGACAGAAAGCAAAATGGAGTCTCTCTAGTTCTGGGCCTTGTAGGCCTGAGAAGGATGAAATAACACTTAGCTCTGTCAGAGTACATACACAAACCATACCAATATGTAATATAAAGTCAGGACTACAGGATCCACCCTCTACTATAGGTAGGATAATGAAAGGACACATAATGATGTCAAAGCCAATAGGCAATAGATGGATTAGAGTCAAGAGTAAGGGATCTATCATCATATTAAGCAGCTATCCTCTAGTTTATGCTTCTAGGTCTGGAAAATGGCCTGAAAAGGGCCAACACAAGGCAAGAATAGAGATTCAGGATGGTAGCAAGCTTAAAGTCACCATCACTCAGAAATAGAGCCAAAAATACGGTCACTACATTCCACCCTTGAATTTAACTTGCTAACATCCGTAAACAACAACAAACAAATAAACAAACATTAACATAATCTATCAACAAAACCAAAAACCAAAAAACTCCCTAAAATAAATGGCAACTAAGGAAATATCAGCTAAAACTTGATGTAGGGAATGTAAATCTGACAACCAATTGAAAACAAATCAAAGCACCCTTGACCTGAATGTTGAAATGTAACTAAGATTGATCTGATAACAACATAAACTAACCAAAGCACCCTTGAACTAAATGTGCCTCAACTTCTAGTGATATTTCATGAAATCTATTGATGTAGGGACATGTTTGTGGAATGAAAACAACAAAGGGCCTAAATGAGGCCTACCTACTTCCGTCAACTTAAGAACTAAATGTGCCTCAACTTCTAGTGATAACTCATGAAATCTATTGGTGTAGGGACATGTTTGTGGAATAAAAACAACAAAGGGCCCAAATGAGGCCTACCTACTTCCGTCAATTTAAGAAAGGATTTGGTAAAATCTGACAAATAAACATGACAAAGGGTCTTCAAGGTCTGGGCAACTATTACTAATAGATGTAGGACATAACCTGACTAAAAGACACACCTCCCAGGACAACTTTAAAGTCTAGGGTGACCACCCTTGGAACTAATCCCACTGTTCTAAATAAGAGTTGATGGATCAAAGTGAAAGTGTAATAACAGGAAAACAAGGATAACCCCTCCTACAAAATAGCTGGTGTAGCACTATGCATATCAAGCAATAAATCAAAGAAAGTTATCTAAGTGTGGTGTATATATTCTTCTAAAAGATCATAGACTTAAACTTGGAAAATTGAGTAATAGTAGACCATGCCAAAGGCAACAGGTAAAGGTCATAAATCATCTAACTCAGGAAACAGTTTGCACCTAATCCATCTGTATCAATCTGTGGAACACATGTGTGCACCATCATTTAAAACACCGCTTTCTTTTTAGTGGCAAGACTGTTTTAGAGAAAACAGAAAAACTATGAAATAGGTGAAAAATAAACAAGTGTAAAGTCAATCTGTATCAATAATGAAATAGCGTAGCATACTAAAATCAAAATATCATGTATCTCAGGGCATCAGATCATTAAAGCAGCTCACTAATCACCCTATGACATTCAAATAATATCATTTGCATCATTGCATTAATGTGGCACTGCATCTTTTAAACTGGAAAATCAAAACCATGAACAGGACTGAGAAATTATTTTTTCAAGTGGGGCCTGTGTATGGTAACTGCAAAAGTGGTATAATGTCCATCTGAAATAGAAACATGGGGAAAATGCAAGACTCAAGAATGCAGACCAAGAAATTACATTTGAAACTCCTTTCATAAAGGAACATCATTAATAAAAAAAAAATTCAAAAATAGAACTATTGGCTTTGTCAGGAAAATTATTTTTTCTTTAGTGGAAATCCAGGAAAAGTTTTAACCTGACTGCTGAGGCAGTCAACTGTAGATTATAATGTAAATTGAAAAGTTCAGTCACTATAAAAAGTTCTCTTCTGTAGTTGGTTTCTCCTTAGGAAAACAGTTCATTTGTATAGGCCATGATCCTCCATCTTCATCTGTATCCTGTGCCAAGGAAGCACATCCTCCACTCTGGTCCTCCTGGTACGTCCACTTCTGGTCTGGGTCCAGGCTCGGGGGTTTTTGGGGTGGGGGCACTCACTCCGAAAATAAGAAAAACACATCACTCCAAAATAAGAAAGTCACACTCATACAGGGCCCCCACACGTCAGCCATCTGAAACGAGAAACACGCATCATCAATCTTACAAAAACACATTTTCCATTCAAAAAGCACCCCAAGTACTTTTAAGTTTTTGTAAGAAACCTCCTAATTCATGAAAAGAACTCTTCTAAATCCAAGGAATGATTTAAACATTCTACCTATACCATATTCTTTAATTTTGTTTGGGCAAAATCTAATTTTATCATACACAGCCAGAAGGGCTGGGGCCTAGCTACTCCTCACTCCTTTGAGAAACAGCCCCTCCCTCCAGAAAGATGTCCGCGCTCAGAATTTTGAATCAGCTCCAACCATAATAAGCAGGAGCCGGGCTACCTTGCGATGTAATATTGAATCACTGCCAAATGCTGATCTCATTGCAGGAGCAAAGCTCTTGCCAATTATTCTGTTCAAGCATCCCATGTCTCTAGTCAGGGAAGCTTTCTGTGCCTACTGTATTTATCTTACTCCAAGGGCCAAGCGTCTGCCAATTATTCTGCATTTGCAAACATCCTTTATCTGAAGTCAATGAAGCTTTCTGGGCTGACTGTAAGGAAGAGCAACTTGACCCCCCCTTATATAAACATTTCTCTGCGGAAAGAACTGAATCATAGCCAAGAATAACAAACTGGGTGTCTCTGCTCTCATAAGTCACCCACAGGGCATCCACCCTTTCAAAACTCTGAGTGCTGAGAACTGCTGAATATTTGCCAAAAATAAAAAAACAAGGACAGGCAAGTCTGCTTCAGAGGGACGCTCCAAAAAAAAGCCTCTCCTTTCAAAACACTTATGGGAGCCTGGCTCATATTAATCAAGGTCAAAGCAAATTCTTTCTAACTTAAAACATACTCGTTCCCAGGCTAGAAACACTGCACCATTACTTCTAACTAATTTAAGCAGATTTAGACGTGGTAAAAAGCATCCTAAAAACAGGAATTAATAAAGACATATTTTTTGTAACCTAGACACATGCTAGCATTCTGAAATAAGAAGCAAAATAATTCTGTAAAATCTAAAACAAACCATATATCATAATGTACTGCTATGTGCTAAAAAGGAAAATATTAGAAAAACATTTCATGCAGCAACATAGGAAATCACGACACATTTCTTAAAATAACATGTGAAACACCATCAATTTAAACAAGGAGAAAAAAAGTTAAATGTTGCACTGCATAACCAAGAATTCATAATTTTGTGCGCAAGCCTTTATGTTCTAATTATTAAAAGGGCCAGATTTTTTTTTTTTTCAGATAGCCATTTTTTTTTAACTGAGTGGGTTTACTTTCACGCTGGTCTGCTGCATATCAGCGCAAAATACAGAATCATTTGCATTTGAACTATAAACAAAAGGGGCAGCTTGCTATAGGAAGATAATCATTTATATTTTCTAGATGTGCAAAATACACTACAAAGCATTTTTTTTTAAAAGCACACAGTTGCATTTCACTAATTAAAGCACATTCTATGATGGGTCTGTTTCATTTTATTCAACCGGTAAACACTAATTCTAAAACACTGTGATGTATCTCCCTTTGCAGTATCCACCCTTTTCTCAATCCGACTGGTTGATTTACAACTTTCCGACCTCCGAGTCAGACACATTAAATCATGTGTTCAAAGGCAAACCAACACAAACTCGTGGACGCATTTCAAACAGAATGTTAAATGAACACTGCTTTTTTTTCTCCGTGCAAGATGTTAACCATCCGTCAGCTAGCTGTCAAAGCACATAGGTGAACCCTGCAACTAATTAAAAAGTCAAATCAAACCATCATTTATCCAAACAGTCACTGACTTTCTGCGTCAGCTCACGTAACAATGCATGTTAAACAGCATGTTAAAATAAATACTGCTGTCTCAGTCCAAGATATTAACCCTTTGGCAGCTCAAGCACAATCATTCCCCAATGTCTGCAGATACATGGGAAAGTCATGAACTCATCTCTCCACGTTTTCATATAACACGTGCGCACATCTTCAAAACATTTTCTCCAAGCACTTGAAAGAGATCCAGCTCTCTCCTGACTAACGTAATGATAGCATGCTATGTACAAGCCATATTCACATGGCGCTATTCACAAGCCACATTTACAAGAAACTCAACAAGTCATAATAATGACATGCTCTTCACAAGGCATATCTACAAGGTGCTATTTACAAGGAACTCCACAAGTCATATTACACTGAATAAATTTCACATTTCACAGCATAAGCAAATGCAGCAAGCCATTTAATGGGCAATTTACAAGCATTTTTCACACACATATGTACAACTACATCAACACCAAGATGTAATTGGCTCCCTCACGTACTGTCACCCTTCAAGCCTGTCAGTTCAAACACCAAGATGAAAAGCATTTCTTCCACCCTGCATAAGTCAAATGCCATGATGCATTGCAATCTCCTTACAGTGCAACTGTTCAAGCCCATAGGTCAATTTTGTGCCGAGTGCAAACCAACAAGATAAAAACAATACAGCGCACACAGGCTACGTAAACGATTCGTGACGCCAGATGTAACGACCGGATTTTCTGACCAGATAGGATCAGCTCACCAAGACACCACCAACCCAGCCGAAAGGCAACCACCACCCTCCTCAGGACCCATCTATCCAGGCACCTGGGTACCTACCTGAGGATGGGGAATTAGCAATATACAAGCTCATATCATCAGAAACACCACTAAATCTATAGGAATTACTAGGAATACTCACTGATTACTAAGGACGTCCATGCCCTACACCACACTCATCCCTTACAGTCTCGCAGCAACTCAGACCCAGACTATGCTACCCTCCTACTCATAGTGAAGGGGGCAGTTCCAATAACTTACCATTACACACTGACACACTCAGTGCTCTCTCAAGCCACAATCCTGTGGGTATAAACACCAGTGTCCCCCCTGGTGCTCTCTATATTTCATACATACACAAGCCACAATCCTGTGGGTATACACGCTGACCACAATCAGTCCCCTCACTAACGCCACTTACCGTAGCAGCGATATCATTACACACCGTATCCCCCCGGTGCTCTCTCAAGCCACAATCTTGTGGGTATACACACTGACCACAATCAGTGCTCTCACTAACGCCGCTACACAACGACGATCCCTTTCCTATGAATACCTTCAGCTCTCTCTCTCTCTCTGTTGGGAAGTTTCTCTCACTATTCACTAGGGGATTGCTACAATATTATGGAACAGCCGAATTACACGGTGTACAACTTATTCTCTATTTCAAGGGCTCCTCTCTCCCTCATTATTCAGCTACCACTCGCTTGATCAGGGGTAGCATCTGTTCACCGAATGGTACCTGACTAGAAGACAAGGTTACCTTTACTGTATAAAAACAAGAGGTACACACTATATGCAAAAGTTATTCCCTGATTTAGGCGCTCCTCCTCCCTTTTGATCTATCAGACAGCATCTGGCTAGAAGAAAGGTTAGCTTTATCATAAGAATAACACATGCACACTGGTTCACTAAGAACTGGGGTTCCTTTATTACAATAACATTAACAATATAACACTATACTATAACATATAGCCTGCAAAGGAAAATGGGAATAGACACATACACAGATCTGCGGGGTCTCTGTAAAGCTTTATTACTATAACACATCCACATGTAATTGACTGTAAATAGCTAAAGAGGGAATAGATTATACTGCACACCGCTGAAAGAAAAAGGATTAGCAATACAATAGGGGGCTCTAGCCTAGGAAATAAAAGACAAGATTAAGGTGTAAGTGTAAAGCAAACTAGTTTAGAATACCTCACCCTATTAGGAGGAATAATTCTCTCTCTCTCTGGTGGAATCAGGGCTCTCTCTCTCTCCCTCCGTCACCACAGCTTTACTCCTTTGGCTCAACTGCTCCAGCTGGCAGCTTCAACTCCTCCATCTGACTGGTAACTGCTTTAATGTATCCTGATAAACTGGAAGCTCCAGCTGACAGTTCCAACTTCGTTAATCTGACTGCTTTCTCCAGCTTCAGCAATTATCTGCCTTCTCTCTCCATTCCAGAAAACCAACTGAACTGAGCTGTTCTCTTCAGCTCCAAAAACCATCTTACTTCTCTCTCTTCAAGAGCCGACTGACACTCCTCCTCTCCTGCACTTCGCTAATATGGAATGCTCTCCTCTAGTGGAAAGTTCCAGCCAGTAGCCTCCTCCCACCAGGTCCATGCACAAGGCTCCCCTGCTCCAGACACCCTCATAGTGATCAGCTGCTTGTTTCGTCTAGAGACCTGAGCCCAGGGACACTTCTTGATTAGATTCAGCTCTGCGCGGTTCTCTCCGGTTTGCAAAGGGCGAACAACACCTCATAACTAAAACATCACCTTTACCCTGCAAGCATCTCAGTCTGCAGGGACAGAAAGCAAAATGGAGTCTCTCTAGTTCTGGGCCTTGTAGGCCTGAGAAGGATGAAATAACACTTAGCTCTGTCAGAGTACATACACAAACCATACCAATATGTAATATAAAGTCAGGACAGCCGGATCCACCCTCTACTATAGGTAGGATAATGAAAGGACACATAATTATGTCAAATCCAATAGGCAATAGATTAGAGTCAAGAATAAGGGATCTATCATCATATTAAGCAGCTATCCTCTAGTTTATGCTTTTAGGTCTGGAAAACGGCCTGAAAAGGACCAACACAAGGCAAGAATAGAGATTCAGGATGGTAGCAAGCTTAAAGTCACCATCACTCAGAAATAGAGCCAAAAATACGGTCACTACAGGTGTATATGGCATCTAAGAATCTGAAATGTTTTTTCTAGGTGGAACATCGGCACAACAATCCACCGGTGCCGGGGCCAGCGCGGAGGTTGGCACTCCTTGGACGGAGGCGGTGCAACAGCCAGCGGAAGCTGCTGTGGGGGATGCCACGGTAGGTGTGGACAGTGGCAAGCTATTCTATTCCTTACTTATTGAGATAGCAGACTGCAGAGTGTGCTCTCTGCACGGATGTAGTATACGTTGTACAGTACAAGTATACTATACTGTTCAGAAAACTTGCAAATTTAGAAATACGTTTTTATTAACCAGGTAGTAGCCTCCTCTAAATTGACTTCAACTCAGCTGTGAAAGTTTTTTCGAGAATCCAAGTCAGATCAGAGATTAACTTAATGGATGGTATGAACGAAAAGGGAAAGAAGGGTGTAAGTAAGTGTGGAAGGACGAGCAAGTTAAAAGTAATGATGGCTGGCAAAGAATGATACTTGTTTTTGAATGCTGCCCGAGGTGGCTGGGAATATGATGCATGTCCGGTTTCCAAAATAAAATGAAAATGTTGTTTTCCTGTGAGAAAAAGTAAGGTTTGTCCACTTGAGACATTAAGAAGAATGATTGACATTTACTTTGAATGGATGGATGCCTGGATCATGGTACTATCCGACTCATAGATAGCATATGTGTATGTAGAGAGAGTAGACGGTCACTGGATGAATTAAGTGTTACTTTGAAGAGCATGTAACACCGCACCCTCACATCCGTTCCAGTGTAGGAAAGGTAAGGAAAAGAAGTTTTAGTTTTTCTGAATACTACCATGAATATTTGCAGTACCTTGTATTGCAAGCACAGCATATATCCGGCGATTACGGGGGCCCCTCACTACCTGTTAATAATTTTAGTACAACTCTGTCATTCATGTGTGGCCTATCAGTGCTCACTCAATAAAAAAAAAGCACCTAAAGTCATCCCATATGTAATCAAATACATATCCTGTGAAGGGATAGATAATCATATTATTTATCTTCTTCATTTTCTTTTTCTAGTAGTCATTGGCACTGCAGGGTGAAAGTTAAATTAATTCACCAGTAGCCCTTGTAACAGAGCATTCTCAGTGCCACCCGTAATAGAAAAGTAAGAACTTCACCACCTGCATGTAGTGGACTGGTACAGTAACGCAAGCCTGTGTCATCATGGCGTGCAAGTTGACTGCGCTGGCATTATGCCGGCTTCCATAAGTTTACGTACCAATTTCGCTAAACAAGAGAGAAGAAGAAGAATAAGACTGGTGTACTGTCATAGTCGACTCTATTGTACTGAGTCCATAGTGCTCATAGAATTGATTCCTGAAACTCCCACTAATGTTAGAGCAAGGCTGAAGAAGTGGGAGGTTAGATAGATACAGGCCAAAAATGTTGTGTACTGTGCTTGCAAGTTGCTAGTTCTACTGTGACACAACTTTCTGCTGAATTATTTTGTGTTAATCTTAAAGAGCATTGGTTACAGACTATGTTTTTCTTTCTTCATATAGATGCTCCTTCCACTCTGTCAAGGAAGGAGATGGCTAGACGGACCCGGCAACGGAAACTGGAGGTGACTGTCGCCGAATATCGGGCGCTGGTGGCCCAGGAGGAGGAGGACACGCAGTCGACCACAACATCCACAGGGACAGCTGCATCCTCCTCCACGCTCCCTGGGTCAGCCAGTCAGCGCAGGCCTCCAGCGGTACGGAGCCATGGTACCGCAGCCACCCGCCACCGCCAAGCAGCAAAAAAATCAGCTGCCCCCCACAGCAGGTGCAAGGCACGCGTGCACCGCCTAACCCTCAGGGTGTCCTATATTGAGCAGGAGCAGAAGAAACTGAGAATCCTGCTCAAGAACCTCCGCAAGGAGCATGACCACCTGGCCCAAAAAGTACGCCGCCGCCGGCATTAGAGAAGGAGAGACTGTCCCTTGCCCCTTTTTTAAAGACTTTTGGGGTGGTGGGACTTGGGAGTTGGGTTTTTTGGACTTTGGGAACTTTATTTATTTCAAGGACATTCATTGGGGTTAGGTGGGGGGTGGGTCGGGTCTTGCGGGATAGTTATTTTTGTTAGGGATATAAATAATTATTACTTTCAACTTAAACATAGCATACGTGTTTTTACTACAGTTGAGGCTGGAGGGGGTGGGTTAACTCTAAGTTTGTTTTCCTGAAACTTAAGTGGCTTCTTGATTCAAATTGTGTAAGTAATTGCCCAAATGTTTAGAAAAGTAAGTGCCTCTCACAGAGTCAGTGAATTCAATTTTCCTAGTACTTTACTAGTACTACCGGCAGTCTCTCGTCTCTCATACTACTCCATTATTCTTCCTCCCCCAAATGCTTATCTTACATGTAATTCGTGTTTGAAAATAGGGCTAGGCACAGGGCTGGCTGCATGGCAAATGGCCATTAAGGATGGCAATCCTGGGCGGTTGAAATGGCATCATTGCGGTGGTACTAGTGGTGGTACACAGTGGCAGTTGCAGCATATGAAGAAAAAAGAAATTGAAACCTTGATTGGCCTGAGCAGAGCATTAGAACGGTACGATAGATACTATAGCACATGTCAGTACACTAGAACAGTGCCAACATGTAGCCTTACAAATGCTAAAGTATTGACAGTATAACTACTACTTGCGTGGAATTTGACATTGGCTACTACTACAAGAAATAGTACTGAAGGTGAAGGACACAGCAGCGTAATCATTTGCCACGTGTAGGAGGAGGATGTTCTTCATGATCAATCCAGTTGATGGCGCCCATGAAAATCTGCTTTGATTTGCCAATAGTCATGGGTCTGTGTCAAGCTGAGTAAGAATATATCCTTCGATTCCTTCACCAGCCTTGAAATGTATTTCATTTTCAGTTGCTATGACCTTATCCCCCCCAGCAAGTGTGTGGAATTATTGCTGTCATTTACTCACACATCAATGAAAACCACACAGCCCGGGGGAAGATGGTTAGGGTTTGGAAATTGGATGGGAATGGGGGTTTTTGGGAAAGTTTTGTTGAGAGAGAAAAAAAAAACACAGCATGGAGAAACAACAAATGAAGATAAACAAATCTTTGGATACAAAGATATCCATAAACATTTTAAGGGACATAAAGGAAGTGCATGCCCTTCTGCAGGCATAAAGTTGATTGCTCAATGGATGGTTAGGTTACTTAAACTAAGAAGTACTTTCTAATAAATGAAAGAATGCAACAGTACAGGCCTGCACTAATTATGCGTTTTTGCCTATCTCAGCACTCAGAGAAACACTTTGTTCAATAAAATAGTTTGAAAAATAGCAAAGTAAAACTATACAATGGCTGGAGGGATGGATTTAGAAGCAGAGAGCAAAGAAATGCAGAGTCACACTCATAGAAGTTCACAGCAATAACATTATTTAAAAGATAAGTAGAAAGGAATGGATACTGTTACTGTATGTTGTTGTACTTGTACTGTTGAATTTGGGAAGATGCATGCATCAAGCCATTCCTCTTATTTGCGGTACTCCTCCATTCCATCTGACGCTCCGTCGATCAATGTTGGTGACCAGAAGACACCCTGTCCACTGCCTGCCTGGCGGATGCTGAATTGCGGGTCGCTAATGTGAAGCCTGACTTCATCCTTTTTTCCATTGCACAAGGTGAAAGCCGCCCTGTAAATGTTGATGCAAAAACAGGAAGTGATATTAAAACACCAATGAGAAAAAAATGAAAGGTACGTACGCTGTGTAGTGAAAAAGTCACACTTTCAGTTTCAGAATCGACAGTACTATAGTTTCGAATGGGAGTACTCCTTTTGAAGGATAAATAAGTATGGGCGAATTTTGCGGATCTTTCGCCTCAAGCTAGGTGTAGTGTAAACTTTGATTTTAGAACAAAATTAGACCTTCCCAGCAGTGCTCCGAGACCCTTAAACACCGTGGTTAAAATGTAGATTACCTCCAATCAGACCACAAAAAACGTGCGATACTGCTACCTGTCTGAGGCCTATTGGAAAATGGTGACAAAACGTACTTGAAAGTAAAGTAGTCCCAAATCCACCCTTTCCCACCGTGGATTTTCTTCAAACCACTTGCAACCAAAATTAGAAATTTCTCGACAAGTGCTCAAAGAGTAGACCTAGAACCCAGTTGCCAAAATCTCAAACTCACCCAAACACATGCAATACTGCTAACCCTAACGAGCCCTAAGGTAAAAATAGTGTCAAAGGCTTTCTTCTACTAGGCCCTAACTCCACTTTGCCACCATGGATTTTCTTCAAACCTCTTGCAATCAAAAGTATCCATAGCCAGCGTTGGTACAAGACCCCAAAACCCACCCACAAACACCAGGAACCCCCGAAACAGCCCCCCGAAAACGCTAAAGTGAGCGAAATTCCTGAAAATGGAAAAACTTTTTCACCTCCGATTTTCTCCAAACCACTTTTATCCGGTATTAGACCTTGACAGCAATGCCCCCAGACCCGTCAACCCAGGTGGAAACAAGTTTATTACCCCCAAACAGGCAAAAAGCCAAAATGGGCCTACTACCTTCAATTCAGTCAAAATACGCTGTGCAGCTAGGCCCTAACTCCCCTTTTCCACCATGGATTTGGTCCAAAACACTTGATTCCGATATTAGACCTTCCGAGCTATGCCCCCAGACCCCTGCCACCACCCGCAAAAAAGCAGAACACCCCCAAAGAGGTAAAAGCAGAAATGGGCATACTACCTTCAATTCAGTCCAAAAAAATACGCTGTGCAGCTGGGCCCTAACTCCCCTTTTCCACCATGGATTTCCTGAAAAACAAACAAATGCAATCAGCATTAAACTGTGCCAGCAGTGCTCCTAGACCCCAAAACCCACCCACAAAAACCTGGAAGCCCCCCAAACAGCACCCCAAAGACAGGAATTGCTGTCCAGTGCATGCCATCTTCTCAATTATGCATTACCTGTTCTACTTTTTGTCGGCATCTTCTTCGGAAAGTGAGGGCCCACAGGGCAGCCTCTCCTGTCAATATCACAAGTAACTCTGTCAGCAATCAGCAAGCATGTAGTCAGTCAGTGATTTCAGTACCACTTGAAGGGTCTTGTCGTAATCCATCCATCTGCCTTGACGGAAATGGATAGGGGGAGTCTGGAGGAGGAGGAGTATAAAAGAGCATGATTGAGTTGTGAACTTGTAAATCTCAGGAATGCAGACTGCAGCACCTTCAAATCAATAAGGAATATAAGATGAAGACAGTGCTGCTGATGAACTTGTTGTGATTATGTGATATTTAAATTCAAGAGAAAGACTAGGCCCATGCACCACTGATTCCACTGGACATAATGGTTGAAAGCAAGGCAAAGTGGGTAAAGGCCTGAGCACACTGTCTGGCTTAAAAATGGACCCTTGACCCCCACCACATGGCCAGGCCCTGCCTGTGCCAGGCCTCAGAATGGCCCCCACCCACATGGCCAGGCCCCAACACCACCCCAAAAAGTGAAAAACACTCAAAAATCACCACAATCCCATGCCATCCTTGCCCTCAATGATGTTTAAATTCAAGACACCCCAGAGAAAGACTAGGCCCATGCACCACTGATTCCACTGGGCATAATGGTTGAAAGCAAGGCAAAGTGGGTGCAGGCCTGAGAACACTGTCTGGCTTAAAATTGGCCCCTTGACCCCCACCACATGGCCAGGCCCTTCCTATCCCAGGCCTCAAAATGGCCCCCACCCACATGGCGAGGCCCCAACACCACCCCAAAAAGTTGAAAAACACTCAAAAATCACCACAATCCTATGCCATCCATGCCCTCAATGATGTTTAAATTCAAGACACCCCACAGAAAGACTAGGCCAATGAACCAGTCACTACACCTGGGCCTACTGGCTATTGAGGCTTTACATGCACCCCAAAATGTAAAAAAAAAATCAACATATAAGAGTGAGCTAAAATTCCATGACATAAATGAGAATTCCGTTAAAAAACAAATCACAGAAACAGTTGTATCATGTACCCATGACTAACCCTGGGCCTACTGGATACTGTGGCTACCCACCACAATATATATTTTGTTAAAGTTGTGAAAAAAGTTTTAGAACTGTAGTTGCCTCAACTGCAATGCCCCAAACAAACAACACCAACTTACTTGTAAAATCTCAGGTCCAAAAGTGATCCAAACTCCAAAGTCCAAAAAGTGGTCAAATACAAATCCAGCAGCAGTCACAGAAAGTAATCCTTCCAGCTCAACAGCCAAATGAAAAGTGACCAGTACATGCACAAAGTACTGGGAGGAGCCTGCTGGACAGGAACAGGAAGTTGGAGACTCTGAGGCACCTCCCAGCCACCACAAAAAATGGACTCCTGCACCAAAAAGTGCAGTCAAATGTCAATCTGAGGAGTTATTCTGATCAAAATCATCATTTTCACAAGGTTCATGCTTCCTGCGGTGGATTTCTTGGGCAGAATTGCAATTTTTGCAATTCCGGGAATGCGAGCTGTTCGAATCTCCCGCCGGAAGTCAGCTGCACGCCGTCACAGGCTTTTATGACATAATCGCGTTGTCAAACTCTCGTCGTGCAAGATGGCAAGCCGCAAAAACGTAATTGCGTTCGAAAAACTCTTGCGCGATCACGCAGCAAGATCGAAAATGGTGCCGCACACGCAAAACCTGAAGAAAAACAACTCGGCGGACTCAGAATCACGGTAAGACAACGCCGCACGCGCGATATTGTATTTTTCAAGCGCGACCAAGCAAAATAATTTGTAGCTTGCGAATGGGGGGATTATTGGGTAAATTTGCGTGATTCGCAGATCGTGAAATTGGCAAAAATCTGCAAATTCGCCCGCGAAACGGATTTTACGCCCACGCTTAATTTGAAGCGGCCCGAGAAAAAAGGGAGGTGCCAAAACTTGTTTTCCCCATGCAATTTTCCATAGGAACTATTCATCAAGGCTACAGCCCGAACGGCTGAACTGAATTACACCAAATTTGGCAAAGTGGTAGTCCTTGGTTCAGAATCATGCCTTTTGCTTAAATGGTGTAAATCCGTTCAGTAGTTCCTGAGAAAATTACAATTAAAAATACATATATATCTATGACCTTGGTGGATCCGTACATCTTGTGCACACTCTAAGCGCACCGTCCCGATCACGCGCTGAACGCTAATTGGCTGTCAAGTGGTTGTTAACATTCGAGACCAGGAATTGTTGGCAGTTATTTTGTGCCTCAGTAGAAGGGAGGATCTAGAAAATAGTGGGACAAGTGTTCAAAATGTATAAAGGGGGCACATGAGAAATATTTTGATCTTCTTGACCTGCTTAGGGGGTCCCACAAGGACCCCTAGTGTCCCAAAAAATTATTTTTTTGTGCCAAAAATTAAGAAATGTGCGTTGGATGCATGGATCCGCTGTAATAAAAATAAAAATGAAGCAGGGCTCCTGTGCTTGTTTAAAAAATAGCTACCTGGCAGGGCCAAATTCCGAGGTCTAAATTATTACCTTTGATGGGGGTCCGCCATTCCTCGGGGCTACAAAACAAATGGGTGAGGGAGCTCAAAGGTTTGTCTAAGCCCTGAGGATTACCACCCTCTGGGGCTTTTTATATTTTGATAGGGGGGCTGTGCGGTCTCCATTCTGGAGCAGTCAAAAGCCTTGGGGAACACCACCCCACAGGAGCGGCTCCAGCTGTATCTCGGGGTGTCTACCCCGGGATACTGCTGTTTGGTATGGCAGGGCTTGGGTCGAGGTTTCCTTTGTGTCATAGCAAACTTGTTGGCATATTAACAAGTGCCATTTTGCCGTAATTTTTTTAAAAAAAGCCAAAAATGCAGTAAAACGTATATCTCCCTATTTATTAGGTGATGTTAAGATGCAATAATGCATGTTAGCAGCCGGTTTGCTAAGGGTTCGCCTCGTATCTCCAATGAGTTGGAATGTAGGTGTTCTCAGTGGCAAGGTAGGTGTTTCTATGGGAATATAAAAAGGAAGAGGGAGATATGACAACAGCGTTGTATTTACAAGGCGGCCCTGGATTTGAGGACCGATAGGAACACTCTTGCTAACTGCGGTTTATGTCGGATCCTAACATCTGTTCTGAAGTAGACTTAAGCATGTTTAATATACAAGGTGGATTGATATGTTGAGTCCACAGTCTTATATTAATAAGCTTTTCACTCGGGAACATAAATTATTGCGGTATGTCTCGCAATATTGGGGGCATATTTACAAGGACAGCATTAAAATTATTGTCGCTTTAGCGTTAGGAAAGTGTTGTTAAAGCGGCCATAATGGCTTAATAATGGTGGTGGCCGACCACACTGGGAGCAGCTCCAACACCTACCGACCATCCATGCAACCTAGGCTTCATCCTCGACTCCTCCCTCTCCATGTCTAAACAGGTCAACGCCGTCTCCTCCTACTGCTACAACACCCTCTGCATGCTCCACAGGATCTACAAGTGGATCCCGAACGAAACAAGAAGAACTGTGACACAGGCCCTCGTCAGCAGCAGACTGGACTACAGCAACGTACTCTATGCAGGAATCCCAGCCAAACACCTTCAACGACTACAACTCATCCAAAACACCTCTGCCCAGCTGATCGTCAATGTCCCCCGCCGCAGCCACATCACCCCCCACCTGAGAAACCTACACTGGCTCCCCGGTGACAAGAGGATCACATTCAAGCTCCTCACCTACGCACAGAAAGCACTCCACAATACCGGACCAGCCTACCTGAACAGCAGACTCCTCTTCCACGCCCCACCCGTCAGCTCCACTCCACCAGCCTCACCCTCACAACTGTCCCCCGCATCCAACCAATGACCTTCGGCAGCAGAGCCTTCTCCTACCTCACCGCCAAGACCTGGAACACCCTCCCTACCCACATACGGCAGACCCAAGACCTACTCGCCTTCAGAAGACACCTCAAGACCTCGCTCTTCGAACAGTAGCAGCACCCCCCCTCCCCTCAGCACCTTGAGACCCTCGCGGGTAAGTAGCGCGCTTTACAAGTTCTATGATTGATTGATTGATTGATTGATTGAATAATAGGCTTTTCAGAATTCGTGAAATTCCAATAGAAGCCAAGGTTTAAACCAGAACATGTTAACGCTGTCCTTGATAATATGCCCCCAAGTTTGCTATGGCAGGGTGGGAGCCTCGGCTCTCACTCTTGCATAGCAAACAGCAATGTTGAAAAAATCTTCTGGTAAGATAACAAAGGATTTTGACGTCCATTATCACCGTTTTAGTTGTAGTTTGCTGCTGTTAAAGCAGCGACAATTTTAAAGCGTCCTTGTAAATATGCCCCTAAGTTTTGTAATGTCAACAATCCTGTCTCCCATTTAAATAGGTACAAAGTATTTAGTGAAGTGCATTGTGAATCGTGAAGCAACACTGTCTATTTGTGATCGATAAAGAATTCGAAGAGTTGTGTACTATTTTGCTCGTAATGTACATAGGTGCAGATTTGCAAGTCCATTGCGTCACTATTGCATCACTTTTAACATGGGAAAAGTGATGCGAAAGTGGCGCAAGGGTCTTGTAAATCTGCTACACAGTGTTCTGTCTTAGTTAGTTTTCCGGTCTGTCATGTTGAGTATCCTGGGTAAATACAACCGTTTCCGTACAGCCAGTACCTTTGAACCCTACCCCCAACCTGCTTACTGCTTGTTACCATTATTATTAATATTATTATTATTGCATTTATTGAGCGCACAGCTACCTGGAGGTTTCCCGGCGCTTGCCTTGGGAACCCGTCCTGGCTTTTTTCCCTGTGAGATAGCCCCTACAGGGCATCCCCAAGGTGAAAGCCAGGCATCCCGCCGCAGGGGGGCCGTTGTGGAGATTAAGCAAGCTTAATGCCCAGAGTTGCAGAGTGAGAACCCATGATTAGAGCAGGCACCGAAGCGAGAATTATCGAGTCCGTGGACATTCGAGCTCAAGACCCTGCCGCGTCGGGAATTGAACCCTGGTCCTGGGTCTGACCTCAGCTTTCGGGCCTGCCTGCTCTACACCGTGAGCCACACATAGTAACATAGTAACATAGTAACAGTTCATGGAACACTTAAGTGAACACACAGGTTACAAGTTACAAGTTCACCACACAATGTTGCTAATCCAAACAGTTACTTTTTTTTTTTTTTTGTTATACAAAACTTAGCTAATGCTTTCCACTGGTGCAGACATTAGTGGTCTGTGGATGGATTTGTTTATTATGTTTTTATTTGGTTTGTGGGTGGTAGCCGGCAGACCTGAAATGTCTGGTGCCCATTTTTCCCATCAGTTCCCTCCAGGTAAGCACTGCAAATTGAGTCCCTCTATCTGTGATGATAGTTTCTTGAAGACCACGAAAGAGGAAGATGTAAATGCCAGATAATTCGATTGTTGTCGGAGTTTTTTAGGGGAATGAGGTTCCTTATCTTAGAGACATCACAAGGCCCACGGAAGGGTACCTATGTGAGTAGAACGTTCCTTATTCACTAGATTGGTGTGCATAGGGTCAAAACGTCATCTGCCTATACCAAACAAACCATATTCAACCGCTTTGATTGAAAAGAGGGCTCGATTGTAATATTATTTACTGTAATTGTTTGTTTACATGTATTGGAAACCCTGCCTTATTACTTTATTTGTTATTTTGTTTTGTCACTCCTGTGTTTTGCTGGCTCCTTTCATGTGGGACGCCCCACAAGGTCTACATGTATATGGTTAAAATACAGACTTGATACTCCTTTGCCAAAACAGTGCTGTCTCTTCCTTATGGCGCTCTTCTCTTTCAGCATCCTACTACGGGTATATTTTGCAATTGTGCCTCCAATTTATAAACTATGCATCTATTTTCCATGAGAAAGGTTTTATTTTGTTTAAATGCCCCGGATCTTTTTGAGTTGGGGTTACTTTTGTTGTCGGAGTCAAATTAGGTTGAAGCATATTTTTTTCACATGACCAGTCTGCGTAGCTGTAAATAGGCAGAAAGTCTCTTTGCAAACAGCTCTCGGCGTTAAAGCTGTTCCACTGATTTCTTGATCCAAACAGTTACTGTGCTGGAGTTTTTAAAATGTTCCATAGGAACCGTTAATCGCAGCTACAGACTCTGGTAAAGAGCTGGTAAAGAGTTTGCCTCAGTATTATACTTCTACTTATAAACATCATTTCTATTTTTAATTGTTTAATGTTTTCTAAGCATATGATTATCACACTAAATAATAGTGAAAAAGAAGATGTATATACTTTTTTTATGAACTTTTATTAAAACAACAAAAAATAACTAGAAACATAACTTTAAGATAACAACTAGCAGCCCGCCCCAGAGTTGCCCGGGGCAGAAGGGGGCTGGAGGCAGCCTTTCAGGCTTGCGTGCACTCCCGCCCGGCCCCCGCCTGCCACGACATTGTCTGTGTCCCGGACAATGTCGTGGCAGGCGGGAGCCGGGGTGGGAGTGCACGCAAGCCTGAAATGCTGCCCCAAGACCCTGAGCCTTACCGCAGTTGTTCTGGGCCAACCTCCCTCACCGGCTCCCTCCCGTCCCGTGTCCCAGAGCCTTACCTGAGCCGCCGCTCCTCCTCGAGCTCCTCACATCACCTCCGCTACTCCTCGCAAGCCTGAAATGCTGCCCCCAGATCCTGAGGCTTACCCAGTTGTTCCGGGCCAACCTCCCGCACCGGCTCCCTCCCGTCCCGTGTCCCAGAGCCTTACTTGAGCCGCCGCTCCTCCCAAAGCTCCTCACTTCACCGCCACTCCTCCTCGTCATCACGTACGTTGCGACCAGCGCTACGTCGTGGCCGTCAGCGTTGCGGCCGACACTATTTTCAGGGCACTACTTTTTTTTTAAAGTTATATTTTTAAATTTACGTTTTTTTAATTTTCTATAGCCTATGTCCATCTGCACACCCTGAGGATTACAACAATGTATTGGGTGTGTGGATTGGCGCTGTGGTTCCCGAATTTACCTTGCCAAAAGGTTTGTGTTCTCTCTTTATAATAGTAGTATAGATATAATAAATAACTAGAAACATAACTTTAAATGTAAATGTAAATGTAGGTGTACTTATATAGCGCAACCTGTCACCCAAAGGGCATCCTGGCGCTTGCTTAGGGAACCCGTCCTGGTATTTCCCTGTGAGAGGCCCCGGCAGGGTGTCCACAGGGTTAAAGCCAGGCATCCCGCCGCGAGGGGCCGTAGTGGAGATTAAGCAAGCTATTGCCCAGAGTTGCAGAGTGAGACCCCGTGAGTTGAGTAGGCACCGAAGCGAGAATTATCGAGGCCGTGGAATTTTTGAGCCCGAGACCCGCTGAGGCGGGAAATCGAACCCTGGTCCACGGTCGATCCCAGCTTCCGGGTCTGCCGCCTCTAACCACTGAGCCACACTTCTCCACTTTAACATAACAATATAATAAACAAAATGTGAAATGGACTCCAATAGAAGGAGGGTAGGTAACCTGCAAAACAAAAATGAAAATAAGTGTTTAAATATCGATTGATGTGACTGAATGAGGTCAAAGATCTCAAATTAGGGTAACACTTGGCAATATTTGGTTATTTGCACGTCTGCATTCTACCTCTCTTATAGGCCTACGTTGAAGAGGTGTCTGTTCGGAAGTGCCTACTGCGTCAGATTTATAGTATGGATCAACACATCTGTAAAATGATTCAGAGATGAGACAGAATTAGGTGAGAGATCACGTCATTATGCAGGACAATATTGTTTATTTCGGACGCATTTAAGCAAAGGCATTGTGTACCTAGGCCACTCTGCTTACCTTGTGTAAACAGAGTTCACAACCAACCTGATTTTTGCTTTGGTTCTACACTGCAGACTGTATTAAATTCAGCCTTGATTTTTTTATCCGATGCAAAAACCACAGTTGATGGACAGAATGCAGAAAAATGTCATACATTCACCCCAGTATAGAGATCTGGGCCTAAATCCATCGTTTTTTTCCACTCCACGCCACCTCAGTTCAGACATGGCCATATGCAAATCAGTCTGAACCTGTGCCTCATGGGAGTCCAGCCCGAACTGCCAAGCCATGCCTTCCCTGGACCGGAAATAAGCGTCCGAGGACCGGTTTCTGGCATTCCAGCCGTCTTCAGCCCGGCTTGCTTGAATCCAGTGGTGTGGAGAGCATGGGACTCACGTCTGAGCATACCCATCCCACTCGGGGTGACAAATGCAAAAACCACAGTTGATGGGCAGAATGCAGAACAATGTCATACATTCACCCAGGTACAGAGATCTGGGAATGCCAGAAACTGACCCTATATTCATCGATAGCTGCACACATAAAAGATGGTGACATGACGCATTTCTGCAATTATGAATGTTTGTTGTACATTCAGTGGAGGGATTGTAGCTGTAGTAATACAGGGCTGTGAAAGGTTTAGGTTGCAGTTCTTGGCACATGAAGGGCAGATAATATATATAGATATTGTTATTGTAGAGTAATGACGTAATCAATGCGTGCCTGAAAATGTACTATAAATACGGTGGTCATACTATCCAAAATATTTAGTGAGACACTATAAAGTAGTTAAGTAAAAAGTCAATCACACTGCTACTAAATCCTCCATCCAGAGGATGCCTCAAGGAAAGCAAGGAAGAATACAATCATGTCCTTAATGTAGAAGGAAATCTGAATTGAAGTTGTGAACGTAGCTGTCTGCAGGTTAGATTGACAGGACTTGTTGACACAACGATTGATGAATGCTATTTAGTCACAGATACCAGAATCTGAGGAGGCAGTATAATTGTCTCTGTCTTAAGTAAAGCAAGTCTGGATTCAATGATGTCATTATTGTAGAAGGAAAGCTGAAATGAAGTTGTGAACCCTGATGTCTGCAATGTATATTGAAGGTGCTACTCGACACAAACATTGATGAATATTATTTTGTACAGTTAACAGAATCTGAGGACATAGTACAATTGTCTGTGCCTTAAATAAATTGAGACTAATATGTCATACTCTGTTTTAAGAGTTTGCAGCATTCTTAAATGCACAAAGGCAAGCTTTAAGTTTGATAGCATAGCTATGTGATCAATAATGAGAAGTTTCATTTTCTTCAAGAGTCTTCACAATAAGCTTGTCCAGAATTCAGATATGTTGTGGTATTGTAATTTGTTGTTATACTCCATAGGTAGTATAAGTAAATGATGTAATGTAGCATTGGTAATGTTAACATTTGGGTATATTTTTAATATAAGGAAGTTATTACAAATATTCAATAAGGAAATGATGCCGAATATGGAAGTATTTTCTACAAGAAATAAGAATTGGAGAAATGACTGAACATGTCAAAAAAGTTTTACAGAGACTATTAGTTTGAAATTTGTTTCCAAAAGAAAATATTGTTGCTAAGTTTGTAGGTATTTTTAAAATAATTGACAACCCCAGTGAAGAAAAGCAGCAAGTGTGGACATATCCTACTTTGTTCGGCTGGGGTATTAGCTACAATAAAAAGATTTGATAAAGGTCCTTGACTTTGAATCAGAAAATGAATTTGAACAATAATTGATATCCCATAGCCAAGAAAGTCAGTTAGTGTGTAAATGTTCACTGCCTTCGGTCGTAGTCGTAGGTACAACAAAAAGCCTCAATAAAGGGTCATGAGTTTGTATCAGAATGTGAAATTGATGAACAATTGATAACTGCAGCCAAGACAGGCAGCAAGTGTGCAATTGTTTACTGCCTTCGGCTGGGGTACTTGTTACCACAAAAAGGCTTGATAAAGGGCCTGTAGTTTGAATACGAATATGAAATAGAATAGTTGATAACCATAGACAAGAAAGACAGCAAGTAGGTGTGTGTACATGTAGATAATGTGTTGATTGAGTGGAACATGAATAATTTAAAAACTAATAGAATATAGGTAGGGACCCCTACTAATTGTACTTTGAGGTCAGAGAATGAAGGGGAAAGACAACTAGAAACAAAAAAAAAAGTACTCCCTCTTGACCTAACTTATTTACCACTGGGAATCACCTCTAATATAAAGGGCATACAAAAATCACATATTCATTTCAAGTTCAATTACACAAAAAAGGTATTTTTTGCATTTTTGATATAAATCTCTTAAAAAGCAAAACAGATATAATACACCAGGTCAAGATACACAAACACATATACTCACTCACACACCCTACTCATGCATACCTCCACTACAGCAAAAAAGACATCCTGTTGTTTATACACCAGTAACCAAAGGGTTAGATCTAGCTAAAAGAATACCTTTTTTGTGTAATTGAACTTTAAATGAATTTTTGTATATGTACTAAACAAGAAAATGATATGAAATACAGTAAATAACTATCTGTTTTCGATAACAAGAAAGAAATGATGCAATGAATGATAAAAAGATTTTATAAATAAAAAATCAAGAAAATAAACAAAAATAAGATGAATATGTGATTTTTGTATGTCCTTTATATTAGAGGTGATTCCCAATGGTAAATAAGTTAGGTCAAGAGGGAGTACTTTTTTTGTTTCTAATTTAGAAACTAAGACAGGCTGTAAGTGTGCAAATTAGCCACCGCTATTCATGGCTGGTAGTTTGCAAGAAGGCTCAGTAAAGGGCCTGCACTTTGAACTAGAATAACAAAGAGAAGATTTGATAACCATAGACTATACTGGCTCTTTTTTAAGATTGGTAGAATTTTGTTAAGCTTTTTTTCATACATGAATGGCAGGAAGTGCGCAAATTATCCACTGCCATTCACGAGTAATAGTTACCAAGAAGGATCAATAAAGGGCCTGCACTTTGTATTTGTATTACAAGAAGGATAATTGATAACCCCAGCCAAGAAAGGCAGCAAGAGTTTAAATTTCCTACTGCCTTCGGCCGGGGTAGTTGATTGAATAAAAAGGGCTTGATAAAGGGACTGCAGTTTGAATAGGAATATGAAATTGAACAATAGTTCATAGCCCCTGTGAAGAAATGCAGTGTGTGCGCAAATTTTCCACTTCCTTCAAGCAGTGCAGTATCTACATGAAAAAGGCTCAATAAAGGGCCCGCACTTTGAATACAGATATGAAATAGAAGAATAGTTGATAACCATAGCCAAGAAAGGCAGCAAGTAGGTACGTGTACGTGTAGATGATTTGTTGATTGAGTGGTAGATGAATAATCTAAAAAAATATGAAAGGCTGAAAGTGTTCAAATTACCCACTGCCATTCACGGATAGTAGTTAGCAAGAAGGCTCAATAAAGGGCCTGTACTTTGAATTTCAATAAGAAACAGAAGATTTGATAACCATAGACTATACTGGCTCTTTTTTAATATTGTTAGACTTTTAAGCTTTTGTTTATACATGAATGGCAGGAAGTGCACAATTTACCCACTGCCATTCACGAGTAATAGTTACAAAGAAGGCTTAATAAAGGGCCTGCACTTCGAATTTGTATTACAAGAATGTTAATTGATAACCCCAGCTAAGAAATGCAGCAAGAGTTCAAATTTCCTACTGCCTTCGGCCAGGGTAGTTGATAGAACAAGCATTTACAATGCAATGCAATGGATTCACACCGGTGTCCTACGCAGATGACACCCAACTTCTCTACCCTTTCCACTCCCTTAACTCTAATGTTAGGGAAAATTTTGCTGAAGGTATGGAGGCTGTTTCTAATTGGATGGCTTCCAACTGCCTCCAATGCAATGTCGGGAAGACGGAGGTGATGCTCTTTGGGAAAGCTACTACACTCTGGTCCCCCGACTGGTGGCCTCTGGACTTAGGACCAGTGCCCTCCCCAAAATTGCCTGTAAAAAACCTGGGTGTGAAGTTAGACCAAAATCTAACTCTAAAGGAGCACGCAAATGTGATCGCTGGAGTGTGCTTCTGCACCATTGGCCTGCTGAGGCGAGTCTTCGCTCTCTTGCCGGATACCTATAGAAAGACCTTGATACAGGCCCTAGTGATAAGTCAATTAGACTATTGTAATGGGATCCTGATATTAGCTAACGAGGATGCCATAAATCGGCTACAGGTGGTCCAGAATACAGCGGCAAGACTGATTCTGAACGCCCCCCACAAGAACCCCTTCCAGGCCTCTACTGAGAGAACTCCATAGGCTCCCAATACGGCAACGTGTCAAATTTAAAATCTGTTGTACCGTCCACAAGTGCCTATTTGGAAATGGCCCCAATTATTTGATCCAGAAGTTACAACTTTATAAACCAGATCGATCTCTGCATTCTAGCAATCAACTGCTACTAAAACCCCCTCTCATTAAAAAGACCAGACAAGGCGGCCGCGCTTTCTCCCTTGTGGGGCCGACCCTGTGGAATAACCTGCCCTTCAGTCCTAGACAAATCTCCAACCATCTATCCTTTAGGAAAATGCTTAAAACCAACCTGTTCCTAGAGGAATAACTGGCCCTAGTTTAGCTACCATGAGTCTAGCTCATCTGCAAAGCCCATCTTTTACCATCCTGCCGAGCAAAGCGCGGAGATACCTCGACCGGGATCGATTCTTGCGCTATACAAGAAATTAAATAAATTTAAAAAAATGGTCTCGGCATTATTAAAGGGAGAGCTATTGGCATTGCTCATGACTTTTTTTTTTTTTTTATCATAAAGAATGGAAAGGGGCGACCATTCGTTCCCCCCGCACGTATGGCAGAGTACCACGATCCCCCCGGGAAGCCATCTTGGGCGGGAGGCGAGTCTCGGCTGGTATGCCCGAAGCGGCGTAGCCGGGGCGCGCCTTTTTCCCGCCCTGGAGTGGGCTGGCCTAGACACGGACGCGGCCGGGCCACGCCCTCGGGGCAGGCCGGGGCGGGTTTACGCCCGCCCTGAAGACAGATATAAGGAGCAACAAGCCAAGGAAGCATCCTCTTGTTCCTGTGCTCTGAAAGCTGCACCACCTCGCTGCACGTGAGCTCGAGACGGAACGAAGAGCCAATTTTGAGCGTTGTAATCTTTCTTGTTTGTTTTTCAGATACCCTGTCGTGAGAATGCCTAAGAAGGTGGGAAAGCGAATGACTACCGACCAGATGCTGCGTGTTCTCATGAAGGAGGTGACCGACTTAAAGAAGCGAATGGCGGAGAAAGACGAGGAAGGGGGGCCGAAACGTCCTCTGGCAGGAACAGCTCCAGGAGGAAAAGGCAAGAGGCCCAGAAGGGGAGCAACGGGGGGAGACACCCCAGTTCCCTGTACCCCACTCGAAACACCCACTCCTTTGCCTGAGGAAGGGAATCCGATTCCCGTAGTGGTCACCCCCGTGTCCGGGGAGGATATGCCGCCCGAGCTGGCAGCTCAATTAGCAGCGTGGTTGGGTAAAGGTAGCAAGGGCGCCACGGCTGACGACGCGCAGGTGTTGATGAGGCAGCTGTGGGAAACAAGGGAAGCGACGACGGCACCATCGCCATCAGTTTCAGTCCCAGATACAGCTTCCGGTTCAGGTAAGCGGCCATTGCCAATTGCGAGGGATGAGTCGGCACCCTCTCGGAGGGAAAAATTGGGTCAGCATGTCCCTCTGGCTATTAAAGAGAAGATATGGGCAGGGGAATATATAAACATCTTCTCGTTGCTTACCGACCATTATGAAATGGAGCATGTTAAGAGCCAGAAAGAGCTCATGCATCCAAGTGTTTGGCGCGCAAAGATGGCCGCCTTTAAGGTAAATGAAAACATTGGTAATTGGGGCAAGGCGTGGGGGGTTTTTACATCCATTTTGGGTGAACGTAGGCCCGAATTGCTGCCCGAATTGCCGATTTATCAGTCTCGGATCATGGGGTACTCGGTATCTCACGAGGGCAATCATTGGTTTTGTTACGACAATATTTTTAGAAAAGCGAAAGAGCATGATAAAAACTTAACTTGGGATTGTTATGATTCTGTGTCCTGGTCCAAAATGGAGGACTCTGGTATGTTGAAGGTGCCATTGGTGGGAAGTAACGTGGGTGAATCCTCCCGCCAATATGCGGGGACACCCTTTCGATCGGGTACGAGTAACGACAATCACTCGAGGCCAGCCGGCAACGCTAATAAAAGGGGGGTTTGTTGGAACTTTAACAGGGGGAAATGTACTAGGCCCCAGGGGTCATGCAAATTTAGGCACGAATGTGGGGTGTGTGGGCAATCATCCCATCCTGAGTCCATGTGCAGAGCCAAAACGGGTGATAACGGGGGTAGAGGAGGCGCCAAACAGGTCTGACATAGTCCGAGGGGCGCCTTTACCTACCCCGATTGATACCATGGCAATGATTCCTTGGCTCAGCGAATACCCGGATCACGCTTCCGCTGGGGTGTTGCGCAACAGATTTTCATATGGTTTCCGCATCCCAGTGGGAGAGTTTCAGGGTATACCACAATGTAAAAATCAGATATCGGTCCTACAGCATACGACCGTAGTACAAGAGAAGATCGGGAAGGAGGTGGCTCGAGGTCGAGTCGCCGGTCCATTTAATGTGCCGCCAGTTGCTAACTTTGTTTGTTCCCCTTTAGGGGTGGTCCCCAAGAAGGACCCGGGGGAGTTTCGGCTGATACATAATTTATCAGCCCCACGTGGTCTTTCAGTGAACGACGCTATAGACCCGGAAGTGTGTTCGGTGCGGTACGCATCCTTCGATGAGGCCGTAGCCATTTTGAATCGCCTGGGGCCCGGTGCGCTGATGGCAAAATCTGATATCGAGTCAGCGTTCCGGTTGCTCCCGGTACATCCAGACGATCAGCGTCTCCTTGGTTTCATGTTTCAGGGGCATTATTACATGGATAGGTGTATGCCGATGGGGTGCTCTATATCTTGTGCCTATTTTGAAAAGTTCAGTTGCTTCCTGCAATGGGTCTTCACGAGGAAAACGGGGTTTCAACGTGTGATGCATTATCTCGATGATTTCTTGTTTCTGGGGGCAGCCGGGGATCCCGAATGTGGACAGGCTTTGACTGCATTTTGTGTTTTGATGAATCAATTTGGTGTACCATTGGCACCAGGTAAGACTGTGGGTCCCTCGACTTGCCTCGAGTTTCTGGGGATCGAGCTTGATTCCGAGGAGGGTTGTTTTCGTCTACCAAGGGACAAAGTGTTAAGATTCAGGACATCCCTGCAAATGTGTTTAAGTGAGTCTAAGGTTAGGCTACATCAATTACAGCAAGTGGTAGGACAGTTGAATTTTGCCCTAAGAGTTATGCCGATGGCCCGCCCCTTTTCTCGCTCGATCGCTCAAGCCATGGTCGGCCTGAAGGAGGGTCACCATCGCACAAGGCTGTCGGCAGAGGTTCGCCAGGACATGTGCATTTGGTTGGCATTTCTGGCGGGTTTCAATGGCCGAATTGTCTGGAACAAACCGGCCGTGTCCTCCGAGGAGTTGGGGCTGTGGACGGATTCGGCAGGGAGCATTGGTTTTGGCGCCATATTCGGCACTCAGTGGTCGGCACAAAAATGGCCGTCATGGTGGCATGAGATTGGTCTGACAAGTAACATTGCTTTCCTTGAACTTTTTCCCATTCTGGTGGCCCTGAGAACTTGGCCTGAGGGGTTCAGAGATCACTCTGTGGTATTCTGGTCTGATAACATGACCGTTGTGGAGTGTATCAATAGCCAGGCAGCACGATGCAAATGGATTCTGAGATTGCTCAAGGAAATTGTGTTATTATGTATGCAATTGAATGTAGTATTTAGGGCAAGACATGTCCCGGGGGTGATGAACCAGGCGGCTGATGCGCTTTCTCGTTTTCGTATACAGGCCTTCTGGGGTTTTCTGCCCACAGCGGACCCGGTGGCAGCACCCTTTCCCGAAGCTCTCTGGTCTCTCGGTGCCCCGAACTACAGAACCTCGTGGGAGAGAGTTTAGCACCCAGGACGAGGAAGGCATATGAAGGGGCGTTCCGTTCCTATTGGGCCTTTTTGGGGGCAGCTAGAGGGGAGCTTTGGGGCCAGGAGGAGTTGGTAGTGAAATTCCTGCTGTCTTTACGTCATGCAGGCAAATCAGTGGCTACGGCCCAGAGGCATCGGGCCGCCATTTCCTTTGTGGCTAGGGCTCATGGGATCCAGGACCCGACAGCGTCTTTCGTTGTGCAGAAAGCGCTACGTGGGTGGCAACGCCTTGAGGGTCGCAGAGTAGATGATAGGCGCCCGATAGGTCTGGATAGGTTGGCTTTGTTGTTGTCTGTACTTCCTGCAACATGTTCATCCCAGTATGAAGCAGTATTATTCCGAGCTGCTTTTGTGCTAGCTTTCCATGGGGCTATGCGGGTGAGCGAATTAGTGGCAAGGAGCAAGCAGGATACGAGGGGGGGACTGTGCCGAGAACACGTCCAAGTCAGGGGGGAGACGATGACTGTCTCATTTGTCAAGTCCAAGACTGATCAGGGTTCAATGGGGGACTGCATAATGATACGCAGGATCCCCGGGTCCCCCATGTGCCCGGTGAGTTGTGTAGAGGAGTGTTTAGCACAGAGGGTGGCATCATGGGGGGGGACCTTGTTGAGACACGCTGACGCCACCCCACTGACGCGGTTTCAGTTTCAGCGGGTGCTTGCGATGTTGATTACGGCTGCGGGCTTGAACCCGAGTGAGTTTGGGACCCATTCCTTTCGGATAGGGGCTGCTACAGAGGCTACGGCCAGGGGTCTGAATGTTGAACAAATTAAACGTGTGGGGCGTTGGTCCTCTAATTGTTATAAGAGGTATGTGCGGTTGCACATGTTGTGAAGCTGTAACGATGTACTCACGCTTCTTGTTTTTGTTTGCTTTCAGTTGCGCAAGCTTACGAGGCGGGGCGGACTATGCAGTCGACCCAACACCGGGCCAGCGGTCATACTTCACCGGCTGTGAAACAGGAGGTGTGGGTCGTGGGCCACTCATACGTGAGGCGAGCCGCGGACGTATTCAAAGCAGGTGACATGAATCACGTGGCTGGGGAATACGGGTACAGTGTGTCCTTCTACGGAAAGGGCGGACTCTGTATTGACCAATTTCAATCATTTTTTGAGGGTTTGCTAGGGCGGACGAGGTCACCGCCGTCTATAGTCATAGTTCATCTTGGGGGCAATGATTTGGTCACCACTGGTAGACGACTTCTTCTTGAGGCGATGCTTTCCACTGTAAGTTGGTTAGCGAGGAGAGTTCCAGGGTGCACAATCGCATGGTCCCATATGATCCCACGAAAAGTATGGCGGGGGGCTAATTCTGTTTCTGCTCTGAATCATTCAGTAAGAAAAATTAATAACAAAGTGAGTAGATTGTTCCGTTCCAATACACTGCATTCTATTTCGCATGGTTGTATTACTGGTGACAGTATGTATATGGGGGATGGTGTTCATTTGTCCCGGGTGGGGAACGAGTTACTCATAGGTGACTTGATAGCTTGGCTAAAGACTTTAAGACATGACCTTTAGGTAGGAGTGTTGTGGGGGGTCCGGATAGCCGGTCAACTATCCGGCCTGTGGCGGTAAGGTCATGATCGGTGAGCACTAATTGAAAGATCCCTATGAGTGGGCGTCACCCATTACGGATGGGAGCGCTCGAAGGAGGTGGCCATTGGCCCCTCAACGGGGAAGGCGGTCCCTTCTAAGGATGGGACGCCGAAAGGAAAGGAAAGGCGGTCAAGGCCCCTTCCTGGGTAGGGGGGGCTACAGCCCCCTCCCGGAGAATTTCCCGGGGCCAGGACATCTGCGACGGCAGATGTGGTAAGTTGTGTGGGGTTTGGGGGGGGTCTACGCTACCTTCTAGATTCCTCACACGAGTCCTCGGACGACCTTTAAGTGGCGTCGAGTTTATTGGGGCCCCCGTCAAGTCAAGGGAAATTGGTAGTTGCACTCGAGGTACACCTCTGTGCGGTCGCCCCTCACAAGTGAGGGGGATATTTCTGGTTAGGGATCTTGACACCGGTTACGACCTTGCCGTTGGCCCTTAAACGTTAGGATGTACAATTTCAAAATTTCAAGTTAGATGTTTTGCAGGATGTTAGTTCGGCTAGGAGAACCTTTGTATTAGAGAATATGTTAAGGTTAGCCAAACATCGCAATGTGGTAATGAAATTGTACATAATATGAAACTGTTATTTTAATGTTTTAATTTTGTTTCATATTTTAATAAATACGGCCGGGAGGGTCACTCCCTCCCGTTTTCCAAAAGTTCAGAACTGTTTCCGGTTTCCCATCCTTGGGGATTGTGTTGAGAGGGGGTGGCGGGTATCTCAGCCATATGGAAAGGGGCGACCATTCGGTCCCCCCGCACGTATGGCAGAGTACCACGATCCCCCCGGGAAGCCATCTTGGGCGGGAGGCGAGTCTCGGCTGGTATGCCCGAAGCGGCGTAGCCGGGGCGCGCCTTTTTCCCGCCCTGGAGTGGGCTGGCCTAGACACGGACGCGGCCGGGCCACGCCCTCGGGGCAGGCCGGGGCGGGTTTGCGCCCGCCCTGAAGACGGATATAAGGAGCAACAAGCCAAGGAAGCATCCTCTTGTTCCTGTGCTCTGAAAGCTGCACCACCTCGCTGCACGTGAGCTCGAGACGGAACGAAGAGCCAATTTTGACCCACCCACCAGCCCCTGAAGACAGCAAGTAGTTTTGAATAAAGTTTGATGTGTTAATGCTTTTATTTACAGGTTGGATTATTATCGTGATAACCTTGAATATGCAATAAAGAAATGGTCTATTTGTGGTATGTTTTTCACATAAAGTAATCTTGCTCTAGTGCGATCAGTAGCATGTTTTAATAAAATTGTGGTTTTTAAAGGTCTTTTAAGTAATTTAGTCATTTAGTTTCGAACTCATTTAGTTTAGAACTGTCGTATTTATTTTGGTCGGGCGGTAAGGTCATGATCGGTGAGCACTAATTGAAAGATCCCTATGAGTGGGCGTCACCCATTACGGATGGGAGCGCTCGAAGGAGGTGGCCATTGGCCCCTCAACGGGGAAGGCGGTCCCTTCTAAGGATGGGACGCCGAAAGGAAAGGAAAGGCGGTCAAGGCCCCTTCCTGGGTAGGGGGGGCTACAGCCCCCTCCCGGAGAATTTCCCGGGGCCAGGACATCTGCGACGGCAGATGTGGTAAGTTGTGTGGGGTTTGGGGGGGGGTCTACGCTACCTTCTAGATTCCTCACACGAGTCCTCGGACGACCTTTAAGTGGCGTTGAGTTTATTGGGGCCCCCGTCAAGTCAAGGGAAATTGGTAGTTGCACTCGAGGTACACCTCTGTGCGGTCGCCCCTCACAAGTGAGGGGGATATTTCTGGTTAGGGATCTTGACACCGGTTACGACCTTGCCGTTGGCCCTTAAACGTTAGGATGTACAATTTCAAAATTTCAAGTTAGATGTTTTGCAGGATGTTAGTTCGGCTAGGAGAACCTTTGTATTAGAGAATATGTTAAGGTTAGCCAAACATCGCAATGTGGTAATGAAATTGTACATAATATGAAACTGTTATTTTAATGTTTTAATTTTGTTTCATATTTTAATAAATACGGCCGGGAGGGTCACTCCCTCCCGTTTTCCAAAAGTTCAGAACTGTTTCCGGTTTCCCATCCTTGGGGATTGTGTTGAGAGGGGGTGGCGGGTATCTCAGCCATAATGGCATTGTCATTTACATTGCCAATAGCTTAACCGTTAAATAAATGGCATTGTCATTTACAATGCCAATAGCGTAATCGCTCGCAAATGCAGGACCTATTGCATTTACACCCACACAGAGCCACACACACATACAGGCACATGAGAGAGACAGATGGAAAATGCATGCACGGTTATGGAGCGCTTAAACAGGGAGAAAAAAGTACTTTCTGCCCAGACCATGGTAAAGGGAGCCGGGAAGCATCCCGAGAAGGGGAAGGGTCCCGCACCACGTGCCTGTCTCCCGTGCGGGCATTTGAGGGGGGAGCAGGTCTCACCCCGGGAGATCTTCAGCCCGGAGGAGGTGGCCGCACTAGTTTATTATGTTCAGCGCCGCCTCCCCAGGACCATCATGGCAGGCGGCAAGATCGCTCGCGGGTACGGGATCCATGAGCGTCGGAAGCGGTGGGAGAAGGTGTGCCGGGCCATGTACCAACACTCTCGGGTCCTGCGCACCTACAACCAGGCCACCCACCATTGGACGGATCTCCTGGACCGGGAACGCGATCTGCTCGACCTGCTCGGCCTTTAGATCCCCAGGCTTGGTGAGTAGTAGTTGCTATTTCTCTACTACTCTGTTTTCTCCTGCTCTGTGTGTTATTATATTGCAACTTTTTGTTTTTTACCAAGACCATTAATGCTGCTGATTACATTGTAGGTAAATTATATTTCAAAATGTTATGTGCATTTCAGGTGCACTGCTCTCCTTCTCAGTAGCGTTGCTACTATGCTTATTTGTTTTCGATTTTGTGTTCATTTCATTGGCCTGTGAAATTATGTATGAGTGTAGTTTAAAGAACTGCGTAATGCTATAAACTAAGGGTCAGATTTTTATTTACCGGCGCATCCCTGCAAAGTAGCAGGGATACGCCAGTAATTGTGTGCCACGCCACCACCACCCATGGTGCGCCGTATTTACAATGCGGCGCACCATGGGCCCAAAACGTCACCAAAGCGTTACGCATCTGTGCCGTAAAGGCGGCGCATTGCTGGAGTTGCGTCGCAACGATGGCGCAGCTCCAGCAATGCTCTCGGGTGCCCTATCTCCTCAATGCTGCGTCAAGCCGTACGTCTGCTTAAAGCAGGCGCAGGGCTTGAGTCACGCATCATTGTCCTCAAAGTGACTGATTGAAATCTTGTCGATTTCCCTCAGCCACATTTAGGATGCGTTCCTGCGCAGGAACGCCCTCCCTTGCGCCGGAACACCCCCTGATGGCGCAGGGCTTTACAAAGTGATGCATCTCCCATATGTGTCACGTTGTTAGTATACGCCACACCATGGCGCCTCTTTTGTTCTGCCGCTGCATCACAAAAGTCACGCAACAATGGAGCAAAAGAGCCGTAAGGGGCTTCTAAATCAGCCCCTACAGACTCAAGTCCAGTCCTTCCTTTGTACACATGGCGATAAGAAGAAATAGTGGTGGTGGATTGATAGTTTGAGTATTTTAATGACTGGTTAATGTAGTAGGAAACTTTTTAGTGTTGTCACTGATCTGCAATCACGATGGACTTCGTCTGTCACTTCGCGTGCAAATCAAGCAATACTAATAACGTAGTAGACCACATGAGATCGGTCAATATATCCCGTGGAATAGTTGTCTATTTGCTATTTCGCCAAAATATTTTGTTATTGTTCTTTTGAAATGTTTGATTTGGTTGACAAATATCATCCATGTTTTCTGATCTTTCTTTCTTTCATGTTGTACAATAGGCGCTGTTAGACTTTTCACATACCTCAGTGATAACAAACTTTGTAGTTGAACCCCTATTCTCCTTACTGACTAGATAGTGTGGCAGAGTCATTTAGCTCCCAAAGTCACCGATGATTGATCCCCAGTGATGATTATCCAACGCAGGACAAGAGTACGGAGTCAGAGTCAAGAAGTGTCCGAGGCACGGACTCATGCTTGCAAAAATTGCAAAACCTTTAGCTCAGCCACTCTAGTCTGGAGGACCAAAAACCACAGAGTCTATTTAAGTTTAAAAGCTTTATTAAAAGTAAACACATTTATTAAAATCAAGTTTGTCATAAAACTAAAAGTTTAAATGAAAATGGAAAAGTGCTTAGTGCTGACGATTAATTGAACACATTTCTTGTGGTCAAGCCGAGCTCTCACCTGGTTTGAACTTGATCTTGCTCGTGTTCTTAGAAGTCAAGCTTCTGTCTGTTAGGAGAAAAAGTGGTGCGTGTTAAAAATATAAAGCAAGCATTCATCAGTTGTGCCAAAAAGTGCAGCAAGACAACAGCCTTCCCTGGAAAAAGGGACATTTTTACTTTAGAGTAGACAGTCACAAATTATTACATTGTTTTCTGTTTTTTTCACATTTATTTATTCCTAGACCAAATATTATATAGTAGTGAGTGGTGTATTCTAACATTCTTAAATGTACTTTGTAGGTGGAACATCTGGTGGCGGGGCCAGCGCGGAGGTGGTGGTGCTGGATGAGTGGAAAACTTCTGGGGAGGATGCGGTGCAAGTGCAGGACGACACCAATGTGCCTGTGAGGGTTCACACGGTGGTGGCGGGCAGAGGTAAGCTATATATTCCTTACTTATTGAGATTGAAGACTGCAGAGTGTGCTATCTGCACGGGTGTATTATAAATCAACCAGGTAGTAGCCTCCTCTAAATGTACTTCGACTTAGCTGTGAAGTTTTTGGCGAGAAGAATCCCAATCAGATCTGAGATGATCTTGATGGATGGGATGAACGAAAAGCGAAAGAAGGGTGTAAGTAAGTGTGGAAGGACGAGAAATGTAATGATGACTGGCAAAGAAGAATGATATGTGTTTGCTTGGTCCCCGAGGTGGCTGGGAAGGAAAGAATATGGTATGGTGCATGGCTGGGTGAAAGGTGAAGCAAGGATGGTTGGAAGGAGAACAGCCTGGGTGGGTGAAACAGAAACTGTATGTGTGCATATACTTTGAATGGATGGATGCCTGGATCATGGTACTATCTGACTCTTAGATAGCATATGTGTATCTAGAGAGAGTAGACAGTCACTGGATAAAATAAGTGTTACTTTGAAGAGCATGTAACACCGCACCCACACGTCCGTTCCAGTGTAGGAAAGGCAAGTAAAAGAGGTTGTAATTTTGTCCAAATACTACCATGAATAGTAGCAGTAGTTTGTATTGCAACTGCAAGCACAGCATATATCCGGTTATTACAGTGGACACTCCCTACCTCTCTTAATAAGTTTAGTTTAGTAGTAGTACGTCATTCATGTGTGGGTGTATCACTGTTCACTCAATAAAAAGCAAAGCACCTAAAGTCATCCCATGTGATCAAATACATCCCATGTGAAGTGATAGATAATCAGATTGTTTAGCTTCTTCATTTTCCTTTTCTAGTACTCATTTGCACTGTAGGGTGAAAGTTAAATTAATTAAGCAGTAGCCCTTTTAACAGAGTATTCTCAGTGCCACCAGTAATAGAAAAGTAAGAGCTTCACCACCTGAATGTACTGGACCGGTACAGTAACGCAAGTCTGTCTCACTCATCATGGTGTGCGTCTGTTTTTCTCGGGTGCAAGTTCACTGCGCTGGCATTATGCCGGCTTGCATAAGATAACGTACCAATTTTCCTAAACAAGAGAGAAGAAGAAGAATACGACTGGTGTACTGTCATAGTCGACTGTAATGGAAGTCCAAAGTGCTCGTAGAATTTGTTTCTTAAACTCCCACTAATGTTAGAGCAAGGATGAAGAAGTGGGAGGTTAGATAGATACTGGCCTCAATAGTTATGTACTGTGCTTTCAAGTTGCTAGTTGTACTGTGACATAAATTTCTGCTCAATAATTTTGTGTTAATCTTAAGGAGCATTGGTTACAGACTATGTCTTTCTTTCTTCATATAGTTGCTCCTTCCAAATCAACAACACCAACAAGGAAGGAGCGGGCTCGAATGGCCCGGCAACGGAGGCTGGATGCCACTGTCGCCGAATATCGGCGGCTGGTGGCCCTGGAGGAGTAGGACACGCAGTCTACTGGTACAACATCCACTGGGACAGCTGCATCCTCCTCCGTGCCCCCAAGGGCTGCCAGCCAGCGTAGTGCTCCTGCGGTACGGAGCCGGGCTACCAAAGCCAACTGCCACCGCCGAGCAGCAAAGACAGCAGCTGCCCCCCACAGGAGTTGCAAGGCACGCCAGCACCGCTTATGCCTCAGAGTGTCCTACCTGGAGCAGGAGGTCCTAACATATAAGACCTTGGTGGAGGGCCTCCGCTCCGACCATGCCACCCTCCGCAAGGAGTATGATGCCCTGGCCGCTAAAGTGAACAGCATCCTGCCGTAGTGTCCCTTGCCCCTTTTTTAGAGACTTTTGGGGGGTGGGAATTGGGAGTTGGGTTGTTTTTGGGACTTTTGAAGGACAATCGTTGGGGTTAGGGAGGGTCTTGCGGGAGATTATTTTGTTAGGGCTACACAAATATACTTTTTGAAACTTTATCTGAGCATACCTGTTTTTTACTGCTTTTGAGTCTGGTGGGTGGGGGTTTAACAGTAAGTTTGTTTTCCTGAAACTTAAGTCTGTGTCATTTTCTTCCTTTAAGTGTAAATGGCTAAATGTTTTTAACACTAAGTGCCTCTCACAGAGTAAGTGAATTCAAGAGTCCTAGGACTTTAGTAGTACTACTGTCAATCTCTTGTCTCTCCTAATGCTCCATTATACTACCTCCCACCAAAAGCTTATCTTACCTGCAATTTGTGTTTGAAAGTAGGGCTAGGCCCAGGGCTGGCTCCACGGGAAATGGCGATTAAGGTTGGCAATCCTGGGCAGATGGAATGTCCTCATTGCGGTGGTACTAGTGGTGTGACACAGTGGCAGTTGCATGCCTATGGAAAAAAAGATAATGAAACCTGGTTTGTCCTTACTGGAGCATTACAACGGTACGATAGAGAATATAGCAGGTGACAGTACACTAGAACAGTGCCTCAATGTAGCCTAACAAATGGTAAAGTATTGAAAGTGTAACTAGTACTTGCGTTGAATTTCTTTGACATTGGCTACTACTACAAGAAATAGTACTGAAGCTGAGTAAGTCTAGAATATATCCTCTGATTCCTTCGCCAGCCTGTTGCTATGACCTTATCCTCCCCAGCAAGTGTGTGGAATTATTGATGTCATTTAGTCACACATCAATCAAAACCACACAGCCCGGGGGAAGAGGGTTAGGGTTTGGAAAATGGATGGGAATGGGGGTTTCTTTTTGGGTAGGTTTTGTTGAGAGAAGAAAAAAAAAACACAGCATGGACAAACAATAATTGAAGATAAAGAAATATTTGGGTACAAAGCTAACCATAAATCTTTTAAGTGACATAAAGGAAGTTCATGCACTACTGCATGCATTGTTACTGAAAAGTAAGTAGTACTTTCGACAACCGTGAATGACAGAATGCGACAGTACAGGGCTGCAGCGTTTTCACTTGCCTATCTCTGCACTCAGAGAAACATTTCTTACATTAAATTAGGTTTAAAAAATAGCCGAAGTAAAACCTATAGAATGGCTGTAGGGATCAATTTAGAAGCAGAGAGAGATCCAAGAAATGCAGTCACACTCATAGAAGAAAACAATGGATACTGTATCTGTATGTTGTTGTAGTTGTCCTGTTGAATTTGGTAAGTAAGTTGCACGCATCAAACCATTCCTCTTATTAGCGGCACTCTTCCATTCCAGCTGACGCTTCGTCCATCAATGTTGGTGACCAGAAGACACCCTGTCCACTGCCTGCCTGGCGGATGCTGAATTGCGGCTCGCTAATGTGAAGCCTGACTTCATCCTTTTTTTCCCATTGCACAGACTGAAACCCGGCCTGTAATTATTGATGGAAAAACAGGAAGTGATATTAGAACACCACTGATAAATAAATATAAGGTATGTACGCTGTGTAGTGCAAAAAGTCCCACTTTGAGTTTCCTAATAGACAGTACAATATTTTTGAAAGTGCGTACTCTGTCTGAGTCTCCTTTTGAAGGATACATAAGTATGGGCAAATTAATTTAGTGGATCTTTCCCCTCAAGCTAGGTGTACTGTAAACTGTGTTTTAGAACAAAATTAGACCTTCCCAGCAGTGCTCCCACCCAGACCCTTACTAAAGTCAGTCACAAAAATGTAGAAGACCCCCAATCAGATCTCAAAAAACGAGGCCTAGTAGAAAACTGGTGACAAAACGTACTTTGAAAGTAAAAGTAGGCCCAAATCCCCCTTTACCCACCGTGTAATGTATTCAAACCACTTGCAAGCAAGCAAAAGTATCCATACCCAGCATCGCTCCAAGACTCGCAAACCCCCCCACAAACAGCCCCCACCCAAACACATGCAATACAAATACTGCTAACCCTAACGAGCCCTAAATTAGGAATAGTGGCAAACGCTTTCTTTAACTACGCCAAATCCCCCCTTTCCCACCATGGATTTTCTTCAAATGACTTGCAACCAAAATTACACATTCCCACGAGTGCTCTAAGACCCCAGAACTCAGTTGCAAAAATCTAGAACACCGCAAAACACATGCAATCCTGCTGCTAGGGCTATCCCTAACGAACCCTAAGTTACAAAAAGTGCCTAAAGGCTTTTCCTTATGGATTTTGTCCAAACCACTTCTATCCGGTATTAGACCTTCCCAGCAATGCCCCAAGACCCGCCAACCCACCCTCAAAAAAGCACAACACCCCCAAACAGCCAAAAAGGAAAATCTCATACTTACAATATTCATCGGCCTTCGGTCCAAACGCGCTGTGCAGCTAGGTCATAACTCCCGTTTTCCACCACGGATTTCCTGAAAAGCAAATGCAATCAAACTTAGACTGTCCCAGCAGTGCTCCCAGACCCCAAAACCCACCCACAAACACCCGGAACCCCCCCAAAGAGCACCTCAAAGGCAAGCAAGTCAGCAAAAACGCAAAAAAAATATTTGCCTCTGATTTGATCCAAACCACTTTTATCAAGTATTAGAGCTTCCCAGCAATGGCCCCAGAGCCGTCAACGTAGGCAAAAACTAGTAGAAGACCCGCAAACAGCCAAAAAGCAAAAGTACAAAAATAGGGACATAGTCATTTTCATGGCAATTTCCAAAATCACTCCGCGCTCGCTCTGCAGCTAGGCCCTAACTCCCCTCTGCCACCATGGATTTGCTTCAAACCTCTTGCAATCAAAATTATCCATAGCCAGCAGTGCTCCCAGACCCCGAAACCCACCCACAAACACCAGGAAGCCCCCCAAACAGGCCCCCGAAAACGCTACATTGACCGAAATGTCAGAAATAGCAAAAAAAAGTCATCATGGATTTTGTCCAAACCACTTATATCCGGTATTAGACCTTCCCAGCAATGCCCCAAGACCCGCCAACCCACCCGCAAAAAAGCACAACACCCCCAAACAGCCAAAAAGGAAAATCTCATACTTACAATATTTATCGGCCTTCGGTCCAAACGCGCTGTGCAGCTAGGTCATAGCTCCCGTTTTCCACCACGGATTTCCTGAAAAGCAAATGCAATCAAAATTAGACTGTCCCAGCAGTGCTCCCAGACCCCAAAACCCACCCACAAACACCCGGAACCCCCCCAAAGAGCACCTCAAAGGCAAGCAAGTCAGCAAAAACGCAAAAAAAAGTTCGCCTCCGATTTGGTTTAAATCACTTGTATCCGGTATTAGAGCTTCCCAGCAATGGCCCCAGAGCCGTCAACTCACCCGCAAAGAAGTAGAACACCCCCACAAGTGCAGAGTCTTTCTTCATTGGGCGTAATCCAGCCCTCTGCTTTGAGGGAAATAGGAGTCTGGAGGAGGAGGATAGAGGAGCATGTTCTTGTGAACTTGTGAACCTGAGGAATGCAGACTGCGACACCTTCAAATCAATAAACAAACAAGTGAAGACAGTTCTGCTGATGGGCTTGTTTTTGTGATTAGGTGATTAAAGTTTTCATTATATTAACTGTGCAAAACAAAGAAAGACAGACACACAGAAATAAAAGTGAATAAGGACGAAAAAGAAATGTATTGATTCATTGTCTCATTTTCAGGGCTCGGTGTCAGGGAATAAGAATAAGGGTTCGTCCTCATACTCTGCGAATTCAGGCAGGATGAGGTCAGTGTCACCTAACAGAGAAGAAATTCCCTCATCTACGTTGCTGTCCTCCTCGTCTTCATCCGGCGTGTTTTCTGGTACTTTGCAATCTGGTGGTATGAGATGCTGATTCATCTTGATCATTGTTAATCTCTCCACATTTTTGGGCGAGAGGCGGCTCCGTTTGGAAGTTAAAATGCCACCAGCAGCACTGAAAACACGTTCAGAAGACACGCTTGCGAGTGGGCAAGACAAGTAGTTTATAGCCAGGTTGGAGAGCTGTGCCCACAATTCTTTTTTCCCATGCCAATACGCCAATGGGTCAGCATTAACATAGACCTCTGTTGAGTCATTCAGATAGTCCTGCACCATCGACTCAAGGTTCTCCAAGGTTCCTCCACTTGGCTTACTTTTTGCTGGGACCTTTTTAGAACCAAACCCAAGGAAAGTTAGCCAATCCTCTTCTTCACCCAATGTTACTGTTGTGTCTGGTGCAGATGATCCGGTTGCGGTGTCTTTAACGGCTGAGAGGTCACTTTTGCCACAGCCACAGGTGCAGAAGTGGATTCTTTTGACTGGGGATGGCCTGCTGATGCTGATGTACTGCCTTTTCCTTCAATTTCCTGCCGTTCCCTTTCAAACCTCATGGCTGACAAGGCTAGCCAACGTGTGTACTTTGTATCATCTTCATCATCAAAGGGAAAGAATGCTCGGCCTGCCAGCGCCTTTCTGTAGCGTGAATCCAGAATAGTAGCACAAATGTAATGCTGTTCTGAGTGAATCATTTTAAGACGTTCATCGCCAAGTAGGCGCTCTAATAATTTCTCCGCCAAAACAAAAGCGTCTTTCTTTTCTTCATCTTTTTGAAACATAGAAGACACCGCCTTTAGTTGGTGCTCCAGCATGCGCAACAATGGGATAGCTTTTCCCAAATTACAGTCCTCCCTGCTGACTGCATGTGTGAAGACCTCAAAAGGACGAAGCATGTCTGTCAGGCTTTTAACTAGCTTCCATTGCGCCGCATCTAGCCTCAGGTCCTTCTGAGCTGTACCCAGTGTTAAGAAATAGTGATTGAGTACCGTATACTGCTCATACAGACACTCAAGCATATAGAAGGTTGAGTTCCAACGTGTTGCCACCTACTGGATGAGTGCTTTCACTGGCATTCGACGTTCATGTAGCAGGCTCCACAGATGCTTCCGGGCCTTAAAAGAATGGCTGAAATGGTTGCACATTCTTCGGCAGGTGGCCACTAACTCGCACGCTGGACTGGTTTCACTCAGACGTTTTTTAACAACCAGGTTTATACAGTGCGCCAAACACGGCACTCTGAAATAGTGACCCAGATCCATGGCAATAACTACATTGGCGCCATTATCCGTGGAAACATAACCAATCTGGCATTTTTTTGGGGATAACCAGTGAAAGACCTTTGTGTTAAACTCATTCAAAATGCTTTCTGCTGTATGACATTTCTCCAAGCCAAAAATGGCTAGTGTTGCATGTTTCCAAGCAGCTTTAAAAACTTGGTCCGGGTCAACACCTGCGTTTAGCTTTGCTTTAACCCCTGAAAAAGAGACCCAGTGTGCATTGATGCACATGTAATCAGCACCTGTGCCACTGGTCCACATGTCTGTTGTCAGATGTATAGTGTGAACAGCACTCTTCTGCAAAGCTGCCTCAATCACCTCCAGCACATCTTCATGTAGTGCTGGAACCGCAACTCTGGCAAACTAGAACCGGCTAGGAACCTTCCATTTAGGGCAGAGCGCTGCCACTAATTCTAGAAAACCAACCCCTTCTACAAAAGAAAAAGGGAGAAGGTCCAGAGCTGGCATTTTAGCCAGCTTAGTGTTATACAGACGCGTCAGTGGGTGGTTGCGATCATATGGCGCGTCTGAAAACAACAAGGTTCTAATGTTGCCCTGGACCAAGCATTTACGGGATGATGATGATGATGACTTCTTTGACCCAGTTACGCTCGCTGATGAACTTTTTCGCATTGGTGTCTCACTCTCTCCCACACTCTTAGTGTGGCTCACATGGGGTGTGCTGCTGACAGGGGTACTGGGTGTAAGTGAAGTTGTTGACACGTCTTCTTCCTCCTCGTCATCATCAGATGAAACATCAACGTTTTCTTGACTTGCAATTCGGGCTTCCTTGATCTCCTTTAGGTGCGCAAACCAAATAAAATCAAAACATCTTTATTCGGTTTTCGTTTGTGAAAGCCATAAAAGTACATAAAAACACAATAAATATTAAATCCATTATTCGTTCGTTACAAATACAGTGTTATAAAAAACGTTTTTAAGATCCTTTTTCGACGAAAAAGTGATTCATATATTTTTATAAATTCATACGATGCCTAATGCATAGTTTTAAATATTGTGCCACAGATTTTGTCATTAAGTCATTTTCCAAAAATTGCAGAGCCAAATAGGCAGGGCGACATCTACGAATGTTCATAACTTTTAAAAGTGGTAATATTCACCTCCTGCGTAGTGGCGTGTAAAATTTCCAAAAGAAGAGGACGTGAATTGTAGACTGTGGCGACATTAGGTCGCAGGGGCACGCTGAGACATTATGGGTCCAAACATTCTGGGTGGGAAATAAAACCATATAATGATATAAATTAAACCTGAAACGAGTGAGGAGAAGTCTTTCAAATTGTGACAAGTCGTACTGCAAGTACGGTTGGATGGTTGGAACCAGCTGTATTAGTAGGCATTGTTGGACTGATGGCTTGCCTATTTCACATAGCATCCGTAGTTCAGATAGATGCGACAGACAGAGTATTTTTAGTTCTTTTTTTTATATGTCTGTTACAGACAGTGGATCATCAAAGAATCTCTGGAAGCCGATATCGGTGAAAAAAGATTTTACATAAACCAACCATTTTATCTTTTTCATGTTCTCTAGTTTCATGCAATCCTCTATTATTGTTCTTGTGAGATGGCACTCGTCCGTGGCCCATATTCTGCGCCATAGCATGATAGGCTGGATCTTAATGATGTCAGATATATAATGTACCCCAAGTTCGAGGTGACATCCAAATGTGGTTGTGCTTTTTGGAACAGCCAGTAGAAACTTTAAAAAAGGAGTTTTCAACTTTTTGTAATTGCTCCACATTCGTTGTGCCCCAGACTCCCGCTCCAAAGGTGGCTGTACTAATGCATTTTGCGTTATAAATCTTGATCATTCCGTTCAGGGGTCTTTTTCCCAGACAGAGAGAAAAGGCTTTTAAAGCACCTTCTGTTCTTATGAGGGTTAACTTTCTGGAATTAATTGCTTCTCTCCAATTAAATGCTTCGTCAATAGTAATGCCAAGATAAGGATATGTATTAGTTCTTTCAAGCGGCAAGTTATCCACGTAGATTTTCTTCACTTTTTTCCCTTTGTTACCAGCATGCATTACATAAGTTTTCCTTATATTCACTTTTAAGTTTAAACTGGTCATAAAGGTGCAATAATTGTTTAAAGCCCTCTGAAGTTGGACTGGTGTTCGAGCCAGAATTACTGCGTCGTCGGCATATAGTAACGCAGGAATCTGCCGACGACCGGCTTCTGGAAGATCTTTAACGCCCTTTGTCATTGCAGCCTCAAGACCGTTCGTATAGAGCGTGAACAAGAAGGGGGCCAGCACACACCCTTGTCTGAACCCTTTCTGAATTGGGAAGCTGTTGGTTAATTGTCCTGCTGTCCCAAATCTAACCTTTCCTGTGGCTCCGGTGTATAATTCATGGAGAAAGTCCACTATAGGTGATTCGATCCCCATTTGCAACATTATTGGCCAAAGTTTTGAATGTACCACACAGTCGAACGCTGCTGTGAGGTCGACATAGACCATGTGTAGGCAGGACTTTTTTGCTGTTACATATTTTCCCGCGAGTAATGTTAAGTTCAAGACTTGATCCACGGTACTCAGACCTGCCCTGAACCCATATTGAAGGTCTGAGAGTACCCCCTGCTCAAACCATTGGACAGCGTGCTGTCTCCTAAGCTGACCTCTCTGGCCTCCGGTACCATAGTTGGTACCAAACTTACCACGACTAACTGCAAGCTTACAAGTGCTACAAATGGCGAAGTTTTCCTTTTTTGGGCAAACACTAAAGAAGTCCCAAACTGCGGACTTGAAATGTCTGCTGGGGCTGGAGGAGGCGGCGGTCATGCTTCTAATGCCAGATGCAGTGGAGGATGTGGATTGCCGAACTTTACTACGTTGTGCACTTTCACCACCACTAATTGAGGTTGAGGTGGATGGAGGTTCCTTCTGGCGAAGAAGAAATATGGAAGCGGTAGGTGTTGGTGTACTAGTTAACTCCAATGATTGTGGTATTTCCATTGCCTCCTCGTCGACAACATCATCACGCTCAGCAGCTTCTCGGGCTAGGGTCAAAATGTCTGTTTGCTGCGGGCCCGCTGGGGCTGCAGTGACCTTTATGATGACTGGGTCGTCGTTGTGAGAGTCTTCATCAGCAGCAGTATCCGCCACTTCTTGTTGAGCCTCATCACACTCCATAACTATGAGACTTTGGACGAGCTTCCTTTTACGCTTAACTACCTTTGTCAGATCATGGTGTGCCTCACTCTCAGACGGCAGTGGTGCTGATTCCCAATTTTGATCCGTATCATCAGAAGGAGGTGTGCTTGAAGAAGATGTAGACACCACCCTTGATCTCTTCCTTGCTAGGGATGTGGAAGACAATGAATGATCATCAGGAGGAGTGGCTTCCTCAAATGATATCTCGCCTTGATTGTCGATTTCCTGATGTGCCCCTACTTCGGGAGGAACAACTATTGTGGGCACTTGTGACCATCCATGCACCTCTGCTTGCACATCTCCTTGCGCCGCCTCTCCCTCCTTCCACTTGTACTTGGGCTTGTACTTGCACATGTGGTTGTTGTTGCGGCTCTGGTTGTTCAACACTCGTCAGATGAGTTACAACAACCTGTGTTGATTGAGGGACATTGCTGCTACTTTCTTGCGATGAGCCAACATCACTGGTCGATGGTGATTGAACAACTAGACTAAGTTCCTCTGCAGCACTCAAGGGCTTGGACTTAAGTTGGCATGGTGGTGGTGGTGGCACTGAGCCCAATGGAGCGGAGGTGCTGCTCCCAGCTTGGTCCCCAGCAGATCCCGCTGCTGCTCCAGGCGTACTTTTTTTTTTACTCCCAAAAAATGTGGCGGGCGGCACACCAGTCTCCTTGGTAACTTGCTTCTTCTGCTCCTTACTGGCAACTTTCTTGCTAGAGGAGCTACGGGAAACTTTTTTTGGGGCCATCTTCTTCAGAGGTCAGAACAGCAGGCCGCAATTGCACGAGTTGCAGAGTTGTCTGTGGCCAGACGTGACATCGTGTGACGTTATGCTGGACACACACACCGCTGCAGGACTTCTTCCTGGCATTGGTGGTTCTCTTGAGTAAGCATGGGCGAATTTTGCGAATCTCGCGTTCGCGAATTTTGCGGATTTGCGAACTCGCAATCCGCAAAATCCGCGAATTCTCGCGAATTTGCGGATTTTTTTTTTTGTGTTTGCGCGGGTTTCTGCCAGTTCGCGAGGGTTTTGTACAATTTCGCAAATTGCGAACTTACCTGTCGGGTCGCAAGTTTCGCGAACTTGTTGTTTCTACGTGTCCAGCCTGTTTGGGACACTCTTCTTCATCACTGCCACTCTCTGTCACCACTGCCACTCTCTGACTACTCATGCCACCCTCTGGCCCACCCATGCCACCCTCTGTTTCATCACAGCACCCTCTGTTTGTCCAGTCAGTGTACATTATTGTGGCAACGCAAGCACACCTTCCCTGCCTCAAGTGACCTGAATTAATTTGGGGCTGATTAATGTGTCACAGAATATTTTTTTAGCTGGCACCTGCTTCCTTAGTGCTTCCTGATTAGTGATCTTTTGCACTTGCTAAGTGCTTTCATTGTTGCAAAATTAGTTACAACACCTGCCCTGCCCCAACTGACAATAATGAATTAGGGGCTGATTAATGGATTTGAACTTCCAGCCTGGCTCCTGCTTGTCTCCCTTAGCTGTAATTCAGGACCTTTGTGGCATATGTGTAACTATTCTGAGGTTCAGAGCAGGGTCACATAATAGTTGCAACTGGCAACTGAACTCTGGAGGGGCCCCTCAGGAAGCACTACAGGAAATGGCTACTAATGATGAGCCTGAACTTTTGAACCTGGTAAGTAGTTTCAGTTTTGCTAAGATCGTATTTCTGCAATTTTGCACTTATTCGCGGGGCGCGAAGTTGTACTGGGAAGCCGCGAACTCACGCGAACAGTGCGAGCAAAATCCGCTGCTCGCAGATTTGCGGATTTTGCGGGAGATTCGCGAATCTCGCGGATTGCGAATTTACCGAAAATCCGCAAAATCCGCGAGCGAAACGGATTTTCCGCCCATGCTTACTCTTGAGTCTTGTGCACCTAAAAGCAATGGAAGACAGAGGAACATCAGTTCAGTTATACACCCCAAAAAATCGAAAAACACAGAAAAATCAGCACAATCCCATGCCATCCATGCCCTCCATGATGTTTAAATTCAAGACACCCCACAGAAAGACTAGGCCCATGCACCACTCACTACCCCTGGTCAAAAGGCCACAACAACAGCCCAAAAAAGCGAAAAAAACAGAAAAATCAGCACAATCCCATGCCATCCATGATGTTTAAATTCAAGACACCCCACAGAAAGACTAGGGCCATGCACCACTCACTACCCCTGGGCATAATGGTTGAAACCTAGGCAAAATGGTTGCAGACCTAAGAACACTGCCTGCATTCAAAATGGCCCCCTGCCTCCCAGCACATGGCCTGCCTGTACCAGCACTCAAAATGGCCCCCACCCACATGGCTTGTCCCCATGAACACCCCAAAAAATAAAAAACACAGAAAAATCAGCACAATCCCATGCCATCCATGCCCTCCATGATGTTTAAATTCAAGACACCCCACAGAAAGACTAGGCCCATGCACCACTCACTACCCCTGGTCAAAAGGCCACAACAACAGCCCAAAAAAATGAAAAACACAGAAAAATCAGCACAATCCCATGCCATCCATGATGTTTAAATTCACGACACCCCACAGAAAGACCAGGGCCATGCACCACTCACTACCCCTGGGCATAAGGGTTGAAACCTAGGCAAAATGGTTGCAGACCTAAGAACACTGCCTGCATTCAAAATGGCCCCCTGCCTCCCAGCACATGGCCTGCCTGTACCAGCACTCAAAATGGCCCCCACCCACATGGCCTGTCCCCATGAACACCCCATAAAATCGAAAAACACAGAAAAATCAGCACAATCCCATGCCATCCATGATGTTTAAATTCACGACACCCCACCGAAAGACTAGGGCCATGCCCCACTCACTACCCCTGGTCAAAAGGCCACATAACAGCCCAAAAAAACGAAAAACACAGAAAAATCAGCACAATCCCATGCCATCCATGATGTTTAAATTCAAGACACCCCACAGAAAGACTAGGGCCATGTACCACTCACTACCCCTGGGCATAATGGTTGAAACCTAGGCAAAATGGTTGCGACATAAGAACACTGCCTGCATTCAAAATGGCCCCCTGCCTCCCAGCACATGGCCTGCCGGTACCAGCACTCAAAATGGCCCCCACCCACATGGCCTGTCCCCATGAACACCCCAAACAAACTGCGGACTTGAAATGTCTGCTGGGGCTGGAGGAGGCGGCGGTCATGCTTCTAATGCCAGATGCAGTGGAGGATGTGGATTGCCGAACTTTACTACGTTGTGCACTTTCACCACCACTAATTGAGGTTGAGGTGGATGGAGGTTCCTTCTGGCGAAGAAGAAATATGGAAGCGGTAGGTGTTGGTGTACTAGTTAACTCCAATGATTGTGGTATTTCCATTGCCTCCTCGTCGACAACATCATCACGCTCAGCAGCTTCTCGGGCTAGGGTCAAAATGTCTGTTTGCTGCGGGCCCGCTGGGGCTGCAGTGACCTTTATGATGACTGGGTCGTCGTTGTGAGAGTCTTCATCAGCAGCAGTATCCGCCACTTCTTGTTGAGCCTCATCACACTCCATAACTATGAGACTTTGGACGAGCTTCCTTTTACGCTTAACTACCTTTGTCAGATCATGGTGTGCCTCACTCTCAGACGGCAGTGGTGCTGATTCCCAATTTTGATCCGTATCATCAGAAGGAGGTGTGCTTGAAGAAGATGTAGACACCACCCTTGATCTCTTCCTTGCTAGGGATGTGGAAGACAATGAATGATCATCAGGAGGAGTGGCTTCCTCAAATGATATCTCGCCTTGATTGTCGATTTCCTGATGTGCCCCTACTTCGGGAGGAACAACTATTGTGGGCACTTGTGACCATCCATGCACCTCTGCTTGCACATCTCCTTGCGCTGCCTCTCCCTCCTTCCACTTGTACTTGGGCTTGTACTTGCACATGTGGTTGTTGTTGCGGCTCTGGTTGTTCAACACTCGTCAGATGAGTTACAACAACCTGTGTTGATTGAGGGACATTGCTGCTACTTTCTTGCGATGAGCCAACATCACTGGTCGATGGTGATTGAACAACTAGACTAAGTTCCTCTGCAGCACTCAAGGGCTTGGACTTAAGTTGGCGTGGTGGTGGTGGTGGCACTGAGCCCAATGGAGCGGAGGTGCTGCTCCCAGCTTGGTCCCCAGCAGATCCCGCTGCTGCTCCAGGCGTACTTTTTTTTTTACTCCCAAAAAATGTGGCGGGCGGCACACCAGTCTCCTTGGTAACTTGCTTCTTCTGCTCCTTACTGGCAACTTTCTTGCTAGAGGAGCTACGGGAAACTTTTTTTGGGGCCATCTTCTTCAGAGGTCAGAACAGCAGGCCGCAATTGCACGAGTTGCAGAGTTGTCTGTGGCCAGACGTGACATCGTGTGACGTTATGCTGGACACACACACCGCTGCAGGACTTCTTCCTGGCATTGGTGGTTCTCTTGAGTAAGCATGGGCGAATTTTGCGAATCTCGCGTTTGCGAATTTTGCGGATTTGCGAACTCGCAATCCGCAAAATCCGCGAATTCTCGCGAATTTGCGGATTTTTTTTTGTGTGTTTGCGCGGGTTTCTGCCAGTTCGCGAGGTTTTTGTACAATTTCGCAAATTGCGAACTTACCTGTCGGGTCGCAAGTTTCGCGAACTTGTTGTTTCTACGTGTCCAGCCTGTTTGGGACACTCTTCTTCATCACTGCCACTCTCTGTCACCACTGCCACTCTCTGACTACTCATGCCACCCTCTGGCCCACCCATTCCACCCTCTGTTTCATCACAGCACCCTCTGTTTGTCCAGTCAGTGTACATTATTGTGGCAACGCAAGCACACCTTCCCTGCCTCAAGTGACCTGAATTAATTTGGGGCTGATTAATGTGTCACAGAATATTTTTTTAGCTGGCACCTGCTTCCTTAGTGCTTCCTGATTAGTGATCTTTTGCACTTGCTAAGTGCTTTCATTGTTGCAAAATTAGTTACAACACCTGCCCTGCCCCAACTGACAATAATGAATTAGGGGCTGATTAATGGATTTGAACTTCCAGCCTGGCTCCTGCTTGTCTCCCTTAGCTGTAATTCAGGACCTTTGTGGCATATGTGTAACTATTCTGAGGTTCAGAGCAGGGTCACATAATAGTTGCAACTGGCAACTGAACTCTGGAGGGGCCCCTCAGGAAGCACTACAGGAAATGGCTACTAATGATGAGCCTGAACTTTTGAACCTGGTAAGTAGTTTCAGTTTTGCTAAGATCGTATTTCTGCAATTTTGCACTTATTCGCGGGGCGCGAAGTTGTACTGGGAAGCCGCGAACTCACGCGAACAGTGCGAGCAAAATCCGCTGCTCGCGGATTTGCGGATTTTGCGGGAGATTCGCGAATCTCGCGGATTGCGAATTTACCGAAAATCCGCAAAATCCGCGAGCGAAACGGATTTTCCGCCCATGCTTACTCTTGAGTCTTGTGCACCTAAAAGCAATGGAAGACAGAGGAACATCAGTTCAGTTATACACCCCAAAAAATCGAAAAACACAGAAAAATCAGCACAATCCCATGCCATCCATGCCCTCCATGATGTTTAAATTCAAGACACCCCACAGAAAGACTAGGCCCATGCACCACTCACTACCCCTGGTCAAAAGGCCACAACAACAGCCCAAAAAAGCGAAAAAAACAGAAAAATCAGCACAATCCCATGCCATCCATGATGTTTAAATTCAAGACACCCCACAGAAAGACTAGGGCCATGCACCACTCACTACCCCTGGGCATAATGGTTGAAACCTAGGCAAAATGGTTGCAGACCTAAGAACACTGCCTGCATTCAAAATGGCCCCCTGCCTCCCAGCACATGGCCTGCCTGTACCAGCACTCAAAATGGCCCCCACCCACATGGCCTGTCCCCATGAACACCCCAAAAAATAAAAAACACAGAAAAATCAGCACAATCCCATGCCATCCATGCCCTCCATGATGTTTAAATTCAAGACACCCCACAGAAAGACTAGGCCCATGCACCACTCACTACCCCTGGTCAAAAGGCCACAACAACAGCCCAAAAAAATGAAAAACACAGAAAAATCAGCACAATCCCATGCCATCCATGATGTTTAAATTCACGACACCCCACAGAAAGACCAGGGCCATGCACCACTCACTACCCCTGGGCATAATGGTTGAAACCTAGGCAAAATGGTTGCAGACCTAAGAACACTGCCTGCATTCAAAATGGCCCCCTGCCTCCCAGCACATGGCCTGCCTGTACCAGCACTCAAAATGGCCCCCACCCACATGGCCTGTCCCCATGAACACCCCATAAAATCGAAAAACACAGAAAAATCAGCACAATCCCATGCCATCCATGATGTTTAAATTCACGACACCCCACCGAAAGACTAGGGCCATGCCCCACTCACTACCCCTGGTCAAAAGGCCACATAACAGCCCAAAAAAACGAAAAACACAGAAAAATCAGCACAATCCCATGCCATCCATGATGTTTAAATTCAAGACACCCCACAGAAAGACTAGGGCCATGCACCACTCACTACCCCTGGGCATAATGGTTGAAACCTAGGCAAAATGGTTGCGACATAAGAACACTGCCTGCATTCAAAATGGCCCCCTGCCTCCCAGCACATGGCCTGCCGGTACCAGCACTCAAAATGGCCCCCACCCACATGGCCTGTCCCCATGAACACCCCAAAAAATCGAAAAACACAGAAAAATCAGCACAATCCCATGCCATCCATGCCCTCCATGATGTTTAAATTCAAGACACCCCACAGAAAGACTAGGCCCATGCACCACTCACTACCCCTGGTCAAAAGGCCACAACAACAGCCCAAAAAAATGAAAAACACAGAAAAATCAGCACAATCCCATGCCATCCATGATGTTTAAATTCAAGACACCCCACAGAAAGACTAGGGCCATGCACCACTCACTACCCCTGGGCATAATGGTTGAAACCTAGGCAAAATGGTTGCAGACCTAAGAACACTGCCTGCATTCAAAATGGCCCCCTGCCTCCCAGCACATGGCCTGCCTGTACCAGCACTCAAAATGGCCCCCACCCACATGGCCTGTCCCCATGAACACCCCAAAAAACGGAAAAACACAGAAAAATCAGCACAATCCCATGCCATCCATGATGTTTAAATTCACGACACCCCACAGAAAGACTCGGGCCATGCCCCACTCACTACCCCTGGTCAAAAGGCCACATAACAGCCCAAAATAACGAAAAACACAGAAAAATCAGCACAATCCCATGCCATCCATGATGTTTAAATTCAAGACACCCCACAGAAAGACTAGGGCCATGCACCACTCACTACCCTTGGGCATAATGGTTGAAACCTAGGCAAAATGGTTGCAGACATAAGAACACTGCCTGCTTTCAAAATGCCCCCCTGCCTTCCAGCACATGGCCTGCCTGTACCAGCACTCAAAATGGCCCTCACCCACATGGCCTGTCCCCATGAACACCCCAAAAAATCGAAAAACACAGAAAAATCAGCACAATCCCATGCCATCCATGCCCTCCATGATGTTTAAATTCAAGACACCCCACAGAAAGACTAGGCCCAAGCACTACTCACTACCCCTGGTCAAAAGGCCACAACAACAGCCCAAAAAAATTGAAAAACACAGAAAAATCAGCACAATCCTATGCCATCCATGCCTTCCATGATGTTTAAATTCAAGACACCCCACAGAAAGACTAGGGCCATGCACCACTCACTACCCCTGGGCATAATGGTTGAAACCTAGGCAAAATGGTTGCAGACCTAAGAACACTGCCTGCATTCAAAATGGCCGCCTGCCTCCCAGCACATGGCCTGCCTGTACCAGCACTCAAAATGGCCCCCACCCACATTGCCTGTCCCAATGAACACCCCAAAAAATCGAAAAACACAAAAAAATCAGCACAATCCCATGCCATCCATGCCCTCCATGATGTTTAAAGTCAAGACACCCCACAGAAAGACTAGGCCCATTCACCACTCACTACCCCTGGTCAAAAGGCCACAACAACAGCCCAAAAAAATGAAAAACACAGAAAAATCAGCACAATCCCATGCCATCCATGATGTTTAAATTCAAGACACCCCACAGAAAGACTAGGCCCATGCACCACTCACTACCCCTGGTCAAAAGGCCACAAGAACAGCCCAAAAAAACGAAAAACACAGAAAAATCAGCACAATCCCATGCCATCCATGCCCTCCATGATGTTTAAATTCAAGACACCCCACAGAAACACTAGGCCCATGCACCACTCACTACCCCTGGTCAAAAGGCCACAACAACAGCCCAAAAATCGAAAATTCCAAAATTGTAGTTGCAGCAACTGTAATGCCCCAAACAAACTTACTTGTGAAATTTCTAATCCAAAAGTGATCCAAAGAAAGTCAAAAAGGGCTCAAATCCAAATATCCAGCAGCATCCATAAAAAGTATCCTTCCAGGTTAAGAATCCGAATGAAAGTGACCAGCACATGAAGAAAGCACTGGGAGGAGCCTGCTGGACAGGAACAGGAAGTTGAAGACTGTGGGGCACTTCCTTCCTCCTACCCCCCCCAAAAAAATGGACTCCTTGCAAAAAAAAGTGCAGGCAAATGTCAACCTGAGGAGTTATTCTGATAAAAATCATCATTTTCAGAAGGTTTATGCTGCTTGCTGGTGGATTTCTTGTGCAGAATTTAAAATTTTGTAATTTCGCGCATGCGAGATTGTTGCTGCTCGCCGCATCTACGTGTTCGCAATTGCGAACTCTCGCGATGCGTGCTGTGCAAGGTGGCAAGCCGCGATTACGTAATCGCGGTCGCCAAACTCCCGCGGGATCCCGCAGCAAGATAGAAAATGGCGCAGCACTTGCAAAATATCGAGAAAAACAACTCAGCAAACGCTGAATGACGGTAAGTGAACGCCACACGCCGCAAAATTGTATCACCAAGAAAAAAAATCCGCTGCGTGCGAATTTGCGGATTTTAGGTAAATTCGCGAGTGTTCGCGGATTGCGAATTTACCAAAAATCTGCAAAATCCGCAAGCGGAATGGATTTTCTGCCCATGCTTAGCTGGTTAATGTGTCACTGAATTTGAGCTTCAAGTCTGGCACCTGCTTCCTTAGCTGTAAGTGCTTCCTGTTGCAGGTTAATTTTTTTTACAGGAGCATTGTGCCATACTTGTAACTGTTCTCTGAACCTGCTTTGAGAGTCAGAGCAGGGTCAGAGAATAGTTGCAAGTAGGCAACTGAACTTTGGAGGGGCCCCTTAGGAAGCACTACAGGGAATGGTTACAAATTAGCTTGACCTTTTGCACCTGCTAAGTGCTTTCAGTTTTGCAAAATGTGTTTTTCTGCAATTTCGCGAGATTCGCGGGGTGCGAATTCACGCGACACCGAACTCGCAATCCGTGAATTCGTGCAAATTAGCTGATTGCTTTTTTTGCGTGTTCGCAGCGTTTTTTGCGTCTTCGCAAGCCCCTTGCAGCGCAACGACCGCAAAGTTACCCATGCGGTCGTACATGGGCGCGGCCATCTGGTGCACGTTGCGTATTTCCGGTTCCGGGTGCTATTGGCAATCTTGCGTTGTGTGCGACCTGCTATTATGAGTTCGCCTGTGTTTTCGCGTGCTCTCGGGGAGAATATCGCGCAAACTTACCGACGCAGTCCTCTATGGGCGCGGCCATCTTGTTTTTCATTCATTGCTATGGTTCTGGGCATGCTTTTTTTATCCAGCTTCAATCTTTGCCATCCTTTGTTTGTTTTTAAACTTTTTTACCTATTATCTATCCCTCTATTTTTCTATATTTTGTGTTTTCTTCTACGTTTGGTTACTTTAAAGCTACTTCTTTTTTACCTCTTCTTTAATTTACTTTTTCCCTATTCTCTTTCCTATTTATTATTTCCATTCCTGTCCAGGACCATGGCAAAGGGAGCCGGGAAGGAGAAGGGGAAGGGTCCCGCACCCCGTATCCCGCTCCCATGCGGGGGGAGCAAGTCAAAGCCCGGGAGATCTTCAGCGTGGAGGAACTGGCGGCACTGGTTTACTATGTGCAGCACCGCCTCCCCAAGACTATCGCGGCAGGCGGCAGGATCGCTAGCGCTTACGGGCTCTGGTAGCGTCGGAAGCTGTGGGAGAAGGTGTGCCGGGCCATGTATAAACACTCTCGGGTCCGGCGCACCTACAACCAGGCCAAGCACCGGTGGTCCGACCTCCTGGACAGTGAACACGACCTGCTAGGCGTCGAGATCCCCGGGCTTGGGGAGTAGTAATATCTATTTAATTACTACTCTGTCTTCTCCTGCTCTATGAGTCATCATATTTCAAATTTTTGTTTTTTCCGAAGAGCAATAATGCTGCCGATTAGATTGTAGGTAAATTATGTTTCAAAATGTTCTGTCATTGCATTTCAGGTGCACTGCTCTCCTGCTCAGTGGCGGTGCCACTATGATTATTTGTTTTCGATTTTTTTTGCTCATTTCATTGGCCTGAGTAATTATGTATAAGTGTACTTACAGAACTGCGTAATGCTAGACACTAAGGGGCAGATTTACAATTACTGGCATATCCCTGCAAATTAGCAGGGATGCGCCAGTAATTGTGCGCCACGCCTCCACCACCCATGGTGCTCCGCATTTACAATGCGGCGCACCATGGGGCAAAAACGACACAGAAGCATCACGCATCTGTGCCCTAAAGGCAGCGCATTGCTGGAGTTGCGTCGCAACCACGACGCAGCTCCAGCAATGCCCTGGGGCGCCCTATCTCCCCAATGCTGCGTCATGCCGTACGTCTGCTTCAAGCAGGCGCAGGGTTTTAAGTGACGCAGCATTGGCCTAAAAGTGACTGAGTGAAATCTTGTAGATTTCACTCAGCCACTTTTTTGGATGCGTTCCTGCGCAGGAAAGCACTCCCTTGCGCCGTAACGCCCCCTGATGGTGCAGGGCTTTACAACATGATGGATCTGCCAGATGCGTCACGTTGTTAATATACCCCGCACCATGGCGCCTCTTTAGCGCTGCCGCTGCGTCACAAAAGTCACGCAACGACGGAGCAAAAAGAGCCGCAAGGGACTTGTAAATCTGCCCCTAGAGACTCAAGTCCAGTCCTTCCTTTGTACACCTGCCACTAAGAAGAGATAGCGATGGTGGATTGATAGTTTGAGTATTTTAATGACTGGTTATGTAGTAGGAAACACACTTTTTAGTGTTCTCACTGGTCTGCAATCACAATGGACTTTGTCTGCAACTTCGCGTGCTGCGTAGTGCTGCCTGCCAGTCCTAGTCGAACATTTTTGTACTTGGTTTAGTGAGTTACATAACTTTCCAAGTCGATGGTCCGCGAATGCAGCAATACTAATATCCTAGTAGTCCACATCAGATAGGTCAATAAATGTAGTGCAATTGTTGTCTATTTGCTATTTTCCCGAAATAATTTGTTATTGTTCTTTTGAAATGTTTGATTTGGTTGACAACAATCATCCATGTTTGGGACTTTCTTTCATGTTGTACATCAGCTCCCCCCTAGGGGCAAGAGGACAGAGGAGGAGGTAGCGGCGCCGGCGGACGAGGACCAGGAAGGCCAGGATCGGTCCGGCGAGGGCTCCTCTGCTAGCCCCAGTAAGTTTTCATGTTAATATTAATAATTATACTTCCCTATCTTTTAGAGTACCTATTTTTTACTAACGTTCCTCATTTGATTTTTCCTACATCGTCTTTGATCTTCTTGTAGACTGTTTTGAAATTCTTATCCTGCCTCTACTATGACTCCCTGTGGTACTACTAGATTATTATTATTAGTCTGTCTGTGTAGCTAACTAAGCTTGCACAGTTGGCAAAAGGTGTTAAACGAAACTCCCATTCTATTCAGAAATAGCTCTATGCACTGAGTGCAGTCCTCTGGGTTGTCCATAATGTCTTTTGAAGTCTTCTAAATGTTTATGCTTTGACAATTCCCAACAATAAACTTTCAATGACCACCAAGAAAGAATAAGATACTAGTTTAACTTTTGATTGGATAGGAGGACAATCCATACTACTATTGTTGCAGGGACAATTCTGCACAAACAGAACTATGGACACTAAATAGTACATTGTTTATCAATTATAATAGTCGCAGTTAGACTCTCCACATACCTCAGTCATAACAGAATTTTAACCCCCAATCTCCTTACTGACTAGCTAGTGTGACAGAGTCATTTAGCTCCCTAATTCATCGATGATTGAGCCCCAATGATTATTATCCAACCCAGGACATAGGACTACGGAGTCAGAGTCCAGAACTGTCAGAGCCACGGACTCATGCTTGAAAATTGCACACCCTTTCGCTCACTCACTCATGACTAAAAAACACAGAGTCTGTGTAAGTTTTAAAGCTTTATTAAAAGTAAAACCATTTATTAAAATCAAGTTAATCATACAACATAAACGGTGGATTGAAAATGGAAAAGTGCTTAGCAATGGCGGTGCGTCCATTGGGGGCATTGGGGCGTTGCCCCACTAGCCATGGACGACCGCACTGCCCAAGAAGCATTAAAGAAATGATTTTGTCAAATCAAATGGCACCCACTGCGCGCTACCGGCCACGGGACAACTCCGTCAGAATCGGGCATGCCATAGCATAAGGAAGTGGGTCGACGGCCGTGGGGGTCGGGGCTGCGGCAGAGAGTCACAGGCAGCCAGAGCAGAGCAGAATAGCACTGACAGAAGCAGCAGGGTGACTGCGCATACGAAATCGAGGAGTACTTCATATTTCGACTGGTCAGCGCATGCGTACAACTGGCAGACCTTCCCCCCCCCTACAGCATTCAGAGACACAGCCAGGGTCCCGGGGCCCCAGTCTCATTATGGGCAGAATAGTACCTGCTCGTAGCCAATCCTGGCGCAGTGGCGGTGTTAACACTGCGCCAGGATTGGCTGCTGCAGCAGGCTGGTGCCGTGCGTGGGTGTTGGCTGCTCTGCGGAGGGCCGCACTGTATGGCCAATCACATATGGCTATATCCAGCCATGTCGATGTGATTGGCCATTTCCCTACGCTGTTGGGACGTTACAGCGCGTGGCGCACCAGACAACAACAAGTAAGTGAAAGTGGAACTTAGCGTGAGTGACGACTCGAAGGAGAGTGGTGGACAGCATGACTGGCTGCCTCACCATCTGGTTCTTTCCTTTGTCTGCACTGTCTGCTGTGTCGTGGTCGTCGGAAGACATCGAGGGCGGCGCTACTACTAATGCGTGAGAAGTGAAAGGTAGGACATTTGTTCTGTTGTTAATTTATTTACTGTAGTAAAAGACGAGGTCCTCTTTGCTTGCCTAGTCTTGAGTAAGGCCAACCTCACGACGCCTGGTTAATCATTTGACTGACATTCTTTTTGTCTTGTTCTCAAAAATGTTGGTGGTTACTTTGACGCGCCCGTTCATTGGTTCAGACCGAACTGCCAGGGGATGATCTGTAACGTTCCCGACCTGCAGTGCCGCCTCCGTTGCTGCCTGGTCACCTCCTCACACATCGATGGCGCCCCTTAGGGCCTGGTGATGGTTCTCAAGTCTCCCTCCTAATCCTAAATAGGGAGGGGCGTCATGCACTCACCCAGCAGCACCCACAGCTGGTTGCAAACTATAGTTAAGAATTGAAGGATCGCGCATCACAGTGCGAGCTGGATGTTCTCGAGGGCTGGACACTTTTTTTATGGTCTTAATTCAGACCCTTATAGAAGGGGGTAATGAAGAAGATGAGGGGATGAATTAAGAGGTTTAATAAGAATGGTGAAAGAAGAATGGAGGGGGTGGGAGGGAAGGAGAGAATGTCCAGGAGAAGACGGATAGTAGGAGAGAGGGGCGAAAAGGGAATGAGGAAAGGGACCGGGGTGAAAAAAGGCGGGAGGAATGAATGAAACACATGTGATCAAACAGAAGAAAAGAGATGATAGTGCTAGGCCCGCTGTGCACCTGCCATCTTCGCGTTGAGTGAAGCGCTTTGGAAGGAAAACACAGTGTTCTCTTGAACACCGAGTTCAAGGAGAGGCTCCCACACCCTCCTCGCATGGCTGGATGCAGGCAGCACTTCTGGGGACTCTGTCCCTTGTTCCTTCAGCGTGTCCCTCTCTAAATCCCCCCTCGGGGCGCTTCCTTTACACTTTGTGTGCCGCTTCACAACAGCGCTATTTTTGAAGTTAGCTAACTTAGCTCTTCTCTTCACAAAAATAATCTTTATTTTAGCGCAGCAGCAACTGGGTTCAGAGACTGCCACATCATAAAAGCTGATAAAATGGGCCACATGCAGCCCCATGCAGAGTGGGAGGAGGTGACAGTCTGAGACGGATGGACAGACAGCGAGACAGACAAACTTTGCAATGTACAGAAGCAATGTTGATATACAACTGCGCAGCACAGGGGCACGCGTCCAGACGGGTGGTAACTGCAGCCAACTGCAACTGGCCTCTCTAGCGCTTCTCTCCAGGTGTGATCACAGACAGGGAGGAGGCGCTGCCTGGACAGACAATAGCCAAAGGGACGCGTGTGGGGTAAACAGATTGAGGGCCTCATGATCAAGTTATTGACACACGGCAGCGCCACCAGCGTACAGTGCTCCTTTGCTTTGTGTAGGTAGATTTGTGCTTCACAAGTGTGCATCAGTACACCTCTAATGTGTTAAAACGTTCGTTTACAGGATCGATTGGTTCTTTTAGGGTGTACAAAAACTCTTGGCAGCCCAGAAATACCTTTCCGATTGACTAAAATGTTTTCATTTATGAATAGAGTGAAACGGGCGTTCCTTTTTTGTGATGCACATTGGGCGTTCCTTATTTGTGATGCACATTGCACAATCAATCACATGTATCAGTTGTTTGTAACCTCAAATAATTCTGGTCGATAACTGTTGCTCAGATATCCATACTCATGCCAGTTGTGGTGGTATGATCTGATTCTCAAAGGCGAGTGGCTCTAATTTTCTTAAGTTGTGTGTTTAGTTGTTTGCAGTTTAAATAAAAGAATTCTGTGAGGTTCTCAGCTTTGTTTCTAGAAGTCTGTAATGAAGCTCTGTGGTTATACTGAAGGAGCAGCTTCTATGTTTTTATATGACATCCCTTTATTAATGTAATAACTGCACTTTCACAATTGCTTTATTAGCCTTCTTGCTTCTCAAATTTGCTTGAAAATGCACCATTTGCCCACTCATTTTCCGAAATTTTCCCCGAACCCCCCTTTAGTTGTTCGGGCTTGCTTGCTACACTCCCTCGCCACGGTGCATCTCCCATGGAAGGTTTACGCCCCACCACTTTAAAATCTCACCAGCCACCACTGGTGCTTAGTGATTTCACACATTAATTGTGGGCGAGCCCTCACCTGGTTGGAACTTCAAATCTTCTTTGTGGTGCTGAATCGTTGCTGACTCCGTCCTAGTGATGATGATCTGATGTTGCTCTTGTTCTTAGAAGGGAAGCTTCTGTCTGTTATGAGAAAAACGGTGCATGTTAAAAAGCAAGCATTCAGCAGTTGTGCCAAAAAGTGTAGCAAGACAAACACCCTTCCCTGAAAAAAAGTGCAATTTTTAGTTTTGACTAGACAGCCACAAATTATTACATTTGTTTGTGTAGTCGTAGTGACATTTTTTCATTCCTAGACAAAATACTAGGGAGTGGTGTATATGGCATCTAAGAATCTGAATTGTATTTTCGAGGCGGAACATCGGCACAACCATCTACCGGTGCCGGGGCCAGCACGGAGGTGGGCACTCCTGGGGCGTAGGCGGTCAAACAGCCAGTGGAAGCTGCTGTGGGGGATGCCACGGTAGTGGGGGACAGTGGTAAGCTATTATATTCCTTACTTATTGAGATTGCAGACTGCAGAGTGTACTCTCTGCACGGGTGTATATGTTGTACAGTACAATTATACTATACTGTTAAGAAGACTTACAAATTTAGAACTAAGTTTTTATTAACCAGGTAGTAGCCTCCTCTAAAACTGACATCAACTCAGTTGTGAAAGTTTTTTCGAGAATACAAGTCAGATCAGAGATGAACTTAATGGATAGGATGAACGAAAAGGGAAAGAAGTGTGTAAGTAAGTGTGGAAGGACGAGCGAGTTAAAAGTAATGATGACTGGCAAAGAATGATACCTGTTTTTGAATGCTGCCCGAGGTGCCTGGGAATATGATGCATGGCCGGTTAAAGGATGAAGTAAGGATGGGTGGAAGGAGAAAGGAAAGAGGACTGGCTTGATGGGTGAAACAGAAAATGTATGTGTGCGCAATATATCCTTTGGTTGAAATTCAAATGCAAGTCAAGCACGGATGCATGGCTTGCGGTTTCCAAAGTAAAATGAAAATGTTGTTTTCCCGTGAGAAAAAGTAAGGTTTGTCCACTTGAGACATTAAGAAGAATGATTGACATTTACTTTGAATGGATGCATGCCTGGATCATGGTACTATCTGACTCATATATAGCATATGTGTATGTAGAGAGAGTAGACGGTCACTGGATGAACTAAGTGTTACTTTGAAGAGCATGTAACCCTGCACCTGCACGTCCGTTCCAGTGTAGGAAAGGCAAGGAAAAGAAGTTGTAATTTTTCCGAATACTACCATGAATAGTAGCAGTACTTTGTATTGCAAGCACAGCATATATCCGGTGATTACGGGGGCCACTCACTACCTCTGTTAATAATTTTAGTACAACTCTGTCATTCATGTATGGCCTATCATTGTTCACTCAATAAAAAACAAAGCACCTAAAGTCATCCCATATGTAATCAAATACATATCCTGGGAAGGGATAGATAATCATATTATTTATCTTCTTCATTTTCCTTTTCTAGTAGTCATTGTCACTGTAGGGTGAAAGGTAAATTAATTAAGCAGTAGCCCTTGTAACAGAGTATTCTCAGTGCCACCCATAATAGAAAAGTAAGAGCTTCACCACCTGCATGTACTGGACTGGTACAGTAACGCAAGCCTGTGTCATCATGGCGTGCGTCATTTTTTCTCAGGTGTAAGTTGACTGCGCAGGCATTATGCCGGCTTCCAGAGGTTTACATACCAATTTCGCTAAACAAGAGAGAAGAAAAAGAATAAGACTGGTGTACTGTCATAGTCGACTCTAATGTAGTGAGTTCATAGTGCTCATAGAATTGATTCCTGAAACTCCCACTAATGTTAGAGCAAGGCTGAAGAAGTGGGAGGTTAGATAGATAAAGGCCACAAATGTTATGCACTGTGCTTGCAAGTTGCTAGTTCTACTGTGACACAACTTTCTGCTGAAATATTTTATGTCAATCTTAAAGAGCATAGGTTACAGACTATGTTTTTCTTTCTTCATATAGATGCTCCTTCCAAACTGTCACGGAAGGAGCTGGCTAGACGGGCCCGGCAACGGAAACTGGAGGCAACTGTTGCCGAATATCGGCGGCTGGTGGCCCAGGAGGAGGAGGACACGCAGTCGACCTCCACAACATCCACAGCGACAGTTGCATCCTCCTCCGCGCTCCCTGGGTCAGCCAGTCAGCCCAGGCCTCCAGCGATACGGAGCTGTGGTACCGCAGCCACCCGCCACCGCCAAGCAGCCAAAAAATCAGCTGCCACTCACAGCAGGTGCAAGGCACACGTGCACCGCCTAACCCTCAGGGTGTCCTACCTTGAGCTGGAGCAGAAGAAAATGAGAATCCCTCTCAAGAACCTCCGCAAGGAGCATGACCACCTGGCACAAAAAGTACGCCGCCGGCGGCATTAGAGGCGGAGAGACTGTCCCTTGCCCCTTTTTTAAAGACTTTTGGGGGGTGGGAATTGGGAGTTTGGTTTTTTGGACTTTGGGGACTTTTTATTTCACTGACATTCTTTGGGGATAGGTAGGGGGGGTGGGTCGGGTCTTGCGGGATAGTTTATGTTTGTTAGGGATGTAAATAATTATTACTTCCAACTTAAACATAGCATACGTGTTATTACTGCAGCTGAGGCAGGAGGGGGGGTTAACTGTAAGTTTGTTTTCCTGAAACTTAAGTGGCTTCTTGATTCAAATTGTGTAAGTAATTGCCCAAATGTTTACAAAAGTAAGTGCCTCTCACAGAGTTAGTGAATTCAATTGTCCTAGGACTTTACTAGTACTACCGCCAGTCTCTCGTTTCTCATACTACTCCGTTATTCTTCCTCCCCCCAAACGCTTATCTTACCTGTAATTCGTGTTTGAAAATAGGGCTAGGCACAGGGCTGGCTGCATGGCTAATGGCGATTAAGGTTGGCAATCTTGAGCAGTTGAAATGGCATCATTGTGGTGGTACTAGTGGTGGTACACAGTGGCAGTTGCAGCATATAAAAAAAAGAAATTGAAACCTTGATTGGCCTGAGCGGAGCATTAGAACGGTACGATAGGTACTATAGCACGTGACAGTACACTAGAACAGTGCCAAAATGTAGCCTTACAAATGCTAAAGTATTGAAAGTATAACTACTACTTGTGTGGAATTTGACATTGGCTACTACTACAAGAAGTAGTGCTGAAGGTGAAGGACACAGCAGCGTAATCATTTGCCACGTGTAGGAGGAGGATGTTCTTCATGATCAATCCAGTTGATGGCGACCATGAAAATCCGCTTTGAATTGCCAATAGTCATGGGTCTGTGTCAAGCTGAGTAAGAATATATCCTTCGATTCCTTCAAAAGCCTTGAAATGTAATTCATTTTCAGTTGCTATGACCTTAACCTCCCCAGCAAGTGTGTGGAATTATTGCTGTCATTTACTCACACATCAATGAAAAACACACAGCACAGGGGAAGAGGGTTAGGGTTTGGAAATTGGATGGGAATGGGTTTTTTTGGGAAAGTTTTGTTGAGAGAGGAAAAAAAACACAGCATGGGCAAACAACAAATGAAGGTAAACAAATCTTTGGATACGAAGATATCCATAAATATTTTAAGGGACATAAAGGAAGTGCATGCACTTCTACAGGCATGAAGTTGATTGCTAAATGGATGGTTAGGTTACTTAAACTAAGTAGTACTTTCTAATGAATGAAAGAATGTGACAGTAGAGGGCTGCAGTAATTATGCGTTTTCACTTGTCTATCTCTGCACTCAGAGAAACACTTTGTTCATTAAATTAGTTTGAAAAATAGCAAATTAAAACTATACAATGGCTGGAGGGATGAATTTAGAAGCAGAGAGCAAAGAAATTCAGAGTCACACTCATAGAAGTTCACAGCAATAATATTACTTAAAAGATAAGTAGAAATGAATGGATACTGTTACTGTATGTTGTTTTACTTGTCCTGTTGAATTTGGGAAGTTGCATGCATCAAGCCATTCCTCTTATTTGCGGTACTCCTCCGTTCCATCTGACGCTCCGTCGATCCATGTTGGTGACCAGAAGACACCCTGTCCACTGCCTGCCTGGCGGATGCTGAATTGCGGGTCGCTAATGTGAAGCCTGACTTCATCCTTTTTTCCATTGCACAGGGTGAAAGCCGCCCTGTAAATGTTGATGGAAAAACAGGAAGTGAAATTAAAACACCACTGAGAAAAAAATATAAGGTACGTACGCTGTGTAGTGCAAAAAGTCACACTTTCAGTTTCAGAATCGACAGTACAATAGTTTCGAAAGGACGTACTCTGAGTCTCCTTTTGAAGGATAAATAAGTATGGGCGAATTTTGCGGATCTTTCCCCTCAAGCTAGGTGTAGTGTAAACTACGATTTTAGAACAAAACTAGACCTTCCCAGAAGTGCTCCCAGACCCTTAAACACAGACACTAAAATGTAGAATACCCCCAATCAGACCCCAAAAAACGTACGATACTGCTACCTGTCTGAAGCCTAGTGGAAAATGGTGACAAAACTTACTTTGAAAGTAAAGTAGGCCCAAATCCCCCCTTTCCCACCATGGATTCTCTTCAAACCTCTTGCAACCAAAATTAGACATTTCTCGACAAGTTCTCCAGGAGTAGACCCCAGAACCCAGTTGCCAAAATCTCGAACACCCCCAAACACTTGCAAAACTGCTAACCCTAACGAGCCCTAAGTTAAAAATAGTGTCTAACGCTTTCTTCAACTAGGCCCTAACTCCCCTTTGCCACCATGGATTTTCTCCAAACCTCTTGCAATCAAAAGTATCCATACCCAGCGTTGCTCAAAGACCCCAAAACCCCCCCACAAACACCAGGAACCCCCAAACAGTCCCCCAAAAACGCTAAATTGAGCAAAATGCCTGAAAATGGAAAAACGTTTTCACCTCCGATTTTCTCCAAACCACTTTTATCCGGTATTAGACCTTCACAGCAATGCCCTAGACCCGTCAACCCAGGCGAAAATAAGTTTGACACCCCCAAAGAGCCAAAAAGCAAAACGGCAAAAAGTGAGACTTTGCAAATTTCGGGCCTACCTGGAATTCAGTCCAAATGCGCTGTGCAGCTAGGCACTAACTCCCCTTTTCCACCATGGATTTCCTGAAAAACAAATGCAATCAATATTAGACTGTGCCAGCAGTGCTCCCAGACCCCAAATCCCACCCACAAAAACCTAGAAGCCCCCCAAACAGCACACCAAAGACAGGCAAGTGAGCAAAAACGCAAAAACTTTTTCACCTCGGATTTTCCACAAACCACTTTTATCCAGTATTAGACCTTTACAGCAATGCCCCCAGACCCGTCAACCCAGGCGGAACCAAGTTTAACACCCACAAACAGCCAAAAAGCAAATCCACAAAAAGTGACACTTCGAATTATTTAGCCCTCAATCCCAAATGCGCGCTCTGCAGCTATGCCCTAACTCCCCTCTGCCACCATGGATTTTCTTCAAACCTCTTGGAATCAAAAGTATCCATACCCAGCGTTGCTCCAAGACCCCAAAACCCTCCCACAAACACCAGGAACCCCCCCAAGCAGGCCCCCGAAAACACGAAAGTGAGCGAAAACTCTAAAAAGTTAAAAACGTGTCCACCATGGATTTTATCCAAAACACTTTTATCCAGTATTAGACCTTCCTAGCAATGCCCCCAGTCCCGTCAACCGAGGCGAAAACAAGTTTAACCCCCCCCCAAACAGCCAAAAAGCAAAAATGGAAAAATGGGGACTTTGACAAATTTCTGCATAGTTCCCAGATCACTCATGCACGCTCTGCAGCTAGGCCCTAACTCCCCTTTGCCACCATGGATTTTCTTCAAACCTCTTGCAATCAAAAGTATCCATACCCAGCGTTTCTCCAAGACCCCAAACCACCCCACAAACACCAGGAACCCCCCCAACAGCCCCCCTAAAACGCTAAAGTGAGTGAAATGCCTGAAAATGGAAACACTTTTTCACCTCTGATTTTCTCCAAACCACTTTTATCCGGTATAAGACCTTCACAGCAATGCCCCCAGACCTGTCAACCCAGGTGGAAACAAGATTAACTCCCCCAAACACTTAACACTTAATGCAACAGATAGCAGCTGCGGGCAATTGTCCCAAGGAGCTCTTTAACATTCTGCAGAATTTTATAAAACCAACTGCATGTGAGAGCTCCGACGACTTCTCGCAAGATCTATGCGATGAAGTCTCTCTATTCTTTGAGGACAAAATTAACACTATTTACGAAAGAATAGTAGCAGCAAATAAGATCATTAATAAGACCAACAAATGCCCCCCTCAGACCCTGGCAATATACAATAAACTTCCTTTGACTCACCTCCCTCCGATTGACAATACAGAGCTCCTCTCCCTCTGCAGTCATATTAAATCAGGGTCTCCCAACGACCTCATTCCCGCCAAAATGGTTGGCCCCATGATTTCTCTTCTGGGACCCCCCATACTGGAAGTGATTAATACCTCCCTTATGAAAGGCCAGGTCCCAGTAGACTGGAAAAAGGCGGTGGTGAACCCAATAAGAAAAAAAGCATCATCCCCATGGACGGACCTCTCCAACCTACGACCTATCTCTCTCCTGCCTTACTTGGGCAAGGTTGCTGAGAGGCACGTGAACACCCTTCTCTCCCAACATCTTGAAGCGACGGAAGGCCTGGACTACTCACAACCTGGGTTCAGGCCAAACCACAGCACAGAATCAGCCCTTCAAACAGTGACCAATAACATCAAAATGGCACTGGATGACGGCAGCTCTATGATTCTGGTGCTGCTGGATCTTTCCGCCGCTTTTGATACGGTGTCTCACACGGTGCTTCTCAACCGCCTAAGAGAGGTAGGCGTGGAGGGAGTGGCTCTGGCATGGATGGAGAGCTTCTTGTCTGGTCGATCTCAAGAAGTTAGGCTGGGCTCCCATAAATCCATCCATAGGGAGCTCAATAAGGGAGTGCCACAAGGCTCTTGCCTAAGCCCTACACTCTTCAACGTGCATGTGGCCCCCCTAGCCAACTTGGCAAGATCTTTCGGGTTCACCCCGGTGTCGTACGCAGACGACACACAACTCCTTTTTCCCTACAAAAACCTCACACCTGCAATAAACGGCATGAGAGCCATTGCAGAATGGATGTCATCAAACTGTCTGCAGTGTAACGTAGGGAAAACTGAGGTCATGTTGTTCGGCCAAGCGGCAACACACTGGTCATCTGACTGGTGGCCCCTAGAGCTAGGCCCCGTCCCCATTCCGAAGAGCACGGTCAGGAACCTGGGAGTGCTACTTGATCAGCAACTTACACTTAAAGATCCTGTGAATCAAGTTGCCGGTACCTGCTTTCGGGCTATTGGGATGTTAAGACGAGTCTTCCCCTACCTACCGGACCATCATAGGAAAACGCTTGTACAGGCTCTTGTCATCAGCAGGGTGGATTACCGTAACGGCTTGCTCCTTGGAGCAAACGAGGAACAGCTTAACAAATTACAGGTAATCCAAAACACAGCAGCAAGGATTGTCCTGAATGCTCCACCTAGGACTCCCTCCTGTCCCCTGCTGGCCAGACTCCACTGGCTTCCTGTGAGGAAACGAGTCCAGTTTAAAACTCTATGTACCATCCACAAGAGCATGATAGGGGAGGGCCCTAAATATCTAACTGAAATCTTCCAGCCCTATACCCCCGGGCGTTCTTTGCGCTCCAGTAACCAGCAGTTACTGCAGGTACCCAGAGTGAAGAAGACCAGACAAGGTGGCCGTGCGTTTGCCCATGCCGGACCAGTACTCTGGAACTCTTTGCCCTCAGATTTAAGATCACTTACCAGCCACCTGACTTTTCGAAAAGTCTTAAAAATACATCTGTTTCCCAGCACCTAATGTCTCTTACAAACTACCACTGCACTTATCAGTACAGATCACTCCCTTTGTAGCAACAGCGCGGAGATACCCCTTCGGGGGTCTATTCTGGCGCTTTATAAGAATATAAAATAAAATAAAATAAATAAACAGCCAAAAAGCAAAACCGCAAAAAGAATTCAGTCCAAATGCGCTGTGCAGCTAGGCCCTAACTCCCCTTTTTCCCCATGGATTTCCTGAAAAACAAATGCAATCAACATTAGACTGTGCCAGCAGTGCTTCCAGACCCCTAAACCCACCCACAAAAACCTAGAAGCCTCCCAAACAGCACCCTATAGACAGGCAAGTGAGCAAAAACAGAAAAGCCTTTTCACCATGGATTTGGTCCAAAACACTTGATTCCGATATTATACCTTCCGAGCTATGCCCCCAGACCCCTGCAGCCACCCGCCAAAAAGCAGAACAAACAGGCAAAAAGCAAAAATGGGCCTACCTTCAATTCAATCCAAATACGCTCTGCAGCTAGGCCCTAACTCCCCTTTTCCACCATGGATTTTCTGAAAAAAATTCAATAAAAATTAAACTGTGCCAGCAGTGCTCCCAGACCCCATAACCCACCCTAACAACCTAGAAGCCCCCCAAACAGCACCCCAAAAACAGGCAAGTGATCAAAAATGGAAAAACTTTTTCACCATGGATTTGGTCCAAAACACTTGATTCCGATATTAGACCTGCCGAGCTATGCCCCCAGACCCCTGCAGCCACCAGCAAAAAAGCAGAACACCCCTAAACAGGCAAAAAGCAAAAATGCAAAAACTCATACTTAGAACATATTTAGCCAACCAGTCAACATTGGTCCAAACGCGCTCTGCAGCTAGGCCCTAACTCCTCTTTCCCACCATGGATTTTCTTCGAATTATTATTATTATGCTGTTTTGTTACGCGCTCAATTACTGCCAGAGTATCCTGGCGCGAGGATGAAAAGAAGAAACAGAATAAAAGAAAAAGCTAAAAACGCAAGACACCTAAAAGGCCAATCTGAACAAATGTGTTTTCAATGCTTTTTTAAATGAATCGAAGTTCAGGGTAGCTTGCAAGAATAATGGAAGATCATTCCAGGCAGAGGCTTCCTTCACTGTAACCGACTGCCCTCCCAATCGGGAGCACCGGTAGCGTGGGACCTGCATCAGATGTTGAGCGGCAGGGCACAGAGGTCTGTTGGGAGAGTAGCGGCTAAATCGCTTCCTCAAATATGCAGGACCATGCCCATTTATGGCTTTATGAGCCAATGTAAGAATTTTAAAAATAATCCGTTGAGGAACTGGCAACCAGTGCAAGCTCTGCAAGCGGTTCTTTACACTCACCCGGCAGGGGATATTACCTAGAAGTCTGGCGGTCGCATTTTGAATTACTTGGAGACGCCTCACCAAGTAAGCCGGGGAGCGGCTCAGCAAGGCATTGGCATAGTCAAGACGCGAGAGAATTAAGGCTCTCGCAACTGACTCTCTTGCTGTGGAAGGAAGATAGGGAAAAAACTTCTGCAGCGCTTTAAGGGTCCCAAAGCAGCCCCTCGTCAATTTCTTAATGTGCGCCTCGAACCGGAGGTCTTCTCCGACCCAGACCCCTAAGTTCTTAGCAACAACATTAGCTGAACAGGGCACCGGGAAGCCAACTGGCCAAAGTAATTCTCTGAATCTAGGGGGGAAATGACCGTACAGCAAAATTTCCGTCTTATCCTCATTACACTTCAGTTGTGAGGAAGCTAACCAATTGAAAACTGAGGAAAGACGGGACTGAATCCGCCCTTTGTCTAAGACGTTACTGGGCCACGTAAATAGCAGCTGCGTGTCATCCGCATAGGCAATGATTTTGGCCCCCAGTTGTTCAGCCAACTTTACCAGGGAGGTCAAATAAACATTGAAAAGCAGCGGGCTCAGTGTGGAGCCCTGAGGGACCCCCGTCGCAAGAGGGCTAGCCGTTGATGAAAAAAGGGGGAAGCCAGACCTGCTGGGATCTGGATGAGAGGAAAGATCTCAGCCAGTCCAAAGCTAAGCCTGTGACCAATATCAGCAAGCCGAGCGAGAAGGCGCTGGTGTGGCACCGTGTCAAACGCGGCAGAGAGTTCCAATAAAATTAGAGCGGCCCCGCCACCACTGACCAGACACTCCCTAACCGCTTCGGAGATCTCCACCAATGCAGACTCTGTGCTGTGGGCTGCACGGAACCCCGATTGAGACGGGTGGAGAGCCCCTGACAATTCAACAAACTCGTTCAGCTGCCGGAATGCCATCTTTTCACCAATTTTAGCCATAGCCGGAAGCAGTGAAATTGGCCGATAATTGGCCAGCACAGCAGGATCAGCATCCGCCTTCTTAAGCAAAGGCAGCACTTCCAATAAAAATGATGCGATCCCTGCAGTGCTCCCAGACCCCCACACCCTCCCCCACAAATCTAGAACACCCCCAAACAGCCCCCAAAAAACATGCAATACTGGTATATTCAGAACATGGCAAATTGCGCTGTTCACAAACCATTGCTGTTTTCAGCACTTCCACTACTTCGATCCTCTTGAAACTCACCTGGACAGTCACTTGTTCCAGCGATTCACAAGAATCTCAGCAAGGCAGAACAAAATCGAACCACTGCACTCTTTGAAGAAGAAGACGAAGAAGAAGGTCTACGACTAGTTTTCACTTAGTTTTCACCCAAACACACGCGCCCGCAAAAATCCCAAAAAGGCCAAAATTCTGCCAATTCTGGACCAGAGAACACCAAACCCCCCTAAAACATCGCCAACATCATTATGAACGAGCCTGCATCGGGGCCCGAGCACTAGAATCAGCGTGAACCATACCAACTAAAAACCCTAGTAAATCGCACTGAACCCTAAACCGTAGATATGCTTGGTCTGTCTGTGTCAAAGAGCTTAGGTATGCTACATCAGGAGGATGCTTCACTCAGTGGTGCCTGCCTTGACCGTCTGCATGGCCCTGCTGCAAGCATGGGCCAAACATCTGTTCCGCTCAAGAATTTGCGATTTTTCGGTACTTTCACGAGATTTGCGAAATGCCGAAAAACAGCAAATTTTGCAAACCTAACGGATGTTTGGCCAAAGCTTGAGGCAGTACCATGCAGAGGGTCAAGGCAGATACCACTGTGTGAAGCAACCTGATGTAGCATACCTAGGCTCTTTGTCAGACAGACAAAGCATATCTAATTGTATGCAGCAAGCCACATAGCCCCAATTTTAAATGAACTGCTGTCTGGAGTGGACTCTGCCTGGCATAACAACAACAGTACACTGCCTCGCCCTCGACCAATACATACCACGAATAGACAGACATGTAGTCCTGCTGTAGTAGTTGTTGTAGACTGGTTTACCTGTTTGCCACTCACGAATTGGCCATAGTTCTTCGGTAAACCGACGCTGATGACCCATCCATCCCAGTGAGTGACTGTAAAGAAAAAAGATATATTATTTAATCAATCATCATGGTACATTGGCAATTGAGTCCGCTCCAAGGACATTTTGCATATTTTGTGAAATGCAATATAGTGGCCCCTGAATTTGAAGTACAATTTTAATTAAACAAGGTAAAAAAAACAGAGTTGTTGACATGAGTTACAATTAGATTAAATATTAACTAAGACAAGACATATGAATCATCATTTCATGCACAAAAAACAAACAGCAATTGGTTTCATCAGAGCCAGACAGCTATTGCTGTCCACTGCATGCCATCTTCTCAATTATTCATTACTTGTTCTACTTTTTGTCCGCATCTTCTTCGGAAAGTGAGGGACCACAGGGTAGCCTCTCCTGTCAATATCAGAAGTTACTCTGTCAGCAATCAGCAAGCATGTAGTCAGTCAGTAATTTCAGTCCCACTTGAGGGGACTCGTCGTAATCCATCCATCTGCCTTGAGGGAAATGGATAGGGGGAGTCTGGAGGAGGAGTATAAAGGAGTATAAAGGAGCATGATTGAGTTGTGAACTTGTGAACCTCAGGAATGCAGACTGCGGCACCTTCAAATCAATAAGGAATATAAGATGAAGACAGTGCTGCTGATGGACTTGTTGTGATTAAGTGATTAGAGTTTTGTTGTGGTAAAAGTTGCAAAACAAAGAAAGACACACAGGAATAAAAGTGAATAAGGATGAAAAAAAGGAAGTAATTTTCAGGCCTCGGTGTCAGGAAAGTAGAGCTTGTCCTCAAACTCCATGAATTGAGACAGAAGTAGGTCAGGTAACAGAAAGGAACTTCTGTCACCTAAGTCGGTGTCCTCTCCTTCCTGCGTGCATTCACATACTTTGTAATCTGGTGGTATCAAGTGCTGACTCATCTTGATCAGTGTTAACCTCTCCACATTTTTGGCCGAGAGGCGGGTCCTTTTTGAAGTTACAATGGCACCATCAGCACTGAAAACACGTACAGAAGACACGCTTGCGTGTGGGCAAGACAAACAATTTATAGCCAGGTTGGTGATCAGTGGTCATAGAGCCATTTTCCTGTACCAATACAGCAATGGGTTCATATTAACAAAGACCTGTGTTGGATCATCCATATAGGCCTGCACAATCAACTCAAGGTTCTCCACAGTTGCTCCATTTAGCGTACCAGTACTGGAACGAGCAAACCCTTGATGAGTTAGCCAATTGGATTTGAATTTAAAATTATTTATCAAGCGCACGTACACCAGCGGTTTCATGGCGCTATAAGTAACAAAAGATCTGGGCAAAAAGGACCGGAACTGGGGGAAGGAGAGACAAACTGCTAGTGGATCAGTTGAAGGACTTCGTGAAAAGATGAGCCTTGAGCTGCTTTCGGAATTGTGGGTATAGGGTTAAGGCTCTGAGCTCGAGAGGCAGGGAGTTCCAGAGGAGGGGGGCAAGGGTCGCAAATTTCGAACCTCCCCATTTCTTACTCTGGAACCGAGGGATTGTAAGAAGGGACAGGGTGGATGAACGTAGTTCCCTAGTGGGAACGTAGGGGGTGATCTCAGATGAGATGAAAGCTGGTGCCATGCCGAGTCGAGCTTGAAAGGCAATGGAGGCAAGCTTAAACTGGACAGGGGCACGAACAGGGAGCCCAATGGAGAGACTTTAGGAGGGGAGTGGTGTGGTGGGACTTCGGGAGTTTGAACACCAGGCGCGCCGCCTGGTTTTGGATTTGCTGCAGACGCCGTAGGCTATATGCAGGTATACCTGCATATAGGGCGTTGCCGTAATCCAGGCGGGAAACGACCATAGCCAGGGTGATCAATTTGAGGGCAGCAAAAGAAAAGAAACGGGACACCCTGCGTATAGTATGCAGTGCAAGGAAGGAAGAAGAAACCACAGAGCTAACCTGGGAGTGAAGGGTGAGTTGAGAATTAAGTTTAATGCCTAATGTTTTGACTGAGGTAGAGGGGATGGGACAATATTATGCTGGGCCTGGTGCAGGTGAGGAGGATGATACGGTTGCTGCTGGTGTCGTTAACGGCTGTGAGGGAAAGTGACTCCCTTCGCACACAAATTCAGAAGTGGAACTTGACGCTGGATCACCTGCTGATTCAGTTGGACTTCTGGCTGCTCCTTGAATTTTCTGCCGATCTTTTTCGAACCGACTGGCTGACACAGCTAGCCAATGTTTGTACTTTGAAACATCTGCTTCATCAAAAGGAATGAATGCTTTGCTGGCCACTGCCTTTTTGTACCGTGGATCCAGAATAGTGGCACAAATGTAATGTTGTTCTGTATGTATGTTTTGAAGCCTTTCATTGGCAACTAGGCGGCTTAATAAGTTCTCCGCCAACAAATATGCATCTTGCTTTCCAACATCATCTCTGAACGTTGAAGACACCGCCTTCAGTTGGTGCTCTAGCATGACCAACAATGGGATAGCTTTGCTCAAAGAACAGTCCTCCCTGCTGACTTCACGCGTGAAGACCTCAAAAGGACGAAGCATGTCTGTCAGGCTTTTAACTAGCTGCCATTCCTCCAACTCTAGCCTCATGTCTTTCATAGCAGAACCTATTGAAAATATATAGTCATTGATTACCATGCACTGCTCAAAAAGACGCTCAAGCATGTAAAAGGTTGAGTTCCAACGTGTTGCCACCTCCTGGATGAGTCCTATGACTGGCACTTTATGTTCATGTTGAATGCTCCTCAGGTCCTTCCGGGCCTTAAAAGAATGGCTGAAATGTGTGCAGATTCCTCGGCAGGTGGTCAGTAACTTCTTATCTGGGTTTTCATTTTTCAAGAAAGCTTGAACAACCAGGTTTATACAGTGCTCCAAACACGGCACTCTGAAATATTCACCTTCAAGCATGGCCTTAACTATATTACTGCCATTATCCGTGGAAACATAACCAACTATGCGATTTCTTGGTTGCAGCCATTCAGAGACCTTACTGTTAAACTCCTCCAAAATGTTTTTTGCAGTATGAGTTTTATCCATGGCAAACATGGCTAATGTTGCATGTTTCCGAGTAGCTTGAAAAACTGTGTGCAGGTCAACAACTGCACTTGACTTGTCTCTAATCCCTGCAAAAGACCCTGCAAAAGAGACCAAGTGTGCAGTGATGCACATGTAATCAAGAGCTTGGTAACTGTTCCACATGCCTGTTGTCAAGTGGATAGTGTGAACAGAACTCTTCTGCAAAGCTGCCCCAATCACCTCCAGCACATCTTGATGTAGTGCTGGAACCGCAACTCTGGCAAAATAGGACCGGCTAGGAGCCTTCCATTTAGGGCAGACTGTTGCCACTAATTCTAGAAACCCCACCCTTCCATGAAAGAAAAAGGGAGAAGGTCCAGTGCTAGCATTTCAGCCAGCTTTGCGTTATACAGACGTACCGTTGGGTGGTTGCGTTCAAATGCCGCCTCCGACCACAGCATTCAGCGAATGGTGGGCTGGATCATTTTACGTGATGATGATGACATCTTCAAACCAGTTAGGCCCAGTGATGTAGTTTTTCGCATTGGCGCCTCTCCATAACTCTTAGTGTGCCTCATATATGTTGCAGGGGTAGAGGGTGTGGGCGATACCACTGCAGTACCGCTGCCAGCACAACTGGGTGTACCAAAAAAAATGTCTGTCGCTTCTTCACTTCCCCCCTGCACGATCAGCCTCTCGTCATCATCAGATGCAATATCAAGGAATACATTTGGATTTGTTTTTCTTTTGCCTTCCTCGATCTTCCCCCGGTGTGCTTCCCAAATGATAGTGTGCTGTTACTTGAGATGACCTCTCTGGCCTACGGTACCATAGTTGGTACCAAGTTTACCCCGACTACGCATGCTTTACAAATCGAACAAACAATCATGTTTTCCGCCTTTGCGCTAACAGTAAAGAAGTCCCAAACTGGGGACTGGTGATGTCTGCTGAAGGTGGAGGTGCTACTTTGACTTTCAATGCCAGATGAAGTGGAGGATGGGCGTGGCTAAATTCGTTTCTGTAGTTCACTTACAGCATCACTACTTGAGGTCAAGTTGGATGGAGGTCCATGCCGACCCTTCTGACTAAAAAAGATGGAAGCTGTAGGTCGTGTTGGTGTTGTAGTTAACGGTGGTGGTACCAGTGCCACGCTGCCCATATCCCGCTCAGCAGCCATTCGTGATAGGGTAAAAATGTGTGTCTGCTGCATGCCCGCCTGGGCTGGAGTGACAACTGTGATGACTGGGTCATCTTCAGGCTGTTCATCAGCAGCAGAAGACACCACTTCTTGTTTGTCGTCATCACCCATAAGTCAAAGCTTTGCGGGAGCCTTCCTTTTAGGCTTAGCTTCCTTTGTCGGCTCATGGCGTGACTCACTCTCAGACTGCTTGGCTGGGTTCCAATCATGATCAAGGTCATCAGAATGAAGGGGGCTTGAAGAAGAGCTTGTAGTAGTAGTTGTATCCCTCCTTGACCTTTTTCTTGCTGGGGATCTGGAAAACAATGGATAATCATCATCAGGAGGAGTGGCTTCCTCGGATGATACCTCCTCTTGAATATCAATTTCATGATGTGCCCCTACTTCTGGAGGAACAAGCGTTGTAGGCAGTTGTGCCGCTCCATGAACCTCTAGTTGCACCTCTCCATGCACCTGTCCATGCGCCTCTCCTTGCGGCTCTACTTGCGCCTCTCCTTGCCCATGTACTTGCGCTTGTACTAGTTGCACCTGTGTTTGTGGCTGTGGTTGTTGAACACTGGTCAGCTGAGTTACACCCGGCGTTGATTGGATGGTACTTTCTTGTGATGAGCCAAGATCACTGGTCGATGGTGATTGAAAAACCAAAGTGGCTGCCGCAGCAGCACTCATGTTCTTGGACCTAAGTTGGCGTGGTGGCACTGAGCCCAATGAAGCGGACGTGCTGCTTCCAGCTTGGTCCCCAGGGGACACTGCTGCTGCAGGCGTAGTTTTTTTTCCCCAAAAAAGGTGTCGGTGGGCACACCAGTCTTCTTGGTAGGTGGTGCCACTTGCTTCTTCTGCTCCTTCTTACTGGCAGTGGCACTGGCAACTTTTTTCGCTGAGGCGCTATGGCCAACTTTCTTTGGGGCCATCTTCTTGAGTTGTCAGAACAGCAGGCCGCAGTTGCACGAGTTGCAGAGTTGTCTTGTCTGTGGCCACACGTGACGTCACGTGACGTTGTGCTGCACACACCGCTGCAGGACTTCTTCCTGGCACTGGTGGTTCTCTTGTGCACCAAAAAGCAATGGAAGCCAGAGAAACATCAATTATACACCCCAAAAAGTCGAAAAACACTCAAAAATCACCACAATCCCATGCCATCCACGCCCTCAATGATGTTTAAATTCAAGCCACCCCACAGAAAGAATAGGCCCATGCACCACTGAGTACCCCTGGGCATAATGGTTGAAAGTAAGGCAAAAAGGGTGCAGGCCTGAGCAAACTGTCTGGCTTCAAAATGGCCCCTTGACCCCCACCACATGGCCAGGCCCTGCCTGTACCAGGCCTCAAAATAGCCCCCACCCACATGGCCAGGCCCCAACAACACCCCAAAAAGTAAAAAAACACTCTAAAATCACCACAATCCCATGCCATTCATGCCCTCAATGATGTTTAAATTCAAGACACCCCACAGAAAGACTAGTACCCCTGGGCATAATGGTTGAAAGCAAGGCAAACTGGGTGCAGGCCTGAGCACACTGCCTGGCTTCAAAATGGCCCCTTCACCCCCACCACATGGCCAGGCCCTGCCTGTACCAGGCCTCAAAATGGCTCCCACCCACATGGCCAGGCCCTAACAACACCCCAAAAAGTAAAAAAACACTCTAAAATCACCACAATCCCATGCCATTCATGCCCTCAATGATGTTTAAATTCAAGACACCCCACAGAAAGACTAGGCCCATGCACCACTGAGTACCCCTGGGCATAATGGTTGAAAGCAAGGCAAACTGGGTGCAGGCCTGAGCACACTGCCTGGCTTCAAAATGGCCCCTTGACCCCCACCACATGGCCAGGCCCTGCCTGTACCAATCCTCAAAATGGCCCCCACCCATATGGCCAGGCCCCAACAACACCCCAAAAAGTCGAAAAGCACACACAAATTACCACAATCCAATGCCATCCATGCCCTCAATGATGTTTAAATTCAAGACACCCCACAGAAAGACAAGCACCATGCACCACTCAGTACCCCTGGGCATAATGGTTGAAAGCAAGGCAAGCTGGGTGCAGGCCTGAGCACACAGCCTGGCTACAAAATAGCCCCTTGACCCCCACCACATGGCCAGGCCCTGCCTGTACCAGGCCTCAAATGGCCCCCACCCACATGGCCAGGCCCCAACAACATCCCAAAAATTCGAAAAGCACACGAAAATTACCACAATCCAATGCCATCCATGCCCTCAATGATGTTTAAATTCAAGACACCCCACAAAAAGACTAAGTCCATGCACCACTCACTACACCTGGGCCTACTGGCTATTGAGGCTTTACAGGAACCCCAAAATAAATAAAAAAAATCAACATATAAAAGAGCTAAAATTTCATGACATAAATGAGAATTAAGTTTAAAAAATCACAGAAACAGTTGTATCATGCACCCATGACTAACCCTGGGCCTACTGGATACTGTGGCTACCCACAACATATATTTTTTTAAAGTTGTGAAAAAAGTTTTAAAACTGTAGTTGCCTCAACTGCAATGCCCCAAACAAACAACACCAACTTATTTGTAAAATGTCAAGTCCAAAAGTGCTCCAAAGTCCAAAGTCCAAAAAGTCCTCAAATACAAATATTCAGCAGCAGCCACAAAAAGTAATCCTTCATGCCCCAGATCCAAATCAAAAGTGACCAGGACAAGGACAAAGCATTGGGAGGAGCCTGATGGACAGGAACAGGAAGTTGGAGACTCTGGGGCACTTCCTTCCTCCCCCCCTCAAAAAAATGGACTCCTTGCACCAAAAATGCCAAATGTCAATCTGAGTTATTCTGATCAAAATCATCATTTTCAGAAGGTTTATGCTTCCTGCGGTGGATTTCTTGTGCAGAATTGCAATTTTTGCAATTTCGGGAACGCGAGCTGTTCAAATCTCCTGCTGGAAGTCAGCTGCGCGCTGAATCTACGTGTTCGGCACTGTTTACTCCCCAATGCGTGATCGCGGGTTCTTATGACGTACTCGCGTTGTCAAACTCTCGTTGTGCAAGACGGCGAGCCGCGATAACGTAAATGCGTTTGAAAAACTCTTGCGCGATCATGCAGCAAGATCGACAATGGCGCAGCACACGCAAACCGGGAGAAAAACAACTCAGCGGACTCAGAATCACGGTAACTCAACGCCGCGCGCGCGATATTGTATTTTTCAAGCGCGACCAAGCAAAATAATTTGCAGCTTGCGAATTTGCGGATTTTTGGGCAAATTTGCGCGATTCGCGGACCGCGAAATTGCCAAGAATCCGCAAATTCACCGGCAAAACGGAATCTATGCCCACGCTTAACCCAGACACACTGGCAGGACCGGATACAGGAGTGTGAGACACAGCCACAGCTCTAGTGACTGAAACATGAGCCATAGACCCAGACACACTGGCAGGACCAGATACAGGAGTGTGAGACACAGCCACAGCTCTAGTGACTGACACATGAGCCATAGACCGAGGCACACTGGCAGGACCGGATACAGGAGTGTGAGACACAGCCACAGCTCTAGTGACTGACACATGAGCCATAGACCCAGACACACTGCCAGGACATATCCCTTTACAGTGACCAACAAATACCATGCCAGCATCTGAGACATGAGAGTGGCGGACACACACAATGGCAGTACCTGAAACAGGAGAGGGCACAACTGACAAAGTGCTACTACATGAGGCATGACAGCGAACAACAGACACAGTGCCACTATATGACACATGAGAGTGAACTGCAGCTGACCCACTAGGACCACTGAAATGATGAGCCACAGGGCTGTATGGGACAGGAGGCAGGGTGGCTCTGGGAGCTGGGGACAGCTGTACTGAAGCAACATTGGGGTGGTCAGGAGTCACTGGTGTGTGTTTCTGTTTCTTTGGGATATGTAAGGGCACTCTGGACATGACTGGACTGGTAAGTGGTGCGGGCTCATCTGAAACATCACCCAGCAAACGTGGATCATGTGCCGGTGGAGGTCTGCTCTCTGGGGACATGCTGGACCCTGCTTGACACTTGCTCTGGCCCTGCCTTCTGCCCTCTGCATCATGTGGAATGGGGGATGCAACAACAGTGTACTCCTTCCTCTGCTTCACCGGGGTGTGGATGGGAGTAGAGGTAAGGGGAGACTCCACCCCTGACACATGTGGTCCACGTTCCTTCACCAACACCAGCTTCAGGGGACGCAGGGGTGATGTATGCCTGTCCTTGGTGGATGTCCTGTCCCTGGGAGAAGCCTTGGCCCTGGGAGGTGCCTGCTCCCTGGGAGGTGCCTTGGCCTTAGGAGGCGTCCTGTCTTTGGAATGTGCCTTATCCGTGGGCGGTTCTCTGTCCCTGGGAGTTGGCCTGGCCTTTGTAGTGTCCCTGTCCTTTGTAGTGTCCCTGTCCTTGGGAGGTGCCCTGTCGGTTGTAGTGTCCCTGTCCTTTGTAGTGTCCCTGTCCTTGGGAGGTGCCCTGTCCTTTGTAGTGTCCCTGTCATTGGGAGGTGCCCTGTCCTTTGTAGTGTCCCTGTCCTTGGGAGGTGCCCTTGCCTTGGGAGTACTTTTTGAGGGGGATGCCTGTGTGCCATGTGAACCCCTGTCCCCCAACATCCCTTGAGGATCCTGTGTGTCAACTCTAGGGTAGCTGATGTCGTGTTCTGTGAAAGATTTCCCTGTCCCAGGGGATGGTGTCTGTGGCCTCCGTGCCCTGCCTTGCTGCCTGTGCCTGCTTCTAGTGCAATACCCAGAAAATGAGGCCTGTTCTGAAATGTCACTCTCCCCTGAGACATGAAGTGGTGTGGATGGGGGAACTGAAGTAGAACCTTGTCCATGCTACTGTTGAATGGCTGAAGACACTGTGTTGGGTAATGACTTTATAGTTCCATGGAGACCAGCAACATGGCCATGCATCCCCTCCATGAATGCTACCACATGACCCAACTTCCTATCGTTGTCCAGGAATGCATTAATCATGTTTGTCTGCCCTACACACAACTGTTGCAGCAGATCAACCGCCTCAGCACTAAGGGCAGTTTGTGTCACAGGGGCATAAGCAGCGGTGCCTGCACCGAAGGCCACTCTGCTCCCCCTACTCTGGCGAGCACGAGCAGTACTTGTCGCAGTTGGTGGCAGTGTGGACCCAGTGTGCTGTGTACCAACTGAAGGTGTAGATTGTGCACTCCCTGTCTCCACCAACAGTGCAGACTCACCACCACTGTCTGAAGAAGAGGACGATGGGCTCTCCACATGTGAGTCCTAAGGCACAGTTCTGTCCCCCTCTCCGGGGCTGGTCTCTTCAGTCTCAGTCTACGTGAGTGTGATCTGTGATCCGGATGCATTGCCACCACTAAGCTCCATCGTTTTTGGGTCAGTGCCCTCGTCCATAGCTGAAAAAGATAGAAAAGAGATATACCTAAGTGCCACACTCATGTACTGCAAATTACAAAATCCAAACTTCCTTGACTGCTGACCAACATGTAGCACCCATCCTGCACACAAACCACCCCTACCAGACATCCTCATGTCAAAGAACCGGGGGTGTCTGTGAAACACGTACATCAAACGAACAGGGCAAGTGCATGCTGACCTCCACACATGTGATGCCATGGGACCACAGACCTCAATGGCATGTCCTGCAATACAATGCAACTGGTATGTCCACTAATGGCACCAACATGCAATTCCAGCACAGCATATACACCAGCCACAGATGTCACTACTGTGTCTGAGCAGCAATACATGCATGCACTCACAAGTCACAAACCCATTCAGTGTGCTTACCGCTAGTTTGCTGCTGCTCCCCTCTCAACCGGGCGGACAGGTCAGGATGTGTCACAGCTATGATACTGAGCATTAGAGGGGTAATAGTATGTCGTGCAAGCCGGCCTGATCTGGGAATCAGCCCAGGTATCATCTCTGCCACATTCTTGCTGAGCCTGGAGATGTCGTCCCACCGCTTGTGGCAGTGTGTGTGTCGCCTATTTCACACCCCCACTGCTCGTACATCTAGTGCTATAGTCCTCCACTCGGCCTTGCGAAGGTGCAGCTTGACCTACCATTTTGGGGGACAAGAGGGGGCAAGTCAGTGAAAAGTTGGCCATTCACACAGATAGAAGGTACAGCAGCCATGCACAGTACAACATATGTGAAGGACAGGTCAATATGTCATTAGTCCATCATGGAAAACAGGTGAGGTACACACCCACAAGATAGATGTGATCAGTCGTGACCTAGCACAGCCACAAGACTATACATGTCATGTTTGTGTCCCCTCAAAACATAAAACTTTGCAGCATAGAGGTCAATCAGTCAGTGACAGGACCAGGAACACATCACAGTGGGCCTGCTATGCTGGGGCATACCCACACTGTCTCCCACAGCATACCGCCAAGTTTGCAGAGGCCAGGAGTCAGTGACTACCTCATGCACACCAACATGTCCCCCACTGCACTTACCATCTGTCCTGGGGCACCGTAGAGCTGTTCATAGTGGCGGAGCACACCGTCCACAAGGACCTCCAGCTTCTCTGTGGTGAAGGGACGAGACTGGATCTCTCAAACTTTCGACATGGCAAGGTCCAGGACTGTGGCACAACAGCAGCATTTGGTGGAGTGCTCAGCTGCAGCAGGTAGAGGTGATGTGTGCAGGCAGCAGTGGCTGGAAGCAGTGGATGTGTGCTGCTCAAATTCACACATTTATAGGGCCCTGAGCTGATATCAGTGGCACACGTCTGCAGCAATTGGTGTTCCCGGGCTGCCTCATTCAAAATGGCCCTGCGGTGGCGGTGCACGGCTTCCGCTATTTTTGAAATCGCTTACGCGTCGCGCGTTACCTGTTTCCATTGGCTACATGTGCAAGGACCATCACGGTCACACACTGCCAACCGCATGTGCGCGCTACCGCGATGGTGCGTCATTTGAAAATCAACACTCACTGGCATCGAAATGGCGGAGCACGCTTTCCGCAGGGGCGGGGGAGGCTAAGAGATACATTTGGCTGTGCAAGTGGAAATGGCAGTTGGTTATGTCATGTAAATGGCCCCTGTCCACGTGTCACATTAATGCCCATTTGTTGCATGTGTGATCATACTATTGACCTTGCCAGTGCTTTACAAAGGACAGTGATGTGAGCCCAAGTTGCGTCAGATGTGCATGGCAATGTGGTGACATCTTGGTTTTGAGGTCACACGTTTCTAATTGTACACATCTACACAGTCCCCACATTTTTAGGCAGTCGTGAGTGTGTGTTTTGTGTGTGCAAGTAGCAATATTGGGGGTATGCATGTTTTCTGTGTATGCGTGTGTGTGTGTCGTCTGTTGTGTGTCCATGCCTGTCATGTGAGGATGCACAGCATTGTTGGTGGGGTCATGGGTGCATGAAGACGAGGAGGGTGTGTTCCATGTTCGTGTTGTGAGTGCACATCCATGTGTGTCTGTGGGGATGCTATTCCACACATGGGCCCTCAGTCATGTGATTTTGGCTGTTCTTTCAACATGTGTGCACGTACCATTGGACATGTTTGCACACAGGATGTTGTTTGTGGGTGAACAGTATCTGTGTAGTTTGCTGTAGTGCCTTATATTTCTGTCACATCACACATACAATCAGTGTCTGTAATATCTATTATTTGTATTGTGTTGGTCAAGATGTGATAGTGTGGTTCAGCTATGCGGTGTTGGAGAATTGACATCTGCTACCATCTACTCCCACACAGGAGGGCTCCAAATGTGCATCGACCATACACTGTGCTGGAGGACATGGTTGAAGAAGAGGTGATCTGCAAATTCCGGCTTGACCGACCGACATTGCAGGACCTTGTAGCTCAATTGGCACCTCATCTGCAGCCACGCAGGCCATATCCTGGAGCAATTACACCCAGAGCAAATGTGATGGCAGCACTTCACTTCTTCACGACAGGCACATTCTAGTACACAGTTGGTCATGCCGGGGGGATGTCCCAATTCATGTTCAGCATGGTACTGCGGGATGTGCTGGAAGCCATGATGCCTTACAAGGATGATTACATCCATTTCCCACGTCCGGCAGATCTGGCTGCAGAGAAAGGGGACTTTTTTGCCCTGGTCCAGATTCCACACGTAGTGGGTTCCATCGATGGCACACATATTGGTCTAGTTCCACCCCAGGCACGTGAACCCATATATCACAATCGGAAGCACTACCATTCAATCAATGTGCAAGTGGTGTGCCTGGCTGACAACATCATCTCCCATGTGTGTGCCAGATTTCCCGGGTCCGCACATGACTCACACATCCTGCGGAGCAGCATTGTCCCCCAACTGATGGCTAATCTGCATCAAGAACGTGCGTGGCTTGTAGGTGAGTGTGCTGTGATGACTACTGTGTTGTATGTGTGCCATGCTGTTCCCACCAGTCCTGGTAATGATATATGTGTCTGTCATCCCCCACCTAGGTGATTCTGCGTACCCAAACCGCCTGTGGCTGCTAAGCCCCCTACGGAATCCTACTACCCCAGGTGAAATGCGCTATAATGAGGCTCATGGGAAGACACGTCGGGTGATGGAACATACATTTGGACTGCTGAAGTCAAAGTTTTTGCTGCCTGGATAAAACTGAAGGGGCCCTGCCATACTCACCCGGCAAAGTATGCAAAATCGTGGTTGCCTGCTGCATGCTCCACAACCTGGCCTTGCGCAAGGATATTGAACTGATCATGGACCCTGCAGACCAAGAGGTTGCTCCGCCTCCCATCCCACCCATGTCCAGTGATGAGGATAGTGGGGAGGAAGAAGATGTGGACCAGAGGCTTCAGCTCATTGATCGCTACTTTCCTTGAAAGTGAGTACCTAACTCTTGTGCTGCTGTTCAATGCGTGATGTATGTCTGCTGGTGATGGGTGGATGTGGTGTGTGAATGCTGCCTGTTCTGTTATCTTCTGTTTGCACATGGGTGTGAGACATGGTGTACGAGCAATGCTCCCTGATGTGTGTCCTGTGATCTGCTTACTTTGTGATGATTGTGATTTGTGGGATGTTGCAGTACCTTGTTGTGTGATGGGTGTGATTCAGTTTCCTGACCTGTGCTTGTTGTTCTCTGATTGTCCCTAGGTCACTCACACAGAGCCATGATTCCAAACAACATTGATCCCTCTACCTGCTGATGACAACAACTGAGACAAACTTGTGTTTAAACATGGAGATCACACAGCCTTGAGTGTTTCCGTGACTTTTATTCACAGGGTGTGGATTAGTGTTAGTACATATTTACAAATAGGTGGTGGAGGGGAAGTGTGAGTTGAAGGTCATGTCAGATGACACCACCGTGGGGACACTACATTGTGTGATGTACACCTAGTCCAACAGACGTGTGCCAATGCTTGGCAATGTGGGGCAAGGTAGTTCACTGAGTGAATGTCAGGCTCAAGGAAGGGGGTAGTCAGTGCTGGCCCCTCTTCGTGCGGGTGGCTGGTGCATTGCCACTGCTCTGTCCTGGATCCAGCCTCGGACAGCCCATCCAACTTGGAGCCTGAGTGGACCCAGCCTTGGGGGCAGGTTGTTCGGGGGCCACCCCCCTGTCAGTGGCCTCAGGGGATGGTGGCGACAGTGGTAGTGTCCTCTCCCACTGGCCACTTGGGGGAGAGGGAGGTGGTGTGGCACAGGATAACCACTCCATCCAAAGAGTTGGTTGCTGCCCCATGAGGTCTACCATTTGTCCCATACGGTTGTCCATGGACAGCAACAGCTGGCAGGTGTCAAGTGAGTCTTGGTGCGCCTGATCTGCCTGTGCCCGCTCGTATGAGGCTTGCACTCTTGCAATGGCATCCAGGGTCTCAGTCCCAGGATTGGGTGGGTCTTTTCCCCCACGTTGCCTTGCACTGCCCTCCTGTTCGTGAGCTGTGGCCTCACCTGTATCCTCCCCATCCACTCTCCCTGCTAGACTGTGATGTTGATGGTCCATCATTGTCCGATGGGTCAGGCAGGGTGGCACTGTCAGGAGTGGTGGTGGTGGTGGTGGTAGCTGCGCAGGTCACAATGGCAGTAGTTGCTGTTGATCCACTGGCCGAGGTGGTGGAGGCAGGGATGTCCGGGGAGCCTGATGGCCCTGGGAGTATAGTTGGACCGGCATCGTCCTCCGTACCCGAGGTGTCCAGGTAATCATCACCGGAGAGTCCGGGCTGTGAGGGGGCAGACTGGTGCTGGCGGTTGTTGTTTTCTCCTGTCAAGTCTCGGTCACCTGAGGGACAAAAATGTAAGAATCAATTCTGTGGACATGACAGGTTTGTTGTTGTGACATTTCAATTTTCTAGGGAATCAGGACATGGTTGTTGGTGTAATCAAATTGGTGTGGTACACAGTACTGGGCATTATGGTGGTGTGGAGGTGGGGAGACAATACTTGGATATGTGTGGTCCTGTCCTGCTATTGGATGGTGCCCCTGTGAAGATGACTACCTACATGTAAGTTTGAAGAGGGAGATGCACTGGTCAGCACATGGTAGGCAGACTCCATCTTGCTCTGGGATAGGACATGGGGCCTGTTGGGAGTTGTAGTGCTGGACCCACCCCCACCCCACCCTCCCTGTAGACATGGGGGCCTGTTGGGAGTTGTAGTGGTGGACCCACCCCCACCCTCACCCTCCCTGTAGACATGGGGCCTGTTGGGAGTTGTAGTGCTGGACCCACCCCCACACCCACCCTCCCTGTAGACATGGGGGCCTGTTGGGAGTTGTAGTGCTGGACCCACCCCCCACCCTCCCTGAAGACATGGGGGCCTGTTGGGAGTTATAGTGCTAGACTTACCCCCACCCCCACCCTCCCTGTAGACATGGGGGCCTGTTGGGATTTGTAGTGCTGGACCCACCCCAACCTCCCTGTAGACATGGGGGCCTGTTCGGAGGTGTAGTGCTGGACCCACCCCCACCCTCCCTTTAGACATGGGGGCCTGTTGGGAGTTGTAGTGCTAGACCCACCCCCACACCCACCCTCCCTGTAGACATGGGGGCCTGTTGGGAGTAGTGGTGTTAGCTGCTTGACCACATGCAAGCCTGGGAACGTAGGTGGATACATTTGTGGGTGCATTTGAGCCCTTGGCCTCACATTTGGGTGACTGTGTGGTCCACATGCATGGATTGGAGCCTGGGAGATGTGTCTTAGCAGTTGTGCAAGGCAGAACATGACAGTGTGAAAATGGTCATTGGTTTGTACTTACCAGCCTCAACTCCCTCTTCTATTCCTTCCAGACTCTCAGGGTGCTGTATGCCTAGCACCTTCTCCTACCATTCGGTGTATGGTATTTGTTCCGCGGGTCCGCCACTGCCAGTGTCATGTGCCCGCAGGTGGTTTTTGGACCTGATGCCTTTCACCCTCGCCTTGAGGTCGTGCCACCGCCTCTGGATAGCGTGTTTAGTGCGTGGCACGGTCCCTGAAGCATTCACTCTGGTCACTATCCTGTCCCACATAGTGGTTTTAGTGGCAGAGGTGGTCTGCTGCACTAGGGTACCGAATAGATGTGGTTCGACATTGATGATTTCATCCACCATGACTTTCAACTCACTCTCTGTGAACTTGGGGTTTTTCTTGGGGGCCATGGTGTGTGATGTGCAAGGTGTTGGTGGTGTGGGGTGTGCAGGTGTGTGGTATGTAGGGTTGGTGTTGTGGGGGTTTGTGTGCTGGGTGTGTTGGTGTGCAGGTTGTATGTGTGTTTGTGTGTGTCTGTTGTGTGTGATGTGCTGCCTCTTTCTTCTAGCTGTGCTGTGATGCAATGGATTGTGGTAATGGGAGGGATTCCTTTTATACTCTGTGTGGTGGTTGTGTCCCAATGGTGTTTAGCAGTCAGGTGTTCTGTGGGTGGGGAGACTTGGGTGCTCTTGTTTGTGCTGGAGGGGTCATTAGGGTGTGTAGTTGTTGGGGGTGGGAGTTCCAGGTGGGTGTGTGTCATGTTTTTTTTGTTTTACTATTTACGTCAATCTGCCATTTTTGTTTCGTTTTGACGGCAGGGGTGATGTTCGTTGGGTCCTTCCGCAGCCAAGCTCCGTTTGTCGATGCTTTTTTTCCGCGGCGGTCGAGGACGGTGGTGAGTTCTGTTGGGATGGTGGGGTTATCCTAATCGTGCGGCCGGACCCTCCACAGGTCTTGCGGCGGTTGGGCCTGTTTCTGCGGTCGTTGCATCTGCGGCAGAAGGTGTTTCTGTGGTACCGTCCACGTGCGGTGGTCTTTGATGTGATCCGTCCGCCGCGGTCTGTGTGTGGTGACAGGAATATCCTAATCGCACCAGCGGTTTATCCGCGGTGCAGTCGGGAGTATATTTGCCTCGACCATGGCGGTCGGACCAGTTTCCGTCCGCCATCGTAATCAACGTCAAAATTAGGTAGTGTGTTGGATGGCTAAGGAAGAAGTCGTATTATTGGTTATATTTAAATTATAGAAATGTAATACAGACATTGATATGCTTTTGAATCTCTAGAGTAAACCACATCTGCTGTGTCTCATTTGAAATTGGGAATTAGCATGTTCCTTCTGCAATGTGCTGTGAGCTTGTGACCTAATGCTTCCATAGGGTTGTTAGGTATACTGAGCTAAGACTGTATTGGGGAAGGGTGTTAAAGAGGAATCACTGACAAAATATCGACCTAGAAAATATCGACCTACAGAAATATCGATGCTGAAATATCAAAAGCATGAATATCGACATCCTATCTACAACGTGGTAAGTACAAAAATATCGAAATAAAAATATATATGTTAAAAATATTGATGTTAAAAATATTGTTTTTTTCTGTAAAAATATAAATGTAAAATAAAGTAAATAACACTAATAAATAAAATAAACATAGTTAAAAATTTCTAATAATGTTCAAAATTTATAAATAATACATATATAATAACAATACATTAACTAAACCTATACAGAAAATATATACTATATACTTACTTAACAATAAGTTTTAATAATTATTTTAATAATTTATAAATTAATAAAAAATATAAATTACAAATACATTTACAAACATAAAACAAAAACATAAATAAAAAGTCAATAATTATGTTTAATAAATTTAAAAAATTAATATACTTTAAATATTTTTAACATAATTATATACTACATTATCTAAAATTATACAAAAAATATTAAATAGCTAAATAAATAAAAATACTATAAAAAATCCATAACTAAAAAAAATACAATAATAAAAATGTTGGATAGCATAGAACTTAAAATTACCATTCCCACTCCAGAGAGCGCAACAGTAGAGAAACCATTAGATAGCGTAGGGGTAAAAATTACTATTCCAACTCCAGAGAGTGCAACACTAGGGAAAGTGTTGGATAGCGTAGGGGTAAAAATTACTATTCCAACTCCAGAAAGTGCAACAGTAGGGAAAGCGTTGGATAGCGTAGGGGTAAAAATTACTATTCCAACTCCAGAAAGTGCAACAGTAGGGAAAGCGTTGGATAGCGTAGGGGTAAAAATTACTATTCAAACTCCAGAGAGTGCAACATTAGGGAAAGCTTTGGATAGTGTAGGGGTAAAAATTATTATTCCCACTCCAGAGAGTGCAACAGTAGGGAAAGCGTTGGATACGTAGGGGTAAATGTTACTATTCCCACTCCACAGAGTGCAACAGTAGGGAAAGCGTTGGATAGCGTAGGGGTACAAATTACTATTTTAACTCCAGAGAGTGCAACAGTAGGAAAAGCGTTGGAAAGCATAGGGGTAAAAATTATTATTCCCACTCCAGAGAGTGCAGCAGTAGGGAAAGTGTTGGATAGCGTAGGGGTAAAAATTACTATTCCAACTTCAGAAAGTGCAACAGTAGGGAAAGTGTTGGATAGCGTGCCCACTAATAATTATAAAAATTATAATTACAATTGAATAATTAATTAACAATAAATTAACAATAAATACCAATAAATATTAATTAATAAATATTAGTTACAAAATAATAAATATTGAACACTAAAATATTTTTCAAAACAAAACACATATTAATTATTAAAAATTGTTTAACAACTAAAAAAGGGTAAACAATAAATGTATTTTTAAATCAAAACATATTTTTATAACACAATAATTACCAATTAATACAAATAATTTCCAATTATTAAAAAGTAATTAACAATTAAAAATATGAATTACCAATTTAAAAAAAGTAATTACCAATTAAAAAAGGTATTTGCCAATTAAAAAATGTAATTACCAATTACAAACATTAATTACCAATTAAAAATAATATTTACCAATTAAAATAATGAATTACCAATTAATAATTAATTAAAAATAAAATATTTATCAATACTAATAAAAAAAATCATTACTTAATTACAATTAAGTTACCTCCCACCCAATTCCCCTACAAACCTAAAACCCGCTACAGAACTTAAACTCAAAAATTAATAAAAATTAATTTACAATTCCTAAAAAATAATAATTAATTTACTATAATTAAATTACTTCCCACCCTATTCCCCTATAAACGCACAACCTGCTCCAGTACTAAAATATAAAATTAACTTTAAAAAAAAATTATTAATATATAGAAAATAGTACACATATAATTTAAAACAAATAAAATACTTAACAAAAACATATAACACATACATATAAAATACATAATAAAATACATCACAATAACAAAATATCAGTATTAGTAACATCGATATATTTGATATCAATATTACTAACTTCGATATTACTTACATCGATATAAAAAAAATTGATATTACTTACCTTAGGGTTGATATTCTGTCCAACGATATTCTTGACCTCGATATTCTTCACCTTTGATATTTCAAACTCGATATTACTGTAGGTCGATATTTCAGAATCGATATTTAGACTGTGCACTGTTAAAGAGACAGAACAATTTTTGGAAAAGTTGACGAGCGATGACACAATAAAAGTAATGGTAAGTTTTAATTTCCAAGTCAGGACTATGTAATAAACTCTTGTGTAGTATTTAACTTTCAGAAAAATTGAGCCAGATATTGGTTTGCACTCCAGTTTTTTTCCCGATAATTTTGCGATGATCGCAAGAACATTGCAAAAACGGTCTGACAGGAACCTTGTTTTGAAAGAGAAGGAAAGGGTCAACAGATGCTAACCATTCACAAGTGGGGATTCAGTAGTCCAAAATGAAAGACATGATTTAATTTGCTGCCTTTCTAATGAGTGGAAAGTTGAAAAGTTTGTAATTTTAGACTTGCTTTGTATGAGAGTGGTGTACCATTCTTGTGCTAAGTTTTTACAAATCTTAACAGTGTCTAAACTATGCAGAAACAGCTAAAACAACACTATAATCTACAAACTTAATTCAGTGGTATGTATATAACGTTGTAATTATTTTTAAAATGTACTTTAGAATTGAAGATGTATATGGGAGTTTGATAAAAGGATGTAAAAAAATATAAGTTGAACTGTATCTTTTAGAGGGTATGTGTAAGAGGTTAGTGGTGAATGTTTTGGGAAGTAATAGAAACAGTAATTAGTGCCTGTTCATCACATTTTTTATTTTATTGAAAAATAACTATAGTTTTGTGGAAAGTTGTAATGTGGAACTAAGAGTGTTTTAAATGTCTATACATCACATACAGAATAGATCCATCTGTCATAGTATTGTGAGAAATGAAAGATGAGAACATTGTTTGCGTGTATATGAATTCTGAAACAAATACTTGTTAGGTATATATTGGGAAGTGTTTGTCAATGTGTTTTTAACTTATATGACCACTTTTCATATGCATAGATGGTGTGATATAGTTTTATGTACTTGCTCATAGGTATTCATACAGTGGGACTTTTGAGTTTGTTTAAAGATACAGAGAGGTATATATTTTTGAAAAGAATGCATGAGAAGTGTACATCTATTAAGAAATCGCATGTATGTTTACATGGTGATCTATGTTCAGTAAGGCTGAAGAAAATTCCATGTATATGATGAGCTTTGTGTTTTTCGTTAAACACTCTTTGTTTAAACTTGAGAAATATTAATAGTGCAGAATGCGTCAAGAGTTTTTGTGCTAGGTTCATTTTGAGTGTAACTTTTGTTTGTGATATGCTGAATATATGTTATAGAAGCAAAATAAGTATTTGAGAAAAAATATAGGTATGCTATTCACAAAAGGTTTAGTGCTTTGAAAAATTTCAAAATGTTGCTTTCCGTTTTAAAAACTTAGTATTGCATATGCACGCTCAGTAGTAAAGCAATGTATGTTTTTAGTGGGCCATCTATGCAATTATGTATAAAGTTTGATACCCAAATTTCACTCACGGATAAATCAGAAGAAAAGCGTGTATAGAGTAAAACAGGTAGTTTGATACTGACAGAAGGAGAAAAACAATGACTTGGAGATATAGTGACAATTGTTATGTATCTAACAGGAATGAAGGTACTTTCATCACCCAGCCACTACTCAGGCAGTCATTAAGCATGGGCGAATTTTGCGGATCTCGCGTTCGCGAATTTTGCGGATTTGCGAACTCGCAATCCGCAAAATCCGCGAATTCCCGCGAATTTGCGGATTTTTTTTTTTGTGTGTTCGCAATTGTTTCTGCCAGTTCGCGAGGATTTGGTACTAGTTCGCAATTGCGAACTTACTTGTCGGCTCGCAACGGTCGCGACTATGTTGTTTCTACGTCTGGTTCATCATCACAGCCTCCCAGCACCCTCTGTTTTACCACTGGCACCCTCTCTTTGACCCATGCCACCCTCTGTTACATCAATGCCACCCTCTGGTTCATCATCACTGTAGAAGATGGGGGGGAAAAGCAAGCCCACCTGCCCTGCTTGAACTGACATGAATTAATTTGGGGTTAGTTTATTAACAACACCTGCCCTGCCCCAACTGACAATAATGAATTAGGGGCTAATTAATGTGTCACTGAAAGAATTTAAAGTTCCAGCCTGGCACCTGCTTGTCTGCTCCTTTAGCTGTAAATCAGGACCTTTGTGGCATACAGTTAAGGTCAGAGCAGGGTCACACAATAGTTGCAAGCAGGCAACCGAATTCTGGAGGGCCCCCTCAGGAAGCACTACAAAGAATCGTTACAAATCATGAGGTTGACCTTTTGCACCTGCTCATTGCTTTTGCTTTTGCTGAAATCGTTTTTTGGTTTTTTTCGCGCTATTCGCGGGGCGCGGCGTCGTGCGAAACCGACCGCGGAAGCCGCCAATTCGTGCGAATGAGCATTTTATTTTTTTGCGGCTTGTTGTTTCGCGAGTTTTTTTGCAGTATTCGCGAGCCGCTTGCAGCGCAACACGCGAATTTACCCCAAGGTCGAGTACGGGCGCGGCCATTTTGTTTGCGTGACGTATTTCCGTTTCCGCCCGCTATGTATAATCTCGCGCAGTAAGCGCATTGCGAGTAGAGGTTTGCACGAGATCGCGCGGGAAATCTAGAGGTTCGCACGAGATCGCGAGGAAAATCTTGCGCGAACTTACTTTCGCGCTCGTGAACGGGCGCCGGCCATCTTGTTTTTCATTCATTTCCTGTGTCTGGGCATGGTGTTTAATCCTCTTGGTATCTTTGCCATCCTTTGCTTGTTTTCAGTTTTTTTTTTACGATTTTGCTTCTTATCTATCCCTCTCTTTTCCTAGCTGTATATTTTTGTCTTTTCTGCTATTTTTCTTTACTTTTAAACTACTTTTTTAAACTCTTTTCTTTTCTTCTTCCCTATCCTATTCTTTCTTAATTTTCTACTTCTTCCTACCTTACCTGCCCAGACCATGGTCAAGCCAGGCGCCGTGAAGCTGCCCAGGCACTTGAGGGCCGCAGCGGCGGCGGGGAGTAGTGCTGGACCCAGTGGCAGGACAGCATGCGGGAGATTGAGGGGGGAGCAGGTGACGCGACGGGAGATATTCAGCCCGGAGGAAGTGGGCGCGCTGGTCTACTTCGTCCAGCGCCGCCTGCCCAGGACCATCGCGGGAGGCGGCAGGATCGCGGCCGGCGGCTACAACATGCGGGAGCGCCGGAAGCGGTGGGTGAAGGTGTGCTGGGCCATATCCCACCTCTACGGGGTCCAGCGCACCTACAGCCAGGTCACCCATCGCTGGACGGACCTCCTGGACCGCGAGCGCGACCTGCTGGACCAGCTCGGCTTGGAGATCCCCGGGCTTGGTGAGTAGTAGTAGCCATTTAATCACTCACTACTATGATGTTTTCTCCTGCTCTGTGTTGTTGTATTGCAAATATTTGTTTTTTACATGGAGCAAGCCAATAATGCCGCTGATGACGATTACATTGTAGTTAAATTATATTTCAAAATCTTCTGTGCATTTCAGGTGCACTGCTCTCCTTCTCAGTGGCGTTGCTACTATGCTTATTTGTTTTCTATTTCGTGGTCTCATTGGCCTGAGTAACTATTATGTATGAGTGTACTTTACAGAACTGCGTAATGCTAGACACTAGGGGGCAGATTACATTTACAAGCCCCTTGCGCCACGTTTACGTTGCCTTGCGTGACGCAACAGCGGCGTAAACGTGCCGCATCCCTGCGAGTCATTTACAGCATGACGCATCTAGGGAGATGCGTCACGTTATAAAGCCATGGGCCTGCACCACAATGGGTGCGTTCCTAGTACGCAGGGTGGGCGGTCCAGCGGCTGTGCGCCTCGCAAAATTGCCTGCGTGAAATGTACAAGATTTAAGGCAGGCACTTCTGCGACGCTGCTACGTCAATTCAATTCCTTATGTCTGCTCGAAGCAGGCGAAAGGACTGACACAGCATGTTAAGTATTGGGTGGCCCTGAGCATTACTGGAGTTGCATTGCGTTGGCGACGTGACTCCAGCGATGCGCCGCTCTTACGTGACGAGATGCGTCACGCAAGTGCCTACCCTTGCGCCAGGGCGCGCCGCATTGTAAATGAGGCACATCTGCCGTGTCGCAAGGGTAGTTTTGCGTGACGCATTTGATCTGGCGCATCTCTGGAGATGCGCCAGAACGCGTAAGTAAGTATGCCCCTAAGGGGCAGAATTGCAATTACCGTCGCATCCCTGCAAAGTAGCAGGGATGCGCCATTAATTGTGCGGCCCGCTACCACCACCAAACATGGTGCGCCGTATTTGCAATGCGGCGCACCATGGGCCCAAAACGTCACCGAAGCTTTACTGCTGGAGTTGCGTCGCAACGATGGCGCAGCTCCATCAATGCTCTGGGGTACCCTATCTCCCCAATGCTGGGTCAAGCCGTACGTCTGCTTCAAGCAGGTGCAGGGTTTGTGTGACACATCATTGTCCTAAAGGTGACTGATTGATATTTTGTAGATTTCCCTCAGCCACTATTAGGATGTGTTCCAGCGCAGGAATGCCCTCCCTTGCGCCGGAACGCCCCCTGATGGCGCAGGGCTTTATAACGGGATGCATCTCCCAAATGCGTCACGTTGTTATAATATTATACGCCGCACCATGGCGCCCTTTTTTGTTTAGCTGCTGCGTCACAAAAGTCACGCAAGAACGGCGCAAAAGAGCCGCAAGGGCTTAAATCTGCCCCTTCCTTTGTACCCCTGACAATAAGAAAAATAGTGGCGGTGGATTGATAGTTTGACTATTTAAATGACTGGTAATGTAGCAGGCAACTGTTAGTGTTGTCACTGATCTGACTGAAATCACAATGGAGTTTGTCTGTCACTTTGCGTCTTGCCTGCGGACTCACTGCTGCCTGCCAGTCCTAGGTGAACGTTTCAGTACTTTGTTTAGTGAGTTACGTGACTTTCGAAGTCACAGGTCCGCAAATAAATGAAAAGTAACCATAATCAATATAATTTCGCGGAAATATTTTGTTATTGTTCTTTTGAAATGTTTGATTTGGTTGACATTGACAAGCAACAATCATCCATGTTTTCTGTTCTTTCTTTCATGTTGTACGTCAGCTCCCCCCAGGGGCGAGAGGAGGACACAGGAGCAGCAGGCGGCGGATGCTGTTCAACAGGGCCAGGATCGGGCAGGCGAGGGCTCCTCTGCTGGCCCCAGTAAGTTTTCATTTTAGACTAGTAGCTATTTTTCCTAGCGTTCCTCATTTGACTTTTTTCAAAATTGTCTTTGCTCTTCTTGTAGACTGTATCTAAATTCTTATCCTGCCTCTACTATGACTCCCTGTGGTATTACTAGATTATTCTTATTAGTCTGTCTGTGTAGCTAACTAAGATTGCACGGTTGGCGAAACTCCCATGATTCTAGTCAGCAATAGCTCTATCAACTTAGTGCAGTCCTCTGGGATTGTCCATAATGTCTTTTGAAGTGTTCTATCTGGACTCATGCTTGCAAAAATTGCAAAACCTTTCGCTCAGTCACTCTAGTCTGGACCAAAAAACACGGATTGTATTTAAGTTTAAAAGCTTTATTAAAAGTAAACACATTTATTAAAATGAAGTCATAATAAAACTAAACGTTTAACTGATAATGGAAAAGTGGTTAGTGCTGACGATTAATTGAAGACATTTCTTGTGGTCGAGCCGAGCTCTCACCTGGTTTCAACTTGATCTTGTTGTTAGAAGTCCATCTTCTGTCTGTGTGGAGAAAAATGGTGCGTGTTAAAAAAACAGCCTTCATCAGTTGTGCCAAAAAGTGCTGCAAGACAACCTTCCCTGGAAAAAGGGACATTTTTTTTAACTTTAACGTAGACAGTCACAAATTACATTGTTTTCACATGTCTTCATTCCTAGACCAAAGACTAGTGACTAGTGAGTGCTTTATTCTAACATTCTAAAATGTACTTTGTAGGTGGAACATCTGGTGGCGGGGCCAGTGTGGAGGTGGTGGTGCTCGACACGGAGGCGGAGGGCGATTCTTCAGGGGAGGAGGCGGCGGCTGTGAGAGTTAAGATGGTGGTGGTGGCGGCCAGAGGTAAGCTCTTATATATTCCTTACTTATTGAGATTGAAGACTAGCTGGGAAGGCAAGAATATGAGATGCATGGCTGGGTGAATGATGAAGCAATGATGGGTGGAAGGACAACAGCCTGGGTGGGTGACACAGAAACTGTATGTGTCCATATACCTGGATCATGCTACTATCTGACTCTTAGATAGCATATGTGTATCTAGAGCAGGGGTACTCCTAGTACGGCCCGCGGGCCGGTGGTGGCCCGGCAAGCCTTCCTTGGCGGTGCGCAGACCTTGCAGACAATCACTGCTCCCCCAGCCCCCACAGAGCAGAGGCTTTTTTGTATTTCACCTGTTAGCGCCCCTGCATCTCCACTCTGACAATCACTGCTCCCCCGGCCCCCACAGAGCAGAGTGGAGATGCAAGGCCACAAAGAGGTGAAATAGAACAAAGCCTCTGCTCTGTGGGGCCGGGCAAGCAGTGATTGTCAGGGTGGAGAAGCAGGGGCGCTACAACAAACAAAGCCTCAATAATATGTTAATGGTCTTTTAAAGACCTGTTAAGTACTTTGGTGTTGTTGTCTGTGTGTGCGCGTTGAGGAAGCGGTCTCAACCCGGGCTGAAGGCTGACACAGATAGACACACACACAGTGAGATGACAGAGGGGGAGGGAGAGGGAGGGCAGGAGGGAGAGAGAGATGGAGGGAGGGCAGGAGGGAGAGCAGGAGGGAGAGAGATGTATGTAAATGCTGGGTCTGGTGGCTCAGTGGATGAGGGCATCTGCTGCAGGGACCTGTGTGCAACCTCATGGTCACAAGTTATCGTTTTGCTTTAGCCCCGCCCCCTCTGACTCCGCCCCCACCAGTGCGGCCCTCGGCCCCAAACTACACTGTAAATGTAGCCCCTGAGAGAAAGTTTGTGAGTACCCATGATCTAGAGAGAGTAGACGGTCAGTGGATGAACTAAGTGTAACTTTGAAGAGCATGTAACACTGCACCCGCACGTCCGTTCCAGTGTAGGAAAGGCAAGGAAAAGAACTTTTAATTTTGTCCAAATACTACCATAAATAGTAGCAGTAGTTTGTATTGCAAGCACTGCATAGATCCGGTTATTATGGTGGCCACTCCCTACCTCTCTTAATAAGTTTAGTAGTACTCAGTCATTCATGTGTGGATGTATCACTGGTCACTCAATAAAAAGCAAAGCACCTAAAGTCATCCCATATATAAGCAAAAACATCCCATGTGAAGTGATAGATAATCAGATTATTTATCTTCTTCAATTTTCCATTTCTAGTACTCATTTCCACTGTAGGGTGAAAGTTAAATTAATTAAGCAGTAGCCCTTGAGTTGTAACAGAGTATTCTCAGTGACACCCGTAATAGAAAAGTAAGAGCTTCACCACCTGCATGTACTGGACGGGTACAGTAACGCAACGGCAACGCAAGTCTAGGTCACTCCTCATGGCGTGCGTCTCTTTTTCTCGGGTGCAAGTTTACTGCGCTGGCATTATGCCGGCTTGCAGAAAATAACGTACCAATTTTCCAAAACAAGAGATAAGAAGAAGAATAAGACTGGTGTACTTTCATAGTCGACTCCAATGGAAGTCCACAGTGCTCGTAGAATTTGTTCCTTAAACTCCCACTAATGTTAGAGCAAGGATGAAGAAGTGTGAGGTTAGATAGATACTGGCCTCAATAGTTATGTAATGCGCTTGCAAGTTGCTAGTTGTACTGCAGCACAAATTTCTGCTGAATGATTGAGTTAATCTTAAAGAGCATTGGTTACAGACTATGTCTTTCTTTCTTCATATAGGTTCTCCTTCCAAACGAACAAGGAGGAAGGAGCTGGCTAGAGCGGCCCGGCAACGGAGGATCGAGGCCACTGTTGCTGAATATCGGCGGCTGGTGGCCCTGGAGGACGAGGAAAGTGTGCAGTCGACAACAACAACAACGTCGTCTGCATCGGCCTCCGTGGCCCCACGGGCTGCCACCCAGCACAGTGGTCCACCCAGACTGAGCCGGGCTGCCAAAGGCAAACGCCACCGCCGAGCAGCAAGGCCAACAGCTGCCTCTCACAGGCATTGCACCTGCAAGGCAGTGAAGGCACGCCTGCGCCGCACTACCCTGATGGTGTCCCGCCTTCAGCAGGAGCTCGCCTTGCTCCGCGAGGAGCATGATGCCCTGGCCCAAAAAGTTAACAGCATCCACCCATAGTGTCCCTTGCCCCTTTTTTAGAGACTTTTGGGGGGTGGGAATTGGGAGTTGGGTTTTTGGGGACTTTTGAAGGACAATCGTTGGGGTTAGGGAGGGTCTTGCGGGAGATTATTTTGTTAGGGATATAAATATACTTTTTCAAACTTTATCTGAGCATACCTGTTTTTTACTGCTTGCCTGGTGGGTGGGGGTTTAACGTTGACTGTTTTCCTGAAAGTTTAGTTCCAATTTCTTCCTTTAAGTGTAAATGCCCAAATGTTTTCAACACTAAGTGCCTCTCACAGACTAAGTGAAGTGAATCCAAGAGTCCTCGGACTTTAGTAGTACTACCTTCAGTCTCTCGTCTCTCGTACTAATACTCCATTATACCCCCAAACCACCAAACGCTTATCTTACCTGTAATTTGTGTTTGAAAGTAGGGCTAGACCCAGGGCTGGCTCCACGGGAAACACCGAATAAGGTTGGCAATCTTGGTCGGATAAAATTTCCTCATAGCGGTGGTACTAGTGGTGTGACACAGTGGCAGTTGCATGCCTATGAAAAAAAAGAAAATGAAATCTGGTTTGTCCTCCTGAGCAATTCAACGGTACAACTGAGAATATAGCAGGTGACAGAAGTACAGTAGAGCAGTGCCACATTGTAGCCTAACAAATGGTAAAGTATAACTACTAATTCGGTTGAAGTTCTTTCACATTAGCAATGGTTCTTTGTCAAGCAGAGTAAGAATATATCCTCGGATTTCTTCACCGCCTGTTGCTATCACCTTATCCTCCCCACCCAGCAAGTGTGTGGATTTATTGCTGTAATAATAATTTAGTCACACATCAATCAAAACCACACAGCCCGGGGGAAGAGGGTTAGGGTTTGAAAAATGGATGGGTACGGGGGTTTTTGGGAAAGGTTTTGGGAGACAAGAAAAAATAGCACAGCATAGACAAACTATTGTGAACATAAACAAATCTTTGGGTACAAACCTATCCATCAATCTTTGAAAGTGCATGCACTACTGCATGCATGTCAGTGAAAAGTAAGTAGTACATTCGACAACTGTGGAAAGAAAGAATGCGACAGTACAGGGCCTGTGTGGAATTATTGATAACGATATTCAACATAAGGTCTCTGTAGCCAGATACCCGAGAGCCTTGCTGGTCACTATAAATCCATTCACAACAACACTCAATGGGGTTGGTCTGGAAGGTGTCAGGTTTACTCCCCGTGATCCAGTCTATGCAAATATGGTTCCACCTCCAAATGTCACCAACACCCAGAAGTGTAAACACAAGGTGTTCGAGCCATTGGGCGGGGGAGAAAAATAACAAACTAAAATAAAAAATGTGGGATGGGTAAAGGTAGGGTCAGCAGGGAAAGGATACCTGTAACAGAAGACAAGACAGGCATCAGTGAAGTGCTGTCCTAACATACAAGGGTACTCTCATATAGTCTCACTAAATAACCAAGGAAGTAGACAAGTACCTGAGCACCAAGAAAACATGACCTTGGATAGGAAATACTATAGCCCTTCTGCCACAATCTGTGAGGAAGGCCTAAGAAACACATAAACATATAGTTAACGAACACACTCCTGTCGCACCAAACACACTCGCGTTATACTAAGACATCAAACCCACTACTCACAACATACCACAAACATGGTAGAGGACTCAATGTACAAAGGGGGTTCCAAATAGTCAAAGCAAAGATGTATGGTCCAACAAAAAGGAAGAGGGAAACGGTAGTGTGTAGGAAGCAAGAACTACAACACTGCGCTCTCTAAGTAATGACCCAGTAGAGAATCTTTGGTGAAGGTCAAACAGAAAAACGTAGTTGCGACCACCACTGAATTCTGCCAACAACACACCCCACGGTGCACTACACAAAGAGAACTGGGGTAGCCTGTAGTTACCTCACTACATGTCCAGTTATGGAGGTCCTTTGAAATACACAGTTATACAACGGAGACGCGTAGTTGTCCTTACTACCGCGCTCCGTTTTAATAGTACAAAAACGATCCCCGATGTGAACGCTAGCACGTGGTATAGACCGCCACTGTGCTCCGCCACACACAATTCAACCAAACAGGAATTCATCAAAGGTAGAATTCTGTTAGAAAACAGTCACAGAACCTCCCTTAACAATCCGTTCAGGCAGTAATCAGCTGACCGCACGGGCGGCCGAAGAGTTTAGAGCGGCTTTACCTGAAGACGCGTGAAGTCCGTCTACCGCCAAGGACAGAACACGGAAGCGCTCCCCACTGAGCCTCAGGGGGGGGGGGGGGGGGGAAGGTGATAGTCCACAGGAGACACGATAGAAAAGCATGCAGAGCGTCCGCTCTCATGCCGGTGCAGAACAGAAACCAGAATAACGCGCAACAGGAAGCGCGTCTGTTCCCCAGATAAACTTCCTGCAAGTCTCCCGCCTACTCATGGGAAATGTAGTTTCATAGTACGGTAGGCGCTTAGGGGCTGCGTAACCTGACAGAAGGTATAGTAGATAGAAAAGGAGAAATTGCTTTTTTTCTAGGTGTCCCCTCACTCACCAGGGTTGCCCCTTGGTGACATGCTTCATCATTGGGGCCATCCCAGTCCTCTACGGCCTGGGGCGTGCTGCGACTTGCGAATTACGTAGGAGCACTTACAAATGACTATGTGTGGTGCAGATGTGATAGTGGAGTGGACTAAGTGATGTGTTAAGGGATCAATTTAGAAGCCTAGAGAGAGCCAAGAAATGCAGTCACAGTCAGAGAAAAAGGCAAGGGATACTGTATCTATGTGGTTGTAGTGGTCCTGTTGGAAGTGGTAAGTAAGTTGCCTGCAGAAAAAAATCCTCCTATTAGCGGCACTCCTCCATTGCAGCCGACGCTTCGTCCATCGATGTTGGTCACCAGAAGACACCCTGTAAAAAAAAGCACAGCATAGACAAACAATTGAACATAAACAATTCTTTGGGTACAAACCTATCCATCAATCTTTGAAAGTGCATGCACTACTGCATGCATGTCAGTGAAAAGTAAGTAGTACATTCGACAACTGTGGAAGAAAGAATGCAACAGTAAAGGGCCTATGTGTAAATTATTGATAACGATATTCAACATAAGGTCTCTGTAGCCAGATACCCGAGAGCCTTGCTGGTCACTATAAATCCATTCACAACAACACTCAGTGGGGTTGGTCTGGAAGGTATAGTAGATAGAAAAGGAGAAATTGCTTTTTTTCTAGGTGTCCCCTCACTCACCAGGGTTGCCCCTTGGTGACATGCTTCATCATTGGGGCCATCCCAGTCCTCTACGGCCTGGGGCGTGCTGCGACTTGCGAATTACGTAGGAGCACTTACAAATGACTATGTGTGGTGCAGATGTGATAGTGGAGTGGACTAAGTGATGTGTTAAGGGATCAATGTAGAAGCCGAGAGAGAGCCAAGAAATGCAGTCACAGTCAGAGAAAAAGGCAAGGGATACTGTATCTATGTGGTTGTAGTGGTCCTGTTGGAAGTGGTAAGTAAGTTGCCTGCAGAAAAAAAATCCTCCTATTAGCGGCACTCCTCCATTGCAGCCGACGCTTCGTCCATCGATGTTGGTCACCAGAAGACACCCTGTCCACTGCCTGCCTGATGCTGAATTGTGGCTCGCTACTGTGAAGCCTGACTCCATCCTTTTTTCCCCATTGCAGAGACTGAAACCCGGCCTGTAATTATTCAACGAAAAACAGGAAGTGATATAATATTACAACACCACTGATAAATAAATATAAGGTATGTAGGCTGTGGAGTGCAAAAAGTCACAATTTGATTTTCCTAGTAGACAGTACAATATTTTTGAAAGTGCGTACTCTGAGTCACCTTTTGAAGGATAAATAAGTATGGGCAAATTAATGTAGCGGATCTTGCCCCTCAAGCTAGGTGTACTGTAAACTGTGTTTTAGAACAAAATTAGATCTTCCTAGCAGTGCTCCCACCCAGACCCTTACTAAAGCCAGTCGCAAAAATGTAGAAGACCCCCAATCAAATCTCAAAAAACGAGGCCTAGCAGAAAACTGGTGACAAAACTTACTTTGAAAGTAAAAGTAGGCCGAAGTACCCCATCCTAATTACCCATTACCCACCGTGGATTGCATTCAAACCACTTGCAAGCAACCAAGCAAAAGTAGCCATAGCCAGCATCGCTCCAAGACTCGAAATCCCCCCCACTCAAACACATGCAATAGAAATACTGCTAACCCTAACGAACCCTAAGTTAAGAATAGTGGCAAAGGGTTTCTTTAACTATGCCAAATCCCCCCTTTCCCACCATGGATTTTCTTCAAATGACTTGCAACCAAAATTACACATTATCACGAGTGCTCTAAGACCCCAGAACTCAGTTGGAAAAATCTAGAACACCCCGAAACACATGCAATCCTGCTGCTAGGGCTAACCCTAACGAACCCTAAGTTACAAAAAGTGCCAAAACTAAAGGCTTTTCCGCGCGGATTTTGTCCCAACCACTTCTACCCGGTATTAGACCTTCCCAGGAATGCCCCAAGACCCGGCAACCCACCCGCCAAGAAGCATAACACCCCCAAACAGGGCCAAAAGCAAAATCTCATACTTGCAATATTTCTGGGCCTTCGGTCCAAACGCGCTGCGTAGCTAGGCCATAAGTCGGGGTTGGCACGACGGATTTCCTGAAAAGCAAATGCAATCAAGATTAGAGTGTCCCAGCAATGCTCCCAGACCACGAAACTCACCCACAAACACCAGGAAGCCCCCCAAACAGGCCCCCGAAAACGCTACATAGAGCAAAATGTCAGAAATAGCCAAAAAAAAAATCGGCCTGGATTTTGTCCCAACCACTTCTACCCGGTATTAGACCTTCCCAGGAATGCCCCAAGACCCGGCAACCCACCCGCCAAGAAGCATAACACCCCCAAACAGGCCAAAAGCAAAATCTCATACTTGCAATATTTCTGGGCCTTCGGTCCAAACGCGCTGCGTAGCTAGGCCATAAGTCGGGGTTGGCACGACGGATTTCCTGAAAAGCAAATGCAATCAAGATTAGAGTGTCCCAGCAGTGCTCCCAGACCACGAAACTCACCCACAAACACCAGGAAGCCCCCCAAACAGGCCCCCGAAAACGCTACATAGAGCAAAATGTCAGAAATAGCCAAAAAAAAAATCGGCCTGGATTTTGTCCCAACCACTTCTACCCGGTATTAGACCTTCCCAGGAATGCCCCAAGACCCGTCAACCCACCCGCCAAGAAGCATAACACCCCCAAACAGGCCAAAAGCAAAATCTCATACTTGCAATATTTCTGGGCCTTCGGTCCAAACGCGCTGCGTAGCTAGGCCATAAGTCGGGGTTGGCACGACGGATTTCCTGAAAAGCAAATGCAATCAAGATTAGAGTGTCCCAGCAGTGCTCCCAGACCACGAAACTCACCCACAAACACCAGGAAGCCCCCCAAACAGGACCCCCGAAAACGCTACATAGAGCAAAATGTCAGAAATAGCCACAAAAAAAATCGGCCTGGATTTTGTCCCAACCACTTCTACCCGGTATTAGACCTTCCCAGGAATGCCCCAAGACCCGTCAACCCACCCGCCAAGAAGCATAACACCCCCAAACAGGCCAAAAGCAAAATCTCATACTTGCAATATTTCTGGGCCTTCGGTCCAAACGCGCTGCGTAGCTAGGCCATAAGTCGGGGTTGGCACGACGGATTTCCTGAAAAGCAAATGCAATCAAGATTAGAGTGTCCCAGCAGTGCTCCCAGACCACGAAACTCACCCACAAACACCAGGAAGCCCCCCAAACAGGACCCCCGAAAACGCTACATAGAGCAAAATGTCAGAAATAGCCACAAAAAAAATCGGCCTGGATTTTGTCCCAACCACTTCTACCCGGTATTAGACCTTCCCAGGAATGCCCCAAGACCCGGCAACCCACCCGCCAAGAAGCATAACACCCCCAATCAGGCCAAAAGCAAAATCTCATACTTGCAATATTTCTGGGCCTTCGGTCCAAACGCGCTGCGTAGCTAGGCCATAAGTCGGGGTTGGCACGACGGATTTCCTGAAAAGCAAATGCAATCAAGATTAGAGTGTCCCAGCAATGCTCCCAGACCACGAAACTCACCCACAAACAGACGGAACCCCCCCTAAGAGCACCTCAAAGGCAAGCAAGTCATCAAAAACACAAAAAATTTTCCACCTCGGATTTGGTCCAAACCACTTTTAGTGCTTCCCAGCAATGGCCCCAGACCCGTCAACTCACCTGCAAAGAGGTAGAACAACACCCCCACAAGTGCTGAGTCTTTCTTCATTGGGCGTAAACCAGCCCTCTGCTTTGATGGAAATAGGAGTCTGGAGGAGGAGGATAGAGGAGCATGTTCTTCTGAACTTGTGAACCTGAGGAATGCAGACTGCGGCACCTTCAAATAAATTAGCAAACAAGTGAAGACAGTTCTGCTGATGGGCTTGTTTTTGTGATTATCTGATTAAAGTTTGAATTATATTAACTGTGCACAACAAAGAAAGACAGACACACAGGAATAAAAGTGAATAAGGATGAAAAAGAAAGTTATTGATTCGTTGTCTCATTTTCAGGGCTCGAAGTCGGTATCACGGTCCAGGAATAAGAATAAGGCTTCGTCATCATACTCTGCGAATTCAGGCAGGGAGAGCTCAGTGTCACCTGACAGAGTAGAAATTCCCTCATCTATGTTGCTGGCCACCTCCTCTTCATCCGGCACGCTCTCTCGTACTCTGAAATCTGGTGGTATGAGGTGCTGATTCATCTTGATCATTGTTAACCTCTCCACATTTTTGGGCGAGAGGCGGCTCCGTTTGGGAGTTACAATCCCACCAGCCGCACTGAAAACCCGTTCAGAAGACACGCTTGCGAGTGGGCAAGACAAGTAGTTTAAAGCCAGGTTGGTGAGCTGTGGCCACAATTCTTTTTTCCCATGCCAATACGCCAATGGGTCAGAATTAACATAGACCTCTGTTGAGTCATTCAGATAGTCCTTCACCATCGACTCAAGGTCCTCATCCAAGGTTCCTCCACTTTGCTTAGCTCTTGCTGTGCCTCTGACCTTTTGAGAACCAAACCCACGCAGAGCTAGCCAATCCTCTTCAGCCTCCAATGTTTCTGTTGTCTTTCGTGCAGATGATCCGGTTGCCGGTGTCTTTAACGGCTGAGAGGTCACTTGTGCCACAGCCACAGGTGCAGAAGTGGATTGTTTTGACTGGGGATGGCCTGCTGATGTACTGCCATTTCCTTCAATTTCCAGCCGTTCTGTTTCAAACTTCTTGGCTGACAAGGCTAGCCAACGTTTGTACTTTGGAACATGTTCATCATCAAAAGGAAAGAATGCTTGGCCTGCCAGCGCCTTTTTGTAGCGTGGATCCAGAATAGTAGCACAAATGTAATGCTGTTCTGAGTGGATCTTTTTAAGACGTTCATCACCTTGTAGGAGCTCTAATAATTGCTCAGCCAGAAGCAAAGAGTCTTGGTTTTTATCTTTTCGAAACACAGAACACACCTCCTTCAGTTGGTCCTCCAGCATGTACAACAATGGGATAGCTTTTCCCAAATTAGAGTCCTCCTTGCTGACTGCACGCGTGAAGAACTCAAAAGGACGAAGCATGCGTGTCAGGCTTTCAACTATGTTCCATTGCGGCCCACCCATCCTCAGCTCCTCTGCTGTACCCTCTTTAAGGAAATATTGATCGAGTTCCGCATACTGCTCATACAGACGCTCAAGCATGTAGAAGGTTGAGTTCCAACGTGTTACCACCTCCTGGATGAGTGCTTTCACTGGCATTTGATGTTGATATAGCAGGCTCCTCAGCTGCTTCCGGGCCTTAAAAGAATGGCTGAAATGCTTGCACATTTTTCGGCAGGTGTCCAATACACTGCACGCTGCACTGCCTTTATTACCCAAGAATTTTTGGACAACCAGGTTTATACAGTGCGCCAAACACGGCACCCTGAAATAGTAACCGTCCCTCATGGCCTTAACTATATTGGCGCCATTGTCCGTGGAAACATAACCAACCTTGCGTTTTAGTGGGGACAGCCAGTTAAGGACCTTTGTGTTAAAGACATCCAAAATGTTTTCTGCTGTGTGACGTTTCTCCAAACCAAACATGGCTAGTGTTGCATGTTTCCGAGCAGCTTTAAAAACAATGTTCGTGTCAACACCTGCGTTTAGCTTTGATTTAGCCCCTGAAAAAGAGACCCAGTGTGCAGTGATGCACATGTAATCAGCGCCTGCGCCACTGGTCCACATGTCTGTTGTCAGATGTATAGTGTGAACAGCACTCTTCTGCAAAGCTGCCCCAATCACCTTCAGAACATCTTCATGTAGTGCTGGAACCGCAACTCGGGCAAAATAGAACCGGCTAGGAACCTTCCATTTAGGGCAGAGCGCTGTCACTAATTCTAGAAAACCAACCCCTTCTACAAAAGAAAAAGGGAGAAGGTCCAGAGCTAGCATTTTAGCCAGCTTAGTGTTATACAGACGGGTCATTGGGTGGTTGCGTTCATATTGCGCTTCTGTAAACAACATCTTTTTAATGTTGCCCTGGACCAATGATTTACGGGATGATGATGATCTCTTCGACCCAGTTACGCTCGCTGATGAACTTTTCCGCATTGATGTCTCACTCTCTCCCACACTCTTAGTGTGGCTCCCATGGGGTGTGCTGCTGACATGGGAACTGGGTGTAAGTGAAGTGTTTGAATCGTCTTCTTCTACCTCCTCGTCACCAGCAGATGAAAAATCAACGTTTTCATTACGTGCAATTCCGGCTTTCTTGACCGCCTCTAGGTGCGGAAACCATTGGACAGCGTGCCTTCTCTCAAGATGACCTCTCTGGCCTCCGGTACCATAGTTAAAACCAAGCTTACCACGACTAAATCGAAGCTTACAAAGGCTACAAATGGCTACGTTTTCCTTTTTTGGGCAAACACTAAAGAAGTCCCAAACTGGAGACTTGAAATGTCTTCGGGGGCCGGAGGAGGCGGCGATACTGGTGGTGGTGGTCCTGCTGCTAATGCCAGATTAAGTGGAGGATGTGGATTGCCGAACTTCAGTATGTTTTGCACTTTCACCACCACGAATTGAGGTCGAGGACGAGGTGGGTACCTTCTTGCGAAGAAATATGGAAGCGGTAGGTTTTGGTGTACTACTTAACTCCAAATCTAATGATTCCATTTCCATTGCCTCCTCGCCGACATCATCATCACGCTCAGCAGCTTCTCGGGATAGGGTCAAAATGTCTCTTTGCTGCATGCCCGGTGGGGCTGCAGTGACCTTTGTGATGACTGGCTCGTCGTCATCGTGAGAGGCTTCATCACCAGCAGTATCTGTCACTTCTTGTTGAGCCTCATCACACTCCATAGGTTTGAGTTTTTGGACGACCTTCCTTTTACGCTTAGGTACCGGTGTCAGATCATGGTGTGCCTCACTGTCAGACCGCAGTTGTGGTTCCCAAGACAGATCACTTGCATCAGAACGAGGTGGACTTGAAGAAGATGTAGACACCCCCCTTGATCTTTTCCTTGCTAGGGATGTGGAAGACAATGAATGATCATCAGGAGGAGTGGCTTCCAATGATACCTCGGCTTCATTGTCGATTTCCTGATGTGCCCCTACTTCGGGAGGAACAACTATTGTGGGCACTTGTGAACCTCCATGCACCTTTGCTTGCGCATCTCCTTTTGCTGCCTCTCCTTCCACATGTACTTGGGCGTGTACTTGCACATGGTGTTGTTGTTGCGGCTGTGGTTGTTCAACACTTGTCAGATGAGTTACAACAACCTGTGTTGATTCAGGGACATTGCTGCTACTTTCTTGCGATGAGCCAACATCACTGGTCGATGGTGATTGGAGAAGTACACTGACTGCCTCTGAAGCACTCAAGGGCTTTGACTTAAGTTGGCGTGGTGGTGGAGGCACTGAACCCAATGGAGCAGGGGTGCTGCTCCCAGCTTGGTCCCCAGCAGATCCTGCTGCTGCAGGCGTACTTTTTTTTTTGCTCCCAAAAAACGTGGCGGGTGGCACACCAGCCTCCTTGGTAACTTGCTTCTTCTGCTCCTTACTAGCAACTTTCTTGCTAGAGGAGCTACGGAGAACTTTCTTTGGGGGCGGGGCCATCTTCTTCAGAGCAGGTCAGACAGCAGGCCGCAGTTGCACGAATTGTAGAGTTGTCTGAGGCCAGACGTGACGTCGCGTGACGTTATGCTGCACACACACACCGCTGCAGGACTTCTTCCTGGCACTGGTGGTTCTCTTGAGTCTTGTGCACCTAAAAAAATGGAAGACAGAGGAACATCAGTTCAGTTATAGAGCACAAAAAAATCGAAAAACACTGCAAAATCAGCACAATCCCAATCCATCCATGCCCTCCATAATGTTTAAATTCAAGACAACCCACAGAAAGACTAGGCCCATGCAAGACTCACTACCCCTGGGCATAAATAAAGGTTGAAAAGTAGGCAAAATGGTTGGAGGCCTAACAACAAAGCCTGCATTCAAAATGGCCACTTGCCTCCTAGCACATGGCCAGGGCCTGCCTGTACCAGCACTCAAAATGGCCCCCACCCACATGGCCTGTCCCCATGAACACCCCCAAAAATCGAAAAACACTGCAAAATCAGCACAATCCCATTCCATCCATGCCCTCCATGATGTTTAAATTCAAGACCCCCCACAGAAAGACTAGGCCCATGCACCACTCACTAACCCTGGTCAAGGCCCCAACAACAGGTCAAAAATCGAAAAACACACAAAAATCAGCACAATCCCATTCAATCCATGCCCTCCATGATGTTTAAGTTGAAGACAGCCCACAGAAAGACTAGGCCCATGCTAGACTCAAATACCCCTGGTGAAAAGGCCACAAGTACAGGCCCAAAAAACGAAAATCACTGAAAAATCTGCACAATCCCATTCCATCCATGGCCTCCATGATGTTTAAATTCAAGACAACCCACAGAAAGACTAGGCCCATGCAAGACTCACTACCCCGGGCATAAATAAAGGTTGAAAAGTAGGCAAAATGGTTGGAGGCCTAACAACAAAGCCTGCATTCAAAATGGCCACTTGCCTCCTAGCACATGGCCAGGGCCTGCCTGTACCAGCACTCAAAATGGCCCCCACCCACATGGCCTGTCCCCATGAACACCCCCAAAAATCGAAAAACACTGCAAAATCAGCACAATCCCATTCCATCCATGCCCTCCATGATGTTTAAATTCAAGACACCCCACAGAAAGACTAGGCCCATGCACCACTCACTAACCCTGGTCAAGGCCCCAACAACAGGTCAAAAATCGAAAAACACAGAAAAATCAGCACAATCCCATTCAATCCATGCCCTCCATGATGTTTAAGTTGAAGACAGCCCACAGAAAGACTAGGCCCATGCTAGACTCAAATACCCCTGGTGAAAAGGCCACAAGTACAGGCCCAAAAAACGAAAATCACTGAAAAATCTGCACAATCCCATTCCATCCATGGCCTCCATGATGTTTAAATTCAAGACAACCCACAGAAAGACTAGGCCCATGCAAGACTCACTACCCCTGGGCATAAATAAAGGTTGAAAAGTAGGCAAAATGGTTGGAGGCCTAACAACAAAGCCTGCATTCAAAATGGCCACTTGCCTGCCAGTGCCAGCACATGGCCAGTGCCTGTAGCTGCACTCAAAATGGCCACCAGCCACATGGCATGTCCCTCCCCATGAACACCCCCAAAAATCGAAAAACACTGAAAATCTGCACAATCCCATTCCATCCATGCCCTCCATGATGTTTAAATTCAAGACAACCCACAGAAAGACTAGGCCCATGCAAGACTCACTACCCCTGGGCATAAATAAAGGTTGAAAAGTAGACAAAATGGTTGGAGGCCTAACAACAAAGCCTGCATTCAAAATGGCCACTTGCCTCCTAGCACATGGCCAGGGCCTGCCTGTACCAGCTTAACCAGCACTCAAAATGGCCCCCACCCACATGGCCTGTCCCCATGAACACCCCCAAAAATCGAAAAACACTGCAAAATCAGCACAATCCCATTCCATCCATGCTGTTTAAATTCAAGACACCCCACAGAAAGACTAGGCCCATGCACCACTCACTACCCCTGGTCAAGGCCCCAACAACAGGTCAAAAATCGAAAAACACTGCAAAATCAGCACAATCCCATTCCATCCATGGCCTCCATGATGTTTAAATTCAAGACAACCCACAGAAAGACTAGGCCCATGCAAGACTCACTACCCCTGGGCATAAATAAAGGTTGAAAAGTAGGCAAAATGGTTGGAGGCCTAACAACAAAGCCTGCATTCAAAATGGCCACTTGCCTGCCAGCACATGGCCAGTGCCTGTAGCTGCACTCAAAATGGCCACCAGCCACATGGCATGTCCCTCCCCATGAACACCCCCAAAAATCGAAAAACACTGCAAAATCAGAGCAATCCCATTCCATCCATGGCCTCCATGATGTTTAAATTCAAGACAACCCACAGAAAGACTAGGCCCATGCAAGACTCACTACCCCTGGGCATAAATAAAGGTTGAAAAGTAGGCAAAATGGTTGGAGGCCTAACAACAAAGCCTGCATTCAAAATGGCCACTTGCCTGCCAGCACATGGCCAGTGCCTGTAGCTGCACTCAAAATGGCCACCAGCCACATAGCATGTCCATCCCCATGAACACCCCCAAAAATCGAAAAACACTGCAAAATCAGCACAATCCCATTCTATCCATGCCCTCCATGATGTTAAAGTTCAAGACAGCCCACAGAAAGACTAGGCCCATGCACCACTCACTACCCCTGGTCAAGGCCCCAACAACAGGTCAAAAATCGAAAAACACAGAAAAATCAGCACAATCCCATTTCATCCATGCCCTCCATGATGTTTAAATTCAAGACACCCCACAGAAAGACTAGGCCCATGCAACACTCACTACCCCTGGTGAAAAGGCCACAAGTACAGCCCAAAAAAACGAAAATCACTGAAAAATAAGCACAATCCCAAGACATCCAGCCCCTCCATGATGTTTAAATTCAAGACACCCCACAGAAAGACTCAGTCCACCCACCACTGAGTACACCTGGGCAAAAGGCCCCAAAACAGCCCAAAAATCACAAATTCCAAAATTTTAATTGCAGCAACTGTATTGCCCCAAACAAACTTACTTGTAAAATTTCTAATCCAACAGTGATCCAAAGAAAGTCAAAAAGGCCTCAAATCCAAATATCCAGCAGCATCCACAAAAAGTAATCCTTCCAGCTCCAGACCCAAATGAAAAGTGACCAGGAGATGGACAAAGCACTGGGAGGAGCCTGCTGAACAGGAACAGGAAGTTGAAGACTGTGGGGCACTTCCTTCCTCCCACCCCCCTGCCCCATTCCCCAAAATGGACTCCTCGCTAAAAAAGTGCAGGCAAATGTCAAACTAAGGAGTTATTCAGATAAAAATCATCATTTCTAGAAGGTTTATGCTGCTTGCTGGTGGATTTCTTGTGCAGAATTGCAAATTTATATTTTCGCTCGCCGCATCTCAAATCTCGCAATTGCGAAGTACCGCGAGACGTGATCTCGCCGTACTCGCGTTGACAAACTATCGCTGGCAAGCTGCGATGACGTAATCGCGCTCGCCAATTCCCGCGGGATCACACAGCAAGATCCAAAATGGCGCAGCACTCGCAAACTATCGAAAAAAACAACTCGGCAAACGATGATAAACGCCGCGCGCCGCAAAAATTGTATCACCAACGCCGCGCGCCGCCAAACAAATCCGCTGCGTGCGAATTTGCGGATTTTGCGGGAAATCCGCAAATCTCGCGGATTGCGGATTTCCCGAAAATCCGCAAAATCCGAGAGCGTAACGGATTTTCCGCCCATGCTTAGCAGTCATCAAATCAGTGATTCACTATTCATGGAGTTATTCAATTATCCAGAAACTATACATGTACTCTTGTAATCAGCCGGGCAGAAATGATGTAGTTACTGAAGTATGCAGACACTACAGATGCATTCATCAAATCACCTAGGTACTATCTATTGATGTATGCAATTAAGAGGGAAGTAACTATGCAATTATATTACTTACACTTACAACCCATGCAGTAATTGAAATCGTGAGGCATACGTGTGTACTGGTGAAACACTCAGGGTCTACTTATGCACGTGTGTAATTAATTAGAGAGTATCATTATAGTAAACCTATCACCCATTCAGTACCTATGCAGTCAATTAGTTACGGAACCAATAGACTTACACTAATACAACCACACCAGCAGTATGCTTACATTCATTCAATCTGTCAAGTTTTAACAATGGAATTATGCAGTCACTCAGACACTAGTCATGCACTCATCTAATTAGGTAGGCACTTCTGATTCACTTATTCAATTATGTGGGCACATCCTATGTAGTCAACCAAAAAGGCATGGGCTGAATCCAATCCCTGAACTACCATTCATCCACTCATCCAATAGGCTAGGTGCAATGCATGGGCTTAAATAATCATGTATGTACTATACATGCACTGTATTAATCACCTATACACTATGTATGCACTCTTGCAATCATCCAGGCACTAGTGTTGCACTCATTTAATCATACTACTAGTATCTGCGTTTGTTTTGAATTATTGAAGCATTAGTCAAGCACTTGTCGAATCCTTCAGGCTCTACTCAGGTACTCATCCAAACACCCATAATCTAGTGGTATACTCATGCAAACACGCAGGCAGTAAGCATTCCGATACGAATAGCCATGGAGTTATGCCATAGTCATCGAATCATCTAGGTAAGCATGGGCGAATTTTGCGGATCTCGCGTTCGCAAATTTGGCGGATTTGCGGATTCGCAATCCGCAAAATCCGCGAATTCCCGCGAATTTGCGGATTTTTTTTTTTTGTGTTCGCCCGTGTTTCTGCCAGTTCGCGAGGGTTTTGTACACTTTCGCAAATTGCGAACTTACCTGTCGGGTCGCAAGTTTCGCGAACTTGTTGTTTCTACGTGTCCAGCCTGTTTGGGACACTCTTCTTCATCACTGCCACTCTCTGTCACCACTGCCACTCTCTGACTACTCATGCCACCCTCTGGCCCACCCATGCCACCCTCTGTTTCATCACCACACCCTCTGGTTGTCCAGTGTACATTATTTTCGGCAAAGCAAAGCACACCTTCCCTGCCTCAAGTGACCTGAATTAATTTGGGGCTGATTAATGTGTCACAGAATATTTTTTTAGCTGGCACCTGCTTCCTTAGTGCGCCCTGATTAGTGATCTTTTGCACTTGCTAAGTGCTTTCATTGTTGCAAAATTAGTTACAACACCTGCCCTGCCCCAACTGACAATAATGAATTAGGTGCTGATTAATGGATTTTAACTTCCAGCCTGGCTCCTGCTTGTCTCCCTTAGCTGTAATTCAGGACCTTTGTGGCATATGTGTAACTATTCTGAGGTTCAGAGCAGGGTCACATAATAGTTTCAACTGGCAACTGAACTCTGGAGGGGCCCCTCAGGAAGCACTACAGGAAATGGCTACTAATGATGAGCCTGAACTTTTGAACCTGGTAAGTAGTTACTTTCAGTTTTGCTAAGATCGTATTTCTGCAATTTTGCACTTATTCGCGGGGCGCGAACTCACGCGAACAGTGCGAGCAGTGCGAGCAAAATCCGCTGCTCGCGGATTTGCGGATTTTGCGGGAGATTCGCAAATCTCGCGGATTGCGGATTTCCCGAAAATCCGCAAAATCCGCGAGCGGAACGGATTTTCCGCCCATGCCTACATCTAGGCACTACTTGTGTCCTTTGGGACTCACCTAGGCACTACCTATGCACTTATTCAATCATCCAGGGAGTATTTATGTATTTAACTGCAAATCCATGTCTTTACAAGTTTTACTGAGGAATATGTAGTCTTTAGACAAAATGGGTGATAGGTTTAGTACAATGGTACTCTCTTTGTAATTTCATGAGTGCATGAGCAGAGCCTGATTGTTTCATTAGTGCACACGTGTGCCTAAGTATTTCATTGACTGCATGGGTTGTAAGTGGGTGTTGAGATGGCTGCATTGGTTCTGGGCAAATGTTATAAAGATTGCATAGTTACAGCCTTGTAAAGTTGGTGTTAAATTTTAAAAAGTTTAGGAGAAATGCAATGAAATAGAAAGAAGTAGTTGAGAGAGTAGTTGATAAGCCTTTGCTTTGAAGAGGAAACTTTTCATTTTGATTCTAAATAGAATGAAGACAAAATATTGTTTTGAATGAGAAGACAAAACCAGAAGAAAAGTTTAGTAAACAGATGTAACCATTGTCCAGTCTTTAGTGGACAATCCATACATACTTCTTGTACAGAGGCTTTATTAAATGAAGAAAGCTATCTCCAAGATAACAAATTCGTTCATGCTATTGATTAAAGAGCACAATGTTAAGAAATGCAGAATAGTAGTCCCATAGCAAAAGAGGTTATGGTACCTAGAAATGTAGGAGAAGTTATTGCATAAGAGGTACAAAGAAGGCATAGTTAGGGTACTGTATACAAATGGAACTTTAGTATTTTATAGCATTAGACAGCAGTCCATTGATATATTAAGAAACTTCCTACATATCTTACCAAAGCAAAGTTTAAAACACGAAAAAAGTTAAACCAAGCAACAATGCAAAGTTTAGGTAGGAGGTTGTATTGTGTGACAACTTCTGCTTTATGTTTAAGAGAAATAAGTAGAACCCTTCCTGATTGTAGTGTGGCAGACGTAGAAAATGTTTGTGGTTATGTGCAGTTTTGTTTCTTTGGTCCTGAGCAGGATTCTAGGGCAAATGAAGAGTTGTTAAGAGGTGAAGTTGCCGAACAGGACACATATATTACAGGTAATAGTTTTAAAAAACATATTAAAAAAGTTAACACAGTGTTCTGTAAAAACAGAGTATGTTTGTTTACGTTGTTGATGCAATTATTAGAAGATTTAAACACAGACTGTTGACTTATATTTAAAAAGTAAAAAATTAAAATATGATAACTAGCAAAATGTACCTGTGTATGTATTTGGAGATATTAGATACCCATTTTTTTAGGATATTAAAATGCCCCTAATGTAGAAAAACTATGAAGGTCAAAAACTAAAAAGAACATCAACATTTATTATTCTTTCCAGCATAGCTAAGGGGGGTTATGGACTGCTGTCCTGCACTACCTACAACTTCACAATCCATGCTGTATGATGCCATCGGGAAAAACCGTTGAGCCAAATCTTGAAGTTGAGATTGGACTTTTTTATGGATTCTCTGCTTCATTGTTGTTGTGCTACTATTGAAGTTGACGGCCATTCAGCTTTGCGTTGCCTTCTTGCTGCTTACTATGAACTTCTCTTATGAAATATACAAGGAATATCAAAGGGAGAATAAATATTATGTATGATTTTTGTCAGCATTGTGACTAGCTGTAACAAACTGCTCACCAGCTATTATAATAACACTACAGTCCATGCAATATGTGCCCATTCTTGAACACTATGGAGCCATATCTGTTGTAGTAGTATGGACTCTGTACCTCTAAAGGACTTTCTGGCTGGGTATTGTTGCTGCTGCCACTGATGTAGATAGTCCTCCAGCTTCTCTCTTGTAGATCACCAGTTGGAGATGTTTTCTATGACAGGCTTTAAAATAATATGAGATGGACGTCGTCACACATATGCATATTTTGAGAGGGTCTTGTCAGACACTGCGCATTGCATTTGTTTTGCTGCAGTTTTTTTTCTCTCATAAGTTTTGGTAACAATTGATAGTTTGATTTTTGTTTGGAAGTTATGTTGTGTTTGTGTGTTTTTAAATGTTGTTTTTTTTTACAAATATGTAGGTAAAATAAAGTTAAACTAATATGTTACTAAGCAGCTAGATTCAAACTTTAGGTAAAATATGTCTATATATATGTTTTATTCTTTTTCGTTTGTATTTGTGACCACTGGTGTCATTGTGACTGCTAGTGTTTCTGTGAAGAAGCAAAATTCATTTTTGATAGTTACTTCAACAAATGAATACAAAGGATAAATTTGGCGTAGCGATTCTTACTGAATAGCTACACTGAAACTTTATGTCAAATATGTCTATGTATATGTTTTATATTTGGTCAAAACCCCCGGTATTCACAGTCTGTCCTTGGCAATGGCCCTGATAGAATCTAGAATAATACAGGCACTACTTGTGCAATCATCAAGGACCTCTTTTCTGCATCACTTAGCGAACGTGCTCCTGGCATATTACTAGTTGGAGGATGAAGTGCCCTTAAAAAGAGGGCATTTGGGGGCCAAATATCCCTCTGTTACCTCCATCAAGTTCCACACAGTCAGTTTGCAGAGAGGTTTTCTGAGGCCCCACCCCCTTTCTGCACCACTCTGAAAACACATCTCCTGGCACACTACTGCTGGGTGGGATAATGTTGTTATGGATGCTAAAGGACCTGGTACTTTCTATAAGTCCTACTCAGCGGGATTTCTAAAGCTAGTCAGAGGCCCTGCCCACTTTCCACAGCATTCTGCAAAGACCATTGCTACTTAAAAAGCCATTGAAAGTCACTGAAAAAAACAAAGGTTACAGGTAAGTTATAGTGAGAAATCAGCTTCTCAAAAACCTTATCAATTCCCTGAAAAAAACAAAAAGTTACAAGGCTGTTATAGTTAGGAAATAGAATGAAAAAAAAACTTAGATATTCACTGAAAAAGACAAAGGTTACAGTAATGTTATAGTTAGACTCATACAAAACCAGAAAACATCAGTTATAGTAACTCACACCCCAGCAATGCATTGCGAGCGACCTCACATATTCCACATCACTCATGACATGGTCAGGGACATCACTGATGATATCACTGATGACATCATGATCACGTCATCCACAGAACCTCTGACACAGCTACTCACACCCCATTTAACCATTCAGACACCCAATCCAAATTTCACACTACCATTCTCAAAACCATTAACAGACCCATGCAAGTACGTACATACACACTCACTGATTCATAGGTCTACACACACATCCACTTGGTCACCCATTCAGTCACTCATACACCAACTCACTCACTAATACAGTCACTAACATATCCACTCACACACCCATGCAACCACTCACACACTGTCAGTCACTCATAAAGCTACTCACACACTTACTCACTTACCTACAGAGTCAATCAGACAGCCATTTACTCACCCATAAAGTTATACACACACCCACTCACTTATTCATACATATACTAACATATAATCACCGACCCATGCAAACCCTCACACACCCACTTATTAACCTATGCAGCTACTATCATAATTCCTCACCAACACATACAGTCACTGATACTACAACACTTACATATACTACCTTTCACATATCCACTATATATATAGCTTCATGACATTGTCCAGAAAACATGTCAAAGTAGGCCTATGTTTTATTTTTAACAAACAAGGGAACCCGACCAGTAGCTAAGGACCCTGGGTGTCAATTATTATATAGAACAATGGTCCTTAGGGAGCAAGTATGAAGAACAAATACGATATAGACCTGGATGGGTCCTATGCAGTTCGATGCCCAGCTGGGCAAGGAATTTTAATATGCAAATGAAAATCAATTTGTAACAATAAAGGAACAATACAACAGGACGCAATACTGCACCGGATTAAGGAGACAAAAAGAATCAACAAACATTAAGCATACAACAGAAAAGAAAAGAGATCATAGCCAAAAACTTGAGCATTGAAAGCTTGAACATGGCATACAGTGAAGCAAGCTAACGAACATAGTAACTACGTTAATCATACACAATGGAGGACAGTGGCACTATTTAGTTTGTCGATGAGGTTTCGATCCCAAGCTCATAGATTAAAGAGATCATCAACAAGACTAAAAGAAATGATTTGCCTGGAATTAAACACAATGCCTCTACGCTTCGAGGGCAGAGTTCAGACGATGGAGTTACTGCATGGGAATCATCATAACTTGAAGCGGAAGGCCGCAAGGAGGCAAGGTTCCTCTAGGTAGGATGGAACAATTGTCCGGGGGGATCAAGGTTTGTCTATGTGGAACTGTTCCTGCCATTGCGCGAGGGACCACAGGTGGATCTACGCCGGAGTATCACCCGCGGACCGGAGCAAGACTCCCAACCGGGCACGCTCCGCTACCTTCATCTACTCCGATTCGGTAAATTACTGAATCCTTAATGTAGGAAGCACTCAAGTGAGTGCTTTTCACTTGCAAGGATTCGTTATTTACCACTAACTACAAGTTGGTGGTAAATATAAAAAACCAGTAGGGCATGTATGTGTGCCACATGTGCACCCATGCACTATTCAGGGGTCTTCCCCATCTTACCAATTCAGTATTTACCGATTCGGTATTCCCCATTTCATTCCTATGGGCCTCCAGGCCCATAGGAATGAATGGGGAACACCGAATCGGTATTTACCGAATTTTACCGATTCGGTAAACATTACAGAATAAATACCTACATACCATTTACCCATTCTACAATACTGAATCGGTAAAATTCTGTATTTTAGAATCGGTAAATGGTATTTACCTACATCTGACCTTACATTTATAGGAATTTGTCTCTTTTAGACGTGCCAGGGGGAGAACAACTACAAAAACTATTGTTTACTTTTAGGAGAAATAAAACCATTATGAACTCGTGACCAACAGTAGGTCTTCACATCCAATCCACCACCCAGGAAGTAGGCTATTTCCTTATACTTTATTTCAAAGGGCATTTGTAAACATATCTCTGAAGAAAGTCACATAAAAGTCCCACTTTATAGATAACAACGTCTTTTTCTTTTCAGGTTCTTCGGGAATTCCCCTCTGCCATTACCCTAGACAGCAACAAAGATACAGATAAGAATCTGTTCTTTTATTTATTTAACTGATTGAAAATTAGTAGAGTGTCCTCTTGCTATCCCTTCTGGTAAGAGGTGTTGGTTAACGAAGTTGAGTGAAAAGAAAAAGAGAAAACAAAATACAGCACCCTCCAAAGAAAAAAAATATTGATGTCACCAGGAATAATGTATGAACCCTACTCTTTTGACTTTGGGTTCTGTTGTCTCTTTTCATTTCTTTTTAAAGCTTTCCAGGGGTTATAATTTTTCCTTTGAGGGGTTATATATGTATATAAAAAAGTTTTGGTTTTGGTGGACTCCCCTTTTCTTTCCCTTTCAAATCTCCTCTTTCCTTTTTCCAATACGTTATATTCAGTCCCGAACTAGGAGCCGCGTAGCACCTGGCAAAGCCACGTCCCTCCTAGGACGCAGTGGGGCTCTAAAGGCAGTTCTCCAAAGACAAGGGTTTCTAAAAATACAGAGAATACTTGCGCTCTGCTATGTTACTGACTGCCTGTCTGGCTGCCCCTGTTGCAGGCTGTGGTGCTATAGGGGAGGAGAGACCCTCTTAACCCCTCCGAAAAGGTGTTGGTTCACAACACTTTGAACAATAAATGACCAAATCCCACGCACACACTCAATTGAATTCCAACACAAAGTAGTGTAATTTAACAGATCACATGTAATAGTCTTTAAGGAATGATATCCACTTCTTCTTGTTAGAGCATTAATTTCTTTTTATTGCTCAAGTTATACCACGCCAGCTGACATGTGTTTCATCAGAGTACAAGTCACTCTGACTCTTCAGGACTGGAAATAAAACAAAATATTTACAATGTACTTGGTGTTTGTACTGTGTACTCTGTCATACATCTTAGCATCTTAGTAACAATAGTTTACAAGGAGGTAATTTGTTTGGGGATGACAGAGACATTCGTGAGGTACAAAGTGTGACAATGTGAATACTTTGGGAATCAAATTACCTCCTTGTAAACTAATGCTCTAACAAGAAGAAGTGGATATCATTCCTTAAAGACTATTACATGTGATCTGTTAAATTACACTACTTTGTGTTGGAATTCAATTGAGTGTGGGCTCTAAAGGCAGTTGGCGGTAAGGAGACTCCGCTTCTTCTTTGGAAGTTGCAGGCGTTGTTGGTTTCTTTCTTTGGGAGTCAGATTCCACAAGATCTGCCTTGCCGCTTGCTCCTTGGGCTCCTTCTTCAGCTGCTCATTCACCCTCTCCGTCTCTTCCCTCCAAAAGTGAACTGAGGAACTACGCGTCTTCTGGATCGACGCACTACACCACCACCAGCTTCTTCCGGGTCTTTACTTATTGCGATTTTATATAGCGCGAACATTACCCGAAGGTGTCTGAGTGCTTTACAAAAGAACCAGTTGCGTTACATAAGGATTTTGGATTACATGAGTTACATAGGAGATACAAACAGAAAAAAATTGCAAAAGTACAAGGTGTAAAGTCACTCAAGGAAGAGATACAAACAGATAAAACTCTAAAATCACATAGGAATGGTAGTAAGTACAAAAGTGTACTACATATACTAGTGGTTAGAGTTCTACATATACAAATAGTAAATTCACACAGGATTACATTTTAACAGCAATTAGGCTTGGACAATTATATAATTTACATATACATATATATTTAGGGCCGTCCAGCAAAAGAGAAAAACGATCAAGGGTCATCAGGAGGAGTCGTGAGGGATGAAGGAAAGGAACAAAGGTCAGAAAAAATGGCGAGTCCGGGTATAGACAGAGGCCATCTCAAAAAAAAAAGCGGGAAGCACAAAAGTCACCAAAGTCAAGAATCCAGAAGAAGAACACTGAGAGCGGGATTCCATTGAGTAGAGTCAGAGTGGGGACGCAGCATAGGATTTCCTGGCGAGGGACTGGCTGTTGAGATGGTCTGGAGTCATCAGGAGGTATTATGTCCTCTGCAGGCGCCATTTTGGAGTCAGGCATCGCTGATTTTAGAGTCGGGGGGCGTTGTTATACAAACATTGTTCTGTATGTCTCGCCCGTTTCTGCTTGTATACCACCTGAGGGCTCCCTCACAGGCACCTGCGTGTTCTTCCTCCGGCTATAATAGCCCAGGGCCCTCGTCCCTCAGCCAAGTTCGCCGCGCACATCACCCAGGCTCCCAGTAGAACAGGCGGCTTGGTACATCATCATGACTGTGGCCCAGTCGTTCCACTTCTGTCTAGTGCCGCAAGCCTCTTCTGGCGCCATCCACGTCCCATGGAGGGCACCCCCAAGAGCCCTCACCAGCATCTCCCGGGATCTACGCAGTGCTACGGCTGGAGGTCAGCTGTGGACAGCACTTTCTCCTCTCTGCCTGACTTCCCGGTCGGGTAAAAAAAAAACAAGCCGGCCTCAGACTCTGGAGGATCAGACTTGTCACGTCGGTGACAAAACCACCTTGTTGATACATATAAAGAAGCGAAAGGGTAACAAAAAACAATTATAAGAGATGGATCAATAATAGTAATGGGCAACTTTCCCTGTGGTTCTTGCATACATTGCAAATTGGTTGTGAAAAGCTCAATGGAGTCAGTCATATGATAAAGAACATGGTTAATTGTAGAACCAAAAACTTTATTTACCTAATCATGTGCCCGTGCAAAAAAGGATATGTGGAAAAAACGTCTGGCGAGATAGGAATCAGACTCATAAATCTGCAATTAGATCAGGAAGAAGGAATGCACCCCTGGTTGAACATTGGCAAGAGTGTTAACATACAGAGGACTTAAGTTGGTTTATTCTCCAAAAAATAACAGGAACTGCACGTGGGGGTAATTTGGACAGGGAAAGAAAACAAAGGGAACAGCATTTCATGTCCAAATTCAGTAGTCTAATCATGGCCTGAACAACCAGGAGGAATGGGAATGGCTGATTGGTTACATTGTAGATGCTTTCCTCATAATTTAACTTGTAAATCAACAAAAGGTAAATATACCACCAACTATGTACACATAGAAGAGAATTGGACAATAGAGGACAAAGTATGTAGGATAAATATTTCCATGCATGAACAGGTGCCCCCGTTCTTTAGAATAATTAGGAACAAGATCGATAACAAAATAGCATACATAGATATGTGGACAGTGAATGAAACGGATGGCTTCATTCCCAACACGATAGAAGATCAGGGCGAGTGGCCCGCAACTTTAATGGGACAATGAGACGGACGAGCCACCATGAGGTTGAAGGTATGAATCCAACATATAAGTTTCATAGGATTGGGTTCAAGAATGGTATTAAATACGAAAGAATAGGACTTTTTTATAATGAAAATTCGAAAACCATAGTGGGGGGAGTTTATTAGATATAAAAGGAGACAACCACTCAGCCTGACTTTGTAATGGCCACTACTGTGGGACTTAACAATAGCGCGCATGCGATATAGTTTGCATATAGCTGCCGTAGCGTACATTAGACAGGTGCACAATAATGGCGCCCTTTCCTACATACGGAACGATAGAGACTCACCCGCCTAGGTAAGCGCCATGATGTTTGAAGTCCGGAGGGTCTTATGGGCTCTATACAATACACTTACAAGAACAGTGTCAATCGTACGGCATTATGACAGAGAGCCCCACATGTGCACCACAGTAATTTAAGTAATTAAAGTTGGATGCACGTCAAACATAATGCAGAACTGTTTCTGGAATAGGAAGTGCTGAACTTGAAACACTGAACCAGGAATATTTATGTAGATACTGGGACAAATGATTAGGAAGCTCTTGTGGAGCCCGTACATTAATCAAAACAACACAGCTCTTCAAAATTTAGAAGCAAATGTTTAAGATATGTGGTCTTATTCAATGTAGTTATTGGGATACAGGACTAGGAAGCCCCTGCAGAGCACGTGTATCAACTAAAACAACACAGCTCAACAATAAGGAGAAGTTCATGTTGAATAGATGCTTTCTGGTTCTATTCTCCTAGCTCCCCGCGGATCTTCTAAAGACCAGGGAGTCATAAATAATAATAAAGAAAAGAAGACTCACAAGGCATTCTCGTTCACTTTGAAGATAACCCCTTTTAAATGTGAAGGAAATAAGGCATATAGAGGATATTGAGAAGGTAAGCATAAACGAGGAATGCAAATATGAAAGGATGTAGATAAATGTATATAGGAATGACCATATAGCTATTACTCTGTATATCACTAGGTATGGTGAAAAAAGAAAGTGCACCCAACTTAATAAAGAACTAGTGATATAAATCGCCTGGCCCTAGAGATAAAAGTAAGCAAAAGAAGTATTTATTTCTTGAAGCCCTATTTGAGAAAATGAACACATGCTCTTATAACAAATAAGGTGCCTGCAATAATATACATGTTTTCTGGGTGCAATAATCAACACTGGAGAAAACGAAATCCAGACTAACCCTTGACTCTTGCGAAATGCAGTTGAAAAGGTATACATCTCCTCACATTTACTGGGGTAAGAGTAATTTGAAGGCTACTAGTATACAGCAAAAAAGGAGCCTTCTTATAAATAAATGAAAGAGAATAGCTGATATTAAAGTAGATAACACTGATAGGATAAACCAGGATGGCATATTCTTAAAAATGTCCTTGGAATTGATTAAAAACATGTGGGCTACCCGATTATTTCTGTGCTCAAAGGAAAATTAAAGTGACCACAAATAGATACAGTATGTGGTACACAGACGTAGCCAAAGGCACTGAATTGATTAATTAGTAGGAACGTAACTTTAGTGTTACTTTATAACAGTCAATAATGTGTGTTGATGACATTTCTGTAATTTCTGCCTTCTATAGTTTTAATTGCTTAATGTGTGGTGTTTGCACATACATGATTTGTCCTGAGAAGGCGGGGGATTTGCTCCAAGTACCGCCGAAATGCCGCATTGGCAGAATTTTTAAAGAATTAGGACTTGCGATAAATATTTCGAAGAATCAGAATTAGTTTTTAACTATACTTTTTTTTATCTGTAATGATGGTTTTAATTATTAATGTATGATGTACATATTGTGATAATATTAAGAACTCAAGTTCTGCTGATGAGTCTCCGCAAATTGGTTGATTTATGTAGGATTGTTTATGATTGTTCAATTGTACGTCAAACATATTTACATTTCACAACAAATGTTTATATCGATATGCTTTGAATAAGAATAGAAGACAGGTGTTGACTGTTAATATTGATCATTGCAGTGCAACAGTGTCCTGATGAAGGCGGGGGATTGACTCCAAGTACAGCTGAAACGCCACCTTGACAGAATTTTTAAAGAATTAGGACTTGTGATAGATATTTTAAAGAATTAGAATTTGTTATTAACTATATTTGTTTTTATCTTTAATAATGTTTTAAATAATTAATGTATGATGTATATATTTTTATAATATTAGGAACTGAGGTTCTGCTGATGAGTCACTGCAAATTGGTTCATTTTTGTAGGATTGTTTATGATTGTTCAATTGTATGTGCAACATATTTACATTTTGAAACAAATGTTTATTTCAATATGAATAAATACCTTTGAATAAGAATATAAGACAGGTGTTGACTGGTAATATTGATCTTTGTAGTGCAACAGTGTAAGTTTTTCTTGCATACTTATTGTATTACTTTAGAGGTTGCAGTGCAAAAAGGGAATTGATTTTGCTTGATTGATGAGTTTTGTAGAAAGACTTGATTCAGTCATCAATCAGTGCAAGTTTAATGAGCTCAATGATGAGTAGGCCATGTATCTCAAAGATATAGATGGTTGTCGCTCTGATTTTCTTCAGACAAAGAATGCTGAAAGAGAGACTTGGCTTGGAGTGAGTACTATTGGCTGCTAGAGCAGAAGAAAGAGCTGACAGGCAAGTGCCTAGTATTGAGGGTGGAACTGCCCTGAAATGAATCAGTGCGGAGTATGAAAAGCAGCTCAAACACAAGGTAGATGGCAATAAAGTAATGTCTCCAAAGAAAAAGAAGTTGTGTTTTGCCATGGATTTTACCTTCCACTTGAAGGTTAATATTCCACCATAGGACAGATATGCAAATGCTGCAGGAAAGAGAGACATTTTGTAATGGTCTGCAAAGCAAAGGAAAGTTTAAGTTTGTCGCGTCGATGAAACAAAATAGATGACAGAAAGTTCGAGAGACATTCCAACAAGAACCACAAGAACAAGAGGCAACACCGGTTGATGCAAGCAGAAACTGAACGACTTCGAATGTTATTGAATTCCCCATTCAAAAGTTCATCACCATCATTGTCAAGCGACAGTGAGGAAGATGGGTATGCAATGTCAATACCGACAACTGAACAATGTCTTGCAAGGAAGAGTTGCAGTTGAAACGAGAATCATGTGAAAATGCTAAATTAATTTAGACACGGTCCCAAAAGCACTGTCCCTAATTCAGACTGAAGGTGCTCGATTTTTTCATAGATAGTGGCACACCAATAAACATTATGCCAGTGGAAAAGCACAATGAACTGTCCCCAGTGCCCCATTTAACCCAATCGAAAACTAAAATGTATACAAGGTCTACTTTAATTTAATGCCACTACAAAGTCAAGGTTTATTTATAGCAAATAGGAGTGGGTGGTTAACTCTGTTCCACAGACATGTTTGCCCAATTTTGCGCCTCCGCTGAAAGAGCGGAGTTCAGCAAAAAACTCTGATTCTGTTGCAAAGCAGAGTTTGCCAACAGGCCACCGCCCACCATTAGTCAACAGTGACCCAAGCACTGCACAGACCACTGAGTCTGTGGAGGATTTCATGCCTCATTTTGTAATGAGAGGAACAGGGACATAGAAAGAGAGGTGATGGTTTTTTTCCCTGCGGAGTACAGCAAAAATCCTCAGATTCTGTTTTGTAGCAGAGTTTGTCCGCAGGTCACCACCCACCATTAGTGAACAGTGACCAAAGCCCTGCACAGACTACTGAGTTTGTGGAGGTAGTCATCCCTCATTTCGTATTGAGTGGAACAGGGAAATGGACAGAGAGGTAATGCATGTTTTCCTCCTCCCACATGATCCATCCATCTCCCTTCCTTCCTCTACCTGCACTCTTCACTCCCTCCTGATCCGGCCTCTCAATCAAAGCAGAGCCCTGTCTCTCCAACCCTAACCCCCGCATATACACAGTGTCCCCTCACTCACCGTAGGTAGCACACACAAAGCACTGTGTGAGGCAGAGGATGCCCTGAGCCTGGCAGGCTTAATTCACCAGTAATGCCCTTATTGCATTTTTTACATGGGATGTGCCAAGGTAGCCCTCCGCTTCCTCCACTCAAGGTCAGACTGGCCAAGAGAAAAGACCCAGTTCATAAAGATAGGCTTGATGGTCATGCCACATAGAGCTACGAACAACATCGGCTTCACATCCCTAGATTCATTCAGCCATACACAGACTCCATCAGAGGACAGACTAGGGCCGGGTATCCAATTACAGAGCGATTTTTCACATGAAACATGAGTAGAAAGCCTTAGATATATTCTCAATGTAGCATCAGAAACAAACCTTGGCAACACTGTGAAAACAAACCTTGTCAACACTGCACTGTAACCCTTTAATGTCTTCTCAGTTTCATGTCCCCGAAACCCTGAACTTGTTTTTCTGAGCTCGGGCTGCAGCCTTACTCCCACGCTTCAGAGGAGTGACTGTACACCCCAGCAGGACTACCCCTGCACCAAGGCAAACACCACAAATAAAGAACTGAAATACTGTACATTGTAGGCAGAAGAGCACTTACTGTTGTGGGCACCAAATCATCGCTGCATGATGTGCAAGGGCAATGCATCGGTCAGGGAAGCCTCGGGCCCCAGGTAAAGCAGCCCGTACCCAGGAGGTCCATCAGGGTGCCCTGGCCACCTCCAAGAGTCCAGACCACTCCCTGGTCACCCACCCACCTTACAGTCCAAAGGGCCTGGCAGGTTCCATGCCCAGAGTGACCTGCCACAGAGTCGATCGAGAGGCATGGTAACCCCATTGTGGCCCCCCGCCAGCAGGTACTGTCCTTGAATGTGCTGAGCCAAGTAAGATGATGGCTTCTGCTCAGGGTCCAAAGGCCAGCTTCCCTTACCATCTGGCACCTGCAGGGGCAGAGAAAACAACATGTATCTTAGCTGGAATGCATTGTGCGGTTCAAGCCTTATTTTCAGTCCATGTCAGGTAGCAAGAAGCTGATATGCAATTTCACTAGCGGACTGAAAAGTCATCTTGAACCGCACAATGCATTCCAGTTAAGAAAGCTGCATGTCTGAATCATCGTGAGTTGCTTAAGGCTCCTGCGGACAGTCTAGTGTGGGCAAGTGGAGCAACTTCGCAAGCTGGTGGAACTCTGGAGAATTCCACAGAGTTTTTGTGCAACTTCACGGGATTCTGAGTAGTGCAACTCCACAAGCTCCGCCTACTCCTAATAGCAACTGTGAAGCATAAAAAGATGAAATTACAAGCACCAATTCATGTGCTACAAGGCATTTTATTGAGTTCATGTTTATTCAGTTTGAGCACTGCTACTAACATGGGGCTGATTTATGTAAACTACAACATCAATGCCTATCATGAGATGGTGAATCAGTTTCTATCTTTGTTTCAGGGACTAGAAAGACTTAAAACAATGAAACTGCAACTTCATAAAAATGAGGACATCCTTCCTGTTGCTCAACAACATTAAATTGTATTTCATTCACAAGAGGCTGTTGAGAAGGACATTGAGCTATTTACTGGCCAATGACATGGCTATCCCCCATATTGGTAGTGCTGGAGAAGGATAGTTTAAGAACTGGGCGCATTTGCATTGAAATGTGGCAAACGAGCAAGACAATTAAGGTCCACACATTGCTGGCATGATTACGCAGCTGAATGAAGCTAAAGTCTTTTCCCACTCTGATTTGAACAAAGGGCTTCACCAACTCAAACTGGAAGAAAATTGCAGGTAAAATACTACTTTTTGAAGTCATGTTTGGTTGTTTAGATATAAAAGACTGAAGTGCTTATGTAAACGCCCCTTGCTTAACCAGTGCGTCATTTCTAATGATGCCCTGGCCACACAGAGTGGAGACCCATATATACAAGGCCATGCAAAGCCACTTTTCATGACTTTAATGGCCTCATAGACATGGTGTAAGGCACTGCAGCTCAAGTCGCTGAGTTCCCTTCCACTGCATCGGGGAGGCGTCTTTGGATGTTGCGGTGATTGTTCCCATGCAACAACCATTGGTTTTGATGTATACCGAGATCCGTAAACTTGGGAATGTGCCCAAACAGTACGCCTCCCCAGGGTAGGTGTAACGAGGAGAAATATCTTTATTTCTCCGAATAGTTTCCTATTTTCATGTGTGCTGCAATCTGCAGCTCAGATAGAACGAGATAAATGCATCAATGGATTGTTTTTGTGCAGATAGGTGTCCCTGCTTGCATAAAACCATCCTGCCAACAACACAGATACCCTTGCACCATGGTGAAAGGATGCCTGAATTGGACCTAGGTACTAACTTGTATGCCAGCCCTGCCTGAAAGAATAAGAATGTACCGTATATCATAAATACAGTGCATTCTTGCCCTTTCAATGTGGCATAGAGCAGCGCATTGCAGCAAAAAGACTTGTGGCACTGTGCTAGGTCAAATCATTGTAAATTAGGCCCTACAATTTGGAGTGTCCTCATCTGCAGAGCTCTTTCAGGATGTATTTTGTTGCATAATAAAGGCAATCACAAGTCATTTGAATTACAGTGATGACATACTAGTTTTGGTACCACACAAAAAGAACATGATAAAGCTCTTACACAAGTGTGTTGTGTACATACTGAGGCTGGTGTCACTTTAAATGCAGAAACGTGGGAGTTTCATAAATCAAAACTCTGTCGTATCTGTTCTTCTAGGGAGTAACTCCAGACTCAAATAAAGTACAAGCATTATCATCCACATCTCCCCCACAAGATCTAATCATGCTGCAATCCTTCCTTTGTATGGTCAGCTACTGTTCAATGTATATACGTGACTTTGCCAGTGTGAGTGCCCCATTAAGAGACTTAAAGAAACAAAAAGTTCCATTTGATGGTCACATGACTGTGAAGAAAGCTTCAAGAAAATCAAACATGCGATTGAGAAAGCCACTGAAATGGCATACTTTGATCCAAAACTGCAGACTGAGGCTTTTTTTGATGCAAGCCCAGTGTGGTTGGGTGCCAACCTTGCTCAGTACAGGGGACATCTCAATGCACCACTGCACATTGTGGCTTATGCTAGTCAGAGTCTGTCATCAATGGAACTTGTCTATTCACAACCTGGAAAAGAAAGCCTTGTTATGGTGTGGGCTTGTAAGCATTTCATGTGTTCCTCTATTGAAAGCATTTCACGGTTGTCACTGATCACCAAGCATTGCACATAATTTCGGCAACCCTGAAGCCAAGATGCCCCCTCGCATTGAAAGGTGAGAATTTTACACCTGCATTAGTATGATTATATTATTGTGCATAGTACAGGGAAAGTTTAAAAACCTGCAGACTACTTCTTACATGCACCAATACCATAGCACTGCAATACTTCTGAAGCAGATGATGGTTATGTTAACTCCATTCCAAAATCCAGTACACCTGCTACCATATCAATAGAACATTGCCGCCAAGACCACTGATAGAGATTTGCATATCCTCAAAGACATCATTACCCATCAATCTTGGAGAAAGCATGCTCGACCTCTTCATGATGACCTAAAATAGAAGAAATTAAAAAATGTGCAGGGAGAACTTCCAGTCATTCCAGAAAGCATCATCTAACGAGGGTTGAGATTTGTCATACCTGAGAGTATGAGACAACAATTCATTGAATAGACTCATGAGGGACATCGTGGAGTTGTTCCTACTAAACAAGCTCTACGGGACCAAGTGTGGTTCCCTCATCTTGATGAAAGAGTTGAAAAGGAATTAAGAGTGTTCCGGTTGTAAACCTGCATCCATTAAACATATCTGATCTTCTAAAGCATGCATGGGAGAAGATTGGAATTGATTTATTTGAACCCCTTCACAATGGACATAATTTCCTGATCATTACGGATGAACACTCCTGTTTCCCCTTTTGGAAGATCTTTCATCAACTACTCATGACAGATTCATTAAGAGATTAAAAAGTATTTTTTCGACATGAGATGGTCCTTCGATTTTGAAAACCACAGCACAGAGACAGCCCTCATCGCCTCCACAGATGACATCAGGCGTCAACTAGACAACGGTAAAACATCAGCCCTCATCCTCCTGGACCTGTCAGCCGCCTTTGACACGGTCTGCCATTGCACTCTAAAGACACGCCTCCAAGAAGCCGGAATCCAAGAGAAGGCCCTCGACTGGACCATGTCCTTCCTCTCCGGCAGAACCCAGAGCGTTCGCCTCCCACCCTTCCGATCCGAAGCCATCAACATCATCTGCGGCGTCCCCCAGGGCTCATCCCTCAGCCTGACGCTGTTCAATGTCTAGATGGCCCCCCTCGCACAAGTGCCCCGCCACCACGACCTCAACATCATCTCCTATGCCGATGACATCCAGCTCATCCTCTCCCTCACCAAGGACCCATTCACCGCCAAAACCAACCTCCAGGAGGGAATGAAGGCCGTCGCCGACTGGATGAGGAGCAGCCGTCTGAAGCAGAACTCGGACAACACAAAGGTCCTCATCCTTAGACCCACCCCCTCACCCTGGGACGACTCCTGGTGGCTGACCACACTTGAACAGCACCGACACCCACCGACCATGCACGCAACCTGGGATTCATCCTTGACTCCTCCTCTCCATGTCTAAACAGGTCAACGCCGTCTCCTCCTCCTGCTACAACACCCTCTGCATGCTCTGCAGGATCTACAAGTGGATCCTGACCGAAACAAGAAGAACGGTGACACAGGCCCTCGTCAGCAGCAGACTGGACTACGGCAACACACTCTATGCAGGAATCCCAGCCAAACACCTACGATGACTACAACGGATCCAAAACGCCTCCGCCCGACTGATCGTCAACGTCCCCTGCCGCAGCCACATATCCCCCCACCGTGAGAGACCTACACTGGCTTCCCATCGACAAGAGGATCACCTTCAAGCTCCTCACCTAAGCACACAAAGCACTCCACAACGCCGGACCAGCCTACCCGACCAGCAGACTCAGCTTCTACACCCCCACCTGCCAGCTCTGCTCTGCCAGCCTCGCCCTCGCTGCTGTCCTCCGCATCCAACAAATAACCTCCGGCGGCAGAGCCTTCTCCTACCTTGCCACCAAGACCTGGAACACCCTCCCTACCCACCTACGGCAGACCCAAGACCTACTCGCCTTCAAAAGACTCCTCAAGACCTGGCACTTCAAGCAAAAGCGGCCCCCCCCCCTCCCCTCAGCGCCTTGAGACCCTCACGGGTAATTAGCACGCTTTACAAGTACTCTGATTGATTGATTGTTTTGCCTTTCAATTGTCGAGAATATAAAGATTTTCTCACTCATCTGAATGTCATGCATCAGAAAAGTACACCTCTCTGGCCACATGCGAATGGTGTTGTTGAGAGATTTATACGCACCTACAGTTTGTTGGAAATGGTCCTTTGTGCAGCGTCACCCCCAAACGTTTTGCCTTCCTCCTTTTTGCTGAATTCATTTTGTTGGCTTTAGGATTGTGATCACTTTACCACTGTTAAACCAGTGCTAAAGTGCTTATGCTCTGTACTCAAAACATGGTATTTTTGGCTTATTCATGATTGGCATATCAAATTTACTTATAAGTCCCTAGTAAAGTCCACTACATGTGCACAGGTCCTGTAAATTAAATGCTACTAGTGGGCCTGCAGCACTATTTGTGCCACTCACTTCAGTAGTCCTTTAAACAGGGCTTAGGCCTGCCCCTGCAGAGCCTGTTTGTGCAGTTTAAACCTGGAAAATTAATCTACTTGCCAGGCCCAAACTTTCCTTTTTATTACATGAAAGTTATCACTGAATAGGCCTTAGGTAGCCCCATGGGCAGGGTGCAGTGTATTTAAAAAGTGGGACATGTACTTTTAAGTTGTACTTGTCCTGGTAGTGAAATACTCCTACGTTTGTTTTTCACCACTGCAAGACCTATCTTTCCCATAGGTTAAAATTGGGATCATCTTAAAAATCATTTTACTGTAATTCCCAATTGTAGTGGTTGGAAATCTGGAGTTTGGTGTCTCTAGACTCACACTTTAAAACCCCAACTCATGGTGGAGGTGGATTTCAAACTGTAAGTCTGGAAATGCTACTTATAGAAAGTTGGAATGTTCTTACTTGAACCATTCTGTGGCTCTGCCTGTCTCTGAATACATGTCTGGGTTAGGTGATGGCTAGACTTTGTGCATCCCCTCTAAACAGTCACACAATGAAAGATGGGATATGAAAATTGCATCCTGTTGGCCCATCACCAGGCTGATAGGTCTTTCTGAGGTAGTTTGGGAGGAATATGTCTTGTTTTCTCACAAACTGGAACCCTGCATGCCATTACAATGCGGTTGTTACAACGACCACGCTGTGACAACGCATGCCATAACTCTACAAGTCGGAACATCGACTTGCTCTAGGGATTGGGGCTCTGGATGTTGGAGTACTATAATTTACAATTCCAACTCCAGTCTCTGCAACAGTTGGGAAGGTGTTGGATTTTAAATCCAACACTTTCGGATCCCTAGAGCTAGTCGTTGTTCTGACTTGTGGAGTAATGGAATGCGTTGTAACTATGCAGTTCATTGGATGACTGCGTTGTAATGGAATGCAGGGATCCAGTTTCGGAGTAAACGATGTTTACCATTTGGGAGGAAGAAGCTGTTACTTGTACCAGAATCGGGCTATGCCTGTCTCCATACAAAGAGCTTCATACCCACCATGTGGTAAGTCTGGAGCAAGCACAAGAACAGCAGGGACCTTGGATCTTCAAAGGTCTCTTTGATGTATTCCCCCAATTCAAAGGTACATTTGTGTATAAACACTGGACCTCTGACATCACCAGATGAGAACCTTGCTGGAATCAAGGACGTTCTGCCTAGTAGAAGAGCTGCTGTGCTGTAGGAGGGACTGCCTCTTTGATTCCTGCTCTGCTGTATTGGCCTGCTGCTTGTTGTCTAGGAGTGATAAGAACTTACGGGATATGTTGGTACACACGCGCCCGAAGAAAACAATCATGGCAAAACCTACAATAAATGCCCACATGGTTCCAGTTACAGGACACTATCCATGCGGGTCCTGTCTAGCCTGCAAATCAACCACTAGCACAAAAACTTTACAATTGTCCCCTACACTAAAATGGACACAGAGACAACACAGCAACTGCAATTCATCCCATGTGATCTATATGGTCACCTGCCCTTGCGATAAAAAATACATAGGGATGACTTGTAGGAAGGTGAAACTACGCGTAGGGGAACACAAAAGCAATATTCGCCTTAAAAAGAATACAACCAAGCTTTGCTCTCACTTCATCGAACAAAATCATAGCATTGAAGACCTGAGATGGACAGTAATAGAAAAGATATCAGAAACTACACCCAACGCAGATAAAATACTATATGAGAAAGAACAACGTTGGGTGGACCGTCTTAAAACCAATAAATTTGGTTTGAATGATGATATCTCATGGCATCATTTTGCACGCTGAACCTACGAGCACCACAGTAAACTTTGTAAATTGAGCCCTAACAACTCAATTGCAAGCTCCACACATAAATGAGACACATCAACATCGAAGTGAGATGCTAATGGTATGACAACCACCTCGTTCGGCATTTCGCCGATTTTTTAATAATACCGTTTTTAAGTTCTGGTAATTTAAGATAAACCATGCTCATCACGCAAAAATCATTTATTGCAAAATCATAGGAAGCTAACTGCATTTTTTTGTCTCTAATAGTACCCCGTTTTGCCAGACAACAAATGTCCGCTTTGCACGCTGAACCTATGAGCACCACAGTAAACTTTGTAAATTGAGCCCTAACAACTCAATTGCAAGCCCCACACATAAATGAGACACATTAACATCGAAATGAGAAGCAAATGGTATGAAAACCACCTCGTTCGGCATTTTGCCGATTGTTTAATAATACCGCTTTTAAGTTCTGGTAATTTAAGATAAACCATGCTCATCACGCAAAAATCATTTATTGCAAAATCATAGGAAGCTAACTGCATTTTTTTGTCTCTAAAAGTACCCCGTTTTGCCAAACAACATATGTCCGCTCTCTCTTTCCATGATTAAATCTGGTAAAACGCCATCGAACGCGTGCTCCCGGCGTCCAGGAGGCAGAGCCAGCACAAGACGCGGAGTACGCTTCAAAAGCGGGTGAGTGTTTCCACCTCCACCGCCGTGTGTCAGTTACTAACACACAGCTCCCTCACAACCCCGTTTCTTGATGTCCTTTCAGCCTGAACCCTCCTGCTGAAATGCGGTTGATTTCTTTTTAAGGTAAGACCTCTCCATGAGGTACAATGCCTATACAAGTACAAGAGCGACTTTACATTTCCTGCCTCTTGCTATTGAAGCGCCCAAAAACCAAGCCATAATTCACAGGTATGAATTATCATACCATAAGTTAACTGTGCACTACTGTGATATCGCTGTTTCTTCCCCCCAAATTCACCTTAATGTCACTTCAGTTGTGTGTTTCTTATAATTGCACTATTGGTTGTAAAAATTATACAATATGCATATCGACACAATGCATGTTTGATTAAACCAGTATTCTAGAATGAAATTGCCAAATGGTCATTAGTTACCCCCATTTCTCTTTCCTCTTAAATGCTTAGGTATATGAAAACCTTCAAGGGTAAGACTATTAATTAATAGAGTCCCTTTATGTCAAAAATTTGACATCAATTTTTCTACTCACTTTGTGTGTTTTTTGTATATTTGTCCTGACGAAAGCTCTTAGACCCTCGGGCCGACAGAGCAGAAACATGTCGACGTTATTTTTTGTCTAATTGACCTATGCTAAGGATTCCTAACTATCCCCAGAGCATACCTAATAAATTTTAATAAGTGGTCAAGTGAACTGAATAAAGCCTATATTCACCTGCACACTTTTTATCTTATCACTCAGCTTCAGTGGGGTAACTCGCTTTTCTCTGGATACTGCCACAAAAAACCAGAGATCGCCTCGGGTGAGGCTGGCAAGACACTGACTGAATAAGCCCAATGACTGTTGCCATAACGCTTGCGTGGGGCGGAGAATAAAATATACCGCTTCTCGAGATACGCAGCGTATATGAGGGCTTTTTCAAATCTCTTGGAAAAAGTGGTTACAAGTGTCCTATCTCCTTTTGATAAACTGTGATAAGAACTGGACCTGTTCTCCACATCTTTGAAGCTAAGGTTTTCTGAGGGCTTGTTTGCTTGCCTCCTGTTTTCTGAAGTCTCAGGGACACAAACAACTCCTTGCAACTCTTCATCTTTTAACCTCTAATCTCAAGTTCTACTTATTGGATTTTTGTAATTTCAGTCTTGTTTTAAGTGTATTCTCTATTTTTCTGAACTTGCATGGTATCTTTTAATGGAGTTTTCAGTATGTTGCACAAATACTTTACACATTGCCTCTAAAGTTAAGTCTGACTGCTCTGTGCCCAGCTACCAGAGAGTGAGCACAGGTTAATTTAGGTTGTATATCTGACTTATCCTGACTAGCACTGTGGCTCCTGCTTGTTCAGGGTGTATACTCTGCCAACCAGAAACATCAATTTCTAACAAAGACCGCTCAGGGCATTACGCTGAAGAAGCTTGAACTCAAATCAGTTCTTCAGTCTTTGCTTCATGCATACAAGTCAACTCCCCATTCTAACACGGGTGAAAGCCTTGCCACCTTAATGTTTGGGAAAGCCATAGGAACGAAAGTCCTACAATGGATCTCTGAAAGACCTATTGACCTTGTTAAGCTTTGCACTACTGATTGATTTCACAAACAAAAAATTAAGACCTGTGGAGATAGACGCCGCTGTGCTCGGAGCATTGTGTTCAAAAGAGGTGACCAAGTCATTGTCAGGCATAAGCAGAAACGCAAGTCTGATGCTCCTTTTGATGCTGACCTACTGAGGATAGTGACCAGTAAAGGACACATAGTGACTGCTCACCATCCCGGAAAGTCCATTGCATGAGATTTTTTCCATTTCAAGCACCTGCCTCCACCTTCATCAGCTCCAGATACCGGAAGTGAGACGTATCCGGAAAGCCCAACGGCTGTACCAGTGTCTTTGTCACCAGTGCAACTCATGGACACTTCTGCTGTATCTCTGCAGCCTCACAAGACAAGATCTGGGTGATTCGAGCAACGAAACAACTTATTGGAGAGCTATGATGTATATATGTATTATTTGTACTTTTTATTTAACAAGGAGGGAGATGTAATGTCTTGTGAGTTACAGATGACGGGATCATTTTGGTTCCTGACGGACTCCGTAGAACACTGACATTAGTGCCTGGGCGTGTTATGTTATGTTATGTTAGGTTGTTTTCTATAGCGCATGGCTACCCCAGCAACGGGGTGTCCTAGCGCTCAACGGACATGCATGGCCGAATGGCTTGTGAGGCTGCGAGAGGAGAGAGAGTGTAATACCAGCCTCCACAGCACAGCGTGTATGATAGAATTCTAGATGTAGAATGCTTAGTTAATGGTTACAAACTGAGGAATAAGAAGATGTGTAATACCAAGCTTCATGTGTGGCATGATCATTTGAATGACCCTGGCTGGGGAGGACACTAAAGATATCTTGTTGGAAAAGGTATGTACAGTTTTTCTTTGTAATTTTACATTGTGCAGAGCTTTTGTAGACACAATGGCCTTGCACAGGTGAAGACAGTAAGTTGATTTATGAGAAAATTTAGGAAGAACTAGCTTTTGGCATTTAGTAAGGATTTCTGAAAACTATGTGGCATACAGGCAGGCAATGTTGGAGCGCTGAGCTGAGACAAGTTTTGCGGCGCTGAGCTCCAACATTTCCAAAATAAAGGGATGTGGCATATACACAACTATACAGCCCACTTCTGTTTTTTCCCTAGCACTGGTGCTAAAATTAGCTGCCTACCACCAGCGCACGCACCCTTGCACCATAGTGCAGGGGCGACTGTGTTGCAGGGAATGTTTGTTCATCTGTAGGAAGGTGGCCCTTCCTGCACATTAACAATCAATAATGGTGGTTCGTTACTTCTATGTGTGCTGCAAAATGCAGCACACATAGAAGTAGCAAATCATCATTTTTTAATTATTGGTTAGGTGCAGGAAGGGACGCCTTCCTGCACATAAACAATAATTCATGGCAATTTGCTCTTTTTATGTGTGCTGCAGAATGCAGCAACATAGAAAACGCAAAAACAAGGAGAATAACAGTATTTCTCTTTGTATTGTCATTCTAATGCCTGCTTTAGCTTTGAATTAGTTTTTGGCAATGCCTCAGTTTAACACATCCATGTAAATCTGGGGCCGTGTCAGAAACAATGTGTATTGCGGGGTGGAACCCCACACGTCAACACCTATTGCACACCCTTTTCATGCACATACCTGTGTGAAGGGGTACCATATTTACAAAGCGGTGTTAAGCCACAAAACGTGGCTTAACACCACTTTGTAACTAGGAAGCATGGCATTGCGCCTCAGGAATATCGCTAAAAGTGACGTTTCTGTGACGCAATGCCCTTGTAAATATGCCCCAAAGTGTCACTGAAGTCGTGGTTTTTGACATGGATATCTGGAAGTGAAAAACAATTTACACGACAATTTAATTTAGGCAATTTCGAAGGCGTAAAACAAACTCGAACCTGGACAAACCTTGTGAAATTGTGGCACAATTTTAACTTAACTCCTTACATTTTTCACGTCAAATTGCAAATATGTGTCAACATTTGCACCGTTGTAGATCTGAACTGGCTTAACTTCCTGATAATTTTAGTGAGAGCTTCTTACAACATGTTAAAATAATAAGAACATTTAAAAATACTCTTTTCATGAATGGCAGGTCAACATTAAATATGCAGGCACTCGTAAGTGCCTGTGTATTGTGGAATCTATACACATACACATTTCGATTCAGTTTAATAGTGCAAGATGCAATGGATAAATAATACAGAATTTTAGGTAGGGCTGCCTTGAGACTATTGTGTTTGAAGCAAAATGCATAAATATGCTGCATCAGACAAGCCGTGTGAAAGGGTCAGATGAAGAATCTCTCATAGGATGGAAAAAAAGAAATAACAAGATGTTGTTCTTGACAGGATGAAGTCCACCTATGACCGGAGAATTGATGTTGATGGAACAAACAGTACGGGTCTTTCGATGTTTGAATGAACAATATGTTAAGATTCTGACAAAGCACTTTATCCAGTGCATATCTGAACATATTCAGGGAAGCAATGTTCTTGGAATCCCAAATTGAATGCTTGTGTGCCCAGTGAAGTGAAACTAGGAGCTTTTTTATGCTCCCTCTGATTTTAGGAAACGTAAATTTGCATTTAAGCCCAAGTGTTGTAACCCATTAAAATGACTACGTTTCAGGTCGATGGCTGCGTTTTTGTGTTGTCTACACTAAAATATCTACAGTAAAAAACATTGCGAAAATTTGCATTTTCTTTTAAAAGAAGGTGGTACACAAACAACAGCTATTTTTACTACAAAAAATGGTGTCATTTAAAATCCCAATAACATGAAGGAAATCATTACTTCTTGAGACGATATCCTTATATTTATCACGTCTCCTGAACTGACTGATCTGTCTGTGTGTTTATATAGGAGTTGCAGAATAGCATAAAAGCCTCGATGCTCTGTAATGTATGGTATGACATTTGCCAAAAGTAGGAGTGCATGCCAGCCTGAAAGACTGTCAAGAGAAAGGTTTTCCTAACGAGGCTATGCACTGTTTACTTTTTTTCCAAAGAAGAAATGTTTATCTAGCTACAATGGCGTGCACATTTTGAAAACTTGCACGTAGTGTCAGTGAAGTAGTCACCATTGATGGGACCTGGTGGAGAGCCATGTCGGGCCATCAGTCCATCTCTCTTTTTAATAAAATCTGTAGCAAAATGGACCCTGCCCAATTATTTGACGGAGATCTTTTGCTTTTTAATCACCAGGTTTTTGTACTTTTACCTGAATTGCAACGACACCATGATCATTGACTGCTAGAAGGTGAAGTCACTTGATGCCCCGATGGACTACGGACTCTGCCCACAAATGACCCACAGGACTAGATAGGTCTCTCCAGGGCTAGTGCCCCTGGCCAGCCTGTGCCCCCTGAGGACAAGTTGGAGGAAGATCTGGGTTCCACTCCAAGTGACTTGCAAGACAGCCTTAAGGCTCAGGGGCTTGAGATTGTGAGCAAAGTATGTTCTGAAGGCTGGTAGTGGAGGGGCTGTGAACAGAGCCCCCTTCAGCCAGGTCGAAATGGCAGTTTTAAAAACTGACACTCAGGCTGCATTTGCAGTCCTGTAGATGTGTTTTACATTGTTACTTTATCAGGTGGCACAATGAGAGCTCAACCCACTACTACCATTTGATTTACAGGCCCTGGATACAGGGAGTACCATATACCAGTCAGGTGTACAGCAGTTGTACCATGTTTGGGAGAGAAAGCACAAGCACTTTACCTCTGGTTAGCAGAGATAAAGTGCAGAGTCCTAATGGCAATAAATACTTGGCCAGCTGGAGTTTCAGTTCTTTGTCCTTCCTGCTCCACTTCATCCTATTCTTTCACCTCATCATCTCTGAGAGCTATATCGTACTCTATCTTCTTGGAACCTTTTGCACTCCATACTATAATACAGCCCAGAAAGTGTTGCGGGTGAAGGTCAGTGGTCCTGTGAGGGGCTGCATCTGCATCATTAGGGTGTGCCGACCTGACCTGGATGAATGAGAGTAATGGGTTGTTGGTTCTCAAGAGGGAAAACAGCGTGTTACATATGGGACAGGTTCAGACCTGTCTGTTGTGATAGTGTCATCAGTGATGAGGCACTGAACACTTGCGAAGAAGAGTATGATGGACACAGTGATGCCTGACCCAGGGCAAGGGTGGGTCTTGACCTGCTTGGGCCATGTAGGCACTTACTGTCTTGGATGCATCTGATCCAGAACCAGGGGTGTGTCTAATGCAATCTGGATTTACTGTGGGCAGAGGTAACCTTATGGTTGATTTAGGTGGGTGGTCTTGTTGTCAGAAGGCCAGTTAAAGATATATGTGATAGCATACAACTGGTGAATGATGTGTCTGGTCAGAACCAATTGCCACTTGTTACTGTTGACTAAGCAAGAGTACAGATGAGCTATGGCTAGTTCGTCCCGAAGTGTCAATTGGAGGCGGTGTATGTAACAAAATGGGTTTGGCCTACTTAATCCACCCAGATTTTTTACTTTTTATTCAACCAGTTTTAGCTCCTGTTTGTTGGATGAGTCTCATTATGTAATTGGGCTGAGTGTGTTGACTGCCAGTGCCCATCTTTTAGGATAAGACTGCTGCGCAGCAGCTAGCGTCAGTTGCATGGGACTGGTTAAACATGAACATGTGTGCACATGTGGCAGCTGAGAATGTGAGACTGCCAATGTGTAGCCTGTTGCAAAAGGGACTCTGCCAGGAAAAGTGCTAACCTGGTGTGGGAATTCATAGATAGTTCAGTAGGGTTTACTGAAAAATCTTTAGTGCTTCAATATATCATACACCTAAGTAAAATCTGCCTTTAAGTGCAGTTTTGCTCCAATTTGGCCTAGATAGTCCAGAGAGGCGTCAAACTATAATGAACTATGGGGGTTTGCGCGAGCGCGTCGACCAAGATGGCCGCCACCGCCGGAGCTCTGTAAGTCAACCGGCCCAATTGGCCGGAAAACGACGATTTTTCTGTCAGGACCTGAATTTTACTAGCGGCGCTTGCATTTCCTCACTGTCCCCTACCTGTGGCTCTAATTCTGGGCGATTACGTCGAGGGAAACTGCTTTTGCTCGATCCTCCGTCCTCTCCTCTGCCTCTGCATCTGTGTCTGCCGGCTTGCTCTGCTTGGGGGCGGAGTGAAAATAAAGAAAGGGCCTGGCTTTGGCCTGGTCACACCGACGACCCTATACAGCTGCTGCACCAGCCCTTTTACAGTACTTTTGGGGACTTTACATGCTTTTTCCCACATATTTATTAAAAATTTGAGGTGATTTTTGGTTTGTTGCTGTTTTTTGACACAAAGGGTTATTTTTTCACATCAGGATGGAAAATAAAAATGTACCTACTAATAAAAGGAAACAGCAGATTTCACCTCCTCCAACTAAGTCTAAGGTTGTTGAATCTTCTGAGCCTTCCCTTGCTCTGATTTTTGAGGAACTGCAAGCGCTGCGTCTGAATACTGACACTATTGCCACTGAAGTCAAGAATATACGCAAAGATATGGCATCTATCTCCATGAAAGTGTCTGATAACACTATCAAAATTCAGGACAATAAAACTAAATTGGACGCTTTTACTCCTTTGGTGACTCAAATAGTACCAATGCATAATCAATTACTGGAATTGGAAACCCGTAATAGACAATACAATCTTCGTATTTTCAATCTTCCTGAAGAAGTTGAGGGATCTGATTGTCGATTATATCTAGAATCTTTGCTTCCGAGTCTCCTGAATATCAAATTTCCTGAAATATTTGAAATAGATGAAGCTCACAGAGTTCCATCACACAGGAATCTCTGCAATACTTAACCCCGGCAAATGATTTTTAAGGTTCTTCGACACCATCATTTGGTCCTTATCAGGAAAGCAGCAAGAGACATTCCCTCCCTCTTAGTAAATGGCTGTAAAATCTTTATCCATCAAGATTTTGCTAAGGAAACGGTTGCTATTGGCAAGGAATTTTCCTCTTTTGTCCACAATTGCGAAGCCTTGGTTTTAAGTATGGTCTATTTGATCCCTCTACGATGAGAATCTGGAAGGACACTTTTTCTAAATCTTTTCATCGTCCTGAAGATTTACGACTCTTTCTGGAACAACAAGCTTCACCGTTAATGGACACTAATGCCCCTGTTACTTGAAGACGTCTATTTTGATTTATCCTGACATCTATATTTTTCTCTTCACGGGCTCCAACGGTTTATCCGGCCATGCTTGAGGAACGGGTGTGCGTCTCTGTCTTCTTATATATGTTTCTGTTTCTTGTTTGTTCTTTTGCCCTTCCTTTGTGTTTCTACCTTTTGTGTCCTTCCTTTTATTACTCTTTGCGTAGAGTTACTCTTTCTATATGGCTGTTTCTCAGTTCCTCTTCCTTTGAATCTTTTCCTATCCTCTTCCTTCTAACTCCTAATGGCTAATATTCATTCTATTAAACTTGTTTCACTTAATGTCAAGGGCCTGCGGCGTCCAGTAAAACGTACAAAAATCTTGGACTACCTGGGTGCATGCAAAGCTGATATTTGTTTTCTTCAAGAAACGCACGTTGATGATAAGATTTTACATTATATGAAGAAAAAATGGGTTGATAATATTGTTTCCTCACCTGCGTTGGGAAAGAAAAATGGAGTTGCAATTTTCTTTGCAAAAAGGTTACATTGTCAAATATTATTATGATTATTGTAGTTAAGGTTAAAATTTATGACTCTACCTTCTATTTGCTTAATATTTATGGCCCTACAGCTGATGACCCTTCGTTCTGGTCTGCTATTACTACTGAAGTTCTGAAGTTAGGACAAGTTCCTTTGATTGTTGGAAGGGATTTTAACCCCTTCGATGCTCATGACGAGCTCAGCTCGTCATGCAGTACACTGGTCGTGTGCTTATGAAGCATGGGGATCAGAATATTTCAGCACCCAGCGGGATTTGCCTTAGCAGCCAAGGTGTTAATGTGATTATTGATCCGTTGTTAGATAGACTTTCCTCTACAAAATTCCGCCCTCCTAAAGCTTTTTATGCCTTTAAATCTTTCCTTGGAACCACCAAGTTAGCTGCTATTTGGAGGATACACTTCCCTACTGATAAATGGTTTTCCTTTTTCTCTAATTCCCATAATTCTCATTCACGGATTGATTACTTTTTGCTTTTTCCTTCTTTACTCCAATCAGCTGACAATCCTGTTGTAGGTAATATTGCTATCTCGGACCATGCCTTAATTTCCTTTGTTTTAAATATCTCTTCTATGTTTACCAAACAAAATAGATGGCGTATGAACATGAATGTTGTACTCAATGACACACATAAGCCTAAAATATTACAAGCTATCCAGGACTATTTTTTGTTTAACCCTGAAGGTTCAACTTCACTTGTTAATAGATGGGATGCGTTTAAGGCCTATATTAGAGGTACCACAATTTCTATTATGGCCCATGCAAACAAGCAATTCAACTCCAAAATTCAACTTTTGGACAAGCAAATTGCCAAATATGAGCATTTATTTATTACTTCTAATGACCCTCAACACAAATTTACACTACAAAAGCTTCGTTATGAATTTAATGCTCTACTTAGTACTAGAGCAGGGGTTCAACTCGCAAAATCTAATGCTAAATTTCGCTTTAATACCAATAGGTCTGGGAAACTCCTTGCAAATTATTTGCGAATCAAGAGGGATAAGACCCAAATAACTTCGATACGTAGTACTAATGGCCAAGTAGCTATTTCCCATAATGACATTGTCCAAGAATTTTTAACTTTTTACTCTACCTTATATAGCAAACCTGATACCTGTGAGGATTCTTTAATTGATTCCTTCTTAAATAAATTTAATTTGCCTCAAGTTTCTCCATCCGATAGATTAACTTTAGATTCCCCAATTACTTGTGATGAGATCTTACTTGCTATAAATTCACTTCCTAAGAATAAATCCCCTGGCCCGGATGGTATCCCTGCTGAATTTTATAAAGAATTTATTTCTCTCCTTTTACCTTATGTAAGTGCCCTTTTCTCCCATTTTGGTTCCTCTGGTACTATTTCGGGCTCCTTTACGGATGCTTTAATCGTTGTTTTGCCAAAACCTGATAAGGATCCCACCCTGGTTTCTAATTATCGTCCCATTTCTCTAATAAACCAAGATTGTAAACTTCATGCTAAAATCCTTGCTACTAGATTGGCTCCTATCCTTCATTCCATCATTCATCCAGATCAATCTGGCTTCATGAAAAATAGATACTCTGCGAATAATACCAGAACGCTTTTACATGTTATTGAACAGAGCTCTCACCTTACTTCTCCTGCGGGAGTGATGGCTTTAGATGCAGAAAAAGCATTTGACAAAATTCATTGGCAATTTTTGTTTAAAACTTTAATGTCTTTTAATTTTGGTACCCAGTTTATTCGTATGATTTCTGCTTTATATTTTGCCCCTACTGCTCGTCTGTTTATTAATGGTCAAATTTATGCTCAGTTTCTACTCTTTAGAGGTACTAGGCAGGGTTGTCCCCTATCCCCACTGTTATTTTTATTAGGAATTGAGCCTTTTCTTAATTATTTTCGCTGCTGTGATACTATTCAAGGTGTTGCGATTAATGATGTCACTGTTAAAACTTTAGCTTATGCAGATGATGTGTTATTATTTATTAGCAATCCTCTCTCCTCTGTTTCCTCCCTCCTAGACATTATTACTCATTATTCTGTAATTTCAGGTTACAAGTTAAATGTAAGTAAAACTGAATTTTTTCCTTTAAATGCTTTTTGTACACTGGATATGCTAACAAACGCTAACATTCTTTGGCAGAACATTAAGCTTAAGTACTTGGGTATTCTATTTGCCTCTTCATTGCATGCTACATTAAAATTAAATACAGATTTTATACTTGATTATATCAAAGGCAAAACGTTCAAATGGTCTCCCCTTCATCTCACTTGGTGGGGAAGAATGGAGGCTATAAAAATGAATATTGCACCAAAAATCTTTTATTCTTTGGCTATGATTCCCACTCAATTTCCTCTAAAATTCTATAAAGATGTTGATAAACTCCTATCTAAATTCCTTTGGTCCAACAAAGTTCCTCGTATTGCTTACAGAAAATTAAAACTCCCCAAGTCCCAGGTAGGATTTGCCCTTCCAGACTTTTACCTTTATCATAAAGCTTTTATCTTAAAACAAAGTTCTTTATGGTTTTCAAATTCACCTATAGTCAAGCCTCCAATTTGGATAGATATTGAAACCTCAATTGTACGCCCCTTTACTTTACTCTCTTTACTGTCAATGTCCTCTGCCTCAAAGGTAGTTCATCGGTCATCTATAATTAAATCTTCGAGATTAATACTTAATGACTTAGACTCTAATTTTGAATTACCCTTACTCTCTACAGTCCACTTGTCTTTATGGCACAGTGCTCTACTTAAACTAAACAGGAACATTAATTGTTGGTCCTCATGGATTTCAAAAGGAATTTTATATCTTAAAGATGTCTTTTCTAACAAAGCCTTTATCTCTTTTGAGCAACTGCAATTAAAGTTCGATATCCCGGTTTCTGATTTTTCAAAATACCAGTCTTTATGTAATTCTATTTTGGACTCCTTTCCAGATGGTATTCCTTCTTCCACCACCAACGACCTTTTGATTTACCTTCAGGCTGTTACGTCAACCTCCAAAGCTGTCTCTGTTTTTTATAAAAAAAATTCTACTTTCCAGGGCTCTAATGTTAGTGCAATATCATCATTTTGGAAAACTGAACTTTCCATTTCCTTATCAGATGACTCATGGTCCTCAATATGGCTCAACAGCATCTCCGGTTGCTTCCAGTGTCCCTTTATCAGACTAACGCTTATATCTTATTTAATGCTTTATGGACCCCATCTCGATTAAGTCATGCTAAATTGATACCATCTGATGTTTGTTGGCACTGCAAGTTATCCTCTGGATCACTTCGTCATATGTTATTTGAATGTACAATTATTATGAAATTTTGGTTAAATGTTTGGAATGTCATTTTGAAAATTTTGCCTGTACATGATGATATTTCTTATGCTGTGTTATTATGCAAATTGGTTGCCCTATCCCATCCTCTTAGTGATTCGGAGACAAAGTTATTTAATTTTTTAATAACAGCTGCTTTAAAATCCATTACTTTTTGTTGGAAAGACGCTTCTTCTCTTTCAGTTCATGCTTGGTGGTCTTGGATTACCTTTACCAGAAGAGGAGCTCAACTATCTCTTAAAGGTGTTACTCACAATTCACAGTCATTTCAAGCTTTTTGGTCTCCTATTGATTCGTATGTTTTGCAATGATATGCTTAATGTATTTTTGTGTCTCTTGATGATTAATTTTTCTTTATTACCTTCTTGGTTATATTCAACTAATTGGTAACTCTATTTGTTCTGATTTTATAATTCTAGGATTTGTTTTTCCCCCCTTTCTCCCTTCCTCTCTCCCCCCTTTCCCTTCCTCTTCATTTTTTGAATTATTGCGTTCTTTAATGCTCAATTGATCATTTACATATGTAGGAATTATTCTTTCTGTACTGTACTTGTCTTTTCTTGTGTTGCATAAACTTCAATAAAAACATTTTGAACAAAAATAAAACTATAATGAACTATGCACACCAAATCTGAAAATGCAAGTCCCAATAACACAGGTTCAGCTTGTAATCAGATATCAGACCTTTTGTACTCTTGCTGGACCAAGTTAATTATTCTGCTCCCAAGCAGAGGGAACAAGCCCACCACACACAAAAGAAGCAATTATCAGTGATTTACAGGAAAGAAAATCTGCATCTGATAATTAGATGTCACACTGCACCTGGGTTGGGATAGGCCAAGCCCATTGAACAAAGGAGGGAGCCCAGACATTTGCAGCCAACACAGGTAGGATTACCCTTTAAAGCTTTGGTGAGATGGTAGCTGGCAGTAATGTAAGCTAGTGGGTGTGCTGAGGCCCTAAGTAAGATGAGGTCTTCACAGAGAAAACTTGAGGGTGTCATTTTGGATTGCCCTAGAATGCTGTGCAGGAGGGTTGTGATGGGTGAGGGGTGATGTCGCATCCTAGGATTTACCAGGGATGACAGGCATGTAGAACTTTACACTCATACTTTTAAACCCTTGAATAAGGAAGAGACAGTGAGCAAAACCATGGACCTAGACAGAGACAACGCCATAATCATGAACAGGTCAGACGAAAAGCTTTCTAATCTTCATGATAAACAAAGGGATTTGCCTGCAGCTCACCTCCAGGAATAGAGAACTCTCTCCATGGGCAGTGTTGCAGAGTTCCTGTAGACCGTTCGGCTGAAGATCTGTACTCTGCTGCCACCCCAAGTGGCATTAAAGATAACCAAGAGGCTCTGGGCTTTGGAGTGTTAACAGGAGGGTGCTCTGCTGGCTAGTAGCAGAGGGGTTGTGCAATCCCACCCTGCCCCCTCCTAAAAGGTACGGAACACCAGGATCTAGTAAAGGAGAATATTGACACAGGAAGCCATTAAGACAGGTCCCAGCAAAGGGCACCCTTCAGAGGGCAGTAGGCCTGTTGAAAATGTACTTGTTGGCTAGAGCTTTATATCAGTACAATGAGCCAAAGATCCTAAAAATTTGCCTAATGCAGCTGATTTATGTGCCTTGGAAAATTTGCCAATTTAATGGGACCAAAGGTTGAAACCAAGCTTGTGGCAGTACACCCTTTCTTCAGTAGATACCAAAGAGGTGAGCCAGACCCCAGGGTTGGGATACCTTTATTTTATTTAATCGAGGAGTGGGCATGAGTGGGACCCTCTCTAATGGTGGGCACAGTTGCAAAAAAACTGCACCATTCTACACGGCGTTCTGCGAGAAGGCAGAGTTCCTTGTCCCACCTGTTCGTGTGGCATTTCCGCCATACAGCAACTCAGATTGTTCGGGTGGAAGCATTGCACGAACTGCACCACACCGTCGCACATTGGTGCAGCCATCTTATTTCTCAAACTGTTTATGTTGCTGAGGCCTACTTTTTGATCCTTCTTCAATCTTTGCAATCCTTGTGTTCCAAAACTTTTTTCCCATCTGTTTTCTTTATTATATTACCCTTTATCTTTCTAAGTGTGTATTTTATGTTTTTTTCAATTTTTGTGTGTTTTTGGTGAGTTTTGTACTTTATTTTTTCTTTTTACTTCACTTCCTAATTTTATTTTACTTCATTCCCTCTTATTCCTGTTCCTACACTTCCTACATTTTTTATCTTTTGTCCCACCTACCATCAGCATCATGGCAGATAAGGGTGTGTCCCGATAAAGGCCCCAACAAGGAGCCACCTTCCTTGCGGAAAGCATTCCCAGGAAGGGGTGCAGCCCCGGGCCTTGTTTTTTGAAGTGGAGGTGGTAGCGCTGTGCTTTTATCCAGCTCCACCTCGCATCTATGCTGGCAGCAGGTAGCAGGTCTGCGTTTGGGTACATACTCCGGTATCGCCAGGTTATGTCGGGCAATGTATTGCTGCTCTGGGGTCTGGTGCATCCATAATCAGCTGACGCACTAGTGGTCCGGCATCCTGAACTGAGAGCAAGACATGCTGGACCTGCTAGGTGTTGAGGTCGTGGGGCTCAGTGAGTAGCTGATTATCAATATTAATATTACTTGTGTGTTTTATGTCATTGATAATATTTTTTCCCAAATAGTAATCTTGCTGCTCACATGCGGGTACCACAATACTAGTCTACTACGAGTCAATCTGAGTTAGAAAAGTTCAATAATATTGTGATTGCCTTTTACTGTCAAAAACTCTTTTTGGAGACATTATTTATTTACCGCCAATCTTTTTTCATCTTTATGTCTTACATCAGCATCCAAGGCCATGAAGAGGTCTGAGGCAAGTGAGGGAGCTGGAGGTGTCTCCCAGTTCCAATGTTCCTCCTCGGCCAAAGGCTCTACTGGCCCCAGTGAGTCCTCCGGTTGTTAATATTATTATTTATTTCCCTTACATTTAACCCTCCTTATTTTGAGTTATTTTTTCCCACCTGTTTCCTAATTTTTTGTAAAAATCCTCCTCAAGCTATCCATTTCTAAATTCTTTTTATCGCTGCATTATCCTATTTACTTATTTTTTATATTTCTAGTATCTGTACTTTAATTTATACTGTCTCTGTACTTGTCTACCTGTAGCTTCCTTTCTTCTGCTTTGTCAGTCAGCTTTCTTTCTCCTTTTATATATTTTGTGGACTGCCGAGTGGTGGTACTGGTGTAAGACTCAGAGAACCCATTGGTCACGTACTACTACTACTAGTACTACTACTTTGCCATGCAGATTGCATGTCCGAGTAAGATATTCTATGCATGTTTGTTTAGATGAGAAGGCTTTCTTTTACATTCTCATGCTCAATCAGTAAAATGAGAGAGTGGCCATGGTCATGTTGGTCCCCCAAAGTTGTATTTGGTGAACTGATGACTGTGTACTATGGCTCTAATGAAGTATGAGGAGGACGGCCCCATTGCATTTGCCAAACAAGACCATATGTCCAGTTGTCTACTTTTTTATTTCTTTTAAAAAAGCTCTAGTCACTCTTTTACAGTTTGTCGTGAGCCTTTTCAAAAATTGCCTAACCTGATATTTTTGCTAGAAGATACTCTCTGTATCCGAATTGTAGTGATATGTGTTTTATATTTTGCTATAAAAGAAAATCAATAAGGGGAGGTGTATCTGGCATCTAAAAAATGTGTAATGTGTTTTCTAGCCACACCCACCTCCAGTGTCTTGGCCAACAGTGACATCAGTGCCAATCTGTCACTAGATGCTGCAGCAGTAGGGGGTGAGCCAGCAGCAGTGGTGGGCGGTAGTAAGTCATATTGCTTGCTTATTGACAATTAATTATATACTTACTGCAATGGTGTACTGTTGAGACTAGTGAACAGTTGAACACACCCCTCTTTACTTAGCATATACAGCGGGAGTTGAGTAACTAATGGCCTCTTCGTTCTTCAACTCAGCAGGGAAAGCTTAATTAATAGCTTTAACTATGATGGGTTGATGGAAAATGTAAAGAAAGATGGAAGGAGAAAGGACGGGTGAAAATTAATATGACTTCCAGAGAAGGATGTGTGGGTGAAAGGATGCATATACTATAGGTGGATAATAGGATACACAGGTGGGTTGAAGAATGAATGAAAGGTGAAAAGATGACTGCTTAGATGGATGAAAGTGTATGGATGAAAGGATGCTTGCCGAGGTGGGTGAAAGGAATCCTCTGGTGGATTTGCTGGGTCAAAGGACGCATGGGTAGGTAAATGGCAAATGTATGTTGGTGAAAGGTTCGTTGAGACTGAGAGACATTTCTGGATGGATGGATATATGGATGGATGAATGATATTCAATAGTGAAGACTGGAGTGACAGAATGTAAAACTTAAGTGATGAATAGCAAAGCCAAGGGTGAAGAGTGAAAATACCAGAACAATGCAATGATGACTGGAAAAATCCCTGGGAAGAACAATAAACAAGGGACTAGAGTACTCCTCAGTAGTGGCATTCGTCACATCTTTACTTGCTTGGAATGGTTTTTATCAAGGTTTTTGATTCAAAGGGTTGAGGTGTATTTTTTAGACTACTCCCTTGACTCACAGTAGTTTTCAAGTGCAACATATATTATGTATCCTTCATAGTACCCACCCATCATCAATCAACTCCCTCTCTAACAATGGCATTTCACCAGTGGCACCCATGGGTGACCTATCGGCTGCATGGTTACATCGGCGTCACTGCATTGTTGGTTGTGCAATGAGCGTCTGCCTTAGTTAATGTGTAGGCCCCTTTACAAATTTCATGGCATTGCGAAAACTAAATTGTTTTTTTTCCCTAGGCTCGCAGTGCCCACTCAGTCATTTCCTAAAACATAAGTAACACCTTCCCTATGTTCCATTTTTCCCCATTCAACACTTGCCAAACAAAGTGACTCACTACTATCAAAAGCTTAGGCACTTGATAATGTTACTGATCTGTGAAACGTCTTACAATATCCTGTTCATTAATGCTTAAACTGTACTGTAGTGCATTTCTTTTCCATGGGCAGACAGGAAGATGTCTGTCTGAATAATTTTCTTCTGTATATATTTGCACCTCATGTGACATATATCATTCATAGTATGTAACTATTCATCTACGTTGTAGTGAGGGTAAAATTGAAGCATTTAAACACCATGGCCATGATAGGAATAAGAGATAGTTATCTACAATAGGCACTCCACCTGTAGACAATAGCAAAGTAACACAACATGAGTATGCCTGTCTAGGGTGCCAATTGAGCTAGCATGACTACATTAATTTAGCTCAACAAGACAGAGAAGACTTGTATACTCCATATTGCATAATGCCTGAAAATCTAATCCAATAAAATCGAATGGCCTGAGGGTACCAGCAAATGTACTGCTACTGTGCCGCTATATAATGTTATGAGTTTTGCTAAGAGCATTGCTTACAATGTGTCTTTTTTCTTTCTTGATATTGCTACTCTTGCCGATCCAACACCACCTAACAGGCAGGAGAGAGCAGCCCAGACCTGGTGGAGGAAACTGGAGGCTATCAGGGCTGAGTACAGCAGTCCAAAGGCAGCCAGCTGCCACCATTCCACCACTCCTGTTCCCCTCTATTTTCAAACATTTCCGCACTGCATTCTGCAGAGGCTGGCATGCATGGAAGCCAGGCAGGAGGAGCATATGCAAACATTGGAGAGTCACGTTAGGAAGTTCCTAGCCCACTGTTAGGTCTACTTTTCTGCCCCTTGCTAATCCTTCTTTTGGCGGGTGGGACTTGTTGGTAAGAGGATGGGAATGTTGGAATTGGGGCATTTGTTTGGATTTTCTTATTTTTTTGTAAACAATTTAGTTTTTATTTGGACATGGACATGGAACCTACTTTAGACATTGGCTGGGGTTAGGTAGAGGGGTGGGCCAGTTGGGGGTTAACTAATCTATTTATATTTGTTCCGGAATAATTTTTTTATAGTTGTACATTATGATTTAAATATTTTTTGGGGGCTACTGTTTTACTTCGCACAACTGCCTTTGCCGCAACCAGTTTTTAAAATCTGCTGATAGTCTAACAACACAAAATAGTTATGTGGTACCCTCTTTTCCTACTACTCTCTCCTCAGGTGGGGTGGATGTGTGAATTTCCATTGTATATTGAATTTTTTTAGTTCAATAATGAATCACTCACAGTTCTTCTCTTGCCTGATTAGATGCTTCGAGGGCTGCATGATTTCCCAAGGTATCATGTTAGTGCTAGTAGCAGCAGTACGGTAGCGCACTAGTCCAACAGTGAAGGCATCAAAAGCGATGTCCCAAGGACTATTCATCGCAAGGAACTCAACAAGTTGAAATAGTAACTGAGTTAATGCCATTATTACATGCAAGCTTAAAAAAGCCGACATTCACTACAGACTAGACTACTAGTACACAAGAAGAATAGAGACAATAGAGAACATATGATAAGTAATACTAAATGTAATTAATCAGTATGGTGAACAAGTAAAGGTTACAAAATGACATAATACAGTGACTGAAGGATGAATCTGCCAATGATGTTCCTCTGAAAAAAATATTGAATACTGTGCATAGGTGGCTAAAATAAATATAATATTGCTAGTGTGGGCTATATTTAGAGCTGAGGATCCTTGCCTGACACTGAGTTGGTGGTACTCTCACCACATCCCCCCCCCCACCAAGTGTGTGATCAATTAATGGTATAAATGTAGTCACATCTCAGTAAATCACACAGCCCGGGGGAGGAGGGTTAGGATTTTGATGAATGGATGAGAAGGGGTTTTTGCCAAAGGTTTGACAAAGATAAACACTACACAAGGACAACATTAATCTTAACAATGAGCAGCCGACCATCAAAATCTGGTGGAAAAGAAAACAGAGGAATCATGAGTAGAACAGTTAAACGAAATCAAATTGTCTGCCTGCACCCAGAGAGACCCAAGTTAAATTAGATATCTTAATGTTCAGTGGTACCAGCTTTGAAAGATAGCAAATATATCAAATTGATATATCTTTAGAAGTGAAGTAAACATAAACAACACACACAGTTCTAATGATTACTAAAAGAAAAAAATGATGCTATATTGCCAAAGTTGGGAGTTGCATTTGCAATTCCTCTTGGACTGTCCGTCAATCGTGGGTGCCCGGCAGATGCGGTTCTGTAAGGTATGAGTATGTTAAGTATACTGGGCCTCATTTATGAGAAATGACGCATCGCTGCGTGAAAGCAGCAAAGCGTTGCTTCTCAGTGCGCACTCCTTGCATCATGATTTATGCGTCATATTTATAATATGACGCATCATGTTGGAAGGAGTTACAGATACGTCAGTTTTTCTTGTGGCAAAGATTTAATGTTTGGATGACACAATGGGGGGCACATGCATCAAGGAAGGATTCCTTAATTGTGATTATTAAGGAATGGCAATTAAGGAATGGCAAAGCCTATGCATGTAGGAATTAATATAAAATAGCGATTCCTAAACATTCCTTAATTGCGACTCGCAAATTGCGAGTCGCAATTAAGGAATGGCTTCCCATTCATTCCCCTGGGCCTATAGGCCTGTAGGAATGAATGGGAAATTGTGCATGCAATTTCAAGGGTGCAAGGGTGTCACAAGGACACCCTGTTCCACCCCTGAAAATATGATGTGCACCCATATTGCACACACATATGCCCCAAGGGCATGTGTGTAACCTGAAACTTTAAAAAATTAACTTTAGTACATTTTTCAAAGTTTTCGATAAATACCATCAGGTTGAAATTGTCGGTATTTAGCGATCCATAATAGTGAATCACTTTCTTAAATGCAATCTTGCATTGCATTCAAGGCATCCCAATTTGAGATGCCTTAAATGCAATCACAAATTGCGATTTTTGCGTTTGGAATGATGCATCCCAAATGCAACAATTTCGGTCGCAAAGGGGCAGATTCTGCAAATCTGCCCCTTTGCGAGTGCAATTTCCAATGATGAACGTGCCCCAATGTCTCTTTGCACCCTTGTATTAGCAGACAAGCAAAGGATTAAGCTCTCCACCAAGTCAAACACATCTTTTTTTCCCTCCATACCTGTGTACATTTCAGACACCTCCTTTAGCTGTTCATGTAGCATGTGCAACAGCGGGATAGCTTGGCCCATGGTACTGTCCTCCTTGCTGACTTCTGATGTGAACACCTCAAAAGGAAACAGCATCTCTTCTGCAGGTGAACAGTAAGTTGCTTACATGGCCTTCTCTTTTGAGAAAGTCCTGTACAATGATGGTTATCAGTGTGCCAAACACAGGACCCTGAAATATCCACCATCAGCAATGGCCTTAACTTCCATTGTCCGTGGCAACAAATCCTCTTGGTTGCAGCCAGTCAGACTTTGTTGTTAAAGTCTTTCAAAATGTTTGTAGCTGTATGAGATTTCTCTATGTCAACAATGCTTCAGTTGCATGGTTCCAAGCAGAATTAAAAATCGCAGCAGTGTCAAAACTTGCAGACATATTTTCTCTAGCCCCCACAAAAGAGATGCAGTGTTTAGTGATGCACATGTAATGAATCACTTGGCAACTAGTCCACATGTCTGTTGTCAGGTGGATACTGTGAACAACACTTCACTGCAAAGCTTGTCTAGGAAATTCCAGCACATCATGATGTAGCACTGGAACAGGAACTCTGGAGAAATAGGACCGGTTGGGAACCTTTCCTTTTGGGTAGATGGCTGCCACAAATTCAAGAAAGCCCACCCCTTCCACAAAAGAAACAAGCATTTGCAATGCAATAGGTCTCACATTTGTAAAAGCTAGAGCTTTTGGTGTTGAAAGTGACAATATATTTTACTTTTATTTTCTGGTATACGGTGGAGTGATGATATTTGCGTAGCGCTATTGCCATTCATATAACATTGCGGTGCTGGAGAACCAGAAAATGGGAAATTGGTTATGAGGGATTTGGACCAGAGTAATATGCTGGCTGGAAAAAAAGTAAGAACATCCTGAAAATAGCAAACACTCATAGGAAATGCAAGAATAAATAAAGCATATGAAATGTAAGCAGGAACAATTTAGTTACCTGAACGCTTTTATTATTCAGAAATCATTGAGTGCTTTTACTTGAAAACTTAAGAATATGACTACAGGGCTGGGAGGGACCTGCTTCATGTCTGGGAGTCAGATTAAATGAGAATTCCTGGTTAGGCATACTGTTATTACAGTAGTAAGTCTGATTGTCCAATCACATTACCAAGAAGCACCTTTAATGTGATGGCCCTGGGCCATTATTCCCTCTACTTTTAAAAAGTTTCTGCTCGCAAAACCAGCATTTTCAACACAATTGCCATTTGTATACAAAACAGATAACTCTTGCGGAGCAGAACAGGCATGGCAGCAAACGTTGGAACTGGTGCATATTTCAAATGTGGGGTTCAATGTGCAACTGAAAGAACTTTTGTTTTCCTAGTTGATTTCGTCACCGGCTTGATGCCACAAATATACATTTTAAAAACTGTGTCACATATAAAATCTAACTACACAAAAATCTACTATAGTCTGATTGGTCTCCAGCCTAGCACTGTATTCTCCGTAGTGAAGACGTCTAGAATTTCACTTCAACTACGATAACCGGCCGAATTTAATCAACTCTGTTGGAACAGACAATTAATGTTTTCCTGTTTTACCTTCATTCTCATTCAAGGAAATGAAGAATTAAGCGACTAAAGTAAATAAAGCATTAAGCCACTAACCTCGAAGTTGCTCACTGGAATACCATGCAGAAGGCAGATCCAGAGCAAGCTAAGCTTCTGGAATGAATGAAGGCTTTCTCAGGAGCCAACCGTGCTGAACAAAATTTTGCTGTGATGGGCAAGGGAGTGTCACAATGTCGGGATCGCCATTCCGAAGCTTCAAAAATCGACAGGTTTGTTTAGTCGAAGTAGTCCCCAAATAAACTAACGAACATGTACAGCATAAGAAAATTGTACTCAGCCAGTGCTCCCGATTGAAACAAGGGCGACTTGTTCGCAAATGTCACCAGAAGCTACTATGGCATTAATGAGCCGTGACTTGACGCATGCAGCGTATTTTCTGTGCATTAAGTGTTGTGCAAAACTCCACAGTTTCTTTAAGAGAGGATGGATATGTATTAACTGGAAAAAACTTTGAAAGGAATATTATTGTTCTCAGAAGGTCACTGAAAAATAAAGTTTAGCTGAACTACTGTCTCAGTAGCTTTCGGGGATTCACGTGTGGTGTGCAATAAATAAGCACTGAAATACAAGCGCTGCCCCGCGGCTGTGAAAGTTAATTGCGAGAGGGGGAGCAGGAGGTGAGCCCGCGAGTGGTGCGCGTGCCACAGTGACCCATGTGGTTTCAATTATCGCGCCCATGTCTGGGCACGATAATTGAAACCACATGGCAGCGGTGCGGGTAGCCGACACCAATAGGCCATGGGCGGAGCAATGCGACCGCCTTTGGTCAATTGCGTGCTGTCTTTGATAAAAAGACGCACACAAAGGCCAATAGCGTGGGCCAAAAGGAAAAGCACATTCCTAGGTCCATTTTGAAACCCCCTACAAGAGGTCTCTCGCTCCACAAGTGGTGCTGCGCACTGCAACGCTAGGCGCAAGACCTAAAAAAGAGGAGGTCCAGCACTTATATTTTAGTCAGATTTTCATTGTGCAAATGTGCTGTTGGGCAGTAGCATTCATACTGACCCTCTGGACTAAGCGTAGCAGGAATAGTAGCCTGGATTTATTCTTTCCTGGTGTAACTGATGCAGGTGACGTCTTGAGAGCAGGTTTTGGTAGGCTGAATGTGCTTGTCAGCGGGCAGTCACTGTCCTCTCTTGCCTTGGTGTCTCGACCTGAGTCTTGTGCCATTGCGATGTTGCTGATGTGGGCGATATTATTGCACTGCTGGGGTCTTCCTCTTCTTCACTTTCCACTTAAACCGGATCGAATTTGGATTCCATGCTCATCCCCTTCACCAACAACACTTGCATTATTTGACCGCTAAGGTGTGCCTTCCAATAGATAGTATGGTGCTTTCTCAAATGGGTTGTTTGGTCCCCAGTACCATAGTTTGTACAAAGCACCCGACTAACACTTGCTCAGCAAAGGGAGCATATAGCAATATTCACCTCCTTCTTGCTAACTGAAAATAAGTCCCAAAACTGGGGAGCTCCACTTTCTGACACTGCTTCCACTGTCAATGTTAGAAGAAATGGCGGTAGGTGGGCATTTTGACGTTTGACTCTCTGCAGTACCTACTTCTACGGAGGTGGTTGTGGATGTAGGCCACTGCCGGTACTTATAACAGCTGGCAATGGTTGCATCTGTGGTACCACTGCAACTTTCCTCTGGGAAGTTGAGATTGGGTAACGTGGGTCTCCACTGGGCCTGGGCTAACATCCATGATGACTGGCTCATCTTCATCCTCATCTTCTACTCCTGCCTCGCCTCTGTAACTCTAAGGCTTTCTGTAACCTTCTCTTACCCTAGTGTCGTCTAGAGGGGCATCTCACTCTTAGACTGATATGGGATCCAAGTGGTGTCTAGATCATCGGAAGAGGGGCTTGAAGAAGAAGATGATGCACCACTAACCCTCCTTTTTCAAGCTGGAGATCTGGAAGACAATGAATCGTCTGAAAGAGCTGGTCCCTCTACTTCCCCGGCATGAAGAACAATCTCTAGAACTGCTTTTACATTGGGAGGAACTACTACTGGTGGTCACGGCTGTAGTTGTTAATTTCTCTGAGTTTCTTGCAACAAGTGGATACTACTTTGCAACAGATATAAGTCAATTTCAACATCACTGCATGTTGGCGTTGCCATGATTAGACTGGCTGCCTCTGTGACAGACATGGGCTTGGGCCTAGATTGTGGAGGGACCACTGATGTTAGGGGTGCTGCTCCCAGCCTGCTCCCAAGGGGCGATGCTGCAGGCACAGTGTTTTGCCCAAAAAAGATCTGGGTCGACACACCAGTGATGGTGGTAAGCTCCTTCTTCTTCTCACTGCCCATTTACTTGGTAGCACCTTTCTTTGGGGCCGTCTTGAAGCTGTCAGTTAGCAGTGGCAGTTAGCTTCACAAGTTGAAGAGATGTCTGTGATGTGTGGGTCAAGCACACCTCTGTGCTTAGGCCTTCTTTCTGGCATTACTGTGGGTTATGTTGTCTCTTGTGCCTCTAAAAGAAAAGAAACAAGAAGGACAGAAGTAAAATGTGGAATGGTTGTTCAATTAGTAGTACAAACAAACACACTATCATTTATTGTGGTTACTCTTATTATAAATAATTCACAATACAAACAGTGTAACTATTCTTAAAATGGAAAATAACACCAACATAAACTTTCATGGTGACTGACTGTAGACTCAGAACAATAAGAGAGAGTAAAAACAACAACAACGTACAGATGTAACTGTTTGCTTTATGTACATCACGTGACGTCACTCACATAGGATGTGGCACTCAGGGAGGAGCAGCTGCCAAATAACAATGGATGGAATAATCCTCAGACAATGAATGCTGTTGTTCACCTATAGCAGATATGAGGTTGATTGATTCCAGATGTAGTAAAAATAGTATGAACAAAAAATTAAGAAATAAAAAATAAAAGAAGAATTTGAAACAAATATATATACTTCACCAATAAATGAAAAAAAAATACAATTATAAAAATTATAAATACATGAAGTTATCCTCAAAGATATAATAATATTTTATTAATTAAACTGCTAGCTCATTGCTCAACCATTCATGCAAGCCTATGGCAAAGGCCCACACAAAATGGCTGGCTGGACACACAAAATGGCTGGCAGCCAGGGCCACATGCTCATCAACAACAACAACACACTGAGCAGGAAGGCAGTGGGAACAAATAGAAGACATGGTGGCCTATGGGGAATGCACACTGGCTGCCTACACAAAATGGCCACTGACCACATATTCACAAGAGAACACAGGCAGGCCCATGGGAAAAACACACTGGCTGGCGAGTGGTAACACAAAATGGCCACCATACGCATCGTCACAACAGGAGACAGGGGGGAAGGCCTGGAAAACAAAGAACACATGCAGGCCCAAAGACACTGACTGTACACAAAATGGACTCTGGCCACATGGCATGTGGAACAAAAGCAAATGGTAGCCTATGGCAAACATAAACACACTGGCCAGTGGCTAGACAAATGAGACATGGTAAAGCAGAGAACACAGTATCAATTAAGCAATGCCAAAACAGAAAATTAACAGGGCAAACATGTTTACAACAATACAGGTCCTCCAAAAATGGATTACCCCACCTATACAATGTTTGCAGGAGAGAAAAAACACTTTAAATACCCTAAAAAAAGCACATTTTGTATTTTAATCTAATGCCATCCATGCCCTAAAAAGCTGTTTCATCCAACAGACAACACATAAACAGTTGTTTCATGCACCAGTGACTAGTACAGGGCCTACTGGCTGGAAGGCCTATTCCCAAATTAAACTAAAAGAGAACATGGAGAAAATGTACGAAACTGAAACATTTTAACTATGCAAAATAGGAAAAATTACATGCATAAAAACAACAACAACCAGCAAAGAAGCATGGCCACAAGCAAAGAACAAATGCAAGGCTATGGCAAATGCACACTGACTGCCTATGCAAAATGGCTGCAAGCCACAGTCTCAGACACAACAAGAATCAGGAGGCCTAGAAAAGAAAGAACTCATACAGGCTTAGGGCAAAAGCACACTGACTGGCTACACAAATTGGCCACCCGCCACATGATCACACAACATGCAACAAGGCATGAGGAACCAACTAAGAAGAACACATACAGGCCTATGAGGGAACCACACTGGCTGGCTACACACAATGGCAGCCAGCCACTTGTTCACAACAAAAGGCAGGAGACCTGGAAAACAAAGAACAAATACAGGTGTATGGACACTGACTATACAGTTGCCTATGGCAAACACACACACACAAAGGACAGTCGCCAAAGGAGGCATGTTAAAACAGAAAATACAGCAATATTTCAGCAATGCTAAAATAAAAATTAACAGGGTTAAAAATTTTTTTTTACAACAACACACATCCTTCAAAGGCATTACCTCATCTATACACTGTTTAAAGGGAAACAAATCTGTCCATGGCCTAAATGAAGTTTCAAATGAAACAGACACCACAGAAACTGTTGTTTCATGCACTCATCACTAGCACTGGGCCTACTGGCTGGAAGGCCAATTGGCAGACTAGGTCACATAGTGAGTTAAATCAATATTGCAAATGTATTCTAAAAACATGGAGAAAATGTAGCAAACTGTGCAACATTTTTCCTTTACAGAAAAAGAAAAATATAATGCAAAGAAATAACTAAGCCCCTACTTAAACAACAGGCCAACCGCCACAATAAATCCTACAAATCAATTAAAAGTACAAATAAATCCAGTTGCATGACCCCAATCAAATAAACAACACCAGTTTCTCAACTTACTTGTTAACTAAATCTCAAATACAAAGTTCTTAAATCCAATGGGATATGCAGCAGACACAAAAAGTGATCCTTCCAGCTCCAAATCCAAATGAAAAGTGACTGGCAGATGGACAGAGCACTGGGAGGAGCCTACTGGACAAGAACAGGAAGTTGGAGACCCTGGAGCACTTCCTTCCAGTTGGAAATGAAAGGACTCCTTGTACAAAAAACAACCACGCCATGTGACCATTCAAGGAGGTTTTTAACTCCAAATCATCATTTCAGGAACAATTTGATGCTTCTCAAGAAAAGAATCTTCTCCAGAATGCAGCCATGGTAGTTCCTGCACGTTTGGGATTGCGTACGGAGAAAACACCCACTGGAAGTGGTTGATTGTCCTGGATGACGTGTTGGTGACCGCAAAATCTTGCAGGAGCATGCAGCCAGCTTGCAAATCTCATTTCGGCCGTTTCCATGTTTTGCCCTCTTATGGTGCCCAAGGAGGGGCAGAGGCACTACCACTGCTCATAAGGTAATAAGTTAATGTTTGGGGGGGGGGGGGGCGGCAAAAGTGCAGCAGCCAACATGGTTAACTTTTAAAAAAAGAAACACTTTATTCCCCAGGTCATAGGATGCATTGCCGGAGCTGTGGCTTGGTGTTCTTCAGATCAGAAGTGAAGGGACTCCTATCTGTTGGCTCTTTGGCTGCCTTATATAGCCTAAAGTGATAAACCAAAGGCTCAATCAGATGTTTAATGTTGGTTTGCTTGTAAAAGTTTTATTGACAATCAATATTGACGAACAATGTAATGCCTATTGATACTGAATGTGTTCAAATGTCTATTTTAGGATGGTCTCTGTTGACAAAGTGTCTTTACTGGCATTATAAGCTGCTTTTTGCCTATCTTCCTACTGCCATGATACAGATTATTTTGTCAGTTCGCTCTAAAGTTCTGATAGCGTTTTCATTCTTTGAATATCATTGCTACAATAATGATTCATACCAAGGAAGTGTAATACTTCTGACTCTGATGTTTGTGAGGAGCACCCTTTACGTCAACTACTTTAGAAGTACCAGCTTCCGTGCCTTTTTGCCGAGAAATCATAGCCAAAAACACTTATGACTGATCATAGGAATTCCCACTTATTCCTATTCAGTGTACGGCCACACTGACTCAGTCTCTGAAAAAGGGTGTGGTTTTCTTAGAAGGATACTACATGCACCAATATATCATCATTCACGTTCATTAGTCCTACCAGGTCAGAAACACTCCTCTCAAGGTATTTTGGATTATCTTGGCAGCACTTGAAATTTCAAAGTTCAACTTCGTGTAGCAGTACAATCCATGCTGTGTTGGAAAGGTAGGTATGTGCCTTGATGTTACATAAAGGAGTAGTTGGTGATATCCCTAATTTTGTCCGCTTAGGAGAACCAAGAATGAACCATTTATGTCAGCCATAAGGTTATCTTCCTTAGGTGACAGATGGCACTCTGAATTAATTACTTTGTTTGGTAGTCTTATATCATTGAATATGTGCCCCTTTTCAGATTGTTGGGGTTTTCAAGTCCAATGAATGCATTCTTCCACACTTTGCTGACATCTGCCTCTTCTAATTTTTGCAGTTGAGCTTCTACTATTGTTAATAGATTAAACGTTACACTCAAGTGGCAGAGTGCAATGGGTTGGATGGACTCATCATGTCAAGTCTTTTAGACACTCTATCCCTTTGAATAGATGTGGGAAATCCATTAGCAGCAAGTTTACATCATTTGTGTGTACACTGAATGAAAAACAGATCAGCTTCATATGGCCGGGATGCCCGCCACCCCCTCCCAACACCAATCCCCAAGGATGGGAGAAGTCGGACACTGGTTTGAACTTTTGGAAGACGGGAGGGAGTCACCCTCCCGGCCGTATTTATTAAAATATGAAACAAAATTTAAAACATTAAATAAAAAGTTTCATCATTATGTACAATTTTACATTTATTACATTTCGATGAAGACATGTACTTTGGCTAACCTTAACAGATCTCTAATACAAAGGTTTCCTAGCCGAGTCTAACATCCTGAAAATGCATCCATTCTAAATTAAAATTGTACATCCTAGCATTAAAGGCCAACGGCAAGGTCTTAACCGGTGTCAGATCCCTACTACCAAAATCTCGCCCTCACGGTGTGAGTGGCGCATGCGCAGAGGACTCTACCCTCATTGCCAACTGTAACTTCCCTTGTCATGGTGTGGGCCCCCTTTCCACTCAACGCCATCTTAAAGGTCGTCCGAGTTCCCGTGTGAGGTATCTGTAGGAAGGACAGCGTGGACTCCCCCCCATCCCCACACTCTCTATCCGCCGTCCCGGATATCCGGCCCCCGGGAAATTAGTAGGAGGGGCATCTAGCCGCCTCCCCCCCTGGGAGGGGCCTATGGCCGTCTCCCCCTAGGCGACCCATCCTTAGTGGGTGCCGCCTCCCCGTGGAAGGGGCCAATGGCCGCCTTCCCCCGGGCGCTCCCATCTATTCTGGGTGGCGCCCCCCTCTAGGGACCATGAAATTACTGCTCACCGATCATGACCTTACCGCCTCAGGCCGGATAGTTGACCGACTATCCGGCCCCCCTACTCCTCCCAAAGGTCATGCTTCCTCAAACCCCTTAGCCACGCTATGAAGTCTCCTATTAGTAAGTCATTCCCCTCCCTGGACAGGTGAACCCCATCGCTCAGATACATGTGATCACCCCGAATACACCCATGAGGAATGCTATGTAACTGCGAAGAGCGGAACAATTTACCAATTTTATTATTAACCCTTTTCACTGAATGGTTCAGTGCTGACACCGAAAGGCCCCCCGCCATACCTTCCTTGGAATCATGTGGGACCAGGCAATCGTACACCCCGGGACTCTTTTAGCCAACCAGCTAACAGCCGACAAAATGTGTTCCAATAACACTCGTCTACCCAGTGTCACCAAGTCGTTGCCCCCCAGGTGTACTATGACTACAGATGGCGGTGACCTTTGCCGCCCTAAAAGACCCTCAAAAAATGATCCGAATTGGTCAAAACAGAGCCCGCCCTTCCCATGGAAGGCCACTCTGTACCCGTATTCCCCAGCTGCGTGAGTCGCGTCACCTGCCTTGAATACGTCCCCGGCGCGCCTCACATATGAGTGGCCCACGACCCATACCACTCTCTCCCCAGTCGGTGATCCTTGACCGCTGGTCTCCTGGTGCTGGGTCGACTGCAAATTCCGCCCCGCGTGACAGGCTCGCGAAACTGTAATTCAATCAAAAGACAAGAAGCGTGAGTGCATGTCAATTGATCTCTACAACATGTGCAATCGCACATACCTTTTGAAGCAATTCGAGGACCAGCGTCCCAACTGTTTCACTTCCTCCGCACTCTGACCCCTGGCTGCAGCCTCAGTGGCAGCCCCTATCCTAAAGGAGTGGGTCCCAAAATCGCACGGGTCCATGCCAGCAGCAGCGATTGTCAGTGCTAGCACCCTCTGGAACTGAAATCTCGTCAGTGGGGTGCCATCCTTGTGCCTCAGCAAACTCCCCCCCCATGTAGCCGCCCTCAGTGCTAAGTATTCCTCTATACACTTTATTGGGCACGTGGGGGACCCTCGCGCGTGCTGCATGATAACACTATTTCCCATAGCTCCCTGGTCAGTCTTGGACCTGGATATCGAAACCACCATTGAATCACCCCTAATTTGGACGTGATCCCTGCTCAAGCCTCCCTCAACATCTTTCTTGTTCCTTGCGACAAGTTCGCTCACCCGCATAGCCCCATGGAATGCCAGTGCGAAAGCTGCCCGGAACAGAACTGCCTCGAAATGGGAGGAGCACGTCTCATCCAGCTTTGCTAAAAGCAGAGACAATCTGTCCAAGCCAATCGGGCGCCTCGTGTCTTGCTTGCGACCCTCGAGGCGCTGCCAGCCGCGAAGGGCTTTCTTAACCAAAAAGGAACCCGTCGGGTCTTTTATGCCATGCACCTGTGCCATGAATGAAATGGCCGCCCTATGCCTACTGGCCGTTGCCGCTGATCGGCCTTCTCTGTGCAGCGCTACCAGGAACCCCAGGAAGGATTCCTCCTGACCCCAGCTCTGTCTCCCTGCTGGACCCAAAAATGTGCAGTAGGAACGAAACGCTCCTTCGTATGCCTTCCTCGTCCTGGGGGCTAAGCTTGCTGCCACGAGGTCTTGTAATCCGGGGCACCGATTAGCCATAGCGCTTCGGGGAACGGTGCCGCCACTAGGTCCGCTGTCGGTAGATAGCCCCTGAACGCCTGCATATGTGAACGAGAGAGTACATCAGCTGCATGATTCAGTACGCCTGACACATGTTTGGCCCTGAACTGTACATTCAATCTCATGCAAAGTAGTACAATTTCTTTCAACAATCTCAAGATCCACTTGCAGCGGGCTGCCTGTTGGTTAATGCACTCGACCACAGTCATATTATCAGAACAAAACACCACTGAGCGGTCCCTGAAACCGTCTGGCCATGCCATCAGAGCAACCCAAATGGGGAATAACTCCAAGAACCCAATGTTACCTGTGAGACCGCTGGAGTGCCACCACACCGGCCATGTTTGCGCCGACCATCTGTTACCAAAGATGGCGCCAAAACCCGCGCTCCCAGCTGAGTCAGTCCATAGACCTAGTTTGTCTGAAGACGCTGGTGGCTTGTTCCACACAACTCGACCGTTGAAGTCCACCAGAAATGCCAGCCAAATGCGCATATCCTGGCGAACCTCTGCCGACAGTCTCGTATGGTGGAGTCCCTCCTTGAGACCAACCATAGCTTGTGCAATAGAGCGTGAGAAGGGGCGGGCCATTGGTATCACCCTCAAGGCAAAGTTAAGCTGACCCACTGTTTGCTGTAACTGGTGCTGGGTCACCTTCTCCTTGCCCAGGCATTGCGTCAAGGAAGCCCTAAACTTGGCCACCTTTTCCATCGGTAAACGGAAACATCCCTCCACAGAATCGAGCTCAATTCCCAGAAACTCCAGTGAAGTAGATGGTCCAACCGTCTTACCTGGTGCCAATAGGACTCCGAACTCCCCCATGAGGATGCAGAAGTCCCGCAGCGCCTGCGCACATTTCGTATCGCCGGGCGCTCCCAAGAACAGGAAGTCGTCCAGATAGTGCATAACATGCTCATGCCCTGTGGCCTCGGTGAATGCCCACTCTAAAAAACAGCTGAACATTTCAAAACAAGCACAAGAAATGGAGCAACCCATAGGCATGAATTTATCCATGTAATAACTCCCTTGAAATGCAAAACCTAGCAAGCGCTGATCCTGAGGGTGTACCGGGAGCAACCGGAACGCTGATTCCATATCTGATTTCGCCATCAGCGCCCCGGGGCCCAGGCGATTCAACATGGCCACGGCATCATCGAACGATGCGTACCGCACGGAACAAAAGTCTGGGTCAATGGCTTTGTTCACCGAGGAACCCCTTGGAGCAGACAGGTTATGAATAAGTCTAAATTCCCCAGGGTCTTTCTTCGGGACAACCCCTAACGAGGAACATATGAACTCCGCCACCGGTGGGCGATGAAAAGGACCCGCCACCCGCCCTAAGCTGACTTCTTTCGCAATTTTCTTCTCTGCCACACTTGGGTTGCGCTGTACCGATAACTGGTTTTTACAAAAGGGGTCCCCCCGAAAATCCCCCGCCGGGATGTGGAAGCCATGTAAAAATCCCTTCCTCAACACCCCAGCGGATACATGATCAGGGTATTTGTTCAACCAAGGAGTCAGAGCCATGATATCAATGGGTGTAGGCAGTCGGTCATAACGTGCTACCTCACTCCTGCTTAGACCCTCTTTTACCTCCCGTCCCGCTGTTTTTAGATCTACAGGTACTCTCCGGGTGTGAGGAATTCCCACAGCCCGCACACGCATGCTTGAACCCACATGTTCCCTGTGGTCTATTACAGGTGCCTCGATTGAAGCCCCAACAAACCCCACGCTTGCCGCCATTCCTGCCGGTCTTGGGCTGGGAATCCCCACCGGCTCCCCCCCGAAAGGGCACAGCGGGCTTTTGGCGGACAAACCCTGACCCGCTCCCGCCTGGCGAGGACGTACCTGCCGCCCCTGGCAAGAGCTGTTTGTGCCATGACACCGAGTCCAGGCAATCCCAAGTCAAAGTAGCATCGAATTCTTTCGCTTTCCGGAATTTCATATCATAACCTTTCCATTCCTCCCCCTCATACATTGAATAAAAATCCATAATACGATTTTGATAGCAAGTTAACTCAGTCATTAGCTCGGGTTTTCGTTCCCCCATGATTGCAGTAAATATAGAAAAGGCCTTAACCCAGTTCGTTACTGTCTCATCCACCCTGAACTCCGCCATCTTTGCGCGCCAGACGCTCGGGTGCCATAAATCCTTCTGCGTTTTAGCATATTCCATCTCGCGATGGTCAGTCAATAACGAAAACATGTTAACATATTTGTCTCCCCATATTAATTCTTTCGTGGCCATAGGGATGTGCTGTGCAACCCTCTCCCGCCTCGAGGGTAATGAACCCTCTCCCGCCATTGGCAATGCGAGCTTACCAGGTTCGGCCGTTGTTCCCGCCGTCTTCTCGCTACCAACTGCAGGTCCTACCGGTGCCACCTGTGGGGAAACAAGAGGAACAATCGCCGTTGCGGCCTCTCTCGACTGCCGCAATTGCTCGATTATTAGTCTGGCCTCCTCAGCCGGGTCTCCCGGGGCCACTGCCCCCCCTGCCTTTTTCTTGAGCCATGGTAATACCGCTGCCAACTGGATGGCCAATTCAGGAGGCATCTCCTCATCATTAGCGGGAGTAATCACAACCGGGATTGGCAGACCTATATCTGGGTTTGGTACCGGGTTGTCTGCCGGCGTGACGGGGGCGACTGGGGGTACCACTGGAACCAGGACCTCCCCCAAAATCGCCCTCTTCTTGACCCGTTTCCCTCTACCCTCGGGGACGACTCCCGGCAAGGCCGGGCCTATTACCTTCTTAGGATGACCCGAGTTGCTCAGTGCTGCCAGCTGTTTTTTGACCTCCGCCAAACCTCGATCGATCGATTGGTCCTTTCCGAGTTTTCGGTCCATGCAAGCCATCCGGTTCGACAATAGGCGCAATACCTTATCCGTCTCTGAACCCTTTCCTGCTTTCTTGCCAGCCATGGCTTCGAGTATTCCGCTCCTAGTCGATCAACGAGGTCCTGGATCCTTCGTACTCCAGATAACTGAAAGAGAAACAACAAGATTACAAGTTCTCAAAATTGCTGCTTGTTCCGTCGAGGGCTCATGAGCAATGAGTGGGTGCAGCCTTCCGAGCACAGGAACAAGAGGACACTTCTTCGGATTCCCGCTCTATTTATTCTTCTGCGGGAGGGCGTGTACCCTCCTCCGGTACGCCTACTGGGCGTGGTCTTCTGTGTAGGTGTCTAGGACAACCCCTCTTGGGCGGGAGAAGGCGCGCCCCGGCTACGCCACTTCGGGCATACCAGCCGAGCCACGCCCCCTGCCCAAAATGGTTTCCCGGGGGGATCGAGGCACCCAACCATACGTTCGGGGGGACCGAGTGGTCGCCCCTTTCCAGGTGTTCTGCCATCTGACAGCTCAACAGAGATCCTTCACCCTCTCGGGTAACATATGTGTGCGTGGTCCTAATATGTCAGGTCAGTCCGGAATATGCCTCACAGTGGAAGAGGTGATTTTTTTCCATCAGCAAAAACGTTCATTTTGGTATCCCTAAAAGTTAGTGATCTCATTAGTTTGCCGTACTGACTCTTGGCCATAAGGCTGTTAGATGCCCACATGTCTATGAGGGTTTTGACTGGCCAGCCTACCTGGTCTATAGTGTGCTTCAAGTGCGGTCTCCTATTCCTCAGTTTGCATTCCATGGTGTACTACCACTTCAGTTGTTTTTGTTGTCATCATCCATAACTTCTTGATAAATATGCTTTGAGTTGAGCTAACCGTGTTAATTGTTTTATTCTGCATGACTGTGTTCCCTTCGGGGAGTGACATACTTGGGCAAAATAGTTCAGTCTAACTCAGGCATCACATTTTTTGTACTTGTCTGTGTATCACTACACTGTTCGCCTGTTCTAGATGTGGATGCTTTTGTTGCACCTTTAAGACTCAGTGTTCTGCGTTCATCACTTCTCCTTTGATAGTTCTTGGAAGCACTGCTTCCATCTGCAAAGCACTTGAGCCTGAGAGTTACAGTGCTCGACCCATCATCAGGATGTCAGAGAGTGGACTTGAAGAGTATCTGTGCTGCCATGAATGGAACCAGTTGACAAACTCATTAGGCACCCTCTTCACCTGTCTTTGAAAGAACTATTCATAGTCAAGATTAGTCAGTAGTAAATGGGGCCTAACTTTACCCATGGTGCAAGACAGTTTAGATATGTATATAGATAGTAGTGTCCCATTGGAAATCTGCAGTAACCGCAGTTGCTGCGACATAGGTTATCAAACTTTCTATCCATAATGTCCATTTTGCTGAATGAGATGACAGGGGTTCTGTTATGATATGTTATCAGTATTTTTATAGCACATTAATCACCTGAGAGGATATCCAGGTGCTTCAGGTTGGAGTGTGAGGTCAACCACAGAGGGCTTCCTTGAAGAGCTACGTCTTCAGATTCTTATAGAAATGAAGAAGAGAAGAGTAGGCTATAATGTGTTGCGGTAAGTCTTCAGCTTACTGTGGAAGTAAAGAAGGAGGGAGGAGGCATTGATGTGTTGTGGGAGGTCGTTCCAGGCTTTAGAAGCCAGATATGAGAAAGTGCAATCCTCTAATCTCATTTTGTGAATGTGTGGCTTGTGTGCTAGTGAGAGAGCAGCAGAGCGAATGTCTCTGGAAGGCTGGTGGAAATTAGTACGTCTGCTCAGGTTGGCTGGGCCTGTGTTGTGGAGTACTTTGTAGGTGTGGGTGAGGACTGTGAAGTGTGCATGCTTGTGTACTGTGAGTCAGTGGAGTTCACTAAGTTGTGGTTTGATTTGAAATGATGAAAGGACTAGTCTGACTGCTGCATTCTAAACAGTATGAAGTCTTGTGAGCTGGTTAGTCATTCCTACGTAAAAGGTGTTCCCTTGGTCCAGTCTGCTAGTGATGAGGGCTTGGGTGATCATTTTCCTGGTGTTGTCCGGAAGCCACTTTAATGTACTTGAAGATTTTATCCAGGATTCTTAAGGATCTGAAGAAGGATGAGGCATTTGCCTTGACTTGGGCAGCCATATTGTTTTTATGTATAATAGATTTCTAAGGTTTTTTACTTGTGAGCTGGAGGTGGAGTGGGTCTGAGGTTTGTAGGCCGCCGGGAGGAGTACCATGGTGAAGCATATTTCCCGAAGACCAACATTTCGGTCCTGTCCAAGTTCAGCCTGAGGCAGTTGGACTTCATCCAGGTGGCCACTTCGGTCATGCATGCAGTGAACCTAGTCCTGGTTTAGTGAATATTCTCTGTGAGTGACGGTATCAGTTGCGTGTCACTGGCATATGTGAGGATGTTGAGGATGTTTATGCGGTGCCCATCAAATCAGTTGTTGGCACTACTGGGATGGTGGGTCTGTTGTCTCTGTTCTTCTGCATATGAGTCTAATGCTGAATGACTCTCAGGGAAGGCTTTTCCCTGGTAGTTCTTTCCCAGATTGCAAGTCTTTTGTATATACATGCCTTTCCAAGGGTTGTAATTGCCGTATTCACTTTTGATTACAAAGATAGTGTTTACCCTGAGGGTAGATTGCATCACCACACCATGTGCAGAGTTTTCTTTAGGCCGCAATGATACATGCTGCTTTGTAGAAACAAAGATGGGGCTGTCACATTTAACTGATATCCCCTGGCTGGAATCTGAGGTTCATGGGCATCGTAAGAGGGCATGATGCCTTGCACCTCTGAAGACTGGTATGTGCACTCTGGACTGTCTGCTGCTTTTTAGAGAACCAATTTCATTAAATAGGTGGATGCGTTCTGGCAAGTGATGAGCCACCTCTTGTCACCAATGTGAGTGGGTGGTAACAGCCCTGACCACACCTTACAGGCATGCATTGTTTAGGAGGAAGAACAAGGCACAGAGGCACACTCTGCTTTTCTGCTTGCAGGCAAAGGCCGTCTCTAGCAGCGCCCCAGCCCTTTTATTGCTGCTTATGACATTACAGGCAAAATCAAGTGAGAGAGGGAAAACAAAGGGAGTGAAATAACAAATGCAAGTAATGATATTTTGAGTTGAAAGGCTGACCTATGACACTAATAGGGTGGTACAGAATGAAAGGTTTAAACATGTGTGCTGGAGCTGTCCCATGAAGGGCTTTTTCAACAGGGCAAATAATTTTATATTCAATCTTTTCTTTCACAGACAGTCAATGAAGTGCGTTAGGAGCCGAGGTGATGTCTTAATAGCCATTCACATTAAAGATGAAATGAGTACAGTAGTTTTTTTTGCTATTTTTAGTTTTATCAAGGCATTGGATCAGAGGCCAACATAGACTCCATTGCAATGGTTGATAAAAGAAAGGTCAAAGAAATCCTTTGTCTCTCCTGCAAATCCCAGGGTCTGGAGAACTGAACTATGAGAAATGCCTTCAAAGCCTTAAAGTCATTTTGATTTACATCATGAAACGCCAAAGTGTCTTCTTCAAACAAGACAGATCTTATGCTACCATACTACCAATGCAATACCATGCATCCATATCATCTGATATAATGTACGTGTGTACTATATATATGTATATATATATATATCTATATATCTATATATCTATATGAAAATGATCTGAGTAGAAAGTGCCTTTCATTCATACATGTAAACTTGGATAGAAGGAAACAACACATAGGGGCATATTTATGAAATCTGTGGTGCAGTGCAACGCAGCAAGTCGCCTTGCTGTGCTATCCTGCGTCCTTTCCACTTGCACTGTCATTTTGGCATCCTAGTGCCAACGCAGGAACGCATGGGGTGCATGTCTTGTAGGCAGGATTGTTTATGTGCAGGAAGGGGCACCTTCCTGCACAGACATAATCCTGAGAGGCTTTTTCCTCTTCCTATGTCAAATTGAAAGAGCAAAAAATTAGGAGAAAACATATATTTCTCCTCGTTACGCATCTCCTAAGGGCATAGTCTTCCTTCTATTCCTCTGTTAGAGTTTCCGTGGTTCCTCAGCGCCGGGACGCCTCTTTGCTGGGGCAGCTGTTGCGCTTTACCAAATGCTAACATAACATAACATAGCTTTTTGGCACATTTCCAGGTTTACAAGATGTACCAGGTTTGGTGAATCTGGAAATGCATCAAACACAATGATAATTGCGTGGGAACACCCACACAAAGCCATGGAAGGTCTTTCTGGCAGAGAGTAAAGCAACACAGAGATTTGTGCTGCGTTGTTGTACTCTGGATTTATGAAGTCATTTAAAGCCATGCAAAGTGGCTTGGCGTGACTTCCTAAATCTAATTTGAAGTTTTGCGTCACACATGAACAACACTGCGTGGTCTACGCATGATGCAAACCTCTCGTTAATATGCCCCATCATGCTATTTTTAAATGTACAAGATTGATAAATATCAATTACTTCACTGCCTAAGTCCTCTCAATGTACACATTGTGTGTTTCAGTATATCAAAATGAAATGTGTTCGGCATGCATATGGTTTCCAATGATTGCCCTAACATACAGTTAATTTTGAGCCGTTCAAATAAGCCTACGTTAACGAAAACACATATTCCAATATAAAGTACGTTGTTTATTTCTTTTGTTAGACAGTGGTAGATGTACTTACGATTGCACACGTTAAATGTCACACTTTAAAGCTGCAAGTACATATTTTAAAGTACATTATGTAGAGAGCCACCCGGGCTCTCCCATACAATGTATCCTTTCCCCCACGCACGCACGCACAACCCCGGGGCGGGCTCGCGCCGGGGTATAAATAAACATGCGGAAGACCGCTCGGGGTCTTTCCGGCTAACTGATATAACGAGTCTGTGTCCAGTATTGTACTATAGTGTATCCACGTGCGAGGCCTAGCCCTGCAATACTACACTGGCGACGAGGGCGGTTGTTCTCCACGCGTGCCTGTTGCCTACTGCACGCCGCATCGCCTGTATCCTGCTGCGGTGCCCACCCGCTGCGTGGTGCCAGTCCCCCCTCTGCCCGAGGCCCGCCCACGCATCTCCCGTGAGGGAGCGCCTTCAGCTGGCGGGGCTCGTGGGGCCGGCGTGCTGCAGAGACTTCCTGCGGGTGAGTGAACTGTCTGCCCCGCCTGCGCGATCCCCGCATTGCCTCGATTCGCCGGCCGGCGCGGAGGAGGGGCGCCTGCCCGCCGCGAACATTCTCCGAGGCCCAGAAGCGCACCACGTGGCCAAGGCCTACACCTGCCTGCGCTGCACGCGCTCTCGTCGACCCTCTCATCAAACCCTGGCAAGGGAAATCAGGGTCATCTATAGAGCATCCAGTGCACGCCTACGCGGCGCATCCACGCAGCAACTGCCACCTGGAACGAGAAGTTGTGCGGTACACGATTCAGCCAGGCGCTCTGCCTTGCTCACGACCACGACTCCAGAAAGCACCAGGACACCTTGCGTAGAGCCTCACAATGAACCAAAACGCGACAGGGGCGGCCCAGGACGGGGCTGTCCAGCCCCAACCACCAGCGGTCCAGCCACCGCCTGTGTGCCTGCAGTTCTCCCACAGGCCCAAGCCCAAGCGGGAGCCCAGGCCCCAGCGGGACCTCCCGTACCTGCACTTCCCGCCCACTTGCATGCCGGCGCAGCGCCCATCCCGCCTTTTAGCGAAGCTGCAGACCCAGCGACAGCTGCACTCAGATGGAGAGCGTGGGTCGGACGCCTCAATCTATACTTCAAGGGCACCAGAGGAATGGATGGGACTGTAAAGAGGTTGCTCCTCATCCTATACGGGGGTCAAGAAATCTATGATCTGTTTGAGTCGCTCCCCAACACCGGGCCCGAGCACGACTATGATGCCGCCGTCGCGGCCCTCAACGCGCATTTCGACCCCCAGCTCAACAATGACTTTGAAAAATTCAAGTTCAAGCGTGCCTGGCAAACTGAATCCGAATCTGTCGACATGTACTATGCTCGGCTCCGCCGGCTTGCGAGCACATGCCCGTTCGCCAACCCCCGGGAGGAAATCAGGGATCAGATCATAATCGGATGTAAGTCGAAGCTGCTGAGAAAGCTGATCCTCAGGCAACCAGGGATATCGCTCGACGAGATACTTATCCTGGGCAGATCGCATGAACTGTCCGACGCCAGGGCGGAGGAAATGGAGGTGGCGCTGCGCACCCCGGTAATCGCCCCTCCAGCTGCAAAAACCCGACCATCAAAGAAGAACGGGTAGACGCGATTCACAGACGATTCCCGCCAGCGAAGCAGCGAAATGGCCCGCCACGAAGCAACCAATGCGGGTACTGCGGTGATGACCACCCTGCCACCGCCACGTGTGGCGCCAAAGGCAAGACGTGCCTCAAGTGCGGGCGTCTAAATCACTTTGCCGCCGTCTGCAGGGGAGGAAAGTTTCAATCAGCAGGCCCACGTGCTAGGGCAGTGACACAGCGCATCCGACAGCTATCACTCGACCAGGAGAGACCTCCTCCTGACACTGAAGCGCAAGACCGACGGCCCAGATATGAGGACGATGAAGACAACAAAGTATACGTCGTCTCCTACGTAAGCCGAGCATCCACAAAAAGGAGGCCGCCACCCATGTGTTCCATAACAGTGGATGGGACGAGTGTCAACGCGTTGATAGATACAGGAGCGTCCGTAAACGTCATGGACTCGGACCAATATGAGAGAATGTCCCCGAAGCCGGCCTTGACACCGTCCGTGGCGAGAATCTACACCTATGGAGGAACCGAACCGCTGCCCCTTCGGGGAGTGATCCACACCACCGTAGTCAACGGGGAATACTCTACGGAGACCAAGTTTCACATCACAGAAGGAAAGAAGGGCACCCTCCTGAGCTGCCACACGGCAGAAGACCTGGGCCTGGTATTCTTTGCCAACCAGGTGCACCAAGCACACGCGGATTTCATGCTAAAGGATTTCCCTGAACTGTTCAAGGACTTAGGCAAACTAAAGGGACGGAGGTTCAAGTTACACATAGACACAACCATCAAACCCGTTGCACTCAGGCACCGGCGGGTGCCTTTCAATCTCAGGCCGCAAGTGGAGGAGGAGCTTCGCAAACTCGAAGACCTGGGAGTAATCGAGAAAGTGTCGGGCCCGACACCCTGGGTCTCCCCATTGGTCGTTGCCCCTAAACCGAAGCAGCCAGGGGCCATTCGTCTATGCGTAGACATGAGGCTCCCCAACACGGCCGTCAAGCGCGAAAGGCATATCACCCCCACCATGGACGATATCATAGCGGACCTCAACGGGGCGAAATGGTTTTCGAAGCTGGACCTCAATTCGGGTTACCACCAGCTTGAGTTGGAGCCGGCCAGCAGGTATATCACCACCTTTTCGACGCACGTAGGGCTGCGTCGTTACACCCGGCTCAGCTTCGGTGTTTCATCCGCAGCCGAGGTTTTTCAAAACGCCATTCGAGAGGTGCTATCAGGTCTAAGGGGAGTGATTAACCTGAGCGATGATATTCTTGTATATTCCACAACCCTCGAAGAACACCACGTCAACCTAAGGGCGACCTTGCAAAGGCTCGCCGACAGCGGCCTGACTTTACACCGAGCCAAATGCGCCTTCTACCAAGAGTCGGTGGACTTTTTCGGATACACTTTCACGAGAGAAGGCCTGAAAGTCGATCCCAAGAAAGCGGAAGCGATTAAGGTAGCCAGCACCCCCCGAAGTCCAACTGAAGAGCCCAGTTTCTTGGGAATGGCCACGTACTGTGGCCGGTTCATTCCAAACCTGGCCGCCATCGCGGAACTCCTCCGGACCCTCACCCGAGCCGACCAGAAATGGGACTGGACTGCAGCCGCAAACAAAGCGTTCCAGACCATCAAGACCAGCCTCCTGGACAACACCACAATGGCCTACTTCCAGCCACGACGGCGGACCGAGCTAATCGTCGACGCCAGTCCCGTGGGACTAGGCGCCGTTCTCTTACAAGAATACGGGCCGCTAGAGTGGAAGCCGGTTGCCTACGCCAGCAAGGCGCTGACAGACACAGAGACCAGGTACGCCCAAATAGAAAGAGAAGCCCTGGCCATCAAGTGGGCGTGCCAGCATTTCCATCTCTACCTCTGTGGGCAAGAATTCACAGTGGTCACAGACTACAAGCCTCTTCTACCCCTCTTCGCAGGGACGTCATGGCTAGCTCCCCCACGCATCGAAAGGTGGGCGGTCCAGCTGCAGGGCTACCGGTTCAAAGTTGTGTTCCGACCAGGGGCCCACAACCCTGCCGACTACCTGTCCCGACACCCGGATGTCATCACACAGCGATCGCTCACCGAGGAAGGAGAGGAGGTGGAAGAGATCGTCCACATGATCACGCAGGCCGGCTGTCCGGAGAACATGTCGCTCAAGGAAATCGGCGATGCCACGGCGGGGGACGAGACTCTGACGAGAGTCCGCCAGGCCCTTGAGGAAAACCGCTGGGCCCACTTTCTTGACGGCGCCTCCAGCCTCCGACCGGAAGTGAGTCACACCAGGCAGCAGCTGTGGCAAGTACGCAGCGAACTAAGTGTAGGAGATGAAGGAGTGATCCTGCGAGGGCACCTCATTGTCATGCCAGAAAGCCTCCAACAACGAGCTCTGAGTCTGGCACATGTGGGACACCAAGGCATGGCCAAGACAAAGGCACGCCTAAGGAGTAAGGTGTGGTTTGCATCGATGGACAGACAAGTGGAAGCGATGATACGGTCCTGCCATGCCTGCACGATCACTGGGGGAGAGCCCGTCCCAGCACCCGTCATCACAGAAGAAGCACCTCAGGCACCCTGGACTCAACTCAGCATAGACTTTGGCAGCTTCCCGGATGGAAGGCATATGCTGGTGTTAGTTGACTCTTCTCAAAATTCCCTATTGTGGAAGTCATAGCATCCACAGCATTCCCACAGGTCAAGAAGGTGCTAAACCGCGTGTTCGCCACGATGGGGCTCCCCGAGGAAATCAAGTCCAACAAAGGACCCCCCTTCCAAGGGAGAGAGTTCCAGTCGTACCTGGAGGCCCTCCGGATCAAGCACAGAAGAATCACCCCGCTGTGGCCCCAGGCTAACGGGGAAGTGGAGAGACTGATGCGGACAATAAATAGGGTCCTCCGAATTGCAGTGGACAATGGCGAAGACCCGGAGGCGGCCCTGGACCAATTCCTCGGAGCATACCGTCAGACGCCTCACTCAACGACCAAGTGCGCCCCCTCCCACGTGTTGTTCAAGCGGGCTCCGAGGGACGGCATCCCCACGGCGAGCACGTGGGTGCCAGAAGAGAGAGACGCCGAGGCTACCCAAGCCCAAAGACAGGCCACCAACACCAAAGCAAGCGTGTATCGTCACGCCAAGGAACCGGATATCAAAGAAGGGGACGCAGTGGTCGTCAAAGATCGCCATCCTGGATGGAAGTTCCGAACGCCATTCGAGCCCGAAGTGTGGATAGTGGACAAAGTACAAGGGACAATGGTCACCGCAAAGAGAGACGGACAGGCTGTGACAAGAAATGTATCATGCTCCAGAAAGGCGACCGAAACAGCCGCAGGGCACCGGAGAGTAGAAAGAACAGAACCAGGAGAGCATGAAGACTTGGACTTCTACAGTTTTTCCAGTCCGGCAACAGTGCCGTCACGAGGTGATGTCCAACCAAGGACAACGCCACCCGGCCTCGGCACCGAGCAAAGTCAACCCAGGGCAGTAGAGGCGAGCACAGGTCCAAGGGCAACCCCGGCTGGGGTTGTAGAACCACCATGGACCCGGAACCACCGATACAGCCTGAGGCCCAATCCGAAGCCTAGTCAACGGTTAAGAGGCTTTGCCTTGGCATCGCCCTGAACTGAAGTCCCAGAGCGAGCTGACAGAAAAGAACTAAAACAAAGGAGGGATGTAGAGAGCCACCCGGGCTCTCCCATACAATGTATCCTTTCCCCCACGCACGCACGCACAACCCCGGGGCGGGCTCGCGCCGGGGTATAAATAAACATGCGGAAGACCGCTCGGGGTCTTTCCTGCTAACTGATATAACGAGTCTGTGTCCAGTATTGTACTATAGTGTATCCACGTGCAAGGCCTAGCCCTGCAATACTACACATTATGCATATGTTTTTCTACACATAGAATTTGAACAGTATGCCGCCTAATATTATTAATGCACATTTTTTTGGGGACAATCCTAATACCATCCTTTCTTGCACACGCAATGGTACTTGATCTATTCAACATCTTTCTAAAAGTCACAAAGACAGTGCTAATGACTTGCAAACTCAAAGTCAGAAATTGCAATGAGCAATAGTCCTTTGCGTTTTTTAATTACAATTTGTTTTGTAATTTTATTACGTTTTAATTGCAAACAAAAGTGCGGCACAGTATATCAATTTCAACAAGGTGCGGTAGCTCCTGGGGAGACAGACAAACATCACATTGGTTATTACTCATTATTACAATAATGTCATCCCTCCACAAGCCATAATTCTCCAACAGCTGTTCCCTCATCAGAAAGAGACAATTTCGTAACTATCATCGCTGAACCACACTGGGGTTAATCTCAGTGGCGGAGGATCGTTGCCCCACTGCTATCAATAAATGATTTAATAACACAACCCTGAAACAGAAAGACTATCGATTTGAAAAAAATTAAATGTATTGAAGAAATTACCTATTCAAAGATAATGACATAACCAGACATATATCAAACATACACAACAAACATAGGTGAATATCTACAATAGTGACATACAAAAGTTATAAAAAATGACTGTACACATCTCAACAATACAAAGTTTACATAGAGAACACAATACATGGAACATTCATTTATCTTTTTAGTAGCGTTGTATTCCTGGTAAAAAAAAAACAAGCATTTGCAATGCAATAGGTCTCGCATTAGGAAAGTTTGAGCTATTGGTATTGTATATGACAAATTTTTTATTTATGTTTTGATTTTTGAAAATAGCGAAATTAATAGCTTTGTCATTTACAATGCCAATAGTTATAACTTTTGCAAATGTGACACCTATAGCATTTGTAATGCAATATGTGTTGTATTTACGTGACTTACATGTATTGATATTACAAATAACAATGGTTTAATTTTTTTAATAATTAATACTTAAATAAAAGATATTGTAATTTATAATGGCAATAGCTTAAAGTTTTGTAAATAACTTTTGTGAAGATTATGTTCAGTGTATTTTATTGTGATGAAAATCCAAGAACAGAAGTGAAATATTAACATATTTTTGTTACATTTGTAATAAAGATGGAAACATTGAGAGAACATATTTGAACCAGGTGTTGTTGATTGGTTGCATAGATTGATGCTGTGGTGGCGCTGAGTGATGTGATGGCGAACGAGTGATGCTGTGGTAGCGCATAGTAATGTTGTGGTGCCCCTGAGTGATGCTGTGGTGGTGCGGAGTGATGCTGTATGCTATGTTTTGTTTTGTTATCCTATTCTATGTTTTCCTATCCTATGCTTTGAATTGTTATGCTATGAGGGTGAGGGGGTGTGAGGGTGAGGGTTGTGAGGGTGTTTGAGGGTGAGGGGGTGCGAGGGGGAGGGGGTGTGAAGGTGAAGGGGTGTGAGGGTGTGTGAGGGTGAGGGGGCGTGAGGAGGTGAGGGTGACGGGGGTGAGGGTGAAGGGGTGAGGGTGACGTGGGTGAGGGTGACGGGGTGAGGGTGAGGGTGGCAGGGGTGAGGGTGACAGGGGTGAGGGTGACAGGGGTGAGGGTGAGGGTGACAAGGGTGAGGGTGACGGAGTGAGGGTGACGGGGTGAGGGTGACAGGGGTGAGGGTGATGGGGTGTGAGGGTGAGGGGGTGAGCGTGATGGGTGTGAGGGTGAGGGGGGTGAGGGTGAGGGGGGTGAAGGTGAGGGGTTGAGGGTGAGGGGGTGAGGGTGATGGGGTGAGGGTGATGGGGTGAGCGGGGTGAGGGTGAGGGGGTTGAGGGTGAGGGGGGTGAGGGGGGCAGGTGTGAGGGTGACAGGTGTGAGGGTGACAGGTGTGAGGGTGATGGGTGAGGGTGTGTGAGGGGCGTGAGGGGGTGTGAGGGTGATGGTGAGGGGGGAAAGGGTGAGGGGGGAGAGGGTGAGGAGGTGTGAGGGTGAGGGGGTTTGAGGGTGTGAGGGTGTGTGGCGGTGTGAAGGGGGTGTGGGTGTGCGAGGGTGAGGGTGGTGAGGGTGAAAGGGGGTGGTGAGGGTGAGAGGGGGTGTGAGGGTGAGAGGGTGAGAGGGGGTGTGAGGGTGAGAGGGGGTGTGAGGGTGTGAGGGGGTGAGCGGGTGAGAGGGGGTGAGAGGGGGTGAGGGGGTGAGAGGGGGTGTGAGGGTGAGAGGGGGTCTGAGGGTGAGAGGGGGGTGTGAGGGTGAGGGGGTGTGAGGGTGTCAGGGTGTGTGGGAGTGACAGGGTGTGTGGGGGTGAGAGGGTGTGTGGGGGTGTGAGGGTGTGAAGGTGCTTTGTTTAGTTTTAACTAATCAGTCACGGATCATTAAAGCAGATTTAAACCACATTTTATACTGCTTTCACCTTACATTTACAGTTATAAGTATTTATGAATCTGAGGCGAAAATACCAGCTTTGTGTGATTTTCTTCATTTTCGTACCAGACTGCATATTAAAAAACCGGCAATGCCAATTAAAAAAAGGCCAGGTGGCAAACATAGAGAGATCAAGAGTTGTGACCTCTGTGACCCTTTAATTCAACTAGCTCGCCTAGCGAAAATGTAGTGATTCTAGTTTTCAGCTCTTTGTTATGATATGAGCATTAAAAAACTATTTATCAAAAAAGTATCTACAAATGAGCCCAATTATGTACTGTAAATATTTGCCTGTATTTCTCGTCAGCCACTGTCATTTCCCCGCGTCAGTACGTCACTGCCGCCTTGAATGAGAACAACAACTTGGAGAAACTGTAACCCAAAAATAGAGGAGACAAGGCGCTTTGCAATGATGTGAACTTTTCAAAGTACGTTCTAATTTTAATGATATCACCACACACAACATATACACTAGGCATCATTTAACTGAAAGAAACCTAGAGGGTGTTCGTGCTATGCTGTTTTAACTTAACTATGTTTCCCGCTAAACTTCCGAGTTAATTCTTCACAAACAGCATAAGTCTAAAATATACTGGTGTTTAACACTTTAAATCGCTGACACGGCACAGCGCCTGAATAAGAACGCCTTCGTAACCATGAGGAGCCCACACTGAAAAGCCCAGTGAAACACTGCAGCACTAAACTCGTGAAGCGCAGTTAGTGTGTTAAGAGAAGAAACAATGTGGCCAGATCACTCCCACTGAAGCAACCCTGGACCTCACAGAAATGCCAAATACGAGCCCAGAGACCCGGACGGATATCCAATCTGACAAAAGCCTGCTTCTTTATTTACTCTGGGTTTCCTCAATGGACAGGAGCAGCTGTAATTAGCCTGCTGGCAGGGCCCGCGTGCGCTCCAGGAGCTGCAGGGTATTAGCAATGACTAATTGGAGTAACTGAGTAGGCGAAAGCCTTGCTTCCCCCCCACCCCCCAGCTCCTCCAGAATGCTCCGTGTTAGAATGCATTTGACCTCGTTCACAGGTCTACAAGTTCCGAATAGATTGCTGGGGTCCGGGGCGGGGGTGGTACTGGGAGAGACGTGTGTCATTGGCAAGCAGCTTGGGGCTAATTTGACCAATTAGAGAGACAATTTGATCCCACTGACACCTTTCTCTCTCACGCGGTATCACAGCGTTATTTTGTATAAAAAGGGCGGGGGAGATGGGGGGCATTTGAACAACCTCCTTCCTAGTCCACTTCATTAAACCACAGCAGACAGTAGGCCAACACTGGTGCGGCTGTCACAGCTGTGAACGGGGCCGAGATTAATACTGATGCAGGGGGGAGTAGAAATGCGAGTCACGGCCTGTTAAAAACCTGTTTCTGAGTCACAAAGGGGACTCAGAAAGCAATTGAGTCTTCGGTGCACGTAAAAATTAGTAAATAAATAGGCGCTGTGGTTGTTTGCGTGCTCAGCTATGAATTAAGGGCTTGTGGGCGGGCGTGATGCATTTTCCACAAACGTACATAATGCACAAGTCAGGCCAGGGGTGGCATCTGCTTGCATGAGTGGCAATATGTCAACAAGTCTGCTGTAAGGGGGAGGAAGGGTGACGAGACGCAGGCCCTGCAGTGAATAATTATGGGAGGAGAGATGCTGGCCTGATGCAGAGCGCACCATATGGAGAGGGAGGGGGGTGGGCAGAGTGCAGGAGAAATGCTGCTGGCAGGGGGAAGGCTCGGGCAAGCTCGTGCATGAGGAGCTTATCACGTGATTCTATTCTCGTGAACTGTTAGAAATCCGCCTGTTAGAAATTTTCTAGTTTAGCAGTAATAGGTTCGAGTAAACTCGACCTAACTAGTGAGACCTCCTTTATTGTATGGGTCTGGTTGGGCATCAATGCTAGATAATGAACGTTGACGTTTCGAACCCTAAAAATGTGTATCAATGACATGAATGTAGGGTCTTCTTCAGGACAAAGAAACAGTTGTGCATGGCCTTCTGATGTGACTAATGAAGCTCAACTGAATGGACAGCTTACAACCTGCACCGACAGTCGCAGGGCTTAATTATTCCGGAGCGCGCCGGGCTAACCGGGACTTCAAATATGCTGGAGGCGAAAGGATCTTCCTCATGTAGAGCCATGTGTCTCAATAATTCAATAACTTATTCAGTTATCAAGAAGTATCAGGGGGACACCTGCTCCCGTCAAATATCCAGAGTAACACGCTCGGAGAGCAGTAATAGCTATTTAAGCCTACAATGCTGTACACTTCACATATCACCCAGAGATGGTTCGTGCCAGTGTCTGTATTTAACTGACAACTTCGAGGTTAATTTCATCCAATTCTTCGGTGTCTTGCACTCGGAGTCCACTGTGAGAGCACCTGTGAGCTTTCCTCCAACCGGTGTGTGCACAATTAGAACTGTCTCTCAATCCCCTTTGAACAACTTCCATGTAGTGTAATAAAGGCAGTGTAGAAAGCGAAATTTTTGTAATCTTCTACTTGGGAGCACGGCCATATTAACATCACAATAGGGCTCCGGGAAAAGCAGTGCACTACGCCCTGCCTACAAAACCACGCACATAAATAAAAGTGTTTAACAGAATTAGTGTTAAATTTTGGTCTGCATGGGCCCCTATGCTCGTGGGGCCCCGGGCAATTGCCCAGCATACCCATGCTTTCAGAGAGCACTGCTTGGGAGCAATTCTCATGTTTGCGCACAGCATTAAATCCATATCTCTTCTGTGATGGGTTGCTTCAGATCCACTTCCCATGCCAATCCTGCTGAAACAATACCCCCAGTAATTGGTTTCTGCACAGCACCATATCTAAGGGAAATCAGCTGCTAAGAACTTCTAGAGTCATCACAATTTCAAGAGGACCGGATCTATCAGGTTCCTGAGGAAATGTCAGAGTGAGCTGCTTGCTTATCGTTTTAAGCTGATGCAGCAAGTAGTCCAATGGTACAGGCGTGTGATTAAGTGCAATCACATCCTGGTCAATAACCGCCCGATTCAACAAACAAAATTGCGCTCGCAAAGGGCTAGATTCTGAGAATCTGGCCCTTTGCGAGTGCGATTTTTGCATTTGGGATTCAGCATCCCAAATGCAAAAATCGCTAATTGCGATCTCGCAATTTTGCTAGGAATTACATTTAAGGAATCTCTATTTGAGATTCCTTAAATGCAATTCATCATCCGAATGTTTTTTGCGAATTCGCAATTTCTGGCAGCAATTCACCGCGAGGTCAGACCTTGTGGTAAATTGCGAAACCTCAGAAAAATGCATTTAAAGGCATTTTTCTGAGTTGCATGTTACACACACACATGTCCTTTGGACATGTGTGTGTGCAAAACCTGTGTAAAATTTCATTTGAGGGGTGCTACAGGGTGTCCTTTGGACACCCCTGGCACCCTTCAAATCGCTATCTTATTTGCGATTAGCAAATTGCTAATCGCAAATAAGGAATACTCCCCATTCATTCCTATGGGCCTTTTGGCCCATAGGAATGAATGGCGAGTTATTCCTTATTTGCGATTAGCAATATGCTAATCGCAAATAAGGAATATGTAGGAATCGCATTTCTTTATGCAATTTCTACATGATTCCCGTTTTGCGAGTCCTTAATAGCGATTCGCTATGAATCGCTATTAGGGTCTCGCAAAACGGGAGAATGATGAATCAGGCTGTATATGTCTTGTTGTCATACAGGTCACCCTAATTTACTAACTGCAATTTATGAAGTTGAGAGCACGCCTTGGGCTCAGTCTCTGCACCAAACAGCGGATGCCCTGTAGTGAGGCTGCAGGGGTATAACAAGTGGCAGAGATAATCTATGACATAGCATATCCCAAGCATGCACTGTACTCTGCACAGTATTACTCTTGTTTTTCCTATGAACCACACTAGCCAAAAGTGTTACATTGGGTGGATGTGAATTAGCAACATCAGCTTCAATCACCAGTTTAGGTAAATAGTCGGATGAAACCAATAGTAAGCAAAATGTGCCTCAGCGCGCATGCAATATAGTTCCATATCTGGAATGGCAAACCCTCCTAGTTTAAATGGCAGTGTGAATGTAGTCCAGGCTTTATGCTGGAGCTTTCGGGCCCATACCAATCCTTTTAACAAGGTGATAAGGGTACGAAAAAAATGTTTTGTCAAGGGAAGAGGTGTATTCACAAAATAGTAAAGAAATCATGGTAGTCCCACCATATTAACCAAGTCGATATGCCCTGCCATAGACAGAGGTAATTTAAGCCCACCAGCAATTTTCTGGAATATTGACTAGAAAATGTCGGAGCGCGGAGCTGTGTCAAATCTTGTAGTGCTGTGCTCTGACATATTCAAAACGCAGGGATGCGCTGTTATCACAAGAATGTTGTGATCCTCTGTGTTTTCCCAAGTGCTGGCGCTACATTTATCTGCCTAGCATCAACACAGGCGCCATTGCACCATAGTGCAAGGGTGCATGCATAGCGGGGAATGATTGTTTATGTGCTGGAACATAAACAATCACTAATGGCGACTTGTTACTTCTATGTGTGCTGCACAATGCAACGCATACAGAAGTAGCAAATAGTCTTTATTTTGTTTATTGTTGATGTGCAGGAAGGAACATCTTTTTGCACATAAACAATCATTAATGGCATTTTGCTCTTTTTATGAGTGCTGCAGAATGCAGCACACATAGAAAAAGCAAAAATGAGCAGAAATAAAGTATTTCTCCTTGTTTCGCCATTCTAACACCTGCTCTGGCATGAGTTTTTGTCAATTGCTCAGAATTACACCCAATACATGCGCCTTTTACTTTCAAAGATGCGTGTAAAGATGCCTTATTTACAAAATAAGGATGGGTAGTGTAGCCTCCAAAGGCGTTTGTTGATAAGAGTGAGTTAGTTGTTTGATAGTGGTATACAGGTAAATTAATTATCCTGAGTGAATTTAATTCTTAACGATGGAATGAAAGGATATACACTTAAGACTAACTAAACAAAACAGAACTTGACATTAAAACAATACAATTGTGACAAAAACCAATGGACATGTGTATAGGCAAAAAATAGATTTTATCAAAATTCATTCATAAAGGGAAATACAATACAGAAAAAATATGTGGAACAGGAATACAGGATGAGGATCAGACAGTAAATCAAAATCACTGTAAAGCCTGTAGAACGCCTATCCAAGAAGATGTAGACAATTTTCTTAAGATAAGGCTGGGAGTCGACGTTTCGGTCTTTATAGGTAACTCTCTAAGACCATCATCAGGACGGAGGAATGTTAGTATTGTTACTCCCTATTAAAATAGAATAAAACAATTTTACTATCATATGAAAACTAAATTAGATATTCATAGTTACACTATACACATGGATACAGCCAATTAGACAACAGACCAGAAATATAGCTTAATGGCCTACATTCAACTAGATACATAATAACAAAAAACATTTACATGATATTTACAACGAAGACAGGACATCAGGTGCTATTTAGCTTTTGCGTGGAAAAATTATTTACAGTGCTGTGACTTTACACAAATAAACAGTCAGAAAGAGCCTATTTGCAACCCAGTATTAAGATATCTCAGGCTGTTACCGTAAGGCATTATTTACAGTGCATTGACTTAATCTGAAATTAGACAGTTACAAGAGCCTCTTTGCAACCAAATTTTCTTTAGCTGTTGTGAAACTAAAAAACGAAAATGAAATAGCGCCAGTCAGGTTTGACCATACCGGAAGTTATACTGTGGTGTACATGACCTCTGGTTTAATCATATTAGCTCTAAGGGCATGCATATTTATTTAAAACATTCACTGCCCAACTGGTCTAATGATCATTTTGGTATGATATAAATACAATCAGTACCTTGAAATGGAACAGACTTTCTTCATATGTTGAGACGATGTATTATATAGTATATACAGTCTGGACAGATCTTTATCTGTAATATTGAATGAGGGATGATTAATGCCTGTGTTGATATCGTTATCTATGGTGATTTTTAGAGTTAATGTGGTTGTGTTATTACCTCTGTTGAAGCGGGGACCGGCTGTTTAAGAAAAAGTTTTCGCTATTAATTCGTCCCACCTCGCAGGATTTAAAAGGGTTTCAGCGTCGTTAAGGAACCACGATCTATAGATATATAAATAATTTTTCCACGCAAAAGCTAAATAGCACCTGATGTCCTGCCTTCGTTGTAAATATCATGTAAATGTTTTTTGTTATTATGTATCTAGTTGAATGTAGGCCATTAAGCTATATTTCTGGTCTGTTGTCTAATTGGCTGTATCCATGTGTATAGTGTAACTATGAATATCTAATTTAGTTTTCATATGATAGTAAAATTGTTTTATTCTATTTTAATAGGGAGTAACAATACTAACATTCCTCCGTCCTGATGATGGTCTTAGAGAGTTACCTATAAAGACCGAAACGTCGACTCCCAGCCTTATCTTAAGAAAATTGTCTACATCTTCTTGGATAGGCGTTCTACAGGCTTTACAGTGATTTTGATTTACTGTCTGATCCTCATCCTGTATTCCTGTTCCACATATTTTTTCTGTATTGTATTTCCCTTTATGAATGAATTTTGATGAAATCTATTTTTTGCCTATACACATGTCCATTGGTTTTTGTCACAATTGTATTGTTTTAATGTCAAGTTCTGTTTTGTTTAGTTAGTCTTAAGTGTATATCCTTTCATTCCATCGTTAAGAATTAAATTCACTCAGGATAATTAATTTACCTGTATACCACTATCAAACAACTAACTCACTCTTATCAACAAACTCCTTTGGAGGCTACACTACCCATCCTTATTACGTTCTTACCCAAGCCCCCAAAGGTTTATTGGGTCGCTCACTTTATTTCCTATATTATTTACAAAATGGCATTAAGCCACAAAAAGTTGCTTAACGTCGTTGTGTAAATATAGAGAAGGGCATATCACCACCAGAACATCACTAAAGGTTATGTTCTTGTAATGATAACCCCATGTAAATGTGTCTCTTTACCCTCCAGCTTAGCAATCGCTCTGCCATAGTTTAAAGATAGAACTTCCTTCTTATCTAAACTGATCCAAATCCCTAAGTAGTTTATGGAAAAGTCTAGCCACATTAATGGGTAGTCCATCTCAAATGATTGAGTTCAAGAAGTAAGGGAAAAGATATGTGATTTGGCCTAGTTTATAGAGAGCCCAGATCACGCCCCAAATTTGATATAGGCCAGAGGGCTGAAGCCAACTTTTTGGGTTATGGACATACAGAGTAATGTCATCCACATAAAGGGAAATGAAGGATGTTTACCCCTAAATCGCAGAGAATAATCACTGTACTTTTGCTTTAATGCAGCCACCAGGGTTCCAGTGCGATCAGAAAAAGAATAGGAGACAGGGAACAACATTGCCGGGTTCCCCTTTGCACAGCAGTGTTGCTGATATTTGTCTATTCAAATACAGTCTGGCTATTGACTTGGTGTATAGTAGTTGTACTAAGTTAACCACACAAAATAGGACGGGATACCCATACAAGTGAGCGTAGCAAATGAAAGATCCTACTCAAGGGAATCAAATGCCTTTGTGGAAGATCACAGCAGTCTCTGTATCTGAATTGCTCTTATTCAATAGAGCAAAAAGTGTACAGAGATTATGTGACGTTGACCACCCTGTTACAAACCCTGCCTGGTCAGACACTGCCAAATTTGGCATGGAAAAGTGCAAGCCATTTGGCCAATATTTTTGCTAGTATTTTATTATTGCAGTTAATTATCTATAGTAGCCTGTAGGAGTCACACTCTTTGCCAGTCTTGTTGGGCTTAAGAAGCGTAATTGAGATGGCTTCCTTCAAATAATCTGACAACTGCCCCCTCTCAGGCACCTCCAGATACTTTGTATTGAGATGAGGCACGAGCAGATCAATATGACATTTTATAAAGCTCAGACGAAAGGCTATCGAAGCCCAGTCCATATCCACTATAATAGCATCAGTGATTTCCTTCATGCTAATGGGATGCACGGAAAATTGTCTCATCAGTCAGCCATGCTGATGCGACTTTACCAAGATACCTACCAATGCCATCCAAGTCGTGCAGCATCTCACCATCGGAGCTGAAAATTTGTGTCACCGCCATTGCCACCCAAAGTCTCCGATTTCCTTGAGCTAAGGCCTTACCCGGTTTCCCACCCTCACAATAAGTGTAAGCTCAGGCGCATTTTCCTAACTATTGAGCCTCCCTTTCTGCCATGTCATTATACTCTGATATCCTGTTCCGCAAGGCCGCTCAAAGGAGCGAAGAGGAGTCACCACCCAGCCTGCTTTCCATTTATTTGATGTCAGATTCCAACTCAGCGAGGTGAAATCGCAACATCTTCAGCACCTAATATTGCTTTGAGATACATTTCCCTGTGAGCACCACATTGAAGGGCTGCCAGAGGGAGGAATGCGTGGCTACATATCCCTCATTGTCATTAAAATAGTGATCTATCATTGTCCGAATCTACTTGTGGAAAACTGCATCTAGTAAAGCATTTGGCAGGAGCCTCCACAGGTGGGTAGCATGAGGATACTTGAGAGGTCAAATACACTGCACAATCTGCGACTGATTGGATAATATTCGAGTGAGGTGCATCACGTCTACTATACAAATGCTGACATCATTAGTCCCTAACTAGAAGTCTAAGTCCCACCACATGTCATGGACCCCACAGTAGAATGTGCCCTGTTGAAGGTCAGGATGTCTAAGCCTGCAGACATCTCTCAAACATCCATCTTCCAGGATGTGGTGGAGTGCCAAGACAGATTGTACGTTGGCTCTCACTAAGGATTGTGATCTATCTGAACTCGGATCAATAGTCGCATTAACGTCACCCCCCCCATATTATAGACCCAACATGCTCCATTTTCACTAAGGCCCACAACTGCTGTTAAATTTCGGGATTATCGGCATTGGGACCATACGTTTGCATGAGGAACTGAGGCTGAGGCCCCAGCACCCCAATCAAAAATTTAAATCTCCCCTCAGGATCTGATACTGTGTGAATTGGCTGGAATGTTATGCCCGCTTAATAAGAATAGCAACCTGTCTAGTATAGGAGGAATAGGATGCTGCATAGCTCAGTGCAGCCTATTTAGGAAACAAGTTAGGGACCTGGTCAGACTACAGATGAGTCTCCTGTAGGAAAGCTATATCTATATCATGTATGTGCCTAAAGGATCCCACATATTCCAGGTGAGGAAGGAAAAAGATCACTCCTGCTGTCTTGGAATGGCTGAGTTGGCCATAAAGCAATGAGCAAATAAATTGCTTTCCCACCTATAGCACAGCTTACTGAGAGCTAGCCCCCCCAGTCGATTGTGCCAATTTACAAGAGCAAACACAAACATTGCTGTGCTGTTTTCCCACATCCCCACTCCCTCACTGCTAGAACTGGCACCATTGGCGTGGGTCTCCCTTCCATTTTTCGCTGTTGTCTCCTCTGTTTTTGCTGGTATTAGATGCTCTGGGCGCTTTGCCGCTGCCATTCAGTGCCACAGCACAAATGCTCCCTGTGTAAATAAGACTGTGAATTGGTATATCCCTGATTGGCTTATTTGGTTTACCTGTTAGTCCCTAGTAGTGTGGCCTGTGTGTGCCCAGGGCTGGTAACCCAAATGCTGCTGGTGGGCCTGCAGCGCTGGTTTGCACGACCCACAGAAGCAGCCTGTAAAGTGTTTTTCAGACCTGCCACTGCAATGTCTGCATGCAGTCCAGAACTGCCATCTTGGCTGTGAAGTGCCCCCAATTCCCAGCCCCTGAACCTTCCCTAAGCATCATGTCAGTCACCCCTATGGTAGGTGCATTTTGTCTGTAAGTTAGGACATGTCTTGATATGTGTAGCATGTCCTGGTAGTGAATCACCCTTCATTTTGTTTTTCACTGCTGCAAGGCTATCTGTTATCCATAGGCTAGAATGGGCAGACTAGCTATTACATCTTATAGTCCTATCTGACTCAGGGAACATGGTAGTAATTTGAGTTTAGTATGCCTGAGCTCAGAATAATACAATACATCTTTTAGCAAAGTTGGTTTTAATATTCTGTGTTTGAAATACCTCTTTTAGAATGTAGGTATTTTCTTGCCTAAGCCTCCAGTGTGCTCTGCTGTTATGTGTATTGGCTGTCTGGGTTTAGAGGGGTAAGACAGGCTGAGTCAGACCTGTGTTGAATAGAGAGATATGCATTGAGTACTGGGGAGGGGTAGCTCCTTGACCTGAATAGGGCTGTGCTTGGCAAGGTGAATGCCTGCTCTACCTCCTACTGTGCATCTGATGGCAGACCCCCTCTTTCTGAAAGGAAGGGTGCAGCCTGGTAAACAAAGTGCTCAAGGCCTGAGTAGACCTGGTTTTGACTGGGTTTAGTGACTAGAGACTGTTGAGAACAAAGACTTTTGGGTATACACATCTGTGCCCAACCCCCTGATTTTGGTATTGCTCCTGGATGTCAAGAGGAACCTCTGTCCATGTTACTGAAGGAATCTGCATGAGAGGACTGTCCTTGTGCTTGTGTGCTGTTTCTTGGATTGGCCTGCAGTAGTTCCCCATGGACTTGGAAGAAGAGGGAAAAGGACTTTTATTTTGCTAAGCAATCACCCAAGGGCTAGAGGAGAGCTAGCCTCCTGCTGGAGTCACAGGCATATCTGACTCCCCCACCAGCCTCCAGATTCCTCCCAGTGAGGATTTCTATCTGCAGGTGAGGCCCCTGTGAGTTCCAGGGCCTCTAGTTCTACTACAGAGAAGAGAGCACTGAAAATCGTCACTAACGCCGTTTGCGAGCTGCCGCAGCTGAAGAGCGTATGGAAAATCGTCGTGCTGCTGCTGCCAAGCGCTCGCAACCCGAAGATCATCTCATCGCACGCTTGCGGGCCACAAAGTGCTCACAAACACCAAAGATCATCGCATCACACGTTTGCGGGCTTGCCGAAGGCTCACTAACCCCGGATCATCGCATCAAGATCATCGCAGAGCGGGCACCGCGCGTCCGCCATTGTCCTCGCATCGCACCTGGATCATCGCTCCCTCGCGGGGTGCCATTTTCTTTCATCGCAACAAGATTGCACACGCAACAGGATCAGCACCTCATCCTCCCTCGCGGCAACCATTCAACGCATCGCTGGTCTAGCGTGAATAAGTCTGACGCTTTGTCCCATCCGCACCCTCAGCCAGGCGCATCATCCTCCCCTGCAGCAAGGATTCAACGCATCGCCGGCCTAGCGTGGGGGAAATCATCGCTACAGCTCGTTTGCAACATTTTGCTGCGAAATCCAGGTACTTTGTAAGTAAAAGGGTCGCAGAGACCCCTGCTTTGAACTGAACCCCTATTTGAACACTTTGAACTCTTTTTCCAGCTTTTCAAGAGTATCCCCCTTTTGCAGTATTGTGGCTTTTTACCGTTATTGGTCTTGTGTTAAGTCTATGTATAAAGATACTTATTTTTTATAACTACTTGTATGGTGTCCCTTTGTAGTGTCCTTCACTGTGTTACTGTGTATGATCATAAATGCTTTACACACTGCCTCTAAGATATGCCTAACTGCTCGTAATACGTTACCACAGGGTTGAGCAGGGGTTATCAAAGGGTGTAGCCCCCTTACTCTGACTTAGGAAGAAGGGTCCCTACTTGGACTGTGGCCAGCCACTGCCAACTAGAGACCCCCATTTCTAACATCCACCCACTTCAGTCCCCAAACATCGCTGACACCATGCACCCCCCAAACAAAATGATCAACAAAAAATCAACAAATGAACACAATACCGTTTCCCACACTGCAGTTTACTAACGCAGTGTGACCAAAACCTGGCTCCTCAACCAGGGGGACCTCTGCATTATAATTGACAGGTTTATTGGTTCAGCACACTGCAAACAGTAACAAATTAGAGTACATCTGTGATGGTCCTCTATCAATCTGGCGAGCCAGCTATATATCTTGCAATGTTCAACAGCAATCTATAGTATTTGAGTTATTGGGGCCCCCCAAAGCCTCATGAGGTCCGTGTCCCTGTCTTGATATCAGACATGACAAGAGAATGAGCAGACTCCCCATCTCACAAAATAGAGTTGGAATACCAGAGTTTCTTGACATATGCGGTCACCTGTTGCAGCTCAGCGAAAGTCCGGGCGGTTCATTGGTGAGTAATGCATAGCTTCACCAGTTACATCATGGCATATTGTATATGGTGCTCCCAGACTTTCTGTTTAGCTGGCAAAAAAGTATGATGTGCTTCCTGAACCTCCAGTGTTACATCAGGATAGAGGGAAAAAGGCTCACCCTGAAACCGCAGCTCTCCATGCGCTCTCGTAAGCCGCAATGCATTGGCGCTATCCAGATAATATAGCAGGTTGGCAAAAATCGGCCTAGCATACGCCTCAGTAGGAGTTCAAGCAGTCGAGGATCTATGAGCACATTCAACAAAAAACATCTTGGAGAAAGAGTCTATTCCAAATAGAGTTGTAAGCATGGTTTTCAAGAATGTCTCCATTTACCCTTTGTTGGTTCCCCAGTATGCGCAGGTTATTACGCCTCGATCTGGCCTCTAGGTCCTCATGTATTGCCTTGACCACTTTCAAAGTCTGATCCATTTGGTGGTGCTTCTCTTTATCCATTTGCTGAGATTCCTCTACTGAGCAGATACAATGTCCCACTTCCTGAAGACACTCATCATTATTCTCTTGTTTGGCTGCATTGGTGTCCATCTGAAAATTCAACTTATCAAATGTGTAGTTTATGTCAGTGAAACTTGACTGCTCCCAAGGAGTCTGAGTCATCGCATTCTGTCCCCTTGTGTGCCTTATGCCCCTAAACTGCAGGTTAGAATGCCTGGAGTGTGGTTTTCCTCATGGTTTGTAAAGCTGGGTGTCTACACTGGGGAGTGCCTTAGAGTACAAGCACAGCAGCCTTTACTTCTTCCTGGTATCACAGCAAACAGAAGCCGATGATGACTGTTTCACTTCCAGGCCCCACCGCCACAGGGGACTCAAATCATCATAGGAGCTCATTTACACCAACAACTTTGACAGAGAGGTCCAGCAGGCAGCACAACCCTGTGCCAGGAATAATCAATAGGTGGAGGTCCTGATCACTGAAGATATCAACTTATGTAACCATCTTGAGTTCAGGCAGGCCACACACCCTTGCAATTCCAATTTTTAATTGCCAACCACTCATTGTACGAAATTGGGATGTTCGTTGACTGGGATGTGAACCCTTGTCAAGCAGCAATCACAATTTTTGTCAGGGAGACGCATAAGCGAACCCTGAATTGACCTGTGATCAACCCTCTAGTAGCTTGGCACAGAGCACTCAGGCTTAATTCAGAGGCAAATTGTAAAGTATTTGTGCAACACTTCAAACAATAAAACAGTGAACACATTACACAAAAAAGAACCCCACACCAAATTAGACAAATGTCTTTCTTAAATAAAACAAGACCAAAAGAACAAAAATTCAATTAGTGGAGCTAGAGGTATTCAATTTTAAACATTTTAGTGAAAATATTGCCAAAAGCTTCAAAGCACCAACTGTAGCTATTTGGTCACGCTGGATAAAGTAACAAGTTCAGGCTGACCACAATAGAACTTGGGCCAGCTATGGGAACCCAGTTAGGCGCACTGAACAAAGTATCTTAAATCCTGGTTTGCTGAGCGTTGCAAGGATCTGTGTCAAAGATGCGTTGCGCAGCAGAAGCGATGCATTGGTTCCGAGATATGGTCAGGCTACGATGCGAGGGCCTGCATCTTTGTCGAGGATTCTGTCAACAGGGCTTGCGTTGCAACTTCTATAATCAAGGATACTGAGTGCAGTCAAGGTGATGCATCCGTTCTGAGGTGCTGCAAGACTGCAATGTGGAGTTCCACATCATAGCCAAGGGTACAGATGACAATGGATGCAAAGGCATGCACAGAGGGTATGTCATGCAGTTGAGGCTCTGATAAGGCTGCAAAGGTATGTGGGTCTTTGCCAGGGGTCCAACCCATTCAGCAGTGGAGAAGCATTATTTCTGCCTGGTTTTGTGCCATGCAGCAGAGAAGATGCATTGGTTTTGCTGGATCCACAGGCCGGCATATCACCTTAAGCCCACTTCCAAGGGTCCAGAACTGGGGTGGCACCACTTGGAAGTGCAGACTCACAAATGGAAGAGTCCAGGTGCAGATGCAAGGTTGTTGGAAGCCTGTTATGTTCCTGAGCATCAGATCCGGAGACCAGGCAACTAGCCATTGGAGTCACTTTGGGTTTTGGCTTCAAGAGATGCAGATCCAGTCCTTCTTATCGAGGCAAGAGGGCAGCAGGTTAGCACAGTTGGGTAGCAGGCCTTCAGAACCGCAGTGCAGCAGAGTAGAACCCCTTGTAACAGCACAGAAGTCCTTCTTCCTGGCAGAGTATCCACAGGTCCATAAATAAACTGAAGACTTGGTGTCCAAAGTCCAGTACTTATACCAAGTTGTGCCTTTGAAGTGTGGAGGAGCGTCTAGAGGCATTTCTTTGAAGTGCGCAGGTGTCCTGCTTTCCTTGCTCCAGACTAACTACTGGGGTTATGCAGCCTTTTGTGTGGAGACAGGACACACGGTATTAAAGTGTAAGTGGGGCTGGGCCCAGATCCTCCCTCCCATCCTGCCAGTGATGGCTCCCAATTTTGTGTGGCTGTCTAGAAGTAATAAACAAATCCCAACTGTTACTCACACTCAGTCATGTGACCCAGAGATAGGTTGAAGGCACCAAATGGCTAAGGCAAGAGAATGTGAACTTTATAAAAGTGACATTTTCAAAATTGTGATTTAAAATCCAACTTCACCATAAGCTTGGGGCCGATTCACAGAATTAACCTAAGACAAAATCCTAAACTTACTACTTTTGGTATTCACAGAAGTTAGGATTTTGTCTTAACTTTGTCTTAGACAAACTTAAGACCGACTTAAGACAAAATCCTAACTTAAGTCTGTCTTAAGTTTGTATTAAAACAAACTTAAGACAAAATCCTAAATTCTGTGAATACCAAAAGTAGTAAGTTTAGGATTTTGTCTTAAGTTAGTTCTGTGAATCAGGCCCTAGGATTTTAAATCTAGAAACACCAAACATTATCCGGTCACCTTTTGGTATTTGGAAATTATACTTAGAAACTGTAATAAGGTAACTCCAATATTATCCTGTGGCAGGTCTTGCATTATCAAAGAATGAATTCAATTTTATTTCGCTACAAGGACATATAAAATTTTAAAGTACAGGTCCCTCTGTTTAACTACTTGCACCCTGCCCACCGGGCTGTCCAGGCCTTCGCTAGAGGTTACTTATATGTATTAGAAAGGAAGGTCTTGGCCTGGCCTGGCAAAAGGTTTACTTTTCCAGCTCTAAATGGCAGACTGCACACAAAAATAGCCTGCACTGACAGGTCTGAGACATGGTGGCACACTCAAGCTGCAGGCCCACTACTTGCATTTACTTTACAGGCCCTGGCCACGTGTAGTGCAAATGTACCAGGGACATACAAGTACATAACTAACTATGCCAGTTGGGTATGTGCCCTTCTAACATGCTTTATGGAAAGATCACAGGCACTTTAGCACTGGTTAGCAGTGGTAAAGTGTGTAGAGTTCTAAAACAAAACCAGCAAAAATGAAGTCAGCAAAAACAGGAGTTCTGGAGGAAACAATTTAAGGGGAAAACCACACCAAGGATGCCAGGTCTAACACACCAGAGCAAATTGCAAGGGAAAAGAGGAGGCAAAGGAAAGCATCACAACCCTTGCAATCTGCAGAGGTATGCACACATGGTTTGTTAACATTTTTGTGATTGCAAAGCATGGCCTGACATGGTCCTGCAGAAGAATCATGCATTAAGTATCCATAAAGGATGCATGGGTCATATTGTTGATAAAAATATCCCTACATTGATTCTTTTGCTTCTTCAAACTATAGTTCAATATTAAATGTCATTTTCCTGTTAAAAATATCTGGAAAAAAAGCTACGACTATTCGGCTTAAATCCACAATGATTTCCTACAGAGCTACAGCTTCCAGCCCAGTAGATGCACAGAAACAGTTCTGCTTGAAGTCCTATTGGCTCTGTTCAATATGAACAGGAGGCCAGGCCCTTTTGATGCTGATGGGGTTGTCTGTGGCTTTCAGCACTCTTGTATTCATAATTTTACTGACTAGTGAGAGTAAGGGTGTGGTTGTATGAAAGAATTAGCAGCTGGTTTAGCAGGACTATTAAAAAAATGCCTAATCAAATCTGAATAACTAGCTTAGCCAGTGGTTGGGTTTTTCCATTCAAAGCCTGTGACATTTAGAATATGGCCCCAGGCCATCTTAGAAACATAAGACTGAATATGTTGTTCCAAAAGGTCTTAAACGTTGCCTTTACTTGATCAGCTTCTGGGTGTTCTGTACTCCACCACTTACAGCGCAAGGATGGGTAGCGCATTGTAACTTATATAGATGATTGTCTAAACATAGCATGGGAACTGCACACCTAACAGGAAGTTAACGTTCTGAAATGGGAACAGAGCATTAGAAGTGGCAACAGACGAATAAACATTAACCCTTTGTGCCCCCTTGATGATCTGAAATAAAAGAAGAATATATAATTGATACTATGAGTTGCTCCTCTGTTGTTTCTGTACCACTCTTGGATAGATTTAATGAAATACTCACTTATGGTTTAACAATCCCAGCATTGGGACCCTCCTTTGTTTCTCTTCTGCAGCTCCAGGGAAGTCTCCATTTAGTCCCCTCTGAAATTACACAGTGCTTTAAAGGGGTTGCTCCCCTCTTGCTCCTCTCTCAGGAAGACCCCATCAAATAATGCCTGGTTGTTTAATAAGGCCTCCAATGGGTTGCTTCTCAGTTGTTTCTTTGTGCATTCTATGTAATACTCCTTGGTGGTTTAATAGTGCCTAAACTGGATTGCCCCTCTGTTGCTCCTGTGTAGACTCCATATAATGCGACCTTGTGGTTTAACCGATACTCCAGAGGGTTGCTCTTATATTGGCTTCATGTAACACTGCACAGTTGTTTAACCGTGCCTACAACAGTGCCCTTCTGTTGCTCCTGCAAACAAAACAGGTGATGGACCGAATGTGGATCAATGTCACACATTCATCCCAGTCAAAAGATCTGGGCCCAAATCCATCGTTTTTTTGCACTCCACACCACCCTGGGTTAGATAATGGCGATATGCAAATCAGCTCTGGCCCTGTGCCCCATGGGAACAGTCCAGTCCGAACTACAAAAGCCATGTCCTTCCCAGAACGGGATCAAGCATCCGAGGACCGGACCGGTTTCGAGGTAACACCTCTCATCAGCCCGGCTAGCTTGACTCCAGTGGTGTGGAGTGCCTGGGACCCACGTCTGAGCATCCCCAGCGCACTTATGGCGGCAATTGCAAACAAAACAGGTGATGGACCGAATGTGGATCAATGTCACACATTCATCCCAGTCAAAAGATCTGGGCCCAAATCCATCGTTTTTTTGCACTCCACACCACCCTGGGTTAGACAATGGCGATATGCAAATCAGCTCTGGCCCTGTGCCCCATGGGAACAGTCCAGTCTGAACTACAAAAGCCATGTCCTTCCCAGAACGGAATCAAGCATCCGAGGACCGGACCGGTTTCGAGGTAACACCTCTCATCAGCCCAGCTAGCTTGACTCCAGTGGTGTGGAGTGCCTGGGACCCACGTCTGAGCATCCCCAGCGCACTTATGGCGGCAATTGCAAACAAAACAGGTGATGGACCGAATGTGGATCAATGTCACACATTCATCCCAGTCAAAAGATCTGGGCCCAAATCCATCATTTTTTTGCACTCCACACCACCCTGGGTTAGACAATGGCGATATGCAAATCAGCTCTGGCCCTGTGCCCCATGGGAACAGTCCAGTCCGAACTACAAAAGCCATGTCCTTCCCAGAACGGAATCAAGCATCCGAGGACCGGACCGGTTTCGAGGTAACACCTCTCATCAGCCCGGCTAGCTTGACTCCAGTGGTGTGGAGTGCCTGGGACCCACGTCTGAGCATCCCCAGCGCACTTATGGCGGCAATTGCAAACAAAACAGGTGATGGACCGAATGTGGATCAATGTCACACATTCATCCCAGTCAAAAGATCTGGGCCCAAATCCATCGTTTTTTTGCACTCCACACCACCCTGGGTTAGACAATGGCGATATGCAAATCAGCTCTGGCCCTGTGCCCCATGGGAACAGTCCAGTCCGAACTACAAAAGCCATGTCCTTCCCAGAACGGAATCAAGCATCCGAGGACTGATGCTTGATTCCGTTCTGGGAAGGACATGGCTTTTGTAGTTCGGACTGGACTGTTCCTATGGGGCAACAGGGTCAGAGCTGATTTGCACATCGCCATTGTCTAACCCAGGGTGGTGTGGAGTGCAAAAAAATGATGGATTTGGGCCCAGATCTTTTGACTGGGGGAATGTGTGACATTGATCCACATTCAGTCCATCACTTGTTGTTTTTGCAATTGCCGCCCTAAGTGCGCTGGGGATGCCCAGACGTGGGTCCCAGGCACTCCACACCACTTGGAGTCAAGCTAGCCGGGCTGATGAGAGGTGTTACCTTGAAACCGGTCCGGTCCTCGGATGCTTGATTCCGTTCTGGGAAGGACATGGCTTTTGTAGTTCGGACTGGACTGTTCCCATGGGGCAACAGGGTCAGAGCTGATTTGCATATCGCCATTGTCTAACCCAGGGTGGTGTGGAGTGCAAAAAAATGATGGATTTGGGCCCAGATCTTTTGACTGGGGGAATGTGTGACATTGATCCACATTCAGTCCATCACTTGTTGATTTTGCAATTGCCGCCCTAAGTGCGCTGGGGATGCCCAGATGTGGGTCCCAGGCACTCCACACCACTTGGAGTCAAGCTAGCCGGGCTGATGAGAGGTGTTACCTTGAAACCGGTCCGGTCCTCGGATGCTTGATTCCGTTCTGGGAAGGACATGGCTTTTGTAGTTCGGACTGGACTGTTCCCATGGGGCAACAGGGTCAGAGCTGATTTGCATATCGCCATTGTCTAACCCAGGGTGGTGTGGAGTGCAAAAAAATGATGGATTTGGGCCCAGATCTTTTGACTGGGGGAATGTGTGACATTGATCCACATTCAGTCCATCACTTGTTGTTTTTGCAATTGCCGCCCTAAGTGCGCTGGGGATGCCCAGACGTGGGTCCCAGGCACTCCACACCACTTGGAGTCAAGCTAGCCGGGCTGATGAGAGGTGTTACCTTGAAACGGGTCCGGTCCTCGGATGCTTGATTCCGTTCTGGGAAGGACATGGCTTTTGTAGTTCGGACTGGACTGTTCCCATGGGGCAACAGGGTCAGAGCTGATTTGCATATCGCCATTGTCTAACCCAGGGTGGTGTGGAGTGCAAAAAAAATGATGGATTTGGGCCCAGATCTTTTGACTGGGGGAATGTGTGACATTGATCCACATTCAGTCCATCACTTGTTGTTTTTGCAATTGCCGCCCTAAGTGCACTGGGGATGCCCAGACGTGGGTCCCAGGCACTCCACACCACTTGGAGTCAAGCTAGCCGGGCTGATGAGAGGTGTTACCTTGAAACCGGTCCGGTCCTCGGATGCTTGATTCCGTTCTGGGAAGGACATGGCTTTTGTAGTTCGGACTGGACTGTTCCCATGGGGCAACAGGGTCAGAGCTGATTTGCATATCGCCATTGTCTAACCCAGGGTGGTGTGGAGTGCAAATAAATGATGGATTTGGGCCCAGATCTTTTGACTGGGGGAATGTGTGACATTGATCCACATTCAGTCCATCACTTGTTGATTTTGCAATTGCCGCCCTAAGTGCGCTGGGGATGCCCAGACGTGGGTCCCAGGCACTCCACACCACTTGGAGTCAAGCTAGCCGGGCTGATGAGAGGTGTTACCTTGAAACCGGTCCGGTCCTCGGATGCTTGATTCCGTTCTGGGAAGGACATGGCTTTTGTAGTTCGGACTGGACTGTTCCCATGGGGCAACAGGGTCAGAGCTGATTTGCATATCGCCATTGTCTAACCCAGGGTGGTGTGGAGTGCAAAAAAATGATGGATTTGGGCCCAGATCTTTTGACTGGGGGAATGTGTGACATTGATCCACATTCAGTCCATCACTTGTTGTTTTTGCAATTGCCGCCCTAAGTGCGCTGGGGATGCCCAGACGTGGGTCCCAGGCACTCCACACCACTTGGAGTCAAGCTAGCCGGGCTGATGAGAGGTGTTACCTTGAAACCGGTCCGGTCCTCGGATGCTTGATTCCGTTCTGGGAAGGACATGGCTTTTGTAGTTCGGACTGGACTGTTCCCATGGGGCAACAGGGTCAGAGCTGATTTGCATATCGCCATTGTCTAACCCAGGGTGGTGTGGAGTGCAAAAAAATGATGGATTTGGGCCCAGATCTTTTGACTGGGGGAATGTGTGACATTGATCCACATTCAGTCCATCACTTGTTGTTTTTGCAATTGCCGCCCTAAGTGCGCTGGGGATGCCCAGACGTGGGTCCCAGGCACTCCACACCACTTGGAGTCAAGCTAGCCGGGCTGATGAGAGGTGTTACCTTGAAACCGGTCCGGTCCTCGGATGCTTGATTCCGTTCTGGGAAGGACATGGCTTTTGTAGTTCGGACTGGACTGTTCCCATGGGGCAACAGGGTCAGAGCTGATTTGCATATCGCCATAGTCTAACCCAGGGTGGTGTGGAGTGCAAAAAAATGATGGATTTGGGCCCAGATCTTTTGACTGGGGGAATGTGTGACATTGATCCACATTCAGTCCATCACTTGTTGTTTTTGCAATTGCCGCCCTAAGTGCGCTGGGGATGCCCAGACCTGGGTCCCAGGCACTCCACACCACTTGGAGTCAAGCTAGCCGGGCTGATGAGAGGTGTTACCTTGAAACCGGTCCGGTCCTCGGATGCTTGATTCCGTTCTGGGAAGGACATGGCTTTTGTAGTTTGGACTGGACTGTTCCCATGGGGCAACAGGGTCAGAGCTGATTTGCATATCGCCATTGTCTAACCCAGGGTGGTGTGGAGTGCAAAAAAATGATGGATTTGGGCCCAGATCTTTTGACTGGGGGAATGTGTGACATTGATCCACATTCAGTCCATCACTTGTTGTTTTTGCAATTGCCGCCCTAAGTGCGCTGGGGATGCCCAGACGTGGGTCCCAGGCACTCCACACCACTTGGAGTCAAGCTAGCCGGGCTGATGAGAGGTGTTACCTTGAAACCGGTCCGGTCCTCGGATGCTTGATTCCGTTCCGGGAAGGACATGGCTTTTGTAGTTCGGACTGGACTGTTCCCATGGGGCAACAGGGTCAGAGCTGATTTGCATATCGTCATTGTCTAACCCAGGGTGGTGTGGAGTGCAAAAAAATGATGGATTTGGGCCCAGATCTTTTGACTGGGGGAATGTGTGACATTGATCCACATTCAGTCCATCACTTGTTGTTTTTGCTTCTGTTGCTCCTGGGCATACTACCTATAATACATCTTGGGTCAATACAATTTATTTTATTTTGATATGGGACTCTAACGGAGTTCCACAAAAGTGCACAAATAAATGAAGAAAGGAAAACTTTATGAACAATACAAAAATTCTTCCATATTCAACCAACAGATATTACAATGTGCAAAAAAGCATTAAAAATGATCTAATAAATAACTAGAAATGTTTTTAAAAAATTATATATCTTAAAACAGACTATTTCATTTGGAGGTGACAGAACAAAGGACCTGGCCGCATGGGCAGAATTAATATTATATTTGATATAACAGGTCTTAAAAATATATGCCTGGCTCTTTGTCGATTTGTGCATACAAATAACACATGATTAAAATCTTGAATTTGCAATTGCCACATTTCATAGATTCTCTCCTCACTAGGAATTTTGTCCCAAATACCTGTAACATCTCATAAGGGCAACAAATTATTTCTTAACGAAAGGATTAGCCTTCTGATTCCATGAGGAAGTTTCCATGTTAAATAGGGTTGAGGTCTATTACCCAACGCACTCCCACAAACCTCCTCATTACGAGGCTTGGACTGGCTCAAATCCATAAGTCTAGCCAAGCTGATAGATGGTGCAAACTTCTTCATAAACAACTTTATTGCAGTTTTTGACATGGGGGAATCTAAATTCAAAATAAGCCCAAATGAGTAATTTGCTTGAACGAATTACCTAAAAAATGTTGAATGCTCTCTCAATTTAACAAAGATTTCCAATCTCAAAGCAGCCCTGAGAGTGCCGTCATCCCCCGACACAGAGAATTACCATGGGCATCCACAGGAATTTTCCAGGGGGGGCAATATTTTGCTGCATCACCATCCTCCAACATGATTGAGCACAAGTATTAGATAAATAAATAAAAAATCGAATAAGACAAAGAGCTTAAATAAACAAAGTAACCCATGGGAGTGGGGGGGGAGAGAAAAATCTCGTGAGGTGCCACAGCAGAGGACCTGACAACTACAATGAAACAGAGGAAAAAACAAAAAAGGGCCAGAAAAAGAAATCTGAATCAGATTGATGTCGTTCTAGAGACATCCACATCAGCAAACCTTTCATTGATGACACAGTGGACGATTGTGTCAAATTCAAGAGCTAGTAGGGTCTGCCTCACTAATCCACATTGTCTAGAACAATATCAATGAAGCAACTCATTAAGTACCAAAGCCATGACTGATTCCATCTATCTACTTGGACAGAGGAATGTCCTCTTTAGAGTCTGTGGAAAAGCAAGAGAATGAGATCTCAGTGCAGAAGTAAAGGCCAGGTGCAGGAAAACTGAAACGAGAAAGCAGGGGACTGATAAATGGGTAGGTTTTAGGTGTACTCTTCAAGTAATTGAACACAGAAGTGGCAGAGCTACATGTCCTCTAATGCACATCTCTTTAGGACAGAGGCAGAGACCAAAAGGCAAACAATTAGGATGGATAAAATGGAGTTCATGGGTTTGGTGAGAAAGAGTTCTGACCGACTTGGGAGTTACATTCAGCTAGGAGTAGGGGGGCAAGAAAATGGAGGATGAGCTTGATGCTAAAAAGATGATGTGGTGAGAGTAAAAAAGTACTGTAAATGGGGTGGGGGGAGGGAGGTTATGAGGAAGCCCCAGCTCTTTCCAGTGTTGCTAAAGCTAGGACACAGATGTCCAGGCCTAACAGATACATTTAGGAGAAAAGTGATCTGTTAAAGAGGCAGGGTTGGAAGCAATAAATCATATCAAGTAAGACTTGCTGGGGATTGATGAGGGATGACCAAACGGTGGAGATGGACGAATACAGTTGCTTCTAGTTTTAAGAAAAAGGAGGTGGGGTAGCAAGTCAAGTAAACATTCTACCTCTTAATTTGCCTGGAGGGTCCGGGTCAGACATAATATAACCTGAAATCACTGAGATATGGCAGTGCTGGCCTCATACTGGTAAGTTTGAGAAAGGACAAAAAGATCAGTGTGAAGAAGGTGTCTGGTAGGCCTAAGAGGAGACCAATATGCCAATGCAAAGTGGACAGGGCCTAGAACCCAAGAACTAGGTAAAGTGGTGAGACAGATAGCCGAGAGTCAAATACAGGCTAGGTTATTGCATAGTAGATGGTAATGGTGTGGTGTATTCGTTTTTCATTGACCATTTTATTAGTTTATAAACTAAAGGGGTGGGGAATTATTTTTAGTTTTTTCTTGTCTCAGTAATAACATGAACTTTATTTAACTTTAAAGTTTGTCTGTGCTGATTTCATTGCTCTTTTTCAGCCTTCAATGACAAGCCAATTAGTTTGATTCCAAAGAGATAATCCTCCAGTTGCTAGCCCAAGAGAAGCGGCTTCAAATATGCACACCCCATGTTGACACCATTTCATACACACACATGTATAGTCTCCACACCCATTCCTGCCTAAAGAGCTGCATTTCACACCGACAATGCCCCAATGGAGCTTGAGGTCAAATTTTGTTCAAACTAGTGACACCTCACACAGATCCCAACAGAAGCATAGCACTTTGCAGACATTTCTTAAAAAGAACTGCATCTCTTGAATACACTAAGGAAGAGTTATTCCTTTCTGAGACACTGCCCGCTGGTGCTACATAATTAAGGCGACAAGATGACTGCAAGTGATGGGGAGAATTACTTTTCCAGACCTGGGTTTTGCTTTTACATTATTAGCTAGTGTGTTCGACCAATTTGGTTGAAATAAAATTAACCTAGACTACAGCTCTCAGAATGCACTGGTATGGCAAATCAAAGCTGGAAAAGTTGTGCCCTGGTTAGAGTCATCTGGTCACCCTATACATATTACTGGTACTGCCCCGAAAAATGTATATTCGCAGACAGTGCCCAACCACCACAATGTCACCAAAGCTCTGCAGTTCACCCAAACAAAGACCCACATAAAGGGGGAGCCTCATACCAATACTTATTTCTTCCAAACAACATTAATATCAACCCCGCCAAAAATGTAAAATAACAATGCCGCGGCATGGGGTACTTAATGCCAGCACAGTACTCCCAGAGACATAGCCCACACAAGTGGCTTTAGCTGCAACTCCCTGAAGAGGCCCTCCTCAGAAATAACCTCCAAAGCACACACAGAAAATAGCGAAACCCCACAAATATGCCACCACAACGAGCTGTCAATTAAGTCATTCTATACTGCCGCCTCCCCCCTGCCCCCTCCCCCCAATGCAAAATGACAATCCTATTTCTGTTCATGAAATGGGGGCTAGCTCACTTCACACTCACCACAGGTACTAAACCAACTTCTAGGCGGAGTTGCATCACAAACACACAATGCACCTCCTCTCAAGTTTGGCATACCCAACTGAAATCCTTACCCCTAATACATAGAATAGCATTTCTCTATGTACCAATATTTCACACAGCCTAAGATGTACTTTAACAAAAATCGGCATCTTCCCAAATTAAATTATCGATTTATCATACCAACAATTTGAGGATACCAAAAATAAGCAAAACATGCCATAATATGACTGCTAATTTAAGCAACATTTTGTATCTAAAAGGTGTAAACCAACTCCAAAAAGCAAGAACGTCAATGTCCATTGCTTAAATCCTTACAAAATATAAGGAGTATGGTTTTAAAACACCACATTCATGAACATAAAGCTGCAGTACATATTTTATAAACTAATATAAGGAAAACAGTAGATAAGGATCACATTTTATTTCTCTCTAGTTCTGCCACTCTTACATTGTTCTTGGCCCTAATACCTCTGTGCTCTACTCTTTACCTCTCATCTTCCTACCTTTCCTCTCATATTTGCTTGCTGATTCTGCCCCTCTTACATTCACATCTCTCTTCCCTGCCCTACTCTTCACCTCTCAACTCTCCACCCACTCTTTATCTTCTCTGTTGGTTATGCCATCCTAAATACAGGTATGCCTTTTCTTCTCCCCTTTCCTTTTATCTTCTCTTGCTGTTCCTGCCCTATTACATACACCTCTCCCCTTCCGTCTTTCTTCTCCTCTTGCTGATTCTGCCCTTCTTACATCAAACACTACCTCCCTGATCTAATCTCCATCTTTAATCTTTCACCAAACCTTTAACGTTCTCTTGCTGATTCTGCACATCTTACATCCACCTTCTCCTCCTCTTTCCCTCTTCATCCAACCTCTTAATATCTCTTGGTGGTTATTCTCTCTTGCATCCACTTCTCTCTCTTGCCACTCAGCCTATGTGCTCTTGCTGGTTATGTCTCTCTTATAGCCATGACTCCTATCCATGCACTACCTTCACTGCTCATCTCTCCCTCAGCCTTATAACTTTTTTTCACTGGCTCTGCCCCATTTACATCTTCTCTACATTTTCATCCTCCTGAACACTCTATTAGTTTCCCACTGATTTTTGCCACTTACACCACCTATTTCCATTTATCCTCTACTCTTATTCTCATCTCTTCCTCAAACCTTATTTTGTGGATTCTGCCCTCTAATATCAAACTCTCTGCTATCTCAACTTTGTTGCTTCTCTTTCTAATTATGTCCCTCTTATATTCACTTTTCTCTTCCATGCTGTATGCCTCGTCTCTCCCCCTGCCTCTTACCTTTCTCACTGATTCTGGCCTTCTGCATCCACCTCTCACCATTCCCTCTCTCTTCTCTGTGTAAGATTTCTTGATTGTTCCGCCTCTCTTACATCTACGTGTTCCATGCATGTACTGCCATTCACTTCTCATTCCTTCCTCCAGCCTCCTAGTGTTTTTTGCTGGCCTGCCCCTTTACACCCACCTCTGCTCTTATACCTCCCTGCCTCTTACCTTGCCTAACTGTTTCTGCCTCTCTTATATCAGCGTCTCCCTTCCATGCTCAACACCTCACTTTATCTCTACTACTGTCTCTTTCCTTTCTCGCTAATTCTGCTTCTATTACACTCACCTCTTACCTACCTACTGAACTTTTCACCTCTCATCTCGTCACAGCCTGTAACGTTCTCTCACTGGTCTACCTCTCTATATTCTACCTCTCCTCTGCCTCTCTTCCCCTGCCTCTTACCTGCTCTTGGTTGTCCTGCCCTCTTACATCCAACACTCACCATACCCTCTCCATGACACCTAAGTTCTCCTGATGTCTCTGCTTCTCTTATATCTACCTGTCCTATCCAAGCACTTCCTTTCACCTTTTATATTTCTCTCCAGCCTTAACTTTGTTTACTGGTTCTGACCCTTTTATGCCCACCTCTCCCTTCCATGCTCAACCCGTCATGTTTTATTTCCTCTCACCTCTACCTTCAATTGACTGTTTCTGTCCCTCAAGCTTCCACCTCTGCCCTACATGCATTGCTATGTACCACTCTTCTCCCCAGCCTCTTACCTTGCTTCACCTCTTGTGCCAGGACGCAATACAGGCCCCTGCAGCACAGATGGGTCCACAGCACTTCATGAGGCCCCCAACCCATCACAGGGCTCCCATCCAGCCCAGGGCCAATGAATATATGTGAGATGTGGGAGACTCAGGGGCCCATTATCACATTCTGCGGAGAGGGACCACATCAAGTTGGGTTACGCTACTGCTCTTGTTTTATTTACAGCATTCTCTCCCCTTCCATCCTTCCATCCTTCCACTCTCCCCAACCCTGTTACATTTCTCTTTTGCATGCTATTCCTTTTACCTAACCAAGACTCTTCCCTTCTCTCATTGATTCTGCCATTACATACACATCACTCCTTCCCCATCTCTCTTTTTTTAAGCGTCTTATTCTATATAGTTGTTTTGCCCCTTATGTTCAGATCTCACCTCTGCTGCTCTGTCATCTCCCCCACCTATTAACTTATTTTGTTTGTCTAGCCCCTTTTAGATGTGCCTCTCCCTCGATACTTCTATTAAAAGCAAAAGTGGACACCAGACCTCCTTAGATGTACCCAGGAACACAGGAATTCAATATTTCAGATATGAACAAATATGATGCCGGGGAGTAGCGCAACCTTTTCAGATGTGTAAAACAAGTAATGGAGAGTGGCTTGAGGGGTTATAACTTGGGTGTATCTTGAAGGGTTCGTTGCATTCCTCCCAGGGTGGTAAGAATGGATGTGGGGGTCACCCCTCCTTACCTCGCACCAACTAAATGTTATCATCTCCACTATTCTTTTACCGACCCGATTTTTCATTATTCCTTTTTTTATGTAAATTACATGAAAATAAAAAAACACCAAGGGGCAGATCTGCAAGAAAGTGCCGCAGCGCAGCACCGCAAGCCCTTTGGCGGCGCCACGCTGAGGCACTTTCAGAGCACAGGAATGCGACATATCTACAATAATATGACACATTCCTGTGCTCTCCCCAGCACTGGTGCAGAAACAGCTGCCATGCGCCGGCGTAGGCACCCTTGCACGATGGTGCAAAGATGGCTGTGCCATGGGGAGATTGCTTTTGTGAAGGAAGGGGCCCCTTCCTGCACAAAAGCATTCACTGCAGGCATTTTCCTCTTTCAATGCGGGCTGTAGAATGCAGCATGCATTGAAAGAGGAAAAAACGAGGAGAAATGAATACATTTCTCCTCGTTTCTCTTGACTACGCCACCCCTATGGTGGCACAGCAAACGAACACATTTCCAGGTTTACGATTTCTCGTAAATCTGGAAATGCATCAGTGGACATAGGTGTTGCGTGGGAACACCCACAGAAACACCCATATCTAGCCCTTAACAGTGTTGCGTGAACAGGGGCAATATTTACAAGCACAGGTTAAGTCACGCAGGGTGACTTTACCTGTGCTTGTAAATATCCCTTAGCAGTCTGCGCCACCGGTGCGTCACACAACGTGATGCACCAGTGCCGCATGGGGCTTGTAAATCTGCCCCCAGGTGCTTATATTCAACTGATGTCTCTATGTTTAACACTATTTATGTTTCTTTTGGATGCACATGCTTGTTTGGAAAAAAAATAAGAAAACAGTTGCAAAAAAAAGAAAAGAATAGCCTCTCTCTCCATTTTCTGCTCTTATCCTATTCCCTTCATTGAAACTGAGTAGCGCCGTTTGTGACACTACGGTCACTCATTTTTGTTGTTGTTGTGAGCCTGCAGGATGCTCTGCCTTTCATTCATGCAGGGGCAGGTCTTACTTCACACTTAAAGGCCAGTTTAAGCATCTGCAATTATCATGCAGATGCAGTGATTAGGATAAGAGAGAGTTGCCAGCAAAGAAAGATGATCAGGGCCTCAAACCAGCCCTGCCCAGTCTGCCACAGCTGAAAAGAATCTGGGGGGTCATATTACCCTTTCAGGCCAGGGCAGCATGGGCCAGGAGAGGGGGCCCCGCCTCGGGCCTTACAGCTGCACCTCAACTGAACATCCCAAGGGAGGGCGCTGCCCACCGGACTCACTTGCAATCCGGGGGTAGGCAAGTGCCCCTCCTTGCCCCCCCAGCGAACGCCCATGAGAATTATCCCATCTCAAAACCACAGCCCACTATAGTACATATGAGGAAACTAAACCAAATTCCAGGCGTAAGACGTGCAGCAGCCTGAGAATTTAGGTTGCAAATTTGACGAAGGATTCGACCTTCAGCCCTGTAAAAAAAAAGCCATTGTTTTGGGTCCAATACCTCAACAGCGTGTATTAATGAGGGGGGAATTTTTACCCCACATACTGACAAAACCTGACCAAAATGGTGTTTCCCACAAGTTTTGTAGAGTCTCTTTAAAACTCCGGCCTGGGAGACAGCCTTGCTACCACAGAGATTAATGTGGTCTAGATCTCGCCCAGTTTTAAAAAAGACCTCACCTAAATATAAATAAGAATCCACCAACTCCAGTTCTTCGGACTCCAATGACCACTTAAAACGTCTCTTTAATCTATGGCCTTTCTTACAGAATACCAAAATTTTGCTTTTAGTGGGCTGCTTCTGCACAACTAGTTAGGACATCCAGATGACGCTGCGGACCAATAGGCATTAAATCAAAGACAGCAACATCATCCGCATATAATAGAGAGCCAACGGACATTGTGCCAATCTTGGAGACATCCACCGCACTGAATTCAAGGCGGCGGGGAGATCAGATATGTACAAAGAAAACAATAAAGGGGCCAACATGCAACCCTGCTTTATCCCATTGTATGTTTTAATCCTACATGATAGCCCCAGCGCACCTCCCATCAGTACCTGACACCAAGTATCTGTGTGTAATTATATGATCAGATCCAAGAGGTGCTGTGGTATTCCAAGTTGGTCAAGCTTTCTCCACAGCATTTGGCGATTGACTTTGTCAAACGCTTTGGAGAAGTCAATAAATGCTGTACAAACTGGCATGCTTCACAGGAAGACATATTTCTCAACAATGGTCTGGACAACTGCAATGTTGTCCATTGTACCATGATTCTTTCTAAAGCCAGCTTGCACTGGAGGTAAAATGTTCTGATTATGGGCCCATTGTTGCAGATGACTTAAAATACTTTTTGCAAACAACTTGCCCGAAGCATCCAACAGAACAATCTGTCTAAAACTAGCTGGTGTCGTTTTCGGGCCTTTTTATACAAGGGGACAATAATACTCCCTTTCTAAGAGGGCGGAATATTACTCATTAGAAAACAATGTTTAAACAATGCTGCAAGAAAAGAACCCCATGCAGCTGACTCATTTTTAAATAACGCAATCGGAATTCCATCTGGCCCCTGTGAGCCAGAGGTTCTGGCATTCTTTATAAATCCTTCTACCTCATCCCCTGACGGTTGACCATATCCTAGAAGAGAAGACTCCTCCATGCGTATTGCTACTAAAGCTACTGAGTCATTGTTTTTATATAATAAAAAGATATAATCCACCCACTCCTTCTCTGGAATTGGTATGGGAATTGGTATGGGTAAAGCCCTCTGCCTTGAGTCACAGTATTCCGCAGTCAAGTGCCAGTACTTTCTTGAGTCTTTGGTACTTGCGGGTTCCCTCAGCCCAATCCATTTGGCATCAAACTCCCTTCTCTTTTCGCTAAGTTGCCCTGTGTAAGCAGACTGGGACCAGCAAATCTGGAACTTAGATTTCGTATCTCTTCCATTTGGGCCTCAAAATGCTGCATAACATTTGCGTATGCAAGACCCTCCTGTTCTACATGAGCCTTCTTCACTATTGAGCTCACTTCAATAATATTTTTGAACGTCCAGAAAGAGCGTTCATTTACTTTATTATATACCACCCTACCCTGGTTCAAATTCCCCGAATCCAATACGGGAAGAGCCAAAGCCATTGTCATAGCCACTATACTATGGTCACTCCATACGGTCGGCAGGACACATACGTTTCACAAGCCCCAAACATTTGATAAGACACAACTACATAGTCTAAAAGACTCTGTGTGTGACGGGAGTGAAAAGTAAATTAGACTATTTTTTTGAATGAGCACTCTTCTGTTTAAGATAACAAGGTCTGTGTTTCTAATACTATCCAACAAGGAGAAGCCCCGTTTATCTGTTTTTATTTTTTCCAGGAAAAGAATCTCAGGGATATGCCAAGTTTCCTCTTTATCGATATTTGCGTGAACCTCTAGGGCAGAGTTGGACATTTTTGCATTTGAGTCTCCATCATTTACCACAAGGGACCATTCTTCCCTGATGGCTATTTCATGAATGAATGAGAAGAAAGTACTCAACAGATTATCAAAATTTCTCCCAGGAGGGATACACAGGTTTTCCACAAGGAAAAAACAGGCTTACCAAGGTCTCCCAAACAAGCCAACTTCAAGCATATACAAAGATTTGAAGGATGGCAAAATAACTTCTGATTCCAGTTAATCGAATTCTTAAGCAAAATAGAGACTCCCCTACTGGCGTGACCTCTATCCGAACGTTTAGCATGGCAAGAGAAAATAAAATAAGCATCACACTCAAAGTCCTTGCAAGACCAAGTTTCTTGCAAACAGATGATTAGGGTATTCAAGGTTTTCAAATGTTTCAATTTCTACTTGTTGTAATCCAAGCCAGCCATATTCCATGATAGAAGTAACCACCCAGGCTACCTCACTGGAAGGCTTCTTTTTGCTACTGGACAGTTGTTATTAATGCCCTTGCGACCCAGGTCCACTGGGCCGATTCGGCTTCTACATCTAAGGCATACGGAACAGCTACCATATCCGACACCAGATTTACTGAGCAGCCCCTTCTATCGAGGGAAACAACAATATTTTGGGTGTTTCCCAAAGAATACTCAAACTCAGGGCCCATTGCATAGTACCACAGATGTAACCATTCTAAAAGCTGTTGAACACTGCTTTTGAAAATACATAGAGGAATATTTCCCATATTCAGGAACAGATGCTATAAAAAGCCCTCATTTCAGGAAATGTTCACAATTCTGCATAACTAAGTTGCCAATGATCAAAGAACAAAAAGTCATGCAAATTAATCTTCACATTTAAAATATCCCTACTTGTTATCACCGCTAATGCCTTTATCTCTGAAAATAGATGAAGAATAGCTCCTCGATTTATCGAATAAAATTCATTGTCAAATAGCCAGGTAAAATTCACCATGGGGGATAGTGCACTTTGCCCCATACTGAGATTCTTTAAAGCATCGCTTGGGGGGATTCAGTGAGGGACTCTATCACCACGACTGGCAACATATGAGCCATCATTGGGCTGCATGTTCAAATCAGACACCATCGTGGAAATTGGGGCCTCTAACCTTCTGATGGGTAAAGATGTATTCCATATAAGAGCTCTGTTCCACCCAACCTGCTTGATACTCCGTATTTGGTACCCTTCCTCTTGATTCTCAGCCACCTCAGCCCCAGAGGCCCCGGGCCGAGTTTGGAGCATAGGAGTCCCACCTCCCATATGAGGTTCCCTTTCAGGATGATCAACCAACTCATTAATCAGGGGAGTATGAGATACTTGAGTGGACTGTGACATCGAATTTAGTACCGATTTTCCAGATACCCCCGCTCCCCCAGTCGTTGACATATGCACTCTATGGGGCTCTAAAGGAACACCCTCATCACTGGTCTGGGGTCTCCCATCTCCTCTAATGTTTGAGTATCGCTCTGGTTTCCAAGAATCGGTGATAAGGGCAATTTTGAGTTTAGAAAATCGCCCCAACTTTTTATGTTTCTTTTTCATATTTTCCCCTTTCTGATTTGTTGTAGGGCATCCCCCCTTCCATGTTTACAGCCCTCCCTTCTCAGGCAGGTCTGAGGAACAGGCATGGGAGGTAGAGAAAGTCAAAACCTCCCCCTCTCCCCTACACTCTTGTTTACCGTAACCCCTAATTTTCTCAGTTTATCTATTGTCCCCTCTATTACCATTATTAAACATAGGGAAAGGATTTATTGTAGACTTTTCCAGTGGGGGTCCCAATACAATCTCCCCAAATAGAGTACTTAAACATAACTCTTCTTTTTCAATATTACACATGGGTACACTAGGGGGCAACTGATAAAGAGGTATTCCCGCTTGAACATAAACATCTCTCGACTCTCTCAAGGGGACAGATAAAGGAAGCCTTCCATTTACCAATTCTTTCGTATGGGGATGTATCGTAGGCTTGGGTTGAATATAATCAAGCTTAGTTGCCTTTTGTACTTCAAACAACATTACAGAGATCATTTCCAATATATGATCACATCTTAAAACCGATTTCTCTAGTAGAGACAAAATAGAATTTAGTATTTTTTTAATACAAACGAGATATTCTGAAGGCACAACATCCCTCTGATTTCCCAACTTTGGTTGTGCACAGGGTAAAAAAACATAATGAGCGGATTCCAAAAAAGTGCCACTCAAATGACTTGTACTACAATACAAAGAAGCAGAAAGAGATGCCTAGGAGAAGAACTTAAAATTGGAGTATTATTTCACCTGACACGGCTCGCGGGAAAGACTTCCTTGTGAGGGACTTCCCAGCCCCTTGTTTGGGTTTCAATGTCAATGTCTGGGAGAGTCAAGGTTAACTAGGTTTAACCCTTCGCATGCAATTGACTTCTCATCTCAACCATAGAAGGTGCATTGTCCAGTATACCATACGGAACACCCTCCCCGTTTATTCGTTTACAGATGTCCCCCGAGCAGATAAAGCTGCTGGTAAAACAACAGACATACCGTCAGACTTTTGACCATCCGAAGAAATATGTTGTTGACCCTAAGGGTTGGCTAGGAAGTCTGAGCACGATTTCGTACATGAGAAAACATCAGGTGTAACAGATAACCCACAAGAAATACAATCTTGCTTTAACCTGTTTGGAGAAGACTGTTGCTGGCTCTGTTGGATATCAAAAGAGACAAAATCCGAATTTGCATATGAGGGGGAGTCCGAGGATTGCCCACTTTGAACATCCTCAATAACATCATTCTTCTATGCTTGCACCCCTTCTCTGGAGCGGTTCAAGCCCCCCACAAAAATGCAAGTGTCTCCCAGTAACTCCACAGAAAAAAGGGGAGGGAGCGTTGCTGTGTGGCAGTTCAAAAACTGTCGGTCTTGAAGTACTGCTTCCACTTCAGGTGCAATCCGGGGCACCTTGCGGAAAAAGCCTGTAATAGCTGCGTGGGCTTTATAACAGGGTTGCTGCAGTTGTCTAGTGCCACTATATGATCTCTTTAATTTATATGACCGACTTGGAGATAAAGAGAGCACACGCCCGAGCGTAATTTATTAGAGGTCAGAATGCTCGGAAGGAGGGCACTTTTAGCAAAGCTCTTAGCAGGACTTACTGCAACCCCCAGCCCCTCTCAGCTCATGAAGGACCAAGATGATTTAAGGAGTCGCACCTCACAGCTCCCGGCTCCCAGCTCCGGCTCCTCACAGCTCCTCACAGCATCTTGGTAGTTTAACAGTGCTTCCAATGCATTGTTCCTGGGTCGCTACTAGTGAGACTCCGTACAATAATTCTTGATGAGTTAACAGTGCCGCCACTGATTTGGCGCTTTTGATGCTACTAGGTGAGCTCCATATACCATAAAGGACACCACTGATGCAAATCAATGGTGGTTTCTACATAAAAGATACTATGCCCTGCATCTATTCTCATACTTTCGCAATCAAGGTTATCAAACCTTATTGCACCTCACCAGAATATCCCAAATGGCCAAACTAAACATAACATTCTTTCAACCATGTATGCTGAAATGTGTCCATGAATCCAAAGTAAATTGTAGAGCTTCATGACTCCATTAGAGGTATGTCTCACAATATAAATGATGAAACAGACAACCCAATAAAGCGCTTTAGACCTTGGAAGGGGTTTGTAAGCACTATAAAAAAACAATACAATACAATACTTTGGCCTTCCTGGCCATTTTGGGGAAACATGGCGACCGCCGGCTAGGGCGGGTCGCGTCTCTCTAACGGAGCTCCCTGTAACCCGGCAAAAGTATAGCTGGACCGGCAGGTTTTCGATCCCTCCTCCGCTGAGACCTACCCGGGTGTGCTGGATGTGTTTGCGGTCTTTTTCACCTTGTGGTGTGCCTTTGTTCTCTGTGGAAGCGGGGGAGTGCGGAGTGCGGAGTTCGGTGCACGGTGCACGTTGACGCCGGGCAGTGCTGTGTGGCGCTGGCCGGCTTTGCTCGTCCTGACGGGTTGCCGCTGGTCTCTTTGTGGACGCCCGCTCGGTGCGGTGTGGTTGGTTGGCGGCTCCTGCTTCGGTTTCTGCGGGGACGGAGTCGGAGCAGAGAAGGAAGGAAGGAAAGCCTACCAAGTGGATGTGCGGCATCAGGGTCTCACCTTCCGCCTCTTTTTCCTGGTGGGTCGAGGCAGCCGTGGAGCTGCGACGGAGCCGCAGAGCGGCGGCTCGTGGGATATTTGGAGGTGCTGGCAACCCGCAACCACCCAGAAAGTGCCCTACCGCACTAAAGGTAACGCAATTGGGTGTCGAACCCCCCCCTCGCACAGACAAAATAAAACAGCGGGTACGTCGCCTTAAAGCCAAAACTGAGGCTAAGGCAGCAGCAGCAGCAGTGGAGGAAGGAACAGGAAAAGCAGCGGACCAAGAAGTATCCCCAGGTAAGGTGAACGGGCAGGAGTGTGCGGGGGCCAAAGATACCAATAGCCCACCGGGTGGGTTAGGTGAGATAAGCGCGGTAGCCACTGATGATAGCCACATAGACACCACTAATGAGAAGGGGCCTGGTTCTAGTAAAGTGAATTCTAGCAAACTGAAGGAGGGGGCAATTGAAGTAGAGTGTGGGACTAACGAGATTACCCTAGGGTCTTCGATTTTTGTCTTTACGGGGAAACATATTGCCACTACTGCCACAACTGCTACTCCCCGACCTCCCGACTCAAAAGATTTAAAGATAGGCACCAAACCAAAACTCAGGAACATTAAAAGCAGCGCTGCGAGGCTTACTCCCTCGCTTAGGTCATATTTCAAGGTTCTGCCACAGGTCCTAGAAGTTTCTTGTAGTGCAGGGGAGAATAGACCCCAAGAAGAAATTAAAAAAAAGATGAGTGGTATAGACAGTTCCCAGAGAGTCGCCTCTTCAAATTCGCCAGTCGAGGACCCTGGTGTCCCAATTGATAATATCTCGGAGGAGATTGGACCTTCAACTCTACATGCCGAGGGAAACAATAATGAATCTATCCCCCCAGGTGTTGGAACCCGGGAATTACAGGAAAGGATATCAATGGAAGATCTTTTACATGAGATCAAAAGCGGATTTGCTGAATCTAAGCGTAACCAGCAAGAGATAAAAGCGGCGTTTGATACCCTTGACAAGAGAGTAGACCTGCTTACCGAAAGGACAGAAACTCTCGAAAACACAGTTGGCGAATTAAAAGCCAAATTGGAATCTGCACAATAAAAGATATATTATTTCAGACGTGACGGAAATGCAACAAAAGAAAGAGTGGAATCTTTGGAGAATTACTCACGGAGGAACAACATCAGACTCCTGATGGTTCCGGAAGGAAAAGAAGGGGGAGAAATGAAAAAATGTATCGCCTGCTTGCTTAAAGAGTCCTTGAACTTGGAGGAGTCTATTGAAGACTTGGAAAGGGATATCCAACGAGCCCACAGGGACCCATTCCGTTTAAAGCAGGGGAGATCTAAACCGAGAAAGATCCTAGTCAACTTTTTAACCTATTCCACAAAGGAGAAGATATTGAATCTAGCGCTTACATCCACAGCCATAAAAGCCTCAGATTTCTCCTATGTTAATAGGTCTGACTTGTCGAAAACAACCCTTGACAGACAATGGGAATTAGGCCAGAAAATGGAGAAGTTCAGGGCTCTGGGAGCCACTGTCCAGATGAGGTTTCCTGCCTTCCTTAGGGTTATGTACAATAACAAAATGCACAACATCCATTCCCCTCTGGAGGCAGATGAACTCCTGGCCTCTATTAGTGACCATCAACAGGGAGCCGTTTAGATATCGGAATCCTACAGACAAGTAGATAAGGAGATATAGAGATAAAGAGATGAAGATATTTTAGGTCTCTACATTACTTTACATCACCCTCCTTTTGGGGACAACCTCGTCTACTAATTCTACTTGATAGTTTAGCATGGTAGAAATGCACTTAAGGATATGGCAAAAAAAAAAACAATATATAGGGAAAAGGGAAGGTTCACGGAGGGTGTTTCAAATAAAAAAAATAATAATAAAAAAAAACTCTTTAAAGGAAAAAAAAGGTGAAAGGAAAAAAAAATGGAGAAATTTGAGAAAACCTCTAAGAGGCCTACTTGCCTCTAATGTTACTACTCTCTGTATCTTTCCACTCATGACGTCTTCCCCTTAAGGGTATAGATCATGATACTGCCGGTTTACATTTCAAATCAACATACGTAACAGGCCTGGGTGAGGGGGGACTCCTCAGAGAGACAAATCTGGCATCAACGGCCAGATTAAGTAAGGGGGGGGTTTCCAGGGAGGGGAGGAGGGGGGGGGCTAAAATTGCAAAATATCCTCATTTGACAGACACCGATCCACACTTACATACCTTATTAAACACATCTCAATTTTGTTTAACCTGCCTTGGGAGCTGTTTTCTGTACTTAGACTCAATGAGTCGGAATAAAGATATTACATGACGGGAATACAATTCTTGTCCTGGAATGTCAATGGCCTGCGTGTCAAGAGCAGGAGGTATAGAATACTACAATATTTGAGGGACTCTCCAGCGCAGGTCATTGTCATTCAGGAAACACATCTTCTCCAACAAGAAGTGAAGGACATGTTGAGGAAAACTAGATGGGTAGACTGTTTTATTTGTACCAATCATAATGCGAATATCCGGGGTATCCTTATCATTTTCAAAAGGCAAGTTAGAGCACAGATTCTTGTCCATGAGGAAGACTTCAGTGGTAGGTGCTTATATGTCAAAGTAAGTCTGGAGGGCAGACCATATAACCTGGTAGGCTATTATGGACCTAATCAGGACGACCCCTCATATTTGAACAAAATTCAGAGCCAGCTCTTAACAACTCAAGGTCCAATAATTTGGATGGGAGATTTTAATTTAGTACTTAATCCAAAACTGGATAAATCCCCCAACTCAAGGGCATTAACCTATAAGAAATCCAGGCAGGCGCTGGGGGTTGTTATGTCAATGCTCGGATTGGCGGATCCATGGAGGGAGAGAGCAGTCGATGCACTTGGCGTATCATATCACAATCATAAATACAATCACAAGTCGAGAATTGATTACGCTCTTTTTAGTTATTCATTAAGAGACCCCCTAAAGGATTTAATGTACTTGCCCTCGCACCTATCAGATCACTCTGCCATATTTGTTTCCTTACAATTGGCTCAGCAATCCTCTCATACTTCATGGTCATTTGACCGTACGATTCTTTTAGAGGATGAGGAAACTGACCTCCTCATCCAAGAAACAACATTTTTTATGGATACCAATATAAATTCAACTCAGCTAGGTATAGTATGGGAGGCCTATAAAGCAAATTTGCGAGGCCATATAACTAACAGGGCCTCTTATTGAGGGAAAATATATGGGGCAAAGATCGCCAACATTGAAAAGGAAATCGCATTCCTTGATCAACGTATCGGTTCCGGAAATGGGACTAATAGAGAGCAGGAGCAACGTAAGGAATTAAAAGAGAAGCTAGATAGCATTCTTCAAGAGAGGGTTGCACTGAGATGGGAAGCAAGTAAGCTCTCCAGCTTTGAGTATGGTGAATCCGCGGGTAAGGTCCTCGCATGGAAAATTAAATCCGATTAGGCCAAAAAGCACATTAAGCACATCAGCGTAGAGGGGGAGACCCACGAAAGATCTTCTATTAGAGACATCGGAGAAGCATTTCTGGAGTTTTTTCAGCAAATTTATAAGGAGGAGATCTCGGATGACCCGATATCAAAGCTTAGATGGTTAGAGAAGATTACTCTTCCCACTCTTACCTCAGAACAAAGTGACCGTCTTGATAGGCCTATTTCAGAGGAAGAAGTGAGTGAAACTATTAAAAAGGTGAAGCGGGGTAAGGCAGCGGGCGCTGACCGTCTTCCCGGCGAACTATTCCGAGTCTTGGCACCCGAAATTGTCTCTGTGCTTACAAGACTCTTTAACGACATCTTAGTAAATGGTGCGACCCCACCTAAATCATGGGGGGAGGCAACTATCGTCTTGATCCCGAAACCCGGGAAAGATCCAGCTAAATGTGGCTCTTATAGGCCAATTTCGCTTTTAAATAGCGACTATAAGCTCTTTGCGGCTGTGTTGGCGAACCGGTTGGGACGTGAGGTTGGCTCAATAATCCGCACTGACCAGAAGGGCTTCATAAAGGGTAGACAGCTCTCGGACCTTACTTATGACCTAATAGGGGCAGTGGACATAGCCTCAATGTTTTCCCTTCCTTTGGCCATTATGACCCTCGACGCTACAAAAGCGTTCGATCGAGTAAATTGGGCATATTTAGCTGAGGTCATGAAGAAATTTGCATTCGGACCAAATTTTCGGAGATCAATTGGTCTCTTATATGCCAACCCCAGTGCAAGCATTATGTTCAATGGTTCATGTACCCAGCCCTTTCAGATTACTAGGGGAACAAGACAGGGGTGTCCCCTGTCCCCTTTACTTTTTAACATATACATTGAAACACTTGCACAATCCTTCAGGGACGATCCAAGAATTTCCTCATTTGAATTCGGCGGATGGGAAAGGAAGGTAGGGCTTTACGCTGATGATATAGTAATTTACACCAGTGATCCAGCAAACGCTTTCCCCATTGTGGTTGAAAAGGCCAAAGAATTTGGAAACATATCGGGCTATGATATCAATGCCGAGAAGACTGAGTTTATGACGTGGAATATTGCTAATCCGGGCGTTGGGGTGGCATCCTCAATCCGCTACCTCGGAGTCAAAATTACGCAAGACATTGACACCTTAGCAAAAGTTAACTTAGATCTGGTCTCTAGAGAATGTAGGGCCCTATTGAGATCCTGGGCGGGTCTTCGATTATCAATTTTTGGGAAAGTCAACATTGTAAAAATGTCTATCCTTCCGAAACTGACTTTTATTTTCAATTCTATTCCCTTTGCTTTTGACTCAAAGCAACTTCTTAAGTGCCAGCAAGAAATAAATTCCTTCATTTGGGGCAATAAAGCTACGAGGTTGGCCTGGAAAAAATTAAGGAGGAGGAGGGAAAAAGGTGGGTTAGCCCTCCCAGACTTGCAGTACTACTCTTGGGCATTCCAGCTCTCCCACTCAAGAATGGTCCTGAAGTCACCAGATCTCTCTTCAAATGGGAGATTGTTTAAGGCAATGCTGGTAGGGGCAAACCTCCCGCTAGACGGGTTTCTATTTAAGTTTGGAGACCGAAAGTTCTTCAAAAAGGTGAGGCTGAAGACTCTGTTAACACAATTGAAGTCATGGGTACAAATTAAACGTAGAGTGGGGCTGGCATACTATTCTAACTATGCTCAGATATGGGACTCTCCTGGGCTCCCATTGTGCCTGCAAGATTCTCTGGCAACTCCCCTAATTACAGCTGGGTTCTCAAGATGGGGTGAATTGATATCTGGAGCCATCTTGATAGAGTGGGAGGAGCTTAGGGAGAAAGTAGGGCCGACTCTGTCCCGATTTAAATACATACAAATCAGTAGCTGGGCCAGAGAATTAATCATGAAAGATCCTAATATCGGGAGACTTAGCCCCCTAGAACAACATTTAGTTGAAAAACAGAAAGGAGGTAAGGAGGTGGCTCTTTGGTATTGGTCCATATTGGAAGAGATAGATGGGGATTTCAATCTCCCAATGGAGCTATGGGGTAGAGAAATTGTGGCATTAGATGAGGACTTGTGGATAAAATCCATTTCTCTTTTGTATAAACTAGTTAAACCTGCCTGGCTTAGACGAAATCATTTGTTTACCTTACACCGGGCGTATCTCTCCCCTTTACGTTTATCTAAATATCAGGAGGGGAAATGCTGTAATAAATGCCAACTGCTAGCAGCCTCTGATACACATATGTTTTGGGAATGCCCCCATATATCCGCTTTTTGGAAGGAGATTATAGCCACTTTAGATTCAATTCTTAAGACCAACATTCCCTTAACTCTACCACTTGTCATCTTTGGGTTTGACCAGAATATCACTGGGACAGCGCGGTCTTTTTTATTCTATGCTATCCTGTTGGCAAGACGGCAGATATGTATGCACTGGGTGGATACCACCCCCCCCCCCCACTCACTCTGCGTGGCTAACCTCACTCTATGAAACATCTAAGGTAGACTTGAAAAGAACCTGTAGAGCCCAGAACCTCACATTTTGGAAAGTTTTGACAGATTGGAAGTGAAGCTCTCTTCGCCTCCTTGGGTTTTTTTTTACCCCCAAAGATCCAATGATTATGCCCATTTACTCTATGGTTCAGTATTGTGGTCAGCCCCGACTCTGCTATTTACATACTGGCCTTACAGGCATGAAGTTGCTTAGAGGAACGTTAACAAGGTGCATTGTATCTCCTACCAACTCGTAATAATTTCTGCCTAGTTTGTGTAGCGGCTCAATTTCCAGGGCCTTGCTCCCAAGGGCAGTGAGGTGGTTGGGTTGTCTTCTTTGCATCTAAGGAACGTGTGTCGGGCAGATGAGGATTAAAAAAAAAAATACAATACTCTGGGTAACATATTGAGATAAGACTAAATTGAGTTAGAAAGTAATTAAGATTATTTAATATTAAAGATAAATACTCCCACGAAGCAAGATGCACAGTGTTCATTGACCTAAACTCATTATTTGGATAGATAACTCTATATAAATGGCAATGTGTTTTACATGGCCATACCTCATGAGCAGATCCGTCAGAGGGCTATGCTTGTCCTGGCAAACCTTTCGATGGTAGATTAGCAAATATGTTATTATACAGAAATATTCTGTCCATTCCACAGTAAATTTCCAGGTGAGGTATATTGGGAATTTCAACTAAATAAGGCTACTGAAGAAGACAGAAGGCGAACCACCTAGCTGGTGTTGATGATTACTTATGTTTGGATTCTGACTTCAGGGACCCACTCTATTTCTAGATAGCGAGTAAGGGGTAGTGTCAGCAGTTTTCCAAGGACGCTCTCTAGAAATTATTTTGTTTTTGCCCATTTGGCAGATTAGTTCCCTTAGTGTGTGCAAGCTACCTTAATGCATCCTTTTTTTATCCTTCACTGAGCCAATTGCATCTTCTAGGAAAACTCCCCCAACAAACCTGGGCACTTATGCACTGTGCCATAGGACTATCTTATATTTAATTAGTTTAATATTCATTTTTTAATTTTTTTATAGGGTTTCAAGGAGAATTTCCAAGAAATGCTCTAGCTCCTCTTAAGAAATTGGGGATTAATTAAATGGGGTGATATCTCAACTCAAGTAATAATCACAATCCTTGTCAGGGTGATCCCCGAAAGTTACTAATAAACCTGATCTCAACACCCTTGCAACTATGGCACAGAGCAGACAGGCTTAACTTAGAGAAAATGTATAAAGTTTTTATTTAGTATTCAAACTTTAATAAAGTGAAACCACAGCATAAGAAGAATTCCACACTAATTAAAAACAAGGTAAATTTTAATAAATAAAATCACCCTAAAATGACAAAATCCCAATCAATGGAACCAGCAATGAAAAGCATTAAGCACACACTGTGGCCATCTGGTTGCACGAGACAAGGACAAAGGCACATTTTAAGAATGACTGCGATGGAGCACAGCTCAAATACAGGGACCTATTTAGTTCTGGTCAATAAGTTACCTTTGAACTTAGACACTTAATGGACACTGAAAGCCTTCAGTGGAACCATACAGTAGGGTAGAATAGAGACAAGGGGTTTGACATTGAAGGGTTCTAGCATTGGGATGGCGTCATGGTGAAGCTGTTTGGTTTAAGCAGCAACAAATCAGGGTAGAAAAAATTCAAGCTTCTCATCCTGAAGGTCTTCGGCATTGGCCAGATCCCCTTTGACAGCAGTGCTGGGTAAGCTATCTAAGTGAAATTTAAAAACTATTCCGGAGCTCAGATTTCTTCACCTGGGCAAGGCTGCTGGATGGAGATGAAGAGGGCTTGGAATATTCTGGAATCCAGAGAGGAACATAGTGGGAGCACACTTTGAGCACAGCCAAAGGTTCAGGATATTGGGGTCAGAACTTGGGGGATCAAGACTCACCCTAGGAATAGTAGTATCCTATTTGAATTCACCCCTGGGCTGGCTGTTTTGGTGTATTTTGTGTGACAATACATGAGTGTGACTGGGTGAGCAGGCAATGGACAAATATTTTAGTTCTAACTAGCATGTGGCCAATGGTAGTGAGACCTGAGGAAGAGCTTTTACCCATTAAACAGCAGAGCTATAGTTTTCTGGAAGTATTCAAGTTTAACAGACAGTAGTTCCAGGTTGGAAGTGGGATTGGCTTCCAAGAAGGATGGGGATCCACAGGATCTGGATGGCGTGGGAGATGCAAAACTGTGTACATGGATTTTGGGGAAATTGAGTTTAAAGGCTCTCTAATTTGCATATTTAACATTGCTATAAGTCTCTGGTATTTGATACCATAGGTGTACCCATAAGCTGCATGTTAAATGACACCAGTAGGCTGCTGCACTCATTGTGCCACCCACTACAGTGACAATACAACCATGACTACAGGCCTGCCACCAGTAGCCTGGCGGTGCAGGTTTTAACTGCAAATTTGACCTGCAACAATAACTCTTTTTGGTAGGCCTAAAACACTCTTTTTAAATATTTATAGGTTGTCCCTAAGTAACCGTTATAGCCATGTCTGAACTGGGGTGACAGAGTGGGCTAAAGAACGGTGATGGATTAAACCCAGATCTTTTGACTGGCTGTGAGTGTTTGATTGATTCGGATGCTCCGTCCATCACCACCCCCTTTTGTACCGCTTTTGGCAGCAATAAGTGTGGCAGGGTATGCTCAGATGTGAATCCCTTGCTCACTTTGCCACTGGATTCAAGCAAGCCGGGCTGAGGACAGCTGGAATGCCAGAAACCGGTCCTCGGAAGCTTGTTTCCGGTCCAGGGAAGACATGGCTTGGCAGTTCGGGCTGGACTGTTCCCATGAGGCACAGGGTCAGAATGATTTGCATATAGCCATGTCTGAACTGGGGTGGCAGGTGGGCTAAGGAACGGTGATCGATTAAACCCAGATCTTTTGACTGGCTGTGAGTATTTGATTGATTCGGATGCTCCGTCCATCACCACCCCCTTTTGTACCGCTTTTGGCCGCCATAAGTGTGGCAGGGTATGCTCAGACGTGAATCCCTTGCTCACTTTGCCACTGGATTCAAGCAAGCCGGGCTGAGGACGGCTGGAATGCCAGAAACCGGTCCTCGGAAGCTTGTTTCCGGTCCAGGGAAGACATGGCTTGGCAGTTCGGGCTGGACTGTTCCCATGAGGCACAGGGTCAGACTGATTTGCATATAGCCATGTCTGAACTGGGGTGGCAGAGTGGGCTAAAGAACGGTGCTGGATTAAACCCAGATCTTTTGACTGGCTGCGAGTGTTTGATTGATTCGGATGCTCCGTCCATCACCACCCCCTTTTGTACTGTTATAGACATTAAGCCAGGGTGCATGTTATTTGAAAATTGGACAAGTAAAGCTATTTTCATTGTAGCAGCGTTATTTGTTCCATTGAAAAGCATATGGATACATAATAAAATGTAATATTGCAATCTTCTCTCTGATGGCTTGAAGTAGTAAGGGCTGTTGGTGGTTTGAATGTCAGCCTGATTTAGATTGGGCGGTCAAATGCACAGCTTTTACTCTCCCTCAACGCGATGAAAAAAGTAAGGGACAGTAAGAACATTAAAATGTCCTCCACACCATGGAAGATTGCTCCCATGATGTGGGGTCATTAGTTTTTGTTTTTATCATAAACAAAATCCTGTTGTGGGATTTTATTTTTGAACAACCAAAAAAACATCAAATTTTGACAAATGGTACTGCATTTTGACAGAACCATCTATCAAACTCGTAATACATTGACAGAAACTGCCTTACTCTGCCCTGGGAAGGCATTCCATGGGCTTTGCATGGGTGTTTTCACGCAACTCCCATGGATTTTGATCTATTCCCATATTTACCAGAATTGGTAAACCTAGGAATGCCCCCAAAAATATGCTTTTCCAGGAGAAGCGTACGAGGAGAAATATCTTTATTTCTCCTAGTTACTTCCTCTTTCTAGGTGCGCTGAATCCTGCAGCACACATAGAAAGAGGTTTATGCCTTTAGGATTATTTTTGTGCAGGAAGGTGCCCCTTCCTACCTAAAAACAATCCTGCATGGAAAAGAGACAAACGTGCACCATGGTGCAAGGGTGTCTGTGTTGGTTCTAGGCGGTCAAAAGGACACCAGTGCTGGGGAAAAGGCAGGAATGTGACATTTTGACTTAAATACACTGCATTCCTGCACTTTCTCTGTCACGCAGTGCAGTGCACATTTCGTAAATCTACCCCAGGGCACCAAGTTCATGGAGATTGCCATGACTGAGACCAGCTTAGCTTTGCGCGCCCTGAAATACAACAAAGAGACAAGGCTTATTTAAACCATTATGCTTTAAACGAATTTCAGGTAATAAATATTTGACAAAAAAGAGATTGAGGAAGACAGGAGGAGTGAAGAAGGCTTGCACTATAATGTTAGAAAGATGGGTCCTTACTTGAGCGTTCATTTGAATCACATTAGATGTGCCTAGGCTGATTGTTCACACTGAGAACAGTGCAGGATGTTTTAAATCCATCAGGCCGCTGACATTTGTCACTTTCTCTCACCAGTAATTTTCCAAAGAGAGTCATGTAGCAAGGTCAGGTCAAGGACACTGGCCAGATGTACGATATGATTTTGCATGCACAAACGGGTTTGCGAACCTGTGTGTGCATTCAGAATCAGTGTTGGCCAGGTAGAATTCCTATATAGTGAGGGACAATTTATTTACGACTCACTATTTAGGAATTGCGAGTCACAATTAGGAAGGGGTGTTCCCTTCCTAATTGCATCCGGAATGCTGTGTGTGAATGTTTTGTGATGGCAATTGCAGTCGCAAAACACCAGCAAATTACCACCCTCTTCAAGAGGGTGGTAATGGCATCATAATTTGGAAGGGGCCCCTAGTGAACCCCTTCTAATTTGTGACTGTCTCTAAAAATATTTTTTAAGGGCAAAAAAATGCCCTTAAAAAATGAAACGAAAATGTTTCTTTTTTTTAAATTTTAAATGCATTCCGTTTTCCTTGAAAGAAAAAAGGGCTGCATTTAAAACAAAAAGCTGCTTTACTAAAAAGCAGTCCCAGACATGGTGATCTGCTGAGCCCAGCAGGCCACCATCCCTGGGAGAGCTCGCATTCCCAATGGGCTCGCAAATTGCGAAAGGCTCAATAATATTAATTGCAGAGGCCGCCCCCGAAGGGGGCTTGAGGGCCGGCGCCGTAATGGCCGCCTGAGCCCACAAAGGAACAGAGCCAGCTTGCGCTGGTCAGCACTGCCGGGAATCTCCGCAGGGCGAAAAGGCAGAGGCAAGGTCTCTCCTCCCCCTCCCCAAGAACAAAGGGAAGAGGAAAAGGGGGAGGGGGATATAAGGGAACGCTCCCCCTGGGCAGCTCACCTTTTGGATCAGGGAGCTGGGGGAGCGGCACCAATGTTTTTTGAGTCCCACCCACTCACACCTACAACAGCAGCGTCGCAGTGCTGGCAGGGAAGGAAAGGACAAAGGCTGCAGCGAGTAGCGATGGAAACACACCGGGAGTACGGCCAGGCACTTTTGAATGCCTCTTGGCTGAGTGCAGTTGGCTAACAAAAGGGGTAGCAAATGGAGACGGCAGGGCACAAAAGAATCCAACATGGTAGCGAGCTGAGGCCTAACTCTGGGAAGAGCCTACCCCCATACGGAGCACGAGGGGCGCGCAAAGCCAACCCAACGGAATGAAAGGCAGAAACAAAAGGTGTATTGGCTTGGTTATGACACACACCGACAAGGCGGTGTGTAGAAGGAGAGCCACTCACTCTTGGATGCCTCACGGCTGGGTGAGTACGCCTGATGAAAAATCAGGGTAGCAAATGGATACAGCACTCGCGGCCCAGCCCCCGACAGACGGCAGGGCGCAGGAGAGACTAGCAAGGTAGCAAGTTGGGCCTGGCTCTGGGAAAAGGCTACACCCCCACATGCAAAGGGACATGGAAAACAACAAAGATCAATCTACAAGCTGGTAGGGTGATTGATGCCCCTAGGATATGCAAATGAGCAAAAGACAAACCAGCGATTTATGGCCAGCCGATGATTTATGGCCGGTGATTTAGGATGCCCATGCAAAATGATTTATGACAACAGAACAATGACCGATTTGTGACAGAATGATTTATGACGTCCCGATGATTTATGACCATGATGTATGACGCTGATTGATGATGACAACAAATCGATGACAGAATGACGTATGATACCTGATGATTTATGACCCATGATTTATGATGACCAAATGACAATAATTATTAACCTATTTTGATAATGTATGATAATGATTTATGGCCCTGGCCCGAGAAGGTGTCCAGGGGAGCTGTACAAAGAGGAAGTATGTAATGAGTAATAAACTGCGGCCAACAACCACCACAAAAACAATGACTGTTGGCTGTGTGTAGTAATACAGATACACAGGTACGGTAGGGTTCCTGGAATGGGCACAGTGAGGCTGTTATGAGCCTCGCAATTTAGGACCCCATTGGGGATCACAAAACAGTGGAATAACACTGTTGTACACTACATTCCGTGCCTTGCAATTTGCGCCACGCAATGAGTTGCAAATTGCGAGGCGCTAAATGAAAGGGTCGTACATCTGACCCACTAATCGTTACTGACCTTCATCCCACTCATTGAAGTGTGACATAGAGTTCCGCATGAAAAGGCACAGTAAGTGATAGCACCCACTAGCACTGGTACCCTCAAATCTTCCCCCTCAAAGCCACTGCCAAACCTCCAAGTCAGACAGATGCACGGCCCTGGGGTGTGCGGGCAGAGAAATTCCCTCAGCCCATTGAACTCACAACCAAACCCAGTTAATGCAGAGGTGTGCCGGGTCCCTCCAAAGACAACATCATATTTATACTCTGCATCTCCCATTTACATGAATCTCTGCCATGAGTGCTCAACAGGCTGCTGGCCACTTGCAGGAGAATTGAAAAAGAGCATTTGAGATATATTGGAGGGAAATAATTGGAATTCCAGACGTTTGCTTTTGGACAAAGATGAGTGGCTTTTTGGAAATGCATAGCAAATAGGAGCATTGATGAATTTTAGTCACTGGCCGACCCCAATTTCACTTCTTATTTTTTTTTTCGTATTCATGATTTCATGGAGTAAAAAGACTTACAGCCTGATTCATGTACGGGCCGTTTTGCGTGGCCCTAATAGCGAATCATAGCGACTCGCTATTGAGGACACGCAAAACGGCATTCATGTAGGAATTGCTAAATCAATAGCGATTCCTACATGTTCTCTATTTGCGAGTAGCAATTTGCTACTCGCAAAAAAAGGAATTTCTCCCCATTCATTCCTATGGGCCAAAAGGCCCATAGGAATGAATGGGGAGTATCCCTTATTTGCGAGTAGCAATTTGCTACTCGAAAATCAGATAGCGATTTTAAGGGTGCCAGGGGTGTCCAAAGGACACCCTGTAGCACCCCTAAAATGCACATTTGAACAGGTGTTGCGCACACACATGTCCAAAGGACATGTGTGTGTGCAACATGCAACTTAGAAAAATGCTTTTAAAAGCATTTTTCTATGTTTTTGCTATTTACCGAGAGGACTGACCTCTCGGTAAATAGCGGCCCAATTTTGCTAAATCGCAATTTTTGCAAGTGTCATGAATAGCATTTAAGGAATCTCTAATAGAGATTCCTTAAATGCTAATCCTCGCATATTTGCTAATTCCTCATTAGCGATTTTAGCATTTGGGATTGTGAATCCCAAATGCCAAAATTGCACTCGCAAAAGGCAAGATTCTGAGAATCTTGCCCTTTGCGAGTGCAATTTTGCTTCATGAATCAGGCGGCTAAGCCTCCTTCTCGTCATGAAAAGTAGGAATGCTCTGCAAAATCCAGTGTATGTCGATAAACAAGTTTCATAATATACGCGGACTGAGTCGAGGCCCTTGATGAAACCTGTAACATTTGGATCAATTTGGCAACAGCTAAAATGAACAAACAACAGAAGGCACGTCCGTCTGCCTCAGCCAGCAGCCAGCCATCTGAACAGAAGTCTATCAGTCCGCGATGCCAAGTATGGGGAAGATCAGAGGCGCTTCGCTAGGCACTAGGAGCGGGGAACTGTATGCATCAGTGTCCAACCTGCCAAAGACATGTAGAACCGATGACTCCACAGCAACATTAAAGAACACACCTGGTCTTGTTGAGTAAGGAGAGAAGTGCAAAAGATCAGAATAATAGTGCTCACATTTATGATATGATCTGCAAAGAAGAAATGGAAACCACCCAATTGGGTTAACAAGTCATCTTTTGCCAGCAAGGTTCGCTGGCTCAATCCATCCAATCCAGGGATCTTTGTTTCACGCCATGCTCACAGATTTGCCCCATTAGAGCTGCTCTCAGCGTGTTATCCTTCCGAGGTCAATAAAACGAGTACCATTGCGTTGGAAATAATAAACCTCTGTTATCTGTCACTAGTGACAGGAGACCTCAATGGAAGTGAATATGCTCTACAAACATGGCTCTGTTGGTATGTTATCTGTACTTAAATAGTAAGCACGTGCCAGCCAAAGAGTGGTCACTCATTTCCACCTACAATTATGATTAGTTAATAACCAGTCCCATTGGATTAGCTCGTGTTAAATCAACCCAGAGTTCCTACATGCATAAAGGTGATGTGAGACAGCTTGCTTAGAGCGCACCGGACAGGAGCATCCAGGAGTACCGCATTACAGCTGAGATGTGTTCTTTTTAACGAAGAAGCCACGACATTTCATTTTGCATGCGGTTCTGAAAATTCAGGTACCGCCCATGTATTATTTGCCACATGGATTTCATGACAGTGCGAAATTATGAAAAGTTTGTGAAATTTTAAATAGCTTATGAAACTATTATAGTAGAGTAAAAATGGCAAGCAAATGCATGGGAAATATCACAGAGGTGTGACTTAGTTTGGGTAAACAGGTAAATAAGTAACAGCTATCATTAGGAGGAGTTGCAATTTGCACACTCAAAATAACAGGTATTACCTGTCTCTGACTGCATACCACATGCAAGGGTCTTCTGTGGACAGCCACAAACAGTATTTTGTTTTTGTCACTCTTGACACATCCACAGTTTCTGACCCTGTGGGTTGTCACGTTGTAACAGGTGTTAGAACTGGGCGTCTCTATTTGGCAGAGGTATGCACCTTTGTCTATGTAGGGACCCTTCCTTCTAATCAGGATGACGGAGTTACACACTTTAGATAACCCCAGCTCACCCCCTTGGTAGCTTGGCACGATCAGACAGGCTTATTCCAAAAGCAATGTATTAAGTATTTGCACCCAGACATACAGGAACATAGTTAAAACACTACAAATGGACACCACACCAGTTTAGAAAAAAAAGTATTTTTATCTAAAATCCAACATACACAATTCAAAATATGACTTTTAAAAGGCTTCAAGCACTTCTATCCATAGCAAAAAACTATGGATGCATGACTTTTACACAAAGAACCTCAATTGTGTCAAAATCAGCTAGGCAAAGCAGCAGCAGAGAAGGAAAGTGTTGGAAAACACAGCGATACGTCCGTCAGTTCTTGAGTCCTTGGGGAGGCGATGCGGTAGCTCTGCTGCATGCAAGAGAAGTAATACATCGAACCCGGACTGTAGGGGGAAATGAAGCAACGATTCCAAGATGGTTCCGGTCTATTGGTGATGCTTTGAAAAACTTGCCACACGTAAGATGCATGGAAATCTGGATGCTCTGAAGTTCAAAGGGGTGGCAGCAAATGGGGCTCTGCGTCAATTTCTTCAGCTGCAGTACCACGACTTGTCAATTCTTTTAGCCACACAGCTGGGCCTGCATCAGAGCCGGTGCGGGGATCTCAGACTATGGAGATCGGTGCACAGGACTCAGAATGCGGAGGTTCTTGGGGCCACTGGCAGGAGCTGTGTCAAATTTTTAGGCTGCACGGCAGAGGTGTGTGTGAATCCCTCCTCCCCGTTCGGCAGTGCAGCGTCAGAAAAAAACATGTGCTAGAAAGGCGATGCATTGATTTTCTTGGTTTCTACAAGCTTTTTCAGCTCCCAGCTACAGGAACATTATCCAGATGCCCAGAACTGGAACAGGCAGCTCCTAGCAGGTCAAAACTCCCAGCAGTGGAGTTTAAGGAAGCTGGTGGTGCAGTCTTTGTGTCCCTAAGGCTTCAGAACAGGAGGCAAGTACACATATGCCCTTGGAGGTTCTTCACAAGCATCTTCACAGGAAAGTTTCTGTCTTTGTCCTCACCTTGGCAGAACCAGCAACTGCAGGTCAACCCAGCAAAGCAACACACAGTAAAGGGTCAGTCTCCACCTCACAGATCTTCTTCCTTGCCAGAGGTTCCTCTTGATTCCAGAAGTAATCTAAACTTCTGGGGTTTTAGGTCTAATAAGTATACACCATTTTCTCTTTGTAGTCTTAGGGGCCGATTTCGATCTGGGTCGGAAAGCTCTCCGACCGAGCCGGATCTGGAGTGTTTTCCAACCGAGCCGGAGGCCTGCAGTCCGACCGAGCAAGTATGATGCGGACGCATGCTGCTGGACTCGGTTTGTTCGGACTGCCATAGAAGTCAATGGGAGCCAGTTGTACGACACATACATTGGCTACCATTGACTGAATTGGTTTTGCACAAGGGCACCCCCTACAGTGGGTATGGGTCGGTGCCATCCGCACCGTACATGCCTGTGTTGGGGAGACCCTTGGGTCCGAGTCGTAAGGCTGCGAGTGACAGGGTGTCCAATGCAGACCCCCAACGGCAACTTCCCAGACGTTTTGCGAGCCGGAAACTTACTGGCACGTCATAAATCACATCCATTGCACAGCAGGTTCACTTACGAACGAGACGCACGGAGCGGTTGGACCCAGAAACGACTCGTTCAGTGAATTTCACGTTGCTCGAGTCGTACTTGCTTACTCGTACAGCTGTACTCAGGCGGAAAACACGCATACGGCTCATACTTTTTCTGGCTGGATCGCATTCGGTGCCCTTTTGAGCGAGATCGGAATCGGCCCCTTAGTTGTCAAGGTCTCTGAGCTCAGTAAAAACGAGTTCTGTCCTCCCTGATCCAGCTTCACTAAAGGAGGTGGAGACATCATTGTGCAGAGCAGACACAGCCTATTCAGGTATTAGTGAAAACTCCTCCCACCACTGTAAATTCAGAAAGGTCTGTTCAGCCTGGCTATGAGTCACCCAGGGAAGGCAGGACACACCTCAACCCCCCTTGTGACTGTCTAGAGGGAATGAACATACCTAGCTCCTGCCACTCCAAAACCAGACAGTTAATACACAAACAGGCTGAGGCCCACAGGATGGTTAAACAAGAAAATGTCCACTTTGTAAAAGTGATATTTTTAAACACGCAATTTAAAAACCACCTTAACTAAAAGGTGTTTTATTAAATTCTGAGTTTAGAGAGCCTAAACTCTAAAATCTTTAACTTATCCCAGTGGAAAGTTACACTTGTAAGATGTTGCAAGGCAGCTCCATGTTAACCTTGCAAGTGAAAAACAAAATGCACAGTATTTCAATATCAGAAAATGCCAAAACCACCAGCACATGTCCTACCTTTCACATGCACTGCACCCTGCACCTGGGGTACCGTGAGACTACCTGAGGGGTGCCTTACATTTAAGAAAAAGGAAGGGTAGAGCCTGGCAAGTGGGTGCACTTTCCAGGTGGACAAAGCAGTCAACAAATGTGCATGCAGACACTGCTGTGGCTGGTCTGAGACACATTTGAAAGGCTACTGGTGCGGGTGGCACAATCAGTGCTACAGACCCACTAGTCCCATTTGATTTATAGGCCCTGGGCACACAGAGTGCACTTTCCTAGGGGCTTAACAGTAAATCAAATATGCCAATGATGGACACCCAATCAAAATCACAAGTTACCCAGGGAGCACTTGCACTTTGGCACTGATCAATAGTGGCAAAGTGCTCAGAGTACCTGAACCAACAAAAACGAAATCCAGCACAGAGTTAAAAAATACAGGAGGTAGAGGCAAAAAAATGACAGGGAAAATCACGCTAAGGATGCCAGGTCTAACAACAGGGACTACATCTCACATGGTTAAAATCATTCTTCTGTCATTCCGATGTCTTGTTTCAGAAACGATTCTTAAAGATAAATTATGGAAATTAAAAATCATTCTCATTATTTTAACAACTGGGTCACACAGTCTTTAAAACAGCCTCCTGTTGTCTCCAGTGTCTGCCTGCGCCCTAGCATTTTCCTCTCAAAGATCCTTCCAGTTTATATGAATATTTATGAAGAATCTTTAAAATACCTGATAAAATTATCAATGTTTTGACTGCTGTTAGCACAGGGAATGTAACTAAATACTAAAAATGTCTCCAGCTTGGGGGCGGGTGGCCTGCAGCCGATCAAGATGGCCGCAGACTAAAGGAGCTCTGTGGGAAGCACAGATTCCCCTGAAAATCCGACCTTTAATCCGTAAAATTATCCTACCTTGAGGACGTCCAAAGTAAGCAGTGGCAGCGGGGAATCGAACGCCCTGGTTTCCAGGTGTGTGCGAGCAGTAGAACGCCAGAGAGACCATGTAAGAAAGTGCGGCCTACCCGCGTGACTGCAGCCGGGTACTCGCCTGCGCCGTGGGCCAAGCGGAAGTGCATAGCTGACGGGCCTGGTGGAGGCTTCGAACCGGGCCATCTGCTAAAGTGGAATTGACACTCATGCGTCATTGAGGGGTGCACCGGGACCCATGGCCTCCCGACCTCGCTCTGAACGATAGCTTGTTGAGAGATGCTTGTGGCGCTAGATCCCACACGGCCCGCAGCGCTGCCACCCAGAGGCACCAGGAAAGATGGGCTGCCGCACAATCAACGGCTGCTGGGGCCGGCGATGACCTGGTGACTGTCTGCAGGTGAGCGGGACCCGATTTCAGGCATACACCCCTGGTGGGGGGAATGCGGCGAGAGCGGCTACGGGGGAATGTAACTTCTGCATGCTGGAGGGAGGCGCCCAGGGGGCTCGGTGAGAAGTTATACCCAGTGCATAATCCTGGACCTGGCCATCAAGAGATTCATCCAAAGAGGCGCAGATTAAGAACACTCCGGCCTCGTGGCACGTGCCTTTGCCGGCACCACATTTCACCTACGACCCCCGGGGCTGGCACTACCACCCAGGGCAGCATTTGGCCGCAAAGGGAGGAACGAAGAAGCGCATACATAGACTGCATTGAAGGTCACTGTCTCTCCCTCGTAAGACCCGACGGGCTCCGCTCCCAGCACCCATGGCCTAATTGGTCTCCAGCAAAAACTCCCCACAGATCTGCCTACACCCCAGCTGTCCATAACTCCTGAGTGGCAAACAGGCACCACTCATCCTGGCGGAGGTGACCCCCTGAAGACCACGTGTTTCCTGGCTGGGTGAATGCTATCGGTCCTCTGCCCTAATACCTTCTAGTTCCGTGCACAGCGGGAAAACCGAAAGGCCACACGTGGTGACAGTGACCCCGGGGAAAGCAGCATCGATTACCGGCCGGCGCACGAGTCTCCAAACCACAATGGGGGGCAGGGGCCCACGCACCACCACCCAGGGCAAACTAGGCAAATATGCCTATGCCAAGGACTTCCCTCCTCTAACGGACCGCAAAGGACCGCAGGACACTGCCACGGAAGGAGAAGGGGCTGCTAAAGTAATGCTGGACGAAATTATGGCTGCTCTTACTAATGTTCAAACAACAGTGGGCACTATTTCCACAGATGTATCCTTCCTAAGGGCTGACATTCAAAAAATGACCACAAGGGTCACCGAGGTGGAACAAGTAATGAAAGTCTTGTCCAAGGACAGAGCTACATTTCTCAAGAAGGTTAGCCACCTGGAAGCTGAAAACGAAATCATGGCTGCAAAGCTGAACGATCAGGAGTGACGCTCCCACCAGAACAACGTCCAAATCACTGGTATTCCCGAAAGTGAAGGGGGACCGGCCATGGACCTTTATGTCGAAAACCTTATCAAAACAAGTTACCAACCGAGAGGTCTCTCCACCTTCTTCTCAGTAGAAAGGGCGCACAGGGTGCCAGGTCGCAAACCCAAACCTGGGGAACCCCCTAGACCTGTCCTGGCCCGAATTATTAATTTCCGTGATGGGGATGTAATACTACAGATGGCGAGAGTGGCCCTGCCGATTCGCATTCTGAACTCAGTGATCTCCTTTTTTTCGGACAACACTGCTGCGGTTTTCTAAACGACGCAGAAGCTTTTTTGAGGTTAAGAAAGAACTCTGAAACATGAACTTCCTTACTCCATGCATGAAACTAGCCGACCTTCCTAAAACGTATTTGCGCATTGCCCAGAGAGAAATGAGGGGCACGCTGCCAGCTTTTCTTTAATTGCTGTGGCTACCTTACCCTGAAGAAGGAGCGAGGCACTGCCTGAGGCAATAGGACTAGCTGTTTTGCCACAGCCAGAGTCAGGTGATAATTGGTCCTCAAGGAGGGGGTGGACTGTGACATTTCCTGGACTCCTCACCCCCAAAACGCAAGTACTGTTACTGGGATTGGGTATTGAGCACTCTGTAATGTTGGGGTGGCGGGTAGTTTTAAGTCCATCTAGCAGGGAGGCAGGGAGGGGGGAGGTGGGAAGGGAAATGTTATTTTGGCTATGTTACTTCATGTTCGCATGCACCACACAGGCACTCATACATAACATTATTCCAGGCAACGATCGCCCACGGCTAGATCCATGTACATCCGTTATACTAATTGCAAGCTCAAACAGTTATGGCAATGCATGATCCGCAGACAGCTGCCCATGGGCAACCCCGCAATATTCGGGTAGCCTCCCTCTCATTGGTTACGTGGAATGTTCATGGCTTAGGCGACAAAATGAAAACAGGGCTGGTCCTGCAATGCCTTAAAAAAATGTACCCGTCGGTGGTGCTACTGCAGGAGACGCATCTCACTGGCAATGCCTGTAGGGCGCTGGATCGATGGGGATTTAAGATGGTGGCCCATTCGGAGTTCTCCTCGGGTTCCAGGGGCGTGGGTATCCTGGTTCGCAAGCAGTCGTCGTTTATAATAATGAAAACAAAGACGGACGCGAGTGGACGTTTTGTGGCTATTGTGGGTCAATGGGAAGGGAATTCCATCAATATAGTATCAGTTTATATTCCCCCAGCCCTACATACGGTTGCACTCCCAGCCCTTAGTGACTTCCCCCTTGACCGGAAGTGACTTTAATGCTACGGTGGATGGGACATTGGACCGCCACTCTGCAAGGGCACAGACAGGGGGGGGGCATCACGCTTGGGAAGCTTCCTGGATGCTTTGGGGCTCACAGATGTTTGGAGGCACCTACACCCCTCGGAGCGACAATTCACTTTCCACTCCGGGGTCCATAATAGTTTGTCCAAATTGACTATTTCCTTGCACCCCCAGATAGTCTGGGCCATGCGAAAAAGATAGAGATTAGACCCAGGGGCATTTCTGACCACTCTCCAGTGCTATTAACATACACATATCCTCATAGGGTAAGACAGCGACTATTTCCCATATTTTCTGGTTATTTGTGGGTTCCCAAGATCAGGAGGGACATGGTCACCACAACACAACACTACTTCCAAGAAAATGTCTCCTCAGTCCACTCCCCGACCACCCTTTGGGAGGCCTCCAAAACCATTCTGAGAGGGCAGGCCATCGCTTCCATTACGGGTCATAGCCGAGAAAAGCAACAAGAGCTCAATGCCATAGAATCTAAGCTGCATGTGCCTAAACCCGACACTCACATGACCCAACTCCTGACACTGCCCACGTCCTGCACCTTAAGCAACAACAACATAGAGAATACCTTAGGGAGATACCTGAGGGAGATCTTATGTCGGCCACACGACATAAGATATATGAATCCGGCGATAAAGCCAGGAATCGTCTGGCGTGGCTGGATAAAAAGGAGCCGGAAAAGAAATGGATAAAGCAGGTGAGAACAGGGGAGGGCCTGATGGTGACGGACCCGCATGAAATAGTAAACATGTTGGCGCAACACTTTCATCAAGTTTAAGCCTCGATATCGGAGATGTCCGTGGAAGAAGCTTTGACTTGTATAAAAGACATTGCAATGCCCGAACACAGACCGGGAATGTCCCTTGAGCTGGAGGCAGACCTAACGGTCGACGCACTTAAGCTGGTGATTGGGTCCTTTATATAAAGAGCTGGCAGGGACAATCACCCCGCACCTGCTCAACATGTACTGCAACAGTTTACAAATGGGAGAGCTCTCGCTGGACCAATGACTGGCCACAGCGGTGAAGATCCTAAAACCATGGAAGCCCCGTGGAGTGTGCCTCATATCGCCCCATATCCTTAATTAGTGCTGAAGCCGATATTCTGGCAAAACTCCTAGCTACCAAACTAACCCCGCCGCACCTTACTATCCTGATCCATCTGGACCAGTCCGGATTCCTGCCAAACAGAAGTACGGCACTGAATCTGAGGCGTCTGCACGGAGTGATGGCCCGTATAGCATACCTTCAGGAGCCGGCCGTTATCCTGTCACTAGATGCCTGTATGGCATTCAACATGGTTGAATGGCCCTTCTTCTTCGCAGTACTGAAGCACTTGGGCTTCGGGCCCAAGTTCTGTGCATGGATTCCTCTCCTATATACAAAATCTCTGGCGCATGTAACAGCTAATGGTCATATCTCCCATAACTTCCCATTAGCTCGGGGCACGCGTCAAGGCTGTCCACTATCGTCACTGCTCTTTGCCCTAGTTTTAGAGCCGGTAGCGGCTTGGATCAGATGGGAACCAATGATTCGCGTAATTAAGTGGATGGATGAGTGGGAAGACCGCATCTCACTGTACGTGGACGACGTGCTACTGTACCTGGTCTCCCCCAGACGATCCATTTTGGTACTCCTAAATGTTTTTCACCTCTTTGTCAGGCGTCGGAATACACCATAAATTGGTCAAAGTCGATAATGTTTGTGCTCTGTGGCCCACCACCTCGCCTTCTACGAGACTGTCCTCTACAGATTTCGGCGGAGGCTTTTAAATACCTGGGCATTTATATCACCGCGGATCTGGGCGAATTTATTACAAGAAATCTCATGCCGCCCCTGGAACGTATGAAAAGGGATACAATTCACTGGAGTGCACTGCCATTAACGCTGCTGGGGAAGGCAGCGCTTTTTAAAATGACGGCGCTACCTAGATTCTTGTATGCACTTCAAAATTCTCCGTTCCCAGTGCCGCCTACCTATTTCAGGAAGATAGAGGCGCAGGTCTTTGGGCTGTTGTGGGAAAATAAACCTGCACGCATAACACAGCGCAAATTGGTAATGGGGTGGTATGATGGCGGTATAGCACTCCCGACATACAGCTTTACTACTGGGCAGCCCAGTTTAAGGTAATCAACCAATAGATACACGCTCCACAGACGGACCCTGCGTTCAAGGCAAATAGGCAAGGACTGGGAGTTGAGGGATTGATGTCTGCACTTTACAACAAAAAACGAGACCCAGCTATTATCGGGCCCACAAGACGAACGGTCGACATATGGCATGAAGCACACACTAAATTGGGCTGGAGGGGCAAAATAACACAACTTACCACTCTGTGGGACACACAGCGACTAGGCAATTTTAAGAACTACAAGGGGTTCGCTCAGTGGGACGCAATTGGTATCTCTACAGTGGGGGACATGTGGCATAAAGGGGAGATAATTAAATTTGAGTGTCTCCAAGCGCAGTATGACATGGCACCCTCTGAAACCTTTAGATATCTGCAGATAAAGCATGCGCTGCAGGCGGTCCTACCATCCGGCACAGAGGTTCCAAAGGCTACACCCCTAGAGGATAGGCTGCTGATGGACTGCATACATAAGCGGGTGACCTCCCTTACCTACTGAAAATTAGTAAACAATCTACCTGACCCACACTTGACTCTCAGAGACAAGTGGTCTCGAGACGTGGGTGAATTCGAGGATTCTGAATGGCAGGACGCTCTGGCATCCCTGCGGGAAGTGGGTATACCCTCGAGACTCAAACTTGTACAGTTTAAACTTTTACATAGGATATACTACACTAGACACACCCTCCATAAAATAGGGACGAAATCACACCCATACTGCCTGAGACAATGTGTGGAGGAGGGCACGTTCTATCACACAGTGTGGTAGTGTCCAAAGATCACGGAATATTGGGTAAAAGTCATGAGGCAATGTCACAGGCGGTTGAGGTGTCGGTAACACCAGAAACCAGAAGATGTTTACTGAACGGGTGGGAGCGAATTATCTCATTCGCCGTGCACAGGTATGGGTAACACTTGGAATAATGATAGTGAAACGCAATATTACACAGAAATGAGGAGCGGCAGAGCCACCAACACTCACAGCGTGGTGTGGGATTTGGATACTACTATGGTAACAGAGAAGACAGTGTTTATTTATCGACGATGTCCTCAAAAATGGGGTAGGATCTGGGGGGCATGGAATAAGTTCAGGGACTATATTTGTGTTCCTCTGCAGGTACGGACGGGTGGGGTTCTAACGATGGAAGTGATGGGGAACTGTGATCTTAATTGTTGGAATGTTGCCAAATGGAATGAGCTATATGATATCAGTAAGCCGATCGCCAAGAATCTACAATTGTCTGGATTTAATGCCTGTATTTACTGCCTGATTGTTATGTGCCTTGATTATATTTACAATAAAAAAGAATTAAAAAAAATATGTCTCCAGCTTGATGCTGGGAGCACTGAAGTAATTTACTTTGGGGTCAAACGTAGAAATTCACATCAAAATCCACACTCCCACTCTCAATTTAGGGGAACATTTGAATTTTTGTAAGGAAAGTAAAGATTGTTGGTCCCATTCTGAATTCAAACATGACCGTTAACTGTTAAATGTCTGCTCACATAACCAAAACGATTACATAGGAGAACTGTGTCATTACTCCCTCAAAATATTAGGGGTGTAATTGTGAGCTCTGCAATCAACTTGGAGATTCCCTTCTGCAATATCCTCTAAATTCTCTCTTTTATTGGATGCAAACAACTCATAATGTCGCGACTAAACTTATTTCTATTACTTTGTGTCAGAGAAAAGCATTTGGGATATTTTATAAGAGACCTGCCACACAAAAAATCTGAAATAAAGTTGTGCCAATTCTTACATTCCTGATTACCCAGAATATCCCCATCAAATGTGAAAGCATAGGTAAAGAAATAACAATTTCTTCACTCTTCAGGCAAATAGCAAATGCTCAACCATCCAACTTCTCTCGATAAAAACTGTGCCTCACATCTCTGGGTGGACTTACTACGAGCAAGAAATAGAGACCAAACCTATAACTATTTGAAAAACATATTTGCACTATGCGGCATATTATCAAGGAACGGTGTTAAAATTATCGCTGCTTTAGCAGCAGGTAACTGCTGCTAAAACGGCGATAACGGGCTTGATAATATGCCGTAGAGAAGTCCGATAGAAGCCCATGTTAACACCAGAACATGGCCTTCTATTGGAATTCTCAAAGGCATATTATCAAGCCCATTATCGCAGCTTTATCGGCAGTTTCCTGCCGCTAAAGCGGCGATAATTTTAACGCCATTCCTTGATAATATACCCCTATGTTTTTTTCACAGACTCTCATGTTTGGCATGTTCCTGTTCATTATGACAAGCTCAACCATACTTGGGAGGGCAGTCGATTTCTTCTTACCACACCAGGGTAATTAGCAACCGGGAGAGAATCCCCGACTAGAACAAACGTTCTCTCTCTTTACCATCCCCACCCATTTATAGGCCTAGGTAGGTTAAGGCTTAGGTGCAATTAATTCACTGGTTTCAACAGGCAGCTCAACTCAATAGTTATTATGGTTTATTAAGTGCCAAAATAATAGTCCCTTTTGGGCACAGTGGAGCATCCCATACAATTTTGTGCCTCATACCCCCTGGGCGGCTAAGCCCCACGGATTACCTGCAAGAATAATCTTGAAAGCCCTTGTGTGTAGTGGATATGGTCACACCATCTCATCTTCTGAGCTTGGGTTTTTCGGTGCTGCTCTGTGGCAACCAGCTTTCCGAATGATGTCTGAAGATGACAGGTCTAAATAAAAGAGCCCCACTCAGAAGTAGTGGCTCTCAAAGTCAGCTTCAGGCAGGTGCTAAGTGTGGTTAGGTGTGGCCTCCAGGATGAATTTACTGATAGTGACAACCGATTGGCAGATTGGAACCTTTGCTCTATGGTGATGTAGTCTTTCAGTCTTAATCAAGAGCACCAGATGGATGATCGAAAGTGGAACCTGCTGCCAGGTGATATATTTCTTAAAGACATTGTTGGCTTCTCCTCTTAGGAGATGGTCAACCATGACCGTGCACCATTGTCAACCATGACTGTGCAAATTCCAGGACGGTGGGTAGCTGCAGCTTTATTTTGGTTCACTTCGCTTCTTCCCCGTTATGTTGCCAGTTCTGCATTTTGCTCGTTTTCATCCTGCCCTTCTCGGACCAGCACTTCAACTGGGCCTAATCACTCTACCAATTCAAATCTCCCACAAACTTTGTTGGCGTCCTCTGCATGTATGTGCTGATTTTTGTTACGTGGTCTCAATGTCTTCTTGGGCTAATATATATTAACAGGGATTGAAATGCCGTTGACTAATTAGGCAAACCCAATCAAATGTGTATCTTATATTGTTCTCTGGGTTGTGTATTAAGCAAGCTTTGTGATACACAAATATTTCTCTACATCACAAGTGTTTCTGAGTATCAAGCACATACACTTTTGCGTTTCACTGTACATTGTCATTTATTGTTCTATGAAAAGTTGAAAATGTATATGATTATTTAATAACACAAACGATTTAATTTTTTATTTCCGAGACATTTTGTTGTTCTTAGGGACCATTGTTCACTCTTGTTTAAATGACACTCCAGGTCCTCCTTGATCATAGAGTGTATGGCTGAGATACCCGCCACCCCCTCTCAACACAATCCCCAAGGATGGGAAGACGGAAACAGTTCTGAACTTGTGGAAGGCGGGAGGGAGTTACCCTCCCGGCCGTATTTATTAAAATATGAAACAAAATTAAAACGTTAAAATAACAGTTTCATATCATGTACAATTTCATTTACACATTACGATGTTCTTGGCTGACCTTAACACATCTCTAATACAAAGGTTCTCCTAGCCGATACTAAACATCCTGCAAATGCATTACTCAAACTTTGAAATTGTACATCCTAACATTTACGGGCCGTAACCGGTGTCAGATCCCCACTACCAGAACTCCCCCCCCTCACTTGTGAGGGGCGGTCGCACAGAGGACTGTACCTCTGTGCCAACTTCCAATTTCCCTTGTCTTAGCGGGGACCCCTTGATAACTCGACGCCATCTTAAGTGGTCGTCCGAGGACTCGTGTGAGGTGTCTAGAAGGTAGCGTAGACCCCCCTCCCACCCCACACAACTTACCACATCTGCCGTCGCAGATGTCCTGGCCCCGGGAAATTCCCAGGAGGGGCCCTAGCCCCTCCTCCCCAGGGAGGGGCCTATGGCCGCCTTCCCTTTCGGCGTCCCCATCCTTAGAGGGGACCGCCTCCCCGTTTGAGGGGCCAATGGCCGCCTCCCCCCGGGCGCTCCCATCCATAATGGGTGACGCCCTACCTCTAGGGATCTTCTAATTCCTGCTCACCGATCATGACCTTACCGCCCGACCAAAATAAATACGACAATCTAAGACTAAAATGAGAGCAAACAATGTATACTTAAGTGAATCGAAGTATAATCTCTACCGAGCATCCGGTGCAACTACTTTGCTGAATAAAACATGCTGAAAAGGAAAAATTATCAACTTTATTACACACCAAATTACCAACTTTATTCAAAACAACCTGTAAGAAAAACAATATCATGACACTCGACTTTATTCCACAAATCGCTGTCATCAGGGGCTGGTGGGTGGGTCAAAAAATGGCTCTTTGTTCCGTCTCGAGCTCACGTGCAACGGAGAGGTGCAGCTTCAGAGCACAGGAACAAGAGGATGCTTCTTTGGCTTGTCGCTCCTTTTATCCTTCTTCGGGCGGGCGTGTACCCACCTCCAATCCGCCTCCAGGGCGTGGCTAGCGGTGTTGGTGTCTAGGACAACCCCCTCTTGGGCGGGAAAAGGCGCGCCCCGGCTACGCCGCTTCAGGCATACCAGCCGAGACTCGCCTCCCGCCCAAAATGGCTTCCCGGGGGGATCGGGGTACTCCACCATACGTTCGGGGGGACCGAGTGGTCACCCCTTTCCATATGGCTGAGATACCCGCCACCCCCTCTCAACACAATCCCCAAGGATGGGAAGACGGAAACAGTTCTGAACTTGTGGAAGGCGGGAGGGAGTTACCCTCCCGGCCGTATTTATTAAAATATGAAACAAAACTAAAACGTTAAAATAACAGTTTCATATCATGTACAATTTCATTTACACATTCCGATGTTCTTGGCTGACCTTAACACATCTCTAATACAAAGGTTCTCCTAGCCGATACTAAACATCCTGCAAATGCATTACTCAAACTTTGAAATTGTACATCCTAACATTTACGGGCCAACGGCAAGGTCGTAACCGGTGTCAGATCCCCACTACCAGAACTCCCCCCCTCACTTGTGAGGGGCGGTCGCACAGAGGACTGTACCTCTGTGCCAACTTCCAATTTCCCTTGTCTTAGCGGGGGCCCCTTGATAACTCGACGCCATCTTAAGTGGTCGTCCGAGGACTCGTGTGAGGTGTCTAGAAGGTAGCGTAGACCCCCCTCCCACCCCACACAACTTACCACATCTGCCGTCGCAGATGTCCTGGCCCCGGGAAATTCCCAGGAGGGGCCCTAGCCCCTCCTCCCCAGGGAGGGGCCTATGGCTGCCTTCCCTTTCGGTGTCCCCATCCTTAGAGGGGACGGCCCCCCGTTTGAGGGGCCAATGGCCGCCTCCCCCCGGGCGCTCCCATCCATAATGGGTGACGCCCTACCTCTAGGGATCTTCTAATTCCTGCTCACCGATCATGACCTTACCGCCACAGGCCGGATAGTTGACCGGCTATCCGGACCCCCCACAAAAACTCCTACTTAAAGGTCATGGCTGCAAACTCTTTAACCAAGCTACGAAGTCTCCTATGAGTAAAGAATTCCCCACCCGGGACAAATGAACTCCATCTTCTAGATACATTTGGTCCCCCCTGATACACCCATGCGGAATAGAATGCAATGTACTAGTACGGAACAATCTACCAAGCTTGTTATTCACCTTCTTCACTGAATGATTTACAGCAGCCACCGAAATAGCCCCCCGCCACACTTTTCGTGGAATCATATGGGACCATGCAATCGTGCACCCTGGAACCCTTCTCGCCAACCAACTCACTGTGGATAGTATCAACTCGAGAAGTATTCGTCTACCAGTGGTCACCAAATCATTGCCCCCAAGATGCACTATGATTATAGATAGCGGTGACCTTGCCCGCCCTAACAAACCCTCGATAAAACTTTGAAACTGGTCAATACAGAGCCCGCCCCTTCCGTAGACGGTCACCCTGTACCCGTATTCCCCAGCCATGTGAATCATGTCACCTGCTTTGAATACGTCTGCGGCACGCCTCACGTATGAGTGGCCCACGACCCACACCACTCTTTCCTCAGCCGGTGATCTTTGACCGCTGGTTCCCAGGTGTCGGGTCGACTGCACAGTCCGCCCCGCTTCGTAAGCTCGCGACACTGTAAACCAAACAAAAACAAGAAGCGTGAGTACAAGACATTGGCTTCACAACATGTGCAACTGCACATACCTTTTATAACAATTCGAGGACCAACGCCCAAACTGTTTCACTTTTTCCACACTCAGACCCCTGGCTGTAGCCTCTGTAGCAGCCCCTATCCTGAAGGAATGGGTCCCAAACTCGCACGGGTTCAAGCCCGCCGCTGCGATCGCCATCGTTAGCACCCGCTGAAACTGAAACCTAGTCAGCGGGGTGGCGTCGGCGTGCCTCAGCAAGCTTCCCTCCCATGATGCCGCCCTCTGCGCCAAATACTCCTCAACGCATGCTACCGGGCACATGGGAGATCCCGGAATCCGCTGGACCACTACACTGTCCCCGATCGCTTTCTGATCGGTCTTGGACCTGACAAATGAGACTACCATTGTCTCCCCCTTAATTTGAATGTGCTCACGGCACAGACCTCCCCCCGTATCCTGCTTGTTCCTCGCTACCAGCTCGCTTACCCGCATAGCCCCATGGAATGCTAATGCAAAAGCGGCCCGGAATAGCACCGTCTCTGATTGAGACGAACATGTCGCAGGGAGTACGGACAGTAACAGGGCCAACCTTTCAAGACCTATCGGATGTCTTTCCTCCACTCTGCAACCCTCACGGCGTTGCCACCCACGCAGCGCCTTCTGCACCAAGAAAGATGCCGTGGGATCCTGTATGCCATGGGCCCGTGCCATGAAAGAAATGGCGGCCCGGTGCCTATTGGCCGTAGCCACTGATTTGCCTGCCTGATGTAGTGATAACAAAAAGTTCAGGACATACTCTTCTTGGCCCCACAGCTCCCCCCTAGCTGAACCCAAAAAGGACAAATAAGAACGGAACGCCCCTTCATAAGCCTTCCTTGTCCTGGGTGCTAAACTCTCTCCCACGAGGTCTTGTAGTCCGGGGCACCGAGAGACCAGAGAGCTTCGGGAAATGGTGCCGCCACCGGGTCCGCTGAGGGCAGAAAACCCCAGAAGGCCTGCATACGGGAACGAGAAAGTGCATCAGCTGCCTGATTTAACACCCCTGGCACATGTCTCGCCCTAAAGTGGACGTTTAGTCTCATACACAGCAGGACAATTTCCTTCAACAGTCTCAAGATCCATTTGCAGCGTGCTGCCTGACTATTGATACACTCAACCATGGTCATATTATCAGACCAGAAAACCACAGAGCGATCACGAAAATCCTCAGGCCATGTTTTCAAGGCCACCAGGATAGGGAACAGTTCGAGAAACCCAATGTTACCTGTCAGCCCATTCTCATGTCACCATGGCGGCCAGATTCGTGCGGACCAATGATTACCCAGGATGGCGCCAAAACCCACGCTCCCCGCCGAGTCCGTCCACAACCCCAGCTCCACGGAGGAGACCGCTGGTTTGGTCCACACGACACGACCGTTGAAATCCGCCAGGAATGCCAACCATATGCGCATGTCCTGGCGGACCTCTGCCGAGAGCCTTGTGCGGTGTTGTCCTTCTTTAAGGCCGACCATGGCTTGAGCAATAGAGCGGGAAAAGGGGCGAGCCATCGGTATTACTCTAAGGGCAAAGTTCAGCTGACCCACAGCTTGCTGCAACTGATGCAAATTTACCTTCGTCTCACCAATACATGTTTCAAGTGATGTCTTAAACTTCGTTACCTTTTCCTTAGGCAAACGGAAGCACCCCTCTTCGGAGTCGAGCTCTATTCCAAGAAACTCGAGCGAAGTAGCCGGGCCCACTGTCTTACCTGGTGCCAATGGCACGCCAAAGCGGGTCATGAGATTACAAAATTCATTCAAAGCCTGTGCACATTCCATGTCCCCGGCTGCCCCCAGAAATAGAAAATCATCAAGATAATGCATAACATGTGTAAACCCTGTTGTTCTTGTGAACGCCCATTGTAAAAAACTACTGAATTTTTCAAAATACGCACAAGAAATGGAGCAACCCATTGGCATACATTTATCCATGTAATAGTGTCCCTGAAACATGAAACCAAGGAGACGCTGATCATCTGGGTGTACCGGGAGCAACCGGAACGCCGACTCAATGTCCGACTTGGCCATCAGCCCTCCGGGCACCAGGCGATTCAACATGGCGACAGCCTCATCAAAAGATGCGTACCGCACCGAACAAACTCCCGGGTCAATCGCGTCGTTCACCGAAAGACCCCTTGGGGCTGACAAATTATGTATCAACCTGAATTCCCCTGGGTCCTTTTTGGGGACTACTCACAGAGGCGAACAAACAAAATTAGCAACAGGCGGCATGTCAAATGGGCCGGCAACCCGCCCCGGGTCACCTCCTTCCCAATCTTAGCTTGTACCACCGCCGTATTCTGCAGAACCGACAGTTGGTTCCTGCATTTTGCTTTACCCTGAAAATCCCCCCCCGGGATGCGGAAACCATATGAAAAACCATCTCGCAACACCCCAGCGGAGATATGATCCGGATATTCGTTCAACCAAGGAATCATTGCCATGATATCAATCGGGGTAGGGAGAGGCGCCCCTCGGACTATTTCAGACCTGTTTGGCGCCCCCCCTACTTCCCGGATCACCATTTTTGGCTCTGCACATGGTCTCGGGGTGAGAGGACTGCCCGCACCCAGTACATTCATGCCTAAACCTGCAAGATCCCTGCGGCCTAGTACATTTACCTCTGTTAAAGCTCCAGCAGACCCCTTTTTTACCTGAGTTGCCATTATTCTTTGTGTGCTGATCGTTGCTCGATCCTGCCCGAAAGGGCGTCCCAGGCGAATGGCGGGCAAACTCGACCATACCCCCCCCCTAAAGATGGCGACTTCGCCGAGCCTGACTTCTCCATTTTCTGCCAGGAAATGGAGTCGAAACAATCCCACGTCAGGGATGAGTCGTGCTCCTTGGACTTACGAAAAATGCTATCGTAATGCAACCAATTATTGCCACCATATGTCCCAAAAAATTCCATGATACGTGTCTGATACACGGCTAATCCCACCAACAATTCGGGTCTACGTTCCCCCATAATTGCAATGAACATTCCAAACGCTCTGCCCCAATTGTCGATCGACTCATCCACCCTGAAAGCGGCCATCTTGGCGCGCCATACACTAGGATGCAGAAACTCTTTTTGATTTTTCACATGCTCAATCTCATAATGATCGGTCAACAAGGAAAACATGTTCACATATTTATCAGACCATATCCTTTCTTTTACATCCATCGGGATATGCTGAACAACTTTTTCCCTCCTTGAAGGTACCGATCCCTCCCCCGCAATCGGCAATGGCTTACCTGAACCGGCCACTGTGACCGTAGTTCCTGCTGAACCAACGCCCGACCCTGGTTGTTCCACGGGAGCCTGCGGGGAAACAAAAGGAGACGGTGCCTTCGCAGCATCTTTCGATTGCCGCAACTGCTTCATTATTGCCCTGGCTTCCTCAGCCGTGGCCCCCTCATTTTCTTTGCCTAACCATGCCGCCAACTGGGCAGCCAGCTCAGGAGGCATATCCTCCCCATTCACTGGAGTGACTACCACAGGGATGGGTTGGCCCACATCTGGGACCGGAGTCGGGGCCTCGATCGGGGTGACCGGGTGCGCAGGGGGTACTTCAGGCACCGGGGCTTCCTCCCCCGACGCTCCCTTCTTGGCCCTTCTGCCTCTCCCGCTAGGGACTACTCCCAGCAATGCCGGCCCGATGACTCTCTTAGGCCCCCCAACACCATTCATTACCGCCATCTGCTTTTTCATATCCGCCATGTCTTTCATCAGCATACGGAGCATCTGATCGGACCCGATCCTCTTTCCGACCTTCTTGCTAGGCATCGTCCACGTATATTCCTCAAAGGTCCTAAGCAGAAAGCCCCGAACTCACTGAAAGAAGAAAACACACAATTAAATTCTCAAAAAATGGCTCTTCGTTCCGTCTCGAGCTCACGTGCAACGGGGAGGTGCAGCTTCAGAGCACAGGAACAAGAGGATGCTTCTTTGGCTTGTCGCTCCTTTTATCCTTCTTCGGGCGGGCGTGTACCCACCTCCAATCCGCCTCCAGGGCGTGGCTAGCGGTGTTGGTGTCTAGGACAACCCCCTCTTGGGCGGGAAAAGGCGCGCCCCGGCTACGCCGCTTCGGGCATACCAGCCGAGACTCGCCTCCCGCCCAAAATGGCTTCCCGGGGGGATCGGGGTACTCCACCATACGTTCGGGGGGACACTGCTTTTTTTAAGAACTGCACAGAGATATCTGAAAGACCCTTTTCACAGCATAGGTCTTCTCCTAGCCAGACTTTCTTGGAACATCATCTTTCTCTGGAATGTCCCGTGCTGAGGACATACACGTGGTTCTCTTCCTGGACATTCTCTCCTCGAGCAGGGCCAGGCACATTGCTTCCTTCTCAGAGCAGGCAGCTTCAGGCAATCGTTGAGATGCTTCAGCAAAAAGAGTGTGGTCCACTCACCTCTAGGAGACAGACTGTTACACTGACACCAGCTGCAGTTACAAAGCAGCTCTTCAAGTACCCTGTGGAGCACATACATAGTAGAAGAACTCGACCAAATTGCAGTTGTTTGCATTCTACGTTTATACATATTTTCCTGTGAGGTTATGTGGATTCAGATCCAGGCTAGGTTGGTTTTCTTTAATTTTTTAATTTTTTATTTTTTTTATTGTTCAAGCTTGAAAGCAAATCAGATAAATAACAACATACACCTTAACTATGGCTACACATTACAGATATTACAGGTTTGTGCAGAGACAGAGAGGCCAAAAAAAATTAACAAAAAAAATGGCATCAAAGCAAGGAAGGGAAGAAGAGAGTGGGTCACATAGAGCTCATATACCACATCAAGAAATATAAATAAAATAAGATAACAAAAGCCAATGCATACAGTTATCAATTTCTAAGCCATTGTTTGAATGGAGCCCAGATTTTCTGACCCCTCTCGCGCCTCCTCCTACCCCCCTTAGAAAAACAGCTGATTCTAAATTGTGGAGAGCGAGGATCCTCGCTCTCCAGTTTACAAAAGTGGGGGCATCTGGACTTATCCATTCTGAAGTTATGCAAAGCTGTGTTAAAGACATAGCAATAAATAACAGAGCAGAAGCATAACTTGTTCTCACAGGCAAACAATCAGTCTCACAGCCCAATATTACTAGCTAAGGGGATAGGACAGCCGGGATATTAAGGCTTACGTTGATAAATAATTGGACATCTTGAAGAAATGAACTGAGTTTAGGACAAGTGAGGATCATATGCACGTTGTTAGCTGCTGCCAAGCCATATCTTGGGCAGCTATGACCCCCTCTACCTCCCTATTTAGAGATTTTGGCCGGGGTATAATAGAGATCGAATAAAGCCATAAAGCTTTGGGATCGTAGGCTACCGGAGATTAGCACAGTACTAGATAATTCTAGAGCCTGGGAGATATCCAAGCCTAACTTATTCTCCCATTTAGTATTGTAAGAAGAGAGATCATCTGGGAGACCAGAGAGAAGATTTTGATATAGCAGCCAGATTTGTGACCTCCTCAAAATCAATTCCTTAAGTGTATTCTTATCAAATAGGGTGGGGACTTGATGTATCAGTTCATCTAAATAGCTTCGGACCTGTAAATATTTGAAGAATTCATGCGTGTCAAGGCCAAACTTATCTTTTAGAAATAAAAAAGAGGCCATCTTTCCCTCACAGGCTAGGTCCCCTAAAACCATTATTCCATGTATCCTCCACCTAAATGTGGTCTGATCTTGGAAGATGGAGGGCAGCAATCTGGCTGCTGGTAAAGGTGTATAATAATTGATGCTGGAAATTAACCATTTCCGACGAACCTTCTTCCAAACTAAGTACATTGACATAATAACCTTAAACTTAGTCTTTTTGTAGTAACTAGGTTCGAGACCCGACAATAGTATCCCCTTACCATCTTTCCCTAAACCGATCACAAAAATAGAGGGACTAGAAAAAAGTGGGAGTAATGCCCTATCCCCGAACAGCGGCAGAGCGAAGTGCTGTAGAAGAGCTGACCAATTATATAGCACCAGATTAGGCACAGACCACCCCGCCCCTGTCCAGCGGAAGGTGCATCCACTTTGCCACCCTTCGAGGCTGGCGATTGCCCCACAAAAATCTGTAGAGCATCTGTCCGCGCGAGCAAGGCTTGACTGTGCGAATTCAAGTGGGATAGTTCTAAATATATATAAAAACTTTGGTAAGATCAGCATTTTTAAAACATTCCTTGTCCCATACAAAGATAGGTGCAAATTATCTAATCTTACCAAAGGAGAACTAACTGTATAAATGGTGGGCAAAATATTCAAGTCTGGAATACTGTCAACTGCAGCTGTGATTTGTATCCCTAAATACATCGCATTTTGAACCACTGGTGCTTCAGAGGGACCCATAGTTGTGGATTGGACAACCTGGGTTTTCCAGACATTAAGTTTGTAACCAGAGAATTGGCCATACTGTTCTGCTAGGTTCTTAATAGCTGGGAATGAAGATGATACGTCACTAGTTAATACTATGATATCATCGGCGTATGTCAGAACCTAATACTCAGAGACATTGACCCTGACTGTAGATATATTCGGGGAGATCTCAATTTTGCTTATAAAAGGGTTAATATAGAGAGCGAACATCAGGGGCGAGCAAGGGCAACCCTGCCTGGTGTACCTACTGATATTAAATGATCTTGAGACCGAACCTGATATAGACAGAGTAGCTTCTGGTGCAATGTAAAGTGACTGTAATGCTTGAATAAACCCTGGGCAAAATCAATTCCAACGAAGGACTTTTCATAAAAACCCACTTCCAACGAAGGACTTTTCATAAAAACCCCCAGGTGACCCTGTCGAACGCCTTTTCGGCGTCCAACAGGATCGCACCGAGGGGAGATCTCATATCTTGGGCCCAGTCCAAAAGTGCATTAACGCGGCGGACATGGTCCGCCGTGTCCCTACCGGGAATGAAGCCATGTTGGCGTATTGAAACTAGTGGGGAGATCACCAATGCTAATCTAGTGGCCAGAATTTTTGCATATATCTTGCTGTCCGTTTTAATCAGCGATACCGGGTGGAATGATAAGGGGTCTAACTCAGGCTTATCTTTCTTTTTAAAAAGGATAATAGTGGTGTGACGCCATGAGTCTGGTATATGACCTAACTGAGCTTCTATAAGTATTGTTAAAAAGTCCTCCCGAATCTCAGACCGAAATACACTATAAAATTCCAAAGGGATGAAAAGCTCTTCGTTTCGCCAGGGATTGCTGCCTTTAGTGTATCCTAAACAATATTACTAGGGGTTGACCCCCTAATAATATTTACAAATTCTAATATCCAGGCCCTTGTATGATCTAAATATGGTTGCTCTAATAGAAGTTTTCTCTCAAAAGTCCAGACCCTTGGTACCCTCGCAATACGGCTTAAGGTACAACCAATAATCACAGGATTGTGGTCTGATATGATCCTGGGTGAGATCGAAATCGAGGTGGAAACTGCCAGTTGATGCGACAAAAAAAAATAGTCCAAGCGGACAATTTTGTTGTGGGGAACCGAGAAATATGTATAGCCGTCAGAATTTTTACAATGATGGGACCAAAGATCGGTCAGACAGTACTCCTAAACCAAGGCTTGCAGAGCTCTAAAAACTCTAGGTTTCTTACCTACATAATTTTGCCCCCAAATAAAATTAAAATCAGCTGGCAGGTTAATGTTGAAATCCCCGCAAAGACAAATGGGGTGGGGCCAGAGAGCCAGTTCTACATTCAAGTGGTGTAGGACTGCAGGGTCGTCCAGATTTGAGCAATATATGGTGCAGATAGTTAAAGATCTACCATTAATCAAAAGCTTGCCAATTGCCCATCGCCCCCCCACTGTCTTGGCTAGTTCTCGAACAAGATCCCAGTCCGCGTCTTAATAGTATTGCCACCCCCCTAATCATTGAAGTCTGCCGGGAGCACCATTTTAAATCAAACCCAGGAATTTTCAAGTAATCTCGATTGCTCCAGGGCATATGTGTTTCCTGCAGGCACAGTACCTCTAAGTGTAGAGCCTGGTAAACTCTCGAAAACAAGGCCCTCTTCTTCGTGTCATTCAGCCCACAAACATTCCATGAAGCTATGCAGATTCTACCCAGCGGCATTCAGTCTTAAAGAAAAAGAACCTGAGCTAGTTAATACATAAAGAGTAATAACAGCCCCCCTACATAATAACAAAGTATCACAATAGTAACAATATTCAACAAAGAGCCATGATAAGTTGGATTTTTCAAGCTTTTTTTTATATGCACCCCATCCCTCCCACCAACCCAACCCCCCAAACCTTACACCCATCCACGAGCACCCCCCTCACCCCACCACTCCCCAAACTAGGCAACAGGATCGAGGTCCAAGTGATGGAACAACTGGTATAAGTGTAGGCCCCCCGGAGTCATTGCCAACATGGAAATACCAATAGAGGACATGCCCAAGGAGATATAAAAGGAAAACAAAAAAAATGAAAAGGTTCCTAAACACACATTGCATCATCCCCCTTATAGAGCATTGCCACCTGTGTGAAAAACTAAGGATTTTACAAAAAAGGAAGAGCTATACAAAGAAATCCTTACAACTTTAACAATCTAGATTGAGTCCATAAACTCTTTAGCCTGGATTTGGGAAACAAAGAATCTAATCTGGCCTTGATAGATGACTTTAAGTTTGAAAAGAAAAAGCAAAAAAACCTGCGCACCTTTGGACTGAAAAGGCGCAATTAGCTGAGGGACCAGCCACCTCGGTTCAACCGTAGCTGGGCAAAAATCAGGTCTAACGAAAAACTGGCAGCCCTTCCCAGCTCTTCTCCTATCAGGCCTGGCTAAATCGTAAATCCTTTCTCTAGCTAGAAAACTACTCAAACAGATTAAAATAGCGCAGGGTCTATTGTACGTTTGGCCAGAACGATTTTTTGGCTTGAAAGGGAACCGGTGAGCACGCTGAATTTCAAGTTGCCAATCCCATTCCTTAACCTCAGGAAATGCCTCAGCTAATAGTTCAGCCACGAACTGCCTAGTATCTGAACCTTCAATACCTTCAGGAACCCCCAGGACTCTTAAGTTGTTTCTCCAGGCCCTATTTCCGATGTCAACAAGTTTCCACTGGATGTCATCCCTCTGAATTTAATTGAGTCTGTAGAAGTCTTTTGAGTGGCCAAGTCATCTTCGAGAGTGGAGATCCGTGCTTCTGCTTCACCTATCCTATAAGCGATATCCGCACAGGTTTTGGCCACTCTGCGAATGGTGTTTTGGACCCTACGAAATGCTCCTTGTGTGCAGGCACTCTCCTGCCGAGTCTCTTCACGGTGTGCCAATATTGTCTGATATATTATTGCCAGTGTCTTCTCGCCCGGAGGTGGGTCAGAGCCATTGGAGACTAGGTCTGTAAAATTGCCTTGTACTCCAGGCTGTGCAGAAAATGAATAGTTCCAAGCTAGGGAACCGGTATTTGAGCAAGAATCTTGAGGTACCTTCTGAACTGTGCACAGGCCCTTAAAAATAGCATCAGAATTCAAAGCATCGTTTGTACGCCAGTCCCCCACCTCACTATCCTCATCATCTGTCCAGTCCTTTTTCAAACCATTATCATCCACAGAGGAGCCCTTGTGTTCTGACAGTGAATAAAAGTTGTCGCCATCTGTGTCGCCATCGGGATTTACTAAGACAGTCTGTAGGGGAGTTTGCATTATTGCTCTGTGAGTAGGGTTATTTTGCTGTTGTGGGAGCACTACAGAATGTGCAGGGAAGTGAGCAACTGCCAAATCTGTAAAATAAGCACTGAATCTGAGAGAACTACAACTCCCAGCAGTCCGCTGGGCTGTGCCTCCAAATCCAGCAAAACTTCGGTGTGAGACATAGTCCCAAGAGTGTTATTGCCAGGCGCCCCCACCACTGGCAGGTCAACTACGCTTTCCCAGATGCCCCCAACATTAGCACTGGGCATAACAGCCAAAGGTGATAATGAAGGAACGCTGACTGCCTTACCAATAGAGGACATTATCAAGACTTTAGGAGACACAGCAGGCGAGCAGCGAGATTTTGCAGCAACCAGGCTCTGTGGGCTCTGTGGCGTTTTGTTGTTGCTGCTTACACGAGATTTAAACATCGCTGGAACGGATTTAGCGTTCTTCGCTACTTTTACAGCCGCGTTGTCTGACTGGCCTCTTTTAGCAACTTTCGCCAGGTACGACTCCCGCCTGACTACCTGGAGGTTGAGCCATTATGGATTCGGTCTTCGCAAGGCTCCGAGGCGGGTTCTTCGTCTGACCTTTTGGGGGCATATTGGCACTGGAGGAACACCGTAGTCAAAACAGAAGCTGCCGGCCGCCGAACGCCGCAGTGACAGGATCCAATGCGGAAGACAGCTTCTGTAGACACTAGGCCACCGGAGCATTCCCTTCACAGATAAGGAGAAATATTGCTTGCTTTTAACTTTTTCTGCCGCGAAGCGATGCAAGTTCAAAATCCAGCAGACACACGATCTAATTACCGGGAAAGTGCATTAGAAATTCATTAAAAATCCTTTAGGATTCAGGGTCGGCAGGTAATCCAGGGGAGAGAGTGCTGAGACCAGCTCACACAGCCAGAGGACTTGCCGCCATCTTGGTTTTCTTTCAAGGCACAGTCTTTGTGTAAAGTTTTAATTCTCACACCAGGTAGCAATGGAGCAGCTCCAAGTAGGAGCACCCACAACATGGACACAATGAGGTGTGAGTTCAAGCGCCTGGCTGTCGTCAGCCTACCAGAAGCAGTGACCAGAGACAGAAAGAGGGCATGTTATATTTTCAGTGCAGGTTTTACCACGTGGTACCTTTATCACACAGCCTATACCACAGTTATCTGTACCATGAATGTCTTTACTGGTTATACCTTTACCATGCAGAGTTTTATCACACATAGGTAACTAATTGATAGGTCACCATTGATAAGTATAGGTAAGTCTTTGGTTAATTGTGGTTTAAGGTGGTTTAGGGGTCTATTGGGGTGGTAGCCCCAATCCCTGGCAAGGTAAGTCACAAAAAGTAACTAAGTTAACCTGTACTTAACCCTGGGTAGCATGGTGCAAACAAACAGTTAGGTTTAACTTAGAGGCAATGTTTAAAGTCTTTATGTAGCAGACAAACAGTAATACACTTAAAACACAAAACAAGAAACATTCCACACCAATTTAGAAAGTACATTTCAATAAATAATTTCACACCAAGCCAACAGAAATTCTATTTGTAGAACACAAGTTATGATTTTAAAAGTTTTTAGTAGAAACTAGCACCTAAAAGATCAATGCGCCACCCAATGAACTCTAGTCGAGCGAGACCGAGTGAAAGTCGAAAAATATGGCCGACCTTGATCGAGCCGAGGTCAGATACAAGAAGTGTATTGGGCCCTTTCAGAGCTTACCATTGGACTTTCAAGAAATGTTGGGAAAAAAAGTCCTGACAAGGTCAAGTTCAGCAGGGCAAGGCTGCATGCGGTGTACAAAGAGGTAGCATTGTTGATGGAGAGCCGCTGGACGAAGTCGCAGTGAAGATTTCTACATTCGGACGTAGTCACGTTTTTGGAAGTTGAAAATTTCTAACAAGACAAGGCAGGAGGCTGAAGCCAAAGAGAGCTCTAGGAGACCGGATTACCCTTTGGCGGAGGACCACTAAATAGGATTTGCTGCTGCAGAGAAGAACATAGCAGGCGCGACTGCAGAGTCAGGCCCGACCTGCGATGTACCTCTGGTGGATTGACAAGCAGGTTGGACCTGTTCTTCCCTCGGTTCTCAGACCAGTGTTCAGACAAAAATGTCTAAGTCACAAGTTTTGGATTTTGGCTATCTGGGCACATTTAACACCACCACCAAGGGCCCAGGACTGAAGGGGCACCAATTAGGGGGTTAGACTTAGTCTGGGTTCTGGTGCAGGTTCAAGATAGTGGGAGACTGTTATGTTCCTTTGGTTCTGAACGGCAGGCCAGCAAACTAGCCCTTGGAGTCTCTCTAGTAGTCCTGGGCTCAGGTATAGAAGCAGGGCTTCAGCAGCAGATCAGGCCTCTGAGATTTGAAGGCAGGCTCTAGGCAGAGTAGGTCCAAGGGTTTCATTTGTATACCTGCTACCTTCTTTGATGTGGAAGACGTTACTAGAGGTTTCTCTTTTAACTGCTTGGAATTTGGCTGAAGATACAGTGCAGTGCTGACAAGTTAAAGGCCCTGGAGGCTTGAAGGCATGAAGGCAGAGCACAGTCTTTTCAGTTGCAAGAATGGGCTGTGCCCAGCTCCACTTCCCCAACCAGCCAGCAGTAGGCCCAATCTGGCAACTACAACCAGTCATGTGACCAAGGGAAGACTGCAGGTACCAAATGGCAGAGTGTAGAAAAATTCCAACTTTCTAAAATTGCATATAGCTGTGTCTGAACTGGGGTGGTGAACTGTGTAAAGAACGATGATGGATTCAACCCAGATCTGTGACTGGGGGTGAGTGTCTGAAAAGTTACAGCGCTCTGTCCATCATCTCCTTGTGTTTGCTTTGTTTGCCCTAAGTTGGCAGGGTATGCCCAGACATGGGTCCCTTGCTCACTTTGCCACTGAATTGAAGCTAGCCTGGCTGATGAAGTCTGTTAGCCCGAAACTAGTCCCATGAGGCTTTTTTACAGTCCAGGGAAGATATGGCTTGGTAGTTCAGGCTGGACTGTTCACATGAGGCACAGAGTCAAGACTGATTTGAATATAGCTGTGTCTGAACTGGGGTGGCGAAGTGAGCTAAAGAACGGTGATGGATTCAACCCACGTCTGTGACTGGGGGTGGGTGTCTGAAAAGTTTCAGTGCTCTGTCCATCATCTCCTTGTGTTAACTTTCTAAAAGTGCCATTTTACAAAATTGCGATAAAAAATCTGACTTTACCAATAAAAAGGGGTTGTTTTCATTAGAATTTCATAGATACCAAACATGAAATGCTTATCTGTCCCCAATCAAAGGTTAACACTTATTAAATGTATTAAGACAATCCAATATTATCCTATTTGACAGATAGGCCTCCCAGTAGTGAAAAATGAATTTAGGAATCTTTCACTACCAGGACATGTAAAACTTAGAAGTGCAGGTCCAACCTTCTAATTACAGTGCACCTTTCCTTATGGGCTACCCAGGGCCTACCTAAGGAGTGACCTATATGTAATGAAAGGCAAGTTTAAAGCTTGGCAATGGGGCTACATTGCCACGTCGAATTGGCAGGCTACATCTGCATTTAAGCTGCAATGGCAGGCCTGGGGCATGATTTAAGGGGCTATTTAAGTGGGTGACACAATAAGTGCTACAAGCAGCATTTAATTTTCAGGCCATGGGTATATGGTATACACTCTACAGGGACTTATGAGTAAATTACATATACCAACCAGCTGTAAACCAATTTAACCATGTTAAGAGAAGTGAGCACAAGCATTTATGCATTGGTCAGCAGTGGTAAAGTGTACAGAGTCCTAAGACCAACACAAATGAACTCCGGTGGAAAGATGGAGGGAAATAGGCAAAGGACCGCCCTAAGGCTGATAGGTTTACCAACTGGTTGCATGGGTTTACCTCACAAAAAGTAAGGGAAAGTGGAATATAGGGGTTTGGGGAAGTAGCAGGACCAAAGGTAAGGGAATATGGTATATAGGGTTTTTTGAGGTTTTGAGTTATAGTGGGTTAAGGTGTTTACTCTCAGAAAACTAAGAGAACATGGTAAATTGGGGCTTGAGTTAAAAGTGGAATGGGTAGGTGTAAGGACAAGTGGTATGTCAGAGGTTGGGGTTAGAGGGGGTGGAAATTTTGCAACCCCAAAAGGAAGGGAAAGTGGTATATAGAGGTTTGAGGGTTAAAGAGGAGTTTGGAGGGGTTTATCTGCCTAAAGTAAACAAAAGTCGTGTATAACAATTTGAAGTTGAAGGATGTTGGGGAAGCACACCCCAAAAGTGAGGAAAAGTGGTACATAGGAGTATAGGTGTTTTTATTTTGGGTTGTGTGTATTTATTTTTGCAACATTTGTGTTATTTTAATAATGTTTTATTGATTTTTGCACATTTAATTTTTGGACTCGTGCTGTTAGGGGCAGGATGCGATGGGGAGGAGTTACAGCCCAAGATGGCTGGTGCTCTCCAGGGGGTCCGGATAACTGGGAAAAGCATGGTCCAGATTTGTGCACCATGCCACCCCTGGCGCCACTGCCACCTCTGCTGACGACCCCCAGTGAAACCATGCCAAGCAGACACCTGAGCACACTTTGAGATGATATATGGGCTTTGATCGCCTCTATAGCTGCTGACGGGCCCCCTGGCCCTTGCAGGATCGGAGTGCACTGCTGCTCATCCCGCATTCAGCCTTGCCTCTTCTATGCTAGCAGGATGTGGTTGGCTGCATTCTACTGTCGCCTGCCGACTCTGGGTGCCCACGAGAGCCCCACCTACTGCCTGCAGTAACTGGCAGGATTATAAGGCCCCCATGGGCCCATCCAGATACCTGGTGCTGCTCTGGAGGGTGCACACATACTTATATAGTGAGGCCTTAAAACACCCCCTGTGCAGCCCTACTCATTGACACAGTGATGGACACTTCATGAGGACCCTCCATGCTCGCTCTTAGGGTCCAGGGGGCTCCACCCACTGCTGACTGTGCCCACTTGTGCGGGACTCCACTCGATCTGGGCTTGCCCTGCAGGGGGCATGCCAATGAAGAGACTACACTCTTTGTCCCATGCAGGTACTACCCGAGATGGCCTGCCTACAACAGGATTAGGAGGGGCACTCCCACCATGGGGAAACTCATTCCCCCCACAGCTGAGCTGCCCACCACCAGGATCCCAGTCCACCCTCGATTTGTCCGGGCCCTGCCACCAAAAGGGCCCTCCCCTTACTATCTGCTTGGGGGCTCCTACAAGTGGCTCCCCTCACTGCCTGGATCCTGGCCTACAGCAGTGCCCTGCTCTGTCCCAAGCCTACAAGTTTCTGGACCTACAGCACATGGCTAGGACTTTATCTAGCTCATTACTGCTCACTCCATGTCCTTTTCGGACCACTACACTGGTGACCTGGCCCCAGCCCAACAAACTACTGATGGCTGATATCTTGCCACTGCACACCTTTCTCCCATTGCTGGGTCAACACGTGCAACCTCACAAGCACTGTCCGACAGGAAGCTTCACTGTCTACATTTCTTCTGGCTAGGAGAGCATACCCCTTCACCCGGCTGGACTCACTGAGCAGCTGTGCTTTATCTTCCCAGCTACTGTTGCATCTATCACCTGCCACAAGCAAGCCCTCACATCACCTGCTCTTTATGGAGGCAGTGGAGGGGGGTACATTTCCTCAATGACAATACCACCTGTTGCACCCCTTGATGCCATTACCTCCATAGTGTCCCATTTTTCTGCCATGGACGTAAAAATGATGGATCTAATGCAAGATATCAAGAACATAAAGTCTGCTTTAGGAATCTTTCAGGACTGGTTGAACATGGCGGAATGGTGACTGAAACTGTGGAAGACCAGTTAGGCCATCTGGAATCATTAGGCCCAAATATCCAATTCTTCAAATGTATACTGAGTGACCTTGAAAACCGGTTGTGCTATGACATCATTGACTTCTACGGTGTACCAGATTCTGGAATGCAACGATGCCAAGACATTGCTCTTGGACTTTATTCCTGCATCACTGGCCTGTCCTTCACACCTCCACTGCAGTGTGCATAGGATATGGTAGAGTACTTCACATTCATCTGCTGTAGACTCCAACGGAACTCTCCCTCTGATTTCCTGTTTCCTGCTCCCTGCTCGCATCCACCTTATCCTCATGGAATCACAAAAACATGGTCCTTGTGACGTTGATAATAATAAGTAAGGAAAGGGGACCCCCTCTGGGAATTACTTTCAGGTCAGGGAGTAGAGGGGAAAGCAATAACAAGAACAACAAGAAAAAAAGGAGTAAAAAGGAAAAAATAGACTTTTTAACTGCTAAAATGAAATAAAATGAAAAAAACTTTTCATCTTGTGTAGATATTGTTGGTATATGCCCTATGTTTGAGAGGTAACTCCTATGGTTTAAGTAATTATAGGTCAAGAGGGAGCCCTTTTCTTGTTGTCCTTGTGACGTTGATGGCTGCAAGATGAATGTCACGATGGATTTTTCACTGAAGACCAACATCAAGAAGAAAGCCTTCCTGGCCTTACATCCGCAGCTAAAAAACATGGGAAATGAAATATAGCCTCCTTGAACTGACCATTATGGATGGCTGTTCCAGAACCTTCCTGGACCCTGCAGAGCAGGCTCTCTTTCTTGACTCTTTGGCCATATTGGACTTAGACATTACATCCTCCACATCTCGGAGTGACTGCTTTGTTCTGTGGCAGAATTTACCCAGGCATGTGTAAGGGATACATTGTGCTCATCCATGAATCCTTTGGCCCTGATGGAACTCCACCCTGATTCACATGCTTGACAAGTGCCTTGAATGGGACAGTGGGGGAGAGGTCCCTCTTGTCGACCACATTACTGGCAAGGCTCTGAACTCCAAGGGGTAGTTCTTAACACCTTCAGATCCAACATTGCTATAAGTTTCATCCTCCTACTGCTAGATTTTTAAGGACAATATACCCCCCACTACATGGTCGGCAATACATGTATTGTGTCACGCCGGGCAACCTCTCCTCTGATCCATTACTGGACAAGGGGCTTTGGCCCTGGGATCTTTTGGGGTTGCATGCTGTCGATTTAAATGCTGATGTCAAAGTTCCTGTTTCTGATACTGTTTTGAGCAATGGTTTTGGTAGGGTCAGTTGTTGTGTGTGCTCATCTATTTTGCCCATGTGCCTGCTCATCCCCTCCTCCTGGAGTATCATTCTTTTCTCCTTGAGCCTGCTTCCAATCTCTGCAAGCAGTCTATATATGCGGTATATGGACCACTCTGTGCTCGTACTTTCTGTCTAATTATGCGCTAATTCTCTCTCCCTAACCCAGGTTGGTTACTATGGTGACATACCCTGGGACGACACAGACATCTCACCACCTACCATCCACCCGCGCAACCATTAAGAAGTCAGCTGGCCCAGACTCCCATGTGCCACTATTGGGCTTCAATCACACCCCTCCTTCCCTCTCCCACCTACATTTCTCTCCCACTGTTTCTTCTCCATGATACTGGTAATGGCTGCATTTACTCCTCATGCTTAGGATCATCATTAGTACCCCATGTCGTCCTGACAGCCTCCATACCCTGGTGCAGTATAAACACGGTGGAAACAGTTACCCAACATCCATCAACACACCAGCTTCCTAAACCTACGCATACCCTCCTGGACACCACAGATTTTACTTCATCATCTCTGCCCCCATCCTCCTCCCTTTTTAACTCTCCAGTGTTTCCAACTCCAGGCTTTATTATGGCTTGGTCTCCAGCCCCCTACACTCACTGCACCACACACATACCCCCCAGTGGCCCTTTTGACACATTTACCTTCTTTTTATTTCTGCTACATCCTTGTGTCGGTGACACTTATTGATGCCCTTTACCATGGTCTCCTGCCCCTTCACTCTAATCTCACCTAATGATAACAGGCCAACCTTTATGCTAAATGGAAAAAGATCCTATCATACTTGGCCTCCAAAGACACCAGCATAGCTCGCATCCAGGAGACACACATTTCAGAAAAAGAGGAGGAGAAACTTAAGAAGACCCAAGTGGAATGAGGCCTTTACAGCTATTGGGCAGAAGCAGAATTAATCCCTGCCGTATCCACCAACATCTTGACCATCTCCCGAGGATTGACCATTCTTATTTGTAAATTCCTACCATGTGCTGTCTTCAGAATTAGTCAGACTTTGAGGGCCGCTACATGTTCAATAAGCTTAGGGTCAAATCTGAAGGGTTCAGCGTGGGTTCCATATATATTCCTATTGGTGACAAATCCATCTTCCTCTCCCATCTTAATCGTCCTCTCACTGAACTTTGCATATCACACATAATTTTCGGAGGAGACTTGTAACTAGTTCCAGATGTTGTTCTGTACCACATGGGCCACCTCTATGTCCACAAGAACAGAGACAGGGCACTCCTCCATGACCTTTGCGATGATATGGGTTTTTTTAGATATCAGTGCCTCCACTGAGAAGGAGTTCTCACTTGGAGAACTCCCTTACCTCTCAACCAGTCACCCCTGCAGTCCTGAATGTTACCCTTGAGCTCCTTGTCGGACAATGCACCGATTTATCTTACTCTTCAGTGAAACCTCCAGAATCCCACCCAGAAACTCTGGCGCCCTAACACAGAGTGTTATAATCCTTCCAAGGACAAAACCCGCCTGAAATCTTATATTGCCATCTACCTTTCAGACAATAGGGGCTCAGTGCAATCAACCAAAGTAATTTGATGGCAGCCAAGGTCACCCTCCGGGATCAACTGAGAGATGTCACACTGAAGAACAAACGTAGAATGCAGAAAGGGAGTTTCTTGAAACATCTGACTCCATACCCAGAAGTACAAGCAGAGTTATCCTCTTTGGCTAATTGGCACACACTTGTACTTGAGAATGCCAAAATGGAGCTTAACTCTATATATTCTTCTCAGGTGGAATACATGCTCTATAAATTGAAGGCCTGACACTACGAGTAAGGGGAGAAAGAAGGGAGACTCCTGGCTTCTCATCTCAGTCAGCGTGGTGTTGTAGTGGCTCTCTCGGCTATCAGATAATAAACAGGGAAAATGACACGTTCCTCGCAGACTATCGCAAATACCTTTGGGATATTGGTCATGCTGCACAACAAAGATGACCTTCAAAGCCTCACAGATTATGCTCGTGTGTTGCTGACCACCGCCCTAACCACAGGCAAACTCGGTATCCTGCGTCACTGCAGTTGCCCACTTGTGGCGAGACGATGACCGGAATATACAAAGTGGCATTGTATGAATAGGCCATATATCGCATCCAAGATTACATGGACTCTTCTTGGCCAAATGGGATCCATTTCTGAGGATAAAAGATACCACCACATAATGTCCACTGCCTATTGCTTAATGTCTAATGTCCTGTATCATTTATAAAAAAACATTCCTCATATATTAATATAAGCTCATTTTATTTAAAATGTTATTTAATAAACGTGTAAAATAATAAATAAATATATTCCTTATATAACAATTTTAAAACACATTTTCAAACTTTAAACAATTTCTAAATTACATTTTTTTCAAATAATTTCCAGGTTTTCCTATTCATTTCAATGGGAGCAATTGTCCTTTTTAATTTTTACATAACCATTTTCTGACATTTTCCAAGTTTCTGCATCTGTTTCTGTCACCGGTGGAAATTCATAGTCAAGCATGGAAGGTCATAGCAGCGGTAGTGAGGTACGAACATTTTTTTAAATTATATATAGTCTGCAGAGTACATTTTTTGTAAAGGAGAGTCTAAGGGAGCAGGTGTAGCAGTAGTATTACTTTTATTTTGTTAGTGCTTGTATGTTTCTGATAATTTCATCCCTATGCGGTTGTCTACTTATCTCATTTATTAGTGGATTCTTTTTTTTTTAAACGACAACTGGTGAATATGTGTCCCATCTGTTTTATAGGTTAAGTACCCCCCTATTTTGAGATTTTTTCTGTTCTCATCTGAAGAATCAATCGTTTGGCTATTTGTTATTTCAGGTTTGAATTGGCTTTAACAGGTTGCGCGAAAAACGAAGACTGCTCCACTATCTTTAATTATTATTTTCAAGTAGGTTGTGAAGAAAATATTTTTTGAGTGAAAAGAAGTCATAAGAAGGTGGTCAATTGTGATTTCGTACAACAGGAGAGTAAGTAGGTTGTCAGTGATTTTCTTTTTAATTGTCAGTATTGTACGATGTATGCAATGAGTTCCAGGCGGTCTGCATTCCCAACAATTCTGAATTATTTAATTTTAAAAAACTGGTGTTCATTATTTCTTTGTATTTTGGGGGTACTCTGTGCTGCATACTACTTATTAAAATTGAGCCTGTCTTATTTCCTGGAGACCGTGCTTCTTTCTCAGCAGGAAAAATAAAAATGTGTGTTGAGATTTTCTACTGAACTAGAGGAGTTTTGAGAAACCTCTATCGCATAGTTTTTTTTGCACCTCCCTCTAAACATAGTGAGTTGCTGTTTCAGCTTTCAATGTGAAAGGGTGGTTTTCTTTTGTGACCCTACCTGCTTAGATGCCCAATCCAATCCATATTTCTTCAAGGTAATTTATCAAGAGGGTCAATGTTTCCTTATTTTAGGAAAAGTAGTCAGATTGAATATTAGCTGTTTAGTATTCATCAACAATTTCCGGAGCTACAAAACAGTTCATTTTTGTAACCGTGTAGTTTGCTGTCAGGCTTATATTCCACTGTTAAGGATGTTTTTTTTTACCTTTTATTCCATAAGAACTTCACCTGACCTTTGAAGTATACGGTATTGCTCCTGGATTGAATGTGGCATCTCTCTTGCCTACACTGTGGTGGCCCACATCAACATTGACCACAACCCACGATTGAGCTTTGCTTCGGCAGCCTTCACGGCATTCAGCATCCACAAGCTTTTCTTAGACTGTTGTTTCTGATAGTTAAATATTTATCTTAAACTCTTGTTACTTTTACCTCCCCTTACTGTCCATTCTGGACTCACATTTCATTTATTTCAGTAATTCCTTTATTCAATTAAATGTGCTTTGGGTTCTTCCCTGCAGTAAATATTTTGGCCTTTGGCCTTAAAGAAACCCACAATGCCCTGGTCTGCCAAACCCGAATACTGCAGAATCTTTCATCCTCTAGTCAGAGCTCTGTGCCCAACCCTGGGATTGTCTAGGAAAATTAGACACCCCCCTGCAAACCAATTATGGAACAGCTTCCCCCCCTCTGGGATTGATGCCGCTCTGGCTACTTGGCCAGTGGCAGAGGCAGGCTCAGTCTTATCTTATCTTATCAAAATTTTATAAAGCGCTCGCACACCCAAAGGTCTCATGGCGCTGACCAACAGGGGAACTGACTTTACAAGAGGCCACAAGCACTAGGCCGCATCCTGGGTAAACAACCATGTCTTTAAGAGCTTCCTGAATGGTAGAAGAGCGGTGCATGAACGAATCTCCAGTGGGAGAGAGTTCCATAACTTGGGAGCAAGGGTGGCAAACCTACGGCCTCCCTTGCGCAACAGCTTGTAGCGGGGAACAGTCAGGAGAATTTGGGTTGCAGAGAGAAGGCTGCGAGAGGGGGTGTACCTAAGAAGAAGTTTTTGAATGAACTGTGGGCCGCAATTGTGAAGGGATTTGAAAATTATGCAGGCCGATTTGAAACTGGTGCGATGTTGAATCGGAAGCCAATGAAGTTGCCTCAGAAGCGGTCTGGCGGACTGCCATCGTGGATGGTGATATATCAGTCTCGCTGCCTGGTTTTGTGCCAACTGTAAACGTCTGCTGAGAGTGACAGGCAGACCGAGGTAGATGGCATTAGCGTAGTCTAAGTGAGACAACACTAATGCTCTTACAACCTGCGTCAGAGCAGATCGAGTGAGCATCCGACTGATCTTCTTTATTTTCCGTAATTGGAAAAAGCAGGTGGACACAACGGAATTAACCTGAGGTTTTAAGGAAAGCTCGTCGTCAATAACTACCCCCAAGCTTTTGACTGATCTAGACGGCACAGGTGGGGACCCCAGCTTAGATGGCCAGTATTGGGGGCCCCAGAAACGATGACTATCGCCGAACAAGACCAGTTCAGTTTTGCCCGGATTCAGCTTGAGTTGATTCACGTCCATCCACTGGCAAATGTGGAGCATGGTGTTTTGAAATTGGTGAATTGAATCAGGGGAGTTGTCAATTGTGAAGGTGAGTTGCAGATCATCTGCGTAGTTGAAGGTAGTGACTTTGAATGAGTGAACGGACTGAAGCAGAGGAAGCATATAAATGTTAAACAATAACGGTGATAGGGATGAGCCCTGGGGAACTCCACAGGTGGTATGGAGTTTGTGGGAGGAGAAAGGGGGTAGACCGACCGCTTGAGTGCGGTCGCAAAGAAAAGATCTGAGCCAGTCAAGGGCACGGCCGCAGATGCCCACCGATCTGACACGGTCGAGAAGGATGTTGTGGTCGACCGTGTCAAACGCGGCCGACAAATCAAGCAGGACCAGCGCTTGAGGTATTCCCAAGTCAGCACTGAGGCGTAGGGAGTCCAAGACCGCTACGATAACTGACTCGGTTGAATGGGCTGGTCGAAAACCGGCCTGTGAAGGATGTAACACACCTGACTGTTCAATGAATAGTGAGAGGTGAGAGGTGACGTGCGCTTCCAGTACCTTGGCCAAATACGGAAGCAGGGAAATGGGTCTGTAATTCGACAGGGTATTGGGATCAGCTCCTGGTTTTTTCAGGAGAGGCAGCAGGACTGCATCCTTAAACGATTCCGGTACAAACCCTTGGAGCAGAGAGGTATTGAGAAGGCTCAGCGCCGGAGTGGGGACGGCGGTAAAAACCGTCTTTAATATGAGAGGGGGACAACAGTCATGTGGGGAGCCTGATTTTACCCTATTTAATAGGGATGCAAGGGTAGTAGTGTCCAGGAGAGGAAAGCAATCCAAAATTGGATGGTTAGGTGGATAAGCCAAGACAGGCAAATCCGGGACAATGGCAGGAATGCTGGATTTGATTAAGGCAATTTTATCCAAGAAATATTGATTCAAGGTGTTACAGAATTCTTGATTGGCAACAGGTTTACACTCAGTTCTACCAGGATTCGAGAGTTTTTTAACAATGGAAAAGATCTCCTTAGGGTTGTTATTAGATTGTTCGATTAAATTGCAAAAGAACTTAGATTTGGCAGACAAAATAGTTTTCATATAGTCTGCACGAGCAGCCAGGTAACTGGCCCTGTCAAGGGAATTATAGGTTCTCCTCCATGCACGCTATTTTTGCCGAACAAAGAGCTTTTTTTCTCTCAGATCCGATGAGAACCATTTATGGGCTTTGGAATGACGAATGGTGTTACATTTTGTCAATGGGGCGTGGGTGTCGCTAGCAGCCTTAAGCCAGTTAAAGACATCTGACTCGGCAGAATTGGGGTCAGAGTTTTGGGCTGGTTGCGAATCAATTAGACTTTCCAAGAAAGCAGGGGTGTCCAAGGTTCCCCATTTCCTGATAAGTCCCTGTTCAGTGACTGTCTTAGTTGAGGGTTCAGAAATAGAGATGTTGAACTGGATCAGAAAATGATCTGACCAGATGCACGGCGAAACAGTGGGGGGAGAGATGCCAACGTGAGTGCTCCAGATTTGGTCCAAAGTGTGCCCTTTGACATGGGTTGCGTCATTAATATGAGGCAGAAAATTGAGTCCGGCAAGAAGCCCCGTGAGCTCCGTGGCTGCAGGGCCGCCATTCGCACAGTTGAGCCAATAATTAAAATCGCCAATAAGCAGTATGTTGGTGTAGTCAGTGACCAAAGAGGACAATTGATCACAAGGAAAAAGGAAAAGACGGCATATTTTGGGGGGGTCTGTATAGCAATATGCATACAAGAGGTCCCGAGCTAGAGTCTAGCTTAACGACCACGTTTTCAACTTCGGTGAAATCAAGCGGTGCCATCTTGGAAAAGGTAAGATCCTTATTAATAATCGCGGCGACTCCCCCGCCTGCTTTCCCTGTTGCACGGTCTGCCTGGAGGATGTAATAATTGTCGGGTAAGGCAGCTAGAACATCAGGGGATGAGCCGGTGTTGAGCCACGTTTCCGTTAGGAAAAAGATGTCCGGTTTATGATCAGTAAGGAAAAGGAAAATGTCCAGAAGGTGTTTGGGGAGTGACCTCGTGTTAAGATAGGCAATGTTAAGGTGTCGAGTATTGGCAGGAATGGGCTTCAGTGATAAGGTGTGTTGACACTGGGAGGATGAAGATGGCTGGGTGCTGATAGAGGGGAGTGAAATACCTGATGAGTGCAGCATCCCTTGGGTTGCCGGGGGCAAACAGAAGGCAGACCCGCGGAGATTCAGCAAGCTTTCAGAGGAGTAGGAGATACGAGCAGCGGATGGCCTGGGCCCTGGGCCCGTCCCGGCGCGGACGGGCGCAGACGGGCTTGCCTTAGGCGCGCCTTCGGCGCGCCAGCGGCACGCCCGCTGCGCGGCCGGGGAGGGGGGCACATTATATGCAGTCAGGCGAGCGAGTTGCAAAAGAACTACAGCGCCGACCCTGGGCTACTCCCAAGATGGCTGCTGCCCTCCCAGTCCCTATCCCTGTCACAGCGTTCAATCGGCTGCAGCGAGGGAGAGACACTAAGAAAGAGGGAAAGTCGGGGAAGGCGGGCAAATTCAAGGAAATAGAGGCGCAGTACAAATAACCTGCAGTATTACTGACAGAGCGATTAAAATGCGGGTAAGTCCGCCGAAATGCGAGGACAAAGTTAAAATATACAGCAATAGTTTTAAAACATAGTACAATGCAGTAACACAAAAATGCTCCCGGCTTTCCGCCTCAGGAGTGAAGAAAGTAGCCTGCTAGTGCCTCGCGCTGAGTGCAAGTGTGGCTTATATGCAGTCAGTCGCGGCCCTTGGAGGGAGTTTTGTGGGGCAGGGCAGGGGAGGAGCAGGGTGGGGGTAGCAAACACCGGAACATGGATGATCGGAGGTAAGTAAACAATTAAATAAATAAAAATAATTTTGTAGCACGCGCTGCATCGCATTTTGTGATGCAGGGCGCGCCACGAAATTAGTTTTATGGTATTTAATTGTTTACTTACCTTTGATCATCCATATTCCGGTGTTTACTACCCCCCATATTTCCCCTCCCCTGCCCGCCTTTACGCTCTATGGAACTCCCTCTACGGGCGCGACTGGGCAGGCTTAGGTATGAGTTACATCTGCATGTGACAAGGGATGCCCCTTTGAAGCTTGTGCAGTTGGTGGATATATCCCGCAGGCCATCCTGTCAGGTGGAGTTCACATAACCTCCCAACAAAGGCACTTTTGTTCCCTTTCCTAAGAGTCACTTACACCTTCCAGCAGGATGCCAGGTGATACCTAGGAATTACTCTGAAGGGGCTACTAGAGGCTTTGGGCTAGAAAATAGCACTTTCTAAATGTGTTGGTTTAAAGATAGTGATTTAAAATCCAACTTGACCATTATAATGGATTTTAAATGACTGTTTTAAAGCCCTTGAATCACCTTTCTACCTATTCCCAAACTGAAGTTTTGCATTATAAAGTATTTTATTGGTTCTCTGTGCTTTTCAATGGAGAGCCAGTCTTGTTGATTCTTCACCACTTTTTAAATACCATACACCCTGCTATGTTGGAATTTAGGCTCTGTGATGTGCAGCTATTCATATTATGTCAAACACCCTTGACCTGGGAACGTTGCTCCAGGAGCATGTGAGAACTTTAAAACTGAATTAATTCTCAGGTTCGTAGCATTTACTATTCTAATTCAGGCATTTAGACTCTACCATATGGTTGACTTATAAGTATTTAAAATTAAGCCATTGACCTGGCAAAAAGTTTATGTGCCGGACGGGCATAATTATTTTCTATTGTACAGGCAAGCATGCCCCATGGGAGCACTACGAAGGAGACCTGGGAGGATGTTGGGGAGTTCACCTATCCTGAACTTCGCAACGTGACCCAAAAACTCTGCCCGGCAACGCAGAGTTCCACAAGTGGCGAAGAGCAATACATCGACTGATTTTTAGCTCGGGTGTGTGTCCTGAACTGTAAAACCGGTACCGATGCCACCACGTGCAGAGCAAGAGATGCTGAGTCTTTATGCCGCTTGAGAAGATGTCCTACTCGCGCAATAACTACACTCCACGCTGTTACTTGAAGCGTAAAAGGCCATTTTATTAGGACACGGTTGCATCATTTAACTTTATTGACATTACATAACTGTAAGAAAATACTTTTCCCATCCCATGCCAATACATTCTCCGTTCAGCCTTCTCGAAACCATCTCACCTGTTTGACTCTTCCCCATTCACTCAGTGACCTCCTTCCTCTCCCCATTCTCACCTTCACTTGCCCTCCAAACATCCTCTGTTGACTTTCCTTCATTGCTTCCCGCGCCCTGTATCAGTCACCCGTGTACCGTTCTCCCTCCCTGAGGGGTGGATCCGCCCGTATGTGACTCACCACCCCTCCAAAGTACCGTAACGTCGCTACTCTGCAACCGGCCCTAAACTGGCATGCTAAGACCGCTCCAGTCCCAAGCCCTCCACGTAACCTGTAGGGTGGGTGGGTGGACAAACTTTCTTCTCTAATCCCCCCGGTGGTGCTAGGGTGTCAGGAAGAGGCTGGATCCTCCTCTCCTGACACCTTATATGTCTTCCTAATGCCCGCCCCTTCCCCTATCCTCTAAACCCTCCCACACCATGTCCTTCCGGGCCATTGCGCGAATAGCCCCGGGGGAAGACTGGTCTGCGACCTTAACTTCCCCCGGGGGCCCTCATCGCGCAATAACTACACTCCACGCTGTCACTTGAAACGTAAAAGGCCATTTTATTAGGACACGGTTGCATAATTTAACTTTATTGACATTACATAACTGTAAGAAAATACTTTTCCCATCCCATGCCGATACATTCTCCGTTCAGCCTTCTCGAAACCATCTCACCTGTTTGACTCTTCCCCATTCACTCAGTGACCTCCTTCCTCTCCCCATTCTCACCTTCACTTGCCCTCCAAACATCCTCTGTTGACTTTACTTCATTGCCTCCCGCGCCCCGTATCAGTCACCCGTGTACCGTTCTCCCTCCCTGAGGGGTGGATCCGCCCGTATGTGACTCACCACCCCTCCAAAGTACCGCCAACCAGGGAACCCCCGTAGGGCGGTTCCCTGCCCCACTCCCCAGTCCTGGACACCTTTCTCCTCCAGTCAGCCGACCTTGCGGCCCCCCAGTGGATGACCAATCCACGACTGAAACCTATGCCCCCTATAAATGAGTTTTAGTGGGGACTGTCGTCTAAAGCGTGAGGCGCCAAACCTCCGCACGACCACCTGCTCCTCCAAGTCCTGTGCACCCTTTCTCCTCCAGTCAGCCAAAGCTGTGGCACCCTGTGGACAACCAATCCACCACTGAAACGTGCGTCCGTGTAAAGTCTTAATGTTGGAACCGTCATTGCCCGCGAAGGCGCCAAACCTCCGCATGACCACCTGCTCCTCCAGGTCCTCTGCACCCAACTCTTTCCCAGTGTGGTCCCGGTGGACGACCACCCACCGCCACAACGTTCGTCCTGTGTACCTTGTAACATTCTCGGCCAAACCAAGTCCGTAAACACCCCCCCCACCACCACCACGGTGGGGGACCATCCACCACCTGGACCTCCCCCCTGTGTACCAATGAACATTGTCAGGCCATTCTCAGTCCATGAAAGGTGCCCCCCCCCATCGCAGTGAACGAGCATCCAATACCTGGGCCTCCGACCTATGCAAACCCGGAACACTTGGGTTGGTCCTAGTCCATGAAAGGTGCCCCCCCCCTTTGAGGTGAATGACCATCCACCCTATACCTGCAACCCCTGTAACCCTGAACATTGCCGGGCCAATCAAGGTCCCTGAAAGGTGCCCCCCATCGCAGTGAATGACCATCCGCTACCTGGGCCTCCGTCCAATGCAAACCAGAATACGTTCACAGGTTCGTCCTTGTCCATGAAAGGTGCCCCCCCCTTTCGCAGTGATCAACCATCCATTACCTGTACCTGCAACCCGTGTAACCATGAAAATTGCCGGTCCAATTCTGCCTTGTGAAAGGTGCACTCCCTATAGCAGTGAACGACCATCCACCACCTGGGCCTCCGTCATGCCACCATTAATACTTTCGGGTCAGTCCCCGTCCAGGAAAGACCACCCCCTTCGCGGTGAACGACCGTCCACCCGTACCTGCAACCAGTGAAATCATGAACATTGCCAGGCCAATCATTGCCCATGAAAGGTGCCCCCACTTACAGTGAAAGACCATTCACCACCTGTACCTGCAAACTGTGTACCATGACCCGGACGGGCCAATCTCTATCATACCCAGCAGGCTCCTGCCTGGCCTGTGATTTCCCTAGGACCCCGTTCCCAAGTCTTCAAGGCCCCCACTCATTCACGCAACCAACATTGCCCCACGTCCATATCAGCGGACCATACCCTAGCCCATGCCTCAAAATGCAAAGCCAAACCTGACATAACCCAGATACTTCATTGTCCCACAGGTATCCTCGTATCGTAGCCACTTCTCGTGTCCTGCAATACCATGACAGCCGTAAAGGCCCCCACTCCCCCCCCCCCCCATTACCATCCACTGTTTCACTCATCATTCCACAACCTAATGACGGCGTCCCCACTCGGAGATGTCTGTACACCTGATAGCTCGCCTCCTTTGCTGTCCAAATGCCCAGGTGACCGGCCACCCAACCAGGCGACCGCCCTGGAGCCCGAACTACACCAATTTCCTGTAGTAGAAAAATAATGATTAGTCTTAGAATTACATCCCCTTTCCCGTCGTCCTTTCCTGGGAAACCCCAATGTCTATGACCCCCTGTTCAAGAGCACCCCCTCCGCTGAGACCAAAAGACCAACTTGACCACCCCCTAAACCGCCCTCGTCCCCACGCACAAACCCCGACCCACAAACTCCTCAACTGCGCAGCCATGGACCGCCCTGCCTAAGAAAAAACCTTGCCCGTGGGCCACCTCCAATACACCATGTACAGCAAACACCCCTTCATCCCAGCAGTGACCCCTGTCTATGTTCTGTTCCAACCTTATCCCGTACCCCAACCTGACCTCCGGAAGAAATACCACTATCCTTGTTATTTAAAATCCCATGTGTGCCGCCCCTCCCCGACATCCCCCAACCTTCCTCGTCCATGGCCTGCCTACAGATTTGGTGCCTATTCACTTAGCCTCTGACAAAACAACCACCTTCAGTAGAACATTCCAGGCTGCCCTTGCTCTCCGTCACGCTGTCCCCACTCAAACCTGGACACCCCCGGACCAATTCCCAATCCCTCACTAACCCCAAACTTGGACAACCGAAATCCGAGAGCCTGAACTCGCTACTTTCCAACCCCATTCCGACACTGAAAATTGAAAACTATCCACTGCCGATCCTCCGGATCAAGTTACCCTGAATACGTAACGGACTCCCCATCAACCTCAGCTGCAAACACCCCTATCCCTGCTTCAAGACATGCCTGAACCTCCCACTCCTCACCAGTCCTACACTGACCCAGGCAATCAACCTAAGCGCCAACAACCCAAAACCCCCTCCTCTGTCATCCACAGGGACCTGAACGTGTGCTCCTCAACCAATAAATTACCAACCAAATTAACGCACTGAGGAGTCAACCATCCCACTGTACTACCCCGCACTTTGGCCTACAAGGATGAAGGTCCTCAGACTGACAACCCCCTCGTATCCTACTCCCTGCACCGTATACACAGGCCCGAAATGGTCACATATTAAAGTATCCCAAACTGAGGCCGTTGCTCTCTTCCCTGTGCACATGTACAGCTCTGATACCCACGGGGCTTGCAAGGGCTGACTATACAAACCTCAAGCATAAATTCAATAACCACATAACCACTAATGATACCATGTAACGTCACTATTACACGCTCACTTTGTGGAGAGACTGAGCCTTCAATACCCCTACTGGTTCAAGTAAAACAGGTCGAAGCCTTGCCCTCCTTAGCCCTGTGGCAAAACCCCATCTTCCTTGCTACGCAGATGCCTCTGTGGTATATCAGCCAGGCAATCTACCTGGCCTCCCCACACCGTAAGATGTGGCCAACAGTGAAGACTGATGTCCTCTTGCAGTTAACGCATCCAGCCTGGCCAACCACATGTGACTTATTGGTCAACCCCTCTTAGCAGGATTGTGTACCACTGTCCATCTGGACCCATCCCCACCAACTCGCCAGGCTCCCAAATCCCCCTGCAGGATGCCGCTGCTGCACCTGCCTCTGTGTCAAATCCCACACCACCCCACTGACAAGCTGAAAACCCCACTTGCCCGTGCTCCCCCAACCCTTGCCCCGCGGCTTTAGCCTTTACCTTAAAGTCCATCCGGGACCTCCACGCCCGACTGTCGCTGCTGCGCCTTACTGCACCATGTCCACCGGTCCATACGGAATTGCACCCTCGTCCTGTAAAACTAACAGATTCTAGTTACCCAGAAACCCCCCCCTGAGAATTCCCCACTCAGCCACAGCCAACGTCACACTTTCTCCGTCATCCAACACTCCCATCCCTTCATACAACCACTCCCCCTCAGTCCAGAACCGCTCACCAACCATGTCATCCAACACCACTTTAATTCATCATGTTGTATTCCGTCATGCGCGAGCCCTCATTGGAGGGAAGGCCGCCGCAGACCTCCCTACTGCTTCTGGCCAGCGACTCGGGGCTGTCATGCGCCCCACTGGCTATGCTCCATTCCTCCGGATCTATTGCCGGACTTGGTTCTCCCACATCCCCCAGGTCGCTCCAACCTGGAGGGGTCCCAGCACCACCGGGCCTCATGCCAAGCTGGCAGTCCCTCACCTCCTATACTCAACCGCAAAAAGCCTATGCAGACAAACTGACCCTTACCCCAGGGAACGCGTGGCAGCAAACAAACCAACCCCCCCTACGAGCGCCAGCCCCACTCCTAACCATTAAACAACAAAATGACAAGATAGATGCATTTGGCATCCATCTTGTCCTCTAGGCAAAGAAACTGGAGGGGGGGGGGGTGCCCCCTCCTCCCATGTGTCTATGCTCGGCTACCACTTGTTTTTGTTTGCTTCCGTTATGTGCACAAGCACCACCATTGCCTACGTACCGTTCGTTCCTGATCCTGAGTCTGCCAGTTATTGCAGCAGTATACCTCAACTTGTACTTGGTACGCTATTGTAACCTGCACACATGTCACTTTACCCTCCTGTATTGCACCGGAGCTACCTCTTGTATTTGTTGGCTCACAATTGCATGTTTGCCTCATGTAACTTAACGTTTGCTCAAGTAATGTCCTCACTTGTACTTTCCTCCTCATGTATTATTGCCTGTCCTAATCCGCGCTCTATAAGGATGCATCAATGAATAAATAAAGGAGGCGGGAGACAACAGGTTGCCACAGCCCACGGCGGACCGCGGCGAATATTATGACGCCTTCGGTAAAATCCGCCCTCCATAAAGATGCCTAAATAAATAAGAAATGTTGGCGGGGACACAGGGCCACAGCCCTACACGAGGCGGGCCGCGGCGACTATTATTACGAAGCGCCCCGGCGCCTGCTGGAAAAACCTGCGCCCCAGAAACAGCATTAATAAAAAAATAATGGAGGCAGGGGACACAGCCACGGCCATCACGAGGCGGGCCGCGGCGAATATAGTGAAGCGCCCTGCGCCTTCCGATAAATACCACGCTCCAAAAAGACGCTAAATAAACAATAAATGGATGCGGGAGACACAGGACAACAGCCCTCACGAGGAGGCCCGCAGCGAAAACGAGAGGGTGCGCCGCCGCCGCCCCCCCCGCCCCCCCACTGACCGGGACGCAGCAGACACTTACACCACATGGATAGCGAACATTCCTCCGGTGGGGGCAGGCAAAGCATGAAGCTCCCCGCGGTGTCCCATAATCACAGCCCGGCGCCTCACACCTTATGCAGGCACCCTTGTCATGCACCCGGCACATTCCTTGCCACCAACCCGAAAGGGCTCCCCCACTCAGCGGCTCAGACAACCCGCAGTGCCCCCAGGGGCCCACTCCTCCGGCCTCACACAGTGCAGAATACTGGCTAAACCCTGCATGGGCTCCGGGCCGGCCCGCGAGCCAATAGCACCTGAACCGACGCTGTAAGCCCATAACATGGAAGCGCCCGCCCCCAGGCCCAGCTAACCTGCACAAACTTTCTTCTCTAATCCCCCCCGGTGGTGCTAAGGTGTCAGGAAGAGGATGGATCCTCCTCTCCTGACACCTTATATGTCTTCCTAATGCCCGCCCCTTCCCCTATCCTCTAAACCCTCCCACACCGTGTCCTTCCGGGCCATTGCGCGAATAGCCCCGGGGGAAGACTGGTCTGCGACCTTAACTTCCCCCGGGGGCCCTCATCGAGCGATTCCTCTACATGAGCGGCAGGTTTCCCAACATGAGCGGTAGCGACAAGCAGTGACCGCCCACATTGAGAAATCATGCCTGGAGGCGACCTGGAAAAAGATTTTCCTTGTTTGCTAAATTAACATTGAGGAATCGCTGGAGAGGAAAAACTCTGCGCTGCTATGTGAAGTTTTTCAGAACTCCGAGCTCTACGCCCATCACATAGCGGGAAAAACTCTGCGAGCGAAGCAAAATTTCACGCTCAGGCTTACTATGAAGTTTGTGTGGCTCTGATAACAGCATTTATTTCTTAATAACTTATACTGCACGCGAGTTGCTCGCATTCACACAGTGGTTGATGTTAGGAGCATTTTTGACTACCACACACAAGTGTAGGAACAAGGAGAAACTTTGCTGTTTCTTTCTTCTTTCATCTTTCAGTCCGCTATTTAATAAAGTCATTTTCTCTTTTTTAGATGTATGTGTATAATATTTTGACAGAGTAATTTCTGCTTAATCACTTATAGTGAACCCTGACGAAGGGTATAATTACCCAAAATGCATTGGGTCGCTTCAATCAAACAGCTGTTACAGCATAGATATACATTTGAACGTACATTAGTAGTGTGGCAAATGTGAAGTGACATTGTGTATGACACTGCAACAAAAGAAAAGTGTACAACAATTGTATATGATGTTATTAAACACAGATATATGTTAATATGCAGAAACTGTGTTTAATCCATTAAACTTGGAACACAAAGTGTTAGATTCTAGCCTGCAGGCTCTTTCAATTGTGCATTTTGGCTCTCGCTAACTGCTTGGCTGTCTAGTTTTTTTGAAAAGTTTTTTGGACAGATCAAATTTCAGCTTTAAAACTGTACACTCGGACTGCAGGAGCAGGCCTAAAGACGTGCTTGTAGTGAGCGCGCTAGTACGGCGCGTCACGTGGCTACGTGACGTGCGTTGACGTAGAGGCGCGGCAGGCGGAGCGCGGCATTCAGAGCGCGAGCAGGCTGGGCGCAGGACATGCTTTGCGCTCCTTGTATGTATGTACCTGAATAAAGAGGCTGGTACCACCATCCGACTCCGAGAGTTATTGGGGGAAGAAAGAGTAACGTTACAGTGGCGACGAGGGTGGGATACCGACCCACGACCCCCACCACGCAGACTACGAGAAGCACGGCGGAACGGAGTGGTGGCGCAGGAGAAACGAGGAAGGCCCGAGGGTACGCACAGTGACCCTATCCTCATAGGGCACGGCAAGGAGCGCAACGCAACCATCAGCAAAGAGAACAGAGCACCGAGAGCACAAATAGCGACGGTCGAAGAACCCTGAACAACCGAGGTAGGAAGCCAGTCACGGTCGCGGCCCACCGGGATACGCACTGGCTACTCCACCCGAACAGGAAAGGGCTGAAAGGAACAGCCCTCCACCCTTGCTCAAGAAGGAAGAGCGAAACGGTGCACCAGGGAGCCCGAGAAGCCTGGAAGGTACGCTACCCGCAGCCCGGGCGGAGAAGATGAATGCACAAGCGGGCTACGCGATAGCGCCAGTCCAGTTCCTTCCCCGACCAGGAGAACCGCTCATGAAATGGGAGGACTGGAAGGAATACATAGACAATTTCATAGAAGTGATGGAAGACGAGAGCGAGGAGAAGTTCAAGCCGCCGAGAAAGAAACGCATCCTGTTGCTGAATCTGGGCCCAGAAGGCCTAAGGATCTACAAAAGCTTGGTGCCGAAGAAGAGAGAGACAGAGGATGACGATGTGTATGCCCATGCGCTGGAAGACCTAGAAGAACACTTCAAACCCTCAGTGTGCGTCTCAGTAGACAGGTTTAACTTCCAGCAAAGGAAGCAACTACCCGGGGAAACGGTGGAAGAGTATGTGGCGGCGTTGAAGAAACTGGCGGTATCGTGCAAATATGCCAACTGGGAAAGTGAATTCATAAAAGACCAAGTGGTGATGCACACCACGTGCACGAGCGTGCAGGACAAGCTATGGGCCGCAGGGGACACCTCTCTCAAGGACGTGTTGGTGATAGTAAAAAGGGCCGAACTGGCACGAAGGTGTGCAGCGGCTACGAAGAAAGAGATCGTGCCCAGTGGGACGGTGAACAAAGTAGACGAGGAAGAACACCACAAGGATAATCAGGCACGGAAACAGCCGGAAAAGGGTCCCGACAAATGGCGGAACAGCCCAGGCAACCCTGGCAAACAGGCCGGAAGCAACAAACGGCCTTGCTACAGATGCGGCAGTTGGACGCACGAGGCGCACGACCGGAAGTGCCCCGCGCTTCGCGCCAAATGCACGTTCTGCGGAATAATCGGCCATTTTGAAAAGGCGTGCAGGAAGAAGGCAGCCAAGAACGCAGTGAAGTACGTGGCCCAGGCATCGGAGGAGCCAGAAGAAGCAGCAGAGGAAGAGGTGATCACAGTCCTCTGCATCTACGACGAAATATTAAGCATAAACGACCGAGGCCGTGGCACCGGCGGAGGAAGAACGATGAAACCCGTCATGGAAATGAAGATCGGAGGCGTCGAAGTCCAGGTGGTGGCAGACACAGGGTCGCCTTACACCATCATCCCCCGGAGCGTGTGGGAAGAGAAGTTTGCTCCGCGACTGGGCCCCGGGCTGGACAAGCTGGACATACGTCCCGTTACCTACAATGGTGATCGAATCCCCATGGCCGGGTGCAGGAGATTGAACTTCGAGTTCAGGGGCAGAGAGGCCAGGTGCAAACTGTATGTATCCGAGAAAGGTCCCTCCGTCCTAGGGTGGCTCGATCAAGGGGACCTGGGCATCAAGCTGGACCCGGGAGGCAAGGAACAGATATTATTGACGGAGCCGGAGGAAGCGCTGGACACGAATAAATGGAGGAAGAAGTTCCCAACGGTCTTCGGTGGCTCAGTGGGCAAACTCGACAGATTTGCACACAAGATCGTACTCAAAAAAGGAGCTGTACCGGTGGCACACAAGGTGAGAAACATCCCGCTAGCAGTAAGGGACGACGTGAAGGAAGAACTACAACAGCTGGAGAAAAGAGGGATCATCGAGCCGATAGCCTGTGCTGAATGGCTATCGCCGTTGGTGGTGGTGAAGAAACCAAACGGGAAGGTCCGTTTATGCGTGGACCTACGCGAATTGAACAAAAACATAGTGGTGGAGAAGTTTCCCCTTCCCCGGATAGAGGAGATGCTGGCCAGCACAAGGGGTATTCAGTGGTACTCCACCATAGACTTGACTTCAGCGTATCACCAGATAGCGTTACACCCAGAGAGCCGCAGCTTAACATCCTTCATAACTCCCTTCGGATGCTATCGATTCCGCCGCATGCCGTTTGGACTAGCCTCGGCGGCTGCAGTATTTCAAAAGCTCATGCATCAGCTGTTTCAGGACCTCAAGGGAGTGCAATACTTCCAGGATGATATATTAGTGATGGGCCTGGACAGGATGAACCACGACAGGAAGCTGGAGGCGGTATTGGGCATCCTGGAAGGGAAGGGCCTCACAGCAGAATGGGCCAAATGCCGGATAGGGATGGAGAAGGTAACGTACTTGGGCCACGAAATCAGTGCTCAAGGAGTGACTCCCAAGAGTGAAAATGTAAAGGCGATATGTGACGCACCATCACCAGCTACCAAAGAGGAAGTCAGGTAATTCCTGGGAATGGCGGAATACTATGGGAAATTCATTGAACATTTCGCCTCGAAAACTCACCACATGAGGCTGTCAACCCGAGAGAACAGCGAGTTCTGTTGGTCAGAGGAAGCTCAACGGGAATTTGAAATGATAAAGAGAGAAGTGGCAGGGGCAATCCCACTGCAAGGGTTCGACCCCCAAGGAAGCACCATACTAACCACAGATGCAAGTGATAAGGGACTGGGGGCAGTCCTCATGCAAGACCGAGGTCAAGGGAGAGTCGATACCAAATGCTTCGCATCCCGCACCCTGAATGACACTGAAAAGAGATATAGTGTGATTGAAAAAGAAATGTTGGCGGTGGTGTGGGCCATGTCCCGGTTCCGGCAGTTCCTGTGGGGCACAAGGTTCCGGTTGAGGACCGATCACAAGCCCCTGCTCAAAGTGCTCACATCTAGTGGACATGCGGAAGCAACACCGAGGATCTCGAAAATGTCGCTCAAACTAATGGAGTTTCGCTATGATGTTGAACACATTCCAGGGAACAGGAACAAAGTGGCGGACTACCTGAGTAGGGCGGCAGCGATGGAGCCCAGTACAGAATGCCCCGAGGCGGGGGAAGAGTGGGTCGCACTCACCGAGGACCTCGAAGTATCTATCAGCAAACAGGAATGGAGAACGGCATATGAAGGGGACCCGAATCTGGAAAAAGTGAAGGACTACATTGTGAGAGGCTGGCCGGACAAAAGCAAGTTAGAGCGTGGCCTTGTCCCCTACTTCGAGGTGAGAGAGGAACTATCTATGGATGACCAGGGAACATTTATATACAGAGGGGAAAGAGTCATACCCCCGTCAACGATGATAACCAGATTGATGGACATGTTACATGAAGGCCACCTGGGAGTGGGAAAGCTGAAACTAAGGGCCAAGCAGAATTATTGGTGGCCAGGAATGGACATTAGAGCGGAAAGACATGTGAGAGAGTGCCTGAGGTGCCAAGGCGCGGACAAAACGCTTAAACCATTGCGCCCTGCCCTGGGAAAGATTGATCCTCCACAAAACCCGTGGGAGGAACTGTCCATTGACATTCTAGGACCAGTGCTGAATGCACAGGGTATACAGAAATACATTTGTGTAATGGTAGATCGTTATTCGAAATGGCCGGAAGTAAAGATCGAAGAAACAATGGACACTGAGAAAATAGTGAGCTTCATGGCGGAGACCTTCGTGAGAGAGGGTATCCCCAAGTGTGTCCTCAGTGACAATGGGCCCCAATTCCGCTCTGACAGATGGAACCAATTTATTCAAAGAAATGGAATAGCGTCTAAACACACATCCATATATCACCCGGCGGGGAATGGGTTGGTGGAGCGCTTCAATAGAGTGGTGATGGGCTCGATACAAGCGGCTATTGCAGACAACAAAGACTGGGAAGCGGAGATATGGCACATGGTATGGGCGTATCGGATAACTCCTACGAACACTGGCTATAGCCCTTTCCAGATCTTAAGGGTCCGGGAGCCGTTCACCCAAGACAACAGGATATGGAAGGACAGAGTTATCAAGAGTGAGTGGTCACCGGCAGTGGTGCAAGCCAATCTGAAGAAGGCACAAGCAGTGTATACCAAACACTATGATGCGAGGAGAAATGTAAAAGACACTGCCCTCGAAAAGGGGGAATGGGTGAGAGTAAGACTGCCTACTCTACAGAAAAAAGGGGAAAGTAAGTACAGCAGGCCCCTGAGAGTTGTGGAAATCAAGGGCCGGGCGGCCTTGCTGAGCGATGGGAACGTGTGGTCACAGGATCGCATGGCCAGGTGCAATAAAATACTCAACTGGAGAAGCAGAGACAACAGGGAAGAGAGTGAGAGCAACAGTGACCACTCCAGTGACTATGGAGGTGAAGGCCCGGACTTAGGAGAAAGTAGTAACGAAGATCAAGAGGCAAGTGCAGAGGGTCAGCCAGAGGAAGACAGCAGTCGGAGTGTGCCTGGCGCGGCTGCGCTAGAGAGTGGACAGAGTGAAGAAGCAACGACTGCCCATTCCCCGGTAAGACTGACGAGAAGGGGCAGGGCGGTGGTCCCACCAGTGAGGTTCAGAGACTATGAGATGAGTCAGGACTTGTTCACATAACCCTTTGGAAAAAAGGGAGATATGTAGTGAGCGCGCTAGTACGGCGCGTCACATGGCTACGTGACGTGCGTTGACGTAGAGGCGCGGCAGGCGGAGCGCGGCATTCAGAGCGCGAGCAGGCTGGGCGCAGGACATGCTTTGCGCTCCTTGTATGTATGTACCTGAATAAAGAGGCTGGTACCACCATCCGACTCCGAGAGTTATTGGGGGAAGAAAGAGTAACGTTACAGTGCTCTGTAATATCTCTTTAGCAATGGGCAAATAGGTGCTGCAGTCCACAAGTGACATTTAACTTGGGTACACTTAGTAGAAATATATTAGAGATTTAAATGTAAGTTAAATTTGCCAATCAGCCAATTCTACGTGTTTTTAGGGGATAGAGCACATACACTGGGCGCTGGACGAAAGTGCCCCAGTGTTCAGAGTCAATATACCAGCAATGAAATCCAGCAAAAAGTGGTCTTTTTCTTACAAATTACTATTTCCTTTCTATGGTTTAAGATCTATTTAGGACCTCAGTCAGCGGTTATTTAGTGTTCTCAGCACACTGTCTGTAGATGGGAGACTTTCACTATACTTCAATTGCCTTTCATTTTACTAACTTTAGAAGTTCTCTTCAATTACAACCTCTTGTTTTGTTCCACATTAGTTTGAAGTTTGCCTTTTGGCCTATCTAGGCAAGTGTTCGTACAACAGATCACTGATTTGTGGGATTTCTGGACTCCTCCATGGCTACTTTTGGATGTAAATGGCTCATCCACTGCAAACAGCTGAATTGGACATTCCCAGTCCCCTTCCTGTCCTATAATCTCCAGAACCCTCCTTCCAGGTAAGTCCACTCCTCCACTCATTGTCTTTGGTGTCTCTGGCCCATATTCCGTTGGTGACTATTTCTTCATGATATTTTTAGGGTACTTTTCTAATTGTCTTGTGAAAAGTCTGGTGATGACCCTAGTCAAGTCAACCGAAGGATCTAAAATGTCAACTCCCTCAAAAATACGGACAGCTCAATATCAATATTATAGATAGCCAATATCTACTGAAGGCATGATTGTAGTATGACATAGGTTTTTTTTATCTTTTGGATAGCCTACTGCACATTGTGATTACATTGATTTTACATACGCGTTTGCACCACACCTTCACAAGAGCACTGCACTGTTGCACTATATCATGATTATCATTCTTTATATTGGCAAGAGTGTGAACTAATTAGTGTACTACATGATTTACCAAATTTCCCATTTGTGTACCCTGTTCTACAACTGTCATGTGATATCTGTTTTCCTTTCTACCTTCACACCTAAAGTCCAATTCTTTGACTATTTTGTAATAATTCTAATAGTATCATACCAAATTACTCCCTTCCCCCAAATTTACAATTTCTTTGTTGCACTATAATTACAAAGGTTCCAAGGGTTATCGGTCCTGCCCGTCTTCTTGCTAGTCCCTTAAATGCCCCATCCATAATCCAGATTTCAATATTCTCTAGAGTCACATTGAATGGCAAACAATAGTATTATTTTTGGAGGCTTGTAGTTATCGTAGGGAAGGAAAGGTTCATACTGTATGTTTCTGTTACTTCAGGGGAATGTTAATGTCATGAAAAGGTTTAGCTTGCGCAGGTTGTACGTTACTTGCCTGTCTTTTCCTACTAATACTTCTCTTTATAATCGGGGGGGGGGGTTATCTCTCTCATTATTGAAAGACAGTGCTTATTGAAGCTGGCTCTCAAGCCCTTAAATTGTTGGATATTTTCTCTTACTTCCAGTTCTGTGGCAGGGGCAGAGTGGTTATGATCAGGTCTCATTTCAAACAAATTTTCAAGAGTAAACTGAGCTGCATCATTAGGAGAGTGCATCTCCACATACGTATGCCCCATACACTGGCAGGAAGGCAAAGGTTTGCTAGGGATTTTGACCTAATTTCCTGCTTCCCAATCCATGTGTGGTAGGTGCAAATGATTGCACCCATGTGGCACATTAGCCACCTCACTACAATGCAAACACCTTCTGCAACAGACACCACTGGCACTCCTTCAACGTGCAGGGTATGCCTGATGCCAGTGACTGCTACACTGATGTTAATGCAGTGTTCTCAGACAGTACACATGAGAGCTACATATTCCGCAAGTCACCCAGCGGGTGGCCATAGGAGATATTGGCAACATGTGGCTTCTGGGTATGTACTCAATCACCAGACAAGTCTGATATGTGTAATTGTTTTTTTAATATACACAACCATTATTAATCATTAATCCTTATGACACGTACATGGGCCCAAAAGACACTGATTGTACCATTTCATGCATTATGATATTTACAGATGCAAGAGGGACATGTTCAAATATTTCCTCATATTCCCCCTCGGGCTATGCTGCATATGCACTCTACCCTCTTTTCGTCATACCATACAGACGTGGACCACAATACCTCTGCTTAGGTACAATAGGGCACACACATGCACATGAGCCATCATAGTGAGCACTATTGGTCTCCTAAAGTCACGATTCAGATGTCTTGACCATACAGGGGTGATGCCTTACTCCCCTGAAGTTATGTGCAAGATAATAGTAGCCTGTTGTGTCTTGCATTGCAGTAAATCATGGCTTACACATACCACTCATCTAGGTCTGAATATGGGAAACAGTGCTATTGTAAAAATCAGAGGGCAGGGAATGCAGGTGTGTGACTAGCTGGTAGACACTTTTTTTCTTTTGAGCAGCCAGATGTGTTAGGGCCTTTATTTGGTTTCACATTCTGTTGATAATGATGATTGGTGGACATTCAACACTCTGCCAATAAATTCCATCCTGATACTACTGTGTACGCCATACATAATACATGTACACAAAGGCTGTTGTCCATTGCTGTAGGGGATTAAATGGCACTGCATGTGTGAAACCTCACTGGACAGCATACTATAGGGTTTTAATGTGGACCTCTGAGACACAGTAATTGTGATGCTGACATAGTGAGACTAGGAATCTTCAACACTTCGTTGACCATGATCTACTATTTACACATGCTGTATCATGCTGGCTAGCAAGATACTATAGTAAAATTACTACACACTCCTTCAATCTCCATATTGCATTTGTGATGTACTCCAACATTACTAAATGCATAATGGTAAGCATCTGTGTGGAGTTGGGTTTAGGATTAGTAACATGAAACATATGAATGTACAGGTATTCTAAATATCTTTGACCTGATTCAAAAAGGGCCTCTTTCCTTGTGGCGGAGGCCCCGCAGTTGTGGGGAAGTCTCCACACTTGGGGCAGAATCTCCGAAATGAGAAAGCTCATAGCTGCAATGTTTAGCAGCTCTATGCATTGTTGGTGCGCATGGAATGCTCTTTTCTGATGCCATTCTGGGACTTGTAGTGTTTTACACACAACTGGGTAAATTACCCTTACAGAAGCATTTTAATGAATAAATGCACTTACATCACCATGGCAAGTGAACTAGGGCTGTTATAACTGTTGCATGCAATACTGAGGAGGTGTCTTGGACAATGTCTAGTGTCGGTATGAGCGGGCTTTAGGTGTAGGATGATGTATCATGCATGTATTTTGTGTGTTTATTTACAGGAAAAATATTATATTTTTGTACCATGAAGTAAAGGCTGACTTTGTGATACTTCTTTCACTCTAGATGATATATACATATCCAAGGGAGACAAAATACACACATTTTCTCAACAGTGGCACGTATGTCATTTCTAAAATCTAGGTAGCTCTACTAACTAGACACGCGATTACCAGTGTACTTCACAAAGTGGTCTTGACATGCTAAATGTGGCATTGCCATTTAGAGTATCTGTGGTTGTCAAGGGATATTCCAATATTTAGAATCACATCTTTGCAAAGGATATATACAAGGCCTTGTTTGCCATCAAAGAGCACACTTTTGGTCTCCTAAAGTCGTGATTCAGATGTCTTGAGTCTTGACCATACGGGGTGGGGGTGCTGCTTTACTCCCCTGAAGTTGTGTGCAAGATAATAGCAGTCTGTTGTGTCTTGCACAGCATTGCAGTAAATCATGGCTTACACATACCGCTGGACCCTCACCTTGGTCTGAATACAGAAAACTGTATGTACACCCAATTCAGCATGTATGTTGTGTTTCACTATGCTACACCACAGATGTCTTTTGATATCAGTGTAAGACTGTTGAGACTGTACATTACAGGATAAACCTGGATCCACTTTTAGCTATGGATAAATCCATCCAGACTGTGTCCGATCTCCACTTGTAGACTTACATTGGAAGACAACTATCTTTCAATGTCAGGAAACTCACATTGCTAGAGGTGAGGGTTGGGAAATACTGAAGAGTATACCGACCTAAAATGTGAAAGATATCATTGTGTCAGTAACTTCTAGACGTTACAGTGAAAGTATACATACTTTTGGGTCCAAGAAACAAATAATTGGTTTGTGAGATCAAAGAAGTACTAAGTCTGCATTTGCTTTTTGTAGTCACATGCTTTGTTATGATTTGTATATCAACTACATAGTAGTTTGCCTTCTATTTCAGTGGATTAGGCTGGCCAAGAAGCAGCAGGACAGGACCAGGGGCAGAGTGGGAGTTCCTCAGCTCATTCGCAGGTATGTGCTCTTAACACCAGCAGCGAGGAGGAGAAGGACCTGTATCATCAGGCAGGGAAGCGTGCCCACCCGGACGAAGCCTTCAACATCCACTGCACCAGCCCGGGTGGAGGCTGAAGCGACTGAAGGGGACACCTCCAGCCAGAGGGGTGGGTGAGCAAATGGTTCTCCCTTTGCCCACAAGAACTTGACTTGGATGTGGTGTCCCTGTGGAAGGCCCCATCACCATCTGAGCCTGCCACCGACCCCTCCCTAACTCTTAAGGTCCCCATTCCATCTGGGCCTTCAGCTGCACCCCTTGCCATTAATCCCCTTCCAAGTGCCTGCCCGGAAGAGCTGAGGGAGACGCCTGCCCCCAATACCCCACATTACTTATGTTCTACCCAAACCCCTCCATGTGTGATAACTCCTGTGGCTGCATCTCAGGAAGTGATGGTGGCATCTGATTGTGACCAGAATGTGTCCTCTCAGGTATTTCAGGAGATCAATGATGAACTCCGTAGGTTCTGAGAAGCACATTCAAGGGAAATGGCCACCCTCAATGCCTCCATCACTTCCTTGGGTACAGCCATATTGTCTGCTTTGGTCCAGCGACCCACCAGACTACTGTAAATGTGTCTCCCTTTCGCCTTCCCTCATTGTTTCCCCTGCTACCCTTCATACCCCCCATGCTGCCCGCTCCGGTGGAGTGTCTGGTCCTGCTAGCCAGCTAGTATGAGCCAACAAGAGCAGACCTCCACATTGTGCAAAACGAGGAGAGTACGGGTGACCTGTAACTGGACTATGTTTGGACTGTGGACTTTTTATGTTATCCATGTATATAGACTGGTTCCCTTGACCCTTCCTGACGTGTTTTATTTCTTTGCCCAACTATCTCCAAGTTCCCTTGCCCATTCTGCCTGAAGACTTTCAATTGATTACCTTTCTACCTTTCCAATGGACTGTTGTATACTCAATGTATTTCCTATTACATAAATATTTTTCTATAACACCATCTCTGTCTTCTGTGGTTCATAATGTATGCTGGATTAAGAAGTCAACATTGGTAGGTATTTACCTATACTTTCAACAGGATACATTGTTACACAGAAGGTCTTACAAATACAAATTTCTCATCCACATACATTTATCATCGCATATATGGCCTGCAACCAGAGTAACCAATTGACCCTTTCTTGTGACTTCTCAATTGTGGTGGTGAGGATCTCTGGGAGTGTTTTTACTGTGTTTTTGATAATGTGTGGGTGGCTGAGGTGCATCTCCCTGTTCACATGGTGTGTGTCCTGGTAAAGGGAGTGAGGGTACCTGCACAGGTGAGGGCAGTGCCTGTATAGGGATGATGGTGCTTGTACAGCTCAGAAAGATGCCTGTACATGGTATGAGGGTGCCTGAACAGGTGGCGGAGGTGCTTCTACAGGGAGTGAGGGTACCGGTACAGGTGGGGCGGGTACCTGTACAGGGGGTGAGGGTGCTAGTACAAGTGGGGGAGGTGCCTGTACAGGGGGTGCGGGTCGCTGTACAGGTGGGGGATGTGACTGGGCAAGGGGGATTTGACTGTATGGGGGCATGGGCAGGGGTGGTGGTGCCTGTACATGTAGGAGGGGTGCCTGTGCAGGCTATAGAACCGGGGGTAGGTGGGGTATGGTGCAGGTTGGTGTGTTGGGTGCCCCCAATGTGCTGATTGGGAAGGAAGACTTTGTTACAATGTAAAGCTGCCCTCCATCATCTTCATAGCAAAGGCATTGTGTCTTGCACCCTCTTCCCTATAGTTAGCAATGATGCCATTTTGCCTCCTTTCCATTTCTTGCCAAGATTTCTCAATTCGGTCCAGGACACTGGTCTGTCTGAGGGATCTGGCATATTTCCTGTAGGGAGTCTAAAATGTCCAACAGGTAGCCCCCATGTCCTCCCTCACCTCAGCCTGTTCCTGGAACAATTCATCCTTCCACTGGCCACCAAGACCATCTGCCAGGCCCCTATGCATGGGACACCTCCGATTTGACCTTCAAGTCTACTAGCATGGGGAGGGGTAGCACGTGGGAGGCTGTAGGAATCGTATTGGTGTCTAGGGGACATCTGCTCCTCACCTGGGGTGTTAGGTCCCTCAGATGCTTCAAGTGTAATGGAGCAGGCTATTTCGGTCGGTGGGTTTCCTATACATTGTGGTACTGAGAGACCCATATATGGCTGATTTTGAAGACAGACACATACAACAACAGGCGAACCCTTTCCTCAACAACATCTTGATGTGGAAACGATTTATTCACGACATCTTGATCTTGTGGACTGGACCCTCGACCTCACATGAGGCCTTTTTTGAATGGGTGAACACTCTCAACCCATATCTAAGGTTCACGATGTCTGTGTCACCTACCGAGATTGCCTTTCTCGATCTAACAATAAAGCTTACAGATGGGGCTCTCAGTACCACAATGTATAGGAAACCCACCGACCGAAATAGCCTGCTCCATTACACTAGCCACCACCCCAAAGCACTACGTAGTAACCTTCCCTTTGGGCAATTTTTGCGAATCAGGCGTAACTGTAGTGATTCATCTGAGTACAAAAAAGAATCAGCAATCCTCTCAAGGAATCTGCTAGATAGAGGATATCCTACTAGAGATGTCTCTACAGCGCAAAAACGAGCTGGAAATAACCATCGTGAGGCCCTCCTTGAACCAAAGGAGCAGGCACCAGTAGAAAACCAACCCATTACTTGTGTCACCACATTTACTCCATCGTCTACTAAAGTCAAGAGTCTGATTAAACGACATTGGGCCATATTAAAGACAGGTGACCTCATTTTTGAGCAACCAAGATTCGCGTTCAAACGATCGCAGAATATTAAAGACATTTTGATCAGTACAAGACCTAAAGTCAAAAAGAAGGGGTCACAACAAACATTATGGCAATTGCCCCCAGTGAAAGGGCATTATCCGTGTGGGTCCTGCACAGCCTGTGCCTTCACAGCTATACACAAAACAATACAATTGACTGACACCTTCACGTGGGAATTGAGGGGCCACACCAATTGCAATACCTCACATTGCATCTATATGCTGACGTGTCCATGCGAGCTACAATACATAGGAATGACGACACGCCCTATCAAAACTCGCATCACAGAACACCGCAGCAATTTTCGCTGTAAAAAAACTAACACGAAGATGTGCAAACATTATGCGGAGGCGAACCACACTCCTGACTCCCTTAAATGGCTTGTACTTGAATCTAGCCCGTATTGCCCCAAGCAAGCCCTGTTTCGCAAGGAACAAAGATGGATCCATCGCTTATCATCAGATAGTCGGGGTTTGAATGAGGACATCCCGTGGCATGCATTATAATAATGCATTGCTGCAAATATCTTGACTTGGTCACGTTAATAGGGGATTTAGAACCCCCCTTTTGTTCACCCATTAACATCACGCTTTGAGCGTCCAACTGGGCCTTGCAATAGATACCTGTTTCTGACTCAAACTACTGCAGATAACACAACACCATTTTGCAGTGCACTTAGCATCCTGGCACCTTGGCAACTAACTTAGGCTCACCACCGGCGCGCTCACTTATTTACAGCAGTCTGACCGGTCTATGCCTTTTCAATTAACAGCCACAACCATTACACATATGCATACAATTGGGTTTCTATAAGGGACTGACACTGCATATTAATCTGTACACATTATTCCTCAAACCTTATGCGGGACAAGGGTTACTCTTCCCCCTTGTATCTGAGCCTCAATCCATACTGATTAATTCCCTTCGACTCTCACCCCCACTCAGCAATGGCCGCCACGCTCACACCTTGCCAGTGACTGGTGCTCGTTTATGTGGGTGGGAGGGCTGAGCCACATATCTAACAAAGGACTTGTTAACTGCAGTTAAATACGATATCATACTGGAGTCCATCCATCACCCTGGTAACCATTCGAGTCCCTTAGCCAGTGCGCTCACTTAAGTGTAACTCCTTGATCTGGTCGCGCCTTTACCAACATTAGGCACAACCGTTCAAGATGCTTTTATCAATTGGTGCCCGCATATTTTTTAGGGTATTATGGTTACTATTGCCTAGAAAAACCTAGCCTCTAACCACACTGATGAGCCCTTCCTGACTCTCACCCCCACTCAATAATGGCCGCCACATTCAACACCCACATCACGTGACATCCCTAACAGTGACGGGCGTGTGGGCGTGGGGGCGGAGCCACGTACCAAGCATTGACGCTACCCGGCATTAAATGGCGATCGCCGCCGAGCTCCGGTATCTATCCGAGCTCGGCGGCGATGGGTAGGTGACGAGACTGGTACGCAGTGATTGTGAGGTAAGGAGGGCATATTCCTGATGCCGTTTGGACACGCGGGGCTAATCCCTGCTCACTTAACCAACCCAGGGGCTAACTTCCTGGAACCCCTACATGGCTAACTTGCCTGCTTCTGTTGTTAACTTTCTCTCAAAGACATGTTCTGATCATGTACACGTATTCTTCTATACCCCCAGTCAAACCTTAAGGGCCCTTTCCTGCAGTACTGACCCGCTGAGCATTGATGTGACCTCTAGCCCCTGATTACTAGGTGAGTGAGTTGCCCACTTCGTGACGAGTATTACACTAAGCTCCTTAAGGGCACATAACTTCACCACGAATTAAACGACCGTCTAATTAGGAGGGTGTTGCTCCTGATAGACTGCTGCTGTTTTTAAAGTTTTTAAACCTTTCACTTTTATAAATATGGTGTAACAGTATTATTCCACCTTGTCACAATGTAGGCACGCTGAATTTACGCTAGTACACTTCCACTAGCATGACACTGTGTGTTACATTGGCTATCACCATATACTTCTTCTGGCGATCATCCATGCTACTAACTATGTATTTTTTCCATCCAGGTTTAGGACAAAAATTACAGAGGTAACTTTGAGCACTGCACAATTGCGGCATTAGGCACATGACATATTGCATGTTGTTTATAGTTTGTAGACCTTACCTTTATCCACTTGAGGTCCTGATGAATCGCGGGTACTTCCCCCATGCGAGAAACATGTTGACCAGTCCGTTGCAAATCTAATCTAGGGCCACTACACCTAACTTGTTGGCACCTAGACCATTAGATTCATGTTTTTAACTGCAGTAGGGGACCCCCTGAATAAAGTAGTCTCCGGTTCCCTCTACTCCATTTTAATCACTACCTAGGCCACATTCCTAACTACCCACACACCCGCACTTCACCATAAGGCAGTTGGATTTAAAAGATCTCTGCCAAAGAGCCCCTCTCTGAGGTGAGCCCGTCGGGGATTGCACCGCCTCCCCGACGAGGAGCAACGCCGATGATGAAGCATGAAACCCATATGGGTGTGTGAGGCAAATATTTCCAACAAAATGGATGCCCAAAGGTGTTATACTTTCACCCTTGACCCCGCCAGTGTCACACACTTTCCAATTTAAGGAACAGTCCAGCAACCCCTCTTTTTTGCTGATCCATGCTTGCGGGTACAAGCTGTGACTGGACCTTCCACTTCACTTAGTGGTAATCAGTGCCCTCTTGATCGACCGATCACTCACCCTACTCTTGATAAACAGCAGCTGCAATGTACCATAAATACCCATAATTCAATACAAAGGATGATTATCATTTTGCATGTATATGTCATAGGTACAGACTAGTGATACTAAATATGGGCCTCATTTGTACCTCCTGCAATTTACATGCGGTGACCTGGTCAACAGGAGCACTGGCTGCTGTTAACCCAACACAGCACTAATATTAAAAAGATGTTAATTAAACAGGCAAACATGTATTTGAAAGTTAATGAAAGTTGAAGAAGGGAAGTAACTAGGGTGCCCTGCCTGTTTACCTTTAGGAGAAAAACCTTCACTTTTAAAGACATATTGCAGCATAAGTTCCAAATTCCAAAAGTGCATTACAATAAAATACAGAACTATTTCACCTTTGTACATCAGAATATATTAGTTCATTGCAGACTATTTTTTAAAGGGATAGTTTTCAAACAAGATTATGGTACCATTCAATCTTTGCATTCCTTTCACCTCGACAACAACGCCAAAAGTGAACTAATAGGGAAATCAGTTGTAATGTGCACTCTTTTGTTGGGCTGTGTTCCTATTGTACATGAACAACATCATAGTTTAATAAATCAAACACTGGAGAAGGTTTTGTATAGCACACTTCTGGAAGTCATTTATTGCTTGATTCTCTTATATGTGATTATGAAGAAAGAGGAGGGAAAATGAAGTAAAACAATTGCTTAGGATTACATATTTTGGTCAAGTAGAAAAGCTGTGATCAATCTCAGGTTCTCAGGTTTCATGTTGTCACTTCAGCCACCACATGTATATGCTTCACTTCCTCTACATCCACCTTACCGGCCACCCACCTCTCTCCAGTCCCCAAATGCCACCATGCTGGCATCAGTGCAGTCTACTGCAACATCACTAACCATATATTTTGGTCCCTGGGAAAATGTTTGTGAGTATTTATGTTTTAGACTTTCAGCCTAGTTGTGGCTACTCCTCTTTAGATGAGACAATATAAGCTGCACTTGATTTTTAAGGCTTAATGATTCGGGTCATTATATAGATCTATATAATGTACTGACTCTTTATTGTTACCGCTTTTGAGGTAAAAACAAAAAAACATGATTTTACCCTGAAACCTTCATTATGATGATTCTGTTTAACAACTTGGTTCTATATAAGTGGTAATATTAACCGGTTGAATTATGCCTCTAACCATGAGCAATCATTCTTTGGCACGACAATAGATTCAGTACATCGGATACCGGATTTGGAGTTTTAAATATAATCTTGCACTAATATGTGCTTGTTTTATTTCTTAGTGATACATACTTTGTTACCATATATCCAACAATTATCACAGACAAATCTAATCTGTATATATATTGTTTCTTTTGGTCGATGAGTTTTTAGAATGAACATATGAATAATTTACAGAATTATATTTGGCAGTCAGAACCATGATCCTTGATACCATATTTTCTTTGAGGTGAAATTAGTGAACTTGTTTCTAAGTTGATTGTGCATGAGGTGATGGATCTGTATCACTTTTGTCAATAGAATTGAGTTTATAACTTGGTCCCTTATCACTGTGCGTGTTTTCCCTAGTGTTTGGCTGACACTTTTTTCACCAATGGGGGTGTTACATTTGATGTATCATTTGGAAACGGTGTAAGTTTCACTTTACTAACAAGACTCAGATCTCTCTTAGGAGATATTTTTTTGTGAACATCAAACTTAATAAGTCATAATATGTACATTAATATGCACAAATTGGAGTTGGTGTGTTAGTACATGTTGGTTTACTATACAATAAAATGGGGTTGTTATAATTATAAATACATGTATAAACTTGATATATTGGCAAGGGGGACAATATCTTTTGCAAAAAAATCTTTTGTATATACGTTTTTCTGCAGCCTTGAAAAACCCTGTGGGTGAAACCCGCGTCGGCTGCTGCTTTGTCAAGATATATGTATTTGAAAATAAAGCACACAAGACCTGATTGAAAAGTGTGATTGAAGCACTTCTTGGAGCTGAATCTTGGGAAATTGGACATAAATATTTCTCTGGGATCTGTACTGTGTTGGAAAAGGACTTTCTGTGTTATTTGCTATTATGTGATATATGCCACAATTGGATTATAGAATAATGATTGGGTGTGCCCGGGTGTAGTGTATAAAATAAGCAATTTGATACGTACCCGTATTAATTTTACATACATTTAGAGTTATCCTTTCATTAGCCAACATGTCATGAATTAGTGTACTCTTGTGAGCCATATCTGAGCATATAGAGATGAGTGACAACAGTAAAATAAGAAGCACACCACATACTAAAGACTTATCATCCAATATTTAAGACCCTAAGCATTTTGGGAAGTCTGTATTAAGTGTATTTACCAGGGTGTACCATCCAACCGATGTGTAGTGGCTGACCAGATGTCACACCTGTACTTTGGTCCCGTAGAGACTTCGAATCTGAATTGCATCATATCAAGACGCTTATTGCACATTAGAGAACAGTGCATCCGCTGAAGAAGGGTTCAGTTTGATCCCGAAATGCATTGGGACAAATGCACATAAGTTGTATAATTTCAAGTTTACTCATCAAGGCAATTCTTAAAACACTGTGAATTGTTGATTTTGTTTTAAGAACGCTTTTCAGTCATAATGTAAACATCAATGCTTGAACATAATAATGTAATGTATTTGGAGGAATTTTTGATTATGCTTTCTATCTAGTATGTATAATTTAGTGCATTAAAAATAATGTGATTACAAACCCAACTTATTTGATTATGCAAGAAGGTAACTTTTGAAAAAGGCTTACAGCCCACCAGCTGTGCATCTGACAGTCCAGGGTTTTCCTCGGCCTTATACATACACCTGTACTTTGAGCATCTATCACTGTGGGCTGTGTTTTCTAAATGCCAGTGGGCCTAAAATGATATATTTAGTTTATTTGCTAGTTAACATAAATAATGAACAACATTTCCTTGTTCTGTTCACATGTTTGAGACTATTGATGGATTCTATGTAAAATATTATACATGGTATACCAGTATGCACTAGTGGTATGAGTTGAAGTGCCCCATGATGTTGCCTCTCTGCAAGTGCTGGGACCTTTGCTCCAGTGGGTGAATCTACTCTGGCTATATGTGGCAATGAAAAAGAGAAGTCAACAGACATCACCAAAAAATGATTTTTATGTACATCATTTGCTGTACATTTTCAAGACAACTGTGATGGTTACTAAATCAGGCACATTCTGTAATGCCATTTGCCAGTGTAAAATGAAATCACCAGTAGTGATGGGCCAATGTTTGTGAATGTGAAATTGAAAGTTACCATTTCTATCACAAAGGATTATAGAACTTGCAGTGCAACAGACAGAATTAGACACATGAGAGTTTGCACAAACATGGAGTAATCTCCATAGTCACATTTGCAGTGTATCATACACATTTATAATTTTTAGTCAATGTCTAAATCATTGCATATTACCTGAAAGCATGTTAAGGTCCTCATTCACAGCAAGCCCATGTAGCAAGTGGGTTCCAATTGGTCCACCAGAGAAAAGTCTGGCCACCTCTAGCTTGATGTGCCTCTCCTTCACCCACCTCGTCTCATCCTGCCTCTTCTCCTTTATGTCTGTGACTGTCCGAAAATCCTCCTAAAATGCAGTAATTACAGTTGCCAACTGCTGCCATAGGGCTGCCTTCTGTGTTGCACTGCAGAAGTATGATGGAAGGCCAGGCAATTTCTTGTAGTTCCTCACTACAAAAGAGACTAACATATTGGGCTCCTCCTCTGTGCAACTTCTTTTTCCACCTCAAAGGTTGCATGATGAAAGCAAGGCGCAAAGCAGGCAGGTGAAGTGTTGATGTGGAGAAACAAGAGTATTGAATTTGTGCGGCTGTTATGTGGTTTGTAGTGCAAGGGATGCAGGTGGTGTTAATTGTCTGCAGGTGTATGAAATTACACTTACTATGCCCGAGTGCCGTACTTCGCAATCGTAAGGATACTGCTCGTAATTACCTTTGTTAATACCAAAAGTTGTAAACAAAGTCTTTTGGTCCAAGTTTACCTTGGTGAATCAGTCCCACAGTATTTGTTTTTCAATGCTCTTGCCGTGTTCCAAAGATAGTTTTGGGCGAGTACTGTCATTAGATCAACATACAGTTCATAAAAAGTGTTCACCAACTTGCAGACATAACCCAGAACATGCACAATCATGGCATGGCTGATTTTCTGCCCTTGGATCAACATAAAGTGCATGAAAAGTGGACACATTATTTTGCAGAGAGTAAGAAGCCAGAACTTACAACACAATGACATGGTCCGGGCTATTTCCTTTAGATCAATGCAGGGTGCATACAAAGTGAGCCCATCAGTGTACAGGGAGTTAGAAGACGGGACATGCAAACCCTCACATGAATAAGAGCATAGCCCTAAGAGAAACATACACTACAGAAAAAGCGCGCACCTTACTTTGCCGAGAAAGTTTAGAAAGTGAAAAGCCTTTTCATTGTCTGTAATACTAACCTTAGATATATGTACAGTGCAAAAAGTTTGCACAATACTTGGATTACAGTCAGAAGTCAGAAAATGTAAGGCCATGGCAAGGTCGATAGTAATGTTATAACATCTGAATCTTACTTTCTGGGTGGCCAAGCCACCGACCAAAATGGCCGTGCGGCATTTAAGCTGCGTCGGCCGTCCCAGCTTTCCTGCATTATCCCCGGTGCACTCTGTGATAATCGCCCTGTGCTCGACAGTGCCAGAATGCTGAGCACAAGCAGAGCATGACGGGCCAATTCAGTAGTGTAGAGGTGCCTCCTACATTGATCCCCGGTGCTTGGGGTGGAGGACGAGTAACAACTCAGTCCTGCTCCTTCTCCACACAGGCCAGCTGGAAGGCGAGAACACTTGGAGATTGAGGCCCGGTGAGATCGAAGGTCCGTGGTTGTGGTGAGTGGGCAGGGTGCAAGTTTGCGGTGGTGCCTCCCCCACGCGATTTCGGCTTGGCTGAGGAGTGGCCGCGTCTGGCTGCACCCGATCCTTAGCACTCACACCCGCCATATTCCTGAGGCCTCCCGTGGACAGGGCCCACTAGAGAGCCTGGGAGGCACCCACCTAGTAACAGGCGGGCGTGGAGCGGTGGGGAGGTGGATCAGTACCGGCCTGCTGCATGCTGAGCCTGGCTGCCCCATGGCACAGCGCCTCCTGCATAAGATCCCTCTGATCCATGTCCAGCGAGCCCCCAGACCACTACCTGGCTCTCAACGGCTCAAGAAGCCCAGGTGAACCTACCACTGAGCTGTGCTGCCTCACAGCATGAGAGCACAACCTTCCCAGTGCTTGCCCCTCCACTCACCATCCTCAACTGGCTTGCCGCCTACCTCCAGCCTTCTGCACGACGCCATAGGCGAGGTGGCTTGTGCCGGTACACTACATGGCATTGGTTTGCTGGGCCTGCACGTCTGGCTGGCAGGTGCAAGGACCTGCTCCCCATACTCCATCTACAGCCGGCTCTCCCTGTGTCTTCTATGAAGCCTCAGAAGCCCTAAAAGTAAAGACTCATGACTGCCGGCCGCACCCTATTCAGGCATTTCAATTTCAACATTCGCTCCCTGGATGTCCGCAACCCTACATCCCACGCTGCCCCGGTGACAATACCACCCATGCCATTGGTGCCCTGACCCATTGCTCTGCTCTCCACTTTGCTCGACCACTGCTTCAGGCCTGGGCCAGCACTCTTACAGCAACCAGAAAAATCTTGCCTTCCCTCTGCACCACTTGAACTGCTGTGCTGCGGCATGGGCCACAAAGACCCCAAACAGAATACCCTCCATTTCGAGAAGCTCACAGCTAGGGTCCCTGAGGAAAGATCCAACATGGCAGAGGGCGTAGTGGGCGCGGACCATGCACACGACCTCTCCGCCCGGTCCACATCATTGCTACAGGAGATGAGAGCTGGCATTAAGGCATTGGATGGGTGGTTTGACGCCCTAGACGAAAGCCTTACCAGCCTACGGGCAAAAAATCCAAGTGCACGACAAACGTCTGGATGTGACCGAGGCGCACGCCTCCGACATTGAAGATGGCACTACACATTCCCTCAAAAGGCTGGAGCACGTAGAGCGTATCTTCAAAGAGGTGGCAATCAAAAACGAAGACCTTGAAGCGAGAAGCAGGAGCAACAACATCCGCGTCCTGGGAGTTCCGGAGACTACCGCCACTGGCCACATGGACATCTTTGTTGAGACTCTGCTCTCCGACCTGTTTGAGAGAGAGTCCTTTACCGCCGGTTTCATAACAGAGCGTGCACACCGAGCAGTCCATTCCGGGACGCCCACCAAGACCCATTATTGCCCGTGTTATGAACTTTTGAGACCGCAACACTGCACTACGCCTCGCTAAGGAACGCGGGGACACTACATGGCAGTGCTCCAAACTATCTTTTTACCCAAACTTTACCATCATAGAGGCCTGCCACACATACACTGGGGTCAAGGCCACCCTCAGGAACCTAGATCTAAAATATGGAATGTGATACCCTGCCGCTGAGGGTGGATGTAGGTGGCCGGGCTTGGATTTTTGATACCCATACTGAGGTGAAGGAATTTTGCCACGCTTACAAACAAACCAATAATCTGGCTCGGGCGAGCAGGGGTGGGCCTTCCCCCACGCACAGTGGCTCAGATGCAAGCATAGATCTCTTTTCTGGTTTTGGCACTGGCTAACTATGTTGCGTTGATCCTTCTTTATTATAGCAAGGGTACATGGGGATAATGTTATTCATCCTCCTGAACTATTTCAAGTAGCTGGTCGACTGACGTGGCGTTGCCACCTCTCACAGTGTATACCATGGGTTTGTTTGTATTCTCTCGGATGTACCGTTCTAGGGTTCTCTCCTTTCAGTGTATAGTCAATTGATACTACCCTCACTACTATTTGTTATGGTACTGCCTTGCTTTTGTTGTAGTGAGGTTGGTGTGGGTGCAGGGGATAGTTAATATTGCATTGACGTTTATGGTTGGTTGCAGGATTGTTCACTGTCACAGCTCCTCCTTGGTTGTCGTTGTTTGTATATGACATGCTTGAAACGTTCTCCTAATGGCTCAGCTGGGTAATGTTGATGGTTCCTCTGGCTTGTCCTTGATGTCTTGGAATGTCAGGGGTTTCAATGATAATCGCAAGAGAAGGCAGGTTGTTCATTATCTCCTCAGACACAAAGTCACATTGCTTATTTGCAGGAAACACATTTGCCTTAATGAGACTCGGCCCACTTTGCTGCAAGTTGGGCGGTGCACAGATACTTTGCCACTTTCAGCAATTATGCTATCGGCACGGCCATCCTTATCCACAAAAGGGTCCCTTTCAGTCTGAGTTCTGGTATTGGGGACAGGGAGGGTAGATATATCAATGTCACGTGGTCTCTCATGGGACACAGCACTTCCCTGATATGTCTGTACACCCCAAACACTGATTCCCCTGACTTTTTTCACTCCTTGCATGCCCAGCCATTAAAGTTAGAGCCTAGCTTGCTCCTAGTCGGGGGGGATTTCAACTTGCTCCTCAACTCCGGATTAGATGGCACCTCCACATCTCCATACACTAAGCCATGGGCATGTCGCACTCTCGAAGATCTCTGTGAGCAACTATCTCTTCTAGATATTTGGCAGATGCGCAATCCCTCCCGCACTGAATACATGCATTATGCTGGTCAACACAACACTTGGACCAGAATCGACTCCTGGCTTGTTTCCCCTTGCATCTGTAACTGTTTCCAATCTCTAGTGACACTCCCGAGGACATATTCGGACCACTCTCCGGTTCAGCTTCTCTTGCAGGTCGCCTGGCCAGAGGGGTTTGAAAGGCAATGGCGTTTCCCAAGCTGCGCCCTTAACTATGACCGTTTTAATACAGCAGTGCGCAAAGCCATGGAAGACACCTTTACACTCAAAACTGGCTCAGTTGATACCTGGGTAGTCTTATGGGAGGGTTTCAAAGCATACATCAGGGGCATCTGCATTGCAAAGCATGTAGGGGTGCTCAAGGATCTCCGCAACACACTCTCACATTAAACGCGACATTGCAAACTTATACAATACAATGTTACACTCTTCCAACCCTGATACGACGGGTCAACGTCTGGCTCTCCTTATTTAATTTAGGGAGGCTGCGAACCACAAGACATTATACTTAAGCAAGTATCAGACTGCCAGGCAGTACAGAGAGGTAGAACGGCCTGGCCAGGTGCTAGCACAGATGATGCGGCCAACATACAGTAAAGCCTGCATCATTGAGCTGCACACTTCTACAAATCAGTCACTCACCACTAACTCAGAGATTCGTAACGAATTCCTGGATTATTTTACGGCTTTATGTACTACTAAAGTGGGGTGTGATTTCTCTAGACGGGAAGCTTATCTGTCCGAGATTGCATTTGTCTATCTGGCAGAACCAATTTCCGAAGCCGATGTCCTCAGAGCCATTGTCACCCTCTGCTGTTCCTCTGCCCCATGGCTGGACAGCTTTACGGGGGAATTTTACAAGGCATACAAGGAGCTACTTGCGCCACAGTTGATTGAGGTTTATGCGAGGCCCTCGAGAAACAAACACTGCCCCCTACGCTTTGGGAATCGGTCGTTATCCACCTCCCCAAACCGGGTAAAGTGTAAGGGTGGGCGTAGTTTTGTATGTAGCCTGGGGTATCCTGTTGGGCCCGGGGGCACTGTCACACCTTCCATTTTCAATTTTCATTGAGATATCTTGTTCAAAGGTACATGCTTTTAAACTGGGGTGGCATGGTGAGCAAAGAATGGATTTAACCCAGATCTCTTGACTGGGGTGAATGTTTTGATTTGTTCTGCATTTTGTCCATCAATTGTGTCCTTTGCTTCCTTGCCCTAAGTGCGCCGGGTATGCCCAGACTTGTGTTCCGGGCTCACTGTGCCACTGAATTGAAGCTTTCCTGGCTGATGAGGGGTGATACCCCATAACAGGTCCTAGGATGCTAGTATCTGGTCCAGGGAAGACCTGGCTTGGCAGTTCAGGCTGGACTGTTCCCATGAGACACAGGGTCAAAACTGTGTTGCATATGGCCAGCTCTAAACTGGGGTGGCATGGTGAGCAAAATAATGATGGATTTAACCCTGATCTCTGGACCGCGGGTGAATATTTGGATTTGTTCTGCATTCCATCTATCAGTTGTGTGTCTTTTGCTTCCTCGCCCTAAGTGCGCTGGTTTTGCCCAGACATGCGTCCCAGGCTCACTGTGTCACTGGATTCAAGCTATTCTGGCTGATGAGGGGTGAAACCCTGAAACCAGTCCTAGGTTGCTTGTAGGTCAGTCCAGGGAAGACCTGGCTTGGCAGTTCGGGCTGGACTCTTCCCATGAGGCACAGGCTCAAGACTGATTTGCATATGGCCAGGTCTAAACTGGGGTGGTATGGTGAGCAAAAGAATGAGGGATTTAACCAAGATGGAGGGTAAATGTTTTGATTTGTTCTGCATCCCGTCCATCAATTGTGTGTCTTTTGCTTCCTCGCCCTAATGGCACCAGGTTTGACCAGACATATGTCCCATGCTCACTGTGCCGCTGGATTCAAGCTATCCTGGCTGATGAGGGGTGAAAGCCCAAAACCGGTCCTAGAATGCTTGTTTCAGGTCCAGAGAAGATCTGGCTTGGCACTTCCGGCTGGATGGTTCCCATGAGGCACAGGGTGAAGACTGATTTGCATATGGCCAGATCTAAACTTGGGTGGCATGGTGAGGAAAAGAATGAGGGATTTAACCCAGATCTCGTGATTCAGGTTGAATGTTTTGATTTGTTCTGCATTCCGTCCATCAATTGTAGGTCTTTTGCTTCTTCTACATTGGAGGCAGCATAAAAGACTGTGCCTATAGGAGATTTATCTTGCAGTGGTTGGAGGCAGGCCAAGGTGGAAGGGCATTCTTCTGCTGGATTTGCAACTTGTAAAGGTTTCTTAACTTGAGTGAGAAGGGCATTCAGTGCTGACCCTCCACAAAAAGGGGCTGTGCACACTGATCATAGCAATATGGAGTGTGCCTCCTGAGACTTGTGGTTAGTAGATCCTTTGCTGCTGAGAAATGTTTTTGAAAGAAAACCTCCCAACTCTCTTCACTAATTGGGGTGGTACTTAGGGCCTGCCATTGTCGGTTTAAATTTTATACAGTTGCCCAGTAATTCCTGGAACTTGGTTGCTTGATTTTATGGTATGGCTTAGCTCATAAGACCATCCATTTCTTTTTTGTTGTCAGCCGAGATGGTCTTCCTATATTCATTTCTTCCAGATCTTAACATCTCTAGCTGTTTCTTATTTTAACGCATTTCCTTTGAATGACCTTCAGTGCCTGATTCAGCTTCTTCTCGGCCAAGCGAGAGGCTAGTGATCTCGTTTTCAATTTTTTGCTATTACCTCGGGGGCTCCCCAGGTGTATTCCTGGGGGCACTCCTGTCTTGCATTTGTGACTTGCCAGAACATCAGTTGTGAATTTGTGCTATTTTGTTATCTGGTCCAAATGTGGCCCTTCAAACCTCTCTATTATGGCCATGGCACTGTCGGCAATCTTCATTTATATAGTTTGAGGTGAATTGAGTACCAAGCATGGTGTGTCTGCTGTCAACGACCTCTCTTTCCAGATGTTATACTAGCACTTGTGGGAGGTGGTTGCTCTCTGAGCGTTCTGCGATTTGGAAGGAGCGGATAGCAGGGAAAAGGGGAAGGGATGCAAACATATAAGCAGGTATAGACTCGGACCATGGGCCAAAATAAGTGTGGGTTTCCAGGCATTCATCAGATAGTCTGCAATTGAGCACCGACATCCAAATATATTCAACATACATCACAAAGTTATCCCTTCGTTTATCTTTCTGTTTTGAGAGATTCGATACTTGGGGCTGTATATTCCAAAATATATGCTGTCCATTGAGAAAGTCATCTTTAGCTACAGTGCCAATAAGGTTCATGTTAAAATCAACTGTGATTATAAATGTGGGTCCTGGTGATCGATTTGTAAGATTCAGCATGATTGATGCAGTTTTTTTGAAGACTTTATTTTTTTTTTGTTAAATAGTTTTTATTGAAGATAACAAAAAACACAGGAATAGAAATAAGCAGTTATCCATTCTGATATATAAATAAGTATAAAAGTATATATAACTAGCAATCTTAAACTAGTATAGAATAAGGAGGTACAATAATGTATAATTCTTATACTACATTTCCATAACAGTGACCATGTAAAACAAGAATACATCATAAACAACAATATATCATATTTCACTGATATAGATAATAACCTGCGGAAAAACTAGAGTGAATATAATGTGAAGAGAAAAAGAGTTTGTTTATATAAAGAAAGAAGAAAAGAAAAAGAAGCAAAGAGAAAGAAAGGTACAGAAAGAAGCAAGGGAAAGAGAAAAGGAAAAGAAATGAGAAGGAAGAAAGAGGAGGAGGTATGAAATATAAAATAATATTGTGAAGATTAAGATGATGATGATAGAAATGTAGTGAAAGGTAACTATAATAAATCAGATTTAATTTGTAAATGAATTAGAGACTGGGGTACAGAAGCAATTCTATGTTCATCACATATTAAGTTCCACCAAAGTAAAAAAGATAGTTTAGTGTTATCTTTCCAGCAAGTTCATATACCTTTAAAAGCCACAGCAAGAAATAGATTGAATAACATAGATTTGGAGTTAATTTGATCAAAATCAGGAGACATAGCACCTAGAAAAACATTGTGAATGTTAAATTGAATCTTATACAAAAAAATCACCTTACATTTTGACCAAATAGCTTTCCAAAAAGTATGCACCTAAGGACAATAAAATAAAGCATTAAGACATGACCAACAACTTGAGGAGATAGAATTGTTGAATTTATGTAAAATTAGGGGCGTAAGAACAACTCTATCATAAATAAAGTATAAAGATTACGTGATATTTGCAGCTTTGGAAGTCTTGAACAATGTTTGCCAGAACTTATCCCATTGAAATACAGATAATGTCTGGGATAAATCTTGTTCCTATTCCATTTCAACCTTTGACTTACTCCTTGTGCCATCCGGTGTAGACAACCTTTTACATATAAAATTTGATATAAAGGAGTTTCAGGTGTGAAAGACGTCGGAGTTGGGTGAGAGAGAAATTGCTTTACACAAGTCTGTAATATGGGAGCTAAAGTATTATACTGTTGAATACAGGAATCAGTTAAGTGAAAAGACTCTTGTAACTGATGGAAGGATAAGATCATATTATCAACAATCATTTGATTGACATAAAAAAGTCCCTTTTTTCCGTTGTTCGTAGTAGAATGATTTGTGATGAAACTTAATATATTTATTAAACCATAGTGAGGAGGCTAAAAAAGATTGATATTTGTCATATTTCTTATAGAGAAGTGTATGCAAGAGGTATTGGGAATGTTTCAAAATTGGGTATCTAGAAATAAAAGTACAATTAGTCATATATGCAATATCCCATATCAAGAAATTGTTTAGCAATGGACATTCAACATTAATCCATGAAGGTTTAGCTAGATCTTGATAATCTTTAGATAAAGCATATAATTGTTGAATCCGAAAAGCATTATGGTACATTTCGAAATCAGGAAATCTTACGCCTCCCTCATTCTTGGGGCGAATCAATTTGGATATAGCAATACTTGCATGTTTATTATTCCAAAGAAATTTAATGCATAACGAATTGATCTGAGTAAAGTAATATTTAGGTATTTTAAATGGTAACATAGATAATAGAAACAATATCTTGGAAATAATCATCATTTTAATTGTATCAAGCCTGCCCCACCATGATTAAAATAAAGGTGACCAAAGATTCAACAAATTAGTAATTTTAAATTTTTTTTTGTTCAAATCTGTTTTTATTGTGAACACAGCGATAAGCCTACAACCCCGTGTGGGGGCCGGCCGCGCAGAAAAGGGCTAGTATACGTATTTAACCAGGGGAGGTTGAAGCATTAACACAGCGCCCTGCCTACAACCCCCGGAGGGGGCCGGCCGCGTGGCTTAGGGGTAATGGTAGCAAGAGGTGGTCATATGCTGGCGATGTATCGTTGTGCGGGGGAGGCGCGTATGGGAGGAAGAGCAGTGGTGTCACATTTTCAAAAGGCCCAACGGGGTCCAAACTGCCCCAAAGAGGGGTGGAAGCCAGAGTGGCAAGTAGGAAAGAAGAAAAAGTCGGAAGAGGAGTGAGCAGTAGCGAGATGGAGAGGGGTCTGGGGGGAGAGACTGTAGTCGCCGGTCGGGGGTAGGAGACGCAAACCTGCACTGGGGGAAGCAACTAAGAGCCTAGTCTGCTCGGGTCAGCAGGGATGAGGGCGTCCTCAAATAACTGCAGAGCGCGAAGCCTGGGAGGCATGTGGCGGGCATAGCTGATGGAGCACAGATGGCGCACAAGAGGTTCCCACACTGCCTTGAAGCGCACCCCCCTCGATTGTATCCGCGCCGTGAGCAGCTCCATAGTCAGGACCTGCCAGAGGCGCACAAACCAGGAGGCTATCGGCGGTGCCTCAGCCCGCTTCCAGTGTAATTTTAAATTTTAAGGCAGTAAAATTTTGGAGTAAGGTATCTTGAATGTTAGAGGAGAACCATGTGCCTAAATATTTTATTTTGTGAAGACACCATGTGAAGTTGGTCGAATCAAACATATATCTGTATTTAAGGGTAAAATCTCGGTTTTAGAAAAAATTAATTTATAGCCTGAAACCTTAGAAAATGCAGAGATCTCCTGTAAAAAAGGGGGTAAGGAGGACATAGGGTTGGACATATTAATAAGAACATCGTCAGCGGAATCCGACAATTTAATTTGATGGGATTTTATTTTAAAACCAGTAATGGGAGGATTACTTCCAATACGTTCCAAAAAAGGTTCTAAGCACATCAAAAAAAAGTAACGGGGAAAGGGGACAACCCTGACGAGTACCTGTTTGGAGAGAAAAATATGGAGAGAAAAGACCATTAACAAAAACACAAGCTTTTGGATTTGTATATATTAATTTGACATATGAGATGAACTTTGAACCAAATCCAAACCATTCTAATGTATGAATCATGAAATCTCAATTATTTAGATCGAAGGCTTTTTCTGCATCCAGGGATAGCGCTGCTTATGGAGAGGGATATTTTTTACTAAGAGCCAGAATATTGGAAAACATTATAGCATTATCAGAAGCCAGGTGCCCCTTAACAAAGCCAGCCTGATCCGGGTTAATGATATATGGTATAACTTTCTCTAAACGAGATGCTAGGATTTTTGCAAACATTTTACAATCATAATTGATTAGTGAAATAGGACAAACATTTTTGCGAAAGGATGGGTCTTTATCTGGCTTAGGAATTACAATAATAAGGGCTTCCAAAAAAGAGCCACAGGCCTTAGAGTTGGATATGAAAGAGTTAAAAATGTCTAATATTTAGGGGTAAATATGGAGGAGAAGGCTACAAATAATTCAACTGAAAAGCTATCAGGGCCAGGGGCCTTCGCTTTTTTCAAGGATTTGAAAGCATCAGAGAATTCTAGAAGAGAAATATCCTCTTCAATCTGTTTGAAAATATCCGGGGAGGTTTTAGGTTTGTGAATATCCTAGAAAAAAGAGGTAAAGTCTTCTTCGCAGGGATTAGTAGTTTCTGTATGTAATAGATTGTAATATGGTTGGAATATAGTAATAATAATAGAGTGAGTTGATAGGAGTGAATTATAAAATTCTGAGTAAATAGGTCCGATAGTTTTACGTTCTGATTTGATTTTTAAATAATTTGCTAACGTTTTTCCTGCTTTGGTTTGACCTCCATGATACTTCGATTTAATCTTAAGGAGGATGTTACAAGCATCTGTAGTAACTATTTTATTTAGGGTGGACTTAGCTTTAATTAATTCTTGTAGAGAAGATCGGAATTTGGATGAGTGGTAGTTGAGTTCTAATGTTTTGATAAGAGTTAGCGTTTCCTTATATTTAGCATTTGTTAATTTTTTTTCTTTGAAGAGTATTCAATAGTAAAGGCTCGAAATGATGCTTAAAAGCATCCCAATTGTTGCGTGATGATGTGTTTGATGAATTATTGAACACAAAATATATACCTTAGTAAAGGATGTCGCTTCTGATATAAAAGTATGATCTGATAAAAGGTGGGTATTAAAACGCCAATGACCTTGTTTACAGGTAGAAACAGACAGGTCAATAGAGGTAGAAACAGGATCATGGTCAGAAATAAAAATAGAACCAATTTCAGATGTTTGGAGACAAGGTAACAGTGATTTGGAAATTAAAATATAATCAATGTGAGATCTAGTATGGTGAACAGGAGAGTAAAAAGTAAACTCAGTGGTATCTGGATTACACATTTTCCATTACTCAAATAGGGGACAGGAGGAAATGGCTGATTGAAATGCTTTATGAGTTTTATCTGGTTTAAATTTTCATTTAGATTGTCTGTCTGAGAATGGCTCTAACCAGTTGTTAAAATCACCACCAACCATAATGTTAGAATTGGATACAGATAATAATTTCAATTTTATAGATCGCCAGAATTCTGGATCTGGTTTTACAGGACCATAAATATTAAAGAAGGTAATTTTTCTTTTATTAATGATAACATCAGCCATTACCCAACGCCCTAGGGGATCACAATCTGATGAGAGAATCTGTGCATTGGTAGATTTATAAAACAATATAGCAACACCACCATGACGATCAATAGCAGGAGAAAAAACAATTTGATCGACTCATTGGTGTTTAAGTTTTAGAGATTCTTTGTCATTACAATGGGTTTCCTATAAAACGGCCACCTGGGTGTTAAGTTTAGATAAATGAGACAATACCTTTTGACGTTTGACAGGATGACCAAGACCACGAACATTCCACGGAACCACATTAACCATGACGTTGGAGTATGGGGTACAGGAGGGAACAGGGACATGAAACTGCATAAATGACAAAGGAAAAATAGAAAGATATTGTTCAATATATAATAAGAAAGACATATTATTAAAAGAGAAGACGTTGTCAAAAAGCACGTTTTTTTAAGAATGAGAGAAAATGTGACGTATTAAAAGTAATATACTATGAGTAAAGTAAAGAAGAAGAAGGAAGAAAGAGGAGAAAAGAAACAGAAAAGAAAAGCTCAAGGAATAACATCCAGATCTGTAAAAAGAAAAGAAGTCGAAAGAGGAAAAGCATAGTGTTGCCAGTGGACATGGACCTCAGAAATGAATACAAATAAGACGAGAAAAGAAGAGCCTCATGAATATGGGGAAAAACAAATAACCTGAGAACAATGAGTAAACATGCATGGTGAATTCAAAGTGACACTTCTATCAAAGAGGAAAGTCAAACATTAGTATCCATTCCATTATATGAAAGATCATGAATAAAGTTTTAGTTTTTCCGGATCATCAAATGAACGTGACCGACAATTATGTGTCTTGCAGAGACATGGGTGGAGGATTCCATACTGAATGTTAAGATGTCTCATCTGAGGACGTTATGCAAGACATTCTTTGCGATATGCGTTTGTTGCATTGGAGATATCCTGAGAGATGAAGAGATTATGACCAGACCAAATGAGACGACGTTTAATTCTTACGGCCTTCAAAACCTGCATTAGTTCAATAAATTCAAGAAAGAGCATTATGATGCCACGTGGTTTAGTAGCGTTGGGGTTTAGAGACATCCCAGACGATGAGCTATTTGTATGTTGAGAGGATTAGTTGAAGCTTGAAAATGTAGGAGTTCTGGATGGAGCTTTTGTAGAAATGATACCATATCTGGACCTTCAATGTTTTCCGGCAGACCATAAAGGCGTAAAATATTTCTTCGATTTCGATTTTCAACGTCCTCAGAATGATTTTTAGTTTGTGAATTTCCAGTTCTAATAAAGATATCTTAGTAGATACATCCTGTAAATCGCTAACACGGTGTTCTAATTCCAGTACCTTGCCTTCCATTACAATCCATCTCTCTTCAATCTGTTTCAGTTTTTCTTTTGTCGTGGACATAAAGGGTTGGAGACCATGGACTTCATCTAATATAGAGCCCAAAACAGGATTCTGAGCAGAGTGAATAGGAGAAGGCGGGTCATTTTTATGTCTTTTTGGTTTTGTACCAGATACAGAGGATCTAGCAGAGTGAATATCATTCGCCATAGTAAAATGCAAAGGGAATCACCAATAAGTTAGAGCAAAGATAAAATATATGCAACAATTGCTGTAGAAATATCAAAAAGTAGTATGGTATAATGACAGTCTATTCCAAGTTAGATGAGGAATAAAAAAGATACTCCAAACTGCAAGAACAACCAATGGAGCTTAATTAGGGTTCCTCAGGAGAACAAAAGCTGGCTCTGTTTGATAGGAATGCAAAACAGGGGTCCCAGTGCATTGAAATATTTACATAAACAAGGGAAAATCCTAAATCAAAAAACTTTTAATCCAGGGAAAAAGCAGATTCAATCTGCTACTCGGTGTGGCGGTGTCCTTCAAAGTGAATTCTGGGTCTTTTGAATACCCAAATGATTTGTTGAGATCCACGCGTCCTATTAAGAAGGAACACTTTGCCACAAATGCGTTTGTGCACTCTTCTGTCGCACTATCAGTGACGTCTCCCTTCTAATTGCTTCCAAACACAGGAGAGCCCTGCAGCCCCTTTTCTCTCAACAGTTCAACTGTGAGAGGTATCACCCCCTTCCCGCCGCTACACTCATTGTGCCCCCCGTCCCTCTCACAATACACTAGTCCTGATGAAGACCCCATCAGTAAGGTTAAAGACACCTACGGACAAAGGGTTGAAACGTCAACTCTAGAATACCTGCCAACAACCGTTCAACAGTGATTTAATAACTGTGATTTTACATGTGTTGTATGGCTTTATGTCTTTAATGTTTAGACGTTGGCTATTTGGTATATAAACATCTGTAGACCTGAACTGTTTGTGATTTACTGTCACTACCTCTCAACTACCCACTACCTCGCACTTCCCCTCCCTCCTGGGCACCGCCTTAATAATTATGTAATATAGTTTCCCTGCAAAGTCATATTTGTACACTTGCACTTCCACCAATGTGATTAAAGAACATTGGTTGCAAATCAATCGCTCTTTTGCTTCTTTGAAATTGCTGCAAAAGTTTTTTGATTTAGGTTTTTCCCTTGTTTATGTAAATATTTCAATGCACTGGGACCCCTCTTTTGCATACCATTTAGTACCCAGTCCCAGTGACTCCGGGTTTACCCTTTTTGTAACCTGTTTGCTCCATTTCCTCAGTATATTGGTAACATTAAGAAAAGAGCTGTATATAATCAATTTGTGCAGATCCAATAAATGTCCATTTCAACTAGGCAATATGAGGAGAAAGGTGAATCTTCCATGATGTCTTGCATTATCTTATTACAGGTACATCTTGTGACACAGTGTACACACACTGGACACCAGAATACAGCTATTTGTGCCTGCTCTGAGTACTAATTAGAGGCCACCTATTAGTAACATGAACACTAACTCAATTAATGCCTTTGGTAGTGTATTTGGTTATTGCAAACACCAGCAATATATAAACAGATTCCTCACAGCAAGCAGTGACAAAGAATTCTTTAATGATGCCTTCTGAGTGATTAAATAGCAGTATCTCTTGCAGCGTGTGGTTTCTGTGATGTTATTAAGTCATTTCCAACAACAGGAGCAGTAAAACTTGGTAATTTACATATAAGCGAGCGCAGCAACCTGAAAAGGCGGCCGCTCGCGTGATGACAGGATAAAATTACCTCGTATTAAAAGCTGTGAGAGAACAAGCGCTTCTGAGCATTTCAAACAATCAAAGTGGCCTGCAGCAAGCAAAAACAAGTGACACGATGCGGTGACTGTGAAGCTATACAATGTTTAGATTCAGGAGCGGTAGAGCTTGGTATTTGTGGAAGACGCAAGCGCAGTGACCTAAAATGGCGGCTGCTCGCGTCTTAGAGATGAGGAAATCACTGTGAACCCCAAACGTCTTGAAAAGGGCAAAAATCTCTTCAGAAAGCAGTCTCCAAACTCACCGCATCTTCTGCTAACGAAGTCCGTCACTCCACACCCAAAGAACCGGGATAAAAGGCTCAAAAAGAATTCCAGAGTCCCCCGATGCAGCGGAGCTCACACGGGGTCCGCCATTTCACCTCGGCGTGCAAGCCACTCCCCTCAATGACTTCATTTTTTTAATTAAGAGTTGGTTAGATGCAGACATAGATTATAATTAAGACCCACTTATATCTTGAACTGATAATGGATGTGATTAGAATGCCAGGGTCCAGTTCAGGTAGCATCTCAATCTGTTTTGCCAAGGACAGTGCGATGTAAGTGACCACTCCTCCTATGGGATAACCGCATTTTTGTTTTTTCCGCAGGTTTATGATGGTATGACTATCCTGTGATGGTGGGGGGTGTAACTGCCCATGTCTCCTGGAGGGCGAATATGTAAAATTGCTTCCAAAAAAACAGAAGGGTTTTGTCACTAAGGGCCAGATGTAGGTAGCCCTTTACCGATCGGAATCGGCCGAAAATACCGATTTTCGACCGTTTCCGACCGGTAAAGGGCTATGGAGATGTAGGGGCACCAAAAATGGACATATTCGGTAATTTTAACGAATCGGTATTTTTACCGAATAGGTAAAATTACAGAATCGGTAAATTTACCGATTCTGTAAATTTTACCGATTCGATAAATTTACCATTCGGTAAAAATACCGAATATGTCATTTGAGATGTAGGTAGCATGTCTAACAGTGCTACAGGGCATTAAGAATTCGGTGTTTACCATGCAATACAATTGCATGGTAAATTACGAATTCATGTGTACATGCACATCTGTGCATGTACACCTGTGCCATGTGGCACACAGACATGCCTTAAGGGCATGTCTGTGTGCCACATGGCGCTAAAGCCAGTTACAGGGGTGCAACAGGGTGTCAAAGTGACACCCTGTCCCCCTTAGCAATTCGGTATTTTTACCGATTCGGTAAATACCGAATCGGTATTTGCTATTGAATCCTATGGGCTTCAAGGCCCATAGGATTCAATAGCAAATACCGATTCGGTATTTACCGAATCAGTAAATACCGAATCTTACCGATTCGGTAAAAAATACCGAATTTTTCCCTACATGTCATTTACCGATTTTTGAATACCGAATCGGTAAAATTCGGTATTTAAAAATCGGTAAATGACATTTACCTACATCTGGCCCTATATGTTTTACTTTCCAGACCAGCAATGTTCCAAGAATAGAGTTTCAAGCTTGTGTCTCGTGCCGGTTTTCTAAGTTTGCAAGTTCATTGTCTGCTCCCTGCATTTAGAGTTCAAGAGAGTTATCTCCAATCTGGGCTCACGTAGGCTTGTTTTTGACACTAATTGGATTGCTGGGGTGTGGCTGCATGCCGGGGATTTACCAGATGCGCCCATTAACACAGAGAAGGTCAGAGAGCTACAATCGAGTTTCTTATGTGGGGTTGATAGTGCAAGCAGGGAAGGATAGCGGGGAGGTACACAAGACATGCTTTTAATGCCCCATTCCTGAAATTACTCCTTTTCTTTCAGAACTAGGATAGATTTGGCTAATGATGACAAGGTGGCTATTGTAGATGCTTTTAGGGGATGTTCGTACTCCATAAAAAAATAGACAGACTTGATATACTCAGAGGTGATGTGGGCTACGAAGGGTAGAGCCCTGAAAACGTTTAGAAGGCTTCCCCAATTTAGGGAGTCTTGGGGTCCCTGGAATTGAATTCTATATAGAAGATAATCCTTATTTTGCAATGCTGATAAGAGTTGATACATGGCCTCGTTGGTTCAGGTACTTTTGTGGCAGTTATATTTCTCAGATTCCTTATTTCATCATGCTGGTGAGGGATGATACCTGTCCTCGTTGGATCAGATACTTTTGTGGCAGTTAGAGTTCCTTGATTCCTTATTTCATCATGCTAGTGAGGGATGATACCTGTCCTCGTTGGTTCAGGTGCTTTTGTGACAGTTATAGTTCTTTGAATCACTTGAGTAGTGTCAATTAGATTAGCTTCCCGAATCTGAGTTTGGAAAGTCAGTTGTTGCCTACTGGTGCTGTTAGGTAGTTTTCCCCAGATGGGTTACCACATTACTGGGGACAGGAGTTGTGCGATGTTTTGATTACCTTCAAGATTATAGGATCTTGCAAGAATATTTCCCAGGGTGTGTGATGGTTCTGATCTGGGTTGATGTGTGTTCGCAGGGCAACCTCGTAAGTCTGGTCTGAAACCGTCAGTCAGCGTCTGCCCGACCTGTGGGTAACTCTGGGAAACTACGGATGGATTATCTGTAACATTTGTACACCCCTGCTTTCATGAAGATTAGTGCCTTGAAGGTCTCTTTAGTGTTTTCAACGCTGGATGATGTCAGAGAGGTACTTTGCCTCTTTTGCTCCAAAAATTAGATAGAATTTTATAGGCAGTAGTGTGTTTATAGTCCCAAATGACCGCCCGGCAGACCTATTCCTAGCTTTCCTAAGTCTTTTCCTCTGTCACTTCATAAGTGCGGTGTTGGAAGGTGAGGACGCTGTGCTGGTTTGAAGCATGCCAGTGGGAGATGTGATGTGTGCTTTGTTCTCCACTTTGTTTCGGTCACTGGAGCCTTGCTAAGCTTCGTCTGGTGCACCGCAATAGCCATAGGGTTATAAAGATGATGCCCATTAATCAGACTTCTTTCCACGATGCCCTCAGCCTGAACATGGTGGGACGTTGATTTGATGGGGCTTGCCAAACGCGAATTTACATTCCCAAGTAGTGTGTTTAAAATTCCAGTTTATTTATAATTTGAGCGCATAAGCAGGCAGGTTGTAGTAGAAAAGTACCTGTTTGAGCTTCAATCATTTTATGCTTATGTTGGTACACGAAGATGGATCAACTGTGTCTGCTGTAGATTCAAAGCTCATGTTATCCGATGCCGGTTCCATCACCGGAGTTAGCACACCTTTAATTGTCATTGCAAGGTGTGCCAAAATGACCCCTATTGAGTTTGTTAAATCTGACTGTGTTGTCATAGAGTCGAGGCCCTGGGCCACATTCATGTCAATTTGATCCAGAGTGGACTTTGGGTGCTGTGCTGGAGAGTTGGAACAAGTTCAAGTTGTCGACGAGGAGTGAAGAACTCCTTGGGATATCCTGTTTCTTAAGCCAATCCCAGACCAGGGGACTGTGCTGCGTGCACCTTAGCCTTGACAACATGCATTCGTGGAAAGGATTGTGGCTGAATGGACTCAGCTGGCCCTGGAGTGTGTGGGCCATGGGGAGTGTAGATCCCTTCCAGACCACTTTGTACTTGGATATAACACTATAACGTTTGCCTCTCATCCCTTGCGGGGTCAGCTGTTAGTGTTGGTGATACAAGGGGCATCTCTGGTGGACCTTTAATGGGCGTATGCTTGCTCGTGGATTTTAAGCCAGGGTTGAGGCTTGCTGTATATCCATACCTAATTTGTTGACAATTTTATCCTGGATGGCTATCAGTTTTGGAGAAGATTACTATGCTTGGGTCTTTAAGGAACGTTAACTTCAATGGAATTGTCTGGCTCCCCTCAACATTTTTACTCCTCTACAGTCTTTCTGCTCCTGGAAGATAGATTGTGAGGTTTACTGAAATATGTCCCCCATGACGATACACAGCTCACCACACCCAGGCATTCTTTTAAATAAAAGGGTTGTATGGGTGCCAATTCTCTTCAGACAATATCTTCCCCTTAGAGCCGCAAAAGTATTCCCACCATACCTCCGCGAAGATTGGAGGATTTACCCCAAATCTGTTCCCAGGGGTTAGAAAGTCAACTGTATGACAGGGATATTTAAACAAATATGGTGGGGGCTGATCCATCCGAACTTCAAGCTTCACCACCACCTCTAGCAAAAGTATTTCTGTCCCGGTGTGGCCTAGAGCATCCCCATAGCAAGTGAGAGTAAATTTGAAATATATTGGGTATACTTGTGACGTATGAATAGACAGAAAGGGTGTAAATCCCAGTTTTATCTCACTTGACATGGTATATGTATGCACAGTTCAGGGGTTGTGTTACACAAATGAGTGAAGTGTGCAAACAAAAAATAGTAGAACATTTGTCATCATCAATTGAGTGTCTCTCCCTTTTTTTCTTCAAAACATAATTCAGTGTGCAAATCACATGGGCAACCTCAAATTTAAACTTGCACAAATAAGCAGTATTCCTCAACTCAGTATTTAGGGCAAAATGTCTTCATTACATTTTCCCTTATGAATTTGATGCATGGTCACTACACAATGACATAACATTATACGTTTTAGCTCCGTTGTTGGCTCCAGGTGTTGCCAGTTTTTGGACAACCAACAAAACCATATGATCCTTAAACTAGAAGGGTCTGATGGACTTAACTGTATCTTATGTTTGTATAGCAGCCATTGGGGTAAAATAGATTAAAAATGGGATAATTCTTACCCACTTCTACTTTTTTTTGTAAAAATGAGTTTCTTTAGGAAAACCATTAGCTTTCTATATAAATGACCACTCTTTCTGACTTGGATTTTGGATGTGTGCATTCTTTTCAGAAATGAATAGCTTTCTGGGTTCACTGGTGGATTTCCCACCCTTTTCACAGACTTTAAAGAGTCTGGAGTTTAAGGAGGTAGTGACATAAGGCCTTATTCTGGAGCACAAAATGGGTGATGTATTTCAAATTTTAATACAAAACAGTTTTCCTGAAATGTTGTTACAACCAAAAGAAAATAGTAAGAATAGTTCGAATTGGTTCAACAACAAATGTGAAACAAATAATTGAGAGCTAATGGAGTATTGGAGGCTACATCAAGTCAGATTGGATAAGGAATATGTATCAGTACCACACTGTCACCTCTAGGGGTATCGGTATTGAGGGACTGCAGAAGAAAGTGTAAGGATTTCCTAGAGCACAGTATAAGAAACTCCCCAAGAATAAGGTAGAACACCATAAGGTATAGGTAGCTCTGAAGGCTACCTTGATTTTGGAGACACCAATGGAATCTGGTGAATATCTGCCTGTGCTTACACTGGAAAGCCTTGTTATCAAGATTCAGGGACTGAGCCAATAGAATGAACATCCACATGTTACAATGGGCCCAAAAACTGGTTCTGAGAATTATAATAGATGGCTTTCTACCTGCTATCAGAAGTCAAAAGCTCAACAAGGCCCAGGACCCAGACAGGGTCCCAATTGATGTATGTCACTATGCTTGCTGTACATATATGGGCACCTGTTCAGTCCATGGAGTTCAACATAATAGGCAGCAAAAACGTTAACCCGAGTTCCTGACGATCAGCAATACATTTTCTATCAATTAAAAAGGCTGAATATTAGATTCAGCTAATTAGATTCAGCTAATTATCTTGAATCCAGATGGGCAGAGACATGTTGACCGCACATAGCGAGGCATAGCTGAGCTATCTATCCAGCTTTCCTTGGTTCTGCTTTCAAGCAGTGAAAGCAGCGCCAGGATTGGGTGGTTCAGTTTCCTGAACCAGGAGCTTCCTAGAAAACAACAGAGGGAAGAGGGTGTCGAGCTACAAAGGTAAGTGAATTTATTATCTTTTTTTGTAACCCCACCCCACCCCCCTCAGTACAAGCCAGACACCACTGATTGTTGGCATATTTCAGATTAGACCAGAGAACCTTTTTTACAGTATACTTTGTGATTGGGGCATAGTACCATTTTACATGCTCTGAGGCATGAAATAGGTGGAAATTACATTGAATGTGATTTTTGGCAGCCAGTGATAATTTGGGCCAAGCTGCATCAGAATTCTGCAAGGGGGCTTCTAAGGAAGTAGGAGTTCAAGCGTTATAAATGGCAAAATCAAATCAAATCAATATCTGTGCTGATTTACATTATAGAAAACAGTGGAATGTTAAATACCCACAGGGACAGTCCATGGATAGTGTATGTGGAATATGCACTGAAAAAGATAGGGTATGAAGACTTCTGGGAGCACCCATCATCAAAGAACTTCCATTCTGTTATGACCATTAAAGAGTGTTATTGATGTTCAAAGCAAGAACTGGCTAAGTGTACCCAGAAAGAAAGTTCACTGTTGCAGTGGCTGCCTCCATAAGCAAATGGTGATGGGGCAAGTGGAGGGAACGTGGGAGGGGTTGCACGGAATGGGTGGTAGGCATCGCATGGGGTGGTCACAAATACTTTATTTAAAGAAGAAGAAAAACTTACCTTTAGCCGCCTGCTGCCTCCTGTGTCGCGTCCCACCGCCTTTCCTCTTCCTGCCTTATCACAGCAGCCCCTATGACACACTCCCATACAATCCCTGTGCTACATACAGAGCAGGGCGGGGATTGGCCTGAGTGGGCTAGAAAGATGCTCCACTCAGGCCACAGAGTCTGTGGGGTTTCTCCAGCCCAGTTGCTCAATGTACCTAGGCTGGAGAAAACCTAAGTGTGCATGTGTGTTTTGGTCGGCCTGAGACGGCCGGCCAAACAGACATGAGCACCTAGGAAGTGAAGTGCACGTAGCACTCCTCCTTCCCCTCCCATGCCTCGGCCCGCCCTCCCTACAGCGCTGGCAAATGCAAAATAAAACAATGCAAGAACATCGTAGTATTTGTCTTCTGCTAGCTCTGAACCCGGCAGTGGGGAGATGCTCCTCTGCCATTGTGGAGGAGCCGCCACAGCTCTGTTGGCTGGATACCACATGATCAAGGTAAAGACTGCTTTAAAATCACACACACATTTTGTGTACTGCACCAACATTGCTATGCCGCTTTGTGTGAATGGGAGAGAGCAGGACAGCGCCACCTTCTACGATTTGACACTGTATGTCTGCCTCATGTGCTGGCGCACTTTAGTCTGCCTTATGCCACACACACCCTTGCACAATAGCGCGCCATAGTGCAAGTGTGTGTGAATGAAGGCTACCGTGGATTTTGTACTGGAATATGAGCCATCCGGTGCAAAATAGTATGCTTGGAAAGTTTAAAACTTTTCTAAGTTTAAATGTGTGTAGTACAATACTCCACACATCAAATTGAGACTTTTTGAAGAAAATATAACTTTTCTTAAATGCTACACACGTTTCGATGTAACATAAATGTTGGCACAAAGCCCTTACTACCTTTTTTTAAAACTTTTTAGTAACTACATCTTTGCATTGAAAACCATGGGTGCGTTAATGTACCACCAATGGTAAGCCCTGTTGATGCAAAGTAGCCATAACATTACTTTAAGGCTGGTTTCCAGTGCAAAACAAGTTATGCTCTAAAGAGTAAATCCCAATGGAATACTTTGCGCTGGTTTTTGTCACTTCTCAATGCAAACCCGACTCAAAATATTAGTAAATCTGTGCCCTTATGACAGTATTTACAAAAACACCATATCCTACAAAGAAAAAGTGTTTCTTCTATTCAAAAGTGTAAGAATCAAATATCATAAAGAAGTAAAAGCAATTTATTATATGGTTGATCCGCCTGTAATTTATCTCCCAGTTGCATCAAATGTTTGCTCAGCATGGTTGATTACTTGCTGCCCTAAAGAACTATTTGTTTCTGTTTTTAGACAAGTCTAAAATGTTATGTTTTACTCAATAGAATAATGGAATTTTAGATACATTGGGGTCTATTCAAAGAGGGAAACTTACACAGGAATAAATCTACATGTGTACATTTACACGTTATGCTTTGTAGTTACTGTACTACTTTTTGCTATTAATCATTTACAAGTGTAGATTTACTATAGAAGGTGAAGACTAATTTATGACTGTAAAGTGACTATTAGTAACTTTTCACACATGTGCGGAAGTCTCCGCCCCCGGGGCAGATATCACCCCATGGTAAACTAAAAGGAAATGTAAAAAAGTTTATTAAACTTAAAAAAGATAGTTAAAATATGTCAGGATACATATTATTGTAAATTAATGTTATACATCAACATAAAATGTAGAACAAAATAAAATTTTAATTGTGTATTAACATTTAGTTAATTTAATAACATTACATGTAATTAAAACACGTTTTTGCTAAATGTATTTTACGAAATGCTCCCTAAATTAAAATGTTACTATGTATTTCTTATATATAGTTACCAAATGTTATGTATAGAATTAATTTAATTATTTAAAAAAACGAATGGCTGTAGTAACTATAAAAGTGCAACTTGTGAATAGCAATGGACCAACTTTTTTGTGGGTGGGTGCATGTCCCTCCATAAAACCCTCTTTAACATTCCCTAAACCCCACCTTAATTCTCTCTTACACCCCCATATTATAATAATTATTCCTATTTTTCCAGCCACTACCCCATCCCTCCCACATTTACTACTAACACGCTTGCCTATGTCTGAGGAGATCTACACAGGTGAAACCTCTGCATGTAGGTTAGGGATAACCAATGTCAAATGTACCACAAAATGCAGTTTGTAATTAGGCCCTATTACATTTGTTTATTACTGTTGAATGTTATTGTAATATAGTACTAAGTGAAATAGTCACACGCTGCCCATTCTACTATTAAAAGTGCAATATGGCCAGACATTGGGTGACATTGCATTTACATTTAGGTTCCAGAGAACTAGTTATTCATTGTGCACATATCACAATGTAAGGCTGGGGGCCTTCCAATGGCAGGCTAATACCATGTTAAGAGTGTTGCAGGAGGAGAAAGTAGAGACACTATAAGTTAAAGAAAAAGTACATAAGGTCTCGTCACCAAACCTAAGCCTCTGACAGAGGGCTGTGGGTGTTTTGGCACCATGCAGCAGTCGTACACCATCTACACTCTCCCTAGGCAAAGTGAAACCCCAACTCTAGTCATGGATCGTCTTGCCCCCAGTGCTTAATTTGTAAAAAATAAATGTTGGTGCACAAAGATCTGCTCAGAACCCTTCGACCAGTGTAATTAAAAGTCGGAGTGCTGAATACCAAAGCTGCATAGTCTTACATCCACCTCATATTTCTTTCATCCACTTTGAGACTTTCCCTCCCCCATTATGCCACTCTTGCAGGTTCCTGCTTTCTCCCTTTGTGAGGGTTTGCACTTCCTTCTTTCAATCTGACTTTCATTTTGCACGTTTTTACCTCTCTTGACCTTGGCAAATGTCTGATTGAGAAAAGTAAGTACCTGTTCCCAAAAATCAGTGCCAATGGCCCCCACCAGCAACCACCGTCTCAAATTAAGCACTGCCCACACATCCCCTTCCCTATTGTGCCAGCCCTAAGTGTCCAACCTCCACATCATCCACCGGTCTTTTTACAGTTTCACAATACCTTGCGATGAAATGTCTCACCAATGGGACACTGTGAAGCAATGCCTCACTTCTGCTAGGCGTACCACGTTACTTTGACTTAGCGAAGCTGAAGCATTTCACTCGACAGTGCATTACTGTGCTATCGAAGTAAATCCTTTGCTCAAACCTCCCTACTAAGCAGACTCCACTTTGGAATTCAGAACCTTCTTATTAGTACTGTGACAAATGGAGGTTTTAAATCAGCGTACTTTGCAGTACTAATGGCAGTATGTATAATCTGTGCATTTAATTTTTCTGGGCTACTTTGTTTCTACGGATGACGAAGGAAAGGTTTTCGTCCACTTTGGTCCTTGAGAGGAACTACTTTCAAGTAAAAGGCAGTATTAAGTCAATTTATCTCTAAAAAATACGCCTTAATTGAGACCAATGAAATCAAACCTTGAAGCCGCCATCTTGCATTTACACCGCCACCTCCACTCGAAGGTTGGGTGTTCCTGAGCCATGTGTCTGACTGAAGGACACACGCAGGGGCGGATTGGCAAGGCGGGCATTCGGGAATGGGCCGAAGGGCCGGTGCCTCAGTGCCCTCTGTGGGCCGTTTTTTTTCTCCCCTGTCCCAGTCCACAGAGAGTGGACTAGGAAAGGGGAGAAAAAAAAACGGCCCACAGAGTGCACGGAGACAGAGACTGAGAAAATGAAAGCAGCCTCGCTGTGCGGCCAGACAGCGATTGTCAGCTGTGGGCTCTCCTTCACCCCTACCCTGCCAAGCAATCAAGCTGAGGCTGGGGAGGGGAGATTGTTTGCAATAATCGGCCTCCCTGGGGGCCAGGTGTTTCTCAGGCCTTTGAGCCATTTGCACCTCGGCCCCCTGGCGCCCATGCAGCCCAGAAACGGTGTTAGTCTTAACACCTCGCCCACAGCCCTTCACATTCAGGGCATAGTGGGCGAGGAAGAATGGGTCTGGCTGTGGGGGCCTGGTGATGTTTGGAATTTTTTTGTTTTATTTATTTATTTATGCGATTTTATATAGTGCGGACTTTACCCGAAGGTGTCAGAGCGCTTCACACTAGGAACAGCAATAATACATGAGGAGAAAATTATAAGTGGACAAATTACAAAAGCAAACGTTAAGTTACATGAATCAAAAGTGACAATAGTGAGCAACCAAAATACAAGAGGAGCAAACGATACATTACAGGAGGAAAAAGAGATATGTGTGCAGGTTACAAAAGCGTACAAAATACAAGTAGAGGTATAATACTGTAATTATTGGCAGACACTCCAGCACAAGAACAAACGTTACGTAAGCAATGGTGGCACTTGTGCAAGTATCTAAAGCAAACAAAAGTGAGAGGTAACAAACAGTGTGTTACAAGAGAAAAGTGACGTGTGCAAGTTACAAAAGGGTACCACACACAGGTACAAGGGTAATACTGCAGTAAATGGTAAACACTCAAACTGCCAGAACACACTGGGAAGGCACTTCCGATGCACCAGCTTCACCTCAGCCTCCCCCCTGGCTACCTGGCTACCTGGCTACCTTGGATGACCCAGAAAGCTGTGTTTTGTGCTCCCCTGCCAGGACATTTTCCCAAGGCCTGGAGGGTTGATCAATTTACTATTTGCAGGGGCCTTACCTCTGTTCATGTGCTCCTGAGCTGAAGGTCTGGGAGGGCTGAGTAGTTTAGTAATAGCAGGGGCTTTGCTGCTTTTCAGGTGCTCCTGTGCTGGAGGGCTGGAATAATTTTGTGACAAAAAGGGGTCTTGCTATTTTTTTTAGTTGCTCAGCATGTAGGCCATTGGCACCTTGGCCCTGTGTCGTGTGCAAGAACAGTATCCTCCCACTTTCATTCCTTGTCTGTGCAAATGGTGTTTCATGAAAGGGCACGCCCCTTGAATGTGGCCCACGCCCCTTAAATATGGGCCACGCCTCTTGAATGTGGGCCACTTTTTTCGTCAGTGCCCGGGCCGAATTGTGATCCCAATCCGACCCTGGACACACACATATCAGCACTGTCTACTTCGAAATAGGAAATACTGCAATTTGAAAAAACAGTTGCCCATTCACTGTTTACAGTAACACTTTCTTCATTAGCTAACATATCTCCGTAATAATACCTTCACCTCGTGCGCTGTCACGAATAAGGATTGAATGTAGAACACGGTACGTCTTTGATTAAAGAAAAAAAGAAAAAACATTCGTGACGCAAGAAGATCGGCGCCCCAAGTGATTTTCCTTCGCTTGAGTCTCATGTGGCATCAGTGGACTGAACTGTTCTTTTCTCCATCGCTACGGAGGTTGCATATTTGATGCATAGCCCACAGCCGACTGGTATTGTCTGAACATTGTTAGGAGTTTCATGGGAATCCAGGCCCTGGCTGGGTGAATGCGCGCACCAAGGCATGTGAACGGAGACCTGGGTTGTGAAAAGTGTGGACTTTGTGCTCGCTCCCTGTTCCTGTCTATTTATTAAAGCTGGGCGCGCGCCTTGAAGGTCTGACAGTGTTATCAAAAGTGAGGCCCTGGGCACAGACGGAGTTTTTGATTTCAGAATGGTCTTTGCTCTTCCACAGTGAGTGGTATGCTTACTAAACACATGAAAAAACACGAGCCCTACCTTAAAAAGGAAGTGGTGATGATAGTTCAAGATCCAAGGTGCTGCATTACAAGGCAGGGGTGTGTGTTATTGGGAAAATACAGATTCTTTTAAACGGAAACATCTCCTTTTGTGTCTTTTTTTTAACACGGCATTTTATAACATTATAGAACAAGTATATTGCTGGCCAGGGCCAGTTTTAGCACTGGTGGCGCCCAGTGTGACAATCTCTTTTGCCCCCCCCCCCACACCTCATTACCGCCTCCTCTGATTCTCTCACTACCACCTGGCAAAGTGCCCCTCATTTCTGCAATCATAGGATATTGCTAAACACAGTTCCCCCTGAGGTGAGCTTCCCCCTCCACAGGTCAGAACCCAGTGCGGCCGCACGGGTCGCAGTGCCCTAAAGCTGGCCCTTTCGCTGGCAAACACACTAACCTGCATCATACCGCTGTTATCAACAGTGGCGGCTCGCAGGGGTAACACTCCTGGGTGGTGAGGCAGGGCTGGGGTGGGGCTAGGTGGGGGTAGTGGAGTCCGACATAGGACAGCAGATATTTATTTGTTTACATACGTTCACTTTTGCCGTCGTATGTCAGACTCCACTACCCCCTCCCACCACGCCCTTCCCCCTCCCCGCCTCACCGCCCCACAGCGTTACCTCTGCGAGCCGCCACTGGTTATCAATAACGCACATTATTCACACTTCGGTCATACACATCGAGGCCGCTTTTACATGCTAATGCAATGAAACTGTAGTTATTCTTCTGAGTTGCCCAAGAGCAAACCGTTGAACTGTGCGAAATTGGGATTTCTAGAGAAACCTTTACCAAAGGCATGAAGAACGAGTAAAAACTTCATAAAGTTTAGGAAGAATACCACCTCCTTGCCAAAATCGTAAGGTTTGTTTGCAGCAGTTTTGCTCCGTGCTATTCATATGCAGGTTGTTAAATTCGGGGGTCTCTAGTTGGCAGAGGTAGGGACCTTTGACCAAATAGGGACCCTTGCGTCTAGTCAGGGTAAGGGGGTAAACTCCTAAAATAACCCCTGCTCACCCCCTTGGTAGCTTGGCACGAGCAGACAGGCTTATCTCAGAGGCAGTGCGTAAAGCATTTGTGAACACATACAGTAACCCAGTGACAACAAGACAAATGGACACCAGACAAGTTTTAGTATAAAAATAAGTATTTTTATATAGACTTAACACAAGACCACAAACAGCAAAAATCCCCAATACTGTACTTAAAAATGGTAGAATTAGCTTAGTTCTCTTAAGATATAAAAGGCGACACTTTGAGTTCAATGTACCTTTTGATGTGTAACGCTATACAATGAAAGTGTTGCAGGGAAGGTGATGCGTGGGTTCCTTTCACGCAAGAACTGTGATGCGTTGGGTTCCTACTGATGCATAGGGGATGCGTCAGTTCTTGTCGGAGTGGGGAGGTGATGCATCTGGTTCTTACTGCGCTTCCGTGGCGATGCCACCAGCAGCGCGGTGATGCGATGAAGATTCGATGCAATGTATAAAATGGCGTCTTCTCCTTGATGCAACACCATGCGTGCAAGTCCGACGACCGTGCGGCGACTCAACAATTCTTCTGAGTCGCGACAGGCCCTGCGACACGCTTCTCAGTGATGCAACGGCATCTGATGCGACGTCAATCCTCTTCCCAGGCGATGCAAGGCGCTTCGGTGATGATGCGACAGCTGCAGCGGCGACACGCTTTCCCAGTGATGCGACTACAGCGGCTGCTGCAGCAACGCGCTTCTCCGATGATGCGGTGGCGTCTGGTGTGACGTCGATCCTCTTCTCCGGCGAATCAATCAATCAATCAATCAATCAGAGTACTTGTAAAGCGCGCTACTTACTCGTGAGGGTCTCAAGACCCTGAGGGGAGGGGGGGGTGCCGCTACTGCTTGAAGAGCCAGGTCTTGAACAGTCTTCTGAAGGCGAGTAGGTCTTGGGTCTGCCATAGGTGGGTAGGGAGGGTGTTTCAGGTCTTGGCGGCGAGGTAGGAGAAGGATCTGCCGCCAGAGGTCGTTCATTGGATGCGGGGGACAGCGGCGAGGGCGAGGCTGGTGGAGCGGAGCGGAGCTGGCTGGTGGGGGTGTAGAAGCTGAGTCTGCTGTTCAGGTAGGCTGGTCCGGCGTTGTGGAGTGCTTTGTGTGCGTGGTTGAGGAGCTTGAAGGTGATCTTCTTGTCGACGGGGAGCCAGTGTAGGTCTCTCAGGTGGGGGGTGATGTGGCTGCGGTGGTGGACGTTGGCGATCAATCGGGCAGAGGCGTTTTGGATGCGTTGTAGTCGTCGTAGGTGTTTGGCTGGGATTCCTGCATAGAGTGCGTTGCCGTAGTCCAGTGTGCTGCTGACGAGGGCCTGTGTCACCGTTCTTCTTGTTTCGGTAGGGATCCACTTGAAGATCCTGCGGAGCATGCGGAGGGTGTTGTAGCTGGAGGAGGAGACGGCGTTGACCTGCATAGACATGGAGAGGGTGGAGTCGAGGATGAATCCTAGGTTGTGTGCATGGTCGGTGGGTGTTGGTGCTGTTCCCAGTGTGGTCGGCCACCAGGAGTCGTCCCAGGCTGAGGGGGTGGGTCCGAAGATGAGGACCTCCGTCTTGTCTGAGTTCAGCTTCAGACGGCTGCTCCTCATCCAGTTTGGCAGTGTGTGGGTCCTTGGTGAGTGAGAGGATGAGCTGGGTGTCATCCGCATAGGAGATGATGTTGAGGTAGTGATGGCGGGCAACATGTGCGAGGGGGCCAATGTAGATGTTGAACAGCGTCGGGCTGAGGGATGAGCCCTGGGGGACACTGCAGATGATATCGGTGGCTTCGGATCGGAAGGGAGGGAGGCGGACGCTCTGGGTTCTGCCGGAGAGGAAGGACGTGGTCCAGTCAAGGGCCTTCTCTTGGATTCCGGCTTCTAGGAGGCGTGTCTTTAGAGTGTGATGGCAGACCGTGTCGAAGGCGGCTGACAGCTCCAGGAGGATGAACGCTGATGTTTCGCCGTTGTCTAGTTGGCGCCTGATGTCGTCTGGGGCGGTGATGAGGGCTGTCTCGGTGCTGTGGTTTCGTCTGAATTCGGATTGGGATGGGTCCAAGTTGTTGTTGTCTTCGAGGTGGCAGGCCAATTGCATGTTGATGATTTTCGCGATGACCTTCGCCGGGAACGGGAGCAGGGAGATGGGCCGGAAGTTCATGAGGTCCTTGGGGTCCGCTTTGGGCTTCTTGAAGAGGTCGTTGATTTCGGCGTGCTTCCTGCTTTCTGGGAATGTTGCTGTTTCGAAGGAGATGTTGATGACCTTCCGTAGTTGGGGTGCGATGGCTGCGTATGCTTTAGTGAATATGTGGGTGTGGGCACGGGTCTGACGGAGATCCTGAGTGCATGGAGTTCATGACCTTGCGTGTCTCGTCATCGTTGGTGTTGGACCAGGAGGTCAGGCGGTTGGTGCTGGTGGTGTTCACAGGGGAGGTGGAGTCTGGCGTAGTCGGGGCGGTCGTGGTGTTGAAGCTGTTGTGGATGTCAGTGATCTTGCGGTGGAAGAAGATGGCTAGTGAGTCGCACAGTTCTTGTAAGGGGGGATGTTGTTGGTGTTGGCGCTGGGGTTGGAGAGTTCCTTTACGATGCTGAAGAGCTCTTTGCTGTCGTGTGCGTTGTTATCCAGGCGGTCTTTGAAGGAGGATCTCTAGGCTAATCTGATGAGGTGGTGATGTCTGCGGGTGGCGTCCTTGTGGGCTGCGTGGTTGTCCGGTGTGCGTTTGTGGAGCCATATCTTCTCCAGTTTCCGGCATGCGCGTTTGGAGGTCTGGAGTTTGTCGGTGAACCAGGTGGCTCTCTTGCTGGTGTGGCTGTTGGAGGGTCTCTTAGAGCAGAGCGAGGGTGATGGTGCAGTCATCGATCCACTGTCTGAGGTTGCGGGCTGCGGTGTCTGGGTTGGTGGGGTTGGTGGGTGGGTCCTGGGCGAGTGTGGTGATCAGCTGGTGTTCGGTGACTTTGCTCCAGCAGCGGCGAGGCAGCTGTTGGGTGCGGTGGTGCATGGTGGGTTTCTTGAAGGTGAAATGGATGCAGCGGTGGTCGGTCCAGTGGAGTTCGGTGGTGTGGTCAAGGCGACATGGGTGCCTGTGGAGAAGACGGGGTCCAGCGTGTGGCCGGGGGAGTGGGTGGGTGGGGTGACGAGTTGTCTGAGGCCGAGGTTGTTGAGGTTGTCGATCAGGGTGGCGAAGTTGGTGTCGTTGTTCTCGAGGTGGAAGTTCAGGTCCCCGAGGAGGATGTAGTCCGTGGAGGCGAGGGCGTGTGTGCTGGCGAGGTCAGCACGGGGGTCGCTGAACTGAGCCCGGGGACCGGGGGTCTGTAGAGGAGTGTTCCTCTGAGGGTGGTGTTGGGTTCGGTGTGGACCCGGAAGTGCAGGTGTTCGGCGGTGTTGAGGGTGTCGTCTGCGTGAGTGGCGACCTTGAGGGTGGACTTGTGGACGATGGCTATTCCTCCCCCGATTCCGTTGGTGCGATCCCTGCAGGTGATTTTATAGCCGTCTGGGATGGCTATGGCGTTGTCGGGCGCGAGGAGTCGTTCCACCAGGTCTCGGTCAAGAAGGCAACGTCTGCGGTGGAGGAGTCGAGCAGGTCCCAGAGTTTCACGGCGTGTTTGCGTGCAGAACGGGTGTTTAGGAGTATGCAGCGGACGTGGTTGGGTCCGGTCCTTGGTGGTTTGGTGGCTCTGTCGCAGGTGAAGCTGCAGGTGCGGCAGGAGAAAGGTCAGTGGGTGCGTTTCGGGGCAGCCTGGAAGCAGATGCGGTCTCGGCTGGCGCTGAGTGCGTGGAGGGTGCTGGCGTCGTATCAGAGTCTGGCATTGCGGCGTTTGCCGGGGCCAGGGGTTCTGGCGGTGGGCGTGGTCCAGGCGCGGATGGGCGCAGACGGGCATGCCTTAGGCGTGCCTTTGGCGCGCCACCGGCACGGCCGCGCAGCGTCCGGCATATATGGGGAGGTGGGAGCGAGAAGCAGCTGGAAGGCGGGAGCAGCGAGTGGGCAGGGGGGTGGGGCCACAGGGGGGCACAGCGGAGGGGAGAATGAGTGGCACAGAAAGAAAAACTAGGCAGAAAAGAGGGGGAAACAGTGGCACAGAGCAGAAAAAACGGGGCACAAAGGAGGGCGAAAAAGGAGTGACACAGAAAGAAAAAGTGGAGCATAAAGGAGGGGAAAAACGAGTGACACAGAAAGGAAAATGGGGCAGAAAAGAGGGGGTAACAGTGGCACAGAGCAGAGAAAACAGGGCACAAAGGAGGGGGAAAAACGAGTGACAGAGAAAGAAAAACGGGGCAGAAAAGAGGGGGTAACAGTAGCACCGAGCAGAAAAAACGGGGCACAAAGGAGGGGGAAAAATGAGTGCCACAGAAAGAAAAGACAACGGATGGGCACAGCGAGTCTTTAACAGTGGCAGCAGGGGCAGGGGCACACAGGCGGAGCTGCGTGGAGGGGGAGCGGCTTACCAGGAGGGTCAGGAGCGCTTCTGCATTGCAAAGGGACAGCTTCAGCAGTGGCGACAGGCTTCTTCTTCATAAGTCGCGCTTCCAGCTCCTTGCGACACGCAGTTCCTGCAGAAAGCCCAACACAACTGTAGGCACTTCCAAAGAACTCTTGGGGAGCTGGTGGGTAAAATCTGTTGACCCTGAGACTTCAGCAGGAGGCAAGCTCTATCTCAAGCCCATGGAGATCCTTCATAAGTTGAATGAACGTATCACAAAGTCCTTTTTCCTTTCTCTGGAAGTCAGGCAACCACTGCAGGCTAATACCCCAGACAGCACTCAGCTTAGGGATAGCCTCTTCCTCAGGTCCTCTGGTTCCTCTCCTCAGCAAAGGTTTCTTCTTGTTTCCCAAAAGTGATCTAAAGTTCTGTGGTTTGGGTCCCCTCTTTCAAACTCATTTTCCCTTTGTTCTCTGAAGGCAGAGAGGCCTTTGCCTAGTCCAAACCAGTTCTGGTCTATCCTGGAGCACTTTGTTGACAAGACTCCTTCTTTCCTTTCACAGTGTTGGCCAGGGGCATCAGACGCACCACAGGAGGTGGAGCCATCATTGTGGAAGGAAGGCACAGCCCTATTCAGGTCCCAGGTGCAACTCCTCCCTCCCATCTGCACTCAGATCTCTCTATTCAGCCCTGTGCTGACTCACTCTGTCTCCTGGAATCCCCCAGCCCCTCTCACTCAAACTCCAGACAAGGAATACACAACCTAGCAGAGGCAGGTTTGAATGGTTAGACAAGAAAATACCTACTTTCTAAAAGTTATATTTTCGAACACAGAATGTTAAAACCAATTTCACTAAAAGATGTATTTTATCATTCTGAGTTCCGGCATACTAAACTCGAAATTCTACCTAGTGTCCTGAGTCAGTTAGGATTATAAAATGTAAAATTCAAACTGCCCATTCTGGCCTTTGGGGAACAGGTAGCCTTGCAATAGTGATAAATGAAAATGGGTGTAATTCACTATTAGGACATGCCACACACACTAGGGCATGTCCTACTTTTTACCTCCAATGCACCCTGCCCTTGGGCCTACCATAGGGGTGACTACTATGCAGACAGGGGAAGGTTTAGGGACTGGCAAGTGGGTGCACTTGCCCAGTAAACATGGCAGTACCAAACTGCACACAGGCTCTGCAATAGCAGACCTGAGACACACTTTACAGGCTGCTTCTGCGGGTGGCACAACCAGTGCTGCAAGCTCACCAGCAGCATTTGATTTACCAGCCCTTGTGCACACTCAGCGAACTGTACCAGGGTCTGACAAGTAAACCAAACCAGCCAATCATGGAATCACTAATCCATACATCAATTTACCAGAGGGAGAACTTGCACTGTGGCACTGGACAGCAGTGGCACTGTGCCCAAAGCATCTATAACCAGCAAAAACACATGAGACAACAGCAAAAAATGGAAGGGAGACCCACACCAAGGTGCCAGGTCTAACACAGGCTAAAATATTTCATCAAAGTATAAATGAGATGTGTGGAAAGGAATATGGTCCAATAGGAGCACGGGCCCTCTTACACCCGAATGGGTGTCATCCTTCATCACTGGGGCGTGGATTTTGCGCCGGTGCAAGATGTCGGCTGTCCTTTGAGCTCCGGAATGGAAGCACAGCTTTTTTGTTTTTGTGGTCTCTTCTACTCCTCACCTGACTATTCCGGATGTGGTCCTCAGCTTCATATCATCGGCAGTGAGTCTGCATGCCATTTTTGCACCTTGCAGGTGCGTTCTGTAACCTGTGTGCCATGGGGGTGATTCTCCTCATCAGGACGCGGGTGACCGCCATTTAAAGTTGCATCGCTCGCGTTAAAGTTTTTTTCTTCTTTTTTCTCTTTTTAATATGTTTAATATTCCTTCACTTTGACTGGTTTTACATTGCTGGACTAGTGTTTATGAGATATACATCTTTGACCTGGCTAATGCTGCAGTGATTTGGCTCCTTCTGGCTGTTTGATGTTTCTACACTGAAGAAGTTTCTCCCTAACATGCCTGCCTACAAGTGACTTTGCCTATTAGCAGCCTGGGTCTGCTTCCTTGATGTTCCTTTTGCTGGAAGTCTACTTTGGTCCTTCTTTGTGATGCCTAGTAACTCTTGACAAGTGTCAACATTGAGGTAATTTGGTTCTGTGACCTCCTTTTTTCTGGATATCTCCTTGTAGTCTGCTCTTCACTAAACCATTTGAGCTGACAGTGTTCTCTCTGGGGTATGGCCCAGATTTGTTCCTCTCAAATCCTTATGCGGCATCCAACTCATTATAGCAAGATGGCCAGTGATGTGCATACATCCTCCAAATCGTCTTCTTCGGGTACAAAACCAAAGGGAGCAAAGAATGACCCTTCTTCTCCTATTTTATCTTCCCAGAATCCTGTTTTAGATTCTAACTTGGGTGAGGTACATGGACTTCAACCATTTATGTGTGCAACTAATTAATAATTGCATCAAATTAAGGATTGATGGATTGTTATGGAGGGTAAGATGTCGGAGTTAGAACAACATGTGGGGGTTCTTCACGATATAACGACCAAGATTCTTATGTTAGAACAAGATATTCAAAATCAGAAACGACACACTGAAGACCTCAAAAATTGAAATAGATGGAACAATCTTTGCCTTAATGGTTTTCCTGAGAACATTGAAGAAATTCTTGACGAAATTTCTTCCGGATCTCCTGGATCTTCAATCTTCACCTCCTCTCAACATTCAACATGCACATCATTTGGGCCGTTATCAGCCTCATTCAGCGAAACCATATGGCATCATTATGCTCTTTTTGGAATTCACAGACCTGATGTGTGTCCTGAAGGCTGTTAAAGTTAAACATCGTCTTATTTGGTCTGGCCATAACCTTTTTATTTCACAGGATGTTTTTGCAACACAACAATGCCCTTCGAAAAGAATTCCTAGCTCTTCCTCCCCAGATGAGGCACTTGAACATTCAATATGTCATTCTACATCCATACCTTTGCCAGATCACTCATGAAGGCACCTCACATGCTTTTGATGACCCAGCTAAACTGAAAACCTTTCTGTGCAGTATTACAAACCACAACATGGAGACTAATGCTTCACATTTTCAAATAAACTTGAGTCCTCTCACAGATTTTTTCTGCTTCTGCTCCAATGATATATTTCTTTATGTTTATGACTAATTTGCTTTTTCTTTTCCTCTTTTGGAAATTTATTTTCTGTGTATGTTACTAATATTCGTAATTTTTTGCATATGTCTTACTTTACTAATTAGTCTCTACGTTTCCATTTAGTCTGAGGCTACTTGTACAATTTTTTAGTTTTCTTCACTGTTGCCTTTCTTGTTCTCTGCGTAAACATACCCTTCGCATAACCTTTTAACCGCTTTCATTCAGATCTGGATTTTTATCCCTGATCTGTCTCTCATTTCTCTTTTTCTTATTTCTTTCCCCTTAACTCTCTCTCTATTGTATTTGACTTTTTTCTGTCTTATTACCCCTCTCACTATTATTGTTCTTACATGAGTATTTTATTTTTTTGTTTTTTTATTCCTCTCATAAATATCTACTTATATTGTTAAATGGTATCTTTTTGTCTTTTCTTTTGGACTTGCAGCTAATTGGGCCTGTTCCCGTATATTTGACCTCACCCTGCATCATGGTTAATGTTGTCTCGTGGAACGTCCATGGTCTGGGTCGTCCCGTAAACCATCGAAAGGTACTTCCTCATCTATTTAAACTTAGCACACATGTTGCTTTTATATAGGAAACGCATTGTAATGATGTTGAATCACTTAAACGTCAAAGGGTTAATCAGGTTATTTTTTCTCCTGCTGTTAATCGTAAAGGTGGTGCTGCCATTCTGTTCCACAAGTCACTGAACCTTCCAATTTTATTAACTGAATGTGAGACAATGGATGATGGGTTTTGGTTGGCGCTATTATATTTCAAAAGCAAGTCTCCTTTTCTCAATATTTATGGCCCTGTTAAATCAGACCCTCAATTTTGCAACAGAATTAAATTGAAACTTTCCTCCGTTTCTAATCCCAATATCATTGTTGCTGGTGATTTTAATGATTGGTTAAACCCGTTCACTGATAGAAAGTCTAAGTGTAAGTTTAAACCTAATAATTCCCACAAAGCTTTTCAATCCTCCATTTACCCGCGTACATTCTTTGATGTATGGAAAACTTGTAACCCTGATATATGTGAATTCACATTTGTTTCTAATGTACATCACACTATGTCTCGTATTGATTATATTTTGGTTTCCAAATCACTTCTCCATTCTATGTAATCATCAGAAATCAGTTCTATTTTTATTTCAGATCATGCTGCTGTTTTGTTTCCTTTGATATGTCCCTCAACACCTCTAAACAGGGCAGTTGGTGTTTTAATAATACGTTATTGTCAGACCAAACCTTTATTTTGGAAGCGGCCTCTTTTATTTTTTCTATTTAATCAATTTAAAGACACCTCTGTTCATATTAACTGGGATGCTTTTAAGGGCCTTCACTATTGCCTACTCTGCCAGAAAGAAAAAAGCATTTAATGCTAAGTACTTCTCAACTCTCCAACATATAAAGGCTCTCAAACATATGTACATCACCTCCAAATCCTCCTCGAGATTACAGGATCTGATTAAAGCCAAGTCTGCTTGAATAAAATTGCTACGGTCAACCCTTGTAATGCCCTTGTTAAAATTAAGTCCAAATACCACGGAAGCCAAAATAAGGCTGGTAACATTATTTCCAATTATTTAAAAATCAAATTGGAATGAAAAGCTATTGGTCCTATTCATTGTGAACATAGCAACAAGATGATGTCCTCTGACTCTAACATTATAAATTCCTTTCTGTCCTATTATGAACTACTATATACAGAAGATACAACTCCTTCTGAGTGTGATATCAACTCTTTTTTTCAGGGACTCCCTATTCCTTAATCCATTCCTGATACTCTCTTACCCCTTGAAAATGATATTTCTCTTCAGGAAATTACTGATGCTCTTAAGTCTTTAAAAAAAGCTTATGTTCCTGATCGTGACAGTTTTTCAGTCAAACTTCTTCGACTTTTTTCCTCTATTTTTGCTCCTAAATAACTTGATTTTTTATTAGTTTTTGTCTAACTCTAAAGGCAGTGATTTTTTTCCTGTAAGCCCTTATTGTCATTATCCCCAACTAGTTAAGACCATACCCGCTGTAATAACTACCGTCCCATTTCAATTATCAATTACGATTGCAAAAGTTTTGCAAAACTCCTTGCTTCTCGTTTGGAGGACATCACCCCCCTTCTTATTAAACCTGACCAGGGTGGTTTTATTAAGGGCAGGCTGTCATCTGATGATTCCAGAATGTCCTCCAACATTCTTACCCATGGGAAAAAATATTCCTCTCCCCTAGCAGCCTTGTCTCTTGATGCTAAAAAAGCTTTTGATCATATAAATTAGCAATTTATGTTTTTTACTCTTAGTTGGTTTCGTTTTGTCCATAAATGTATTTCTTTTATCAAACTGCTATATGTTGAACCAGGTGCTTGTGGCTTTGTTAATGGTCATTTCTCTCCCTATTTTAAACTGCATGGAGGCACTAAACAAGGTTGTCCCCTCTCTCCGATACTTTTCCTTCTTTGTTTAGAACCTTTTCTTGAATGTGTCAGATGTAACCTCAGTATAATTGGTTTTAAATTCAATTCCCAGTAAATTAAACTCTCTGCTTATGCAGATGATATTCTTATCTATATGTATAATCCCTCCACTTTCATGGATCCTTTATTACAAGAGATTGCTTTATATTCTAATATCTCTGGTTACAAGCTAAAGTTTTCGAAAACCAAGACTTTACCGCTAAATTCCTCTTGTTATTGCTTTTCGTGGTGTCCCCATAAGATTAAATACCAGGGGGTCTGGTTTGCCCCCACCATACCTGATACACTAGCTCTTAATTTTACTGCTTTAAAACGTAGACTCCAAAAGTTATTATCTTCCTGGTCTCCTCTATTTTTATCCTGGTGGGGTAGGCTAGACACAAAGACTAAAGAAGGAGTGAGAAGTCTTTATGATAGGTACACATTCATCTTCCCCAATACTATGTTTCAACAAACTTAGGGAGGGGATACCTAGATTTTAATAAAGTGCATATGAATAATGTATCCTCGATCGGTAAGTAACGGCACCCAGGTAAATCGGTGCTCACCTTACATTTATCTCAGATCTATGTATGAAACCTAACTGTATTTAGATATAGAAAGAATTTGGGTAAATATATGTATATGTATATATACATTTATATATTATTAGGGTCCTCACCCAGGGCATGCTTCATCATTAAACCCTCGCTCACACACACAGAATGCGCGAGTGGACTTGATGCGTTTGTAAGCGGAGTACTATGGGAACTTTGAGTGAAGGCAGGGGGTATGGGTGTGTTAAAATAGCCTCCTAAACCTAAAATAATTTTTTAATGGTGTAGGCTTTAAGGCTAGATTAAAAATTAGATTGATGACACTCTTAGGATTTAATGATCCCAGGTGTCTATTCGGTCGACATGTTTCAGCCAATACAACTGCCTCAAAAGGTCATTTGGCTTTTTTCAGGATCTTCGTTTACCCTGCTAGTTATAGTGAAAAGCTTATTACATTGTGCAATTTATATTGAAAAAGGCATGCACATTGATAAACAGACCACACAATTAGGACCTTTTCCACCAATGGTCAACGCTGAAAAGAGAACATTTCATAATCAAATACTAGGGTACTTATATCATAACTTGTACCCCTTCTTATGTGCTTTATGTCTCTATTTTTTGCTGTTTATCCTGTTCCATTTCATTGTGACAGTTACACATGACAAACACATACATATACAAACAATAGACAAACAATGTTGTACTACACCAGTCAACATCACAAAGTGGCAACATGGGTTACCTACATGTCTAAGTCAGTTTACTGACATCTTAGGGAATTTCAAGGATGGACCGTCCCTGTAGTCACACAAGAAAAAATAGTGTAAAAAATAGGACACATCAACAATTTGAACCCTGTTAGTTGGTTCCTTACTCACGATTCTGGTGCTTTCGTTTAGTTTAAAAATAGGTTGGTACACAATTATCTTACTTCATCAAGGGTATAGGTCTGCTCATCACTTGAGCTGTGTCCCTGTCTCCCTGCATGTTACAATCAAGTTCAAGTTTCAAAGCTTTATTCGATTATTTCACAAAACAATCATAAAAGCGTACAAAATATGTGCGATTTACGTTCCTCAGTATACACTCAATTATTAGTATCATTTAGAATACCAGTACAAAAATACAGAGATAAAAAACATGACAAGGATATAAACATAGTTCACACATACAGATAAAACTTGGGGAGAGTTGAAAGACCATACTTTTTCTAATGGCCATTGATTTTAAAATAAATATGGCTGTAAAAAAAACATATGTCTTGGTCCTCTAGGGAGAACAGAAGGCTCATTGCAGATTTTGTCATTGTTACAGCCATTTTTTAAATAATGGTTTCAAATACATAATTCTAAGGTGCAAGTAAAGGTCACAGATAAGTAAGAAATACACAGTGCTCTGCTTGGTAACCTTGTCACAAGGGCAGGGCGAGGAAGAATGATTTTTCATACGGGGGAATGCCACCAGATGGTGGACTATTCCTAAACGCAGTCTCGTGAGGACAAACCGGTGGGATGGTTTGGTGACGATCCTCAGATAATTTTGGAAGCCAATCGTCACCACGTTGGAAAAATAAAATTGTGACGTTGTTAACAACATATTTGTGTCTCTTCGAAGATGAGTTTTCTTACTCATATAACGACACTTGAGCTCTTTCTTTGGGATATCAGATAACAATCAGGGTCGGCCTTGACATCTAGGTTAAATATGTCTCTAGCTGTTACCACGACATAATGGATCCATGGAATCACTGAGCACTTGTCTAGGAGAAGGCAATCACTAATAATACTCCTGGTAAAACCAGTTTCTTCCTTTAACCAGACTGCTCTCCACACCATCAAGGGCCTTAGACGGATTAGGTCAGACAAAAAATCCAAACCCAGTTCCCGATGTGAAATCTCGTTCGAGGCTGATTTTGGTAAATATAACAGTCTTTTAATAAAAGCATTTTCCTCGACCTGTAGATCCATGTGCCTACTGTGTCCCCAAACACCGGATCCATATAATGCAATTGACACACATCTACAACGATAGATGTGCAACATTTCATGGATCCGTCAGTCCCCAAGCTTAGTCACAAATTTAAAAATTACGTGGGCACTTTTAGACATTTTGGCCTTCACATTAATTATCTCTTGGGACCATATACCATTGCTACTAAACGTAATCCCCAAATAACATAATTTTTTTACAATTTCTATTTTTTTATCCTCTATATAAAATGATTTCACCTTTCTCATTTTCTCCCCGCACTGCATAATGAATGTTTTGGTGTTATTGATTTTTAGCTTCCTGCCCTTGATAAACCCTGCAAGCTTATTCATTAGCCTCTGTAGGCCACAAGGGGTTCTTGATAAAAGCACCGAATCATCTGCATAAAGCAGAACCAGGATGGGCAGACCATCAACTTGTGGGGCATCTGAGTTAACCTGCTTGAGTTCGGTGTCAATCGCATTTATAAAGAGGGAAAAAAGGAGGGGCGCGAGAACGCACCCTTGTCGAACACCCAGGTTAACATGGATACTGTTCGTACATTATCCCCTCAACCATATCTTATCTTAGCAGATAGTTTTAAATATAGTCTGGCCAGAAAATAAATAATCCCAGGTGGGGCACCTTGCTCTAATAGTATCGACCATAACAATGCATGGTCAACAAGATCAAACGCGCTGCTAAGGTCCGCAAAGCAGAGGAACAGCGACCCCTGCTTAGCGCGCGTATACTTTCCTATTAGAAGGTCTAGATTGATACACTGTTCTATAGTTCCCATGCCTTTGCGGAACCCAAACTGGGACTTCGCGAGGATACCACCCGTTTCTGCCCACTCCTCCAGCCTGGCCAACAATACTCGGCTCATTGTTTTAAGTGACGAGTCTAAAAGTGAGATAGGTCGGTAATTCTTCGCATCCGACCTATCTCCCTTTTTATATATGGGGATGATTATAGATTCACCCCAAGTATGTGGTGTACTTTCATCGACTGCCGCATTAAACACCTTGGTCAAGACGGGGCCCCATAATTTAATATCAGCCTTATAAAAGTCGATGGGCATCCCCACAGGACCTGGGGCTTTCCCGCCCTTACTATGTCCAATAGCAAGCTCAACCTCTGAGACAGTTATGCATAATGGAATATTAGGCCACTGATTGGACACCATGGTCAATAAAATGCCCGCTCCTTCCGGATCGAAAATGCTTGTATAGTGTGAGACCCAACACTCCTCACTAACTAAAGCAGTGAGGCATGGCATATTATCGCTCTTGAGGAAAGGGCAGTTAACAATGTCCCAGAAAAGTTTACTGTCTGAGAGTTCGACTGCCCTAGTCAACTTATCCCACGCTTCCTCCTGCAATTCGTGCTTCCTACATTTTATCTGCACCTTATAAGCAGCTCCCAAATTTTTAATAATCAGCCTATCTTTGGGCCTATTAGCTAATGCCTTCTTTAACTTTCGCAATGACTCCGAACAAGCGGAGTCGAACCATCCGGTCCTCTATTTCTTATTACTGGTCTTGGTTGTAGTCATGATATTAACAACCTGGGCATTAATCCGACTAAAACTCATCAAAATACCCCTTGAATCTGTGTTAGTGTCTAGGCAGGTACTAAGGTCAGGTAAGCAAGCTACCACGATCTTAGTCAGGAGGTTTTCCGAGTTATCTCCCCTCCATTTTATCCTGTGGCCATTACATCTAGTTGGGGCAATATCAATAACCACAGGTTTAGCGGCCAATACTTTATTACCCCAAATAGTTAATGCCATGGTGACACAATTATGGTCACTCATCGCAAAGTCCAATACGACAGGGCTATCACAAGACCCGCTAATGTTGCCCGAGATCAACACATGATCTATAACTGTTGCAGCGTTCCTCCCTGTGAATGTAGGAAAAATATTACCCTCACAGTCCTTCGCAGCTTGTAAAGCAACTAAATCAAATTTTGCTAAGACCAAATTCAGTGATTCCCCATATGCACTATAGGCAAAATGTAGACAACCATCGCCATTCTCGTCATTAAAACCACATACCCTGTTAAAAGACAATGGGCACATCTGGGCATTAAAATCCCCCCCCACAAATGAGTACAAAGTTAACCCGGTTAACTCAACAAATCTTTTCCATGGCCATTTCCAATTCATTGACTGCATTCGAGCGTGATGAATCCGGCAAATTATTATAATAATTAATCAATAAAACATTGCAGCCATTTTTATGACTTATTTTTTTGTAGACAAGGGAACCCCACAAAGTAGAACCTGGGGTAGAGCAATGCTTTTTAAGGAACAACGGTTCAGGTTAGGCCTAATTAGGTCCTGTGGAAAGGGTCAAGGTAGCGAGTATTTAATAAACGCTGGGGAGCAAAAACTGTAGGTACAAGTAAGAAACTTTTATTTCAATCTTTCTTTTTTTATAGATATACATAAATATTTTTACTGTATTTCAGGTGCTCAGGTGAATAGTACTGCCCAGTAAGGCAGTAAGCTGAGAGCAGCTGTCGGTGAGGCACTCGGACCCCTTACCTGCTACGCCACAACGCCGGTATTAAATTCCAGGCGCCACTAATTGAAAATTGCCATAGCGACGAATACGCTAAAGCGGATTCCTTCGTTCTTTTAAATTCACTCAAAAGTTCAAGTAGGACCCTCGTCCAATTAAAAGTGACCGAGCGCTACTTGGATCATCTCATTGTGAGACCTTTTTGATTAACTATAATTCTCTCTCCAGAAAGCAACCTCCTACTGAATTACAGTTTCAACCAAGCATCCTTGCCTGAGAATGAATTGGCAAGTTTCAGGAAGCTCATCAGTCCTGATGATGATCTAAAGCTATATAGATCGAAACGCCGTCGACCTACCCAAGGATTTTCATTTCATTTCTATTGTATATAATTGTTTTTTAACCTTGTTGTTGTTGTGTGACAGTCCGTTCACTTTGATCACTTTTTGTCACGTCCTGCACCGTACTATTCACCTGAGCACCTGAAATACAGTAAAAATATTTATGTATATCTATAAAAAAAGAAAGATTGAAATAAAAGTTTCCTACTTGTACCTACAGTTTTTGCTCCCCAGCGTTTATTAAATACTCGCTACCTTGACCCTTTCCACAGGACCTAATTAGGCCTAACCTGAACCGTTGTTCCTTAAAAAGCATTTTTATGACTTAGCCATAATAGTTGGGAGTGCCAACCAACCTTCTCATAAAGAATAACTTGCACAGGAAGATCAATGGATAACAGGATCAGGAGACCACCTTTAGCTCTGCCCATGGTAGAACCTTGGGCTGGTAAATCGAACGAGACAAATCCTTCATAGCTTATGTCCTCCACTCTCCATGTCTCTTGGAGGCATAGAATGTCAAAGCCTTCCACAATGTCTCCCCAACCCAAGAGGTCTTTTTTATTATTCCAACCTGCGATGTTCCAGGAAGCTAGTGTATACCCTCTCTGTCCATTGGTCTGTCCCAATTCGAGGGCTCTTGGCCTATCACTAGATACATCTTCTCTAAACCCAGTGTCAGCTAAGCTGATTTTTAGGCCATAGTTCTCTGTCACAGGGGATACTTGGATGGAAACTGAACTATCATTACCAGGAGCACTGAGCCTAAGAGAGTCACCTAGCTCACCCATGTTCGCGTCCTCCTGCATACCTGGGTCAACACTGCCTTCATTATCGCTTATCCCCAGTAGTTTTAGCACTATCTGGCTGGAAATTTCCATCTGCTCAGAAGGCATACTTTCCTCCCCTTCCTGATCACATAGAAGCCCCATTTTATAGTCAGGACCCAGTCAGTCTACCGCCTCAAGACAGTTAAAGCGGTTGTAACTATGGAACATATTGGGTATAAACATAGGATCTGATCTATTCTGGGATATATGATCCGGTCTATTCCACATTCCCCTATATCCACCCCTCCTCTCTATTCTTATCCAATCCATAGGATTTTCTATTTCCACATCCACCCTATATGGGAGGTAGAAGAAGGTTAGTGGTAATGTCTTAATCATTCCGTTGGTTCCTTGGTTTGACCAGGTACATATATAGGGAAACAGTTCTGGGGTCTCTAAAAGTGACCACTATATAATCACCTGCTATGCTTTTAGCTGATCTACCAATCCATGAAGTCCTCCTAACCATTACAATCTCACTCATGATATGGGGAGGCAACAGTCAGTTCATATTTAGCCAGTTAGCTACCTTATTTCTCAGTGAGGCAACATTTTCCTTCACATTTTTTCCTAAACTGGGCACTCCTGCTAAGATAACTACTAAAGGATTGGCCTCTGGGGGCAAATCAGGTGTTAATGCCGTCCCGACCTATTATTCGCCACTATTCCATGATCATTAGGCAATGCAGATTGCTTTTCCAGTGTAGCATGATCATTCTCCAGTGACCTGGATTTTGTACTACAGCCAGACTGGGAAGCAATATTAGGAATAACTGCGGTGCTACTTGCAGAAGGTTGGCCATTGGGCTTTCTACCAGCCTCTAATAAGGAAGGGGTGGACTGCTGACTGGGTACAACATCCTTGGCCCTAGGTTTAGAGCTAACTAATAGTTTGTTACCCACTAGAGCCCTATTTTGGCCAGTTTTAATGGGCTGATTATTCAGTTTAGGGGCCAAGGTCGGTTGAATTACCCTTTGTCTATTACCCGTCTCTGATCCCTCTACATCGGTCAGGGGGGGATTCCTGTTAGCCATATCACTTTGCATGTTGTCTAATTTATGTGAATTTTCTAGGACATGTTTCTCAATCTGATCTATTTTAGAGGCCATCATCCTAGTTCTCTCCAATAATGGGAGCATTAATGATTTTACCAGTATTTCAATTTTACCCAACAAGCTGCCATCACCATCAGCTATACAAGAGGGGGATTCCTAAATAACATCTAATGGGGCCATATGCAGGCTAGGAGGGTGGGGAACAGCTAATGATGTTGGAATAACACTGCTACTTTTCTTTCAGATTTTTGCAGGCCCACCCGTAGAAGCACCACCCTTTCTTTTTATTTTATTAGATGTAAGAATGGTTGGGGATCCCTGTTCACCGACTATTTGGGGTAAACTGTGTACCTCAGCTGGAATAGATACCTCAGTGACACTGCCATTACTAGAACCTACACTTGCAAGAGAAATATTAGTGATAGAACAACTCGCTTCATTATACTCAGCATCAATAGTCTGCTTTGTACTAGTCCCACAACTTAATTGCGTCGTGGGTACAGGCGATACTGCAGTCCCGATTACACTTAACGATGAGCACTTCCCTGTAAGTAGGTCCAGGGAAAGGCGCCTCTCGGTAAGTGCAATTTCCTTATCAAGGATGGTAGTCGCCCTTTTAAAAGACTGATCCAGCGTGCCTGTAACTACCCCACCTGAGGAAGAGAGCGTGACATTTCTATCTTTCCCTGAGCGGAGAGGCATAATGACTTTTTTATCAACAAGGCGAAAATGTATATTAAACAGGAGTTAAAAACAATTACTCCCGAACTAAATCAGTAAATACTAATGATCATCAACAAGGATATAAAATAATACAATATGGAAGCGTCGTTGAAAGAGGGCAAGTCCGGCCCAGCCTTGTTCGTCCTTGGACGGCCGTAGACGGCCCGCCCTTTGCCACGGCTTTGCCCTGTCCCGCACGCGTCCCGCGATCCGTGGTAAGGGGCGTTGTTAAGTAAAAGGCGTTGGGGGTGGGAAGAGACTCCAGCTGCGCTGAGTTGATAAAGCGCAGTGAACGTTGGGTCTCGCAGTCCCGACCCTGCAGGTCGTGTTAGTTGGCCCCAAATCGGCGTGCCTTGTAGTCTGGGGTAATCCTTAGGTGAAGGCAGGAGAAGTCCCAAAGTGCTCAGACACAGAAACGGCTTGCGAGCGGCCCCGTGGAGCGGGGGCAGCGAGCCGTAAGTAGCTGCAGGTGCGCTGGGGGCGGGAAGAGACTCCAGATGCGCTGAGTTGATGAAGTGCAGTGAATGCTGGGTCTCGCAGTCCCGACCCTGCAGGTCGTGTTAGTTGGCCCCAAATCGGCGTGCTTCGTAGTCCGGGGTAATCCTTAGATGAAGGCAAGAGAAGTTCCAAAGTGCTCAGACACAGAAATGGCTAGCGAGCGGCTCCCGCGGAGCGGGGGCCGCGACCCGTAAGTAGCTGCAGGGGCGCTGGGGGCGGGAAGAGACTCCAGCTGCGCTGAGTTGATGAAGCGCAGTGAACGCTGGGTCTCACAATCCCGACCCTGCAGGTCGTGTTTTTTGGCCCCAAATCGGCGTGCTTCGTAGTCCGGGGTAATCCTTACGTGAAGGCAAGAGAAGTCCCAAAGTGCTCAGACACAGAAACGGCTTGCGAGCGGCATGTTACAATCTAATGTTGACTTTCTGGTATTGTGTTGCCCGTGATTGGTGCAGTAGATCATGTGAGGCCGTGTCACGTGATTGGGGTGTGTTCATGGGTTATTGGGGCATGTGACTGGAGCTACCAGAGTGCATCATTCGACAGGCTTCGGTTTACATGATGAGGTCACATGATATTGGCAATCTACAAAGAGTTTTTATTAGCATGTGAGTGACTGCAGTATTAGAAATAAATATTTATCTGTGGTGACCCGGTATGCGTGATGATGTAACGTAATACCTATTATGCAATTCAGTTAGTGAAAATAGTCTCAGCCCTGTTGTTTATATTGTGTGATTACGCATAATCCTGCTGGTATGCACTGAGCATATAATCAGGAATGTTTATGTCCGTTCACCATTGTTTTACATTTTAGTCGTTCATATCATGTGATAAAAATCACATGGTTTTATAAGGATTTTTTCAAGTATTCTGTCTATGATTTAAAAAAAAATTGAATTAATTACATTTATATCTGGTATAGCCACATTGTCTTTAAGACTCTAACAAGGTCATATGTTCCCATGTGTATTAGGGGACATTGAGACTACAAGTTAAGTAATTAATTGCATTGAAATTACTTTCTAAGGGCCATGGGTAGGATAAAAAGTGGGAATTTCATACTTTCACAATGATCACCGATATCCTACATAATTAAATTGTTTATTTGAGATGTCAAAGTATATTGTTCCATGGTATAGCCTCATTTAGTCCTGTTATATGTGTAAAGAGAATATACACCCATCTCTGTTCTTTTTCGGATAGGATTTTTTCAATGTTTCTGGTCTTTTCTGTCACGTGTTTTAGGACTGTCCATCTCATGTCATTAGGGGTATGATGACTAGTTATGGAGTGGTCTGACATTTTAGTACTGTTCTGCTTGCATCTTATAGTGTTTCTGTGCTCTACCATGTGTGTACCTACTTTTCTTGTTGTCATACCAATATATTTCAGATTGCATGGTTATATTATCAAATAGATTACATCTTTAGTATTGCAATTTGTTTGTTTTCTTAGTTCTCAAGGGGTAGGTAGTCGGACATCCATTGTTTTTGCTGGCGACGTCAAATGACAGACATGTCCTTGGAAAAGAGGGGTTTTTGAATAACGTGACATCTAATAAACCGAAAGTAGTATATCGTAGAAGCAAGACCTTGAAGGACATAATAAGCCCAAGCTACATCAGGGATATCTCGATTCTTCCCACAACATGGTTACCAGACAAACCTCATGACTTCCACATATGTAGAAAATGTAGTGTTTGCAAATTTGGTCTTAATAAGAGCAAGAAATTTGGGAATGATACTTTAAGGGAGTTTGTGATCAATGGTTTTATCAATTGCAACACCACTTCCACAGTGTACATGATCACATGCCCCTGTCAAAAGAAATACATTGGGAGTAGCATACATAGTTTGAAACAGCTTATACAGGAGCATGCGATATCTATCAAGAATAGAGATGATAAATATCCTGTTTCAATGCACATACAACGTGAACACCCGCATGACATGACCTTCACCTTTCAGGGCATTGACCAGGTCAAGATGCCGGAGAGAGGAGGTGATAGGGAATTGCTTCTTATGCAACAAGAAGCTTATTGGATATGTCGTTTTAGGACTGTACAATTTGGACTGAATACAAATGATGAGATGCATCCTTTCTTGTAATGTGACTGATAACAGTGGACATATGTAATTGCATTATTATTAAATGAGATGTCATGTGCTCAAGCTTAAGAGATTTATGTTTTCCTGTGAGATTGTCATGAGGTTTTTAATAAATTAAGATCAGCTTGGAATGTCATAAAACTGATCTTTTATATGAGGAAATAAGATGTTTGTAATTTAGAAAAAAAATTATCATCTCCCTACAAAGTACTGGGTGTATAAGTGTTTTTATGAATATACTTGCCAACTAGGATTATAGAAAATGCATTCTTTGGATTATAAGCTGTTTGTATATGGTTTTTGCTTTTGAGGCGAAAGAAGATCTGCATAGACTAACTATTGTCCCTAGGCCTAATGTTGTAGTTTCAGCATCTTTCATTAGAGAATATGTGCACCCACTTTTAGGTCGGAACTGTGTGATGTGATCCCTGGATCAATAACCATGAGATGGCCGCCGCGTTTCATCGTGTCCAACACTTGTTAATTGGTCAAAATGCAAGTCACATGCTTGCTCCGTCATAGAATGTGACTTCTATGTTATTAGAATACTTTTATAAGATGGCGGCCACATACCACTCTTTAAGGGCATTTGTCAATTGGGTGAAACAAAGGTCACATGACCTTTTGCTTCCAGGTGGCGCCCTTTAAAAATTTGAGTCCTTTGCTGCTCGGTTTGGTGAAACCAACATATCAACATTGCCATGTACGATTATCAGGCCGATTACTGGTGAGTCTGGGGAGGACACGATTTTGTTGCGGCTGCATAAAGAATATGAAAACACTTTGCAATGTAATTAGGGTTAACAGTGTTTAAACATTTTGTTTAGACAATATTGTCTTACAGAAATCTTAAAATGTACTTATGGTTGTGCTAGCACTTGAGTTTTTAAGCTGATACGCTTTAATACTGGGAAGTCCGTGGGGCTTGCAGCGGGACATTCACTGTTGTGTAGGGAACACTCTTCAAAAATGGCGACCTCCATTACTGGGTGTTGTATATTAATATAATGATGCCACTAACAATTTGAGTTTTTGTGATAAATTCCTCCACTACTATAAATATACTGGCTATTGAGCCATATAGACAGGGGAATGATAATTTGCGATACGTAGTGCAGACCTGCTATTTATAAAGGGGATAATATCTAAAACCTTGCTGTGTTGGTATAACGCTGCACAGATGTGCTATTTATTAAGGGAACAATATCCAGAACCTCGCTGTGTTTGTATAACGCTGTGTGACGAGCCATGCATTAAAGATGGCCGTTAGAGCCCCATGATTATTCCGGGTAGATGCAGTCTAGTTAATACGTTTTAATGCTAGGGAATCTTGGTGGTGTGTGGACGGGGCATTTGTTGTCAATTCGGTGACGCGTGCACGGGGATACTTATTATGATGTAGGGAATACTTTTTTTTAATGTCGATGATGCACATTACTGGGCTTTATACATAATTCTTACTAAAATCTATGATGCCACTGGTAATTTAGACCATTCAAATTAATTCCTCAATCCATCATAATAAACATTTTGACTATTGAGCCTTATGGATGGGGGAGTACTTTTTTGCATCACGCAATGTAGACGTGTAATTTCACCAAGGGAACGATACCTAAAATTGCGCTGTGTAAACAAAGCGATTTGTATCGAGCCGTGTTTTAAGATGGCTGCCAGAGTTTCATGATCATTTAGGGAAGACACATTTTAACTATTATGTGCTCATTAAAATGTCATTAACTGATATCATTGAATTGCTTCATTTTCGAGAGAACTATTTTTCTTAAGGGGAGTCTGTATTAAGCATGGGCGGAAAATCCGTTCCGCTCGATGATTTTGCGGATTTTCGGTAAATTCGCAATCCGCGAACGCTCGCGAATTTACCGAAAATCCGCAAATTTGCACGCAGCGGATTTTTTTTTCTTGATGATACAATTTTGCGGCGTGCGGTGTAAGTTCGCAATTGCGAACATGTAGGTGCGGCGGGCAGCAACAATCTCGCACTCGCGAAATTACAAAATTTGCAATTCTGCACTAGAAATCCACTAGCAAGCAGCATAGACCTTCTGAAAATGATGATTTTTATCAGAATAACTCCTCAGGTTGACATTTGCCTGCCCTTTTTTGGATTTGAGGCCTTTTGACTTTCTTTGGATCACTTTTGGATTAGAAATAAACTTTCACAAGTAAGTTTGTTGGCATTACATTTGCTGTTCTGCAGAAAAACGAGTTTTGCTAAACTGAAAGCACTCAGCAGCAGGTGCAAAAGTTCAAATTCATCATTAGTAACCATTCCCTGTAGTGCTTCCTGACTGGGGCCCCTCCAGAGTTCAGTTGCTAGTTGCAACAATTGTATGACCCTGCTCTGACCCTCACAGCCGGATCATAGAATAGCTACAAGTAGGCCACAAAGGTCCTGGAAAAAAAAAATGCACTGCAACAGAAAGCAAATTACAGATAAGGAAGCAGGTGCAGACTGGAATTTTAAAACAGTGACACATTAATAAATCAACCCCAAATTAATCCATATCAGTTGAAGCAGGGCAGGTGTGCTTGCTTTTTCCCCCCATATTCTACAGTGATGATGAACCAGAGGGTGGCATTGATGTACCAGAGGGTGGCATGGGTGAAACAGAGGGTGGCAGTGGTGAAACAGAGGGTGCTGGGAACCTGTGATGATGAACCAGACGTAGAAACAACATAATCGCAACCGTTGCGAGCCGACATGTAAGTTCGCAATTACCAACTGGTACAAAACCCTCGCGAACTTGCCGAAATCCTTGCGAACACAAAAAAAAAAAATCCGCAAATTCGCGAGAATTCGCTGATTTTGCGGATTGCGAGTTCGCAAATCCGCAAATTTGTGAACGCCAGATTCGCAAAATTCGCCCATGCTTAGTGTGTATATATGGCTGCCCTTTACAGTAATGTGACATTTTTCAAATACTTATATACACTATATCAGGGTCTATAAATGATTGTTACGAAGTCTTTCAATAATCACTGTCCTAACTAGGATGTAGAAGAATTTGGGTCATAAATAGTTGTATTGATCATTTGACATTTAACATGATTGGCAATTTTATTTTGTTGAATACTTAATTAGTAAATCTGTGGTCCGCAGTTGGTTCTATCTGAATGTGGTAGGAGTTTGACCTGTATCTCTGTTCTTTTTCGAATAGGATTTTTTCAATGTTTCTGGTCTTTTCTGTCAATTGTTCTAGGACTGTCCATTTCATGTCATTAGGGGTATGATGACTAGTTATGAAGTGGTCTGCTGTTTTAGTAGTGTTCTGCTTGCATCTTATAGTGCTTCTGTGCTCTACAATGTTTGTACCTACTTTTCTTGTTGTCATACCAATATATTTGAGGTTGCATGGTTATATTATCAAACAGATTACATCTTTAGTATTGCAATTTGTTTGTTTTCCTAGTTCCCAAGTGGTAGGTAGTCGGACATCTATTGTTTTTGCTGGTGACGTCAAATGACAGACACTACATTGGCCACATGGGTAGTGTCCCATAATTGGTGGTAAACCAAATAGCGATTGTGTTGTTTTTGTCAGTCTTGGATGCTGTGTTAGTCTTGTGTGCACTAGACTATCAGGTAGACTTTTAGCTCTTTTGTGTGAGAACAGGGGCAAATTCAACTTCCTACTTCCTACGTTCCGTATTTTTGCATCGTATTTGGATGCATCAGATCTGTCGCCAATATCTTGAGGAAGGCATAGTGCCGGAAGCATGGAAGCAAGCAGTGGTTACCCCCCCTGCTTAAAAAGCCTTCGCTGGACCCTACTATTCCGGCGCATTTTAGGCCCATATCCCTCCTGCCCTACCCGATAAAAATCGTGGAAAAGGTGGTCAATAGGTCCCTGTCAGGATATCTGGAAGACAACTGCCTATTGGACAAGGACCAATTTGGCTTCCGCCCAGGCCACGGAACAGAAACTGCATTGGCAACCATGTTGGACACCCTTCGAATGTGAGCCGACAATGGCAACTCCTCAGTCTTGGTGCTGTTGGACATGTCAGCCGCATTCGACACGGTTAGCCATGCAGTTCTGCTAAGTAGGCTGGAAAAACTGGGCGTGAAGGGCAAGGCCCTGAGGTGGATACAATCCTACCTGACAGGTAGACAACAGGTGGTGACCCTAGCACCCTTCTCATCTCCCAAGTCCCTGGTCAGTCATGGAGTACCTCAGGGCTCCTCGATCAGCCCTATTCTTTTTAATCTTCATCTGCAGCCCCTGATCCCCATGATTAAATCTTTTGGTATAGATTTGATAAATTACGCCGACGACACCCGACTGGTGTTCTCCTTAGAAGGAAGACAGGCGGTGACCATGGAGACCTTTCAGAACTGCATGAGCAGGGTCTCCAGGTGAATGACAATAAACTCCCTTCATTTTAACGAGGGGAATCAATCAATCAATCAAAGACATTTATAGAGCGCACTACTTACCCGTAGGGTCTCAAGGCGCTTGGGGGGGGGGGTGCCGTTACTGCTCGAACAGCCAGGTCTTGAGTTTCTTCCTGAAGGAGAGGTGGTCTTGGGTCAGGCGCAGGTCGGGAGGGAGGGAGTTCCAGGTCTTGGCGGCCAGGTAGGAGAAGGACCTTCCTCCTGTTGTCGCTCTTCGGATGCGGGGGACGGCGGCGAGGGCGTGGCTGGCTGATCGGAGGTGGCGTTTGGGAGCGTAGAAGTTGATGCGGTTGTTGAGGTAGCTCGGGCCTTGATCGTGTAGGGCTTTGTGTGCGTGGGTGAGGAGACGGAAGGTGATTCTTTTGTTGACGGGGAGCCAATGCAGGTCTCTCAGATGTCCGGAGATGTGGCTGTTTCGTGGGATGTCGAGGATGAGTCTGGCTGAGGCGTTCTGGATCCGCTGGAGTCTCTTCTGGAGCTTGGCGGTGGTTCCGGCGTAGAGGGCGTTGCCGTAGTCCAGTCGGCTGGTGACGAGGGCCTGGGTGACAGTCTTCCTGGTCTCGGTGGGGATCCACCGGAAGATCTTCCGTAGCATGCGCAGGATGTTGAAGCACGACGAGGAGACGGCGTTGACTTGTCTGGTCATGGAGAGGGAGGAGTCCAGGATGAAGCCCAGGTTGCGTGCGTGGTCCGTCGGTTTGGGTGCGGTGCCCAGGGCGGGGGGCCACCAGGAGTCGTCCCAGGCGGAGGGCGAGGAGCCTAGGATGTGGACCTCTGTCTTGTCTGAGTTCAGTTTCAGGCGGCTGGTCTTCATCCACTCGGCTACATCTTTCATCCCTTCGTGAAGGTTGGCTCTGGCGGCGGCGGGGTCGTTGGTCAGGGAGAGGATCAGCTGGGTGTCGTCGGCGTAGGAGATTATGTTGAGGTTGTGTTGGCGTGCGATGGCCGCGAGGGGGCTCATGTAGACGTTGAAGAGGGTGGGGCTCAGCGAGGATCCTTGAGGGACGCCGCAGATGACTTCGGTGGCCTCTGACTTGTACGGTGGTAGGCGGACTCTCTGTGTTCTTCCGTCGAGGAAGGAGATGATCCATTCCAGTGCCTTCTCCTGGATTCCGACGTTGCTGAGGCGCTGCACTAGGGTGCGGTGGCAGACAGTGTCGAATGCCGCGGAGAGGTCTAGGAGGATGAGGGCCGCTGTTTCTCCATTGTCCATCAGGGCTCGGATGTCATCGGTGGCAGCGATGAGGGCGGTCTCGGTGCTGTGGTTGGCTCGGAAGCCAGACTGTGAGGGGTCGAGGGGTCCATTCGTCTCGAGGAAGGCGGCCAGCTGTTTGTTGGCGGTCTTCTCGATGACTTTGGCTGGAAACGGGAGGAGCGAGATGGGGCGGTAATTCTTGAGTTCGGTGGGGTCCGCTGTTGGTTTCTTGAGTAGAGCGCTGAGTTCGGCGTGTTTCCAGCTCTCCGGGAAGGTGGCGGTGTCGAAGGAGGTGTTGATGATGTCCCGCAGGTGGGGTGCGATGACAGCGTCGGCCTTGTTGAAGACGTGGTGGGGGCAGGGGTCGGTCGGAGATCCGGAGTGGATGGAGTTCATCATGCGGACGGTGTCTTCGGTGCTGATCGGAGTCCAGGCGCGGAGGGTGGTGGTGGGCGGCGTTGCTGCGGTCGTGGCGTGCGTCGGTTGAATGCTGAAGCTGTTGTGTATGTCCGCGATCTTGTTGTGGAAGTAGGAGGCGAGGGAGTTGCAGAGGTCTTGCGATGGGGGGATGTCGTTGTTTCCGGCGTTGGGGTTGGAGAGCTCTTTCACAATGTTGAAGAGTTCCTTGCAGTTGTGTGCGTTGTTGTCCAGCCGGTCCTTGAATGCAGTTTTCTTGGTGGCGCGGATCAGTTGGTGGTGCTTCCGGGTGGCAAGCTTGAGGGTGGTCATGTTGTCCGGTGTTGGTTCCCTTCTCCAGACTTTCTCGAGGGCTCGGCAGTTCTTCTTGGAGCTCTTGAGTTCGTCGGTGAACCATGGGGCTTTCTTGCTGCCGGGTCTGCTGGGCGGGGTCCTCAGAGGGGCGAGTTCGTCCGCGCAGTTGCTGATCCACTTTGTGAGGTTGTCGGCGGCCTGGCTGGGGTTCGCTGAGCTGGCAGGAGGGTGCTGGCTCAGGGAAGCGGCGAGCTGGTCGGCTGTGATCTTGTTCCAGCTTCTTCGGGCAACCTGTTGCTGGTGGTGGTGGATCGTCGTTCTTCTGAAGGTGAAGTGGACGCAGCTGTGGTCTGTCCAGTGGAGTCCTGTGGCGTGGCTGAAGGCGATGTCTTTGCTGGATGAGAAGACGGCGTCGAGTGTGTGTCCGGCGAGGTGGGTGGGGGTGGACAGAGGTAGTCTACTGCTCGTCAGCCAAACTGAGTCAACAACCTTCCCATGAGATCAGGCTTGCGCCGGGAGCTGATCCTTGCATCCCAGTCAAGACCGTGCGCAATCTAGGGGTACTGTTTGATGCGGATCTCCAAATGACCTCTCAGACCAGTAAAACCATCAGTGTCTGCTTTGGACTGCTGAAAGCGCTCAGACAGATTTTGCCCCTTCTGCCTGATGAGTCTAGACCGCTAGTAGTTAGGAGTGTGATCCTGGCCAGACTGGACTACTGTAATTCCTTATATCTAGGGGCCCCCTTATACATCTTACAGGGGCTCCAGAGGGTCCAGTCTATAGCGGCCAAGCTGGCACTTAAAAGACCTCACAGTTCCTCCACTATGTTGGCACTAAGAGACCTACATTGCCTGCCAATCGGGAGTAGAGTCGCTTTTAAGTCCCTATGTATTGTGTACAGAGCCCTGCACAACACGGGACCTATCCCTCTACAGGAAAGGCTCTCCTGGTATAAGCCCTCCAGGTCCCTGCGCTCCTCTAGCCAGGGTTTGGCAGCAACTACCAGGATCAGGAGATCGAGGATGGGAGGCAGAGCTTTCTGCATCTAGGCTGTGGAACAAGCTTCCCCAGAACATCAGGCAAATTGAAACCCTACTGGGTTTCAGAAAGAGCCTGAAAACATGGCTGTTCGCCAAAGTCTAATCCCTGTGACTCTATCTAATAGTTCCGGCGGCTGTTCTATATGACAAGACAGCTAGTGTATTGTTGTACCATCTGACTACTTCCTGTTTGGGCGCCAGGATACCCGTAGGGTGACAGTTGTGCGTTACAAATAATAAATACAATACAATACAATACAATTTTTCAATTATGTTGGATTCTTTTTATCACTTCATTGAAAGCTGTATTGTACGTAGTGACACATACCAGTGGTGTCTCAGTTTTCTTTTTTGGATAGTTTTCCAGGAGAGAATCTCTATTTTGGTTTTTAGCTCCTTTTTTTATTTTTTGATTATTCCTTCTGAGTAATTCCTTGCTCTTAGTTTTTTTGTCAGTGTCTCAGCTTGGTGTTTGAAGTCCTTCATCTGACTACAATTCAGTTGCAGACTGCGAAATTGTCCGTAATTTCAGATTCTCACGCAATGGTCTCGTGTGAAAGCTATCAAATTGGAGAAGGTTGTTTTTCGCTGTCGGTTTTTGGTAAGTGTCTGTGCGTAGCTATCTGTTATTACTAAAAAATATGTCGTCCTGGAACACCAATCTTTCCTTATCCATCGTGTAGGTGAACTTAAGGTTTCTATCTTGATTATTCATCCAATCAACAAGCCTTATTGCTGACTCATTGTCTCATTTCCATATTATAAATACATCGTCTATGTATCTCTTCCATATGGAAATTTGATCCTTAAAGGGGTAATTTTCATGTAGTATGCGTTCTTTTTCTAGGTTGTACACATACAACACCGCCACCCTTGGAGCGAACGCGCTTCCCATGGAAGTTCCATGGTTTTGTAAGTACGATGATTTTTCAAATTCAAAGAGGTTGTTAGGTAGGGCTAAACCGGCACATTCCATGATAAATTCTATTGGTGTCGCGTATTGCCAATCTTCTTTTTGTAATATATTTCTTATTACATCCTGTGGTAGGCTAGTATACAGACTCTCCACATGTAGACTCATCAAGAGATGGGCCTGTGGGTCATATTTCAGATCCTTAATCTGTAACAGTAAATCTTTAGTGTTCCTGATGTATGTTTTTTGTAGGATTGGGTTAAGAAAAAAGTCACAAAACTGCAACAGGGATTCCAGCAAGGATCCAATTTTCTACACTACAGATAGTCCAAGTGAGGTATCACAATTATTATGAATTTTTGACAGTGTATAGAAATATGGTGTTCTAGGTGCTTTTCAGAAACTCTCCTTTTGACTATGTTATCCAGCCTTCCGTTTCTGCTTCTTCTACCATGGTTGCAACTCCAAGTTTCAGTGATGGGGTGGGATCGATGTTAATGATTTTATAGTAGTGTTCATCACTCCGTAATCGCAAGCCTTCAGTTCTATAGGCCTTGATGTTCTGGATTACTACTCCTCCGCCCATATGCGCAGGTTTTATCACTATATTATTATCATTTTGTAGTTCTTCCAGGGCTTGATTGCTTAGGTTCTGAAAAGTATTTTTCTTGTTTGGATCTAGGTTTTCAATTTCTGTGTAGACCGCTTTTTCAAAGGTCAGTATTTCTTCTGGTGTAGTATGTGTGTGAGTGTAGTAAGCTGATTTCTTCTGTAGGCCTGTAAACGAGAGGTCTTCTAAAAGGTCTTGTTCGCTAAATTGGGCTTTTAAGTGTAGTTACGGAAAGAAACCTGCTAGTTGGCAATGTAGGTGGATTTATCAAAATGGGGGTAGGTACAAATCCCAGTCCTTTGTTCAATGCCTGTGTCTGTATTGGTGTTAATGTTTTGTCTGAGAGATTAGTGAGTAGGTTGTTGATGTGCTCGCCCCCTCTTGTGCCGACATGCTCCCAGTGTTTACTCGGGTGTCCATTTGTTTATCTCTCTTCCCAATGAACCTTTCTCCTCTCTCCCCTTTGGTTTTCGTCCCTGCCAAAAAAGTGGGGTGATTAGTGTTTTGAAAATTGGGGTTAAGCATTGTATTGAATGTAGGTGCTCGTGGTGGCGTATGGGCGAATTTTGCGAATTCGCCGTTCGCGAATTTGCGTATTCACGAATTTGCAATCCGCAAAATCTGCGAACTCTCACTAATTTGCAGATTTTTTCTTTTTTTTGTGTTCGCAAGGGTTTCTGCCAGTTCGCAAGGGTTTTGTACCAGTTCGCAAACACAAACTTACTTGGCGGGTCGCAACGGTCGCGACTATGTTGTTTCTACGTCTGGTTCATCACAGCACCCTCTTTTTTACCACTGCCACCCTCTGGTTCACCCATGCTACCCTCTGGTTCATCACTGCCACCCTCTGGTTCATCACTGCCACCCTCTGGTTCATCACTGTAGATTATGGGGGGAAAAGCACACCCGCCCTGCCTCAACTGACATGAATTAATTTGGGGCTGATTAATGTGTCACTGAATTTGAGCTGGCACCTGCTTCCTTATCTGTAATTGCTTTCTGTTTCAGTGCAATTTTTTTCACAGGACCTTTGTGGCCTACTTGTAGCTATTCTCTGAGCCTGCTGTGAGGGTCAGAGCAGGGTCATAGAATAGTTGCCAGTAGGCAACTGAACTCTGGAGGGGGCCCTCAGGAAGCACTACAGGGAATGGTTACTAATGATGAGCTTGAACTTTTGCACCTGCTGAGTGCTTTCAGTTTTGCAAAAATCGTTTTTCTTCAATTTCGCGGGATTCGCAGGGCGCGAATTCGCGCAAGATCGAATTCGGAAGCCGCGAATTCATGCCAATATGCAATTTGTTTTTTTTCGGCGTGTTAGTTCGCGTGGTTTTTTGCGTTTTCGCAAGCCGCTGGTAGCGCAACGAGGCGAAGTTAGCCTAGCGGACGTACATGGGCGCGGCCATCTTGTTTGCGTGACGTATTTCCATTTCCGGGCTCTATGTTTAATCTCGCAAAATGTGCGGCTCGCTAGTACAAGTTCGCGTGTGATCGCGGGGGAAAACTCGTGCGAACTTACCCCCCGGTCGTGAATGGGCTCGGACATCTTGTTTTTCATTCATTGCTATGGTTCTGGGCATGCTTTCTGTATCCTCTGTCCATCTCTGCCATCCTTTGCTTCTTTGATCTATTTTAGTTATTATCTATCCCTCTATTATTCTAGCTCTATATTTTTGTGTTTTCTGCTACTTTTGGTTAATTTTAAACTACTTTTTTAAACTCTTTTCTTTTCTTCTTCCCTATTCTATTTCTTCTTTATTATTTACCTTCCTTTCTGCCCAGACCATGGTAAAGGGAGCCGGGAAGCAGCCTGAGAAGGGGAAGGGTCCGGCTCCCGTGCGGGCGTTTGAGGGGGGAGCAAGTCACAGCCCGGGAGATCTTTAGCGTGGAGGAGGTGGCCGCACTAGTGTTTTCTGTCCAGCGCCGCCTCCCCAGGACCATCATGGCAGGGGGCAAGATCGCTAGCAGCTACGGGCTCCGGGAGCGCCGGAAGCGGTGGGAGAAGGTGTGCCGGGATCTGTATCAACACTATCGGGTCCCGCGCACCTACAACCAGGCCACCCACCGTTGGACGGATCTCCTGGACCGGGAACGTGACTTGCTCGACCTGCTTGGCCTCGAGATCCCTGGGCTTGGTGAGTAGTAGTAGCTATTTCATCACTACTCTGTTTTCTCCTGCTCTGTGTGTTATTATTAGATTGCAAATTTTTGTTTTTTACCAAGAGCAATAATGCTGCCGATTACATTGTAGGTAAATTACATTTCAAAATCTTCTGTGCATTTCAGGTGCACTGCTCTCCTTCTCAGTAGCGTTGCTACTTTGCTTATTTGTTTTCGATTTTGTGTTCATTTCATTGGCCTGAGAAATTATGTATGAGTGTAGTTTACAGAACTGCGTAATGCTAGACACTAAGGGGCAGATTTGCAATTACCGGCGCATCCCTGCAAAGTAGCAGGGATGCGCCAGTAATTGTGCGCCATGCCACCACCACCCATGGTGCGCCGTATTTACAATGCGGCGCACCATGGGCCCAAAACGTCACCGAAGCGTTACACATCTGTGCTGTAAAGGCGGCGCATTGCTGGAGTTGCGTCGCAACGAAGGCGCAGCTCCAGCAATGCTCTGGGGTGCCCTATCTCCCCAATGCTGCGTCAAGCCGTACGTCTGCTTCAAGCAGGCGCAGGGTTTGAGTGACGCATCATTGTTCTAAAAGTCACTGATTGAAATCTTGCAGATTTCCCTCCGCCACTTTTAGGATGCGTTCCTGCGCAGGAACGCCCTCCCTTGCGCCGGAACACCCCCTGATGGTGCAGGGCTTTACAACGTGATGCATCTCCCATATGCGTCACGTTGTTAATATACGCCACACCATGGCCCCTCTTTTGTTCTGCCGCTGCGTCACAAAAGTCACGCAACAACGGAGCAAAAGAGCCGCAAGGGGCTTGTAAATCTGCCCCTACAGACTCAAGTCCAGTCCTTCCTTTGTACACCTGGCAGTAAGAAGAAATAGTGGTGGTGGATTGATAGTTTGAGTATTTTAATGACAGGTTAATGTAGTATGAAACTTTTTAGTGTTATCACTGATGTGCAATCACAATGGAGTTTGTCTGTCACTTCGCGTGCTGCGGACTGCTGCCTGCCAGTCCTAGGCGAACCTTTTTAGTAGCTTGTTTAGTGAGTTACATAACTATCCAAGTCGACGGTCCGCTAATCAAGCAATACTAATATCGTAGTAGACCACATGAGATAGGTCAATAATATATCCTGTGGAATACTTGTTTATTTGCTATTTGGCCAAAATATTTTGTTATTGTTCTTTGGAAATGTTTCATTTGGTTGACAACAATCATCCATGTTTTCGGGTCTTTCTTTCTTTCATGTTGTACATCAGCTCCCCCCAGGGGCAAGAGGACAGAGGAGGAGGCTGCTGCTGCTGTACAAGGCAAGGATCCGGCAGGCGAGGGCTCCTTTGCTGGCCCCGGTAAGTTTTAATTTTAATATAGACTACCTATTTTTTCCTAGCGTTCCTCATTCAATTTTTTCTAAATCGTCTTTGATCTTCTTGTAGACCGTATCTAAAATTCTTATCCTACCTCTACTATGACTCCCTGTGGTATTACTAGATTATTCTTATTAGTCTGTCTGTGTAGCTAACTAAGATTGCACATTTGGTAAAAGGTGTTAAAACGAAACTCCCATTCTAGTCAGCAATAGCTCTATGCACTGAGTGCAGTCCTCTGGGATTGTCCATAATGTCTTTCCAAGTCTTCTAAATGTTTATGCTTTGACAATTCATAACAATAAAATCTGAATGAACACCAAGAAAGAATAAGATACTACTTTACTTTTGGTTTGGATAGGAGGACAATCCATACTACTACTGTTGCAGGGACAAATCTGCACAAACAGAACTATGGACACTAAATAGTGCATTGTTGATCAATTATAATAGGCGCAGGTAGACTTTCCACATACCTAAGTGATATCAGACTTTGAAGAACCCCCAATCTCTTTACTCACTAGATAGTGTGGCAGAGTCATTTAGCTCCCGAATTCATCGATGATTGATCCCCAATGATGATTATCCAACGCAGGACAAGAGTACAGAGTCAGAGTCCAGAAGTGTCAGAGGCACGGACTCATGCTTGCAAATTGCAAAACCTTTTGCTCATTCACTCTTGACCAAAAACCACAGAGTCTATTTAAATTTTAAAGCATTATTAAAAGTAAAAACATTTATTAAAATCAAGCTTGTCATAAAACATAAACGGTTGATTAAAAATGGAAAAGTGCTTAGTGATTTATTATTTCACACATTTATTGTGGGCGAGCCGAGACCTCACCTGGTTTGAACTTTACTTTTTCTTTTTGGTGCTGAATCGTTAGTCACACCGTCCTAGTGATGATGATTTCTTTGTTCTTAGAAGTGAAGCTTCTGTCTGTTATGAGAAAAATGGTGCGTGTTAAAAAGCAAGCATTCATCAGTTGTGCCAAAAAGTGCATCAAGACAACACCCTTCCCTGGAAAAAGGGACATTTTTACTTTAGAGTAGACAGTCACAAATTATTAGATTTGTTTCTGTATTCACATTTCTTCATTCCTAGACAAAATACTAGTGAGTGGTGTATGTCTATGACATCTAACATTCTTAAATGTACTTTGTAGGTGGAACATCTGGTTCCGGGCCCAGCACGGAGGTGGAGGAGGGCAGTTCTGGGGAGGAGGCGGTGCAAGTGCCAGATGTAACTGCTGTGCGGGTTGCCACGGTAGTGGCGGGCAGTGGTAAGCTCTTATATTCCTTACTTATTGAGATTGCAGACTGCAGAGTGTGCTCTCTGCACGGGTGTAGTATATATGTTCTACAGGTAAGTTACTATACTGTTAAGCAGACTTTCAAATTTAGAACAAAGTCTTTATCAACCAGGTAGTAGCCTCCTCTAAATTTACTTCAACTCAGTGGTGAATTTTTTTTCGAGAATCCAAATCAGATCTGAGATGAACTTGATGGATGGAATGAACGAAAAGCGAAAGAAGGGCGTAAGTAAGTGTGGAAGGACAAGCAAGTTAAAAGTAATGATGACTGACAAAGAAGAATGATACGTGTTTGATTGGTGCCCGAGGTGGCTGGGAAGGAATATGATGCCTGGCTGGGTGAAGGATGAAGCAAGGATGGGTGGAAGGAGAACAGCCTGGGTGGGTGAAACAGAAACTGTATGTGTGCGCAATATATGCTTTGGTTGAAATTCAAATGCAAGTCAAGCATGGATGTATGGCTTGCGGTTTCCCAAATAAAATGAAAAGGTTGTTTTCCCGTGAGAAAACGTAAGGTTTGTCCAGATGAGGGACATGAAGACGAATGATTGACATATAGTTTGAATGGATGGATGCCTGGATCATGGTACCATCTGACTCTTTGATAGCGTATGTGTATCGTCGGTCACTGGATGAACTAAGTGTTACTTTGAAGAGCATGTAACACCGCACCCGCACGTCCGTTCCAGTGTAGAAAAGGCAAGGAAAAGAAGTTTTAATTTTGTCCTGAATTCTACCATGAATAGTAGCAGTAGTTTGTATTGCAAGCACAGCATATATCCGGCTACTACGATGGCCACTCACTACCTCTGTTAATAAGTTTAGTAGAACTCGGTCATTCATGTGTGGATGTATCACTGTTCACTCAACAAAAAGCAAAGCACCGAAAGTCATCCCATATGTAAGCAAATACATACCATGTGCAGTGATAGATAATCAGATTATTTATCTTCTTCATTTTCCTTTTCTAGTATTCATTGGCACTTTAGGGTGAAAGTTAAATTAATTAAGCAGTGCCACCCGTAATAGAAAAGTAACAGCATCACCACTTGCATGTACTGGACTGGTACAGTAACGCAAGTCTGTCTCACTCATCATGGCTGGCGTCTGTTTTTCTCGGGTGCAAGTTCACTGCGCTGGCATTATGCCGGCTTGCAGAAGTTTACGTACCAATTTTGGTAAATAAGAGAGAAGACGAAGAATAAGACTGGTGTACTGTCATAGTCGACTCTAATGGAGTGAGTCCATAGTGCTCGTAGAATTGATTCCTTAAACTCCCACTAATGTTAGAGAAAGGATGAAGAAGTGGGAGGTTAGATAGATACTGGCCACAATAGTTATGTACTGCGCTTGCAAGTTGCTAGTTCTACTGTGACACAACTTTCTGCTGAATCATTTTGTGCTAATCTTAAAGAGCATTAGTTATAGACTATGTCTTTCTTTCTTCATATAGATGCTCCTTCCAAACCAACACGGAAGGAACTGGCTAAAAAGGCCCGGCAACGGAGGCTGGAGGCCACTGTCGCCGACTATCGGCGGCTGGTGGCCCAGGAGGAGGAGGACACGCAGAGTACGTCAACAACATCCACGGTGACACCTGCATCCTCCTCCGCGCTCCCTGGGTCATTCAGTCAGCGCAGCAGGTCTCCAGCGGTACGGAGCCGGGTACCGCAGCCACCCGCCACCGCCGAGCAGCAAAGAAATCCGCTGCCCCCCACAGCAGTTGCGAAAAAAGGATGCACCGCCTTTCCCTCAGGGTGTCCTACCTCGAGCAGGAGCTCCTCAAACGAAAACCCTGCTTGAGACCCTCCGCAAGGAGCATGCCGACCTGGCCAGAAAAGTCAACAGCAGCTAGCAGTAGGAGGAGACTGTCCCTTGCCCCCTTTTTAAAGACTTCTGGGGGGTGGGAATTGGGAGCTGGGTTTTCTACTTTTTTGGACTTAGTTTTCACGGACATTCGTTGGGGTTCGAGGGGGGGGTGGGTTGGGTCTTGCGGGAGATTATTTATGTTAGGGATATATAAATATACTTTAAACTTTATCTTAGCATACGTGTTTTTTACTGCTTTTGAGGCTGGTGGGAGGGGGTTTAACAGTAAGTTTGTTTTCCTGAAACTTACGTGGCATCTTGATTCAAGTTGTGTATGTACTAGTAATTGCCCAAATGTTTTCTAAACTAAGTGCCTGTCACAGAGTAAGTGAATTCAATTGTCCTAGGACCATCAGTCTCTCGTCTCTCCTAATACTCCATTATACTACCTCCCCCCAAACGTTTATCTTACCTGTAATTTGTGTTTGGAAATAGGGCTAGGCACAGGGCTGGCTGCATGGGAAATGGCGATTAAGGTTGGCTATCCTGGGCGGATGAAATGTCATCATTGCGGTGGTACTTGTGGTGTTGCACAGTGGCAGTTGCAGCATCTGAATAAAAAGAAAATGAAACCTTGTTTGTCCTTACCGTAGCATTAGAACGGTACGTTAGAGAATATAGCAGGTGACAGTACACTAGAACAGTGCCACAATGTAGCCTAACAAATGGTAAAGTATTGAAAGTATAACTAGTACTTGCGTTGAATTTCTTTGACATTGGCTACTACTACAAGAAATAGTACTGAAGGTGAAGGACACAGCAGCGTAATCATTTGCCACGTCTAGGAGGAGAATGTTCTTGATGATCAATCAAGTTGATGGCGCACATGAAAATCTGCTTTCATTTGCCAATAGTGACTCAGTATCAAGCTGAGTAAGAATATATCCTCGGATTCCTTCACCAGCCTGTTGCTATGACCTTATCCTCCCCAGCAAGTGTGTGGAAATATTGCTGTCATTTAGTCACACATCAATCAAAACCACAAAGCCCGGGGAAGAGGGTTAGGGTTTGGAAAATGGATGGGAATGGGGGTTTTTGGGAAAGTTTTGTTGAGAGAAGAAAAAAAAAGCACAGCATGGACAAACAATAATTGAAGATAAACAAATCTTTGGGTATAAAGCTAACCATAAATCTTTTAAGTTACTTAAAGGAAGTGCATGCACTACTGCATGCATGGTTACTGAAAAGTAAGTTGTACTTTCGACAACCGTGAATGAAAGAAAGCGACAGTACAGGGCTGCAGTAATAATTATGCGTTTTCACTTGCCTATTTCTGCACTCAGAGAAACACTTCGTACATTAAATTAGGTTTGAAAAATAGCAGATGTAAAACATATACAATGGCTGTAGGGATGAATTTAGAAGCAGAGATCAAAGAAATGCAGAGTCACACTCATAGAAGTTCACAGCAATAACATTACTTAAAAGATAATTAGAAAAGAACGGATACTGTATCTGTATGTTGTTGTAGTTGTCCTGTTCAATTTGGGAAGTTGAAAGATGCATCCAACCATTCCTCTTATTAGCGGGACTCCTCCCTTCCATCTGACACTCCGTCCATCAATGTTGGTGACCAGAAGACACCCTGTCCACTGCCTGCCTGGCGGATGCTGAATTGCGGCTCGGTAATGTTGCTGGACAACCTCGCCAACCTCGGACTCAAGCAACTGGTCAACACCCCCACCCACTACGCCGGCCACACGCTGGACCCCATCTTCTCAGCCAGCAAGCACATCGCCTTCAGCCACTCCACCGGACTTCAGTGGACCGACCACAGCTGCGTCCACTTCAGCTTCAGAAAAACCACCACCCACCACCACCCGCAACAGGTTCCTCACAGAAGCTGGAGCAAGATCACCGCCGACCAACTCACCACCTCCCTCAGCCAGAACCCACCTGCCAGCACACCGGACCCCAATGAAGCAGGCCGCAACTTCACACAGTGGCTGACCACCTGCGCCGACGACCTCGCACCACTGAAGAACCCTCCCAGCAAACCCAGAAGCAAGAAGGCCCCCTGGTTCACCGGCGAACTCAAGGACTCCAAAAAGACCTGCCGCACCCTCGAGAAAGCCTGGCTCCTCGACCGGACCACTGACAACATGACCGCCCTCAAACATGCGACCCGCAAGCACCACCAGCTCATCCGCACCACCAAGAAGAAATCACTGAAGGATCGACTGGACAACAACGCCCACGACAGCAAGGAACTCTTCAGCATCGTCAAGGAGTTCTCCAACCCCAGCACCGGCAACAACAACATCACCCCATCACAAGATCCCTGCAACTCCCTCGCCTCATTCTTCCACCGCAAGATTGCCGACATCCACAACAGCTTTGGCGCACCTTCCTCGCACCCAACTGTCGAACCAACGCACCCCACCGCCACCCTCCGCACCTGGACCGCAGTGACCACCGAAGACACAGCCCGCACGATGAACACCATCCACTCCGGATCTCCGACTGACCCCTGCCCCCACCACGTCTTCAACAAGGCCGACTCCACCATCGCACCCCAACTCCGAGACGTCATCAACACCTCCTTCGACACCGCCACCTTCCCGGAGAGCTGGAAGCATGCCGAGCTCAGCGCCCTACTGAAGAAACCAACAGCGGACCCCACCGACCTCAAAAACATCCGGCCCATCTCGCTCCTCCCTTTTCCTGCCAAAGTCATCGAGAAGATCGCCAACAGACAGCTTGCCGCCTTCCTCGAGACTAATGGATCCCTCGACCCCTCGCAGTCCGGCTTCAGAGCCAACCACAGCACCGAGACCGCCCTCATCGCAGCCACCGACAACATCCGAGCCCTTCTCGACAACGGGGAAACAGCGGCACTCATCCTCCTGGACCTCTCCGCCGCGTTTGACACGGTCTGCCACCGCACCCTAGTCCAACGCCTCGGCAACACCGGCATCCAAGAGAAGGCATTGAAGTGGATCATCTTGTTCCTCGCTGGAAGAACACAGAGAGTCCGCCTCCCCCGTTCCATTCCGAGGCCATCGAAGTCATCTGCGGCGTCCCGCAAGGATCATCACTCAGCCCCACCCTCTTCAACGTCTACATGAGACCTCTCGCAGCCATCGCACGCCAACACAACCTCAACATCATCTCCTACGCCGACGACACCCAGCTGACCCTCTCCCTCACCAGAGACCCCGACACCGCCAGAACCAGCCTCCACGACGGGATGAAAGACGTCGCCGAGTGGATGAAAAACAGCCGCTTGAAACTGAACTCAGACAAGACGGAAGTCCTCATCCTTGGACCATCACCCTCCGCCTGGGACGACTCCTGGTGGCCCCCAGCCCTGGGCACCGCCCCCAAGCCGACAGACCACGCACGCAACCTGGGCTTCATCCTGGACTCCTCCCTCTCAATGACCAGACAAGTCAACGCCGTCTCCTCCTCATGCTTTCACACCCTCCGCATGCTCCGCAAGATCTTCCGATGGATCCCGATCGAAACCAGGAAGACGGTCACCCAGGCCCTCGTCACCAGCCGGCTGGACTACGGAAACACCCTCTACACCGGAACCACAGCCAAGCTACAGAAAAGACTACAACGCATCCAGAACGCCTCCGGCCGACTCATCCTGGACATCCCTCGATGCAGCCACATCTCCAGCCACCTGAGGAACCTGCACTGGCTCCCCGTCAACAAGAGGATCACGTTCAGGCTCCTCACCCACGCACACAAGTCTCTCCATGACCTGGTGCCCAAGTACCTCAACGACCGCCTGACCTTCCACACGCCCACCCACCAGCTACGGTCCGCTAGCCTTGCCCTCACCGCCGTTCCACGCATCCGAAGAGCCACCGCCGGAGGCAGATCCTTCTCCTACCTGGCGGCCAAGACATGGAACTCCCTCCCCATCCACCTTCGGCTGACCCAGGACCACCTCGCCTTCAGGAGACAACTCAAGACCTGGCTGTTCGAGCAGTAGCGGCCCCCTCCCCCAAGCGCCTTGAGACCCTTCCGGGTGAGTAGCGCGCTATACAAGTGTTATGATTGATTGATTGATTGAATGTGAAGCCTGACTTCATCTTTTCCCATTGCACAGGCTGAAACCCGGCTGTAATTATTGATGGAAAAACAAGAAGTGATATTAGAACACCACTGACAAATAAATATAAGGTATGTACGCTGTGTAGTGCAAAAAGTCACACTTTGAGTTTCCTAATAGACAGTACAATATTTTTGAAAGTACGTACTCTGACTGAGTCTCCTTTTGAAGGATAAATAAGTATGGGCGAATTAATTTAGCGGATCTTTCTCCTTAAGCTAGGTGTACTGTAAACTGTGTTTTAGAACAAAATGAGACCTTCCCAGCAGTGCTCCCAGACCCTTACTAAACCCAGTCGCAAAAATATAGAAGGCCCCCAATCAGATCTCAAAAAACAAGGTCTAGTAGAAAATGGTGACAAAACGTACTTTGAAAGTAAAGTAGGCCAAAATCCCCCCTTACACACCGTGGATTGTATTCAAACCACTTGCAAGCAAGCAAAAGTATCCATACCCAGCATCGCTCCAAGACTCACAAACCCCCCCACAAACAGCCCCCCGCCCAAACACATGCAATACAATACTGCTAACCCTAACGAGCCCTAAGTTAAGAATAGTGGCAAACGCTTTCTTTAACTAGGCCAAATCCCCCCTTTCCCACCATGGATTTTCTTCAAACCACTTGCAACCAAAATTTCACATTCCCACGAGTGCTCTAAGACCCCAGAACTCAGTTGCAAAAATCTAGAACACCCCGAAACACATGCAATCCTGCTGCTAGTGCTAACCCTAACGAGCCCTAAGTTAATGTGCCAAAACGCTTTTCAGCATGGATTTTCTCCAAACCACTTTTATCCGGTATTAGACCTTCCCAACAATGCCCCAAGACCTGCCAACCCACCCACAAGAAAGCAGAACATCCCCATACAGGCAAAAAGCAAAAATGGAAAATCTCACACTTAGAATATTTTCGTCCTTCTTTCAATTCTGTCCAACCGCGCTGTGCAGCTAGGCCCTAACTCCCCTTTTCCACCATGGATTTCCTGAAAAACAAATGTAATACACATTAGACTGTGACAGCAGTGCTCCCAGACCCCAAAACCCACCCACAACAACCATAAAGCCCGCCAAACAGCACCCCAAAGACAGGCAAGTGCTCAAAAGCGCAAAATCTTTTTCTGCTCCGATTTTCTCCAAACCACTTTTATCCGGTATTAGACCTTCCCAGCAATAGCCCCAGACCCGTCAACCCAGGCGGAAACAAGTAGAAGACCCCCAAACAGCCAAAAAGCAAAACTACAAAATGGGGACTTTGAAATTTTCAGGCAAATTTCCAAAATCACTTCGCGCACGCTCTGCAGCTAGGCCCTAACTCCCCTTTGCCACCATGGATTTGCTTCAAACCTCTTGCAATCAAAAGTGTCCATAGCTAGCAGTGCTCCCAGACCCAAAAACCCACCCACAAACACCCAGAACCCCCCAAACAGCACCTCAAAGACAAGCAAGTCAGCAAAAACGCAAACAAAATTTCACCTTCGATTTGGTCCAAACCACTTTGATCCGGTATTAGACATTCCCAGCAATGGCCCCAGACCCCTGCAGCCACCCGCAAAAAAGCAGAACACCCCCAAACTGGCAAAAAGCAAAAATGGGCCTACTACCTGGAATTTTGTCCAAACGTGCTGTGCAGCTAGGCCCTAACTCCCCTTTTCCACCATGGATTTCCTGAAAAACAAATGCAATCCACATAAGACTGTTCCAGCAGTGCTCCCAGACCCCAAAACCCACCCACAACAACCATAAAGCCCGCCAAACAGCACCCCAAAGACAGGCAAGTGATCAAAAGCGCAAAATCTTTTTCTACTCTGGTTTTCTCCAAACCACTTTTATCCGGTATTAGACCTTCCCAGCAATGGCCCCAGACCCGTCAACTCACCCACAAAGAAGTGAAACACCCCCACAAGTGCAGAGACTTTCTTCATTGGGCGTAATCCAGCCACCTGCTTTGAGGGAAATAGGAGTCTGGAGGAGGAGGATAGAGGAGCATGTTCTTGTGAATGCAGACTGCGGCACCTTCAAATCAATAAGCAAATAAGTGAAGACAGTTCTGCTGATGGGCTTGTTTTTGTGATTAGGTGATTAAAGTTTTTTATATAGATTTTGCAAAACAAAGAAAGACAGACACACAGGAATAAAAGTGAATAAGGACGAAAAAAAAAAATATTGATTCCTTGACTCATTTTCAGGGCTCAGTGTCAGGGAAGAAGAGCTCGTCCTCATACTCTGCGAATTCAGGCGGGAGTCGGTCACCTAACAGAGAAGAACTTCCCTAATCTAAGTTGGTGTCCTCCTCGTCCTCGACTTCTTCCTGCGTGTATTCTCGTATTTTGTAATCTGGTGGCATGAGGTGCTGATTCATCTTGATCATTGTTAACCTCTCCACATTTTTGGGCGAGAGGCGGGTCCTTTTGGAAGTTACAATGCCACCAGCAGCACTGAAAACACGTTCAGAAGACACGCTTGCGAGTGGGCAAGACAAGTCATTTATAGCCAGGTTGGTGATCTCTGGCCACACATCTATTTTCCCATGCCAATACGCCAATGGGTAATCATGAACATAGACCTCTGTTGAGTCATTCAGAAAGTCCTGCACCATCGACTCAAGGTTCTCCACGGTTCCTCCACTTTGCTTACTTTTTGCTGGGACCTTTTGAGAAGCAAACCCAAGCCGAGTTAGCCAATCATCTTCTTCACACAATGTTACTGTGGTGTCTGGTGCAGATAATCCGGTTGCTGGTGTCTTTAACGGCTGAGAGGGAAAATCACTCACTTCTGCCACAGCCACAGATGCAGAAGTGAATTCTTTTGACTCGGGATGGCCTGCTGATGTTGATGTACTGCCTTTTCCTTCAATTTCCTACCTTCTCTTTCAAACCTCCTGGCTGACACAGCTAGCCAATGTTTGTACTTTGTAACTTTAGCGTCATCAAAAGGAAAGAATACTCTGCCTGCCAGTGCCTTTTTGTACCGTGGATCCAGAATAGTAGCACAAATGTAATGCTGTTCTGTGTGGATCTTTTGAAGGCGTTCATCGCAAAGTAGGCGCTCTAATAATTTCTCCGCCAAATCAAAAGCTTCTTGCTTTTTTCATCTTTTTGAAACGTAGAACACACCGCCTTCAGTTGGTGCTCTAGCATGCGCAACAATGGGATAGCTTTTCAGAAATTACAGTCCTCCCTGCTGACTGCACGCGTGAAGACCTCAAAAGGACGAAGCATGTCTGTCAGGCTTTGAACTAGCTTCCATTCCTCCACGTGTATCCTCAGGTCCTTCATAGCTGCACCCTGTGTAAAGAAATACTGATCGACTACTGCACACTGCTCAAACAGACGCTCAAGCATGTAGAAGGTTGAGTTCCAACGTGTTGCCACCTCCTGGATGAGTGCTTTCACTGGCAGTTTAGGTTCATGTTGCAGGCCCCTCAGATGCTACCGGGCCTTAAAAGAATGGTTGAAATGTGTGCACATTCTTTGGCAGATGGTCAGTAACTTGCACACTGGACTTTCTTCACTCAAGACTTTTTTAACAACCAGGTTTATACAATGCGCCAAACACGGCACTCTGAAATAGTTACCCATATCCATGGCCTTAACTACATTGGCGCTATTATCCGTGGAAACATAACCACCATGGGGGACAGCCATTGAAAGACCTTTGTGTTAAACTCCTGCAAAATGTATTCTCCTGCATGACTTTTCTCCATGCCAAACATGGCTAGTGTTGCATGTTTCCGAGCAGCTTTAAAAACGTTGTTCGGGTCAACACCTGCGTTTAGCTTTGCTTTAACCCCTGAAAAAGAGACCCAGTGTGCAGTGATGCACATGTAATCAACGGCTTGGCAACTGTCCACATGTCTGTTGTCAAATGTATAGTGTGAACAGCACTCTTCTGCAAAGCTGCCCCAATCACCTCCAGCACATCTTCATGTAGTACTGGGACCGCAACTCTGGCAAAATAGAACCGGCTAGGAACCTTCCATTTAGGGCAGAGCGTTGCCACTAATTCAAGAAAACCACCCCTTCCACAAAAGAAAAAGGGAGAAGGTCCAGAGCTAGCATTTTAGCCAGCTTAGTGTTATACAGACACGTTATTGGGTGGTTGCGTTCAAATGGTGCATCTGAAAACAACATGCTTCTAATGGTGGGCTGGACCATGATTTTACGGGATGATGATGACTTCTTCGACCCAGTTACTCTCGGTGATGTTGATGAACTTTTTTGCATTGGTGTCTCACTCTCTCCTACACTCTTAGTGTGGCTCATATATCTTGCAGGGGATGTGCTGCTGACAGGGGTACTGGGTTTAACTGAAGGAATGTTTGACGCTTCTTCCTCCTCGTCATCATTAGATGAAACATCAACGGATACAATTTGTTGACTTGCAATTCGGGCTTCCTTGATCTCCTTTAGGTGCGCATGCCATTTGACAGTGTGCTGTCTCTCAAGATGACCTCTCGGGCCTCCGGTACCATAGTTGGTACCAAGCTTACCATGACTAACTCCAAGCTTACAAATGGTACAAATGGCTATGTTTTCCCTTGTTGGGCAAACACTAAAGAAGTCCCAAACTGCGGACTTCAAATGTCTGTGGGGGGCAGAGGAGGCGATAATGGTAATGCTAATGCCAGATGAAGTGGAGGATGTGTGTTGCCGAACTTTACTACATTGTGCAGTTGCAGCACCACTAATTGAGGAAATGGAGGTCGAGGTGGATGGAGGTCCCTTCTGGCGAGAAAATATGGAAGCAGTAGGTGGTGGTGTACTAGTTAACTGCATTGGTGGTGGACCCATTGACACGTCGACAACATCACGCTCAGCAGCATTTAGGGCTAGGGTAAAAATGCCTGTTTGCTGCATGCCCTCTGAGCCTGGAGTGACGTGTATGATGACTGCGTCGTCATCGTGAGAGTCTTCATCAGCAGGAGTATACGCCACTTCTCCTTCAGCGTCATCATCACACTCCATAAGTACGAGACTTTCGGGGACCTTCCTTTTACGCTTAGCTACCTTTGTCAGATCATGGTGTGCCTCACTCTCACTGTGGTGGTTCCCAATTTGGATCCATATCATCAGAAGGAAGGGGGCTTGAAGAAGATGTAGACACCATCCTTGATCTTTTCCTTGCTAGGGATCTGGAAGACAATGAATGATCAGGAGGAGTGGCTTCCTCAAATGATACCTCGGCTTCAATGTCGATTTCCTGATGTGCCCCTACTTCAGGAGGAACAACTATTGTGGGCACTTGTGCCGCTCCTTGCACCTCTGCTTGCGCATCTCCTTGCGCTGCCTCTCCTTCCACATGTACTTGGGCTTTTACTTGCACATGTGGTTGTTGTTGCGGCTGTGGTGGTTGAACACTCGTCAGATGAGTTACAACAACCTGTGTTGATTGAGGGATGCTGCTACTTTCTTGCGATGAGCCAACATCACTGGTCGATGGTGATTGAACAACTATACTGGCTGCCTCTGCAGCACTCAAGGGCTTGGACTTAAGTTGGCGTGGTGGTGGTGGCACTGAGCCCAATGGAGCGGGGGTGCTGCTCCCAGCTTGGTCCCCAGCAGACCCCGCTGATGCTGAAGGCGTACTTTTTTTTTTATTCCCAAAAAATGCGGCGGTCGGCACACCAGTCTCCTTGGTAAGTGGCGCCACTTGTTTCTTCTGCTCCTTACTGCCAACTTTCTTGCTAGAGGAGCTACGGGCAACTTTTTTTGGGGCCATCATCTTCAGATGTCAGAATAGCAGGCCGCAGTTGCACAAGTTGCAGAGTTGTCTGTGGCCACACGTGACCTTGTGCAGCACACACCGCAGCAGAACTTGTTCCTGGCAATGATGAGGAACGATGAGGATAATGATTCGTCTTTCTGCACCTAAAAGCAAACAAAGCCAGAGGAACATCAGTTAAATAAATGTTGCATATGTAGCGATTCAATTAATAGTTTGCAAGTAAGCATTTTTATTATACCCACCCCCCAAAATGGAAAGACCAATAAAATGCACAACTGACAGAGTACCCCTGGGCATAATGGATGAAAGCATGGCAGACTGGGTGCAGGCCTATGGCACAACAAAGCACACTGCCTGGCTTCAAAATGGCTCCTAGACCCCCACCACATGGCCAGGCCCTGCATGTACCAGTCCTCAAAATGGCCCCCACCCACATGGACAGGCCCCATCAACAGCCAAAAAATAAAAAAAACACACAAAAATCACCACAATCCAATGCCATCCATGCCCTCAATCATGTTCAAATTCAAGAAACCCCACAGAAGGACTAGGCCCATGCACCACTGAGTACCCCTGGGCATAATGGATGAAAGCATGGCAAACTGGGTGCAGGCCTATGGCACAACAAAGCACACTGCCTGGCTTCAAAATGACCCCTAGACCCCCACCACATGGCCAGGCCCTGCCTGTACCAGTCCTCAAAATGGCCCCAACCCATGTGGACAGGCCCCATCAACAGCCCAAAAATCGAAAAACACACAAAAATCACCACAATCCAATGCGATCCATGCCCTCAATCATGTTCAAATTCAAGACACCCCACAGAAAGACTAGGCCTATGCACCACTGAGTACCCCTGGGCATAATGGATGAAAGAAAGGCACATTGGATGCAGGCCTATGGCAAAAAGCACTCTGCCTGGCTTCAAAATGGTCCCAAGGCCCCCACCACATGGCCAGGCCCTGCCTGTACCAGTCCTCAAAATGGCCCCCACCCACCTGGACAGGCCCCATCAACAGCCCAAAAATCGAAAAACACACAAAAATCACCACAATCCAATGCGATCCATGCCCTCAATCATGTTCAAATTCAAGACACCCCACAGAAAGACTAGGCCCATGCACCACTGAGTACCCCTGGGCATAATGGATGAAAGCAAGGCACATTGGATGCAGGCCACTGGCACAAAGCACACTGCCTGGATTCAAAATGGCCCCTAGGCCCCCAACACATGGCCAGGCCCTGCCTGTACCAGTCCTCAAAATGGCCCCCACCCACATGGACATGCCCCATCAACAGCCCAAAAATCGAAAAACACACAAAAATCACCACAATCCAATGCCATCCATGCCCACAATCGTGTTCAAATTCAAGACACCCCACAGAAAGACTAGGCCCATGCACCACTGAGTACCCCTGGGCATAATGGATGAAAGCATGGCAGACTGGGTGCAGGCCTATGGCACAACAAAGCACACTGCCTGGCTTCAAAATGGCCCCTAGACCTCCACCACATGGCCAGGCCCTGCCTGTACCAGTCCTCAAAATGGCCCCCACCCACATGGACACGCCCCATCACCACCCCAAAAAGTCGAAAAGCACACAAAAATCACCACAATCCAATGCCATCCATGCCCTCCATGATGTTTATATTAAAAAGACCCCACAGAAAGACTCAGTCCATGCACCACTGAGTACCCCTGGGCAAAAGGCCCCAACAACAGCCCAAAAATCGAAAAACACACCAAAATCACCACAATCCAATGCCATCCATGCCCTTAATCAAGTTCAAATCAAAGACACGACACAGAAAGACTAGGCCCATGCACCACTGAGTACCCCTGGGCATAATGGATGAAAGCAAGGCACATTGGATGCAGGCCTATGGCACAAAGCACACTGCCTGGCTTCAAAATGGCCCCTAGGCCCCCACCACATGGCCAGGCCCTGCCTGTACCAGTCCTCAAAATGGACCCCACCCACATGGACAGGCCCCGTCAACAGCCCAAAAATTGAAAAACACACAAATATCACCACAATCCAATACCATCCATGCCCTCAATCATGTTCAAATTCAAGACACCCCACAGAAAGACTAGGCCCATGCACCACTGAGTACCCCTGGGCATAATGGATGAAAGCATGGCAGACTGGGTGCAGGCCTATGGCACAACAAAGCACACTGCCTGGCTTCAAAATGACCCCTATACCCCCACCACATGGCCAGGCCCTGCCTGTACCAGTCCTCAAAATGGCCCCCACCCACATGGACAGGCCCCATCAACAGCCCACAAATTGAAAAACACACAAAAATCACCACAAACCAATGCCATCCATGCCCCCAATCATGTTCAAATTCAAAACACCCCACAGAAAGACTAGGCCCATGCACCACTGAGTACCCCTGGGCATAATGAATGAAAGCAAGGCACATTGGATGCAGGCCTATGGCACAATGCACACTGCCTGGCTTCAAAATGCCCCCTAGGCCCCCACCACATGGCCAGGCCCTGCCTGTACCAGTCCTCAAAATGGCCCCCACCCACATAGACAGGCCCCATCAACAGCCCAAAAATCGAAAAACACACAAAAATCACCACAATCCAATGCCATCCATGCCCACAATCATGTTCAAATTCAAGACACCCCACAGAAAGACTAGGCCCATGCACCACTGAGTACCCCTGGGCATAATGGATGAAAGCATGGCAGACTGGGTGCAGGCCTATGGCACAACAAAGCACACTGCCTGGCTTCAAAATGGCCCCTAGACCTCCACCACATGGCCAGGCCCTGCCTGTACCAGTCCTTGAAATGGCCCCCACCCACATGGACACGACGCATCACCACCCCAAAAAGTCGAAAAACACACAAAAATCACCACTATCCAATGCCATCCATGCCCTCCATGATGTTTACATTAAAGAGACCCGACAGAAAGACTCAGTCCATGCACCACTGAGAACCCCTGGGCAAAAGGCCCCAACAACAGCCCAAAAAATCGAAAAACACACAAAAATCACCACAATCCAATGCCATCCATGCCCTCAATCATGTTCAAATCAAAGACACCACACAGAAAGACTATGCCCATGCATCACTGAGTACCCCTGGGCATAATGGATGAAAGCAAGGCACATTGGATGCAGGCCTATGGCACAAAACACACTGCCTGGCTTCAAAATGGCCCCTTGGCCCCCACCACATGGCCAGGATTCAACCCATACACCAACCCGTATACTGAGAGCCGCGAGCAGGGACCGAACTGCACTCGTCAGCCTTTGAAAATTTACAGAAGAATTTTGCTCTACGAGAATTGAAACTCTTGTCTTTTGGACTTTGACAATTTGGAAACAGTAACAATATACGCTGTATATGTGTAAATAACCTTGAGAAAGCCCCGGCGTGATTCGCAAATAGGGGGCGAAACACGTGTCGGCTGTCCATGTCTCACAACAAAATAATAAAGATGTCACACTGCAACTCGAAGTAGTTCTGTCCTCTATATGACAATTTGAAAGAACGGATATTCATCCAAACAAGTACAATTTTGATCTTTCATGGAATACACACTCTCTACTTCTCAAACCAGGCCCTGCCTGTATCAGTCCTCAAAATGGCCCCCACCCACGTGGACAGGCCCCATCAACAGCCCAAAAAGTTAAAAAAACACACAAACATCACCACAATCCAATGCGATCAATGCCCTCAATCATGTTCAAATTCAAGACACCCAACAGAAAGACTAGGCCCATGCACCACTGAGTACCCCTGGGTATAATGGATGAAAGCAAGGCACAATGGATGCAGGCCTATGCACGAAGCACACTGCCTGGCTTCAAAATGGCCCCTAGGCCCCCACCACATGGCCAGGCCCTGCCTGTACCATTCCTCAAAATGGACCCCACCCACATGGACAGGCCCCATCAACAGCCCAAAAATCGAAAAACACACAAAAATCACCACAATCCAATGCCATCCATGCCCACAATCATGTTCAAATTCAAGACACCCCACAGAAAGACTAGGCCCATGCACCACTGAGTACCCCTGGGCATAATGGATGATAGCATGGAAGACTGGGTTCAGGCCTATGGCACAACAAAGCACACTGCCTGGCTTCAAAATGGCCCCTAGACCTCCACCACATGGCCAGGCCCTGCCTGCACCAGTCCTCAAAATGGCCCCCACCCACATAGACACGCCCCATCACCACCCCAAAAAGTCAGAAAACACACAAAAATTACCACAATCCAATGCCATCCATGCCCTCCATGATGTTTACATTAAAGAGACCCCACAGAAAGACTCAGTCCATGCACCACTGAGTACCCCTGGGCAAAAGGCCCCAACAACAGCCCAAAAATCGAAAAACACACAAAAATCACCACAATCCAATGCCATCCATGCCCTCAATCATGTTCAAATCAAAGACACCACACAGAAAGACTAGGCCCATGCACCACTGAGTACCCCATGCCATAATGGATGAAAACAAGGCACATTTGATGCAGGCCTATGGCACAAAGCACACTGCCTGGCTTCAAAATGGCCCCTAGGCCCCCACCACATGGCCAGGCCCTGCCCGTACCAGTCCTCAAAATGGACCCCACCCACATGGACAGGCCCCATCAACAGCCCAAAAATCGAAAAACACACAAAAATCACCACAATCCAATGTCATCCATGCCCTCAATCATGTTCAAATTCAAGACACCCCACAGAAAGACTAGGCCCATGCACCACTGAGTACCCTTGGGCATAATGGATGAAAGCAAGGCACATTGGATGCAGACCTATGGCACAAAGCACACTGCCTGGCTTCAAAATGGCCCCTAGGCCCCCACCACATGGCCAGGCCCTCCCTGTACCAGTCCTCAAAATGGCCCCCATCCACATGGACAGGCCCCATCAACAGCCCAAAAATCGAAAAACACACAAAAATCACCACAATCCAATGCCATCCATGCCCTCAATCATGTTAAAATTCAAGACACCCCACAGAAAGACTAGGCCCATGCACCACTGAGTACCTCTGGGCATAATGGATGAAAGCAAGGCACATTGGATGCAGGCCTATGGCACAAAGCACACTGCCTGGATTCAAAATGGCCCCTAGGCCCCCACCACATGACCAGGCTCTGCCTGTACCAGTCCTCAAAATGGCCCCCACCCACATGGACAGGCCCCATCAACAGCCCAAAAATCAAAAAACGCACAAAAATCACCACAATCCAATGCCATCCATGCCCTCAATCATGTTCAAATTCAAGACACCCCACAGAAAGACTAGGCCCATGCACCACTGAGTACCCCTGGGCATAATGGATGAAAGCATGGCAGACTGGGTGCAGGCCTATGGCACAACAAAGCACACTGCCTGGCTTCAAAATGACCCTTAGACCCCCACCACATGGCCAGGCCCTGCCTGTACCAGTCCTCAAAATGGCCCCCACCCACGTGGACGGGCCCCATCAACAGCCCAAAAATCGAAAAACACACAAAAATCACCACAATCCAATGCGATCCATGCCCTGAATCATGTTCAAATTCAAGACACCCCACAGAAAGACTAGGCCCATGCATCACTGAGTACCCCTGGGCATAATGGATGAAAGCAAGGCACATTGGATGCAGGCCACTTGCACAAAGCACACTGCCTGGATTCAAAATGGCCCCTAGGCCCCCACCACATGGCCAGGCCGTGCCTGTCCCAGTCCTCAAAATGGCCCCCACCCACATGGGCAGGCCCCATCAACAGCCCAAAAATCGAAAAACACACAAAAATCACCACAACCCAATGCCATCCATGCCCCCAATCATGTTCAAATTCAAGATACCCCACAGAAAGACTAGGCCCATGCACCACTGAGTACCCCTGGGCATAATGGATGAAAGCATGGCAGACTGGGTGCAGGCCTATGGCACAACAAAGCACACTGCCTGGCTTCAAAATGGCCCCTAGACCTTCACCACATGGCCAGGCCCTGCCTGTACCAGTCCTCAAAATGGCCCCCACCCACATGGACACGCCCCATCACCACCCCAAAAAGTCGAAAACACACAAAAATCACCACAATCCAATGCCACCCATGCCCTCCATGATGTTTACAATAAAAAGAGCCCACAGAAAGACTCAGTCCATGCACCACTGAGTACCCCTGGGCAAAAGGCCCAACAACAGCCCAAAAATCGAAAAACACACAAAAATCACCACAATCCAATGCCATCCATGCCCTTAATCAAGTTCAAATCAAAGACACAACACAGAAAGACTAGGCCCATGCACCGCTGAGTACCCCTGGGCATAATGGAGGAAAGCAAGGCACATTGGATGCAGGCCTATGGCACAAAGCACACTGCCTGGCTTCGAAATGGTCCCTAGGCCCCCACCACATGGCCAGGCCCTGCCTGTACCAGTCCTCAAAATGGACCCCACCCACGTGGACAGGCTCCATCAACAGCCCAAAAATCGAAAAACACACAAAAATCACCACAATCCAATGCGATCCATGCCCTCAATCATGTTCAAATTCAAGACACCCCACAGAAAGACTAGGCCCATGCACCACTGAGCAACCTTGGGCATAATGGATAAAAGAAAGACACATTGGATGCAGGCCTATGGCAAAAAGCACACTGCCTGGCTTCAAAATGGTCCCTAGGCCCCCACCACATGGCCAGGCCCTGCCTGTACCAGTCCTCAAAATGGCCCCCACCCACATGGACAGGCCCCATCAACAGCCCAAAAATCGAAAAACACACAAAAATCACCACAATCCAATGCGATCCATGCCCTCAATCATGTTCAAATTCAAGACACCCCACAGAAAGACTAGGCCCATGCACCACTGAGTACCCCTGGGCATAATGGATGAAAGCAAGGCACATTGGATGCAGGCCACTTGCACAAAGCACACTGCCTGGATTCAAAATAGCCCCTAGGCCCCCAACACATGGCCAGGCCCTGCCTGTACCAGTCCTCAAAATGGCCCCCACCCTCATGGAAAGGCCCCATCACCACCCCAAAAAGTAGAAAAACACACAATATTCACCACAATCCACTGCCATCCATGCCCTCCATGATGTTTACATGAAAGAGACCCCACAGAAATACTCAGTCCATGCACCACTGAGTACCCCTGGGCAAAAGGCCCCAACAACAGCCCAAAAATCGAAAAACACACAAAAATCACCACAATCCAATGCCATCCATGCCGTCAATCATGTTCAAATCAAAGACACCCCACAGAAAGACTAGGCCCATGCACCACTGAGTACCCCTGGGCATAATGGATGAAAGCATGGCAGACTGGGTGCAGGCCTATGGCACAACAAAGCACACTGCCTGGCTTCAAAATGGCCCCTAGACCTCCACCACATGGCCATGCCCTGCCTGTACCAGTCCTCAAAATGGCCCCCACCCACATGGACAGGCCCCATCAACAGCCCAAAAATTGAAAAACACACAAAAATCACCACAATCCAATGCCATACATGCCCTCCATGATGTTTACAATAAAAAGACCCCACAGAAAGACTCAGTCCATGCACCACTGCGTACCCCTGGGCAAAAGGCCCAACAACAGCCCAAAAATCGAAAAACACACAAAAATCACCACAATCCAATGCCATCCATGCCCTTAATCAAGTTCAAATCAAAGACACAGCACAGAAAGACTAGGCCCATGCACCGCTGAGTACCCCTGGGCATAATGGATGAAAGCAAGGCACATTGGATGCAGGCCACTTGCACAAAGCACACTGCCTGGATTCAAAATGGCCCCTGGGCCCCCAACACATGGCCAGGCCCTGCCTGTACCAGTCCTCAAAATGGCCCCCACCCACATGGACAGGCCCCATCAACAGCCCAAAAATCGAAAAACACACAAAAATCACCACAATCCAATGCCATCCATGCCCACAATCATGTTCAAATTCAAGACACCCCACAGAAAGACTAGGCCCATGCACCACTGAGTACCCCTGGGCATAATGGATGAAAGCATGGCAGACTGGGTGCAGGCCTATGGCACAACAAAGCACACTGCCTGGCTTCAAAATGCCCCCTAGACCTCCACCACATGGCCAGGCCCTGCCTGTACCAGTCCTCAAAATGGCCCCCACCCACATGGACAGGCCCCATCAACAGCCCAAAAATTGAAAAACACACAAAAATCACCACAAACCAATGCCATCCATGCCCCCAATCATGTTCAAATTCAAGACACCCCACAGAAAGACTAGGCCCATGCACCACTGAGTCCCCTGGGCATAATGAATGAAAGCAAGGCACATTGGATGCAGGCCTATGGCACAAAGCACACTGCCGGGCTTCAAAATGGCCCCTAGGCCCCCACCACATGGCCAGGCCCTGCCTGTACCAGTCCTCAAAATGGCCCCCACCCACATAGACAGGCCCCATCAACAGCCCAAAAATCGAAAAACACACAAAAATCACCACAATCCAATGCCATCCATGCCCTTAATCAAGTTCAAATCAAAGACACAACACAGAAAGACTAGGCCCATGCACCGCTGAGTACCCCTGGGCATAATGGAGGAAAGCAAGGCACATTGGATGCAGGCCTATGGCACAAAGCACACTGCCTGGCTTCAAAATGGCCCCTAGGCCCCCACCACATGGCCAGGCCCTGCCTGTACCAGTCCTCAAAATGGACCCCACCCACGTGGACAGGCCCCATCAACAGCCCAAAAATCGAAAAACATACAAAAATCACCACAATCCAATGCGATCCATGCCCTCAATCATGTTCAAATTCAAGACACCCCACAGAAAGACTAGGCCCATGCACCACTGAGTACCCCTGGGCATAATGGATGAAAGAAAGGCACATTGGATGCAGGCCTATGGCAAAAAGCACACTGCCTGACTTCAAAATGGTCCCTAGGCCCCCACCACATGGCCAGGCCCTGCCTGTACCAGTCCTCAAAATGGCCCCCACCCACATGGACAGGCCCCATCAACAGCCCAAAAATCGAAAAACACACAAAAATCACCACAATCCAATGCGATTCATGCCCTCAATCATGTTCAAATTCAAGACACCCCACAGAAAGACTAGGCCCATGCACCACTGAGTACCCCTGGGCATAATGGATGAAAGAAAGGCACATTGGATGCAGGCCTATGGCAAAAAGCACACTGCCTGACTTCAAAATGGTCCCTAGGCCCCCACCACATGGCCAGGCCCTGCCTGTACCAGTCCTCAAAATGGCCCCCACCCACATGGACAGGCCCCATCAACAGCCCAAAAATCGAAAAACACACAAAAATCACCACAATCCAATGCGATTCATGCCCTCAATCATGTTCAAATTCAAGACACCCCACAGAAAGACTAGGCCCATGCACCACTGAGTACCCCTGGGCATAATGGATGAAAGCAAGGCACATTGGATGCAGGCCACTTGCACAAAGCACACTGCCTGGATTCAAAATGGCCCCTAGGCCCCCAACATATGGCCAGGCCCTGCCTGTACCAGTCCTCAAAATGGCCCCCACCCACATGGACAGGCCCCATCAACAGCCCAAAAATCGAAAAACACACACAAATCACCACAATCAAATGCCATCCATGCCCACAATCATGTTCAAATTCAAGACACCCCACAGAAAGACTAGGCCCATGCACCACTGAGTACCCCTGGGCATAATGGATGAAAGCATGGCAGACTGGGTGCAGGCCTATGGCACAACAAAGCACACTGCCTGGCTTCAAAATGGCCCCTAGACCTCCACCACATGGCCAGGCCCTGCCTGTACCAGTCCTCAAAATGGCCCCCACCCACATGGACAGGCCCCATCAACAGCCCAAAAATTGAAAAACACACAAAAATCACCACAAACCAATGCCATCCATGCCCCCAATCATGTTCAAATTCAAGACACCCCACAGAAAGACTAGGCCCATGCACCACTGAGTACCCCTGGGCATAATGAATGAAAGCAAGGCACATTGGATGCAGGCCTATGGCACAAAGCACACTGCCTGGCTTCAAAATGGCCCCTAGGCCCCCACCACATGGCCAGGCCCTGCCTGTACCAGTCCTCAAAATGGCCCCCACCCACATAGACAGGCCCCATCAACAGCCCAAAAATCGAAAAACACACAAAAATCACCACAATCCAATGCGATCAATGCCCTCAATCATGTTCAAATTCAAGACACCCCACAGAAAGACTAGGCCCATGCACCACTGAGTACCCCTGGGTATAATGGATGAAAGCAAGGCACAATGGATGCAGGCCTATGGCACGAAGCACACTGCCTGGCTGCAAAATGGCCCTGCCTGTACCAGTCCTCAAAATGGCCCCCACCCACATGGACAGGCCCCATCAACAGCCCTAAAAATCGAAAAACACACAAAAATCACCACAATCCAATGCCATCCATGCCCACAATCATGTTCAAATTCAAGATACCCCGCAGAAAGACTAGGCCCATGCACCACTGAGTACCCCTGGGCATAATGGATGAAAGCATGGGAGACTGGGTTCAGGCCTATGGCACAACAAAGCACACTGCCTGGCTTCAAAATGGCCCCTAGACCTCCACCACATGGCCAGGCCCTGCCTGTACCAGTCCTCAAAATGGCCCCCACCCACATGGACACGCCCCATCACCACCCCAAAAAGTAAAAAAACACACAAAAATCACCACAATCCAATGCCATCCATGCCCTCCATGATGTTTACATTAAAGAGACCCCACAGAAAGACTCAGTCCATGCACCACTGAGTACCCCTGGGCAAAAGGCTCAAACAACAGCCCAAAAATCGAAAAACACACAAAAATCACCACAATCCAATGCCAACCATGCCCTCAATCATGTTCAAATCAAAGACACCCCACAGAAAGACTAGGCCCATGCACCACTGAGTACCCCTGGGCATAATGGATGAAAGCAAGGCACATTGGATGCAGGCCTATGGCACAAAGCACACTGCCTGGCTTCAAAATGGCCCCTAGGCCCCCACCACATGGCCAGGCCCTGCCTGTACCAGTCCTCAAAATGGACCCCACCCACATGGACAGGCCCCATCAACAGCCCAAAAATCGAAAACAACACAAAAATCACCACAATCCAATGCCATCCATGCCCTCAATCATGTTCAAATTCAAGACACCCCACAGAAAGACTAGGCCCATGCACCACTGAGTACCCCTGGGCATGATGGATGAAAGCATGGCAGACTGGGTGCAGGCCTATGGCACAACAAAGCACACTGCCTGGTTTCAAAATGACCCCTAGACCCCCACCACATGGCCAGGCCCTGCCTGTACCAGTCCTCAAAATGGCCCCCACCCACATGGACATGCCCCATCAACAGCCCAAAAATCAAAAAACACACAAAAATAACCACAATCCAATGTCATCCATGCCCTCAATCATGTTCAAATTCAAGACACCCCACAGAAAGACTAGGCCCATGCACCACTGAGTACCCCTGGGCATAATGGATGAAAGCAAGGCACATTGGATGCAGCCCTATGGCACAAAGCACACTGCCTGGCTTCAAAATGGCCCCTAGGCCCCCACCACATGGCCAGGCCCTCCCTGTACCAGTCCTCAAAATGGCCCCCATCCACATGGACAGGCCACATCAACAGCCCAAAAATCGAAAAACACACAAACATCACCACAATCCAATGCCATCCATGCCCTCAATCATGTTAAAATTCAAGACACCCCACAGAAAGACTAGGCCCATGCACCACTGAGTACCCCTGGGCATAATGGATGAAAGCAAGGCACATTGGATGCAGGCCTATGGCACAAAGCACACTGCCTGGCTTCAAAATGGCCCCTAGGCCCCCACCACATGGCCAGGCCCTGCCTGTACCAGTTCTCAAATGGCCCCCACCCACATGGACAGGCCCCATCAACAGCCCAAAAATCGAAAAACACACAAAAATCACCACAATCCAATGCCATCCATGCCCTCAATCATGTTCAAATTCAAGACACCCCACAGAAAGACTAGGCCCATGCACCACTGAGTACCCGTGGGCATAATGGATGAAAGCATGGCAGAATGGGTGCAGGCATATGGCACAACAAAGCACACTGCCTGGCTTCAAAATGGCCCCTAGACCTCCACCACATGGCCAGGCCCTGCCTGTACCAGTCCTCAAAATGGTCCCCACCCAAATGGACACGCCCCATCACCACCCCAAAAAGTCGAAAAACACTCAAAAATCATCACAATCCAATGCCATCCATGCCCTCCATGATGTTTACATTAAAGAGCCCCCACAGAAAGACTCAGTCCATACACCAATGAGTACCCCTGGGCAAAAGGCCCCAACAACATCCCAAAAATCGAAAAACACAAAAATCACCACAATCCAATGCCATCCATGCCCTCAATCATGTTCAAATTCAAGACACCACACAGAAAGACTAGGCCCATGCACCACTGAGTACTCCTGGGCATAATGGATGAAAGCAAGGCACATTGGATGCAGGCCTATGGCACAAAGCACACTGCCTGGCTTCAAAATGGCCCCTAGGTCCCCAACACATGGCCAGGCCCTGCCTGTACCAGTCCTCAAAATGGCCCCCACCCACATGGACAGGCCCCATCAACAGCCCAAAAATCGAAAAACACACAAAAATCACCACAATCCAATACCATCCATGCCCTCAATCATGCTCAGATTCAAGACACCCCACAGAAAGACTAGGCCCATGCACCACTGAGTACCCCTCGGCATAATGGATGAAAGCATGGCAGACTGGGTGCAGGCCTATGGCACAACAAAGCACACTGCCTGGCTTCAAAATGGCCCCTAGACCTCCACCACATGGCCAGGCCCTGCCTGTACCAGTCCTCAAAATGGCCCCCACCCACATGGACACGCCCCATCACCACCCCAAAAAGTCAAAAACACACAAAAATCACCACAATCCAATGCCATCCATGCCCTCCATGATGTTTACAATAAAAAGACCCCACAGAAAGACTCTGTCCATGCACCACTGAGTACCCCTGGGCAAAAGGCCCAACAACAGCCCAAAAATCGAAAAACACACAAAAATCACCACAATCCAATGCCATCCATGCCCTTAATCAAGTTCAAATCAAAGACACAACACAGAAAGACTAGGCCCATGCACCACTGAGTACCCCTGGGCATAATGGAGGAAAGCAAGGCACATTGGATGCAGGCCTATGGCACAAAGCACACTGCCTGGCTTCAAAATGGCCCCTAGGCCCCCACCACATGGCCAGGTCCTGCCTGTACCAGTCCTCAAAATGGACCCCACCCACATGGACAGGCACCATCAACAGCCCAAAAATTGAAAAACACACAAAAATCACCACAATCCAATGCCATCCATGCCCTCAATCATGTTCAAATTCAAAACACCCCACAGAAAGACTAGGCCCATGCACCACTGAGTACCCCTGGGCATAATGGATGAAAGCATGTCAGACTGGGTGCAGGCCTATGGCACAACAAAGCACACTGCCTGGCTTCAAAATGACCCCTAGACCCCCACCACATGGCCAGGCCCTGCCTGTACCAGTCCTCAAAATGGCCCCCACCCACATGGACAGGCCCCATCAACAGCCCAAAAATCAAAAACACACAAAAATCACCACAATCCAATGTCATCCATGCCCTCAATCATGTTCAAATTCAAGACACCCCACAGAAAGACTAGGCCCATGCACCACTGAGTACCCCTGGGCATAATGGATGAAAGCAAGGCACATTGGATGCAGGCCTATGGCACAAAGCACACTGCCTGGCTTCAAAATGGCCCCTAGGCCCCCACCACATGGCCAGGCCCTCCCTGTACCAGTCCTCAAAATGGCCCCCATCCACATGGACAGGCCACATCAACAGCCCAAAAATCGAAAAACACACAAACATCACCACAATCCAATGCCATCCATGCCCTCAATCATGTTAAAATTCAAGACACTCCACAGAAAGACTAGGCCCATGCACCACTGAGTACCCCTGGGCATAATGGATGAAAGCAAGGCACATTGGATGCAGGCCTATGGCACAAAGCACACTGCCTGGCTTCAAAATGGCCCCTAGGCCCCCACCACATGGCCAGGCCCTGCCTGTACCAGTTCTCAAATGGCCCCCACCCACATGGACAGGCCCCATCAACAGCCCAAAAATCGAAAAACACACAAAAATCACCACAATCCAATGCCATCCATGCCCTCAATCATGTTCAAATTCAAGACACCCCACAGAAAGACTAGGCCCATGCACCACTGAGTACCCGTGGGCATAATGGATGAAAGCATGGCAGAATGGGTGCAGGCATATGGCACAACAAAGCACACTGCCTGGCTTCAAAATGGCCCCTAGACCTCCACCACATGGCCAGGCCCTGCCTGTACCAGTCCTCAAAATGGTCCCCACCCAAATGGACACGCCCCATCACCACCCCAAAAAGTCGAAAAACACTCAAAAATCATCACAATCCAATGCCATCCATGCCCTCCATGATGTTTACATTAAAGAGCCCCCACAGAAAGACTCAGTCCATACACCAATGAGTACCCCTGGGCAAAAGGCCCCAACAACATCCCAAAAATCGAAAAACACAAAAATCACCACAATCCAATGCCATCCATGCCCTCAATCATGTTCAAATTCAAGACACCACACAGAAAGACTAGGCCCATGCACCACTGAGTACTCCTGGGCATAATGGATGAAAGCAAGGCACATTGGATGCAGGCCTATGGCACAAAGCACACTGCCTGGCTTCAAAATGGCCCCTAGGTCCCCAACACATGGCCAGGCCCTGCCTGTACCAGTCCTCAAAATGGCCCCCACCCACATGGACAGGCCCCATCAACAGCCCAAAAATCGAAAAACACACAAAAATCACCACAATCCAATACCATCCATGCCCTCAATCATGCTCAGATTCAAGACACCCCACAGAAAGACTAGGCCCATGCACCACTGAGTACCCCTCGGCATAATGGATGAAAGCATGGCAGACTGGGTGCAGGCCTATGGCACAACAAAGCACACTGCCTGGCTTCAAAATGGCCCCTAGACCTCCACCACATGGCCAGGCCCTGCCTGTACCAGTCCTCAAAATGGCCCCCACCCACATGGACACGCCCCATCACCACCCCAAAAAGTCAAAAACACACAAAAATCACCACAATCCAATGCCATCCATGCCCTCCATGATGTTTACAATAAAAAGACCCCACAGAAAGACTCTGTCCATGCACCACTGAGTACCCCTGGGCAAAAGGCCCAACAACAGCCCAAAAATCGAAAAACACACAAAAATCACCACAATCCAATGCCATCCATGCCCTTAATCAAGTTCAAATCAAAGACACAACACAGAAAGACTAGGCCCATGCACCACTGAGTACCCCTGGGCATAATGGAGGAAAGCAAGGCACATTGGATGCAGGCCTATGGCACAAAGCACACTGCCTGGCTTCAAAATGGCCCCTAGGCCCCCACCACATGGCCAGGTCCTGCCTGTACCAGTCCTCAAAATGGACCCCACCCACATGGACAGGCACCATCAACAGCCCAAAAATTGAAAAACACACAAAAATCACCACAATCCAATGCCATCCATGCCCTCAATCATGTTCAAATTCAAAACACCCCACAGAAAGACTAGGCCCATGCACCACTGAGTACCCCTGGGCATAATGGATGAAAGCATGTCAGACTGGGTGCAGGCCTATGGCACAACAAAGCACACTGCCTGGCTTCAAAATGACCCCTAGACCCCCACCACATGGCCAGGCCCTGCCTGTACCAGTCCTCAAAATGGCCCCCACCCACATGGACAGGCCCCATCAACAGCCCAAAAATCAAAAACACACAAAAATCACCACAATCCAATGTCATCCATGCCCTCAATCATGTTCAAATTCAAGACACCCCACAGAAAGACTAGGCCCATGCACCACTGAGTACCCCTGGGCATAATGGATGAAAGCAAGGCACATTGGATGCAGGCCTATGGCACAAAGCACACTGCCTGGCTTCAAAATGGCCCCTAGGCCCCCACCACATGGCCAGGCCCTCCCTGTACCAGTCCTCAAAATGGCCCCCATCCACATGGACAGGCCACATCAACAGCCCAAAAATCGAAAAACACACAAACATCACCACAATCCAATGCCATCCATGCCCTCAATCATGTTAAAATTCAAGACACTCCACAGAAAGACTAGGCCCATGCACCACTGAGTACCCCTGGGCATAATGGATGAAAGCAAGGCACATTGGATGCAGGCCTATGGCACAAAGCACACTGCCTGGCTTCAAAATGGCCCCTAGGCCCCCACCACATGGCCAGGCCCTGCCTGTACCAGTTCTCAAATGGCCCCCACCCACATGGACAGGCCCCATCAACAGCCCAAAAATCGAAAAACACACAAAAATCACCACAATCCAATGCCATCCATGCCCTCAATCATGTTCAAATTCAAGACACCCCACAGAAAGACTAGGCCCATGCACCACTGAGTACCCGTGGGCATAATGGATGAAAGCATGGCAGAATGGGTGCAGGCATATGGCACAACAAAGCACACTGCCTGGCTTCAAAATGCCCCCTAGACCTCCACCACATGGCCAGGCCCTGCCTGTACCAGTCCTCAAAATGGTCCCCACCCAAATGGACACGCCCCATCACCACCCCAAAAAGTCGAAAAACACTCAAAAATCATCACAATCCAATGCCATCCATGCCCTCCATGATGTTTACATTAAAGAGCCCCCACAGAAAGACTCAGTCCATACACCACTGAGTACCCCTGGGCAAAAGGCCCCAACAACATCCCAAAAATCGAAAAACACAAAAATCACCACAATCCAATGCCATCCATGCCCTCAATCATGTTCAAATTCAAGACACCCCACAGAAAGACTAGGCCCATGCACCACTGAGTACTCCTGGGCATAATGGATGAAAGCAAGGCACAATGGATGCAGGCCTATGGCACAAAGCACACTGCCTGGCTTCAAAATGGCCCCTAGGTCCCCAACACATGGCCAGGCCCTGCCTGTACCAGTCCTCAAAATGGCCCCCACCCACATGGACAGGCCCCATCAACAGCCCAAAAATCGAAAAACACACAAAAATCACCACAATCCAATACCATCAATGCCCTCAATCATGCTCAGATTCAAGACACCCCACAGAAAGACTAGGCCCATGCACCACTGAGTACCCCTGGGCATAATGGATGAAAGCATGGCAGACTGGGTGCAGGCCTATGGCACAACAAAGCACACTGCCTGGCTTCAAAATGGCCCCTAGACCTCCACCACATGGCCAGGCCCTGCCTGTACCAGTCCTCAAAATGGCCCCCACCCACATGGGCACGCCCCATCACCACCCCAAAAAGTCGAAAACACACAAAAATCACCACAATCCAATGCCATCCATGCCCTCCATGATGTTTACAATAAAAAGACCCCACAGAAAGACTCAGTCCATGCACCACTGAGTACCCCTGGGCAAAAGGCCCAACAACAGCCCAAAAATCAAAAAACACACAAAAATCACCACAATCCAATGCCAACCATGCCCTCAATCATGTTCAAATTCAAGACACCCCACAGAAAGACTAGGCCCATGCACCACTGAGTACTCCTGGGCATAATGGATGAAAGCAAGGCACATTGGATGCAGGCCTATGGCACAAAGCACACTGCCTGGCTTCAAAATGGCCCCGAGGTCCCCACCACATGGCCAGGCCCTGCCTGGTCCTCCACCCACATGGACAGGCCCCATCAACAGCCCAAAAATCGAAAAACACACAAAAATCACCACAATCCAATACCATCCATGCCCTCAATCATGCTCAGATTCAAGACACCCAACAGAAAGACTAGGCCCATGCACCACTGAGTACCCCTGGGCATAATGGATGAAAGCATGGCAGACTGGGTGCAGGCCTATAGCACAACAAAGCACACTGTCTGGCTTCAAAATGGCCCCTAGACCCCCACCACATGGCCAGGCCCTGCCTGTACCAGTCCTCAAAATGGCCCCCACCCACATGGACAGGCCCCATCAACAGCCCAAAAATTGAAAAACACACAAAAATCACCACAATCCAATGCCATCCATGCCCCCAATCATGTTCAAATTCAAGACACCCCACAGAAAGACTAGGCCCATGCACCACTGAGTACCCCTGGGCATAATGAATGAAAGCAAGGCACATTGGATGCAGGCCTATGGCACAAAGCACACTGCCTGGCTTCAAAATGGCCCCTAGGCCCCCACCACATGGCCAGGCCCTGCCTGTACCAGTCCTCAAAATGGCCTACACCCACATAGACAGGCCCCATCAACAGCCCAAAAATCGAAAAACACACAAAAATCACCACAATCCAATGCCATCCATGCCCACAATCATGTTCAAATTCAAGACACCCCACAGAAAGACTAGGCCCATGCACCACTGAGTACCCCTGGGCATAATGGATGAAAGCATGGCAGACTGGGTGCAGGCCTATGGCACAACAAAGCACAATGCCTGGCTTCAAAATGGCCCCTAGACCTCCACCACATGGCCAGGCCCTGCCTGTACCAGTCCTCGAAATGGCCCCCACCCACATGGACACGCCGCATCACCACCCCAAAAAGTCAAAAAACACACAAAAATCACCACAATCCAATGCCATCCATGCCCTCCATGATGTTTACATTAAAGGGACCCCACAGAAAGACTCAGTCCATGCACCACTGAGAACCCCTGGGCAAAAGGCCCCAACAACAGCCCAAAAAATCGAAAAAACACACAAAAATCACCACAATCCAATGCCATCCATGCCCTCAATCATGTTCAAATCAAAGACACCACACAGAAAGACTAGGCCCATGCATCACTGAGTACCCCTGGGCATAATGGATGAAAGCAAGGCACATTGGATGCAGGCCTATGGCACAAAACACACTGCCTGGCTTCAAAATGGCCCCTTGGCCCCCACCACATGGCCTGGATTCAACCCATACACCAACCCGTATACTGAGAGCCGCGAGCAGGGACCGAACTGCACTCGTCAGCCTTTGAAAATTTACAGAAGACTTTTGCTCTACGAGTATTGAAACTCTTGTCTTTTGGACTTTGACAATTTGGAAACAGTAACAATATACGCTGTATATGTGTAAATAACCTTGAGAAAGCCCCGGCGTGATTCGCCAATAGGGGGCGAAACACGTGTCAGCTGTCCATGTCTCACAACAAAATAATAAAGGTGTCACACTGCAACTTGAAGTAGTTCTGTCCTCTATATGACAATTTGAAAGAACGGATATTTATCCAAACAAGTACAATTTTGATCTTTCATGGAATACACACTCTCTACTTCTCAAACCAGGCCCTGCCTGTATCAGTTCTCAAAATGGCCCCCACCCACGTGGACAGGCCCCATCAACAGCCCAAAAATTAAAAAAACCACACAAAAATCACCACATTCCAATGCGATCAATGCCCTCAATCATGTTCAAATTCAAGACACCCCACAGAAAGACTAGGCCCATGCACCACTGAGTACCCCTGGGTATAATGGATGAAAGCAAGGCACAATGGATGCAGGCCTATGGCACGAAGCACACTGCCTGGCTGCAAAATGGCCCTGCCTGTACCAGTCCTCAAAATGGCCCCCACCCACATGGACAGGCCCCATCAACAGCCCTAAAAATCGAAAAACACACAAAAATCACCACAATCCAATGCCAACCATGCCCTCAATCATGTTCAAATCAAAGACACCCCACAGAAAGACTAGGCCCATGCACCACTGAGTACCCCTGGGCATAATGGATGAAAGCAAGGCACATTGGATGCAGGCCTATGGCACAAAGCACACTGCCTGGCTTCAAAATGGCCCCTAGGCCCCCACCACATGGCCAGGCCCTGCCTGTACCAGTCCTCAAAATGGACCCCACCCACATGGACAGGCCCCATCAACAGCCCAAAAATCGAAAAAAACACAAAAATCACCACAATCCAATGCCATCCATGCCCTCAATCATGTTCAAATTCAAGACACCTCACAGAAAGACTAGGCCCATGCACCACTGAGTACCCCTGGGCATGATGGATGAAAGCATGGCAAACTGGGTGCAGGCCTATGGCACAACAAAGCACACTGCCTGGCTTCAAAATGACCCCTAGACCCCCACCACATGGCCAGGCCCTGCCTGTACCAGTCCTCAAAATGGCCCCCACCCACATGGACAGGCCCCATCAACAGCCCAAAAATCAAAAAACACACAAAAATCACCACAATCCAATGTCATCCATGCCCTCAATCATGTTCAAATTCAAGACACCCCACAGAAAGACTAGGCCCATGCACCACTGAGTGCCCCTGGGCATAATGGATGAAAGCAAGGCACATTGGATGCAGGCCTATGGCACAAAGCACACTGCATGGCTTCAAAATGGCCCCTAGGCCCCCACCACATGGCCAGGCCCTCCCTGTACCAGTCCTCAAAATGGCCCCCATCCACATGGACAGGCCACATCAACAGCCCAAAAATCGAAAAACACACAAAAATCACCACAATCCAATGCCATCCATGCCCTCAATCATGTTAAAATTCAAGACACCCCACAGAAAGACTAGGCCCATGCACCACTGAGTACCCCTGGGCATAATGGATGAAAGCAAGGCACATTGGATGCAGGCCTATGGCACAAAGCACACTGCCTGGCTTCAAAATGGCCCCTAGGCCCCCACCACATGGCCAGGCCCTGCCTGTACCAGTTCTCAAATGGCCCCCACCCACATGGACAGGCCCCATCAACAGCCCAAAAATCGAAAAACACACAAAAATCACCACAATTCAATGCCATCCATGCCCTCAATCATGTTCAAATTCAAGACACCCCACAGAAAGACTAGGCCCATGCACCACTGAGTACCCGTGGGCATAATGGATGAAAGCATGGCAGACTAGGTGCAGGCATATGGCACAACAAAGCACACTGCCTGGCTTCAAAATGCCCCCTAGACCTCCACCACATGGCCAGGCCCTGCCTGTACCAGTCCTCAAAATGGTCCCCACCCAAATGGACACGCCCCATCACCACCCCAAAAAGTCGAAACACACTCAAAAATCATCACAATCCAATGCCATCCATGCTCTCCATGATGTTTACATTAAAGAGCCCCCACAGAAAGACTCAGTCCATACACCACTGAGTACCCCTGGGCAAAAGGCCCCAACAACATCCCAAAAATCGAAAAACACAAAAATCACCACAATCCAATGCCATCCATGCCCTCAATCATGTTCAAATTCAAGACACCCCACAGAAAGACTAGGCCCATGCACCACTGAGTACTCCTGGGCATAATGGATGAAAGCAAGGCACATTGGATGCAGGCCTATGGCACAAAGCACACTGCCTGGCTTCAAAATGGCCCCTAGGTCCCCACCACATGGCCAGGCCCTGCCTGTACCAGTCCTCAAAATGGCCCCCACCCACATGGACAGGCCCCATCAACAGCCCAAAAATCGAAAAACACACAAAAATCACCACAATCCAATACCATCCATGCCCTCAATCATGCTCAGATTCAAGACACCCCACAGAAAGACTAGGCCCATGCACCACTGAGTACCCCTGGGCATAATGGATGAAAGCAAGGCACATTAGATGCAGGCCTATGGCACAAAGCACACTGCCTGGCTTCAAAATGGCCCCTAGGCCCCCACCACATGGCCAGGCCCTCCCTGTACCAGTCCTCAAAATGGCCCCCATCCACATGGACAGGCCACATCAACAGCCCAAAAATCGAAAAACACACAAAAATCACCACAATCCAATGCCATCCATGCCCTCAATCATGTTAAAATTCAAGACACCCCACAGAAAGACTAGGCCCATGCACCACTGAGTACCCCTGGGCATAATGGATGAAAGCAAGGCACATTGGATGCAGGCCTATGGCACAAAGCACACTGCCTGGCTTCAAAATGGCCCCTAGGCCCCCACCACATGGCCAGGCCCTGCCTGTACCAGTCCTCAAATGGCCCCCACCCACATGGACAGGCCCCATCAACAGCCCAAAAATCGAAAAACACACAAAAATCACCACAATCCAATGCCATCCATGCCCTCAATCATGTTCAAATTCAAGACACCCCACAGAAAGACTAGGCCCATGCACCACTGAGTACCCGTGGGCATAATGGATGAAAGCATGGCAGACTGGGTGCAGGCATATGGCACAACAAAGCACACTGCCTGGCTTCACAATGACCCCTAGACCTCCACCACATGGCCAGGCCCTGCCTGTACCAGTCCTCAAAATGGTCCCCACCCAAATGGACACGCCCCATCACCACCCCAAAAAGTCGAAAAACACTCAAAAATCATCACAATCCAATGCCATCCATGCCCTCCATGATGTTTACATTAAAGAGCCCCCACAGAAAGACTCAGTCCATACACCACTGAGTACCCCTGGGCAAAAGGCCCCAACAACATCCCAAAAATCGAAAAACACAAAAATCACCACAATCCAATGCCATCCATGCCCTCAATCATGTTCAAATTCAAGACACCCCACAGAAAGACTAGGCCCATGCACCACTGAGTACTCCTGGGCATAATGGATGAAAGCAAGGCACATTGGATGCAGGCCTATGGCACAAAGCACACTGCCTGGCTTCAAAATGGCCCCTAGGTCCCCACCACATGGCCAGGCCCTGCCTGTACCAGTCCTCAAAATGGCCCCCACCCACATGGACAGGCGCCATCAACAGCCCAAAAATAGAAAAACACACATAAATCACCACAATCCAATACCATCCATGCCCTCAATCATGCTCAGATTCAAGACACCCCACAGAAAGACTAGGCCCATGCACCACTGAGTACCCCTGGGCATAATGGATGAAAGCATGGCAGACTGGGTGCAGGCCTATAGCACAACAAAGCACACTGTCTGGCTTCAAAATGGCCCCTAGACCCCCACCACATGGCCAGGCCCTGCCTGTACCAGTCCTCAAAATGGCCCCCACCCACATGGACAGGCCCCATCACCACCCCAAAAAGTCGAAAAACACACAAAAATCACGACAATCCAATGCCATCCATGCCCTCCATGATGTTTACATTAAATAGACCCCACAGAAAGATTCAGTCCATGCACCACTGAGTACCCCTGGGAAAAAGGCCCCAACACCACCCCAGAAAATCGAAATACACACAAAAATCACCACAATCCAATGCCATCCATGCCCTCAATCATGTTCAAATTCAAGACACCCCACAGAAAGACTAGGCCCATGAACCACTGAGTACCCCTGGGCATAATGGATGAAAGCATGGCAGACTGGGTGCAGGCCTATGGCACAACAAAGTACACTGCCTGGCTTCAAAATGGCCCGTAGACCCCCACCACATGGCCAGGCCCTGCCTGTACCAGTCCTCAAAATGGCCCCACCCACATGGACAGGCCCCATCACCACCCCAAAAAGTCGAAAAACACACAAAAATCACCACAATCCAATGCCATCCATGCCCTCCATGATGTTTACATTAAAGAGACCCCACAGAAAGACTCAGTCCATGCACCACTGAGTACCCCTGGGCAAAAGGCCCCAACTCCACCCCAAAAAATCGAAAAACACACAAAAATCACCACAATCCAATGCCATCCATGCCCTCAATCATGTTCAAATTCAAGACACCCCACAGAAAGACTAGGCCCATGCACCACTGAGTACCCCTGGGCATAATGGATGAAAGCATGGCAGACTAGGTGCAGGCCTATGGCACAACAAAGCACACTGTCTGGCTTCAAAATGGCCCCTAGGTCCCCACCACATGGCCAGGCCCTGCCTGTACCAGTCCTCAAAATGGCCCCCACCCACATGGACAGGCCCCATCAACAGCCCAAAAATCTAAAAACACACAAAAATCCCCACAATCCAATACCATCCATGCCCTCAATCATGCTCAAATTCAAGACACCCCACGGAAAGACTAGGTCCATGCACCACTGAGTACCCCTGGACATAATGGATGAAAGCATGGCAGACTGGGTGCAGGCCTATGGCACAACAAAGCACACTGCCTGGCTTCAAAATGGCCCCTACACCCCCACCACATGGCCAGGCCCTGCCTGTAAGGAGATCAACAAGAGGGAGGAAGAGGTAGTGCCGCGTGGCACTGAGGTGGGCACGTCCTCCTCATGCACATGTAACTATAATCAAAAAGGTTCCATCTCAAAAGGGGGTTTGTTTGTATGGATCCTGGTGTTTCTGGAATACACACATTTGTTTAAAATACCCCTCACACACCAAAAGGGCCCTTGGTGTCATGCTTCATCATCGGGGTCTTCCCGCCCGGCTGCCGGACGGGGCAGTGCTGCGACAAGCGACTACGCTGGAGCACCTTTTTAATGTGGGTGCTATGTGAGTGAAATGGAGTGAGTGTCAGTGAGGTCAGGAGTGATAGGAAGGTGATGTTAAAAAATACCTGGCCTAGTGATACAAAAACTATTTAATAAACACTGGCTGGTATTGTTAAAAAAGTGAAGTCGGAAAGGATAAGCGGGGTTATGTGCTTACTTTCCTATGTGGGTCGACATGTTTCGGGGCTCCATGCCCCTTCGTCAGGACCGGGGTTAATGATCCCCCTGTCACTCACTAGAAAGTCGCCACAATGGGTGTATTTACAAAAAAAGTGCAGGTAAAGGGAACTATGTGTATGGATATAAAATTAATATTTTAATACACATCCCTTACTAACAAGATACTCATGTAGTATGCCTAAGAAGACAAGAGCACAGTGTTATTAATGCGCGGATCTCAAAGCGCTGTTAACTAAGTACCTGTAAAGAAAGGGACAAACAAACATATAGCTGTTGTCCATCCCTAGGAAGAAACCCAGGGAGGGATCTGTACTTTTTCAATGATAGTCATACACACAAACAGAAATCACACATTCCATACATATGTAGTGGAGAGAGGTTGGTTGTACATACTTATTATGATGAGGAACAGTGCCTCATGGGCCAACAGTAGATGGAAGGGTATTGGGGGGTCCAGTCAACTCCCAGCCTCTATTTGCTTCCTCCTCCGTCCGTGGCCTCCGTGGTAATGAGGATGGAGGTCGGGTCGGGAGTTTAAGTAGCTGTGGTAATTGGTTAAGTGGGGTGGGTCTGATTACCGATGTCCGACACCTGTAATAGAACAGATGGAGTGCCGGGATCTGGTTAATGTGGTGGCCATGTTTAAGGTATTCGCCTCCAGAGGGTTAATATGGAGTGAAATTCTGGGTAGAGAGATCCCTCGTAGTCTTAGTATTGTGATGCATTATTTCTAAATAAGATAGTATCGGAAAAAGGCTGGGGGGCTTTATTTTCTAGATGGGTGCGGCCGCCGAGGAGGACGGTGCAGTGTTCTTGCACCGCGCATGCACCGAAACGCGCGGCGCTAGCCGCGCATGCGCGAACAGACGCGGTGCAGAATGAGCACGCGCGGAGAACGTGTTCCGTCTCCGCGCATGCCCAGTGTGCCCCGCATCTGCAGGAGATAGCCGGTGAAGCACCCGGTCCCCCAATGACCATGATTATTCAAAATCACAAAGATTATTGAAAGCCGGACTGGTGATACAGCGCTGGCACTATTGTTCAGAGTCATGAAGATTATTAGAAAATGATCATTTTAGTGATACAGTAAAAAATTATCATTTTAGCTGGGTTGGTGATACAGAAAATATGGAAGCAATGGTGACAATAAGATAATATGATTCATCAAGTTGCAAAAACTTATTGCCAGACATATAAAAGGCAGCAGGTTGGGTGAAAGTCATAAGGTTATAAGAAAACAATATTCAGCAGCAGCTCTTAAGGAGAAACACAGACAGAGACAGCTGTTTGTGCAGCCATAATCAGGGATTCAAAGTAGACCAGGGTATATCATCATTCAGTCCGGTACGATGTGTACCTAGACGATGTACCCAACGTTGTTCCTTTTCTAGTACGTTTCTGTCATTTCTGTCATCATAATAAGTATGTACAGCCAACCTCTCTCCACTACATATGTATGGAATGTGTGATTTCTGTTTGTGTGTATGACTATCATTGAAAAAGTACAGATCCCTCCCTGGGTTTCTTCCTAGGGATGGACAACAGCTATATGTTTGTTTGTCCCTTTCTTTACAGGTACTTAGTTAACAGCGCTTTGGGATCCGCGCATTAATAACACTGTGCTCTTGTCTTCTTTGGCATACTACATGAGTATCTTGTTAGTAAGGGATGTGTATTAAAATATTAATTTTATATCCATACACATAGTTCCCTTTACCTTCACTTTATTTGTAAATACACCCATTGTGGCGACTTTCTAGTGAGTGACAGGGGGATCATTAACCCCGGTCCTGACGAAGGGGCATGGAGCCCCGAAACATGTCGACCCACATAGGAAAGTAAGCACATAACCCCGCTTATCCTTTCCGACTTCACTTTTTTAACAATACCAGCCAGTGTTTATTAAATAGTTTTTGTATCACTAGGCCAGGTATTTTTTAACATCACCTTCCTATCACTAATGACCTCACTGACACTCACTCCATTTCACTCACATAGCACCCACATTAAAAAGGTGCTCCAGCGTAGTCGCTTGTCGCAGCACTGCCCCGTCCGGCAGCCGGGCGGGAAGACCCCGATGATGAAGCATGACACCAAGGGCCCTTTTGGTGTGTGAGGGGTATTTTAAACAAATGTGTGTATTCCAGAAACACCAGGATACATACAAACAGACCCCCTTTTGAGGTGGACCCTTTTTGATTATAGTTACAGGCCCTGCCTGTACCAGTCCTCAAAATGGCCCCCACCCACATGGAAAGGCCCCATCACCACCCCAAAAAGTCGACAAACACACAAAAATCACCACAATCCAATGCCATCCACGCCCTCCATGATGTTTACATTAAAGAGACCCCACAGAAAAACTCAGTCCATGCACCACTGAGTACCCCTGGGCAAAAGGCCCCAACAACAGCCCAAAAATCGAAAAACACACACAAATCACCACAATCCAATGGCATCCATGCCCTCAATCATGTTCAAATTCAAGACACCCCACGGAAAGACTAGGCCCATGCACCACTGAGTACCCCTGGGCATAATGGATGCAATCAAGGCACATTGGATGCAGGCCTATGGCACAAAGCACACTGCCTGGCTTCAAAATGGCCCCTAGACCCCCACCACCTGGCCAGGCCCTGCCTGTACCAGTCCTCAAAATGGCCCCCACCCACATGGACAGGCCCCATCACCACCCCAAAAAGTCGAAAAACACACAAAAATCACCACAATCCAATGCCATCCATGCCCTCTATGATGTTTACATTAAATAGACCCCACAGAAAGACGCAGTCCATGCACCACTGAGTACCCCTGGACAAAAGACCCCAACACCACCCCAAAAAATCGAAAAACACACATAAATGACCGCAATCCAATGCCATCCATGCCCTCAATCATGTTCAAATTCAAGACACCCCACAGAAAGACTAGGCCCATGCACCACTGAGTACCCCTGGGCATAATGGATGAAAGCATGGCAGACTGGGTGCAGGCCTATGGCACAACAAAGCACACTGCCTGGCTTCAAAATGGCCCCTAGACCCCCACCACATGGCCAGGCCCTGCATGTACCAGTCCTCAAAATGGCCCCCACCCACATGGACAGGCCCCATCACCACCCCAAAAAGTCGAAAAACACATAAAAATCACCACAATCCAATGCCATCCATGCCCTTCATGATGTTTACATTAAAGAGACCCCACAGAAAGACTCAGTCCATGCACCACTGAGTACCCCTGGGTAAAAGGCCCCAACAACAGCCCAAAAAGTAAAAAAAACACAAAAATCACCACAATCCAATGCCATCCATGCCCTCAATCATGTTCAAATTCAAGACACCCCACGGAAAGACTAGGCCCATGCACCACTGAGTACCCCTGGGCATAATGGATGAAAGCCTGGCAGACTGGGTGCAGGCCTATGGCACAACAAAGCACACTGCCTGGCTTCAAAATGGCCCCTAGACCCCCACCACATGGCCAGGCCCTGCCTGTACCAGTCCTCAAAATGGCCCCACCCACATGGACAGGCCCCATCACCACCCCAAAAAGTCGAAAAACACACAAAAATCACCACAATCCAATGCCATCCATGCCCTCCATGATGTTTACATTAAAGAGACCCCACAGAAAGACTCAGTCCATCCACCACTGAGTACCCCTGGGCAAAAGGCCCCATCAACAGCCCAAAAATCGAAAAACACACAAAAATCACCACAATCCAATGCCATCCATGCCCTCCATGATGTTTACATTAAAGAGACCCCACAGAAAGACTCAGTCCATGCACCACTGAGTACCCCTGGGTAAAAGGCCCCAACAACAGCCCAAAAATCGAAAAACACACAAAAATCACCACAATCCAATGCCATCCATGCCCTCAATCATGTTCAAATTCAAGACACCCCACAGAAAGACTAGGCCCATGCACCACTGAGTACCCCTGGGCATAATGGATGAAAGCATGGCAGACTGGGTGCAGGCCTATGGCACAACAAAGCACACTGTCTGGCTTCAAAATGGCCCCTAGGTCCCCACCACATGGCCAGGCCCTGCCTGTACCAGTCCTCAAAATGGCCCCCACCCACATGGACAGGCCCCATCAACAGCCCAAAAATCTAAAAACACACAAAAATCCCCACAATCCAATACCATCCATGCCCTCAATCATGCTCAAATTCAAGACACCCCACGGAAAGACTAGGTCCATGCACCACTGAGTACCCCTGGACATAATGGATGAAAGCATGGCAGACTGGGTGCAGGCCTATGGCACAACAAAGCACACTGCCTGGCTTCAAAATGGCCCCTACACCCCCACCACATGGCCAGGCCCTGCCTGTAAGGAGATCAACAAGAGGGAGGAAGAGGTAGTGCCGCGTGGCACTGAGGTGGGCACGTCCTCCTCATGCACATGTAACTATAATCAAAAAGGTTCCACCTCAAAAGGGGGTTTGTTTGTATGGATCCTGGTGTTTCTGGAATACACACATTTGTTTAAAATACCCCTCACACACCAAAAGGGCCCTTGGTGTCATGCTTCATCATCGGGGTCTTCCCGCCCGGCTGCCGGACGGGGCAGTGCTGCGACAAGCGACTACGCTGGAGCACCTTTTTAATGTGGGTGCTATGTGAGTGAAATGGAGTGAGTGTCAGTGAGGTCAGGAGTGATAGGAAGGTGATGTTAAAAAATACCTGGCCTAGTGATACAAAAACTATTTAATAAACACTGGCTGGTATTGTTAAAAAAGTGAAGTCGGAAAGGATAAGCGGGGTTATGTGCTTACTTTCCTATGTGGGTCGACATGTTTCGGGGCTCCATGCCCCTTCGTCAGGACCGGGGTTAATGATCCCCCTGTCACTCACTAGAAAGTCGCCACAATGGGTGTATTTACAAAAAAAGTGCAGGTAAAGGGAACTATGTGTATGGATATAACATTAATATTTTAATACACATCCCTTACTAACAAGATACTCATGTAGTATGCCTAAGAAGACAAGAGCACAGTGTTATTAATGCGCGGATCTCAAAGCGCTGTTAACTAAGTACCTGTAAAGAAAGGGACAAACAAACATATAGCTGTTGTCCATCCCTAGGAAGAAACCCAGGGAGGGATCTGTACTTTTTCAATGATAGTCATACACACAAACAGAAATCACACATTCCATACATATGTAGTGGAGAGAGGTTGGCTGTACATACTTATTATGATGAGGAACAGTGCCTCATGGGCCAACAGTAGATGGAAGGGTATTGGGGGGTCCAGTCAACTCCCAGCCTCTATTTGCTTCCTCCTCTGTCCGTGGCCTCCGTGGTAATGAGGATGGAGGTCGGGTCGGGAGTTTAAGTAGCTGTGGTAATTGGTTAAGTGGGGTGGGTCTGATTACCGATGTCCGACACCTGTAATAGAACAGATGGAGTGCCGGGATCTGGTTAATGTGGTGGCCATGTTTAAGGTATTCGCCTCCAGAGGGTTAATATGGAGTGAAATTCTGGGTAGAGAGATCCCTCGTAGTCTTAGTATTGTGATGCATTATTTCTAAATAAGATAGTATCGGAAAAAGGCTGGGGGGCTTTATTTTCTAGATGGGTGCGGCCGCCGAGGAGGACGGTGCAGTGTTCTTGCACCGCGCATGCACCGAAACGCGCGGCGCTAGCCGCGCATGCGCGAACAGACGCGGTGCAGAATGAGCACGCGCGGAGAACGTGTTCCGTCTCCGCGCATGCCCAGTGTGCCCCGCATCTGCAGGAGATAGCCGGTGAAGCACCCGGTCCCCCAATGACCATGATTATTCAAAATCACAAAGATTATTGAAAGCCGGACTGGTGATACAGCGCTGGCACTATTGTTCAGAGTCATGAAGATTATTAGAAAATGATCATTTTAGTGATACAGTAAAAAAATTATCATTTTAGCTGGGTTGGTGATACAGAAAATATGGAAGCAATGGTGACAATAAGATAATATGATTCATCAAGTTGCAAAAACTTATTGCCAGACATATAAAAGGCAGCAGGTTGGGTGAAAGTCATAAGGTTATAAGAAAACAATATTCAGCAGCAGCTCTTAAGGAGAAACACAGACAGAGACAGCTGTTTGTGCAGCCATAATCAGGGATTCAAAGTAGACCAGGGTATATCATCATTCAGTCCGGTACGATGTGTACCTAGACGATGTACCCAACGTTGTTCCATTTCTAGTAAGTTTCTGTCATTTCTGTCATCATAATAAGTATGTACAGCCAACCTCTCTCCACTACATATGTATGGAATGTGTGATTTCTGTTTGTGTGTATGACTATCATTGAAAAAGTACAGATCCCTCCCTGGGTTTCTTCCTAGGGATGGACAACAGCTATATGTTTGTTTGTCCCTTTCTTTACAGGTACTTAGTTAACAGCGCTTTGGGATCCGCGCATTAATAACACTGTGCTCTTGTCTTCTTTGGCATACTACATGAGTATCTTGTTAGTAAGGGATGTGTATTAAAATATTAATTTTATATCCATACACATAGTTCCCTTTACCTTCACTTTATTTGTAAATACACCCATTGTGGCGACTTTCTAGTGAGTGACAGGGGGATCATTAACCCCGGTCCTGACGAAGGGGCATGGAGCCCCGAAACATGTCGACCCACATAGGAAAGTAAGCACATAACCCCGCTTATCCTTTCCGACTTCACTTTTTTAACAATACCAGCCAGTGTTTATTAAATAGTTTTTGTATCACTAGGCCAGGTATTTTTTAACATCACCTTCCTATCACTAATGACCTCACTGACACTCACTCCATTTCACTCACATAGCACCCACATTAAAAAGGTGCTCCAGCGTAGTCGCTTGTCGCAGCACTGCCCCGTCCGGCAGCCGGGCGGGAAGACCCCGATGATGAAGCATGACACCAAGGGCCCTTTTGGTGTGTGAGGGGTATTTTAAACAAATGTGTGTATTCCAGAAACACCAGGATACATACAAACAGACCCCCTTTTGAGGTGGACCCTTTTTGATTATAGTTACAGGCCCTGCCTGTACCAGTCCTCAAAATGGCCCCCACCCACATGGAAAGGCCCCATCACCACCCCAAAAAGTCGACAAACACACAAAAATCACCACAATCCAATGCCATCCACGCCCTCCATGATGTTTACATTAAAGAGACCCCACAGAAAAACTCAGTCCATGCACCACTGAGTACCCCTGGGCAAAAGGCCCCAACAACAGCCCAAAAATCGAAAAACACACACAAATCACCACAATCCAATGGCATCCATGCCCTCAATCATGTTCAAATTCAAGACACCCCACGGAAAGACTGGGCCCATGCACCACTGAGTACCCCTGGGCATAATGGATGCAATCAAGGCACATTGGATGCAGGCCTATGGCACAAAGCACACTGCCTGGCTTCAAAATGGCCCCTAGACCCCCACCACCTGGCCAGGCCCTGCCTGTACCAGTCCTCAAAATGGCCCCCACCCACATGGACAGGCCCCATCACCACCCCAAAAAGTCGAAAAACACACAAAAATCACCACAATCCAATGCCATCCATGCCCTCTATGATGTTTACATTAAATAGACCCCACAGAAAGACGCAGTCCATGCACCACTGAGTACCCCTGGACAAAAGACCCCAACACCACCCCAAAAAATCGAAAAACACACATAAATGACCGCAATCCAATGCCATCCATGCCCTCAATCATGTTCAAATTCAAGACACCCCACAGAAAGACTAGGCCCATGCACCACTGAGTACCCCTGGGCATAATGGATGAAAGCATGGCAGACTGGGTGCAGGCCTATGGCACAACAAAGCACACTGCCTGGCTTCAAAATGGCCCCTAGACCCCCACCACATGGCCAGGCCCTGCATGTACCAGTCCTCAAAATGGCCCCCACCCACATGGACAGGCCCCATCACCACCCCAAAAAGTCGAAAAACACATAAAAATCACCACAATCCAATGCCATCCATGCCCTTCATGATGTTTACATTAAAGAGACCCCACAGAAAGACTCAGTCCATGCACCACTGAGTACCCCTGGGTAAAAGGCCCCAACAACAGCCCAAAAAGTAAAAAAAACACAAAAATCACCACAATCCAATGCCATCCATGCCCTCAATCATGTTCAAATTCAAGACACCCCACGGAAAGACTAGGCCCATGCACCACTGAGTACCCCTGGGCATAATGGATGAAAGCCTGGCAGACTGGGTGCAGGCCTATGGCACAACAAAGCACACTGCCTGGCTTCAAAATGGCCCCTAGACCCCCACCACATGGCCAGGCCCTGCCTGTACCAGTCCTCAAAATGGCCCCACCCACATGGACAGGCCCCATCACCACCCCAAAAAGTCGAAAAACACACAAAAATCACCACAATCCAATGCCATCCATGCCCTCCATGATGTTTACATTAAAGAGACCCCACAGAAAGACTCAGTCCATCCACCACTGAGTACCCCTGGGCAAAAGGCCCCATCAACAGCCCAAAAATCGAAAAACACACAAAAATCACCACAATCCAATGCCATCCATGCCCTCCATGATGTTTACATTAAAGAGACCCCACAGAAAGACTCAGTCCATGCACCACTGAGTACCCCTGGGTAAAAGGCCCCAACAACAGCCCAAAAATCGAAAAACACACAAAAATCACCACAATCCAATGGCATTCATGCCCTCAATCATGTTCAAATTCAAGACACCCCACAGAAAGACTAGGCCCATGCACCACTGAGTACCCCTGGGCATAATGGATCGAAGCATGGCAGACTGGGTGCAGGCCTATGGCACAACAAAGCACACTGCCTGGCTTCAAAATGGCCCCTAGACCTCCACCACATGGCCATGCCCTGCCTGTACCAGTCCTCAAAATGGCCCCCACCCACATGGACAGGCCCCATCAACAGCCCAAAAATCGAAAAACACACAAAAATCACCACAATCCAATGCGATCCATGCCCTCAATCATGTTCAAATTCAAGACACCCCACAGAAAGACTAGGCCCATGCACCACTGAGTACCCCTGGGCATAATGGATGAAAGCAAGGCACATTAGATGCAGGCCACTTGCACAAAGCACACTGCCTGGATTCAAAATGGCCCCTAGGCCCCCAACACATGGCCAGGCCCTGCCTGTACCAGTCCTCAAATTGGCCCCCACCCACATGGAAAGGCCCCATCACCACCCCAAAAAGTAGAAAAACACACAATATTCACCACAATTCACTGCCATCCATGCCCTCCATGATGTTTACATGAAAGAGACCCCACAGAAATACTCAGTCCATGCACCACTGAGTACCCCTGGGCAAAAGGCCCCAACAACAGCCCAAAAATCGAAAAACACACAAAAATCACCACAATCCAATGCCATCCATGCCCTCAGTCATGTTCAAATCAAAGACACCCCACAGAAAGACTAGGCCCATGCACCACTGAGTACCCCTGGGCATAATGGATGAAAGCATGGCAGACTTGGTGCAGGCCTATGGCACAACAAAGCACACTGCCTGGCTTCAAAATGGCCCCTAGACCTCCACCACATGGCCAGGCCCTGCCTGTACCAGTCCTCAAAATGACCCCCACCCACATGGACACGCCCCATCACCACCCCAAAAAGTCGAAAACACACAAAAATCACCACAATCCAATGCCATCCATGCCCTCCATGATGTTTACAATAAAAAGACCCCACAGAAAGACTCAGTCCATGCACCACTGAGTACCCCTGGGCAAAAGGCCCAACAACAGCCCAAAAATCGAAAAACACACAAAAATCACCACAATCCAATGCCATCCATGCCCTTAATCAAGTTCAAATCAAAGACACAACACAGAAAGACTAGGCCCATGCACCGCTGAGTACCCCTGGGCATAATGGAGGAAAGCAAGGCACATTGGATGCAGGCCTATGGCACAAAGCACACTACCTGGCTTCAAAATGGCCCCTAGGCCCCCACCACATGGCCAGGCCCTGCCTGTACCAGTCCTCAAAATGGACCCCACCCACGTGGACAGGCCCCATCAACAGCCCAAAAATCGAAAAACACACAAAAATCACCACAATCCAATGCGATCCATGCCCTCAATCAGGTTCAAATTCAAGACACCTCACAGAAAGACTAGGCCCATGCACCACTGAGTACCCCTGGGCATAATGGATGAAAGAAAGGCACATTGGATGCAGGCCTATGGCAAAAAGCACACTGCCTGGCTTCAAAATGGTCCCTAGGCCCCCACCACATGGCCAGGCCCTGCCTGTACCAGTCCTCAAAATGGCCCCCACCCACATGGACAGGCCCGATCAACAGCCCAAAAATCGAAAAACACACAAAAATCACCACAATCCAATGCGATCCATGCCCTCAATCATGTTCAAATTCAAGACACCCCACAGAAAGACTAGGCCCATGCACCACTGAGTACCCCTGGGCATAATGGATGAAAGCAAGGCACATTGGATGCAGGCCACTTGCACAAAGCACACTGCCTGGATTCAAAATGGCCCCTAGGCCCCCAACACATGGCCAGGCCCTGCCTGTACCAGTCCTCAAAATGGCCCCCACCCACATCGACAGGCCCCATCAACAGCCCAAAAATCGAAAAACACACAAAAATCACCACAATCCAATGCCATCCATGCCCACAATCATGTTTAAATTCAAGACACCCCACAGAAAGACTAGGCCCATGCACCACTGAGTACCCCTGGGCATAATGGATGAAAGCATGGCAGACTGGGTGCAGGCCTATGGCACAACAAAGCACACTGCCTGGCTTCAAAATGGCCCCTAGACCTCCACCACATGGCCAGGCCCTGCCTGTACCAGTCCTCAAAATGGCCCCCACCCACATGGACACGCCCCATCACCACCCCAAAAAGTCGAAAACACACAAAAATCACCACAATCCAATGCCATCCATGCCCTCCATGATGTTTACAATAAAAAGACCCCACAGAAAGACTCAGTCCATGCACCACTGAGTACCCCTGGGCAAAAGGCCCAACAACAGCCCAAAAATCGAAAAACACACAAAAATCACCACAATCCAATGCCATCCATGCCCTTAATCAAGTTCAAATCAAAGACACAACACAGAAAGACTAGGCCCATGCACCACTGAGTACCCCTCGGCATAATGGAGGAAAGCAAGGCACATTGGATGCAGGCCTATGGCACAAAGCACACTGCCTGGCTTCAAAATGGCCCCTAGGCCCCCACCACATGGCCAGGCCCTGCCTGTACCAGTCCTCAAAATGGACCCCACCCACATGGACAGGCCCCATCAACAGCCCAAAAATTGAAAAACACACAAAAATCACCACAATCCAATGCCATCCATGCCCTCAATCATGTTCAAATTCAAAACACCCCACAGAAAGACTAGGCCCATGCACCACTGAGTACCCCTGGGCATAATGGATGAAAGCATGGCAGACTGGGTGCAGGCCTATGGCACAACAAAGCACACTGCCTGGCTTCAAAATGACCCCTATACCCCCACCACATGGCCAGGCCCTGCCTGTACCAGTCCTCAAAATGGCCCCCACCCACATGGACAGGCCCCATCAACAGCCCAAAAATTGAAAAACACACAAAAATCACCACAAACCAATGCCATCCATGCCCCCAATCATGTTCAAATTCAAGACACCCCACAGAAAGACTAGGCCCATGCACCACTGAGTACCCCTGGGCATAATGAATGAAAGCATGGCAGACTGGGTGCAGGCCTATGGCACAACAAAGCACACTGCCTGGCTTCAAAATGACCCCTATACCCCCACCACATGGCCAGGCCCTGCCTGTACCAGTCCTCAAAATGGCCCCCACCCACATGGACAGGCCCCATCAACAGCCCAAAAATTGAAAAACACACAAAAATCACCACAATCCAATGCCATCCATGCCCTCCATGATGTTTACATTAAAGAGACCCCACAGAAAGACTCAGTCCATGCACCACTGAGTACCCCTGGGCAAAAGGCCTCAACAACAGCCCAAAAATCGAAAATTCCAAAATTGTAGTTGCAGCAACTGTAATGCCCCAAAAAAACTTACTTGTGAAATTTCTAATCCAAAAGTGATCCAAAGAAAGTCAAAAAGGCCTCAAATCTAAATATCCAGCAGCATCCACAAAAAGTAATCCTTCCAGGTCAAGATCCAAATCAAAGTGACCAGCACATGAAGAAAGCACTGGGAGGAGCCTGCTGGACAGGAACAGGAAGTTGGAGACTGTGGGGCACTTCCTTCCTCCCACCCCCCCCCCAAAATGGACTCCTTGCAAAAAAAAGCGCAGGCAAATGTCAACCTGAGGAGTTATTCTGATAAAAATCATCATTTTCAGAAGGTTTATGCTGCTTGCTAGTGGATTTCTTGTGCAGAATTGCAAATTTTGCAATTTCGCGAGTGCGAGATTGTTGCTGCCCGCCGCATCTACGTGTTCGCAATTGAGATCTCCCGCGATGCATGATCACGGCGTACTCGCGTTGACAAACTCTCGCTGTGCAAGGTGGCAAGCCGTGATGACGTAATCGCTGACGACAAACTCCCGCGGGATCCCGCAGCAAGATCCAAAATGGCGCAGCACACGCAAAACATGGAGAAAAACAACTCTGCAAACGCTGAATGACGGTAAGTGAACGCCGCGCGCCGCAATATTGTATCACCAAGCAAAAAAATCCGCTGCGTGCAAATTTGTGAATTTTCGGCAAATTCGCGGGAGTTCGCGGATTGCGAATTTGCCGAAAATTCGCAAATTCCGCGAGCGGAACGGATTTTACGCCCATGCTTACAAATGATGGCCTTGTGGGTTAAAAGGTGGTTGGAAGAATAGTGCGGGAGATGGTGTTGGATATTTGTATCCTGACCAGAAGTGTGTCCATGGCCTCCTCCTATTCCTATTGATCCATTTATGTTTGTTGTCACTTGCCCTTGAGTCTGATGATCTGCCATCTAATGAGTTGTTCTCAGATGTGTCAGAATTATTCAGCATCAAACATGGTTATGTTTTTCTGAAAGCAAAGCGAGGAACATCTTTTTGAAGTTTTTTGATTTTGGACTGTGTTAGATAGTTTTTTATATTCATTTGTCTCTTTGTTTATCTCATCTAGTCTTTTCATGATCTCTATTAGTGTGGCTCTCATTTCTCCTTCACTTTTTAGTTTTTGACTAAGCATGGGCTGAAAATTCGTTTCGCTCTCGGAATTTGCGGATTTTCCGCAATTTTGCGATCCGCGAATCACGCAAAATCACGGTAAAACCCGTGAATCAGCGGGGACGAATTTTCAGCCAAGCACTTACAGGGTTACAGCAGCAGGCGCAAAAGTTGAAGCAAATTTTTTGTAACCTTTTACAAAAGGGTTACAAAGAAATTAACTTCAACTTGGGCACCTGCTGCTGTAAGCCTGTAAGTGCTTCCTGGCGCCTCGTTGCCTACTTGCAACTATTCTCTGACCCTGCTCTGACCCTTGAAGCAGGGTCAGAGAATAGTTACAAGTAGGCAATGAGGCGCCTGTCACGAAAATTAAACCTCAACAGGAAGCACTGACAGATATAAAAACAAGCATTTGCAATGCAATAGGTCTCGCATTAGGAAAGTTTGAGATATTGGTCTTGTATATGACAATTTTTTTTATTTATGTGTTGGTTTTGAAAATAGCTAAATTAATAGCATTGTCATTTACAATGCCAATAGTTATACCTTTCGCAAATGTGACACCTATAGCATTTGTAATGCAACATGTTTTGTATTTACGTGACTTAGATGTATTGATATTACAAATTACAATCACTTTTAATTTTTTTTAATAATTAATACTTAAATAAAAGTGATTTTAATTTATAATGGCAATAGCTTAAACTTTTGTAACTAACTTTTGTGAAGATTATGTTCAGTGTATTTTATTGTGACGAAAATCCAAGAACTGAAGTGAAATATTAACATCTTTTTGTGACATTTGTAATAAAGCTTGAACATTGAGAGAACATATTTGAACCAGTTGTTGTTGAATGGTTGCGCAAATTGATGCTGGGGTGGCGCTGAGTGGTGCTTTGGTGGTGCTGTGGTGATGCTGAGTGGTGCTGTGGTGGTGCTGAGTGATACTGGGATGGTGCTGAGTGATGCTGGGGAGGTGCTGCTGAGTGGTGCTGTGGTGGTGCTGCTGAGTGATGCTGTGGTGGTGCTGAGTGATGCTGTGGTGGTGCTGAGTGGTGCTGTGGTGGTGCTGAGTCATAATGTGGTGGTGCTGAGTGATACTGTGGTGGTGCTGAGTGATACTGTGGTGTTGCTGAGTGATGCTGTGGTAACGCTGAGTGGTGCTGTGGTGGTGCTGAGTGATGCTGTGGTGGTGCTGAGTGATGCTGTGGTGGTGCTGAGTGGTGCTGAGTGGTGCTGTGGTGGTGCTGAGTGATAATGTGGTGGCGCTGAGTGATGCTGTGGTGGTGCTGAGTGATGCTATGGTGGCGCTGAGTGGTGCTGAGTGGTGCTGTGGTGGTTCTGAGTGATAATGCGGTGGCGCTGAGTGATGCTGTGGTGGTGCTGAGTGATGCTGTGGTGGCGCTGAGTGGTGCTGTGGTGGTGCTGAGTGGTGCTGTGGTGGTGCTGAGTGATGCTGTGGTGGTGCTGAGGGGTGCTGTGGTGGTGCTGAGTGATAATGTGGTGGTGCTGAGTGATAATGTGGTGGTGCTGAGTGATAATGTGGTGGTGCTGAGTGATGCTGTGGTGGTGCTGAGTGATGCTGTGGTGGCGCTGAGTGGTGCTGTGGTGTTGCTGATTGGTGCTGTGGTGGTGCTGAGTGTTGCTGTGGTGGTGCTGAGTGATGCTGTGGTGGTGCTGAGTGGTGCTGTGGTGGCGCTGAGTGATGCTGTGGTGGCACTGAGTGATGCTGTGGTGATGCTGAGTGATGCTGTGGTGGCGCTGAGTGGTGCTGTGGTGGTGCTGAGTGGTGCTGTGGTTGTGCTGAGTGATGCTGTGGTGGTGCTGAGTGATGCTGTTGTGGTGCTGAGTGGTGCTGAGTGGTGCTGTGGTGGTGCTAAATGATAATGTGGTGGTGCTGAGTGATGCTGGGGTAGCGCTGAGTGATGCTGTGGTGGTGCTGAGTGGTGCTATTGTGGTGCTATTGTGGTGCTGAGTGGTGCAGTGGTGGTGCTGAGTGGTGCTGTTGTGGTGCTGAGTGATAATGTGGTGGTGCTGAGTGATGCTGGGGTAGCGCTGAGTGATGATGTGGTGGCGCTGAGTGGTGCTGTGGTGGTGCTGGGTGATGCTGTGGTGGTGCTGAGTGATGCTGTGGTCATGCTGAGTGATGCTGTGGTGGTGCTGAGTGATGCTGTGGTGGCGCTGAGTGATGCTGTGCTGGCGCTGAGTGGTGCTGTGGTGGTGGTGAGTGTTGCTGGGGTGGTGCTGAGTGGTGCTGTGGTGGTGCCGAGTGGTGCTGTGGTGGTGCTGAGTGATGCTGTGGTGATGCTGAGTGATGCTGTGGTGGTGCTGAGTGATGCTGTGGTGGTGCTGAGTGATAATGTGGTGGTGCTGAGTGATAATGTGGTGGTGCTGAGTGATGCTGGAGTAGCGCTGAGTGATGATGTGGTGATGCAGAGGGCACAAAGGCACAAAAAGCAGTCTAACAAAGGGAAGAAGGGCAGAAAAACAAGGGAAAAACGAGTCTAACAGAGGGCAGAAGGGCACAAAAAAAGTCTAACAGAGGACAAAAGGGCAGAAAAACAAGGGAAAACGAGTCTAATAGAGGGCAGAAGGGCACAAAAAACGAGTCCAACAGGGGCAGAAGGGCACAAAAAACGAGTCTAACAGAGGGCAGAAGGGCACAACAAAACAGTCTAACAGAGGACAGAAGGGCAGAAAAACAAGGGAAAAACGAGTCTAACAGAGGGCAGAAAGGCACAAAAACGAGTCTAACAGAGGGCAGAAGGGCACAAAAAACGAGTCTAACAGAGGGCAGAAGGGCACAAAAACAAGGGAATAACAGAGGGCAGAAGGGCACAAAAAACTAGTCTAACAGAGGGCAGAAGGGCACAAAAAACGAGTCAAACAGGGGGCAGAAGGGCAGAAAAACAAGGGAAAAACGAGTCTAACAGAGGGCAGAAGGGCAGAAAACAAGGGAAAAACGAGTCTAACAGAGGACAGAAGGGCACAAAAAATGAGTCTAACAGGGGGCAGAATAAATCCCACCCTGCGTGTTTGTCCATGAAGATGCCACCTTTTTGTGCAATACCTCTACTCAACTGGAGTACTTTCTACTGTCTAATCAGTAAGTGCTCCCTCGTTGGCTAAATGTATAGGGGCATATTTACAATAATTGGCGCATCCCCAGGGATGCGCCAGTTTTTGTGCGCCGCAGCTCCACCACCCATGGTGCGCCACATTTACAATGCGGCGCACCATGTGGCAAAAACGGCACAGATGTGTCACGCATTGCTGGAGCTGCGTTGCAAGCGCGACGCAGCTCCACCAATGCTCTGGGGGGCCCTATCTCCCCAATGCTGTGTTGAGCCTTGCGCCTGCTTCAAGCAGGCGCAGGGTTTTGACGCAGCATTGGCCTAAAAGTGACTGAGTAAAATCTTGTTACAGGCACACATGGTCACTGGAAACACATCTTCTGGCCCTTTACGCAGCTGCAGTGTAGTAAAAGCACTATACATTTACCCAATGAGGGAGCACTTACTGGATTAGCCAGTTGGAAGTACTCCAGGGCAAATCGCAAAAAAATCTGCGATTTTGTGGGAAATTTTGCGAATTCGCAGATTATTTTTGCGATTCCGCGGGGAAATCCGCAAACTCGCGGAACGCGAATTCGCAAATTTTGCCCATGTTTAATTTTGACTAATACCTTTTCTGACAGTCTTTGGGCAGTTTTTATTATCAGGATTAACCAATCCCTTGTACAGTGCCAGGATATTTGTACCCATTCTTTATGAAATGTTGCATCTTCTAGAAATTTTCTTGGGGTGTTGTTGACAATTAATTTTCTGGGGACTGCATTAGCTCCTAAATATTCAGTCATAAAGACTCCATGCAGTTTACTCTAATCCTATGTTTCTTTTTCTTGAGTAAGGACTCCCAATCATGTGTTTGGGCAATGGTTTGAGCTACATTTATGTCTGTGAGTAATGATGGTACAGATAAAATTTCATTAACATCTTCGTCAGTGAAAGTGAGTGATAAATTCTCTGCCATGTTGAAGGTGAACAAGGTGTATAGGAATATAGGTGCTGATAACTGATGTCTGTCATACAATTGAAACTTGATTCAAGTCTCTACTGAATTGCAAGCTATGGACCAGATGTGTCCCTATAGCTAAATAGACAATTTGTCTATCCTGCGTGGCTCCAACAGCTGCAAACTGCTTATTTACACAAAAACCAAATAAGGAGTGAGAAGTCTATGATAGGGATACCTACATCTTCCCAAATAGTATGCCTCAACAAACTTAGAGAGGAGATACCTAGAGTTTAATAAAGTGCATGTATGTAATTGTATCTGAGATCAGTAAGTAACAGCACCCAGGTAAATCAGTGCTCATCTCACATTTATCTCAGACCTATGTATGAATCCTTACTAGTATTTAGAAGTAGAATGAATGATCGTGAATGTATATAGATATATATATGGACCGGTGGTGCCTGGAAACCACGGGGGTACGCTGGTCCGTGTTGGGACGAGTGCGAGCGGTATATATATATATATATATATATATATATATATATATTATGGTCCTCACAGGTACCACCCATGGCATACTTCATCATTGGACCCTCACTCACACAAATAGATTGTGTGAGTAGACTCGATGCGTCTGTAAGCGGAGTAATAAGGTATGACCTCTATGAATACCAAAAGTTGTAAAGTTTGACTTATGTTTAAGATTGCCTTTGTGAATCGGGCCCCGCATTTTTCAGTGGAAGTAAAACACATTTCCGCATTGGAATAGTAATACGATTTATATGCATTCGGCGATGTTTCACCTTCATTAAAAATGATATATGTACATTCAATTTCACCAGGTAGAACCCGAATCACCAGTTTTGTGGTATTTACACAAGTATGTAAGTGTTGTGTAGCAAGTAAATCAGATTGTAGTGATCTGAGTGTATTTGTGTGTTCTGATGTCCACCGTGTAGTGGAAAAATCAGGATGAATTAGGTCATAAAGAGGTTTAATGCATTGTGCAATCTGGTATGTATGTTCTGCCAAAATGAGAAATCCTAGCAGGGATTGTAATTTCTACAATGTATTTAAAGGCAGCAATTGTGCACTCTTTCCCCAAAAATTAGGTGCCAGACTCTTCTCCTCATATATAAGTTAATATCCTAAAAATTGGACACTTAGAAAAACTACTAAAAATGTAACACATATATTAAAAAACAAAGAATACTTATACAAAGTACATCACATACATTTAAAATATATACTAAGATATTAATGACTTCTATATTTTTAATAACGATGATTCTTACCTTAAAATCGCTATTCATGACCACGAGATACTTGCGGTCAATATTTCTGTGTGATGATATTTACAATTCAATATTTTTGTAAGTCGACATTTCTAACTCGATATTTTGTCTGAATACTATGCAAAATACTGCTACCTAATTTGGTGTTGTGGAATAACCATGCTATCAATTTGTCACCAGAAATCCTCAAGTCTTGATCCAAAAAGGTAAACCATTTTCTACTTGTGGTACCTGAGGCTCACTTAATTGTCATTCAAAGAATTGACAAAATCTTCATCTAACCATTCGGAGCCTTTCCATCTGACAAACAAAGCATCTATGTATCTGACCTGTAGCACCGCACTGCCATTAAACCCATTGATGTTACTGTTCACCTGTTCATCCCACCAGCCCATAAAATGATTTGCATAGCTGGGGCAAAAGCAGTTGCACATTCCACATATATCTTACCTGTAGGCACTAGCCTCTGTGCAGTTATGGTTTGGTCAAAATTTGTGGTGTAAAGCCACTTCTTGATTTGTCCATACAGTTTGACTCTGTGGATTGATTTGCAGGAAACTTGGCAGCCAGCATATCCAGTCAGCTACCTTTCAGCATGGCAAGTTTCACGAAGAATCCTTCAGAAGATAGAAGGATCTGGTGATGGAGCAAACCATGTAGCCAAACCATATTGTGCAGTTCATCCACAGTGAATTTGACTGCAGAGACACTAGTACCATTCACCAAGTGCCCCATCACCAGTTGCAAATCACATGGACTCAAATGGTCCCATTGCAGTACCACCTGCCCTGTACATGACCACCGGATGCAAGATTCACGGACTCAGTCTCCTAGCTGCAGAAGGGCTACTATCAGCACCAGAGTGTCAAAGTCTATGATTCTGGACTGTAATCGATACAGTTTCAGGACCCTGTTGTGCCTCTTACTTTGGGTGTATATCCTGTTGAAAGGAAAAAATATATCGCTGTTCTGATAGTGTTTATCAAAGAAGTAGCGTGCCACCGGATACTGTTTTTCTTTATATCTGATTTCTCTAAAGTGCTCCAGCACACAGTGTTTCACAGGGTGAACTGTAACATCTTATGTACAACTTTTGGCATGCACTTATGAGACTATACACACAATAGTCAGATTTGTAAGTCAACGAATTGTTTATAGTAAATTCCCTGTCCGTATTTAATTATACATTTTGATACATTGTGACTGTTCTTTATGTTTTACAATTCTTACAGCAGAAGAAACCCTCCCTATTTGAAAGTACCACTCTTTGTCAGTGTCTGTTACCTTATTGTTGATCAGCCTGTCTTTGAGTGATTTGTCCTTTCTATGTGTAATTCTAGAGCATTCACCCACACATGTTGGTAAAATTTAATCAGTATCTAAAAGATGCTCATGCTTTTGTACAATACCTTTGATTTCAGGAGATTTATTTTGAACGTGATGAATAATCTGAGCCAGCAGATGATCTTATTCTCAGATTCTCTTTTGAGTGCTGAGTCTGTCATGTAATTGGATGTATGGGACCATGTCTCTAGACTGAGCATACTTTTTGATAACTTTCTGACTGTTGGCCCTTCCGAGAACGCGTCTGGTAATGATCTTGCTCTCTGCTTCAAAAGGCTGCTGTGGTACTGCTGCAATTTCTTTTAGCATGCAACAATTCTCCATATGGAGTACTATGAACCAGATTAGTTGGATGTTGACTGGAAGCATGCAAAGGCTGTTGCATGGTGTAGCCTCATGGAACAACCGTGTTACCATTTTGTCACCAGAAATCCTCAACTCTAGGGCCAAAATTACAACCATTTTCCTACTGGTTCTAGGTGACCAATTGCAGAGGGACTAGTACCACCCACTCAGTACACTATCACCAGTTGCAAACTTCATGGATTAAAGGGATCCTGCACAACAAGATGCATACGGCCCGTCCGGTACCCCACCTCTGGAGCAAGCTGCACAAATTCAAAGGACCATGCTGCAGAAGTCTTTGTACAGCCCATCTGGATCACCACCCATTACACCAACACTCTGTGCAAGGTTCAGAGGTTTAAGGGGTCTGGCTTCATAAGGGTTAATACCACCTGAGGCACTACCACTTGGTTAAAGCTTCACATACTCAAAGGGCCTGGCTGTAAAGGGGCACATACCACTTGCATGTTACAACACCATTGGGTGCAGGTTTCACAGATGAAAGGGCCCTAACTGCCGAGGGGCAAGTACAACCTACCCAGTACATCACCACCACATACATACTTCATGGCTGCACATAGACCGCAGGTGTGAAAAGAGGCAGTACCATCAATCCACTGTCCATCTAACATACCACCGCCAGCTAAATCTTTTCAAATGGAAGCAGACTAGCTGCATATGGCCATGAAGCTGATGCACACTGCGTACATTCTAAGGATGTGAATCATGGAGGCTAAAACCTTGCAGAGGGCCTGACAAGGTGCCCGGCCAACCAGCCTATCCTCACTGTGCCTGACTGAAGGTAGACTGTAATGGGGATTGAACTCAGTGAGTCCTGGCCCTGTATCCCGTCCATGCAGTGTACAAAATTGCAATCATTGGTCTCACCTCCCTCTCTTGCAGACAATCAAAGACTGTCCACTGTAGCTGTTGGACGCCCATGAAAGATGGGTTGCAGGGACAATGCAGAGGTCACATTTGCACCCCACCCTCAAATCAACATAAGCAAAGGCCTGTTAATTTTGATGCATGGGGTCTAGACTGTGAGGCCCGCAGTCTACTCCTACTCTGTAAAGTCAAAGGACAGTGCAGATCAACTGTTAGCGTTTGCCTGAGATCAGCTTCAGGATACAAAATCCCTGTTAACCCTTTGAATGCATTGGGTAGCTGGGTGCCGTCTGATGCAAACGTGCTTGTGTGCATTGGACGGCTCCCAGCCGTCCATGCACATGGGACTGTGGTGCCCTAAACAGCCCTGTTCTGCTTATTTCAGGGTAATGGCGATCAGCGCTCACGTCGCACTGACGTCATTTCTCTGAGTCGAAACTGAAATGAGCCAATAGGCTCATTTCAGTTTCACTTTCTACATGCTCATGGGGCTATCTCAGCCCCCAAGCACATAGTAAGACAGGAGAGGTATCATTGGAAAGGAGAGAATCTCCCCCTTCCAAATGGTACCCTCCCTAGTGGATCCCTCGGGAGGGCTATCCCCAAGCAGGGATCCACTCACTGGACACAAGGAAGGGGTGAGCGGCCCCTTGGGCAAGAGCCTTTGCCCCCCCCCAATTAATTTGTGGCATATTCAGTCTTTCTTCCCCTCTGGCAATCGCCCCAAATATGCCTCCCTGGGGTGGCAGAAAACCCACTAGGCACCAGGGATTAATATTTAGAGCATATTTAGGGGTGGGGGCTGCCTGAGATGGGCATGCCAATGCAAAATTCCACAGTCTTTCTGTCCCCCCTGGGAGGCAGATGGGGCAAAAGCCCCTGATATGCCTCGAGGTGAGGTAGAAAGCCCACTAGGCACCAGGGATTATGTTTTTTTTAAATGTAGGGTTGGGAGCTGCCCATAATGTGCATGCCTATGCCCCTGACCCCCCAAAAATGTAAGAGAGTCTTTATGCCCCCCCAGGAGGCAGATGGGGACAATAGTCCCTTATATGCCCACCCGCGGGGGGCAGAAATCCCACTAGACACCCGGGACTCTGCTTTTTTTATATGTATGAGTGAGGGCTGCCCAGAATAGGCATGCCAATGCCCCCCATAAAAATTAGCCATAGTCTTTCTGCCTCCCCTGGGAGACAGATGAGAGGCAATAGCCCCCGAAAGTCCACTAGGCACCAGGGTTATATTTATGGGCATCCCAGTGAAAATCCTCATAGGCAGGGGTCGCTCCCTTTTTTAGGCACACATTTTGACTGTTTCAGTGATATTTATGGACCCATCTGCACCCAAGCAGGGGCAGATAATCACTAGTAACCAGGGACAGTTTGTGTGTGCGTACGTTGGAGTTTGCTTGACGGCATGTGTGTACTGACCTTTGGCTAGAATTTTGCTGGCGGTGTGTGTGGATCTGGACTTGGCTAATTGTGTGGGTGAACTCGCGCTTGATGGTGGTGTATGTAGATTGATGCTTCCCTGTTGGTGTGCGTGGAGTGGTGCTTGGCTGGCGGTGTACGTGGACTTGTGCTTGGCTGGCTGTGTGCATGGATGGTGCTTGGCTGCAAGGCTGAACTGGCCGTAGTGGGCACCAGGCCTTCCTTGGTGGGCCAGAGGGGTGGGGGCCAGTTTTCTGGCTGTGGGGGCCAGTTTTACAGCAGTGCTGCAATATCAGCCCCTAGTAACAAAAGCGGGAGTGGTGCTTTTTAACTAGCAAGCCCCTCCACCAGGGCCGGTCGACCAGCAATCTGCCTGGGCTGGGTGCTGTTCACAGTCTGCCCTGCTTGGCTGGCAGTGTGCAGGAATGGCACTTGGCTGGTGGAGTTCATGGGTGGTGTTTGGCTAGCGGTGTGCATGGAGAGTGCTTGGCTGATTGTGTGCATGGATGTCATTTGACTGGTGCTGTACGTCGTTGCTGCTTGGCTGGCGGTGTGCATGACTGGCGCTTGGCTGGTGATGTGTGTGAATGGTGCTTGGCTGGCAATTTGCGTGGATGGTGCTTGGATGGTGGTGTGCATGGATGGTTACTTACAATGTCACATTTTCCTCACATTTCTGTGTGGATAAGCTGTAGGATCACCACAAAAGTCACACATTCCCTACAACCTAGCATTCCCCTTGGTCTCCTGAGCAAAATGGTACCTTACTTGTGTGGTTAGGCATAGCGCCAGCAGCAGGATAGGATCCAAAACATACTGTGGAGACTTCACAATTATTGATCGCAAAAATACCTGGTTTTGCAAGGAACTCACCTGCGTTTATAGTCCCGGGCTCATCTGACAACTAGGGAAACCAACCAAACCCAGACATTTGTTAACACTAGACATCTGGGAGGGTCCCGGGAGGTATGGCATGCCTGGACCCCCCAAGTTTTACTACCCAGAATCCCTTGTAAACTTCAAATTTAGTTGGAAAAAAACCAACATTTTCTCAAGTTTCTGTGTCGTAATGTTGTGGGATCACCGAGCTGAAGAAATGTTCTACCACACAGGTCTCCTGATAAAAATAGTACCTCACTTCTATGGGTGGGCCAAGTATCATAGCAGGGAAGGGCCCTAAACGTATTGTGGAAACATCAAAATTGCCTACCACAATACGACCTGATTTTGCACGTGGGGCACCTGCATTATTGGGCCCGGCTCTGCAGCCATCTAGGGAAGCCTTCCAAACCCAGACATTTCTGAAAACTAGACTGCCGGGGGATTCCAGGGAGGTATGGCTTGTGAGGATCCCCCAATGTGATCCAACCCAGAATCCCCTGCAAACCTCAAATGTAGCTCAAGAAAATCAAATTTTCTTCACATTTCTGTGATGGAAAGTTCTGGAATCTGCGTGGATCCACAGACTTTCACCCATGTGGCATTCCTCAAAGTCTACCGATAATAACGCTACCTCACTTGTGTGGGTGGGCTAGGTGACCCGGTAGGGAAGGAAGGGGCCAAAACATATTGTGGAGACATCAAAATGACCTATCATAAAACGTCTTGGTTTTCCAAGGTGGGGTCTCCTGAGTTTTTGGCCCGGGCTCGCGTCTATCTAGGGAAACCTACCAAATACAGACATCTTGAAAACTAGATACCCGGGGGAGTCGAGGGAGGTATGGCTTGCTCGGAATCCCCAACATTCTCCTACCCAGAATCCCTTGCAAACCTCAAATTTAGCTGAAAAAATAAAATTTTCCTCACATTTCTGGCTGGGATCACATTGCCTGAACAAATGTCCTCCCACTCAGCATACCCCTCAGTCTCTCAAGTAAAATGATACCTCATTTGTATGGGTATGCCAACTGCCTGTGACTGGGAAGGGATAACACATAGGGATTGAGGGGATAGCACAGCTCACTCTAGGGCCTAGATGTAGGTAATAGCAAATTACCGAATTGTAAATACCGAATTTTACCGATTCAGTATTTACTATTCGGTAATTGCTATGTAGGTAAAATATTCGGTAAAAATACGAATCAGTAAGATTCGGTATTTACCGATTCGGTAAATACCGAATCAGTATTTACTATTGAATCCTATGGGCCTTGAAGCCCATAGGATTCAATAGCAAATACCGATTCGGTATTTACCAAATCAGTAAAAATACCGAATTGCAAAGGGGGACAGGGTGTCACTTTGACACCCTGTTGCACCCCTGTAACTGGCTTGTGCGCCATGTGGCACACATACATGTGCCACATGGCACAGGTGTACATGCACAGATGTGCATGTACACAAGAATTCGTTATTTACCATGCAATTGTATTACATGGTAAATAACGAGTTCTAAAGGCCCTGTAGCACTGTTAGAAGTGCTACCTACATAGGAAAATACAGATTCGGTAATTTTACCGATCGGTAAATTTACCGAATCAGTAAAATTTACCGATTCTGTAATTTTACAGAATCAGTAATTTTACCGATTTGGTAAAATTACCGATTCAGTAAAATTACTGAATCTGTATGTTTTCAGTGCCCCTACATACCAATGTCAAAATACCAGTCGGAAACGGCCGAAAATCGGTATTTTCGGCCGATTCCGACCAGTATTTTGACACCTACATCTGGCCCCTAGTTCTTTATTATTTTTAAAATATGTTTTTAGGCGATTCTGCATTGGACACCCACACAAGTGAGGAATCATTTTTATTGTGAGAATGGGGGGAACGCTGTGTGGTAGAACATTTGTACTGGCATGGTGATCCAAGGCAGAAATGTGAGTTTTCAGCCCGGGCCCGGAAGCAAAGGGAAGACCTCTCTGTGCTTACGGGACCCCATCCCGGGCACTTTGCCACGCACTGGGTTGGAGGACGGAGCCCAGAGCGAGAAGGCATCCACCCCAGGGCCCGTCGGGCTATGGTCAGGGCTCCTGGACCCAGCCAGGCAGTGAGAGCCTCCCCGGGCTCGATGGACCCTGACCTGGGACCTTGGCCATGCGGCAGGCCAGGGGCTGGAGCCCAGGACTGGAGCGCCCACCCTGAGACCCAGCAGTGCCACGGATGGGCCTGGTCAAAGCTTCTGGGCCCGGAAGTGAAGTGAAGGCCTCCTCAGGTGCGCGGGACCCCATCCTGGGTGCTTTGCCATGCAGTGGGCGGGAAGATGGAGCCCAGGATGGGGGGCACTCACCTTGTTAGAGCTTCTGAACCCAGCCAAGCAGGGGAAGCATCTCCGCCCCGGATGGAACCCTGTTGCAGGCCCTTGGCAGTGCTGCAGGCAGGAGCATAGAGCCCAGGGTAGCAGGGCCCACCCCGGGGCCTTGCTGGGACCTTGGGCCTGGTCTTTGCTCCTGGACCCTGCTACACAGGTGAAACCTCTCTGGAACCAGAATATATGCCATAACACTACCATTTTTGTTCCTCTAGATTTTGGACCCTAGCTCAGCTAGCACCCAGGGAAACCTAGATTACCAAGTGTTATCCAGGGTGGGCTGACTTGTGTGACTCTCACCAGGTGTTATTACCCAGAATCCCTTGCCAACCTCAAATATTGACTATAAAGACCCCATTTACCTTCCATTTCTGTTCTGGGAAGTTCTGCAATCTGCAGGGAGCCCAGGCCTACTTCCACCAGCATCCCCCCAGGTATCCCACTGCAAATGGCAGGGGAAGCTCTTCCCCTGATCCCAAGGCTTTAAAAACAAAACAAAATTGCATTTGGAGGGTGGTAGCCTCTACATGGTCTTCATGGATCTAAAAAGTGCATTTGATTTGGTGCCAAGGGATGCCCTCTGGGTGGGGCTAAGCATTCTTTGAGTCCCTCATTATCTTTTGAATAGGCTAAGAAAAATACACAAAGGCAACTATTCCCAAATCAGGTATGGGAAGTATGAGGGACTCACCTAACCTATCCGAGTAAATAAGGGGGCAGACAGGGTTGTGTGTTTGCCCCTACTCTGTTAGTGTTGAGATCAACAGACGGATTGCAGTACTGAATGGGATGAACGATATAGACACTCCCAAGCTAATGCGTAAATTAGTGCCTCAATGATGTTTGCAGATGACACCCTCTTGCTCTCTAAGACGCAGATGGGCATCCAGAGAATCCTTGATGGTTTTGGTGCATTTTGTAGAATCAGGGGGCTGGAGATCAATATACAGAAGACAAAATATATGGTCTTCAACCCTGCTAGCTCGACCCGCCCTAATCCGCACATGAATGGTATCAAACTTAAGAGGGTACCGTCTTTGACTATTTAGACCTTACCCTAACGGAAAAAATGGGTTGGGGGCCACAAATAGACAAATTAAGTCTTAAGCTAACCCAAACAACAGGAGGGTTGGCCAAGTTACTATGAAACACTCGGAGAGAGAGAGGGTGTAAGGCACTCTTATTCCCCCGGGTTACGTATGCAAAACAAAAGAAGAGTGTCAAATGCAAAGGTGTCTATATGAAGACACAGAGGCAAAGACTGTGAAAAGGACTATAGAAAGAAACCCTCTTGTTGACACATTGGAGACCTTCAAGGGTTTTGTGGGAAGCCCTCACTCACCAACCTGGTTGGTGACATGCTTCATCATCGGGCCCACCAGGAGAAGCCGAGTGCCTCCCTGGTGTGCTACAACGCCAGATTACTGCGGAGCTGGATTTTGTGACAGTGATGTGAAAAAGTGATATTAAAAATGTCTAATGCTGTACCATTCAAAATGATTTATTTACTGGTCAGTTTAGACATGGTTAAAAATGGATATGTGTGGAAAAACTACCACAAATTATGATGGAAGTTTCCACTTAAAGTGGGGTCAACATGTTTCTGCCCTTTCTAAGTGTAAGGATTACGTGGGCATTCGTCAGAACCGTGTAGCGTGTACCTCGGCGGTATGGGCGCGCTAAGGTCCACCCTACCAGAGGACGTGAAAGTTAAAAACTGTTTTATGTGTCAAAAAAGTTGCAAAATAGAACACAAACCACAAGTTGTGGGATTTACCTCCACTCAGAGGAACCTGTGAAGTTTGTGTAGTAAAAGATTCACACCCCATGGGTCTCGGGAGGGGGGTGGAGGCAAAAATGGCACACCGCCCGCAACGCCTGGCACCCGCTTGGCACCTAGCTTCTCCTGCTCCGGACCCCGGGGTGCCAAGCGGGTGCCAGGCGTTGTGTGCGGTGTGCCATTTTCGCCTTCACCCCCCTCCCGAGACCCATGGGGCGTGGATCTTTTACTACACAAACTTCATCGGTAAATGCATAGTTTGCATACATCAAGGAAGGTCTCCACACTATAGATAGAGGGAGCCTTTGGAGCAACCCGGAGGCAGCTTGCATCGCATTATCAAGTGAACAACTGGTTAGGAGCTACAGGGGGGTAAACTTACCCAACTCTATGAGAGCTCACCCATCGGGCCCTTTACAGTCTATTTTTTTCAAAGAAAGGATAACTACAAACTAGAGCCATGTCTAGATGAGATACAATGGGCATTAGCCAGGAAACTCTATATACAGTTTAGGCACGGGTCTCTTCCTCTGCATGCATTTTCCAATAAATGGGCTGGTAATTCCGCCCTACAGTGCCCAGTATGCAGTAGTGAAGAGGAGACTGAACTTCACGTATTCTTTTTTTGTCTCGGTTACAAAAAAATTAGGCAAAGTTGGTTGACACATTTCTGCAGGAACCTAGGTACAAGGCGTTTTGAAGAAGCATTTAAACTTCTGAAATGTAACACTCAAATGTCAAATGTATATGCTGTGTCGCGTTTTTTAACCTCTATGTGGTGGATGTGCAAGGCTTTTTTAGAATCTCGTTAATTATGTTGATTGATCTTTTATTAATGTTCTGCACCAATTTTTAAGTTTTCTACTGGGTTTTAGCTTTTTAATCTGGTTTTATGTGTTGTATGTTTTGCATTGCTCTTTTATGGTCCTCAAATCGAAATAAAGAACAAATGGAAAAAAAACACAAAAAAACCAACTGCTGTAAACAGCGGAGGGGTTTCCTGGACGTGTGCAGAGGACGTAACTATTACGTCCTCGGCACATGGTGCTGTGATGGAGGACGTGACTGTTATGTCCTTGGCATAGAAAGGGCTAATATACACAAAGCTGCCAGTCAGCATACTTTACATCCTTCTAGTCTAAATCCCATCTGAATGACAGGATTCATTGTTGAATTGTGAAAAATCGATTAAGTGTGCTTCAATATGTACCTAAAAACAATCCACACATTCCGTCACATAGAATCACACTGTGGCACCCTGAATATCAAAACCAGATAGAATACTGAACATACCACCAGGTAAGTAGTTATAGCTTTTCCATTCCTTACGCCAGATATATAATTACCTACGCAATATATGTATATCTTCCAGGCATGTAGATGTGAAGTTAGGAATAGGAAATCGATTCTTCCCTAAATGCACTTACCTTTCAATATTCTTTCCTTGATATTCTTGTATCACAATATTCTGGGGTCACTACTTAGTAGTACTGCCAGTATTTGGGTAAGAATGCACCTATAGAGCTCAGCTTTATTGTTTGGTCATGGCTCTGGGCCGTGCCCCCCTAAAACTATACTTCTGACTAGGGGCCTGAAGGCATCGACGACTGCCTGGATTTGAATTTACTGCAGGCCATGTTTGTTTTAACATCAACGGAATCAACTGAACATACCAGCCATAGTGGACCATAAAACAGGTCCACTAACAGCCCAAAAACAGGTATGCTCAGACGTGATTCCCGTGCCCTCCATGACACTGCAGTCAAGCTATCCTGGCTGATGAGGGCTGAAAGCCCGAAACCGTTCCTTGGATGCTTGTTTCCAGTCCAGGGAGGACCTGGCCTGGCAGTGCGGGCTGGACTGTTCCCATGAAGCACAGGGTCAAGGCTGATTTGCATATGGCCATGTCTGAACTGGGGTGGTGTGGAGTGCAAACAAGTGATGGATTTAGGCCCAGATCTCTGTACTGGGGTGAATGTATGACATTGTTCTGCATTCTGTCCATCAACTGTTGTTATTGCATTTGTCACCCCGAGTGGGATGGGTATGCTCAGACTGAGTCCCATGCTCTCCACACCACTGGAGTCAAGCTATCCTGGCTGAAGACGGCTGATACCCAGAAACCGGTCCTAGGATGCTTGATTCCAGTCCAGGGAGGACCTCGCCTGGCAGTTCGGGCTGGACTGTTCCCATTGGGCGCAGGGTCAAGACTGATTTGCATATGGCTGGGTCCAAACTGGAATTGCATGGTGAGCAAAAAAACGATGGATTTAGGCCTAGATCTCTGTACTGAGGTGAATGTACGACATTGTTCTGCATTCTGTCCATCAATTGTTCTTTTTGCATGTAGCAGCCCGTCTAACGCTGCCCCATTGCCCTATAGGCCGGTCCGACCCTGCCACTGAAGCACATTATTGTCCAGAGGCAAGACACGGAAGATAGTATTATACAGCTATGTAGGCAAACCAATGAGCTAGTCATGACGGGAGCCCCCTTTCCTTTCCCCCTTGGCATCCTTTCTCACGGCAAACAAGACTGCAGCCCAGTAAATCAGAGGCAGCATAACTGAGTTACAGCTGGCTTGGTGATTGTTAGCACCAATCATTCCAGCCACTGGCAGAGCATGCGGAGGCATGATTAATAAAGAGTAAACAAAAGATGCAATGGCTGAACAGTGAGAGCCGAAGGAACAGAATACAGATCATTGGCAAATACAGATGGCTCCTCAAGGTTATAGAATTTCCTGGGACTCAGAAACAACTATCAATCACAGCGGAAGGCTGACTAGCATATAAAGCAGCTCTCCAGCAGTTCGCTCGGCTCCTCTGTAAAACGGCCAGGGTTGTTGTTGCATCTGAAGTGCTGAGGTGTGTCTTACATGACTGTGTGTCCTGACACAGGTCTGTGTGGATGCTGCTGGGCGTAGATACAGCAAATTGCTGGATGTTCATCTTGAAAGCACACAAGTGAAGTGTAACTTATGGGGATACTTTCCAGTTTAGATAGGGCTCCTTAAGCCTATTTTCCCAGTTATTGCTCTTCTGTCATCCTCATTCCCCCCGAGGGGCGGTCCCTCATATTTGTCGTAAGTTAATTTTGAAGTAAATGAGTTGGCAACTGCGAGGTTCATACATTATGCATAAAGAAGTATGCTACGTTATGAATTTACTGAAGGTAAAACAATATCGCGTGGCATGAGGCGTCTCTCAAGCGCCAAGTGCTTTACGTTATTGTTTTATGAACGCAATACACTAGTCAGTATTTGCATAATTTCATTAATTTCAAACAGTTCCATGGGGTGGGAGAATTATGCATTTTTAATAACATGGATGTGCATACTGCTGCAAATACAAAAGGAGAGACAAGTACTTTAGGGAAACATTGAATTAAAGGGATTTAAAATAGCAAAGATGTGTGACTAGAATACTGCTTACAGACTTCGGGGCTTATTTGAAAGCCAATTGCTGCGCCAGTGGCGGCAAAATGGGCTTGCCCATATTTACAAGGCCATGTAAAGTCAACCTGTGTGACTTTTCATGACCTTGTAAATATTGGCCCCTTTCATGCATTACTCTGCATGATGTGGGGGTTCCCAGGCAACATCCATAGAACTTTACACATTCCCAGATTTCCAACATTCAGAAAAGGTGAGATTGTGTCAGAATCCTATGTCTCCCCGGGGAGGCGGAGGAATGGCACAACAAGGGGAAAAACGTGTATTTCTCCTAGTTTTTTCCTCTTGCTATGCGTGCTGCCTGCAGTACACATATAGGAAAATGCTATTTATGATTGTTTTTGTGCAGGAAGGTCTCTCTGCACAAAAACAATCATCCCCACAGCACAGACACCCTTGCAAAATGACATGGCAGCCAATTGTGCCTAAGCACAGGGAAAAGCACAAGGATGCATTGTATTGTTGTTCATATGATGCATCCCTGTGCTTTGAAAATGACTCAGCCCAACGCTGCTAAATGGCTTGTTGCATCATGCTGATCATTGTCTTGTAGATGAGGCCCTAAGGGCCTGATTCTGAGTTTCTCGGATGCGTTATTCCGTTAGATATCCTTCACTTTTCTTGTGGAATAGCATGCCCTTCCAAACTCTATATCATGGCCGGATGTGTCAGGCCTCATTGAAGACTGTACTCTCGAATATCGAGTAAAAGAATATAGAAGCACACTAATGCAGTGGACAAAATATCGAGGGACAAAATATCGAACGGTAAGTGCATGGTAAGTGCGTAGAGGGATGAATAGATTCACTATTGTTAACACCATTTCTATGTACTTTGAAGATATGTATATAGTCAATGTTCCTGTAAGTGGAGTTAGGGATAGAAAATATTTGCATACTTACCTTTTGGTATTTAGTCTAAAATATCAGTGTCCCATATCCTGCACTCGATGTTCAGTAGCTACACCCTTATTGATTTGTTGAGCTGGTTCAACAGAGAACGACATATCACCAAAGACTCAGAGGTTATTTTTTCAACGCAAGGTATTTTATTTGTTTGCCTTTTAGGGCTCGAAATATTTATTTCTGTGCGAAATATGTCTGTGCTGAACAAAGTATATAAAAATAGCAGCGGGTTAGAAGATGGTTATGAGTCTCAATTACCCGCAGATTGAGCCAGTGACTGGGAAGCACCGGCAAGCAAATATCATTAGAGCGCAGCGGCCTTATGAGTGACCAGGGGGTCTGTAGACCTTGAAGAACCAAAGAGTGCATGTCTTCACACCCGTTAGCAGTACAAAAAACTATTGAGCATATTATCAACAGTGGCGTTAAAATTATCACTGGTTTAACGGCAGAAAACTGAAGCGGCGATAATGGGCTTGATAATATGCCATAGAGAATTCCAATAGAAGCCCATGTTCACACCAGAACATGGACTTCTATTGGAATTCTCAAGGGCATATTATCAAGCCCATTATCGCCGCTTTAGCGGCAGTTTTCTGCCGCTAAACCAGTGATAATTTTAACGCTGTTCTTGATAATATGCCCCTAGATGTGCTGTGGTAGAGTGCCAAGAATACGACAGTTGCATGCATTGCATGGAGTGCACACCCGTCAACAGAACAGACATGAGATATGCACAGTGACATGTTCGCCATCAACCAAAAAAAGCAGAAAAGCAAATCCTTAGTCTCCTATCAGAGAACTGCTATAGCCATAGTGCCTCCTCTATAGCCGATCTCAGTGCACCCTCCACGCACATCTGTCCCATTATTCAAAATCAGCATCAAATGCAATTAGGCCTCATCCTTACTCTGATCACAGTAGAAGCCTGGCTGAGCCTAACTCAGATTCATCTTCACTCCCCACCTCTCCAGGGAGTAAGGCTCTGAATCAATGGACAATTATTATCACAACAGGCAAATGTATCACATTAGAGGCTAAGTAAAGTGTCTCTGGGTTTCTAATCTAGGGAAATAACTCTTATCTGCATACATACCTATGTCCTTAGTGTAAAAAAACTAGGGACCCTGGAATATTTTTGAAAATATACTGGTTAACCTCATACTCCCCTGAGTGTCATGCTTCATCATCGGTCATACCCCGCTTGAGAAATATTCCTCTAATGGAGGGCGGGCCCTTGACTGTATTGAGGGCACTTACAGGGAGATGAGGTTAAAGATCCAGACAGGAGAGGAATATAAACACCTTGGGGCAGATTTATGTCGGACTTGCGCCACGTTTACGCCGCCGTTGCGTCAAGCAACGGCGCAGAAATGTGGCGCATTCCTGCAGCCTATTTACAACGGGACGCATCTAGACAGATGCGTCACGTTGTAAAGCCCTGCGTCACATGAAACCTGCATCAGGTTTCATGTGGGCGTTCTGTCACAGGGTGGGCGTTCCCTCGTAGGAAAGCCCCGTAAAACTGACGCAGTGAAATCTACAAGATTTCACGGAGTCAGTTTTACGACGCTGCTGGGTCAAATCCTTACGCCTGCTTGAAACATCCGCAAGAAGTGATGCACACCGTTATGTATGGGTGGCCCCTGTACATTGCAGGAGTTGCGTCGCACTTGCGACGCTACTCCAGCAATGCGCCGCCCGTACACCACAAGATGCGTCACGCATCTGCCCTTCCTTGCACCATGGTGCGCCGCATTGTAAATTCGGCGCATCTGTGGTGCCGCAAGGAGGGAATTGCGTGACGCATCAGTTCTGGCGCATTCCTGCTGATTTGCAGAGATGCGCCAGAACTCATAAATCTGCCCCCTTGTTCACCCAATCCAAGGAATGCCCCCTACAGTTTGAGTTATGGTGGCAGTTAATGATGAGTTAGTGAGCTCCATACATTATTGTAGTGATATGTTTTCTTTCCAATGTTATGTGGGGTGGAGTTCAACCTTCTTTAAATAAGTATGCTTTGAATTTTAAATCTGCATAATGACATACATTATATTGGGGTCTGAAATACATTTTAATGATTTCATCTCTGATGCCAGCAGCCTTTGCATCCACACAGTGACTGCCCTGCCGAACGCACGTCTTTTCTTCCTCATCGCTGGAGTCTACATTGGCCTCCTTGCTCCCTTCCCCTCACCTTGCATGTACATTTGTTGTGTTCGCCGTTGTTTTGTAGCACACAACATATCAGTGTGATGTGACAATTATCATCTGCATCTGCCAGTGCACCACCTATGCTGTGTAAGTATCAGAAACAGCCCTTCAAAAAATCCAATTCAGCTCAATGATGTTATGTGTCCTACTTTGGGCCTGGTTGCATGCTCGGCATATTCAGCAGCTGTTGCAGATTTCAGCAGTTTTATCATCAGCCAAGTACTTAATGGATACCCCTTGTCACATAGAATTTTTTGAATTTACTTAAAAGGTCTTTTTGGCAACCAATGCAGCTTTAGAACAAAGGCAATACAAATATTTCAAAAATAGTAATACGAAAACATATCAACATGATTAATTAATAATGAATATGCACCGATCTAGGCGATGTGTGGGGCCAGGGGGGCTTGCTGTTCTTCCCAGAACTACAAGGTCAATATTGAATTGGTGAAGACCAAGCACTTTAAGTACCTGCAGCTGAAGCAGGCATTGAACATATGGGGACACTCATTCTGAGTTGTTGGAAATGACTCGCCCCTTGGATGTAGGGCCCTGGCAACACCTTTACATCATCATTGTTGGAAATGGGGATCTCTAGGTGGCAGAGGTAGGTACCTTTGTCCAAATAGGGACCACTGCTTCTAGTCATGGTAAAGGGGATACACTTCTAAAATAACCCCTGCTCACCCCCTTGGTAGCTTGGCATGAGCACACAGGCTTATTTCAGAGACAGTGTGTAAAGCATTTGTGAACGCATGCAGTAATATAGTGAAAACCTACAAATGGACAGTACACCAGTTTAGAAAAATAAGTAATCTTTATCTAAACCAAAACAAGACCAAACGACTAGCATCCACAATACAGTAATAAAAATATGACTTTCAGATGGTAAACATAGTTCTGTTCAAAACAAATTGCAGATGTGACACTTTTCACACAAAGTACCTTGGATGCGTCACACAAACAAACAAAAAAAGCTGCAGGGAAGGTGATGCATCGGTTACTTACAGTCAGGGAAGTGGATGCATATGTTCCTTGCTCCGGGTGAGGTGATTTGTCGGTTCCTCACTGGTGTGCAGCGGAGGTGTTGCGTCGGTTCCTTACCGGAGAGGAGGTGATGCGTTGGTTTCTTACTGCGTGGGGAGGTGATGCGTCAGTTTCTTACTGCGTCCCCCAATGATACAACAGACTTGTTCAAGTTCAAGTTCGGGCATTTGTAAAGCGCACTGCTCACCCAGAGGGTCTTAAGGCGCTTGGGGAAGGGGTTCATTATTTGTCGAATAGCCAGGTTTTGAGATCTTTTCTGAAGGAGATGTGGTTTTGAGTAAGGCGGAGGTGAGTGGGGAGTGAGTTCCAGGTCTTGGCGGCAAGGAAGGAGAAGGATCTGCCGCCCATGGTGGATTTTCGGATGCGCGGGACAGCGGCAAGGGCTTGGTTGGACGATCTTAGTTGGCGGGTGGGTTTGTAGAAGGACAGGCGAGTGTTGAGGCATTCGGGTCCTAGATTGTAGAGGGCCTTGTGTGCATGGGTGAGAAGGCGGAATGTAATTCTTTTGTTGACGGGAAGCCAGTGGAGGTCTCTTAGGTGTTTGGTGATGTGATCTTGGCGAGGGAGGTCTAATATGAGTCTCGCTGCTGCGTTCTGGATGCGTTGGAGTTTTTTCTGTAATTTAGCTGTGATTCCGGCGTATAGTGTGCTACCATAATCCAGTCGACTCGAGACCAGTGCGTGGGTGACAGTCTTTCTTGTCTCGAGGGGGATCCAACGGAAGATCTTTTTGAGAATGCGAAGTACGTTGAAGCAAGAGGATGAGACTGCGTTGACTTGTCTGGACATTGAGAGAGAGGAGTCTAGGATGAAGCCAAGGTTGCGTGCATGGTCTGTGGGTGTGGGTGCTGTGCCCAGAGCGGAAGGCCACCAAGAGTCGTCCCAAGCAGAGGGGGAAGATCCTAGGATGAGCACTTCCATTTTGTCTGAGTTGAGTTTTAGGCGGCTGTGTTTCATCCATTCGGCTACTTCTTTCATGCCTTCGTGAAGATTGGTTTTGGCGGTGTTAGGGTCTTTGATGAGGGAAAGGATTAACTGGGTGTCGTCGGCGTGAGAGATGATGTTGAGGTTGTGTTGACGCGCGATGGAGGCAAGTGGACTCATGTAGACGTTGAAGAGGGTGGGACTGAGTGAAGATCCTTGTGGTACGCCGCAGATGACTTCAGTGACCTCAGAGTTGAATGGGGGAAGTCGGACTGTTTGAGTTCTCCCAGCGAGGAACGAGATGATCCAATCCAAGGCTTTTCCTTGTATTCCGATGTTGCTGAGGCGTTGTATAAGGGTACTGTGGCAGACTGTGTCGAAAGCGGCGGAGAGGTCAAGTAGAATGAGGGCCACTGTTTCACCGTTGTCCAGTAGTGTTCGGATGTCGTCAGTGGCTGCAATGAGGGCAGTTTTGGTGCTGTGTTTGGCTCGAAATCCGGATTGAGAAGAATCAAGGGAGTTGTTGGATTCAAGGAAGGCGGCGAGCTGGCTGTTGACGGCTTTCTCGATGACTTTGGCCGGAAATGGGAGGAGGGATATGGGTCGGTAGTTTTTCAGTTCAGAGGGGTCTGCTGTGGGTTTCTTTAAAAGGGCGCTGAGTTCGGCGTGTTTCCAGCTTTCTGGAAAGATGGCAGAGTTGAACGAGCAGTTGATGATATCACGGAGATGGGGTGCGATGATGGAGTCAGCTTTGTTGAAGATGTGGTGGGGGCAGGGGTCGGTTGGGGAGCCAGAGTGGATAGAGTTCATTAGGCGGATGGTGTCTTCAGTGGTGATTGGGTTCCAGGCGCTAAGGATGTTAGTTGGCGGAGTAGGATCTGAGGGGGGTGGGGAGTGTTGAACGTTGGGAGTGTTCTTGAAGCTGTTGTGGATGTCGGCAATTTTGTTGAAGAAGAAGGAGGATAGCGCATCGCAGAGGTCTTGGGAGGGAGTGATGTCGTTGGATGCTGCGGTGGGGTTGGTGAATTCTTTGACAATGTTGAAAAGTTCCTTGCTGTTGTGAGTGTTGTTGTTGAGACGATCCTTGAATGCTGATTTCTTGGCGGAACGAAACAGTTGGTGGTGTTTGCGGGTGGCTGCCTTGAGGGTGGACATGTTGTCTGTAGTCGGGTTTTTTCTCCATGTTTTCTCCAGGGTGCGGCATAACTTCTTGGATTTTTTAAAGGTCATCATTGAACCAGGGAGCTTTTTTGCTGGCTGATTTGATCTGGTGCTTTTTCAGGGGTGCTAATTCATCAGCACTGTGGGTGATCCATTGCTTGAGATTGGTGGCTTTTTGGTTTGGGTCCAATGAGAGGGTGGGAGGGTTTTGGTTGAGAGATGTGAGGAGTTGGTCGGAAGTGATTTTGTTCCAGTTTCTCCGAGGGATAGGTTGTGGACGGTTGTGGGTCATGGTGGTTTTGTAGCTGAAGTGAACACAGCTGTGGTCCGTCCAGTGGAGGGCTGTGGTGCGAGCGAAGGAGACGTGCTTGCTGGAGGTGAAGATAGGGTCGAGCGTGTGTCCGGCTACATGGGTGGGGTTGTTAACAAGTTGTTTGAGTCCGAGATTGGCCAGGTTGTCCAGAAGGGTGGTGGTGTTGCTGTCATGTTTGTTTTCAAGGTGGTAATTGAAGTCTCCTAGAAGAATGTAGTTCTCGGAGGCGAGGGCATGTGGGCTGATGAAGTCTGTGATGTCATCGCTGAATTGATTGCGGGTGCCTGGAGGCCTGTAGATGAGGGTGCCTCTAAGTGTGGTCCTAGGGTCGGTGTGGATCTGGAAGTGGAGATGTTGGGCGGTTGTAAGATTATCATCGGAGCTGGTCGTGATTTTGATGGTGTTCTTATGGATGATGGCGATGCCTCCTCCTGTTTGGTTGGAACGGTCTTTGCGGGTAATCTTGTAAGCGTCCGGTATGGCTATGGCGATGTCGGGTGCTGATGATGTGTTCATCCATGTTTCTGTAAGGAAGGCGATGTCTGGTGACGCAGTGTCGAGAAGGTCCCAGAGTTCCGTTGCGTGTCTGTGTATCGAGCGGGTGTTGACCAGGATGCACTTCAGGCGGTTAGAGTCAGGGCTGTGTATGGAGGAAGTGGGTTTGGTGAGGGTCCTGGAACAGTTCAACTTGCAAGAGAGGCAGGCGAATGGGCGGTGGGTACGTCCTGGGGTGGCTTCGCAGCATTGTGGAGTGCGTCCGGGGTTGAGCGCGAGAAGAGTAGCGGCATCATAGGTGAATCTAGTGGGCTGGGTATGGTGGGGACCAGGGGGTCTGGCGCTGGGCGCGGTCCAGGCGCGGACGGGCGTAGATGGGCTTACCTTTGGCGCACCTTCGGCGCGACCGCTGCGCGTGGACGCTGCGCGTTGAGTCATCTGTCTGAAATGGAGAGTGTAGGGGGCGGAGCGTGGAGGGGCAGCTGGGAGGCGGTAGCGGGGAGGAGAGGCCGGCCGAGGGAAAGCACAACAACAAGATGGTGTGCAGGATGGAAAGTTAAACCGGGCACAGGCAAGAACACTTCACCTAAACAGAGTTAATGCAGCAAATGTAAACAGCGCGCTAATACAGGTCTAAGTCCGGATGAGAGCAAATTGAAACAATGAATGAGGCAACGCTACCAGTTACAGCAAAGCGCTTCAGCCACAATGATGTTCACGAATGCAATCCCAGTTACAGCAAAGCGTTTCCGACACAATGATGTTCACCAACTGGAGTCAGGGAGCGAGGGGGGGGGAGCGACCGTATTGGAGCAGGTCCAGGCGGTCACAGATGAGCTGTGGAGGTGGTGAGCCCTCTATTCGTGGGTGGGAGGGGCAGCTGGGAGGCGGTAGCTGGGAGGAGAGGCGGGCCGAGGGAAAGCACAACAACAAGATGGTGGGCAGGATGGAAAGTGCAACGATACCAGTTACAGCAAAGCGCTTCAGCCACAATGATGTTCACGAATGCAATCACGAATGCAATCTCAGTTACAGCATCTCAATGCGATGCGACGATCTGGAATGATACGTGGATTCCTGCAGCCGCACAGCACAGCTTGCGTCTGAATGGGTGTGTGATCTCCGACTTTGGAGATCATTGATTCGATGCAGCGTGCAGCGATTTCTCAAGCTACGGCAGGCACTGCGACAGTTTCTTCGGCGATGCATTGGAAACAGGTACGGATGTGCCACACTTCTTGGCGTTGATTTTTCCAGCTCCTGGCGGAAAATATTCTCCAGAGGTATAAAACAACAGCAGGCACCTCTTTGTAGGTCAGAAGTCCCAGCAAGGAAGTTCAGGGGAGCTGGTGGTGAAGTATTTTTTGTCCCTGAGACTTTAGAACAGGAGGCAAGCTCAGTTTCACGCCCTTGGAGATCTTCCTCAAGCAGGGGACACAGCAAACAGATAAGTCCTTTACCCTTTCCTTTGGTATAAAGTAGCCGCTGCAGGTCAACCCCAGACAGCAAACATCACAGGGGCAGTATTCCTGCCTGCTCCGTTTCTCCAGCTCTTCTCCTTGGCAAAGGTTCCTCATGATTTCCCAGAAGTGATCTAAAGTTCTGGGGCCTGGGTGTCAATATTTATACTAGAAAATCCTTTGTTCTCTGGCGGCAGAGGAGCCCTGTGCCCAGTCAAACCAGTATTGTACTCTCTGTTGCAGCTTCCTGGCAGGAGGTAGAGACAGCATTGTGGAAGGCAGACCAGTCCCATTCAGGTGAAAGGAAATCTCCTCCCCCTACTCTAAATGCATCCCAGGTCTATTTAGCCCAGCCCTGACACATCAGGCTCTCTGGAGCCACTGCTCCTCCCCGGCCCCCGTCATCCAAAGCCAGACATGCAATACACAAACCTAGCAGAGGCCCACTGGATAGATAAGCAAGAAAATACCTATTTTCTAAAAGTGTTATTTTCAAACACAGAATGTAAAAGTTCCCCTCACTAAATGATGCATTTTAACATTCTGAGTTTAGGCATACTAAACTTTATTTTCCTACCTTGTTCCAAGGGGTAGTTATATTTATAAGATGTTAAAAGCAAACTCCCCGTTCTATCCTATGGGAACAGTAGCCTTGCAATAGTGAAAAACTAAATTGGCAGTATTTCATATCAGGAGATGCCACACGCACCAGGGCATGTCCTACCTTTCATATACACTGCACTTTGCTCACAGGGGTACTCTGAGCCTGCCTTAGGGGTGACTAACAGTTAAGAAAGGGAAAGAGTAGGGCCTGGCAAGTGGGTGCACTTGCCTCTGCAATGGGAGACATGGTTTACTACGAATGCGCTACAACGCGTTCCATTACAACATGGTCATTACAACAACCGCGTTGTTTCAAGGCAAACACTTACATTGCAAGTCATTTCAACAACTTGCTGTAGGGGGCTCGCTGGTGTTGGATTTACAATGCAACACCTTCCCTGCTGTTGCACAAACAGAAATAGAAATAGCAAATAATACTATTCCTAAATCCAGCACGCCCCCTACAGCAAGTCATTGTAACAACTTGCGATGTAATGGTTCGCGTTGAAACAACGCAGTCGTTATAACAACTGCATTGTAATGAAATGCGTGAAAAGTGCATTCATAGTAAAGAGACATTATCTCTGCATTGGCAGACTGTAATTACATTTACAGGCTGCTTAAGTGGGTGGCACAATCTGTGCTGCAGCTCACTAGCAGCATTTGATTTTCAGGCCCTGGACACACACAGTGCACTGTACTAGGGCCTGACTAGTACATCAAATCATCCAATCATGGAAACACCAATCCATAACAACAATTTAAAATGGGAGCACTTGCACATTGGCACTGAACAGCAGTGGCAAAGTGCACAATGCATCTAGACCAGAAAAACTGAGTCCAATACAGAGCAAAAACACAGGAGGCAAAGGCTAAAATGCAGGGGAGACCCACTTCAATGGTGCCAGGTCTAACAATCATGCTATGCCCCAGATATACAAAACCCTCTTAAGCACCTGTGGGCAGCCCATGGAACACCTTAGGGTCTGGTAGGAACAGGAATTATGGATCCCAGAGGTTGACGATTGATAGGATGCATGTAGATCCCTTACAGAGGCAGCCATTAGGGTGGACTTTTGCCTGTACAACTCAGGAACGTCCACTGGACATACTTTACTAGAAATAGGCTGCATAAAATGGTAAGATTTGAAGTGATAGATGCCTTTGGGGATGCAACATGGTTGGCATGCTGCTTCATACCCTGTGGCTGTGCCAATGCATCAACGCTTTTGGGACCAGCTTACAATGCAGACTCAAAGAAATTACAGAAGCAGATATTAATCTCACTCCACATGTGGTGGCCTTGGGTACATGGGGGTAACAAATTATCCCAAAAACATGTTATTCTGCAACATAGACCTAATTGTGGCCAAAAGAGATATAGTCAAACTGTAGGGATGAGCAAGGCTCCAGGCCTGTTTGAGCCTGCAATATGGTTTGATCGATGCGGTCTGGAGAGGCAGTATACAAAGCCTGAGAATGCTGACAAAAGTTCAGCAAAGGGTGGGCAACTGGAAGGACACCTGAGATATTCCATAGGAGAGAGCCAGGACCACGCTGATAGCTGCTATATATATGTTGAAAAAAGCAAAGACAACCTAAGGGAGTGTTTAAGGGACCACTTGGCTGCAACCCTAAACTGTGAAATATATGGCTGTATATATCACTGTAAACACTATGGCCCTCATTATAATTCGGCCGCCATCACCGCAGGCAGGTATTTTTCCGACAATGAGTCGATGGTCCCACCTGCCCGATTAGGATAGGACCGCCAGCACGGTGGTCAGAATCAGCCTTTTTGTACTGCGGCTTGTGGTGCAGCCCTTTTCCTGGCATTTTTCAAACATCCATACACTGCGCTTGTGTATTTGAGTATGCAAACTCAAGAAAAAGAATTTAAAAAAAAGAATATATATTTTAAATGAGCATATAAAAACAAAAAACCATAATATACATACTCATGCGTAAATGTTTCCCCATTCTGAGGACATATAGGTGTTTATTTGGGTATTGCCAAATTATTTTTTCCTGGGCATTACCTTTCGGGTTATTTTCTCTCAGTTCACAATTTTCATAAGGAACCTCCCTATTTACCTATTTGCTCCTTCTGAGATGTCAATCAATACACTTTTAAGAGTATATCCTCTGACCTTGGTGTAGAAATGACAGTTCAGCAGGAAGTGGCTCAGATCCTGTATTTCCCCACATGGACAACTGTCAGAACTCACTTGATTAATATCTTTAGTATTAGATTTAGTTCTTACTTCGTGCTAAAGCAAAAAGTCTCCTTTATCTATTATTTGTCAGGTATGTTAAGAAAGGTTGAACTGCTTGGACGGAATTCAAGGCCTGTTGGCTGAGCTTTTACTGTTCCCTTACTTTTGGCAGGACATGGGTATAGATCCCCCCCTCCCTCTTACCGCACGTAAAATTTACTAAAGCACCGTCACTTGGCGGGTCCGGGTTCCGTGGGTGGCCCTGGGCTGCAGCTTTAGGCGCCATCTTGCTTTGGGCTTTGTGGTTTGTTTGCGGGCGCCATCTTGGAGCGTTTTGACGCTCGCTCGGCTCCAAGGAACGCCTATTTAAGGCGGACTCGGTATCTGGACTCTGGTCAGGTACTGCTTCTACCCTTAGCGCGCTGGCACGTGCGCTCTGCTCGCTCTGCACTTTTAACTTCAGTTTTGTTCTTTTGTTGGCTGAGCTTTTACTGTTCCCTTACTTTTGGCAGGACATGGGTATAGATCCCCCCCTCCCTCTTACCGCACGTAAAATTTACTAAAGCACCGTCACTTGGCGGGTCCGGGTTCCGTGGGTGGCCCTGGGCTGCAGCTTTAGGCGCCATCTTGCTTTGGGCTTTGTGGTTTGTTTGCGGGCGCCATCTTGGAGCGTTTTGACGCTCGCTCGGCTCCAAGGAACGCCTATTTAAAGTCGTCCTTTCCCGCGCAGCGGGAACGCGCAGAGGGACGCCGTCGCTTAGCCGGAGTCGTGCCTGAGTCCTGCCCGTCTGCGCCCGTCCGCGCTACGGGCGCGCAGGGCGCTGCGGGCATCTGGGGTCCTTGAGAGTTGGTCTCAGCTCTCGTTACCATGCTGGTGTATTCTGGCGACACTCTGCGGGGTATAGGTCGTTCAAATGTGAGTTGTACCCTTCCCCCAATACACCCACTAGCGGGCCCCTTTCACTGTGCGTGTGGAAGGTGGTCTTTGGATCCCCCTACCCTGAGCTCACACGAAAATCCTGCGGTTTCCCTTAGTAGGGACCTCGCCGAGCATTCCCTTCGCATCTTCAGCCTGAATGCCAGGTCTCTGGTGCTGCATTATCAGGCCGTGTTTGACCTGATACAGGAAGAGGCCCCGGACATCGTAGCCATCACCGAGACGTGGTTGAAGGATGACGATGTGGCCATTATCAACTTGGCATTTCCCTCTGATTTTTCGGTTTTTACCCTTAATCGATCTACCAGGGGAGGGGGTATTGCGTTGGCCTTGCGACCTGGCCTCACTGGTAGTTGGTCTGGTCTGACCATTGCGGGATGTGAAAGTGCGGTGTTTAAAATCTCGGTCACCCCACATTTCACACTCTCGGGGATGGTGGTCTATCGCCCCCCTGGGAGTGATGTGGCGTTTAGAGCGGCCCTCCCCGACATGGTTAGTTCCTTGGCGGTAGGCTGCCCCAATTTCTCGATCTTGGGAGACCTCAACTTACATTTTGAGAACCTCACCTCCCCCTCGGTTAGCGGTATTCTTGCTGACCTGGAGGCCCTTCAACTGGTGCAATTGGTCCGACAGCCTACTCATACAGGCGGCCATACCTTAGATCCTTTTTTCACCAATTTGGCAGACGCTGCTGTCTCCGCCGTCACACCTCTTGGCTGGACGGACCACTCTTTGGTTACCATCTGTACCCCTTTGCCGGGAACGATTACTGTTCCCCCGGCAAAGCTGGTTATAAGGCGGCAATGGAGTAAATTACGGCTGGAGGACTTACACCGTGTCCTCGCCGAGGAGCCTTTAGAACCTCCGTTGCTGGTTGACTCAGGTTACGAGAAGTTCTGCTCCTGGATCTCCAAGGCGCTTGACGCCCTTATTCCACTTACCGCTTGTAAAGTCAGCTCCAGGGACTCCAGTCCGTGGTACGATGGCGCCCTACGTTCACTCAAGGGTAGTTGTAGGCGAGCAGAGAGGGCTTGGCGGAAGGCGTACGATACCGGGAAAAAGGCTATTTATCTCGCCTCCGTCAAAGTTTACCATCGGGCTGTTTGCCAAGCTCGGGCAGCCTACTTCGCTACTGAATTCGGCAACAGCTCCAACCCCTCTAAAACCATCTTTAAAGTGATGAAGGATCTTTTGGCAAAGCGTGCCTGTACTACGACGACTGGTTCCACCACTCACTGTGAGGCTCTCGCTTGTTTCTTTTTGGAAAAGGTCCAAAACATCTATCGGACGTTCCCTTGTACAGGGCCTCCGGCTGAGCCCCCGATCAACATCTATGGTGATTCCACCCTGCACGTGCTGCCCCCGCTGACATCAGAGGGGTTTGACCTCCTGGCTCTGCAGGTCAAATCAGGGTCCCCCGCTGATCCGCTTACAGCGACTCTCTTTAGAGAGCAGTCGTTTGTGGGACGGGCCGTGGTTCACTCCCTGATTAACATCTCATTGGAATCAAGTACGGTACCCGCTAGCTGGAAGCGGGCAGTGGTCTCTCCCATTTTGAAGAAGCCATCTCTGGATCCAGATAAGCCTGAAAACTATCGGCCCATCTCCTTACTCCCGTGGCCGACCAAAGTGTTGGAGGCCCATGTCAACAAAGTTCTTTCGGCTCACCTTATCCATGCTAACATCTTGGATCCCACCCAGAATGGGTTCCGTGCTGGACACAGCACGGAGACCGCCCTCCTCTCCATGGCTGAACACCTTCGCACGGTGATGGATGCGGGCCAGACAGCAGCGCTCGTCTTATTGGACTTGAGCGCTGCGTTTGATACTGTTTCGCATCCTATCCTGTTGCATCGCCTGGAGGAGATTGGGCTGGGTGGACCTGCCCTCCAGTGGTTCCGGTCTTTTCTAGACGATCGTTTCTTTAGCGTTGCAGTCCCACCGTTCCAGTCCCAATTCCATCCGTTGAAACAGGGGGTGCCGCAAGGATCCTCGCTGAGTCCCACGTTGTTTAATCTCTACGTGAGACCGCTGGCTGAGGTCGTCAAGCAATGGGGCATGACTATGGTCTCATATGCTGACGACACTCAGCTAGCGGTTACGATCAGCGGGGATGCGGACCGGGATGCCCCCAGGTTTCAGAGTGGACTTAGGGCGGTGGCGAGCTGGATGAAGAACAACTGTCTCCAGCTCAACGCTAAGAAAACAGAGATCATGATCGTGGGCAAGAGATCGGAGCTATGGGGGGACAGATGGTGGCCTACGGAGCTGGGGCCGGCCCCCCTCCCGGTCACGGAATTAAAGAACTTAGGAGTATGGATGGATCCCTCCCTCAGCTACGTTGGCCATACAAAGAAAATCGCGGCCTGTTGCTTTGGTATCATACGGTCGCTTCGCCCGGTTTTGAAGTTCTTTGACCATCGCACCAGGCAGCTGATAGTCCAGGCTACAGTGTTATCTCGCCTGGACTATGCCAGCTCTCTTCTGGTAGGGTCCAACGTGGCTGAGGTTACCCGCCTCCAACGCGTCCAGAACGCTGCGGCGAGAGCTATTGTTGGCCTTCCCCGTACTTGTTCTGCCTCCAGCACTTTGAGATCACTGCACTGGTTGCCTATCAAGGCCAGAATTCAGTTTAAAGTGCTGTGTATGGCGTTCAAGATTTTGAGGGGAGTAGGTCCCCCTATTCTTGCGGACCTTTTGTCGTGGTATGTGCCTACTCGGCCCCTGAGATCCTTGGGTCATGCACTTACTGTGATTCCCCGATACAGGCTGTGTCGGGTTGGTGGCCGTTCCTTCCGGGTCAGAGCAGCCGAGCTCTGGAACTCCCTTCCTGTAGAGTTGCGACTGCTAGATGATCTTTTAGTCTTTCGTAAAGCCTTAAAAACCTTCTTGTTTTAATAAATTCACTTTCCTCCCTTCTGTTGTGTTTCCTGTGGTGTTGCATTTTTACCTGCCATGCGCCTGGACGCCCCTTAGCTGGGGCAGCAGTGCGCATTACAAATGTATGTAACATAACATAACATAACAGATGTATCAAGCTTTTTTTTTGTTGCAAACGGTGCGAATCGCTAAAATGCACTGTTTGCGACAAGAAAATAGAAATTTGCAATGTTTGCAAGTATTCGCATCGCAAAATAAATAATCACATTTTTTGCGATTAATTACTTGCGATTTGTTGAATTCTGCGAATATTTTTTGCGATTTCTAAATTTGCACGGTTTCTTGTTTGCGATAATTGCTAATTAGAAATCGCAGCTTAAGAAATCGCAGAAAGATGTATGAAAATATCGCTATTTGCGAAAACATGAAATTTGCCAATTAAGAAAACGCAAATAACACTAACATCATTCAGGTGGTAACCATTTTGAAAGTATAAAAAAGACCCCACAATGCATTTTTTCAAAGCACAATGGCTGGACTTTACCTGATAGCTAGGAGGCTGTGCATTCAAGCTCTTGCACAAAGGAGACAGAGGCAGGAGAGAATATTCAGACTGCGGATAACGCTTTTCCAGCAAACAGAAGAGGACATTTTTGAAAAATATAGACTGCATCCACACACCATTTTGGACCTAATTGATGAATTGAAGACATTTTTGGAACATGAAACAAACAGAACACGTTCAATTCCTACACATGTGCAGGTATTGTGCTCCCTGCACCTTCTGGCTTCTGGTTCTTTTCAAAGGGTCATTGCAGACATTGGAGGTGTGTCTCAGAGTGCTCTTTCACGTTTCTTTAGAGTGTTCCTAGAAGCAATGATGAGTAGGCTTCAGCATCATATCTACCTCTCCAACAATCAACAAGACATTCAAGATTCAAAATTGGAATTTTATCAACTTGCACGTTTTCCACATGTGATTGGATGCATAGACGGCACCCATATTGCCATTCCTCCTCCTGCTGCCACAGAATTTGTTTATAGAAATAGGAAATGTTACCATTCCCTCAACAATCAAATGGTGTGTAATGCCAAGTACATAATCACTGATATAGTGGCTCAATACCCAGGAAGCACTCATGACTCTTACATCTTTAGGCACAGTGGATTGCATAGACGTTTGAGTGCTGGCCAATTTGGAGAGGGCTTTCTACTTGGTAATTATATTTTCATTTTGAAAGTTATTTTTGATCAACGTAACTATTATAATTTCATGAAGTAACGCTACTTAAATGTTTTAATGCAGTTGATAGTGCATATGCTGTACGTGATTTCATCTTGACCCCTTATCTAAATCCTTGTAATGTACATGAAAGGAGATATAATAAGGCAGACCTATCAACATGTGGAGTCATGAAAAGGACTTTTGGAATTTTAAAAAGCCGGTTTCGTAGGATTCACAAAAGTGGTGGGTCTTTACAATATAATCCACCAATGTGCTACAAAATTATAACTAGCTGTGCAATGTTACATAACATGGCCATGAGAAAAGGAACACATTTGAATTTGAGTGACTCAGATTCTTCTGACAATGATGAATTACCACCCCCAAGAAGAGTTGTTGCTGGAGTAGGAGCTGCATCTGGACGACAAAGACGTGCAGAAATTACACACAATTACTTTTAGGTAAGAATAAAAACCATGAAAAATGTTTGATTTACCAAAGTAAAACTTTATGTAATCAAACACAGAATACATAGTGGTTTTTTCAAACTTGAACCTGTTACTACACTGGAAATTGTAATAATATTAGTGAAATAATACAAATGCTTATCTGTTCAAAGGTACATTTAGAAATGTAGAAAATATTACTTTGTGCGTTGTCTATTGCTAGAGCGCTGCACTGCTTCCGTGCTCCTACTAGCTGTATCAGGGATGGCATTTCTACCACTCCTGCGCTGACTGATTTCAGAAGTTGGTGTTGGGTTGCTACTGCTCCTACTAGTAGTCTCCTCTGTATCTCCATGTTCAAAAAAAGCACATGCCCCAGAGTTAGTTGTGTGCAGCAATTCTACAGCAGAAGTCACCTTATCTAGGCCTTTGGCATCACTGCGGGTGCATTCAGTAACCATGCGCTGCATGGAAACACTGCGCCTAGTGAAGTTTGACGTCACACTGCACAGTCTGTTAATTGCTTTGGAGTAACCAAGCATTCTGGAATGTTGACGGCGTGCTGCCCTATTCCTGGTTTCTTCTGACCTCTCTATTGCCATACAAAGTCTGTACATGGAAGCTGCTACTTTCCTCATCCCTTCTCCCATGCCTGCATTGCTCCTATTCAACTTTACAAGCTGTCTGTTAATAGACCTTAGGGCTTTATGCTGCTTCCGCTGTACATCCAACATGTTCTGCTCCAACCCTGCAAACACAGTAGGATTGTCCTCTACAACAACCCTGTTGGGCCTGGATCTTTCTAAAGTGTAGGCTCTTCTTCTGTTTGAATTAATTTGCTCTGCATGGTCAGATCTAATCATTGTCTCATGTGTACTGTCTCTTGACCCTTCAGGTTCTATTTCTTCATCATCAAAAGGAGGCAGAGGGGCCATGTGTCTTCTTTTGGGTCTAACAATGGGATTGGAGTCTACCTCCTCATTTGAATTTTCATCAGCTGGTGTCAAGTCCTGAACATGCCAAGAAATGTCTTCAAAATCCTCATTAGGATGTTCTGCATGTGCTGTGGATGTATATAGAGACATAGCAGTTTGTTATGTGCCTCTCTATTAGATTCAAATAAATTGTTTCCAATTTTGAACCAAAATTAAGTATTTATGGATTTTTTTTAACACTTAAAAATATTTCTTATCACTTTTTGCATGTAAAGACAGTATAGACATGCTAATGTAATGTGAGAAGTAATTTACAAATCGGTTAGAGTCAGGATACCTTACTTCAAGGGAAATAAAATGTGAGCATCCCCTAACATAGACTACATGCATGACCCACAAATGCACATCCATACATGCATCCTTCTTACCTTCTGCTCATTGTCCAGGCTCTGAACTGTCAACATGTGCAACTCCACTAACAATCTCAGGCAAGAGTATTGCCTCTACAAGCTCCTCATGAGGAGTGGGCTGGTCTGCAGTGGAGGTTCCCCCGCCTGTCTTGTTTGCTTCTTTAATCCTTTCAGCAAGTTTTTCTTTAGACCTCAGGCGCATATCATACTAGCCTTTTCTGAGTTCTTTAATGGTTCTTGGGGTCACTCCAACAGAATTTACTTTCTCCTGTATCTCAAGCCAAATTTTCCTCTTCCTTGCTTCAGGAACTTTCGAAGCTTGCTTGCCAAACAGCAACTCATGGTTGCAAGCCATCTCTTCTATGAGAGTTTCCTGCTCCTTTTCTGAAAAGTTTTGTTTCCTCTTCCTTTTCTCACCAGAAGAACCTCCTTGGGAATTTTCAGGCTCCATGCTGCAAGGAAACAGGTCTGCACAGCTGCCAAACAATCTTCCAACTGCCACTGGGTGTGGCTCAGGCAAGCAGATGCAGGTAATCAACTAGACTTCCTGGCTATGATGTCATCAGCTTGTTCCAGCATTAGCAGATTCACGTTTTTTGCGATTTCTTATTTTGCGAAATTCGCAAAATAAGGAATCGCACGACAATTGCAGAATATTCTGCGATATTTAAGAAATCGCATAAAAATCGCTAAAAACTACATACATCGCATATAGCGATTTCTTATTAGCGCCTCGCAAAAAATCGCAAATAAGAAATCGCAACACAAAGAATGATACATCTACCCCTTAAAGGCCATCTTGGCCTATTGGCCGAAAAGGTTTAAAGTCCTTTAAATGTCCTTTTCGGTTCTAGTTTCTTATGCTTCTTGTTGATTGATTTGCACAGCTGCTTTGTTGATATTATTCTTATGGCCGGATTGCTGGAGTGAGAATTGCATGTCAAGATTCGGGGCTGTGGTTACACAGTCATGCATTATGTTGTAGGTAACATAGCTGATGAGGCTTTCAGCGTGGCCGATATCTGCAATTACTGACAAGCATGTAAACATTTTTAGTTGATAATTCTATGCTACATGCTGGTGAATCCATGATGAGACATTATTGTGCAAGGTGACTTGCTGCACTGACCGGCTCCACAAAGGTCATAAATATGGCCCTTTGTATCCATCTTCGGTGGAGACTGTATCTCACCATTGTTGAAGGTGTCCTGTTTCTAGGGGCACATCCGGGTGCAAAGGCCATGCCTGTATCACACACCATCTGTTTACTAATGCTCTGTTGCGCTTTCATAATGATGCAAATCTGCTCTGTGCCCCTAGGTGATGTAAGAGCCACATGGGTAAATTCGAACACCCTAATTCATTTTGGAAATCCCCAATTTCATAGAACCTTGCCTTAGCATGGTCCACTGCTTGAGATTTGTGGGAAAGTTGACATTCTCTGACCCCAACCTTTGCAGGGATGTGAAGGCAAAAGGTAATGCAGGCGAAACCATGGTATGCAGGCTACCCTCTGGTGGCAGGAATATCTAGGCGGCAAGAAATAGCAGCACAGCCAGTAGCTTTCTGGGAGTGAGTTGGCAGGTCAAACATCCCTTGTTTATTGCACATGCATCTCCTTGATCACAGAGGCAGCATGGATCCTGAAGCAGACACTGAACTAAAACAAAAATGACTGTAACAAAGTTATATGAGTTGCGTGTTCATTCCTGAGATAAAAGAACATGTGATCTCTTGAGTCCTCCATGAATGACCTTTAACTCTTTCATTCCCCTCAGGACTGAAGAACAGTCTTGGAATTTCTTAGGAATTTAGGGCCAGATGTATGAAGCTGAAATGCGTTCGCAAACGCCGAAATTCACAAAATTTCAGCGTTTGCGAACTCATTTGAGCAAAATGGCATGTATGTGGCAAATTTCCGTGCAAAATAAGGAATCGCAAATTTGCGATTCCTTATTTTGCGATTGCATTTAAGGAATCTCAAAATTTGTGATTCCTTAAATACAATGTATGGAGCAAAAAATAATTGCTAATTGTCCTTAAGGAATCGCAAATTACCACATTTGCGAATTTCTTGAAAAATGCCCATTTTTGCATTTTTCAAAGTGCCATGTAATGCACATACATGCCCTTAGGGCATGTATGTGCACCACATGTGCACCCATGCTTATTTCAGGGGTGCAATAGGGTGTCCTTTAGACACCCCTGCACCCTTGAAATTATTCTCAATTTGCGATTAGCAAATTGCGAATCGTAAATTGAGAATCATTTCACATTCATTCCTGTGGGCCACCTGGCCCATAGAAATGTATGGGAAACTATTCCTTAATTGCGATTAGCAAATTGCTAATCGCAATTAAGGAATTTTAAGAAATCGTTAAAAAAACTGCGAATTTCTACATACATACCATTTTGCAATTCTCAAATAGCGATTCCTTAAAAATCCCTATTTGAGAATCACAAAAGTGTATCTTGATACATGTGGCCCATAGCTCCCAAGCCTAATGCTGTGTGTCACAAGCGTTAAAGAAGAAAATTTGTTTCAGTCCTCTAAAAGAAGGAAACTAAAAAGCACAAAGTCATTTTATTTTCTCTCCAAAATATTGCAGAAAGTCTCGATGAAAAAAACAAATCCATGTATACTTACCTCGAGACCTGTTTGAGGCTTCTTTGCTTCTCTGCTTTGCTTGCACTTATTTTCGTGCTTTTGCTGTTGCAGTACTGACAGCGGATGAGTATAGAAAGGTTTAATACACTTGGTTATGATACGAATGTTTGCCACACAGGCCGTCATTAAGAATGGCCCAAATTTTCTCTAACCTCTGTGTTACCAACACTAGGGGTATCAGTAACCTGGGGGAGGGGATAATTCAAGCAACATCAGAGGGGTCCTGAGGTTCATTTAGATATGAAGAATCACTGGGCTAAACAGTATTTCCTTGTCTAATTCCTCTGGTAATTCCTAACCTTTCCCTAGATTTTCAAACAGATTTTGTTTGCTTTTAATTGCTTTCAATAGCTGAAATTTCAGTGAAAAAAATACAGATTCGAGGAAACGTGTGGATCTCCTAATTCCGATGTTTACCATAACCATTGGAATTAAGAGATTAAGGGGAATATGTGTAAAGTCCCTATCGCCATGGGAACGTCACTTTTTACAATGTTCCTGTGGCGAAAGGGGCATTGCCTTATTTACAAGGCACCCTTTCACACTATGCTTAGCGTGAAAGGGGAGGGCATGGGTGTTGCTGTGGGCGTTCCACTGCAACAACCATTGATTCTGACGCTGCCTCCTACAGACAAGGGAGGCGTAAATAGGAGTCAATGTCAGAATTAAGACCAGGGAATACCCTGGCGCAACGAGGAGAAATGTTTCATTTCTACTCGTTTTTGCTGTTGTCATTTGTGCTGCGTTGAACAGCACACATAAAAACAGCAAAATGTCAATGATTGTTTATGTACAGGAAGGTCCCCCTTTCCTGCACATAAACAATATTTTTTTAAATGCTGTTTTGCCACTCCTGTGTGTGCTGAGCAGCACACATAGAAGTTCTAGAAAACTGCATTTAAAGATTGTTTATGTGCAGGAAAGGAGGGGGACCTTCCTACACATAAAAAATCTTCCCCTGCAGGCAAACACCCTTGCACTATGGTGCAAGGCTGCCTGCGTTGGCGCCAGAGCAGGAGGAAATGCAGAGCTGCACCACACTCTTGTAAATATATGGCAGCCCTGCGTTTCGAGAAGTGGCGGATTGAGGCGTTAAACCAGGAAGGCAAACGCCTCACTCCGCCACTTCCCTTGTGCAGATGCCCCTCAGAGACCATTAGTAATGTGGGCCACAGTCTCTTACAATCATTCAAGGCCAAACTTCTGAGAATATTCTTGCATTCAGGTGTATTGTCTTACTCCACCCAGATTTTTTGTATAAACAAGATTATATGAGAAGGGTAAACATACAACTTTTACAAATGCACTCAGCAGTTTCAACAAGCCCTTTTGTCAGGAAACTTATTAACGCACACATCTTTAGCAACTGTGGGGGAGATTTACTGAGATTTTACGTCTTGTTTACGTCACAAAAGTGATATAAATCGGCGTGAAATCTTTTGTTTCTAATTAACTGTCCAGTGCAAAATTTGATTAGCGCTGATATAACGTGAAAGAAACGCAATGCAAAGCAGCGCATAGCGCTACCATGCATTACTTAGCGCCAAGAGGGCATACCATGGGTGGAGCATGGGTGTTCCCATGCAACCACCCAAGGATTCTGATGCTATGTCCTATTTACTACATAAATTAGACAGGATTTTGCATCAGAAAACTGCACCCTTTTGAAGGAGGCACAAGGAAGGAGAAATGCTTTATTTCCCCATCCTTTTCCAAATATGTATGTGTGCTGCACATTTCAGCACACCTACAAAGAGGGAAAAGGGTTAAAGTCAGTCTATGTACAGTATTTTGTTCAGGAAGGGTCTCCTTCCAGTATAAAAGCTACGTTAGACTCACGGAGACCCCCTTGCACCATGGCGCAAAGTTGGCTCTGTGGCGCACGGCAGCTGATTTCAGCGCCGGCGCAAGGGAAAGGGGAGGAGAGTGCCATATGTCTGTAAATATGGCACTTGCCTCCTCTCCCCTTTACATGCAGAGCAACCTAGCATTTGCGGCTGCTGCACTGCGTGAATAAATGGTAAATCTGCCCCTGAATGTTTGACCGGACGGCGCTTATCGGCGGCTTTGGGAAACAATGAATATTGGACTCCATCTGAGAGATGAAAGCAACTTCTAACATATATAGCCCAGAAACATTTTGCTTCTGTCTTCCAGTGCCCCTTTTGCTTGTGCGCCTAGCAGCATAACTACATTAGACTTTAGTTCCCTGGAAAAGACACGTTGCTCAAACCATCATAATGGTATACACTTTGCATACCACAAGGCCAAACAAAGATGGTGTAGACCCAGGGACACCATTGATACTCGCATTGCTCACCTCTGATTCCTGACACACCTATAGCAGTCAGAAGGTTCTGGATACTCTAGATGAAAAGTTGCTATGATGCATGCTGCTGATATGTTTAGGAGGGTCAATGCATTTCTTCATGAGCCCAAGGCATCTCCTGCTTTTAACATAGCATGCATTTGCAAGGCGCATGTACACAGCAAAGGGTATCTTGACGCTGATTAACAGATGCTAATTGTTACCCAACTCAATGGCACTCATTTCATCGACCTCAAAAAGAGGAAAGGATGAGTGGGCATGCAGGGATTCGAATGTGTGACCATGAGATCAAACACAGGTCCCTACAGTGGACGCATTAGTCCACTAAGCCACCAGACCCAGCTATCAATGGTGGCAGGCTTTAACCCCTTCGCTGCGGCAGCTATTCCGCCGCTGCGCTAAGGGGGCGGGTCGGCCGCGCGGTGGTTCCGTGCTTGTGACGGAACCGCTCCGTCACGGCTCGCGGGTGAGCTGTGCTTGTGACGGAACGGTTCCGTCACGAACCCGCCCGCCCATTATTTCATCAGCGCAGGCGCGGAATTCGCGCCGTGCAGGGGCGGCGAACGGGCCGTGACGGAACCGTTCCGTCACAAGCACAGCTCACCCGAGGCTTGTGACGGAACGGTTCTGTCACAAGCATGCAAGGGGTTAATAGTTGTTGTCGGTCAGCAGCTTCTTCCTGTTGTTAGTGGAGCCTGACTAGCTGGAGATGTATTCGTATGGCATATTAACCCTCTGTTTTGGAATGTGTGCTTTGCTTCACTTTTGGTGATATTTCACCTGCACAAATGTTGATAAATCAGGCCCTGGAGAGTCCTAGAAAGTCTGCTTATACTGAAAGCGGTTTTCTAAAGATGCAAGCTTTCGAAAATCAAGAACTTTTATAGAATAACGTGGCACCCAGTATGTTATGCAGAATAGCTTCCTGCTAGGAAACAGGCTGGCCAAAATGTAATTACAAGGGTATGGGTGTGCCTGATTTTGAAAAACTTGAGGAAGAAGATGGCTTGCCGCCTTGAACATTTGACCTGCTGGAGATAGGTGCAACTCCCAAGAAATTCTTGCCAGTAGGGTTTCTCAATTGAATTAGGAGAAACAGCTCTATGTGTCCCATCTATCTCATTTTGACAGTGCCTAAACGGTTGATTGCCAGCCACTGAAAAATGGGGTTAAACCCTGACTAGATATTATGATGGTAAAATTTAGCACACTCAGGCAAAATGAGTATTAGCCATACGATAAAATTCTGTAGCCTCTGCCATGCATTGGCTATCTTCAGGGCTCATGGCATTCCACTCTATGTGATGTTGTGAAGGTAATCGAAAAAAGACAGAACATCTCCCTTATGCAGCCACTCTTTGATTCAAAAATATCATTACAGTAATATTGTGTTGTGAGAAATATTGTGAACATAAATATTGAAGGTAAGAGTGTTTGATACTGCTGTAAAATGTAACATGTACAAAAATATTGTAAATTATGTTGCGCTTTACAATATTTTTGGTAAATTGTGTTAGTTTCTAAATGTATTTTAGGTAATTATTTTAAAAATATGTTGATGCTAGAATTTCTTTTTTAATTAGTCATAATGTTCATTGTATTAGTTTTTCATTTGTTTAATAATTATTTCTTAGCCGGGTTTTGAGTTTATAGGGGAGAGGGTGAGGGGATTTTTAAAGTATGTTTGCTTTAATAATTGATTTTTATGCATTTCTGAAATAAAAATAATTTTTTTAATTAGTAATTTGAGCTTTCATAAATAAGAAATGTTACAAATGTATCTGTTGCTTAAAATGGTATTTGTTGTTTTTGAAAATGTTTCAAGCATTTTCAATATTATAAGTTCAAAGTTTTTTTAAATTTGTTTTTTAAATGTTTTACGTGTATTTCTTATTGATTTTATGTAGTGCGTATTTTATTTTATGGATATTTTCTTCCCATGTTTAATAACACTCTAATATTTTATAAAAGTGTTTATGTATTATTGCAATATTTAAGTTTCAGTTGAAAGAAATAATTATTTCAGATTTTTTTCTTAATTTGTATTTTTTATTTGTGTTTTTTCCTTGTTTAGTCATTTATAAATGTGTATTTTTAGAATATTTAAGTAACTTTATCATGTGATTTTCGTTTTTATTGTATTAAATAAAAAAAGGTTTTTTTTATTAGCACAGTTTTGGGGATCTTGGGTAATGTGTACTGTATTGTATTGAGTTTTATATTTACATTTTATTTAATATGTTAGGGCCCGATTCACAAAGGCAAACTTTGACGTTTGGTCTAAACTTAGACCAAACATCTACGTTTACGACTTTGGAAGTTCATGAAGGGCATTTTTGAGTGCTATTTTTATGTCTGCACTCAGGACATATCACCACCCAAATGCGGACATAAAGATAGTACTCATTAATGCCCTTTGTGAATTGCCAAAGTCGTAAACGTAAATGTTTGGTCTATTGAGACCAAAAGTCTAAGTGAATCAGCCCTTTTTTTGTGATTGTAAGTATCGCATTTGTAAATTTTAGTTTGAAAAAGCTTACATTTTGAAATTGAAGATTTAATTTAGAAAATTGTTCTTTTTTGTGTTTGATAATTGTTAAAGTATTTCATGTAATCAGAACTAAATTCATAAATAATTACTCAAACTTAACATAATAGGAATCAATCAATCAATGAGGGGTTTGTAAAGGACGGCTACTCACCCGCGAGGGTCTGAAAGCGTTGGGTGGGGGCTGCAGATCCGTCTGGGCACTGGATTAATTCAAAGAGCCAGGTCTTGAGGTCCTTCCTGAATTGGGACAGCGATGGGGATTGCATTGTGTTGTAGGTCTTGCGGCAAAGTAGGAGAAGGATCTTCCTCCAGTTCTGGTCCTGGGGATCCATTGGGCGGTGGGCAATGACAGTTGTGCGGAGTGGAGTGGTCTGTTGAGTGCATGGAATGAGGCTGCGGTTCAGGTGCGCTGGTCCAGCATTGTGGAGGCCTTGTATGCGTGGGTGAGGAGCTTGAAGGTTATTCATTTATTGACTGGGAGCCATTGCAGTTCACACAGGTGTTGTGTGATGTGGCTGCAGAAGGGGATGTTTAGGACCAGTCTGGCTGTAGCTTTTTGAATGTTCTGGAACTTCCAGAGGAGTTTCTGGGAAACGCCGGCATAGAGTGCGCTACCTTAGTCGAGTCTGCTGCTGATGAGGGCATGGGTGATTGTCTTCCTGGATTAGGTGGGGATCCATCTGAAGGTCTTTTGGAGTGTGTTAGAACATGACACAGAGACAGCTTTGATCTGGTGGTTCATAGTGAGCGAGGAGTTCAGTATAATGCAGAGGTTGAGTGCATGGTCTGTGGGTGTGGGGGTGTTCCAAGTGTAGCAGGCCACCAGGAGTCATTCCAAGTGAAGGGGCTGGATCCCAGGATGAGGACTTCTATCTTGTCTAAGTTCAGCTTGAGGCAGCTGTCTCTCCTCCAGGTTGTGATGACTTTCATCCCTTTGTGGAAGTTGTTCTTAGTGATTGTGGGTGTGTTGGTGGGGGAAAGGATAAGCTGGGTATTGTTGACATAGGAGAAGATGTTGAGTCCATGGTGTCTGACGATGGTTGCAAGTGAGACAGTTTAGACGTTGAAGAGGGTTGGGCTCAGGGAGGACCCCTGGGGCACTCCGCAGCTGATCTTTGCAGGTTCTGAGAGGTGCGGTGGTAGTCTGACCCGCTGTGTTCAGCCAGTGAGGAAGGAGCAGTTCAGGGCTTTGTGGCAGATGCCGGCGTCTTGGAGTCTTGAGGTTAGGGTGCAGTGAGAGATGGTGTCAAAAGCGGCTGAGAGGTCCAAGAAGATGACAGCTGCGATTTCACCCTGGTCAAGGAGGGAGCAGATGTTGTCGGTGGTGGTGAGGAGGGCAGTCTTGGTGCTGTGGTTACTTTCGAACCCGGATTGGGAGATGTCCAGGATGTGGTTGGCTTCAATGAACCCAGCAAGCAGGGCGTTGATGACTTTTTTGATGACCTTGGCTGGGAAAGGGAGCAGAGAAATGCGCCTGAAATTCTTGAGGCCCATTGGGTCAGCAGAAGGCTTCTTCAGCAAGGGGGGGTGATCGAAGCGTGTTTTCAGTCATGGGGGAAAGTGGTGGTTTTGATGGAGCAGGTGATGGTACTGTGTAGCTCTGGTGCCATGGTGGTTTTGTGGAAGATGTGGTGTGGACAGGGATCTGATGGGGCTCCGGAGTGAAAGCTCTTCGTGGTCTTGAGGCTGTCGTCCATGGTGAGAGGGGTCTAGTTGAGCAGGTTGTGCTGGGGTGGCAGCGTTGGTTGCTGTGGTGCGGTGGGGTGGTCTTCGGCATCAAACCTGTATTAGATCTGCCTGATCTTGTGGTGGAAGAGGGTGTTGAGTTTGTTGCAGAGGTATTGGGAGGGTGTGATGTCTGTGGTCTCACTGTTGGGATTGGCATACTCCTTAATGATGCTGAAGAGTTCTTTGCTGTTTTGTGCTCTGTATTCATTATGTCTTGGAGGGCTGTTTTCTTTGTGCTTTTGATGAGGTGGTGGTGTGCGGTGATGGCTGCTTTGAACGGGGTGTGGGCATCCAGGGTTTTATTGTTCCTCCAACACTTCTTGAGCTGTTTACAAGTGCTTCTGGACTATTGGAAGGCGGAGGTGAACCATTTTGTTTTTTTGACGTGTTGTTTGCCGGTGGGGTTTCTTGAGAGGAGACAGGGTGTTGGAGCAGTTGCGATCCAGTGATGGAGGTTGCGCTCTGTGGTGTTGGTTTCTGTGGAAGCCGGTGGTGGGGTTCTGCTGAGGAAGGTGGTGAGATGTTCTTTGATGAGCTTGTTCCAGCTTCTGTGGGGGAAGAGGTGGGCTTGGTGGTTTACGTTGGGTTTGGTGAAGGAGAAATGAATGCAGTGGTGGTCAGTCCAGAGGAGTTCGGTTATGTGGCTAAAAATTATACTGTTGCTGGTGTTGAAGACAGGTTCGAGTGTGTGTCCTGCTGTGTGTTTAGGTGAGGTAACTAGGTGCTTGACTCCTATATTGATGAGCTCCTCTGGGAGAGATGGGGTGTTCTAGTCATTGGGGTTATCTGGGTGGAAGTTAAGGTTTCATAGCATGGTGTAATCGGTGGATGCAAGGGCCTGGGATGGGATGACATCAATGATGGTGTCGGTGAAGGTAGCCCAGAGGCTGGATGGCCTTTAGGATGGGGTGCCACGGAGGGTGGTGTTCACGTTGGTCTGGATAAGGAAGTGGAGGTGCTCCATGAAGGTCTTAAGTTCGTCTGAGTGGGTGGTCAGGTTGAGGGTGTTATTGTGGATGATGGTGATGCCTCCCCCAAGTTGGATGGCACGGTCCTTGCGGATGTCATCGGGGATGGAGGTCCTCCATTGAGCTGGGGTTGGTACAGATTTCTGTAAGGAAGGCCACGTCGGACGAGGCGGAGTTGAGGAGGTCCTAGATCTCTATGGTATGTCTTTGCAATAATTGAATGTTGAGAAGGATGCAGTTGGGTGCAGTGAGGGTCATCGGAAAGGTGGAGAAGCTGGAGTGCGAAGGTGGGTGAAGGTGTAGCAGCAGTGGTGGCAGGTGAAGGGGCCATGTGTGTCGTTCGGTGACGAAAGCTGGCAGGCGTTGTGTCCAAGTAGGAGTGGGTGGAGGGTGCTGGAGCTGCAGTGGCAGATCTGAGGACCAGGGTCCGTGGCAATGGCATGGATGGGCGCAGACGGGTTTGCCATGGGTGCGCCAGCCTCATGCCCAGCATGCATGGCCATGCATGGCTGCACAGCAGCTGCCATTAAGTAGTGTGAGGGGGAGGGCTGGACAGCTGCACTGGAAGGGGGTGATATGGTGGGGGTCTGCAGCAGCACGAAAAAGGGTGTAGTGAAAATGGGAAAAGAGAAGAAGAGAGAAAAGTAGCAAAAAGAAAAGGACAGCAAAACAAAGGTGGAAGGAGGAGGGAAAGGAGTCTGAAAATGAGGGAGCGAGGGCAGAACCGCAGCAGAGCAGAGGCTCTACCACTGTACCACCAGGGATGAGGTGCCTGGATGTGTAGTTATTGTATGCATATATTGTCTTAATTTTATGGTTCAAATCTGTTTCATAGCATTTTAAAAATACAAGCCAGAGAACAGTAAGTGAGAGCTCGCTCTACCAATCAAGCAAATAAAAAATCAAAGAAACTAACAAACCTCAACCCTCACCCCTACCCACCTCCCAGAGTACTCACATTGAATGCCATTGATTGTGTTAGCAATGCACTATTTGCCTAATGCTGGTCCACTATGGACTTCCTCCCCACTCCGTGCCAAGGTGTCAGGTTCTGCCAAGAACTGCAGGCGCAGATATGCTATGCTATGCTAGGGATTTGATAAAGTGCAACAGCTGCCCCAGCAAAGGGGCGTCCCGGCGCTGCTAGATCAGAGAAAACAGAAACTCAAGGACAGTCAGGTAATTGTAGAAGCCTATGGGAGTGAAAAAAGGAAGGTCTTAATGGCTTTCCGAAAAGCCAGCAGATTATCCATTCCACGAATTTGGGCCGGTAGGGAGTTCCATAGTTTGGCCGCTAACTGCCGGAAAGAGCGACCACCCATCCGGCATAGTTTGGTACGTGGTATCTTCACCAGATGTTGCCCCAACGAGCGCAAGCTCCGGGGGGGGCAAGTACCAAGTAAGCAGTGGACGCAGTAAAGCCGGTCTCCCGGTTTTAAGAATTTTAAATGCCGTGACAAGGGCTTTGAATTTGATCTGCGAGGCAATCGGGAGCCAATGTAGTCTTCCAATCGTTGCTCTAGCAGAACATCTGCGAGGGAGGCCGACCAGAGTTCTCGCTGCCTGATTTTGGACCCGTTGTAGTCGTAGGATCTCTGCTTTATTCGCACCCAAGAGCAGGACGCTGGCATAGTCCAAGCGAGAGATGATCATGGCTTGCACTATAAGCTGGCGAACTGGTGGCTCAAAGTACTTCAGGATTGGTTTTAGACCTCTCAGCAAGCCCACACAAGTAGCTGCCACTCTCTTAGTATGGGACTGAAAGCTGAGCGAGGAATCAATCCATACTCCCAAGTTCTTCACTAGGGGCTTGGGCGTTGGTATGTCGCCCAGCGATGCCGGCCACCAGTGTTCCTTCCAGAGGGCGGTGTTTTTTCCTGCCAGCAGAACCTCAGTTTTACTAGCGTTAAGCTGTAAACAGTTCTCAGACATCCACTGGGCGACTGCAGCCATACCATCTCTAAACCTTGTAGCAGTCGTAGATGGCCTTTCAGCTAGAGTGATAACAAGCTGGGTATCATCCGCATATGATACCAGCACAAGGTCCCATCTGGTGCATATCAACTCCCTAAACTCTGTAAAGAGGAGAGCAATATAGGAATGCCTAAGCTCTCAATGGGAGTCACCCGATAGATCAGTGCGAGAGTTAGTCTCTCCATCCCCATTATGTGCCATAGCCTATGCAGACATCCGAGATGTGTCTGGAGCTTTATGATGCCCCTATGTGAGAGGATGTTTTTGTAGGTCTGCACCTAATACAACACTAATGTGTCACCCCCTGCAGAATTTGAGCATGAATGTAAGGACATTCAGGAGCCCCAGGATTATATATACAGGGAAACGGGGCAACTGACTGTCAAAGTCGGTGTCTACATCAGACAATATCATGTCCCAAAATTGTGAAAGCCAGTGGCAGTCCCAAAACATATGAAGCAGCATCCCGGATGACCCACAACCCCTTCAGCAGTCTGTGTTATGCTCCCAATTGCCCCTATACAGCCACACTGGTACCAGTATGTAACTATTTTAGTAGGGGTCTCAATGCTGGCAGTGCTGCGTGCAGTATGTTGCGTCCTGGAATAGATCTTGTCCCATTCTTTGTGCATCAGTGTCCATCCTAATTCAAGCTCACATCTCTTCTGCTGTGAGGTTTTGGCTGCAGGGGTAGCATGTTGGAGAATGGCATATAGTTCCATGATAAGGTGATTACCAAGCGGTGGCAGTGAACTAGTGCATCTGATATTGGCTAGTCAGCACTGTCGCTGGAGGGGCCAACAGATTTAGGGCCTGTGAAACTGGAGATTAAAAAGGAATTTGCCAGCCCTCACAACGGGCTTGATTACAATGTCAGTGTCAGACTCACAGTCACCTGCCCCTATGGTCCGCCCCCTGCATTACAATGCAGCAGGCACAGCCAACTGGTGGAGGGACCATCTTCTGCGCTCCAGATGTGCTCAGTAATCCCTAAAATGAGGGCGTCGCCTACTCAGGCACTGGCGTAGGGATTACAATGTCCCTTTCCACTTGCCCTTTCATGGTGGTTCACCCACCATGAAAAGGCAGGAGGAAAGTGATTTTGAGGGCCCCTAGCAGGGCCTCCTCCCTCACTATGGGGCCCGGGAGCACCCATGGTGCCTGCCACATAGCGCAGGGATGTTTTTAAAATGTTTATTTTCTATTGGGGCGCAATCGAAAATATACACACTGTGACTGCCATGAAGGTAATCAGATCGTAACCAGGGCAGCAGGAAAGCTGACTTCTAGTCGGGCGGTCCTGCTTCCAATACGTTGCTGGTCAGACAAGAGTCCGACCAGCATCATAATCAGGCCCTAAATCCCGATCTCTGCCTGAAATGCCGGGAGGGCCCTGATCGGGTCATTTAGCGGCACTATCATATCATCAGCATAGAGGCTAATGTGGGGTTAATCTCGACCATAGCTTACCCATGTGATGGTTGGATTGTTACATATTTACTGGGCCAGGGGCTCCATATACAGAGCAAAATGCAGGGTTGACAATGGGCACGCTTGCCGAGTTCCCCTGCGAATAGGAAAGTAGGCCAAGGTCTGCCCATTAACTCACACCATCGCTCTTGGTGCTCAAAGGTTACTAAGGACCCAGATGCAAATCTTGCCCCCAAGCCAACGTTTTTGAGTATCACCGCTAAATACGGCCAATGCACCCGGTCAAGCGCCTTATCGGCATCTATGGCCCATAGCATTAATTCCCTCTGAGAGTGTTTGGCTTTGTCTATCAGGTTAATGATCCACTTGGTATTGTCAATACACTGACAGTGAGGGACAAATGCAGCCTAATCAGGGTTAATTAGACCTGAAATATATGGTCCCAACTCCACCGCCAGGATGCTGGTGAATAAATTGATATCATTGTTGAGAAGGGATATTGGGTCATATGAGCCACATTGCTTTTTGTTTTTCCCAGCTTGGAATGACAACAATAGCGGTATCCAGCATTGAAGGCAGCACAGTCCCAGAGCCAGCTATGGAGTTAAAGAGCCTGGTTAGGACTGGGCAAGAGCAGTGCAGGAGGTTTTATAAAAGAGGGCTGGGATGCCATCTAGACCTGGAGATTTGAGGAGTTTCTGTTTAGCAGTTTCTGTTTAGCAATAGCAGTGATGACCTACTTCACAGGGATCAGGTGGTCCAGAGTCTCCACTTGGTTGGGTGCCAGGTGAGGACTATGCGCCCCTACAAGGTAGAAGCCAGGACCATCCGGGTCTAGGTCCTATCCCAAGTAGAGAACCTCAAAATAGAACCGTAAGGCAAATGCAATGGGGCCGTCTCCCGGGATGTCAGTACTGTCTGGTGCTAGAAGGGTGTCCATCCCTACAGCCTGCCTTTGCACTCTAAGTCTGTTGGCTAAAACTGCCCACACTGATCCCCCCACACAAAGGGAGTGTAACAGTCGGAATAATTTGCATTCCGCCCAATACAGTTCCAGTCTGGCTAACTGCGCATGCGCCGCCTCTAGCTACTGCTAAAGCCTGGGGGCTACCATGCATTTGTGGATACATTCTAGTTGTTTGACTTCCTTTTGTAGGCTCTCCTTCTTGTCGCAATGGAGCATGTTGTCTACCGCTGATAGAGCAATCAATATCCCCAAAATAATGACCTTGAGGGTCTCTCAAGAGTAGTAATCGGGGTCTCAGCAGTGTCATTAATTGCAAGGAAGTCGGCTATCACCTATGCAAATCCCTTCAGTGTCAGGGAACGCACTGCATTAGGGACTGGCCCAGGGTAAGGGATACCGCATAGTGGTCTTATAAGGATTTTGGCTCCATCTCTATTGTTGTGACCAAAGCCTGGATCTCCTTCGCTCCCAAGAAATAGTCAAGTTGGATATATGTCTTATGGGTATGTGAGTAGAAATTGTACTCCCGTGCTTTGAGATGTTGTTCTCGCCAGATGTCCTTAAAGCTCATCTCCCGCATCCATTGTGCTCCATCTGGGGAAAGGGCCTCAGTGTGAACATAGCGTAACGCAATTCTGTCCATGTCGTTGCTAAAGACTAGACTAAGGTCTCCCTCCAGCAAAACCATCTTATCTTGGGAGGTCATCACCTCAGCCACAGCTCATTAAGGAATCGTTCCTTACCATCATTAAGGGAATACAGGGAGGCTAAGGTAAAGGTGCAGACCTCCATATCTTAATTATAAATTAAATTATATTATTTTCTGAATGCATTTATGTATTTTAAAATATATGTATATTTATTTTTAAAAAATGTTTAACTCAATTTTTATGTTACTAGTTGGTAATTTTTATAATATTACTATATCTTATATTTTATATAGGTAGCCAAGTTGTTTCTGAAAATTAAAGTTTAGAAATACTTCTATAATACAAATATATATCATATTAATATTATGTCTTGATTTTCAAAAAATTACATTCATTTTCAAATGTTTACTTTTATTTCTTTTTCAATATTGGGAATATTGTTTGCTATTTGTTATTTTATATCATTATGCTACATTTTTAGAGTATATATCTAAATTGAAAGTATTCATTATAATAAATACATTTGTGTTGTTATTGTTTTTAATGTTTTTGCTGAACCCCTTTAGTGTCCAGCACTTTCCACAAAATGGGTTAGAATGGAGTGGGAATGGTAAATGTGGCCTCTTTAGCGTCCAACACCTTCCACAAAATGGATTAAATGGGGGTGTGTATAGTAACTCTGACCCCATTAGTGTTGAATACTTTCCTCAAAATGGTGTTCATCGGAGTGGCAATGGTAAGTCTGACCCTTTTACGGCATGATTATAAGTTTGGTGGTGTGGTGTGGGTTCTGCCCTGCCTTCGCACCGCCAAAACCGCGGTCTGGCTACCCACCAGATTACGAGTGTTTCTCATGTCAGCGATGCCTCAGAAAATGGGCTCCGCATCGGGAGAACCAAAAGCAGTTCCTCCACAGCATGGACTGAGGCACAAGGGGGCCCTGCAGGACCTACTTTATTTCCTTGTTGTTTTTCATGGAGTAAGAACTGCTGTGAAAACCAAAGCGAGAGGAAACTCGTAATATGCTTAGCAGGACCGGCTGCAGTTGCACCAAACATATTGTAGCCTCAAAACCGCTGTAACACTGCCAGGGAATGGCAGTTCCATGGCGGCTGCAGTGGGGTAATGGCGGCCGACCGCCCTAATTGTAATAGGGCGGTTGGAAGACCTCCACTACCGCACCTCCACGAGTCTGACGGTCCTTGGACCGCCAGACTTGTAATTGAGCCCTTAGTGTCTAGCACATTCCCTAAAATGTTTTAGGTTGACGTGGTAATAGTAAATCTGACCTGTTTCTTGTCTGATTCTTCCCCCAAGATGGTTTTGATTGGAATGAGAATAGTAAAGGTTATCCCTTTAGTGTCCAACAACTACAGCAAAATGGTTTGTAGTTTGCAGTTGTTTTTTAAATATTATGGAATACATGTCAATGTTTGTGTGTTTTCATTTATGTATTTTGTTTGATTTCATTTTTTTCTAATTTTTTTAATTTTAATTTTGATATATACATTCTTTGCAAGAAAGAAAATACATCATTTCCACTTTATTGTAGCTTAAAATTTTGATGCACATTTTTTATTTTGATTTTTGATATTTATATTTTTTGAAAGTAAGAAAATATATCATTTTCACTTTATGGTAGTTTAACATTTGTATATATTTTTGGTATAGTATCACATGCATTGCATTTTTAAGACAGGTTTAAGCCATGTATAGTTTTTAAATATTTTACACAATTGCTACAGAATATTTTTTTTATACATTGTATTGTTACATTTTTAGAATGCATTTTTCATATATATTAATTTGTACTATTTATTATATGAAATTATAATTTATAGTACTATTTTTATACTTTGCATATTTTATTTGTGTTTGTTTAATACATTATTTAACATTTGTAAACATGTTTATATACTTTTTTTTAACACCTTTTAATACTTTTTTGACATTTCGATTTTGCTTTTATTTTCATTTAGGGGATATTTGTTTACTGCTCTGCATTAAACATAACAAGATGATGGATGAAGTGCTGAAACTTTTCAAACACTCCCCTGCATGCAAGAGACCCGTGTTAAATCCATTGTTCTTTTGCTCACCATGCCTCCCCACTTTAAACCAAGTCATAGGCAAATCAGTCCTGGCCTTGCTCCCCATGGGAACATTTAAGCCCGAACTGCCATTTCAGGTCCTCCCTGGAGTGAAAACAAGGATCCTGGCATTCTTGTGATCTCACCATCGCAGCCTATTGCTGGAAAATAGCTCTTTGTCAACGTGGAATTCACAACAAGGCGGTACCATGCGATAGTCTGCCGAAACCGCGTCCAACGTCCGCAATACAACCACCTCAGCGGAGAAAATAACCCAAACCTCAACACAAAAAATGTGGGATAAGCCCATTCACGATGAGTGACGTTCCCGTGGTGATAGGGGCTTGAGAATATGCCCCTAATGATCTAACAGAAAGAAGAAAGACGGAAAAGGGGAAAGAATGGTGAGCACAAATCAAGGAAACATTAAAGAAAAGAAACAAGGTGAAACGAAGGATGAAAAAGTGAAAGAATGACTTGATGGAGATGTCAAATAATGGATAAATTAAAGGGTAAAATGATTGCAGGATAGAATGATCAGACAGAGAAGAGGGGATGGATTAAATGAAGGATGAATACATGAATATATTGATGGGCAAATGGGTGAACAAATGGATTGATGAATGGATGGATAGATGGATGGATGGGTGAAGGATTGGTTGGATGGATTGATGGACAGTTGGGTGCATGGATGGATGGATGAACGGATGGATGGATGAAAAAGTATTATGGGAAGGATAAATCAGTGGGTGGATGTAAAGGTAAAGGGATGGATGAATGAATGTATACATGGAACGGTGAGTAGATGGAAGGACGATGAGAGGACAAAAGGAACTCTTCGAAGGAGGGTCGTGTTTGCTTACTTCGCGTGCTGAATGTCATTAGTAGTAGGTTTCAAGTGGGGAGTATTTCTATTTTCTGACAGCTCCATTCCCTGCGGACTGGGGAATAGACAAACATTTGCAAATATAAACATCAAGAGGGTAAACCCAAGATGAGCAGATTTCTTACTTGTTAAATAAAGCTTGTGAATCGGCTCTAACGCAGGCATACTTTGTATACAATGTACAACGTATAAAGTACGTGGAACATAACTGTATCAAGCTTAAAGTCTTATGCTGAATGCCTAAAGAAACTTTGAGCATCAACTCCATAATTGTTTGTTAATAATTGATTAGGAACCTTGCCAAATAGTTTTTAAAAAGCTGTGCATTGCCAGCCTATTACTAGACTCTGGCTTTCTTGAAATTAATGAAAATGCTGTACAAGCATGGAAGCAGTTAAACCCTGATTAGTGTCAGTCAAATATTGCATCTGAATGGGATGTGCGCGTCTAGCATTGCAAGGCCAGTCTGAGCAATTCAAGCATTTTGCCAAAAGCTTTTTGACTGATGCACCTATTGTTTTAAAAAATGATGGCAGACGCCAGTGATTTCATTAAGGGTGATCTAGCCTTGATTATATACTCATTATTTTCCGGGCATTTATCTAAATGCTTGCAGTCACTTATTTCAGATTTAATGCAATATTACTTGAAGTAGAAAATTGATAATGCAATTGTAAGGGAGAGTCGACCTGCTAAGTGAAAATTCTTTCAGGAATCAAAAATTGAGAGGCCAAAGTGCATGTTAATGTACAACAGTTGTAAAGCTTACCTGGCCGCACTGTGTAACGTTAAAAAGTATAGTAAATAAATGACAAGTCACAGACTATTTATAGATTAATTTATGCCTTAATATTTTGCTGAATAGTTTAGCCATTTGAGCAAGCCCATTCCTGGAAGTGTGTACTATGGTTGTTTTTTCTCGATTTTATTTGAACATTGTCTGGGCTTCTGACGTGATCTATTTTATGTTTTTATCTATTTTTTAATGTTTGCTATATATAGTAGAAGCCTCATAGTGCCTGACAAAGACAGGAAGGAGCAGAAGGGGGAGATTTACTAAGATTTTGTGCTGTGTTTGCATCACAAAAGTGAGGCAAATTGTCACAAAATTATTTTTTCCCTATTTACTTTCCAGCTCTAAACTTGTTTAGCCCTGCAAATAACGGAAAAGTAATGCAAAGCAGCGCATAACTTTGTGCCATGGGGGCGTACCAAGGGTGGAGCATGGGAGTTCCCATGCAACCATGAAGGGTTTCTCACACGAATCCAAATTTACTAAATAAAGTAGATTGGGTTTAGCGTGAGAAAACAGCTCCCTTTTCAAGTAGGCGCACCGAAGGAGAAATGCTTTCATTTCGACTTCCTTTTCCACTTTGCATGACTGTGCAGCACGCATGCAAAGTGAGAAAAACTTTGCACATGTCTGGGCATCGTATTTTGGACAAGAAGGGTACCCTTCCTGTAAAAAACCTTTG